>NW_026622985.1:27178430-32178430 GCF_023065955.2 Ursus arctos | reverse complement strand
ATCTTCAATAAATGGTGCTTGAAATACTGGACAGTTACTTGCAAAAGAATGAAGCTGGACTACTTCCTTACACCATATACAAAAATAAACTCGGAATGGATTAAAGCCCTAAATGAGATCTGAAACCATACAACTCCTAGAAGAGAACACAGGTAGTAATTTCTTTGACATTGGCTACAGACATATTTTTCTAGACATGTCTCCTCAGGCTAGGGAAACAAAAGCAAAAATAAACTACTGGGACTACACCAAAATAAAAAACTTCTGCACAGCGAAGGAAAGCATCAACAAAACAAAAAGGCAACCTACTGGAATGAAAGATAGTATTTGCAAATGATATATCTGATTAAGAGTTAATATTCAAAATATATATAGAACTTATACACCACCAAAAAACCCACAATCAACCCAATTAAAAAATGGGCAGAGGACTTGAATAGACATTTTCCAAAAGAAGATAGCCAGATGGTCAAAAAACACATGAGAAGATGTTCAACATCACTCATTATAAGAAAAATGCAAATCAAAACCACAATGAGATGTCACCTCACACCCGTCAGAATGACTAGAATCAAAAAGACAAGAAATAACAAGTGTTGGAGAGAACTGGAGAAAAAGGAACCCTTGTGCACTGTTGGTGGGAATGCAAACTGATGGAACCACTATGGAAAACAGTATGGAGAGTCCTCAAAAAATTAAAAATACAAATACTATATTATCCAATAATTCCACTACTGGGTATTTACCCAACAAAAATGAAAATAATAATTCAAAAAGATACATGCACCCCTATGTTTACTGCAGCATTATTTACAATAGCCAAGATATGGAAGGAACCCAAGTGACCATTGATAGATGAATGGATAAAGAAGATATGGCACTGCGCACACACGTTCACACACACACACACACACACACACACACACACGCACACGCACTCATGGAATATTACTCAGCAATAAAAGATGAGATCTTGCCATTTGTGACAATATGGATAGACCCCCCAGAGGGTATTACGCTACGTGAAATAAGTCAGTCGGAAAAAGACAAATACCATCTGATTCCATTAATATGTGGAATCTAAAAACAAAATAAACAAGCAAATAAACAAAAAGCAGAGACAGACCTATAAACAGGAAATTGGTGGTTGCCAGAGGGGAGGGGTGTGGGGGGGGGATGGGCAAAATGGGTGAAGGGGAGTAAGAGGTACAGGCTTCCAGATAAAAACACAATAAAATTACAATAAGAAAGGAAAGGGAGAGATGCATACTGGAAAACTGACAAAGGTGATAAATCTTGAGTCTAAGGGTCTTAGCAAAAGCTCATATGCATAAGCTATAACACATTAAAATTTCAAACGGAATGCAGGAAACACTTTGGATACAATGATCAACCAACCTCTCTTTATATCCTCTCAGAGAGGTCTCAAATAATAGGAATGAATACATTTATGACAAAATATCTATGAGATGTACTAGCTAGTCACCTGAAGGCTGTACCTGTCCAAAAATCAGAAAAATCCTTGGTAGAGTGTACATAACTCTATTACCCAGGCTGATTTCCCTCCGGGGCCCTCATGTTTGTCTTGGAAAACATGCAAACAAAGGGGTCAAGTGCAGGATCCATTTTATCTGGGACAGAGGCAAGGTGAAGGCTTGAAGCTTACAGCCCAGGAGGATGTGCTCTCACTGGGTACTCCGCAAGCTGGGGAATTTCATCTTACAATTATCTTCCATCTTACAGAACATCATATGGCATACTTCTAATGACCAATTTCATCAATCTTTGGGGTGAGTTCTTTTCAATCTAGGCTTTAATGCACTCCTTTAATGCACTCTGCCATTTAATTAGCTGCCTTGATTCCTTTGTCTGATCCAGACTGTAACAAGCAGATCGGCAGATGATGCCAAAGATACAAAGGACATGATCTGAGCAACTGAAAGCAGCTCCATATCTTCACCAGAAATTCACTACTGAGACCCCTTCTGAATGTCCAGCACAATATGAATCAACACATGGAGTGTCGCTTTCTTCTACTGTTTCTTTTATTGTTAATCCTTCACTTTCTAGATATGGAAGATCATTTTGTTATAATAAAAATAGGATAAAAATGTTCAAATGAAACCTGGACAGGTGCTGAGACTAAAGCACTCCTTAATAGCTTCATGAAATAATCATATTTCCCAAAATACAGAAAGGGAAAAGGCTCTATATATCCACAGTAATGCATAGTAGGAAATCATTACCGGCTAAATGAGAGCTCTAATGCAGAGTATGGAGAAAATCAGGTGTTATCTGATTTTCTATCTGAACATTAGAAAGTCTCATTTAGGAATCAATTCTCAGTGCCATCTGTATAAGACAATCTTAATTTGGCATAACATTATTCTGTCTGTTATACACCTGCTTGTTTCCTGGACTATGAAAGAAAAATAGCAATTTTTCAAGCATAATAATCCTCATATCTTTTTAATTAATATAGATATTGAAATAAAAAAATGAAACTCAGCTTTATGCCAGCAGGATTTCAGATATTTCAGAGAATAAGGCAGAGTATTCACAATTACTTTGATTATTTTGGGTTATCTCAAAACAATTCCGTTAAAAAAGTGCAAATGCATTTTTGCAAGGAATCTTCCAGAAAAGCCATTAGGATAACATGGAAAGTACATTACAGAAAATCACAGGAAGATCCAATGTCATGATATTAAGATTCATGCATTTACATTTCTAGATATCAGCTGGAGACAACAGCAATTAATCTTTTCTTTTATGAACCTTAATTTTCAGTCTCTCATGATTATTAATTTTTAAAGAACACGTAAAATGCTGAAAGAAGGACAAAATTTAGACTGTTAATGATCATTTTCTTTACCTTAAAGATCAATCTGTAAATCACTAAGAGTTATAAATGGAAGAATACAAGTCCTGCATTCAACTCAACTATGGTAGCCAAAAACTAATAAAATTCAGAGTGAATGGCTTAAAGGGGGGAAAAAAAACTACCCTCCCCCCAAAGTTCTAACCAGTTTCTGACATACCAATTATGTCCTAGCAATTGGTTGCTATACCTTTAATCATCATAAATATTTATAACAAGGACAATGTCCTCAGGCTTTTGATTGAGATTTTTAAATTGCCCTCTAAGTAATTAACTGCTAAAATTACCCATTTGTCTAAAATTGATATTATGCTAAGAAACAAACCATTAGTTAATAGTGAATATTTATTTCACAATGTCAAACTGAGAATAGACACATTTTGTGGGCAAAATAGCACAGTGATTCTAGAAATTCAGTCAACATTGACAATTTCAGTTATGAGTTTATTCCAGAACTTACAAGGAATATACATCAAGCAAGATAAACTTTAACAGATATTTTGCTGATTAGTATAAAATTACCATAGAATATCCCACGTTTTGTTATGAAATCACGAGTTATGTACCATTCCAGTTGTTCTTTCTCCCCCCTTCATTTTTCAATGCTACATCATCTTTGTAATGCTTGAAATTTTATCTGATTCACACTATAGAACAGTCTCAATTCTTAGGCACATGACATCCCATATTATTACCATAAACAAGGATATATGAAATGTAAACAAAAACACATTTTTAGATTCCAAGATAAATGTTTCACATATATTGTCTTGCTGCCCAGTAATGAAATTAAAAGTCGAAATTGCCAGATTCAGAAGCCAAAGGATTTGATCACTGTACTTTCCTTCTGTTCACCTTAATGAATATTCAGTATTTATGACATTGCAATCATTTAATGATCTACAAGCTATTTGGGCAAACACAGAGCTTTGGAGTTATTAAGGAACATGCTCTTTTCAACATAATAGTTTATCTCACCTGGTTTTCACATCTCCTTACATTTACAGAGAACCATTACAAGGTCTTATTTTAGCTCAACTGTTTTTTTTTTTTAATTAACATCTAGCTCAGCATTCTGAACAGCTGTTAACTTAGTAAATATTATTCTTATGCTCTTCATTTTGCATTCATAGACTTAGGTGACAACAAATATCACCACATGAAAAAAATATGTTAATACATCCAATAGAAATACCCGTGGGACGTCTGTCACTATGTCATAGTCAGACTTCTTTGAGAATAATTCCACCTGCAGTGCAGATCCTAAATGTAACCCTAGAGGAGTGCATTGTGTCTAAGCAGGTGAAGAAAAGCCAGCGCATAATTAGGTGAGTGGCCGCCCGTGGAAACCAACATGGTAATAAGGGCCGCCTGCTTCCGTGCACCGCAATTCAGATGCCAAAACACAGGCATTAACAAGCTGCATTCTATTTTTTAACTTCCCACACCCTCAGAAAGGGTATAAGTATTATCTTCAATATGAAAATGATGACAAACCTGTGACTGAGTGCATATAAAGTCAAATCATAAGCTAATTACAGTAATTTAGTGTATTAATCATGCGGTGTAGGGAAAAGAACATTGGACAAAGAGTCAAAAAGCCCTTTCTAGGATGCTAATCCTGGAAGGAGCTGGCTTGGCTACAGCAGACTCATGTAAGGAGGTGTTTTTAATTTTTTGAATTATACCAATAATTAATGCTACGACTGTGTAGCAGTTACTTATACCTGCGCCATCAAGTTTACGATGAATACTTTTCTTCCCCCCTGCACAAGAATTTGTTTTTCCTGCTGTTAGTGATGATCTAGTTCTTTTGTCTAGTGGCTTGTTTTTCTTCGTGTAGTTTTCTTTGTAGTTACTGCTAATTCAAATGCCAAACTCTTTTCCCACCTTGGAAATCTGCTCAAACACATTAGGTGTGCTACCTAACAATTTCCTCTTCTTGGAAATGTCTCTTGGCAACTTCTAACCTGCTCTAATCGGACCAGTGGATTACTCTCCCGACCTGATATAGAACTGTCATCTGGGGATTCTTTTCAACATTGTTCTGAAAATCTCTTGCATCTCTCTCCTGTGCTAGCCTCTGTTACTTGGTTTCTTTGTCTTCTCTGCCTTGGTTTATACCTGGAGTTCTAGTGGAGTACATCCTTGAGTAGCTTTCTGAGAAAGGATGCTAGGGTGGGCACAATTTTCAACTCCTTGAATATCTGAAAATAATTATTTTACCCTCACATTTACCTGATAGTTTGTACGGAATACTAGGTTGAGAGAATAATTTTATTTGTTTTTAAGTAAGTTCTACACCCACAATGGGGCTTGAACTCACGATCCTGAGGTCAAGAGTCACATGCTCTATCAACCGAGCCAGCCAGGCGCTCCAAAAGAACAGTTTTAAATCTGAACCATCAAGCCACTGACCCACTGCTCTATTCCTTCTGGTGTTGCTGTTGAAATTATCTAATGCCGCTGTGATTCTTGGTCCATCGCAGTAAAGCCATTTCCTTTTGTAGGATTTTTCTTTGAAACCAGTGTTCTGAAATTTTGCAATAAGGAATCTTATTCTCAGTCTATTTTCATTAAATGTTATGGGCATGTAATGGACCCTATTTATCTTGAAATTCACATCCTTCACAGCTGGAAATAGTGTAGTTTAATGATTATTACTTTAATGATTCCTTCCTGTCTATTTTCTCCAATTATTCAGATATTGCATACCCTGGACTGGACCTCTAATTTTTTTTGATACTTTCTTTTTCATTTTTTAGATTTGTGTTTTATGCTCTATTTTCTGGCATACTTCTTCAACTTTATCACCCACCCTTTTTTGTTAATTTTTATTTCTCTCATCATATTTTTAATTTCTAAAGCAACTTTCTGTTCACTAAGTTCCTCTTCTTAAAAAGAGCCTATCATTCTTGTTTTATAGATATACTGTTATTCTTAAATCTGTTAGAGAATATTGATAATTTTTTGAAGTCTTCTTTCCTATCTTTCTCTAATTAATGCATGCAACTTTGCTTCCTCCAAGCTACTTATTTGTCAAAGGAGGTCTTCACTGTAGAGTCACCTGGATTCTTCTGGTCTGTTCTCTTAGACTGGTCAGATTCTTCTGGTCTGTTCTCTTAGACTGGTCAGATTATCCACAAAGACCCTGACAATTTTCTACCTTGAGGCAGAAACAGGTCTGACATCTGTTTCTTGAAGCATCACAGGCCAAACTCTGTCTCTCCTGCTCTTCCCTAGCGCACCCACCTGCCCAGCCCCTGCCCACTACGACCATCTCACTGGCAGAGTGAGGATCCATGGGAGAAGACAGGCTGTAAGGTTGTGAGAGGGAAACAGGCCAGGATCGCTAGCAAGCATACATGTCCTGCAGCAGTAAAGCCATGAGGGTCACAGAGAGAGTGAGGGGACACTGGGGGTCATGGGAGGCACCCTGGGCTCTCAGCCCTGGGTCTGAGCAAATACCCACCATTCCCTTCTTTTTTTTTTTTTTTTTTTTTTTTAAAGATTTTATTTATTTATGTGACAGAGAGACAGCCAGCGAGAGAGGGAACACAGCAGGGGGAGTGGGAGAGGAAGAAGCAGGCTCATAGCAGAGGAGCCCGATGTGGGACTCGATCCCGGTACGCCGGGATCACGCCCTGAGCCGAAGGCAGACGCTTTAACGACTGCGCTACCCAGGCGCCCCCCCACCATTCCCTTCTTAAAAGGATTTTGAAATCTGATCCTGATTCTGGAAGATGAGGAGAGAGAGAGAAAAATATATATATATATATACATATATATATATAAAGCTTTGCAGGTGACTCTGCCATGGAGCCAAATTTGAAGACCTTTAAATGACTACTGAGGTTTCCTGTAACCTTAAATGATCCAAGAACTGAGATTGTCCAGTATATTTTGGCAAATCCTCAAGGAGCCAAGATTTCAATAGCTATGGGTAAAGAGATACCATATATCAATATATTTTGCTGACTTTCAGTTATTCAAAAAGATGTAAGAAGAGGTAAATCATATCATGCTCTTTGAAAGGCAAAAATGTAGTAGAGCGTCATTCTGTGACACATCAAACAACTTCTGAGTGGGTATAATTCCTGCTCTGTATGACTAATATCCAGGCTCACTGTGGGTGTTGCATCTAATTTTTGACATTATTTCTATGCTGAATGAACAACGCAGTCACCATTAAGTTTCTCGCCACACCCTACGTGGCACTAACTATAAACCACGCTTACTGCCACAGCACCACAAGGGCTGGGGACAGGGAGCAAACACCGGGTATCTGAAATACAATGGAGGACCATGGAAGGAGAGAAAAACTTGCAGAACTTGGATAAGAGCTGCTGAAACACAATTTCAAGGAAGGACAAGTTACTGAAAAACCACGACATAGAGATCAATCTCCTCAAAACCACTAGAAGATAAAGGAAAAATAAAATGTAACGGAAGAAGCAGAACGTACAAATACCACCGAAATCATCAGTGACACTGGCCTGAGGATGGGGAACACGGCGATGCTTTGCAGAAAAAGTCCTTTTCTTTGTTTCACCAACAAAATTTTCCACCAATACTTGCCCACAACTAATGATACACAGAGGTTGGTGAGAATTTAAAAAAAAAAAAAATCCAGTGATGCCATGGTTCCTTTTTTTTCCTTAAGATTTTATTTATTTATTTATTTATTTATTTATTTATTTACTCATTTAATGCAAGGGTGCTCGAACAGGGGGAGGGGCAGAGGAAGAGAGAGAGAGAGAACCTCAAGCAGACTCTGCACAGAGCACGGAACCTGATGCGGGACTCAATCTCACAACCCTGAGATCATGACCTGAGCTGAAGTCAAGAGCTGGATGCTTAGCCAACTGAGCCACCCAGGTGCCCTCTGAAAAGGTTCAGTCAGGTCTTTAATCTGAATCCTGTCACTGAACTTGGAAGTCAGGAAGTCAACGTTTGCTCAGAGTAGCTGCTGATGTCCACTGAGACTGGCAGGCCCCTAGGCTCCCCCGGAAGGTCTCACCAGCTGGGTTCTCCACAGATCCCTAGGGTGAAGGTAGGAAACAGGAGTATGGATGTACTGTACTGTTGGTTTTGAACCCAATCAACCCTAAGAAGAGAACATTTAATGTGTAAATGAGACAACTTGAAATGTTTTAATGTTAAGGGAAAGAAAAGAACAAAATTATGTTCATGTTATGATATTAATGTTTGGAGTTGGACTTAAACACAGCAAGATTAATAAAACACATCTTACCATCTGTCAAAATTTCTTCCCCAATCTAACTACCAAAAAAAACGTCTATGTCAATGGATACTGATTTTGAAGCAAAATGAACAGTCAAAAAATTTAAAAGATTTCTATGAATAAAACGAAACAAAAAGTGCACAACAAAAAGAGCTTTATGAAACAACAGACTATAAGTACCATGTTGATTCTATTATTTATCTAAAACCCAATGTTTTTTCAGCATTGTTACAAGTTTGTGCATTTTAAAATTATACAACATAACTGGCCATTGTGAAAATCTTCATTAATGCCACAAATATTAATAAGCATCTGCAACTTATTAAAAGTAAGAAAATAAATCATAGAAAAATGGACAATATATAAGAACAGGCAACATAATTACAAATGGTCAAGAAATGTGAAAAAAATAATATTACTAATAGTCAAGGAAACACTAACATAAAAGATACTCTGTTTTTGCTCATCAGAATGGTGAAAATTACGGGGCGCCTGGGTGGCTCAGTTGTTAAGCGTCTGCCTTTGGCTCAGGTCATGATCCCAGAGTCCTGGGATGGAGCCCCACATCAGGCTCCCTGCTCAGCGGGAAGCTTGCTTCTCCCTCTCCCACTCCCCCTGCTTGTGTTCCCTCTCTTGCTGTGTCTCTCTCTGTCAAATAAAAAAAAATCTTTAAAAAAAAAATTTTACGAAAATGGCAAAAATTAAAATGACTGGTTATAGTCAATGCTCGTGAAAGTAGAGGAAAACAGTCCTTCTATAATGTTAAACCTCATGGGCAAATGTCTCAATCAAATTAATTAAAACCGAAGTTATGTCTCTTAATAAAGAAAATCCATTAACTGATACACAAAAGAAGAATGTAAAGGTTTTATACTATTATTTACTCTAGAATAATTTATAGTAACAACATTCTAGAAACAACATAAGATCCATGAACAAGAAACAGATGAAAATTACGGTTCATTCATACTATGGACTCATATGCAGTTACTAGGAAAATTAAACTACATAGTCATTTATTGATTTTAAAGGATATCCATGATATATTTTTTAAATGCCATACAATAATATATATTGTTTTTATAGAGCAAAATAAACACACACGAAATACCATATGTAATACCTTTACAGGCAAAGGGAAAAGTACAAAAGAAAGACGGTGCCTCTTGCAGAGAGTGGTGTAAATAGAGAATGAATGGGAAGAAATAGGCACAATTCTACTTTACATACATTCACGGTACTCAGCTGATTCTCAGGATCATGAAATGTGTCATTTGAATTATAAAATCTGAGCACATCCTTAAACCTTCAGATATAACTTTGGTTATCTTCTGAATCGCTTACGTATGTTAAGAAAGAGTCTCCTGTTTGAAGCATGAAATTTTGAGACCATTTCCAAAATGGTTGCTGGGTCAAATCTTAGAAAAACTTAGTTCTTTCGAGACATGGTAATCCAATTTGTAGTAAAAGAAATGAAAGAGCAGTAGGAAACCATTTTTATCTGTTTGTACATACAAATGAAAACATATGTACTGTGAACTCACCATAACACTGTTTCGGATCATAATATTTTATATTAAAACTTACTGGCACTTTAGTACGAAGGTCCAAGGTAAAGCTACCTAAGCCTCTCTTCTCTTAAAAACAGTGTTATAATAGCATTCTAGTGGATCTCACTTATTATTAGCAAATGTTTCTCCATGAAACGAAAACAGAATAAGTTCTAAACAATAATACGCTAGCGAAAATAATTACTATTTAAACTTGGTTTCCAATCACTAAACAAAGCAATAACCATGGTTCACTTCAATATCACTTGTCTT
The DNA here is from genome assembly GCF_023065955.2 of Ursus arctos. Classification (NCBI taxonomy): domain Eukaryota; kingdom Metazoa; phylum Chordata; class Mammalia; order Carnivora; family Ursidae; genus Ursus; species Ursus arctos. The sequence continues at coordinate 32,168,481 of NW_026622985.1, read as the reverse complement.
TATACAACAATTCTTTTTTTAAATTACGGTAGAGAGATTAGACTTCAACTAAAAAAATACACATGAAGAATGCTAACCCTCAGCTTAAAAAGATCTTTTCCTACCTTCACATTATCTGGATGCAGCCCCCCAGGGTGCTTGTCCATGTACTGACATAAATCAGTGTGCTAGAAGAAAAAAAGGAAAATGTATTAACATCCCTCTGGCTATAACATGATGAATCAATATTTTTCTACTTCAAAGTCACCACTGCCTTCTGAACAAAGCAAATATAAGACAAGTGGGTGGATTTTTTAGTGTATGTAGCTGAATGCTTCTCCACCCTTTCATTTTTAACCACAATTGAATCATTATCTTTATCTCTATGTTCTGTTTTATATTAAACATACCTGTGTATTAGAAAGAATTCATGTCCATGATTTGTCCAGTGTCTAATTTCCTAGTCATTGAAAGTATATTTTTTTAAAAATTTAACTATAAATATATGTACCATAACTTAAAAAAACCAAACCAACACACCCACATACACACACTAAACGAATTAAACTGCAGTTATCTTATATTCTTCAAGTGCAAATGCAAGTTATGATTATTTACTTTGTATGGGATGAAAATACTACAAATATATCATTCTAGAAAAATTAATCATTGGATTTATTTAAATTTCTCATAACTATATTCATTAAAAATAATTTAATAAGTTTCCAGAACTCCCGAGTGTATTTGGCAAAATATACTTTGTAAATTAATATAAATACTTTCAAAATTATAAGTTAGGATGAATATATCCAGATACAACTTTTTTTTAGGTTTTTATTTAAATTCCAGTTAGTTAACATATAGTGTAATATTAGTTTCAGGTATACAATTTAGTGATTCAACACTTACCTACAACACCCTGTGCTCATCACAATCTATAACTTAAAAGGAAAATCTCTAAAGACATCTTATGCTATTATTTTTTTAAATTATCTCAAGCTCAATTTGCTCACAATTGTATTTATTTTCTTCTTAATGCTTATTCTGCTTATATTATGAATTATACATAAATTCAAAAAACATGTACAGTTGCTATTCCAATTTTTTCCCTCTTATTAGAGGATACTATAAGATTTATAACAGTGAAACATTTTATCATTCTGGAAAAGCCACTGAACGTGAGTATTTAGGCTCCATTACCAGGCTTCAATTATTGAAGATTTTAGAGTTTCATGTTATATTCAAGAATCTTGCTAAAGCTATCGTGACAATAGTTCAGACTCCTTTATTGAGGTTTTATCACATGCCAGGTGGTATTGCTGAGGATACAGTACAAAATTTAGCATTCATTCTTTATGCATTATGTACTTCTTAAGCCCTTACTGTATTCCAGTTACTACACTGGTCGCTAAGGACACAGAACTAAATGAAACAGTTTCAAGTAGGAAAAAAAAAAAACAACAACCAAAAAACAGACATACCAATAATTATAGTACACTATGTTGTATATTATTTTAGGAAAAGTACTGGGTAATGTTTGAGGGCATAGCGGGGGAACTTATTGTGGTGTAGAGATGTTGGGAAAGCCTTTGGAAGAAGTTAGATGTGAGTAGAGAAGGAAAGAAGTTAGCCAATTGAAGGGAAAAAGGGAAAGAAAATAGGACTGAAGAAATGCTCTTAGAAACGTTCTAAGACAATATTGCCTTCATCTTAGACCACACCCAAGGTGTTGAGCTTCCAAATCAAACTCCATGAGGGCAGAAACTATGTTTGATTTGGAAATCACTGTGTCTTCAGTCCAGGCAAAATGTCAAATGCAGAGAAGAACTGAAGAAAGGTAGAAGTAGTTTTATAGACAGTATAGCTCATTAAAAATGACCCTAAAATATAATTATAAGTTCCATGGAGTTTCTCCTGAGTGACTGCATTTACCAAACTGAGGAATGAATTCTAGTCCCCAAATTGCCACGTAACTCCATGTTAATTTTTCTGTCCTTTTGAATAGGGCTAACACCTCCCTTAAAGATTTTTGAAGAACAAATAAAATAGTACAAGAGAAAGTACTTTTTACCTATAACATAATAAACAAAAATGAGGTATTATTTAAGATATTGCCCATTATATACAACAAAATCCACAGAGGAAGAACTGTATCTCATTTGTTCATCACTTCACACACAACAAATAAAACAAGAGAAAGTATATTCAATCTTATCAGTAATTATATATCCATGATATGTTACAATTCCTAATAAAAATGTAAAATCTCAGTATACAAAAGAAAATCCAATTTACACTGTTTCCATTATACAAACAAAAATGATAAACAAAAAATAGGAAAATAACAAATAATATACTTTATACTGCATATTTATGTTATTTATATTTTGTTATTCATATTGGTAATATCAATAAAAAGGAATCATCATATCAATGTAAATATCAGACATAATAGAATTCAAAGAAAATGTATTAAACATTCACACACCTAACAACATGGCATATCAATATATAGCAAAAATTGGTAAAAATAAAAGAAGAAACTAATAATTTCACAAATCTTGGGGGACTCAGCTTACTTATTTCAAAAGTCAACAAATGGAATTGGCAAAAAAAAAAAGGAAGGTTATAAAGGATATGAATAATACAATTAAATAGTGTGCTTACTTTTAGTATCCATTAAACTCGTGCTACACATGCTTTTTAAACACAAAGGGCATACTCACAAAACTTGACAATGTATTAGACATAGATAAAGCCTTAAAAGTTAGAAAACAGAAGTCATAATGCATCCTTTTGCCATAACTAAATAATATTAAAAGCAGAATGTAATATATTTCATCCACTCTAAGATGTACAATTCTTTTGATCTCTGACATTAGAATAACAGCATGAATTTGCTCTTCCCCAGGCAGTATTTGGAATGTAGTTGTCATTGCCTGTGTTTGAGCAAACTTTTTATTGTTATTACTCTGATGGCATGGGTCATCAACAAACAATGTAAGGACCATCTGAGGAAAACAGATGGAAGAATGAGATGTAATTGTTATCTGGAAACCCATTTATTAAAAATTTCAGGTAAGATTCTATAAAAAGTGCCAGAATTAAAATATGTAGGGCTCCTTCTTTGGTATAAAGTGAAAACTCTTGAATTTGATAAGAAAGCACTAAATCATAGTTTGATGGAGTGCATTTTTTTTCTCTCTTACTAGTACACCAAGTCATGCTTCTTCTAGTCAACAGGGTCTTAAGTTCAATGATAGCAGAATAAAATAATGACGGAAGACAAGCAGTTAAAGGGAGAGAATGAGAAAAGAAGAAATAAAGAAAGAAAATCTATTTTTATGGAAATTTTTTTTAAAAGGAAAGAAAACCAAAAATGTTTAAATTATTTAAAAGTGATAGTAAGATACAACATAGATTTTAAAGCAATAGAAAATGGCCAGAACTTTATTGTCAGGGAAATACATATCTTTAAATACAGTCATTAATTTTAATTTAAGAATGCCTGAAAAGAAAAAAAACAATAACCAATAAACTAAAGCTAGAGAATACCAAAAAAACAAAGAGACCCAAAGAAAATAGATAGGATTAATGTAGTTCGTAGCAGAAATTTATTAATTAGAAAACTAGAAAACAACAGGCTTGATCAATTAAGGAGAAACCCACTTCTCTGAAAAGCCCAAAAATATAGCCAGTGATATTGTAGTAGCATCACATGGTGACCAGTGGTGGCTACACTTGAGGTGAGCACAGTATAACATATAGAGATGCTGAATCACTATGTGGTACACCTGAAACTAAGGTAACATTGTGTGTCAACTATACTCAAATTTAAAAAAAAAAAAAATTTAAGCCCAATAAAACAAACAAACCTTGGAAAATTTGATATTTTTTAAAGTGGGTTTTGTTAAGATGTAATCAACATTCAGAATGAGAATAATGACACGACCAAAAATATGAAGATTTAAAAATATACAATAAACATATAATACTATAAACTAAAAAGTATTATACACATCTTTAAACCAATAATACATTTGATACCCAGATAAAAACTTGTCTCTTAAAAAAAATAAGTTATTAAATTTGATTCTACAAGAGATAGAAATTGAAGAGCTATACCTAAAAAAAAGTACTAGGTTCAGATGGGTTTAATGGAAAGTCTTCCAAACCTTCAAGTAGCAGATATAAATTATCCCAGAGCAAAAAAGTTTCCCACTCTTTCTTTAAGGTTGAAATGTCAAAGCAGGCAAAAAACAGTGGAGAGGTGATGAGAACTAAACCAACCTCTTTATGACCAAAGATGTATATAAATTCAAGCGACAGTAGGTACCAGAATTCAATATTGTATTAAAAAGCTAACACATCAGCCCAAACAAGGGTAAAGCTAGGAATGAAGAAATAATTCGACATAAGTGCACCTATTAATGTGAGCTTCTAAAATTAACAAATTAAAGAAGTGGATTGGTGTTGGGTACAAAGTTTTCACAGTATTATATATTTGACTTATTGCGATTTATTAAATGCTAATTTTAATAAGATGTTAATAAATACATTATTAATAAATAAGATATATTAAATGCTGATTTTGCATAAATAAGACAAAGTCTCTGCTCTCATAGAGCTTACATTCTGTAGATTTTACATACTTGTGAACTATTATAATTTTTCCCCAAAAAAGTATTCAAGCTCATTGTTTAAAATTTTTAAAAATTCTACATCTGACTGAAATCATATGGCATTTGTCTTTCTCTGACTGACTTATTTTGCTTAACATAATACTCTCTGGCTCCAACCACATCATTGCAGATGGAAAGATTTCATTCTTTTTATGGCTGAGTAATATTCCATTGTGTGTGTGTGTGTGTGTGTGTGTGTGTGTGTGTGTGTGTGCATACCACAACTTATTTATCCATTCATCAGCTGATGGAATTTAAGAAACAAAACAGATGAACATAGGCGGGGTAAAAAGAGAGAGGCGAATAAAACAGACTTTTAACTACAGGGAACAAGGCGAGGGGAGATGCGCAGGGGGATGGGTTAAATAGGTGACAGGGATTAAGGAGGGCACTTGTGAGGAGCACTGGGTGTTGTATGTTATTTAGTGTTGAATCACTAAATCCTTCACCTGAAACTAATATTATACTGTATGTTAAATAATTGGAATTTAAATAAAAACTTGGAAGAAAAAATAAATAAAAATTTTAAAAAATCTATGAGGAAGGAGACGTATCAGGAGTGGGGGGAAAATATTCATGATCCTCAAGGTACACATGATATCCTTCTAAGTTTATGACCAATGACATGAGCATTATGAAATTCAGGAAGGAGGTTTCCCCAAAATGAGATCTTGGGAAATTTAAAGAATTTTCCAAACCTTCTAAATTTTAAAATTTATATTTCCTTAGATGTACGGCATCAAAATGTGTGTGTGTGCCACATACATCACATGCACATACCCATGGCTGTCTAGCTATGTAACCTTGGGCAGGTTACATAACTTCTGTATATCAAGATTTTCATGCGTGTAATGAGAATAATCCTAGTACACCTACCTAGTACAATTTTATATGAAAATTAATGAGTAAATATCATAATGGTTTCAGAACACTACCTAGCACAGGGTAGATGCTACAGATGATGATGACGACGACGACGGCGACGACTTTTTTCTGTGGTGTGGGGATATTTGGGAGGATTGCAATTAAAAATGGAATGATAAATAGTCAGAAAACTGGAACTTGCAGGGGTAGCATTTCATCCTCATATAGTGTTCTTCCTGTCTGCATAACCACATATTCTCATTCACACTCCTCCACTGCACTCCGTACACAACCAGTGAAACTACATTTAGGAAATACACGATCAACTTCAGATTGCTCTGGGTGATTGGGGCAAGAATCTGGAGAATCTCATATGGAAAAAGAGGCAAGAGATAGTACAGGGTCCCGCTTTGTACCTGCTTTAAAAATGGTTTCTTTTCCCTCTCTCTCTTTTTTTTTAATACGCAGTATCATGCCTGGATCTACATTAGATGTGCCTAAATTACAAATTTCATTACCTCTTTTCTTTCTTTTTTTTAAAAGACTTATTTATTTGAGAGAGAGAGAGCGATCACAAGCAGGGGGAGCAGTAGCGGGAGAGGGAGAAGCAGGTTTCCCGCTGAGCAGGGAGCCCAACGCAGGACACGATCCCAGGACCCTGGGATCATGACCTGAGTCAAAGGCAGACGCTTAACCAACAGAGCCACCCAGGCACCCCACACATCTTTCTTATTTCTTTCCTCAGTTCAACTCATTGGATTATATGACCTTTATGATTTGCACTGGTCTGGAAATACAGTAATCAACTTAATAATAATGCTAGAAGATACTTGTCATTCCACTCTTTAAAGGCATACTGGGTTTAAACAGAGGGCCCCTATGGCATATGACCAACAGATCAGAATCCCCTGATGAGACAGATAATCTCAGATCTCTCTGGCTTGATTTCTGGCTATTTCTTATTTTGATACTAAAAGGAGCAGGTCGCTAGACTAGACGCCTGGTGAGTACAGATCAAAGACAATTCCTCTTCACCCTCCCATCTCTGTCTTGGCTCTCGGCTGACATCTCCTCTTTCCTTCACTATATTATGCTTCACCTCATGTTCCCACACCTCCCTCTATTCACTCCATCATTGCTGCTGTTCCTCAGGGTAATGCCTTTAGAAGCACTTGTGTCTGACAGGTTTATACCTGAACGCCTAAGAACATCTCATCAATCTTCCATGTAGTGGATGGTTTTAAATGAAGCTATCAAGTATGGCTAGACTTACAGACCAAGCAGGAGACAAGAGAGCAGAAAGGGGCTCCAAAGACTCAATCCCCACACTAGCATGAATTTCTTTCAAAATGAGTTTCCTCCTTCCTCACTGTCGATTACCCATCAGGCAGCATTTATTTGGTTATTAACATAGAAGTTTCTAGGAGAAGGAATTTGAGGAACATACCCAAACTCCTAACACCCTGGACATAAATGCTCTCTGTAAAGGAGTTTGCCACATTTATAATTCGGGTTTCCCCATACTGATTTGATTACTTTGTGGTTGGATCACTTTAGAAAGAAGGAGAGAAATCTCCCTATTATAAAAAAAAGGGGGGGGGCAGGATATAGAAAGACCACAGAAAAACTGGAAAGACTTTTTATTCGTAAGCACTTTCACACAGTAGAGTCTCCGTAAATTTCATTGGTATGCAGACCTGAGAACTGCATGATGAACAGCCATGTGACTTAAAGGGGAACACATGAAAGAAACCTACAAAGACAAATTATGAATATAATGACCATTTCAAAACAGGCCTGAGTGGAGAACAGACCATTAAAAGAGGACGGGGAAAGAGAGGCCAGCCAGAGAAAAAGACGAGAAACAAGCTAGACTGTGACACTCAGCTCTTCATAGTTTCCACTCTCCATCCCTTACTCTGTTTCAAACTGACTTTGGGTCAGGAGAGAGCAGCAATGTCCCTCCACTGAAAGCCACTGGTAAAAAGGCTCTCTGGACACCACAAACTCAGCCAACGTCTCGGATATGAAATTTTACCCATTTTCCAGGGCAGAGAGAAGTCTAAGTCCATGGTTAAGTAGGCTTCGCCATTCAGTATGTGCCTATGTTTCTTTTTTTAATCAACATATTATCCATGAAGTGAGATTTTCCAATCGCTGGACTTTCAAATGATCAAACCACCTACTCAAGAGACATCAAGTTCTTCTGAGAAATTATGCTTTTGCATTACCACCGGCTTTCGGACTGAGCTTTCCTCATCAAACAGGAATCCAAATAAAGCCCCTTCCCAAACACATGCATTTGTTTCCATTGTCCTATGCTGTTAAGTATGGTCCCCGCTATATTTGGCAGCTAATTTTGATGTTCTTCAGAAGCACTGCCAAAATATGACATTGAAAATAGCATAGCCCTATTTTTAGCATGTAGGCTAAAAATAAGGAAGTCTTTCCATGGGGATAACCAACAGAAATCCTCATTCTGAAGTTGTGTTAAGCTTAGCCTCCACAGCCTTTGCTTCTGTTTCATTTACTTTCCCATTTGACAGTGAGAGGAGAGTCAGTACATTCAAGCCTGGTGTAATTTTTTATATCATTAAAAAAAACCACTACTTCACAAGAACAAGAATATGGAAAGAGTCCACAAGATAATAAGACTAATTCTGAATTTCTTTATTCTTAAGGGATAGGCTTATTTTATGTTTAAATGCCAAGGTTCAGGTACAGTTTAATTTTGAAATTCATGAAAACCTGATTTTACAAAACAAAACAAAAAAAATTAAGTGGGAACATGATAAAAAAAAAAAAAAGATGGGATAACTAGTTGATAAACTAGTGCAAATTGGAAGCATAAAAATATAGAGCCCCCCCTTTCCCTGATTGATTGTTGATTATTTACGAAGCTCACTAGTCCTCATCCCAGTTTGACTCTAGACACTCCTATCTCTCCCAGGTCGGTGACTCATTATAAAGAACTCTGAAATAGTACTCTGACTGGTAAGAGATCACATTAAAAAGACTGCAAATTTCGAAGAACAAGAACAATTATTTCCACTCTTTGGTGGTAGTGCAGGTGGTTCCCAGATTAATGGCCACAATGGTAACTGTTAGTGGGACCAAAGCAGCAACTGTGGCAGATGTTTACTTGTGAGGCTGTCTCTATTACCGGCTAATGTCACCTTCATTACCATTGTCCCATGTCTGGAACACACCACAGGCATTCTAACTAAAAAACACACTTGAAGGGTAGCTGTGAACTTTGGTAGAACTCACGATCATTTTAGTTTTTAATCTATTTCACCTGAAGCTCATTAAAGTCATGTAATTCACTGGGGAATAGTTGCTGCTGGAGGCAATTGAAGAAAACTTATAGAAGTTGAGCCCTCCTTTCTTCTACAGCAATCAATGCCATTCTCCTCCAGCTATAATCTCTGTTTTAATCAGCCTACGCTGCTGTAAGAATTAATACATCAAATTACTGAGCAGTTAGTTTCAAACTGCTCTGATATGAAGTCCACAGCTTTAAATTGACTTTGAAATTGCATTTTTTCCATTAAGCTTTATAGTACTCATCTATTTCATTCCCAAATCATAATAAATGAAATTTTCATGTTGTTAGTTACAACGTGTGAGCATCATTCATTAGTAAGAAAAAAAAGAAGATGCATTAGTCAACTTTACCTTTAAAACAAAATCACAGCCATTTAAGATGCTTTATTGAGGAAGTGTGTACCTATACATACCAAAGGGGACCATTTTTAAAACAGTGGTTAAAAAAATGAAATTGTCGGGGCGCCTGGGTGGCACAGCGGTTAAAGCATCTGCCTTCGGCTCAGGGCGTGATCCCGGCGTTCCGGGATCGAGCCTCACATCAGGCTCCTCCGCTATGAGCCTGCTTCTTCCTCTCCCACTCCCCCTGCTTGTGTTCCCTCTCTCGCTGGCTGTCTCTATCTCTGTCAAATAAATAAATAAAATCTTAAAAAAAAAAAAAAGAAATTGTCCGTATTCTAGCAAATGTTATTTAGCCTTTATGCTAATACACTCAAATCCCTTATCTTTAATGACAAAAACAAGACATTTATGAACAAGTACAATAGTGCTATCTCTTCCCTCTGAAGTAGAAATTCTAATTACTATTAGGTTATTGTGCTTCAAGTTGCATCATGGGACATGGTATGACAATAGTGATAATATGGTCTTTCAACCTATTCCATCACCACCTAAAGATAAATTCTCAAGTGGAATGCTCTCACATATTCAACTGTTACTGCACAGAATTATGTGACAGATTACAAAGCCTGTTTCTGGGTTATTTTACTTCTACCTGGTTTTAAGCCACTTAGGAAATGTTTGACGTTCCACCCACTAAACCACACACATTCCCTGGGGAGGGCAGGGATGGCTAACACACACAGTGGTTTATACCACACAAAAATCCTCCCATAGCTATCACAGTGCTGCAGCTCATTCCTAATTAAATTAGCCATTTAAAAAATCATATAATGTGTTCTCCTTCTCCTTTCTGGTCATAATAAACCTATATGTGACTTTGTTATCCCATAATTCTGCCTAATTGGTTTCAGCTGTCATTTCTGAATCCAAAACGCATGGGCAGCCTGGGGCTGGTGACTGGAACAGGAAGCATTTCCAACCACATTCCCATCATGTAAAACCAGCAACCTGAAAGATCTTTTCCATTAAAACAGAAAACTTACTACTTGGCTTCTGGCAATGACAGTACGGGTAGACAGATTATGTAGCTCTACCCAGGCAGTAAGGCCGTTGTGAGCCATTCTTCTCCGGTAAAAAGAATGCAGACATTCATGCTCTAACAGTTCGTGTCTGAAGTAGTTTCAATATTGTACAGGCTTATCCATGAACGGAATATGTATCTATAGCCATATCTCTATCTCTCCAATTTATTTAAGTTTATAAACCTTCTAGGAGGTATCCATTTGGAAAGTTTCAAGAAACTTGGGGGGATTTTCCAGAAGTAGAACATTGTAGTTCTACAGAAACATATGTTATTCCTGCATCAGAAGAATGTGTAAAATGTTTTCTCTTGAAACAGTGAAGGAAAGAGCTACCCAGTATGGTTTATATGCCCCTGGGGAAACCATTCACAAGCCTAAACCATATAATAAATTTTAATGGACTCAAATAGCCACTTTAAAAAGATGTTCATATTATTTTGAAGCCAGTTTGATTTTTAAAAGGAAAAATAAAAAGCCAATGGGTATAAAGAATGGAATGCTCTGATCATCCAACATCCTCAAAAATTTGGGGAAAGAGAAAAAGTTTAATGAAGTGGGCCACATAAAATTTTTTGGAGTCAAAGCAGGAGACCAAAGAGAAAAGAAAAGAACCGAAATAGTTTTCAGGAATATCTTAACTCTGAAAACACGTTCTGGAGCCACCAGCTAGAAATAGGGGAGATCCGGAAATTATAGGATAAGAGCAACATGAGGGGGAAAAGTTAGAAACAGAGAACTAAAATGGAAGAGAGGAGAGAAAGAGGGCAATAAAGAGGGAAGGAAGGTTGAAGAATCAAAGAGGCCATTCCGGGATCACTTTGACCAGCTGCAAAGCAGAATAGAGGAGGTTTCTTTTCATAATATTGGTTCTAAGGGATAAGAGTAACACCCACCTAGGGACTGATCATACCAGATGTGTGGTTCAGAAAACTTTATAAATTATACTGTAATGAGCTTCAGGTACATGCTTTTCCAATTTTAAAAACAGTAACTCTGGAACACATAATCCAATGAAAATATTAAACAAATACAATTTGTTAAGTTGTCACCTGTCTTTTTGGCATAACAAATGAAAATCAAAACATATTTTCAAAATCTTAGAATGGGTAAAGTATTGTAAATTGTATAAAAACGAATAAAAACTATTCACTATTTGGGAGCTCAGTGATGACTTTGAGAGAAATAAGAATGAAGTCAAATAAATGTGGGTAATACTCTTCTTCCTCTTACCTAAAATGAAACATTTATAACCTTGTTCGTATCACTTGATCCAGTAGTAAAAATATTAGGACGTTTTCTGCCCCAAGGAAATACAGAGGGATATATTAGAAGTAATGCTATTAAGACTTTATAATACAAAACACTTCAGAGTTCTTAAATGTGGTTGTAAATATCTGATTATTTATGGGACAAAGGTTGTGGGCTAAAGAAAAGGGACACATAAAAGGAACACGTAAAAAACTCTTGAATTAGAGAAATGGTTTTAAAAATAAATTTATATTACGAAGGTGGAGCTCATTTAAATCTTCCTGGCTGGTGAACATACACAGAGTATAAAAGGACAAAGCTTTCAGAAAAAGCCCTGGCAAAATGGCAGTGCCTGATGAAGAAGGTAATTTACATCGCTATTCTTCTGGCACAGCTAAAACAGCAGCACATCTGTGTGCTTATGTAATTAGTAAGCACAACTGTAATTATTTCAACATCGTACATAAAGGGGAAAGTAATTGAGATTTCTCAAACTCAGTGAATACAAGGTCACACCAACATTATTTTTTTAAATGAAAGTTTTTACCTGCAGAGTATGGTGCTCTGAAATGCAAGACACTGAAGTACTAGTAGTAAAACAGATTGTTAGAAATCCAGAAAATTGTAAAAGTTTTGTTTCAAGTAGCTCTTTTAATAGCAAAGAAATAAGAAGACCTCAGATCACCGGGGTGGGTGGGTGCGAAATCCCAAATTCATGAATTCTTGTACTCTGAGCACTGCCAAAACTTAGAGTAGAAATTCTCAAGTATCTCTTTTTCAGGATCTATAGCCAAAAGTCAAATTGCTGATTTACCTATCATAAAAAAAATTTGTCAAAGATCTGATTTTTTCTTTCCTCTTTCTTCTTACTGGCTTTGCTCAGTTCATGGACAAAAAAGTGCTAATTCCTTACTATGCATAGTATGAAATTAAAGATCCCCTAAAAAAGAACTTTCATTTTTTTTCCCTCAATCATTAGACACTTGCAAACTTGCCAGGATAATAACTTTCCCAGGAGCTTGACATATTTGGCAGATATAGTTGATGTTTTGAATATGAATCTTGAAACTTCAAAGAGCAAAGACCAACATTATTGCTCCTCATGATATGTTTTAAGCTTTTATGCCAAAATCTAGTTATGTATTCGGTGAATCAGAGCTAAAAATATCTTTTCATTCTCTTGACTTAGTACAATTTGCCATAAAAGGGTTACTGGAAAAAATTTCAAGAAAAAGAATAAAAATCTCACCAGGTCTGTCTAGGATGAATTCAGGTAGGGCTTTCCTAGTGTTGTGGTTGAAAACACAATCTGAAAGATAGTCTTAGCAAAATGTAAAAGAAGATAATGGTGCTTAAATTCGAAATAGTTACAAAAAAAAATTTAGAAAATCGTACTGGAAAAATTTTGGACAGAATATCTAAATATTTACTTCCAAATAAGTTAGTAGGCCTGGTATATAATTATCAAACTCAATATATGAAGCTGGCTGTAATAATTTCTATCAAAAAACACATAGCAGAAACAATAGGTGACATGGAAAGTGACCTCATCTGTCCTTGATCCTTGACACTATTTATGATACAAAAGCTTGTGGTAAGCAAGCTCATTTAATGCCCTCGCTGATAAAACACGTGGTTTTTATTTATTTTTTTTCTGATAATAACCCTTTTTTTAATGATTTTTTATTATATTATGTTAGTCACCATATAGTACATCCCCAAAAACACGTGGTTTTTAAATGTCAAAAACCAGAACCAACTGTTCAATAAAATCTTTTAAAATCATCATTTGTTTTATTAAGAATTCTAAATTTATCCAAGGTGTAAAATGACATCAAAGAAAAGCATGAGATTTTTATATTAAGACAAAGGGCACATGAATTTTAAAATGTGGATAAACACTGCTACATAGCTGCATTTATTGATTCCAAAACAATGGTAGCACTAACTTCTCTGAGTTTTTCAAAAGGTTAAAAAATAGCATATGGAGTATATGAGTATAGTATACACACAAACAAACATACATACACACACACACAACATGCATCTGAGTATGAATCATAAAAAAAAGTCTTGAAATATAACACATGGTAGTATCTGCTTTCTCTGGGGTGGCTGGATACTAAGTAACTTAGGGTGTATCAGTCAGGACAGGACAGGTTATGCATGCTGTGATAACAAATAACTTTTTCTCATGATTTATTGGCCAAAGACACCCATAGCATAGGACCTAAGTTCAAAACAGAAAGGAGGGAAGATCTTCCTCCAGGTATTGGGATCTGAATATTAAGAATACAGTATTAAGCATTAGGCAAATAATACTCATATTTTCCCACTGATAATACAGTAGGACTATTAAATACTTACGTATATGTATATATATTTGCATTGACTTTTTAAAAATCTTAATTCCAGTATAGTTAACACACAGTGTTACGTTAGTTTCAGGTAGTGATTCAACACTCTCATACATCATCCAGTGCTCATCGCTGCATTGACTTTTAAAAGAACCTGCTGTCAAGGATTTACTAACTTCAAAGGCATGCTACAATTTCATAAACTCATTCAATTATCCCTCATCTAAAGTTAATTTTTCTAGAAGTTCCTGCTATCCTGTGTATCCTTTTGCCCCCTCTGAACTCTGAACATCTTATGATTTTCTGATATAATGTCTGGTATACTTGGATACTTAAGTCAGAACCCCATAGTCTAACTGTAACTCCCTAAAAGAGAATAAATCCTGGTTAAATTACAGGGTTAAATTATATGTTTCAATTAATCTTTATGACTCTGTGTCATAGGTTGGGTTCTCCAGATAGAGTTTGGGGGTACAACATGCTTATTATGTAAAAGAAATAAAATGTGTTCATTAGGTGGAAGGAAGGATAAGGAAGCAGGATTAAACAAAGGAAAGGAAATGAAGGTGCTATGCAGGCCATATAGCCTTGGCCACCCTGGCACTTGAGCCGCCCTGCATTGGGCAGAAACGACCAGGTCTTTATACCCCCAACTCACATAGTCACCAGATCCAGGATGCTTGGAAGAAGGCATGGCTTCATTCCAGATGGATCTCTGCAGATCCTGGAGCTGCTGACAGGGGGAAGCATTCTGGTGACTACTTCCTGTAGCGAGGAAGCAAGTCCTCCTTTAAAGGAGGATATAGACCCCATGTCTCTGAGTCTGTCACACCCTGTGTGTTTTAATGAAAACCCTAAAAAACTCTACTATGTTTGTCACATACACACACAATCGTGTCTGATACATCTAATCTATGGAAATAATCATATCAATTTGGGAAAGATTTCCAGAATTCCCACTGTACTGTCACTATGAGATACACTGAAAGAGAAACCAGCCCCTGCCCTCAAGGAGACTAGATGCCCATTCATCCTACCAGATGTCATGATGACAAACAAGAATGATTATGTTGCCCTTTCCCACCCTTTACAAGAGATAACTCAGTTCATGGTATTTTTACTCAGCTGAAATCTGATTACCAAAAAAGAAAAAAAAAAATCCTTAGTCCTTTCTTTTCTTCTAATAAATATTCTGTTACTAATTATCTCTTGCCATGCCCCTTTTCCCCAGCACTGTTGACTTTCTATCTCACTTTTTAGAATTAGGTATCTTTCCTTAATATATTTCCTAAATTCTAGCTAGAGACTATTCAACATTTTATCTTTCCTTGATGCTTTTAACTTTTTTATCCAAGTAAAAAGGGTAGAGAAATAGAAGGAGGAAAAAAGAAAATGAATTCAATCTTCCAAATGTTCCTGTGATGACTGAAGTGAAAGCTAATAGCTGAGATCCAAAGCTTTAAAACACAGATCGCATAATCAAGAGAAAAGGAAAAACCTAGAAGATGGAAAATTCTTACTTAGCAAATAGCTGCCATGACAAATTAATTTCTCAGTTTCTGAATGAGCATCTTTTGGGAATTTCTTTTTTTTTTTTTATTAAAGATTTTATTTATTTATTTGACAGAGATAGAGACAGCCAGCGAGAGAGGGAACACAAGCAGGGGGAGTGGGAGAGGAAGAAGCAGGCTCACAGCGGAGGAGCCTGATGTGGGGCTCGATCCCAGAACGCCGGGATCACGCCCTGAGCCGAAGGCAGACGCTCAACTGCTGTGCCACCCAGGCACCCCTCTTTTGGGAATTTCTAACTGGACTTGTACCTGCCAGTGAGAAAAAAAAAAGTAAATTCCTGCCTTGAAGTTGGATGTTAACTGAGAACAACTAAAATATTCATTTTCTAAAAAGGAGTTCTCTAATTATACACAGCAACCAAAAACATAATGAACCTGGCTAAATAAGCCATCTATACATTCTTAATACTATTTTTAAGGGCGGGAGGGGCAAAAGGGGAGGGAGAGAGAGAAAATCTCAAGCAGGCTCCACACCCAGCACAGCGCCCGATGCAGGGCTGGATTCCAGAACCCTGAGATCATGACCTGGGCCAAAACCAAGAGTCGGATGCTTAGCTGACTGAGCCACCCAGGAGTCGCATATGTTCTTAATAATTAAATTTAAAAATCAGAACCCTTCTCACTATTGTTTATTTTCTTAAACATATACTTAACATTGTAAAAATGTTCTTAGTGGCTTTAAAATCGTATCAAATGTATGAGTACATACTCATATAGTGTATGAACATCCACCATCATCGTAACAAATTATAACAAAAAAATGAACAAACAAAATATGACTAACCGACCTCATTTATCAAACAAAAATATTTTCCATCAAGACAGGACATCCTGAAAAAGGCACACTTGCACTTTAGACACTGCCCATGTGCCTAAAATTTTACTGATGGGACAATAATCTAATAACAGTTAATATAAATATCTTCACTCCCACTAGCCTTGTCACATTTGATGAACTCTGACAATTGATAAATAGCAAAGATTTATATGCTTTACAACCATCAATGTGAAAAAAATGATCTAATTACACAGTGGTTTACACAATGACAGGCTAGAGCATTTGTTCATATTTAAACTTGTTAGGAATTGATGAGATTCCAAAGTAAAGATGAAAAACTGAGCATATACACCTACTTTGCACCCTCTTGAATCCCACACCAAATCTTAGAAGCTCCAAAACAGATGGTAGCACGTTTAGCATAGCAAAAACACAAACAAACAAACAGATGACTTATTAACCTGGCAGAGGGGAAAGCCTACAAGCAGCCCTATTTACAAACAGAACAACCAAAAGGCTCAGGGGTTGGTGGCACAGGACACGGGAATGAACAAGTTTCTATGTAGTGGCCGAAAGGGGGAAGAGTGGTTGGTTGAAAGTCTTTTCAGTAGTTATTTAATCTTTAGATCCCTTTCCCACTCTGCTTATAGATAACTGCCTCTCTCAAACCTAGAGAGGGTAAAACAGAGAGTCTGAGCTGGAACACTCAACCAGCTAGGAACAGGGATACCATCCTGAAGCAGGTAATTACATGGGGTCCTATACCCTGACTCTGCTTCCAGAACAATGGCAGCTAGGCCTCTATCCTCCAGGCAGGAGTTCAGAAGAATCTTCACTGGGAATCTTTCAGCACTGCAGGAAAAGATGGATACTAGTATCAAGGATTTCTCAGCAAAATGGCTTGGTTGGTTCCTACACTGAAATGAATAGCGAACCAGCTGCCCACATACTGAGGCTCTCATCTTTAAGTATGACCAGACAGGGGTACCTGGGGGGCTCAGACGGCTAGGCTAAGCGTCAGCCTTCTGCTCAGGTCAGATCCCAGGGTCCTGGGATCAAGCCCAACATCAGGCTCCCTGCTCAGTGGGGAGCCTGCTTCTCCCTCTCCCTCTGCCTGCTGCTCTCCCTGCTTGTGCGCACTCTCTCTCTGTCGAATAGATAAATAAAATCTTTAAAAATAAATGTATGACCAGACAGCCAAGAATCACCAGCTATCAAACCAATGCCTCTAATATTTACGCCAGAGACCAGAACAAACTAAAAGAAAAACAGTAACAGCTTGGTAGAAACAGAGAAAATGCTGTTAGGAAAACTTCAGAAAAGACTATTATTAATATTTCAGGAGGTAAGAAAAGATACTGCAACCTTAAAACAAGATAAGGATATTATAAAATGGAATATTCTGAGAACAAAAAGGTATCTCAGAAATAATATTAAAATGTAAAACCCTCAATAGCAGAGATGAAACACTAAGTTTAGCCCACCTTACGGTGGGCTAAAGGAAAAATAATCAGAAATGGGAAAGAAGGGGCGCCTGGGTAGCGCAGTTGTTAAAGCGTCTGCCTTCGGCTCAGGGCGTGATCCTGGCGATCCGGGATCGAGTCCCACATCAGGCTCCTCCGCTGGGAGCCTGCTTCTTCCTCTCCCACTCCCCCTGCTGTGTTCCCTCTCTCGCTGGCTGTCTCTCTGTCACATAAATAAATAAAATCTTTAAAAAAAAAAGGGAAAGAAAAGACAAGAAAATCAGAAAAGCAATACAGGAGGTTCAACCTTTAAATAATAAAAGATCCAAAGAAAAACAAGAAAATGAAAGGAGTAAATCATAACAAAATAATTTAAGATCATTTCTCAAAACGGAAGGACATACGTGCATGCTCAACATCATTAGCTGGGAGGGAAATTCAAAGAATGACAATAAGAAACCAACAAACATCCGCTTGTAATAAAAAAGACGGATAAGTATTGCCGAGGGTGTGGAAAACTGGAACCCCCAAACCCTGCTGGTTAGATCGTAAAATGGGGCATCCATTTTGAAAAACAGTGTGACAGCCTTTCAAAAACTGAGAGTCATCGGATGACTGATATGATATATCCGTACGGTGGAATATTATGTGAAAAAAAAAAAGTATTGATCCGTGCTATAAACATGGATGAACTTCAAACACATGACGCGAGGTGAAAGAAGTCTATCACAAAAAGTCACACAGTAATGATTCCATTTAGAAGGAACATCCAGGAAAATCCACAGAGACATAAAGTAGATTAGTGTTTCCCAGGGGTTGGAAAGGTAGTGAATTCAACGTGACTGCTAATGGGTAGGGGGCTTCTGGTTAAATGACATAATTTTCTAAAATTAGATACTAATGATGGTTCCAAAAATTCTGTAAAATATACTAAAACAACAGAAGTAGACACTTGCAAAGAGTGAATTCTGTTACGGGAATTGCATCTCAATAAAACTGTTAAAAAGAGAAGAAGAAGAAGAATGTAAAGACAGAAGTGTCCAGATTGAAAAGGTGCAAATGAAAATAAAGCTGACATCCGGGTCTATTTTTTGCTTCATCATGAAACTTCAGAAGACTGGAAATAAAGAAAACCATTTTAACAGAAACTATGGAAACTAGACAACAATAGAGCAAACCTATTGAAATTCTAATG
Organism: Ursus arctos; assembly: GCF_023065955.2. Classification (NCBI taxonomy): domain Eukaryota; kingdom Metazoa; phylum Chordata; class Mammalia; order Carnivora; family Ursidae; genus Ursus; species Ursus arctos. Next base: position 32,149,593 of record NW_026622985.1, on the reverse strand, counting down.
AAATTATTTCCAACCCAGAATTCTGTATCTAGTCAAAATGTCAATCAAGCATGAGCGCTGAATAAAGGTATGTTCAGAAATGAGATATCTCAAAAAAAAAAAAAAAAAAAATCTTTCACACACTCTTTCCCGTGAAGCTATCAGAAACTGTTCCCCCAAATAAAACAACATGAGATGGAGGAAGAAAAAGCTTCAGCTGAGGAGACAGCGGAAGGGCATCCCAGGAAGCCAGTGAAGGGAGATGCACCAGGTAGAGGCTTGAGAAGGCCTTAAATTCATGGTAGAAATGAAAAATGGCAAATTATTAGTAATTTCAGGGAAACCAAAAGTTGAACTGAAGAGGAAAAGTAATCACAGTATACTACATGCCTCAGCTACAAACAAGATTTTTATTGACATAATAATGTAAATACTGAACCTCTGATCTAATCAAAATTATAATACACCTCCACTGAAAGGATGAGAGGATGCAGGACAGCAGGACAGGATGTGTTCACTTGTTAGAAATGGAATCATGGAAAAAAAAAAAAACAACAACACTAAATTCAGGTTTTCCACACAGGAGTCAATGGATGATGCCAAAAGGTGAATAACAAGAGGTGGTAATAAAAGAAAGTCTTAGTAGATTTTCAGAGGAAAATCCAAAAGAATCCCCTAAAAGACAGGGAAGTAAAAAACTGTTGTTTTTCATAGCAAACTATCAAACTACTTGACTCTTCATATGCATCTGATGTATAACTCACATAAAAACAACAATTACATCAACAAAAATGAATGATTCAAACCTGGAGTGGGTTTAACATCCCTTTACCAAAGCACAAAATACATCCTAGACTAAACACTCTATGATGTTAATGAAATTGTTCTTGAAATGCACAAAACAGTAACAGCAACAATAACACTAACAACAATAAAAGGAAAGAAAATCGTAAACAGTCATTATATTGCAATGTATTTATCAAGTTACTGATTCTGAAAACCGGTGAGAAGTTGCAGACACCCCATTTTGTATGATATATAATAATGTATACTTTCTCACTTAGAGATAAATTTGCTAATGATTTTTTTCTTCAATTACTTCATGGCCTAATCAAACATAATGTGAAAGTAACTGGAATTATTGATCCTCTTCTCCTGATGTCGCATACTTTCATCAGACGACAACTTTAGTACCTAAAGCTGGAACGTTTCTCTAATTTCTCCAAGCTGATTATTACTGTCAGTCTTATTACATTTAATGGATCACTCCATGGCCTCCACCTGTCCCCTGAAACATGCTCAGTTTTCCTAAGATTACTGTTTTCTTAACTTAAGAAATATGGAAATAATTCCTGCTAGAAAAAAAATCCAAACAATATGCAAAGTATGTTCCTTCCTTTCTAAAGGAATTCTCTTTTTATTTCTGTTCTTACCTTCCCTATGATCTGCTTCTACCAATAAAGTCTTTTCTTCAGTGTACTCTCTTCAAGTATCGCACATCATTCCAGCTTCCCCATTACATGCCTATAGCTTAAATGATGAAATTCAAAATTAAAGAAAAATAATTAAAAATGTAAAAAGCCCACAGAGGCAGAATGGGTTCTCATTACAGCAGTCTCATCTACAGAAATGTACTCAAAACTGTGTTTTGTGGATTATCAGGGGTTTACTATAGCAACAGTTAGAGACCAGATACAATTCTATCTTAAAGCATGTGAATTAAAATACTGAACTATGATTAGGACTTCCTAATAAGGATGGCAACTGTATGAAATAAAACTAAAACACAGGGAAGATAAGTATGATGTAAACAGGAAAAATAAACTAAAATCCCAGCACCCAACAGAGTAAATGGACAAATACAGTGGAAAATGACTAAAAGAGACCAGGGTTCCTTCTAATATGAAAAAAAGCCATTAGGGTACAGGACAGCAAAGAAGTTAATTGACTTTGTCCTACCAATTAGACAAAATGAGAAGTTCATAACAGAGCACTGATTGAAAGCAAGACTGTTTCTCTTTAGTCTCTCCTCATGCTTCAGAATTCTTTTATTTACGCTGCCTGCACAATCAGTCATCCACAATGCTTACATCTGTTCGTGTTTGGTACTTGGATCTGAATGACAACCCAGCCCCCTTCAGAATATAGCATCACACTATGACACTGCATAACTAGTTCTCCATACGTGAAACGAAAACATCCTTGAAATTCTTCCACAAAGAAATTCTTTCATAAGTCAAATCTGGTTTTCTCACTGTTTTCACTAAAACACAAATGTGTTCCAGTCCCATGGCACAGGAAGATCTGTGACAGCAGCTTATAACCCAAATGGCACATGGACACTATCTAGCCTAAGATCACAGTTCTCGTTGGACTTCAACCCTTTCAAAGCAAAGGATATATATGCTGGCTAACTGAACAACATCATCATCATCACTATCATCTTCAAATAAAAAATAAAAGCAAAGGATATATATTTGTATCTCTGGAGCTCAAGGGTAATCCCTGGAGGACAGTTCCTATATATGTTGGAGGAGAAGGAAGGAAGGAAGGAAGGAAGGAAGGAAGGAAGGAAGGAAGGAAGGAAGGAAGGAAGGAAGGAAGGGAGGAAAGAAAGAAGGAGTGAACGACCACAAGTTGTGCTTCTGCTTCTAAAAGTTATGCCAAGTGAAATGAGTTCACCTAACAGTTGCAAAACCTTAGTCAGTTCTTTGCCAGGTAAAGTTGGAGTTACCTGGATTCACACCTGACACAGGAGATGATATAATGTGGCCACTGGAAAGGGCACACATGGAGTACCTGACATCTTGGCATGAATCTCCTCCATCTGCAAAATGGAGGAACCTTCAACCGATTTCATGGTTTTGGTTGGGACAACATGAAATAACATACTAAATTACATATTTCAATCCCTTGCATACAGTACCGTTAGGAACCCTCCCTACTGTATTTCTGATGTGGATCGACCTACCCTCTACTTGAATATTTCAGTGATAAGGCACTCATTACACTTCAACACGTTGCATTCAATTTACAAGTGACACAAAACATTTGAATATCTTTCCCAGCATTAAGCCAAAATTAGCCCCAGAACTCTCACACTTGGCTTTCTTGTCCTGTCTGGAATACACACATTACCTTTTCTCTACTCTCCAGTGCATCTAGTCCTCCTGAGTACGTCTTCCTGGCACCGTCACCGGTTCTGTGTTACACATGGTTCACAGACCTCTTGCCACCCTAGGTGCATACTCCTGTTTGCTCCAGTTTGTTGAACCAAAGAAATTATGAGTCTTTTCCATATAAAATTAACTTCATTTTGAAGTCAACCTTCCTCCACCCTGATTTTCCATATGAACTTGGGCTTGCTTTTTTTTCTTTCTTAACCATATTGTTCCATTTGTCCCACAGCAATTCACGCTGTAGTTTCCACTCATCATTTCATCAGATTCTTTTTGACCCCTGATTCCATCACCCCAAGTATTAATTATAGCTCCCAGCTATAACACACACAAATAGGTCAAGCACATCATCACCATGTCTTCATCTAAGTCATTAATAAAAATATCAAACAGGACAAGGTCAAAGACAATGCCCTCCAGCATACCCTAATAAACTTTCCTCCACCCTGATGTCAATTCATTAATCAATAGACTTTGGGTGAAGTTGTTCATCCAGCAATAAACTGAAGGAATAATAATCTTGTGACACTGGATTTCAATTTTATTCTAAGAATGTCATAAGAGTCCCTGTCGCAAGCTTTGCTGAAATCAAGAAATAACACTGTTACTTACTAAAAGGGAATGAAGATTATTAGACTTAAAAGTCCAAAAATCTAGCTTTGAATTTCACTAACATTCTATCATGTGCTTATATGGCTATAGGTTCAGGTTTGTTTCCCACCGCCTTTTCTTTTTATTTTTTTCATTTTCTTCAAATTTTTCTTTAAAGATTTTATTTATTTGTCAGAGAGAGAGAGCACAAGCAGGGGGGATAGCAGGCAGAGGGAGAGGGAGAAGCAGGCTCCCCACTGAGCAAGGAGCCCATGCGGGACTCCATTCCAGGACCTGGGATCATGACCTGAGTCAAAGGCAGACGCTTAACAGACTGAGCCACCCAGGTGTCCCCACACCACCTTTTAAAAACCAGCATTACTTCTGCTCACCTTCATTCATGATTTTTCAAAGATTATAATGATAGTTCTATGAATACATGGCCGGCAATTCTTTTCACATTCTAGCTGTGATTTATCTGGGGCTACACAATGAACGCAGGCCAGTGGACATTCATGAGGTGTTTTGGGAGGGGGGACTGGGAAGAGCAGGGAACTGAGCAAAGTGTGTTCTGTATCTGACTGTATTCCCTGTGTTGTGAAAATCCCCTGCTTTATGCATTTTGGTGGAAGGCAAGGCCCAGCTGCTGTTGCAAAAGCCAGAAGACCACTCTCGCAGGGGTCTGGGCAGTCAAAACCTGGGCATGTGACCTAGTGTCGCCTCACCACACAGGACCAACCTGATCTCTGCCGTAGGAGCTAACACAGCCCAGAGAAGCAGGGAGGATGTCGATGCTATTTTGACATCGTCAGCAGAGGTAATAACCCCCGGTCACCAGGGCAGTCAGGACAGTGAGGTAAGAGACAGTGTGTGGAGCCGACACTCCTGGTGGCAGCAGGGTGCTCTGTGGCCTGTTCTGTGGCGTGATTTTGGCTCCGGTCTGGCTATTCAGCTTTACACTGTCCCTGCCGGTTTTTAAAGTCTTCCCAGCAGGTCTGTCAGCCACATGATATCCTCTCAATAAACTTGTCTGTTTAATTCAGCAAAAGAGAATTTCTGTTGCTTGCAAGAGAGAACTCTGACTGGTACGTTTATTCAGAGCCGCCAGGCCCTTTCATTCCTTTGACAGAAAGAGGTGGTTTCTGACTGTCCCGTTGTCCAAGGCCTGCTCTGATTGCTGTGGACTCAGATCTGCTCTGCATTTTCTGCTTGGAAGAATATTCCCTTTGAGAGGGGGGGAAAAAAAAAGGCTGTCCATGGAAACTAAAGATGGAATGTAGATAAATGGATAAAGAAAGATAAAGAAAAAAATTTTAAAACATGACTTAGTAGTTCCGTTTTCTCTTGGTTATTTGCCATACGTGGTGACACTATTATAATCTCTTGCTTTTCCTGCTTCAAATGTCACTCACTCACTCACATGAAACACAGCTGCTAAGCGCCTACTATGTGCCAGACTCTGCTAGGCACTGGAGAACCGGTCACTCTGCTCTTGCACTCAGTCTCAGATGAAACAGCTTCATCTGAATTCATGAATACTCTCCTTTCCTACTGGTGTTTTCTTTTCCTTATCCTTTGTTGATAGTTCCTTATCACTGTGACCCTTGATGGTGGAATGCCCCAGTGGTCAGTCCATAAAATTCTTTTCCATTTTCTGTGTTCATTCACTTATAGGGTATTTTAGTTATTGACTGTGAACCCTACGCTGGATGGCTTAAAACAACCATGTTACTATTTCTAACAATTCTTGGGTTGCAAATTCAGAAAAGGCGTATCAGGGACAACTCACTTTGGCTCCATGTGATACTTGTGAGCCCGGAATGCACCACCCTCCCTCACCCTTCCCAAGATGGCTTCTTCAGTCCCACGTCTGACACTTAGCTAGGCTGGCAGGGCAAATGGCTTGGCTGGAGTCCGATATGTAGGGCCTAACTTTACACTGTGTTCTAGGTTCTCAGTTCTCTTCCATGTCCTCTACGGCCTCTTCTTCTCCACGTGGCCTCTTCAGCAAGACAACTAGAATTCGAACGCGGCCGGTCAGGATGCTCAAGATTGCAAAAGAGAAGCCGTCAGGACCACAACTGGCAGAGCGTCACTTCCACCATGTTGCTCTATTGGTTAGAGCAACCACAAGCCCAGCGTAGATTAAGGGGTAAGGACTGCACAAGGGTGTGAGTATACAAAGACATGGTTCATTTAGGGCCACCAATGTAACAATTACCACACTTGGTTATTCCATACGATCCTCTTGTCAAATAATATCTATAACCCAGACAACTTCCAAATTTCTACCCTGGATCTCTTTCCTAAATTCTAGACTCATGCATTCAATTGCCTTGTGACATGTCCATTTGCACATACAGCGCATGTCAACTTTAGCCCATTTAAATCGGAGTCGCTGTCTTCCCCGCTCTGCTCCTCCTGCAGTCTGCCCCATCTCTCCTCACAACGGCTCCACTACCCCTGTCGTTCAAGCCCAAATCCTTGGAGTCATCTCTAACTCCTCTTCATCTCTCAAATCCCACATCAAATACTAGCAGCTCAGCCTTGAAAATATATCGTGAATCCAACTACGTGCCTCAAATATATGTGTGTTCCTCCTTCACCTCCTTCAGATTTTCTACCTAAATACCTCTCACCTTCTTGGCAAGGCCGCCCCTGATCATCCCCATTTACAGCTGTGTGTGTCTGCACATGTGCACATGTATTTTATCTCACAGGAAGCAGAAAAATGTTCCATTGCCCCAGGAGAGTTTAATCTGGAAACCAGAATACTGATGGAGAGCTACAGTTTTTGAGAACAGATGGGGTTTAAAATCATGCAAATTAAAGCATTCCTCATAGATTTAGATATCAAAATGTATGAGGCAGAGAAACCAAATAATGAGGTAAATTGTGTGGCAGGGAGAAAAGAAAGAACATAACTTTCAGCTGCCAGTCCCATATTTGAATATCACACACACACCTCCGACCATCATATAAAACTATGAAGATGCGTCTTCATCCCAACACCAGCCATCTACAAGTTGGGAGGGGATAACAAGGATCTTGGCACAGAAGTCTTATCTTTACCCTTTTAACTTACCTGAGTGATTTCACTTTAAATTCTCTAAGCATTATTTTTCCTTTTCAATAAAAAACCGGGTAACAAACAAAACTGGGTAACAATAATATATGCCTTATGTACCTCAAAGGGCTAAAGATGGAATCTGATGGAATAACATGTATGAGAGAGTGGTTTGTAGAGGTGCCTGGGTGGCTCAGTAGGTTAAGTATCTGCCTTCGGCTCTGGTCACGATCCCGGAGTCCTGGGATGGAGCCCCTGGATTGAGTCCCGAGATCAAGCCCCGAATGGGGCTCCCTACTCAGCGGGGAGTCTGCTTCTCCCTTTGCCCCTCACCCCACTTGTGCTCTCTCTCTCTCCCAAATAAGTAAAATCTTTTAAAAAAATAATAACTTATATGAATTTTGGTGATTCATAAATCACTTTTCATGATTTTTGGAGACACAGCTTTTTTTCATATGTAATATAGATTGTTTTTACATAATGTTGCACATTAGTTTGACTATTTTACTAGTTTGCCCCACAGCAGAAGAAACAGAATGACTGCTCCAGTGAATATCATGACTAGCTGTAAGTTTGTTTTTTCTTCTTATACATAATAATTAAATGTGCAGTAAAGAGTTCTGCTACACATACTTTGATCTCATGTAATAAAAAACAGAATAGTTACGTGCTTTAATGGTAATAGATATTTACACAATCACATGTACTATATTAATATTCTTATTTCCACTGATGGAATCTGTTTTTATCAGCATGATGTTAAATAGGCTAATGAGGCACTTACTTGTCTTTGGCCAAAAAAGAAAAAGAAAAAAAACAAATTACTTAACATTCTATTTAAGTAGAAAAAAATTGTTAGCACTTACACTATTTTCTATAGTATTTCTCTGCCAACACTCAAACCCATGTAGGAAAAGGGCCACTACAACAATGTCTTAAACCATTGTGAAACCAGATATACTGCTCAAGCTAACGGAGTCATTCCTTGGTTAAAAATGCTCCTTCACATTGGACAACAATGGCAGGAAGATAGTACTCAGAACAGCAGCATTACTGGGAGCCACGGGCTGCCTGACGGAGACAGGAACAAACTGAGCAGCTCATTTTCCAGCGGGTCCCCCACCTTGCAGCTCATGGATTATATCTACACACTTTAAAAGTGTAAAAGAATATAAATTTCAGACATTTTAGGAGCTTCCCATAGTACTTAAGAGACAGCCTAAACTAGCAATACCCTATTATCCACTGAAGGGTTTTAATAATGACCTCCAAAGTCATTTCTCCCAGTGCTCTTCCACATCACTAACTCTTCATCACTTAGTTCATTTTTCTGGTCCTCCCGAGGCTTCTGTGTAACCTAGAATGTCATTCGTGGGAATAACACAAAGCAGCTGGGCTTCAAGTTCTCTTTTAAAGCAAAGAACAGAAATGTATTTATTTAATATGTACACTATCGTAAATAAGCATGTTACTATATGTTAACTATCAAAACTTAAATTTAAAAAAAAAAGCAAATAAATGAATGAATGAATGAATGAATGAATGAATAAATAAATAAATAAATAAATAAATAAATAAATAAATAAATAAGAGTGTTTCATTTCATGGAACTCAAATTACATAGGAGCCTTAAAAAAAACCTTGAACACTTAACTAAAATCCAAAGAAAAAAATTCAATGGTACTAGTGAATCTTAAGTTATTTTACTTTTCTTTCATATCTAGTGTTTCAATGGGCATGGTGTATGGATTTTTCTTACACTTTTTATTTTATTTTATTTTACTTTATTTATTTTTAAAGATTTTATTTATTTGAGAGACAGGCAGCAGGAGCAGGGGGAGGGGCAGAGGCAGAGGGAGAAGCAGACTCCCTGCTGAGCAGGGAACCCAACACGGGGCTCAATCCCTGGACCCTGGGATCATGACCTGAACTGAAGGCAGATGCTTAGCCAACTGAGCCACCCAGGCCCCCCTGTCTTACACGTTTTAACTTACTCATTCCCCTTCTTCAAAAAAAGGGTACTATTAATTACATGGAACTATAAAAATCAATCTTTTTTTAGAAAACAACTTTAATGTTAACAATTTTGAAATATGGCAATATCACTAAGTTTAGGAAACTGCACATTAAAATGTTTGATATTGATTTTAGGGCTTACTAAACAACAAGGTTCTCTGTGTGTGTGTGTGTGTGTGTGTGTGTGTAGATCTCAGTGATATACTGGGGGCTAAGTCTGCTTTTCGAAACCTTAAAACATTTCATAATTGGGACGCGTGGGTGCCTTAGTCGGTTAAGCGTCTGCCTGCGGCTCAGGTCATGATCACAAGGTCCCTAGGATCGAGTCCCACATCAGGCTCCTTGCTTAGTGGGGAGCCTACTTCTCCCTCTCCCTCTGCCATTCCCTCTGCTTGTGCTCTCTCTGACAAATAAATAAAATCTAAAAAACAAACAAACAAAATAAACATTTTGTAATGAAAATAAAATCTTAAAGCCTTAAATGATGAGGCTTTTGACCAGATCTCAAAACTTATTTAAACAAGAAAGCAGTTTAACTGCACTCAGGATCTTTGTTCTGTTTTTGTTTTTGTTTTGTTGTTGTTGCTGTTGTTTTAAAGATTTTATTTATTTATTTGACAGAGAGAGAGACAGCCAGCGAGAGAGGGAACACAAGCAGGGGGAGTGGGAGAGGAAGAAGCAGGCTTCCAGTGGAGAAGCCTGATGTGGGGCTTGATCTCAGGACTCTGGGATCACGCCCTGAGCCGAAGGCAGATGCTTAACGACTGAGCCACCCAGAAGCCCCTGCACTCAGGATCTTAAGAGCAGAATAAGAGAGGGTGGTGGAAAGAAAGAAGAAAATTTCCTTTTCCTCTTCTGACCAAAAGCTCAATCTAACTAAAGTTGTAAAAATAAGCGGGAGATAACAACATTACAATTGGGAATCAGAGTAAAATGGGTCTGAATCTATCTTAGTTGTTACAAGATCCTAGAAAAGCACCTAATCTCCCTAATCCTTAGTTTTCTTTTCCTTTATAAAATGGTGATATTCATATTTCCATGAGGCTGCTGGGAACATCAACCATGAAAATGAATGTAAAGACCTCAGCACACTGCTCAGCATAAAACAATAAATTTTAGTTGCTGATTTTTAGTATTGTGGTCATACTTGTCTTAAATATTCTTTCACCTCCTTTTCTGATCCACCACTCATCATCCCAAGCCTACAGTGCCCTCCTGTTTCCTACCTTATGTCCCTCACCTAGATCTGCTCTAATTCCCAAGGCATTTCATGCTTTGAAATTACTATTGCCTTTCCATTGCTATGAAACATACAAGAGCAGAATTTATTTCTGTTAGATAATGTGAGGAAAGCAATCTGATTAATCCTTTAAAATATGTAGGAGCCTTAATCTACCTGGAGATATCAGTAGATGTACAAACAACAAGCAATGAAAAAGCAGTATAAAAAAATAAAAACTTTAAGAAATATTCTGGGGAGTTAATTTTATACTGGGCTATTGTCACAGAGTCACACTAATGCTGCCAAGGGGTCCACACCTCCCCAACTCTAACTGGGAAGACTCTTGTAAGATGTTCCTACAGCTTGGAACTCTTCCCAACCCCCACCCCAGCTCTGATTTCAGAGATCCATTCGAACATTTTACTTAAACAAAACCCAAACAAACTTTAGTTGTAGCAGCAGAAAGTACTCCACCAGAGACAGCAAAAGGACAGGAGATGAAAAGAATAGAAAAAGACAAGGATTAGATGGAAAAGAGGAAGGCAGGAACAATGGGGAGGTGAGGAAATAAAGATGGAGTGGGGGACACCCAAGGAGACTCAAGGCAGGGCAGTTCTAAACCATGAATGACATGAGCTTGCCTCTTTCTCTATGACAGAACAGGTTAAGCTATGTCTTAACTCCCCCAGAGAAGTTGGGAATAAAACGCTGCCTGAAAAGTACTGCAGATGTCCACACTATTATGTGGTTGATTGACCTGTGATGGGTCCACAAGAATTGGGACCAGGGAAAATTTCACTCACACAAAGAAGAGTAATTGTTTAACAGTCTTAATCAGTTAGCAAATATTACAGGACATGTTTAAAAGTCGGTCTTAATCAGTTAGCAAATATTTCAGGACAATGAATTTCCTTCATGTGGCCACTTCCACAGAATATGAAATCATCAAATGATTTTAGCCTCACAAATATATTTAGTTTTCTCTTAAGACTTGAAGGACATACTTTCATATTATTGCTGTTAGTTCCTCTATTAATATTACTGATTTCAGAGGCCAAACTATTTTTTTTAGCTTAACCATCTAATTTTAGAGGAGGGAATAGGTACCTTCTTGAAATCTTTTTTTCTACAAAACATAAAAGTTAGTCAAGTATACTAAGAAAAATCTAGATTTAATTGCAATATCGCAACTAGACCTACTGGAAAACATGAAACAAAAATTCCAATTCCAAGTCAACTGACTACATTATTGACTCCAAAATCACCGATTAAACAAAAGAAATTATATTTGCATTGATGTGCGAATCTGCATCCATTCTTGGTAGCATGTAATATATTCAACTGCTCAGCTCTAGCTGTCCTTGTAGCCACATTACCATATTATTCAAATGTATCTATCATTTATATGTAAATAGAGAAGATAAATGGCTTCTTCATAAGACAACAATTTTCAAATGATAAACAGACACAGGCAGACATTAGCAAGATTAAAATGTTGCGAATATGCATTCTATTATATATTTTTAAGAAAACATGGAAACTATTTTAAATTTTTAAAAAAGTATTATGGTAATTACAAAATGGGATCTTAATACATTCACAATACCAATAGCTACTCTTCTCAATAAGTCTCCACCAATGTCATTTGTATCTTATAAATTACATGTTCTCAGATCCATCTGTGAAAATTGGGATGTTAATTATCATGGTTACATTTCATGATTCCACAGTTAAATGCTGAAGTGGTGCTACATAAATACCATATGTTTTTCTAGGAGAAACGGAGAAAGATTAATTATGAGTTCAAGTCCAAGTCTTCTAGCAGTAATACTCTCAACACAATAAGATCATTACATTGTGTGCTATGCAAATTGGAAGTTTTAATTAATAGCTGAAACATGAACTGAGGGGGAAAACTATGAAATCTAAATTGTAAGTATCAGGCTTTCCTCCACCCACCCTCCCCCCCCAAAAAAAAAATCTTAAAAGAATGCCTCTGAGAAACCAAGTTATAAGTCCAAAGGGGAGGGGGGAGATTATTGTCTGTGAACTTCCTTTGATGGAGTGATCACTGTCATGCTGTTGAATCCTATTTGATAAACTGAAAAATTACAGCATATCCAGTGACAAGTAGGTTATTAATAGATAATATGTCTGATGAAAATTCAGTTTAACATTTTTCTGGATTTTTCAAAATTATACAAACTTACTAGATAAAATACTTCAGTACAGCAACTTAAATAAGAAACTATCATAATACTACAAGAATTTTATTTATATTTGTAAAATCTGAATTCTTATTTTACTCACCACATATTCAAACACAAGTGTCAGCGTCTCCTTGGTGTGGATGATGTCATGAAGCAGCACTATGTTAGCATGTTTCAGTCCTTTTAACAGAGAAGCTGTAAAACAAAGACAAAGAGACATGGGTAATAATCAACTGATATGTTTCATTATCGTTTTGTCAGATAAGATATCTATTCTCCCATTTCCCAAGCCAATAACCATTCAGAAGCAAGGGTAGTGCAACAGGGTTTTCATTTAGATGAAGCCCCCCCCCCCCCATTATTTCACCTGTTATTTGCTGTTAATCTCTAGTTAGATTCCATTATGGCCAGAGGACATACTTGGTATGATTTCAACTGTTTTAAATTTGTTACATTTGTTTCGTTACCCAGGATGCGGTTTATCTTGGTATACACATGCATATGTATGGAAAATATATTCTGCTGAAATTGGGTGGAGAGTTCTGTAAATGCCAATTAGATTCTGTTGGTTGATGATGTCACTGAGTTCCTCTCTGTACTTGCTGACTTTCTGAATAATGGTTCTATCAGGGACTAAGAGAGGGTTGTTAACAACCCCAACTGTAACTGGGGATTTGTCAACTTCATTTGAATTCTGCCAGTTTTTGCTTTGTGTGTGGTGTTTACTGTATATACATTTAGGATTCCCATGTTTTCTTTGTGAACTGGATCCTTTATAAATATATAATGTCTCTCTGTCTTTGGTAATTTTCTTTGCTCTGAAGCCTGTTTTATGGGATAGTAACATAACCAGTCCAGCTTGTTTTTGATGATGTATCTTTTTGCGTCTTCTTTTAGCCTACCAATATCAGAGATCTGAATATATAAGTTTCTTATAAACAGCATATCACTGGGTCATGTGCTTTTTAAAATCCATTCTGTCTACCTCTGACTTTTAACTGATATTTAGACCATTTACATCTAATGTAAATATAAATATATTGGGTCACCTGACATTTCAATCTATTTTCCCTTGGGCATCTTGTAACTTAGTCTTCATTTCTGATTTGATTTTGTTTGTTCTTTCATATTTCCCAGGAGTTCAAATAACTCTTTTCATTTTGGCTTTTGTGCATTTTTCTTCTTAGCCTTTGTATTACCACTTCAAGGTGGGGGTTTTTAGGCTTCACATACCCAAGAGCCTGAATAAGAAAATTTAATTTAAATTATAGTCTGTTGTGTACAGTTTTCTTTAATTTTATGGTTGCTTTTTGAAAAGCATTTTTATCAGCTGAAATACATTTGTTTTATATTTTCTTAATTCTTACAGCAGTTTTATATAGATGTGCTTGTTCTATTCTTATTCATTCAAGGGACTGTGTTCTTAGTTTGAGAGTCCTCTCTTATATCAGTTCTTCTCTGCTCTACATAGGTATTATGGATGGTGCTGGCAGGAGAAAGGGAAAGAGTGTGGGGTGTTCTGGTTCTTTTTCATTTCTACAGGATCCTTAATTTCTCCCTATTCTTTCCTTTTTTATTTCCACTGCCATCTTCAAGAGGTACCATCCTTTCCCTATATATCTGCATCTCTCTCACAGCCAACACTTCCAATCCTACTCACTTTTGATCTTTTCTGTAGTCAGTGCTGTGAACCTCATGGAGTCCCAGTTTTCTCTTTCTGGAGTGATTCTGTCTGAGCTTCATCTAAGTCCTCCACACCCCTCTACTCTTTTTCACAGTGTCTTAAACTTGTCCAAAGCTTCCCTTGCACCACTCTGCAGCCACAGGCTTGTGGCATCTCCTAATGCTTTTAAAGATGTGGGTCATGTGTGTTTTTATTTGCTTTCTGTGTTGGATTTATGACTCCTGGAGAAGCGTGAGTGGAACAATTCAAGATTAGGATTGTCCTCCAAACTTCTTGTCTTAGATCAAGGCATGATACATAGTAGCAACTCAATAAATTTACTGATTCTCATTCATTTAGGTTCCCTGGTGGGCGCACGCACACACACACACATTCTTTTAATATCCATTGAATGAGAAAGGACCTGCTACCATCTGGCAGCTCCTCCTCCTTTGATTTATCTTCTTTTTACTTTGAGACCAGCACTAGCCCCAGATGTCTGTTAACAGATAACACTCATTCTCAACACCAGGCCCTTTGATATCTACCCTTCCAAAAATGCAGAGAAGACCAGCTAGCAATGCTGTCAATTTCAAGATCTGGGGAAGAAATGGCTGGTTCTGCCTCTTAAATTGCATTCCTTCCCCCACATAAGTCTTTTTTTCCTCTTTAATTAAATAAAGGAATGAGACAACTCCACTCCCCCATCAGACTCACTGTGAGACTGCTCACCCCAAAATAAATAAATACCTTTAGATTTTAGTTTTTATAAATAATATCACAAAGGACATAACTGGGTTTAAAAAATACATATTTCTTTAGACTTATCTCCCTATAATGAATTGTGAAAAATGGAATCGCAGAGTAAAAAGACATGAAATATTTACAAGGCGTTACTTATTGATTAAATAATAGGTGGATTTAGTCTTACATCTTTCCAACTCTAATGCAAGCCTAAAAGAACCACAGAAGACAGGAAAAAATATGTAAAAAATAATGTACCATGGAAGTAACCAGTCTTATCAAATAATCAAAGTCCTTATTAAATAAGTATATGAGAACTGTATATACCATAAGCACAAGTATTAATTTAAGGATAGACTCTTTTTTTTTTTTTTTTTTTTTAAAGATTTTATTTATTTACTTGACAGAGATAGAGACAGCCAGCGAGAGAGGGAACACAAGCAGGGGGAGTGGGAGAGGAAGAAGCAGGCTCATAGCGGAAGAGCCTGATGTGGGGCTCGATCCCATAATGCCGGGATCACGCCCTGAGCCGAAGGCAGACGCTTAACCGCTGTGCCACCCAGGCGCCCCTGGATAGACTCTTTTTCATTCCTCAGTAAGACCAAAAATAAACAGAATTATTTCCCCTATACTGATGACCATTCAAGTAGAATATTCAAAAAACAGGAGATTCCTCAATCATTATTTATTTTAATTAACCTTCAATATTGGTTTTTGGTATACAACCTTAAGAGAAAAAAAGAAAGATGCTTTTGCATGTGCTTTGTCAAGAACTTGTGATCATTCATTTATTCATCAAGTATTTATTAAGAACCTAGTTAGTGGCACTGGTGGCCCTGGACAAATTCTTGATACCCAACAATACTGCAAAACCACATCTTTAAAAAAAGATTTATAACACCTAATGTAAACCTTGGACTTTGGGTGACAATGATGTGTCAGTGTAGGTTCACCAGTTGTAAGGAATGTACCACTCTGGTGAGAGATGTTGATAGTAGGGGAGGCTTAAGGGGCGGGGGTAGGGAGGAGGTAGGTGGTGGTAGGCAGGGCATATATAAGAACTTGCCACTCAATTTTGCTGTGAGCCTAAAACTGCATTTAAAAAAATAAAGTCTATTAAAAAAGTAAAAACAGAGATATACCCATGTTTTAACACACTTTATAAAAGCAAATCTAGATTATTTAATATTTTACTCAAGTATAATGATATTACACATATCATGCATCATATTTTAGATATGTAATCACCATGCAAGAGGGGCTACACTGGGCATTCCTCAGAAAGGCAGAGAGAAAGCATATAGACTGTTAAGTTCTCATATGACCTCAATGAATGAGAGCAGTTGTTTTATTAGACCGATTGTTATTGCTATGAATTTCTGTAGACTTCTGAAGGCAAAACTGTTTCGGGACCATATACTATATTCCTTAACCCCAAGACAAATTTTAATAAACATGTGTTTGGTCCAAAGAAGGTCATTCAGAAAGAGAATTAATTCATGTGGCTGGTTCCAACACACTGGAAGACAATAAGAAGCGTGTTCCCTCTGAAACTCAATCAGTAACCGCAGTGTATAGTCCAAGGCCAGACAAGTCCAGGCTACACAGTGAGGCTTCTTTTCCATCTCACATACACCTACCATGGGCAAGTTAGTTTTATACACTAAAAACCTTACAGCAAAAACACCTATAAATTTGTTTTATCTGAGCTTTGT
Organism: Ursus arctos; assembly: GCF_023065955.2. Lineage (NCBI taxonomy): Eukaryota > Metazoa > Chordata > Mammalia > Carnivora > Ursidae > Ursus > Ursus arctos. The sequence goes on along the minus strand of NW_026622985.1, from coordinate 32,133,207 downwards.
AAACTACACACATGGGAAAATAATTACAATAAAATCACAGTACACAAACAGTGAAGGAACAACTATCATATATACTTGTGATAGAGTTTCATCTTATTAATTCCAATAATTTATAATCTTCCTTCTTTTAATTATTCAACTGGCCCATCAGCCTTAAACAATTAAAACTTTATTAAATAGCCAGCTTTCAGATATTAATCTGGGGACCAACTTCACATCTGCTCACTTTAAAAAAGGACACTTGGCCTGCACTAGACTTCCAAGGCAGATTCATCCTCTGAGATCAATATTTCAAACCACAACAGGGTATTTGAAAATGATGACCAGATATGGTACTTCACACCCACCACGTACAGGACGCATATAGGAAATGAATCAAGGACCTAAAGGATCCCATGTTGTATGAAAGCAACCTGGCTTTGTGAGGCAAGTTTTTGGAAATATATTATACAACAGGATTTGTAATATTGTCCAATTTCATTTTTCAAGTTATCCCCTTAGCCTGTCAAATTCAGTAAGGATCCATCCTTATCAGTAATAACCCCAAAAAGGTACTGAAGCTTCCACTAAATTAAGAATCCCAGGCCCTGAGGATCCCTTGCCTTGGGATTTTTTTTTTAACTGCACCCCCCCAACCTCCACCCCATTACCGCCTTTTTTCTCTCACCACTTACACCTAAATTGTTACTCATTTCTCAAAGTAATGTCTTCACACTCATCATTTCCCATGGCATTTTTTCCTACAATTTCAGGAAAATTGAATTTCTGCCACCATTCATCTTGGGAAAAAATGTTTTTTTCCTGACAGTGACAAATATTATAGAAAAAAGTCATGTCATTTCTTTATATATTTTTGACCATTTCTACAAGAAGACTCAAAGTCTCCACATTTCTTTCTTGTAACTCAAATACTATAGATTTTAGATTTCTAAATACATTTATATACACTTTTAAAGTACAGTATCAGTTAAACAGGTACCAGTATCTGTATTTGAAAGCAAACCCTCTTTCTTTGGAGATTAACATCATGAATTTGCATTTGAAAAAGGACAGAACCACTAATTTCATAGCTGATGGCAAACAAATGGCGTCGAAGGTCAGAAAACTGTCCCCACTCTCTATCAACACTGGGGAAGGTGACAGACCTGACTAGTTTGGAGACTGCCAGTGCAGCAGCCACTGCTCCCAGCATGTTGCCAGAAACTGTAATTCCTGCTGTTCCCAAGGCAAGTGAGTCTCCTGGGCTGCCAAGTCAGACCAGTGATTAGCACCTACAAGTTCTAAAGCCAATATGTCTCCCTTTTCAAGACAAACACTGTCAAAATAATACTCCATGTAATCCTAATAATATCACGGATATAACACATGTTATTTCTCATCGTTTACTGACAAACAAATCCTGTAACATTAACGTTAGTAATTCCAGCATGCTTGGTTTCTCACTTGGTTTCTCCACAAATTTTAAGTAAACATATGGCAACATTTTAAATTCATTTCACCACTGAGGTTTGACAAAGTTCAACTGTACGTGATGCAAAAGACTTGCAATTTAAGGGTTGAGGGTAAAATTCTAACAACAGTTTTGAAACTGTGATGTTGAAACAATACAAAAACAGAAAAAACCCTGTTGCTCATAAAGATAATTGTGCCTCCGACAAAGTCCCACAAGGAAAGAAGGACACAGGGAGCCTCCCTTCATTTGGTAGCAGGATTCAGATATCCGATTGTTGGCCGTATTAAAACTTCCACCTCCCACTTTGAGAAAAAAACATCTTCAATTTCCACTCTGGCGTGGAAGGGATAAATTTCACCTGAACTCCAATTTCATTATATTAAATAAATTCTGAGTTAATAGAAGAATTCAGAGTATGTTCATTCTTTTAAAAGGTTTTATTTATTTGAGAGAAAGAGAGAGGTCGCATGCATGAGCAGGGGAAGGAGCAGAGAGAGAGAGAGAAGGAGAGAATCCTCAAGCAGACTCCGCTGAGCGTGGCGCCCAATGGAGGGCTGGCTCTAATGACCCTGAGATCATGACCTGAGCTGAAGTCGGAGGCTTAACTGACAGCCACCCAGGCGACCCCAGAGTATGTTCATCTTATCAGTTTATAAGCAATGAAGAGAGAAAGAAAGGACAAAACCCTTCTTTAATATATCAGTTTTCTAAGTCATTATATAATATCCTACTAGGAAAGGACAGACCACAAAGAGAACCTATCCTTGCTCACTCCCCCTTTAGCCTCTGGAAGGAAGTGGTGTATTCAAGTTTTCTTCTTTCTTTTTTTAAAATGTCTTCCAGAGGGGTAGACTGGAGGGGCTGCTACCTGACGTTTCTAGAAGACAAACATTACTACCCATTAAACCCAAGGAGCCAACCATACCTCAAGCTACAACTTACAACAGACATGAACTTTTTCTTTAAACCCACGCCTAGATAGCTCTAAGGTTGCTGAAATTCACTTCATACTAGAAATAATAAAACTACTTACTTTTAATGAGAAGTTACTTGCCAGTGCATTCTGAATATTTTCATAACTAAAGTATTCTGAATGGGAAAATCTCAAGGGTAAAGAGCAAAAAAAAAAACAAAAAAAAACCAACAAACCACCCCGCCACAAAACAAACAAAAAACCAATGCATGCAGAGAAAAGACGAGATTGCTTGTTTAACTGTGTCTGTGAAGAGTTGGTGGTCTAGACAGAGAAATGAACAGATACACAGCTCCTAGCTTAACTTGTACACGGTTCTGTAAGGTATGGTGCCTTGTTCAACTACATACCAGGAGAAAGGCTGTAGTTCTACTTACTTCCAGACCCTTCCCTTAATGATATCTAATATGATAAATAAACACATACACATGCACACACCCATAAACTAATAAATGAAAAAGTGCAAGAATCGGGTTAAAAAATGGAACTGTATCTCTGACTCCATGTTTCTGCTTTTTATACCTTGTATGTACACACATGCAAAGAGTCTGCTCTGTGTTATGGGAAAAAGAGGTCATGGATCACCTAAAACACAAAGTCAAAGTGTGGTATCGTATAAACTTAATCTAGCTAAAAGCACATTATAGGATTTGGAGACATGTTTCTTGACCACCAGGTATCATCCAAACGTGGAAAGATAATACAACACGTTAGGAATACTGTACAAATACCACATAAATTGCTTTCTATCCATAAAAGAAAAAAAAAAAAAAAAGGCTACTGTTTTTACTTGCTCCGGAGCTAAGTTTTTCTATTTGGGGATAGACAGAAATTCAATCCCACTGCATATTCTTCCTGCTTTGCACTCCTAACATCCCCAACGTCGCAAACCTGAAATGTGGTACTAGAAATTACAGACTCGACCATTCCCTCTTGCCATCGACACCTGTTTATCCCCCGTCCCAATACTGGCAAAGGGCAGTCAGTGGGGGGCCTCCACAATTCAGTCTCACAGGACCACAGCGAATGCCCACTTAATCACTTCAGAGAACAAATACTTCTCACAGGAGAGCTGAACCACATAAAACTGCCAATATTTGACATTTTTAACCTACTAACAGCAATTTCACATGGTTCAACCTAATAGAGTTTACCTGGCTCAAAGCAATTTTAACTTTATCACAAATGCATTGTTACTCTTACCCCTGCTAACATTCAAACCAATTAATCTGCCACCAAAGGGCCAAGACCCCACTCTGCATAGGGGGGGAAAAAGGAGGAATCTGCTAATCAAGCTATGGTTACAGCTGAGGGGAGGAATATAGAAACAATTTAATATTCTACATGTACCTTTCTATACCATTTGAATTGTTGATGATAACAGATATACTCCTTTTATACTACAAAAGAGGTCTTGAAAAGTTCTTTGTTACAAGTGGGTTGGCTAAAGCAAACTGAAATAGCACTAAAAAGGCATACAGATATTTTAACTACACGATTAATATGCAACCACAACACATCTACAATAATGAATCATTATAACTGCAAGGAGATCCTTCGCTACTAATCCCACCTCATTACTAATCCCTCCTCACTAGGGTATTGGTGCAAATGCTTGCATTGTAAGGGTCTCTTTTCCTACCCTGGAACACTGCAGGCCCCATATCAGCCTCTAATTTGCTCCCATATCAGGCGTTAATCCAAAATGTTGAAACTGTTTCTTGTCTAAATAGTTACTTTCCTGCATTAAGATTAATGTACTCACTGAAAAAGATTCCTAGTTTGATTGTCTCCAATTACTCCCAGATGAACCTGTAAATGACCCACCAGCTGCCTTTCCATGCTGTAGTTGATCCTGTTCCCATTTGCCACTAGAAAGATCCACGCATGTATGCAGGTAGAACGGGAAAGCAGACATGTGGTTTTCTCTAATGTAAACATCTTGCTAGTAATCTCTGCAGAAACAAATCTTGCTAAGTAACAGGGTTGGGAATAGTGGCAGTTATGTTCTAGGTACTATAGTCTTTAGGCAAAAAAGAGACAACATAGGAGCTGAGGGTTTCTGGAAGACGATAACAGAAGAGCTGTTTTTTGTCTGACTATAATAACTAAGGTTTGCTGCATTTGAACTACTTTATACTTTATTACATTTGGGTTATATGTATAGTCAGTAAGAAAACTACAAAGTATGCAATTAAAAAAAGATGCATGGTTTGGCACTGAGCCCCTTATGTCTTCTGGTTAAGAAAAATAAACATTGGTACCATAATAGCTATCACTGCTTAACTAGATGTAACTCAACCTCAATCCTTACATGAAAATATGTGAATAGCTATTATTGTATTTCACAAAAATAAACAGAAGTATAAAGTCAGAAAATATTTTCTTTGCCATGGCTTCAAGTCCCAGTACCTAGGGGCCTGCACATAGGGCACTTGACTTTGCAAGACAACATTCAAGTGTTGGAACACAGATTCCTCCACAAAGCAGGGTAATTTTGCAGCGTATTTCCAGACACAGGAAACTCTACCACCCTTTGTCAGGAATTAGACTATTCATGTCACCACAGCCACAGGCCCACCAGGAGGTGTTTCTCAAAGCATGGTTCTTCAATGATCCAACCCACACCAACTGCTATCAATGCAAATTCATTAGACTTTATCCCAAACCTACCAAATCCAAAATGATGGGGATGGGACCTAAGAATCATCCAAGAAATATTTACTTAATATCCATGGGTGCCAATCACTAGGCAACAGGAGAAACTAGACAAAACTCCTGTCCCTATGAAGCTGGCATTGATATTTTGACCAAGCCTTCTATTCAATGCTTAAGCATCCTAAAGCTTAAAAATCACTGTGCTACGGTTTTGATATGGAGAAATGGGTAGCATCTTTATGGGCTGTGTGTGTGTGTGTATATGCATGTGTTTATTCACTTAGTTACACTGCAAGCTATTCACTGTTCTGCAAGCAAATCAAAAGAAACACCAAGACAATCAGTTTGTTTACCTAGTATCTATTACCCCCACACACACACATATGCACACACACATACACATATGCACACACACACACACACCTGCTGAGATAGATGCCACTGAAAGATAAAACGTCTTGGGCTAGAAGGAAGAGAGAATTCTTTATTCTGAAAATTGCATGGTATTTTGAAAAATGTGTGCATTTTTTCCTGTTCCGTTAAAAAAAAAAAAAGTCAGCTCATAAAGCTTTTTCATATAAACCAAATGTTGATAAGGTCATCATTATATGGACTTTTCAATCCCACAATTTTTGAAATCTGTGAAGGAATAACGTTTTATGTAAAATGCTTGCAATAAGCCCTGCATGGGGGCCAGTGCTTTGATAAACAAATACAATCAGCAGGTCTGGAGATACTATAAACAGATAATGAGCACAGAAGGAAGAAGGAGGGAAAGACTATAAAAAATGAATATGAATTTTGGTTGGGGTTAATTCTTACCCTTGACCATCCCCTGAACTGAAATTTTAAACATACCACTACTTCATTTGACTTAGTAACACAAAGCTATAAAAATGTCAAATTACAGCTTCATTCGGTGGAAAGTGCACAGGCCCACAGCACCGATTAACCTTCAGGTGGGCAATGACCTTCTACCTTCCCATGATAAAACTCCGTAAACTGTCCCTAGGCCTGGACAAGGCCCTGAAATCCTCCATGCTGCCTCTAATCAGTGGAGGCCCTGCTGGGGACCCCAGCTCATCTCGGCCCTTCTGAGTGAGCTCTGTCACTGATGGGAAGGTCCTTACTACTCTGCCTCTCAAGGTGCTCCCCTCGCTGCAGGGCTTCCTTCCGCCCTGGGCTCAGGGATGCTCAGATGCTGAGACGCGGCGCCGGCCACTCTAGCACCACGTCAACATTCAGGGCGTGTACACATTATCTAATGTCAGAAAGGGAATGAAGGGTCCGGTCTGGGATTGCCTTCCTATCCTATGGAGGCAGGACTGGAGAGCCCCAGTCTCAGTGCTCTCATTTCTCGTCTCTCCTTCTGGCTACGACTGCATTTGAAGAAGATTTTTTTCTGTATTTGGAAATACTCAAAAGCAAGAGAGGAAAACAAGTATACGTATAAAGGATAGAGTGATATCTCAAGTGTTCAGTATTCCAAAGTATATGACAATAAAAAATGAAACAGTTGATGCCGTTACACGAGTAAATGTTATTGAATGAATCTGGGGAGCGGCTCCTCCCAGCCTTTTCTGAATGTGAGGACTTCCTAAATCCCTACGCTAGAGAAGGCACGTCAGTACAAAAATGGTAAGAACGGCTTTTAAAAATCTTAATAGAGTCTCATATTATCTTCTTTAAAGTCACTATCTTGTTGTCCAAAACTGGCAACATCTTAGAGGTGGTCGATTTCACACAAGGTATGATACACTTGTGTAAGATAAAACATTTCTCTACCGCGATAACTATGGTCGCAAAGTTAAAGATAAGTATGTTGTATATTATATATTTTATGTTTCTAAATTAGCAAGGTGACTTCAGATTGTCGTGGTTGTTAAAAAAAAAACTGCCATTGGAGAAAATGACAAAGGGGAAGAAAAATAGGTTTCTCGACTATGGTCTCAAGCTTTGCACCTCCGTCCCCCCAAGAGGAGTCTGATCGTACATTCAACCAGGCAGGAAACTGATTCCTGACACTTGAGCCTCAAATGCTGTGACTGCAGAGGGGCCTTTCTCAGTGTCTCTCCAAGGTACGCTTGTCCCTGGCACTCACAACCGTTTCTGCTCATACAACCTGCCCTTCCACATAAGAGGGCAGCTCCTGAGAACATGGTAAGCGCGAGCTGTCATTAGCAAATGTGTTCCACCTCCTACCGACCCACATTTCCCTTTCTAATAAAACTTCCTCTTGCTTCATAAACATTATAGACACACAAATACATACACATATATTCAAATCTTAGTGCATTAAATACACCTATGATTTGACTTATGCACAGGGTGACTGACCCATCGTGCACACGAGAAGGCAGTTTTTGTGGAAGGGTAAAGTGGAGTGTCACCTTGCACCGTGTACAATACAACCCCTCATCTGAAAGCCGAGGAATTCAAAATAGAGGTTTGGCCCTAACTCTCAGCTCCCGGCCTCCCGCCTCCTAATACAGCGCAGTTCTAGGTCTGTGATCACAATCTGCTTCTCTCATGGTCTTGGTTTTCTTGTCTTCTTTCCTAAAGCTTTGCTGTGGTCGTGGTTTCCCTTTATCTTCGTAGCTGCCAGGTGCTGGGGGCAGCGCACCCTGAAGCTAAGCAGACCAGAGCCGAGGTACGTGCGCAGCGGCTCACTTGCAGCCGCGCCACCTGGACGAACAGGTCTACAAAGACAGTAGCAAGAAGAGAGCTAAGGCAGAAACTGCGATTCAAATTGGTTTTTAAAAACTGTCCATCTGAACAAGGCTCTTCTCTTCTTTAAACCTTTCAAGGGCTGCTTAACAGGATGCACGGGACCGCACAATAGGGCTCTGAAGGGAGCCTCCCAACTCTCCCCCATGCTCTGAACTCCAGCCATATGGCGTGCCTGCACAGCTCGGTCACCGAGACGCTCCTCCCTCTGCCCTTCTGTCTCCCACAGTCTCAGAGCCCCTCGTTCTCACCGGCTATTCAGATCTTAACTTGGCTATCATTTCCTTTGGAAGTCTCTGCGGACCGCCAGGGCTCAAGGTAGGGGCATTTTCGATGAATCCATCCGCACTGTGACGTGTCCTGTCCCGGTGTTATATTGACCTAATTCCCTATTTCCACCTGTCTGTATCCCCATCACTCATTATTTGCTCTTACTCCAGCTGTGCTCATAGCACGCAATTCAGGGCTGAGTTTAGAGAAGATGCCTGTTAAGTGCAGATTAAATAATGCACACATAAACATGAAAAATAAAATCCTTAAATGATCTTCCATAACTTGCCACTAGCAGCACAGTTCCTAGTACCGCACTCTGCTGTCGGTTGGTTATCTTCGTATAATGTGTTTAGTTCAGCCGGATATGTTGATCAAAATAAATGCATTCTTGTTGTGTAATGACTGACAAACACACAGGCTATAGATTTCACTGAATTTTAAAGAGAAGCAAAGAGGCATCCTATAGAACGTCATTAGGAGTTTCCCTTTCATAAGCAGATAAATGCTGTCTACTACTGCTATAACTAAGAAGTCATTATTTTATTTCCACTCACATTTCAAATTTTGGAAGAGATGGTAAAAGATTTGTTTGAAATTCTAATTCAAAAAGCTCATGTTAGAAACTGATATTACATCCTAACACTCTACCCAGAAGCAGATAAGCTCATAAACAATAAGGCAACATCAATGAGAAAAGAAGAGGTTCTAAATCATACGTGGGTTTACGGCAAAGTGAAATCCACCCCACAGATTTGGTTTGTTTGGCTTCTGCAATGTTTTAGAAATTTATTAAGTATTTAAAAACTGGAGGATCTCACATTAAATGCATTACACTTTGGCTTTTCTAGAAAAACGAAATGTGGATAAAAGTTGTATGTCCAGAGCTACACAAACTGCCCCTTATCTAAGACATCACTGCTATGCTTCCACACCTTCCTTGTCCCCCAAGAGTGGCAGAGACTCCTAGAGCCTGATACCAGATGGACCTTCTAGTTTGTGACCTCTGAATCAATCGCATGTAAAACTCCATTACCTTGACTACATAAGCGAACATAAGTTATGAGAAAACTGGAAGCAGCCAATTCAAAGTGGGTTTTATGAGTCCCACAAACCACACAGTAAGAAAGGGGACTAGAAGGAGAATGAGGAAAATGTTACTACAGCAAGATCACAATTCCTACCAAAGAAGAATAGGCAGGAACGAAATTACAACCATTTCAAATTGCTCATCTCAAAGCCCCACCAAGGCCCACTATGTGGAACAGTAACCCCTTAGGACTTTTAGCACAGGAATTTTTTTTTTTTTCCATGTCATTTTGAATACAGATTCATTGCCCGATAGACCTAAACAGGCATTGGAGGACATTCAGTCCAACGGATGCGCTTTGTTAGATAAGAACATTGTAGCCCCAGAGAGATTGTGAAAAGCCATACAATTTGGTACATCACTTCTCTTTTCTAGCCCTCTTTTTCTCGACTTCATTCTTGGAGATCTGGGGAAAATGCCAGATAGGCATTAAACATCTGATGTTTACATCCTAGGAAAATGAGAAATAAAGAAACAAAATGGACTGATTTAAGGTAGCAACAGCAAGCTGATGGCCAAGCTGCACCGAGAGCCAGCTCTCTGATTTCCAAACCACTGTTGACAGGCTTCCACTTGGAAAACTGCAGAGTTTAAAGTCTGAGAGAACTACAGGCATTGCTTATGATGGCCTGACAGACCCCATCCTCCAACACACCAACAAAGGACTAAAGGGAGAGGAGGGCAATCATCTGGGAGGAAACCCAAACATGAAGCTAAGAGCAAATTAATCCAAATAATACTTAACACTGGCAAGGATTTAAGGAAATAAATACGCTTATACACTATTTGAGGTCAGATGTTACTGAGGTGGGAGAGGAGATTGGTCAACATCTATTAAAAATTAAAATACTTCCCAGGGCACCTCGGTGGCACAGTCGGTTGATCGTCAGCCTCTTGGTTTCAGCTTAGGTCATGATCTCAGAGTCCTGGGATCAAGCCCCATGTCTGGCTCCACGCTCAGCACAAATTCTGCTTGGGATTCTGTCTCCCTGTCCCTCTGCCCCTCCTGCTGGTGAACACGTGCTCTCTCAAATAAACATATAAATATTTTTTTAAAAATTAAAATACTGCCCCTAGGCCTTAAAGCAGCATTTCTCCTGGAAATTTATAGATACAGATGTAGAAATAAGCAAAAATACATTAATAAGAATGTTCTCTTCATGTTCTTAATAAACACTGAAAAATCTGAAATATTCTTAACTGTCCTAAATTCACTGTGTTCTGGTTAAATAAATATGGCACATTCATATAACAAAAAAGTTGTGTATCTATTAAAAAGAATGCAATACTTCTATAAGTATCAACAACAAAACATGTATAAGATATATTTAGTTGGGTGGGAGGGAGACATCAAGTTGAAAGCAATATGTATTTAAAAGGCAAGTGGGAAAGGGATGGTAATACTCCAGAAGCTTTGAACAGACAGTCCTGTGCTGAATGACACTGGGCTCAGGAGACAAAGTGTGGATGGAGTGGTAGTTTACTTTTTCTCTTATACTCACTATAAGAGTGTTTAATGTTTTTTTTTTTTTACCCAGATCATCTATTATTTAATATTATAAATGTAGCTAATAAAAAATTAATGAAAAAATTTCAAAATTCTGTTGTTCTCTACAGGTATCTATTTAACCAAATAATTACTCATTCATTCAACTAACATTTATTCTACACCTACAATCTATTTGCTATTGTCTAACCTTGGAAGATGTAGAAAGGTACTGCACATGCTGAAAGACTTTTAAGATTTTACTCCTCCAGCAATATAAGCTAAAATCATCCTATGCTTAGGTTGGCTATGGAGAAGACAAACACCCAAGAACAACTCCATTATGCCTGGTACAAACAGCCAAGAGAAATGTTCTGATGAGGACAATCACCAGCCTTGCTTCCCCAAGTAAGATAAACCAATGGGACCAAAAATAAATAAGCTTCCCTGCCACACCCTCCCCTCCCCCAAATCTTCTGCTGGAGTCTTGGAAGGAAAGAAGGTAATGAGAAATAAAGTTCTGCTGGCCCTCCCCTCATTCATATATAACAGCTTTGGGGAAATGAACCAACCAGAAAGTGAACTGCTCTCTGACAAGGGTAAGGGGAAATGACAGGGCAGTCGTCTATAGAGAGGTTGAGCCCCAGTGTGAGACTGTGGGGTGCATTTTGGTTACTTAGATGATGCTTATTTCTTTTCCAATGAATCACATCATAAAATCAAGGCAAACGATTGACCCTAACCAGGTAATGACTGATCACACCCAGGGCTGGCCATTCCTATCTTACCTACCACACCCTGGCATGGCAGACTGGATAACTAATGTGTCTGTCTTTTTTTCCTCTTTTTCTGCTACTTCAACAAATAAATGTATTTCTTTGACCCATTTGACCAGTTTGATGGAAATGTGTAGATGAGCTACTTTGAGCAAACTGAGATGACCTCCTGTAAACATTCCTGGAGCTACTACAGAGAATGCTCAGCAACAGCAGAGACTGAGGTGCCTCAAAGAAGGATCTTACCAAGATCCTCATATTAAGCAAAACTTCTACACTCCAGTCGGTGAGACAGGACACAAATAACTTTACTATCACAGATCTATGTAAGTGCCACGGAGAGGAACAGCTGAATGACTGAAATACTAAGGAAATGAAGAAGAAAACGAATAACTGGAGAAAAGTGTGGAATCTTGTAATAGAGGTGCCATATAAATTCCTCTAGAAAAAACTATGGATGTGCTATAAGGATAGAACATTCAAAGCTCAAGAAACTTGAGTGTGGGAAAAGAATAAGAGTCATGAATGAATAAATAGTATGTAGTTTATTTTGGCTAAAAAACCAAAATGTCTGAAGAGAAGTGACAGCAACAAAGTTTGATACAAAAGTTGGGTCCCCGCTGCTCAGGTTCTTTTGGAGATTAATTACTACTGCATACAAAAAAAGAGGGGAGGGCTGAACAGGACCTGAATTTCTAGAAGGTTCATCCGGCAGGAACAGAACAGACTGCTGTCCAAAAGGAGGGAGTCCTTTCATATATGACTAACTACCTGAATATACGATTCTAGTGACAACTTGACAGCACAGCTGGTAATGGATAGAAACAAGATTACTAACTGCCATCCTAGCACAGTGACATAATAGTGTCACCAAGGGGGAAAAACAATTCTCATTTTATTTTTATAGAAAAACTCATATAAGTGTATAATAACTGAAATGAAAATGTACATGTCTAATAAAAGGTTAGTATTGAGTAGTGCCTATTACTTGTCATATAAATAATATCATTTACTCTAACAAGTCTTATGAGAAGGTTTGTTGAGAATGTATTATTCAAATGAACGACACCAGAAAGGGAAGCTAGCAAAAACAATCTTCCCTTGCCCACACATTGTACATTTGAAATTGGACATTTTATTTCCCGCTCGTTTTAAAGAAACTAGCACTTCACTTTGAAGAAAAAATGGATTACAAGAGGGATTCAAATAAGGAACTTATTCAATTTTCTGATGGAAATTTCTCCTAGAAAATCGTGTTTCCATTTAGTGATTTTAAAAGATGAAGAGTAAAACAAAACATTTAAAAAACAAGTGGAATGAAAACAAAAATGTCCAAAAATGTTTAACCATATTTATGTAATTTCTATTATTTCAATACCTTCAAAAATATAGAAGATGTCACTTAAAAGCTCAGAGAAATATATAATTCAACACTTGCCTATAAAACGTCAAAAACATCCATTCATTCAATAAATGCTTACTGAGTGACTACTATGTGAGAGGCACTGTGCTGGAGAGAACAGTGAACAAAAGACAAAAATAAGCAAAAATCCCGCTCTCGTCATGCTTCTGTTCTTGTGAGGAGAGACAACCAAAACAAACAAACCAAAAAGAAAGAAAGAAAGAAAGAGAGAGAGAGAGAAAGAAAGAAAGAAAGAAAGAAAGAAAGAAAGAAAGAAAGAAAGAAAGAAAGAAAGAAGAAAGAGAAGGAAGGAAGGAAGGAAGGAAGGAAGGAAGGAAGGAAGGAAGGGGAAAGAAAGAAAGAAAAGAAAGAAAGAAAGAAAGAAAGAAAGAAAGAAAGAAAGAAAGAAAGAAGAAAGAAAGAAAGAAAGAAAGAAAGAAAGAAAGAAAAAAAGAAAGAAAGAAAGAAAGAAAGAAAGAAAGAAAGAAAGAAAGAAAGAAAGAAAGAAAGAAAGAAAGGGAAAGAAAGAAAGAAGCAGGTGCAGGGCGGGGAGGTATAATATATGTAGTTGTTGGAGTACGATAAGTAGTAAAATGAAAAATAAGGGACTCCATGCTGGAGGTTCCTCTCTTTCCTTGCTGGACATGAACAAGGAAGCATTTAGCCACAGGCTGCCATCTTGGAACTGACAGAGGCTTACCATTTTAAAACAAAGCCAACACTAAGGAAGGAGCTGCACAGAGATGGGGGAGCAGGGAGTACCACACAGCATCTGGAGCCCGACATTTCCTCTGGACTTCTAATTGCGTGAGATAATATGTTTTTCCTTTTCACTTAAACCGTTTGAGTGAAAGTGGTCTGTGAGTTGGAGGAGAAAAATCCTAATGTATAAACAGCACTGATACTTTCTTATCTGTCATTTGTTGACTACAAAGGGGGTTGACATCACATAAACTGCGAATCTAGAGCTTAGAAATGAAACCTGATCATTCCTACCATCTTTTTGGGAAAAAATTGTGCAAACAGACTATGAATTTATGCCAGAAAACAGAGAATTTTCCATCTACAAGTTCTGAGAAGATAATTTAGCTTCATCTTTCCTTTTTTTTAAAGATTTTTTTATTTATTTGAGAGGGAGAAAGAAAGAGAGAGAGAGAGTGCACAAGCCAGGAGGAGGGGGCGGAGGGAGAGGGAGAAGCAGACTCCCCACTGAGCAGGGAGCCCAAGCTGGGGCTTGATCCCAGGACCCTGGGATCATGACCTGAGCTGAAAGCAGATGCTTAACCCACTGAGCCACTCAGGCACCCTACTTCATACTTCATTTTCAAGGAGAGACTAAAACCCAGAATAGAAATTTGGAATCTCCATTTCCTAACCCTAACTCCTAATCCCACTGCTCTTTCACCATCTTTTTAGATGAAAACAGTGCTGGCTGAGAGGGAGTTTTCAGGTCACCTAGACCAAACCCCTCATTTTGTAGATTAAAGCTTGAGATACTGGGAAGTTAACCCCGTTGGCCAAGGTCAGGATTTACTGAAAGCAGATTTTGAACTCCTCTTTCCTTGCTCCCAATCCTGACTACACTTCCACAGGGTGATTCTTTTGAGGCCCCACTATTAATTGTCTATGCAGTTAGTGATTAAAATGCTTTCTAAATTTTTCAAAATCTTACTTGCTGAACCTGTAGACCTTGTCATTGCTCTGTTCTCTGTTATACACCTGTTGCTAAGGGCACTCCAAGGAGCAATGGGAATTTTATTTGAAAAATCCATTACATTTTAAACTACAAAACCACAATCATAACTTGGTAGCTCTGTGAAAATAGGATGGAAGTGCTCACCCTTGCCTTAATAAAAGTTTTCAAGATGTCACATAAATAGGTTAGCAATGGGATATAGTTCAGTAAAAATAACGCTATCTCACACATATCATAGTCAAAAACTTCATTACCTGAGGTAATGAAAACGTACATGTCTAATACAAGGTTAGCATTGAGCGGTGCCTGTCACTTGTCATACAAATACTATCATTTACTATAACAAGTGTTAGGAGAAGGTTTGCTGGGAAGAAGTGCAAATGAATGATACCAGAAAAGAGAGTAGCAGAAACAATCTGTTTGCCTACATGTTGCACATTTGAAATTGGACATTTTATTTCCTGCCACTTTTGAACTGCCACTTGATTCTGAAGGAAAAATGGATTACATAAGGGATTCAAAGAAGGAGCTTCCTCTATCAAGACTCGTTTCAGGCTACCGGACCCCCCTCTGCAGTGCCCTTACAAGGATTCTCCCCCCTCTAACCAGGAGGTAGAGTTTGGCTTCTAGAGCAGAAAGTTCCCGAGAGACTGCTCCTGGCACTCTTACCCACAGGAGAACTCTCTCTTCATTTCCAGGGAACTGCACCCCTGCTTCAGGCAGCCTCGCCAGGAGGGTCTAAGGCTGAAAGGATCCCCTGCCACCATCTCAGCACTGAGACCAGAGCCGCAGGTAGCTCTTACACCCAGGATGCTTTTCATTCAAGAATGTGACTAGATATGTGATTTTTCCTAACAAAATTCAGACCTGTAGAACTATCTCTCATATACACAAGGTCAACCCACTAAGACAGAGATAGTTAATTCCCAGGGGCTTAGGAAGATCATCATCAATTAACTTTCATGCAAAAAATAATCAAGTCATTAGCCGTTTTTGGATAAAGCTGCAAAATTAATATAAAATACCAAGATGAAGCATTACATGTATGTATGTATGTAGGTATGTATTTTAGAGGGAAAGAGAGGGATGGGCAGAGGCAGAGGGAGAGAGAGACTCTTAAGCAGGCTCCATCTCACAACTCCAAGATCATGACCTGAGCCGAAATCAAGAGGCAGACGCTTAACGAACTAAGACACCCAGGTACCCCAAATCACTACTTTTAAAATTGAAATTCACATCTCTTTGTGTGTGATAAATATATATAACTTACATTAAATTACAAGCATGTACTTTTTGAAGGAAAAAAGGACTGAGACTAACAGGCCAACATATTACAGCTGAAAGAGAAATAGCATTATTTGATGCCAATTTTTGGTTTATATAAAATTCATACAACCTCTAACCAAAAATCCGTAGATGTCATTTTTAGTGAAGAAGAAGTGAATTTAAGGAGCTACTACAATTTATCTCATCTACTTAAAACAAGCAAACTCAGCAATTAACAGCAGAACACCCCTTACAATACAATAATAATACCTTGGTCCCAATAACACAAAGTGGGAAAATTACAATCACTTTGCAAATCTTTCCAATAAAAGCACTATTAGCAGTAAGGCTGTTTGGTATTCCTATGAAAAAGCTGCACTACAGCCCAGCAAATGCCACGACACCTCTTATCCAGGAGGATCACACCATCATCCTACTCAAACACCATCAGAAGGATTAGCAAGGTTTACAAAGTAGAATTCTAGGTCCTAACCATTATTTTCTGGTTAGACGACTGCATGCTGCTAGCCACTTGTTAACTATGATACCAATTTTTACACAAAGTGCCAATTCTCTGTGTGTGTTGGGGGCAGGTGTGTGCTCGCACGCATACGCACGTGAACAGAGGCACTTAGATGTGTGTGCTTAACTGCCAGATTGTGTCCAACACACCGGTTCTTCCAAGAAAAAGATGTCTCTTGTCTCAAAAGCCATTTCTAGCAGCTGCTTTCTCCAATCTGTGCTACTTGTTTCTAATCCCCTTCCTCGCTGCCTTCATTTTCCTAAAGCTGTATTACCAAATTATTTCCTGGCACAAACTCTCACTGCCTTCTTTCCCAGAGTTCACTATTAAGTGAACATGTCTCACCTTAGGCTGGCTTCTTTCAAACCCTTCACAAAGCCTTCATATGAGTCGTGCATAGCACTAAATACTTGTGAGGATCGCTAGATGAGAACAAAGAAAATGAAGTCAGATGTAACATTATTGCCAAAATGTCAAATGACAGTTTCATAGGATCAAAATGGCATCTTGAGGGAGAAGACAAAATAAGAGGTAAAATGTGGATGGTACATAACTAAGAATTATCACTAGAAGTCAAAAGAACATACAGTCATGTAGATCTGACTTTTAGGCTCTGATCTCTGCTAGCTTGTGACCTTGCTCAGGTTCTTCCCTATCTGTAATATGAAGATGCTAATATCTGTATCACGAGGCTACAACAGAGGCTACCTGAGGACATACGAGACACCTAGTGCAGTGCCCAGTACAGGGTGGGCATTCCATAGAAATCAGTTTCCTCCTTTCCACAGCAAGTGTCTGGAGCTACCAGGTATATAAGAAGTAGCCTGTATTAACCCCATCTCCTAATCCTGCCAACGCCCTTAGCTTCTCTGGGGAAAGCCAATAACTGGGTATGTACAATGCAAACACCATCACTCAGTCGAGAACTATATAAGCAAGTGCTGCGGTAAGTGAAGTTTCCTCACAGAGGCCGCTGAGCAATATGTTCAGTTACTCTAAAAAATCTAGAAATATTCTCAGGCACCCGGGTGGCTAAGTTGGTTAAGTGTTTGACTCTTGATTTTGGCTCAAGTCGTGATCTCAGGGTCATGGGATCCAGCCTCTTGTTGGGCTCCACACTCAGTGGGGAGTCTGCTGGAGATTCTCTCTCTGCCCCTCTGGCCCCCATGTATATGCACCCTCTCTCTCTAAAATAAATAAATAAATCTTTTTTAAAAATTTAACAATAGTCTGCATCACTTTTATTGTTAAATCACTGACCTTATTTTTTAGAGCAGTTTTAGCTCTATAGAAAAATTGAGCATAGTCCAAAGGGTTCCCATATTCTCCTTCTTCTCCCACAGTTTCTCCTATTAACACTTCCCATTATTAGTGTTACATTTGCTACAACTGATAAACTACTATTAATCATGATTATTAATTAAAGTCCACAGATCACATTCACTCGTTGTGCTGTACATTTTATGGGTTCTGACAAATGTGTCCACTATTACATCATCACACAGAATAGTTTCACTACTCTAAAAATCCCATGACTTATTTTTTAAATAGGAATAATGTGTTTTACTGTGATTATGGAAGGAAAATATATTCATTGCCAAAAAAAATTTTTTTTAAGAATTTCAAAAGGTAAAAAGCAAAAAGATCTATCATAATCACAGGTAGCAGATAACCACAATTTGTTGCCTTTCCTCCTTTTTCTCTATAGATATGCCACCATATGTGTATGTAGGGATGTGTGCGTGCGCGTGCCCGTGTGTGTGTGTGTGCGTGTGTATACTGTCTTGTATCTTCTTTTTATTCACTTGCATTTTCATTCAAACAGACATAGTGTCAATGAAAAAGTAAAGGAAAAGACTTCAGAATTTCTACAAATGCTGTATTGATTAAACTTCTCAATGGAGTCCAGTTGTAGCTCTTCTGTAGACGAGAATCCATGTATTAAGTGATCTGACTCTTCGGAGCTTCTGCATAGCTCGACACTGAACTCAGGCTACAAATTTCCCTTAGGTTTCCAACTCCCCACCCACTAGCCCTGCCCTGCCCCAGCAAAGTGAGGGATGGGAGAGACCACAGTTAAAAAAGACCTGTTCTTCCTGCTTCCCTAAGTCTCAAAATATCAAAAGGTGTTTTATAATTCATTTTAGGAGAATGTCCTATTCTGCTTGTTCTGTTGGATACTTTTGGCAGATCACTTAAGGCTTTAAAGAACACAAAATACCTTCTTATATTTTTATTTTTAAGCATCATGAACTTTCCAAACTTTAAGGTTCAAGTGACAAGTAGGACTTGAACTCCAGTCATCCCATGGTTTTTGAAAAATCATTCTGCCAGTCTCCACAATGGGAATAGCTGCACCCACTATCTTCTTTCAGTCATTTAAAACACAAGCAGGCTTTGAAAGGAAGATAGGAAGTTGCTAGGCCAGAGAAGATAGCAGAAAAGAACATCTTGGCTTGAAAGGCTGACAGCTTCCGGTGACAGTGACAAGGTAATAAGACAGTCAAGTCCCGCTCAGAAGGAAAACAGACATAGCCCAACCTCTGAAGCAAGTTATTTCCAGCCTCTCATCCATCTATCCCCAAGTTTAAATGACAGTCAGCTTAACTCTCACCCTTCATTCTTTTTATAACTCTCCAGATGTCTACAGGAGGCATACAATAAATTTCGGTTGCACTGAACTAAGTGTCTCAGCAAGGCAACCTGTATGTCAGTACAAAGAGGAAGTATGAAAGATCATTATGCTAAGAAACAATTTCAAAAAGAATAAAATTCACTATTCACAAGCATTCAATAACACATTCCACTTTGAATCTCGGTGAAAACTGCATAAAACTATACTACTTGTAATTATATTTTACAAAGAACAATGATTTATCCTAGATGAGTAAAGATAAGCTTGGAGTTCAGTGAAGCTATTGGGAAGAAGTCTGAAAAATGACCAGAAAATATAAGTATTTGCTTCTTATATGGGATATGTGCTTTCTACAAGACCTTTGTTAAGACTCCTGAGGCATAAATCTGCCATTCGTTTCTGAATCTTGAAAAACACATCACAGCAAGTAGAGACCACTGAAGTCTCTTGCAGGGAAAAGAACACATGGGGTGGGAGGAAATAAGCAAATGGGCTTCCATGCATACAACCTTTGCTACTAGAAAGCTATCTTTTTATGAATTCCACCACACTGGACCAGCAAGAATGTTCATTACGGCTAATGAACTTCTTGTAGGGATGCGAGGGGCATAAGGATAGCCAGAAGAGCATAGAGTTAGAACTCTGGAGACCAACCCACAGTCTTCATTCTACACTAAAACTATGCAACCTTGGGTAAAGCAATTAACCTCTGAGACTTGATTCACTTCCTCAACTCTTAAATGAATGAATGAAACCAAATCTCAAAATTTTTTCACCCAAACTTTCTACAAAACTTCTTACTTGGCCACCAGCATATCTGTTGTAGTCAAGAGGCTTAGGATCAGCGGATGTCATATAATTTGTGTTATGGAAACAACAGGCATACTTTCCCTTACCTACCATATTTCTGATATGCAACCTAATCCAAGCATGATAATCACTAAAGTAAAAGATGCTCATTATGCCTTCTGACACCAATGTTTTGAGAATCTGTAAATATAAGGTTCTTTTTACAAAGCCCAGGCACTCTTGGGTCAGAGATGCGTGATATTTACACATCCCTGTGAATCCGTCTGTCCAGTTGCCCTGACTAAGGCAAGCAGAAGCAAAAAGGCAGAATCCAGTAGCAAAATTCAAAGAAAGACAAGCTCTTTGGGATTCTAAATCCATCTATGATATTCTGGTCATGCTCTTTTGGGTCCAGCATGCCTTTCTCCCCGATAAAGATGACATATCCAGCCTCTGGGTATAAAACCAGAGAGCAACAAAAAAGATAGAAGCCTTTATGGTGGCATGGCAGTTGGTCCACCTCTAATTCCCACTGTGTAATCTGTGATGACTCTGGTATCATGTTCTAACATACTAAGGTTATCATTCTGCATTTTAGAATTTTACTTCATTTGTAAATATTACTTCAAAAATATTTTTTGTAGAAGTGTACCACATCTGAAAACAAACTCTCCATGGCACAGAAACCTTCTGTCACACAAACCTTATACTTGATCACAATGCCCAAGAATAATCATGGCTCTATACTTCACAGAATGGAGTGGAAAGGGCTCAGTTGTCTTGCTAAACTCAAGAACTGAGTCTTAATCCAGGGACCACAGGAAAACACCAGGTGCTCCAGAAAACTGTGAAATGTGTGTTATTTTTTTTTTTTTATCATTTTGTATTTTCCTGATGAGAGCTGGTTGATTGCTTACCTCAGATTTCAAAAGTCTGTAATCTAAAAGAGGTGAATATTCTATTTGTTGTTCATGGCTGGAGAAACGCTACACATACACACACACAGAGTACTGTATTAATACTGTATTATTGTATGTGACCTGCTAGGAGGTGACAACGAGGCAGGAAGAGATAAGGAAAGCAAGCAGTAATAGTGGAAGTACTTGTAAAATAACAGGATCACCTCACAATTATACAGCACGTGACTATTAACAAGCTTGGAGTTTCATTATCATTGTCTTGTACAGAGTCTGTCACACAGCAGGTCCATCTGTATTCATTGTCTCTGTCATCCACTGCTTTCGTCAAGGGCAGACTCCATAATCTCTCCTTTGACTTCCAGCAGCGATCTGTTCTCTCTCACAACTTGCACTTGCTCTCTTCGTACCAAATCGCTGCCAGCACACACAGCCCGTGTGTTCTCCCTTGGCTTTGAGCTCTCCATCCTCCACCTGCCACTCTATAACACCTCCAACAAGCATTTCTCAGTCACTCTTCAGAGAGATGCCAATCCTTGCTGATTCCTCTGATCATCTCTTGCTCGGTTCACTAAATATTCTAATTTGGCTTCCATCTCTTTGATTATTTCTAGTCAATTTCTGACTCTTTAAAAACACTTGACAAACTTGACTACTCTCTCCTTCCATGTCTTTACTCCTTCCATTAACCTAACACTTTTCAGTCACCTTGGCTGCCTTCTCCTCCTCCTGTTCTCTTCCTCTGTCTCCTAGGACTGATGTCTAAACACTGGGCTCGGTCCTGGGCCCTCTCTTCTGGTTACATTCACTCCTCAAATGATCTCATCTATTTCTGTGGTTTTAAAGACCGTCTATTCTGGTTTTTCCCCCTAGCCTGTGTCTCCTTGAGCACCAAAGCCTTATACATCCACCTGCCAACTAGACATCACAATTTGGAACACCGACAAATCTGGGTTTCCCCCAGATCTGCCCCAAAACTGTTATTCCCACAGTGTTATCACATTACAGGAAATGCTATACATACAAAACCTAGGAGTTGGTTTTGATCCTTATTTTATTCTTATCTGTTGGATCAATCCAGCAGTAAGGCACATTAGTGGTACCATGAAAAATATACCCAAAAATACACCCAGACTCCATTCTCTTTTTCCTATCTCCCTACTATCACCTTAGTTTAAACTACCAACATCTTTCTTTCTGGTCTACTAAAAATTAAAATGCAAAGGAGTCCTTTAAACCTTACATCAGTTCATACCATTCCCTTGCAAATAAGCAAACAAACCCTTTAGTTTCTTCTCAATTAACCAATGCCCTCCCACTGCACTCATAATAAAATCACAACCTTTTACACACAAAGTCCTACTTAACCTAACCACTCCCCTGCCTCAGTCTTTCCACTTCATCCTCCAGCCTCATTTGCTTTTACTTAGCTTCAAACAAGTCAATCCCCACGTCAGACATATTCCCATTGTCTCAACAAACCGAATCCATGTGATAATCATGGCTCTGTTCTCAAAGAACACTTATTAGCATTGTTGATTAATATCTTTTTCAAAGTAATTTCCAGGGAGATATATGAATTCTATATGGTAAATAAGAGAAACCAAATAGAGATACAGTTTCCTCAAATTGATTCCATCTTATTTTCAGATCATTTACTTACAAAAGCCCTTACAGGGGCACCGAGGTGGCTCAGTCGGTTAAGCAGTAAGCGTCTGCCTTCAACTCAGGTCATGATCTCAGGGTCCTGGGATAGAACGGGCATAGGGTTCCCTGCTCAGTGAGGAGTTGCTTCTCCCTCTCCCTCTGCTCCTCCCCACCCCGCCCCCGACTCCTGCTCACTCGCTCTCTTTCATATAAATAAAATCTTAAAAAAACAAGAACAAAAACCCAAAGCCCTTACAATAACGTTTCAGAAAGCCACTAATCTTTCTGGACATAGACTACAAGAGGACAACTATCAAGAGCTTATAATGATTTAATCACTGCCAAGGGATCTTTGGTCAACTGCCTGTACAGTTTCCTCATGAAGCAATTGGGTAAGTTGGTCTAAACGGTTTTAAACTGTTGTTAAGGTGATGAGAACTATTACGCAAAATCCAAAGTTCACATTCTTAAAGGAATTTGAAAGGAGATGTACCTCAAATTTCTAAAAGGCGAGAGGTTTTTGTTTATTTTCACAACAACAAAAAAAAATTTAACCAAAATGGCTAGATCTATTTTTGTGTCCTCAAAAAATCTTACCAGCTTTGGGAGGCAGGGAGATAAAAGCACATAAAGGCTACTTAACATTATATATGCTTTGAAGCCATTCTAATGATTGATGAACTAAAATACATCTTGCTATCTTGCTGTCACCCTATCTGCTACTTTTCTATCCAAACTCTCTAACTAAGGCATAAATTAAGGACACCCAAGCCCATGCTATCGTCTCCAGACTCCTCTCCACTCACACCAACCAAATCAACAAAGATTCAACTCCATCCCATTGTCCAATTGTGCCATTCATGTTCATTTTCATATTCTAACTAGTCACAAGCATCTTAAAGGCAGGGACTACGCCTTATAGTTCTTCTTGGGTTCTCAGAACAGTGGTTGCAAGTATCGGAACTGAAAAAATGAGATTCCTGTACATAAGCATCGAAGATTCAGCATCCCTGGGTGTGCCCTGGAATCCGGGCGGAATCACACTCCCAATGCTCCACAAGGGATCCGATACACACAGTGTTTGAGAATCACAGCCTAGGGCCCTTGCATGGTACTATCATAGTCACTGTCTGACTAATGGTTTCACAAATGTTAGAAATGTGGTTTCTGCCTTACGCCAGTTAGAATGGCAAAAATAGACAAGGCAAGAAACAACAATTGTTGGAGAGGATGTGGAGAAAGGGGATCCCTCCTACATTGTTGGTGGGAATGCAAGTTGGTACAGCCACTCTGGAAAACAGTGTGGAGGTCCCTTAAAAAGTTAAAAATTGAGCTACCCTACGATCCAGCCATTGCACTACTGGGTATTTACCCCAAAGATACAGACGTAGTGAAGAGAAGGGCCATATGCACCCCAATGTTCATAGCAGCAATGTCCACAATAGCTAAATCGTGGAAGGAGCCGAGATGCCCTTCAACAGATGACTGGATTAAGAAGTTGTGGTCCATATATACAATGGAATATTACTCAGCTATCAGAAAGAACGAGTTCTCAACATTTGCTACAACATGGACAGCACTGGAGGAGATAATGCTTAGTGAAATAAGTCAAGCAGAGAAAGACAACTATCATATGATTTCTCTCATCTATGGAACATGAGAACTAGGATGATCAGTAGGGGAAGAAAGGGATTAAGAAAGGGGGGGTAATCAGAAGGGGGAATGAAACATGAGAGACTATGGACTATGAGAAACAAACTGAGGACTTCAGAGGGGAGGGGGGTGGGGGAATGGGATAGACCGGTGATGGGTAGTAAGGAGGGCACGTATTGCATGGTGCACTGGGTGTTATACACAACTAATGAATCATCGAGCCTTACATCGGAAACCGGGGATGTACTGTATGGTGACTAACATAATATAATAAAAAATCATTAAAAAAAAAAAAAAAAAAAAGAAATGTGGTTTCCGATATCAATCAACCAACAGCCGGAAACATGGAACAGGCTTACAGAACATGAATGAGATCTGAAATAAAATCAGCCCACAAAACAGCAAGTGGCAAATCCGAAGTTATACCCAAGCCTGGTGACTCTGGATCCCACAGTCTCCCTACTCTGCTATGCCTCTGGAGAAAAGACAAGGGCAGAGTCAAGAGTGAAGCGCGGACATGGTGGCTGACAAGGTGAAGGCTGGAGGTGTGGGAAGCAGATGGCTAAAAGCGTGAGAACAGTGCAGGCGTCACCGACGGCTCTAGAAATATTCCTGAATCCTAACCCATGTGACCTTTCTCATCTCCACTGACTCACCCTAGGGATAGTAACCCACAACCCTGAGAACTTTTCTCTAAAAGAATTTCTTCAAAGCCTTTTATATAAGCTCCTACATTCTGAAGCTGAAGTGTTTTTATTAAACCTGATCTCAGGCCCATAACTGCTTAAGATAAAGTAGGGAAAGTATTTTGTATACCGTACGGCACTGTTCAAACATAAGGGCTTATTTTATCCTCAATGATACTTCAATATTTAGCAACATATTCTTTTTTTTTCCATCCTGGATGATATTCTAAAAATTCAAACTGATTTAAGGGATTTTCAGGTATTTTTCTAAACACTCTTATCTTCTTTTAAATACTGAATATTTTACTGTAAATCACTCTGTATGTAAAGTGGCTTTAAAAAAAAAAAAAAACTTTAGGGGCGCCTGGGTGGCACAGCGGTTAAGCGTCAGCCTTCGGCTCAGGGCGTGATCCCGGCGTTATGGGATCGAGCCCCATATCAGGTTCCTCCGCTATGAGCCTGCTTCTTCCTCTCCCATTCCCCCTGCTTGTGTTCCCTCTCTCGCTGCCTGTCTCTCTCTGTCAAATAAATAAATAAAAATATTTAAAAAAAAAAAAAACTTTAAATGGCAATGTCTACTGTAAATTCCATCCTAAAAATGACAAGTTACTTTAGCAACCCCAAGTCTGCAAATAATTTCAAGTATTCTATTTTATTCTCAGCTTTGTGCTAATACCACTAATTTTACTTCTGGTTTTATATAACATACGCAGGACATGAGGAAAACTCAATCAATCAGTTAAGGACCAATGATAGTGTTTTAATCAGACTCTGTTATGTCTAACTTACAGAAGACTCTCCTTGGCCACTTCATCACTGAAAAGCAGTGCAAGCAGCTGGGAGGTGGGGAGGAGGGTTACTATAAGTAAGACACAGTCAAGGGAATCTAAGACCAAGAATTAAAATGCCTCTCAGAGACTTAAACCTAAATCAGGCCATCTTCCATTCAATAAATATTTCTTGAGTGCTTGCTATGGGGGTCAAAGGATGCACTGCGGCTGCAGCTATAAACCAGGTAAGCAAAGTCCTTGTTTTTACTGGGCTTTCATCCTAATGAGGAAGACATAAATTCATTCATTCATTCGTTCGTTCAGCAAGTATGTTGTATTATAAGTGTTACTGAACACTTACTAGTGCCAGGAATTATTTGGTAGGTGCTAGGGATATAGTAAAGAACTTGTAACAATAAACAAAGAAATATACAGGACAACGCCAGCTATTGGTAAGGACTATGAATAAAAATTAATCAGTAAAAGACCATTCAGTGATAGGGACTAGGGTAGATGGTGGGAGGGAGAGACAGAGAGGAAGTTTAAATTTGAAATGGTGATCAGACGTACTCTCTACTCTCTACTACTATTCAAGGGCACAGAACTGGAACAAGACGCACAGTGAGTGCAAAGATCCTAAGGTGGAACTTCACGTGTGCTATGTGGTCGAGGAACAACAAGGAGGTGAGTCTGTTAAGGACACAGATCAGATATGAGGCTGGAAAGAAGCTAGCATCTAGAACACAGAGCTAAAAAATCTTGATTTCAGTCTATTATCATTAAAGCCATTGGAAGGTTGATAGTAGAATAACTTACCTAATTTATATTTTAAAAAGATCACACCAACTACTATATAGAAGATAAACTATAAATGGGGGATGGGGTTTACTGTGGAAGAAAAGAAAATCAAGAGGCTATTTATTTAACAGTAAATCCCAAGCTGGAGATAATGGAAGCCAAGAATATGGTGAGAAATTGTTAGATTCCGGATCTATTCTATAGGTGAAGCCAAAAGAATGTATCGATGGACTAGATGTGGGGGGCAGAGAGAAAGAGGCAAGTCAATCCTAATAATCTAACCTAAAAACCATAGTTCATACTGGATCTCTTATACAAAGCAGAGCAAATACAACTCGGTATTTGCAACTCACTCTGCCACTTACAGGACAATATTTACATATGACGTCAATGTCAAATGAAACCTCAACTAGCTGAATTCTAACAGGACACTAGTTCTTCACCTTTGCTTAACAAGTAGAATCCATGGCTGCTGTTTTCTTAAGTACATCATTCAACAAACAGATGAGCATCTCTATCAGAGATAGCTGGAAACTCGGTCAACGTAACTGTCATGAGCAAGACGTCATTGTTGTGGCTAGACAGAGATGAAGGTGTGAGAGACAGAGGAATTCAAGTAGAATTAGATTAAAACAGCTTTAAGAGTTCTGACCTAACATGGCAGGAAAAAGGAAAAGAATATAGAATTCCATGAGAAAGTGAAGACATTAGTTGAAGGAAGTGAAGGACCTCCTTCACGCGCCTTGTTGATTCTGTAATCCGAAGCCAAGGACTGCAGAGTCAAAAGAAATTAAAGAATTACTTAAGAGTAGAGACCTGGAATCCTCCAGCTGTGATATGGATTATATAAAATGGCACAGCAGGTCCTTCAGTGGCTGAGAGAGAGTGCCGCTGGATGACCACGTGGCAACCCTCCATGTCTCAGATCTCTGGCTGCTAAATTACTTAATTCGCTTTATATAACAAGCCTGCTCTTCCTGAGATGATAATTCTAAAATCACTCTATGTGATAAGAACTCTGGGAATGTTTAATTTCAAACAGAGACATAATGATCAAATCAAATCCACTGTATTAAAACCTCTGATATTAAGTTTAGGAATCAATGTGTAATCACTTGGACAAAGTTCAATATTTAGTTGATAAAGCATTTATTATGTTTAAGATAGTTTGATATGTTAACAAACTATGCTTGTAACTTAAATTTAATTTATTTCAGATTTATGATTTTAAATTGAAAGGTATAAGAGTTTTGCTACATACTCAGCAGCACCAGAATTCTTAAGATGAACTATATTTATAAATGTGGTTTTATTAGGTTTACAGGTATAATTTAAGTACTTGGAGAAGTTCTGACTGTTAGTTAGATCAAGGCATTTGAATGTCTAAAATGAACTAAATATAGTAGATTTATAAATGCAGTTTAAAAGTATTTATGGGAATCTAATTAATTAGACTTGTAAATGGGACCAAGTAGGGCTGTTTATTGGTACTCCTCTCGATTGTTTTGAACTGTAACCAAGCAGGAAAATGTCCTTTCAGGTTCTTCCCATGGTCCACTTAACCACTGGCAGGAGACAGGCTGGCATTTGCAAACTTTTGTTGGACACTGTAGGAAAGAAAAATCTGCCAACCCAAAATGTGTCTCTTTGGCATGTGGATTGTTCTAGGCTGGTTTTTAAGAAACAAAAGGCTCAGGAACAAACTTTGGCCTCCCACCACCGGCCTAAAAGAATTTAGATAGAGGATCTGCTCCAGGAAGGGAGCTGTCACCACGGATAACTACACCACAGTACGAACTCAGTGTGGCAGACAGGGAGGAACTGACCAGCCTGTTTGTTAAAATTCTTCTGTGTCCTATTGTTTCTGTATGGCCCAGTAGACACCTGTTTACCAAACATTTACTCTTTTCCATCTACCTGTAAATTGTCTTCCTTCCTTTAGAAGTCCCAGGCTCCTACCCCCTTCTTCTCAACTATGGATGGCACAGAAGCCTCAACTGCCTGCTTGCCTGCGGCCTTCATCTTCTTAGGGAGCTTCCATACAAACGTAATTAAATTTGATTTTCTCCTGCTTATCTGTCTCATGTCAATTTAATTCTTACACCAGCCAAAAGAATCTTGAAGGGTAGAATAACATTTTTCCTCCCCAGTAACTCATACTGTAAACTGTGAATAGTCAATCTTCCCTACTCCCAACCTCCCATTCTTACCTCCATAGGAATGATGAGTTTATCTTGACCCACATCTATACGCTCAGGGTCTACTTGCTCCCAAGGTAGAAAGAACGTAAGTACCCAAGGGAACTGAAAACGTATGTCTTCACAAAACCCTGCACAAGAATGTTTAGAGCAGCTTTATTTACAGTTGCCTAAAGCTGGAAGTAACTTCAGTACAGGTGAATGGATAACTAAACTGCGTGATATCCGTACAATGGAAGATTATGCAGTGCTAAAATGAAATGAGCCAGATCGAGACCTGAAAAGACCTAGAGGGACCTTACATCCGTATTAGTAAATGAAAGAAGCCACTCTGAAAAGGCAGCAAGCTCTCTGGTTCCACCTATTCAACATTTTTGAAAAGGCAAAACTATAGAGATGGTAAAAGATCAGTCGCTGCCAAGGGTTGGGACAGGGAGTGAAGGGGCTGGGAGGATGACAGGGGATGAAGAGGGGATCTTTGGGGCAGTAAAACTATTGTCTATGAGACTGTAATGATGGGTACGTGTCATTGATGTATTTGGCAAAACCCATGAAACTCTACAACACAGAGTGAACCCTAAAGTAAGCTATGGCATGGACTTTCGTTAATACTAATTTATCAATATTCATTCATCAATTGTAACAAATTTGGTGCCGGGGAGAAAGCCTTTACGGGAACCCTGTTTTTTCTGTAGACCTAAAACTACTCTAAAAAAACAAAGTGTGCTTTGTTTTAAAAAACAAAACAAAACACATATATGCAACTGAGTATTCCAATTTGGAGAAAAAGAAATTTTAAAAATAATATATAATTTTAAAATTAGATATTAAGCCTTTTTTTTTTTTTTTAAAACCTCCCCCACCTCGCCTCCCTATTAGAACTGGCATCTCCACAGGAATACTTAGCTTATGAAAAAGGAAATGCAGAAATCAATGCTTCGTTCAAAAACTCAGTCAAATGAGTGGACTAACAGCCTACAAAGCTTTTTGGTTGTTAAATTGCAGCATTTAAAAGCTTCCCTCTAAATTACTGGAGGTTGAACTCAGATATTTACATACAATGCACTCCAACAGCTGGAATTAATTGGCATCCTTGCTCAACTTTTCTGGAAAGAATTCTTCTAAGATAGCTATAATTGCAAAGGCAATTTCTTGAAATTTCTATCCAAATGACTAATCAAGCCTTTGATTAAAAAAATAAAACTGCTAGGAGTTTTGACTACCAGAAGCATAACTACCATATTCTGTGTGATTTTTATGTTAATCTACACCCTCAAAGGATTTTTTCCAAAATATGAGTACTAATATTTTTAAACAAAGATAAATTTATGATACAGAAATTCTGTCAAACAGAATTAGTCCGATTAGCAAAACAGCTTATTAAAAATATTCACACTTATTTACCAAGTCCCTAATATTAAAAATTCATACTATCTGAAAAATTCTGTCTGAACTCTATTTGCTGTAATTTGCATATCAAGCTCTCTTAAAAAAAAAGTCATCCAAAAAATAAAAAATCTGATCTAAAAATAACCACTTCCGAGAGATGAGTTTATATAATACACGAGTCTCTACTACTTATACCAAAGCAAGAAAGGCAAGAGCAACAACTACTATGAGTGTGAAATAAATATTTTCTAACTCTGAAGGAAGTCCCTCTAAGAGTAATTGCATTTAATTTTTAGAAATAATTATACTCTGGTTGTAGTGGTTTTCATAAGGCATTTTACCTAAAGAGATGATTTGTGAAGGACTAAAATATTGCCATGATCTCTCATTTATACAAAAACTTTCCTGGTGGGCCCTAGGGTCCCTTTACAAATCTCAGTGGCTAATTTGGAGGCATCCTCCATTAAATTAACAAGCTCTGGCCCAAGTCAGAGGCTCCCTTACACAGAAACACAATCGCAGACCCACAGCTGGCTGCATTTCAGTCTATGAACTGGAGCCCAAAGTACAGGGGTACAGTCTCTATCTCCTGGCCACATTGTGCAACTCAAGTCACTTAAGCTGAGTACATGCACTTTAGTTATATACATAATCCCATTCTTTATGAATAGGCTTCCAGTGATTCAGATGTTAATTTGGCCATGAGTCCTGAATTGAAGCCAAAATTCCAACAGCATAAGCTGTACAACTAAAAGTAACCTTTCATGATTTCCTGAGGAGTATTTAATTGCTTGTTTGAGCCAAGAAGGGCATCAACTGCAAATCTACCAAAACAACTTAATCAGCAAATATTTGAAATATTGCCAGCAAGAGCAGCTCCATCCTTGTGGCCATCTGACACAATGCAATCACAGACTATTTTTAATTATTATTGTTGTTATTGTATCATCTTAACCATTATCATTATTATCATTATCACCAAGTCTATTACTTATATTAACAAAAATAACTTACTTTGTAGCACTTGACAATTTCATAAACCCCGGAGATGGAGCAGAATGGCAAAGTACATTATTTCTTGCCCCTCTTTAAAGACACTGTAAGAAACGAATGCCCAGCTTTGTTGAGTGACTTGTCCATAGCCACATAGCAGCTGCCAAGTGGCAAGGGCTTGAAGCCAGTTCACCCCACTCCACATCCGCATTCTTTCCGCTACGCCACACTACCTTTCGTTAGTTATTGTTCTGTTGGGATTTAAGAGAACAAAGGTAGAATTATTGATTCCCCAACTGACTCACAGGTCCCCTGAGAGCAACCGTTTCCAACACAATTTAGGAACTATCCCATACGAATGCTGTGTTCACTCTTAGGATGAGAGAGATGGCTATGAGGGTTTTGGGCACAGGCCCCACCCCTCCATTAATTGTGTGGTTGTGGGTAGGCCACGTCCCTTCCTGGAAGCTTTGGTTTTTCTCACCTACCAAATGAAAATAATGGCAGCAGCCATCTCTCACAGTGTAGTTGTGTGGATTCGATAAGATAATACATATAAAGCAGGAAGTACAGTGCCCAGCTCAGAATCCATGCAGAATCAATGTTGTCTGTCATCATTATGGTTAATTTTCCAAAACTCTGCTCTAGGCACACCTTCTTCTGTGAACATAAGCCTTCCCGACAAACCCCATCTCATAAGAATCTTCATTTACTTTGGACTCTCCATGAATTTATGAAAACTTTGTAATACTTGCTCATGTATGGCCTTAAAATTTAGTTCTTTCATGAAATTTTGTGTCATTGTTTGAAGAGGGAGGATTGCTTCCTTCTATTTATTCTCGTTTCCCAACATATGGGAAGTGCTTGGTATGTGATACCTTTATTGAAATACTGTGTATTCAAAATAACAATCCAGAAATGTGCGTCCTCTCTGTTCCAGTCCCATGTCACCACAGCCTTTAACTGAGCACTTACTGGATCTGGAGCTTTACAATCATTATGTCTAATCCTCACAAGAATCTTGCACGTGAAGACAGCCTTGTTACCACCCTTTCAGAGAAAGTTAAACCATCTGCCTGAATTCCCATATCTACTAAGTGCCAGAATCCAGACTGGAGACTAGGTTTGGCTAATCCAAATCTACTATTTCTCTCTACAGCTTGCTACCTGCACTTCTCCTGTTTTTGCCTTTCCAATTTTGTTATATTAACTTATACCATCCAAGGAAAAGCAGAAAGTCCAACAGGGTCTCTTCTCCCTGTTGCTAGAAGCCTTGGTACCATGAAAAAGTACATCCAAGTTGAACGATATAGCCAAAGAAAACAACTACTAATACTTTCCTCTACTTTAGCCTTCCATTCCCAGATATTCTGAAGAGTTTAATGGGAGATATTTTTTCAAAAGATTATTGTTCTATCTAGAACACCTAAGGAAAATTGTGATCAACTGTTCTCTAACTCTTCCTGAAGATAAAACAAAAGTAAGGACTTTTCCTTTGGGATAGGAGGAATTAATAAGACAAGGAAAAACAATCTGATAACTGGGCACTATTGGAAGAAAAATTCAAGACTCTGAACATGACTTTTTTTATTATTAATTTATAATAATGTCCAGTAGTAGCAGACAGATGGGTTCAACAACTTCACACTCCTCCCCAGAGCCACAATGACAAGGGTGAACAAAGAGGGCCAAGTTCATGACTCCCCTCTTTCCATAACGTCTAAATTAGTACTTCTGGGTAGAGCAACAAATGCCCCTGTCCACAGAAGAGCTTATCAAGTAATCAGTTTGCCAAGCAGAGAGTTAATTTTTTAAAACTTTCTATCAGAATATAACATACATATAAATAAGTACCACTCACAAGCACAAAGCTCACATCCATGTCATCAGCACTGGATTAAGAAATGAAGAATTCCTAGCATTCCAGAAACCCCCTTGTGTGCGCTTCTAAATACAATTACTCCCAAGAGTTAGCACCACCCTGACTATAACACCATAGTTTAGTTTTGCCCATTTTTGTGATAGTTATCACATGCTCTTTTGTGTCTGCCTCTTCTGAGCCAACATTATATTTTGTTGCATGTAAATGTAGTTTATTCACTGATACATGTAAGTTTTGAAGGGGAGAGCTGACCAGAAGGATGTTAGGGTGCTGCCCGGGGGAAGGCTGCTCTATGGGTAAAGGAAGAGGTTACAGGGCAGCTGAGGGAGGAAGGTGTAGAGGGGAACATCGTACTTAGATATCAGGACAGGAAGAAAATTCCTCAAGGGAGACTGGAATCACAGGGAAGGAACACCAGGCTACACTGACCCAAAAATGGTGTGAGAGAGTTAACTGGGACAAGAGGATAAGGAAACTGCTATTAACTCATAATTTTACTTCAGGTCATCCATGCATGAGCCACACAAACTCAAAGAAACATGTAATTCTGAAACTCAGAAAATGTCACCCCTTTAACTCAAACACAATCTTTCCAGAAAATTCCCTACAGCTTATCTCATCATTCTATAAGGATTTTTGTTCGTTTTTTTTGTTTTTGTTTTTGTTTTTGTCTGTGCTGCTTACAAAAACAATTGGGAAATGAAACAGCCATTCAATGAGCCTCTAATATGAGACTAGCATTCTGTTAGATTCTGCCAAAAATGCCAAAGAAATTAAATGTAAGTCTCACCTTCCAAAAGAATTAATGTTAAACACAAGAAGAGCACACACACACACACACACACACACACATACACACACACACACACACATACACACACAAAGCTAATGAAGAAAATATGATAAAGTGTACAATGAGGTACAGAGTTGTACAGTACTAACTATAAGCAGGATGCATAAACTGGGTTTCAAAGCAGAACAGAAGACCTAGGCGGAAGGGATGTTGCAGGGGGAGGACCCCAGAAGCAAAGGCTTGAAGGATGATGCAGAGTAGGCAATGGGTGGGCAGGAATATCAAGGAGGCTACACGGCAGACTCTACCGGCAGGCTACACTGAGGACTTAGGATAACCCTTCCTCAACCGGAGGGGAGGGAGGCAAGACAGCAAGAAACTGAGTTCAGTAACAGGTAGGGTGGGGCCAGGTAATGGGTAATGGAGGGGCCCTCGCAGTCAGGCAGAGACATTTACCTTCGTAAAGCAGCCAGTAGGGAAACACTTCCGGTTCCTACAGGAAAACGAAATGCTGAGTGGGATCGCAGTGGATGCGGTGGGGCTCACAGCCCTCTCAGCACCAGCACACCCATCCCTCAGCTGCCGCTCCACAGCTGCATCTTTGTTGGGAAGAGTCTTTAGCTGCAGGAACAGCCTATCTCCCCCCACCCGCCCCGCCAGGGGGTGACTGGCTCAGAGGCAGGCATTTGAGAAGGCAGAAAGGAAGAAATTAATATGATGGTTGCAGACCAAAGGACAGCCTTAGAGCAGATAAAAGCAGAGGGCTTTTGAAGTGGAGCACATCAGGGGCCCCCCCGGAGGGACCTTCGAGGGTAGGGTATATAAAGGTCTGGCCCTTTTCCTCAGTTTGCAACAACTCTGGAGGCCCATCTCAACTCTGGAGCACTCTGTAGGCTCAGCTGAGGCTTCAAGCACAACTTCACTGCAGTCAACATCTCTATCCGCCCAACCCCCCTTCCTTAGTTCCCTGCAGGTTTACCTCCTGAAGCTCGTGCCCCAATACACCTGCATGCAACTCTGCTTCTGAGGCTGTTTCCAGAGACCCAACCCCAGACTGTGCTTAAAGAGGACTAATTCAGAAGCAGAAGGTAGGAAACACTGAAAGGAGGGAACGCGAATCAGAGGGGTCCAAAAAGGAAATTATTTCAGGACCTTCACTATATGAGGGTGAAGATGAAAATCATGGCCATTTTGGTGACAAGTGCAGATTACTTATGGAGAGAGGGGAGTCTGACATAACACCACCTGGCAGATTTCTTTCTGCCAATGGAAACAATGCTGACATTGCTGGTCCCCGGCATTCAGAACAGTTTGGTTTGGTCACGTTGAGCTGGAGGCTGTACTAGCACACTCACTAAGAGTCACTCAGGTTGTCTGAATTTGGGGGCTCAATAGTCAAGACTGGAGATGTGGGCTGGGAAACCAGCACAGGAAGGTAACAGCAAGTACCACAAGGGTAGATGAACTTCCAGGAGGAAGTGAGGAGAGCCAGGTCCATGGGTATGCAGGATGCCCCCACGAAGCACAAAAAGGAGAAGACTTCCAGAGAGAAGAGAGGGGACTTCAGGATGCCAGATTTAGCCAATGAAAGTACGACACAGGATGCCTAACTACCACAAGGGACGCACAGCTCTTCAGTGGCACCAGCAAACAGTGTCAAATGGCAAAATGGTATTAAGGATGACCAAAAACTTGAAAAGGTCGTGAGTTTTTGTTAAGTAAAGGTCACTGATAACATTTAAGGGAAAACATTTTTTTAACTTGAAAAATTCTATAAAAGGGTAATTGACTTGTATCTTTGAATTACCATGCCTGCTTTCTAAACAATGTGATTTCAGATCAAATTATTATTTTATCAAAATTATCTCAAAGGGGGGAATTTCATTCCTCTTGAGAGAAAGGGCAAATGTTCAACAAAAGAAGTCCCCCTTTTCCTACTGAGGGAAGGTTTCCTCAAAAAGCTGGAAGCTCTCCAAAGACTGGTTTTCTACATTATCATATGCATTATAATTGACCATATAAAACCTTAAAGAAATGTCTTCTCTCTCCTCTCTAAAGGCTACGAATTGCTTAGAGTGATTACATGAACTCAGGGGGCCCACAGCAATTAAAAAGAAGACGGTGTCCTACATGTTTATTTCTATGAAATTTAAAAAAAAATCGCACTCATCAGGGAAATGAAAAACATGAACTGCACTTATTAAACATGAGTTATATTAAAATAAGCTTTTAATTTGCAGAGATGTATCAATGTATATATTCATGTGCATGTGTGCAGAAAGAACTGTATCCTGAAAATATTAACATCAAAAAAAGCTTGCTAGATACCCTCTGGGTCACATAATGCATAACAAATCACTTCAGTTACTTTCTTGTAAACAAAGAAAAATAAACATTCCTCATAAGAATAGTGCACAGGTTTGAAAATCTCAGCTCTTGACTGTCATCTCAAATTTCCTTCTGCATTACACTTCATCTCTGAAATATAAAAGACCGTATACTGCCCTCCAATGACACATAAAAGCTTCCACTAATGACTCCATGCACAGACCAAAGCAATATATCACCATACTTAAGGATTTGCCTAGATGCTTTATGAAGCCCAAAAGCAATACCCAGGTTTATCAAATCATTGAAATAATATGCCCATACATTTCTCTGGTCATATTTGTGCTCCAAGTATAGCAATATGTATAATAATATGGCAGCACATGAAAAGTTTGGGTAACAAATAATATATTTATACACCCAAAGACTGGCCCATGGAAAGTTTGGGTAACAAATCATATATTTATACACCCAAAGACTGGCCCATTTGCTCTTTGTGCGTTTCAAGATTTTGTTTTACTTAAAACATTTTAGATTGATGAAGGTTTTACTTTAAGAAGTAAGGCAGGACTTCCTTTTAAATATTGCAGATTTAATACCAGCAATTTTTCCCATCTTGTGCATAAAATTTAAAGTTAAGGGAAAATACCTCTAACAAATCAAGTTTACTCTAGTTTTGTGACTTTATTTTTAACGGTTTAGGTAAATTGGAAATTGTAATAGGGTATGCTTGTTTGCTCAGTATTTTTAATAATCTATTACTTAGGTAAAAACCTGGAAGTATAAGAAATATCTGGAGGTATAGTTTTTCAAACTGGAGCTAAGCTACCAGAAGTCTATTCTGAAAACTTCCAAGTATACGTTTGTTCAAAAACAAAACTGTGTGATAAGCATCTGTAATTTCATGCTTTCCTATTTTCAGTTTGATTTAGCTCCCCTGATAGAACAACACTTCAAATATATTTTCTTTTGCACTAATTACTCCATGTGCAGTATCAGTAAGTTCTGCTATATTAATCATCCTATGAAATAGCAGGATGTCCACAGTATTTGATTAACCTACGTTCCCAAAATTAAACTGGTTATGGGTGAATCCCTGCCAGTAAGTTTCAATTGTTTCCTAAGTGTAGTTCATGATTCTGCTAGAGAGAACCAAGAAAGGAAATCTGGAGTAGGAGTTGGGGCTCTGGTCTGCGGCTCTAGGCCAATGAAGTAGCAAATCACTTAAGGGTAAAGTCTTAACCACTACAATCCTGCCTCTGAGAAGTAACACATTCTAGTTATGAACAGCTGTGCTGTAGAGTCAGATGGACCTGGATTTCAATCCATCCGGTAATCAGTCTGTCAAGTTTACAATCTGCTGGGTAGAATGGGTAGGTCGAAGGAGTTACTGGTTCCTTTTACCATCATTAACCATCTACAACATTCCAAATGCATGAACGTTAAGAGGGGCAGAAAGAAAGACCTACTCCATATCCACATCAATCCTGGAAGTCCCCAAGAGAGTGGAAATGTTTAACTGCTTCCCACAAGACTTACAATCTTTATAGAATAATTAAAGGCATTTAGAAAGCAAAGTCACAGACAGCTAGTTATTAAATGACTAGTACACATTCAGATCTTTTACAAAATATTATCTCGATCATCTTAAACCCAATCAATCTGCTGCTCATCATGGAAATTGCTTCAAATCTCTGACCCCCCCCAAAAAAAAACCCTACGGAAAAATTAATGCTAGGCTTCCTCAGGAAAATTTTATAATCATAAGTACTTCTGTGAAACCAAATTATCATCATTAAAACTGACCCCTGCTGCTAGTTCCTGCCCACACTAGCCCTAAACTTTAGGACAGAAGGAAGGAGTATCAGCTCACAGAAGACAGAACCACTGCCAAGTTCTTGCTTATTATTTCCCTTAATTCTTTTTCTTGGGCCCTGTTCAAATTGTTAGGACTTTTAAAAAGTGCTATTATCAATTCAATTCTTATGAGTACATTCGGGCCTTGACTAAGATGGTGTGTGTCCAAAAAATATAAATGTCCTCCACTAAAATTTCCTGTGACTTTCTACTTCTAAACTTTTCCCACAAAACCTATGTGGTATGTTTTCTCCACACATGGTATTAATTTGCTTTTTAAAAAATTAAAACACGAATTATTTGATGGTCTTTTGAAGAGTTCCACCACATTCCAAAATGTCAGAAGAAAATGAGAAATACAAAGAAACCTATATGACGACGCTTTTTGGCACGTTCCAGCAAGATCAGATATAAACTGTGGTGAGAACTGCATTTTAAAGATGTAATTCACTGCCAGATCTCTGACCACCTTTCTCCACGGTAATGACTCACATAACTCTCACTCCAGGCCTGAACTCTCCTGATCTTGGTAGTTCCAACAATCAATCTACTGAACTCTCTGGGACTCAGTTTGTTCTTTTGTGAAATGAAAGAACCAGATTACATAATCACCAATGTTCTTCTCAGCTCACAATCCTACCATTCAGGGATTTTTACTGAGATAAATGGCTATCACCTCAACTTCAGCATATGTAAATAACATCTATTCAACTACTGTGACCCTAAAGTTGCTGCGACTTCCTGCTTCCTGTTTCTGTAAATGGTTCTGTCCTCCTCAAACTCACCCTTGCTTAAGACACTCAAATTGTTCTTGGCTCCTTACTAATCCCCTCAACTAGACACATTCTTCCTTTTCAGTGTCCTGTTCTATCTCCACTTTCCCAGACTTCATGATATTCCCTTATGGATCCTGGGTCTCTAGGATTTTTGCTCACCAACTCTCCCAGACATTAATGATCCAGCATCAACAAAAGAACTCCTGCTATAGTAACACATGTGACAGTAACAAAAAACAATTTTTAAAAAAACAGAAGTCCTAGAAACTAAGACTTTGCAGAGAACCTACACCCAGATCACCTTTTTAGTAGAATAATAGTGAACAAAGAACAGCTAGCGTTTTCATCAGAAAACATTCAGGGGCAACCCACCCACCCCACTGTCAAGAGACTTGAACTCCTCTATGCCAGTCAAACTGGCGATGGGGTTGAGAGGGGGAGGAAGTGATATTTCCTACCTGAGCCAGCCACCGTGGCAGGCACGCCTTCCTCTGTTCAGTTCTCCATAGATGAACCCTACCTATCTGCTATGGTCTGATGGTCTGTGCTCTCCCCTCAAAATTCTTATGTTGTAATCCTAACCCCCAAAGGTGATTGTATTAGGAGGTGGGGCCTTTGGGAGGTACTTAATGTTCTTTAAAAAAAAAAGACCCTCACAGAGCTCTCTTCTGCCATGTGAGAATAAAAGGATAAGTTGGAGACCAGGGTACCCAACCATTCCGGCACCCTGATCTGGGACTTCCAGCCTCCAGAACTGTGAGCAATAAATTTCTGCCGTTGATGAGCTACCCGGTCTCTGGTATTTTGTTACAGCAGCCCGAACAAATTAACACACTATCATTTAAGCTCAGCCCAAATCCCAGCTCTTCCATCACCACCACACCAGAACTCTCTTTTCCTTTTAATTCAAAAACTACCATGGCACTTTTGATTACTGCTTAAATTCGTTACAATACTAACTGAAGTCTGGGTTAGTTCCATTTTGGTGACAAAAGGGAAAAATCTAGGATATGACTAGCCAGTGCTTGCTTCACATCCCAACCCTCAGCACTTAAAGGTCATATACATAGTTTACAATTAAAGACAACTGACCATATCATAAAGTATAATGTAAGTGCTATAAATTAATGC
Organism: Ursus arctos; assembly: GCF_023065955.2. Taxonomy (NCBI): domain Eukaryota; kingdom Metazoa; phylum Chordata; class Mammalia; order Carnivora; family Ursidae; genus Ursus; species Ursus arctos. Next base: position 32,093,645 of record NW_026622985.1, on the reverse strand, counting down.
TAAGAGGTAAGTGTATAAGCGAAAAATAATAACAATGACAAGCAAGCCAAGGCAGCACAAAAAGAAAAAGACTATTTCTGTGAAAGCCAGCAAAGGTTTCAGAAAGAAAGAGAAGAGCACTTTAACGAAGTCTTGAAAGATGGTTAAAGCATGGGGCGCCTGGGTGGTTGTGTAGTCGGCTGAGCACCAGACTCTTGGTTTTGGCTCAGGTCCCGATCTCAGGGTCATAAGATCAAGCCCTGAGCCCTGCGCCTGGCTCAGCTCAGAGACTGCTTGGGTTTCTCTCTCCAGCTCCTGCTGCCCCCACCCCAATAAATGAATCTTCAAAAAAATAAAAATAAAAAAGATGGTCAAAGCAGAGTTGCAGGCGGGCTGAGACATCCCAGGCTTGAGAAAGGGCAAAGGACGTTCCTTCCTCCAAGACAGAGTTTCTCTGGCCACTTCTCCACTATGGAGTCACAAAAGCTCAACCTGTCGGTTGTCATTTTCAATCAGCCTCTTGGCTGCGTAAATTATACAGGGATACTTTGTTCATACTGGTTTTTTTTTATCTCACTGAACAAATAGTGTGTTGTGATTAAAGTTGTTTGTCAAAAAGTGACAGCAGACAAAGCTTCAGAAGGTTCTTCCCTGCATCCTCATAGGGTCTCTTTCCCTTCTTCCAAGTGGTTAGGGCAGGTCAATTCCACACACAGCTGCTACTCCTTGTTCTCTGCCTTCCTGGAATGATGAGGGCTATAATATCGCTGATGTCAACACTGGAACTAGAAGACAGCTTCTGACAACTGACTGGAATGATGCTTTTTTCAAGTTCTGATGCGAAATGTGACCCGCCAACCCCGCTCAAGAGTCCCCATTTCTCACATTAGTTTCAAGGCGCTCTAACTTACCAACAGGTTCCCGCTCACTCTGCCCCCCAACAGACTTTTAGTAATTGTAGTCCTACACATTCAACTGCCAACATGTTTATCTTTCTCCAGTAATAAATTTTTAAGATCTTTGAGAATAGGCAGTATCAGTTTTTATAGTCAACAAAACAAGTTTTATTTCTGATAATGAAAATAACACAGGTTCAGAGAAACTGGAAAAAAAGAAACAGATTTTCTAGGTTTTGCAATATAATAATCAATTTATTATTGATTAAGATTTAATGATCACTAGAGTTCACACATTTTTAGCTAAGCGTATATTTTTAGCTAAGCCTATAAATATATATTTTAATAAAATTAGGAGAAAATTTACTTGAGGTATAATTTATAAACCATAAAAAATACCCACTGTTAAGTATATGATTTAATGACTTTTGCGGTGCCTGGGTGGCTCACTCGTTAAGCATCTGCCTTCGGCTCAGGGCGTGATCCCAGAGTTCTGGGATCGAGCCCTGCATCAGGCTCCCTGCTCTACTGGGAGCCTGCTTCTTCCTCTCCCACTCCCTCTGCTTGTGTTCCCTCTCTCGCTGGCTATCTCTCTGTCAAATAAATAAATAAATAATCTTAAAAAAAAAAAGATTTAATGACTTTTAGTAAATCTACAGAGTTTTACAGCCATTACAACTCAGATTTCTCAAATCATAAAAACAACCCAGCGCAGGAACAAATTCAGTTCACCAGTGGGTGACAGTTTATAGTCAATCTCCACTCCCAGCTCCAGCCCCAGGCAACCATGGATCTCTGTTTTCCATCTTCATAGATTGGCTCCTTCTGGGAATTTTATGTATATACAACCAGGCTTATATAACCAAGCATAGTGTTTTTGGGGTCCAAACGTGTTGAAGCATGTTATCAGTAGTTAGCTTCTTTTTATTGCTATATGGATATTCAACATTTTGTTTATCAATTCAATCGTTGATGGACATTCAGACTGTTTCCTGATTTTGGCTATTCAGCATGGTAATGTTAGAAACATTCATGTATATGTCTTTGTGTAGAACTATGTTTTCCTTTCTCCTGGGGATACCCAGGAGTGGGAATAGTGGGTAGTATGGTAATTTCATATTCAACTTTTAACATCTGTTAAAATGTTTTCCAAAGTGGCTGTCCCATTTGATAGTCCCACCAGCAAAGTATGAGGGTTCCAGTTGCTCCACATCCTTTTCAACAATTGGTATTGTTGGTCTTTTTGATTATAGTCATTATATTGGGTATACAGTCACATCTCACTATGGTGTTAATTTTCATTTAGTTCATGACAACTTCGAGCATCACTTCATGGGCTTATTAGCTACTGGTATGTCTTTTTTGGTGAAATTATACTCAAATTGTTTTCCCATTTAAAAATTTGGAGGAGGTCTTCTAATTGTTGAGTTTTGGACCTTTTTTATATAATTTAGATATTTTGGATATAAATCTTTTATCAGATATATTATTTGAGAATATTTTCTAATTTGTGGGTGATCTGAAAATGTCTTTCGTTTTTGAAGACATTTTTTGTTACATGTGGAATTTTTGGTTTACAGGTTGTTTTGTTTTGTTTTTAAGCATTTCGAATATGTCATTACATTGCCTCCTGCCTCCTCTGGTTTAGATAACGGGTTAGATCTTAAACATACTTTTTTTTCCCCTCTAAATGTAATGAGTTGCTTTATTCCTATTGCTTTCAAGAATTTCTCTTTGTCTCTGTCTTTCAGAAACAAACTTAGACTACGACAGGTGTAAGTTCTGTTCTCTTTATGTTCCTCCTAATGGGGGTCATTTATCTTCTTGAATTAATAGATTAATTCCATTTTCCAACAATTCAGTATGTTTTTAGCAATTATTCCTTCAAATATGTTTTTGCCCCTCTCTCTGTCTCCTCTAAGACTGTCAAGTTCCTTTCCAATATACATGACATATCTATTTTTAATGAATATTAGAATTAATGAATATTATTTCCCTACATTAAAGGATTTACCTTAATCTAGAGCTTGAAGATAAATGACACTAAATTTTGTCAGTGGTCAAGACATTCGTCATGAATTAATTACTGTGCATAGTTTGTCATTCTTTGACAATTTCTATCAATAGATCATACGTAGATCAACAATACAGCTTCAAATACTGAGAAGTAACAGAGGTGCCAACTGAATTTTTATACAACAACTTATAGTAGTAATGATAATAATATCAAGACAAGCAATTTATATGTAGATTATGGACTCCCATAACTTTTTTAGATTAGAAATCTGGAAGAGAAGAAAGTACCATCTTTGAAACAAACACTTCAGTTCAAAGACCCCAGTTAAAATCCTAATTTAGCTGTTTACTAGTAAATTGTGTGATACAAGACAATTTATTATCTCCAGGCCCCAATTACCACCTCATAATACAGAGATATTCATACCTATACATAACATAGGAATACAGGGAGAATTAAATGAGGTAGGATTTTTAAAAGGTAAGCATAGTAGATACTGAAAAAGTCTTTGGAAATTTTTAGCCAATTATAAACACCTTCAGATTAGAACTTGTTGCATAATCCTAAAAATATTTTAAACATAAATGTATCATAGCTCAATTTATATTTCCAATAAAATATTTATATTTCCAAATGTAATTGGAAATCTCTATTTCCAAATAAAATAGAAAATGTAATATAAAATTTTTTATAAACTTAAAGGAGACAAAAAATAAGTTACTTTATTAAAAAACTTCATCCTTTAAATTTAAAGACATGCAAAGGAAAACGTGATTTTCAGTTTTTAAAGTCACATGATCTAACAGCTTGCAAATTTTTTGTTGATATCAATTGGCAGACACCCATTAAATTATTCATATTTACAAAGAATAACAATTTTGGCAATTTACATAAGCTTACTTAAAATCAAAGTCTAGACTCATGGATTTTTAACTTCCATTTAAAGAAAAACTTGTCTGTCGATTGTCAAATGCTCTGAAGCAATTCATATTAATTTTTTCAGTGACAGACATAAAGGATTATTATTAGAGGGTTTGAAGGAAATATTTTAAGCATAATAAATGTGCACCACATTACAGCATATGTGTATGAAGCATACTGATGATACAATTAAGGATCCTTTATCCAGGTAATGATTCATGCTGGTATTATTATTTTAATCGTGAAGATATAAGATCATATAGTCCAAACCCCTTCATTAGAAAGATGAAGAAACTACAGATTATATATGTTAAGTAACTCGCTTATGCTCATGTAGCTAGTGGCATAGTCTTCACTAACACTCGACATTTTCCGACTTGCTCGAGGGTGATTTCCCAACTTCACCTCTCTGCTTAGCAGCCTGAAAAGAATCCATATACAATTTTGATCATAGAGGTTTCTGTCTCAACAGTGATGCAATATAGTAGAATAACTCTAAAGGATTTGGAGTTTATTCACTCACTTACTCTGTCACTCACTCAACATGGACTGAGTGACTATCAGGCATCAGGCATTGGCCTGCGTACTGGATAGAAGACCCAAATTTGCCATTTATTTGTATGACTTTGGACAAAAAGCTCTTTAGAGCTCAGCTTCTTAATTACTAAAATGAAGATAATATCAACCTTTCTCACAATGTTGAAAGACTAAATGAGATCATGTACTTGGAAGCGTCGGGTGAGGTCCCCAATTTAGGTACAACTGATCGATTATCTAAATTGCACCACCATATAAACAATTACCACATGAAGGCCAGATCTCAAACTTAACATGATCAGGATTGAATTTATTATCTTTCCCTTCCTATAACCTCCCCTACCCTGTAGTGGCTTTCTTATTATTGGTTTCACTATCTATCTATTAATGAATGCCAAAATCCTGGAATATTCTCAAGATCTCCATATCCCCTTTTCTCCCCATTTCTATCAAGCTCCATGTCCAGTCAAACACCAAGACCTACAAGATATCCCTCTTAAGTCCTTCCCAAACACGCACAACTCCTGTTTCCCCCCACTGTCAAGGCCTTTTTACAGAGCTCGTCATTTTATGCCCTAAGTACTTCAATATCTTTTAGTCCCTCTAAACTAGCTGCATCACCTGAACTGAAAATAGGGAGATTCAGTAAAGATCTGCATGTGGAAGTGTGAGACTCCTCACAACCTCTGTCTCTTACTCAATGCCCAAAATGTGGACAGCAAACTTAAATCCTCCAGACAAGAGATTAAATAATCCTTCTCTACAGAAACTTAAAGCCTCTTCCCAAGAAAAGACCCCCACATAGTGACAACTGAGGGCTGTGTGGAAAAACAACTGGTTAGCCCACTCCAGTCACCCTACAATGAAGCCCACGAGCCAACATTCCCTACCCAAAGACCCAGAGCTTCCAGTCAGCACATCACTATTAAATATGAGCTGACGATAAAGATCTCCAAGCAGCTAGCAGATACTTCCAAAAAGAAAGAGAATGAAACAGATAAACAGAAACAATAAAAAACCGACAATACAGAAAAAAATTTCAAAGGTATGATATATTTATTAAGGAGATATGAGACAATAACTCTTGATCTTTTGAGAGGTTTCCTTTGAGTCCACCATCTAAATCTTCTGAACGTTTAATCTTTGTTAATATATTTTTATTTCCAAGAAATATTCATGTTTCCTTGATTATTTCTTTTTGTGGCCTCATGCTTATATTTAATGAATGGAACAGCCCAACAATCCTATCAGGTTAGTAGTATTTTTATCCTCCTTTTACAGGTGGGAAAGTTAAGGTACAAAAAGCTTAAGAGGTTTGCTCAAAATCATACCCTTAGGAATGGAAGCCAAATTTCAATCCAGGCAGTTGGGCTTCACAGCCCCGGCTCTTAATGACAAGGTGTGACTCTTGCTGGTCATTTATCTGGTTGGTTCAAATCAACTGTAAGAGTCTAACATGTAGCCTGAGCACTACTAGCACACAACTGAGAAACAAGTGTTCAATCTCAGGACCCCACGATCATGACCTGAGCTGAAGGCAGACACCCCGTCCATGCCTGTCATTTTAAAACAGTAGTAATGAGGGGCGCCTGGCTGACTCAGTCAGAAGAGCATTTAACTCTTGATCTCAGGGTTGTGAGTTTAAGCCCCACACTGAGCATAGAGATTACAATAAAAATAAATAAATAAATAAATAAATAAATAAATAAATAAATAAAATTAAATAAAAAAAATAAAAATATAGAACTAATGAAAATGCACACCTTACAGGGTTTTATGGGGACTAAATGAGAGGAGGCCCTGGCAGTGTATGTATAGTGCGTAAGCACATACGAAATATTATTCATTGATACTATTACTATTTTAATTTTAAATTGTTCTCTATTAGAGTATTTAGATTGCTCTTTAACATAACTCTTGCCTAAGAAAACGATCAGGTATTCAAAAATTCACAAAAGACAATAATGGGTTCCCTTCTATTCTTTCTCTGGGCAAATCTTAGCCAAAAAAACAAAAAACAAAAACACAAAAAACTGTTGAACATCTAGAATATAGTTCACAGAACAAGAATACAGATACCTTGAAGTTGTTTATAAAGATGGGATCTCAGGGTCGCGAGATCAAGACACATGTTGGGCTCAGTGTGGAGTCTGCTTGTCCTTCTCCCTCTGCTCCTCCCTCCACTTGTGTCCGCACTCTCTCTCTCTCTCTCACACATACATACACACATACATACATAAATAAATAAAATCTTAAAAAAAAAAAAAGATGGGATATCCTAAGAAACTTCATATACTCGTTTTCAAACCATCCCAGTATCACCTAACTCTATCCTTACCATCAAAAACCATGAAGATATCATATGAGAATAAAAAACAGAAAAGCTGACCCACAGCACTGCTGCTTAATTTCTCTAAGCTGCCATCAAAAACAGAATGAGTCTCAAAGCACCTGAACCCGAAGTAAGCCAGTAAGCACTCTAGTTCTGAGATAAAATTCAAAGTCCATCTCTGGACATAAATCCAGGTAAGATTAGAGTTGCTGACAAGTGTTTCTACTTTAGGTGAAAATTATGTGTTAAAATCTAAATTCCCAGGTAAGCTTCTAAGTGGCAAGCTGCCACTTGAAAACTACTTTACTGCTTTCCTCCTTTGAAATCTTCCTGCTGCTGACATTTTGTGAATGAGGAAATTGACCCAAACAGCAGAAAAGAGGCAAACTCAAATTAAAGTGCTTCATCTCAATTGAGCAAGCCATGCTACACCCTCATCAACGCAAAGATTTTAAAACGTAAAAATGCAAAAATGAACATATCCCAAACATCACCCACCCCCAATCCTAAATATTTCAAACTCTAGCACCAGATACACAGAGCAGTTATTTTGCATGAATTATTATTAACAGCTAAAGGGAGCAATGGTGCTGGCTTTTACTTCCACACATACAGAGCAGAAAAATGAGATTAAGACTATGAGAGGTGGGAATGAGAAGGTAAGACAGGAGTAAATAACCAAAACTGACCCAAAGTTTAATTCCTCTTCTTACTATCTGGTCCCATGTCCAATAAAAATCACCAAGAAGTCAGATTTTATTAGGAAACCTCAAAATACTTTATTCAACGGACAACACAGTGCCATTTTGTGATCTGTTCCTCCAGGCCTCAACAATTCTTGCAGCATTCCTGATCTTCAGGGTATTCAAAACTCTGAGCTTGAAGACCCCGTGGGAAATCAAAATTACAACACAGAAGGAGATGGTTCCAGAGACATGGCATAAACCAATTCGTGTGTTCTGCAACCAGGGTTACGGAGGCCTCAACCCATGAGGAGGTGTTATTGACTGAATTGTGTCCCCCAAAATTCATATGTTGAAGTCCTAACCCCAGCACCTCAGCATGTGACCATACTTGAAGATAGGGGGTCTTCAGAGGTAATTAGGTTAAACTGAGATCATTAAAGTCGGCCCTAATCCAATATGACTGGTGTCCTTACAAGAAAAGGAAAATGGACACAAGTACAGAGGGAAGATGATATGAACACACAGGGAGAAGATGGCCATCTACAAGCCAAAGAGGAAGGCCTGAAACAGATCCTTCCTTCATGGCCCTCTGAAGCAGGACCCCAACACCTGACCTCAGACTTCCAGCCTCCAGAACTATGACACAATAAATTTCTGTTATTTAAGCCACTCGGCCTGTGGTACTTTGTTACAGGGGCCCTAGCAAAGTAATATAAGTGACTTGCCTTATGTTGTCTGGTAGGTGATGGAAAACAGAGCCAGAATCAAACCCAACTTTCCAGACTCTAATATCCATGGGGCTTTCCACCTGCCTACACTCCCTTCCAATTTAACTCCCTGTTTTGCTCAAAGTCCTCTCCCACAAAAATCTTATACTTACTTGACTTGTTAAGGACCTTGCTAAATATATACTGTTTATGCTGACCTCTCATGAGCTCTACTCCCACGTCGCCAAGAAGACATTTTCATATAGATGTATCACAAATTCGGAAAGTCTAAAACCCAAATCCACTACTCCACAGAGTTAGTATAACACCATGTTGGAACCTGAGAGAGTCTAGGTACAAGACCCAATGCCTTGGACAAGTCATCTAACCTCTCTAAGCATCAATTCCATACTCCTAACAGATTCTATAAGAAGCATAAACTCTGTTCAAAAACGCTTTGAAGGGCTCATGTGAAGATTATAGTAGATAACCGCCCCTTGTGAACTATAAAGCGTTAAAAGCAACACAAATTATTTCTCTCTCTGGCACCATTTTTCTACTCATTCAAACTCAGAATCATTTATGTTTCCCTCTCATATAATCTAGAACCAGTAATTCACCTTGTTCTGGCATTTCTTTCTCTACAAATCATTTTTTGTCACTGCTTTCTAATAAATCCAGGTCCTCGTAATTTCAAACCTGCATGACTTTGAATGACTGATTTATCAGCTTCCAGGTTCCTCCTCATCTAACCTATATCATATCCTAATATCAGATTTATCTTCCTGATACACTCAGCTCAAAAGTCTTCAGAGGCTCCCTAACCCACAGAACAAGGTCCCAGCCACAGAGGCCCACATTCTCTGACAAGACTGCCTCCCAGGGCCTATTCCCAAGTTTATCTCAAGGCTTACCTTGTGCCCAAGGGCCTTGCCTCATACCCAGGCAGTATGAACAGATCACCAACAACTTCAATTTGACCCTACTTGTTTCTCCCCTTGAACTTCCCAATGATGAGTCCAACTGTCACACCTGGATCCTCTAATACCATTACAAACTTTCTCTGAACCTTGAACTGAAGCTGGCATGAACAGAACAGCAAGGGCATGTTGGTAAACTGCAGTGTACACCCCACATGTTAGGGAGCGTGCCTGCTGCCCAGTTTCTTTTTCCTTCTGCTTCTCTTTTGGCCCACCATCTCTTTGCCCCTTTCCTACTCCCTAGCACTCAGGGTCTACCAAAATCAAATTCAATAGCACTTCACCTTGCCTCCCTTCAGAGCTCGATGGGAACCACACTGCTCCATCTCAGCCAGTGGTTTCCAATCCCATCAGACCGAGCAACCTCTTTATATAACAAATATTTTATAAAGACACCTTTACAAAACATTTTCAGCTAAGTAGGAATGAGGGAAACCAAATGGAAGTGGTAGGAAAAGGAGAATGAGAGATGAGAAAGTGAAAACAGAAAGGGGGCCTCTCAAAAACAAATGTAAATCCTAATGATAGTTGTGAGAAACAAATCAGACCAGTGACAGACTACATTTAATTCCTCAATACCTTAATGATATTATTGCAGTAAATCACTCAAAGTTATCTTATTGTGGACCAGCTATCGTTACTTCAATGCAAAAAATAAATTGAAGTCTTATGCCAAGATAATTTGTAATTTCAAAAATCTAGTGGAGGGAGTATAATGCTAAGTGAAATAAGTCGGTTGGAGAAAGACAAATACCATATGATTGCACTCATATGTGGGATTCAAGGGGAAAAAAAAAAACCAACAAAAAAACAAAGCAACCCAAAAAACAGACTCTTAACTACAGGGAACAAACTGATCGTTACCAGAGGGGAGGTGGGTAGGGGGATGGATGAAATAGGTGAAGGGGATTAAGAGTATACTTATCATGATGAGCACTGAGTAATGTATAGAATTGTTGAATCACTACATTGTTGGACACCTGAAACTAATATAACACTGTATTAACTATACTGGCATTAAAATTTTTAAAAAAATGTAGTTGAGGGAAAGCTATTAATACTAAAAGTTGTGAAACTGAACTGAAAAGTTCCCACTAACAAAAAGATATTTTATTCTCTTGGAGAAACTATGCAGAAATACAGCAAAATATAAAGCAATTTTATTTTATAAAAATTAAAAACAAACATGTAATAACCTATTTTGTAGGAGGAATTTTTAGAAAAATGACCGAATGAAAGAAAATATTACAAGATAAATGATGCTAATATATAAAGAGTATCTATAAATCAATAAGAAAGACCAACAGAAAAAATAATAAAGGACAAGAACAAAGAAATCAAAAAAGAAGAAATACAAATGACTAATAAGATAGCATGGCCCACTATGTGTAAGGACTTTCCTTAAAAATCATGAATATAAAGTAATGCTAGATTAATGTGTACTTTAGAAACCCTACAAACAAAATCAGGCATATAAAATTCCTCAGTCAGCTTTAGTCTCATCACTACACAGCAGGTTTCCCCCCACAAACACACAAACCTGAGTATACAGCAGGGTTGTCTTATTTTATTTAACATGACTCCATATGATTGCAAGAGATACTGATTTTTTAATTTCAGTTTACGCTTTCCAATGAGCTATAACCATATAATTTACAAACTCTGCATACACAGAGGTGAGTAATATTTAAACAGCTACAGGCATGATGCAAACACAAAAGCAAAGACAACAAGAAAATGCTTACCTTCCCTGATAGCTGTAAAAGGCGTACCTTCTTCTTCTTGCAGCCTGATCACCTTCAGGGCTACCAACTTCCCATTTACTCTGGCAGAAACGAAAGAAAAGATGAGAAGTGAGTCTGTGAAAATATGTTCCCGTTATGGCTCTAATTTCCTTACAATTTATATTTTATGCATTTTTGCACTGAAAATGTCAGTGACTCAATTATGCCACCACAACAAGATTAGTTTCAGTAAGGCTGGGAATTTTATATCATCATCATAAATATTCACATTTTAAATATTCACATTTAAAATATTAACACTTGCCTCGTCCAAGATTTAACTGAAGTTTCCTATGATTCACTCTACGTTCCTTCCAGAATGAAACTAGTGCTTAACAAAATCACCACGCTTGATCAATTATTCTCAGATGAATTAGAAATCAAGAAGTCAAAATACCTCTTTCCCTTAGTTTTTCCAATAGCTCCTTCATTTCCTTGGCTAAAATGTCTTCATCTTCAGTCTTAAGCTGAGGTCATTCAATCCCCATGGTCAGAAACTCAACACTCAGACTTCTCTCCTCTCCTCCCTCTTCTTTCTCTCTCTATCGCCCATTCCTCCCTTTCTCATTTTTTTTTACTAGAGCCTCCTAAAATTATATTTGGTCTGATTGTGTCTTATGATACATACAGCAAATCATCAAAATAAAAGTTATGAATGTTTTACTATTATAAGATTACACAAGACCTATCCAAAGCAGATGGTTCTTCCAGACGCATTCTAAATGTGTATCAGCTCTAATTAAAAGTCAGATCGCACTTGGCAGATAACTTTTTTATCTAGTCAATTCTGTTAACAAAAACATGACAATCTACATTGGTCTTCTAGGTAATGCTCTCCTTTACCTTTGCTAGGCCTAGCAGTATCTTTTGTTAATAAGAATTGATAAAATAGGCAAACATTACAAATGTAAAAGGTGCAGGAAGGCATTTGATGAAAAGTAATTCTCCCTGCTACGCTCCTTCAGCCACCCAGCTCCCACCCTGTGAGGTCATCGGTTACCATTGTTCTTATATACTTACACACACACACACACACACACATACACACACGGTAGTATGCTAGACAGAGTACACTGTATATTGTTTGCACCTTAATAAATGTGGTGACTTCCTCATAAATTCATAGAGAAAACTTTCTAATGCTTTTGAAAGACCACAGGGTACTCCTTTATATAAGTGTACTATACTTCATTTAATCCCAGTCTTCTCCTTATGGTCATTTAGCATGTTCCCAATTTTTTGCTACTACAACAGTGATGGCGATAAATATTTTTGGACATGTAACTTCATTCATGTAAAAAAAAAATCTGTAAGATAAATTCCTAAAAGTGGCATTGCAAGATCAAAATGTACGTGCATATTTAAATTCCAATTCTGATGAATAGTGGGAAATTATCTGACATGGAGGTTGTACCAACTTACACTTCCTATACAGCAAATGTAAGAGCTCCTGTGAGCCCTTTCACCTATAATATGTTATCAACCACTGACTCTGCCAATCTGATAGATAAAAATGGTTTCTCATTGCAATTTAAATCACAATCACAAATCTTCAGAGCTTACGGAACCAGCAAACAAGAATTCATGTGATCCAGGGACTCCAGTGCCTGGGTCTGAAATAAAGAATGAGAATGTCTCTTTTTTAAGAACTACATCCAATTGGTCTGGTTTTGCTCAAAAAATTGCCACAGACACAAAACTTGAAAGTCCAAGGAATTCAGCACAGCCCAACCATCCTAGCGGCATTCCTCATCACACTAATTGCTCCAAGACTCTGCTGGTTACCCTAATGGGATAAGGACATCTGATTAGAAAGCTCCACAATGTGCCATCTTCTCAAGGTCAGGAGTTATTTTTCCTTGTCTTTCAGCTGGGATGACAGGCCGACTGCTTTTCTGCTCTTCATGCCTTCTCTCCTCAGTACTTTACCTTGATTCTTCCACTCCTGATTGTGCTCTAGATACCCAGGTGCAGGCAAAAAAACTGATATGCGCATGGAGTTCAACTGGAGACTGTACCTTGTGCTCTCACTTTGTCCTTTATGACTAAGGGGGGCCACTGGCGGGGCTTGGGGCTTGGGGCTGCGATGCAGTCAGTGCTGACATCTGCATGGATTTTTCTCAGCCCAGTTGAGCTCATCATTGGCTCCCCAGGGAAGGCAGTAACTGATTCCAGGAACTGCTTGGAACTTTCCCCATATTTACAGATATTTTCCCCTCACCCATAAAAAAATACACACAACCTTCTTCCCACAAAGCTTCTCTACTTCCCTTGAGATCATAACTTATATGCACCATGAACTGAATTCTAGAATATAGAGAATTCATGTTTTTGAAAGTCATATACTGAAAATACTCTCAGACCATGAAGCGTAATTCATTCCTCTATAATATACTAAAAGGAGAGAAACCTTCAACTGAACCAACACTTACTCTTTATTTTTTCTTTAAGATTTTATTTATTCGACAGGATAGAGACAGCCAGCGAGAGAGGGAACACAAGCAGGGGGAGTGGGAGAGGAAGAAGCAGGCCCATAGTGGAGGAGCCTGATATGGGGCTCGATCCCATAACGCCGGGATCACGCCCTGAGCCGAAGGCAGACGCTTAACCGCTGTGCCACCCAGGCGCCCCAACACTTACTCTTTAAATGCAACTAGAGGCAGGAACACCTTTAAGTAATTTCATATACTAATGTGTATTATTTTTGTGGTGAAAATTTTTTTAACATGTTTACTATGATAACTGCATAAAAAGTACAAGATCCAGATTAATGGAATTCTGATTCTGAAGCATCATTCTCCATGAATTGAAACTCCAAGCATTAATTTCTTATAGTTATGATAATCACAACAGCTAGAAACATTGAGTTTTATGTATTATATTACATAACACTAAAAATTTCCTTAAAATTTATACCAGACTATTAGCTCTGGGAGTGAAGGAACTCTGTTTTGTTAACTGTTATGTGCCCAGTGCCTGAAACTACTTGGTACAGAGTAGGCTCTCAAAAACTTTTATTGAATGAATATTGATAATGTTAATATACTGATAATTCCTTTCTTATACCTAAAAGGTAACTCAGGAATAAAGTTTAGGGGAGCCTAGGTGGCTCAGTCAGTTAAGTGTCTGCCTTCGACTCAGGTCATGATCCCAGGGGCCTGGGATTGAGCCCCGCATCAGGCTCTCTGCTCAGTGGGGAGTCTGCTTCTCCCTCTCTCTCTGCTGCTCCCCCTGCTTATAACTCTCTCGCTTGCATGTGCTCTCTCTCAATAAAAATTTTTTTTAAAAAAGAATAAAATGTAATAATTGCTGCTTTCAAAAGTTTCAGAAATCTCAAATTTTTTTTTAAAGATTTTATTTATTCATTTGACAGAGAGAGAGACAGCCAGAGAGAGAGGGAACACAAGCAGGGGGAGTGGGAGAGGAAGAAGCAGGCTCCCAGCGGAGGAGCCTGACGTGGGGCTCGATCCCAGAACGCCAGGATCATGCCCTGAGCCGAAGGCAGACACTTAAGGACTGAGCCACCCAGGCGCCCCCAGAAATCTCAAATTTTAATAAAGTTTTCAGTATCTTCTTTCATGTTTGGTTTAACTATTCATTGTCCTTTTTCAAATTAAATGTGTAGCCTCTTTGATTTTGACACATGCACATGTGGATATGGCAACTTTTCATTTCCTTAAAGTTTTAGAGTTTATAGAATGCTTTGTTAATTAACCCTTTTGCACCCAACAGCCATGTTTCTAAAACCCCACTACCCTTTAATTATCTGTCTCTAGACCACTAATCAGTATCTCCCTCTTCTTCAACTAGGAAGTTGGCCTCCCACTAGGAATCGTATTGATTATCAAATTGCTCTTTAACCTTAGAGTCATTGCGACTTTCTCTTTTCTTAATTAGTTTTTCTCTACATGTCTAGACATTCACCAACTACTGAACCCCTCAGTTCTAAAGCCCTAGAAAAAATGTTAAGTTACTTGCTCCACTTTCGGAAAAAATACCTTTGGGAAAATATAACATTACCAACTTTCTAATGTTCTACCTTTGATGCATATGTTTTTATAAACTTTAGCATAGACTGAAATACTTGAAATTCCAAGTTACTAACTCTTAACAAAATGTCATTTTTTAAAAGACATCAAGATATCTGTTATTTTATAAAAATAACATAGAATAACACAGAAAAGATGTTTATATCTAGTAACTACCTTGTGTAGTTTAAACTATTTTATTAAAGATCCAAAACATACACTCCAAATATTGATTTAAGTTCTTTAGAATAATTACTAAATTCCAATTGAATCAATAAATTAGAGCTGTTTACAGGAAAACACTGAAGATTCCTCTTTAACAAGTCTCATTAATCAAATCAAAAGCTAATGAATAGAAGGCAATCAAGGCTTGATTGGCAATGAAGACATTAATTCAGGTGATTAACATAGTAAAAAAAAACAAAAACTTTTAATTGTGTTAATAATATACAGAACATTCTACCGGAGGTATCGCCAGGTTTTACCCAATTGTCCTAAGCTGTTTAAGGAGCTGTTTTAATTTCAGAGATTCTTTACTATTCTCTAATTCTTCAACAACTCACTTGGCCAAGCTGACTTCAGGCCCAGGGATGAGTGAGTCATCCTTTAGTCCGCTGGTCACACAGGAAGAGCTGCCAAAGACAGGATGAGGAAGAGGCAGGGGAATGCCCAAGCACAGAGCTATCCACACACAGAAACATAGGGACACAGGGTGTCCTGGCAGAGCCATGTTCAAGTGGATCCAGCTTTCAAACTGGTTCTAACCACAAATCCAAATCTCTACGAACTTTCAGAAACTCTGCAGTTTTGTATGCCCTACATTTGTAAATAATAAAGTTCTCTTGTGAGAGTAAAACAAGAAGATCTAGGAGTTTTGAATAAGGAACAAAGCCTGTTCATTTTTTCATGCATCTGTTCATTTGTTCATTCAACATTTGTGAAACCTATAAAGGAAAATGCCCCACTAAGAGTAAAATTTCCAGGTTCAAAAGATGATGCACAGAAAGAATTTCCTTACAAACAAAAATTCTCAAAGGAAAGCCCGAAGGTTTTCTATTCCATTAGTTACTTCAAATTCATAGGATAATTTAGCACAATAAAACAAAATTACAAATACTATCTAGGTCATCTTTGAAAACAGTGTCCATGTGCTAACACCTAGAAGAAATTATATCTAGACGATGCAAAGGAAATTAAGGCAATATACCTAAAAGAAATTTAATATAATCTGGAAAATTTAATATATTCTGCCTCTCTTCCATTATGACCTTGTCTCAAGAGAAACTGCTAGGAAATAATACCAAGTGCAGACAGATACAATGCTTGTTTCCTTACTGTGTTTGTCTAGAAGCAATAGAAGTAAATGTAGATACTACTGAGGAAGTGACAATGGCAAACTGGAGCATATCAAGGACAATATATTGGGCTGAATTTTTAAATTTTCAGTAAAGTCATTAAAAATATTTTAAAGGTACTATTAATAGTGCTTCTTCTATTAATTTCCTCTTAAGACACTGGCTAAAGTGCTGACTTACTGTATTACATACATACCTCAAAAATTTAAAACCTAACTAAACACTCCATCTAAATTCAATTTTTATTCAGATGTAAATGAGAAATCATCTCAGTACTATTAAATCTTTGCAATTCTGCAATATCCTAAAAGTGCTATTTACTGTATTTTATTCTGGAAAAATAAATTAGAATTTCAAAGTAAGTTGCCAGTAATCATACTTCACGCTAATCTTTATCAATACAGAAAGAAGACGACTAATAAAATCCAAAGATTAAAAAGAGAATAGTAGGGGCGCCTGGGTGGCTCAGTCGTTAAGTGTCTGTATTCGGCTCAGGATGTGATCCTAGGGTCCTGGGATCCAGCCCCGCATCGGGCTCCCTGCTCCACTGGGACCCTGCTTCCTCCTCTCCCACTCCCGTGTTCCCTCTCTCACTGGCTGTCTCTCTCTCTCTGTCAAATAAATAAATAAAATCTTTAAAAAAAAAAAAAACAGAAAAGAAAAAGAGAATAGTAAAATGGCTATTTATTAGAATATGACTAACAATGCAAACAGTCTGAGATTTTAATGCAATGAGAAGTCTGTTCAATGGACAATTATAACCTTTTATAAAAAGAAATAATTGCTAATAAAGCATAATTCATCATTGTCGATGTTTCATCAAATGTGCAAACTCATGATACTCTGAACCAAATTTAGAGTGATATGTATTGTTCATGGGAGAAAACAATAATTACATTTCAACAAATTTAAACTAGCCAACTCTGCACCTTTCCAAAAATAAAATCTGTCAACAAAGGATTTGAGAGTCACTACCGTGCAAGCAGAAGTGACCTCAATAATCATTCAGGCTCCCAAGCAAAAAGACCCTCACTGATTTGATTGTTTATCCTTGTCCCCTCACTCCCGGGAACAAAGCAGCCCCTCAAAAGACTTGATGGAACTCAACTCCCCTAAATTATTCCAAATTTTTTGGTTCTTATGTTGAGCCAAAATTTGCTTCCTGTAACTTCTACTCTCTGATTCAAGTTCTGAATCCACAAAGACTAAACCAAATGCTCTTTCATAAGACAGTCTGTCTCATAATTATTATAAGTTTTAATATCCTGCCCCTAAATCAACAAATTAAGAGACAGTGATTCCGTGCTCGGGATAAAGGATGAACAACAGAGACATAGTCCTTGCACTTAGGTCTCACCAAGAAGACAGACAAGTGTCAAAGAGAAACAAGAGGTTCTCACTCGTCCAACATGGAACAATTTAAGCATCACTAAACTAATATGTGTGATTGAAAGCTATCAAACATGTTTAATTCAACACGTTAATGCAAAAACAAAAAAAACAAACTCAGGAGTCATATTTGGAGGGTAATACAAAACCATATCATTAGTTCCAGAACAGCTGAAAAGAATATATCAAGCATTTACCTTCCCTCTTCATATACTTTCATATACATTGTCCTTCACTCTAACAAGATAGTTGATATATGGAAGTTTCTCTTTATAGATGTACTGCATATAACAAATGAAGAAGGAATGATAGAATATGAGTTACACCATTCTTAACCATAATCACTTAATGGATTATTAATGGTTGTTAAAATCACAAAACGAGGCTACCAGATAGTGTGCACCTCCCGATGGAAGCACGCGTCCCCTCCTATGGAACCAACCCAACCCGAATCTGACCAAGTCTCAGTCTAACTGCCTATTTTAAGGAGATAAGGTAACAAGTTAAATGATACCGTTGGGATACAATCAGAAAAATCTAGACTATAGGAAATTCTATAGGAAAAATGAACCTGTTTCTTCAACAAATAAATTTCAAGGAAAAAAAGGGGAGGAACCCATAGACTAAGAGAGTTGGAACAACCAGGCAGATGGAGCAACCATACAAAATCTCAGGCAGAGAACATGATGTGTTAAACAAAAATACAAGGAAAGAGTGACTGGAGCTTCTTGTTGTTGTTGGGGGCGGGGAGGGGGGTGTCGAGAGTTAGGGAAGCACCTGGGAGAACCAGATCATGGACATCCTTGAGAGCTGCAGAAAATATTTAAATGAAAGGAGAGGAGAGGAGAGGAGAGGAGAGGAGAGGAGAGGAGAGGAGAGGAGAGGAGAGGAGAGGAGAGGAGAGGAGAGGAGAGGAGAGGAGAGGAGAGGAAAACACTGAGGTATCTAAAGAAAGGAAATGCTATGATTAAACTGTGTCTGCAGCTCCCTCAGGATGGTATAGAGAATGGCCTGAAGGAGCACAAGGGTGGGAGCAGGAAGGGAGGGCAGGAAGTTGTTGCAGGGTCCCGGGGAAAGATGGTGGCTGCCAAAAAACAGTGTTTGGTAACAGCAGTGGGAAAAAGGAAAAGGACATTCTGAAGACAGAATCAACAACCTGTCAGGATAAATTGGATTGGGCATAGGGAATGTTGTAAAATATGATTTCAAGTGTTCTGATTTGGGTGTTGGGTGGATGCGGGTAACACTCACTGAACTGAGGGAAACTTAGGAAGAGGAGACTCAGACAGAGAACCAGAGTCCTGTTTCAGAGGATCTTAGCCCTGAAGCATCCCCAGCGGAGACGCAGAGTAAGCATTGGTATTTGTGGATCTGGATCTCAGTACAAAAATCTAGGCTAGACATAAAAACTTGTGAGTCATTTGGAGGACTTCAAGAGAAGTAATAAGCTCAAGAGAGAGCCAGTTTTCTATTAAAGCAGGAGTTAAGAAAAAATTCAGAAAAAAGCAGAGAATATGTTTGTTGATCAGAGGATGCTGTTCTAGATCTAGAAGACACAGGAAGATCCTGAAGGACAGGGAAAAGGGACAGTGTAAAAGATTCAGTGACAAATAGGGGGGTGAGGTCAGAGAGATAGCAGATGATCCGCGTCGTTATCCCTTGGGTGGAGCCTGTGGTAAACAGCTATGAGCAGAGGAGATTCCATCCTGACAGTCTCTTGGAAGCAGGCAGAACAGGGGTGCTGTTGTGGCCGCCCCTGAGCATTAGGCAAGGCACGGAGGGGGCTGGGGCCAGCCTCTGCAGCTGTGCAGATTTAGGTGCTGGCTACCTACTAGAATCACTGAGCAGCTTTGAAACATATCTTGGCCTGGCCCCACCCCTGATGTAACTGGCGGTAGGGTGGGGTCCTAAATATTTGCATTTTTTAAAACACCCTGGGGTGTTGAGAACCACTCTGTTAAGCCTTCAGATTCCTACATCAACTTCTCATTGCCTCTCTTCCTTTGTCTGGTCTGGAACATGTCCAAGTCTCCTTTTCTACAATAAACATCCAAAAATACTCAGCTATTTGAAATAGCTGACTGGCCCTCAGTGTTAGCTGCAAGCTTTTGGGAAGTCCCAGCTGATTAGCCCCTTTTGAAATGTGGTTGACAGGGTGGACACGCTACCAGATGTGGTCTGATAAGCACTGAGTGGACTGGGATAGTACCCTGCCCCGTTCCAGAAACCGAACTTGTACTACTTTGGCCTATGCGTGTTTTAAACTGTGATAGTCGCAAAATATATAAACTCAAACTAATCTTACCAACAACGAAAACCCCTGAGTTTTCTTCAGGGGCCCTGCGATCACACCATGTCTAACTTGCCCTATGCCTAACAATTCACTTTCTAAGCACAATTTCAGGAGTTTGATTTATCCCGAATAAAATTCCAACTTAGCAGCAGCAACCAACTGCTCATGCCTCTCAAGTATGCTCTACATTCCAATCCTGTTTCTGACGGGCACTGTCTACCCAGCCTTCTCTGAAAGTGTCCTAATCTGAGATAGGAATGAAAACACTGAACAGGAAGAGGTCCAAGGCTATGCCCTTTGACACCACACTCTTGACCTCTACTCTATCCACCTTTCTGGAGACCTGGCTTCATTAATTGTCCTTTCTTTCTTTTTCTCTCTCCTCCCTCGTCTTTTCACTTTCAACCTCTCCAATCCAGTCCTTCATTTCTGCGGCCCCTCCTTCCCAGACCATGATGCTGACCATCTACTGCTACCACTGGACTGTACTAGAAAATTTGCATCTGGCGCATAATGAGGCCTCAGTGGTGAAGAAATGGGCCCACCTTTTATCGTGTAAAAGAGGTACAAAAAACCCTACTACTCTTAGGCTCCTTAATCAGCCTGTTGTAAACCCACCACCAGCAACATGTTGCATAGCACTCAACTTACCTATGAGAACATAAACAGGAACCTTTACCCACATTTGAAAAACAAATAAATATACAATATCTACAGGGTTCTACTGGTCCACTAGCTTAACAATCTGATCAGAAAAAGGAATTAAGGTTATTTAGGGATAACACAATATTTATGAATTCTTAGATCACTATTTTGCTTTCTAACTACTCAGAAATCATCTGCCTGACAATCTGTCCTAAAATGTTCCGCTGGGGAGAGGGAATGAGAAGGGCATGCAGAGAGAAGGTCGTTCACACCATTTCCCCTGGATGTGGTTCACAGAACTCGTCTTCTGCGAATACGTGGACTTCTCAAGGCTGCTAATGCCTTGCCAATTTTTCATCATTCCTCAAGGATGACTGACAGTGATGGGACAATCTCAACCCTAATTTCTTTAAAATTCTGAAACAATCATTTTAAGTCTCAAATCAGAACTCCTTAGAGAACCATAGTACTCTCAAACTTCCCCAGACATCCGATAATTTAATTCACTCTTATATTTGTACTGCGTTTTGGCTCCAGAAGTTCGCTTGCTTTGGTAGCAGTGATGTAAGCAAAACAGAGGGGGAGTAACTGCACTCATTCTTTAGCACCTTTCTACCCCAGTGGCATCTTCTGTGTGTCAACTTCAAACCTTAGCCTTTCTTGGGTTTCTGATGCTTCCTCTCCTTCCCTCACTGAACAGCATTGTACTGTGATTATCTGGTCTGTGTTGGTTTGGTTTTGAGAGACCTTTACCATCCATTTTGATACATTAATCTTCTGGGGTTTTAGGGCAATACACTGGACACTTCTCGGTATTCTTCTGGAATACCTCCAGATGCAAGAAACCATTTTTGGATAGAGCAAAAGTCACATGCACACAGCCTTTGAGAAGGTAATTAGACAGAGAAGAAAGAAGACAGTATCAAGCAACTAAAATGCAAGATGGACAAAGGTAAGTTGCTTTAAAAAAAAAAAAAAGGTAAGGCAAAGGAGTCAAAGACAAAGAATGGAAGAATTGCTCACATATGAAAAAAAGGGCACAAAAAAGATGCCAAGGACACTTACAGATGTAAAGGTAGTTGGTTACACATATTCCTGAAATTACTAGAGAGGGGCATGTTTATTTAATGAGATGGGAGGGTTTCATTAAAAAATAAGTAAAATGAAGTTTGAGTTTTTAGAAATTGTTTTTCACACGTAGTGAGATCTGAAATTCACTGTGTTAAATATTTCTACAAATTTTTCTCTATAACATACAATTTATGTCCCTAAACATACAACACCCAGATGTGCCCACATTCACTGAAGGGATGGCGTGAAGGTTAAGAAAAAAGAAGAAGTTAGGTTTTTCCCTAGTCCCACTTTCAAGCACACTTGGCTGGGGAAGCATATTACTGCAGTCTTTGAAAAGGCAGCATTTTACATTTCTAGAGAAATCAAATTTTCTCTTTCTGAGGTCAAGTTGCCACTTCAAATAGATTTTTATCTTCAGAAGCTTTTTTTCCACAGAAAATGCTTCAAAAAGCAGAAAAGAAATGGATATACTTTTTGATGATAATATCATTTTTCCCTATCTTGGATGACTTATTATTTTCTAGCTAATGCTTACATACTGTATCTCATACTATATCTAAATATAAAAATCAAATCCACTCATTCATAATTTTTTTTTTATAAAGTCTAACTACGGCATCACAATCAGAGTGAGTCATTACACGAGCTGGGATTAAAGAAGAGAATAAAGTCTGATGTTCCACCTTAGAACATTTCAAGCTTCTCAGTGCAAAGATATGTTTAAACCATATGTTCCCATTTCTCTAACAGAGTCAGAAATGGTCCCTGTTCTCTAGTTGAGGCACACATGTTCAGCATCGTAAGAGAGAAGTTAGGCCTCCACTCGCGGGAAAAAAGTGTCTCCAAAAAAGTTAAATGAGATGCACCAAAAAGCACATCACTGATTCACCACAAGGCTATAAGGAATCCCCAAATACTCATTGCCAAGTAGTGTTAACCACAGAGATCTTGCATTTTCCATTCAAATGTAGCCATACGAAATTAAGTGAAGTTTGGAACAGCAGGATAAAACAATTAAAGCAGCCCTGGAGAGCCATTAAGGCAGGGGTATTCAGAGTTCAGACTATTTTCTACCCATTCTAATAAAGAGATCACACACACACACACACACACACACACACACACACCCGTCCAGTTTATGTTACAACCAGGATAACCACCTGGGTTTTTTTTTGGGGGGGGGGGGGGGAGGTTGGTGGCAAAGGCCCATGGAGAACCAACAAAGATAATTATTATAAATACACAGTAGCTTGGTTAAAAGACTAAGACTTCTATCAAGTCAAGAGGATTATGAGTGATTTTTATTTTCTTCATTAAATTGGATTACTGTCATAATTATAGAAAATGTGTCACTGTTAAATATCTTTGAAATGAAATTTTAAAACAATATCAAGCAAAGCCAAATTTATCTAGTTTGAATGAAGTCTTTTATGACAAAAAGGATTGGAGAACAATGCTCAGGCTATTGTTCTAAATCTAAAAGACTATTACTCTCCTAAAAATAAAAGTGGCACTACAATGGACTGCTGTAAAGGAAGCAGTGTCAATGTAAAAAATGACTCAATTAAACATAAAGTTGAAAACAATCCACCTACACATGGTGAGGCTCAGGCTCTGTATTAATTCATGTTTTACTAACGAGCTGATTAGTTAAGGACTTTATAAAAATTATGTAGAATTGATATAATAAGATCTATGCTTAGTATTACTTCCAAAACCTAGCAATAGAGCCAGGGTACAAATTAACCTGATTTGGAATCCAGTGGTTTTATATACAGCCAGTAGGTTTAAGATCATTGTCTTTAAGTCAAAAATAGCACTAGCACTGACTATCACTATTGTTAAAGCACCTACAGTGTGACAGGCCCTGGGCCAAGGACTTCATTTACAATGTCTCATTTAATCCCTATGACAAATTTGTGTGATCGATACTACTGTCATCTCCACTTTATAAAGAAACCGAGGCACAGTTCCAAATCATACAACCAGAAGAAGCAGTTTCAGAATTGTCAGAGGTTGGACTTTAGAACGCATACTCATAAATTCTCTGTGGGGTAACAATAATTACAGCGTGAACCACAGAAGAAAGGTATGTGAGGCACATTCTCACACTACTCCTACATTCAACAAAGGCATTCTGTTTGTATCAGTATATATTTTTTTCAGACACTTGTGATCAAATTACTTACTGTCAAAGCAATGTTTTTGTCAATGTTACTGTCAAAGCTTAGTTTTTTCGAAAATTTTTTTACAAACCTTAAAACATATCAATATATTTTAGAATTGCATTAATAAGTTTTACCTTAATTGTAAAAGTAACACGTTTATGGCAAAATGGTTGGCAATTACAGAAAAAAAATTGTATCAACAATAATCCCATTATTCAGAGGTAAATCTTTCAATGTGTGTATCTTCTAAACCTTTTTTCTCTGTGCAGATTTTTTTTAAATGGTTTCCCACTTTTATATTTGGTCATTTACTTTTTTGTTGTGGTTTAATAATATATCTTTTTACTGGATGAGCTGATATAAAATCCAGGAAGCCTCAAGTTCAAACGAGCTCATACTTTCCTTTTAAGAAAAATGGCCCCAGTATTTCTGTCTTTCATAAATTTTCATGACTTTCATTTTGGTTTATTGGTGAAAGCAACCACACTAGTCAAGCAAGAGACGCCTGACAGGAAACAACTATGGGCCTGACAGGTCACATAGGGGCAGGACCTATATGGGGCATGGTTCCTTCAGTTGGCCTGGCTGGAATTTAGTATAATGGGACTGCTCCATACCCAGTGATGGAAAGCAACCAATCAAATCACCTCCATGATAGATATGCTAGAGATTTTACTCTATGAACCCAAATACGGGACCTTAGATTTGGAAGAACTAAGACCCATGGCTATCGAATGTGCAAGAAAGAACTTCCTAAGTCCTGACTACAAATCTCTATTCCCAAGGGCCATCTGTCAAAGTCTCCTCAAAGCACTTAAAGAGTGTGGTCACAGCATCCCTAAACACTTTCACCAATCATTATATAGTTAATGTTTATTAGTTGAGTATGTATTAAGAGCACTGTGATAGGTACTGAAGAATACATGTATGTGTAAGAGTGCGTGACATACATATGAATATAAGTTACATACATATGAGAGGAAGTAAAGGACATAGAAAGCAAGGCAGTAATTGAATCATCAGAAAAAAATTATTCTGACATCTGTTTAAATAGTAAGGCTTTATTCGAGACTATTATAATAGGGGAGACAGAGATAGGGCTCAACTCTGAATATAAGAACAAGTGGGGATTTATAGCCACGGGGCAGGTTAGGGGGTCATTCATGGATGGATGGAAAACTACTAAGAAGTGACATCAAGGGTAGGGGGAATCCTGCTACTCTGATCTAACAGGATCCTTGCTAAGGGCAGGCAGGAGCAATCAGACAGCAAGGGTGGGGAGATTTTCTCTAAATGGTAGGAATCTTGCTAAAACTAGTCTAGGCAGGTCTGGCAGGGCAGCGGGTTGCCGGGGTTGAGGGTGGGAGGGTGGGGAGGTTGGATTGTTGCAGACAAAGTCAAGGCCTAGTCAGGAAGAGGACTTAGAGGAGCATAACTGAAGTTTAACCAAGGACAGTGTCTTGTCAGAAGGTGGGAAAGTCTCTCAGTATGAGTGGCACTTGAGCTGGACCTTAAAGATGGGACAAGACATGGACATGTAAAAAGGAGAAGTAAGCCACTTACACAGAGGGATCTATAAACAAAGATGCAGAAGAAGGTGGAGAGGCACCCTTCAAGTACAGAGAGTAAAAGCTAGGGAACCAGTAACACATGAATCCTAGACTCACGAGGCATCAGGATGCCTCTAGTACACCACAGGATTGATCCAGTAAGGTAATTACACCTTTGATCTTGCCAGACATCAATATTTTTATTACTGGCTAACACTTTTTTTAGGGTAGAGCTCTGAAAGAAGTAAAAGCTAACATATCGACAGTGTTCATCTGAAGAAGTTAAATATCCATTCCTAACCAATAAAGGTCAGTTAACTGAGCTTGTAAGTCTACTAAATGTACTTCATGATATAAATATAGATTAAAACAGACTATAAAATTAATATATTTATAAATATAGATTAACATTAAAACACACTAAAAATTAATACATTTCCAGGATTTACACTGTATCTATATATACAACCTATAAAATATTTGGTGGCAAGTCTTTATTGTAAAGACAAAGAAAGCCAAATACACAATTAGTTAAATGCACCTGTGCTACTTTCAAGCAATAACATGTGAGTTTATCTACATCAAACAAGACATTAGCATCCCGTTTCTAGAGGAATCTTTTTCCCAGGCTTAGTGCTACAAAGGAAAACTGACTGACAAGGTCTTAAACAAAAGGCTATTCAGTGATGTCAAGTCTCAGTCACCAAATCTAGCTTCCAATAAGAAATCTAATTTCTGTTCAGTGAGACATGCTTTGGCCACTTTGAGGAGAAACCACGTTCTATGGCTTTTCTTTGTACTAAATGGCTTTTGCGGATTTTGGCTTCAATAAATACCACATGCGTGAATGAATGAAGTCAACTACTTCAAACAAGGGCTAAACTAGCAAACAGCTACAGATAGGACAGATTTCATCAGCTTCCCCGACAGAATAATTTCTATAACTAAGAAATCACAAAAGTCAGCCTTCCTAAATGTCTCTCCTTTGTGTGTGTTACTCTTCTCAGCCATTAACAGAAAGCTTTCTGGTGTGCTTTTCATTTAAGTTCAAAATGAGTGTTGGGGGATAAAGTCTCTGACTTCTGGGGCAACATATCCTGAAAAGTAATTAGTCATTTACTCAGTTTTCGCCTAAAATGAGGAATGGATACAAATGTCATGACTCTTTTTCCAACTGCAGCAGATGGGAAATCATCAGTAGTCACCCAGTTGAGCAATTCTCTCCCATAACAGAATCTTATATACAAATTCTAGCCCAGAAAATAAATAAAGATTTTAGCTAGTATAATATGCTATCTTATAATAAGTAAAAAGAAAAAAGTAATATATCTGTAAGTTGAGTAAATTGAATAAATGTATCTAAATCTTTCTATGTTAAATACCTGCAAATAAAATAGTTACTTTGTGATTATTTATCATTTTCCTCTTTTTTTCTAAGATTTATTTTACACATGTTCCTTATTTAAGAATGCAATATAGTTATATACACACAATTACATATGTATAAATAGTACCTATATGTAACCATACATATAGTGATATATATATATATATATATATATATATATATATATATAGTACCTATAGCTACATATGTAGTAATATAAAACTTACTATAAAAATAAACACGATAAAACCAATGTCCCGTTCCATGGTAGATAAACATTTTTGTCTGGTTATAACACATAGAATCACCTTATTCTTAGTTTTTATTCTTTGTTCTTGGTTTTTAAATACACAAATATTTCAAGAAAATGCATCCCTTATTTTCTTCTTTTTACTATGATCTTAAAATCCAGGCCACTAATTATTCAACTGGACTCAGATTATGAATCTCAGAAAGTGAGAAAGCATGATTAATCATATGTCAGAGAAGCATCCAATCCTTATGCTATAAAAATTCACTCATTTTGAATGACTCCGGGGAAGTATGACTGAATTATAAAGGATAATTGGGAAAACAGGGAGATTTACTCATTTCAGATAGATGGAATGGCTCCAACTCTGAAGTAGAATAAGAAAGTGACAGATGAGGAGTTGAGACACCCAAGGTTTCAGGGCAACAATGCTGCTACTCAGGGGTATAAACTTACAGTAAGCCCACCATTCAACCTGTCGACTCTGCTCTCTCCAACTTTCAAAGACAATCTCTGCTACTTGCATTTTCTTTTTCATATATACAGATACATGAATATATGTATATTTGTATATGATATGAATATATGCATATTGATATGTTATACGAATACATGTAACACAAGGGGAAGTTTTTGAAAAATAGAAAGGGAAATATAACTCTGCAGACTGATTGCTAAGTAGCTACTAACATTGTCCCTAACTGGCCACTCAGCTTCAAAAATTACATTTACGATGAAGCATCATTCACCTAACCATAGTTATTAGGCAAAATAACCTTCAATAAAGATGTTCTCTCCAGCTCTTATTAATTAAACAAGCCCCTTTATTAACATATGGGTCAATGGTAAATTAGCTCAGGTCACACCAGCTATCACAAAAATGATTTAAAATTCAATCAAGTCATCTGAAAGTTTATGTGAATAAATACATATAAATAATATAAATGTACCTGCTTAGACACAAATACATAAGAAAGTGACAAAAAAAAAAAAAAATGTGCCAGAAAATTTGGCAAGACTCTCAAAGGACACAACAGGTAGAATCATTTTCTCCTCTTAATTCAATTTTGAATGCTTAACTGCATTCACAGCTAGTGCTGGGAATATACTCTGGGTTGGGGGGGCGCTCGAGGGCTCGAGGGTGCTGAGTTTCTGATTTACTCAAAAACCTATTTGAAAGAATTATTTTTTTAAAGTACTGCTCTTACTGTAATATTAGCTCCCCCATTATTTATGAGAAAGACAAAAGGGTTGTAAATGTGCTGGCAGAGAAGTAGAATAAAAAGGTAGTAAGAGACATAGGTGCCACTGAATCTCGGGCCAACGTCCACACAGAGAAAACAGCAACGAAATGGAAAACCTTGTCCGAAATAACTATCTAAAGGAGAGAAAAGGGGAGAAGTGAGTATTCTATTTCATGCAGTCCCTTCTACATGGAAAGCCACAGATCAGCGGGGTGAAGACGGCGAGGGCAGGGGAGAGCTAGGCTGTCACTGTGGAGTTGCCTAGAACAGCGGGGAATATGGGTGATACACGACTAATGAGAAATGAGAAATGAGAGGCGAGGCACAGAGGGGAGTTGTAAGAATCATGGGAGAAACGTACCCTAGAGTTAATCAGTAATAAGAGGGGAGAGTAAGCACAGATTTTAAGTTTTTTCAAAATAAAATAAATAAGTAAAAAAATAAAAGGAGATAAAAATTAAGAACTCAGCTCCAGAGGTGGGCTGAGTGGGTCTGAGTCCCAGCTCTGCCACTTAGCTATGTTGACTGTGGGCAAGTTACTCAGACTTTATGGGCCTCGATTTCTACATCTGTAAAATGGGAGAAATCATCTCATTTCAAAACTTTTCCAAAATTGTTATAAGAAACAAAGAAAAAAGTAATAGCTGACATTCATTTAACATGTACTACATTTGAGACATTTTAAACACTCCAAATGCATTCATTCTAGGAGATTCTTCACAGCTGCATGAAATCAATTCTAGTACTTGCACTATTTTCACAGATGACAAAATGAAGCTTAGCCCAGTGTTTCATATCTTAGCTTTATTTCATGACCCTAAATTACAAAAAGAAAGGTAGGACCGAGAGAGAGAGAAGATGCACAAAAATAGATACAGTCATTTAAAAAGTACAACTATTATCAATGAAGAAAAGGGGGAAAGCAGAGAAACCCATGCGCTACACAGAGTTCAATGATGTATTTAAATTTTTGAAGAACATAAATAAAAATAGAAGAGATATCTAAGAAGAATAATGCTCTTATAGATTTATGTCCTAAACGAGGTGAAACTGGCAACAAAAACTATTTCAGATCTATATATTATTAACACAGGAAAGAGGGAGAGGCATCATTAAAGACCTACGGAATAAAGTTCAAGCGACAGAGAAAACAGTTCCTCAAATTTCCTCATCAAGAACACACTTCAAGTGTTTCCTTAGTTATTTTCTCTCTCTTTCTTTTTACTGATGCCTGGCTCATAATCTATATACATACTGAATTATTTTCTGTCTGGTTTAAAACTAAAATGACAAAATATACTTCTGTCCTTTCTTCTTTCCTTTGCTGCCTCACGCCCTGCATTTCTGCCTCCATCCTCCCCTTTCCCTCTTCAGTCCAAAGCAGATGAGTCTCTAACCTCACCCGTCCCCTACAAGAATTAAGAAAAACCTTCCTAGTAGCAAATTTAATGAATTCTTTTCTGGACCCATCTTTTCAGGACCTTGCTGAATATCTGACATTATCACTCACACTCCCCTGTAACTCCCTGCCTTCCTTGGCATTCGGCTGGTTTTGTGCTGCCTTTCTAGGCAACCCCTCTCAAGAGCCTTTGGTTCTTCTTTCGTCCAACTCCAACTATTGGTGTTCTATTATTCTATCCCCTTTTATTTCACTCAGAGATGAGATCCGTTCTATGTTAATTTAATAATCCTCTGTACTTTACTTTGGGCACAGTCCCAGGTGCCCTTAACTCTCCAGAGCTTAACACTAAAACTTCCCTGGGGACTAAAGCAGACGACGACAACAACCACCATCACCCAAACAAAAAACTCCCACAAAACTGTCACTGTTTAACCCAGCCCATTGCCTTCCCCTCAGCAATTCAGCTTCCTCTGGGATCCCCAATTGGCCTCCTTACTAACGTTTATTTAGTTTCTCAGTATCTCCATATCCCTCTTCTTTCTCCTCAGGGGTTTGATCACACACAACAAAAGCCTTTGGTTGCTTTCCCTGCTTCCTCAGGGGCTTTTTTGGCTGTCTATACCTGTGCTGGCTGCTAAGCTGCTTCAGAATTCACTCTTGTCTGCGCATCAGGTCAATAAGGAATGACTTCTATCTTATTCTCTGTTGAATTACAACAGGGCTCTCAACTATTCACCAAAGTTCCTAGTGTTTACAATTTTCCCTCAGCTTAGACAGTTCTCACAGATCTGTAAGATCATTGATTTAAATCTCTGAAAAGAGAGACTGTTAAGAATACAGCAAGCCCCAAGACATCATTTTGAACTAGAGACAATTATTTTTCAAATTTTCAAAAATTTGTTTATACAGGGAACTATATGTTTATTTCCTTGAACCCCAGAAGGAAGAGGGCACACATTTGCTTGGCTATCAACCACTAAGCATGAAAAATGTCTCATACCTATAATCTTTAAATTTCCTTTCTGTCTCGAGATCTTTTTTTTAAGCTCAGATACATTTCTGCATAAAAGTCACTGAGCGTCTATTATCTTTTCCGTTTTCAGATTCTACTGACAAAGGCAGGTATCACTTTCCAGTTCATTATGAGGCAACAAACAAGAGCCTGAAGTTGAACTTCTCAGGTAACCCAAACATACTTAAGGAAAGTCAGATCACACCCCACTCTTTTCTCCAAAGCCTTCCTTTCTGATCTTGCCCTACCAGATGTTATGTCCCTCAAAAATCATCCCAAACCAACAGTGTCTACAATCCAAATCCTGTACTTGATTACTTTATGCAATTTATAGTTCCCGATTTTTCAAGTACTTGCTATCTCCCCACGATTATAATTTCTAACGGTATCGTGCACTCCTCTTGTATGCGTCAAAGCTAAATAAACTATAAGCATCTGACGAAAACTCATTGACCCTTTGCGCTCTAATAGCACCTGATTTCACCCAAGTGCCAGCTTATTCATTAATTCCTGTTTCAAATTTCCAGCATTGCCAGGATCTTGAATTCCTCTGAGCCTATCATTTATAATATGAGCAGTAAGGGATCTGAGTAGGTCACTTGAATTTTAGACTGATCAGTTTCTATTCCACAGTTTCTATTCCATGACCTCTAGACTCCATACTTTGCTGTCTAAGAGAATGTGCTATACCTAAAGATCATTAATCAGTCATGAAACTTTTTAAATTAATGGACAAATCCCCATTAGAGGTTCAATGACAATCACAAACAATTTTTAAAAAGCTCCCAAACATTCACCAAAATTAATGCTTCTATATACTCAGTTAAATTCCATAATAAAGCACTTTAAACAATTTTTGGTTTTTGGCAAAATGCTTTATCAAGTCTCGAGAGGAATAGAGTACTATACAAATAAGGTGATCATATATTTTATCATCCAAATGGAGACACTGAATAGTAAAAACACTGAATTTGTGAAAAGAAACACTATTAATAATAACACAAAGACAACAAGCAAAAACCAGGATTGTCTTAGGCTGACCAGCATGTAAGATGCCCTCTACACAAGGCACCGAACACCAGACTGGGTCCTTGTTCTCAGGAATACATCTAACACATAGCAAGGTTAACCCAAAAAGGCATCAGTGAATATGTGGTCAGAAAAGGTAACTGAAAGAACTCTGTGCAAAGGTGAGATTGAAGATAGAATTCTAGATTAAAATGAAATCCAAACTGTATTTTATGAAAACATAGCCTCCAAATTCTTTGACATTCCTTGTTGAGAGGTCCCATCTATGTCTTCTACCCTTGAACCTGGTCTCTTGGAACACCTGATCAATCAAGTAGGTAAAAGTAACACTGTGCCAGTTCTGGGCACAGGCCTTAAAATGTTGGCAATTACTACTTTTCGTATCTTGGAAGTGTTATTTAGGTCATCTATTCCTTACTGATCTTTCTGCCTGCTGGATCCATCAGGTACTGACAGAAGGGTGCTGAAGTCTCTGACAACAAGAGTGGATTTGTCCATTTCTCCCTTTAGCTCTATCAGTTTTTGCCTCCCATAGTTTGACACTCTATTGTTAGATGCATACACATTCATAATTATTATATCTTCTTGGGAAATTAATACCACTATGTGATGCCCCCTCTTTATCCTGAAGGGCTTCTCAGTCTTCAAAAGTGTCTGCTTAGTATGAAATTAATATAACTACTGCAGCTTTCTTTTAAATAGTGTTAGTAGTGCATATTTTCTATCAATTTACTTTTAATCCAAGTCTTTATATTTAAGGTAGGATTCTTGTAAGCAACACGGGCTTGGATCTTGTTTTTCATCCACACTGATGATCTCTTTCACTTGGTGCATTTAGACCAACTATACCTTAAGTGATTTGGATATAGGTATATTAATATCTGTCCTGTTTGTAATTGTTTTCTTTTTATTGTTTTGTCCCTTTTTTGCTCCTCCTTTTTCTGCCTCCTCTGATTTTAATTGAGCATTTTATATGATTCTATTTTATCTTCTTAGTGTATCATTTATACTTTTTGAAATCTTCATAGTAGTTGTCCTAGAGTTTCCACAATACATTTCTAACTAATCTAAGTCTAGTTTCAAATAACACTGTATCAGCTCCTGTGTAGCAGAGTGCCTTCTAACAGCGTTCTCCCCTGCAATCATGCACCCCTCGTGATGCTGCTGTCGTCATTCATTTCACTTATCTAAATGCCATAACCTCCCAATACACTGTTAGTATTATTGCTTTAAATAGACAGCACATTTCTAGTTCAACTAAGATGACAATAAAGGATTTTATTTTACTTTTCTTTATTCCTTCTCACTTTTCTTTATAGAGATCCAAGTCTCCAACCTGTTATCATTTTCATTTTGTTTAAAGTACTTCCAAAATTTCTCATTAAGACAAGTCTACTGCCAGTGAAGTTCCTCCGTTTTTGTTTGAGAAAGTTTTTATTTCTCCGCCACCTTTGAAAGATATTAATTGCATATAGATTTCTAACTTAGTGATTTTTTAAACTCTTTTCTTAAGGATTTCACTCCACTCTCTTCTTGCTTTCGTGGTTTCTGATGAGAAGTCTGATGAAATTCTTATTCTTTTTCCTCTGTAGGTACGGTATTTCTTCCTCTAGCTTCATTTAAGATTTTCTCTTTGTCTCTGTTTCTCCATAGCTTGAATATGATATGACTAGGTGTGTGGGGGGGGGGTGTATTTTTGTTTTTCAGATTTGTTTATACACAGACATTTACTTGGTGTGCTCTGAGCCTCAGGGATCTGTGGTTTGGTATCTGTCATAAATTTTGGAAAGTCTTCTGCCATTTTTACTTCAAATACTTCTGCTTGATTCTTTCTTCTGCTGGTATTCCAATTATGCATATGTTACACTTTTCAATATTATCTCATAGTTCTCAGACATTTTTATTTTTATTGTCCTTTGTATTTCAGTTTGGAAGGTTTTTTTACTCACCTGTATTCAAGTTCTTTGACCCTTTCTTCAGCTGTGTTGAAGTCTACCGAGCACATCAAAAGCATCTTTCGCTTCTAAGTCTTTTTAAAAAATTCTCTTTTCTTTTGATTCTTATAGTCTTTCTTTTCTCATTTCTCTGTCTGCATTGCCATCTTTTCTTGATTTTTATCCATTTACACTTTTAATATATTAATCACAGTTATTTGAAGTCCCTCTCAGACAATTCCAACATCTGTGCTATATCCAAGTCTGGTCTGTCTTTTCAGGCTGTATTTTTTCCAATCTTTTGGAATGCCTTGTAATTTTTTGTTGAGAGCCAAACCTAAAGATTTATGTTAACCTGGCCATGTTTACTGTTTGTTGTAATTGCTTCAAATGAGTCCAGTGTTCCTGTTTTTGTCTTCTCCTAACTTGAGGCTTCCATTAGTACTCCCCCTCACAGAGAGTCTCTGTCTTGCAACCCTCTCAGCTATAATCTACTGTTATTACACTGGAGTGGCGGTAAGGTATGAGGGAGTATGAACATTCTCAAAGCTTCTGAGTGAGTCTGAATTCATTTAGTGAGCCTGCATCGTGGGATGTGACCTTCACAAGTGTTTCTCTGGTAGTACAGCTTTTTTTCCCCTCCTTTCAACCCCCTATTTTCTTCGCTGACTGCAGTGTTCCCAATCTATTTCCTTGAGGCCCTGATCATTACTGAGTATGGTTTCTTGCACGTATGTGAGACAGAAAGGCTGGACAGAGTCTGAGTGGGAGAAGCTCCCTTCCATCACCTGGGATAAGGCTGGTTTCTGTGCTGGAGAATACTCTGGGTGTATTTCATGATTATTCTTCCTCTTCCCCTGCCAGAGCCCCAAGGGGATCTTTCCATGATCTTCACTGTGAGAACTCTGTGGGGTTCCTGGAGGCAAAACCCAAGAAAGTGTGGGGGCCTCCCTAAGACTGCAGTGCTCAAGAGTTCTCACTCTCGTGCTCGACCACAGCCCATCTCCAGCAACTCATAAAAATTACCTTTTAAGTACCCTTTTCAGTTTATGGCTTCAGCAGCTTGTGCTCCTGGTGAGGAGACTGGGGCTATTTCTATCCCGATATGTCGTCTCTCCAGAATTTAGTATAGTGGTTTGCCCTGTGGCCTCCATTCTCTGGTGAACTGAACCAAAGTTTCACATGTTCAGTTCACCAAGCCTTTCCTCTTTGAAAGGATGGGAGCATCAGCTTCCAAGCTCTTTACATGTTGGAGCTGAAGCCAGAAGTCTCACTTCCCAGGTTTGGGGATGCTCACTCAAGAGAACCCAGTCACCGTGCTGTAAGAAAGCCCAAGCCCTGAGAAGAGCCAGCACCAACTTGCCAGCCATGTAAGCCACGTTGGCAATGGATCCTTCATATTTCAGTCAAGCTGCACAAAATGATACCACAGGGAGAAGAAACAAACTTTTCCCACCCTTCTCCAATTGCAGATTCATGAGCAAAAAAATTATAGCTATTGTTTTAAGTCTCTAAGTTTCAGAGTGGTTCATTTTGCAGTAATATATAAGCAGAACATTCCTAACATGATCCTCAAGGCCTTAAAGATTTCTCAAAATTCAATTCATACCAATCTCCCCTGAACATACCCCATGTCACATGGGGCTCGCTGAGTCTGTAGAATACCCCAAGCCCTCCTTGGGGTCTGGCCTGAAGCACTCCTGTCCCTAAACTTTCCCTGGTTGGTCATATTTCCTTTGGATCTAGGAGTAAGAGTCGCCTCCTCAGCAAGACTGCCACTGTCCCTCCATCTAAAGCATGCTTATTGCTCTCCCCTGTCACGCAAATACATATAACCCACCACTCTCTTTTTCTCACAGCTCTCTTTTCTTTTATGCGATTGCAATTACAGAGATGCCTGATGGCTTGATTCGTTTTTATATCCCCCTCTAGATGACAGGTTCCATGAAAAGAAGAACTTAGTTCTGCTCGCCATTACATATCCATCGCCTGGCCCAGTACACAGAATACACTACGGTCTTGGTAAATGTCTCTAAAGGAAAGAGCTCTTTTAACCAGACATGACACACACACACACAAAAACAAACAAACAAACAAAAACAAAAAAGAAAGAAAGAAAGAAAGAAAGAAAGAAAGAAAGAAAGAAAGAAAGAATGGAAGGAAATGTGAACCGCCTCTATGCATCCCTTGTTTAGACCAGGGCTTCCCGACCTTGGCACTATTGACACTTTGAGGCAAATAATTCTTTGTTGTGAGAGACTGTCCTATTCATCTGTAGGACAGTTCACAGCATCCCTGGCCTCTAGATGCCAGTAACACCACCACTGCTCCCTAAGTTGTGAAAACCAAAAATATTTCCAGATATATCAAATGTCTCCTGAGGAGCAACATTGAGAACCAGTCGAGAACCACGGGTTTAGAAAGGAAAGATGCTACTTCCCCAGCATCCTGGTTGAAACTAAAAGAATCACAATAATAATGAAGCAACTCAGGAATGTGGGTATGCTTTAAACTGAAAACAATCTTATCATAATATCCTTCCCCTTGATGTCCCCAAAAACCACTTAGGCTGAACTATGGAGAAAGATTCAAGAAGCCCTGACAGTACGATAATTGGAAATTCTACACTAGCTCTTTTGAAAAATTCCTCCACTAACCCAAAAAAGCCTCCATTTTCACCAGCTGGCCATATCTGATATATGACCACAATTCTGAAGACAGCAAATATCACAGATTCTTTTGAGAGTCTCCTAGTCAAATGATCAAAGGACTCTGGTAATAAAAATGGCTAACAGAGGCCGATACATTTAAACATTGTCTAATAGGAAAGTTATTCCTGCATAGTTTAGTCTAATAATTGAAATCATGCTTCTTGCCTAAACAATATCCTCATTGTCGCTTTTGTCAAAAAGATCAGGCACTGTTTGTTTATCTGCTGCCAGCTAAATGAAACCAGCTGTACCAATGAACCAGACTCCAATGCCTTGCATTCTTCCTCTAAAGGAAGTCAGGGAAGAATCTGCAATTTGAATAGACTTTAGGGTTTTTTAATTAGCAGATTTGGTGGGTGGGCTATTATCCTCCTTGGCCTAGGTAAGGATAAGAATTCTGCTTTTTCAACTTTCACCTAGACAGAAGGAACACGGGATCTGAAAATCACAAGGCGTAAACTCATTTACTCCATTAGCTTTTTTCTTTCTAATCCAATTGCTCTTGTTGTACATTGCAACGCTGTATTTTGTGCATTAAATTACAAAGCTAACACTGATAGCATTATCATACTATGATGCCATTTTCATACCCTGTGATTAATAGCGTGGATACAGGCTTGATCTTTAATGCGAGTGGTGATAATAAGCTTTGGCCTGTGGACCCAAAGTCTAAAAGAAAATCAGAGCAGACCTAATGAGAAACAGAGATTGGGCCTCAGGAGCTCATAAAATGTAATCAGATTTGCCTCTTTTGTGGTAGGCAACCTCTCCGGATGCTGGAGAACAGCGTGACAGTGCAGGTGTCAACACTGAGGATTGAAACTTCAGTGAACCAGGAGTCCAGCGTTTTCCATCTGGGGATTTCTGATTTTTAGAATTCTTCAAACTCCTCCTGATAGTGTTTCAATGGGGTTGACCTTCAGGGCAAGCAGTAAGAGGCACCTCTTTAATCCCACAGATTCTGAAAAGGTGGTTAAACTGCCAGAGCCTTTCTTCTTGCTGCTGCTTGTTTTAATTAACAGCATTTCTTCCCCCCTATTCCTCCTGGGGCTTTGAAGCACTCTTTGAAATGTGTTTAGTAGAGTTCAGTCTTGGTTTGGCATAGTCTCTCAATTTATGAGGTCGTTTAATTCAAGTTCAATTATTCAGCACAAATTGGCAGAATGAAATGCTAAAAGAAGATTGGCACTTTCAATCACATAAATCTCATGTTACATAAAGTGAGCAAATTCGTCCATTGTTCTTGTTGACCTCTGAGATAACAATTTACGGCTGGCGCAGACCAGTGCGGGCAGGCTTCTCTGCTTAGCAGGCTCCCGCAGGAGTAACACTTTGGCAGCATCACCTCAACAGAAACGGAAGATAAGCAGAAAAAAAAGACCAGAAATCAGGACCATCTGTGGGATGACTTAGTCTAAATAAGTCGAATACTCTAATTCCAGAGATGGAACAAAGAGCAGGTTTTTCCTTCTCTAAGTGACACAAAGTATGAGAAAATCAAAAGCAAGCATCTGCAGCCTCGCATCCCCCCTAGGTAAGTAGGAAGGTAAGAAGAGGACTTTCCGGGCAAGAGGAAAGGTTCATAACTTCTCAGCGCTCGTGGCGGGGTGCAGAATGGGGGAGCAGGGGGCTTCAGACATCGAGGAGAGACTTGGGTGTGCGCTGCCTGTAGATCCCAGTACACTGAGGAGCATGTGGTCCCACCACATCTCAAGTGTGACGTGGCTGCTGTGGTCCGAGCTCTTATCTGCAATGGCCAGGCCTTCATGGGTGCTCACACATAAACCACCACCCAGCCTGCCAAACTACACTGCTAAAAACCAATTCCACTTTAACACTCAAACGTAACACTTTTTGCTTAATCAAAATCTGCACAATAATCAAAATGAATCAGTTTGCTCTTCCTTTAAGGTTCCCAGTCTTTTTTTTTTTTTTTAAGATTTTATTTATTAATTTGACAGAGAGACACCCAGTGAGAGAGGGAACACAAGCAGGGGAGTGGGAGAGGAAGAAGCAGGCTCCTACCGGAGGAGCCTGACGTGGGGCTCGATCCCAGAATGCTGGGATCACGCCCTGAGCCGAAGGCAGACGCTTAACGACTGTGCCACCCAGGCGCCCCAAGGCTCCCAGTCTTTAACAAGTTTAGTGGAGAGTCTGATAACAAACGGTGAAAATATATTCGTTTGGGGACCACAGCCCAGAAGACAACTGTCCCAAGGATTCCTATGAATACACACAGTGATGAGGGA
Source organism: Ursus arctos (assembly GCF_023065955.2). Lineage (NCBI taxonomy): Eukaryota > Metazoa > Chordata > Mammalia > Carnivora > Ursidae > Ursus > Ursus arctos. The sequence goes on along the minus strand of NW_026622985.1, from coordinate 32,055,086 downwards.
GGCTTGATTTAAAAGCACGGAGGCTTAGTATTATATTCTCTAGCTCCATGTCCTTGCAAATGGCAAGATTTCATTATTTTTTTATGCAAAATAAGTCAGTCTGAGAAAGACAAATACCAAATGATTTCACTCATATGTGGAATTTACAAAACAAATGAGCAAAGGGAAAAAAGTAAGAGACAGAGCGTGAGAGGGAAATCAAGAAACAGACTCTTAATTATAGAGAACACACTTATGGTTACCAGAGGGGAGGTGGGGGGCAGGACTGGTGAAATAGCGATGGGGACGCAGGTGGGCACTTGTCATAATGAGCACAGGGTGATGTAGAGAAGTGCTGGATCACTATATTGTACAGCTGAAATGATCATAATACTGTATGTTAACTAACTGGAATTAAAATAAAAACTTTTTTAAAAAATTAAAAAAAATAAAAGCACATGAGGCTGTGCATTTGATCAGTCACCCCTGGAGAGAACATATTTAAAATACTTTACTCAGCATCATCCTCTCTTCCTTCCTTTTGAAAACCCTACACCATTTTACCTGGGCCTTTTTTACTGCATTCTAGCTCATATCAAACACACTACGTTCTAACTTATGTTGAGTTATTTAGGCATATGGACCATCTCCCTTCAAGACTGTGAAGTCTCCTGAGGTCAGAATCTGCATGTGATTCACCTCTTCTTCACCTACAATATAAAAAGGGCATAAAAACAACATAATAAACATTCATCATTAGTTAAGCAAGCTCAAAAAAATGTTAACAAGTCTCTTAACGTACAAAAGTCCCTGGGAAAATCCTTCAAAAGTAAGAAGATGATTTTGAGGTGCTAAATTAAAGACATTTTTAAGTGGTATATATTTTTAAATGCAAAGTATTATACAATGCATAATTTTTTAAATCTAATATTAAATGCTACAGGAATTTAAAAGAGAGAACACACTCAGGAAACCAAACCAGGATAGAGATTCATAGTCAGAGTGATGACAAACCGCCTCCCTTCCCCAAACATAAACACACACACACACACACAAAGTACGCACAAAGTAAGCTCAAGAACACTGGTTTAAAAAAAAAAAAAAAATTCTACTCAAATATGAAAATGTGGGAAATCCAAAGCTTTTATTTAAAAAATTAAAAAGCTTGTTTGTGAGTTTTGTATGTTGACATGGTTGCAGTACCAGCCATATTCTTCAGAACCAAGCTCCCCTACTTTTTTTAAGATTTTATTTATTTGTCAGAGAGAGAAAGCATGAGCGCACAAGCAGGCGAAGGGGCAGAGGGAAGGGGAGAAGCAGACTCCCTGCCAAGCATGGAGCCTGATGCCCGGGCTCCATTCCAGGACCCTGGGACCATGACCTGAGCCACTCAGGCGCCCCGAGAACCAAACTCTTTACCAAAGGAGCTACACAGTATAGAAATCTCGGCCAACTTCTTCCCAATGTGTCCCTACAAGAATAAGAAATTCAAGATAATTTAAGGTAATAAAAAGCCCCTCTATTCCCCCTAAAGTTTCTAAACTATAGCTACCAGCAACTACACCTAAATCAACAAGTACACAAACATTTGGGGGGTGGGAGGAATCTCCTTTGCCTGTATTATTTAAAGAAGAACCATGAAATAAAAGATGACTCAAGATACACCATAAATAGTAAAAAGAAGAACACTGTCATGAAGGCAGTGCCAAATTACTGAGGTTTGAAATGTGTGTTATAGATTGAATTATGTCCTCCAAAAAAGATACACTGGAGTTCTAATCTCTAATACCTCAGAGTATGACATAGGTTCTTTGGAAACAGGGTAATCAAGTTAAAATGAAGTCATGCGGGTGGGCCCTGATCCAATATTACTAGTGTCCTTGTGAAAAGGGGACATTTGGATACAGACACGCACAGGGAGAACACCATGTGAACAGGAAGGCGGAGACTGAGGGGACACGTCTACAAGCCAGAAGTGCCAAGGACTGCCAGCTCACCGCAGAGGCTAGGAGGGAAGTGGGGCACAGATTCTCTCCCCTACAGAACCGTCAGAAGGACCCAACTCTGCCAACACCTTGGTCTGAGACTTCCAGCTTTCAGAACTGCGAGAAGATAAATTTCTGTTGTTTAAGCCACCCAGTCGGTGGTACTTGGTTTCGGCAGCCCTAGCGAACTAATACAGCGAGGTTCCCGGCAAAATCCCAACTTGACCCGTGTGATTCAAGGCGCATTTGCAAAAGGCTCACAAACTAAAAATTAATGAGCTCTCTACAAATGGCAGGCAACTTTACTACAAGATAATGACAGCTGCTCTTGGAGAAGATGCTAAAGATAATGTTTAAAGATGGAGGCAGGGGTGCTGACATGTATGGGAGAGTGGTGAGGAGTCCCGGAATGGGGGACACAACATTTTACTGGCTATTTAAATTACAGACTTAAGGGGACACACCAAACAAACTCAGCTCTCAAGCCTTGCTAGACAGCACATAACTGTTGTGCTCTGGCCTGACCTTGCCACCCTAAAGCAAGCAAGCACAGGCAACCTGTCCTCCCTTACAACAGGTGAGTGGTCAATGGCTTTCATCTCCACCTGGAGGAAATTAAATGCAGCATGTGACCAGCAGGCTTGAAACTGCTTGAGAAATGCTGACAAGATACATTTAGGCCTTCTGGAATGAAGAGTATTAACTGTCTGGAGCCGTCCTTCTCAAAGACTGCAGACACTTAAAAGGCAGACTTTCTTTTATTCGAGCATAATAAATGGAGGATTTTTCAACTATCTCCAAGATTTTGACATAAATCACAAAGTAAAACATTTAATAGAGTTATTAACTTACATTTGGAAATCAGCTGAGCCCATATTTTTTGGGAAGGCACTTCAAAGTAATTGGTGTGTTTCCTTATAATGAAATAATATGTTTGCTTCTGTTTGATTCATGATTACAACAAGCCAGAGCATATGTGAGAACCATCTGGAATATTCAACAAGGACCAAGGCTTTCCAAGGAAGGCCTTATACTGTGCAAGCAGTATTGTATAATGATTAGGAAAAGAATGGCTGCAAACCAGAGAGACGCAAGCCAAAGACAAGCTTTGCCACCAACCAACTGTGTGGACTTGGACAAGAGGCGACTCTCCAAGCACCAGGATTCCTGGTCAAATGGAGGTGATAATTACAGGAACTATCTTTATAGGGCATCATGAGAAGTGATGAGACAATGGATATACCATACATTATACAAACTAATTGCTTAATCCAGTGTAGTGATCCTTATAAACATTAAATGTATAAGTAATTTTTATATATTAGAGAAATAACTATTTTTCTTTAGGAAAGAATATAAAGTTTCACACACAACCTCTATTAAAATTTGCTCAGCAATATTCTATAATGCTCAGGTACCCTAGTTAAGTCACTACCAGTCCTCTAGATTTGACTTGGCTTTTTTATTCCCCATCATGTTTCTTTTTCATTCAAATTTTTTTAAAGTTTTTTTTTTTTTGGTAAATATCTAAAATCTCAAAATTAGTACTACTATTTGTTACTATATTATCCCTGCATCCTTACTTACATATCTTCCTTTGTCAGAAATATTTCTTCATCTTCTTAAAAAACATAAGCAAGGTATAAGACTACATTCCAGAAAAGCCAAAGATTACCTAAATGGTCAAAATTTCCAATTATGTGTTTAGAATGTTCCTTCAGAGAATTTTCCATTACATGTTTCTAGGTAATTAATTAGGTTAGAATTTCCTATCTTCCATAATGACTTAAAAGAGAGACAAAAACAGGGATGGTTCAGAAAATTATTTTTCAACATTATTTGGTAATGTTATCAAGGTAACGCAAGGTTTGTATCTCTTTATTTATTATTTGAGAAACAGCATTACATTTCTACAAGCCACCAAATACAATAACTCTGCATTCTCAATCAATGAGAGAGAGGGAGGAGGCCTATCAGAAACATATGGGGTAAGCTTTTCAAGAATCCAAACCCGTACCCGACCCCAGGATAGCATGGGTGGGGGGGCAGATATCAACAGGAGGGAAGGTTGTTTCTCCATGTGAAAATATATGTAGTATGATGTCAAAGTACACAGGTAGGAAAAAAGAAAAAGTCTGTTTTTTTTTTTTTTTTAATTTAGTGATTTCTTCAGATGGAGTAAAAGCTCAGTTAAAAAGACATAAGAATGGCCAATATATTTGATTTTGTCAAATCAGTACTCTTATTCTTAAGCAAACACTAAACCTCCAGAAGAAATTAATCATACCATTCACCTGGAAACGAATTCTCATTTGAGGATTCCAGCCTCAATGTTGGGGAGGGGGGGCAGGGGTAGGACAGAAAAGATAAATTGGATAAGTCTGTAAAATTGTTTGCTAGCAGGGAAAACCAATACTGCTGACTTTTACACTTCTTAAAACAACAACAAGAACAAAAACTGAGAGGGAAAAGCTACTATATATTAAAAGAGAATTATTTAAATAAATTAATATTATTGATCGCTAATAATCTGTATTAAGAGATCAGGTACATTTTAAATGTGAAATATTAAAAAGCGAATGAACTTACTTGCTTTTCCCTTTGTATACTGTAGCATAAGATCCTTCCCCTAGTTTTTCCAGTTTTTCGTATGAGTCAGCTTTTCCGAATTTGGGACTTGTCGGCTAAAAATGGAGCAGAGGGTAAACAAAACAGATTGTATCAAACTAATTGATAATAAATAGGCCAATTTTGCTAAAAATGTATAGATTCTGTCACTTTTTTAAATAACTTTTTTCTGTCATAAGAATATTTTATTCTAAAAAACAACATAATAACTATTCAGGATACGAACTCAGAAAATGCAAATGACACAATGTAGAAAGTTTAAATTTACCCATAATCTGTCCACCAAGAAAGAACCACCATTAATATTTTGATATCTCTTCTTCCAGTGCTATCTATATGCTGACCACTGCTTTTTTACATAAATGGGATTACACTATACATACTGATTTTAACCTGTTTTTCCCACTCAACATATTATGAATATTTTCCATGTTATTATATAATCTTCTAAATTAGGGGCTGGCTAGTCTAAACTACCACGTGTTCATCCCACAAACTTAGAAAAGTTTCTACTTTTTTTTTAATGGGGGGGTGAAAAGAAGAATAAAATTTCATAGCACGAAGAGATTATATATGAAAATCAAATTTCAGTGTCCACAAAGTTTATTAAAAAACAGTCATGCATGTTCATTTCCATACTGTCTTATGACTTGGAAGCTACAACAGAGTTGCAGCTGCAGCAGAGACGATACAGCCAACAAAACTGAAAATATTTACTCTCTGACCCCTGTTATAAATCGTGACTGTGTAATATCCGGCCAGATTAAGGTACTCCTCCAATACCTCTTAGCAACAATGCAAACAAATAATCAGATGTGTCTCTCGGATATTACTCATTGACACAAAGGGAACTGTCTTATGTATTATAAACCAACCCTTAAGGTTTTGCCACAGCAAATAACTCTTCCTAAAGACATGGTACATTCCATCAAGATGATAAAAGTGCTAAAAGTGAGTAATCTCATCACTCTCGCTGTCCCCAGCTTCCACCTCAACTTTTACCAGACAAGAAGTGGGTAGTGCCATGCTCCATGGGGCAAGTTATCTATTATTTGAATGTCACTATAAAAGGGTACTATCAAAACATATCAGAAAATGATAATTATATGAGGAGTTAAAAGCCTCTTAAAGGGATTATCGAATCTCAGTTATAAACACATAAATAATTGATAAAAAGTTGCTGGTGATTGTGTTACTGCATAATTAATGAATTTCAGAAGCTCAGGAAAAGAACTTCTTGCAGAAAGTTTACAGAACACTATCCTCGAGCATGTGCTCTTATACCACTTTTGAAAAACATAACATAAGGGCAGTGGATCAGACTCCCACCATTTATAAAGATACTGTGTGGCAAGTTGAACACATGCTTCTTACCTCCTTCCCACCCAAAATGCCACACAGTGACTGAGAAGATATTTTTCAAAAATAATAAATCAGAAACAGGAATGGGAAACAAGAAAAAGTGCCATTTAATCAGAAATTTTGAGAAATTCTGAAAGACAGACAGTAATCAGAATCAAAACTTCAGAGAAAAGACTAGGGCAACCTAAAGCCCCAACCTGTCGTAGAAGACTATTACAGATAAAAGAAGCAGGAGTCTCCAGGTAAATGTGAAACTAATCAACACAGCTGAGCACGGGGTGTCCTCCCAAGCAAACTGCAGGAGCATCTGCACAGAGGAGACAGCTGAGAGTGTGGGTATTCAGGCGAGAGGGGCAGAGCAAGGACAGAAGTAGCCACTGCCTAGAAAAAGGATGACAGTCTCCCTATCCCCAAGCTGTAACCCCTGCCTCATTCATACGATCAATACAGATGATTTACAGAAAACTGAATAAGCTGACAGCAATTCTCAAATACAAAAATGAGTACATAATCAAAAATCACAAATCATTTCAGGAAAATCAATACCTGGGGGGAAGAAAAGCATAAAATTTAATGGGCAAAGAAACTAAAATCCTGGTAAGAGAGTGACACTGGAAAGAATAACTTTGAAAAAAAATAAGCAGTATGTTCAAAGAGATTTCAGAAGATATTACCTCCTTTTAAGAAGAAACAATTAGAGATTTAGAGAGTAAATACTTAATCAATGAAATAAAATATTCAATGGGCAGTGAATAAAAGAATGGACATACATGAAAAATGATAAGCTCAATGTCTGAATAGAATTCTCCTAGAAAACTTTAGGGACAGGTTGCATCTAAATAGAAAAACTATCCAATCAGCATAATATTCTCACAGACAACAATTACTACAAAAAGACAATTAAGCAACATTTCCAAAATAAATAGCGAAAATGATTCCGAATCACTAATACTATACTCAAAATAGTCCTGTCAGTGGGATGGAAAAGCTGCAATTTTGCCCCCTACAGAAAAAAATCTAAATATAAAATTCTGTATTATCTCGATATAAGCAGCGCAGAAAGACAAGGGACCCTAGGAAAAAAGATGCAAGGGCAGGCTGAGATTTTTTCAACTGATCAGGCCAGACTGCAGAAGCTGAGTAACTCCAAATGCATATGTTTCAGTCTGTTTCTTAACTCTTCAAAGGTCATCACAAAATAATATGAATTGGATATGAATGGATACACAAATTCCAAACAAATTAGGGAGAAAGGAATAGAAGAACACAATGTAATGAGGAAAGGGATGAAAAAAAAAAGTGAAAGGTCAGAGGACGGGGTGCTCAAGAAGAAAACACCTTAAGTAAAAGTTCATAAAATAAGAACTTAAGTTTAAACGTATCGATCGTGTAAAACATACCAATTGTATCGATTATAATAAAAATAAATGAACAAACTTCCTCTATTAATAGAAACTTCTCAGATTGAAAAAACAAAGAAAGTCTCACAATATGCTATTCAGAAAAGACAAAATTAAAATGAGTAAATCTGAAGAAAAAGGAGTAAAGGGAAAATACAGCAAAAAAGTAATTTTACAAAATAATGCATTATCACAATATTGATGGCAAACAAGCTAGAATTCATAAAACAAATAGATTAAATTAGTATATCCCATAATAATCATGAACTAGTACGAGTCAAATAACATAGTTTTGAAATGTATGAAACAATGGCTGGTAGCAATAAAATGAGAAATTGTCAAATTCACAGTGATAATGGGCAACACTACATCACTCAGACATTAACAAAGCAAGCAGACAAGGAAGAAGTTAAGGGATTTATGAGTTTGAATATGACAATTATCATTTTAATCTAATACACATATTAATATATATTAATATATATTCTTTTCAAGCACACATTTAACAAAAAAATGACCACTTTCAATATTTCAAAACTGCAGAAACATCTTAAGTTGCTTTTTCTGAAAACAATGCAATAAAATTAACAATTAAGAACAAAAGGAAAACAAATAGTTTAGCCATGTGAGTGAAAAAGAAAATCAAAATTGAAAATTCATAAATAAATATGTGGCACTAAGGACATGACATTTTAAGACCCAGGGGATACAGTCAAATCAATACATACAAGAAAAGGTAAATATATATGCACATACTAGAAAAGAAGAAAGGTTCAAAGTAATACGAATTAGACATACTAAGAAGGGATTAATAAAGACAATGGACCACGTATTCTTTTCTTCAAGAAACTTGTAAGGTACAAACCATGTGCTGAGTTGAATCAAGTAAAACTTAATGGAAAATTACATTCAAAATCGCCTGACTAGTCCTGTGTGGGTTATGTTCTCATGCATTTTTCATCACTGGGAAACAGCTTGTGAATGTCACACTTTACCATCACCCTCCTGAGCCCAAGTTTTAAATAGAAATTTTAAAACCTATATTAAACTTCAGTATAAAATGATCTTCAATGGGGAAAATATTGTGTTCACAGTTCCACTCTAAATTATTTAAAATTAGAATGAGAAGTCTGTGTTTGCTTTTGTGCTCCTTTAAGAATAAATCTAATCTAAGTTCAAGAAAAAAGCAGCAGCAGCAAATTACGTCTTTACTCCTATTAGGAGATAAACTGCTAATGCGTATTTACAGCAAGTACAAGACATAGTCACACAAAAACTGGTAGAAGAATAGGAAGCCAGTATTTTCTCCTCTTGAAAAGGCACAAATACTTTTAATATATTTTACTCTTCATAAACTGCCTTATATATTAGAGTTGATGTAATCGTTTTAAGATACAGACCACACTAAATGTTCTACTCGAAGAAAGAATTGAGGAAATCAGAAAAACAAGGAGAATATGCTTAAAAAAAACAAAACAAAACAAAACAAAAAACCCATTTATCCATAAGAAAAATCAAGTAAAAGAAGATGCTAATGGCACAAAGTATTCTATTTATCTAATTAAATGGATTTGGACGCATTAAGTGCCATGGTTCATGTACACCTTATTAATACTGTCTTGGCAGAAAATTAGTATTTTGCCACATTTGATGCTAAGACAATCAATGTTATTTTCCCTGTGAAACTGGTAATGTATACATTGTGGAAATACACTGTAATCTACAGATCAATCACGCTAGCTTCATAGCTCCATATACACACAATGTCTCTCTAAAAATTTTTATCTACAAAAGAATGGGCCTATGGAATAGGGCATGTCTTTAAGATAGTCCGAGCTTTAGGAGTTAGATTCTTGTAAAGTCAGTCCCCTATTTTAAGTAACCAGGAATGTTCTGATCTGTAATTACTATGCATATAAATAAGGAATCCAACTGCTTAGTCATTAAAGAGCCCAATAATAAAATCCTTCCCATCAAATGAGTGAAATTAAGAATAATTCAGAAGGAGAGTTCCTATTTTCTTTGATAATTAAAGTTCAGGCCTTTGGTTTGCCTATTTTTTTTCTTGCAACTTTATTAAATCATCACATTTAAATAGACGCTAGATCAAACCCATATGTAGTCAACCCTAAGTATTATCTTAGGCTCTTTGCTGTCAGGTGCACGGGTGGATTGGAAATAGCTTTATGGGGCAACTGTTCTCTGCTTATCATTTCCCTACTTAGAGTGCAGGCTTGAGATAGCACTTTACAGGACTGGAAATACAGAGGGCTAATCAGCAATTACTAACTAACGCTAACTGCACAGAGATGTGGAATTTAATGAGATAATGTAAATACATTTTTTAAAAAATAGAATAAAGGTACAGAGAACCATCAATTGTATGGACCAGTGGAGGGGAACATTGGCATAGATAATGAAAAAATGAAGATAATATTGCAGCTGAATGGTGCCTGCCATCCTGCCATGAAGGAGATGTTCATGGCCTTTGCTAGCTCTAGTTCACTGTTTGCGTAATTAACAATGACAGCTAGTTAATATCAAGTGTTAGCTATGTGCCTGGCTTTGAGCTAATCACTTCAAATACAGCACCTAATTTTAATCCCTATAAACATTACCCTGAGGTTGGTTCTATTAGTATCCTCATTTGAACATGAAGATTTTAAAGACTGGAGAAGTAAATAATTCAGCTAACATCCTGTAGCTAAAGGCAGAGCCAGAATTCAAACCAAGTTAATTAGAATCAAGGATCTATCTTCTTTACCACTACTGCACTGATGGAATCTTCCCATGAAGACCTAATGCTCATGGAAGAGGCATTAAATCATGCTTAAATTTGTCATCCACTGAAACCCTGTTCCTAAAAGCAGGGATGTAGTTTTGAACTGCATTTTTATAAACTGCATGAGTATACCTCTATGTACATTCTAATGATACCATAACATTGCTATAAGATGTCCACAGTTTCATACTGAATTCACTAAAGATTGATTTTAACCTTGCTTAACATTACAGATGACGCCCTGAATTGCTCTACTGTATTATACTATAATTTTGAGAGTGGATGTGAGGGTCAGGTGGGAAGGATTCATGTGGCCTGATTAAACAAGAATTTCAAGTGAAATCTTCCTTTGCTAATTTTTCTTCTGCCTTTGATCTCAGAAAGAGACTCTATCATCCTGTATTTCTAGACCCATTACACAGTCACTCTAAGGTAATCCACAGTTGATGGATAACTTGGTTACAAAATAGATCTAGATACTACACAGAGAGATAGATCCAAGTGCCACAGGTGGTAACAACCAACAAGGGGGTTTGGTTCTATCCAGGAATGTTCTAGTCCCCACAAGACGGAGGCAATGCCAAGATAAGACACACACACACACACACACACACACACACACACAAACACACACCTGCCCAAGGATAAACACCTGAGAACTGAAGTGGGACTCTCAGGTTTGCACCTTCTTCCCCTCTTCAGATTGGGCCTGCCTATCATGGGATACAAATTTATCTGGAGATGGGAGGAGGTACATTTGGAAGACTCTGTGGTGGAAGGTATAGAGGACCTGAATCTAAATATGAATTTCTGAAAATATGTTCTTTTTAAGCTTAGCTTTTGATAGCACAGCTCAATGAAATCCCTTCTAACTTGGGCTAGCAAGCCAAGCAGTCTCCCGCATCATTTCCAATAGCTCTAGCCATTGAGGAGCACAGCTGGGATGGAGGGAGTGGTAGGAAAAGGGGAAAGAAGCTTGCCCTGCTGGTGCCAGTATCAAACACTACCCAGGGACAAGGCCCAGGAAGAGCAGGCACTCAAGAAATGTTTGAAACAAATAAAAGCTTTCAAATACGTCTTCAAATATACCAATTCAAATAAAATCACATTCTTTAGATTCTGCCTGAATTTTAAAGTGCCACTAACTAGACAAATTCAGGAAGTATACAGAGGAATGTGATGGTCTCTGAGGTCAAGGTACTCTTGGTTTCTTGATGTCGGTCGTGATTCCTAGCAACGACCAGTATGTGAACAAGGCAGCAATATATACCTACTTGGGAAGACATGGTATCGTACAATACATCTACCACAGTAATTCCAGAAAACAGGAACGGCTATCCTGTTGTCCTCACTAAAACGGGGACTCAGCACAGTGCCACACTTCTGCTCACTTTCTCCCTCCTTCTCAACTGTGCTCTTGGAGCCTATTCAAGATAACTAATATTTCAAAGAAATAACAAAATAAAGATATGGCATTAATCTTGCTGGCCCTTGGGTAAAGGGACTATTCTGATGCCCATTAGCCTTTAAAAATCTTTATAACAAAATCTGTCCTAAAATTCCTATGCCAGTGGGTATGATATGATCAAATCCATACACTATGGGTTATAGAGTGGTATTACATAAGAAGTGTTACTGCCTCCATTTTCTGTCCAATGAGGAATCCAAAGGAAAATAGTCTTTCCATAAAAGAGAGTATCATAAAATACCTTCTTCCATCGCAATGGGGTAGAGAACAAAAAGGCAATAGGTAGAAAGGACTCAGAATAAAACAGAGTATTATAGCACCATGCTAAAAGAGAAAAGAAACCATTTCTAACTTGAGGAGAAAAGAGCAAAGACATTTTTTTCTAAGGCATATTGAATGGAGGCAAAAACTCCTATAAAGAAAAGAAAGCAAAGCAGTTTCCACACAAAGTAATATAAGTGGTCTGATATAGAAAGATATCCCGGGGTAGAACAGGAAAGGGTAGGCCCAGTAAGAAACTCAGGAAAGAGAATCGAAAGGAAGTTAACAATAGGAGAGAAACAGCAGAAATTTCTAGTTAAACATGGTGGTTTGTTTTTGTTTTGTTTTGTTTTAGATTTTATTTATTTGATAGAGAGAAAGACGGCCAGCGAGAGAGGGAACACGGGTAGGGGGAGTGGGAGAGGAAGAAGCAGGCTCCCAGCAGAGAAGCCTGATGTGGGGCTCGATCCCAGGACTCTGGGATCACGCCCTGAGCCGAAGGCAGACGCTTAACGACTGAGCCACCCAGGCGCCCCTAAACATGGTGGCTTTAACACATGTATTTATCTCTCCCCCTCACCAATCCGTACTAAACTGACAGTAAAGTCATAACTCACAAGGGCAAACAGAATAAGTAAGAAGAAGATTGCAGACAAGATACAAACAAAAATTTGGAGATGGGAGACACATGGATGGGAAGCCACTGACAAGGACGATGACCACAGGCGTAACCCAAGAAGAATGAACTCAGTTTGTACTTCAGAATCCCAGAAACACTCAAGAATTGGAAGTTGAACTTCAAGGAGTGGCCCAAAGCAAAGTGCTTGGTCGGAGTGGGTTTAAGGAACAGGTCCTTTCCCCGGGAACTTGCCTCTCCCCAGGTGTCTGCCCTACCCTAATCCCGGCAGAGGCTTATTCTCTGAAGAGGTTGAACCAGACAGGTCAGAACTGGGATGCCAACCACACTGGAAATCAGGATGAAGAGTCATGCTGAATGAAAACAAAGCACCAGAAAGTCTGTGTAGAACTGGGAGCCCCTGGGCCCCTTCCTGATCATCTCAGAAAAACAGCAGTAAAGGCTTTCGTATCCTAAAAAATCGATTGGTAAATTTGCTCTGGGGGATCAACTCAGCCAAGGAAAAAGATGGATTGATACTAACTTCTAAAAGTCCTCCTATGCAATGGCTAGGTCTTCTCTGATAGTCCCTATGCTGAGACCTCCAGTTGACAAGCACCAGTGGCACAAAGAACTTCTTATCAACTTTTTTTGCGCACTATTCATAATATGAATGCAGTCAACAGTTCTCTCCAAAGGCATGATCTAGACTCACCAAAATGAAAAATCTCAACAGGCAAGGCAGAGACCAAAAAAATAAACAGAAACAAAGAACTCGAAACTCAAGATCATTTAGGAAGTATAGTAAAAAACACTCTTCAAAATTCCCCCAAGCTACATTTAGTATATTCAAAAACATAGGAGACAAAACATTATTCATTGAAAAAGAACAGGTTGATTTTCAAAAGAACATTTGAAGAATAAGAAAGAGCTTTTGGAAATAAATAGTGGCATCAATTAAAAATTTAATTGAAGCATTAAAAGAAAATTTTAAATATCCATAAAGCAGAGAAAACCAAAAAGAAAACTAACAACCCAATAATAAAAGACTGTTTTCTGAAATTGAAAGAAATTAATTTCAAAATTGAAAAGATACCCTGAGTATCAAGAAAAAGGTCCACATCAGGAATGAAAACAAAGTCCTAGAAGTTTCCACAAAGAATAAATTAGCAACCAGAATAGTCTAGGGCTTTAAACAACAATAAAGGGACCTAGAAAAGAACAAAGCAATGTCTTCAAAAGGCTAGGAAAAAATTTGTTTTCTAAACTAGAATCCTATACCCAGATTATAAATCAAGTTACCAAGTATGGATAAAGGCATAGTCATATGTGCAATGACATAAACCAAGAACATGAAACACACACACCCCAGAGCTTAGGTACTTAACACAAAAATCCTGGAAAAGAAACTTCTCAGGAAGATGGTGCAGGGAAGCCTCGGGAAGCCTCGGGATAGCAGGCTTGAAGATCAAGTAGTCCAGAGGGAATTAGAAGGACTGACAACTTCAAGGACAATCTCAGAGGGAAGAAAAACTGATAGGCTACCTGATTTGATTTGATTCATTTCAGAAATTTTATAGTTTTACCAAATAATCTGGGACCTCGATTTATAAGTGAAATTATAATAATTCATTATATCAATTATGAACAAATGAAGAGGAAGCAATTACGACTAAGAAAATCTAAAAGTTATGCAAAGAGGGACAGAGTTGTTGAATCACTATGTTGTACCCCTAAAACTAATGTAACATTGTGTGTCAACTATACTTCAAGAAAAAAATAAATTTTAAAAAGTTCTTCGAGGAAAGAAATTCAGTCATCATATATCATGTGGTCTTGTTACGAACAGCATTTACGGCATCACAAGATTACAAACACCATATATGAAAAGCCAAAAAGTAGGGGAAATATATTTGGGGATTGGAACGCAACAGAGAAAATCCTCTCTTGATGTGTTCCTTTGTGCTCCGGAAATCAATGGTTATATGTGGAGGCTTGTTCAGAGTCAGGTTTAATTTTGTTGGTGCTTTGTGTAAACTTCCATTAGGACATCATAGTGTCTGGCTCTCTCTCTTTTGGTGATGGTAGCAGGTACTGACAATCACTACCTACATGTATTGCCTCATCAGGGATTACCAAATTGTGATTCCTAAATATATTATTCTTTCTTGATGTATTAGTGGGATTATTTTTAAAAGACTAATTCACCACCACCACCACCCCCCATCAAAACTAGGTTACCATGAGGTAAACTTCATGTAGGAATCACAGAAAAGAAATGCTTGGTCATTTGTTTTATTTCCCAGTTTTCAATAATGATTCTTGTTTTTACAAAGGTTTCTCTTGAGTTTTGTATGTTAATTTATAACCTGCCACTTCGCTAACTTCTCTCACTGTTTAGAGTATTTTCATTGATTCTTTTGGATTTTCCAGATACATCATCAAAAATCTGCAAATAAAGATAATTTCGCCTCCTTCTAGCTTTGCCTTCATTATCTGTAAAGATGTTATTCTGGTCCTTTTTCTCTTTTTTTTTTTTTTCTCATGGTTTTGTATAGGACTCAACCAATAATTTTTCTATTGGTTATGTGAAGTAAAATGAATTATTCAGTCGTTTAAGACAGGGGTGTGGCCAAGATAGCTTTTCTAGCTTCCTAAAATAAAGTTCTTTCATCTGTTTCACGAAGTTAAAAAAATAAAGACAATCTGGGGCGCCTGGGTGGCTCAGTCGTTAAGCGTCTGCCTTTGGCTAAGGGCGTGATCCCAGGGTCCTGGGATCGAGCCCCGCATTAGGCTCCCTGCTCTGCTGGGAGTCTGCTTCTTCCTCTCCCACTCCCCCTGCTTGTGTTCCCTCTCTCACTGGCTGTCTCTCTCTCTGTCAAATAAATAAATAAAATCTTTTTAAAAAATAAAAAATAAAGACAATCTAGCACACACTGAGATCTTCCCTCATCTATTTTGCTCCAACATTTCTTTCTGGACCATCCATTTCCTTTGCCCCTGTTGAGGGGCCACAGAAGCCTACTTCAGTACTTTCTATTCAGTGCAGGGCTTTGTCCCAGAAAGGTGCTTCAATCTGACATTCTAGAGAAGTCACAGAAAGGCCAGCAGACTACTCCAATATCAGTAAACCACCCTGGTCTCCTTGCACTCACCTACTCACAGAAGCCATCCAAGTCTCTCCTAGTTGCTGCCACTGTCCTAAGAATGACCCAACAAGTTGCCAGCATGTACCTGATGGCAATGGGGTGGGGGGGGGGGGAGTTTCTGAGAGTAGTCTCAAAGAGTAGTCCTTCCCCCTTCCCTGAGCTTCCTTCCATCCTCACACTTCCTAATACCATGCATTTCTGAAAAATGTTCATGGTTTGTTCCCCCTCACTCCTATTTTGACGTTCACGGAGATACTTGTCAGCTGTATTTGTTGTCAATATTATCTATTGGTTTGGGTTTTACTATACTAGTTGTTCTAATTACAAGAGGAGTTTCAAAACCTATGCCACTGCCATCCTCCCAGACTCGTCTATTTGATCCTTTAAGCTATGGTCAAGCATTACTTTAATACAGATAAAATTAAACTTTAAAGAGAGAGAACTGCAAAGAGCATCAGGCAAAACTCAACTTTCTTTGAGAAGAACTGAAACTAATTCCTTAATAAATATTGAAAATATGGAAACTCTACTGTTAGTACTTATATTATGACGTCGTACACACAGACTTTCAGAACTACAGGACCCCTGACAGCAACAAGCAGAGCCAGCATCCTCCCATAAAAGGAACTGAGAGTCTCTGGAGAAATGGCTGGTTTTAGGTCTGGGGTTGGGAAAAATACAGTATCAGCCAAAAGTGTCTTGTGGGACCAGAAAGTAAGGACGTGTTCAAAAAACAGAGGGGCGAAGACATCTCAAAAAGGCACAGGAGCCGACCTCGAAGAGCTCCCAATGGCTAAAGGAGGAAGAATCTGAGCAACCCAAGAGGTAATGCAGCCAGAGATTATAACCAGCATGGAGATAAAATACAGGCCAGCTAGTCAAATTCACTTTTCAGATAAAAGGTAAATAATTCTTAGTACAAGTATGCCTCATTGCAATATCTGAAAATGCCAATTTCTATATACCATCTTAGGTTGATATATAATAATATTATGATTACTATGTAGTAAAATATGTATAATTCTCTTGCCATAACATAGGCTCAATCATTCTCAACAACTTCTTTCATTTCTTGTAAAATGCTACTAAATCTAGAAGTTCTCCCAGGAGTTAGTGACCTAGATGGATGCTACCTTGGACTCTTAGACAAGGTTATGGGGTCAGTTTGGGGTGGGGGGGGACAGATAATCAATGCTCCTCACAAATGCTGCATTGATAATATTTATTTTGGCTTTATTAACACAAAATGTGACCAGATTTGTGCAGTGTCATTAAGTTTAATTGAATTGAAGCGTCAATACTCTTCCAGCAATTGACATTTCTGGCTCTGCTTTGCCCTCATCAAATTTAATATTTAATATTTGTAAAATGGCATGTTTCTTAGCAGGATGATAGAACCAAATTCTCTTAGCATTCTCCTCTTACCTTTTAAACTCTTAGAACATCTACTCAAAAGGTTCTTAAGTATAAGTTAAATCTGAAAATTACTTCACTTTAAAAAAGATCATAAGGGTTTTTACAAGGTTAAATGCAGGCCGGTTTTGGAAATAAAAGTTTCAGTAAAAATTTTACAGTCAAAAAGCAGCATTTACCTCAGAACTTTATACCTCCTTCGTTCAAAAGGCAAGACTTGCCTTAATCTAGTGTAAGAAAATTTCATTACAATGAATAGGATTTCTCCTTAAGAAGACCAATTTCAACATCTAGCTCTTAAATTTTAAAACATTTATACTGAAAACAAACTGTAATAAGACAAGTGAATGAATTTGCACATTAACTGTGAAATGACATTTTTTGTGAATTTCCCAAACTCAAAACTACCCTTATTGCCCACAGAAACAGTAAAGTTCAATACCCTTTTCTAAGGGTTTGAAATACCAAAGGATCTCTAATTATAAATCCTCTAACTGGAAACAACCAGAAAAAAAAAAAAAAAAAAAAAAAAAAGAATTTTCCAAAAATAAGTTGAATCATTTCTCATTTGCTTGCTGAGTACTTATGAATAAAGAGTCTGTACACAGATTGCACTCTCTCTCCCCCCAAAACACTAAACCACCCTGAGAGAGAGCACATAATAATGCACTGATAAAGCCACTTGCCCTCTTCCGGCACAGCGGGCCACGACTGTCAGACAGATACTCCTTCTGCTTCCCTGCTGGTAAAGACCGCACTTACCGAGCTGGGGCTGGAGTGCCGCCTAACTTTTGGAGACTCTTTGCCAGTGGAGGAGGACTTAAAGTTAATGCAAGCATTGTTCTCCGAATGCACCCTCTTTACTTGATTAGCTGGTTTCTCAAATGGGTCAAAAGTGCTCTGTGTCCTCTGAACCCTGACTTTTTTATCCTCAGGAATTGTGTCCAGGGGTTTGATCACTGAGTCCATTCCCTGGCAGTTCCGTGTAGACATCTTTGTGACACATATCTAGGAAAAGAGAAAGAAGAAAGAAATTCAGAACTCCCCACTGAAACTTTAATGTCATTAAACACGCGATTTATTATTCTAGAAAGCATGCTAATTTCCATTTCAGGAAATACCCAGAAAGTCCACATTCTAAAAGCTATACCAGCTTAAATCCCAGTATGAAAAAATTCCTCATAATTATTCCACCTCTACTCATTTAGGGCAGACACTAAAAATGCTATCTGTAAAATGGGAAGCTTAAGGTTTAGACTACTAGTGGTCTGATGTGCTTCTTGAACCCTGTCACACGTTTTACCACCTGCCTGCAAGTGTGATCATCCTGAATCATTAGGAAGTTGGACAATTTGCTTTAATAATGGTAATTTTTAAAAAATCAGTTGAGCTAAATCAGATGGGCATTTTAAATGATGGGTCATCATGGAAGCAGCTAACGCAGCAAAGAAAAAGATCACCATGTATTTCAAAAGTAAATCTGTCCCACCCAAAGTTCATCTCGAAACTGTAATATAAAACTTGAGCATATAAAAGAGTTAATGGGTAGAGATGTTGAAAAACTGAAAACAGCATTTTTTCTAATACCAAAACTAATGGATGCAAAGAAATAATACCATAAAAGAGAAACACTGAATAACACTTCAAAATCCACAAGACCCCTATTTGCTTCCCAACTTTCCTCACTCTCTGGCCCTGCCTGCCCCACTCTCTCATTTTATTTTAGTCTCTGACTTTTGCCCCATTGTTTTCTATTCTGTGTTCTAAGCCTTTCATTCTTTCTATACTCTGGGGACTTTGTTGTTCTTATTAAATAATTTTACGGCATCTAGCTTGTCTGTGAAGCTAGGTAAACTTTATTGTTCTCTCTAGAGAAAAGGTAATTCTGAAATTGCTTTTAAAGTTTTCTTTTTCTTGCTGTGAAGTTTCCACATCTTTATTTTTTAAAGCAGGAAAACAGAAGAAAATCCCATATTGTTAAAATAAAAATACAAAGTATCTGAGTGTTATGCATAGGATGATTCCGCATGAGGAATGCATGTATCTATGTGCATGAATGGATATAGATGTGGATATATATGCAGACACACAGAACAGACACAGACATAAATATTTGTATGTGTATGTATGAGAGCAGTGAAAGCAATAGAAGAAAACACACCAAACTGTTAACATAAGATACCTCCAGATATGTGGAATTGAACTGGTAAAGGGTAAGATTACTAATTTTTTATATGCCCTGTATTGTTTGAATTGTATAATAAACATGTCTGACAATGCAATTTTTTAAAACTGCTGAAGTAGTGAAGAACATATAATTAAATTATGCCCTTCCTTAAAAATTTTTAAACAAACCAAAAAAAAGTTTAATTAAATCTTGGGGCGCCTGGGTGTCTCAGTCAGTTAAGCGTCTGCCTTCAGCTCAGGTCATGATCCCAGGGTCCTGTGTCCTCAGCTCCTCAGCGGAGTCTGCTTCTCCCTCTTACTCTGCCCCTCACCCCCATCTGCTCCTGCTCTCTCTCTCTGTGAAATAAATAAATAAGATCTTAAAAAAAAAAAAAAAAAGAAAGAAAGAAATCTTACACATCAGCTGTGTCCCAAGAGTATGACTCAACTGCAAAGTACAGGCTGAATTTTAATTAAGTCAAATGAGAAGGATATCATCATACTTTTTAGCAAACCACAATACCACTGAAGTTGCCTTGAAAAGACTGAAGGCAGATTCCTCTACCCATGATCAAAAACTAACAATTTATCATAAGTAAATGAGATGCACTCAATATTTTTAAGGATTTATGGTTTCTTCTTAAGGATGTGATAGTAAGAGGCAATACATGTGTTATGGATGTGAAACCGCCCACATCACCGAGGCAAGTAGATGATAATAACGTAGAAACACATCGGCCTGAGAAGTCAACAAACCCCAAGTATAAGAAACACAAAGGAAAAACATGAAGGCACATCAAAATCAAATCGCTTAAAACCAGTGATAAAGAGAACACCTTAAAAAGGAGCCAGATGGGATTTAAAAGATAAGTATGACAGTAAACATCCAGTAACTAAATAATACAAAAGGAGAATTAGAAAGTATCTTGAACTAAACAAAGAACACAAACTATCAAAATGGCAGAACGTAGCTAAAGTAGTACTTCAACTGCAGAAAATCTACAGTACTAAATGCGTACAGTAGAGAAGAAGAAAGGTCTCAAGCAATGGGACTACACTTTAAAATACTAGAAAAAGAAGAGCAACTGAAACTCAAAATAAGGAGAAGAATGAAAATATTGAGTAAATATCAGAGTGTAAATATATGAAATAGAAAATAGAAAGCAATAAAGAAAATCAAGGAAACCAAAAGCTGATTGGTTTGTTTCAGAGAAGACTGTTTTAAAAATAAATAAACCTCTTAAGCCAGAATGCTAAGGACAAAATGTAAAAAACAATTACTGCCAATATCAGAAATTGGAGAGGCGTCATATCACTACAGACTTACAGATAATTATGAACAACTTTATGCCAATAAATTCAGCAACTTAGATGAGACAAATTCCTTGAAGGACAGAAATTACCAAAACTCACTCCAGAAGAAACAGATAAACTAAGTAAGTCCACATCTATTAAGGAAATTAATTCTGTAGCCAAAAACCTTGCCACAAAGAAAAAGCCAGCGTCAGGCAGCACTACTGGCAAAGTAAGTCATATATTTAAGGAAGGAATAACACAAATTCTACAGAAATTCTTTTTAAAAAATTAAAGAGGCAAGAATACTTCCCAACTTATTATATGAAACCACCATCATTCCAACCCTAAAGCCAGACAAAAATATTATAAGAAAATTACAGACTGATTTCTCTCATGAATATAGATGTAGAAATCACTGGCCCACTTTTAATAAATCTAATCCAATAGTACGTAAAAAGGATAATAAATCATGAAAAGGTATAATTAATCCCAGGTAGGCTTAACATTTAAAAATGTGTAGGATACCATTTTAGGGGCTCCTGGGTGGCTCAGTTGGTTAAGTGTCTGACTCTTCACTTCGGCTCAGGTCGTATCTCAGGGTTGTGAGATCAAGCCCCGCGTTGGGCTCCACACTAGGTGTGGAGACTGCTTGAGATTCTCTCTTTCCCTGTCCCTTTGCCCCTCCCCCCACTTCCATTCACGAGCACTCTCTCTCTCTCTCTCTCTAAACACATACACACACACACACACACAAAATGTGTGGTTACCATTTAAATAAACAATGGTAGGCAGTCCCTAAAATGGTTCCCAGTGATGGCCACTTCCAGATATTCACACTCTTATTTAGTTCCCAGATCTTGAATGTGGGCTGTACTTTTTGACTTGTATCCAGTAAATAGAATATGGGAGAAATCATGGGATATCACTTCAGAGAAATAATTATAAAAAGACTGTGGCTTCTGTATTGGTACTCTTTCCCTCTCTCTTAGATAAGTTTGCCCTAAGGCAGGCCAGCTGCCATGCCATGAGGCAGCCCTGTCAAGAGGCACATGCGCAGAAAGACTGGGGTCTAAAAACACCAACATGATGTGTGCTTTCAAGTACAACCATAGCTCTGGCCTGCTGCTTGACCAAAACTTGAGAGAGACCCTGAGCCAGAGGCACCCAGCTAAGGAGTACCTGAACTCTAGACCCACAGAAAAAGTTAGATAAACCATGTTTGCTGTTTCAAAATGTTAAGATTTGGGATAATTTGTTATGCAGCAATAAATAACTAATACATAGATATTTTTAATCATATGATTATCTCAATAGACACAAAAAAAAGCATCTGACAAAATCCAGTACCCATTTATGATAAAAACTCAACCAATTAAGAATAGAAAAAAACAGAGACTGGCTAAAATTAACAACACAAGAAACAATAGGTGTTGGCGAGGATGTGGAGAAAGATGAACGTTTGTGCGCTATTGGTGGGAATGTAAACTGGTGAACCCAGAGTGGAAAATAGCATGCAGATTCCTCAAAAAGTTAAAAATAGTAATACCTTATGATCCAGCAATCACACTACTGGGTATTTAACCAAAGAATACTAAAACACTCATTCAAAGGGATACATGCACCCCAACAGTCAAGATATGGAAGCAGCCCAAGTATCCACTGATAGATAAATGAATAAAGAAGATGTGGTATATACATACACTGGAATATTACTCAGCCATAAAAAAGAATGAAATCTCATCATTGAACTATCTTAGTAAAATATATTTTATCAGATAGAATATTGGGTTTTCTTCTATATTTATAGGAAAATACATGTGAAAACCTTTTTCTAGATACATGGGGGAAATTTATGCAGTATAAATATGTAACACATGTACACTAACACAGCCACAGCAAAAAATATTACCAAGGGCTAAATGACAAATGTCACTGCAACATGTCAGGAGAGGAAAGAAGAGCTGTAAGGGCACCATCAAAGCTGAAAGAACGAACTTAATTCTTAATGAGTCCATGAAATCACATAAACTCATACAAATCTTTCATTTCACTCTTTGTGCTAACAGTTCTGGCAAAACTAAGAATCGCAAGGTTATCTGTTAAGTTTAGGAGACAGAAATACCCTAACTGGAAATTTGGATAAATTCTCTGAATCAATACAATTTAAGCAAGAGATATTCTTACGGACTATACTGCAAGTAAGGCATTATATCTTTCCTCATGCTTTATATTAAGGGCCCTACATTTATACGTTCAGTCAGGTAGCCTCTCATTTCATAGACCTGCCTATGGCACACTTGATAATTATAAAAATCAGTGTGAACTATGTATGCACTGTGGAAAACCAGCTTCTCTAAAGTGTTCTATCATTAAGTTCCTAATTTTGAAGGGAAAAAGTATTTCAACAAAATTTCCTAAACTTTATATATTTCTCACAAACATTCTTAAGCATTTCACATTGATCATTTTTGCCCTCTACTAACAAACAACAAAATACAAGCAGAAAACTATCATTAACAAAAAATAAACTTCTTGGAAATAGTACACTTATATGGAAACATGCCTATGGTTGTGATTTTCTTTGCTACATTCACAACATATTTCTTGCTAGTTAGGTCCTACTTCACATGATAATTTTAAAATATATCGGTATCCCACAGTGGTTTACAGAGTAAGTACCATGCCTTCCAGGTACCCCAGGAGCAGAGCACATTTGAGACTCAGAATCTTCTCATCCAGTTCCATGCAGGCAAGAAAGTTGTCCACATTACTGCAGCCTTTTCCTACAGTGCCTCACTCAGTGCCTGGCCCACCAGAAAGCTCAGTAAGGTTCTGTCAAATTAATATATCACGTGTGAGAAAGTTCATTCAAATAAGTAGTCTTCCTCCTGTTGCTAAAAGGACTGAAGCTCTGAAACATCTCTTATCCAAAAGCTACTGTCAAAGAGACAGCACTCTTGACACAAATACAATAAACATACATATTTATGCCTAAAAGGCTATCAACGAAAGATTTTTTTAAACGACAAGCTCCCTGTGATAGGCAGAATTCTAAAATGACACCTAATGTCCCTTGTCTTTGGAAGGCAGGGATGCTCAAGACTATACCCCAAAGCAATGTCTCTCACCTTTGAATAACCTCCTCCCCTTTGAGCATGAATACGATGAGCTATCACTCCCAGGATTATATCCTGTGATGCGGCAAATGGGAGGTTATCCTGAGTGCACCTGACCTAATCAAAGCGAGAGTTTCCTTCAGTTAGTCGCAGGAAAAAAGGAGAGATGTGATGTGGGTAGCCTGGAAGAAAGCAAACATGTCATGCTGTGAACTGAAATGGGGGCCACATGGCACAGCACTGGGGGAGCTGACAGTGCTCACTGGCTGACAGCTAGCAGGAAAATGAGGACGATGGTCCTGTTGCAACCACAAGAAAATTATTTCTGCCGACAACCAGTGAGCTGCTTAAGAGGATTCTGACCCCCAGGTAAGAACCACAACCATGCCCAACATCTTGATTTCGAGGGAGCCCGAGGGCAGAGAAACCAGGTCTGCTGTCTCTGGATTGCTACAGAAATGGAGCTAAAAAGCTAGTAGGTTTGTGGTAATAAGTTACACAGCAACAGAAAACAAATACACTCACTTTACTGAAACTGCTTGAAGTACTTTGACATCTGAGCAGAATGTCCTTAGGAACATGTTGCGGATAACACTTTCTGAATTTGATAGACTGTATCAGATCCAGGAAAAAGTGACGATTCTTAGGACCATTATCAATAAATTACCAGATATTGACAGTTTTCTCCATCGGCATTTTATAAAGCCCACAAACAAGTTCTCCACATAATTAAGGTTATACACAATTAATGCTGGTCTCCACGTTGCCTGGGGTTTATGTGAATAATACCATTATCAGCACCTGCGTTGTGCACGTATCTTCATCCAGGAAAGTAATCTATACTCGAATTTTCCACATAGGACAGAATGGGTGCTCTGGAAAAGTTTCAGGTTTCCAATATTTGGGACAACCAACTTAAACATGATCTAGCCAGCTCTGTTATCCACAAGCCGAACAGACAGGAGCATCCAGGCCTTTCATAAAGATATAGGGCACCAGCCTTGTTGAGCTCATGAACTTGTCGGGCAACTCACCCTACAGACCCCCAAAAGACAGAGGGGTTGGCTCCAGAGAAAGATGCAGGCCAGATGAAGGAAAAACAGTACTCATTCCCCCAAGAAAGCTGCAATTTCTGGCAGCTCAAAGAATAAAATAATGGAAGAACCCAGGGCACCTGAAGAGCAGAGTGAGCACACGGGAGTCCTAGCAATGCAAGAGGGTTCTAGAAGTCAGGTTCTCCACGGTGCTACTCCCCGGTGTCCAAGTCTTCATCTGATCCCTTCTATCAGCCTGTCAGCAACCTAAAAAAAAAAAACATTCCCCTACCCAAACAGAATCTTTCCCCTCCCACAACAGAATGCTCATGCTCGTTGCAGTACAAAGTCTGGAAGACACATAAAAGCTGATACCATAACAAAGCTAAAGGACAGAAGCATGATATGTCAAACTGGGAAAAATCAACGGGAACCCATAACCTCAAAAAGGCAGATTTTTCTAACCACCGAACAGTAGCTCTTTGATGCACTACTAACTTTCATGTGTACCTCTAGAGCCCAGATTCTGGTCTATGTTCCAATTCTCCACCATGAAAAAAGAAGAATCCTTGAAAGGTAATTCGATTCCAGTTCACAGGGCAGGAAACACAAAACAGCTGTGAAATATCCAGCTGTTACCAGAAAACTAGGATCCTTTCAAAAATGCCAGGGGACAATGCTAGAATGGACAAAGGAGTCTGCCTATAGGGATTCCTAAGAGCCAAACTGTGATTATGTATTTGCACATCACAAGGAAAATAAAATTATGGTTAAATAGAAAAAGTTGAGTTAGGGAAAGACCATTATGATTTCTAAAGAGAAAAGTTAATATAAAGGGCAAAAGGCAGTTAGGAAATAAAAGAAGCATGAACATAATAGGATATGGTTGGTTTTAATCCATGGAACTGCATTAAGTAAGGAGAAAGGCCACTAGCGCCAGAAAAAGTGGGAACTGTACCCAAAGCAGCAATGATTGGTCAGGCCCTGAAGAGAGCCTAAGCCCACAAGCGTAGGAGGAGCAGGAACAAGGGCTCGCTCTAATACCAGGGCAGATCAACATAACATGACAACAGACTGAGGACCATGCAATGTTGCCTAAGCAATATTGTACAAAGAACACGCCCAGTGGGGAGACACCAGATTCCAAAGAAAGCTGCTGTGAAACTAAGGCGGGAGGCATTTTTTGGAAATGAGTTCAATTTTAATAACTAAGTGAAATTTAACCCTTAAAAAAAAAAGCCAAAAAAAAAAAACCAACTTACTGTTAACCAGTGACACAAACCTGAATCACTTTGGAAAAAGCAACCAAGACCCCAACAGTCAACAAACTCAGATCCTGTAAGCCCAGCTGTTCTGAGAAGGCACTGTTCTGTTTGTGGATCTATAAAGATTATAGAACCCCAAGAAGATTAAAAGAATATTACCGAAACCCCTGCAAATAATTTAAGTAAGTAAATCTACAACCCCAGGAAGATATAAAAAGATAACAGAAATAATAATAAACTTAATTAAACCCACATTATCGGTGTTTTAAATAGGATGAGTGTAAGTATAGTAATATAATTTGCAATAATCATATTTGTGCTTGTTTTCTTTATTTGTGTCATCTTCAACTTCTTTCATTAATGTCTTGTTTTTAGAGGATAGGTCTTTCACCTCCTTGGTTAAATTTATTCCTAGCTATTTTATTCTTTTTTGATGCAAATGTAAATGGGACTTTTTTCTTAAATTCTCTTTCCGATAGTTATTAGTGTATAGAAACACAACACATTTCTGTATGTTGATTTTGTATCCTGCAAACTTAATAAATTCATTTATTAGTTCTAATAGACTTTTGGTGGAGGGTTTAGGATTTTCTATATGTAGTATCATATCATCTGCAAATAGTGACAGTTTTACTTCTTTCTGTCCAATCTGCATGCGTTTTCTTTTTCTTGCCTAACTGCTATAGCCATGACTTTTAATACTATGTTAAATAAAAGTGGCAAGAGTGGGCATCCTTATCTTGTTTCTGATCTTAAAGGAAAAGCTTTCAGCGTTTCACCACTGAGTATGATGTTAACTGTGGGTCTGTCATGTATGGCTTTTATTATGTTGAGGTACATTCCTTCTATGCCCGCTTTGTTGAGAGTTTTTATCTTAAGTGGGTGTGCGATTTTGTCAAATGCTTTTCCTACAGCTGCTGAGATGATCATATGATTTTTATCCTTTGTTTTGTTAATGCGACAGCTCTGTTTCAACAGGCAAGAACAAAAGTGGAAACAAATGGGACTATATCAAACTACAAAGCTATTACACAGTGAAGGAAACGGTCAACAAACAAAAAGGCAACCTACTAAATGGGAGAAGATATTTGCAAGTGATACATCTGATAAGGGGTTCAATCTAAAATATATCTTTATAGAACTCATACAGCTCAATATCAAAAAAAAAACCTGAATAAAAAATGGGTAGAAGACCTGAATAAACACTTTTCTAAGGAAGACATAGAAATGGTCCCCAGGTACGTGAAAAGGGAAATGCAAATCAAAATTACAATATCACCTCCCCCCATCAGAAAGGCTAGTATTAAAAAGACAAGAAATAACAAGTGTTGGTGAGGATGTGTAGAAAAGGGAATTCTCATGCACTGTCGGTGGGAATGTAAAATTGTGAAGCCACTATGGAATACAGTTTGGAGGTACCTCAAAAAATTAAAAATAGAAATACCATATGATCCAGCAATTCCACTTCTAGGTATTAATTCAAAGAAAACAAAAACAGTAATCCAAACAGACATCTACACACCATGTACGTCAAAGCATTATTTAGCTAAGAGAGGGAAGCAACCTAAATGTCCATCAATAGATGAGTGAATAAAAAAGGTGTTTTATATATATAGTGTATATAAATATCATGGTATATTACTCAGCCATATAAAAGAACGAAATCTTGCCATTTGCAACAACATGAGTGGATATGATGAGGATATGATGCTAAGTGAAATTCAGACAGAGAAAAACACTGTATGTTTTCACTTATATGTGGAATCTAAAAAACAAAACAAACAAATGAAACAGAAACAGATTCATAGATACAAAAAACAAACTGATGGTTGCCAGAAGGGAAGGGGTTAAGGGGATGGGTGAAATAGGTAAAGGGAACTAAGAAGTATAATCTTTCAGTTATAAAATAAATAAGACATGGAGATGTACAGTGTAGGGAATATAGTCAATAATATTGTAGCAACTTTGTATGGTAACAGATGGTAACTAGACTATTATGGTGACCATTCTGTAGTATATATAAATATCAAATCACTATATTATACACCTGAAATTAATATAACACTATATGTCAATTACTCTTCAATTTAAAAAGAGACTCTTCTCAAAAATTACCTTTGCTCAGAAGCCTTAGTTGATTAAATCCCACTCACCACTTAGTTTCGCTCCAATATTTTGCATACCCTGGACTATAATTATTCTTTTTGTGATACTTTAACCTCAACAACTTGACTGTCTCCTCCAATTGGCAAAGACTGTGTTTCCTATTTATTTTATAGGTCCCCCCAAGAGCACCTCCTCCTTCAAATCTCCACTTGAAGGGTCTAGCAAAGGTTTTTGACTAATTTAGGGAAAGTAAGGGCTTTAGGTAGATTAAGAGTGGTTTTCTCAAATGATAGGTCAGAAGAAAACACCTTTGGTACCTCTTCCCAAAGCCAATCACAGGAAATAGCTGGGCTATCAGTACTGCCTGAAAATAACAGACATTCCAATATTAATGGGAATAAGGCTGTGTCTTTTCTATGACTGCATTTTTGTTCTTTTTTTCCTGTTGTTTGGAAACTAAAGTGACAAAATTTACATAAGCAGGGATGTCTCATGGTACTTGAAGGCAGATAAAAAAGAAGAAATCATCACAATACGAAAATAAACTTCTGGAGTTTTTCAATAGAACGTAGAATTCAAACAAGGTTAGAAATACACCGGCATATTTGAGTGTTCATTTTGGTTCACTCATTAACGGGGGTCTGTACATTAGCTGGCGGACTCAAAACTCAGTGAAAATTGTTAGAAATTCAAATAGTGTTAGAGGTTCCAAAAGTCACAGTTTGACCTACGATTTTAGCTTGGAGCTATGTAAAATCCAGACAATTGTCTACCAAACTCACAGCAGTGGATTTGAAAGAGCACAACTTAATTCAGTTAAGGCTGGCATTCATTTAAAGTGAATTCATTCAGGCTGAAAATTGTCCCTTTGAATCAACCATTCTCTGGTGATCCACATTTTACTGAGTTCATGGTGTGATCTTCTCCACTTCTTCACCCCACACTCTCCATGAAGACAGACAGCAGGGAAAGAACTGGTTTAAAGGACTCTATGGTGACCCCCAGCAAATATGCATGATGCATCAGGCAGTAAGCTAAGTCAGGGTCTTTTGACGGTCATGGAAGAAATATCCAATGACAGGTCCAATACAAAGCTGGCAAATATAAATAGGCAAAAATCTTGATACTTCAACAACTCTTACGTTTGCTTTTCCCCTCATCCATTACCCTGTGAGGGTCTGATGGGTCTCTCCTCTCAGAATCTGCTCCCAATGAAAAACCCATCATCAGTCATCTACAAGTTTTTGAACACTTAAATCAGAATGTAACCTCTCCCAGAATTATTTGAACTTTAAGCATTATAGAATAAAAAGCTTCATTCCTTTTAAAAAGAATTTCAGCTATGGGTGCGTAGGTGGGCAAGGTATTCTGCTGGGGGTGGGGGGAGGGGGGAGGAGTAGGAGGAATTTCTAATGCTACTGGCATCATAACGCATGACAACTACCTTCATCTCTAACTTCAACTTGCAAGATCTAAAAGTATGCTCCCTCTCTTTGATTGTGGTCTTCTTTTGCTCATCTGTGTGTGTGTGTGTGTGTGTGTGTGTGCGCGCGCACGCGCGCAAAGGTGGCAGTGTGAATGGTTACAGGGAGCAAAGATATGGGATGTGTTATCTATATGTACATAAAGGGATATATGCATGGGTGTATTTTTACTTACAGCTATGTTTTATCGGAACCTAGACCTTGCCTAAAATCACCGTCAGAACATTAGCTAACATCCAGGCAAGCCTCCTGTCCACATAAGTCACCTAAGTGACTAAGAACAAGTCACTTACACTCTCTGAATCTCAGTCTTCTCATCTGTAAAATGATATAGCTGGAGTAAACAGCTCTTAAGATCTTTTACAGCTGGACTCTTCAACTACGAACTCTAGGCAGCAGTTTACAGCTGGTAAATGATTTTAAATGGATCAACTACATAAGGCCAAACACATAAATTCACTTCCTTGTGCTTCCTTTTACCTTTCGTTTCCCTTAGGATTTTAGGTTTAGAAAGAAGGCAGGCAGGTTCACGCTCTCCAGGCGCTGTGGGTCTTGCTTAGCTCTCAAATCCGGGCACTGCTGCTCAGTGCCGGCGTCCTGGGCCTTTTGGCTGACAAACTGTTTGTGAGCGGTATGACGCAGCAGTCACTTCGTAGGATGTTTGGCAACTCTGGTTCTGTCGACTAAATGCCAGTCCTGTCCTTATGTCACTCCCACTGTCACAACCAAAAATGCCCTCGCAAAACAACTAGGTCACTTTTAGATTGTACTTCATCATTTGTCACTTAAATCAATGCTGTCTTGTGTGCTTTCATAGAAGCCACTGTGGAACCTGTCGTCATGTGTTTGGTTTATTTTCCTGGGACGGGAGGAGGTCTTGGCTTTGCTCTGTTTCTCATGTGTTCATTATATTTCTATGACCAAACTGCAAACACCTTGAGCACAGAAATCATTATCTTCCGTTTCTTTAATGTTCCTGAAAGCCCAGAAGATAGCATGAAATGGGTGTTCTGTTAATATTTACTCAAAAATGGATTGTTTTCCTTATTAAGATCCCTCCCCTTTAGCTGAACACAGGCCTTTAAAAAAAGTAGTCCATACCCACGTAACAATGAGGCACCTTCTGAGCCCAGATCTTTTCCAGTCAATGAAATGGCTTTCACCAGCTGTTCCTGCTCACCGGAATTCCATGACTATTACTGTGATTTAATTTTAAAATGCTTATTTTTATACTGACTGGTTTCTTTGGGGTCTGACCTAATTTCATTTAAACTCTGAATCCACTGGCTAATGGACACAGTTGAATGGAGACTTCTTGAGGACACTCCATTCCTTTATGCTACCTCAGTGACTATAGTTTTGTTACAACCCTCACTGGGCTTCAATGCTTTACCACCAAGAGACTTGATGACTATTTGGCTAGTTTTATTATGAAATATTTAGGTGGCCTTCTCAGCAGCTTAAACTTACATAATATATGTTGCTAAAATAATTTTACTTCGTTCCTCTCCTTCTGTTATAATTATACTCTGGAGGGGCACCTGGGTGGCTCAGCTGGTTGAGCAGCTGACTCTTGGTCTCTGCTTGGGTCACGATCTCAGGGTCGTGGGATTGAGCTCCGTGTTGAGTCCCACATCAGCATGAAATGGGTGTTCTGTTCTCTCTCTCTCTCCCCCCTGCCGCTCCCCCCTCTTAAGCGCACACGTGCTCCCTCTCTCTAAAGAAAGAAAGAAAGAAAATCTTTAAAAAAATAATTATACTCTTGATTTTAGATATGCATAATAGTTTGCTTACAGGTTCACATAGACAGATGCTTCTATTTACTGACCTCTATGTTCTTTATTTCACCCAAATCATGATAAATTTAACACAAAATTTGATGAACACACACCGTAACTATAAAAATGCCCTATTGTTAGGTGTGGCCTACACAGGTCTTTTTGGAACGTAGCTATCTTTGGGAATCAGGATTTCATCTGGAATATTCTCTGACTCCTTTCTGCTGTGGAACCAACGGTGCTGGCAACACCTGGGATCTCAGTGTCACCGCCCCCCAAGTCCTACTGAGTCAGAACCTGCATTTAAACACGATTCATAGGGAATTTGTGTGCACGTTAAAAACTGAGGTGCAGCGCTCAACACCATATAATGATAGATTCTGCTGCATGGCCAAATAAGAGACTGAGATTGTGCGAGAGGTCAAGAGTTTAAAAGGTAAAATTTGTTTCAAACTCTGGGCACCATATGAGTGATAACCATTTCAATATTCCTTGGGTAACATTTTTACTCAAACTTCCCACAAAAGGTCATGGTAATTTCATAGACTTCCTAAATATAATTTTGAAATATTCTGAAATAAACTTGTCCAATAAGGTATACTCAAGATATTTATGAATTTTTTAAAAGCAATGGGATCAGAGTATGTGCAAAGTAGAGAAAAAAGAATATACATGAGTTATAACAGCATCTGTACCATTACCGCCTGCGTAGAAATTTGTGGATTTATGTGTTTCTCATACAGAAGCATTGTTTTGCCATTGGCTACCATATCTATGGAAAAAATTACTACAAAATTATCCTAAGGAGATTTGAACTCAGAATCTTGCTTTGTTCTTTATTTACCAGAGTTTATTTGGTAGCTTTGGAAATATAATAATAATAATAATAATAATAATAATAATAATAATAATAATAAAAAAATAGAAGGAAGCCACTTTAGGACCTAGAAATAAAATTTTAAAAGGAAATTACATTTGTGAAGTGTACCATGTATCCTAAAACAGGTCCTCCCCTGCAAGGGGGGGGGGAGCCCTTTGCCTACCTGGCATAACTGCACATGCCCCAGCCCAGATTGGACAAGGGACAGGAACTCCTATTCACAAATAGGACATGGCAATTCTGTGGAAGTTTGGGTGGCTTTCAGTCACTGTTTCCACTAAAAACATACTATATATCCCAAAAATATCAAGAGGAGAAAGGAGATATGTGAATTTTCTCTCACTTGGCATCCATAATTATATACTGGTTAAAATTCCATCATGGAAAAAAAAGTCAAGAGTGTAGTGTTCATATCATAAGGGCAAATAAATATATAGTGTTGGGAGGTGAAATATTAGAATTGACATCTATATTACCTACCCTCTCCCATTTATAGCCAGAGGGCTCAGAAATGGGGCACATGAAATGAGAATCCCCACACAAAGTAAGGGAGTGGCTCTGTTGAGATTCCACAAAGCAAAAGCCTATTCCAACCTACAGAATTCTCACAGCTTCAGTGAGGAATTGGAATACCCATTCTTGACAAAATAGAAGACTCAGGTTACACAAAGTGGCTCGCAACATGGCTAATTAGTTTCTTCATCAAGACACTATTCCCTTAAAGCTCTTATTCTAGAGAAGAAAAAGTCTTCCTGTAAATAAGAACCTTTCTCCCCTCTCTCACAGAATTTGCAGGTTTAAATATAGCTTTTCTTTTTATTCTGTTTTGTCTTAGGTCCTAACCTGAGAAAGGGAAACCACAGGGTTTTCAAAGGACCCCACACCATGCAGAGGTGTGAAATAAACCTACTGAGAAGGACTGACTAATACAACCTACAGCGACTTTTAAATGTCTACCATGCCAGAAGTACTAGTAATCAATAAACAGACCAGGCTGAACTCAGATTCATAGCTGTTTGAAATCATGGACATGGTCCAGGATGCTTTCTACCACTATACACATTCTTACTGTTTGAGGTGTTTTTTTCAGTTTTTGGGTTTTTTAACATCACAAGGACCAGAGAAGCTGTCATTTGTCTCAAAGGCTGTGCAAAGGATAGTTTCAGATACCTTCGGAATTGTTTGTTTCTCTTCCGAATTTCACTGCACCCCCCACAGCTTCTTTGTACAAACCCAGGCTAGTTCTTCCTTCATGTTTATACCTTTCAAATATCTGTAGCTCGCTATTTTGTCCCTCATGTAAGATCAAGCATCCAGAAGGCATAATAACATTAAAAATGGAAACTGAAAAAAGACATTACTGGAGGTACTGACTGATCCATTAGGGCCTGGATTTCTTTCCCCTGGTAACCATATGAACAGCATTTAAAAATAAAGATTATAAATATTTTTAAATTCCTTCCCTGAAGGAGAAATAAAATTGTGTACTATCTTTTTACTCAGAAACAGATGGTTATATAAATAAGCACAACTTCTATCTCCTCACCTATAATAACCATCTTTTTAATAAACTTTAGATGTATTATTAATGCTTAAATAATAATTTAGTGACTAATGTCAAGAGTGATGCTATAAAGTTTAAAAGTTTAATGTTTTTGTTCTAATAAAATAAATCGAGACACAAAGCTGACCAAAGAATTCAGAAAAATATAGGGCATCACTCAATATAGGACTGACTTTTGAAGCTCTTAAAATTTTCAGAGAATCATATATGGGTCACTAACCACACAGAGTTTATGAAGAGAAACCCAGGGAACAATGGACCTTTGGAGGGGAAAATGGAAGTCTCTTTCAATGCAGCTTTAACAATTGGTCCATCTACTGTAAAGAACTAAAATTTCAGCAATAATAAATTTGACAGCAATCCATTAATAATAAAGTCTTAGCTGATTTCAGGAGGGCAGGTTCTGTCAACCTTTCCTATGACTGAGAAAAGTCAATAGTGAATCCGGACGGAGATCGTCAAGGTGAATAAAGCAGAGCAGTGGGATACACATATCCCGCTGCTTGTCTGCCACCTGAAAATAAGCCTCAGAGCTTCCAGGAACATTTCACCGTCCTCTTTGTATTTTAGCAAGATCTCATTTAGCTGAGGAATAAGCCACTGGGGCAAACTTGTATCAGCGAGCAGGGCAGAGGAGGAAGTTTATAGAACATATACCCTTCCAAAACCTACCAGATGATAAATGGAAGACCAGAGCACTTTTTCAAATCCTCTTTTTGTCCCCTCAAAACACAATAATACTAAGAATTATATGCTCAATAAACAAGCAGACTGGAAAAGGATAAAACTTGGGCAAGATAAATTCAAGTCGATAGAAAAGAGATGGACATGAAGGATTTTTAGATAACAATGATAATGATGATGGTTCTTATGGAGCTCTTATTATATAACAGCTACTATGAAAAATGCTTCATAAGTAGTTTCTCAATCTCTACAACAGCCCCATGAGGTATGATTGTTATTCTGAGTTTACAGATGTTTAAATGGAGGCACAGAAGAATTAAGTAGTATGTCCAAGATGACACAGAGAGTAAGCAGAGGGAATGAGATTTATTCCAAGACTCTGACTACAAAGCCTAAGCTCTTGACCACTGGGATGTCTTCCTTACATGTTCGCTGGGATTTCTATTTCAAGAGAAATAGGCAAAGGCCAGACCTGATCCGTAACACTTCTCTCATTCTCTTCTCCTGATTCAAAAGAAGGCACTTTTAAAGCTGAGCAAAATTAGTGCTCTGTGGTTTAAGGTTTTCTGACCCATCCTCTCTTCATTCCTTGCTACTTCCACCACCTAAACTCAACATGCCTTTGACTAACCTGCCTCTGAATCAGCCTCATCTCAAAAGTCAAAGCTGAATAGCAAAGTAGGTAGGGTGGGCAGAAAGCAGTAAGATCATTAAAAAGGACAGGCTGATGGGGAAGACGGAATGACTCAGGCATTAGGCACTGCCATGTTGAATCTTCCTTTCCCATCTATGTTTGTGTTTCCTAAATAGTATGTTAAAGGCGTGGACATAAACCGCTGACTGATCCAATCTAAGAATCATCAAATCAGTCAATGGCAGATAAATGGATACCTCTGGGTGTCTTAACCTGGCTTTCTAAAAAGGATTCTCTATCATAAAAACCTTCTGGATTTAAGATAAGCAGTATCAAAAAGAAATCTGAGAAAGAAAATACTATATTGATGAAACCAGGCTTACTTCATCCAGTGGAAAACTGCTTAATATGGCAAAAAGCTTATACCCTCTCTGAATCCTCTCCGCCCAACTCAGAAGATAACATGAGGTTTTCAGATTGAGTGTCCGCTGCAAACAGCAGTAGGGAGTGAAGGAGGGTTTTCAGGAGATAGCAGGAGACTGAGGAAAGTCTCACTTTCCCACTGGCTGAACAAATGGTGATGAGCCAATTAGACAACACACTTGCTAAAGAACCTGCCAATTCTAAGAGCCTGTCGGACCTCAGCACGATCAGATAAAGTAAGGGAACTGAAGCAGAGTGGGTGAAATTCCAATGGTAATAATGACAAAAGCCACAGTACAGCCTTCCACTGAATATTTCAGCTGACTGTTGTTATCACCCATCAAAGAACTGACAGGAAAATCTAAGTAGCCCTATTACCATGCTCAATCACCAGACCATGCAGAGAATCCAAATGCAATATACCCATAGATTATTCCCTCAGTGCATTTCTATTCCTTATTCCCTGCCCTTCCCTACAAGCTTTGAGTTTTACCTATCTCTAAATTATCTATTAC
Source organism: Ursus arctos (assembly GCF_023065955.2). NCBI lineage: Eukaryota > Metazoa > Chordata > Mammalia > Carnivora > Ursidae > Ursus > Ursus arctos. Next base: position 32,019,098 of record NW_026622985.1, on the reverse strand, counting down.
GGTGCCCATATGGAAACTTGATTTAGTGAAATCATATAAGGGAAAAGGGGGAATTCTGGTGTTTTCCATATAAAAATCAAAGCATATATTGGGGCACCTGGGTGGCTCAGTCAGTTAAGTGTCTGACTCTTGATTTCGGCTCAGGTCATGATCTCAGGGTTGTGAGATCAAGTCTTGCATTGGATTCCACACTGGGCATGGAGCCTGCTTAAGATTCTCTCTACCTGTCTCCCCTAGGAAAAAAAATCAAAGCACATATTAAAAAAGTAATGAAGTTCTGGTACAAGCTACAATACAGATGAACCCTGAAACCCTGAAAAACATGCTAAGTGAAATTAACCAAACACAAAAGGATAAACACTGGATGATTCCACTCGATAAGGCAAATTCATAGACACAGAAAGTAGACTAGAGCTTACCAGGGACCAAGGGGAGGGAAAATGGGGAGTTATTATTCAATGGGCAGAGTTTCTCTGTTTGGATGATGGGAAAAGTTCTGGAAATGGATAGCAGCGATGGCAGCAATACCTTGTGAAAGTACTTACTGCCAATGAACTGTACACTTAAAAATGGTTAAAGAGGTAAGTTTTGTGGTATGTTTATTTTATACCGCATTTAAAAATGAAAAAAATCAAGGCATACAATATCTGCACTGCAATTGCCCCAAATGAAAAACCTACTCCAAAATTTCTCCTGGAAATATTCTAAGAAGGAGTACAGTACACCATAAGTTCCATGAGGACAGGCACCAGATCTTTCCGACTCATTGTTACAGAGCAGTTACACTGTTACACAGTAGACTCTCCATAATGTTTCTTTAATAAATAAATGACTAAAAGGAAATAGAAGGAGTCACCTAGGGAGAAAATATAATATTTAAAAAGCTTCAAATTTACTTATCCATAAGAAAGAATAAGGAGTATATTCCAGAGAAAAATACCAGTGGTGCTCCGTCTACGCTCCTAATGGGAAGGGACTATATCATGTCCTTGTATTTCCTCACAGCAGGTCTTACCATGTCTTACACATAGTAGTAGGCTAATAAATGTTTGCAGAACGAGGAACTTAAAAGTATATGATTGTGGGGCGCCTGGGTGGCTCAGTCAGCTAAACGTCTGCCTTCGGCTCAGGTCATGATCCCAGGGTCCTAGGATCGAGCCCCGCATCAGGCTCCCTGCTCAGTGGGGAGTCTGCCTCTCCCTCTCCCTCCTGCTCGTGCTCTCTCTCTCTCTCTCAAATAAATAAATGAAATCTTTTTTTAAAAAGTATATGATTGTAAAAATCAATGTCATATAGCTTCTCTACTCTTCCCCTTTTTAAAAATTACTTTTTGCAAATGTACAATTCCTTCTGTCACAGGGCGAAAAAATAAACCTCACAGCTTATACAAAGTGAAGGTAAAAATATAAATAGCTAGAACATATCACTCTCAGGGGAAAAAAAAACAACAAATACAGAGTACATCATCTTCTGAACAGAAAAAAAAAACAACTGAAGTACGGAAAAGAACAGCTTATAGTTCACGTTGACCTTTCAGGAAGTAATGAGTGACTAAAATAAAAGGAAACTTGAACTCTCTTTGGAAGAAAATCGAAATATTCATTCACAAAAATCAATGTCCCACCTTTATAATCAATAGTTGAGTAAACACAGAAGGATATTTAAGGTTCCTAAGTGCCCCCCCCACTTAAAAATTTCTCTCACTTGTATCAAGTAGTCAGGTGTTCTTTTTTAAAAACACCAATGTCACAAAATTACACACAACTGGCTTATGGCTAACATGCTACAGCAAGTTACCGATGATTTTCTCAACTGATATTCACTATGTGCATCATTTATTTACATTTTACATGATTTGCTGAGTTAAAGTATACATGAGTAGAATATTTTTAAAGCAAAAAATCAAATGCTGATGCCCTGGGCGTTCAGCACCTCTACAGTAACTGGATCCTAGTAAGTCCCCCAGGACCATGTAATGTAGTAGTCTCACTCTGAGCAATATTAAAACACGTTCTGCAACTTCAAGTGTCCCCCACCCCCAATACTATGTGCCAATTAACAAAGGAAATAGAAATTTAACCCCTGTAGATACCAAGGTTTACATTTCTGTCTCTCAACTGCTATCCTCAGCACAAGCAGATAAGCATCATTTTGGAGTAGCCTGTCTGCTAGCCCAGTCCTTCACGCATGCAGGGATTCTCCATTAGCATTCGAAATGCTCACAGTCCACTATTAGGGCCAGCACTTCAAGCAGAACTGCATGAACGCATAACCACTACAGGTGTAACGATGCAAATACCAGCACGCTGACCTCTGCCAGGCAGCACAGACTTAAAGCAGGTATGCTTCTGTGCTCTAGAAGGGAAGGGGGTGGAAGGAGCCAGGAGGAAACCCCATAGCCCTAATCTATTAGAGATGCCTATTCCACTCAGATCCAATCCAGCTAATTCATGGACATTAGTTTACCCAAATGAAAGAAGTGGTCTCCCGTCCTTCACTGGCTCGACTCAGGGGGCATTCAGCCAAGCAAAGCAAGGCAAAACAATCTGTAAGGTCTCTTTAAGCTGTAATAAATAAGACGAGTTTCAGAAGAAATAACACTCAGCTATGGCAAAGAAGCACAGACGCTAAACCTTTTCCTCATCATATCACTGCTACTGGTGTTTACAAACTACAAGCGGCAGCCTCAGGAGCCTCAAGAGACTCTCCATGAGTAACCTCCTGTCGGATCCCTAATTTAAATACCCCCCTGATCAATCTGTGATGTTTTTGGCAGTTAAATAGAAGGGGGTGAGTGAAATGACATGCATAAAATGAATCCTTTTCAAGTTGTAAATGAGTGAGTCAGGATTCAGACTTGCCGAGATGCTCCAAATTAAAGCCCCTGCTCTAATTTTAAGCATGCTCCGTCTTACCGTTTTGCTGTTGTCTCTCTCGGGCTCGATTCACCTGGAACTCTTTAACATGTCTCTAGCAATGTGTGTGCACCAGGCCAGGCTCATACAGCAACTGAATTCACATCTTTCTGCACTAGCAAGCTGAAATGGTACGGCCGTACTACAACCAAGAAAGGGGGAAGCAAAAGCAAAAAAAAAAAAAACCACACACACACACAAAAACACACCAGCAATCACCTAAGAGAAACTAATCTCAGTGGAATAAGACCAAAAATAGTTCACAAGAATACAAAGGGCATGCTAACATTCAGTATCAATAGCTTTAACAGTTCGTTTCTCCCCCCAAAAAATCTAGGTTTTTTTTTCTCCAAACACGATGGACTTGCCTGTGGAGTTCCCAGGAAGGCAGAGTAACCAGGCTCTGCAGCAGCATTGCAGCCAAAGTAACAGTGCATATGCTGTCCAGGCAATTCACAACACACTGTCTCTTCAGAAAGATATTGATTTGCAATGCAGGGCTGCTTCAAAAGAATACAGAATGGGAGCCAAACAGCTAATGGTGATTGCATAGGAGGAAAACATTTAATCAAGGGGATGTACCTCATCATACTCAATTCAATTTTTTAAAAGCACTGGAGGAAGCCAGTAAGTATCTTGAGTGACAACCCCATTAAACAATAATCTGAGGTCCTATAGAAGGCCAACGAAGGCTACCATCATTCGTGCTGCAAAAGCCACTAAAATAGTTTAATGTGTCTATGTGTATATATTTTCATATGCAAATGGAGCATAATGAGAACTCTAAAATAACCATGCACCAAATAAATGAGGTTAAAAATGCACAGGTGGGGCACTTACAGAACCAAAGTGATAAAAGACATAGTTACCAGCCTACAGAATTCTTGGTTAGAGGGGTTAGAGCCTATATCACTTCCAAAAGTAAAATGCCAACACAAACCAGATCTCACAATCCTTAGGTTAATTATGTCAAGTCATACCACACAGCGCTGGGTGCTGGGTGGCAAGGAAGAATGCCAAAAGCCTACTCTTATAGCGACCCCTACAGGAGAGTGGTTAAGCTACAATTTGCCTTTGTTGGAAGTACTTCCTATTCTTAAAAAAACAGAACCACGAAAGGGTATAAATTAGGTTAAGGCACAAGGATACAACTGAAAAACACTGTAGGCAAGAAATTTTAAAAGTTTAAGCATGAAATCTGACCTCACAGATATTTACTTAAGAGATTAAAGTACCAGAGGCGGTAACTACTGTGTCAATGGTAAGCAGCCAATATTCTCATAGCCCACAGGACTGGGTGCACTTACAATTAGAAGGCTCAGGGAGAAGTGTTTTCCCTTCACTTTGTAATTGGTTTAAAGAAATCACCTCCCAGGGGCGCCTGGGTGGCTCAATCGGTTAAGCATCTACCTTTGGCTCAGGTCATGATCCTGAGGTCCTAGGCTGGAGCCCCACATCAGCAGGGAGTCAGCTTCTCCCTCTGCCCCTTCCCTGTTCATGCTCACGCACTCTCTCTCTGTCTCAGAGAAATAAATAAAATCTTAAAAAAAAAAAAAAAAGATCATCTTTACCTTCATCCTTTTGAATCACACTGTCAATATACTGAACTTTATTTTTTTCTGCAACATAAAAGTTCATTCAAAAACTTACAAAAAGTTCTACAAACACAACCATTATGAAATTTCTTTTTCAATAAAGCCAAGAGAGAAAGCCATCTCTTTAATATCTGAAAACTACCGCGTTCCATGAGCACCAGTTCTGCAGAGGGGACTTCATTCCTATAAGAATCTGAGGTTTTGTTTGTGATTGCTCAACCCTCCAGCCCACAAAGACTCTCCTTTTTCAGAACGAACATCATTTCTTATTTAAATCATTTAAGACTTAATCACAGGCTGCCTCAAAACTCTCTTGCTCACATTTTCCCCCATTTTAAGGTCCTTGAGGAACAAACTGTATCAACTGCTTCTTTTTTTATTCCCTCACAGCATATAACACAATGCTAGCTATCTAGAAAATATTAAATGAATATTTAAAAGAATTAATAAATTCCCCAAATCCATGTTTTAGGGCTTAAATAATCTACCACTTTCCCCCATCATTCCATGTTCCCTGAAAAAAAAAAAAATCCATGTTAGACGTGTTATCTTCAGTCCCTGTTCATCCAAGTAGTTCCTATCTCTTTCTTCCTATAGAGTTGGGAGAGAAGGGCGTGTACAATGTTCATAAGAACCAATGAACTGCATGGAATAAAGTTTCCCCTTTATTTTTTCAAGTCTTCATTCAATAGACGTGTGCTGATACACCCAGCAATGTGAACAGCCATGTTCTCTGCATTCAAGGAACCCAGTGAGTGGTTAAAAATAAAGCAAGTGAGGGGCGCCTGGGTGGCTCAGTCATTAACCGTCTGCCTTTGGCTCAGGTCATGATCCCAGGGTCTTGGGATCCAGCCCCACCTTGGGCTCCCTGTTCAGCGGGAAGCCTGCTTCTCTCTCTCCCTCTGCTGCTTCCCCTGCTTGTGTTCCCTCTCTTGCTGTGTCTCTCTCTGTCAAATAAATAAAATCTTAAAAGAAAAAAATTTTTAAAAATAAAATAAAAAAATAAAGCAAGTGATTCTAATATACTGAAATGTGTGTTTTCGGAGCGCTTAGTTGCATACAAGTAAGCGTGGCTCAGAGAAGACCTCAATGAGGAGGCAGCATCAGGCTGAGTCTTCCAGGCACTGTCCAGAAGGGGGTGGACATTTAAGGAACAGCAGGACAGGACAAAAGGAACAGAGGCCTGAAACTGGAAGCTAAGGAAACCACCAAGCAGTAAATAGACTGGTGGCAGCTGGGGAGGCTGAGGGAAAGATGGCGCAATGCCAGAGCATAACAGACCTGTAAGCCACGCTAAGAAGTAAGGGATTTTATCCTATAGGAAGTCACCATTTAATCCATCAGGAAGGCATAAAGGACCATAAGCAGAATAGCAGCTGGGTGGGATTTTTCATTTTACAACAGGGCAATGGCATAGAACAGATTGGAGGTGCAGGAGGGGAGCTGGGGAGGCTACTTGGGAGACTAATAGTTCAGTCAAAGCCCTGAATTAAAGCAACAAAAATGGAGATGGGGGGGGGGCTGTACGTCCAACTCTTGGTTTCAGCTTGGGTCATGATCTCGGGGTTGTGGGATGGAGCCCTGCATCGGCCTCCGCAATCAGTGCAGCGGAGTCTTCTTGTCCCTCTCCCTCTGCTCCTCCCCCGCCCCCTGCTCTCTCTCCCTTTCTCTCTCTCAAGTAAATGAATAAAATCTTTTTTAAAAAATGGAGTTGGAAAGACAAAGGAGGTGAGAGACATTCACTTGGAGTTACTTGTTGCGTGACTAGACAGAAGGTCTAATGGAAATTCCCATTAGATTGGGAAAATCCAAGCATGGCCCTGAATTCTTAGTAAAATTAAGTGAAAGGTGGAATCAAAAGCTAAAGGAATGGATATAGGAAGAACAAAAGCTTGAGGAGGAGGAGAAATTACCACAAATTCAGTTTTTACATGTTGAGTTTTAGGTATCTTTGGGACATCCAAGGGGACGTGGTGAGTAGGCAACTATATAAGGGTCTGTAGCCTGAAAAAAAAAAAAATGGTCAGAAGTTCACTTATGTGTCTTAGGTTACAGTTTCCTAGAAATAAAGCTCAGCCAGGATTCTTGTTACCCTAATTTACTGAGGACATGCTCTCAGAGAAAAAGAGTGAGGAGGCAGGACAGGGAGGATGGGGGAAAGCAAGGAAGAGTGGCCTCAGAGGAAAAAAACCACACCCAACATTCGTCCCACCTGAAGTAAGAGCGCTGGCCTCGCGTACGCCTGGACTGGTCATCACTGACTGAGGCCTGGCGAGGAAGGGCTTCTGCTTAGCCTTGGGCACCCACTGACCAAGCAGACCTGAGCAGGGTACCTTGGCACTCACCACTCTATGCTTCAGCCACAATGGACAATGTTTCCTTTACTCAGAGCTAATTCCTGCCTCGGGAATCTGTCTGTGCTGCTCTCACTGCCTAGAATGTTCTTCCTCAGAGAATCTTGGCTGATGCCTTCTCATTACTCAGTTGGATGTCAGTAATCTCCCCCTCGGAGTCCTTCCCTGGCTTCCCCCTTGTGTTGGGGCTCCTCCATCCCACCACCTCGCACTGTGTTTGCTGCACCATCTAATGTATTTACTTGTTAGTCTTCTGCCCCTACTAGCAGGTTCATGGCTCCAGAGCTCGGGCTTCTACTCATTTGCTCTCTGCGCTTCCCCAGCCCCTAAGACAGCACTCAGTACCTGCTAAATAAATACATATTAAGAAGAGCTGCTGCCGCTGACCACTGTTCAGACAAATTCCGTGGGCTCCCGAAGCATGGGAATAGACGGGGACCTTCAGGTACGTATGGGAAGAATGTGTGGGGAAAATACAGTGTCAACATATGTATACAGCTACACAAGCTTGGCCTCAATGCAGAAGTGAAAAAACAGAGGCTAGAAGGCAAAGCTACAGGAAATGAATCATTATGTTCACGTGGTACAGGATTCACAATCCAATGCTACTAAGACTATCTTTATTACAGGCCATTGAGATGTATCTGAAATCACCCCACAGAAGAATAACAGATGTTAAAATAAAGGGTTTATTTACAAAAGTCTTTTGTAAAAACATCACCTTGATAGATATAAAGGAAAAGATAAGAAAGAAAACTGACAGATAAAAAAGCTAGAATCTGACCTCTATTTGCTTAGGTCATTTTGGCAGGATAATAAAAATTGATCCCTTGAAGTATTTGCCTTTATATGTGATATTTTTTTCTAACTAAAAAGTATCATGTACTTCCCTGACTTTTCAAAGGAATTTTAATAAACACAGTCTAATCTTCAACTGATGATGATTGGGTCCACTGTGAACATCAATGACAGCCACCAGGTCTAACCGAGAGTACACAGGGCCCCTGACTCCTGATCTCCAGACCTAACATCCAGGCGCCCCTCTGCATCCTCATTATGGGTGATTCTCTCTTTGCCGTCAGGCTTGATTTCTTAAGGCTCTAAATGAGCCACCTCCTCCTAACACCACCACTCTTGTCAGTCTTGCTACGAGCTTCTTCAACCATCCCTAAACTTGGGCAACTAGACAAACAAGCTTATTAGAACACTGCGAATACAGGTTTGTGCCAATGTGAGAATGGGGAGTGCAAAGCAGAACTAGGAACTTTCTCCTGAGTGGAGAAGTACTAGCCTAGTCACCCCCCAACCACAGGCTGTACCCTATGGGCTCTGTGGTACTTCTCACCTGGGTAGAAATTCTTGTTTCCTATCAGCTTACCTGGAGCCATCTCAGACCTATGAGGCTGCCAGATGCCTAACCTTCACAGAGGTAGAGTCTACCAGACAGACTGCCTCCCCCCCCCCATAAAAAAAGGACCCAGACAAAATAAGTAATTGAAGAAAGGGATAGAGAAAGCCCTTCTATTTTTTTTTTTAAACCAAAAAAGGAGAAAAGAAACATTAAATAAGGAAATAAGGTTAGGAAAGGGGTAAGAGAAAAGTCTACTTTATGCATATAAATCTAACACAATAAGTCTGCCTTATGAATTAATTTCAATAAACCTTTAAGTCTCAAGGAGGAGAAGATATTTTATTCAAAAAGTGACAGAGAAAAGACAGAAATTCCCCAAAAAAGGAGGCTGAATTTCAACTAGATTGCTGGCAACCCCAGCAATTTTTTTTCTACTGCAAAGTTTTACAGTGAAATGTTCATGTTATGATTGATTTTAAAATGCTCACAAGGTTTTAGTAAACCTAAACTTTTATTTTTTAATAAACCCTAAAAATTTTATGACTTAATTCTTCTCCACTAATGCCAGTCATTGCTTAGACTTTCATATATTCAGAGAAGTGTTATTTATTTAATATACTTTCTCAATACCAAAAATATCCATATATCACTCATGGCATTTTGTGGAAACCTTAGGATTTTCTTCTGAATATTTACACAACTTTGAGTATTTTCTGGATCCTAGAGGAGAAAAAAAAGTGAACTAATTTTATCGGTAAATACAGGTAATTCTATCGCAACCCAAAAAATTTATTCTTGAAAAATGTTACATTCTGTTAAATTGCACCCTAAAAACATGAGAGCTTATGGGGAAAATAAGATTGAAGGCAGATGATTCAAAATCCATGCATCCAGAGCAGTAACAAAAACAATAGCCGTAACACACACACACACACACACACACACACACACACACACACACACGTTCTTCATCTCTGCCTTCCCTACAGTGCTGACACTGGATCTAGCATACAATAAATGCTCTATATTTGTTTCTTGGCTACAGATAAATCCTATGCTGGTCACCATGAACTGCAGAAAATATGTCCAGGCGAAAAAAGTTCAGTTATGAACGTCATCTAGGTTGGAGATTAAAAGCCCAAAGACAAAAAATGTTTGTCAAAAAGCAGCATGGAAGGTTGATTATGATGAATCCAGTAATAGAAATACGTAGACACATATTACAGTAATAAAAAGACAGGTCTCATTTTTGTCTCCTTTAAAAATGTGATGTCCGATCATAGTTCTGCTTCTAACCAAGGATTCAGTCTACTCCTTTTTAGGGAACAATTTTCCTCCTTCCTATACGTTGTTTTTTCCGGTCGTGTGGTCTTCAATTATCCTGGGTAACAACTTACCTATATCTGAGTCTTTGCTTCTCCTCAGTTAAATTTCTAATCCTTGGTACCTAAGACTTTTGCATTAAAATCTACATTACATGGTTTCTGTATATGTATCTATACACACTATGTATTTATTATTTATTCAAGTGACATGGTAACATTAAATGCCTAGGTATTCGCATGGCTTAGTGTGGTTTTTCCTACTCACACCCTTGCAAGAAGGTTTTTTGATGGGGTACCATGCCCCAAGTATGAGAAACTGAGCAGGAGATCCAGGTGTAAAAGTGATCTTACTATGACCATGTTCACAAAAGAACAGTATCAGAGAGTTCCAAATGTGTAGCACTAATATGATCTTAGAAATGTGAATTAAATTATAAGACTTCAGTGGCAGACATAAAATCCTCAGGTAGAAGCAAGAAGAAAGGCAAAAAGCATTGAGAAAAGATGTGAGGACTTTCTCTCTTCCTGGTATCAGGATTTCAGTGTGGAAACACACATCCAGCACTATCAAAAAGATTCTTAAGGAGCTAAGTCTTTTGTTAAAAACTTACTTAAGTTTTTTTACGTTAACTATGAAAAGGGAAGAAAAAGTTTTCTAGTTCAGGGTTATAAGTCAGCTTTATTGCCTTTAGGAACTTTAGACCAGCTTTCTAAAATTATACTTAGTTAGAAAATCAGGAAAATCCCAAAGGAAGAAAACTTGTTTAAATGAGCCTGTCAAACAGACAGACAGAAATAACTTTAAATCACCTTTGACATTTTTTAATCTAGAAATTCCCTGCCACTGAGGTAGTACATACTTTAAAATATTAAAATAAAAAGGATTTATTAAATGATTTTCTTCCTTTGTCTCACTCCATACCCCTAAAAAATAAAATAGGAAGCAGGGCCATGGAAAAGAATGGATAATAATGCTATGCATTCAACAGTAAGCATGATAATGAAAAGATAACCAACTGAAGAATCTCACAGCTGAAATTAGAAGAGATGGTCCCACATAATTTAAACTTTCCTTTGGCCAATGTCTTGCTATTTGCCTTCCCAAGCTAATGCTGGTATGATTAGATCACTCTGAAACCACACATACACCATCCTCAAAGAACAGAAAGCAAACCAAAGTAACTGTTTGTCTAAGGAAGAGCTGTTAGATGATCACATAACCAGTCCAATCTCACTAGTATAACAAAGAATGTGGTGTGAAGCAAAAATGCATAAGTAACAGGGATGAAATGCTTTTACTCCTACATTCCTTTCATATCTAGTGAAACACTAAGAACAGCGGCACTCAAATACTGGTTGAGTCCTTTCTGCCACTTCTTGTGGATGTTTGACTTGAATGGTTATGAAAATAAGCTGGTTCCTGGAGTGGTTCCTCCCTTGACTCCATGCACTGTAGGCTAGGGAGGGCTGTGTCCTGTCCAGCACCAGACCAGCCATCTAACTTAGGCCATTTGTTCCTTGGGACTTTTCCAACCAGAGCTGAACTGGACCCTACCCCCCTCTAACTCCTGACAGTGACAAAGCAGAGGGAGAGCATCGGCTGAAAAGCCACCGGTGTCCGTGTCTCAAGCCCTGCAGAGAAGCCGGACTGAAATCCTGAAACTAAGAAAGACCAAGAGTAGAGATGAGGGCAAGAGACTGACGGCACTGAAACCACAGCATCCCTGGTCCCAGCCGCTGAGGTCCTCCGCACTGCCTGGTTGGCTGACTGCTTACAACACGGTTGTTCAGCCCTTGCTTCTATCCTACATGCTAACCTCCCCATAAATCCTATTTTTTCCTCTAAACACTTCAAGCTGATTTTCAGTTCCTTGTAACCAAGAGTGCTAGTGCACATGGAAATACATGTACAAAAGGATGGGCGGCTAGGGTGAAACACCGATGTTAGAGCTGAGGCTAAGAAACTTCGTGGACATGTTGCTTTAAGCCCCAGGAAAAGGAGGTTTAAGGTTGATGTCGACTCAGATGACAGTAGGAAAGGATGGGTTTAATAGCAGCCAAATGTTTTCATAAAGAGGCTTCACATACCTACGGTACATACTAATATGTCTATAAAACTGTACTAAATTATCATATATATTAAACTTTTAAACTTATTCTTGTAATTTACAGGGGAAGTTGTATAGCTGCCACGAGACATGGAGCATTACCCGTGAATCGGTTATCTGCACCTGCAGAAAGCCTAAATACTTGGACCAATTAGTTTAACCAGGCATACAAGTTGCTGTGATAGCACATATTCAAATTTTAGGCACAATACGTAAAGATTCTAAACTGATTTGGCCTTGCAGATATCATTTATAAACTGCTGGTAAATATCACCACCGATATGTAGCTAAGAAATGTCACTGGAATTACAAAAGGGAAATCAGTTTGTTACACTGACCCTGGGCTTTAAAGGCTTTCTGGCCATGAAGGAAAGAGGGTTATTAAAAATTAAACAAGTAACAGCAAGGGAATTTTAGAAAAAGTCACAAAAGTGCACTAGGGACGTGTGGAGTATGTAAAGAAGACACAGAGTAAACTACATCTTCTGTATTTCATTACTAAAGGATTTTTTTCACATTCTATTCATTTACCAACCATTTATTGAGCTTTGTATTAAGCACCACAAGGGGGTATAAAGATGAATGAGACACAATTGCTGTCCTTACAGATGCTTATACAAGTAAGTATAATACAAGAAATAATTGCCACTGAAGATATAAAAGAAAATACTACAGGAACTCAGAATGAGGAAAACCTCATACATAAAGCAAAACTGGCAGATTTCCACTTTAGGTAATCAAGCTCTGAATACTAGAGTCACAAAGAATTCAAGAGGTAAGATGTTGGGGGAAAATGTATATCCAAAAACTAGCAATGATCACTCTTAGCACAAGAATTGTTATCTCTTTCTGGATGTAATTTGATAACTTAACAAAGAACCTTTGTAATATCATAGGAGCACAGCCTAGAAGAGTTGAACAACTTCCACGATTTGAACCCTCACGAACAATGGTTCTTTTCTCCCCTTTGGTGGAAGATTATTTGGATGGACTCCAGGGACTCCAAGTACACTGCCTGCCCATCTGGTTCAAAGATGTTTTTTCCCTAGTGACCCACAATGCAGACAACCAAACTCTTTTTCCATAGTCCTTAAGGAAAACTGAGTTTTGAGAATTGCTCCAACAGCTAGTCATGGGCAACTTGGAGACCATCTTTAGCTTTCATTCCTCTCCCCAGTACTGATTCTAATTTAGGGAAGGTAATGTTTTACTTATCACAATACAAAGGCCAGAGTGATTAGCTTGGTTTTATTCATCTTCCACAGAAGCACCTGATTCCCTACATAGTCACTGTTTCTCCTAACCATTCAAAGAAACTTCAATTCATATAAAAGTTCATATTAAAAACAAACAAACAATGCATACTTCCATCACAACCAGTTCCTACTCTGGGCATGAAGCAACTGCAGCCCCAGGAAGACCACTTGACTTTAAAGAACTCCAACTGGGTGCAGATCAGGGTTCAAATATTTCCTTTTCACCAAGGTTCCTTAAGTCAAAACCCTAAGAGATAAAACAGGTTTGAGAAGGAGAAAAGAGACATCATAGATGAAACCATATAGACAGGTACACTGACGTATTAACTTGATCGTAAGCTCAGATGCAGAATAGCTAAATGGAAAAGAATGTGAGCTCAAGAACCAAACAAACCTTGGGCAAGATACCTAACATATGGGAATAATAATAATAATAACAATAATAATTGTTCAATACCTTAGAGGCTTGTTGTGAGGCTGTGTCTAAACTGCTTAGAACAGCGTTCAGGAAAACAAAGGTTTTTAAACCCAGTGACAAGCATAATGCAAACTGAGGAGAGTTCAGCACTAAGCGCTCAGGCACCTCAGACACCTCTGGGCTCACACTTCTGCCTGAGGTCTGCTACTGGTCTGGGTTCTCTTGGCTCAGATCAGCCCGGGGAACTTGCTTCTGCAGCAGCCATCAGCTGTCAGGCTCATTTTCTCAGTCACTCTTTATGTCCACCAATTCCTATGATTCTTCCCCAGTATCCATATTTCTATTTCTATTGCAATTGCGATTGCACTGTGCTTTTGTACCATTCCATTAAATTCAACCACTTTTTGAACAGCTATATGTGCTACCCTACAGCCTTTCTTGATATTTCCTTTGGCTAAAGGTAGAAGGAGCTAAATATAGTTCTCTATGAGTTTTAATGAGAAAGCTTAGCTCACTCTGATTCCCCCTCCCTCCCCACTGCCCCCCTCTCCAGACTTTCTTCCTCTTCCATCTACCATGTTTCTCCATTGTAATTACAAAGCTGCAGCTTAAGAGTCAAGTTAAAACTGAGAACCCACAGTTACATAATGAAACTTCAAAGACAAGGTTTATTGAACAGATTAGAATGACAGCAAGAGATTTTACCACCATCAGGACACACAAGGGAAATTCAGTGAGTATCGAATGCTGGAAGAGGTAAACTTTACATTTACCAACAGGAAAATCAGTCACATAATGTATTCGTACCTGACTGCCACTGGAAACTCTCTGTACAAGAGAAAATTAGAAAACAAATACTCATCAAGAATCAATTTTGCCAGGAGCAACCAAATAACTTTTCGGATAAACAGTTCTAAATTGGCATGCACACGTTTCCAAAAGAATTGGGGGTGTTTTAAGATAATCAATGCCAATCAGGAAGCAAGGCTCTGTCTTCTGAGACTGCACTAAACAAAATGTTCTATCTGATCAAAGAAGGAATAAAATTCTGAGGCATCAGCTTATAAAACATACACAAATAATCTGCTTTCTTATTAAAATTAAAATCCATTAGGATGATATCTATGTAGAAGCAGAGTCTATCCACATATGCTAAACCTCAATCATCATCCTACTCTTTCATTTACCAAGTATTTTACTTCCATGTGCAAGTAGCATAAGGTAGTATAACTAAGAAGTTCTATTTTAATAGTAGGTAAGACAGGGGCGCCTGGGTGGCTCAGTCTGTAAAGCATCTGCCTTCAGCTCAGGTCAAGATCTCAGGGTCCTGGGATTGAGGCCTGCATCGTGCTCCCTGCTCAGCGGGGAGTCTGCTTCTCCCTCTTCCCCTGCCCCTCCACCCTCTCGTGCTTGCTCTCTCTCTCTCTCAAATAAATAAAATCTTCTTAAAAATAAATACATAAATATATTTTTTTAAAAAGTAGGTAAAGTAATTTATAGGTAGACTTCATTATTGTGTTGTCATTGCAATGAGCATGAAATTAAATCAAGAATATAAACTCTAGTAAAAAGTAGTAAATGTTAGAACAGTGTATACAAGCACAAGTGAAAATACCACCATAGGACTCTGAATATGAATGACCCTTTCTCCAAGATATACCCCACACACACTGAAAATATAAGGTAAGCATATAATTGTGTGGGCAGTTAATTTTAACTAAAACTAACCCTACTTATCAGGACAATATCAAGTACCATGTATTAGCTAATTTTCTTCAAGTATTATTTTTAAGAACTTTTTTTTAAACAATTGGCATGTCCATCCAACACTTCTTTTTATTGGGAAAATGTTTGATTCTTTTAACTCCATTTAGGTATTCTAAAAGAATTGGAATACTGTAACTGCCATCAATGTTGCTTCAGACATACAAGTCCTCTCTAAAATTTTTACTCTAAAATTACTCCTAGGTTATAGAATGATCTCACACAGGGCAGTTCGGCTTTATATCAGTTCAAAGACACCACCTAACACCTGAAAAGTTAAAAGAAGAAAGTACATTGTAACTGCAGCAAAACCTGATACCTTACAAAATGATTCTTAATACCATAGAGAATGTAATAAGCCCTGTCTCTTTCAATGACAATTTTCTCATGTTTATAGGGACTGTCAATATTAGAGCTAAGAACTGCTACAACTAAAGCATGTCTTCTTGCCTCACAAAAAAGAAGGGAGAGGAATGAAACCAGTATTCCCAAAGTTGTCTTCTACCTTAATCTGCCTTGATCCTGCAACTCCTTCTAGCTATAGGCTTCATTACTCTGTTCCCCGTTAGCCAAAATTCTTCAAAAAGAGTAGTTAAACCCAATTAGCTCTGCTGCTTCTCTGGCTTTCATTCTTCTGCTTAAAACAAAAAACAGATATAATTGACATACAGCATTGTATTAGTTTTAGGTTTGCAACATAATGATTAACATGTGTATATACTGCAAAATGATAGCCACATATCAGTCATGGCAATGATTTTTTGACAGCAAAAAGTAAAGACAAGAAAAGCAAAAACTCCCTTAAATTCATTTTAATCAGACCTCTGTCCTCTCCACTCCACCCATGGTCAGCCGTGGCCTCCACGTGCTAATTCCAGTGGGTAATTCCCAGACCTCACCTGGACCTCTCAGCAGCAACTGGCATAACTGATCACCTCCTCTTTCCTGAAACTCTTTATTCACTTGGGCTCCATGATTAGTTTTCTTCCTGCCTCATTGGCTCTGCTTCTCAGTCTCCTTTGCTGGAGGTTCCTTTTCTTCCCAACTTCCAAAGATGGTGGTGTCCCAAGATTGGGATTTGGATCTCTTTTCATCTCTACTCCCTCCTTAGGGGATCTTAAATGTCATGGTTTAAATGTCATTACACTGAGAGTACCCAAATTTATATCTCTAGGCCTTACCTTTCCCTCATCCCCAGACTCATACACTCAACTGTTTATAGGACAATTCCTTTTGGATATCTAACATAAGTCTCAAACTTACCAGGACCAAAACCAAATTCCTGATTTCATACCCTTCCAACCCCAATATTCTACATCTCATTAATGGCCCTACCATTCATACACTCATTTCCCTAGTCAAAGACCTGAGAACCCTCGACTGCTCTCTCTGATAGCCTCCATCCAGTTCAACAGTTAGTTCTCTTGGTGCCATTTTCAGAGCATATATTAGATCCAACCACTTCTCAGCACCTCCATCGCTTCCACGCTCGTCTAGGCCACCATGCATCTCCAAATGATCAAAACAGCCTCCTAACTTATCCCTCTGCTGCTACTCTCCTACTCTTCCCCTCTGCCCTAGTGTATACACAACAACCAGGGTTTTAAAAAGTATCACTGTCCTGCTCAAAACCCAACAGTTCTAACGCAGAATAAAATGTTACATCCTAACCATGACCAGCAAGGGGCTACTTTTCTGACCTTCTCACCAGTCCCCTTGTTCATTGTACTCCAGCCACCCTAAACTCTTTCCTGTTTCTTCAGAACATGAAGCACCTCTGTACCTCAAGGCCACTGTACTCTCCTCCTCCAGATAGTCTCCCAGTTTGCTCCCTCCTTTCTTTCAGATCTACACTCAGATGTCACTCTCTCAAACACACTTTCCCCAACCACTTTGTTAACACTTCCCCTCATGTGTCTCTTTCCGCTTCCCTTGCTTTGCTGGATATTCCTTGCACTTCCTCCTGACCACTTTACTTCTGTTTATTATCTGCCTGTCATCCCTACTAAAGTAAACAGGTCCTGGCGGCCAAGGTTTCTCTGTCTTGCTTACTCTTAAATCTCTAGGGCCAAACATGGTGCCTGGCAAACAGGTGCTCAATAAATATTTGTTGGATGAATACATGAATAATCATTTCTATACTCATACTCACTGCTTATGGGAATAGACAATATATATTTCAATTGTTTATTCCTTTAATACAGATGGTATAACGCCAAAAGGAGCCATTAAATATTTTCCAAGTTATATTTTTACAACCTCATAATGTTAGCTAAGGGATGTTTACAGAGAAAGAGCAGCATGGGCACAACAAGTGAGGTAGGAAATATTGTAACATATTTACAGGAATGTAAGGAGTTCCCTAAAGGAAATCTGGGGAGAGAGCTGGGGGAGAAGGAAGTAGGATGGGTGAAAGGTGAGACTTGGGGTAACACTGAAAGCAAACAAATCATGAAGGGTCTTGTGTGCCAGCCTGTTTTAGATGTTATCCTGTAGGCAACAAGGGAGTCAAAGCAGAAAAATAGCAGTTTCATTTGTGAAAAATTACTCTGGTCACATAAAATTATATAACCCATATAACCATGTCTGTTCTTGGTCAAAGTAGCAACTTAGCTACTCAAAGTCTGCATAGAAATAAGACACACCACACCAGTCTTCAATGATTATTCAACTCCATATCATTCACACCTAAAAAGTATTCATAGTTTCTTGCTCACAAACTTTTAACTAATTTTCTCAATAAGACATATATCTTAGCACATTCATACCTTTCACTAATTTTCCCAATGAAACATTTCTCAGCATGTTCCTATTTGAATATTTTCAACTTTTAGCGCTTTCAATTAGCTCTTCAATTCAAGAACATTCACATGACAGTCTTTAATTAATGCACACAGATTCTCACATATGCACAGTATATCAGTTAACTTACTTATAATACTAAATGTTAATACTACATTGGGTGGTGAACTATTCAACAAGAAAATTCAATAATTTTTTTAATTAGTAAAAAAACTGGCATCTGATCACATACCAGAATAGCCTAGAATTCAGATCAGTTGGTCCAGACAAGAGGCATATAAAAAAGATCCTGTGTTGTTAAGGTTAAAACAGTAGGTTTGATTTTCATATTTAATATTTCCTGTATAAAGAAACTTAATATAGAATAAATATGGTCAGTCTACTCAGTTTCTTTTCTAATCAGATGCCTTTCAATTAACCTCAAGTGGGTTTGCTTTTCTTGTTTTTTTAAATCATGGTTTGCCTTTTATTCCTCTTGCCTATTGCTGTATCCTTAGTGTTTATTATGCAATCAGTACTTCCCCTCCTTTCTTAGATCTTACTCCCAACATCTTGTTTGACAGTTATTCCATCTTCGACTGTTTCAAAAAACATATACTGAATACCCATTACAGGTGTGGCACAGGGCCAAGTGCTCAGGTGCAAAAGTGAAAATCAGAGCACCACCCTGAAGCAGAGTCTGATGAAGCAATCCACTCTTCCTTCCTTCCCACCCTCTGGCCATCCCTTCGGTGTGAACTGTGGCTTGAATTTATATAACCCACCCATGTCTGCTTTTATCTCCTCAGGCAAATGACTTAATTCAAGTGACACATCTGTTCTGCCTCCATGATCTCTCTTACATTAGTGCCTTCACACGATATGTCCATTTTAAAAGGAAGCAAAACCACAGAGGTAAATGAACAATGTGTGATATCAGAGCCAACTTCAACAACTTCTCTCTGCTCAGTGAGCAGGTTTATGATTCATATCAAGTCAGAGAGGAACTAGAAAGGAAATCGTTAAGAAGAATGAACAAAGGCAAAGGACCCAAAGTCAATGACCAAAGTAGATGTTTTCTTACTAGATTTCTTCCTGTGTGACTGGGACATCCGCTGAACTGACTCGGGACAAAGAACAACAGAGCACAGTTGCACTGCGGCACAAACTAATTCAATTTCTGCTCCCCAGAGCCACATCCCTGATGAGCCCTTCCCGGAAGTCCCCCACCAACACAACTGTGGGTGTATGGTGTTACCAAGAAAGCGAGAAAGAACGGTATCTGCAAAAACCATTCACTACAAAGATTCAAGTTAGGGAAGAATGGGGAAACCCCCGAAGATGTCTGCCCCCAGGTGGGAACATTTACAAAATGGGCGCTAATCTTGGCCTGCTTGGCCTCCCAATCTGTGTGGGCATCACAGACTACGGTCTATTACAAGTACTCGCCACCAGCTTATATAACTTATACAACTTCTGCTCAATAAATATTTAAGTATGAGGGAGTGCAGATGTTTTAAATTTTAAAAACGACCTTTACACATCAACCTTAATATTTACATTCCACAGAAGTCGTCACATTTTAAATACCTTTGGGAAGAACACACAGAGCAACCATTTCAAAATGGAAAAAGAGCAAATATGTACAAAATCTGAAATACTTCCTATAACAGCACAAAAAAGAAATCTGGCTTTTCACACACAGGCTAAATGAACTATTCCTTAGTTCACGCGCTTCACATTTTTATGCACCTTCTCCTAGTACACCCTACAAGCTACAGAACCCTGCTGGCAAAATGCTGCTCTCTGGGGAGAATCCTTTTTTTTTTCTAACTTGATAGAAGAAATGCCTTGAATTTAAAGCAGGTTTTCTTTCTCATCATAGCAGTGCAGTGACCTCTATGCAAAATATAATGAAAAATGCAAGTCAGTGCTATAAGGTAGAAAATGAAACTGGGCTTGTGTCTACAAAGATATCAGATCTATAACTTTAGAGTCCACACAATTGAAACAAAGAAAATATAAAATAATCTTACGCAAGAAGGAACCCCTCCTGATAATGATGCCTTTCAAGGGAGACCCCAATACTATTGGGAAGCCAATTCCAATAATCTGCCTTCCCAGATTTCCAAATTGTCAGAACAGATACACAGAAATTCCGGTGGAGTCAAAAGAAGATAAGTAACTAGTACAGCATCTCTACTTGCTATTGCATCCCCCAAAGAGTCACAACCCACTGTAAATTCAGAAATTACTTAAATGAAAAGGGCATCAGACTGAGATTCAGAATGAACACGTCCAATCTAATTTGCTAAATTCACAGACAGTACTCCATAAATAGTTACTGACTTGACTAAAGAGCTGTATGATCGTGGGTGGGGGGTCTCAAGATCATTAGCTCTTTCATAAACCTGGCAAATGCAGCAATGCAGAGTGCTCAGTGGTTGCCTTTATGATCTAGGATGTAGCAAAGAAGCACACCCCTTTGTCCCTTTCACCAAAACTGTGAGTGGTAGCCTGTAAGAGCTGAAAATAACCACCTGGGTCTTCAACCCAAAGAGAAAATCTCGTCCTCTAACTATGAGAAGGATCATCTTTATCCTGAAGGCTATGAGGAACACTGAAAGGGATTTAGCAGTGAGGGGCATGGTCACATTTGAGGTTTAAAAAGATCAATAGCAAGAATTTTGAGGAGAGATTTTAGAGGTACAGGATGAGTCACTGAAGCCAAATAGGACAGTACCGTGCAAGTATAGGTTAGAGAGGAAAACTAAAACTGAGGTGACAAGAATAGAAAAGAAATTTGGACACACTCAGCACATGAAATCAACAACATGAGCATGTGAAGGAGAGGGAGATGCTGCTGGGGATGATGATGGTGATTACAACGAACACAATTATCACTGAAAGGCACTCAAGTGCTTCAGTGTGCCTGTCATTATACTAAACACTTGTTTATAATATCTCATTTAATCCCAATGACTATCCTAGGATATGGGTACTACTATTCTCCCCATTTTACATAGGGGAAAAATGAAGCTTAAACAGATCAAGCAGCATGGTCAAGGTCACATAAATGGTGGACTCAGCATTTAAGGATTCAAGCCCAAGTCTGCCGATGCCAAAACCTGCAGGCCAAATCGTTCCACATCCGCCAAACCTCCCAGGATTCTGAATTTGTGGGTAACTGGAAAGCATCTAGTTAGAAGTACTTAGTTTTTATTATAAGACACTTTAATTCCATACTATTCCTCATATTCCGGTTTCTGTGATGGTGCAATCTTTCAGTCATGTTAGTCTCTCCTTAACACAGCACATGGTGGGTGCCATGTTTGCTTCAGACACAAAAAGGAATATTCTGTGCCTGTGTTTAGCTTTGTGGACTTACAGCTGCTCTGGGATTAAATTGGGTAGAGTCCTCAACCCAGCACACTCATTTTCTAACACAGGAACAAGATAATCTATGCTCCTTCATTGCCTCGAAGGCTTTTCATCCTTCCCCACGTTGACAGTAGGTCTGAGCCATTCTGATATTTATCTGCTGACCTACAAATGTGGGAAGGACTCAGCATTAACACTGTTTACCAAAGTCTAATGTGCACATGTAGGACCTCACAAAGAGGAAACACAGATATTCCAAGTTGAAGGCATGAGAATTTATTTTACTACTTCTGAAAACGGGCCCTTTGGTCCATCATCTCATTGTGATACAATGAGGACAGTTACAGAGAGAACAGGGTTGGAGGAATCCATTAGGTTCTGGTCATTAATGCATACCTTTGAGACATTTAAGGTGTTAGGCCGCCTGCCTTCCCTGTGGTTCTCTGGCTACAGGGGGATTATAAAATCTCCCAGGTTACTACCATGCCAGATTGATTTTATCTGCTTTTAAGATATTCATGGGGCCTAAATAATGCCGGAGGGAGTCCTATTTGCATGAGTACTAGCTGAAATCCTTTAATGTCTATCACGGTTCAGATAAAGACTGAAAGGGAGCTGTACCAGCTCTGTATTGATGCAAGACAATCACTCTGGTATGAGTTACTATTTTAAGTCATAGCAGTCGGGGTGATGGGCACAGGACCGAGACTGCCTGCGTTCACAGCTTGACTCTACTATTTACCAGCTGTGTGACTTTCGACGAATTCCTTCACTTCTCTGAGGTTTCTCCACCAGAAAATGGGGATAAACAGTACCAACCTCAGATGGTTATTGTGAGAAATAAATTAGCTGATCTTCATGAAGGACTTAAGACAGTGCCTTGCACATGGTAAACACTATAGATGCATTTACTACGTAAGATAAAAATAAAAAATAAAAATAATTCTGCACTTTGGCCAATGCAGAAGCAGTGACATGAAAAAAAAAATTACGATGTGCTCAACTTTCAAATACAATATTTTGTATCTATATATCCATATAAAAAATATACTACAGCAAAGAAACTGCTTTTATATAAACACATTATTCTCTGTTTAGGAGATAGATATATACGAAAATGTGCTAATTTTTTATTAGACTCCAAATAAATAACCTCAGCTACTCAACTTAGCAAACAAAAATATAAAATGGTTCTTACACATTTTCACTTGCCTACCTAAATTTACATCACATGACCACTAAAGATTAAACTTATCTTTAAAAAATAATAGGGTAGTAATTGTGAACTTTCACGGAAACTTTCTGGAATAGTTCCCTCCCAGAGAAAAACATATACTGATCAAACCTACAGACTATAAAATCTGAATTCTTTTTATTTTAAAATCTATTTTTAGTAATAGAATCTATAAAAAATTATGGTAGTCATCAAGAATCGCATGGCCATTTTTCAAGGTGCCCACATCTCTAAAGTGCTCATAAGGCAGTGAAAAAGATGTAGTAAAGGAGACAAAATATGTCTGAGGGCATAATCCATTATTCTTTGTCATTTGTTTCCTTTCTCTCTCTCTCTCTCTCTCTCTTTTCTTTTTCTTTATGTTTTTCGTTTTGGGGGGAAGATAATCTAGGTAGAAAGAATGGTGATTATATACTTCTGACACCTAAAAATGCAAAGACTGTCTTTAATCATACTAAATTCTATTCACTATTTCACTATATTAAAGGTTTCATTAACTTTCAGTTCTGTGTCCTGCTGCATATTACAGTTTTATACTCACTCACAGCACCATCTTTCAAAACATTTTATACCCAGCCTTATTCCAGAAATGATTTTTAAGGTGAACAGTGAAATACTTACAATATAGCAAGATAAAATAAAACTTCAAAAAGCTGAAGGGGACATCTGGTTAAACATGGCAGATTAGCCACTCAGACCTTTTTGTTTCCTTTCCTCTAAAAATACATGCCAGTAAAGGAATAAAAAGGATATAAACCTAACAGGACAAAGAGAAAGTCAGAAACATTTCAACAGTGCTAGAGGAGCGATTATCGGTTTGACAGAGCAGAGAAAGGTGCTGGTCAAGTGCCTGTCAGGGGGATACCAACGAGATGTGAGCCAATTCATGCACAAAACTCACACAAGCCAATTAAACCAAGGACAGAGAGAGTGAGGAACCAAACCAAAAACAAGAGAGCTGGGTGAAATCTGTCTATGGTGCAACTGAAACCCCTAGATCTCCACAATGCAGCCAGGTTATTTTTTGGAGAAACTGATTTTTAGAGGTGTAAGGACCAGAGTTACCATCAAGGGAAAGCAGACTGAGAATCAGGACTGAACCCAGAGGTACTGAGTGAGAATTTGCAAACTGAAAAGTACTAAGACTCTCAGATCTACTCCCTGATCTACTTCCACACAGGGGGCCCAATTTCCCCAAACAAGAGGTTATGGGTCTCCTCTGGAAAAACAAACGTGTCTAAAAAGAAAAACTTCACATACTGACATTTGTGAATCCCTTCATGAAGCAACTTGCTTGCTACTTCATCACCAAACAAAACAACCTGCCAGTAAGCTATACACGCAAGAGAGAGGTGCTAATCAACATGTCAGGAGTCACTCTTAAAAAACACTTGAGAGAAAATGATAACCATACATTTAAGCTCCAATATAAAGAGTAACATACAAAAATAAACATGGGGGAAAAAGGAGGATCTAGATGTAACACAGACACTATATAGAACAGAAGAATATTTTAAAAGTAAAAACAAAACAAAAAATCTTTTTATATTGCTTTAAAAAGTCCTATTTAATATCTCTTAGAGAATACTAATTTTAAAACAAATAGAAACTATAATTAATATCTTCAGAGACAGAAGATTATCATATATAAAAGAACAGAATGCTATGTAAAAGAAATCATCAATGACCAAGAAATAAATTGACATTAAAAATACAATTAACAAGTAAAAACTGAAAGCATGGAGTTGGAAAACTAAGTCAAGGAACTCTCCTAGAAAACAGAAACAAAGGACCAGAGGATAGGAAATGCAAATGAACAAACAATATTAGAACACCAATCCCATAATCCAGTAGATCCAAAATCTAACAGGTATTTCAGGAAGTATAAGGGAAAGATAGAGAAGAGAGGTGATTAGTAAAGTAATGAAACCAGAAAATTTCCCAGAATAAAAAGACAAAAAGTCACCAGGATTTATTCCAGAACCAAAGGTTACAAGTCTTCAGATTCAAAAAATCCATCAAGTGTCCAGCCCAATGAATGGGGGGAAAAAAAAGAGAGAGAGAGACCTATTATAAGGCAAACTATTATGAAATTGTATCATACCAGAAATACTAATATACAAAAAATCCTAAGAGCTTCCAAAGAAATATTTAAAGACACATATACACAAATATAAATTAGCTGTTACAATGGCAAAGAGTTTTTGAAATTGAAATTAAATCTAGAAGAAAACACAGAACATTAATTTTTAAATTCTAGAGGATAAAAGTATTTTAAACATAGAATTCTATACCCAGCCAAACTATCATTCAAGTGTGAGACCAGAAATAAAGGCAGCTTCAGCCATGAAAGGAACAAAAATTTAACCACCCGTATTCTTTTCCTTAGGAAAGTACTGGTTGAGTGTTCTATCAAACAGGAAGCACAGGCATGGAATCTTCATTCAGGCAATCCAACATGATGGAGCACTGAGGGAAGTCCCAGGATAACAGAGATTCTTCAGGCCTGGAATAGGCCATCTATCCTGGAGCTAGAAAAGTGGAAGCTGTGAGACAGAGGTCCCCAAAAGCATTTAATCATTTAGAAGATTTTCAGCACATTTGGGAAGAAATAAAAAGGATAGGGAATTTAGAAAAGTAAGCAAATGGACAACAAGTATGAATTATTAACTCAAATTGAAACAAAAAGGCATACATGAATGGCAAAAGATAGCACTGGATAGTGAACACTGATATCATCATAATGAGAAATATACACTACTTATTTAAATAAGAATGGTGATACAATCTAAAAATACTAGAGGAACAGTGAAGAGTTCAATGTCACTGTCTACATAGATTAGGGCAAGCAAAGGGAGATAGAAAAATGAGGGTATACAGGGGAAATAAGAAATTGCTGTGCTTTTTTATCATAATCATCCATTTAGTATGATTTGACATTTTAATGCTCTGTCTGTGTTAGATTTTTACAAAGTAATCTTTAAAAATAAGTGGATGAGAGGGAGGGGGAAATGGGGTATTGCTGTTCAACAGGCACAGAATTCCTGTTTTGCAAGATGCAAACGTTCTAGAGATCTGCTGTACACAATATGAATATAGTTAACACAATTGGACTATACCCTTAAAAACAGCTAAGATGGTCAACTTTATGTTATATGTTTTTTTCACAATTAAAAATTAAGTGAAAGGAAAAGCATTTCACATTTGCTAAACAACAAACTCAAACCTGATGGTAAGCTTCTTAAGTTGCACGTTAAATGACATGATTGAGTGTTCATAAGGATCTTAAAAATAAAGCCAAAAGCCAATATCCTCAAGAGAATTGTAACTAATCCTGATCTGGGAAACAAGGAAAATTTGTGACAAGGATTTCCCTCAGATGATACTATATAATTAAAGAATATACCTTTTTAACAAATACAACAATACCTCATTTACTTTAAAAGCATCTACTGAGAGTAAACAGATTTTTAAAATATAATATCTATTTCAGAGAAATAAAAAGACCCCGCCTCTTGTGGCCTGAGAAGTGAGAACAGTCACAGTGCCAGGCAGTCCTGGGCAGGAGGAGGCCGAGGACAGTCAAAGGCCCAGCACCTTCCCCAGCACAGTCTCCAGCAGGCAGAGCCCTCATGTACTCTGAGCAGTCTACATCCTTAGTCTACTTAAGAGTGAAAGACTAAACTTCGCACATGAAAAGGTGTTGACTCTTAAGGAATACCAGCGTACAATGTGCCAAAGCTGAGGGTGAATGAAAGTCAATGTCTAAAAATTGAAAATCCCTTCAAGACTAATCTTCCTGAGTGGCTTATAAACTAGTTTTGAATTAATTTAAAAACAGAATTACAAAAACAAAAAAAATTGAGCAACTGAGGTATCATTTTGGGATAAACACATAGCTATCCAATGTAGATAATATTTGAAAGGTAAGTTCCTGAAAGATAGATACGTAATGGAATATCTGGGTGTATTTATCTAATACCAAACCAATAAAACAAAAACACACACTCCCGGCTTATAGGGAAAAAAGTGTTAGATGGAGTCATGACGTAAGGAAGCAAGCCAGAAATATGGGTTCCTAAATATTTACAATCAAGTGAATCATTAAAATAATTCTAAATGTAAATTGCATGTATTTCTCAAGTTGGAGCACTCATTTTTCTTTATTTTTTATATCTTTAAAGAACATACATGTGCTATGGGATTATACATAGAAATGTGTACCTTTTCCCTCAAACTCAACACATCCGAAACAAAACTGCTGATCTCCTGCCTACAGCAATCCTGGAACAGACTCCTTCAACAGTCCCCTCAAAGATCACTTGATGGTGACTCTATCAGTCAAGGTATTCAGACCCAAAGCGTTGATGAGTCTAATGTGATATCCAGTATGTTAGCAAATCATGTTGACTCTTCCTTCAAAGTAAGTCAGGACTCCAACCACTTCTCAATTATCTCCAGAGCAGCCACCCTAGCTGGATGGTGATCAGATCCACCATCATCTTACAGATTACTGCAGGAGCCTCTCCTCTGGTCTCCTGCTGCTCCCTACTGTCTTTTGTTAGAATAGCTGATGACTTAGTGCTTTTAAAATGGAAGACAAATCACTTCACTCTGCTCAAAAACTTCCAACGGAGGCCAGGGGTGGGCACCTGGGTGGCTCAGTCGGTTAAGTGTCTGACTCTTGATTTCAGCTCAGGTCATGATCTCAGGGTCATGAGATCGAGTGCTGCCTCGGGCTCTACACTAAGCGTGGAGAATGCTCAGAATTCTCTCTCCCTCTCCCTCTACGACTCCCCCCACCCTGCCCCTGCTCCCAGGCGTGCTCTGTCTCTCAAAAACTAAACAAAACAAAAAAACTTCCAAAGGTTTTCCATTTCATTAAGAATAAAAGTGAGTTTTACAGTGGTCAACAAGATGCCATACAACGTTGCTTATGTTTCTGACATCATTCCTACTACTCTTCTTTGTTCATTCTGTCCCACCCACAATGGCTTCCTTGCTGTTGCTTCCACCTGAAATACTCTTCCCCCACGCATCCACATGGCTCAGTCCCTCATGGCCTCCAAGTCTATACTCAAAAGCCACATTTCCTGTGAAGTCTCCTCTGACCATCCTATTAATTTTTTGAGAGAGAGAGCACAGTGGGGAGGAGAGGGTGAGGGCCTGACATGGCGCTTAATCTCACGAATCTCATCAAGACCTGAGCCAAAATCAAGGATCCGATGCTTCACCAACTGAGCCACCCAGGCGCCCCTGACCATCCTACTTAAACTTACAAACTTTCCCATATATTCTCTTGCTTTATTTTTCCCCCTAGTACTTACTAATGTCAGGCAAATAAAGTTCACCTGTGTGTTTATTACCTGTCTCCCATCACAACTAAGTTCCAGCACAGCAGGGATTTCTGTCTGTTTTGTTCACTGCTATATCCTCATGTTTCAGAGCTGAGATAGACACACACTAGATATTCAGTATTTGTGAATTTCCATTTGCAAATCACCAAACTGCATGTGACCAAATAGAGTATATTTTAGAGTGTAAAAAAATGTTTTCGAATAATTATTACCATGAATAAAAATGAAAAAGAAATATCACAATACAAAGTACAGTGAGGACTTAAATCTGAGTTGAGTATTGAGAGAATTGTGGTCACATTTATAATTAAACTTACAGGCTTTTTCTGTTTTTACTTTAATTTGCTTACTTTCTAAAGTAATCTTTGTCAAAACAAGCCCTTACAGGTGTAATTATTTTAATGAGTCTTCTTGATGCTCTTAAAATATCCAGATGCAAAAATAATTTCCTTACAACTAAGTGAAAAAGTCTATATAGTTACCATTTATCAATTTTTAATTCCACGTTAATTTCATTTTAAAGTAATGTATGTGATTGTTTCAAAAACGACACACAGCTAAAGGGTTCTTTATTCTGTAGCTAGAGAACGCCATCTGGCTCAATATGAGAGAAACCACACTATTATATCGAACACTGTTACAAATGGAGTATTTTGTGTTTCTAAAGGAATTTTCTTCATAGATGAAATAAAGGTGTGGTATTTAACTAAATTCATTCAAGAAACACTTCCTAAATAAAAAATTATATAGACATAGTGAAGTAAGTTAATAGCGTTAATAATAACACCATTAGGTAGTTGTGTTCTACACGAACTGCCATAGTTAATCTGTACACAGATCCCTGTAGGTTCGTAGGTACACTGTTATTCCCATTTTGCAGGTGAGGAAAACTAGAGCACTGAAAAAAATAAGTCACTTAGTAGGACTCCTAGTAGAGTGTGAATTCAAACTGGAATACACCTTATCTAGCCCACATGCTTACGTGTGACACTACCTGTCTCTTATAAGACAGCAAATATCAAGCAAACCCACCTTGCACGCCTGTCAGAGCATTAAAAATAGGTTGATATCTGCCTTTGAGGATTTACAGTCTAAAGATGTGGGCCCTCAATTTTGATGGTACATCACTTTATTAAAAATGAAGATGCTCAGACTGGTCAGGTTACTCTAATGCCGTTTCATCTGTATCCATAAAAAAGTGCATTAACTTTAGACATTTTATTTACTTTTTAAATTTTTTTAAGATTTTACCTTTAAGTAATTTCTACACTTAATGTGGGGCTTGAACTTACAACCTTGAGATCAAGAGTCGTACATTCTACGAACTGAGCCAGCCAGGCACCCCTAACTTTAGAAATTTTAAATAAAACCTAAAAATGTAAGGTATCAATAGAACAGTTAGACTCCCTAACTCTCTTACATCAATCATGAATCTCGAATTCTATAAAAACTTTCTCAAAGAAGACCCAAAGTTTCTCTTCTTACAGATCATCAAAGAATGATTTCCAAGTAATTCACGATTTATTAGCAACTTTCAAATTCTTCCATCTACTCAGCAAACAATGATTAAGTGCCTAGAACCTATCTAGGGAGGGATCCAAAAATAGATAAGATAGATTTCATGTCTTCCAAGTAATTGGAGCAAATTTAATGGATTTTCAAATATTATTTTGAGGTAAAAAATTCTTTTAGTTAGGGAAACTCAATCTATACACACTGCATATCCAAACGCAGTCTGTCCCCAACAACCACGGATCTGCTATCCTTCCACAACGGACAGTCTCCCAGTCAGCAATTAAACTACTCTAGGTTAACAGTTATCCCTGGTGACCAGTACAGGAAGACCTAAATTGTAAAAATGCCTTCAGTCTTTCTCCTCAAGGGAGATCGAGGACTCACAGACCACAGCTCACTTAACTATATCTTTTTATTTTCATTCCTGCATACCCTCCCACTTTAATCCTTGCCTCCATTCTCTGTCATTTCTTGGTTCAATAACTTAAAGAAATTCTCTACCCACACCCAGCCTCCCTAACCATCCCTACCCTTCAGCCCACATATAAAACAACAAATGATCCCAATGATAAGATAAACATAAAGGTAGTGTTTAATCGGTACCAGTACCAAATATATTTTAAACCATAAACTTCAGGTTAAATTAGTCATTAAAATCAAACCATCATCTTTTGTGGCTCCACAAGTCTCTTTCTACCTCTTCAACCACATTTAGCCATATTTGCTTCTCCTACAGGATTCAAGATAATCACATCAATGAGTCCGGTAATCATATGAGCATCGTATTGTAACTGCCTGTTCAACTCGTCTGAAAACTGGGGCACTGGCAGAACACACGAGAGCAGATTTCAAGCTCTGCAAGGTAAACACAGTGGGCGGGCGAGAGACTGACTTCTCCATCTTGTGTATTTCAGGGTGCACCCCTGAACACACCGTCTGGTAGACATTAGGAGCACAGTCATTTTGCCGGGGGCGGGGGGGGTGGAGGAAAGGAGAGAGGGATGGAGGAAAGAAAAGAAAGAAGGAGAAAGGAAAAGAAAGGGAAGGACTCCGCAAATTTATTATGATGTTTGAGTTGGTGGCCTAATCTAATCACATTGTAAACATTGTTTCTCGGCTATCTGAAACGTCTCTGAAGCATGGACTACACAACGCAGATTTTCAAAAATCCCGTCTTAGAACATTCTCCCGCTAGATCACTATGTAGGATCATTTTTATTACAATAATAATTTTCAATATATCATGTTTACTTGCAATATATGTGTTCTCCAGTTTACTTTTACAATAATCTGTTAGCAGCGGATATTTTGTTAATAGCGGTCACTGTCATCGCACATGAATTATTGACTCAATGCTTTAACACCTTTGATCGTTATGCCATTTCCATGTGCTCTATAAACAATGAAAAAACAATGTTTTATGAAGCAGAAATTATTAAACAGGTTTTTAATTAAATAATAAATAGTAGTGACACATGGCGGTGGTTAATTATGACCTACGTAAAAAAAAAAATTAAGTCTGCAAGATATCAGGTTTTTAAACATGATCACAAGGTGACATGCCATTTCTATTTATATTTCTGTCTTATTTATTTTCTCAGGTGTCATTATTAACTTCTATTACAAATCTGTATTCACTGGTCTATGACTGATCCCAGGTGTCAAAAACAGATATTGGATGTCTACAGGAAATCTGTGAAGCAATAATTTTATTCGGTTCATTTTAGATGCAGGAAAGGGTCATAGGAATGTGTT
Source organism: Ursus arctos (assembly GCF_023065955.2). NCBI lineage: Eukaryota > Metazoa > Chordata > Mammalia > Carnivora > Ursidae > Ursus > Ursus arctos. Next base: position 31,987,989 of record NW_026622985.1, on the reverse strand, counting down.
GTACATGTGTATCCTGACTGCTCTGTGATTACCACAATCCAGCCTGGACTTCTGGAACTCCCCTCCTCATTGTTTCCTTATGGTCTGAGCTTTTTAATTTTATACTTTGTCATTCTAATACTGCTGGTATTGATTTAGGTGACACTGTGAAAAAAGAAATCATAATTCGAAGTCACATTTCTCGGTTGTCAAATCTGGTGACTTAAATCAAGTATTTATTGGCTGTCTTTTCTGTCCTTCAGCAGTTACCACTTTCAGCTGCAGCAACTGTTCCTATTTGCTGTAGATCATCAGCAAAGATGCCACCAATCACAGTTTCATCAGAAAACCTCAGAAATTAAGATCCATGTTAGGTTTCCTCAAGACTGATAATGCCCTTCTCTTACAGATTCCCTTGGAAGAAGTTAATTAGGTCAAAGGCAAAATGCGATGTTTTAAATACCTGCCTAAATCCTTCTTTGGGGCGTGGGGAGGGTTGTTGCCCAAAGTACTAGGGGTAAAAACCTTCCTAGTCACAAGACACTCCAATACCCTAGCACACTGCCTCTCTATTCCCCCATCCCACTACACATTCAGTCATTAATATGTATCGGGATCAGTTCTTGCCCTCCTAGCCATAATTATTCCTATTTTCAGTCCCACCACTCCATCTTCCCCCTGTGCCTCCCTTTTCACCTGCTCCCCAAAGCCTGTTCACCCTTCAGAACCCAATTTAAATCCCACCTCCTCAGTGAAGCCTTTTTTCCTCATAGTCTTGTTTTAATTAATGTCCCTCAACCCAAAAGTCCAGTAGCCCAGAGCTGCTTCTTCCCCAGCCTGACTTTCAAAGCAGCTCTAAATAGACCCTTAACATTGGTTGATTAATGTTACAGACCCATGTTGAAGATGATATTTTAGGTTTAAAGGAAAAAAGAACATATTTCACTACTCTAGCCATCCCTTAAATCTTCCTACTTGTCATGTTTACGTGCGGTTTGCAGCCCACCCAGAAAATGGCTTAAGAAATACTGAAATGCCTTTTTGAATAAATTATACCTTCCGCCTTGATGTGAATGGTTTGATCTACTTGCAAGTTAACATTTCTAAATTGTGTAAGTCACAGCTGCTGCTTTAAAAAAAAAAATCATTCACGATTAGATCATGCATTCACTCATTAGAGGAGGCCATGATAAATGGGTTTTGTTTTTTTTTTTAAAGATTTTATTTATTTGACAGAGAGAGAGAGAGACAGCCAGCGAGAGAGGGAACACAAGCAGAGGGAGTGGGAGAGGAAGAAGCAGGCTCCCAGCAGAGCAGGGAGCCCAACGTGGGGCTCGATCCCAGGACCCTGGGATAACGCCCTGAGCCGAAGGCAGACGCTTAACGACTGAGCCACCAGGCACTCCGATAAATGGGTTTTTAAGTCTTTCTTCCTCCCTGATCTTTAGTTCATGAACAATTTGGTATTTGGATAGAGTTTTTCATTTTCTATTGTTCATACAATATAATGAAGCCAAATTGCTCACTTAAAATTCACTTTAAACACAATAGAATATTTAATATACGGAAAATTTTAATTGAAGGCAAAATAATATTCTACTTACTTCAACAAATCTCCATCTCAGGATTGGTAGCCACTAGTAGCAATTTGGATTTATCATTTTCCCAACAGCACCTTACTTTTAGAAAATAATAACAGAAATACTCTTGGGGTGCATTGGTGGCTCAGTCGGTTAAGCATCTGACTCTTGGTTTCCGGCTCAGGTCATGATCAGGGTCATGAGATTGAGCCCCCATCGGGCTTGCACTCAGGCTCAGAGCAGAGTCTGCTTGCCCCTCTCCCTCCCTTTTTGCCCCTCCTCTCACCACTACCCTTCTCAAGTAAATAAATAAATAAAATATTTTTTAAAATTCTTTTAAAAAATTCTTTTAATATCATTTTGTGCACTTCACATAACAAGTGGGAATGTGGTTATTTCATTTAATTGACAATATTTACTAGTACTTCTATGGGGAGATGGGGTACACTGAGCAACAAGACAGAGACCTCTTTTTATAGGATAATGCTGACTTCAGGGTCTAATGAAGACACTCTGGACAACAGGCCTTTCTTACAGATCATGTCTTCCAGAAGGGTCTCAAAAAAATAAAGGAAACCATACTATATAATTCATTTTTCACAAGTTCATTCCCCAAATTCATTTACTTCAGGAAATGGTTGACATTTTGATCAATAAGTCAAAGGTAGCTGAAAATGGTAATGATCCAAGACACATTTTCCCTGAATTAAACTGCTTTTCAGAAAGGCACTTTTTTTTAAATATCTTTTTATTATATTATGTTAGTCACCATACAGGACATCCCTGGTTTTTGATGTAAAGTTCGATGATTCATTAGTTGCGAATAACACCCAGTGCACCATGCAATACGTGCCCTCCTTACTACCCATCACCAGCCTATCCCATTCCCCCACCCCCCTCCCCTACAGAAAGGCACTTTGAAATCTTACCTAGTTGGAAAGAAAAGGCAAAATATTTATTTAGAGGTGAAGGATTGAATATTTGTAAATTATAGAGAATAAACTGAAAAATCTACTGGTAACAAGAAAATTCGGTACAAAAATGGTCAAAAACTATAAATCATACCAGTAATGGCAATTAACATTTGTTGAGAACTATGCATTAATTCCTTTAAAATATCATCTTATTTAAACTCTAAACAATCCCTATGAGTCAGCTACAACTATTATTTAGGAGAAAGTTGGAGCAAGCAACATGCCCAAAGACATATACTATGCTACATGGTTTGTTAAAGTTAACATGTAAATTACAACAGCTTTCTTAAAGTGTTAAAACAGACAGGAAATATAACTGGATAAAAAGTGTAATCAAAATATCAAGAAAAAAACGTAAAATATTCTGGTAATAATTAGAAATCCACAGTACCTATAAGAGGAAAACTAGAAAATGTAAATAAGAAACAGAGAAGAAAACAAATAACTGAAAAAATAATTCGTTTTTGAAAGAGAAAGACTTAAACATACTAAAAATGTCAATTCTTCCTAAATTAATTTTAAATACAATGCCATGCTAATCAAAATCTAAATAGGAAATGGTCTTAATTTTGAAAAGAAATTCTAATATTTATTGGAAGACTAAATGTCGGGTGAATGTATTATTATGCTTTGGTAATTAAAAGAGAGTGGTACTGACACAGGAAAAGAAAGACAAATCAATGTAACGGCATTTTCCATTAAAGCATTATTTCACGTTGACTTAGAAATTCTCTCAAAATGTATTCTGAGGGTAAAACATATACAAAGATATATGTATATGGATGTAAATCACAGCCTTGACTTTAATATCAAGAAAAACAAAAAAAAATCTAATTGTCTATAAAGAGAGAATTAGCTATATAAATAATGATGCATCACAATTGTAATTTTAGGTATTCAGTGGATTTAAAAGATGTTCATTACATTTTTTGACAACACAGCAGATCTCTGTCATATACAATTCACCCCCAAATAAGTAGGTGGAAGAATAATGGATTAAAAAAGAAAAAAGAAAAAAACAGAGCAGAAATTACCAAGTTTGAATGGAAAAACAAAATAGGAGAAACACTCAGGACTGAGCATGGGGGGGGGGCGGGGGAAGGGGTAAATTAAATGGAGGATTTTCGAAAAATATAAATTACCAGAATTAATCCAAGAGATGTAGCACGCTGATACAACATAAGAGATTTAAAAGTCATCAAAGATCTATCTTCCCAAATGGTACCAGACCCAGCTGCTTTGGGGCAAGTGCTACTGAATCTTCACGGAACGGATAATTCTTTGATCACTGGCATAGCCCTCATACCCAAACATAACGCAAATTGTAAAACACTAAACCAGTCTCATTTATGAATATGAATATAAAATTCATAAAAACACTGGGGAATGAAATTCAAGATGAAATAGGGTGTATTCCAAGATTTAAGGCTGTCCAACACTAGGAAATATATGACAGTAATTACATATTAGTAGTTACATACTACACTAATGGGTCCAATGAATATCACTGAACATCGTTATGTAACTGTAAAAAAAAAAAAAGATTGGTAACTTTCAAGATAGTCCTGCTACTTAAAAAAATAATAAGCCAACTAGTAATAAAAAGGAACGTATTTAACATGACGAAGAGACCTGGAACAACAGCAAGCACTTTGCTTGAAGATGATGCCAGAACAGAGTTTATACAGGGTACCAGCTTCTCGGGACACTAAGAAAAAGTTAAACATGGAGAAATGGGGGGGAATTCTATGGTCAAGAAAATTTTTAAAACTTGGTTTGATTTTTAAAAAGTTTCTCAGAAACTTTAATATGCTCATGAGCACAGCATATTATAACTGGAAAAGGTAAGTATAAGACCACCTCATTTGTGTTATAGGGCACAGACAGCCTCATCAGGGGTTTGTATATGATTGTAATCTGAAATTAAACATATGTACACTAGCTAGACAGGTTTTTTCTAAAGATTTTATTTATTCAGTTGAGAGGGAGAGAGAGCACAAGCAGGAGGAGAGGCAGAGGGAGAGGGAGAAGCAGACTCCCCGCGGAGCTGGGAGCCTGATGTGGGGCTGGATCCCAGGACCCTGAGATCATGACCTGAGCCTAAGGCAGACGCTTAACCAACTGAGCCACCCAGGTGCCCCTGCATACATTTTCTAGCTCTGCTCAAAGGGCCTAAAAGCAGATTCCCCAGAAGCAATGAACACACCCACCCAAAACCTGGGTTTCTAACACCATTCCCCACTCAAAAAGAATTCAGGGCTCCTTGGGGAAATGCTGGAGCAGGAAGACATAAAATAAGCCCGTAACACCTAATTCTGTCATAAAGTAAGAAAGAGCTAAAACGAAATGGTTGGCATATCACAAAGACAGGAGCCAGCTTGAAGAGGCTCCCACTACCGATTCAGACAATTTGTGCACCAAAATAACTTTTACAATAGTAAGAATTTATACACCAGAGGGGGGAAATGGGAAACTATGAGTTCACACCAATAAGTAGATAAAGAAATGAAAGAGAAAAAAGGGAGGGCTCTTGCTTATATAAGAAGGCCATATGCTGATGGGTCAACACGGAGGGAAAAAATCAACATTCTGCAGCCACCACGGTAAAGAATGATCAATGGATACTAAGTCTAGGTAGGAATATTTTGATGAGGAGCAAGATCTTTGCATAGAAATAACATGTCTCTCCACATTTGCCTATTAATAGGAAGGGGAAAAGTAGTATTTAGAAATCAGCTAACACCTTGAGTGGATGATCAAAATTAACATCACAACTTAGGAGCAGATGGACATCATGTGCCTCCAGATGTGAAACCCTGGGGACACACCATTAGTTATGAACTATTTCAGCAGGGAACACATAACCTGCATTTAAAAAAGAAACTATCTAAAACTATCAATGTCATAAAATATGAACTGTGCCAAATTTAAAAGGACTAAAAAGACATGACAACTAATTACAAAGTGTGATTCCAGGCTTGCTTCTGCACTGGAAGAGAAAAAAAAATGCCATAAAAAGGTAACTGAATCAACTGACAAAATAGGAAAACAGACCATAGATTAGATAAAAAGTACTGGATCGATGTTAATCATACTGAAGTTGATAATTTCACTGGGGTAATGTAAGAGGGTATCCCTATTCTTAGGAAATATATACTATCTTATATACAACTTACTCTCAAATAGGTCAGAAAAAGTGTGTGCGTGTGTGTGTGTGTGTGTCTGTGTCTGTGTCTGTGTCTGTGTCTGTGTGTGAACAAAAGAGGGACAGAGACAGAGACAGAGAGGATTTTTCTTTGAAGATGGTCCAGGAACTCAGTCTTTTCTCTTCCCCACATTAACTACAACCATAGAACATCATCTACAAATTCCACTACTGAGTTTCATAAGGGAAAGATTTAAAGATGCTTGGGCTAAAGTCTTCTAAATTTGTACAATCTCTAGAGCTATCTTTCCTATACCCAGGAAAAAAGTGTTTAGAACATGCCTATATTAGGGCGCCTGGGTGGCTCACTCGGTTAAGTGCCCAACTCTTGATTTTGACTGAGGTCATGATCTCAAGGTCATGGGATGGAGCCCCACATCAGGCTCCACCTTCAGCGGGGAATCTGTTTGAGATTCTCTCTCCCTCTCCCCCCACTCACTCACTCTCTCTGAAATATTAAAAAAAAAAAAAAAGAACATGCTTGTATCATATCTCTCCAACACATTTAACGTACTTTTCATAGCAACAACCACAGTCTTTCTTTATGCACTTATATCTTACCAGTTTATTGTTGCTTAATTATATCATTACAAGCAGAAGTACAATTAGCAAAAATATGCAGGTAGCCAATGAGCAGCCATGCATGAGCCTCCTAGAAGGTAGCTGAGCACTGCCATCAGTACACTCTCAGGGGAAGTGGGGGATACCTGTTAATCTGCACATCTATTAAGTGGAGATCAGCTATGAGAGTGTCTGGTAGATATCCAAGTGGAGTCACCTCTACCAAGTATATAATGAAAATATTTGTCTCAAACAAGTGAACTAAGCACTTCATGAATAGCTCTTAGTTTGCCAGAAGTGCAAAGGGATTAAAGTGACATTTGATCAAGTTTACAGGCAACGAGGCTCAGCTTAAGAACTTCTCTTTTTTCTTAGAGACCATCAATATGAGACAGCAGAAATGTCTGATGCTAGATAATATAAAATTGTTTGAAATGTGTACCCCACATAGTCAAATTTTAAAGTATTTCATAAAAAAAATGAATGTACAAATAAAAAGGGAATAACAAGAACATACAACAAGAGGGGAGTTAAGACTCTGACTTTGATCCTCTCCCATAAAATAAATCCAAGCATCCATACTTTCGAACACATACATTGCTTTCAAATGCAGGAATTGATCTCTTCATGGAATCCATAAAAGAGATTTCAATTTTCCAACAGAGGTTTTGGGAAAATACATTAACTGTGCAAACAGTCATATTCTAAAGTTGACCCAGGCGTGGCAGAAGTCTGGTTTGCCCCACCAAGTTTTAAACCATTAAAAATGAGTTATTCGGTCTTCTAATTTGTGATCACAATTGCATCTCCACTGGAAATACGTACCTATAAAGCAATGATAATTGTTAGGGTACCCAGAACTAACTTCTATCACCCACCTCTTGTCTACCATCAAGGACTGGAAGGAAAGAAAGCGTCCAAGCACTCCAGCAGCTGATCCGAATCAGGAGTGCTATGCACAGGTGATATGATGACAACGAGACGTGCAACTTAACGCACTGCCTTGTTATAAACTGCCTATAGAGGGAATGTGATTAATTTGCCCAATAGATTTCCAACATATAACAGTGTCTTTGAAAGCAAGACAAATAGAAACTCGTTCTGCCTGACACTCCAGGGTCTCGTCTGGCTTCTTTTACACCGTGATTTTAAATTTATTATTCATGCTATATTTTATTTCTCCAGTCAATGAGGAACTGGTGCTCTTCTATCCACATTGTTTGTGGATGAAGAAATTTGATTATATTAAATAATATTTGACAACCTAAGATAACAAAATAAACTGAGAATTTTTAAATCAGACCTTAGAAAATATGTCTAATGATGCAAGAAAATTCAAGTTCACCTAAAAGAGGCTGTCATGAAATCCAGGACAGATATAAACTGATCTCCTTCTAATGAATGTCATTAGTAGAAATAATAATTCACAATATAAAGAAATTCCAATGCTACACAAGACTAGATATTTTCGTATTCAGTTCTCAAATTATCATATATAGATAGGTATGAATGTATGTTTTATGTATGCATATACACAAAAAATATATATATATCTATATATGCACACACAAATACACACGTGTATAAAATATACATAAAGCAATATGTATACAAATATATATAAATAAAAATTTTATATATACATATAAACAAAAGGAGATGCTAATGCTATAAACCCCTCATACTTGACCTACACAGAATCATTTTTAGTCACATCCAAAGCACTAGGAGACAATGAAGATAATGGCCTCCAAGAGCCCAGCACATTCTGAGTTGTAGACATCCATCCTGAACACTCTCAGGCGGCCTCTTCAATAGCCTATGGTGGCTACGAATCTACACAGCAGATCATTTAAAAAATTCATTCTTAAAAATGAGAAGTTCAGTGATTTATTTGACAAATCATATAACATAGCTGCACTATGCCAACAAAAGTAGATTGATTTGTAAAAAGGAAAACCACCTCCTCTGATTCAGTAAATCTACCGGGGTCACTAAGAGCATTTCTTGCACATGCACAACGTGCAGAGTACTTTAACAGGTTGGATCTTTCTTCGTCCTTTGCAATATGACCTATAACTTTCTTTTAAAATAAACTGCTTTCAGGACTGGTGTTTCTAGAGGTCCTTGGAAGGAAGAAACAATCTCACAAAATGTACATTTATTCACTTTGAGGTAACTTCCATTACAGGCCAGTAAGAAGACAATATATTACCTATGCTAACAAGTCATGAATATTATTGTAAAACGCTAATGGAAATATTTTGCATATATTATCAGAAAAATTAATCTTAACAAGCTTTAAAATGTTATGTCTGAATATGTAACTGAAATTATTTTGTTAATTCAAGTTAATTCAGTTAATATATTTTAAGCTGATCACACAATATTATCTCTGAGCTAGGTTTCTTAAGAACAGTTCCTGCCTCTCTTTGCAACTCTTCCTAATACAATTCCTTGGGAAACAATTTAGGTGGATGATTACTCTCTTGTTCTTTTTATTTCAAATACAGAAATCTGTGAGCTCCTTCTTAAATGACTGATTATGTTGTGTGTTGCATTCCCAGCACCCGACACATGATAAGTACTGCCCAGTGCACGTCTGATGAATAAATGAATGAATAATGAATGAATGAATGAACTAATACACAATGAACCAGTGATTACTTCTGCATTTATATGAAGACAACCCCGCTCTCTGCCCTTATGTAATTCTTCTTCATTAAATCCCATACCTTTAAAAGGAAGAAAAGTTATGTTACATACCATGGACTCCTCAAAATATATCTGAATAGCAAATTACCCTCAAACTGGAGAGGTTAAAAAAAATGATATTAAAAAGAGAACTTCATCCCACCATCAGTTCATTTCAGTAAACAGTGGTGATATAAAATGACTAAGCATAAACACAACCCTCATGACATCCAAGGTCTAGTGGGGAAGATATAAACATAAATAATAATGCAGGTGGTCATTACTGCCCTGGGTCTTGCTATCACTCTTCTCCTTCTAAAGCTCCAGGTCAGGTTTATTCGCTCATGTACCAAGTAACGTGCGGTGAAGACGCTCAGCAACCGACACCTTGCTTTTATTCCAAGCATTGGCCAAGAGGGCCGGGCAAACTACTTCCCCTCTGCTAGTCCCTCTGCTCAGCCTTGCAGAACCCACCAAGTGCCCGTCTTCCAAAGCTGTGGCTCCATTCCATATTCTGAACCTAAGTGGCTTCCCTTAATAAAGCCGCTACATTACACGTTTCGAAGAGTGCTGTTCTCCAACAAAGGCTGCCCCTTTCCTGCACTACACTCTTCCATCAGCTAATAACCGGGAGACCAGAAGCTCTGCTCCTAATCATTTCAACTAAACAATGTTTACACTCATCACTGAGCCACAGCCTTTCTGGCCCAACTGTTGACTCTGCCCAAGAGGCGCCTCCGTGGCCCAGCTGCTTGCCAGCCACACAGCTGGACTGCTGGGCATCTTCCGAATCCATCCCCCTGACAGCCTGAAGAAACAACGTGCCCCGCAGTGGGGCACTAATATGTCAGCCACAGAGACCTGACATTTGTAACACTCGCCCCCATCTCCCTTTCTATAAACAAAGTGATAAAAATCACAAATGTCACTAAAATGGAAAAATCAACTCCTCTTCGGCATGAAACATCAACTTCAGAGGAAAAAGGCTTGATTATACATGCATTAGGGCACAGATGGTAGGCTTTCCTCCTCTTATTCACAAGAAGAAAAAAACAGCTTTCAAGAAAATGTATTATGTATTCTTGCCCATCATCTCGAAAAGGCAGAATGATTTGGTGTTTTCCCCTTTACTGGTATACAGAATAGACCTCAGTAAAATGACTACCTGGTTAGACTACTGGAACAGAACTGAAACCGTGATTTTATAAACATCACTCTATTTTCTTTCAACAATGACAAACAGCCAACAACATCATAAGTGTGAAAATGACTACAGGACTTCGGTGGCATAGTTTTAAGATACCTTTGTCTAGAACAAAGTATAAAATCAATCTGAAGACAGGGCACCTGGGTGGCTCAGTTGTTAAGCATCTGCCTTTGGCTCAGTGCATGATCCCAGGGTTCTGGGATCGAGCCCCACATTGGGCTCCCTGCTCTGCTGGGAGCCTGCTTCTTCCTCTCCCACTCCCCCTGCTTGTGTTCCCTCTCTCACTGGCTGTCTCTCTTTCTGTCAAATAAATAAATAAAGTTTTTAAAAAATTAAATTAATCTGAAGTCGACAATTCTAAGCATCTCAAGTTTCACAGTAAGTGTAGAACCCATGCATTTAGGGGGAAATTAGCAGGTAGGTGAATGAACAGGAAATTATATTTGAGGGATCATTACTTTCCACACTGCTTAAACAAGATTACAAGCCACAGAGTTCACAAGCTGATAGCACAACACTCTCTTACTGGGTATTTGTCTAAGTATTCATAATGCCAAGTGCATCCAGAGAGGTCAGAATTTTCTTGTTTGTTTCTAAAAGAAACAGTAATATATGAAATTTAAGAAGTATATCCTAAAATGTTTGCTGGTATTTCAAAATGGTCTATGTCCAGTTAAACAGAAAAGAAACTGTAAACGTGTACCTGTATACACCATTACTGCTCATTCTTCAAGGTGTTGGAAACCAGAGCACATTAAAAAACTGACATACAACTGAACAAAAATTAGAAGATATATGCAGCTAGTTTCTTTGGTTCTATATGTAACCTGCCCTTTCCTACCTGAAGAGCCTTGAAACATCTAGGACTGGTCCTGGAGTTGCAGGTGCTAACCACACCCAGCTACCAGTCTCCCCTCACTTACTCTACCCAGCCTCTTTTCCCCCTTCCCCTCCTACAAGCACGCCAGGGCCTTGGCTCCAGCTGCTCCCTCTGCCAACATGATCTTTGGGCCATTTTTCCAAAGTCAATTTCTCAGAAAAGTCTTCCCTCCACCACTCCATCAAAATGGTAAGCATTCCCCCACAGAGCAACACCTCCTATCTTCCTTCCACACATAATTTATCTTTTTTATTAGCAATTTTTCCCATCAAACATAACCACATAGATTATACCGTTTGTTTATTGTGGCTTCTCTACTAAAATTTAAGCTCTAAGAGGGCTGGGATTTGTGTCTGATTTACTCACTACTATATTTCCAATGCCTAAAAGAGTGCCAGGCATACAGTCGGTGTTCAATAGATATTTCCTGAGTAAATGAACGAATCTACAAAGATTGTTCTCAGACTGGTCTACCAGTTTGCCTTCTTGACGAGGTTGTGAAGTCTGTTAACCTCACCTCCCGGGACCTTTGCCCAGCCAAAAGTTCTTGGCATACAGCCTCACCATCCATCCCCTCCTACCTTTCTTCTTCCTATATTCATTATTTTAGGTCTTATTAAAAATGGACTATTGGGGTGCCTGGGTGGCTCAGTCGGTTAAGCGTCTTCCTTCAACTCAGGTCATGATCTCAGGGTCCTAGGACTGAGCTCCAAGTCAGGCTACCTGCTCATCAGGGGAGTCTGCTTCTTCCTCTCACTCTGCCCCTCCACCCCACTCCTGCTCTATCGCTCTCTCTCCCAAATAAATAAAATACTTTTTTAATGGACTTTTATTGTAAGCAACCTGAAATGTTTGTGAAAACAAGCAGAATGTAAAGAAATCAATAAATTTAGCAGCAAGATCATGGTTGCCATGAAAGTTTCTCTTTCTCTGTTTTGCACCTTTTTGCAATCCCTGAATCATATTATAAGCTCACAGAGAGGTGGTTCATACTTAAATGATATCGAAAACAGGCAAATTGCATATCTCCTTGTATATATAGAAAAGGGAATAAATTACATTGGTGCATTCAATTGGTTCTATTTCTAGTGTAATTCAAGCAAGTCCTGTTTAAAAGTTAAGTATATAAACCCTTTAATAGAGTTACAGTTGACTGGTTATTTTATAGAGCACATCCTTTCCTATCAACTTCATGATACCCCTAATTAACTATTGTTACTTTGCTAAAGTAGCCAAATTAACATTTCAAGAAAAAAGTTCTAAATAGTCTATGCCAACATGGTGGGGGAGGGGGGATAGGGAGGGGCAGGGCCTATATTCAAACTGTAAAAGCAAAGCATTCAAACAGAAGAAAATAGTTAAAAGAAGTCCGAAAACAGAATTAAAGGGCAGACTAGCCACACCAAGAATTAGAAAGTGTTACACGCCTATAAGAAATAAAAGAGCACAGTTTTGGCACAAGAATATACACACGGATCAATGGAAGATAATATCTCAAGGAAAAAAACAGTGCTATAAGAAAAAGGTTAGTATATGGAAAAGGAAGGTTGAACAGGCGAGATTCCAGGCTTTCTGACCCTCAAAACCATCATCAACCCCATCTCAGTACTAATGAGATCCTTGTTATGGATAAGCCCACATGGCTTCCCCCCACCACAGCCAAACACTACATAAGAATGAACTGTACTCAATAAACCAGTCTCCTAAAATCAACTCTTGGGGAGAAGCAGTACTATTTCAATCTTCTTCTACACCATGTACCAAAATAAATCCCACATGGACAAGGCTGGTATACCTTCACATTGAAGTGGGGCATCCCCTCCAGGCAGGGAAGGAGAGGTAAGACAGGTACCTGGCTTAATCCCACAGCTAGAAAGGGAGTGCTGAGAGGTCTTGCCTGTTCCAGAAGGCCTGGAGCTGCCAGTGTGGAGGGTGGAGAGGGCAATGCTTCCTAGGGGAGGCAAAGGTGTAACTGTGGTTTCTATTCACCATTTGTAAAACTTCCTAGACAAAATGTTTTGGAAAAAGATGCTTGCACAGACCATAATTATGCATTGTATGATATTTTTTTTAGAACTCTGAGAAAAGAATCATGCCTAAAACATCTAAATCTAAAATTTTAAATTTGTTTTACCACCACATTTCCCAGTATAATTATGGAAGCAAATTAAGCTGCTGAAGTTAGTCTGCAGCTCATTTCTCTTCTCACCTTTAATATCTCTACATCCGCAGAAATTCATCCTTCATATTATTCTAGAGGAATTTGTGGTTCTACCTTTCCAAACTACTTGTCTTTCTTTAGCTATGACTATGATCTCTCTAGACTGATAGGATTTTTTCTTGCTGAAACCTTCAATCCAAGCTGACAATCCCACCGAGTGATCCTATCCACCTCCACCAGCCAGAGGCCCAACTCCACAGACTGTCCCTCGTGATCCTACCCTGGAGGACCCATAGCCTGATAACGAACACATGGCTTTGTTTTAGAGGCTGTATTTTTCTTTTGCTATAGATAACCATATTCTTAAAACTACTGTTCTATCTTTGGAAGCAGCCTTTTCATAAGACTCATTCAAAATTGCCTTGCAATTTTAGAGCCCCCTTCATTATGAACAACAGACCATCTCACTATGGAACTAAGGTCCAAGACAACCAACTTAGTTAAATGCCCAAATGTCAGAGTGTTTCCGTAAGAAAGCATTCATCCCAATGCAATCAGCATGACTGAACAGTCTATAAAAAACAGTAAGTGGTGTGTTTATGGAGTGACAAACAAGTTGTTAATTCAGTTTATTCAATTCTTGATATCTATAAAAATAAGTTTTAACTTTGATATAAACTCAGGGGATGTCAAAATTCTTAAAAATGCATCAATCGTAGTATTCCATTCTTTTCTCGGTGCAATCAGTAGTAACTATGAAAGCAAAGCAACAATGTGTTGAATAACAAATAAGGATTGATTTTTATAGTTTTGTGATTTATAAAAGATGGATGTGTGGTTATTCACATATAATTTTTTTTTCAGTGTAATGCCATGTGTTGGAATGATCATCATACCGAAGCCAGTGACTTCTACAGAAAATCTTGTCAACAAGCACCAACTACTCTGTCCCTGGGCAATGGATTAATCAATTTTAAGAGTTTCTTCCAAATTCCATAGCTTTTAATATAATAAAGTAAGCAATTTTCATAACATCTATTATAAGACAATAATTAATTCATGTTCCTTAAACAGGAACCTACATTTTGAAATGTCATTTGTATGGTGAAATTATACTGAGAAAACTTATGCAAAAATCTGCATTAATGGTAACACTAGAACTAAGATTTTAAACTCGTAAAATCTACTATTTCAACACTAAGAACTTCATCTTTCCACATGAAGCTCTACCTATTCCATTCCAAGTTTTCTGTTCAGTAGTTGGTTAAAAGAATAAAAAAGCCAGTCAAAATTTAAACACAAAATAGCTCAGAAGAAAGCAGTAATAATACTTCATAGAAAAAAAAAATCTTAATTCTGTTCAACTGACACAGTTTGGTAGTTTATTATATAAACGTGATTTATCTTATTTTGTTTTCCTAATAAAAAGGGAAAGGTGTGCCATTTAAAAAAAAACATATTGAGTGCTAAACAATAGTGATTATGATGGTAACAAAAGAATTAGTGAGAAAAATTTAAGCTATTCTATAATGTGGCAAAAATCCAGGCTTTAACTCATTTTTAAAAATTCAAATTTGAGTGTGATCACATCTGTGAGGTGAAGTCTTGACTCACTCTTCCTGGATGGTGACATCATCCCTCTTCTTTCTCCTATCACTGGGGTACACCATGATGGTACTGAACACACTGAAGGATATCCGTTTGTTTATTTCGTCTACTTACTGCCCCTCCTTGCTCTTTAAAAATCACCAGTAGAGAGCCTCACAGTGCGGATGGAAGAATGCTACCCCCACCCCAAGTACAGTGAAATAATAAGAGTGTGAGAACCACTGTCTTGAATAGTGATATGTATAAGGGAATAAACTTCGTAAGTCCTCAGAATGGAACCACTTAAAGTTCCAGCTCCATAACTTGAACTAAAATCAGTCTCCTGAATTTTGTATCTATTCCTTAGAAGTAAATCACAGTTTTTGTGATATAAAAGGTCAACCAGCACTGAAACTATGGCAAACTAAATGTTTCTGACATATTGGCTAGAATAGTTTCCCACTGACCCGTTATTCATCTATGTAAGAAATAAAACATATATAAATGCTTATTGCAGTACTATTCCTAATAGCCAAAAGGTGAAAACAACACAAACGTGCATCGAATGATGACTGGATAAACAAAATATGGTAAGTCTCTACAGTGAAATATTATTCAGCCATAAAAGGAATGCAGTGGTGGTAAGTGCTGCAATGGGGAGGGCCCATACATACTACGCTCAGTGAAAGAAGACACACACGAAAGGCCACTATTGTAACTCTACGATTCCACTTATACAAAAGTGTCCAGAATAGCAAATCTATAGAGGCAGAAAGTATATTAGTGGTTGCTTAGGCCTTGAGGAGCGGAGGAGGCAAAGGGCAATAGGGGTGTGATAGTAAAATACACGAAGTTTCTTTTTGAGGTGCAACATTCTAAAATTTCTTGGGGTAATGGCTGCACAATCTGGGAATGTACTAAAAACCACTCAACTGCATACTTTAAATGGATGAGTTGTACAGCATGTGAATTATATCTAAATAAAACTATTACTAAAAAAAAATACAGGATTTTCTATATTCCTCTATTCTTCTATATTCTTCTTTCCCTGCTTTACTCAGATCTCATCTCTTCCAGTCACCTTTTCACACTGGGTCTGAGTAATTCCAAAAGTTATATTTTCCTCTGACCTATCCCCCAAAATAAACTACATTCGACATGAGGATAACCAACAGGCTCTTCTATTCCCAAAGCTCTGACAAATGGCTCCTAGACACCAAAGAGAACAGAATAATCTGCAGCCGAGCTTAAACACAGTTGTCTTTTTGGGTCAGCCTCAGTTTTAGACAGCAAATTTTAAGCAGGCAGATGTCATGCCGATTTAGTTTTTGTTTTTACACACCACTAGTAAATGTGCCAAAGGAACTTCTAATTTGTTAGGTAAGTTTCATAACCACAAGAGTGGCAAACTCATTACAAACAATGCCAGTGAGCACTGGGAAAGACACACAAAATAAGCAGTGGTACACACCGAAGTTAGCTCGGGGAGAGGGAGGGGAGAGAATCACCCTTCCGCCCACAACTCCATCAGCTGCCCCCAATTCCACCTCCCCAAATAACATACAAAATGAAAAATATGGTCTTGCTGTCCAAATGAAACTTCAAGACATATCATCTTGATTGCCACACAGATTTCCCCTTCTGAGCCTCTCCTGCATAAAGAT
Source organism: Ursus arctos (assembly GCF_023065955.2). Lineage (NCBI taxonomy): Eukaryota > Metazoa > Chordata > Mammalia > Carnivora > Ursidae > Ursus > Ursus arctos. The sequence continues at coordinate 31,971,497 of NW_026622985.1, read as the reverse complement.
TTTGAGTGCTTGCCCCTGGAACAGCACCAAACATTAGCCTCAATATTTTTCTTAAGAAAAAAATATTTTTTGGACTTTTCTTTTTTTATTTTGTTAGCTTAGATCCTACCATTTTCATTCTTACTCTCATCATCTTATTCCAAGCTACAGTGAGTCTGTCTAACCTTCTAATTATGGGGGTTTGCAGAGGACAGAAGACAGCAGCTCAGTAAGAAAATCAAGAAAACAAATTATCTCCTGAGAGACAGAAAAAAAGAATCTGTGACTTCTAATAATTGCTAGATCTCAAATTCAGTATGCTGGAAATCCTGCATGCTGGAAATAGGTGTGCTGCCAATCTACACGACGACCACAACTTCCCGCCTGATTTAACAGGCACAGGGAGCACCATCTGGATGAAAAATGGCAGCCGTCCAGCCATTCCAGTGGAGTCTGGGTACCAAACTCCGAATGATGAAAACATCCAGCTGGCACTTTGCTAAACAAAAGGCTCATCCACATAAAATTCTCCCCTATTCTTTACTTTTTCCTCAAGAATTTTACTGCAAATGCTACCAGCTTTTGTTAAGAAAGGGTTCTTTCTTAAGAAAAAGCCTAGAGATATGAAATACCAAAAAAACTATCTCCCTTCTAGGTCATCAAGTCCATGAAAGCAGAAAGTGTCTTATATATTTTGTGTCTTCAGCTTCTAGCATTCTGTCTCTAACAACCACAACTCTCTCAGCTGTGAACATAAAAAGGAATATACAGACTCGTGTATCTGAAAGGTCCAGAGCAGTCTAAGCTTCAGGCAAAGCTAGATTCAGCCGTTCAACGGGTAGTTAAGAAGCCATCTCTCAGCTTACCTTTCCATTCATGCTGCTTTTATAAACCCGCAGACACCTCTTTCTGGTAATAAGACAGCAGTACTTCCAGGCTATACCAGTTTTCTTTCCCACTAATTATAGGTATCTCTCTCCTGACCCTTTTTGGGTCCATGTCCACTCTGAACCAATCACTATGGCTCTAGAGATAAAATGCTCATTGGCTAAGTCAGTGCAATTTGCCCACACCTTGAGCAAGAGTAAGTGTTGTAAGGTCAGCCTATAGACAGAGACTGTGGGGAGAGGACAAACCAAGTGGCATTTCCAGAAAAACAGAAAGAGTCGGCAAGAAAGGCAAAAACAGCAGATGTCCATTACAACGTGGTTGTTTGCTTAATTAAATGTTATCACATGTGCAAAAGAGACTTTGTCCTCTCACAGACTCTGATTATACTACTCCCTAGAACACAAATAGATTCTAATGAATTATGTCATGATTAGTAAGGATGAGGAGTTGGAATGGGGAATGTGGTACACAGTAGATGGAGGCAAAGGGAAAATAGCTATCTTTCTAGGTGACCCTGAAGGCTGAAGCTAACATTTTACTTTTAAGAGTGTGGCACCTTCCCTACACTATATACAAAAACGAAATAGAAATATATCAAAGACCTAAATATAAGAGCTAAAACTATAAAATTCTCAGGAAAAACATAGGCATAAACCCATATGACCTTGGATTAAACATGGTTTCTTAGGTATGATACCAAAACCACAAGCAACAAAAGAAAAAAAAAATAGGTAAATTGGACTTGATCAAAATTTTAAAATTTTGTGCTTCAAAGGACACTATCAAGAATGTGAAATAAGACCTAAAGAATGGGGGGCACCTGGGTGGCACAGCGGTTAAGCGTCTGCCTTCGGCTCAGGGCGTGATCCCGGCGTTATGGGATCGAGCCCCACATCAGGCTCCTCCGCTATGAGCCTGCTTCTTCCTCTCCCACTCCCCCTGCTTGTGTTCCTTCTCTCGCTGGCTGTCTCTATCTCTGTCGAATAAATAAAATCTTTAAAAAAAAAAAAAACCTAAAGAATGGGATAAAATATCTGCAATCAATATATCTAATAAAGGACTAGTATTCAGAATATATAAAGAATCCTTGCAACCCAATAATAGAAAGACAACTGCTTAAAAACTAGGCAAAGATTTGAATACATATTTCTCCAAAGAAGATATACAAATGATCAATATCCAAATGAAAGGTGCTTAACATCATCTGTCCCTAGGGAAATACAAATCAAAGCCACAATGAGATACTACTTCACATCCACTAAAACAGCTAAAACCCAACAGACAATAACAGGTATTGGTAACGATGTGGGGAAACTGGAATCCTCATGTACTGCTGGTGGGAATGTAAAATGTTGCCATCACTTTGGAAAACAGTTTGGCAGTTCCTCAAAAAATCACAGAGTTACCATATGACCCAACAATTCCGGTCTTAGGGATATACACAAGAGAAATGAAAATGTCAACACAAAAACTGATAAATGAATATTCATAACAGCATTTTTTTTGTAATAGCCAAAAAGTGGAAACACCCCAAATCCAGTCACAAAAGACCACACAGTCCCCAAACAGGCAAAACCTAGAGAAAAATTAGGTTAACAGAGAAAGGAGAAATTAGGGAGTGACTGCTTATATACAGGTTTCCTTTGAGGCTGATAAAAATGTTCTGGACTTAGATAGTGATGACTGTTATATAACTTTGTAAATATCCTAAAAACCATGGACTTATACATTAAAAGAGTGAATTTTATGGTATAGTGAATTATACCTGAACTTTTAAAAAAAGTTTGAATATGGACTGGCTATTAGACATTACCAAAGAACTATTATAATTGTCATAAGTACAACAACATTATTGAGGTAATATAAGGCAACATCCCCTTTTACTCAGATGCACACTGAAGACTGTAAGCATGAAATGACATTGCATCCTGGACATGCTTTAGAATAGGCCAGCAGAAAGAGGGTAGATGATAAAGAATAGAAGTCCCAAAATTTTTGTTGAAGCTGGATAATAGGTATATGTGGGTTCAACATACCCCCCTCTTTTCTGTGTGTATGAAATTTTTCAAAGACAAAATTATTAGGAGATTGTAATATAAATTTGCATTTCTTACTGTTGGACACACCATGTGGCAGTTAGGCCAGCCAGAGCTGTAAAGGGTCTCCACTGATAATGTAAATATTGAAATACTGAAACCAAGTCATAAAATCCATTCAAAGAAATGGACAGAAACTCTCACTTGTTTCCATTACTTCTAGGACATTCCTTCCTAAGATATTTCCTCTTACTAACCAAAACCATATTTTAAGGCAGGATTTTACAAAACTATACTCCCAAATCAGACATTCCTCAAAACATTAGCAGATGCTCTCAAACAAAAGTATTCCACTGTCAAATAAGTTTGAGAAACACTGGGTCAAACAAAGTTAACATATTTAATACACTAATTCTCAGATCCGTTAATATGCTCGTGCGCGGTGAGTCATCCAAAGGGAGCTGTGTGCCTAATTTGGGAAACTCATGTAAATCCACTTATTTATACAGCATACCTCGTAAGCTCATGAAATACTTCCCTTGCAAACCTTGGCAGAGAGTCAGAATCATTTCTGAGCCTGATATTAATACAATTTTTTGTCTTTTTTTTAAGATCTACCCTGAACTAGAGGTTATAAAATGCTGACTTAGATATAAGAAAGATTCTGCTTAAAAAAAGGTATTTGAGCTAAATCTAGAATCAGAGAAGCTAACCAGGCAACACTGTATTAAAGACAAAGCGAATAACAGACACAGGGACGCAAAAGCAAAGGGACCCATAAAGCATTTGGGAACTGAGAGTGGCCCCCTATTACTGAAAAAGAATACATGAGGGGGTGAGGGCTGGCAGAAGATGAGGCTGAAGGGGCAGGAAGGGGTCAGACAGAGAAGGACTTTGCTGGACTACTAAGTCTGGAAAGCCACTGAAAGACTAAACAGAGGAGTTATGTAGTCAAACTTGTAATTCCTTTTGGTTTCCCCAAGTAGATACACATCTACCCTGAAGCATGATGTTCTGCCTGGAAAAGTAACATGGGCACATCAGATATGATTGCTAAATGAAGCAACTTCCTCTTCCATATTTACAATTACTCAAACTTCAGCCTACGTGTAATTCACTCATGCAATACTACTACTATTCCAACTCACCCTACTATCACCCACAAATGCAGATATTTTTAATGAGCAATTCTCCTGTACTGCACACATGGAAAATACCTCTCCAGAATCTCCTGTTTTCCTCTTATGCTTGGATTTCTAGAAAGACGAGAAAGCTTCCAGGATATACTGACACTTGAAAGAATTTCCCCTCATTACTTAAAAGCTGCTCTCTAGTCATTTCCCATGTTTCGCTTTCAATTATCGACCCTGACTGCAGCTGAGGTCTAAAACTGTCCCCTTACTGCCTGGGTAGGGATTTACTTTTTAACTGGTTTGTTTGCCAGCCATTGTGCTCTTTAAAAAAAAAAAAAGAAAGAAAAAGAAATTAGTTAAGATATTTTAAAATCTTTTGACTTAAAGTCTGGATTTCTCGAGTGCTTTGATATTTTTAAAGATCTGACAATACTGAGCTTGGATTTGTTGCAGGATATAAACAGCTACAGATAAAGGATGAGCCTCCCAAATACATCAAGCACCCTACCCACCCTGCACTTTGTGCATTCATTTCACATTCAGGCAATGTGGACTATGATGCCTGGTTTTACTTTTATTAAGTAGGATTATGCTGATCTAAACATCATCCCCCAAAATGCAGTTTATCAAATTAAATACATAACATGGGATAAGTAACAATAAAAACAATACCCACCAATTAAAAGGAACAAGCAAATAGATTTTCCAGGCATCTGGTGGATATAATTACATAAAATGCAGTAATTACTGCAGCTGAATCATGACCTGACCTAGGTAAAATATGACTTCATATTCTTTTTTCTTGGGTACAAATTTTAGGGTTCCAAGACAGAGCTAAGCTGATCACCAACTGCGATTTATCAGGATTTACCCCAAAAGTAGAGTCCCTTGAACTAGCTTCACTCTTCAGGTCTGTACAATTTCTCTCAAGCACAGAAGAGGCCCCAGCTTGCTATGACCTTTCTATGGGTTGTAAATCTGATCCATGTAGTAAGTCCAGTAGAGGGCAAAGGCCATAAATCATTTACGAGTCATCAACTTTATCAAATGTATTAAGTTCCTACCTCTTTCGAAAAGAGCAAAGAAAACTTTTCATACTGGATGTGAGCTTTCCTAATATCATCAAGCTGTGGAGAAAGAAGGGGGACTTGAGATTATTTACTTGTTCTTTTTTGCCTGCAGGAGGGGAATTATCTGTGATAATCCAACGTTATAATTATCAAATTAATATCTAACAGAGTAAAGGCATTCAAAATTTCATCCAACTGTGGGGTTGTCCATTTTCTGATGGAAAGAGAAGAGTCACCTGGTCTCTACTTGTGGTCTTAAGTTAGAGATGGATGCTTTTTCCTTTCCCTTGCTTTGCTGCACACCGAAGTTCAAACACTATGCTCCATGGGGCTGAATCTGTCAGAGAATCAGATGGCTGCAGAAAAACATCTAAGATCCTTTGAGTTCTGTGCCACATAAAATTTGGAGAAATAAAAAGTCCTTGCAAAAGTACACAATCATAGAGGGAAAAATACATGCATCCTGACCTATCTTCACAGCTCATCTTCTCTTGAACAGTTTTTCCTTTAATATTCATTGGTTCAGAACTAGTAGTTTAGTGACTTCTATTGACTTTAACCCTTCCTTACCCATTTGAAGACCAGTTTTTTGTACTATCCACTACATTGTAAACTACTTACGGGCTAAAGCCAAATTTGTGTCATTCACTATGTTCTCAGAACCTAGCAAAGCACCTGCCATAATGCATAATGAATGAATGAATGCTCTTTAAATACTATTAACAACATAATTTTAAGCAAGAGAAAAAACGCATTTAGAAAGTTTTTACACAAAATGTGAGAAATAAAAAAATGTGTTACAAAAAACATATCATAAAATATTATATTTTAAAACCCTCCAGATGGATACTGTAAACAATCTTCACTGGCTTCGGACTCTAAAAACTAAATATTTCCTTAAAAGCAATTTCTATCCTCGCACGCCTGGATGGCACAGTCAGTTAAGCATCTGACTCTTGGTTTCAGTTCACAGCATGATCTCAGGGTCCTGAGATCAAGCCCTGCATCAGACTCCACACTCAGCATGGAGTCTGCTTGAGATTCTCTCTCCCACTCCCTCTGTCCCTGTCGATCATGCCATCTCTCTCTCTCAAATAAATAAATTAAAAAAAAAAATAAAAGCAATTTCTATTCTGCAGAGGAAAGTACTATAAAAGGAAAGCATTATCAAGGAGCTCTTGAGCCATGTAAATGACAGAAATTTGTTTTATAAGGGTGATTGAAAGTTGTAATGAATTTTTAGAGAGATACTCTGAATAGAAGAGTATGACCAAAAATCTTAAGCAGAAATTTGGCTAATAAAAATTCAAAGACTGGGAATAGCTCTAGTTTCTTGTGTTACAACAACAGAGACAAAGGAACAATGGCTTTTTCTCAGATATCAGAAGCAAAAAAACATTAGGGGCGCCTGGGTGCTTCAGTCGATTAAGCATCTACCTTCGGCTCAGGTCATGATCCAGGCATCCTGGGATCAAGTCCCATATCGGGCTCTCTGCTCAGTGAGGAGCCTGCTTCTCCCTCTCCCTCTGCCCCCTGGCTCCTGCTCTTTCTCTCACTCACTCTCTTTCTCAGAGAAATAAATAAAATCTTTTTAAAAAAGGGTGGGGGGAAGAAGCAGAAAGCATTAACACAGAGGTGCTAAGATTAAAAACAGTGACTGAGAAAAGGACACACGAAGATTCTGGCAGGTTACCTGGATAAACTGTGACAAGAGGTGAATTTGGTCAAACAGCTAGAAAGTAGAGGACCCCAAATTCAAACAATGATTCCTGGTGCCAAAGTTGCTCCATTTTTCCAACTTACAAGCAAAATCACAAGATGACTATTTAAACCTCTCTAGAGATACTTCCTCTCCTACACCTGGGCTTTAGAAAACTAAAAGCTAACTTCCAGTACATAATTCTAACACTCATGGTTGCATAGCACCTACTATATTTCAAACACTGTAGTAAGTGCTTTATTATAGCTTATAGCATCCTTAAGTTTGTATGTGGAGTAAATGGGATTTTACTGCTTGGGAAACTGAGGCACAGAGAAGTTAAGTAACTGCAGGGTCACTCTTGTGGTAGATCCTAGGGTTTTTTATAACCATTTCTCCACACCATTCAAATCAAGTGTTGACATGAGAATCACCTCGGTTGCACTGAGGGGCTCTGTAACTGCCCAGGCCGGTCTCTGGCTTTTCCAAGGGCACCTGTCACGGGGAAAGAAGGGAGCGTGACTCATGTCTCGCCAGCATGGCCTGGGTACTGGTGAGATTCTACCACCCATCGGCTCTGTCACTTCGCACAAGTTATTTAGCTTCTCAGGGTCTCAGCTTTGACACCTGTAAAATGAGTAGCTTGTGATAAATGGTATCAGAATTTCTTCCAGTTCTAGATGGCTGTGGTTTAAATCGGCAGGCTTACTTTATACCAATACTCCTAACTACCAAACATGTGTAATTTAAAAATCTGGGCAAGAACAGTGATCTCACTTGTTGATTAGTATATATAAATTAATAACCTAAATGAGCAAAATACATCACCCTGGTTCCAACCACCCCAAAATCAATAGTTATTTTTCCAGTTTCTCTCAGTTAGAATCACAAGCTGGTTAAAATAAAAAGCACAAACTTTTTGTACGAAGTGAAGTGACCTCATGGAGATCAGGGCCAACTTTTCTTACTCCTTTGTGAAATACAATTTTGTTTTTCTTTCCTGGAAGTGGTCTAAGACTCTTGCCAGACATAGCTCTAGCAAATAGCATATTTAATCCTATTGTAATGCAGGAGAGGGCTTTGATGACTCCTAGGGCAGCTGCTGCAGTTGCTCCAGACCTCCAGACCCCCCCACCCCCAGAGCAGCTGGAGGCCCGTCTTGCAGTATGAGATAGAGCAGCCTCTTGGACACAAGCATTCGAACATTCCCCCCAGACCTTCAAGTGACAACAGAAGGTTCGATCCCAGCAACAGTGGCTGTAACAAAAATCAGGCTTAAAAGTGACGAGTGCTTCGTGAAGTCCCAGAGCACAAGAGTTGGAAATCCTTTAAACCAGGCACCAGATGCCTCACAGTGATAAGGCATGTCATAGTAACCTGGGTAATAATAGTAAGAGTTTGGGTTAATGCCACCAGACAGAGAAGGCATGCAATTAAATACAGGGTTATCTGAGTATTTAGAGTTCAAGACCTTGTCCAGTGAAAGGCCCAATTTCACTCATAAGACTAGCACACATTCCAAAGAACTTGTAACAACAGGTTCTAAGGACAAGACTAAGCCAAATGTAGCACTAGGACCTCCATGTGCCGCTGTGCAGGCCATGTACTGCACAATTCCAGGGGTCACACTTTACATAAACCACCCGGCAGTACTGTCCCCTGGAGTTGTGCACTACAGCTGCCCTCGGCACACTTTCAAAATAACAACAAAGCCAGAAAAGGCGCAGCAGTAGCCACAAGTACCTTCTGCCAACAGAAATTGTGCAAAAATATTTTAGTTCTTAATTTTAGCTTGAGTAGACTTCAAAGGGCAAATGTCAGCCTCTCAAAAGGTTTGCAGGACTCCTGTAGCAGACACAGACTTCAATTCACCTGTGTCTTAACATTTTCTCAAGAAGGTTTCACAATCACTGGGAAATGGCCCAATGACCAGTATCAGTTCAGTCTCTAGGTGCCAAATGGTACGGCTGAGGGCATCTCATGCAGTGGGTTCGCTCCATAGTTTTTCCACTTTCTACTTACTTAGGCTCAAGAGCCAATGTTTTGCAGCTGGGCTATAAGAAATTCTTCAAGAAACAGGAGCATTTTCTCCTAACTGATACATTCACCAGATACGTGAGGGTGTGTGCATTTCCCCAGTGGGCTTAGTCAAATTTCACTAAGTCAACCCAACTAGGGAAGGTCATTCAGATTTATGAAAAAGTTGGTACCAACAAAGCATGTTATATGAATGGCTGTTACTTTTCTGTTATCTGAAGAGATTCGAGCTAGGTTTTTGAAAGTCCACTGAATTGATTACAGGTTTAAATCACAAATTAGAAAGAAAATATGCACTTATCTGAATTATATTATACTGAAGTTTTATGTATATTATATATCAATACATGTTACTTTACCTGCTAGTCTATAAGATTTTTGACACCAGAAATTCTCTTCTCTCTCTCCACTGCACTTAGCATGGTGTTAGGAAAACATTAAATTATCACTTAATGAATGCGTATCAGGTACCAAGCATGGACCTAATTTTTCACGTGTACTAATACATTCAATCATCACAGCAATGCTATGAGGTAGGCAACATTATTATTCCACATTACAGAAGAAGAAATTGAGGCTTAGAGAAGTTAACGTAAGTTGCCTGAGACACTGAGCTAGTAAATAACAGAGCCAATATTCGAATCTACGGAGTCTGATACTAGAATCTATGCTCTTGGCCATCGCACTATTCTGTCTCACCATTCTACATACTCATGAAACGTTGCTGGAATGTTTATGCATGGCTCCTTCATTACAAAAGTACTTCGAACCATTCTCTTCTCCTAAACAGGGGAACATTTACTTCATGTCGTTGATGCCATTAATTTATTTTGTCATTGATGCTATTAATTTCTTAGCATAATCTGTGAAAGCTCAATCTTAATCCAATATTTTACAAAAAATTCCCAATTAGTGGAGTCCAAGTTAATATGGTTGTACTTTTACTATAAGGAGTCAATCAAAGGTTTATCCTTGGTGAAAAGTGATGTTGATAAGAGGGGAGGCTATCTATAATGTGTGAGGGCAGAGGGTACATAGGAACTCTCTGTACCTTCCTCTCAATTTTGCTGTAAACCTAAAAACAAACAAAAAGTCTTTGGGGGGAAAAAGAAAAAAAAAGGGTCAACCCAAAAGATTAACACACACATACAGTCCCGAGCGCCAGGATTCCATCCCATCTGAGGACCCCAGACTGCTCAGTTCTTTCTGAACCACTTGAAACCTTCCCAAATCTCTGTGTATCATTCTTGGAACCTTTTCTTCGTTTCTGCTGTATATCATTATTTGCATAATCTTCTTAAAGACAAGAACAACACACATACTTTTATGATCTTCTTAGCACCTAGCGCCAAAAATATACAATAGGAAATATCTGGATAAAACTGGAGAAATTAGGAAAATATCATAAGTGTGGAGATTCTTATCTCAGGACTTTTTTCTTTCTTTTTAAATCAACTGTGCTGTAATTCAGAGTTATAGTCTTACAGGCCAAAGTACATCATAACCTTATTTTAATAAGATCATTTCTGGCAACATTCACAGAGTTAAACTATGTGTATTTTTAAGAAGTAGTTTCAGACTTCTGTTGTCTCAGCAAGAAACATCTATTTATCGAGCAACCAAAAAAAAAAAAAAAAGCTATATTGCTTTAAAATCCTGCTGTTTCTTGCAGATAGATCAGCAGGGAGGCAATGTAGTCCAATCCTTTAGGGTCTGAACATAGTAAGGCCTAGAAAAGTGCCATAAACCAAGAGGGACTGTCCTGTCTCAAGTTCATAAATTCTCCCCACAGCTATCTTGAATACTTACTCAAAAGTACAAATTCTTTTTTCAACTGATATTCTACCAACAATCTGTAGACTCCTACTATCCACATTACATTGGGAATACTGCTTATATAAGTATCAATCTATATATATTTTTTTTTCAAACAAAAGCATAAAGAAAGATATAAGAAGAGCATCATCCATTTTTTAATTCCAAACATATGTGCAGAAGTGTAAAAACAAGTACAATTATTTTTTTTAAATGTTTTATGTGGTACTAAAGGAGGGTACCAGATCCACTCTTATTGCTCTCTTGAATCTACACGTATTCACTGCAACCCTAATTCACTAGTGAACAGAAACCACAAGAAAAAATAGAGAACCAACCACATTTATCAAAAAATAACCCTGCCTCAGAAATGCTAAACATAGAGTAACCACAGGACCCAGCAACTGCACTCCTAGGTATACACCCAAGCAAAATGAAACCATATGTCCCCACCAAAACTTGTACATGAATATTTACAGGAGGGTTATTCATAATAACCAAAAAGTGGTTAACAACCCAAGTCTCCACCAAGTGATGAGTGAATAAACAAAACGTGGCATATGCATGTAATGTAATATTATTCAACCATAGAAAGGAATGAAGCACTGATGGATACTTCCACAAGGATGAACCTTGAAAATACCATGTTAAAGGAAAGAAGACAATCACAAAGACCATAGTGTAGTGTATGATTGCATTTACGTGAAACCTTCAGAATAGGGAAATCTGTGGAGAAAGAAAGTAGGTTCGTGGTTGCTAGGCTCTAGGAGAAGACTGCTAGGGGGTACGGTGCTTCATTTGGGGATGATGAAAATATTCTAAAACTTTGATCTAATCAGAAGAAAACATCAGACAAACCCAAACTGAGAGGTGTTCTACAAAAAAAATTGATGTCACAATTTGAACCAAAATTATGTCCTGTGACAAAACAGAAAGAGCAGATGTGACCTTGGTTGAGTTACTCATGCTCCCTGGGCCTTGGATCCCTCACAGTAAAACAGGAGCTCATGGGGTTGTTATAAATCATAAAAAATTAAATGTCCAGTGAACTCTCTAGCACAAAGTAAACAGATGGATCAGTTTTTATTTTTGTTGTTTTTGCTGCATCTGCCAGGACGTTAAGATAAAATCTGAGGCAAGCCTTTAGTAACCAAATGACTCACTTGAGCTGCACTGTCCAATACAGCAGTTTCAAGCCATGTGTGGTTATTTAAATTCAAATTAATTAAAATTAAGAATTCAACTTCTCAGTCCCAGATGCCACATTTCACATGCTTAATAGTCACTAGTGTCTAGTGACTACAGTATTAGATGGCACAGATCCAGAAAAATACCAAAAAATGAATTTCTGTAGATCTAGAGCATTTCTACCATGGCTGCACTAAAGACCTAAAGATACTCAAATGAACTATCACGTTAAACTTTACACCCAGCTTTGAACTTTTCCATGGAACTGAAAAAACTGCTAGCACAAGGGCACCTGGGTGGCTCAGTCGGTTAAGCATCTGCCTTTAGCTCAGGTCATGATCTCAGGGCCCTGGGATGGAGTTCCTGTACTGGGCTCCCTGCTCAGCGGGGAGCCTGATTCTCTCTCTTCCCTCTGCCGCTCCCCCTACTTGTGCGCTCTATCTCTCTCTGTCAAATGAATGGGTAAAATCTTTAAAAAGAAAAAAAGAAAAAAAAAAAACTGCTAGCATCAACTACCAAAAAGTTCTGTCACGACAGTAATAAGATGGAGGGAAAAATAAAGTCCCTGAAAATTTTCCAAATATATTTCAAACAAGAGGAAATAAAACCAAATCAAACTGCAACCAAAGTCCTTATCCCAGTGAACGGTCGGGGCTGTCAAATGAGCCCATCCAAAGTGTGGAACTATGAGGGCCTATTACTATGGAAGGAAAAAGAGAAGGAATTTAGGAAATGGGCACCAGTGATCTCTGCAATCCACCAAATGTTTGTGACTCCGATTTCTCCTCCATAAATTGGTTTTTAGAAAATAGTTTAAAATATCTATTTCTCTGCAGCTATTTCCAATTCTCACGTTATCTGTTGATGTCAACACAGGAGGCTTAAATCTCCAAGAGCAATGAGATATTGTGTGATTTTTTTTTGTCATTAATTTTTATGAAACCAAAACAAATGTTTTAAAAATATAAACAATCTTCTCGTTTATGATTTTTATTAATAATTGTAGGAAATTAGAAAGTCATTCCCTAATGTTTCTCACTTTTATTATCACACTGGATGCTTTGAACTACATGCAGAATATTGCAAGCTGGAATGGTTCCATTAAACAGGAAAAACCGGATCAGGAGGCTTACCCTAAGTGCTCTTCAGAAACATGAAGGAGAAGCACCTGTCCACTTTCATTTAAGTTAAGGAAGATTCTGGGCCACTGTGTATGATGTCTTTAGGTTCGGATACAAAATGATAATGAGTCCAAATCTATGATGGAATATTGAGTAATAATTAAAACATCCCTCACTGCAACTTAAATGCTTTCACATAGAAGATACATTATCTCTACGAAGGAGCTAAATGGAGTCCTCAAAAGAAAAGGGTGAGCATTTGGCTTTAAAGTGAGTGCTTGCCGTATTCCAGCTGGAATAGAGCCAGTAATTATGCCTGGAAGTTGCAAGGCACTTTCCCCTGGGAAGCTTTAAGTGCTTTAAAAACATAGGCTAATCCACCTTTATAATATCCCCAGGCAGCAGAGCCAGGCTTGGTACTCTCTAAAACACAAAAAGTTGAAGTGATTTTCTTGAAGTTACACCACTCAGGAGTTTCGAGATGGGAATTTATATATTCTGGCTCAGCACCCACATACACTGAACCAGTAGATTTAAACAGACCACTAGAAACCCTGAGGGGGTTTCAGCATGAGTCAAAGTCTCAGAAGAAAGGCTGGCAAATTCCCAGGGTGTCGGACCCCTTGGCAGAATTACTGGTGGCCAGAGGAAGTCTTGAAAGAATGGCTCTTTGCTTACTCAAAAGCAAAGAAGAGCCACATTTACATCCCAAAGATGTGTTCATACATGAGATACGCATTTGTAATGTGTTTACTTTCCTAAATTTGAGAAAAAATCATCAGGTAAATTGCTTATATAAAATTACGAAACAGGTAAGTATTTTATACTTGATGTAGATCAGATATTCAGTTTGTATTTCAACTCCAATTCTCAGGTTCTACAAAAAACTATGTGATTAATTAGGTGATTAATTCAGTCTCAGTGTGTCTGGCAAGGAAGCCAGTATCTGCCCTTGGCTCTGACTAGTTCAAAGAAATCCCTTTTCAGGATTAGAGACCAGACTTCACATCTGAGAATGGGTAGCTTACTCCAGAAATACTTCCTTTTCTGGTATTATCTTTTGACGTTATGTCCTTGCCTTAAGTGCTTGTCTAATCAGCCACACCATTCTAACAGGACAAGAACTGAACATGGGCAGAGATAAAAACTATATTTTTCCTAGCTGTTTACAAAGAAAACCCAAAACCTGATAGCAACCCTCCCCACCTCAACTTACCTCTTAAATCCTGGGACACCACTCCAAAACTTATGTCCACACAAAAACCTGAACACAAATGTTTATAGCAGCTTTACTCATACTTGCCAACATCTGGAAGCAACCAAGATGTCCTTCAGCAGGTCAGTGGTTAAACACACCGTGGTACATCCAGACGGTGGAATATTATTCAGCAACAAAAGAAACGAGCTATCAAGCCACAAAAATACAGGAAGAAACCTTAAATGCATATTGCTAAGTAAAAGAAGCTGATCTGAAAAGACTACATACTATATGATTCTAACTCAAATAAGACTCTAGAAAAGGCAAAACTATGGAGATAGTAAAAAAGATCAATGGTTGGCAGGAATTCAAGCAAAGGGGAGAGGGGATGAATGGGTGGACCACAGGGGATTTTTTAAGGCAACGAAACTATTCTGTGTGATGCTGTAACAGTGGATACATGTCATTATATGTTTGTCAAAACCCACAGAGCGGACAACACAGTGAACCCTAACGTAAACTACGGACTTCAGTTAATAATAATGAATTAATATTGGCTCATCAGCTGTAACAAATGTACCGCACTAATGCAAAACATTAATAACAGGGGAAACCAGGAGGGTGAGTAGAGGGGTTTCGAGTTGATAAGAGAACTAATTTCTGTTAGATTTTTCTCTAAACCTGAACTTGTTCCAAAGAATAGTCTATTAGTTTAAAACAAGAACAGCAACAAATGGTATTATATTCATCTTAAATCCAGGGACACATGTAGAGAATTGTATTTGATTGACAACACTTACGGTAAATTTACCTTTTTAGTGGATATAATGAGTTCTAAAAACCACACTTCCAGTTATTTACTTTTTTTAAAAAAGACTCTACATCCTCCTGATATTGTTTTACTAAACTAAATAAAGATAAACTTTTCAAACTTCTGGCCAGGGGACAAAGCTAATGTACAAGTAGAAAGAATAAGCAACAAATCTGTGAACTGCTGGCTACATTTCGCATTGAGTAATCCACCCATTTCATGTGCAGACTCTCTCTTCAGTCACTTGACTTCTCGAATATATTTCATTTCTGTTATTAGTCAAATTTTAACCTATATTCTAAGTTCCCTGAGAGCAGAGGCCACGTCTTAGCTATTTCTTATCCTTTACGCAGAAGAGACTGTGAAGATGGAAGGAAGGGAGGCGGGGAAAGGAAGAATGCCTTACAAGTATTTTCTCCCATCATTCTCGACAGAAAACACAAGATACACTCAAACTGGGTGTAATATATTCAAATGGAGTTTGATCAAGAAACAACTTTTAAAATCAGGGGCAGGAGGGCCTGGGTGGCTCAGTCAGCTAAGCATCTTCCTTTGGCTCAGGTCATGATCCTAGGGTCCTGGGATCGAGTCCCACATCAGGCTCTCTGCTCAGTAGGGAGCCTGCTTCTCCCTCTCCCTCTGCCTCTGCCTCTCCCGAGCATGCTCTCTCATGTGTATGTGTGCTCTCTCTTTCTCAAATAATTTTTTTAAAAATAAAATAAAGTCAGGAGAGGGGCGCCTGGGTGGCACAGCGGTTAAGCGTCTGCCTTCGGCTCAGGGCGTGATCCCGGCATCGTGGGATCGAGCCCCACATCAGGCTCCTCTGCTATGAGCCTGCTTCTTCCTCTCCCACTCCCCCTGCTTGTGTTCCCTCTCTTGCTGGCTGTCTCTATCTCTGTCAAATAAATAAATAAAATCTTAAAAAAATAATAATAAAATAAAATAAAATAAAATAAAATAAAGTCAGGGGCAGGATTAGTGCTACTAAGGGGATAATCCTTACCCTTCTGTGCTAGAAGGGTCAAGGGGTGGGCTGATTCCTGGAATTCAGAGAGGGGACCAAGGCAGGACGGGAAGAGGCAGGGAGTGCTATGGAGCCAACAGGCCAAGACTTAGTAGGGAAGACCTGGAGGACCAAACACCCAGAATCATTCTCCACATGCCGTCAGATCTCCGGAGTTCTCTCCATTGGGTCTCCCCATTGATTGAATCTGTCTTGAAACCGAAGGTCAAGGGTGTTCACTGGTATAATCCACATAGGTGAGTCACCCAGGGCACAGATTGGGCTAGAGAAGAATGGAGAAGGGATCCAGGGGAGTAAACAGAACATATCTGGCACATCTCAGAACACACACGCACACAAGCACAACACAAGTGTACACAACCTTCACTTCAATGCATTAGAGTCGTAAGACTCACACTTTGTAGGTGTGTATCTTCAGACCTCTGAGTCTCAGATTCACCACAAGCAAATAAGGACTTAAGTAGAGGAACTGCTTAAGAGTTGTAAGGATTAAATGAGACAACATAAAGTGCTTAGTGTCTGTACGCCGGAAGCATCGTTGTATGCCCCACCACACGCACTTAAGTACAATTTCTATCACATCATCTCACACTTATTTTGTTCCCACAGCTGTTCAGTGTATGTGTTCTGTGTCCCCAGGTACACAGTATAGTCTTTGAAGACAGGCAAGAGCTGGGTCATTTTACTCCTCTGCTATCCCCCAATGCACCTGTTGATATAGCCCTATGTAAACAGGGCAACAAGATAAATGTTTACTAAAAATCAACAAAAACAAAACCCCTCTAATAAAAGTATAAAGGCTTAATGAATTTATTCACCTGCAGAATAGAAGCATCACTACTGAAATCACTAGCTGTTTTCCTCTGGTCTAGAAAATGCTCACTCGATTCATAAGTTAATACAATTATGCTGCCTCATGCAAAAATTCTCCTTATATAAAATTCAAGTAATTCAGCAGATACACCGTTAAGCAAGTGCTTCAAACTTTAATATGCACAAACTATAAAGCATTCCCATTGGGGATAATAAGAAACAGGGAAAGAAATCAGATAGCAGAGCAGGAGTAAAGTCTGGGGAAAGAGAAAAGGAAGAGAGAAAATAAATGCAGGTCCTCAGCTGCCCACCAGTCGGCAGTATCTAGGAGGACAGAGGCTCAAAACGCAGGTGCTCAGGAAGGACCAGGTAAAGCCAAGGACGAGGATATACTCCGTTGTTCCAGGAATGAATGAATAAAGTACTGGTTTTAAGTAGATTAAAGGAAACTACTCAGGTATCTCAGATAACTTACACCTCTAAGGCCACTATGGAAACAAGGAAGTAGGGATCCTGGAGAGTTGTTCTTGAGTACTGATTCATAAAATGAAGTCAACAACTACGAGCACTAAAAATCGGAAAAGTACCAAACATCCAGACAAAGAACAGATGAAGGACAGTGGCCTCTAGCTATGACCTTGCAAGAAAGAAAACTTAACCACAAACAGGTCATAGTAATTATAAGGGATGACGAATCTAGAAACCTGAGTGACTCTTTTAGTCAGTGGGAATGCAGAAATCTGAGACATTAGGTATTTTAAATGGCAGAGGTTTAATAGAAGAAAGTGATTATATAGGTGTTGGGAGACTGGACAAGTAAAATGGAAACACAGAGATAACCCCAATATTAGTAACTGCTAAAAGCAGCTACAACCTTGGGACTGAAGAAATAAAAGGGAAGATGTGGGATTATCAGAACCCGGGTGCTCCAAGGAGGGGTTGGTAAGAGGACTGCAAGGAGGGGGGAGGAAACAGGACACACAACAGTGTAACTGACACTTGGACCTTGGTTAGGAGCCATGGAAAAGTTGATGTCAAAAATTCCGAAAGAAAGTATAGACTTGAGCTATAGCTGGCCACAGGAGAAAGGCTGACAGGCGCTGAAAACAGCAAAATCCTTCCTCCTCCATCCTCTTCCATTTCAATCTTCCCACCAGTGTCTCCTACTGCCAGAAACCAACAGGAATCCAGCTGGCAAGGGAATCTGGGAAGTGGATTTTGCAGCCTTACAAAACAAAGCAGGAGATGGTAGGCTTGAAGCTGAAAACACAAATAAATAGCCAGCACAGTTTGAGACCAGTATTTTCCCTATCCCGTTTCAAGTTCCTTGACTGAGAACTCCCCAATGTGGGTTTTGCAAGAACCAAACCCTGATTCTCGAAAATTAGTTAATGTCATGAAGGTTTTCTGACTTAAAGTAAGTTGGAATATTTCACTAGAACTCCTTTCTTCTGTCAGGATTTATTTCCTATTTATTTGGGCCAGACTTTTCTTAGGTAGTACATACAGAAATACTCTTATAATTGAGAACAACGCCCAAATACAACAATTTCTTCCAACAAAGAAAAATTCTTAATAGATTCCTAGCATGTCCAAAATCTGTTTAAGTATCTCTTAATTCTCTGACACAAAGAGCTGGCCTCTGTATTGGAATGAGAGTTGGGGCCTCTGAGAGAAGTGAGTAATATTTTGTTCTGCCGGTAGGAGAGATGTTGACTCTTTGGGGGCCACAGTGTAGTTGCTCTCCAAGAAAGCTCCCAGTGATCCCCGCCTCCTGGTATTCACACTCTTGTGCCGTCCCCTCCCATGCTAAATAGAGCTGAGCTGTGTACGCAACAGGATACTGTAGAAATGACCATGTGTGACTTCTGAAGTCATAAAAGACGCTACAGCTTCCATCTTGCTTTCTCTTCCATTACTCACTCCTGGAGAAGCCAGCTGCCCCAATCTGAAAACATCCTCTGTAGCTCTCCAGAGACGTTCATGTGGCAAGGACCTGAGGCCTTCTGCCAACAGCCACGTGAGTGAGCCACAGTGCAAGCACACCCTCCGCGCCAGTCAGGCCCTCAGATGACTGCAGCTCCAGCCAACATGTTGACTACAACCTCCAAGACACCCACAGCCAGAACCACCCAGCTAGGTTGCTCCCAAATTCCTGACCAACAGAAACTCTCATTTACTCTAATTAAACCTTAATTAACTCTAAATAAACATCTCTCGTATGTTTACTATTGTTTTAAGGCATGTGTTTACAGATGACTTATTATGGAGCGACAACATACATACCCTCAAACAGCCCTCCCTGGTTATATTCTCTCATTCCTTAGTCAAATGGACAAGATTCATTTAACATACATTGCTCCTGGTCCCCTGATTGGGCCTGAAGGAATCTTCTAACCTCATTAATGTGGTTTATTTAAAGAGTCCAGCTGCTCCCACCCTCTCTATTCCACTACTCCTTTAACATATCTTGAATTTTCTGTCAACCAAAGCTGGCAGAGGAATCAGATGCCCCTTAATACTGGAAGCATTCAAGCAGATGATCAAAGATTACAAAAAATTTTTTATACCTACTGGGAGATGGGACTACATGACCTCTAAGGTTTCTAGTAACACTGAGAAGGTTCTAAGACACAAGTCTCTGGGTGTCCCCCCGCTAAACTGTGCAGCAATCATCAAGGATACCAAGTATTGGAAGGAGACTGGAGTTCACAGGAAAAAGAAAAAGAGAGAGAGAGAATTAAAATAGCTTATAAACTTAAGATGCTCAGCCCAACTAATAATTAAAGTAATGCAAATTTAAAACAACTAGTAAAGCATTGATTTTCATGAGCCAGGCTGGAAAAATCTGCAAGTTTCAGGAAACCCACCAGGGTAAAGGGTGGAGACACAGACATTATGGGTGGGAGTGTGGATCCGTGCACACTCTTTGAAAGGTAACTTGGCAATCTATATTAAAACTTCACCTATACATAGCCTACAAGACTCAGTGCTTACAGCTGTGAACAAAACTATCCAGTACCTCTGTTTGCCAGGATAAAATTCTATAAATAACCTAAATGTTCATCAATTTTAAAAACGGGTAAATAAATTGTAAGGCAACAAAACAATGAATAGCATGCAACCTATAAACAAAAGGAGCTGGAGCTGTATGTGGGCTAATACGAAACACCGTCAAAAGATACTATCAGGAGCAAAAACAAGATATGCCCCCCTAGTAGAAAAAGGAAGGAGGGTGTGTAAGCCTAGAAAGTGTCAGAAAGGAGTTTTAAAAATGCTGTTCAGGGCGCCTGGGTGGCTCAGTTGTTAGACGTCTGCCTTCGGCTCAAGGCGTGATCCCGGCTTTCTGGGATCGAGCCCCGCATCAGGCTCCCTGCTCCGCTGGGAGCCTGTTTCTTCCTCTCCCACTCCCCCTGCTTGTGTTCCCTCTCTCGCTGGCTGTCTCTCCCTCTGTCAAATAAATAAATAAAATCTTAAAAAAAAAAAAAATGCTGTTCATAGTTGCCTCTAGGGAGGAGTACTAGAGACTTGGGAGGAGAAAAACATTTTACTGTATGCTCTTTTATACTGCATGCATATTTTTCTAATTTTTTTAAAGTAAGGGGGAGATTTAACATGGATTTAACATGGATTTAACATGGAAAAAAGAACAGAAAAGGAAAAACAAAGGTTTAGGTTATAGTTATTTTTCAACTAATTTTATAATGTAGTCCAAAGCAGCCAGGGTCTGCCTTTGGGCTTAAGACACTCACATGTACATTCAACCGTTAAAAATCATCTCCAGGAGAAAAAAGGTCCTTCACACTGTCAGTGTGCCTCCCACTAATTAGGGAATGAAAGCTCTTTTGCCATCTTAATGCAAACCACTAACTCAAGGACTGGAGGCATCCACAAGATGAACACCCTCCCACTCTAAGCTTTGTGATTCATGAACTGTGATAGAATTGCCTTTCTCTGAATGTTTAGGCAAAGAGTGGCAAGGTTAAAGAAATAAAGAGAAGTCAGCATTCATCTTACTAACTAGTGGGAGTCATCCAGAGCTCACAACTGCTGTCAAAAAGCAGCCTGCTCCTGCCCACTGCCTCTACCCATAAATGTCAGATGTGATTTTCTTCTCCAATGACCAAACCCTTTCTGAGACTAAGTGACCACTTCCCAGATCAGTGATCTGCTTAAAAGAAGTCTAGTAAGTAGCTGTTAATTATTCTCAGTGTGTATGACATGAAGGAAATTGATGTAGGACAACACGCTTCCAAAAAGAACATTCTTTTTCTCTTTTGGCCAATATGTTACAGATGAGAACTTCAGGTCTTAAAATGGGCTTGTGTTTGCTAACAGGTGAGGGCACTTTTGTTAATCTAACTAAAAATAACCTAGAGCTGTCTAAAAACATTCATTTAAGTGATGTCAAATATGTGTTATGCCCTGCTTAAGAAGAAGGATAATACCCAGCATTGTCCTAATAAATTACTGTAGCAATGCTATCATGAGACTAGACAGAAAACCCCCCAAACAACCTTGCCAACACTTTCACCCAGATGTTTAGATTCTTTCTCAATTCATACCGGGCAAATGTCTAGAATTTTAAAACTCCTTTTGAATCACAGAGAAAAAAAAGGGGAGGTGGACTGTAGAACCAGTCTAACCCATCTCTTCTAGAGATTTTAAATCATTTTAAGGTTGTTAAAAAGGGAAATAGTCCTTTTAAATAATTAGATATGATTTATTTATAGACCGATATACCGTAAACCAAGGACAGGCCCAAAGTTAGTTTCCATAGTCAAAACACTAGTGCCTGAAAAAACTGAGGACTTACTCATCAAGAAAAGGCCAAGTGCCCAAAGTAATAATGTGTAGAAAACCTTCCAACTATAATAATTTGCAGGGATATATAGAAACACATTGAAAAGGACACATGTAATCTCTAATCTCCACAACTCTGTACAATGTAAATTTCACGAGCTTGGGACCTTCACTCTTTCCTATAAAATGCCTGCCACATGGCAGGTGCTCCCTAAAATCAAAGGAGCTCATTTTTATAAAGGCATCTACCTTCTTTTCTTAGAGGTAAGATATCTGAAGTTCATAATTATCTACCTTGAGTTTTTGTCTAATCTTTGTGTTAAATTGAACTGAATGTTTTGAAGTAACATGAACATAATCTCATTACATTTTTTAAAGATTTATTTATTTGAGAGAGAGAGAGTGCAGGGGAGGGGGGAGAGGGAGAGAGAATCTCAAGCAGACTCTGCGCTGAGCACAGAGCGCCATAAGACCACAACCCAAGCAGAAATGAAGAATCAGATGCCAAACCAACTAATCTCATTACATTTTTAAATTCAATAAATTATAATAAATATCCATCCATGTTCACTGAACATTTAAGTACATTATAAATTAAACTGGCCTTTGGTGGCCAGTCAGGAATCTGATGGCCGCTCTGGGCTGCATACCCGTGGCTGTCCAAGAGATGTTGCTCCACGGCAAATCACTGGGAAGGCCCCCGGGAAGTGATGTGAGAAACATGAGGGCAAATTTAAACAAGTTTCTTCACTGAAGAATTTCTGAAAATTGAGTATTAAATGTGCATCTACCAAGCAAAGGCTGTAAGTTTCCCAAGCTTATTTAAGCAGGAAACATTTTGTAATGTGCACATGTGGCTATTGTTGGGTCTTTATCCCCACTCACTTTAGAAATGAACTACATGGAGCTATTTACTCAAATTGGACATAAGCTCAGTAGGGATCTATACATTCCCTTCCCAGCACTGAGACCTGAAACACCTTACTTAATCATCAGATTCCTCACCTGTAAAACGGAGATAAAGGTATGACTTAACTCATACTTTGCTGAAAAGAAATCCAAAATTGATACATATTAAGCAGTCAATAATTGCTCTGATTATTATCATTACACCTGTCTTAGACTGCTTGGGCGGCCGTAACAAAGACTGGGTGACTGAAACAACAGTTCTGGAAACTAGAAAGTCCAAGACTAAACTCTGGCAAGATTCAGTTTCTAGTGAGGGCTCCCTCCCTGGCTTCTAGATGACCACCACCTTCTCACTGTGTCCTCACATTGGGAGGGAGACAAGGAGAAAGGGAAAGAGAGAAAGCTGTCCAGTGTCTCTTCCAACAATAACACTAACCCAATCAGATTAGAGCATCCCCTTTTGCCTCACCTAACCTTAACTACTTCCGAAAAGGCCCTATCTCCAAATAGAGTCACAAGGTAGGTTAAGGCTTTAGCACAGGAGTTTTGGGGGAACATAATTCGGTCATAATTCAAGTCCCCTCCCTTTGATTTCTGTTCTCTCACTTCTTAGTATCTACTATATTGCTGAAAGAATAAAAATCTCCAGCTGTTGAGAAGTGAACAAGTTTGTTCCTTCACTGCGGCCATAGATCCATACAGCATAATGTTGCCGGGTTGGCTCTTTGGGTCAAATAAATTAAGCCACTCTACCTTGAGAAGATGAGCAAGTAAAGGGAAAATGGTCTCCGGGCTTCCTGACTCAGCCGTCAGAATACCAGGCTGCATTATCATAAGGGGTCAGACAAAAAAAGAGCTTGGGTGTGGAAAATACGGGCTCCACATACATTTCGCAACTCTTCGCATCACATAGTGGAAAACCACTTTCAGAAACAAAATTTTGCTCCTATTGGATCAGGCAAATCTATAATTTCGTGAATTAAGAAATTTCCATATGGTACACATCAAAGCAAGTAATTATAATCCTATGTGATGAGAATGTAAAAGATGAAAAGTAACTAAAAGAAAAAGTCAAAGAACAGACTAAAATAAAATATCTGCCTTAAACATGACAAAGATTAACATTTATATTAATATCTGATGGGATATAAAGAGTGGAAGCATATCAAAATCAACAGCAACTGCATGTACTAGTGAATCAACAGGAAACACAAGGGAGCTGACAATTTGTCAGCCAGAGGGAACCTGTGGGGACCTCTTGCCCACTCCACTCAGAGTGCGCTCTCTTTGCTCCTCACCTCTCCTCCAGGCAAAGGCTGGTTCATCTTCCAAGCTGCACACATATATCACCTCATCTTCTATACTGGCGCATCTCCCAAGTTCCTTCTCAAGCACTTTTTTATACTTTGAGTGAAGCCCTCATTTTACCTACTGGAATTATTTCCCCATGAGATGCAGAATTTTTTCGAATGCACAGACTAAATAATTCTTTCTCATCTTTGTATCTCCAGTAGCTGGCAAAAGTCCTGACATAGAGTGGGTATTCAGAAAGTGCTCATTGAATAAATAAAATGCTCATCATTCATGAGGTAATAATGGGACACAAAAACAGGTTTTGAAACAATTTAGTGAAAGAAATACAATGTAAAGCAACTTTTACTACACTAGAGAACATTATATAACACAAGAATAAAATTCTATTTTAAATGACAAAAATTACTTCAACCCTTCAGAAAAGTAGCATGGCAATACCTATTAAAAATCTCAGCAACCTATTCATTCCTGAGAAGCAGCTAGGATTGTTTCCAAAGGAAAAAGCAAAAAGAAAAAAAATAAATAAATAAAAGTAACTGAAGTGTCACAGAAATTTTCATTAATTAAAAAATCAAACTATCACGAAGTCTTTATATAGGAGGAGAATGAGCAAAGCAGCATGCATCAACTCAATGAAATATTATGCAACCAAAAAACTGATACTTTAAGACTGTAGAAATACTGTGCACTATTTTTTTAATTTTTGAGGTTACATCTAGAACACTTCATCGTAAGTTTATTTAAAGGGGGCGCCTGGGCACTCAGTCAATTAAGCGTCTGCCTTTGGCTCAGGTCATGACAGGTGAGGTGTCTCAGCTCAGCAGGGAGCCTGTCTCTCCCTCCCCCTCTGCCTGCCACTCCCCCTGCTTGTGCTCTCTCTGTCAAATAAGTAAATGAAATCTTTTTTAAAAAAAAATTACTTAAAGGATGCAAAGTTGTCATTGTTGGCATATTGCAAGCACTGACCTTTTAAAAATAAAATGATTACATTATCTCTTTAATTCTACTGAGGTATAATTCACATCCAGGTATAATTCACATCCATACAATTCACCCATTTAAAGTATACAATTCATGGCTTTTAGTATATTCACAAAGTGGTGCAAATATCCACACAATCAATTTTGAGCATTTTCATTATCATTACCTCAAAAAGAAAGCCCACACTTCTTAGCTGTCGATCCAGTCCTCTCACAGCCCTCCCACCCAGCCGCTGGCAACCATTAATCTACTTCCTGTCTCCACAGAGTCACCTATTTTGGAATTCACCTATCTCAGTGGACTCCTACAATATGTAGGCCTCTGTGACTGGCTTCTTTCTTAGCATAATGTTATCAAACTTCATTCATGTCATTCCATCTACCAATGTTTCATTTCTTTTATTAATTAATAATATTCCATTGTATAGATATACCACTTTTTTTTTTTTAGATATACCACATTTTACTTATCCATTCCCCAGTTGAATTGTTCTCACTTTGGGGTTATTATGAATAATGCTGCTCTGAACATTTGTATAGAAGTTTTTGTGTAGACATGTTATTTCTCTTGAGTATTACACCTAGGAGTAGAATTACTGGATCATATCATAACTATTCTTATTTGGGAAACTAGAGACTATTTTCCAAAGCACCTGAACCCTACAAATCCTCACCAAAACTCCTCATTGTCTGTCTGTTTTATGCTAGTCGTCCCAGTGGGTATGAAGTAATATCTTACTGTGGTTTTGACTTGCTATTCTCTGATGGCTAATGATGCTGACCGTCTTTTCATGTGTTTATTGGTCATCTGTATATCTTCTTTAGAGAAATGCCTATTCAGATCCTTTGCCAATTTTTAATTGGATTTTATTGTCTTTTTCTTGTTGAGTTGTAGTACTTCTTTGTATATTCTGGATACTAGTCCCTTATAAAATATATGATGTGCAAAAATGTTCTCCCATTCTGTGGGTTGTCTTTTCACTTTCTTAATGTTATTCTTTTAAATGTGTCCTACCATAATCCATACCAATTCCTACCATAATCCATATAAAACATACATGAATAAGTGCTAAAAAAATTTGCATCACTCCTTTTCTCCTTGAAATCATATCTCATTCCTCTTTTCCCTCAGAATTTTATCCTAATATATTTATGCTTGAACATTTTTTACTGATTTATGAATACTCTATCATACTTCTCTGCAAAAAAAGTTTTATACATACATCACAATACTTAAATGCCTCTGATTTCCTATGACAATATAACTCAAAGCTTTAATATTTTTCTTATGCATTCAGTTATAATTATTTTTCTATTTTTAATATAAACTACTTATAATAATTATTAATAGGACACAATATATACAATGTTTATTGTGACAAACAGTCATTAAACATAAGGAATAAATTTTTTTTGGCAATGTACTGCTTAGTAAGATAGATGGGGTAGGGGATGGTTAAGGGGCCTTAAGATGTGCCTGAATCAAAACTATGAATTGGTTGGTCCTTCGTTTGATGGTCAGGGCTTTGAAAACCTGGGGCCAATATGCCATAGCTAGATGACAGATGGGGGACAGTTTTTTTTGTGAAACAGGAGAAGGCTATGGTAGAAGGAAAAGTGGGAAAGAAGAGTCTGCATGATGCCCAGACGTCGGTGTGTTTTCAGGGAGATCGGTTTTCAGAAAGAATACATCCAATTAATAATAAGGATCTGAAAAGAGATTCTCTTAAAATTATCCAGCCTACATACCTCTTGGAAATTCTTTTCGTACTCCCCTAAGTGTACATGGTCCCCAGTTGGAAGACAGAGGCATTAGAGGTTCTTACACTCCCTGGGATGATTACGCATAATGAATACTTGTCTTATTACACAAAGTCTTGCTTTGCTGACACCTTTTTCTATACAGGACAGAAGTGGTCTCCTGGGTGGAGAAAGCAGCTTACTTTCTCCAAAATTTCATGATCAAATAGGACGGGTCAAAGCAGTCAAGACATTTCAAATAATAAAGAAGGTTTGTATTCGGCAGTTGGTGAGAAGAAATCTAACTGCTGATTACTTTTATGTCCTTTTCTTTTACCCTAAAAGTTTGATGGCTTCGAATCACTTGCTACACTAGACAGCGATATACAAATAACCCTAAAATAGCTACTTTTAAAATCAGATTTAAACTTGACAAGAACTTATGACTGGGTTAATATTGCTTATACTCATCTAAATGTCACTTTGACAAACTACATGTTTGTCTGGATGACATCTCCCCCTAGGCATATGGTGCTTCCATTAACTCCGGTGTTATCTTTGTAGCAGGAGAATATGCCTCATTGTTTTCAGAATATTCATAATTTACAAGGCCTCTCTCTTTGGTCATGATTCATAATTGCTCATAACATTGAGGGGAAAGATCCCTGCACAGATGCTATCCTGTGTGTGTATGTGTGTGTGCGTGTGTTTAATTATTATTAATTTCAAAGAACAAAGTGTTCTCTTTGAAGCAAATGTTTAATAGTCATGATCCAAATTTTAGATGAAAATGATACCTTATAAAGTATAACATAAAAAAAAATATTATAGCAACCCTGGACAATACAGGGAAACTTTACAGAAGAATATAAATTCAACAATTCCATTCAATGGCATTTATTAAAAAGTTATCTTGCACAAGACTCTGTGATAGAGATATGGAGGATAAACACACTTCAGCCCTTGAGTCTATCACCAAATTGGCATCACAAAATAGACAAAGAATCTGAGGGTTATAAGGGGATTTGTGAACCAAATATTTATCCCCAAACTTAGGTCGTCAGAATTCAAAAACATTCTCTGGAGAACTGATGACTTCTAAAATCAGTTTCAGAGTCAAATATCCACCCCCCCCCCCCGCCCCTGCCCCCATCTGCTCTTCCTGCCAGTAGCACGAAAATTCAAACAAATCAACAACAAACCTTGCAAAATAGACAATATTTCATGAGAATAGTGAAAGTGATTTTGGAAAAGACCACAGAAAATGAGGATCTCAGGATCCTCTTTATAATCAATAATTAAAGATGAAAACAATCTATATAATTCTATTGATGCTTTAAAAGAGAATAAAATGATTACAAATTTTTTAAATCTCTTGAAAAAATAAAAATAAACAAAAAGGACCCTTTACAATTATGTTTAAATGATGGACAGTCAATGTGTTATCATAAAACTTTCAGAATATTCCTAAAAAAAACCCTTAATTCATTTTTTTCCTAAAAATCAGCACATAGTTGCAAATAAAAACCAGAACAAACTGTATTTTCATGATTATCAGTTTGTTTTCTATAAGAACCAAATCTCAATTAAACCTTGGATGCCTATGAGACACGAAATGTTGATCTCCATCTTAAGTGGATTCACCTTCAGTGAACTTTTTCCAGTGCCAATTACCCTTGAGCCTCCTATATCTTTCTAGTTCCAATTAATGAGCAACATCCTAGCCAGCTAAGCCTACTGGAATGATCTGTGTTGGAAGGGGCTTTCTGCTGTGGAACCTACTGCTGTCTCTTCCCAACTCAGTCCCCTTTCCGAGCACCACGTGTACCCTCCGTACTCCCCCTTCAGCCTTGGTGCCCAGGAGCCCATCCGAGCCAACTGCTGAGAAAGACACACAAGTCTCCCCAGGCTGTGAAGCTTAATGGGTTTTGTTGTTAGTCACTCTCAAACAAATATATAATTGCCCAAAAATTTTTACAATAATGACCCCTGGTCTAAGTATCTGAAATTCTTCTTGGAAAGATAAAACATAATCCACTTTTGTTCACTTGACAAACTTGAACTTTAACTCATTAAAACAGTCCCACCACCACGACCAGCACTCCCCACACCCCATCAAATGTCAGCATTTGGCAAACCCTTCCTCCAAGATGGTCTGTCTTCCAGAAAGGAAAATGCAAGGGAAGCACAACAGTGGGTCTCAGGTGAGCAGTCTGCCTTTCCCAGGGGCTCTAGGCAGAGAGTCACCAAGTCAGCTAAGGCATGTCGCTGTGTGTTTAGTCACTCACAAAACACTATCAGTTGTATGATGTCTATCACCCGGTGAATTCACAGCCATTGAATGAGCAGGTTGGAGAAATCAGCCAAAGCCAGAATGTAGGAATGTTTGATTCCCTGATGCTCCCGAAAAGAACAGGGATTTTCAGCCCTATCAGATCACCGCCACCTCTTCACAGCAAATGCTTGAAATCCAGAGACAGTGATTACACACATGGAAAGAGAGAGAAAACTATAATATAAAGGCAAAATAAAGAGACGTAATTTTTACTGTCTTTCAAATGTGTAAACTGTATGTATATATGTATTCTCTTAATATGTAAATAGACATGACTACAATAAATGATTTAATGAGATAATAAGATGCTTGCAACTACTTTTAATAAGTAAATTTGAATTTAAAAGACATTCACCTGAATATTTTCAGTACTCTTTAATGGATATTTTTAAATAAAGATTGAATGTGTGTGTGTGTGTGTGTGTGTGTGTGTGTGTGTGTATACACATATATGTATAACCATATTCATCACACTGCCCACAAATGTGTACTGGTATGATTTAAATACCACAAGCAGCACTGCTTCTGGTGATAGGATTTCCCAAAATGGTAGATATGTCTTTGGGAAGTCTCCAATAAATCAAAGTACAACTCTGACATACTCAGTAGTGACATTACTGAAAATTTCAGTATATATTAAGACTGGGCCAAAAAAATTTTTTTTTGTTTCATAGGTTAAGTGGGTTTAGATATTTGACTCAGGTAATTACAAATAGCTTTTTCACCAACAATCTTCAAAAGAGACATTCTAGGATTTTGCAGAATGCACAGAATAAGCTTTCATTGGTTGGCTATTTTTCTGCATACTCCAGAATGCTGAGCACCTCTGGTCCTCCACCCATCAAACACCAACGGCATACTCCATTCTTTTGGACAACCAAAATAAGTTCCCACCAGTTTCCAAAACACTCCCTGAGGAGAGGCAGTACCACTCCCACTAAGACCCACTGAATAAAACGGTCCTAAAAATACTGATTGGGGACTAACAGGATACCAGACACAGTGCTAGGCAGTAGGGACAAAGTAGTGGTGGGGGGGGGAATATATATATATTATGTCTTAGAGCACAGTGGAGAAAGTGAATTTAACACCTACCCAAGTAATTATATCAATACAAAATACTGTTCAGTGCTAGGAAAGGAAATTATAAACTAATTTCGGTGGTGGTGTCATCAGACTTTAACAGTTTGTGGATCAGTAAACTTATTTTCTTTTATTAACTTGGAGACATAAATAGGGTTGTCAGCTTTTTAATTTTCAATGAAAGTTTTTTTAAAAAATAATAACTACCATTTACAATCACCATGGTAACAAGAAAGCAGAAAAGAAATCATTTTTGAATTTTAAAACACATAAAGCAAAAATGGTAGAAAACCTCACTCACCACATTATTATTTTTCTCTTTTTGCTGTGGTTTGATAAAAACTTATCACAGATTGGCATTTTTGTTACCATAGTATAAGATCTTTGCTGCTCCAAGAGTGGTCTGCAGACCAGCAGCATCAGGATCGCCTGAGAATTTTTGAAAAAGGCAAAACGTGCAGGCCCCACTTCATTCCTGCTGCATCAAAATCTCATTTTAATAAGATCCCCAGGTGATTCTCATCCACATTAAAGTTTGAGAAACGCTGTCCTAAAATAGATGATACTGACCCTCCAGTGGCTGCAATTCAGCCATAACCATGGACATTTGAGACTCAGTAATGATCTTTAACACTCAATAACCATTTTCTCAAAGAAGGTAATTGAGGGGTCCTGGAAAAATGAGGGCACAAGATGAAGCATAAAGCGTAGGAGCTGGTATCCTAAACATCAATCACGTTTCACCCTTTAAACCTCATGACCTTGAACAGAACTGGGGGTGGGGAGCCAGGAGACATGTCATCACAAACACACACGCAGCCTTGCAGGAGCACACGCAGCCTTCAGTAGCACGGACCTGAGTTCCAGGCTCCTGGGTGAGAGAAGGCATCCAGGGACCGTGCTAAATGCTGGGTCTGATTCTGACTGCTTAGTGCTGCCAGAAGACAAAGCAATTTTTATCACCAGCAGTCAGTAAGTCGGCCAACTGTTTAGGTGACTTGACACACGCTACTCTGAATTCACGTTTTAGGATATTTTATCCCACAATTAGTTTTTCTAACAAAGGAAATCTCTCTAGGTATGTGTTAATTATGGGCAAAGACATGAGGCACAGATTCAGGCCTGTGATGAGCCACTGTGATGGGGAAATAATTGCCAGTGCGGAGCAAGGCCTTTTCGAGACACACAAAAAGTTCCAGTATAGATCTGTGGTGACACATGACATATGGCCACATATGGCTACTGACCACATGAATGCGGTTCGTCCAAACTGAGATACGCTGTGTAGATTTTGGAAACTTGGTACAAAAAAACCAGAAAATATATCAATAATAATTTTATATCGATTACATGTCCAAATTATAATATTTTTATATACTGCACTAATAGTAAAATTAAAATAACCTATTTCTTTTATTTCTGTAATATGACTACTAGAAAGATTTGTGGCCTGTGTTAGTTCTGTCGGACAGTGCTGGTCTAGAAGCTCATTAGAAGTATGCATGCTTCAACCATAAGTTAAAAAAATTACATAGATAGATATATCCTAAATCTTGGAGAATACCTGCAGAAAACATTTAGATGGTAGCTGAATAAAAAGGGGACAGAAGAGATATTCAGGAGTTTTTTTTTTTTTTTTTTTAACAACTGCTGATCAAGGGACCCCTTTCTGAATTGTCTGCATGGGGGTCCCTAAATTTACATCTAAAAAAGAGAGAACTATCAAGCATTTAATAAAAATAGACAAAGGGGAGGAGTTAGGCTGGAGTGCAATCACAGTGATGATGACTTCTCTCAGAGTCTAGGAATGCAGAGGAGTGGAAAAGATAAACAAATTCCACTGACAATAGCCAATAATTTCCTGGCCTAAGCCAGTCAAATAACTAAACCTTCCCACCCCACGTAAAACGGGGAAGGTGAAACCACAGTCTCAACCCTTGAGTCAGATCAGGAAAGGTGCTACATTTGGAAAACAGCCAGAGGCGGCCCATATCGATTGGTAGACAGGTAACTGTAAATTAAACCGAACTCACAGCTCTTCTCCCAGGGTAAAAGAAAAACAGAAAAACTTCCATGGACTTAAAAAATAGATTCAAAAATCATTTTTTTAATATGAAGACCTCCACACGTCCCAGTGCTAAAACAATATCCCCAACGCTGGAAAAGGCTGCTGGGTCAGTTTGGGAATGAGACTAGGAATATGAAGCAAGCAAAGGAGCTGAAGCCATCTCCAATCTGGGCAGATTCCTCTCATTCCTGGCCCCTGGAACAATCCCATCACTTAGGAAAGCTGGAGCTCTGCCAACACGCTGCTTCTGCAGTCTGCTGGGGGATGGGTGAGGAGGGTGGAAATGTCTGGGCAGCTGGCTTTTATCACAAAGCCTTCTCTCTCAGAAAGGCTTATAATGAATTTCCTAGACATGATATAACACAGTATTTTAAGTGATTAACCGTACAAAGAGATCACGTTTTAAAAAATAAACGTCTAAGGTGTAAGAGGCCAACAACTACATGAATGAAATCTGATGCAACGTGAAAACATTATATTCTGGTGGTTTTCAATTCCTTTCATTAGATTTAATCTTAACAAATCTACATAGGAGAGAAAAAAACTAACATATTGAGGGCTTCACAGAGGCACCAGGGGCTTCCCCACCTTATTCCACTTAAAAATAACTTTTAATAGAGAATTCACTGGGAGCCATTCACGGTTCTAGGGAGTTCGCATGTATT
This sequence comes from Ursus arctos, assembly GCF_023065955.2. Classification (NCBI taxonomy): domain Eukaryota; kingdom Metazoa; phylum Chordata; class Mammalia; order Carnivora; family Ursidae; genus Ursus; species Ursus arctos. The sequence continues at coordinate 31,938,785 of NW_026622985.1, read as the reverse complement.
AAAACTCATGCTACCCTAACAACCCTATGAAGCAGGTATTATTCGTATCCCCTGCTCCAGATGCTCGGGGAGGCGAGCTACCACACAGCCAAGAAGTGCTCGCAGGCTCACGACACCTGGCTGCTCGGCAGGAGCACCCTGACCTCTCACCCCAGCTGTGAAGCCACTGCACAGCCTTTCCTCGCAGATAAGGACACAGAGACACCAGCACAGAGAGACTGATTGTTCATAACGACAAAGCTACTAAGTGGCGGAACATGGATTCGAATCCGTATCTAACTTTAAATTCTCCTCAGAGGCAGGCTTCCTGTTTTCACCAAACCTTTGCCCCAGTTCGTGATGCTGGCCAAAATGTCGCAGTGTCTTCTTACTCTCTAGAGGATCCTTGCTGGCCACACTTCTCCTTTCTGTTCTCTTAGCCAAACTGTCAATACTCGTACCCTAGTTTAAGCTGCTGGCTCTTGAGGCATGTGAAGGATACGAAGTAGGACTTATGTTCTTCACAGCAATGTATATTTAGGTATTCAGGTCTATAAGTCTGTCATGGAACATGGAAAATAAAACGCATTGTCTCAATGGACAAATGAGTGAGTAACTCGTATTACTTGTCACTAAAGTACCAAGGAAATAACTAACATTGTGAAATCCATGTTACTAGGGTGTGTAGGACACCCACCTTCCCTAATCTGATCCTGAACACAATGTCCTTAAATCCTGACTTTGTCCGATGAAGCAGAATAATGGGGGGCCGGTAGGGAGGAGAGAGACTCCACTGTGAGAAGAAAAAACTGCGGCCGGGGGCGCAGTGCTCACGTTCTCAGAATGCAGTTTCCTCTTCTACAAATCAGGGATGAAAATACTTACCCACTACTTCACGGGCTTGTTGCAAGAATTTTCTGAAATAACGTATGAAATTGTTCTGTAAACTCTGAAGCCCTACAAAATCTGCTGGGATGATGCAGCGACACTCCTGCCTGGATTAGCCAGCATGCATAAGGGTTTCGGGGCTTGTGAGGGCGGCAACGAGGGAGAGAGGTCTGTCCCTCTAACACCACATACTCAGTAACTCAACCCTCTAGGTCAAATCATCACCGGATTTTAAGGTTGAAGAGCTTTTTTTTTTTTTTTTTTTTTAAACAACAATGAGAGATAATAAGCACTGATTTAAATAAAAAGCTTGAAAATCTAGGAAGGCACAATCATCACCGCAAATACCATCCTAATCAAGTCTCCAAGCGATAGATGAGGGTGCTCTGGGGGAGCTTTCACTGCTAGACCTTCTGATCAAGTGCAAGATGGTGGAAATGTTACCTTCAAGTCACTTCAGAAAGAACGGAGATGCATAAAGCTAAGGTGTTTTACTCTTTTTTAATAAGCTGGGGGAAAAAAGACTTTAGAAAACAAACCTAACACCTTAAAACTCTAATGTTCAGAACATTTCAGATTTTCCTTGTCAAATTCTTTTTCCTCCTTTTTTCACACTATCAACATGCCAATATCCGGGTCTGCAATCAACTCTGCCAAGGAGAGGCATATATGAAGAACAACCCTTTAAAGAGAGGAGCAAAATAACTAAAGATCTTCACATTCAACTGCAGTAACAGCTGCCCCTCTCTTAAAATAAAAGATGTCTAATTATTAGTATTCATGCGGTCAGACTATACCCTCGGAAGGCACAGATCCACCCTTTCAGTCCACAACAGAAATCCTTTTAAGCCATTCGACATCCTGTACTGTGCAGTTTTAGACCTGCACATATGTCTCAGTTGGGGGCCAGGGATTGATATGATTACAAACTCTAGGAAAAAAAATTTAAGATAACAAAGAAAGATGACAAAATTAAAAAATAAATAAAAGAAACAGAATTTTTTTAAAAATTATAGTACAAAGAAGCCAGTAAGCTGACAAATGGCATGCTACTACATTAATAATGGCAACTATGAATATTCATTACACAATAGTCATAAATAGAATGAAGGAAAACCAGAGTGCAGATGGGGCAAAAACTCAGAAAGCTTTGCAAAGAGAAGAAAAGAAGGAATGAAGGAAAGAAAACACACACAAGCCTCAGACGATACTATTTAAGTAAGGATCCCTGGTGGAAACTTTGATCAAAGATAAGATAGGACAGTAAAGAAGGAATTTCCTTACACAAAGGTAAATAAATAAACAGTATAAACTACCCAGAATGACAGGAAGTGCTTTCAGTAAAAACACAGTCAGGGTAGTCTTTTGCTTAGGATGTTAAGGATTAGAATAATATATCTCCCAAACCACTGATAAGCTTAGTGAAACTGCCCCACCCTCCAATACCTTCACTCCCCACTTAGAGAACGGACAGCCCCAGATAAAAACCCAACGCACTAGTATGCAACCTCAAATGCTTGATCTTTATAGATCCCAGGAATGAAGAGGAAAAACTGAAGATACAAAGAGAATTAACCCCATCACATGTGCTCATGGATCACAGCTTGATTTTCCCTCCCATTAGAAGCTAGAGACTTCATGAAAAGGTCACCACATTGGATCTAGTCTTTCTAGATGATAGTTTCAAGAGAAGCACAGAAAATCCTTATGTTCTAAATGGGTAAAAACACCGCCACACAAATGGTCACTTTACGTTTTTTTTAAAACGTGCAGATTATTCTAAACTGTTTCCAAACAAACAACTGGGGGCAAAAAAAAAAAAAAAAAAGACGTGGGTACTAAATTATTGACACTGCACAACATCTGGCCTGTAGTTTTTAATTAGACAAGAAAGACTCCTGAAGGCAAATGCCACAGGACTGTTAGAAGTGGAGTGAGCACCTACTCTAAGTAGGAAAATCAATTTATTTGCAGCACTCTCATTTTGTTTCTCAATTAGTCCCACAGCCAAGGGCTACCCTAACACACTCTTAGCATTCATTTGCAACTTAAAAGTCACACAATTTCAACAGTAAATGTAATTCAGCCATCATTTAAATGCAAGGAACTTTCAACGCTCCTTTTAAAAGGACCCAGTCCAGGAGGCTGCCCCCACAGCCCACTTCATCGGTGGCCCAGGGGGCTGTCCAGTCCCCTCCAGTCCCAACACCTCACTACCCCTGCGACCCTGCGTCAGTTGCTTAACTTCTCTAAATCTCAGTTTCTCTATCTGTAAAAGTGGAAATAGTAATGCCAACGTTATTAGATTAAATAACGTATTTATTTTATTTATATTTAAGGGGTTTTTTTAAGTGTCACTGTCAATAAACGATTGGTGAATTTCTATGGCATTCTGAAAAATAAGGAAAAAAGAAATCTTATATCTGAATTATGGAAATGAACTCACCAAAAGACTGCAGTAGTATTTTTTTTTTAAGATTTTATTTATTTGACAGAGACAGCCAGCGAGAGAGGGAACACAAGCAGGGGGAGTGGGAGAGGAAGAAGCAGGCTCATAGCAGAGGAGCCTGATGTGGGGCTCGATCCCATAACACCAGGATCACGCCCTGAGCCGAAGGCAGACGCTTAACGACTGCGCTACCCAGGCGCCCCTCCAGTAGTTTTGTCCTCTTATCCTTTGAAGCAACACTGATTCGGCACATACCAGGTACAAAACACTATGCTGAACAAATGAGATATAGAAGGAGGTAGAAATGCACCTCTGCCCCCATGAACCACATGCTCCCAGGGAGGGGAAATAAGAGGTGATTTTAAGGATGCAAATATCTGCTCAGACAACAGGTCCCAAGGTCATAATAAGTGCCTATGAGAGGAGAACATCCTAATGGAGAAAATTCCCCACTTCATCAACTCATGGACACAGATTACAGAATAGGGATAAAAGGGCTACTCTTGCCAAGACAATGAGTAGGTTCCAGTGAAAACGTTGGTAACCAAGAATGAGAACCATGTGGATATCATCAGAGCTGACAGGGAAGGCACCAAACCTGAAGTGGGAAAGCAGGGGAGGATTTTCCTCCTTCTGTAAACAGGGTAATCATCACAGGTCCTCCTAGAAATTCTGTCACCAAATGTCAATTGTTACATGTGAGGGATGTGAGTGCTGTTCCCTACTAAAGCCTCGGTTAAGAATGTTCATAAATGCAGAGCTCCTGAGTGTCTTCTGGGATATAAAATCCCATTCACCGAAGCCCATCTAGCTGACAAACCCACCAGGAGGCACTGCTTTCTGCCAGATCCAGTCAGCACGTGGTCATGGCAAGGCCACTGTGACTGAGGAGGGGAACAGTGGCAGGCGGAAGCCTAAGTTTGGACTTCCCAGCCTCAGTTTCCCCATCTTTAAAAGAAGGAGGTTCCTAAAATTAGATCACATGATAAAGCTAGGCAGGCACCATGTGACCTTCACCTTGTGTGGAAAGAAGGATGACATAAATGTCACCAATTGTGACGGGTGCTATGAGTGGCACAATTAAGTTCTATGAAGAAGAGACCTGCTATGTGCCAAGACCTGTTAAAGAATTTACAAGCATTATCTGATTAATCTTCACAGTAACTGTGCCAGGTAGAGATTTACGACCCCTACTGTACAGTTAAGGAAGACGAGGCACACACAGATTGTCTGCGGGAGATGGGGGGCAACCCAGCTGGAAGATGGAGCAGCAAGATCCCAAAGCTCTTCTTCCTATGATTTTACTCACCGCCCTGCATCAGAGGGAGCTCAGGGTGGAGAGGCATGGGATCACAGCCATAGGAACACACAGAGAACACACAGAGTCACAACCAAAGACAGCCAGGGCCAATCAGTTAATCATTCCAAAGTAAATCAACTCTTGAAGACAAATACCTCGTCCATCAAACATCAAATCACTAGTTCCTGTGACTCATCGCCAAACTGGTGATCCTCACTGATCCCCAAAATGGTGGTAGATGTCCCACTAAAAGTTCATGCACATTTTTCAGACTTCTAACTGGACAAAAATACTATGCATTAATTGTCCCATCTTGCTGGACACACTTGTGGCTTTCACTACAAAAATATTTAATAGACTTTTAAGATCAAAGGAATGTCAAAAAGGTACTAAAGAGGCATATAATATTTCTTTTTTTAAATGCATAAATTTAAACATTCCTCAAAACAACCTTCAAATAAGCCTAATCATCAGTTCTCTGACACAGAATGCTTTAAACACTCAGCAACCAAACATACTATACCCTTTGGTTATTAAATGTCTAGAGAAGTTGAAATAATCAATATTTTATGTTCATTAAAATTTTTTATGTTGAAAAATACTCATCTGAGACCTAAAGAAAAATAACAGCTTTCATTTAGAAAGTTACAAGCATCAAGAGAAAAAAAACTGATAAATATAAGAAAGGAAGAGATTAAAAAATCATTTGCAGATGATATGATTTTTTACCTAGAAAGCCCAAAGGAAGCCCCTGAAAAATACTGGAACCCATAGGGTTTAGGAAAATAGAAAATAAACATGTAAAATCCTACAGGAACAAGAATAAAAATTGATTCTCATTCTTAATTAGCAATTATTTTTTAAGAGATGTCTTAAAATAACATTAATGACAAATGAAAAAAGCAAGCCACAAAGATTAAGAAAACTACAATAATGTACTTTATGAAGAGATCTTCATTTAAAAAAGATAAAACATGAACAGTAGTGGGACATACCATGTTCCTACACAGAAAAAAAAAAAAAAAAAACAGCTATAAACTGAAAAGGATATTCTTTTAAGAGTATTGCAAGATAACTTTTTTACTAAATATGAAATTTTATTTTTCTAAATTTTCAGTTTTTTTATCATCTGTATTTTTTACCTTTTCATGAGTGATTAGGTGTCATTTTATGTATAAAAATGTAACAGTATTATAATTAAGAACAATAAAAATATCAGAAGTTTTCAAATGTAATCTTTGAGTTTCAAGGCTGTATTTTAATCAAATTTCCGGTTTTCATAAACCCCTGAATGTGTCAATTGAGTTACTGAAAATAAGTTTAACAAGACTGAGCAGTAAACACTGAGAAACAAGAAAAATCTGACAGCTTCATTTCTTTCCTTTCCTTTACCCTCAAGATAAATTTAATCTGAAGTTAAAAAAAAAAAAAAAAAAAAAGGTGCTACAACCGAGCTCAGCAGCACATCACACACGCCCCTGGCCTCCGAGGAAAAATGCCCAAATGGAAGTGGAAACTAGTTAGAGGCTGTCCCATGTAACTTAAATGCTCCCCAAACAGCAGGAAGGGTTGGCAAATACATTCATTTTTAAAGTAAATATTAACTTCAATGAGCTTGTGACCAGAACACTGATTCTGCTCTCTTGATATTTTCACTTCTCTGATCCTTCTCATCAAAAAGGAAAAAAACAAAAACAAACACTAAGAAGGCACAAATTCTCCTGCTTCTGAGCCCAACTTGGGTCAGAGAAGAATCTAAAATCACTCTCTATGTTTGTGCCCTTGAATCTCCCCTACTCAAGACAAATTAAACACAATATATGCACCACAACCAGTCCACGAAATGCAGTGGGAAGAATGAGGAAGTTCACGTCTCTTTTTAGGGGTCATCATTCTGGTAATTGTAGAACAGGGGCCAATTACTATAAAACATCAGCATCTCCCGCCTGCCGCTGTGCTCCTCTTCCCTCACCCAGTCACTGACCAGAACAGAATTATGTCGGTCACAGCGGAAGGATGGCACAGGCAGCCCAAAGGTCATCAGTAGCCGGGACCCACCGCCTGGGCTGTGAAGGGGCTCAGGGCGAAAGAAGCATCATGCCGGTGGCGGAACCATCTGCTTCAGACAAGATGGAGCTCACTGTCCCCACCAAGACTGGGCAGTTTTAGGGAAAAAAAGGAAAGAAGAAACCCCAGTGATGTTAGAAGTACAGGGAAGAAGAGAAAGAAAAACCGGTTGCTTCTCTTCTCAGCTCCCAGGTTACCAATGAAAAGGAATACAAAGTAGTCAGCCCACCTAAAATCATTCTTTTTCTGGCTAAGGTATAAATATTAAAAATATCTGCCTTCTTCTGCTATGTTTTTCACCTTCATAAAGATTTTGGTTGTCACAATATGAAATAAAAATGAAGCTACAGTCACTTCACATGCTCGTGTGTGTGTGTGTAGTTAGGATTTAAAGAACTGAGTTTATTATCTGACATTCTCTGTTTAATATTAACTACTTGCCTTGTTCAAGGAGGCAATTTTGCACTCACCAGAAGATCTTCTGACACTGTTTTCTGACCACGCCAGTTAAAGTACATGCCGGCATCGAGTCCGTAATGCCTCCCCGCTGGAACCAATCTGTAGCCAGGCCGAAGATCCCTGGTCCCGGGTCCAATCATCACCCTTCCACAGCCTTCACTGTCTGCAGAGCCCTAAGGTCTAGTTGGAAATCTGTATTCAATTCCTACTACCAGAAGGATCAAGTTTATATCTCAAATAATTCCATCCAATCCCCACCCAAATCCAGGCAAAAATGGAAATACAAGCACAGTTTTAACGCGACCTTGAAACTGAAATCTAAAATGCAAAGAATAATTCAGACAAAAGACCTCCTTGATCTCACACTAACCATGTTTCTCTTGAGCAACTTATTTACTCTTCCTGGACCTGCCTCCTCTCTGTAAAGTTATATTCGGAACAAAAATGACACAGCTCTGCTGCAGGAATCCTTTAGGTTTACTCGCTCTTACTCCTTATGAGGAAAATCACTCATCTACAAACATCAGTTGCATCTTTGTAAGAACTTTAGGCTCTCCCCTGATCTGAACGCCACACAGCACACCCATAGCACCCATGTGTTGTTCTTCTCCCTTCTCCTGGTAAGCAGCCCAGTAAAATGCTAAGCACACGCTGGAGTCAGAGACTGAGCTGCAAACACGGATTAGACCACTGTGTAGCTGAGGGGCTTTGAGCAAGTCACCACTTCAATGAGCCTCAATTTCCATATTACCCTTTTGTTGTATTTCCTTTTTTCAGATGTTTCCCCCATACGGGGATACATAGGTTTTACAAAGCTGAGATCCTACTCTCTGTATAATAGTTGTTTTCACTCAACGTTGTAAGTTCTATTTTATGCTTTTTAATATTTAAGAAATTGTCTGCAATGAGCAAAATTATTTTCTTAAAAACAACTATTAAAATTATTCAGTGAAAAATATGTAATTGTGATAAGAAGGAAAAATTCTGAACCTGAAAAAAAAAGTCCAGGGTGAGTTCAACATGCCCGTATCACCTAAAAATATATTCAAGTGGAGGGAAATGTATGTATATAAATGTATATATAAAAAATATTATAAGGAAAATAAAGGAAATGTTGTAGATGCTAAAAGTGAATCATCCAAAATTGTGGTCATCCAATTAATGTCATTAATATGGGCTTTAAGATTTTTATCTTCTAATAACTGTATAGAAATTAATGTAAGGGCAAACTAGTGTATCCTGCAAAGTATATATTTATTTATTTCTTCCTTTTATGACTAAAGCACCTTTTTGTTGCACATGTAACACATCATTTAGATAAAGTAATGCAAACCTCTTGGGGAAAGTTCTGATCTCAATTAGGGCATCTGGGGACACACCATATGTTACCAGGCCTTTTGCACACCTGAACCCCAATATCTAATGACCCAAGGATGCTCATTTATAAAATTAAATAGTCTGTCTTTTAAGAAAAGAGAATCAAGCACTGCAGAACATTCTCCATCATTTCACTCGAAGGTGATATAAAGAGAACCACACAACTAAAGATTTAAATAAAGGAACACCTATAACACAAAAGAAATTGTAATTCATGCTTTGAATGACAATTACTAACACAATTTTATCTCATCAATCTTATCTCTTCTTTCTCTTCATCTTTAACTTTATAATTTTCATTTAAACTGAAAAAATAACTGCAAGTTATTCCTATTCATTTTTAGCTGTTGTAGAATAATGTCTACTTTGCCCCTTCCTTGTTAAAAAATTCTTGATCACCGTCTTAGTTTTCTTTTGGCTAAAATATCTAGAAAACTGAGAGATGAAGAAATACACAATCGCAGAACTAGACTATATTTTCTGAGCCAAAAATCAGGATGCATGATCTGAAATCAAGAGCTCTTCGAAAAAATTCAGACCGCACGTGACTATATTAATGTCCATCTTCAATTCCTTTCTAATAGTTCAATAACAGATATTCAGAAAAGTGGCTCTCAATCATTTTCATCATCTGAACACACCTGTGGGATATGACACACTCCTGGCTAACTGCAGCAATGGTATTCTCAAAGTGTGTGATTTTGGTAGGGGTAGGGAAATCTTTAGGAAGCATTTAGAAACTCACCCTCCACACTCATCACTCTTTTATAGAGCTGGTGCAATCTCCTTTTTTCAAAATACTTTAACATAGAACAAATAATGCTCTGAGGTAACTAAGTTATAGTCCTAGCCCAGCTTTAAGGCAAGGAACAGCCTAGAGGAACAGACTAGTTTGTATCCACCAAGACAAATGTCATGGGTGATAACTTCATACTTGGCACATTCCCCGTGGGCAAACTCTGGAATATGCCAAATTCCTGGTACGGTAACCACAACTCGGCCCCTTTCTTTCCCACTCAAAAAAATACATCAAAAAACAATTGAGAGACTGACATCAATCTGCTCTACATTTTTTTTAAAGGAAATTATTTGCACACTTCATCATTTCAGCTGATAAGAACATGGAGTTGTAACAATGTGTTTGAGGTTGGCTAGACTGGCGTGCTAATTCCCATACACTGAATATGAAGATACCTTCTACACATCACACTTTACAGACATCTCACATAAGAGTATACAGAGATTGAGAAACATAAATAAGCACATGGAATTGGTGACTCCAAGACTCTGTTCAATTCCAAGTCTCTTTCAATACTTACGAGTGTGATTTACAAGGTTAGAAAAATGTGTATCAGGGAAAAGTCAAGTACTCTATCTGACAAGATTTAAGCTGAGTATACATGTTAAAACAATTTTTTCTACTTAATCGCAAAAACCTTTAAAAAATTGTGGTCCGCACATTCCTTACTCTTGCATGTAACATTTAATATCATGGGATTTAGAATTTAGAGTCACTATTTGGAAAGACTTACACACACAAAAAAAGTACTTATCACATAATTTAAAAATTAAGCACATAATATTGCACAAGACACTGTAGTACAGACTACTGACATATTTTCAGATCATTAAAAAAAAATTTTTTTAAAGAAAATCCCCAGACCCATATGCTAGAAAGAAGAAAGAAAGAAAGAAAGAAAGAAAGAAAGAAAGAAAGAAAGAAAGAAAGAAAGAAAGAAAGAAAGAGGTAGAGGGAGGACGGAAGGAAGGAGTCAAGGAGGGAGGGAAAAGAAAAGAAAATTTAAAAACTAAACTAAACCAACTTTATATACGGACAATAAAACAGATTCAGAAGGAAAAACTGAGTATTCCTTCAATTAGTGTCTTTACATAGTGAAAGAACTTCAAAAAACCTCACATTGATGCATCCTGGAGGAATCAAGCTTGCAAAATGGAAAGCAATTTTCTGGTTCCAATTTTTTGTAATTGTGCCTTTTGTAAATTTTATGACAAAAAGCAGAGTTAAGTGTGTTTTAGACTACGAAAAAAAAAATTAGTAAGTGTATCTCTCAGAGAAGGACCACTTAGAAAGGTAGGTCTGTCACACTGACCTAAAGGTCAGCACACGCCTGATCAAGTACGAAATGATTCCAGTCCTCTGAAAACCTTAACCCCCTGGCCTAGCTGATTTCAATTATCATTATGGTGCCTAGAGTAAGGAAGAGGCCATCTCAAATGCAACCAAGCAATATAAGGATTCGTAGATTATAAATCACTGGCTCAAATTTCAGTGAGGAGGAAAATGGGTATAACACACTTCTTGTAGCTGGGCCCATTTTGTTCTTATTGAAGAATACCATAAGTACTTAAGTTGTATTAAAAACACTCCCTACACCAAAGGTCAGCTCTCTACAAAAGAATTCAAACATGAAAATCAAAGCACACACGATAAGGGAGCACCAACCACCCAGGAGAGACCTCTCACAGGTTAACGGGACTGCCGCCAGGATGCACAGAGCTCATGAAGAGAAACAGGACCCTACTCATGCTTTCAACTTCTGTAACATTCTAACTTTTGGGAGTTAAGAATATGGAAGTGACTAATTCTCCCAAATGTCATACATTTTACATTTTGTGACATGTACTTCCTCTCTGAATTTTTACAGCACTACCCAGACATTCTAGCCACTGTCTGGGACTAGACATAATTATTGTAATTATGTCTACCATAATTAGGGAGATAGTAAACGTGATCAAACATTTATAGAAAGGAAACACTAAAGCACAGAATGTTTCGAGAATCCAAAAATTTCAACTAAGTTCAATGACAGAATTAAGGAGGAAGTGAGGCTCTCTTTCAGCCACCTGAAATGTTGCATTTGAAAAATGACTACATATCAGATTAGTGGCAAAATCAGAGAATAGTCTGTAAATTTCTAGACTTCTTGCATGGGACAGGTTCCAGGGATATCACACATAACCACGGTGAAAACAAAACCGGATATAAAGTAATGTAAAATCTTACTACAAAGAGAGTGAGACTGAATCTCTGCCCAGGTTCAACATTCCAAGATGACAGGAGCTGGCCAACAGGCACATGCCAGCGGGCTTCAATTCTGTGAGACTTACTAGCTGAGTCAGGTTCAGAGCATATTCGGAGGCTGACATAAAACAGACATCAATAAACATTTGCTGCACAAATCTTTGAATCAGGAAGCATCATGACAAGAACGACATCTGGGGAAGGGTGGTAGAGGAGTGAGAGATGGAACAGTGAGATCAATTAAGAGGTTACTGGGATAAAAAAGGTAAAAATGATAAAGTCCTAGTGGCAGCTGGAATGATAATGAAAGCATTAAAATAAGAGATGACCAATGAGGGTGGAAAGGTGGGCAAGAGACAGATCATGGAAGGCCTTGAACGTCAAGTTAAGAGTCTGAACTTGAACCTGCAGCTGAGAGGAAGCTTTTAAAGTATTAAGCTAGAGAAAACCATGATTTGCATTTCAGATCTGTAATAGTGTTGGAAGAGGAGGCAAGTGTAGGCCGGGAAGCCGGTGAGATGCTGCTTCTGCCCTGGGAAATCACTGATATGGGAAAGAGAAAATGCACAGGTTTTGGAATATTTTATGTGCTGAGACTGACGTGATGAGGAGACACAGGCAGAAACATCTAATCTCTGCATGTGGAGTTCAGAGCAGAAAGCAAGGTCAGCCACACTCATGTAAGTATAATAAGGGAGTAGCCAAAAGCAAGGGATGGACGGACTCCTCGGGGAGTGCGTGAAAAAAAATGAACACGGTGGACGCAGGGCTTCTGCTGCCACCGAAGACATGGGGAAGACCTGCCCGCGCTCAGAGCCTTGGCTGAAACACCTGTACAAAGGAAGAGATGGGATAAGAAAGGAGAAATAGATAAGGAAAGAATCAATTACACAAGCTTCTGGAGTGAAATCAGGGAAAGGAATGAAGAGGGAAGGAGGAGGAACTAGCCTAGGACAGGCGAAAAGTCACATCCTCCTCAAGACTAGACAAAGGGAAGTAAAATGGAAGCAAATGAAAGTACCCGTATGGGCAAGGTGCTGACATCTAAGAGTAGCAAGTGTTCTAAGGAGTTGGGGGGTGCAACGGGTTGGATTGTGTCCACCAGCAATTCTTATGTTGACCTCTTAACCACTCCCCCCCACCCCGCGCCTCTGCATGTGATCTTAGTTGTAAATAGGGTCAGTGCAGATGTCATTCACTAAATTAAGACCAGGTCATGCTGGAGTCGGGTGGGCCTCTAATTCAATATGACTGGTGTCTTTATATTTTTTCTTTTTTTTTTTAACTTAAATTCAATTAATGACTATATAATGTATTACTGGTTTCAGAGGTAGAGGTCAGTGATTCATCAGTCTTACGTAACACCCAGTGCTCATTACATCACGTGCCCTCCTGAATGAACTAGTGTCTTTATAAAAACGGGAAAGTTGGATCCACAGACACTCATTAAGGGAAGGTGATGTGAAGACACATAGGGCAAAGAAGGCCACCTACAAATGAAGGAAAGAGGCCTGGGACATATCCTTCGGTCAAAGCCTTCGGAAGGAACCGACCCAGCCCATGCTTTGATTTCAGACTTCTGATCTTCGGAACTGTGAGACAATTCACTTCTGTTGTTCAAGCCACTCAGTTTGTGGTACTTTTCTATGGCAAGTCTAGCAAACTAATACAGAGGGAAAGTCATCTCCTGAAGGAAGGAGGGGTGGAGCAGGGTAACTAGAAGGTTTGAGGGACGTGGAAAGGTTTCAGCAGGAAACAGGCCAGCCACACAGTGCAAGACTGTGCACAGCTGCCTCGGGGTTCCAGCTAAGGCCGGAGACGAAATTTATTTACAGAGTGATTTCCTCAAGCAGCTCTTGGCAGCCACTGGGTAAGAGAGGAAAAGATGCCAGGTCAGAATCGAGGGCTGGCAGAGTAGATTACTAGCAAAGTACAAAGGGAAATGGCCATCGAGGATACTGGCAAGGGAGTGATGTACCATGAGCCATGAGCAAACCAAGAAGGAAACAGAGAAGGGGGTGGGTTGCAGGCTGAAGAATGGGATAGGGTAGGTGGAGAAGGGGTCATGTGGAAACAGGGAGCCAGCAAAGAAGAGACAGGAGTGCAGCAGGAGTGAGGAAGCCAACAGGGACTTCCTTTCCACAAGAAAGTCAGGGAAGTCAAAAGCCCGACGGTTATATACAATCTATACGTTATTCACAGACTCTGAGGCCTGAGGTGGTAAGAGTAGTTAGGTGGTGAAAAAACTGCAACAGCTCCCACCATCCCGCAATGCATGGAAAATAATGGCCAGGGGTCTCCCCAAATCATATTTGTACCTGATTCCTAGAATCTGGTTCTCAGAAAAATCACTGCTGTATTTCTATCTTCTCTGGTATTACCAGTGTATCTTTATACAAAATTACAAAGAGGGGCTTGGACCAGATCAATGCATACTACCCCCATGGATCACACAAAATTATTATATTAAGCAGAGATGAAGCAAGTTAACCAATAAAAATGTACTTGAGGAAGTTACAGATCAGACGTAAAAATGTTAAGACATTTCCGATGCTCTGGACACATCTCCTTAGGGTACAAAAAATAAAATAGCTGGAAAATGCCAAAACGTGTTGGCAGCCCCTTCAACTTTGCAAACATGGAACAACTGACCAGAGCACGGAATAATTAGAAAATTTGTAAATGACCATTCAATTTTTTCCAAACAAATAAGTGCTTAATTATCCGGATTATATATGATAAACAAACAAAACTCTTTGCATTTCAAAGGTTTATTTCAATCACTAGAATTTTTGTATGTCTCACTAAAGAGCCAAGCACAGTCAACACTTTGTTCTGGCAATTCATCGTAGCTAAAATAACAAAGGCATGAAGCAGAACAAAAACTACACAATCTAACCTTTTTAATTTACACACAAGAACAATTCATAAATTGTTGTGGCTTTAGACATTTCCAACTCTTTCTATGCATGTACATTTATACTTACTCAGAAGTTTTTACTTCCAAAGTTTGAAAAGTTTTATGCGGAGTACTTTTACATTGGAGATTAACTGTGTTTTCTGACCTTTTACATTTTAGGTCTCATTTTAAAACAAATCACTAAATAAAAAAATAAGATTCAAAACCTTCCTTGAAGTCATAGTATAGTACTGTTCACTGGCACAAGGAAAATAGGACCACTCAGGGGACATGGCCTATGACATCCACTTGGGACAAAAAGGTGAGAAAGAATTCAGAAAGTTCTGCAACTTTATAAAAGGATATGAGGATATCCTTATAAATGGTTAATCTATCCACATCAAATATACAGATTAAATCTATAACATAAAATGCTTCCTATTTTAATCAGGGCCCAGATACACAATGAATGAAGGGCAAAATGATGGTCCTCTCCCCAAATATGATGGGCTTCAACAAAATTCCCTAATCCAACAAAATTGCCTATTGTAAACATCCCTCCATACTTAACCTCCCAAGTGCCTCATTCTCTCTCCACAACAAGCATTAGCACACCATTTCTGAATATAATTCCAGGGTGCATATAAAAATTAGCACTCACGGTACTTCAGCCTATTTAAGAATGAATGAATAGGTCTTTCAAATAGGTCCACATCTCTTTTTCTCCTCTGTTCAAGGTCAAACATTTACACACACCCTAGAGAAATCCTCTAGCAATCAGGCAGTAGCATCTAAACTCTAGCCTCGAGGTCAGGAGTCCTCTGCCTCATAAATACTAAGTAAGAAGAGAGTTGCCACACCTTGATACATATCTAAGAAGGTGACCCAGCCCCCACGTTCCAAGAGTCAAATCTTACCTGAATTCCAACAGACTACAAGAGGAAAAGACGACAACCAAGAAATGAGTTCAAGAAAACTTCTAACACTGTAGTCTAAAGACAGTCACAGAACAACTTGGTGACTTCCTATTTATTTAATCACAGACCCAGTGCTCTTTTCTGATCTTAGTAAAACTGTAAGTTCGTTTTGATTGCTATGTAAGATCTTATCCTACATTTAACGATAGAAAGCAACTTGAAGATCACCGTCTACCTGACTGGTTTTACAAATGAGAAACCTGAATGAATGGGTAGAAACTGGCAAAGGAGAATCCACACTGTCTGACATTCGGTTCAACACTCTCTCTCCTTATTAGCAACAGATATTTACTTATAGTCAACAGATATTTATTGAATGTTAACCATGCGCAAGACACCTGAGGATTACAAAGCTGAATGCAGTCATCCTCTCAAGGAAGGAATCCAGAAAGTGGTGGGTTTCAGACAATACTTTCATAGTTTTAACAGGTGATGATTTACATATGAAATTTTAGAGAAGTATCTGAAAGTAACTCTCCTTATAGCTCTAATTCTTAATTTTGAACTAAGTCTTTCCTTCCTCCTTATAGCCCTTCCAAATACAGGAGATGTCATGGTAAGAACATCAGTAAAGACATGATGATGATCATGGCGGCGATGACATACACAAGGACAATGACAATACCACTACGAGACACTTACTATGTGCCCATCACTATTCTGTAACCTTTATATAGGTAGCTTATTTAATCTTCACAATGACCTTAGGAGGGAAATAAGTATCTCTAATTGATAAAAGGTTTGGGAAAAGTTAAGTCAATTGCCCTTGAAAGGGTAGTCTAGTCGAGTTCGGGTTTACAGCCAGGCATGCCTTTACTACTACTGTCTCCTAAGTGTCTGACCCCGGCACTTCCCATAATTAACTGGAAATTCCCTGGCCCCTCTGGACCTCAATTTCTTCATTAGTGAAACGATGAAGTTGGCCACGTGATTTCCAACATCTCTTCCAGGTGTACCATTCCGAGATTTACTAATTTGAGCTTTTTATCCAATCTCTTGTGGTGCAGAGGAAGGAAAACACTTTGTAAAAGCTACGGATAATTCTGCCCCAAATTACAAAATCCAGACCTTTGTGCAGAGGTTTCCGGGTAAAGGAGGGTGGGTTGTTATGGGCTTGATATATCCTTAACTTTCATCTAGGTTCCAGCCTCAGATTTTTTTGAAAGCAAATCTCACAGCCACATGACAAAATAACATGTAATCATTAACAATGGCATTTAAACTAAACAGGAGGTTTTTCAAATCCCTAATAATGATTAGGAGTCCTCTGTAAAAACATGGGAAAATACCACGTTATTGGTTACAAGAAAAAAATCAGGATGTAATATATGGCTTATGTTTTTCTGTTTCTGAACAAGGAGAAAGAAGAAAGAAGAACATTCAACAGTGGCTGTAGCTAGATAATAGGATTGGGAGATTTTTCTTTCTCCTTTTCCTTATTTTTCTTTTTTATGTAAGCTTAAATTACCTCCCTAATTAGAGGGGAGACTTTTCTTTACAAAGAGGAAAAGGTGTCCAATATTCTCACATAGATTTCTTCTGAGAAGAAAACACTCTCCTAAAAACATCTCAGTAACACCGCAGACATTCCAGAAATACAGGTTTAGAGGAGAACATCATTATTACCTACTATAGATAGGGAAGAAAATAGTCCTCTATTGCTTCAGGTCTAAAATAACTAAGTTTTACAGGATGTTTCAGGACTATTGCTAGGGGAAGTTGTTCTGGAGTCCAGGGACACGTAGCTCCAGAGAGCTGGGCCCCAGGAAAAAAAGAACAGGTGCAATAGATGAAGCAGCGGACCATGAGAGCCAAACGGCACTGGCCGCATCCAGAAATCCCGATGGGGGCAGGTTCTCCCTGAGTGGTCCTGCCCTGCACTACGGCCAACCACATGGTCAAGGAGACTTTCCATGAGTACAAATGTCCTCACTTCTCTGAAGCATTACAGCAGAGGGACAACAGGTACCATATTTCATGGAATCGGCAACTGTTAAACAACCACCACCAAACTAATCTATGCTCCATTAGGCTGCAGGATAAGCACATTGCGTGTATACCTCTGTGTTCACATATAAACTCCCAATATATATACACACGTGGCCCAGTTTACAACACAGATCAATAACTGTGGCTTTGGATGGTGACAATGAAACACTTTATAGCACTCTTGAGAATATTGTGCAAACACATTGTGTCTCTGGTGATTCCCACTGATACTACACAAAACTCAGGAAAGAATACAATTTAAAAATCACTTTCAGAATGCTATTAATTACACAGGAACCCTGGGCCTTACTGGAACAGACTTTTTTTGCTACTTTGTAGCAAGTAGATAAAGGCAGATCTGATACACAAAGAATAGAAAAACTGGAACAGGAAAAGTCAGCTTCTCCTTTGGGAGTCTGACAGACAATATGTGGCGTCAACATCACATCACACCATGATTCAGAGGAGGGCTGCAGGGAGCCACGATGCCCAACTCCCCAACAACTCCAGACTTGCTCTAAGCACCCACCTCACATTGGGCTTCGCCAGCTCCACCACCATTAAGAAGGCAGCAATACAAAGGCCTGTGGGTATCTTTTATTCATTGAAAAGGACATATTTCTGTTGATTGCTACCAAAACTCATTCGAATGATTACTTAAAACTGAAAATAATATAATGTAACTAGAGAGATCTCTTTTTCTTTTTAAGGCATTTTTTTCCTAAGTGCGAAGTTGGCACCTATTAACTGTACCTGGCAGTAATTAAATACATCTAACATTAGATAAAGAAATTTAACCTACCTCATCAAAGGTGGTGTCGTCTTTCTTCAAAGCTATAAAATAAAAAGGGAAGGGAAACAGTTATTGTGAAACATCTCAAAGAGACTAAGCATCTAAGTTCTAGAAAACAGAAAGAAAACAAAGCAGTATGGTGTTTTCATTTCAGAAAGTAAAATTGTACCCCAACCTGAATAACAATGTTATGATACAAATAGGAAAGCTGCAAATGAGACAGAGAATTGCACAGCATGCATCTTTGTGAAACACTTTCATAAATATGTAAATCGACCATCCTCCCAAATATGGAAAAGAAGTATGCATATCTTTCCCCTATCTCTTCTTTAGTAAGAAAATGTTTTAATGGAAGTATGAAAGCATCAAAAAGTAATCTTAAAGAAATTTCCCCTTCAACTTCTGGGTTTTGAGCATATATCATTAGGCACAGTGTGTGGTCCTCCCAAACCAACTGTCAGGATGACACCCACTCTGCACAGTGCCCTGAACGAGATTTTCATGCCGAGAGAAGTTTAAATACAGCGATGAAAGACTAAGCATGTAAAATAAGCACTGCAGAGACATAATTCGAGCATTTCAACATGATCCATTCTATAACAAAGTATCACCAAAGGAAACAATACATTCAGAATATTTTATAGGAGTTAGCAAATGCTTAAAATTTATTTAAATATGCCTGGCTTCAGAACTGGAATTTTATTACTCTAAAGAGAAAGAGAAGTATTTCATGCATTGTGGGCAAACACCCTAGTTCCTTAAATCCTACTATTACTTAGAATGTTTCATATTAAGGAGAAGGCACAAAGGAGCTAATTTAGCTGAAACCACTAGTTGGAGAAATGGTTCCAATTTATAGAATTGTGCATAGGTGTTTACTGGTCTATACTAGACAGGGACAGACGCACTTGTGTAGCTCTTACTTGGAATGCTACGTTCTGACAAAAGCAATGGAAAGCAAATTATGTTGGCAATTAAGCTCTGAGAGAAGTTACGTGCTTAAACTGAAGCTATCATTTCAGAGCTTATACTACACAGTCTAGCAATCTTGAAAAGGATATTTTTGTTTCCTACTACAGATGTGGTCGTGGAGAGTTAAGGTGGATGAGGGTAGACTGAGGGAGATAAAATGCTTCTGAAAGTTTAATTCTTAGTTTTCCTCTTTTTTGCCTAAGAAACCGATCTGTAATAAATTTCTCTACTTGCTTCATTAGACAGCAACTTCTTCTGAATGAAAAGTTAAAAGACAGCCCTTTCTCCTAGTCTCAAATCGCTTACCTTGCATTCAATTACTTACGCACATTTTATTATGCATTTGCTTTAACTTACATTAAATCTAAAATAAGCTATTTTGATAAAGCTGTACAGCCTAGATGATCCTTAATGGCTATATTTGAACTTAGAATGTAAAATTTCTAATCTAGAAGACTTTCTTTAAATATCAGCCAACCATGTTACTGAACTACTCAAACCTAAGGCATGTTCTCTCATCAACATACTTGAGTAGTGATTCCTAGATAAAATATTAGTGACCTACATAAATACAGGCAAGCTGTTCCATCTAAAAAAAAAAAAAGTGTTTTTTTGGAATAAGAAATGATTCGCTCATTGATTTCAAATACAAAGTCAATCACTGTACAGCCTCATATCTAGCTCATTTAACAAAGATTAATGAAAAATTATGTGGCTGTCATGGCAAGACGCAAACCTAAAGCACCAAGCTTATAATTCACAGCACAGACTTTCCATACTTTATTTACTCTGGACGTGACAAAAGTTCCCAATTTTAGCCATGGGTTTTCTTAAGCAAAGCATCCAGTAAGAACTACAGTTGATACCATCATTTGGGTAATTGCAAACAGAATGAAGACCCTAAAGCTGAGAGAAAGCAAAAAACTAAAATATCTTTGACATCCGGATGGGACTATTTCCTTCTTGCCTCCTGGATAAAGAGGTGGGGTCTGGGGGCAGAAATAGAAGGAAGAAATAGAAGAGGAATTGCAGGTGTATTTCCTAAAATATAAGGAGCAGGGAGCTAGATTCTCTGCCCCTGCACTCTATTCTCAAGCCCAAGATACCACAGGGGAGAACATTTTAAGACTCCAAAAATCTATGGCTTCATTGAAACCCTTTATTGGTAGATTGACACCTTATACAGTTTCTTATAAATATTGAATTCTTGCCCTGAACAGCGGTTAACAGTAACAACAAAGGCCAATTAAAGATGTCTCTGCCAAATATTTATCAGGTCATTGATGAATAAACTCTGACCTAAACAAGCACACAACATCTCATTATTGATTACATTCCCTGATTGTCATTAATCATTCATGTAAATGTAAACTCACAACTGTCTTCGAAGATATCTTGGAATAGCAAGCATATTACATTTTTATGGGTTAACAAAGTGGTATATATGAAATCATTTAAGGTAATCAGATATTCTATTGAGTCCTCTGCTCAGACATCGCTTCCTCTAGAAAGCTTTCCATGATCTCACCAAGTGGTGTCCTTCCTATGTTCTCCAACAGCAAATTATGCTAATCTTCCTGGTAAAATCTGTCACCCTATATTGTCAGTGCCCATTCATTGGCCTGTATTCTCTTAAAGTCCTTGAGGACTGGTAACAGTGGCCACTGAATCTCAATGTCAGTTCAATATCTAGTATATATGAGGTACTCAATTATTTGTTGACTTAATGAGTCCTACCTCAATAGCAAAACCACAGCCTCTTACATTTTGAGACACACTAAAATTTTGGCATATGAAAACCATATACAATTTTCTCTTATGAAAGGATCACAGATATAAATTCCATTTCATAGTTTGCAAATTTAAATCTTCTGAAACTACATGGGTAGAGAACATGGTACCATATTTAAATTCTGTGCTTGAACTTTTACCCTTAAGAATGGACCTATCAAATGACAGCTGGACCCCAATTACACACTTACAGCACAACGTAACAAACCCCAAAATTCAGTGTAACCATAGCCTCTTCCTTTCCTTCAGTTCTCTCACAAGCTACATCTTTTAAAGAAATGGTATACGTGGGGTTCATCTCCCATATCACAGAGCATAAACTTCCTTTCTCTACAAGTTAATTCACGTAAGTGTGGAAAAATGCATTCAAATGAATATGAAGACATGCCAGTTTGACTTTAATCTTACATCAGATATTACAGAAAGTGTTCCTCCTCCTGGGCTATCATTCAAAAATTTAAAAAAGGAAAGAAAAGAGGAAAAGGATTTTAATATAAACTTTTTAACAACTAAGTTCCCATTTGTTGTTTTTTATGCTAACCACAAAAAAAAAAAGACAACTACAGTAGTTCCTAAATAAGTGAACTCACTGATACTATTTAGCAGAAAACGATAAACACTCACCACTGAAATCAGTGGATGACTTTGAAATTCAATTATACCCATCTTATAAAAGAACTGTAACTGTGTTATAGCCACTCTCTGGCAGATGTCATAAATTAGAGTGCTATG
This sequence comes from Ursus arctos, assembly GCF_023065955.2. Lineage (NCBI taxonomy): Eukaryota > Metazoa > Chordata > Mammalia > Carnivora > Ursidae > Ursus > Ursus arctos. The sequence continues at coordinate 31,917,070 of NW_026622985.1, read as the reverse complement.
GCTTGAAAGTGAATGTGTTGTATTAGACCTTACACAATATAGTAATCTCAGATCAGCTGTATTTGGGATGGGTGGTGACAAAGTTGACATGATCATTCATGTGTGAATAAATTAAACATTAGCGTTATTAGTTTTATATAGTCAAAATTGTTAATAAACACTGACTATCACATACTTTCAAAAGTTGTCCTCATTTTCTATAGATGATTCACTTCTCATGGCTAAACAATGATACTTTATATTTTGCCATATTAACAAGCTACACTTTTGAATCATACCATAAAAGCAAAATAAAGTCAGTATGTTTATTTCAAAAGCCATCATAGACCGGTTACAGGGAATAAATATATTGAGATGTTGGATTATTTAACAAGAATAAACCGTTCACTCTTTGATCTCCTCATGAAGTACCAATGAACACAAGAGGAAGATGGGGGATAAACAGAGAAATGGGAAGGAAGAAAAACAGCCCCCAGTACTTTCTTCACATGTAACAGATACTGCACTAGGTATTTTATGTACCCTACCTGATTTAATCTCCACAACAACCTTGAGAAAATTTACATATGTGGACTCTGGAGTTTAGAGATATTCTGCTAGTTGCCCAAGGCACGCAGCAAGCTGGAAAAACAGGGTTCGAACCCAGACCAGACTAACTCCAAAACCCATCCTGTTTTTATACTGTAAAGTCAGTAGCCACTTCTTCCCCTCACTTCTCTTGCTTCCCACCTAGAAGATCAGTTATGTCAATATGATGTAACTACCAATAATGATAATAACACATCATGAACATATCTTGAGTCTGCACTACATACCACACAGGACACTATATGTGTTATTTCACTAAGTGCCAATAACAAAACTGAGTTGTACGTGAAAAACTGAAGCTCAGAAGTTGAGGGACCTGTCCAAGGTCACATAGGCTACAAGTGGCAAGATGGGAAATCCCCAGGGGTCTGACACACACAGCCCACACCCTTAGTCTATGTACCATGTAATTCCATACAGAGTAAAAACTCCATTCAATAGCCTGAAGCACCTGAAAATCTTTATATAATCAAATTGATTTTATTGCTTTTTAATTTTGCAAATAAAACATTAAGAAAATACACAGATAACAACGATTCATTTTTCTGTAATCCCATTTCCAATGTATGTCTTGGGTTTGCTATACAAGCATAACCACATAAAACCTCTTTATCTCCTTTTACAGTACTCCAGAATGAGAGTTACTATTCAGAATCATGATCCTCCATCAATACAAGAAATAATCAGTTATGCCCACTGCACTGTACTGTTTCTGAAAGGGAGGAAGTAAAATCTACTAGATCTTAAAAGATATTTTAACAAGTGTTGGAATCAAAAAGAGTTTCACGTTACTAAATCTCAGTAAGCTAGAAAATCCAATTAACTGTAATACCCTATTTGCCAGCATTGTAGTTAATCCAAATTTTACTGATTGTTGATCAAAATCTTGAAATTGCTTAAACATAAGGAATTTTTGTATTATTGTCCTTGGTTTCTTACTGAGATTCAACGGCAATGAATTATTTAACACAAAACTGGAAGGGCTCCAACAGAGTCATTAGCATTAGTAAATATACAGTTAATGTGTTTTAGAACAAGGCTTAATGGACTCCAGAACCCGCCTCTGTGATGGTTTGGGTCCCAGCCTGAACATTCTCCTTAAAAATGCACACCAACTCAACACCTAGCCCTCTCACATTCTTCTGGGCTTCAAACTTCATTTGCATGTAGGAACTCTTCATATGCATCCCTAAGTAAAAGTGAAACTGCAAATATCCAATACATGTAATAAGCAAAACCAGGATTAAATATTGGTTTCACACCATAACTTTACAGTCATTTGGGGAGAGATTTTGTATACCAATAGGAAATTTTAAGTTAAAGACAACAAAGAAAACTAGGCTAAATTTTCATCCATATTTTCTCTTACTTGAACAAACTTTGCATATTTTAGAGTGCACTTATAAAATGATTTTTAAAGGAAGGGATGGAAGGATGACTACAATACTCATACGCACCCCAGGGGTTTATTTTAAGGAATTAAGTACCTTATGCTTAATTTCCATTAACACGTTCATTAACATGGATGACATGTTAAACAAGTGAAACAAAGGCTAGAAGGCTTCTTAGGGAATCTAAGGGGCTATTTTTAGTGCTTGTATGAATCTCTTGCTGAAAACAGTTACCTATATAAATGAAAGTTATAATGTTAGAGGAAGCAGCTACCGTCTTAAGGTTAAAAGGGGTTTTCTGTGGCCAACCCTAAAAAGCTAACAAACCCATTCCACATAATACTGTTGTCACCCTGTTACAGTCTGTGACATGGATTTATTCTTAAATGTCCTAAACATTTCTCAGTCGGTTTTTATTTGTCGATCAGTTGGTTGGTTGGCTGGTTTAAAGACAATAGCTCCGGAGCTCTAGTAAATGTAAGAAGTTCGGGAGACTTATTCCTCAATGTTCAGAGAAGTTCACAGAGCGCATTTATCTGCTGCAAGGGAAAGATTCAGAGAGCTCAAGACGGAACAGCCAAATCTCGCTTTCGAGGACCCGAAGTACCGAACAAAAGGTCCCAAGGTATCTGTCCCACTTCCCTTTAGGTTGGATGTGTTGAACAATACCAAGGCACAGCTCAACGTCTCACCAATTTCCAAAGCGAAATTACTGACTAAACACCACAGAGCAAAGTCTGCGCGCGAACAAATAACGAGTGACCTAGGCGGCCGCGCAGCCGGGTGCGCAGCGGGGTCTGGGGCGTCCCATCGCCTGTCCACCGCGGGCGCGAAAGCCCGAGCGCTAGTGGTGAGGAGACGGAACCCAAACTGTAGGCTTAGGATCATCCACAAATGAACCCCCAGATCCTGAGGAAGAGGGGTGTCTCTCCTTTCCACTGTCGCCCTCCCCCCAGGTCCGGGCACTGCTCCCTCCACCGTCCACCCGCAGCGCACCCCACGCCAGCCCCGGGCGGCCGCTGCATTGGTGGTGCCAGAAGCGCGGGGAGGAGGAGCAGGCGCCGGGGGGGACCGGCCGGGTGCCCGGGGCAGCAAGCCACTCACCAATGCGGCTGAAACTCTCCGACAAAGTTCTCCGCAACTTCTTCATCTTGCCGATCTTCTCCGCCGGCTGCGGCTCAATGAGGTCGCACATCTGGGCGACGCGGGGCTCCGGCAACTTCCCCAAACTGGTCCTGAGCGGAGCGCAGACAACGGCGAGGGCGCGCGGCAAGGAGAAGGCGGTGCCTCCTCCTTCCCTCCTCCTCCTCCTCCACCACCACCACCACCACCACCTCCTCCTCCTCTGGCCAGGAGGCGACGCGCTGGGCTCGGGAGGCGAGTGGCGAGCTGCAGGCTCCGCTAGGGCCTGGGCCTCGGCTGAGCGGGCGGGGGCGTTCTACGTGGTGCCGGGGGCGGCCGCCATCGCCGCCGCCGCGGTGGCCCCGCGCCGCGCTGCCGCCGCCCGGCTCATTTTCCCTCCTTTGTAACCGAGAGCGGCGCGGCCGGCGGCCGGCAGTGGTAGCGGCGCGGCCGGAGGCGGGGCGGGGACGGGCTGGGAACAAGGTGCGGGAGCCGGGGGTCGCCGAGTGCGCGGGGCACAGGCGGGGAGAAGTTCTCAGCCCCGAGTTTCGGGCACACGGGATAAAGAGCTGCGGCGCGGAGCGGCCACCCGCCCCGCCCTCAGCGCCCCTCCCGCCGCCTCCGCCCCGCCTTCCCTGGGCAAAAGACCCCAGGCGCGGGACCCCAGCGCGACCTCGGCTCCCAGGCTCGGAGTCCGCGTTGTCTTCTGGCCTCTCAGCCCGGCTCGCGCCCCCGCGGCGCCCCCTCCCGGCCGCCCCCGCGCGCCTCCCCCCGGCCCTCCCCGCCCCGCCCGCGCGCTCCAGGACCGGGGCCGGCGGCGGGCCTCGAACAGGCAGGGCTGGGAATGGGCCGCGGCTGGGGACTCTGTCTCACGCTGTGGGGAGGCCACCCAAAGGGAACGCTCTGGGTCTCAGTCATTTATCTGAGTGGTTTTCTCGTTGCCACGAACGCGTGTGAAAAGAGCGAGGAGTTGGGGGGAGGGGGTGGCCGCCACCACTGCCTCTGGGTCCGGGGAATGGAAAGGCTTGGAGGACCATTCAGGTTTGACGGTGACTTTTTTTTCCAGTTTTGCCAGGGAGGCTGTGAAGTGAAAGATCCAAAGGGAAAAGTGAGCTCGTTTTTCAGGGGTCAAGTGCAAAGGTAGAAGCGTCAACTGTAACCCCCCAAGGCAGGGCTAGTGCTGTTTCCTTCACGCCCCTGTCGCTCTGAGTGACTGATGGGGATACAGATGTAGCTAATTTCTGATATGCACACCCAGTTCCATAATAAATAGCAAACAAGTCCTTCGTCTCTACCAGTTTTAGAATATATTTCCAAATTCGAAGACTTGGAGGTCAAAAAGATTCTGACCTCCTCTTCCCCTCCTCAAAAAATAAAATTTAAAAAGGAGGGGTTTGAGGGAGGCTTTATAAAATCCCAGAACAAACAGTTCAGGCAGCAAACGCACCTCGTCTTCATTCTATTAAAACGTGGTGCAGCGAGCGCTCCAAACGTCAGTCTCCCAGGGGAGAGAGAAGGAAGATGGGGGAGGGCCTGAATGTTGATTTGGGGCCAGCAAACTTCTTATGAATAGAAATTTAGTAATCTTGAGTCATCTGGCTATGTAAGTAATAAGGGCTTGTGAGCGTGTGACAATGCTGTTTGGTTTAAAGGAAGTTTTGGGGAGTTTGTGTTTTGTTAAAAGATTTTTATCTTAAAACAAAAACTAGCCCCCTGCCTTCCTTAAATTGTGAGGTAGAACACTTCGATTTGTTCTGCTCTGCACTGAGCGCATTATAGGGTCTTGATAGATTGCTGCTGATAAAAGACAGGAAGTCAAGCCAAATGGAGAGCAAAGGAGGGTGGGGAATTCATCAAGAAAGTCAGTATGAGTTAAAATGCAAGGATGTTGGGTCCTAGTGACCATATTTAGATATTACAGACAGCACCAAGTATGTTCTCAGACAGGAAAAAGTTTGACTTTTACCACTTCCTGGGGTTAGTTAGGGAGAAAGTTAGCAGCAGCTGTTAATGAAAAGACAAAAAGCAACCAATCAAAATACTGATGGGTTCTATCTATCAGTCAACAAAGATCAAATAGTTATTATTTTAATAAATTTTGACTACAGGACCCCTGGCTGGCTCAGTCGGTGAAGCGTTTGCCTTCGGCTCAGGTCATGATCCCAGGGTCTTGGAATGGAGCCCCAGGTCAGGCTCTCTGCTCAGCGTGGAGCCTGCTTCTCCCTCCCCTCTGCCTGCCGCTTCCCCTGCTTGCGCTCTCTTTCCCTGTCAAATAAATAAATAAATCTTTTTTAAAAATTAAAAAATAAACTTTGACTACTATTTGTCTGTGGCTGTCCTATTCACTCTGACAGTGACTATTTCATACAGGTAGATACACATACAGATATAGATTCTCCACTTAACATCCCCAGTATTTAATATTTCCAACTTTTTAAAAGGTCAGCTTCTGCTTGAGTAAATCATGGTATATCCATACAAAGGTACAATAGGTAAACATTTTTTAAATGAGATAAATCAGTATTATTGATGTATAAATATGTCTAGGGTAAGTGAATAAAAAGCATATTAATCATTAACTCATTTGTGGGGGCAAAATATACTTATGTTTCTATGTACATAGAAAATTTCTCTTAAAAAAAGAACAAAGGGGCACCTGGGTAGTTCAGGGTTAAGCATCTGATTCTTGATTTCAGCTCAGGCCATGATCTCAGGGTCATGCAGGGCTCTGCACTCATCATGAAATCCCCCTTAAGAGTCTCTCTCTCCCCCTCTCCTTCTGTCCCTTCCCCCACTTGTGCACAGGCGCTCACTTTCTCTCTCTCTCTCTCTCTCTCTCTCAAATAAATAAAATCTTAAATAAATAAATAAATAAATAAATAAATAAATAAACAAGCTAAAGGAACAAAGAACTGTTAAGTGTGCATACCCAGAATAGTATGTTCCCTTTGCCCTTTATACCTTTATGTATAATTTGAATATTTTACCCAAAGAATGCATTACTTATAAATACTAATAGAAATACTAATTTAAAACATAAAAGTAATATTTACTTCATTTTTATCTACCCCACTCCAAAACTTCAGCTTTCCCACCTCCAAAAAGACTTCACCTAATCACAATAGTGTACCTAACAGGAGAGACAGTAATGGACCAAATAAACCTTGTCAAATATGAATAACCAACTTTCCATTATATGCTTAACAACTTCCTTCACTGGTTATATATTAAAATGGTTAATTTTGCAAGAAACGCATGACACAAAGAAGAAAATTTTTAACTGGATGCTTTTAAAATGTCAACACTTATAGGATTCAACTCTTTACACAGTTACTTGTTTCGCATATGTCTTCGTCCTAGATTGTAAGTTCACTGAGGGCAGGGACCCTACATACAAAAAGTACGATGTCTATTTCAGAGTGGTTGTAAATTAAATGTCAAATGAACATGGAATGTGTTGCTGCCACTGGGAAGTGATGTGTTATCCTCAGAAACAAAGATGACTACCCAGCATCTGTGTGGCATATGTGTTTTCAGTGGGAGAATGGACCTGTGCCAGTTCTCCATCCAAACCTCTGGTTCACAAGGTTATAGTTTTGGTTGGCCTGAATTAAAGGTGCAGAATCTCAACATTTGCTGCAACATGGACGGGATTGGAGGAGATAATGCTAAGTGAAATAAGTCAAGCAGAGAAAGACAATTATCATATGGTTTCACTCATTTATGGAACATAAGAAGTGGGAAGACCGGTAGGAGAAGGAAGGGAAGAATGAAAGGGGGGGTAAAGAGAAGGGGGAATGAACCATGAGAGACTATGGACTCTGGGAAACAAACTGAGGGCTTCAGAGGGAAGGGGGTAGGGGACTGGGATAGGCTGGTGGTGGGTATTAAGGTATTGCATGGTGCACTGGGTGTTATACGCAAGTAATGAATCATGGAACTTTACATCAAAAACTAGGGATGTACTGTATGGTGACTAACATAATATAATAAAAAAATTATTAAATTAAAAAAATAAATAAATAAATAAAGGTGCAGAATCTGAATATAAACAGATAAGCTTACCTAGATGCTAAACCCAGCATGGGTTGACCTTCAACGAACTCATCAATTAAAGCATGCATATGTATTAATTAGACCTTGAGTAACAGCAACAGTGGCTGGAGATGCACCACTCACAGGTTCTAGATCCAACTCTAAGTGTTGTGTGGCCTTAGATCTAAGTGATTTACCCACTTTCTTATCTATAAAATGAGGGGCTTGAACTAGATGACCTCTAAGGGCATTTCATAGCTGCAAAATTCTGATTTTAAGTTGAATGGTGAAATTTTTCCTCTCCCAGCTCATATACAAGATAGATATATTAATGAGGAGTAATTAACATGCAAATAAGATGGATGAAGACCATCAACAGAAATTATGTGAAATTTAACTTAAGATACGGTATTTCTAGTTCTGTTATACATAAATTATGCTTTTATTATAAATGAATCTTGTCCATATAAGAAAAATAGCAGGCTAATATGCTGGCAGTAAATTTTAAGGGAATGAATCCTAATCCAAATAAGATGAAATATAGAGGATTTGATTAGAATCTAGAATCCAGCAAAAGCAGAAACAGATTTACTGATCTGGAACAGTATGAAAAGATATTATCAGTAAAAATTAATCCACGAAAACAAGGATACCAAGTACGTGAGGCATAGAGTTGAAAAGTGAAGTTAAAGAGAGAAAATGTATGTTTATTAATGTAAAATTTTAGAATTTAGCCAAAGGGTAAATATTAAGACATACAAGCAGGTTATAATTATTGAAGTGGGAGAAATCTGCATAATTAAATATCCTCTTAGAAATCTAAACAGTCACCCTAGTTAATTATTTTTAGGATCGAATATTATCCTCCTTTTTTGAACACATCCAGCAGGAACGGAAGTAGCACAAGGTTAAGTGACTTATACCAAGTTCCCAGTGAGTCATCAGTGAAACTGGTACATGGAATCCAAAACTCTTGTCACGAACTTTCATGTTCCAATTGTTGGATAATGTCTAGCCTAAAGGGCTCCTGTTTTTGTTTTTTTGTTTTGACATAGAGCAAATTAAAATAAAAAGGGGGAGGAAAATGGAAGTTTGCAGAAACCAGGGTATTCACACTCATATAAATAGAGCCCGCCCCCAACTTTCCCCAACCCTGTTCTATCAGCCATCCATTGCCTAGTGACTCCTAATTTCAATCCTTTTCACATTTACAGAATCACTCACTGTTGCCACAAACCTCCAGGCTTGTGCAGAAATCAAACCTACATTTGTCTAATCGTTTTGTAAGTAATTCTATATTTGTTCATCGTATATTCAAGAGACCTAGGGACCTAAGTAATTGATCTACTTGCAAATGGTGTAGTAAGAACAAAGAAGCTGCCAAAACATCCAAATGATGTCAAGTATAAAGTAGCTCAGAATAGTTTTGAAGAAAATAAACTACCAGGGTCAAAGCATGCATTGAAATACTGGTAAATTGCCCTGTCCTATTTAAACCATGCTTAAATAAATGATAACGTTACCTCATTCCTGTTTTCCATTATTATATAATTTGTACAATGGAAGTCCATATAAGAAAATACCAACCACCATTTCTAATGAAGATACAAGTCTTAATTAGGCCTTGTGGTGTTATTTGTGTGTGTTATAGATGTGTCATTAAGAAAGGGTCCCCATTTACGACTGTCATCCATTTCAATGCATCATGTTCCACATCCATCAGAATTAAATTTCAGGGACCAGTCCTGTAATTGAACTCTAGATATGGATGTGAAAGTGGTCAGAAGCTAATGCTTTAGGGAATCAAAATCTTATGCCTTTTGGTCAGTCCAGACAAGTCCTATTAGGGGCAATGAAGTTCAGAAATGAAGCTCTTCTATCAAAAACATCCTAATATTTCTTTCCAAGGCCCTTGACAGTTCATCTGTGTTCACATGCCTATTTCTTTTTTTTTTTTTAAGATTTTATTTATTTATTTGACAGAGATAGAGACAGCCAGCGAAAGAGGGAACACAGGCAGGGCGAGTGGGAGAGGAAGAAGCAGGCTCATAGCAGAGGAGCCTGATGTGGGGCTCGATCCCACAACGCCAGGATCATGCCCTGAGCCGAAGGCAGATGCTCAACCGCTGTGCCACCCAGGCGCCCCAACATGCCTATTTCTTTAAAGATTTTATTTATTTACTTGAGAGAGAGAGCACGAGTGGAGAGAGGTAGCAGGAGAGGGGCAGATGGGCAGAGGGAAGCAGGCTCCCCGCTGGGCAGGGAGCCCAATGCAGGGCTCGATCCCAGGACCCTGGGATCATGACTTGAGCCAAAGTCAGAGGCTTAACCCACTGAGCCACCCAGGTGCCCCTCACATGCCTATTCTAATCAAGTGCTTACAAGCCAGAAAAAGTGTGCATAGGATAATTATATTGATGGTATCATCAGACATACACATTCGCTAGCTAAACTCACTATTTATTATTTTTAAACGTAATTAACATACTTATGGCTTTATAATGGGCTACAGATTGATGATCTCATTTTAACCTATGCTACTCTAAGAGACATTATCATTATCACTATGTTACACAAGTGAATGGGCCTAGAGATGCCAAGAGACCATCCCCAAGATCATCACATAGCATCCAGTTTTAGATTGAGACACAGTTTGGTTACCAAAATCTTTTCTTTTATAAAACATTTTTGTAGCATGCTATATGACATTTTCTTTTTCTTTTGCTATACTTTGGGTATAATTAGGGTTGTCCCTCTTGTATAGAAAGGAACTATTCTGGAGCAGAGAGAGTTCAAAAAACCAGCCAAACTCAAGCAGGTTAGTGGATGGATCAAAGCTCCTAAATTCCAGTGCTGTATTTTGCTTTTTCCTACCTTAAGGGAAATATTAAAAGTATGGTATTGAAAGATAATACAACTGACTTTCAAAAAGAGGCTCCTTTCTACCTCAATCGGTGTTTATAAATGAACTAAATATTCTAAAACAATCACTTGTTGAGCCATTGCAACATGTGTCAGAATAATGGATTAATAAAATGTAATTTGGTCATAACCAATATTTAATACAATATTCACCACCTATGAGGATGAGTCATATCAAAATTACTTGGTGTCTGGGGCACCTGGGTGGCTCAGTCCATTAAGCCTCTGCCTTCAGCTCAGGTCATGATCCTGGAGTCCTGGGATCAAGTCTCGCATTGGGCTCCTTGCTCAGCAGGGAGCCTGCTTCTTCCTCTCCCTCTGCCATTACTCCCTGCTTGTTCCCTCCCTCTCTCTCTCTCTCTCTCTATCGGTCAAATAAATAAATAAAATATTTTTTAAAAATTAAAAAATTACTTGGTGTCTTATTCTGTTTGGGCTGCTATAAATGGAATATCATAGACTGGGTGGCTTTTAAACAACAGAAATTTATTTCCCACAATTCTGGAGGCTGAAAGTCTGAGATCAGGAAGCCATCACGGGTGACTTCAGGTAAGAACTCTCTTCCAGGTTGGAGACTGTCACCTTCTCACTGTCGTTCTCACATTGCAGGAGGTGTGAGGGAGCTCCCTGGGAAATGTTTTAGAAAGGCACTAATCTCATTCATGAGAGCTTCACCCTCATAATCTAATCATCTCCCAAAGATCCTCCAAATACCATCACACTGGGGATTAAGTTTCAACATATGAATTTGGGGGGGACACAAACATTCCGTCTGTAACACTAGGGAAGTATTTTCAAAGGATCATTCTAGAACATCCTAGGCAGGGACTGGAGAGGCAGGAGGAGGAAAGGGCACGTATAGATTGAAAAAGACTCCAAGATGATTCTTGCACAACCCGCATCAAGTAAGAATCATTGATTTAGTCCCTTAAATAACAATATGATGGTAGTTATTTGATGAAAATCAGATAAAGAAGACCACATAGAAATATTCATGGAGGTGCACCTGGGTAGTGCAGTCGTTAAGCGTCTGCCTTCGGCTCAGAGAGTGATCCCGGCGTTCCAGGATCTAGTCCCATATCGGGCTCCTCCGCTGGGAGCCTGCTTCTTCCTCTCCCACTCCCCCTGCTTGTGTTCCCTCTCTCGCTGGCTGTTTCTCTGTCACATAAATAAATAAAATCTTTTTTAAAAAAATATTCATGGAGCATAAAAGACAGGAAGGTTGGAGAGGCAACATCCCAGGTGTGTTTCAAGTGGTAAAAAAGAAAACAGGGTTAGGAGCCAGAAGATATTCTCAGTTCCAGAACCTTCTGTAATGACCTATATAGCATCACCAATCCTCTGCTTTCTCAGTTGTGAAGAAATAGACAATTATCCTGGTCCTTTCCACCTACAAATTTAAGAGATCATCATCTCCTTTTCCTAATCAAGTATATTTAATTTCTTCTCATTGCAAACCAAGAAAAAAGAGATTGGCTGATAGACTTGAACAGAAAGGATTGAGAGAATCGGTTTCCAGTACTATCTCTACTTTCTTATCATAAGCAAGTAATTTCACTTGTCTTTATTTGTATAATTATCAAATGTTTCGTTTTTTATTTTGTTTTCAAGTTTCTGTTTAAGTTCCACTGTATTATTAGTTTCAGGTGTAGAATTTAGTGATTCATCACTTACATACATCACCCAGTGCTCATCACACCAAGTGCCCCCCTTAATCCCCACCACCTACTTCACCCATCCCCCTGCCCTCCTCTCCTCTGATAACCATCTGTTTGTTCTCTGTAGTTTAGAGTCTGTTTCTTGGTCAAATGCATTTTGACACCTACTATGTCCCAGGCACTGTGCTAAGAGCCGAGATACTGCAGTGAAAGAGCTGGAGCATAGTCACAGGCCCTGCCTGCACAGAGTTTGTAGACTAGGGAGGAAAAATAAACGATGACCCATTTTAAAACAGAGGAAGAACTGGGTGCTATCGATACCATACAATAAGGAGATTTCTCCTTAATCCGAGGCTCAAACGTGTCCACCTTGAGCAATCTCAGCTAAACTGAGCCTTGAAGGATCCATACAAAGACTTAGGTGGCACGCAGGAGTTCCTGGCAGAGGGATCAGCACTTGGGGCCTGATGAAAAAGGAAGAACACAGTGCATTCAAGAAACTGAAAGGCAGTTTGAGTATAAAATGGATATGGAATAGTCTGGTGAATTTGACAAGGACCAAAAAGTAGACACTTTAGTGATCATACAGTAAAGGCTATGTATGCTTTAACTACTGTTAGAAATGTTAGACCACACTCATGTTATTTTCTGTTCCTCTTGATAATCCACAAAATCATAGTGAATGGATTTTTTTTTTTTTTAAGTGGAGCCTAACGGGGAGCTTGAACTCATAACCCTAAGATCAAGACCTGAGCTGGGATCAAGAGTCAGATCCTTAACTGACTGAACCATGAATGGTTTGAATGGATTTTTTTTTTTAAGCAAAAGTCCACAAGCACATAGATAATAAAAGAAGAAACAGCACCTAAACAATTTTGGAAGCTGGAAAACTCATAATTGAGTAGTTACTGACTTGGCAGCCCCAAGAAGGCTTAACCCTAAGCCAGCAGTTGGCAGGGTTGACAGGCAACCTACTGAAGGTTTATAACCGAATGTCAAGATGGCTAACATTCTTTCCTCACTTTCTTTCCATGGTTCTGACCAACTGATTGCCCTACAGTGAAACCCACAGTTTCCAGGCCCAACCATGTAGGTTGAGTTTGCCTAAAACTCTTTAGTACCTGTCTCCTAGATTTGGGCAGACAGCCAAAAATCTCCAGACAGCTGATGGAATATTCTAATAAGAAAGAGGCCAAAACTAACATAGAAAAGCAACCAGGAAGGGATGTCTGGGTGGCTCAGTCAGTTAAGTGTCTGCCTTTGGCTCAGGTCGTGATCACAGGGTCCTAGGATGGACCTTGCTCAGTGGGGAGCCTGCTTCTTTCTTGGCCTGCCCCTCTGCCTGCTTGTACTCTCTCTCACTCTCTGACAAATAAATAAACTTGTAAAAAAGAAAAGAAAAATAAAAAGAAAAGAAAAACAACCAGGGAGAAATAAAGACTATGCAGGAGAGGGGATAAAAACCTATTAGTAATATCTTTAAAGATTCAAAGATAGTGAAATAGTATAAGATATTGCAATCGTTAGATAAGAACTGGATGCTACAAATGTTTTTTCTTGGTTTTGTTTTTGTTTAAAGATTTATTTATTTATTTGAGTCAGGAGGGGGGAAGGGCAGAGGAAGAGGGAGAGAAGCAGAGTACCGGCTGAGCACAGAGCCCAACTCAGGTCTTGAGTTCATGACCCCAAGATCATGACGTGAGCCAAAATCAAGAGTTGGATGATTAACCAACTAAGCCACCCAAGCGACTCTGGATGTTATAAATGTTTTTAAAAGTAGCAGCCAGAGGGGAAAATGAATTCTTTGATATAAAAATATCATAGTATAAAAGAAAACTTCAAATGAAGGCTTAAAACATAAAGATGAGGAACTATAACAGGAAGTAAAACAAAAAGATGGAAAGAGAAGAAGAGATTTTTTTAAAATGAGAAAGGTACAAACTAGTCCAGGAAGTTCAATATCTGATAATGGGAGTTCTAGAAAGAGAGAATGGAGAAAATGGAGAGGGGAAATTATCAACAAACAACAATTTGAGAAAATTTCCTGGAATGAAAGGACATGACTTCCCAAATTGAAAGAGCCTTTTGAGCTCCCAAGAAGTTGATGAAAACAAACCTACACGGAGACACATTATGAAATTGCAAAACCTACTGCGGTATTAGAATATTTGAAAACTTCCAGAAAAGAAAAAAAACAGGATCTAAAAAGAATTAGGGACCCAAACGGCTTCAGACCTCTCAAATGCCACACTGGATGCTAGAAAATAGTAGAAGAAAGTAACTTACAATGTAGAGTTCCCCAATCAAATTATTAATCGAGTGGAAAGGCAGAATATACATTTTCAGACATGAAAGATCAAAAATGTTGCTTCATAGGTCCATTTCTCAGGAAGCTATCCAAGGATCTGTTCAACCAAAATAAGAAAAGAGAAACCAGAATCCAGGAAATGAGATTCCAATACATGAGAAAGACAGGATGATGGTGAATGGAAAAATCTTAGACCATGGCTCTAAAGGAAATTTGAAGATGAACCCATCTGGTGGACTGGAGCAGGGCATAGGCCCCAGGAGAAAGATCATCAAGAAAATGACAAGGATAAAATATCTGGCATTTAAAGTATGTTGAGGGAAATTTTACAAAATCAAGGGTGTGGGCAGTTTGGGGATGTATTAATGATAAAGGTGTAGAAAGTACATAGATCAGTCTGCCCAGAGGTAGGCAGGATCGCCACTCAGGAATTTATTTGAGTGTCCAGACACATGACACAATGCACCCACCAGTGAATATAAATGAAGTATATTTAGGACTAACACTAAGCTTGGGGTTCCCAGCAGGCAAAGGGTTCCTTCAGGATTCTGGTGAGAGAATGAACAAAGGGCTAGGAGTGGTCTAGGGCTTTGATTGTGGTTAAAAGGTAGAGTCAGCATGGTGGGGATTCCACCTAACATGGGTTCGAACCTGCGCTATATTTGAAATTCTCATCGACTCTAAGAGGTAAAAACCTACATAGGTCTTCTTCTCTTGGTTGCCCAGATATGGGGGAGATAGGAAATGAGGGGTAGAGATTGAAAATTGTCAACAAACATCAAAATGGAGTCAAGCCTCTTATTACAAAAACCAAGTTACAGGGGGAGAAAAGACAGTAATTAACCCAAGAAAAAAGCAAAAAATTATACAGGAAAAGATAAATATTCATAGCTTAGTATACACTATGATTTATGAAGCCCTATCAGTGCAAATACTAAATGTAATATAATTAAGTTATAGCCACACTGAGAAGATGAGGAATGGGAAGTGTTTATGTATATGGTAAGTACTATAGGGGTTGGTGCAAATAAGCTGAATCTTCAATGTCTAGAGTTGGAAGTCACTTAATTTTTTTTTTAATGGCAATATAAACATGTTCTTGAGAGGTACAGAAACGATTCCAAAGGAGTCAGGTAAAATAATTGATACTGGTTGCCTCTTGGGAGCTGAAACATAAGAGATGATGTACACTAATGTGGGAGAGGGTATGTTGGAGGACTGCTGTTTTGTTCATTTGTAACAAGTATGTGTGTATAACTTTTGAACATACATAATTAAATCCCGCCAAATTTCACTTTATCCTTAAAGGCAATGGGGAGCTATGTATCACCTTGCAGCTCTAAGCAAGGAGGCTCTGGGCAGGATAGTGAGATCGAATTTGCATATTATTAGGATTACTCCAGTTATTTTGTAGAAAATTAGAGGGAGGAAAGAATGGATACAGAGTTGTCTATTAGAAACCTTAATCCAGGCTGGAATCTAGACAGGAAGTGACGTTGGCCTGGATTCCAGTATGACAACAGGAGAAGGTAAAAGACAGATTTGTGAGTACTTTGTGAATGATTGGACTGTGGTCTGGAAGAGGGAGGACTCAAGACTGATACTGCATTTGCTGGTTTAGACAAGAGGTGGGTGGGGGGCCATTGATTAAGATAGCACACCCATAAGAGGAGCAGTTTTGGTGGAAAAGGAATGATTCCAGTACTGGATATCCAAGAAGAATGGCTGTAAGACCACTGTGGATATGGACCTAGAGCTCAGAAGTGAAAATTGAGCTGGAGATGTAGATTTGGAATCAGCAGCAGAAAAATGACAATTGAAATCATAGGAGTGGTTGAGATTGTTCAGGGAGTAGGTGTAATCAGCATCAAAAGCAGAGCCTGGAGGAACATAAACAAGGGACTAGGAAGAGGAGTCGGCAGAGGGAAGTGAGAGAGAACAAGCAGAGAAGCAGTAGGAAGGCCCATGCACTATGGGAGTCAGAGAAAATGTTTGACAGTATCCAATGGAGTTAAAAGGGCATCAGAGTTAGAAATGGGAACACAGGCTTTGCAGAGGCAAAGAGAAAGGAATGTTAGTAACCTTGACAAAAGCCATGTCTCTGGAGCAGTGGGGTAGGTTGAGGGATGCATTGAGCCAAGGCACTCATTTTAATCTGTATTTAATAGATAATAATGGGAAATTTTCTTGAGTCCTTACTACAGGCCAGATACTGTATTAGGTACTTTATATACCTTATCTCCTTTAATCCACAAAACCAAATATCATTTCTATGAAATAGATGCTATTATTAACATCCTCATTTTTCAGATGAGGAAGCTGAAGTTTAAAGTTAAGTGATTACTCAAAAGAATAGAGATAGTAAGCAGACAAGCTGGAATTTGATCTCAAGGAGTCTAACCCTAGAATGTACACCCTTAAACATTATACTATACCCTCTAAGTAATCTGCCATAAATAACACCATTCACTCAACAAACCTGCTGTGTTCCAGATACTATTCCAGGTGCTAGTGATCCAACAGCGTATAAAGCAATGCCCTTGACCTCACAGAACTTAGCCTTCTATTGGAGGAGATAGTAAACAAATGTAAAAATTCATGCATATTTTCAGAACTTAGTGTAATGAACACTAAGAAAGCAGGATAAGTTGCTGGAGAATGGCTAGAGAAAATTGCCATTTTAGATCGTAGGTCTTCCCAAGATGACATTTTGGCAAAAACTTGAATAAATTCATTGACTAAGCCATGAGAAGATGCATTCCAGAATGAGGGAGGAGGAAGTGCCACCATCTGAGGTAGGGCAGAGGCAGGAATGGGTGCAGCAAGATCAAGGGGAAACTGGTAAGCCATAAAATTGGTAAGGGAGGTGGGGCTGCACCATGTTCTGCCTCATAGATAAGAGGTTAACTGCTGTTCTAATAGTGATGGGAAGACGTATCTGGGTGGCTCAGTCGGTTAAGCGTCCGCCTTCAGCTCAGGTCGTGATCCTGGGGTCCTGGGATCAGCCCCATGTCAGGCTTCCTGCTCAGTGGGGAATCTGCTTCTCCCTCTCCTTCTGCCCCATTCCCCCCCCCCATGTTTGTTCTCTCTCTCACTCAAATAAATAAGATCTTTAAAAAAAAAAAAGGAGTGATGGGAAGTCTTGGAAGGATTTTGAACAGGACAGTGATAAACTCTTACTCACATTTTATTAGCTTGCAACAGAGCCCAGACTTTGAATCCTGTGACCATCATCCTTTCCATTATTCTCTAGAATTGAGATACCGTATGGCTACCACTTGAAATGCACCCAATCCAAACTGACATGTATTCGAAGTGTTAAATACACACCAGATTTCAAAGCCTTGGTACCAACAAAAGAATGAAATAGATCTCATAAACCATTGCTTATATTCATTGTATGTTGATATGATAGTATTTTAGATGTATGAGGTTAAATAAAACATAATATTCAGATTAATTTCACCTATTTATTTTACCTTTTTAAAAAATGTAGGTACTAGAAAATTTTAAATCTCATACATGGCTTGTGTTATATTTTTATTAGACAGCCCTGGTCTAGACAACTTCCCTTCTGCTCTCAGCTTCATAATCCAATGAAGACAAATGAAATAACTTGTGTAGGGCATTTTGAGTTTTCTTAAGGAAACGCATTATGTAACAACAAGATAAATTATTGAGGATGATAGTCAGCCAAAAAAATGTACCATTCTTTGTAGGCCAAAGATAATGTTACTGACTTGGTTGTGGTTTTGTGTTGTTTTTCCAACAGTGGTGATGAGTTTGCACAAAATCATCTGTAATGCTTCTCTCCCCACCCATTCCACCCCCTCCCTATGCTCCCTTATGACCGAAACAGCATGTTTTTTAAATACCTGGCACAGGTTAAGAATGCAGTTCTCCGCCACAGAAATTTTTCTCTGTGCAAAGCATTCAGTCCCATATAGGTTTGAACCTCAGCCTATTTAACGTAAAATTCTAATCGTCTGTTCTACTCGGGCAAGCAGTTTCCAAATGTCAGTAATCACATCTATCATTATAATTACTGAATGCTCTTGGTTCTCTTGTACTTAATTCAAAATATGGTCAATCAGAATGTACTTTTAGTGAAAAAATTTACACACAGGTTTTGACCAAGAAATTTGTTTTTGTGAATTTGTATCTGTGAAAAGTCTCACAATGTTATAAATTAAACCCTATTTTGATTTACATATGGCAGCATTAAAAATATTATTATAAGACATGGGACTTACTGGGGATGATATAACCATATTACTCTATTCAAGGTCTTGAATACCAGTAAGAAAACAGAAGCATCAGATGGACCCTCCTTCATCTCTGCTCACTTCTACTCCTAACTCCTTGCTCTGTCCTGACAGGTAGATGATAGGCCCTTACTCTCAATTGTTAGTCTCTACTGTTGTGTTCTGGATTCAGTCTCCTTCTCAAGGACCTCAGTGCTTCGCTTAACCTTTCTCTCCTGCATGTCACTATCTCCTACCCTACTGGACCATCTCCATCAGCAACAAACAGTTTTAAAATCTCTTGTCTTACTCTCCCTGCTTGTGTTCCCTCTCTCGCTGGCTGTCTCTCTCTCTCAAATAAATAAATAAAATCTTTAAAAATAAATAAATAAATAAATAAATAAATAAATAAATAAATAAAATCTCTTGTCTTTAAACACACATACACAGACACACCTCTCTCGTACCCACACTTCCTTCCCTAAACTTTATAGCTTCTGTACTCCCCTTCATAGCAAAATCTTTCCAAAGGGTTGCCCATAACTCTGTTTCCATTTCTTCATCTCCCATTCATTCTTCAATGCACTAGTTAGGTTTCTTTCCCCTGCTGAAATCACTCTTATCAAGGGCAAGCTAAGACCTCCGTGGAACCAAATGCAGAAGACCTCTCTGTCCTAACAGTGCTCTTGGAGTACACATAGTAAAGTTGGCCACTCCCTCCTTGAAATACTCTTGACTTCCATGATGCTATACTCTGGTTTCCCACCTATCTAATTGTCTACTACTCATTCTCAATCTTCTTTCTAGCCCTTTTGTTTTTATCAGACCTTTAAATGTTGAGGACCCTCTGATTCCTTGGCCTCTTCTCTTGATCTACTCTCTCTGGAGATCCTTTCAATCATTCCCACAGTTTGAAATGCCATCTAATTGCTGATAATTCCCAAATGTATACCCCAAATGTAAATTCCAGATTCATATATCCATATAGTTGAGTCTCAACTATGTATCTCAAACTTAACATGTCTATAAGAAAAATACTGATTTTTCTTCTCATACTAAAAGTATTAAGAATAGTAATAAGAAAAAAAAGGAGAAGGAAAGGGAAAAAAGGAAGGAAAGAAGGAAGGATTACATTTTGCTCTAACCAAAAATCAAGATGCCCCTTACTTTTCATATTTAATCATATTTATAATACGATTAGCTATATTTAATCCATCAGCAGATTCTATCTAGCCTATCTCCAAAATGTCTGTCTCTTCTCCTTCTGTTCATCTCCACCGCTACTACTCTAGATCAGGGCATCACTATCTCTCATTTGGACTATTGCTATATCCTCTCAACTGACCTCCCTGTCTATTCTCTGGCACCTGCCCAGTTCATTTTCCAAACAGCCAAAGGGATCTTTTTAAACCATGGAAGTTCATGTCACTCTCCTGACTATCCTGTTTAAACTGTTCAATGGTTTGTCAACTTCCCGCAGCACTCGGAATGAAATCCAGACACCTGACTGTCACTCACAGCTCCATAGGGTTCAGCTCCTGCTTAACTCTCCCCACCAAATCTTGGAGCCTTTGTACTTGGGGATCTCTCTACCTGGAATGCTTCCTGACTCCAACCTCCTCCTCTCATTTGAATGACAGGCTCCTTCCCATCCTTCAAGTCTCAATTTAAATGTCATCTCAGAGAGCCTTCCAGTTTACCCATTTGAAAGCAACTTCACTGATTACTTTTTTTACACGAGGCCTTGTTTGTTTCCCTCCCTGTATTTGCCACAATTGTGCTTACATACTTTTGTATGTTTGCTTTCTTCACTCTCAGCCCCTGCCCCTCCCTTTTCCTTCCAGATAAGAGAATTGACATGCTGATTGGGATAAGACACTGGATGCTGAAGCCATGCCCCACCCCCTTCTCCCTCCTCTTGGAAGCCAGCTTATCTACTGAGTGTGTATCTGTCTGCATGACCTTGTCAGGAATTTCACAAGAACAGGCCTGTGCTGGTTCAGTGTCTGTGGCTGAGTGTGAAGTCCAGTTCAGGCCTGAAGTATTAGAAAGCCCACTGTGATGATACAGCTAAGCTACAATCACAGCAGCTCCATCAGTAAGAATGCTGACATTTTGATCTAGATCTCAATGTCTTTGGAGATCAGGTAGGGAAAAGAGAGGTACTATATAATGACCCATACAAACACCAATATCTCTTTCCCAAAAATGAATGGAAATCTAAGCCTGTTGCTTTTCAATCTTCTTAAACGATGGTATCCTTTCTTTAAACCACGTATACCTTAGTCCCAATATGTGGGAAAAAAATGATTAAGAAAATAAATGCAGAGACGTTCTGATTACAGTAGTGATTAAATTAATTACTACTTTTTATGTAGCAAGAAACAGGAAGCTCAATTCAGATTAACAAGCATTAAGAAAAATTCACTGGTTCACATAACTGAATATTGGGGAATTTATTCACATCAGGGAGAGGCTCTTCCTAGATCAAACGACGATGACCAGTTCCCAGGTTTTTTTCTCTCCATTTTTTGGCTCTGCCAAGAGCTCTGAGAAGCTCAAGATGGAAAAGGAAATTATACTACAAACAAATCATGTTTAAGAGACCTCAGCCCTTGTGGTTCAAAGATGGCTACCAGAGATTCCTGGAGCTAATTCTCTTCACTCATCTCCAGCAGCAAAGAAAGCAACTCTGTCAGTACCATCTGCCAAAACATATATTTAAAATTTTTTAAATGTTTTCTTTCTCTCTAGAAGCATGGGCAAATCTCTTGGATTGAATTATGTGCTATCTTGAACTAATCCATTCTACAGCCAGCAACATCAGATTCCAGGTCTTACCCACAGAGCTGAGATGGGATCAACCACCAAAGCCACATGGCTGAGAATGAGCTAGAGGTGTTCTTGCTGGGGAAAGTGAGGAATAGGTGTTGAATGGAGGCAACCAATCAATGCCTGTGCAAGCCTAAGAGGCTTAAATAACTGTAGCCTGATGTACAGCCCCTCTGTACAGGCTCAACCTCTTATAAAGTAAAATCCCCTCTCTGTCTTCAGAGTATTTGTGATCTTCCTTCCCTCACTTCCATCTCTTTCTTTCTCCCTCTCTTTCCCTCTCTTTCTTCCTTCCTCCCTTCCTCTCCCTCCCTCCCTCTTTCTTTTCTCTTCCTCTTTCTCTTCTCTTTCTCTTCTCTTTCTCTTCTCTTTCTCTTCTTTTCTTTTCTTTTCTTTTCTTTTCTTTTCTTTTCTTTTCTTTTCTTTTCTTTTCTTTTCTTTTCTTTCTTTCTTTCTTTCTTTCTTTCTTTCTTTCTTTCTTTCTTTCCAACTGGATCAGCCAGGATAAACATCTGTGCCCATATAGTTGTCCTACTTACAAGGCCCTAAGGGGAGTTCTTTGGAAGAGCTTTAAACTTTAAGAAAATGTATACTAAAGATGGGAAGGAAAAAGACTCATTTCACAGCACACATATAAAAGACTAGGCACAGTGTTTATCACCGGGCCAAGTGCTAAAATGGCAAATAAGCAAAGGCTTGAAAAACAAATCTAAGAGACCAAGATCCACTAGGGGAGGAGAGGTATGTGGTCTTCCGGGGCTGGGGGTTGAGTGTGGGGGAGGGAGTAAGTGGCCATGGATTCTTTCAGATAAGCTTTCCTAAAATGGAATGACCCAAGAAATCTCCTATCAGGCTTTCTCTCCTTTCCTCTCTCCTCTGCAGTCACCTTTCTTGTATCACTTGATGATAGACATAACTCTCACTCTTCCCAAACCTACTAAGTCATTGCCTGAGGTGTGAGAACCTTTAGGGTGCTCAAGAAAGGGGGAATGAATGACTCTAATGATAATGTAATTAATTCTTTTGCAAGTCAGATGGATTCCAATTCTCTGCTTTCCACAAAGGGAAGGATGCCTAATTGAGTTGTCAGATGAGAAATTACTAAAACTAATCTTGATGATAGATTACCATGTAAATTTTGGCATAGAACTGAGAATTCAAAGAATTGAGCCCTATTGCTGTAACAAACCTCTATCATTCCTATTTACTTAATTAGGTGAGAGTTTCTCAGTACTTGTTACCTACACATCCTACATTCAGCATTGATGCTGAAGCCTGTTATATTTATCCCTGGATATCTGGGGAGAAAGACTTTACCCATCTCATTAAGAACTGCAATCCCAATACAATTATACATTTTATGTCTAGTAATTATTCATCAATACTTGTAATACATTTATGCTATTTTGAGAAATTGTGTAGAATTTTCTAACACTTAGCACCTTATGGTCACAAAAATTTTAAAGTTATTTCTCTCTCTTGGCATTTTTTTGTTGCATAGAAGTATGTGATTCATGAAATATTTTGAAGTATAAAAACATGTTAGAAGTGGAATGGAAGTATAATTTCAAGAAGAAAAACAAAAGAAAACTTCCTACAGGTAAAGAAGAATTTATTTATGTCTACTTAAAATGTATGGTGCGGCATCAAATTGCTATATTATTTAGATTCTACTAGATAGTTTTCAAATAGTGATGTGACCGTTTATTTTTAAATGACATTATTGGAATTTATATGTATATTTACAACTCTTTTAGCATGATAAAGAATCTTAGGCATCAGCTTAGAAATGTGGTGAGGAATTTATTGCTTCTTAAAATATTTTAGGAGTACTTGAGTGCAAATGACTGGAGACAATGAAAGGAGAAAATTATGTTAGACAACAAAATGAGCAAGGGAAGAACAGGCCCGCTGTTGAGACTGATTGCGCAATGAAATATGATGACAAAGGACCTGTCTGCGCACATTTGCTTTCGTGTCCTTTATCAGAGTGAAAGATCTAACAAAGAATGATTGAATGGACTGGTAAAGAGGAAGAGAAGCTGAAGATGGAAAAAGAAATTGTAACAGCATACCCATCTCCCTTGGGAGCCAACAGAGGGTAGTAAAGAATAGTAAGGATTTAAATCAGCCAGGATTGACTCAGAATTCTGAGTATGCCAGTCCTCATCTATGTGACTGTGGGCAAGATGCTTCGGCCACATCATCTGTATTACGGGCACAGGTTAAATTTCATAGGATGCAAAGTGCTTCCCGTAGAGTCAAACACAGCAATACAGCAATACAGAAAAAGTGGCTATTGTAATGACGTAGCCGCGGGCTCTGGAGCAACTTATCATCCTTGAGCTTCACTTCCCTCCTCCCTATCACGGGAGTAATAACATCTACCTCCTAGGATAACTACAAGGATTACATTGATGATAAAGGTGAGAGCACTTATACTATAAAGAAGGCATTCAATAAAATTAGTTCTTTCCCCACTTCTTCCTTCTCTAGCTTCCTGTTGATTCAGACAATTCTATGGACCCCTGATGGGACATGATAAAAAAAACAGTCTATTTCCAAATATTAATTTATAAAATTGTATATTACTTGTACTGTATCTACTGGTAAAGAGACTAAATCTGAAATGATTCTTTCCATTGCTGAGAAGGAGACGAGGATCTCATATTACAAATGACTCTATCCTTACAGATACGACCTTGCTGCCTTACTAGCAAATCTCATTAATGACAAAATTATTGTCATGAAATTGTAGAAGACAAATACATTGCTGATCTATGACCACATAATCAATCCTCTCATAAAAAGGACTTCCTCACAAAGAAAAAATTCTTCCCAAGTGTTTCCTTTTGTCTTATGAGTGAAAAGATAAATCGTTTATTAATTTGTGGGAATAATGTTGTTGATCAATGCGGTTCGCTTATTTTAGACAGCACTGAATGAGTTCCAACCTCCATAGTTTCACGTAGAAAACAAAGCCTGGCTTAACATGAGCTAGGTGCCTGGAAAGGAGTTAGGGAACCAAGTTTCCTGGAACAGGCAGGGAAGTTGTCTAAAACCACTTCCTCCATTTTAATCTGTGGGATAATGTCCATTCGGTTGTTTTCAGAAGTAAGCTGCCAAGTTGTTGCTGCCTATTGAGCAGAGGGCTGTAGTGAAGAGTCAAAATGCACAGGAAGGCCCTACATCAGCCAGGATCCCCGCAGCAAACAAATGGCACCCTCCGAAGGAGTGAAAGTATTGTTGAAACTGGATAATAGGTGTGTGGGTGTCCATTACCCTCGTCTCTCTCTATCTGTCCATGTTTGACATTGTCTATAGTAAAATATATAAGAACAAAAAGAAGAGTGTAAAAGAGAGACTAATGAAAGTTATTTGCAAAGTTTTAGGCAGGAGTTCAAGGGGAACTAGGGAGTGGCAACAATGGGAAATGCTATCAGCAGCAGGCTTGAAGGCACAAGGGAAAGGGACCAACTGCTGGCACCCAGGGAGCCCTGGAGCAGTAGGAAAAGGGCCACGTGTCAGGAATTGCGGCCTTCAGTGGAGGAATGCGGCCACTCGCTACCATGGCCCAGGACATGCTGTGTGAAGCTTAGTGCAAACTGAAAAAAAGCAAGAAAAAATGTGTTAAAGTCCTACATTATAAAGCTTTAGCTTTTCTTCCACAGTCTCTCTTCCCTCTCTCTTGACTGGTCATATTTTTAAAAGTTTCAATTTAACACCATTCTAAATGAAGAAAAAATGAGAAGTTTAAATCATTAGCATGAATCTTGCCATTTACAATGTACAAGGTGAGTTTGGTTTTGTTTTTTAAGTTTATTTATTTATTTATATATTTAAGTAATCTCTACACCCAACACGGCGCTCAAACTCACAACCCAGAGATCAAGCATCACATGCTCTTCCAACTGAGCCAGCCAGGCGCCCCTACAATGTGCAATGTTAGTTTTAGATGCAATAGGAGAGCATTTAACACATATGTAAAATCACCAGAATGATACGATGTGTATTTTATAGTTCCTGCATACATTTTTTTTTTACTAGACCAGTATAAACACTGCACAAAACTAACTCAATTGCTTATTTCGCTTCTTTATATACAAACATTGTACCAACACTCTCTGCCTTTGGCTTACTGATGAGTAAAGAGGAACTCAAAGGAAAAGCAACTGTGGATTGCCCTATCTTTCCCTTTCCTTCTATGGCATCACTTTTAGTGTAAGTGGTTGGCTCATAGAGGGAAGTACCATGAGTAAGAAAGAATATGATAAGAGTTCTTTTTGTTAGTTGGTGTTTCTTAGAATGTCATTACCTTTCTTCTGAATTTGAAGCAAATTTTGGTTCCAATGGAAAGAGGTATTTTAGAGTTTAATCAGTCATAGATGTGATATGCCCTATCTTGTACTTGCTTTGAGTCTCACTGAACTCCCATAGTCACAGGAATCCTATTATCATGGGACAGGGGAGATCCAACGTGTGAATGGGGCAACCACAACTGGCAGACATATGGTGTGTATCTCCTCTGTTCGTGGATCAGACTTTACTAACAAAACACACATTCAAAGCTAAAATTAAGAATTTCAAAGCTGTGTCAGCAAAGCATTAAGTCAGGTGCGGGGCCCTTCTGAGCATGGGGCCCTACTGACTACACAGGCTTCACACCCTGCTGCCATCCCGGGACCAGGCAAAGAAGGAGCCGAGGGCATCAGTGCCCTTTCCTCCAGTCATCCCACCTCCTGTGGGGGTGTCACTGGTGGACCCAGACTACAGTGCAAGGGATCCAGGGATACATCCAAAGAGGATAGTCTTCTGAGCTACAGACTAGGGGAGAGAAGGGTGGAGAGGGGGTCTGGAGTGGCAAACAGAATATCCCACAGGCTGCTAGGTCCCACATCTCTTCCAACAAATTCAGTTCAGCTAAGATAAGAAGGACCAGACAAGCTCCAGGTGTGGCCTTATGCTGATACAATGTTATGAGCCCTCTACAAACATTAATTAATTAATTAAACAAAATTACAAATATAAATTGAGTAAAAACTGCCTATTTGTTTAGAATGAGAGAAGAAATCACAGTAAAACACTGGAGCTTGAAAGGTTCAAGTCCTTTTCATCTGAGGTCTTTAGGACATATACCAGAAATGCCTACACAGACACGTTTCCCTTGCAGCCTGGCTTCCCTTCTCCACCCAGTAGGAAACTGAGGAGGCAGTGGATAGTCACAGCCACTCCTTTGCACCCTTCATTTCTTATCTATCCCTTCTGTTGTTTGTTGGCTAAGTTGGAATAAGCCGAAGGGAAAATAACCTTAGAACTCCTTGTTCTTGGTCACCTTCAAATCCTGACCAGACTTTGTGGCCTAATCAATAGGTTCCTCTGTAGGCATAAAATATTCCCGGGCTTTTCTCACAACAGCTGAGGCAACATGGGGGCCCATTTAGATTCAGAAAAAAGAAGGAATTTTTCAGTTAGATAAAAGGGCTGTCCTGGATAGGGTCTGGGGTCTGAGCAGGAGCCCATGGGAGGACAGAAAAGGGTGGATGAGGACAAAAGAAAGGAATTACAGATATATTTAGGAAAATGGAAAGATGCTAAAGAAAGATTTCATTTTGCATAGGCCCTGGTGTTGATGAAGTCACTATTTACTTTTGATAGGTATGGGGAAGCGGCTGATACCTAAATTAAGAATGTGTGCTTAACCTGAAAGCATTTGATCTATATAAGGTAGTAAGTGCCTAAGTTCAAATCTTGAACTTAGTTCATAAAAGCTGTGAGTCTTTGGTCAAGAAACTCATTCTCTCTGCCTCAGTCTTCTCATTTGCAAGCTGAAGGTATATTATGCTTAATTACATTATGTCATGTCACATCACATTCTGTTAATATGTTATGTTACATGGAGCTCACCTCATAGCATTGTGTGCGAATTAGATAAGTTAATATTTATAAACACCACTTATAATAGTTCTTAGTACATGTGAGATAATAGAAAATATATATATTGGTCTCTGCCTGCAGCTCCTGGCACAGAGCCCCTAAAGCCCTTGCAATTTCCTAAGTGATAAGGGCATTAGGGGCATCTTTTGTTCTAATATTTGGCCTTTGACCACAGTTCCTGACACAGAGCTCCCACATCCCTTGAAATGCCCTGGGTGATGGCAGTGTCTTTTGTTCTAATGAGGTAACTCAGTGGGCACCTGAGGGGGGCTGGTTACCAGCAGACCAAGCCACAGTTAGAACCTTGGAATTCTCAGCCCACCTTCCCATCTCTAGGTCTAAAAATGAAGTTAATGATTGATCATGCCGACATGAGGAAACCTCCACAAAAACCCCGTAAGTGTGAGGTCTGTAAGAGTTTGTAGGTTGGTGAACACACGAAGGTGCTGGGAGAAGATGTGGAATCCCCGTGCCCCCTCCCACATACCTTTCCCTCCATGTCTCTTCCACCTAGATGCTCCTCTATCATTTTTCATAGGCTTTAACAAACTGGTAAACATAAGCAAGTGTTTTCCGGAGTTCTATGAGCTGTTCTAGCATACAAATGAATCCAGGGGGGAGGAGGTCATGGGAACCTACAGAATCTGATGCTACCCCCAGGTAGATAGTGTCAGAATTGAGTTAACTTGTAGGACACCCAGCTGGTGTCACAGATCTGCCTGGTGGGGGAGAAAACCCCACACACCTTGTGTCAGAAGTGCTGGGAGTGAGGTCATAGTGTGAGAGTAAAAAAGATGCATAGAAGGAGGAATATAAGTTTTTTCCTATACCCTACACAATGAGTGCTCAATGAAAGTGAGAAATTATTATTATGAAATGGTTCCAAATATAGCACTTACACACATTTGGGCAATGTTTAAAGTTGTAAAATTTCTGCAACAGATGAAGAATCTGATCCATGTGCTTTTACTATGTATAATTTTATAAAAATTATCATTTTGAATGGATGAATATGTTTATGTTTAATATCTAACCAAAGATAGGTATTCTGAAATTTTCATTAACCAAACACAGTCCTTTCTTCTTAAAAAAATAAATAAAGCACAATCATTTCTGAACTTTTACCAAAGAAGCAGAGGTATACTTTACCTCTTCATACCTTGCAGGTAATTTTTCCTTGTCTACCATCCCCAAACACTGAGGAAATACTTTTTTTTTCTTTTTTAACTTTAGTCAATTTATATACTGACGTATGGAGATTGAATGAAATACCGGATCCCACTGTGCAAAGAGCTTGGTGGGGTTCTTTCCTCATAAAGGTAGCTTTAAGTTAGAATCAAGTTTGAGTAAAATAGTTTAGAGAATGTTAGGGAGTCTTGCTTATCAGTCTTGTTTGATTCTAGAGGTCAAATTGAAATAAAATAGTAAGAGTCAGACTTTCTGGATTCCTATAACCTCTGAGCAAATATATCACATAACCTCCCTGACTTCCATGTCTTCATCCACTGAAGAATAATGCGGCAAGTGTTGCCTAGCTTCACTTCCAAGGTTCTTGTGAGGATTTTAAAAAAATTATTTAAAAAAACTGAAAATGAACAGCTACATGCAAAAGAATGAAACTAGACCACTTTCTTACACCATATACAAAATAAATTCAAAATGGATTAAAGGCCTAAATTTAAGATCCAAAACCATAAAACTGTTAAAAGAAAATATAGGCAGTAATCTCTTAGACATCAGCCTTAGCAATATTTTTCTGGATACGACTCCTCAGGCAAAAGAAACAAAAGCAAAAATAAACTATTGGGACAGCATCAAACTAAAAAGGTCTTGCACAGCAAAGGAAACCACCAAGAAAACAAAAAGGCAACCTACTGAATGGGGGAAGATATTTGCAAATGACATATCTGTAAAGGGTTAATATCCAAGATATATAAACAACTCTTACAACTCAACACCAATAATAATAATAATAATAATAGTAACGATAACATTCTAATTAAAAAATGCCCAATGGTGCCTGGGTGGCTCAGTCGACTAGTTAAGTGTCTGTCTCCGGCTGAAGTCATGATCCCAGAGTCCTGGGATTGAGCCCCATATCGGGCTCCCTGCTCAGTGGGGACCCTGCTTCACCTTCTCTCTCTGCCCCCTGCCCCCCTGCTTGTGCTCTCGCTCTCTCTCTCAAATAAATAAATAAATCATCTTTTAACAAAAATGCTCAGAGGACATTAATAGACATTTCTGCAGACATACTGATGGTCAACAGACATAAAAAGATTCTCAACATCACCAATCATTAGAGAAATGCAAATCAAAACCTCAATGATATCGCCTCACACCAGTCAGAATGGCTAGTATCAAAAAGACAAAAAATGACAAGTGTTGGGGAAGATGTGGAGAAGAGGGGATCCCTATGAACTGTTGGTGGGAACGTAAATTGACTCAGTACTACAGAAACAGTATGGAGATTCCTCAAAAAATCAAAAATAAAAATACCACATGATCTACTAATTCTACTGCTGGTTATTTACCCAAAGAAAATGAAAACACTAATTTGAAAAGATATATATAGCCCTATGTTTATTGCAGCATTATTTGCAATAGCCAAGATATGAAAGTAACCTAAGTACCCACTGATAGATGAGTGGAATAATAGGATATGGTATACATATTTACAATGGAATATTATTTAGCCATAAAAAGGAATGAGATCTTGCCATTTGCAATAGCATGGATAGACCTAGAGGGTATCATGCTAAGTAAAATAAGTCAGACAAAGAAATAAGTCAGATACATGATTTCACTTATATGTGGAATCTAAAAAATAAAACAAATGAACAAACAAACACAGAAACAGACTCATAAATACAGAGAACGAACTGGTATTGCCAGAGTGGGGGGAGTGGAGAGATGGGCAAAATAGGTGAAGGGTATTAAGAGGTACAAACATCGAGTTGTAAATTTAATAAGTCATGGAGATAAAAAGTATAGCATAAAGAATATAGTCAACAATATTGTAATATCATTAATTAATGACACATGGTAACTACACTTATCATTGTGAGCACTGTATAATGCATAGAATTATCAAATCCCAATGTTGTACACCTGAAACTAATACAACATTGTATGGCAACTGTACTAAATTTTAAAAAAACCCTAAAAAACAAAAGCATTCAACAAATGCAAGAAGAATTTACTCCAATAACTTTCTTCTTACACAATTTCTTTTTTGCCTGTCATTCAACAGCAGGCAGACTGAATTATCTGTCAGGAGCAACAGCCCTGAATCAATCCCATTCATGGTTTTTGGGGTTTTTTTTTTTAGGATTTATTTATTTGAGAGAGAGAGTGTGCACACGTGTGAGCAGGGGGAGGTGCAAAGGGAGAGGGAGAGAGAGAATCCTTGAGCAGACTCCCCACTGAGCAGGGAGCTGGATGCAGGGCTCAATCGCAGGACCCTGAGATCATGACCTGAGCCCAAATCAAGAGTCAGCTGCTTAACCGACTGAGCCACCCCAGTGCCCCCCTCCCCCATCCACATCTTTGAACTTCTCTTACCAGTATCTATAAGAGAAAAATAAATTTGATTAATCAACCGGAATTCTTTTTTTTTTTTTTTTGGTGCCAATTTTAAATAGTTTTATTTAAGACACAGCATTTTCCACTTAACAATACAGTGCTTATAAAGTACAATGTTGGGGCGCCTGGGTGGCTCA
The DNA here is from genome assembly GCF_023065955.2 of Ursus arctos. Taxonomy (NCBI): domain Eukaryota; kingdom Metazoa; phylum Chordata; class Mammalia; order Carnivora; family Ursidae; genus Ursus; species Ursus arctos. The sequence goes on along the minus strand of NW_026622985.1, from coordinate 31,886,317 downwards.
GTAGTTAAGCATCTGCCTTTGGCTCAGGGCGTGATCCCGGCCTTCTGGGATCGAGCCTCACATCAGGCTCCTCTGCTGGGAGCCTGCTTCTTCCTCTCCCACTCCCCCTGCTTGTGTTCCCTCTCTTGCTGGCTGTCTCTTTCTCTGTCAAATAAATAAAATAAAATCTTTAAAAAAATAAAAAATAAAAAAAATAAAGTACAATGTTATTTCCTTTCCTTGTGCACATATTCCATATTTGAGCACCAAGAATGCCCAGTGTATTTACTAAAGCAGCTTGACTTTAAAACTACCATAGGATTTGTTACAAATTTGGGTCCTTCAAATGTTTTGTGTGGAGCAATGCTAGACCTATTTTCAGGTTGGCTTAATCAACCTCTTCAATGGTGGGCCCAGAGGAGGCACCACCAGATAGAGGAGTCCCACCACCAGAAAAGCCCCCAAACATCCCCCTGGCATGCCTCCTGCACTGTGATACAGCTTGGTAATGATGGGGTTGCAGACTTTCTCCAGCTCTTTCTGCTGACGTTCAACTTCTTCCTTCTCTGTGGTCTGGTTCTTACCAAGTCAGTTGATGAATTCATTACACTTGTCAAGAATCTCATGTTTGCCCTCATCGTTGATTTTGCCCTAAGGTTTTTCATCTTCAGCAGTTGCTTTCAAGTTGAATACATAAGATTCAAGCAAGTCTGAACTCACATGCATACCTTCTGTCCCCCACTCCCACCCCCATGGCTTTTGATGATGCTAATGGCATCTTCAATGTCTCTGCTGTAGATAAGAGTACAGAAAAAGAGAACAAGATTACAATCACTAGCCACAAGGGCCACTTGAGCAAGGAAGACATTGAGCGCATGCTCCAAGAAGCTGAGAAGTACAAAGCTGAAGATGAGAAGCAGCGGGACAAGGTGTCTTCCAAGAATTCACTTGAATCTTACGGAGTTCTTTATTGTTCATTATAAATAAATGATGCCTGGACAATGATAGGTACTGAATTTTGTTTGTTGAATGAAGTCACAAGTGCGGTAACTTAAAACATCTGACAAGATTCTACCTCCAAGGCTCTTAAAAGTCAGAACAACAGCTAAAACAATCCAGTTACTAGGGAGACGTAATTTTTGTGGAGAGAGAGGTGAATAATAACAAGAATCACAGCCACTTGGTAAATGCTCTTCTTCTGGCCGAATCAATCATTGTGGTGACTGTCCAGCATGAGTTCATAATACCAACATTATTTAGCATGTCTACTTAAAAAAGAGTACAAGGTAAAAGTAAAAATGTGAAGATGGTATTATACTCTTCATTGTTATACATTACACACGATGTAGGGCAACAAAATGCACATAGATTCCATAAACTCTGTGAGAAGGCAGGACATTTGCAATGTGCACAAGCATAGAACAGTGAATCCCTAAGGGAGAGACAGAGAAATACCCTCAAGTAATATACTCAAGACCTAGAAAAGGGTTAAAGGAGTCACTATAAATTCAAGATATTGGTAAATGTTAGCCATAATTGATGAAGAAGGTTGAAAGGAACAGATTGGTCCTTTCTTTGAGGTTTTCTTACATCACATTAGCAAAGACTATCTTCTACCATCTCTCTTCAATATTTGTTTCAACATTGATAGTATTTTTTTCTTTTTTCTTTTCTTAAACAACTTTGAGATACAACTCTCACATACCACGTAATTCATTAATAGTGTACAGTTCAATGGGTTTTAGTATATTCAGATTGTGCAACCGCTAGCACCATTTAATTCCAGAAAATTTTCATCACACCTCAAAAAAGCTCCTAATTGTTAGCAGTTGCTCCCCATTCTTCTCCTCCCTGCAAGACAACCATTAATTTACTTCCTACCTCTATAAATTTGTCTATTCTGGACATTTCACAAAAAAGAACTCATACTATATGTGATCTTTTGTGATTGGCTTCTTTCACTAAGCATAACATTTTCAAGATTCATCCTGCTGTAGCATGTGTCAATATTTCATTTCTTTTTATCGCTGAGCAATATTCCGTTGTATGGACATACCACATTTTATTTATCCTTCTATAAGTTGATATAAGTTGGTAAGTAGACACTTGGGTTATTTTACTATTATAAATGCTGCTGCCATGAACATTTATGCACAAGTTTTTGAATGGAGATATGTTTCCATTTCTTTTAGTCATATACCTAGGAGTAGAATGACTGGGTCATATAGTAACTCTATGTCAACTTCTTTTTCTTTTTTTTTTTTTTTTTTAAGATTTAAGGGACTGAAGGAAAGGGAGGGAGAGAGAGTCCTAAGCAGACTCTGAGCTGAGTGCAGAGCCTGACATAGGGCTCCATCTCATGACCCTGAGAGCATGACCTGAGTCAAAACCAAAAGTCAGATGCTTAACCAACTGAGCCACGCAGGTGCCCCTCTGTGTCAACTTTTAGAAAAAACTTCTTAAAAATTAAGATTATAACTCACATACCATAAAATTCACCATTTTAAGTGTGTACTTTACTGGGTTTTCGTATATTCATAAGGTATGCAAACCATCATCAACATCTAATCCTAGAAAAAATTTCACCACCCAAAATGGAAACCTTGCACCCATTATCCTTGAATTAATGTTGGAGCAATAAGCCTAGAGTCCTCTGCTCTTTCTTCTGCCCTGGAAAAATGATTTAAAACACACTGTTCTTTTATTTAAATTAAAATATCACTTGCATACTTGAAAAATAAGCACAGTGACTTTTAAAAATAATGAATTTATTGAGATAAAATTCACATATCATAAAATTCACTCATTAAAAGTATACAATTTTGTGGGTTTTAGTACATTCACAAAATTGTGCAATCAATACCACTATCTAATTCCAGAATATTTTCATCATTCCAAAAAACAGCGCTGTACTGTTTAGTAGTTCCCCATTCTCTCCTCCCCCTAGCCTCTGGCAATCACTAATGTATTCTCTGTCTCTATGGATTTTCCTATTCTGGACTATGTTTAACTTTTTGACGAGTAAAAGATTTTTATACCATGTTCCTTGACCACTTCGTTGAAGCATAAATCACTTGATTATACACACATGTACATGCACACACATATACATACCTATTGCTTTTGTCATTACCTACATTTTCATACCTTCATGCCACTTTCCTGTACTCACAGATGAGATCAATACTTGTGAAAATACCAAAGTGGGGAAAATACTGACAGCATATGGCAAATTATTGATATCCTCAATAGAGGGATTTATTGCATCATTTCCCTAGTGATCATATAATTACAAACTAAAATAACATAGTTTTTTCAATCAAAAATATTTTTTCAAAGGAGAATTTAAACACTGCAATACTCAGCATTGCTGAGGATGTAAGGAAAGAGGCACTCTCATGCACTCTCAGTTGGAATTTAAAGTGTTACATTCCTCAAGGCCAATTTGGCCAAATGTATCAAAAAACCTTTAAAGTAGCATAATTTTTGATCCAGAAATTCCAGTTTAAGGAATTTATTCTAAAGAAATTTTCTTAGGAATGTTTAAAGATATATGTATAGGATTGCTCATTATTTTATTGGTATTTAAAATAACAGAAAAGAAGAAACAATCTAAATATTGTTTAAAAGAAAGAGGTTAATTAATTAACTTACCAAACTGTCATATGATCAAGTACAATGCTGCTGTTAAAAATTATATTGAGGGCCAGCAATGAACAATGGAATTTAAAATTAAAAGCACAGTACCATTTATGGTAGTACCCCAAAAATGAAATACTTAGATATAAATCTAACAAAATATGTAGAAGATCTGTATGAGGAAAACTACAAAACTCTGATGAATGAAATCAAAGAACTAAATAAATGGAGGCATATTCTGTGTTCATGGATAGGAAGACTCAATATTGCCAAGACATCAGGTCTTCCCAATTTGATCTACAGATTCGATGCAATCCCAATCAAAATCCCAAGAAGTTATTTAGTGGATATCAACAAACCGATTCCAAAGATTATATGCAGAGGGAAAAGACCAGAATAGCCAACACAATATTGAAGGAGAAGACAAAGTTGAAGGACTAACATCATCCAACGTCAAGTCTTACTATAAAGCTGTAGTAATTAACACAGTGTGATATTGGCAAAAGAACAGACAAATAGATCAGTGGAACAGAATAGAGAGCTTGGAAATAGACTCACATAAAGGTAATTAAACTGATCTTTGACAAAGGTGCAAAGATAACACAATGGAGCACAGATAGTTTTTTCAACAAATGATACATGAAAAAACTACACATCCACATGCAAAATAATGAATCTAGGCACACTTTACACCCTTCACAAAAATTAATGCAAAATAGATCACAGACCTAAAATGCAAAATTATAAAACTCCTAGAAGATCACACAGGCGAAAACCTAGATGATGCTGGGTGTGGTGATGACTTCTTAGATACAACACCAAAGGCACAATCCATGAAAGAAATAATTGATAAGCTGGACTCCACTAACATTAAAAACTTCCGTTCTGTGAACAATGACATTAAGAGAATGAGAAGACAAGCCACCAAAAGATACAACTGATAAGCGACTGCTATTCGAAATATACAAAGAACTCTTAAAACACAATAGGAAAACAAACAACCCAATTTTCAAAAATGGGCCAAAGAATTTAACAAATACCTCATCAAAGAAGATATACAGATGACAAATAAGAATATGAAAAGATGCTTCACATCATATGTTTCAAGAAAATGCAAATTAAAACAACAATGAAATATTACTATATATCTATTAGAATGGCCAAAATTTAGAATACTGACAACACCAAATGCTGACGAACACGTGGAGCAACAAGAAATCTCATTCTTTGCTAGTGGGAATGCAAAATGGTGCAGCCACTTTGGAAGACAGTTTGGCATTTTCTTACAAAACTAAACCTATTCTGACTATCCTATCCAGCAATCATGCTTTTTGGTATTTACCTAAAGAAGTTGAAAACATACGTCCACACAAAAACCTGCATATGGATGTTTATAGCAATTTTATTCATAATTGCCCAAATTTGGAAGCAATCAAGATGTCCTTCAGTAGATAAATGGATAAAAAAACTGTGGTCCATCCAGACAATAAAATATTACTCAGTGCTAAAAAGTAGTGAGCTACCAAGCCATGAAAAGATGGTGGAGGAACCTTAAATGCATCTTACCAAGTTAAAGAAGCCAATGTGAAAAGGCCACATACTGTATAATTACAACCATTTGACCTTCTGGAAAAGGCAAAACTATGGATACAGTAAGAAGATGAGGGGTTGCCAGGGGTTGGGCTGCAGGGAGAGATGAATAGGTGAAACACAGGACTTTTAGGGTAGTGAAAATATTCTGTATAGTACTATAATGATGGATACACGTCATTATACATTTGTCCAAAGCCATAGAATGCACAATATCAAGAGTGAACCCTAAGATAAACTATTGATTTTAGGTGATTATGAGCTGTCAATGTATATCCATCAATTGTAACAAATATGCCACTCTGGTGGGAGTATGTTGATAACAGGGCTCTGCATGTGTGGGGGAAAGGAGGTTATAGGAAAGCCCCTCCACGCAATTTTGCTGTGAACCTAAAGTTACCCTAAAAAACTAAGTCTTTAAAAAAATTATGCTAAGGGAAAATATTTGGTGACTTGAAAAAAACATTCACAATTCTTGACTAAGTGAAAAAAAGAACTGGTTACAGTTAAATATTAACCCAACATTATAAAAATCTAGTGTTATGCATAGCAAAGAAAGAAAAGATAGTAAAAGTAAACATATACGATTCTTCTGCAAGTGAGAGAACTTGGGATAAGTTTTTTGTAGGTGCTATAAAATTCAATCACATCTCCATTATATAGAAATATTACTTTATTACTTTAGACTGAGCTCAACTTGCTGTGAGATCCCATTTCCAATGACAGTGAAAACACTTAATCTTACCAATTATAGGGAGCTTAGTTACTTTCAGCATAAAATTGAGTGCCTTTTGGCAAATATTCAGTCAGAGTTGGCTTACTATTTTATCATTACAAAGTGTGAACTCTTGTCCACATTTCTCAAGATTCCTTCCATTCCCTCCCTTCTCAGGATCTCTGGAGGATGGGGCAGTTTTCAGAATATAACGGCATTGGGGGCAGGATGCTGGCTCCCACTGACCACAGGTGAGGGGTGTCTTGTTGTCCCACTCTCACTGCAGGTTCTTTTTGAGTACCTGGACAGTGGGACTTATGGTCTCCTCTCTGGGCAAACACTGTTAAGGACCTGTGATTGTCCTTTCTCTTCCCCAATCCCTGGCCCTCCTTCCCTACTCCACCACTCCATCAAGCCCTTGACTTGCCTCCCTTAAGCCCTCTTGGGGAGGTTGATGTCCTTCTACCACCTAGCCCCCAGTCCTAGGTGATCCCTTTACAGTGACTTCTGGCAGACCACTGGCTCAATCCTTAGCATCCCCAAGCCTCAGGATATGGAAATTTGTATCTTCTCTCGGCCTCATGTAGGTTTTGAAGAACTTGCGGGGGAGGGCGGGTATCTTCTTCAGCCTCTCTTTTTGGCTAAAAACAAGACCCTGACAGTTTACTCTACCTTGGCTGCCTCATGCTGTCTCTGGGCTCTCTGAATGGCATCTTCCTCCCAGATATCTAGATGGAAGGAAGAAAAGCCTCTGCTGTTGATGGATGCCAAAAATTTCTAGAAGTCTCTATCCTTTTCACAGTTTTTAAGGAGGAGGAGAGGTAGAAAGTAAACTCTACAAAAATACCCAATCTCTCTATACCCTCTCCCCTCTTCTCCATTTCCTTCCCTTTTCTTCCCTTTCCTTTCCTCCTCACTACAGGTAGAAAGTGGCTGTGGATCATCCAGGTAGACACAAAAGTCTGAAGTTTTGGGAAACAGCCAGGGCTTAATGTACAAATTTGTAAGGCATAGGCATAGAGACGATGGTTAAGGTTGTGGGGCTTAGAAGTGAGAAGAGATCATGGTCCAGGGCAGAGTCCTAAGATTCATATTTTATTATTAAGAAGCCACAAGAGTGACAATGAATTTTCTTCAGAAACTCTGACACATTACAAGATAAATAACATAAATCCTGTAAAAAAAGGAAAGGCTTCATCTTTTACTTTGTCAAAAGGTAGTTCTTAACCAGCAACCAGAGCTTTAGGGAGGGAAACAGCATAATGAGCCCATGTGCACTCTCACCATGGAACTGGCCAACAAGAAGGAAAGCTGTCAGTCTTTTAAAAATGAGGCCGCCATTATTGTAAAGATTCCTCAAGCAATTTTATTTTATTCTAGAAGGAAGATCTTTGAACTGGGAATTCTTCACTGAGAAGGTTTCTTTTTCAATTACCAAAGAGAACGGAATCCTTTCTGAAGATTCTCTTTGAGGGTTAGATGTCTGTGTGGATGGATGGATAGATGGATGGATGGATGGATGGATGGATGGATGGATGGATGGATGAATGAATAGGTGTGTGGATGGGTAGACAGAGGTATTGCTGTTGACTACATGAAAACATGGAATAGTCTCCAGAAATGTTAGTCCCTCAAGAATTTACAGTTAATTACCTAATTGAAACAACAAATAATTATTGAAAGCCAACTTCCTAGCCACTGTATTTGGCAAGGTCCTTAAAGTACATGTCCTTGACCTGATGGAGTATTCAAACAAGAGGTAGAGACAAAAAGCAAACAGCTGCATACATCAATTATTTAAAATTATGAAAAGTACTTAAAAGAGAATCATCATCATCTTAATTTTCATCATTGATTCCATTAAATTAGAAAGAAACAAATTAGTGGTGTCAATGACTTCTTTCTTAGGAAAAGCATCTACCATGGGGAGGAAAACCTAAGATCACATTTAAAAAATTTTAATATTGGCCAAGTGGCCTGACCTCCTAGCCAATTTAGCTGCTGCCAAAGAAATGGGGGAAGGGGATTTTAATTCACATTCATATTTGAAGATCAACTAAAAAGTACACGGAATATAGAATATACAAATATGCTAAATTCATAAACATCTATTATAATTGAAAATTTAAAATATTTTATTAAATGTGTCTTTTGTTACTTTCTCTCCTCTGTATCTATCGTATTTAACTTACTGGAATTACTTTAAAAATATTACCATACTCTTTAAAGTATCCATCACTTTTGTCTTAAGCTGCCCTCTGGTGGTTTTCAATTTAGTCACTAGCTTTACCTTAGTATCTGATGTGTAGAATATTTGTGTTACTGTACTTTGTTTACTACTATATTAATTCCTACTTTCTTTATGAACTTATTTGGCAGGGCCTTTGAAATATTCATGTGATAAGAATGTCCCTGTCCCTGTCCAGAACAGGGAAAAACAATTAGCAAATTCATGAAGCCGAGTTTGTACATCCAGTGTAATGAATCATCACTTATTAGCAATATTTCTGTTATTGTTATTATAATACAGGACTGACTGATATAAACCTCAGTCATCAAGTACAGAATGTAACCACTGAAAACCAAAAATACATTTATTTCACAACAGTCCCTCATACATATTAAAAGCTCTCACATCACATAATACAACTAACTTCTGCAATGAAAGTATAAAACATTCTCATTAATGAATAAGCTAAATGTTTGTCACTGCCCCAAATAATCTGAAATATAGAGCTATCTTTTAACTTCTTACCAAAGATAAGCAGGACATGCTTATTGAAAAGAGATACTTCTAATCAAACCAGTCTCTTCTCTTTTGATAGTAAGGAGGAAATTCTCAATCACTTTTGTTTTATTTTGTTGAACTTTCTCTAGTATAATGATTGTAATGTATAAAATAACCTTGGTTATGAAAACAATATATTTTTTACCATAAGAGTTTAAAAGTTAAAGTATCATTCAAATTTTCCTATAATTATTCTTTTTAGTTAAGGCAAGATCTATTTGGACACGTTTAAATTATTTATCTTCTTATGTGTATACTCTGAGTTCAGCGGAAGGAAATCCACATTATATGAGATTAAACTTTTTTTTAGTTCATGTATTTATTTAGGCACTTGAGTACCTTCTGTGTGGCTAAACCTGTGTGGCCTACATTCTAGAAAAGGAGGTCATTCCAGAAACAAAGCTCCAGGTATATTTTAAGCTGTTTCATCATCGTGGGAATTAGTACTAGAGAGAAAATGCTTCCCTAGCTTAGGAAAGAACTGAGAGCTATGTTAGCTGCAGGAGGAATAACAGCTTCACAGAGGAAATGGCACTTGAACTGGGTTGTGATGCACTGGGGGGGATTTTGGTAGCAAGGGACAACATGTTGAAGACATTTCATATCGGAAGATAAAGATAAATAAAACACATAAGGGGGTCACACATTGTGAAAAGCATTGAAGAGAGTGAGTTGAAAACCCATCATCTATCTTTCTTTCTTTCTTTCTTTCTTTCTTTCTTTCTTTCTTTCTTTCTTTCTTTCTTTCTTTCTTTCTAGATTTTATGTATTTGAGAGAGAGAGAGAGAGAGAGAGAGAGAGAGCAGGAGAAGGGCAGAGGGAGAGGGACAAACAGACTCCCCACAGCAGGGATCCCGATGCAGGACTTGATCCCAGGACCCTGGGATCATGACCCAAGCGAAGGCATACACCTAACAGACTGAGCCACCCAGGCACCCCAAAAACCTGTAATTTTCTAAAACAAATTTACAGTATGTTATAGTTGAACACCTTAGTTAAAATAAATCTGCAGCAATGCTTAGCAAAATTCAGACAATTCATAGCAACATAGTTTTACCTGACTAGACAACACATATAAACTGCTATCCATCACCACCATTGAGTAGTTGACCATTGGCAGAATTGTGTGAGACAAAACTCACACAAGAGATAGAATGTTCTATCATTGCAGAAAGTTCTCTCAGCCCATTCCCGGTCATTCCCACCCCTCCACCCCCAAGCAACTACTCTTCCAATTTCTGTAACCATAGATTATTTTTACCTGTCCTTGAACTTCATGTAAGTGAAATCATACAGTGTGTACTCTTTTGAGTCTGACTTCTTTTACTAAGGCATAACGCTGGGAGATTGATCCTTGCTGTTGCATCAATTGTTAGTTTTATCACTCAGTTGTATTCTACTCTATGATTATATCCCACTTTGTTTACCCATTCTCCTGTTTATGGATAACTGTGGTGGTTCCAATCTAGCACTACCAGGAACAAAGCTGCTATGAACATTTGCATATACGTGTCTGGGCAGTCATCCTTTCATTTCACTGGGGTGTATATTTAGAAATGGGATTGCTGGATGTATGGTAAGAGTATATTTAACTTTATAAGCAACTGCCAAACGATTTTCCAGAGTGGTTACATCATTTTATACTCCCGCTAGCAATATACGAGAGTTTAGAGTTTTTCTTCTCTTTACTTTTAGCCATTCTAGCTAGTGGGTGTGTAGTATCTCATTGTGCTTTAAAATTGTATGGAACATGATGTCCAGCATCTTTCCAGTGTCTACTGGCCATTTATATATATTTTTTATGAAGTGTTTGTTCAAATCTTTTGGCCTATCTTTAAGATTGGGGTTTTTTAATACCCATCACGGGCCTATCCCAATCCCCCACCCCTCTTTCCTCTAAAGCCCTCCGTTTGTTTCCCAGATAGGCTGGTGATGGGTAGTAAGGAGGGCACGTATTGCATGGTGTACTGGGTGTTATACGCAAGTAATGAATCATGGAATTTTACAACAAGAACTTGGGATGTACTGTATGGTGACTAACATAACATAATAAAAAAATTATTATTAAAAAAATTGGGGTTTTTTAAAGTTATTATTAAGTTGTAGATATTCTTTATATATTTCGGGTGCAAGTGTTTGGTCAGATGTATGTGTTGCAAACATATTCTCCCAGTCTGTGGCTTGTCTGTTTATTCTCTCCAACAGTGTCTTTTGAACGTGTTTAACTTTCATGAACTCTGATTTACCAATTCTTCTTTTCTTTTTTGCGGTTAGTGCTTTCTGTGCTTTCCTTGGGAAATCTTTGCCTACCCAAGATTGCAATGATATTTTCCTATGATTTCTTCTAGAAACTTTATAGTTGTCCATTTTATGTGTAGGTTTATAATCCATCTTGAATTAATTTTTGTGTATGGTGTGAGGCATAAGCTGAGCTTCATCTTTCCCCCACTGAATATCTGTTTGTTCCCTCACTGCCTGATGAAAAGACTTTGTTCAAGTTTAATTTCACTGAAATTATGTCAAGAAGCAGGAAACTTTTCAAAGATACTGAAAAAGGAAAATGAGAAGTAAAAAGGGACATTTGACTCAATGTTGAGTCATTCTTTGTACTCGTACAGCACGCACGCACAAATGACCGCCAATATTTTTTTAAAGTACAGCCATCACACATGTGACTTTCTGACAGCAGGATCTATCACCTGAGTGAATGAACAAAACTATTTTATGTGGAAAGAGTGCTGTATCTGCAGCCAGAATTTTAGCATTTTTGAAACCCTACAGCATTTTTCCATTTCACTAAGTGCCTCTGAAGGCAAGTAAGTTTGTGGGGTGAGGGGAGTGGTGATTAGAAATCTCCCGTGAAGATTTTGACTATGCAAAGATAAAGCCAAAATCTCTTCTAGATTGGAGAGTTTCAAGGACTCCAAGGAGCGAGACTGCAAATGACACCACGAGCGGGGTAGGCTTTGCACCAGGACAAGAGGGGAAAACTAGATTTTTCTCTTTGTGTTCTGGTTAGGTGGTAATTTGGAGGAGGCATCAACATGGAGCAGAAGGCAGGGGTTGAGGGTGGGGCAGGTGAAGTACATTTTAGCGACATGTCAAGGAATAAAGTCAAAGTTAAGAATATTCCTTGGGAAGATGTAGCTGTGGACTCCTGAAGCACTTGTATGCAGTGGCTGGTTTTCTGCAAGTGTTTCCATTCCATAGATTCCCCGAGTCTTTGGTAAAGTTGTAGCCAGCTCTTGCTTTGGGAAATTAACACAGGGGTTAATTCTTGGTTTCAGCTCAATTTGTGATCTCAGGGTTGTGATTTCAGGGTCATGAGATCAAGCCCCACATTGGGCTCTGTATTCAGCATGGAGTCTGCTTGAGACTCTCTCTCTCTTTAAAAAAATAAATAAATCTTAAAAAAAAAAAAAAAAAAGCAACCTGTGAAAAGCCTAACTAATGGACTGAAAAACTTCGCAAGCAGAAAACAAACCAGAGAGAATACCAAGTGTTTGGTTTATGTAAAGCACTGTGTATTTATTGTTAGGGTTTCTACGTTTTCAAGAAGGAAATTTAGACCCAGAGGAGGATTAATTAATGAGGCAACGAGTAGGGCCACACACATGATTTGACCCTTTTTTTCTAAAAACCGGTTTGAAGGATGAAAGTTACATGAAGTTATGACAATAATTCTATAGCACAAAAGCCATATTCACAGGGTGAACATGAAATTGTCTGACTTACATAAGACCATCTAAATGAAAGCTTTAATGGTTCTCTAATGTTCATCCCAAAAGTAATAGAATATTGTATGTCAATTGTACCTCAATAAAAAAGCTTCAATGTCCATATAAATAATGTGAGGATTTTTTTAAAAATGTAGATTCTGATTTGGTAGTACTAGGATGGGACCTTAGAGTCTGTATTTCAACAAGACCAGAGCAGTAGTTCTCAAAGTGTGGTCCCAAGGTTAGCAGCATCAGGACCATTTGGGAACTGGTTAGAATTCAGATTCTCAGGCTCATGGGCTAGAATGCAGATTCTCAGGCCCCACTTCAGAATTACTGTATCGGAAATTCTAGAGGTGAGGCCCCAAGATTTGTGATTTCACAGGCCCTCCAGGTAATTCTGATGTACGTGCAAGTTTGTGGGCCACTGCTCCAGAGCTGCACTGTTGATATCCACTAGTCACAAGTATAAATTTAAAATGTATACAATTAAGGGGTGCCTGGGTGGTTCAGTCAGTTAAGTGGCTGACTCTTGATTTCAGCTCAGGTCATGATCTCGGGGTTGTGAGATCAAGCCCCACTTTGGTGTGGAGCCTGCTTCGATTCTTTCTCTCCCTCTGCCCCTCCCCCTGCTTGCACACACACGTGCTCTCTCTCTCTCTAAATAAAATAAATAAAATCTTTTAAAAATTAAAAAAAATAACATGTATAGAATTAAATAAAAGTAAAAGTGTAAGTTCAGTTCTTCAGAAGCACTAGCCACATTTCAAAAACTCACTAGCTACATGGGGTTAATGGCTACCCTATTGGACAAAGAAGACAGACAAAGCAGACATTTCCATCATTGCAAGAAGTTCTGTTGGACAGAGCTGCTCTAGAGTACTATTTGCAATCCTGGCTTTACATTAGAATCACACAGTGAGATTTTATTAGGTACCATTGCTTGGACTTTCACCAGAACAATTGAGTCAGAATCTCTGGGGATGAAATAATCCTCAGGTAAGTAATTATAAATAATACAGAGAAGGAAGAGGTATGATATGAAGTGTGCTGTGAGCTTTAGGAACCTACAGGAGAGGAATCTAGGGGTCAGGTAAAATCTCTCCGGACATTTAAATTGAGAATGATGAATAGGAGTTTTTCAGAAGAATGGGAGGGTTGAGAAGTTTCCCAGGCAAACAGAACAATATGTCCCAAAGCTCATAAGTTAGAGAGATTATGGTGAGTTCGAGGAACTGAATGAAGCTCAGAATGGCTAGTGTGTGGTAGCACAGGAGATAGGTTTCAGAGGTTGTTGGAGACCAGATCTTACAAGGCTTTATAAATAAGATAAACTTACATCCCATTCTCCCAGATGTTCTCAGTTTACACACCTGTTCCTTCATAATTATTAACAGTACCCCCTTTCACTCTCCAAAGTGCCCTATTTGGATGATAAATTAAATGGTCACACTACCCATAAGCTCTGACATAAAACTGACTTTATCCTAGGGCAATGGGAAGACACTGAAGAATTTTAAGCAGGGAATGGACATTCTTAAAGTATTTTGAAACAATTCCTTAGACTGCAGAAAGAACAATGAATTGGAAACCAATCAAAAGCCTGCTACAGTTACCCAGGCAACAGTTAATTATAGTGTCCTGGCCATGGTTGTGGCATTAAGAATGGAGAGAAGTGGACAGAATTGTAAACTATTAAGAAAAGAGAAAGATAATAATTGCATATACAGACAGATGGAAGTCAAGCTGACTACTATTCTAGTTTAGGCAAGAATGGCCAAATAGTAATATCATCTGCGAGGGTAGAAGAAAAAAAAAAGGAGGCTGGAGGTAGTACTTAAGGACAAGTTCAGTTCTGTATTTGCTGAGAAAAGCCATTGGATATATGTGTTTCGAGCTCAGAAAAGAGCTGGGGATATCAATTTGGGATTCATTAGGAAACAAGATTGCCCAAATGGTGTGTACAGAGAAGTGCAGACTATCTGGGGCTGAGCCCCGAAAAGCACAAGCTTTTAGGGCAGACTAAGAAGGAGCCTGCAAAAGAGGCTGAAATGGAATATTCCAAAAGATAGGAGGAAAAACAGGGAGTTTGGTATAATTGATAGGAAGGAAGGAAAACATTTTTCAGAGGAATGGGGTGAACTGAATGTCAAGCAAAATAAGGCCTGAAAATTCGCATTGGATACGCTGGAGACATGGGGAAGAGAAGTTTCTGTGGAATTCATGGGGCTAAAGACTACATTGCAGTGGAATGAATAGGGGGTGAATGGAATGGAAAGAAAATGAATGTGGATAACTGAAGAAATTTGGCCCTAAGAGGAAGGGAGAAATACAGCTGTACCAGGAAGGGGAATTGGAATTGATGATTTTATTTTTTAAAAAATCATTTTAGCATGTGTAATTGCTAATTAGAAGGAGTGGGTAGAGAGGGAAGATTTGAAGATATGGAAAAAAGAAGCAGGTGAGAAGTACCCAGAGCATAGATCAAGATTGTATTAGGTATCTGTGGCTACATAATAAATTACTTCCAAATTTAGCAGCATAAAACAGCAAATATTTATTATCTCACAGTTCCTGTAGGTCAGAAATCAGGGCATAGCTTAACTGGGTATACCTTGCTCAAGATCTCTTATGGAGTTGCTGTGAGGCTACTTGCTTGGACTGTGGTCTCATCTGATGACTCAACAGTGGGGGGAAGGGAGAGGATCTGTTTCTAAACTTGCTCATGTGGTTATTATGAGCATTCACTTCCTCACAGGCTTTGGACTAAGAGCCTCTATTCCTTGCTGGCTGTCAGCCAGAGGCCTTGCTAGGCACATGAACTTCTCCACAGGGCAGCTCACAACATAGCAGCTGGCTTCCTTCAGGGTCAGTAAGTGAAAAAGCAAGAGAGAACTAGAGAATACCCAAAACAGAAGTTATAACATTTTTAACAAGAAGTGACATTCTATTACTTTCACTGTGTTCTATTTGTTGGAATAAGTCACCTATTTCCAACCTTCTTTGGAGGGGCAGGGATACCACAAGGGCATGAATATCAATAAGTGAGGATGCTTGGGAGCCATCTTACAGACCACCTGTCACAGAGTGATGAACTTTAAGCAGAAGAGGGAGACCTCTTCTATGGTAATAGAAAGAAAGGGGGAAGAGTTGGATCTAGACTAGTTTTGTATAACTGTAGTTAGTATGGAGAGAGTGTGTTTCAGATGGCTTTTATTTTCTATGCCAAGTAAGTCATACAGTCTTTTCCTGAGAATAAAGAAAGAATTGGATTGTTGGTAACAGAGGTTTGAAAAAGTCGCTGTTGAGAATAAGAGAAAGAAGTGAATTCAGAAACAGAAGATTGACAGGGAATGCTGTGAGCCCAGCTGAAGTGGGTATCCACAAATTTATAGAGAAATCAATCTGTGTAATATGGTGATTTTTCTCCAGCAGCACTCAGTAATAGGCAAGAGGAAGTTCTCCATGGCTACTTTCTGATGATTGCCTACTTTCTCTTAGGGGGACATGGAAAGCATGAAAAATTGCTGAGGCAGATAACAAAATTTATATAACCATAAAACTGAACAAAATAGCTGCCAGTTTCAGAGTCTAAAAAAGAAACCTGTCACACAGAGTTTCATTTGCCACAAAATTCAGTGTCAAGTTAGTACAGAACAGGCCAGGCTGGAGAGTTACCTGTCATAAAGTTGTCTATTTATCTGCCTTCAGTGGAATTCATCCTTGCTAAAGATAGTTAAACCCATCAACCATCGGAAAGTGTTAGAAGTTTGTCATTGATTATTTTGGAAAAGACTGTCTTATGAAAAATCCCCCAAAATGAATTTTTGAGAAATAGGTGCATCTGTTTACTCTGTCTTCTGGATAAAATCTAACTAAAGCTCTACTCGGATGCTTTTATTTCTTACACATAAAATTTAGCCCTATCCAAGGAAGAATGAAACACTTCCCCAGACTAGAGACCTGGCTGGTGTTACCCTTTTCTGTTGGTTCTCAGCCAAGTGAGTGAACCATATGTCAGCTGCCTGGATGATGTTTGGCCACTGCGGTAGAGGGAAGGCTCCAAAAAAACCGAACATATCAGAGTACTGTCTCCCACCCTTGCGTGTGTGTGTGTGTGTGTGTGTGTGTTGTTGGATTGGGAAGGTGAAAACGTTTGGGCTCCAAAGCTTGACATCACAAAGCCTTGCCTCTCCTCTTCCATTGTATTTAAGTTCCTAGTGAACAAGGGATATCCAAAGACTGGAACATAAAAAGGCAATCTAAAGCAAAAGGAGATAAAATTTTGTTCCTCTGAAGACAGCTTAAAGCCAAGACACTAACACGGAGAAGATAAGCAGTTGGATTTCTCTATAGTTGAGATTTTCTCAAGAGAGTTTGAAGGATAGAGAAAAGGAAGCTTAGGATTAACCACTCAGGGTGGGTGGCTTCTTGGTCATGTTAGGGTAGGACACAAAGCCGGGAGGGCCTGAGAGTCTTTTTTTTTTTTTTTTAAGATTTTATTTATTTATTTGACAGAGAGAGAGACAGCCAGCAAGAAAGGGAACACAAGCAGGGCGAGTGGGAGAGGAAGAAGCAGGCTCCCAGCGGAGCAGGGAGCCCGATGCAGGGCTCAATCCCAGAACACTGGGATCACGCCCTGAGCTGAAGGCGGACGTTTAACGACTGAGCCACCCAGGCGCCCCTGAGAGTCTTGAACAGAGTAGAATTGTGGCTGGATGGGTGGCGCTGATAAGGCAAAACAGAGGTGCTAAGAGTCACTGAACACTGAGCTAGGAGGGGAGGCGGTTGTAGCCCTAAAATGGGCTTTGAGTTCACAATCTCTGGGAGTTCTAGTGTTATCATGGTAAAGCAGGTTTGGCTACCTAATTGCTACACATGACATGATTTATCCGGGAGAAGGCTTTACAAATTCCTGTGCTTTTGCTGACACTGAATTCACAATTTTTTTTTTTTTCTGTAGCGTGGAGACTCCTACCTATCATTTAAAGGGAATACAACAGCCAAAATAGTCCTGGATAATCACTAGATATAACAATTGGGAGAGCTTAAATTATATAACAGGTGAACTCCCTCCTGACACAAGATTGCCCTTCAAGCAACATATTCTTTCCAAAAGCTTTTCTTTACAATAAAAGGGAAGATGCTCACTGTAGAAAACTCAGAAAATTGATTTGTCCATTTATCCATTAATCCAGTGAAAACACGGTGAGCCTTAGTGGCTTTGTTAGAGTCACAGGGGTACAACAATGAATGTGACAGATAATGTTCCTGCTTTTGTGGGCCCTGCTTTCTAGTGAGGTAGACTGCTAAGTAAAAAGCACAATAATTTTAGTTAAGGAAAAAAATGAGCAGGGTAACGAGATGGAGAATGACTGCTGGGTGGGGTGGGGAATGGAGACACAGTAGATGAGGTGCTCAGAGAAAGGCCTCTTAAAAGAGGTGACATTTGAGCTGAGATCTGAGTAATGAGAAGGGGTCAGTCAGGGTCTGGGAGAAGGGCATGTTAAGCAAAAGTAATAATTGCCAAGCCCTCAAGGTAGGAGAATGTTAGCCTAGCCTAGGAGTTGTCCAAAGCCCGGTGAGATTGGAGTTAAATGAGCCAAACAAAGAGCCATCAGAGATCAAGGCAAAGGCAGGACCATGAAGGACTTTGCAGACTATGGGAAGGGTTTGGATTTTGTTCCAGGTGCATTGGAAAGCCATACTGGGATTTTAAGCAAGGAAGATACATGGTCTGGTCCACATTTTTAAAAGATGACTTTGGTTGCTTTGTGAAGAATGAATAAGGAAGGGTATAAGGATATATAAAAAGAAAGTCAAATCACATATGTTTCCAAAATCATAATTCTAATGCAGATACAATTTTGTGTCTACTTTTTCATTATATATCATGAGGACACAACCATGTCATTAAAGGTCATTTGAAATAAATTTTTAAATGAATGCATGCCAGTCGTGTCTGTGTCTTACCTTAGTCTCTTTCCCCTGGTCCTGGAAATTAACTTATTTCTAATTTTGTCTGTTTTAAATATGACAGCCATTTTATATTTTTATTTAATCTTTGGCTACATTTTCCACTTCATTAGGATCCATTCCTAAATGTAGAATGGGACCACAGGATCAAAAGATATGAGTGCTAGGTTGTTCTATTGTCAACTTGGTTACTCTGGAAACTGTATTATCCAGAATTCCCTACCTTGCACACTAAGAGGTAGAATTGGCCAAAAGAGGAACTCATATGAAGTGTGGGCAGAAGAAGTGAGCTAGCAGCGTGACTTACCCTTTGAAGATCTTTGTTGTCAGAAACTGAGCTGCTCGGCAGGTTCCTGGTTGTCCCCACTCTTCTCCTGGCACCTCGACACCCAGCCTTTCTTCCTGTCCCTTGGCCCTGCTGATGGATAGCGGCCCACGATCAGTCACCCTGTCTGACTGGGGATCCTCAAAGGCAATGGCCTCCCAGAGATATCGCCACAAACCCCCTTTTGCATGTTTCTCAGATTTACTCTGCCTCGTCCACTCACCCCAGTGCTTGAGTACTGGTTAGTGACTCCTTCTCTGATTCTCAAACCCCCATCTGAACTTTTCCCACAACCAACAGCTCTATTCATATAATAAATCCCATATTCTGTAACCCTCATAATGGTTCTACCTGCCTGACTCGCACAATTTATGAGCATTTTGGGTGGTTCTTGTTGCATATTGCTACATTGCTTTCCTGAAAACTTATAGCCAGTTATACATCCACTAGAAGTTTATGAAAATGCTTATCTCACCAGCTCTTCAAAGTACTGATGTTTGAAATCACTTTCAATTTTATGAGGAAACGTTGGTATCTAGTTTTATTTCTCTTTGAATACTGATAAAGTTGAACTATTTTTTCTATGATACTCTGATACTTCCTCCCCCCTCTTTTTTTTCTGTTGGGGACAATTACCATGTTTGTAAAGATCTTTGAAAACTTTCAGAAAACTCTGTAACAACTTTATTTACACTTCTCTCTTTCTATCCATCTTTCCATTTGTTGGTACTTCCTGCCTAAATTCTTTCATAGGTTGTAAGGTTGTCGTTGGTGGTGATGGTGGTGGTGGTGGTAGTGTGTGTGTGTGTGTTTAGTTTTGATATCATAGCTCAATGTGGTCAATTTATAAATCAGTAGATAGAAGATGAATCAGAACCTTCAGATAGAAAACAACTGCTGAATATAAGGACAATGAAATTATATGAAAAATCATAGAATTTATGCAAATCTTTGGAGGCCTGTGCCTAGGTTCAATGAGCAAATTGCCAGTGCAGGAATAGGTAAATCCTACCAACGTTAGTTTCATTTTTACTCTATTTAAGACTTAAATGCCCAGGCATTAGCTATCAGTTGACCTAGCTTACATTAAGTGCTGGCCCCCAGCTCCAATCTGGTCATAGAATCCAAAGGCCCCTTTCTCACCCATAGTGGCAGGGAAAAGACCTTAATATACCAGTTAAGTATACCAGGAGCATTTTCAAAGCAGAAGAAGTAATTTCTCAGAGGAAACTGGGTGCTGCTAAGAAGGGGGTATGAAAGTTGGGTGGCCAACGTCCAAGGACCCATGAGCAAAATCTAGCTGTCTCAGGTGCATTTTCACTGACATTGATTACAGAGTAAACAAATTTTGGAATCTCAGATTTATTTTTACCCAGAAATACTTATGGACTACTATTTAGAAACCTATTTAGGAAATAAAGTACATCAATTTCCCTTTCAAACTTTTATATGATCATCTGAGTTTGTAGCTTTCAATAACCACTATTAGATCAAAATTTTTGATTGAAATATTTTGCATGCATTTATCATACCATAAAAAAAAACCTTATTGCTAAAAAACTACAATTCTGTGGTGACAATTTCTATTTCTTGTGGCACCTTTTCTAAAAGGACTACTTTATTTTTTTATTTTTTTTAAAGATATTTATTTATTTGAGAGAGAAAGAGCACTAGCAGGGGGTATGGTCAGAGGGAGAGGGAGAAGCAGACTCCCCACTGAGTAGAGAGCCCAACTCGGGGCTCGATCCCAGGACTCCAGGATCATGACCCGAGCTGAAGGCAGGTGCTTAACCGACTGAGCCACTCAGGTGCCCCTGAGGACTATTTCTTTAAAAGGACATTTTACTTAAAAAAATAGAAGGGTTTAACAGGGTTAGCAAGCCCTGCCAATAACTTTCAGCCTCTTTTATACCTTTCTTCTTTTTTTAAAAAAAATATATGCCTTCTTTTGTGGTTACATGGTTAAAATATCAATGTATATTATCAAACAACTGTGAAGCTTTTTTCATACTTGTTATTACGGCAATTACTTTCCAGTTAGAATGAGTAATAAGACCTAGTCTTCTCAATTGTTGGTTGGAAGCAAGCACTTGTCTGGCAGGTTAAGTGGGCATTATTAATAGAAAAGTCACTCTGAAAAGAAACTAAAACTTGAATTTATAATCAACTTAGAATTAAAAAATAAGGACTAAGAGAGTACCCCCACGAAGGGTTAGAATTGGGATCTAAAAAGCTCTGGAAACCCAGGCAACTTCCTTCTCATTTGCCCTCTCTCTGGTCTTTGGTCTCTAGTTTATACCTTTCTGTGCATCTCTGTCTTTTTCCATCTCTTTCTTATGCCAGCCTTGGCTGCTTCTGTACCCAGTGCCCCTTTCTCACTCACTACATTACATAAAGTCTTTGCCTGTTTATGGCCTCTCTCCCCATTAATTGTCCCCTAATATCCATTTGCTCTTTGTGGGGAATTGTGTTCTAGCTAGGCCCACTACTACTTGGATATGGACATTTTTTTCAGCCTTCCTTGAAGCCACCAGTGGATTTATGACTGCCTTTTGACCAGAAATAATAAGTATAACTTCCAGGTCATGCCCTTAAAGGAGTGTGCATTTCCCTTTCCTCCCTCCTGCTGGCTGTGATGGGGAGGTGCTGGTGAGAACCAGAGGAGCCACGTGTGCAGAGAGAAAGCCAGTGGTAGGGGAGCACAGCCATCCACATGGCCTGGGCTGCTCACCTTGGAACTCTAACATGGGAGAGGAATTCCTTAAAATAGTTCATATTAGGTACTCAAAAAAATATTGATTAAGTGTTGTTATGGGCTGCATTGTCCTCCCACCCACACCCCAAATTAGGATGTTGACGTCCTAAGCCTCAAGTACCTTGGAACATGACTGTATTTGGAGACAGAGTATTTTAAAGAGATGATTAAGGTTAAACGAGGTCATTAGGCTGGCCCTCATCCAATATGACTGGTGTCCCTATAAGAAAAGGAGATTCGGACACAGGCACAGAGCAAAGACCATGTGGAGACACAGGGAGAAACACAGCCATCTATAAGCCAAAGAGAGAGGCCTCAGGAGAAACCAACCCTGCCAACACCTCGATTTTGGACTTCTAGCCTCCAGAACTGTGAGTAAACTGAGTTTACTTAAACTCCTCTTGTTTAAGCCACCCAGTCTGTGGTATTTTGTTATGGAGCCCCTAGCAAACTAATACAAATGTTTAAATGATAAGAGGGTTTTTATAGAAGTTTGTTTTTGTTTTTTACTTTAAATAAAAGAAGGTGTGGGGAATAAATCAAGGTTAGAAAAAAAAAGAGCAGATAGAAAAGTTCTTTTCTTTTACTCACTTCATTGTGTGCTAGAATCACTGAAATATAGAGTGTGTAGAGACCATTAAAACCAAGAAGTGAAAGTCAATATCCTCAAGTTTGCTGATGATTTGAGTCACTATGGACTTTTAGCAATTGATTAGAGATCTCATTATTGCTGAGAAATTCAGGGGAAAGATCTTTATTTTAAAATTCCATGAACATTGCAAACTACACTACTCACATTATCCACAGTAAAAATGACTGCTTTAAATAGGACTTCCTTGTTCTTTCTACTCAAGAGCAAATTCTTGTGTAAGTGAGAATAATTGCAGAATTTCGGGATATGCTCAGACCAAAACAAGTCACTCTTGAGATTTTCTTTAAAGTTTAATGAGCTGAAAATCCATGACTGTACACAAATTAGAAGACAAAAATTTTTTTTTAAGATTTTATTTATTTATTTGACAGAGAGACAGCCAGCGAGAGAGGGAACACAAGCAGGGGGAGTGGGAGAGGAAGAAGCAGGCTCATAGCAGAGGAGCCTGACGTGGGGCTTGATCCCATAACGCCGGGATCATGCTCTGAGTCGAAGGCAGATGCTTAACGACTGTGCCACCCAGGCGCCCCAGAAGACAAACTTTTATAAAGCATATGTTTGTTAAGAATTTCCATTTGAAATAGCAAAAACCTACTAGACCTAGCCTAAAGACGGGGAAAAAAAGACATTTTCTTGGAAGTCTATGGGGAATTTCTCAGAGCTAATAGGCAGGAATTAAAGGTGGACCTCAGATGAGAGTAGAACCAGGAACTGAAATCTATCAAGATCCTTGGCCATCACTCTTGCTTTGTGTATGCAAGTCTCTTTGTGGTCTCTCATCTTGGTCTGTCATCTTTGTTTCTTTGCTCATCAACTTTATTCCTGCTCCCATCCCCTTCTTCTCTATGGCCAAAGGTGAATGCAGTGGTGATGAGGCATGTGTATGAATAGAGCAGACATACCCTCCATCTATGGGAGCAGGGGACATTGTTTCTTAAATAACTAGGGATTCCTTGTAGTTGGGTTAATGCCCTGAAAAGTTTATGTTGTGATATTCATTTTTAAAAATATACATGTATGACCCCATCCTCAATATTTTTCTTGGTTAAAAAAATTACACACTTCACTGGGGCATGATTTCATAGGGAAAATAGTAATGTATCAATTGAAATTGATAAAGTATTTTCATTCATTCATTCGTTATCAGGTAGTGTTCTATATGACCTCAAGAAGTCAATTTCTAGGGTTTAGAGTCTCTGCTAGGGGGCTGGAATTCTGAGCTGAGCTTTTATTAACTGGGGCTAACATCCAGAGATGTGAACTAGGAAACAAAACTTTGTACACAAATACACATCTTCTTAAACTATGAATGCAACCTGTCAGTAAACAGAAGGACCAGTTTTCAAATTGGGGGAATTTATTTCCTTTCTACATGTTCGGACTGTCCTTACCGAGGATGCTGATAATGAAGAAATGATGCTTTTAAGACTATAGTGTTCATTAGGTTGTTTCAGTCTTTTTTTGTGTGGTTTATCACATTGAAGCCTATTTTCAGTTGGCTCAACTGTTGGGTGTTATAAATTTAGCAATACTTTAACGAGTGGATTATTGTTTGGCAGTTGAAAGCTCCTTCCATTTACAAACTAGGAGAATGTAGGTATGAGGCAGGCTGGTCCCTAGGCAAATAGGCCTGACAAAGAAGAGACTGTCAAGACATTGGCCATGGAACCCCCTCCCCACAAGGGTATATGGGAGGAGGTAGGGGAACTCCCTCATTTGCAGAGATTGGTTAGATCAAGGTTAACCCCAGAGTCTTAGGAAGCAGAGCAGCCCAGACATGAGTCATTCACACACCACCATTAAGAAGCCTATCAGACATGATTCTTTCAGTTGGCAAGTGACAGAAATCTCACCCCAAATTGGCTTAAGCAAAAAAAAAAAAAAAAAAAAAAACCCACACACAAATGAATCAGCTCATAAAATGGATAGTCCCAGGATAGGCTGGCTTCAGGTGTGGCTTATATGGAGTCTCATGTGATATAACCATAACCCAGTTACCTCCATCTCTTGGTTTGGCTCATTCCTCTCTGTTATGTTAGATTTATTCTAAGCTAGGTCCTACCCTCATGATTGTAAGATAGTTTCCTGCATTTAAGTGCTACCCTTAGATCCAGGCAAAAGGATCCCCTCCCCTGGACTTTGCACTATAGAGAGCTCTTCTCTGGCTCTCCTCCAGCCATGCCCCCTCCTCATGCTGCAAAGAGCTCTGGAGTCAAAGGCATGTACTCTCCTAGAATCTTCTCATATCCCTCTAGATTATATTCCGGGTACCACAGACCCAAGAATTCTCTGCCAAAAATTTCCAAGCTAATTCTCAGCCCTATGTAGGCCTCTTCCTTGAGTGTCCACCTAAGGGTGAACTAAATTGCCAGTTTGCCTACCTTTAGGTCCAAGAGTTAGTTGTTTGCAGAAGATGTGTATAGAGTTCGAATAAACAGCCTGAGGTATTCATACATGGTTTATTAGTCTTCTTGTGGTACAGAATTAAGGCAGGAGTGAGAAGAGGAGATGAGCCAAACTATGTGTGACCTTTTCATGTTCCAAATTAGAAATCTAGATCTGAGAATTTGAACCTGAACTTACAGATCATTATGAAAATATATTCATCCAGATAGGAGAAAAGAACAATTCGTACTTAACGTTGTGTTTATTTTATAATTTTTACATATTTAGGCATATGTTTCTATGTCTAGAACATAGAACTCTATTTGTTCTATTGTTCTGTGACCTGCAAATATTAAGGTCAAACTTGCTTCAGTTATAACCTTCCAGGTTTAAATTTAACCAAAGAAGAAAAGGCAACTGTCCTAAAACTTCTAGGGGAAGTCCTATCATTTTCTCTGCTTGGGTCATTTTAGGTCACATTCCCACCTCTGAATCAATCACTGTGGGAATAGGCTTTCTTGGGTCCCAAACTTCATCTTCTAGGGCTTATAACAGAGGCCTACCCTATCTATTTGACTAAAATGGGGGAAAGGTGGATCAAGCAAAAGTTGGGACTACTTGTGAAAGGAGGAGGAATAGTGTTTAAGCCAGGAGGCCAGCCATAATACTGGAAAATAATGTCTGGTGCTCAGTTCTAAGTATTGATGACTTGCTCTGTAGGATGGCCTGGCAGGACCTGTAAGAGAGGCATTACTCATAGCTAAGGAAGATGAGAAGGCAAACAGGGCGACTAAGGCAGACGCTGTATCCATGGACAAGCCAACCAGGGGAAGGGGGAGAGGAGAAAGAACGTTCGTTCTAGTTCAGGAGAGCCCAGGCATCCAAGGCACAGCAGAGACTCCAGGCCTGTTGAAGATAGATGTCTGAGGGAACAGCTCAGGGATTCAGGTCTGGTGTGATGAGCTAACTCTGAAAAGCTTGCAGAGAGCCTGTGGAATTTATGACTAAACAGAATTATGGGTGGAATTATGCCTGTGATAGAGGGCATCCTTGGAAAAGACAAAGGAGAGGAAATGAGGCAGGGGGATGAAAATGCTTTGCCTAACATTACTTCCAAAGAAGACTCTTGTCAGAGAAAAGCTGGGGTTTTGACAGGGCTATTTGCAATGTTAGAACTATTATGACCAAAAGAGACTTTGAACACTTTTTTAAAAGTATTCGGTGAGAATATCATTAGTTTTAAGATTCCCAAGTTTATATTTGCTCTGTAATAATTCATAACATTTTAAGTCCTTTATAAACAGGTAGCTTTTATTAATAGTCAAAAGCATTCAATGTACTATCATTATATAGATAGGGAACTAAGATACAATTTAATTTAAGCCACAAATTGCAGGATTTACTACCTGCCCCTTCCCACCACTAGCTCTATCACTTGCTTTCTTCGTCCAAGCTTTCTAAGGTGATGTCTACATTTCTATTGGCTTAATTGTCTGGCTATAGCACTTTAACTTTTGCATAAAATAAAAGCATAGTACCTTGTACATTACAGGTTAACTGCCTTATGCAGGCATTTCAAGCGCAGATGCTGGACTAATAGGAACATCCCAAGACATCTGAAAATCACCACTTCTTTGCCTACACATAAGGCAGGCTTTAGACGGATTAAGACTTAAAAACTTCCATTTCTATCCATAACTTGGAAACACTCATAGTTATTCTTGAAAATAGAAAAAAATTCCATTGGGGAAAATGTTTATTTCTCAGGGATTCCCAAGAGTGGGATAGGCCTTGCATTTCATTTAGCTTAAAACTCCATTGGATGTAAAATCCTTCTTTCTTTTCTTTTCCTTTTTTTAATTTTTTTGCCTTGAAAATAATAACAGTAAATTCTTGAAAAGTCAGGCAATTCTGAAACATGAACACACCTAGACCAAGAGAAAATGGCTTTGAAACATTGGATATTAGTTAACAGGTAGTAGCAGCTACACCACAGAAAGCAAAAGAGACAGAATAGTCCTTGTGACCTCCTGGTGCAAAAGACAATTCCATTTCATCTCATCTAAGCTGAAATTTCAAAACTGTAAAGTCAGAGTAGCGTGAAAGTCACCAAGTTACAAAATACCTTAATACGGAGGTCTAATGGCCCAAAGAAAAATGGGTGAGGTGAGATTGCCTGGCTAAGCCCAACACTTTTTTTATATTGTGATCAATGTAACAACAGGAATGTTGGGAGTTCCAGTCTAGGTTCTGCTGCTCAGCACTTACTTGAGCTTCTTACCAAGTATTTCTTCCATTATGTCAACACTGAGCACGTACCAGCTTTTAATATTTGAAGTGCCTGGAAATCTTTTAATTGCTTGGCCCTAGGCAACTTTTAAAACTCGTGTTCCTAGAAATTACCCTGAAAAAATCATGTTCGAGTTTACTGTTGTTTGCATTCCCTGGGTTATATGTTTTCACCAGCCAGAAGAGTTCAGTAACTTCAGTGAAATGGTTTATGAGTTGCGAGAACCATGGGATGATAATGGAGCTGAAGGTCCCAGTTGGATCAAGTCAAAAGTTCATCTTCCTCCTTTTATAATTGAGGAAACTGAGGCCCAGATCAATCCTCAAGATCATTTGGCTGGTTAGTAGCAACCCCAGGGCTGGATAATTTAGTGGCTCAATGACATCATCGAGGGCCTAGTTTCTTTCCAATTTTCAGTTTTGCTCTTCTCTAGGTATCAACTTTTCTAAACTTGTTTCTCATGATAGGAAAGAAGTGGAAGCAGCTCTGGGAATCATATTTAGATATAATATTGCCCAAATAAAGAAGAGGAAGGTGCATCTTTTTTGTGTCCTATCTAAGAGTGAGAAATCCTTTCCTAGAAACTTCCCCAGATTTCTCATTTCTGATTGGTCAGAATTGGGTCATGTGTCCTTTCCAAAACAATTACTGGCAAGGAAAATAAGAATGTCCTAGACTAATTAGGATTTACCCTCTGGGGCTGGGAATGGGACCAGACTCTGAGTAGATGGCCACATGGAGGACAGCTATTTGAACAAAATCAGGGTCATTTTAATATATGTATATAAAGTAGATTCAATATGTAGATATTGAATAGGCAACCCATAGAATCGTCTACACTCTGGAAGTAGCTAAGAGCCTCAAGTAACAGCTGAAGATCACTAAAAATGATTTATTTTAGAAACCAACAGAACATTTCTCTGCTGTTTCTTGCTCTACTATGCTTATTTTTCCCTTCTTCCCTATCTGCCTTACTACCTTCTCCCTCTCTGCTTCCCCTAAACTAGCTATGAATCTAAATTAGTCTATGCCACTTTGATGGCCTACTGTATGCAAAGCATCATATTAATATAACTTAATCTTTAAGGAGTGTTTATTAAAATGCTATAAGCCATATTACTTAAAAGTCAGTTTATTATTTTATAATATTAATCAATTTCTATACAAATTGCTACTTAATATCAAAAATTTATTTGTTTCTTTTTACCCTGGTAATAAAAAAAAAATCTTCCACAGAGAAAAGATTTCCACTGAGTTGCTGGCACCAAAATACATAAAAATCCATATCAATGCATGGAGTTTTTCTTCTTAAGTTCACTGTATCTCAAAATGCTGATAAGTATATTACTACTTTCCACTGGTCATTTCACTCTATCTCCAGTATTATATTCTCCACTAGTGGGAGGTCTTTTGTTTTCTTAAAATCCTTTTCTATTACAGCTTCTTGCCCCAAAGACCATATTGGTACCACTGAACTAATAGATAAGAGTCAGTTGCTTTGTGCCCCAAATCTTGCTGGAATATTGAAATGAATATTATCCTTTGGCTCTGAATGAATCTAATGTGAATGATCATGTATTATGACATAAACATATGAGAGGTGATCATAAATAAGATGATTGTTTGTTAACATAATAATCCTTCATTAAAGAGAGACCAGTTCTTTCACTGGCCTGAAAAGCACAGGAAAGAACATAGATTTTTCAGGAAAGAAACAACTAGCTGAGTCCCCATGGAAATATTTACTATTTTTATGGCTTTTTGCAAGATGTTTGTAAGTCTTAGTTTTCTTTTCTCTAGAATTATAAAAATAAAAATACAAAGGATAGGGTCATCCTTTAATTTCCAGTTCAACTGGAACATTTTCTGTGCGTTTCCCTCGGGGAATCTTTCAGGCTTATTTTTTGCAGGGGGTGGTGTTTTGATTGAAATATAACATAAATGTAGAAAAGTACACATATTGTAAGGGGATTTTCACAAACTGAATAAATCTATGAAACCAATACCCTACTTAAAAACCTATGAAATCAGCACCCAGATTAAGAAAGAATATTACCAACATTTGAGCTGAAATACCTTTGAGAGTGAAAGATGGCATTTTAAAAAATGTGTAATTGAGGCATAATTGATATGTAATAAACTTCACCTATTTAAATTTACACTTTGGTAAGTTTTGGCATATACTTGTGAAACTCTTGCCACAGTCAAGATGATAATCATATTCACCATCCCAAAAAGTTTCTTTGTGTCACTTGGTAATCTCTCCTTTCATCCCCCCCTTTCTATCCCCAGGCAAACACTGATCTCATTTTGGTTACAAGTTTGCTTTTTTTAGAATTTTATATAAACAAAATCATACACTATGTCCTCTTTTGTTTGACTTCTTTTACATAGAGATTCTTATGTGTTATGTGTATCAATAGTTTTTTTCCCATTTGTTTCTGAATAGTGTTCCTCTGTATGGCTATACTATAATTTGTTTGTCCATTCTCCTATTGATGAAAATTTGGGTTTCCAGTTTAGAGTTATTACAAAGAAAGCTGCTATGAACATTCATGTAACAGTCTTGGTATGGACATATGTATTCATTTTTCACATGTAAATATCTAGGCATAAAATGGTTGGGTGTTACGGTAGGTGTACTTACGTTTTTAAGAAACTATCAAATAATTTTCCAAAGTGGTTGCACCATTTTACATTCTTTACAGCAACATATTAAAAGTATAGTTTCTCCACATCTTCAACTTCAGCCATAATTGGTATGGTCAGTGTTTATAATTTGAGCCGTTGTAGTGAGTGTGTAATGGTATCTCATTTTGGCTTTAATTTGCACTCTCCAAATGACTAACCATGGTGAACACGTTTTCATGTGCTTATTTGAGGGGTTTCTATTTTTAATGACCCCAAAACAACAGGTATAAAGCAGGATGGTCCTGGGAAAATTGGGACATATGGTGACTTAAACAAACATAAATGAGGGCCTTATTTGCAAATATTGAAACATCCTTGCATCCCTGGAATAAATCCCACTTGATCATAATGTACATGATATTAACAAAATGAAGGATAAAAATCATATTATCATTTCAAAAGGGTGCAAAAACAGCATTTGACAAAATTTAATATCCATTCATGATAAAAAAAACTCTTTCAGAAAACTAGGTATAGAAGGAATGTACCTCACCATAATAAAGGCCATACATGTCAAGCCCTCAGCTCACACCATGTTCAACAATGGTAAGCTGGAAGCTTTTCCTCTAAGATCAGGAACACAAGGATGTCCACTTTGCCACTTTTATTCACCATATTACTGGAAGTCCTAGGCAGAGCAATCAGGCAAAAAGGAGGAAAGAAGGGGGCGCCTGGGTGACTCAGTTGGTTAAGCATCTATCTTTGGTTCAGGATATGATCCCAGGGTCCTGGGATGGAGTCTTGTGTCAGGCTCCCCGCTCAGGAGAGTCTGCTTCTCCCTTTCTCTCTGCCCCTCCCCTGCTCATGTTCTCTCTTGCTTGCTCTCTCACTCAAATAAATAAATTTTAAAAATCTTTTAAAAAAGGAGGAAAGAGAAAGAAAGAAACAAAGAAAGAGAGAAAGAAAAAAGGGCATCCAAATTAGAAAAGAAGAAGTAGACTGTTTCTATCTGTAGATGACATGATATTATATACAGAAAACCCTAAAGATTCCACCAAAAGCTGTTAGAACTGATAAATGAATTCAGTAAAGTTGCAGGACACAAAATCAATATATAAAAATCAGTTGTATTACTACATACAAATAAACTATCAGAAAGAAAAATTAAGAAAACAATCCCATTGACAACTGTATCATAAGGAATAAAATACCTATGATTTAACCAAGGAGGTAAAAAGACCCACAGAATAAAAACTATAAAACAATGATGAAAGAAATTGAAGATATAAATGAACTGAAAACTACTCCAAGCTCACGGATTGGAAGAATTAATATTGTTAAAATGCTTGTACTACCCAAAGCAATGTACAGTTTCAGTGCAATTCTTGGCAAAATTCCAATGACATTTTTCAACAAAATAGAACAAACAATCCTAAAATGTGTGTGGAACCACAAAGGACTGAGTAGCCAAAGCAATGTTGAGAAAGCACAAAGCTGGAGGCATCACACTTCCTGATTTCAACCTATATTACAAGCTGTAGTCATCAAAACACTATGATACTGGCATAAAAACAGAAACACAGATCAATGGAACAGAATAGAGAGCCCAAAAATAAATCCACACATATATGGCCAATTAATTTATGACAAAGTAGCCAAGAATATACAGTCAGGAAATGACAGTTTCTTCAATAAATGGTGTTGGGAAAACTGGACAGTCACATGCAAAGGATAAAGGTGGACCCCTATCTTATACCATTCATGAAAATCAATTTAAAATGGATTAAAGATTTGAATGTATGACCTAAAACCATAAAACTCCTAGAAGAAAACACAGCTCCTTGATTTTGGTCTTGGTGATGATTTTTTTTTTTAATTTGACACCAAAAGCAAAGGCAAAAAATAAATAAAAAAGTGGAACCACGTTAAACTAAAAGATTCTGCACAGCAAAAGAAATCAACAAAAAGAAAACGCAACCTGCAGAATGGGATAACATAATTGCAAATCATATATCCAATAAGGGGTTAATACCTAAAACTCAGTAGCAAAAGATGAACAATCTAATAATAAATGAGCTGAGGAACTGAATATACTTTTTCCCAAGGAAGACATACAGATGTCCACCAGGTAAATGAAAAGGTGTTCAACATTACAAATTACCAGGGATACACAAATCAAAACCACAGTGAACTATCACCTCACACCTGTTAAAATGGCTATTATCCAAAAGATAGGAAATAACAAGGGTGTGGAGGAAAGGGGAACCATTATGCACTTTTACTAGGAAAGTAAATGTGCAGCTGCTATGGAAAACAGTATGAAGGTTCCTCAAAAAATTAAAAACAGAACATCATATGATCCAGCAATGCCACTTCTGGGTATTTCTTCAAAGAAAATGAAGTCGCTCTGTCAAAGAGATATCTGCACCCTTGTGTTCATGCAGCATTATTGATAATAGCCAAGACATGGAAGCAACCTGAGCTACAGATGAATAGATAAAGAAAATGCAGTATATATATATATATATATATATATATATATGTATATATACATATATGTATATATATATATGTATATATATGTATATATATATATATGTATATATATGTATATACACACACACATATATACACACATATACACACACATATATACATAAATGTATACATATATACATATATATGTATATATACACATATATACACACACATATATATACACACATATCATTGTGTGTGTGTGTGTGTATGTATGTGTGTATATATATATATATATATATATAATGCAACATTATCCAACCAAAAGAGAAGGAAATCCTGCCACTTGCAACATGGATGTACCTTAAGGGCATTATGTTAAGTGAAGTCAGACTGAGAAAGAAAATTCTGTATGATCTCACTCGTATGAGGAATCTAAAAAACTGAACTCACAGGTACAGAGAACAGATTGGTGGTTCCCAGAATCGGAAAGTGGAAAGTGGGTAAAAGAGGTGAAGGTAGTCAAAAGGTAGAAACTTGCAGTTATAAAATAAATAAGTTCTGGGGATATAATGTATGGCACGGTGACTATAGTTAACAACAGTATACTCTATATTTGAAAGTTGCTAAGAGAGTAGACCTTAAAAGTTTTCATCACAGGGGCACCTGGGTGGCTCAGTCATTAAGCATCTGCCTTCGGGTCAGGGCATGATCCCAGGGTCCTGGGATTGAGCCCCACATTGGGCTCCCTGCTCCGCTGGAGCCTGCTTCTTCCTCTCCCACTCCCCCTGCTCATGTTCCCTCTCTCGCTGTCTCTCTCTGTCAAATAAATAAATAAAATCTTAAAAGAAAAAGTTTTCATCACAAGAAAAAACTGTAACTGTGTGAGGTGGTGGATGTTAACTAAATTTATTGTGGCAATCGTTTTGCAATATGTACATATATAAAATCATTACATTGTATACTAAAACTAAAGGTCATAAGTCAATTATATCTCAATAAAACTGAGGGAAAAACAAGAAAAATGAAGAAGGTAAAGAGAAAAGAATATGGGGAAAGAAGAAAAAAGCCTCTCGTTGGGTTATAAGATTGTGACAATGTTTGTTATCATAAAGTTATACAAAATTTTACCCTTGTTATTACATAAGTTATTACCCTTGTTATTACATAAGTTATTACCCTTGTTATTACATAATAATAATAATTAAATTGATTCATTTTCTTGCAAAGGAGAAGTATGACAAAATTATGTTCTTGATTAAGGGATCTGAGGGTCAGTATTTTTATGTTAGCAAAATGCTCTGTTTAAAATGTATATATATACACACATTATTATATACATTTATATATAAATACGTATATATCAAATGACATATACTGTAACACTTCAAAAAGTATATACTAAACCGTAGAATACGGTAATCATCTCATAACATTGTACTTAATGTGGCTCAGTGTCATAGAACATTGTAAGTGGTTCTAATTCTCCTAAAGCAATCTAGCCTTTCTTTTTCCCTTAGTTCAAATCAAATGTGTAAGATTATAGAATGCTGAGGGCTCTTTTGGAGAAACTTTCCCAGGCACCTTTGAGGAGACAATTGGAGAGAATGAGAGACATTTGATTAAGCATTTTGAAACATGGATGTTTTGTTCTTCTGCCCTCTTCTTGTAAAAAAGAAAAAAAGAAAGAAAATCATACTGGCAATTGCAGATGTTTATAAACACTCGATTTTTTTTTGGTTGCAATTATCTTTTCAAATCAAATAACCTCCGTGTATAGGGTTGAGCAGTGAGTTTATGCAAGAGGATATGAAAATATCCTTTAGTTACAATCTGTGTCTAACAGTGCATGATATCCAGGGCATTATGTAATATTTTTGTACACAGTGTTGCTATTGAAATTATTCTGGACGACCTATAATGCTTTGTACATAGTAGGGTCTCAAATGTTGGGATTAAAAACTCTACATAAATTCATGCCTAAATACAGAACTTGATTCCTTATGGCTTTAGTATTTGATTTTCAGATGACTAGAAGACTACCTTTAATGTATTAATCATATATGCTTTGGGATTTTCACAATGATGAGCAAAGAAAACATTTGAGCTGGAAGTCACTGGAAGTGTTTGAACCAAATAAAAAGGTAATAAAAAGTAAACCTATCCTTAACTTTATAACCAAGCATGGATTTTTCTGGTTCATTATTGTACAGTTGAGAAAGCATTTCCTCCAGAATTGTTCAGTTTCATGGACAGGAAGTTTTTTCTAACACAATAACCTCCTTCTTGTGTGACTTCAGACAAACTTAAAGGAAATTTTTTAGCTATAACTTCAAAGAGAAGCCGTTTTCTTTCTTTTTTTTTTTTTAATGATTTATTTATTTATTTTTGAGAGAGACAGAGAGAGAGGGAGAAGGGGCAAAGAGAGGGGTTGGAATCTCGAGCATACTCCCTGTTGAGTGCAGAGCCCAATGGGCTCCATCTCACAACCCCGAGATCATGACCTGAGCCAAACTGAAGAGTCTTGACACTAAACCGACTGACCACTCAGGTGCCCCAGAGAAGCAGCTTCCTATGAGATGAAAGCTACGTCTTTTCAAGCCTAGCTCCACTTCTTAAAGCCAAATTATCTTGGGCAATTCATTCTACTGAGGCGAGCTTGTTTTTCAAATTCCTTATCTATACAATTGGGGCACTAGTACCTGTCTGTCTCAAAGGGTTCATTAGAAAATGAGAAAACCACCCTTTTCTTGAAATCTGTCAAGATCACAAATAATTTAGGGTCAGACTTGGTCTACAAGTCTAAAACTTGGTCTCCTCTCCCAGGCATAACATTCAGTTTCATGAGGTAAGACAAAGAAGTTTGGATAATGAGTATGAAATTTCAGTTGACAACTGGTAGTAAGTTGACCGTTTTTCTTAAAGATTTTATTTTATCTTAAAGTGAGAGAGAGAGAGTGCACATACCCTGGGGGTGGGGCAGAAGGGAGAGGGAGAGGATCTCAAGCATACTCCACACTGAGCATAGAGTCCAAAGTGGGCTCAATTTCATGACCCTGAGGTCACGTCCTGAGTGGAAACCAAGAATCGGAGGCTTAACCAGCTGAGCCACCCAGGGGCCCCTAACTTGATCTTTTTTTATCCCTCTCCAGATTGTAGCTTCCTAAATTGAAAACCACCCAAAGTTCTAGTTAGAATGGTGACTCTCTCTAATAGACACCTTTCCCTCTTTTCTAAAATTTGCTTCACTCTTTTTGTCCAAAGCTGACATTTTCTAGAACCATCTTGATTCAGCATTATCTATGCAAATCAAGAAGTTTCTGAAACTCAACAAAACGGAGAAGATGTCTCCTCAGTAAGAATCACACAGGATGGTACAAAAGGGAGAGTAAGGTTTTTGGTCAGAATAATGCCAGATGGGTGGAAGAGCCTTAGGAAGAACTAATCAGAGGCCATTTTAATTTATAGGCTGTTCACTTTAAATCCCAATGTGGATATAATGAGCTCAGAATTATAAACGAAAATCATTTAAAACCTCAGTGCTTCATGGGCTGCCAGTACTTCCAAATGATTGCATTCTTTCAAAGTAGTCACCATGGAAAATGCAAAGCTTTTTTCAACTGCTGAAACCATTTTGGATTTTTCTTTACAAATGGCTATCATAGTTCGGGCCCTCCTTTTTCCTCCCTGCTTTTTCATTTCTTCTTTTTCCATGCACAGAAGTTCTTTATAGTCTAAACCTGACTTTGACCAAAAATGGGTTTTCTGCAACAGTTACCTGTTCATCACATATGGCTCTGAATGCCTGCCTTTTCAAAAACAAATGCTTTGTTCCCATTCTCAGCCATCCTCAAAGAATGATGACCTGCCACTACTAAAGATATATTTTAAATGTTTTGCAGGTTTTTAAGGACATTTCAAAGGAAGAGGTCCAAAGACATTTTAAGTAATATCAGCAGCACTGAAATAAGTGAATAATTTCTAATGGTAAATACTCTTATGGAAGAAAATTAAGTTTGGTACTTAGTTTCAGTGTTTGTTAAAAAATGAGTCAAAAAATCAGTCAAATTTAAATTTTTGTTATACTTTATATATGGATATACACTATGCATGTACGTGTATATATCTATAATCTTAAAATCTCTTGCATATTTTTAAAAGAAGAGTTAGAATTGAAAGCAGCAGCAGAAAAGCCAGCGTGTAAAATGCCATGGGAGGGCATACCTGCTGAGAAAATATAAATGTAAAATAGATCTGACAGACTACCTTCATAATTTTACCCAGGAAAGCAGTAATAGGAATAAAAATGTTGTAAAAAAAAAAAAATGCAATAGCACTTCAATATTTGAACAACTTTAAAGGCTCTGGCTCCATAGTCAACCTGTCAGGGATCTAAAAACCTTTAAGAACCCTTCGTTTTTTCAATAATCAATTTCAACATGCATTTTATTCTATGATTTTGCTTGTTTGTTTTAATTAGTAAAGTGTTTGGGATAAGTTTTTTCAACTTTAAATTTTATGTCTTTTTCATATACTTGTAAAGACTGCATTTACATATTATCTAGGGGTTTCATTTGTTATGTACTCTTGAAAATTCAGTAATCATAAATGCAAAACCTTTTACTCCTATAGCACACACACAGGGTCTTTTTAATAATTCAAAGAGCTTTCTACAATGATGAAGTCATACTGATGAACTCAATAGGAAAATTCTAATATTATTAAATATAACTTAAATAATTCACTGTAGAAGCCAGGCATAATAGAGCAAGAAAAATAAATTCTAAGTGCTCAAAATATTTTGCTTTTTCTTATGCCAAGGCATATTTCTTAAATCACAGTGACAATTTTTCCTCTCTTTTGTTGGAGTACATGACAGCTACTCATATACTGGAGCAGGTGCCAAAGATAAATGCTTTCCTATTAAAGTCAAGAATGTCAGCATTCTGTGTGCAATGATGGGCAGCCCTCTATCATTTTGCATAAGATATCTCCTGGGAAACCTATCACCAGACCTTATTACCACACTATCAACTTACTTTCATCTCAAATTGTTATTCTTCAAAGACAGCCAGCTGAGTTGCACTTTACTTTTTTAGATTCCCTGATAGGCAATGAAAGAAAAAAGTCACATAGAGCACAAAAGAATAAAGTTATTCATAATTTCATTTAACACCAAACAAATCCAAAATCACTAATTCTTTAAATATAGTATTTTATGATTTATTGATAATTATTCAACCTGATTATGTAAAGTAAGAGAGTAAGAAAAAAATTAAAACATCAGTACATAATTTTTTAAAATATAGAATTATACTAGATCCTAGAATGAATTAATTAGGGCCAGTAATGAAGAAATTAATTAAAAATTCTACCAAAATTACAATAAAATAAATAAAACATGGCTTAATATTTTTTATTTCCTTTGGTGTTTATTTATAGAAGTCTTTTTTCAGGTGATTATAAATCAAGAGCCATACTCAGGTTGTGTGATTAAAGGATGATTTTTTTTCACAATTTACCAAAGGTGACATGACATTCTACAGAAAATAATGGTCCATACTGAATTGTATTGAACTGAGAAATGAAATTGAAATTTGTTATGGTGAAAGAAGAAAAAGATGAAACTCCCCCAAAGACATCAATTAATGAGATTGTGAAAAGTTTGTGAAAACAGCCATATGTAGAGAATTAACACAAAATGGATATATTTTTAACATTCTGAAAGTTAGTATGCTTTTGATATATGAATCTTTCTAGTAAAAAATATATATTTAAACCAGGCAAATGGCAATCTTATAAACAGGAAAACAAGGACTCCTGGTTATTCTTCAAATTTTTTCTACACCTTTACCTAGAATTATAAGAATAAAGCTTCAGTCTGTAACAAGTTTAATAAAACTTGAATTTCCTGGACCCCACTGCATTTACAACTGAAGAATGAGGCTGATTGGGTTCGCATTGCATATATAAGCCCCAAGAAAGCTACTGAAAAACCTATTACCAAAAAAAAAAAAAAGCCCCAGAAAGGCAAACTGAGAGTTCTATAGGACTATATTCCTTTCACAGTGAGGTTCATCATTTACCCTAAGGTGTGTCTGTGTATGTGTGTGCCCGCGTGTGTGTGATAACGGAGTACTATTCAGTCATGAGAAAGAAGAAAATCTTGCTATTTGCAACAATATGGGTGAACCTGGAAGATACTATGCTAAGTGAAATAAACCTCCCAGAGAAGTACCAAATAGTATACTATATCATTTATAAGTGGGATCTGGAAAAGAAAGAAAGAAAGAAAGAAAGAAAGAAAGAAAGAAAGAAAGAAAGAAAGAAAGAAAGAAAGAAAGAAAGAAAGAAAGAAAGAAAGAAAGAAAGAAAGAAGAAAGAAAGAAAGAAAGAAAGAAAGAAAGAAAGAAAGAAAGAAAGAAAGCCAAACGCACAGAAACAGAGAATAAAATAGTGGTTACCAGGCTCATGGGTGGGGGAAATGGGGAGAAAATGGTCAAAGGGTGCAAGCTTTCAGGCATAAGATGAATAAATTCTGGAGATGTGATGTACAGCATGGTGAGTATAGTTAATAATATCGTATTTCATACTTGAACTTTGCTATGAGAGTAGTCTTAAACATTCTTATCACACACACACAAAGGTAACTATGTGAGGTGATGGATGTATTAACTAAACTGTGATAATCATTTCACAATGTATATGTAGTTTAAATTGTCACTTTAAATATATATGATTTTACTTGTCAATTATACCTCAATAAAGCTGAGGAGAAATTAAAATAAGGACAAAGGCCAGGAAATGAACTGAAGTGGAAAGACATTACCTGAGATAAAAGAAAGCCTCGATTGACTAAATGGTCTATCACTTCATGGGGGAGAAAGACAGAGGAAGTTCTTGGGTTTTGGTGGAACAAGACAAATTACTTATTTCTATATTGCTGTTTCAGTGCTTCAACCAAAGTCAAATTTTCTGCCAAACATAGAAATCAATCTTTGATCCAGTGCAAGATCTATCTTGCTGGGTGTTACAGCCACATCAACTTAGACAAATTTGGTTTCTCCTAGCTCTAGTAATTCCAATATTGATGTCTTGGCGGGGGGGGGGGGCAGTGTCTAAATATATAGAATCAAGCTTTTTTCACCCCCATTATGACAATGGATCATTTTCTTCACAATTTTTGGTATCAGATGATCCTCCCTCCCCTGTCAAATTTAACTAAAGCCATATTAGTTTTATATCAAAGTACAGCAAATAGCAACAATATCAAATATAAGTTTATGCTTCATCTTCTAAATTTTTCCTAAAAGGCAGAAGTTTTAAAAAAGCTGGTGAAACACACTTACTAATTAATGTATCAAAACATTACTGAATTTTAATGAAGAAACTACCTGGTATTGAAACAAGCCTGGCATAATTTTGCTCTATTAAAAAAAATCCTCTAGTATTTTCCTTAAATTGTTGAGTCTTCACCTCTTTTATTTTAAAGTATCTATAGCATTAAAAGTGTGTTGTCATTAATCTACCCAAAATGTCATCAACACAGATACTAATGATATCAATCATTACCTCAGATTTGCTATTCTAGGGAAGATTTTTGAATAGTGGAGCAGGTTTTGTTTTGGTTTTTTTGTGGGTTTTTTTGTTTTTGTTTTGGTAATAAATGTAAACAAAATTAGAATTTGAGTGTTTATTGTCTGGTAACACTGATTAGAAAACAAGAATGTCATACATAATCATGACTGTAGCCTTCAATCCCTACGTCATATTTAAATTTACATGTTAGATACTTTAACATTCTATATTTATACCACTTTATGTTCCAAGGAAAGAACATTAAGATTGTAAAACTAGCTAGGAAGAAGATTACTCAGAAGTTTTAAAAAGTTTTAAATTAACCATAAAATCTTGTCTCAAGAGCTTTTTCAACCCTTATGATCTCAAATTACTGAACAAGTCATAATGTAAAAGCAATGAAATACTCTACAAAAATGTTCAATAGAATTTAAGATTTTAACTTAAGGGAATTTGAAAGTTCAATCATTTTCAAAGAGGCTGTAAGGATGATTAAAATCCTGAAGGAAGCCTGAAAGAAAAAGGACACAGTCATTATTGAAAATGTAATACAATGTTAACTCTCAGGTTTCATGTTTAGACTAGAAAGCTTATATTCAAGGCCTTTACACCAATTTTTACAGAAATGTAATGTTTTCTGACTCATGGTCCATCCACTGAAAAGCTGTACATGGTTAATAATGACTATCAACTCAAGTTAGTCACACACACGGCGGTAAATTGGAAATGAAAAGCTTCTTCAATTACCAAAACTAACAGAAATGATTTATTTCCTTCTACTGACATGAAAGGAAAAGAGTTGAATGCTCCTGAAGGATAGCATTTATGCACCCTGCCCGAAGGTCACAGAGCTCACTCAGCACAAATATTCCCAGAAAAGGTTCAACTTCTCAGAAAAGAACCCATCTATTCCAAAAGGTCACCACGTCAGCTTGACTTTTCGTCTGCTATGAGAAAAGTCCTGTCGAAGTTGGTTACCGTAAGGCAGCTGCTGTGCCAGAGCATGATACCCTCCCACAGAGAACCGTTTCCCACATGCAGCAATGCAGCTCCTCCACTTCAGACTATTTCTTGCTTTCCCTGACGCCATTCTTAGTCACAATCTCATGACTTTGCTCTTCCATCTCAAATACCCACTCCTCTACATTTAACACAGGCTTATTAAACCCAGCTGAAAATCACACCCTCTCAGTCAAGTTTAGTGCAACTCAAACTCCTTCTAATGGTGTATAAATGCCCACGCTATCTGATCCTTGCCTCTGTCTCTAGCTCAACCCTTTGCTCACTCCAGCCACATGGAATTTTAGTTTCTCTAAAACCCCAGGCTCTGTCTCATCCCAGTCTCTACCTGGAAATGTTCCTTCCCCTACCTTGCTCCTGACTAACTCCCTATCATATTTTGGTCTTTGCTTAAACCCTACTTCCTCAAGGTGGCCCTTCTTATTTATCTCAAGCAGTTTCCTCACCTTCCCCCCCCATCCCAATTTCAGTCCCTTCTTTTCTTCCGAGCAGTATAATTATATTCCTTTGCTCCTCACTTTTTTTGTATGTACGCTGGGATGATTGTCTTTCTTTCTTTTTTCTTTTTTTCCAGCGTTACTGAGATATAATTGACATATAACATTGTGTAAATTTAAGGTGGGCAATGTGTTGATTTGGTACTTATATATTGCAAAATGATTACCACGAGAGCCTTAGCTAACACGTCCATCAGCTCACATAATTACCATTTCTTTTTGTGTGACATTTTAGTTCTATTCTCTTAGCAACTTCCAAGTATACAATACAGTATTATTAGCTATAATCACCATGTCATACATTAGATCCCCAGAACTTATTCATTTATTTTTTTTTAAAGATTTTATTTATTTATTTATTTATTTATTTATTTGAGAGAGAGAGAGAGAAAGAGAGAGAGTGCTTGCTCGTGCATGAGTGGGAGGGAGGGGCAGAGGAAGTGGAGGAAGCAGACTCCCCGCTGAGCAGGGAGCCTGATGCAGGGCTCCATCCCACAACCCTGAGATCATGACCTGAGCAGAGATGCTTAACCGCTTAACCAACTGAGCCACCCAGGTGCTCCAGAACTTACTCATTTCTTAATAGAAAGTTTGTACCCTTTGACCAACATCTCCTTTTCTCCCCACAATATTGTCTGTTTTGTACACAACATACCCCCAAGGCCTGGCACAAAGCAAAATGCAATAAATACTTATTCAATCAGATCCATCCTACCTCAACCTTTTTTCTAACTCTTTTGGTTCTTATCAGAATTAGAGCAAAATGAACTCATCATTTAGTATTATTTCTGTCACTCGAGTCACGCCAGGAACTGTAAGGTGCTGCCACACAACTATTATTTACTGAGGGTTTATTATGTGCCAGGCACTGCTGTAAGCACTTTACATATGCTATCTCATGTCATCACAACCATGTAACCAAGTAACCATTTCTATCCCTATTTTAAAGACGAGGAAACTGAGATATAGATAGGTTTTAACGTGCCCACGACATCCTAAACAAGAAGTGGCAGAGCTGACATTCTGTACTCTATTGATAAAGCATAATTTCCATAACGATGAGTACCAGGGGAGAGGGGAGAGGAAAGTGATATGGAGATTCAAGGCGGAGAGGTAACATCTGCTGAAGGGAGACCAGGAAAATGTGGTCGAAGGTGAGAGTAAGGTGAGATTTGAAAAAAAGTTTTGACATATGAATACCAGGAATTGGTGCAACAGGCCCTTATCAGAAAGAAAACAGAACAAAGATAAAGGGAAAAGGGATACTAAGTGTGCACAGGAAATAGAGATAGTAGAGTTTTTACATGTTGTCCCATCTCTTGAGCCCAAATAGGGAAAGTCCTCACCTTATCACTGAGAATTTATCTGTGGTCAAAAAAGGAATGAAACTATAATCAAGATTTTAAAATAATAATTACTTCTGACCTATTCTCTAAGTTTTTGGTAATCTCCCCAGTTCATTATCTATTTCTGGTGGCTATTCTCTCAGCAAGCAGATTTTAAGTTTTTTGTATTACACTTTTATCGGAGGGGTTGAAAATATCAGTGGACACAAGAAAAGGTCAGAGAAGACTAGAGAGCGGCTAGGCACTACCCACAAGTGATATCAATGGTTTGGTGATAAAATAGCACCCTTGCCTTCAAGGGGTTTATATTCTGACACAGAGATGAAATGATTGGTATAAACTCTTACAACACACTAAATATGTTAGAAGAAATACAAAAGGCTATAGAGCACTAAAATTCTGCAAAGCAAATCTTTTTAAAATTAATTCTAGTAGGTATTTAAATTATAATGATATTTTCCAAGGATGTTTATGCACAACCTTTTCAAGGCTGAGAACAGTAAATTTTAGCGATGAAAGGCACAGCACAGGAAATACAGCCAATGGTACTGTAATAGTCTCATATGATGACAGAGGGAGGCTACCCTTAGGGTGAGCACAGCACAATGTATAGAGTCGTCAAATCACTGTGTGGCACACCTGAAACTAATGTCACATTGCGTGTCAACTATACTTCAATAAAAAATGTTTTAGGGGCGCCTGGGTAGCTCAGTTGGTTGGGGGGCTGGCTTCGGCTCAGGTCATGATCTTGGATGGACCCTGCTTGGTGGCGGGGGTGGGGGTGGAGGGGTGTCCCTGCTCAGTAGGGAGTCTGCTTTTCCCTTTCCCTCTGCTGCTCCCCCTGCTTGTGCTCTCTCACTTGTGCTCTTTCTCTCAAATAAATAAATAAAATCTTAAAAAAATAAAGTTTTAATTAAGAAAAAATAAAATGAATTAATCTATTCCATATTTGGGTTATTAAAATAAATAAAGTTAACCTAGTGAGTCATTAAAAAAAGACAGTGAATTTCTTTGATAAGGTGTACTTATAAAATAAAAGCTTCTCTGCATCAGTTATTTACATAGAACAGTAGAGAGTCTCATCTAAAACTTTATTAATGTGGTAACCATAAATTCCCCTCAGTGAATAATTCAACTCAGCATTTGCTCTTTAAGTTCCCTGCCTGTGGCTTTCTATAATCAAAGTTCTTGACTGGAGAAATTTAAATAACCTTTTTTTCCCCTCTCACAGTAAAAAGCAATTACTTTCAATTCCCTTTACATGGTGACCATACTCCCATTAAAACATTTATCTAAAGTCCCAAACAACTGAATACACACAGACACACACAGCCACACACACACCCACGCTTCACACTTGCATTAGGTAGTTAAAAGCTGAGTCGAAGGTGTGCAGTCATTCTCCTTATATATTCTGTTGAATGCACATAATTTTTTTTCGTTTCATTTATTCACTCTAGAAAGCCCAACATCCAGCTTCATTTTACAAGTTCTGGCGCTGGAAAACTGGGCTACAAAATCACGAACAGTCATTTGCTTTTTTTTTTTTTTTTTTTTGAGTTGATGTGTTTGGTAAATGGCATTCTGAAAACCATAGAAATTTAGAGTTTTCACAATACCTTAGAAAGCATCTAATCAGGGGAAGACCAACTTAGACACAGGATTCCTTACCCCTTCCGGAGTGGAGACTTGCTAATAAAGCCCTGTTCTTTCCCACTGTGCCTGGGCATTCCTCAGATTCCTTCTCTGCAAGATGCTCCAGGCAACCTCTATCCTGTCAGATAAACCATTTATTGTGCATGATCCTTCCCATAAGATAGAAAATGTATCC
Source organism: Ursus arctos (assembly GCF_023065955.2). Classification (NCBI taxonomy): domain Eukaryota; kingdom Metazoa; phylum Chordata; class Mammalia; order Carnivora; family Ursidae; genus Ursus; species Ursus arctos. The sequence goes on along the minus strand of NW_026622985.1, from coordinate 31,842,123 downwards.
TGCAATTGAAGGCACTTTAGAAAGCTATCATCTGTTCTCAGCTACCATAGTGCCTAGTACTCAGCAAAGTGCTCTTTAGTATCCTGAAACATCTTAATAGGATAAAAACATAACTGCAACTTACGAAACAGACTATGTGTATGGACAACTCCTGTCTGTGGCATGCGTGTGGTGCTCCTGACCACCCTTATCCTGCACCTTGGCATTACTACCTCCTGGTTCGCTCACTGTGCGAGTTGCTCCTCCATTTTCTTGCCACATCCTAGATTAAGGCCGTCCTGGAAGAGCCATCCTTGCCCTTCTGTTCTTCCCTTGACACCCTCTACAGTATTTTCACCCATACCTGTGGCTTCATATACACTGTTTCCTCATTTAGGTTTCCAGCTCAAATTTCCCCCATGCCACACCCATGCTCCCAACTCTCTCTCTCTCCTTTTTTTAAGTTTTATTTAAGTAATCTCTACACCCAACATGGGGCTCGAACTCATGACCCTGACATCAAGAGACACACGCTCCTCCAACTGAGCCAGGCAGGCGCTCCCCCCCGGCCCCCCTGACCACGCTTTCAACTCTGGAGTTTCTAGGTGCCGGTCTTGCTATACTACAAATTCAACATGAAAACTTTGTCCTTCTCACCAAAACTCACATATAATCTGTGCTTTTTCACTTTCGTGAACTTCATTGCACATTCTGCTTCCTCTTCCAAAAATTCTCTCCTCTAACAGCTCCAATCTCTGCCTGTAGATATGCTGTCCATCCTCAAACTCAGCCGATGCTACAATGGTCACCAGGTAGTACTACTTGATGCTGCAAACACAGGTTCTCTTGACTTTAACTCAACTCTCAGGCTCCTATGGACCCCTATTATGGCACCTACTTTATTTTATACTATGGAAACTTATACTTATCTCAAGGTCCTACATTCCTTAAAAGATTTTAAATGGTCTCAATTTACCCTCTAAGGCTCCTCTATACGTTCCCAAGTGCCTATAGAACTATAGTGACATTATAGGCAATAATAGAACCATTTACTGAGTAGTTACTATGTGCTAGCTACTATAAAATAGCGTTTTACATACAGCATTTAAGTTGCTTCTCATACCTTTTATAGTGTTATTATTTCCCTGTTATATAGGAACACGTAATATTTAAATAATTTGCTCAGTATTAACTAGCTAACAGGTGATGGGCAGAAAGTGGAACCCAGGAACTTGCTGATTTGGGGATTGGACTCTTTCTACTTGATGGTGGATCTTGTCTGGCTCTTTCACCTGCTCTTGAGCTACCATTTGTTGATTATATATTATATTCCAGGAGCTTTTCCTACATTATTCTTAAGCTTCCTTGCAAAATGATTATTATTATTCCTATATGCATGAGGAAATCAAAGCTCAGAGATGTTAAGCTATTCACCTTAGATCTCACAGCTAATAAATTCCAGATGCAACTTTTAAACCTGATTGCCTAACTCCCCTGCCCCCCACCCCACCACAAAAAGCACTTGTCATATTTTAGGAGGAGTCCCTTAAGAAAAAAAAAATACTACTGCCTTTATAATTATAATAATAATTATTATTACTTTATTAGTCACAGGGTTTCATTTATGTGGTTCTATTTCATTTAGATGTCCTTTTGATAGAACCATCCTGTATACATTTATAGAAAAAATATTATTCCTGCATTATATTTTGTCAACTTCTTTCTTTACATTGACTACATAATCCTACACAATCTTATAAATAACTTGGGGGAAAAAAAGCTTGTTTTTCCAAGAATTTGATGAAGTTTTACATTAAAATGATCTTGATATCAGAAAGATAAAAGTTATTGATATAAAATGATTGCTTGTATGAATAACACTAGGTCAGGAATATGCTGAGGAATGTATATTTAGTACTTGTTTTTATTAATTTCACCAGATCATTATGTTGTGCCTGGTACTTCTATTGCATTCAGCTTGGAAGTTTGAGATAAAATACTACACCTAAAGAAATAAGAAGGTACTGCTATAAATGCCAAAATGAATCTGAACTAAATGCCATGCACAGAGAGAAAGAGAGGGAAAAGGAAAGATGCAGGATCAGAATCAACCATTAGATTTTAAAGGAATACAACAATATAATTTTGAAAAGGAAAAATTAGGGGATGGTGATTTTACTAGAAATTGCCTGACTTATTTATGAGAAAACAATACTCAATACTGAATTATCATGCATGCAGTAACTACTAAGATAATTAAAAGATACTTAAAATACAGATATTATTTAATGTTACCTGACTTGAGTGTCATTATTCAATTTTGCCAATGCTACTATTTGGGAAAATCCTTTTGGTTTTGAGGGGGGAAATTGCAGGTGAACATTGAAAATTAATAAAACCAAAATCTTCCCAAGCAAAGAAATAACTCCAAAAGAGTATCCCTCCATTATAAAAGTACTAGTTTCTAGAGCTCCTGGAGGATTCTGAGTAAAACTAGACACACTTGCAATGCATTATAAATGTGTAATTACCATTTAAATGGAGGGAGAAAAACTGGTAAGTGAAAGGAGAAAAAGGTATTTTCTTACAGCCAACCAGACGCTGCCATTTCAGGCAATGATCATCTAATCTACAGTCAGGTTAACAAAGCTATTGTCATTCTGCCACTCACCCTTAGCCTTTTAACTGTCGCTCTCCTCCACCAGAAGGAAACACAGGTAAAGTCTTTCTCCTTGACCATCAGTCACAATTTGGTCATTAGGCTCTGGTATGCCTAATATGTAATTCAACAGCGTATGTTTCCCAAAAGACAGCTAAGAGACATAAAGACTTCTCTCGAGTCTCCCTTTTTAATTACTTGGGCACCCAAATTATGAGAGTGAATGAAATTCTGAAGCAGATCTCTCTACTGGCTGCACAGTTGTGACTCTTAGGATCATCCTTCTCTCCCACAGCCCAACAAAGGCTTTCCTTAATAACATTCCTGTTTGTGGGTTTGGCCAGGTTGGCAACTTAGGTGTGAAAAATACTGCCTTGTTCCAAAAAGGCATTGAACATCCTTTTCAAATGAGTTTAAAATGTGCCACGTAGATTTCAAAACTCTGGAAAAGTACCAAATGTGTTTTTATCAGATAGCTGCATAATAAAGTATAGGAGGGTAAAAGATTTGTCAAAAATCACACAAATTAAGCGGAAAGATCCCTTCCCTGTCACATGTGATTCCAGAAGTCTAATCTATTCCTTTGGGTTGCTGCTACATTTCTTATCATGAGATTAGCTACTTCTTATGACGTGTTTGTCAAAACCCATTTGGATTTATCAGGGTGGCACATGTTGGTTGAATTAATCATTGCTTCTATCTCAAAAAACCGATTATTTCCAAAGCAAGCATATAAATGTGAAGCATGAAGAACTTAGGAAATCATGAAGTGAAAGGCTGTGCATAATCAACCATGTGACAGAAGTGATGGGATTATGAGTTACATGTGGCTACTTTACTCTAGCTTTCCCTTTGTATTTTCCTTTGGCTATTTTATTTGGTATCTTTAACAAAGTTGTCACAGTGGTGCCTGGGTGGTTCAGTCGGTTAAGCATCTGACTCGATTTTGGCTCAGGTCATGATCTCATCTCAGGGTCGTGAAATGGAGCATCCCCCGTTAGGCTCCATGTTAAGCGTGGACCCCACTAAAAATCTCTCTCCCTCTCCCCCCACTAGTGTGCACACACTCTCTCTCTTAAAAAAAAAAAAGTCACAATCAGTGTGATAACTTAGTCAAACACAGCCATTCAGTGGTCTTTTTTGTCATCTAAACCAAGGGTCCACAAACAATGACTCAGACGAAATCTGGTCCTCTGAATGTTTTTGTAAATAGAGTTTTATTGGGACAGTCACGTACATTCGTTTATGTATTGTCTATGGCTGATTTTGCACAATGACAGCAAAACTGAGTAGAAGATAAGGCCCCCAAAGCCTAAAATATTTACTATCTGGCCCTTTATAGAAAATGTTTGCTATTCTGTGATCTAAACTGTTGCATTTCTCAATGTTCTAGAGGGAAATAATACTCTCTGGCCACAATCTACTCCCCCAGTCTCTATCCCTATAGATCTACTTGTCTCTACTTCACCAAGACAACCCATTTTTCAATTACCTTCTTTTTTGAGTAAACCTCCCATCATGAGTTTACATATCTCTCCCTTCTCAGTCACTATCACAACTAATTCCATTCCAAAATTTATTTAACCTGAAAATAAAGCTGATCACATTGACCCATTCTCTGCATTAGGTCAAATCACCACCATCACCACCATCATCATCATCATCATCATCATCAATTCAATAACAATGGAAAGATAGAATTAAAAGAAATGTAAATATTACCTAGCTTGTAAAGAAAGCATTAAAGTGGTGAAGGGGGATTGTGCCCTTAATGAGCAGTAGAACATTTCAAAATCCTGTCTTCCAGCATCACTACTCTTAGTATCCCCCAAATCAATGACAGCTGCTACGGTGCACTGCCCAGGCCACCCTTTCAGGATCAAGGCACTCATTCCTCCAGCTGCCAGGCTCTTTTGGGGAATTGTCTTTAAACAGAGTCGCCTCACTCAACATTAAGCCTCCTTTTAGAGAGTGTCCCATATCTAATGATGGTTGATATAGGCGTTTGGGCTCCTGTGCCTCAATTAGGGAGGCCATCCAGGTTCCAGAGCTCTCCATGAGATTGTTCCAGGGCTCTGCAGTGACTGTATGATGATTCAACTGTTTCCCCTGCACAAGTCTGTTTATCTCTCTAAGTGTTATTCTTAAAAGCATTCCCCAATAAAGTCCTACAGGCCAATCTCTGTCTTGGAGCCTATTTACCAGGGAACGCAGTTTAAGACAGCTGCTTTCTTCAAATGCTTTCTCATCCCCTTCTCATTACCCAAACTAAAGCTTCCCCAGTCCCAGTCTTACTCTTTATGTCTCTCTCATCACAGGCCTGTGTCCTAACAAGCCTGGTTAATTCCTTTTCTCTCAAAAGAATTCACTATCTTTTCTTTAAGTTTAGTAATTAGATATGAAAAAGAATCTGTAAGCAGTTCTATATTTTGTGCTAGTATGTTTTTAATGTCTTATTCTAAGATTTTAAGGTGTTGTCATATCGAAGTTTTGGACTGGAATATCAGGTCTAATTTTTTTAATGTTTCATTGTTTTATTTTTAACAGAATATCTAACCAAAAAGCATTAAAAATCGTGTCTTTTACGTTATGCACTTAGAAGTTTTTATGTGATTATTATAGGGTCAACTGTATAGGGAAAGCTCTTCTGCAATAATTTTCCCCCTGCAATAGCATTTTTGACTCAAAGTGAAATGCTCTTCTACAAAAGTTAGACAACTACGCAGCATGAGAAGACATAAAACATTTTAAAACAATCCTATTATCATCAAGTTCCTCTTTGATGAGTCTGCTTCAGGAAGGAAGGAAGGAAGGAAGGAAGGAAGGAAGGAAGGAAGGAAGGAAGGAAGGAAGGAAGGAAGGAAGGAAGGAAGGGAGGAAGGAAGGAAAGAGAAAGGAAAGAAAGAAAAAAGAAAAAGAAGAAAGGGAAAGAGGGAGAAAGACAAAAGAAGGAAGGGGAGGGGCCGGGAGGGAAAGGGAGAGGAGGGGAAAACAAAGTTGAAAGAAAATTAAGAGGAAATCATTGTAAATTCATGAATTACTTTGCATGCCGTACACACACACACACCAAACCAAATTAGTCACTGTTTCCATCCATGAGACAGTCCAAGGCTGTTCATCATCCAGCATTCTGGAGATGTTGATAAGAGGGTCCTAGCACTGAATGAGGGTTTGGGCAGGATGACCTTTACACATGGAAAGATTCTGTGACTACTCTAGTAACATTCGTGGTAACAGTAGTAACAATGTCGGGGAAAATTCTAAAAATCTTACCTGTAAAATCTCATTTTGTCCTCAGAGCCACCCAATGATTTAGTCACTATTATTAGCTAATATTAACAAATGAGTAAACTAAAGTAGAGGCAGATTTAGTTAGTCGTCCAATATGACATACTTAGTCAACGAAGCCCATATTTCAACTAAGGCAGCCTGACCGAGGAGCTGTTATAGCTCCCTTTTTTGATGCCTTCTATTACATGTTTTCAGGCATTGAAAATCATTTACATTTTACAGATTTGGTTTCCACTTACTCTCTTAATAATTCTGATAACGTTTCTTAAAAGTTGTTTAATAGGAGGAGGGAAAAGGCATGCAGACAATTCATGCAATACAATTGGGAAGCTTACCATTGAAGAAACCCTCTTTCTCTCTCTGGAAATCTATCTTTTCCAGTTATCTATTCATCATATCCTATGAAAAAAGAAAATCAATTTACCTTTTCAAAGTCTTTCTGAAAAGTCAGCGATGACTTAACCTAATTTTAAAATGCTAAACACAAAATATTTGTAAATAACAATATGGTCTCTTTTAACTTTAACATTTTGGTATTTTACTTTTAATAATTTAATTTTAATATTACTGTGATTTTAATATTTTAAATTTTAATATTACTGTGATTTTAACATTTAGGGCTCCAAGTGACTTATGGTCTTAACTGACTTGGGTATGAATTTAACAAAGAGGAAAGGGTCAAATATTTTGTGGTGACCACAAGACTAATTGTCTCCAGTGACAGAAAACCTGTGGATGCTTAATGAATCCATAATCCCAGCATAATCTGAATTCACTTGCTAGAGAAGTACATACCAAGGACTGAGAGGGGGGATATTACCACCACTCCTGCAAAACAACTGTGGGTGAGGAGCATCATGGTCAAATAACACAGAGTGTACAATGTTTTTCAGGGTCCTTATTTTCCTCTTCCATTGTCAGAAGTATGCTTATTCTATGTCTCAAATAAATGATCATTAGACTACCACATGCAAATAAGTTACCAGTAACTCCCCAATTTGTAAATCCAAAGGACACCCATGAATCTCTCTCCCTCCATATTCAGACCCTCCTTTTTTGATCTCTATGACATCACTATCTCCCATTTTTCCATCTTTAATTCCTTTTGAAGAATCCTGTCTCCTTTACTCAACCCTTTAATACAAGCATTCCCCCTGGGTTTGCAGTTTATTCACTTGGGTGGAAAATAATCCTGCCTTGTGAATTTGATTACATTGTAATCCCTACAATGAATCTAGTGTAACTAATTGTTCTCAATCTGTGAATAGATAACTGTTTCTACCAAAATAAATAAATACCCAACCTTGTGCTCTTTTCAAAGCATTTCTCCTAGCCCAGTTTGCTGTGAAGTTTTAAATGGAGGGAGGAAAACTGAAACACAGAACTATTCTCTGCAGTCCTCCGGTTTGATTTCAACCCCAGGAAACAGCAATCACCCTGCACTTCAGCTCCCCAACTCAAATAGCTTTTTGGAACAGCTCATGATCCTGTTACCACCAAAACAATTTCTACATAAGATGACCTAGGTGTTGGCAATGGAGTGTGTATGTGTTTGACATTTCATCCTTACCCCTACAAGTTTCACCCCACTTCTTGTTCAAATTTAGTATTATGTCCTAGAGGGCCAGAGCAGCACAATAACCTGGATGCCCCCCAAAGTCATTTTTAATAGTAATTATAATGCACTTTGTAGTTGTCCTATTTCAATTATAAAGCACTTTCCTCAGTCATATTCTGATCTAAAATTTTTTTATGGTCCAATTATCCAGGTGAAAGGAGGTGGGGAGGGTAGAGTTCTGACTCCAGTTGGGATTCTAGGATCCAGGCCTGGGTAGCCAGGGAGTGGGAGGACCTGCCCAGGGTCTATGCGTAATAAGCCGAAGGAAGCCAATATCTGAATTTTGTAAGTAAGGGAAAATTTAAATAATCAAGTTGAGAAGAGTGGATAGAGGGTCAGCCAACTAGGTAGATGAAGTAAATTAATTCCTTAAGGCAAAGGTCATCTTTTGTTGAATTGCTTTAGTGGAGTGGGAGTTGGGGGAACTGTGAAATCTATTAATATCCCATTTGGATTGGGAATTCTGCCCTCTTCTCTATGAACATTGTGGTTTTACCCATCCTAGACTAACTATTGAGGTCATAAGATTGTGTCTTAGAAATTAGAACAAAGAAATCTGCTGTTGTGTTTCCTACCCATACTTTAATTTTGATGCCTGGAAAAAAGTAAGGGCAAGACTTCCATCTGTGGGTTACTGAGGGTCTGGGACATCCAATCAAGTAAATGAATCAAGTAAACACTTGCCAGCAGTAGGCCCACGGTGAATATTAAATGTGTGTGGTCTTCCAGCAATACAGACTTGAGCTCTGTTCAAAATGATGATGAACTTAGAATTAATGAGGTTTATGTTCAGAATAGTTAAGGTTATAATTGAGATTACAGTTGACTCTTGAACAGCATGGGAATTAGGGGTGTCAACCACCTGGTTGAAAATTCAAGTATAACTTTTGGCTCCCCCAGACTTAATTAATAATAGCCTACTATTGAGACTCACTGATAACATAAATAGTTGATTGACACATATTTCACATGTTATATGTAATATATTCTGTACTCTAACAACAACGTAAGCTAAATAATATGTTATTAAGAAAATAAGGAAGAATACATTTACAGTACTGCACTGTATTGATTGAAAAAAATCTGCATAAAAGTGGATTTACACAATTCAAACCTGTGTTGTTCAAGGTTCAACTGTATTTCATTACGTTAGACTGCATTTATGCAATTTTTTATTATCATTGTTTTATTAAATTAAATTCTCCTTTTATTTATCCACCAGGAGAATTTTAGTGTTTGATTAAGAAAAACATAATTAAAGTAAGTGGGATATCAATAAAAATATCAATAAGTTAGCAATAGAATTAACGATCATTTGTTTACTTGTCTGTGACCCCTTAGTAGGGCATAAGCTCCAGGAAGATGAGGAAGTAATCCTTTTTTTAGTGACAACAACACTGCCTAGGGCATAATAAAACTCAATAAATATTTGCTGAAATAGAGAAGAGTCAAGGAGGCACTAAGTACATTAGCAGTTAAACATTTATATTCTTTAACATTTGGATCTTTAAAAAGTGCTTTACCTTTTAAATCATATCTGCTGAATAGCAAGAATATTAATTTTTTTAAAGATTTTTTATTTATTTATTCGACAGAGATAGAGACAGCCAGCGAGAGAGGGAACACAAGCAGGGGGAGTGGGAGAGGAAGAAGCAGGCTCATAGCGGAGGAGCCTGATGTGGGGCTCGATCCTGTAACGCCGGGAATCACGCCCTGAGCCGAAGGCAGACGCTTAACCACTGTGCCACCCAGGAGCCCCTGAATAGCAAGAATATTAGAGCAAATGTAGTAGTCAATATTTTGATGCTCCATTAGACATTCAAAGGTATTTTAAAATTGAAAGATGGATGTTTCTACAGTGCAACCAGGATTTTTGGATTATGAAGTGCAATGAGTCCTTAAGATGACAAATTCCTCTAATAGTATACAGTGTTCATTGAATTAACAAGATCTAGAAGATCTCTAGCAGAAACTGAAAAGGAAGAGATGGTGGGTGAAGAGCAGAGCTAACCAGAACTGAGTATGATTGTTGGACCATATCTGTTGAGAGGCTTCAGAAACTGCATAGAAAAGAAGCTTCGGTGATATGTATTTGCTCAGGTCCCTACTCTGTTGTGGGCATAATCTGCCACTTTACTCAGCACTACACAAAAAAAAGGGATGACACTTTAAAGATGCCAGAATCCTGGGAAGAAAATATTAAAAAAGAAAAGAATAATGTTTTTGCCACAGCCTCTTACCACACATGTAATATATACCCTATTGGTTTTTCCTTCTGGATATATTTTTGTCCTAGAGGTAAAGAATAAGAAATTGTCTTCCATCTTACCTTTCCTATTATTCTTGTTTGTTAATAAGGAAAAGATATAAAGTCTCAAAGCCAAAAAAATATGAAGACCTAGACAAAGTGGAGGTCTCAGGTAAACAAACAGAATATTTGGCTAATCTTTATCTTTTCATAGGCACATTTTCTTACAGACGAGCCTATTAGTATGCACCTACCTGATTTATGGGTCTTTCTATCTTGTCTATGGGTTTCTCGGAAAAGGTGTACAACATAAGGAAAGAAAATAATGCCATGCTGGCTAAAGGGAAATGGAGAAATATTTCTCAACATGTATGGACTATGGGAACACTTTACATATCTTCTGTGAACTCCTTTTGAAAAAGTTGCTTGAGGATATATTCCAGTAAAAGGGAAAAAAAATTCTAAAAAGAAGAAGATATGGGATCCAAAAAATTCTTTTAGCTCAGTAAAGCCCTGAAAAGAAACTAATTTTTATAAATTAGAACAAAAACTCAGAAGACTTTTAGAAGAATGTCTGTGAGATGAAAATGAGAATATTTTTCCAGATATTAAGATGAATGACCACAGTGATGGGAATAAATATACATGTCTGTCCTTCTTGACAGGAAATAATGAAGGTAATTTAAAACCCTAGAAAATGCAAAAGCTGTATAAGAAAGTCACAATGTAAACATGAAACAAGATGAAATGCAGCATGATTTTGAGGAATGGCAAGTAAGGAAAGAGAATCTATTTGATCAGACACTAGATAATTCTCTTTCAAGTAATACAGCTTATGCCATAGAATTACATTTTCTATTTTCAGTTTGGTCTTTACTGAGCAATATTTATACAATAATGATTTTTAAAATTATTTTTATTATTTTTAAAATTTTAGATTCAAACTATAGAGTAAGCATTTTGAGATATAAAGATAAAGTTGTAAGAACTGAATGTAAACATTTCATACTTGATAAGGTCAAATAAGTAAGAAAGCTTACAGAGTTTAGGAGATAGAAGGAGGAAAGTATAGATAGAAGTACAGGATTCCAAAGTTTCTTATTTAAGTAAAGGGAGAAGAATTGATTGTATAGAGACAGAGAACTAAATCGATTACTCAAAATAATCAAGTCAATCAATTTGAAACAATAACCAATAGAAGAAATATTAGAAATCTTAAGAGCTAAGAATGAAAAATCAGAGTTAAAATTTAAAAATAACAAAATGATGATACCCACTAAGAGCAAAATAACAGAAGAATATGGATAGTGAAAGATCAATTTTCAGCTTTCATGCTGGGGACTCAATAGATAACATCTGAAGTTAATAAATCATGAGGAGTCATAATCATATTGTTCAGATATAGGAAGTAACCAAAAGAAGAACGACATTGGAATCATACTAGAAGGATTACTTCTGGGGAGAAGGTGTCAGAGGTAGAGTAGGGGGTGGGCAAGTTAAAATTTCCTTTTCATTTTATAACCTTCTGTTTGTTACCTTCTAAAAATTTTCCCCCATCATATCAATATGTTATTTTTGTTACATAAAAAAGGTAAAACATAACATCCTGATAACTAGCTTAGCATTCTCTTCAGTGATATTATCCCCAAGTGCATTCTAACTAAGGAGAAAATGAACATACTCCTGCAGGTAATAGTGAAAGACGCAGCAATACCAAATGAGTGCTGTAATTAATATTATGATGAGTAGAAGCATCAGGAATCCAAACATGTCAACTGAAATGCATGAAAAGAAATATATTTTAAGTTAATAGAAGAACAATCATTTCTTATATTTTTATCTTTTCTAATATCATGCAGTTTGATTCTTAAATACAAATTAACAAGTTATGGGGAAATGGTATAACATACATCATCATATACTCCAATAAAAATACCATTCATTAATACAACAATCACCAACATTAGAAAAGAATCTAAGCTGCTAAAAGGATGTAGCATTTAATGTCCTTCATCTCCAGACTGGTAAACTATTAGGCCCCTAGCTTATTTTTTTCCCCCTGTATTTTCTCTCTAAACTCATTTCAGGCAGCATCTTTGTGTGTGTGTGTGTGTGTGTGTGTGTGTGTGTGTGTGTGTGTGTGTTCCTATTTTACACTCTTTAAAAAAGTTTTTATTTAAATTCACAGTTAGTTAAGATACACGGTTATATTAGTTTCAGGTGTACAATATAGTGATCCATCACTTCCATACATCACCCTGTGCTCATCACCAAGCACACTCCTTAATCCCCATCACCTATTGCACCCCTCCCCCCACTCATCTGCCCTCTGGGAACCATCAGTTTGTTCTCTGTGGTATAAAGTCAGGTTCTTGGTTTGTCTCTCTTTTTCTCTTTGTTCATTTGTTTTGTTTTTTATATTCCACATATGAGTGAAATCATATGGTATTTGTCCTTCCCTGACTGGCTTATTTCACTTAGCATTATACTCTCTAGCTCCATCCATGTTGTCGCAAGTGGTTAATATTTCATTTTTTTTAATGGCTGAATAGTACTCCTACACACACACACACACACACACACACACACACACACACCATATCTTCTTGATCCATTCATCAATTGATGGACACTTGGGCTGCTTCCATATCTTGGCTATTGTAAATAATGCTGCCAATACAATAGGGGTGCATGTATCCCTTTGGATTAGTGTTCTTGTATTCTTTCGGTAAATCCCCAGTAGTATGATTGCTGGACTGTAGGCTAGTTCTACTTTTAACTTTTGGAGGAACCTCCATGCTGTTTTCCAGAGTGGCTGCATCAGTTTGCATTCCCACCAACAGTGCACGAGGATTCCTTTTTCTCCACATCCTCATCAACACCTGTTGTTTCTTGTGTTGTTGAGCTTTGCTACTCTGACAGGTGTGGTGTGATATCTCATTGTAGTTTTGATTGTACTTTCCTGACGGTAGGTAATAATGAGCATCTTTTTATGTGTCTATTGGCCTCTGCGTGTCTTTTTTGGAAAGATGTCTGTTCATGTCTTCTGCTCATTTTAAAATTGGATTATTTGGTTTTTTTTGGGTGTGAGTTGTCTCAGTTCTTTCTATATATTGGATACTAGCCTTTATTGGATATGTTATTTGCAAATATCTTCTCCATTTCAGGCAGTATCTTAACAGAAAAGAGCAGATCCCTCAGTCTGCTATTTTTGTAAAGATGCATGCAGATAGCAGGGGAAGGTTTCTTGTTTGAGTTCAGGAGCTCCTTATCAAAGAGACAACAAATGCTTGCTGGGAGAGCAGATTTCTAACATTTGCAGATTCCATTGCCCCACCCCCAGTACATCCTTAAAATGAAACTACAAGGGCAGAACATGAAATAAAAAGCAGGCTTCCCATTCATACTGAATATATGAACCATTACTTGCTTATAAGCTCTTCACTACAATCAATTATGATTTAAATATACCTGATAATACCTGAGAAAACAGGGAATTGAGGGCAAAATTCATGTTTTTTTTTTCACTTAAATTAAGAAATAAACATAGATTCTAGATTGAGTTTTCTCATATAGTTAGGGTTTACTAGGAAAGCTTTTCATTTTGCCTGTTTTGGAAACTCCTTATAAGGTTCTAGTGCATTTCCCTGCTTTGGTAAGTACCATATAACGTACCAAAAACACAATACAGATATAAAGATGATCAAAATTTGTTCAGTCTTAGGGAGTCACTGTTCTGAATAGCAATTGTCAGTATAGAATATATATTGAGGAAATTTAAGTTATAGTATGTTACTGGGCTCAATATGTCCTCACCCCAGGACTAGTGTATAGGAAACTCCTAGAGTTCTTAAAACAACATAAAACACAAACCTCCTTCACTGGGTGATAGTTATCATACATTAGAGTACATTAGAGCTGAAATTTAAAGTATTCAATAACTGGTATGGTTAAGGTACTCACCAATCAGAATGACCGTTGACCTAGCTTGAACCAACACTGGCTGGAAACAACCAGTATCAGCCTGTATCACACCAATGAATAGATTTGCTATATTTTTAATAAAGCAAATATAATAATTTATAATCCTCCAAATATAGTGAAATGCAGTATTTGCAAGTTAACTTAAAAAAGTACGTAAAAATTCAAATAAGAACAACTCACCTCTACAGTTTGACCAATATAGAGAACTGAACTGACACTCGAAATACGGAAAACACATTTTTTTGCAAGCCCTTTCTTCACTGCACCAAAAACACTACATTTGGAAAGAAAAAAAAAAGCAATGTCCTCATAACCTGAGCCGAAGGTAGATGCTTAACCGACTGAGCCACCCAGGCATCCTGAGACCATATCTTTTCTTGGCTCTTGTCCCTTCCTTGCCCTGAGTCCCTTATTCCATAGAATTTTGCTAAACAGCAATCATTCAAGAAATTACATGTACCTGAATCCCTTTCTTCAGGCTTTATGTTTAGAGAACTAAACCTGAGACATTATTTCATAAAGTAGTAATGACAACTTCAGTAGATAAAGTTTTTCTGTCTCTGTCTCTCTCCCTCTTCAATACTTGTTCCCATTCTCCTTGTCTATGGCACTCACTCCTTCCTCTGGGGATTCCTCCTCTGTTACATGTGGGCTTGGTGGGGCTGTCAATCAGCCATGCCTCATGCCCTTCTCTCTTCTGTGCATTGGTGTTCAGATAATCATGTGAAAAATAGGAAAAGTGAATTCTAAGTCCTTTGTTGAAGTAAGCAAAAGGAAGGTACAAAGGTGGAAACTATTGCAGGAGAGAAGACTAGAATCTGGAAGAGTAAAAAAAAAAAAAAAAAAAAGAGGACAGAGAGGTAAAAATGTCACTTAAATAGGGCCTACCATGTGACAGGCACCACTCTAAGCCCTTTTATATATTAACTCATTTCATCCTTATGATAACCCTGTGAATTAAGAAAAATTATATCCACTTTATAGATGAGGACAATAAGGCACAGAACAGTCAAATGACTTACAGAAGATCACACACCTAGGGAACAGAGGAACTTGGTTTCTAACCTAAGCCTGGTTCTGTGTTGGTAACTAATCTTATACGACTGATCCCAGACCCCTCCAAATCACTTCTTGCTGAACATCCTGGGAACAGTAGAGGCAAGGACTCATTCCAAGTAAAGAACCACCCCTTGTCACTGCCTGAGAGCAGGAGGTATATCAAAGGCCAGTTACTCTCTCATGTTAACCAAGACCAGAAGTCAAATGGAGTCACTTAGGTTGAATGGGTCCTATCCTTTTGGACTGTTGCTTAAAGACTAGAACTGCAAAGTCAAAGCCTACATTCAGATTATAGCCCAGAGACTTTTAAACTTGGTTAAGAGTTCTCAGAGTTTCTAGGAATCAAATCCATGTCATCTAGCAGGTTTTTATGGGAGATGAATTGCCAGAAAAACCCTGAACCTGTCAGACAGGACCTTGTGGTTACTCAGTGCTAAGCTGATTCCCATGCCCCAGGAACTAAGTCCACATCAGGTGAGCTCCTACAGCAGTGCAGTCCCCAAAGGAGACATTCTTCCCTGTGCCTGTCTCTGATAGAGGCTCAGAGAACAATAGAACAGGGAGTCCTTCACAGGTTGAGTGCAAGGCAGCCAGACTGGTGACCAACAACTCACTGCTTGGCCAGGGAAATTAACAGAACATCTGCACATCATGCACACCGCTCTGAGATTCCAGACAGAGCTGGAGGGCATAACTAAGAGTGACTTTGGGTAAGGACAATTTCAGTTCAGAGTTATTTGCATTATTTGCCAGGAGCATTTTTTAAAATGTAGAGATGGGGAAAATAGGATGTTCACATCCTGAGAAGCTGAAGGGTGAAATACAGTAGACTAATGTAGTTTTTTTTTTGTTTTGTTTTGTGTTTTGTTTTTATTCCTTTGCTCAGCTTGTGTCACCAGCCTTCTCTTTCTGGTAACCACACCTTCTCTCCTTCGTAACTGTCTTCCTTCAGTTCTATGTGGTTCTGCAGCTGTCGATCAGCTTTGTTCCACCATTTCTATCCTACTGGAATCATCCAACCCAGTCAGTGGTACTCAGGGTAGCCCAGCCCTCTGGTCCAATAACTAGTACTGGACGGGACAGAAGACCCAAATAAAGCCAATTAGAATTTTCTTTGAAGTTGTATACAGACATTGGAAGGTATCTGTTTGGGAGACAGGCTCTTTCGAGCTATATGGAAAATGTCCACATTTGCCATGGGAGAAAAGGAAGTCAATACACAGAGGGAGGCAGAGCTGAAAGAGGAAAAGAGAGGAAATGGGAATAACATCCTTGGAGACTTAGCTGTGCATGATGCCAAGGCCATCCCTGGACTTCCCGCTTTCATGAGTCAATAAAAACCAGTTTGAGTTGGGCTTCTGTAACGTACCACAGGAAGATTTGTCTAACACCTTAACTAAGTCTAAAAAGTCTTCAAAGAGCAGAACATCACATTATCCAGAGGAACAGCATAATATATTCATCATCCTTAAATTGGTAATGCATAATTTAAGACAAATTATGTGGATTTTTTTCTTGTAGCTAAGGAAAATGACCCACATAAATATGAAGCCATGCCAACCTGACTCTCAAGAGAGTGACAACTGAGAAGTCAGCTAAAAGACTTTAAAATGATGGTTAATATTGCGCCATGGGAAAGCTAGAGTATTTGTTTTAGGGTAGAACTCTGTCCTAATAAGCATATATGGACATAAAAATTGACATTTTTATAAGCAAGTATCATTAAAATGAAAACAAATGCAGAGAGGGGAAGATACATAATAATGTTTAGTGGTCTGTTCACATTGTATAAACCAAACAATACTATACTTATAAAAAAATATTAAATAACTGTTATGCAAAGGGAGATTTTAAAGTAGTGGAGATTGGGAAGATCAAAAGAGCATTTACTCATTATTTATGGACAAATACTAAGTAAAGCAGAGGTTGCACAGTTACATAAAGCACTGTTTTTGCTTTCTAGAGAGTGACAATTTAATGAGCAGGTGCAATATGTACACTTTACAAAAAACAAAATCTCTAAATGAAAGAATATTCTAGTTTCAGAAGGAGTGGAGCAGATATAAAATGTAATAGGAGTTCAGAAGAGAAAGTATTCATGTGTAGTCACAATGACTAGATGAGGTTTCTTCCAGGGAAGAAGCAGAAGTTGGTCTGAGCTTTACAGAGAAGGAAAAATCTGCAAGAAAAATCTTAGGCATGGCAGCTGTCACAGGGTGAATGAGCAGGCATCCACGGGGACAAGAGTGACAATCTGTCATGGTGGAAGTTTGTGGAATTATTTGGAAAGATAAACTTCTCTCAGATTGTGATGGGTTTTGAATGCCAGACTAAGGAGTTTGTGTTTTATCTTAACAGGGATTCAATGGAATTATTTTGAGTTAAAAGTTGACATGATGAAAATAGTAATCAATGATAATGAATAAGTCATCAGAAGGGACTACGAGGTAGGAAATCTAGGATTGTTCCAGTCAAAGAAAAGAATAGAGGATTGAGGGGTGCCTGGGTGGCACAGCGGTTAAGCGTCTGCCTTCAGCTCAGGGCGTGATCCTGGTGTTGCGGGATTGAGCCCCACATCAGGCTCCTCCACTATGAGCCTGCTTCTTCCTCTCCCCCTCCCCCTGCTTGTGTTCCCTCTCTCGCTGGCTGTCTCTATCTCTGTCGAATAAATAAATCAAATCTTTAAAAAAAAAAAAAGAATAGAGGATTGATAGGGCTTTATGAACTGTAGCTAGAGAAAAAGTAAGAGAAAGGAGCCAAAGACTTATGGGTCTGGGAGAATGTCACCAGAAATAAAGAAAGAAGTAAATAAAATGAAGTTCTTTGGGGAAGGTAAGTGATAAATTTAATTTCAGGAAATTTGAGCTTGAGATGATGAAAAATTCCAGGAAGAAATGTCAATCAAGCATTTTTGAATGTGACTCCAAAGCCCAAGAAATCATTAGGTCTAAGAATATGAATTTGGGATTTCTTTATATGCAGGTACCAGCAGAGGCCATAAGATAGCACAAGGGTAAGAACATGATATTTAAAAATGCTTAGGGGTATGAGGACAGACCAGAAAGAGGAGTTGGTAAAAGAAATAGAGAGGTAAGAAACAAAAGAAGGGTTGCTTTTTCTTTATTCATTTCGTCTGAACTCAGAAAGGAAGAAACCAATGCAAAGAAATAGACGGAATTTGTCATAGAGGGAACAAGGAAATGAGAAAGGTTCTGAGTTTGTGAATGTGCATGTGTTTCCAAGTATAATGCATGCATAGACTTAAAGACTAAGAAATTAGTCTTGGAACTAAGAATTCACTTCTTAAGGGAGGAAAAAGCTTAAGAGAAAAGACACTGAATTAGCTTGGAAAATGAGAGAACTTGAACCTGATAGATGGCCTTAAATTTCTTTAAAAAAAAAAATCAACCTCTAAGAAGTAGGAAGATCGGTAAGAGAAGAAAGGGAAGAATGAAGGGGGGGGTAAACAGAAGGGGGAATGAACCATGAGAGACTATGGACTCTGGGAAACAAACTGAGGGCTTCAGAGGGGAGGGGGATGGGGGGATGGGATAGGCTGGTGATGGGTATTAAGGAGGGCACATATTACATGGTGCACTGGGTGTTATACGCCAGTAATGAATCATGGAACTTAATATAAAAAACTAGGGATGTACTGTATGGTGACTACCATAATATAATAAAAAATTATTATAAAAAAAAAATCAACCTCTAGATGGATGGTCATGCCAAGTCCAGGTAAGGGGAATAGTTGCCTTGGAGAATAATCCATGAAACTGGTTTTCTACATTTTATTTTTCAGCTGAGAAACTCACAGGTGATATACATGTGTTCAATGGCATATCCAGATTTGGATCCATGACCTTATCTACCTCCCCTACCCCAGGCCCTAATACACACACACACACACACACACACACACACACACACACACATACCACACAATTTTTCAGAAAAAATAATATCAAGGTGGGCATCTTTGTGAGATGTGAGGAATGAGATTTATAAGTGCATTTTACAAGCATGTGAGTAATGGTCATTTCTTATGAATTGCACAGTAGATGAGGTAGTCTGTGGGAGATTCCAAAAACCTTTTGGGTTTGCCATAACTTTATTCCTTTCTCTCCCAAGCAATAACCCACATCAAGATGCAATAAATGAGAAAGATGTGATTAAGGGGAAAACCTAGAATCTACTCAATTGCAAAACTCAGTCTTCTAATTGGCATTAGCAAATAAAAAAAAATTACTTATGACATGATTTGTCATTGTGATACCATGACTGAAAACTACCACTCCAAAGATTCAACTGACACATAATGATTCTCAAAAACAATGAAAGACCAGGTGAGAGTTAGCACTAAGTTTCTTAGCATGGATTTTGAAATTTTATTTCTTATGAAGAGAGGATACCAATAAAAAATAATGTTTTTCATATGCTGTGTTTATGAGCTACATGTTGGGGGTTAGTACTGTAAATGAGTTGCTTTTTTATGTACTTGTTTTTGGTAAGAATGTTTTCTAACTAAAAAGGCTAGTCATATACTACTAAGTCACAAGGAAATGTTTCTGATAGAATCTGAGGGAGATTCCCTTATAGTTAAGAAAAATAAGCATATAATATATCATTCAAACTGGAATATTTTGGGGAATGAAAAGGAGTCGGTATAATATTTTCACCAAGTCAATGGTGGTGAATACCACCATAAAATAGGACAGTCCTAGGCATACCAGGCCAAGTCTCCCAGTCCTTTATAGTGCAAGAAGAACTCAAATGTTCTTGGTTGCTTCATGAACTGACATTTATAAATTCTGGCATCCCCTCTGGAAGTATGGTAGGTGGTAGACATTGTCACTGAAAGTCTGGGAGGGGAGGGGATCTTTTTCCACAGATGACACCCTAATTCTGTGTTGACTGTATGGAATTATCCCTTAGTTCACTTCTATAAGGTACTGGAGATATATTAAAAATGACACTCAAATAATCATACGCCCAGAATTGCCATAATGGCTATGTCTGTAAATATTTTAGGATAAAATTCTCTACCTTATATTATAGAGTATATTAAATATAATTTAATGGCTCTTAATATCATCTAATGGCTCAAGTGTTAATTCAAGTCAATAGTTATCAAGAACTGTCATGTGCTGGGAAATGTGTGAGGTTGTTAGAGATGCAAAGATGAATAAAACATGCACTCTGTCCTCAGGGAATTGAGAATGGGAGGAGGGTAAATATGCAAACAATCTGTATAATATGAGTTACAATCCAAAAATGTACATGTTCAAGATGCAAAACAGAAATACAAAGGAATTGAAGGAAGTATTCTTCATCCTTTAAGAGGAAGGGAAGAACGCATGAGGAGGTGGAAGAATGACAGAAATTTTATCAGTATGGGGAGTAAAGTGTGCCCCTGGAGCCTCTATTTTTGTCTACGAAATTAGAGAAAAACCCATCTGTTGAGACTGACTGAATGTGAGATAACACTGGAACGTTAAGGATGGCAACAAAGTTTTGGAATTGCTGCTGTGGGAAATTTGAGGAAATGTTGCTAACCAAAGGCAAGAAATGGGTAGTTTTGGGGCTCAGGTGAGAAGAGAAACTATGGATTTGTAGTTGCACTAATGCAGACTTTGATGCAATAGGCTCCAGCAGCAATAGGCTAATAATGAGTAGCAAATGAAAAGACAGACCAAAGGACCAATCAGGTCCAGGGAATGTAGATCCAGCATAGCTAAAGATAAGAAGGAAGGACATTAAAGTAGTGTTGATTTTTGCAACCTCCAGTGAAACAAAATAATATGTATAGGCAAGGATCATCAAGGCTGCTGACATCACAAAATATTCAACAAACTTATTTGCTTTCTAATGAAAGTCCTCAGCATGAGATATTCCTGATAAAAACTTAAACTGAAGCTGATCAAGCCTCCATATCTAATCACCAGTTTATAAGAACAAAAAATAGGGGAAAGAGGAACATGATAGAGCACATTATGGAGCACACGATAGGGCCAAATCCAGACTGGGGGAAATGCAATAGAACAAACAACTCAGTTTCTATAACAAATAAGTTACAATAAAGAAAAAAGAGGGAGAAGGAGCATATAGATAAAAAGAGATTTAAGGGATATATCAGCCAATTGCAATGTATGGACTTTGTTCAAAGGAACTTCAAAAAATTATGAAACAAGAGAAATGTGATTATTTCCTGGATGCTTGATGATATTAAGAAATTGTTAATCTTTAGCCCCGAATCTCCAAGGAACTGTTGAAAAGGAAAAACAAAGCTGGGGGCATCACAATGCCGGATTTTGAGCTGTACTACAAAGCTGTGATCACAAAGACAGCATGGTACTGCCACAAAAACAGACACATAGACCAATGGAACAAAATAAAGAACCCAGAAATGGACCCTCGGCTCTTTGGGCAACTAATCTTTGATAAAGCAGGAAAAAACATCCAGTGGAAAAAAGACAGTCTCTTCAATAAATGGTGCTGGGAAAATTGGACAGCTATATGCAAAAGAATGAAACTTGACCACTCTCTTACACCATACACAAAGATAAACTCCAAATGGATGAAACACCTCGATGTGAGAAAGGAATCCATCAAAATTCTAGAGGAGAACATAGGCAGCAACCTCTACGACATCGGCCAAAGCAACCTTTTTCATGACACATCTCCAAAGGCAAGAGAAACAAAAGATAAAATGAACTTGTGGGACTTCATCAAGATAAAAAGCTTCTGCACAGCCAAGGAAACAGTCAAAAAAACTAAGAGGCAGCCCACGGAATGGGAGAATATATTTGCAAATGACACTACAGATAAAGGACTGGTATCCAAGATCGACAAAGAACTTCTCAAACTCAATACACGAGAAACAAACAAATCAAAAAATGGGCAGAATATATGAACAGACGCTTTTCCAATGAAGACATACAAATGGCTAACAGACACATGAAAAAATGTTCAAAATCATTAGCCATCAAGGAAATTCAAATCAAAACCACACTGAGATATCACCTTACGCCAGTTAGAATGGCAAAAATAGACAAGGCAAGAAACAACAATTGTTGGAGAGGATGTGGAGAAAGGGGATCCCTCCTACATTGTTGGTGGGAATGCAAGTTGGTACAGCCACTCTGGAAAACAGTGTGGAGGTCCCTTAAAAAGTTAAAAATTGAGCTACCCTATGATCCAGCCATTGCACTACTGGGTGTTTACCCCAAAGATACAGACGTAGTGAAGAGGAGGGCTATATGTACCCCAATGTTCATAGCAGCATTGTCCACAATAGCTAAATCGTGAAAGGAGCCGAGATGCCCTTCAACAGATGACTGGATTAAGAAGTTGTGGTCCATATATACAATGGAATATTACTCAGCTATCAGAAAAAACGAATTCTCAACATTTGCTGCAACATGGACAGCACTGGAGGAGATAATGCTAAGTGAAATAAGTCAAGCAGAGAAAGACAATTATCATGTGATTTCTCTCATCTATGGAATATAAGAACTAGGATGATCAGTAGGGGAAGAAAGGGATAAAGAAAGGGGGGTAATCAGAAGGGGGAATGAAACATGAGAGACTATGGACTATGAGAAACAAACTGAGGGCCTCAGAGGGGAGGGGGGTGGGGGAATGGGATAGACCGGTGATGGGTAGTAAGGAGGGCACGTATTGCATGGTGCACTGGGTGTTATACGCAACTAATGAATCATCGAACTTTACATCGGAAACCGGGGATGTACTGTATGGTGACTAACATAATATAATAAAAAATCATTAAAAAAAAGAAATTGTTAATCTTTAGATATAATAATGGACTTGTAATATTTTAAAGCAGAGTATCTATTTTACACACACACACACACACACACACACACACACACCCGGAATGAGAGCAAGAGGGACAGGGAGAGAGAGCGAGAGAAAGAGGGTGATAAACATTTGCAAGTAAAATGATACAGTATCCAAATCCTTATTTGTTTCAAAACAATCCATTTTGGCAGGCAGAGGGCATATGTGAAGATGGACCAAGATGGATTTTGCAGGTATACAGTTCCATTATACCATTTTCTCTGCTTTCATATGTTTGAAAATTTCCATTGTAAGAAATAAAGAAATACGGAAGAATATTTCATTCAGGTGAATAGCCATGAGAATTCACAAGAAGGATACTTGAAGGAGTCCATAGTAGAGGGCCAATAAGCTGAAAGAAAAATGAGAGATCAAAGGACTAGAGGGCAGTCTTAATGATGCCAAAAAGTAAGTACAGTGTAAGGGGAATGAGAATTTAGGAGCCACTGCAGATTGTGCAGGGTTCAGAGTGTGGCCATAGAAGTGACTTCTTAATGCAGAGTTGAGAAAGTCAGGAGCCTGAGGGACCAAGTGTGTCTGGACCTTCGCTGAGTTTGAAAAGCAAGTAGGTGATGGCATGAATTGGATGGAGAAGTCCATGAGCCAGGAGCCCATGTCCCCATTAGGTGAAGCAGTGGCCTTGATGAAAATAAGAAGGCACACAGAATTGGGCATCCAGAGCACTATGACAGATACCAGTTACTAGAGTATACTCTTTTCTAATTAGTGATTCCATGTCTCTCTGTCTTTGGTGTTAATTGTCGGTTCACCAATACTAGTTACAGTCTAATGGTTTTGTTAGGGTTGCTCTCTGTAACAACATTTCCCTCATTTCTCATGGCATTTCTGCTTTCTTCCAAATCTGAAGTGAAGAAAAATGATGTCAGCTACCTAATCATCAGAGAAAGGAACTTAGCTACATTTCTAACTGCCTCTCATAGGGCTTATCTTTTCCTTGTCTTACAAAAAATTCTTCCCGAAGTGTAATTCTTTTCAAGCAAATTTTTGTTTTTGTTTTTGAGGCATAATTTTCTAGAAGGAAGTACATTTACAACTGTAAATTATGTGACTTTATAACATTCCCAAGATAATTTTCCCATATACAAGTTAACTTACTTTCTTATCTTCTGTGCATAATTGACAATTTTTCTTTACAGCGCATGCTATAAAAAATTAAGTGCAAAAACGTAAATGCAAAGACCATTTGTTGCTTAATTTTATATAAAAGTGCATTTCATTTAGTCATTCCTGTTTAATGGCATACTCATCCATATTCCAGTGTTTTATTTCATTATTTTCATATATCTAGACAATTTCCCCTTTGGTACTATTTAAATCCTAACTCTCTTATTTTCTACTATTGCTGGAAAAAATACGAAATGGCATCATCCAACTTTGATTAGCCAAGTTAAGTTCTAAAAAATTACTTCCAAAAAACAAATTGGCAATATCATTGTATATTTACAACATCATACATTAAAAACCTCTTTTAGTAATTCCTTTGTTATTCAATATGGTTTTGCCAAAATATTCCTGGCTAATTAGTCCTTAATGGCAGAGGGAGAGGGACAACCAGGCTCCTCACTGAGTAGGGAGCCTGACGTAGGACTCGATCCTGAGACTCCAGGATTATGACCTGAGCCAAAGGCAGATGCTTAACCTACTGAGCCACCCAGGCTCCCCAGTCCTTTAAATACTAAAAAAGTTAATTCTCCATCTTGTTGTGCCACAAGCTTTAAAAACTTCTCCCAGATGAAGATTTCCATTCTTCTTGTTTCATAAAAAAATAAACACTATAATTTATATTTGAAAGTTCTAGAATAAAAACTCTAAGTCTGGAAAAAAACCATTTTGATGGCTCTTTTTCTTACTTCAACATCTCTGTAAAGTAAGTAGAGTCTGGAATTAATCCCCTAGCTTTCATGTGATGCAATAACAATAAAGTCACTCTATTATTTTGGGGACAGAGTTCATAAGCTCTGTGGGAAAGGTCAGACCTTTCTATTTAATTTCAAAGTGTTTGAATGGATACAATCAAACTGGGAAAAGAGTTACAAGAGTTTTTCAAATTAACCCCTATTGAATATTACTTCTCCCTACCCAAAAGTATCCTTTTGGAGCCTCCAAAGGGAAGTTGAGTAAAAGGCAAGGTAAATGGGAAAGATTCTACTGCTTCAGCTATGTTGGGGACAGTTGGCTTCAGGCTTACTACAGGAAGAAGGAGCCGGGAAACACAAGGCACATGACTTAGCCATCATTCTCCAAATTGTACTTGCTTCCCACAGGTTTTTTTCCACAGCTGAAGTTTTTACATTGGAATAATGTTAGATTTACAGAAAATTTTCTTAGATTACAGAGGAAATTCCTATATACCTCTCACCTGTTTTCCCCATGGCTAACATATTGCATTATCATGGTACATACATCAAAACTAAGGAACTGACACCAATACATTACTTTTAACTAAACTCCAGATTTTGCTAGGATTTCATTGGTTTTTATACTAATGTACTTTTTCTGTACCAAGATCCAGGATCCCACATTACATTTGGTCATCATGTCTCCTTTAGCCTGTGACAGTGTCTCAGTCTTTCCTAGTTTTTCATGACCTTGACAGTTTTGAAGAGTATTGGCCAAATGTTTTGTAGGATATCCCTCAATTTGGATTTGTCTGTTTATCTCATGATTAGACTGAAGATATGGGTTTGGGGGAAGAACACTGCGGAGGTGAAGTTGCCTCATCACATCATACTAGCATGTACATGATATCAACATGGTTTTCATTTACCTTTTTTATATTATATACATTAGAGAAAGTTGAAGATGTAGAGCTGCTGCTAGCACTAGTCGAAGACAGGGCATCTTTGTGTAAACTAGAAAAAGGTGAATCTCTGAAGGAACCAACTAGAAAAATGCAAACCCTTTCTGAGCACCCACAGCCAGGAATCAATCCAGCTTCATGGGGAATATAAACAGGCATTCACTCTCAGATTATGTGGAATCCTTCTTAAGCAATTTATAAACATAAATATTTATTTGAAAACAATTATAACCAATCTTCACAATTGTGAAAGGTGGTTATTATCACTTTATTGATGAAGAAACTGACCTCAGAAAAGTCAAATAACACATTGAAGTTCACTTGCTAATAATGACAGACTGGGGATTTGAGCTGTTTTGACCACCAGCACCTCTCCCTTCTCCTGGAAAATATAACCCATCCTTCCTTGGCAGGACTGCTCCTTCCTCAGCATTAGACACATGGTACAATTGGTAACTGCCCTCTCCTACACAAACTCCCTGGTCCCAGCCAGGCATGTAAGGCTGCACAACTGAACCAAACGGGGCTAATCCCAGACCACACTCACTGGTCCAGGAAGAGGGAATATGACCAAGTCAGGCCAATGAGAGTCTTCCTCTGATGATTTACAAATTAAAACGTGAGGGTTAAGTGGTGGTAGGGAGCTACTTTCTCTTTGTTTGGAAAGTTGAGAAGATGGAGCTGCCAGTGGCCATAGAAGAAGTCCTGAGGTGGAAGCTAAAAGGAGTGAGTGAAGTTGACAAGCAGAGAAAAGGAGAGAAAACAGAGGAGAAAAATGGAGATGATGGTGATTCACTCATTTCTGAGGTCCCATGCATTTCTCTTGTTTCACCTAAGTAAGACAAATCACATTTCTCTTATATGTAAAATCTTGGTTTCTTACACTGCATCTAAAAACATTCCAGTTTAAAGTCCACAGCTTTCTTTCTCTCCACGAAGTCCTGGTATTTTCCTTCTTTTCATTCCTGATACTTATCTTTATTCCAAAATTAAAACAGGATTATTGTCTTTCTGTAGTTACAGAAGTGATACATGTTCAATATAAGAAATACGTACACATTAAAAATAAACACTGAAATTCCACCATCTGGAAAAACTCTGATTCTTCATCTTAAGCAAATTATTTCCATGATCTCAACTTAGATTTTGGCATCATTCTGGATGGCTCCAACCATGAAATCTTAAACTCCAATATTCTATTCTGACTGGACTTTTCTTTCACTTGCATTTTGACCTCACCCAGAACTTCACTTTCCTTGACCTTTCTACTGTTTTCCAAATCTGTTTGCCCCTCATGGCCTCATTTCCCTCTCTTTCAGCCTGACTCTCAAGTCAGTGAATGGTCTGATGTCTATCTGAGAGGTTCAGATGAAACATTTGTCTAACTAACCAACAATCTTTCCTATAGTCTTTCCTGCCCTTAGCGGAGAACCAGTGAGGACCAACTAACCTACATGATCATATTTTACATGAAGCAATAGGTTCTTTCTTTCTTTCACTCTATTCCTGAAGAAAGAGGTACTAGCTATTTACACAGCCAGGTACCAGGTTCTTCCCTTATCCTACAGGCCTGGTTTTTGTATATCTATCTTCTATCTAGTCACTTCCTTCCTCTTAATTACATTTTTTTTTCACAACTTCTGCAGCATCATTCTCTTCTAGTTCTTCTGGAAAATCTCTGGCTATTCTTTTTGAGTTTCCTTGACTGGTTCCACTTCCTCTACCAATGTCTAAATGTTATTCCATAAAGTTCTGTCTTTGATCCTCTTCTCTTCTCCCATGAGGAACACAATTTGAAACACCTAGAGATGCCAGGCATCAAAATATGTTATACTAGATATCAAAGCAAGAACATTCTTTTTGATTGGCATTGCAATGAATTAATAAATTAATAATTAAAAAAATAGAACAATTTAATCAGACAAGCTGATTCTAATGTTTACCTGGAATGGGAATTGTTTTAAGAACAGCTAAGAGGGAAAAAAAAAATGGGGGGCAGATCACAAGGCTTTATATATTATAATTCTCTATACTGTAGTCTTTTATTTTATACACTTGATCTGTTCATTTCTGATATACGCATATAAAGTGATCCCATGTGGATTTAACTTGTCAAATGCTCTTTCTATTTCTATCAACTTTTGCTGCATCTATTTCAAAACTATGCTGTTTGATGAACAAAGCTTCATATGTCATCTTCATGTACTGTGCTATAATATCAGCATGGACTATCACTTCTACTTAAAGATTTTCTTTTACTTAAATTCTGTTTTATCCAATATTAAGATTGCTATACTTGCTTTCCTTTTCAGTGGCATTTTTGAAAGGTATATTTTATTCCATCAATTTATTCTTTGTTCCCTTATTTCCTCGAGTGGTTTTGAAGCCACACCTCCTGTTTCTACTTATATATAAGCTATTATTTAAAAATTTTTGAGAGATAAATTTTATATGCCTTTTTTTTTTTCAGTAGGCTCCATATGGGGCTTGAACTCATATTCCTGAGATCAAGACCTAATCTGAGATCAAGAGTCAGATGCTTAAATACTGAGCCACCCGGGCACCCCTTATATGCCTCTTTATAATCTTTGCCTAATCAGGGTCTACATTCTCTATCTATATATGGATCCTAATATGCTTTTGCTTTCTTCCTTTTCCTCTCCATACCACTTCCCAGGTAAATATCATCAGGAATTCTAATTACTATTAAATATTTATGAACCATTATTAAATTATTATTATATTTAAATTGTTGTTGACTTAAAATCATTTAAAATTAACTCTAAAATTTATTGGTCTCTTTGTTTACTACTCTTTCTTGAATGCTACAGTTTCCTTTGGTTCATTTTCATTTTTCTAAATAATACCTTGGAGTATAAATTTCAGAGAGGGTCTGATATCAATTACTCTAACTATATATAATACAGGAAACTTAGTATTAGGAATTGGGTGTACAGGTGATGGAAGAAACTGAAAAGTCTATGAGGGGAAAGACAGTGAAACCCCACTTCCTCCCAGATATCAGCACCTCCTAGGCTAGAAGAAGAGGAAGGAGGCAGCTATCAGAGCCCAGTGTAATATGCATACTTTAGAGTATAAATGACAAATATTCTTGGTGTGTTCAACTATGCCGCTTTGTTGTTTGGTTGCTCCTGGTGAAAGAACATCTCTACATTTTAGTATGGTTTTTTACTCATTCATTAGATATTGGGGGAAAAGATTCCTAACCCAAAGTTCCAAGTGTAACTTCATAGGAAATTGCTTACTGAGCTCTCAGATGTAAGTGAATATCAGGTTTAAAAGTTCTGGGATCAAAGCAACCCCCTTTGTGGTAGGTCTCACTTGTTGTGGTATCATTCACAGAGTCCTGTGGGAAAGGCCTATTAATCTGAGTGCTAGGAAGGATGGAGGCAGGGATCACAGTAGGGGTCAGAATAATTTTCTCAGATTTGGAGCTGAAGGAATGATGTCTAAGAAACCATGTCCCTGTTAGATGGGAAGGTTGAATGCAAGCACAAAGGGGAAATGTCTCAGGCTAGGAAGCAAACTTGGGGGGTAGGGGGAGGCCCAGGACAGGCTGAACCAGACTTTTCCTCACAAAGGGAAACAGTTTTCACAGAAACATTGATCAGGGTTGGTCAGCCCTAGAATTGAGCTAACTAGAATCAGAAACTTCAGTCTTTGGAGACCAGACTATGGTACCTATAATTCTTGATTTGTTTTTGTCTTTTCCCTTTTAGTTCTTCATCAGCATTTTAATTAAGTCTTCAGAAAAATTCCGGTATGACTCCAATTTGCTAGGGAACAAAAGAAAGGATTTGTTTCTATGCTTGGACTATGTTTTTAGGCACTGTTTGTGTGGAGACCATGGTGGGGATAGTACTAGAATACTGTTCCCTCTTCAAGTATGTATGGGGATAACCAAGGAATCAAGAGAGAAAAATCTATGGGAAAAATGAAACCAAAGTAAACAAGCTAGGCCTTTTGATTCAGCCTCTCCCTCTTCCCCATCGTCTCAAAGGGGAGTCTCATTTCAGGACAAAGCTGAGAGCTTTCGGTTTGGTTTTAGTAAGGAAGACCAATTTCCTTACAGATATTAACATTCTTTTAGACGCTAGAAGCCAGACAGCAGTAATTCTTACAGTCTTCATACAAATAGTAATCTTGGCTTTACAGGGCATTTTCCAAGTAATTCAAATCCTGTCCTTATTCTATCTATACAATTTCAATTTAGGATACTAAAAACCTTATTCCCAGGTTCATAAATTCAACTCAGCATAAATTTTAACGTTCCAAAATTTCTTCAGCTGTGGAGGAAAACTAAGGGAAGTCTCCAGACCAAAGCAATTCTTTCTTAAGACACAACGTAAGCAATTTATTAATTAAAACCTTAAAACATTAGCCATGACTATTGACCAGAGTATGATTAGCTAATTTACAGCTTATTCACAGCAAAAATTTTATATGGTATACAGGTCATGCAAAAAGTGAAGGGGGAGTGGGGCACACACTTTCCCAAATTTTTAAACTGTTTGAAACCACTATTCACATTTCTGACAAAGCAAATTAATTCGAGTCCAATTAAATTCGATTTCACCAAAAACATCAAGAGCCCTTAAAAATATCTTCCCTCCAACACTAAACAGTAACTTTAGAGATGAAAATTTCAGCCTGCCAGAGGGGCACAACCGAAAGGAAATATGGCAACAGTGGCGTGTGTAGGGCATCAGCCTCTGGGCTTGGAATGGCTCACCATCATCCAAAGACTTTGATCTCTGCTTGCCCCTCTGTCTGGAGATGTGGGAAAAATGATTCTCAGAGAAACTGATAAGCAGCTGAATGAGAAAGAGGGAGAGGAAAACTGGCAAGAGGATTTGGCCCCATGCCCGCAGCCAGCACATTGCTCCTCCAGCTTGGGTTCCGCCGGCTCCAGGCCAGTTGGACCGCGGTGGGAACCAGGTACCAGGTTGGACAGGCGGACCCCTGACGGTACTGTGACCAGGCCAAATCACAGCACCTTCCGAGGCAGCCCCTTCTGAGCCCTGGACCCCAGCATAATTCGCAGAACCTTAGAACTTGTAGTGTTCCAGCCAGAACGTGGAATGCTGGTAATACAATCCTGGCCTGCCCCGGGATCGGGCTTCCTAGAGCCCTGACCACTAGGTAAAGTTCTCCCACTGGACTTGTCAGATCCCTGCTACCCCATTGTTTTTGGAACAAGGCCTGCATTCTAATGCCCACCACTCAGAAGCATGGAAAGCCATTGTACCCTTCTGTGCTGTTTTCCTCAGATATAAACAAAGCTACCATCCACCCCACCCCATGGGAGTTGCTGTGCCGCACATAGCAGTGAAACAGACAGCTCTGTAAATCCTTGATCTTCTCCTTGACTGGTCCGTGGGCCTTTGGCACGCTTTGATGTAGTTTCCCAAAGTATGCTATATTTTAAGATGAATATCTTTTACTTTCATAGTTGCAGATTTATTTATCTATTTACTTGTTTATTTTTTAAAAGATTTATTTTTTTGCCATGGGCCTGTGGCATGCTTTAATGTAGTTTCCCAAAGTATGGTGTATTTTAAGCGGTATGCAGATGGATATCTTTTACTTTCATAGTTGTGAATTTATTTATTCAAAGATTTATTTATTTTAGACAGAGTGCAAGGGGGCGGGGCAGAGGGAGAGGGAGAGAGAAACTTAAGCAGACTCTGAGCTGAGGTGTGGAGCCAGACATGGGTCTTCATCTTGACCCTGAGATCACTACCTGAGCAGAGGCCTGAGCCCAAACCAATAGTGGGCGACTTAACCCAATGCACTCCTCAGGCACCCCTGTGAATTTATTTTTAATGTGTATTGGAAAGCTGTAACCAGTGGGTATAGTGATATAATGGCAACAACATAAATTTTTAAAATAAATCTATGTTAAAATGTCAAGTTTCAGAAATATAAATAGTAGCACAAAATTTAAAGGATACAACAAAACTGCCAAGGTGGTTCCAGAATGACTGAAATTTGAGGAATGTTCTCCCCATGAGGGAGTGGGGAGAAAGTATGGGGCATGAAAACTTGTGCTTCACTGGGCCCTACTTGCTTTGTTTTTCAAAAAATGAGTGATGGAGTTGTCCCAAGGCCCGGCATATTGATCTAAATTGCACCCTGAGGACTATGACCTAGTACTGATTATAAAGATGGAGATGGGCAAGCCATGAGCAGAGTTTCAGGCTTTTTCCTTGGCTATCTGCAATGCAGAGGACAGACCAACCGAGGGTTATTAGCTATAATATGAAAAATACTCTTATAAACTGACAAGAAAAGGACAAAAAAGAAGAAAAACAATGGGAAAATGGGCAAAAGATATAAAGACACTACGCATAGAAAGGCATATCCAAGTAGCCAATGAATGTGTGAAAAAATATTTCAAAATATGCTGGTACTAGGAAATTGTAAACTGAAGGAATAATGAGCTAGCACTTTGTATCCATCAGGCTGGCAGAAATATTAAAACAAAGTTAATACATATTGCTGGTGAAGATATGGAGAAAAGTACATTTTTTCTTTTTGATGGAACTGTGGATTGTTATAATGTCTATGGAAAGCAACCTGGAAACAGCAATTAAAATTAAAAATACATATATTCTTTATGTGCATGTTTTTGTTTGGCAATCTGCCCTTCACCACTGCTCAATTCTTACAGTATGAATGGGGCCCCAAAACCTATCCTACAAGTGAAGCATGAAAACTAGACCTGAAAAAAATCAGAACATGGTATTTCCCAGGCCACCATGAGGTAGATAGGTGGGCACATGACTCACGCTGGTCCAATCCAAGTTAATCTCAGGGCTTTTGCTAGAAATGCTAGGACAAAGATGTTTATCTTTCTCTGGATTCAAACTTGAAAGGATTTAATCCCCGTAGCCGCTAAAAGCCATCTTGAAACCATGTAGTGTGTGGCTGTGAAAATGCCCTGTTTAGAGCCTAAGTGACTGACGGCCTCGGCTATTGTCTCTCAGATGTTCCATCACGTTCATGCCAAAGCCACGCTTCCTATAGGCTGCTCTCAGCCAAGACTAAACGTGGTAAGAACACTAATCCAGAACACCTCTAATGGAAGATTTTGGCTTAAGGACTCCCCATCAATCCAGTTACCTTTCTTAGAACTAGGCTGAAATTCTTCCAAACAAATCTTCATTCTTTCGCCTTACCTTTAGAAGTGTCATCCCTGTATCACTGTTTGAAGGTTCTCTTTACCTTCACTAGCTTCCTTTCTGTTATCTTTCCCAACTGTTTCCCCAGTAAAACTTGTGCACTTTTAATCATATCTTGGCAGCTGATCCTTGAAGGATACAAATTAACACAAATACTACTAGAAGTTTTGAAGAAAACAAGTGGTAAGGTAAAGCTTTGAAACTGGTTCAGTTACTATCCAATGGGTAAAAATGATGCCATCTTGAGCAGTATGTGAAGTATGAATAGTCACTGGAAAGTGATGACAGATGAATTGCTAAAAAATTCACTGGTGGTAAAATATTTTCCATCAAGGAAAATGATCTGGTGGAGAGGAATGTCCTGGCAGGTGTAATGATTCAATCATTTGAAAGATATAGTGGAGCGGTGCCTACAAGGACAGCAGAATGGGTTGGTTATAGAGTTGTACTGATGCCCTACAGAGTGGTAATGAGAAACCAAGGGCTACTGACTAGCAGTTAGAGACTAAGTGTGAAAGCCAGAGGATCTCTTTGGTAGCCTTTATCCCCTATAGTGGGAATGGACACAGCTAAGCAGCAGACTGAGGACCTGATAGTGACAGAGTTTCAGAGACATTTATGTGTTGAGCCAGGCAGGTCTCATGCTAAGGCCAGAGTTCTGGCTGGGAAAGCTTGGCTGAAACATGGCTTCTGTGTTTAAGTACCACCACCTGGCTTCTATTACTTTGGGACCCTCATTAATTCCATGGGTAGTAATGAGCCCAGTTCTACAACTGTCTCTACTGTCAGTTTTGGTTTATGGAGGAGAGATACTGAACTTCTTAGTGATGCAGTTCTCTTTTTACCACCATATTCCTGATGGCCCTGGTAAATAGATGGATCCTCCTAAGGATGTGATGTTGACTCAGCAGGTCCCCCTAAAATGTCAGAGCTTGTGGAGGTGGACTCCCCATATGCTGGGAGTCCCTACTACCCCTTCTCCTGGCTGATAGGCCAATAACTAGAGTTAAACTCAGTAGAATCCAGATGAGAGACAGACACACTGTGTCTGATAAGAGAGGAAAAAAATTATATTTCATGAAATAATTCGCTTGTATTGGCAGGAGTCAATGTGTACCACTGATAACTGAATTTTGAAGATGCTTATCAAGGCACTGGAAAGTTAAACTGGGTAAGTAAGATTTCATCGACTTGGGAGTACTTTCATAGGACATGGGATTTAATATCCTAGCAAGACCCCAGGGGATGGGGCAAATTCATTGGTACGGTGACTTTTAGAAGCCTGAAGAAAGTGAGGGCCAACCTGGAGGAAAGTGGTAATGCCTGAGTTGCCTACACAGAAGGAAGAGGAAGGAATAGAAAGGTTGAGAGAATTGGGCTTACTGAACTAGATGCATTATGTGAGGCCAGAAAAACCACCAGATGATTATGTTCCAGGAGAGGGTCCAGAGAAAACATCAAGGCCATTAGGAACATGCTGCTAAGAGGGCATTAGTGTTTAGTGATGGCTCTCCAATGCAGGCCAAGACTGATAGTAGAAGCAGTCATGGAGCTGGGCTTGCTTATAGCCAATGGGAATGATGGAGCTCCCAAAGTAATAACGGTCAAATGGTGGTACTTAAACACAAGAATTCAGAAGGTCACAATAATCAAAACAACAGCCAAAGTCAGAGGGTCAGAGAATGGGGTCTTGAATCATAGGAGATGGTTCAAAGAACATGCCATTCCTTGGGGTAGAATAGAGGGGCATTAAGCAAGGTGATGCTTAACATCCACAATCAGAAAAGGGCAGGAATGGAAGAGCAGGAGGCTGAGGGTATAGCTTCAATAAAAAGTCACAATCCCTTGCTCAGCTTCCAAACTTGACCCAGTTTTCAAATCCAGAACTCATTGACTGAAGAAGTGTCCAGGTTCTAGAAAGGACTCCATGAACAACTGCATCAAAAATACACTATAATGATT
Organism: Ursus arctos; assembly: GCF_023065955.2. NCBI lineage: Eukaryota > Metazoa > Chordata > Mammalia > Carnivora > Ursidae > Ursus > Ursus arctos. The sequence goes on along the minus strand of NW_026622985.1, from coordinate 31,807,437 downwards.
CTCCCAGTCCTTCCCCATTCACTACAATTATTTACCAGAGTGGCTGTAAAGTGGAAAAAGAGGAGTACCTGACATTTTGAGGACTTTTATACACAGGACCTGAGTTGACATTGATTCATGGAGACCCAAATCATTACCGTGCCTAATTCTGTCTTGGCATCTGCTTCTCAAAGGACTCTACCTCATAAGGGAACAGCTAGCATGAGAATGGAGTCATTTCAGAACAAACAGGATCCTGCTGATCCATCTGGATACTAGATCAGACAGACCCTGGAGTCAATTTGTTCTATTATCTGAGTCAGTAATTCCCCTTTTGCTTAAGCCAGTTTGACTTATGTTTTTTTATGTCCCTGGAGCATTCCTTCCTTGAAAGCAACATATTAAGATTCCTCAGAGGAAGGAAAATGATGATAACAGATGTGATTATTGTTCTTAAGCAAGGTCCCTGTCCCTACGCTCTTTCCTAGAGCTGATCTGAATATCTGCAATGAGGAAGGGAAATATATAAGTCTACAAATACCATGTATAAAGCTCCTTTGTTCATAAATCAAGCTTGCTATCTTGCTCTTTCTATCCATATATGCATTTCCATATAGGTATATATACATATATACACATACTACAAAATGAACAAAAATTATGTTTATCCAAATCAATAAAAGATAAGGGGAAACTTTTAAAAATATTGTCCCAAATTAAGAAGAGAAGATTGTGATTGTTGTCTGATACAGAAAACCCATAATTTTCAGGGCAGAACAGCATAAGAGATCAGGACACTCTCTCCCTCAGAGTGTCACTCTGCTGTCCCTAACTATAAGCCTCCCCTTGTCCAAGTGTATACCTCACCAGCTCTGAATCCCTGAATCTGTTCAGATAATTGCCACATCCTACCACAGGCAGAGAGTTGAGAAAGTGATGTTACCACCCATTATGCCTGAAAACCTTGCACTGACCTCAGTATCTTGGCACCTTATGAATGAGGTTTCATTGCTTCATCTCACCCAGAGAGTACCATCTGCCCAGAGACATAGCCCCAAGTCTGGCTGACTTGGAATCAACAATCTCACACACTCCTGACATAGCAGTTGCCCTTATTCATCACCCTCTCAAACCAAACTTAGATGATGACTTTGTTTACTATCTCAGACAAAATGGAACCAGTCAAGAGGAAATCTAGACTCTACCTCCGCATTTACCCCAGTGCCTCCACTCTCATTCTCTGCTTTTCTGCCTGTTGCTATAGAGGAATTATTCATGCTCTTATTCAAAACCAAACCTGCCCCAAGGGCACTAGATCTCACCTTCCACATCTCGCTAACAACATTGCTCCAACAATTCTGCTCTTCTCCTCTTCATCCATGTGCTGCTGACTCATAAGTTTATATCTCCAACTTGGACCTCTTCCCTAAACTCCAGTCAAATATATCAAAATACCTATTCAACATCTTAAAACAATGGCAAACAAACATTTCATCTCTACATAATCAAAACTTATGGTCTTTCTCCCAACAAAATCAACCCAAGGAGGTCCACATCAAGACACATAGTAGAGGCACCTGGGTAATTCAGTCGGTTGGGTGTCTGCCTTTGGCTCAGGTCATGGTCCTGGGATAGGGCCCCACATTGGGCTCCCTGCTCAGCAGGGTGTCTGCTTCTCCTTCTCTCTCTGCCCCTCCCCTGCTCATGTTCTCTCTCTCACTTGCTCTCTCTCTGTCAAATAAATAAATTTTAAAAATCTTTTTAAAAAAGGAGGAAAGAAGGAAAGAAACAAAGAAACAAAGAAAGAAAAAAAGGCATCCAAATTAGAAAGTAAGAAGTAAACTGTTTATATTTGTAGATGACATGATATTATATATAGAAAACCCTAAAGATTCCACCAAAAGCTGTTAGAACTAATAAATGAATTCAGTAAAGTTGCAGGACACAAAATCAATATATAAAAATCAGTTGTATTTCTACATACAAATAAACCGGTTTTGTGGTTACCATTTAGTTTGTATATAACATCTTCTATATATAGCAGTCTATGTTACGTTGATGGTCGCTTAAGTTTTTTTTTTTTTTTTAAGATTTTATTTATTTATTTGACAGAGAGAGATAGCCAGCGAGAGAGGGAACACAAGCAGGGGGAGTGGGAGAGGAAGAAGCAGGCTCCTAGTGGAGAAGCCTGATGTGGGGCTCGATCCCAGAACGCCGGGATCACACCCTGAGTGGAAGGCAGATGCTTAACGACTGTGCCACCCAGGAGCCCACCGATGGTCGCTTAAGTTTGAACCTATTCTTTACTCCTCTCCTCCTCATGTTTTAGTTATACGATGTCATACTTTATATCCTTTTATTTTGTGAGTCCCTTGACTGATTTTTACAGATACACTTATTTTTACTACTTTTGTGTTTCCTACTTTTTATTACTCTTGCTTATGGTCTTTGCTTTCCACTCTAAGAGTCATGTAGGGCTGGTATAGTGGTCATGAATTCCTTCATTTTTTGTTTGTCTGGGAAACTCATTATCTCTTCATTTCTAAATGATAGACTTGCTAGATAGAGTTTTCTTGGCTGCAGATCTTTTTCCTTTCAGCACTTTGAATATGTCATGCCATTCTCTTCGGGCCTGCAAAATTTCTGCTGAAAAATCAGCAGGTAGCCTTATGGGGTTTCCCTTGTATGCAACTGCTTTATTTTCTCTAGCTGCTTTCAAAATTCTTTCTTTATCATTACTTTTTTGTCATCTTAACTACTATGTATCTTTTTTTAAAAAAGATTTTATCCATTTTTTTGAGAGAGAGCAAGCTAGAGAGAGAGAAAGCATGAGCAGGGGGAGGGACAGAGGGAAAAACCAGTAGGGGAAAAAAAAAATAGAACAGGTCAATGAAACCAAGAGCTGGTTCTTTGAAAAAATCAATAAAATTGATAAACTTTTAGTCAGATTCATTAAAAGAAGAAGAAGAAGAAGAAGAAGAAGAAGGAGAAGAAGAAAACTCAGACAAATTCAGAAACGAAAGAGGAGAAATAACAACTGACACCCCAGAAATATGAGGGATTACAAAAGAATATTATGAAAAATTATATGCCAACAAATTGGACAACTGGAAGAAATGGATAAATTCCTAGAAACATATAACCTCCCAAAATTGAATTAGGAAGAAATAGAAAATATAAACAGACTTATTCCCAGCAATGAAATTTAATCAGTAATCAAAAAACTCCCAACAAACGAAAGTCCAGGGCAAGATGTCTTCATAGGGGAATTCCACCAGACATTTAAAGAAGAGTTAATACCTATTCTTCTCAACTATTTCAAAAAATAGAAAAGGAAGAAAAACTTACAAATTCATTCTATAAGGCATGCAGACACCAAAGCCAAAGACACAACAAAAAAAGAGAACTACAGCCAATATCTCTGATGAACATAGATGTAAAAAACCTCAACAAAATATTAGCAAACCAAATCCAACAATATATTTTTAAAAATCATGCACCGTGATCAAGTGGAATTGATTCCCAGGATGCAAAGGTGGTTCAGTATTTGCAAATCAATCAATGTGATACATCACATCAACAAGAAAAAGGATAAAAACCATATGATCATTTCAATAGATGCAGAAAAAACACTGGCAAAGTACAACATCCATTTATGATAAAAACCCTCAACAAAGTAGGTTTAGAGGGACCGTACCTCAGTATAATAAAGGCCATATACGAAAAACCCACAGCGAATATCATACTCAATCTGAAAAACTGAGAGCATTCCCTCTAAGATCAGGAACAAGACTAGAATGTCCACTCTCACCACTTTTATTCAACACAGTACTGGAAGTCCTAGCCACAGCAATCAGACAACAAAAAGGAATAAATGGCATCCAAACTGGTAAGCAAGGAATAAATCTTTCACTATTTGCAGATGACATTATACTCTATATAGAAAGCCCTAAAGACTCCACCAAAACTACTAGACCTGATAAATTCAGTGAAGTTGCAGGATATAAAATCAATGTATAGAAATCCATTGCATTTCTATACACTAATAATAAAACAACAGAAAGAAATTAGGAAAGCAATCCCATTTACAGTTGTACCAAAAAAGAAAAAAATACTTAGGAATAAACTTAACCAGAGAGGTGAAAGACCTGTACTCTGAAAACTATAAAACATTGATGAAAGAAATTGGAAGGTGACACAAACAAATGGAAAGATAGCTCATGCTCATGGATTAGAAGAGCAAATATTGTTAAAATGCCCATAACACCCAAAGCAATCTACAGATTTAATGCAATCCCTATCAAAATACCAATAGCATTTTCCCACAGAACTAGAACAAATAATCTTAAATTTGTATGGAACCACAAAAGACCCAGAGTAGCCAAAACAATTTTGAAAAAGAAAAACAAAGCTGGAGGTATCACAATTTCAGATTTCAAGTTATACTACAAAGCTGTAGTGATCAAAACAGTATGATACTGACAAAAACAGACACATAGATCAGTGGAATAGAATAGAAAGCTTAGAAACAAATCCACGATTATATGGTCAATTAATCTTTGACAAAAGAGGCAAGAATATGCAATGGGAAAAAGACAGTCTCTTCAACAAATGGTGCTGGGAAAGCTGAACAGTTACATGCAAAAGAATGAAACTGGACCACTTTCTTACACCATACACAAAAATAAGCTTAAAATGGATTGGAGACCTAAATGTGAGACCTGAAACCACAAAAATCCTAGAAGAGAGCACAGGCAGTAATTGCTCTGACATTGGCCATAGTGACATTTTTCTAGATAGGTCTCCGGAGGCAAGAGATAATACAAGCAAAAACGAACAGTTGAGACTACAGAATAAGGGTTAATAGCAGAGATAAATTTTATCTGAGTCACCCATTTGTATGGCAGAGCAAACATCTAATTACCAAACATCTGCTCTTCATCTTATCACTCTGTGAAGTGCATTCCTTTGCTCTGAAGTCCCAGAACCCTACCCACTTCTCCTTAGTTAAGGATGACATATATACCTCATTTTGCCTGACTGTCTTTGGAACGTCCATGTCTGCGTGGATTCTGTGGGCATACACTATTATATTTGATTTCCTCCTGTTAATCTTTCTCAGGTCAATTTGATTCCTAGTCCAGCTAGAAGGGCCCTTGAAAGGGACAGGAATTCTTGTTCCCTGAAATTCTCTATGAAATTTGTTCTTCCCTCCTGTTTTCTGAATTTGATTCACAGCATTAATATCCATCCAGTCACCCAGGAAAGAAGTCTCAAAGTTATTCCTCATTTTAAGTTTTGGAACAAATTTCTAGCCCTTTCCTAATGTTAACAGACGTTAATTGCATTAATTATGATCCTTTAGTCACACACACACACACACACACACACACCATTTTTTTCATTAGCCTCTTTCACTAGTCTTTTGTGGATTATTGTCTGTCAGTACATAAGAATTTCATTTCTTGTGCACATGCAAAATTTGTTCTTTTCTTTTTCCTTTGCATTTTTTCCAAATCATCTTTACTCTTGCCTTTATCCAAAGCAAATGTGTGCCTATTAAAATAGTTTTTTCAACTCTTCCACAGCTTTTGCATTTATCAGGTAGATAGAATTATTGTTTGTAAAACAATTTAAAAATAGAGAAAAATAGCTCTTTTAGGTTTTGGTCACCAATTTCAACGTATAGGTAGTGGGAGGAGGGTAGTCCCCCAACACCAACTAACAATGCTCTGGACCTCAGCTAGGTTTTTACAATTCAACTCAATTCTGACACTATCTACCCAGAGATAGCATCAGATTCCACAGGTTAAGGGTTCAGTCCTACAAGACTGTCCCCACAAACTTCACTTACCAATCACAAACCCAGGTTATCACCTGTGCTTCTGACCAACCTGCCATAAATTAGAGGTTCCCATGACCTCCCTCTTAAGTTTGATTAATTTGCTAGAGCAGCTCACAGATCTCAGAGACACACTTACTAGGCCACTAGGGATGTCACTCAGGAACAGCCAGAAGGAAGAGATGCACAGTGCATGGTATGGAGAAAGAACAAAGAGCTTCCATGTCCTCCCCAGGCATGCCTCTCTCCCCAAATCTCCATAGGTTCACCAACCTGGGAGTTCTTTGAACCCAGTCCTTTTGAGTTTTTACAACGGCTTCATGACATAGTCATGAGTGATTAAACTTTGCCCATTACCGATTGTTGCGACCTCCAGCCCATCTTCCTTCCCTAGAGGTAGGGGTGGGGGGAAACGGAAATCACAGTTCCAACCCTCAAATCACAGGGTTGGTTCTCCTGGCTACCAGCCGCATCCCTAGGTGCCTTCTAAAAGTCACTTCATTAACATAACAAAAGACAACTTTATTGCTCTCTTCACTTAGGAAATTCCAAGGTTTTTAGGGAGCTCTGAGCCAAAAATATGGATGAAGACCAAATATATATTTCTTATTATAAATCACAATATCACAATAGCCAACAGACTCAAAAAAAAGAACGATGCACAGCCCTAAATGACTGATATGATTGCTAATGCCACCTGCTGGCGGCAACAGAAACATGCTTTTAGCTGGGATAGTAACTTTGTTCAGGTTTACCAAAGTATATGTGTGGAACATTTAAAGGTAAAGGAACCTCCATATTATCTTTCTTGACTTTCTGTATTCCTTCTTTCTGTGTCAGTCAAGACTCCAGCAAGAGGGTTAAATGAAGAGAAGTCAACTAGAGGACGGAATAGTGAGGCATGGGCAGGAATAACAGGAACAAAGGATGGTGGAGTACCCAGGGATGACCACCAAAGAGAAGCTATTGCCAGTCCTGGAACTGAAGGGGTAAAGTGGGGCCAGAGAGGCCACTATCTGGAGAGAACTAGAGAGGGACTGGCTGATAAGAGCTGCGGTCATAAAGTTGGGGAAACAGTTTGGCTGAGGGAGCAGAGGGAATGAATACCCTGATCTCTCTCTTCTACCATCTATCTTTCCAAAGCCAGAGGGACAAAGAAACTCGGGTAAGGCCATCTGTAGAGGTCAGGGCAGGGAAAAGAAGGGTGCAGAATGGATTTGGAAGGTGAGCTGGTAAATACCAGGATAACTTTCCTTCAGAAAATGAAATGTCCTCTCCTTTGATTTCTAAATCTGTGTGCGCATGTGTACGTGTCTGTGCCTATGTGTGTGTGTGTGTGTGTGTGTGTGTGTGTATAATCACCTTGTATTACGGATACTTATTTTATGTATTTGGCTCTCTATATTCATCCCAGATTGAGTTCTTACATATCTCATCCATGGTGGTAAGTTTGCCAGTACATATATATATATATATATATATATATATATATATATAGGTACTGAGTTCCTCCTATATATATATATATATAGGAGGAACTCAGATATAAACATTTTTTTAAAAATAAATGAATGAATGAATGAATGAATGAATACTGTCTGCAGGCTTAAAAATCTTGCTGTAGGTAAAAAGGGCAAATGTAGCCTATTTTATCTTATGTCTTTATGCCCAGTGAGTTTCCTGTGGTTCCTGAATACAATAAGGCAAGCACTATAGTTTTTCTTGATCCCCAAGTTTCTGTGAGCAATAAATTTAAATAGCAGATTCTAAGAGAGTTTCTCCCATGGATTGGCTTTTAAAAATAAAATGTGCAGCATATTTTAATATAAGCCAGGCTCCCTTGTTTTTGCTTCTAGATTTAAAAATCCACACTTTTAAATGGAAGTGACGAATTGAGTTTATTTCCACAGGAAGCACTAAAGTCAGTACTTACAGCATTCAAATGGAGTTTCAAAGCTGAACTTTAGTAACTAAACAGCCTTTTGAAGGCCAGCAGATGAAAAGTCTCCAGGATACTACGGATTAATTAGTGAGCACTATGAAAGCCAACCCCAACACATAGAAATTATGTTTATGGTGATTAATATTCCTTTGTTCTGACCATTATATCTGTCAATCTCTGAGCTGTGGGAGTTGTCTGAAATGACATTTGAGACAAATATGCAAGTGTACTCATCACTTGCTATCCAATTACTACAGTTGGCTTAATGACTGGGTTGCATCAATTTTTCAGTAGTACTGCAATAGTTAGAGCAGATAGTTCTCCAAATGTCATATTCCCTTTTACATGGCCAACCGGGGGAAAGACAGCACGGTGGAGACTGTTTTCTTGTATTTTGTTGTTATAGAAAAGGATTGTTTATAATCTATTAGACATTCTTGAGGGCACATATAACATGAAAGGTGTTTTTTAAAAATATTTTATTTATTTATTTGACAGAGCGAGAGAGCACAAGCACTGGGAGCAGGAGAGGGAAAAGCAGGCTCCCAGCTGAGCAGGGAGTCAGACTTGGGGCTCAATCCCAGGAGCCCAGGATCATGACCTGAGCCAAAGGCAGACGCTTAACCAACTGAGCCACAAAGGTTCCCCGAAAGGGACATTTTGAAGGAAAACATACATTCTGGTTGGTTATTGTTGTTAAGTGCGTTGTTCAGCAAATGTTCCACTATATTGAGTTTCAGGCATCAGTTGAATTATATTATGGTGAAATTTGTGATTAAGGTAAGCTAACTCAAAATGACAAGCCAAGGGCTTTTAAAACCCACATTTCAATGAAATCTGGCAGCACAAAAACAGCTGCTCTAAGTCTGCTCCTCTAATATTTCAAAGGAAGAATAGCAATGGATTTCTGATACCATATGTGCCAACTGCAGAAATTCTAGAACAGCCTGAGAGACCTGGGTGAAAGGTCACACCGTACCTTATACAGATGGCACGTTTAATTATTAAAAAGCAGTTTTAATCATTTAATCATTCAAGACCCTGAAATGAAAGGTCTTCTTGGATATCTTGAAGCTTGTTGCAACCTAAACTCTGCTGTCAAACTTCTACAGAGCCAGTAAATAGCATATGTGATTTCATATCCTAACTTGATTTACATTTTCATGTGAGTTAATTTTGTTTTGCAGGCTCTGAAAGGCATTTTGTGGGGGAAAAAAATTGAAGGTCACATCTTTGGCAGAGAATTTGTCTACCCCTTGCAGGAAAATTAAATCTAAATCCTTGCTTCAGACTTAAATCAGACTCAAACTCCTCAGGAGGATGGCTAAGTGGCCCCTTTTTCCAGCAGAACTGTTTGCAGCTCTGCTGGAAAATTGTGCATCTAGCTTCAAAAAGTTTTTCACGAAAATCCCCTTAGCTTTTGTTTGTTACAAAAAATAAATAACCCCAGCAAAGCGTCTGGTATGTAATGTTCAGTAAGTGTTAGGCCCTCCTTTTATCCTTTCAGCAAATGCATGCACACACACATTCACCCACATACACTGGAATTCAAATTTATATGATTTGGCAAGAATCATGGAATAAAATCAAGGATAATTCCACCAATCAAAGAACAAAATCAAATGCAAATCAAAGGACCAAAGCAAATGCAAATCTTGGAATTAGTATGTCTGTTAAAATAAGAAAATTCTACTATTGCTTAGCCAATAATAGCGAATACTTACTGATAACTTATATGTCAGGCACTGTGCTAAGCTCTTTGCATGTTAATACTCGTAAGAGTTCAGATGGAAAAGCGCTATTATTACCTCCATTTTACAGATGCGGAGACTGAGGTACAGAGAGATTAAGAGACCTGTGAGTTTATACAGCTGGTTAATGGAGCCAGAATGCTAAACCAGGTCACTGAAATTTCAAAACCCATGATTGTGTCAATACCCTCCAACTAAAGACCACCAGGAACACAACTGAAGTTGAACACACTGGGTGTATTTCTTAGAGCAGAGCAGGAAGATGCACAACATGGGAAAATGTGGGTATCTCAGTAAGAGGGTGTTTGAAAGGAGACGTTAAAGGATTTGGCCTTGTGTTTGGGGAAGGGCTTAAAGAAGTGAGACTTTCCTCTGGATTGGATGCTCTCAGGAAAAGTGAGTAATACTATGATTGGGTATCTTAATAAATCTTACAAAGAAGGAGGAAAGACTGGAGAGCTATAAGTGATTAGCTGTTAGCAACAACGGTCACTCACATTAGCCAGGATAGAGGGTCACCAGAAAGTAGGTAGAAGGTTTAGGATTTGAACTGACACAGTCCACTTTGGAGTCTGCACATTTACCTGCTTTATAGGCAAAGGCAAGGGGAGCAGCAACAGAAGCAAACAAAGCCGATGGGAGAGATGTTTTCAGGAGAAACTCCGTGGCTATGTAGAGGAGCCGAGGCATCAAAGCTAACTGCTCTAATAATAGTCTTTTTTTTAATTTAATTTAATTTAATTTTATTTATTTATTTGACAGAGAGAGAGAGACAGCCAGGGAGAGAGGGAACACTAGCAGGGGGAGTGGGAGAGGAAGAAGCAGGCCTCCCGTTGAGCAGGGAGCCTGATGCGGGGCTGATCCCAGAACCCTGGGATCATGCCCTGAGCCAAAAGCAGATGCTTAATGACTGAGCCACCCAGGCGCCCCACCCGCTCTCTCTTTAAAATAAATAAATAAAAATATTTAAAAGGCTTAGGCCCATTTTTCATGTGTGTGATAAGGCTACTTTCTTCAAGAGGACTCAGGTCCATGCTGGCAGCCTGCTGTCCTCAGTGGACTTGATGGAGGCTCCCTGCCACATTCTCAGGACCACTTTCAGAGGCGTTATCTCCTTCTGGGGTTGGAGACCTCTTTAGTGCCACTAGCAAGAGGCTCTGGCAGTTAACTATTGCACTGGGCTTTGATAAAAGCATGTGGAGAGGAATGAAGCGAATATCTATTGTGTCCTCCTGTACAGCAATTCTCCCCTTTACTTGGGTAAGAAAACCTTGATTTCCTGGAAAGACATGGAAATGAAGGTGCCCTCCCTGCCACCCTTCTTCAGTCCACCAATAATACACACCAAGGAGGGGCCACACAGCATGAGTCAGGCAAATCAGTCTCTCTCTTCCAGGAGTCTGAATCTTGAGTGGGGTAACACAGACAGGAGTATGTGTAGAGCTGACAAGTGGCAGTTCTCTGCAGAGACTATCCACTCATTCCTAGTTGCCTAGATTCCCAGAACTGCCTTCATCCCTTTCCCTTCATCGACATTCCCTTTGACTCTCTGAGCTACCTAGAATATTTCCAATAACTTTTTGCTTAAGTTAGTCAATTCCTATTGTTTGCATCCAAAGAGGCCTAATTGACACATAGAGTTTATTTGATAATGTCTTCTATTGAGCAGAGTTTTGGAAAAATGTCCTTTAATGATGTCTGTTCAAAATAATGAGAAAAGACATACAGTTAAAGCTCTGGCTCCCAGTTCACATGGAAACCAGAGTATGCTTTCCCAGGAGACTTGCTTTATTAAGACTACTGGTCGTTCTGCCCAGTACTGATAGGTGGTCAGAATAAATGGCCACAAAGATAATGGGCCTTTGACCTTGATTTTCATTATCTGACTCTAACTTTTCTTCTCAATGGGAACAGATGATGTTGAATTCACATCTCATCTCCAACTTGTTTTATTAAAAAACAAAAAGAGAACACCTTTGTTTAATTTACAGAGAAATCTGATTAGGAACTTCTTAAATCTAAAGACTATTTCTCCAAAAGTCCACTGTTCTATAAAATCACCGATAATGTTAAGTGGGAAAATATGCTCTTCTTGAAATAAAAGTGACCTATTTGCTTCCAGTTCTTGAGCATGCTGGTGCTCCATTTGAAGTCACACCAAGCAATCCTCTGAGAACAAAGTCTTAGGGTAACACAGCAAGAAAAGAGGTTGTAACTACATCTTTTGAAAAACATGCAGGATGAGGGAAACAAGTCATTTCCTGAATATCTGCATTTGAACATATGCTTGTAGATACTGGAGAACGATTTTATTTTAGAAATCCAGTATCCTGGGAGCTCTTTATTCTGTAAAGTAGCAGGTCACAGTGAGAAATAAGATCATTTAAAAATGCTTGCCTGTGCTTATTTTCAGAAGATTGTCCACATGGAAAATCCAAGAGAATCTACAAGCTATTAAAACTAATAAACGAGTTCACAAAGTTACCTTGATCCCAAACCAACAGTGTTCTCATATAACAGTTATGACCAATTAGAAACATAATTGAAATGAAGATCCCATCCCCAATATTACAAAAACTAAAGGCATAAATGTGTTCGCTTTCAAATCAACATAAATCCCAAAACAACACTGAGTGTAAAAAAACAAATTGCAGAATGGTAGATACAAGATATTTATATAAATGATACAATTTACCTTTTTATATAAATACCAAAAAAATCTTGTATTTAAAACATGTAAATGCAAAAGCACTATAAAAATATTCATGGATTAATATACAAAATTTAGTTTTCTGGTTTTACCTCTGGGTAGTGCAAGAAAAGAATGGGATTCTGAAAACACTGGGACTTTATTGCTTGAGAAAATATCTGAAGCAAACATGGCAAATCGTTAAGGCGTATCGTAGGTGCGTTATTATTAGCCTCTTTAAAAGATCATCATTCTCTATAACTTTATATTTCATAACAAAAAGTTTAAAATACTATTGTAACTGTGACAATATTTTCCTTATTGTTCTCTTATGCCAAGTGGAAAATTTGAGAATGAAATAAAAATCAGTCTGAATGTGTGGGGTTTGTTGTTCTTAGAAACGTGAAGTTAGCAATTAGCCAGCAGATGAAGTTATGCATGAGACAACTCGGAACCTATATGACCAGAGTCAACGTTCTTTAAATAAACATCCTTCTAAATTTCCGCTTATGGAGAAACTTCTCCCTCAAGCTTTTATAAGACAGAGGTGGTAATACTGGCCCTGGACAAGGGGGAGAAGAAATGTCCTGAGTCTTGGTGCCAATTTTACCACTACTTGGTGAACTTGGAGAAGTTATTTCCTCTTGTCTTCATTTGTAAAATGTGGGTATTCAGTTTCCCTTTCTCCCTGGCTTGTTATGCACAGAAATGAGGTCATATATATACAAAACTGTTTACTGTTATAGAAATGTTAGAGGATTCTGTGTACACAGTTTTCACTAATTTCTGTATTGAATTTCATGAAAAACCAAATATAGTTGTTGGGAAGTGCAAATACAATCACATTTTGGAGAAAAGGAGTAGACTCTGCCTAACATTAAAGGCTCACTATCAGGAAAATGATAATTTGCAGACAGGACATAATCCTGTGGATTATCTTTGGAAGAAAATATACTGAAGTGTTTGTTATTGTAGTGCTTTTTTCCTGAGTTACTAGAGAACTTCATTTGAAGAATTTTATTTTTCTCTTATCAGACTAAGACATTTGATAGAAATTAAGATGCCTGAGGTTATTTTTGTTGGGATAAAGGCTAACCTCTGAAATTTAATTGGGAAAAGAATGTCAGCTATTTTCTTATTTTTGTCCACAGATGTAGAAAAGCAATGGTTAAAAACAATAACTCAGTAGTTATTGGGTTTGAATCCAGATTTTGCCATTTACAATTGGATGCCAAATAATTTAACCTCTCTGCTTCAGTCTCTTTCTTAGTAAAATGGGGATGTTAATGGTACCTACCTTTAGACTATTGGGTTTTTAGGGAAGACAATCATACCTCTCTCCATAGTTGAACCTAGGTTTTGTGGGGCCTGAAGCTTATATTTTTGAAGAACCTCTTTAAGCACAAGAATTTGACGTTTTAAATACAAAGTAAGTATGAGGCCACAGAAGGAGTCTAGAAACTTTACTAACTTCCTGGTATATCTACCTCTGCTGTCCTCCACTCTCCAGGCCAAGAACCAACTAAGAAAGTAGACATAAAAGTCACAGTTGGAGACCAAAACACAGCCAAGCAATCTCTTATTTACAATTCAAAATCCAAACAGTTCTAAAAGTCAAGAGTGTTTTCATAACTCATTTGGCAGAAAAATCCAATGTCATCTGAACTCATTTGACAGAAAAATCTGATCTGAATTGATGTGATATGGTCTTAATTTATCCCAGTCTGTGTGAATATTCATATCTTTTAGTGCAGAAATAATAATGTTTGATAATGGAGAATTGTCCCAGAAACTGTAAATGAACCATATAACCTTTCTAAAATCTGAAAATTTCTAAGTTTGAAACTCACCCACCTGGTCCCAGGAGTTTCAGATAAGGGGTTGTGGACAGTGTCACATTTGTTACTGACAAAGCTGAACCCCAGAAGTACAGGGGCAGAGCTCTCCAGAGCAAGTTTAGTATGCAGGGGGCCAGAGAAACTCCCCACCTTCCCAATCAGGAGAACAAGCCTTCCCCGGGGAAGGAGCTGCAGCTGCCCTTCCTTCTCTCAAACTCACCTATTCTCCCAAACTTGTCCAGAGGAGGAAGTTACTAAGGGGGCAGATTTGAGAAGCCCAAAGAACTACTCCCACGTGTTTCCCTCCAAGGGAATCAAGTGGAAACATGGGAAGCAGGAATAAATGTTCCCCACTAACAATGGGGTTATTGTGAAGATTAAACAGAACCAGGATTTAAAGAGTTTAGCTTTGTTCCTGACCCACAGGAAGCCCCAGTATACGCTATTGTCACAGGTAAACCTCCCGCACCTGAGTAATTTCCCTCTGGCCTCAATCTCAGGACAATGTGACCTTTTCAAACTCTGGTCTCTTTTGTGGGAGGTGGGGGGTGGTGAGGGAGCTGCTTAGAAAAGTTAATTGCACCCTCAGGAAGAGCGCTGATCCTTAAGGGCTAGATTTCATCTTATCACTCTTCATCTCTTATTTTCTTTGTTCTGATGTCTTTGCTAGTTTATTTTACATTTTGCGTTATCTGGCTACATTTTAGTTATCTTTAAACTTTGTGAGTTGTTATTAATACTTTAAATTATTTCTGGAACAGGGTGAGTATAATTATATAAATCATTTTTAAGTAATTCAAAGAACAACAGAAGTATTCGCTATTTATTCCACATAAGATGTAGATGAAATCGGTCAAGTATGGAGGAGAAATCCAAGGATTCAGGGTCTTGCATGACTGATATTTGGTGGGAGAAATAACCTTCATGTCAGATATTTTTGTATCCAATTATCTTCTGGCTCCATGAACCAGAAATTTCTCCTTTTAAAGGTATTAATGGAGTATATCATCTTATTTTATAAGGAATGTCTGATGAATCAAACTTTTTAAGAATGCAATAGGTCAGCAGAGTGGGGAATAGAGAGAAGGGCAGTGCTAGGCCTTTGGATGAATAAAACATAAGCTATATGAAATCATATTTAAAGTACTGTACAGAGGTCGATATACAGTAATTCTGATTTTTTTACTTTTTATAATTATAAAGTAATATATGTGCATTGTAGAGTGATTAAAAAATAAAAATTAATACAAAAGAAAACAATAAAAGTTACCCAAATCCTTCAACTCCAAGATCATTAACATTTAGGTGCATTTCCATCATCTTTTTTGTTTGCATAGACATTCTTTTATTTTCTAAAGTGGGATCATATTTTACTTATTATTTTACAATTTGTTTTTTCAACTAAGTATACATCCTAATTATCTGACCATGGTATTAAATATTCCCTTACAATAATTTTTATAACATAATTCACATTCATAGTAATATGTTCAAGTAGTAGAGAATTGTATAGAGACAAAAGCAAAATTCTGCTTAACTTGCCAATATCCCATTTTAAATATGACATAAAATTAAAATTATAAAAGGAAAAATTGTTACATCTGACTACATAAAAATTTAAAATGTTGCAAAGTAGAAAACAATCATAAAGTATAAACAATAAATGACATAACGGAAAAATGTTTTCAATGCAAATGACAGATAAATGACTAACTTCCTCAATACACAAAAACCTTTTACACACACGGATACACACACATGCGTGCACGCGCACATACAGAAAACACGCTGAAGAATTAGTAAATTTCTAAAAATGGGATAAAGATGTGGATTGGCACCTCACTGATAAAGAAATGCAAGTGGCCAAACCAAAAAAAAAAAAAAAAAAAAAACCAAACCAGAAGAAAGAAAAAGAAAAAAAAAAGCCATAAGAGGATGAACTGCCCCATTTATATAGAAGTTAAAAATAAAACAAAAATGAACATGTTTGGTAATATACATTGTTGGGATGATGAGAAGAACTTTGGAAGTATAAATTGGTGCACACTTCTTTGAACGGTAAATTAACAATATTAACATTCTAAATACACACATCCTTTCACTCAGGAATTCTGCTACTTGGTCTTTGTCCCTTATGATTAAGAATGCAAAGATATTTGTTACAGTATTGTATGAATGGCAAGATCCCATATTAAATGAATTTAACTAAGGAAAATAATAGCATGTGAAACCATTCAGTGGAATTACTTAGTTTAACCACTAGATGTCACAATTGTTGCACAAAAATTAAACTATAGCCAGGTAGCTCCAGAGAATTTGAAGGTTGGGAAAAATTTTCCATATAGTCTTTCACTTTAAAATAATTGGTACTTATACATGCCTCCCAGTGCAGCTCTAAAACAAGAACTATTTTGCATATCACAAAGTACTTCGCAAAACAGAACATTTCATAAAGTGATCTTCAAATTATCTTTTAAAAAATATTTTTCCATAAAGAAGTCTCAACAAATTTTCATATGCTTTGACTAGGCTTTAGCCTAAAATGCACTAAAATTGGATAGGTTCACATGTTCTGATTTGCGAGTTTCCAGGAGAAACTCAGGCTTCAAAGAATCTTTCTTCTAACGCAAATAATACCTAAAATTCCACTGTTGCAGATTAATTTTGAGGAACTTAAGAGTTTCCAATCTTGGGATGCCTGGATGGCTCAGTCGGTTAAGTGGTCTGCCTCCAGCTTGGGCCCTGGGATCGAGCCCCGAATTGGTTTCCCTGCTCAGAGGGGAGCCTGCTTCTCCCTCTCCCACTCCTCCTGCCTGTGCTCTCTCTCTCTGTCGAATACATAAATAAACAAATAACATCTTAAAACAAAAAAGAGTTGCCAATCTTTAGGAGTGGCATATTAACTGTAAAATATCTCTGGATGGAGTGACCCTTCAAGGACTTACCGCTAAAGAGTTTTAAAAATTCATTGGGTTTGCCTAGAAAAAGATGGGTGGGATGACAGCACACTAGGAAGAGGTGCCTCTTAATCTGGGCCTTGTTTATCTCCTGTGTTGTCCTTTAAGCTAACAACGGCACAATTCGGTGCAATCTTACTACTGAGAAGGATGAATGCACTGGGAAACCTAAGACCTTGGACAACATTCAGCTTATCAAAATCCATGTTGCCACAAGTATTTCCTAATGCTCTTCTATCAAGTTGCATATTTTATATTGATCTAAAATAAATAAGCACATATTAGGAAATAGATGTCACTTATTTGTTTATGTACTCATAAAGTAATTACTAAGGCAAATATTGAAACCAAATCCATATTTAGTTTCTGATTAAGGAGCTCCAAATATAAAAATTGCACATAGACACAGGGCTATATAAATGTTTGAGAATTTCTTCATCAAAGAAAGAAGCAGGAGATGCAAACTGAACAGGAAAGTGAATCAACAGTGTTAGGTGATAACTTTCAGAAATAGCTGTTCATTTATTTAGGTTTATATCAAGTATAAAATAAAATCATAATAACGAAAAGGGCTGAGAAGATCTCATCTTGGCAAACTATAATGTGTGTGGCATTACCAGGCATACCAAACCTGAAGATGCAACTACTTTTTAAACATCTTTCATTTGAAAGGAATTATGTTAACAAAGTGGTATTTGTAAGCGTATTTAGCTATAGGTCTCAGTCAATTCCTAATGCTTTCTGGTCATGGTACAGTCTACAATTTTCAAAGCAGGTTTACATACCCTATTTGATTTTCTCCTGAAGAATTACTTTTTTTTGGAGTTCATATAAAAGATACTAATAGCTTATTATCGACTTTCTCTAGCCTATCTATAAGTTCAACTAAATTAAGTATCTTTAACTGTAGGCACTTCAAAAAGAAGAAAATAAATCTACCTATTAAGTTTGTGGAAAAATTGTAAAAGCTAGAAATTACATCAGAAAGCTAGAAATTACATTGCCTGTCCCCCTCCCCCTGGCCTCAGAGTGGAACCCACCCACAGCTCTGGCACACATCTCCTTCAGATAGACAGGGCTTACAGCTCCTAAAATAGGAATGCCTCTTCATGGACCATGGCATGTTCCATATGCCCTGCCCTAGAACTCAAGGGTTAGGGCTGCATCTTTTTTCCTAATGTGATGGAAGAGTAGTGCAGTGGCTCTGGGCTGGGTCCATTTCTTTTTTAAAAATTTTCTTCTATGTCACATTATTGGAGAACTGTGCAAATACAGACCCTTCTCTCTTATAAACCAGGAATCTCTTAAGTGGAATGCACCCATGATGATCTACTAGGGCAGGGGCTAGCAAATTCCAGCCCAGCCAAGTCCAGCCCACCACTGGTTTTTCACTTTTTATTTTTTCTAATTTTTTATTATAGTAAAATACACACAATATAAAATGTACCACTTTAGCCATTTTTAAGTGGTTCAGTGATACTGAATATATTCTTAATGTGGTGCAACCATCACCAAGGGTTCGGTCCTCTGTAATGTCTCCTTTAACCACCCCAACTCCTGCACATCAGAGCAGAGTCAACTTTTCACATGCCCCATCCCAACACTGTTACATCACAAGTATTCTCATTCCCATATTTGCCCCTAAAATCCTAGAAGTAGGGGTAGATCTTAAAACTCTTGGCTCAGTTACTTTATCTTATTGAGGAAGGATAGTTTAACCAGATATAGTTATATTGTGTCCCCTTGGATTCATAATGCATTTTGAATGGAAACATACTTATTATCCAAATCCAAACATTAGCATAGACTTGGCTCTTTTTTTTTTCTGGGAAGATAAACCACCTACAAAGGAAGATTCTGATACATAATATGACACCTTATGGTTTATGATAATAGTAAGCCAGAACTTAAAAATCCATTGGACCCTCTCAACCACCTTTTGAAGGAAGACAGATGTTATTGGTCTCAACATACAAATGTGGAAACTGAGAAATAAGAACATGGAGTTTCAGATGCCTACCCAAGTTTGTCCAGCTGGTAAGAAAAAGATGCAGAATTGTAGAGATCTCAATTCTCCTGACTCCATGTCCAGGGTGCTCTCTGCTGCATTTTACTGGAAAAGGAGATGAGAGAGAGACAGCTGGATCTTCTCTCTGTGTGCATCTCTTAACCAACCTACTGGATTTTTTTTCCTCTTCAAGTCCACTAAGGTAGTGAAGTCACTCCCTCTCAATTTCCATATACACATGGATTCCATATGGATTCCATATTTGTAAATTTGCCTACTCACTAAAATTTATTTGTAACCCCAAATCAATACTCATAAACTTTCGTGGTTATTCCTGGACACAAGTAGGGCAGCAAAAAATTCAAATGACCCATCTTGCATGCTCCTAGCTGAGGTCAAAAGCATAACACTGCCTTCTTATTACAGCTCTCACAAACAAGTGTCCTTTTTGCAATCTATTTAGTGCCAAGTCTTTCACATTTTTGGGTTTTTATTTGGTGATTTTACTGCTTAAAAGCACCCTCAAACATAGTGCTCAAGTGCTGTCTAGTATTCCAAAGTGCAAGAAAGCTGTTCTATGCTCTGTGGCGAAAACACATGTGTTAGATAAGCTTTGCTCAGGCATGAGTTATTGCTATTCGTCTTGGGTTCCATGTTAATGAATCGATATATATTAAATAAGGTGTTTTTAAACAGACATATATCTAAAACGAGGCTATGTAGTCACTGACTGATGAAAATGTTATGGCCAGAAGTTTCCAGGAACCTAAGTCTATTTCTCCCAGGAGCAATGGATCAGTACTAATTCAGTGTTCACAGTGATCTGATAGAATATAACTACCATGAATAATGGTAATTTACTGTATTTAGACACAATCTCATATGTGTTGGTTTGAGATACATTATCTCAGTCCTGTGTAATGTCAGGACCTATCTTTGCTCCCTGTCCTCTCCCCAGAGTAAGGACAACTTGAGCTGCTCAATGTAGTACTTAAGGTTTGATTGGTGCTCCAAAATCTCTCTTTTCTCTAAAGTAAAGAATGAGTTAGTATGTTTCTCTGATTGCAGTTATTTGGGGGCTGGTTTAAAAGATGAGCAATTTGTCTGATCACTTTATACTTTTTCAAATTTATATTCCCTTCAACCAGAGAGGAGGCCTGCTGCTTTGATAGTGGAAAGAGTAGAAAAATCCTTGTCCCAGACCATCAGAAAGGACACCATAATAATATGGCATATATAGTCACCTTCATGTTTTCTTAAAGAATCAGGAATCACTGAATTCCTTGTTTCTTAGCAGAATCATGAAAAACATAACTACCCTACATGAAGTAGCTAATACTTAAGAAAGTTATTAATTTTCTTAGTCTCTACTAAAGGAATAAGAAGGCATGAGGATTCCAGCAAAAGTGACAGCAGTGGCAATGGAAATCCATAACCATCTGTAAAATGTAAAGCAAAAATAGAATTCTGTTCTTATAAAGGTACTTATTTTTATGGCCAGCACTAACATCAACTAGGATCTGATATCTAGACTTGCCTTTCATGAATAATATTCATAGTAAAGCCAGGCATACTGTACTAGGTACTTGGTCTGCATTCTTTCACAATGATGTCTGATCTTCACAGTAATAACCCTAGGGGGTAGATGGCATTGTGTTTGTTGTAGATTGAAATTTGAGGTGCAGAAGATAAGTAATTTTCCCATTGCATAGCAAGTAAGAGGCAGTTTGGAGAGAATCCCAAATCTGCGTGCCTTCAAACTGGTGTATTGCCTTTCCCACAGTGACCTCAGGGAGGACTACCTAGATAATTTTTGGGGCCCAGCACAAAGTAAAACTACAGTGCCCCTTGTTCAAAAATTAAGAATTTCAAGACAGTGACTGCAGAATATTAAACGAGGGACAGGGCCCTTCTGAGCACAGGGCCTTATGTGCTGCACAGGTCTCAAGCCCATGAAGCCTGTCCTGCCCTTAGGTCACAATGCTTTCCAAAAGCACAGATCTAGTGGGAATTGGGGAAAGGGGTGTTTTTATTTGTCCTTGTTGGTATGATTCATGTCTGTGCCACCATGGAAGCATTGCTAATTTCTCTTGGCGGCCTTAGTGACTTTGCTTCTAACAAAAATTTCAGAGGCATCTGTAGAAACAAAAGCAAAAACATAAATACAAAAGACAGGCTGCCAGTTGCTTGATATGCGACTGACAATAGCTAGGTTTTTTTAAGTAAAACATAAGAGTGAGATGATTTTCTTTTAATTTGCCATTTTTCTCTTTGGAGAATCTTAAAAGTTTGATTCCTTTACTTCCTTAACAGTCATATACTTTTGTTCTCTGAACAAACTGAATTTTTGTTCATTATTCTTTTACAGTATCATTTCTAAGGACACAGAAATTTCACTTGACTTGAGCAGAAATACAGAGAAGGGAGTTAGGACTCCCTTAATTCCTCTCTGTTCTCTGTCAAAGCTCTCTGAAGTCCACAGGCATTGTGGTTCTACCTGGGGTAAATTTACCAGTTTCCCCCAACCTACTTCAGCACTTATGACTTTCTCCACTTTAGTGCCTGACAAGCTCAGTGGGGAGAGAAGCAACCCAAAAAGAGTAGGAAAGTTATCTTTTGATGCTTCGCATTGCTGAACCACCCCTCCACTCGGGTCACATTTTCTCCTTTGAATCTCTTTTATTCCCCAACCAAGGAGCTCAGTGTCCTTAGGCTGATCGCCCTTTTCAGGGCAAATGTTAAGAGAGCAATCAGATTAAATTCACTGTAATGAAATGTCTTCACAATTCAGTTCCCCTCTCCCAATCCTTCTCTCAGGACTCCTGCCACAGGCTTTTCGTCCTGCTGTTTGCTTTTACTAGAAGGAGGTATTACTTGTCACCTCAACTGCCTGATGAGTCTTAGAATCAGCTATTTCCTCTTCTATATGGGAAACTATCTGTTTTATTTTCTTCCTGTAGGGTTGGATGTAATCGGATGGCTAGATAAAAACAAGTTATATATTTGTCAGGAGTATGGCTTATTTATTTCTGGTAACCACAAAACAACATAACCACTACGTGCATCAGATTAATTTGACTGTAAATGTATTTAACTTCTATTCCAAACTCTGTGCACGTTTATTCTTCAGTTTATTTCTCCAGTAACAAATGTAGCCACTCACAACCTAACCAAAATTAGAAGGAACTCTGCTCCCCTTCTTTTTTTTTTTTAAGATTTTATTTATTTATTTGACAGAGATAGAGACAGCCAGCGAGAGAGGGAACACAAGCAGGGGGAGTGGGAGAGAAAGAAGCAGGCTCATAGCGGAGGAGCCTGATGTGGGGCTCGATCCCATAATGCCGGGGATCACGCCCTGAGCCAAAGGCAGATGCTTAACCGCTGTGCCACCCAGGCGCCCCCTCTGTTCCCCTTCTAAGCTTAGATCTTTCTCCCCTCCCACTCCCAATATACGCACTTCAGATTAGACTGTTTTACCACATTTGGGCAATATTCAGCACTTTTCAAGGGACTCTGGGGGTCATGACAGAGATTTTTTTTCTAATATGGAGCAAGGAAAGTTCACAATGTCTTTCATATCATAAAAACAAATACTCTTGAAGATTGGTCCTCTGCATTTGCTCTATGCTTTTTGTATTAGTCACCTATTGCTGTATAACAGGCCCAAAACTTAGCATCTTAAAAACAACAGTAAGCATTATTTCAGTTTGTGTGGGTCAGGAAGTTGGGGGCAGCTTAGCTGGGTGATTCTGGCTTGGGGTCTCTCAATCAGGTTGCAATCAAGATGTTGGCCAGGAATGCAGTCATCTGAAGGCTTGACTGGGGTTGAGGAAATCTGATTTCAACATGGCTCTCTTACATGGCTGTCAAGTTGATACTGGCTATTGGTATCCTCCTGTATTAACCATAGGGTTGCCCATGTCTTTATAACATGGCAGCTGTCTTCCCCCAGAGAAAGTGATCCAAGAGGGACAACCAGAAGCTACAATGTCTTTTATGACTTTAACCTCAGAAATCACACACTATAATTTCTGCAAAATGTTACTGGAAACACAGGTCAGCCCTGCTCAGTGGGATGGGACCACAACAAGGTATGAATACTGAGAGATAAGGATCATTAGGGGCCATCTTATAGGCTAACTACCATCATGCTACTCTTTCTGTCACGTACGAAATATAAATTCCTTGAATAAAGCATGTGACCAATTAGGTCACTGAAAAGGGGTATTTCCTATTACTTATTATTGAGTTTGCATTCTTTGTTACACATTAGACTTGGGAGATATTGTTAGTGTCAATAATCACTATAAGTCTGATGAGCTTTGGGTGTGGGGACAAAATCCCCTTATAGATAACTCTTGTGTCATTGTGCTATGCCAGGAAGTTCACTTTGGCTGGCTCTATATTCTTTGATGTACCCTGTATTACTGTATAAGACCTTCCATTCGGACTTAAGGTAAGAGCTTAGATTCTGTTCTGAAGGGTAACTGCTGAATTGTTTTAAGTAGGGGAGAGGCTAGGTCATATTTGCATTTTATTAGGTTCACTGTTACCTGTGTACAGGATGGATTGGTGATGCAAAGGAAGACAGAGCAATACTGGAGACAAGCCTGTTAAGAGTCTATTTCACAGAGTCCTTTTATCAGAGGTGAAGTTTTACAGCTCTCAGCATTCGCTATCATTACAAATTTCCTCATCAATGAGATTGAAGTTCAACGAATTGAAAGAAAGGGGAAAAAAGAAAAGCCCTAACATAGCATTTGCTAATTTCTGTGGCATATATACTTCCAACATGGCCTATGTCAAGCCACCAACATGATGTCATGGGACAGAGAGCTGGGAAGAGATGTGCACAACTGGCTGGTACCACCTGGCTCGGCATCCACTGCGACCTTCTAGTTCTTAAAACAGAAGTAGTCAGGAGCAGGTTAGCAGCTCTAGAACCTGAGGGACCAGTTAAGCCAAAGCCCTTGTCCACATGGCCAGCAAGGTAGGCTTCCTAGGCACCTACTTTTCCTAGAGGATCCTGGGCGGGGGGTCCCCACTACCTGCAGCAGCCTTCTGTTGCTAAAATTGCCACCTGGACCTTCCAGATCACAGGATTAGGTTCTGAGAGTGAAGGCAAGAAAAGGAACATGGGGGTAGAGGCAAAAATTATTTTTAAATTTAAGTGAATTATCTTGATTTATTTACTGTAAATATCCTTTGAAACTGTTGAGAGTGAATCTTGGAGTGAGGCCACTAAGTGGAACACAGTTAAAGTATCAATATTGCCTTTTCTCTTAATGAGCAGTAGCTGTTACCTTTTTCCATAAAGTAAAACTCTGGAGACATGAATGTGTATTTTTTCTACAGAGGATTTTAATGAACAAGGACCACTGAAAATTCCAATTACCAGATTCCACCTAACGGTACCCAGTCACATTAGGTTTTTCATACAAAATAAGGAAATTTTTTTCTTTTTCTCATCTACTATCCCATTTTCTTCCTCAATATTTGCTTAAGAATTTGTTTTATAGAACAGTCTGAAAGTTGGCATATTTCCAAACAAAATACAACAAACCAACCCAAATTCCCCATTAATAGCAGATTTGGATATGAATACTAGGCAGGCTACAGTTGTGCTTTTTCTACCCAAATTCCACAGCCCTTCGGATTTAGAACCTTCCTAAACTAGAGAGTGAAGAGACATCCAGCAGGTATAGGGGAAATGCCCTTCTCCTAGAAAGGTTCCTCCAGTGTGGGGGAAGGGGAGCAAGGAGAAGCCTTTAGGCTAACAGGTCAGCATGTTTTAGGACTGAAGATATTTTCCTGATCAATGGAAATGGAACAGCTAATTAAGACCTGAGTCCTGTGGTCCTGTGACTTTGATTTATATCTCTTCTGCAAGGGATCTTTCTTTACTTTTTAGTTTTTCAGAAGACCTAACAGAAGCTCTTTCAAATCCCTCCTAAAAGAGTTACTGTATACAATATTTTGGAGACAACTTAGACTGTAAGTTTTTATGCTTTTTTATAAAATTGAAGAAGAGTGAGAACAGAAAGAGAAGAAAGCAAAAAGCAAAAAGGGAACTGGCAAGCTGCATATCTTTCCTCAAGATTAATCTCAAGCTATGTATTTTTAAAATTTTACTTATTTGACAGAGAGCAAGGGAGGGGAGGGGCAGAGGAAGAGGAAGAGGGACAGATTCTCTGCTAGGCAGGGAGCCCGATGTGGGGCTGGATCCCAGAACCCTGAGACCATGACCTGAGCCAAAGTCAGATGCTCAACTGACTGAGCCACCCAGGCGCCCCTCAAACGATGTTTTTGTTTTTTGGTTTTTTTTTTTTAACGTAAACACCACAAAAGCAATGGTATGGCCTTAATGTGTCATTATCAGGAGGTGCATGGTGTTGGTCTTATTATCGGTGATAAATTTGATCACTTGGTTAAGGCTGTGTCTGGCAAGTTTACCCACTATTAAGTCATTCTTCCCTTTGAAATTAATTAAGTCATTTGTGGAGAATTTTGAGACTAAGTATTTACAGGATATTTATCCTGTTTTTCATCAAACTTTCACCAACTAGCTTTAGTTCTATTAATGTTTTCCTAACTCCATCTTTTTTTCTATATTTATTTCTTGGTATTTTACTATAACAAACAGCTTTTCTTTCTTTCCACTTCTATCAGTGTAGACACAGAGAGCTTTGCTTTATTCAATAGCTTATAACCCATTACCATTTCTTTTGATGCTCAGATTGTCAGATTTGGTCAGTGGGAACCTCAAGCTGGTTCCTATGTATTTGATAACTCCCTATCATTCTTTGAGTGTTTCCTTACTTTCTGGAAGGACAAGATATACTGGGCTTGTCTTGTACTTTCCCTATCCCAAGACTGGAATCAGTTTTTTCTCGAAGATCTGTTTTACAGTGTATTTTTAAAAACAGGTCTTGGGTAGTGGTTGTGAGTAATCTATACTTATCATTTCTGGTTGGAAAATCAGTCTCTTGTGAATTTGATTAGCATGAAGGGATTTTCTAGCACATGTCACCCTCAATGAACCTGTCCAGCTGAGAGGCAGACTGAATTGTGGTGTTAGCGAATTTGGCTGGGGATGCCGGACCTGAAGCAGCTTCAGATTTCTAGTGTAATGGATGGCTCTTTCATCGAAGGTGCTACCACAGAGCAGGGGCTCAGTGAGAAATGCATTTGAGAACTATCCCAGAAGGCTGCAATCCAGTAAACTAAAAGCTCATTCCAGGCTTAAGAAATTTTAGGGTGACTTACCTATCAGGACCATTTCTCCTGGAAACCTCATGTTCTGAAGAGTAAGGAAAGGTCCTCCTACCTAACCATTTGAGAACTCTCAATTTTCAAGAACACAGACCATCAGAAAACTCCATTGATGAGGCAAACCTGGCACACTAACTTCACTCAGTGTTTTTTTGTGTGTGTTTGTATGGAATGTTGAAACAGTCCAGTGAATTCCTAGGACTACTCTTAGAAATGGATGAAGGGTCTTGATGCTTCTGGAAAAATAAATCCATGCTTTGTAATTCCTTTCCAATTGGTATTCTACAGGGCTTTAAATGGGGCTGTATCTTTTTCAATTTACATATATTTGAGAAACATTTCTCAAAGTATTTATTGAAGTATTTATTTATTTTGAGAGAGAGTGCACGTGCGAGTGGGGCAAGGGGGAGAGGGGAGCGAATCTTCCTTTTTTTTTTTAAAGATTTTATTTATTTATTTGACAGAGAGACAGCCAGCGAGAGAGGGAACACAAGCAGGGGGAGTGGGAGAGGAAGAAGCAGGCTCCCAGCAGGGAGCACGATGTGGGGCTCGATCCCAGGACCCTGGGATCACGCCCTGAGCAGAAGGCAGATGCTTAACGACTGAGCCACCCAGGCGCCCCAAGGGGAGAGAATCTTAAGCAGGCTCGACGCTCGGCACAGAGCCTGACATGTGACTCAATCTCATGACCGGAGCCAAAATCAAGAGTCAGACACTGAACCAACTAAGCCACCCAGGCACCCCTCAAAATATTTTACCTTAAAGCATTGAGGAAAAGGATAGAAACAAAAATTTGTAAAAATACATCTTTTAATAAACACCAAGAAGTACAGTGCAGTTTCACTGAGGTTTTACATTGCAGTTTACAACAAACATTATCCATTATAGTGTATAATTACAAGTAAAGTAAACTCAGAGGTTTTTTTTTGTTTTTTGTTTTTTTCTCCCATGGCTGGATAAACCAAATCTGGTGCATGATACCACATTTAAGGTTGTTTCAAGCTGGCTTCTGTAAAAGGCCCTTAATATTAATAACTTGCAGCAACAAAAACAACAACAAAAAAATATCTCCCATCACAATGATAGCCTGATGAGTGCTCAAAAATTACTGAAAAGAAATGTAAATACTTGCTTTCCTTTGATGGCTTTGAAGAAAAGCTGTTGAGAGCAAATCTGAAATACTAAAGACAATAAGGGAAACAGCTGTTTCTTTTGCCTAGTATATCCATAGTAAATACTAATTTGAGGCTACAGATTATGAAAAGACTGCAAAAGATGCTTACAGAAAAAGCTTCACATTTATACTTATGGTCTCAGGGACTAAAATCTGTCTAGTGTATTAATGGCTGAGTCTACTTTTCTTTAACATTGTTGATACTAAGAACAGGAAGATGGTAGAATTCTTGACACTTCTGGACAAATTAAGTAAGAGAGGACTGATATTAATTAGCAAAGGAGGAAATTAATATTAATCTTAAACTTCTACCTGCCACTGTCTTGGAGTGATCAAGATTCAGCTATGTCTGAGAAGAGTAAATAGGAATAGAACTGAAGGTAACCAGAAGCCAAAACTAAAAAAACCGTAGTTTTGCATGCTTTATACTGATGGCATTTAAAAATTATACAACTGGATTTATTTGCTATATACATAAATTAGTGTTGTAATTAGGAAAAAAAGAAAAGTAGCACTTACAACCACAGAAGTACCAGAATCATATCCAGATTTGCAAAGAGGTATAATAATCTGTTTACCATGCAACTAGTGGTTTGTAAAATTTGTAATGGTTAATAAAACAAAATCCTTATGAACATAATACTAATGTATACAAATTATACCAATTAAGTCAGCAGCTCAAATTCGTAAGGGTAAAGACCCAATATCCCTGAATTTCTAAGCATCCATCTCAGTGTTAACACAGGTGCATCTAAATGTTACCCTGTTGGAAGAGAGATCTTAAATACTCCTCCCTCTTCAATACATCATCATACTTTCAGAGGTGAAAAGGGAACAATTTAATTTCTTTACCACTTTTGCCCATTCTCGTGAATCTGATACAGCATTATTATAGTGTCTAGGCAAAGGGAGGGTGCTCTAAAGGATCCAATGAATTGAATTTCTAAGTTCCAGAATATTGCTGGTATTGTACAATAAGCCTGTCTGCCAGAAAGCCATGTCTCTGGTTGAAATATATTCCTGGATCAACGACTAAGAAATTAAGACCAGCTGCCAATAAAGTCAGACTGTTTCCTAATTGTTAGGTAACAGTTTGATCTTCTTTGTTATATTAAAATTTCTTAGTGGATGGGACCGGATCTCATACTTTTCATGTATCCTCTATAGCACCCACTAAAGTGTGGAGCAAAGAAATATGCTCAAGGAAATAATCAGTGACAAGGGCAGGAACTGAATCAAGAGTGAATGTGGTCATGGTGAGGCCACAACTTACTTCACTCATCATTCAAAAGGCAGTCCACAAGAACGAATCTCTGATGCTGTCAATGAAGAAGAGATGCTTGTCTCCCACCACTGTCTAAAGAGAACAAACCACTTGGGCCTCTTTCTTTCTTTCTCTTCATCACTAAGAGATTATACAGTGCCATGAGTACTACTCAAGTACTACTCGGAGGCTATCTGAAAAAAAAAATAGGCTTTTCTGCCTCAGAGGGGAAGCACCGATCCATCACATGGCCCATTTTAACTCTAATAATACAATTTATAGAACCATTAATTTTTAAAATTATGTTAAATGTTATCCACCCTAGTAGATATTTAAAATGTTAGGTTATTCTCTCTGACATCACTTAAAATGCGTTTTATTTTTAAACACTGCCATGAGGTAGAAGATAAGGGACGCACAAAAGAAAGTATCTTCAAAATATGAAACTCTGTTTTATATAATTAGCCCCGAGAGAGAAGTAAGAAAAGTTACAGCCTTAAGCTGGTAGACTGACTACTGTTAAAATATTACCCTTACCTGAAAGAAATTTCTTATATTTGAAATTGCCCTTTTTTCCTAGTTTAAGGTATTATAGAAAAAGGACAATACACATTCTAAAATACTCATAAAGAGCATGTACAATAGTCTCTCTTAGTCTTCATTTTTTACTTTACCATGTTGCTCTAAATTACCTCAACTGAGACACAGGTCCTTTCCACTTGAATAACTGATTAGATATCAATATAGAGGTTAAAAATCTATCTAGCATAAGAAGCAAGATAAAAGGCATGATTCACATTTAAAATAATGTACTTTTCATAAAACTAGCAGCACTTCATTCTACCAGGACATACAAATTTGGCTTTATTGACTGGTTCCAGAAACAAAGGAAAATGTATATGGGTCCTTGTACAAGGGAAATGTGAGGCTACAAGTTTTCTCTGAGAACTAACTATTTCCCCATTAGGTGGTGTGTGAAACTACTGGAATGTCAATTTCGATGGCAGAGAGGCGGGAGCGTGCTGAATAGGGCTGTGAGTAGGTATGCATACTGGGAGGATGGGAGTACAGTGGCTGCCAGAAAGGAGAAGGCAAAGATTTGCATGCACAGTACCAAATAAACAGTAGAAGGGAAGTCATATACAGGCCCCCAGCACTAGCCATAGTGACATACACTGCGTAGTCAAACGTAAAGACTGGCTCGAACTTCTTGTTCAGATGAATGTTATAAAAGATGACCCAGATGGAAGGGGAGAGGCTCACGGTACCTGCCAGGAAAAACAGCAGCCCGGCCACCAGGTGGCAGCCTGCACTATTGACCAGACACTTGGCCAGTTTGATGTTGGGCACTGAGGACCTGAAGGCCGTGTTGCACATTCCAATCAGGCACAGCAGCAGGGCACCCATCGCAATCAGGATGCTGAGAGGCAGGGCAAACTGGAGGACCCGCAAGTCCAGCTGGTCAACTGATGAGTACCAAGTAGTGTCATACATCAGGCAGTCACTGCTCCCATCATATCGGGCACACTTCACCCACAGGCCAGTGTAAACAGTCAGATTCTTCTCGTTTCTGTTGAATGTGATCAGTCGTAATTTCCTCCAGTTGGGAAGCAGAGTCCCCGCAAAGAGGCCTGCTACTGAGGCGATTCCACACAGGAAGGAGAGGACTGTGGCTGCATGGACATCCCGACAGCCCATGGCAGGCAGGCTTGTGCAGTACTGTCAGTCAGACTGGGGGGTGACACACAAGAGGACATATCATGAGGGGACAATAGAAGAGCAGAGCAGGAAGGGTGGTGCTGATTGGCAGCACAAATAATGATGTCAATGCAAAGAGAGAAAGTCTGTCCCTGTTTCCTGTGTATAATATGAAGGTATATAAACACATGTGCATGTGACCCCAGAGCACAGGAGCACTCACGTACACTTGGTTACCAGTGGCTGGGTCAGGGAGCAACCAAAGAACTAGTCGTTGGACAGGAGTATATTACTTCCCAGCAAATCAGAGAAATAATCAAAATAATTTCAAATCCTTTTAACATCACGTATGAAAGTCTCTCAAATGTTGATAATCACTCATTTGACACACATCTACCAAATACTTTCATACGTCAGCCACTCAAATATACAGGGTCAGAGCACTCATCAACCATCAACAACAAACAACACAAATTCGGCCTCCAATGCTCATGCAAATGTAAAATGAAACTAGCATGCAGCTGAGGTGAAGGCGGCTCATAAAAGACAAAGACATAGGGAAAGAAGGATCACAGGACAGAGACTGGCTGAGAGAGGACCCTGCGCCAGATTGCTAGTGTTCTAATCCCCACTTCCTTACTTACTAGCCAAGTGACCTTGGGTCAGCTCTAGAAGTCTGTGATTTCTTTCCCTCATCTGTAACATGGGAAAAATAACAGTACCTACCTCACAGAGTTAAGTATTCAGTGAGTTAATATACTGTCCAGTGCTTAAAACATGTCTGCATGTTGTAAGAGCAATTCAAGTGTTAACTACTTCTTAGCCCTCAGTGACCAGCTCAGTGCCTGGCACACTGGAGCAGTTTAAAGAACATTTGCTGAATAAATATTAAATAAGAAAAAGCAACACCTCATTCCTATTTCTAGGCACAATGGATAGTCACAAAATGTAAATGAACTCCTCTCCGGTGAGTTAGTCAAATGAAAAGAAGAGAACAAAGATCCTTAAAATTATTCTGCTCAACTACTTCCTGGCTGATTCAAGATGACTTGCATGCTTTTCAGGTGATTGCGCTTGTGGTTATTGGTTATTACACCATTACTGCTCATATAAGACAAAAGCACAAATTCCTGACTTAGTAATGACTACCTATCTCTATTAACGCTATTGTAAGTAAAAGAAAAGAAGTAGCCAGGTCTTTCTCTCATTCCAAATTAAAAGGCTGTGTTCTTTTTCTGCATATGACGAAGTATAAAGACCAGTACCTTATTCAGCTTTCATTTAAGAGTTTGAAACTCACTTTCCAAACACCACTCAAGTGTATTTTCTCTGCCTTCTATCACACCCCCAGTGAGGCGCACAACAGACTAATGAAGTAGCACATTTACTTCTTTTAATCAGATCATGATGAAGGGACAAGGCTGAGAATATTATGGTTTCTGAATGCAGTATGTGTTCAGAGTCCCCATGATCCTCTGCAGGGTCAAATACTAACTGCTGCAATGGTGGAATAGCATTTCCTTGAGTTCAGGGGCCGGAAAGAAGATCAAAATGCTAAACTAGGTTAGGACTTGATCGAATGTGTCTGAATGGGAAGGCACATTTTTTTTTCTTTAGAAAACAACATATTTGCATATTTAATCTGATCATGTAAAATAGGAATAATTTTACTAGCAGAAAATATATAGGTATGCATACATACCTATATAACTGTATAATATAAAATCAGTTTAAGCACAAGTGAACCATTTTTCAAAGTCCTCAAGTTAAGCATAATTAGGTCTAAGTTTCTCCATTAACACTAGTTTACTACTTGTTTATCATGTTGCCTTCTGTCAATATTACCAGAAGTAGCAATTACTTAGAAATATATTGTTTACAGATGAAAACAAAACAAAGGAATTATAGTCTTAATTTATATTTTTCATGCAAAATGGGGAGAAAAATTGTCTTGCTTAATTTTAGCAACCAACCACCTTGTTCCAGCAATGGTAACTGTGGTGCAGGTTTCAGAATGTTTACTATTACGATGTACGATATTACTATTAACGATGTCAAGCTCCAAAATGCAGCTTACTGGTTTTTGCTCATTTACTTGTCTGTCTCCCCCATATGCTGTTAGCAACTTGCACAGCGCCCAGCACATAGTCATTCGAGGAATATTTGAATAAATGAATACTGGGCACTGTTCCAAGACCACAGTAACTCACAAAAGTAGGCTACTGATAATGTAGGATTGGACAAGGAAGTAGCTACTACCAACTAATAATTCATTCAATGAACCAATTCATTCAACTCAGGTATTTACTGAGTATCTAGCACACGCAAAACACTGTTAGGCCCTGGAGGAACACTGAAGCCACTAAGGGCTGGACCTTGCTCTAATGTATTAACTAACAATCAGACTGACGGAGAGAATATGCTGTTCTATGAGAAGTCAATATGCTGACAGTGAATCAACTGTATGATTACTACATGTCAAAGGATAATTGTTAGATGTCAAGCAAAGTGAACCAATAAGGTACCTGTTCATAAAAAATGTGTCATCCAGGGTTAGAGAAAGACTGAGCAATGAAAGAGAATGATGATTTGATTGAAGTCATGAAGACATAAGAAAAAGGTTCCCTCTGTTTCTCTCAAAGCTTCAGAACTCCTTCAGGCAATATACTCAGAGTCCTAACCCAATCATAAATTCCCTCTTGCTTTCACATATAGGGGTCAAAAACTTGGGAGTATCAATAAAATTGAGACTTCTCCAATCAAGCTGCCTTGTACCACTAATTCCTACAATGCAAAGGGAATGAGAAACAAGATCAGAATGGATGACTTTATTATTATAAATATATTCCTGTAGTTCTTAGTATATAGACTATCAAATGACACTAATGAGCAGAGGTGGGTCAATATTTACTTCAGGATCAAGTGTGTTCAAATTTATCCAGCATCAAATCAACAGAAATGTTATATCAGTCCTCTGAACTTGCTTTTACTGAAGCATTCTTAGCTCAGATCCCAGAGACTGACTAAAAGTCCTAATTTACACAGCGAACAAGGATATCATGGCATTTTTTCAGAAGGGAAATACTATTAACCTCAATTCTTTAATTTCAACCTCAGTGCTAGAATTAATACCCTTGCTCTTTATAATTTTCTTTGGCTACTTTCCTTTTTATGACCTGTTCTTAACTCCACCTCTGCATGATTTGATAAGTCATATATCTCACTAGAGGGATGAAGTATCATTTTATAGGGACAGTTGGGAGATGGAATATGTTTAGTGATTTAAAACTGAAAATAATGCTCTCAGATTAGGATTTGGTCATATTAAGAGGGTGAAAGATCTCTACTCTTGTCCTATGCCAATTAATTTTTATTCCAAAATAACTGTTTCAAATGCAAATCTGATTATTTCACTCTATTTCTTTTTTTTTTTTTAAGATTTTATTTTTAAATAATTTCTATACCCAATGTGGGGCTCAAGCCCATAATCCCAAGATCAAGAATTGCAAGCTACACCAGCTGAGCCAGCCAGGTGCCCCTCACTATATTTCTTACACTCAGTGCCTTCCTATTTCCCTCAGAATACAGTTTCTAAATTTCAAAACTTTCCTATGGTTTTCCAAAGTTTCAAATCCCACCATCAGTTCCTGTCAAATTCCCAATCTCCTTATGTGTCACTCTCCCATCTAACATGTTATAGACGATGTAGCCATATTGCTTTTCCTTTAACTCTTCAAATTCTGCACTTTTAAATTTGGCTAAGGGCTTTACTTCATACTATTCTTCCTTCTAGAACTTTGTTAATTCCACTCTATTCTTTGCTTACCTAACAGGTATTCATTTTTCTAATTTTCAGGGAGGCTGGCCCTAAACCAATTCTCTCTTCCCTTATCCTTAACCTTCCCCCAGCCCTTTTGTACCTTTCCTTTGGGAGCAGTGATTATGCTTATAATTCCTTGTTCAGTATTTCTCTTTCTCACTAGACTGAATTCCAGGAGGACAGAGAGCCTTCTATTTTATTCACTGTGTCCCACACTGATACACAGAAGGCGCTTGATTATTTGTTAAATAACCGAACAAACAAACAAACAAATGTAAGGTTCATATGGGTATGGTCAGGATCCAGAGAGAAAGTTACAAATCTGCTCTGTTATCAGTTTTATTCATTCATTCATTCATTCATTCATTCATTCATTCATTCATATCCTGCGTTTTGAAGCCTCCAAGTTGCTTCTAGACCATGCCCTCTACTTTCCACTCGTTATTGACCAGTCTCTCCCATTTTCTAAAACAAAGTTCATTTTCTTCCCCTATAAAATTCGCCTAAAAATGAAGCCATTCCCAAGTATATACATAAAGACCATTCTTCCAAAAACATACAACTAAGTTTGGCAACACTAGTTAACTTTCACAATGGCCAAGGAGTCAATCAATTATACCTGTGTTGAGTCTCATGTTTTCAACTCAATAGGTTTGTTACTACTGGATATATCCCCTTTTTATTAACAGGTTAATATACCAAATTAATGTCTGTTTATCAAAGCAAAACTAGTTGTTAAAGCAGAACAATTTATTATATTTGTATTTATATTTTCTTTTTAACATAACAATGGAGAAAAAAGATAAACATCTTTTTGCCATATGAAAATCCCTTATTAGGGACTGTAGAAAATACGCCAAGTTGAGAACACACTAACAAATCTAAGTAGCACTCCTGAACACTAACTAGGGAACAGTCTTAAGCTGGGTCAAATACATAAATGTCTGGGCTTGTTGTTTCTATGTGAGAGGCAACTTGGTATTATAGTCCAGGCAACCAAAGACCCAAATGACAGTCACAACCTACCATTTACAAACTGGGCAAGTCATCTATGTCCTCTGAACCTCAAATACCTCATCTGTAAAATGTTCCCCAAGGTATCTTAAGATCATGAATAGTAAAGTCCTTTGTAAAACAGAGTATGGTCAGAAATTTAAGTTTATAATGATTATTAGTAGGCTTATTTATTTTCTTTAGCTAGGAACATGCTTTTTCTTCTGGATCTCAGCAATCCATCACAGATGATTACAGCCATATAACAATAACAGAGCAATCTCTATGTAGCAGTTACTGATCAAATCAAATAAGGACTCTGTTTCAAAACTAATACTTCACATTTGTCATCTATCTGTTCCACGGTCACTCTCAGAAGCAGATAGATCAAATCTGGTACACAGTTAATGGTTATCAAATATATCATCTTCAAATAAAAATATTTTCAAAAAGATACCTGTTCTGTGGTTTTGAATAGCATTCAAAGAAGTCTGAGGCAGGAATAATGGCTAACAGCTTTAGGAATTAACAGACCCATCACTATGCCATTTTTTGAGGGACAATCCCAGGAATAGCTATATGAGAAGTCATGTGTAACAGCAGCTACATACTTCTTGATGGTGAATAGCAGTCCCTTCTACAGTAATTGGAGTTTTCTTAGAAACTACAGGTTATCAATCATTGCTCTCAAAAGGGAGGTCTATCTTTTAACTTTATTTTGTTGAACAAGAGAAAAACATGACATCTGATATACGGTGGAAAAAGGAAAAGGAGTAAAATCAAAGGATGTACTTACTCTTTGAGGTACTTGACAGGTTTAAAACAACTTTAATCAACTTAGAAGAAATATATGCACATCTGAATAGACAGTAGAGACGATCCAGGCCTAAAGAAATAGGAAAAACACCCTAAATTAATATAATACTTTTTAAAATTATATATGTGTGTGTATGTATACACACACACATACATATACACACACATACATACACACACACATACATACACACACACACACACATATATAATGGATTTTTTAGATGCTACTCACGACTAAGAATAAGGACGTGCAAGGAAACACTGTGCAGTTAGTTGTCTTGGAAATAAAAGAAATTCATTGTTTCTTTTGTACCTTTTAAAAGGATACCAAACAAAACTAGGCTAGGTTGATCTGCATTGTTTATCCTAAAGTTTGCAACAAGAATGCTTTTTTGAGTTTACAATTCTACCAATGGCTCAACCTGTCATTTAAATATGTTTCCATAGATCTACTCTAAGCATCAACTTCCTTCTCCAATAACATTTATCACAAGAGGTAGGATGAGGATGCAAACTTATAAACGCCAGAGAACTTCCTGGATTAAGGCATTTATCACTAGCCCCATTATTATTATGTAGAATGTTGTCCTCAACATTCTGCACAGAAGAGATTTCAAATTATGATTTTTCTTTTCTAAATGTATGTTTCTTGAGTTGGTATCAAGCATAACTGCTCACTCCAAATTAAAGGGAAATTGTTTTACAATTAAAAACGCATACTAGGATCCCTGAGCTTTCATTTTAAGTGTGGTCACCAAGTCTAGCCTTCCTCTAACGTGGTAACCGGCCCCTTACAAGGCCTGTTACACACAACTTGGGCCTCGGAGTAAAGCAAACCAAGCTTCCGGAGCAGACCGCACTCCCCCCCTCTCCCCTCTTTCCCTTCGAGACCTGTCCTTAGGAGCACCAGAGCTAGCCGAAAGAAAGAAAAAAAGGAGGCGGGGGGGGGGGGAGCTTTCCTGGTTAGAGCCAATGGAAAAGGACCTCAACAGTGACTGTAAACGTTCTCAGAACAAGCCCATCCCTGCAACACTGAGTGGGTTTGAACCGCGAGCAGGTCATCATTACACAACCAGCCGGTGCTTCAAAAATAGCAATTTGCAGCTCCACACCGCACACCCCGCTGGCCAAGCCCAAGCCCTCGGCTGCTCCGGCAGGACACCTCGACAATTCCATACTCCTGCGTACACAGTTTTTTAAAGCCTTATCAAATACCTCCTCATTTTCACGTCCACAGATGTGGTCAACAGTTTTCAGTGTCCCTGATTTCCTTCGATTTACCTATTTTACATAAAATCCTCAACGACTTACGCAAAAGACCCCAAAATCAGATTCCTGACCACACCTACCTGTTTCTTAGATCCAAGACATTTCAGTCGCCCACATTGAAGAGCTTCTTAGAGCGTCTACCTCACAGCGTCCCAGGAAGTGCGTTCCCAGCGAGTCGCACCGGGGGCTTCTGGGAGCGTAGCGAGGCTTTCCCGAGGCCCTAATCAGGAATGCCCTGGATGACTGAGAGACTACAATGCCCAGAATCCACTGGGCAGCCGGCCGCAGGCAACATCCTGAGATCACCTCCTGCCTTTCTCCCCGGCCTCCAGCCCCCTTAGACCTCTTGCACCTTCAGTTCCGTCCAGATTTGGGTTACAGGTTTAAAAAAAAAAAAAAAAGGTTAAACGAAACAAACCTAAAAACTGTTTCGAGTTGGGTACCCAACTACATATTTCCTACTAAATGTGATTTCCCCTCAAGGTTTATTAGCAAAAATCCTTAAATACTTTCTTCCACAAAGCATTTACCAAGGCACAAAGTAGAAAAGCTCAAACTCTAGAACTGATTTTGAAAATGTTCAAAGATACAGGGAACTTGAATAGTACAACGAACACCCATATGCTTACTCTCTAGATTCAACAATTATCAACATTTGCCATATTTATCTCCACTTACGTGTGTGATCACTAAGGTGATAGGCATCATGACACTTCAGCATCCTTTGTTTTAAATATTTAAAAATATACTTAACTGCTTAGTTTAATATGGGGTTTTGCTACATATTAGCTGGGTGGCTTTGGGCAAGTAACTTCTCTCTGAGGGTATCTGTAATGAGGGTAATAAGATTACCATATCATAGAATTATCTTGAAAATTAAGGGACTAATTACAGGCAAAGCGCTGAGCACATACGTAGCTATTAGATATTTAAAGTTACTTTACTCTTCTACGCAATTTCAACTATCCAGTCCCTTTCTTTGTGGCTTCCCCAAAATATGAAATACTGCATTAGTGAATATCTGAATTAAAATAAAGTTTTCAGAAGTCTTGTACAGGACTGATCTATTTTGTAAAGGTGTTGAAGTGTCATGATACGTACTAATTTCAAATGATCACACACACAAATGGAGATAAAGTAAATGTGGCAAATGTTGATAATTGTTGAATCTAGATAGAGGAAGTATATGGGTGTTCATTTGCTGTTCCAACTCTCTGTATCTTTAAAATTTTTCAAGATAAAAAGTTTGAGGAAAAGCATCACAGTTTTAAACAAAAGTAAAGGGTTGCATCCATCCCCATCCCACTTTTCCCCTGTACTTAACTTGGGCAAGTTAAGTAACCTCCTTGTGGCTCACCATCTTACCTATAGTAATAAAGTATCTATATAAAAAAAATAATGGTAAGGATTAAATGAGTTACTATACATACAGAAGTTTACAACAGAGTCTGACTTTTTTTTTTTTTTTTTTTTACCAATTTTCATTTTGTGTTGCTCATGGAACTTTTTGTTAGTGATGGAAAAGGGGGAAAGGCTACTATTTGTCCATTATTACGACATTCTCATCTTCCATACTGCTTCAGAGGATGGATAGAGTTATCTAAGGCCTGAGGCAATCCAGTCCCAAAGCTAGACCTAGAAATGTAATTATGAGAAACAAAGATTGGTGGTAAAAGGATCTCTGAGCTCAGGCCAGCCAGATGGATGATGGCAATATGACACAGCATATCTCACTTCTTTGCTCTGAATTTCGGTTCTCTCATCTATAAAACTGAATTGAATCCAATAACTGTGTACAAAAGCATTTTATAATTTAGTTCCCAATCACTGATGAATTAACCTGGTTAGCTGACTTTAGCTGGGATGTATATGTAGTTGATTATAATGATAAAAAAATAACAGCACCAAAAGGAAGGGGTGGACTATTTCTAAACTTATTGATAAATTCACATCTATGGTTAGCCTGGCCTTTGGTATAACAAAGATGGAACAAAATACATACGTACTCTAGTGGGACTAGATTTTGGAGTATCATTCTCAGAAGTACTTTAGGTAAGACTTTAGATCAGCAATTAACAATCCTGGCTTTCCATTTTTTCTCAACAGAGACTCATTAAGGAGTAAGTTAAATCTTAAAGCAAATTCACTGCAATATACCACCACCAAAATTCTACAAATACCTACTTACTGTATTAGTTTTCTATTGCTGCTGTACCATATTACCACAAAATTCAGTGGCTTAAAATAGCCACAAATTTATTGTTTTACAGTTCTGGAGGTCAGAAACCTGACACAGATCTTACTGGGCTAAACTAAAGGTGCTGGTAGGGCTGTATTTTTTCTGGAGGCTTCAGGGGAGGCTGTTTCCTTGTCTTCTCCAGCTTCCTGAGGACACCTGCATTCCTTGGCTTATGCCCCCCTTCCATTTTCAAACAGCAATAGATGGTTGAATCTTTCAACATCTAAATCACATTTCTCTGACAGTCTTCTGCATTTCTCTTTCATCTTTTAAGAACACTTGTGATAACATTTGACCCATTCGGACCACCCCGGATAATTTATCTATTTTTTGGTCATCTGACGAGCAACTGTAATACTCCCTTGCCATGTAACAGAGTATATTCACAGATTCTCAAGATGAGGATGAGGACATCTTTACGGGACCATTATTCTGCCTACCACAGTCACTAATCACTTCTTTCTAGTTGAATCCAAGGGTCTCTTTTTGGTCCTCATTCTCTTCCACCTCTTTCAGGTCCACATTGCCCAATTCTGATTGCCTCTTTTTCTCCTAAACTCTGCTTTCGCAAAAGTTTTGGAAACACCAACATTTCTACTTCTCTTCTAGTTTACCTGATTTGTTCCCTGTCCACCTGTTGCTTTCACTTTCTCCTCCTCACCCCCCAATTATCAAAAGGCTCTGTCCTGGGGCCCTATCAATAAAAACTTCTTTGGAGGGCAACCTGTTTTTTTATCTCCCCAAATCCACATCTGGCAAGACTTTCCATAACTTCAGTACTATTTCTAATTACCAGCTTATATGATCAACTGCTATCACTTTAATTTCAACATTCTCCAAATACAAATTAATAATTTTAACTCCTTATGTCTTCCATCATTCCTTATTTTGTCAGTGGTTTCCCCTTTATCTTTTTTTTGGTATCTTCTTCATAACTTTCACTCAAATTAGGAACCACATCCTGATTCTTTCTTTGAAATATCCATTTGCCCCTTATTCACTACAAAGAATTGTCACAGTCCCATTTAAAGCCCTCACCTTGGGGCGACTGGGTGGCTCAGTCAATCATTAGACTCTTGGTTTAGGAGATTCTTTCCCTCTTCCTCTCCCTCCCTCTCTGCTCCCCCACTCACATGCATGTGAATGCTCTCTCAAATAAATAAATCTTAAAAAAAAATTAAGCCCTCACCTCTTCACATCAAGATATGTGCAACAATTTCCTTACATATATATTGTTAATTTAAAAATAAGAGAACATTCAATATTTATTACATTCCAAGGATGTTTTCTATGAATTATCAAATTAATCACAATAAATCCATATTAATGACAAAGAAATTGAGATGCAGAGAGATTAAACAATGTGCTCAAAATCAAGAAGCAGTAGGTGGAGGACATTCCCAAAAGTTGCTGTCACCATTCAGAACTCTTCAGATTCAGGGCAGTCTCCTTATTTTGGATTTTTGCAGCTGAAACTTTACATACTCTAAACGCTATTGAAGCTGTTCCTGACGTTGGAATGTCTTACTACTCTCTCTGCCCCTGAAATCCTACCTACCTTCCCCCTTGTCGAGTAATTTAATCTTCTGTGTAAATTACACACATCAACTCCAAATGGAAACTAACTGGCACATAATATTCCCTTTTTTGTGTTAGTCATATCTCACCATAGTATTTCCAAGTCCATGACTGAAACTCAACAAATAGAGTCATTTAAAAACCTCTGGGGGCGCCTGGGTTGCTCAGTTGGTTGAGTGTCTGACTCTTGGACGTTGGCTCAGGTCATGATCTCGGGGTCTTGAGATCAAGCCTTGCATGGGGCTCCATGCTCAGCAGGGAGTCTCTCTGTCAAATAAATAAATAATCTTTTTTTAAAAAAATGGTTAGGACTTTGTTGTCTACTATAAAAGAGGTAGGATGACTGCACATGTTTCCAATCTTATTTAATAAATTTACTGGTGAATAGGGGAGGGAAGGAAGGAAATTGTACAAAAGAATTGGCTTAGTAGGATAACTGAAGGCTTTTGCCTATAATTGCATTCAGGTTTTGTAAATCTTTGTTATTTACCATGCCTATTACCCTCTCCTTCCACCACCATTTTTAACCTAGTTTTGGCAGATAAACCTGTATGTTAAATTTTTGACCAACATGTTACAAATTTGGAATTACGGCATTAGTGGCTCTTTAAAGCAGGCGAGTTTTTCTGGTTTCTATTTTTATAGGAAAGGCCATGCCTGCACATTATACCGTTCTTATAATTTCTCTTGACCTCAAGGTAGTACCAGTTCATGCTAAGATTTGTTTTTGAAACTGAGGCTCAATTATTTTATAGTACTCTTATTTTTCCCCTTTAGGATTTGGTTAACCAGAGGCTTTTATCTACTGTCATTTAATCATGTTGCAAATCCACTGAAAGCCAAAAGCTTCTACTCAATGCCTGCTCTTGATTTAAAGTATATTCAATCTCCCTCAATTTGTAGCAAACCATATACAAATAAAACTGAAGGCATATTTTAGATTTATAATCATATCCTTTTTCTTAAGAAAATTACACCATGGTCTTCTTAAAGCCTTTCATACTGGAATAATACCAGTAATAGTGTTTGATAACAAATAAGAAAATGAAGATATTGGCAGTTTCAGAAAAATATATTGAAATATTTGTCATGAACAAAGGAAGCTTTGTCCTTCACTTTCAACTTTCAATCACTTAAAATTTACAAAATAAATAGAAAAAAATCCCAACTTTGCCATATATTGCTCCAAAATTAAAGATAATATAAACTGCATATGCTGTTCTTCAAATTCTAAGTATTTCAGAGGACAGGATTCAATTAATAGCTGTGCTTCACACAGCTTAGTATTTGGGGCAACCCAACGAATTTAATTTCTCTTACGAACACATTAATAATATATACAAAGGTGACTGCTTCCTCTGAAGTCTTCTAAGTACCCAACAACTATTAATTAAGCAACGGTCATATAATGACAAACAGTAAAAGTACAAAAATTAGAACTGCCTAGAATTAATGATTGGTTATGGTCAGAAATGGTAGTTGAAATCGCACCTGGCTTTTTCATCCTTCTGACAGACAACTGAGGCAATAAACCACATTACTCCTGAATTATCCACAGGGAAATACTACAACTTTCCAACATACATGCTTTTCTTCTTTTTCTCTCTCCTTTTCTCATTTCTATTACCTACTTGATTTTGCTTTTCCTTCAGCTGGCTTGTGACACCCACTTAAAGCTAAAGAGATTCCTCTGATACTTTCCCTCTATTTGCCAAGCTCCAATCACAAAACAAAACAAACACAATGCTTCTCTGACATAGCTGTTTAAGAAAAAAAATAAATGTTTCGTTATTGTTTAACTTTGCAGTAAATATTACAGCATGTTGTTTGCCAACATTTGTTAACTATGTTTATCTAAATGGCTTAATTCCCAAGGTATAAACTCTTGTAAGGTGAAGACATTTTTTAAGTTATAAAATACATTAGACTCCCCAAAAGGTTAAAAACACCCAAAATCGGGGCGCCTGAGTGGCTCAGTCCATTAAGCATCTGCCTTCTGCTCAGGTCAGGATCCTGAGATCCTGGGATCCAGGTGTCCTGCTCAGTGGGTAGCCTGCTTTTCCCTCTCCCTCTGCCCCTCCCCTCTCCACTCATTCTCATTCTCTCTCACTTGCTCGAATAAAAAAAAAAACAAACCCCAAAACATTCATGTACCCACCACCCAACTTAGTAAATGACCAAAAGGCAATATAGTGTAGTGTTTAAAATAGGTAATATTTGTGAACAACTCAGTACATTGCCCAGCATATGGAAACATTACCGTGTGAGATATTATGATTACCAGCACAGACCGTGTACTCAGTTTCTCGATTTGTTTCACTTGTCTATTCCATAAGGAGAGACAAATTTAAACTAAATTTGAGATACTCAAAGGTTTAAAAATATACATTAAATTTGATTCACAACTTGGTCTTCAAACAACATGTTACCATGTTTTTGAAATAAGATGTCTTCTGTGTGAGATTTACAATTTAAACTGTTGCTAATTTTCATTTCATTTTTAAGCTATAGTTTGTGAGCTAACTTATGAGCTGCTTTGAAACATTTTTTTAAAAATTGTATTACATATGCTTTTTTAAAAATAGCTGTCACTTACTATCTATTTATTTATTTATTTAAAGTAAGCTTTGCGACTAATGTGGGTCTTTGACTCATGACCCTGAGATCAAGAATCGCATGCTCTACTGACTGAGCCAGTCAGGCACCAGAAACATTATTTTTAATGTAATTTAATGATATTACAAATTTCTAGAGGGAGTTTACCTTTGTTAACTGAATTTTTTATCTGAACTTTGCAAACCCTATGAAACTACTTAGAAAATACTCCATTTGTTTATGTACATTTTGTCAAGAAAAAAAATCTTTAGCTTTCATTAACTTTCTCAAAGGAATCTCTATACTCCATCCTCCCAAGGCAAACAAACAATGAGCTAAGACATACAACTTTACAAGAAAACTGACTAGATAAAACCTGAAATAAAATACCCTTGACCTGATTTTCCCCATTATGAAGACTTCTTGCCCCTGATTACATAATACATGTTTACCACTTAAAAGAAAACATTAGGGGTTCTGGGGTGGCTCAGTCAGGTTAAGCGGCCGACTCTTGATTCTAAATCAGGTCATGATCTCAGGGTTGTGAGATCAAGCCCGGCATAGGGTTTCGCACTCAGCGCAGAATCTGCTTGTCCTT
This sequence comes from Ursus arctos, assembly GCF_023065955.2. NCBI lineage: Eukaryota > Metazoa > Chordata > Mammalia > Carnivora > Ursidae > Ursus > Ursus arctos. The sequence goes on along the minus strand of NW_026622985.1, from coordinate 31,763,112 downwards.
CTTTCTCCCTCTGCCCCTCCCCCCGCTCATGCTCACTCTAAGATAAATAAAATCTAAAAAAAAATATTAATTTTCCACAAAGTACATTTTGCTATAATAAGAATAATATGGATATATATTGCGAAAACAATATATTTCTAGAACATTTTTATTCACAGGTGAAATCTTTGAAGCACAGATCCAAATTTGCAGTATGATATACTTAATACTTGACAGTGTCTGGTGGCATAAACTTGTAATTCATGATGGTAAATGAATCTGACAGCAAGCTCTTCAAGAACTACTCGGACCTGGTAAAAATTTACTATACAAAGCACATTGATATGCTGGCTAGTCAGTAATATAAAAATTAAGTCTTCCAAAAAGTACATATATTTTGAAAGGTGAAAATGAAAAAAATCTTGCTTAAGGACAGAATAAATGGCATCTGAGACATTAATATATTTCAAAATAAGTCTTTAAGTTTTTAAAATGTACTTTTTGTAAAATAAAAAGGGATCCAGATTTTCTCCTTCTTTTTAGAATAAAAATCAACTATCAACTTTCAGTAACTAGAAAACACAAATCATGCAACATTTTAGTGAGTTACATAATACAGTGCTTCAGTTATTTGTAGAATAGTAACCTGGTCATTACTGGCAGAGCAAATAAGATATAATTCCTCTTAATTCTCAGCATATACCTACTAACCTTTGCCACAGCAGAAAGTAAGATTATGGTATCAGAATGTCAGAAATTCACCTGATGAAACTATCCTCACATTGCTACTTCTTTATATTTAGGAAACAATAAAAGAGAAAAAGGATACTAAAGTTGTAAATGTAAAACATACCCAAAATATAACATGGTTAGAATGATCAGTACAGACATTCAAATTTCAAATGCTCTCCTCATTCTTACTTCTTTGTTGTAAAGCAGAACCAGGCTATTCTAATCCCCTGCAGTTTCTGCTTTTGAATGTGAGATCCATACGGGCAGCAGGTCCTGTCTTCAACATTGTACATGCTGTTTCTTGCACAGTGCCTGACACATGGGAGACACTCAGTAAATACCTGTGCAATGAAGGAAAAAGAAATACAAAAAAGCCACTGATCTGGGGCCTCAAATAGGAGGTGGGAGTGGAGAAGAGAAAACAGAACAAATGAAAGTGAAATCATGCTTGTAAAAACTCATTCACATGGTTACATCAGAAAAATGTAAGTAGAACAATACCAACATCATTTTTATATAATACTTATAACCCTATGTAAAGGCTTCACTGAGGCTTAAATCCCAAAATAATTTCTAATAATTTAAAAGCGGCTTTGAAGAATAATTTTTAAAAGCTCATTAACTTGCTACTATTTACAAAAAAAAACAAAAACAAAACCCAACAGAGAAAAGGTTTATATAATGAACTCATTTGAGTAAAAAGATAAATGAATAAAAAAATTCTGCAGGAATATAAGAAATTATTAACAGTGGTTTTCTCTGGGAAGGACCAGAGCACTCAATGCAGGAAGATGGGAACTTTTTTTTCCTTCATATGCTTTTGTGTGGTTTAAGTTTCATTTCTTACAATGAACAAATATATTTTATAATAGAATTTATGAAGAGAAAATGTCCGATTTATATTTTTGAAACTCAGAAATTTAGAAATTTTAATCTCTTAATATACTGATGACTAATAATATTGTTTCAACTTTGCATTTCTTATTACTTCTCTTTACTAAAATATGAAAATAGATGAGACAGATTTGAGTGCAAGAAAATGAGACATATACCACTCTGCTCCAAAGCAGGAAAAAAAATGCATATACTTAAGAAAGAAAAATTTCCAAAAGGTGAAATTGCAAACGTTTACCTGCTGGTTTCTGTTAAATATTATCAGTGATCTTTATTATCATTAAACATATGTTGAAATTAAGGGTTTTGAGGTTTTCCAAAAAAGGTCACTATTATATATTTAGTAGAATCAGGGACATGACAGACTCAAAAACAAACAAAACCTGGTTGCTCATTTTAATAATATTCTAGAGAATGCTCTTCTGTGTGTGTGTGTGTGGGTGTGTGTGTACATATATATATATATGTATATATATAAATGATCTCACTACAGACATCATAAATACAGGAATATCAGAGGATTTTATTAAAGTGGATTGGCCATAAAATTATAAGTTGTCATTTTTAGGTCTCAGTTTTTACTATCTATACACTTAACTACAAAATAAGGTATGGCTCTTGAATGACGGCATTTATAGCAGAAGGTTAATAGTAACTAACCTTCTAAAAAATACATGTCCATGGAAAAACTTTCAAAATGCACATAATTTCGGTGTCATTTTTAATAGATTTAAATTACATCTATCTGGGGCTAGTAACAGAATTCTTTGGTGGTGGCTCACTATAAGGTATTGTATTGGAAATCTGTAAATTAAGCAACTGTTTCTTATGATATGTGTCATCTTCCTGATTGGCATGTTCATCCAGAGATGTTCTTATATAGCTCTTTAATTCATCAATTCCTTCTCCTGTAATTGCAGAGATGGGGATGATATGTTGGAACTCCATGGTCCTCTCTGGAATCATGTTTTTTTCAAATAAATGCAGAAAATCTGAAACAAGGAACACAAAACTAAGCTGATTTTCATTGTCTTTGAAAGTATATTAAAACTATGTTAGAGGTCTTTATGAATCAAGGTACCATAGTAGTTTTAATTCTTTTCTTCCTTCCCTCATTAATAAGCTCTCAGAAACTTTTATTTTTACAAATGAGAATGGTAAGATTCTTAGCACATGATAGGTGCTTAGCAAATATTTGCTGGCTGAATATATTTTAAACCAAATTAAGTATATATAAAAGATAAATCATACATGATTTACTTACAGAAGCAATAAATTTGCCTTTTTGGAGGAGTTCAATGAAGTCAGGCAACACAGATTTTCTAAGAGACGTATGTATAAAAATAACATCATTCATGATTTGGGATATTGTAGCTTGCCTCAGTACACAAGTAGCCTGTAGCTGCCCTAAACTACAGGCTTATAATCACTAGTGTTAGGAGCCATACTAAAATTGAAAAGAGTGTGGGGACAGTTCAACGGCAGATCATTTCAGATAAGTCCAATCTATCACGCCACAGGGGCTGACAGCTATTATATTACTTTTTCCTCTTCCCTGCCTTCAAGACAATGGGAAGGGAGATGGCACACTGATGGGATGGGTTAACAAGGATATGAACTGAAAGGCTGGACTGAGAGAGACTGGACAAGTCAACATGGAGCTTCATTTCTGAGATTCACACGACCCCAAGGAAGTCCAAAGAAGCTGACTCAGGAATTATCTATATTTTGTTTTATGACAGTCCAAAATAGGCACAAACTCTTGAGTTACCCTCCTTTCTGATACCTCCTCTGAAAGCTCCCTTTTCTGCAAGACCAACTAGCAAATAGATCTAATGACCTCATAAAGCAAGTGACATTAAGGAATAAAAAGTACACAGTAGTTACAGGAGCATGTATATCCTGAAAGTAATTTATTAACTCAAGGACAGTGCCAATACGTAAATTATGCAGGGGAAAGATTTTTGCAAGGGAGAAAGGATCTTCTGGTGCTGTGTGCTAGTCCTAGTACACTATAACTTATTTTCCCCATTTTTATCAGAAGGATAAAAACAGAGAAGTTAGTACCATTTAAAAACATATTAGCGGGGCGCCTGGGTGGCGCAGTCGTTAAGCGTCTGCCTTCGGCCCCGGGCATGATCCCAGTGTTCTGGAATCGAGCCCCACATCAGGCTTCTCCACTAGGAGCCTGCTTCTTCCTCTCCCACTCCCCCTGCTTGTGTTTCCTCTCTTGCTGGCTGTCTCTCTCTATCAAATAAATAAATAAAATCTTTAAAAAATAAAATAAAATAAAATAAAAACATATTAGCCACCTTCCATCCACCTGACTTTCCCTCATTTGTGAAGAGGTCCTCTACTAGACTCAGAAAAATGAAAGCATCACTACTGTAGGATAGGAAGTGTTCTGCAAAGGTCAATATTCAAAACTGTGGAGAGTCCCTTTAAGTTCCTTTACACAAAGTGGTCCATTTAGGAACAAATTTCAAACAAATAAATCCTTTTGCAATAACAGCATCTATTATTCTATGTCACACACACATAGATACTCAAGTTCTTTTTAGAAGATTAGCACTCTTCAGAGTACTTTGCTGGCACTGCAAAGATACATATCTCTTTAGAACTATTTGCTCTGGTTTTAAATTTATGGTGTATGAGGGGAATGAGGTCTAGAACTTGTGATTATTGTGTATATTAAAGTAAAAGAATTTATAGGTAGATGTTGACTTTCTCCTCTTCTGATCCAAATCCCATTAACTCTTTAAGGGCCCAGTTTAAATTTTACTTCTTCACAATGCCTGGCTTTTCCTTTTGTCTCTTCTAACTTACTGTCCATATCATGCTTCTGAAACTTGATAAGTATTATGTTACAATGTTATTTAAAGTTTCATATTAATGTGTTCTTTCTTCAAACATAATATTTTTAAGAGTAGCAACTGTCAGTTTTCTTTTCCATTGGTTATACCACTTAGCACTCCCTGCACGCAATAGGTAATCATTAAATTGGCATTAAATGAACAAATGGGTATACCTTTAGGATTCTGGAGTTGATGCATCAGTTCATGGAATTTATCCTGAGCACCTGGCAAGTCCATTTTATTAACTGCCAGGAGTGCAGGTTTTGTCTGAAGTTCCTCTTTGTACAACTCCAATTCCTTCAAATCAAAAAAGAAAAACCAAGTAATTTTATTAAAGTATCTATATAGATTACTTATTTAGTAATATCTTCCTTTACTTTGTAGGCCTGGGTGATCTAGAGCCCACTCACATTTCTGAAATGCAATAAACTTCATAACCACAAAATTAAGTGACAAAGAAAATTCATAATATGCTCACTGGCTGTGTCACATGTTAATATCTTATAACTCAAATGACATCCTAGAGACATTGTGATTTGTGCCTAGGGCCAAATACAGGTATTTAGACTTCTGTTAAGCACACTGATAAAATTCAGAAGTAAATAATGACAATCTAATGCTATACTATACATTACTCTTAGAAAAAGTAACTGTGCTTAGGAGTAAAATCTTCATGACTATGGATTAGGCAATGGTTTCTTAGCTATGACACCAATGCACAAGCAAAAGAAAAAACAGACAAAAAGAACTTCATTAAAATGTAAAATTTTGTGCTTCAAAAAATATCATAAAGAAAGTGAAAACAAGGGCACCTGGGTGGCTCAGTTGGTTAAGCATCTGCCTTTGGCTCAGGTCATGATCTCAGTGTCCTGGGATGGAGCCCTGCATTGGGATCCCTGCTCAGCGGGGAGTCTGCTTCTCCCTCTCCCTCTGCCCCTCCCCCTGCTCATGCACTCACTCTCTCTCTCTGAAATAAATAAATAAAATCTTAAAAAAAAAAAAGAAAAAAAAAGAAAGTGAAGACAAGTGAAATGGGAGAAATATTTGCAAGTCATGTACCTGATAAGGGACTTGTATCCAAAATATACAGAACTCTAACAATAAAAAGACAAGTAATCCAATTTAAAAAATGGGCAAAGAATCTGAACAGACATTTCTCCAAAGACATACAAATGGCTGATAAGCACATGAGAGGATGTTCAACATCATTAGTCACTAGAGAAATGCAGGTCAAAACCCTAATGAAATACCACCTCACCTACCACGATAACTAAAAATAAAAGACACAGACAAAAAACTAGAACTCTGGGGCATCTGGGTGGCTCAGTCATTAAGTGTCTGCCTTCAGCCCAGGGCGTGATCCCAGCGTTCTGGGATGGAGCCCCGCATCAGGCTCCTCCGCTGGGAGCCTGCTTCTTCCTCTCCCACTCCCCCTGCTTGTGTTCCCTCTCTCGCTGGCTGTCTCTCTCTCTGTGTCAAATAAATAAATAAATAAAATCTTAAAAAAAACAAAACAAAACTGGAACCCTCACATAACTTGCTAGTGTGATTATAAAATAGTACAGTAGTGCAGCCATTCTGTAAAACTCTGGCAGTTCCTCAAAATGTTAAACATTGATTGACCATATTATCTAGCAATTCTACTCCTAGGTATATATGCCCAAGAGAAATGAAAACATGTCCATACAAAAACCTGTATTCAAATGCTCACAGGAGCATTATTCATAATAGACAAAAAGGACAGGATATAAGATATACAAAGTCCTGGAGGTAAGCAACATCATGCTGTGTTAGAGAGAATTCATGTGGCTAAGTATAGAAAGTAAGGCAAGATGAGCAGAGATGAACTGCTAGGTAGGAGCCAACCCCTGCCAGACCTCAGAAACCATGTTCAGGGTAAGACTTTAACCGAACAACAGTGGGGACCATTGAAGTGTTTTAAGTAGAGAACAAGCATCAGCTTGGTTCTTTCGCAAAGATCACTCTAGCTGCCATATAAAAAAATGGACTACAGAATGGTATTGTAATAGCATTGTGTAGTGACAGATGGTAGCTACGCTTGCAGTGAGCATAGCTTGATGCATAGAGTTGTTCAATCACTACGTTGCACACACCTGAAAATACTGGAACTTTATGTATCAACTAAATTTCAATTAAAAAAAATGGACTGGAAAGAAGTGTGACTGGAAGCAAGGAGATGACATAAGAATACTTAGAGCATTCTAGTGAGGGGGACTGATGATTATAACACTGTGGGAAGACAAGTAGATAAATTTCTGAGAGATTTAGGATATAGGACTGACAGGGCTTAATGCAGGTGGTGAGAAAGATAGAATTGAGACCAACACCCAGGATTCTGGTTTATAAAACCAGTAAATTTCAGTTGTATACATATTAAGTTTGAGAACGTAATGGGACATCCAATGAAAGATACCCATTAGGCAGGTGGTCTAAAGCACAACCAAGAGATGTAGGTATTGGAAACAGATCTGGCAGTCATCAGCATATTAACTCTAACTGAATACTACCTAAAGAATGAACATAAAAGAGCATACAAAACAGCCTGGGTGGCTCAGTTGGTTAAACGTCTGCTTCTGGCTCAGGTAATGATCTCAGAGTCCCGGGATCAAGCTCCACATCTGGCTCCCTACTTATCGGAGAGCCTGCTTCTCCCTTTGCCCCTCACCCCACTCATGCTCTTTCTCCCGCTCACTCTCTCTCCCTCAAATAAACAAAATCTTAAAAAAAAAAAAAAAAGACTGAGAAATAGTCTAAAAAGTAGGAATAAAAGTTCAAGCAAGATAAAGTCTGAGAAGTATGTAATAGGGAATTAGAATAAAGGAGGATTTCACTGGTCGTAATGGTTTGAAGCGTGGGTTAATATAGAACTGGAGAAAGCAAGTTTAGATGATTCTTTGACATCAGAGCTTCAAAAAGTAGAGGTGGAATATGCATTTATTCTAATTATCTGTTATTTAATACAGCTCTAAATGCCTATTTATTAGACCAAATACAAAACACAGTAAAACAGAAAACCTACTTTTGTAAGCAGTATTATGGTTTCAAAGGCAGTTCTATATTGAGTTTGAGAAGAAAGCTGAAATCCAGAAATATCGACCTAAAAAAGATGGAAAGAGACAGTCTTTAACATAAAAACAACAGTTATAAATTTCTATGTTTTAAAATGTTTTACTTTCTCAAGCTAAAAATAATTTCCCAATCTATACACTATTGGTAATTCAGTACTTCAAAATAAGTAAGACAAACTGTGGTGTCAAGACAGCCATAATTATTCTGATAAAATTACAATCATTAATTAAATGAGAAACTAGTATAGACAAAACAATTTGTATGTACTATATAGACAATCTCATATAGCTCTAGCACCATCAATGAGGTAGGAAAGAGATACTATATAGCATAGCAGTATGTTGACAATCTTAAGGAATTAAACCTTGACAAGTATGGTTAAACTTACATCTGATATAGTAATCCCATTTCCACTCTGTATTATAAACAAAGATTACTTACTATATTTGACCCCATTTAAACACTTCGTGGAGTAACATATTATACTACCTTATCTTTAAATATTATTATAAAAAGTTTCTAGGAAAACTAAACACATTGATTTTCACATTCATTTCAACATTACATTGGTACACATATGACTTACAACAAACAGTAGTTGTCTAGTTCTTTCTACATGCTTGAGGAATTTGTGGCCCATTCCTTTGTTCATATGTGCTCCTTCTATTAAACCAGGAAGATCAGCTACTGATATCTAATACAAAGTCAAATAGTTTGATAAAAAAGAAAACAATTACATCCCCAAATTTTCATATTTTAAATACAGTTACTAGTTTGTGATTACCATTTCATCTTTATAAAGCCAAGATATTAAGAATCAAAACCCTTTGTTATCAGAAATTAAGAGTCCCATTTTTACTTACTAATCCAACAATTTAAGAATTCTAGGGAATAGTTTAACATTTATTAATCACATAAATTCTCTTTAGAATTCCATCAATTATTTTGTTCAATATGAACCTGTCACAGAATTTCAACTTTCTGAATTCTTAAAAGTATAGAAGAATATTAATTCAGCAGTGACTTAGAATAGCTCTGTAGTTTCAAATTTCTAAATTCCATATATAACTGATTTTGTGGTACCAATGTTCCTTTTCTGTTTATGTTCTACCAGAAGGACTACTGACCATTTTTGAAAAGTAAAGGATATAAGGTTCTTATAACTCCCTTTTGAAGTTATTAACTGTTAGTCTACATTTGTGGTTTTCAAACCTGACTGCACATTATAAATACCCAGGGATCTTTTATACAGTAGAGATACCCAGGCCTTCCCCCAAGGAATTGGTTTCAAATCTCTGGGGCCCAGGCTTCATTTATCATTGCTATTCTGAAGGCACCCAGTTAATTCTGATGTGCAGTAAGGGATGAGAAGCACTGCTCTTCACACACTGCCCCTGTACAGGATTTCAGAATTTTAAAGGAAATTGTGACTATGTGACAAAGCAGTCACACAGACAAAATACAACAGAGGTCTCATGTCCCGAAAATATTTTTTTTCATGTCCTGAAATTTTGTTTGTAGGTTCTCCACTGAGATTTTTGCTATTGAAAATTGAGTTTCCCTTAAATTTTACAAAGTTCTCTTTTCCTCTAAATATTGTTCTCCATATTCACATTATTTATTATTTTACTTATTATTCTATATAATAGAATATTATATATTGCTGAAGTTTTTAAACTGTCTATTGTTATATAAGTATTATAAATGAATATAAATCTTTTATATCTCATTGATATATCATCACCTTGTAAATGTAATGTCCCTGTAAATATAAAACCAAAGTATAAATGTAATATAAAGTCCATACTTTACATTAGGGTTCACTCTTGGTGTTGTCCATTCTATGGATTTTGACAAATGTATTATCATCCTGTACCTACCATTATCATATGAATAACGAATAATAACTGAATGTCACACAGTTAGAACCATACTGTATGTAGCCTTTTCAGATTGGCTTCTTTCAGTTAGTAATATGCATTTAAGGCTCTTCCATGTCTTTTCATGCCTTCACAGCTCAATTCCTCTTAGTCTTACATAATATTCCATTATTACCATTTATTCATCCATTCACCTACTGAAGGACATCTTGATTGCTTCCAAGTTTTGGCACTCATGAACAAGACTGCTACAAACATCCATGGGCAAGTTTTTGTGTGTATATAAGTTTTTAATTCATCTGGGTAAATACCAAGGAGCATAAATCCTTATCATACATTACACATTTAAAAAAATTTTGTTACTTTCCTTTGTTATTTGTTTTTACTCTAATTATTCAAGAGATCTATAGTTATTCCTTATGAATGAAAAACAAATTTTAATAGCTAGACCAGAATCCCATTCAATTAAAGAAATTTTTTTTAGAAAGAGAAAGCTGGAATAAAGTCAATTCCATGAACTTTAGAAAATGTTTTTAGGAAACAAAAATCAATAATCAAATATTGCAGTAAAATATGGACTTGCAACGAGAACAGAGATCAAAGAGATAAAGATGATTCTATGCTGTAATGATAAACCGGGTCTAAACTTTGGAAGGACAAAAGGTTGTATTTTTATGCAATATTTTACAATGATTGTGCTCAGCAGAATTGATTCGATCATGGTCTCATTTACCAAAAACAAAATTGTGCTACTTTCCCCCCCTCAACACCACAGAAACAATCAAATATTACAAAGTCCAAGTACCAAAAGCAAGTACTTTCACTTCTAAGCAAGTGTCTTACTTTAAAAATACTCACCTGTTTGAAATCATTATACATAATCTTTCCAAGTTGAGGCTTTAATGTTGTAACTAAAAGAATAAAAAAAATAAATTAAAGCTAGAATAAAGGCTGGTACTCTCAAAACTGTCTTAGCATTATGTATAAAATAAATAATACTTTTTTTTTTTTTAAGATTTATTTATTTGACAGAGAGAGACAGCCAGCGAGAGAGGGAACACAAGCAGGGGGGTGGGAGAGGAAGAAGCAGGCTCCCAGCAGAGCAGGGAGCCTGATGCAAGGCTCGATCCCGGGAACCTGGGATCACACCCCTGGGCCAAAGGCAGACACTTAACAACTGAGCCACCCAGGTGCCCCAATAATACTTCTTTTTTGTAAACAATTTAATTCAGATCATGCTCTCATTTGTTGAAATGAAAAATACAATTATAATCTGCACAGGCATAAATCTAATATAATTAGTGGGCTTCAAAGTTCTTTGGTTATAGTTTAAGGAGCATGATAAAGGTGCTGGTGGGTAGAACAGAATATAGGTTTCTATCACTGGGTCTGTAGGTGAAATTTGTTTAGTCCTTTCTCATTCATTTATCCTCAAGCCTCATCAATCCTGCACTAGCCTCCTTCCTATGACTCTGAACTTTTGTTCCTCTTTCCTTCTCAAGAGGCCCTGTATTATAACAATAAATAACTGGCCATGTAATTTATAGCAATTAGCCTCAAATTAACTCTACTTCATCAGAGTTTAATTTTAGAATGGCTTAATTGTATTTTCCAGGTTAATGGATGTTTCTATATCTTTTTGTTTAATGATGGCAGAGATTCTATCATATTTATTCATTACTTGGTCTAAGCATCCATTATATTTCATCTAGCTACTGCAATAGCCTAACTATTCTTCCCAGACGCATTTATGTCCCACACTGATCCATTTTCTACATTATATGCAGAGATCTTTTTGAAAAGCAAATCTAACCATTTATCATTTAAAAGGCTATCAGCTGCTCTTTAGATAAAAGAGCAAATAAAGCCTACCTGGTCTATATGATATGGTCTCTACTTAATCTCCTGCCTCATCAATTCCCTCTTTCCCTTACTACATGTTCTCTAGACACACAGATCTCCCTGCCACCACAGAGCTACTTCCTCTGACTGAAGCATCTTTCACATCCACTGTCTGTCACTGATTAACACATGTATTCTTCACACCTGAGCCCTAGCATCACACTTTCCCAAAGAAGTTTAAAGCAGCTACCTACACTCTTTCATAGAATCATAATATATTGCCCCCATAGTCAGGCGTGATATATGTGCCTTCCCCTACTAGTACGTAAGCTCAGTAAGAGTCAGAACAGTATCTGTTTTTGCTTACCAGTCTTTGTTTCTCCAGAACCCACTGCAGTTCATGGAAATAAATACTTGCTAAATGAATGAAAGAACAGTGCTTGATAAAGCGTAGGTGCTCATAAAATCACAACTAAATCAAATAAATGATTATGCAAAGGAGAAATAAATGCAAAAAAGCAAGTGTCTAACAAGGACTAAAACCTTTTTGAAGGCTAAATAGATTTCAAGGATTAATGGGAAATGCATGTATTCTATCAGCCAAGAGTTTTCAAACTAAGGCTACCTCAGAGTTGTCACTTTATTCATACTCAAAGAAAGATTAGTCTTTAAAAATTTACCTCCACATATTAAAATACACAACAAATGATACTTACATGCATAATCTGCAATTGCAGGTTTTGCATGAGAAACCTGACTTAGCAAAGAGGATTTTCCAGCATTTGGGAATCTGAAATGAAAAAATAATGCATTAAAACAAATATTAGTTATTATTAATAATACTTGCTTATCTCTGAATTTCTAACATTTCAGGAAGTAGATTTCTTGAATATTTCTGGGAATAAAAGTAGACTATAAATTAAAAATAATCCTGAAAAACTTGAATGAAATACACATATGAAAAACGTAAAGATAAATTCATGCGGACACTAGAGATGTTTTAGTATTGGGAGTAAATAATTCAATTATCTTAAAAAAACCTACAAATCATGGAAAAACAAAAAGACTAATAACAATACCAGCAATCCACTAATTCTAGCCAAACAATGACAAAATATTACTTATATTGCTTTATAGATTTTTCTTTAATATGTTTTATATGGACTTTTTCAAATACATACAAAAGTAGAGAGAAGTAATGAATCTCACTTAACAATTTCCTAGCTTCAACAAATAATACATTCCCAACACTTTTTTTTAAAGCTGGTTTGTACAGGGATTCACCTAAGGTCCGTGTATTACAATTGGTTAATGTATTCCTTAAATTTCTTTTGGTAAAGGTCTCCCCCCCCCCATTTGGTTTCCCCTTTGCAATTTTATTTCATTTATTTTTTAAAAAAGATTTATTTATTTGAGAAAGAGAGAGCATGCATGTGCTGCAAGTGCAAGCAGGGTGAGGGGCACAGGGAGAGAGAGAATCCTCAAGCAGACTCCCTGCTGAGTGTGTTGCCCCACACGGGGCTTGACCCCAGGACCCTGAGACCATGACCCTAGTCGAAATCAAGAGTAGGCCACTTAACTGACTGAGCCACTTAGGCACCCCTGCAATTTTATTTTTAAGGAAACTGGGTCATTTGTCCCATAGCGTATCTTTCCCATAGTCTGGATTTTCTTTTGCTGACACTCCCATGATGTCCTTTAGCATGCTCCTTTGCCCCAGTTTTTCTATAAATTGTTAGTTTGAGATAAAGCCTTGATCAGGTTCAGTTTTGATTTTTTTTTTTCCTGAAAGATTACTTCATAGTTGGTTGGCCTGCTTTTTAAACTGAGTAATATAAGGTGAACACAGTGGGCACAGTGTAATTTACTTGTTAGGCATTTAGGTTACCTCCAATTTTTTACTATTATAAATAACATTGCAAAAAAAATGTATGCAGCTAGAAGGACATATACCAACATTAACAGTCACCCCTAAGTGGTGGAATTAATAGTTAACTACTTTTTTCTTTCAGCAAATTTTCTTTCAGCATTATTTGTCTAGCTTTTAAAACTTTAAATACTACAGTGATTATCCTTGAACATTTTTTTAAAAGACTACTTATTTGAGAGAGAGACAGAGAGAGAGGGTGTGAGCACACGAGCAGGGGGGAGGGGCAGAGGGAGAGGGAGAAGCAAACTCCCTGCTGAGCAGGGAGATGGATCCAGGGCTCAATCCTAGGACTCTGAGGTCATGACCTGAGCCAAAGGCAGAGAGGCTTAACCGACTGAGCCACCCACACGACCCTATCCTTGAACTTTTACATATACCTTTAATCTCTTTCTTGAGATACCTTTTTTGATGAGAAAATACTGAATTACAATATAATTAAAATATATATTGTTTTTAAGGCTTTGATTTTATTGCCAAATTTGCCTTAGGAAAGGCCCACCATAAATGAAAGAAAGTACAAGGAATGAGAGTCACTTAAGAGATGATTTCCTCAATTCCATTGATATTTTCATTACGTTTATCCAAACAAAATTTATTAATCATTAACTTGTACCAGGCAATATACTAGGTATCAGAAATGCAGCAATCAATGAGACAAATGTGATCTCTGTCTTCACAGCTTTCATTCAAATTAGAGAAAGCTCTTCTTACAAAACATGCCAAACTTTCACTTGGAATAATGGTGTAATATTTTGGGAATATTAACCTGAAGTTCTATAAAAGTTTATAAGCTCTTTTAACATTCAAAAGAAACCTAATTAAAGTATCTCATTAAATATATCTTCCTATAATGAATTTAAAATAAAATTAGGTGAGATTTTTTTAATGACTCCTTTTCCTGTGGAAATACAGTATTGTCTTAGATCTTATTGTACCCAGGCCCTTGTAACTTTTTGAAATGCAAACTGCAATAATTTTTATTCATGATTATCCCTAACTAGACTTGCTTATTTCTTTCCATTATCCTCATAGTTTCATAATAGTATTAAATGCAGAAAAATGCCAGCAACTAATTCCAAAGAGATCAAAATATAAGAAGAAAAAGGATGCTAATGGTTGATGAAATGATAATTGAGATTTTTTCCTGAAAAGTACTTAATAAAAATGTTAGAGGCTGAAATCCAACCTATGCAAAGATCAGATTGGACAACAGTACAAATACGTTAGTTATAGGGACCTTTCCTCTAAGGGTTCAGTTCAATCCTGAAACGAGCAAGCAGGTATCTGTTTATGCTGGTACTCATGGTAGTAACTTGTTAAGAATAGTTGCCTAATTTAAAAGCACCAAAATACATACATTAAGAATTGTACTTAAGAAACTTGATGCTTAAAAAAAGGAACTTGATGCTTTAATTATTGACTGTAATATCAAACCCACTTCTAAAGAGCTTAGTATTTCACTATATGTACTCTCCAGTAAGTTGGCAATGTAATGATGATGATGATGATGATGACAGCAGCCACCATTTACTAAGCATTCATAAATCCAAGGCATGTGTTGTGCTGCAAACGTGTTATCTTATATTTTAGCAACATCTCCAGCCACTATTAAAAATGAGAAAACAAAGGCTTAGAGACATTCTAAAACTTATCCAAGACCTTCCAGGTGGTCTCCAGAGGATATGAGATTCTAACCCAAATAGTCTCTCACTTGAGTCTCCCATTCTCACCCCACCTTTACTACTCAGCCTTGTCAGGCTCTTCTTAGTCTGCAGAGGTGTTTCCATGGAACTTGAAACACATTTTTGTATGGGATAGACCGGTGATGGGTAGTAAGGAGGGCACATATTGCATGGTGCACTGGGTGTTATACACAACTAATGAATCATCGAGCCTTACATCGAAAACCGGGGATGTACTGTATGGTAACTAACATAATATAATAAAAAAAAAAAAAAGAAACACATTTTTGTAACAAATGAGACTGTGAATGGCTAGATTCTCAGTCTTGTCCACAAAACCCTACTAAGCCTACAACATTGTGAAAAATATACATTATTACAGAAACTATGCCTGATAACTATGTTTTATGGAAAAGACTAACTGCAAATGGCAAGCTTGAACACCAGGATCACATCTTTATAATGTCAGCAGGAATAGGGCCTTTATGAATTCGAAGCCCCTGATATTAAGCCCTAGTAGCTAGACAGGCATGGCAAGAGGTGAGGGATTCAGACTAATGACTCTGGTAAAGAAACAGTGAGATGGCTGACATGGTAGATAAAGAGAGTTAGAAAGAAGCTATGTAAAGCGAGGAATGGAACTGGAAGTTTGAAGTAGAGCCAGCAATAAGGCAGTGTTCCCTACCTTTTTCTTAGGTGTACCATGTGACTACCATGTAATGCTGCAGTGGGGCCGGGCAGAGAGGGAGAGAAGAAATGCAAAGTTGAAGTCCTCCCTTCCTTTACCTACTTTCTATCTTGCTATCTATCCCCCTAGTCAGGTGCCAGCACTGCAACCCCGACAGCTAAACAGCATTGTTTGATGAAACAATGGAAGCCTGTGAAAGAGGACAACGTTGTGGGGTCTACAATACTGAGAATGGACAGACCCTAGGCAGAGCATGAAGGACAGGGAAACAGTCACAGTGAGATCCAAATTGGTGCTCAATAGTGTCTAAATCTGATGGTTGAGACTCTCTGTATTGGCTGTTAACCACCTGATCAACAATATAACGATACCTCTATTAAGACTTATAAGAATATCTCAATCATTTTTTCTCTTTTTATTTCCTCCTATACACTTCATAAAATGTGGTTTGGAATTTTAATTTTATTCCTTACCATCTGGTAACATTCTTTCACCTTCCTATACTACTGCATTTGACTGATTTTTCTTTTTTGATTCATTCTCTACCATTCCCACTAGCCTACTCAACTGTTACGATTTTCCTTTCTTTTTATAAATAAATATTAATTGTGAAGCTCTGTTTGCAATGGTACAATAACTATATTTAGCAGCATCCTCAAAGTATACAAACACACAAATTCTATAAATAACACTGGTCCCAAATTACCATTTGTATTTGTCTCCTACTCATGAACTATCTCTCTGAAATTATAAAAATAAAAATACAAATGATACTTACCCCACTAGGCCTATATCAGCTATAAGTTTTAGATCGAGGTGAATGATTCGTTTCTGGCCTTTCAGTGGTAAGAAATTAGTGAGTAATTTTCCTCCAAGACCTCCTTCAGCTACCAAAATTCTGTCTTTCTCTTTATTGAGTTCTCCTTAAAAAGACAGAGAAAGATACTTAGAACAAAGATTACTAAGTGAAGCTAATCACTAATGACATTTTTGTTTAGAAACAGATGCCAGGGGCGCCTGGGTGGCTTGGTTGTTAAGCATCTGTCTTTGGCTCAGGGCGTGATCCCGGCATTCTGGGATCGAGCCCCACATCAGGCTCCTCCGCTGGGAGCCTGCTTCTTCCTCTCCTACTCCCCCTGCTTGTGTTCCTTCTCTCACTGGCTGTCTCTCTCTCTCTGTCAAATAAATAAATAAAAACTTAAAAAAAAAAATAAACAGATGCCAAAAAATTCCAACTTATAAATCTCAAGAGCTGTATCTTTACAATAATCTTAAATCTAGCAGTAAAGTTTGAACAACTTTTTAAAAAAAGAATTATTATTTGAGAAAGAGGGAGCTTGAGTGAGCACATGCACGCTAGTGGGGGAGGGGCGGGGAGAGGGAGAATCTCAAGCAGACTCCCTGCTGAGCAAGGATCTTGACACAGGGCTTGATCCCAGGACCCCAAGATCATGACCTGAGCTGAAATCAAGAGTCAGACACACAACCAACTGAGCCACCCAGGTGCCCCTTGAACAACTTTTTTTCCCACTTGAACAACTTTTTATATAAAGTTTTCAAAATCTCTTATAAATTAGCAGTTGAAATAGTTTTTAAAAAACTTAAAGACGAGTTATTCTCCACAGTTCCCAAACAATTTTAGAAAATATGTACATTTTCACAACCTTAGAAACTACAATACACTTACCTATAATTTTACCATTTTCATCAGTTACTGAAATACCCACAGGTACAGGAATTTCACAATCTTTTCCTTTAGACCCTTTCAGTGCACTAACTCTACAAAAAAATAAAGCTAAAATTAAAACAGGGAAAACCCACTATATTACCTGGACTGTATTCAAGCAAATATAATGGTTTATAAAGACCAGCAACCAACTTTTCTTGTTAATGTAGATGTTAAATGGCCAAAAAGAGGAAGAGAAAATTATCCCTATTTTTTTGCATTTTAGACTACCATATAAAAACAATAAAAATAAGTAATAAAAACAAGTAACAATAATAATAAGTAATGATTTAAGTTACCAAGCTAACCGCCAAGTCATTTTAACTCATAATGAACTAAAGTATTATATGCCTAAAATGGAGAGATCATTTCTATAACACAAATAAGCTAGAAAAAAATGGAAAATCCATTAAATAACAAACTTTTAACAAGCTGACCTCAAATACGAGTACTTTAATTATAAGAGATTCATCTAGTTACTTTCACACTGCTCATGATAGAATTAATTGGTATAAACTTTGAACTAGCAATTCTACTTCTGGAAATTAATCCTAAAAAAATTAACTGAACAATCATGTAAAACACTATATACACAAGGATGTATATTACATTGTGACTGTAACAGTGAAAAAAGTCTATAATTACCTAAATAAATGAATGCCAAAAAAATTGTTATTTCCAGTAGTATATTAGTATGCAGCCATTCTGAACAATTCTCTGGCATGGAAAAAAATGCTAAGAGAAAAGAAAAGGTTGGAAAATATTGTGCTCTCATCTTTGTACCCCCAAGTTTTACATACATGCACATAATTACAAGCTAACTGCCACAAGTCACTTTGCATAAACATATAGAAAAAACTTAGAAAAGTCAAGAAAAGGTGAATAGTGGTTATCTATGGGTAGAAGAATCACAGGTGATTGACTTTCTTTTTCCAAATTTTTAAATTTTATCTGGTATTTTTAAAATGAGCTTGAATAACCTTTATATAGAGATAAGATGAAGAAAAATATACAAACAAAAAGATTATACAATTATATAATGATAACCATATTAAGGCTATTACATAATTATCTACCACTTACTCAGCCAGTGTGTACCAGGCACTATTAAAAGCTTTATTTAGATTAGCTTAAGATTCATGACAATCCTATGAAATAGGTAGTTATTTAAGTTTTTAAATTCCAGTTAATTAACATACAGTATAATATTGGTTTCAGGTGTTCAAAATCAACACCTACACATAATGCCTTGTGCTCACCACAAGTGCACTCCTTAAACCCTATCACCTATTTCACCCATCCTCCCCAACCTACCTATCCTCAGTAACTGTCAGTTTGCTCACTATAGTTAGGAGTCTATTTCTTGGTTTGCCTCTCTCTCTCTCTCTTTTCCCCTGTGCTCATTTATTTCTTAAATTCTACATATGAGTAAAATCATATGGTATATATTTGTCTTTCTCTGACTGAGAGTATTAGTATTATCCTCTCTAGCTCATCCACATCCTTGCAAATGGCAAGATCTCATTCTTTTTTATGGCCAAATAATATTCCATTGTATATGTATACTGTATCTCCATTCATCATTTAATGGACATTTGGGCTCTTTCCGTAATTTGGATATTGTTGATAATGCTGTTATAAACATCAGGGTGCGTGTATCCCTTCGAATTAGTATTTTTGTATTTTGGGGGTAAATACCCAGTAGTGTGATCACTGGGTCATTGGGTACTTCTATTTTTATATTTTTGAGGAACCTCCATATTGTTTTCCAGAGTGGCTGCATCAGTTTGCATTCCCACCAATAGTGTAAGTTCCCCTTTCTGTGCATCCTCCCCAAAACCGGTTGTTTCCTCTGTTGTTAATTTTTGCCATTCTGATTGGTGTGAGGTGATATCTCATTGTAGTTGTTATTTGTAATTCCCTGATGATGAGTGATATTGAGTATGTTTTCATATGTCTGTTGGTCATCTGTATGTATTCTTTGAAAAAGACAGGTCTTCTGCCCATTTTTTAACTGGGTTATTTGTTTTTTGGGTGTTGAGTTTTTGTAAGTTCTTTATATATTTTGGATACTAACCCTTTATCAGATATGTCATTTGCAAATATCTTCTCACTCCATAAGTTGCTTTTTAGTTTTGTGGACTGTGTGCTTCACTGTGCTTTTCATTTTTATGAAGTCCCAATAGTTTATTTTTGCTTTTGTTTCCCTTGCCTCAGGAGACAATCTAGTAAGAAGTTGCTATGGCAAAGGTCAAAGAGGTTACTGCCTGTGTTCTTCTCTAGGATTTTAATGGTTTCCTGTCTCACATTTAGATCTTTAATCCATTTTGAATTTGTTGTTGTGTATGGTGTAAGAAAGTAGCCCAGTTTCATTCTTTTACATGTTGCTGTCCAGTTTTCCTTACATCAACTGTTGAAGAAACTGTCTTTCTTCCATTGGATACTCTTTCCTGCTTTTTCCAAGATGAACTGACCTATAGTTGTAGGTTCATTTCTGGGTTTTCTATTCTGTTCCACTGATCTATGTGTCTGTTTTTGTGCTAGTACCATACTGATCACTTGATCACTACAGCTTTGTAATATAACTTGAAGTCCAGAATTGTGATGCCTCCAGCTTTGCTTTTCTTTCTCCAAGATTGCTTTGGCTATTTGGGATCTTTGTTGGTTCCAAAGAAATTCTAGGATTATTTGTTCCAGCTCTGTGAAAAATACTGTTACTATGTTGATAGGGATTGCATTAAATGTGTAGATTATTTTGGGTACTATAGACATTTCAACACTATTTGTTCTTCCAATCCATAAACATGGAATATTTTTCCATTTCTTTGTGTCCTCTTCAATTTCTTTCAACAGTATTTTATAGTTTTCAGAATACAGATCTTTTACCTCTTTAGTTAGGTTTATTCACAGGTATCTTATGTTTTTTGGTGCAACTGTAAATGGGACTGTTTCCTTGATTTCTCTTTCTGCTGTTTCATTATTGGTATATAGAAATGCAACAGATTTCTGTACATTGATTTTGTATCCTGTGACTTTACTGAATTCGTGTATCATTTCTAGCAGTTTTTTTTGTAGAGTTTTACAGGTTTTCTACATAGAGTATCAGGTCATCTGCAAATAGTAAAAGTTTGACTTCTTCCTTGCCGATTTGAATGCCTTTTATTTCTTTTTGTTTGATTGCTGTGGCTAGGACTTCCAGTACTGTATTAACTAACCGTGGTGAGAGGGGACATCCCTGTCTTGTTCCTGATTGTAGAGGAAAAGCTCTCAGATTTTCCCCATTAAGGACAGTATTGGCTGTGGTTTTTTTGTATATGGCCTTTATGATGTTGAGGTATGTTCTCTCTAACCCTCCTTTGGTGAGGGTTTTTATCATAAATGGATGTTGTACTTTGTCAAATTGCTTTTTCTGCATCTTTTGGAAGGATCATATGGTTATTATCCTTTCGTTTATTAATGTGGAATTTCACGTTGATTGATTTGCAAATATTGAGCCACCCTTGCAGCCCAGGAATAAATCCCACTTGGTCGTGGTGAATGATTCCTTTAATGTACTGTTGGACTTGACTTGCTAGTATTTTGTTGAGAATTTGCATGCATGTTCATGAGGGATATTGATTTATAGTTCTTTTTTAGTGCAGTCTCTCGTTTTGGTATCAGGATAATGCTGGCCTTATAGAATGAATTTGAAAGTTTTCCTTCCATTTCTATTTTTTGGAAAAGTTTGAGAAGAATAGATATTAACTCTTCTTCAAATGTTTGGTAGAATTCACCTAGAAAACCATCTGTCCCCAGACTTTCATTTGTTGGGAGTTTTTTCATTACTGATTCAACTTTTCTGCTGGTTATCAGTCTGTTCAAGTTTTCTGTTTCTTCCTGTTTCAGTTTTGGTAGTTTATATGTTTCTAGGAATTTATCCATTTCTTCCAGGTTGTCCAATTTGTTGGCATATGGTTTTTCATAATATTCTTTTAGAATTACTTATATTTCTGTGGTATTGGTTGTTATTTCTCCTCTCTCATTTGTGATTTTATTTATTTGGGTCCTTTCTCTCTTCTTTTTCATAAGTCTGGCTAGGGGTTTATCAATTTTATTAATTTTTTCAAAGAGAACTAGGTACTATTATTATCCCTATTTTATAGCTGAAAAACAGACACTTATACAGATCTTGAACACTTTAAAGGTATTTACATGTTGAAGGCATGGCTTCTTCAGAGGAGTAGTTTTCTCAGTTGCAACTCAATAAGAAATAATAGTCATTGATACATATGTATATGTATACACATATATATGTACACACACAAATTCATATATATGACTTTAAAGTTTTGTGAGACCGTACTTACTATGTGATACGTGATGTTTCCTATTCTACTTTGTATATGAAATCTAATAAATTGATTTTATAACCCTAAGGCAATGTTTTTCAAAATGCAGTCATAACCAGCATTTAAAACAAGATAGGTGATTCCTGTACAACAATATGAATGTAGTACAATGCCACAGAGCTGTACATGTTAAAATGGTAAATTTTGTGTTATGTATATTTTCCTAAAGTAAAGGAAAACAACAACGTATGATATACCACACAACAGGAAATAGAGATAACATACATGCTTGGGTAAAAATGTAAAATGTTTCTCAGTGTGGGTGGCAACAAAAATGGTTTGAAAGTACCATATTAAAGAATTGAAAGACACAGTCTAAAAACACTAGTTTAGAATACTTAAAAGGAAGTCTAATAGTTGAGCTCTTTTTCCCATGATTAACTTCTTCATATCCCAAAAACTAAAGCACATGAACAAATCTTTCAAGGAGAAGAAGAGAAGGGAGTTAAGATTTATACTCAACAGGGAACAAATCTCTTCAGACGGAATTAAGTGAGCTTTGTTTGAAAAACAGAAAATGAGGGGCGCCTGCGTGGCGCAGTCGTTAAGCGTCTGCCTTCGGCTCAGGGCGTGATCCCGGTGTTCTGGGATCGAGCCCCACATCAGGCTCCTCTGCCTGCTTCTTCCTCTCCCACTCCCCCTGCTGTGTTCCCTCTCTCACTGGCTGTCTCTCTATCAAATAAATAAATAAAATCTTTAAAAAAAAAAAGAAAGAAAGAAAAACAGAAAATGAGAAGGTGGGGGTAGGTGCGAAGGGGGAGACCGTACTGATAAAGGTTGGTTGTTTGGGGTAAAGACACAGACTGGTTAGAAAGCACATTCTTGAGGTAAAATGGGGGATAAATTAGGCAACGTGTAGATACCAGTATATAAAAAAACTCCCCTGTATTAAATATTAAACTCCAAATACATATTTCAAAAAGTTAAAATATCAATCTATTCTCAAATCATTTATGATTTTAACTAACTTATACAAAGATTTTGCACTGAAATTTACAAAGCAATACCTTAAGATCACAGCATGATATACCGTACCCCACTGTATGAGTTCATCTTTGAGTCTACTACATGTAAGATATTGTTTTGGTATCTTGTTTATACTTGATCCTCAAAAAGGGTGTGAATTGAACAAAATGGACACTATCTCTGTTACCATTGCAAAATGAAAATAAATGACAGCTCAATTTCATCAATCCAAGAGTCTCAGCCTTTGGTTCTATAGCCAGAAACAAAACGTTATATAAGGTAACTTGCAAAGTACTTGTAGATTTCTGAATATTGATAAAAAACAACATTGAACAACTGATTATAAAAATAACATTGAACACTGTATGCCATAGTGGGCCACAAAAATGCATCTCTTTGACCTGACTGCAGGGAACATAAATGACCTATGGCCCCAGCTGGTGTGCTCTGAAATCTTAAAGAGCTGATGTTTCCCACAGTCTACTTCCAGCCAACAACTGGGTACAGCAGGGTTACTAAGGCAGCCCCTTTGTAGGAGACAAGGATTCCTCTGATGGGCAACTTCCGTTTAAGAAATCCATTAGCTTTGCCTAAACTTTCTTAGAATTGCACAACGGACTAAAACTTCGCCCTTCCCTCTCTCCTTCATAAGGCTTAGACTTGCACAGTGGTCAGACAACTTTCCCAACATCCTTAAGGTCCCTCCCCAGTTTGCCTTTATAGGTGTTTTCCCAATAAATCTCTTGCTCATCACATCCTACTTTGGTACCTGCTTCTTGTAGGACCCAAATAGAGACATATGACAGCATGATTCATAAAACTAAAATAATTCATTCAAATTCTGGCATTCAGTAAGTTTATTCAACTTCTTGGCTTAATTTACCTGAACTGCACAAGATAAATAAGACTGTTATCTCCTCCTCCTCTAAATTCTTCCCTAGCTTCCATGACACTAAGTCTCTCCTAACTCTCTCTGTTAGATCACACCTTCTGTTTCTTTTCCTTAAATGTTGGTGAATAACAGAATTTGATCCTCAATCCTTTTCTCTTCTGTAATGCACTTACCCTAGTCCATGCTTACAATCAATAAATTTATCTCTGGGCCTGATCATATTGCTGAATCACAGACCTGTATTTCAAGTGCTTGCTGACATCTCCAACGGCCCTTCAAACTCCCTTTTTCTACATCTCAGTTGCCACTTTTTACCATAATCCTTCTCAAAGAATGATACTATCATCTACCCACTCCTCAAGTCAAAACCAAGAAGTCATCCTTGATTTATCATTCTCTTTCAATACTTCATCAATCATGAAGTCTTATTTATTTAATATAGTTCTAATCCATCTATTTCTGTCAATCTAATTCATCATTCAACTAATGTTAACTGAGCATCTACTATGTACCAATCACTGTACTACATATCTGGGAAGAAATGATGATCTAAATTGTTATGTTCCCTGCCCTCATGGACCTCAATGGTAGTCTGTAAGAGAGCAGACATTAATCAAATACATGAGAAAATGGAAAATTGTATCTGTGACAAGTCTTATGAATTAGAACTTACACATGTGAGTTCATATGGGAATTCTGACCTAATCAGGGAGATCAGGAAAAACTTGAGCTTAAATCTAAAGGATTCATAGGAGGCAGCTGGACGATGGGGAGGTAAAAGCATTACAGAAAAGATAACACAAACAAAGGCCCAGTGATAGAAGACAAATACCAATACAAGATAGTAAAAGAAAGCCAACACGGCTGGAATGCAGAAAACACAGAATGTAGAGGGAGATGAAACTAGAATGATGGGTAGAGGCCAGACACTGTGAACATCATCATTTCTGAAATGTTGCAATATTCTCCAAATTGATCTCCTGTCTCTAGTCTCAATCAATATCTCCAATCCATTCTTTAACCAATTATCCCTACAGTGATTTTTCTAAGACACTAATTTATTAATGTCACTTGCCCATTTAAAATCCTTCAATGGCTCCCCATCACTCTAAGATAATCTTCAAATTCTGTAACACGGCATAACAGGCTCTCCATGATCTGGACTATAATGTCTTTACTTTAAAATAAGCCACCCCATTTGTACCACAGTTATGCTAGAAATAAGTATTATTTCACCAAGCAGTTCATTCCCTCCTAATGCACTGCCTTTATAAATGTTGTACACTTGCCAACACACATTTTCCTGCCTTGATTGTCTGGCAAAGTTCTATTCCCCTTTCAAGACTGGGTTCAACCACCACTTCCAAAATATAGGTAAGTAAGATTTTTCTTCAATTTCTTTGTAACAAAAGAAAAAGTTCTTTTCATATTTTGAGGGCAGCATAATAGCGTTTTGATGTCACAGAGAGAAGACCAAAACAAGCCAAAGGAAAACACACAAGGGATTTATCAGGAAATGGGCTCTAAATCTTAAGATCCCAGCAGAACTATTGGTGATGGTGGGGTGGGTAGAACAGTTGAGATTTAAAAAAGGTTTCCTAAAGATTGCTAAAAATTTAATTTTAGAAGAAAACAGTGGAGATTCAGATCATTTTCTGTTTTCACAGAGAAGTGCAAAAGAATATAAACAGACACTGAGAGAAGAAAAAGATAAAAATGTTAAAAAACTCCAAAACACTCTTTAGTATCTACCTTTTATCTTTACTAGAGTTGAGACGATTATTGTAGACTTTTGCTCATTTACAAACATAGAATATAATTTACTTCAAATTGCCAATTCAATTTTGATCTTCTAACTTTTTTTCCTCTGGGAGGGATTAATTTTCTAAAATCAAAGTCATTCAGTAAATACTTACCGACTATTTGCTCCTTCTCCAGCCACAAACCGTTTCTGAGGATATTTGTCTTTAAGTTGTTTTAAAGTCATTTTGTTATGGGCTACAACCCAGACGTCACCACCTTTTCCACCTTCTCCACCTAAACGAGGGTAACCCATTCCACCACTTCCTCCTCTGGTGAAGAGTCTTAGGTTATCAATGAAGTTTCCATACTTAAAAAAGAGAGAGAAAGAGATCATTTGTATACCAAACGTGCTTACCAACCTAGAACTCCTAATCCTTTGTTACCACTAAAGCTCCTAAAAAACTCAATATTGGCTTTCTGAATGTCATACCCATAATCTTTTCTTAGTTCACCTCTGGGCTGACCTCCCTTTCCCATTTGATTAACTCTCTTAAGATCTCTTTCTTCAATTATCAATTTTTTTTTAAGATTTTATTTATTTATTTGACAGAGAGACAGCCAGCGAGAGGGGGGACACAAGCAGGGGGAGTGGGAGAGGAAGAAGCAGGCTCCCAGCAGAGGAGCCTGATGTGGGGCTCAATCCCAGAACACCGGGATCATGCCCTGAGCTGAAGGCAGATGCTTAACGACTGAGCCACCCAGGCGCCCCTCAATTATCAATTGTTGTCCCACTTTCTGTCTCAAAGTTTCTGACACTGTCCCACTTTTCTTTTTAAAGATTTTATTTACTTACTCACTTACTTAATTTATTTAGAGAATACATGCACATCCAAACAGGGGGGAGGCTCAGAGGGAGAGGGAGAGAGAGAATCTCAAGCAGACTCGAAACTCAGTGGAGAGCCCAATGTAGGGCTTCATCTCACGACCCTAAGAGCATGAGTTGAGGCGAAATCAAGAGTCAGACACTTAACCAACTGAGCCACCCAGGTGCCCCTATCCCACTTTTCAATGTAGACTTTCTCCTCTGGGTGATCTCAGACTGTACCAGTTAACTACCACCTAGGTGAGATATTCTCTATGTCTAGTCTGTTTGACATCTCCATCAGGAGTTAAGCTTAATAGTTTAAAGCAACTAAGAGCAAGATCTGCCTTTAATTTATATTTGAAACCTCTCAAATATGCAACTTTTTCTTAGATATTAGTTGAAAGGATAATAGTCACCTTAGATACATGATAACACGGCAAAACCAAACTTTTCCTCAGGTAAATTATGTTCCTCCAATAGTCTCCCAAATAATGGAACCACAGTTTATTTAGTCATGGAGTCTACATTGGGGAATCTCTGACTATACTTGCTTCTTTTCTCAAAGCTCTATTACCTATTTCTCCTTTCTGGTACAACTGCCTTAGTATGCTGACCATTACATTGGCTCCTAAAATGCTCTTGCAGTGTCTAATCATTCCTTCAACTCAGCCTTTGTCCTGCTGCCTAAGCTATTTTTCTGAAAACGAATCTGATCTCTAACTATATTTCTCCCTACTCAAAAACCATTTTTTGTTTTTGCTGTTTATGAAATATAGTCTAAAATTCTCAGTAGTAAAAGTTCTTAACTTACTCTTCCAGTTTTATTTTCATTTATTCAACCTCTATCTCTCCTTCCTCTCTTTGCTCTGTACTACATAATCTACGATCACATTTCCATGCCACTCTGCTCATGCTTTTCCTCCAATGTCATTTGTTCTTTTCTATCAGAAACCCACCCAAATGTCACATTTTTTAATGTCTTTCTTTATTCCTGTAGTCAACACTTACCACTGACTTTGCTGGATTCTCTCAGCAACTAGATCATATCTTTATTATTACACCTTTTGATACCTTATACTGCATTTAGTATTTACTTTTTTCCTCACTAAACTTCTGCAGGCAAAGATCCTATGTACTAACCTCTCAAACTATCAAAACTCCTTACAGAGTAGTATCTTAAATCCATGGTCTTTAGTCACTTAGCATAGGTTAAGTATCAAAAACATCTGGGAACTTTTTCCAAAATATGTATATTTTTCCAAAATATGACCATTCTGCTATACTCTGGAGGAGGAGATAAGGATAGGTCTAACCAGCATATTTAGCAAAAGCTCCCTTGGTGATTCTGATGTAGTCTAGATCTCAGATTGCAATGGATGGGAGCACAACAAAGATTCAAAGTTTAGGTATGAGTATGCAAATATACTCATGAAATAGAATGTTGTAAGGGAACAGGGTAGAAGGAATATATAAAAGATGAACTTGAGGCTAGCCAGAGTATTTTTCTTCGAGGTGAAGAACTTATACTTTGATTCTGCCGGGCTAGGCAAGAAATGAGTCACATATAAGTGAAGAGATTCCCCTTGCAAACAACATTTAGTGGAGGTGACTGTTCATGGCATAAGGCTACACAACCAGCTTTCATAACTGACCCACAAACACACAAAAAAGAAGCAATTTCTTTTTAGTTGAAGAATTACCTCATACACTCAAATACTAGCTTTCACAAGTCTCTTCTATTGACTGCCTACATTCTGGAAAATAGAGAACTGGATGAAGTATGATTTCATTTCGGGTGCCTAGCTGGCTCAGTCAGTACAGCATGCGACTCCTGATCTCAGGGTCCTGAGTTCAAGCCCCACATTGGGCATAGAGCTTACTGAAAAAACAAAAACTTCCAAACACACACACACACACACACACACACACACACAGAGTTACAAATCAGAAAAAAGTTACAATTCAGAAATATTACTAACCATGCCTCTTTCTCCAATAAAAAGAAAGTTCCTGTTTTTAAAGTTCAGTTCAATGTGTGACACATTTCTTACTACCCTAGATTCATCATATTCAGAGGTTTAGAAACCAAACTTAAAATGAGTATCGGACTCTCGTCATTTTTAATGATGCCAGCAAGCTTCAGAACATTACTAGTGAGGATCCTTAAGATTTCTTTAATTTTGAAGCAACTGTAAATTTTTACAGAAACGATGTCTAAAATGAGCACTGCATAAAATCTGACGTAAATTTCTTGCAAGAAGGCAAGCCAATTACATTATTTTCGTTGCCTGATGAAAAGCAGTTTTTAGAAAGCTCTGAAAGAGTGCACTTGAGGAAAACATATATAGTAACAGGCTATGGATATTATTACCTAAAATTAGAAAAACAGACTATTTGAGCCCAAAGAAAAACGTCAAGCCTACCCACTATGTATACCATATTGCATATCTAAAAGGAAGGCAGGTTTCTCCAGCTCCCCATCCCACGTGCACACAATTCCCCTGAAGAACCTCAAACCTTATCCCCCCAAACAATCGTCCTAAACCGTACCAGGTAGATACACTCTTCTCACCCCTCACGGGCCAAGCCTGACCTCTGGAAGGGCTAAGAGGAGACGACTACAGTAGAACCAAACAGGAAAGAGGCCCTAAAAAAGAAAAAGGGGAGGAAAGCAGGGAGGAAGGGGAACCAGAGCTCTCAGGGCTACAGGCACCAAGCTCTGGGTAACAGGATGAGAAACACCAGTCACGGACCTTTCTGAACCACACGCAACTGCAGTGCACCATCACTGCGACGTGCCAGGATTCACTCCCGCAGAAAGTATACGCATCGAGGTAACGCGCGGAATTTTTGCGTCACCACCGACTGCCGACACTATTTTAGCTCCGGCAGGGATAGCGCATGCGCTCTCTGGCGAACTCCCGCGGACAGGCGCAGGCGCAGGCGCAGGCGCTGAGCGGCGTTCCTTACTGGTAGGTGAGAAACACTAACCTCTCTGTGGGCATATAGCAGCAAAAAACACGGAGAAAAGGTTGAGGCGCACTGAGGCACGGGACAATCAGGTGCAGAGTGGATACCTGAGGAATTAACATTTTGTATGGGAAGGCACTGGACGCTGACCTGCCTTGCAGGAATTTTTCCCTTAATTGGGGAAACCAAAGGTACCACAGTCTTCACTGGGGGAAGCGCAGTGGGAAAAAACAAACAAAAAAACCACCAACAGGCAATAAAACCAAACGCGTAAAAGTCACAAATTAAGTTGCGAAAAAAGAGCCCGAAAAGGTGTTCGTTCGTTCATTGACCGCTTGAGTGATCTCTAGGAAATGTTTGGAGACAATGCATTTAAAACTTGGGACACAAATGTCAGGACCTGGGGGCTGTAACAGTTTTATTGTGTCTAGTGGGGAAGGAAATTTGTCTTCAACAGTTTGTGAGACATTAGCTTCTTGGAGGTGCGTACACAAGGGTCTTTCTCTACCTCACATTTAAAGCGCGGCTTTGTGAGAATTAAAAAGCATACTTTTCCTCAGCCAGAGCAGGACCAGCAGAGAGTGGCCGCACCGCAGCCCGCTCCACCCACCTCTTCTAAGGCCTCCTGCGATTAAAAAAATAAAAAGTCCACAGCCAAGTTATGCGGCCCCGCACCACACTGCCACCAGTCTTACAGTAATCTTTCTTAACCACTCAGACTTCATTTCTAGAATCCTTTTCATATTTCTGCCCCTCTTTTATGAAAAGTAATTATTTGGAAATACAAAATGTGAACAATATCCCTCTGTCTTGATTCCTTTGTTGCTACTGAACCTCACTCTTCCCCCACCAGTCAATATAAGTTGTGATTGTCGTTTAACCTATGATTAATTAATCAGGACATTAGGCTGTTAGTATGTAGATGCTTAGTTTAATCTTGCTAATATTTGCTGCTATTTAGATTACTATCTTTACTAGGTCTTTCTCTTCTGTCAAAATAGTGTTAAGCCCAATCTGTTTATTTATTTATTTAGTTTTTGTTTTTTCTTATTAGTGGACATAGGCCAAAATTGTTTTCTTTCCCATAACACATACACAGGAAAATGATACTAAAACATCCTAAAATACAGAGGAACATTATGTACTATAAACAAAGGAGAAAGTATGTTTTCCTTGAACAAAACATGGTCAGAGCCTGAGATATTTATTAAAGCTCTGGTTATCAGATAGTAAAAGAAACATGAAACTGGAAACTGTTGCCTTTAAAATATGCAGCTAAAATGAACATAAGGTGAAATGACCCAAGGTATCTAGACCTGATGCAGAGGTCATTATTGGATAAAAATATCACTATCTCTGCCACTGAGAAAATACCACTCTCTTCTACGTGGTTGCTCAGAAGATAAAGGTATAGGCAAACCATTAAACTCAGTGCACTAGAGAATTTTGCATAACAGGCATGGTAGTCCCAAATGAGCCGTTGGCATAACTCACAATTTGATTTAAAAAAATGTTTAATATAAACTAGAGTTACTTTAATACAAAACTTTTAATAAGCACTTTATTTTGGAATAAATTTAAGTTTACAGAGAAGTTACAAAGATAGCCCAAAGAATTATTATGTACCCTTTAGTCAGCTTGTCCTAATGTTAACATACAGCTATTTGTCAAAACTAGGGAATTTATGTTGGTACAAAACTGTAAACTAGGGACTTTATTTGATCTCATTACTTTTTGAACTACAACCTTTTTCTATTCCAGAATATAATCTTGGATACCACATTACATTTAATCTGATAAATATTTTAGTGTAGTTATTAAGTATAAAATGCACAAATATATAATTGACAAATCTAACATTTTGATTTTGTACTGTGTAATTTTGTCAGCAGACTAAAATGAAAATTGTCTAAATTGATTATCTGCTTTGTGGATGATCTGAATTGATCTTCTGTCTTCTCACCTTTTATTAATTAGATTCCTGCGTTTTGTCTATCATGCTTTTGGTTCTGCTGTCCAAGAGAAGTCAATGTAACTAAGTTAAAGTGTCTGTATTGAAACTGTCATCAATTTTATACCACTCCCTTGGGTATTCACTAACTTCCTTGGAATGCCCACCTCTTTTCCTCTACACCAAAAACTAATTTCCCAGGACCCATAAATGAACTACTAATATGGCCTTTTCTCCTGCAGCAGGCGTCTTTAGTTCCCTCTTTCTTTTCTCTCATATCAAAACTTAGCCAGCCTATAGCTTATTTCCTGAGGACACTTCCAAGGACTGTCCATCCATTCCGACAAATTAATTGTGTCAAGATGTTTCTAGGTGGAATTGGCATAAAGTTACTCCTGGTAAAAATAATTGCCTACTAAATGGCTTCCGGTTACTTCATTGAAGAGAAATAACTCTACTGCTGGAATTTTTAGGTACCATGGCAAGTCAGTGGAAGGGATTTTTGGTGGATGGGCAGGTCTTTCAGATCTGCTTAAGGCAGATGCTTCCTGTGATATCAACCATAGGCCTAAACCAGGATGGACTTGGAACTAGGTAGGAAAGGAAGTTAAACATGGAAATAAATAAGCCTGTTTCTTTTTATGAGATAATATCTGTACTCAAATTTGCAGGAAATTTCATCTACAACACATAAGTGAAAGTATAGTGCTATATAATACCACAGTACTATAAAAAACATGTTTATTATTTTATATTATCCTTCTCATTTCTCTCTATTAATATAGTTACTCAGGAGGTAGTTTACCTCAAAATTTGCTATGACATTAAGTTTCTGATACTTTTCAGCATCTAAAGGTCTTTTTTTTGTATCTACTGTTTTTGTTATGAATTTTATAGGTTAGCAAGAAGTAATCATTAGGTTGGATTTACTAGTATTTACTAACAAAATGTTTTCTCTCTCTGCATTTCCTCTTCTAGAACCACCCCAGTGACAAAATGTTGAAATAATAGTTTTTTAGTATTCTTAAGCATCATTTTCTGCATCTGCACCCCACACATCTCTATTTGTGAAATGAACAAAAGGCCCTAACTTCTGCTAAAAGAATTTCTACTAAAAGAGATCCTTCAGTGGGGGATTATGTGGAAAGAGGAAGGTTTCTTGGTGTCCTCAGTGTAACAGAAGGTGGCAGCTTACAATTCTTTTCTAAGATTCATTCTAACCTTAATTATTTTGTTGATTCTATAATGCATTATCAGGCTTCACTAGTATTCATATACAGAGAAAATAATGTAACCCAAAGTTCTTCTTCACTGTAACCTTTATCCATATGATCTCCAGAGGTGTTTTTTTTTCCTCTTAAACTTATGCATTTGATCAAGTCACTGTATTCAAGATCCCCTTATGGTCTCAGAATGACTGCTATAGTTCCAGCCATCATATCCATGTTCCAGGTGGGAACATTTACAAAGTTGCTTTATTGAAAGTTTCATTCTTATGTCTCAATCTTGAAGTGATTTTTTTTTTTAAATAAGCTGGCTATATTGTCATCTCCAACTGTTGAGATATCTACATCTTATACTTTTTAATATTTCCTAACAGGGTCCATCTGGCTCAGGCCTTGGACTCAATATATACTCCCTGAATATTTGTTAATTTTTTATTCTTAAGAAAGACACTGGCTAGATTGCTAATTCCTATGACATATGAATCACCTAAAGTGGGGCACAGAGTTATTCTCACTAGTTAGCCTTATAATCTCCAAAAATAGTGTAAATTCTTTTAGTTTCATGCCATTAAAAATATTGTTACTCTGAAAATGATTATTAATTGGGATCTTACACTCTGTGATTAAATCAAGTTCTCCTAGATAGTAGAGGTAAATAGATTGAACAAATTAGGGCCATATACCCGCTAAACTTTATCTCTCTAGATTAAAATGTAGCATTGTCAAAGTGAGAGCCTCAGGCCATATAATTATTGCCCTGAAACAAAACCTGTGTGAAGAAAAAGAGTAGATTTATTGCCTTTCTTCCTAAGGATTTATGGTTTGTTCATTCCTTCATTCATATAGCAATTACTGAGTTCCTAATTTATCCCACATACTCAGATATGGGCTGAGACACTGCTATAGTTACTGGAATAACTAATTAAGAATAATTAAGCAGAGTAGTTGTGTTAATGAAAGCAGGAAATAAATTCTATTATTTCTGATACCTGAACTCATAGTGAGTGGAGAAACTTATTCCTGTTGAACATGGTTTTGCTTTGCTCTTCATGCACCCTGTTTTTAATTTGAAGAATGTCATCAAAAGGTTATTTTCTTAGAAATATTTATAGAAATCCTAAGAATTGGTTGAATCATGTTTTTAAGACCCCCCATTGTCAACCTCTTGTACTAGAGGGACAAAAGTATTTTAAGGGGCTTCTACTATACTATGAGTCATTGACTGCTCTCTTTTTAATACTTTCTTGTGATCATCTACAGGTATAAGAATGGCAGTGGAATTATCAGAAGGACCTTTGATAATGCTGCTTCCTGCCTGTCCAAAACAAGAGTGCTCATACAGCAGGAAATTCAGTAATGTATTCAGGATTCTCATTTACCTAACCCATTTTCTTTGTCGCTTGTTACGGATACTTCATAAAGCAATATCCACTCACAGTAAAATAGAATTCTTAGATAATTTGAATAATAATTCCAGATAAGGAAATGAATGGTTGTATTAACATATTCATGTATTATTTAAAGTCTTTATTACTACCTCATCATAAATTAATCATCTAGAATATTCTCTCCTAGAAGGAGGTATTGTAAGAACTTATAAGTCAGTGTCCTGTTGTTGCTGAAACCCAAGTTTGGCCGCCTGTCACTTGAAAGGCTACTACTCAAGAGATGAGTTTTGATTGGAAAGGAATATGAATTTTATTCAGGAGGCCAGCCACATGGTGAGAAGGTGGACTCTTGTCCAAAGGCCAACTCTGAGATTTCTGCCTGGCCCAGAGATTTTTAAATGGTTTTAATTAATTAAAGGAGTACAGCGGTATGTGACACTTCTTGATTACATTCAGACTCAATGATGCCAGCTACAGAGTTATCTTGGTAATCAGAAATTGTGCAAGAAGTCCTGGTTCCTTGGTACTAGGGAGTGGTTGTGCAAGAGTCCTCTGTTCTTTCTGCAAAGGAGGATAAGCTCTATAGATGTGCAGAGGTCAGTAAAGTCATTTGTGTGGCCTTAAAAAGAAAAACATTTTGCTAAAAGATTGCTGGGCTAATCACAAAGCCAAGACGGGTTCAAACAGACTTGCTGGCTTCTGTGGCCTGGGAAAGTTTTGGTCCCTTATTGCCCAAGGCCAGTGGTCTGCACATCTCAAAGAAGGCAAATTATTTCCGCTACAGATCAAGGGCTTTAAGTAGGTAGGCAAGGAGTGTGTTAACTGAAGCAAGCTAACCCTTAAGACCGGCTGGAGTGCTGTCACACTATGCATGTGTGTTAGACTATCACTCCACACATGATAAGCCACAGCTTTAGAATGGAAAAGCATTCGTGTACATTGCACCCATTAGGTAGCCTGCATAGGACACATGGCAGAGGTTATACTCTAAGAAGGTGAAGAACACATAACTGACTAGAGGACATGGTTGTGTGAACAGAAGTGTAGTTTATTAAGAACTTATTTTGTTCAAGAGTTGTAGAGAACATAAAGAATGTAAAGTGTTTTGAATCTTTCCTTGGGGCCGTATATACTTAAAAGAGTTAATTTTTAAAAATTGGATTTGTAATAATTTTGGTTGGACTTTGAATTCATTTATTCATTCAGTCTAACTCTTCCAACAGCACTAAATTTCTCATTTAGTTACTGTAGAGCTCCCAGAAATTTTGGTATTCATTTCTGGTATCTGTTTCCCTATCTCCCTTTGACTCTTCAACCTACTAGAGCTTTCTTTTTTTTTTTTTAAAGATTTTATTTATTTATTCGACAGAGATAGAGACAGCCAGCGAGAGAGGGAACACAAGCAGGGGGAGTGGGAGAGGAAGAAGCAGGCTCATAGCGGAGGAGCCTGATGTGGGGCTCGATCCCATAACTCCAGGATCACGCCCTGAGCCGAAGGCAGACGCTTAACCGCTCTGCCACCCAGGCGCCCCCAACCTACTAGAGCTTTATTTCTGTTGTTAGTATTTCATTAAAATTACACTCATTAGGTCCTTTTCCAAGTACATGTTTTATTTGATCTGGAAATGACTATTAGTGAGCAATTACAGTTATGGGATATTCTCCCATTTTTGTTGACCAAACTGAATGCTAACAGAGAGGAGAGAAAAAAAATGAAGCTACCAAAAGGTAATATGGAACTTCTGATTTTATGTAATGCTTTTATATAATTATTAATAAGAAAAAGTAGGCTCAAACCCCAGTATGTAACAAAACTAAGTGGAAAAAAAACCCCACAAAGTTTGACAATTATAAATTGTCTCCCCTGACCTACCAGAATGCTAAGAAAGTTTCTATGAGTCAAAATGAGGTGGCAGTAATTGAACAATGGAAAGGATAAGTCTCTATCTAGGGCAAGTAAAGAATAAGTTGTTTACTCAGGAGCCTTATAGGATGGAATTGGTATAAGGCTTGTGTGTAAGTGATTTTTTTAAATTACTTTTACAGTGAACAAGCCTTAAGCGTAAGACCTAATAAAACACATTATTTTGCTTTCCATTATCTCTTTAAATCTTCCCAATGATGGGTGTTTCCCCCCACTATTGAATTAGAGTTCCAAGGTTTTCTTTTCTTTTCTTTTTAAAGATGTATTTATTTGAGAGAGAGAGAGAGAGAGTACGCACGAGCCAGGGGAGGGACATAGGGAGAGAGAGAGGGGAAGCGGACTCCCACTAAGCAGGGAACCCTATGCAGGGCTTGATATCAAAACCCTGAGATCATGACCTGAGCTAAAACTAAGAGTCGAAGGCTTAACCAACTGAGCCACCCAGACGCCCCCTGCCCCAAGGTTTTCTATTCACTTTTAGATAATAATCATTCCTTAACATTTTAAGGCCCCAAAAAGTCTGGATTCGGAAACTAGAGTGTTGGTTCTTGTATAATAACTGCATTTAACTGAAAGTTACATCTTTTCCCCCTTCTTTCAGGTTGTGCTGATTTTAGGTGCCATTTTGCTAACCTTGGCTTCAGGCCATTCTAGATTTGGAGCATGAGAAGCAGGAAGAAAAAGATGATAAGAATATTTTTACTTGAACTTGACTTTGGTGGGCTAGATTTGAGTTCCTGGGATTGGCAGATATTTAGGGCTAACTCTTTCATGGATGCTTTTGTGGGTACTTGAAAGAGTCCCACCATTGGGGTCTCTCACCTCTGGTTCCCTAAAAGATAAATCTGTGTTTGAATGCTGCCTTGATCTTTCCACCCTTGCTACCTCGAGACATATGGGATTCACTTAGATCCTATCCTTGTAGATGGACCCCTTGATCCCTTTCAGTAGCTCTATTGAACTGAATCCAAGGTGAGCTCTTCTTCATATATGACCCACCTCCAGCTATAGGAAACCCTCATGTAGACTTTAGCTGGGCAAATTTGAGAGTGCAGGCCAATCTTCAAACAATAGAAACTCTTCTTCTTTAGCACGACAGCAATTGGTAAGCTGGTCTCTTGACTTCTTGATTTCTCTGGACAGGAATCAGACTAGTCATTAAGTCTCAGCACTGCAGGTATAAGACAGTGTGCTTTCTCAGTAGGTTTCTTGGAGGCCCCTGTATATCCAAATGAAAGTGAAGAGAGGGAACAGGCATCCCCTATTCCCTACCCTTTGGGGATGGAGGACCTGAGAGGTCCAAGAGTTTTGTTATCATTTCCCTTAAAATCTGAATTTGTTCACTGTACTGTGCACGTAAAACTAATATAACACTGGGGGCGCCTGGGTAGCGCAGTCATTAAGCGTCTGCCTTCGGCTCAGGGTGTGATCCTGCCGTTGTGGGATCGAGTCCCACATCGGGCTCCTCTGCTGGGAGCCTGAACTCTCCCACTCCCCCTGCTTGTGTTCCCTCTCTCCTTGGCTGTTTCTCTGTCACATAAATAAATAAAATCTTAAAAAAAAAAAAAACGAATATAACACTGAATGTTAATTATACTGGAATTAAAAATAATAACAAAAAATCTGAATTTGGGTCTGGCACCTTACTTTAGTATGAAGCTTCTACTTCATCTCGATGTGTCAGCTATAACTTGTCAATGTCCCAAGATATTCCTTTTTTGGGAAATATGAAATTTGGGGCTAGAATTGAATTTGACTAAAACATGAATACATTATTTTAGATTCTTCTCTGAATGAACTTCTGTCATTTCTCAATTCATTAATAATTTAGCTATGGAACTGAAGACTGTGTTAATATGAATTTTTTCTCTTTATAACTTTTCTATTATAATAACTGCTATTTATTTGGGAATGGTATTTCCCACCTCTTTTATCATTTTTACCCTTCTGAAATGTAAAAGAATTAATAATCCTTCAAATAAACCTCTATGAGCTGATCTTGGACTGTGAGAACTGTTCTCTCATATGCCATTAATTTCAAATTTGGACTTCTCTTTGCCTACTGTGTAAATTGTGTCTCCGACAGTTAGAAGTGATTGCATCTCTTCATTAAGGAAATCATCTTTCATATGAAAAGTCATCTTAGATAAAAATGTTAATATTGTCATTTGTTTTGCCATGTAAGACTTCTGACAGAAAATTCTCTCATAGATGAAAGGTACTTTATTTTTTTTATCAAAGAAAAATGATGTCTTATGACTGATAAATATATTTTTTAAAGATTTTATTTATTTATTTATTTATTTATTTATTTATTTATTTATTTATTTATGAGAGGGAGAGTGTGAGGGTGAGGAAGACTCCCCAGTGAGCAGAGAGCCCGATGTGGGCCTCAATCCAAGGACCCCAAGATCATGATCTGAGCCGAAGGCAGATGCTTAAACAACTGAGCCACCCAGTCACTCAAACACATTTTTAAAAATTTATTTATTTTTGAGAGAGAGGGAGAGAACACGCATGCACACACATGCTAGCACATGCATGCACACACGTGCTAGCACATGAGCAGGGGGAGGGCCAGAGGGAGAAGCCGACTTCCTGCTGAGCAGGGAGCCTGATGTGGGACTTGATCTAAGGACCCTGAGATTATAACGTGAGTTGAAGGCAGATGCTTAACCGACTGAGCCACCCAGGCTCCCCAAACACATTTTGTTAAAAGAAGATGAGATCTGTCATGTATGGAAATTATGGCTCGAAGGGGAAAGAAAACAAGTACATCAATTTCATATTACTTCCTCTAAGATATTAAAGTGTTGCAACAAGAAAGCAAAGATTACTATTTATGAAACATTACTGTGAAGCTAGATATAAAAGGCAATAGCTATAGCAGAATTAGAGAGGACATAAAATAGAATATTCTTGACCCATTTTATTTACATAGGCACATA
The DNA here is from genome assembly GCF_023065955.2 of Ursus arctos. NCBI lineage: Eukaryota > Metazoa > Chordata > Mammalia > Carnivora > Ursidae > Ursus > Ursus arctos. The sequence continues at coordinate 31,724,553 of NW_026622985.1, read as the reverse complement.
GGATTTATGACTGAGTCAAAGCTACGATCCACCCAGGCCAACATTTTACTAACAACAGTAGCCCAAGTTTATAAAAACTGTTTTGCAAGCGCTAGTCATAATGTCTGAGAATCTCAGATGACATTGTAGGGTGGTTGGAACCAGAAAGTTGAGTTCATTGAATTATTTTGTCCCATCACATTTTGTAAGTCTTTAATACATCCAACCTCACTTCATGTCTTTTTAATTAAGGCCATGATTTTGGGTTGAGGTGAATCACTGTCTTCTTTCCCATGGTATTTTGGTGAACAGCCTGACTGGAAATTTCATACTGTGTCAATTCAGCTGTAACTATGGTTTCTAGAATTTCTTTCCTGTTAGTAGTTTCAGTTTCGAGTTGGCCGTTAGAGAAATTTGCATGAGATTTGGAAGGGAGAAACAGCAGCCATTATGCTCAGAGGGTCGATTCAGGGCCTCAGGCAGCATTGCTCATTACATGCTTGTGTACTTGCACATGCATGAGCCTCTGTGTGTGTGTGTGTGTGTGTGTGTGTGTGTGTGTGTGTGAGTGTGGTTACTGATGTTCTGGCTCACCTTGTTCACACGGGTTAGCACCCAGGCCCACAGCTTGTCTAGCTCCCACAAGATCTCCTCCTTTAGCTTTTCTGTTTCCTGAGCCTGTAGCATGTATAGCAAGACGATCAAAGGCAGCAACTTTTTCTGCAGGTCCAAGGCCTGCTTCCTTGAAATTTGACATAATGAGTGACCAGCATAGGTTCCAGTTTGTGCATGTGGAAGAAAAACATGTTCTTGCTTTCCCCTACTGTCTGTCCAGCTTCTCTTCTTGACCTCTAACCTGCTGATTTACGATGACTTCAGGCCCCTCACCAGACACAAAGGCAACAGCCTTCCACAGAGTTTTTCACACCTTCTGTGGTCCATTGTAAGTGATTTTTCTCTAATCCTCCACTATTCACATTCAGATCTTTCTTTCCACAGCCTCTCTCACAATTGTGTTATTTCTTTCTTCTTTTTTTTTTTTAAGATTTTATTTATCTATTTGACAGAGAGAGAGCGAGCACAAGCAGGGGGAGCAGCAGGCAGAGGGAGAGGGAGAAGCAGGCTTCCTGCTGATCAGGGAGCCCAATACAGGGCTTGATCCCAGGACCCTAAGATCATGACCTGAGCTGAAGGCTTAACCAACTGAGCAACCCAGGTGCCCCAATTATGTTAATTCTAATGCCTGTAATAAGTCCCTTATTCCATACTATTCATAGTGTTCTGTTTTCCTGATTTAACCCTAACTAATGTAATGCCTATGTACAGAAAGGATTACAAGAGATATTCTTAGTTATACCTCGGTGGAAGAGCTCAAAAAACTTGAGGTAAAAATGTCCCTTGGACATGGCAAAGAAGATGTCTGTTTAAGGGGAGACCAGGAAGGCCACAGCATAGCCTATACCAAGGAATGCCAAAGCATCTTGAATATAACAAGGAAATTAAAAAGGAATTCAGAAGTATTTTTAGATCTACCCTGTATATATTTATATTCTCAATGAAGTAAAATTAAAAAGACCAACTCTCAAAATGTGTCCTTTTCTTTACAAATATTTTAAATTCTCTAATAACAACTTTATCTTTCTTCTCTGCTTTCACAAAATTGTAAACACAAAAGGAAAGGAAAAAGAAAAAGAAAAGCCAGAAGGCAAGATATTTTTGATTTGATTAACTTTGATTTCCAACGTTAACTTTTCACATTTTCTTAAGAGTATAACAAAACTTTTGCATATTCCCACTTAAAGTCCGTGTGAACGTACCCACAAAATTTTCATTCCATTTAAGGGCATTCAAGGATCTTTCTGCAAAGCCCAACCATGTAAATATAGGGGGTTTTTGTACCCCCTTCCCACCACTTCTGTAACATCACCTTTATTCAGTCACCCCATCTTGATTATTAGCATCATCATTCACATAACTGATAAATCCAAAAAACCTCAGTCAATCTTGTTTCCACTCTTCCTGGCTTCTTATATCCAATCCATCAGTGAATCTGTTTGACCAAACCTCCTAAATATTTCCCAATTTCAGTAACCTCTCACCACCTTCACTCTTACCCTTATTTACCTTCTTGAACTATAGTAAAAGCCTCCTAATTGATAACCCTGCTTTTACCCTTGACCCCTTTGGTTCATGCTCCACAAAGCTCTATGGGAGCCTTTGAAAATGTAAATCAGATCATTTTCTTTTCTAGTTTAAAATTCACCAGTATCTGCCCATTGCAATGAGAGTAAAATTCAAAGTTTTGAGGTCCCACATAACTTGGCCCCTAACAATTTGTTTATGATACTCTCTTGAACACACTCAACATGTACCCAAATTAAGGCCATTTTGCTAGCTGTTCCCTCTGTTTGGCATGTTCTAACACAGCCAGCTCTTCTTATCTTCTTGGCCAACTCTTATCATTTTAATCCCAGCATAAAATGTCATCTTTTCAGAGATTATCTTCTGTAATCACCATGTCCAAGATAGCACCCACCTTTCAGCACTTTCTGTTTTATTATCTTTATAACACTTGCTGCTATTTGCAACAATCCCTTTTATTTATATATTTGTTTACTTGTTTGTTGTCTGTCTTCCTCCTCTAGGGCCTTGTCTACTTGTTTATCACTGCAACTCTAAAACCTAGCTCAGTACCTGACAAGAAGTGCTCATCAAATACTTGTGGAATGAAGAGTGTGGTGATTTTCCTTTATTAAAAATTATCAAATGTATTGATATTGTCACAGTTATATTCCTAGTTTTTGTAACATATACTTATAGAAACTTATAGAAACCTATACATATTTACTGTGAAGAGTTATATTGCCTGTCTAGATTGTAATGTGAATCTGGATTGTTTAGAATCACAGTGATTAGAAAAGAAAATAATCTAATTCCCTTTTCCAACTGCTCTCTCAGTGTCTCTTACACCAGCATTCATTCTTTCTGTAATTGTCCCCTTCAGGAAGCTGGTCCATCATTATGGTAAACATCTAAACCCCTGAACCCAAAACTGTCCTTTGGCTTTTCTACCCTTAAATTCACCATGGTGTTGCCTGGCCCATAGTAATTCCTAATTAGCCATGCTTTATTTTTTACTGGTTGTGTTCTTGATGATGTCCAATCCACTTTAGGTCTTTTAAATGGTAACTCTGCCAAACAACTAGATGTAGGGGGTTGAATGTGCTATGTTACTCAGGGATTCTAGCTAAAAATTAACATAAGATATGGGTTTTAAAACATATTTCCTCTAATTTAAAAAGGACTAAGCATCAAGTTGTTCTCTATCTCCACCCAGCAGAGTTTAGAGGAACTCAATAGTTGTAGTCTATAAAACAGTTCCAGAAAGCTTCTCTGTATCTATTATTTCAGAATTCACAAATGGATCTAGATCCCAATCATCCCTAACAAAATCTGCCTCATCTAATAGGGAAACTCCAAAATACAGTGCACTCTTCTTATTAGCATAATAGAGATAAAATTAATTGTATGGGGTAGTCCTAATTACTGATTTGTGAACATTCGTGGTCTCTCTCTTCTTGAACATCCACCTACATGTAAGAGAAAGAATTTTTTTTTTTTTTTTTTGGTCCCTTGGGGCTATCATTTGGTCTCCTAAATTCAAGTGTGGGTCTAAACAAATACACTAGGTAAAACAAATGAAACCAGAAAAGCTATGTGAAGCTACATAATAAAAAGCTGCAGAAGAAAGAAAGAGAGAAGGTGGGAAGAAAGGCATATGAGGAAGCTGTCAGAGAGGTTTTGGGGGGCAGGGAGCTCAGAGGGGAGAAGAATTAGTGTATCTGGGAATAGCTACTGTGTTAGAGAATATTAAGAGGAATGATGATGGGCTAAGAAGGTTGTTTATTGAGGTGTGTTGTTTATTAAGAAAGCACTCCCTCCCTTTGGCATTTCCTGTCAGAAGACCTGCAATACTGGCCACTGAATGTGTACCTTGTCTGGGTCGGCCGGAGTGCCAGATGACCCAATCTAACCCGAATAAAGGTTGTATTCATGTTATGTTAGTTTGCCTTTTGACTTTGTAGAGGAGTTTTTCTTTATGCCTGGCATCTTTTTCTGTTCTGGATCTTGTTCTTTAGTATTTTGCATTCTTCTTCCTTCTCTCTCTGGCTACTGGTGTACAGCCTTCTCTTGCTTCTGTACTGTGGACCTATGCAGAGTGTGCACAAAGGGAATTGTAACCCTCAGAGTACAGAAGCTTCACATCCTAGAGTACTGGTTGATGCTCTCTATTTTCAACTCTTAGAATTCTAAAGAGATTTAGCAGCAAAGTGTGACTCCTAAAGATTATTTTATTCTTATACAGTATTTGTACTTTCTTAGACACTTTGCCAGATAATCCCATCTACTTCTTATCATGTGTCTTGTTTTTAGTTAAAATAATTATGTTTCAACTACATTTCATAAATGAGCCCTTTACTGCCCAGAATTCTATACCCATCATGTTGGTAGATAATCCAAATTTCTGATTTTCCTTAAATATAGGCATACATTTACTTGTTTCATACTGAACCTAGCACTGAGTTGAATTTTCCAGTAGAAATGAAATTTCATAATTGTGATAAATGTGGAGATGTAGCACCAGGAGCCCTTCAAGGAACAACATGTTGCCTTACCTGCTGACAATGATGTCCACAAATGGCCTGTGGCTGTAGGCTCCTTCAAGGATTGTCTCAGCTGCAAAAGCCATTTTGCCCAAGTGGTATCCATCCAGGCATGTTCTTCCAGTGACTAACAGAGGAGAGGATAAAAAGGCTGACCAATTTTACTCAACATGGTTAACTCTGATGGGCCTGATTTCAGCTTCAGCACTTCCCCTGGAGTTCACTGAGAACGTCATTGGAAATGCATTACACCCCACCTTCTCCCTTTGCTCAATCCTGTTTCCTTTCCCATCAGCCTACAGGTGTTGATCCTAAAAGCACTCCCTAACAAACACCCTGCCCCCAAAATGCTATCACAGAACCTGCTTCCTGGAGAAGCCAACCTGTAACAGTAATTCTTTTTTTTTTTTTTTTAAGATTTATTTTTATTTTTAAGTAATCTCTACATCCAGTGTGGGGCTCGAACTTACATGCGACAGTTATTCTTAAAGCTCAAAGAACATTGTCCTTATTGGGAAGAAATGTAAAGCCTAAATTTTTCTTCAAAACCTAGAAATCATCGCTAACTTTTAAGTACATGTAGAAGTTTAAAAGGTTACTACTAATCCAGATCTTTGCTTTTAAAACATCTGCTTATGTTTACATTATTATGAATATTTTTACATACAACATTTTTTCCTTTAAAAATTAAGCACTTTAATCTTTTCATTGCTTAAAGATTTTATGGTATAAGGACATATGTTTATGAGGAAATTAATTGCAAATAGTTCAGATATTTGCTTTTATCTTGGTATTATTTTCAATGGAGCCCATATTAATTTAGAATTTCTAGTGATATGGATGGAGCATTAATTGCACAGTCCATGAGAACAGCATGGATAGAATTTTAAAATGCTTTGGGGACATTTTGTTGGTTCAGTCAGTAGAGCATGCAACTAACTCTTCTTGATCCTGAGGTTGTGAGTTCAAGCCCCATGTTGGGCAAGGAGCCTACTTAAAAAAAAAAAAAAAAGTAAGAATTTTAAAATGCTTTAATATGAATAAAATGTCTTTAGAATTTATTCCATTTTAAAGTCACTCTTTAGTGACTCTTTAAAGTCTAAAGTAGGGGCCATAGAGGAATGCTGGCTTGAGTTGTTCTTGTCAGACTGATCCTCCTAAATATAACAAAGATAAACTCTAAGTGAAAGATAAAGAACAAATAACCTGAAGACATTGGCATTGGAGAATGATGAAAGTAAGCAGATTCTAGAGGGCAGTTGACATTTGTAAGAAGAGAGGTACTCAGAATTATATTGTCACAGTTTCTGGCATAAGGGCGAGCCTCAATTTGCTCCCTGCAAGTTGGCAAAAAAATCATACAAAACATGTTTTTTGGCTTCAAGTTTTTCTGGCTTGAAGAGTAAAGAACAGAGTTTGGGATAAGTACTATTGCTAGAAAGTAAAAGGGAAATCAAAGGAAAGAGGGAGCCAGAGAAGGCAGTCTTTTAAATTCTTTTTATAAATCTTTTATTGACTCCTTAACAGTGCCTGAATGGGACAAACTTCAGGAAGTCAAGCCCTGTCTGAAAGAACTAACCTGATATTTGAGCCCAGTCAGTTCAGTTGCATGCAAACCAAACCAAACCAAACCAAACAAAAAACCCCTAACATTCTTTAGGTATTGAAAGTATGAAAATGTAACTCATTTTTGAGAGAAAAAACAATCAACAGAGATCAACTCAGAAATGCCCCGATGTTGGAATTAGCAGACAAAGACTGAAAGTGATTATTATCTATGTATTCAAGGACGTAAAAGAAAATATATGCATCATGAATTAAAAACATGAAATGTAGCAGAGAAATAGAACTATAAAAAAGAAACAAAGGGAAATTCCAGAACTAAAAATAAAATAAAAATTCACCAGATGAACTTAACAGCAGAATGCAGATGACAAAATAGAGTCATCAATCTTGAAGATAAGTCAAGAGAACCTGAATCTAATCTTAAGGACACAAAGAATGTTGAAATGAAAATAAAGAAGACCTCAAGGACCATATCAAAAAGTCTAAGATAGGGCGCCTGGGTGGCTCAGTCAGTAAAGCGTCTGCCTTCAGCTGAGGTCATGATTGAGTCCCATGAGCAGTTCCTTGCTCAGCGGGGAGCCTGCTTCTCCCTCTGCCTGCTGCTCCCCCTGCTTGTTCTCTTACTCTCTCTCTCTCTGATAAATAAATAAGTAAAATCAAAAAAAAAAAAAATCCAAGATATATGTAAATAGAGTCCCAGAATAAGATGAGAGAGAGGAAGAATGGGCAGAAACAGTATCTAAGGAAAACATGGCTGAATATTTTCCAAATTTGGTGAAAAATATAAATTTACACATTCAAGAAGCACAACCAACCCAAATAGGATAAATACAAAGAAAACTACACTGTTCTAAAGAATTGACTGGCCTTTGTCCCTAGTTCCTAGGAGATAAGCTCTAAATCTTTGGAATTTCTTGGAATGACAGGAATATCTTCGTTATTTATGATGGGAGCCTGGGACCATACCTGAGTTTAAACTAATGAGATAACTCAGAATGGGGGCTGGCCACACTAGAATGACTAACCATGTAATTTATGGAGTTGGGACTTTGAGTTAGGTGATGTGAGCCCAGCATCTGGAGAGGGCAGGGTAGATTGGAAATTGAATTCAATCATGTGGCCAATGATACAATCACTCATGCTTATGTAATGAAACTCCAGTAAAAACTCTGGGGACTAAGGTGAGATTCCCTGATTGGTAATTAGAAATAGTGTACCTGCAAGGTGAGGTATTCAGAGGACACAAAAACTTTGCTTTGGGGATCCTCTGAGAACTTACTCTTTGGGTCTCTTCACCTGGTTAGTCCTGATTTATATCCTTTATAATAAAACTACAATTATATAGTGCTTTCCTGAGTTCTATGAGTCATTCTAGTGAATTATAGAATTTTAGGGGGTAGTGGGAACCTTGAATTTATAGCTAGTTATTCAGAAGCATTGGTGGCTAGGAAACTTGTAATTGTAGCTAATTTCTGAAGTGAGGGGAAGATTGTGCCCTTAACTTGTGAAATTTGACCTAAGTCTGGCTAGTTACCATCAGAGTTGCATTACACACACCTAGGTACATTATCATCAATTTCAGAAAAGCAAAAATATTTTGAAAGCTGTCAGAAAAAAATGATGCATTGCATACAAGGGAACTATGATTTGAATGATTATCAACTTCTCATCATAAAAACAACAGAGACCAGAAGACAGTGGAACATCATCTTTAAAGTACTGGAGGGGAGAGGGGAACAAAATCATATCAACTCAGAATTTCTACATCCAGTGAAAGTGATCTTACAAGAATAAAGGTGAAATAAAATACATCTTCAGTTAGAGAAAACTAAAAGGATATGTTGACAGTGGGCATGCTCTACAAGAAATATTAAGGAAGGGGGGCGCCTGGGTGGCACAGCGGTTGAGCGTCTGTCTTCGGCTCAGGCTGTGATCCCGGCATTATGGGATCGAGCCCCACATCAGGCTCCTCCGCTATAAGCTGCTTCTTCCTCTCCCACTCCCTCTGCTTGTGTTCCCTCTCTCACTGGCTATCTCTATCTCTGTCGAATAAATAAATAAAATCTTAAAAAAAAAAAAAGAAATATTAAGGAAGGAATAGTCCAAGATGGTGGAGGAGTAGGAGACCTTAGTTTTGTCTGGTCCCAGAAATTCAGCTAGATGGTTATCAAATCGGAACACACAGATAGTTATCAAATTCTGAACACCTGAAAACTCACGTGGAGGCCTAAGAAAAGAATTGCCACAATCCTACAAATAGAAAAGCAACCACTTTCTTCAAGAACCACAATACGGAAAAACTCACCTCAAAAAAGAGAACAAGAGGTAGTACTGACTGTCAGGTACCTAATCAGTATGGACATAAGTAAGATGTCAGAACTAGATTTCAGAGTAATGATTATAAATACTAGCTGGGCTTGAAAAATGCATGGAAGACACTAGTGAATCCCTTTCTGGAGAAATAAAAGAACTAAAACCTAATAAAGTTGAAATTAAAAAGGCTATTAATGAGATGTAATAAAAAGGGGAGGCTCTAACTGCTAGGATAAATGAGGCAAAAGAGAAAATTAATGATATAGAAGACAAAATGACTACTAGATCACGAGAGGAGAATTGGAGAGATAAGTGATACCATAAAGCGAAAGAATATTAGAATAATTGGGATCCCAGGCAAGAGGAAAGAACAAGAGGGGCAGAAGGTGTATTGGAGCAAATTATAGCTGAGATATTCCCTAATCTGGGAAAGGAAATAGACATTCAAGTCCAGGAGGCACAGAGAACCCCCCGCCCCTTAATATCAATAAAAATAGGTTAATACCTTGACATACAATAGTGAAGCTTGCAAATCTCAGAGACAAAGAGAAAATCCTGAAAGCAGCTCAGGACAAGAGGTCCATAACCTAGAAGAGTGGAAACATTAGAATGGCAGCAGACCTATCCACAGAGACTTGGCAGTCCAGAAAAGACTGGCATGATATATTCAGGGTGCTAACTGAGAAAAATACACAGCTGAGAATACTTTATCCAGCAAGGCTGTCATTCAAAATAGAAGGAGAGATAGAGAAATTAAAGAATTTGTGATCACTACACCAGCCCTGCAAGAAATATTAAAGGGGTTCCTTTAAGTGAAGAGAGAGCCCTAAAGTAACATAGACCAGAAAGGAACAGAGACAATATAAAGTAACAGTGACTTTAGTTAATAAAATGGCACTAAATTCATATCTTTCGGTAATTACTCTGAATGTAAGCAGTCTAAATGTCCCAATCAAAAGACACAGAGTATCAGATTGGATAAAAAAGCAAGACCCATTGATACGCTGTCTGCAAAAGACTCATTTTAGACCCAAAGACACCTCCAGATTGAAAATGAGGGGATGGAGAACTATTTATCATGCCAATGGACAACAAAAGAAAGCTGGGGTGGCAATCCTTTTATCAGACAAATTAGATTTTAAACCAAAGACTGAATTTAGAGATGAGGAAAAGACACTATGTCATAATTAAAGGGTCTGTCCAACAAGAAGATCTAACAATTGTAAATATTTATGTCCCTAACATGGGAGCAGCCAATTATATAAACTAATTAATAACAATTAAAAAAACACATCGATAATAATACAATAATAATAGGGGACTTTAACTCCCCACTCACTGCAATGGACAGATCATCTAAGCAGAAGATCAGCAAGAAAGCAAGGGTTTTGAATAACACACTGGACCAGATGGACCTCACAGATATATTCAGAGCATTCCATCGTAAAGAAGCAGAATACTCATTCTTCTCCAGTGCACATGGAACATTCTCCAGAGCAGATCACATCCTGGGTCACAAATTAGGTCTCAACCGGTACCAAAAATTGGGATCATTCCCTGCATATTTTCAGATCACAATGCTTTGAAACTTGAACTAAATCACAAGAGGGAATTTGGAAAGAACTCAAATACATGGAGGTTAAAGAGCATCTTACCGAAGAATGAATGGGTCAACCAGGAAATTAAAGAAGAATTTAAAAGATTCATGGAAACAAATGAAAATGAAAACAGAACTGTTCAAGACCTTTGGGATGCAGAGAAGGCAGTCCTAAGAGGGAAGTATATACTAATAGAAGCCTTTCTCAAGAAACAAGAAAGTTCTCAAATACACAGCCTAACCTTACATCTAAAGGAGCTGGAGAAAAAACAGCAAATAAAGCCTAAATCCAACAGGAGAAGAAAATTAATAAAGATTAGAGCAGAAATCAATGAAATAGAAACCAAAAGAACAATAGAACAGATGAATGAAACTAGGAGCTGGTTCTTTGAAAGAATTAATATGATTGATAAACCTCTGGCCAGATTTATCCAGAGGAAAAGAGGAAAGGACCCAAATTAATAAAATAATGAATGAAAACAACACCAAAGAAATACAAACAATTGAACATATTATGAACAACTATATGCCAACAAATTAGGCAATCTGGAAGAAATAGATGCATTCCTAGAGACCTATAAACTACCAAAACTGAACCAGGAAGAAATAGAAAACCTGAACAGACCCATAGCCAGCAAGGAAATTGAAGCAGTAACCAAAAATCTCCCAACAAACAAGAGCTCAGGGCCAGATGGCTTCCCAGGAGAATGCTACCAAACATTTAAAGATGAATGCCTATTCTTCTGAAGCTGTTTCAAAAAACAGAAATGGAAGGAAAACTTCTAGACTCTTTCTGAGGCCAGCATTACCTTGATCCCCAAACCAAAGACCCCACCAAAAAGGGGAATTACAGACCAATATCCCTGATGAGCATGCATACCAAATTCTCACCAAGATACTAGCCAATAGAATCCAGCAGTATATTAGAAGGATTATTCACCACAACCAAGTGGGATTTATTCCTGGGCTGCAAGGGTGGTTCAACATCTGCAAATCAATCAATGTGATATATTACATAAATAAAAGAAAGGACAAGAACCATATGATCCTCTCACTAGATGCAGAAAAAGCATTTGACAAAGTACAGCATCCTTTCTTGATTAAAACTCTTTACAGTATAGGGATAGAGGGAACATACCTCAATATCATAATAGCCATCTATGAAAAGTCCACAGTGAATATTGTTCTCAATGGGGGAAAAACTGAGAGCTTTTCCCCTAAGGTCAGGAACATGGCAGGGATGTCCACTTTTACCACTGTTGTTCAACATAGTACTAGAAGTTCTAGCCTCAGCAATCAGACAACAAAAAGAAATAAAAGGCATCTGAATTGGCAAGAAGTCAAACTCTCACTCTTTGCAGATAATATGATACTTTATGTGGAAAACCCAAAAGACTCCACCCCAAAAGTGGTAAAACTCATACAGAAATTCAGCAAAGTGGCAGGACATAAAATCAGTGCACAGAAATCAGCTGCATTTCTATACACTAACAATGAGAGAGAAGAAAGAGAAATGAAGAAGTTGATCCCATTTACAATTGCACCCAAAACCATAAGATACCTAAGAATAAACCTAACCAAAGAGGCATAGGATCTGTACTCAGAAAACTGTAGAACACTCATGAAAGAAATTGAGGAAGACACAAAGAAATGGAAAAACATTGCATGCTCATGGATTAGAAGAACAAGTATTGTTAAAATGTCTATGCTTCCTAAGCAATCTATACATTCAATGTAATCCCTATTAAAATACCATCAACTTTTTCACAGAGCTGGAACAAATAATCCTAAAATTTGTATGGAAACAGAAAAGACCCTGAACAGCCCGAGGAATGCTGAAAAAGAAAACCAAAGCTGGTGGCATCACAATTCTGGATTTCAAGCTCTATTACAAAGATGTAATCATCAAAGACAGTATGGTACCGGCACAAAAACAGACACATAGATCAATGGAACAGAATAGAGAATCCAGAAATGGACCTTCAACTCTGTGGCCAATGAATCTTTGACAAAGCAGGAAAGAATATCCAGTGGAGAAAAGATAGTCTCCTCAACAAATGGTGTTGGAAAATTGGACAGCCACATGTAGAAGAATGAAACTGGACCATTTCCTTACACCATACACAAAAATAGACTCAAAATGGATGAAAGACTTAAATGTGAGACAGGAATTTATGAAAATCCTAGAGAAGAACACAGGCAGCCACCTCTGTGACCTCAGCCACAGCAACTTCTTACTGGACATGTTTCCAAAGGCAAGGAAACAAAGACAAAAATAAACTATTGGGACTTCATCCAGATAAAAAGCTTTTGCACAGCAAAGAAAACAGTTGACAAAACCAAAACACAACTGACAGAATTGGAGAAGATATTTGCAAATGTCTTATCAGATAAAGGCCTAGTATCCAATATCTATAAAGAACTTACCAAACTCAATACCCAAAGAATGAATAATCCAGTCAAGAAATGGGCAGAAGACATGAACAGGTATTTCTACAAAGAAGACATACAAATGGCCAACAGACACATGAAAAAGTGCTGAATATAACTTGGCATCAGGGAAATACAAATCAAAACCACAATGAGATACCACCTCATACCGGTCAGAAAGGCTAAAATTGACAAGTAAGGAAATGACAGATGTTGGAAAGGATGCAGAGAAAGGGGAACCCTCTTACACTGATGGTGGGAATGCAAGCTGGTGTAGCCACTCTGGAAATCATTATGGAGGTTCCTCAAAAAGTTGAAAATAGAGCTTCCCTCTGACCCAGCAATCGCACTACTAGGTATTTACCCCAAAGATACAAATGTAGTGATATGAAGGGGCACCTGCACCCAGTGTTTATAGCAGCAATGTCCACAATAGCCAAACTATGGAAAGAGCCCAGATGTCCATAGACAGATGAATGGATAAAGAAGATGTGGTGTATATATATACAGTGCAATACTACTCTGCCATCAAAAAATGTGAAATCTTGTCATTTACAATGATGTGGATGGAACTAGAAGATATTATGCTAAGCAAAATAAGATAATCAGAAAAACACAATTATCATATGATCTCACTTATATGTGGAAATTAAAAAACAAAGCAGGATCATAGGGGAAGGGAGGGAAAAATAAAAGACAAAATCAGAGAGGGAGACAAACCATAAGAGACTTTTTTTTTTTATTTTATTTTTATTTTTATTTATTTTTTTTTTTTAAAGATTTTTTATTTATTTATTTATTTGACAGAGCTAGAGACAGCCAGCGAGAGAGGGAACACAAGCAGGGGGAGTGGGAGAGGAAGAAGCAGGCTCATAGTGGAGGAGCCTGACGTGGGGCTCGATCCTGTAACGCCGGGATCACGCCCTGAGCCGAAGGCAGACGCCCAACCGCTGTGCCACCCAGGCGCCCCGAGACTTTTTTTTTTTTTAAAGATTTTATTTATTTATGTGACACAGAGACAGCCAGCGAGAGAGGGAACACAGCAGGGGAGTGGGAGAGGAAGAAGCAGGCTCCCAGCGGAGGAGCCCGACGTGGGACTCGATCCCGGAACGCCGGGATCACGCCCGGAGCCGAAGGCAGACGCTCAATGACTGAGCCACCCAGGCGCCCCCCATAAGAGACTCTTAATCAGAGGAAACAAACTGAGGGTTGCTAGAGGGGAGAGGGGTGAGGGGTTGGGGTAACTGGGTGATGGACATTAAGGAGAGCACGTGATATAATGAGTACTGGGTATTATATAAAACTGATAAATCCCTGAACTCTACCTCTGAAACTAACATGACACTATATGTTAATTGATTAAATTTAAATTTAAAAATTTGAAAAAATAAATATTAAGGAAGTTCTTAAGGGTAAAGAGAAATAAAAACAGATGGAAATTCAGATCTTGGAGAGGGACGGGGAATAAAGAGCATTAGAAATTATAACAATGTATCATCTAATGTGTGTAGATGTAATACCTTTGACGACTTGAGCAAAAAGATGCAAAAGTGAGTAAATGAACTCATAGTTTGCAAGATATCTACATTTTACATGAATAAATTCAACATTAACCCAACTTTCCTGTGAAAAGTTAAGAATATATCTTGTGATCCTTAAAGCAACCAGTATAAAATAATGCAAAGGTAAAATTAGGATCCTGGAATACATGATATTTATATACTTTCTATGTTTCAGCTAAACTAAAGACAAAGTAAACCTAAGATACACTTTTATTTCTTATTCTTCTTAATGTCAACAAAATATTTTCTACTAATTTTTTGACAGGCGTAAGGATTAATGATCTTTTTTCAACTTCACTCTTGAACTTTTTCTTTTTCTCTTGTCTCCAGAGACAACATTTTGTTCATCTTTGTCTCTGTGTTCCTGAAAAAATTATGCCTTCTCTCCCTTCAATTAGTCACAGTCAAGGAGTGCTTGTTTTCTCTGCAGGGTACTTATTTGTTTCAACTTCATTTCCTGCTCTTTCTCCCCAAGGTCATTGAATCACATTTTGATAAATACGTTGTTATTAAGGTTTACTAGAAGCAATTGCAATTGTAGATGTTTTAAATTAATGTCTTTCATTATAATGAGTCAGAAAATCAATGAATTGAAAAATTATTCTTTTTGTAGGTATTCAGCATTAGTCAGTCACCATGTCCCTGCTGTGTGTGGTGTGTTCTTCTAAATTCTGTGGGGTGTGATGATGGCAGTGTTTCTTGGAGAAGCATGCTATATAAAGGAGAAATGGGATAAACACAAGTGTGACAGAACTGCAACTAAGTGATTGGAAGGTAGGCAGAAGCACAGTGGGGTGAGGGCAATGAATAGGCTACTGGCCTGACTCAAACAGGCAATCTTCCCAGGCAGCACTAGAGTTCTGAAAGACTTAGTTGTGCCTTGTGGAAGGCTGACAAATCTTCCCACATGGACGGAATATTATGGTTATGAACGAGAGATCAGCTAAAAATACTTATTGAGTGCCCATTGTATTCTAAGCCAGTCACTAGAAAAACATGAAATATAGTATTTTTATAAACTAGTAGGGAAGATTACACATTTTCATAGAAAAAAAAAAGGACATAGGTAATATAGGTGCCAAATACAAATATGAATAGATGCCAAGTAATGTAGGGAAAATGATCACCTAATTGCAGAAGTAAGACTGAACTAAGTAGAAGGGACTTTGAAGTAGGTTAGGACATAAAGTGACAGAAGGGACAGATGCTTTCAATCCAGATCAGAGATGGAATGTCTGGATGATGGGCATGTGCTAGCAACAGGATGATCATGATAGGATGGTGATGAATATACTGCTGGTAGTAACGGTGATTTTAATTACACTAATGCATGGCTGGGAAAACATATCTGGTTAATTAGAGGTTTTATTTTAGACATAATAATAAATTAGATGGATTAGTTAACTTGACATTACAGATACTGACTATTAAATCTAAACTTCTGCATGAATTTATCAT
Source organism: Ursus arctos (assembly GCF_023065955.2). Lineage (NCBI taxonomy): Eukaryota > Metazoa > Chordata > Mammalia > Carnivora > Ursidae > Ursus > Ursus arctos. The sequence goes on along the minus strand of NW_026622985.1, from coordinate 31,708,984 downwards.
AACTATTTTAAATGTATTGTGTGTTTTTGAGTTTCACCACTGCACCTTCTTTTTGCCAGATGAAAAATAATATTTCAAGACCCAATTCTCCTAGCCTTCTCTAAAGTGTTTGACTGACTGTAGTCTTCTGGTTCTTGAATTATATCCTCTATTTTAGTCTGTTTGGGCTGCTATAACAAAATACAAAAGACTGGGTAATTTATAAACAACAGAAGCTTATTTCTCACAGTTCTGAAGACTGGAAATCCAAGATCAGGGTGCCAGCATAGTTGGGTTCTAGTGAAGGCTCTCTTCTGGGTTGCAGACTGCCTCATTCTTAACTGTGTCCTCACGTGGCGGAGGGCACCGGGATCTCTCTGGAGCCTGTTTTTTAAAACACTAATCCCATTCATAAGCGTTCCACCCTCATGATTTAAGTACTTCTCCAAAACTGTAGTTCCTAATGCCATCACCTTTAGGGGGTTAGGTCTTCAACATATGAATTTTGGGAGGGACACAGACATTCAGACCATAGCATCCTCCCTTTGGTACTGTGACATTATGCTATCCTAGAGCTTGTATAGACTGAATGTTCTTTCTCTCCTTCCTTCATTGATTCCATTTGCAGTTCATGGACCCCTAAATTTAGGCACAGTTCTCCATCTTCATCCCAGCTGTATTTTATCATTGTATATTCTCAAAGCAGTAATTAATTTTCTGTCAAAATAGAGACCTCTCAACTTAGTTGTATTTCTGGCTAAATGTTAGATACTCCAGAAAATTCAAAATCAATTCTAATGCAGTAAATACTAAATCAAATCTATCCTCCCCACTAATCATTTTCCTTTCCATCTTTCATATTTGTTATTGTCACCCCCATAAGCAGGTAAGCTAAAAACATAAGTTCTCTTTTATTTCCATTTCAAATTATAGTGACCAGTCAGCCAGCTTTGCCTTTCTGTATTTGAAATATATCATTCTGTACTATCCTAACACTTTTATTATGCATTATTCCATAGTAGAAAACAATATACCTAACATATATATGTTGGAAACCATAATCATAAATGACTAGTGAATCCACCATTCATTGAAGCTCTTTATGCATTCTTTCTAGATCTCATTCCCTTGTATACCCAAATCTAACCATTCTTCTGAATTTCATACTAACCACTTTCTTACTATTAAAATTTTTATCATATATATGTATTTGTAAAGAACATATGGTTTCATTTTGCTTGTCTTTGAAATTTATAAAAATTTTTTTCTGGAAATTGCTTTTTTTCATCTATAAAGAGTATGGCTGTAGTCTATTCATTTTCTTTCTTTCTTTTTTTAAGATTTTATTTATTTATTTGAAAGAGCATGAGAGAGAGAGGACAAGAGGGGCAGAGGAAGAGAGAGAAATAGACTACCCCCTCTGCAGGGTACCCAATGTGGGGCTCAATCCCAGAACCCTGGGATCATGCCCTGAGTGGAAGGCAGATGCTTAACCAACTGAGCCACCCAGGCACCCCTGGAGTCCATCAATTTTCGCTACTGAATAACATCCCAGGATGAGAACATATAACAGTTAATTTATCCATTGTCCTGTTAATGGTCGTTTTGATTGTTTCCACGTTTTCTGCTTTTATGAACAGTGCTAAGAACATTCCATTCTAGTGTATGTCTCCTGGTGCCCACGTGTAAGACTTTCTCCAAGATATACTCCTGGAGTGAAAAGACATTGCAAGTTTTGTGCTTGTTCAAACTTAGAAGATAGTACCAGTTTGTGTTCTAGACTAATTGAACGAATTTATGCTCCTCTTAGCTGCGTAAGAGTTCCTGTTGCTACATGTGATATTTAACTATATGAGTAAACTTGATTGGGACATTGGGTACCCAGATATTTGGTCAAATGGAATTTCTGGGTGAGTCTATTAGGGTGTTCTTAGATGAGATAAGCATTTGAATTAGTAAACTGACCAGAGAAGGTTGCCTTCTCCAGAGTGGGTGGAGATCCCTTGGGAGCCTAAATAGAACAAAAAAGCCCAGTGAGGGAGAATTTGCTCTCTCTGCCTGACTTATTGAGATGACACATCGGTTTTTTTCTTTCCCTTGGACTTGGACTTACCCACATTGGCTCTTCTGGTTCTCAGGCTTTTGGACTTGGACTGAAACTACGTCACCAGATTTCCTGGGTCACTAGCTTATAGACAGAAGGTCATGAGACTTCCCAGCCTCAATAATCACATGAGCTAATTCCTTATAATAAATCTCCTTAAATATGTAAAGTTATACACACACATATATATTTATTTTTTCCCATGTTTTGCTAGAGGACCCTGACTAAGGTACTTCATATGCTTACCAGTACTTGATGTTGCTAGACTACTTTAGGTTCTATAGGTATTAGTTCATATCTGATTATGGTCTTAATTTGCACTTCCCTGCTTGTGTTGAGGTTATGAATATATTTATGCATTCATTCATTATGCTTTCTTATTTATGAAATGCCTCTTTTAGCCTTTTGCTTAGTTTTCTATTATGGTATTTGTGCTTTTCTTGTTGATTCCATGGAAGACTCTTAGATCTTGGATCTTATTTCTAACCTATTTGTGGTTATATGTACTGTAATTATCTTCTCCCAGATTATAGTTATCTTTTATTTTTTCTTATGATGTCTTGTGATTAACAGAGCAGAAATTTTATTTATTTATTTATTTTTTTTAAATGATTTTTTATTATATTATGTTAGTCACCATACAGTACATCCCCGGTTTCCGATGTAAGGCTCGATGATTCATTAGTTGTGTATAACACCCAGTGCACCATGCAATACGTGCCCTCCTTACTACCCATCACCGGTCTATCCCATTCCCCCACCCCCCTCCCCTCTGAAGTCCTCAGTTTGTTTCTCATAGTCCATAGTCTCTCATGTTTCATTCCCCCTTCTGATTACCCCCCCTTTCTTTATCCCTTTCTTCCCCTACCGATCATCCTAGTTCTTATGTTCCATAGATGAGAGAAATCATATGATAGTTGTCTTTCTCTGCTTGACTTATTTCACTTAGCATTATCTCCTCCAGTGCTGTCCATGTTGTAGCAAATGTTAAGAACTCGTTCTTTCTGATAGCTGAGTAATATTCCATTGTATATATGGACCACAACTTCTTAATCCAGTCATCTGTTGAAGGGCATAACAGAGCAGAAATTTTAATGTAGTTAAATGTATTAATTTTTTTATGGTTAACACTACTTGTATTTTGTGTAAGAAATCCTTGCCAACCTCAAGATCAGAAAGATATTCTTATGAATTTCTCTTAAGTTAGAATGCTTTGCTTTTCACATTTAAATTCTTAATTTACCTGGGATTGATTTTTGTGATAGAATGAAGTAGGACTCCACTTTTATTTTTTTCCATATGTATAACCAACTGTCCTAGCCTTTTTTATTGAAAAAGCCACTGTTTTCCTACAGATCTACAAAACTGATTTTGTTACATACACAGTCTCCATAAATGTGTAGGGTCTGTTTTGAGGCTCTCTAATCTGCTTCACTGGTTGATTTATTTATTCCTGAGCCAATAACACCCTGTTTAATTACTAGTGAATCTCTCTCCTTCTTGTGGTTCTTTAAGAAAATCTTAGTTATTTTGGATCTTTACATTATCATACAACTTTCAGAATAACTTTTCATTAACCCTGTTAATTTTGATTGAAATTTTATATATTACTCTGGGAAGATGGATATCTTTATACATCATATATTAGCATTATTTTAATTTAGATTCTTTAATGTCTTTCAGTCAAATTTTTAAAAATTTCCATAAATGATTTATATGCCCTTGTTAAATTTATTTCTAAATACCTTATATTTTTGTTGCTATTGTAAATAACACCTGTTTTCTAATTTATGTTTTCTGTGTGTTGCTCATCTATTGAGATGCATTGGATTTTTGTAGATTGATCCTATATCTAGCAACCTTATAAAACCTTATAAAACTCTCTTGTTAATTTGACTGTGGATATAATTTATTTTATTATTTTTTAAACAAACACTTATATACAGCATGCTTCCTATGTGCTAAGCACTGTTCCAAATGCTTTATAAATATTTATTTAATTACCTAAATAACCCTATGAAGCAGGTTTGTTTTTCATTCCCGTTTTACAAATAAGGAAACAGTGTTACAAAAACATTAAGTCATTTGCCCAAAGTCACAAATTGTCATTTTAACCTGGAAGGCAGGATTTAAAACTAGGCAGTTGGTGTCTAAGCTTCATGTTCAACGAATAGCTTTACTGCCTCTCTACTAGGCTAAACAATTCTGAGTCTTTCTTTGCAGCCCTTTTACTTCCCTACCTTTTTTTTTTTTAACCTTTCTATGTAGGTATTATTTTGAATGTGAGCAGAGGTAATAGGCATCTTTGTCTAGTTCCTAAGTGTTTTAAAAGATTTATTTATTTCAGTGAGAGAGAAAGCGGTGGGGGTAGGAGCAGAGGAAGAGGGAGAAAGAAACCCAAGCAGACTCCACGCTGATTGAGGAACCCCATGGGCTTGATCTTACAACCCTGAGATTAGACTTTAGCCAAAACTAGACCCTTAACCAGCTATGCCCCCAGGTGCTCCTGACTAATTCCTAATTTAAAAGAGAATGCTTTTAATGTTTTACCATAAGAAAGATGCTTGTTTTAGGGTTTTGGTGGATATGAGGTTAAGGAAATTTCCTTCTATCTTGGTTTGCTAAGAGTTATTTCATTTTTTTGTTTTGTTTTTTAATCTTGAATGTGTATAGAATTTTATCAAGTGGTTTCTTCCTTTAATTTGTTTATGTGATGAATACAGTAATTGATTTTCATATGTGGAACTACTTTTGCATCCCTAGGGTAATCCTAGCATGATACTGATATGTGTTTTTAGAAATCCTGCTAAATTTGGTTTGCTAATATTTTGTTTAGGATATTTTCTTTTTAAGATTTTTGAGTAATTATACCCAATGTGGGGCTCGAACTTACAACCCGGGATATCAAGATACCCATGCTCCACCAACTGAGGTAACGAGGTGCTTCTGGGATTTTTTTATCTATGCTTATTTGCGAGATGGACTTGTGCCTTTACTCTTGTTCACACTGTGTTCTCACTTTGGTATAGTAAAATGAGTTTAGGGGCTTTATCATTTTTTTAATTTTCAGGAAATATTTGGTCCTTGAAAGTTGACTGTAAAATCACATGGGCTTGATTTTTTTTTTTTCCAGTGGGAAGATTCAAAGTCTGTTAATGTCATTGACTATTCAGGTTTTGCATTCTTACATGAATTTTACAAGTATATTTTTATAAGAATTTATTAATTTCATTTATGTTTTCAAATTTATGGTATATCATGGTTCTTCATGGTCACATATCTTTTTAATCCTTTTTTATATGTATAGATAAGATATTTACCCTTTTTCTTCTAATATTATTTGTACCTTCTTTCATTTTTTTCTTGATCAGTCTCAACAGAGGTTGTCTATTTTATTATTCTTTCTAAAAAGAATCAACTGTTTTTTTCCCTAGCTCATTAATGTGTACTTTTATAAAATCTCTTATCCTTTGGGGGCCTTTATTCTGTTATTTCTCTTTGAACTGTTAAATTTGGTTCCTTGTATCATCAATTCACAGGTTGTCTTCCTTTTTGGCACAATAATTTAAAGATGTTAATATCCTTCTAAGGATTATTTTAATGACTTCTCACAGGTTTTGATATGCCATATTTTTATTATCATACAGTTCTAAATATTTTATAGTTGCCATTATAATTTATTTTATAATTTTTAGTTTTTTAAAGATTTATGTATTTATTTTAGAGAGAAAGAGAGTGTGAGAGCAGGGGCAGGGGGAGAGATAGAGGGAGAGAATCTTCAAGCAGACTCCCTGCTGAGTGTGGAGCCCTGTGCAGGGCTTGATCCCAGGACCCTGAGATCATGACCTGAGCTGAAATCAAGAGTTGAACACTTAACTGACTGAGCCACCTAGGTGACCGTATAATTTACTTTAAAATTTATTATTAAATAAAATTATTGTATAAGTAAAAACATTTGTTGTCTAAATTTCCAAACATATGGAAATCTGTTTTTATTTGTAAACTTTCTGTATCATGGTCAGGTAACAAAATTTGAATGATAACAGTTTTTGAAATCTGTTGAGACTTGCATTATGTCCATGAGACTTACTTTATTTTCTTTTGAGAGGAATGTGTTCTCTAACTGTATGTTTCAAGATTCTATATAAACTTGTTAACTTGTTGTTCAAATCATCTATACTTTTAGTAATTATTTGTTTTCTTAACCTAAAGTTTGTTGAATCTTTTATTATGATGGTGAGTTTGTCCAACTTTCCCTCTACTTCTGTCCATTTTTGCATTATGTATTTTGTGGTTATGTTATGAACTGTATGTGAATTTAGACTATTTGTATCTTCTTCCTGAATTGCATCTTCTATCATTATACAGTGTTCCTCTTTCTCTTATCATTTCTCTTTTATTTTGTATTAATAAAACTGTATCATTTAAAAAAACAATTAACATTTGTATGCTATATCTATTTCTGTTCTTTTCAAATTTCCCAGTCCTAATTTTTTGTGTGTGTATCTTGTCTTAACAGTGTGTATCATCACTTAAAATCTAACCATATTGTCCATCTTTTAACTGACAAGTTCAGACCATGTTTATTTATTGTGGTTATTGATCTAGTTCTTCCATCTTAAATGTGCTTTCTACTTGTCATTTTTCTCTATGCTTTCCCCCCCTCTATTCTTGCCTTCTTAATTGAATTCCTATTTGTTAATCCCTTTTTCTTTCTTTTAAAAAATATATATATTCAATTTTGTTTCATTAGAAAAATTCATTTAAGCCACATGGTGGCCAAAATTCCATGTCTTGAGCAGGCTTTGACATTCTATTGCCCCCTTCAGATCAATATATGCACATACACACTACGTTGAAGAAAGGACTTTGACATGTGAAACAATGAGAATTGGATACTACTACTCCACCATCCCCCTTCCTACAGCCAACCCACACATTGCTTCAACTGTTATCTGCACACAGACAAGCTCTCATGGAAGAGAGGCTGAACACCAGATTAAGTGACCATAAGACACCCAAGTCAGAAGGAACTCTTGGCAGATGTTGAGGAAGCAAGGATGAAAATGACACCATCTTCCAGCAGCTAAACGTGAAGCACAAACCCCCATCTAAGAGCCAAGATGTCAGAGCCGTGTTGCCAAGGACAGCAAAGCATTTAGCAGAACCCAGGGAGAAGAGTGATATCACTACATCCCACAGTTATAGGCAACCCACTCACACATGTGTATTAAATAGGCTCTTTATCCAGGACAAGGAGCATCCCGATGGAGAGGCTCTTTAACGGCCTGGTTAACAGTTCTGATAACACTTATGCTCTGAACTTGCCTGCCCAGGAATTTGACACCTGGCTGGACATGCTTAGGGCTGTGTTCCAAGGTTATAGCAGGTGGAGGGAGATCACCTTTCTAGATGGATGGTCTGGAAGGTACTTGGGGGCTCTGTGCTAGCCAGTTGACCTCTGGTGGTCCAGGAGCTCCTTGGCAATGGGCTCTCCACTAAGCCCCCAGGGACTCCATCAGTCTAATAAAGACAGAGAGCAGAGTCAGTACCACACCTAAGAGATAGAGGTTCAACAATAGGCTTCATGGCTGAAAAGATCCCACTCCTTTGTAGAGCTGTAGAGCTACCTTAAGCTTCTGGAAGTTCTCTGGATTCCTCCAGGAGGAAGAGCCTGGAGTGTCCTGGTCACTGTAACAGTGGGTTGTGTTAGAATCAGGAGAAAAGTCAGCCAACCCCACATGACTCAGAGGACAAAAATGCAGCCTGCAGCAAAGCACAGAGCAAGACCACCTACACTGTTCACATATCAATCTGGTTTTTTAAATTCAGTTTTTATTTTCTACCTGTTCAAAAGTCGTGTTTTTTATTTCTGTCATTTAGAAGTTACCCAAGAAATTTTACCATACATATTTTGCGGCTTTATGAAGTGTAAATTCAATATCTATATCTAACCTTTTACCATATGTATTTATCAATTAACAAATTCCAAATTTACTATCCATATCTCACTTTTTTAGCCTCCTTTTTTTTTCTCCACTTCCTCCTTTTCCTTACTCTTTGATTGTTCTTTTTTCTCCTCTATTCCCTTTTTCTTTCCTTGGAGGTTTCACTTTCTGGATTACCCAACAATGATTTAAAAAATACATTTGTCATCATTTAGACACGTTCTATTTATAATGTAGCAGTGGACCTGGGAAAGAAATCTCTATAGTGGATATAGTGGATATTTTCTGTCATTGACTTGACAGTAGACACTAAGAGTAGAATTTCTGGATCATTTTCAGATTGAAAAAATTATGCCAGTTTTCTTCCATGGTGATTATACTTACTACCTGACACCCTTCTCAAAAGCATATGAAAGTGTTCATTTTCTCAAAAATTTGCTAATGTTGTATAATATCAAATGCTTCGATTTTTGTTAAACTTTAGAGAAAACAATGTATTGTTTCCTTGAAGGTGAGCATCTTTTCTCATATTTACTGGATTTTGGTTATGACTCTTCTATGAATTCCTAGTTTGTATCCTTTGCTTATTTTATAGGAGTGGAATACCCAACCAAGGTCAAGTCAAATTGGACAACAGCTTTGGTGGGTGGGGAATTCTTTGGGAGAGTGAGGGGTTCAAGCTTCAGATGGGATGTTGGATGTTGGATTAGGTAACTTTAAATGTCTCCTCTAATTTTAAGAGTCCATGATTAATAGTGGACTGAAATGCCCGGAAACCTAGAGCTGAATAAAATCTGGTGTGAGATGGATTTGTGTGCATTCTACCTAATCAGAGTAAATGACTCACTTCTCAGTTCTGTTTTGTACAGGAGCTGGTCCTAGAGTTGGGAGGGACATGGAAAGACATTGCCAGGGCAGGACTAATGATGGCTGTACTGATATGATGAGGAGAGCAGAGTGGAGCTTTGAATAGTTGTAGGGCTGGGAGAAGTGGACTTTAAGGAGGACAACTGCTGGGAAATTGGGCTGTTAGGTTTGGCCCATAGTCTCACCATCCCAGCTCAAGAACCCATGAGGAAAGGGTGACTAAGGGTAAGTGGGAATAAGGCAACTAGCTTTGGGTTGATTTCCCATACAGCTCCATATGATGATTGCTATTGGGATTTTGGTATAGAAGACAGACTTAAACACAAAGATCGTCCAAATGATGTGTCAAGGTTGAGATTGGTGCACAATATATGGATAGATATTTAAAGGACTTAAGCCGAGTCTTCTTTCTCCCAAAGGTTAAGGAAAACTCTCTTCTCAGCGTTAAACAGTTTCTGTTTAGGTAGAAGGGAAGATGCATTGCAAGTGTGTATGTGTTAGTATTAATAATTTAAATGCTACTTAGCTAGAGGTTAGAACTCATCAAGGAGGTTCATTTTAATACGGTCCGTAGTCTTAGGAAAGTTTTTCTCCGGATAGCAGAATAGTGCGGAAGGCTGGGTGGGTGGAGGGAGGAGATACCTTTGGTATATAGTAAATTCACTGCTGTGATGGATTTTCTCAGAGAAAGGCGGAAAGTAAGAGGAAAGGAGAGAGCGAGGAATACCTGAGCCTCTGTAATTTCGAGAAATTCGGAGGAGGGCAGGACAGGAACAGCAACCAAGTGCAGGGCGGGGCGGGTCCAGTGGGTCTCCAGTCAGGGAAGGTGGGGAGAGGAGGGCTGGGCCTCGGGAGGGTGGCCACCCACTCTCTGCCTCCTTTTTCTCTAGAAAAGGAGCGTGGCTCGGGCTGCGGGGCTGACCGCGGCGCCACCTCCGGGACCGCAGCAGAGCCTGAAGCGCCGCCCTCGGCGAGCCAGAGCCTCCGAGCCCCGGAGCGCCGCGGGGCCGACACACTTCAGCAGGGAGAGTTTGAGGCGCTCTGGGCGCCCGTGGAGGACAGCGCGGAGCACGGCTTCCCGCCTTTTTCCTGCCTCCGGGGGTAGGTCCGGCTGGGCAGGGGGTAAGAGCCGGGGGGTCCGGGAGTCGTCCGGTTCCCGCGCTGAGACCTCTTGCTCTTCCCAGGTAGGAGCCGCCTGAGACCCCAAGCGAGCTGAGCGCACACGGAATACCGTGCTGGATGCGCGCCTGGGCGCGGAAAAGAGGTACTCCATTCTCGCTCGGGTTCCCCCTTACGAGTCCAGATGACCGACCCGGAAGAGGGCACTGGTCAGGAGTGTAACCTGAAATTCTTGTAGAAGGAAATTCTCAGGCCCCACCCAGTGCTTTTTTTTTAAAACTCTATCATAAATTGGCACTCTCAGCTCATTTGGGGGGATCTGCACAGTTTTCGACAATATGAAATGACCCGAATAACCGAAGTTTAAATTTGTTTCTTTTGATTTGGCTCTTTATCCTAATTTATTTTAGGGGAGGTGTCAGACAGCGGTATATCAGTAAGGAAGTGGTGAGTCTTCTGGATCTGCCCCCAACCCCCACCCCCACTCCTCTGCCCTGGCTGTCAAGGTTGTGTCAGGGACACTTCCAGGGTCAGCCTGGAATAGTAGCTCCGTGGCAATTCACTTGACGTCCACTCATGTAACCAATTTACTGAGTGATCAGTTGGCAGGGAAACTTGTGCAAAGAAGCATTAGAAAATGCCAAGATTTTGCGGAGTGTCGTTGGCCCTGCACTATATCATGTAAGCTCATATTACCTTTATTGTCTTCGTGCTCCTTCAGGTATGTATGTTAATCTTCTCCAAACAGATACTGAACAACCTGAGAGAAGCCAGGGATCTACCAGGCATCAGTAAATAACAAATATTTTTCAATGAATGAATGTAAAAAGCATCAGTAACTTTGAAACTTGGTGCATCCAACACCATTTGGGTTAATTGATTGGTAACATCTAAATTTAAAAAATAAACACCTTTTTCTCATGGCTACACATAGAATGGACTGTATTCTGATCCCCTTAGTTGGAATGTGTGGTGGTAGGAGTCTTGGATAGGGAGATGGCAGACCTGAGAACTTGCTGAGCCATAGCGTGGGAACTTTTCTAATTTGTAAAAGGCGCAGGTTGGAGCACATGCTTTCAAAGATTTCTTTCAGCTCTAACAGTCTGTGATGAAATGAATCCATCACATCTTCATAAACATGTTTTGGATTTCAGTGGCTCCTGAAGACTTAATCAGAAGGTTGGTAAGCAAATTGTGATTGTATTTTTTCAAAGGAAGGTCTGAGAGCCAGCAACTTAGAGGAAAACCAACAAATATGTAGTAGGCTAATTTGGCTTCATCAAAACCAAATACATATGTATTTTCAAATTTTTAGGTTTAAACAGATCATTAAGTAATTGAATAATTTTTCTTTTTTAAAAATTTTTTTTAAAAGATTTTATTTATTTGCCAGAGAGAGAGAGCACACAAACAGGGGGAGTGGCAGGCAGAGAGAGAAGCAGGCTCCCCACTGAGCAGGGAGCCCAATGGGGGACTCGATCTCAGGACCCTGGGATCATGACCTGAGCCCAAGGCAGATGCTTAACCAACCAAGCCACCCAGGTGTCCTGATTAATTTTCTTTTTAACTTAAAAATATATCCCCCCCTTTTTTTTAAACAACTAAACAGATGAACATTGGGGAGGGAAAGGAAAAATAAAATCAGGTAAAAACAGGGAGGCAAACTATAAGAGACTCTTAAATACAGAGAACAAACTGAGGGTTGGTGGAGGGGAGGTGGGTAGAAGGATGGGCTAAATGTGTGATAGGCGTTAAGGAGGGCACTTGCTGGGACGAGCACTGGGCATTGTATGTGGGTGATGAATCACTGGATTCTGCTCCTGAAACCAGTGCAGCATTGTATGTTAACTAACTTGAATTTAAATAAAAAAATAAACTTAAAAAAATATATTCCTTGTTGTTGTTGTTGTTTTTCTATATAGAATATGGGTTTTGCCTCAAGAAGATGGTTCTCCCTACCACTGGGCTGTATGATGTTGATCAATCTGATTAATGCTGATTTTGAATTTCAAAAGGGGGTGCTTGCCAGCATCAGCCCAGGCATCACGGAAGATATTGATTTCCAGTGCTGGAATGCTTGCTCTTTGACATTGATAGATCTCAAGGAACTCAAGATACAGCACAATGTTGATGCTTTCTGGAATTTCATGTTGTTCTTGCAAAAATCCCAGCGGCCTAGACATTATAATGTCTTCTTAAGCATAGCTCAGGATTTCTGGGACATGTATGTAGACTGCTTGATTTCACGATCTCATGGAATGGGCAGAAGACAGGTGATGCCTCACAAGTATAATTTTCCACAGAAGATAATAGGAGGTAATTTAAATGTGTACTTAAAAGAACAGAAGTTTAGTGTTCTTAAAAATTCTATATTTAATCCTTATTTGCCAACAAGCTAGCAAATTTGCCCTATTTTTTCCTAATATGATTGACTTTGATTTTCATTTTTACTGATTTTGTATGTAGGAGCTCTGATATGCAGAGATCTAAATTATCTTGAGATATAATACATTTGGTAGACCCTTAAAATTATTACCTTATTTTCACCTGAATAGTTCATAAGAAAGCTATTTTAACACTATAATTTTTCCTATTACATTTATTGAAGAAAATTTAAACATACGATATATAGTTAGGTTTTTAAATTTTTTTCAATAGGGTTACTTAAAAGGAAGAAATCTTAAAGGTCACATTAGAGTGACAATTAACAATTTCTCCTCTCTAATATTATAGGACTGGATTTTACAAGACATGAGTTTTACGTATAAGAGAGAGAACATGGAAAAGACCTCAAGCAAGGTGACATCAACCTGAAAGTTTAATTCTGTCATTATTTCTTAGGTCAAATATTTCCTGTAGTATTTATCAAAATTGTTATTTCTAATTCTTTAATATTTATGAAAGTTGTATTTTTGTTGATGTGTAAATGCTTTACGGTTATTGAATTAACATTTCCGTCTTTGCTGGTAATTTGTCAATTTTTTATTTGGAAGGCTTCTTTGTAAAGCATCTTTATTTTAAACAAAACACTTAAAATGCATATGCAATATATTTTTAAATACAGTAGACAATGAAGTAATGCTGTAACTAATTTTACAAGGTATCTTATACATAATGTTGACTTTAAAACTGTGCCAAAATTAATGCCAGTATTGTCCTAAAAAGTAATATTTAATCTTGATGTAGTGTACTGAGTGGCTTCTGAAATGTGCATTTCATCACCAACCCATCCTACATATTAAAGTGTTTTTCTGTGCATTAAGGACTAACATTTTATGTTCTCACTTTCATTGTTTTCATTTTTAAAAAAGAATAACAGAAAGGTAACGAGAAATTTTGTTTTAGTGAAGTGCAGTCTGATAGAATTTTTGTCTTTAGTTATTAGCTCAGTTTTCTTCTTTTTAAAATATATTTATTTCCATCTCACATCTTATTCCAAAAAGGACATGAAACTTTAAAAATATATACCAAACAATAGGATAACATGAAGTAGATGAGGAAATTGAGATGATGGGAAATGAAGACAGGAAACTAATAATATGTAGTTGTAGTTTAGATTAATACTTTCAAACACATGTTGTAAAAAGCCTATACCTTTGATAAAAGGAGTAGCTGTAAATTGGTTTGAGTTTCTTACTTCTCCAGGTGAAGAAGGACTCTTAAGCAGTTTCAAGATTCACACTATTGATAAGAAAACCAAACAGCACGTTTAGGAGAAGCCCAGCCTTTGCTATGACTAAGAACCAATAAAAATCATAGGTTTTTATAATGGCTACCATGGTATACAGCACTGTGTTTTCAAGTTCTTGGCAATGTCAGATTCCCTTCAATGCAAGCTGATGCCTGCACACCCAAACTCAATTACATATAAATAATTTTAAAAGCTCCCCAAATAATACTGAGCAAATGTGCAATTGTCTGATGGTTCAACTTGATTAAAGAATAAACTTTAAAGAGTGGAGTGGGGGCTGACGTTCTTTGAGTTATGGACCACTTTGAAATTCTGATGAAGCTGTAGACACTTTACTAGGGGTTGTATGAACACAGTGTCCATCATTTGTGGATGATTTTTGGGGGGAGGGGTCATGAAGCCCAGGTTAAGAACCTCCAGTATATTTTTAAAATTTTTTTGTTTCAATTTTTAAAGAATCTCCAAAATTAAAGAATAAATGGATTGCATAGCTTTCAAGTATTATTTTACAAATATTTCATATAACTGAGTTTTATATAATAACTGGTTGCAGATAATATGAGGTTGTAAGTCTGATGAATTTCCACACTGAAAATATTTTATCTTGCCAATTAATGACAGATCCCTAAGCTCATAAAATCAACTGGTTGGAGGGTCGGTCTTATGTTCTCTTATTCAAATTGACCAGAAAGATACACAAGAAGTTGCCTAATTCATTTCCTACAGAGGCACAGGGTCATGATTTTTCTTAGAGAAGCTCTCTCTTTTACAACCTGTGGGCAAATGATCAAAGCTCAGAAGTTCAATGGCATAAAGCAAAACCAGATAATTTTAACCTAAAAAAATGGTTCAACCAGTTGTCATCACCATAGTTGTCATAAAAATTTCTATTGCAACAATGATGAACTTTTTGGTGTTAGTCAGTTAAACTTAATTGTTAGCCTTCCAAAATAGGCTAATTGGAAATGGGTTTCTAGTCCTCCTAATTAAATTTACAGGCTACATTGGATTTTTAAACATAGTAAAAATAAGGACATTTGCCAAATGGGCATTCTGGTTTTAGAGCAATTCATCTTAAGCCTTTTTGCTGGTACTTAGATACCATGTTCTGTTAAAAATCCCCTCCCCACCCCACAATTTTTGGCACAAATCATGTCATTTGTATATAGAAAAATTTATTCTTTTTTTCGTCATTCATTCAACAAAAACTCATTGAGCTTAGAGGTACACTGCTAAATAATCCTTGACTCACAGAGCTGCCATTGCAGTGGGACAAAGGTACAGTAGGAAATAATATAATAATTCAAAGTAGTTTTAT
The DNA here is from genome assembly GCF_023065955.2 of Ursus arctos. Classification (NCBI taxonomy): domain Eukaryota; kingdom Metazoa; phylum Chordata; class Mammalia; order Carnivora; family Ursidae; genus Ursus; species Ursus arctos. Next base: position 31,693,958 of record NW_026622985.1, on the reverse strand, counting down.
GATATCAAAATATATGTTTAAAAAGAGAAGTGGTGGTCAAAATGTGGTTGAGTGGGGAACAGTGTGTATTTCTCTTTTGCCCTATTCAAAATCATCTGACTAGATGAGTCAAAGTTCATTTTTTAAACTTTAAATAAAATTTTTATTTTAGAATAGTTTTAAGTATGCAGAAAAGTTGCAAGGATGGTGCAGAGATATCTTGTATACTCCTCACCTATTTTTTCCTATTGTTTACATCTTACATTAGTATGGTATGTTTGTCATAACTAATGATCTAATAGCAATAAATTATTAACCAAACTTCTTTTTTTTATTGGGATTTCACTAGTTTTTCCCTGATGTCCTTTTTTCTGTTCCAGGATCCCATCCAGGACAGCACCGTACATTGAGTTATCTTGTCTCCTTAGGCTCTAAGATGTTTTCAATGACCTTGACAATTTTGAGTACTGGTCAGGTATGTTGCAGAATATCCAGTTTGGGTTTGCCTGATTGTTTTTCTCATGGTTAGACTGATTTTTTAGGCTTTTTAGATGAAGACCACAGAAGTAAAGTACTATTCTCAATATTTCAGATCACGGGTATATGCCACCAACATGAGTTATCACTGATGATGTTTAACCTTGGCTAAAGTAGTATATACCAGGTTTCTCCACTGTAATGTTTTCTCTTCCATTTCTATGCTGTATTCTTTGGAAGCAAGTCACTAAGCATAACCCACACTTAAAGGAATGGGCAGTTATGTCCCACCTACTGGAGGAGGGAATATCTACATAAATTATCTGGAATTCTTTGTATTGGAGATTTGTCTACCCTCACTCCCTCCCCCTCTTCTGCTTCCTTCTTTCCTTTTCTTTCATTATTTACTTATGTCAGTAGGGATTTACAGATTTTTATTTATACTTTGGGTTATAATCCAGTACTACTTCATTATTTATTTTGTTGCTGAAATTGTTCCAGCTTTGGTCATTGGGAACTCTATAGGATGCTCCAGACTCATCGTGTGCATTTCCACCCATCCCTGGAATCAGCCATTTCTTCAAGGAGCCCTGGTTTCTTTTATTGGAGAATGTTATTAGAAATCAAGATCTGGGCAGTAGGTGTTTCTGTACCTGATAGTACCAGGCCAATTCCTGAATGTCAGGGGCTGCTTTTTTTTTTCTCAAAAAGCATCCTTGACTGGAAATTTAATAAAAGCAATTATGAGACATAATTGCTAATGAAACTAACATAAGCTTAGGCTGTGTTGGCAGAAAGTGTGCAAAAATGAGGAAGACTACTTTCATTATATCCTTCATGGATCCTACTACACCTGGAAATCTTTGTTCAGTTTGGTCACAGTTTAGAGGAATAGTTAACAAATTGTGGCACCTCAGGAGGGGCTGGCCAGATATAGTTTCTGGAATCATTAAATAAAAATGATTACAGAAAAGACTTAGGCTGACCATGATAGTTTTTTTTCCTATGATATGAAACATACCTTGTGCTCCAGAAGACAGACTGAGGATGAGATGAATGAATTATTCACCTGATTATTCACTGGTTTTCATCCAATATAAGCAAAAACTGGCTAACAGTTTAACCAAGGAATGAGCTCCCTCATGTGGTAAACATCTCATTACTGAAGTGTGTCGAAACCATTTCATCTGTATTCATTAAACTCCTTTTTTATTCTTTTGACTCTCTTTTCATGTAGTTTATTAGCAGAAGTTTCAGTGTGAGAGCTTGAAATTTTGTCTCAACTGACTCATGAGGGAAGTAGATTATCTGCCTTTCAGTCAGGCCGGGTAGGCTAAATGGGCTCAGGAGTGGTGTGGAAGCACCAGATCTGAGAGACAGAGACCGTTATAGTGACAGTGTCAGACCGATTCACTTGCCCACTGCAAGGGTGGCTGGAACTGAAATATGCAAACTCGATGCACGTCTTTCTACCAAGGGCAGGTGTCTGGATTAAGCCACACTATACTTCATCCACCTACATTTCTTCAGGTGCTAAATTTGAAGAGTTTCAGATTCTTTCCTCTTCCTGATGGGTAAGATCTACACAGCAGGAGGGAAAGGTCCACCGATAGCACAGAGTATTTTGATTGTAGTCAGTCCGAATGAGTTTGGATGTACCAAGTTGTATCTCACACAAAAATTATATTCAACCAAGTTATATAAATTCTATTTCTACACATTAGTTATGTAATAGTATCGGTTAATGTAATAGTATTTATGTCTCATCATTTTAGAGAAAGTCTATCACTATTATGGAGTAAATACATTTGAACTACTTTAATATGTCTGTGTTTAGCATTACCTATTTAGTATTTTACTGGATAAATCTTCCTTTTGAGCTCAGGACTTTGCTGCATTTGCAAAGCTCAAGGGAAAGGCTGCCAGGAGCTGAGGCCACCATCATACTTATTTAATAATTTATTTACCAATATCTTGGTTTCAGTGATGAATGAAATGTGGTTTCTACCTTGTCCTTAGGGAGTTCAGCATCTGAGAAAGGAGCTTATAGTCTACAAAATGAGGCAGGGATTTATTGTTCTTAGCCATGGACACTTCATCTTGATTCTGTATCTGATATACTTGAGGTATATCTGGTGCTTTTTGTATGGTCATCTCATCATTGCGTGTTCCTATTTATGCCAGTTCTTGTCCCAGTAACTACTCTTTGTTGGAATCTTTGTGTTTAGGGCCTCCTGTGAAGAGGAAGAACAAATCATGCCTTCTAATATCTTGTTGTTGGTGGTAATAATAGGGAAAAGGATTCAAGAGAGGCAAAGTTCTCTGGTAAGCTGATGTCCATTATCAACTCGTAGGGGCCACAATGAAAATGGGCAGCTGGGCCAGGATGAGAATCTGCTGGCTAATGGTGTACTGTCAACTCATTCCAATTAGAACATTAACAACAGTTGCAGTTTCTCCCTTCATTGCAGATTCTACTAACTTCACAGATGGGGATAATGGAAAATTCCTGGAGGAATTTCCCCTGCGAGTTGGGGGAAGAAGAAGAAGAGGATGAAGGAGGAAGTAGGAGAAGGTGGGCCCAGTGGGGGTGATGGAGCCCTCTCTTATTTGATAAAGTAGATTTTATGCATCTCTTCTCAACTTTGCATTCAGTAGCATCATGTTGGTAGCTTGTAATTGGTCACAGTGGGAGTATTTACACCATCCAAATTGGCAACCACTACAAATGAGGGCCTTTTCCCCTTGAAGAGCCGAGTGTTACACATTTACCATTACACTGCTGAGTGTGCAGATGGGCCTAGAATCTAGACTCAAATTCCATTATATTTCCCTATTTAAGAAAACAGGTTCTTGTCTCTCCCAGTCCTGGACATGAACTCAACTTTGTGGCTTCCTGGGTGGGGTTGATGGGAATGGAGACAGGCTATGGAAATCTCTTAATGGCATATGGGGACACTTTGCTCTACACCCAGCATTAAGACATCTATCTCCTATTTTTTTGCAAAATACCTTCACCACCAAAGGAGGGAAAGCATTTCCTCAGTCTCCCCTTCCCTTCCCCCATTAAAGAAGAAAAGCAGCATTAGAGTTTGCTTTGCATATTTTATATATTAAGAGTAAAACTATTTTTATTTTTGTTTAGCTCATGACTAACATTTACTTTTTATAACAGAGATATTTTACTTTGACCAACAAATTTATTGCAAATGTTTTTGCTGCCCAGCATTTATATAAACATATGAAAACAATATCCTGATTCCCCACTCCATCCATATATTTTGGTTGGGGTTGGCCTACTTCTGCCTCTGGGAGTAGGCAGTACTCAGATCTGGCCAAAGTCATGGTGAATGGCTCAGGAGTGGGCATGTGGCCAATCAAGGGTCCCAAGATGCAGAGGCAGTTGCAGAGACTGTTGGAAAACAGGCATGTGTTCTCTATTGGGTATCAACTTGGGAGAATATAATCCAGGAACTGCTAGGGAAGGAGAAGATCCTACTAACAGAGTTTCAGTCCCTAGATCCAACAATGCTTGTGGTCTTAATTACTCTTAGATTTGATAGCTACAGAGACTGTAAAAGTTCTTATTGGCTTAAACTAGATGGAGTAATTCACATGCAACCAAAGGAGTTTAACTGATACAGTATGTTTTACAATTTCAGTGAAGAGAATTAGTAATCTTTCCAAAGAAATTGATGACAACTCTTCTGATGCTATATGTAGGTAGTTTCAATACAAATAAATTATATGTGCTTACTTTTCTTTTTTCCATAGTATTTTACTAAAATATTTGCTTTATGTTTATAAAGATACATTTAACTAAAAAATTATAAGCAAACTTTATTTCAAAATGTAGATTATTTTATGTAGGAACACTCTTCTTTGACTCATTCACAGTTTTCACTGCTTTCACCTTTTGTAGAGCTCCTCCTCGAATAGGCAGTTTTTTAAGAGCAATATCTGTATCAGTCAGAGGTCCTCCCAGTAATCGGGCAGGAGTGCTTTCTACTGTTACTACACGACCAGAAGGCACCTGACAAAGCAAAAGATATATATATATATAAGAGTTCATTTACAAAATTTTTCAATGAGAAATCCATTCATCCTTCAGCTGACTTTAGAAAGGATACAAAATTATAGCTGTTTCTTGGGAATCCTGGAGGGCTGATTGCGTCTAAACCAGTACTGGGTGAGAGTGAAGGTATCTTGGAAATAAATATGCCTTAACTATGTGAAATTTGACCAAAGAAAAAGAAAAGAAATATGAGGAAAAAAAACCATGGAAATAACATTCTATGGAGACTAAATTCAGTATCTACTAAGAAAAATTATGAAGCAAAACAAACAAACAAAAAAACTTACCGTTGTGTTAAGGCCTTTAATATCTGTCCTGTGAAATACTGCATTTGGTGGATGCTCACTGTATCTAGAGGATTCTATAGCTTTTTCCTGAAGTCTTTTTGCTTTCTGAAGATTTTTAAATTAGAAAGAAAGTAATATTAATTGCTATTAAAGCATTAACTATCATACTTGCAATGATGTATGTGAAGTACATTTAATTGTGCCTGATTTCTACTTGAACTGTTTATTAAGTAGCACTGTAACTTGTACTTACTCACTTAGGCTAAAAAGATAGTTATTAGTAAGTTACATCTTTTATATATTGCAGAAGACACCAATCACCTGAGAACATTATTGAAATTTCCAGAGGTATGAGTCTATATGACCAAGGAATAAAGCAGGTCCTGTGGAAGTCACATTTTAGCACATGATTTAATAAGCTACTAAATTTACCTCAGGTGATACATGTTTTCAAAATATTTTGCTTAAATACTAATTCAGAACATTTAACTATTTCAAACAGAGTAAAATAAATTGTATAATTTCTTGCACTTTTGTTCAAACTCAACAGTTTAGGCACCAGAACAGGTGAAATTTGAGGTAACAAATGATCTGCATGGAATGGTTGATTTTCATTAATTATTCCTTAAAAGTACAGACAGTTGTGAGGATATTTTATAAGTAAAGCTGGGAAGAATTTTTAGTGAGAAGGGGAGACACAGTACCTCGAGTGAGCTTTTGTTCTTAACTTTGGTTTCACTACCTTAATGTGGTTTCACTATTTTCATGGACTAATTTAACACTGAACAATTTCAGATCTAGACAAAGAGTTGTAACATTACATAAAAACATATCCAAAGTATTAGTGAAAAAAGTGGGAAAAGCAATGAGATTTTGGAAATACATGGTGCTTCTCCCATATTTCAAGTGAACAATCAACATTATAAAATTTTTAGATTAGTTTCTAGTTTATTCCTGAAGCAGCTTATTACCTTTTCCCAAAGGGATGCCTATCCCCAGTTCTCATTTAAGCATTAATATAATGTTTCTTTTGGTGGTCATGGAGGGGAAATACCCTTGGGGGAGAGGGTAACACAGTTGTTTTTTCTGTTCTTCACTCTGCTTCTTACAGAAATGATCAATGACACAAAGTGGAAAGTAGGAGCACATTTCTCCTGCTTATTCCTGGCTACCGATCATCTTGTTTATGCAAGCCAGGAACATCACCCTTGCTTCCCACTGCTAGAGTAAAAAAACCCTGAAAGTGCTCTTCTGTAACTACAAAAATGCATAGTTATCATCCTACATTGCATATGAGGATCTAACAGTGTTGGTATTCTATAGAAAGGTCAGCAGAAAAAGTGAAGGAATATTTATTCCTCAAAAAGTCTGCCTGTCAGAATTGGCTATTTGTTGTGGATATCACAATATTTTAAAAATCCTACCTTTAAAGTTTTAGCATTTGATGTTCTGGCCAAGAAATTTTCCCATGACTTATTAGCCAATTCTCTTTGCTTGTGTGTGGCTTGTATCTGAAATGAGAAAGATAATTAAGAGTTCTAGTTTCTATGAAAGGATACCAAAGGGATTTTAAAGCCCTTATTTTGAAGGAAGACCTAGATTTTGCCAATGTAAATTTTAGGGCTGACTAGCTAAAGGATTAGAGTAAAATCCTTCCTTCATTATGTGGCTAAGATTTGAACTGCTTTCCATGGAATGGAATGTAAAACTGTTATAAAAAATACAAAATATAAAAATAACAATAATCATTCTTAGCAAGACTGATTGCTTTATGTGATTATCACTCGTGAAGACAGATTATAATCCAGAACAAGCTATATAAATGACCTAAAAGCAAATTCACAGGCGAAAACAGAGAGATTCCTGCTGCCACTGATAATAGTTTACAGAAGGTTATATTGGTAAAACTACTAATTTATGACTGTAGCATTTTTAAGACAAGCAGTTTTGTGAGAGTGCTGAGTTGATGGTGGTGATGCAGTCTACGGCAGTAACCACTAACAAACTGCAAAGACTATAGTTCTCAACAGGCTGTTCACTAAATATATACTTACAGAATACATGCCCTTGGTTAGTATATAACATGTTATTAAATATGGATTATGAACCTAAGGGTATTTAATTAAACAACTGCTTAAAAGTAAGTGGGGTCAAAGCCATGATAACAAATCAACAATAACCAACAAATCAACAATAGCTCGTCCACAGAGCAGACATTCTGCTATTTAACAGAACTAATGAGGCAGTAGAACTTCCAATAGGGCTGTCGTACTTGAGAGCAAATAAATTCCTTAAATGGAAGCATCTATGCAATAAAAACTCTTAAATAAAACTTTCAAGCAAATTGGTGTCTAGGATGGAACGAAATTTGCAGATGGAAGCAGACCGAATTCCTAATAGGCTGTAGATATAAACATTTAATAGACTATGTGAAAGATCAGGCAATAGAAAACACTTTGGAAATCACCTTAAAGAGTTTTAAACATTTAATTGTAATAATAAATGGTCATCTAGCAGAAGGGGGGATCTGCATTGTCTTTGTATTTGGGGGACAAGCTAGACCCACTTAAAGACCCATTTGCTCAAAAACTTCTGTTGCGTTCACTTTTCAACTGAACACAAAGCTTTAGGAAAATGGCTTATATTTTCCTGGCAGGCTTTTAATGATTAAAGTGAGAGACCATCTTACCTCTGGATCTACAGATAAAACATTCATTGTTAAGTTTTATGGTACTGAAGTGAGGATGAAGCTTTTATCAATATGCCTATGGTTGGTGTACCAGGAAGGACCTATCACACAGTGAGGGATGAAGGCCAACTTTCTGTGAGGTTATATGTATAGTCACAGAGATACACTGTCAGAATTTACTAAATGTATACACTTAAATAGACCACAATTTTTGGAACTCTGACATTTCAAAAAATGTGTATAAGGTATCTGTTTACTTTTCTTAAAAAAGATTTTATTTATTTATTTATTTATTTGAGAGAGAGAGCATGAGCAGAGGGAAGGGCAGAAGGAGAGGGAGAAGTAGGCTCCCCACGGAGCAAGGAGCCCGACAGGATACTCAATCCCAGGATCCCAAGATCATGACCTGAGGTGAAGGCAGACGCTTAACCGACTGAGCCAACCAGGCGCCCCAGGTATTTGTTTACTTTTTAAAATGTAAGCCTATAGAAATCAAATTACAATGCCATAAACCTAGTAATTGAATCTCAGGCTGTTAATTCCATAGTTTCTTTAAAAATTGCACAAAAACACTGAAAATAACCGTAAGAAAAACTACAAATTAATTCTAAGTGCTAAAACACTCACAGGTAAGGCAAATATAACCTATGGTCAGCTAGTTTATTGAAATTATCATTTCCTGCCTTAATGGTATATGTGACTTACTTTTGTATATACTTTCTGTTCATTTTGCACATCTTGGTGTGCCTGGCTTTCAATCATCTCGCTTTGAAGAGAAGCAACCATCTTTCCAATATTTTCTGATGCTGTTGTAATAGTTTCCAAAAATTTTTTATCTGTATTGACTGGTCTTAACTTTTCTAATTTTATTTCTTCATATATTTCATTCCATATTTCTCCGATCTGTTATAACAAAGTTTAAGTTTAAAAAGTTAAATTAACCAAAAATAAATGATATAATTTTGGGTAATCCTTTATTTGGGTGGTTGTTCCAAAGTTAACACTTACTAACCATCTTCCTATTTGGGAATAAGTGCATTGGGAATGATTTGGGGCACCGATTATAGTTGAGTATTCAGGAGTAATTTCTCAAATGTTTTACAATGATAAAGTATTCGTGGATGAGGCTCCACTGTCTAAGTCTAGTTCACTACCATTGTCACCACCCTCTGGTTTATAGTCACACTGTTTTCACTGCTGCAGAAACTGCTGCTTTAGTCTTATCCTTTTGAACTACTGATGTATTCCTCCCAAAAGCCCTGTATTAATAGCTAGGTCAAGAGGTGCCTGGCTGGCTCAGGCTGTAGAGCACACAACTCTTGATCTTGGGGTCGTGTGTTCGAGCCCCATGTTGGGTGTGGAGCCTACTTAAAAAAATAAAAATAAATTTAAAAAGAATAGGAATACTTTTGAAAAATAAATAAATCAAAGCTAGGTCAAGCTGAACTTGTAGGGCAGTTAACGTGGGGATAACTGGGGCTCCAGAGCCCTGTCCCCTGCCCCTTACCTTCCAGCTCAGACAGTAACGGAATCTCATGCTCTTAGTGCCATGGATTCATCATACTGACAGCTCCATCTCATATTCTAGATTGTCTGTAAATTAATGTGCTTGAGTATGCTTATATTTATAGAAAAATTTATATATACAGGATTGGGATGAAATTGAGCTTTGTTTTCATTTGAAAATAGAGACTTACTCATTTATAACATTCAAATACATAGTACTAATATTAGTAGAAGAGAATGTACTTAAAAAGACTTTGCTGAAACTTGAAAAGTATTTATTTGCCAATAAAAATATAACCAACAGGGTGAAAAACCTAATGTCCTTTAGCTGATATTTGATCATCATATAAACTAATGATAAAATAATCTTTAATAAATGTTAATAATTTATGTTAATAAGCAATAATTCATTTAACTCTAGTGCCTAATACTCTCTAAAGAGAAGAAATTATATTTTAAAAATTCTGTTAAGTTTCTGAATAGCTCTGTCAGTAACATCCATCTTCTTTTATAAACGAATAGTTGGATGAAATCATATCCTATGGAAAATAGCCAACCAGTTGTAGGTTTCTTGAACAGTACCGGATGCAAAATGGAAAATAAAAACTATACAGTACATGGATGATTTCTTACAACTACGAATAGATCTTTTATTTCCCAATTGATTTTTTTGTCATATTAGAGTTTCATAAGATTATTAAGAAGGTACTCACTTTAAAATCAAGGTATCTATGTATGATACAAAGAGTGACAAAATCTTCAGCAGATAGGCCAGGTAAATTTTCAAAATCTAAACAAAATTTATAAAGAAAGAAAGAATGTAACAAAGCAAGTGATTCCAAAATGCATGTATCAATCATAAAAACTAATGCCAACAGTTACTTTTTATTTCATCTTGATTATGAAAAAGTTCTGTGAGCTTGTGGCTTGCTGAAGAGTGTTTGGCAATTTTTTTCCTTAATAGGAAGCAAGAACCAAAAAAAAAAAAAAAAGAGGAAGCAAGGACTTTAAAAACTCAGGTATTTCAGAATTCTAATGTTTAAGCCTAATCATCTAAACTAACCACCTTTAATCCTGGAACTGCCTGGGGAGCTCCGAAAGATGCTGATGCCTGGGCCCCACACCCAGAGATTCTGATTTTAATTGATCAAGGGCGTAGCTTGGGCATTGGGGTAAGAATGGAACATGCACTTATCTGTATAAAGGTACTTTTGATCATCATGTTTGAAAATAGACTCCAAAGCAAAATCACCTTGCAAACTCAGCAAAACAGAGGCTCGTGAAAATCTGACAAGTAGCTTCTTACCCAGTTTGCCCAGCACAGCATAAATTTTTGCTCTGATATTCTCAGCAACATCCATGACTGCAAGAGTTGGGCAATTTGCAGGCAATGGCATGATTTTTTGCTCTTCTTGGAAACTGGTAAATAGAGGTTTCTTTGTATCTAATCATTGCATATCATGAAAACAGAAAGGACAGATAAAAACGTTAGTAAATTAATATCTAATTTTGAAATTTTAGTCCAGACATAGAATATATAAAAATATTATAACAGAATAAAATAGTGCATTGTTTATGGTTATTCTTTTGAAAGCATTAGTAATCAGTTATTCCTCATTCTGTGGCAAAACTTAAAGCTTTCATTTTAATTATACATAAAATATGGAAATTTCACAAAATAACTTCTTAAAAAATGAAACTCTTATGTAAATAACTTCTCTAATTTTGAGATCTAGAAATTGAATAATGTCAGTTTAACAAAGATGTGGTCTCCTTTGCTTTTAGGTTCTATATTATGCTATAAATATAAAAAAATTTTATGATGTTACAGATCAAAACTCAGAAATAATAAAAATTGGTTGAAATAGAAATCATCAGAAGTTAAAGGGGAAGTATTTTCATTTAAAAATTAACAATATTAACAGTTTAGATGAAAAGAAACATAAGAGGCTTAGAAAATGTACTCTAGCATTGTAGATTGCTGGTTATTAAAATTTATGAACATTTATTTTTATTTAGAAAACAATTTCTTTTATATAAAAGGTGAACTTGCTTCATAAATATGAATCAACAGAAATGTACAAAATACTATAAAAATTGTTTTCAGGTACTCTATTTACATTCCAAATTTAATTGATGAAATGAATGTTACTGAATTTTAATGATGAAATGAAATGTTACTGAATCTATTTGTAAAAGCAAGTAACTCAAAGGAACTTCTTTAGGACATGATGTTAGGTTTTGTTTTTGTTTTTTGTTTTTTTTTTTAAACAATAAAATAAAATATCACTTCCTGAAAATATTCTATAAAAATATGAACCTGCGGGGCGCCTGGGTGGCACAGCGGTTAAGCGTCTGCCTTCGGCTCAGGGAGTGATCCCGGCGTTATGGGATCGAGCCCCACATCAGGCTCCTCTGCTATGAGCCTGCTTCTTCCTCTCCCACTCCTCCTGCTTGTGTTCCCTCTCTCGCTGGCTGTCTCTATCTCTGTCAAATAAATAAATAAAATCTTTAAAAAAAAATATGAACCCGCTACTAATTTACTTAGTTTTCTTCCATTCATTCAGAATTTGATAGCAAGTTCTACAAACTCTTGTGAAAAGAACTTTAAACAAAGGGGTGGAAGTCCTCATACTTCCCTAATATCTTTTAAAGATCTCTTTTTAAAAATATGGGTGAGGGGCGCCTGGGTGGCACAGCGGTTAGGCGTCTGCCTTCGGCTCAGGGCGTGATCCCGGTGTTATGGGATCGAGCCCCACATCAGGCTCCTCCACTATGAGCCTGCTTCTTCCTCTCCCACTCCCCCTGCTGTGTTCCCTCTCTCACTGGCTGTCTCTATCTCTGTTAAATAAATAAATAAAATCTTTAAAAAAAAAAAAAAGTATGGGTGAACAATGAATAAGTCCTGGGGATGTAATGAACAGGGTGGTGACTGTAGTTAACAATACTTTATTGTATATTTGAAAGATTTTAAAAAGTTCGATCACAAGAAAAAAATTTTAACTATGTGTGGTGATGGATGCTAACTAAACTTATTGTGGTAATCATTATGTAATATATACACATATCAAATCATATTGTTGTACACTTAAATGAGTGCAATGTTATATGTCAATTACATCTCAATTAAAAATATGCATCTAATTGCTACTACTAAGAGTTATAAATACACTTACCAATGATCATCCCATGTTTATCACGTTTTACTCCCAGTTCTTTTTCTTCCTTTCTCCACAATTTAATTAAAAGACTAGCAGCTGTCTGGTCCTTCTTCCCACGCCAAGCATTGACATGAGCCGTAGTTTTGGGATTATCACAAAATTCAACCATTATTCCAAGTATTAGATTACAGAATTTTTTTTGGTTCAACTTTTGCAAGGAAACAGAAAAGGAAAAGAGTTGCAATAAATTTTAAGAATTATTACCTTCAAACCCCCCAAAAACAAAAATACCCAAGAAAAACTTGTATTAATCAGTAACTTTTTTCTATATGACTGTCTTATAAAATTCACACTCTACTTAAGTATGACTTGGGACAATCTCCTGTTAAAAAGTATGTTTTCAGACATTAATTAGAAAGAATAAAAAGAGATTCAATATAATTCTTATGTAGTCAGAAATATATGTCATGACCAAAAATGTAATCAATTTGGTTCAGTCCAGAAAAAGAAAAATTGTAAAAATAAGTGAAGATGTTCATTGTAAGTGGAGCAAGATAAACAGTACTACATATAGTTCACTATAATTATAGGACCTTTTCAATTTACATGCTTTATTAAGGTTTGTAAAGACTCATATTAACTACAACCTTGTGACTAAGAAAATAACTGATGGTAACTGCAAGTGGCAGTCACATACGAAAATAAATCAAAATGAGATGTAATTTTGTATTTTGCAAAGTAAGCATTTAAGAAAAATTATCAAGCATATTTCCTTTGTTTTGCTACTAGCTTTCAGCAAACCAAAATTTAGGTATAGAAAAGTCCATCTAGAGTAGTAGTCTCCACACAGTAATAATTTGTGTCTGAAATATTTATTGTTGATTAACTCATAGTATACTGCTAATAGAATATAGCACAGGAAACATGTAGCCTGTTGTTTAAACTGCAACCATTATCAGTTTCCTATCTTATAAAATGAAGGATAATATTATCTGCTTTAGAGAGTTTGATGATGAATTATAGAAGTCTGCCTGGCACATAGAAAGCTCTAAATAATATTTAACATTATTAGCAATTATTATCATTGCATACTGAATAAATATTTTACCAGATTTTATTAAACAGAGCCCTCAATTGGGTTTTTTATTCTTATACTTCACTTTCAGGAGAAAGAGAAAATTTCAAGGTTTGGACTTAATAAAAAAACTTCATTAAAGAATATTTGTCATTAACTTGATTTGTTTAATCCACATTAAGCACAACCTAATAATCATATTCATAAAAATAGAAAACACTTACATGGCGAAAATATGTGTCAGGAACTATTCCAAATACTGTATGTAAGTGTATGTGTGTGTGTATATATATATATATATATATATGTGCATATGTGCACATGCACACATAATCACTCATATAATTCTCCCAACAGTGCATGGGATAGATACTGTTGTAATCTCTGTTTTACAGATGAAGAAACGTATAACAGAGATGTTAAATACTTGTCCAAGTTACACAGCTAACAAGTATTGGAGGCCTCAGTCAGACTGATTGCAGCCTATGCTCATAACCACTGTGCTATATGGCTTCTCCTACCAGTCTTCTTCATGCCTTTCCATCAGAGAAACCCTAGTGGTGAAGGAGAGTGAACACAAGTGAGAAATGTTTTTGAAGTCTTTTATATAACCTTAAATATTCACATAGAATTTTATTATTTAGTATACACATGCTTAATATAACTCCCCATTTCCTAGTCTTTAACTAAAAACAAGATTCTAGGAAGATGTGCCAAATTAATTCTGTGACTTTGAGAATCCCCTGACACATTACCATGTGCCTCTGGACATACTTGTTCTCTTATCAGAGAAATATGGTGAGCTATAGATCATTTAGTAAAGCCACACATATATCTTTCTGTACTATGTCCAATTTTCTGAACCTTCCAAGGGCTTCTGGTTATGACTCACTCCTGTTTATCAAAATGGGTTCTTCTTCTTCTTCTTCTTTATTGTTTGTTTGTAATGTTTTATATTTAATGAGTTTGCTCTCCTATATGTAATGTCAACTAATTTTCTTTCAGAGAGATGAAGGGACACAAAAAACTTTAGTACCTTTGTCAAATCCAAGTAGGTTACTGTTTTTTTTTTTTTAAGATTTTATTTATTTGAGAAAGAACACGAGAAGGGGAAGAGACAGAGGAAGAGAGACAAGCAGACTCCTGCTGAGCAAGGAGCCTGATGCAGGGCTTGATTCCAGGACCCTGGGATCATGACCTGAGCCAAAGGTAGACGCTTAACTGACTGAGCCACCCAGGCATCCCATGGTTTGTTATTCTGTTAATAAAATCATGAGTGGTGGCAATCAAGGCAGTGACATAGGTAGAACTCTACATGAGAATATCTCTCAAAGTTTTATTGAAACCAAATTATACTTTTCCTCCCACATCATCCGGACATGGACCTACTTAGAATTGAGGCCAGTAGGGAATTACTTTGAGGATAATTGAAGATCTTTGCCATTCTTTGTTGGTGTTAGATGGCAACTATCTTTTCTGGCAAACTTAATATACTCATTTCTGCTCATTCTGTAAAATGGTCTTAGACACACTCAATTCCTCAGATTACCTACAAACTATTCAGTTCTTTATAAATGCTGATCTTTACTCCTTTGTCTAATGTGGCCCTTAACTTTTAATACTAAGAGAAGAAGCTAGAAGTTATTAATAATGATTATGGGTTTTGATATTGTCTAGCATTTCACAACTATTTCTTTAAAGGTGCTTGGGAAAAATCCCATAAAACAATTATCTGTTGTTACGTGTTAGGGAGTGCTGACCTAATAAACAGGTTTCTTCACAGGAGGAATTTTCAGAGCCTTTATTATGCCAATGCAAATTATGGATCTCCAAGTGAGATTTTGTTTAAAACAATCATTTAGACATGATTTGGGGGCACATTTAATTACAGAATAGTGTTCTGTGGCACTTAGTTTTGGAAAGAGTTAATAAAAACATGTTTATTTCTTTATTTGTTTACAATTATTAACAATCATACTTACTGCTAGTAAGTCCAAAAGGAGAAAAATTCCTTCCTTTTCAAGAAAGTAATCCTCTGAGGGATAACACCCCAAAATACAGCACCTTAAATAAAAAGGAAGTTATTCACTTAATAAGGATTCTACTGTCTATATACTATTGTCTACTTCTATATTTTTTGACTGTTTTAGATGCCTCATATAACAGAAATCATGTATAAGAAATAGTCTGTGACTGACTTATTTCCCTTAGCATAGTATCTTCCAGGTCCAACCATGTTATAAATGGTAGGATTTTCTTCTTTTGTAAGGCTGAGTAATATTCCATTACATGTATATACCATATTTTCTTTCTTTATCCATTCACCTATTGATGGACATTTGGGTTGTTCCCATATCTTGACTATTATGAATAATGCTGCAATGAACATGGGAGTGCAGCTATTTCTTCAAGATCCTGATTTTAATTCTTTTGGATCTACACACAGGAATGGGATTGTTGGATCATATGGTGGTTCTGTTTTTAATTTTTTTGAGGAACCTCCATGCTGTTTTCCATATCAGCTGCACTATTTGCATTCCCACCAATGTCAAGAGTTCTCTTTTCTCCACATCCTCAACAACACGTATCTTTTTTTTTTTTTTTTGATAATAAGTCTCCCATCAGGTATAAGGTGATAATTCATTGTGGTTTTGGTTTGCACTTCCCTGATGATTAGTTGTTCCATGTGAATCTTAGGATTATATTTTCTATTTCTGGGAAAAAAAATCTTTAGGATTTAATAGGGATTACACTTTGGCTAGTATGACATTTAAACAATATTGTTACAGTCTCTGAACACAGGATGTCCTTCCATTTATTTGTGTCTCCTTTAATTTCTTTTATCAGTGTTGATTACGTTTATTCCTAAGTACTTTATTCTTTTTGGTTCTATTACAAGTGTGATTGTTTTCTTAATTTACTTTTTGCATAGTTCATTATAGTGTGAATAAAAATGTGTATAGAAATGCAACTGATTTTTGTATTTAACTTTGTATCTTGTGACTTTATTGAATTCATTTATTAGTTCTAACAGTTTTTTGGTGGAGTCTTTAGGGATTTCTATTATATGATCACATCATCTGCAAACAGAGGTAATTTTACTTCTTCTTTTCTGATTTGGATGCCTTTTATTTCTTTTTCTTGCCTAATTGCTCTGGCTAGGACTTACAGTACTGAGTAGAAATGGTGAGAGTGGACACCTTTGCCTTGTTATAGATCTTAGAGGAAAAAGCTTTTAGCTTTTCACCATTGAGTGTGATGTTAGATGTGGATTTTTCATCTATGACCTTTATTGTGTTAGTTTCTTCTCTACTTAATTTGTTGAGAGTTTTTATCATGAAAGGGTGTTGAATTTTGTCAAATGCATTTTTCTGCAACTACTGAGATGATTATGCGATTTTTATCCTTCATTCTGTTAATGTGGTGTATCACATTGATTTGCTTATATTGAATAATTCTTGCATCCCAGGGATAAATCCCATTTGATCATGGTGTATGATCCTTTTAATTTGTTGTTGAATTTGGTTTGCTAATATTTCCTATAGGATTTTTGCTTCCATGTTCCTCAGGACTGGCCTCATAAAGTGAATTTGGAAGTGTTCCCTTTTCTATATTTTGGAAGAGTTTAAGAAGTATTGGTATTAATTCTTTAAATGTTTGGTGAAATTCACCTGTAAAGCTATTGGGTTGTGGGCTTTTTTGTTGGGAGGTTTTTAATTACTGATTCAATCTTCCTATGTTATTGGTCTCTTCGGGCTTTCTATTTTTTCTTGATTCAGTCTTGATTGTATGTTTCTAGGAATTTATCTATTTCTTCTATATTGTCCAATTTGTTGGCATGTAGTTGTTCATAATAATCCGTTATGATCTTTTTTATTTCTGTAGCATCTGTTATGATGTGTTCTATTTCATTTATTTCATTTATCTTAATTTTGAGTCTTCTCCCTTCTTTCTCTTAGTCTAGCTAATGGCTTGTAGACTTTGATGTCTTTTTTTTTCTATTCTCTCATTTATTTCTGTTCTAATCTTTATTATTTCCTTTATTTTGATAACTTTGGGCTTAGTTTGTTCTTCATTTATTAGTTACTTTAGGTTTAACGTTAGGTTGTTTATTTGAGTCATTTTTTTTTTAGATTTATTTATTTATTTTGAGAGAGGGGCAAAGGGAAGAGGGAGAGCAGACTCCCCACTGAGCATGGAGCCCTACATGGGGTTTGATCTCAGGAACCATGAGATCATGACCTGAGCTGAAACCAAGAGTCTAACACTTAATCCTAATGAGCCACCCAGGGACCCCCATTCTTCTTTTTTATGTAGGTATTTATACCTATAAACTTCCCTCTTAGTGCTGCTGTTGCATATCACATAAGTTTTGGTATGTTGTGCTTTCATTTTAGTTTGAGAAATTTCTAATTTTCATTTTGCTTTTGCCTTTATCCAGTGGTAGTTAAAGAGTGTGTTAATTCCCCTGCATTTGTGAGTTTTCCTAATTTCCATTTGTTATTGATTTTTGGTTTTCTTCATGTGTGGTCAGAAAAGATATTTGGAATGATTTAAGTCTTAAATTTGTTGAGACTGGTTTATGACCTCGCATGCAGAACTAGTCCCCCATCCTGTGGTTATCTAGGTGCTCTCCAAAAATTACCTTATTAGGGGTACCTGGGTGGCTCAGTTGGTTAAGTGTCTGACTTTGGCTCAGATCATGATCTCAGGGTTCTGGGATGGAGCCCCATGTTGGGCTCCCCACTCAGCAGGGAGTCTGCTCGTCCCTCTCTCTGCTGTTCCCCCAACTCATGCTCTCTGTCTGTCTGTCTCTCTAATAAATAAATAAAATTTTTTAAAAAATTACCTCATTAACATAAACAGATGTGGTTGAAAGCGGCTTGTTATGAATAACAAAAGACACTACCTTCACAGTTATTACTCTGAAGCTATTATAGGAACTGAGAATAAAAGACCAAATACCCACAACTAATGAATCATCGAGCCTTACATCGGAAACCGGGGATGTACTGTATGGTGACTAACATAATATGATAAAAAATCATTAAAAAAAAAAAAGACCAAATACCGTAACAAAAGATGTTCTCATTGCTCTTATTAATTAGGAAATGACAAAAGTTTTAGGAGCTGTGTACTAGAAATGGACCAAATATATATTTCTTAATCTAAATCACAATAACACAGAACTTAAAAAGAAGTTATATTCTGCTGCTATTGAATGGAATATTCTGTATATGCCTGTTAGTCCCATTTAGATCTATAGTCGGTTAGGTCTATAGTCATTATTTTTCCCCCAAAATATGTTGCAGTGTGGCTTTCATGAATCTCACCCAAATAGGACAAAAGAAATGTGTTAAATGTTAATGATATATGAAACTCAAGTAATTTTGTCCAAGACAAAACTTTATAAATTAATGTTAAGAAAAGCAGTATGTATGTATGTATGTATGATTTATTTTTTGCTCTTTAGGAATGCTAAAAAGTTTGAGAAAAAAATATTGCTTAGGAAATACCTAATCAATTGGTTTTCAACTCTGAAGAGGAGATGAATGAGGAATTCAGTTGTCTTCAAGTATAAGAATACTGTGTGAGTAAGAGTAGATGCTTGTGTTTTCCCAGACCAGGCCAAAATGGATTGGAATCAAATAATAAAAACAAGGATTTAAGTTTAGATACAAGAATGGTTTTATAAATTAGCTATGGATAAGATTACTTTACAAAAGATATTGTTAAGTGTCATTTCTGGACTATTGAAAAAAGTATTGGAAGAGTTATCTTTCTGGTGTGGTTTTGAGGGAAGAAATTTTTTTAATGAATTAAGCAAACTTTTACTGAAGCTTAAATTATGTACAGAAATGCATTTCAACTTATTTAAGTCCAACACCATGACGAAATTATAGCACCAACATTTTCCCTCCTCTATCACGCATACTAGGATTAATTTTTATTATTATTCAATCTACAGTTTTAATTTTCTAGGCTTTATTTCATACAAATTTGTGTAGTTTTTCAAAATTAGATAGAAATCTTAAATCTATCTGAAAAAAAATCAGACCTCAAGCCAACAAATATCATAGAAGTAATTTTCTTGTATTGTGGTTCTAACTTGGGTACAGTAATACTCACCAAATGCTGTCCAATGTACTAAAAAGAAGTACATTATAGCCTAATCCAGTCTGTAACTTTGTGGGGTCTATTTTCATTACACGAAGAATTATATCCACTCCTTCGGTTCCAAAAATTTCCTAAGAGATTTATTTAAAATTATTTTTTGAAATAATCTAATCCTTTTCTGTTTCATCCTATCCCTTAAAACTTTTTATACTGGAAAAACAGAACAACATTGTTAGTTTTATACAAATATTTTTTTTCAAATTTGCACTCACTCTCAGGAATTTAAGACAAATTATTATTAGAAACGGCATCAATCAATATGCTAGCTTAATGTCCCTTTCCATTTTTTTTCCCTTTCTTTTTTTAAAAAATAAACCATAAGCTTGCCCCATGATTTTCTTCCGCATTATAATGAATGTACTCTAATATCCTGTCAGATGAATACTAGATAGCAAAAACTAATTTAAGAGGCTAAAATTCTATCATGGAAGACTTTTTAATACTCCCAAGAGAGAAATAAATATATAAATGGTAGTTAAAACCTTTAATAATTTATACTAAGTTATTACCAGTTATTATTTGTTGCTTACCAATAACCTTTCTCATTGTTTTCTTGTTCAGTTCTGGTACCCAGTAAGCAAGACTATGAGTATTTTTCCAGAAGAACACATGCACAGGGTGGCAGAATATAAGAAAAAGTTGCATCAAAGCTCAGAGCTAGGTATGCATTTACTGTTCTTGTTGCCTCTCCCTAAAATCCCTCTATTGGAAACTTCATAATTTAAAATTTTTATCTTTCCAATTCTGTCTTTTGCTATTTAAGTTATCACTCTTAGAAATGCAGAGTTTGTTACAAAATTTAAAAAGATCAAAGGGAATTAAGCTCTTTTTTTCTAACTTTTAGTTCTAGGTATGAACCTGATTTTTTTTCTTTAAGTTTTTATTCAAATTCCAGTTAGTTAACATACAGTGTAATATTAGTTTCAGGTGTAGAATATAGTGATTCATCCTTTACATACAACACTCAGTGCTCATCACCTATCCATCACCCTGAACTCAATTTAAACTCAAAACAGCATTTATAAGGTGACAGCCACTTTGGAAGAACTGTTTGCCAGTTTCTTAAAAACATATACCTACTTTATGAACATTAATTGCACTCTCAGGTATTTATCTAGGAGAAAAAAAAGCATTATGTCCACAGCAAGACTACTACAAAAATGTTCACTGAAGGTTTATACATAATAGTCCCAAATGGGGGCACCTGGGTGGCGCAGTAGTTAAGTGTCTGCCTTCGGCTCAGGGCGTGATCCCAGCATTCTGGGATCGAGCCCCACATCAGGCTTCTCCACTAGGAGCCTGCTTCCTCCTCTCCCACTCCCCCTGCTTGTGTTCCCTCTCTCGCTGGCTGTTTCTCTCTGTCAAATAAATAAGTAAAATCTTTAAAAAAAAAAAAGTCCCAAATGGATCCAACATAAGTGTTTATCAATAGGGGAATGGAGAAAAAAATTGTGTATATTCAAACAATGAAATACTATTCAGCAATAAAAAGGAATGAACTGCTGATACCTGCAATCACATGAATATATTTCAGAAATATGATGATGACAGGACCAGATATAAAAGAGTAAATCACATTTATATGTGATTCATATAAATCACATTTATATGAATGTGATTCCATTCGTATAAAGTAAAAGAATAGGCAATACTAATATGGGGACAGAAATCAGAATAGCGGTCACCTGAAGGCAAATAGGGGGATCGCTACTAAGGGGCATAAAAGAATTTCATAGGGAATAACAATCGTGTCTGTTTTAATTGAACTATTGGTTAAATGGGTGTATACATTCATCAAAACCTATCGAAATATACACTTAAGGTATATATATAAATATATATATATATATATACTTTACTGTATATAATTCTACTCTCCTTATAAAAAAGAATATTAAATTAAATCCTCACAAGATTAAAAAACAGCAATATTTATGGACACCAAGAAACAGTTCATAGTGCTAGGTGATTGGAAAATCTGAACAAAACTTTGATTCACAGGCATACATACCTTCCTAGGAATATGATGTTCACAAAGACCAGATAAGACAAGTAATATATCAGATTGAATTTCCAAAATAATGGCTTCTTCTTTATCATTAGACTTGCTTATTGTATTTTTAAAAACTCCTGGTATGAAAAAATTAAAAAAAGATTGTATTTTTATTTTGATCAATTAATGTTTTGAAATCCCTTCCTATAAAGTTTCAGTTAGAGAAACTATTTTTAAAAGAGCTATTTTAATTGCACAGTTATGTAGAAGCTGTAGACAGAAGATGATAAATGGATTCTTTGAGCTCTGAGTACAATCAGTGGCCCCATATATATAATATTTCTAGTACGGAATTAATGAGGTGTTCTTAAAAGATGTCCTAACAACCTGATACTTTGTGTAGCAAACAAAACTGTTCATAGAAATATGCACATTGTCATGAGGCAGAGATGAGTGCCTTTGCAAATATATAACTAAAATGCCCCATCACAGCTTGCTCATCTCCTCATGGTTAACAGGGTCAATTTTAGGCAAAGGCAGAAGACCTCTCTAAGTATGTTTTCTCTTCCTGTTACTTCTTTCTGCATCCTCTCCTTACGTCTACCTGGCGGTGTCTTCAATAACTTTAAGTAGCAGTATTCCCATGTCCTGAGAAATCTCTCCCCTGCTTCTAATAAAAATTTAGAAAACTGGAAAAAGAGCTACTTGCACTGATGGAATGACAGTCACAATAAAATTTTGCCTCAACAAGGAATTTTCCTTTAAGCTTTAAATGAGAAACAAAAATGACTGCTTCTCTATTAAAGGGGTCACTGGCATTACCAGGAAGAGGTGGACTTATGTTCCAAGAGGAACCAGTAAGAGGGCCAGGGAAATCACAACTTATTTCCATAGCTGGTCCTGAAGGGACGATTCTTGGTCTTGTTAGGATGAATGACAGGTACAGGATCAGTCCCTAGTGGGGCTAGTTGAGCACGCTGGAGGCTCAGTTCAGGAGCACACCAGGAACAGGTGAGCCTATGCTCCTTTATTAGGAACATCTAGGAATCCAACCTGGTTGGCCATAGGTCTGCTTCTCCTTTCTAGATGATCTCATTTTCCTTCCTACTTGAGTGCAGACATGCCACTTTCTCTGTTGTCTGTAACATGTTATGTTTTGAATTATTTCCTTCATATTTCAGTATCCTTTAGCTCCCTGCCTTAACCCTCTTCTTGTTCTATTCTAAGTCATCTGATATATTTCTTCCAGACTCCTTTTCCTAAAATAGCACTATACATGTAATTTCCCTGATCAAAAGCACTAATGGCTCCCCATGTCTAACGAAGATGCTATTCAAAACTCTTTCTAGCTTGGCTCCTGACTAGACATATTATATCTCATATTACTTGTTTTCATAAAACATTTTTCCCATTTGTTTTTTATTATTTCTAAATTGAAGTACAGTTGATAGATGTCTTCATAAACCTGACTTCACTTAAGCTAGCTCTGAACACATTGTCATACATATCTTAACACCATGTCTCCACTTATGCTATTCCCTTGCTTTATTTATGTTTTTTTTAAGATTTTATTTATTTATGTGACAGAGAGACAGCCAGCGAGAGAGGGAACACAGCAGAGGAGTGGTAGAGGAAGAAGCAGGCTCCCAGCGGAGGAGCCCGATGTGGGACTCGATCCCGGAATGCCGGGATCACGCCCTGAGCCGAAGGCAGACACTTAACGACTGCGCTACCCAGGCACCCCTCCCTTGCTTTAAAGACCATGTCCTAGGGCGCCTGGGTGGCTCAGTCATTAAGCATTCGGCTCAGGGCATGATCCCGGCGCTCAGGCATCGAGCCCCGCATGGGGCTCCTCCGCTGGGAGCCTGCTTCTTCCTCTCCCACTCCCCCTGCTTGTGTTCCCTCTCTCGCTGCCTGTCAAATAAATAAATAAAATCTTAAAAAAAAAAAAAAAAGACCATCTCCTCTTTTCCTGCTCAAAACCAGCTTTACCCTCACACCCAAGCTCAATAAGGGTATTTGTCAAGATTACCTAGCCTTAAAAACTACTGAAATCTCTTGGTTTCTGTGGTATTTACTCTATTACTCATTAGGGGCCTTACTGATGGTGTAGGGTAAAACATATGCTATCTTTCTAGGATATACATCTTTTTGTTGTTGTTGTTCTCCTTAAGGGCAAGGTCCACAGTGTCCTGTTCTATACATGTTTGTGATACCAGTGCCTGCACAAAGGGTATTGTACACATTTGCAATTACAATGCAATTACTATTTGTCAAGCAACCTATTTGTTCTCTGTTAGATAGTTTAAGTGAAGGAAGTCGGCTGCCTCTAAGAACTCACATGATAAAGATCAGCTTCTTTCAAGTTAAAAGATCTTAAGAAGAAAAGAACCCTTCTGTATCTGTTCTCCCTTTTCTCTACCCCACACCTCCTACCCAGGTAGGATTACAACTCTTACCTGGACATACAAAATATAGTATTTTCTGGACTCCATCCAGTTAGGTTGGAACCTTAACACTGAGTTCTGTACAATGGAATGTGCATGGAAGTGATAAAATCTACTTTCAGGTTTAGTCATCGTCAGTAAACTCATCAAGAAAGTGTTTTTGCTTAGCACCCTTTTCAATATCCTTATTTTAAAGGGCACCACTGTTAAAGGGCACTACTCCACTCCAGGAATGATGAGAGTAGGCACTTTAACTTAACATGTAGAAGAGTTTTTGGGTAGGTGTTACATCCAGCAAATGATCTCTTACTCATGAGGCAATCACTGAATTTGAAAATGACCAAAATAGATCTTTTCAAAGTCAAGAAAGGTTAGGGCCAGAGGACTATTTATTTTTTAATCAACAAAGGTAAAAAGCTTTTGTTTGGGGTTCTGAATTTTATTCTGAGCTCACATGTATGTATTTGATTCATTATAGTCAATTCTAAGTTGACAATCAAGGATATCCTGCTATATCATAACGGAAAAGAATCTCCTGTGTACATTTCTGTATATCCCAGCATATTAGTATTCTGGTATGTCAGATGCACCGGAAAATGTAATGTTATCCTCTTTTAAATGACTTCAAAAGCCTGGCCAGAAAGCGGTCATCTTATCACTAGAAAAATGAAGATAATAGTAGTCCATTAAAAAAAAAAGATAATCCTAAATGAAATAGTATCTGAAGTGAGTTAACAGATGTTTACAGAATGAGTGATCATGTTGTTTTAGTAAAAACAAACTGATTTATAGCAACAATATGAAACAAAAATGAAGAGAACGTTCAGGAGTTTCTTAGCTAGAATGACAAAATAAATTTATAAAAAGCACTTTAAATAAAACCTCTACTTTATAAGTATTCTACTTTTCTAAGTACACAAACATGTTTTACCTATCAGTTGCTGAATTGTTCCCTTTTCACAAAGATCACTGTTTATAGTCTCATCCTCAAGGTAGACCATGGCTCTCAAGAGTCTTAAACTGTAACGCATCTGGGCAAACTTGTTGCCACGGCCGCCTGTACCATGAAAACTATTACCATGGCTAAAGAAGGAATCTGTGGAGAAATATTAGTAATTTAATACTTTACATCAAGAAATTTAAAGCATAAAACATTTCAAATAAAACAATATATCAGATACCTTATATATCTACCCTTAAGTTTAAACAGATGTTAAAATTTTGTCATACTTGCTTTAGTTTTTTTTTTTTAGAGGAATAGATGTTATCTTTCCCCCTTCTCCTCCTATTCCCAGAATAGAAATATGCTTTAAAATTTTACTCAGTTGTGTCATATTGTGTGTCTCTCTTGTAACTTGCTACTATTACTTAACATTGCTTTTTAAAGTATTTACATTGTCACAAGCAGATCTAAATCATTTAATTGCTTTTACCATTCATTTTATCTGTTTTAGAGAGAGAGAGTGGGGGATGTGCAAAGGGAGAGGAAGAGAGAATCTTAAGCAGGCTTCAGACCCAGCATGGAGCCTGATGTGGGGGCACAATCTCACAACCCTGAGATCATGACCTGAGCCAAAATAAAAAATCCGATGCTTAACTGACTGAGCCACCCAGGTGCCCCTTGGCAATCATTTTATAAATAAATCACAGTTTATCCATTCACTAGTACAAACTCCTATAATGAACATTCTGGTACAATGAACTTTCTGGTTCATGTCCTCTTATTCCCACTGAGAAAGGTTTTGCTATGTGACACCAGAATCATATAGGGTTTACCCACGTTGAATTTTACTAAAGATCGTAAACTGCTTCCCAAAGTGGTTATATAGACACAATATACAAGACTAACAGATTTTCCCAATCTGTTAAATGGGAAATGACAGTTCATTATTATCTTAATTTGTGTTTCTCTGATTACCAATAAGGTTGAACATCTTTTAATGTTATTTTTATATTTGAAATTTTGTCTGTGACTTGGCAGTCTCTATTCTTTGTCTACTTCTTTGCAGAGTTATTTTCTTTCTGAGTTCATGAGCCTGGATTCTAATCCTTTATTAGTCACAGGAGTGGAAAATTTATTCTCTCAATTCGTGGATTGTTATTTTATTCAGATTTAGTCATCAGCATTTCTGAATTTTACATTATTAAATGCATTAAGCTTCTGTATAGTTTAAGTTCCTCTGGTTTTTCAAAGTCTTTTCTTAACCTGTTATCATAAAGATATTTTCCCATGTTTTCTTCTAAGATTTTTACAGTTTAACTTTTCATATTTAGGGATTTAATTCATTTTGCACTTGATTTTTTTTAACAAGGTGAAAGAACCTAATTTTTATTTTCACTGAAGGCAGTATCATCTTCATTAATGCCAACCTTCCATATAGTCTATTCCACTGGTCTATTTCTTGTCTAGTACCATACAGTTTAAATTATTATAGCTTTATGGTAGGTCTTGATAAACAGCAAGGCAAGTTCTCCTTTCTTCTTTACAATAATATGCATTCTTTAAAAGGTTCTTTATGTTTAAAGCTAAAAAAATTTTCAAAAGTACTGTTCTGAGTATTGTGAATGGGTTAAAAATGTAGGTTCTGGAGCTAGACTGCCTATACTAAATCTTGGATCTGACACTTCCTGTGTGACCAAGAACGTATTATTTAACTTTTCTGATTGAGTTCTACCCATCTGACCAACAGGGAAATAGTACCTTCAACCCCTGGATTTGTTGTGAGGACTAAATGAGTTAATACTTGGAAGGTGTTTAAGGCCTACCACACAGTAGGTACTCGATAACTGTTAGCTATCAGTCTTCCCCATGTTAGGCAGCATTTCCTCTTTTGCTTTATAGTCTTTTGTAAACACAAATGATATAAAGGATAGACAGAATAATTGTTTTATTTAATGCATAGAAATTTAACAAGAAGTATTTCTTATTTCCTTCCTAAGAATGATGAGAATTGAAATAAAATATTCGTACAAATTGGTACATTTGGTAGACTACATGTGGAATCATTACTTCTGGCTGGGGATTTTAAGCTCCGTGAAGGTAGGGATTTTATTTATTTATTTATTCATTTATTTATTTATTTATTTATTTTAAAGATTTTTATTTATGTATTCGACAGCGATAGAGACAACCAGTGAGAGAGGGAACACAAGCAGGGGGAGTGGGAGAGGAAGAAGCAGGCTCATAGCGGAGGAGCCCGATATGGGGCTCGATCCCATAACGCCGGGATCACGCTCTGAGCTGAAGGCAGACACTTAATCACTGTGCCACCCAGGCGCCCCGGGATTTCATTTATTTTGAATATAAATGTATCTTTAGCAGCTAAAACAATATCTAGTACCTAGTAGGCATTCAACAAATATTTGTTGAATGAATAATTAAAATATTTCCAGGACTTAGTATAATTGTTGGATTAGCCTAATGATACAAAAATTTAAATCAGGTTATATGAATGATTTCTTTTACTGAGAGGTATGTATCAATTATAGTTATGATATTGACTAATGTGTCTGACTTTAAGTGAAATCTCAGATTTTTTTCTTTAAAACAACATGTAAATACATGAAAATCACAGGAAACCAGATCTATATTTTTATTTCTCCTTTCTTTAATTAATTTTATTTTTTCTGTGCATATATTGAGCGTTTAATTGAAATATGTAAATTAGAATTTTGACAGGTATAACTCACCTTCACTCTCACACCATTCTAGAAATGCAAGGACTTGAGCATTTCCCTGACACAACATATACTCTTCTGTTAATAAAGGAGCCACTGATGACAAAGTGGCAATTGCATGCAGTTGTAATTCTTCATACTGTGCTGCAGACCATTCAATTATTTTGTTTTTCTCAGGCTTTTTAACATAGGTGAACAAAGCCAAGATAACTTTGCCGTCAATTAATAGCTACGAGGAAGGGCAAAAAGTACTTTGTTAGAAACATAAGTAAAATGATTTTATTTAATCTAAGAAAATTAAAGATTTCCAATGTGATGTTTTATTCAGATCATTTTAAAAAAATTTCCTTCCTAAAGATCCCAACCTACATTAAGTACCAAAACCAAACCAAAACAAAAACAAAAACAAAAAACAACCAGTTGGCTATGATCCCCTTATCTCGGATATGCATTCTCTAGCTGACAATAATATAAATGTTAATTTTTTTTGTCTATGCTTATATATGTAATTTAACTCCTGCTTATGATTAACCACAAAAGCAGAAAATTTGGGACAAATAAACTGCTGGCATTTCTCTCTTCCCTTCATTTTTTTGAAAAAGAAACATTTCACAGACTCAACTGTATACTATAAAAATATCAATTTTTCCAAAATGACGACTATGGATAATTTTTAAGTACTTGCAACAGAAATTATACAAATATTCTAGTCAACCAATGCCACTCAGATCACAAGCCATATTTATAACTACATGCCTAGAATTTTAAAATTGTACTGAATCCATAATTTCAATAAAATAGAAAAATGCATAGCTATTATGACAATGTAGTTAATATTATGGCTGATTCTGAATGATGCTTATATATGGTTCACGAGATAGCAACACACGGGCTATATTCTATTAAATTTTCTTTTCATTTGGCATTATTTTATAAAGACTTTTCACAATAACATCTATAAACTTTTCTAAATTTTCTACCAGTCCACAGGGAATGAACACAAGATTTAGAATTGAGAAAGCAGGAATAAGAACAGCAGCTGGTTCTAGCACTACTATAAATGTTAAGTGGATAATGTTTTCAAAATACTACATGAACTACAAATAAGAGTACACATATTCATTATCACTACAATTACTGGGCCACAAACATATGACATAAAAACAATTAGTTGATTCCACCGCTCACGTAGTGCTTTAAGAATCTCACCATAGTCTTTACGCCCTTTGACTCTGTTGTCAACTAAACGTGGTTTATAAACTGTAGCATACATTTTGTCTCCATAGAGATTTTAATAGTTATATAATACTTTACTAATAAAACCATATTTTATGGAATGATATTCTATTTGGCATTTCAGAAAATACATTTAGATTCTATAGAGTATATATTTTTGATGTAAATAATAAAGTTACAACTGTAAAGACAATTTTTTCCTTCTCTGAGCATATTTTAGTGTGTATATAGGTGTGTGTTCCTCAGAGTGGTATTACCAAAAAAATTCTGAGCTCTTTTAATCCTCACAATAATTTGATGAGATAGGTGTTATCCTAATTTTGAAATTAAGATATCTGGGGTGCCTGGGTGGCTCAGTTGGTTAAGCATTTGCCTTCAGCTCAGGTCATGATCCCAGGATCCTGGGATGGAGCCCTGCCTTGGGCTCCTTGCTCATGGGGAGCCTACTTCTCCCTCTCCCTCTGCCTGCTGGTACCACTGCTTGTGCTCTCTCTCTTTCTCAAATAAATAAATAAAATCTTAAAAAAAGATATCTGGGATTTACAGAAACTAAACAGCCTATTCAGGATCACAGTGCTGAAAAATGACAGCACTGCATTCCACCCCACTAAAGCCTTAACCACAATATGGTCAGAGATAGACTATTAGGCTGGATGGGCCTATATGGATTTTCTTTCATTTTATATTTTCTTATTCAGGAGATCTAAATACATAAATAAATCTCTAAGGTTCTCCTGCCTTTTTTGGTTTATGTGATTTAAGTTTGGTAAATTCACTGTTTATTAATAGATAGGCAAAAGAAATTTTGAGAAGATGAAATTCCGGCCAATAAGAGTTACTTTCTATGATAAACATATGGGTTGATGAAAGATTTGCAGTCATGACTTTAAAAAAAATTATACTACAAAGTAAGACACTTTAGCTTTTATTTTGGTTATTTTTTACCTGTATGGTAGGTAAATCTTTACATAAGATCACAATTATATTGAATAGCAATTTCTTCAATTCAAAATCTTCATAGGAATTAGAAAGCTTAAGACCTTTTACCAAAGGATTTTGACTTTTAACTGTAAGGGAAAAAAAAGAAAGTAAAAGCTAAAATAATATATAAGACTCATCAAGATTTATTATAGGTTGAAAGTTTTATGGTTTTTACCTTCATTAAAGGTTGCAAATAGTATCAAATCCTTGGTAAAGCCACATTCCTAATATAAATACACAGAAGGATGATTTAATTAGGTGGAAATTACAGATGCCTATATTTACCTAATATTTAATTATCTTTATCAGATTCCCCTTGTCATTCATTTGAATTCATGAAGTACTAATAATAGAAAGGGATGAAAGCAAGAAATGTATAGCCAGATAAACTTGTAATTTATTTAATATAAATTTAACTTCTGTTGGTTCTAAGAAATATTTTTACATTATTCTATGAATATTTTATAAAATGCTGTTTAAAATTTGGTAATTATCCAAATGTATTAAGACTACAAATTACTTATATAATTCATTATCTATAACTTTAAATGACAAAATAAGGGTGAAAGAGTTATTTTCGACAGCTTCTCTTCTTAAAAAACCCCTTCCCACCTCGACCCCAACCACTCTCATTAAGTGAAAGGTTTTGTCAAGAGATAACATAACAGTTCCTACTTAATGTGAAAAGCCCTGAAGAATAACCAGAATCGCAAACATTCTAGCATGAGAGAACCCATTCCTGCCAGAGACATCCTAGTTGGACTTTGTAATTAGGGGAGGTTTACAGCAGCAAACCCCCTAGGCTTTTGAGCTCTCAGTGTTACAGTGCTACTGCTTTAGGATCCATACAGCTTCTTTAAATATGGAGATGTTATTTGACTCATAAAAATTCACCTGAATGTTTGCAAGGATGCTAATGAGAAAATATTAACTAAGCAGGGGGCTTCCAAAGAAACATATGGGTTAACCCACACTTTGCAGCCTTGACTAGAAAGCTAGGTAGAATTATTGCTCCCATTTACATATTATAAATTCTGTGATCGTTCTTTGTTGGGATCATTTGATAACCACTGATATGGGGTTGAGGGCTTCATTCCCAAATTTCCTTTCAATACAACTTAATAAGTTTGTGGCTATGTGAATATCTTTGCCAAAGATCTCTACTCCAGGATTTCAATCATTCAGTGATTTTTACATTATAAGATGTGGGGAGACTCAGCTTCTGGGATGGCAGAGTAGCTCCTATAAGAAACCTTCTGCAGCTAACAATTACAAACTCTGAACAAAATATAAAAAGTTACTGGAGGGGAGTCAGAACTTTGAAGAAAGAGATGATACTGCATGAGTTTCCCTTTTTTAAACAATGGCTTTTAGACTGAGGCCAGGCCCTAGTCCACACCTTGTGTGGATGCTACAACTCAGGGTAAAGCTGTTATCTCCATGGTTTGAACACTCAGAGGGCAGAGGTAATCTCAGGGCAACTATTGCTACTGGAAAGTGAAGGGAGAAATCCCATAAAGGAGAGAGCCACAGAAAAGGAACTTCAACTTCTGTGTATAAACTCTCAAATCTCTGGCTAATGCCTGAATCATAATACAGCAGGGAATACTCAAGCATCCTAGGTAAGGTTAAAAGAAATGAACTGAGATTTGACCTGTCATTCACCATAGGGATGAGTAGCCAAACTAAATGCCTATTAATACAAAAGAATCAATACTTTGCAGAGGAGTACACCAGAATCCATGGTAAAGATGCTCATAATAAACAGGAAGACAGGAACTCTCAGGAGAGAAGTAGGAACTATAAAAAGGAAACAAAAATCCGAAAACTAAAAAAGACAACATCTGAAATAAAAATGCACTGGATCGGATTAAAACAGAATGAAGATAACAGGGGAAAAAAGTCAGTGAATTTAGATATATAGACCAATACAATTATTCAATCTAAAGAATAGAGAGAAAAATGATCGACAAAAGTGAACAGAGCCTCACGACAAACATACATGTAATCTGCATTACAGAAGAGGAGAAAGAGAATGGGGCTGATAAAATACTTGAAGAATAATGACCAGAAATGATCCAAATTTAGTCAATTTACATACTCAGGAAGCTCTATGAATGACTCTCAAGCAGTATAAATACAAAGAAAATCCCATCTTGGCACATAATAGTAAAACTGCTGAAAACCAAAGGTAAAATGAAAATCTTGAAAAACACCCAGAAAGCAAAGTGTTACATTGTCCATAGGGAAACAACTTGAAATAGCAAATACTTATGATCAGAAACACTGGAGGCCAGGAGACAGTGGAATGATATCTTCAAAGTGCTAAAAGATAAAAATGTTCAACTTAGAATTCTATATTCTATGAACACAGACCTCAATTAAACTGAATTAAAGATATTTTCAGATAAATGAAATTAAGAGAATTTGTTGCCAGCAGCCAGCAGCTCTGCATCGTAAGAAATGGGAAAGGAAATTCTTTAGGTGAAAGAGAAATAATGCCAGATATAAACTCATATCATCAGCAAGGAAAGAAATGCATCATAAATGGTAAATATGTAAGGAAATTATAAAATATGAAGAGAAGCTCAAGTTTCCAAAAGGTTGCAAAGAACTGGCAGAACTACTGGTGACCACAATGACATTACAACATAATTTGCTATCACAACAAAGTTCATAAATATTACAACATTGTTTAGGACTCCTTCCCTCATACCAACTACTTCCACCATTGAAATTAATGCAATTTGACTCATACTTACAATCATTGGTGCTCCAGGATTTTGAGCTATAATTGTAGTGATTACTAATATATCGTTTCTAAGCTGACGATCGTAATGACTAAAACCTCTCATAAACAGGGTTTTAAATACTTCCTTCAAAGCCCTAGAAAGTAAAATCAGATCTTTAAAACTGTATTTCCATGCAAATGCTACTGAAGTGTCTATCAACAAAATCCCCCTTTTTATATTATACTATTCATTTCAAAGTATTTCTGATCTTTTCTACATTTCCAAATCTGCATCTACATTGGATTCAAAGCTGTATCAGATAAGAATCCATCAATCCAAATCTATACCTATGGGCAAAATGACTGCTCTAAAATAAAGATTCATTCATATCATTTTCCTTTTTAAACTACTTAAACCTTTTTAAACTACTTTTCTTTGTTCTTAAGATTAAAAAGTCCTACCTCCTTACCAAGGCTGATCGAGCCTTTCATATTATGGTCCTTGCTAACACTGCTAGCTTCATTTCTCACTATTTTATTTTCTCCTCTCAATATATTGAGTATCTTCCAGTTTTTTTTATTTAGCTAAGTTCTAATTTCACTTCTGTTCCCCTGTCTAGGTTGCTCTCTGAATGTAAAACTCTTCTGTGTTGCCAGTTTGTACTTATCATTCAGATACCAAATTAGGGTTCATCAGAAAGTATTTATTAACTCTCCAAGTCTGGGTCAGGTTCCACAGGCATTTGTTTTGGTTTGGGCGTTTGTCGCTTTGCTTCCTAGCACTCACTTGCCCTTCTTTTTTTTTTAAGATTTTATTTTTTTAAGTAATCTCTACACCCAGTGTGGGGCTTTAACTCACAACCCCGAGATCAAGAGTCACATGCTCTACCAACTGAGCCAGCCAAGCACCCCTTACTTGCCCTTCTTATGATAATAGTATCCTTATTTTTATTTAGGCATTTACTCTTTTGGTCTTGCAAAGGTGCCTTCAGCTTCCTTTTAGCCAGAGCATTTCTCTGTCACTAGTAATTCATTCTGGAATGGCATATGGCCAACCCAGAACACTCAGGACCAACAGGGACTCAATTCAAAGAATTTTCTTTGGCCTTTCAGAAGAGCAAGTCTTCTCTTCTGCTTGATTTGGGGTTGTGATTATGTGAACCTAAGCTTCTTATGTCTCACCATGTGGAGCTTTAGAATAAAGCCAACACCATGGAAAACTGTATAGGGATGATGAAGACCCACGTCCTGTTATTTGCCGAGCACATGAAACCAGTTTTATCCTTGACCTTGTTTATATAAGCCCATAAGTATCCTCTGTGGTTTAAATCAGTTGGGTTGGGTGTGCTGAATCACTCTCTTCTAGAGAACATGTAGCACCTGTCATATCTCTTTCATAGCATTTAGTTGCCTTTTTACTTGTCCATCTCCCAACATAATGCAAATTCCATGAAAGCAGAGATCATGTCTGCATTGTCTTCATTTGTATTTCTATGGCCTAGTACTGAAGTTGGCACAGAGCAGACAATAATTATTTGATGAATAAATGAATAAGTAACTTAAAGGCTCACTTATATTTTATTGCTAATGCTTACTGCAATATCCAGAAGACAGTAAGTATTTAAAAATAGGTTTATTGAATGAATAAATGAAGTACTGCTTTTAAATGTCTAATTTATTTTATACTTATTCAAAGACATAATTAATTTTGTTAACAAGCTACTTTAAAAGCTCTCCAATAGAAAAAAAAATGGCTTGCTATTGCACAGATGCATTTATACCACAACATAAAAATGATGTCCTGAAACATAGTCATTACATGACTCAAAAGCCTAATTGAACACAAATTCAAACAAAGATGTTAGTTATGGTACTATCATTTTAAGGTTAAAAAACATTCCTATCTAACCCCTTACTTACAGCAAACATTCCAAGTTACTAAGCTGTTGTATGATTTCTTCTTTCGGAGATTTTTCCAATAAATTCCAAAGTATTTCTGATGAACGAAACAGAAGCTGTCCAGAGGGATCTGGGTCATTGAGGTGAGCGCAGATTCCACTGGCTGCTTGTGCTTTCATCATTAAAGTGCAATTAACTTCTGAAAATAAATTTAAAAATTATTTATGTTGTACAGTCTTTACACCATTGGATAGAAACAAAAATCACTGAGAATGAAGTATTTAAATTTAATAATATACAAACCAGAAGTTGAGAGATGTTGCAGAGCTTTAAGTACCCAAAGTTTCTCAACAAGTTGATTTTCAAGTAAGGCCAATGACTGGACCATTGTTTTTGCCAATCCTCCAACCTCAGCCATCTTAATCTTGTATGATGAACTTGCTTGCTGGTAACCTAACAACAATTAGTTAATAAATATGTACAGTTATCTCACATAGTAATCTATGTTCAGACAATGGAATGAGTAATATTATTAAACAACAGCAATAACAACTTTAAAAAAAAGTGTATGGCATTTTTAAATGGTACAGCACAGGGATAGGCACAATTTTTCTATAAAAGGCCAGGTAATGAGTCAATTTTAAAATTTATTATTATATAATATTTAGTAATATATTATATTTATTAATAATTATTATTATATATTCTTAATATATATTAAATCATCAAATTTAATATAGAGGAGTCATCATAAACATTTTCCAAGAAGAGTGACTCATCAAGACCCCTAACTCAAGAGCGTTAACTGACTTAATGGAGACACCTATTGATTCTGGAAGCCTGAGAAGACAGGTGCACCTGACGACAATCCTCATTAAAAATCACTGGCCCCAAGCAAAGACAAGCCTCACTCTTCTTTCCTTTCTGAGTCTTCTGGACGCTCTGTCCATATCTACACTCTCTCTATGTCTTCAGTAAATTCTGCTGTCACTTCCACTTGGCTTGTGTTTGATTCCTATCCTGCACAGAGCCAAGGACCCTTTTGGTTGGTCCTGTGGGAACCCCTCTGGGTCCTCGGACCTAGCCAGCTTGCATCAATCCCACTGTGTCTTTCCAAGTTCAAAGAGAATGAGAAAATATTATTTTACAGACATAAGTTATTACTAAAAGACCAATGAAAACTTCACCTGTAATATGCTTCTTTGGTGGTTCTGCATGATAAAAGTCAACAATACACTTACAAATTTGTATCCTCAATTCAGAATTTGGTATTTTCATTAATTCACCTGCCAGAAAGAGAAATGAATGCTATTTAATAACACTGTCATGTTTAGTTGCAAGTTTAAATGTGTTAACAATACTATTAAAAATATCCTCACTAGAAGTTCATACTGGACCATGTAATTCTCTACATGCACACATGCATATCTGAAATATCTTGGATCTATCCCTACAACATTTGGCCCCTCAATCAACTCAGCCTCTCCTTCCCAGGAAGAAAAGAATGGTGGTTAGTAACATAAATGCCAGAACCAGACTGTTTAATTTTAAATACTGGCTCTGCCACTTACTACCTATGTAAACTTGTGTCTTACTATAAAATGTATAACAATAGTTACTACTTTAAAAATTGCTGTGGGGATTAATATGAAAAAAAGCTGAGAATAGTGTCTGGCATATAGTAAGTTACTATTGTTATTCTGGCAAGATATGGGTTAGCATTTTTCTCTTTACCTAGAGAATCAGTAATTTGTTGCCTCTAATAATGCATACTTTGCTTAGAGAAGTTCCAAGTGAGCTCTGCTTTTCAATTTGCTGACAGACTGGAAAACAGCGAGTTTCTAGGCAATCTTTGCCCTACATATAATAGTTTCATGTTCAAGTTATCTTGGTGGAGATGAAGGATTGGAAGGTTCCTTTTCAGGCATATCTAAATCACTTCTGAACTGGCTTCAGCCTATACTTCAAACTGGATTATTCTTGCTCTGATGAATTACAAGTTATGATCCCTAAGAGAATCTGAAAATGATCTGTGTGATTCTGGAAATGTCCCATGTCCTCTGCATGCCTGGGACAACTGGAGTTGGGAGAATCAGCTTCAGGGTTGAACCAGATGTGGGTGGATTCTGTGAGGGAAACATAATGAAGTGTTCCTGAAACTCCTGTTTTGCATTAGGACTTGCATAATGTTCACCTCTGGAAATGATCAGTGAGTGGGGATGCAAATGGACAAAAGGAGGAAGCACACAGGAAAACCTCACCCCTGTTTTAGGAGAATCTATCTGCAAAAGATACCACTAAAAAAAGAAGACTGTTTCAACATGATTCCCTTAATTTTTTTTTTTCGAACACTTCCTTTGATGTTGAAAATCACTATGTTTTGGAAAAATTTAGTCAACAGGAACAACTAAAGTTTTCCAACAAAACAAATGTTCAAGTTTATGGGAAGTTCTAAGGTTTCTCATCTCTACACTTTTAATTTGTGTAAGTTTAGATCATTTCTCAGTTTCCTGTTTTATAATCTCAGGACGTAGTACCAACTTTTTCCCTCATACATTTCCAAAATCCTACTCTTGAATCAGAAATAGCAATCACTTAAGGAGAAAAAGTAATATGATTTACTACTACATAGTACAAACTGGAAGTTATTAGTAAAAATGAGCAGCTTTTGTTCAACCCTTTATAATCTATACAATTATTTTAGTTTAAATTCATGTTTCCAGCAATTAAAAAACAAGGGACAGAACAGTAGCACTTGCAGTCAATAATCAGTGAAGGGAGCTCATTTTAAGCTAAGAGTTCATACTTACTTCAAGTGTTCTAAGGCAGGCAAGCAGTTATTCAGCAAAGAGCAGACTGACACAGTAAAAAGAGCCATATATTTATCATACAAATGCCTACCGACACTCTTAGAGACAACATTTAAAAATAATAAGGGCAGCAGAGGCATTTTAATGTAATCAACCAAACCTACATCTTTTATCTGTTAATATTATCATGTCCTCTTTAGGGTTGGCTTCCCCATGTAAATTTTGATGCTAGAGATTCACAGAATTAAAGTTTCCAGTTAGTTTCCAGCCCACTTGTTCCTTGCGGTCATCTTATCTAACTCCCTATGATTATTCAAATTTCCTTGACACCTTTATCCACTCTAGGCCATAATAATTTCTCACAGAATATCTACTATTCAAGACTATGAAACTTATTTAGATATAAAAGGATTAATGTCTCACCATTTTATGATTTTATTTAAAATTTTAGATTTTTGGATGAATAATTTGGATCTCAGTGATTCTAGCAATTAATTAGATTCTAGGAATTATTAGAGTTTAATGTTGAAAACATTTTTGTGATTATTGAGAGGTACATATACTTCTCATTTATTAAAAAGTTAAATATTTCAACAAACTAAATAACATCAAAACAAATAAGCATCTGCCTGTCCTTCAATTAAGGAACACAGAATCTTGTTGGTATTAAAACGCCTCAGTGGAAAGCAATACAAAAATTATCATCAAGCACACTATGATTAATTCCCAACCAGAAACAAGAAAAGAACCTACATTTGGAGGGGTACTCTAAAACTCAGTGACTGAAACATTTCTTTCTTGTCAGTAGGGCCTGTCGTATGCTACACCCCTCTATCTTGAAGAAATCTTAACTTACCCAGAAGTGCGATTGAATTAGCAGTATCTTCCGCATATGTTATTTCATCTGATACTTTCTTTTTCAAAAATGGCAAGCTTCAGTAAGAATGAAGAATGCAGGAGTTATGTTTAATGAAGTCCTTAATTGAACCATCATTTGCAAAGTAGGGGAAAATCCTTTCTAAAGAATAAAATGAGGATAATATCCTATTCTGTAGCCCTGGGAGAATTGGCAACTACCAAAAAATTTTGTGTTTCTAACTAACTGATCAAATAGAAGACAGAATAGGTTTATGAAAATGAGGAGAGATGAACATAAAAGGCAAGAGTTAAGAAAGCCATCTTGCAACACTGTATAAGTAAAAAAGTTAAGCATTTATATTAATTCTATAAAAATGTTAATAACAAATATTAATATTAGAATTATATTTCACAGCATTATAATCAAAGTTACTTAAAAATAATTTATATAAAAATCATAAAAGACAGGGCATTCAAACTTAGATCATTAGTCTAAATGTCAAAGGAGAAATAAAAGTTATTTCTTAAATACAAAATATGAACTATTTTGGTATTTCATGAGTTCAAAATTTGAACCTCCTGTGCTTTATAAAAATATAATATATCCTCTCTATAGGACTTTTAATTCATGTTTTTCAAGAAAAAATTTCATGATATTTCAAGGGCAAGCTATGAAGAAAAGGACAATTTTATAAATGTCACAGAGGTTCATTTTTTAGTGTTCCTTAGAATTTTTCATTTGAAACCAATAACTTATTACTTGTTATCCAGCTCATTGTTGGATCTCTAAAGTGAAGAAACTCTAAAATTACTTCTTCTTGTCCTCAAACTTTTTCCTTTTCTACCAAAGGAAACAATCTAAAAGATAAAGCACTAGAAGAGTTTCCCCCTCGAAACCTTATGAAAATAATATGCATTATACTTCTGATGTAGTGAGAAAACATACTACATAGAAGCCAAAACAGAAAGGCTAGGTTTTATTTTTTATTTTCAATGTTTTTATCCCCCAAAAATATCTTGAGAAGGGGATCAAGGGGGGTGAGGTGTGGAGAAATACAGGATGAAAGCAGAAATTAGGAAAGGAGAAAAAAAATTAATAATGTGAATAATTATGAAATATGAGGGAAAGTAAAGAGTGCAATTCAAAAGTCTGTCACTTTATGTAAGGAAACATTCAATCAGAGCTTTCACAGAAAAAGTTCTTGGTGGAGCTCTTTACTGGCATTGCTTAAAGTAATGCATATAGACCTGGTTTTCTAGTACTTGCAGAGCCTTGAAATTTTGAATGATAACAATATAATCTCACATCAATATAATAATAATTTCCAATAGTACATAAAAGTTCCTTGAAAGCACCAGAGCAATAATTTATTTCTTTATTTTTCATAGTCTATATTAAAAATTAAGGCATGGTAAAGGCATTCAATAAATTATTTTTGATTTTGTTCAGATATCAAAAAAATTAAGTGTATATAGTTATAAAATTTTTAAATATTATTGCTACTGAGTCTAAAAGTAAGAGTTAAAACTACCATGTATACATAGTCCTAGTAATATTTTTGTATACTAAAAGAAATATGCTATTTAAAAAGTTAAATTGGTAGAAAGATTTAGAAGGTTAAATTAATGGAAAGGTTTATTCCTACTTTAAGAAATCTCCTCTACTATGTTACATTGAAAGCTAAAAATTGATATTTTAATGTATATCTGGATTAGCTACTATGTGGCAGCAAAGAAGCTGAAGATATTACTAATTCCCCCAAATGTTTGGAGAAACAATAATATGGAGGATAGGATATATTAATTTTATAATGCTGACCTCTAATTTATATTTAAAAATTAAATTAATGTAATTTACATTTATATTAAAAAGTTTAAAATTAATTTTATAATGCTGACCTCTAATTTACATAAAACATATATACCAGAAATGATTGGTGACATTTTATTCTTCATTCAAATTTTAAAAATCAATAAAAATTGACTCAGAACTTAATATATATCTTGGAGAGTCAAATTTTCTAAAGAGAGAAAAAAAAACTAGACTGAAACTATTTAGCAGTGTTCATAAATTTTCTCAAAAATTCTAAAAAAAATCACAATTTCTTGCTTTCACCTCACATTTATTGTTCACTTGAGAACAACTTATTATGACAAAACATTTTAATATACTTACAGTTTAATCTCTTATGGCTAGCTATCTCAGACTACAAAATTGACTACATTTGAAATATCAACTGGAATCAAGTGATGAAGTGAAGTTTTCTGAGTTATCACTTTGCTATACCATACTGCATATCTTTGTTATACCAAATAAAACATAATAAAATACTGCATGCTAATGTAAAATAAAGTTAAAGAAAAACAACTTACCCACATAATTTTAGGATATTAAATGCAGATTCTATAAAGTGGGGCTGGTTTTCAATTTTTTCTGCACACAGATTCAAAATTTTAAATATTTGTGCTAAATCCCTTAGGGGCTTTAGTATTTTTAGTTAAGAAATAAAATTAAGATTAATATTTTATTAGCATATTCTTTATAGATGTCAGTCAAGAAAGTCTATAGAATTCCATCTATTTTTTTAAATGTGGTTGACAATGTTTTAATTGTACTAATTTTGAACTCTAAATAGGAAAACTTAGAACCATATTTTTTTCAGGAACATTATTTAATTTTTGTCTCAGTAAACTCTTTTTTTTTTTTTTTTTTTTTTTTTTTTTAAAGATTTTTTATTTATTTATTTGACAGAGATAGAGACAGCCAGTGAGAGAGGGAACACAAGCAGGGGGAGTGGGAGAGGAAGAAGCAGGCTCATAGAGGAGGAGCCTGACGTGGGGCTCGAACCCGGAACGCCGGGATCACGCCCTGAGCCGAAGGCAGACGCTTTAACCGCTGTGCCACCCAGGCGCCCCTGTCTCAGTAAACTCTTATTCAAAATATTGTTTTCTCTTCTCACCATATCTTTAGAGTTTGATTACTATTATACCGTGGATTCAGTTGATCAATAACTATTGGCAATAATAACACATTGAAAACGGTTAATGACTCACCTTTATCCTTCATCTTTCCCCCACTCACATGCAAAACATACACTGGTTCAGAATAAACAACCCAAACCACCTTACTTTTCTTTATTTTATTAACGTTATTCAGATGCATTTTCTTGCTTTTAAGGTATAAGTTGAAATTTTATTTCATTTAAAACTAGTATAAAAAGCAAATTTTACCTCTTCTAAATCTTGAAGTAACAGCAAACTTTTATCTATTTAAAAAACCCAACTGGTACAAAACAAATTTCACAGGTTTTCTTTTACAGCCAAGGAAACATGATACTTATGGACATACTTCTGTGGTTAAATCCTATCACTTCTAGTCTCTTTCTAGGAACTTCTTAGGAAAAGATGGGAAAGCTAGCTATATTGGAAGTACAAACCTCTATTAACTACCTACAGAAGTGACCACGATACATCTCTAACTTATTTTTGCTTTATGTTTTTTCATATATAAAGCTAGCCTATGAAAGGCCTTCAGAAATAGAGCCATTTGGGGGCAACTGGGAGGCTCAGTTAACCAAGTCTAACTCTTCACCTCTATCTCAGTGTTGTGAGTTCAAGCCCCAGTGTGGAGCCTACTTAAAAAAAAAAAAAAAAAAAAGCCATTTGCCACCAACTCTCTAACGTGAAGAAGAAAAAAATGATGGAGATGTTGAGGTATCAGGGTCAGACAGGGAAAGAAATCACTTGCTAGTAGACTTTTTTGGCTGCCAGTAAATAATGCTCCATGTCCACAAGCCCTCAGATAACTGACGGACTCAACAAATCCATATAAAATGAGGCTAAAATAAGGCAAGAAAAGAATTAAAATGAAATTTTAAGGCACGTTTCCCTGAATGATAGCCTTAAGATGTTTCAAATACTGAAACAATCTAATAGAGACTTACATCTGTAGACAATTTTTGGAGGTTGTGGAGATCAACACTACTGAAGTGCTCTATGGACCACTGCTAGTTCTGAAATTCTCTGTTACCAGTCTGGGGTAAGACAACTACAGAAAGTGAGAGTTTCCCCTGACAACTGTATTGCCTTCTGTAATAGATAAGTTATATGCAAAGCTTATAACAATAACAACAACAACAACAATCCATAAACTGGTTCTTAAGCACAGTTTTGAGTTGCACTGGTTTCCATATATTC
Source organism: Ursus arctos (assembly GCF_023065955.2). Taxonomy (NCBI): domain Eukaryota; kingdom Metazoa; phylum Chordata; class Mammalia; order Carnivora; family Ursidae; genus Ursus; species Ursus arctos. The sequence continues at coordinate 31,651,702 of NW_026622985.1, read as the reverse complement.
TGATCAGGTGGTATATACAGTGGGTATAACATATTTATATAATATTTTACTGGTTATAAAGCACTTGCCTATATGTCATCTCATCTAGTCTTCCTAACAACCTCATGGGGTGCTGTTATCCCCATTTTATGAGGATGAAGAAGAAATTTATCAATATTACAACTAATCAAGTAAATTGGTAGAAACAAGACTTTGACTCGGCCCTCCTAACTATATCCAGTGTCTCTCTGAGTCTATAAAAACTGCCATTATCTGCACAGGATTAAGTACATTAATCTGTTTCTTCAATTTTATATTCTGAAAAACAAAAAGTATAAATCTGCGAAAAATACAAAATGTTAGGTATTTTCTGTGGTAGACAGAACAATGGCCTGCCCAAAGATGTCCACATCCTAATTCCCAGAATTTGTGAATATATTACCTTACATGGCAAAGGGACATTTCAGATGTGATTAAATTAAAAATCTTGAGATGGGAAAGTTATCCCAGATTATCCAGATAAGCCCACAGTAATCAGAGGGATCCTACCTGGGAAAGACAGAGGCAGGAGAGGATCAGAGAAGACGTGACCACAGAAGCAGGGATAAAAGTGGTACTACTTCAAGGAAGGAAGGGGCCATGAGCAAGGAATGCCAGCCTCCTTAGAAGCTGGGAAAAGCAAGGATGGGGATTATTCACCTCGAGAACTTTCAGAAGGAAGCAGTCGTGCCAACATCTTGACTTTAGCCCAGTGATGCTGATTTTGGACTTCTGACCACCAGAACCGTAAGACAAAAGCTTTAAGCTGTTTTGTGACACTAAGTTTGTGGCAATTCGTTATAGCAGCAAGAGGAAAATAATACATTTTCTAGTAAAAATTCTCTCATTTCAGGATAAATGAAACAAACATACATATATATATGTAAAGGATACAAGTCCATTCTGATAACATTGTACCAGTTTCTTGACAGCTTTAAGTTGTTTTTCTTCCAAATCATCCTAAAACAAGTTATCTATTTTAGTTCTTTGTGCTATTAAATCTGTTGAGATTTTTAAAATTTTCTTTAATATAAAAAGAAAGTAGACATTAAAATTATCAAGTAATTCTTAAATTACTATAATGTAAGCATTATAAAGTGTTTCCTGAAACAGTGAAGGAAAAATAAACACACCATTTAAATTTGATTAGGAAACTGAGAATCAAAACTAAATTGATATAAAAGCAGCATTTGTTTCCAGAAATAATATTAAGAATACTTGAATTTACCGAGCAGTTTTCTATGCCATGCACAATATATGCACTATAGATACATGTTATTTCATTAATTTTTAAAACAACCCTATTAGGAAGTACCATAACTATCTCTCTTTTCCAGAATAGGAAACTCAAGCTGAAACCCTAATTTGTCCAAAATCCCCCAGCTAATAAGTGGTGGTGTTAGGAGTCAAATTTGGCAATCTGACTGCAGAAATTATATTTTTAACCTCTAAATTATTTCCAGCATACTGGCACAAACATCTTCAGCCAATTAAAATAAAACAGAACTCAATACAGTAATGTGTTTGTTTACATAACTGAATCACTCTGTCCTTTTAAAGTCCTTAGATCCTTCATGAGAAGCTGTGGCATTTTTATACATTTTTTTGGTCTACCCCTATTTAACAACTAGTAGGAGCTCTATGCGGTTTTCTTTCTTTTCTTTTTTTTAAAATGCAGATATATTCAAAATTAAAAATAACTTTCACAACAAACACAGCCAGCAAGAGATACATTATTTTTATTGTGCTTTTTCTCTGTTAAAATGTAGAAACTAAAAAATGTTAAAACAATACCTAATTTTTGTGCCTACTAATCACTAGACATTGTTTGGTTTTGATGGGCTCTACCATGATCAACCCATTTTCCACATATTAAAAGTATGCAACCTTCATCTTGTAGTAATTTTATACTTTGTGTTGGCTTTTAGGTACTGTGTTGATTCTTGGGTAATATCAGGAGAGTGTGGTGTATAAGCAAGCATTAAATGCATTTATTATCTTTTCTCCCAATGCCTCTCCACTTGGAACCTTATATCTGAAATAATTTCATCTCCATTCCATTCTGTATAAGATTCTTCTCGAAATAGATTACTTAGGAGTATGTATGAGTATGTATGTATGTGTAAATAGATATCCAGATTTCATATCAGAAAATTTTTAGTACATCATGATACACTTTTTCTACCCTTGCTCCCCACATCCTACTTTGTAACAAGCAATTAATAAAGGCTAGAAGAGTCTTCCTCTACTCTTATGATTCTCTTTTATATCCACCATTGATTTGTCCATCCCACAAAACCAAATCTAATCTCCTCCAGCCTCCCTACCAGGTTAAATACATTCATACTAACTTATTTAAACAGTCCTTGAATATAAGACACTTACTATTTGAAATGTTTTCAACAAAAAGAAAGAAATGAGACTTATTTGGGGGGGAACACTTGTTATGGTTCAGGGAAATCATAGTTTATGAGTGATACAGTAGAGAAATTTTCTCTCAAAGCTTACTTTATCAGTCTCTTCAAGGAGGTTGATGACACGATTTAGGTCCATGGTCTTGAAAGCACCCTAAAAAAACACACAACTCTTAGAATTCTGTCATGAGAATCAAGAAATCACATCAAACACATTATTTTTATATGATATCTCTTGGCAACTTAAAAATATCTTATGACAAAAAGATAGTGAGGGGAAGGGGATGATGGAGGGATGGGCAAAATGGATGAAGGGAAGTGAGAGATCATAGGGATGAAGGTACAGACAGCATAGGAAATATAGTCAACGGCATGTAATAGTGTCTGGTAACATATGGGAGCTACATTTGTGGTGAGCACAGCATAACAATAGATTTGTGGAATGACTATGTTGTACATCTGAAACTAACGTAAAATTACGTGCCAACTATACGTCAATTTAAAAAAAGGGGAGAATGAAAAGCTTATAAGAGTTAAAAAAAAACCTCTTGAATTCTAGTATTATCTTATAATCTTACTGTCTTTAAATTTTATTAGTCCTGAAAGGCCCAAGAAAGCATCTGGAATAAAGCACTTCCATGCTTTGGAAAGTGAAATGATGTGGTACACGGATATTACACATCCCAAGCATGCAAATTACATCAAATTTGCCTATGCAGATATACATAAGACTTGCTTCTAAACTACAGGTAGGAGATCACCTTCCTGAACAAGGTATCCCCTCTCTCATAGTTACCATCATGCTTACAGTCATCCACATTAGAAAACAGAATGTCCAGGTGCCTGGGTGGCTCAGTCAGTTAAGCTTTGCTTTTGACTCAGACTCAGGTAAACAGGGAATCTGTTACTCCCTCCCTCCCTACCCCCTAAGCTCCCCCCACCGGCTTGAGGTGCACCCTCTCTCTCAAATAAATAAATAAAATCTTCAAAAAAAGAAAACAGAATGTCCAAGGTCAATAGATTTTATATCTTAAATATTTCTTGAGGCCATACCATCTTACTGATTTATTCAGTTCTCATCTCTCACTCAGTTGGGAAGGTTCCCTGCTGTTCTCCCCGCCTCTACTCTTGTACCCTTCAACATGGTCTTCTACTCTACAGTCTTGATAACAAAATTCAAATCTGAACATAACCCATCTAAACCATTCAATGACTCTCCATTAATGCCCCTCACCCCTCCTCTATTTTCATTTGTTGTGATAATCCTATTCCTCTCCTTGGTTAACCCCCACATGTGCTTCAAAACTCAGCTCAAGTGTTACCTCCCCAAGGGATAAAAAAGGATAGAACAAATGTCCTTCCTTTGTACTCTCAAAGCACCCTAAGAGCATATCCATTACAATTCCCATCATAGTTCTAATATGATTTACATGTTTATCCCCCCGCACACACACACACACCCTGCCCAAAGCTCACTTAAAGACAAAGACTTATTCTCTGGCATCCTCAGCATCAAAACCTGGCCCTGGCATATAAAGTTATTTGTAGGTAAGTGGAGAAGGAAATGGAAGGTGCTATCAAATTTAAGTACTTACACAAAAATATTTTGTATACTATTTTCTTTTTTTGTTTACATGTATAAATACATGTATTTATATAGTTTTTTCCTTTTTTGTTTACATGTGTAATACATAATTTCACTTAGTGTTAACACCATTGTATTTTCTGATTTTTTAAATCTATAATACATACCTTTCCATATTTCTACATAGATATTATTTCAGTGACTCTTAAATCTAGAATTTCCTTTCCTTTCATAATTACGAACTCATATTCTGATCTCAGGCAATGTCTTTCAAAAACAATTTTCAGCTAGGTATTCTAATTTTAAGTCTGTAGAATAAGTAACTGTGTGAGTTTATTTACGAAAAATGATTTTTACTTAAAAAGTTAACAATCAAAAAGGATTTGCTAAATACTGATTTATACCTGGTATTATGGTTATCCTTAAACACTGTTACATTTTACTGTTAACTTGTTTAAAAAACTTGTTTACTGTTATCAAAAAATTTGATGAACAGAATTTTGCCTTCTAAGATTTGGGGACTTAACAGTGCCATCTGCCACTATCTTGTCTTCTTTTTTCCCCTTGTATTCTCTGAGAAATATATATAGTGAGTTTTTATTTTCAGATTTTCTGCAAAATTGGCTTTGAGGGCTGGAAAGCATATTGAAATGAAAAGTCAATGCAAAAAAAATTTTTTAAAGATTTTATTTATTTATTGAGAGAGAGTGTGTGTATGTGAGAGAGAGAGAGAGAGCATGAGCAGGGGGAAGGGCAGAGGGAGAAGCAGACTCCCCACTGAGCAGGGAGCCCAATGTGGGGCTCGATCCTGGGACTCTGGGATCATGACTCAAGTCGAAGGCAGACACCTAACCAACTGAGCCCCCAAATTTTCTAATACCTGCACGTATTATCCGAATTGTTCTCTCCAAATGAGCAGGTATAACTTTTATTAAGAAACAGAGAAAAGGAAAGGTTAAAGCATAGATTCCTCTTAGATTTCTGTTGCATTATTACTTCATGCTACTCTGTGTTTTACTTGCTTGGCATATATTATATTTTTAAGATTTCTCCTTCCCTCCCTCATTTAGCCTTTTTCTCCTTCCACAAATATTTATAAGCAGCTTCTATGTTTCAGAAACTGTGCTAGGTATGGGGACCAATATTGCTCACCTCAAGTAGCTATCAGTCTGGCATGGAATACAAGTAATACAGATAACATGCTACAAAATGCTCCACGAATGCTGAAAAGTGTACTCTGGAAGCACACAGACTGGAGACACAGAAAGGCACTGGACAGCTTTTGGAAGAAGTAATCTGCAGGCAGAGGTGAGACGGAGTAGGATTTGTGAGATGAACTGAAGGTTTGAGAGATGGAGATGGGGGAGTAGCATGTGTGAGGGCCTGGAGGCAAGAGAAAATAAGGCATTGAGAGGATGGAGAGGAGCTCACTAAGTTGGAGAAGATAGTGCAGGGAATAGTAGCTACAGATGATGCTAATTAGGTAAGGAGAGGTCAGATTGATGTGGGAAACAAAGGCAAAAGAAAACTTAAATTTCCTTACTACTTACAGCCCATTCACAAGTCCTTGAATCAGGCAGAGTAACATTCCTTTAGGGACACAGCTGCCTCAATGTCAATACTTTGCTAAGGGCAAAAGGCAATCTTAGCCCTTCCTCCAGGATTCTGTAAGTCTACTTTTTAACATATAAAAATTCTTTTGGAAACTTCCTTTCTCTCACACCCTCTCCCCTGCAAGATACATGTTGGCAATTATCCTCCAAGCATATGACCCACTGATAAACATCTGAAGAGTCTCATGACTGAGTTTTTACTAAACAGTAATAAATGACCTTTTCCTAACAAGAGCTAGCCCCCTGAGGATCCTGGAAACCTTGTTTCCAAAAATACCTGGGAGGCTTACACTATCCCTAACCCCCTCCCAACTTGAAAGTCTGTAATGGGCCACTCCTCATGACCCCAGAGCAGCTCTTTCTGTCTGGTCCCCCTGCTGTAATAAAACCCTTTTAGCTCCAAAGACGTCTCAAGAATTCTTTCTTGGCCGTTGGCTTTACCCTAACATCTTTCCTACATCAAAATCATGAATAACAATAATGATCATAACATGATGGTGATGTCTATTTCCAGGTACAGTTGTAAGCACTTTACATGTGTTTACTAATTGCATTCTATGAGGTAGGTACTATTTTCAACTCCATTTTACAGAAGGCCTTGTATGTTATGCCAAGGATCTTCAGAGACTGTTGAATGGTTTGAGAGACTGTATATAAACAGACTATCTATGGCAACAGAACTCTTACCTACAATATTTGCAGCAAACAAACTGGGGAGCAATTTGCTCAGGAAAGTCAGGATTTGGCCAATGACTACCAGATTCCCTATTTTTTGCCCGTCGTATGCTATGTAGGAACAACCAGAAAAAGCCAAATATGTTTCCCAAATCAATCACATAGAATGCCGTTTGTAGTTAGCCCAACTCCAACTTCCCCATGGCAACGACCTCCAACCAGAGCATATTAGAAGCATTCCTCTTTTTCACTACAAAGCTTCCCTGCCTGCCTTGGAGTCTCTGCCAGATTAAGTAATGCTAGCTGACCGTCTTTCTATAGTAAGCTCTGAATATTAAATAGTCTCTGCTTATTTTCATGAAGGTGGTCTTTGTTTATTTCCACAGGCTTTAACCAGAGAGGTGTAACAATAAAAAAAAATTTAGTTAGCTGAGTATAGACTGAACTGGAAAGGTCTAGGATGAACTGGAAAGGAGGTGGGAGACATCTGTAAAAGGCCTTGACTAAGGTACTGGCAACTGGATAGACAAAAGGGAATGGAATGAAAAACATCATGGAAGTAGAATCAGTGGGACCTAAGGAGTGATTTGATTTGTTGGGAGAGAGAAGAAAAGGTGATGATGACTCCTGGGCTTGAGGAATTATAGAAGTAGTGACACCCTTTGCTGAGACAGGAAAGGCTGGAGGAAGAGACTTGTGTTGAGGCTGGAGAGAAGTTAAACTGGGGGGCAGAGATCTCCAAATCAGAGGCTTAAAGTAATAATTGGAAGAGTTTGGGTAAATGAGAACACACGACAGAGTGAATCAAAAGAGGACATACGGAGGAAAGTATCAAAATAATTGCTGCTAACATTATATATATATATATATATATATATATATATATATATATATATGATATTTATGGAGAATTGTAAAAACATTTAACAAAACCTTTTAAGATCAAAAGTTTAATAAGTTGTTTTGAAGAAAATTAGACCTTCACTTACAGTTATAGGATGAACATATTTTCCCATTTTACCAAGAGACATGTCAAAAGGGAGAAATACTCCTCATTTGATACATAGTTACAGGGAAAAGAATTAATATTTACTGTGGTCCTTTTATATGTCTGGCACTTTACATTTCTTTCTTTCTCTCTCTCTCCCTTTCTTTCCTTCTTTCTCCCTTTCTTTCCTTCTTTCTTTCCTTCTTTCTTTCCTTCTTTCTTTCTTTCTTTCTTTCTTTCTTTCTTTCTTTCTGTAGGCTCCATGCTCAACGTGGAGCTTGAACTCATGACCCTGAGATCAAGAGTTGCATCCTCTACCAATGCAGCCAGCCAGGTGCCACCTCCCTTTTTAAAAAAAACTTTATATCTTAATTAGTCCTCAACTTTACCATATAAACTTAATATTATTATCCTGTTGATGAAACTGGGGCCTTACTTGTTAAGGTCACAAAGCTAGTAACTGGGCTAGCAGGTCTGTCTCATGCAGGAGTGCTGGTTCTTTGCACCCTACTTCTCTGCCTTACTTCTCAGCTGAACACAGAGGTTATTTCTAGCAATTATTCCAAAACTAGAGTAGGCAATTTTAATGATACAGTCCATGGCAGTATTACAGACAATGGTAGGATAGGACATCAACTAGAAGATTGTGGAGGTTTTTAGAGGAAGAGCAAATTTGGGCAAGGAAGCTCAGCTATGATACCTATACAAGTCAAGTAATCACAGTTTATTGATTCTACAAAGATTTTTTGAGTGCCTACACCGTGTCAGACATTGTTCTAGATGCTAAAGATATGGTATTGAATAAAACATACAAAATCTCCTGCTTTCATATAGAATCAATATATTTTGTTTTGTACAGTGAAGAAAACCCCCAAGAAAACAAAAAGACAACCCACTGAATGGGAAAAGATATTTGCAAATTATACATCAGATAAGGGGTTAATATCCAAAATATATAAAGAACTTATATAACTCAACACCAAAAAACCCCCCAAAACAATCCAATTAAAAAGTGTGCAGAGGACCTAAGTTGATATTTAGGAAAAGGAATCCTCGTACACTGTTGGTAGAATGTAAATTGGTACAGCCACTATGGAAAACAGTATGGAGGTTCCTGAAAAAGTTAAAAAGTAGAACTATCATATGATCCAATAATACCACCCCTGGGTATTTACCCAAAAGAAAACAAAAACACTAATTCTAAAAGATATACGCGCCCCTATGCTTATTGCAGCATTGTTTACAATAGCCAAGATATGGAAGCAACCAAAGTGTTCAATGATAGATGAATGGGTAAGGAAGATGAAGTATATACAAACAATGGGACATTACACAGCCATGAAAAAGGATGAGATTGTGCCATTTGTGACAACATGGATGGACCTAGAGGGTTTTAAGCTAAGTGAAATAAATCAAACTGAGAAAGACAAATACCATATGATTTCACTCATATGTGGAATCTAACAAGAAACAAATGAATACACAAAAAGCAGAAACAGACCTATAAATACAGAGAACAAACTGATGGTTGCCAGAGGGGAGAGCGTGGTGGGGCTGGGCAAAATGGGCAGAGGTACAGGCTTCCAGTTGTGGAATGCATAAATCACAGGGATGAAAGGTACAGCATAGAGAATATAGTCAATGATATTGTAATAGCATTGCATGGTAACGGATGGTAGCTATGCTTGTGGTGAGCACAGCATCGTGTACAAACCTGTGAAATCACTGTGTTGTACAGTTGGACCTGCTAGCCCAGTTACTAGTTTTGTGATCTTAACAAGTAAGGCCCCAGTTTCAGCAACAGGATAATAATACTAAGTTTATATGGTAAAGTTGAGGACTAATTAGGATATAAAGTTTAAAAAAAATTTCTACTCTGAGCTCAGAGTCATGGGGGAGAAGCACACATAAGCATTAAGATCAATTTCCTACACTTAAGGAACCCATATTCTAGGGGCAGAGACAAAATTTAGACAAATGAAACAGCTGTCAACATAACACAAGTGATAACTGGGAAGAAATGGTGTGACTCAGACCTAGGACTATACTCATTTATGAGAGGATCTGTGATGGTGAAGATAAATGGGATGTGTTTCCTATTGGGAGAGTACTTTATGCTGGAGAGGCAGGATCTGGAGGTAGGGTAAGGTTTAAATGTAGAAGAAAGGAGAGGGCATTCATTCAGTAAATATTTAATATCACCTCTTGAATATCAGGTATTGTGGTGGGTGTTACTGGGGAATCCTTGGAGATTATGGGGGACGCTACAGGAAAAAACAACAAGCAAGAATTCTGCCCTTATGGTACTAAGCAGAGCATCCAGTACAGATCAGTTCAGATTATGCATTGGGAAACCCTGAAAACACAACAGAGTTGACCTGAAGCACTTTAGGGATGGCAGAAGCCTTGGATATCATCTGTTCAGTGGTCCTGAGGCTAAAAACCACTTGAGAGAGCTTTTTAAAAAGTCCCAGACTCCACACTGGGGATTATGATTCAGTAGATGTGTTAGGGCCCAGCTATGTACAATTCTTTTGAACTCCTCAGACGACTGTGGTGGTCACCCAGGTTTGGGCAACACTCCTCTAACACAGGCTTGTTTTATAGAAAAGGGAACAAAGCCTAGAGAATTAAGTGATTTGGTCAGTGTAATTATATTTGGTAAGGTAAGCAATAAGAAGCTACTGTGGAACCCTAAAGAGGGATGGGGCTCAGAGGGAAGAAAGAGGACAATAAAGTGGTATTGTCTGGGAAGAGAGGGAGAGGTGCTGAATAGGATGTGACATTAATCCAAGACTGACTGAAACCTTGTGGTGACAGGAAAATAGATCAAGTAGTTCTTTTAAACTCCACTTGGTGTCCCTTGTCTTTTACCACAGAGTCTGGCCTGGGGGGGGGGGGGTTGGAATTTTGTTTTATTATTGGTCTTATTTTGTTTTATAATGTGAATCCATATGAAACTACCTCGTACAGGTTTCCAGGTGTTAACTGTGAAATTCTGTAGCACTATTCATACCCTCCTGCAGCTATAATACACTAAGCATTGCTACTTAGAGTGGGAAATGCGGTCCTTTAACCAGTAGCAATGGCATCATCATCTGGAAACCTGTTAGAAAGACAGAATCGGGGCTCCTCCCTAGCCCTACAGAATCATAATCTGCATTTTAATAAGATCCCCAGGCATTCCAAATGCACATTAAAGTTTGAGAAGCACTGCTCTAAAGGGCTCCCAATTCTTTAGAATGAGAGCAACATTAAAATGAATAGAAAATAGATAAACAATTCGTGATTTCAAGCATAGGATGGAGCTGGCTTAATAAACTGAGGTAGATTCTCCAAAGACACTTGTAGCTACCAGGATATACTGTCTCTCAAGCGTTCCAAGAGTTCCAAGAGTCTATCCTCTACTGTCTGAGGCAAAAGTCTAAAAGGTTATCATTTTAATAATGGCAAAGACTGCTAGACCCCACTCTGAGTAAAGAAACTGAGTAACTCTGTTAACAACTTCTCAGGGCCTTAGGGTCCTCATTTGTAAAAATAACCACAAACAAAACCTAAAAAAGCTGAATGATCATTTCTCCCAGCTCTAAATAAATTTTAATTTATTTCATTTATTTTGAGAGAAACTGCCTTCTTCTTCTCCAATAATTTAAAAAATGTTAATGCTTCTATAAGTAGTTATTAACAAGCTAGGAACTCTAATAGAAATTGATTTCTTCCTGGAAGACAATCCAAGTCTCTGTGAGGAGGGGTAATAATGAAAGAAGAAGAAAAAAGAAAGGGAAGGGAGAAAATACACACACATACACAAATCTACTTGTTTTGCTTTACGATATGTTGTAGGTTATTTTGGCAACGGCCTATTAAAAGTATTTCCCATTTTTTCTTTTTAACCCAAACTAGCCTACCTCATATAACCGTGCCACCACCCCCGCCCTCCCGCCCTCGCCCCACCCCACCCCGCCAACTTTTTTTTACACCGAGTGAAGGAATAAGGAGAGCCATCAGATACCAAATTCACATACTTCTCAGTTGTGCTGTCCCTGGGAGAATGGCGGTAGAGTTGAGACCCCCTGCAGCCTTGCGAGCGGAGAGCCGCAGTTCCTGAGTCTTCCCACCGGATTGGAATACTTCCACAAAACTGATTAGGTAAATTCCCCTAGCACGCGCTCCTCTTCATCAAAAGCGCTGTTTCTCTGCAGGTTACTGCAGTGTAAATGTCAGGCAGTACTCAGCTCAACCTTACTCCCAAAGAAGAGGTCCCCAGTCAACTGGCCACTCCCAAGGAACTCTCCCAGGATCCAGGATGTGGACGTAGGAGACAGGGTTCCTGACGCAGCTTGAGACTAGCAAAACCTCAACAGGAATTCCCACAGTGACCTCACGCCAACAAGTGTGAGGAGGCAGGGCAGGATTCCTCCATAGTATTCACATTTTAAGGATTGACCAGTACTCTCCAGGGAGGAGCACTGGAACCCTAGTATGTTAACGACTTGGAGTTTCTAAACACCTCCGCCACCAGTGGAGATCCAGCCGAGGGTTCCGAAGTTAAAGACCTTAACAGACCAACTTGGAAGAATTAATCTTGTATTCATAATAAAAGTAAACTCAAAACCAAATACAAATACAGTAAAACACATAGATTCTGCTCTTTCTCGATTCTTTCCGACTCCATAACCAGCTTCCAATTTCATATGAAAACGAGGCTAATTTCTAATTTTAACAGCGTTTTGCTCCCCTCTGGGTGCAGGTTTTAAAGTAGCAAATTTAAACACGAGAGAATTTACCCCTATATCAAGAACATTAGTTGATAACAGGTATCTACATATAAGCCCAGTGCAAACAAAATGGTCTTCAAATCCATTTTTCCACTAAAAACGTTTCCTTGCCTCCCAGGCCCTTCCTGGTCACACTTTCCGAAGAAGAGCGGCAAAACCTCGCTTACTCTGTTTAGACAGACGCTCCGGGAGAAGCTCGCGCCACAAGTCCCCAGACAGGTTGGTTGACGACAGCCAACCGCTCCCTCAGGCGGCGCAGTTCTCGAAGGCATCAGCTCAACGCTTGGTACCTCAGTCCCGCGGGCTCATATAGTTTCCACTCCGGCTCCCATTTCCACTCTTGCTGCCCCGAGGCCTCGTCCCCGCCCCCCAGATCTCCACCTCCCCTCCACGCTTCCCAAAGCACAGACACCGCCCATACCTGCGCTTCCTCGTCTTCCGTCACCACCCCGACCACCGGGATGTGGCGAGGGCTGCTGGACCTGAGCGTGCCGCCGGGTTCCTGGACCTCTGCGGTCGCCGCGGCCTCCGCTACCGACATGGCTGCAACGGCGGAGGGAGGGATGGGTAGGAGGGTCCTTCTGTCCTACACTGTTCCCTTTAGCTGCAGGACCCAAAGAGGCCCCGCCACCGAAAAGGGAAAGCCGCCTGAGAGCCGCTAGAGTCGCAAAAAGCCCCGGGGGTCCGGCAGTGGCCCCGGCCACCGCGATGCTACCGCATCACCCTGCAGCAGCCCACCGGCGGACTTTGGCTCCAGCCGGCTGGCTGGTTGTTAACAAGCCAGTGCGTTGCTAGGGGCGGGGCCGGGGCTGCAGAAATGCCGGCTCTTACGGAAGCCCGGGGAGCCAAACTACCCCAAACTCTAATATGTGTCTCCTCGCTCGCAGAAGTTGGGTTTGCTCGCGCGCGGGAAGGAGGAGGCAGTAGAAGACCTCGGTACGTAACAGTGGAGTGTTACCATGGCGTTAGTGTCTCAGTCTTGCTAGTTTGCGCTGGGCCTTCTTAAATCAGTAATGAGTGAGTGGAGAGAGGAGAGGTGGATGTCGGACCCGAGAGTGGTGGATGATGGATACACAGTGTTAGAAGCGGAGCAGTTTATCTCATCGCAGAGAAGCGACCAGTGACACCGACATTCCCTGTCTTCTACCTCTTTTGTACTTTAGTGGTTCTACCAGACAGTTAAATAACAAACAAAACATTGTACACAGTGTTATAGGCTTTTGAGTCAAATCTTGGACTCCAGAGCAATTAACCCCTGGACGCCCCACTTTTCCCATCTTTTCTCAACAGTTTTTCATTTTTCTCACCAATAGGATTGCTGTGAGAGGATCGAATGAGATGGTGGTTTTGTAAAGTGGTGCTTGGCACATAATAAGCACCTAGATAAATGGTCAGGATTATCATTATCTTTATTTACTGTGTTATCATCTATACGTTGTATCCTGAGTAATGACACAAGAGGGTCAAGACTTTAATGGAAAGCTGCGCATGATAATGATCAGTATAACTTAATCATCCCAAAAACCGTGGCTATGAAAACTTCTCTTAAAATCCTTTAAACCTTTCAGTCTTTTTTTAGCCTTCAGAAACTTGACGTGAGTTTATATATTGTCTATAAAGTTTATGGCCTTAAAAATTATACATAACAAACTTTGTGAAAATAAATTTCACTTCACCTCCCAGCATTTCTCTCCTCATTTGTAGAATGAGCTGGTTGACCAGTGATTTCTAAGGTTGCTTAACTGGTTCAAACATTTGACATTTGACTGAATGACATTTCTAGCGATACAAATAAAAGGAAACAGAAAAGCTAGATTGGGCATGGCAGCACTTGATGTAAATCATAGCCAAAGAAACCAAGCTTTTTTGAAAGAGAAATGAGCATTTCTAGTAACTATTTCCTCACTTATGTTCATTCTTCCACTTTCCTCAACCCAGGTTCCCTGAAACTGCCCTGAGGTCACCAACGCTTGTGGTCAAAGTCTGTAGTCACTTTTCTTTTTTTTTTTTAAGATTTTATTTTATTTATTCAACAGAGATAGAGACAGCCAGTGAGAGAGGGAACACAGCAGGGGAGTGAGAGAGGAAGAAGCAGGCCCATAGCGGAAGAGCCTGATGTGGGGCTCGACCCCATAACGCCGGGATCACGCCCTGAGCCGAAGGCAGACGCTTAACCCCTGTGCCACCCAGGCGCCCCCTGTGGTCACTTTTCTGTTCTCATCTTGCTGTACTTATCTCTAGTATTTTACCCTGTTGACCACTCTCCCCTTGTAACTCCCTTCCCTCAACTTCAGCATTCTTTTTTTACTTTTATCTTTACAGCTACTCATTGGTATTTTTAGAGCTCCTCTCAGACCTTACACCTAGAGGTGGGTTCAGTAGGTCTAAGGTTGCTGTTACTCCAGGAGAGTGTAAAAGGTGTGTCAAGTGTATTAGCATCAGCTAAATTGCTGTTGCACATTCCGAGTATACCACATCAATAGGAGACTGAAATCACTTGAATAAACACAATGGAATTCTGTGAGAATGGCACCCAAAACCAAGATGGTAGTGAAGAGCTGACAACTGGATGATTTGTTTATCCTTTGTGTGTTGAGCCTGGCATCTCAGGAGGAGGAAAGATGAAGAGGAGGGACTGTGGAGAAAATTTTTCCACTTAAATCAGAGCTTATCTGGGGGTTATCAACTGACTATATTGTGTTTCAGCCCAATAGGCTGAATCTGAGAAGGGTCCATAAACCTCAGTGACTAGAAAGTCACACTCTCCTCATTGGACTTAATTGCAGACACTTTCCTGACATACAAACACAAGGATTTTTATTTTACTTCAATTGTTTACAAACCTATGTATTTATTCTGTCCTATATCCAGAGCACCAGTTTCCAATGCTTAATTAGCATAACTCCCATGAGCTTCCCCTTTCTAGCACTTAAAAACTCTTCTCCTTCTCAGTGAAATCAATGAAATTCTTCGTAGAAATGGGTTCCCTTACCTGGGAAGTTAAAATTCCCAACTTTTTAATATTTTTTATTTTATTTTATTTTATTTTAATTTTTTTAGCTCTAGTGGTATTTGTTTTACTCTTTGACAGGTGAGAAGCAACCAGGATGAAAGTCCCAACACTACATATTCAAGCCATCTTGAATGAATTATTTGTTGTTTTACAAAACTACCAAGCTTCTTCCTGCCTTACCTTTGCGTATGTTGTATGTGGGACTGTCTACAGATGTCTACCTCCCTATGAAACTCAACTCCTGTGACTTTTGGGGGGAAACGTCTTTACATCCTTTGTTAGATGCCACTTTGTCATTCAGTTTTGTACTCGGCACATACTTAGTGGTATTTATTGACTCACCTGCCCACCCCCTTCCTACTAGAGACTTTTGAAAGCAAGGAGGACCTCTTATTCAGATTTGCACGCCAGATCCTCAGCATAGTATCTGAAGTAGTGTTTCTCAAAATTTAGCATGCATCAGATTCATCTGGAAAGCTAGTTAAAACCGACTCCTGAGCCCCACTTCCAGACTCAGCTTCAGTTAAGTCAAGGGTTCGCATGTGTAACAAGTTACTAGGTGATGTTATGCTCCTGGTCTGGCAAACGGTACTCAATAAATGTTCATTAAAGATTTTGATTATAAATTAGTTTTAAAATTTGATTTAAAGCCAAACTAAAGCATTTCATAAGTTACCCACAGTAAGGTAAACACTAAGTGCTTGCTACTCAAAATGGGGTCCTCGAACTACTTACATAGGCATTACCTAGGTGCTTGCTAGGAATTCAGAAGTTCTGGCCCCAGGAGGGACCCAGTGAATCAGAATCTCCATTTTAACCAGATTGTTAGGTGATTAGTATGCACATTAAAATTGAGAAACACTGGTCTAGTGTATATGTGCATGTATTTTCATTAGTATTATTTTGGAGCAATTTTAACACTCTCCATATAACTGGCTTTCACAGAGTATTCCATCTGTGTATTTTCCACATCCTTTGTTTTCTTGTTGATAATATTGGGTGCATTTGTTTTTCTTTTGGTTAAGTGCACCAATTAAGCTTTTCAAAAGCTTTAAGTTGGGACACCTGGGTGGCTCAGTCGGTTCAGTGACTCTTGGTTTCAGCTCAGGTCATGATCTCATGGTTGTGGGATTGAGCCCCACTTTGGACTTTGTGCTACCGTGGAGTCAGCTTCAAATTCTCTCTCCCTCTCCCTCACTCTCCCTCTCTCAAATAAGCAAATAAAATCTTAAAAAAAAAGACTTAAGTGTTTAAATTAGGTAGTGGATTTAAGTTTAATTATTATTCATTGAACCTTCTTTAATATAGATTTATGAAGGCTGTACGTTAAGAACACAGATGTTTTCCTGACACCAAAACACAAAAGGATGTAAAGGTAAAATGACTAACTATTGAGGTGGTAAATTATTTCAGCAAAAAGATAATAGTAAAGAAACCTATGAGAAATAAATTAGAGAAGAGAAATGCTTCACTCTGATAACAATTTTGCAGACTTTAAGATTTCTGTTAAGTTACAAATTGCAATTTCTTAAAAGCAGCTGTAGACTGAAGATTAACTAGATGTTTTAATGATATGTTGACCTATGTACATTTTTTACTTTTTATTTTATTTAAATTCAGTTTGCCAACATATAGTACATTAGTTCCAGATTTTTTACTTTTAAAATAAAGTATATTTTTAACATAAATAAATGTAATATTAAGAAATAACATTGTCCTTCTGATATTTCTTCTGATACTTGTTTGCACACTGCCTACTTAGCAATGTTTAGTAAAATTATAATTATTCATTAGTACAACTTAAGAATGTTTCTATTAAATATTTTAGATTACATATGAATTTGGTAGTCTCTAAACTAATGCCAGATGTTCCAAATGTTCAAGCAAATGTTATTCCTTTGTGAGTCAGAGTAATCTATTTTAAACAGAATTTTTATAGCACATAAGAAAATGTAATTAGAGTATAGTCTTAGTAGGTTAGCTTTAGGGGAATTATGTAACAGAAAGAAAACATATAAAGCTGGAATTTCATCTACTTTAGTGTTTTAAAAAATCTTTCAGGTTGATATTTATAGAAACAAAGCCTAAGAGAGAAACAGAAGTAATTACTTCTTTCCAACAGAGTCATTAGTTCAAATTTGGGAGCAAGAAGTACATGGAACAAAGTACAAAGAACAGCCACCTCTGAAGTCAACCATTCTAATAAAAAATGTACTAATAATCCAATATGCAAGTGATTTTAAAATAGGAATGTGGAGGAGCTATTCATGCTTAATGGAGAAACTAAACCAATGGTATTATGTAAATGAAATGAATTTATGGAGCACTTCTTATCTGATCAAAGCTTCAGTCCCATGACATAGGAATATTCCATGAAATGAAAATGCTCTCAAACTTTTAAAACTAAAAACTATTGTATTTACATAGAGGGGGGTTATAGGTAGTCCCCCTCCGGGATAGAACTTGCTGTGGAGCAGGATTAATCGACAAGTTTATTCCAATGACATAATTATTCAAGGTCTATAACTGCCTTGACTTGCTCTGATTCCATGAGCTCCATATTAATTTGCTAGGGCTGCCAAAATAAATCCCACAGACTAGGTGGCTTACACAACAGAAATTTATTTCCTCACAATCCAGAGGCTAGAAGTCCATGATTAAGGTGTCAAGATTGGTTTCATTCTTGAGGCCTCTGTCCTTGGCTTGTTGATGGCCATTTTCTCCTTTTGTCATAACATGTTCTTCCCTCTGTGTCTTTGTCTCCTTTTCTTCTAAGGACACCAGTCATCCTTGGATTAGGGCCCACCCATATGACCTCATTTTAACTTAATTACCTCTTTAAAGGCCCTATGAATTAGTATGAATTTTAGGGAGCTATAATTCAGTCCATAACAGATCCCAACATACTTTGGGTTATAAGTTCTTATAAAGAACAAATTAAAGATCAGAATGTGTTCAGTTAAGGCAATACTGGTATTCTTACCTATAGGACATTGATTATTTCTCACAGTAGTGATAAGTGACTATTCTGATTTAACGATCACTGTACATTTGATCAACAGGAATCTGCCCTTGGGAGATGTATCCATTCTGAACTCTCAACTGATCTGAATTTTGAGCCTGCAGTGCCTGACTTGGTCAAAATCATCATTTATGTCATGTTTCATTTTTTATTTGAAGAATCCACTACCAAAGTTAATTTGCCAGCCTGGTTCCCTAGAGCCTACCATAAACAAACAACAAACATTTACTTGCTGCCACTTTATCGGGTGGCACTCACTCTGGGAAGCAGGTTAGGACAAGACAGAAGTTGAGGCAGGCAAATATAGGTGTTACCGAGCTGGCCATAGCTTTGGAATAAATGCAGTTTAATTAACTGCTCAGTCTTTTATGATACTTTCATGGAGGCCTTAAGAGTTATTTCACTAAGGAACAACTTCTCTTGGGGAGAGGAAGGGAGAATTTACCCACCAGCTCCCTCTTGTGCTACGTGTCTTTGGTCAAAGATCACCCTCAGGTTGGGTTGCCAGATTTAGCAAAAACAAACAAAAAAAGTCCCATGCACTATTTGTGAGAGAATTACATAAAAAATTACTGTTTGTCTGCATTTCAAATTAACTGCGTGTCCTGTATTTTACCTGGCAACCCTGCTCTCAGGACATTAACACCCATGCATTTCCTGGCAGCTGCAGGGAAAGCCAGAGCTTCCCCGGATCCTGTGCACAGACACGAATGTCAGTTTCTCCTCACAACAGCAGTGTGGCGGCGGTGGTGATGGTGGTCAGGAGGCAAGGCAAGAGGTAGAGACAATGATGGGAAGGGGTGTGAGCAGGAGGATGCAGGCACAGCTGGATGAATATAGGGTGATAAATAACATAATTTTCTCTAAAGATGAGTCAACATTCATTATCTCGTTAGTATCTGTAGAACCATACTGCTTTAGACACTGAGAATATACTAGTGAATAAGATACAGTTTTTGCTATCAAGGAGCTTATAAAATAAAGCTTGACTATTATGTTGAGCCCTGGTTTAAAGATACTTAATGAAAGCTAGTAAAATGAAATAAATTTTTTAAAGACTTTAGTTTTAAGTAATCTCTGCACCCAACGTGGGGCTCAAGCTCACCATCCTGAGATCAAGAATTGCATGCTCCACGTACTAAGCCAGCCAGGTGCCCCTGAAATAATTTTTAAAATACCGCCTCATTAGATGGATATTTTCCTAAATGACTACCTTGGCAAAAACAAGCAAACAAAACCTCCAAAACCCCAAAACTATTACATGTATTGCTTTCTAAATCCTTCTACAAAGAAATAGATGGCCTCCATCAAATATTGGAATTATTATTCAGTAAGAAAGAAAAATCCATTTGTGTATAACATTTCAAAAAAGAAGTCAAAACACATTAAATAATACTTTTTATTTAGATGTTCATAAGGCATATATCTATGAGAATGATATAAAAACATGGCATGTAATTTGATAGTGATATTTTGGAGATTACAGAGTTTCAGCAAATACCTATTACACAGTTATAAAGAAGACGGTATTTTCTAAGCAGTTACAAAATATCTAATGAAAGATCAAGGGAAGAAAATGAGTATAATTAATTAACAATGGAAAATCAATTCTAATGTGAATTGCACATTATCCTTTAAAAACTTTTAAAGGTAAGATTTACTGCAATCTAGTTCATTCAAACAGTGTTAAACAATATCACGACAAAGAACTGAAGGCCAGAATGGGTTCATTTTGACTTCATATAAAGAAACCCAAATATACAATGGGTCCAATATGGGAAAAGGGAGTTGAATAGTGAAGGAGTCAAGATCTTTTTAGTTTCTAACTGGCATTCCTTATGGTGTGGCCTTGGTCCTCTTGGACATTTGCCAGGCCTCCTGTTGTATCTACAATTCCGGCAGCAAGAGGGAGGAGCTGCTTTTCTTTGAAGAGACTTCTAGGTCACCTATACGTCCCCCTACATCTCACTGGCCAACACTCAGTCCCATTGGGACACCGAGCTGCAAGGGCAGTGAAGTAATGTCATGGGCAGCAGCTTTTAACGAAGTAGGGTAACCAGACAGTGGGAGACAACTTCCAGTTCCTGTGCAGGCTGGATATGTGCAAAGCTATGAAAGATCTTCAAGGAAAATCTTAAGAGGATATACTTCCTTGAAGGTGGCAATTTGAAAATCATACAAAAGCACCTGTTTTGGTAATTTAATTTATCCTATCCAGACACTGGGAGAATCCTGTATGGATAGCCTGCCCTAATTTTGGATGACAGCATGATGGAAAGCCAATGATTTGGAAAACTTAAAAAAAAAATAAAATCTCAGGATGAATGTGTGTTAGGCTGAACTAAATATTGTTTGATATTACATGGACAGAATCTCTGAATATTAGCACTTGATAACTTTCTTGCATTAAAAAAAAATGGAAGAACCCATTCATTCCTGTAAAATTCACTGTTCAAAGGTAAGAACAGATTGTGTTCCCACTAAAATCAGTACAGGTTTATTTAGAGCAATTACATATACTGAAAATTTACCAGAATTTGTTTTACCGACTTATGAACAGTTGAGGGTAGAGCATCTCATTTTCATGACAACACATCACAAGTAGAAATCTGAACACTGGACTGAGGCATGTTATACTATGTGTAGCACGGTCAGAAATTCACAAAACAATTTCAACACCAAATTTTAGGCTGTTTGAATACTTATTTCAAAACAGAGATTCTATAGAGTGACACAAGTTCAATGTTTATAGTATTCCTAAAGAAATAGTTATGAGTTACAGTTATGGGTATTTTATTTAAAATATCACATAAGAAACCTTACATTTCACAAATAAACCTCTATTTGGGGGCAAAACTCTTTGTATAGAATTTATTATGAAATAGTTTAATGGCAAAAGGCAATTAAAAAGAATTAAAACTTTATCATATTATATAAGAGATAAACAATACAAAAATTGGATATGATATATTGAAGCCCTTTTACACAAATGATTTTCAGAATTTGTAAGTATGAATATATCTTAAATTACTACTATCAAATTAATTTTGAAAGTAAAATTCCTTAAGTCAATGTTAGGCTAATTTATAAGAAATTAATCAGGTAGTTTAATACTGGAGCTTACTAGCCAATTCTGTATGTAGCACAAAATAATTATCTCCAATAAATACCTATAAATATAATTTCTTCATACTTTAAAATATTTTAAAATTTAAATAAAAATCTCTACATGTAGACAATCTGGGCTAAATTTCCATATAGGCTTTGAAAAATATATGTCAGCATGAATATAATCTTATTTAAACATGATTTTAAATATTCTTAATAGAGGAGATATATGAAATCTGCACACAAAAGCTAAATAGCATGATTCAGCCCATGATTATTTTCCTCTTAGGAAAAAATTACTTAGTATTTTTTGCATAGGATTAAGACTGGGTATATTTTCTACATCCTTATAATTTTCTCTGGGGCACTTCTCAAAATACACATTTAGGAAGCAAACCCTACTACTTGAAATTTCCCACCACTTTCTCACACCTAGCAAGAGCAGAATTCAGTCCTACTTCTGAGGCCAGAGTAATGACAAAAAAAAAAGTGATTATGAGAAATAATGACTAAGAAAAATAATCTGGTAGAAATTGGTAAAATAAAGCAATTAAAAGTCAATTAAATAAATAAAAATCAATATTTCTGTATTTTTAGAAAGACTTTGAAACATTTAGAATTAAAATGAATATATTACATTTATTCTAAAACTTCAAAATTATTTCATCTTTGTAGTACTAAAAAGGAGATATTATCATTTGAAACAAAAGTTACATCTTATATACATTTTTGTAAATTTTGGGGTTTTTCTTCACATTTTCAAAGGCCCCATTTATCTGTAGTAGTGATAATGTTATTTTTATTATTGGCTATTTAATATACACATGCAACAATATAATTCAATAGTCATCTAACTTTTAAGAATATTTCATTGTATTTTCACATTAAATGGTGAAAGCATGGTCTTGGGAGAGTGAAACTTGAGGAACAAATATTGAAAATATGCTGTGAATTTCAGTAGTGCGCTACAACAGTTTATGGGTGTTTCCCTTTAAAAGTTATCACCCAACTGAATTCCTACTAAGAACTAGCAAGTAAGTGATTATCAAGAGGGAAAGAACAGAAATAAAATAAAGAAAATGGAGAGCTCAACTAAGAAGTACAAAATACTTAAATTTACCAAGAAGAGAACACCAGAGAATCATGAATGATTTACCAAATTGACAGGGTGCAGCAGTAGGGAAAGAGCCAATTGTGGGAAAGGTAGCTTCCATTAAATAAAAGTCCTTCTAGGGATGCCTGGGTGACTCAGTTGGTTAAGCGTCCGACCCTTGATTTTGGCTCAGGTCATGATCAGGGTCTTGAGATCAAGCCCCACATTGGGCCCCTGGGTGTGCAGCCTGCTTAAGATTCTCTCCCTCTCCCTCTGCCCCCCAAACCAAAACTCTATTTTGGCAGCTGCATTCAGTAGTACCTCAGTGGGTAAGTTTAGAAATGTTATAATTTCAGGATGTATAATTACATAATGCATATACTTGTATCTTATCTGCAACTTTCTAGTTTAATAAGGAAAGAACAAATGGGAAAAAAAATGTCAGGCATTCTAATCAAGGTTTGAACAAAATGCAATTTTAATGTGGAATGTCAGCACTGAAAAATTTTATGAATAATTTGTATGATTATATGTCTCTAGAGTAGATTTATAATTAACCACTTTTCTTAATATCCTTCATGCTTGCAAACTGCTCCCTAATGAATGGCTGAACAGGCAGGAGGACTTCTCAGGAAGAGGAAAAGAGATGACCAACTCTACAGGGATTTTTAAGGATTGTGTAGGACCTCAGCCATTCATTAAAACTGCCACGGTCCTGTCTCTGCTGGAGTCCCTCACTATACAGGGAATCGTATGGATGGCCATGGGTCTCCAGGGTCATGTCCCAGGCAAGATCCTCTTGCAAGGTAAGGAACTGCAGATTATCCCACAAGCAATCATCAATTTATGACTGTAATATTTTCATAAATTTTTGATACCCACAACACACTGTAAAGAATATCAATGCCTTTACTGACAAAAGAGGAAGCATCTTGATTGGCATCATGGTGGTAACGCATGGGGACAGAGCAGGGCCATCAGCCTGAAGGTTAAAACCGGAGCCTCTGAAATCGGGCTGCCTAGGCTTGAATGCTGGCTCTGCTCTTACTAACTGCATGACCTTGGGCAAATTAATTTTCTATCCTTCTGTTTTCTCATACGTAAAATGAGGATAATAACTACTTCTGTTACGGGGCTGTAAATATTAACACGGGATAATACAAGTAAAGTGCTTAGAGTAGTGCCTGGCATGTTACTATCCCTCAGTGAGTGTCAGTAAAATCTTATAGCAGAGAGAGTGGGGACTGGCCAACATGCAACACTGTAGATCAGCTGACAACAACTACTGGTGGGTAAACCTCACACCTTCCCTCTAACTGGAAATAGCTGTAAGATTCTCAGGCTTGGTACCACATTAGAAAAATCACTTTCGGAAGCCAAATAGTATGGTCTTCTCCCTCACCAACATAATAGCATGCAAATGAAACTGCTCTGTAACAAGATAAGAAATAAAACCTTTCATGAGGTACATATTATCAGTATGCATTTCATGTCTCCATTGTTTTTCAAATATAATTTCAGAATCAGTTTGGTTTTTTTTCAATTTGTGTTTGTTCACAGATCACACTGGTTCATACAATTAATTACATTCTTCAAAATCGATCTTATGAGAAAAATATAGGAATGTTATCATTTACCCTTACCTAAATGCTAATGTAATGTGACCTTTCTTAAAGTTAATGTATGATTATACATTTCTATTTCTTGAGCTGAATAACAAAACCTTAGGTAAGCTTCAGAAAAAAATATATATCCATTAAATTATATTAAAACTTAAAATTCTGCTGGTTTGCAAGTTGTTGGGTTTTTTTAACATTATGTTGTATCTATATTAATAACCAGAAATATCTTTGCCTGATTATGGACTACAGTTTGTTAAAAATAACAGGAGTGTTATGGTTGTGCAAAACAAAATAGACAAGTTGACAACAAAAATTCATATTGTCAAAATATGACATCTGTGAAAATTAATTTCAAGAAAATCCTACCACTAATTTGGTTGAGATCTTACTGGACAGATTTCAGCCCACATCAATTTGACAGTGCACTTACAAATGAACATAAAGGAAGTCATAAAAACAATGGCATGAGTGGAACTCTATATGACATCAATGAGCACCGTTTATCATCACATTACTGTAACCCTCTCTGGTGAGAGATGAGGAACTGCTCCTCCAATACCTTCTTCTAGAAATTGGCTCTTTTCCCAGCCTTTTTTAATTCTCTTTAGCTTTCGGCTTATACATGGAAGGAGTAAAATGACCTTACCCAGAATTACAATTGAGGGCAAAACAAGAGCAAGAACGAAGTTTGGTGGGGTGTAAAACCTGTAGTATTCTTCTTCAAAAGCTCGTTTCCATCCATAAATTAAAACATGGAAAGTACTTATGAGCAGAGCGACATATCCAAGTGTAGACTTGGGTAGAGGAGGAAGAAAAAGAAACAGAGAATAAGGAACAAATTATTCAAACTGATAAATTAACCCGTCCAGCTTCATCATATTTATAGTGTGCTAAAAGTATTTTATCTTAAATTATTGAGCTTCTACTGAATTAAACAATTTGAATATTTTCATATACATTTATTTATGTGTTTGCACATCTTATTTTATACAAGTAAAGCCATATTGCGTATAGTTTAATACTCTGATTATTTTATGTATCAAGAACCTTATCCCTCATGTCATTAAATATAAAAACATGGCTCAAATTCTATATAATATTCTAATGAATGGATGTTTTCTAATTTGCTTAATCAGTCCTTTTTTGTTGATCATTTACTCTGTTTCCAACTTTTCTCCACGACAAGCCCTTTTCTATATTTTGGTTTATTTCCTTAGAACTTATTTCTAATAGGGGGGTTACTGGTCAAAACATCTGGGTTTTCCTTAAGGGTACTGATGAAAACTGCAAAAGTTCTTATCCACATTTCCACCAGTTGTGCGCATTAAAAATTTTATATACATACATATATAATAAAATTAAGTGCTGAAGAGCATTCTCATGGGTATACACTCCCCCCACACCCTGCCCCACATAAATATACTAGCTGAAGGTAAATATGAAGAATCTTACTGTATTAGTATGTAATATGAATAGCATTTCAAACGTGTGGTTTTATTGACCACATAAAGTGAAATTATTAAGAGTACTTCCATTAAGTGGTTCCTAAGGGAAAATCTAAAAGGTCAGCGTTCTGGGCTCCCTAAATTACAACGTTTGATTGCTTACTTTGAGAAATGGTCTCTGTAACATTATATCAGTATAATGATGTAATGTCTAACTTCACTGAGAAAGGACTGACTCTGTAGCCCGAAGTTGTTCTGTTTTGCAGTTACTCATTTCAATTTAATGATCACTTGCACCCATCTAACACCTTTTATCAGAGGGGCCCTCTATCTCTTTTTAGGTGTGATTAAACTGACAGTCGGAAAAGTATTTATGTTTTCTTTCCTTCAAGAAGGAAAAATGAATTTAGACAAGGAGATGCCCTTAACTTGAATGAGCTCCTTAGATGACTTGGAAAAAAAAAAAAAAAAAAGCTCAAGCAAATAGGCAAACACAAAACAAAACAGAATTGAGTGTACCACCAAATGACAGTCACCCACAAATTGTGCTATGAACTATTTGGATATGACCAATACTGACTTTGTGATAATATTGGTGGGGTCTAAGTTTGAGTTACATATTTTAAAAATATGTATATTTATTAAATAACTCTTACTGGAGAAGGTGAATGTTTATTAAAGAACACAGTGCTGTTTTGAAACTGTTTTGTATATACTCATAGACACATACATACAACTAATACACGAAATTACATATACGAACAAGATTCATAAGGCTAGTTGCTTGTCATAATTCATCAGCCCAGTCACCTAATTTGCCACTGTTTCTGTTTACACACACACTTCTTTTACAATATTCAGACTGATCTTCCCACTTGAATTCAAATTAATGAGATTTTTCTAGATGGATCAAAGTGACTCAAAATATAAAGTAATTCTTTACTCAATTGGTCGAGTAACAAATTGACTTTTCGCACTGAACTTGATCTAAGCTTACCCATTGCCACTTTCATTTTTTTTCTTTTTAAAATAAACTTTATCCGTAACTAGTAGCCAGTGCTATCAAAGTCTTCTAGTAGAATCCTGTACTGGTCTTTTGCTTACTAAACCAGAATGATCCTAGGCTGTAGTTCCAGCAATTTTTGTTTCCTGAGCTGGATACATAAATGCAGCCCCAAAGGCACTCTTTTATAAGAAGCATATTTAAAATTAAACTGTACTTAACACTTGAATTCTATGCCGCCCAATCTCTCACCAAAAAACCCACGTACCTGAATAAAACTGAATTCCCTCCAGTTTAAAGCATTGCTCACTGACGGGATAGAGGTGACTGCCAGGAGGGACAGTAAGCCAAGGCTCATTATGCCAAAGGAGATATACATTTCAATTCTCCAAACTTCTTCCTCGTTCCAAGAGTTTTCAATATTTGCATGAACCTAACAAGAGCAAATGTGAATTTCCTTTATTTGGCAGAATATTCACAGATTCAGCCCAGTTCACTCTTGGCATAAGATTACATCATATATGGACATATTTAAGCTGTATTTTTTCAATTTAACAGACTGTGATGGAGAACCTATTACCGGATGGTATTGTGCCAGGTGTGGAGAAAAGAAAAGGGAGAGTTAAATAAAAGGAGGACTAAGAGTCTCTTCCTTGCATAAGTGTGAGGGGGTGGGTAAATCTGCCACCTACACTGTCATATATCACAGTTACAGGGAGTCTAGAGTCCCACGACCAGGAATGCCAAGTGGTCGGTTGCAAGGTGACATAAAAAAAAAAAAAAAAGAAGTACTGGCATTTAAACGTTGTTTTGAGGTACTTTTCTAAGTTGGTTTAAACTTGGTTGAATATTTTGGGTACATCCTGGTTTTACATCAACTTAGAATCCAGGAAGAGAATTTCTAAATTGTGTGTGTATCTTCTTCTCTTACTTGAAGAATATTTGTGTGTAATTTATCTCTTTTTTTTACTTTCTTTTCCTCAGGAAGCTGAGAATTCCCTATAAAGTCCTACTGAACGCAAATATTTATTCTCTTGAATTGCCTCATTGATACACTTTTCCAACTGTCCAATTGCCTCATTCCTATATAGTACATTTCCAAATGTCTTTTCCTTACGTTGATAATACATATATAATCAAGTCAGACTTGATTAACTCTGAAGTGTGGTATTCTGCATAGGAACTACTTTTAGAATTATTTACATGTAAACAATATAATTAGAGTATAAATCAAAGGTTGGACTCCTTGGGCTAAAGCTTTGATTTAAATAAGTATCCATTCATGGATAACAGATTCTAACTTAACACAGTTTAACTCTGTTCAGTTCCAGTTAACCAAACAAACTTGAAATTAAAAAAAAAAAAAAAAAAAGCTAGTTCTGAGCATTGGGTCTCCGGAACAATCATACCAACATCCTGAAAAAAGCCACAGAGCTCGTCTGTGGAAAAAGCCTCCTTTTACCTTGATATCTATACAACAATACAGAACCACCACATACCTCGGTAGACCCAGAGCTTACAACCTGCAACTACCTGGCCTCCCAGTTCATTCATTCATCCCACAAATACACTTTGCGAGTGCCTTGCTACGCGCCAGCCACAGTTTGAGGCATTAGGCATCTATCAGTGGACAAAGCGGACAAAGGTCCCTCCTCTCTTGCATTCTGATGAGAGGAGGCAGACAACAGTATATACAATAAACAAGGAAAACAAAGTGTATGAGGTGGTGGTAACTGCTATTGAAAA
Organism: Ursus arctos; assembly: GCF_023065955.2. Classification (NCBI taxonomy): domain Eukaryota; kingdom Metazoa; phylum Chordata; class Mammalia; order Carnivora; family Ursidae; genus Ursus; species Ursus arctos. Next base: position 31,623,579 of record NW_026622985.1, on the reverse strand, counting down.
GAGTGGAAGTAGAGCAGAGTAGGAGGGACTGGGGGGATGGGGGAGGGGAGGGGTTGAGGCGGAAGCAGGCGGCAGAATTTAAAATGGCGTCTAGGCTTGGGCTTCCGTGAGGAGGTGAAATTTGTGCAAACAACTTTACGACCAGTGAGGGAGCTGGTGACGCAGATATCAAAGCCTTAGTATTCAGTTAAGAGAAGAGGTGTTTTTAGAGAGACAATGGCTTAAAGAACATCCATTTGCTAATTTTTCCACATTATTTTAGGTTGAAACTGTTAAAACAGGCGTAAGTGCCCAGCGCTACATACTTGGATCATGATGCCTTGGTTCCTTATGAAATGCAAAAGCTCCCATTTGTTTTGGTGCAGTGTCCTCGGCTGTCACAGGTAAATGCTACATCAAACGGCATCAGTGAAGCCCCTTGTATTACATTTGCTGAATGGGAATTACTGAGGAAAATCATACTCGGCTCCATCATCACGCTCCTTGCATGAAGCTTTCTGTGAGATTTCCTTGCAGAGCTAAGTGCTATAAAGGTTCGCGTGAGGAACTAAAGCTTCACCTGAGTATTTTTCCTCCTCTTTTTGATAACAAAAGCCATGTAAATGTGTGTCTCCTGATCTTGGCTTCCTATTCTGTTTTGTATTTTCAGTGGTTCTAATTTTATCGCATATGTTTACTGAGAGTTGCCTTATCATTTCATAGAACGCAGCCAAATTAAACATTGAAATAACTGTTTAATGCTAAAAGCATTCATTACATTCATAATATTAAAAAAGAGAGAATGAAAAAGCCCACTAACCCTTTATTTCTGTTCTTATTCTTCAGAGAAAGGTATAGTAGCAGCTTTTATCCTAAATGATTGTGAATCGGCCACATAATTCTTATACAGAAACACTGTATAAAGAACAATTCTTTCACCTCCCTAAATATGCCAAAATTTCTATTACAAGGTTTGTAAAATTTGACACTATTTTAAATCTCACATTTTACGGTTTATACTGATAAGATATTTTACTGGTATCCGATGAATAACAAGCATGTTCCATACCTGCTGATAAGCCATGTTGAGAAACAAGTATCTCTCTGACCTTCTCATTGGTAAGCAGAGGCTGTAGGCAACATGGACCGAAGCGAAGAAAAAACTTAGTAATCCAAGCTGTTTTCTGCACTGTAACCAGGTCTCCAACCATGGCGGAAATTTCCTATACTTGGTGCCGTAATAAAGCTGATAAGCAGCTGCCAGGAGACCTGCTAGGTATACCAGGGACAGCAAAGTAATGGCAACTATGGGCAAGGTTTTATTCACAATCTCAATAGGAATCTTGTAAAAATCACTCTGCTGGTTTCTAGCATATGGATGTATCACATCTCTGACAAAGGAATAAAGAAAGAAAAAGGTGGCTAGGCTTATGGCAACCACCACTGGCCCTCTCCAGAGAGTAAAGAGTCGCAGGGGTAAATTTTCAATCTCCCTGGCTGATGATAACGATCCCAAATCAACAGGAATGAAATTCAGCTGACGGGCAAGTTCAATAACCTGTTGTCGAGCTTGAATATTGTTGCTGCATATATAGACCTGTGGCAAAAACAAAAGATTCATCATTACTATTGTTAATAAAAACGGTGACGTTCGCACGCTCCAATTCACCTATGGAGCATCACTTGTGATGCCCTTGAGTGATGCGAAAAGTTAAGGAGACAAAGCATTTATTAACATATTAATCTATTTATTAATAGGTTAAAACAGTGTCATAGAACCAACAAAGTCCTTGCTACTTGTGATGACATCAAAATAAAATGCAGAAAAAACCTGCTGGAACCTGGGATCGGGAAGTCCTCAGGGGAAGGAACGAGGAGGAAAGAAAAGTTTCTAGAACATGTGGTTCAGCAGCAGTGGCAAGGTAAGTTCTAGGTGGAGTTTGGGTTGCTGGCCATCCACTGACCACTCAGGTTCTCACTCCCACAGGGCTCAGGGTGCGGTTGGCTTCCGGGGCTTCTGAGGACACTATCTAGTTCTAGGACCACAGTGATTCTGTCTAGTAGAGGGATTACAAGCACTGTCCTTTATAGACACTCAGCAAGAGAGAAGATGCGCATGGACTCTGGATGTTGAATTTGCAATTAAAAATCTCTAACTTATGTCACAATGCTATAATATTTATAAAATTTATTTTTGGCTTAGAAACTGATTCACCAAGTTATCTCTGAAAAACCATGAATAATCTCAAGTTATTATTATATTACTTCATCGGTCAGAATATGAAATTCTTTAATCTGTAAATAAGGATACTATACCTGTGTGGAGGAAAAATGGTATTATAAGGCTTAGTTAACTTAAATGGTAAAGCAACTGCTATTATCTAAGGTGTTCCGTCTATATAATGAAGTGATGGGTGGACATTCAAACTCCCCAGACTTCTTAGATACATTACTGTAGTTGAGAATTCAACAAATATTTGTTGAGCACAAATTCATTGCTGAAGTGAGCCATTATTACTTATGGGCAAGTCATCTCACTCAGGCCTAGAAAAATATTGCCATAAAGTTGCTGGGTAATGTTTGGGGAAAACAAATTCCTAAATATATCCCTCAAGATGTTTATATAAGGTCTCTGGAACAGACCACACTGAACTATTTGCATGCTAAAATCTGCATTATGCTGACAATGTAGAGCTCTCTGGATTACTAATCGTACCTAACATTAGCCAGATGAATAACAAAGTCTGTATTATTACACACATGTTCATGAACTTCTAAAGTGGAGTGGGGAAGAATACCTATATTCCAAAGAAATAAAGAAAAGCATTCTAAATGAATTTATTACAGCTGTGACAATGCTGACCTTTTTTAAATTTCTTATAAAAAAAAACCCTGTAATAAAATTTAACTTTAAATATAACCCATAAACTATAATATTTAAATTTAAGTAAATTTAAAATTCATTTAATTTATAAACCTAAATGTATAAATCAAACATTCATAACAAAGGAGGAAGGACTATGGAATACAAATGAAACTATTTCTGTAGCTCACTTTGAGTTCAATTCCATATTTTTTGTAGTTCGTATTTTTTGTAGTTGTTAAAGAATTAAAATTACCACAGTTATGGGCCAAGGATTAAATTTAGGTTTATCCCTAGTTTGTTTGGTGTGTATCCATTTCTAAACTTTGATGGATATCCAAAAGAAAAAAGGATTTAGAAATAGCGTCTGGGAAAGCTGGGAAGTATATAATCTCTTACTAGTCTTCCAAATTAAAGACTTGAAAGTGAATGGTTATCACGACCTAATATGCCATGTACAGTGAGTGATACAATATGTGACTTCATTTTCTAAGGCTTTTAATCTAAGGCATAACCTGCCTTTATGAACAAAAATAATGAAAGTATTTTATCATCATGCTTACCTATAATGCATAACTACACCTTTAAAAGATTCTTAAGGTGCACTATTTTATGTGTTTACTTATAAAAAGCTCTCCTTCCATAAAGACATTGAGGGAGCTCCCCATCTGCTTTATTCTCAAGTTGAACTACATAGAACCCATACACTAAAAAAGAACCTAAGAAATCCAATCTGCCTCCCCAAACAGATTAAAATCTACACTTTAAATAAAATGAACTGCACTATTTTAAATCCTACGAATAATTTTCATAAAATAAAAAGGCACTTCTACAGCATGCTTCTTGAGGATCATACTAACTAGTGTTTCATACACAAATGGAATACTGTTATCAAACAGCTGCCAGAAAAGAGAAGGGAGGGGGGTGGGAGGGAGGGAAGAGGTGAGCTGGGGAGATAGAGGTAGAAAAAAGACATGTTTGTTATTGTTTCTATTTTTGAGGAAGCCAGGAGAGAGTCAATGCAATGTGTCTCATTATTTGTCAGCCAACTTTGCCCTTTCCTGAATTAGCTGGTTATGACTGGAAAGTCCAAGTAATTTTCTCAGCATTCCACATTATTTTATAGGGGTAGAAATGTACCCTTACAAGGTCAGGACATGAATTTTCAGGTGCGCATACACAGTTTTCAAAATGATAATCATTGGAGTGTCAGAATTTGGCTTTTAAATGTATGACATTTGTTTCACTACTTAAGTACAAAATACCAGATAAATACCAGTAAGATTGGGGATTAAGAAGTACAAACTTCCAGTTATAAAATAAGTAAGTCACGGAGATGAAAAGTATGGCATAGGGAACATAGTCAATAGTATTGTAATAATGTTGTGTGGTGACAGATGGTGACTGCACTTCTCGTGGTGAGCACTGAGTGATGCACAGAACTGTCGAACCACGATCTTACATACCTGAACCCAGTATAACACTGTATGTCAACTATCCTTCAATATTTAAAAAGAAGAAATTAAAATTTTAAAAAATTGAAAAAAAACACATACCTGCCGGCTGGCATCCTTAGGTCCTAACTGAAGTGCCCAAGCCGAGACAACATTAAAGCCTTTGACAATCAGGGAATCCGGGAATAATGAAGCCAAATATTCAGCATTGGATTCTGGGTATTGGTTTATCCTCATGTTATTGCTCACATCAATCAGGATTTTACCCACAAGCAGATGTCTCAGGTCCCAAAGGGAGGTGTAATGTTCTCTATGTATAGCAACAAATATTATATTTGTTTTTGTGAGAGCATCTTCATGATGAGTGACATCTACCACATGAGGGAAAAATTCGGAAGCAAACTTGGGATTTCTACTTCCTATAACCACATGATAGCCACATCTAATAAGTCGAATCGTCAGCGACTTGGCAAAATCCCCACTTCCAATTACACCCACAGTGACCTTCCTTGCATCTTTGATACCATTTATGCCATTCGGCAAAAAAGTTTCGCTAAGGTTCTTAGGGCTTCCCATCATAGAGATTGATTCCATGATACGGGCTCTTTCAAGATCACCAGAGATATCCTAGGGGAGAGAAAATAAAATCTTCATCAATTACCTATTACCAAGCATTCATCCTCTTCCAGACATTCTAATAATACCCCTCATGTCTAGAGGTAAAATATTTTGGCAAGCTATAAAAACGAGAACCCAGCAAGACACGATCTGTAAGCTAAAGAAGGATGTCAAAGTAGAAAAATGAACTGTCACAAAGTTGATATGCTAAAGTGGGGCTTCTAAATTTTTAATGTACACATGAATCACCCGAGAATCTTGTTAAAATGCAGATTCTGATTCAGTCGGTCTGGACTGAGGCCCGAGAGTCTCCCTTTCCAACAAGGTGATGCCAGTGCTGCTGGTCTCCTGACCTCTCTTTTAGCAGCAAGGCACAAAAGGCAAGAGACTGAAGTTTTCACCTCGAATTTTTTTAAAAACGCAGCTCTACCAAGTCTGATTACCCAGTTTTGCAGCAGATCAGAGGCGGCTGATCAGAAATGCCACTAGACATGAAGGGGACTGTGCTGACATGTGAGGGTATATGTGACAACAGAAGACAGAGAAGCCACACACACAAAAAAACTATTTAAAACTGGCTAGAGTCATTTGGGGTGGAGTCTAAAATTATCCTAAATACCTCAACAGCTAATGAGTGACTTTATTATTAAAGGAGCGTAAGATAAATTGATTAATAAAAAATGAAACCCCCCAGCATTTAAATAATATTTTAAGAAAAACAGTCTTCAAAGTATAACAAGGATTAAATACCACTGACTTCTATCATTCACTCTATATTCTATAATTTATTAAGACAGTTTTCCAATGAAAATGGGGTTAGTAATGTTTCTATGATCTTAAATTACACAATACTTATGAAATATTTTTCTTCCCCTTTTATTTCTTGGCTTCATAGAATATGATGTAGTTATTTTCCCTGAAAAATTCTGTCAAATTCTCTTTTACTTAAGTGACTAACATCTGAAATGTTGATATTTGTAATAACTTGCTCAGGAAGACACATCAGATGGCCATGAATCAGTGTCACTGTTGGATCTGAACAAAAAATACTCTTCCATTCCATCCCCATTGCACAATTCCTTTTATGCTTACAGCAGATGTGGATCACCACAGAGGATTTAATGGATTTTACAGGAACAGGTAGAATGCTTCAAAAAACATGTTTTGGGGGTTTTTACTAAAAGAAATGTAAAATTTAGACTAGAGACAGAAAAACTCAACTTTTTTTTTTTTAATATTCTGTAGCACTGCCTTCTAGACACCTCTGTTTTCTTTTTTTTTTTTTTAATGATTTTTTATTATATTATGTTAGTCACCATACAGTACATCCCCGGTTTCCGATGTAAGGCTCGATGATTCATTAGTTGTGTATAACACCCAGTGCACCATGCAATACGTGCCCTCCTTACTACCCATCACCGGTCTATCCCATTCCCCCACCCCCCTCCCCTCTGAAGTCCTCAGTTTGTTTCTCATAGTCCATAGTCTCTCATGTTTCATTCCCCCTTCTGATTACCCCCCCTTTCTTTATCCCTTTCTTCCCCTACCGATCATCCTAGTTCTTATGTTCCATAGATGAGAGAAATCATATGATAGTTGTCTTTCTCTGCTTGACTTATTTCACTTAGCATTATCTCCTCCAGTGCTGTCCATGTTGTAGCAAATGTTGAGAACTCGTTCTTTCTGATAGCTGAGTAATATTCCATTGTATATATGGACCACAACTTCTTAATCCAGTCATCTGTTGAAGGGCATCTCGGCTCCTTCCACAATTTAGCTATTGTGGACATTGCTGCTATGAACATTGGGGTGCATATGGCCCTTCTCTTCACTACGTCTGTATCTTTGGGGTAAATACCCAGTAGTGCAATGGCTGGATCATAGGGTAGCTCAATTTTTAACTTTTTAAGGGACCTCCACACTGTTTTCCAGAGTGGCTGTACCAACTTGCATTCCCACCAACAATGTAGGAGGGATCCCCTTTCTCCACATCCTCTCCAACAATTGTTGTTTCTTGCCTTGTCTATTTTTGCCATTCTAACTGGCGTAAGGTGGTATCTCAGTGTGGTTTTGATTTGAATTTCCTTGATGGCTAATGATTTTGAACATAGAAAAACTCAACTTTTTACCCTACAAATGGATCACAATGACTCCAAAAAACCTGTAAGTTCATCTTTAGAAAAAAAATAATATTACCTAATATTCATATAGCATATTCTATGTGCCAGCAGATAGTGCTTTTTGTGTTAATGGACTGAACCCCACGACAGCTCTGTGAGATAGATGCTATTATTGTCATGCCCATTTAGAAGATGAGGAAACTGAGACATGCAGAAGATGATTAATTACTTTGTCCAAGGTGATGAGTGTGAAAGTCAGGGAATCAGGATTAGAACCCAGGCAGTCCAGCTAAGACATGTGTCACTTTGGTGCAGGTATGGAATTTAAGAAAGGGCTTTTTCTTTGGTGGGGGGACAAGCTGGAACAGTGATGGTTGTGCTCAGATTAGTATATTCTTCTCTGGCCATGGTTCACTCCTCAGCATTTACCCAGTGATCTTAATGTCTAACTCAGATGCTAGGAAAGGAGAAAACGCACTATTTTTTAATCTATTACATGTTTCATTTCACACTTTTCAAGATAGACAGGGTGGTAATTATCTTCTTCCCATGCACTCAGAAGGCCAGGCAGAGGTCAGAGGCACCAGAGTAATACAAAACATCAACATCCTCTTGGAGATATCATGGGCTATCTTGGGAATCAAGAGTAGTTAAAGGAACTAGAAGTCATCAAATCAATGCTCATTTCATTCAACAATCCAAGGTGAACTGGCCAACTTACCCCTAATCATATATGTTGCCTAAGGGGGAAAAGAGTTATTAGACTAACACACAGGAACGCAAGTGTCCTACCTATATCCCAGGCCCGAGTTCTTCTGGGTAGAGATTGTGGCATCTCTCAAATAGAAGAATTGCCCCACTGGCTTTCAAACACACAGCAAGAGCACAAGGTGTGCTGACCCTGCATGGTGCTCTGGGAGTCACCAGGGATCCCACCACGTGAGTGAGTGGAGAGACAGAATTGTAATCCCAGAGTTGTTTCTGCCCACAGGGGAGAACGGCCTGCTAAGGCAGCGGTTCTCAGCTCCAGCTGCATGCTGAAATGACCCGAGGAGCTTTAAAACACACTGATACCTAGTCACCTCCACCCAGATTTTTGTTTAATTGGTCTGGAGTCCAGCTTGGGCATCAGAATTTTTTTTTTTTTTTTTTTAGATCATCAGGCGTTTTAATGCAGCTGTGTTTGAAAACAATTCTACTAAAAGGTTCAGGATTCAAGCCAATATGTAGTTTGGTATTTGGAAATAACAAATGTGGCTTTTTGATCATCAATTATGCTCATTTTTGCCTTGTTGTTTGTACTAATGAAAAATAACACTAGCTAGAGAGTAACAGTTGCCTGGAATGCAGGGAGCTGAGGAATAAGCATGCTGCCCCTCCCCCTCTCTTCCTCTGGCAGGAGCAGTATCAGAAGGACCACTCACTATTTTGCAATTTCCCTCTATCCACTTTCTGGAAAGGTCAGTACCACTCCTTAAAATGTGTCAACCCCACTGCACAGCATACTCTGTTCCTGTTGTTTCATAACATTCAGAATGGTCATAACATCACAGAATGGTCCAGTGATGGTATCTTTTCTTTCTGTCGGACAAGGGACTCCAGCTCTCCAGGCGTCAGAGGCTCTGCTGACTGGAGTGGATGGGTGTTTCCAAGTGGACTGACTTGCTCTAGAATACTGCCTACCAAACTTTCACGTGAATATGATCACCTGAGATCTTGTTAAAATGCACACTCTGATTCTCTACGTCTGGCGTGAAGCTCAAGATTCTGTTTCTCCCAAGCTCCCAGATGATGCCCCTGGTCCCAGTTGTTCATGGGCCACACTTCAACGAGTAAGCCCCTAGAGTCTCTCTGCCTTTTCATCTGATGCTAGTCCCAGGTAACATAGATGAAAGAACTGAGAAGACTATGACATTTACAAAAAGTTCTGTGTATGTGGTATTTAGGAGGAAGGACAGTGCGAGGCTTCTGAAACCTCCTTGTTTTCTGAGTCTGTTTCCTTTGTTACATGGCAGACAGGTTGTACTTGACTCCCTCAGTCCAATACTAAAATCCTTTTGTTTCCAAATCTTAAAGCTATATAATAATAGTAATATCACTTTATATTTAACACTGTGACACTTCAACATTATAAGCTTGATTTAAAAGTGTGATTTAAGTAGCACATGGGTTCCTTCAAATTTCCAAGGTCACAGTTTTCTCGAATGGCCATTTGACCTACTGTTCGCATTTAATACTTCAAGTATATCATCAGGGTCAAAGAATTGGATTATACTCAGCTGCGCAGCCTCCTAAGATTTTTGTTTAGAAGGGTTTCCTTAACATTCCTCTGGCTGAATGGCAGCTGTTATGTTATATAAATAGAACCTAATTTGTTTCACATATAAACATCTAGGGCATTAATTTTTAGATGATAGTAACTCTGAAAGGGGCTGTCCTCTGAGGTCTGGATGACATCCACAACCTGATGATTTAAATGGGTTATCAAGAAAATGTAATCCCCCAGGGCCACAAGATGGGGTAGGTGTATTTTTGACTTTGCAAGGCCACATCTGAACCTTTCTTCTCCTCTCCCGCAAACACTCAGTTCTTTTGAGGCTCATGGCACCTCAGAAAACCTCCCTGTAAGCACCGTTGTCATCTACTGACTTCTAGCTTAGCCTTTATCACTAGTGACTTTGACATACATAGTCTTACATACATAGTCTTCCTCTCTGTGCCAACGGTTGTCATCCTTCTCCAGGATGTCTTCTTCAAATGGATAAGGCATTCAACCTCATGGCCTCTTGTTTCCAAAAGTCATTCATCAAATCAATGAATCTCTGCCTCCACCCTGCTCATTCAGTTTCTGACATCTCCAAACACTATCTCTAAGCCTTCTGGTAATCTTAGTCAAATAGTTGCAGTGATAATTCAAGTCAGCAGAAGAAAGCTGATGCATCGACCCACTATTTTCTCACTCTCCATCGACCTCCTCCTGGTTTCTCTTTACCCACCCTAGATTCCATAGCATATAGTTAAGGTCACTTGCTTTAAAAGATCAACTCTTGTTAAGGACTAAATGCTTGTGTTCCCCCCACCCACCGCCTTGAATTCTTATATTGAAATCCTAACTCTCAATGGTAAGGTATTCGAAGGTGTGGACTTTGGAAGGCGATTAGGTCATGAGGGTAGAACCCTCTTGAATGAAATTAGTGCCGGTATAAAATAGACCTCAGAGAGCTCTTTCTCTCTTTCTGCCAAGTGAGGACAGCAAGATGATATAGTCTATGAACCAGGAAGTGGGTCCCCCCAGACACTGAATCTGCCCTGTAAATAAGAATGCAGTAAGTATTCTTTGTTGTTGAATGTATCAAAAAAAAAAAAAATGTGAGGACCAAAAGAGAAGTAATAGGTCTATAGGTAAGGTCCCTCTCTTTGCTGATCAAGACATGGCAGCCCAAAGTGAGTGATAGGTCAGTGTCATGGTTACTGGCTGAGCACAGAATAAACGCCTCTCCTGATGTCCTGATTGTGTCCTTTTTTGAAACTGCAGTCCTAGTCTTTCCAACTTCTGAGGCACCCTCTTTCTCACCTTTCTTACTCATTTACGATCCTTTCTTTAAAAATGTATTTGCCTTCATCTGTGCTTTTTCAATATTAAAATATAATTATGCTCATTCACTACAAGTATATTTCCCATGTCATCAGAAAGACAAAAGGTGACTTGAATACAGCTTTTCATTTCTTTTTTGTACAATTAGCTCAATTTACCATTGTTTATATTGTCTCAACTCCCCCCCTCCCAAATAGACTGACTAGCTAAGTGAGAGAAACTGCAAACCATTTCTAAATAGCCTGCAAAATATCTAGGATGGGTATCGTTCTTCTGTAAATAGCTTTAAGGTTTGGAAACAACAGAGGGAGAGATGCAAGGTAAAAAAAAAAAAAAATACAGACTCACTGAAAGAAAAAAATAAACGGAGGAGATCAACACAACCAAGATATAATAAAGGTGGAAAGACTATGTGGGGGGGTGGGCTCAGGCAGGGCGGCACGGAGGAGGTGGTTTGGAGAGGCTTTTAAGGGTTCCCAGGAGTGGGGCCGTTCCTAGGACTCGATCTCAATCTTGAGGGTGAGGGAAGGGGCAGGAGTTCAAATTCTGCTTCTCCCGGTTTCACCCACAGTGATGAGTGATAATTAACCATGGCCCGGAATAAGTTTTTCCATCTAAAAAATGAACTGCCTAAGGAGTAGAAACTGACACCAATCCTTCTTCAAGGGGTGGGGAAGATAATAAACGGAAATCTCTGGACAAAATTTTATCTCTTTGCTCTATTTTAAGAGCAAGATTTTTAGGGCATAATTTTCAACAAGTTTTGGCTGAGGCTGAACACAGGGCTCGAAGATAATTTAGGACACTCGAAGAGGAGGCCAATTACCTCCTAACACATAATGGCCTAAACACACCAGGGTCGCATAATTGGCTAATAAACAGAACGACTACTAGAAATACTTCTTCGCAAAGCAGCGCTGCATGATATTCTGTGAGAAGCGCTGTATGAACCCAGAGTGGCAGCTAGCCGAAGACGAAGGTAAGCTGCCCGTCCTTTTCCTGTGGGGCACATCCTACCTGGGACGTTGTCTCTCCTGGCCTCTTTTTTCCTGGGCCCAGCCTCGCGACTTTCTGGGGAGCTCGTGGAAGGCCAAGGGGAGCAGAAGACGCAAACGGTGGGACAGACACCCTTCCCCACCCTTCCCACTCCCCACCCTTCCCACTCCCCACCTCCAGGTGCCAGGAGGTCAGGACGGACGCCCGCAGAGGGCGCGGAATCCCGGGAGCACCGATGCAGCGCGTGGCGACGACTGCATCTTGCCCCTCAACTCCGCCGCCGCCACCTGGTCTCGCGCTCCTACCCGACCCGCTCACCTCTGCGCCCCCCACGCCGGGCTGCATAGAGCCCGGCGGCTCTCCAGGCGCGGCGCCGACTCCCCAGGGGCCCGCCCTGGCACCAGGGCCTAGGGACCGCGCCTCCGACCGGCTGCAGCAGGGTGGCTGCCGCGGCGGTCGCGCTCCGGCTGCTTCCCCGCCTCCCCAAGCTGGATCGCGTATTGCCGGAGAGGAGGAGGAGGAGGAGGGAGGCGCGCGGAGGCCGTTTTCGCAGTGACGCGCCGCTAGGGGCTGCGCGCGGGGAGGGCGCCGAGCGCGGAGCTGGCCCGGGAACGCAGACTGGGGGGCCGGCCGGGCGGAGGTGGGGACCCGTGCGGCGCCGGGAGCTCGAGGGGTCCAGGGAGGGCGCGGAGAGACTGGGGAGGACCGGGAGCGCCGACCCGGGCAAGCAGTGCTGCGCGGAGCCTGGCTGCTTCGCTCCAGCTTTAAGTAACCCCCAGACTGGCAGCTGCGGGGTATCCGCGGCTTGCCTGCGCCCCCCACCCGCCCTCAGTCTCCGCAAGGCTCCCCCATGATTCCTTTTCAAGCAGATCTAGAAAAATGAAGCCCACTTCTCTACTCCACTGCTTTTGTGCTGCGTGGTCGCCTTTTCGCTCTACACTTTGCTTTTCATTACGCCGTGCACCACCCCCTTCCCGTTCCCTCTTCCATACTCTCAGTTCCTGACAAGTCTCCAAGAAACTGCGCTTTTTTTCCTCTATGTGTTCTTTCCCTCACCTCTACCCACCCAAACCATCTTTTGTCTGGATTGTGTCCTTGTAATAAAATGTTCAGAAATGCCCTTTTATGAGCCATATTTTAAAACTCCCTCAGACAGAAGGATCCTCACAGCCTGCGGACTGCAGATTAGTCTGTTGACTTTGACCTTCACTGTAGCCGGTGCCAAGCTAGCTCTGGAGTTGGGGAACAGAGGGTTAGACCAGGAGTCAGGAGAACTGTGTTCCTGGGAAAGCCACTTAACTCTCAGGGCCGCAATGGCCTTGAATGCCCAGGGGATCTCTGAGCTGTAAGGGCTCTGGCTTTGGGATTCTGTAAATTTTCTCCCTGCAGATTACCAAGCAGTCATGACTCCTTTCTCTTTTGCAACAGATCTTCAATCTCACAATGAAAATCAATTCAGGAAAATTCTCAAATTTGGGTAAAATTTTTTATATGTTAGTAAATTCTCATTTCAGCAAATTAAGTTTAAAAATTATCTCTCCCGGGTGGTTTATTAACCAGGAAAAAAAGCCGAGAAGGGGGTCTTGAATCAATCATTGGACAACTGCACTTTCCCCTCTGTAGTCCATTCAGATTAACCTTTGCAAATGCTGCTTTGGAAATACATTCCTTGTTTGACTTGACATTTGCCCCCTCCCCCACCGCCAAATATTATTAAGGTTTAAAGTTTAGGCATAAGCTAAGTTTTTAGTGATGTTGAGGTATTGACAGCTGGTGAAATTCTTTCCATTTCGGTAACTGGAAAAAATAGATAAATTTTATAACAATTTTTATTTTTTTACTTCAATACTACTCTCAAATAATGAAATTAGCATTTTTTAGCACTTCTGGAGGACAAGTAGAGGAAATTCATGACTCTTAGTAGTTAAGGAAAAGTACGCAGCTTTCTCATATTTTTAAAAAAACAATACCATTATATAACTTTCACAAAGGGTTATTTAAAAAAAATATAGCATTTTCTAACTATCCTAAAACTTAAAAATGTAGGTAAACCATATATTTTATTTTAAATAATTATTATCATTTTATTATTTATTTTTAAAGATTTTGTTTTAAGTAATCTCTACCCACAACCTGAGCCTTCAACTCACAACCCAGAAATAAAGAGTTGCATGCTTTACTGAGTAAGCCAGGCAGGTGTCCCTAAACTGTATATTTTATTTTATTTTTTATTTTTATTTTTTTTTAAGATTTTATTTATTTATTCGACAGAGATAGAGACAGCCAGCGAGAGAGGGAACACAAGCAGGGGGAGTGGGAGAGGAAGAAGCAGGCTCATAGCAGAGAAGCCCGATGTGGGGCTCGATCCCATAACGCCGGGATCACGCCCTGAGCCAAAGGCAGACGCTCAACCGCTGTGCCACCCAGGCGCCCCTAAACTGTATATTTTAAATATTTTTAAAAGCTATCTTAACAGTGGACTATCCCCTTCCACCAAAAAAAACAAAACAAAACAAAACAAAAAAACCCAAAAAACAAAAAACCAAGTTCTATGCAAAAGCACTTAAAAGAGAATCAGTCAATAATTTGCAATTTCCTGAAGGGATATCTGCTTTTCATATTTGAACTATTAAACACATAAGCTTGATGGAAAATCTCATGTTGCCAAACGCGTCCCCCAGAATTGCTGGCATTGATGCAAACATGATTCCTTTCAGCTTATTCCATGGTAACTGAAATTTTTACTACTGTTTTTGAGTTGGAGTTTTAGAGCATAAAAATGATTTTTGCAAGATTTTTCCAGGTCATGATGTGCTCTCTGAGAAATCTCTACAGTTCCCTTAAGTAGTAATTGATTCCAGCAGTAATTTCATTAAATGGATCTCTAGTGGCTTAGAGGTGTTAACACAATTTTTTCTTTGAAGTTATTATACAATTGAGTAACTAGAATGGTAGTTCCCAGAATGTGTAGCTTCAAACACTAGTCTCTCAAGATGCTCCTCCAGTAATTCACTCACTACAAATATATTTATTGAGCTCCTACTATATCCCCTGGATGAGGCATTAGAAACAATGGTGAAGAACACAAATATATATCCATCCTGTTAGAATTTATAGTTTGGTGGGGAAGATAATTACTAAACAAGTGCAAATAAGATTTATGCAAATTTGTTTATGCAAGTAAAATAAGTATAAATCATGATGAAAACAACAGACTTTGAGATAAATAGGAACTTTCTCATTTTTAGAGATGCATGATGAATATTAATGGATTAGAGCTTCAGAACTTCTGCCATAAAGACATTTACCTAAAGTATTCCTCAAAATTTTGAAATTTGTTTTGAGCACTGAAATTTTGTGAGGAATGCTTATTCATAAAACAGAACCATATTTTGTGAAACTGCTTTTTTGAAACCAAGGGATCCAATGAACATATATTTGTCAATACAGATTCATATATTTTAATAGATTGATAAATATACATACAATCTGCTCGAAATAGGTTTTGTTTGAAGGCAGATGATAGAGAAACATTCATAAGTACATTCATATATTTTAATAGATTTATAAGACTAAATATATTTTTATGGATATCGCCTGAAGAAAAAATGACGGAAATACTTATAAATCCATTAAAGTATATGAATGTGCATCTGTAGAAAACAGGCATTTTGTAGTTAACATTGTTTCATGAACATATTTCCATATATCAACATGGTCTAGATACTTATAATTCTTAATCACTACACGGCCCATAATACTGATATATAAACATTTTCTATCCTAAGCTTTAGGAAAATACATTTTCTGATGCTTTTACTAGTATAACTAACACCGCTTTCGTTTCTTTGAGCAATTTACTTTTGGGGGTAATAAGTGGAGGGAATATTTCTTTATTAAACATTTAAAATGTGTGGTTTTTTTAGAAGATTTTATTTTTAAGTAATTTCTATACCCAACGTGGGGCTTGAACTTACAACCCTGAGATCAAGGGTCACATGCTCTACTGACTGAGCCAGCCAGGCACCCCTAAAAATGCGTACTTTTAAAAAAATGATAAAAACTTCAGTGTAAGCAGATTTGATTCTGGATCTCATGGATCACCACCTTCTGACTGAGTGTAACCGTGCAATTTCAGAGCCCATGTTTTCTGTATTTATTATCGCATTGGTGTCTAGCAGTATCACCCTGTCAGACCTCACTGAGAGAACTCTTACAGCTGGAAAAAACAAGGGCACAAAACCCACTTATAAATTGGATGAAGGATTGCAATACATATTTCTCCGAAGAAGATATCAAATGGCCAATAAGATCATTGAAGTTACTCCACATCATTAGTTCTTAGAGAAATGCAAATCAAAACCATATGAGATATCATTTCACATCCACTAGGTGGGTTTAATCAGAAAGTCAGTATCACAAACATTGGTGAGGAAGTGGAGAATTTAGAACCCTCTTACATTGCTGGTGGAAATGTAAAATGATGCAGTTACTTCTTCACTTCTTGGTCTTGAAAAGATGTCTATAGAAACACTTGCATGAGAAGTACCTGGGTGGCTCAGTCAGTTAAGTGTCTGCCTTTGGCTCAAGTCATGATCGCAGGGTCCTAGGATCGAGTCCTGCATGGGGCTCCCCATTCAGCAGGGAGCTTGCTTCTCCCTCTGCGGCCTGTTCCACCTGCTTGTACTCTCTCTCTCTCTGTCAAATAAGTGAATAAAACCTTTAAAAAAAAAAAAGGAACATGTGCATGCAAATATTTATTGCAGCATTATTTATAATAGCTCAAAAGTAGAAACAAGCCGGTGTCTATCAGTTCTGTAAATTAAGGAATGCATAAATGAAAGGTAGTATATCCATATAAGGGATTTGATTCACATGTTATTATAAAAAGGAATGAAGTACTGATACAGATGACATGGATGAATCTTGAGAAAGTATGCTAAATGAAAGCTGCCAGACACAAAAGCCCATGTATTTTATGATTCTATTATATAAGATGTCCAGAATAGGCAAATCCACAGAGATAGAAAATAAATTAGGAGTTGCTAAACTACTGCCTGATGGGGAGGGGGATGGGGAATTACTGCTTAATGAGTGGGGGTTTCTTTTTGATATGATGAAAATATTCTGGAATTGGATAGTAGTGATGGTTGTACAACTTTGTGAATATACTAAAACCACTGCATTATACACTTTAAAAGAGTGGACTTTATGGTATGTGAATTAAATCTCAATAATAAAGAAAAAAGAATAATCAGGTATTGTCTCAAAAAAAGAAAAAACCCAAATCTTAACGAGTGAGCAGATGTAGACAATTTCTAACAAGCATTCCCTTCAAGTGAAGACGAAATAGCATTAATCTGTGCTCTACCATGGTATATTTCGCAGTTGACAGAAGAGGAAAATGTGATGGGAGAAATCCGTCACTCTCCAGCTTATTTTCAGGCAGATGTGTTAAAACCCTGGGATCCTACACAGATACAGTCAGTACCATGCCCACATACAAGCAATAATTTAATTCCCATCAAACAATATCGTTCTTCACATTCACTTAATTATCTTAAAATTTTTGTGAAATTCAGTTCTCCCGCTTATCAGCTGTGGAACACTGGACAAGTTGCTCAGTCTGCTGCTGACTGTTATCTCAGTCTCAGTTTGCTCATCTAGTAAATGGGTATAATAATAGTGTGCACCTTATATTGGTTGTGGTGGATATTAATTGAGTCAGTATATGTAAAGAGCCTAGTACTTATTAACTAGTATAAGTGCTGGATATTATTAAACAACTTGCAAATTTGTTTTGGTTTTATAGCTGTGTACATGCTCTAAGCATAAGAAATTTATACCAAGTTTTACATTTGAATATATTCTTGTAATTTTTAATAAAAAGTTTAAGTCAACAATGTGGCTATTGAGGGCTTTCCCCCCCTTCTTTTTTCTTTAAAAATATTTCATACTTCAAATTTGGAGAACACTGATCTAGAACAAACTTGGGCTTTTTTTCTCTCCATACTTCACTCTATACCCTTCACTATCTCACAGTTATCACTTTTTATTTATTTTTATTTTTTAAAAAGATTCTATTTGTTTATTTAGAGAGAGCACACAAGCAGGGGAAGGGACAGAGGGAGAGAGAGAATCTCAAGCAGAGATTCTGTATTGAGCACAGAGCCCAACATGGGGCTTAATCTCATGACCCTGAGATCTTGACCTGAGCCAAAATCAAGAGTTGTCGCTTAACCGACTGAACCACCCAGGTGCCCCACAGCTTTCACTTTTTAAGTCTTAAAATTTAAAAAGGATCAACCATACCCAAGTCCCATTGCCTTATTCATAACTTAGCACTTTGGTTGAAATATTACCAGGTAAATGAAAAAGGCAACATGTTGCAGTGCAAATTTATGGACCAGGAGTTAAAATGTCTTCAATGATTTATGTGAACCTTTAGTAAAGCTACTTAACCACTCTGGGTCTTAGGTAGAGTGTCTTGAAAATGAAGACTGATCTTTAAATCCCTTCAAGATCTAAAATTCTATGACATTTTCTGTATACCAACTGTTGGTTCTGTGATAAGTTCTCATGCACACCTAGTACTTAATGCAGAGATGTGCCTTTCTTTTCTTTTTTTAAAAAAGATTTTATTTATTTATTTGACAGAGAGAGACAGCGAGAGAGGGAACACAAGCAAGGGGAGTGTGAGAGGAAGAAGCAGGCTTCCCGCAGAGCAGGGAGCCCAATGCAGGGCTCGATCCCAGGACCCTGGGATCATGACCTGAGCCGAAGACAGACGCTTAATGGCTGAGCCACCCAGGCGCCCGGAGACATGTCCCTTTCAAGGTGCCTGACTTTCTTGTGGTATCACCCAGTTGGGAATTGATGGGTGGTTGGCCCTTTTCTCATTCTTTAGTATCAGTTTGAATACACAGGTAAATTCTCCAAAGTGGCAGAAGGGAAAATGGTCACAAGTAGGGATTATACGGATTAGCTAAAGATTGAAAAATTAACTGGAAAATTCACTCTTGGCTACATAGTAAGTAAAGAATTATTCCTGATTTTTTTCCATCTTTTTTAACCCATCATATTCTTTTGATGTCATTTTGGGCACCATCTTTACCAGCCACCATGTAAAATGTTATAGAAAGCCCTTGTGGGAGCCAGTCTCCAAAGATGGCCTCCCAGTGATTTACCCCTGCCAGTATTCATGCCTTTGTGTAGTCTTTCCCCACACTGAATCTGGACTGGCTCCATACAACAAATAGACTGCAGTAGTGGCAATGCTTTGTGACTTCTAAGGATAGAACACAAGAGGCCTTGTAGCTTCTGCCTTGGTCTCTTAGAACTCTTGTCCTGGGGGAAGGAAGTAGCCATTTGAAATTTACCTTGAGACCACCATGCTGTGAGGAAACCCATCCAAGACTCAAAGAGAGCCTGCATGCAGAGAAAGATGCCTGCCCAGGCCACCCAGTTGAGGTGTAAATCACGAGTGAAGAAACTATCTTGGATATCCAACATAAACCTTCGGATGATGTCAGCCCCAGCTACCATGTGATGGCAAAAGCATGAAAGACTCCAAATGAGAATCACCAAGATGAGGTCAGTCAACTTACAGAACTGTCAATAGTTGTTTTAAGCTGTCAGTATTGGGGCAATGTGTTATGCAGTGGTGGATAAACTTGTTTATGGGCCAAAAAATGTTCACTCTCTTTTTCTATCAGTAATACTTATTTCCCATAATCTCTCATAAGAACTTTAAAATACAGCTATGAACATTTTTTTAGGAGATTATTTCCTTCTTTGTTTCATTATTTTAAAAAAAATCACAAAGACATTATTTCATGGTTTCATGTCATTTCATCATTTTTTTAAATGCCTGGCTTAAGATGTAGGTTCCAGGAATAATTGAGTCATCTCCAACATACAAATCCTGTTGTTAATACCCATGAAAGAAATCAGCTTTAAGAAACAAAACCCAAGGGGCGCCTGGGTGGCTCAGTCCGTTAAGCGGTTAAGCGGTTAAGCTTCTGCCTTTGGCTCAGGTCTTGATCTCAGGGTCCTGAGATAGAACTCCCAGCTCAGCGGGGAGTCTGCTTCTTCCTCTCCCTCTGCCTCTCCCCTCTGTTCGCTCGTGCTCTCTCTCTCTCTCTCAAATAAATAAGATAAAAAAAAAAAAGAAGGAAACAAAACCCAAGTGCTAGTTCTATAAACATAAATGTTTGACACTGTGACTGTAAAGGGATCAGAGAAGATTAGGAAAGGAAGAGATATTAAACAGGAGTCTGTTTTAATCAGTTTTATTTTTCTAAAGTTATATTTAACCTTGATTTATTTTAGAACACATTTAAGTAAAATTGAAATGTTCTTCAAAATGTTGGAATGTTATGACTCTAAATCCAACTATCTCTAAAAAAGATATTACCACTGAATTTTATACAAATATTATAAAAACTGATCACAGCATTTATAAATAACAATTGTTTTACACTTAATTTCCTGCAATACTCCAAAATAAATTCTATTTAGGTCAAAGGGTTAAAATTTAAGTCAGATGATAAAGACTAAGGTAAAGAAAATCAGGTAAAACGAAAGTGAATATTAGTCATATTTCTAGTGCAGAAAGGACTTTTTAAGTTTGAATAAATGGAAGCAATCCCAAAGATAAAGAATTATAGTTTTAAGTAAATAAAAGTTAAAGCTCTATGTTTTTTAAAAACATAAACTGAGGGGAAATGTTTTCTGTAAACTTAACAAAAGATTAATGTCAAATATTTAAATAGCTCACACAAATTCAGAAGAGAAGCAAAACTTTAGGCTCCAATAAATGTGCAAAAGAATTAAAAGAACATTTAATAAAGAATATATAAAATTGTTTAATAAACAGAGACACTGGGAAAGATACCATCTACAAGCTTTCTATAATCTCTTTATTCTTTTCCTGTGGGTTAATTTTGAGCAGTATTTAAGTATTTAAGCAAATCACCAAAGGTTTTACCACTTAAAAGAGCTGTTTAAAATTTGCAGGGAATCTTTGTGAAGGCAAAAAGTAAGAAGTAGGCCATTGGCTTAAAAATGCCAGGGACAGGGTGCCTGGGTGGCACAGCGGTTAAGCATCTGCCTTCGGCTCAGGGCATGATCCTGGCATTGTGGGATCGAGCCCCACATCAGGCTCCTCTGATGTGAGCCTGCTTCTTCCTCTCCCATGTGAGCCTGCTTCTTCCTCTCCCACTCCCCCTGCTTGTGTTCCCTCTCTCGCTGGCTGTCTCTATCTCATAAATAAATTTAAAAAATCTTAAAAAAAAATGCCAGGGACAACGTTTCTTTTGTTCTTATCTTTATTATACAATTATATGATAAAGGAATTCCCAGACTTTCCAATCTTCTATGTATATATTGGGTCTTTTTATCTTCCTAGGTTATTTTACTGCAGTGAATATACTGTAGTAAATTCACTGTAGGAAATACACCCATTTTTGGGTGTCATTATTGTTTTGAGGCTATATTTTCCAGGATTATGTCATTTAGTTAAGACGTAAGTTATATAAATTAATCCTATATTTTTTAGGAGTATGTCACTTAAGAGGGTCCATGCTTTATTTTAAAACAGTAACCAATAACTTTGTGCGTTTTTTTTAAACTATTAATTTATTCTACAGATATCTGTTGAGTGTTCTGTGTGTGCCACTCTAAGGGGCTGGAACATGATAAGCATGATAAGCACCTGGCTGCCCTGTTGAACTGGCGAAAGTGCAGGGGGAGGGGATTGATTAAAATTCTCATTTGCACCAACGTGCTAAAAGTGAGGCCCTAATTCTACTGGGAGAAGACGGAAAATAAATAAGCTACATAAAGTCATGTCTGATGATAGTAAGTGCTATAGGAGAAACAAAGTAAGAAAGGGGAGTATGGATTGTGGTCAAGAAGGTCTCCAAGGCAATGTTTTAAAAGTGAAAGAGATGAGAAAGAAAGCCATGCCATCAGCAAGGGAAAAGTGTCCCAACAAGGGGGAATCAAGTGGAAAGACCCTGAGGACTGACAGGAGCCATGTCCGGAGAGTGGGCCTGCTTGGCTAGAGCAGATTGAATGAAATCAGCCGTGTGAGGTGAGGTCAGAGATCTCCAACACAGAGTGGGGTGTGGGAATGTGGGTGGGCCTAGGTTGTGTAGGTCTTTAAAGGTGAATGTAAGAAATTTAGTTTTTATGAACAGTGAGATGAGAAACCTTGGAAGATTTTAACATACTAACTGTGGCTACCATGTTGAAAATTGACTGAAGGGAGACAAGGATGGAAGTTGGGAAACCAGTTAGAATCCGGGCTATCATAATGATCCAGGTAAGAGGTGTTGGTGGTACAGACAAGGGTGGTAGGAGAGGAGCTGGGACAATTGTAGGATTCTTGATATATCCTAAAGGTAAAGCCAAAGAATTCGTGGATTGGATGTGGGGTCTGAACGAAGAAAGGTATCTAGGATAATGCCAAGGATCTAGGCCTCACCAACTGGATCAACAGAGCTATCATTCAATGAGAGGAAGGAGACTGTATCTAGATCACATTAGGAAGGGAGCGAGATCAGGAGTTCAGTCTGGGAGTGTTACATTACAGACAACAAGTGTAGAATTGCCTGTGAGTCTGATCTTCAGGAGGGAGGTCTGGCCTAGAGATATGAACTTGGTAGTTATTGGCAGACAAAATATTTAAACCATGAAGTCACCAATGGAGTAAGAGTTGTTAAAAAAGAAAAGAATTCCAAGGATTGAACTTTGACACATTACAATGTTTGGTGGTGAGAAAGATAAGGAGTGAAGGATAAAGGAATTAAGATGCCACTGACTAGGTAAGAGAACAAGTGGGACAGCTGAATGTCTGGGAAGCCAAGTGGACAGAATAGTTCAAGGAGCGGGGAATAATCTGCTGTATCAAATGCTTTTGTATGATCAAGTAGGATGAGATATGAGAACAAGATTTAAAACGTGAAGGACATTGGTAACTCGGCTTCTGTTCATTGGTTAGGAGAATGGGAGAACAGGAAACCGGAGGCAGCAAGTATACAACTCTTCTTAAGAGTTTTGCTGTAAAAAGAAGAGAAGCAGAGTGGGGTCTAGAGGAACTAACGTCCAGAGACAGGAATATCTTAAGATGTAAAAAGAAGTCATACCTATGATTATGGGAAAGATCCCAGAAAGACCAGAAGACAGATGATACAGAACAGAGAATGTAGACTTGCTGGAGCAAAGTCACCGGGAAGGCAAGCAGTGAGGGGACTTAGTGCATAAATGGTCGGGCTGGTCTTGGCTGGGAGAATGAACAGTTTATACCCAGCAGAAGAAAAGGCACATAGATGGGTTCAGGTGCATGGACGTGACTAGATGCCATGGATGGGCTTGTGGAGGTTCTCCTCTGATGGCTCATTTTTCTCAGTGAAATAGGAAGCAAGATTATCTGCTGAGAATGAGGATGAGGGAGAAGAGAAATTTGAGGGAAGAGGAAAAGGCATGAAAAATGGACAAGTAGAAAGCACGTGATAGAAGGCGTACCAGTTATCACCACAGCTATGAATGGGAGAAGCTTTGCAGTCAAAAAGCAAAACTTTCAGACTGTATTGGAACAAATATGTATGCTACTTGTAAGCGTCAGGTATAAAACACAAGGACATAGAAAAATTAAAAATCAAGGATCCAAAAGGGGTACCAGGCAAATATCAAACAAGGAAGACATGATCTAAGTATATTACACCAGATAAAATGACTTTAAAGAAGGTTATCATACAGTGATTAAAAATTCAGTTCACCCAGAAGATAATTCTAAATTTGTGTGCCACCAATAACAGAGTTTCCAAGCATAATATCACAGAACTATGAGTATATTTTTAAAAACCTACCACCACAGTAAGAGATTTTAACTTTTTTTTTTTGAGAAATTGAATCTTCAATTGAAATCTTTCCATAAAGTAAAAACATAAGCAACAAACAAATAAAAGCAGGCCTAGGAGGCTTTAATGGTCAGTTAGTCAAACATTCAAAGAACAGACCGAACCAGTATAACACAAACTCGTCCTGAAAACAGAATGAGAAAGAATGTTCCTCAATTCATTTTATAAGGTATGCATAACCTTGGAACCAAAATTAGACAATAGTACAATTTTGTTTTTTAACATCAACGTAAAAATAAAAATTTAACAAGCTGAACCTCACAAATTAAAAAAATATAATACATTATGGTTAAGTTCATTACAAGAATGTTAGATGATTTAATATTAGCAAATATATTAATGTAATTCACTATAGTAACAATTCAAGGGAGACAATCTGCATCTCAACGGATGCAAAAAAACATTTTGCATGTCTCTGTCTCTATTCATGAAAAAACTCGTGGTAAAATGAGAATACAAGGGAACTTTCTTAATCTGCTATCGAGCCTGCATAAAAACCCTATAGCACTTCCCAATGTAATGGGAAAGCGTGTCCTTAAATGAGGAACAAGACAAAGATGTCTTCTGTCACCATCACTGTTCAACCCTGTTGAACGTGCAGTCCTAGATCCTGTAGTGAGGAAAGAAGAAGCAATAAAAGGTATAATGATTAAAAAGGAGGAAACAAATTGTCATTATTCACAGAAGAGCTGACTTCATATAGAAAGCCCAAGAGTTCACAGATACATTACGAGATTTAAAAAGAGAGTTTGGCAAGGTTGTTAAATAAAAACATTGCTATACAAGAGTTAACCGTATATCTCTACAGCAGCAGTGAGCAGGTAAATAATGCGATTAGGGCAGATACTGTCCCTCATAGCAACACTTACCACCGAGTACCTACCTAAAAAAAGATATGCAAAGTATTTATAGAGAAAAGCATAAACCACATTGAAAAAGAATTAAAGAATATTCAAGTGAATGTGAGGTTCTTCCATAATCTTGGGTAGAAAGATTCAGTATCATGAAAATGAAAATGTCCCCAAATATATCTACAGAGTCAGTATGATTCCAGTGGGTGTCCTGTCATGGTTTTTCATGGAACTGGACACGTTAATTTTAAAATTGATATGGAAGAGCAAAAGGTCAAGAATAGTCATGAAATTCCCAGAAAAGAATATAAGATGGTTTGCCCTTCCAGATACAGGGCTAATATAAAGCTGTAAAAATTGTATAACACAGGGTTAAATAAACAGGTCAAGGGAATAGAACAGACAACATTAAAACTGGCCCAAGCACAGAGGAAAAAGAAACATGACTTATGACAGAGCAGGTCTTGAATGTCAGTGGGAAGGAAGCGCTATTGTTTCTATTAACTTATAAAAAATTCATTTTATGAAAAAAATGAAGTTGTTTACCCCACAAAAATCAGTTCTAGGAAAACAAAAGACTTATTACAAAAGGAAAACTTGAAAACGTAGGAAAATATCTTTACAGAAGAACACACAGGAAAATATCTTTGTGACCTTTGAGTAGGATAGATCTATTGAATAAAATGCACATACAAGGATGTGAAGCAAAAGAGGAAAATATCTATCCTTTTGATGCAAAAATTGAAACTCGTTATGATCAAAAGAAACCATGAAGGGACTGAAAATTGCTAGTCGCATTGTAAAAAAACACGTGCTATCCGTATAAGCAAATCATTAGTGTCCAAAAATAAAGACTGTACAAATTTATTAGAGCAAGAACAATCCAAAAGAAAAACTCTCAAAAACATATGCATAGTATTCACCCTAGCAGTACTATTCCTGTTATCTGCCTCAAATACTTTTGTCTTGGAACCTATTTATACTCTTAAAAATTATTGAAGAACCCAAAGAGTTTTTATTTCTGTGGGTTATATCTATCAATATTTACTGAATTAAAATTGAGAAATTAAAAAATATATTATTTCATTTCTCTTTTTTTCAATTTTTAATTTAAATTCTAGTTAGTTAACATATAGTGTAATATTGGCTTCAGGAGTAGAATATAGTGATTCATCACCTACATACAATATCCAGTGCTCATCACAAGTGCCCTCCTTAATCCCCATCACTCATTTAGCTCATCCCCCCCCCCCCCACCTCCCTCTGTCAACCCTCAGTTTGTTCTCTATATACAGTTAAGAGTCTGTTTTCTGGTTTGCCTCTCTTTTTTCCCCTTCTATGTTCATCTGTTTTGTTTGTTAAGTTCCACATGTGAGAAATCATATGGTTATTTTTCTTTCTCTGACTGACTTATTTCGCTCAGCATAATACCCTCTAGCCCCATCCATGTTGTTGCGAAATAACAATACTAGACCAATGACATGTTAACATAAAAGTTTTTGAAAAAATAACTATATTTTCCAAAACAAAGAGTGAGAAAAGTGGCATCGTTTTATATTTTTTGAAAATTTCTTTAATGCCTGGCTTAATAGACACCTGGATTGTCTTACTTGTTTTTGTATTCAGTCTGTTGTAATATCACAGGTCACATAGCCTCTGGAAAACTCCACCGTTCACTTGTGAGAGAATGAAAGTAAAAAAGTCAAACAATATCTTAGTATAATTATGAAAGTGGTTTTGTATAGGGGTATATACAAAGGAGCTAAATTGAGAAAGGAAAGCAAGGGAATGATTAACCAAAAGTTCAGGTTGGTGTCTATTTCTCAGGGTGGGAGTGGTTAGATAAGAATAAGAAAGGGTACAATAAGAAAGGGTACTCAGGGGGCTTCTGAGACACTAATATTTTATTTCTTAAGCTGGATGTCTGTCACATGAAAATAGGTGTGATAAATATTTCAGTTAGCATTTCTCTTCTTATACCAACTTTTAAAATCCTTGTTTTTCCTGTTTGACTTTTGCTAACCTGAATTTCTAGCTCTAACGAACCTATTAAGAGGCATAATGATTCTATTAAATACCTCAATTATTTTGTATTCGTAACATTCCAACTTATGCTTTAAGTTACGGTTAGAAAGAGATTAGGATTCAGTAAAAAGCACTCCTTTTAAGTGGTGGCATTCTGACTGAAAAATAGTGTTAAAAACTTCTTCAAATAGTGACTTCTATACCTGTGTCCTTGTATTCCAGATGTTTCCACAGGTCATTCTTAGAATCATGTTGACTTTTAATATAATTGCAACTTCCATGTTATCATTTACTTTAACATTTTATATTTTTCTAATTGTTAAAATGTTGTAATAGGCAACTTTCCCAAGCTATTATTATCACAGCTTATCATTTTGAATAATTATGAAATTATTTAGATAATGGAAAATTTCTTTTAAGCCCCAAAGTTAAAAAAAAAATTATGCTTGATAGTCATCTCTCAAACCATAGTAAACATATTAAGTGCTATGTAATTTTATGTTTTCTTCATGATGCAAGGTCATTAGGAATGTAAATTACTTTGTTATAATTACAATAATTTTAGATGTGAGTAGCTGTTTGTTTTATACTTAAGGGGACTACGCTAACTAGTGAGTGTAAATTTTTCTTTTTTTTTATCTCTATTCTCAACATGAGCTTTAATTTTCTGATGTTATTAATATGTCAGGACCTAGCAGTAAAACTCCTCTCAGTAGTTGTTGTTGTTTAAAAGATTTTATTTACTTATTTGATATATATAGAGAGAGAGTGAGAGAGCAAGCACACAAGCAGGGAAGTGGCAGGCAGAGGGAGAGGGAGAAACAGACTCCCTGCTGAGCAGGGAGCCCAATGCAGTGCTCTATGTCAGGACCCTGGGATCATAACTTAAGACAAAGGCAGACACTTAACCAGCTGAGCCATCCAGGCACTCGTTCTCTAAGTTGTTGTATCCAAACTGCTGTAAACAGGTAAACTAGATAAAAGTTTGATATAACCATGTTGAAAGTATCGTAAATAGGATTTGAATGAAGTTCTCCCTAAAAACAATGTATTTGCATTTAAGAGCAAAGATTTTTGATATATCCCTTTTATATCGCAGAGCTTTTAATTTTTTCCTTTAAATTTTCCTTCTTATCAAGTTTCCAGTTACATTTCACAGAGTTAAAATTTCTAAGGAATTTTTCTGGGCAATTAATATGGATTGTTTTAGAATCAGGAAAAAGCACTAAATGTGAATGAAAGTGCTAAATTATTTCAGTTACATAAGATTGTTACTTTTTATGGTTCAACCATTATAATGTTAGAATCTACGCTTCCTACTCATCATGCAGACTCTGACTTTTATTAATTCCTTTCTAAGCTGTGATTTTTATTAAGAAAAATTCTGTTTTTAACATCTATATCTTTTTCTTTGAAAATTATTTCAGTGACTTCATTATTTTTCACCTTGATATTAAAACACCATTTTGCAGGTGCTCCAAAATTTTCAATATTCTCCATTGCCTGTAGGATAGACTATTAGAACTCTTCTCTAGTGTCCTTCCAAATCCCCTAGCTTCTACTTACTCTGCCCTAGTGTAAGCTCTCTTTTTACATCCTATTGGCCTACAATATGTCATTTGCAGTTCTATCCACTGGTGAGACTCTACTAAATGACCCACCCCTACTAATGATCCACTGGTTTGATCCCTTTCCTTAATGAAACTCTCTTGCGTTTTCCCAGTCCACACAAAACTCTCTCTCCTCTAATTACGTATGGCACTTATTATCCTATTACTGCTGTGGAGCATGCTCATTATTTGGTATCACTTTTCTTTCTGGAGTAAGCCTTGGATGATTTTGTATGTCTGCAACACCTAGCACAGTGTTTTTCGTAATACCTAGAAAGCTGTCTTGTCTAATTAGACACTTGGTAAGGATGAAATGAGGGGTGGGCTCACTGCATTTAGAGTACATGCCAAGAGTCTACCTGGGAGAGCTCTTGTCCTTTCATTGTGAAAGAGTGTCCATTTTCTTTTGGCGAGGCATCCTTGCAGCCAGGATGCTGTGAGTACATGTTTCTAAGAGGAAAGCAAAATAGAGACTGCAAGCCAAAACTCAAATCATTCTGGCCAAAGACATAAACAGCCAAATTCTTTCAGAAATGATTTCCTGGAAGCAATATGCATTGACTGTGCTCTGGTCTAAAGAGGCTCCTTGAAAAGTGATGTGGCATTGTGTAGTAAATCTGATCATTGAAGATAACTAGATTGGTGTAGCAGTATTTAACTGTTGGGATTCATTTTCTGTAGGTATGTAGCAGAAAGCACACATCTTTTTAAGCTGCAGTACCTTCCTAATTACTGAACAGCTCTTCCTTGGGTGTGGACTTTGAAGCTAGTGTGTTGACTGGATTAAATAATATATATGAGTGTCTCTGTATGGTAACTAAAGAGTCAATGGAAACTTGGCCTTTTTTCCTTAATGTGTACATTGATCAGAAAGTCAAATTCCTAAACTGGGTTAAAGACTTTCATATCTACAAATATCCAGGGCTGTATGATCAAAAGCACATAAACACATGCTTATTAATTGTAAGCTAAGCCTTACATTCACTGAAAAGAAATACAAGACATAATCCTTGCTCTTAAGAAGTTTGCAATCGATAGGTAGGTATAGGTAGATAGCATGTGCAATTTATTGAAATATGAATTCGTGATAGAATAAAGCAGTACATCATATTTGTCAAACAATAATACAACAAAAATATTATCATGAGAAAGGAGAGCAGAGATCCTCCGTGCTAGGATGATTATGGAAAATTATATGGAAGTAAACTTTGAGTTGTGTTTTAGAATGAGTGGACTTTGAAAAATGGAAGAAAGGAGAAAAAGTCTCTCTTGGAGAATAAAGGATGTGAACATTGTGAGCAAGACCATGGAGACAATGCCATTTTTGGAGGAGAGCGAGTAAATTGATTTTTCAGAGAGGTGAAAAATTGTAGATTAGACCAAAAGAGGAGTTTGGGGTGAGATGGTGGAACACTGTAAATGCTGGGTTAAGGACTAAGGATTGATTTTGTAAGCAGTGAGGAGGTATTTGCGGGAGATTTTGATAAAAGAAATAGCTTGATCCAAGTTGAGTTTTAGAAAGAGTACTTTGTCAGCCTTGTGCCATTTGAAAAGGAGGGCAAAGAGACAAGGTGATGTGAGGCTGTTTAGAAGACTTAGTGAAACACTGAAGTGTGAGGTAGAACAGGGGACATCATGATATTTTTCCGTTTGGCATTCCTGCCTTTCTGATTCAGTGGGTCAGGTGCTGATGGTACCATTTCCCCCCAAGAGCCACAGGTGGGCACATGACCCTGATCTACTGAACTAGGAGAGTCTATTCCTAGGTCATAATTATTGGTTCATGGATAGGCACATGATCTAAGTTGAGCCAATTAGTGTTATCTCTAGATTTTTTCCTGCCAGACTGATCAGGAAAAATATCCTCTTCCCAGGGATCCCAGTTTTGTCAGTGGTCATCTTTCCTGTCATATTATGTGCTAGCCAGATTCCAAGATGGTCCTCAATGTTCCCTCTTGATATTCATACCCTTGTTTAGTCTCCTTCCATATTGTATTAGGGTTGTTCTTTGTTATACCTGAATATACAGCAGGCGGGTAGTATTTTATATCTGAAACTGAAAAACTACAGATTCCAAAATGGAATCAACAGGACTTGGTAAATGATTGGATTTTTAGTTGTAAGAGAACACAAAGTTTTTAAGTTTGACAAAATGGTTATATCATTAATGGATGTAAAAATATCTGGAAGGAGGATTTGTTATTGTTGTGCAAGATAAACAGGAGGAGATAAGGAATTTATGTCTGGTTGAAACTCTGAAGAGCAGTTTAGGCAAAATGGCTGGTATTTAGAAAAACAAAGTAGATTGTCTCACAAAATAGTGAGTTCTCTGTCACTGCTTGATTTCTTATTGAGGATGTTGGAGACTGGACTTATTATAATAATACAGGATCTAAAAATCACTTCTTTTTTTTTTTTTTTTTTTTTTTTTTTTTAGAGAGAGAGAGAGATCTGCCGAGTTAGTGGGGAGAGGCAGATGGGGAGGAAGTGGGAGAGGGAGAGAATCTCAAGCAGACTCCCTGGACGCAGGGCTCAATCTCACCACCCTGAGACTGTGACCTGAGCCGAAATCAAGAGCGGATGCTTAACTGAGCTCCTATCATAGAGCTCTTAACAGTTTTCTCCTTGTTTTTCACCGTTGCTTCAGGGGAATTATAATCTCTGTTGGAGCACCTACCCAGTTTAGTAGACAGGCTGGAACCAGAATCAGGGGACTCATGGTCACATCTCTTTACTTTGCAAAATACTTTATTTAGCTCCACTTTTGCTTGATTCTATGCTGTATAAAACTGTCCTTCTCACAAGATAATAATAATAAAAAAAGAGTAAACCAAAAGGTACTCCAGCAAACTGACAACCTCATATGTGTTCTTTCCATCAGAAATGATTTTATGTCCCATAAATATCTTTCCTATAGTGTCCAATACACTTAAATTCCCTTCTCCCTTAATTTTCTTTTCCCCTAAAAAAGAGTTATCATCTAATCCTTGTTTCCAAAAGCATTTCTCCTTTCCTCTAATATAATCCTAAAACAAACACAATACATGACTTGGGGAAAATAAAACAGAAAGGTAGAATAAGGAAGTTAGACTAGACAATTGCTAAGATTCCTCTTAGCTCATAAATTTAAATAGCAAATCCTATGTATTTTGTTTGCAGGAACGCTGAGCTCCTTTAGTAATAGTAAAGTATTTGTAGTGAGACAATTTATGCATGCTACATTTTTTTCATGCTTTTTCATCAAATTGTCGTAAAATTCTGCAAGCACTGAAAAGGCATTTATGGGCTTGAAAAGGCTAACATAGTTCTTTATTAAGTGTCTTATTCATGAGAAGCCAAATCTTGATATTTAATAGTGTTTGTGCAGCACAGAAAACAAGGAAGTGGGACAATGCAAAGAAAGCAGGTCCATCAGATCCTTGCCTCATTCTCCCGTCTCCCTTCACCCACACCTTGGAGTGGCCCAGGGCTTTTTTCTTTCAATTCTGGAAACATCTTTCCTGCTTGCATGATTTGGTAGATGCCGGCCCTAGAGATTTATCATGTAATTTCCCTGCATCCATTTGAATGTTTTACAAAAAATAGAGCCTTTCTTTAAAAATATTTGTTTTGGCAAGTGTAGAAGGATTAGCAAAAGCATTGATAATTTTAATGATTTTTCTGAAACCACACAGGAGAGTCGTTCATCATTGGAAACACACTTAACATTTTAAGGTTTTCTTACGCCATCTAAGAATGTTAAAAAGACCAAACTGATGCAATATTCACTCATCAATTGTTTAATGAAAGCGGGGGAATTCCCAGTCAGCCATTTCTAACTACACTGTACCTGGCTAACAGGGCTATTTGACTTTTTAATTCTGTTTGTATACATAAATGCAAATCAAGAGAGTATTGTGACTCGGTTGGGTTCAAAATTTTCCTTTCCCTCTGTCTCTCCAGCTTCCCTCGTTTTGTTGACAGTTTGTTTTACCATCAGCTATTATAACACAAAGATATTCTCTTTCAGGATAAAGGCAGAATGCCAAAGTGGGAGGCAGAATTTTGGCCGCATTCTGGATATTCTTAAAGACAATGTGCATTCTTCCTTCTCTATCCCCTTAGAAGTGAGAAATAGATCCCACCAGCTTTTATGGAACAAATTTAGCTCAGCCCTCAGCAGACAAAATGTTCTTTTTTTCTATAGTTACCTCAGGGAGAGGATTCCTGAGCTTTCATTGTGAAAGAATGTTTTAAAAATATTTTGCTGTGGGGCGCCTGGGTGGCTCAGTCGTTAAGCGTCTGCCTTCGGCTCAGGGCGTGATCTCGGGGTTCTGGGATCGAGCCCCACATCAGGCTCCTCTGCTATGAGCCTGCTTCTTCCTCTCCCACTCCCCCTGCTTGTGTTCCCTCTCTCACTGGCTGTCTCTATCTCTGTCAAATAAATAAAATCTTTAAAAAAAAAAAAAAAAAAAAAAAAATATTTTGCTGTTTCTTTTGGTATGATTGGTGCAGTATCCTGGTGTCACTTAATAATAAAATTCCTGTTTTCATGTTGCAAATCTGGTTGCCCTAGTTTAAAATTATACGTTGAATTGTGAAAATCAAGCATTTGGTTGCCAAGGAGAAAAGTGATTTCTATCTTGGAATTGTTTAACTCTACAAGCTTGGTGTATTTCCCACTCATATTTTCCTTCCAGAAAATTGTCTGGAAAGCCATTCCTCTTCTACTGGTGATATTGTGCAAATGTAGTGAAAACTTGAAATAACTTTGGTTTTCACTGACGTCTCCTTATGAGTTAGTCACAGTTTCCGTCTTACTCTCTGAAAAGAACAAAATGGCAGATTTTTTTGAAAGGACTGTTATGAGAAAGGGAACATGGTTTGGGATTGACTAACAGGTAAGAAAAGCAGGTAAAATATTGGTCTATATTAAAACAATTGGCCTCAAAGAAAATTCAAAAAGGGTAAAATTGCCTTATTTAGATAAAGACAATATTTCATTTTATAACCTGTGTAATATAGATTTAGGAAACTCTAGTAGGTATTGAAAAGTTAGATATTAATAGGCTATTTTGTATTTGAATTTTAGGTTTTAAAAGCAATATTTAATATATTTCACTTTAGATTTGCTTTTTGGAAGATTAAAAAAAAAACCAAATTTTTAAAAGGAAGAAATGTTGTCTCTTAATTTAAAGCATATCTCCCTATCATGACTAGTCCATGGGATTTTACTGATTATTCTAGGGTTACTTTTGAGGAGGAAGGATTGCCAGACTTATTGTTTAAATTTTACCTACAAGGCCCAGGGGTCTGAAAAACCAAGATGAGTCAGGAAGTTATGGTGGTGATTAATGGGGGTGTCAGGCTGTTTCTAGCCTTTCGTCTCAATAGAAAGAAGAATTTTGCCACAAAGTATTTATTAGTAGTCATTGAACAACGTCTGGACATGGGTTTTCAGATGCTGTTTTTCCAGCACAGTTATGCACCTCACTCATCTGGTAACCTGAAGTAAACTCAGATTTCCAGCCTCTGAGAGGTGAGCTTTGCTGAGGATTTCTGCAAAAGAGGGAAATTTGCTTTGTTTTGAGTCTCTGGACTCTTCGCCAACCCAATGACACAAATGCCCATCCTTTATCACGAAGGGGACCAAACACAAGAGTGTAGAAGGATCAGTGCTAAGCTCTCCGAGTGACACGGTGGTTACAATGTCAGGAGCTCTGGGTCTCAGGCCTTGTTCTTCCAACTACAAGTGTGTGACTCTGGAAGAGTCTCCTCTCTCTGGCCTCAGTGTCCTCTGCAAAATGGGGGACTTCATGGAGGATTTATGACACTAAATTATGCTACTTATTAGAATGTACAGAAATTATTTTGGATTGTGGATGTGTAGACATTAGAATGTGATCTTATAAACTGCGCTTCTAATGTGAGATGGATGTCAGACCAATTGTCTATAACAAGTTGGGGTGATGGTGCATTGATATTTTGGCAGCAGTGCATTTACAGCAGGGACCAGAATTATAATTGCCTTGTTCCTGTCAGAACATGAGGCTTTATGAAGAAAGTAATAATTTTAGTATCCTTAGCTCATTATTAAT
Source organism: Ursus arctos (assembly GCF_023065955.2). Classification (NCBI taxonomy): domain Eukaryota; kingdom Metazoa; phylum Chordata; class Mammalia; order Carnivora; family Ursidae; genus Ursus; species Ursus arctos. The sequence continues at coordinate 31,589,467 of NW_026622985.1, read as the reverse complement.
GACACCCCTTCTAGTAATACCATCTACATCCCAGCTTTTGTCTAGAGCCAAATTTTAGGAATGCACATAACCACCTACTCTGCTCAATTGCTTGGAACTTAGAAACATTTTTTTCTAAAGTGCATAGTCTGTTTTTTCCTCTATAGAAGTTTTTGGGATTTTTTTTTTTCCTTATCCTTGGTGGCCTGAAATTTCACCAAGATTGTGTAGATGTGGATTCCCATACTCCCCCACCTCCTAATTCAACTTAGGGAGTCCTTTGATCTGAAGTCTAGCGCCTTTCTCTAGTTCCAGAAAATTTTCTTTTATTATTTATTTTCTTTTTAATTGTTTCCATTCCATCCTTCTGAAACGTACAGGAGAGGTATTTGAAATCACCTAGATCCCTTTTCCAAGTCCCTTAACTTTTCTTGAACATTTTCCATTCCGTAAATTTTTGTCTTCTGCACTGCATTCTGGAGAAATTCTTTAGCTTAGTCTTTTAGTCCTGTAAATTAATCTTCAACTATATCTATTTTGGAATTCCATTTTTCCATTAATATTTATTTCTTTTCCTTTTTGAATCCCTAGTGTAAAGAGTGGGCTTAATTATAACACCTTAGTTCACAGCACAACAGTATCATTTGTTCATGCAAGAGTCTTAATTTCATTCGTTTTTCAAAACTTCCTCCCTGATATGCATTCCCATTCTCCCCACCACTGTTTCCATTTTAGATGTTCTTAACTTTGCATGTATTTTTGCATGCCAAAATATATTTTGTTGTCTTCTCTGCATGCTTTTTTTCCTGACCTAATAAATACACATTATAGTGCTATGAAGCATAAAATTTTAAAAAAATTTGCAGTGGAGATCTGATTCCTGAGAACTCCAGTTGTTTCCGTTTACCAGTCAGGTTTTTGCTAATGAATGTAGTGTCTTCTTAGATCTCTCCAAAAATATTACTTACACTTATTTTAAAGTCGTACTCTGTTGCCTCCATTCATTTTCTGTAGGTTTTATTTGTTCTGTTATTTTAATCAGGTGATCCTTTCTCATGGTGTTAATTTTCCTCAAATATTTGGTGATGATTGTCTGTTTTTATTGTTGGTGAGGGTCTGTGTCCTTGGCCTAATGAGAATCCCTGTTTACTTGTCTGTTACAGGTTACACTTTTGGTAATAAAGGGGGAGCACGGTGGACTGTGTGGCCCAGAGGGCTGAGGATTTAGTTTCCTAAGGCTGCCCTAACAAAGCACCCCAAATTGGGTGGCTTTTAAAAATAGAAATGTATTCTCCCGCATTTCTGGAGAAAAAGCATCCAAAATCAAGGTGTTGGCAAGGCCATGCAATCTCCAAAGCCCCTATGGTAGAATCCATCTGTTTGTCTTCTGTCTTCTGGTGGCCCCAGGAGTGCTTTGGCTTATGGCTGCATAAATCTAGCCTCTGCCCCTGTCTTCACACAGTGGTCTTCCCTCTGTGCCCGTGTATCTTTATGTCTTCATGGGGCCTTCTCATCTCCATATTGCTCTCCTCTTCTTATAAGGACACTAATCATATTGGATTAAAGGCCCCACCATACTCCATTACAGCTTCATCTTAACTAATTATATCTGTCATGATCTATTTCCAAATAAGGTCACATTCTGAGCTACTAGGGTTTAGGACTTCAACATATCTTTTTGAGACACACAGTTTAACCCACAACAGTGGGTATGTAGCTTATCCACTTAGTAAAAGTGGGATTCCCATCCTTACCTTGAACATAGTCCTGCTTCTTCAGGGCCAGAAGCTACTCTGGGAGTCTCTAATTCCAGAAATCTCAGTTTGGAGAGCGTGCATGACAGTTTATCCTGGTACAAATGTTTGAGTCAGGATGTCCTTTTCTTTCTGGCCTCTGCTGCCATTGTGGATGTCTTGCCGGACTCTGCTTGTCAGGCCCCAGCACTGAAGCCAGGAGCCTTTCCCAAAGTCTTTTAGCTTTGTTTATAAATGAGGTCTACAGCCAGCTGTTTAGATCTTTGGGTGAAAGCGTCACTGGCCAGATTCTCTGATTGGTCCTTTCATGACTCATCCAATGATTTCTCCAGGACTGATTTGGTTTGGTTAGCTTAGAGCATAAAACTCACCCAGGGTTTTCTTAAGAACTTTTGCTTCCTTTTGGAATAGCTTTTATTTGAATCTTGTGTTGCAGCTTCTCCCACCTGTTTCTCTGTTAATCTGATCTCATCTACTTCCCCCTAATCTCCCCAAAATGCTATTTGTGTATTGGAAATTCCTTAAGTTTTCTGCTTCACTGATACCACCTTTTCTTGTTTACTGTTATGGATACTTCCTTAATCATAGCTTTTCTTTAATTTCAGTGGCATTTAGGTGGGAAGGAGATAGATATATAGATATATGAGTTTACATGGCCATCATTACACAGTTAAGGCACTGATCTAAACCGGAGGTCATCAAACTTTTTCTGCAAAGGGCCAGATAGTAAATATTACAGGTGTTTGGTGCTACAAAGTCTCTGTTGCAACTATTCAATACTGCTGTTTTAGTGTAAAAACAACCTAGACAATATATAAATATATGGGAGCGACTACATTTCAATAAAACTTTATTTACAGGAACAGGCAGTGGGCCAGGTTTGGCCTATCCCTGAAACCAGTGGTTCGCAAACCGATCATGTAACAGAATCTCTGGAAGGGACTGCTCTCCTCACCTCCAGTTTCTGACTCAATGGGTCTAGGGTTGGAGGGGGTGTCCCAGAATTTGCAGTTTTAATAAGCTCCCAAGTGATGCTGATAATATTGGTCTATGGACCATACTTTGAGAACCACTCGTCTAAATAATTTTTATTTCCTAAACACTACATCTCAACCATTTATTGATAATACAACTGTGTTCCTTATTTATGCATTCATTTGTTGGTTCATTCAGGAAGTATTTATTGAACTTCTACTATGTGCCAGGCTCTGTTTTAGGTCATGAGAATATTGTCATGAGCAAGACATAGTCTCTGTTCTCATGAGTGGGAGAACCAGATGACCAGACAAACACAAATATTTCTATAAAAGATATAATGTTGGGTAATGAGAAGAAACAGACAAATAAATCCAAGGAAAAGGAGAGAGTGGCATGAGAAGAGAACCATGTTAGACAGGATCATCAAGGAAGGTGGCTTTAAAGAGGTGGCATATCAACATAGACGTAATGTTGTCAAAGAGTTAATTATGGGAAAGGGAGAGAATTCAGGAAGAGGAAATAGCAAGTATGACTATAATGGCTTAGACCAATATGATTGTAGTAATGAGACATAGCTGGATGCAGAATATATTGTGAGAGTTGAGCCAGTAGAATTTGCTGATAAATTGGACGTGGAGTGTGAGGTAAAGGGCAGTATTAAAGATAACTCCTGAGTGTCTTGAGTAACTAACTGGGTGGAGATGGGAAAGAGCTTAAGATTTTACTTTTAGGATTTTATGTTTGAGATGCTTTTTAGATGTTCAAATAAAGTTGTCAAGAAGGTAGTTAGATGTAGTAAGTTGGAAGTCAGGTGAAAGATCAAAGCTGGAAATAAAATATAAATTTGGGACACATCAACATACTTTCAATGTTTTATTGTAAGGCCACAAGTCTGAAGGAGATCACCCAAATTGTGGGTGTAGATAGAGAAGCAGGCCAAGGAGTTAAACTTGCTAACTGAGATGATGGGAAAAAGCAGAGGAACCAGCAAAGGTAACAGAGAAAGCACGTAGGAGAGAGAGTAGAGTTGCTCAGACGCCAAGTAAAGAGAATGTTTCAGGAAAGAGAGAGTCATCAAACTTGTCAAATGTTACTGGGTTGAGCAAATGAGATGAGGACTGAAATTTGATCACTTGGTGATCTTGACAAGATAGGATGCAGTGGAAAAAGGGATGCAGGGATAAAGCTGTTTGGAATAAAAGAAAATGGAAGAAGAGGACACAAAAACAGTAAATAATCCGCTCTCTCTAGGGACTTCTGCTTCTGGTAATGCTTGCCTAAGTTATATATGCTAATCCTGAGAACCACTAGAAAAACAAGCCTCATTATAAAAACTCTTTGCCTGAAGGTATTGAATGGTTAACAAAATGGTGAAGAATAATGTTTTGGAAGTAGAAAGAAGTCCAGAGAGACAAACTCAGCACCAAAGTCTATTGTTTTATTAGGAGAATAGGTAGCTGGGAGGTTGAGAAACTCAACAGTACTTTTAACAGCCTCAAGATATTATTTGGACAAAATATGTAATCCAGAGTATGCCAAGGGAGAGAGCCAGGTAGTCACCCTCCACCAGGCTCAAATCTCAAAGAACTGACTCTGTGGAAGGAATGTGAATCAGAAATAATTCATGTCTGGCAGAGACCGAAGCCCAGCTTCAAATAAGCTCAATTATTAAAATGGAATTAAGGAAATCTTACATGTTAGTGTCCCTAACTACCTGCCAGAGGAAACATAAATCTGTTCTGGAGTAAGATAACATCATTTAAGGCCTCAAATTATTTCCACAATGTCTTAATATATGGTGTCTGGTACTCAATAAAATAACCAGTCATATGAGGAGATAAAATGACCTGAGTAAAATCCAAGGGAGAAAACCCCTAATAATAGAAACAAACTCACAGAAGCATCATGAACTTATCTTTAGGATTTTTACTTCACTCAAGGAGATTAAGGACAGATTAGGAAATTTAACAGAAAATTGTAAGCCATGAAAATAAACCAAATTGAAATTCTAAAACTGAATGTACATGGTAACAGAAATGAAAAACTCAGTGGATGGGGGGGGGGGCACCTCGCTGGCTCAGTCAGAAGAGCATGTGACTCTTGATCTCTGGGTTGTGAGTTCAAGCCCATGTTGGCTGTAGAGATTACTTAAATAAATGAATGAATAAATAAATAAATAAATACATAAATAAACTAAAAAACAAACAAAAAACCCTGAACTCTCAAAACTCAATGGAGGGACTTAATAACTGATTAGAAAGAATTGAAGAGAAAACTAGTGAACTAGGAGATAGGTAAAAGTGATTACCAGAATAAAATATAGAGAAAAAAAGGAATGCAAGAAAGTTGTAAAATAGGAGATATAGTGAGAACATTGGCATGAGTCACTGGAGCCCTGGAAAAAGCAGAGGAGAGAGAAAATGAGACATAAGCAATATTTGAAAAGACAATGAGAATTTTCCAAATCTGTTGATGAATATCAAACCACAGTTTCAAGAAGCACTACCAACCCCAACTAGGATAACTACAAGGAAAACCACACTTAACCTAATTTTAGTATAAGTGCTGAAAACTGAGACAAAAAGAAAAAAAAATCACAAAGTAGCTATAGGAACCTCATGAAGCAACAGTTAGAATGAGATTTCCCTTCTTTTATGAGAACAATGGAACTTACTACAAAGTTCTGAAAGAAAATACATTCCCAAACTAGATTTCTAAACATTAAAAACAGAGCCTTCAATAATGAAAAACTTATGAAAAAATTTTTTTTCCAGTAGGCATACATTATGTACCGGAAGTAACACTAAAGATTTCTTTTTCAGGTTGTGGGAAAATGAAATCAGATGGAACCTAGGAGATGCAGGAAAGAATAAAGAGTAACCAAAAGGGTAAATGCATATAAATCTAAATGAGTGTGTAAAACAATAGTTATAATTCTTGATGGGCCTAAATATACGTAGAATTAAAATATATAACAACATCAAGAGAGAGTTAAATGAAGATAAAAAGGTTTAAGTTTCATACATTGCACAAGAAGAGGTAAAAATGCAAATTAATGTTAGACTTTGCTGTCAGTGATGCCGTACTCTAGAGTAACTCCTAAAAATAGTAAAAAAAAAAAAATGTAACTGCTATAGAGGGGAAAACTGGAATAATAAATAATCTCAATCTGAAAGAAGGCAATCTAATAAAGAAATTTAGAACATAGAACTGGTAAGGAAAATAGCAAACAGTTAAATGGTAGAAGTTCAAATGTTTCAATAATTACGTTACATATATATGGCCTGAATGCCCTAGGTTACCAGACTGGATAAAAAACAATTACGTGTTGCTCTCTAAAGACACATCTAAAAATATGGGAAAACAGAAAAGTTGCAAGTCATAGGATAAGAAAACATATGCCATACAAATATTAATCAAAAGAAAGCTGAATAGATAAATTACGATCAAAGTATTTTCCTTTTGAGGAATTTTAAGTTTGCTGAGGAATGGGTGAAGAACTAGAGGGGGATGTTGGTTCAAACCATTTTATTTATTTGTTTTTTAATACTGTGTTCTGACAGGAATACTACAGCAGAGACAAGTAAATTGATGACACCGGAAAGATGTGTATAAGCTCTTTGAGTAGAAAAAGGGATGAGCTTTGGCACCGCAGCAGAAGAGTTGGCCTTAGGGACAGGCACAATGCTTTAACATGCAGAGGATAAAGGCACCAGGTGTGTGTACCTTGGTAGACAGATTTCTTAGAAGATGAGACGGTTCTCTTCTGAGTATATCTATTTCCTTAAAAAATGGACCAGTGGAGTAGAGAAGGAGAGGTTATTATTGGTTGGAGCAGAGGGACGGTGTGACACAGTTTTAACAGAGGAAAAACAGACTTCCTATGAAAATATAAGAAGGTTATAGGTTGAGAATTGAGAGCAGGGTTGGGAGCTCACATAACATTTGTTGGGAGCCGTGGAAAGCAGGGCTAGTCAGTGTGGTGGTTGTAAGGTCCTTTCCAGTCAAATCCGAGTGCACTGAGGATGCAGAGTAGGGGAAGGGTTTACTCTGGGCTCAGGTGAAGTGAGATAAGACGTGTGCATAGTTTCCCTTTATGAACCTACACTTCCCAGACCAAAGGACACCCTCACCCTTCCCTCTGTCCTCTTAGAGGTAGTGGCGGTGAGATGTTGAGTGGTTGTAGGGCTGGTTCTGCTGAAAAGCACCCCTCGGCAAACCCCACCTGACCCCACAGCTGCTTGTCCACTCAAGCGAGAAGGAGGACTACTTAGCGCTTTTGGTTCTCAGGTGTGGGCTTAGCTGCCAAATTTGAGACAAAAGGCAAGAACCCACTTTTAACTTCACATCCTTGTGACATCTGAGGCAGAGATGGCACAAAGCAGGGGCACTTAAATCCTGTCGTGTGGGACCCAGCTCTAGGGTCCGGAAGGGTAAGTCCTTCCCTCTACCTGTGCATTATATCAGCGTCCCCTTTATGTTATCAGTATTTTCCTCCTTTACCTGAGTGACTTTGAGTAGGTTTCTGTGCTTTGCAAATAAGTAATCTTTGACTAAAAGATTAGTTCCCTCATGTGTATAAATGAGGAGTGGTTTTCAAACTGCGCACTGTGGAGTCCAAGTTGTCACAGAGGCTTGAGAGCAGGATGGAAGAAGGAACAAAAAAGCACGGCTCCTGGTCCTACTAGCCCACTTCAAATCTGACCCTATTACATGCTGGGCTTTTGTTAGGGATTTTGCTTAAAAATATTGTATCAAAGGGGTGCCTCGGTGGCTTGATAGGGTTAAACATCCAGCTCTTGATTTCGGCTCATGATATCAGGGTCATGAGATTGAGCCCCACATAGGTCTCTGGGCTGGGCATGGAGTCCCCTTGGGATTCTCTCTCTCCTTCTCCCCCTGCCCCTCTTCTGATCTCTGTCTCTTTCTCTAAAAAGAAAAAAAAAAAGTATTAAAAAGATGAAAATAGAACCTACTCTTCCAACTCTTACACTGTATAAATCCATTAATATTTATCTTTTGTGATCACAACTTCATGTTACAAGACAGGGAAGGTCTGAAGTCATTTCCCAGGTTATGGGCCAAGGCATCAGTAATCCCTGAGCTTAGCTTCCTGGTTCTGACTCTCAGATCTTGTCCAGCCAGCCACTCCCTGATCTGGCCGAGGTGCAGGGGAGCGTTAGTTCTGGGAAGAGCAACAACTTCTTCACATTACAATACCAGCGCCTGTGTTTTCTTTCCCTTCTTCTCTCTCTTTAGTATTATCCAGAAATACAAACATTTTGCCGAGGGAGCCTCATTTCAGTGGGGGTCATGCCTCCAGGCCAGGGATTAGCAGCTCAGGTGATCTCATTGGTCTCTTCCAGGTCAATAATTTTACAGCTACATGAACTGGCAACTTGTTCTTGGCACAGTTAAAATGGGCATCTCATAACTCACTAGCAAGAAATGTGAGGATCCTCTGACCAGCTGAAGAAGTAAAATTAGCTGAGAAGAAAGGACTGAACTTTAACCTTGGGTCATGTGTAATGGTCACAAGTCAGTGATTCATTAATTTCTTCAAGCATAGGATTATTTTCCACAAATGGATCAAAAAATTTATTACCTCTTCAGAGGGCCTCTTGAAAACACCTGGAAAAATTGGCATGAAGAAAGAGGCCTTCTAATTAACCAAGTAAAACCTAACATTAAATCCAAGCTGGAAAATTTCAAATACTTGACTCTGAAGACCAGTTTTAGGAAAAGGAGCTACTACAACTTGTGCATTTCCTTGGAAGAAAATTCCAGAGTTAATGTTACTGATGAAAATCACATATTTTTGTTATTAATTTATATTTAAGTTTACAGATCCTGTGCTTAATAACTCTTTACAGGCTCCCTCAGATGTGTGGTCTATGGCCTGAAAATCAGATCAGAATCACAAATTTCTTTTTTATTGTCTTAAAACAACATTAAATGAACTCAGTATTAAAGTAGTAAAAAGACATCATTTTAACAATTTTTTTTAATGAAAAACTATAAGATTCCTATAGAGCAAATGCTTAAAGAAAATAAACCCCAAGCAGACTTCACTTCAAGTAGAAAAGGAAGCTCTGGGGAAGCAGGGCTTTGGACTCCTGGTCAGCAGCTTTTCTAGGTGCTGTTCTTTGCGCTCCAGTGAGAGACCCTGGTGACTGTCCTCCACAATCATGTTCATTGTATCAGTAGTTTCATTTAAAAAATTACCTTATCAAAGGAGCTGGCAAATACCTTTCTTTTTTGCTTCCCATTCTATCTGAGGGACTCTTATACTTTATTTAAGATAGTTACTCTTTTTTTTTTTTCTTGCATCAACCTCACAGCTTTCTGACTTTGCCCTTCTAGGCAGAACTGGTCACTTCCTTCCTAGGGATACCAGTAAGCCTAGAATCCATTGCTGACTTAAAATTTGTCTTCTCTATGAGACTGTGAGTAGGACTGGTCATTTCTATCTTGATATATCTTCTGTCTAGCACTGAGCCTTATATAGGGAAGGTGCTCTATAAACATCCATTGAGTCAAAGGAAATCCAAACTCATACCGGAATATAATATTCTTTTTAAGACAACTTTTATTGTTTTTTCTAATAACAATACTATTCAACCATTGTAAAAATTCAAAAAAGATACCCAAGTGTGAATGGTCTGGTTTTTTTATGCCTTACTTCTAAGGTCCTTGTAGACTCCTTTTCTTTTATCATTAGGAACTCCCTAAAGGGTATATTCTGTGTTTCAGAATAGGCCTGTTGTTGTGTATTACTATGGCTAACAGAGATAGACCTCCAATAACCAGGCCAGAACTCAGCTGCTGTCCCTGACAGCTTCATCAAAATGCTGCTTCAGGTTGGAAGCCTGTTCCCAAGCTGCGGACTCCATGATGTCTTGGTTCCAGGATGGCTGGAACTTGATTTCTCCCTCTGAGTACTGAAGATATTGCCACTGTGCCATCAGGCAGTGCAGTTGAGAGGGCAGGAACTTGCCTGATACATCCCAGGGCTGGTTGGTAAGGGTATGGCATGCATTGCATGCTTAGTGAGGAGGTACCATTGCTATATCCCTTGAAGAAGCTGCTTTGCCATTTTAGAACCTAGATTCCCTCTCTAATGGTGAATTATTTCTCTAGGGCGCTATTGTCTGCTGTTTCCAATTATGCTACTCTGAACTCTTCACTATCTCCAGACATCAATCTACCTCTCTCAGTCTGAATCTCAATAGTGCATAGAAACCAAATTACACTCCAGAAGGCTCCTTAGCCCCCCATGTAATAATGAAGAATTGTTGTTTGTTTGTTTGTTTATTTAAGAGAGAAAGACTGGGGGCGAGCAGCAGAGAGAGAGGGGCAGAGAGAGAATCTTAAGCAGGTTCCATGGCAATGTGGGGCTCGATCTCACGACCCTGAGTTGAAGTCAAGAGTTGGACACTTAACTGACTGAGCCACCCAGGTGCCCCAAGAATTGTCCTTTTATAACAGAATAAAAAAATTTTTTTTTAAAGTGAACACTCAGTGAATATATTGTTTTTCCTAATTTGTATCATTAGCATTAGCTCTATTGTTTTAAATCATAATAAATGGTTTACCTGTATAAAAGATATGGTCTGTGGTGAGCTTTGCTAATTATAAAAAACCCCTGAAGTATAGTCTGTTGGGTTAGTGAGTCCTGATAGCAGATGCACACTTTGCTCTTCGAGGAACTGGTTCAAGGTATGCTTTCACCAGTGTATTATGTCCAACTGAGTTGTACGTAACTCATTTAGAGAAAAGTGAATTTACTTTTTCTCCTGGAGAGCTTGAGTTTTATTTTGTCTGGATATATATCTGATGTTATTTTGTTGCTTTACTTGTGTAGACATAGTCTGTGTTTTTTGCAGTTGGTGTTTCATGAGTAACACCCAGTTACATGAGAATGAAACCCATCTTTAACAACAATCATGAATACTGGATATACTTGCGTGGTGGATTCAGAGAATATATTTTTTCATGGTTCATGATACCTTTTAATGAGTTGTAAGGACCGGGACTGCAAGGCCTTTTATTATTTATAATGCTATACAGTCTGAAAAATCAGATGTGATTGTTTTGTGATGCTTAGTTCTACAGAACATAGAGCACATGCTAAAGATTGCTTTATTTATTGCTTTGAATCAAACCTACAAAGAACTAAACACACTTAAAACTCATGACTCCTAAACAAAGAGATACATTAAGACCCTCAAGTGGTCATTTTATTAAACAAATACAAATCTGAAACGTTTATGGTAAAATATTAATATTGAACAAAAATGTGTGTAAACAGTAACTCTACAACTGGGAAGACATGTCAGTTTTATTAATTTTGGTGACATCTTCCCAACCATGTCTAATCTTCAGTATCTTCTTCCTCAGGCATGGCAGGAATAGTATGGCTTTGCAAAACAGGACAATAATCGGAAGGAAGACAGCTATCATAAAAGTTGGAGGTGTATACCATACGAATTGTTTTATATCTACCCATTTATTCCAGGCAAAAATCAATGCATGTATTGTGCCCAGCAGAAGGGAAACAATTCCCAGCTTGCTCTGCAAAAGAAAAGAAAAATGATCTTGGTGGTTCAATAGGAGTTTACTCCACCCTACCTCATCTGTTCTGTTGCTTGGAAAGTCCTTCATTCATCTGTAATCATTTCCCTATTATATTTCTTTCTTTTTTTTTTTTTAAAGATTTTATTTATTTATTTGACAGAGAGAGACAGCCAGCGAGAGAGGGAACACAAGCAGGGGGAGTGGGAGAGGAAGAAGCAGGCTCATAGCAGAGGAGCCTGATGTGGGGCTCGATCCCACAACGCCGGGATCACACCCTGAGCCGAAGGCAGACGCTTAACCGCTGTGCCACCCAGGCGCCCCTCCCTATTATATTTCTTAACAATGCGCACTCACATCTTTCCATTCTCCTCGCAAATCCTCACCTCACCCCCTTACTTTGGGTAATGTTTTGTCCCCAGGTTATTCAAGTTGGGAAAATTCACAATCGATCTCCTTTCAATCTCAGCTAATCAATAACACCGTCTTTCTTTTCTCCACACTTTGTTCATCTGTCTTTGTTTATTTTATGGTGCTTTGTCTCTTGAGCATTTGCCTTCATTCTGCCTATCAAGAGACCTCTAAAATCAGGGACCTTTACTCATCACAGATTTCCTGCAGAATCCACACAAGGATTTGTGCGTTTTAGGTGCTCAGTAAATATTAATAGGTTGACTGATGATTAGTGCAAAAATCAATTTGATATCAGTGATCTTTATCAATTATGAAAGCAACTAAAGTAGGGGGAGCTTGGGTGGCTCAGTCATTAAGCGTCTGCCTTTGGCTCAGGGAGTGATCCCAGAGTCCTGGGATCGAGCGCCACATCGGGTTCCTCCGCTGGGAGCCTGCTTCTTCCTCTCCCACTCTCCCTGCCTGTGTTCCCTCTCTCGCTAGCTGTGTCTCTCTCCGTAAAATAAAAAATTAAATCTTAAAAAAAAAAAAAAAAAAGCAACTAAAGTAACTGACTTTGATTTTGGTACATGAATACTAAGGTGAATGAGTTTGGCCTATGTTAAAAATCAAACATCCTGATAAAGTGGAAAAATACCAACAACTATTTCCACTGTTTAAACAACACATAGAGATATGAAGATGTAAAGAAAAATTTCAACTTGTATTGAGATACTTGGCACTATCCAGAAAAAGGTGCTTAAAAATAGTTGTTCACCTATGTAATTTTATGGCATTCTGACAATAGCTCTTCTAGATAAGTTCTGACTTCTATTTGCTTTACTGGAAATGGTCATTAGCCTGCCAGAATGAATCCAACTCACAATTATTCAGCAGTAAGCACTCTTAAGCCCCAATGAATACAATCAAATAGTTAAGTTTATATTTTCAAATATCAATCTACAATTCTTGGATTGTAAATGAAAAGTTTCTAGGTTATTAATTGAAAAATATATGTGATTGGGTGAAGATTAATTTTACCAAATATATACTGTCTACTTATGAGGGACAAGGTCTTGTGTACATAGTAGAATGGGCTGGGTAGTCACGAAGCAGTGCTTGAATTCCTAATTACACCTAAAAGGTGGTGCTCAGCATATGTGTGACAGGCAGAGCAAATGTAGAAAGAAAGGTATTTAATGAGGAACAGAGAACTCTAATGGCTATCAAGCTAAGCCTCCACAATCAGCAAATACTGGGCTTGGAAAATGCGTCACCATTTCCAAGCTCCATTGTAATAACTCAGAGGGAGACATGTTTTCCTGCCTAATCCGATGTTCTGATGAAGTGTCTGTAGGAGTATATGTATAGACATGTAGAAGGGATAGTGGGGAAATGTCTGACTTTGTGGGGTTTTCCAAAAAAGTCCACCCATCGAAGCTAAAGCTATGTACTTTAAAAAACCTTGGCAGTGCTTACGATTAAATTAAATTCAGTCCTTTGTGTCCTGTCAGACATGGCTCCCCCTGTGAGTTCTGGCACACTGTTCTTCCTAGCGTGTAATCTACCACTAGGGGATGAACCTCAGTAAAGCCGAGATAATTTTAAATTCCAAGAATACTGAGAAACTTCAAGTAAGTAAGCTACATAAAATATAACTTGGAAAAAGCAGTCTTTAAAATTAGATATTAGAATACCTTTGGTAGATAAAATTCCGAATTTCAAGGAGAGGTGCTTTTTTAAAGGTAGTACCAAGCTGTGTCACTTAAAAGGCATAAGTAAAATCAGGTGGCAGGCAAAAGAATATTTTTATTTGGGGGAAACAAATAAACCATGAATATTAAATTCCTAAAATATCACCTGTGTAGTGATTAGGTGGATAGAAAATTGTCTAACAAGTTTCAAGTGTTAGAAATATTTTTCTTTGAGCAATGCTTTTTATTTATGTCCAGAAAACACTTCTACTTAGAAGCGAGAGGGGAAAATGGAGAGCACGTTATTGATTGGAACACGTGTGGGACCTTTGCTATTGGAAAACCATTTGTTATTTTATACTGGGCCAAGTCAGTGTACTTGATGATATTAGAAGCACAGAAAAGATTTGCCTCTCTGCGGGATCAGAGTTATTTCATATACAATTTACCTGAATATAGTGAAATTCTCTCCAGGTCAAAGAGTCACTCACAGATGGAATAGACGTGACAGCTAACAGAGCCAGGATTGCAAGTGCCATAATTCCCAGGGACACATAGATTTCCATTCTCCAAACATCATGCTCGATCCAGGCATCTTCTCTATTTTGTTGGACCTACCAGAGGGTGAAAAGGGGAAAGAAGGAAAGCAAACATTTGTTTCTGGCAGATGAATCTCCTTCGACATTCTCTCTGTCTGCGGTGGAGGGCCTGATAACGAGGAGCCTCCACAAATTCGTGGCTTTTTGCATTCTTCTATGAGAGACCACATAGGAGCGATCAACCCCTTTCCTTGATTGCAGCATTTATACAATCGGTTTTGTTAATTTCTATAATAGTTACTTGATGGTTAGGATAGTACTGTGCATGCTTGTGTGGTAAATAAGAACAATTAACATTAAAAAGTAATCTTGTGAGGTGGTAGAAGGTTGCTGTGCGGCCCTGTCCATGAACAAAATATGTGTTTAAGTTGTTAAAGTTGTAGTTTGCTCTTTTCAATGTGAAAAAAAAATTCCTCAGTGTCAAACTGTATATAACCAAGCTCCAATGAAGAGTTACAATAAAACATGGAGAAATGCAGATTACATTCCCGACACAGCATTTCAAAAGAGGTCTGGGGTACTGATCTTAAAATAAGAAAGCGTTAATTTGTTAGAGGATTCAGACTTTTTAGTTTAGTGGCCATATTGTCACCCCTACCTGTTGATAGGCCCAGTTGAGCAACCTGTATCTGTAGGATCGCCTCATCGGATACGATAAACTATAAATGGCATGTAGCATGGCAAAAAAGAAACTGAGGAGCCCCAGTTGTTTTCTTGTTAACATCCATCTATCCAACCAATGTGGAAATTTCTTATATTTGGTTCCATTATGAAGCTGTACAACGGCTGCTATCAGCCCCGGCAAATAGACCAGTGCCAAGAGGGTGATAGACACCATTGGCAAGACTTTGTTGATGACCAGGATTGGAATTTTGTAAAAATACTGTTGGTGAGACATTACAAAAGGGTGAATTATTTCCCTCAGAAGAGTGTAGAGAAAAGTCAGAGTTGAGACGACAGCAGCGATTTTAATTGGCCAGCGCCACAATGGAAAGAGTTCCTGTTTGTGCTGAAGCTCCGTGGGGCAATCAAATCCATCAAAGTGGGTGGTTTGGCGCATGTGCGAAAACACGGGTCTTTTCAGCATGCTGGTCTCTCCTGAGTCCTTATCCTGCAAAGGGAAGAAAATCAACATCGTAAACAAACAATGGGATTTCTCTTCAACGCATTACTTATTGTGCTCATGGTGCTTATCAGTAAAAAACGACATTCAGAACCTTGCTCTTGGTTACTGGTTAGCTGAAGATGTCATAGTCTATGTAGCACTGATTGAATATGGATTTAGCTATGCTGGGATTCTCCATTAATTTCTGTTATTTGTGTTTCTTTAAGGCAAAGGAATACATGCTTTTTTAAAGACAGAAGATTATCCACTAAAGCTGAGACCGCTGTGTTTCTATCTTGAAGGCATGAAAGAATGGAATAACGTAAGTGGGAAAATAAAATTGAAAAACTTAAAGAAAACCCAGTAATCTTTGGTAAAAACAATGAAACTTGTATTTGTTGAATTTATTTTATAATATTCTTATTGGTAATTGGACAACTCTCCACAAAGAGCGAATTCTTCATTAATTCAAGTACAAAGGGTCAGGAATAATACAGTCATTACAATGATAAAAATAGGTAATTTCCATCATGCTGTACTTTGATTTTGTATTTCTAAAATATCTCATTTGTGTAAGGAATGATTGACAAATACTCTATCAGAAGGTGCAAAGGTTATATACATAGTTAAATCCCATAGAGATGATCTATTTCCTAAGAAAGTTATACTTCTTTACTCAATTGCATTTCTAAGCAGCCAACAATTCAAAAAAGGTTACATTGAATATTTTGTCATTTCCCCAACTGACTACCAGAAAATTAAAAACAAAACAAAACAAAACAACAACACTTCTAAACAAGAACTTAGGATGTTTCATATTGTGCTGCTTTAATGAATTAATTTACTTTTTCACCCAATATGTTATTCCTCATTTCTTATAGCTCTCTATGTAGAACCATAACATATTAATGTTTAACGTGATGTGATTATCTTGTTCATTTCCTCATTTTATGCAGAGTAACCTTAAGTCACACAGTTCTCTATAATTTTAAGTGTTTAAACGTAGCCTCTTGCCATTTGACTTTTACTTTCAGGGATAAATCACTGTTACATCCAATGCTCTGTTTAGAAGGGAGTTGAGCATGATACAGCTTCTGTCACCTCTGCATGTTAAAACAATCTAAGTACAATCAACTGAGATCAATTTCCTGGTTAACGATGAAAAATTATAGAACAGCAAGTAAGATGGTTAACTTGAAAAATGGAAATGATTTTATTTTATGCACACTTACTTTATAGCCTATGTACCTGTAATATCTTCTTATTCCTATTAAAATAACAAAAATAATTTTCAAAAGTAACATTGTATTAAATTATTGTATATACTATCTTTCCTATTAAAATAACTAAGATAAAATACTTTCTGTAAAAACTGCCGTTGATATTATTTAGAAAGTCAAAAAGAGTTTGGGACCAAAAATTTCCACCACTTTTTCAGTCAAATAATGTAGTAAGAAACATTTAATCTTCAGGTGGCACAAAAGTGGGACAAGTGATTCTTAGTCCAAAATGGAATTTATTTGTTTAAACGGGGAATCATCAATCAACTTGGTGATCTCTTGGTAAGCGGCCATAATGCCTATGAAAAAAATGCATGCTTACAAAACTACTGTTACATGGGCACTGATGACTCTCTTAAGAAACTTAGACCCACAGAATGTTAGAAGGAATTGGAAGGGCCTTGGAGCTAATCTGGTCCAACTCTCTCATCTTATAGATAAATCAAGACCCAGGATTTTCAGTGACTTATTCGAGGTTATTCAGCTAAATCCATGACAGTCATTAAGGTAAAATTTCTCTTATATACCACCCTGAATCTTTGCCCATTGCAGTATCAGTGACAAGAATCAGAGTGAAGATACTTGTTGACTGCGGTGAAAATCACTGTTCCAACCCTAGGAGATACAGGACAGCATTAAAATTCTGTTTCCAGATTCAATGAATTATTATTAATATATTACCAAATAATCATCTTCTTCTGGATTTCTCCTAGGCTTCATTGTCCAAAGTTCTTCTTGGTTTGTAATGTCTTGTCTGCTCTCCATTAATTCTGTAGACTAGAATAGTGCCAGCCACCTATGAAAATAAGCATCATTATCTTCTTCAAGTCTATACTATTTAAGACATTAATGTTTGCTAGGGCAATAGAAAAATTTAGTCATGTAAGGACTAGAGTGGCCTAGAAAGTACAATTAAAATAGTGACTGATTTACCATTTAACCTCACATAATCTGCCAGAGTCTCAAACCAGTGCCCTTCTGTCAATAATAACAGCTTTGCTTTATCCAGCTATTGGTTCAATGAATGACAAACATGTCTATATGGAATTCAGAGGGTCAGATGTTGCCTTTTATTTTAGGAGAAGTTAACTCCAGGTACTTATTTAGAGGAAAGCCAACTCTGCTCAAAGTTAAATAGAATTAGGAATCTTTTTTTTTTTTTTTTTTTTTTTTGAGTAACAATGTTATCAGTAGAGGTTGGAGTTAGCTGATGTAAGATTATACTTTAGGACGTTGTATTTGATAGACTTTTGGGGTTTATACTGGAATCTGAAATAATAATTAAATTATTTTATGGGGAAATGTATTTTGAGGTACAAAGAATAGACACTGTTGGTAAGGTGGACCCTGATAGTGGCATAAAAAACCAAAAGGCTGTATTTTCAGAATGCCATTTTCTCATCGGAGTAACAGGCTGGTTTTTGTTGGTAAGACATGAATTGTTAATACATTTCCAATGGAGTTGTTGAATTGTATTTGATCACTGACATGCCTATTCTCCTGGTCAACCCTGTGGAAATTAATTGTGTCAGACTTACTACCTAACAAAGGAATCTCTGCCTTAACGCCCTTCACAGATCCTCCTCAGGCTTGGTGTAGCATTTTTTTAAAGGAAGGGAACATATGATATCACAATATTATTGTTTTTATTAGTTCTAAATTTATTTAGCAGTGGTTCTCAAACTTTAACGTGTATCACGTGTAGGCCTTATTAAACCACTGATTTGCCCCCTTCCCCCTCACGGTTTCCTGATCCTCAAGTCTGGGATAGGGCCTGGTTGAAATGTGGGGAAACCCTTGATTCGGCCGCTGGGACCCCTGAGGACTGTCCCTCCGCCGCAGGAGCTGTGTGGGCACCCGGCACCTGCAGGTGGCGTTGGACTGGCCATTAACAGACTGAGCCACCTGGGGCGCCCCAGGAATAGAAGTTGTATCTATTGTAACCAAACAAGAAATAATTCACTATGTTTAGATGTTTTAACTCTGAGTTGTAGGAGAGCAAAGATGTTAACATGCAAATCTACACTTATTCAATATTAACTCATTAACTATATTGTGAACAACAATATTAGGCAGTGGGATACGAAGTTAAACAAGATGGAGCCTCTGCTCTTACAGACTCAAAGTCTAGGGGAAAAGGGAAAAATTTCAACAACTAACTATGTGGTAGTGCAATGGGTTCCAAAGAAAGACAGTTTTATAGGCTGATCGTGGCATGGAAAGGGTGAGGGCTCTCTTGTAGACCTGGTCCTGGGGCCTCAAGCAAGTTGGCAGTGTTTGCTGATTGAGGGCCACTTTGTACAAAATCTGGGTGAAAAGGCAAAGTGGCCTTGGAGAAGTATCCACCCATTCATCTGCATGGTAGGGAGACCATACTGGAGAGCAAGGCCAAGGAAAAGCCCAGGGCAGTGAGGGAGCCTGTTGGCTCTGTGGTCCACAGTCAAATTTGTGCCAGAAGCCAAGAAAATAAAATATCCATCAAATAAAATATGTTGGTTTCCATCAGACATTAACCAAATATATAATTTAAATTCTGCAGAAAAATCTTTTCATGAAAAAAAAAAAAAAAAGGAAACAACATAGTGTTCAGATGTTAGGAACTCCAGAGTTGACCCAAAGTTCTCCAACTTTCATCCCCTTTAAAAAGCAAAACATATTTCTGATGTGGCTGTTCCGTTTTGCTGTACCAGAATGGCTGACCTGATGTTCCTGCTAAATATTGACACAGCCCAACTGACTCATGTTTTTGTCAAAGAGTTTAGAATATGAAGAAACTCAATGACTGGAGCACAATATGGATTGCAAATTATTTCCAAACCTTCTATACTTTCGAGTGTATACTTGCTTCCCCACATTTCACTATGTAAAGGTAAGATGTTTTTCTTCACTGGGCTGTTTTTTTAAGCATTGCTTAATATCCATGTTAAATAAATCTATAAATGTCAGGATGTCGTGGGAAATTTTTTTTTAATGAAAATTTAGAAGTGTTTGTAAATTTTATGTCACCCCTTCCATGGGTTTGACCCACGACATATATGAAGCCTTCTTTGGTCGACTATTCGGTGAGAACTTGAACCCCAAACCAGATCCTGGAAGAGGAGTACTAATGTTCCCAGAACTTAAAATGAAAACTTCCTGTTACTAGGAAACCTGAAGGCAAGTCACACGATTTTAAGCACTCTGTACCAATCATTCATCAATGCTATGCAAACTCGCGGCGATTTTGCCAAGTTGGAAAACTTGCCATCAGAATCCAACCGAAGGACAAACTTAATAACCCATCATATCCCCGAGCCCCTAGCGAAAAGACTTCCTTGTGAGTCCCTGGCTCCCAGCCCCTGGACCGGCCACAACGGACCAGTGTGCTCGGCGGAGAGCTGGGCTGCAGGGCGGCGCGTCCAGGAGCCGCGCATAAGAGGCGAATTGAGCTGCTCTCGCCCGGAACGCCGCCGCCCCAGGGCTGGGAAGGCTTGCAAGCCGCTACACCCCTCCCGAGGCTGAGAGCCCGCGCCCGCCCTCGCAGGGACACACGGAAGCGGGCAGCAAGCAGCGAGCCGGGACGATTCAAGGGACTCACCCGCTCCTCGGCGCGACCAGACGGTAAGTTGCGGCGCAGCTGCTGCGGGGACGTGCCAACCCCACGCGGTGTCCGAGCCCCGGAGCGTGGAGCCTGCTCTCCCGTGCAGACCCCGCCTCTTTGTAAATGGCCCGTCCAGCGCCACCTGCAGGTACCGGGCGCCCGCGCGGCTCCTGCCGCGGAGGGACAGTCCTCGGAGGTCCCGGCGGCCCAACCAAGGGTTTCCCCACATTGCTACCGGGCCGCTCCCGGTTTTCTTTCAAATGGCCGCCTTCCGCCGGAGGCAGGCTTCTCCCACTTGGTTAATCTCCCGAGGAACGAACATTCGTGCAATTCTTTGGAGCAGTGGTTCTCAGACTTTAACTTGTATCACCTGTAGGCCTTATTAAAACGCTGATTTGCCCCCTTCCCCTCATGGTTTCCTGATCCTCAAGTCTGGGATAGGGCCTGAGTTTCTGCGTTTCTAGCAAGTTCCCTGGTGATGCTGGAGCATTCTCGGATCACACTTGCAGATGGACTGCTTTAGAGCTTAGCCAGCCCGTTTTAAACTTCGCAGCAACTCTGTGAAGTGACTAAATCCAGTGTGAATCTCTGAGAGTGACTTGCCCCCTAAGTTGTACAAATCTTGTACCCTAAACTGCACGAGGCCTGTCCCCTGGCTGAAGAGGCCTTTAAACCCCACGTCCACTCCTCTTCCTTGCCTCTGATATATTAAAGCCAACTTCCCATACCCTAACCCAATCAGGCATTCAATTCTAAAGTAAAGCTACCGTCGCTATTTAAAAGTTTCAGGGGTGTTTTTAAAATATAAGAGGTATGGAAAAAGAATGTGTGCGAGGGTGGGGTGGGGGGTTCCTCCTCTGAGTTGGAACCGGCCTCAGGGTAGAGTGTCTGAGACCTGAATTGCAAAAGGATCTTGCAACAGCCTCAGAACTAATCTGATTAGAAAAACAAAGGAAAATAAATGCTCAACCGCTCAACCGCAGTTTCTGTGATTGTTCTTTAATCAAAGCTCAGGCAACGAAGGACTGTACATGTTTTATATGTATTTTTTTTTTAGTCATTGCCTTTGCACAGGGTACTATTAAAGCCCTTTGAAGATTAAATTACCATGGCCTGACTCCTTGTGGTAGAAACAGAATCTTACACTTTTTATTTCTAGTGAAACTAGAAAATAATCACTTAAAGAAGTTTTAGGGAGGCTGCTTCTCCCGCTCACTCTCCCTCTGTGCTTTTCCTCTCTCTCTCTCTCCCTCTCAAATAAATAAAGTCTTCAAAAAGTTTTAGAAAAAAAATCTCTCTGCATTTATAGCATAAACCACAAAGAATTTAGAGAGATTGTTAAATGAGTCTGAGCATTGTTGAATTTTAAAATGATCTTGGGTCTTAAAGGATCAAACAAAGCAATGTGCTTTCATTTTTTAAGCTTTGGTAGAACAGGTCATTCTCTTTTTCATAATCTATTTTGCACATGAAGAGTGCAAGGAAGTTATTATTATGTTAAATAAGTTGACTAATTATAGCAAACTCCAATTAAGACTGCTTTCCTTCTCCTAATGAAAACATTTAAAAACAAGGCCCAAATGTTTTTGTTTTATAATTAAACTAACAATTTTATTTCTGCATTTCTTCTGAAAGTTTTTGTTCAATATTTTAGTGTGGTGAATATAGTATGTTTCGAAGTAAAAGACTGAAAATATGAGGTTGTTTACAAATTAGTTTGTAGATATTATAAAGGCAAACACAATATTGGATTAAAAACTGTGTATTAAAGAACTTTTATTAAGTTGTCAGGAGTTAGTATTACAGAAGAAATTTCTGCAATTTTTGCATGCAGATGGCCAAAATGACCTGTGATTTGGTATGACCAGATTTTTTTCTTTTTTCATTTTCCTTTCTTCTTCTTTTTTTTAGAAACACAAAGCCAAAGCATCTAAAAATGTTCTGAGTCAGCTTCTATATAGCACATCCTTTTCAAAACCAGTATGATTTGTGGAAAACAGTGTTAGGCCATTATACATTTTGAAAAGCAGCACATGCTGGTTTTGGCATGACTCATAAGAACTAGAGGATTTTAGAAGAGGAATAAAGCTGTGAGCTACAACCGAATTTGGATCATTCAGAATATTTTGTAACAAACTTAAAGTATAGTGAGAGAGCATATTAACGAAACAGTTCTTCAGTGTTATTTGGGATCAAATGCCGAACGTGTCACAGGGAAAATATAATAATTTATATTATTTTATTATATTTATATATTATTTATATGTCATGAACGTGTCACAGGGAAAATATAATAATTTAGACTCTATGAGTACTTCTCCCTGACCAATAAGCAACCTAAACTTAGAACCTGATGGAACTGCCATTTAAGAAGGATAGAGTATGATGGTGTAAAAGATAAAATAAAAATGATCATACCATTAAAAATAATCACAATGAGCAATACACAGCAAATTGTAAGTTGGTGACAGGAACTTTAGTTTATCTCTTTGGGAAATCAAACTAACTCCTGAGGGCACAGTGATTCAAATTAGGATCAACATAATTCCAAGGCTACTTCTTACCGTGGAAGGATAGTCAGGGTTATTTTAGGATGAGGAAAAAAATTGTATCCAAAGTTCATGAACTATTTTGTCAAAATGATCGTGTTAGTGCAGACACGATAAAGCTGACCTGGCCTAATTTTCTGATTCTTCTTGCCTCATCTGACAAATCCTCTTCACTCACTCAGGATCTCCTGGTAATGATCGAAGTACTGTATGTGGTCAGTTTGTCCTCCAGTCTGTAAGTTAAAGTAGCTGGAGGTAGAGAGAAGGCCTAACCTTGGGGCTGGAGGCTTACAAATTCTTCCATGTGTTTCCCCCCAACACATTTACTGCTCATTCACCAGCACTGTTAACAGCCAACATATGTTCTAGATATGTTCTAAGAATAGGTGGTTTATTTTGATACTCACAGACCCATCTCTGCCCAAATACTGCTTTATGATGCTCAAAATTCCATGATAAAATGTACTCTGTTGTCTTCATCTCTGTTGTAATTCATCAAAGGGCTAAAATCCCTGGAAATTGTACCATGTTAAACCTTACCAGTTATTTACATCCTACTATGAATAAATACTTCAGTACTTTTTTGAAAACATGTTCTAGCATGGGGGGGCGATATACCAGGATATTGAAGACTTACACTGGGAAAGTTGTAAAGGGATTGTATCTTAGAAGAAAAAGCAGCCCTGGGACCAAGAGGATAGATTTCACCACTTTCATCATAGTACTTAAACAAGGCAATTCCTTCTTTTATCATAGGTGCATATCAAACATTTCATGATAGTGAAATAAATCTCTTGTTTAAACCACTCTATCTTGGTCCTCTTTGTTATAGTAGCTAAGGCCATACCCTAGCTTGTTTGATATGTTACAGGACTTTTTAGAGTCTGTCTGTATTGAAGATTTTTATATGTGTTTCTGTTATCCTCATTAAATTGGGAGCTTTAAGAGGCAGAGACCTTGCCTTTAAAAAAATTAATTAACTTTTTATTTTTTAAGTAGGTTCCATGCTGAGCATGGAGCCCAACATGGGGCTTGAACTCACAACCCTGAGCTGAGATCAAGAGTCAGATGCTTAACTGACAGAGCCACCCAGGCGCCCCTGAGGTCTTGCCATTTTTAATCCTTATATCTCTTGTAATTTAGAGATTAGATGGAATAGATTCATTGTAAATGTTTGTGGAATGTGATTTTAGCCCTTGGTCTAAAGAGTTGTATAGGGCACATAAATATGGAGTCCATGAATGTCTAGACGTCATTCAGACCCAAACTGTCGGCACATATCCACTGTTATTTATTTCACAAAGAACACACTCTTCCCACCTTTCTTAGTCTGTATCCTTCTTGTTTTCAGCTACAGGAACATGTGGGTCCAGAGTTGCCATTGTCACAGGAATTACAGACCTTATGTGTCTTGGGTTGTAGGAGATGGGGGAATGAAGAGTGTTGGGTAGGGAGAGCTGGTTCAATACAGAGTTCAAGAAGGCTGATGGGGAGAGTTGGGTCTAAAATTTCTGGTAATGGACTCTGCCTAATAAAGTTCTTGGCATAAAGAACCATGCCTACCAATTCCTGGATTTGAGCTTCCAGAAGAGAGGATACTATCAGTTATGAAATGCCTACTCTTTCCCAGGACTGGTTTTGGTTCTCTCACTATCCCCACTATATTGTTCTTATCCTCTCTTTATAGGTGAACTGAAGCTTAGAAAGTTTAAGTAACACGATCAAAGTTGTACAATTTTTAGAGATCAAGCTGGGGCCTCAACCAAAATATACCCTATGCCGGTTCGTTTCCATTGAACTATACTGCCTCTATAACCACATAGAAGCAGCCAAAATTTCCTCAGGCTGCATCAGGTTGGGGGGATTCAGGAGAGCTTAACAGTTAACAGGAACCATCCAATAATCCATTCCGTTTTCCCGAGGTATCAGTTAGAGCACTGGCTAAGCTACTCTAACACAGAGGACCAAATATGGTGTTTAAAGAAGTAGTTTCACTGTCAGGTAATAGTCCTGCAGTGAGTATTCCAAGTTGGTGAGGTCGTTCTGCTCCACGAGGTCGTTCAGGCATACCGACTCCTTCCACCTGGTTGCCCTGCTGTCTCCTAGGGCACTGCTCTTGGCATCATGATTGGAGGGTGGCATAGGCATATCCATGATCGAGTTGCCGGAAAGGGAAAGAGTACAAGTCTGAAGCAATTGTTTGCTACTTGGAATTGAGGCGGAAGTTGCCCAATCACTTCCTCTCACATTCTATTGAAGATAATTTACACATATGGCCAGGTAGGCAGTAAGATGCAGTCTCTGGCTGGGTGGCTGGATGGTAAGGTGTATTAGCATGGAAAAGGGTAGCAATTTTGGTGAACAACCAGATGTCTCCACCACATTCTTGCCTCCATTCTTGCCTCCAACTCTGATCTTTATGTTTATACCAAGCTTGGGAACTTTGATTTCTTCCTTCATTGGGCTTACTGTCTTCCTCATTCTGAAGCCTGTCTGAAGGTTCAGGGTAAACTTGTTACTCCCAGCTCAATCTTACACTGGAGGCTGTTAGTACCAAAGTGAGCTCTTGTGTATCTTGACCACTAGCATCCTCGTGTAGAGGTTCTCTCACATGGTCTTCCTGCTGGCTCCCCAGGTATGGCTGGACATGGCCAATACTCAGTGGGAATGCCACTTGGTTCCACCGTGGGACTCCCTACTACCCTAGAATTGAGTTTTCTTTTTAATTAAAAAAAAGCCGGGTATCATAACTGAAAACCAATACTAGGGGTACCAAGAAGGCAAATCTATATGACGTATGTTCTTTATATTTCCAGGAGTGGAGTATTTATGCACAGTGTTTCAGAACCGCTTCTTAGCAGCTTTTCCAGTTTCTCACAGCACCTTGGGTTTCTAAAGTCTTCCTAAGGACCTGAGGCATATTTTTTCTTGGGACAGAAAATACCTAAGCCCTAATAAATATGAATTTATTAATATATACTCATTAAATGCAGGATAGGGCCTTGTGCTGAATCCTGTAAGATAAAGTCCAATTTAAACAGTCACTTAAAAGATTTTTGTAAAGGGGGTACCTGGCTGGCTCAGTCAGTAGAGCATCTGACTCTTGATTTCAGGGTTGTGAGTTCAAGCCCCACATTGGGTGTAGAGATAACTTAAAAAAAAAATTCTTGCAAAGAAATTGCAGTTTGAAGATTAATATCCATAATGAAAACATAAGCCAAGAAAAAGAAGGTGAAAGAGCTGGCATGTTTTGTTGCTGTCTTTAATTTTTATTTTTTCTAGCTTCATTGAGTTATAATTGATCTCTAACATATGCAGTTACATGCAGTGTACAATGTAATGATTTGATAGCACGAACTCACTTTGTTAAGAATTCTTTTTTTTTTTTTTGTGGTAAGAACTTTTAAGAGCTACTCTCTTAGCAACTGTCAAATATACAATACAATATGGTTAAGTATAGTCACCATGCTGTACATTACATCCCCAGGACTTTATTCATCTTAGAACTGGAAGTTTGTATTTTTAATGACTTTCATCCATTCCACACCTCCCCACCCCTGCCCTGATTCCTGGCAACCACCAGTCTATTCTCTGTTTCCATGACTTCAGTTTTTTCAGATTTCCCATGTAAGGGAGATCTTGCTCTGTATTTGTTTTTCTCTCTCTTACTTGTTTCACTTGGCATAATGCCCTCAAGTTTCATATATGTTGCCATAAATGGCAGAATTTTCTTCTTTTTTATGGCTGAATAATATTCCAGTGTGTGTATATGTGTGTATACAAGTCTATATATCAAATACATAATATATAATATAATCATGTAATTAACACTATATATATATTGTGTGTGTGTATCCTATATGTGATATATGTCACATTTTCTTTATTCATCCTTCAGTGGGCCCTTAGGTTGTTTCCCTGTCTTGACTATTATAAATAATACTGCAGTGAACATGGGGTGCAGATATCTCTTCAAGATGGTGACTTTATTTCCTTCAGATACACACCCATAGGTGGAATTGCCGGATCATATGGTAGCTCTATTTTGAATTTGTTTAGGAATTCACCATATTGTTTTCTATAGAGGCTGCACCGGTGAGCATTCCCACCAATAGTGTATAAGAGTTCCCCTTTCTCCACTTCCTCGAGCTAACATTTTTTCTTACTCAAAGTTAAATCTCTTTGTCAGTTTCATTACAAAGAAATTTTGGGAAGCCTTCCAGAAGACTATTTGAAATGTGAATGTATGTCTAGCATAGATAATGACAAATCTCACCTAATTATATTGAGGTATTAGCTTCTGATTATGTATATGTGCTTATATGTATATATTGATAGGGTGTGTGATCAAAAACTGGAGAGACCTTTGTTGTAGGGAAAGGAGAACATGGAATGGTTCAGTAGGAGAACCAGGAGACAAAGAGACTTCTTCTTCTGTACTCTCGTTACCTTGTACTCAGCTTTCTCTGCTAGACTGTAACCTGTTGGGAGGCAGGGACCATTTCTTTTCATTTGACATCTCAGGCTCAGTAAAGAACATAGTACAAAGTGAAGAGCTGATAAACTGCTTTTCCTTGGGGAGAGTTTAAGGAGCAGGTGGTCAACAGCTATGGAAAAAGAACAAGGTTAAATAAGGTAAGAAATAAATGTTGGATTCAACATTTGAGATGACTTCATTGTATGAAAACAATTGAGGGAGGAAGCCAGACTGAGTGTATCAAGGCAGAAATGGGGAACAGACTCTAATGGATTAGGTAAGAAAGGAAGGAGAGTTGGGGCAGCAGCCAGGGAACAGGAGAGAGATTAGAATCCTCTTATAGGCTGAGAAGAAGAGAACTGTGTAAAGAGAGAGATTGAAGAGCTATGAAAAAAGGAGACTAATTGATGGAGTTAGGTGCTGGAGAAAAATGAACAGAGAGGAAAAGCAGAACATGGCGGAAAGATTATCTTTGAGCAGAAGAGGGGCCCCGTTTTCTCAGGGATTAGGAGAAAGAAGAGAACTGTGAGATGCGCACAGCCTTGTGGGGAGGGGTGAAGGACGGTGAGCGAGCTTAGGTCTGATGGCAGTCAGGACCTGCTGAAGGGAATGCAAGGTAAGGACTCTGAAACTGTAAACATTGATGAGTTATTTTCTGTCTTCAGAGTGTCTAACATTTGTTTGGCTAAAATGGGATGATAAGGTATATGAATACCTGAGTTCACTGGGAAAAAAATGCAAAGTCGCTTAGAACCAAGTACTGGGTAATAAAATAAAGACAGGGGTGCCTAAAACTCAAAGAAGTGATAAAGCAATGATATGGCATTCAGTTGGTTAGGGAAGGTACCGTGGAAAAGTGGATCTTTTGAACTTGGCCTCTGAAGACTCAGAGATTTTTCGCCAGGGAAAAGAAAGGGAAAGGTCTTGTTTTCTCTTTCAAACCAGAAGTGGCATATATGGATTAAAGTTTTCTTTGGTCTAGCAGCATGTTTATGTCCAGGAATTAGCTTTATAAACTTAGTAGATTTCCTCCCCTAGAGCACTGCTCGTTTGGGTTAACCTGAGAATTTCCCAACAGCCTATTGCTTGTGATTCCTTAGCACTTCTTCAAGATTTCTCCTTCCTCACTGAGCTTGTGAAGGTGTTAGCTTTCTTCCTATCTCTAGCCCTTAGCAGAGAGCATGACTCACAGTAGCCGCAGCTCAAAAAACCCAAAAAGAACAAAAAATTGAGTTGAATTCTCCCACTCAGCCTTTGCTGTCAGCCTGTCCTTAGTCATGCTTTTGCATTCCAGTTAGCTTCCCCCCAAAGCCTCCTTTCTGTCTACACACCTCTATTAGAGCTCATTTCTGATCACGTTCCAGTCCATCATGTAACATGCCTCTCTCTCCTACTGATTGGCAGCGACAGAATCCTTAAGGACCCACCAGGAGCTTCATGGGGCGAGTGTTCACTTGGGATCATCCAATACGAAACACAAAAATAGGTTTGAACAATAGAGCCGACTTTATGCACTGTTTCTGTCTGAGAAGGCATAGGGTTCTTCTTCCAATCAAGGCAACTATTCATCTTCTCAGTGTGGAAGGGGGCCTCTGGGAAGCTGAGACCTAACAGCTTCTGCGGAGTTGATTGGGTGGCGGGCTGCTGTGCTACGTGGCCACACGGTGGCTCCAGAGCCCTTTGTAGTAAACATGAACACATGTATTCCAGGGTCAGGGCCGAAGCTGCTTTCTGCTACATGGTTTCACCAGACTTTTTCAAACTCACTGTAAAGAGAGAAGGATGGCATTTTTTGGTGATTGTGTTCGTATTATGATAGCCGAGCACATTCTGAGGTCTAAGTAATTTCCATGAGGCTGAGAGTAAGCATCAAATTCCATATGCTCAGACATCGATCATCTGTTTGCTTATGAGTATCTATGCGTGTATTGTTACATCATATCCTTTACTATCTATATCTACATCTGTATCTAATGTTTACTGAATTAAATGGTACTAAATGTTTACCATTGCAAGCATTTCCATAAATTATTATTTTTTTAGGGAGGTATAATTGATGTATAAAATTATACCACTTCCAGGTCTACAACATGTTTTGATAGTCGTCTGTATTGCAAAATGATCACTGTAGTAAGTCTGGTTGACATCTGTCACTGTTTATAGTGACAAAAAAATGTTTTTTCTTGTGATGAGAATTTCTAAGATCTATTCTTTTAGCAACTTTCAAGTAGGCAATGGAGTATTTTTACCTATAGTAACCACACCATACATGACATGCCTATTGCTTACGTATTTTATAATTGGAAATTTGTACCTTTTTACCCCCTTTACCCAATCTCCACCCTCTCCCCCACCACTGGCAACCACCAATCTCTTCTCTGTATCTATGAGCTCAGATTTTTTTTTAAGATGACACATATAAGTGAGATCATATAGTATTTGTTTTTCTCTGTCTGACTTACATCACTTAGCGTCATGCCCTCAAGATCTATCCATGTTGTTGTGAATGGCAAGATTTCATTCCTTTTTTTTTTTAGAAAAAAAAGAAAACAAGCTCTAGACAGTTTTACTAAAGAAAAATTTTTGCATGATTTACTTTTCACCAGTCTGTTCTGGTGTGCTTCTCATGGTATCAGAATCATCTGGATCCATGATAGCCAGGGTACATATTCCGTAGTATTTCCCACATGCCGTGTCCAATTCAATATCATTGCCACTGTGGTGATGGACACTGGTTTTGGCCAACGTGGTGTAGTATTCTATTGCAGATTTCCTCAAGGCTGGGCTGTTGTTGGTGAGGATGACCAGTTTCGCTTGTCATTTCTAATCATTTTCAGAGTCTGCTTGTATCCCAGTGAGTACCTTCCACTTTTCATAATGAGTTGGAGCCTAGAGTTGATCAACTCCAGTGACTTCTTCATTTTTTTGTGGCCACCATCTTCCTGCCTTAGATGCGGGACAGCCCCAGCCAAGAGCAGCTGCCAAGATGGCCAGAGTGAGAAAGGAAAGAGCTCCCACCAAGATGTCAATCCTTTATATTATTGAATAATATTTCATTGTGCACTCATGCACACACACACACACACACACACACACTCCACACTTTCTTTATCCAGTCATCCTTCAAAGGACACTTAGGTTGTTTCCACGTCTTGACTATTGTACATAATGCTGCAATAAATATGGGGGTGCATATGTTTTTTTGAGTGAGTGTTTTTGTTTTCTTCAGACGCATATCCGGAAGTGGAATTGCTGGATCACATGGTACTTCTATCTGTAATTTTTTGAGGGACTGCCATATTGTTTGTCATAGTGGCTGCACCAATTTACATTCCCACCAGCAGTGCACACGCGTTCCCTTTGCTCCACACCCTCCCCCACACTTGTCATTTCTTGTCTTTTTGATAATAGCCATTCCAGCAGCTATGAGGTGATATAAGTTATCTTATTTAATCTGTACAAACCCCTTGAAAATAGGTACTTTTTTCCTTTTACAAATCAGGAAATTGAGGCTTAGAGAAGATAAATAACCTGCTCAAGCACACGAAGCCTTTTAATTCTTTACAACCACATGTGATGCTTCTGATAGTTCCTTGAACTTTCACAACGTCTTAGTGATATATATGCACAGAGAAATAGGAGCAGTTTATAGTCAATTGATTAAATAGGGAAGAAAGTCTTGGTGACCAAAGTGTTTGTCTCTGGTTCCCGACCTGTTGAATTTTAGTTTCTTTTAGTGTGGGGATTTTTTTTTTTTAAGATTTTATTTATTTCTTTGACAGAGAGAGACAGCCAGTGAGAGAGAGAACACAAGCGGGGGGAGTGGGAGAGGAAGAAGGACCCTGGGATCATGCCCTGAGCTGAAGGCAGATGCTTAATGACTGAGCCACCCAGGCGCCCCTAGTGTGGGGATTTTGTCCTTGGTCAAAGTAGACACATTGCACCCACACTTATGCTACAGCAGAAGGATGGCTATTGGCATAGGCTACTGTAGGATGGAAGAAATCACTCCATTCCTGGAGAGCATTAAGAGCCCCTTTTAAGCCTCAGGCATTACTGAAGGGATTTGCTTAAGAATCATGAATAGCAGCCATAAGCTGAGACATTGTGAGATCACCCATGTGATCCTTTTATTCTGGTCACCATGGCCAAGGACTTCATACCAGGTGTTTAATGATCACTTTATTGTATCTACTGGAATGTAATGATCAGACGTAGAGTGAAGGAAAAACTGTCTAACTCAGGTTCGTGGCCTATAACATGAGAAAATAATTTACCCTATTTCATAAGGTAGTTGTCAGGGTTAAATGAGGAAATGAATGTAAACTGTATGGCACATAGAAAGGGTGCCATGAGTGTTGCCATTATTCTTGGAGAATAATGGGTGGCAGCGTTGAATCAAGGCAGGGAATTGGCAGAAGGAGGAAGGAAAGGGCTGTGCAAAGGAAGGCAGGCAGGCAGGCCAGATACATGAGGGAATGAAGGGTGGAGAACGGGGGCCCTTGGTTGCATCTGCAGGCTGCAAAAGCTGTTAGTTCCTCAGTCCTGAAAACAACCAGCCCCAAAGTCATAGACTTTCTGGCAGAAGACTTAGAGATCATCAAATTTAACCAGGATGCATAAGAGAAAAATGAATTCTGGGACTTCTTCAACGTCAGCTAGCTGCAGCTCTTGGCCTAGGATCCAGAACTCCTGACTTTGGTTCTGGTGTTGTTTTACCACTGCTCACATGGTTTTATGTTAATCTGGATATTTGCAAACATGAGACTGAGATAGATTTTGTCCGTATGACATGGGCTCACCTCAGAGCCTTGAGTTGCTGAAATAATGCCATCTGGAGCTGCGGGAGGGCAAGGTGTTATATCTTTAAATCAAAAGGACAACTCACGCGGAGACTTAGTTCTCCTTGGCGTAGTCTCCTCAAGTTCATGGTGCATTCAATACATCTCTTCCTACAAAGGCTACGTGTAATGTGATTTTTCCTTGTTAGGAGAGAATGATGATTTCTTTTGTGTGTGACCTCTTCAAGATGCTCTCTATTATCTTTACTTATGATATAACCTTATAGAGACTTATTTCTCAGTAAGATCCCGAATATGAATAGCAGTAACTTGATTTTATGGGTTAATATATTTTCCATAGAGTTATGCTTTCTGAGTCTTCCTTAGAGGAAAAAAAAATCTTACTTACATAGATATATTAGCATCTATCTTCTGTATACATGGCTACTAGATGAAAGGAAGTGGGGAGTAGTTCTTTGAATGGTTTCTCAAGGTTTAGAGGCTGTTAAAATGGAAGGACCATTTCCTCTAAAATTACATTGAAATTTTATTTGTGGGCCCAGACATAGAGTCACTGTACCATTTTATTGGTTCATTTTTATACGTTGTTAATGAGATTTTTCATTTCACCGTTCAAATAAGTATCTTTTAGAAAAGATTATTCCTTCCCTCCCACTCTCAGATACACACATCAATATGGGTGAAGAAAAAAATTGGAACCGTGATAACGCTAAGTTAAAACATTATGTTTATTGTGGCTTCTGATGACAAACGTACTGTTTATTGAATGAAATGTGGAAATTATAGAACAGAAAGAAGAAAGTAAGAATGAATGGTAATTTCATCAAGCAAGTGGAGTTATGCTTCTGTTGAGAATTTGGTGTATGCCTTTCTAGAGAAAGATAGATATCGTTACATGCGAATAGGATTACAGTAGGTACTGCTGCTCTTTAGTTGTATAATCATTACTCGGTTTCCTGGAATCTCAGAGCAAAATCTTATTAAAAGGAGGCGCGGTCTAAAGGGAAACAGTGGTGAGCATAGAAAAACAGAAACAGTAATTTCTTTCTGATGAAGAGCTCTGGACTTGTGACTGTTTCTGTGGGTTCCAGGGATTTTGCTGACGTGGGGTTCTGAGATTCAAAAGTGTCTGAATGATTGAAACCAAGAGACAGGGTGTAAAAAAGGGAGAGGAAGGAAAATACTAGCTTTCTTGATAAGTCAAAGATGGTGTTTAAATGGACTGGCGTGTGTTGGTTCAGTTCCCGTGGTCTAACCTATCGAAATCGCTGTTTGTGTCAGCGGTGCCGTTGCAAACCCCCGTATGTTGACAGTTTTTGCTTCTTCAAAAAGTGCTACAATAAACATCCTTGTATTAATGTTCTTATTCACTGGCACTTTATTTCTATGTGATTGATATCCATGCAGGGGATTTCTGGGTCTGAGGCCATATGAATTTTAAATTTAGTTGATATTGGCAGATTGTTTCTTAAAAACACCCTTGATGACTCACATTTCTGCTCGGAGTGCCTTCTCCTGGCAGCGCCGCCACCGTAGGCGTCACTAAAGAACATTGCTCTTCTGATACGTGTATGCAGCTCGTAACGTGGCTACTTTAACTTGTTTTTCTCTAACTACCTGCAAGTTCCAGCGTATCTTCATCGATTACTTGTTATTTCTTCACCGATTTTGGCAGAGCAGCTTTCGCCTATATAGCAATTTGTTTTTATAAAGTCAAATAAATCTACCTTCTTAAAAAAAAACTTATTTTTCTTATTTTTTCCTCAAATGTTTAATCCCTTATTGTATATTTAAGCCTTTAATGTAGCTTAAATTTATTTTTATATATTGTTTAGATAGGGGTATGATTTTATTTTCTTTCAGATGCCTGGTCATTTGTGCCAAGCTCTTCTCTCCTAGAGAAATTAAGTATCTTTTTCATAATTAAGTTACCGTATATAGTGGGATCTATTTGGGTTTAGTGTTATTGTGTTTTACCAACTGTTTATCCTTTACCACACCAATGACAAATTGAATTGAATACAATGGCTTAATAGAGACAGATTTTTGCCTAACTTTGGTAGGAAGCTTGCTCCAAGTTATAAAGTGACCTCCTGTCATAAAGTTACAAGAAAATTTGGGGTGCCTGGGTGACTCTGTCGGTTAAGCATCTGACTCCTGATTTTAGCTCAGGTCATGATCTCCAGCTGGTGAGACTGAGCCCCACATTGGGCTCCGTGCTGAGCAGGGAGTCTACCTAAAATTTTCTCTCTCCTTCTCTCTCTCCCTATACACCCCTCCCCCGATCGCGCGCTCTCTCTTTCTCTCTCTCTCAAATAAATAAATCTTAAAGCAAAAAGATTCAAGAAAATTTGCTTTCCCTCTGGGTAAGTCCAGTTAGCAAACACAAGTAGCCTACAATCCCCCCACCTCAGTCTTAAAGCCTCTCCCAAAGGTCATTTCAGTGGAGTTGAGCTAGACTTAGTTCTGGTTTCTCTTCCCCGTTGCAACAGCCTTGAATGAAGTTTTCTTTGCCTGTTCTACTTTGTCTGGTACAATTTTTGCTTTGATAGAGCTTATATTCTTTGTTCTGGAAAATTTTCTCAACTCTTTGTTGATGGTTCCCTCCTCACTGTCCTTGTTCTTTCATGGTTCTGCCGGGACCCAGGTTTTTGTGGTTTGTTTGATCTTGTGGCTCTGCCATCCCTGAAGGCCTTGGGATCCCCTCTGGATCTCTGAATCTAGCCAACAGATAGGGAAAGAGAGGGAGCATCGCCTTGGGAGGTTTTAATGGGTCAGGCCTAGAACTGGTATTCATCATTACATTTATATCCCATTGGCCAAACTCACTCACACCTAAATATAAGCGAGTTGGGAAAATGTAGTCAAGCATGTGTCCAGGAGGAGAAAAAGAGGGTTTTGTGAGTATAAAGAGACTTCTGTGATCATTTGCTCTGCTGGTCACTTAGGATCTGTCTCATATTCCTCCTACACGTAGAGCATATCATCCACCATCCTTCTCCAAGGCAGACGACCCATCTGTTCACTACACCCAGTTCCGCGTTTGGGATTTCTGAGTGATATGCAGCCCCCCTGTGAGGGCTGGATGTGGCTACGTGTGAAGCTCTGACATGTACATGAGGAAGAAAAGTTGTCTGCTCTTCCTACCATCATAGTGATGGTGGAGCAGGGATGGGATAAACACAAAGAAAACTCTGCTCAGGAAAAGAAAAGGAAAAAAAAAAAAAAAGAAAAAGAAAAGGATGGGAGACATACAACAATCTCCGGTCCATAGATTTTGAAGTTCTGTTAAGCAAGCATTATAAAGGTGTCCTCGCCTGAAGATGAAGAAATTCTTTGTGTGGCTCTGAGTCTGCTTTTGGAGAGGAATTTCCTTGATACCATTCCTCATGGCCCCTGGCTCTTCTTCTGGGAGGTTCTTTCTCCTCCATTACCTTTTATGCTCACATCAGACATAGACTTTGATGAGTCTGCCTTTTTTGGGAGTGTGTGTAGCTCTCATTGTCCCTTTATTCTGGAAGGTTATATTAAGACCTTTCCAAATCAGGTTCCTTTAAACCAGCCTTGTGATTTCTTTGGCAATTCTATCAAAATTTTGATGGTTTTTAATAAAAAACTTACTTTCAGTAAGCTCCAAATACTGGTTACCACTCACACAGATTTTCCCTAGACATAATTCTTAAGCTTTCCCTGTGTATTTCTTCACTCTCATTTCGCTCAACTTAAGAGTGACGACTTTGAGTCGTGGCTTGGTTGGAAGGTGGCAGCCCTATTTTGTATCTGCTGTGCAGCTGCATTCCCTTGCTTAGCTGAAGAGTCTCTTTAGATTTTGTTGCGTAAGGTGTTTTAAAATCTTATTTCTTAATATTTGGTGAAAGAAGAGGCAGATTTTTCAACCCTGTAAATTGTTCTGACTTTGGACTCTATTCTTTTCTGTTATTTCTTGAAAACCAGACGAATTCTTACCTGAGCTCATCTTTTATATGTAATACCTGCTGACAGCAGGCAATAGTAGCCAATATATATGATTTCTATATAACTTTCCAACCACTTCCCTGGAGCTCCAGACTTGTAGGCAGTGGCTGTCTTTCAAGTTATCACAGACAGCAGTTTTATCAAATGTTTTGCCTGGCATTAAAAGGGTCTCTGGCCTTCCAGACTCTCGTGTTTGTTTACTTGGACTTCATGTCAACCCCACACATTTTAGGTTTTTTTGTTGTTTTGTTTTGTTATAAAAGCTCTCCACTTCAGGGTGATAGGTTCTATGGAAATTAGAATCAAGAATATTAGCCATTATAACAGACAAATTCCCAAATCATAATGGCTTAACACAGTGAAAGTTCATACTTACCCAAAATTTAATGTAATGTTCAGTAGGTAGCTTTCTATATGGTTATTTAAGGAACCAGATGACTTATTTATTTAGGCCAAAATCTAGCCACCTGACATACTTCCTGGATACATCTTTGAGCTTGTGGGTAATAGCCACTTGAGAAAAACCTGACCTCTCTCCCCATCACTCTTTCATTCAGCACATGTCTACATGCTGGGAAGCACTGGGGGGCAGAGGTTTTGAGCACTGATTTACCCAAATGGCACTGTCCTCTGAGAACTCTTTCATATATTTTATTTTATTTATTTATTTTTTAAAAAGATTTTATTTATTTGACAGAGAGAGGGACAGCCAATGAGAGAGGGAACACAAGCAGGGGGAGTGGGAGAGGAAGAAGCAGGCTCCCAGAAGAGCATGAGCCCAATGTGGGGCTCAATCCCAGAACCCTGGGATCACGTCCTGAGCCGAAGGCAGATGCCTAACGACTGAGCCACCCAGGCGCCCCTCTCTTTCATATATTTTAAATGCAGAAAAGTCTAAAGCAACTTCTTGCCATTCAAAACAGAGATAGTTTAACAGGAATTCAGGCTGCCATCTTGCATGAATCCAAGGGACATCATTCACAATTATCCACGTGAATCCTGTGCCCTCGAGTTGTGTGACGCTGTCAGGAGGATAGAGCACAGTTCACCATAGTTCTTTTTGTAACTTCAAAACTGGTTACACCTACTCTGTTGGAAAGTTATACTCACTTTGGGAAGTTAATGAAGATCCTTTTGAACTTAAACTTTTATAGATTTCGTTTTTCCTCCCAAGTTTACTGAGATATAATTGACACATAACATTGCATAAATTTAAGGTGTACGAAATGTTGATGTGATTCACGTACGTGTTGCGCAATGATCACCGCTGTGGTGCTAGCTGACACCTTCCATCACGTTCAGTAATTACCATTTCTTTCTTTGTGGTGAGAACATTTTAGATCTACTGTTTCAACAAACCTTCAAGACTATAATACAGTATTATTAATTATAATCACCATGCTACATATTAGATCCCCAGAACTCATTAATCTTTTAACTGGAAGTTTATGCTCTTTGACCACTGTCTCCCCATTTCCCAACTCTCCAGCATGGCAACCACCCTCTAGTCTCTGTATGTATGAGTTTGGCTTTTTTAGATTCTGCATGTAAGTGATACCATAGCATATTTGTCTTCTGCTGGTCTTACTTATTTCACTTTAGGGAGCCAGGTTATTTCAATTTTATGGCCTTGAAATTTATGCTGGATCCATTGCATCTGTTTGGCCAAAAAGGGAAAAATGTGTGGGAAGTTTTGATGAGAGGCACCCATCACTCCCACTCACATTCTAATGGCTGGAATTCAGCCATGTGGTTGCATCTCCTTGCAAGTGAGACTGGCAAATATTGTTTAGTTGTGTTCCTGGAAGGGAAAGGAAAACTGATTTTGCTGAACACATAGCAGTAACTGCCACATCTTTTGTTTTCCTTCTTTAAAGCCTAAACCTCCAGTCTTCTGCTGGGGGAGGTGGAGAGGCAATCTTCTGCCTGTTCTGATTGGAGTTGTGATATGTTCCCCTCCCCCCAGCTCTATGGACATATAATAGGCATATAATACTGTGTAAGTTTAAGGTATGCAAGATGATGATTGATATACATATATGTTGTTAAATGGTAAGCACAATAAGGTTAGTTATCATATCCAACACCTCACATAGATAGCTCTATTTTGTCTGTATGATGAGAACTTTTAAGATGTACTTTCTCAGCACCTTTCAAATAAAGAGTAAAATATCGTTAAGTGTAGTCGCCATGCTGTATATTATATCCCAGAACATATTGTTGGGGAAGATCATTGAGAAGACCTGACCACCAGTTGACCCATGAGCTGGATCCCAGCAACTGGAGGCTCTTCACCCCTCCCCTATTCTTGAAATGTGAATTGCACTTGCTTTCCCTGCTCCTGAAGACTGCTCCAAGGACCTAGCCTTGAGATAGTGATGTGATGTTGAAACCATCTGGCCAGTGCTGGACGTTATATGTGACTGAACCCAGTAAAGACCTCTATATAAACGTTTAAGATTTGGTGACAGGCGTGGAGATCTCCTTGTCTTGCCGCTGCCCAAGAAAGGCTTGTTTGTAAGTTCCCTTTTGCTTACTGAAACTGCTCTATCTACCAACCTGGAGTGGCTTGTGTCTTTCTTTGGTGTCTCCCTACCATCTACAAAGGGGGGCTTGTTTCAGATTGCACCTGGAAAGCTCCTGAGGAGCTTGTGATCCAAAATATATTCATCTCGTAACTGGAAGTTTGTACCCTTTGAACACCTTCATCCATTTTCCCACCTCTCCCTGTCCGTGAGACCCACCAGTCTACTCTTTCTGTGAATTCAGTTTTCTTAGATTCCACATATAAATGGGATCATACAACGTCTGTTTTTCTCTGTCTTATGCGTAATGTCCTCAAGGTCCATCCATGTTGTAAGTGGCAGGATTTCTGGGTTTTTGTTTTTATTTTTTTATGGCTGGATAGTAGTCCATTGTGTGTGTGTGTGTATTATCACATTTTCTTTATCCATTCATCCACTGATGGGCACTTAGGTTGTTTTCATGTTTTGGCTACTCTGTAAATAATGATGCAATAAATATGGGTGTGCAGATAGCTCCTTGAGATAGTGATTTCATTTCCTTCAGATATATACCCAGAAGTGGAATTGTTGGATCATATGATCAGGTAGGATTGGAGGTTATGCTCTGCAATTGGATAGAGCTGAGAATTTGCTTCCCTGACCGCGTGGGTCCATAGAACAGACTTCATGGCAGCTATAGCCCATTGGCTAGGGATCCAAATTGGGGAAAATCGCCAACCAAACTCCCTGGCCAGACTGGGCCACTGGCTTGGTTCTTCAGATGGACAGAGCTGCTGGCTGAAATCTTGGCTCAGGCATAGCTGTGAGAAAGAACGTGGTCCTCCGAGATCCAAGCACTAGTTGTTACAACTCCACCTGCCTTCTCTAGCTGATCCCTAGCGGTCTAGCCCTGTAGATTCTCTCAGTGATCCTCCTGATGAAAGCCCTGAGTGGGCCTTCTGAGAAGTGTCCTCCAATGCTGGGGCAGCTCGATGTCCACTCTGGACTCTGTTTTCCCACCGGAGAAACCATAGGCCCAAGGGAGCCCTCTCCTCATGGTGCTGTGCTGGCCTGGGGGAGGGGCAATGAAGTCAAAGTGAAACTGCTCCTTTTACCCTTCTATTATGGTTCTTCTTGATCCTGTCACCCAGGAGGGTGCCTCAGCGTCACCCCCAGGTACTGGGATTTTCATGGTGATGTCTTGTGTGTGAATAGTTGGTAAATGGTCTTCTTGTGAGGGGGACTGAAGCCAGAAACGACCCATGTTGCCATTTTGATGATGTCACCTTTCTTGTTTCTTTCTTTTTTTAAATTTTATTTTATTTATTTATTTGACAGAGAGAGGGAGAGAGCACAAGCAGGGAGAGCAGCAGGCAGAGGGAGAGGGAGAAGCAGGCTCCCTACTGAGTAATAGCTGATGCGGGACTTGATCCCAGGACCCTGGGATCATGACCTGAGCCGAAGGCAGATGCTTAACCAACTGAGCCATGCAGGCACCCCACCTTTCTTGTTTCTTAAATAGTCTTACAGTCAATCCACTTTAGTCTCCCATTCAACCTTTTTTCCAGAGATATGTGTTGCCACCAATTCTGATCCTTTGGGGATTTAACAGTATAAATTGGTTTGTTTTGGCTTTCCTCAATACTTACAGGAGTTCATGTTCTCAGGTCTGAAACATGACTGACAAAACATCATTTGCTTTCTAGCTTCCAAGATTTCGTTGCTGTTATGTGCTCTTCCATTATCCCTGTCATTGTAGGTTTGAGATTTGCAATAAATTCCCTATGAATGCATGTTAGTAAGCTTTCAGGAAGGATCAGGAGTAGACCCAGTTGTTTAATCCACCACCTTTTCTGCCATCGGCACTTTCTTTTTATAATTTTCTTGAACATCATTTTCTATCTTCCAAGGGAATGGTTGAATGCATTTTGATATATTACTAGCATAGATATATATCCAATAAAAAGAATGTTAACTTCTTTCCATGCATCTTGGAGTGATTTCTAATGTATTATGTTAAAGAAAAATCAGAACTGGACAATAGTTAAAGCAGTAAAACCAGATTATTTTCAGGAACTATTGTAATGGGGGAAAAAAGACCTCCATATGGAACTGGAGCTGGGCTCAATTCCTAATATAGCATGAACAAGTGGGACTTTATAGCCAAGGCTGAGTGGGAGCCAGTGGATGAAAAACTGTAAAGAGGAAATACTGGGGGTAAGGGGGAATTCTGGCTACACGAACTTACCAGTACTCTTGCTGAAGGCAGGCCAAGATGATCAGATATCCGAGGTAGGGGATGAGGAATCTCCTCATATATTATTGAATCAGATATTGAGAGTTGATTTGCTGTAAACTCACTTAGGATTCTTGCTAAAACTGGGCTGTGTAGCAGGACAGATGCTGAAGCTCAAGGGCAAAGCGTAGCTGAAAAGAGGGCTTAGAGGAGCCAAACTAAAGTCTGGTCAAGGAAAGAATCTTTGTCAACTGTTAAATGACTACATAAAGATATGTGTGTGTGTGTGTGTGTGTGTGTGTGTGTGTGTGTGTGTAAAACATATGATTATATAATTACAGAAAAGGATTTTAACGTTGGCTACCAGGCTGGAGGAAGGTGGCATGTGTTTGAGAGGAGAAAATCAACTACTTAAAGAGGAGTCCGTAAAAATAGCGGTTGTCTCTTAATTCTGTTTCTTTAAAATTTGCAGTATATGTGACTATGTGTCTAAAGACATACTTGAAAGACTGCTTCAAATATATTAATTGTGATGTGGTGGTAAAAGATGGCCAAGAATTTCTCGATGGCCCTCCTGTTAAGATATGGACATCCGTGAACTCCCCTCAGATCTGGACAGATTTGCTGACTGCTTTGACTGGCAGAACATAGCAGAAGTGAAGCTCTACCACATGCTTGAAAGAATACTTAAAATATTAATTGTATTATCTCTCAATATGGGGATTTCAGATGATTTTCTTGCTCATAATTTCAAAAGAGGTAGTGTAGAGTAGTAATTGAAAACATTTATTCTGGAGCTAGATTACTTGGGTTCAAATACCATGTCTGTCACTAACTATTTAATCTGGAGCGGGTTAACTAACCTTGTGAGCCTCAATTTTCTCATCTGTAAAATGGGGATAATAATAGTACCTGCCTGATGAGATTGGTATGAGGACTGGCTGAACTAATCCATGCAAAACACTTAGAATAGTACTTAATAGATGTGAACTACCATTAGCAATAAATGTGTTCAAATTATTTTCCCCAAGCTTGTGGAAAAAAGATACCAAGAATGGTAATATGGATATACACTTCCCTTCATTCTTAATAGATTCTTTGCTAATGAACCCAATATATAGTATACAGGCTTAAGGAAGTAGAGAGAAAATCTCATGTAAGGAATTTTGAGGTTTATTTTATTCCTCAAGTATAAAGTACACAATTGGTACCTAAGAGAGAGTAATGTACAGCTAAATTGTAGTGTATGTGGTAGGTACTTAGACTAAAGCAAGAAGGAGCCACAACCTTAGGAGCTGCAAGAGGGAAATTGGGGCTGGACTGGAGAACTTGTGGAGGACTAGGAGTGTGACCAACAATGAAAAGGTTTTAAAAAAAAAAGTCTTCAAGAAGTTAGGAGAGCTCTCCAGTTCCCAGAATTTATGTCCTTTGGAAGGCTAGAGAGTTTAAGAAGCTCTTTGGTTAGATCCCATCTCACCAAAGTTTTAACTCTAGTTTATTGCGGAATATTTTTCTTATGAAATGGAAGTTAAGACAATACAGGAAATAAATGAGAATTATAGGATTTCCTCCATGGCTCGATTTTAAGTAAGGCATTATCTGTAGATTCATTTCCCTAAAGCTGTGCCAATGCAAGTAAACTAAGTGGAGAAGAAATTCTCCTGATGATACAGTCCAATAAAACCCGCTCTTAATGTATTTTGGATTTGAATAATGCACACTGACTTTTTACATTTATTTGAATGCATTTGTTAGCTGTGCTATAATCTTCACTCTGGCTGTATGGAAATGCCCAAATTATGTGGTAATAAGATGCATATGACCTAGTTCTCAGAAATCATTAAACTAGAGATGGATCTTGCTCTATGATATTTTAATGTCAGAGGGTAAAATATGTTGTTTTATCTTCTTGTCTTAAGGAGTGTAGTCTCGTAATGTGGGTCTAGATGGAGGATGAATGGAATGTTGGAAACAAACTCAATTTTCTCTTTCCTCAACTAGCTTCAAATAATCTGTTGCAATTCTGGGTCATCAAATAGGACATATATTTGAATGTCTACTCTATGCTAAGCAGTCTGGAGAATTTAATGGAAGGTTTAAGGATTTGAGAGGACTTTAAACCTAGTTTTGGTAATATTATATGCAATTATGATACAAGGCAGTATGATATAAGAGCTATGTTATTTTATTTAATGCATATATGTCTGATCTAATTCTGAAAAAAGGATTTCAGGAGTCAAATAAAGTCTGTAATTGAGTTAAAACTTCACAGTATTGAGAGATTCTAGAGAATGAAATTAATTTTGTCCAGAAGGATTAGATAAGGTGTTTGAGAATGACTGGGATTTTGATGAATAGAATGGGGACCC
Source organism: Ursus arctos (assembly GCF_023065955.2). Taxonomy (NCBI): domain Eukaryota; kingdom Metazoa; phylum Chordata; class Mammalia; order Carnivora; family Ursidae; genus Ursus; species Ursus arctos. The sequence goes on along the minus strand of NW_026622985.1, from coordinate 31,546,622 downwards.
ATGTAAACAACTGAATCAACTGAATCTACTCTGCAGGTCAAAGGGTGATATGTCTCAGCCAAATACCCTAAAACTATTTTTTAGTTGCTGTGAGCCTTGCTATGTGCCGTGCACTGGAAATTTAGCATTGCTCTCATTGTCATTCAACTTGTGTAAGAGGGAGAACTAGAATTAGAACCCAGGAATCTCTTATTTCAAAACCATTACATTATATTGTTTGTTGCTGTGTAAATCGGAACTTCTTGGTAAAATCACCAAAGGAAGGCTACCATTCTTTTTTTAATTAAAAACAAATTTTTTAACTGCAGTGTAGTTGACATTACAATATTATGTTAGTTTCAGGTGTATAACGTAGTGAATCAACATTTATATACATTATGAAGTGATCACCACAATAAATCTAGCTACTGTCACTGTATATGATTGTTATCTTATTAATTATATTCCTTATGCTATACATTACATGTCTTCTTTATTTTATAACTGGAAGTTTGTACCTTTTAATCCCTTCTGCCTATTTCATCATTCCTCTCCCTGCTTCCCCACCAAATTGTTCTCTGTATCTAGAGGTCTGTTTCTGTTTTTTTTATTCATTTGTTTTGTGTTTTGGATTCCACATATAAATGAAATCATATAGTATTTGTCTTTCTCTATCTGACATTTCATTTAGTGTAAAACCCCCAGGTCCATCCTTGTTATTGTAAATGGCAAGATCTCATTCTCCTTTATGGCTGAGTAGTATTCCCTTATTTATCTATACCCCATTTTCTTTATCCATTCATTAATTGATGGACACTCGGGTTGTTTGCATATCTTGGCTATTGTAAATGATGCTGCAATAAACACGGGGGCTGCATATATCTTTCTGAATTAATGTTTTTGTTTCCTTTAGATAAATATCCAGAAGTAGAATTGATGGATCACATGGTAGTTCTATTTTTAATTTTTTGAGGAACTTCCACAGTGGTTTCCAAAGCGGCTGCACCATTTTGCATTCCCACCAACACTACATGAAGTTTCTTTTTTCTCCACATCCTTGCCGACACTTATTTCTTGTCTTTTTGAAAGTAGCCATTCTGACAGGTGTGAGGTAATATCTCATTGTGGTTTTGATTTGCATTTCCCTGATGACGAGTGATTTTGAGTGTCTTTTCATGTGTCTGTTGGCCATCTGTAGGTCTTCTTTGGAGAAATGTCTGTTCAGGTCCTCTGCCCACTTCTTAATTGGATGGAAGGCTACCATTCCTTATGTTTACACATAAATCATTGGATGCTGGATGAAAAGACAGCATCCGGCATTTTAAAATCATTTGTTTCGTAGAGGCAGAAATTAACCTACAGACTGCAAATAAGCAAGCAGAAAAACAGAAACAAGACAAAGTAATGGAAAACAGTTTTTAAATATTGTAAATAAGTAGATTATGTCTTTTGAGATCCAATAATAATGACATTATTTTGCATATGAATGACAGAGTTATAAACACATAAAATTTCAATTATCTGCATTAAATAAAGTTCTTTTTAGATTAATACACCCAGCAAAAAAAAATGTAGGAGAGTAAATTGTTTATTGACTGTGGCTAATTTAGAGACTATTTGGTAGAGAACATATAAAATTTAGAAGACATTTTTCAGAAATGAATATTGTAGAATTTAATTAAGTATAAAATAGCAAAATTAAAAATAGATATGAATAAGATTCATTTATGAGAGGAAGAGAACACACAAAATTTAAACTAGTGGAACAGCAAAGAGAAATCTTTAACCACAGTGCTGGGAGACATTAAATCCTCTGACAAAAGTTCCGTGGAGACCAGTGACTGCCAAGTGCACGCTCCTCAGGCTGGACCAGCATTGGAGGTGTGAATAAGGAAGCAGCTGATGTGTAGAATTGGTTTTTAAAAAATGTAAAAATGCTTGGGGTTGACATTTGTTAAAACCCATTCCACTAAAACAGTATACTTTTTAATAAGTACACAAGAAACCAAAATGTCAAAAGATGAATCAATCTTTTAAGATCTTTTGGAGCTGTACTTAGTCTCACTCCTACTGTGACTCTTTCACTTGGAAATTACAACAAAAGAACAAGTCTCTCATTTTTGTGGTCATAGGGGATAATAGAGATGCTATTTGAATTGTAAAAGTATTTTTAAAAATGCTTATTTTATAATAAAATGGCACTTTAATCTGGAGAACAATTCTTTGTCACATTTGCTACCTAATACACTGCATGCTTTCCATCGATCATCATGATGACTTTAATTATCAAACATGAAATAAATTCCCTTCTTCTCCATTAGGCTATTTAACTTTGATTTTCATAATGTAATGGAGTAGGAAAGGTCAAGGGCTCCCCTCTTGTAGGAAATTTCATTCATCTTCTAGGCAAGAATGGCTTTAAGAAAAGATCAAGTTACATAGGTGCTCAAGGAAATAGGTTCTAGAGGACAGCAAAGGACCTAAGGCCCTTTGAAAAGGTTTTTCAAGAATTAAGTATTTTCTAGTTGTACTCTGTATTTTATTTCCTTTATCCCTCTCCCTGCAAATACTGAGCCTCTGGCCCATGAGGGGACACTTTTGCTGCTGGGCTGTAGAGGGGACAGAACTCTAACATTCAGTCTTGAAGATGCCATACATATGTGGGGGAAGATAATCCAAGAGTGGGTCCTACCTCAAGGTCACCTCAGGGTCACATGTATCACTAAAATGGCAAGGTTTTTAAAAAAACAAGAACATTCAAGAAAATGGAAAGTGGTGTTATTTAAGAACTCCAGAGAGCCATACAGAGCATACATAGTTCTGTAACCTCCGTGTGCATCAGAGTCACTCCCAGGGTTTTTAGAACAGACTGTTGATCTCGAATCCCAGAATTTCTGATCCTGTAGGAGTCAGTGGTGAAGAGACTGCATTTCTAACAGGTTTCTGTTGGTCTGGAAACCACACTTTGAGAACCATTTTAGAGTTTTAATAGGTGATCCGTGACTTACTTTTGTGCCTCAAATGGGTTTTAGATGAACTTAAATATGGACAACTGCATCTTTGGGGTAGCTAATGGGTCACAGAAGTGCCAGAGTCCTAGGACTGTTGCCTCTGACTGTTACCAGTCTTGACTGTTGACTCCCTGTGTGCCATAAGAGCAGCATTACTTTCTAAATGTGCCAAGACATGGAAAAGTTGGAGGTGCACTCGGTTCTATAGAACTTAAAGGTTTCCAGTGATTTAATTCTATCGGAAAAAAATCTCAGTAGGTATAATTTGTCTCTGGAATAGAATATTTTAAATGAGGCAAGCGATCCCCGAATCATTCCCCAAATAGTTGCACTTTGCAAGAAGAGAAAGGAATGAGAACATTTGTTGAGTGGTTTTCTTGTGGTAAGCGCATGCCAGGTACTCAGTATGTTATTGTCTAATTCTCACTACAACTTAATGAGGTAGCATTCTTTTGCTCTTTTGCTTCATCTAACTGGGATTTAGAGGACATAAATAATTTGCTCACAGTCACAGAGCTGGTAAATGAACCAGCTAAACCCAGGGATCTCTGACTTGAAGTTCCAGGCTCTATCACATGGCCTCAGGGGTGAAGCAAATTGGGCCACCCTTTCTTTACATCATCTGAAATTGGATCATTTTCAGAAAAGTTAAGGTTGAGCTTATATGTCAGTTTCCAATGAGAAGGCTTACCCGATTTAAATACTTCAGGCTTGCAGGGGATTATTTAGCTAGAAGTTTTAAGCATGGGGTTACCATGACTCTTCTTGTGTGTTTCCCTTCTGATGTTTATTCGCAGCTGACGCCTGTAGGGTGTCATAATTTCTGGCTCTATCATGTAGGTACGATGAGGTGATGAATTGGATAGTTATATGATAGCAGGGGGGAGGACCCAGGTTTTTTGGGTAGTTTTCTTGTGTTCTCCACAACACTTCGTGGAGACTCAGTCTGCAGACCCTTGTCTAGAAGCCATCTCCCACTGCCTCTGCAGTCAGCTTTCTCTGAGTTTCAGACTTTTGCACGTTTTCATTCTCCCTTACCTTGTTTTTGTACCTCCTCCCCCTTTTGAACTGCAGCACTCTGTACACTTAATTTGCATTGCTACTTTACTTGGGCTTCAATTTATCACTTCTAATGTGAAAAGTGGTCATTAATTTCTTTTATTGTGGATCCCCTCACATTTATTTCTTGTTTGAAATGTGCCCATTCACAATGGGGTGCCTAAATAAGTGTCTTAAGTGGATGCTCTATTAATTACTTTAGCTGATTTTCTTCAATTACTTTAATTAGTGCTGTGTTGTATTATTTTTGTCTCTTGACTCCTCAAATTAAAAATTCACCTTTTGATATATTGAACACACTTGAAATCGCTTGAGTGAATGAAGGCTTATATCTGGGAAAGGTTTGACAATTAAAACCTTGTGGGACCTTGAAAGGTTGCCATTAGGTAATAAGGGAAAGACTAACATGCAGACAGATGAAGAGATTAGCTGGCAGCACTGCTAGTAGAAATAAGTTTGAAATCAGCCTGATCTGCTTTTGATTCCTGGATTTTAATTTACCAGTTCGGTGATCCTGGGCAACTTCATAGTTTCAAACATGTTTCTTCATCTAAAAAGTGGGCCTGGTAATAATGCATGGTCCCTGGAAAGATAACTAAAATATTGGCATCAACATAGTATTGGTACTCTTTACTAAAAGCCTAATAAATAGTAACTTATGATTGCTAACACATAATCCAATTCAATTAAAATATATTTCTCACTTATTGTCTTTTATTTGCATTAATACTAGGTTCATGGTAATAAAGTGTAATTTTCAAAAACGCAAACTCATCATTCTCATACAAATATAAAATGAATATCTGCCAAAGGTTTAAATGAACTCTTTAGTTAATGAGGGAACCAGTAGTGTTAAAACTAATTCAAAGAGAATTTGATATACAGAGATTTATATTCTGTAACAGATGAAATTTATTTGCAACTCTGTGAACAGGAATAATTTAAATTGCTACAAGTTGGAAACATTTGTATTACTGTTCAGTTTTCTACCAGTTAACTGCTATCCCTAAAGAGTTTGTTATATAATTTAGGCAATCAAAGACTATCAAAGGTGAACAGCCCCATGGAATCAGATATTCCCGGAGAATTTATTAGACAAATGACCAACATTCCACTGGAAGGGCATTACATTATTTTATAGACTTGCTTTTTTATGAATGATGTGTAAATAGTTTTCCTCCCTTCTAGAAAGCATATGGTATCTTTTTTTTTTTTTTTTGGTCCAGTATATTTTGTTTCTGTATATGACTCTGTGTTTTTTTGAATACATATTTCTCCTCTGTAGTATTTTTAAAATTAATGTTTATAACATTTAGAGATTATTAAAACTGGGGGTGGGGTAAAAGACACCAGTAATCTCTTTTGCTATTTTTGCAAGTCTTTGGCAACTTTTCTGACAGTTTCACCCTCCCCCATTTGTGACCATAAAATACTATCCAAAAGGCTGGTCTCATCAGGTTTTGCCTGATTATTAACATAGTTTGTTGGGAGACTGATAGTTATCCATATAGGCCTCCTTGATTTTGCTTTTCAAATCTATATCCAGCCAATATAAAACTATAGAGGCTACAGAATTAACTTTGATTTTGAAGTCATTATGAGGAATCTTGGATTGGAATTTAAAAGGCTCTGTTATTTGTTCTTCTACCCCAAGATTAGGAAACCAAGTCCATCAGACTTCACCTATAGTAAATATAAATTTACGTGAATTTCTTCTTGAGGTCCCTAAAATGTGCTAAGGTTCCTGGCCTGTCAGCAAGAGATCTTCCTTTCCCCTTCTGAGGCCAGTTTTCCTGGAAGAACATTGTAGACATTGGATCCATATATAAAGTCAATTTTTTTCATTAACAGCAGCTTGTCATTGAGATTCATTCTTGGGTGTACTGCTCCAGATTCAACATTGACTTGTCCAATTATGTTCTGGTAAAAAGAAGGAGAGATTTTTATTAAATCTATGCAAATAACCATATTGCCATAAAAAGTAAGAAGGCTCAGTTAAAGAAATTGTAAATCTGGGGAGTCCAGTAAGAATTAGCTGCCATTTAAAAATATTTCATATCTGGGGCGTCTGGGTGGCTCAGTCGTTAAGTGTCTGCCTTTGGCTCAGGGCGTGATCCCAGGGTCCTGGGATCGAGCCCTGCATCGGGCTCTCCACTCCGCTGGGAGCCTGCTTCTTCCTGTCCCACTCCCCCTGCTTGTGTTCCCTCTCTCTCGCTGGTTGTCTCGCTTTCTGTCAAATAAATAAATAAAATCTTAAAAATAAATACATAAAATATTTCATATCAGTTTTCAAAAGCAGATTTTATTAAATTGAGGGTTAGAGATAGCTTAAGAAAAAGAGGAGATGCTACCTCATAGATATACATAAAATTAAAATAATATTGAAAATATTCCAAATAAGTAGCCATAATTGAATTTCCCTCATCTGTTCTTTTAGTCCTACGTAATTGATTCTCATTCTTCTGGAGCTGGAGTCCTCACATATTTTCATAAAACCATTTGCTTCTGGACTAAACCTGACTCAGTACCTTGGTACTTTCTGAAAGTTGTCTCAGTGATATCATTTTGGAACTCTGTGCCTGAGAACCTATTTTCTAAAGTATTAATAGTTTAAAGAACCTGGTACTTTGTGTGAGGCTGTCTTCATGAGTCTGTCCTGTGTTGCAGATACAAACTCTGATCAGACACTTGTCGCAGAGCTTTCAGGCAAGCACCAAAGTAAAACAAATTTATCTGTAGATGCCAGAACTGACGAGTTATGATTCATTCAATGCAGTATAACTACTGATATGGGCTGGAGGAGAGTCAAATTCTTTATCGGAGTACTGTACATGTTATTTCCTAAGAGTTTGATCAACACTTTCCCTGAGGTTAAAAGCCAGTTACAAACAGTAAGGCATTGACACATCTACAAGGCTTTCCCACAACACATACACTTTCTGAACTATTTAACTTGGTAGCATTTTTACCTTAATCTAAGGAAGGTTGAGTATCTCTTTTGATTTGACAGTGTTTCCTATGCAGCTCTTCCTCTATCGAATCTGATTGAGATTCCTATGGAACAAATCAAATCTAATTATTTATAGGGTCAAAGCAGAAATTATACCTAACAAAGCTAAACGGGCAAGAAAGACATTATTCAAGGCTATTGCAATGGGGGAGAGAGGCTAGACCTAAAATCTTAACTCCAGTAAAATGAATATCAGGAGAGTTTTGAAGAGCTGAGGTGAGGGCATTGTAGGCTACTCATGTTTGCTAAGTGGTATTTCCCATAGGAAAAGTACATCTCCTTCATGACAGGAGATGGTTGTATAACTTGGAGCAAAGCAGTCACTAAAGCTGGTCTCCTACTCTCCCACAGAGAATAAGAGATAGGGGCACGATCTTCCTTCATGATACATTTCAAAGGGATATCTCCTAGGTCTTTGCAAAAGATGGTCCTGGTCTCTAAAACCGGCAGGAGGCTTTTTAAAAGACTTACATCTTGAAGAGAAAGAGAAAGAATTTATTATTGCAAGTTTTCTAAAGTAAATAGTCAAAGAAAGGGAGTTTAGGGGCCTAGCATCTGGAAGAAGCTTGTCTAAAGTTTAGTCAAGCTGAGGAGAGCATTAAGACCATCCTTGTGAAGAGCATCCTTCTTTTTATTAGATGAAAGAACAAATCTTTGTGATTTTTCCAGGGATCTTTTGGGAAATGTCAAAGATAGTTTTAGTTATAAAGGATATCCTGGAAGTTTTAGTTTATTATTATTTTTTTCTAACCATAGGCTATGATGTTGGGAAAACAAAGTGAGCAGTTGTCAGAGGAGATTTTTGTCAATTTTTGAAGATGGGCTCATGGGTTCTTAGAATAACACTTGGTTTTCTATTCAACCAAAGTGAACACAAAATATATTAAAATGAACATAGAAAAAAGTAACTCAAGTGTAGGAAACTTTGCTCTTCCACAAGTGAAAAAACTTTTGTCCTTAGCACTTTTTTCTTAAAATGAACTGAGTGAATATGTCAACATAAAGAGCAGAAAAATTACTCTGGTAAAAAACAGAATCTCTGCAATCTAGATAGGTTTATAAAAGGTCAAGAATTATCTATCAAGTTGTAGATAAAGGTGCTAGAACACAAGACCATCAAAACTGTGCAGTATTTGCTAAAGGTTGAATGCCCTTTTTAAAAAAAGATTTTATGTATTTATTTGAAAGAGAGAAAGAGCGTGAGCAGGGAGAATGGCCAAAGTAAGGGAAGGGGAGAGAGAATCTCAGGCACTCCGTGCTGAGTGTGGAGCCTGACTCACCATCCTGAGATGATTAACCTACTGAGCCACCCAGATGACCCAAGGTTGGAATGCATTTTATATATTTTTTTCCCTCCAGATTCAGGTGTTATAAACCAAGAAAAGAAAGTCCACTTGCTTCAGCTTTTGTCCTTTACTATGTTTTTTCATATTCTAGGACAAACTGACCTTCTACTTTAGGACAAAACTGTATTTTTTTTTCACATGCTCAGCAGTAGTTCTCTATCACTATTGTCTACTACAGTCTCAACCATTCATAATATTATAACTTTCATTTTTAATTTCATTTTTATGTTTGTATTTTTAAAAATTTTAATTTCAATGTAGTTAACATGCAGTGTTACATTAGTTTCTGGTGTACAATATAGTGATTCAGCAATTCCGTACATTACTCATCATGATAAGTGTGCTCTTAATCCTCTTCACCTCTTTCACCCATCCCTCCCTCCCATCTCCCCTCTGGTCACCATCATCTTGTTCTCTATAGTTAAGAGCCCGTTTTTAGGTTTGTCTCTTTTTTTCTTTGTTCGTTTTTTTGTTTCTTAAATTCCACATATGAGTGAAGTCATATGATGCTTGTCTTTCTCTGGCTGACTTATTTCACTTAATGTGATACCTTCTAACTCCACGTTGTTGCAAATGGCAAGATTTCATATTTTTTAATAGCTGAGTAACATTCCATTGTGTGTATATATCACATCTTCTTTATCCATTCATCAACTGATGGACATTTGGGTTGCTTCCCTATCTTTGCTATTGTAAATAATGCTGCTATAAACATTGGGGTGCACGTATCCCTTTGAATTAGTGTTTTTGTATTCTTTGGGTAAATACCCAGTTTTGCAATTGCTGGACTGTAAGGTAGTTGTAATTTTAACTTTTTGAGGAACCTCCGTACTGTTTTCCGCAGTGGCTGTACTGGTTTGCACTCCTACCAACAGTGCACAAGTGTTCCTTTTCCTCCACATCCTTGCCAACACCTGCTGTTTCTTGTGTTGTTGATTTTAGCCATTCTGACAGTGTGAGGGGATATCTCATTGTAGTTTTGTTTGTTTTTGTAAATATTTAATATGTAAACATTAAACAACACACTACTGCACAAATGATGGGCCAAATAAGAAATCAAATGGCAAGTGAAAATATGTCTCAAAACAAAAAGAAAAGAGAATACAGTATTCTAAAACCTATGGGATGCAGCAAAAGCAGATGTTAGAGTGAAATTTATGCTATACATGTTTGTATTAAGAAAAAAAGTTCAAATATAAACAATATAATAGTACACCACAAGGAACTAGAAAAAGGAGAAAACTTAGCTGAAATTTAGTAGAGGAAGGAAATAACAAAGAAAAATCAGAAATAAATAAAATAGAGACCAGAATAAATAATAACAATATTGTAAGTAATGATCAGCTTTTCAAAAAAAAATGGACAATGCTTTAACTACACTAAGAGAAAGAAAAGAGAGAACACTCAAAAACCAAAATGAGAAATGGAAGAGAAAACAGTACAACAGATACCACAGAAATACACAGTGTGGGAACAGATTACTATAAACAATTATATACTGACAAATCAGATAACTTAGGAAAAAACCCAGATAATTCCTCAAAATGGACAAGTTACCAAGATTGAATCATGAATCTTGATTTCACAAATAGAAAACCTTAGACCAGTAACAAGAATGAAAGTTAAATTAGGAATCAGAAATCTCCCAGCACAGAAAAGCCTGAGACCACATAGTTTCCTTGGTGAATTCTACCAAATATTAAAAAAAATAATGTCAATCTTTATCAAAATCTTACAAATAATGGAATAGAGGGAACACATTTAAAATCATTTCATGAGGCCAGCCTACCCTGATACCAAAGCAGGATAAAAACAATGTAAGAACAAAAAAGTCTAGTTTATCCAATATAACTATTGCTACTCTGGCTTTCTTTTGACATCCATTTGTGTGATAAATGTTTCTCCATCTCCACACTTTCAATGTGCGTATGGCTTTAGGTCTAACAAGTCTCTTGTAGGTGGCATGTAGATAGGTCTTTTATTTTTATTTTTATTATTTTATTCATTCTGATAACCCTATGTTTTTTGATTGGAGTGTTTAGTCCATTTACATTCAAAGTAATTATTTATAGATATGTATTTATTGCCACTCTTTTACTTGTTTTATCATTATCTCCAGGAGCAGGGCAGTGCCCTTGGGGCTCTATCCCAGCCAAGCCTGGTGACTTTTTTTTTTTTTTTTTTTTTTACTGTTCAGTTAGCCACTGTATAGTACAGCATTAGTTTTTGATGTAGTGTTCAACGATCCATCAGTTACACATAACACCCAGTGCTCATCATAACACGTGCCCTCCTTAATACCCATCACCCTGTTACCCCTTCCCCCCATCCCCTCCCCTCTGAAACCCTCAGTTTGTTTCCCAGGGTCCATAGTCTTTCATGGTTTGTCTCCCTCTCTGATTTCTCCCCCCTCAGATTTCCCTCCCTTCCCCTATGGTCCTCTGTGCTATTGCTTATGTTTCACCCGGTAACTTTTAAAAATCGAGGCTTTAAGCCCCGCTGGTTGCAAGAACTCATGAAATTCAACCCTTCTCATTTTCCAAGCCAACAGCTTTGGGGAAACATTCTCCTTGTGCATCCCCCTGTGCGCTCCACTCTCTCTTGCCCTTCCTCACGACCACAGCTCTCTTCCCTGCATAGCACCTGCAATCCATTCTCCCCTAAACCACATCTTTGCACTTCTTACCTTCTTTGATGTGGTCTCTTCTATCCTTTTACTTGTGGAGTTCGGGGCATTTAGGATGATTTGATAGTTATCTAGTTGTGTCTGTGTGGTGGGATGAGCCTAGGGTCCTCCTACTCCGTCGCCATTTTCCTCTGTGTTGTAATATGATAACTTTTAATCAAAATATTTGACTTCTATTGTGCAGAGAAAACTGAGAGACAAGTAACTGAAAACAGTCAATACAAGCATTTTCGTAGACTATGACTCTGTATATACATAACAAAATTTTCTTTGACCACACAGAATACCTTCACATATTCAAGTACCAAAAATGAACGTGTTCACTGTTATAACACAAAGACACATTCACTCTCATGTTCGTGAGAAAATAACCTAAGTCTTATAAAAAATAAAATGAATGAATAAATGGATGAATAAATTATCCAATAAATAAATGGATGAAAAATAAAATGATAATGGACAAATAAATTATGAATAAATTGTATATATTAGAATATTATTCAGCCACTGAAAAGAATGAAATCTTGCCATTTGCAATAACATGGATGGACACTGAAGGCATTATGCTATGTGAAAAAAGTCAGACAGAGAGAGACAAATAACATATGATCTTTCATATATGTAGAGTTAAAGAGACAAAACAAAAGAAAAAAACAAACAAAAACCACTAACAATAGCAACAACAGAAGAATCAAGCTCATAGATACAGAGTACATATTGGTGGTTGCCAGAGGCAGGTGGTAGGAGGTAGAAGAAATGGGTGAAGGGGTTCAAAAGGTAAAAAGAGAACAAAATGCAGTTGATGTAAAACAGACATAGAGGGAAAAGAAATAAAATGTACTCTTGTATTATCTGTAACTCTGATAAATTAGAGAAAAGGCATAGCTTATTTTTTAAAAAATTATTAAACCCATATAACTAAGCCTTAATTATGTGATCTTGGATTCTTCAAATATTTCTGAGCTAGCAGTTTCCATAACAGGATTTTTTTCCTTAAATGTCCAGTACATTTAGAAGTTTATTATCCTTAGAAATTCAATTTCCATATTGTTTTGTGAATTATGGGAATTTTAGAGATGATAGTTGCTTAGACAATCTTGATAGCTATCTCTATAAACTAATTAGCGTGGAACTCTTTCAATTTCAGAGATATAATCTAAATTTTTAATACTATTTGGAGATAGGATTCCATTTTGCATTCACATAACAAGAGGTCAAGACCTTTGTCAATTACAAACATATAGACACCCAGACACGTGGATAGCTCATGGCCTAAGTTGTATGACTTTAGCTGCTGGTTGAAGATAAACAGAAGAGTGCCTGGGTAGCTCAGTTGGTTAAGTGTCTGACTCTTGATTTCAGCTCAGGTCATGATCTCAGAGTTGTGAGATTGAACCCCACGTCAGGCTCTGTTCTGGGCATGGAACCTGCTTAAGATTCTTGCTCTCTCTCTCTCCCTCTCTAAAAAAATATAAACAAACAGAGAAAAACAGCAACTTTCTGGTTCAGATCTTAAGGACCTTTCTTCTTCTCAATGGGTATGAAATTCTAATTGATTTGTGTTCACAAATAGACAAGCAAACAAAAAAGACTAGCAAATCAGGTTTGTCTTATCTCTCACTTAACAGAAAATGCATTTCTGTCATCCTCCAAGAAATTAATCAGATGGTTAGATTATAAACCAAATTCCCAATCATTGCTGCCACCAACGGGGAATTACTTTATTAGGCACAAACCAGAAGCAAGAACAAAACACAAATTCAGCAGACAGGAAACAAAAGTCCTAGAGAAACCGTTAGCAAAGTTAAGCTTCTATTGCCCCTTGGGATTCACTGTGGAAATCAAGAAAAGACGTGCTGGGTTTAAATAGCTAATGAAGGATGCTTCTCTGGCCACCCAGCTTACTTGGCTCCATCAAGTCCGTCCAGCTGGGCATCTCAGTGCGTGATTTACAAAAGTACTAAAGGATAATTTTCAAAAAGGTAAAAATATGACATAGATAGAAATAAAATATGAACACATTCAAATATTTTTCTTAACTCATTAATTAACAAAACCAATAAGAAGTGGTGAACAAAATACGTTTGCATTGCTGTGAACAGAAATCCTTTGCATTACTATGGAAAGAGACACTTGCATTACTATTAGTTTTTCAGTAAGTTAACTTCTATCCGTACAGAATCCATCAAAGACAAACCAAAGATATACACCTTTTATGCAATTTGAAAATCCTCAGAAGGTTTACTAGAAATGTCCAGTAGTCCACTGAAAATATACCCAGTAATCTCTCTTGCTGTTTTCCAATACTTTGACAATTTTTCCCAACACTGGGAAATATTAGTGATCAAAACTGACAGATATTTATGCCTTCATGGAACTTGCATTTTAGTTGGTGAAATAGACAATGCCCAATGAAACTACCAAATCAATAAACATTTAGGAGGCTTTAAGGGCTATGGAAAAAGAAAAAGGAAAGCAGGGAAGGTAGGAGTAGAGTTCTGGGCGAGGGAGAACAGATCGAAATATTAGGTAGACTGGTCCAGGTAATGGCCTTGATTTGAACAAAACCTTGCAGGAAATGAACAGATGTTGGGCAAGAGTGTTCTGGGTGAAGAATAGTGAAAACAGAGTCCCTAATATGTGGCTTGTTCAAAGGACAATGAGAAAGCTACTGTGGCTGGAACACAGGGTGACTGAGGGGGAGAGAAAGTGCCATAGGTTCAATGTTTTGTCTTCCCCAAATTCGTATGTTAAATCCTAATGCACAGTGTGAAGGTATCAGGAGGTGGGGCCTTTTGGAGAGGGCTCTGCCCTCCTGAATGCAATTAATGCCCTTGTAACAGAGACCCCTCTGCCATGTGAGGACACAGTGAGAAGACAGCTGTCTAAGACCCAGGGAAAGGCTCTTACCAGACACTGAATCTGCCGCTTCCTTGCTCTTAGAGCTGTAGATCTGTTCCCAGTCTCCAGAACTGTAAGAAATAAGTTCTGGTTCTTCATAAGCCACCCAGTCTATAAGACTTTTGCTATGGCAGTCTGAACAGACTTGGACAGGAAATTGGGACCTAGAGGTGGGTGCTGCTCTAACAAATATCTAAACGTGCGCAAGTGGCTTTGGGACTGGGGAATGAGTGGAGGCTGGGAGAGGTTTGAAATGCATGGCATGGAAATCCTACATTGCTGTGAATGGACCACTAAGAGGGATTCTGGTGTGAGCTCAGAAAGAAAAGAACATTGAAAGCCTAAATTTTTTTTAGAGAATACCCAAGTAATCCTCAACAGAATGTTGGTGGAGGCATGGATGGTAAAGGCCATGCAGATGTGGTTTCAGATGAAAATAGGAGGAGGGGCCATCCTTTTTATAAGGTAGCAAAGAACTTGCCCGAATTGTGTTTATGTTCTAGTGTTTTGTGGAAGATAGAACTTGGCAGTGATAAAATGGAATATTTAAGTGAAGCTATTTCTAATAGCTTCAGGATTGACAGCATTGAAGGCACAGTTTTGTTCTTCTTGACTGCTTACAGTAAAATATAGAAGAGAGAAATGATTTAAAGACAGAGTTACTAATCAAAAGGGAAGCTGAACTTAAAGCCTTGGAAAATTCAAAGCCTATTTATATTGGAAGAAGTGAGAAAGTGTTGTTGGAAGAGAACACTAAGTGTGGCCAAATGACTATTGGATGAGGTTAGTATCCATCAGCCATCTCAACAGAAGCCAGAAACTGTTGCCCAAGAAAATGGGAGAATGTCCCCTAAGGAGATTTGGGGATCATCAGTGCTGTCATTCCTATCACTTCCATTCAGGGTGGGTCTGTGGGGCAAGGCTTGCAAGGGCTTGGGAAGCAGAGTAGTTTCGAAGGAGGGTATGGCATCTTTGAGACCTTGGTGTATGCAGCCTGGCACCACCTTACATCTTGGGACTTCACCCTCCACACTGTAGGCTGTAATTCCTCAGCTGTCCAGCTGCTGTGGTGAGCTCCAGAGCAGTGTGGTCTGTGCAAAGCCGTAGGCGTACGGCTACCTCTACTTCGGTTTCAAAGGACAGGGCCTCCTGGCAGAGTCACCAACTTGCAGTCCCAGGCAGAGAAACACCATGGGGGCAGGGCCACCCAAAGATAAGGGACCAAGACCATTGTTCCAGTCAGTATGGAAGGTGGGATGTCCTGTTTCACATGTCTGGAAGGCAGGACCTCCACCCCAGTGGACCTGGGAGGCAGACCTTTGAGCCAAAGAGGATTATTTGGAGCCTTAAATGACTAATGAAATTCGTGTTGTTTTGTACTTGCTGGGGACCTGTCACTCCTTTCTCCTTTCTGATTCCTCCCTTTTGGAATGGGAATGTCCATTCTATGTCTGTCCCACCATTGTATTTTAGAAGTACATAACTTGTTTGTTTTTACAGGTTCACAGCTGGAGAGCAATTTGCCTCAGGATAAATGATAGCTTTAGTCTCATCCATATCTGATTTAGATGATATCTAGAGACTGGACAGAGACTTTGGAGTTGATAATGAGCTAAGACTTTTGGAGCTGTTAGGATGGAATGAATGTGTTTTGAGATGACCTGAGTTTGGGGGATCTGAGGTAGCATGCTTTAGACAATATTTGATTTCCCTAAATTTGTACGTTATCTTAACACCCAATGTGATGGTATCAGGAGGTGGGGCTTTTGGGAAGTGATTAGGCCATGAGGGTGGAGCCCTCACAGAGAGGATTAGAGAGATCACAGAGAGAGCCATCATGAACTTTCACCTTAATGGCAGAAAGATGGCTATCTGTGAACCAGGAAATGAGCCATTTTCTTCCATCTTAAAAAAACCCCAAAACACCTCTTTGACCCACACGCCTGCTGTCAACTATTGCCCCATTTTTCTACTCTTTGTTGTAGCAAAATTCCTCAAAAAGAGTTGTCTGTATTCCTCCCACTAGTCTTATGAGCCTGTTCCAATCATGATTTTGCCCCCTTTACACACGCATGCTATTCTACTGAAGCTGTCTTCTCAAGGTCATTGGTAACCTCTGTATTGCTAGTCATTAGTTCTCCGTCCTCATTCTACTTGACTTTTCAGCAGGTGTTTGACGTGGTTGATTTCTCTCTCACCCTTAAAAAACTTTCTTCACTTGCCTTCTGGAGTATCATACTCTCCATGACTTCCATATTTTCTCCTTCTCTTGCTTCTTCACTAGTTGTCTTAATTCTGGCTGCGACAGCAAAATACCATAAACTGAGTGGCTTAAACAACAAACTTTTATTTCTTACAGTTCTAATTATCCAAAATCAAGTGGCCTACAGATCCAGTGTCTACAAACACTGGTTTGGTTTGTAGACAGTAACCTCCTTGCTGCGTATCCTCACATGGCGGAGGGAGTAAGGGAGGGATGGTAGGGAGGGGGGGAGAGAGAGAGAGAGAGAGAGCGAGCAAGAGCAAACATTGGTGTGGGTGTGTGAGTTCTGGTCTCTTCTTCTTCTAAGGGCACTTATCTCATGAGGGTTCCACTCTCAGTTAACCTCAGGTAAACATAATTACCTCTCAAAGGTCCCATCTCCTAATACTACCACACTGGGGATTGGGGCTTCAACATACAAATTTTGGGGGAACACAAACATTCATTCCATAGCACCAGTTTTACAGAGGTCAAGAACTCTCTTTGATCTGTACTTAGTAAAATAGTTCCTGAGTTTAAAGCCATTTACTGGCTTTATCAGAAAACATAATCTGCATATAATAGTTGACTCCCCCATATCTGGCTCTTTTTTTAATGTTCCTTGCCCAAGTACCAGATGAGAGGATCATGACCTTTTTGTGTCTCTACTATACAAGGGGGAAGATAATAGTATTTAATTTAAAGGCTACTTTTGAGGATTCAAAGTTGTATACATTTAAAATGCTTAGGATTGTGCTTGGGTTGGTATGCACTCAATAAATGTTAGCAATTATTTTTTTATTATCCGCAGGCAGGTGGGCTTACTAATACTGAACCCAAGAATTAGGCAAATATATCATTCTGATCATGAGCGGTCAGGAGAGTCACATGACTCTCCTGTGGAAGAGCCTTTTCTTCAAGCCACAACTAGGGGTGGGGTGGAGTGGGTTGGTGATGTTCTTCCCTGTAGGTTGATTTTAAATAGGAAGTTTCGGTTGCGCCAATGACTGGAAAGTACTTCTGGCATTTAGTAGGTGGGGAACAGCGTTTAAAGTCCTATAATGCATGAAGGATTATCCCTCCCCAAATGTCAAAATCGCCCACATTCAGGAATGCTGCACGAGACCAGATATATGGTTGAGAATAGCTGAGATGTTATATTCTCTATGCTCGGGCAGCTCTCTAGAGTAATGGTACAGAGGACGGGGCTGGGGCGTGATGTTGAGATCCTAATGCCATCACATGAATGATAAGCTAAGGCACTTCTCAAGAGAGGACAAGGAGGCAGAGAGATTGAAGAGGAATGTTTTGCTAGTGGAACTCCCTCCACGTATAAGGAATTTGGGAATGGGAAATGAAAATCCTCTCCATGTTAAAAATTGGTTGCATGTACCCTTTATATTCAAACAAACATTTAGCTATGTTTATGTCTTGGGTTACAATTTTTATATTTTATTTATTTATTTATTTTTTAAAAGATTTTATTTATTTATTTGACAGAGATAGAGACAGCCAGCGAGAGAGGGAACACAAGCAGGGGGAGTGGGAGAGGAAGAAGCAGGCTCATAGCAGAGGAGCCTGATGTGGGGCTCAATCCCATAACGCCGGGATCACGCCCTGAGCCGAAGGCAGATGCTTAACCGCTGTGCCACCCAGGCGCCCCTGGGTTACAATTTTTTATAATTGCTCCACTGCTTGTTAAATGTTGAGTGTTACTATGGAGATGTTTGAGACATCTCAAGAAAATGTGAGACTGATTTTCTTTTCCCCAAATGAATGACTTCATCTTGTTTTCCATATTCCCAATTTATTCCTTCTTTATTTTTGAATTTTTACAGCTTTACAAAGCTATTACTTGATGTTGATTGTCCTTGGTCTGTTTTTTTCCCCTGTAGAGTGACCTGCCATTTGATGTATGGATTCTGAATTATTGTATTTTTTTCTTGCATTATATCTTTTAATAATAGCAATGTTTTATTATTCTGGTCTGCTTTAAAGGAATTTTATTTATGCTTATGTGGGTTCTTTTAAGCCATATTTTAGATGTAATAGGGAAAGAATTTTCATCTCTATTCTTGTTTTCCTTGTTACTTTGTGGGATTTCCAAGAGAGGGGAAAGGGAAATTTTGACAATATGCCACCGTATTGAAAGTGGATGATGACCCTTTATGTTATTTCAAAGCCATATTTCAAATTCAAAATGTACAAAAAAGATATACAAACATTCCACTTTTACGTCAGTTTTGTTGTTTTGGATTTTTGACTGTGAAGTATTGCTTACTCAAGGAATTAAAATAAAGCTAAACATTTTCGATTTTAACTTTTCGATCTCTGTCAAGGAGATAGGGATGTTTTTACACAAATTAAAATATACAGTAGCCATGAAATGACAAAATCCCAAAGCTGTGAGTAAATGTCAGTTGATACCTTCATGGGCTTCTTCAGAGTTGGATTTGCGTCACGGGGATCTTGTGTATCAATGATTCCAGATGTGGCTGCACGTCAGAACATCTTGCAAAACCAGAGAGAGACCCAGGTTGTGGGTAGGAACAGACACGTTAACAATTGCAATTTTTTTGAAAGTATTTAACGACTCAAAAAGTATTTTTTCCCCCAAAGCAATGATACGTAGTTCTTCAAAACATACGAAGTAGAAAGAATGATTTTTCTCTATAATGTCATATTTCTGCATAATTTTACAATTGGATTTGATTTATCAAATTAGCCTTTTGGTTTATATAATCTTCCATTATAATAAACCAGGTAAAATGTTTTAATGTGAATGTTTTCTTTTTATCTTTAGGAAGACCATAAAAAGGGTTCACTTTATTGCAAAATGCACCTAAAAGATAATTATATCACTTTATACTTTGGATAAATTATTCATAAAATGACTTAAAACTGATCTTAGTGATAAATCCTCATATCTGATAATGTAAGGAACTGGGACATTATAAATGGAAAATAAATGGTTTTATATGAAGTCTTAAGTATTGTTTTATTACATCTGTCCTATTATAAAGTGGTTTACTTCTTTAAAGTTTGCTTAGAAAACATATATGTAGTGATTTTACTATAATCTTTTTAAAAAAGCAATTAGATTTTTATAACCTTACTTCATCTCTGATAGAATATCTTAGAAAATCTAGCTATGCCTCATATGTTAAGCATTTCCTTTATTTACTTGAGCAGTAAGGAAATGTAACTTAAAAATGCCTGTGACACTAGAACGTTATGATAAATATAATCTTGGAAGAAACTTCTCCAGAGACAGAGGGATTATTTGACGCTTTCTTGGCAATTGTTTTGGAACCATAGTCTCTGAATCTCTGAGTATGGATTGTCACTGGACATTTAGTTGTAATATTTTTGACTGAATTGAAGAATAATTGTGCTCTTTCTGGTTAAAATGAATAACTAAAAGCATAAAGATTATAACTGTATAGGTGATGTCTTAAATTTTTGTTTATCTCAGGATAAAGAACAAAAAAGCAGTGTCAGCCTACTTTTTCTGGTAGAAATATTCCACAAATTATTATTGTAATTATATTCTCTTTGAGAGAGTTAAAATCATATTGCCTATGTATTAAGTGTTTGACATTAATACATCTTAGTTTGGTTTGTGTTCTGGATCAGAGATAACGTTATCCTGGTCAATGAGACCTGGCAGGAAAAATGCTTTGACTTCTTAACGTGTATGCTTATGTAAGAAGGACTGTGCATTTTCTCTCGAGTGCCCGTGCCTGCCAATTCCAATGTGTATGGCAATTGCACTTAGTTTCAGTCTAAACACCAGAAAATCTTGAAATTTACTTCTGACAGCTTCCCTTTTTTCCTTCCTTTCGCACATGCTCCCCAGCAGAGTCTGTCTACTTTTGTTCACGGTCTAGTGCTCAGGTAGTTGTGTTTTGTACGAAGTATAATTTATAGTACTTTAACCTGCCAGTAGGTCTTCGTCCACCCATCAGCGTTTTTTAAAATCACCTCATCTTTTCCCTCTTGAATTCATTATTCTGATCTAAGTTCCATAAAGTTGGAATACCTCTTGGGTAACTTCCTCAGGAAGGGTATCCAGGTGGTATGTTTTCCTTACATATTGGTTTGCTCAGCTCAGGAAAATTTACCCCAGTTTCATCTTTGATAAATTATATCTGTTCTAATAATTCTTGTTTCTTTTTCAGAAAAATCAAGAATTTTTAATCCCCATTTTTCTTTCCTTTTGCTCTCAGCTTTTTCATTTATTTCTTTATCTTTTCTCTGCATTCTGTGAGATCATTTCAAGTTTACGCTTCTCATCACTTACTCTATTTTCCTCTGTATCATCTCTGCAACTTTTATTACAGGTAAATAATATTTTATTTTTTCCAATATTTGCTTGAAATACTCACATTTTATTTTTACCCTTTAGGTCCCTTTTGACCATTTTTTAAAATTTATTTTTTATTATTTTTTTTAAGTAGGCTCCACACAGGGCTTGAACTCACAACCCTGAGGTCAAGACCTGAGCTGAGATTAGGAGTCAGATGCTTAACTGACTGAGCCACCTGAATGCCCCCAGCCATCTTTGTTTTTAACTTCATTCTGTTACCCCGTTGGATTTCTGTGTGTGTGTGTGTGTGTGTGTGTGTGTGTGTGTGTGTGTGTGTGTGTGTTAAAAGATTTATTTATCTATTTGAGGGAGAGAGAGAGAGAGAGAGAGGACAGGGAGAGGGGCAAAGGGAGAGGGAGAGAGAAATCTCAAGCAGACTCCCCACTGAGTGTGGAGCTGGACAGCGGGCTTGATCTCACATCTTTGAGATGATGGCCTGAGCCAAAATCAAGATTGGATGTTTAACCAACTGAGCCACCCAGGCGCCCCTCTGTTTCTTTTTGACGGAGGTTGTGACTTTTTAATTTTTTTGAGAAAGTGTAATTGTATTTAAACATTTTCCTCTGATTCCTATAGTTAATCATTTTTAGAGACATGCTTTCTCTTTTACTATTTTGTCTCTTACTTGATACTCAAGATTTTTGCTTAAGCTCATCATAATTTTCCTCCCTCCCCCCTTTTTTTTCTTATAATAATAGTTGTCACTTATTGAGTACTGACTCCAGCTTCAACACTGTGCTGGATATTTCCAGACATTAATGATTTTTATTTCCATTTAATAGATGAAGAAGCTAAGGCTTAGAATGTACAAGTCAGGATTAAAATTCATGTCCATGTACATTGAAAGACCAGGCTTTCTCTATGATCTCTAGAATGAAGAGAGCTCTTTCTACACAGGATGTTTGTAAATAGTTATAGTAATGGTCCAAGTTTCTGGACTACAGTTAGTCAACTTGAGGCCATTGGAATCCACATAAATTCTCCACAGAAACCAGGTAGCTGTGTGGTTAGGAGGCTAATTCCTAATATCTAGCAGTCATCTGTTTTCGCCCAAGTGAATGAAGTGTGCGTTATTCTCTTACCACTTCTGCTTAAAAAATCAAGCACTAGGAAGCAATGCAGGACCTGTACAGCTACCTGAGTTCTTTCTATTTGTTTCTGCCTGAAGTACTTTACTAGCGGGGTCTGTAATACCTCAGAAGCATATGACAACATAGGCTCTCCTTCTCTGTTTTTGAGCTGTTGTGTATTGCTGATGTGCCTGTAGAAACTGAAGAGAGAGCTAAGGTACACACCCCTGGTTGCTTCAAAATACAATGTCCACTCAGTATGGAGTGACTTCTCAGCTCTACTCAGCTTGTACAGCTCCTGAATTTTTGAGTGAGCAATTGAAATTGTACCTTCCCCACACTTTTTAGGATGGGCAACCTATTTTTCCAGCTGGCAAAGTATTCATGAACCCTAAATTGTGTTTCTCAGTAAATTTGATCAGTGATATTGGTAAAGTATAGTTATGGAAAAGTTCTCCTGGTTTCTAGCTATAGATTGACTATTAGTCTTATTTTTTGTTGCTTTTCATCTTTTTTTAAAAATTTTTTATTTTATTTCTAAGAGATAGTCAGAAAAGGGGCAGATTGCATCATGGAAGGAAAGCCAGGTGTCATCTTTTTCCTATCTATCTATCTATCTATCTATCTATCTATCTATCTATCTATCTATTATTTATTTTAAGTAGGCTCCATGCCCAGTGTGGAACCCAGCGAGGGGCTTGAACTCACCAAGCCTGAAACCAAGACCTAAACTGAGATCAAGAGTCAGATACTTAATCAACTGAGCCACCGAGGTGCCCCGCAAGGTGCCATTTTTAATTAACCCCCCCAGTAGTTATTTTCACAAATAATGCTTTTATTATTTTCCAAGGATGGTATTTTGGCTAATACATAATGTCCTCAGAATCTCACACTTAAATCATTTCATACATGAGGACAGAGGGATCTTTGGGACTGTGAAAGATTCTGAAATATATTCTCTTTTACTGGTCCTTCAAATTCGATTTGGGAAAAATGACAATGGCCTTTGTTTTTCCATTACCCCTGCAAATGCATATTCCATTGAGACACTCTGCCTTCTTTTATATTCTCCTCCTCATCCAGAACTTTGCCTTCTGAGTTTCACTCCGATTTTTAGGGTTGAGTAATTCAAGAAAACCCTTAAGAATACCTGTGATTTCAGTTGTTTTCTTATACAATGGTGAACTCATTTAACCTAGTTTTCTAACTGTACATTCCTCAAAAGCCTTTCTCCACAAATTGCTTTGAAAGGAATTGAGAAAACACATACAGGATTTAGGAAGGAGGAATTTCTGATTGGTATAAATGACATATTCTTGTAATAGATTCCAGAAGAATATATGTATATATATTTCAGTATAAACAGCCAATGATGATGAGCAGTTAAATATTCTAACTTCAAATTCAAAGTGAAAAGAGCTCATTCTCAGAGGTAATACTAGGCCTTTCACCTTACTGCAACAATTCTGTGAATCACTCAGCTACATTATGTAATATTCAGATTCTCGTAGTCTAGAAAGTGCTCGTATAACTAGTTTTCAAAGTGCAGCTTGAGATCCCTGAGTTCTTGAGACCCTTTCAGGCAATTCATGAGATCAAAATTATTTTCATTATAATGCTTAAACCTTATTTGCCTTTTTCACTTCAATTCTCTCACAAGTGTACGGTGAAGTTTTCCGGAGGCTGCTTGCTGAATGCCATCGCAGCCCATGGAGTGCAGAAACAGATAAAAGAATGCAGTTGTTTTCAGTGAAGCCAGCTATAAAGGGAACAAAAAATGTAAGACATTTGTGATAGGCCAAAAATGGTCCCCATCCTAATCCTTGGAACTGTGGTTATGTTATTTTATGAAGCCAAAGGGATTTTGCAGAGGCAATCAAATTAAGGATTTTGATATGGGGAGATTATTTTGGATTATCTGAGGAAGGCCCAATGTAATCACAGGGGTCTTAAATGTGAAAGAGGGCAACAGAAGTGTCAGAGTGATGAGATGTGAGAAAGGCTCAATAGGACACTGGTGGCTTTGAAGAAGGAAGGAGACCACAGCCAGGCGATGTGGGAGATCCCTAGAAATGGGAAAAGGCAAGAAAAACAGATGCCCCCTTGAAGCCTTCAGAAAGGAAAACAGTCTGCTGTAACCTTGATTTCAGCCTAGGGAGACCCACTTTGAATTTCTGACATCCAGAATCTAAGATAATAGATTTGTGTTTTTTAAACCACTAAGTAATTTGAGGTAATTGGTGATAGCAGCAATAGGAAATGAATACAGTATTCATCAAACCCTCTTTTAAAGGCGATCTTGTTATTTTTTGCATTGTATCCTCCAGTGAATCTCAATGGCTTTCAGAAAAAAAACCAAGCTCTAGAGTTTGACTGTATGGCCTTTGTTGTTTGGCTTTAACTGTTAATTCAGGTTTCTTCTGTTTTGACTCCCTAGTTTCCATCCTTTATGCCATGCATCTAAAACTATTTTTCAGAGTTGCCAGCTTTCCCATGCCCTTGTTCTTCTGCACACACTATGTTCCCTGCCTACGTAGCCCATGTGACTGTCTTTCCGACACTTACCCTTGTAAACTCACCGTTAATGCCCTCTGCTATGCAATGCCTTGGCGCAGCCCTCCTGCTTAGGCTGTTTTCGTAGGTGGCCCTTGCCACATTATATCTAGTTCGTATCTACTGCCTGTCTTCCCATCCTGCGGTGAGCTACCTGGGGAGGTAACGATGCCATATTTGTGTACCTCCAGCATCTAGTACCTTCCCTGATTCACAGTATTTGTCAGTAATGTTTTTACTGAGTGCTTAGTTGATTGATGATTAGCCAGTCCCTCACTAATAGTGTTCATTCATTCATTCATTCATTCATTCATTGGAATCAGCCTTCAAACATGATTCTATCACATACTCAACTGAACTTTGCCTTGTCCTGCTGCCTCTCCTACCTACCATCCTGTTTTTCTCTCCCTTTTCCTGCCAAATAACTTGGTGAGCGATCTACACATGTGGTTTCAATTTTCCTCTTCTCATGACCTCTTAACTCCTTGACATGTTACATTCCAGTACTGGCTTTTCTTCAAAGGTATGTACCGATCTCTTTCTACCTATCTTTTTTTTTTTTTTTTTTTTTTAAACCTCTCTGGTAACTTTGACTACTACTCCTCTGATCTTTCCCTCCTTTAGTTTCCATGTATATTACTGCTCTATTCCTACTTCTGTGTTTTTGGTAGTTCTTCCTCTTTCCACCCCTTAATTCTGGGTACTTCCCCAATATTAAATGCTTAAGCCTTGGTTCTTCTCTGTATGCAGTTAATGTCTTGAAGATCCCATCCACTTTCATGGTTTCACCACCATATGCAAAAATGGCTTGGTCTATAGCCAAGACCTGCCACAGTCCTGTCCATATAAAAACTATTGACGTCTCTGCCATTGTCTTAAACAAGACAGATACTAAAGTCAATTAATTCTTCATAAGCAAGCCTCCTTTTTAACTTGTCTTGCTCTGTCAGTGACCTCTCTACTATGCTCATTTCTCAGGTTAGAAATGTTGAAATTCTTTTTTACATTTTCTATTTTTATCTTTTTGTTACCAACCATTTTTTTCTGCAAGCTGTCTCTGAAGATTTGTCCTTTTTGTTCTATTTTTTTCCTGTGATCACCACCCTAATCTAGGTCCTCATCATTTTATGAGCCACCTAACCTTATTCTACACCTCCAGTATTCCTTCACTTTCATCAACCACGCATCCCACGCTCTTCTCGCTAACCTACCATGACTAACAACACTTTGACTTCCAACACCCAGCTCATCCGGAAGTGCTTTTATGTCATCTTCCCATACAAGAAACTGGTCAGTTTGCATTGGTATCACAGCCTGCCCGATATGGTCTTCTTACGCCCAGCTAGACACATTTAGACTCACTTTGACTATCACAGCTGGATTACTACCAGCCTATTCAAAAGAACCAAGGCACAGAATGCCACAAGGCAGCGTCAGGTCTTCTTCAGAGGCCATGGTAGCAGTCCAAAAGCTCAAGGACAAGTCTGGTTTAGAAGTCTCATGTCCTCCAGGGGCAAACTGCTCTTATAACAACCCTGCAGGCATAGTTTGTAGGGTCTTTGCAAGGACAAGCCAGTTAGAAGAGTCACCACATCCAGGTGAGTCGAGAGTATGGCATCTGCATCAGTTTTTTAATAGTTCATTTATATTTTCTCCTGGTCCAAGGGTAATTTTTACTATAAGTAATGTTATGCAGTAATATAGTGAACATTCTACCCTTACTAGGTTACCAGAGGAAGAGTGATAGCAAGTTAACTAAGGGTTAGCATCTTGTGTAGAAAGGGAAAGGATTTTGTTAACTTTTTGTCCAAAGTTACCAATCAGGTTGGAACTCCTTTATTAAGGTTGTTCATAATCTGTCTCCCCCACCCCATTTATTTAAACCTCTTTCACAGTACTCCCCAGATAACTTCTTGTGACTCCCTCACCTAATATAGTATGAGTCTGCAGTATTTTCTTCCTTCATCATATTCCAAAATTCAGTGTCTGTTATAATTCCAGGCAGGTAGTATCTATTTAAGAGATAGTCATAGAATAGCAGAATCTCAGGGTTATGAGAGCCAATTCAAACTGATGGCTGGATTCCAAACTGTTTTGCATTGACATAAACTAGATATAGAAAAAAGCAAAAATATCTTATTATTCACTGATGGATTGGGAGAGCACTATTGCAAAACTTTTGAAGAAGTGAATAGCTCACAGCTCGAAGTTAAAAAACGTTATCACCTCCAACCCAAGCACTTGGAAATACGAATCGGAAAAGACAAAGCACGATGATTAGATGAAAACCAAAGTTGAACCGTAAAATTGCTTGTTTCTGGAGAGGCTCACTTTCCCAGGTGGAGGCAGGGAGCAATGAGACAAGGAGAGAAGGTGGCACGTGAGGCCTTAGGAGACAGAAGACAGTGGATGTGGTTCAGGTTGACTGGTGTATGGCTTCCACCAAGTTAATTAATTTTTCTGTGCTGTAACACATGTCCATCAATGCACATCATGATATTTTCCCATTACTTACCTAAGTAATTTGGTCAGAATTAATGAGATGATATCATGAAGGGTCTCAAGTTACATGGAAGAGAAATTCAGCAGCATTGTAAGGTATTTTTATTTTTCCCATTGGAGATCGAAGAGTAGAGAAAGGAGAGGGATTTACAATAAATTTTTTAATTGTGCCTACATAGGCCAATTAGAACAGAAATCAACTTTTCTGTGCATTTGATCAATATAGACAAGAGATTAACTCAGGCTGACGTGTATTATATCATTCTTTATTAGAAGGATTTTTGGATCTAAATTATTCTTATAATTGCCTGTTGTCATTCTTCTATTTTACTTTTTTTTTTTTTTAGTGGAAGAATCAAGAACAAATCCTTGTTTCCTTTTTTAGGTGTAAGATTGACTATTTTAAAATTGTATTTTGGACAAACAAAATGGGAAAAAATATTTCATAATAAAGAACATATAGACTTATAAAAAACAAAAATAGAAAATTTTGAGGGCTACACATCTGATTCTGGTGTTTCAAAGCTAAAACCAAAGCAGATGGACACATTGAAAGATATGTGCATCCTAAACCAGTGTCCAACCTAAATTTTATTCCAAGTTAAAAATGCATACTAAAAATGCAGTTGAAATATTGCAGTATGTGTTTTTGAAAGGAAGTAATTAACATACACGAAGAACTCATAACTTTCCTTCTCTCTTGGTTTGTTTTCTTTCTTCTTTCTTGCTTTTAACCTTCCTTTTTCAAATAATGGGTTTTCTCAGTAAAAACACAGAAAAGAATGATACTTTGTATAGTGCTCTACAGTTATCAGCTATAGTGACTGGGAAGTAGTTAGTCCAATTTTCTCTTCTAGAAAAATTGATCTCCTATTGTCCTCTCCCTTGCTCACATCAGCCTTGGTAAGTAAAAGTAAGTATAGACAGAAGTACCTCCCAGACTGCATTTATTCAGCCTGGGGAATTTATTACCACAGGAGGTTATCAAGTCAGTTAAACAGCTGGACTCAAAATTTGGGAGAATTTTATAACCAATAGCACTTATATAGTAAAGCAAGTGACTTAAGATTTTTATGCCTTAGGTTATAGGATCCTACTTCAGTTCATAAAATATTAAACCACAGAATCATAAAAGAAATTTTCCTTGCAAAATATCATGGATGATCTTTGATAGAGATCATTTCTGTGTCTCGTGATAGACAAAAATGACCTAACAACAACGTAACAGAAATGGCCTTTGGTGGCAAGTCCAACCTTTATTTATGCTGCAACCAACAGCAACAGGCAAATTGTCAAGCAAAAATTGAAGTTCTGCCTGACACTGTCTACTTAGTGGCAAAACAACTGGTTAAAAAGGGTGAAAATTCAGTTGAACAAATTACTGATATTAGGGGGACATGAAAAATTCTTGCTATTTGCGGAGCTCAGCTTAAAAATATGGATTGAAGTAACCTTCCTTGTATGAATAAATATAACCTACATACATCTAAATAGTAGCAAGGTGATTCCATTTTTTAAAAATTTTATTTTAATTCTATCAATTAACATATAGTGTATTATTAGTTTCAGAGATAGAGTTCAGTGAAGTTGATTCAATTTTTAATATAAAAATTTACCATTTTTATCGGTGGAGCTGGGGTATTGAGATATACCTTTGTGGTTAGATTTTTTTTTCATGGTCCTTCAGCTAGTTAGACCTATAATGCAACTCTCTTTTCCCAAAATAGCTTGACCAGGAATTTGATAATTTTAAATCCAATATAATACCATATAGTTCTCAGAACTCATGACTTTTAAAGAAGGATAAGATACTGTCTAGATTCAGAGACTATGGAAATTAAAGTGTTGCTTTTAAGAAAGAAAAGCTTTTATATTAACATTGACGTTCAAAAGTCTTGCTTTTTTAGTTGCATTTTGGATATACAGAACTGTTGTGAATCAAAATTTGTAGTGTGTGATCCTATATAATGCATGTTAGTTTCATCTTGCAGTGCATGTCAGTAGTCTTTGATCTGTAATTATGAAGTGCCAGCAAACTTAGAATAACTTCTTGGTTTCTTACCTGTCTGGGTCCTGTCTCCATTTGGAGTGTGGAGACTGCTAAGCAGAGGCGTGTTTTGGTCGCTAATTCTTTGTAATATTCCTATTCTCAATATTTGCTTTTTTTTTTTTTTTAAAGATTTTATTTATTTGAGAGAGAGAGAACAGGCACAAGCAGGGGGAGCGGCAGAGGGAGATGGAGAAGCAGACTCCCCGCTGAGCAGGGAGCCCGACACAAGGGTCTGGATCCCAGGACCCCGGGATCATGACCTGAGCCAAAGGTAGTTGCTTTACCGGCTGAGCCACCCAAGCGCCCTCTATGTTTGCTTTTTATGTTGCCTATATTGCTTATTTTTAAGTTTGATTCTCACCTATACGGATATATTCTCTGTTGATTTGATTTAATGTTGGGTAGGAACAGAACTAATGGCCATAGATAAGTAGAGCTTTGAAATTGGTTTTTATGGCTATCAAATAGCACCTACCTCCCACCCCCTAATCGTACAAAAATTAGTAGTCTTAGGCATAAAGTGGCTTGCTCAGAAACAGCTAGTGATTGTTGATCTTATGTCACCTTGGTGACAAGGGGTGCACAGATATTTGACTAAACATGCTTTCTGGGCGTGTCTATGAGGGTGTTGCTGGATGAGATTAGCCTTTGAATAAGTAGACCCAGTACAGGGAATTACCCTCCCAAATGTAGGTGAGTACCATCTACTCCACCTAGGGCCTAAATAGAACGAGGGAGGCGAGAGACAGAGGAAGGGAGAATTGACTGTCTCTGCCTGACTGTTGAGCTGGGATATTGGTCTTGTCCTCCCTGGGACTGGGACTTACGTCATCAGCACTTCTGGTTCTCAGGCTTTCAGACTTGGACCGAAACTCCACCACCAGCCTTCTTGGGTCTCCGTCTTGCAAATGGCAGATCATAGAACTTCTTAGCCTCTGTGACTGTGTAAGCTGATTCCTAATAATAAATATCTTAGATATTTGCGTGTATCCTATTGGTTGTATTTGTTTGGAGAACACTGACTGATGCAACTAGTTAGGGTAGAAATAGGACTAGAATACAGGTGTGAGTCGACTGCCATTTATGACAGCACGCCTCTCAAAATGCCTGGCATGGTGCCCACTATGAATGATGAATAAATACCTAATAGTTTGAGAAAACATGATGACTTTATTTTGCACTAAGTAGACAGGAGCGGATAGTAGTTGCAAATTTCCATTTTTCATTACAGAGTAATGAAAGGAAAACCGAAAGCCAGCATTATCATCTGCCTTTCTTTTGCCTTAGGTGTTAATTTACTTGTTATCACAGAGACTGCTGTCTCTGATGAGTTTTTTTATAGGAACCCGCTGTAGTTATGCTCCTATACGGCCAGTTCTTTTCATAAGTGGTTAGGAAATTTGACAAACTGACCAAGTTAGTTATAATGACCACCTCCTGACACAGCCTTTAGGTACGCAAAGCTTATTGACCACAACTGCTAGATCTTTAGGGGTAATAGGTTCAGTCAGTCTAAGCAGCATCTTGTCATGAGCACAAGGAGTAGGGCAATGCTGCTGAACTATAGTGTGCATACGAATCGCCTGGGAGTCCCGTTAAAATGCACGTGATTCATAGGTCTGGAGTGGGCTCTGAGACTCTGAATGTCTAACCAGCTCACAGCTGCTGCTGAAGCTGCTGGTTTGGGAGGGAGGAAGAAGCTAGCTACTGGAGAGTTTGATGATATGACTCTCGTATCTGCTTCTCTACTTTTGTCCAGGCCTTCTTGGTATTTTGTTGACGATCTTTTATGCTAATGATGGGGATTCACACCTGCAGGCTTTAAATAAGGCTGAAGACTCTTTACTAGTCTTGAATTGCCATTTTCTTCTCTAAGTTATGTAAATATCAGCTTCCGTCTTATTTTTCTTTGCATATATAGATCCAGAGTCGTGTTCTATCATATGCTATGATGATTTTGTGGAGTAATATCAGATTTTAAGGAAACCCTTTAAAAACATAGATAAGCAAGTCTGTTAGGAAGTATCCTTCACTGAAAGATTCATAGCTTAATTTAGAGATAAAAGGGTTATTTGATTTAAAATGTGTGTTATTGGGAGTACGGGTAGTATCATTGAATGTTATTTGGAGCAGAGGTTTGCATTCTTATTGAAATGACATCCACCTATGTACATGCGTTTGTAAAGGAGAGAGAGAGAAAAAAGAAAAACATTTTAGCCACAAGGTGGCAGTGAGATATATGTGAAAAAGAAAGGGCTTTCAAATAAATAATGATTTCAGACGTATCTCTGAGGAAATGATTGTCAAAATAAATAGCATTTGCTAATGCAGTGGTATGCAGAAATGTCTTATCGAAGCTTCTTATTTATGGCATTCTTGGATAATCACACTGTAAATCGTAAGCTGTGCTAACTGGGCATCTTCTTGGGTCCTCTGTGAACATTTGCAGAAGACAAGTTTCATTAAAAAAAAAACAGTTGTGTGGTAATATTTTTTATTTATTTTGGTTTCACTTAACCAATAGTTAGTGTCATAAATTACATATAAATATTCCCAAGATGTGAACTCTAGAAGCTCGGACAAGTCGTCAATGCCAAATGACATACCTAATTTAAGTATGGTACTGTTTTGGTACAAGGAATGCATTTATTGAAAGTTTTGAAAATGTTTTACTCTTCCACTCTTTGTGACATTACATCACTTTTTTTTAAGTCTTAAAAATATGCCTCATTTTTTTAGCCTTTTTGTCCCAGTCATGAAGATACCTGTATTGTATACTAAAAATTAAATTGATTGTGTTTTCAGTACCCCGTCCCCAGTTCACTGGAAAGCCAAGATTAGGTTTACATAAGCAGTTCTAATAGAAAGGTGAGATGAATATTGCAAAAGCTTCAAAGGTAACCAGATGAATGGGGAACTTTTTTCCCCTTGGAAAAGGATTGCAAGGGTCATGGTAGAGAATGTGTGGAAGGATTTTGCGAAGGACAAAGAAACAGACTGAATTATTCAATACCTGCTCCAGTTCTTTAAATAACTTTTCATACGGTGAAGCTTTGCTCTCCATATATTTAGAATGTGAAAATACCCTCAAATGCCAGCTACAAGCCAGAACTTGTAGCTGTTTTGGCAGCCAACGGGGAAAAGGAAGAATGTTCTGGCTGGAGCCATGGGTGGAATTTCTTCTACTTCCTGCCTTTGGCCGGATGCCTGAATGTCAGTTGTGCTGGGGCTGGAAAATACCCAGACTGAAGCCGGGGCCAACAAGCCGAGGAGTGACAGCTGTGCAGGTGTGTCTCGGGCTCTTACGTAGGTATCTCCCGTACAAGGCGGTAGGGACTGCACCTCTGTTTGGTTTAGACTCTGCTGAATGGTTGGGCAGCATTACCTCAATCATATATCTAAATATGAGTGAGACTCCATTAAAATCAGTGCTCAGAAGTGAAGAAATTTATGAACACTAAAGACTTCAGGTTTATGAAGTCTGCCGTACTAGAGTGCTCTTTCAATTACTCTATTTTGAATAAAGAACCACTGTTGTTTGAAATAACTGCAATATCCATCAGTGCTCTACCAGATACTTACAGTGGTTACCTGACAGAATTAAAAGATAGTGAGAGAAAAACAATTTAATAACGACTTAGTAAACATTCTAGGGCCTGTCGTGTCACCCTTAGAAATGATGCTGGAAGTTTCTGTTGATGTGAGCTTGCAGCCACAGGCAAAGAGGTAGAAGTGCTGAAACCATAGACTGTTATTCCACGGTGATGCTGTGGTTGATGAGGCAACGAAGCCATCATAAGTGAAGCGGCATTTACATACAAATCATAAAGATGTAAGTACAAAACTGCATTTAATATATGAGGGATCATACTTCTGAGTAAAACTAGCATTATCATTTGGTTTACTATTACTGCCACATTCAGAAAAGGTGAATCTTCTCTGTAAAGTGAAAATCTGGTGACATAATTGGTTTTGTCACCCTTACATTAGGTTCTAAAATAGTACCAACTTTACTGTTTTATTTTCTCAATGTAGCTGATGAAGTTAACCTATTAATGTAAACAATATGCTTGATTAAGAATTGAAATCATTGCGTCAGTAGCCCGATATGCCCACTAGGCCACCACCTTTTATGACGCCGATGGGGAACACACGCAGCACACAACTGACAAGCAGACTTTTTGGATCCTTCTCTCTCCGCCTGAGTAACTAGCATGTCCTGATCACAATGAACACCAACTTACGACTTGGAATGATAGCAGATACCGCTACTGTTTCTAACCAATCACAAATGCACACTCCCTCATCGTAACCAGTGACTAAGGGGACTCATGTCATGGCCAAAGACATCCAGAACTGGACAACAAGACATAGTGTCTCCTAGATTTCCCATCCACCTTACTATATTCAGAAGACAGGTGTTATTTAAATGGTAAATGGAGTATTAAAAGTTTAACTAAAAATTCGTATGTCATCCTTACAAAAGCAGGACTATATTCCCGGCTGAAGCCATCCCAGAAGTCAAACAAACTCAGAGATTGCTTCTATGAAGAGAGGATACATGGGAGAATATGGTAGACATTGAGAGTATTTTCTTAATAGTGACTGACACAGTGTGGACATCAGAATTAGATGTAGCTGTCCTAGATGTGGGCCCAATTCATTCCAATGCTAAATCAGATATAATTTGGTTACTCCCAAAGTTTCAAATGTATTTTTCTCCAGAATTGCTTAGACTGTTCATGATAGGCTTTGGATTGGCTAAACAGAGCTTGATGGCAGTGGGAGTGGTTATTAACCTTGCTTATATGAGGAAGCTACTTCACCACTGCATATATAGGGGATGAATATCATTAGGTTGGAAGCTGATAATTGTCTTGTCCAGCCAATGCTATTCCCATGCTGTGGGTTTGGGGTGAAGGGATCCAGGTCATACTGGTGCCCTCATGTGATTGTCTCCCTGATGGGAGCCTGAGAAGGAGAACGTTTATAGCTGTAAGCCCTGGCAACAAAGAGTGAATGGAAAAAATGGAAGGGAGGTGCTTATTGACAATGTGAGGTCAAGAGACAGTGGGAGAATAAGCTTGTTTCCTAGGTCAGGTGGAAAGGCCGAGCCGGCCACGATCGTCACAGTTTGCTTCTTGTATGCCTCAAGCTTCTCTGCCTGTTTTGGGGCATCATATATGTGCTTCCTTCCTCAACTTGAGAATACTTCCACATTTGGTGCAGAAACGAGGGGCACCCCTATATTCTAACACTAATTGTGGGAACTCCAATCATCATAATTGGTAAGCCATCATGATACCCAGTCCTAAGATCTGACTTCCCCCCAAGCTCATATAACTTATTGTCAGGGACACAAAAGGAACTTTGTAATGGAGCTAATACTCAGCATACATGGTGCCCACATACCCAGAGAGAATTGGCTCTGTCAGATGGGTATTCTATCCTAGGGCACCATGTGTTGTCTGCTGTCAGGGTTCTCTTTAGGGCTGGACTACTGTAGATCATGCACCCCAAACCCCTGCTAGAGAGTCTCTGGGATGGCCCCCCTTGACCTCACCTCTGATCCTTGCCTACACTTATTTAGGGAAGTAAGAAAGCAAGTTGCCCTAGTTTTGCTGATTATTTGGCCAGAGAGACACATGTTGAGCAGGTCTGTTATAAGAAGTTCTCCTCTGGTCCACAGAGACACTGGATACTTCACCGTGGTCCATCTGTCTTCAAGATAATAGGCTTCCTCCCAAGAGGTGCTTGATACAATCTTGAACAAAAGGTGTGTATTGGCTTCCCAATTTACCTCCAAATTGGGAAGAACAAACATTAGCTGGGATGACTCCCTATGATGGCAGCCCAGTTGACTCTCCAGATCAACTATTCCAGGTTGGAAATCCTACAGTTAACTTCTACCATGAGTTGTATCGTCATAGTCTTTGAGCTCACACGAGCTGCTGCTAAATGAGGAGGGAACATTTTTATCAGTTTGTCTCAAATGGTTATCATTTGTTGTTCATCTTAGGTTGAATCTTGACCTAGGGGCTCATTCGGGTGAGCCTCCTCAACTCCCCCCTTCCCGTGTTGCCTCATATCTAAGCCATCAACAGTTCCGTTGGGCTCAATCATCCAAAATATATTCAGATTCTGACTACTTTTCACCAGTTCTGCAGACACCATTTTTTTTTTCCTAAGCACCACTATCTCTCCTGACTTATTGCCGAAACCTCCACATAAGTTTCTCGGCCTCCTCTCCAGTCTATTTTTCACACAGCTGCAGTAGTCAGATCATACCACTTCTCTGCTTTAAATCCTCCGGTGGCTTTTCATCTCAGTCACAGTAAACACAAAGGCTTCAAGGCCATAAGGGAGGCCTAGACATCCTACAGTGACAGCCCCTCCCCCCATTCCTCCCCTGCACCATGTCCTACCACTATTTTCCTCCTCGTTTCACTCCAGTTACTCTGATACCCTTGTAGTTTCTGCAGTTTCTTCAGTGTGCTCATTCTGCTTCCACTCTGGACTCTCATGCTTCCTTACTTGGAGTGTTCTCCCTCTCACCCTCATATCCATCCATATGACTTGCTCTTTCTTCCCTCCTCAGGTGTCTGTTCAAACATCAGTTTATCGGTGCTAACTTCCCTGAGGACCTTATTTAAAATAGAGAACTTTGGCTTCTTTCATTCTCTACTCCCTTCCCCAATAGCATTGTCATAGTCCATGTTTTTGTTTAGTTGTCTACTTATTTATTGTTAGTATTCTCTCCATGACAATGCGAACTACTATTTTTAAATAGGTCCTTGTCTGTTCTGTTCATGTTTCTGTTCAGTGCCTGGAGTATTGCCTGGCCAATTGAGTGGGTCCTTGTTAAAGTATTTGTTGAATGAATGAATGAACTGTGGCATGTGCGGTCCAGTTCAACACCATCTCCATCATTCCATATCAATTTGTAAGTCTATTTTATTATATTACTTGCCTGCTCCTTGTAAGTATTTGAATTTGTGACTCTCAGCTTAAAGCTTAGAAACAAAAGTCAATTTAGGAGCAAGTGAACACATATTCAGATAATATGCATTTGAAATACAAAAAAAATCTCTGTTAACACCATCTCCCTGACACTTTCCCTCCCCCACCCAGGACAGAAAGTCCAGGTCTCAAAAACAGAGGCCTTACTTTCTTGGGAAAAGAGAAAACAGTACATTTGTTCCCAGTGAGTCTACAGCAGTGATACAAGGTTTAAATCAATTCCTCTGAGATTGAAAATGTGATAAATAGTAAGTTTATTTGTACAATGTTGAATAAATGATTTTTGAATTACATGGAATTGTACATAATTCAGAAATTATCTGTATTTCAGATCAGAATGATTTTTACTTGACTGTGGCTGTTAATAATTTGTGTCTTTGTCTTACCCCTCACTGAGTAGTTAAAAATATATAAAGACTGAGGGAAAGGAAAATGCTATTTTAAAGAACTCTTCTGAGCACAGAAATAAACCCACGATTATATGGTCAGTTAACCTATGACAAAGGAGGAAAGAATATAGAATGCGAAAAAGTTTCTTCAACAAGTGGTTTTGGGGAAACTGGACAGCTACATGCAAAAGAATGAAACTAAGCCACTTTCTTACACCATATACAAAAATAAGCTCAAAATGGATTAAAGACTTAAATGTGAGACCTGAAACCACAAAATTCCTAGAGGAAAACACAGGCAGTAATCTCTTTGACATTAGCTGTAGAAACATTTTTCTAGATATGTCTCCTCTGGCAAGGGAAACAAAAGTAAAATGCAACTATTGGGACTATACTAAAATAAAAAGCTTTTGCACATTGAAGGAAACCATCAACAAAACAGAAAGACAACCCACTGAATGAGAGAAGATATTTGCAAATGATATATCTGATAAGGGGTTAATATCAAAGATATGTTAAAAAACTTATATAACTCAACACAAAATAATCCAATTAAAAAATGGGCAGAAGACCTGAATAGACATTTTCTCTAAAGAAGACATCCATATGGTCAACAGACACATGAAAAGATGCTCAACATCACTCATCAGCAGGGAAATGCAAATCAAAACCACAATGAGTTATCACCTCACACCTATCAGAATGGCTAAAATCAAAAATACATGAAACAGCACATGTTGGCATGGATGTGGAGAAAAAGGAACCCTGTGTGCTGTTGGTAGGAATGCAAGCTAGTGCAGCCACTGTGGAAAACAATATGGACATTCCTCAAGAAATAAAAATAGAATTACCATATGATCCAATAATTCTACTACTATTGACCCAGAAAAAATGGAAACACTAATTCAAAAAGATATATGCACCCCATGTGTATTGCAGCATTATTTACGATAGCCAAGATGTGGAAGCAACCCAAGTGTTCATCCATAGATGAATGCATGAAGAAGATGTAAAAAATATATATATATATCTCCAATGGAATACTTCTCAGCCATCCAAAAGAATGAAATCTTGCCATTTGCAACAACATGGATGGACCTAGAAGGTAAAATGCTAAGTGAAATAAGTCAGTCAGAGAAAGACAAATACCATATGATTTCACTCATATGTGGAATTTAAGAAAGAAAACAAGCGAACAAAGGTAAAAAGAGATAAACAAAAAAACTCTTATCTGGTGACTCTAACCATAATGCACACTGTGTAATGTATAGGATTGTCGAATCCCAATATTGTACACCTGAAACTAATGCAACACTGAGAGGTAATTACACTTGAATTAAAAAATAAATTAAAAAAGAAACTCTTCTGGCAATTTCTTTTCTATTTAACCAAATTATTGAGGTTTAATTTACATATGAGGAAAGGCATTCGTTTTAATTGTCCAGCATGAATTTTAATAACTGTACACAGCTATGTGATCATCTTCATGGCAATCAAGATACAGAATGTATCAGAACTCCAGAAAGTTTCCTCATGTCCCTTGGTAACCCCTTTCCTCCTCACTTCCTTTCTGAGGCAAACACTGGTCTGCTTTCTGTTACTTTAGATTAGTTTTATCTTAGAATTTCAGGTAAAATGGATCATACCATATATAGTCTTTACGTTCGACCGCTGTTGCTCAGTGTAATGACTTTGAGAATTATCCATGGTTTACAGGTATCAGTAGTTCGTTCCTTTTTATTGCTGAGTGGCATTGTTTGAACCTGCCAGTTTGCCTGTTCATTCCCCTGACAGAGTTGTCACAGTCGGTGGTGGAGTTTCCAGTTTGGGGCTGTAGTGAAAACTGCCGTGAGCATGTGTGTGCAGGTGCTCATGTGAAAGTGTATAAACTTTTTTTGGATAAATACTTAGTAGTAGAATTCCTGGGTCAACTGGTGAACATATAGGTCACTTCATAAAAAAAAAAAATGCGGACAATTTGTCTTTTCGTGAAGGGAAACTTTCTTGGTAATTTATGTGCTTTTCATTATGCTCATATTTTCTTAATTA
Organism: Ursus arctos; assembly: GCF_023065955.2. Taxonomy (NCBI): domain Eukaryota; kingdom Metazoa; phylum Chordata; class Mammalia; order Carnivora; family Ursidae; genus Ursus; species Ursus arctos. The sequence continues at coordinate 31,508,386 of NW_026622985.1, read as the reverse complement.
AGTCACTTTTGTGTGTGGGTGGGGGTGAAGACTCAAATGTGGCATTTATGGTCCATGATGCTGGTAGAGAAGTTCAGAAATGGCATTCCAAAGGAGGAAAGCTTCCCTCTCCCTAACACTCTGGGGCTGGGTGACGTGCCCCTCATCGGGCTGCTGGGAGGGTTCAGTGAGCCGAGACAGAAAGCGCCTTAATACCATGCCTGGCACATAGTTCATGCTCAAGGATGCCAGTTGTGCTTATTATCTGTGTTTATTAATAAATTCACAGAGACGATGGGACTCAGGTGCCGTAGAGTGAAACTATTGACTTTGCAGCTACGGTGATTTTCTTTCCTGAAAGGCTTACCTTCCACCATCCGTGGTAGCTTACCCACCTGCATTAGCGCCTAATAACGGATGTGCACCTACACGAAAGCAAGTTCAGAGGGTCAAAACGTCGAGAAAGGCAGAATCAATAATGTCTCAAACTGCAAAATGAGAAAATAAAAATGACAGCAGAGTCACAGGTGGAAAATTACAATAATTTAAAACTGAATAGGTATTTTGTAGAGACTTTCCAGTTTCCTAAAGAGATAGTTTAATTAAAACCTGTAACTACTTTTAACTTTTGCTGCGTCAACTTTGGTGCTTCACCCTTTTCTCTGATGGAAGGATCGTGCTGACAGCATATGGCGAGCTTCAGTTTTCTGCCTTTATTTTTAAAGATGTACATCTTTAATCTGTGGGTGACATTGCTAAACCCAGAGGTTGGAGAGAAGAAAAAAATATTCAAGTTTATAAAGAAGCTCTATTTTTTTAAAAAAGATTTTATTTTTTTATTTGAGAGAGAGAGAGAGAGAATGAGCAGGGGGGAGAAGCAGAGGAAGAGGGAGAACCAGACTCCCCGCTGAGCAGGGAGCCCCACGTGGGGCTCGATCCCAGGACCCTGAGATCATGACCTGAGCCAAAGGCAGACACTTAACCGACTGAGCCACCGAGACGCCTCAAGAAGCTGTATTTTTAGGACAAAGAGAAACCCTTCCTATAATGTATATTTTAATCAGAAGTACAAGCCATTTAGTTTTGCCCCTATTTGCTAGAGCCTATTGCTGACCTGCAAACTCAAGATACCCAAGTTACTGTGGACGAGCTCTGTTCTTAGACAAAGAGAGTTACTGGATGCCTCTGTTCGAACACAGTGGAAAAACTTCTGTGTAATTAGGTTTCATTTTTGATGAGAAATTAGTAGGAATGAAACTGCCTTGGTGGAGATAGGTGCATCTCTAGTCTTTCCAGAATGAAATTGAATGAAGATAAAAGGATTGCAGTGGTTAGCAGCCGCATTAACCAAGTGCTGTTTGGGGCGCCGGGGCGGCTCAGTCGGTTAATCCTCGGCCTTCAGCTCAGGTCATGATCCCAGGGTCCTGGGATGGAGCCCCTCCTTGGGCTCCCTGCTCAGTGGGGAGTCTGCTTCTCCCCCTGCCCCTCCCTGGCTCGTGCTTGCTCTCTCTCTCTCTCCCTCTCAAATAAAAAACAAACAAAAAGTCTTGAGAAAGGCTGTGTTTCTGTGGTGAATGTCAGTGAAGAGTATCAGTTGGTGAAACGCATACATTCTCTATCAGTGTTCCCTTGCCATGTAATCGGACTAAGAGTGGAGATAGAGAAGAGAATCACCACCGCTGTGCTCGGTTGGCAAGGGAGGGATTTGTGCCCTAGGATTACAGGGGTGGCTGCACACAGGACACCGGGCAGATGGTGTTGACAGCTCTTGGAGTCAGTGCTGTGCTCTGAGGAAGCGGGGTCTAGCCTCGGTGAGGATGAAAGCGCAGAGAGTGAGTCCAGATGAAAGCCAGCGCCGACTGCCAGATAGGTGCGTGTACATATCCTCACGGCCTGGTGGAGAAGGACATCCCGTGTGCTACAGGGCCTCATGGGCGTTGTACTCAGGGACGGACTGAACACGCAGGGCTTGTGGGAGGCAGGCTTTGTAGTATCAAGAGGGATAGGTGCCTTCTGGTTGCAGTGGGAGAGTGTGACTGGCTCGTTTGAATAATTCCACAGATTAGCAGAGAACTGAAGCTCGCTGCTGGGGGATAAGCAGGGGCTGTACCTGGTCCCTTTGATAAGGACAGTTGTGTAGCTAGGGGATCTTACCCACAGGAGCGGAGCGGGGAGGGGAACACGTGGTTAGGCCTTCGAGTGCCTCCTGATTTCACAGGATATCAAGGCAGCACATAATACTGGCTCTTGATTTTAAGCCTTATACCACACTATCCAACAAATATTTAATAACAGCTGCTAAAAGCCAGGCATTGTACTGGAAGCTGAGAATATTTTACAAATAATACATTACCTATGCACTCGAGGGGTTTAAAGTTTTATAGAAAGAGCCAAATATGCAAATAGGTTAAGTGCTAAATGAGCTATAGCAGGTATATAAATATAGGACCTGAGGACATAGAAGAAAAGTGATCAGTCTTATCTAGATAAGAATAGTTTCCCCAGCAAAGTATTTGTTTTCTGTCTCCTTTGTGAATAAGGAAAATTATGGCAGAAGCTCTTCCAGAAGATATTCCCTTTATGTATCTGTATCTATCTATAGCTATCGCTATCGCTATCTATTTATAGCTTTACTATTATGTATGTATGTATGTATGTATGCATGTCAAAGTTATATCGTGTGCGCATCTCTTAATCAGTCCCTGGTTAGAGAAATCTGGTAGCTCGTTGATCTAGACGAGTCATTCAGCTGCTGGGGTTGGGGGGAGGCCGTGAAGCTCATGGCTGCTCAAAGAAATCAGCAAAATTATTCTAATGCTTCTTCTACACCTCTTCTCCTTTTCTTCTCCTTTCTCCTCTTTCTTTTCTCCTTCTTCTTTCCTCCCCTCCCATCCTCCCTGCACCTCCTCCTCCTTCATTTTGTAAGATGTGCGCAGATGCCTGGTGGGGGAGGCGGTATCGGCTCTTCCTTCATCTTCCCATGTCTGACCGAACAAGCACATCCTGTCAAGTGTAGCTTCCGCATACTGCTCGAGTCTTTCCAGCTCTCTCCACGGCCACTGCCAGCACCTTAGTTGAGGCGAGGGGGGCTCTTCGCCTGGGCCCTGCACTTTGGAGGGCTCTGTGCATCACCGTCAACTTACTGAAGTGCACAAGGTGCCTTTTTAGTTGGCTTCACACTTCACACACACGATCCTTAACCCTGACCGGCTAGTCACATGCCCAGCATGGTCCCTTTCCAGGGAAATACTTCCCCACAACTCTCACCCTGTATTCTGGAAGCCAGCGATGACCACAGCAAAAGAAGCTATGAGGGCCCACAATGCGTGCTTTCGCCAACATCCCAGATTTCATATATTCCAAGACTCGGACACCCATCATCTCAGTTTAAGTTTAGAACATTTTCATCACAACTAAATCAATTCCTGTACCCATTAGTAGTCGTTTCCTATTCTCTTCCCCTTTCCCCATCCTTTCCTAGTGCACTAGGCAATCATGAATTTACTTTATTTTTTATATATTTAGCTATTATGGACATTTCATGTAAATGGAGTCCTACAGTATGTAGTCTTCTGTGACCGGCTTCTTTCCCAAAATTGCGACGGATTGATCCACCATGTTATATTGTTCCTCAGTAGGACTGACTGTTCTTTTCTTTACTTATGAAATGAAATTACCTAAACGCAGGAACAATATTCAAAAGATATTAAGTAGCATCAAAAACTAAGGATATACTGTATGGTGACTAAGTAACATAATAAGAAATTATTATAAAAAATAAAATAAATAAATGGGCAAAAAAAAAAGATATTAAATAGCCCCGAATATGACAAATGTCCGTGACACTTGGCTGGCTTACTCTTTATGTCTCAGCTTATATGTCACCTCTGAGAGACCTCCCTGCTCATCCTAGTTAGAGATAGACCATCCCTGGTATTCTTTCTCCCCGGCCCTTGTTTGTTTTTTTTTAAGCACTTATGAAAATCTGAAGTAATTTTAATTGCCAGCCTGTGTGTGTGTGTGTGTGTGTGTGTGTGTGTGTGTGTGTGAAAGAGAGAGAGAGAGCGCTCTGTCTCCCTAGAGTCATGAGCAAAGGTACCATGTCTTTGTACTTGTCCTCATCGTACCTCCAGCATAGTAGTTCAAAATTTAGCACAGTGGTTCCAAGTAGGCACTCTGCTGTGAGTAAATGAAGTATTGAATGGGTTATTGAATGATAAAAAGAATTTAGTGGGAGGCAAATGTTTATGGGAACCACACGGAGGTTTCAAGCGTGAGGAACCTGTGGGGCATCTAGGTGACCACGTCTTTTAGGTGGCTGGTAGAGTTTATACACACAATTGTCAAGCTAAATGATGAGGAAGGGCTTTTAGGAAAAGACAATATTCTCTTGCTTTCCTCCACCCTCAGGCCTTCTCTCCAGAGCTAAACATTTCTAACTGCTTCGCTGCCTTAGTGTTACTGCCATTGTCCGTATCTTTAAGTATGATGCCGTGTGGCCCTTTCCTAATTTATCCACTTCTGAATTATCTATTGCTATGCTACATGAGTCTATTTATCCAAAATTTCCATCTTTCTTCCCACTTTCTCCCAGGAGTTATATCTTTAAGAAGTTTCTTTTGAGTACATACGTAAACTTAAACGAGTTGCCTCACCTTCTGCTTTCCCCACTATAAACAGTTCTTCCTGCTTCCCCAAAGTCATAAGATAAAGATGTTTGTGTGTCGGGCCTTCCTTCCATCTCCAGTCAAGATTGATGACATTTACATGATCCTGACATAGGTTCTACTGGCTGCTCAAAGTCATGTCACATTTGAATGAATTGGTTTCGTGTTTGACCCATGTTGACTGTTCCATTTTTATTGCCATTCCTAGAGAAACTGATTCCATTTCTTCCTGATGGATGTAAAAGCATGTGTCATCTCTACCACATTGCTGATATCTTCTAGCCTTTTACTTATTCTCTGTACTTTTTAGGATCAATTCTTTTTTTCCATGAAGACACTGATTTCCTGTTTTAAATTGGCGTGGTTGCATAAACTGTGGCTTTATCAGACAATGTTCTGCTTTTCTGGAGGTTTACATTTCCTTCCTTCCTTTTTTCTTATAAAGGCAAAAAACATATATTGATACAAAATTCCCTCAGGGAAATAAAATTTCAATTAAAAATGGAATAAATTCTATAGGCATGTAAATTATATTATAGAGCTAAAATATTAGACCTCAGAATTTGATTATGGTTTATAGTTAACATTTCACTATATAATAAGTTCCATAAATATGGATAACTCTTTGCAACTTACATGCTTCCAGACTAATTAAGGATTGTGTCTTTAATCATGGTGCTTATTATATTATAATCAAAAGAAAAACATGAGCAGAGAATCTTCCTGAGAAAATTCTTGCTCAAGTCAAAGCCATAGCTGAGAGGGAGAATGTAGAACTTAATTTGAGTGCTGTTTTCTGCTGAGATATGAGTAGACAGTGTAGGTGATGACCTGATCTTTCTCATTTATTAAATATGTGAAAAAATTTGAGATGGCAAAAACAGGTAGTTTACATACTCTTAGAAGCAAAGTCTGAATAATTAGATATCTCAGAAATAAACAGATTTCTCAGACTCTGTTTCATTTTGGCAAATAGTTGTTAATGGTACAAAACCTAAATTTATGACACACACACACACAGAGGCATGCATATAAAAGACCTGATTGGCAGTCGGACCGAACTGACATAAGGCACAGTAATTGTGCCAGCATAACCATCCTTACCACATTAATGTGGCGCATTATGTGATGATTAAACCTTTCCATTTATCTAGCTTGCCATAACATTTGCATTCCAAGCAGAAATGAGGGATACAAATTATGCTTAGGCAAGGGGAAAATCTCACATTGAAATAATTATGACAACTTACAGTATACAGTATATAGAAAGTTTGCAAAGTGCCTTGCAGATAGATGTGCTCATCTGCTTTCCATAACAACCCCGAGAAATGCATGTTGCTATATTAGCTCCACTTTACTGCTGACAAAACCAAGGATCAAAAAAAGTTGTGTTTTTCAGGGAATTGCTGATAAGAAGCAGAGCAGGAGGATTCAAACCCAGGAAATATGACTCTTAGTCTTTTTTACTGCAACACGAAATTGTCTGTTTATCACCAGATATAGTCTGCATCATAGAGGAAAGACACTGGATATGTGTAGGAGCCCGAATTACTCATGCAATGTATTATTTATACCTCCCCCCCTCTTCTAAAGGTCAAAGTATAACAAGGACAGATCTGACCTTCAATCCTGGCTATTCTCAGGAAACTATATGACACACAACACTGTGTGTGTCTAGCATTCTCTACCCCACCCCCATCTCAGGTAACTTCTAGTGAAAATGAATCCAGAAAGCTTTGGGATGGGAAAAAGTCATAAAATTATTAAAGCATATTCCCACCACTTTGCCTCAGTGGTGTTTTTGGGTTGATTGTATGCATTCTTTTATTTCAGTATATACTTCTTGAACAACTACTATGGGTCAGCACAGTTCAGAATGTAAGCAAAACAACAGAACAAAATGATTACAGATAGTGGTCAATGATATGAGGGAAGTAAGCAGAGAAAGGCAAAGTGCTTTTATTATTTACTTATTTGTTGTGTTTAATATACTATTTTTTGTTGGTTTAGTTTTACTTATTTATTTTAAAGATTTTATTTATTTGAGAGAGAGAGAGCACAAGCATGAGCAGCAGGGGTGGGGGGGTGAGGGGCAGAGGGAGAGGGTGAGAGAGAATCTTAAGCAGGCTCCACACCCAGCACAGAACCTGACGTGGGCTTGCTCTCTCAGCTCTGAAATCATGACCTGAGCTGATATCAAGAGTCAGGCACTTAACTGACTGAGCTACCCAGATGCCCCTGTTTTATTTTACTTTAAAAAATTATTTATTTATTTATTTATTTTTTAAATTCCAGTGTAATTAACATACAGTGTTATATTAGTTTCAGGTACACAATATAGTGATTCAGCAGTTGTATACATTACTCAGTGCTCATCATGATGGCTATATTTCTAATCCCCTTCCCCCTACCCACTGCCCCTCTGGCAACCACTAGTGTATTCTCTGTATTTAAGAATTGTTTTTTCATTTGTTTTTCCTTTCCTTCATTTGTTTTGTTTCTTAAATTCCACATACATATGAAATCGTATGGTATTTGTCAATGTTGTTGCAAATGGCAAGATTTCATTCTTTTTTATGGCCCAGTAATATTCCATCGTGTATATGTACCCTGTGTTCTTTATCCAGTCACCTATCAAGGGACAAAACACAAACAAAGTGCTTTGAAATGAAGGGGTCAGAGAAGCCTCTCTGGGGAAGTGACATTTAAACAACGTCAGAAAATGGGCTGGTGCCAGCAATGTGAGAGTCAGGGAAAGAACATCTGCAGAAGGCACAAGAAAGAGCAAAGACCCTGATATGGGAAATGATCAAAGAGCCATGACCAGTCTCAGTGGGCGAGGAGAGAGTGAACAAGATGTGAAAGTTGAGAGGGTAGCAGGACCTTACAAGAGATATAAGGAGGGTGGATTTTCCCTGAATGCAACAGAAAACCATTGGTGTGCTTTAAGCAGAGGTGACATGATCTAATTTACATGGAAAAAAGTCACCATGGAGGATCAGCTGAGAATGGATGGAGGAGCTAGAGCTGAGGCAGAGAGACGGCTGGGAAATTTCCAGCTTGAGTAGACAGTGGTGTGGACTATGGTGGCAGTGGAGTTGGAGAGAAATGGGTATTTGTAGAACAAATGAATGCATATTTTTTCTTTGGGTGTAGAATAATGGACCTAACTTCTTGCCTAGAGTCCAACCCTGTAATAGCTACTGTCAGTCACAGAGGCTTCCTCTAGTTCTTAAAGTCACAGTCCTTGGCCAGTTACCTGGGCTTCTTATTCCAAGGACAAATTTCTTTCAAATTATAAAGCAATGGTTTCTTTTTTGGGAAACGGATACAAAAAATTTGCATAAATCCTTTATCGACGAACAACATACCAATAATAACATGCACACATCTTAAGTGTACCCATTGATTAATTTTCTCAAAGAGATGGTATCTGTGAACAAAGCTCCCAGATCAAGAGATAGAAAGATATTCTCAGCATCTCAGGAGGTTCCTTCTGTTCCTTCCAAGTCCCTCCTCTCCTGAGTTCCTCAACTGACCACTCACTCTCCTGACTTCCTTCACTACAGATTAGTTTTGTCTGTTTTTACACTTTATATGAATTGGACAGCATGTACTTTGTTGTGACTGGCTTCTCTCCCTCAGTACGTGAGAATTATCCATATTGTTGTGGGCAGTCGTCGTTTATTTATCCTCCTTGCTGTATAGTATTCCATTTCCCAGCTATACCAATGGAATAGTCCCATAGTTTCTCCATTCTGCTTTGGACAGTTGTTCTTTTTTCTACGAGAATAAGATTGAATCATGCTCTGCTGTGTGGCAGAATCTTTGTGATAAATGTCCTCGTTAATATTTAAGGGAGTTTCCTCCGTTCAAATGAAAATTAAAGCTTATTATTTGATATGGACCCTATTTACAAATATTAGTACAATTACCAATGTTAGTACAAATTTACAAATATAGTACACATTTAGTGGCAACATTGATGAAAATTTGTAACTTGTCAGTCACTGTGTTAAGTGTTTGAAGATAATATCTCATTCATTCCTTATAGGCACTTTAATGAGCTATGTACTAATTCTATCTCATTTCCCATATGAAGAAATTGAGACACAGATAATTTGTCTCAGATCAGAGTTTCACGAGAGAAACATATCTAATAAGATTTATATGTGTGTACATGTATATATTCATGTATAGATATAGATGGATGGATGGATGGATGGATGGATGGATGGATGGATAGGTAGATTTACAGCAAGTAATTGGTTTACATGGTTATGAGGGCTGTCAAGGCAAGTCTGAAATCTCTGTAGGGCCAGCCATGAGGAAGGGCAGGCTGGAACTTTTGGACGTGGGCAGAAACTGTGGTCCACAGGCAGAATTTCTTCTTCGTTGGAGAAATCGAGTTCTGCTGTTAAGGCCTTTCAACTGATTAAATCTGGCTCACCCACATGATCTAGGATAATCTCCTTTACTAAAGGAAACTGCTTATGGACTTTAATCACATCTGTAATATACCTTTTCAGCAACCTTGAGATCAGTGTTTGACTTAATAATCTGACTCCGTTGACATGTAAAACTGATCATCGTAATCATATAATTAGTAGACAGCAGGACTGAGATAGAAATCCAAGTCTGTGTGATTTTAAAGCCCAGCTTTTAATTTCTATGATCTGTTAAAAAGAATTGGTTTAGGCTGAGAGCAGAGATGTTCTAAGATTCAGGGGTGATAATATCCTGAGGATAATCCAGGAATGAAAAGAAGGCCTCTGTGCCTGAAGCACACAGATCTGGGGAAGTCAAGAGAAAGAACAGGACTCCAGAGTCTGGAAGGCTTCTGACAGGGCCTCTGCCAAATGCTAACTGTGTGATCTTGGGAAAGTTGCATAAACTCAGTTACTCTCCTTTGTAAAGTGGGCAATGGAACCTATTTCCTAAGGTCGGTTGACTACATTGATACATGTAAGGTGCTTGGAACAGTGCCTGGCCCAGGTAAGTATGGCGTGAATGTTAGCCATTAATATTAGCAGGATTTGGGGAGGGGTAAGGTGGGACATGGTAAACTTGCTCTTAAGCAGCCATCCTTGCCCGATCCTTTCTAGGATTTAATATATAAGAAGGGAAGAATCACAGTCAATAAAGGAGGGCCGCATAACTCAGTAAGGAGTGCTGTAACACTGGCCAGCTCTTTCAAAACATTAAATAGAGACACACACGTGAGGCAGTGTATCACAATAAAACCTAGGGGAGTTAAAAGGAAAGATAACCCCATGAAAAGGAAGAATACGTAGGCAAATATTAGACAAGGCGTGAAATTACAGAAGAAATAAGAATACATCTGACTATATAACAACGAAAACATTTAAAAATATCTCTGAATCATCATAATAAAAGTTCAAGAGCAAATGTCAATCCTGTTTGCTCTAAAGATGACAAAGTGTGATAGCCTAAAATCCATAAAATAAATCAACACCCCAATATATAAATGGGGGTGAGTTATAGGAACATTCAAAAAGCGAAAAAAATTGGCTGATAGATTTAATTATAGAACTAAAGAAAATTAAAATATAATTTGAGTGCATTTTCTTTTTGCCTAACAAATTAGGAAAAAAATAAAAAAAAATATGCAGATGAAGGTATAGGAAGATATACACGTGTGTGTGTGTGTGTGTGTGTGTGTGTGTATTCAGTGTGTTTGCAGTGTAAACTTGTATGGTTTTTCTGGTAAGCATTATGGAAATAATATATATTAGAAAATTTAAAATATTCCTTACCTAGTAATTTCACTTAGTCTCCAGGGAGGAGATAACCTCTAATTCTGACAAAGTGTGATGTATAAAGTTATTCATCACAACATTATTTATAATAAAGAAGCATCGTAGAGAGTCTAAATGAATGGTAATAGTGAAACGTTTATATTTATCTGATTACTACACAGCCATTTACAATTACGTCTATGAAGGAGTCAGAGAAATGAGATATTAGTCAAAGTGTACAAAATTTCAATTATACAAATGAGCAAGTTATGGAGATCTAATATACAGCATGGTGACTATACTAACTAATGCTATATTATATATTTGAAAATATTTCAGGTAGATTTTACCAAAAAAACCTATGTGAGGTGATGGATATGTTAATTATGTTGATTGTGATAATCATTTTGCAATGTATGCATATACCAAAACATCATCTTATACACCTTAAATATATATAATTTTTATCAGTTATATTTTAGTAAAATTGGAAAAAATAAAATTTGTCTATGAATAAAAGGGAAATGCTTTTGTTCAGTGAAATGTAAAAAGTAGAAATGTCACTATGATATAGATATATATCCATAAAATATTTATATTTGTAGGAAAGTAAGTATTTATGGGTGGTAGAATTATGAGTAACGCTTTTCCTTATTTCATTATTTTCTTAAAGTTTAATTGGAACAAAATTGCATGGAAAAAGGAACTGCTATTTGCCTAAGATGGGGCAGAAAATGTCAGTATACCCACTCTGCTTGGATATAGAATAACTTCTAGCAAGTTCCTGGTTGCCTGGTGCATTCTCTATCTCAGTTGTTATATCATCCTTTCGTCCAAGAAACGTTCTGTCAATTGTCTGCTTCCCAAATTCCTCCATCATCCTTCTAAGTTCAAGCATTATTTCCTTTTAAAGTATTCCCTGACATTTCTCCTCTTTTCCTCTTCAGAAGCTGGGTGGTACATCCTTTCTAGTGGGCTCATAGCACGTGGTATACAGATAAGTGTGGCCTTAAGGTCTGTGAGACGCAGGCAATATGCATAAATATTTATCAATAGTACATTCAAATACATATAAAGTAGTATCTGTTTCCAGACTGGATGGCCATGCTGTATATATTAAAATATTTAGTACGTTCTATAATCGTTATCTTGTTCTTTCCATACCGTGACTCTTTTGAAGGCAATTCGTTTGCCTTTCTTCTCTCTGTACTGAAGCCCCCCTTTTACATGAAGTGGGTCATTGGTAAATATTCATTGAATGCATGCATTATTTAATTGGCCTAAAACGTATTTTTTAAACGAAATGCTATTTACTGTCTCTGTTTATTAGTAGTTTAAAAGTAGACTTTGAAATGTTCTAATCATCTCTTATCTTTTTAGCTGGAAGGTGTCTCATCTCTTTGGTGTTCCCCTTTAGGTTTGGCTATCTTGGTTGAACTTCTCATCTCTTTTCCATCTCTTACCTCTGTCCGGGCATGAGAACATGAGACAGAATTGAGCGCGTTATTCTAGGTTTGGGTATGCTGCTCTTCTGTGCAAAGCTTTTGCTTCTGAACTTCTGTAATGGTGATCAGCAGATGTAAATTAAAGCAGCATTATGCCTTGCTCTCTGCATTCAAAGAGCATTCCAAATCGTATTTACTTATGATACTTTTGTGAGCCTAGGTTATGCCTTCTGGACGACACTTTAAAGCTTTTATCCTAAGTTTTCTTTCAAGCTTTGTAGTCGTTGCTGTCTATTGCCATGTAGTTTAGACCCTCATGTGTAATCCTCCAAATAGTTTTGAGGGCTGTTTGAAGCAGCATCTTAAAAAAGCAGGGGGGGCGGTGGAGAACTCCTGGGTGGCTCCGTTGGTTACATGTCCCATTCTTGATTTTGGCTCAGGTGATGATCTCAGGGTCGTGAGATCGAGCCCTTCCCCAGCAGGCTCTGCCCTAGGTGTGGAGCCTGCTTCAGACTCTCTTTTCCCCTCGCCCTCTGCCCCTCCCCCCCGTCTGCGCTTGCACTCTCTCTCACTCTTTAAAAAAAAAAAGTGGGATATTTTCAAGATTTTTTAAACTTAAAAAACAAGATAAAAATTCATTCAACTTTTTAACCTTTTGTTCTGTTTTTGTCTTGGCCTGAATACACACACATCCTTCGGTCTATAACCCCAAGTGGGTGCTTTTTCACCCATCCTGACCTCATCTCAAGTCCTGGTAATGTGGTTTAAGATTTTGGGTAATGATGTGGTTGACTGATAGACCATTATGACTTGGCTTGCTTCCTTTTGAACTCTTGTCCAGTATAATTATGAGACTTAATATTAAGAATATTGGAAACCTCTGGTGATTCCTTGATATTTTGATGTTCATTCTGATACCTAAGCCAAGACCACCAAACATATAGCGAGTTTCTTTCAGGACCTTTTCTTATCTGTACCATTTTGTTATTTTTTAGGGGGAAATTTTATGTGGTTGTCAGGATTTTAATTATTTCTGAATCTTTAGTAAGTACTTAGCAGAGTGTGTTGTGCTTGAGAAAACTGTTATTTATTTATTTCTTTGTCTTTGACTTTTTCAGCAAGTAGCTAACAATTGAGTGGATCAGCACAGCTTAATTTGGACACTACACTTTCATCAGGAAAAACACTTGATATATATTTAGATTTCACAGAATTTACAGTGGAAAAAATAGATTCCCACCCAAGTTGTTCCAAATATATATAAGAGTTTTCTAATAGCTATACTGAGGATCAGATTTTAAGTTTAAATTAATTGTCATTAATTAAATGCAGTTAAAAATTAACTAGAATTAAATGTAACTTTGAATTAATTAAAATGAAATAAAATTAAATATTCAGTTTCTCAGTTGCACGAACCTTAATACCCACGCATGGCTGGTAACTACAATATTCGATAGGACAGGTTTGGATGGTTTGCTACCATCTTGGAAAATTCTACCTGTTGTCTTGCTAGCAAGCTTTTAACTTTTACAGTACATTTTTCAAAACTTATTTAGTATGTAATATTACTTCTCGTTTCAAGTAATTTCAAGTCAGAATGATCACACTCTGGTTCAAGCGGCATTATGTACTTTGCCTTTATACTTTCAGGGGCCTTCAAGTTGCTGTCTGAAAATGCCTTCACTGAGCTGGCATATATTACCAATTGCCCATGAAACTGTATTTATACTAGGGAATGACATTTTCATCTACTGACTAGATGACTAGTTATGCTCCCAATTTGGATTCATACATGCTTGCGTTGTTTGCTTATATATTCTGGTGTCAACTGCATACTCAGAATTTGCCAGAAGAATTTAAAAGGCCAGTGTTAGATAATTTTTATAGATGGCATTTCTCAAGCCTTCAGCCTCCTTGATATATTTCCTTATAATGAATGCATATGTACTGATGGAGATTTAGTGTGGAATTTACTTTGTATGTTTATACTGTTAGTCTGTGAAATGAGTCCAATCTTCCTGTCATGTTGATTGTTGACTGAGTGTTATTTGTGTGTGTGTGTGTGTGTGTGTGTATGTGTGTGTGTGTGTGTGTGTGTGTGTCTAAACTTTGCACTACTTTTAAATTAAAACTATTTCCTTTGATCCACGGGATTCTAGATGTCTCTATGATTGAAATCTGTGTGTGGCTTTATTCCAGCAGAATAATTTTAAAGACTTGTAGATTGTAAAAATACCAAATTCAGATTGATTAGCTATTTATTTATTCTTTCATTTATCATACATTTATGGGGTACCAACTGTGTTCAGAATAATGTAATATCTAAGGATTCATGACCTCTTTCTCCAAGTCACTGATATTTTCACTCACATATTTTGTTTTACTGTAGTTTATCTGTTAAAATATTAGTCATGGAAGCCATAACACTACGATAGTTGGCCATCTTGGCTGGACGAATCATCTGCTCTTGTCAGAATATAAATGATGTGAAAACGAAAGAAAACCAAACAGGGTCATTGAGCTTTGTTCATCACTTCATCATTAAATTATCGAGTGTCCATGGAAAAATCACTTAACATTTTTGTTTCTCATTTGCCCATATACAAGGATGATAGTAAATATTCTATTCACCACCCTAGCTAATTTTAAGGGTCAATTGAAAAGATCAAATGAGCCTTGCCTGTGACTGAATGGTTTGTGTCAGGACAAAGGGAATATGGTGCAGGGACTTGTGGGGGATGGAGGGTCTACTATAGATGGAATGATTAAATTTGCAGCAGCTGCAATGGGCTGGCCGAGGGGTAGAAAAAGAGGAAAGCACAAGCCATGTGCAGCATTAATTGGAGAATAATAGAAATTTTGGATGTTCTTTGCTCCTGTGTTTTCCCCTGGCTTCAGGGAGGTGCAAAGAGCATGTTGACTTCCACTTCCTGGGCTCCCCAGACAGTAGAACGTGAGGCATAAGTTTGAGTGCTTTGTTGGGGAGCAACATCCTAGGGAGTAGAAGTAAGAGGTAGAGGGTTAGCAGAGCTGGAAGGTGGATGCATTATAAAATTACCCATGGCTATGGGTAGCTATTGCTCCTTCCCATGGGACCGTTGGAGAAGATGTCTGACTTGTCACGGGACCTTGTTTGTCAGCTCTCATCCCCTATATGTTGTGAAGGTCAACCCATGAGATGTCCAACACCTCCTGCATTTCTGGGTTGTTATGGGTGGATGCTGAGCAGGTCCTGGATTGTCCTATGTCTTAGTGCAACACAACTTGAAGTGTGATCTATGGATGGCATCTTTGTGATGAGTACAGAAATTGAAAGGAAGTGTTTAGAAACTTTCATAGCATTTTGACTGAGTAATTTTATGTCTGTTGAATCTAACAGTGAAACAATTGGGCTTGTCTTATCATGTACTTTTTTTTTTCTGTTCACTTTTCTAGCAGTTCTTTTGTATTGTATTTACAAAGTGTCAGTCAGCAATGAATTGGGGAAAAAATGATTGTTTACCAAAGATAGCTTGAAAATGACTGCCTCAGTTTAAACAGGATATCTCTGTGTGGGAGGTAAGAGGTACCCTGTGCAGGCAAGAGGTAACAGCAGGTCTCACCTGGTGAGGTAAGTCAGACCCCACACGGAGCTGGTTACTGTAGGGGTGGCTGGAACAAGTAGCCAAAGTCCCCAGAGAAAAGTGAGGCACGGAGGATTTGAACAGATACTAAGAGGCGTTGATACCGTGGTCTGGATGATTTAGAACAGTTCACATGTTTTTTGGTCTCAAGATGCTTTCATAATCTTAAAAGTTATTGAGGACCCCATAGGGCTTTTATTTGTGTAAGTTATTATCTACTAGTAGTTACCATATTAGAAATTAAAAAAAATCCCTGGCATTGTACCTCTATTAAAAGAATATTGCAGGGCGCCTGGGTGGCTCAGCCAGTTAAGCATCTGCTTTCAGCTCAGGTCATGATCCCGGGGTCCTGGGATCCAGCCCCACTTCCGGTTCCCTGCTCAGTGGGAAGCCTGCTTCTCCCTCTCCCTCTGCCCCTCCCACTCTCTCCCGCTCTCTCTCTCAAATAAATACATAAATTTTTTTTTAAAAATGAGAAAAAATTTAAAAAATATATTTATAAATTTACGTAATGTAACAATAATAAATTGATTGCGTGAGCTGACATACATAGAACAATTTTTAATGATAGTACTGTAATATAAAATATATTTAATTGCATTTTCTAAAACAATTATTTAATGAGAAGGGTGGAATTGTTTTATATTTTATCAAATCTCTTTCAATATGGCTTAGTAGTAGATAGCTGGGTTCTCATAACTGCTTCTGGATTCATGTATTGTTGTAATGTATATTTATCTAGTAGATAATTATTAAACACTTGCCATGTACTAGTTGTTACTATAAATACTGATGATACGGGCATGAAGATCCCATTCTCTTCCATTTGGATTTCAAAGTTTAGAGTGGAGAACGTAAACTCAAAAACTAAGAAATGACAATAAGATGTGGGAAGCGGGTAGGCAATGTTCTGAGGGACTAGGTGAGAGTGACCCTTTATTCATACCAGGAACTGGGTGTGGGGAGTGACAGATTATGTCATAGTTTAGTATAATTGTTTTTAAATTTTAAGTAGGTAGAAGCATCCCAATTTTGGTAGGGAATGAGAAGTGTTCACATTTCAGTAGCCCTAGGCTGGTGGAGTGAACCACAAAGAATTTTGGAAGCAGAAAATTGCTTAAAAACAAAGGAACAAACAAGAAACCCTAAACAACTCCTGGAAAGAAATGCTGAGGAAGATTGTAGAGTAGAGCATTAAGGCCAAGATTAAAGAAAAGACAACCAGAAAATTATTACATAAAGGAAGTACCAGAGCTGGCCCAGACTTGGGTATGAGGCCATTAAAAAGACTTTTAAGAGGCTACAGGGATTTTAAAAACTAGGACAAGACAGATGTCATGTATAATTTATTACCTAGCAAACTGTTAGTTAGAGTGGATATAAAATTGCAGGGTAGGAGAGTCAGGTGTGGAAAAAAGGTGCCCCAGCAAAAGTTAATGTGCTAAAGCAATATGCTTTCAAAGTCAGTTCGTCAAGATTATTGAGAATAATGGGAGGTACAGTGGACAACTGTAGTTAGAATTTATGGGGTTGTAATAGAAAAGAAGAGAAAAAGGAAAGCCAGAATTTTTTGTTATAGCAAAAATGTTGAAGCTTATAAATGTTTGAAAGAACAGAGAGGTGATCTAGCCTGTAGGGTAAAACACAATTTTTTTGTAAAGAAGAAAGGAAATAAGGCAAAAAGAAACAATGACCATTGGAGACTCTTCACCTTGAAATTTATTTTTAATTAAATAATTCTATTGTCATAAAAAACTCCCCAAAAGATTAATTTTAAGTGTTTTAATTTTAAAGCAATGCATTCTCATTATTATACATTAAAGAAATGTAGGAAAATCAACCATAGTTTCACCACTTAATTTTAACATTTAATATTTTTTCCTGTTTTTTTTCAGTGTATGCTTGCCTTTGTTTTGACTTTGGTAAGATGTTGATAAAGCTATCTAATTGGGTTTTATTTGATCCTAGGACAAAATTATAAACACAAATACTTTGTAAAATCTTTTTATAAACAAAAGCTATGAGTGTCAAATGAAACTATGTATGAGTTGCTTCCCATACATCACCGTATTTGTGCAAAGCTTTATAGAAGCCATTTCAGGTCCTCAATCTTGAATAAGTTCAGCTTATGCTAGCATGCTGGGAGGAATTTTCTAGCGAGCTGTGGCAGTGTCTTAGTCCTTCTGGGATTCTATAACAAAATACTAAGTAAGGGCTGGGTAGTTTATAAACAACACACATTTCTCACATTCCTGGAGACTAGAAAGTCCAAGATCAAGGTGCCAGCATGGTCAAGTGGCGGCCCTCTTGCTGGTTCATAGCCTTATTCGTGTGTCTTCACATGGTGAAAGGGGGCTAGCTGAGGCCTCTTTTATAAGCATATTGATCGCATTCATGAAAGCCTTGCCCTCCTAACCTAATCAGCTCACAAACGCCCTACATCCTAATACCATCGCACTGAGCATTAGGATTTAAAGATGTGATTGATTGATTGATTGATTGATTTTAGAGTGAGGGAAGGAGGGGAATAGAGAGAGAGAGACAGAGGACCAGAGGGGGAGGGAGATGGAGAGAACCTCAAGCAGACTTTGTGCTCAGCGGGGAGCCAGATGCGGGGCTCGATCTCACCACCCTGAGATCACCACCCAATCTGAAACCAAGAGTTGCTGCTTAACCAACTGAGCCACCCAGGCACCCCTAAACATGTCAATTTTGAGGGACACAAACACTCAGACCATAGCAGGCAGTGTGTATGGAGTAGGTTTAATGTCTGGAGTTTCTTTCAGCAGAGTTCATGGGTACTTTGTGGAAAATCAACAGTGTTTTATATACTATCCTTTTATCCTGTCTGTTTGATAACAGCTTTTAGATCTATGCTTCCAGAGGAAGAAAGGACAGATCAAAAGTTCATCAACTCTTTGATTGTAGTAGAAAGAACTGATTCTGGTTGGGATAGGAATCAACTCTAAGCTCTGATCTCTTATTTCAAGAGATCTTTGTATTTTAAAATCATCACATCTACATCTGTCTACCCTCCACACCCCTCTTTTCCCTGGAGAGAACTACATTCACTTAATTATATCCTATATACAGTTTTTAATGTTTTTCTT
The DNA here is from genome assembly GCF_023065955.2 of Ursus arctos. Taxonomy (NCBI): domain Eukaryota; kingdom Metazoa; phylum Chordata; class Mammalia; order Carnivora; family Ursidae; genus Ursus; species Ursus arctos. Next base: position 31,489,803 of record NW_026622985.1, on the reverse strand, counting down.
ACCTTAGGGTAGTTCCACTTCAGGAGAAGTGTACTTTCCCCTCTGAATTCACATTTTAATTCCCAGTGATATGCATACTCTAAGATCTGAATTCAGTGTAAAAGGAGTTATAATGTGTGATGATACTAGCTCCACTCTTGCATTTTATTTTGAATCCATTATATTGAGCACAGTGTCTGGATGGGCAGGAACACAATAAAATATTTACTGAATGTGTAAGAGTTTTAGTGTCCTCTTGTGAAAAATACTGTTCCCAAATAAATGCCAAATGAATTTTGTAGAATTTTTTCCTTTGAGCTTGGATTCTAGACTTTGTGTCTGACCTTGTTCCAGCTGAAGTTTCTAACAGGGTTTCTCAAACCCTAGTGTGCATTAAAATCCCCTGGGGCACTTGCTGAACATGCAGACTCTTGGGCCATACTACATAGATATTCACTAGGTGGGGTCTAGTCATCTGCATTTTTAACAAGTGCTTGCAGTATTTGTGTAGAAGGTGGTCATAGGACTACACTTTAAAAAAAATTGTTAGAAGTTCAGGAAGACTCAGGCAGATCCAACTTAGATTTGTGTTTTCCTTAATTTGGTTAATTTCTCTTTCAGGCAATTATTCTACATGGCTGCTTTTAGGAAATGGTCTTATGGTAGTCTTTAGATCATAAGTCTAGAATGAGTTCTAAAAGACTGTCTTGTCTTAGTTGCACATGCAGAAATCAACAACTAGTCATATATTTTCTTGCCACGAGTAAATCTCCATGACATTAGATCTTACCTGATTAAACAGTTGACCATTGATTTAAAAATGAAATTCCTTAGCAACATTTCATTATCATGCCCTCATAGAGGAAGGACTAGTCAATTCCTGAAAAGAAACTGGCTTTGGCTGACTGAGAAAAGATTGATATACCTTTGACAGTTCAATGTTCCTTCTTTAAGAATCTGTGTTCTGTAACCTGTGGTTAGTCTTGGAGTCCCCCTCAACACTTCAAGTAAGGGTGTCATGTTTGCATTTGCTTCCGGTGCTCTCTGAGTCTTCCTGGGACTCTCTGCTCTGAGTTCCTAGATGCTCCCTGTCCTAAGTAGCTGTCAAGGCAGCTTCTCTTCTGAGGCACCATGTTATTAGATAGTGTCAAGAAGTATGTGGCTGAAAGGGGAATAAGGGTAAACAGTCTGGCTGCTGAATTGCCACTTGCAGCATATATCACTTTGCCACTGAGTGATTAAAATCCCCTCTGTGACTTCTGCATTAAGACAGAAAAGAGTACAGAACATCTGAAAAAATGTTAATGTTATTTGGGACCTGGGAAGTAAATCTATTCTTTTATATGCCACTACAATAAGAATAAAATTTTGAATTTCAACTCCCCAAACAACCAAACAAACCAATTCCCTGATTTCCAAACTTGCAAATGGAATGATATTTATAAGTATGCAGATAAATGATTACTGGGTACATGAGAGTTTTAAGTTATTATTTGAGTTATTGTAATCTAGAGACCTACATATGTTAATAAGCCTCACTGTACTGCCTTTAACTGACTGTCAAGTTCTATGGGTCAGCTGGTGGAGGAGAGAGGGGGCCATTAGCATGTCTCCTAGCCTGTCTCCACATCTCCATTCCCACACTCCTGCTTGTGGAATGACATGTTTTTTGGAGACTGTGGAAGTAGGAATTAAACATATATGTCTCAGACTCTTCCTTTTTTTTCTTGTTTCACCCAGAGCCAGCTGCTGGTGAAAACTACATATTCTGGTCAGTATCTCTAGGCTTTCAGTTTTCCTTGGCACATCTCTATAAATGAGGTCTGTGATTACTTAACACTGCCCATGTGGGGATGTCACAGTGCTGTTCAGTCATACTGAAAAACCTACCGTTGCTGAATATGTTAGCCATATTCTCCAACATGATATGTGGTGGACGTGAAGATGTGCTCCCCAGAGGCCTTTTAAGGAAGGATTTTTGTCCAGCTAGAAGAGGGTGGTGGGCACAACACCTTCAGCTGCCAGTTCTTCTCAGGTCTGCCTTGGCTGCAAAGAGCTGGATGCCTTGCTCAAGCATGCCCTTCCCGGGGCAGCCCACATTGAATGAACTAGGAGAGCGGGCAGAGGCTCAGACGTTTCAACTCAATATAGGAGGACTCTCAGGGGCAATGCTTACTCCAGAACTTCCTGCCAGGGTGGGCAAGGCTTCTTGGGGTCTGCTTCACCTGTGACTTTTTCTGTTGCTCAGTCCTGCTTCTTCCCCTTCCTTTGATCCTTTACGTACATTTTGAACTCAAACTCTGTTTCAGTGTCTGCTCTTGGAGAACCCAACCTGTGATGTGGCTTCTTTGGATTGTATAGGGTTTAAATATATTTCTGCCCTAACTCTTGGTTTTCTTGGCTGGTTCAGAACTCAAGTAGGGAAACTGTGGTGCCATTTCTGGGCTCCCTTAGCATCCAACAGTGGAAATAACACAGTCGTGGTGAAGAGAGGAAAACTTTTATTCCAATCTCTGTGTAACTTAGAGGAGCAGAAAATACGGATAAATCAGGTGACTCTGAGTGGAGTTCCCTATGAGTAACTGGCACTATGGATGTACCATCAGAGGTTAATATATTTCTCACTCTTATTTTTTTTCTCACTCTTACAAATAAAAACATGACTTCCTGTCTTCACATATGCAAAACACTGAAAAAGTCTTATTTTCAGGGAGAAGTAAAATATGGTTTATGATTATGTGGGCTTGTTAAGAGAACAGATATGCCAGATTACCAAAGAAGAGTTAAATAACCCCAATTTCTATTGAATACGCATAGGCATTTTTGGCTTAAAGCACAGGCAATTGCCAACATTCTGATTTCTCATAGAATGCAGAATTTTGAGTTATCAAAATAGTGTCCAAAACATTTCTGTCAAGAATCTCCATTTTCATGTGCAGTGGCGTACCAGGGCAGTTCTGAGCTAGTAATTGCGAAAAATTGACAGCGGCTTCTGTGGAGAACAGAATAAATAGAACATAACTTTGTAATGCAGAACTACTGTTTTAATGGTGATGCTACCTAAAGGAGCTATTTCACACAAGATTTTTCTTTGGAATGTAGCATATATTCTCTTCTAAATTAAACTTGGGATCATAATGGGATATTCCATCGAGGGAATGGGAACAAAGAGTTTTTATCTGGAAGGGTTCAGCTTTGGGAAGGTTTCACTCGGAAAAATTGGGAGAAACCAAATACATGTTCAATAAGCCAGATCACCTAATTTTAACCCTGGAACTCAAAAGAATGACAGATGTCACAGTCAGCATTCATATTCGGCTAGTTTTTAATTTTGTTTATATCAGTGCTTCTCAACCTTATGAGAATATGAAAATAGGTCCTATTAAATAAACAAAGAAAGGGAAGACTGGCCTTATTTAAAAACCAGTCTACAGTGTTCCCCAAAGAACATAAATACACAACGTTTAGAACAGGGCAATGACCAGGCCACGCCTTAACCACAAAAATGATTAACACTCCCTTCTCATCTTTAACAACCTTGCCTTCTGAGTGATTTCGGTTCTTTATCAATGATAGCTCTGCTCTGATCTTTCTGCCTCTTGGATGAAGATAATAGAGATATTCAATCACTGACTCTCCCCATTTCTTGACATCATATAATCCAGAACTGTTTCCTGTTTTCTGCAGCTGTTTAAAAAAAAAATCACCCAATTTGAAGCTCTCCTAAACTTCCCTGTATTGCAAAGCTCCCAGGATTCTCCTAGGGTCTCCCCTAGCTGCAGCAAGCTAAGTAAACCCAACTGTTCGTGTCCACGGGTTTTGTCTTGGTCGTCTTTGTTTGATGGGCTTTGACACCTGGCTGCACATTAAACTCACCTGGAGAGCTTTTAAAACTCGTGATACTCAGGCTATCCTCTAGACCAATTAAATTAGAATTCTTGGGGTTTAGGGCTGGGCAGAAACATTTTGAAAGCTTCTCAAATGATTTCAATGTGCAGCCAAGGTAGAGAGCCACTGGTTTAAATGATTCTATTGGAGGTGGAGAATGCACCACATAATAGCTGAAAGTTACTTGCAGCCATATCAACCCTGATATGATATTACATTGGCTCTGCTTGTTGGTGCTTGTGAAGTGTTTTAATCTATTGAAGGGAGGCAGCTTGATGAGCTGGAAGAAATGCCTTCTTGATGATATTCATGATTAGCCTGGAAGAAGGTAAAGAAAGATATTGACAGCATTCATATTTGGTTCTTGGAGTGAAAGCAGATGAGGTTTTTTTGAAAGGCTCTTTCCGTACGACAGAAATAGCAAGAGGTGGTATATTCTCTTTTCACGTTACGCTGTGGACCGTCTAGATAGTGTTTTGACTTAACTATTGGTTCCTTTAATCTGTTCTTTTAGAACTGATGGTTAAACATTTAAATATGTTTGTTTCTAAGTATTTCTGTTAACAATGTAAATTAATTTCTCCTGCAGGGCAATAGTAATTATGCCATAGAGGTTTAAGGAGGAGCATCTGAAACATTTATATTAATACTCTGTAATATAATGCTTAATTAACTCGTGTTTGCCATGTGTGGGATTTAATGTGCTGGAGAAGAATTGGTGACAAAGGCAGAAAAACAAAACAATCAGTTCTATGGAATATGCCTCAAGCTAGAACATTAAGATAAAAACCAGACACGCTTTTTCCTTCTTAGTCCTATTTAAGGCTTATGGAACACGCTTGTTTCTGGTGTGTTGGACTGTTCTCCACAGAGAGCTGAGACGGGCAACTTCATAGACGTGGCCTTTCTAGAGTAGGTAGTTCGGGTTTTGAATATATAATACCAAGTATTTGATATGTGCCCGCAGACCATTCTGTCTGTGCAGGGAGGCAGACTGAAACATGTGGCGCTACAGCTAGCCAGGCTACGCATATGCTTCACCTGGAAATGCAAGTGACCTGCAGGCTCGAGGCCAAAACAGAATCGTCAGTTTTCCCAACACAGTTGCAGCAGTCGAGCGAGAGGTGCAAGGCGTGAAGAGACCATCATTGCTTATAATTTTATTCCAACAAGTAAAATTTATCTGTCTTACCTCTGAGGTTCAGAATAACCCAGCTCTAGCTCTGCTCCTTGAGGACTGGGGCAGAACTGAGGATTAGTGGATGCGTTGAGGTGTACCTTTGGATGGCTAACAGTTGTTGTTATGATATGGTTAAACCGATGTCGACCTTTGTTTCATATAACATTTTCTACCCATGTTTCTCTCCACTGTCATCATGTCTGAGAATCGAAGCCGTGTTTTCTCTCATTTCATGAGCCCGTGAACAGATGACGATGGCTTTATCGAAGTGGTTGGGCGATGTCATGAAACCAACCCATAAACAAGTTGACACATACTATTACGAACTTGGTTAGCCATTGAAGCAAATGCCTGAAAGTAATACTAATTTTGTAGAGCCAGATGGAGCGTTCTTTTTAGTATTTTTTTCTTTTGTTCTCATGGGTCTACGGAAAGCATCCCTGGTAATGCATGTACCTGAGACCATGTGCTTTAATGTTCACTATCTTCACTCTCTTGTTTATTCATTTCCAAGAGCCTAGGCTCTCAGAATTAGGTTCTTGAGCTGTAGGGTATCAAAGAGCCAAAGAGAGCCAGAAACTCTGGAAAGTGAGGCTGGAACTGCCAGCCTGGCAACTTAAACCCATTTAAGGGAGTGAGGATGAGAAACCATTTAAGGGAGTGAGGGATTTGGGGAGTGAGGATGAGGGACTGAGGATGAGAAACCATTTCGGTGGTTCTCAGCCCTGGGTCACATATTAGCATCTCCTGAGCACTTTTTAAATATTACTAGTGCGCTGACCATCCACAGAGAATCGGAATTAATATATCAGGGATAGGGCTGTGGCTGAAGGGTTCCCGAGGCTCTATGCTCAGGTTTGGCAGCTGCTGGATTCAGGACTGGGAGAAGCCGGTGCCTCCCATCTACAGTAGACACAAACTCCCGAGCGAGTCCACATGCTAAAGTGGGAAGGTCTTTGGTCTGAATGTCCGGGAAGCCTGATTCTTAAACTACCATCACCAGTAACAAGCACTGCTACTCCAGGCTATTCCAACTCTCTGACTTTTAGTTTCTTTCTATAGAAAGTTAAGAAGTTTGATTATAGCCTCTTTTAGAGTTGAGTCTCATTAAAAAAAAAAAAAACTTTACATAGTTCTAGCATATATACTAGCCCCCCACCCCTCAAATAAATTAGTATACTTGAACAGAAGTGTTATCAGTGCTAAATTAGTCTAGAAGTTTTGAAATAATTTAATTTTAATTTATAATCAATATTTAAATAAGTTCTAACTTTGGTAGAATTAGTTTAGCTGTCTAGAAGTGAGGCTCTGAATGTATGAATTCTTGAATTTTATCTCTTCCAAAAATAGTGGGGGTTAAAATAAATGATCACATAATCCAAATGATTGTTCCATGAGGTAGAGGATATTACAGTGACAGTTTTTGCAATTATAGATATTCAATTATAGATGATTTTTTTTAAAGTTGGTTTCTTCTTCAGCATCTGAATATACTTTATTTTAAGAGGTTTTAGATCTGTTGGTTTTCATGTAGAGGAGGAGAGGAGGAGGTGCTATTTAGGCCATTATATTAGCACTTATTACACATTTACATCAGATTTTTTTTTGGTTTGTTTTAGCAATGTCTTTAAGAACAGAGAAGAAGCAATTTGACCTTTATTTTGGAGAAGGACAGGAGTGGGGGTGGTGAGTATAGTTCTGCTTTTCCTTGTCAAACAGAAGAAAAAAACCTTTAAAAATAACCCACCAATTTTCAACCATTATATTTTAAGCCACAGGAGCCTGTGAATTTTCTTTCATCCTGGTTCTATCACATAACCAGAGAAATTACACAGCATCTCCCTGAAAAGAGGTCTAGCTGGGAAGCAATTCAAACAAAAATATATTATAGAAATGTGATTGTTCAGTGTATCATTATAACAGTTACTCATCTTTGCCCCTCAATCTGCAGTTTTCTCACTCCTCTCCTCTCTTTGTCTTTTATGTGTCTGTGCTTTTCCAATGGATGTGTGGACAGAAAGAGTGGTCACGAGACAAGGACCCCATGGGGAAGACTGTTCAAGGAATTTATTGGACTTAAATGTCACTGAGTAGTATCCATGACACCTCTGCAGCTAGAAGGCATTTACTTTTGTTCTCCTCTCTCCCCTTTTGATTTGCATCCCTGGAGGGGAAGCTAACCCTGTTCAGGATTAAAAGGACTTTATTTTAATAATGGACAGATAATAATTTGTCTTCTAGAAGGTGAGCAGCATTCATTCAGGTCAACCATTATTAGAGCACACATTTTAGTACTTAGTTTCTTGTAGGTCCAGATTTCCAATGAAAAATATGGCATCCATTTGGCACATCAAATGACAATAGGACGGAATATTTAAAATCTGGATTGTGTTGGAAAATTAAGAAATATGGTACTTTAATAAAGCAGCTATTTATTACTGTGTAAGAAACCACCTGAAACTAGTTATTTTTCCCCCCTTGTGGGTAAATAATTTAGGCCGGGCTCAGCTGGGTGGTCCTTCTGATCTCTCTGGGTTCACTTGTGTGGCTACAGTCTGCCTGTCTACAGGACTGGATAGTGTAAGAGGGCCTCACTGACGTGTCTGACAGTTCACATTGACATTGGCTGTTGGCCGTTGTCTAGGGGGTCTTAGTTGGGACAACTCATCTCTGCCCTGTGTTGTCTTTTATCTTCTAATTGGTGATAGTGGTCTTCTTCATGGCGATCTCAGGGCAGCATTCCAAGAGGGCAAGAAGAGAAGCTGCAAAATCTCTTGTTGTGTAGGATTTGGAGCTCCCACAGCAGTAGGTCTGCCTACGTTCATGTGCGGGGGAAATGCAGGCCATCTCTAGTTGGGAGAAGCAACAAAGTCACATTATCAAGGAACCCGAAGGCAGAAGTTTGAGGAATTTTTGTAGCCACATTTGTATGGAACCTGTCGTAATCTTCCCTCTGGAAATAATAATTTACATCTCTTCCACATGGAAATACACTCACCCCTCCCACAAAAATCTCATAGTCATATGGAATCATCCTTGCAGTCCAGAGTTTGATCATCTAAATCAAGGCCACGTGTAGATGAGGTTGTTTTGGTGCAGCTCCTTGGTTATGACCCTTCTTTAGAAAACTTAAATAAGAGGACAAGTAATTTTTTTACTCTACATGCAACAAACAATAGTCAGACTGGATGAGGATAACTGCAATAGACATTTGCACCCAGAAAGGAGGAACGGGCACACACAGCAATCACCTGCCCATGGAAATTCTGGAATCAAACCAAACACGTGTTCCCCAGTTTCTCTATTCTAGGGCCTGAGAATATTCCTTGATTAGAGACTAGTTCAACCCCATTGGATTGATTCTCCATTGTTCTTGGCTCTTGGCTCAGTCCTCTCAAATCTTCCCTTTCTATAAGAAATGGCCTGTAGGGTTTGTAGCTGAATTATTTTCCCAGACTGATTCTTGTCCACAGGAAGTCTGAGGTCCATGAGTCTTTTTTCACTTGGAATTACACAGTTCCTTTTAGTATGAACTAAAGTTGCTTTGCTATTACAACTGTCTGAAAAACTTTGTACAGTTCCTATGAATCTTATCAGAACTTACCACATGGCCCAAAACCTGTATCAGTTTTGTTTTTTTTTTTCCCAAACAGATCTCTATTTTTGTGTGTCAGCATGTTTTGGGACAGTACCCTTAATATTCGGAGAAGTTCTTTGTCTCTCTGAGAAAGCTGTTAGGTTCCATCTTAGATATTTTTGTGGTCTTCAAAGAGTTTTATACCCACAATCTTGATTTGATCTTTGCTTGAAGTTATTTCTTAATTTGGGAATCTTTAATTAGCTGGAGGTATTGGGGATAAGAAAAACATTTATCTTCCCACTTAGCAACTTCCTTTAAATTTTGCTTACAAACAGTAAGTTCCTCGTTTTATTCTTTCTTTCTTTTTCTCCATTGACTTGTCAGGTGCCGTTAGAAACACCCAACGTTATGACTTTCATACACTGACTAGAGATCTTTTTAGATGGATCAATGTTTACTAGGTGCATTTTCTAACTTTCATGTTCTTGTGTTTTTTATCATGCAATAGTAGGATATTATTATTACCTCCATGGTTTATCATGTTTGCCACTATGTAACAAGGGTCACTCTCTTTCCAGCCTCTAACAGTATTTTCCTCATCACTTTTATGTCTCCATTAACAATTTCCTCATCACTTTTTGGATTGTGTACCCCCTGGCCCCAGAGCCAATGCTAAATGTTCCAGGTTTTGTTGTGGTACTCCCTTCCAGTACCAGTACGTATCAGTTTTCTATTGTTGCAAAACAAACCACTCCAAAACTTAGCGGCATAACACAATAAGCATTTATGTGCTTATGATTCTGTGGGTAAGCAATTTGGGCTGGGTACAACAGAATGGCTCTTTTTCTTGTCTCACCTGGAGTCAGTCACATGGCTTTGGTTGACTGGCAGGTTAATTGGGGTTGGGTAGTCTGAGATGGCTTCACTCACATTTGTGGGGGCTGTTGACTGGTTGTTGACTGATTGATCTGAAGGGGCTTCAGCCAGGACAACTTGGTCAAACAGTATTTTATGCCCCTGGAGTCTGGTTTTCTTCTCATGACAATTTCAGTGCAACACTCCAACGGAGCGAGCGCAGGTGCGGAAAGTTTTCTTGAGACCTAGACTTGGAAGTCACAGCCATCATTTCCACCACATTCTTTTCATCCTAGCAAGTGACAAGGACAGCTCAGATTTAAAATGTGGTGAAATATTTTCTACCTCTTGATGGAAGAAGCAACAAAGTCACATTGCAAAGGGATAATGTGCATATAAGGATGGGGAGCATTTTTGTGGCTTTCTTTGTAAAGAATCTACCATAAAAACTTGAAGGGGTATTTAGATTCTTAAATTAACTAAAATTCTACACAATATTCCGCCCTTTTTGATTACTGTGGAGAGAAGATGGTATAATCATGAAAAAGGGAATATTCTGTTCCTGTGGAAGATGAAATATGGAGATAGGTGATTCTAAAATGGGGCTAGAAACACTATGTATCTTACTGTCCACTTTTCAACACAGAACATTTATGAAAAAGTATCTTTCTTTTTTCCAGAGAGCTACGATTTTCCGTCTCTTCTCTGAGTACATATCTGTAAAATAGTAGCTCTTGATTTTTCCCTTTATTTTCTTTCTTCTTAGTAGCTTAAAAAATACAGTTCTTCCTTTTCTCTTCATCTCTTGGTCTAGTTTTCCATGAAACTGAACAAGCTTCTTCTACAGTTTCAGGTTAAGCTTACCATTTATTGTGTGTTTTTGTTTTTTTATTAAATTTTTAATTGTAATTCCAATGTAGTTAACATATGGTGTTGTATTAGTTTCAGGTTTACAGTATAGCGATTCAACAATTCTATACATTGCTTGCTGTTCATCATGATAAATGTATTCTTTAAGCCCTATTTCTCTTTACTTACCTATGTCACCCTCCCCACCTCCCCTTACCATTTACTTTGAATAGTGGAACATCAAAAAGAGTTTCCACAAGACTTTGAAATAAGGAGGTGGTTTTTTGCCACTTATCATGTGATTTATTTTTTTTGGTCACTCTTAGAAAACACCAATTGACATTTCTTTATTGAGGTTCCATGGGGTACTTAATTTACTGGTTTAATAATAACACCACGTTTTTATAGCTAGAGGGAAAAAAAAACACCATTGAGAAAATCTTTCTGTTTTCGATATACTGCACACTGACATGCCCTGTTCAGCGTGAACAAAAGGCTATGTTTTTAAAATAGGGGTTTCAAGGAGACTAGATTGGAGATAAAGAGAGCGTGCAAACAAACTAGAGTTTTATGAGGCTGAGATGAGTTAAAAAGAAAGGAGGGCGAAGTGAAGTTGAAAACTGTGCGGTAACAGAAGTGGGAGAGATTCTGAAAATGCTTTGATGGTAATTTCATTGAAGTGGTGAGAGGCAGAGATTGGGGTGTGGAATAAGTAAATTTTATTTATCCTTTGCAACAAAATACATGCTTGAAAAATGCTCTTAATTTTGAAGATGATTAAAGCCATTACTATCTAAGTAAACACCTAATGTTGGTTTATACAACTTAGTCTTGTCTCTGCTAGTCTCTGTACTAAAAAGCCTTTAAGTTGGCATCAGAAAGTTAGCATTCTGTGTTTGAGATGAGAAACTGAAAAGTCAGCTGCTGTCTTTACTTGGAATATAAGACACTGAATCTTTCATTTTTATAACCTTGCAGTTTTTAAGAAAAGTATTTAAGAAAGATGAGAAACTGGGAAACTTGATAAAATTTAACTTTCCAGCTCAAGTAGCATCAAGTCATTGTTGCAGTCCTAGAAATGGTTTATTTGGAATCATTTATTATGTTTGATGAACTCAATGAAAATCATGAAAGGAGCACTCTTTTTATTTCCTTGCTGTTCCATAATGATATTTACTGTTTGCACAGTGATCATTCAATTTCCAGAGATGCTCACCACCTTCTCCTGCTGATTAAATTCCTGTTTGGTTTCACTGCCAAGTCTGTTGGATTAAATTAACAAGTTCTGTTTGCCTTAGTGGGAATGACCTGCACCAACCTTCAGCTTGTACAAAATAATAATCTCTTCAAAGATATATTGATTCAGTGCTCTTTATCTTCTTCTAAAGAAATGTGCAGTGAAAATGTTATCTTCAGCTTGCTGGAATTTGCAGGCCTGCCTTGCTTATTTTAATATATTGGAGACCTTGATCTTCCACATTTAATAACTCCTTTCTCTTTGCTGTTTTTAATGCTTCTTGTTCTTCTAAAGGATCACCAAATCTTGATTACTCTAAGGGAAGACTTTAACATGATCTTTTAGTCTATAAAATGTCCCACTCTTGAAAATTATCTACATCAAAGGGCCAATTAAGGGAGATTAAAACCTTCCTTTTTTAAAAGTAAATCCAATTTTTATTGAATTGCTTTCTTCTGTCCCTCTTTTATTTGCTTTATAGCTAACAACTAAGAGATATTGAGAAGGTTTTGAAGAGAATGAATTAAAATTTTTGATATAAAAAGATTTGAGAGTATAACAAGATTTTATAAATTTTACATGGAGCCTAAGCCATTGCAAGCATTATAGCAAGCAGTAGAAAATTAAAATGACATTCTCTGAATTTCAATTAAAAAAAGAATGGCAAGGGTAGAATGAGGAATAGGGGTAAACAGGACAGTAGCGTGGGGAAAAAAATCCATAGTCATTAATTTTAGGGATTAGGTTCTGGCACGAAGTCTGTGTATGTGTTCGAATTTATTACCTACCTGCCCCCTCCCTCACATTATTTCCTTTCACAGATAAGGTAAGTGAGGAACAAAGAGATTCAGTAATTTGCCTAAGATCATACATAGTGCACAAACTGACATCTATCATTTCACCTAAAGTCAACTTGACTCAAAAGTTTATTCCCTTCTTAACAAAACATACTCTACATCCGAGAAGTAATCACTTCCAAATTCTCAACCCTGTCTTCTACTTTCTGCCCCCAAACCTACCCCACGATTCTGTGTACTGCACGATAACCACAGAGGTTATCGGTCGAAACTTCGTCCCCATAGAGGTGCTTGCTTATTGTATTCATCTTTTAATCTAGTGGCATTCTTTCATGGAGTTCAGTGAAATTCATCTCTCTGCTGTCAGGCAAAGTGAGAAAAACCACTCAGGGAATCTCCCTCAGCTACATGGACCTCAAGGAGGCGACACTGGGAGTGAACCTGGAATGGCGGCTGTGTCTCTGCTGCTCTGTCAGTGTCAGCCCCCAAGTGTGAGCATCTGGGTGAGCTGAGTGTGCTTCTGGTTTTTTGTACATCACTCTTTACCACAAGCCAAGTACTTAACCTCGGGCCCAGTGGAAGAACTAATGATCCGTGCCAATGTAGGAGGAAAGCTGGCTGATTTGGATTGACTGAGAGATTATACGTTTGTAGGCTGCACCTAATGGGCCACTAAAGGCTCTGTAAATGATAGCTTCTCACCTTGTGTGCGATGGAGGACCTGTTCTCTCCGCCCGCCTCATCCTTCCTGCCTTTCCACCTACTTTTCCACTGTGTCAGTGCTGCCCTTGGGGCATGACGTTTTTGGGTATGGCGCCTTACCTCACAGCCTTTACCAACTGTCCTGTCTCTCTGAGGTTCTTCCACATGTTTGGTGACCAGTGAACAGGTTTTCCATCTCTGAAGACATCCACAGATTTCTTTTTCTCCCCCCTGTGTGGAGGGCCTTTTTTGTTAGTTTCAGCGAAAGTTCTATCTCTTCCTTCAAGTTTCTCTTGGCTCTGTTGGTCTACTTTCTTTAAAGAATCCATGCTACACATCTTCCCCGAAGCAAAGAAGCAGAGAGCCCACTTTCTCTTTGAGTTGGGGGAAGAGAAAGGAGAAAAAAAAATAGGAAGGAACAAAATTCAGATTTCAAAAACTTGCCTGCCATAGTATTATGGTCAATTGCAATGTTTCCCCATCCCACTGAGAGTGTCCTGGGCTCAATATTGCTGTTTCCTGTTTGGCATCATACAGAGAATAACAGCCCAGGAGAAATGCTGTTCTTTGCAGGTATCAGTTTTCAGGGAGTTCCTGTATAAAATTTAGCTGAGTCAAAATCAATCCCAGGAGATAACACTGATGGCAAGTTGTGGCATAGGTTGCAGTAGGAGCAAGCAAGGGATTTTGAGAAAGTGGCAATTAGGCCATGAGATATCCTTTTTTTTTTTTTTTTTATGTCCTTCTGACATGGGTCTAGAACTCTTGTGATATCTTTTTAATAATTTGTGATTATTGCCTGGGATGGATTTGAAGACCTGGATTTACCTTTGGTTTGTTAAATTTCCATTATTGCCTATTACTGGCTCTATTACTAATAACCTCTCAGTGCATTCATTTTCCTTTTTAAAAATAAGAGTTTCACACTTATGCACAGTGAGAGAGTGCTGAGGTTATTAGGCTAGCACTTTTCTAAGGCCCAATTTATTAGTATTCTTCCACTATCCCTCAGGTTATCTACAAAAGAATTTTCAGTCGTTCAACCTTTCTATTATACTTGAACATAGGTCTTGAGAGTATTTCTTTTTTTTTCCTCACGTGAGTAGTATTTTTCACTGTCATTTTCAGTGGCGCCACGTCAATATCAAAGAAATGATTTCCAAGTAGCTGTGCATAAGTTGAGGTTTCCAGTTGATCTTTGCAGTTCCTTTCCTGCAAGTCGAGGCTGAGAAGCAAACAAACAGAAGAGTTTTCATTGAAGCAGAAGGCAAGTGAAACAGAAGGCAGAAAAGGGGGCTTATAACCGGGGCTGTATTCTAGCCAATTGATCTGGGACTGACACTAACGAAGGACAACGTTCTGCAGGAAAGAGTGATGAGGTAACTAGCTATTACTCAGATAGCAGTGTTTTTGTACTTGATCGCTGTCTGTGAACAGTGATAAGGTTGGAGCGACCTTCCAAACGATGCCATAGCAGTTGTAGTGATTGCTAGGCCTTGAACGAGCTTTATTATGGGTTGGCTATTCATCTCTTCCGAGAGAACTAAAATATAGCTGGACAATGTCCTATCATTAATTTTTGGTGAGGGACTTCCACATTAAAACAAAGCAAAAAGAAAAGAAAAAAAAATGGCCAAATGTATGCAATGATCAAAAGGGGCTGTGTTGCGTTTTGTTTTTCTTTCTCACGAGGAGAGATTGAGGACCAGAATTTGGAGATGATGTAATAGACTGTAATGGCTTGGATTTGCATGCAAATTATGATTTTTTTACCTGTTTGGGGATAAGGGCTTTCCATTGGTACTTTGATATAAGGCCGATGGTAAATGCCCGAAAAGTTATTAAACCTCCTGTTCTGGCGATGTTAGGTAGGACGGGCAGATGGATTCATTCACGTGAGACTCCTTTTTCTCCTTATTATTCCTAGCTGCCGTTGCCAGGACATTTTAGTTTCAGCGATTTCTCTCCTTTTCTTGTTGTAATAATTTTTCTCCCTTCTTTCCTGGTTATTTGACATGTTCATTTCTCTTGGGAATGATGCTGCTTATTTCTCCTCAGCAGCTATGACTTTTACTATTTCTACCATACTGTAAGTTTCATATACTTTCCCTTATATTTTAAGCAAGAAACGAGTGACTACCCAATATACGTGCACTATGTTCCTCGTATTGAATATATTTTAGATACTTCACATACGTGATTTAGTGAAAGGTGGAAGAGGCATTTTTTTCCTAGTGAAACCGAGCGAAACTGAGCACAAATATTATATTTCCCATGAATTATCATGAATTTGTTGACAGAATATGAATTATAATTCTGTCTCCTGATTCTTAAGTCTGTATGTATTTGGGTTTATGGGACTCACAGGAAGCTGAGTGTGAGGTGAATAGACAACAACACCTTTAGGGACTCAATGCCGGGATAGACGGCGGAAGATGATATCGTGCTACACAGAGGTGTGCCGCATAAATGGAAGCTACTACTCTGACCAGATGTCACTTTCTTCACAAAAATGAGTGCACAATCTCCATTCCATCTTGTTAGTGCTAGAATAACATTCCAGAAAGGATATCATGATCAAAAAGCACAGATACATTTGAAGCCCTCAGTCTACAGAGGCAGAGAGCTTTAGCAGCATGCAGTCTACAGAGGATTAGCAAGCATGGAAGCATGTAAGTGACGTGGTGTAATTTCCTTGAATTTCTCCTTCACGCTCACTTGAAATGTCTTCTGGCCTGACCTGCTCTATCTCCTCCCCTTCTAGGCTTTCCAAAGTGGGTTATGTCGGATCGGCCAGTATTTGAGGTTTTGTGATGGAGAATTTGGAAGAAAAGGGAAAAACTAGAGAGCAACTGCTGGAAGAAGTTTTGTTTTGTGTGTGTTTAGGGTGGGAGTGGATTGGGAGCACAACTATTACATGAAAGCAGAAGTGGAAGAGGAAAATGGTGATAAAAAAAGATGTCCTTAGGACCATCTTTCTTTTTCACCATGTCTGAGGAAGACAAATAAAATCTCTGTCATTTTCATTTGAAATCACTTGTGTTTACATGACCTGTGTTCTGTAAAGATGACCCGTGTGTTCTTCACTATGTGGGTCAAAGCACAAGCTTGCATGTGTTGTGCTTATGAGGGATGAGCATTTGAGACAAAGAAGCCCTGGACCAGATGGCGGCATGGCTTGAACCAGAATGGTTAATTATTTTCACCAACTGAAAGGGCAGAAACTTGATGCCAGTTTTGGTAAATTAATGTCTGCCTACTCTTAGTTGCCTACCTTAGGCCCTAGGCAATTAACGTGACTGTTCCAGCGATCCTATCAATAATCCTGTAAGAAAACAGAAAACTGTCTGCTTCAACCATGCAAAGTTTTAAAAAATTAATTGCAAAATAAAATACTCAGTATAAAAACCTAGCCAATATCAAAATAAAGATTTCCTTTACTTTTACTCTAACTTTTCAGACATCATTGCTGCAGTTAACTGCTTCATGTGCAAAACAAAATATATGGTATAATTCCATTTCCCTGCAGTCAAACCCCAAACCTATGCTTACTTGTATCGTATAGGCAAAAGGGATCTAAAGGAATGTAGTCTTTTATGTACATTATCAATCCATGCTTGAGATAGCTTTTGATTGTGTTTAATCTTGTTGGAATGTGAAATAGATTTTACTTGAGTGCTCCTTCCTAAAATTTAAAAATCATTTTCCAGGGGCATCTGGGTGGCTCAAGCAGTTAAATGTCTGACTTCAGCTCAGGTCATGATCTTGGGGTCCTGGGATTGGCCCTGCATTAGGCTCCCTGCTCAGTGGGGAGTCTGCTTGTCTGTCTCCCTCTCCCTTTGTCCCTCTCTCCGCTCATGCTCTCTCTGTCTCTCTCTCAAGTAAATAAATGAAATCTTTAAAAAAAATCATTTTCCATATATGTATTGGTGCCTGTCCAGTCAGAAAACCAGAAACCACACTGTATTTCAACAAAGAGAATTCAGTCCAGGGAATTGGTTAAAGAAGGTTGAAAGAGTAAAATGGGAGAATAACAGATGTAGGAAGTAGCTACATTCCTAGGGCTGGGATCATGAAAGGAAGAAGGTAGGGTTTTCAGAGTCTATGAGTACAGACTGTGTAACCTGGAACTCAGATAACTGAAGAGAAGTCATAACCTGGCTACTGTGGGTTTCCTGAGAAGTGTACAATGAAGCTGGTTCTAGGAATGCCAATGGCGGCTGTCCGGATGAAGGGCCAGAGTGAGACAACAGAGAAGGAAAAGAAAGGAATAATTCCCTCTCCCCTTCTCCTGCTTCCCAGTCTGCTCCCAGAGTCCACTACTTGCTGTACCTGACAGGGAGCATCTTGACCTTAGGATCACCAGAGTATAGAATCATAGATTTGGAACTGGGCCATAAGAACTGTATAACCAGCCAATACTTATGATCATTTAAAGGTATTTCCAAATCTTGAGTTTCTGACTCTGGGTCATAGCTTATATCTGAGAGTAGTCCTGATTAGTAGCCAAAAATTTGGCAGAAAGTAGACAGGGTGAGGAAACTAATTTAATTGGGATATACTCTTTACTAGTTGCCTCCAAATTATTCTTTTCTGAGAAATAGTGGGTCTAATGCCTTCCGAGTATTAATTTGATTAATGGTGATTAATTTAGAACCATTTTTAGCACATTATGTACAGTAAATAATTACCACAGTAAAATACAGTGGAATTTGTATTCTCATGGGAGAGAACGAGGATCCTTGGATCTCATTTCTATTGCTGCGATTTGGTGCTCTACCAACCAAGATAAATGGCCCAGGGTGTCCCTAAACTGTGATGCTCTTATTGCAACATTCTTATGGGTGTGAAATCGGTGTAACATTACCTTCTCCCTTAGTGGGGATTATGCTGTGGGACTCGATCCTAGGACCCTGGGATCATGACCTGAGCTGAAGGCAGATGCTTAACCGACTGAGCCACCCAAGAACTATAGTACTTTTTACCCTTTTTCCATATGCTGATTACTAGGCCATCAGTTTTTTTTTTTTTTTTTTTTTTTTTTTGGTGAAGGATGATATGTGTGTGGGTGACAGCAAGAGTGGGGAAGAATCTTGGTTGGTTGCCTTGCTGGTAGGATTAGTCTCGCCATAACAGAATACCACAGACTGGGTGGTTGAAACAATAGAAATGGTGCCAGCATAAGTTGTTTCTGAAGAGGACTCTCTTCCTGGCTTGCAGATGGCTGCCTTCTCAGTGGTCCTCATGTGGTCTCCTTTCTGTGACATGAGAGGAAAAGGAGTTAGCTTTCTGGTGTCTCTCCTTGTAAGAACACAAATCAGCTTTTCCCTACTCCCACCCTGCTACCCCATGACTCATTTAACTTTAATCACTTCCTTAAAGTTACCATCTCCAAATACAGCTATGCTGGGAGTTAGGGCTTCAGCATATGAACTCTAGGAGGATGTAAACATTTAGTCCACGACACTGATGAATTCTGCTTCTTTGTTATTCTCAGCATATGTTCTAGGTACCTCAGTTCCTTCATTTGTAAAAGTCAAGAGAAACACTTAAAAGTACCTGAGAGCTAATGATAAAGGTTATATCCCCTGCAATTAATTTCTCTACTGATAACTGCAGTGCCTGCTCTTAATTTTTCTCTAGAGTAGTCTGATTTTACTTTTGATTCTTATAACTGAATTTAAGTGAAACTGAAAGATAAATTCATCTTTAGCCATATGCCATTCTCTTAGCGTGTGGCATAATTTTACATAAAATATTTTAGCTTAGTATTTTAAAAAGCATTGTAAGTTTTATTGTATCTTAGTTTTCCCTCTAACCAAGTCTCCAGGGGACAAATGGATATTTGTATGGAGTCTAGAGGAAGATGGTCTTTCTCCAGGCTTTTTTTTTTTTCTTTCCTAAGTATATAACTTGGTGATTTAGAATCACAGGACTGTACCTATGCCACATTGGGAAAGTAGATCAGCCCCACTCAAGAGGTGTGAGAAGCTAGACAGACATGTTCTTGTTTACCCACCATGCTCTAATAGGAAATTATTGTAAGTAGAGCATAAGAATATATTCTGAGTCTTATTTGAACATTGCTTTGATACTTAGTCTATATTAGAACGTAAATTCAAATTGCTTGCTGTGTTTTTACTTGTGAGGCTTATAAGCATGCCCAGGGGTTATTTAACACAATGCATAAATGAACTATAATTTAAATAAGTGCACTAAAATGCTTGGTTTTCTATTCTCTATTGGGAAGAGCAAATTGATCACTGGAGAGTACCATGAGTAGAATATCTACCAGAACCAAGGAATCCTCAAATTCGCATTTTAATTGAGTAATATTTGAAGATATTATTCTTCTAAGAAAAGGAGAATTGACTTAAATCTCAATAGAGTTGAATGTCACTATTTCCCAACTTGATATTCTCTGAATCTACTGAAAGAGGAGATTGAAACTGAGAATTTTTCTTATCAAAGTTACTATTTTTGTACATGAAAGTTCTACTTAATAATAACATCTGGCAAAATAAAATGTGCCTGGCATATTACATGTCAGAGACTATGCCAAGTATTGGGATTTTAAAAAGATGAATAAAATGATCAGGGGTTTATAATATATGACCTCTATATGGGTCCTCAAATATTACACTATGGTGGGACTACTAAGATAATACATGACTATGCTTGGTCAAGAACAGAGGTGATACAGTGGAGGGAATGATTAACTGAGACTCTCTGGGGATAGAAGTTGCAGAAAAGGGCTTAACAGAAGATGCCTGATGTGATCTATCGACACACAGTACCTATTTCCTCCTCTTCAAAGACCGTAAATCTTTATAGGAGTTTGAAGGCTAAAAACTATAATGAGATGCTCCAGTGCAAAATTTGCAAAACAGGGGAGAACAGGGTCATTTTTCCTTCAGCAGTGATTGCAGCTGATGTATAAGGATCCTGTAAACATTCTTTTTTCTTGCAGTGACAGACCTCGTTTCACTGTCTAAGTCATCCGCTTTGGCTTGACATTGGAGCAGCTGTGACATTGGCAGTGCTTCTTGTAGCTTTCTGACCCCTGACTGTCAGCAGCAGCTTCCAAATTCTGGATTGTGCCTGCCATGTTGTGACCTGAAAGCTTATTGGTGGCCCCTGACTTGTGTTCTTCTAGTCCTTTCAGCAGTCTTGTTGGTACATCATTCCCTGCAGTAAGTGCCTTCCTGGCTGACATATCCAGAGTGGTTTCTATTTCCTACAGTGAACTCTGATACAAAGGGTTTGGAAGATGTAAAGGAGCTCACCAAGCGAACAAAGGAATGACAGGCCCATACCACTCTAAGCAAACAAAAAACCCCACAAAATAATGGGGGGGGGGCATGAACACTATGGTAGTGAATATAAATCAAAGTAAGTAATTACTGCTGGAGTGTGAGGAGGTAGGAGAGATAGAATATGAGGTTGGTGCATTAAAAAGGAAAGAGATTATGCAGTGAGTTGTATGATTTTCTAAAGCTGGCATTGGGTAGCTGCTGAACTAATTTAACCAGGGAGTGGTTCTGTGAAGGCTGCATTTTTAGGTAGCCCATTCTTTTTTTTTTTTTTTTTTAAAGATTTTATTTATTTATGTGACAGAGTGACAGCTAGCGAGAGAGGGAACACAGCAGGGGAGTGGGAGAGGGAGAAGCAGGCTCCCAGCAGAGGAGCCTGACGTGGGACTCGATCCCGAACACGGGATCATGCCCTGAGCCGAAGGCAGATGCTCAACGACTGCGCTACCCAGGCGCCCCTAGGTAGCCCATTCTTACGACTCTATGGAGGATGACCCGGAGGAAGGTTGTTCAGAAAGTACAGAAGACCCAGGGAAGCTTACGGAGTAAGAGATTATCGAAGAGAAAATTCTATTCAGGTTTAGGTCTTTGGGTTAAATTATTATTGTTTTTTAATGGAAAATAAACTTAAGAAAATACATTGTGATAGTTTTTCATTTTAGAAAGAATTAAGTTTCCAGAAAAAGAATAATTAAGGCTTCAGAGAATTATTTTTCTTTTTCATGCTCAGAGTATATCTCCTTTCTTTGCATCCACAAGAATCTCCAGCCTTACATATTTTAGACTTTTGGGGGGAGAATATGTCAAGAGGAGAAAGAACTACTGATCTGTGTAGGAAGGGGATATTTTTGTCTTCCCTTGACGTTTGCATCAATTTACATGAAAATTTCTTTTTAAAGCATAAATACATTTATCCCCAACTTCCTTCTTGTGAGTTATTGTAGCACAGGGTGGGAAGAAGCAAGACAATAACAAAAGAAGTGGGGACGCTGGGAGAGGAGGCATTTGGCAGGAAGAATCAGAGGTTGGCACGGTTAGTCCCAGGCACACAAAGCTACTGCTAAGCTGTTGGAGGAAACTGTTAAGGCTGCTTCCTTTGCTCATTCCACATCTTCTCTTCAGTTTTTTCACACCGTACTCTTGGAAATGAGCCTCTGATTTCTTTAACCTAGCCCAAGAGAAGCTGAACAAACAACACGGAACACCAGGACACTTGATGTTTGCAAAAAAGTGTGAAGACTATGGATGTCTTTCAACAGGCAAACAAAACAAGGAAACATTTTTCTTTTTATAGAATTAGACTCTGATGTGATTCAAACTTCCAAAAAAAGAGGCAGTAGGAACTAGTTTATATTTGTACATGTCTCAGTCTACAGTAGCTGCTATAACAAAACACCCAGGACTGCGTAGCTTGTAAACAACAGAAATGTATTTCTCACAGTTGTTGAGAACGGAAGTCTGAGATCAGGGTGCCAGCATGGTTGAGTTCTGGTGAGTGCTCTCTTCCAGGCTGCAGACTGCCAGCTGCTCATCGTATCCTCACATGGTAGATAGCAGAGATTAGAAGCTAGCTCTCTTCTGACTCTGCTAAGGGTCTCCCATTCTTGGGGGCTTCTTCCTCCTCACGTCATCTAATCATAATTACCTCCCAAGGGCCCCACCTCTTAACACCATCACATGGGGGGCAGGGTTTCAACATAAGAATTTCGGGGGGACACAAATATTCACTCTATAACAGTTGGTCCCTTCTGCACCTTTGCCAGAGATGGAGCTTGAAGAATGGAGAATATTTTTTCTTCCTGTGGGTATGACCTATCTGGCCTTTTGCAGAGAAATAGAATTATCTGTCCATCAACATTTGCCTACAAGTGGGCAATTCTACGTATAAACTAAAATGTCGTGCTGATGTGTTTTCTAGAAAAACTTCATTTATGAATAATCCATTATTTGTCAATTAAAGAATTCCTGAAAGAATCGTTTTAGAAATGAGTGTGTTTATACTACGGAATAAAAATCTTTCATAGTTTTCTAAATTACCAACTCAAGCATGAAGGAATATTTAAGAATAATTATTGGAATGGGATGGGGTGGATGTTCTAACTAAGCCTGGGGAACTCCTTGGCCACACTGTTCCCTTCTGTCATCATTTAGCTTTCCCGGCCACCCTTTGGGAACCATGTTGGTCTCTGAAAGAATGCTTATTTATGAGATCTTTGAATATTAAGATCAGAGTTTTGGATCTCATTCATAAAGTTGCAGAAGGCTCTGCAATTAATTGATGTAGTCTTATTCGACCTGTTCTTGCTGACAGCTGCAAAGATCCATGCATTTTTGGGACTGGCAGATTTCTGTCTCTTTCAGCATGCCTTTTAAGAAATGTCAATTTCTTGAGAAATTATTTCTTTTTTTACCCTGGAGCTCGCTGGAAATGTGCTTTGTCCCTCTCTGGTCTGTGACCTCTCAGATCTTCGACATCCCTGTATTGCTCTTTCATTATCTACAATGGTGAGAGAGATGCAGTTCTTGGATTTGGGGCTTTTTAAATCGTTTGTCAGGTTATCAATAAGTGCTGAGCCATACCAACTTGGAAGGTTCTGTTTAACCATTTCGTGGTTACTTTTGTGCAAGCTATAATCCTTTATGCAGACAACTCACTATTTCCAAATCATTGCGCTTTATCTCCTCCCTGCTTGATCATACAGTTCCCTCTGCCTGAAATGCCTTTCAACCTCCTTTCTTACTTGTCACACTCCTACCCATTCTTTGAAATCAAGTTAAAAGTGCTCTTTCTCTGTGAGGCCTTTTCCAGTAACTCCAGATGTAAGTGATCCCATCCTCCTTTGAAACCCAGATCTCTTAATTTCACTGTGTTGATGATATCTAAGCTATAATTTTTCATTGCTTGCCTTACAGTCTTATTATCTCATATAAATATATCTGATTTTGTCTCCAGAAAGATTTAAAGTAGTTATGTCCCTTATTAGAGGTAAGTTCCTGTAAACAAGATTCTTATATATAATTGTGTTAATTATCATAGCAGATTAACAAAACAGTTTCACATAACTGACTCACTCTTATGACACTTCAGTGTGGTCCCTGAAGGGCAGCCTTCTCTATATATGGTGATGGCGCAGCCAGACTCTTACCGTCTCAGGCCACTGGCATCTTCAGCATGTGGCTTCCAAGGATGCCGTGTAAGGACAAGAGAGAGTAGTAGAGAGAACACATATGCTTCTTAACTAGGTTGGTCCAAAAGGGTTCACCTCTCTTCTGTTTACATTCTATAGTCACCTGGACATAGTTAGATGCTAAGAAAGATCAGGAAATATAACATCTCGCTAGAAGACATTTCCCTAGACTCCGTGGGGTAGGAACACAGATGTTTGTTGAACAAGTAGCTCTACCACAACAATGAAGGCTCTCTAAGGTGTCTGTGGCTTCCTCGCCCATAGGAGTTGCTTGCTATGTGTTTGCAAGGAAGGAAGGAAGGAAGAGAAAAGTAGGAAGGAAGGAAGGAAGGAAGGAAGGAAGGAAGGAAGGAAGGAAGGAAAGAAGGAAGGAAGGAAGGAAGGAAGGAAGGAAGGAAGGAAGGAAGGAAGGGAGGAAATATTGTGTAAAGACAAGGGTAAAGACAATTAGAAGGGGTGAGCCAGAAGTTAGCACGTGTTTTATGGCTGCTGGACGTAATAGTTCACAAACTCAGTGTGGGTGGGAGAGTAGCTGTTTGCCCTAAGGGAAGAATAATCAGTTTAGGATTTATCTCTGTTCTTTAACCAGGCCTTGATCCAAAGGTCACAGATTATTCTACAGAAATAGTGATGAATACCTATGAAAATATATATTCATCTTTTTTTCTGAGTATATGATCGTTTAAGTGCTTCAAAAATTGTTTATTTGCCTCAAGAACATTCTCGAAGGTATGCTTCTATTTTAGAAAATAATTGTTCTCATTGTTGGACAAACATCCATTTGTTCTAATGATTAAAGAAGTGTTCTATTACCTTGGGAATGACTCAGATTTTTAAGAGCCAGGGATAGAATCACATAATTTCCAAGAGAATGAAGTGTTTTGTGTTTTTTTTCTCCATAGGAAAGATTCATGGGTACTGCTTTTGCTATTTTTTTCCTATCAAGAGGCAATAGATAGGATATCTATTCAAAAGTGTATAATGTTACACAGTGACAAGATGTCAAATTCACAGGCTAAGGGAGACTATCTCTTCATGCAACATATTTTTTTTGAAGCTTCTAAGCATCTATTAAATTATACAAGTGAACAGAATTGATAGCTGTTAAAAAAAATTAAAGTACCAGCCACAGTATGTTTAGAGACGGCAAGTAAAACAAAACACTTTAGATCTGAACTTCCACTTCATTTTATATGTGTGTTTACTCAGGAATTGTTATGCCTTATCACTTTTATCGTTCTTTTATCACAGCTGTGTGAAAAATTACAGTTGGAGCCGTGTTCATGTTTTTACTAAAATACATTTTATTTCATGCTATGAAGCAGATTGCTAACGCTTGCTCCTTTTATTATTACGGCTGCACAACTCCCTCCACTCCAGTTAAGTCGCATCAGTATTTCTATGAAAAAAAAATCTCGTTTTATTTATGTATTTGTTGCTGTTCTGTGATGGCTTTAGCTAAGCAGAGGTGCACCTCAGAAGAACTTGCGCTAAGTAAAAAAATTGGACAAATAAAAACCTAAGCACCCAACACTGACTATAAATTCCATGCCACAAATATTGCATGGAAAATGCAGGTAAAGTTCAAAGAGGATTATTTCCACAGGAGCTGATAAGAAGGGACCTTTCAACTGTGACTCAGCCACTCGCGTTCTTGAAACTGAGCGCGATATTATGATGCTTCATTTTCCCAGAACTCGGGTAAACTGTTAGAAAGGACACTCTAGGTGAAATCCTGGTGTGCTGCTCTTCGCCTGGAAGCATATGGAAGCCTGAGGGGGTGGGGCTTCTAGCTGTGTAATAAATACACTCTGCACAGAGAACGGAGTTGGCTTTCTCACCACCGTACTGGAAAAGGTGTATTGCTCATGTAGGTTAGCTGGAGTGAGGACAAGCATCAGCGCTTGGGAGTCTCATTTTACCTTGCTTTCCCCGTTTGGCGTAGAGAGGGCCGCTGCTGTTTTCCTTTTCCAAGTTCCCCCTGCTTGCCAGCCTGCTGGGAAAACAACTGGGCAATGTAATCCAACAAACAAACATTTTATAGTTGCAGATAGAAAGCAAATTTGTCTTTGCCTAGTGGTAATCCACTGATCTGTAACTATGGGCAGGCATGTGCCAGGGGAGAGTGAAAAACTGTGTTTGAGGTACCCGGCTGGGGAGCTCGTGAGAGTGAGGGTCACCGGGGAAAATGCCCTGGCTGCTTTGCTGCTATGTGAGTTCCTGTCTTCCTTTTCAACCAAGTTCCCTAATGTTTTTAGGCACAGGGATATGGATGAAAGTATGGAGTGGGCAAGGCTTTTCTGCCACCCCAGTTCCTTAACTTTCTTTGGACTGAGAGCCCAGTCAGGAATTAGAATAGGAAAAGGGCAGAGCACGCACCTTTGGGATTAGGGCTCAGATGTCTTCTGAGATCTGTGACCCTAATTCACAAAGATTCTGGGTACTGTCACCCTCACCCAGCACGCCAGATATCCACCATCAACTTTTTTAAATGCCTCTTTACTGTTTTAGCTAGTCCTGCAGCGCCACATCCTACCGATTTCTTTCTCTTTCTTTTTTCTTTTCTTTTTTCTTTTCTTTTCTTTTCTTTTCTTTTCTTTTCTTTTCTTTTCTTTTCTTTTTTCTTTTCTTTTCTTTTCTCTTTTCTTTTCTTTTCTTTTCTTTTCTTTTTTCTTTTCTTTTCTTTTCTCTTTTCTTTTCTTTCTTCCTTTCTTTCTCTTTCTTTCTTTCTTTCTTTCTTTCTTTCTTTCTTTCTTTCTTTCTTTCTTTCTTTCTTTCTTTCTTTCTTTCTTTCTTTCTTTCTTTCAGATTTTATTTATTTATTTGACAGAGAGAGCCAGCGA
The DNA here is from genome assembly GCF_023065955.2 of Ursus arctos. Taxonomy (NCBI): domain Eukaryota; kingdom Metazoa; phylum Chordata; class Mammalia; order Carnivora; family Ursidae; genus Ursus; species Ursus arctos. Next base: position 31,463,392 of record NW_026622985.1, on the reverse strand, counting down.
GAGAGGGAACACAGCAAGGGGAGTGTGAGAGGGAGAAGCAGGCTTCCCGCGGAGCAGGGAGCCTGATGCGGGGCTCGATCCTAGGACCCTGGGATTATGACCTGAGCCGAAGGCTGATGCTTATTAGCTGAGCCACCCAGGCACCCCCAATTTCTTAACAGTATGGGATACTCTGTTGCTACTCTGACTCAGTTAGAAAACTGAGTAAAATTCTAAACCAGAGCTCCTTGGGATTTCCTAGAAACTCTAACTCCAAAGCTAAGGCAGGCAGTATGATTAGAGATTTTCAGGTTTTCTGCCATATCAATGGTGAATTTATTTAATTATCAAAGATTTCTTGGGCACCAAAACAAATAAGAGTGGTCAGTAGGAATATATACCACATATAAGGAATTTTGAGATCTGTGGTTATTTATAACTATTGTAGTTCCAAGTCCAAAACCATAAACATTTCAGAGCATTAAGGAATAGTCTAATAATTGTGGTCCAACAGAACAGTCAGGCTGGGACACTTGCAACACAAATTTGATTGTTCTCTGAAGCAAGAGGAAATAATATAGCCCATGGCCATTTAGGAAATCTTGGGAGCAAATGTAGATAGATAACTGAAGAAATCAGCACAAAGCTTGAAATACCTTGATTTACATAGGAGGAAGGGGAAAAAAAGTCTGCCTGCATTTCCAGCCCAACTCTCTGGGCCTTCCTTGCATCCACGCAGAAAATACATTGCATCTGAGATTTGCTCTGCCGATTAGGGAGGGAAATTATGTACTCTGCCTCGAGGCTGCAAGCTGAACATTACAAATGGATGCATCTGGGCTGTGTTGGAAGAAGATACACTCAAAACTGTCCAAGGAGACAGAGAGAAGCCCATCTGTGTAAAAAGCCAGAACTGGGCTGCTTTTGCTTTTGTTGTAAAAATCCATTCTGTTCAAATCCCAGCTAATGAAAATGTGCATCTGTAAATAAAAAATAAATCAAGGGACTGTATTAATCCTGCAGCTGCTGTCCACTTAACTTTACTTAGAAAAAACAACTCCATTTTCTGGTCTGAATGTTCTTACTATCTAGTGATGTGATGGCACTTTAAGGAGGACAAAATAAATATTGAAATTGCTTTATGCCTAACAACCTTGGGAATGAAAGCAGTGAGGCAGTGGTTGTATGGTCATTTGCTTTTGTAACTGTGTGGATACTTGAGGTCCAGAGTCTGACGCTAGAAATCCATTACCTGGCTGTTTAAATTTCTGTCGTATTTGCCCATGCGATTAATTAAATTGTTTCTCTAACCTAGCACTGGCACTGTGTGTGGGTCAGCTGGGCATCGTTCCGTGTTTTATACCTGGAGAAGAACTTAGAAAGAATAAAAATTGACCCAAATTTTTCTCCCACTTCCATTCCATGGTGATGAAAATGTTTGGGTTTTAATTGTTAAACTCTTCTCTAGGAAGGATCATGTATTTGCTGGAATTATATCAACGTTAATTGACCTCATCTATCGCAATCCACTGTAACTGGAAATGAGGCAAGACTACCAAGAAAACAAAATATTTCAGTTCTGATGAAACAAGGGAAAGATCTGGGAGTGGTGCTATCTTTGAAAGATCATCCCTCCTAGAGAGTTGGAAATTTTTGCAGATCCTGGCATGTAGGCCATTGCTAGTATTACCATGGGATGAGAACAGGGATAGATGCAGCTTAAGAATAATTTTACCCTAGGAGAGGAGAAATGTACCGATAAGAAGTTTGGCTAAAGCACAGTAAAAGTGACATTGAAGGTTTGTTCTCTGTATTTACAGGTCTGATTTTGCTTTTGTTGGTTTATTTATTTGTTTTGTTTTTTAGATTCCACATGAGTGGAATCATATGATATTTGTCTTTCTCAGTCTGATTTATTTTACTTAGCATAATACCTTCTAGGTCCATCCATGTTGTCACAAGTGGGAAAAAAAAAAAAACCTCATCATTTTTTATGGCTGCATAATATTTCATTGCGTGCATATGTGTGTGTGTGAGTCACGCGTGTGTATACATATATGAATATGTATCTCACATCTTCTTTATCCATTCATCTACTGATGGACGCTTGGATTGCTTCCATATCTGGGCCCTTGTAAAGAATACTGCTGTAAATGTTGGGGTGCATATATCTTTTCAAATTAGTGTTTTCATTTTCTTGGGTAAATACCCAGTAGTGGAATTATTGGATCATATGGTATTTATATTTTTAAATTTTTGAAGAACCTTCATACTGGTTTCTACGCTGGCTGCACCAATTTACATTCCCACCAACAGGGCATGAGGATTCCTTTTTCTCCATCTCCTTGCCAACACATGCTATTTCTTGTCTTTTTGATTAGGTGACAGATGGTGGTTACACTTGTGGTAAGCACAGCATAACATATAGAGAAGTTGAATCACTATGTTGTATACCTGAAACTACTGTAACATTGTATGTCAACTATACACAAATGAAAGAAAAAAAGTGACATTGAAGGAACAACTTTAAAGATAAAGAATTTCTTAAATCAAGAACAGAATGTCTAAAATAGAACTAAAGAGATGGTAGCTTTCAAATACCAGCAAAAGTAGATGAAATTGTATAGTTACTAAACTTCTTTTTTGTTTGTTTGGATTTTGGCAATTTATTAATATTTTAGTCTTACCTTATATTAGTAATACCGACTCTCTTAATAGAAAGGATTCTGCCTATTAACTTTCAGAGACAGATCCCAGGGGTAAATATTGACTGTATTTTCTAATTTTGTAAGAAATAGACTTATTTATCCACATTTGGCTTTGATTGTTACTGGCCAAAATCTATCAAAGTGGAGGACTTCAACCTCAATAAACAGTTCATTTGCTGGGGCAATATTTTCATTTTCTCATCTTTTAAAATTCTGAAAATAGTAAACCTCTTATTGAAATGGCTCTTGGGGCACCTGGGTGGCTCAGCTGGTTGAGCATCTGACTCTTGATTTTGGCTCAGGTCATGATCTCAGGGTCGTGGGATCGAGCCCCCCTACGTGCTTTATGCTCAGCAGGGAGTCTGCTTGAGATTCTCCCTCTCCCTCTGTTCCTCCCCTTGCTCTCTCTCTCTCTCTCAAATAAGTGAATCTTAGAAAAGAAGAGATGGCTCTTAGAACTGGCAATCTTCATGGTTTGTAATCCCCATGGTTTGAAGAGTTTGTTCTGCTGAAATTTTGTGGTGGTTACAGAAAAATCAGAGGTTTCTCTTAGCTATCTCTTCTCTTAATTTCTTTACTTACAATTTTTGATTTCCTAGAGGTTTTTAGAAAGAAAGTACATTCACTTCCTTGTGCAAAACTGCTGTCTTGTTCCTTGATATCTCATTTTTCATGGTGACCACAGTTTAAATATTTTTTCTTCTTTGTTAAGCCTGATTGTGCCCACCGTGCCCATTGCTTCCTGAAACAGTGAGATTGATGGCAGTATTTTGCATTCACCTGACTGTTCCTACCAGTCTCTACCAATCCATTTTCATTTTGATGATTTTCATGAAAGGCAAGCAGAGGAAATCAAATAAACTTGCATAATTCTGTTTTGAAATTCAGCTTATTATTCTCAGTTTGAAGGGTGGTAACTAGACAACAGGAGGCAGCTGGATGAGGTCCAGGGTTTGCTGGGCGCTGGTGGATTTTAAGGTGTGTTTAATATTTTCTGATGCTATCTTCCTAGATTTTATTTGATAATGGTAATTAAATTTTAGGTAAGTACCTTGGATGATTGGTTTTGTTATTTTTCCTCATAAGAAAAAACTGTTGGTATAGAATGAACTTGTGATTAATTGTAGTATTTTCTCTTCAGAGATGGGAAAAATAGTCTCATGTAAACATCCTCTTCCCCACCATGCTGCACTACTAAAACGCTGATGTCAATGGACGTTTGTAGTTGACTTATGTATTGAACACAAAAATTGTGCTGGGCTCTTTATGAATAAGCAGCATGATCCCTGTTGATCACCTAAGTGTTTACCTTTCCTACTAATTAGAAGGCTCATTATATACCCACATTTATACGTGGTGCATTGAGAGCTTTCAGCACAGGACTGTTTTCAGAGTCCTTGGAAAACAGAGCCTGCGGCGAAGCTTAGGTGCTAATGCTATATTTGTAATCCAATCCCAGGGCGGTAGAGCGACAAAAACGAGAAGTTAGGTGAAGAAGGAGGCAAGCAAATAAAGATGATGCATTAGTGAGCTATCCTTTGTTTTACAGAGAGACACAGGTGGTCTTCCAGGCACACAAGAGGCCTCCCGTCAGGATGTTCAGAAGCACCTTACCCCCAAAGCAAATTTATCTACTGGTTCCCTCCTATCTCTGGTCTCTTCCTGGTTAAAGTAAACTCTGTGGGGAGTTGACAGAGCCCTATTTTTGGGTTTGTCACTAAGTTGTGCAGCTAGGGAATGCAAATCCCATGTCTTATAGCTGGGTACTTCATCTGAGTCAGAAGCGGTGAGAAGGGACAGAGATTACAGGCTCTGCCGGCTGCAGATAGCTGAATCACACAGCTCTGGGTCTTTGAGTTGGTGTATGAGGTGGTGATGGTGGAACAGGCTGAAGGCCCAGAAGATGGGTGACATGGAGAGAATCCTAGGCTAGGCGTTTGATGTATTTAATAAGAGTGTATTCCATCCTTACGAGCGGTTCTTTGCTATATGCCTTGAAGAAAAGTTATTACCTCCTTCTATGACTGCTTACTTTGTATATTCATGTCTCCCTCAGCTTTCTTATTTACTTATTTATTTTAAATGCGTGTGTGTGTGTGTGTGTGTGTGTGTGTGTTTATTTTTCTAGGGTGGGATAACATGTGCTTTTCTTCTGGTCTTTCAGAAACTAAGTGTGCACTATGCCATAGCATGAAGAAAGTCAAGGCTTGATTGAGAAAGTACCAGGTTGAAAGATACTATTCAATAATGCACAATTTCATTTCCAACAATTCAATGAAGATATAGGTAATTGTGTTAAATTGATTTGTAATCTGGCATCAAGCATAAATGTTAGCAATGTGATCATTCATAATTACTTAAAGTGCCTTGAGATGCTCTAAACAAAAGAGCTAGAAAAATTAGGAGCAATAATATGGCAATTTAGTCATTGGTGATATACCCAGACTCAAATTCTTGTGAAGGGAAAGGTAAGATGATTTGCTCTTGATACAACGAGTATATTGAACACTAAGGCCTGAACTGACCGTGGAGTATATTTGAGATCTTAACTAATCTTCCAAACTTACATATTCTGGGTACAAAGCCCTGTTCCTCTACTTTCTAGTTTTGTGACTTTGAGGAGTTATTCATCCTCTTTAAGAAAATGCAGTACCCCACAAATCTTTGTAGCCATTCACTTATTCAAGAAATATTTATGGGCCCTTCTAAGTGCCAGGCACTGTTCTAGGTATTGGGGAAATAAGCACTGGAAAAAAAAAAGACAAAAACCAAAGAGACTAAAAAACAAACAAATCCTTCTCCGATAGACTTTGTGGGGGCTACTATTTTTCAGAAGGTCTCAAAGCATTAGAAAAATGTGGGGACTGTTGTAGAGGAGGCAGAAGGAAGGAAATCCATGGCACAAAGCAATTCGATAAGAAACATGAAAAGAGATGGGATTTTTGAGACAGGCAGTCTAAACTGTTCCTGAGATAGGTAATGATATGGGTTGAAGCGGGTCCAGAAGAGATATGTTGAAGTCCTAACCCTTGGTGCCTGTGAATGTTACCTTATTTGGAAACAGGGTCCTTGTAAATGTAATCAACTCAAGGTGAGGTCATTAGGGTGGGTCCTAAATCCAATTTGACTGGTGTGCTAATCAGAAGGGGAAAGCACCATGAGAAGACAGAGAAACACAGGGAGAGCTCCATGTGATGACTGACGCAGAGATGGGCATGATGCAGCTGCAAGCCAGGGAATGCCAGGGGTCGTGGCCGCCCCCAGAAGCTAGGACAAGACAATGAAGTAGAGTCTCAAAGGAAGCATCACCCTCATGACACCTGGATTTTGGACTTCCACTATCCAGAACTCTGAGAAAATTAATCTCCCTGTTGTTAAGCCACGCAGTTTGTGTTATTTTGTGATGGTGACTCTAAGAAGCGGATAACAAGTAGTGGGGGAAGAGTGTAGGAGGAGGACGAAGGAGGATTATGAGATGCAGGTGGGAGTAGGAGTGAGGAGCTGGTTTTGGAGAAGCTGCTCAAGACGGTGGCTGCTGCCCAAGACAGCCGAAAGCGCTTATGGCAGTGTATTCATTTGGTAGGCCGGCCATGACAAAATACCACAGACTGTGTGCTCTGATCTCGGAAATTTATTTTTTAACAGTTCTGGAGGCTAGAAGGCCAAGATCAAGGTGTTGGCAGGGTTGGTTTCTTCTGAGGTCTCAGTCCTCAGCTTACAAAGGGCTGCCTTCTCCCGGTGTCCTCACCAGGGCCTTTGTGTGTGCATGTCTGTGTCTAAGTCTTCTCATCTTATAAGGGCACCAGTCAGGTTGGATGAGGGCCTATCCATGTGAGTTTGTTTCACCCTAATCATTTCTTTAGGCCTCATCTCTAAGTCACATTCTGAGGTTCTGGGGGTACCTCAGAACTTTAATATATGAATTTTGGGGGGGACACAATTCAGCCCGTAACAGGCAAGGAGGGGCATGTTTGCACATATGGGATCTCTGTGGAAACCGGGCAACAGATTCTCCATGCTTCCTTAGAGGCAGCCCACTTTCACCCCCACACGTGGACTGCAGTAGCTGTTTTAGATGGCAAGTGGTGAAGCTTTCACTTTGTCGGTACCTGCCTTGGTGCTCACTCAACGGGAGCAACCTCCGTCATTGCCTAAGACTTGCTCGGTTTTGATATAATTCATCCCAAATGTAGTGTACCATCCTAAATCCCTTAGTCAACTTTAGGGCCTGTGTAAGCCTAAGAAAAGGAGACCTAATGAGAAGGTGATGGGTGGAAGTCCTCTACACTTGTATTGAGGGGGGCTAATAAACCTACTTGGGACCCGTGACATAGGACAGTAATGATTGTGTCCCATACATCCCAACTAAAAGCATCCAGTATATTCCATCTATGAACATTTATACCTATAAGTATATAAATACTCCTGAGCCAGCCTGTCTGTGAAAATGTGTAGATTATGCCCGATTAAAGGAAGAGAGTCAGCTGTAGTCAACAAGGAACATAAGACATTAGAAACACAGTTGAGGATGTAGAAAGCATGGAGTACTTACTCCTCCATTTATCAAAAGCACAATGTACCGGGTATTGTTTATTTTCTGAAAACATTACCTTGGTGTGTTTTTATAAGAACTGACTAGCAAAGCTTGCTTCTTAGGAGTTTGGGGGTATAGAAATGGGTGCCTCATCCAGCCTTGAATGCAAAGCTGGGAACTATTGCCAAGGACAGTGCTGGGACCGCTTGGATGATGTCACTGCCAGATGGAAGGCAACCGAATCTGGCTGTGTATATTGTGTTTGGCCAAGGCCTTCAAGTCTCCATGTGGCAGGGATCAGAGTGTACATGGTTTGGACAGCGCTGCTGCTGTGAACTGTGGGGAGATCTCAGTAGTCACCAAGAGGGCGCCAAGCTGCCCCACTGGAGGAGTGGGAAGGGAAATACAGTTGCAGGAACAGAAGGTGTTCCTCATTCTGCATTTGGTAAGATTGGCCACCTTTTCACATTGCTCCCGTGTGTTTCCTTGTTAGCCTAACATAATTCCTAAGATGCTCATTGTGGTATGTGGTATAATTGGCTAGGAGTGGGATGGAAGCTTTTAGATTTATAGTCACCTCCTGACATTCACCACCATCTTGTAGGGCCACTTGAAAAAGTTCAAATTCTCAGCTAATAATACAGCCATGAAATTTGTTGACAAGGAAAAGACTACGAAGCTGTGTCGAGAGGCATCTACTTCTGGCCTTACTCACTCTTTATCACGGTGTTTCTTAAAATGTTCAGAATCACCTGGAGGCTTGTTGAAAATGTAGTTTTCCTGACCCCACATCACATCTATGGAATCAGAATTCTTGTATTTTGCATTTTTTTTTCAAACCCTTGGAGTGATTCTTAGGTACACTACAATTTCAGAAGTACTCTACATGCTATTCAAATTTACATCTGAGCAAAATTATTGAGTTGTGACAACTCACGAACCCTCTTGATCTTGTTCTCAATAGATGCAGTTATGAATGTAAAATATGAAAATGCTGACGTTCTAGCCACCGTTATTTCTGTCAGCAAGAGAAGCAGCAAAGAAGACGTGAAGATGTCTCTCTTAATTTGCCCATTTGCTCCCCATTCTCTTTCTCCTTTCTCTTACCAGTAAATAACAAACATGAACCATAGAAGGAATAGGAAAAAAACCAAAAGACTCTTTTAAAACATTCCTTTTTTTTTTTTTTTTTTTGGAATAGAATGCCCTGAATGTTGTGGGAAATTTATAGGACTTAAAGAAATCTCAGGTGGACAGAGTTTTATTAATCATCAGAATTTTTGGTTGGTGACACAGTATCATCACTAGTCTATGTATGATCTTTCTCCCCTACCCCACCTCCTGAAAATGACTGCTAACGGAAGGACTGGAAACTTATCCATACCGTACGTTTGCTTCTGTGTTTCTCTCCTAGTCCATTCCCGTAGACGTGTATACCACCCTAAAGTTTGTCATCCTTGGTTTTTTTATTGAAAAGTATTTACCCCATGTATTATATACCAAATAATATATTAACCTTACAACTCTGTGTTGTTTTTCTGGGACATGCCATTTTCACCCTCACTGTTCTTCATGTTGTTGCATGTAGATATAGTTTATTCTAATTCTCACTTTTTTTAAACACTATATTATGATAAACATCTCTGTTTATTTGTTTACTGTTGGGTATTTAACAAGTTTTCCAATATTTTCATGGTATGAGCACTGTGTCCATGCATATTAGTCCGTATCTCTTGTGTGCAAATTTCTGTTGGGACAGCCTCAGAGCACCGTTATACTCTGGGCTACAGAGTAGTATGGTTCCATTAACCTTTGTAAGAGGATGCCACATTGTCTCTCAAAGTTGATGTACCACTGGAAATGCAAAGAAATCACACTGATTTCCATTGCCTCCAACATTTCATATTGTCCGATTTCTCGTTAATTTTTTCAATCAAATAGGTTAAAAATGATATTTCATTATGTGTCTGATTTGCTTTTTCTGAGTCACTAGTGTTGCTGAGCATTTCTTCCTATGCTTATTCTCAATAGGTGTTTCATCTATAAAACACCTATTGATATCCTTTGCCTGTTTACATATTTTTTTATTCATTCTTCTTTATTGGCTTCTAGGGATTCTTTATACATTTTAATACTATTTTTTTGTTACTTTTACATGCTGTTAATATTTTCTCCAAGTTTTAGATTGACTTTTCACTTTAATTGAGGTATCTTCCCCCACTTCCCACTACGATTTGGGAATTTTCTGTCTTGTCAAAACTCTTCTTCCATATCTCAAAGGCAGAAAGATATAACTTATATATTTTTCTAGTTTGAAAGTTTTGCTTTAAACGTGAACAGGAGCTGACTTTGATGTTCGGGGTGAGGTAAAGAGCTCTTTTCACTTTCTTCATGTCATGTGGATAACCAATATTTTTAGCTCCATTCGTTGCATAGTCCTTCCTTTCTCTGCTAGGTGACCATGCCACTTCTACCACCTATCAAAGTTCCACGTGGGGTATGGGCTTATTTCTGGGTTCTGTTCTTTTCCCCTGGTCAGGTTTTCTTTCCTCATGTTAATATCTTATTGCCTTATAATATCTTATAAAGGAAAAATATCTTATTCCTTTTCTTCTGAGGTGTAATTCTTGGCTCTTTGCTCTTCCATAGACACTTTAGAACCACTTTTTCTAATTTTATAAAAAGCCCCATTGGCATTTTGATTGGAGATGCATTAAATTTATAAGTCAATTTGGGGAAAATTGACACTTTTATGATATGAAGACTTCTATCCATGAGCATGGAAGAGATTTCCATTTATTTAGGTCTGCTTGTGTTTTCCTTAAAGCTTTATAACACATCATTTTAATGTATTTTATACTTTTTTCGTTCTATTTTAAATGTTGTCTTAAAAACATTTTCTAATTCTTTGCTATAATCCTGGATAGATGATGTTATGTACTTCTCAGGGTATCACATACAGAGGTTACACAGATTTATCTGTCCCTCATCGGTGGTGATAATTTTGATTACTTGATTTTTCCACACTATAATTATACTTTTCTCCTCTACTGTTTGCAAATAATAAACAATCTGCGAAGATATGTTAAGACCATGCACATATCCTACTCCTCATCTAGTGTTTGGTATCAGTCTCAGATTCAGCTTACTTTGTTCAAGGCTTAATGTGGAACTATATTACTGGGCCTGTGGCAACTCTAGGTAACTCTGCTCTCTCCTGGTCTGCTGGCTCCATCTGACTATGTGCTACCCTGGCTCCCATTTATTCAGATTTCCAGCAGCTCTGGTGTCAACTCTCCACCTCTACCAGCCGTCCCTAGGTATTTCCATCGATGGTTCTGGGAAGTTCTCCTTAGGCTCCATGATCCTCCTATATTTCCCAATTCCCACTATTTCCTGTTTAAAGCTCAGGTCTGGATAGTCTGTCTGTTTATGTGTTGGTGGGGGAGAATACATATGCTTGAGGACCAGAGTGCCATATACTTGAGTCCTGGTGGTAGCAGACCTGAAGGGTCGGTTTCTCAGAGCTTCTTGATGTTGGAAACCAATGACCTCTGATCCTATTAGAGTATAAGTTGTCATATGATAAAAATATTTTTCTCAGTATTATGTTAACTCATTCCTATCTGCTATCATATTTGAAGCACTCAGCATTTAAAAAAATAAAAGCAAAATTAGGCTATTTACTTTTTCAGTTGACAGAACTAGTGTGTTAGGGAAATCAAGATATTTCCAAAATATTAGAATGTTCTAAAATTGAACATTGGCATTCCTTGAAACCCATGAAAGGCAGAAAATTGGGTTGTTAGATGATCTCTCGATTTTTTGATTCTTGAAACTCTTACATAACTTCAAAAGTTAAAAACCCAACTTAATAGCAATAACTTTTATTCTTTATTATTTTATTTAATTTAAGATTTTATTTATTTATGTATCTGAGCGAGAGAGAGTGTGTGAGCAGAGAGGCAGAGGGGGAGGGAAAGAGAATCCCAAGCGGACGCCCCATTGAGCCTGGAGCCTGACCTGGGGATCCATCTCAGGACACTGAGATCATGACCTGAGCTGAAGCCATGAGTCAGACGCTTAACCAACTGAGGCACCCAGGCAGCCCTAACTTTTGTACTTTAAAAACCATTTTGAATTGGGACAAATGAGTCTGTACCCCACTCTCCTCTCCTTCACACGGAGACAGAAATAAAAATCTCATGGCTGCTAATTTTTTTTTTTTTTTCAAAATCTGGATTTATTTTAACAATGCCAGAACACGTTTTGCAGTTGTATTATTTGGTTATCTGTTGGGAACTGTATTGCTTCCTAGGGCTGCTGTGACTAATTACCATATACTTATATCTTGAAATAACTTGTCTTTCTCAGTTTTGGAAACCAGAAATCTAAAACCAAGTTGTCCACAGGGCTGTTCTCCCTCTGAACATTCTAGGGGAGAATCGAGTTCTTGTTTCTTCTCCTTTTTGGTGGCTGTAGCCCTTCCTTGGTGTTCTTTGCCTTGTGCTGCTATCACTGCAGTCTCTGCCTCCATGATCATTTTGGCTCTCTTCTTTGTGTGGCTTCTCCTCTGTGTTTCTGAGTCAAAACTTATGCCTTTTTCTTATAAGGAGACATATGATTGCTTTTAGGAAACAATCATTAATTAAGATCATTAATTACCATCTTCCACCACATAAGGGAACTATTCAGAGGTTTTGGGGGTTAGGATGTAGACCTATCTTTTGGGGGACCACAGTGTAGCTGACTTTATTGCATCTTCCTCAAATCATGTTATTCCGTATGCAAAATACATTCACTCTATCCCAAGATCCCCAAAAGTCTCAGTGCATTTTAGGATTAACTCTAAGTCCAAAAATCTCATCTAAACATCATTGCTGGGGCACCTGTGTGGCTCCGTTGGTTACCGTCCGACTCTTAATTTTCAGACAGACACACAGAGGAGAAGACACACAAAGAGGAGAAGGCACTATGACCCCAGGGGCAGACCCCAGGGATGAGGGCACAAGGCAGGGAAAGCCAAGGAATGTCTACAGCTTCCAAAAGCTGGAAGGGGCAAAGAACAATTCTCTCAGAAGTGACACAGCCCTCCTGGCATCTTGATTTGAGACCTCTGCACAGTCCAGATATGTGAGAGAATACATTTCTATTGTTTTAAGCTACCAAGTTTGTTATAATTTATTACAGCAGCCCCAGGAAATGAATACAGGAGCATTTGAAGTTTTCATAGCTGTTTTCTTGCTCAAGATTGAATTACTTCTCCTTTATGTAATATAAATAATTTTGACCAATAAAATCTTCAGCATTAACATTTATTTCCAAAACATTCATCATTGACAGGCAATAACAAGGAAAATAACGACTGAAAAGAAAGCCATGACATCTGGGTGTTTCCTGCCATTGTCACCATGGGGGAGAGGATGTTTGTTAGTTTGTTGAAAAATTAAATAGTCACGTACTATTGAAGTTCCACTAGGTGTCAAATTTTGCTTCCTTTGTTCTGTGTAGACAAATTTCAGGATGGAAAAAATCCATTCCTATATTGTACCAGATAGAGCCTAGTGAGAAAGTGGACAATTGTGGTTTTCACAGAGGTAATTTAATACAAGGATATAAACAACTAGGCATTGGAGGACTGAGAAGGGAAAAGGAACAATGAGGACTTGCAGAGACAGTTACTGAAGGGAGCACCTGCTACCCCCTGGGGCTCAGGGGGCAAAGCGGGGAGGCTGAGGTTATTGGAATCGAGAAGCTCAGAGGAAGGACCCTGTGGGTCATGTCCTGGCATCTTTGACGTGACACAGGTGGCTGGTTCTTGGAGTGTGGAAAACACAGAAACTGGACTCAGCTATTACTGCAGCCAACGGCTGTAGCTGGGAGGACGTGTCAGCGTCTGTGACCTTGGCGGAAGAGTGAGCAGACGCAGGGGCCAAGCGTCGTCTCTCTCCTCCAGCCTCGCAGCCCCTCCGCTGCCCGGACCGGAGTACCCGGGAGGCTCAGCGGCCGGGTGAAGCTGGCTGCCCGTCGCAGCCCCAGCACCGCAAGCTGAGCACGGAGGGGTAGCCTGTGAGCTGAGAGGTGTAGCTTAATAACCTTCTCAGACGTGGGCGCATTATCTATAAATGGAGACTAATGAGGTGACCTGTCATTCTAACTATAAAACATTAGTCTTGTTTGCTTTCCTGAGTTCTAAAGCGTCATTTAATTCACTTGGAGCGAGTGGGAGGCAGGCTGCCCGCACACGGCTGCTGCTTGTTAATCGCGAGGACAGTGGACAGTCAGTATCCGCTCCTGTGACTCGGTTGCTGGACCCCTGAGGGGAGAGCAGTAACGTTTCCAGAAATGAGGTGTCCGCTGCCGCGGGTCTTTCAGGGCTGACTGGTGGGGGGTGCGGGGGATGGGGGGATGCTCTGGAGTTACAAGGATGCGGTGGTGTCTGTATTAAAGGAAGATGCTTTTGCACAGAAGGAACAGCTTCTACGTTCAGTCTTGGGAATCATTTAGAACTGCTGCCAAGTGTTCCACTTAGTCTTAAAAATGGATGCAATTTGAGAAAATTATGCTCCTGGCAGGCTATTTTACTGGAATCAGAGGGCAGTTTGATATTTTTCAGTTATGTTTCATCTTGAAAGGGGACTTCTTTTTAGTAAAAAAGCTTTGCTGTTGACATGTCTGAGGACAGATGCTTTCTTGCCGTCCCCCCTGCCCCGTACTGTTGCACAGAGGTCCAACGTGCTGTAACTCCTCAACATATGGTCTCAGAACCTTCTTTTAGTGTTGATTGGGTTTCTTGACCTGGACATTTGCCTCTTGCCCCAAGTAGGTTCAGTGAGGAAGGTGTGGGGCTGTGGTACCACTGAAATCCCCTGGCATCTCTCCAAGGGGATGGAGGACTTATGTGGAACCTCTGGCTCTTTTGTGACTTTTCAAGGCACCCGGGGAGGCTGATTCCCAGGATCTGCTGGGGTGTCCTGGAAGGCATGGATCTCTGGCTCTATGTTAGCTACTAGCATCATTTTCTCCAAAGGTAGTCTCCGTTATCATGCTGTTCAGGACTCCCCTGAGCTTTGGTGCTTTCTGCCATGATCTTACCTTCTTCTCTCATATTTGCATTCTCACTATGTCTGAAAAGGTTAAATTTTTTTTTTTGAACGTAAGTTTCCCAGGAAGCGTGTACTCATATTGCCCACAGGACTACCCTCATCCGCCTGCTTAGACTTTGCCGCTCTTCTCTAGGCCACCAGGACGACCCCGCCTCCAGACCTCTGGAGCAGGTGCCTACCTTGCTCTGCCCCACCTGTTTTATTGTTGTATTCTCAGGAAAGGAGTGGCATGGAAGGGAAAGGAAGAATAGAAGGAAGAAGAAAATCAGGAAATTTTTAATACATGTTCACTGAAGTTTTTTTTTTTTCTTTTGAAGAATTTAAAAGGCTGGGGCTAGAGGTGGGAGTAGGGAGACAGAGGAGAGCTCAGATAGAAAGAAAAAAGCAGAGGAACAGGAGGTAACAAAGACCTCCACTGTAGCGAGCAGAGAAAAGAATAAAAAGGACTCGCTGCCACGCCTTTGTCAACTGAGGGCTACATGCTGATCTGTGGACAAGTCCCTCTGGACAGAGGGTGGGGGGCTCAAATCTCAAATGGGTGCGCATGGTGCCAGGTTAGTTCTCCCATGCTCCCCTGGTGTGTTGGCTGTCTCTGTCTTCCTTGCTCACGCTCTGCTGATGCAGTTGCCTCTGATACCTCGTTAAGAGAAACAGAGTAATCACACTGGAACTTTTCAATAATTGCATCGCCAACTCTGTCCACTCCCCTGCATTGTCTGTCCAGTGCTTTTGCTTTGCTGTTACACGGAGTGTCCATGCTCCCACTGGAGTCAAGCACACCACCCCCTTTGTGCCCTGGATGACTCCATTTCTTTGTATCCTCTCAAATCTTTGCTTCTATAGTTCGTCCTCCTTTCTTTGATATCATGCATTCATTTTGCTCAGCGGGTTCACCCCCATCAGGATTCCACCTTAAAAACAGCACAAAACACTCCCTCCAAATGCCTCAGAGAGGTGGTCTTCTATGTCTGCTTCCATCTAAGACACGCTCAGCTCAGGGATAATGCTGGGCCTTCTGCGACACAATGTGTTTTGACGAGATGCAAGGTGTTTTGCAAATAATGTTACCATTAATTGTGGCTGTGTTAACATTTGTAATTGACTTACTTAGACAATTCGAATGGAGTTGGTGGCCCTAGTAATGTCACTCATCGCTAGCATCCTGATGCACTGTCTTTAGTGGGAAATAGCCGAAATGAAAGCTTTTACAGTAAGAATAGGATGTGTGGGGGCACCTGGGTGGCTCAGTCATTGAGCATCTGCCTTCGGCTCAGGGCGTGATCCCGGCGTTCTGGGATCGAGCCCCACATCAGGCTCCTCTGATGGGAGCCTGCTTCTCCCTCTCCCACTCCCCCTGCTTGTGTTCCCTCTCTCGCTGGCTGTCTCTCTCTCTCTGTCAAATAAATAAATAAAATCTTAAAAAAAAAAAAAAAAAAGAATAGGATGTGTGTCCTGCACAGGAGCAACTGCTGTGGCTGAAGAAAAATTCTCGCACAGCTTCCCTAAGCCACTTAATGGTTTCTCCAGCTTCTCATTTGGGGTAGAAAATTCTGTCTTTCACCAAGCAGAAGGAAGGTTTCAGAATTTTATTTTCTTCTTAGATAATTGATAAGCATTCTGAGAAGACTAATTTGCTTTTTTAAAAAAAGTGAGGTGACTGGGTGAATATTGCAAAAAGGTTTTGTTTTTTTTTTAAATGAATCTTGTACCTTGCTTATTTAAAACAATGCAGTGATTAAGAAGGACTTTGAGTCAAACAGTGAACTGGAAAACGATAGTTGGAACTTAAACCAATTAAACTGTCATATTCTTAGCTACAAATCGTAGTAATTAAAAAGTAAGCAAACTTAGAGACAAAAATAAATCGGAAACCAGCTCTAAGTTTTCTAAAGCAACTACAGTAGACTATTTTTTTTTACGGATTTTATTTATTTGTCCGAGAGAGAGAGAGAGAGAGAGAGAGAGAGAGAGGGAGAGAGTGCACGAGCACACAAGCGGGGAGAGCGGCAGGCCGAGGGAGAAGCCGGCTCCTGGCTGAGCAGGGAGCCTGATGCAGGACTTGATCCGGGACCCTGGGACCACCACTTGAGCCAAAGGCAAACACTTAACTGACTGAGCCACCCGGGCGCCCTTACAGGAGACTATTGAAGGATTCTATCCTGAACTAGGATTTCATTCAGTATGAGACCTAGGTTGGAACCAGTGTCTTAACAATAACACAAACTCATGATGTCAAGACAAGCACAGGACAAGTTGAAGCTCCTGGATGACATCACTTGTTTGCGAACCTCTTGAGGGCCAGGGATCAGAAAGTGCTGGGCAGTTATTACCTGCTCAATAAATGCATGTTAACTGACTCCAGAATCCAGTCTGTCACAGCTGGCTGAATTCATGATCACCTCAGCTGTAAATTATATGTGGACTTCGTCAGGTGAGAATTAGGGTAGCTCTTATGTACCTTTTTAATTTTTATTTCTTACTCAGCTTTAACCTCTTTTTCTTCTGAGCCTCCCCCCCTTAACCCTGAGGTAGAAACTAGGACATGTAATTCTCCTCACCGTGTAGGATTATTATTAACAGGATGTACAGCTTTAAATTTGAGCGTCAGTTTATGGGTGAAGAAAGAATTGAGAGATGGCAATGCCAGACTTGTGAATGGGCCTTAATTGTCCTTCAGCAGCTTAGTGTTTGGGGTGAATGATCAACCTTTTAGAGAATCCTTATCTCATTCTGAATTAAATGATCTGCTCTAAAGTAATTCCATGGTCACTGACATGCTGGGAATGATTTTTCTAGAAGAGAAGACTGAAGGTAAATGTTGATCAAATGGGATTTGGTTTTCACTTCTTATTTTTAACTATTCTTGAGGTCATCGAGTACAGAGGAGCCTTGCCTTCTACTGGCAAAACTTTTTATAATAGTTATGCATAAATTTTCTTCACAACAATGAATCATCATTTTCAGTAAGAGTGGATGGTATCTGCTAATACACGTGCCAACAGTCTCTATAAAGGAGGAGACTTCCTTAAAGTGCTCAAGCTCTAAGCATTACTAAAGTGTAAGAAGGAAAACGAAGTCACTCCACTGTCCAGTACCCTTGATTTCTTCTTCCCCAAAGAAACTACTTGTACTGTGCAGGCTAAATCAGTAGGTTTGGAAATAGGCTGAGATATTCTACTGCAATGAGAAATGTACCTGTACCACACTGCCTCCTGGCCAAGGCATGAAATACACTGATGAAGAATGTTACCCTGTAAACATGGACCACGGAGTTTTGTAGGTGGTTTATACCAGCTTGTCAGCATTGTTTATTAATAACAGTGAGACTTGATGATTCCTGCCTGGTCCCAGGGAGACCCAGGGAGGTCTTTGCTCTTGAGGCTGATTATGTAGTAGAATTATGTCTATGTGAACAGCAAGATTAAAAACAAAAACAACCCAGCTGAGACTCCGTTTTAGGCTTTCTGATTCCAAAGTGTTCTGTGCGGTTCGCAGTTCCTGATCCAAGGGAGAAAGTGCCCCCTTACGAAGGAGACCACATCTAGCCTCCCTGGATTCCATGCATCTCCTTTGGCTGAGATGCATATCTATACTTAATACTATTGCTATATTGTATCTTAAAAAAATTCCTGGCATTGTACTCTTATTAAAAAAATATCACAACTTTGTAGACATTTACACTGGCTCTACCTGATTTTTTAAATGTTAACTCCTAATATTTCTTTTTATTTCTTTTTTAATTTTTAATTTTTTAATTTTTTAAAAAAAGATTGTATTTATTTATTTGAGAGAGAGAGTGAACAAGAGAGAGCACACATGAGCAGGAACAGAGGCAGAGGGAGAAGCAGATCCCCTGCGAAGCAGGGAGTCTGACGCAGGGCTCAATCCCAGGACCCTGGGATCATGACCTGAGCCAACGGCAGGTGCTTAACCGACTCTAATATTTCTTTTTTAAATAAGTATTTCATGTTTTTTGAGCAGTTTTAGATTCACAGCGAAATTAAGAGGGAAGTACAGATATGTCTCATATACTCCAGTCCCCACAGGTGCATAGCCTTCCCACTATCAACGGTGACCACCAGAGTGGTACATTTGTTACAACTGGTAAACCTACAATTGACACATAAGGATGACTCAAATTCCATGGTTAACCTTAGGCTTCATTTTCGTGGTGTATATTCTGTGGGTTGGACAAATATATAATGACTTATATCTACCATTATGGTATCATACAGGGTATTTTCACTGCCCTAAAAAATCCTCCATGCTCTGCCCATTCATCCCTTCCCCCTGATCCCAACCCTTGGCAGCCTCTGATCTTTTTATTTTCTCCATAGTTTTTGCTTTTTCCAGAATGTCATATAGTTGCAATTATACAGTATGTAGCCTTTTCAGATTGGCTTCTTTCATGTAATAATATGCATTTGAGTTTCCTCCATGTCTTTTCGTGGCTTAATAGCTCATTTCTTTTTGGCGCTGGATAATAGTCCATCGTCTCTATATATCACAGTTTATTCATTCATTCACCTACTGAAAGACATCTTGGTTGCTTCCAAGCTTTGGCAATTATGAACAAAGCTGCCATAAACATCCATGTGCAGATTTTTGTGTGGACGTAATTTAACTCATTTGGGTAAATACCAAGGAGCATGATAGCTAGATTGTATGGCAAGCCTATGTTTGGTTTTGTAAGAAACCACCAAGCTACTTCCAAAGTGGCTGTGCCATTTTGCATTCCCACCAGCAACGATGAGAGTTGCTATTGTTCTATGTCCTTGTCAGCATTTGGTGTTGTCAGTGTTCCAAATTTTGGCCATCCTAATAGATGTCTAGTGGTATATCATCGTTTCAATTTGCATCTCCCTGATAACATATGATGTGGAGCATCTATTGTATACTTCTGCAAGAAAAAAACAAAAAACCCAAAACAACATTAAATTTTTAAGCATTGTCATTCTGAGTCTTGTGAATCTTCTTTAGCAATTAAATCCTGTTTAATGGTCACTATTAGAGCTCTACTGATGGCAGGGTTTGTTTTTTTTTTTGTATTCTTGCAGAACATTATTTGTATATCATTTAAAAATTTTGACCAATTACAATTATACCATCAATAACGTTGATACTTTATTTTTTAAAAAATCATGTGAATATGCATATAATTTTTCATTTTAAACTAATCTAGAAGAAACAACAAAAATGCAGATATCTTTGGGGTAAATTTTAAAAAATCATACAACTCTATGTAAAAAATATTTTCTTTACATGAGCTTCAAAATTTGCAAAAAGCGGTTTTTTTCAAAAGTATGTATTCTTTTGAAATCCATTCTCCAAGATTATATTTAACTTTATTTATCCCTGAGGTCCTGCTTTGCTTAGGTGAGGTCCTGAGTGATTGCTCATTTGTTCTGTTTTTTAACAGATCACGTATATGGTTACATGGTTGGCTGCATTTCATGATTCCCTATTAGACTACACACCTTTATTAATTTTTTAAAGATTTCTTTATTTATGTGAGAGAGAGAGAGAGCACGCAAGCAGGGGGAGGGGCAAAGGGAGAGGGAGAGAAAAACTTTAGCAGACTCCTTATGGAGCGTAGAGCCCCACATTGGGCTCGATGGGGGCTTCCATGCAGGGCTCGATCTTATGACCCCAAGATCATGACCCCGAGATCACAACTTGAGCTGAAACCAAGAGTCAGATGTCTAACCACCTGTGCCACCCAGGTGCCCTTAGACCAAACACCTTTAAATACTTGTTTTGCTTTGTCAGGAGCCAGGGTTATTTGTCTCTGAGCAATGGGGTCTGACACTGGGATAGGACCATCCTAGCCCTGAAGGAATGTACAGTATTTGAATGGTATGGTGGATAAGTGGTGGGTCAGGAAACCAAAAATCAACTTGCATAGGGCATAAGGAGACAAATCCCAGCTTCCATTACTATGTGGTGTGGGGGTGTAATAGCAGTTCACATAGTTAGAGTCTTTTCACGATTCCAATGCAATCATATCTCACAATAAAGTATCAGATCTGCTTGCTCGTATTTCCAAAAGTCTCTTGCATGGTGCTGTTACTTTGGACTTAGCAAACATGGGTCTTATTAATGAATAGCTTTTTAGAATGAAATCTGTGGAAAGTCAAGAAGCATGAGGGGGGTGTGTGTGCACACGTGTGTGTTTATCCCCATACAGTGTAAGCCGGCTCACACACCTGCAACTGTCTGTGAGAGCAGGCTTACTCAATTTTTCTCATCATATTTTCTCATTTTTAATGTTTTGCATCGGATTAGCTTGTAAGTTTTAAACGTTAGAATGTATTCACGGTTTAGTTGGCTTCCAACGGCACTTCTGTGCTGTGGATCAATGGAATTCTTTCTTCTTATGTGTATAATAAAATCTCTTACCTTTAACAATCCTTTTAAAATGTCTTTCTTATCTGTCATCTGGGCTATTTAATAGTGTCTATTGTACTATCATATGCATGAACATGGATTCAGGAGAAGTGTCAGCCTGACAGTAGCGTGAAGTCGAGACCCCCTGAAGAGCTTCACAATACCATTGGAAGCGGAAGGGGCAGTGAGGGTCTTAGGTCGAATCTGGGAGTCGCCCAGCCTTCATCAATGAGGTATAGCGGGGCATATCAAAGACTGCTGGAGGGAATGGCGATTTTGTCCTATTGAGTCTTTGTTCACTACAACTGCACTGAACTTCGGCTTGAACATCTGCTGTCCTGGTGACTTCTCACTCTGCTCAGGACAGTTTGTGAAACACAAATGAGGGTGAGTTTCCATTCCTTCCTTTATTTATTTATTTTAAAAATTTTTATTTATTTACTTATTTTTTTTAAAGGTTTCTTTATTTTAGAGACAGAGTGTGCTGAGCGGGGAGCCCAACGTGGGGACTCGGTCTCCCGACTGGGAGATCATGACCTGAGCTGAAACCAAGAGTCAGGTGCTCAAGCAGCCGAGCCAGCCAGGTGTTTCTCTTTTCCTTCCTTTAGCTACTGTCAGCTCCAATTCTTTGAGGAAGCTGACATGGATAGGAAATAGAAGGAAGTGTGGAAAATAGAGAGGTAATAGAAATCATGCTTACTTAGGCAACCAGAAAATGCCCAGACCGTTCTGGAAAATCATGCTTTTCCTTTAGGTTAATAGAACCCAGTTGGTAAGAAATTTAAGCAATTCTTTTTCCATAAGCATTAACATCTGGCTTTGAGTTAGCTGAAATTCTTGAAAAATTTTAAGTGAGAATATCTAAAATCAAGAGAACTTTTAAAAGAAAGGATATGAAAAACTGATACAAAATATATCAGCTTTATGATTATCCATCTGTGTTATAACAGATTGCATAGGGGTAAGACAAATGGGAAAATCATAATTTGGAAATTTATTAAGAAGTCTGTGGAGTGCATTTTTGTTAATGCTTGACTTTTTCTCTATCACAATACAGCACAGAATAAAACTCAGATAGCCTAGATCACTGATATGAAGTATATGACATAAAACCTAAGTATCTTCATCTCTCTCACACACACAAACACAAACAGCCTCAGTCACCAACATTCAGGATATCAAAACAAAAACAAAATGAAATTAAGCAAAAAACCCAGAAATTTATCAAATATTTTATGTGTGAATGACTGATATTGAAGGCCCCCTGTCTTCAATATAAGTGTTTTAGAGTAATAATAGGTAACTTTTTTGGTGCCTATTATATATTAGGGACTATGCTATGTTTTATTATTTAATCCTTATAATGACCCTATAAATCCATTATTATTATCTTTGTTTTACTCTTGTGAGAAAACTGACATAGTGAGAAATTTAGACACTGTGTCAAAAGCAACTACCTTCTGTCACGCTACCTTATTCTCATCCTTCACTGTCTTCTTAAAAAAATGCTGGTTTATTTTTATCACATAACAAGAAGTCCAGAGGCAGACAGTGGCGGATGTTGGTTCGGCAGCTCACCAAGTCAGGGCTAATGTCTTTGCAAATCCCTTGGCCTTTCCTTCGTGGTTGCAGTCTGGCTGCAGCACTTTGAGCTCTCACTTCTGTAGTCAAGGGAAAAAGGAAAGGAATGGGACGCAGCGTGCAATGTCTGTCCTTTCTTGTAAGGAAAGTAAAAGTTTTAACATAGATACTACTGTCAGATTCCTGCTTACTTAAAAGAAAAACTCAAAAAAAATCAAGTAGAGCAACATGCAAGATGGTACATAACATGGGTGTACTACTCATGATTGGGACAAAACGAATACCTTGAGCAAGAAAGAGAATACTGTCAGTGATCCAGAACTCTCCAGCTTGCATTCTCCTTGATCACTGCCATTTCCACTCCCCCAGAAGGGGCCATTATCCTCACTTTTATAAAAATAATTGTAGTGCTTTTCTTTATTTTATCCCCTAAATATGCAGTAAATACTGTAGATTTAAATTTATAAGTTTTGTGAACTTTTAAAAATAAATGAAACCATTCTGCATTTATTATTTTTTGTCTTTTTTCCTTCAATATTTTATTTTTCATAAGCATCAGATTTATTCCCTGTAAATATGGTTTGTTCATTTTCATTCCTATATAATAATCCGCTGTATCAATATACTTCAATTTATCCAACATATTGTTGAAGAACGTTTAAGTTGCTTTCAGTTTTTGGCTAATGCTAACAGTACTGTAGTGAACATTCTTATTCATGTTTCTTGTTGGACATGGGAATACATTGCTATAGGAAGTTTACAATCGTATGTTGAAGCTGACTCACTCCTGCTGGCTTGCACGAGTTGATTGTGCTCACTTTTCCCAAAATCTGAGTTCAGTAGCATTTTGTTGGTAGCCTGGAATCAGCCATGGTAGGAGTATTTACCTCATAGAAATCTCCATAGAAATCAGCAAATACTACAAATAAGAAATCCCACCCCCCACCAGAGAGCTAAATATAAAATGTTTACTAGCACAACATCACTGGGTATTTATTTAGGAATGGATTTTCCTAGTCATAGGTTATGCATATCCTTCACTTTTAGCGTATGACGCCAAACTGTTTTAAAAGAAGTTTGTACCAATTTATATTCCCATCAGCAATATATATATAAGAATGCATATTTTTCCATATCCTTACAACCTTTTAATTTTACACATTCCCATGAGTGCGTAGTTGCATTTCTCTGTGTTTTTAATTTGCATCTCCCTAGTGACTAATAAGTTTAGAAGCCAGTTGGATATAATTCTTGTGAAGTGTGTGTCCAAATCTCTTTAGCAGCTTTCATGTGGTCGTCTGTCTTGAGAAATGGATGTATAGGGGTTCTTTATATATTCTGGATACGAGTCCTCTATTGCGTTTACATGTTGCATATATTTTCTGTCTTGAGTTTGCCTTTTTACTCCAATAATGGTATCTTTCGTAGACAGAAGTTTTACATTTTAATGTAGTCCCAGTTATCATCCCTTTCCTTTATGGCTAATGCTTTTGGTGTATTTTAAAGAAGTCCTTCCCAACTTTGAGGTTAAATGATATTCGTTTATATTATCATCTAGCAGCTATATTGTTGTCTTTTACATTAGATATACAATTTACTTGAAATGCCTTTTGTTCGTTTGCTTTGTGTTTAACATAAGTGTCAATCAAAGTTTTCCATATGTATATACAACTGCATCAACATCATTAATTGAAACGACTCTTCTTTTCTCACCTTTACAACAAAGATACGACCTTTGCTGTAAGTCAAGTATTCACATATGTGTGCGTCTGTTTTTGGACTATCCATTTCATTGATCTGTTTCATTGATCTCTCTTTCCTTGAGGCAGTGCTACATTGTCTTAATTAGTGTTACTTAATATTAAGTCTTAAAATCCAGTAAGCAAATCCTCTCATCTTGTTATTCTTCAAGAATGTTTTGGCTACTCTTGGCCCTTGGTCCTTTACAATGTGAAAAATTAATAAAGGAATACTTCATTAAAATGGAGTTGGAAGGCTGGAAGGGGGAGTTCAAAAGGGCAGCTGTATTACTCAATGTCAATTAGAGGAAGAATTATAAATTATAGACCCCAACGAAGAGCAGTCAAAAGGAAAAAATCATCAGTTACAGGCCCCAACAGGAAAAGATGTACATTGCATCTCCTACAGGATATGGGCTATACGTGTAACTCAAGCAGTGAAAAACCAGCATCCCTCTGAACTGCTGCTTTTCTCCAATGACTTTTATTCAAAACAAACCCTCCAAACGTCTTTCTTTTTTTTCCATAAGGTAATATTCCTCTCCTTTGCTTTTTGGACTTGTCCATGGCTTTGTCATAGCTTGTATGTCTAGAATTGCAATTCTCTGCTATTTCTGAATAAACCCATTTTTATTGGAAATATAACTGGATTTTATTTTTCAGGTTAACAACATTTATACAGAAATTTTGGAATCCACTTGGGAATTGTCATATGTCAAGTTTTAATCTCTCTCTTCTCGCTCTCTCCTCTCTCTCACACACACATTCACACAAACACCCTCCCTCCCTTACAGACACACCTCACCCCTGGTAGTTTGGGACTGAGATTTTAGAGGATCTGTAGATTAGTTTGGGGAGGACTAATATTTTCATAGTTAGTCTTGCTGTCTATAAATCTAGCATATCTTCAATTTATGAGTCTTTAATTTCTTTTCAATAATGTGTTACAGTTGTCTGTGTAGAGAGATTTATTTTACTTCCAGGTAGTATGTACTTTTTGATGCTATTGGAAATAGCATCTTTAAAAATACATTATTTTCTAACAGTTGGTGAAATATAGAGATGCAAATTAGTTTTTTCTTGCCTCACCACGATGTCCAAGACCTCTTATTTATAGAACTTTTTAGATTTTTCTGTTTTGTCTTTATTATTCTAAGAGGGTTGCATAGTTCATTGATTTTTCTGCTTATTTTCTAATGTATGCATTTACCAACATGGATTCTCTGTGAGTATTGATTTAGCCACATCCTACAGGTTTTATATGCAATGCTTTTATTATGATTCAGTAAAATATATTTCTGTTTTTCACTGTGATTTCTTCCTTGACTCATTAGTTATTTCTAAGCACATTTCTTGATTTTCAAACATGTTAGTATTTTTCAGTTACCTTTTTGTTCTTGCTTTCTAGCTCACTGGCATGTGGTCAGAGAACATATTCCATGTCATTTAAATACCTCTAAATTTGTTCAATTTTTATAAATATTGCTCTGTACTTGAAAAGAATGCACATTCTTGTTTGGTGCAGTGTTTAATTTCTTGTATGCTTATTCAACAAAGTTTTAGAAGAAGTTTATTAAAATCTCCTACTATAATTTTATCTTTGAAAGTTAAATTTAGATTTTTATCTTTCAAGCTGTGTTGAATTCTTGTGTCTTTTTGGTGAATGAAATCTTTTATTGTTTGGGAAGTGTTCTTTATCTGTTTTCCTTTTTCTTTCTTTTCTTTTCTTTTTTTGCCAGAAAGTTTACTTTGATGAATATAAATTTACCTATAAAAGTTTTCTCTTGGCTAGTGTTTGTGGACATATAGTTTTACTCTTTTGACTATTAATGTTTTTGTATCCTTATATTTTAGAAGTGTCTCTGTTAAATAGCGTAACTTTGAGTTTTATTTTTATCTGATCTTCTCTGACAATTTTTTTTTTTGAAATAAGAACAATCATCCCACTGGCATTTAATGTAATTACTGACTTGATTTTTTTGAAATCTATTGATTTCACTAAATGTTTGATATTGTTCCTGCTGCTCAATATTCTTCTCTTTGTTCTTTCATCTTTTTGATTGGTTAAATGTTTTTATTATTTCATTTATTTCCCTCTGCTGGTTTGGAAATCACTCTCTTTTGCTATTCTTTTAGTGGTTTCCTGAGAATTATGCTGGCACCATTCACTTATTAACATCTGATATTAATTGACATTTTTTTGTCTTCTTAAGAAATTCACCCAGCCTGTAGGATATCTTTTACCATTTCCTATGTGCTGGCAAAAAAGGTCCTTAGTGGACCCTTTTCCATCTGAAAATGTTATGTTTTGCTTTCATTCTTACAAGATATTTTTGCTAGATATAGAACTCTGAGTTGGCAGGTTTTTTAAAAGCACTTTAAACATATTGTTCTGTCTTTTGTGGCCATTACTTCTGATAAGAATTCAGCACTCATATGAGTGATTGTTCCCATGTATGTTATGTATCATCTTTATCTGGCTCTTTTAAAGATTTTTCTCCACATTTTTTATTTTAAGCAATGTGACCGTATTTTGCCTAGGTGTAATTTTCTTTGTATTTTTCTTCTTGTGGTTTGATGAGCATGTTGAATCAGTGAATTTATTTGTCACTGAGTTTTGGAAATTTTCAGCCATTATATATTCAAATGTTTTTTTCTGTTTTATTCTCTTACACCTTTGTTTTTTTCTTCTGAGTTTCCAGTTTCCTATATGGTGGACTTATTGTTATTTTCCCACAGATTCCCCAAAGGGTTCTGTTTATTGTTTAAATGTTTTTTTTTTGTTTTTGTTTTTTGTTCTTTAGATTATAGAATCTCTCTTGATCTATCTTTAAGTTAATTGACTCTTCCTTGGGTCACTTCCCACAGAATGTGCTCTTCAGCCTATCAGCAAACCTTCAATTTCGTATACTATATTTTGTGAGTCTAGAGTTTCTATTTGATTCCTTTTTTATACCTTCAGTTTTTCTGCTGAGATTTTTTTTTTTGAAGATTATTTATTTGAGAGAGAGGGAGAGAGAGAGAAAGCACAAGTGGGAGGGGCATAGGAAGAGAGAAACTCAAGACTCTGCGCTGAGTATGGAACCCAATGTGGGGCTTGATCCCAGGACCCTGAGATCATGACCTGAGCTGAAATCAAGAGTCCAATGCTTAACTGACTGCACAACCCAGGTGCCCCTCTGCTGAGATTTTAAAGTCTTTTTACTCATTATGAGCATCTTTTTCTTTACATTATTGAGCAGAGTTATAATCGCTGAGTTAAAATCGTTTAAAAATAATTCCAACATTTCATCATCTCATGGTCGTCTTTTTTTTTTTTTTAATCAATCTTTTCCATTCAGGATGGGTCTCACATTTTCCCATATCCTTGTATTCTGGATATTGTGGTTGATATGTTGTAGTTTCTCTTTATTTTGTTGTTTCCCTGAAGATTATTATTATTTTTTTAAAGATTTTATTTATTTATTCGACAGGATAGAGACAGCCAGCGAGAGAGGGAACACAAGCAGGGGGAGTGGGAGAGGAAGAAGCAGGCTCATAGCGGAGGAGCCCGATGTGGGGCTTGATCCCAGAACGCCGGGATCACGCCCTGAGCCGAAGGCAGACGCTTAACTGCTGTGCCACCCAGGTGCCCCTTCCCTGAAGATTATTGACTTTATTTAACAAGGTAGTTAAGTTGGAGAACTCCTTCCTTAGCTGTGAGCAGCAGCTCATATAACAATTCATTTGCTTTATTCTTAGATGGCCTTTTTGAACTCTGCTTTGCATTGGTGTGATTCAGGGGTCAGCCAGAGATTTGAGAGGTGTTTATATACAGAAATTATGTCCAATTTTTTTTCTTGCTTTCTTCTGAGATTTCTCTCCTCCCTTTGGATTGGCTATAGTTACCCTAAATTCTCCCATCTAGTAATATGCGAGGCTATGGATTATATATTAGAGTGTTAGCTGTCTTCCAAATCACAGTTGGGGTTCTGCCTTAGGACTAAAAGCTATAAGATCAGAAAACTGATCCATTGTTATTCCCTTATTTCAGGTGTTTTTCCTTATAGTATCTGCCTATTTTTTGTTTGCTCTTTGGTGCTTTTAGATACCTCCTTTTCTGAAAACAAAATCAGTGTTCATAATTGCTTTTTGGCTGGAGGGTTGATCCAATTAGAGCTAATCATCCAATACCAGAATTAGAACACAGTAGAGAGGTATTTAAACTCCGTTTCTAATAATTCCAGTACCTTGATTACCTTGCCTATTTTTATTGTATTTTTAAGTGATTAAAAAAAACTTTGTGTCTTTTTGATCATTCTAATTTTTGATTATGTACAAGACATTCTATTTGCAACATTATTTATAAAAATGATTTAAGACCCAGAATGATGTTACTTCAGAATTTCTTTAGGGATCACCTAAAATAGATTTTAAGATGGAGATAATTTGAAGTTGAGTTTAAATCCATATGAATGCCTGTGCACTTATGGCTCATCTTTAACTCTGGGGTGCAGATCTTTGGGAACCCAAACCAAAATGAGAGAGTTTCACTAAGACTTCTCCAGACTGCTAAGTCTGACTTTATATTGTTGTCCTGTAAAATTCTCCAAAGTTTTGCTTAATCTCGTAGTGTTTTAGCTGTTCTTTCAGGAGTTAGTCAATGTCACTAATGAAAGAGATACTCCATATGCTAGTGCTTACTTCATGGTCTCCATTTCCCCCCTTAATTCTGGCCTGTGACTTCTTCACTTTTTGTTTGTTTGTTTGTTTTGTGAGATATTTGACACCCTCAGATTTCTATTCTCAGTAAGATAGTTGGTCTGAATAGCACATCCATCACCACTGCCCCATGTTCTTTTGAATACCTCTCACTGGCAGATATTTAAGAAATATGTATTTATGGAAAAGATAGCTGTATGTTCTCTCAGGTGAATTTAGGTGGAGTACATGAGATGGCTTTTTGAGAATTTACGTGGCATATGGAGTGAATAATTGAACTTAAAAAATGAAACGATTATGTTACTTTTCTTCTCTATGGAAAACTAATCAAGGCCTATATATCAATGAAAGTTATTATATTGAACTCACATTAACACCTTGATTTATCAAGTGTTTTCCTATTTGTTAAGTGGAATGAAATATTTTTAAAAACAAATGGTACACCAACATATGTTATTTTACAATTGTGTAACACTTGTTTCAGAGTGTTTTCTTTTTTCCAGGCAAGTATAGATACTGGTGAACTTCTTTTTGCATTGCTCCCCAATTCCATAGATTTTTTTCCTACTATATTTAGCTACACTTGCTATTTTGTGTTCTTTTTGTTCTCTCTGTGTTAAAATGTACATAAATACTATAGTGTTATATGTAAGAGTTTGTAGCTTTCCTTTGGCAATCACTATTATATATTTAAGATTATCAAGGGTACATTTAGATCTAGTTTCTTTGTTTTCCTTATGTATAACATTATACTGCATGGGTGAAGAAGTATTCGTTTACTGATTTAATCCCTATTTACAATTTACAGTTTTTTATTCTTTAAGAATGATTTACTCATTTTTATATTCCCTTCACATACACCCATGTCAGTTTTCTTTAGGGAAAATACTTTGAAGAGAAATAACTGGGTTAGAGGCCATGGATATTTTCGACTTTTGCTAGACATTGCTAGATAATTATCCAATTCCTCTATAAAATGATGGATCGAATTCTCTATAGAACTTCTTTTAGCACATCCAGGCTAAGACGTATATTGTTAAAATTATGTTTCTCTGAATCTGACGAATATGGAATGTTATGTAGATATAATCTCACAGATTAGTAGAGCTGATGGGCATCCTTTCATGTGCTTGTTTCCTATTGTGGATTCTCCTATAAATTGCTCCTTCATAAATAACCTTTGCTCTTTTTTCTGCTTAAAGGAATATTGCTTTATAGTTGTTCATTTTATATCATGGATACTGAGCTTTTACATATTGCTCATGTCTTCTCCCATATGAGTGCATAGCTTATTAGTGAAGTTTGTTTGTTTGTTTATTTTTTATTTATTTTTGCCTAAGAAGAGCATTTAACTTTGATATAGCCAAATTTTGTTTTAAACATTTATTTGTTTATTTTAGAGAGTGAAAGAGAGAGAGAGAGAGAGGAAGAGCACTGGTGGAGAGAGGCAGAGGGAGAGGGAGAGAGAGAATCTCAAGCAGACTCCCTGCCAAGTGGGGACCAATGTGGGGCTCAATCTCACGACTGACCCTGAGATCATGACCTGAGCTGAGATCAACCAACAAAACCACCCAGATACCCTGATATAGCCAAATTGTATCATTTTTATTTCTTGGGTAGTGTGTTTAAGAAAATTTTACTCTTCCTGTTTACTTTTCCTAACACTCTGATATTTTTTTCTCAAAGCATGGTAAACTTCTTTTTAAAAATAGCATTGAGATATTTTTCCATTTGGAATTTATTGTGTTTACGGTTCTTTAAACTTCTGAGTACTATTTGGAGTTTAATTTTTTATATGGAAAGCCAATTATTCCAGCACCATGTATTGAATAGTTCATCTTTTCTTCTCTGATTCTTAACGTTACCTCTGTATTAACAGTTTCCGTGTGTGCATGTGCACGTGTGTATGCGTTTGTATGTCTTTTGGCTCTCTGTTCTGTTGTTTGTTCTATTTCTTTACAGTACATACAATTACAATATTATATAATGATTGTTAGTAGCTTGTAGGTTAAATCCATCTCTTTATTATTCTAGGAAATTTTCTTTGCTGTTCTTTTCTATGTACTTTTTAATCGGAGCATTTGAAAGATTTTCATTGTAGAAATAAAATAGAGATTCAGAAAAGCAC
Source organism: Ursus arctos (assembly GCF_023065955.2). Taxonomy (NCBI): domain Eukaryota; kingdom Metazoa; phylum Chordata; class Mammalia; order Carnivora; family Ursidae; genus Ursus; species Ursus arctos. Next base: position 31,432,529 of record NW_026622985.1, on the reverse strand, counting down.
ACGAAACAATTGTATAGCTGAATGAATCATTAAAAGGCTTGGTAACTACTAATAAGGTCGGGAAATAGGTTTTTCTAAACCCCAAGACACCTTTCCTAACTACAGTCCTCTCTCTCCTCCCCAAAATATCAACTACCATGATTTTCATATCCCTTTTTGGGGGGGGGTGGGGTTCCTTTTGGTTTTATCAATTAATTGTGTCACTCAATTCCTAGACACTATAATTTAGTCTTGCCTAAATTTAGATGTCTTTAAGTTTCCTATTAAATTACAGGTTTTCCCTGCATCATTTCTTTTACTTACGATTTATCTGTTGAAAAATCTGAATGTTGCACCTATAGAATTTCCCATGAATTGGCAAATGGATCCAGGGCCTGGGTCAGACTTAACTTTAATTCATTTGATACAACTCTAAGTAATATTGTTCTTTCATCAGGAAGCATGTAATGCCTCCTTGTGTCTCTGTTTGAGATATAAGCAGTTGTTGATGCTCAAAACCTAGACACATTAAATTTATTGGGGTGTGCAAATGATATTATTCTATGTCTATTCTTTCTTTTTACTTATTGTTGAAATTCTCTTTATGATATCTATCCTCGTCTACTATTTAGTTACCCAGATATATAGTTATATAGGAAGGGCAGTATGTATTTGATTCTTTCTTTTTACTTACTGGTTTTCAAGACAGTGAATTGCTTTCATATCATTCTCCAAAGTGGATCAATTACTTTTATTTTTTAATATCATAATGAATCCATAGACTTACACATATTTGATAGATTTCAATTTATTACAATTCTTAGTTTTTTTAGAAGGTCAAATTGTGCCATTTTTGGCCCGTATGAATCACCTAAAAGTGAACTTCTGATTGCTTTAATATGAACTTATTAATTTCTGATAGCTTTTTTACTATTTGGTATTATAAAATTTTTACACATTCATCTTTTACATTTTCTTATCTAAGAATCCCTGCTTTCCTTCAGTGGGAAGTGGTATTTCAAGAGCACAATCTGGATTCAAGGAATGTCTTTGTTCCTAGGCTGTTCATTCTTTCTACGTCTCTTTAGTGGACAGAACTAGAAATATATTAATACATAATATTTTGAAGATAAAATATTTATGAGTTCTTACCGATCAGAATCAGAATTACAGGGCTATTTATTGACCCTCTTCTGTATTACATCTGTATCTACTTTCTTCTACACTGAGAATCCTGATTCTCCAGGACCGAGGAGGATAATATAATTAGAATAAACTATAATCACTGATTTACTTTAATCCACAACATACAGCAGTCTCAAAATAGTAATGCTAATAGTACCAATGAAATTACTGATTCATTTTTGATATGCTCTTCTCATTCTTTACCCACATTTTTTATAGTTGTGCTACATCTACATTCTCTGAGCATATAGCCATTTCTTACTATTCTCTATTTTGTTTCACACTTATTTAGGCTTAGTTGTACTCATCATTACATATTTAATGCTCATTATCAGGTCTTATGTCGATGCTTTTCTGGACATTTTGGTTTTCTGAGGCTTTTTCCCTACTGGATTCCTCAGGGAGTTTTCATAAGACTAATATTGTTCTTGCATCCTAATAAGAGGTTGTCTGTGGCCTTTATACTCCAAAGTCAGTTTTGCAAGATGTAGAATATTTGGCTCACTTTTCCTTGCCCTGAGTATCTTAAATATTATGCATTTTCTCCCAGTGTAAGGTATCATTGTATTAAAATCTAATCTAATTTTATTTCCCTTATAAGTCATGTGCCAAATGATTTTTTTTCTATTGCTTTAAAATCCAGTGATGTTCCTAGATTATATCTTTGTGTTAGCCATTGTAGGTCAGTATTTTCATATTTGCGTATCCCATGTCATATGTAACTTCAAATTTTTATTTATTTCAGCTAAGTTTTCTGAGGAACAGTTTTTAGTATTTGTTTTGCTTTTCTTCTTTAGAGATTCTTATTATCCATATATAAGATTATCTTGCCTGTTGTCAGTGCCACTTTTTCTCAATTTAATTTTTTCCTTATTTCTTTCTGATTTGTAAAACTTTCCTCCTTTCATCCTATTTATTTCTCTATTAGTTTGGCTTTCATTTCTGAAACTTAATTTTTAAATTTTTTTCCCCTGGGTTCTGTGACCTCAGTTTTGAATTTTTATAGTTCTAATTTATATTGTTTTTTTTTGTGTCCTACATAGTTTTATTAATATTTTTTACTCTGAAATAGGTTATAGTTCTGACATCTTTTCATTGTTTGTTGAGATGATATTCTGCTTTTTATTCTCTTTTATCTTATATCACCTTTCTATCTATAGAATTTGATCTTAATACTTATCTGTTCTTAATTGTTGTATGAAATTCTTTTTCATATACTTTCAATAGGAGGCATGGTTGAGAGTAACTGTTCCTAATACAGAGGTGTTTTGAGCTCTGGCTTTTTTTTTTTTTTATAATGTTCATATTTTTGATAACATGTTTATAGTTATATTTCTTGATGTTTTTTAACTTTCGGCATTATCTATACCACTCCTTTCAGTACTCCAGCCCCTACCACATACATGCTTACTATTTGTCGTCCACCTCTCTGTGTGGTTGTAATTTTGGTTAGTTCATCATGCAGTACTTACATTATGATTACTACAAAAACTATGAGCCATAAGTTAGAATATGATATCTTTCCCTTTGATTCATACTCTTTGTTTTCCCTGAATTAATATTTCTCTTTTTTTCCTCACTCGCTTTGCTCTCTCTCTACCCCAATCCTCCCTAGTTGTCTACTTTTCTTCTCAATACATTAAAAACATATCAGATATTCTGTCAATTTTGTCTCCTCATGCCATTCCCCCAGAGCTGTCTGATCTGCTTCCATCTGCACTGTTTTCTAAATTGACTGCACACCTGTCTTCCTCAGATCTCTCCCCACCATTTGTATTAGTTTCTTAGAGATGCTGTAATACAGCACCACAAATCTGGTCCTTCAAAAACAGGAATTTAGTCTTTCACAGTTCTGTAGGCTAGAAGTACAAAATCAATATGTTAACGGGGTTGTTTTTTTCTGGGGTCTCTGAGGGACAGTCTGTTCCATGCCTCTCTCCTTGTTTCTGGTGGGTGTGAGCTATCCTTGGCGTACACGTGATACATATTCTGTGTATCTGCATGTGTTCAGCTTTCCCTCTTATTGTAAGGGCATTAGTCATACTGTTAGGAAGGGTGCACACTTCCTAAAGTACGCTCTTTTAGAAGCTTTTTAGGGCCCATCCTAATCCAGTATAACTTCATGTTAACCCGATTATACCTGCAAAAGACTCTAGTTCCAAATAAGGTCACCTTTTCAGGTTTTGGTGGTTAGGACTTCAAAATAGGTTTTTAAGGGGCACAGTTCAACCCAGAACACCCATCTTAGGATGTCCTTTTCACTCTTTCTTGAAATGAAGCCCCTGTTTCAATGATCTCATATCTTCTTCTTAGCATACCCTTGACTTTTGTGGATTATATCCTCCACTATTTGCCCAAGAAAGGGAGCAACGGTTTTCATTTTTTAGTTTTTAAAAGATCTCCTGTATCTTAAAGTGTCTTTATTCTTCTGCTTGAATAAGCCATTTATTTGTTATGGTATTCTGGGTTGAAAATAATTTTTCCTTAGAATTTTGGAAGGATGTCTTTATTGCCTTCCAGCTTTTAATATTGCCTTGAAAAATTCAAGGCCATTCTGACTCTTGATCTTTTGTATGGGAACTGTTCTATTATTCCTCTGGACACATTTAGTAGCCTCTCTTTATATATAGTGTTCAGAAAATTACATGGTCATATGCCCTAATTTGTGTGTCTATTTTCATCCATTGTACGGGAGGTTGATGGCCGTTTCAAAATAGAAAATTACTCTTTTATTTTTCAATTCTCAGAAATTTTCTTGAGTTATTTCTTTTATTCTCTTGTTCTGTTTATTCTATTCTTTCTCTCTGGAACCCCTATTATTTTGATGTTAACTTTCTGGGCCAAACTTTAATATTCTTTCTGTTTTCTCTGCCGCTTTTCATCTCTTTGTCTCTTTGCTTTCCTCCATTTTTTCTTCTGTCAAGTTTTTAATTTCTGCTAACTTATTTTAATTTTTACAGAAATTTTCTTATTCTTTGACAATTCCTCTATTTTTAAGAAGCATCCTGACCTTCTCATTCATTCACTCACTCATTCATTCATTCATTCATTCATTCATTCATTCATTCTTTTAGCAAATATTTATTGAATGCCTACTATATACCAGGTATGTGTTATTTCAAAAATTATTATATACTTGTAATGCATAAATAAACAAGGCAAAGGTATTGCCCTTCTATAATGGAGCTTGTATTCTAGCAAGGAAATGAAGACAATAACCAATAAAGATAATTAATGACTAAATCAGGTAGTATGTTAGATGGCAATAAGTTCTGTGAAAAAAAGTAAAGGAGGGTAGAATCAATTGAGATTGCCAGAAGAGTGGCATGTTGCAGTATGAAATAGTATAATCCAGGTCGGCTTTATTGAAAAGATGACATTTTCAATAAGGAGTTGAAGGAATGCATTACATGTGTATATATGGGGAGAACATTCTAAGCAGACTGAATGGCCAGAACAAAGCCTCTCTGTGGGGGTGTGCTCTTCCGGAACCTGCAAGGAGGCCCCTGTGGCTGCAGAAGAGTGAGTAAGCGGGGAGAGGTCCGAGAGAAGGGGGGCTTTGTAGGCTGTTGTAAAAATTTTAACTTTTGCTATGAATGAGGTAGGTAAGTTTTAAGCAGGGTAGTGACATGATTCAAGGTTTTACTGGAGTGGGATCACTCTGGTTGCCGTGTTGAAAAAGACTGTGTGGGGTGAACAAATGTAGAAGCAGACAGATCTCTTTGAAGATATTTTATATATATATGAAATAAACACACGCCCAGTTGGAATTAGCCTTGAATACGACAGGATACATTTCATTCACAGATCTTTATGGCTTGTTTTTGTCGGTTAATCAGAATAGTCTTGGGGTTGTGTCAGATAATCAAGTACATAGATAATGCTGGATTTATCAAGGGATATATCGTAGTGAATGATGTTATGTTATTTTACTATGTTTTAGAGCAGAATATTTTTGCAGCTCAAAGAGAATTTTGCGTCTCTGAAATTATGATGCAAGTTAGTCAGAAATGTTATTAGATAAACAAATTCCATCTTACACATAGGTTGTGGATCTAAGTACAGTTTTTATTTTTATTTTTTATTTTTACTTTTTAATTTTATCTTATTAAAAATCAATTAATTAACATATAGTGTATTATTAGTTTCAGAAGTAGAGTTTAGTGATTCATTAATTGCATATACCACCCAGGGCTCATTACATCAATGCCCTCCTTAATGCCCATTACCTAGTTACCCCACCCCCGCCCACCTCCCCTCCAGCAACCCTGTTTGTTCCCTATAGTTAAGAGTCTCTTATGATTTGCCTCCCTTTCTGATTTCATCTTATTTTATTTTTCCCTCCCTTCCCCTATGTTCATCTATTCTGTTTCTTACATTTCACATAAGAGTAAAATCATATGATAATTGTCTTTCTTTGATTGACTTATTTCACTGAGCATAATACCCTCTAGTTCCATCCACATGGTTGCAGATGGTAAAATTTCTTTTTTTTTTTTTTGATGACTGAGTAATTTTCCATTGTATGTATGTGTATATATATGTGTGTGTGTGTATATATCTATCTATCTCACATCTTCTGTAACCATTCATCTGTTGATGGACATCTGGGCTGTTTCTGTATTTTGGCTATTGTGGACATTGCTGCTATAAACATTGGGGTGCACATGCCCCTTCAAATCACTATGTTTGTATCCTTTGGATAAATACCTAGTAGTGCAATTGCTGGGTCATAGGATAGCTCTGTTTTTAACTTTTGGCAGTATATAAAATCAATGCACAGAAGTCAGTTGCATTTCTATACATGAACAATGAGACAGAAGAAACAGAAGTCAAGGAATTGACCCCATTTACAACTGCTCCAAAAACCATAAGAGAGCTAGGAATAAACCTAACTAAAGAGGTAAAAGATCTGTACTCAGAAAACTACAGAACACTTATGAAAGAAATTGAGGAAGATATAAAGAAATGAAAAGCATTCCATGCTCATGGATTGGAAGAACAAATATTGTTAAAATTTCTATGTTAACCAAAGCAATCTACACATTCAATGCAATCCCCATCAAAATACCATCAACGTTTTTCACAGAGCTGGAGCAAATAATCCTAAAATTTGTATGGAACCAGAAAAGACCCCAAATTGCCAGAGGAATGTTGAAAAAGAAAACCAAAGCTGGAGGCATCACAGCTCCTGACTTCAAGCTTTATTACAAAGCTATAAACATCAGGACAGTATGGTGCCAGCACAAAAACAGACCCATAGATCAATGGAACAGAATAGAGAACCCAGAAATGGACCCTCAACTCTATGGTCAACTACTCTTCGACAAAGCAGGAAAGAATATCTAATGCAAAAAAGAAGGTCTCTTCAGCAAATGTGCTTAATTACAGTTTTTAAAACTCATCTTCCTGCATAGACATAGGTTCTTCCTCATTTCATTTACTTTTTGTTTGGGTCTTTGTGTTCTGCTTTAGAGGTTTTCCACAATTGTTTGTGCTGACTGCAAACTCTGTATACTTGGGAGACATTGGGAGGTTGTGGATGAACTGTAGCGTATTTTGTTGGCTAGTTAATTGGGAAATCTCTTGAGGTCTTTTCTCGATCTGGTCAGATTTAGTAGGAAGAAGTTCCCATTTGCCTGCCCAGAATATGTAAACGTGACTGCCAGTGTTTCAGGAGCTGAATTAGAGAATAGAGCAGGGACTCTGAATCGCCTTGATTTTATGTGGTAACCTCCCCCTCAACCATTTTTGGCCCTTTCAAATCCGTGATGCTCTTTTTGGATCTCTCCAGAGAATAGAGCTCCATTCTCCTGCTAGAGGAGGGTAGTGCTGGTTATCCAGGTAAGGGCATCCTGGGACCTAATTACATCTTAAACTTTAAACTATTCCTTTGTTTTTATAGCCCCAATTTTACCTCTGCTTCCACTCAGTATTGAATTTTTTGAGGGTTGTGCCATACAAAATGGGTTACATATCAGCTTTCCATAATGTTCATTGAGGATTTTGCTTTCCCCTGTGTACTAACTCACTTACCATTTATCCTTCTACTTAAATTTTGTTGGTATAGTCTCTCTCCTCTTTTCCCTGTTTTTTATGGTATAATTCCTTTAAATATATTCCTTATGTCATTATTTTCACTTAAGAGAGAGTGGGGTTAAATGTGTATGTCCAATCTGCCATATTTACCCTGGTGCCTCTCCTTTACTTTTTTTCAATATATGTTGGCATATACTCCCATAATTTCGTGAGGTATCCTTATCACCTTTAGGCAGGTTTCCTTATCACTCAACAGGTGGGAAAACAGAGGCATGCACAATCCAACAGAATTGTCCAGTATCACAGGGCTTGACAGTGATAAAACTGGATAAGAATGAAGAGTTCTGGACTTTTAGAGATTGATTTTCCATTTTTCCACACTGGTAGCAAACCAGATAGCTACTGGACAAAGAAACAACAAAGAACATATTTAGATTATCATTCTTTTGTTACATTGTGCCGATATCAACTGTATCGCTTCCCAAACATCTGTCCATGTACCCACTGCATCAAAACAGCATGAGGTGTTTATTCAATCTATAAGATCCCAGATCCCACAACAGATTTACTGAGTTGGAATCTTGGAGTGAGGGCCTACAACATTTGTTTTATTTTGTTTCCTAGGTGTTAAGGTGTGGGAGGATTTGGAACCCACAGAACTAGACTTCCCTAAAAAATGACTCTTAAGACTTTCTGTGAACTTGGATTTGTTTCTCTGTGCTTCATTTCTCCTTTAATTCTATTGTCAAGTGGAAGGTAGAAAATGTTTCTAGTGTGTGACTTTAGCTTATCTTCTCCAACTACTTATTAAGTCTCACAATAGCAATGGGTATCCAGGTATAACATTCTTTTTTTAATTTTAATTTTAATTTTTTTTTAAGAGAGTGAGAGAAAGAGCGCATGTGTGCAACCTGGGGGGAGTAGGGGAAGAGGGAGAGAGAGGATCTTAACCAGGCTCCACACTCAGCGTGGAGGTTGATGTGGGGCTTAATGCCATGACCTGGAGATCATGATCTGAGCCTAAAATCAAGAATCAGACACTTAACTGACTGAGCCACCCAGATGCCCCAGGTATAATATTCTTCTAATGAAAGTTTGGAAGATAAAATCCAAAGATTTTCAGTCTCATACATAGAGTTGGAGTTCAGCACATGCAGGATTTCTCAAATAGATTCTACCAATTAGGACATAGTCAGTTTACGAAGACCACTTATGACTGACTACCCATAGAAACTTGTAGAATTCTATAAGGTAATAGCTTTTGATCATAAATGATTTTAGAAAATTTTTAATCTAAATGTGTTAGATGTCAAGTAAGTTGTGATTCATATTTATAATAAGAAATATATATTTGGTCTCATCCTCATTGCTGGCATACAGCTTCTAAAACCCTTGGCAGTGAGGAAAGCAATGAAAGTGTCTTTTGTTATGTTAATGTATGACTTTTGGACTGCACCTAAGGACTGGGACGAGTTTCCAGTAGAACCAACCATGTGATTAGAGGGTTGGAACTTTCAGTCCCACCCCCGACCTGGGGAGGAGGGGTTGAAGTTGCCAACAACCAATGATGTAATCAACCATGCCTATGTAATGAAACCTCCATCAAAACACAAAATGACTGGATTTGGAGAGCTTCTGGGTTGGTGGACACACAGAGAGGGGAGGAGAATGACGTGTCTCAGGAGGGCATGGAAGATTCTTGCCCTTTCCCCATACCTTGTCCTATGCATCTCTTCTACCTAGCTGTTCCTGAATTACAGCTTTTTATCATAAACTGGCAATCTAGTAAATAAAATGTTTCTCTGAGGTCTGCGAGCTGCTCTTGCAAATTAATCAAATGCAAGAAGGGCTTGTGGAAACCCTTATAGATAGTCAGTCCGAAGCACAGGAGCATCCTGGGCTTGTGACTGGTGTCTGAAGCGGGTGAGGTGCAGTCTTGTGAAACTGAGCTCTCACCATGAGCGGTATGTCTCTATCTCCAGGTGGAGAGTATCAGAACTGAGTCAATTTGAAGGACACCCGGCTGATGTGGGGAATCCACCGTCCACACATTGAAGTTGGGCTCAGAACTCTTTAACCTCCCAGACTTGGAAGGCATCAAAATTCATTAAATTTCCCTTTATTTGGTACTGATTACTGCAAAGTTTAGGAAGTGCAAAATAATGCGAGTGAAAAGAAGGGTAGGTGTGAGATAGTGGAAAGGGTGCATATTTTAATAAAAATGGTAATAGGCGTGTGTTTCATACCTCAGGGCTAAGAAGAGAACTCATGCTACATCTAGGTTGAGTAAAGGAAAAAGTGAAACACTGAATGCTTAGGTGGTTTTAAAATTTTTTTGTTGTTGTTAATTTTAATGCTATCGATTTACTCTGGAGACAATATCATCTTTGAGTTCTTCTAAAAACTTTTTGTCTTTCTGGAAGAACACACAAAATTTGATGAAATGGAGGTGAGAGGTGGTCCGAAACTTTTTATTTAGACCAGGAGTTGGACAAATTTTTCTTAAAGGGCCAGGTAGAAAATATTTTAGGCTTAAAGGCTCTAAGTTCTCTGTGGCAGCTACTCAACGTTGCCATTAGGTGGAATTTGCCATGGACAAGAAAGTGAACAAATGGGCATGGCTATGTTCTGGTAACACTCTATTTATAAAAACAGGCAGTTGTCCAAAGTCCCAGTTTGCCTACTCTTGCTGAGAATTTTCTGAATATAAGGACCCTTTTTTTTTCATGTACATATATTTTCTTTTAGTCAAATTTAATTCACTTAAATATAAGTTAAATATAAGAATGATGTATTTGACTAAAAGAAATGACTGAAAGAAAGCACCAGTCTTTTATATCAGATAAGAAAGAAGGTAAACAAATCTGTTTCTAACCAAGTTTGCCTCAAGTTACTACCAAGTCCTGAGACTACTGCAGAAGTCAAGATGTTGTGATGGAGGGTAATGCAGGAAATTACAACTAGCCTTGCCTAGCTGTGGCTTTGAGATGATAGGTCTTGAATTTTTATCTCAAAAAAATAGAAGCCCTCAAAAAAGTTAATACCTAATTAATACCTTCTTGGTACTAGTAGTTTTATCTACTATGTCATTCAAATGATTTAAAGAGAAAATAGCTTTAAAAATTTAATAATGAAGTTGTATTTTCCATTCTTGAGTTTTAATGCTATTTCAGCCAGTTTTAAAATTTTGTGGCAAGAAAATATTTTCAGGAGGAATCTAATCATCAATTTGCTACAGCTGAAACCAGCACAGCTGGTGGATGAGTGTTTTAATGTATTTCTAGATTAAGCAAGGCAGTTTAAAGAAAACATGATGCAAAAATTCAATCTGCTATGGGTTTAAAATAAAGTCTTCATCTGTGTTGCTGCAGAAAGAATAGCTACCTTATGTTTTGTCATATTGTAGTGGATTATCTTTAATGAAGCGTATATCCCCCAAAGCATTATAGTGATATTTTGTGTTTGTCTTGGTCTACACTAATGCAATGGTTTAGGTTTAGTGAACAGAAGAATGGATTTTACTCTTAGTAATGCGCTGGCAGGTTTTCTTTCCTGAAGTTGTAAATGAAAGCAATTCACACACATTTAGAAGGAGACCTTTGCTATTGATTTCAATGGGCTTTCACAGCAATGGTAATGCTAATGTCTTGGTTTCTGAAAAATTACAAGAGGTTCTCACAAAGAAAATCCTTTATAATGTATTTCTTTAAACCCAGAGTGCAGTATGTTTCAAGTTTGAAAAGGCAAAAGAATATCTATCTATCAATCTATCAGTCTATCTAGTATCTACCTATCTCTCCTTGTTTCATCTGTTCTTTCTTATAAAAGCAGTAGCATATTGTACCATTGTTCTGTATCTTACTTTGTTCTTTAATAATATGTATGTGGTGAAAAATCAGTTGTGATTCCTTTGTCTGTCTTTTGTAAGTAATGAATGTGTTTCTCCCATCTGCTTTTTCTTCCCATTACTTTGGTTTTCATAATCTTACTAGTAATTTCCTATTCATATTTTCATCAAATTTATAAATATTTGGCTATTGTCTCTTTAAATGTTTCTTCAGCCACATTCTCTCTTTCCTTTCCTTATGGAATTTCAATTATGTGCAAATTAAGTGCTTAGTATTGTCTCAGATCTCAGATACTGTCATTTTTTTTCACTCTTCCATTTTGATTTGGATATTTATTATTCAACTTGAATATTCAAGTTTACTGATTATGTTTCTTCTGCTGTGTCTAGTCTGCTGTTAAGTCTACTGAATGCATTTATTATTTTGTATTTTTTGGTGCTAATACCTGAATTTATTATTTTCTGTTTATAATTTGTTTTTCCCTCATCTAATTATGCATGTTTTTACATTTTCCACTAGGGTTTGAAAGATGTTTATTAAGGTTATTTTACTGTCCATGTCTGATAATTCTAATATCTGTATTATCTCTGGGTCTGCTTCTATTGACTATTTTCATTCATTTTCTTCCTTCTTCACATATCCTGTAATTTTTATTTTTTTTAAAAGATTTTATTTATTTATTTGACAGAGATAGAGACAGGCAGAGAGAGAGGGAACACAAGCAGGGGGAGTGGGAGAGGAAGAAGCAGGCTCATAGCGGAGGAGCCTGATGTGGGGCTCGATCCCAGAACGCCAGGATCACGCCCTGAGCCGAAGGCAGACGCTTAACCGCTGTGCCACCCAGGCGCCCCATATCCTGTAATTTTTTATTGTATGCTAAGTAGCATGTGTAAAACAATATTAGAAACTCAGATAACTTTTACTCCCAAAAGAGGTAACTCCCTTCTCTCATAATGAAGTGTGTGTGCAGGGCTAAATCAATCTAATTTGTACTTGAGATAGGTCTGGGTTTTGTTGCAGCTTTATTTCGATTCAGTTCCTTTGAAAATATTTGGAGGGTAGGTTAAGGATTTAATTTGACTGTTTTTTTGTTATTCTATCCAGAACAGATTTCTCTTTAACCCAGAGCTCTGCTAGGAAGAAACAAATCCATGAATATCTCCTCTCCTAAGAAGAGCTCATCACTTTCTGGAATTTATTGTTTTAGGTTTCCTTGTATCTTCAGCTCTCTGATAGTGTTTTTGTTGTTGTTGTTGTTGTTTTTGTTTTTTGTTTTTTATTATAGTTTGAATGGCTTGTTCTCCTTGTGAGTGTCAGGAGCAATGGTCTCTGGATTAATCTGCTAGATCCACCATAACAAAAACCACTGACTGAATGGTTTAACCAAAAGAAATTTAACTTCTCACTATTCTGGAACACAGAAGTCTGAGATCAAAGTGCTGGCAGGATTGGATTCTTCTGAGGCCTCTCCCCTTGGCTTGCAGATGTGTCTTCTCTCTGGCTTTCACATTTTCTTCTTTCCCTGTATAGCTGTGCCCTAAATTCTTCTTCTTTTTAAAAAAAATTTAAAATTTTTAATTATTTTAATTTGTTTGATTTTATTTAAATTCAAGTTAGTTAACATATAGTGTATTATTAGTTTCAAGGGTATAAGTTAGTGATTCACCAGTTGCGTATAACACCCAGTGCTCATTACATCAAGTGCCCTCTTTACCCCATCCCCCTAACCACCTCCTTTCCAGCAACCTTCAGTTTGTTCCCTATAGTTAAGGGTTTGCCTCTCTCTCTGTTTTTATCTTATTTCATTTTTCTTTCCCTTCCCCTATGTTCAATTCCACATATGGGTGAAATCGTTTGGTATTTGTCTTTCTGTGACTGACTTATTTTGCTCCACATAATACTCTCTAGTTCCACCCACATTGTTGTAAATGGCAAGATTTCATTCTTTTTGATGGCCGAGTAATAGTCCATTGTATATGTACCACATCTTCTTTATTCTTTCATCTGTCGGTAGACATCTGGTCTCTTTCCATAGTTGCCTATTGTAGACATTGCTGCTGTAAACATTGGGGATCCTGGGCCCCTTTGAATCACGATTTTTCTTTCTTTGGATCAATACCTTTAGTGCAATTGCTGGGTCATGGGGTAGGTCTATTTTTAACTTTTTGAGGAACTAAATTCCTCTTCTTATAAGTACACCAGTCATTTTAGATTAGGGCCAATCCTAATGACTTCATTTTAACTCAGTTGCCCATTTAAAGACACTGTTTCTAAATATGATCATGTTCTGAGGTGCTGGGAGTTAGGACTTCAACAAATAAACTTTGGGACAAACACAGTTCAGCCCTTAACAGTCTCTTTGCAATTGTCTATCAATCTTTTAATTTTAATCTTTCTGAATCACTTTGTTTTAGGTGGTTCTCTTATGTACATCATAAAATTGGATTTTACTTTGAGTACTAATATGACAATATTTTTATTTATTAGGCAAGTTTACTAAATCTATATTTGTTGATCATGACTGATAAATTTGATTCTAGATTTATATTATAAATATATCACATATGTATTTGTTAGTAAATATGAAAATATATATGAGAAGAGCAAGTGCTTTTAACAATGACAATGATACCTGCTTTTCCTTTTCTTTCTTTTCTTTTCCTTCTTTCTATATATGGATTTTTGGAACATTTTAGAAGGTTTGTATTTTTGATATAGTGCTTACTTTTACATTAACACTCTTAAATAATAGAGGTAGTGCCCTTTATTTACCCTGTGACTATGATGAATAATAAATTTAGACTAGAAGCTCTTCTTTCCTCTTCCCTTTTTGCTCTCCTATCATTGAATTTTAGTCAATGGCATTAGCTTATTCAGTCAATGGTGTTGATATTTGTACTTTCAAATATACTAAAGCTTTGTCTTTTTTTCCAAGCCATAGCTTTAACAGACAGTGAAAGAATTTGTTTCCTTCCTCTCTTCTCACTAAAGTTTTATTTTGTCCTATTTTCATAGGCTTTTAAAATTTTATTTTTTGACATACAATATTATGCAGCCATAAGAAGAATGTGACCTTGCCATTTACAACAACATGGGTAGACCTAGAGGGTATTATGCTAAATGAAATAAGTCTTACTGAGAAAGATAAATAACCATGTGATTCCATTTATATATGGAATGTAAGAAATGAAACAGATGAATAAGCAAACAAAAAGCAGAATCAGACCTATAAATACAGAGGACAAGCTGACGGTTCCAGAGGGATGGGGGTGGAGGTATGGCAAAATGGGTAGAGGGGAGTGGGAGATACAGGCTTTCAGTTATGGAATGAGTAAGTCATGGGAATGAAAGCTAAAGCAAAGGGAATATAGTCAATGATATTATAATATAGCATTGCATGGTTACAGATGGTAGCGACACTTGTGTTGAGCATAGCAGAAGGAGTAGAGATATTGAATCACTATGTTGTACACCTGAAACTAATGTTATATTGTGTGTCAACTATAATCAAGTAAAAAAAAAAAGATACAGATTTTGTCCATCTGTGCCTGGCTTATTTCACTTAGCATAATGTCTTCCAGGTTCATCCATATTGCTACAAATGCCAGGATTTCCTTCCATTTTAAGACTGTCTAGTGTTCCACTGTATGTGTATACCACTTTTTAAAAATTCATTCATCTCTCAGTGGACATTTGGGTGCTTCCGTGTCTTGGCTATTGTTAATAATGCTGCAGTGAACATGGACGGGCAGATAACTCTCTGAGATGCTGATTTCAACTCCTTTGGATGTGTATATTTGGAAGTGGGATTACTTGATCATGTCATAGATATATTTTTGAATTTTTTGAGGAAATTCCATATTGTTTTTGCATAGTGGCTACACCAATTTACACTCCCACTAACAATGTACAAAGTTTCCCATTTTTGCCAGCTTTTGATATTTGGAATGATTTCAGGCTTCCTAAATTTGTTAAGACTTGTTTTGTAACCTAGCATGTGGTCTATCCTGGAGTAAGTTACATGTGTGCTTGAGAAGAATATGTATCCTGCTGCCATTGGGTTGAATGTTCTATATATGTCTGTTGATCAGTTTGGTCAGTAGTGTTCAAATCTGCTGTTTCTTTACTGATTTTCTGCTTTGATGATCATGCATTACTCTGAACGGGGTATTGAAGTCTCCTACTGTTATTGCACTGCAATTTCTCCCTTCAGATCAGTCCATGTTTTCTTTATATGCTTAGGTGCTCTGATGTTGGGTTCATATATATTTATTATTATTCTGTCTTTCTGGTGGATTGACCCTTTTATCATTATGTGATAAAGTCTATTTTACATAAAGTCTATTTTATCTGGTATAAGTGTAATCATCCTTGCTTTCTTTTGGTTGCCATTTGCATGGAGTATCTTTTTCATCTTTTTAGTTTTAGCCTAGTTGTGTCCTTAAATCTAAAGTGAGTCTCTTGGGGCACCAGGGTGGCTCAGTTGGTTAAGTGTCTGACTCTGGATTTCAGCTCAGGTCATGATCTCAGGGTCATGAGATTGAGCCCCATGTTGAGCACTGCACTCAGTGTGGAGTTTGCTTGAGATTCCCTCTCCCTCCCTCTCTGCCACTCCCCCCCTCCTTTCTCTCTCTCAAAAAAAATAATAAAGTGGGTCTCTTGTAGACAGCATATTTTTGGATCTTGTTTTATTAAATCCATTCAGCCACTCAGTGTCTTTTAATTGATTAGTTTAATCCATTTATATTTAAAGTAATTATTGATATGTAAGGACTTATTCTTGCCCTTTTGTTAATCATTTTGTCTATTTTGCTGTTCTTTTGTTCCTCACTTTCTTTCTTGCTAACCTTTTTTGTGATTCAGTGATTTCATTTTTTTCTCTTTACCTTTCTTGTATCTACTATAGGTTTTCACTTCGTATCTACTATAGGTTTTCATCAATACTATGAGGCTTGCATAAAACTTTTTGATGTAAGTCTCATTTAAGCTGATGACAATTTACCTTCAATTGCATACAAAATACTACAAGTTCTCTCAGAGTGAAAATTCATTCCTATGCAATGAGTACCCTCTATTTATTCAGCTGATAATTTATATTATAAAACAAATTTTTGAAATCCTATATCTTACTCTTTTAAGTAAAATAGAATTAAAGATTAAAAACTATAAAATGAAGTGTGTGAAAGAAAGACATATGTATTGATGTCATCTGATATATAGAATAAATATGACCTTTTTTTGTTTTATTGAAAGAAACCCTCTACACATTTACTCCTCCCCCCACTTTATGATTTTGATGTCAGAATTTACTGTTTTTCCTATTGTGTATTCATTAACCAATTTTTGTGGCCATAGTTAATCGTAACGCTTTCATCTTTTAACTTTTATAATGGATTAAAAGTGATTTACTCAACACTTTTACCATATTGCATTATTCTGTATTTGTCTATATATTTACCTTTCTCATTGAGACTTATATTTTCATGTTTCTCTTTAATATACTTTCATTTCAACTTAAAAAATTCACTTTAACCTTTCTTATAAAACAGATCTAATTATAATGAACTCCCTCAGTTTCTGTTTTTCTGGGAGAAACTTTATCTCTCCCTCATTTTATTATTTTATTTATTTTTTTAAGAGAGAATATGTGCAAGCAGGGGGGAGGGGTAGAGGAAGAGGAAGAGAGAAAGTCTTAAGGTGGCTCCATGCTCAGCGTGGAAGCTGACATGGGGCTTGATCCCATGACTCTGCGATCATGACCTGAGTCAAAATCAAGAGTTGGACACTTAACCAACTGAGCAACCCAGACATCACTCTCCCTCATTTTTAAAAGATAATTTTTCCAGGTATAGTATTCTTGGTTGGCAGGATTTTTAAATTTTAGCACTTTGAATATATCATCCCACCCTTTCCCTGGGCTGTGGGGCTTCTGCTGCAAAATTGACTGATTGTCTTATGGGGCTTCCCTTGTATATATTGAGTCACTTTTCCTGATTTCAAAATTTTCCCTTTATCTTTGACTATTGAAAATTTAATTTTATTGTGTATCATTGTAAATTTTTTTAGTTTTAACATCTTGGAGTCTTTTAGGCTTCATGAATTTGGGTGTCTATTTCTCTTTTTAGATTTGGGAAGTTTTTAGCTTTTATTTCTTTAAATAAATTGTACCCCTTTCTCTTTCTCTGTGCCATCTGGGACTCCCATAATATGCATATAGATTGTTTTGTTGGTATCCTATAACTCCCATAGGTTTCTTACACTCTTTTTAATATTTTTTTCTTTTTGTTCCTCTGACTCTAATTTAAAATTATTTCTCTTTAATCTCACTCATTCATTCTTTTGCTTGATCAAGTGTGTGGTTGAAGCTCTACATTGAATTTTTCATTTTAGTTATTGTATTCTTTAGCTCTATAATTTCTGTGTGGCTCTTCTTTATGGTTTCTATCTCTTTGTTGAACTTCTCATTTTACTCATGTATTTTTCCTTGATTTTATTTCACTGAATATCTGTGTTTGTGTGTAGCTCACTGATCTTCTTTAAGACAATTATTTTGAATTCTTTTCAGGTAGTTCACAGATCTCCATTTCTTTAGTTTTGATTGTTAGAGCTTTATTTTGTTCCTTTAGTAGTTTCAGGGCTCCCTCATTTTTCATGATCTTTGTAGCCTTGTTTTGATAACTATACATTTGAAAAAGTAATTTTTTTTTCTAGTCTGTACCTACTGGCTTTGGCAGGGCAAAACCTTCACCAGTTAGCGCAATCAGGAATTCTTTGTAGGCCAGCTGGTAGAGTACATAGATGGGTCTGATGCTGGTGTCTGCAGGATAAGCAGGCCTGGTGTTAGAGTCTGCAAATGGGTGGACATGGTCGTAGGGTTCACAAGAGGGTCTGATGTTGGGGTCCGTGGGTGGGCCAGGTGCTAAGGTCTATGAATGGGACTGGTGCTGTTGTCTTGCGGGTAGGCCTGGAACTTGGGTCTTTGGTGAAATTGGATGCTTGCTTTGCTGTCTTTCCCCCATAAGAGAACTTCCAGGCCAAGGGGAACTCTCTTGGCACTGCACTATGCACTTTTGAAGGAGAGGTAATACAGATAAAATGAAACTGTCCTCCTCAGTGTCTCTTCAGTGCACCTCTTCTCATTTCTGTGCTCCTGTTTGCCAGACTTTCTCATCTGGATGCCAGTGCTCTTATGAAAGTATTTTTGTTAATGTCTGGTTGTCAAAATGGTATTTCTCTGGAAGCATGAGGGCTGGAACCTTCTATCCTTCTATCTTGCTGATATCACTCTATTTTGTGCTATTTTTAAGTTGCCAGATCATATTTAACATTTCCATGCCATACTTTGCCCCTAATCGTCATATTTTAGTCTCAATTTTAGTTTGAATATAATTATTGTGTATCATTCCTTTTAGCAAAATTTCTCCAATAATTTCTTCATTGTATAGAGATTGTTCTGTAATAGATTTCCAAGAAAGGACAGTTGGTGAAATATTCCCTTGGTTCCTTAATGTTAAGACAATTGCCTAAATACTTAAAGGAAAGCTTCGGTGAAAATAAAATGTTCATCTTACGTTTTCTTTTTTTGAATAACTTATAGGTATTTCTCACTATATCTTGGTGTTGATGCTGCAGTGAGAAATTTGATGTCATTCTAATTTTCTATCATTTATGCATGTCTTGATTTGTTTGCTAAATGTCCAAGTAATCTTTCTGTTTGATTTCTAATAATTTTACTGGGGAACATCTTGGTGTTAGTCTGGATGTTTTCCCAGGTACACAGTGTACCATTTCAGGATATATGTTCTTCATTCAATGCCTTATTATTGTTGTTGTTATTTAATGCACAATTTTCTTAATTAAAGTTTCAATTATTTCTTTATTCCATGATTTTTATTTTTAATGTTAAGGATTTAAATACATGTGGGATCTCCTTTGCTTCTCTTTTATGTCTATTTACTTCCCTTGAAATCTTTCTTCTGTTTTTCAATATGTGTTTTATTTTATTCACATTTCTCTTTTTTATATACTGTCAGTTAGTGTTTTTTTTCTGTGGTGTCTGTTTTCTGTTATGGTCTTTATAATTTTCTCTATTTCTAAATTTTTTTTTCAGTTTCTTTCTTGAGTTCTGCATATTTTATGGTTCTTTCTTCTATGAGTCCTCTATTTCTAGTTTGTGTTCTTTCACAACTGCTATTGCTTCCTGAAGGATTGTTTTTTTAGAAGTTTATTTGGGAATGTTATATTAAAATTTTCATCTGCTTCAAAACAAAATTTTTTGATGAGTTTTCACCAGTTGTTGTAAAATTTAGTTACTTATTTTCATCTCTGCTTGTATGGAACCAGACCAAATTTATTTTATGTTATGCATTTTGAATTGGGTCGATTTTCCTGATCTGGTGATGAGAGGTTATTTTAGGATGGATTTGAATGGAAAGGGGCTTTATTCAAGGCTTCTTTCTTCTGCAGCTTAGTCAGGTATTGAAAATATAGACTCTTGTTCTAGGTCTTTGGCCCTCAGAGCCTGATATGATTTAACAAGGCTCCTGCCTTTATTATTTGTTTTTCCCACATCTCCTCATAGCTTTTAACTGACAGAGTGAGGGACTTACTATGTAAGTTGTTTGGCAACATTCATCAAGATTTTCTATCACTTTACTGCTTTTATGACCCCAGCAATACTATCCTGTTTATTTGGGGAGCTGCTCTAGAAGTTTCTGTTTACTGTAAGGCCCTCTCCTTCTGAAAGTAGTTATTTGTGGGAAGTTTCTGAGACCTATTAGGCCCAAGAATGCACCACTTCCTATTTTACTCTCCTCCAGTTCTGTCCTTGTTGGTTTTGTCTTACGTAGTGCTTACCCAGAATCTAGAGTTTATTAATATTCTGTTTCCTAGTTTAAAGAAGATGGCCATCCACCAACCAGGAAGTGGGTCCTCACTAGACTTTGGAACTGCCAACACCCTGGTCTTGAACTTTCCAGCTTTTAGAACTGTGAGAAATAAATATTTGCTATTTAAACTATCTGATCCAGTATACTCTTATGTTAGCCCAAAATGATTAAGACAGCGTTTAACAGCAAGTGGTGAGTCTAACAATCTATTTACAGCCTTCCTACACTTGCTGCTTGATTCGGTATGGTGTTTGACCTTCAGTTCCTTGAAATTTTTACTGAAAAATAGAAAGTTGGATTAACATTGCCCTATTGTGTCAAATGACTAAGGACACTGATAAAAAATATTCTCAAAATAAAAAGTATAATATTGTAATTTTAGAGACATGTGTAGACATTAGAGTCAGATGGAACACCTGGGCTTCAATCCCAGCTCCATCATTTAGTGCATGACCTTGGGCAAATTAATTAACCTCTCCGAGTTCAATTTCCTCATTTGTAAAATGAGGATAATAATGCCTATCTCCTGTGTTACTAAGATTAATGAGATAACTGATATCACGGTGCATAGTAGCTCTTTTGGGCTTTGTGATTTAATAAGTGATAGAGATCTTGTTTGACTTCCTTTGCAGATTTTAACCATGG
Organism: Ursus arctos; assembly: GCF_023065955.2. Classification (NCBI taxonomy): domain Eukaryota; kingdom Metazoa; phylum Chordata; class Mammalia; order Carnivora; family Ursidae; genus Ursus; species Ursus arctos. Next base: position 31,411,945 of record NW_026622985.1, on the reverse strand, counting down.
TGTCATAGGCACTACGAACACTGGATGTATTATTTTACATGTTTATTGAATGCCTTTTAGATGCTAAGGTACCATGGTAGATGCTGATGATACAGCAGTGAATCAAAATATATGAAAATGTCTGCATTCGTAGAGCTTACGCTTATAAGACTGTATTTATCAGAACTTTTCTTGTTAAACATCCTTAAGTAAAAATATATATTTATTGACCCACATAATTAAAAATACAAAATTCGGACATAACTGGATCTATGTACTCAAATTGTATTATTATGTTTCTCATTCTTCCATGTTTTAGTTTTACTCTCTGCTAAATCTCTCTACTGATACCATTTATAGGCTAACTCTCCCCACATGATTGAAGAGATTACTGCCAGCAGCTTTAAACTTCAGGGTTGTTATACTTAGTGACCTTAAAGGAAACTCATAGATGGCCTCTGATGGGCTCTATGTGAAACACGTACCTTCTTTGAACCATTTTCTGAGAAATGGAATACTTTGGATGATTTGCTCTGGCTGTGGTTCCCTTCCTGCACCTGGGGTGCAGAAGGAAATACAGGAGTTGGGGGTGTGTTTTCACTTCAACCTCATGAAATTAATTTCCAGTAGGAAATAGGGTTACCTTTGGAGAAACCTCGAGCTAGACTGTCAAATGTTACAGTTTAATTTAAGTGCTAAGCTATGTGTATCAAAGTTAGAGTAGGTTGAGAGAGTAATTTATATTAGGGCTCTGAAACTCTTGATGCTCATCTTGGGCAATTGTCAGTGGAGTCTAGTTATACCTTTCTTCTAAAATACCAAGGCTATTTTTTTTTAACTCAAGATTGAAGAAGGTAGTCAAACTGACGTTAATTTTATGAAGGGAGGAAGATGAATGAATGATACTCTTGGATTAATTCATGAATGTAATTGCTCTTTATTGGGACCATTATTTTCATAAACTGACGTGGTTTTCATACATGTTTGTTGAATGTGCTTTTTATATGTGTGATTTATTGGAAGATACTTGAAGTTGAATATCCACAGTTTATTTCTGGTTGAATAGCTAAAATTGTATGACTTTAAGTAAATCAACTTCTCTGGGTCTTTGTTTTATCATCTGCAAGATAGAAAGACTGTAATGGACTACAAATTAATTTATTTAGTACATGTTGGCTACGTATTATCAATCTGGATCTGTATGTGTTGGGTGTAAAGCAACTAAAAAACACCAAAAATGTTCCCAGCTTATGGGAAATAATATTATTGCGGAGGTATATTAAGAAATAAACTAGTAGATGTAAATTATAATATTGAGTGGCAATAAGTACTCTAAATAAGAGGAAGATAAGGTCCAAGATGGCAAGAGCTATTGGAGAAGGTCATCAAGAGGGCATGTTGGCCGGTTGACCTGCAAACTGGCCCCAGGCAATTGGAAGCTCTTTTCTTCCTCTCCTCTCCTTGGAATGTATGTTCTGCCACTGTTCCTATACTGGTTGCTACTCAAAGGATGCAGCCTTGAGAAAGTAATGTGTTACTGAGACCATCTGGACAGTATATGTGACTAAGCCTTAGTAAAGCCTCTATATAAACTCTTAAGATTCTGTCAGGTGGGTGCAGAGATTTACTCATTTTGTGGCCACTCAGAACAAGCCTTGTATGTAAGTCCCCTTGCTTATTAAAACTGCCACCTGCCAATCTGGATTGGCCTGCCCTGCCATCTGTGTGTGGGGGACAGTGCCGGATTTCACCCAGGGAACTCCTGGCATTGCAAACCAACAAGGCCCTTTCTATCTTCTTTATTTCTGTATCCCAAGTACCTAGAACAGTGCCAGGAATATGAATGCTCAATAAATATTTGTTGACTAAATGAATGCATACACAAATCAAATTATTTGCAAGTCATCTATTGCTATTATCAAAGATGTTTATTGAAGAGATTCAGAGACTTTAGAACAACAAAATCAGTAAAAACCCTCACTTACTAAGTTTAAAAACAAGGAAACCAGTTATGATGGTTAAATTTTATGCATCAATGTAGCTAGACTATGTGTTCAGTTGTTTGGTCAAACACTAGCTCGATGTTGATGTGAAGTATTTTGTAAATGTGATTAGAACCTGCAATCAGTTGACTGTAGTAAAGATTACTTTTGAGAATATGGGTGGGCCTCATCCAATCAGTTGAAGTCCTTAAGAATGAGAATTGAGAGTTCCTAACAAAGAAGGAATTGTGCCTTCTTTGCACAGTAACACAGAAATATTGTCTGGATTTCCAGCCAGCCAGACTGCCCTACAAATCTGGGACTCAAGACTCTAACATCAACTCTTGTCTGAGTTACTAGCTAACTGATCTGTTATAAGATTTGCCAGCCCACACAATGTTGTGAGAAAATCTCTTTCTTAAAATCTCTCTCTGTCTGTCTCTGTCTCTGTGTACATTGTATTTCTTCTGCTTTTCTGGAGAACCCTGATAAAATTGTTTTAACAACTCTTTAACTTCCTGTAATTAAATGCATTGCTACTCTATAGAGGTTTTTTAATTTTTTTGTTTGTTTTCTTTAAATTCTGAGACTTGCAACACACTTGGTTAGTTTCCTCTGGTAATTTGAAGATAGTTGAAACAAATTGAAATTTTAACCTAAAATATAACGTGGTTAACCTTAAGGCTAGTTGTACCTTGGCTATCTTCACACAATTTTTCTCTTTCCCTTTCTTAATTTTCTTGATCTGTATCAGCATTCCCAGTTTCTTACAACAGAGGCAGAAGAGATTCTTTGATCCAAATATAACTGAGCTTTGGAGCATGGGAGAAGGTAGAGCTATGGTGGTGGAGGAGTCATACTTTGCTAGAACTCCTTCTTGGGTTCTTCCTGTGTTTAACACTCAGATAGATGCCAGAAAGAATCATCAAAATGACAAAACTTTTTGATGGATGTGGGTGAAAACTGGATTATAACAAAGTCCTAAAATTACTCTTTCAACACAGCTTTCTTAGTTGAAACAAGGAATCCAAAAAACAGTAAGATTATCTGAAAGAGAAATAAATTTAAAACTTCTGACTCTAGCGATCTCAGGGGACTTCTTTGAAAATTTATCTAGTGTCTTTCTTTACCTCTAGGCAGGTTGTATGTTTTAAGCCACATTTTAAAGCCAGTTTACAGGGAATAAGAGTCCACAATCCTCCTTACCTATGCATTTTAGTATTAAGTAATTACTACTATCAACATTTTTTCTCTTTATCTAACATAATTTTCCTCTTGTTCTGGTCCAAATCGAAGTTAGGGAAAGCTGGTGATTATTCCCTGTGTGAGAGCCCTTCATGTATTTGTAGATTGTTATTAAATTGTCTCAAATCAACCTTTAATCTTCACGCTGAATAATACCCATTCTCTTGACCTCTTTTAATAGATCTTTTTCCAAACCCTTCAATCACCATTTGTAGTTTCTGTTAGATCAGCTTTCTCTCCCCCGCCAACCCCCCCCCCCCCCGGCTCTTGTCTCTTTTTCTGCTTACTTATAGATCACAGAGCCAGGGAAGATATTTTTGGAAGAGTAGGAGTTTGATGAAAGGATTTATGTATATGTGCAGCTTTCTTTATACAATAGATATTTAAAAACATTTTTGCAAATTAAATGATATTTTAATACTCCTAGCAAGTTTACCTTTTTAAGGTTATAGTGACTCTTTTTGAAAATGACTACTTTTGTTCGGTAAATGTATAAAGAGGGATGATTTCTTAAATTCAGATTTTTATGTTTACATAGAGTTTTCTTAAAGTAGAGGTCATGTCTATTATTATTACATCCTTGTCTTTTTGTTCCACAGCAATTCTGCAACCAATTTCTGCTTGTGAATTATTATGTTTCACATCTGCTTTGGAGTGCTACGTTTGCATAATTAGTTCAACATTTATTTGGCACCTATGTTGAAGATATTTGTAAAAATGTAAAAAATATATCATACGCTGTTCTTAAAGAGATTACAATCTAGAGGGAGAGATAGAATGCATGCAAATAATTAAAATACAAATTTGGAAGAATGTAAGTATTATAAATTGGGACCTCCAAAAAGGGAAAAATTATCTGGAAACAAGGAAAATATTTTTTAAAAGATTTTATTTATTTATTTGATAGAGAGAGAGCCCAAACAGGGGGAGCAGAGGGAGAGGGAGAAGCAGGCTCCCCACTGAGCAGGGAGGCCAATGCGGGGCTTGATCCCAGGACCCCGGGATTGTGACCTGAGCTGAAGGCAGTTGCTTAACCAACTGAGCCACCCAGGTGCCCCAAAACAAGGAAAATTTTTGAAAGAGGTTGCATTTGAGGAGGAGTCTTGAAGATGGTATATTTTTGGTGTAGGTAGAAATAAGGAAGGATAATTACCAGCAGAAAGAATACCTGAGAAGTGCAGTGGGAATGGGGAATAGTCAATGAAGAATGAATTAAAAGAAAGAAGAGAAGAGAAGGCTAGAAAGCTATTTCAAGGATAGAGAGATTATTGCCTTGGTGCTATATTTAGGAATGTAGATGCAAAGGTAAAGGTTTCCTTATTTTTTTTTTAATTTAAATATTGTTGACATACAATGTTATATTTGTTGTGATCTCTCCTCTTTCATTCATGATTTTATTTATCTGCGTCCTTTCTCTTTTCTTTTTAATAAGTCTGGCTAGGGGTTTATCACTTTTGTTAATTCTTTCAAAGAACTAGCTCCTAGTTTTGTTGATCTGTTCTGTTTTTTTTTTAATTTCTATATCATTGATTCCTGCTCTAATCTTTCTCTTCTCCTGCTGAATTTAGGCTTTATTTGTTGTTCTTTCTCCAGCTCCTTTAAGTGTAAGGTTAGTTTGTGTATTTGAGACTTTTCTTGTTTCTTGAGGAAGGCCTATATTGCTATATACTTCCCTCTTAGGACCGCCTTTGCTGCATCCCAAAGGTTCTGAACTGTCACATTTCTTTTCAGCTGTTTCCATGTATTTTTAAAAATTCTTCTTTAATTTCCTGGTTGACCCATTCATTCTTTAGTAGGATGCTCTTTAACCTCCACATATTTGTGTTCCTTCCCAATTTTGTCTTGTGATTGACTTCAAGTTTTAAAGCATTGTGTTCTGAAAATAAATTGAATTATTTGTTTGTTTGTTTTTTTGCATTGAGTTGTATAAGTTTATTTTTATATATTTTGTATATGAACCCCTTACTGGATATATCATTTGCAAATATCTTTTCTCATTCAGTAGATTGGGTTTTTGTTTTGTTTTGTTTTGTTTTTTGATGGTTTCCTTTCCTGTGCATTTATTTTGATGTAGTCCTTATAATTTATTTTTGTTTTTGTTTTCCTTGTGCCTGAGAAGACATATGTAGAAAAAATATCGCTAAGACCAATGTCAAAGAAATGACTGCCTAGGTTCTCTTATAGAAATTTTATAGTCTCAGTTCTCATAATTAGGTCTTTAATCCATTTTGACTTTGTTTTTGTGTATGGCATAAGGAAGCTCTCCAGTTTTCCCAGCACTATTTATTGAAGAGATTGCCTTTTCCTCATTGTATATTCTTGCCTCCTTTGTTGGAGATTAGTTGATGTCAGAGTTTTCTTTAAAGAAGACTGTAGTTAACATTATTATTATTATTATTATTATTATTTTTTTTTGGTTACCCAGAATCTGATCACTCTTGCTATTTTGGGGGAATTTTCTATTATGAGGTGTTAGTTGGAGGCTGAGGTCTGTTTTCCACTGTGGAAACCAAAGATAGTCAGACATTCCTTTTTTTTTTTTCTTTTTAGATTTTTATTTATTTATTTGTTGGAGAGAGAGACAGCAAGAGAGGAAACACAAGCTGGGGGAGTGGGAGAGGGAGAAGCAGTCTTCCCGCTGAGCAGGGAGCCGGTTGCAGGGCTGGATCCTAGGACCCTGGGATCATGACCTGAGCCAAAGGCAGATGCTTAACGACTGAGCCACCCAGGCGCCCCAACAGTCAGACATTTCTTATCCCCACTTGAAGTTGGAACCACATAACCTTGACTCAGCCATTTAGAAACTCCTGTGCAATTCTTTAACTTGAGGGATTCACACAATGATGTAGTGACATATAGTGACCTATCATGTTACCAATGTATCTAGCTAGGGTGGTGGAGAGTGTTTAGTGGCCAGAGCTCCAGCAGGGTGTCCTCCTCCAACTCTTCTTGTAACATGGCTTTGACTGTGTTTCCCACTTTGTCACCCTCTTGGATTCTTTTCAATTTCCTGAATGTGGCTCAGTAGTCTTCCAACTGATTCTAAGGACTTCCCGATAGTTTGTGTATAATACTTTTTCTGCTCAAGTTAGACCAAGTCAGTTTTGGTGATTTACGATCTAGAACTACGACTGAAACAAATATTCATCAAGAATCTTTGCACTGAATGGAGTGGAGTGGGTAGAAACAAGATGCCAGAATAGGTAGTAGGCACCTGCCATCCTCTAGGTAAGAAGTGAAGGCACTTGAATGGAAATGAATATACCACTGTATATAGTATACAGCATATAGTAGATATGATATTGGATTGGGATATGAGGTTGAACACCCTGCATTATCTGTCACTATTTCAATACCAGGCTTGATTATCCCTGATCTGGCTGGTTTGGTGAGCATCTCATCTTTTTTTCTGCAGAACATGGACTTTGTTTATGAAGCTCCAGGATGAAGAGGATGCCTTTTTCAGAGGGAAGGGGATTCTTTCTTTCTTTCTTTCTTTCTTTCTTTCTTTCTTTCTTTCTTTCTTTCTTTCTTTCTTTCTTTCTTCCTTCCTTCCTTCCTTCCTTCCTTCCTTCCTTCCTTCCTTCCTTCCTTAAGATTTATTTATTTATTAGAGAGAGAGAGAGAATGAATGAGCTGGAGGGGGAGAGGGAGAGAGAATCTCAGGCAGACTCCACACTGAGAGTGGAGCCCTTTGTGGGGCTCAATCCTACGATACTGAGATCATGACCTAAGAGTCAGATGCTTAACCGACCGGGCCACCCAGGTGCCCCAGGGATTTTTATTTTCAGTCAGGTTTAATATATCAGGGCATTGCAGCTAATTGATGTAAAGGAGAATGGAAAGTTGAGTAATGAAAAATAAAGATAGTTTAAGGTGAAGTGATTGGTTAAACAGTAATATTATTAACTGAAATGGATACACTGAGTTGGAACTAGTGGAGGGAAGATGAGTGATTATTGGACATTATTTACCTAGTTTTGTTCCTGGTTCTAGTTCGTTACAGGGTGCCAGCTGTCTATGTCTTCTTTTCTTTATTCATCCCTCCTCCCTTTCTCCCTTCTCTTTATAGAGTATTGATAAATTGCCATAGTAAAAAAAAAAAGAAAATCAAGCAGTCCAGAGCATGTATAAATCAGATGTTGGGTGGGGTCTCCTGAGCCATCAAGGGCTCAACAGAATGATTTAAAACTCCAACCCATGCAGTAGTTCCACAGCTTTCATAAGATTTCTCTGGATGCCTGGAGTCTTTTTATTGTATTATTGTTAATATTGTCACCTTTGTGTCTAAATCCTTCTTTACATATAACTGTTCGATATTGTATTCCCTAGAGGTTACATCAGCTCCTTCACTGTGGGTGTTTTCTATCTTTCTTTTTTTAAATACAGTAACTTCACCCACAGAGAGTGTTTATACTATTTCAGATTTTGGGTGAGTTGTATGTCACTAGGAAGAATCCCTTTGAGTAATGCTGCAAACGTCTCAAAATCTCATTTTAGAAATTCTTCTTTAAAGTGTTTCTTCTTGGCCCCTTAACCACTTTTGTGTGGTCACCCTCCCCTGTCTTTCATTTTTCTGGGGTTCTTTCTTCTCATCCTTCATTCTCTCTTATCTGTTTTGCCGCCTCCCCCTCCTCTGGAATATTACTCTCCTGGGTCATGCACAGTGTTATTGCCTCGTTCTGTGAAACCTTGGTATAAAACAACATCTGTTCTCTGGGTTTATTATTTATTTCAAGTGCTTATCAGATTTTTCCCCCAAAATAAGTGTTTTCTCTGTAAAACAAATCCTGTTGCTAGCTATTATTTTTTCTGTCTATGCCACATAGACTGCACAGAGATGCTATCTATTCATATTAACGTATGACAAGAACCAAGTCCACATATAAGATAACACATATGTTATATATGTTTTTAAATGTAAATTAGATCATATCACATATTTTGTAGCGTAAATATCTCCTTAAGTCAATATATATGTGTTTTTCTTGCATTATAAATATACCACAAAATTTTAACTACTTATACATCAATAGACAAGGAGATTATTTAAGATTTCATTATAATAAGCAATGCTTTAATGAATATTCTTGGACAAAAATTATTTTGCCTGTGTATATTTCTAAGGGCTTAGAAGACTAGAAATGAAACTCCTGCTCCATAAAGATTCAGCATTCTGATTGATTAACATACTGCCCTTCAAAAAAGATGTACCAGTTTACACTCTCACCATAACTTTTTTTTTTTTTAAGATTTTATTTATTTATTTGACAGAGAGACAGCCAGCGAGAGAGGGAACACAAGCAGGGGGAGTGGGAGAGGAAGAAGCAGGCTCCCAGTGGAGGAGCCTGATGCGGGGCTGGATCCCAGTGTTCTGGGATCACGCCCTGAGCTGAAGGCAGATGCTTAAAGGCTGAGCCACCCAGGTGCCCCCTCACCATAACTTTTTAAAAAAGTTTTTAAATATTTATTTGAGAGAGAGTGCGCACAAGTGGGGGGGAGGGGCAGAGGGAAAAGGAGAAGCAGACTCCTTGTTGAGCAGGGAGCCTGAGCAGGGGGCTTGATCCCAGGATCCCGAGATCATGACCTGAACTAAAGGCAGATGCTTCACTGACTGGGCCACCCAAGCACCCCTCACCGTAACTTTTTAAAGAATTTCCATTTCCTGTTTCCTGGCGAACATTGAATCATTTTGACTTTTGTCAATATCTTTGCCAAAATGGTATTTTACTTTTATTTATATATATTTTTATTATTTTTGAGAACATTCATTTATGTATTTGGGAGAGGAAAGAGAAAGCTTAAGCAGGGGGAGGGTCAGAAGGAGAGAGAATCTCAAGCAGACGCCCCACTGAGCATGGAGCCCGACTGCAGGCTCAATGTCACGACCCTGAGATCATGCATGACCTGAGCTGAAATCAAAAGTTGGATACTCAAACGATTGAGCCACCCAGGTGCCCCTTTTGCTTTTATTTTAACTTGTATTTTCTTACATATTAGTGAGGCAGAACATCTTTTCAGATATTTATTTGTATTTCTCTTTTTGTAAATTACATGTTCACATTTTTTTAGTTATTATTGTTAGAGAGAGAGAGAGAGACAGCATGAGCAAAGGGGGGAAGGGCAGAGGGAGAGGTAGAGTCTTAAGCAGGCTCCATGCTCATCTCAGAGCCATCTTGGAGCTTGATCCCATGACCCCGAGATTGTGACCTGAGCCGAAATCAAGAGTTGGAGACTTAAACAACTGAGCCACTCAGGCACCCCTCACATCTTTATTTTTGCTTGCTTGCTTGCTTGTTTGCTTGCTTGCTTTTCTTCTTTCTTTCTTTAAATATTTTATTTATTTATTTATTTATTTATTTATTTGACAGAAAGCGAGAGAAAGCGCGCGCATACGCGCGCACCAGCAGGGGGAGCGGCAGAGGGAGAGGGAGAAGCAGGCTCCCAACTGAGCAGGGAGCCCCATGCGGAACCTGATCCCAGGACCCTGGAATCATGACCTGAGCCGAATGCGGAGGCTTAACCACCTGAGTCACCCAGGTGCCCAACGTCTTTCTTTTTTTTTTTTTTTTTTAATGTTTTTTTATTATATTATGTTAGTCACCATACAGTACATTCCTGGTTTCTGATGCAAAGTTCGAGGATTCATTAGTTGCGTATGACACCCAGTGCACCATGCAATACGTGCCCTCCTTACTACCCATCACCAGTCTATCCCACATCTTTTTTCTTTTATTCGAAGTTTGGCTTTTAAATATTAATTTATAGGAATCCTTCTTTATTATATAATGGTATATATAATGCATTTGAAAATATTTTCACATAGTGTCCTATATCCTATACTTTTGTTTCAAGTAGTCTTTAATCGTTTCGTTTTTGAATCAGGATTTTTCATCTTGTTTAGGAGGCCATTCCTTTCTTTAAGATAGAAAGTTTAAAAAATATGTTTATTATAATACTTTTGATCTTTGCATTTAGCTTTTGAACTCAGGTAAAATTTGCTTTTGCATCTATTATGACAGGGGAAACTAACATATTTTTTTCCAAGTCTGTGGCTGGATATATGCATACCATTTATTGAATGTTGATATATTCACCACTTGCTACAGACTGAATGTTTGTGTTCTCCCAAATTCATAGGTTGAGTTCTAACCCCCAGTATGATGATATGAAGGAGTGGGTCCTTTGGGAGGTGATTAGGGCAAGCCCTCATGAATGAGATTAGTGCCCTTATAAAAGAGACCCTAGAGAGCTCCCTCGCTTGATTCCTATATGAGGTTATAAAGAGAAGATGCTCATCTTTGAACCAGGAAGCAGGTCCTCAAGAGATACTGAATCTGCTAGCGCCTCAATTTTGGACTTATAACCCCCAGAACTATGAGAAATAAATTTCTGCCATTTATAAGCGATCTCACTTATGGTATGATATTACAGCATCCCGAACAGACTGAGATGCCACTGATTTGAAATGCCTTTTAAAAATTTTTCTGAAATCAATATTTTCTTTCATTGATCTGTATTTAATAATTTAGCGTAGATACCCTTTTATTTAAATAGTGATATTTTGGAGTAATATATTCTAAGGATTAAAAAACTATAATGTTTTTCATTCAATATACTAATTTTACTCCATTTTAATTTTAATAGTAGTAATATTTAATTTTTTATGTAGTCTAAAAGAAATCAGTATAAAATAAAATAATCTAAATGAAAATCCTATAATGTTCAACGTGTATTGGAAATAACCATATGAACTCATTTTTTTTTTCTAATAACAAATTATATTTCCTAGCTCTTTTCATGAAAGGGAGAAAATGCTACCTCTAACAATATGCCTATGTAGTACTATGATTTTAGTCTCTATATATAGCTCACCACAAATAACAAGGTTCCTTAGGACTAGAGTGATTTCCAGATGTGAGGCAGGTAATGTAAAGGTTGAGCCAAAGAGAGTTTGTTGTGCCAGAAAACAAGGAGGCTTTCAAGCCTGATTGAGTATTGTCAAAAATAGCGGAGGAACCAAGGGCTCCTTGACCAAAGCTGGGGGCAATCTTATGACTGAAAGAAAAATGGCTGTAATAGATTGAAACATATGGATATACTCCATAATGATTTCCAAAAAGAGAAAAGAAAATAAAAGCCTTATTTGTTATTGGGGGTGATGACTGTTATACTAACTCCTTAACATATACGCTGTTAATTGAGAAGAAAGGATTAAGCATTTATTCTTCCATTCTAATTGGAAATGAATTTCAGGATAGCCAAATTGTGTCTGTTAAAAAGAGATTCTTTTTTTGAATGGAAACTAATCAATATGGATTAAGTAATACAATTAAAAATAATTTCTTTTTGCAATTCATATTGAAATAATTTATTCAGGCAAAGCTTATCAGTGCATGCTAAACCATTAGGGAGAGGTGCTGAGGAGCTCAATATTTGCATGGTGACAAAGTACTACCCTGTGGATTATTTTATGATTGCAAGCAATACAAATCTAACTTGACAATGGAGCAATCAGGCTCTAACTGCTCAAGCCCAGTGATCAACCACAGCAACACCGGCAGTGGACAACCAAATGTTTTCTATCTCTGAATGTGCTATAAGTAGAACCAGCATCATCTATTAAAGATTTCTGCCCACAACATTAAACCTATGCTGAAAAAGCCTTTACATCTAACTTATTTTTCAAGGAAATACAGGGCATGAAAAAGAAAAATTCTAAACAGGACCATGAAAAAAACAATAAAAATCCCTAGCATTGTTTATAACGTAAGACAACTTACATAACTGTCCTGGTATTTTCAACAAGTCAATGGATAAGAAAAGAAAAGTGTGTGTGTGTGTGTGTGTGTGTGTGTGTGTGTGTGTGTGTGTGTGTGGCAGGAGTGTTAGAATGACTCCTACCTTTTATTAAAAGAGACAAAAGATACAACCACCAGATGCCACATGTACATCTTGCTATGATCCTTATTTGAACAAATAAGGTGCATTAAACATTGAAGCACCTAAATATATTAAGCAAATACTATCAGATCTGAAGGGAGAAATAGACAACAATACAATAATGGTAGGGGGCTTCGATCCACACTTTCAGCAATGGATAGATCATTCAGACAGAAAATCAACAAGGAAATATTGTACTTGAACCATACTTTAGACCAAATGGACATAACAAAGATTTGTAGAACATTCCATCCTACAGCAGCAGAATACACATTTTTCTCAAGTGCACATGGAACATTCTTCAGGACAGATCATATGATAGGTCCCAAAAAATGTTTTAGCAAATTTAAGGCCATTTTTAGGGCAATTGAAGAAATTTGAATATGAACTAAGTAATAGTATTATTATTAATACTTCGGTGTTAATATATTAATAACAAAATATATTAATATTTTGTTAAATATTGTACTCTTATTTTGGCTGTGTAGAAAAATGTTCTTATTTTTAGAAATTTATCCTAAAATACTTGAGACAGGAATGTCTTAAGTCCTTATTTAAATGTATTACAGCAAGTAAATAAGTGAATATGGTTAATATTAATTTTTAAGTTTGTGGGTAAGCTTATGACTGTTTATTTAAAAATATGTATATATATTTACTTTTCTATGTGTTCAAAAAATTTTATAATGAAACGTTGAATAAGTAAAAACAAACATATATAACATATATAAATAAATATGCATTTATTTTTGGATTCAAATAGACAAATAAGTCCTAGGGTATTTAAGGTTTTATTTTTTATTCATGTTTGCTATATTATGTCATTATATCTAATAACACCCCTCTCCATTGATCAGGATTTTAAGCAAATGTTCTTTAATACTTTTATGGTGTTCTTCATGTAAGACTTGAATATTTTCTATTAGATGCTTTCCTAAGTATCTTAAGTATTTAGTTGCTCTTGTCTAGTAGTAATTGCTATTGACTAGAAGAGCAGTGGCCCATAGGGAAGTTGATCTTCTTTCTGGTTATCCTGCAGGACTCTTTTTAGTGTTGTTAAATAGCTTTGCAATTTTATATTTTTCATTTTAATAATCTGTTTTAATTATGAAATGTAATATACATATGAAGACATGTATAAAACATAAATATACAGGGCAATAAAATATTAATTAGTCATGAATATAACCACCTTTCAAGTAAAAAAAAATTGAAAATTGTCAGCACCCAATACCCCCTCCACTTCGGTGTTTGTTCGATGTCACATGATTGGACTCATATATCAGCTATCCCAAAATATAATTTTCTAGATCATAATTGTTTTATGATATATTCTGGATTTTGAGTTTTATTTGTGAAATTCTAAATTAAAAGAATAGCAAATGTTAAGTTGTTGTCAGCATGAAAGAGACTATAATATCTATAAGATGTTTTATGTAAATCTCATGGTAACCACAAAGCAAAAAGCTACACTTATTCAAAAAGATAAAGAGAAAGGAATCAAGCATACCACTATGGAAAACAGTCAGTTCACAAAGGAAGATACCAAAAAAGGCAGAAAGGAACAAGGAAACTATAAAACAGCCAGGAAATAAGAAGATGGCATTAGTAAGTCCTTTCCTATGAAGTACTCTAAATGTAAATGGATTGAATTCTCTGATCGAAAAACAAAAATAGGTAGAGTGGCTGGATGGATAAAAAAATAAGATCCAACTATATAATGCTTTTAAAAGACTCACTACACCATTAAGGACACTTTGAGGCTCAATGTGAAGGAATAGAAAGATATTCCATGCAGGTGGAAACCAGAAGGACCAGGGGCAGCAATATTTATATCAGACACAATAGACTTTAAGCCAAGAATGTTAACAAAAGACAGAAGGTCATCATGTAATAATAAAGTGGTCAGTTCATCAAAAAGATATCACAGTTTTAAATATATACGCATTCAACATTGAAGCACCTAAATATATTAAGCAAATACTATCAGATCTGAAGGGAGAAATAGACAACAATACAATAATGGTAGGGGGCTTCGATCCACACTTTCAGCAATGGATAGATCATTCAGACAGAAAATCAACAAGGAAATATTGTACTTGAACCATACTTTAGACCAAATGGACATAACAAAGATTTGTAGAACATTCCATCCTACAGCAGCAGAATACACATTTTTCTCAAGTGCACATGGAACATTCTTCAGGACAGATCATATGATAGGTCCCCAAAAATGTTTTAGCAAATTTAAGAAGTTTCAAATCATATCAAGTATCTTTTCTGACAACCTTGGTGTGAAACTAGAAATCAGTAACAGAAGGAAAGCTGGAAACTCAACAAATATGTGGAAATTACAGAACATGCTCCTAAATGACCAGTGTCAAACAAGAAATCAAAAGGAAGATGAAAAAATATCTTTAGACAAATGAATATGAAAATACAACATTCCAAAATTCAAGGGATGCAGCAAAAGCCGTTTTCTAAGAGGAGAGTTCATATCAATAAACACATACATTAAGAAAAAAAAGGTCTTAAATAAACAATCTAACTTTACACCTTAAAGAACTAGAAAAAGAATAAACTAAACGCAATGATAGTATGAAGGAGGGAATAACAAAAGTCAGAGCAGAAATAAATGAAATATAGACAAGAAAAACAATAGAAAAGATTAACAAAACTAAGAGCTAGTTTTTTGAAAAGGGAAACAGAATTGACAAATCTTTAGCTAAACTAAGAAAAAGAGAGAGACTCAAATATATAAATCAGAAATGAAAGAGGAATCATTACAACTGAACTGATACCACAGAAAGAATTAAGATCATAAGAGATCACTATGAATAATTATATACCAATAAATTGGATAACCTAGAAGAAATGGATAAATTCCTAGAAAGACACAATCTACCAAGACTGAATCATGAGTAAATAGAAAATATGAACAGACTAATAATGAGCAAGAAGATTACATTGGTAATCAAAAACTTTCCAACAAAGTGAAGACCAAGGCCAGAGAGTTTCCCTAGTGAACTCTAACAAACTTTCAAAGTAGAATGAATCCCAATCTTCCTGAAACTCTTGAAAAAAATTAATGAGAGGGAAGTACTCCAAACATTCTATGTGGTCAGCATTACCCTGATACTGAAGTGAGGTAAGGATACTACAAGAAAAGAAAACCACAGACAAATATTTATGATAAATACAGATACAAAAATTCTCAACAGAAATATGAGCAAACTGACATTAATTTAACAGCACATTAAAAGGATCTTACACTATGATAAAGTATTGCTGGGATACAAAGATGGTTCAACATACACAAGTCAATAAATGTGGTATACCACATTAATAGAATAAAAGATAAAAATCATATAATTGTTTTACTAGATGTAGAAAAAATCTGATAAAGTACAGTATCCTTTCATGATAAAAATGCTCAACAAACTGAGTATAGAAACAACATAACACAGGAAAAGCCCACAGCTAACATTTTACTTAATGATGAAAGATTGAAAGCTTTTCCTCTAAGATCAGATACAAGACAAGGGTGCTCACTCTCACCACTCCTATTCAACATAGTACTGGAAGTCCTAGCCAGAGCAATCAGGCAAGAAAAAGAAATAAAAGGCATCCAAACAGGAAAGAAAGAAATAAAATTAGCTTCGTTTGCAGATGACATGGTCTTACATACGGAAAATCCTAAAGACCCCCCCCCCACACACACACACTTAGAACTCATCAATGAATTCAGGAAAGTTCAAAGATACAAAATGAACATACAGAAAATCAGCTGCATTTCTATATGCTAACAATGAAACAAATGAAACAGAAATAAAGAAAACAATGCAATTCACAATAGCATCAAAAGCAGTAAAATATTTAGGGATAAGTTTAACTGAGAAGGTAAAAGATCTGCACACCAAAAACTCCAAGAAATTGATGAAAAAAATTGAAGTCACAAACAAATAGAAAGATACCTTGTGTTCATGGATCTGAAGAATGAATATTGTTAAAATGTCCATGTTACCAAAAACTATCTATAGATTTAATGCAATCCCTATCAAAATTTCAATGGCATTTTCCACAGAAACAGAAAACAAAAATCCTAAGATTTGTAGGGAACTACAAAAGACCCTGAATAGCTGGAACAATCCTGAGAAATAATAACAGAGGTGGAGGCAGTGCACTTCCTGATTTCGAAGTACGCTACAAAGAAAGCAATTATAAACAAAACTGTATTGTTGACATAAAAACAGACACATAGACACATAGAAGAGAATTGAGAGCCGAGATATAACTTTTGCGTACATGGCCAACTATTTGACAAAGATCTAAGACGACGCGAAGGGGAAAGGATAGTCTTTTCAATAAATGGTGCTGGAAAACTGGATAACCACATGCAGAAGAATGAAAGATCCTTATCTTTCACGACTCATAAAAATTAACGCAAAATTGATTAATGACTTAAACATAAGACCTGAAACTATAAAACTCCCCCATGAAAACATAGGGAAAAAGCAACTTGATATTTGCAAAGATTTTTTTGGATATGACCTTAAAGGACAGGCAACAAAAACAAAAATTTATAAGTGGGTTTACATCAAACTAAAAAGTTGCACAGTTTAAAAAAAATCAACAAAATGAAAAGGCAACTTATGGAATGGGATAAAATATTTGCAAATTTTGTATCTGATAAGAGGTTAGTATCCAAAATGTATAAAGAACTCACACAGCTCAATAACAAAAAACCCCCAAACAATTAAAAAATAAAGGAACTGAATAGACCTTTCTTCAAAGAAGACATTTAAATAGCCAACAAATATACAAAAAGGTGCTTGACATTACTAATAATCAGGAAAATGCTAATTAAAATCTTAATGAGATATCACTTTGTTTCTGTTAGAATCTCTATCATCAAAAAGACAAGAGATAACAAGTATTGGTGAGGAGGTGGAGAAAAGGGAACACTTGTCCGCTGTTGTTGGGAGTGTAAATTGGTGCAGCTGCTATGGAAAACAGTATAGAGATTCCTCAAAAAATTAAAAATAGAACTACCATATGATCTGTCGATGCCACTTTGGAAATAAAAACAGGAAGAGCTATCTGCACCCCCATGTTCATTGCAACACTATTCATAGTAGCTAAGATATGGAAATAAACTGTATTCATTATCAGATAATGTGACAGAAGGTGTGAAATATCTGTGTCTATAATATATATATATGTGTATATGAATATTATTCGCCAAGAGAAAGAGGGAAATTCTGCCATTTGCAACAACACGGCTGGAACTTGAGAGCGTCATGCTAAGTTAAAAAAGTCAGAGAAAGACAAATACTGTATGTTATCACTTTTATGTGGAATCGAAGAAAGCCAAACTTCTAGAAACAATAGAGTGGTAGTTACCAGGGATTAGAGGGGGAATGGGTAGATGTTGGCCAAATGGTATAAACTTCTAGTTATAAGATGAATAAATTCTGTGGATCTAATGTACAGCTTGGTGATTATAATTAATAATACTGAATTATGTACTTAAAAGTCGCTAAGAAAGTAGATCTTAAATATCATCAGCACAAAAAAGAATTACGTGACATGATGAACGTGTTAGCCAAAACTAAGGTAGCAATCGTTTTGTAATAGATCAGCAAATTGTACACCTCGAATTTTTACAACATTATACGTCAATTATATCTCAATAAAGGAAAAAGACCCATTTGAGTCAAGGATGAAGGTAGAAAATTGGAAAGGGTCATTATCCTCTGAATCTGAACAATATCAGTAGTTACTGGGAAAGAATCGTGATGCCTTTTTTTTTTTTTCTTTAGTGGTGGGAGAGAAGGATGTTAGAGAAAAACTAAGTGACAACAAAATCATGCTTTATCACCATATTTCCATACAAAAAACATGCTAAGTGAAATAACACAAAAGTGTGTGCAGTCTAAACTGGAATCATTGATAAGTATTGAAAGTACCCCCAACAGGTACGAAAACCCCAAAACCCCAGCAGCGTTTTCATAAAATTGAAGAAAGGGAATTCCTGTCTCCCTTCATAGTAGCTTGGTCTGCATGAACTAAACGGCACATTTAGCGTAGATTTGACATTAGAGCCTGGAACTGCCCAATCCAATGTTATCACATCTGAAGACAGAGAAAGTGCGACTTATGGAAAAACCAAACTTCTTTCAACGCTAGGAGATTTATGTTTCACCCAGCTGACTTGAGTTCTCAGGGTTTCCGGTCGGCAGGCATTAATGGCAGGGAGAAGCGAGAGGCGCAGGTGACCGGCCGTAGGTGTGCGCAAGGAATCTTTCCCCAGTCTTGCTCCTACATCAGCGTCCCCCAAGGATGGCTGCCGGCGAATTCGGCGCTGGATGAATCAGTGTGGTGGAGAAGATACAGGAAGATTTAGGCGGATTGGTATTTTTCTGGATTATGAGTTGGGAGAGGTTTCATTCTATATTATCAAGAGTAGATTGAATTCTCTGATACTTTTACAAAAAAATTTAGGCCTTATTTCTCTATTGGACTTAACTTCCAACTCTTACAATCTGTAAAGTCACAAATGAATGGTGAAAGACCTGGAAGACATTCACAACCTGTTTTTGTTTTTGATTTTGTTCTCTTTCTGTGTTCCTGAAAATATTTAAGGATATCATTTAATGCTAATTTAATTTTTGGGATAGTCTGCTTTTCACAGTTAGAGTGACTTTAGCCAAAGAAAATAATTTTTTGGTGTTTCTATTTCAATAATTATGATGTAATGTTTGTAATGACTATTTCACAGGGATGATGTGGGACTCAGTTATAAAATTCTTTAGCAATTCCAAAACGGAGGACATGAAATTATCATCTTTTCTTACCAATATTGTTTTCCCAATGGCAAAAAATGCATTTTATATTATAAAAAGAATAGTAAATACAGGACATTTTGTCTCTTGCTTCAGCTTATTTATTAGTTTCTTCTGGTAGAAATATATTACACTACACTATATATTTTTTAGTAAATATTTTACAACTTTTTCTTTATGCATGTATACACACATATATATGTATATATATGTACACACATGTATAGAGAGAAAAATTACAAACATAAATAATTAGGTATACATATCAAGTATTTATAAGTTAATTTGAAAAATTATGGTTCCTGTAGAATACATTTTCATGTTTTGGCATTAGTGAGATGCACTTATTTTTTTTTTTTTTAAAGATTTTATTTATTTATTTAACAGAGATAGAGACAGCCAGCAAGAGAGGGAACACAAGCAGGGGGAGTGGGAGAGGAAGAAGCAGGCTCCTAGCGGAGGAGCCTGATGTGGGGCTCGATCCCAGAACGCCGGGATCACGCCCTGAGCCGAAGGCAGACGCTTAACCGCTGTGCCACCCAGGCGCCCCAAGATGCACTTATTTTTAAAGTCTTTCTGTGAGAGGTGGATATTCAGTAATTTTTCAACTCAGTATTGAAAGCCATAAATACCACTGTTGAGTATAGTTCTCAAATATTTGGCCTTCATAAAAGTTACACTCTATTTTCCTAGGACACAGATATTTTAAAGTTAAATTTTTCTTTTTCATTAGCGATTTCCAAAAATAAATCACAGTAAACCACCCACTGTTAGAACAAGGTCATCTGGATTAATCAGATTTAAATGGGAGGCAGAGCTGAGGAACATTTTGTGAGTTGTGAAGAGGTTTTGTAATCAAGACATAAACACTAAATTCTATAGAACTTCTTAAGAACACAAGAAATCATTATTTGGATTTCCTCCTTTCCAGTCGTCTCATTAAGATGCAAATAAATGGTGCTTAGTATTTTCTAATTATAACTTATTAATCAAATATTAAAAAACAGCCGCATTTTAGGAATTCACGGGTAGGTGTTAATCTTAGTTTTGCAATGCTGAAAATAAAAGGGGAGCCCTTACAGAAGCAGGAGTAGCTCAGGTTTGCTTCCACATGTCCAGGGTGTGCAAGCCTTACTGGTGTGGTGGGCAGCAACAAAGAATGTTGGTCCATGAAAAGTTAGAGGGAAAAAAAAGAGCAAGGTGTTGAGTTCACTCTTCATCTGCATGGAAAGTGAGAGTAGACACGTGCTGTTTGTTTATCTACAGGAACAGAGAAGTTGTTTTGTAAAGCAGCGCTTGCCAAAGATTTTTTTCCACCAGAATATCCTCAGAGGAAGAGATTGAACTGAAACTGTGACAGTAGCTCACAGCTCTCCAGGAATGGGAAAATTTATTTAAAATGTAGCTTATTACTTAAAATATTCATTTGAATGTTGTATTCAACATTATTCAATGTTGTAGAGTGTTTCCATGCTTACATTTTGCTTAAAAAGTTTTAAATTATTTGCTTTATTCGCTTCCAGGTAAAGCTGGTATTCTGAAAAGATACGGATTTGTCCTGTAGCTTTGAGAACTCGCCCTGGAATATCGATCCACTGGGGTGTGTGTTTTACAATTTGTGGTGCTATTGTTCTCATTGCCCAACATTTATTAAATGTTTAATACATTCCAGATACTGTTCTAAGCCCATTAAATATACTTATTCCAACCTAGCAGTGAAGGATAGAGTTCTTAATTTTTAATTTAGGTTGTGGGTATTGAGAATTGCTGTTATATAATGGAAATTTGCACAAATAAACAGTAATGGTGAGATATCTTGACTTTGGTAACTTTTCAGTTTGTCATTTCTGGCCTTGGCCTACCCTAAAAAGGAGGGTTTGTAATGCTTGTGTAAAGCCATTCAAATTGCTCAATATCGGCAACAATTCTGGAATAGATATATGTATAAGTCTTACATGTCACCTTCTGAGTTAGGATTTCTTATCAGTTTTATATCTTCTGATCTTTACTAAACATTTGGTTTCTGTTACTTATATATAAAATATTTGGGTATAAATTTAGTAACTAAATACTGACATTTTGTGAATTTCTTCTTCTGAATTGCTTGGTTTTGATGCTGTTTTATCTTTATTGTTTAGTTTGGGTCAAGTGGATTGGATGGGGCAAAGTTGGAGAGAAGTTAAGCTTAACGTAATTGAAGTGATGTTCCGTAACTGAGGTCTCCCCACAGCAAGAACGTAGATCTAATGGATCCAAACGACTTAACCAAATGAATTGTACAGCACGTGGCAACAACTCTGCTACATAAAAGCACTAACTTGCTTGTGTACCGCAGGCTCAGTTCAGTTTGCACATAGCTCGTTATTTGGGGTCAATGACTCTGTATGTGCTGACAGTAGAAAAGTGGCTTTCTTGCTAATTGAGCTTTTTTTTTTTTTTAAGATTTTAATTATTTATTTGACACAGAGAAAGAGAGAGAGAGAAAGAGAACACAAGTAGGGGGGGCAGCAAGCAGAGGAAGGGGGAGAAGAAGGTTCCTCACTGAGCAGGGAGCCCGATACGGGACTCGATCCCAGGACCCTGTGATCATGACCTGCGCCAAAGGCAGACGCTTCACCGACTGAGCCACCCAGGCGCCCCACTAATTGAGCTTTTTTAAAAGCATCCTCAAGAGATAGTAAATAAGCGGGTAGTTCGATTAAGGAGTTTTATATATGGGTAACTGTTTTGTAAGACTGGTTTAATATAGCAAAAATCTCAGCTGAGATTTTTAGATTACAGCAGAGAGAGTATGCCAAAGAAAGCAATTGTAACCTAAATGAATACTCTCACCACCTTAAAGTCATTAAAATACATTGCATATTTCCATTTTGATTTAAATGCTTCAAAGCACCTATTTTTTTTTATGCTTCTGATATTCAAAAACCTCCTTAGAAGTCCCTGAAGTTGTAGTGTTGGTATTGGTGGCAAATTCCGTACTAGAGCTGAGTCCGTTATTTGTTGTCGATGCGGTTATGCTGTATTTGGTTATATTTTCCTTTGATTTTAATGGATGTCTTATAATGATAAATTTTGAAGGGACGTTCAAAGCATGGAGATGTTAAATCGGCATTGAGGGTTCAGTAGTGGAATCCGCACAAAGTAAGTGATCGACCATTCGAGGCATTGGAGGTTCTGTGGTGAACAAATGGGCACAATTTCCTGACCTCTTGAAGCTTATATTCTGGTGGAGAGAGACAGGTGATAAACCGCAAAGTAAAACATATTCTCTGTCACATGGTGTAAGGATGGTGGAGCAGATGCATATGAACGTTCTGGGGAGTGTAAAATTGTGTTCTGTTTTTTATTTCTTTACTTTTTAAAAAGACTTTATTTATTAGAGAGAGGTAGAGAGAACGTGAGAGGGAGAAGCTCCATCTCAGGACCCCGGGATCATGACCTGAGCCGAAGGCAGACGCTTAACTGACTGAGCCATCCAGGTGCCCCAGGAGTGTGAAATTTTAACTAGAGAGTTTAGGAATGGGCCTCCAAGAAGTTGCCATTTTAGCGAAGACCCTAAAGAGGTGAGTGATCTTTGCTAATAGCTGTAGGAAGGCATTTCAGGCACAAAGAACGGCAGGTAAAAATGTCCTGAGGCAGGAACTTGTGCAGCATTTTCCGGGAATGACCAGGCAACCCTGTGGCAGGTGTGGGTGAGTGGAGGGAACAGACAGTAGCAGGAGATGAAATCAGAGAGATAGTAAGTGAGGATTTTTATGCCATGTAGGGATTTTAGGCTGTGTGAGAATTTTCCTTTTGCTATGAGAGGGTTTTGAGCAGAAGAGCAATCTTACTTATATTTTTATAGAATCACTCCAACTTCCGTGTTGGAAAACACTCTGGCTTGTGTTTTCTTCTTCTCTCTATAGGAGAGGGTTTCAGATAGGTCTGATGAGAGATAATGGTGTTACAGATCATCATGGAGAGAAATATAGGATTTGGGACATATTTTTCAAGGGAGTACTAGAAAGATTTGCTCATGGATGGACGTGAGATGTGGGAGAAGGAGTCAAGCATGGATTTTTTGGGTTAAGTCCTTGAATGGTTGAAGCAGCCACTTATCAAGATGGGAAGATTGTAGGAGAAGATTTGGAGAGGAATACAGTATGTGAGCAAACTCTCATGGTCCTGTAGAAATTCATCAGGAGAGAGCAAGGCTGTGGAAATAAAGATGTTCGGGGCAAAGGGACCATTATGTGCAACAACAATGCACCTGGAAAATACTTTATTTGAGCAGTGGTGAGCTATTCAGCATGGTGAAAGTAGTGTTCAAGAGGGGCTGGCAGACCGGCTCACTGGCCAAATCTAGCACACTGTCCATTTTTGTCTGGACCATTAGCTGTACAAAATGGTTGGAAAAATCGAAAGAAGAATAATATTCTGTGACATGCGAAAATAAGACGAAATTTACATTCAGTATCCATAAGTAAACTTTGCTCAAAATGTGAACATACTCATTTGTTTACATATTGTGTATGGCTGTTTTTTTACTCAACTGTCAGACTTATGTAGTTGGGACAGAGACCATATGGCCTGCAAAGGTGAAAATATTTACTCTCTGGCCCTTTTTGGAAAAATTTTGCCAGAGTCAAAAGGGAGAATTACTTGGAAGCAGATTGTGAAGTATCTTGGGTGCTTGCCCAAGGAGTTGGGACTTGATTCTGTAGGTAACAGAAAACCATCAAGGATAACTACCTTCCTAAAATATAGTAAATAATGAAGGAAAAAAAATCCTAGTCCAACACAGAGACAGCAAGTGACTTGCCTAGAGCTTCCCAGGGCTTCCGTGCAAAGGTGAGGACTGCAGGGTCTCGACTCCTAGAATCACAGTTTTATTCCTGTTTCTCATCATCTACTGTGGAACTGCTTTATACAAGGAAGTTCTTCCAAAAATCTCATAGGGTACATCTGTCTGCTATAGAATGCCAAGAGAAATATTACAGTTTATTGTTTTATCCTAACCTACCTGCATTTTTATATCATAATCAAGTCTATTTGAGAACAGAAACTTCATAAACTTTCAATAAAAATTTAAATGAAAATTGAGCCATTATTTTAATAAAGTTTGATAGTGAGCAAAGCTGAAATGGGCTGAAATTTGGCATTTACACTTCTGCCTGTTTTTATTGGAATAGTCTCATTTGACTCATTATTCCTTCTTCCCACCGTATTTCCCTTAAGCTATGAAAAGGAGTGTGTTAGTGATAGTCCAGTAATAGAGTCCCAAATTATTGTCATGGATTCTTAAAATTAATAATTGGGGGCAAATCACTAAATGTAGATACTGTTGAATGAGGAGATTTTATGGATTGACAAGTTATTCCAGGGAGTGAGCCGAGGGAAACCGGTGAGAATGATTCTTTTACTGCCAGTGCCGTGGTTACACAGTAAGTCTGAGCTGGAAAACCCAACCATGGGGAACAGGATGGGGTCGCAAACAGGTAATAAATGGAAACAGGGGAGTGTTATAGCACACTGAGGTGGGGTACAATTCCAGGGCGGAATGTAGTAAAAGCAAGAGAGTAATACGCTCAGCGATCTGTCTCAGGTCTGGTGCTGACTAATGGTGGATGCTGGGAGAAACGTCTTGATCTGCCTTACCTAAAGAAAAGAAATTGGGCTCCACCTTCATAATTTGAGGGAAGAAGTGATGCAGCATCCTCTCGTGAATCAACTTAATTCCAGCTAAGTTATGCCTCTCATTCTGTTCATCGTATACAGGTTGTGTTTACCATTCTGGTTATTTCTCAGGTGACCTGAGAAAAATACTACCAATGAATCTTATTGGGTAGAGATGCTAAACTTCAGCATTCTGTTTGGGCATAAGTCATGGGGGTGCATTGCTGCAGCAGCTGCCTGGGTATGATGGAAAGCAGATTGCTGCCTACTGCCAAGTATATTAGAGCTTGATTTGTCCCTTTGAGTGTATCAAATGTAAATGTGCTTAGAACGCATTTAAAGCAAGCTGAAATGGCACCCAGTGATCCAACATTACCAGCAAGTCTCTTCTGGAAGTACACAGAGGATGTTTATGGGGACCACTGTGGTGCACTCAGATGAAGCTGTATTTGAGGGTAGAGTATACAATTGATGGTCTCACGGGCCACGCCATATTTTTCGTTGTAGACTCTATTTCCAGACTGAACAAATCTCATACATGTTAAATGGCTGCAACATATGTGACAGCTAAATAAGCAATGGCTTTGCCACTCGGATATTCTGTAGAGGTTTTAGGAGATGGTTTTGGGTATTGATTCCGTTTGAAATAATGTTCCTGGGTGATCATCTCGAGGATGAAAAAGACTTGTTAACCCAAACAATGACACTAGAGGGAGCTCTCTTCCAGAAATCACAGTAGAGAGGCCAGTAAAGCTCTAAGTAAAGAAACTAATTGAATAAATTCGATCAGAGCACCATAATCATTGGCAGTACTAGGAGAGGCTTTGTGCCCCCACCAACGAAGGACTCTCAGATATTCTAGTCACTACTGAATCTGATGTTTTTAAAGGTCTGGGGTCACCAGTGTTCAAGGGCTGGGTTGGGAAGATACACTTAGGGGAACAAAATGATAATTCTAAATTATGGTAGGTTGTCACCAGACAGGGAGGCTTTTATTGTTGTTTTCTAATAGCCCAGGTATCATGGATACAACATGAATTTGTCTCCCCTTTGTGATTGGTTTGGGTAGGACAGATGATGAACACACTGTGTTTACCTATCAGAGGTAGGAAGTGATATTAGAGAATGATACATGGAAATCTGTGTCTGTAGATACCTGGAAGCTGGTATCTAGGATATGGTTATATCAAAAACCAAATGGAATCTAGAATGCCCCAAATAATACCTTCTAAGTCACCATCTTCGTCATTGGGAATGTGTAGTACATGGGAAAATGTTGTTTCTGTTGTAAAGAAATGGAGAATGACACTATAATTTTAACTCATTTCATGGTGCGTTAAATGTAACTTTAATCTTTCTGCCAAAGCCGTGTAGTGTAACAAATGACTAGTTAAGTGATAGAATTATACTGCGATTAGAAAATATTTTGGGAGGTTGATTTAAAGCCCACAGAAGATATGCATGGAGACAAATTGGTCAGAAATATGAGTGAATTTAGGCTTATTTTAGAAATAATCACACACGATTAAATACCTTCATTAAAACATAAATGATTCAAATAACCATAGGTGATAGAAGAAAATGAGTAATCAGAGTTGTAAGAGAATATTAAAAGACCTGTGAAGTAATATGGCCACAATCATGTGCTTGGGGAGGAAATTCCTAGTCTCCTTTGGATGAGCTGAAATTATGGTAGTTGTCAGGATGTTAGTAGGCTTATTCTTTTGTATAAAATATTGTAAGACAAATGGCAAAAGAGATACCTGAGAAATATATGTTAAGGGGGATTTGACTGATATCAGAGTGTGGACCGGAAAGGAAAATGTTGATCTCAGACCTGCAAGTCATTTTCTCCCTTTGCTGTGAGATGCCTCTGGAAGGAAAGATATATCGAAAGCCTTGGTGAATGTTATAAAGATAGAACTCCTGACAAACACGGTAATGTTATTTACTAGCCGGAGAATTCTTACACATGAGTACGTTAGTACATGTATGTGGTCTGAGATTGCTTCTGTAAAACCTGGACATGTGTCCATTTATGGGGCATGCCTGCCTGGAAAATATCACATAAGCTATGGAACCATCTGTATAGAAAATTGAAGATGTTTCATGACAGAAATGCCTTTTTTTTTAAAAATGTGAGCAGTGCTTCTACATGCAACATTTATAGCTCACGTATTAAATCTAGACTAGAGCAGATACTCATGCAGCCGCAGAAGGACCTGGGAGTGGTGTTGGCTCTTCCAGACTTCTCCATCCTTCTCTATTCTCATGATTTCCTGTCTCCTTGAAATTATTTCTATGGTTTAATTTTGGATAGCATCTCTGATCCTCGTGAGTCTGATTTGAAAACTCAACCCTTTGATATCATTTCAAGCTTCATCCTTCAGTGCTGAAGATTTGCCACTCTAACCCTTGTAATCGGCCAAACCTTTCCTCTTTACCTTAGGGCCTTAACCAAACTTGCCTGCCCCTTGATCCAAGTTCTCTAGACCTCCTCTCAGCTGGTAAATTGATCATTAATAATTAATATTCACTTTTATTACTATTAATCTTTTAAAAAGATTTATTTATTTATTTGCGAGCAAGGACGTGCAAGTGTGAGTGGGGGGAGGGGCAGAGGGAGAGAATCTCAAGCAGACTCCTCACTGAGCTTGGAGCCTGGTTGGTCACGGGACTCAATCACATGTCCCATGTCCTATGAAATCATGACCTGAGCCGAAATCACGAGTGGGACAATTAACCAACTAAACCACCCAGGTATGCCTTTATTATTATTATTTTTTATTGTGAGTGTTCTATGGTTAAGGAAACTAATCTGGAGTCACTTGTTTTATCACAGAACCATAGTGACAGGATATGTTATTTTCTGGTTCTCTTCAAATGGAGGTGATTCCTTTTACCTTTTGAACTAGTCATATGACTTTTCTAATGCCTCCCCTTGACAGAGTCAGCCCTGAAATTTTTTTTTTTTTTTTTTTTTTTTGGTTAACATGCCTTATTTCTACAGTTAGGACAGAAAGGTTTGTCACTATTTTCAGAACCTCCCAGACAGTGTTTAGCAGAATATATTTTCTGTAGAGTCACTTCATGAATATTTGACAAATTAAATTGAGTGGACAGATAGCCCTTTTGGTTTTTCTCAAACTAGGAGAAATTGTCATGATAACATTATTAATGTGAATAGGCAAGTTCTAGTCTGGTTTATTTTCTTAGATTCTGCTCTTAGAAGAAAAGATGAAATGTCTTTTTCTCTTTTACATTTTCTTTATTGTGAAGAAACAGACAAATGTTTATTTTTCTTTTCAGTGGGGGTGAGGAAAAACCTCAAGGAGTTTTACTGAGTCTGTCCAACAGGTTTCAGATAATTCCTGAATTTGCCAGTTCACAAAAAATGGGAGAAAGGAGAAATTAGTGAATTAGAGAAATTAAGAAGCCTATTATGTATTACTGATTTGATGAATCAGTTGCTGAGGTTTAATGAAAAGTCACTGAAAAGGCAACAATGGGGAAAATTGGTATTTAGAGAAACTTGTAATTTGTTTCTTCCTAAGAAACATTCACATTGAGGTCCAATTAAGATCAAAATAGTTTTTATTGGCAGTTCATTAAGCCCAACAGATGGTCAGTGATTTCTGTTGAGGGAGTTACAGTTTACAAATGAGGAGTTTAATGAGTTTTAGATACTTGAGTACCTCCTCTTAACAGCACCTCCTATTTTTTCCCATCCACTGATGTATGAAAAGTCCAGTCTAGCGACTTGGCACTGTCTGAGGAGCAACGGATGTGAAATGTTCAGAGGTCGGAACCTTTGTAGATTGGGGCCGTTACATGCTGGGAGAAAACAGTCAATCGTTAGTACTTCTTGCTTCCGTCACTTTTTCTCTGGCAATTAGGCCTAGGTTGGGATCTTCTGGTATTTGATCTATTCATGAAAACAAATAGCCATGTGGGAAAAAAGGAAACAATTACGTTAAGAGGATTGTCTTTACTCTCTCTTCTGAAACTGCTAATAAAACTCAACAAGTATAAAACCAGCTTCGTTAGGAAAATAATTTACCAATGCAGCCTTAGGCTTTTGGAATTAAAAAAAATTCTTCTTGGGGTACCTGGGTGGCTCAGTCGGTTAAGCGTCCAACTCTTGATTTCAGCTCAGGTCATGATCTTGGTGAGATGAAGCCCCATGTTGGGCTCCACACACTGGGTGTGGAGCCTGTTTGAGATTTTCTCTCTCCTTCTCTCTCTGCCCCTCCTCCCCCCACCCACTCACACATGCAATCTCTCAAAAAAATATAAATAAAGTAAATGGCTTCCTTTTTTTCTAGGAATTTACAATATCTTTGTGAAATAGATATATATCACATACTGCACATCATTAAGCAGGGATGTTGGTGGGGCTGTTGTTTAAATGGGTCCTATTCTCACCAGCTATTTTGCTGGCCACAGACAAAGGGAGTGTGGTATGTTTGTGTTTTTCTATGTGGATACAACATCAATACTGATTATTAAATTTTCTTTTCTTGATTTCCAGAAAAAAATTAATAGAAAGACTTCCTTGGTCAATGTATCTCAGAGCAGGATATTTCCCTTTCTCTAGAAAATGATTTTATGTCAGGGTCATTTCTGGGAAGCTCATCAAAGTTTAATGTGATATGCTTGTTTTTATTCTAGAAGTTGGTGTTTCAATACTATGGTGTAATACTCAAAAGGCCCTAAAATTTAGTCTCAGAGTAGTGTTGTGATAAAGAAAAAATTACGACCAAAAAATAATTTCATGAAAACTCAAGTTTTTTCCTTGAATGCCATGAAAAACAATGATTTTACTCATGCTACTAATAACTCAAACTCTTTTGGCTTTCTTAATAATTAACTTTTGTTTCTTCATATAAGTTTTAATGCTATTTAGATGATAAAACTCTTTTCACAGGATTACTTCATGTATCGGTACACACTTAAAGGAAGGAAGGAAAGATTATTTTCCAGTCATGTCCCAAAAACTAGACGGCTGGGTGACACCAGGAACCTTGTGATGAGTTTCCTTGTTTCCAGTCTTATTAATTCAGTATCTTCTTTTTTTTTTTTTTTTTTTAAGATTTTATTTATTTATTTGACACAGAGAGAGAGACACAGCCAGCTAGAGGAAACACAAAGCAGGGGGAGTGGGAGAGGAAGAAGCAGGCTCCCAGGGGAGCAGGGAGCCTGATGCGGGGCTCGATCCCAGGGCTCTGGGATCATGCCTGAGCCGAAGGCAGACGCTTAATGACTGAGCCACCCAGGTGCCCCGTTAATTCAGTAACAAATGATGACAAACAAGCAAACAAACAAACAAACAAAACAGGCTTGCTTAAATACCGTTTTCTTATCAGATTGCTTCTAGCTCGGCAGCTCAGTGCGTGACTATTTCCTGTTGTGTTAGAACCACATTTCTCTCTGTGGCTTTTAAATCTCTTTTACCTTTTGGCTACAGTGGTAGCTCTGAAATTCATTTTCTCCAGACTAGTCTCTGTATGGTTTCATGAACATGCCATATGTATTCATTCCTTCACGTCTTTAATAGTGGTGTTCCTTTCTTCGGAAATTCTGGCTCCTCTCCTGCTTGTTTCCAACTAATAACTACCAGCTTCCTGAACTCTTCCCTGACGACTTCAACACTTTTTGAACCCTTTCTTTAACTTCCTAGTACATTGACATTGAATTACACAAAATGTTTTATTTAATTAATGCAGCATTTCATTTACCTGTTCTTGTTGCAAATGATTATTTTCTCAAGAGTGAGTTTTACAGATGATGAAAGCACTGAAATATCTTCATTTTTGTCTAGTTTTGTATGAAATCTTTCTGCAAAGTATTACGAACATCTCTGCCTAATTACATAAAGAAAACAGAGCATACTTCATGATGATTCAGGATCATCGTTGTGGATGTCAGTTATTACACTCTGCTATAACACGGTATATACCAAGGTTATAGAGTTATTACACTCTGCTATAACACGGTATATACCAAGGTATATAGAGTTATTACACTCTGCTATAACACGGTATATACCAAGGTTATAGAGTTATTACACTCTGCTATAACACGGTATATACCAAGGTTATAGAGTTATTACACTCTGCTATAACACGGTATATACCAAGGTTATAGAGTTATTACACTCTGCTATAACACGGTATATACCAAGGTTATAGAGTTATTACACTCTGCTATAACACGGTATATACCAAGGTTATAGAGTTATTACACTCTGCTATAACACGGTATATACCAAGGTTATAGAGTTATTACACTCTGCTATAACATGGTATATACCAAGGTGTATAGGGCTATTGCTCTATATAAACCTTCTTCTGAGTTTACATTTTCTTTAGTTTCTTTTCTTGGTAATAGACTTTTAGGTGTCATCTTCTCTGTGACCCATATTTCTTCCTTCATAATAAAACTGCATTTTCCCATCTATCTATTCTAACCCTTTTGGATGGAACGGACCCTTCTTGTGGGTGGCAAGTGCACTGCAGAGTGGTCAAGACAGCACATCATCTTAATTTCTAGGGGCCTGAGCCAATTCATCCGAGCAGTCATCCACACCAGGAGAATAATTTCTTACCTTTCCCAACCCTGGGGTGTCCCTTTATGTCATTCTGACAACCAGAGAGAATCGGCAAGTGGTCATAGAAGCGTTTATTTATTACCATCAACAAACTTGTGTATCTTCAGGTCTTAATCTGACTTGCCTGGTCTCCAGTTGCACCTGAGATGAGTATAAATTTGCTATTTTTTAAATAATATTTCATGTCTTCCTATCTTCTGTGATAAGAATAGAAAATGTCTTTTGAACATTTACCATAAAATTGGTTCGTTCTGAAAAATGATGATGAAAAATGATAATGCTTTATGTTGTATCTGCTTTATATGGCAGACGATTTCTCATACATTACCAATCTAAGTCTTATAGTCATATGACGTAGTAATTTCTATGCATTCATTTGACAGGTGAATAAAGGGAAGTTTAGAAAGAGAAAGAGGTTAAGTTGCCAGTAAGTAGGCTTTAAACTCAAGTCTTTTGAGCCCTATTCTGGTGGATGTTCATCTGCTGCTTCACGCTCTGAGCAAGGCGTTGTGCCAGACTTCAGAAAGCCCTTTGCCTACTCAGAATGGATAGAATGAGCACAGAATAACCACATATTTAGAATGTGCTAAGTGCTTTGTAGAGGTGTGGCAGTGTGGTGGAAATTCAAAGGGCATGGCGTGGTGTGTGTGTGTGTGTGTGTGTGTGTGTGTGTGTGTGCGTGCTTGCCCAAAGCAAAATGTATCAGAAAGTCATTGATATTTATAAGGAATCTGTATCCTAAGAAATAGGCCTTGGTATGTGTATGAGATGGAATAAGATGGCAGCTAAAGCCATAGGTTGGGGAAACAGAGTTGTGCCATGGGACTCATACAAAGTACACCTAGGGAACCTGTGGGTGATAAATAGAGATTTAAGGTATTATATCAAGAAGAGTTGTGATTACCATGCTGAGGACTGTGTCCTTAAAACTGTTTCCCATAGGTGGGGGACTTGGTTTAATTTTGGGGGATGGAATTAGATATAACATTGTAATTAATTTATTTTCTTCCTTGGTTGAAGAAAAGGTGGAATTGACATTTAAGCTTTTTGAATAAGAGGCTAATATTGATGAAATTGCTCTTGATTACGATGTTCCAGACAGTCTTTGTTTATGTGCTCGTGCAGGGGAGTTTGGAGAGATCTTGATATTTGTGTGATTCAGTGCTCTTGTTTCCACTCCAGATACAGATTCTTTAAAATAGCCACTGGAAAAGAGATCAGTAGGGCCATAAAGACCACTCACTGGGATTTTAATTAAAGATAATGTATTTATGCTCAAGAAAAAGGTTATTAGAACTTATTAATAACACAATTTAACTTCATAGGAAGAATTTTACATTTTTTAATAACTTGTCTTTAATATGGGCGATGTTTATACCATTTCCAGTTTCTTTTTTTATCTAAAGCTTTGGTAATACTCTTTTCTTTTTCTAAATAGTGATCGTATTGACCAGCTACTTACTTTAAAAAATTTGTGTCTTTAAGACAAATCATGAAAACAAGCTGCTCGACGGGCTGCTTGGTTGAGCAGTTAACAGATGTAAAATAAACTCGTTAGTCCATTATGGAAAACAATCTACAATATATAAAATATCCCTAAGCCCTCTTTTTCTTTTCTCCATTTTAGTGGGTGTACTTGGTTCTGCCTTTGCCTTATCTTCCAGTAAGACTTTTAGGATTAAGCAATTCCTAGCAAAGAAACAGAAGTGAAATCTCAAAGAATTCAAGTGAAAACTGGCAATAAGGTATGTTGAATTCAAGCTAGAAAGCCTTAAAATTTTTAAATGCAGTTTTTTTTTTTTAAAGAAGAAGATACTGAAGCTTTTTAACTTTTATTCATTCATTGAATAAAAAATTTAAAAATATATATGTGGGCCATTTTGAACTAAAAATAAAATCTGAAACATTTGGTGTTACACTTCTTTTTTTTTAAAGATTTTATTTATTTATGTGACAGAGAGACAGCCAGCGAGAGAGGGAACACAGCAGGGGGAGTGGGAGAGGAAGAAGCAGGCTCATAGTGGAGGAGCCCAATGTGGGGCTCGATCCCAGGACTCTGGGATCACGCCCTGAGCCTAAGGCAGACGCTTAACCGCTGTGCCACCCAGGTGCCCCTATCCTGGGCAACTCTTATTGGAATATGCATGTATAAGAAATAAAGCTTTGCTTTATGAAGCCACAGTTTTAGCCCCCACCTGATTTGGCTCCTTTTCATTTCTTCAACCTCATTTTGTTTTTTGTTTTTTGTTAACACTCTCTCCTTTCTTACTCGGCACTAGTTTCTCTGGATTTCTTTCTAACCCATGAATTCAGACAAATCAGAATCTTTGCACTTGCTGTCTTTCTGCTTGGATTGATCTCTCCTTCAGATTAAAACATGACTGCTTCTCTCTCTTCAAGGAGATGATCAAATCAAATGCCACTTTTTCAAAGAGGCCTTCCGTGACCACCCATCTGAAACAGCCTCCTGTACCAGTCCACTTTCTATTATATTACACTAACACATCTTTGTCTTAGCAATTGTCAGTGCCTGAAATTATCCTATTGTGTTTATTTTTTGCTCCTTTCTTCCTAGAATGTCAGGTAAGAGGAGGGATTCTTCATATCCACTGTTATGGCACTGAAATAGTGCTTGGCATGTAGTAGGTGCTCAATAAATATTTGTTAACTGATTGGCTACGATAGGTAGGTATGTCATTCAAAGATAGGAGTTGTATCCTATAACTAAAATGTAATATAAAGCATAAATCTCACATAGTATTTCTAATGTAATGTCTCATCTAATTGCATGTAAATAAGCTAACAATAGAAAGGTATGGGATTTGGAGGCAAAAATATCCAATTCAAGTTTTGAACCTATTGTGTGATCCTAAAAACTCATTTTCTCAGGCTCTGTCTCCACTGTTTACACAATGGAAATGCTGTAATACATACTTTATTCTGATGGCAATCTCATGAGATAAAATGTTTGTGAATAAGCAGTACAAACTGTATAAAGTTCACATAGTATGAGAGTTAAGACCGTGAATGTGTTTTTAAATACATATAAAATACTTTGTGTGTAGATACTTGTGTGTCCATACTTTGTGGGTAGGCACTGCTGATAAGTGATGTATATGTTAGTTAGAAATGTTAGTAAAATGCTAAGTTCTCTGAAGTGTATAACACTTTCAATCATCAGTTCCTTGGGACTTCAAAATGAAAAGTTCCCCCCGCCCCCTGCATTCCACATAAGGTCTATAGCTCAAATTTTTTTTAACATGCTGCTATTTCTGTCTGGCGAGGGTGACTTGAGTGTCAATATATGGGCGAAAACCTGAATTTTTGTTTTCATAGAAATGTAAGGTTTCCCTTCAGTGGTTCTGTTTAGCATTATTTGGGGAGGCCTGTGCTCAGATTGCCCTTCATTGGCCTAAAATCTTCCCAAACTGTCCAAACTGGGAATAAACAGTATCTTGGCAACAAATATTTATTGTTCATAAGCAAGTCTTACAATCGGGCTATTATCTGTGTGTACTTTTCCCAGAAAACAACATATATTACCACAAACAGAACACGTAATGCTTGTAAAATTCCTATGAGAAATGCTCTTTGAGAAATTAGGGCTGGATGCTGTTTGATATTACCCCTGGGTAAAGGAACCCTTTTCCCCTGAACCTTCCCCAAGTGAGGAAGTGAGTTAGAATTGGTTATCATCCCTATTCCTGCTCCAGAGTATATAATAAAATGATCAGAATAAATCCTGCCTTTGAAGTCCCTGTTCCACGTTCAAGTGAAATTGCAGGTTGCAGGCAGTCTCCTCTGTGTCTGCCTCCAAGACCAAGGGACCATGCCAGCTCCGAGTTGAGACCAGAGAAGGTCCTGGATGGCTCAGGATTTTCCTTTTCCAGCAAAAGGCTGAAATGCCATGTGAGATATATCATAATTGATTTTTTTTGAAAGCATTGCTTCAGGGGAAGGAGTAAAGGGAAGAATAGAATATTCCTTTGACTGTTTTTTGTCTCGTGGTGTGCTGAAACATCCATCTTACTGCTTATTAAAAAGACAATCAAGATAGGCCTAGTCCTGAGAAGAAATCACTTCTGGTTTTGACAAAGCCCCCAAACAAAGTTGTTTTTAAATGCCATTATGCAAGTTTTCACAAAGCAAGTGTTAGCAGCTTTGTTCTATTCTGTAATACTGGCAAAAGGAAACTTTCTTGATTTTGTTAATGAAATCTACAAATCAAGAGCATTTGAATAGAGACCGAGGAGAGCACTTCTATTAATGTTTTATGATACTTATTTAAAAGAACATAAAGGAACCTGAGAGATTTTGTGTCAGGATGGAATTGAAATGCATTACTGCTTACCAATGAGAATATACAGGAGTTTCTTTCATAAATTGGATTCCAGCTAACCTAATACTCTGCTATAAAAGGGCTTTTACCTTATGGATGTGTATTATTAGCAAACTTTATGGTGCTAAGTATATTGCATTTATATGTCTAGGGGGACCTGATCCAGCTTTTGAAAATTGTGCTTAATTAAACACTTGTGCCTCGCTGAACATGTTTACTCTGGAGCGAGGAAGAGAGTGTGATCACACGAGCCAGTACTGTGGGTGCGACACGGGTTAGGTATGAGTATTTGTCTACGCTTCATTTTGCACAAAGAAACCCTACCATGGCTAACCTTTTCCTTTTCTTCCATGCTAGACAGGTCTTGTTCCATTAAAAACCTAACTTTTGTCAGGAAAACAAACAAAAACAAAAACAAAATTCAAAGTGGTCCCAAACCACAGCCCTTAGGATAAATTCCATAGACATTTTAGAAAATGTTGTAAATGCAGAGTGAGCAACTTTAGATGGTCTCGTAAGTGTAAAATAAAGTGAAAGTGAAAACTTACCCTCCCATTCCCATCATGTTCCAAACCTGAAGTTTGCCTTTCTTGAAACTCTCTTGGTGTATGCAGCCACAAAATCACTGTGCACCTGAACACGTGTAAATATGAACACATCCTTATATGCCAACAGGAAAATATGCTTTAGAAATTGATCGTGAAAGGAAGGATGCTATCACAGTGTGATCAACCTAACTTTTTAAATTTAGTTCATCCTGGAGAGCTGTTCTTAGCAACGAATATAGCTCTACTTCAGTCTTTCCGGTCAGCGTGTACTAATTCCATTGTGTGGATGGACCATAATTTGTTTGAACACTCTCTTATTAATGAATATTTAGATTTTTTTCTTTTGCCAGGGATAATAATGCTGCTCGATACTCAAGCATATATCTTTCAGTGAGTATTACACAGGAAAAATTCTCAAAAGTTGAATTGGTGGGTTAAAGGGCAGCTACATTTCAAATTTTGGTGACTTCGCCTAATTTCGCAATAAAAGGTTGTAGGTGGTTTACAGTTCTATGAGTCATATGCCAGAGTGACTCTTCCCATACTTTTATCAGAACTGCCTTTTACTAGTTTTTTAGTTTCTGCTATATGATGGCAAACTTAGAGGTTTGGACTAGAGTAAACTGCTTGGTGAAATATTTGGAAAGTAAATTAATAGAAAGGTAAGCGATAGTCTTCCCTTCATATAACTGTAGAGGATTTGAAAGCTGAACTGAAGAGTTTGTCTCTTGGTCATTCAAAACAGTAGATGCATACCGAGGCCGCCTGTCTGACACTGTATCCTGCTTGTTTTCTTGGGAACATTGAGATAGACTTAAATGTGTCTTTAGTTAGTCCTGGAAGAAAGCTTTCTTGATGTCTGCTGTGATTTTTAAACTATGTTCTAGCCAACTCATTTTTACTCATCTATTACTACTCTTAAACTTTTGCTGCAAATGAAATTGGTTATTATAGGTATTAATGCTTCATATATTTTCCAGTCTTGTCTTAATGAAAGGTTTAGCAAAATAATAGTGATCTTTATACCAACAGCTACAAAATAAAGAGTTTTACAAAAGTTTATTTTACTCCATGACTTTATTATTTCAAGCTAGGCATAAAATCTTTCCTTCAAAATTGGATGGTTTTTGAATTGCTCCGTTAGCCACACCTTGCTTCAATGGAGGGATCTGGTTCTGGTTGGTTGGTTGGTCATAAGGTGGTTCCTCATCTCAGGTAGGTTTTCTTTATTATTGTTATTATTGTTTCAATTTGTTTGTTGTTGTTTAATTGTTGGGAAAAGACCAGCAACTACCATTGTGACTTTTTCTTTTCAAAGGTTTTCACTAAATCCAGGGAACTAGCAGAGTGTTAAGCAATTTCTCCTTAAGCCAAAATGAGTTTCAGGGTTCCTTTTATCTCTAAAAATGGGGATATTATGAAAAGTTTCATTTTGGATTTTCTGTCTACTTGAGGAATGCTTTCATGTAAAGCATTTGCATTTCAATCAGTTGGAGGGTTGGTCTGTGAGGACAACCTTTTGTCTATAGTTAATTTTAGTGGGTTCTTTCATTTGCTGTTATCTACACAGGCATTTCCACTTGGCTGGCTTCTGTCTCTTCTCTCATCTGGTCTTTCATTAGGCCTGGTTGACCTGAATTGGCTCTGTTCTCTGTCTTTTATTTCACATGTGCTCCTGTGACTCCCTCTGTCAGGTGGTCTTGGTGGTGGGCATTCATTCTGTTCTTGGCGGAGTTCGCCATGTGGAGTTGTGGTGCGTGCTCCTGTCTTGTGATGACAATGCCGGATCTCCTCCTTTATCCCTTCAGCTACCCTTCAGCCAACCTTCACGGCAGTCCAACACCTTTTATTTAGTGGTAACTGGGTCATTTTATAGCAGGAACTGCCTTTTCAAAATGTAGTTCTGAGAGTCAACGCTAGCATTGAAATAGATAAAATAAGATAGAGACTCAGCCAGTTTAATTTCCATATTTTCTGATATCTTTTGCATACATCGAATTTACTATTAGACTTAGTCTTTGACAAAATAAAATGAAGCTAGAAAATAACTTTATTTTTCCCGGGGATAATATTTCTTCTAAATACCAGATAACTGGGTTTTGTTCCTCCAGTTTTAGTGATGTATAATTGACAAATAAGAATTGTATAAATTTAAGATGTACAACTTGATGTTTTGATATATGTAGACATTGTGAAATGGTCACCAAAATCAAGCTAATTAACATATTCTTCATCTCACACAGAATTAACTTTTTCTTGCTTTCTTTCTCTTTCTCTCCCTCCCTCTCTTCCTCTTTCTCTCTCTTTCTTTCCTCCTTTCCTTTCCTTTCCTTTCCTTTCCTTTCCTTCTCTTTTCTTTTCTTTTCTTTTCTTTTCTTTTTGTGGTGACAACACTTCAAATTGACTTTCTTAGCAAATTTCAGTTATACAATACAGTATCAACTATAGTCCCCATCTCTGGAACTTATTCATCCTGGATAGCTGAGACTTTGCACCCTTTGACCAATATCTATTTCTCCCTCCTGCCCCTGGCAATGATTGTTCAACTCTCTACTTTTATGAGTCGGACTACTTTAGATTCTATGTATAAGGGAGATCATGCAGTGTCTGTCTTTTTGCGTCTCACTTATTCCACTTAACTTAATGTACTCTGGGTTCATCCATGTTGTCACAAATGTCAGGATTTCCCTCTTCTTCGTGGCTGAATAATACTCCACCATGTGCATGGAGGTGTATATCACATTTTAAAATGCATTTATCTGTTAATGAACATTTAGTTTATTTCCGTATCTTGGCTATTGTGAGTAATGCTGCAAATGGGAGTCCAGCTATCTCTTAGAGATATTGGTTTCATTTTGTTTTTAAGATATATACCCAGAAGTGGAATTGCTGGATCAGTTCTATTTTTAATTTTTGAGAATCCTCCATGCTGTTGTCTATAATTGTTATACCAATTTACATTCCCACCAATAGGCAGAGGTTTCCTTTTCCCCTATCCCGGTCAAACCTTGTTATCTTTTGTCTTTTTGGTAATAGCCGTTATAACCTGTGTTATCTCACTGTGAAGTGAGATATGTGAAGTGTTATCTCACTGTGGTTTTGATTTGTGTTGTTCTGATGATTAGTGATGTGAAATACCTTATCATATACCTGTTGGCCAGGAGCATGTCTCCTTGGGAGAGATGTCTATTCAGGTCTTTTGTCCATTTTAAATCAGGTTATATATATCTCTATATTGCTATTGAGTTGAATGAGTTCCTTCTATATTTTGGATATTTCCCCTTATTAGCTATGTGGTTTGCAAATATTTTCTCCCATTCCATAGATTGGCTTTTGACTCTGTTGACTGTTTTCTTTGCTATGCAGAAGTTTTTTACTTTGATGCAGTTTCACTGGAGTTGGTTTTTGAATATGGTGCGAGTCAAGACTCCAATTTCTTTTTTCTGTGTATGGATATTCAGTTTTTCCAAAACCATTTATTGAGGAGACTAAACTTTTCCCATTGTGTTTTCTTGGCATCCTTGTAAAGATAAGTTGACCTTAATGGTGTAGATTTATTTCTGAGCTCTCTACTTTGTTCTCTTGGTCTATATGTCTTTCTTTATGCCAGTATCCTACCGTTTTGATTTCTGTAGCTTTGTAGTATATTTTGAAACTAGGAAGTGTGATGCCTTCAGCTTTTTTCTTCTTGCTCAAGATTGCTTTGGCTATAAGGAATCTTTTGTGTTTTCATACTAATTTTAGGCTTGTTTTTTCTACTTCTGTAAAGGCTGCTATTGGGATTTTGATAGGGATTGCATTGAATCTGTAGATCATTTTAGTAATATTAATTTTTCTAGTCCATAATTATGGGCTGTCTTTCCCTTTATCTATGTCTTCCTTCATTTCCTTCATCAGTGTTTTATAATTTCCAGTGTGAGAATCTTTTACCTCTTTGGTTAAGTTATTTCCTAAGTATTTTGTTCTTTTTGTTGCTATTATAAACGGGATTTTTAAAAATTCTTTTTTGGATAGTTTGCCGTTAGTGTATAGAAAGGCCATTGATTTTTGTTTGTTGATTTTATATCCTGCAACTTCTCTGAATGAGTTTTAGTTTGAACAGTTTCTTTTTTTTTAAATTGTTGTTGTTGAGTCTTTTGGGTTTTGTACATATATAATCATATCATCCACCAACAGAAATAATTTTACTTTTTCCTTTCTGATTTGAATGGCTTTTATTTCTTTTTCTTCTCTAAATGCTCTGAGGAGGATTTCCAATACTTTGTTGAATAGAAATGTGAGTGGGTATCCTTGACTTGTACCGGATCATAGAGGAAAAGCTTTCAGTGTTCCATATTGACTATGATGTTAACTGTAGATTTTTCATATATGGCTTTTATTGTGTTGAGATAAGTTTCTTCTATACC
Organism: Ursus arctos; assembly: GCF_023065955.2. Lineage (NCBI taxonomy): Eukaryota > Metazoa > Chordata > Mammalia > Carnivora > Ursidae > Ursus > Ursus arctos. The sequence continues at coordinate 31,371,390 of NW_026622985.1, read as the reverse complement.
TTTTTATATTGAGAGGGTTTTTTTTATTTTTTTTATTTTTTTATCGTGAAGGGATGTCAAATGCTTTTGTAAGCAGAAAGAGTTAGGGGTACCCAGAAAAAGAAAGAGAAGTCACTTTAGGCCCCCAGCTGTTTTTAGTGTTCTATACCTTACTGGCTCTACTTGCCCTAGAGTACTTCTTGCAGAACCTCCCAGGAGGTGTCAGAATTACAAAGAAATACAAAAACTTCAATAGTTAAGGATTTTAAGGGAACAAAGGGAATGCAAAAACCAACACTCTCTACCAGGCCAGGAAACAGCCTAGCATTAAATTAGTGGTAAAACTCACAGCACTCTTTCAAAAGTAAGCAAGGCCCTGCATTCCTTACTCAAGATAAGAAGCCCCAGACCCCATCCAGTTTATACTGGCTGCCTCTTAGGGCAGGTCCACAGTTCCTTCCCCTTGTCCCACAGTTACCTCTGCCTCATTATAATGTTAAAATCTCTGCCCGAGGAGGAGCACAAACTTCATTAACATAACATGGGATGCCTGTACAAGCATGTTTTAGTATTTTGTGCAACCTTACATCTGCTTTTACATTTGATGATGAAACTCCCCTTTCTGAATATTCATCCTAACCCTAAATAAAAGGAACCCACTTACACCGACTCAGGGAGTCAAGGCTTTGGAAATTATTCCCTGTGATTTGCAGCAAATAAAATTTCCTTTGTGTGACAACTCCACCTGGTATAGTCTCTGTAACTCATTATGTTAATGTGGTGTAGGACGTTGATTGATTTGCATGTATGTGTTGAATCATCCTTTCATCCCAGGGATAAATCCCACTTGGCTGGGGTTTATAATTCTTTCAAAGTTTTGTAGATCAGATTTCTGTTTTTAAACATTTATTTTAATTCTACGCTGGGATCTCTTTATAAACTTTGTCTATCTGTGTGTCTGTCTATCTATCTATCTATCTGCCATCTATCTCAGTTTGACCTAAGATGATTCTGGCTTCAATCTTATTCTAAACAGTTTGTTTACTGAAACTCCAAAAAGATGTTTTAAATTAGTCTCTTCTATAAAGTAATTTAGTTTTATTTGAGTTTTGAGTATCAAACATGTCACTTATAGATAATTGACCTTGAGTAAGACCTGGGTTCTCCATTTCCTTATTCATAAAATGGAGACGATGATCCTTATCTCAAGCACTTTTGAAATTAACAAATGAAATATTATATATGGAAGTGTTTTATAAATAGAAGTGCGATGTAAAGTTAAGCATTATTATTATTTGGGGACAGGTTATAGGATTTGGAGCTTTATATCGTTAAATATCTCCTAAAATCACTTGGAAGTTTGCAACAGGGAAAGCATTCACCCGGTACATTCTTCAGTTCTTCTTCTTTTTTTTTTTTTTTAAAATGATTTTTTATTATATTATGTTAGTCACCATACAGTACATCCCCGGTTTCCGATGTAAGGCTCGATGATTCATTAGTTGTGTATAACACCCAGTGCACCATGCAATACGTGCCCTCCTTACTACCCATCACCGGTCTATCCCATTCCCCCACCCCCCTCCCCTCTGAAGTCCCAGTTTGTTTCTCATAGTCCATAGTCTCTCATGTTTCATTCCCCCTTCTGATTACCCCCCCTTTCTTTATCCCTTTCTTCCCCTACCGATCATCCTAGCTCTTATGTTCCGTAGATGAGAGAAATCATATGATAGTTGTCTTTCTCTGCTTGACTTATTTCACTTAGCATTATCTCCTCCAGTGCTGTCCATGTTGTAGCAAATGTTGAGAACTCGTTCTTTCTGATAGCTGAGTAATATTCCATTGTATATATGGACCACAACTTCTTAATCCAGTCATCTGTTGAAGGGCATCTCGGCTCCTTCCACAATTTAGCTATTGTGGACATTGCTGCTATGAACATTGGGGTGCATATGGCCCTTCTCTTCACTACGTCTGTATCTTTGGGGTAAATACCCAGTAGTGCAATGGCTGGATCATAGGGTAGCTCAATTTTTAACTTTTTAAGGGACCTCCACACTGTTTTCCAGAGTGGCTGTACCAACTTGCATTCCCACCAACAATGTAGGAGGGATCCCCTTTCTCCACATCCTCTCCAACAATTGTTGTTTCTTGCCTTGTCTATTTTTGCCATTCTAACTGGCGTAAGGTGGTATCTCAGTGTGGTTTTGATTTGAATTTCCTTGATGGCTAATGATTTTGAACATTTTTTCATGTGTCTGTTAGCCATTTGTATGTCTTCATTGGAAAAGTGTCTGTTCATATCTTCTGCCCATTTTTTGTTTATTTGTTTCTCGTGTATTGAGTTTGAGAAGTTCTTTGTAGATCTTGGATACCAGTCCTTTATCTGTAGTGTCATTTGCAAATATATTCTCCCATTCCGTGCGCTGCCTCTTAGTTTTTCTGACTGTTTTCTTGGATGTGCAGAAACTTTTAATCTTGATGAAGTCCCATAAATTCATTTTATCTTTTGTTTCTCTTGCCTTTGGGGATGTGTCATGAAAAAGGTTGCTTTGGCCGATGTCGTAGAGGTTGTTGCCTATGTTCTCCTCTAGAATTTTGATGGATTCCTGTCTCACATCGAGGTCTTTCATCCATTTGGAGTTTATTTTTGTGTATGGTGTGAGACAGTGGTCAAGTTTCATTCTCTTGCATGTAGCTGTCCAATTTTCCCAGCACCATTTATTGAAGAGACTGTCTTTTTCCCACCGGATGTTTTTTCCTGCTTTATCAAATATTAGTTGCCCAAAGAGCCGAGGGTCCATTTTTGGGCTCTCTATTCTGTTCCATTGGTCTATGTGTCTGTTTTTGTGCCAGTACCATGCTGTCTTTGTGATCACAGCTTTGTAGTACAGCTCGAAATCTGGCATTGTGATGCCCCCAGCTTTGTTTTTCCTTTTCAACAGTTCCTTGGAGATTCGGGGCCTTTTCTGTTTCCATACAAATTTAAGGACTGTTTGTTCCAGTTCTTTGAAAAATGTCCTTGGTATTTTGATCGGGATAGCATTGAAAGTGTAGATTGCTCTGGGTAGCATGGACATTTTAACTATGTTAATTCTTCCGATCCATGAGCATGGAATATCTTTCCATCTTTTTATGTCTTCCTCAATGTCTTTTAAGAGTGATTTATAGTTTCTAGAATATAGGTCCTTTACGTCTCTGGTTAAGTTAATTCCAAGGTAACGTATGGTTTTTGGTGCTATTGTAAATGGGATGGATTCCCTAATTTCTCTTTCTTCGGTCTCGTTATTCGTGTATAGAAATGCAACTGATTTCTGAGCATTTATTTTGTATCCTGCCACGTTACTGAATTGCTCTATAACTTCTAATAGTTTGGGAGTGGCTTCTTTTGGGTTTTCCATATAGTGTATCATGTCATCTGCAAAGAGAGACATTTTGACTTCTTCTTTGCCAATTTGAATACCTTTGATCCCTTTTTGTCGTCTGATTGCTGTTGCAAGGACTTCTAGTACTATGTTGAATAATAGTGGCGAGAGTGGGCATCCTTGTCGAGTTCCTGATCTTAAGGGAAAGGCTTCCAGCTTTTCCCCGTTGAGAATAATATTTGCAGTAGGCTTTTCATAGATGGCTTTTATGAGATTGAGAAATGTACCTTCTATTCCTACACTCTGAAGGGTTTTAATCAGGAAAGGATGCTGTATTTTGTCAAATGCTTTTTCGGCATCGATTGAGAGGATCATATGGTTCCTGAGTCTTTTCTTGTTGATATGATGTATCACGCTGATTGATTTGCGAATATTGAACCACGCTTGCATCCCAGGTATGAATCCCACTTGATCGTGATGGATAATCCTTTTAATGTACTGTTGGATTCTATTAGCAAGTATCTTGTTGAGGATTTTGGTGTCCATATTCATTAGGGAAATCGGTCTGTAATTCTCCTTTTTGAGGGGGTCTTTGCCTGGTTTGGGGATCAAGGTAATATTGGCCTCATAGAATGAGTTTGGTAGCTTTCCTTCTGTTTCTATTTTTTGAAATAGCTTTAGGAGAATAGGTATTATTTCTTCTTTGAATGTTTGGTAGAATTCCCCAGGAAAACCGTCCGGGCCTGGAGTTTTGTTATTTGGAAGGTTGTTTATCACTGACTCAATTTCTTCATAATTAATTGGCCTGTTTAAGGAATCAATTTCTTCCGGTTTCAATCTTGGTAGTTTATAGGTTTCCAGGAAGGATTCCATCTCTTCCAGATTGCTTAGTTTATTGGCATATAGCTGTTGATAAAAATTTCTAATAATCCTTCCAATTTCAATGGTGCTCGTCGTGACCTCTCCTTTTTCATTCATAATTTTAATAATCTGGGTCCTTTCTCTTTTCTTTTGGATAAGTCTTGCCAGTGGTCTGTCAATTTTATTGATTCTTTCAAAGAACCAGCTTCTAGTCCTGTTGATCTGCTCTACTGTACTTCTGGTTTCTGCTTGATTGATTTCAGCTCTAATTTTGGTCAACTGCTTCCTCGTGCGTGGATTAGGCCTGTCCCTCTGTTGCTGTTCCAGCTTCTTGAGGTGAGAATATAAAAACTGCATTTTAGATTTTTCTATTCTTTTGAGTGAGGCTTGGATGGCTATGTATTTCCCCCTTAGGACTGCCTTTGCAGTATCCCATAGGTTTTGGACTGTTGTATTTTCATTCTCATTGGTCTCCATAAATTGTTTAATTTGATTTTTGATTTCCTGGTTTATCGAGTCATTCCTGAGCAGGATGGTTCTTAGTCTCCAAGTGTTTGAGTTTCTTCCAAATTTTTCCTTGTGGTTGAGTTCCAATTTCAGAGCGTTGTGGTCTGAGAATATGCAGGGGATAATTTCAATCTTTTGGTATCGGTTGAGACCTGTTTTGTGTCCCAGAACATGGTCTATTCTTGAGAATGTTCCATGGGCATTAGAATAGAATGAGTATTCTTTGGTTCTGGGGTGTAGTGTTCTATATATATTTATGAGGTCCAACTCGTCGAGTATGGCATTCAAAGCCTTTTATTCTTTGCTTAGTTTTTGCCAGGGTGTTCTGTCTATTTCTGATAGTGGAGTGTTGAGGTCCCCTACTATTAATGTATTTTTATTTATATGTCTCTTTATTCTGGTTAAGAGTTGGCTTGTGTATCTTGCTGCTCCCCTGTTGGGGGCATATATATTTATAATTGTCATATCCACTTGTTGAATACTTCCCTTAAGAATAATATAGTGCCCTTCTGCATCTCTAACTATAGTCTGTAGTTTAAAATCCAATTTATCTGATATGAGAATTGCTACCCCAGCTTTCTTTTGAGGTCCATTTGCGTGAAAGATGGTACTCCATCCCCTTACTCTCAGTCTGAATGCATCTTTGGGTTTGAAATGAGTCTCTTGTAGACAGCAAATGGATGGGTCATTTCTTTTTATCCAATCTGCAACCCTGTGGCGTTTTATGGGATCGTTCAAACCATTTACATTAAGACTGATTACTGAGAGATATGATTTTAATGTTGCCATGTTGCCAGTAAAGTCTTTGTTTGTATTGGCTGTGACTTTCTGTTCTGTATCACTCTTGGGGCCTTTTTACTTTTATAGAACCCCCCGTAATACCTCCTGTAGGTCTGGTTTCGTGGTTACAAAATTGGTTAGTGACTGGCGATTCTGAAATGTCTTTATTTCTCCATCAATTCTGAATGAGAGCCTTGCTGGATAAAGGATCCTTGGCTGCATGTTTTTCTCTGAAAGAGCTTTAAATATGCTCCCCCAACCCTTTCTCTCATTCCAGGTCTGTGTAGACAGGTCTGACGTAATTCTGATGCTTTTGCCTTGGTACGTGAGAAATTTCTTTGCCCTGGCCGCTTTCAATACTGTATCCTTGCATCTAATATTTGCGAATTGCACTATGACGTGACGTGGCGTAGGTTTGTCATGGTTGAGCTTGGGAGGGGTCCTCTCTGCCTCTTGGACACGAATGTTTGTTTCCCTTGCTAGATTAGGGAAGTTTTCAGCTACAATTTGTTCAAATATCTCTTCTAGACCTCTGTTTTTCTCCACCCCCTCGGGGATGCCAATGATTCTGACATTGGATAGTTTCATTGAGTCAGTAATCTCCCGTAACCTACATTCGTGGGCGTGGATTTTTTTAAGACCATCTTCTATTTTCATTTTTTCCTCTATTAACCCATCCTCCAATTCACTAACCCGTTCCTCTGCTTCTGCGACCCTGGCCGTCAGAGCCTCTAGTTTTGCCTGCATTTGGCTCATAGAATTTTTAATTTCTGTCAGATTCGCTCTCATTTCTGTCCTTAGGGATTCTATATTCTCAGTAACCTTTTCGTTAATAGTTTTTTCAATTCTACTCATCATTTTGACCATCGTTACTCTGAATTCCATTTCTGATAATTTGGTTACATCCATATCCATTATTTCTGTGGCAGAGGCCACAGAATCACTGTCTTTTCTTTGCTGGGGGGGGGCTTCTCCTTCTTGTCATTCTGATGAAGAGAGGTTGCAGGGTTTCCAGAGCCCAAATTATTGACTGGGTCCCAGGCCGTGCCCCTTGTTTTATAGGGATCTTAGGGATGTGGGCTTCTTCTTTAAAGATTTTATTTATTTATTTATGTGGCAGCCAACCAGCGAGAGAGGGAACAGAAGCAGGGGAGTGGGAGAGGAAGAAGCAGGCTCCCAGCGGAGGAGCCCGATGAGGGACTCCTTTCCGGAACGCCGGGATCACGCCCTAAGCCGAAGGCAGGGGCTCAATGACTGCGCCACCCAGGCGCCTGGGTTGTGGGCTTCTTGATTTTTCAGCCTGCCTTCTGTGTTCTGGGGGAGGGGCCTGCCGCGCCGATACTCAGGCAGCCATGTTTGGGTAGAGTCTCGGCGTCCCCTGCGAGGGGGGATGGGGATGGGCACTCTCTGAGCCGGTATTTCCAGGCTTTTGTTCTCTGGCGGCTTTCCCTGGCGGTTTGCTGTGCCTCTTCTGAGAGTCAGAGCAGCAGCGGCCAAATTTCAGCCTCTGTCACAGAACAGAGGGATTGCGGCCCGTTCTTTACTAATGTTCTGGCCACTTTAACTCTGTTTCTGTTGGTGCTGCTCAACCCTGCAGCGTCCCGGGATGTGTGCCCCACACCCGGCCGTCCCAGCCCTCACTTCCAGGGCCGGCGCGTCTCTGTCCTTTGTGTTTCTAACGCCGCCAGCAGCCAGCCGCCCCGCGCGCGCTCCCGGATCTCCCGGTCTCAGTCTGGATCCAGTGAGCGCACCGGGATTCCGGTGTTCCGCGAGATGCCTGGTGGCGCGCGCACCTGGCTCACGGTCTCAGTCTGCTGTTTTGCGGGTGCCGTCCGCGAGCCCCGCCCGCTCTCCCGTGCAAGTGGCTACCGCTTCCCGGCGCCCGAACGCGGCGGCTCCCTCCCCCTTCCGTTTATCTTCCGATATCTGTGCACGGTTTCATGGCTCCCCACTTCGTACTTCGATACTCAGCGCTGGAGATGTTCATTTGTAGAGATCCAGATGTATCTTCCTGCGTCTCAGGCTGGTTCTGTGGTTGTTTAGGCTGGTCTGGTACCTATCCAGCTCGACTTGGAGGACCGGCTGAAAACGGTGTCTCCTACTCCTCCGCCATCTTAACTCCTCCCCCTTCAGTTCTTCTTCTAAGCTTTTCTATTGTGTTAGACTTTCATCCAGGGATAAATGATTGGCTGTTGAGACATTAAACAAGAGAGTGACGTAATAAGACCTGTGCTTTTGAAAGGTCCCTCAGGCTGCAGCCTGAGAAAGAAGTGGGTGGTAGGGAGTGGTGGCAGACAGAACGCGGAGATCAGGTAGGCGGCTGTTTGATGGATCACACGAGGGGATCCTGGCGTTCTGGATTTGGCAGCAAAGACCAATGGAAGTGTCAGCTTTGCAAAATTTTGAGGAGGTGGAATCAACCAGATAGGAAGAAGAAGAGTTATAAACAACATACAGGTTTTTGGCTTGATTAGCTAGTGGGAATTTTATAGCTTTTTCCTGGGGTGGGAGACACAGGACAGTTTTTGTTAGCAGGATCTTTCTGCTTTGCATGAGGATAGGAAACACAGAATGAGGAACTCATTTGTGGGAGCAGTTATTGGTTTATTATTGTACAAGCAGAGATTGAGACATTGACATGGATAAACGTCGTTGCAATTGCATAACTTTTCTGAAACTTAGGAGGGACACTGAACTACTGGTGGTAATTGTGGCCATAAGAGTAAATAAGATTGTTTAGAGAGATAGTTTATAGATCAAAAGAGGGCAAGGTCCAAGACTGTCGATCGACATTTAATCAATGAACAGAACAGGTCCATCCCCTGCCTATCCCATCTGAGAAAAAGTAGCTAAGATCATCAGGAAAGTGTGGCAATGCCTACATCAAGAAATGATGGAGTTTCATGTAAGATAGCAGAAATAGAGCATGTTTAAATTTTCTTTGGGTGAATGACAGAACAAGAGAAAAAAAATCATAGGAAAAAGAGAGAGGGGATAAACAGAACGAGGCCCCCAAAGAGGCAGCTGTGGATGGATCCAGAGCACTGTGGGAGGGAGGCATTAGTCCTAGGAAGTTAGTACCTCTTTATGAGAAGGAACAGGGAGAAGAGTAGGCACAGATGCAGAGAATTGAGGTAGTTTCCATCTGCTGGCTTCTGTCATTCTCTGTAGAGGAGGAAGGAAGGCCATTTACTGAATGATGAGGGATTTGGTGGCATTTGAGGATAACAGAGTGATTTGAAATATGTACTTTGCAGAGGGAATGATTTAGCTAAAGAAGGAAACATGAAGACGCTCGGCAGCAAGTAGCACTTTGTCCACTTGCGGGCCTCCCGTGTGTCGTGAGACCAGTGTGCCTGTTTGTGTCATTTTGCTTGAAATTCTACCAGTGTGTGTGCAGGCACAGGGAAGATGAGAAGTTGGCTCAATCGTGTATTGGCATTTAGTTTGGAAAGATTGCTGGAAGGAAAACAGAAAGCAAGCATTACAGATGATGACAAGAGAGTTATTGATAAGATAAAGTGTGACGTCCAGGGATAATAGAGAAAGAAGTAAAGACCGAAGATAAGAGGCCTCCGTTGAAAGATTCGAGGACCAGCCGTCTCAATAAGTCAAAAGAACAAATGCTGTGGAAGTTAATGGTGTGAGAGATCTTGGAAGAAAGACGGTTGTGGTCAGAGAGCTTAATATTTGAGCTTAGGAGGTTTGGGGTGGACCAGGGCCTCGTAAGTAAACCTGGACCAAGAAGGAGGTCCAGTACGTGGCTGTTGCGGTGAAGTGGATGTCACTGGAACTGAGGATGTTAAAAACTGATGGGATTAATGCGAAGCGTGAGAAATTCTTGTGGAAGCCACCAAGATGGATGGCAGTGCTTGGGACATGTAGGAAGACTGTGATCTGAACCCTAAAGGTTTTTTGTAGAAGAGAGAGTTGCCAGGCAGTTAAAATATGCACAGAATTGGAGAGAGAAAAATGATAATCCAAAGTGGGGAAAGTGACTGTCTGGGGTCAAATTTGGACCATAAATTTCTTTTATTTGGCTCACGTTATATTTTTAAAATTTGGTTAATGTGCTCTCATTTAAATATATGAGTTTTCATACACGTGTACACACATGCACATGTATGTACAGGGACATGAGTACACACAATGAATTTCTAGCTTTGCTTTTAAGTTAGAACAATCTGGAAACAACAGCACAGATTTACCTAAACAAGAACTGTATGAGGTAGGTGCTTAGCAAAAATGTGAAATCAAGAGCAATTTGGCATTTAAAGACTGTTTCCCCCCTTGCTCTTCCTTTGTCAATAGGCATGTATATTAAACTTAATAAGATATACAGAAATTACATAGAGTTGCGACAAGATATGAGGTGAGGTCTGCTAAAATATGGTGAAATTTTCAAGATATAACATTTCATTTAAATATTACTTTCTTTATATTATAATTTCATGATTTTTAAACAGATAATGGGGCTTGTATCAAAGGACTAGTTCTTCTATTATGCCTTTGATAATATTGTTCCGAAAGTGATTTTGTGCTCATAGTTAGGTTATTTGAATTCCATTTAGTTATCATACAGTGTTATATTTGTTTCAGGTGTACGATATAGTGATTCAACGCTTCCATGCATCACCCAGTGCTCATTACTGTTCTGTGTTTGAAAGGTCGTAGACTTCTTAGCTCCTCCTGGCCTTGTTTCCTTCTGGACAAAGAGAGTTGTTTGTTTTGTTTCTTCAAGATAGGCCCTCTTCCGTCAAGAACTTTACTATAAAAAGAAATTTGGTGTCTGACATAAGATTTAAAGATTCTACTTCCGTTCTTCTGACTTGTTTTCTTGGAAACATGCTTCTGTACGCTCTGAATTCCAAATTTAATCATTTTCTCTGCCTTTCTAACACCTGAAAAATCTTGTACATGACTTCCCACAAGGGAAGCATTAATTTATGCATAAAAATTAAAAAGTCATGTATATTTATTTGAAAAGATATGATAATTATTTTTATGGCTCGACTTGACTGGGCCTCAGGGTGATCAGAATTTTGGTCAAACACTATTCTGGGTGTGTCTGCAAGGGTGTTTCTGGAGGAGATTAACATTTAAACTGGTGGGCGGAGTAATGCCCGTTGCCCTCCCTCACGTGGGAGAATCTCATCCTGTCAGCTGAAGGCCTGAACTGAACAAAAAGGCTCACCCTTCTTTGAAGGAGGGAGAGCGGCTCCTGCCTGAAAATGAGCTGGGATATTATGCTTGCAAACTTAAACTTCCTTGGGTCTGCAACCTGCTGACTTTTAGACTAGAACTTACACCACTGGCTCTCCGGGTTCCCAGGCCTTTGGACTTGAACTAAAACTACACCATTGGTTCTCCTGGGTCTCCAGCTTGTGGGCTGCAGATCTTGGGACTTGTCAGCCTCCCTATTATGGGAGCCAATTCCTTATAATAAATCCCTCTCTGTACAGGTATATTTGTTTCATTTCTCTGGACTATCCTAATACCAATGTCAAATAGAGATAAGATGCTCTTTTAAAATTTGATTTTTGTTGTTGTTGTTTTGTTTTTTTTGGAATGGAGAGCAGGGGAAGGCAAGTATCTGTGGAAAGAGAGCCTGAACATAGATGCTCTTTTATGCTTTACAGAACCAGTTCTCAGCAGATGTCTTGAGTAGTCTTCATTAAATGGGACTATACGGTAAATAACATTTTAAATTTGAACTTTGACTTTTTCATTTGAGAATGTAGAGGAAACTGTCTTTTATGTTCTAAAGATTTACTATCCTACTGTGATCTATTCAATGTGTTTCCTTATAAATGATTGCTTCAGGTAAATGACTAGAAAATTATTCTGATAAAAAGCATATTTTATTTTTTTCTAATCCATCAAGTACTCATGTTTCTTCTTAGATCATGACAAACATGAAATTCGGTATTCAGATTAAAGTACTTCATTTCTGTTTGGATCAAATGTCCACGAGGCTCTGATGTCTTTGTTAAAAAGTTTTGTTTTTTTTTAACCTTTTATGATCTGGTATTATTCTCACTACTTTCAATAAAGGCCTTGCAATATAACCTTTTATTGGAAATAAAGGTATTCATTTAGTAAGTAGATAGTCTGACAGATGAGAGATCTGATAGTAAGATCAGAGATCTAAGGGTCAGTGCTAAGTATATGCCTTTCTCAGGCAATACTGCTATCATTCAATCTTTCAACCAGTCAAAATCTTCTTGTTCTTGAACTACTTGGCAAATTTCAACTTGTGTGAATTCTATCAGGATTTATTAGCACACCAAAGAGGTAAATTAGCGAATGATATTCCTACCACAAATTTAAAGGAGAGCACGGTACTTTTGAGAACTTTAATTTTGTTTTATTTTTATTTTTGGCCCTGCAGAAAGATATATCCATTTGCTACTTGGTTAAAAAGAATGGTACAGGGATACAGAAAATATATGTTCAAAGAATTTTAAACAAATTCACAAAGATTTCATTTTGGGTCTGCTCCTTTTTTCTGCAACTGTGTTTTTGTTTTTAAAGTTTAAGTACAGTCATGAGCATTGAGTGGCGCCTTTGATCCTGAAGTTTTATTTCAGCATGTTTGTGTTTGTGCTCACGCTTTGTGTAGCTAGCTGCTGACTTTCTGGTGGAGACTGTTTTTAGCTTTCAAAATCACGGTATGGCTTGTTGTTCCGATGCCCTTTTAACTTAGAAAAAATATATTTTTTTAATTCCCAGAAATACTCTGGAAATATATCTATGGCTGCTAAATTACAGTTATTAGGTGGTGGTAAGATATTTTGATTTGATACAAAAGGAGTGTTTTTAGCAAGATTGTCCCTAGGGTGTGTAAAGCCCTGGTGTTATGGACTGAATCGTGTTCCCCCACATTCATATGTTGAACCTCTAACCACTGCCGTGGCTGTATTTGGAGATAGGGCTTTTAAAGAGGTAATTAAGGTTAAATGAAATCATAATGGTGGGGCCTTATTCCAATTTGACTGGTGTTCTATGGGAAGAGAAAGAGGCAGTAGGAGCGCATGCTCACCCAGAAAAGGCCACGTGGAGACACATTGAGAATATGGCCATCTGCAAGACAGGGAAAGAGGCCTCACCGGAAATCAACCCTGCTGGGACCTTGGTCTTGGACTTATGGTTTCTAGAACTGTGAGAAAATACATTTCTGTTGTGCAAGCCACCAGTCTATGTATTTTGTTATGGCAGCCAAGCAGACAAATATACTAGGCAAATATTTTTTATGAACCATATTTTCAGGTGCAATGTTCCTGGCTAATTTCATATTTCACAAGGAAAAGAAGGTAGCAAAACTGTTGTTACTCATGATGTCATGGTTTTGTTTGTATTAAAATAATACAGATCATGCTTCCGTAGTTTCCCAATACCATTATGTCATTATTCATGATGCAGCATCATTCGTTTATGCCACCTGTGAATACTAGTGTCCCATGACTCTTTCAAAGATTGTTACTTTGCTTCCTTGAAAATGACTACAAATGCGAGACATACCAAGAGCGTGCAGGAAGATGGGAAGCGTACCTAATTCATCTCTGGAAATACTAAATTTATCTTTCAAAAGCTTTAAAATGAACATAAAACAATACATCTTTCAACTATGTCTTAACTTGAACTCTTTAGGCTGCTATTACTGCAGTCCTAGAAAGTGATCTCTTGAGGGTGACCTCACCCCTGACTTCTGGGCACTCCTGTGTCCCCACACTGCCTTCCATGGGAGGAAGCTGAGGTGCTGAGAAGAGCAGTCCTGGATGTAAGGAATGTTCATCCCTCATCTGGAATGATTTAGGACTTGTAGGGGAAATCATGATGTCACCATGAGGCAAGGGGAAGAAAGAACACTAATGGAAGCACCTTACTGGTGTTAGCAAGCAATAGCTCAAAAAGTCTTCATTGGAGAGGGACATAGCTAACTGTGGTCAGGCCAAGGAGAGGTGAGGTTTATATCCTGCCACCATGGCAGGTATGTGTGGGTACAGGGTAAATAGTGCCTGCTATCACCCCCATCACCCTTGGGTGTTATAGACCAAGGCAGTGTTGTTGGAACACCAACCAGCAAAACAAGGTATGGGCAGTATGTATTGCTTTGCCCCAAGGGTTGGTATGGACTGCAGGTGGCCCACATCCCCAGATTCATCCATAGTGATACCTGAGTGAGATACCCCTAATTGTGTCCTGCAACAGTCAGTGGGAAGGATCCTGGAACTGGGCACTCCCTGGGGACATGATATCACCCCAAAGGTTTTCTGTGACTCTGGTTAACTCCATGCCATAGAGTGGGGTCAGAGTCCCAAAAAACAGAAGCAGAGTCAGGGCCTCCACAGATCCCCATCGTGTTCAGCTCTGGCTTCCTGCTTTGACGGCACTACCTGGCTGAGCCACTCCCTGATACTGAAAGAGAACTTTGAAAATTTAAAGAAAGATATCCAAAGCTTTAGAACTTTGAGGCAATGACTTGCGTGGATCTAAGGGGGTACTGGTCTTTAGTACCAGGCCAGTGATGGTCTATGTTTGGCAGTTGGTCAACCAGTTCCCTTCTTTTCACTTCCTTCAATTCATTTCTCTCTTCATGGATATTTTATCAGCACTGCCAATCCCTCCTTAAATTAGGCAGGTTTTGGACTAAGGTCCATATGATATTTAAACTCTCCCCAATCCCCACCTGAAAAAAAGCAAACAATTATTGTTTGACTTGGTAATAGCATTTTCTTCTATTGAAAATATGTCATGTCATCTTTCTTCTGAGTGCTCTAATGTATATTGTAATATTGTATTAAAAACGCAATTGTATAACATAGTTTTCTATTGCTGTTATAACAAATTACTAGAAATTTGGTGGCTTAAACAGTACAGACTTATTTTATAGTTTTCTAGGTTAGAAGTCTGACACAGGACACGCTGGGCTAAAAGGAGGAAGGTGCTGCGGGGCTGGCCCTTTGGGAGGCTGTGGGTTAGAATCCACTTCCTTGCTTTTTTTTACCTTCTGGAGGCTGCCTGCATTCCCTGGATAGTGGTGCCTTTCTCCATCTTCAAAGATGACAACATTGCAGCTCACTAACTTCTTTTCCCTAGCCACACTCTAATTACAGCCTGGAAAGGTTCTTTGCTCTTAAAGACCCGTGTGAGGGGATTGGGCCCTCTTGGATAATCCAGGACAATCTCTCCATCTCAAGGTCCTCAAACTTCATTACATTTGAACAATTTCTTTTGCCATTTATGGTAATTACATATTTTCACAGGTTCCAGAGGATTATGGTGTGGGCATCTTTGGAGGGCTACTAGTATTTTGCCCACCACAGCAGTTTTAACAACAAAATAGGGTGGCAGGGTCTTTATGCTATTTAGAGTACTGCCCTTCTACTGACATATGAAAAATCATGCTTAAATCCTTTGATCATTCACAGGTAAAGAAAATTTTAAAAGCACCCATGCTATATGCTTACAATTTTTTAAAAGATTTTTTAATGTTTTTATTTTTAAGTAATCTCTGCATCCAATGTGGGGCTTGAACTTACAACCCCAAGATCAAGAATCACATGCTCTTCTGACTGAGCCAATCAGGTGTGTCACCATTTTTTTATTAAAATATGTAAATACATATCAAATGGATCATTCTGTTTCATTTTTTAGTGCCTGCAGTACAATTTAAGTGATATAATATCAATGATTATTACTGACAATTTCCTTTTCATTCTGGGAACTGGAAAATGCCAGTGTTGACATTTATTTAATATTTAGTTATGTGTACAGAAAGATAGAGTCCTAAATCTACCACAACCCCCAAACCCAAAGGAAAATTTTAGCCTCTGAGAAGGAACTATTCAACACCTAAGGCATGTTGTTAATTTGAATTTGGGATCAAGGAAGAGAGTAATGATAGCCTCAAGTGCCTCAAACCAGGGCTTCCTGGGGCTGGTTGATTGGAAATGTAGCTCAAAGAATGTGGGAATTTTTAGCTAAGAAATAAAAAAATGTCTTTCAGAGTCTTGAAAGCATGTAAAGAAAATGATCTAATGTCGTGAATGTTGGTACTATGATGGGATAGAATTAATAAAATACCCTCAGCACTGGACTAGAAATTAAGAGATTTTTGTCTTGACCCCATCACTAACTTGTGTAAAGAAAATGTTTCACCTGAGCCTCTTTCTTCCTATGGGTAAATGAGATACTTGAGATTGATTATCTCCAAGGTCTTGTTTAGTTTTTAAATTTTATAATTCCCTATATTAAAAAATAAATTGCCTTGGAATATACTTTACATTGATTACCATTTTGAAAAAATTAGTCTCAACTCAAAATTCATCCTCCTTCAAATCTAGTAGAGAAGTGCTTGGTATTTCCATTTGTGCCTTTGTGCCTTACCATATCAACTTGCACCTATGTCTAGAGTAGTAGTCCGATTTACAGGTATCCCTGTCTTCCATTAGGTACTCTGTGTCTCTAGGGCAGCTACTCTACTCATTATTCCTTATGTCCCTGGAATTCAGAATAGGGATTGTAATGTGGTAGGTCCTACAGAAATATTTTTTGGAATGAATGCATTAATGTACTATTTCTCAGTGTATGTTCTGTTCCATAATAGTCTGCTGGGATACTCTGCAAAAGGAGTGCCATATTATAATGCTTGTTGAATGCGACTTCTCTTTCTCCATATGAATATTTACAGTTAACTAAGGGTTTGAGAAATTCTGCAGGAAAGGAAAATAATTTTGTATATGCTGGAATTTTACACACATTGGACTCTGAAATCATTTAAAATAAAATCCATGCAAGATGCTTTGTGAAGCAGTACATTGATCAATTAAGCATACAATGCTGATAAATATGATCTTTGGTGATTCTGAAGGAATTCCATATTCTTAAGAAATGTGTTATATCAGTTATAATATGATCTCTATCTACCTCATCTCAAAATATTCTCTCCAGATATTATTACTCCAGTTTCCCAGGCCTTCTTCTTCTTCTTTTTTTTTTTTAATTTTATTTATTTATTTGACAGACAGCAAGAGAAGGAACACAAGCAAGGGAAGTGGAGAGGAAGAAGCAGGCTTTCTGCCAAGCAGGGAGCCCAATGCGGGGCTTGATCCTAGGACCCTGGGATCATGACCTGAGCCGAAGGCAGACGCTTAATGACTGAGCCACCCAGGCACCCCTCACAGGCCTTCTCAAGTAAGCAAATAATTTTCTAGTAGCCTTTACATCAACCTTCCCGTATTCTCAGGCTGAAAAAATTCGTCGTTCTCTCTTATTGAAACTTGTTAGTTTCCTTCATGGAATTTATCACTATTGGTGGCTTTATTTAAGGTTTATCTTCTTCATTAAGTCTAATGTGATATTAGACTAGTTAAGTCTAATATGACAACATTGGTCATATGTATTTTGTTTGCCATTTTAACCCAGTTCCTAGTCCATAATGTGAGCTTAATAGTACTTTTTGAATGGAGAGAATAATCTAGTTGTTTATTCTACCAGTTTGAATAAACTATGCTGAATGATGAGCTTTTTTTCCCCTAGCTTTACCAGGCATAACTGACAAAAAAAATTATAAGATATTTAAAGTGTACAATGTGATAATTTGATATATGTATATGTTGGGAGAGGATTTCCCCCAACCAGTTGACACATTCATCACCTCATATATTTCCTTTTGTTTTTTTTTTTTCCCCTGGTGGGAACACTTAAGTCCTAGTCTCTTAGCAAACTTGGATTATACAATACAGTGTTATCAATTATAGTCACCAAGTTATGCATTAGATCTTCAGACCTTATAACAGAAAAATTTGTACCCTTTTTCAACCTTTCCCTTTTTCCTTCACCCCCAAACTTCTGTACTTTGTTTCTCTGAGTTTGACTTTTTTTTTAAGTTTCCTCATATAAGTGATATCATGTGGCATTTGTCTTTCTTTGGCTTGTTTCACTGAGCATGACGCCCTCCAGATTCATGTATGTTGTTGCAAATGACAGGGTTTCTTTCTTGGCTCTGAAGTTAATAATATGTCATTATACACACACACACACACACACACACACACACACACACACACACATATATAATAGAATATACTTAATATATATAATATATATCTCCATCCCATTTTCTTTACGCATTCATCCGTTGTTTCCGACCTTGGCTATTGTGAGTAATGCCGCTATTAACATGGGATTATAGACATATCTTTAAGATAATGGTTTCATTTCCTTTGGATGAATACCCAACAGTAGGATTTCTGGATCACATGGTAGCTCTATTTTTAATTTCTTGAGGACTCTCTATACTGTTTTCTATAATGGCTGTAACAGTTTGCATTCCTACCAACAGTGCAGGAGGGTTCCCCTTTCCACACCCTCAGCAGCATTTCTTATCTCCAATGATGAAATTTAAATGATGAACTTTTGGTGATTTTTTATTCTTTAAAATATTTTTTTCCTTAGAACATTCTAACTGATAGGATACTAGAAAATAGAATTTCCATGGGAGCATGAGAAGAGAAAAATGAAACAAAACGAATAGTTTGGTTTATAGCTTAGTAGAATGGAATTTCATCTCTAGAACAGAATATAAGAAGGAACCCAAATTTTAGAGACCTCTTTTTATGCTATTTCTTTAATTAGAAATTCCTACACGAGGTTGAATGTGATTTGGAAAGTTGAAAATGTTTCAGAACTTTGAGAGCTTTATTATTTTAACAATTATTTATTGAGATGACCAGGAATTTTATAGTGTTCAGATAGACTGGGTATCAGAGCTACAAAGCATCACAGTTTATTTTATATGATTAACAGTGATAATAATAAAAACACCAAAATATCAAGAGACTATGACAATTTTTTTCCAAATAAAACTTTAGCAATTCACTGTCTCTGAGGCAGGTGGAAATGAACAATGGATTAGCTCCTTTGAGCAAGAAGAAAGCAGGGCTCAGTGGAGTTGGGACTTCGTCCTTGTCAGCAGTGCTTACGGGTACAGCTGGAAACAGTGCTGTATTTGTTGATTTGTTCTGCTCTACTGATGAGTTTCTGTCTCCCTCTCTTTCTTTCTCATCAGCTACTTTAGAAAACATTTAGCCTAATATTTTAGTCAGGGTAGAAAGCTCAGGAGCTCTTATTTCAAGATTTATTTCTTGGAGGAAAAAAATGGAATCAGGGATAAATTTCTCTAGGAAAGTCCTCTTGAGGGAACTGAGTGTTGGTAGGTGCAATGGATGCCGTGCCGTGTGCTTTAGATGCAAATGAGTGCATTCTACAATAATATGTTAAGCAGTTTCTAATACCCAAGATGAGTGAATTACAAAGAAAATGTAAAAAAATATATGCAAGAGAAAGATTAATTCTAATCTATTCCCCACTTCTGATATATATTTCTGGAAGCTTTTACATGTCTAGCAGTCCCAAAAGCTCTGTGGAAGAAGATATGATCTTTCTCTAGGGGTTTCTTTTGTCTGAAGCATGAAGTGCAGAGAGCATATCATTATTTTGCTGCAAATTACACCTTCTTATCTGGGTTGTTTTCATTTAACTAGTTTTGGTTTAGAATGTACTTAATGCTTATGATCACAACTGGTGTGTCATTATTGGTCGTTAGATGCTGACTCAAAGCTCTCTAGCAGGGTTTTCATTACTTAAAAACTTTATTCGTTTATTTAATAAACATTTCTTGAGCTCTGTGTGTGTTCTAGCTACTCACTATTCTATGAGTTGGGTCATTGCGGGGAAGAAGCAGGCAGAAAGCCCTGTTCTGGCAGAGGAAGAGAAAGAAAGTATACTGTGTGTCGGACAGCGATCGCTGCTAAGAATATAAATCATGGAAAGGAGGTATAAAATGTCAGGGGTGGCCAGTGAAGGGGTCACAGAGAAGTAGACGTTTATGTAAAGACCTAAAGCAAGTGAAGGAGCTAGATATCTCTGGAAGAGCAACTGAAGAAGATGGAGGAGGAAGTGTAATGGCCGGGGGTAGAAGCTTGCCTATTGTCCTCAGGGAACAGAAGGGAGGCCAGTGTATCTGGGTCGGTGTGAATGAGGAAGCACAGTAAGAGATAAAATTAGAGAGGGAACAGGGGCCTCATGGTGGGCCTTGAGATCATTGTAAGGCCCAGATAGTGGCATCATCTGGGAAGCTCAGGACACTCCCTGGACCAATGAAATCAAACTCTCCGGGGAATAAGCCCAGGCATCGACAGTTTTGAATCACTCAGTGTACAGCCAAGATTGAGCAACGTCACTATTAATGGTGGAATGATATGATCTGAATGACACGATGACATGTCCATTTACAGATATTCACCTTAGCTGGTACTTGGAGAATATTCTGAAGGGGGAAAAGAGCAAGGATTATTAGTTGGGAGGTCATTGTGAAATTCTAGGTGAGAGAGAGTAGCAATGAGGGATGGCAAGAAGTGGTAGCATTTTGGATATGTTTTGATGTATATCTTACATCCTCTAAAAATTCTGAATGCTCGTCTGCAATAAGTAGCTTCTATAACTCAAGTATGTGGAATATGCCGGCGCTGACTCCCTTGTAGCCAGCCTTTGTACCATGGTTCAGAAGAAGGGGAAGCCGGCAGCGGCGGTGCTGGTGGTGTTCTGTTTCTTGATCTGGATAACGATCACTGGTGTGTTCAGCTTGTGAGTATTCATCTAGTCATACATTCATGATTTCAGCACTTCTCTGTATATATTTTATTCTCCTACATAACAAGGTGGAAGAGCCTATTTTAGGATAAAAAAAAAAACCTGAAGAGACTTAAAAATGCATTGGTAATGCCTCTCTCTTGTTGTAGCTGCAGGATGGTGCAGGTGATTATGAACATTTGGACATCCTTGCTTTCTAACCCCCTGATGAGCTATACCATTCGGGTACCAGTTGTCTATAGCGGCCTTTGTTGACCTTTGCCATAATAATGAACTTGTAAGATGTCTGTCCTGTTGTGATGAGGTCACCTACATGAAGCTCTTTCCCTCCTCGTTAGTATCAGACCTGGTGGGATTGAGGCCCTTGTGGAAGTGAGATTGGGGGGGGGTGGCGGGGAGAAGGGGCATGTCTAAGGTCACCAAAGAGCAGAGAAATCAGTTAATTTGAGAATCTTTGCTCTCTTTAATACTGACTCTGCTATGTGACCTTGCACTTTACGAATCCTGCTGTCTTAAAATGTGACTCTGTACTTTGAGGGAGTTTGGCGAACGTTAATATTTGAAAAGGTTGAATGGACTCAAAAGACAAACTAGTGTAATTGGATCATATTCTGAAATGCACTAATGTGCTTTTTTTTTTTTTTAATAGACCTGAGCAAAGTTTGCATTTGTAAACAAAAGTGAATAGAGTGAAAGATTCTTGTCTCGTAGGAAGGAATTGACATACCAACGGAATTCACTGGGGTATTCGTTTGTTGGCGAATCCAATGCATTAAAAGAGAGCGTTTGCAAGGAGCCAAGTCTCAGTGAATACGCCGGCACTATTTCATGGATCTATACCTAGAAGGAGTAAGCTCGGAGGGAGCTGCCAGCATTTGCTTGGCACTGTGAGTAGGACACTTGAAGGGACGAGTCGGATGTTAGTGCTTTGTGTGCCATGAAGGAGACCATCACTTGGATAACCACACTTGATTCTGTTCTCTGTTCAAGTCGTTTGAGTTAGTTTTGAAGATAGAGTTTCTGAGGACGTGAAAGGGATGGCTATATATGCCTAGCGAGTTTCCAGGGCAATATCTGATGATCCTTACATGTCAGCTAATCAACTTAAAAGCAATCTCAAAGAGGATTTTTATGCTTTTTTTTTTTTTTTTAAACTCTGCCTTTAAAAGCTTGTGAGAAAGGAGAGAGGAAATCTTTTCTGTACCGAAAGAGATGCAAAGATACCAATCACTGGCTTTTGCTGGGCTGACGGTGCACTTAACTTCCACTGCAAATGCATTTTATTCTGAGAGGATGATGTGAAAAAGGATGCTTTGCCACACACATACAGGCGAATATGGCACCACAGGGCTTGTATTAATCGCCATCTACACCACATGTTCTGCTTAATCAAATGCATCGCCTTGTGAAAATCGCTTTTCTTGATAAGCCTGGTGTAGCCATCTTTCATTTATTTCCTTTTTAGGATTTAGTCTAGGCATTCAAACTAGTCAGTAATACTAACACTTATTATTGAAAACATTGTCATTTCTTTACTTTTTCAAAAAATGTTTTCTAAACATATTCTAAACATATAATAAAACATTGGATATTTTGAATATCGTTTATATTTTTGCTTAATTAAATTTTGTGGGCTTTAAGAATATGTTCAGTATCTATAACTTTGAAGTTTAAATTAATGTTTTCTTTTTTCTTTAACCTTTGCCAACTGAGTAAAATAGATCACTCTGAACAAAATTCAAAATAGAAGCAGGCTTTTCCCCTTTACTTTTCACACAGTGGTGCCAAATGTGGCCTGTGCTTTTTTGAGCTTCCATAGGAACAGAACCTTGAGGATGGATCTTTCTATTGGTTCTGGATTATCTGGAAGTATTTTTCTGATCTCATAAAATTCACAGCACTAATGGCACTGTTGCCAAAAAGAAAAGGGACACTGTCGTCCATGACATGCTCTGAGCAAAATGCTGATGCTCCATGCTTTCCACCCCCCATTCAGTCTCATGAGAATGGGCCTTGGGCCTTGGATAGTTCCTTACCAGGAGTTAAAGAGCTCACACAGCTTGTGCCAGGCTTATCATCTCATGGGAGATAGCTTTCTCTTTCGTGAGCCCAAAGTATTCTCTTTTCTTCTGCTTACGAGTCAGCATCATACGGACCTTGGCTAACCTCACTGCTGCATCTGTCGTCTGAGAGGAGGGGCTGGGCTCCTTCCACTGAGGCACGAGAGGGGCATATGTGAACAAATTGGCCTGTGTTGGCTGCCAGGAGTCACCCGTGAGAGACCAACACCCACTATTGAAGCAGATCTTGCTCTCTCTCTTCTGTCTGTGAGTAAAGCATTGTTGCATCCAGGGCTTGACTGGTGGTATTTTCCATGGTGACTTGTAACTCAGATACCAAGATGCAGTGGGCAGGAGTGTTCGGAGTCCTTCCCTGGAACTAGTAACCGTGCACGGTGTTCTGCTAGATACTAGTCTGTTCCTAAGTGCATAGGAGAACTTGAAGAAAGAAAATGGTGATCTCAAGTCTCCAGATGGACTAGAATGCATCTGACTAACCTAAACAAACTTTTTTAAAACATAAACAGAGGGCTGAGATTTCCAAAAACCAAACCTGAAGTCTAGTCCTGAAGTTGCCTGGATTTCAGTGTAAATTGGATTCACCACCTTGCAGAATTTTTTATGTTGGTTACATGGAATTGGAAGAAGTGGAAACTAAAAAAATGAGATGGGGACATATAGACAAATCCTGATAAAACTGAGGACATTGGCTTTCTTAATTCCATTGAGTTTCCTTTGCTAGAAGAGGCTCTTCATCCATTGTGTGTGGAGTTGGTTTCTACCTCTCTGAAGAACATAAAGTTTCCTTTGAGATAAAAACCTTGCAGAGCACTGCTGATCCTTGTCAAGACCTACTTACATTCAATATTTTTTTTAGATCTATAACCAGGCTAAAATCCTGGGGCCAGCCCTGGGGGTTAGGTACAAAATGTGACACATGAAATAGTGCCATATGCATAAAGATAACTGCAATATTTTACCAATCTTTTAAAAAGATTTATTTATCTTAGAGATAGAGAGCATGTGAGCATGAGCAGGGGGAGGGGCAGAAGGAGAGAGAGAGGGAGAGAATCTCAAGCAGACTCCCTGCTGAGTGTGGAGCCTGACATAGGACTTGATCCTATGACCCTGAGATCTGACCTGAGCTGAAATCAAGAGTCAGCTGCTCAACCCAACTGAGTCACCCAGGCACCCGGATTTTACTAATTTTTATTGACAGAATCCTGGGGCAACTGTATAGGAATGAATCCTAAAGTAGAACAGTGTGAGGGAAATACAATCATGGATTGGACTGATTTGCCAATATGGATGAAATAAGCAGAGATTCTGGATTTCATGTTTTATTTATTTTTTATTTATTTTTATTTTTTTAAAGA
This sequence comes from Ursus arctos, assembly GCF_023065955.2. Lineage (NCBI taxonomy): Eukaryota > Metazoa > Chordata > Mammalia > Carnivora > Ursidae > Ursus > Ursus arctos. The sequence goes on along the minus strand of NW_026622985.1, from coordinate 31,347,807 downwards.
TTTTATTTATTTATTTGACAGAGAGAAAGACAGCAAGAGAGAGAGGGAACACAGCAGGGGGAGTGGGAGAGGAAGAAGCAGGCTCCCAGTGGAGGAGCCCGATGTGGGGCTCGATCCCAGGACTGGGATCATCCTCTGAGCCAAAGGCAGACGCCTAACAACTGAGCCACCCAGGTGCCCCGGATTTCATGTTTTAGTTTAAGCAGCTAGTATGGCTCTAAGAGTACTTGGTTAGTTTATTGAAACATGGATCCAAAGATGATCTACACTAATTGAAGCTGAAATTTCAGGTGTTCTTTGATGTACTGTAGGTCTAGGAAAGGCTTGGGAAATTGTAATGAAAGACGTGGTATGTTATGTAAGATCTATGCACCCAACCCCGATCTATGTTTAAGAGGTTGGGCCAGAGAACACTCTGCATTTATTTATTTATTTTTAAACGATTTATTTATTTATTTATTTGAGAGAGGGAGAGCAGGGGGCGGGTAGGGGCAGAGGGAAAGGGAGAGAATCTCAAGCAGACTCCCCACTAAGCACGGACCTCTGTGCAGGGCTCAGTCTCACAACCCTGAGATCATGACCTGAGTTGAAATCAAGAGTTGGATGCTTAACCAACTGAGCCACCCAGGCACCCCCACTCTCTGCATTTAAAGTATAAGAAATACATTTGTAAAGGAGCCCAGTTTCTTTGAAGAGCTCAGTATTGGGCTATTATTTATAAGTCAGGACTGACAATGGGTATGCTGTCATCAAAATGGGCTGTTAGAATTCAAAGGAGATGATGAGATCCTGGGTGGCAGGGACCAAAGTGTGGCCCTTAATTGTGAAAAGCAAGGTGGGCTTAGTTACCATATTAGACAGCAGAGTTGAATCAGTAATCAGAATTTGATCTGCAGAGAGAGAGATCTTTGATAATCATGGTGTCTGTTGAACTGAAATATTTTTACAGCCTCTTATAGTAATACTTGAATGTTTAAGTGGCAAAGTCTAGGCCTGGGAATAAAAGTCTGACTTGAATAACAACAATAGAGTCATGTCCTTTTGATTAATTCCCAGACATGAGCCAGTTTCCAGATCCAGAGTTCCTTGAATGAAAGGGAAGCCAGGTTCCCTTGAGGAGTGATCCTTTGACATAGCCGACATCTTATACTGGAAATCTCAATGTTCCTTAAAGGGACCTATTGTTATTTACCAGGGTAGTGAATTGAAGAAGGGGAAATAACCAGTGTTTTTGGCAGTTACTGGATACTGATCTCATAACTGACACTTATTTCTAGAAACCCCAAATGCCATTGTGGTCCATAGTCAGAGGAGGGGCTTATGGATGCAAGGTAATCAATGGAATTTTGATTTAGATATGAGTAGACCAATGGGTCCTTGAGTCCATCCTGTGATTATTTCCCCAGTTTGGGAATGCATAGTTGGAATAGGCATTTTCAGCAACGGGTAGCGTCCCTACATTAGTTCCCCAACCAATGGAATGGTGGTTATTTTAATAAGAAAGGCCATGTGGTAGCTTATAGAACTTTTTCTTGTTTACCAAAAGAGTAAGTCAAAGACGATAGTACACATTTGAAGCAATTGCAGAGAATATGGCAACCACTGGGCTCTTGCAAAATGGTAACTCACGTCTTCACACAAGTTGCATAGTGGCTTGTGCAGCAGACGGATGGATCTTAGAGAATGTCAGTGGATTAGCACACCCTTAATTGGGCATTAACTCCAATTCTAGCTGCTGTTTCAGATGTGGTTTTGTTTTTGGAGGACATACCCTCATAACTTGGTATGTAGCTATCTACCTGGAAAAAAAATTTTTTTTTAAACTCTCTAGTAGAGACCAGATAGAGTGGTGAAATGATCTTTCGAAGACGTTATTATAGCACCAGCTGTATGACAACGCACTGCACGGTTGGGACAGTATTTTTAGGATGTGGGGCTTTAAAGATTTATTTATTTGAGGGAGAGAGAGAGAGAGAAAGCCCAGGATGGAGGTGCAGAGGGAGAGGGAAGCAAAGTCTTAAGCAGACTCCATGCTGAGATTGAGCCCCGCGTCCAGCTGAACCTTGAGATCACGACCTGAGCTGAAACGGAGAGTTGGATGCTTAACCGATTGTGCCACCCAGGGGTCCCAGGGGTGGTGGTGTGTGCTTTATATCACTGTTCAGTACATGGTCCTGTCTCCCCCAAATCCAGGATTCATGGGTTCTGGAATCAAGGAGTGACAATGGAGGGGATCCTTTCACAGTTCCCCTTGTGATGCGCCAGTGAAGTGTTGGCTCCCTGTCCCAGTGACTTTAAGCTCTGCTGACCTAGAAGTCTGAGTTCCCAAGGGAGTAATGCTTCTACCAGGGACACAGTACTGGTTCCCTTAATTTGGAATTTGCCACTGGCCCCTTTGGGTTTCTCGTGCTAGTGAATCAGCAGGCACAGAAGGAGGTGCTGTGGTGGCTAGGTTGTTTCTCTCGATTATTAAGAGCATGATTGTGTTGCTACTATGCTGTGTGGTATTGGGAAGAGTGTATCTGGAGTGCAGATATGCTTGGGGTGCCTCTTAGAAACATCCACGCCCTGTGATAAGAGTTAATGAAAAAACCCACAATAATCTAATACAGATGGCCCAAACACTTTAAGAATGAAGGTTTGAGTCACCTCACCAGGTGAGGAAACTTGAGTAGCCAAATTGCTCCTGAGGCAAAGGGAATGTATGATGGGTAGTGGAAGAAGGAAGGTACACACACCAGCTACAACTATATGAGAAATTAGAAATAAGAACTGTGATAATTATGCCCATCTTACTTATTTTGATATGAATTTGTTTGCATATATGTTAGCAATTATAACATATACATTTAAATATTTATTTTAGAGAGAGAGAGGAAATGAGCACAGGTAGGGGAGGAGCAGAGGGAGAAGAGAGAAAATCCTAAGCAGACTCCATGCTGAACATAGAGCCTGATGCAGGGCTCAGTCTTCACGACCCTGAGATCATGCCCTGAGCTGAAACCAAGGGCCGGTGCTTAACCCACTACGCCACACAGTATAGTTAATGTGTGTGTGTGTGTGTGTGTGTGTGTGTGTGTGTGTATCAGTTCCTTCCCGTTCCCTTCTCTTCTATTCCTTTACTATCTAACATAAGATGTATTCGTAGTGGTTAATCTCTACTGCAGAACAGCAGATAGGGAGTCTGATGCTGGCCTGCTGGCTCATCTTTTTGGATGGAGTAGAGCATCATCTGTGCTTGCAGCCTGTCCACATCACCCTTGTTGCTTCTCTGGGTCTCAGGCCAGGCACGCGTATAGCTCTGTGGTGACAAGCACCTGCTTCTGTAGGTCACCAGTGTGATGGAGGTGATAAGTGTTGAGAGATAGACACACATTCCAGTGGTTTCATTGATTTAGCTTTATCTTTGCAGATTTCAGTCTATCTTGTTCTACTCCTTTTTATATTCAGCTTTTCCTCCTCACTCTAGGCCCTGCTGACCTATAGTGACTTTGGGTTCACCAACGAACGCAGAGTGAACAGTCATCCACGGGCTTCTTCATCAGGTCTCCTTCCTGTCCGGTGGGGCTGATCCCCCAGCCCTTGCCTTCTGGACTTAGACTTTGTCTTCTATTGGACTTACACTCCCACCATTGAGTTAAGTCTAATATTATAACAAATGCCTTAATTTGCAACACTCAGATTGCTGGGATCCTGATACAGCACCCATCCTCATCATTAACGTTTACTGTATTGCAAATATTGTTCCAGTTTAATTTTTTCTAGGTCTGAAATTAAACTATAACAGTGGATGTTTTGAATATTATTATTAGGATTTTGCTTTAATTGAATAAAATATTGTTGGCTTTAAGAAAATGTTTAACATTTGTAACTGTGAGGCTCAAATTGGATTTTTACTGTTTTTTCATCTCTCACTTGCTGAACCAAAGCAGACCATTCTGAGCAAAATTCAAAATACAAACAGGATTTTTCTATTTAATTCTCACTCCCTGGAGCCAACTGTGGGTCATGATTTTCTTTTTTAGTTATATTGTTGACTTCTGGGTGAACCTGTAACTCCTGGGCGTGTATTTTTTGGAGGTTGACATTAAGAGTCCAGTATTACAGGATCACGGGGAGAAAGTGTCAGTCTTGCTGTGGTGGCTTTTTGTGCCTAAATTGTTGTAACATATTTAAATGTTAGTGGTGCTCCCAAGCATGTGCATTTCGTTGTGCCTGGAGCGTAGTATTTTTGCTAGGTCACAGACACATTAGAAAAAGAAATGGAGAGAATTTTTCTATGCTTTTATCCACTGTAGATTTGATATGTTACATTACATGCTTCTTAAATTTAACAGAGTAATGTTCCCCCTCACTGTATCTTTCACCTAGGAAGAAATCTAGTAAATAAAACCACTCGGGTCCTGGACAGAGAAGCCCAGGTAGATTCATCACTGCAGAATGCACTTTTGACTTCAGACTAGTCTATCCACATTTCCTTGCAATGAAAGAATCAGGCTATGTGGAAGTTGTTAAATAAATGTTCTAACACAGGCATCCTCATGGTGACCAAAATTACACGAAAGAAGCATATTATAATGACATATTTGCATAATACCCAGTGTTTTATGTTTTCTGGTTATCATTGTGAATCATCGCTATTCATATGAATTTTTTTAGAAATTGCATTGTATTGCACGGGGCTTTATGTAACATTCCTTGGACTGCAGAAAAAAGATGAAAGATTTCTTATTTCTTAAAAGGTAAAAATTGAGACAATTTTTAAGAGGTCAGAGAATGTCTTATTTTTGCCATACATATAGGAAAGGAAAACGTCTCCTTTTCACATTCAGAATGGAAGTCATTCAAAAGTCAGAAGTAAAGCGGAAAACCATTTCTTGAGCTTTGGCCCGATCGGATGCAACTATGATTTGGTGTGGCATTCAACCATTCACGAGCTGAACCCGGCTGGGATGTAACTCAGCTAAAAAACAATAAAAGTTAAAAAAAAAAAAAAAACCACATAATAATAGTTGTCTGTAATGTTTATTAAATTGTTCAAGGACTTGAAAGTAATATCTTTGATAGGTCAGGTCATACATTCTCTAAATTCGACAGTCCACTCAAAGGGAAAATGCAGGCTTTCAGACAGCTGCCAACTGTTAAAGAATTTTGATCACTGACTAATCTTACCTTGTGATTTAGGAGATGCGAGGGATTACATGAGGCTTAAGTTAGGCCAGCTTCCATTACTTTATCTCCTGTATCCTCTTTTCAGTATTTTGCTGTCATCAAGAAGTTACATAAATATTCCCAGGGTATAATCAGTCAGGCAGCCCATCTTGTCCTTTCCGCTGGCTGTCAGGTCATTCTGGGGAAAATGAAAGCTTTAGAGGACAACATAAGGTTATGCATTGCAGGAAGCATAAAAAAAGTATCTGCTCATGTGCTCAAATAGACTTTACTAACATGATAAAAATCATTTCTCAAATTGTAGATGTTGGACTTTATCCTATTTGGGCTTACCTAAGATTTGGAAAACATAGTTGCATTTCTGGACAAATTCTTGCTTTCTGTTCATCTTTTCAAGCTCCAAAAAGATGAGAGGAAAAATAAAATTCTTGTTCTGTTTTCTTTCCATTGCAATTTTAATAGTATATGAATCCATTTCTTTTAACTATATTTGCTTTCAAATAGCCTTTCTTTTTTTTTTTTTTCTTTTATAGCAGACCAACTGAGGGGCACCTGGGTGGCTCAGTCGGTTAAGCGTCTGACTCTTGAGTTCGTCTCAGGTCGTGATCTCAGGGTGGTGAGATGGAGCCCCGCATCAGGCTCACCATGGCATGGAGCTTGCTTAAGATTCTCTCTCACCCTCTGCCCCTCCCTACCTCGCTCATGCTCTCTCTCTCTCTCTCAAAAATATAAATAAGAATAAAATAGAATTTCTCTAACAGTTCAATTTATTTTATAACAACATTTACACCTGGATTTTCTTTGTTTTACACACACACATATACACACAGACACACACAGACACACTTCTTTTTCTCAAAAATCTTTACATGTGCTATATCTTGAATATAAGATCAAGTATACATGGATTGAAAGCTAGTACTAGTGTTTATTGTATCCTCTTTAAGGTGCAGATCACTCATAGGTGGAAAGAGGTGTTAATCTAAACATTGAGAATCTATCCTTATTTCCTGAAGAAAGGGAGAACACGGAGGAGGAAACTGACAGGAAGTGTGTTGAGAGAGGAAAGAGAGAGTTTTGGAGTTGGAAAGCCCTGGACAGCATGGGTCATTGAAGTAAATACTATTGGGGGTTAGTGTACAATTTTTGATATTTGTTGCAGTAATAGATTATATTAGATATTGCATTTTAATAATACTATAACTAGAACTTTGAGATTTATCTATAGTGCCCTTTAAAATTTGAGATCTAACACAATATTTTCTAGGAATTTAGACATATAGACATAAATAGACATATGACTAGCCAGGTAGATGATACGCCAATAGATCCACGAAGATAGGACATGTGTTTATTATGGTCTCAGTAACTACTAGAAGCATGGCAGGTGCTCAATATTGTTCATTGATTTATGGATGTTATTAGGTAAGGGGCCCTTATTTATATTCAGGGTGACTATCATTTGCTGTTTCATTCTTATGAGGCCCTAAGAGTTGTGACTTACTCAGGGTAACATAGAAGAGTCACTTCTATGACTCTTCCAGGTTTTCTAAAGTAAATTTGTAAACACTCACTTAAGTCTTCTTTCTACTATCATCCCTGTCTTGCAACAGCAAATTTGTGGCTCAGAAGTACATTAGACCATGTTACAAAACTACATTTGAATTTCTTTAATTTATAACATATGATAATAAGTGAATAGTGTGACATTTGTTACTGGCCATCAGGAGGAAAGAAATGTAATGGTATTAGTATTAGTTCATGTGTTCTTTATTCTTGCATGTAGTAGCCAGGTCAAGCAAATGTTGTGCTCTGTTTCCCAAGCTCCATTTTTCTCCTAGTCTTTTAGTTCCCTTGGATTTTATTACAGTGACAGTATCATCAAGTAATTTTTTTAGATTAAGAATTGTGGTGTATTTTCCATTGCAGGTAAACCAAAATAAGAACCAATAATCTGAACCATCATAAAAAGAAAGTGTCATTAAAGGTAATCTTTCTTTTTACTTTTTGAGACCTATGATTTGGGCCAAAATTGTAGTGAGAGTAAAAATGTGGCCTAAAGTGGCTGTCTGTTTCATTCTTTTCTGTATGCTGCAGATTGAATTTTGTCGGGGCCAGAGCCCAAGGAGTACATTTGCTTTATTTAGCCCACAAGGAAACCAGTCACTAGTCCCTAGACAGGTATGCAATTCTGAATTTACTTACATTTCATATTTTGTTAGGCAGCAATAATATAAAATAGCAAGATGAATTGAATTAATGAGAGTAAGAAAAATGAATCCTAGTAAAAATAAAGGAAGAAAAGTAAAGGGACTACAGGTAGGTTAGTTCATGACACCTTTCCTCTTAAATCCTGCATGCAATATTACCAACACTGAGCTAGACTTGTCTTTAAGATTTCTAGCAGTGAGTGAAAAAAATATGGCAGTAGGGCCAGTCTTAGTTTCTGAGTCATAAATGTTGATCAAGAGAGACACAACCGTGTATTATACTGAAAAAAGAGATAGACACCGTGCACCAAAGTGAACAATGTCTTTGATTAAAAACAATGAGTTTCATTGAGCTCTTTCTTATAACCTTTCTCAGTCTAGGTCTTTGATGGTAATTCAGCCACAGCAATTTGCAGCGGCCACCGCAATGTTGTACAGGGAGGCTCTCTCTTGAATGGTCTAATTTAATAACTCAGAGATGAATTTTAAAGAATCCAGAGGAGAGAATAGATGGCACATGCATTAAGTAATCCTCCATAAATATTTTGTGCCACTGAAATCTTTTGCTAGGTTTTGGGCTGCACTGAATTTGGCATTATGCCCCGGAAGGGAAGTTGCATGATGTTCTTTGGCATGCTCTAGTACTCAGTCATACCGGGAGCAAGGTAGAGATCTTATTGCAAAAAGTGACTTGCTTACCTAGGGTGCAGTTCTGAAGAGAAGGCCGCACACTATTTGGGGGATGTTGGCTGAGATGAGATTATGCCAGCCAGGTTATTCTGCATAGGGTGCCTTGGGACTCTCTACCAAACAAATAGTCGGGCAGTAGAAGCCTAACATCTTCTGTCGTAACAATGGCCAGAACAATGTAATCTTAATATATTTTAAACAAGTATAATTAAACTTCTGCTTTATAAAAAATAGTCTTAATAAAATGCATTAAGATAAACTTTCCGGTATACAGTCAAGTTCCGGTCAGGAGATAGGTACGATACCAGTAATTCGACTGGGGAAATTGGCATATTTTTTTCCTTTTATTTTAAATGGAGATATAATTTATATGCCGTAAGATAAATTACTCTTAGCATGCAGTTCTATGAGGTTTGATAAATGCATTCAGGCATGTAACCACTCCACAATCAATACACAGAACAGTTTTATCATTAAAAAAAACCCAACCCCCATCGTAGTTAATCCCTCTTCTCGTCCCTAGCCCAGCAACCACTGACTTGTTTTCTGTCCCCACAATTTTGCCTTTTCTGGAATATTATGGAAAGGGTATCAGAGTATAATGTTTTGAGACTGGCATCTGCACTTAGCACAACGCATTTGAGCTTCATCCTTTTTGTTGCATGTATCGGGGGTTTGTTTCTCTTTACCGTTGAGTAGCGCCCGTGGTACGGACGTGCCGGTTTGTTTATCCATTCTGCAGGGGAGGGGCATTTAGGTTACTCCTGTATTTTGGAGATTATGAATAAAGTCACAAAAAAGTATTTGTGTGCAGTCTTTGGTGTGAACAAAAATTTTCATTTCTCTTGCTATGAAGTTTGTCATAGAGATTGTTTTTTTAATTAATTATGGCCTACCTTCAAATAATATTATACCACTTCATGCGAAATGTAGAATCTTCCAACAGTGTCTCCAATCTTCCCTCCCATCTTTCTTGCCAGTTTTGCTACACATTACACTTTTACCTAAGTTATGATCCCATGAAACACTGCTACCATTTTTCGCTTTAGACAGTCAATAGACTATGAAAACACTTGAAACTTGACTTTCTATTCACTGTGTTTATGCCATTTTTGGTGGTTTTTATTTGTTTGTGTAGATCAAAGTTTCTTTCTGGTATTATTATTTTTATGTGAAGAATTTTTAAGAATCTTTCTTAGAATGCAGGTCTGCTAGTAACAAACTCTGTTTTTGTTTATTTGAAAAGTATTTCTCCTTCATTTTATAAGCTATATTCACTGCATATATGCTTTTGTGTTGACAGTATTTTTTTTTCCTTCAGCACTTTAAAGATGTCACTCCATTGAGCAGGAATATTTAATACAAAAACACATTCGTCTGTAAAAGTGGTTAATGGCTAAAACGAGTGGAAAAGGACCCTAAGGAATGTGGGAGTTGCTCCTATAGGACGAAGGGAAGAGCATAGCCAAGGAAGGAACAAAGAATTTGGAAGATGGCCCCCCTACAACAATAGATTCCAACCTCATGGGACAGGGTGTGGCTATGGATTGCCAGATAGTGGAAAAGTTCTCTGTGGCATTGAGGGATGAAGCTGGGCTGCGGAAAGCTGCCTTCTGGAGGGTCACAGAAACTGGTTGGAGAGTGAGCACCCCTGGACTCCTGCATGCCACTAGCTGCCATCCCAGAGGAAGGGAAAAAAATCACCCCAGAACTGGGAAAAGAAGCCCCTTTCTGTGCTGTTTCTTCCAGTGTCCCTCTAACTCTCTCCTCTGACAAAGCCTAACATTGTCTCAGCTAACAAAGGAGGGGTATTTATGGGGTTTTGCTTTGCTCTAAAAATGCAGGACAAAAAAATGTAGATTTGAAGCTAAGAAGCAATAAATTGATAACCAGCCCACGTGCCAAAATAAATGAGATGCAAAATGTACAAGGAGTCATATGAGACTTGCCCACATAAATGGTAGAAAACTGTATATAGAATAACCTGCCCTGATGGCTTCAGCCAAGAATCTTTCCTTGCCTCTTCCAGTGTTTTCCAGTGTCTGGTGGCCCCAGCCATAACTCAAGCCTCTGCCTCCATCCTTATATCTTCTCTGTGTATCTCTCTCTGCGTCCTTTCCTCTTCTTATAAGGGTACCAGTCATTATTTACACATGTAAATCCAGGATGATTCTATCTTCAGATCCTTTCTGAATCATGTCTTCAAAGATTCTATATCCAAATGAGGTCACATTCTGAATTCTGAGCAGACACAGATTTGGGGGGAATATTTTTCAACCTGTCACAATCATACAAAATTCAGTTGCATTTATGTACATACTAACACTACACATTTGGAAAATAAAATTTAGAAAACCCTTTGTAATCACAATGAAGGATACGTTCAGTAGCAGTTATGTAAGTCCTATGTACAAACATACCACACGTTGTTGGGAAAAATTAAAGAAGACCTCAAGAAATGGAGAAATACACCATATTCTTCGATTGAGAAACTCATTAAGATGGCAGCTTTCCCCACATTGACCTATACATTTAACGCAATGTCAGTGGAAATTCTGGCAGGCTTTCAGGCAGAAATTAACAAGGTGAATCTTCAACTTACATAAAATGAGCAAAGAGTTTGAACAGATACTTAACAAAAGAAGACACAAATGGTCAATTTGTACATGAAAGGATGCTCAACATCTTTAATTATTATGGAAATGCAAAATAAAACCATAATGAGATACTGAAAGACAGCAAGTAGAATGGCTGAAATAAAAAATATTGTAATATTAAGTGTTGGGCAGCAAGGGAAGCAATTGGAACTTTCATGTATTGTTGGTAGGGCTGTAAAATGGCACAGCGTTAGAAAGCCATTTAAGCAGTTTTAAAAAATGAAAACATACATTCACCATATGACCCAGAAATTTCACTCTTAGGTATTGATGAAGGAAAAATCAAAATGTATGTCCATATAGTAATTTGTACATAAGAATGTCAAGAGCAGTTTTATTCATAAACTCCAAAAGTAAAAAACCAACCACATGCCCCTCATCATGTAAATTGGTAAAGAAACTAGTACCTCCATATAATGCAAACCTACTCAGCAATGAAAATAAGTGAAATATTGATAATAGATAACAAATGATTCACAAAAACATTACGCTGAATTAGTCAGGCATACAGCAATGCCTACTCTATGATTTCCTTTTATATGATAGTCTACAGGAGGTAAAATTAATCTATAGAGATAGAAGTCACGTCAATGGTTGCTTGGGGTGAGCACTTCAACAGCTGGTAGGGGCATGAGGGAATTTCTGGGGGCGGTGGTAACGTTCCATGGTCTGTAGTTCGATGAATACGGTAGTTACATATACAATAACCATTTTCTTTCTTCTGTGCCCTTTAAAGGAGTACATTTTATTTTATGTAAATTATACGACCAAATAGTTTATTGAAAAAAAATTCAAACAGCCTGGGAATAATTTCCACCCCGTGTTGAGAATGAGTGCCAGATTGCATGTTCTTCACCTGAGAAAGTGGAGAAAGAGATGTTTTTAATTCCTGATTAGTGGAGTGTGGCTTGAGATGACTAGGGCCCCAGCCTGGGTGATGCCTGTTTGAATTTGGTGACCGTAGGAACAAAGCTAACAGGAAAGGCATAGATAGCTCCCAACTCTTCCCTCTTCACTCTTCAATTCAGTTTAAATTTGCTGGAAAAAATTTTAAGCAGTTGGGCCCTGGTCCACTGTGCCTGAACCTGGAGCTTCCTTCCCTCCAGAACAGTCTGACCTACACTCTTCCTGGGGGAGAAGGGAGTAAAGCAAGAACAAAAAGGACAGATGTGTGGGGCATCGTTCCAGCCACTTCACATTTGTCATCTCATTGCATTCTTAAAACCTCCCTGGTATGTAGTAATATCACATTTTCCGGAGTTTTAGAGAGGGAAAGCAATGCATGCACAGTCATACAGCACATAAGGGGTTCAGCCTGGATCTGAACCACCTTCTGTCTGCCTCCAAAGCCTATCTTGAGTACATAGCATTGTGTTACGCTCCCTCTTTTCCAGACTGTTTTCTTTCCTACACATCGCCTTATAATTGTTCACATCTGTGTCCTTAATAGACTGTGAAGAACTTTTTCATTTATCTTTTATTTTAGGCACCTGAAATGGTTGGCCCTAGGTCAATGTCTACGAGTGAATTAGTTCACTGTGCAGAAAGATCAGAATTGTGCTTAGAATTTCAGATTTACAACTGCAGGAGAGACTGGCTATAATACCACTGTGTTCTCATAAAAGGGTTTGCAGCAGACCATTCAAATCAAGTTGAAATAAAAAAAAATCAGTAACAAAGGGTAAATTGTTTAAATCTCAAGCTGCGTTATTTTAGGTTCAGTTTCGCGTTCTAGGCAATGACGTTTATTAGTTCTTTGATATAATCTAGACTGGCCATTCCATTTTGGGGAACAATTGGTGTTTAACTTGTCAGCACGGAAATTCTTAGCCTCAGCTAGCCTCACCTTTGATACCTCTTGATCAGATAATAGCAACGGGTTGCACTTACGCTGGAAAACTGCTCAGAAGTAGAAGTAGTAATATGCATTTGTTCTGGTTAGCTGTATTTTTCACTGCAACTCTGTGTTCTAAAGTCTGCAGTAATTGCTTACTCCCACGTGGGGGAGTTCAGCGGGCTGACTTGAAGCTATGGAGTCTCACCTGACAGGGGATCTAAACACCTCGGAAGCACACAAGCATCTTTCTCCTGGTCCTTTAATACGTCAGCATGGAGGTCAGCAGGGAGCCGGATTGTAAAGTTGAAACTTTGTGTCACTTTGGGAAAAAAGAAATTACTTTTCTTAAAACGTCCGGTTGAGCCAAATGTTTTGACCTCTAGTATAAAAAGCATGGCCTTGGCAGACACCCTCGCCTACCAACATTCGGCCTTCTTTGTTTACAATACCCTGATTCTATTCAGGCTGCAACTAACCAGCCCCAGGTGAAGCCGGTTTGACTAATACAATGTAGCTATCCCGTTCCCTTAGCCATTGATTGGTCTAAGTGCGATCATGTGCTTTACTTCTAACCAATGAGAAGTCACAGGGTGGCTGTTTGGGGAGGATTTAAGGAGCCTGCTTTTTCTCCCAGAGAGATAGGGTCCTGTAAGTGGGGATTTTCTGCGTCTCTCTGGTTTTTGGGTTTCAACCCAAGCACATTCCCCGTCTCCTGCTCCGTTAGGGAGCCCAGCTACTCACACCTCAACTTTCCGTGGGAGGTACTGCGTGGAGCTGGAAGTCAGCACCTTGAAGACTCTGAGGAGAAGGGTAAGCAAGTTAGTCTCTCGGACCCAGTGATCTGGCATATTGTGCTGTTGAACCACTCCTAGAATTGCCATTTCAAACTTTTTGTTACATGAAGAACTGGGATAACTCTATCACTTAAGTTTCCAATGATTAAGTATTCTGTCACTTGCTGTGGAAGTGACATTCTGACACATGTGTCACATTCTGACCATTGATACATTGGTTAATACAGTTAATTGGTTTACTTTTCTCCCTTCCTTCAAAACAGAATGTCAGTGTCACCGTACTGCTCTCTTACAACTGAGTTTCAGTAAAGAGTTAAAACTGCTGCAATTTTGCTTTTTTAAAGTTTCTAATATTCTCGAGAGTCTTGAAAAGATGGAGTCAATCAGTGTGAAGTTAATTATCTAATTATGCATTTTTTGGGTGTCTGTTATCACTCAGTGAAGGTATGTTAAAATGATGAGGCCTTAAGCTATTGTCTGTTTTACTTTTAAACATTGCTATTCACCGTCCTTAGTCTAAAGTGACAAGCGAGGACTGACTAATTAGAATCAGATGTTTCATTTGGTGTTGGCAAGCCCGCGCTCCCACACGCACGCACGTGTGTGTTTACCAATCAAGGCAACCTGTACTACTTAGAATACATATATTTTTACTAAGCCCCTAGTTCATGTAATATTTGTTTCAGGATTTTTTTCTTTTTTGTTGTTCAGAAAATGCAGTAACTTTTCAGAGCATTTGGAGAGCACTATAAATAATTTACACCCTGACAAATGCCTGCCCGGTGAACAGAGAGCAGAACATGTGTGGGGTCGGGCCACTCATTACGCTGACTTGCAGCCCAACTGCACCTGAAGGTCCAGGGGAAATTTTTTTTCTCTCCCACTATGTATTCTTAAAACAGGACATGTACTTTTTGAATATTCTGAAGATTTATCTTTCTGCAGGATGCAGATAGCCTCCACTGATACCTTAAACCCTAGCCGGAAGCTACATGGCCCTTGGTACTGCTATTAAGGCAGAGTTATTTATATAGAAATGCATTCTGTTTTATTTTTCTCCTCTTTTGTATGCGTGCTCTTTCTCCAGGTAGCTGGAGTATTTCTGCAATATGTAGTGTATTTATAAATACTCCATTACTACAAACAAAAACACCTAGTGGTCTTTTTGTGGGTCAGGTTACCAGTGCCTTTGAATGGATTCCCCAAACCTCCCAAGGATCATTGGTGTATGAGGGAGTCCAAATTGATGCTTCTTGGCTCGGGTTTTGTTTGGGGAGAGGACCCCCAGAATCATTTAATGTGTACTTTAGTCCTACTCTCTGACCACATAGACTTCTATATTAATTATGACTTAGAGGCATGTGCTTATAGATCTCATAGAGATGAAAAATACATCACATTTTTTTTTCTTGAGGTAATTTTATTATTCAGTAAAAAATTCAGAGTAATGTTCTACACACACTTTGTTATATTTTATTTTTAGTCCCTTATCTTTAAAGAGTAACTTTATTATATTGTTTGCAATTTGAATTATCAGTCTCGTAAAGCTTTCATCGACTTTACATCTGAATATTACTCCTTTAGGGTAAAATAGATCGGTAGTCTTTATTTCGGATGTCTAGGAATCTGTAATGATCACTTTTTCTTAAGGAAGGGCCATCAGTTTCCAAGTGAAGTGGCAGTAGAGGTGAGATTATGGGTGAGGATTCCCAGTGACCTAAACATGATGAATAATGTCATTTCTAATGAAGTTGGAGAGGCTGTGCCAGTAATTTTTTTTTTTTTTGGGGGGGAAGGAAAACAGAGTTAGGTTACACCAGGAAGCACTAAAGAATGTAAAATGAGAAAGAAGTTCAAGGGATGAGATAATAGTGATTTAAACATTTGTACAAGTAGCTTTATTCTTATAAATAATTTGGTACTTAAAACAACATCCTGTCAGGAGGGGTTGGAATATAGGCTATTTACTGGGTAGTACAGAAATATTTCAGTATTTCAGAAGTGGATATGATCATTCCAGTGAATGCCAACTGAATAGTCGCCTTGGTTTCTTGTAGCAAGTATCGCTCAATGCTGACAGCTCAGAGCTTGGTGCCTGACAGAAAGGGTGTTGATGCGTCTGCTCTGCCTTTGTTTCTTTTGATTCCTGAGCCAATGAATGTTTTGTCTCCATTATTATTGTAGGTTTCTGTTGACCTTCTGGTCTACACAAAAATGTAGTTTTTTGTCCTAGTTAAAATTAATTTTTAAAAACTGTTAAGGCAGTGGTGGGAAAGTGTACATTCAAAAATACCAAAAGAAATGGAAATCTCCTTGACTGTATCTTTTTATTATAAAAAACAATGCTTTTTCTATCAGTGCTATGTGTTTGGGGCAGAAAGGTTTCCCAGCCTGGTGTCAGCTTAGCTGAAGTCTCATTCTCGCCTCCGATAACTCCTGTTTTGCTTCCATTCTCACTACTCCCCCAATATGGCAGATCACCCAAGACTGTCTCCAAACCCACCCCAAAATTTGAAATCCTCTTCATTGTACTTCCAGCAGCATTTGGCCAGTTGACGGTCCATGCATCCACCAAATTCTCTTTTCTGTTGGCTTATGGACACCATGTTCACACTCTTCTGCCTACCTTTCTAGTCATTCCTTCTTAGCATTAATTGTTTCGCCTCCTGTTCTTGATTTCAAAATTTTGGAAGTCCTCATGACTACCCTTTTACTGCTCACTCTACATTTTTTTGTAGGTGATTCTATTTCCTCAGCGTTCAACACTATATTCTGATATTTCCCAGATTCATAGAGAAGTCTTAGCTTCCTACCTTAAACCTAACTCTGTCTGAGACATCTTTCTTTAGATTATTTCAAATAATTTTGATCTTAACATATCTGAAATTGAATCTGTAATCTTTTAGTTTTGGATTTATTCTTTTTCTAGTCTCTGTGAATTCCACCAGTATCCTTGCATTTGCCCTTGCTAGAAATTAAGGAATGCGTCTCGATGCCGATTTTCCCAAACCCTCACTTAAGTCTGTCACCAAGTTCCATTAAGTTTTGCTGCCAAAGTATATCTGGAATCTGACCGCTGTATCTACTGCTACCGCTAGGATACTACAAACAAGAAGCCTGGCTTCTTTAGCCACTGTGTGAGCTTCCTATTTGGTCTTCCTTCTTAAAATCTTATCAAATTTGAATCCATTCTCCACAAACCAGGTAAAGAAATCTATTTAAAATAGAAATCAGATTTTGTAATTCCCTTCTGGTTTACTCTGAGTTTTGCAAAGGGTAGACACCAAGGTACAATTAAATGTGTGTGGATTTTATTAGGAGACCTCTAATGAAAAAAAAAAATGGGAAGGGATCTGGGGAATGTTGGAGAGCCATGAGACCAGCATACAAGACTGATTGTAAGAGCAGGAGAGAGGGAAGGGTTGAGGTTCAGCATCCCAGATTGGTCAGTCTAAGGACATGTGGCAGGGCTGTGGAAGAGTCTTTGAGACAAAGTTGCCCATCAAAGGAGTGTGTGTCTCCCAGGAGTTGGTCTCCCCTGCATGTCTGCCACTGTAGGTCACTGTCTTGGACAGCCTGTGAGAAGTGTGGCCTTGAGGCAGTTGCCACTGTGGATATCAGAATGATGCAGCTGAATATTGGGACAGTTATGCCACCTGTAGTTGATGTGTGAGGCCTATTCTCATGGCCATCTGTGTTAGTTTTCTAGGGCTGCCGTGACACATTACCATAACCTAGGTGTCTTGAAACTACAAAAATGTATTCTCTGATGGTTCAGGAGGCTGAAAGTCCAAGGTCAAGAGGTTAGCAAGGTTGGTTCCTTCTGGAGGCTCTGACAGGAAAACCATTCCATACCTCTCTCCTAACTTCTGGTGGTTGCTGTCAATATTTTGCATTCCTTGGCTTATAGGTACATGATTCTGATCTCTGGCCCTATTTTCACACTGCCTCTCCCTGTGTTTCTGTGCGCCCTCTCATCTTAAAAGGACAAAAGTCATTGGGTTTAGGCCTCACTCTAATACAGTGTGACCTCAACTAAAGACATCTGCAAAGATCCTATTTCCAAATAGGTCTTATTCTGAGGTTCAGGATAGACATGAATTTCTGGGGGAAGCTGTCCAATGCCCTATATCGCCATACCTCTTTAATTCTTCAATAAATAGAACACAAATAGGTTAAAATGAGTGAGGTTTAATGAAAATGAGTAGTACATAAAAATGCAGTTGGATGGAGTTAGGAAAAGGAATGTGTCAATCAGGAACATCAGATAAGAGGATCTGGGAGTTTGAGAGATGGTGTGTGATATTATAAATGGAGAGGAAGGGAGAGTGGAAGAGGTGTTTCAAAGTGAAAATATAGAGAACCTGACAACTGACTACATAGAGGAAGTGAGGGAAAGAAAGTATAAATGGTTGATGTGACTGGGAGATAATAGTGGAAGAAGATAGGCTATTGAGAAAGACTACTGCTCTTGGTCAATGTTTAATTCTTTTGTTTGCTGTTATAAATTTATGGAGGTGGAAAGATAGGGGGAGATATCTAAGAATAGATAACATGGATTAAGATGAAAGATGCTGAAATCCTAACGAAGGAGCTCC
Organism: Ursus arctos; assembly: GCF_023065955.2. NCBI lineage: Eukaryota > Metazoa > Chordata > Mammalia > Carnivora > Ursidae > Ursus > Ursus arctos. The sequence continues at coordinate 31,329,849 of NW_026622985.1, read as the reverse complement.
CCAAGTAAGAAAGGGTGGGAGAATACCATGCATTATGAATCCTATCAGTCTTGGATTAGAGAACAGTGTCCCTCTTCTCTAGACATAGAGGTGCATTTTTTTTTTTTTTAAGATTTTATTTGTTAATTTGACATAGAGGCAACCAGCGAGAGAGGGAACACAAGCAGGGGGAGTGGGAGAGGAAGAAGCAGGCTCATAGCGGAGGAGCCTGATGTGGGGCTCGATCCCAGAACGCCGGGATCACGCCCTGAGCCAAAGGCAGACGCTTAACCGCTGTGCCACCCAGGCGCCCCTTGAGGTGCATCTTTTGAATAGTGTGAACTCATCTTTGCCCTTCTGTTTGTAGCACAAAGCTATGAAACAAGACAAAGCAGCAAACGCGAACCAGTCACTCAGCTGGGGATAGCAAAATGGTGTTCCCATTCCTGAAGAGCAAGATCTCTGGGCAGGGGTCAGAGAAAGTAGAAACACAGGCATTTCGATTCCTTAAATTTCTGCATTACAGAATATGCAGACTGTATAATACAAGATCCTAAAATAGGTGTGGTTAGAATTTAAGTGAAGAAGAGCTTTGTTGCCCTTCATATGTGTATTTTGCACTAAACTGAGCTGTTTTCCAGCATTTTCTTCCACAGTGCTTCTCTGTTTTCAACCAGAGCAAGGTCTAAGAGTTTCTTCACCTTGACACTATTACTATTTTGTCGTATGGTGTGGTGATGGGGAGCCGTTAACCGCATTCTTGACCTCTACCCACTAGACGCATTAGCACAGTCCCCTGCCCACCGGTTGTGGTAGTCAGCATTCTCTCCAGACCTTGCCAAATGTGCCATGGGGATGAGATCAACCCTGGTTGAGAAGCACTGGTTTAAATCATGGCTGTCACAGGCGAGATCTGCTTGGTCTGTAGAGTAAGAACTCTTAACACGATAACATAATGAAGGAAATGTGCTAAACCAATTACATATCCGGTAAAGAGGATTTGACTGAAAAGCTCTGAGCATCGCCAATTTTGCTGACCGTTGTATTGTAGCCAGAGTGCCGAACATACACTTGGGAAGTTTCTTGATCAGCCCTCAAGTTTTGGAAGAAAGATAGAACAAATGCTCAAATATTTTCTCATCTGCTGGCCCTTAGAACACATTACGAAACTGTGTAGGGAGGTGACCTGGGTATACTGATGACTACAAATGAATGCCTACGAATTGTCAAATTAGCCTATTTCACATAGCCTCTTGTTTGTAGTTTGCTAAATGTCTTGGATAAAATCTCTGAAGGTTGAAAAAGCCCAGAAAGGCCTTTTGATTTACTCAGCTCTTAATGCTCAGTCTCATTAATGTAAATGTAATTGATGTCTGCTACTTGTTATCTGTACAGAAGGTCGGGTTTTGAAAGCTTTTCTGAGATGCGGTTGGGATTTCTTGGTGAGATTTGTTGATCTTTCTTTTTTCTAAGAGTCTCAGCCCAGCAGGTCTTCTCTCCCTCCATTGTGAGTTCAGCGGAGTTTGCACCCTGCCAAAGCAGGCTTTCTCCTTCCTAATTCTCTTTAGCTTTTATTTGTAGCTTTGTTCTGTGGGGATCCTGAACCTACAGCGAATGAAATGTGGCAGGTATCAAACTGCTGACACTCTTTCAAAGCAGACTGAGCGAGCAGCCAAATTTCAGGGTTGTGCTTAATTTGAAAAATTGGTTAGGAAGTCTTGCATGCAGAGAAGCATCTGGGATGTTTGAAAAATGGCATTGGTGTTCCTAGCTGGAAAGAGGAGGCTGTTGACCAGTGTGGAATGAAGCAAGCATGTTGCTCTGCATTCCAGCACTTGGAAAAACTTTTCCTCGTTTTAAAAGTATGCACCTTTGCTCGTTTTATCATTGAGGGGCTTTAAACCCACCATGCACCTTCCTATCTCTCTGGACTCGATGGAAGGAGGGTAGCTAGAGTGGGTCAGATGTGAGGGGACCTGGCACAAGGTACCAGTCGTCCATCACGCTTACTCCCTACCGCCGTTACAAATGCTAAATGGCAGCCTCAGAAGAATTCTCCCCTTGGTGTCTCCAGCAGGAGTTTCCTTGACTATATAATAATCAGATTTGACCAGATGGTGATGAGTCTGGGAATGCTTTCTGAATGGATGCTTTTTAATCATTCCTGCTAGGCTTCCTAATTCTGAGTGGACCAATCAGCTTCAGGCTGTGCAGGTTCTAAGAAGTCTCACAATTTGGACTAGAAGATTGTTACCAATTGTGATTTCCCATAGTTCAATGGGAGGGCAATTTTCCCTGTCTGCAGTAATTTTAAGTGACTGAAGTGACAGATTGTGACAGATGGACAGCCGCCATGGAGAGGCCTGATGACATAGGCTTGGATCCTGTCAGTGCCTTTTTATGTATTTAGCCTGTAAGAAAGATCACTACTGGGGTCTCAGGTCTGTGCGTGATTCTCCTACAATCTGAGGTCTGAGCTGAGTGTCTGAACTTCATGATCTTGGCTTTTGTGGTGGATGCTGTGGGGCCTCACCCAGTTCCCTCTTCAGTCATCTACTCAACAAAGTTTTGGCTGCTAGTGGCTCGCAGCTGGGTCCTTCTCTAGAAGGGAACTGCTTCAACCAAGATCCCTTCAGTCCCCTTCTCTCCTTGAGGAATGCACATCCAGTGATCGGGCTGGGGTACAAGGGGGGCACATGTAAGGGACCATTCCCCATCAAGAGTTCTGTATGGGGTTGGCCAAGGCCCTTCTCTCTCTGCTCAATCCTGCTGCCACAGTTAATGCTCCCCAGATAACTTTCTGCATGCAGATCTCCTTCTCTGAATCTGTTTCTGCAGCCCAACTACGGCAGCCACTTGGGGGCGGGGGGGGGGGGGCAGAAAACAACAATAAAAAACAAAGATAAAAACAGTGAATGTCCTGTCCTCTATTCAAGGAACAAGGAACTTTTTCAGTTGCAGCCTGAGAGTGGTATATCAGAACATGATAATCTCTCTCTCAATGCTGGAAGTAATAAAATTTTTTTCCCCATCAAGTAAAAAGCTATGGTAATCATGCAACAGACATTAATTGAGACTCTTACATATGCTAGGTATTGGGCCAGGTGACATAAAGATGATGGGGTCTCTGTTCCTGAGGAGCTTGTGGTCTAGGAAAAAGATTGTATCACCCCTTCCCCCCTTCAGAACCTGTAATGGCCTGTGACAAGAGGCAGCAGTAAAGCGGGGAAGACGGTACAGGAACACACAGGTAGGACTACGTGCACAGATGACCACGTCCCAGCTTAAAGTCTGCCGCCTCCTCCCCACTGACCTCTCTGTCTCTCCCTCTTCTCTCTCTCAGAGCTGTTCAGGATAGCGGGGCTTCCCATGTTCTTCTAGTTTTTTTATTACTTAAAATTATACTAACTTTGTGCTTGTTGGTCTTAATTTACTTGAGATTACAAAAATGGCAATAGATATTCTACAGCTTTTTAGAAATTGTGCTCTCTGGTGGCGTGAGCATTGCTTTCCATTTCAGCGCAAATGTTCCCGCACTTGGGTACTTCTATTATAGTTGGGTAGAACGAAAATTCTTTAAATTCTTATTTCTTGTTGATTATGCACCATGTTCAAGTCTTTATGAAAATAGTTGTCTAAATTTGTGTTTAAGTTTTAAATTGAGTTTGGGCATTTGGAAGATGTAATGTTTTGCAAAATTCTAGTTCTGTTCACATCTGTTTATCATCTATTTTACGTCATTAACATGAGTATGTTTTCTGTGGGCGTGAGGCTTAAAAATACTAAAGGCTATTTAGGATGAAAACTGTTGAATCAAAGAAGTTAAAACTCCCCTCAGATTCAACGCAAGTCTATTCCTAAACTAGTTTTATAAGTACATTTCAAAGGAAATTGTGTTTTTAGGACCTTTAATGTAGGTGACACATACGGTCTAATGGATTTGGCAATAAAGAAAAGTGGAAAAATATCATTATGTCAGAGATTAGCAAGAAAAGAAATGCAAATGAAATCCTTTAGATTTGCTTAAGTATTCTTTTTTTTTTTTTTTTTTTTTTTTTGCCAAATAGTAGAATAAAAATCATTTTTGATCCCTTATTAAGAGTCAGGTGTGCAAAACTGATGGGGTAGGAGATGATCAATCTCCTTTGCAATAAAGGAAACTAACATGTTTTTTGCAAATGAATACTCTTAGCAGTGTCTGCATGGTAATTGAAGGTACTCAGTTTTTATCTGAAAGTAAGCAGAACTATTTGGAGTCATAGGAAGTGAGAGAGAGAGAGAGAGAGAGAGAGAGAGAGAGAGACTGTGTGTGTGGGGGGGGGGGTTGAGATTTTTTCTCCCGCATGCGTTTTCATTGGCTTTTGGCTTCTTATGGCTGGGAGCTGGCCTGGGCGTGGAGCCTTTGCTTGCAGGAGACACTGGTGCTTGGGAGAATGTGGTCAGTGGCAAGTAGTCCTAGAAGGTAAGGGCTCTGAGCCCACACACTCGTGGTGCCTTCCTTTACTAGAGCATTAAGCACAGCAAGAGGATGGTGGGCTTGGGGCGGGGGACAGGGAAGAGAGGATTTAATGTTGGAGGAGAGAGAATGCTCAGTCCGGGCTCAAATTAGTCACCTGCTGGGCAGCAACAACTATGAGATCTTGAAGCTTCACTCAGTTCCTTTAGCTGTAACTCCGGAATGAGGGACTCTTTTTCCTTTGATAATCTCTACCTGAAAGTGCCTGTGTGAAACCCAAAACTAACCTTTCTATACTTCTGACACTGTTCTGTGTAATCTCACACTGTTAATTCTGTGTCCACTGATTCCGTTCTCCTCCTTTACCGCAGTTCACCTGGGAACACATGTCTGGACCACTTCGTCTTTCCTATAAAGGATTTTCCCAAATCGTGGACCAAAGACAAAGGCAGCACATGAGATGACATGAGCTGACTCAAAGGGTATTAAGTAATAACCCATCACACTGTGAAAATTCATTTCTATCTCCTTTTTACTCGTAATTGGTATTATTTTAGGTTGTGGCAAATTTGTCTTCCCAGAGTTGCTAGAAAAAAATATTTTCACAAATTAAGAACAGCTCTCAGGAGCTGAAGCACTGCTGAAGTACCCTCAGTAACACTGGCTTAAATACAAACATTTAAAGTTGTCTTTATTTTAAATACTTTATTTATTTCCTTTTTTTTTTTTTTTGAGCAGCTTCAGATTTCTAGCAAAATTGAGAAAAAAGTGGAGAGATTTTCCTTCTGTGTCCTGCTTGCTCATGTGCACAGCCTCCCCCACTATCAGCATCCCCCACCAGAGTGGTCCATTTCTTACAATTGCTGAACTTACATAACACATCATTAAAATGCATCCTTATGGTAATTTTCCATTTATTATGCCAAATAATACTAGGTTTTGTATCGTAGAGATCTCATTTAAATATGCCAGTTCAAAGAAAAGTATTACACAGTAGTACAGGTGATAAACTAACATGGGAAAAATTCTGGAGGTGGTTCTTGAATAACTGAAGTTTGGAAAACACTCATCTTTTGTTTCCTTTTGCTTTTCTTTATTTTTCTTCATAGGGTTCTTGAGTGGGTCCCATTTGTTTCAGTGGCATAAATAGTGCCGGTATATTGAAGCCTCCCAAATACATGTCTGACTTCTGAGCTTCTGAGTCCTTATGGGGCTGTTAGAGTACCCACAGGCTCGCCTGGCCAAATGTGAACTCATTTTTTTAAATTATAAAACTGTGCTTCCTCAGGTGTTCCCAGTCGTGATTAATGGCATCTGCCCCCTCTATCCCCCTGCCCCAAGTTAGCAACCCAAGAGATTGACTTACCTCACCCTCTCCCATCCCATTTCTTCCCATCCAGAATCCTTCTCCAAATTCTGTGGCTTCTTTTTCTTCAGTCTCCTTTGAGTCTGTTCTCTTTTATGTATATCAACAGTGCTGAAACTCCAGCCCTCACAATTGGTCTCTTGGACCGATATACTTGATTCTTAACTGAATTCTCTGCCTCCTTTATTGATTTCCCCCTCTGTCCGTGGTGCTCACCACCACCTAAGTTATTTTTGTACAGTATATAAATCAACACATGCCATTCCATTGTTTAAAAGCCTTTGGTGGTTTGCACTTGCTTTCTTGAAATGATAGACATTCCCTTACTTGATATGTGAAGCCCTTCGCGGTCTGCCTTTTGACTACTCTTCCATTTTTCATTTCCTGACCTCCCCTTCGGATTTCCCACCTCACACCTTGTATTATGGCAACATTACAGTTTCCTAGTGTAGTGATTGTGTTAGACCTCTTTGCCTCTGTACACATGACTCCATCTACTAAAAAGGAAGTCCGGATAGTGTTTAAAAGCAAAGTATTTGGGTCATTGTTACTTTTAAGTATGTGATTTTAGTCAGATTACTTAACCTTCTTATGCCTCAATTACTTTATGTAAAATGGGAGTGTGTACTAAGAATAATACACCTCCCACAGGTTTGTTTTGAGGACGCAGTGCTTAAATATGTGAGGTTCCTAGAACAGTGCTGGAAACACACACGAAGTGCTGTATGAGTAATTACTGTCACTCTGAATACCTTTTCTTCCATGTCCACTGAGTGAACTCATACACATTTTTTTTCATTTTTGAAATTGCTCATTTTATTTTATATAGTATAATGTATAAAAATGTCAAATACAATGTTGGATAAAGGACTAATAATTTATAAGATGTTCATGTTAATGATGCAAACATAATTCAAACACAGCGAACTTAAGAGGAAATTAAATAAAATGTATTTAAATTTTTGATAAATTATAATTAAATGTCAATGTTAATTTTTTAGAAAGTATCTCTCTTAAATGATTCTTTTTTAATTAGTTAAAATTTCACGAATTTTTTGGAGTTATTGCTGGAATGAGACAGATTTCATCCTAAATCCTATTTTCTTTTCTGTAGATGTAAATCATAAGAAACTTATAGAAGAATGAATAGATAAAATAAATTGGATAAGTAGATAACTTGGAATGAAAACTTTTTTTTTAAATTCTTCAGGCTCTATTAATCAACTTTAAGTACACGTTTTTAAATTACCTGATCATTTAATTTTATTTCATTAATTACTTCAAATATATTTGTTTAGATGATTTTCAAATATTACTTTCATTTTGGATTATCTGCTTTTACAAACTTAATACTTTTACTCTATTAAACCATATTTATGTACGTTATTGTCAAAAACAGTTCTGTTAAAGTTATTAAAAGTCTATCATTTCATAATTACAATCTTACTACTTTCCAGCTGGTCTCATCTTTTCACTACAAATAGAATACAGCATGATTTTTTTTTTAATTTCCAGTTAGCATACAGTATAATATTAGTTTCAGGTGTAGAATTGAGTGATTCATCACTTAATATAACACCCAGTTCTCATCCCAACAAGTGCCCTCCTTCATCCCCATTGCCTATGTAATCCACCCCTGGTCCAGCAACCCTCACTTTATTCTTTATAGTTGAGAGTCTGTTTTATGGTTTGCCTCTCTTCCCCCCACCCCCATGTTCATTTGTTTTGTTTCTTATATTCCACATGTACGTGAGATCATATGGTATTTGTCTTTCTCTGACTGACTTATTTCACTTAGCATAATACTCTCTAACTCCAACCACATCGTTGGAAATGGCAAGATTTCATTCATTTTTATGGCCAAGTAATATTCCACTGTATATATGTGTATGTATATCTACAGACATGTGTGTGTGTATATATATGTATACATACATATATATAAAATACATACATACTGTATCTTTCTTATCCATTCATCAGTCCGTGGACATTTTGGCTCTTTCCATAGTTTGGTTATTGTTGATAATGCTTCTATAAACATTGGGCGCATGTACCCCTTCAAAGCAGTATTTTTTTTTTAATCCTTTGGGTAAACCCCTAGTAGTGGAATAGCTGGATCGTGGGGTAGTACTATTTTTAACTTGTGCAATCTCCGTACTGTTTTCCAGAGTGGCTGTACCAGTTTGAATTCTCCCCCAACAGTATAAGTGGGTTCCCCTTTTTCCACATCCTTACCAACCTCTGTTGTTTCCTTTTGTTAATTTTAGCTATTCTGTCCGGTATGAGGTGATCTCATTGTAGTTTTCATTTGTATTTCCCTGATGATGAGTGATGTTGAGCACTTTTCATATGTCTGTTACCTCTCTGGATGTCTTCTTTGGAAAAGTGTCTTCCTATCTTCTGCCTATTTTTTAATGGGTATATTTGTTTTTTGGGTGTTGAGTTTGATAAGTTCTTTATATATGTCATTTGCAAATATCTTCTCCTGTTCTGAAGCTTGCCTTTTAATTTTGATTGTTTACTGTGCAGAAGCTTTTGATCTTGAAGTCCCAATAGTTTATTTTTGTTTTTGTTTCCCTTGCCTCAGGAGATGTGTCTAGTAAGAAGTTGCTGTGGCCGAGGTCAAAAAGGTTACTACCTGTGTTCTCTAGGATTTTGATGGTTTCCTGTCTCACATTCAGGTCTTAAATCCACTTTGAATTTATTTTTGTGTAATGGTACAAGAAAGTGGTCCAGTTTCATTCTTTTGCATGTTGCTGTCCAGTTTTCTCAACACCATTTGTTGAAGAGAGTATCTTTTTCCCATTGGATGTTCTTTCCTGCTTTGTCAAAGACTAATTGACCATATAGTTGTGGGTCCATTTTTGGGTTTTCTATTCTGTTCCATTGATCTATGTGTCTGTTTTTGTGCCAGCACCAGACTGTCTTGATCAGCGCAGCTTTGTATGTAACTTGAAATCTGGAATTGTGATGCCTCTGGTTTTGATTTTCTTTTTCAAGACTGCTTTGGCTATTCAGGGTCTTTTGTGGTTCCATACAAATTTTAGGGTTGTTTGTTCTAGCTCTGTGAAAAACACTGGCGGTATTTAGATAGGTATTACATTAAATGTACAGATTGCTTTGGATAGTAGAGACATTTTAATAATGTTTGCTATTCCAGTCCATGAGCATGGAATGTTTTCCCATTTCTTTGTGTCATCTTCAATTTCTTTTATAAGTGTTTTATAATTTTTGGAGTACAGATCTTTTATGCCTTTGGTTAGGTTGATATCTTAGGGTTTTTGGTATGATTGTAAATGGGATTGATTCTTTGATTTTCTTTTTCTGCTGCTTCATTATAGGTGTATGGAGGTACAGCATGTTTCTGTATGTTGATTTTTATCCTGTGTATTTACTGAATTTGTGTATTAGTTCTAACAACTGTTTTATTGGAGTCTTTTGGATTTTCTACATAGTATCATGTTGTCTGAAATACTGAACATTTGACTTCTTCCTTGCTGGTTTGGATGCCTTTTACTTCTTTTTGTTGTCTGATTGCTGCGTGTTGAATATGATTTTGTTGTCTGATTGCTGAGGCTGAACTCCTATAAATTCTTTTTTTTTTTTTTTTAATTTTTAAAAAATTTTATTATGTTAGTCACCATACAGTACATCCTTAGTTTTTGATGTAGTGTTCCATGATTCATTGTTTGCGTATAACATGCAGTGCTCCATGCAATACGTGCCCTCCTTAATACCCATCACCAGCCTATCCCAATCCCCCACCCTCCTCCCCTCTGAAGCCCTCAGTTTGTTTCCCAGAGTCCATAATCTCTCATGGTTCATTCCCCCTTCTGTTTACCCCCCTTCATTCTTCCCTTCCTTCTCCTACCAATCTCCCTGCTATTTCTTATGTTCCATAAATGAGTGAAACCATATGATAATTGTCTTTCTCTGCTTGACTTATTTCACTTAGTATGATGATCTCTTCTAGTCCCATCCATGTTGCTGCAAATGTTGGCTAATCATTCCTTGTGATGGTTGAGTAATACTCCATTGTATATATGGACCACATCTTCTTTATCCATTTGTCTGTTGAAGGGCATCTCGGCTCCTTCCACAATTGTCCTATAAATTCTTAAAGACAGATGCAGTATCACCTCCTCTGAAATTTGTACTTAGTCTCTGGGGGCATATTGTTTCCCTTCCAGTGTGCCTACACTGGAAATACACTGTACTTATTTGAGCAAATCTCATATTCCATTGTATTTCTTTTGTTTTCTATTTTTCCCATTATTAGATTGTGAGCTTCTGTAAAGAAAGGATTGTATTTTACTTATTTTGGTCTGCAAGGAGTATGTACTTAATTTGTCAAATGAATGAATAAATACAGAAAAGTACATGATCTTTAAAAAATGTTTTTTATCCGGGAAAATTTCAAAAACACAAAGTAGATACGCTCATACAATGAACTGTCATATACCCCAAATGTAGCTTCAACCATCAACATAGTACCATTTTTGTTTTTTCTATTCCTTTTTTGATAGAATATTTGAAAGCAAATCTCATTCATATTTTTATTTACAAGTCTGTAGATACCAGTAACAGGTAAGGACTTAGTTTAAACAAAACCGCAATGAACTAACTGGCAGTGATTCCTTTATTATCTAATACTCATTTTGTTTTATTTAGTTTTCCCCAAATATCTTTGAATTGTTGGTTGCATTAGGATCCTTCCCTCCAAAGTGTATGTATTGCATTTACTTCGTGTCTCTAAACTCTTAATGTCAAAGAGCATTCCCTCTTATACCATTGAATCTTTAAATAAAATAGATCATTTGTCCTTGAGCATTCCCCACATTTGGGGGTTAGATGACTGTGTTACTATATTATTTAACATACTCCTCTTTTCCTATATCCTGTAAAAATTACATCTAGAGAATTGATTAAATTCAGGTTCAATTTTTGTAAAAGAATATTTCATAGATCCTGGCATGTATCTTTGATTACATGATATCAGTAGTAACATGATGTCAGATTGTTCAGTGTTAGTGATAAGATTTCTCAGTGGGGTTTGGGTGGTATCAACCTCATCTGTCCATTTTAAAAAGTTCCTCATCATCCTTTAGCTTAATATTTTAGCAGCCCATGAGTGATCATTGCCTTGACCCATTATTTCATTAGGAGTTGCAAAATGGTGATTTTTTCCCCCCCTAATTCTACCATGTCTTCTGCTTGTCTTAGCTGTGATTTTTATAAAAAGAAGATTGTCCCCATTTATTTTTTTTTTTCAATTCTCTTAAGATGCAGTTCATTGAAAAAAGTGAAGATAAATGCACCAACTTTCCTTTTGAAAATTTTTACAATGATGGGATGTATGCTGGTAATGTCTAAAGGTGATCAGTGCAATTTTTTTCGATCATGATTTTGACCTCATGGCATTTTATATATTTACTATGTTTCATTCAATTGCAATCAGTATTCTTTATGATACTCAGATTGTTTTAGCTTTGGACTATGGGAGGTGTTCAAGGTACTCCTGAGTCCATTTTGATATGTCTTCAGACATCTTACCTAGTATCCTTGCTTTTAGGCACGGCAAGATACTCTCTTGTTCATTTCTTGCCCCAGATTTGGAATTATTCAATTGTCCCATTGTACTTACTTCCCTTATGTGTGAAATGGTATTTAGAGATGGTAATCTGAGTCCTAGTGAGATAGCATTGCTTCCAGTCTCTTTCAATGGACAGAAGTAGGAAATGGATATTTTATTGAAAGAAAAATCATGAGATCATACTTTTATTTTCAATTTAAATGAAAGATTACAGGTTTTTTTTTTTAACCATTTTACTTAATAACTCTTGTTCTGAAAATGGTTCCTAACTATATTACTATAATTAGATATGTGCTTTAATTTAATATTTTATAGTGGTTTCACTTATAAAATGCCTGTAGTACTAATAAAAGAATGAATACATTCTGTTTACCTTTCTGTGTCTATGCATGTGTGTATTTGGTCTTCAGGATATTCAATTAAAATTCTGTGTCTTAAAGCCATTTACAGTTATTCATCTACTTCTGATTATGCCACAAACACCACAAATAGCTAGATTTTTCTTCAGGTTGTTTTTTTTTTTTTTTTTTTTCCATTTTCGATGACCTTTGTTTTCCTAAATTTATTTTAAAAATTATGAGGATAGTTTCATGGTTTGACACTTGAATTTATAAAGCAAGGAACATTTAAAGATACCTAGGTTCTACCCTTGCCTTTCTCCTCCCCCCACCTTTTTCTTTCTCTTTTAGTAGTAACTTTGAAATATAGGCAAATCTGTTCATGTATTTGTCTACTCTTTCTTTCACAAAAGTAGCATGCATATACTTTTTCAAAAAATATTTAAACTTTTAAATTTTTTTCCTTTTTTTTAAAATTTAAACTCAATTAGCATATAATGTATTATTAGTTTCAGAGGTGGAGTTCAGGGATGCATCTATCTTAATGTAACACCCAGTGCTTATTAGATCATGTGCCCTCCTTAATACCCGTCACTCTGTTACCCTATTGCCCACCCCTCCAGCAATCCTCAGTTTGTTGCCTGTGATTAAGAGTATCTTATGGTTTGTCTGCCTCTCTGATTTCATCTTGTTTTATTCTTTTGCTTCCTTCCCCTATGCTCCTCTGTTTTGTTTCTTAAGTGCCACATATGGGTGAGATCATATGATAATTGTCTTTCTCTGATTGACTTATTTTGCTTAGCATAATAACCCTCTAGTTCAATTCACATCATTGCAAATGGCAAGATTTCATTTTTTTGATGGCTGCATAATATTCCTGTGTGTGTGTGTGTGTGTGTGTGTGTGTGTGCGCACGCGCACACACGCGCACATGTGTGTATGTGTGTATACCACATCTTCTTTATCCATTCATCTGTCCATGGACATTTGGGCTCTTTCCATAGTTTGGCTATCGTGGACATTGCTGCTAGAAACATTGGGGTACAGATGCCCCTTTGGATCAATACATTTGTATCTTTGGGGTGCAATTGCTGGATCATAGGTTAGTTCTATTTTTAGCATTTTGAGGAACATCCATACTGTTTTCCAGAGTGGCTGCACCAGCTTGCATTCCCACCAGCAGTGGAAGAGGGTTCCCCTTTCTCCATATCCTTGACAATGTTTGTTTCCTGACTCATTAATTTTGGCCATTCTGACTGGTGTGAGGGGATATCTCATTGTAGTTTTGGTTTGTATTTCCCTGATGCCAAGGGATGTGGAGAATTTTTCCTGTGTCTGTTGGCCATTTGGATGTCGTCTTTGGAGAAATGTCTGTTCATGTCTTCTGCCCATTTCTTGACTGGATTATTTATTCTTTGGCTGTTGAGTTTGATAAGTTCTTTATTGATTTTTAAATACTAGCTCTTTATCTGATAAGACATTTGCAAATACCTTCTCCCATTCTGTTGGCTGTCTTTTGGTTTTGTCGACTGTTTCCTTAGCTGTGCAAAAGCTTCTTACCTTGATGAAGTTCCAGTTGTTCATTTTTGCCTTTGTTTCCCTTGCCTTTGGAGACATGTCTAGCTAGAAGTGGCTGTGGCCAAGGTGAAAGAGGTTGCTGCCTGTGTTCTCTAGGATTTTGATGGATTCCTGTCTCACATTTGGCCTTTCAACCATTTTTGAGTCTATTTTTGCGAATGGTGTAAGAAAATGGTCCAGTTTCATTCTTCTGCATGTGGCTGTCCAATTTTCCCAGCACCATTTGTTGAAGAGACTGTCTTTTTTTTTTTTCCATTGTATATTCTTTCCTGCTTTGTGGAATATTAGTTGAGATAGAGTGGATGGTCCAGTTCTGGGTTCTCTGTTCTGTTACATTGACCTATGTGTCTATTTTTGTGCAAGTACCATACTGTCTTGTTGATTACAGCATTGTAGTATAGCTTGAAGTCTGGAATTATGATGCCAGTACACTTTTTATCTTAAGATAATAATTGATTCACATGTATTTGTAAGAAAGCCTACAGAGTGATCCCATGTAGCCTTTATTCAGTTTCTACCAATGGGAACATCTAGTAAAACTATGACAAAATGACAACCAGAGTACTAACATTAGTACAGAATGTTCCCATCAATACAAAAATTCTTCAAGTTGCCTTTTTACAGCCACACGTACTTCTTTCCTGCCCCTACCTTCATCCTTACACTCTGGCAGTCATTTATCTAATGTTATCTAAAGGAAATTCTGTGGTACATCAACTTTTGGGATTGGCACTTTTCCATTCACCATAATTCTCTGGAGATTCATCCTAGTTCTTGAACATATGAATTTTTCATTCCTTCTTATTGTTGAGTAGTAATCCATGACAGGGATATACTGTAGTTTGTTTAACCATTCACCCATTGGAGGACAACTGGGTTGTTGTCAGGTTGTTCATGAATAAAGCTTCTACAAACATTTATGTATAGGTTTTTATGTGAACCTAAATTTTCATTTCTCTAGGATGAATTTCCAGGAGGGCAATTGCTGGGTCAAACTGTAGTTGCATATTTAGTTTTTAAAGAAACAAAATGTTTTCCAGGATGGTTGTACCATTGTATATTCCCACCAGCAATATAAGAGTAATCCAGTTTCTCAGCATCCGCATTAGCATTTGGTGTTATCACTATTTTTTGTTAAAGCCATTTTGTGACCTCTCACTGTGGTGTCAACTTGCATTTCCCTAACGGCTAATGAATGTTGAACATCTATCTTTGCATGTGTGTACTTGGTGTGTTAGTCTGTACGGGCTGCTATGACGAAGTACCACAGACTAGGTATCTTACAAACAACAAAAATTTATTTCTCATAATTCTGGAAGCTGGGAGTCCCAGGTCAAGGTGCCAGCGTGGTCACATTCTGATAAGAGCCCTCTTCCTGGTTGATAGCTGGTACCTTATCACCGTGCACTCACATGGTAGAAAGGCTACAGTGCTCTGTGGGGTCTCTTTAATAATAACACTAATTTTGTTCTTGTGGGCTCCACTTTCATGATCTAAGCACACCCAAAGTCTTCACTTAAAATACCAGCACATTGGGCATTAGGATTCCAGCTTTTGAGTTGAGGGAGGACACAAACATTCGGACCATAGCACTTGACATCTGTTTCTATAATGATGTTATGTTTTTTGCCCATTTTTAAATTAGATTTTTTTTACTGTTCAGTTTTGAACATTCTCTGTAGATTGCAGATACTGGTCCTTTTACTTTACAAGTATTTTATCCCACTCTGTAACTTGTCTTTTCATCCTCTTAACAGAATATTTTGCAGAGTAAAAGTTAACTTTGGTGAAGGCAAATTTATTTGCTTTTTCTTTTATGGATTGTACTTTTACTATTCCATCAAAGAACCCCTTGTCTAACCCTAGATCCCCCCAATTTTCTCCTCTTCCCAGACATTTTTACAGTTTCACAATTTAGATTTAAGTCTACAATCCATTTTGGGGTTTTGCTTATTTGTTTAAGGTGTGGGACTTAGGTAAAGGGTTGTTTTCTATAGATGTCTAATTGTTCCAGAACCATTTGTTGAAAAAGCTATCTTTCTTCTACTGAATCACGCCAGCGCTTTTCTCAAAAGCAGTTGTTATTTGTTTGCATCTGTTTCTGGATTCTTCTGTTCCATTGGTCTACGTGTTTATCCTTTGGTTAATACCATATCATCCTAGTTCCTTGTCTTGAAATCAGGTAGACTTACCGCTTTATTCTTTCTCAAAATTGTGTTAGCTATTCTAATTCTTTGTCATCTCATATAAAATTCAAAATTAATTTTGTCTGTATTTACAAAAAATCTTAGAGATTTTTATGCAAATTTCATTAAAGCATATATAAATTTGAGGAAGAATTCCCATCTATGCTATGTTGAATCTTCCAACCCATAAACACATATGCTTCCCCATTTATTTAGCTCTTCTCGTTTTGTAGTTTTCGTCATACAAGTCCCATATCTTTGGTTGTAATTAAATGTATTGTTATATTTGAATCTATTTTTTTAATAGAACATAAACCAGATAAGAGAGCATGAGTGGGAAGTGGGGTGCAGAGGGAGAGGAAGAAAGACTATCTTACACGGTCTCTATGCCCAGCATGGAGCCCTACACCAGGCTCAATCTCATGACCCTGAGATCATGTCGTAAGTCAAAGTCAAGTTGGATGCTTAACCGACTGAGCCACCCAGGTGCCCCTCTACTTCATTTTTTGGAAGGGGGTGATTATAAATGCTTTAGTATTTTTATTTCAGTTTCTATGTGTACATTATTTATAGCACTACAATTGATTTTTGTACTTTGATCTTGTATATTTGACCTTAGTGAAGTCACTCATTTGTTACAGAAGTTTTTGTTGATCTTTTGGGATTTTCTTTTCTTTTCTTTCTTTTTTTTTTTTTTTTTTTTTCCCCTTATGTAGATAGTCATGCCATTTACCAGGAGGGGTAGTTTCCCCCACTGCTCACCTTTCCGATTTGTTATTTCATTTTCTACTTTCTAGGGCTGACTAGGATTTCTCCTACAATGTCAAATGCAAGTGGGGAGAGCATGCATTCTGCATTGTTTGCAATGGGAACAAGGGAGAAAGTATTCAGTCCATCACTATTGCGTGTACTGTTAGCAGTAGGATTTTGTATATATTCCTCATCACATTGAGGGAGTTCCCCTTTGTACTTTTCAAAGCACTTTTGTCATGAATAGAAGTTGAAATTTGTTAAATGCCTTTTCTGCATTGACATATTTTTCTTTTCACCCTGTAATTTGGTGCATTTTTTTTTCTTGTGGGGAATCTGTACATCTCCTAACAATTGTTAATTGAGTAAAGAAAGTAATGAAATTGTTAAGCTTAGATTTCCACAAATTAGAGTATGTGATAGAATTGTGGTGGATTTCTGCTGGAAATTGAGGACTATAGATTTAGGGGTTAGAGTCAGACCTTATTCTTCTTACAGTAAGTATGTAGGTACACAATCTGGTATGTAGGAGTGTGTTTATTTCTGTATTTTTATGTAACCAAAACAGAGGAACGTGTAGTAACAAACCTTTAATGCCTGCCTCTTTCTCTTTTTATTTTTCCTTTTCTCCCTCACCCAGTTATTCCTTTAATGAGTGAATGGCACCTGCTCTAAAACATTCCGGACCCTCACCCTAACTGCACTGTTGCCACTTTCTCCTCTAGAACATGAAATTTTCCCCATCTTCCCACTTGTGCTACTTTACTGAAGGTGCTGAAAGGTAATTCTCATTCTTAGTAAATAGATGTTCTGTAAGAACAGTTATCAGTGCTCATGTCTATTTTGTTCACTGTTGTGTGTGAAGTAATAGCTTAGTATTTGGTATATAATTGCTTAATACTTACTTGATGAATGGATCAATTAATCCAGTAGTAGCTAGATAGGAAGCACTGTGCTAGCCCCTAAAAGACCTTTATTATCAGAAAGTTTTTTTTTTTTTCCTAGGGGCTTATGATTTTGTTATAGAGATAAAGTGTATTTTCTTAGATAGTATAATAGATTATAAAAAACAAAATGACTGCTGTAATTAGTGGGCTGGAATT
Source organism: Ursus arctos (assembly GCF_023065955.2). Lineage (NCBI taxonomy): Eukaryota > Metazoa > Chordata > Mammalia > Carnivora > Ursidae > Ursus > Ursus arctos. The sequence continues at coordinate 31,312,497 of NW_026622985.1, read as the reverse complement.
CAAAGATGAGCCAGAGCCTGTGGGTTTTTCCATAGGGGGATGATAGAGCAGAATTTGAATGGGAGGAAAAAGGAAACATGTGGCCTTCTGCGATAGCTACGTGCAGCTCAGCGCATGTGAGCTCAGCTCAGTAGGTTCATGCGAAAAAATAGTTGATAAGAAAATTTGGATTAGAGGGTTGACTTCTACCCTCCCCCCCCACCCCAAATTTTGAACCAGACTTGCATACCTGGAATAAATCCCCCTTGGTCATGGTATATAATAATTTTGATATTTTACTGAATCCTATATATTAACAAAGTTTTTTGCATGTATATTCTTGAAAGGTATTAGTCTATAGTTTTCTTAGTACTGTCTTTCTCTGGTTTTGGTTTTCAGAATAATGCGAACTTCGTAAAATGAAGTATTCTCTGTTTTCTGGAAGAGGTTGTATAGAATAGGTGCTAATACTTTTCCTTTTTCTTTAATTCTAGAAAAAGAAAAAAACAGATGGACCAGAATATCCTCTTCTGGGAAGTTGTTAAATTATAAATTCAACTTCCTCTATCATTTCTTTTTAGGGTGGGTATGCTGGTAACAAGTTCTTTTAGTTTTCCTTCATCTGAGAATGTTTTGATTTCCCCTTAATTGCTGAGATCTGTTTTCATTTGATGTAGGATTCTGGGCTGACAATTCATTTCTTTAAGCATTTGAAAAATGTTGTGCCACTTATTTCTGGACTCCACGTTTTCTCGTAAGAAATATACTGTCATGCAAATGTTTTTCTCCTACAAGTAGGTGTCATTTCTCTCATGCAGCTTTCCAGATCTCTTCTTTGTTCTTTTCAGAAGTTTCACTCTGATGCTTTTTGTTTGGATTTCATTGAGTTTGTCCAGTTTTTAGACCGCTTAGCTTCCTGAATATACAAGTTTATGATTTTTGCCAATTCAGAAAAGTTTTCAGCCATTATTTTTTTTCAAATAATTTTAGTATTTTCCTTAAGTCAATTAATTAACATATAGTGTATTACTAGCTTCAGAGGTAGAGTGGTTCATCAGTTGTTCAGCCCTTATTTGACTACATTTTTAGCCTTATTCTTTCTCCTGTAATTCTGGGACTAGACTTCTTGCATGTTAAATATTTTGTTATAATCCCACATCTATTTGAGTTTTTGAAAGAGAATTGTTTTTTCTTTTCTCTTCTCCATCTCATGGAATTATTGGGAGGACTAGAGATAGGAGCTGTAGGGTAAGCTTCCAGAACCACTCCCAGATGCACACTGCTGATTTGTCCCATTCATGAAAGCATAGTTGTCCCTATGAGAAACCACACAGCCTTTGCTGCCCCTGGACTAGCAAAATGGATGCCCCATATCCAGCGTGTGTCCCTACATATCTTACTCCTGAATCAAAGTCTCATATTAGTGTATTACACTAGTATACCCATGCATCTATCTGCCCCCCAAGCAGATAGTGCCCAAACAGCAAGGGGGGCTGGGAAATGTAGGCTCCCCCTGCCCACGAGCTTTATCGAGGTGTAATTGACATATAACAATATAAGGTTAAGGAGTACAACATGGTTGATTTCATAGACTTAAATATTGTGAAATGATTACCGTAGTAGGGTTAGTTAACATCTCCAAAACCTCATATAATTATCACTTCATTTTTATGGTGAAAATATTTAAGATTTACTCTTTTAACTATAACTGCCGTAAGTTACCAACTTATCTTTCAACTGAAAGTTTGTAGTACTTGACCAACATCTCCCTATTTCCCTCACACCCAACCTGCCTCAGCCTCTGGCAACCCAACCAACATTCTACCCTGAGTTCAGCTTTCTTAGATTTCACATATAAGTGATAGCATACAATATTTGTTTGTCTCTTTCTGACTTATTTCACTTAGGATAATGCCCTCAAGTTCCATCCATGTTGTTGCAAATGGCAGAATTTCCTTCTTTCTCTTGGCTGAATAACCTATCATTATATCACATGGTACTACATCCTTTTTAATCATTCATCCATAGATAGATAGGTTATTTCCATATCTTGGCTATTATGAATAATGCTGCAGTGAGCTTGAGAGTGCAGATATGTCTTGACGGTCCTCTGAAGATTTCTTTTGGATATATACCCAAAAGTGGGATTGTTAGACCATATGGTAATTCTATTTTTGAGTTTTTAAGGAACTTTCGTACTGTTCCCATAGTGACTGTATCAGCTTAAATTTCAGCCAGCAGCGCACAAGGATTCCCTTTTCTCCACATCCTTGCCAATACTTATCTTTTGTCTTTTCTGTTATAGTCATTCTAACAGGTGTGAGGCTATATCTCCTATCCTTGTGGTTTTAATTTGAATTTAACTGTTGATTAGTGATTTTGAGAATCTTTTCATGTGGTCGTTGGCCATTGTCATCTTTGCAAAAAAAATATTTAGTTCCTCTGCTCATTGATTAATCGGATTGTGTTTTGCTTGTTTTTCTTCTAAGCTGTAGCAGTTCCTTATGTATTATGGATATTAGCTCTTTATCAGGTATACGATTGGTAAATATATTCTCCCATTCCTTAGGTTCTTTTTTCATTTTGTTAATTTTTTTCTGTGGAGAACTTTTTAATTTGATATAGTCCCACTTATTAAATTTTTACTTATATTGCCTTTGCTGTGGTGTCCTATCCAAAAAATCATTTCCAATACCAATTTTAATGCATCCGAATGGGAAAGGCAGAAGTAAAATTGTCTCTGCAGATGATGTGGTCTTCTATAGAAAATCCTAAGGATTCCACCAAAAAAACTGCTAACTAATCAAATTCAGTAAAGTTGCAGGATTCAACCTCAACATGCAGAAATCCATTATGTTTCGCATATACTAACATGAAGTATCTTAAAACAATCCCATTCACAAATAGCATCAAAAACAATGAAATATTTAGGAATAAACTTGACCAAGGAGGTGAAAGATCTGTACACTGAAAACTGGAAGAAATTGAAGACACAATAAAGTGGAAAGATCTCTCCTGTTTGTGGATTTGAAGAATGAATGTTGTTTCCATCTTAGATCTTGTTAAATTGTCCATACTACCAAAAGCCATTTATAGATACAATGTAATCCCTATTAAAAATTCCAAAGGCATTTTTCAGAGAAAGAGGAAAAAAAAACCCTAATATTTGTGTAGAATCACAAAACACTTTAAACAGCCAAATCAGTCTTAACAAAGAAAAACAAAGCTTAGAGGTACCATGTTTCATGTTCTCAAACTTATACAAGGCTAAAGTAATCAAATCTGCATGATACTGGCATAAAGTAGACACATGGACCAATGGAACAGAATCAAGAGCCTTGAAATAAGTCCTTGTATATATAACCAACTAATATTTGACTAAGGATACAAGAATACTTAATGAGAAAAGGATAAATGTGTTGGGAAAACTGGATAATTAACTGCAGAATAATGAAATAGGGCCCTTAATTGATACCACTCAAAAAAATTAATTTGGAATAGATTTAAGATTTAAACACAAATATTTCTTTTTAACGTATTTTTCTCTCTGTTCAGATGGAATAATTTCTGTTGTTCTATATTTCAGTTTACTGACTGTTCTTTTCCCTCCATCCTACTGTGGCATCCATCCATTAAGTGTTTGTTTGTTTGTTTTTTAGCTTTGGTGGTTTTTTGTTTTTGTTTTTGTTTTTGTTTTTGTTTTAGAACTGAAAAACACAATTTTTTTTTTTTTTTAAGTAGGCTCCACACTAGTTGTGGAACCCAATGGGTTTGAACTCATGACCATGAGATCAAGACCTGAGCTAAAATCAAGAGTTGGATGCTTAACTGACAGAGCTACCTAGGCACCCCAGTTTGAGAAATTATGTTTTAATCCTGTTAAGTGTTCTTTAAATATGTGAGTTCATTCTCTTTATTCCAGGAAAGTCTCCTTCCATTATAGTTGTCAGTATTTTGTTCCACTGATTGGATTTTCTTTTAAGAATTTCTTATATATCTATGTTGCATGATTTTTTGCCTGTTTTCTATGGTTATTACTTTCTCCAATTTTTAAAATTCATTCCTTTTTTTACATTCTTATTTTTTCTTCTTTATTTCTTTGGAGGTTCATTCTGTGGTATCTGTTTCTTCTTGTATGCCTTCTGGTTTAATCTACGTTTCTCTCCATACATCTACATCTGTTGCTTAACCATCCTTAAATGCCTCAACATTTATGATGATGTAAAATTCAGATTTATGTTTCATTTGACAGCTTCTATAATTTTCTTTCTTTGGTAATAATAGATCCAACTTTTGGTTCTCCAGCCATATTTTTTCCTGATGTGATTTCATTTTCATAAGTATATAATTTAGATTCCATCTTAGATCTTGCAGTTAAGCTCAATTAAAAATATTGCAATTTTTTCATTGTTTATATTAAGAAAGACAGTTTCCTGTATTTTAGGAGGAAGTGCCTGTTTAGCAGAAATTAAGATCAAGATTGCTTTTCCAGGTTCAAAACTAGGTTTCCTCTTTGGTTTCACTGTAATAAATTTTAGAAAATATTTATCTGCATAGCTGTATCTTATATCACATTTGCAGCTTTTTTTCTTTGGTTAGAAGTCTCTTTTTATTATATTTATATATATATATATATATATATATATAAATGTATGTGTGCGTGTGTATGTGTGCGTGCGTGTGTGCGTGTGTGTGTATGTGTGTGTGTATATATATATATATATATATTTTTTTTTTTTACCTTGAACAAATGGTGATCTGCTCTGATTGGTCTCTGTTCATTGTAGGGTTTTAACTATTTTGACATCCTGGATGGTTCAGGCTGCCTCAATACCTTCAGAATTGTGCAGTCCTCTTATACACATCTACATATAGGAACCTGTGAAGCTTCCAGTGCTTATGACTGTCCTATGTGTCCATTTGAGTCCCCCACTTTGAGTGGAGACCTTCTTTTTGAGAATGAATACCTGTTGGCAATTTCTGGCTTTCTTGGTTTTTAGGAGCCCACCAAGATTTCCTTTGCATTCCCTTTTGCTTGTTCCAGCATAGCTGCTGTTTTCCCTAACTTGCTGCTGTTAGTGTTTTATAAATATACTTACTCTTTTACTGGGACTTCTGGGATAATTTATCATTTCATTTTGTAGTCTCTTCTGTTTATTACTGCCTAACAAATACGTCCAAAGTATATTGTCTTAGAACAACAATTTATGGATACTTTCAGGTCATGGTTTGAGGCATGGCACAGTATGGGTGTTTTTGTTTCTGTTTCACACTGTTTGCGACTCCAGGTGAGATGACTGGAATGGTCGAGAGTTGGAATGTCGGGGAGCTTGCCGAGCCTCTTTGTCTCTCAACATGGCTCACTAGGCTTCCGCAAACTAGAGTGGCCTCAAGGTATTTGAAGTTCTTGCATAGCAGCTAAAGTCTCCAGGAGATCAAGATGAAAGCATCCAGATCTCTTAAAAGCTAGGCCTGGAAATGGCATAGAGCCTTTTTTTTTTTTTTTTTTTTTTTTTTTTTTTTTTTTTTTTTTGCCTACTGTTACTCAAAGGAGTCACAGGCCACAGTAAACTCAAGGGCAAGGCAAATAGATCTGTCTCCTGAAGGCAGGAATGCCTAAGAACTGTGTCCTCCTTTAACTCACCATAATAACCTAGTTAGCCTTTTGAAAAATAACAGCTTTATTGAAGTCTAATTCACCTATTCTGTAATTCATCCATTTAAAATGCACAATGTAATGATTTTTGGTATGTGAACGGAGTTGTGCAACTCGTGCACAATTTTAGAACATATTTATCACCCCAAAAAGAAAACCTGAACCAATTAACAGTGACTTGCATTTCTGTTGGTTTTTTTAAAAGGGATTGGGAGATTCAAAAAATACGGCATGGGACTGCCACCATTTTGTTCAAACTTGTGATAGGTTTTTATTTAAAGGGAATATTTCTGGTTTGAGATATGTATTATTGAGACGAAGGCACAGATGCAATTTTAAAAATACATCAGTAATATGAGATTTTACCTTTCCTATTTTCTACCAGATGTTATAGGGAACAAATGAAAGGATGAAAATAAAAACAGTTTTAAAAAGTTGAAAATCCATTCTAAATATATTATTTATTATTCCTCAAATATTAAACAGAGGAAAATGAAGTATTTTGAGAACATATTACCATAGATTTTGTGTATTTCTCAGTAGTTACAGTATCAGTCTTCCTGTATTAAATTATGAATATACATATTCCTCACATTTAAAGCAGTGAATGCTAAAAATTTTTCCAGTGAAGTGAATGTTCACCTTTATAGTTCTGTTTTTTCCTTGAGAACCAACTTAAAAACTGAACTTAAAAATGGAGAAAACACATAGGAACAGGAGTGGGGGTGGGTTGTAGGGCAGTGCCTCGGTAATAAGCACTCGGTCCTCCAGTGCTGCTCCTACCCTGCCCTTCCCCCACACCTCCTCCTTCTCCCAGCCTGGACCTCTGCGGCAAGGCTGCCTACGTGCCGCGGTTGGATGACTGTATGACTGACAATTTTCCTAAATTGGGTTTTCTTAAAAGGGAGAAACTGGATCTTCTCTCACTGAGGATTGGGGTGATCATGCAACAGGTACTACCAAATTGTGATGCTTTTGTCTTGGAGACATGTTAAGCAGGACCGGCCATTGGGATAGCAGGTATACATTGGGCTACTCCCAAGCAATCAAGGTGTATGGTCCCTATCTAAAGACACATCTTACTTTATCTTTTGAACTTTTTCTGAGTCACTTGGTACCTGAGGAATTGGGTACGGCTCTCGTTTGGTATAGTCTTTCAACAAAGACTAGTCTAGTTGAGCAATGGCAGCGGGGAGGAGGATGGGTTTATAGTGAGGTACGCCTCCACCCATAGGTAATGGAAACACAACATACTCACTAATTTGAAGAGAAAGCTTCAGCGACCTGCACCTTCCAAACCTGACTAATTGAAGGACTTTTTTTTTTTCTTAATTGGATTCACATGGAAGTCATTTGGTTTTTTTGTAAAATTATGCCCCAAAAAATCCCTAATACAGCATGAAAGAGTGTCTGCTATGAGCAGGCAGTTTAAATTCTCTCCCCAAACTTGATTCTCCATTTCTCTACTGCTGGAGATTATCTTGGGCTCAGTATGTGTCTAACCTTAGTTTCTTTTCTTATACATTAAGGATTCTAGTCCCTGCCTCACAGGGTTATGTGAAGGCATATCAAGGTGAAATATGCAAAATGCCTTCTATACTTAGTCTTATTTAAAGTCTTAAATTATATAGTAGGTCTTACTGTTCACTGGTGAAGCATTTGGGCTCCAAAATGGAGATTTTTGGTTCTAAATTGCTGTTTTATAACTTATTTAGTGTGTAGCTTATATACTAACCTCACGAAACCTCTGTTCTGTCTGTAAAATGAGGATGAAACCAATGCCTTCTTCGCAGGATTGTTTTAAGAATTGAAGGGTATGCTATATGTAAATATTGTAGCCTAGCACCTAGAAAATGCTAAGCAATTATAGGTGTTAGTTATTATTAATAGGATCATTGTTCATGCTAATGCTGACAATAGAAAAGCGGATGAGAACATTTACTTCCCCAAGGTTTAATCAAGATTGTTCTTTGTTACTTGTTTTCTACAGAAGTCTGACAAAGATTGGAGGGCCCCCCCCCCCCAGGCTCTGTGTCTGTTCTTTTCATGTACAAATATGGTTTTCTTTGGTACATTGGCATCTTAAATTCTGAGGCCGTAAGAGACCAGTTGGTGAGAAAAGGCTTACCTGTGCGTTGTTCTGTCAACCTGTCCATGAAGCCCTACTCTGTCAGGGCCCCGGGCTTGTTGGATATACTGGCATAGAGGACAGTGTATCCGCTCTGTCTCCACTCCTGGACCCAGCACATTTTTTGCCACTGAATCCGCATAAGCCTGGACTCTTGGCGCAGACAGGATCTAATTCCCCGAAGGAAGAGGTACCACTGACCTAGAATCACGGCATTGTGAAGTCCCGCCATTCGATCTTCTGGTTTTTCTCAGCTGTGTTGTGAGCATCTCCTGTCTGACTGTCATGGTGCAGTGCGGTTTCATCTGTTTCCTACCACTGACCTAGATCCTCTTCAAAACAGACCATAATGTCAGAACTCTGTTCTTAGTTCAAGATTAGAGACTGCTATCATAGCTGGGGTGAGGCTAATCTGGACTCGCTTGTCTATAAAGGAATCTATAACTCTATAAAGACATTTTCCTTTTTGTTTAAGCGCTCAGGGTATGTGTTACAAAGGTCTCTGCCTTCTGATGTATAAAGAAACAGCTTGTTCATTTCTGACAAGTGATCTGATCTTTGTCACAAGCTACTGGCTGGGTTGAAACAGTCCTCTTCAGGTGTATGTTCCGTTTTTCAGAATTCTACTTTTTCTATTTCTCCCCAAGATGGCGTCTGCATATAAAAAGGAGCTCACGGTCTACCTTGGCTTCAGAGAAAGGGCTAGAGTTGTGTGTGTATTCTTATGCTACTCTCTAGATTTTTGCTGGGTTCTACAGCAATTCTTCCCAGCCTGTCCTAGCTAGATTTGCTGGCGTCCTCTGCTGGAGTTTGAGGCTGAAGAACATGGTATCTCTCCTTCTCTTGGCTTGGACAGAACCTGGGGTCCTATCTACCATCTTGACCCAACTTCAGTTCTTCCAAGTACAGTGGCTGCCACAGAGGCCTGGCTGTGATTCTCTTTTGCTTAGTAGCCTACATGCTCTGCTAGTGAGGTGTTAATAGGTGTTAACCCCAGCTGATCATTCCATCAATTACCAGACAGCGCATCAATTAACTTCCATGACCCTCCTTAGGGCATGTGAGAATTTCTGGATTCCTTCCATGACCTTATAGCCAAATTGGAGATCTCCACTGAGGCCCTGTCTCTCCCCAGCTCTGCCATGTCTCTGACTTCACACTGAAACCCTTCCCTAGGTTGGCTGCTGTCCTTCCCAACTGCCAAAGCTAATGAGGAGGAAAAAACCCTCTAGAGTTACCCTCTGGAGGGTAACCCTCTGTCCTTAGATAACTTTTCAGACCTTTTCTTCCTCTAGAACCTTTATCACTTCTCTTACTCTCATTCTCTGCTAATGATAATAAAAGAAAAACAATCAGAAGACGGTTTGCCTTGGTTTACCCTTTCTTATGTTTCTACCTATGTGTATCAAAGCTCATGTGTTTTCCCTTAACTCCTTTATATGAATGAACTGTGTAAATTCCTAGCAAAGGAAATGCCTCTCTTTGTGCACAAGGTCTCATGCCCTTATCCTTTTAAGAACTTTATGGTGATTCTCCTTTCTCATTCTTGCATCCTCCATTCTCTTTCTGTTGAACTTTTGCATGAGCATATTAGTGATTTCTCTTAACAAAACAAACTGCCTCTATTTTTTTTTCCACCTACTCCCCTCATTTCGTTCATTTATAGCAAAGCTCCTAAAGATTTGGCTCTGTGCATTTACTCTAATTCTTTCTTCTCTTCTGGACTGAACCTACTGAAGTCAGATTTCACACCTGGAACTCTTAAGAATGCTTGTGGTCTTCACCAGTGATCTCCAGGTTGGCTAAATCCATTGCATTTATTCAAATATCTTAAAGATGATTCAGAATTAACATGTCTCAACCTGAACTCCTCATCTTGTCATTCCCATCTCAAAATCAACATCCTCCTTTACTTCTTCAAAATAACTTTTCTATATGGTACTGGAGTGGTGGATACATGACTCTATCTATTTCATAAATCCATACAAAATGTTTGGTTTTAATTTCATAGGATAAAATACAAAGCAATAAAAATTCAATGATGGCACTTCTTTATTCAAACTCCAAAGTTTGAGCCAAAGTCCTTATAGTGGCCTACAGGTCCGTTCTGCTTTAGTCCTACTGCACCATTTGTAGCTCAAACGTAGAAGACACACTCTTGTTTTAGGATCATTGTACAATAGCCAAATAATGTAGACTAATACTGTTAACTTCAAAAAAAAAATTGTATTTTCTGGGTGCCTGGGTGGCTCAGTCATTAAGTGTCTGCCTTCGGCTCAGGGCGTGATCCCAGGGTCCTGGGATCGAGTCTTGCACCGAGCTCCCTGCTCCTCCCTCTCCCACTCCCCCCTGCTTGTGTTCCCTCTCTCGTTGGCTGTCTCTCTCTCTCTGTCAAATAAATAAATAAAATCTTTAAAAAAATTGTATTTTCATAATTGGCCTAGTATGTGGCTAGTTTTTTTTTAAATGGCCAAGGGGCATTTTAAAAGGAGTTTTATCTCTAGTATGAATTTCCAAAACCAAACTTATTATTAGTCATTCTCTCTATAGCATCATTTTACTTTTGACTACTTAATCTGTCAAATAATGAGAAAGGATATGAAAATATGTCACAACATCGAGAGTTTAGTATTTAACATGATCAGGCCTAGAATGAACCAATTAATCCAAAAGATCTGTTAAGGCTGGGAATAGAGTCTGATACAGAGAGGGAGCGGAGAGCAGACCCCAGAGAGCCCTGAACAGCCCCACCGCCCTCGCTGGCCTAGTTACCATCACACCTGGGGAGGCAGCCGCAGCTGCCACCGGCTCACATCGCTGGCGCCTGCTGGTGGGGACAAGAAGGTCATCACAAGGAAGGTTTTGGGAACAGTAAAATGGTTCCATGTGAGAAACAGATATGGCTTCATCAACAGGAATGACACCGAGGAAGATGCATTTGTACACCAGACTGCCATCAAGAACAGGAGCCCGGGAAGCACCTTCACGGTGCTGGAGATGGAGAGACTGCGGAGCTGGATGTTGGGGAAGGAGAAAATGGTCCGGAGGTAGCAACTGTGACCCGCCCTGCTGGAGCTCCAGTGCAGGGCAGTAAATATGCAGCGGACCGGAACCATTCTAGACACTCTCCGCGGCGCAGGGGTCTGCCACACAATTCCCAGCAGAATTACCAGAATCATGAGAGTGGGGAGAAGAGTGAGGGATCGGAAAGTGTCCCCAAAGTCCAGACCCAACAGCGCCAGCCCTTCCGTAGGCGACGGCTCCCACCTTACTACATGCGGAGACCCTCTGGGCGTCGACCACAGTATGCCAACCGTCCTGTGCAGGGAGAAGTGACGTAAGGTGCTGCCAACCAGGGTGCAGGAGAGCAGGGTAGACCAGTGAGACAGAATATGTATTGGGGTTGTAGACCACCATTCCGTAGAGTCCTTCTCCCCAAGGACAGCCTAGACAGGATGGCAATGAGGAAGGTAAGAAAAATCAAGGAGATGAGATCCAAGGTCAGCAGCCACGTCACTGTCGGTACCGCCACAACTTCAACTGCCAACGCAGACGCCCAGAAAACCCTAAATTACGAGATGGCAAAGAGACAAAAGCAGCCGATCCACCAGCTGAGAATTCCTCCACTCCTGGGCTGAATAGATGCCGGCTTACCATCCCTACCATCATCCGGTTTAGTCACAGCATGATGGAATGAAGATGAAACTCTAGTAATAAGAAATGAACAGAAGGTTGGAGCTGAAGACCTTAAGTGCTTGCTTTTTTGCCCATGGACCAGATAAATAGAGCTATCTGCGTTATCTGTGTAGCATGGGACTTTTATTGTTTTTCCTAAAGATGTCTCTTCTTGGTAATGACAAACGTGTTTTTAAAAAAGCCTGATTTTTCTCAGTATACACTTAAAAGTTTTTAAATTGTTAAATATCTGGTCAAGTTGAGATTTTTAAGAACCTCATTTTTAATTCATAATAAAAGATTACAATTTGATTTTTTTCAAAAAAGTCAATAAATGTCAAATACCCGTTAACAAAGATCTTAAATAATTAAAAAAAAAACAAAAACAAAAACCTAGGGATAAAGAGAAATAATGTATACATGTTGAAACTGTTTTCTTTTTTTTTTTTCTTTCTTTTCTTTTCTTTCTTTCCTTTCTTGTTGAAAACATCACTTACATTTATTTGCTAATCTTTTGATGCAGGGCCAAAGCCTTAGAGTGTGGGCCCTAACCTGGAGTTATATTATTTGTGTGGCTTAACCACACCTATTATGTAAGTTCTGTCATTTTAATTGGATTTTTAAAGTGGAGAGTTCAGAGACATTTTTGAAAGTGATCTGAGTATAGAGTAATGTGTGTAGGTTTTTACAATATTTGATCTAATATTTACATTTGTGTCCCCACACCTAACTTGACAGGAGTGTTTAGAGAGTCACATTGATAGAGGCTTTACAAACTCGTTAAATTTTAAGTATAAACTATTTTTACATATAATTAATACATAGTATTTAATATACACTAGCAGTTTCAATATCAAGTACTACAGATATAAACATATCTGGGAACAAATATGACTGAGCCTTGGTAAGCATACAGTTCGATTTGTGGAAATAGAAGGATACGAGCATGCAGTGGGAGCAACCCATCAGTGGTTAGTGTTCGGAATGCTATGGATAGGTCAGCATGTTTTGCAGAGAAATAGAAGTTGTCTGTTAATCTAGGGAGTCAGTTAAGAGGGCTCTTGCTGCATTACTGTGTTTCTGTTAATGTCAGCTTTTATTTTCAACACATTTTTTTGCTTTGTTTAATGCTTTATTTGATGCATAAAAGTTGATGACAGTTATAGCCTTTGAGCTTTGCTCTTTCATACATAAAAGTAACATTCTTTGTTCCTTTGAAGCTTTCACGTCAGATTTGAATTTGTCTCTTACTGTTACTGCAACCTTTCTTTAATGCTCCTTATCTCTTTGCTTTGTGTTCTGTTATAGAGTTTCTTTGATATTTTTCCCTTTTGTAACTTGGAAGCCTCCAAATTGCTAGAGATCGATTTTAAGAATTTAAAAAACTTTCTGGATTCTGGATTACTCAAATCAGCTTCAGTAACTGTCAACTTTGCTCTTTTAGATGAAGTGTTGGCAAATTTCCAATTTTTTTCACTCTCCTAACTTATATTTTGTAATATGTGTTCCATAATCATGATTCTTTATATAAACATGCACACATTCATGTATGTGCACACTTAAGCACACGTGCACACACTCAAACATACTTAATGCCCACTAATAAATTCCTCTTTTATTCGCTACTTATTTAGGTTAATTTACTCATGTATGACTTCAGAAAGCTTCCTCCCCCTGCAGTGGCACATAAACAATGTACTTTTCACACCATGTTTTTATCTGAAAAATTTTCTTAAATTGCTTATTTTCCAGAATGGCAATTTAATAGACTGTAAATTTCATGAACCAGAATCTTTTCCTTTTAATATTAACAAATGTTAGTAGACATTAAATTGCATTTAATGTAGTCAAGGAGAAAAAAACCCTACGTGATCAAATTGCTTTTGTTTGTGGTGAATCCCCCCCACCACCCCAGATGCTTGGAGGCTTTTTTTAATTTGCTCTCAAAAATGACTAATTTCATTAGGTGTGGAGTGAATACTTTTTAGATACAGATTTGATCATAAATATGTTCTTTCAGTACAGTTCTGGTTATTCCATCCCATCTGTTTTCTCCTGCAGGAAATCTTATTTCCAAATGTTGGATATCTGTTCTCTGTTCTCAGTGTCTCTCATTTTTTTCCTTAGACTGTATTCTGGGTGATTCTTAAAGCCTCTCATCCAAAGTAGTGATTTGATGTTTAAAATTATTGATTCTACTTGGCCTTTCAATAGCTTTTAAGCATATATATCATCTAATACCTTTTAAAACTCTTCAGAAATTAAAAAAAAATATAGTGTGACCGACATCATCTTCATCTTGATGTAAGTATATTTGCTTATCATTCATAGAGTCTGTTTCATTTAATTTTTTTTTTGAGAGAGCAGAGCACTTTTCACTTAAAGTTTTCTTTTGCAGAATGCCTGGGGGGCTCAGTTGGTTAAGCGGCTGCCTGTGGCTCAGGTCATGATCCCAGGGCTCTGGGATCGAGTCCTGCATCAGGCTCCTGGCTCAGAGGGGAGCCTCTTCTCCCTCTGCCTGCAGCACTTACTGCTTGTGCTCATTCACGTGCTCTCTGACAATAAAGAAATAAAATCTTTAAAAAAAAATAAAGTTTTCTTTTGTTATTTTGATACAGCTTCAAAAGCGTACTTTTGCATCAGTACTTTGCTATGTTACAGTTTCATTTTTATGTGGCGGATCTTTTTCATGAGTTTTTATAGGACTGAATGCATTGCAGCAGCTTTAAGTAGTTTGGCCATTTGTTCCAAAATAGTAGAGGTGGATTCTCCTTGGTTCTCCTCTTTGCTTATCAAGCTCTTATAATTACGCCCTTCCAAATTTAACTAAAATGCTGGATTTCATAAATAAATGTTATGAGTTTAGTCATTCATTAGCCTGAGGAAGTATGAGCATTTTCACCTTTGTGGTGATTTCTTTCTGGAAAGTTCATTCTTAATATCCATTAAAAGTATGGAACTAAGGGCTTTTCTTCCCTATTTAGTTTTCTCTTCAGTCTACCTTGAGTTCTAGAAAGTTTGACTCTATACAGTCCTTTTAGTTTTCAGCTTGCTCAGTTGAGGGAATGCTGTATCCCTTATTCCTCTGGGGATTTGACTGAAAGTCTTTATTGTATATCTTCCTTCACAACCTTAGAGTGGGGGTAGGAAAGAAACAGTGGAGCATTTCTTGTCTTTCCCATGGCAGCACAATTCGTCTAGCCATTAATGCTTCACATTAAAGCATTTTGGACAAAATACTCTTGGTTTACTTCATGCAACACTACTGATTTCTTGTTAAAAGGATTTGTGTAGCAGCCTATAGTGTCTTTTCTTCAGTCTGTATTATAACTTGCAGGCATTCCCGTGTTTGGTACCATCCCTTGTTTTCAGTGTTCTGGAATCTCTTTGGTCATCACAGTTGGTTTCTGGCACAGAGTGTTGGAATAGACCCATTGATTCCTAGTGTGTTATCTTTTCCAGAGGATACACTCAATGTGATTTTTGTTACTCTCTATCTATACGTCATTTTATCCAGCTCTTCATCCGTCACCCGTTTCATGAAGTAATTAGTCTAAATGTTCTGTTTTCTCCTTAATACTAAACTCCCCTAGACTTTCCTAGTCTTGTAGAAAGTCATCTCAAGCAGCTGATGACTTTTTTTTTTAACTATTTAAAAAATATTTTATTTATTTGAGAGAGCGAGTGAGAGAGTGAACACAAGTGGGGGAAGAAGCAAAAGGAAAGGGAGAAGCAGGCTCTCCACTGCGCAGGGAGCCTGATGCGGGGCTCCATCCCAGGACCCTGGGATCATAACCTGAGCCAAACACAGATGCTTAACTGACTGAGCCACCCAGGCACCCCAAAGCTGATGATTTTCTATCTTTGTCTACTTTTGAACACATCACGACTTCCAATCCATTGAATTACTACTATTCAGGGAAATTAAGTCCTACAACTAAAGCATGAAGCACAGTGCTTGCCATGTGGGACTTAATAAATGTGAATTCCAGTCCCTTTGCCTTCCCAGGTGCTTTCATTGTCTAGTTCCTCTTCGGTTCTCTACATCCTAAAAATGCTGAATAATTCTCTTTAAAAGATAGCTCTCTTGGTATTTGAATCTCATATTGGTTATAAACCACTAACAAACTCTGTAGTCAGCAAGTGTTTTATGTTTCGTAAGCATTTGCTTGGGTTCTTTGTACGTTCCTAGATGATATATACCCACCAGTTATAAGAACAGAATAGATACTAAGGAATAGAATTCACTAATAAAATGGGAATATTCTTTGCTTCTTTCCTTCTTTACCATTACTTCTGGATCCCTTACCCTCATGGGCACTTGCTTTCCTTCCATTTTTCCTCAAGTCTCAGTGGGGTTGAATCTCAAGCAATATGGAAACTGTAATTTTTTCTTGAAAGAAAGTCCCGTGGAAAATAACATTTGCTTGACATTTTTTGGTTTCGGTGGAGGGTTTTGTTTTTGTTTAAATCTGAATACAATATTTTCTGCCATTTTTGAGTTATATAGAAAGGAAAGTACATTTATTTTTTCTTTAAAAGGCGTACTGAGCCTTCTAAAAATTCTGTATTTATGCTGAAGGCAATTAATTCTATATTTCAAATTTGTTTCAGGAAAGAATCTAGAGCTAAATAAAAATGTTGCATTATCTTATAAATGATTAATGTCTGTTACAAAAAAATGCATCTTTAGTGTAATCTCAGTGCCTTAGTTAATGTTGAAAACATTGAAAGAATTCATAGGTTCAAATTAGATTAGAACAAATTACATAGTCAGAAAAGAGATCTTGTTTTGCTAGTGAGAAATGTACGTACACCAAAATGTTCTTCCTTCCAAAGTCTTCCTTTCTAAAGTTTTCAGTGTAGAGGATTATCTTTTCAATGATTTCTTTGCTATCTAATAAGCTAAACTACTCTTACTGCAATTTTAACTTTTTCCTGTACCATTATATTTCTGTGATATTGGAAACTTCATTTGACTCAAGTAGATGCTGTCTTCCCAATAAATGGGTTCATTTAAAGGAATCTGAGAAGAATACTTCACAAAATGCCTTTCTGTAAGACTTTCAATTTTTTACAGTGGTTACGATTGGATATTACTTTATTTCTTCCTATACTCCTTCCCTTTTAGAGTCTTGTTTCTTAGGTAGCTTAATATAGATAATCAATTATATCTAAGGGAAAAGTTCAAGTTAGTTAAAGAATACCTTTTGTTAGAGATATGGACTTTGCAAAATCCTTCCTGAAAATTGATCATAATTTTCATTTATTTTGAAGTATGCCTTTAGGTTTTTGTTGTTTGTTTGTTTTCCTGAAAAGCAACAGTATGGACATGCTGGTAAAATTCTACACACTAATCTTTCCCTGCATTACCAAGCATTTTAGAAAAGTGTAAGAAAAAGTTAATATCAGAAAAATTTAAAGCTGAACCACTACAGTGCTCCTTAATATTGCTGCTTCTGAATTTGGAAACTTCAGACACTAGATACTGAACTCACAGGGTCTGGTGATGGCAGTCAGGAGCAAATATAAATTTCTGTTCACTGTATTTATATAATTGTAGAAAATATTAAAATACATCTATGGATTTTGTGTAAAATACACTTGACAATATTGAAATGTGTTCAGGAAATTTGTAGTTATCATATACAACAGAATATACATTTTAAATAACAGAATAATTTAGAATAGTTTGTATTGTTGGTACACTTGGTGAAATCTTTCTAATGAAAGAAACTTTCACTCCTGTAGCCTGTGTGATTTCTTCCTGCCTAGCATCCTTTCTCATTCTTGTGGTAACATAATCTTTTCCTGGGAGAAATTCCCTGTGATTCAGGTGAAGGTCACTGATTTCCAGAAGCCACAGCTTGGACACAAGCCTCAGGTTGCCGACCAGAGCATGGTATTCTGCCCTTCTGACCAGCTACTGTGATTCATTCAGAAATGGACACATGGCCCAAGCAGAGAGGTCTCCCTAGAACATTTTTTGAATTATGGAAGAAAAGGGACACTCCTTGCCGGAGAATGCAGGTAGAAAAAAAAAACTGAAAAAAAAAATTTTTTTTAAGTTAGCTCTACACCCAACATGGGCCTCAAATGGACTCATGTTCGACTGACTGAGCCAGCCAGGCACCCCTTAAAAAAAACTTTTAATTATGGAATTTTTGGAGTGATCTTTGCCACCATTGAACCAAAAAAGGTAGCTGTTCCAGTGGGATTGTTTGAAACCTGGATCAAATCTGCCCGGTAATCCACGGACTTCATGGTTCCATATACTGGTATATCTCTTCTTCTTAAAGTTGTTCCTGTGTTCTGCTCAAATTAGTTAAATTTGTTTCTTTTACGTGCATTAATAAGGTTCTGAATAGTGCAAAAAATGATCAGTACAGCATAGCAATTAAAGGATTCAGACTCTGGAGCAGTTGGCCTCGGTCGAAATTCTAGCCCTGCACTTGGAGCTGTGTGATCTTGGCCAAGTCCCTCAACCTCTCTACCTCTGTTTTTTCACCTGTAACAGATAATTTTAGTATTCACCTCAGAGGGTTGATTGAGTTATTATAAAGTGCTTATAAGAACTGGTGCATAGTATATACTGTACAATGTTAAATAGGAATAGTGATTGAATAAAAAGGAGGTTTTTCATATTATAGAAGAAGGGTTGATGTTAAATTATCATTGATTTTATGATTCGTTTAAATGGAGCAGAAAATATGCACAGAATGCTTTCCCCCCCCCCCCCCCCCGCTGTTGGTAGCCAGATTACTCTTCATCATGACAGAGTTTCGGCTCAGCACAATCATTAATGATTTTCTGATTCACCAAGTATTCTATTTTAGAAATAACATTTTCATGTTACTTTAGTGGACCATTTGGGTGTAAGAGTTTGGGTACCAGCTAAAAAGGAGGTTTAATTCTCATCAACATTAGATCTTTTTCAGTCCTTTGAGTTACAGCGAATTTCTTACAAATTTAAAATCTGGTATAGGTAAGCTTAAAAATTAAAAGTCAGGTCCTTGACACATGCCGTGCGTTTAATACAAATAAGTTCTACCTCTTTTAATAGAGTCCACCACTGTCTATTTTTTTTAAAGATTTTATTTATTTATTTGACAGAGATAGAGACAGCCAGCGAGAGAGGGAACACAAGCAGGGGGAGTGGGAGAGGAAGAAGCAGGCTCACAGTGGAAGAGCCTGATGGGGGGCTCGATCCCACAACGCCGGGATCACGCCCTGAGCCGAAGGCAGACGCTTAACCGCTGTGCCACCCAGGTGCCCCCACCACTGTCTATTTTATCCCCTCTGCCACAAAGAATTCTCTCAAGCATTTTAAAGAGAAGCATATAGTGGCAAGGACTTGAAATGGTAAAATCCCCCTCTTTCAGTATTCAGTGTACTTTGTGGAGTTAATAGCCATAAATTCTTAATATTCTACATAGACTTTGACTTGATAACATTTATAATAATAAGAAAAATGTGTTTTTAAACACGTATTTTTCGAAATTGAGAACTCAATTTTTCAGCCTGCTGTTTTTCTTCAAGGCTCCTGTTGAAGTAGTAAAATCTAGTTAGTAAAACTTGTGGAATCACACCCCAGCATTAAAAAAATTAATCATTTTATGTCCACAGGTAGGAAGCAGTGTAGCTTTGGAGATATTAATCATTGCATTTCATGTCATGAATAATACATTTATGTTCTTTGCTGGACCTAAGCTGATAATATACATATGTAGCATGTTTACCCTTTGCAAGCATATTGTAGCTCTTATGATATATTATGTATGTATCAGCAGCTCTGTTTATTAGAGCCTAGGCTCAAATCTTGCTGCAGTGAAGTGAAAAAGTTACAGTCACGTTCGAAGATATTGGGGTCGTAATTAAAAGACAAGCCTGGCCCTGGTCCCAACTTTTGCTGGGTTGGAGGTACAACTATCGATAGGATTTATATGCTGTATATATAAGATCTTAAAGTTATAAATCAAACTAACAAAATTATCATGTGTGCTGTCCTCCTACCTCGATGAAGGCATATGCATAATGAATTGAAAGATCAGTTAGAATTTGAAATCCTTTGAATAATCTGAGCTTCCCGGAGAGCTAGACACGTGGCCTATGGTGGCTTACTCAACCCACCAAGCTCTGGCCCACAGCGCACGTGTGTGCGTCCCCCAGTCCCCGTAGGCAAGCTTCATCTAGAGCTGCCTCTTTGAACAAAAGTCTTTTTGGCCACTTTTCCGCTTTGCAGTGGTGGCTCAGCTCACCCTTTGGAAGATGTAGCTAGTAAGAGACCTGCGTAAGCCCCGCTGAGGCTATTGAGGTAGCTAATTCCGGGGCCCCGGTTTCCCAGAGCCTTGGCCTTACCGGGCCCTCATCTGCGTAGAGTAACATACCTGCAGGAGGGTAAGAGCAGACTGCTCACACGCTGGCTTGGGACAGGAGCCCTCTTGTCTAGGTGGTACTGCTGAGAGTCCAACCCAGAAATTGAGTCTTCATTTACTTTACTTGATGATTGCATTGTTTTGAGGGTTGAATATCTGCAGTTTCTGTGATCCAAACAGAAAAGAGGAGCTCTGTTTCTTTACATGCAGTTATTTTAAAAATAAAGGTGGATTACTAAGGAAATGAGTAATGTTAATATATATTACAAATCCTGGCACTCAAGGAAACTTCTAGCATGACAGTAAATATACTTCTTTGGTTTTGTACAACGTAGGCTTTACTTAAAACTTGAAATAGCAAAATTCAGCAATTTCCTGTTATCTGTAAGCCATCTGACATTTGTAGAAACCGGAAGAATAAGTAACCAGAAGAATTCTATGACTGTACTTTAAATTAGGTCTGTGATTCATTTGTCTTCATACCTAAACACAATAAAATAACTAAAAATGATTTTTCAACTGCCAGTAATTCTGAAATAGAAATTATATTCCTTGTGGAATTACAATGTAGGAAGAAGCCACATCATTTTTTTTCCTCTCAACTTTGCTGGAATATTCTCTCACCGCTGTTACCTAATCAGTCTGAGGGAATGTTTACCCAGATCAACTGTAGATTATTGTATTCCACATCAAACTGAACGTTTTATTACAAGTACACAGTCAAGGATTTAGTTTTCCTTCAGTCCTCGTGCTTTATCAACCACATCGAATAGATTCATTTGAAAAACTATCCCTTGTCAAATAAGTTGTTTTATGTTTTACAAATGACAAAGACAAAACCGACTTTCTGTCAGGTCAGCCAGAGGCTGCTGTGTAAGGAAGAAGGCAGAGCAGCTTCCTCAAGCAAAGGCAGGTTGTGGTTTTACCTTTACTAGTATGTAGGGAGATGTATGAAGCAAAACCCTGAAATGAGATCTAAAGGCGTAGAACCCTTTGTACGAGTTATTTTGAGTGAGGTATTCTCATTTCTCCTGTTCAGTTTCGTGTGCACTTGTGCTCACTGACTGCTAGTTCTGCTCCCGGCATGCCAAAATCTGTTGCAAAAAGTGCACTATTTGGTGCTGATGTCTTGGTTTTAAAGAGCCACGAAGGGGCACGTACATCCCAATGTTTATAGCAGCAATGTCCGCAATACCCAGAGTATGCAAAGAGCCCAGATGTTCATCGACAGATGAATGGATAAAGACATGTGAGTGTATATATGTACACACACACACATTGAAATATTACTCAGCCATCAGAAAGAATGAAATCTGGCCATTTGCAGCGATGTGGATGGAACTAGAGGGTATTATGCTAAACAAAGTCAGTCAGAGAAAGACTATATGATTTCACTTGTGGAATTTAATAAACAAAACAGATGAACATAGGAGAAGGGAAGGAAAAATAAAATAAGATGAAAATTGAGAGGAAGGCAAATCATGAGAGACACTAAACTCTAGAAAACAAAACTGAGGGTTGCTGGAGGGGAGGGTGTGGGGGGATGGGGTAACAGGGTGATAGACATTAAGGAGGGCACTTGATGTAATGAGCACTGGGTATTATATGCAACTGATGAATCACTAAATTCTACCTCTGAAAGTAATAAAAACAAAGATATATATGATTTACAAAAAAATAACCCCTTATATAACTTGTGGAGGTACCACAGAGATCATGTGAGAAAAAGAACTTGGGTCTCAATAAAGTCCCAGTTTCCTGTGTGGTCTGAGGATCTAATGGGAATTTCTTATTAATAACATACACTTCTCAGTGCCTCAGTCCACACATGTGCTGCAAGAGAAATTTTGTATTTGGAAGGTAAAAGCCTCCCTCAAAGAGTAAACTCAGCTGTTATTAACTGCATTGATAGTGCAGTGACATTTATATACACACATTTCCATCATTGAAAATAAACTAAATTACATGAAGTAATTTCAATTATTTTATCAAACACATTTACAGGATTTCGTGACATTTAAATAATTACACAGGGGCAATAGTAAGGAACATGTGTCTGAAATGAGATTCAGTCCTAAGGGAGTAGCACAATTTTTTCTCTGAAGAGTTCCTGTACTGAGAATGAAGATAAGTGTTCAGTCTTTTTGAATCTTAAGTGCCATTATATTTCAGAAATAGGCCCAAAATCATGGATTACAGGTTTTTTTTTTTTGCATAGGACCTATCATAATTTGAGTATTAGCAGATCAAGTGATGAGCCCTCTGATTGCAAGCTCTTATGAAGCAGTGTTTCTTTTTCCATTTAAAAGTTTCAAGAAATAACTAGAAATTATGCATCAGATTTTTGATGAGGCCAGAATTGGTTAAATTTTCTGGGCAATAATGGTGGTGGGATAGGAGTCCCAGAGTCAGCCTTGAGGAGTTTGGGGTCTTAACCTCCTTTCCTTCTATCAAATCCAAGTTGAAATGGACACAGGAGATATTTTGAAGTGGATGAAGTCAGTTGAAGAGGCTGTTTGGAAAGGTATGGTAATAGTGATGATGTGAGGTCATAAGTTGATTCTGACCTTTTGAGCAGTAGTAGAAAGATTATATATTCTTTCTCCCAACTCCAGGAGCTGAGAATCAAACTCAGCCCCAAGCCTCAATCTACTACACCCATCTGAAAGCTCACTTGTTCCACTGCTTAAACTCTTTTCCAATAACGACTGTTTCCTTCGGATGTCGTTTATCTAAACTTCAATTCTTGTAACTGCCTCCAGAGGAGACCCTGGTAGACATCAGCAGAGCCTCGAACTTCAAGCAAATGATTTAAGATTATCAGTAAGAAGAAATGAAGTAATGATATACAGAGAAGTAGTGTTTAGCTAAATACCCAGTTAGAGTACGTTATGGTGAGGAAAGGGGGTTTGTAAAGACAACCTGAGGACAAGACCTGGGTAATCATTCATGAAAAGTTGCTTCTTGCATGGGCCAGATTCAAGACCAGTCAGAATCCAAGCTCCGTCATTCACTAGTTTTTATGTAAATTAAGAAAGTCCCTTTATTTGAACCTCCGTTCCCTTCAGAGTAGAACGAGGCTAATGGTATCTGTCATGTTTGTGAAGTCTGCAAATAATATATGCAAAACTACTGTGTTTTTTATGTAAGTATTTAATAAGTTGTGTCCTCAGATGAAAAAAAATGCAGGTAAGGTTCAACTCAGAGAAGAGGTGAGCATTTACAATGAAAGACCCAGATAGCTATTAGTTTGGGAAGTCCGGGTAAAGGTTGGAATGTTAAGATTTGGGAGAGAGGTATTGTGAGGAAGTAGGTAAAGATGTAGGCTTGAAATCCAGACTACTTGTTTTCAAATCCCAGTGCTACCATTTAACAGCCATATTTTATTAGACAAGTGACTTAAACACTTTGGATTTCAGTGTACGCATCTGTAAAATGGGAATAATGATCCTCCTACTTGCCTTATAGGGTTGTTCTAGGGATTGAATGAGTTGATATTTGTAAGCCCAAGTCCCAGCACCTAGCAAACACGGAGTAAACATTAGTCTTCATTATGATAGTTTGGACTGCTGGGCACTATTTGGTACCACCTTGTTGTTTCAGACAGAGTGAAAGGGATGATTGGTGATAAATTTTTTTAATTTTAAGTTGTAAGACCGTTGATTTTTATTTTAGATATAAAACATGACAAGAGACCATCAGTCTCAAATTTGCAATTAAACAAGCCAGAGAAACTATAAAAATCATAGTTAAAATCATAAAGCCAAGCTTATAAAGAAACCCAAACAAACCAAACATCAGAGTACTAGATGATCTTTATTGGATAAAAGAGACTTAGCCCTGCTCTCATCACTGAGGGAATGCTTATCACAGAGAAGAGGGGCAAAAACCACCCGAACTGCTAACATATATAGTAGCTGTGTGTGGGCTCTTAAAATAGATTAGAACTACAAGGGACCCCAGCCATAGAGCAAGTCTGCACTCACCACCAATTGGAAAGTAGCATTTTAAAAATATACAGCAGCATTAAAAAAATCAGATAAGAAAACATAAATATAATGAAAGATGCCAAAGGTCTCCACACTGCAAACTATAAAATATTACTGGGAGAAATTAAATAGGACCTAAAACATGGATCTAGCAGGTACCTCGTTTAGAAAATGAAATGTTGAAACATCTATACTTCCTAAATTGATATTTACATTCGATGTAATGTTTATCAAATGTCAAAGGCTGTTGTGAAGAAGTAGACAAGATGGTTCTAGATTATATATAGAAATGCAAAGAAAATAGGGTAACTAAAACTATGTTGAAAAGGAACAAAGTTGGGGGACTTCAATGAGCTGGCTTTCAGAATTTACTATAAATGCACAGCAGTCAAAAAAGCAGTGTGGTATTGGCCTAAGCATAGGCAAACAGAATAATGAAATAGAGTCTAGAAACAGACCCACGCATATTTGGTTAACTGATTTTTAACAGAAAGTGCCAAAGCGATTCTTTGGGGGAAAGACCTTTCCACAAATGTTGCTGGAACAACTTGGTATCTATATGGAAGAAAATACACTTGGCTCTGACCTCATGCCATAAACAAAAAGGAATTCCAGATGGATCACAGATCCAAATGTAAAACGAGATTCCAGCAGTTCTACAAGAAAACAGAAGAAGATTGTCATTTACCTCAGGTTATACAAAGATGTCCTGTACAGGACAGAAAAACACAAATTGAGCACTTTTAAAATGTGCTTTTTTGTGTGGGAAGTATCTGCTTTGTGGCGCATATTTCAGTGGAGTTACTTGTGTGGATGGAGAGGAATTCTTTATATAGTCTTTATCTGTCTTTTGTCAAAGACTCTGTAAATTTTATTTCCCAGCTTGTGGTTTATTTATTCACTTTTGATGGAATCTCTTAATGAGAAGAATTGTAAAGAACACAAAATATTTTTGTAGAGAACACAAATACTCGTTCTATTTGTTTGTTGGCGGACTAGAATCCTCCCTGAGTACCAAATCCTTTTGTCCTGAGACATGTCACACTGCTAAGTGCAGCCATCCTGAACCATGTCTCTAATCCCCAGTGCGTTCTAATCTCCAGGGCAGCTGGCTTCCCGTATCTAAATTGACTAACATTCCTGCTCTCTTCGTGGTAAATAAGACAAATGTTGCAACAAGGCAACATTTTATGCATCTTAGATTTTCATAAGAAAGCAATTTCTTGCAATGCAACCTGCCATTGTTTTCATCATTTGGTACCATACTTTGCCAAATATGTGATGAGGATCGATGTAGAGGTGTTTAGGAGGTAGAAAGTTAGGCTGTATTGAACTCCAGTGGGCTTGGATGAAGGATATGTTAGTCCCTGAATAAGGAAAAGCTCAATAGAATGAAATTCTTTATCTACTGGAACATGATCAATTCTGAGTCTGTAAATGTCCTGTCGTGGGTTGGTAAATAAATTTATGTACACCTCTAACTTAGAAACACAGTTACCTGCTGCATTTTAAAGAGCTGTTAGTTCTACTTTCCAAATTCGTGCCTCCTTAGTAGTCCACTTGTTTTAGGAGCATGTAATTGGTTAAACGCTTTGGAAAAACTTTTATTACTATCTTGTTATAATTATGCCAAGAGCTGATCAGGAGTGACCACTTTTGAGGTGCCTCAGTGAGCTTTTTTTTTTATGCCACTGTCAATCCAGTTGAACTTTGAGCCCGATGAAAAGATAGTCTCCCTGTCCTAGCATAGCTGAAAAGCTCCTACATTGACTTAGAATGCATCAATTAAATATTTGTAGCCACAACTATTCTGGGGGAGAATTCCAGATCTGGGAGAGTATTATTCCTTGGGACGATTGTGGCACTGGGTCAGAAAGCATGACACATACCACCTTCTTAACTTTTTTCTTCATTACACCCTCAAAAGGGATCTCTTTTCCTTTCTTTGAGGGCCCAATGATCCTAACCCTGGGTGGGTCAAGATAAGGGCATCAGTGGTATTTTTCCTAATTCATATAACTGATGCTGAGTGGCCTTCCATACACCGGGATAGTATAAAAAGCGTGTGCTATATACTACTTATGCATTTTAAAATGTGTATATACATAAACATATACATATTTAATGTGCACGCATACACACACACACACACACACACACACACAGCTGTTTGACCAGGTAAGAATTATTCTTCGGCATTAATTGGCCAGTTCATAGAGCACTTTTTGGAGAAGAAATTAGCAGGCTCAACCAAATTGGAAATGTGTATAAATTTTGACCAAACAAATTTCACCTCTAAAAATCTATCCTCCAGAAATCTTTGCACCTTCTTAAGGGCATGTAATCAGTGCAACTTTTTTATAATACCAAAAATTTGAAAAACAACTTAAATGTTAATCAGTTAATTATACATTCCTTATATCAAATATTGTGTGATTAGAAAAGTAAAGGTATAGGTCTTAGTGTAGGAAGATATCTTTAAGACCTTGATAAAAGAAAAATGCAGTTCACTGAGTAATATGTATAGCATGACTTTATGATAAAACAAGCAAGTTACTACCCTTTATGTGTGCACAAAATACTTGGAAAGGAATTTTAAACCGTTAGTCAAGAAGGGAGGAACTAGGCAAAGAATATTGAAGGGGAATAATTCTTATCTCTATACCGGAATTTTAAGATTGTGTATAAGTATTACTTGTTTAACTAAACAGGAAAAAAGTCATTTGTAAGATTTTTTTCAATAATGGTGATCTATTAATGAAGGAGTCCATGCTCATATTAGAACATCTTTAGCAATAATGTGAAAATTACATGATGTAGAACATATTGATAGATTGAAAACATTGCTATTTAAAATGGTAGCTTCACAAGATATCTTGAAGCACTGAAGTGCTATCATTTGTCAATAGTTGAAAAATTTGCTACTTGACTATTTCCTTTTCAGTATGCGAGCTGTCTAGACCGTGTATTCTATGAGTGAGTGAGTGTTTACGTAGCTGTCTATAGTGCGTTCAGGAGCGGCTTCCCAAAAGATAGCTCTAAGTCTTCATCCCTAGATCCTGTTAATGTGATCTTATTTGGGATAGTCTTTGCAGATGTAACTAAGTTAAGGATCTTGAGATGAGATCGTCCTGGAGTATCTTAGTGGCTCCTAAATCCAGAGTCCTTAACAGAGTTGGGCAGAGGCAGATTTTAGACAGAAGAAGAAAAGGTAGAGGCAGACATTGCAGTGATGCAGCCACAAGCCAAGTTAAGACCTGAAGCCATCAGAGCTGGCAGAGGCAAAGAATGCTTCTCCCCTGGAGCCTTCAGAGGGAATAGGGTCCCATAGATGACTTGATTTTAGACTTTTGGTGTCCAGAGATGTGAAAGAATAAATTTGTTGTTTGAGCTACCAGGTTTGTGACCTTTTGTTATAGAAGCCCAGGAAACTAATATACCATACATCTAAGTAAAAAATAGGATAGGTTTAACATGCAGAAGAGATCAGAGAACTTTAAAGCTTCAATTCTTTCAAATTTTCTTAGTGTGTTGTTTTTATTTCGTTCCAAAATTTAAGTCCTTAGAATATTGACTACTAAAGGAATGAGCTTTATTCCACGTATTTCCCCAGAACCACTGAACGTAGGAATCAGTCAAGGTAGGCATGATCTGGTCCAGTGGTCATACACAGAAGAGCCCATAGGGGTCAGGAATGAGTCATGAATGTTGGAGTTGGGCTAGGTTAGGGCAGAAGTGAGTGGTGAAAGGTAAAGTGAAGGGTCTAATCTACCCAAACAAAGGCACTGTCAATCAAACAGTTAAAAACCCTGTGAAGGCACAACACCTGCAGCTTTATCTGGCTGCCTGCGTGCCCAGGGGGATCTTCTACCCAAATCAAGAGGTAAGTGGAATCTGGAAGACCATTGTCTGTCCCTGGCACAATATCTAACCAGCTACAGAGCTAGGATCATGATCCCTGGTTCCTCCCTCCTAATCAAGTGTTGTTCTGCCTCTGATTTGCTCTTTATATCTGCTGAACAGAATGGAAAGAAAACAAGATGTATTGACCAGCATGTGTTGGGCACCATGCCAGGTTTTTTCAGGGCTGTAATCTCATTTAATTTGCACAACAGCCCCGTGGGGTTGGTAGGTTTCCTCAAGGTTGTGTAAGTTGCCTAAGGTCACTCGACTAGTAATGCGGGTCTCTCTGGCTGCAAAAACTCATGCTGTTTCCAAGATATAATACTACTACAAAAGGGGGGCTCAACAAGCCATGAGACTTGGGGGAAACACGAATATGTTCTCCTTCCAAAGACAGGTCATGGTTATTTTTATTTTTGATATGTTTGAACTGGGGGGAAAAAGAGTGTTTTTGCAGTAATACAATCGCCTTCACTATTTTTTTGTGGGGGGGGGGAGCTGTTACATATCCTATAGGTTTTCCTGTTATCTTTTTGGTTTTATAAAAATGTCCTTTCCCTTAATCCCAAGGCAACAGCTTTACTGCTTTTTTTCCCCCTAATTATTCTGTAACTGCCAGAATTATCAAATTACTTTTGAAATGTGATCTGATTTCCTCTGTACTTGGTAAATGAGGCAATAATTTTGTGTATCTGGCTTTATTTAAATAGTTGTACCTTTAACAATTCTGTCTTTTGGATTTTACACCTGCTTTAAGAACTAAATTGGGCTATGCTAGAAGATAGTCATTTTTTTTCATGGACACATGGGGAAAATGTACTTCTAGAAAATAAATTTTGGTAAGGAGTCTTTGTAGTAATTCTACCAAATGACATGGGAGTTTTCTAGTTTTTTTCCTTAGTTAACCAATAAATATTTATTCATGGCCTATTATGTGCTCAGCATGTTGCATGTTACTTATGGACTATTTTAGGTGTTTTAAAAGAAATAAGAAATGTAAAATATGACTCCAGTCTTCAGAAGCTTGAAACGTAGGTCTAGAAACAGGACTAACACACGAAGAATAAGATATGGATGCCTAATGAAGCATTAGGAACTCAAAAATCGAATAGCTCAGTATGAACTAAAGTGGTTAGAAAAGATTTCATTGAGATTGTGGAATTTGCGGTAGACCTACAAAAATTAGGAGGATAGAAGAAATGAATAAGAATATTGTGTGTGTGTGTTTTGGGGGGAGAATAGAATTAAAAAGACAAATGTGGAATTTGTGTATTTGGGGGACAGTGAATGAATCAGCCTTACTGAAGAGAAATAAGGGGAATGAGAAGTTTGGTATGGTAGCCAAACTGGAAAATAATAAATGCTTTAAAAGCCAGTCTGAGGAGTTTGGATTTAAAAGCAATTGATGATAATGAATCCTCTTGTGCTGGAAAATGATAAGATAAAAGGCATTTCTCAGATTTAGCATCAGCACATACAACAGTTGGATTAGAGGAGAAGCAGAGTCAATGTTAGAGTCAAGTGAATATAGCAGCTAAAATATTGTTATTTTAATCGGGTTGTGATATAGCGGAGGGGGGGGGCTAGGCTAGGGTAGTGGTAGTTGGAATGGATAGAATAAGGCAAATTCTTCCAAGAGGCATTAAAGGGAGAAACAATGATGTTTAGAGATTAGAGGATGGAGATGTCTGTAGGCAGCTAGAAAGGGCATAGTATGACTGGGTAGGGAAGGAGATGCAGATTTGTTAGTGGCCGGCTAATACATAGCTGAAGTAGTGAGTGAACATCAGCCCAATTATACTTAGAAAACCAGAAGGATGAGCTTAAAGAACAGTCCACATTTAGGAACCTAGTAAGGAACAGGAGAGGAGAAATTGCATTGGAAAGATGGGAGAAGCTCTTAAATATGCCAGAGAATGAGAGAATTTCATGAGCGGCTCATTTGTAACACCAAACCTTATAAGATATTGAGGAAAATGTCTGAGGAAAGGTCAGAGTCATCAGTTTAGCATGAGGAGATCACTGGCAATCTTCAAGAAAAGAGTTTCTAGGGAGTGGTATGCACTGAAATAGGTGGTAAAGGGAATAAGAAGGAGTTAGAGTAGTGAAAAAGAGGAGAGGAAAGATGTAGATCAAATGTTAGAATAGTCTGGGAGCAAAACCAGGGAGGGACATTGATTAGTAAGTGGAAGAGATAGGAGTGAAAGAAAGATGTTACGATGGCTGCCATTCAAGATGGCACCCAGTGATCTTCACCTCCTGCTCTTTACACCCATGTGTAGCTCCCTCTTACATGGCATGGTGCTGACCTGTGTAACCTCCATATATTGCAAAAATAGTGCTGTGTGACTTCTGAGACTAAGTCATAAAAGATACTGTGTCTCTGCCATGTTTTCTCATAGATTGCTCATGCTTGAAGAAGCCAGCCCTCATGTCAGGATGACACTGAAGCAGCTCGTGTAGAGGAACTGAGGCTTCCTTCCAACAGTCGGCACCAGGTTAGTGAACTGCCTTGGAAACCAATCCTCCAGGTCCAATTAAGTCTTCACGTATCTGCTGACATCCTGAGTACAACCTCCTAAGACATCCTCAGTCAAAACCACCCAGGTAAGCCACACCTGAGTTTCTGACCCACAGAAATGGTGAGATGATAAATGTTTGTTTTAAGCCACTAAATTTTAGAGTACAGTTGATTCCTGAACAATGTGAGAGTTAGGGGTGCCAACCCCCGAGGAAGTAAAAAATCAAATAGCTTTTGACTCCCCTAAAACTTAACTACTAATAGCCTACTGTTGATCAGAAGCCTACTGATGACATAAAAGGTGGAGTAACACATATTTTGTATGTGATATGTTTCATATACTGTATTCTTACAGTAGGGTAAGCTACGGAAAAGAAAATCATGAGAATACATTTGCAGTACCCTACTGTATTTGTTAAAAAAAAAATGTATAAGGGGACCCATGCAGCTCAAACCCATGTTGTTTAAGGGTCAGCTACAATTTCTCATGTGTATTGGATAGCTGATACAGATCTCTTTAGATATTTTTTTTCCATATGTGTTTATCACTTTTTCTTTTTGACTGGTAGAACTCTGAATATGTTTCAAGGTGCTTATTGAATATCAGAATGATTCAAGATGATAATATGGGTAGGAGAATTATATGACTAAGCTCTGAGTGGTTGGAAAATTCAGGGGACTGAAAGCTGGGGAGTTGATTTAAAAAAAAAAAAAAGTCAGCTATTTTGTGAAAGTAATGTGAAGTTCAGCATAGATGTAGACTCTATTCCGTCTTGAGATAAAGGCAGGAATGCCCGGAATAATTCACTTCGGATCAGTTCAATTTACTAAATCCTCTACATGTGCATAACTCTGTATGTTTATATTTTTACTTAGCTAGTAGGTGCTCTCCTTATCCGTAAGAAGAATATTCCATGACAGTATACTTTGTAAGATGAGTAGTGAAAATGTTAACTTCATTCCTCACAAAGGTCAGGAATCTACTAAGTAATTCATTAAATGCATATGTAATACTTCATAATGAAATAAGTAGTTTTACTTTCGGTTATCTCTGTATTTTTCCTGTAGAGATTGCTTGTTGTTATTTATTTATTTTTTAAACCCATCTACATTTACCATGGCATCAGGGGGTCATGTGCACGAAGTCTTTCGGTGCTCTTTGCTGTCCGAAGGTCAGATGGACTTGTGGCAGTGTTCTGAAAGCTGTACTTGGCTGTTAGTCTAACAGAAGGGGTGGAAGTGGAGTAGAGGTGAGATTACGTAGATTGGGTTTGTGACCCTGTATGGATTCTCAGGTTCTGATGTAAGCTCTTTGATATGTATCTTCAGGGACGGTATGTTCACTTTTTTCTTGCATTCATCAATATTGTTTGAACATAATCCATTTGTAGGGTACTGTGCAAAGACCTCGGAGGGCTAAGAAGTTCAGTCGAAAAAGAGTCTTTCCTTAAGTAGCTTATAGTCAATGATCATTTTTATAGGCAAGGGTGGTCTGGGTGTCAGAAGAAAGGTAGAGGAGCGAGAGTGCATGTACAGCCTGAATGTCTCACGGCATTGTCGCACAGCCCAGTGCCAGTTAACCGTTCTTTGCGGAGTGCTGTGTGGGAGGAGCTGGAGAGGTGAGAGCGTGTGTCAGCATTCGGAAGTGCGTTCTCGAGCAGCACTTGAGCTTCTGGAATATAGTGCCTGGTGACCAAGATGGCTGAACCTTTCCCTCCACTTGACTAGACCTCAGAGGGTTTTCTTCCTTATTTTAGGCCTCTGATCTCCCTTTTCTTAGAGCATTTACTTTAGAAAACTTGAAACTATACACTCTTTCTCTGCCTCTTTGAAATGTACGTAAATCTTCTCCCGGACCCTTGCCAGTCTTACAACCCAGGAGAAGCCTTTCTTAAGGATTTGAGAACCATCTCTTTGAAATGAAAACAACAAAAACCTCTGCCTCCTAGTCTGTGTGGGAGGGTAGAAGCCTAACTTTGGGTGCCAACTAGCAAACGGAGATGGTTTCATCACAGAGAGAAACATCTGGGAACTCAGAAATCACCCGGTGTCCTCCACCATTAATGAACCTCCTCTCTAATGTCCCCCGGTACGTTTCTCTGGCTCACCCCATCACTTGAACACCCTCTTGCCTTTGGTTCAGCAGAACTGATTTCAGTTCTTTCTCTCCTCATGTAACAGCCTGAGTCATGTTGTCTTTACCTACTTAACTTTGCTGCAGATTTTGCTTTGGCGCTGGAAATCCTCTTGTCCTCTGGCCTTGCACACCAATGTCAGTGAAGGCAGAATCGAGGTGGGATCTTTGAAGTCTACATCTTTGGTGTTAAGAGAAACCCAAACAAAATGCTCAAATAAATATTTAGGTGTAAATGGAGGTAAAAACTTATAGGGATCTGGAGATTGAATGCTGGACATTATTTCAAAAGGATAGAGTGATAATTTGGTCAAAAAAAAGAAAGCACAGAAAGGTATACAATGAAGAATGAATGTGTCCCCTATTTGTCTTCCTAGTTTCACTTCTCAGTTACAGATAACTGTTTGTTTTTAACTCTTGTTAATAATGCTAAT
The DNA here is from genome assembly GCF_023065955.2 of Ursus arctos. Classification (NCBI taxonomy): domain Eukaryota; kingdom Metazoa; phylum Chordata; class Mammalia; order Carnivora; family Ursidae; genus Ursus; species Ursus arctos. The sequence continues at coordinate 31,279,703 of NW_026622985.1, read as the reverse complement.
AGTACACTTCCATCAATGTTATTAATATATCAAGTCTGGTATCCTTTGTTAACTATCTCCTGTAAAAACTAGGGCAGTTAATGCATATGAATCCCTGTCTTTTTTCTCCCCAACAAACTCCACTTTTGGTTTGCTTACATATATTATTATATAAAGAAGCTCTTATAGTTATTCTGTTTAAAATATTTAGACCTCTGTTTTTTGACGCGGTAAGACTAATGCTTCTCCAACTTACGCATGCATCTAAGTCACTTGAAGGGCTTGTTAAAACACAGATTCCTGGACTCTATCCCTAGAATATGATTCAGCAGGTGTTGTGACTTTGTTAAATTAACATTGCTACTTACAGCCCTGGCCTGGGCTGTTGCGCTGTCATATGGTGAGTCACCAGTCAACAAAAAACTACAAAGGAATTGACTTATTACTTCTAAGTCCTGGAGGAAACACCTGGTATATGTGGAGGGACTGTGAAAGGGGGTCTAGGCAGGGTGCAGGCAGAGAGAGAAAAAAGACAGGACATGGGACACATGCCTTTATTAGGGTCAGGGTGGAGTGCTTTGAAATTCCTGGGCTGAAGCAAGATTGGTCAGTTCAAACCAAAAAGAGCAGCGTTTTGCTAAGCTTCATGGAGGGCTTAGGGTTGCCCAAAAGGAAGACCTTGGGATGAAGGGGAGAGTGCTTAACACAGTGGTGCCTAGGGGAGTCCTATCAGGAACATATTTATTCATGACTCTGGGGATTGTTACCTAGGCATGCCCTCAGGGAGTGCCACTGTGAGCTCAGGGCCCCTGCAGGCCTCAGAAGATGAATGCCAAAGCCGCACTATCCGGGAGCAGCTTAGCTAAAACTCTTAGCAGGAGGTCTAGGGTGAGACCTGAGCATTTGCTTTTCTAATAAATTCCCAGGTGATGCTGATTGTGCTTGTCCCAGGGTCCACACTTTGGGAACTACTCAGAGAGTATTTGTCGAATCGCTGATACATAAGATGAGAAATTTGTGGATCTGCCCTTCTCTTTATTCTTCATTGCTTTCACCTCAACTTTTGTCAGCTGTACCATTACTTTTATGTTGTAAATATTTACAAAATGGCATTATTTCTTGTTATTTATAATTTCTGTCCTTTGCATACAGTTGATCAAAAGATTTGGAAACTGATAAAGTTATGTGGTGACAGGTGATCTGTAGAGAAGAAAACCCATGCTTATGTAACAGGACCAAAATCATTAATATTGTGAGACTCTCTCTCCTATCTTTGCCTTCAGATATTGGTTCTAGCTTTGCCCGTTGAGCCTCATTTCTTCTTCTACTCTCTGAGGATATTCCAGGGTTCCTAGACTGGATTCGAGGGCTTTGTGATTCAGAAACTAGAGGAGAGACTATCAAAGGATGTGTTAAGCCTGGGGAGGAGTTTGGGGGGGAGTTTAGAGAGAAGGAAAAGAAAGAATTTCATGTGTAAGGGAATTAGATGGGAGAGTTCATAGGAATTTGAAGTATTCTTGTCTGTGTAATTCTTTTAATGGTATAAGAAATACAAAGACAGGTTCTGACCATGGCTTTTTTCTTTTAAGGTCTGTATTTTTGTCTTTCTGTGTCTTTTGTTGATTGAAAGGTCAAAGGATTTTTATCCTCTTATTGTTCAGTTCTGGACCTTTAATAAACACAATTTATATACTGAAATTTAGCTTCTTTGTAAAGATACTCCTCACAGAGAATTCTGAATTCCTTTTCTTCTTTTGTATTCTAAGAAAGTTTTTTAAATTCACAGAAATAAAGATTTTTTTCCTCAGATACCACTGTTACGAAAACATAAAACAGGAAATTTTAAGTATAATATATTGGTGACTATAAAACTATCTTTTTGGTCTCAGGAGACTTGTATACTCCTTAAAATTATTAAGGATCCCAAAGAACTGTTTACATGAGTTTTTTGTCCGTATTTACCGTATTAAAAAGGACAAGTGAGAAAATTTAAAAATATTTATTAATTTAAAATAGCTATACTGAAACTATTATTTATTAACATAAACACCATTTTAAAAGTTGTTTTTCCAGAATAAAAAAGTAGATATTAGAGTAGCATTGTTTTACAATTGGATAAATTACTTTAATGTCCAGCTCTTTTATCTGCTTTTGCATCAGTCTGCGGCCGTATATTGTTTTGGTAGAAATACATGAAGAAAATCTGTTTTCACACATGTAACTGAAAAGAGAGGGATATTTTAAAGGCCTTTAAGATAATTGTGAATATTCCTTTTTTAATGCTACCGTGAAACTTACTAAATCGCAGTTTTCTAAAGGTTAGTTGCGATGTGGAATCTGAAACTGTATCATAGTAGTTTTCTATTGCTGCTGCAGCAAATTACTGTGAACTGAGTGTTCGATAACAGAAATTTATTACCTGGACACCAGAAGTCTGAAATTCAGAAGCTGCCTGGGTTATACTTCCTCAGGAGGCTCTAGGAGAGATTCTGTTCTTTTATATTCTGGTGGCTAATGGCGCTTCTTGATTTGTGACCTTGTCTCTCCAATCTCAGCCTCTGGGTCACATCTGCCTTTGCCTAATTCTTACAACTATTGTCATTGGATTTAGGATGCACCCACATAAGAGAAGATAAGCTTCCCTCAAAATCCTTAATATAATTACATATTTGACATGTAACTCTTGTATCACATAAGGTCCAGGTTCTGGGGATAAACACAAGGACTTACCTTTTGGGGGGGCCACCATTCAGCCAATCAGACATATCAATAACCTTGTCCTACTCTGTTTCATTAAAATTCATTGTTTTATCTCACAATCTGAATGTCTGTTGCCATGCATGATATTATTACATCATACATTAGTCATTGGGAATACACTCATTTACCAAGTTATGAAGATCTTCCAAATATTGATAAATTTTATTACATAGTATAAAAAAAATCCCACATCTTAACATCACCATAAAACTCATCATTAAAGTCTTTGAAGATTGGGAGCATGCATGGTGGCAGATAAAGTTTTTCTAAAATTACCGTCTTCACTTGAAAGTTCCAATTTTATCATTGGCAGCAAATCTAGTCCATTCTCTTTTTTTGAAGTTGACAGGCTCACTTTGTTCATTGTTAAGAAATGTTCTACCAAATATCCCCAATCTGAATAACTATCATTTGTTTGTCTGTCATTCTTGTAAGTAAAAATAGTGTTCTGTAAAAAAGTAGCTAGTTCAGCTCACCAGTCAAACAATTGCATGGGTGCTTTTCCTAGAGGCAACCATCGTACTTCAGTATGCAGAAAAGTACTTTATGTATAATTCCCCCTTGTCAAACAGAGTATTCAAAAGATGCATACCAAAAAGTTGAGATTGAATACTATTAATAATTTCTACTGCTTCAAGGATATTTTTAAGTGAAATTGGATGTTGTCCCCTTACTTTTTTATTTTTAATTTTTTTTGGTACTGTGAGTGTGTGGGAGTGGAAAATATGAATAGTAGTACAGCTTGGTACCACTTGATTCATGTGGAAGTGTCAGCAATTTTATCCATGATTGCTCTTGAACCGTCAGTGCAAATGTCAATGTACTGAAAGAAGACAAATAACATACTAAAAATGATTAAAATAGTTTTGACCTTGCGTACCCCTAAAAGGTCTTGGGAACCCTTGAGAACGTCTGTGTTGAGGTATTCTAAAACAGCTTTGCGTTTGGAGTCCAGCTCTTTAGATGTAAGGTTTGTGACGCCTGTCTTCTTTTCCTTACAGAATTATACTCTGTCATCAATAGCATCAATGATAGAGCATTTCTTTAAAGGATGCTCCCCTGTATAGTATGCATTTTCCTTCCAAGTTTGATGTCCATCTCATGTTATTTCCAGAAAGTATCAGCAGAAGGATTTCAGACAAAAAGCAGGATGCATAGTACTTGAATACTTCCAAAGTTGTTTATGATTGAATAGTTAAGGGGTTGCAATTGTCTAGTCATGCTACTAGGACTGAAAATTGAGGTCATGCTGTGCAAGCAATGATTAACATCCTTGTGATATTGAATTGTGTATGCATGTATGTGATATATCTCCCCTTTTGTTGTAGCTGCTTTTGTGCCTTTGAGGAGTGTGTCGTGGCTGTCCTCATATAAGTATTGAACACTTCTAAGCTTGCAAACAAATACTATTTAATGGGATCCTTTCTTTCATTATATCTTCTAATTGGTTTTGTGTTGTGTGTTTACATACTACATTTCTTCAAAGAAAGACTTAACATCATATAGATACTAATATTTTCTAAATTAATAAACTTTATGCAGTCTCAGTGGAATCACCAGAATTACATAGTTTTCTCGCTCTGGGTGTAAACCTGTTGACTAGTACTTTGATTTGGAAAAGTAAATAAGTACAGCCATGAATATCCTGATAAGAGTAGTGGTGTGGGGGGTGAACTAACTCTACCAGATACTAAAACATATAAAGATTAAACTAGTGTATTATTGAAAGCTAAAGAGACATTCAGACCAAGGGAAGAGAATAAGAAAATCTATGAATAGATCCTAATCCTTGTGAAAATTCTTTTGTAAAGTTCAGTGTATCAAGTCAGTGGGGAAAAGATGTTTTTAAATAAGGGATGTTGGGGTAACTGACTAGACATAAAAAGATAAAATTCAATTCATTCTCACACTGTATGTCAAGATAAATTTCAAATGGACCAGAAATGCAAATTTAAAGAACAAAATGTACAAATGTACTGGAAGGAAATCTGAATATATTACTCTGTAAACTGGGAGTAGAGAGAACTTTGCTTCTGCATTTGATTATAGTTCAAGGAGAAACTGGTATATTTGATCACTATTAAAAATGGAATGGGAAAAGAATTATAAACAAAATCAAAGATAAGTGATAAACTAGAAAAAAATTAATTTCAGAAATTAGGTTAATATGACACAGAATTTGTAAAATAGAGAAGGAAAATTATTATAACTTTAGAGATAAATGAGCAGTTCATAGAGGCAAGACCACAGGGGAAGGGAGGGAAAACCGAATGGGAAGAAATCAGAGACAAACCATGAGAGACTCTGGGGAACAAACTGAGGGTTACAGAAGGGAGGGGGATGGGGGGATGGGGTAACAGGGTGATGGGTATTAAGGAGGGCACGTGTGGTGATGAGCGCTGGGTGTTATAGGCAACTACTGAATCATTGAACACTACATTGAAAACTAATGATGTACTTGTATGTTGGCTAACTGAACATAATAATAATAATAATAATAAAAAGCGAGAGAAAGAGAGAGCGAGAGAGGCGCAAATGACTCAAACATGGAGGAGTCTCAAATTTGTTCCCAATAAGTAAAAGGCAAATTGAAACTACAATAAAATTCCATTTCTATTAGATTGGCAAAAATTACAATCTGGCAACATACGTTTGGATCAAGCCTGTGGGAAAACAGGTGCTCTCATGTGTTGCTAGTGGGAATACAAAATGATACAACTATTATGAAGAGAAACTTTGTGATATGTAATAAAATTACAGATGACGTTAAATTTGACTCAGCAAGTCTTCTGAAATCTGTCTCACAGATACTCGGGCAAAAATGCCAAAAGGACATTTGCATAGGACTGTCTATTTTTCCAGTCCCCTTTAATGGGATATTTGAGTTTGAGACTGTGTAAAAAAAAAAAAAAAAAAAAAAAAAAAAACACCTCAAAATGAAGTTTTATTTTTTTATTTATTTTTTCACACAATGAAGTTTTAAATAAAAGTTATAAAAGAATGAGGAACTTCTCTAATACTGTTATGGAGTAAAATACTGTTAGAAAAACTGTATAGCATATTGCTTATAGTTAAATATATATATCTAGACTTATAAATATATATATACCTATAAGCCTATATATGGTATGTACAGCTATGCACATATGTATAAGTGAATATATAATGTGGAAACATATATGTACGTTATATATAAATATGTATAAATATATGCATAGATACATATTTATATATTTTCCCTTATATTAAAAGGATTGATGAATAAATCAGAACATTTTTCAAAGGTGAACAATATGTGGAGGGCATATAAGTAGAAGCTGAGCTGCTTGAATAGACCACATTTTATGGGCTTGACTTTGAATCCATATAAATGTGTTTACTTAAGCTTAGATAATATAAATAAACACAGAAGCAGTACATAAAATAAAAACAAAATGAACTAATGAAGCTAACTTTGACTCATTATAATTGTATCAATCACATGGAGAAGAATTATAAGTGATTTAAAATTCTGGTAAATTTACAACAGACACAGGATTATATTCTAAGGAAAAAATTACATACGAATTAATGGTTTTTTTAAATTTTAATTTTAATTTTTTTACCAGTTGTGTCATTTATTATATTGGAATATTCTCTTAGTAGTAGAATAAAAGAACTAAGGGATATGTTAATATCACAAAGGAGTCAAAATTTTCAGATTGAAGGAAAAATAGAATAATTTAAATTTGAATAGGAATTACTGGTATGCATTCACACTTCTTGCTGTATTTTATCTTTTAAGAAATGCATATTTCCTTGCTTCATTTACTGAAAGATCCAGAAACTATAATTAACTCTCTAGCAATAAGCACCCATAGTACTTAGATTACCATCTCTAAATACCATTCTCTATCCTTTTAGGAACCAAAATATCTTAAAGAAATGAGAAACTTGAGTTTAGACAAAGCTACCGAAGACTTGTGTTTCTGTTTTATTCTCCTTGGGATGCACTGTTGTTTGATCGTATTGATTTATATTTTTCTTCCATTTCAGAAAATCCTCTGGCCTTAGCTCTTTGAATAGAGCCCCTTCACCATTCTTATCTTTTGCAATTCCAGCAGACAAACATTTGATTTCCTCATTCTGCCCTCCATATCTCCTAAATTCATTTTACATTTATCATTTCTTGCGCTCTCCCTGGTTTCATTCTAGATATATTAATCATCTGTGTTTTCTAGCTCATTAATTGTCTTTTCTACTCTACCTTTCCTGTTATTTTAAACATTCATTGAATTATTTATTTTGAATTCATTTTCTGTAATTTCTATTTTTTTATTTTGTTGTATTCATTTCTTAGCTTCTTGATCTATGCTGATCTTTGCCGTTGCCCAGTTGGTTCATGTAAACAGTTCATTCATGGTTCTTCCAAATGTTGGGACTGACAATTTCAAAATCTTAAAGCCTTGCAGGTATTAGTTTTTACTTGATCTGTTATGTTTTTGTTTTTGCTAGATTTAATTTAAAGTGGTTTATGTTCTTACGTGTGTGTGACAATCTTTGTAAAGTTATGCATGCTTTTTATTTCTGGAAATTTTGCAAGACGATTATATGCAGTCTTGGGCTTCTTAAGGGTTTTGGGTTCAGAGCAGGTACTTACGACTCTGCTTCTCTTCCAAGGGTCAGTAACCCCAAAACTGTGTTGCTGGAAGACTTGGCCTCTGCGATTCTATGCTGCTTCCTGCTGCCAGCCCCCTCTTCCTTCCTCCCTGCCTCTCTGACTCTGAAGTACTGAGTCCGCTTTTCTCTTGTCCTCTGCGGTGTAGCTGCTCCGGTTCCCACTTCCCGAAGCCTTGGCTTTAGAATTTTAAGGCATTAGAACACTTGAGTTTCGATCTCTGCTTCATCCCTTATAGACTGTTGTTAGTCAGTATTCACTACTTTCTTTTAACGCCACAAATTTGACACTATAGTCATAATTATTTAGACATTTCCTTTTTAACTTTTTTTTTTTTTTTTTTTTTTTTGCTCATTTTTTTGTTCTTGTGTCTGTCTTGCCTGGAAGAATGACTACTTTGGGGTCTTCACTTAAAATATTTTGAAACACTTTGGGGTCTTCATAGTGGTTATTGGCACTTTAAAGATAGTAGAAATTTCTCTAGTGTAGTTTAGTAAGTAAACACAGTAAAATATTGTAGTGGGTGTGCAGGGGACAGAAAAATTATGTGCTCAGTAGAGCATTTTGCTTTGTGCCAGGGGCCTCTCCCACAGACTTAATTGCAATGAGGAAATCATGGCCAGTAGCTTGAGCCAGCAATTTACAGATTATTAGACAAGAAGATTTATTGAGCTAAACAATAAAAAGGAAAAGCCATTTTATAATGTGTGATAGAATAGTCTAACCAAAAAATTGTTGTCTCCTCTGGTCTATACATAAATCAGGGCCTTATCATTTCTGTGCAGTCATGCCTAACGTTTTTTACCCGGAATTACAAGTAAAATCTTTGTAATACAGGCCTTAGAACAACACATTTTTTATGTCACGTCTAATAAGCATTTTTAAAATGCTATTCCCCCCTCCCCCCACCTTTATTCTGCCTTTCTCTGTTAGAAACTCCCAGTCTAGTAACTCATTCTTTGTATCATGAACAGATCCTAAGCAGCTCTGTGCAGGTGGCTGACCCTCCGATGAGACATACTACTTTGCATGGAGAAAATAGCAAATCCAAAATAAAAACTTCAGCCTTAATGTTACCAGAGTTTGTCTTCTGTTACAGGAAATGTTATTATAGTGGGTATTATTACTAAGGACAGATGTGAGCTATTTGAGGCTGGTTTGGTTTTGCTATTCTCAATTTGACCCTTAAGGAGTAAATGTTTTTCTGTTGCTCATAATTCCATTCTTCATTTTCTTCTCTGTCCTTTATTTCTTCTGCTCCAGCCTCATTTCAGAAATTGCTGTTGACAAGAAGAGATGTGTACAGCATGAATTACCTGTCAGGGTCAGATCGCATCAGCATTGTCATTAATATTGTTTTGAATCAGCTTTAAACATTGCTTTGTAATTGTGAAAAGAGTGGAAATGGGAGACAGATAATATCCAAGACTCTCATATCTTTGTTTTCTTAGGCATGGGAGAAAAACCCTGTGTTTGGGAGATTTCAAAAGGATGTGGTTTTTGAGAGAGGAAATCATGTTCTTGTTTATAAGGAAGTGATAAGTAAAGCAATTAAAAGTGAAAGCAAATAAGTCATATTTATACCCCAAGTTTGTGGAATATTTCATTTAAAAAAAGCTTTTGTAAAGTAGAGAAGATAAAGTGTTAAGAGGTATATTCATTTTGGAGGCAAAATATATCCCCATTTCCCCATCACTGAGGCTAAGAAATAGGACATTATTACTACCATAGAAGACCACCCCCCGCCCCATGATTCTCCTAGCTTCCGTGGCCCCCTTAGGTTCCAAGAAAGCACCACCATTCTGAAATTACGATTTTTGTGTTTCTGAAATTGTAAATTCTTACTTTTCTAATTTTATTTAAAAAAATTTGTCTCTGAACAATATATCATTTTGCCTTTAAAAAAAAAGTCAAAATAAAAATATCATATAAATGGATTCGTATTGTATGCTTAAGTTTCTTATTTTTTTCCTGTTAATGAGGTAGTCTACTTTTATTGTTCTGTAGTATTCCATTGTATTGTTCTGTGTACGCATGTGAATATATGTAAGTATATTTTCATGTATGTATACATGATGAATGGGTTATTTATCTGTTCCAGTAATAAATATCTGCAGCATTTTGGGGCTTTTTTTTTGGTTATAAATAATGATGCTGTGAATAATAATACAGTGTAAACTATAATATTATAGCCAGGCACTGTTCCAAGAACTGTGTGTATATCAATCCTTTAAATACCAGCATAAGCCTCTGAGCTGGGCATTATTATTTTCAACTTACAGATGAAGAGACTGGAGCATCAAAGTGCTAATAAATTAACTAATACAGCAAAGATGGAATTTCAATGCCAAGAGCCTAGCTACATAGTCCATGCTTGGAAACACAGTGCTTTTGCTTGATTTTTGCAGTGCTTTTGAAACACGTGTGTGAGGATGTTTCTATACTTGACACACAGACATGGAACTGCTGGATAAGTAGGGTTTGCACGTGCTCTGCTTTATTAGGTAATGCCAAACTTTCCCATAGGGTGGTTCTAATTTCTCTCTTCCTAGCACTGGATGAGAATTTTCATTGATGCACAACCTTGTCAATACTTGGTATCATCTGAGTTCTTAAGTTTTATGAATCTTGAGGGTACGAATGAGTATTTGAAAGTGATTTTCATTTTCATTTCCTGATTATTAGTGAGGCTGAGTATTTTTCATACATTTATATAGGGAGTTTGTGTTCCCTATGAAAAGTCCTTTATTTTTTGTCAACTTTTTTCTACTTGAATATTTGTCTTTTTCTTATTGATTGGATATTTATAGTTTTTGTGGTTTATGTATGTTGACAGTATCTTCACCTAGTTTGTGACTTGTTTAATTTTGATGAACAAGAGTTCTTAATCTTACTATAGTCAAATTTATACTTGCCTGTAGGATATATACTTTTTTTTTAATCTTAAAGTAATGACATTTTTCTTCATATTCTAATTTTTAGATTTTCTTCTCAATTATGTCTTTAAAATGTATTTTTTGTTTGTGATGATCCACTTTTTTTCTATATGAAAATCATTTGCCCTTGTACCATGTATTGAAGACTCCATCTTTTTTATGGCTGAGTACTATTCCATCACACACACACACACACACACACACACACACACACACACGAGTCCATTCATCAGTCAGTGGACATTTGGGTTCTTTCCATAATTTGTTGTTGATAAAGCTGCTATAAACTTTGGGGTGCATGTAGTCATTTGAATTAGGATTTTTGTATCCTTTGGGTAAATACCTAGTAGTGCAGTTGCTGGATAGTAGGGTAGATCTATATTTATCCTTTGGAGGAATCTCCCTACTGTTTTGCACAGTGGCTGCACCAGTTTGCATCCTCACCAGTGTAAGAGGGCTCCTCTTTCTCCACATCCTTTCCAACACCTGTTGTTTCCTGTGTTGTTAATTTTAGCCATTCTGACTGGTGTGAGGGGGTATCTCACTGTGGTTTTAGTTTGTATTTCCCTGATGATGAGTGATGTTGAACATCTTTTCATGTGTCTGTTGGCCATCTGGATGTCTTCTTGGGAGAAATGTCTATTCATGTCTTCTCATTTTTTAACTGGATATTTGTTTTTTAGGTGTTCCGTTTGATAAGTTCTTTATAAATTTTAGAGACTAATCCTTTACCATATATGTCATTTGCAAATATCTTCACCCATTAGGTAGCTTGCCTTTTAGTTTTATGGATTGTTTCCTTTGCTGTGCTGAAGCTTTTTATCTTGATGAAGTTCCAGTGGTTCATTTTTGCTTTTGTTTCTCCTGTCTGAGGAGACATATCTAGTAAGAACTTGGTATTGCCAATGTGAAAGAGGTTACCATCTGTGTTATCTAGGATTTTGATGGTTTCTTGTTTCACATTTAGGTCTTCAGTCCATTTTGAATTTATTTGTGTGGATGGTGTAGGAAAGTGGTCCAGTTTCATTCTTTTGCATGTTGCTGTGCAGTTTTCCCAATACCATTTGTTGAAGAGATTGTCTATTTCCCATTGGTATTCTTCTCGCGTTTTGTCAAAGATATAATTAACCATATAGTTGTAGGTTTATTTCTGGGTTTTCTGTTCTGTTCCATTGATCTATGTGTCTGTTTCTGTGCCAGTACCATACTGTCTTGATGACTACTACTTTGTAATATAACTTAAAGCCCAGAATTGTGATGTCTCTAGCTTTGACCCTCTTCCTCAAGACTGCTTTGGCTATTCAGGGTCTTCTGTGGTTCCATACAGATTTTAGGATTCTTTGTTCTAGCTCTGTGAAAAATGCTGGTGGTATCTGAATAAAGATAGCATTAAATGTGTAGACTGCTTTGGGTAGTATAGACATTTTAACACTATTTTTTCTTCTGATCCATGAGCATGGAATGTATTTTCATTTCTTTGTGTCATCTTCAATTTTTTTCATCGGTGTTTTGTAGTTTTCAGAGTATAGATCTTTTACCTCTGGTTAGGTTTATTCTTAGGTATCTCACAGTTTTTGGTGCAGTTGTAAATGGGATTGATTCCTTGATTTCTCTTTCTGCTGCTTCATTATTGGTGTATAGAAATGCAACAGATTTCTGTACATTGATTTATATAGTGCAACGTAATTCATGTGTCAGTTCTAGCAATTCTTTGGCAAAATCTTTGAGGTTTTCTATATAGAATGTCATGTCATCTGCAAATAGTGAAAATTTGACTTCTTCCTTGCTGATTTGGATGCCTTTTTTTGTTGTCTGTTGCTGTGGCTAGGACTTCCAGTACTATATTAAAAAAACAGTGGTGAGAGTGGACATCCTTCTGGTTCCTGACTATAGAGAAAAAGCTCTCAGTTTTTCCCCATTGTGAATGATAGGAGCTGTGGATATTTTTGTATATGGCCTTTATTATGTTGCCATATATTCCCTCTAAATCTACTTTGTTGAGAGTTTTTATCATGAATGGATGTTGTACTTTGTCAAATGCTTTATCTGCCTGTTGAAAGGATCATATGGTTCTTATACTTTCTTTTATTGATGTGGTGTATACATTGATTTATGGATGTTGACCCACCCTTGTAGCCTGGGAATAAATCCCACTTGATTGTGGTGAATAATTCCTTAATGTACGGTTGAATTTGATTTGCTAGCATTTTAGTGAGGATTTTTGCATCCATGTTCATCAGGGATATCGACCTGTAGTTCCCCTTTTTAGTGGAATCTTTATCTGGGTTCAGTATCAGGCTAATACCGGCCTCATAGGATGAATTTGGAAAATTTCCTTCCATTTCTATTTTTTGGAAAAGCTTGAGAAGAAAAGGTATTAACTCTTCTTTAAAATGTTTGGTTGAATTTACCTGTGCAGCCATCTGGCCCTGAACTTCAGTGTGTTGGGAAATTTTTGATTGCTGATTCAATTTCTTTGACAGGTATCAGTCTGTTTGAGTTTTCTATCTCTTCCTGTTTCCATAAAAAAATGAACTTTTGCTTGAAATAATGATGTGAATGGAGCTAGAGAGTATAATGCTAAGCAAAATAAGTCAGAGAAAGACAAATACCATATGATTTCACTCATATGTGGAATTTAAGGAACAAAACAAACTACCATGGGGGAAAGAGAGGAAAACAGAGTAATAGACTCTTAATTATAGAGAACAAACTGATGGTTACCAAAGGGGAGGTGGGTGGGTGGAAAGAATGGGTTAAATAGGTCATGGGGATTAAGGAGAGCACTTGTAATGAGCACTGGATGTTGTATGTAAGTGATGAATAACTAAATTCAACATCTGAAACTAATATTATGATAACTAATTGGAATTTAAATAAAAACTTGGAGAAAAGAACCATCTTTCTCACTAAACAGAAGCTTTTGTTCTGTTACTAAGAGTCACATGTGTTTATGTGTGTGCATGCATAGGATGTATGTTCCCAGGTTCACGGCCTATCTTTCCCTTTATATTTTCTTTATGAAAATTAATAATTGTCCTTGTAATAATTTTCCTATTTTTGTTTTATTTCTAGGTACTTGGTATATTTTTGTGCTATAGAAAAATGATATCATTAAAAAACTATTTTCCGTTGATACATAGAAATAAAACTGTGTTTGTATTTTTATTTGAAAAGATTTGTTCTGATTTCCAGCAACATTGTTACACTTTTGCCTATAGATTATTTGTTGTTTAAGTAGATAATTATATTACCTGAGAATAATGACTTGTTTTCTTTCTAATTGTGACCACTTTTAATTTTCTTTTTTCTCTCATTCTAATGGTCAGAACTTCCAATACAGTGTTGAATGGAAGTAGTGTAGCAACCATTCTTACATCATTTCTGATTATGAAGAAAATGATTTCATAATGTTACCACTAAATATGACATTTACTAAGGATTTCCCTAATCCTTTAGATTAAAACATTCATTTTGTTTTCATTTTGAAGTTCATCGTTAGTAGCTATTGAATTTTATGGACTGATTTTTATGTATTTACTGAAGTTGTCTTATCTTTTTTCTTTTCAGTCTGTAAATGTAAGTTCCATTAATTGATTTTATAATACTATACTAACTGGGCATTCTTAATGTTTATATATTCTTTCCTCCAGAACAGTTCATATAGAGTTACCATATAAAATGTAAGGCACTCAGTTAAATTTGAGTTTAACATAAGCAATGTATAAAAAATAGATTTTTATTTGCCAAGTCTAGAAAGTCTAAATTCATGAACATAAGAATGCTTTAACTCCTCATTCTCCTCCTAACTGTATAGAGTTATAGCTTATTTTGAGCCTGTTCCCACTCACCTGCACATGGGAATTCTCATTTTATATTCTGTGTTTCTTTAGATTTACTCACATATTTACCAATATTGTTTTCCATCATTCTTTATCTCTGCTGTCTATCTAGGATGTTAGTCTTTCTGAAGTAAAGCTTAAAAAATTTAGTCATTTGTGGTAACTCTCTTGGTCTGAAGATATCCTTTTATCTACCCTCATTCTTGGATGATACTTTTGCTAAGTATAAAATTTTAAGTTGATAGTTGTTTCATCTCAGCACACAGTAGTAACTGTCATGACGTCTGTTTTTTTTTTTTTTTTTTTCTTGTTCCTGTTGAGAAGTCAGCAACCAATATAATTGCCTTCCCTTTGTGAGTGATTGGCTTTTTTCTCCTTAACCTTTTTTTTTTTCTTTTTTAGCTGCTTAACTGCTTTTCTGTTAAGTGTTTTTTGCTGTAATGTCTATTTCAGTTTGCAGTTTCTCTCTGCAGCTATATTTATGTATTGACTTCTTAATTTTAGTATAGCATTAATTTATTTTTATGTGGTTCCTTTTCAAATCTGCATGTCATCATTTGTGGTTTCTTGATGGTGGACAAATGATCAAATTTCTCTTTTATTTCTTTAAACATGTAAAATACAGTTATTTTATAATTTGTTTCTTTTTTAAAACCATTTTATTGAGGTACGGGTGACATACAAAAAGCTGTACATGTGTAATATACACAACTTGATGAATTTAGAGATAAATATGCATCTGTGAAATCATTGGAACAATCTGTCATAAACATATGCCTCACCTTCAAAAGTTTCCTCCTGCCCTATTTGTTGCTTTATTATTATTATTATTACCATTATTATTATTATTATTATTATTATTATTATTATTACTATTAAGAGAGAGAAGGGGATAGGGACAGAGAATCTCAAGCAGTCTCTATGCCCACTGTGGAGCCCAACTTGGGTCTCTCTCCCACAACCCTAAGATCACCACCTGAACTGAAATCAAGAGTCTGACAATTAGGGCCAGCTGGGTGGCTCAGTCAGTTGAATGTCTGACTCTTGGTTTTGGCTCGGGTCATGATCTCCCCATTCTGGGATTGAGCCCCACATCAAGGTCCATGCTCGGTGTGAGAAGTCTCCTTCAGATTCTCTCTCTGTCCCTCTACACACTTGCGTGCATGCTCTCTTTCTCTCTCTCTCTCTCTGTCTCTTAAAAAAAAAAAAAAATAGACATTTAACCAACTGAGCCACCCAGGTGCCCTGATCTGTGTTTTGATAACACTTAACAGGATACCTATTTTCAGCAAATTTTTAAAGTTTACAGCATGGTATTATGAACTATAGGCAGTATAGCCATCTTTTTTGCATAACTGAAACTTTATACCATTTGACTGATATGTCCCTGTTTTCCTTTTCCCTAAGCCCATGAACACTGCCATTCTACTCTTTACTTCCATGAATTTGACTATGTTAGATTCATCATATAAGTAGTTTCTCGTAGTATTTGTCCTGTGTCTGTTTTATTTCACTTACCATAATGTCCTACAGGTTAATCTATGTTGTCACAAATAGTAAGATTTCCTTCTTACAGCTGAAGAATATTCTTTTTTAGGTATATATCACATTAAAAAATCCTATTCATCTGTTGATGTTTAGGTTGCTTCCATTGTCTTGGCTATTGTGAATAATACTTCAATAACCTTGGGAGTGCGCAAAGGTGTTTGAGATCCTGATTTCATTTCCTTTGGATATATATCCAGAGGTGGGTTGCTGGATCATGTCATAGCTCTAATTTTTTGAGGAACTTCTATACTGTTTTCCATAGTGACTGCATCAATTTATATTCCCATTTTCAGTGTAAAAGTATTCTCTTTTCTTTGTATCCTTACCAATACTAGTTATCTTTTGTTTTTTGATAATAGCTGTCTTAATTGTTATGAGATAATAGCTCATTGTGGTTTTGATTTGCATTTCTTTGATGATTAGTGATATGCAACTTTCGTATACCTGTTGGCGATTTATGTGTCATCCTTGGAGACATGTCTATTCAGTTCCTGTGCCAATCTTTAAAATAGATTGTTTGTTTTTTTGCTATTGAGTTGTTGGAGGTCCCTATATAGTTTGGAATTTAACCCTTATAAGATGTTTGTCAGTATTTTCTCCCACTCTGTAGTTTGCTTTCTGATTTGATTGTTTGCTTTGCAGAAGCTTTTTAGTTTGATGTAGTCCCATGTGTCTATTTTTCTTTTGTTGCCTTTACTTTTGATATCATATCAAAGAAATCATTGCCACCATCAGTGTTCAGAAAATTTTCCTTATGTTTTCTTCTAGGAATTTTATGCTTTCTGGTCTTATATTCTTTTTAAAAACCATTTTGTTGAGGTACAGTTTACATACACTCAAGTGTTATTTGAGAGAGTGAGTGAGTGCAAATGGGGGGAGGGGCAGAGGGCGAAAATCTCAAGCAGACTACCTGCTGAAGCACAGAGCCTGACCCAGGGCTTGATCTCATGTTCCATGAGATCATGACCTGAGCCAAAATCATTAGTCCAGATGCTTAACCGCCTGAGCCACATAGGCACCACTGTGGTCTTACATTTAAATCTTTAATTCATTTTGTACAAGTTTTGTATAGTGTGAGATCAGGGTCAAATTTTTCTCTTTTCCATGTAGATACATGTGGTTTTCTCAGCACCATTAAAGAGGTTATCTTTTCCACATTGTGTGCACTTAGGATCTTTGTGGAAGATCTGTTGACTATATATGTGTAGGTTGGTTTCTGGGGTATTTTGTTCTCTTGGTTTATATGAATCTTTTTATGCTGGTACCATACTGTTGTGAGTACTATAATTTTGTAACTTATTTTGAAATCAGGAGATATGCTTCCAGTTTTTTTTTTTTTTTTTTTTTTAATTTTTTTGGCTATTTGAGGTTTTTTTGTTCCATAGGAATTTTTTTTCAGCTTTATTAAAGTATAATTAACAAAATTATGTATATTTAATATCCATAACCTAATATTTTGATATTGCTTAGAAGATGTGATTAATCTTTTTCTCTTGTTTAACTCCTTCCATAGAGAATCAACCAACAGATCATTCAAAGTTTGAATTAGAGCTTTTCCTCTGGCTTAAGAAAAATCCTTATATACCCCAAATTTTTTATTATTTAAACAATTTTTAATTCTAGTGCATATCCTGCTAACTTTTTCTACTTTAGACACCAATTTTTGCTTCAAATTGAGCTAATGATTGTGTTCTGGTTTGTTTGCTAACCATCAGTGAGAAGGTACTTGAAGTGAGAAGAGGCTATGCTGGTCCTGACAGTTCTAGGTTAACCAATTAGCAAGTGATGCTTGGGATAAAAACAGAAGTTAACAAGTCCAGGCCACACGTACCTTTCTCACATCTATCACCAGACACAGCTAAAGAATCAGCCATCCAGTGATAACGGTTTTGCATCACTGTTGGCCTGGTTCGAGTCCAGATTGCTGCCCTGGAATGGACACTGCCGCATTGCATACTGCCTGTCTGCTGCTCCAGAATCCTGAATCCCTGAATCCTGTGGTTTCTGTGCCAGGGGCTGCCGTGTTGATCTCTAGGAATCTCCTAAATAAATACTTGTGTTCACTCTTAGATTGTCCTTTATTGATGCTTTTAAAATGTTTCGGTTCCTATCCCTTTAAGCTTTAGCTTTTAATAATTACAAAGAAATATTTTCACTGGTAAAGCTTCCATTTAAAGGTGCATTATGATGTTGCTTTTTCTTGTAGGGCCACTTATCATTTAGTCAAATCATTAGCAAACTCTGAAATTGAATGTGGAATGAGCATTTTAAAAGTCCTTAGCAGGCTTTTAAATATTTATTTATGAAGACATTTCCCACCCAATTTTATTAAACATATGGCCTCTGGCTTTGAAGTAAATAATCATTCGTACTGTCATGCTGTTGTGAGGAGAAACAAGTGGGTACTCCTACATGCTTTTCTGGAAAATACACATATGAATAGTTGTTTATAGAAAAACGATTGGAAAAAAGAGACTGTTGAAGCAGAAACGTTTTAGACTTTTAAAACCTTGGGTCCTAAATTTTAGCATATGTTTTATGTGTTGTACCTATGCTCTGCGATCTGTTTTATAGCATAATTATGAAGGGAAATGGGATTCTGGAACGATCTAATAACCATTATAGAATTTCTATGAGGTCAACATTAATTGGGTGGCTTAAAACTAACTGTCATGGATTTTCTCTGAGTATAGCCAAGAAAGGGAAAATAAATCAACATTTTAGATTTTGTACTATCTTTTTAAATTTATTTTTGACTACTGTTGAGATACAATATTATGTTCATTTCAGGTGTACAGTTTAGCAATTTGACAAGTTCTTACCTTATGCTATGTTCGCCACAAGCATAGCTAGCATCTTTCCCATTACATCGCTATTGAAATATCATCGACTATATTCTTTATGCTCTGCTTTTTTTCCCCGTGACTTACTCATTCCCTAACTGGAGGCCTGTATCTCCCTCTCCCCTTTATTTTGCCCAATCTCCCACCTCCCTCTCCTCTGGCAACTATAGATTGTTCTCTGTGTTTATAGTTCTGATTCTGCTTTTTGTTTGCTTATACATTTTTTTAGATTCCATTTATGAGTGTAATCCTACAGTATTTCTTTCTCAGTCTGACTTGTTTCACTTAGTATAAGACCCTCTAGGTCCATCCATGTTGTATCAAATGGCATTATCTCATCTCCTTTTATGGCTGTGTAATACTCCATTATGTGTGTATACCACGTTTTCCTTATCCATTAATTCATTGGTGGACACTTAGGTAGCTTCCTCTTCTCGGCTGTTGTAAATAATGCCACAATAAATGTAGTGGTGCATAAATCTTTCTGAGTTACTGTTTTCCCTGAATAAATACCCAATAGCGGGATTATTGGGTTATATGGTATTTCTATTTTTAATTTTTTGAGGAACCTCCATACTGTTTTCCACAGTGGCTATACCAATTTATATTCCCAACCAGAGTACATGAGGGTTCCTTTTTCTCCACATCCTCACCAACACTTATTTCTTATTGATTTTAGTCATTCTAACAGGTATGCAGTGATTTCGTTGTGGTTTTGATTTGTATTTTCCTAATGATGAGTGATGTTGAGCATCTTTTCATTTGTCTGTTGGCCATCTGTATATCTTCTTTGGAGAAATGTCTTTTCATGTCTTCTTCCCATTTTAAATTGTATTTGTTTTTCGGGTGTTGAGTTGTATACGTTCTTTATATATTTTGGATATTAACCGCATATCAGGTAAATCATTTGAAAATACCTTCTCCCATACCTTTTGGTTTGTTGATGGCTTCCTTCATTGTGCAAAAGCTTTTTATTTTGGCTTAGTCCCAATAGTTTAATTTTGCTTGTGTTTCTCTTGTCTTAGGAGATAAAGAGAAATGTGGCTATGGCTGATGTCAAAGAAATTACTGCCTGTGTTCTCTTCTAGGATATTTATGGTTTTAGGTCTTCCATTTAGGTCTTGAATCCATTTTATTTTTGTGTATAGTGTTAGAAAGTATTCCAGTTTCATTTTTGCATCTGTATTCATCAAGGATATTGGCTTATGGTTTTGTTTTTTCTGCTTTGTCTGGTTTTGCTGTCAGGATAATGCTGTTCTCATGGAATGTATCGGGAAGCTTTCCTTCATCTTCTTTTTTTTTGAAATAGTTTAGGTATTAACTCTTTAAATGTCTGGTAGAGTTCACTTGTGAATCCTTCCAGTCCTAAACTTTTATTTTTTGGTAGTTTTTTGATTGCTGATTCAATTTTGTTACTTGTAAGTTGTCTGTTTACATTTTCTGTTTCTTCCTGGTTGAGTGCAGAAGATTGTATGTTTCAAAGAATTTATCCATTTCTTCTAGGTTGTCCACTTTGTTGGCATATACTTTTTCATAGTATTATAATCCATTGTATTTCTGTATCATCAATTGTTACTTCTCTCTTGTATCTGATTTTATTTATTTGGGTTTTTTTTTTTTTTGAAGATTTTATTTATTTGACAGAGAGAGATACAGTGAGAGAGAGGGAAAACAATCAGGAGGAGTGGGAGAGGGAGAAGCAGGCTTCCCACTGAGCAGGGAGCCCGATGCGGGGCTCAATCCCAGGACCCCAGGATCATGACCTGAGCCAAAGGCAGACACCTAACGACTGAGCCACCCAGACACCCCTTTCTCTTTTTTTCTTGATAAGTCTGGCTAAGGCTTTGTCAGTATTGTTTATCTTTTCAAAGAATCAGCTCTTGGTTTCATTGATTTTTTTTTTTTTTTTTTTTTTTTTTAAGTCTCTAGGTCATTTATTTCTGCTCTAATCTTATTTCCTTTCATCTACTCATCTTAGGCTTTGTTAGTTCTTTTTATGGTTCCTTTATTATAGGTTTGCATTGTTGAGGCAGGCCTGTATTGCTATATACTTTCCTCTTAGAACTGCTTTTGCTTTGTCCCAGAGAATTTAGATCATTGTGTTTTCATTTTCATTTGTCTCCATGTATTTTTTTTTTTTATTTCATCCTTTGATACTTCATTGACCCATTGATTGGTATCATGTTGCTTAGTGTCCATGCGTTTGTGGTTTTTTACAGTTTTTCTTGTGATTTATTTCTAGTTTCATCTCGTGTGCTTTCAGATCGACATAGTCTCCTGCATCCTTTAATCTGTTGATTGCTCCTTTTGTGTTTTTTTTTTTAAATTTCAGTTATTGTATTATTCAACTCTGATTTGTTCTTTTTAATATTTTATGTCTCTTTCTTGAAGGTCTCACAGCTCAATGAGTAGGTTTACAATCATTACCTTTAGTTCTTTATCAGGCATATTGCTTATCTCTGTTTTACTCAGTTCTTTTTCTGAGGTTTTCTTCCTAGTTTTTTCTTTGAAGCATAATCCTCTGTCTCCCCATTCTGCTTGACTTGCTGTGCTTTTTCTATGCATTAGGCAAATGGTGGCTACTTCTAAAGTTGAAGAAGTGGTCTTGTGTATGGTATCCCCTATGAAGATTGTGTGTGCTTGGTGACCTTTGCTGGCTGGCTAGACCTGTGGTTATATATGGTAGTTACTCTTAAACTGTTCTTTTTTACAGAAAGAATACTTTTTTAATTAATAATTTTAATTTAATAATTTATTAATATAAAGAAAAAATGAAAAAAAGAAAAGAAAAAAGGAGAGAGGAAAAAGAACAAGAGAACAAAACCAAAGAGAGAAATAAAAACAAGACAAGACAAATTTTAAAAAGAAAAAAATAAATAGTAAAAATTAGAAGAGAAACAAAAGCACAAAAGCAGACTTTGTTTTCTTTCCCCTAGCACCACAGGGTGCTGAGGTCCCAAGCTCACCATGAACCTGGAGCCTGCTCCTCTCTGGCCTTTCAATATGGAGGAGGAGAGAACATACGTTCCTATAGTTCGTCTGCTCTTTTAAACCGTGGCTTTTCTTCTGTGTCCCAGCATAACGGGGGGCTGGTATGGAGTTGAGGACCCTGGGTCTGCTGAGGTCACAAGCTCCCTATGATGACCAGACCCACTAGTTAAGGCATCTGAACCTGCCTGCTGTGGTGTAGGGACTCCCCACTTACAGTGTCTGAACCTGCCCCTTACAGCAGCCAGGTCAGCTTTTGAGGTTGAGGGGAAGAGAGTGCTCCTGCAGTTCCTCAGCCCTTTAAAACTTTGGCTTTTTTCCTGTGTCCCCTCGTGTGGGTGTGTAAACCCTGGGCTTCTAAATTTGCAAGCTCACTGAGTGGACCAGATCCACCCACTACAGTGTAGGGACTCTGCTCTGATCTAGGCTTTTAAGGTGGGGTGGGAGCATAAGCCATGTAGTTTTCCAGTCCGTCTGACCTGGTGAGCTTTCCCACAGTTCTTCCACCACTTCGCAGAGTTCTAGTGTTGTCTCTTTTATATGCTAGTTGTTTTTTATTTTTTTATTTTTATTTTTTATTTTATTTATTTATTTTTAAGATTTCATTTATTTGTTCGACAGAGAGACAGCCAGTGAGAGAGGGAACACAAGCAGGGGGAGTGGGAGAGGAAGAAGCAGGCTCCTAGCGGAGGAGCCTGATGTGGGGCTCGATCCCATAACGCCGGGATCACGCCCTGAGCCGAAGGCAGATGCTTAACAACTGAGCCACCCAGACGCCCCTGCTAGTTGTTTTTTTAAACTGTGGGTTTTGTTCTGTGCCCAAGGACAGAGGAATCTGTTCCCAGTCTCTGAGTATTATCCCGCCTCACTGCTGTTCACAGCATTGGGAGTGGGAATTCTCTTTGTTACCATGTCTCTGTCTCTCTTGCTGTTCTCTTGCCATTCTATCTTTGATTTTTCAGTAGCTGATCAGTCAGCCTTCAGTTCTTTTTCAGGAGGAATTGTCCTATTAATAAGTGTAATTTGATGTGTTCCATGCAGGGGGTGAGTTCACAGTCTTCCTACATAGCCATCTTGAACCAGAACCCCATAATATTTTTTTTAATGAAAGAGAAATACTTTCCTTGATAGATTGTTCCTTTTAGTCTAACACAAAATGAGAATAGTGTTTTATTAATTTAGACCAATGGGGCACAAAATGAAATATTGATCTTTGACAGTAAGAATTGTGACTTGCAACTAGTAAACTATAACGACTTTTTTTTTTTTTTTTTTTTTTTTTTTTTCTTGAGCTGCACAACCAGTTTTTCCATGAGCATAATTACCTAGGAAGAGTAGTAATTCATCTGTGCTGCCAAGGGGACTCCCTTCCGTTGTGGAGTGGAGAGGCTCCTTTTGTGTGGTGGAAATGGAGGTGTATACCATTTGTTCCATTCCATTTTATTTCCTTGAATTGATGAGAAGTGGTTAAGTTAGTGATTTAATCTAGAAGAATGGATTCTTAATAAAAGTATTAAAAAGAAACATCTTACAACAGTTACAATGAAGAGGAAATAGAGTCTGTAAGAAATTCCGAATTCCAACATTGTTGAGCTTTTTTATGCCCCCTCTATAGCTGGCAGAAAAAAAAAAAAGAAAGCTATCACTGATATTTTTTCCCTTTGGGAAGAATTAGGAAACGGAATGCTTTTGAAATATAACATGACATAAATATGGTTCTACTCTATGTTATCACATTATTCTAGGCAAACATTTTACCACATCACAAGAATTGTCAACAGGGCCTGTAAAGATTAGACAAACAGAGACCAGGAGTATTGACTAATAAGCAGGGACAGAAATGATAAAAATCCTACAGAGTGAATGTATTAGATTTGTTCTTTTTTTTTTTTTTTTCCATCAGGTTTTTTTTTTTTTTTCCATCAGGACTTCTGAAGGTGAATGGATTTTGTTAGTGGTAGTTTAAGTTTAAAAGAAAACCAAAGATCAGAATTAAATACACAAGTCAAAAGAAGTTAGGAGGGAGCCAGTGTTCTGGAAAGGAATAGCAAAATGTAAATTAAGAAAAGAGGGAGACATAAAAATGATGCTAGGTGACTTTGGCTTGTATTCTCTGGGTCTCCAACCTCTTCATTTGTATAAAGAGTAGTGGTGATCCATAGGGGAGGGGAGGGTGATTGGAAGTTTCACTGGACACAGGTTATAGGAGAGTGTCTTCTCTGTAGGAAACTGAAACTAAATTTAGGGTTTTTTCCCTTCTTCTTTTCCTTCTTCTCCTTCTACTTTTTAAAAAAATTACCATGCACAGGCAATTCTAAGTAATGTTAGTGA
The DNA here is from genome assembly GCF_023065955.2 of Ursus arctos. Taxonomy (NCBI): domain Eukaryota; kingdom Metazoa; phylum Chordata; class Mammalia; order Carnivora; family Ursidae; genus Ursus; species Ursus arctos. The sequence continues at coordinate 31,255,819 of NW_026622985.1, read as the reverse complement.
TAAAATATCCCTTACCACAGGGGAAGGTTACTTCCAGTGACCCCCATCTTGGTATGCTATTCCATTCTCAGTATCTACTTACGTTGGTCTTAGCAGTGGAAGTAGTTCCGAATAGTCATAATTTCACTGCTATATTTAAAGAAATGGGAGCTAATGATTTTCTATATTAATGGAAAAAAACTACAACATGACAAAAACAACAGTAACAGGGAGTGTTTATTGAACAATTTTGACATCCCAGGCACTATACATAAATAATCGCATTTTTCTTCACCACAATCATGAAACTAATGTAACTATACTTTTCAGTTTTGAAGTTTTAGAACTTCAGAAATGCCTAGAACATACTGAAGTTGGAGCTAAAATTCATGTCCAGGTCTGTTCTGACTATAAATTCTACATCGCTTTCCATTATAAATACATTGCTTCCTCCTAACTCACTTGGTTGTCTTTGGAGAATGATTTTTGAAGAGACTTTGGTAATGATGATATTTTTTGTCTTCTAGCTCCTTACTCCCCTTTCATTTTTCCATCTCTTAAGACGGCTTTCATACTATCTTTACCTTTTCTTGATTCCTTTGGCAAGTCTTTACGATTTGTTCTAAGTCAGGTGTGGCTTTCTTGACAGACCCTTTGAGGCATTTGTGTAAGTTTGGGGAACAGACATGCAGTGTATCATTTTCTAAACTATTGGTAGGGGAAGCTAATGATGAAAATGGTTCTTTGGGTAAACTAGTTTCCTCTCGAAATTCGTATGTTGAAAACCTAATCCCCCATGTTACAGTATTTGGAGTGGGGTCTTAGGGAGGTAATTGGGGCATGAGAGCGGAGCCCTCATGATGGGATTAGTGCCCTCCTAAGAAGAGACATGAGAGCTCTGCTCTCTGCCATGTGAGGACACAGGAAGATGGCCATGTGCAAACCAGGACAGGGCTCTCGTCAGAAATCATCCATGCTGGCACCCTGACAGCAGGCATTCCAGCCTATGACATTTTATTATGGCGGCCCAAGCTAAGACACAGCTCATTAAGATTCTACTTGATGGAGAGCCAGCATCACAGAGGATGGAGAAAGACAGTCATCACTCTCTAAGACTTTATTTTTTTTTAAGGAGTTTTAGGTTTACAAAGAAATTAAGAGGAAGGTTTAGAGATTTTTCCATATATCTCCTGCCCCCATATATTCGTAGCCTCCCTCATTATTAACATCCCCCATAAGAGTGGTACATTTGTTATAATTATATATAATGTATATACATATGTAAATAAGGAATAAAAACTAATATATATAGCTTATCTTAGGGATTGCCTTTGGTATTATGCATTCTGTGAGTTTGGACTAGTGTATAATGACACCTATCCATCATTATAGTATCATACAGAGTACTTTCAGTGCCCTAAAAATCCTCTGTGTTCTGCTTACTCCTCTCTTTCCTGAACCCCACCCTTGATGACCCCTGATCTTTTTACTATACCCATAGTTTTGTCTTTTCCACAATGTCATATGGCTGACATTATGCAGTATGTAGCCTTTTCAGACTGGCTCCTTTCACTTGGTAATACTCATTTACGCTTCCTCCATGGCTTTCCACAGCTTGGTAGCTCATTCCTTCTCAGTGCTGAATAATAAATCATTGTCTGGATGTACCACAGTTTATTCATTCGCCTACTCTAGGCTACCTGGTTGCTCTGGCATTTTGGCAATCAGGAATAAAGCTGTTACAAACATACATGTGCAGGTTTTTGTGTGGACATAAGTTTTTGGTTCCTTTGGGTAAATACGAAGAAGCATAGATTGCTGGATCTTATGTTAAGAAGATGTTTAATTTTGTAACAAACTGACAAATTGTCTTCCAAAGTAGTTGCACCAGTTTGCATCCATCAGCAAAGAATACGCGTTGCTATTGTTCTGATTCCTTGTCAGTATTTAGTATTGTAAGTGTTGAAGATTTTAGCCATTCTCACACGTGTGTACTGATAACTCATTGCTATTGTAATTTGTATTTCCCTGGTGACATAGGACAGGGGGGCATCTGTTTATATGCTTATTTTCCATCTCTGTATCTTCTTGGGTGAAGTGTCTGCTAAGATCTTTGACCCATCTTTAATCAAGTTATTTCTCATTAATGCATTTTAAGCCGCCTTTGCATATTTTGGATAACAGTTCTTCACATCATTACCTTTTTGGGAATATTAAGAGAAGTAAACAGGAAAATCCTAATACTGATTTTATTTTTTCTGATCATTTTTTGGACCCAATCTGAGAAAAATGTAAAAGGCTAAACTGCAAGTCTGGCATATTCTTTTAATTTCAACTTGAATTACAATAGATTAGCAACTATGAACAATGATTAAATAGTGATTAATGAATATTTGATGTCACTGAATAATCATTTGAAATTGTGAATATTTTAAAATATTCTACATAATTAAGGAGATTAGATAACTCATTTCGCATTTCCCATAACTGGTATGATGGAACCCCTCCTCCCATCAAAATAATGGTTACTTAAAACTAGTTTCAGTGTCTCCCAAATACTTGATCATGACTATTTTAGATCTTGACAAGTGCAAAATTCAAATCCCTGAGCTGTCAGTCTCATGTGATCCCACTTACAATGATGGCATGATCAAAATGCATGAGCAGATAAAATAGGAAACATTTTCTAGAAATGGAATACAAATTATTTGTATGTACTATTTGCAGGAAAAGACACAAATACATTTAATAAGTGAAGGAGGATGAAGGCAAATTGTTAATCTGTAAGCCACGTGTCGTCACTGATTCCTTATTCCATTGTAACTTTGGAGGCGGACTGTGTTACTTTACCATGCAGAGGGTCTGTGCTAGTGTAGTGCTACTGACGTTTTTGCTGACACATCACTCACCCTTCTTCACTGATTGTGGGTTGGGGAGAAAGAATGGGAAAAGCTCACTCAGCCTTTCGCTTACTATTTTTAGGAGTAGCTTCATACACTTTCTCCTGTACTCAGGTGAACTCCCAGGGATGACAAAAGCCTGCACTACTGCCTGTCACTGGGCTGTGTGACTCTGTCTATATAAGGGATGGAGTGTTAGGAAGTCCTTTCTGTGCAAGTTTAAAGCCACATTCTCTAATCTGCTTTATCAGCGATAAATCTGTTTTAAATCTCCATCTGTCTATCTTCTGTGCTTTATTTTTAATTGGTTCTGAACCTAAGATGGGAAGAAAGGGGTATTATTTATTGACCCCATAAGATTCCAAAGGTGATACTGAAATCCTTGGAGCATATATTTCTATGAAATGTAGAAAACGAGGCCGTCCTGCCATAAATTCAAATGAAAATACACTTGAATTACATCCAAATGAAAAACAAAAATCCTTTTAGAATTTCTAAACTATGAAGTAATTGAACATAAAAACCAAAACTTAAAATAAGTTCATTTTGGGTTTTTTTATCCAGATCAGATAGAGAAAAATCATTCAATTTCAATGTATAAACACCATGACTTATTACTTCAAAGACAGTGATACAGACTTTTGCCTGTGTTGTGGTTCGTTATACACTTAGATCATTCAAAAAAGTGCATCCTATGAAAGGCCTTTTCCACTGGTTTAGCCTTGTTGCCTTTCTGTAATACCCAGTTAATCTAAGAATTAGTGCATGATATTTACATACGAAAAATTCCAAATAGAGAAATATTTGTGCTAGTGGTTTCATGAGTTTTTACATTGATTTAATTTTAAGTCACAAAGGGCAGGAACTCTTGAGAGGATATTTTACAACACATGTTTCAATACTTAAGGAGCTTAAGACAACTTTACTAGTGTTCTTCCTCTCATTAAATATCTTCTTGAATTTTATTTGAGTTACCTATTCTTTATAGTCTGGTAACAAATTGAAACATTTGTTTGTTGTCAAAAAATCGAAAAAGTTGAGGAATAGGATTGCCTTACCTTTCAATATGTTGTGTATTCAGTATTTCTCTTAGTGAAGGAGTGTCCTTAAGATGCCAGATTTTTCAGTTCTGTTTACCAAATTACATATGCATTATTGCAAATGAGTTTTGCCACAAAGAAATCTATAATGAAAATATTAGAGGGAATTAAAGTGCTCTTTATACGCATGAGCTTCCTTCATTAATCTGAGGGCAAAAAAAGATTGAGCTATTATGTTCCCAGATGGCATCAGGCAATGAATGGACAGTCTTTGCCGAAGTGTTCTTAAGTTTTGTTTTTTTTTTTTCCTGAAGGTTGGGTGTAGTACAACAAATTGATGCTGATTGAAGTCCCTGAGAAGCATTTTAACTCAAGTTTAAATCTTTACCCCCCAAGTCAGCAGGTCGCTGTTAACTAGCAAGAGAGGCTTAAAGTTTTAAAGAGCTACATCCTAAGTTGTCTTTGGGGGTAAAAAGAAGAGTTAAACTAAGTCTAAATATAACTTACTCTGCAGATTTTGGCAGAAGAATTTATTTTTCCCGAGTTTTTAGGCTCTCAAATGTGTATTTCGTGAGATAAATGTAGGATTGTGTTTGTTACAAATGTCAGATTTTCACAGAATAATAATATGGCTCCTGGCCGAATGGAATTGGTGGTTAGGATCATGCGATAGGGACTTCCTTTTGTGTAACCCACTGAATGCTTTGAGCATCTAGTTTCCTACAGTGATTAATTTACCCTCAGAGTTTACTACCTTACCACCTTGTGTAGCCGGAACCAGATATACCCAGGTCATGTCTAGCATTAGTCACTATAGGACTTGAACTATTTTCTCTTACCTGCTCTGAATCTCAATTTTCTTAGCTGTAAAATAGAACAGTATCATCACAGGCAAGTTGTAAGGGTTTAATAAATTTTCTGAGGTCTTAAGCAAAGTCCCTGGTAGGAAGTCGATGCTCAATTTCTAACCAAGGCATCATGTGCTTGAGCGAAGGAATTGTGCTGGGGTTTTTGTGTGTGTGTAGGAATAAATCTTTGTGCTCTTACGTTCTCTTCATGAAGCTATCTTTCCTGGCAAAGGCAGAGCTCTTAAAAGGGTTGTGGGTGTCTGAAAAGACAGACGCATGAGACTTTACACTAGATAGAACTGCTTGGTGTTCTTAGATTTGGCTCCTTTGGCTCAAGATGGAGAAGAGAGAATAAGATGAAGTGTGAGTGATGTTGCCTGTTTTGTGGGCACCCTATGCAGCCTGGAAACCACACTTTTAGGACTCCACTGCCTGCAGGATTCTGGTTATGTTCTGCTAATTAGAGTCTGTCTTGGAGATTCAAAATGGAGAAGAGGAGACACTGTTAATGTGCAGATGGACCAAGGCAGGTACCTGGGTCTCAGCAGATGGCTGAGGTGGGTTTTGTCTGCAATTTGGGGGGCATATTTCTTAAAATTCCTCTTTTGATGATGCAAATGGATGAGATCACTGATGGTAGCTTCTTTGTAACCCTGAGACTCTGAATTTCCTGGGACAGTTCAAAATGTCTAGAGTGGCTTCCATTTTTTGGATCAAACTTTAATGGATGACTAGTACAATGGTCTTTCAGTGTAACGGCTGCCTCAGGAAACTTTTCATCCATTTTTATGAGCCAGCACACTGAAGCTTAGTCTGATGTCTATCTTCAAATTCATTTGAAAGAAAAAAACTAAGAACTCATCACCTTCAATTTTGAATACATTATTTTGATAATAATAAGAACTAAGTGAAATTTTGAATAAATTATTGAAAATAATCAGTTTCAGGTTAATAAGGCATTTGACTTCAATATCCTCCACCTTCCCACAAACTAATTTTTAGTGAAAAGGAGAAAGAGAAAAAAAAAAAAGCTAGTAATTAATTTGAGAAACTTCTTTTGGTAAGCAGAAAGGAAAAAGATTCAGGCTTCTCTCTTTTTATTTTCATTTTTTAAATTAAATTTTTTTAATTTAAATTTTAGGTAGTTAACATACAGTGCAATATTGGTTTCTGGAGTAGAATTCAGTGATTCATCACTTAAATACAATATCCAGTGCTCATCATAACAAATGCCCTCAATACCCACCCCCCACCTCTCTCCATCAACCCTGTTTGTTCTCCACCATTTAGAGTCTTTTATAGCTTCTTTCCCTCTCTCCTTTTTTCCCCCTTCCCATATGTTCATCTCTTTTTCATTCTTAAAGTCCATATATGAGTAAGATATGCTATTTGTCTTTCTCTATTTCACTTGCCATAATACACTCTTGCTCCATCCATATCATTGCAAATGGCAAGGCTTCATTCTTTTTGATCGCTGAGTAATTTTTTTTTAATTAGGAGATACTTCAATGCATTTTTGGATGTTGTAGCTTGTGAATACATACATAAAACATTCTAGGATGTTTTCTGGGAAATATAGACACATAGAATTTGGAAAGAATAGACGATTTCAATAATTCTGTTTCTTAGACTCAGATACAATTAGAAATTGGTTCAGGCAGAAAAACCTAAAAGGATTGTATTTCAGAATTGGATATCCGTATTAAATAGATGGGCCATCTCAGACTGACTTTCAAACAATGTTGAGGATACAGAAATGAATTGGTAAAAATCTCTGATTCTGGAAACTACAATTTGCCTGGGGATGGGGGGGGAACTAACTTTAATTCAGAGTCTAGTATCATATTTATGAGACTGTGTTTAGGACCTATTATTTGAGATGGTAATGACTGATTTGATGGTACCACAAACTAAAAAATGTTTTATTTTTTGAAAATGATACCATCTAATTTCCTAAAATTATTCACATTACGCAAGAATGTTTAGATCCAAGATTTGAGCAGATTTTAAAAGACTGTGGAATTAATATGGTTCTAAGGTATGCTGCTGAGCTGAGAAGTGCGAGCTGGTGGGAGTCCCTCGTCCCACGATGCCTGCCGTCCTCCGATCCTGTCCTAAGTCTCACAGTAGCCATCCAGAGGGGTGAGACTATGTATCTGTGTAAACCCCTGCTCATTTAAGAGTTCATACCTGGTTATGGTGAGTCCTTATGGTGTTCTTAACACTTAAAACTTCATAGCATTTTTATAATACTTACTCTACATAACACCTATACTTTTATTATTCTGTATGCTTCTCAAAATCACCCTATGGAATCAAGAAAGATATTTTCATCTCTATTTCAAAAGATGAAAAAATCTGATGGCCGAAGTACATCAGTGTCTTGGCTAAGATTACCCAGAAAATTTAAAGGGGGGAATGAGGGTGGGATCTGGCTGCAGTGATCGTCAGTCTAGTGTTTTTTTCCACTGTCATCTGAGCAGTATTAACGAGTTTAACTTCAGGCAATGGGAATCTGAAGTAAGAGAATGACATGGCTCTAACACAATGTTAATAAAAAAATAGTCCTAATAGAGAATAATTGCAGGGCCCATAAAAGATAGAAAAGCCCATATTCCAAATTTGCTCTCAAACTTCAGTTTATATCTTTTTGTTTGGCCAAGGCTGTGCTATTAGCCATCCATTGTTGCCAGAGTGAACAACTTCAAAGAACCCATCAGCGGTCTGGCAAGGTTTTTCTCCTAACACTGATCCAGTGAATCTATGCCAGGCTATTTGCACCATCTGTTGGGCATGAGTTAGTGGAGGGAGGAACGGCGGACAGCTGGAGCTGTCGGCTTCGAAATGCCACTTACTGGGGAAATACGAGAATTCACATCAAAAGGCATCAATACAAAGTACCCTGTCAGTCCAAAAAGAAGACTGGTTAAATATGGTGGTATTTCTGATGAACGTCTTTTCTTTCCAGAAACTCGGGCCCCTTTTTCATCTTTCTGAGCCTTTTTCTCAGGGTGGGTCTTGCTGTGCCATGTGAAAGAGACATGAGCAGAGATGTTTCAGGCGAGAGTAGAGTAAGGAACTCGGAGGAAATAATGATATATTACATTATGTCTTCCTGATCTAAGGGCCTGGAAGCAGAGCATCTGGAAACTTTTGCCGGATTTTACATTACAGGTAGAGTTATGCATTCATACCTGTATTCATCTACTCATTCCCTCCCTCATTCACTGAATGCTTACTGTATTCCAAATGGTGGTGGATAAAAGAGAACAGTAATAACTACCATTTATTGAGTGCCTACCATCTGCAGTATGCTTTAAATAGGATATTTTATTTAGTATTGGCATGAATCCAAAGGTACAAGAATGACTCATTTTTCCACGAGGAGACTGAAGCACAGCAAGAAGTAAATTTGCCCCCAGATCACCTGATAGTAAGTGAAACGGACTTGTCAGGGATCTGAATCCTGGGATGTTCTTAAAATTGGTTAAGAACCCATGATCTGTAATGTCATTTGCATATATCCTCTCCCATTCCTTGGGTTGCCTCTTAGTTTTGTTGACTGTTTCCTTTGTTGTTCAGATGCTTTTTATCTTGGTGAAGTCCCAAAAGCTCAGTTTTGCTTTCGTTTCCCTTACCTTTGGAGATGTGTCTTGAAAGAAGTTGCTGTGGCTGATGTCGAAGAGGTTACTGACTATATTCTTCTCTAGGATTTTGATGGATTCCTGTCTTACATTGAGGTCTTTCATCCATTCTGAATTTGTCTTTGCGTGTGGCATAAGAAAATGTTCCAGTTTCATTCTTTTGCATGTGGCTGTCCAATTTTCCCAGCACCATTTATTGAACAGAGTGTCTTTTTTCCATTGGATATTCTTTCCTGATTTGTCAAAGATTAGTTGACCATGGAGCTGAGGGTCCATTTCTGGGCTCTCTGTTCTGTTCCACTGGTCTATGTGTCTGTTTTTGTGCCAATACCGTGCTGTCTTGATGACCACAGCTTTGTAATATAGCTTGAAGTCAGGCATTGTGATGCCCCCAGCTTTGGTTTTCTTTTTCAACAATCCCCTGGCGATTCAGGGTCTTTTCTGGTTCCATACAAATTTTAGGATTATTTGTTCCAGTTCTATGAAAAATGTTGATGGTACTTTGATAGAGATTGCATTGAAAGTGTAGATTCCTCTGGGCAGCATAGACATTTTCACAATGTTTATTCTTGCAATCCGTGAGCATGGAATGTTTTTCCATCTCTTTGTATCTTCCTCCATTTTTTCATAAGTGCTCTGTAGTTTCTAGAGTATAGATTCTTCACTTCTTTGGTTAGGTTTATTCCTAGGCTGGTATCCAAGATCTGTAAAGAACTTACCAAACTCAACACTCAAAAAACAAATAATCCAGTCAAAAAATGGGCAGAAGACATGAACAGACACTTCTCCAAAGAAGACCCACAAATGGCTAACAGACACACGAAAAAATGTTCAACATCACTAGTCATCAGGGAAATACAAATCAAAACCACAATGAGATACCACTTTACACCAGTTAGAATGGCAAAAATGAACAAGAATGGAAACAACAAATGTTGGTGAGGATGTGGAGAAAGAGGAACCCTTTTACACTGTTAGTGGGAATGCAAGCTGGTACAGTCACTCTGGAAAACAGTATGGAGGTTCCTCAAGATGTTAAAAATAGAGCTACCCTGTGAGCCAGCAATTGCGCTACAAGGTATTTACCTCAAAGATAAAGATGTAATGAAAAGAAGGGGCACATGCACCCCAATGTTCATAGCAGCAATGTCCACAATAGCCACACTGTGGAAGGAGCTAAGATGCCCTTCAACAGATGAATAGATAAAGATGTGGTTCATATATACAGTGGACTATTATTCAGCCATCAGAATGGATGAATACCCACCACTTGCATCGGCATGGATGGAACTGCAGGGGATTATGCTAAGTGAAATAAGTCAAGCAGAGAAAGACAAGTATATGGCTTCACTCATATGTGGATCATAAGGAATAGCACAGACAACCATAGGGGAAGGGAGGGAAAACTGAAGGGAGAGAAATCAGAGAGGGAGATGAACAATGAGAGACTGTTTCCAGGAGTCCATAATCTGAAGGTTTCAAAGAGGAGTGGGGTGGGGGGATGGGGTAGCTGGGTGATAGGTATTAAGGAGGGCACGTGTTGTGATGAGCACTGGGTGTTACATGTAACTAAGGAATCACTGAACACTACATCCAAAACTGATGTACTGTACAGTGGCTAACTGAACATTAAAAAAAAAAAAAAACCACGTGATCTATTAATGTCTTCTTTTCTCTTCCTCCCTCCATGAAATTCTTAGAAAAGATTCTTTATTATTGTAGGAATCTCCACAGAGAGGAAAGAAGTTAATGTTAATCAGAATATAGGGTGAACCTGTCAGTGACAAAGGTCAGATGGGAAAAAAGTTCTAGAAAAAACTACCATGGGATGGTGCCACTCCTTCGTATTTCGAAAGTTTCCCTGCTTGACCATTCCATGCATCAACTTTGCTTTAAAATATAGCAAACTGTAGGGAAGGAATAAAGTAAAAAAAAAAAAAATGCCAAAAATACTTGTTGTTTTTAGTTGTTGAATGTATTTCTTTAGTTGGTTTCCTTTTGATATACATTGAAACATGTCAGAAGACAAATTTTGCCCTGTATGATACTGGCCTAAAAGAACTTCTCTTAAATTTAATCTGGGATACAATTAGTACTGACATTGTTTTATAGACTAGACAAGTTTCATAAAAATTTCTTGTAAATTAGCATCTCTCTCTTTGATCTCCCTTGTTAAATTGAACAAGATCTATTTGGAGGAAAAACTTTAGCCAAAACTGTGAATTTACTAGTGCAGGTCTGGGGTAGTGGATGGTCTCATAGATTGCTGTTACCGGTTGGTACAGACTTTCTGGAAATAGATCGTGAGACTCTAAACTGTTCATGGTCTAGGATACAGTATTTTGCCTCTACAAAGTTTCCCAGAGGAAATCGGGATTTTGGTATGAGAAGTCTTATTGTCACTTGTTAATTCATGCCAGAGCGACTAGCAGGGTTTCAGTTCTAGCTCCTCTGACTAGGGATAGGATGTCTAGCAATATATTCACAATAACAAAGTTTAATTAAAGCAAAAGCATATTATAGGTCCAGTGGAGTTTATTATAATGGGATCTTACCCATATTTATATTTTATCGAGACTATAAATCAACCCAGTAGAGGTTTCCTTTATTCTTTCTCTTTGGAATTTACCTTCCAATTTTATTTATATATTCTGCTAGTCCTGTCTGTGCGTATCAACATTTCATGACAGATGTGGAGTGTTTGTAACTCATTTGCTAAAAAAGCTACTCACAAATAAAAGGAAATACATTGGTGTAATTCTTCCATTATATTTCAGTACCACACTTCAAACTAGGAAAGTATTTTCAAAGAGGCTAACCCTTGTCACCATCATGCAAACTAGAATTTAACTTGCATGAGACATTCGGCATGGTTTTATTTTCCAGAGGAAAAATGATAGGCAAAATAATCACATTCTCTACATGGTACAAGAAGACTGAGTTCGATCAGCCTTAAATAATAGTAAACATAGCCCTTATTATAGGCCACATATTTTTCTAAGCTCTTGAATATATATTAACTCAGTCAATCCTTTCCACAACTGCATGAGACGGATACTGTTATTGCAACTGAGCCGATGTGAGTTTGCTCCTTGGTGAGTCACAGATACGCCAGGTGGAGTAGTCTTACAAAATAAACTTTATTTGCAACAAATAAGGACATCATGGGGGAATAACTTACACAGCCGTGAGTCTCCAAGCAAGAGTGGTTCAGTTCCTTTTATTTAAGGTTATGATGAATATTTAGATAGGGAAACCTTATTCTACATAGAGGTGGGCATAATGTTCCATATGCACCTTAAGGGAACAGGCCTATACGTACATTGTATGTTACGAAAATCGGGATTGTGTTCTTTCTTAGATGGAGATTTTAGTGTTATAATGAAGTAACAGTAATTGTTGGTCATTCTGGAGGTCACCCATGGTCTGTCTTTGCAGGCACGTGTCAAGGTTTAAGCTCAAACTCGTCTGGGTGGTCTTGACTGGCTGAAATTCCTGGGAGGGTAGTCACTATTGTTTGAGGGGTGCTTTTGGTTTGCATTTGCCTGAGTTGAGAGAGAAGCTGGAAAGAAGAGTTTAAGGAAGAATGTGGGACAAAGGTTGGTGAGAAAAAGCAGATGGGGAGTAAAGGTCATATCTTGGGGTCTAGCTGGTGACATCATTACTCTTTGTGAGAAAACTGAGTCACAGAGAGGTTAAATAAGTTACCTGAGGTCGCATGGCTACCAAACAATGGAGCTGGAAATCAAATATTGGCAATTCAAGTCTAGAAAGCATTCTCTTAATTCTCTCACTGAGAAGCTGGTGAGCATGGGGCACAGGGAGAGAGCGTACTGGAATGTCTAGGCCAGCTGCTTCATATTTTCCAACGTAACAGTGGTGTTACAAGGCATGCTTTTTTTTTAATGTTTTTTTTATTATATTATGTTAGTCACCATACAGTACATCCCTGGTTTCTGATGCAAAGTTCGATGATTCATTAGTTGTGTATAACACCCAGTGCACCATGCAATACGTGCCCTCTTTACTACCCATCACCAGTCTATCCCATTCCCCCACCCCCTCCCCTCTGAAACAAGGCATGCTTCTTAAAGTTCAGTACACATAACCATATGAAGAGTATGCTAAAATGGTCTTCATTTTGAGATCTCCTGCTTCAAGACCTTGGGCACAAAAAATTTGTATTTCTAAGTTTGAGGTGGTGCTGATTCTGGCTCAGGTGTCACATTTTGAGAAGCCCTGGTGTAAGGGACACCTGGTCCCTGAAAAGTTAAAGGGATATGATGCAACTCTGGGTAAGACATGAGGAGTTATCCAGTGAATAAAGAGCCAGAAGGGCGACTTCTGACAAGATGGCCTTCATTTTTACAGTGTAGGTAATTTTATATGGTCAATCATTTTAATTTAGCCAGTGCTTCTCAGAAAGTGGGGAGTGAGAAGGTCCCAGCCCAGTAACCACGGAGAAGAGTCACACCAATGAAGGAATGCAGATCTGACATGATAGAATTGAAAAGGAATTTCTGGGTCCTTTGAAGATTGAAGTGAAGGCTGAAGATTCCTAAGTCTTAAATACTTTCTCAGTAAATGTGAAGAAGTCAGTGGTTATGGTTTGAGGTGAATAAGTTTGCCAGCTGAGGGTCTCAAAGTGCTTATCTATTAGTCTAGCTATTCAGCGTTTGCTACATATGTTAAGAAGTTTCATGTTAATTATATTTAATGTTTAATTGTCAGAGATCTTCCTTTCGACCCTTTCTCACTTCCTTGTTTTCAGAAACATTAACGGAACAACTACCATGTGCTAGTCTTTGCAAGTAGGTAGTTGGGATCATAGAGTATGTACTCTAGCAGGGGAAGCAGACATTAAGCATGCAATAAAGCAAGTACTCCATGATATCATTGCAGTAGCAATCAGTTCTTTGAGTGAGATGCTGGGGTTGGGTGGTGGAAGGTTGTAGTGGTAGACCTGTGAAAGATTAGATATCATTACTTACGATGCTACATCTATTACAGGGAAATCTCTATACTAGACCAGGCCAGGCTGCCTTTCTCTGTGATATCTATCACATGATTATGTTGAAAAGAGAAACTTCTTGTGAATTGGGTATGAGTTACTTCATTCTTGAACAAGAAAACAAGTATCTTGTTGGGGATGCTTACCCTAATTTTTTTCCCCCTAAAATCACAACATGTGAATGTCTAAACTCCTTGGAGGGTATGGTTACTTTTCTGTTGACCGTATGACCTACATAGACATGACTCTATTTCACTGTCTGTTTCAGGTTGTAAAACTACTACAAGTCAGGGGCCCAGAACTATGTAATTAATTTTTTCAGCACTGAGAGCTTCATGCATGATTAGGTGCTTAAATGCTTTTTCATTTTAGAGATGATGCTTGTTGAAGTTTTCCTGTGAATTTGATTGATGGTCTAAATGATGCTTAGTTTTACATAGATAATATTAATGACTGTGCTTAATACAGTGTTAAGAAGATTGTGCATTTGTAAGCCAAAGCTTCAAAAATTAGTGAGAAAGCCATAGATGACATACATTGCCCTTTTGTTAAGTCGTAGGGCCATATGCTTATGTAGAATTAGTTATTTTTGGCTGAATGTCTGGATTATGGTGGGAGGCAAGGGAGAAATGTGGACTATGGCAAGATGTTACAATAGATTCGTCAAATAGACGTGAACATTAAACTGTATAAAATGTCCCAAAGAAAAGTAAAATCATGTTCTAAAATGGAATGATTATATAGACAAAGAATCTTTTCATACAACTATTAAGGAAATTGCAAAATTTTCGGTCCTCTGATAAATATACTAGTATGTATTTATATATAAATACTATATATCATATGTATTAAAATCAGTATGAAAGAGCATACTTCTCTAGGAAAATATGTGTAAGTCCTCCTTTGAGCAAGAATTAGACAAACAGAAACATTTTGGACATACTGGAGGTGTTCTATAAATTTTAACCTTACTTAACTACTGATCTTATATTTTGTATTGCGTATTATTTAAAGTTACGGTGAAATTTTTCTGGTACATTTGAAACAATGTTGAGTCTTGGCATTTGCTTAACTGTAATCTGCTAGCAGCTTGGCGTAGAGGGCATCAAACTACTTTAGCCTATAGAGGCTTGGAAGGGTCTGCATTTCTAGGGTTGGTGTTTTTGCAACAACAAAAAAAAACTGCCTTGTCTGGCCATCCAGAAGGTGTGAAAGCTGATCCATTCAATGTTCCTCTTTTTTCCTTCCAGCACTAAATCTTTCCTTATTTACTTACTCTATTTCTTAACTAACGCCCTTATCTGGGACTATTTGCTGTCAAACTTGGAAAGCTCTATAGCTACTTTATTTAGAGTGCTTCTGAAAATACATTTGTTCAGCTTTTTCTCAAGGGTGAATCCAGCTCAACTAAACGTAGACATTGTGGATAAACACTTTCCTCTTTAGACGATTCTCTCCTCAGACTATCAAAATCCAAAATGAGTCTGTCCCCTGTTTGCTCCTCATTTACTTAATTTTCTTTTGCCTACCCAGGACATACTAGCTTGGAGTAGAGCTTGCTTTTTTTCAAGTTTTGTTACTTTTACATTTTCTCAGTCTAGGTCTTTTTGCTGACATTTATTTTGTACAGTAAATCTCTATGACTGTTAATTCTCTTAAAAAAGTATTTCCTTACAAGTTTTTGTAAGGATTAACATTAACATGTAAAAAAGTGTTCATCTCAATGGTTGGCACATGGCATGAATACCCAGACAAAATAAGGATTTTTGATTTGAAATCATAAAGAGAACATCCAGATAACCAGTCCCTGTCTGATGGAGTAATTAAGAATCATATCTGTAGATGTATCCAAATTTTGAGGAGCAGTAAAATATGGAATGTCAGGTAGAATGAAAAAGCATGGAGCAGCTTGAAAACTAGTCTCTTAAAGATTTAATAGCTAACACCATGCCCAGTGGTAAAAAGCTATAAGCTTTCCTCTAAGATTAGAAACAAGATGAGGATGCCCACTCTACCCACTTTTATTCTCACACTTTTGGAAGTCTTAGCCAGAGCAATTAGGCAAGAAAAAGAAAAGACATCCAAATTGGAAAGGAAGAAGTAAACTGTTACATTTGCAGATTACATGATTTTATAAAAACCCTAAGAACTGTTAGAACTAATAAATTCAGTGAAGTTGTAGGATACAAACTCAATATACAAAAATTTCTTGTATTTCTATATACTAACAAGGAACTATCGGAGAAATCAGGAAAACAATCCCATTTGCAACTATAACCAAAAGAATAAAATAGCTAGAAATAAATTTAATCAAGGGGGTGAAAAGCTCATACACTGAAAATTATAAGGCACTTATGAAGGGATCAAAGGAGACATAAATGAATGGAAAGATACTTGATGCTCATGGATTGGAAAAATTAATGTTGTTAAAATGTCCATGCTACCAAAAGCAATTCAGAAAGTCAGTGCAATCCCTATCACATTTCCAATAGCGTTTTTCACAGAAATAGCACAAATAGTCCTAAATCTTGTATGGAACCACAGAGGACCCTCATTAGTGAAAATAATCTTGAGAAAGAAGAGCAAGCTAGAGGCATCAGGCTTCCTGATTTCAAAATACATTGAAAAGAAAGGGTAATTAAAACGGTAGGTATTGGCATAAAAATAGATACATAGATCAATGGAACAGAAAAGAGAGCCCAGAAATAAACTTAGGCATATAGGTCAATTATTTTGTGACAAAGGAGGCAAGAGTATACAATGGAAAAAGGATAGTCTTTCAATAAATGGTGCTGGGAAAACTGGAGAACTACATGCAAAAGAATGAAACTAGACCACTGTCTTACACCATCCACAAAAAATTAGCTCAAAATGGATTGAAGATAAATGTAACCATAAAGCTCCTAGAAGAAAACAAAGGTGATAAACTTGACATCATCAGACTTGGCAGTAATACCTTGAATCTGACTCCAAAAACAAAGACAACAAAATAAAAAATAAACAAGTGGGATTATATTAAACTGAAAGGCTTCTGCACTGCAGAGGAAATCATCAACAAAATGAAAAGGCAACGTACTAAATGGGAGACAATATTTGCAAATCATATATCTGATAAGGGGTTATATCCAAAATATATATAGAACTTATACAACTCAGTAGCAAAAAAAAAAAAAAAAAATCCAGTTAAAAATGGGCAAGGAATCTGAATAAATGAATAGACATTTTTCCAAAGAAGACATATAGCTGCCCAACAGGCACATGAAAAGATGCTCAGTATCACTAATTATCAGGGAACTATGAATCAAAATCATAATGAGATATCATTTCACACCTTAAAATTGCTGTTATCAAAAAGATAAGAAATAAGTGTTGTCCAGGATGTGGAGAAAAGAGAACCCTGTGCACTGTTGGTGGGAATGTAAATTGGTGCATCCACTATGGCAAAAAGTATGGAGGTCCCCCCCAAATTGGTAATAGATCTACCATAGGATCCAGCAGTTACACTTCTGGGTATTTATCTGAAGAAAACAAAAACACTGATTTGAAAAGCAATGCACACCTCCATGTTTATTGCAGTATTACTAACAATAGCCAAGATGTGGAACATTCTAAGATTCCACTGATAGATGAATGGATAAAGGAGGGGTGTGTGTGTGTGTGTGTGTGTGTGTGTGTGTGTGTATGCATGTATGTATGTATACACGTGTACATGAGAACGAGAGAGAGAACTATTCAGTCATAAAAAATAAGGGAATCCTGCCATTTTTAACAACATGAATGGACCTTGAGGGCATCATGCTAAGTGAAATAAATCAGAGAAAGACAAATACCACATGATCTCACTTATATAAAGAATTTAAAAGAACACAACAACAACAAAAAATAAGCTCATAGATACAGAGAACAGATTGGTGATTGACGGGGAGAGGGGTGATAGAGGGTGGGGAATGGGTGAAAGCCATCAAAAGGTACAAATGTCCTATTATAAAGTAAATCATGGGGATATATATAGCATGGTGACTATAGTTAATAATACTGTATGGCATATTTGAAAGTTGCTTGAAGAGTAAATTGTAAAATCCACATTGCAAGAAAAGAAAACAAATTTTTTTAACTATGTATGGTGACAGATGGTAGTTATATTTGCTATGGTTATCATTTTGTAAGGCATACAAATACTGAATCATGGTGCTGTACGTCTGAAACTAATGTTATGTCAATTACACCTCAATTAAAAGAAAGATTTAAACCCTATGTATGCATGATTTAATGTATCATCAAATTTACAAATCAAAAGTTTTTACATTTCATTTTGAAGGGAAATTTTCAAATTTTAATTATTTCAGTGAATAATGCATTCTCCTTATGAAAACTTACATATTATAAATAGGGAGAAGATTCTTTATTTCCAACCAGTACATAGTTCCAACATGTACATAGTAGTACAATACGTAGAAATATATTTTAATTTAAAATACGTACACATGGTATTGTACATATATTTTGGAACTTAAATTTTTTCATACAACAAAACATCTTTTCACGTCAGTATGTTTAGATATAACTTTTAAACTGTTCAGAATGGTTAAATTATGGAATAATATTTTCTTTAGTAACCCAGGGGCAAAGCGGGATCCTGCTCTTGGCCTATATCACAATCTCAAATAATACATTCACACACTTATTTAGGAACTAAAGGGCACTTGTCATTCTGAGAGCTAGAAAGAACAACTGTAACTCTCAACACTCATTTTATGACTAACCCAATTCAGGCCCCGGGGAAATGCCTTTCTACAGCTCTTTACCTGTGCCTACAAACAAAAGGTGTTTATTGCTGAAAGAAACAGTGGGTGATGACTCTACCAAGGCCAGAGATGGACACTGTTGGAGAGTAGGGGAGTTGTATCCATAAAATCCCCTAGGTAAAAGAAAAGAGTAATTAGCATGTCTAATTCTTCTCAGAAAACATATGAAATAGATTTTTCAAAATAAAGTGTTTCCAACAGTTGCAAACGCATGTTTTGTGTTTTTACTGGTCATCCTGTTCCATAATAACCATAATTTAGCACAGTATTCACAACAGTGCTGCATGGTGCCTGAGAAATATTTTGCTGAATTAACCAAATCATGTCACTTTTAAAAAGCCAAATGTATCAGGGTTGAAGTAGAATACTCATTCTTTACATTGGCAACTATACAGAAGTTAAACTACAGAATTGGGAATGGCTTTGTTCTTTGAGAAGTATTTAATAAGATTTAATTAAATTTTTAGAACCTAAATTTAATGCTGGTTTTATTTAAAAAATTTTTGATTTAAAAATTAAATTACTTTTGCACATTACTTTTGAATTTTAGTATTTAATTTTGAATAATCTAAAGCAAAATAACTTCGGGCGCCTGGGTGGCTCAGTCAGTCAAACATCTGCCTTCGGCACAGGTCATTATCCCAGGGTCCCGGGATTGAGTCCTGCGTTGGGCACCCTGCTCAGCGGGGAGTCTGCTTCTCCCTCTGCCTGCTGCTCCCCCTCCTGTTCTCTCTCTCTGTCAAATAAATAAATAAAATCTTAAAGAAAAAAAAAAAAAGAAAAAAGTAAAATAATTTTTTAAAGAAATTTGTTTTTTTACATTTTTCTTTTTTGATTTTTGCATGAATTAAAATTATATTTTTTACTAAATATTTGGGAAGAAAATATACTAATTTTTTATTATATAAATATAATTGAATTTTATTTTTAATTCTTTCATGAGAATAAATGAGGTCAAGATAACAGAAAAAATGAAAATGGAACGCAGAAAAGAAACACAACTGAAAAGGAAAAAGAAACTTCAAAGTGGTGGTTTGATTAATTTGTTAAATTAATTTGGAAGCAGTGAAGTTAAGAATTTGACACTGTTAATCTCAAACTACATGAAATTTGTTAAAGGACAGTACAGATTTGTAATTTATTAAAGGCCAATTACTGATAAAATAAAATGAGTAAGAAAATTAACCTCACCAAATCCAAACCAACAACTTGAACAGATCAGATAAAATCTCTGCAACTTATATGTGTTTTATTAAATGAACGTTTAACTGATGGAAAGCTAGTTTTGATTGTGCACAAATTTGATTATGAACTATTGCTTATTAAAAATGTTAGTAGCAAAAGTGTTCCAAACCTCTAAATGTGGATATTTCAACCTTAAAAGATTAGATTTTTTTAAATTTAGATAAACTTTGAATAGAAACTCTTGTGTTATGTACAACAAGAATCATGCTTGAAATAAATAAAACAAAATCATGTACCTATAAAGAAGATTTATAAACAAATATGCCGGAAACTAGTTTCTGTTGTTCTAGTTCAAGATACAGTTACATAGATTTGAAAAATTGAGCAGCGTGCTACTATTTTTATTATTAGATATAATTTAGCATGGAAAACTTTTTTTTTAAAGTAGGCTCCATGCCCAGCGTCGAGCCCAATGTGGGGCTTGAACTCACAACCCTGAAATCAAGACCTGAGCTGAGCTCAAGAGTCAGATGCTTAACCAACTGAGCCACCCAGGTGCCCCTCTACATTGAAACTCTTGTGGAAAAAACTTAACAAACATTTTATGGACCTAGATAGTGACTTCAGTGATGTTAAAAGTCATACTGTGGTGTTGATTTATACAACTAAATTAAAATACTTGGTCATATTTTCTGCAACAATGGTAACTTATCCCATATAGTCCATTACAGTTTTTGAATACTGTATACAAAATGTATTATTCATTTTTAATCTCCATACTACTCAATTATGAACTCTATTAATAATTCCAGTATATATTTCGTCAGCAGTGAAAAATGTCTGCATTTTATAATGAGTAAAATCTATGTAAGAACTGCACTGCCTTCAGAAGGCTATCTACTTTGGTATTAATGCAAATAGAACAAAAGTTGTGTGAGAGTCTGGACTATAGCTGAGTCCAATGACTTTCAAATAAAATCAAAGATTAGTTTTAGGGGCGTCTGGGTGGCTCAGTCAGTAAAGCATCTGCCTTTGGCTCAGGTCATGATCCCTGGATCCTGGGTTTGAGCCCTGCATCAGGTTCCTTGCTCAGTGGAGAGTCTGTTTCTCCTTCTGCCCCTCCCCCTGCTTGTGCTCGCTCTCTCTCTCTCTCTCTCTCTCGCGTGTTCTCTCTGTCTGAAATAAATAAATCTTTTAAAAAAGGTTAATTTTATGGAATAATATATAACTGATGAATTATCATGTCTTTTTTGATTCAAATTTGCCACCCCATTGAAAGACCACTTAAACAATAGCAGTGATAACTAAACTACTTCCCTGTTGATATTTTGCTGGCTTTGGGTAATATAAAAATGTGGGTTTATATATGCTTTTTGATTTTGAGATTAGGGAAGTTTGTTTGTCAAGATAGGAGTAGAGAACATATTTTAGTGTTATAATGTTGGTTTACAACTTTTTCTGAGACCTAAGACATAAGGTAACCCCCCCCCCCCACTGGTGCACAGGACTACTGGTTTTCTCATACCTTTGTCAACAGGTAGATAGTCAATCGTGTTCTGCATCTCTTCCTTGCTAAACTTGAATATGTCTTACTCGTAGATTAGAATCTATAGAAAGTTGTAAAATTCAAGTCTGCTTTTAACTTTATTGGGAATGTGTCCAACAGTACACCACATCTTATTTAAGTTTCTGATAGATATTCTCTATCAACTGAAAGAAGTTCTCTTCTATTCTTAGTTGCCTTCACATCGTAAGCGCACTTGTATTAGTTTTAGGGTATTCTCTATTATTTCTTCTTTATTTCTCAATTTTGGAATATGAGAAGAATGTGGGCACATGGTCTCCATGTTTCTTTTTCTTTATGTGTTTTTTTCTGTGTTCTGATATGACATACATGGTGTTGATATTTCTCAAATTTAAAGTTGGTGATGTTTGCTTGTACATTTATCTTTCTACTTGTGGTTCATGCTTGGGGGAAGGTGTGAGATAAGTGGAGTTGTTTTTTGTTTTTTTATTTTTTTTCCACTAAGATTCAGAGAGGGAAGCCCAGACCATGCTGGCATGGGGTAGTTTGCCTTCTGCACATAAGTGTTTCCTTTTTTACTGATACGTATATATGTGTGTACGTGTGTCAATGTATTAGAAGTTTGGTTAGGAATGGGATATTTACATAGTTTTGCGGTAATGACCTTCTCTCCCCAAATATTTAACTGCAAAGAAAAAAGTAACTTTTTAGTAGAAAAGTCTGGTAGACATCACCTAATACAATGATCAAAGTTACCAATACCACAAATAAAATGAATCAAAATGTGTACGAACCTATAGGATGCAGTGAGAACATGGTATCACTTCTGTGATATTCCTTCTAAAGATTTGGAACCTGAATTTAATTGTGAGAAAACATCAGGTCAAGCCAGATTGAGGGGCATTTACAAAATAATTGAACTTCAGTAAGGTTCAGAAATGTCAAAAGTCAGGCAAAGGCTGAGGATTCCTTCCAGATCAGAAGAGAACAGGGGTGCCTGGGGGGCTCAGTCGGTCAAGCGTCTGCCTTCAGCTTGGGTCATGAACCCAGGGTCTTGGGATCAAGCACAGAATTGGGCTCTCTGCTCAGCAGGGCGTCTGCTTCTCCCTCTGCCCCTCCCCCTGCTCATGCTTTCTCCCTCTGTCGCTGTCTCAAACAAATAGTCTTTACAAAAAACCAAACAGAATAAAAATTTTCTCTTTCCTTCCAACTCTTCTATAATTTTTTAGTTTCAAAATTAAAAAAATTATGTTTTTAAATTGCATTGTATTCATACATATTATGATTAAAGCTACTGTTTATTTGCTCCTTCTCTGAGGGCTTACTGTATATTAAGTCACTCAATCCTTAGAGCACCCTCGTGAGATAGGTACTATTATCATCCCTGTAGTACAGAATAGGAAACCAAAGCATAGAGGAGTTAGATGACTTCCTTGTATCTATGTGGCGAGTAAATAATGGAGTGGTGTTTTGAAGAAAGGCATTCTCATGGCAAAACCCTCCTTTTTTAACTACTAAGCTTTCCCACCCCCTGGCAATTCAGAGTTGGTTTCTGAAATCCTATCAGTCATCCAAAATTTTATTTCTATAATTTTATTATAGAAACTATTTTGGATCTGTGGAAATTCTCCTTGATCTGTAATTTTTATAGCAACTTGTGTTTATCTATTAATCCCACCATTTCCTAAGACAGAGCTTCCCAGTCCATGTGACATGAGTGAGTAATGCATGCATTGAGAACGTGACCCTTCAGCCCTGGGTGGGGTGACCAGTAGGACCTGGAGCAGCCACAGTTTAAAGGCTGGGCTCCAGGGGCCCTGGAGTAGTGCAGACTTACCACTTGCTATGAACACCATTGTTTAAGATAAGGAAGCACTTCTAGGATAGTATTCCCCTCTCCTTCAGGTTTTTGCTATATTAAATGATAAAAATATAGTCATCTCTTTGCAGAAAATTCATTGTATTTGTCTGTAGACAAATATTACTCCAAAACCCTACACCTAGTGGGATGGAAAGTTAAAAGCAGAATCTGTTTGATTTCCCACTAGATGTGCTTTCTTCTCACTGCATAGACGCTAATTACATGCTCAACATTTAAAATGTTAACATTTTCATCCCCGGTGTCTCTGTATACACAGTATACACACGTACATGTACAGCACATATACTTGTGTCTTTTGTTTAATCAAGTCAAGATAACATTTTTATAGTTGCAGCAGGTTGAATTATGATGCAGTTGCTGCTTGACAAGTAGTAACGTGGTACTCTGTAGGACTATAAAAAGTACTGTAAAATACTTTTTCATACATAGTATTTTTGGTAGACTGGAAAATGTATGACTGCATTGCAGTGAAGAAGTGATTGCCTTTCCAAAATATAATTTGGTCGATAATCATAGTTTCTATTAAATAAACGTTCAGACGATCCTGCATCTATCACCTTAAATCCATTTAAGAAGCTTTCTACAGTTGTAGAATGTATGAGTAACTTTTATGTTTAATATAGGAACTAATGTTGATGTCTCCCCTGATAGGAAAATGAGAAGTCTAATTTTAACTAATAATTCTGTCAGTGTTATAAAGTGACTAAAAGAGACCTAGTACTGTTGGTTTTTAATGAATGTATTACTCAGGGCTGCTTCTGAGTGGAAATGTGATAATTAAAGAATCTTTTCCTCATAACTTAAATGTTAATGTGTTCCTCCCTCCCCCCCAACCCCCCGCTTTTTCCAGTAAAGCATTCTATCTAAGAAGGGCCAGGCAATTTTAGGAGGGTTATATTTCAGAGATAAAGAAGACAAATACTCGAGCAATTTGATACAAGCACTGAATAAACTATTTTACTTCTGACTTTGTGTGATCACTCATCTGCTGATTGTGGCTGACAGCTGCCAATGAATAAGGAATCACTTGCCTTGAATTTCTTGCCCCCAAATAAATTCGTCTTTCCTTTTCAAGCAAAGAAATGAGAAGTGGGGGGTTAAATTCATACAGCTTTCGTCAATACATAAAAGGCAACAGTGGACTCTTAAAAACATTATAAATTGTGGAGCAGTTAGTACTAGTGTAAATGAATGGGGGCTAGAAAAGTTATAGGTCGTGTTGTAATTTCTTTCCCAGGAGGTTCTCAGAAGTGAAGAGAAATATGCCATTCTGGAGTCGGCTTTCTCTAGAAAGGCTATTTCTTTCTGACCTAGAATGTGAAAAGGAAAAAAAAAATCAATTATCTGATTCATTTGTGCAATTCTTCCTTGGCTGCAACTGTGTGTCAGGCGCTGGGAAGTAATTACAAAGAGAAGCCACGGTCCCTCTGCTCGGAGAAGCTGTAGATTGGGGCAAGATCGAGACGTACTATCCGACAGCTGATGCAGGGGATAGATGCGAGGCCAGGAGGGGCACAAGGAGCCCTGGGAGCAGCGTGACAGAGGTACGAAACACTGACTGGCCGTGTTGCGAGTGTCTGGTTAGGAGGTCACAGGAATGTCTCCTTGGAAAGTGGTGGCTGAGCCGAGGCCTGATGCGCGAGTAGGAGCTAGTGGGGTGAAAAGACGAAGCAGCACCTGCCGAAGCCTGTAGGCAAGACAGCTCCAGCATAGTTAGGAAGCGAAAATTGCTTGGCCGACTGTATTTTTCATTTCTTGAAGACTCTCTACCACTCCATTTCTTTTCTCTACAGGCTTCTTTTCTCATTGAATTTATGCTGCAGGCTTTTTCTTTACATGGCAGATGTTTGGAAAGATTTTGTGGCTCTTCAGTGTCGCTCCAGTGCCAAGAGGTCAGGCTCGCCTGCACCCAAGGGTTGGTGTTAAACTTCCAATTTGCCACCGTAGGTCAGAAATCACCACGAGACACACAGAGCTCCTGTGTCCATACGGGGTGCTCCCTCCTTCTCTCTTCACAGTAACCACACTGCTTATCACTGGGTGTGAGTGACTAGGCTGATAGCAGGGAGCTTGACTGCAGGGGACGTGGGAAAGCTGTACCCTGAATGGGGTATCTACATAGTCTTCTGTTGGAATTCTTTGACCTGGACTTGAGAGGAGACCCTGTCTTTGCCAGTGTGCTGTGAGCCACTGATGATCAGCATAGGACCTCAGGAGGCCATGGCTTCTAAGACTGGTGGTAGTATTTATAGACTGCATTTCAACATTCCTTAATTTTTGCCCAAGCAATTCTGAGAGTCTTCAGACAGGGGTCTCATTTCCCACAGTCCTTGTCATTTCTCTATGCATCTGACACCTTCCCATGTTCCTCTGTTCTATCTCTTAGTTCCAGTATTTCTTGATTGAGCTCTGAGAGCAAATGTGACAGTCATGCCCTAAATATTTTCTGGAGATTCGCTCTTGCTTCCCCTGCCCATTGCCATCCATGCTGAGGCTGTGGATGCCCAGTTATGCTGTTACTTATTACAGCCAAAGCTGCAAGAATTTTCTTCTCTCATTACCTAGGGAGGAAATACCACAGTATTAATCTTGAGACCACATTAGGTTTTTTGCTCGCCTCCATCAAGCTCCTGATGGTTGATACGTTGTTGATTTAAATTTTCCTTTGTGTCATTTAGGAGCCGTTACTCATCCACACCTCTGTGGTTGGTTGTGGGTATGATGTTTTTCTGTAGACGCAAGGCCTTCTGTTTAACCTGCTACGTTTATCTTGTTACATGTGGCTCCACGTTGCAAGCTATTCTGCTCTTTTTGAATTCCAGTTGTGAACCAGTGTCTTTGGTATCCTTCCATTTTGTAACACCTGCAAATTTGGACATACAATCTTTGTCTTTATCCAAGTTATTATTGAATCAGTTGAGCAGTACAGGGAGCCCTGACCATGGCACTAGCTCAGTGACGGTGGTCTAGTTGAGTGGGAAGCTAGATACCCTCACTTACAGAGGGTGAAAACAGCTGAGGGGTGAAATGTAGATGAGGCTGGGCTCCTCAGCCTTGGCTGGTGCTCAGCGAGCAGTGATTGCTTCTGCATTTACCACAGTGAAGCTCTCAAAACACTCTCTTCCACCTTTCTTTAAAATGCTAAGAAGAAGGATATTCTTGTTACAAGTCTCTTTCCCTGGGAACTGGGACAAATCAACTATGCATGATCTTTTAATGACAGTTGTCTTCAGTGATACAAGGTGATTTATCTACTTAAGGTGTCTCAAAGTGATTTTCTCATGTACCCTCAATGATACAATTGTGTACAAAGTGGCCTCTCCCATTGGACGGGGGAAACATATCTACAGACTTAATGTCTCATGGTCTTTTTTTCTGGAAGACCTGCTTTTTCTTGACCAATTGGGTGTACTTAGTTTACTGTGAGTTCTCTCCTATTCACTCCGACTTTGGCAATATGTGGGGCTTTGGACAGAACATGGCACAGAATCTCCACATTTAATCCTCAAGATGTCCACTTACTAGAATTGGCCAAGGAGCAGCATTTGTAAGTGAGCAAGTGGGGCCCATGCCAGTGGTTGTGAGCTGACAATAGTGTGGTAGGATGTTGTCCAACTAAACTATGACCGTTGTTCCCTGAGATGATGCAGATTGCCTGACTCTTCTCCCTACTCTTATCTCTGGGGTAGATAAATCTGCTAATCTGACCTTTCCTAGGTCAGCCTGGAAATGCCTTCCGTCAGCCTTTCCTAGAAGATGCTATAAGATCTACAGCTATCTAGTGAAGTGCTTCTCCTTAACACAGCTTGCATTTCATTGGCCTGTACTAAATGTTCTTTTAAAAGAGCTGAGGCAGAGCCTGAAATTCTGTTTTCAAACAGCTCCTTTCTTGATTGTGCAGCCCAGGTATGTGAACTATCAATTGTATATTCCAATCAGGAGACTCTTGCCACAGGTGGGTTATTTTTGCATATCTGAGAGACTCCCGTGGGTTGAAATCTATTTCAGAGGCCCTTCTCCCCCCACGGGACAGAGTTCCCTTGGTCTCAAAATCAGTCACCCATCCAGTGCTCCAGTTTCATGAATGCAGCCCCGCCTAGTGTCCGGTAACCCTCTAGGAATAACAACTGTGTAACGTCATAGAATAACCTCTTCCACTGGGCTCTTTTCTTAGGATGAGTTCTATTATTCTGTTCTGTTTGTGCATGTTTGTCTTTCTACCTCTCAGTTCCTCGCAAAGAGAGTCGTGCAGAGATGTTTAAGAATTGTTTATTTAATTGAATTTAATAGCATTGAAGCTAAGGGGGAAGAAGAAGAAAAATGTTTACATTTTGTTCCCTGTTTTATTATGATTTATCACTATCGTTAATGTTAGTGTTATTAATACAAAGATTCTTATCTTCTCTCTGTAAATGTTTAATGTGTTGGGTTGTTGCATATACTGTTTCAGGCTTTGGTCTTCTCCAAGGTAGATCCAATAAGGAGATTATTATGGGAAAGAGAAACCAATCATCAATTTTTTTTTCAAGTTTTTATTTGAATTCTAGTTAGTTAATTCATACGGTAAAACTGGTTTCAGGTGTAGAATTTAGGGATTCATCACTTACATATAACACCCAGTGCTCATCACAAGTGTACCCTCCTTACCCATCACCCATTTAGCCCGTCCGCCGTCCACTTCCCTCCATGAACCCTGCTTGTTCTCTATAGTTAAGAGTCTCTTACGGTTTGCTTCATCAAATTTATTTGTGCTTTCTGCTTGAGCCAGGATATAAATACAGATCTCTGCAGGTGAGAAGATAGATTCTTTTTAGTTATCTAGCCCCTTTTCTTTACCAATTAAAAAAAACTCACACTAATTTCATTCTCAAGCTTATGATTTTAAATATCTCCAGCAGGCACCTTGTGAAACCCTTGTTTTTTGGAATCTGGGAGGGGTATTAAGAAGACACAACATAGAGCTCTGACTTTTTCAGTAGCCCTGTTACTTACACCTTTTATCTTTTCCATTTAGAAATCATACAGTGTCCTACCATAGGCCCCAAACTCATCTTGAAGGACATCAGCTTTGCTTTTGTAAAGCCTTCATTGGTGGAGACGCTGACAGAGTTTTATTTGTTCGGTATTTGTGGTCAATAAAATGTTTATTATGGTGGGAGCATATAGTTCTTTTGAACTCTTGATATTTTTGATCGAAAGAAAATTATTTCACATAAAATATTGACTCTTTCCTCTCTAAGTAGAATGCGATAATGGCCACATCATTTTTTGGTTCATTTTACAAACAGAAAACCTTCTCAAATAACTTAAAGTCTAGGCTAGTGCAAGAGGAGGCAGTCAGTGAATAGTAACAAAGTGCAGCAGATGGCTCTTGTAGCCCAGAAAGTAATGCAAACATTATAAAGCAGTATTGTTTCTTCCCAGGAAAATGCAGTCAGTGTTGATGTCCTATTACCCCCATGGTCAAGTAATATTACAGTTGTCTCTGGGCTAATTAAGAATTTCCTAACAGCTTTGAAAAGTAATACATAATTACCCAAACAATTTTAGCAGAAGATTTTCTGTGCCATGGTGACATTTAGTGCATTCTGCACTGGCCTTATTAGATCAATGCACAGCTTCCTAGAAGTTATGTTCTTTTATTCTCTTTCTACTGTCTATGGGGCGTATAAAACCATTCCCTTGTGCAACAACTCAATCATATTTTTTTTAAAAGTGTTAAGAAATAATCTTTTCCTATTCCTACCTTTCAAGTCTGTCTGTGGCAATGCCTTTTTAGATATTCTCTGAAAATAGTAGCTGAGTATAACGCTGGGGGATTTCTGATTTGCATTAGTACATATACTGAGAAATGAAAAAACAAATTTAACATGAAACTTTGTAGGGTAGACAAACTTAGAGTACAGTCGAGTGACACTGACTCCTTCAAAATATACCTGTGTTGGATTTAGCTAGGTTGCTTACCCATAGTTTGTATCCTAAACTATATTGGGCATGTCTTAAGTAAACTTCTGTACAGCACGTGAAAAGCAATTTCAAGCAGAGATATTTAGTGTTTGTTTCTTTTTTTCTGTGACACTTACCAGAAACACTAAAATACCCTTGTACCACATTAACTCAGAAATGACAAAATTTACTCTAATCATCTTTGCTTCTGTGGACTTGATGATAATAAGTAAATGCTGTATAGTTATTTACACTGCATTGACTTCCAAATTAGAATGGAAGGGATGAAAAATACCATTATCCAAGTGGAAAAAATGACCTAGTAGCATAATGTAATTTTCTATTAAAAATTATAATCTTTGCATCACCATAAAAATCCATTTCAAGGGTGCCATTATCTTTGAATCACCTGCCCTGTGCCATCAGAGATGATGAGGATGGAGCCAGCTTAATTGTCATTTTCCTGCACAATGAATTTATGGGACAGTAGAATGTAGCTCTTTCCACTGCTCCTGCTGCAGGAGGCTCTGGCATTTGGCAGTCAAGCCCGCATGCTGAGGGGGCGGTGACTCGAAGTACTCCATCCACCAGATGTGATTCTCGTTGTGCTCGACTTTTCAGCCAAATCTGGAAGATTATTCATAGGAAATTAGATTGTAAATGCAGATAGGATTTTTAATATTCCTGCTGTCTACATTTTTCCAATTGTATAATGGGATGTTAACTACGCTTGAGAAGGCTCAGCCCTTACTCATCATCATATAGACAACCTGGAAAATAAGAGAGAGAGAAATCATTTCTGCCCTCTTTGCATCCCTGAGGAGACTAAGGTGGGTGCAAATGGATTTGCCAAATGGCTCTCACTACCTCATGCTGGCAGCATAATTGCGTTGGTAGTACTCTTGCGAAATTTGCTGCAAGAAGGATACCTAGGAATTAGGCGCTATCTTCTCAGATCCCTAGCGTATTTTATAACTGCGTCACAGCCAAGAAGAAGTAATGCAGAAGAAGGGTGGTGGCCGCAGGATTGACCTTCGTTTTGTTTTCCATCCAGCCAGTCTTTTCCTGCTCCAGTCCTGCGTTCGTTCCCCATTATATCTTAGCTTCTGCTGAGGTAGTGGGCAAACATTTTCCAGACTTAGCAAGACTACATGTACACATATTATCTATGTGCAGTTCTTATGAAGATACAGCTCCATTGAGTTCTGTTGCCTTTATTACAGAGTGCAGGGATTACCGAATTACACTTTTGGTGTCAAGTTTAGTGTCAAACTAACACAGTTTATTAAATTTTACAGACTTCTAAGTTATTCTAATTATTTTAAAATTTGTGGTTCTTTGATCTGATTGATTATATCCGTCTCTTGAATATACCTCACTGAACAGAACATTTTCACTTTAGAGATTCTTTTCTTGAAATTTATTGCTATTTTTTTTTCTTTTCCTTCTTTTTTTTCCTTCCGTGTGTGTCATTCTCATAGTTCATTTCTTATTTGACAAATGGTTAGAAATGTGACCTAAATCCCTCTGTGGCAAGAGTGCTAGTTAGTCCTGCAACAACTCTTCTCTTCTTCCAAGGTAGTAACCCCCCCCCCCGCCCCCAATTTTAGTTAGGCGTGTAATTCCCTGGAATAGAGACTGCACTTCCCAGCTTTCTTTATACTTGGTGTGAGCATGTAACCTAATCCTTACCAGGAAATTTTTAGCAGGAATGTTGTTAGATGGTTTTTAGGACTATTCCTTAAAAGATGGCAAACATTTGCTCTTTTCTCTATCAATGTCCCCTCATTTATCTTGTTGTCTAGGAAGCAAAGATGCGTAAAAACTGCCATTTGGAAAGAACTGGATTAGGTCCAAAGGGATGGTTGGCCAGAGAGGTTAAATGAGCTTGATTCCCTCAGGATTTGGGAAAACGAAGTATCAGCTTGGATAGTCTACCTCTAGTAGATTCCATGCAGGTGGCTGCTGTATGAGTTCTGAGCTCTGTAAGGTGTAGGTCTGAAATCAGAACTGAAACTGGGATATACCATCCCCTCCTTTTGGATTACAGAGGAAATTGTACTGGACTCAGGGAAATGAGGTAGATAAATAGAGACACAAAATGTGAAAACAGCTCAGACATTTTCTGGGCCTTACTGACTCACAGGAGAAAGATGTTTGGTCTTGTATCAGAGGTAGTATCAGAAAATAATGAATTACAAATAATTAATTTTGTGGTTTGATAGTTGAGGCTCCCAAGAAAGTAGTAGCATTTATGGCATCATACAGTTTTGTCATGTAACTTGAAATCTGCCATTGTGATACCTCCATCTTTGTTTTTCTTTTTTTCAAGTTGGTTTTGGCTATTTGGGGTCTTTTGTGATTCCATACAAATATTAAGATCATTTATTCTAGTTCTGTGAAAAATGCTGTTGGTATTTTGATAGGGATTGCATTAAATCTGTTGATAGCTGTGGGTAGTGCGGACATTTAAACAATATTTGTTTTTTCAAATCCATGAGCATCGAATGTGTTTCCATTTGTTCATGTTGTCTTCAATTTCATTCATCAGCGTTTCATAGTTTTCAAAGTACAGCTCTTCCATCTCCTTGGTTAAGTTTATTCCTAGGAATTTTATTATTTTTGGTGCAATTGTTAATAGGATTGCTTTCTTAATTTCTCCTTTTGTTGCTACAGTGTTAGTATATATGCAATGAATTACTGTACGGTGATTTTGTATTCTGCAAACGTACTGAATTCATTTATCAGTTCAAGTAGTTTTTTGGTGGAATCTTTGGGGTTCTCTCTATATAGTGTCATGTCATCTGTAAATGGTTATAGTTTTACATCTTACCAATTTGAATGCTTTTTATTCCTTTTTGTTGTCTGATTGCTATAGCTGGACTTCTAGTACTATGTTGAATAAGAGAGGTGAAAGTAGACATCCTTGTCTTGTTCTTAGGGAGAAATCTTTCAGTTTTTGACCATTGAGTATAATGCTAGATGTAGGTTTTCCATATATGACCTTTATTATGTTGAGGTAGGTTCCCTCTAAACCTACTTTGTTGAGGGTTTTTATGATGAGTGGATGTTGTACTTTGCCCAACGCTTTTTCTGCGTCTATTGAAATCATCATATCGTTTTTATTCTTTCTCTGATTGATATATCACTTGGAATTATTTGTGAATATTGAACCACCCATGCCTCTCAGGAATAAATTCCCCTTGATTATGGCAAATGATTTTTTTAATGTATTATTGGATTTGGTTTGCTAGTATTCTGTTGAGGATTTTTGCATCTGTGTTCATCAGAGGTAGTGGTCTGTAGTTACCTTTGTTTGTAGTGTCTTTATCTGGTTATGGTATCAGTGTAATGCAGGCCTCAAAGAATGAATTTGGAAGTGTTCATTCTTCTTCTATTTTTTGGAATAGTTTGAGACCAATACGTATTAACTATTCTTCAGATGTTCGGTAGAATTCCCTTATGAAGCCATCTGGTCCTGGACTTCTGTTGGGAGTTTTTTTTTTTTTTCTTTTCTTTTAAAGATTTTATTTATTTATTTGACAGAGAGACAGCCAGCGAGAGAGGGAACACAAGCAGGGGGAGTAGGAGAGGAAGAAGCAGGCTCCCAGTGGAGCGGGGAGCCTGACGCAGGGCTCAATCCCAGGACTCCGGGATCACACCCTAAGCTGGAGGCAGATGCTTAATGACCGAGCCACCCAGGGGCCCCTACTGGGAGTTTTTGGATTCCTGATTCAATTTCATTGGTGGTAATCTGTCCAAATGTTCCATTTCTTTCTTTTTTTTAACTTTTAATTAAAAGATTTTTTTTAAATAAAAAAGACACCTAGAATCCAACCACTTCTTACCAACTAAGTGGCCACCATCTCTTACCTGAAAATTACTACAGTACCCTAACTGGTCTCCCTGGTTCTCCTCTTTGTTTCCTACAGTAACCAGTATGATCCTGTTAAAACCTAAATGTCACTCTTTTTTTTTTATAATATTTTTTATTATGTTAGTTACCATACAGTACATCCCTAGTTTTTGATGATTCATTACTTGCGTATAACACCCAGTGCACCATGCAATACATGCCCTCCTTAATACCCATCACCAGCCTATCCCATTCCCCACCCCCCCAAAGCCCTCAGTTTATTTTCCAGAGTCCGTAGTCTCTCGTGGATCATTCCTCCTTCTGTTTACCCCCTCTTTCTTCTCCTACCAATCTTCCTACTTCTTATGTTCCATAAATGAGTGAAACCATATGATAATTGTCGTTCTCTGCTTGACTTATTTCACTTAGCATTATCTCCTCCATTCCCGTCCATGTTGCAGCAAATGTTGAGAAATCATTGTTTTTGATGGCTGTGTAATATTCCATTGTATATGTGGACCACATCTTCTTAATCCAGTCATCTGTTGAAGGGCATCTTGGCTCCTTCCACGATTTAGCTTAAATGTCACTCTTTTGATCAAAGTCCTCCAGTGGCTCCCTATTTCAGAGAAAAAGCCAAAGTCATTATGACAGCATACAAAGCTGAAGTCAATTGCATGTCTTGTTTCCCTACACTTCATTTCCTACAATTCTCATCATTTAGTACACTCCATCTCACCAGCCCTCTTGCCCTCCCTGGACTATAGCAGGTGCTCCTGGACTTTGTTGTTTCCTCTGCCTAAAACATACTCCTTTTTTAAAAAATTTAAATTTTATTAACATAAAATATAAGTTTCAGAGGTAGAGTTCAGTGATTCATCAGTTGTAAATAATATCCAGTGCCCTTTACATCACATGCCCTCCTCAATGTCCATCACCCAGTTACCCCATCCCCCCACCCCCACCCCTCCAGCAACTCTCAGTTCATTTCCTATGATGAAGAGCCTCTTATGGTTTGTCTCCTTCTCTTATTTCATCTTGTTTTATTTTTCTCTCTCTTCCCCTGTGATCCTCTGTTTTACTTCTTGAATTCCACATATGAATGATATCATATGATAATTGTTTTTCTCTGATTGGCTTATTTTGCTTAGCATAATACCCTCTAGTTCCATCCATGTCACTGCAAATGGCCAAGATATCCTTTTTTTGATGGTTGAGTACTATTCCATTATATACATATATGTATATGCTACATATATACATATATATGCTACATATATACATATATGTATATGATAAATATATATGATATATATATATATGCTACATCTTCTTTGGATGTTTTGGCTGTTTCCATAGTTTGGCTATTGTGAACATTGCTGCTATCAACATTGGGGTGCAGGTGCCCCTTTGGATCACTACGTTTGTATCTTCGGGGTAAATGCCTAGTAGTGCAATTGCTGGGTTATAGGGTAGCTCTATTTTTAGCATTTTGGGGAATGTTCATACTGTTTTCCAGAGTGGCTGCAGTAGCTTGCATTCCCACCAGCGGTGTAAGACGGTTTCCCTTCTTCTGCATCCTCACCAACATCTTTTGTTTCCTGAGTCATTAATTTTAGCCATTCTGACTGGTGTGAGGTGGTATCTCATTGTGGTTTTGATTTGTATTTCCCTGATGCCGAGTGATGTGGAGCATTTTTTCATGTGTGTTGGCCATTTGGGTGTCTCCTTTGGAGAAATGTCTGTTCACATCTTCTGCCTATTTCTTGCCTGGATTATTTGTTCTTTGAGTATTGAGTTTGATTAAGTTCTTTAGAGATTTTGGATACTAGCCCTTTACCTGATAAGACATTTGCAAGTGTCTTTTCCCATTCTGTCGGTTGTACAAACAATTATAAGAACGTATTATGAGCAACTATATGCCAACAAATTAGGCAATCTGGAAGAAATGGATGCATTCCTAAAGACTTATAAACTACCAAAACTGAAACAGAAAGAAAACACGAACAGACCCATAACTAGCAAGGAAATTAAAGCAGTAATCAAAAATCTCCCAACAAACAAGAGTCCAGGGCCAGATGGCTTCCTAGGGGAATTCTACCAAACATTTAAAGAAGAATTAATACCTATTCTTCTGAAGCTGTTTCAAAAAAATAGAAATGGAAGGAAAACTTCCAAACTCTTTTTATGAGGCCAGCATTACCTTGATCCCAAAACCAGGCAAAGACCCCACCAAAAAGGAGAATTACCGACCAATATCTCTGATGAACATGGATGTGAAATTCTCACCAAGATATTAGCCAATGGGATCCAACAGTATATTAAAACGATTATTCACCACAACCAAGTGGGATTTATTCCTGGGCTGCAAGGGTGGTTCAATATCCACAAATTAATCAATGTGATGCACCACATTAATAAGAGAAAGGACAAGAACCATTTGATCTTCTCAATAGATGTAGAGAAGGCATTTGACAAAGTACAGCATCCTTTCTTGATTAAAACTCTTCACAGTTTAGGGAGAGAGGGAACATACCTCATAAAAGCCATATATGAAAGCCATAGTGAATATCGCTCTCAGTGGGCCTTGTGGGTTTTCCCCATAAAGTATGTCATCTGCGAAGAGTGAGAGTTTGCCACCTTCTTTGCTGATTCAGATGCCTTTTATTTCTTTTTGTTGTCTGATTGCTGAGGCTAGGACTTCTAGTACTATGTTGAACAAGAGTGGTGAGAGTGGATATCTCTGTCGTGTTCCTGACCTTAGGGGAAAAGTTTTCAGGTTTTTCCCATTGTATAGAAATGCACCAGATTTCTGTATATTAACTTTGTATCCTATAACTTTACCATGTTCATTTATTCTAGTAGTTTTTTGGTGGAGTTTTAGTTTTCTCTATATAGTATCATGTCATCTGCACATAGGGACAGTTTAACTTCTTCCTTAACAATTTGGATGCCGTTGTTTCTATTTCTTGCCTGATTGCTGCAGGTAGGATTTCCATTACTATATTGGATAAAAGTAGCAAGAGGGGACATGTTTGTCGTGTTCTTGATCGCAGGGGAAAAACTATCAGTTATTTACCAGTCACTATGATTTGAACTGTGGGTTGTCCTATATGGCTTTTATTATGTCGAGGTACAGTCCCTCTAAATCCCCTTTGTTGAGCGTTTTTATCATGAATATATGTCACATTTCTTCAAATCTGTCTACATCTATTGAGATGATCATACGGGTTTTTTCCTTCTTTTTGTTGATGGGGTGCCTCACATTGGTTGTGGATATTGAACCAGGAAGGATATTTATTTAACCAAAACTTCTTCAAAATAACAACTCTAGTAATCAACATTTTCCTGTGTATCTGTAATGAGCTTGCCAGTTTTTTCTAACAAATATGTATACCGTATATATTCCTTTTATTTTTACTATATACTTACTTTAGCTCCCTTTGCCAAATCATCTAACATCATGTATTAAAAAAAAAAAAAAATGCCTGACTGGCTCCAGGTAGTAGTCCATTTGGACCAGCAATTAATTTCCAATCAACCTCTTTTCTCTAAAACGCAAAGTTAGTAACAATGCCCCATTTCTGTTTTTTCAGAGTTTGATGAGCTTTAAAATGTTTCGAATTCTTAGGGGAAAGTTGGCATGTAAATGAAATTCAAGCTAACTTTTATTGTTGTTGTCATGTAAATTTGGTAGCTTTGGTACGGTTCTTAAATATACTCAGTCCTCACACTGGACTCGTGCATTTTATTTCGTGAGTATTCTGTCTTTGCCAGCACTCTTAAAGTGGAATTTGATGGTCTGGGTATACTTCTTCAGTGGGTTTTCAGCGTTTTCTCTTCTGTTTCCTAACAGACGTTTTATACATTTCATAGCAGTGTCTAATAGTCTTCCAGGGGTAACTAAGTGCTTTACTTAGCATTAAAGGCTAAGGCTGTGTGGGAAGTCTACTGGTATGAACTCTGGAGAGTGCAGTGTTGAAGTCGATAAGTCAGGGCTGTGTTGAGGGCTCTAAGGAGACTAAATATTTTATTCGCAGAGTAATTCAGTATATGTCTGAAGGTTCCTTCCAAGAATATGCCTATCAAGAAAATGCTGAACATATAATATTAGCAAGAGGGCAGCAGTTTTAGCTGCCTGCATCTCTGCCAGTGCGAGCTAGCCGGCATCCTGTAAGATACGCTGGGAGCGCATAGAGAACTTCATTTTTTAAAGGGAACAATGTAACTCTTCACCTAAAGCTAAAAGCTGAAGAGTGAATTCTATATCTTGAAGTACACCCACCCCTTTTTTTTCCTCCAAATTATGGACTGAGGAATGCTTCGCCATCCTAGTGACCTCATAGACTAGCTGTCCGAAATAATTTAAAGTGCTTTGCAATAGCTATGACTTCTAGGGCAAACCATATTCATTGTGAATTTTAAAAACTCCCCCCCCCCCCACGAAAACTTTGAACATTTAAAGACCGTTATCTCTGCTATTAGCTGAACTACTGAAGAGGTGGCCTGTAATAGCTGAAAGTGTATTAAATAATCAGTCTTTTGTTTTCAAGTTCTTGTTACACATTTAGAGACAAGTATTTAATGTCTGTACTTTATGAAGGAGAAAAGAGGAATTTAAAAAACACTCTTCTAAAATAAACATTACCTCCTATGACCCTCAGGTTTTATTCCTTGGGTAGTCAGGTTTTGTCTATGGGTTGAAACCAGAGCACAGTCTCGACCTTGATTGCACTTTGGAATCACCTGGGGAGCTTTACAATGTCCTTGCAGCTAGATCCCAGACCCACGGTTTCTGAATTAATTGCTCTGCGGTGTGTCTCGGCCATTGGTTGAGTGATTGTAAGAGGAAGCTAAGATGCAGCTTCTAGGGTAACTCCTTCAGCCCTCACAGAGATGCTCTTCCTGTTTGTCATGACATACATGACCCCAAGTCTTACGGAGTCAAAAGAGAAGGGAAAACAATAAAATATTTTTAACTGTTACAGTGGGAAAGGAGATTTGTCATCCATTGGAGCTTTTTTCAAAATAGCCTTCTTTAAGCTGTCCTGCAGAATCATAGCTTTGTATCCATGACTAAGTAAAAAACAAAAAACAAACAAACAAAAAAACGTGATAGCAGTAAAATCTCTGAGGATTCTGTATACCACCAAAATTTGGTGGGTACTAAATATATCAAGGTGATAATTGGGAGAAAGTTCTCTACGCATCTCTCGCATGTCTTTATGTCATGAAAGCAGAAGTACTCTTTTGTTCCAGACTCTTTTCCAGGATATTTGTATAGGGAATAGCTCTGGAACACAAACATAATATCTCCCTCTGGAGCAAAGGGCAAGCAAGCAGGCTTACCCTCCATTGTGAAAGTTACATGTTCTCGAAGCTCAGGATTTCCCTCCAATAATACAAGCCACTCTGTGTTTAGGCATTTACCTGGGCCCATCATCATCATCCCTGCAGGACTTGGGACAGAAGGAAGTGATGCAAATACACTGATGTTGCTGCTTCTTGCTGTGCTAAGAGTAATAAGGCTGTTTGTCTCTGGCTCAAGAGTCTCGTGTCTTCTCTACGCATCCATAGAACAGGGGCTGTCTAGCTTGTTGGTTTCTCAGTATGTACATTCTCAGATATTTCATGGTTATTACCAGGTAACAATGGTACGACATTTTTAAGAAATTAAAGTTTGAGTCAAGGATTATTTTGTTGTGGTTTCCTTAATCCTATATCAAGGCTATATAACATATTTTAACCATGGAGAAGATCAGGGAATACTCTACTCATTAGCCTTTTTGAGGCTTTTAGAGACCGAGACCTTCATTTAACCAAGCCATGACTTGGGGACTTGAAAAAAGGTAATCATTCAATTTATTTAAGTGGGAATTTAAGAAACTTAAAGTGAGGACAAATGTCAAAGGCCAGTATGTTAATAAGTTGTAATAAATAGAAAACACAACTAAGAAGTTGGGAGGTAAATAAATGGAGAAAGAGGAATGTAAAATGGACTCATTGAATGCTACATAGTTAATAAATAGTTGTAAAAGGATATTATCAAAAGCTAGTTAACCCTAGCATTAGATGCCTCTTTAGGAAAAAAGAGGACTTGAAGCATTATCAAATGCATAAGGACAAAGATAACTACTAGAACAATAATATAGGCTTTACTAAGTAACAAAGAAATACAATAAAACATTAAAAAATAAATTAGAAATAGTAATATAACAAAGGTCACACAGTAAATACAGCATAAAATGGGCCAAACATAAGAATTACATCAATGAATATTAATGGGCCTATCTCACTTATGAAAAGGAAAAGATTTTCATATTGGCTTACAAAGCACAGTTAAACCTGTAAAATAAAGTGATTCAGGGTGGTTAAAAAGCAATGGACAAGGGTAGCACAGCAGATAAATGTAAACAGTAAAAAAGCAGGAGTTGTCGTACTGGTATCAGACAAAGGAGAAAACAGGCCGAAAGTAACAGATGAGAAAGAAATATTACAAAGGAAAGGCTAAAATTCACACTGATGATAAAAACAGTATGCATTGCATCAAACAACAGCAAAAACTTCACAAGGCGGGAAAAAGGACAGACATAAAGCAATGGTAGGTAGACTTTAAAATGACATTCTTAGTCTAATACAGGTTAAGCAGACCAAAACGAATAAGTATTTAGAAGGTCAAAGCAACATCACCAATAAGGCAGATCTTACAGATGTCAAACTTTTAAGAGCCTGGGAACGTTTACAAAAGCTGACCACAGTAAATTCTGTATAACAGAAGAAATGTAAATAGCAATCTCATCCCACAGTGCGATAAACTAGAAATTAGTAACAAAATAAGCAAAAAGCCTCTTTAATTTGAAAATTTAAAAACTCCCTATTAAACATGGATGAAAGGAAAATAAAAACTGAGTTTTAAGAATTTCTAAACAAAAATATAATAAAACTTTCTATATTGGAATCTATTGGGCACAACTTAAAGCATTGACTAGAAGAAAATTCTTAACCCTAACTTCCTTTATCAAGAAAAAAGAATGACATACATAAGATGCATTCCTTGTTCAAACAGCTAGAAAAAAGAAAGGTACAAGGTAGAATTAATATAAAAGCAAAATGAGGTAGGAAACAAAACATTAAAACAATAAATAAAATGCTGGCTCTCTCTAAGGAATACTCAATAATATAGACCAAGCCCTAACTGGCCTTTAAAAAAAAAAAGGAAAGTGGGAAAAACACAAATAAGCAAACTAAAGTATAAAGGGAAACACCATGGGAAAGAAGAAACTTCAAACACCTCTTTCAAAATTTATTTGAAATTCTATATAATAGTATAATTTATTAAGAAAATACAGTTTCCTAAATTGATCCTAGTTGAAGCTGAAAATAGGCTGAACTTCTATGGAATAAATAAAGCAATGAAGAACTATCCCACTGAAGGCTTCACACTAAGATGACTTTATGGGAGAATTGAAGAAACCATCAAAAATTTGACCCCAATTATACTTTAAACATTCCAGTAAGTAGGAAAAAAAATAGAAAACTTCCAAATTATTCTCACAAAACAAGTCTAACACTGTTCTTGAACTAAGAATGCCAAAGAAGTAGTGACTACCAATGCAATAGTTCTCAATAAAATATTAACACACATTAGAAAAGAATAAACCACGATGAATGGTGAGGCAGCGGGTGCTTTCCTTTGAAGGCTGAGTATAAGACAAGGATGTCCTCTCTCACCACTTCTTCACCATGGTTCTGGAAGTCCTAGTTAGTGCAGGAAGAGAAGGAAGAGAATTTAAAAAATATACACATTGGAAAGAAGAAATTTAACTCTATTTGCAGATGACAGATTGTCTGTGTAGAAGATCTCAAATCTACAAAAATCTCATGAACATGCAAGTATAGCAAGACTTCAGGACACCAAGTGAATATGCAAAATCAATCGCTTCTCTATATCAGCAATGGAAAACTGGAATTTGAAATTAAAAAAAAAATACAATTTTCAATAGCACCCAAAACTCACTTAGATATAAGCCTAAGAAAATATATATGGATCTATATGTAAAAAATTATAAAATGTTGATTAAAAATCAAAGAAATTTTAAATAGAATACATGCATGTGTTGGTATATGACTCAATATTGTTGAGATACTCTTTCCACCTTGATTTCTGAATTCAAAAAAATCCCTGTCAAAATTCCAGTAAACTATTTTGTAAATAAAAACAAACTGATTTTAAAATTTATATAGAAAGGCAAAGGATAGTTTAATACAGTACTGAAGAAGAACAAAGTTGGAGGACTCGCAGTACTGGGTTTTAAGATTTCAAATAAAACCAGAGTAATTAAGATGGTGTATTGGCAAAAGGCTAGATAAATAGATCAATGGAAGAGAGTAGAGAACCCAGAATTAAGCCCACATAAATACAGCCAACTAATTTTTGACAAAACATGGAAGCAATTTAACAGAGAAAAGATAGTCTTCAACATATGGTGTTGAAAATATTGTTCATTCATATGCAAAAATGTACTTAGATACAGACCTTATACTTTCCACAAAAACGAACTCAAAATGGATCGTAGACTAAGTGTAAAATGCAAAACTATAAAATTTTTAGAAGATGTAGGAAAAAATCTATATGACCATGGGTTTGGTGATGAGTTTTTAGGTAAAACACTAAAAGTACAATTCTTTTTTTTTTTTTTTTTTAAGATTTTATTTATTTATTTGACAGAGACAGCCAGCGAGAGAGGGAACACAAGCAGGGGGAGTGGGAGAGGAAGAAGCAGGCTCCTAGTGAAGGAGCCTGACGTGGGGCTCGATCCCAGAATGCTGGGATCACGCCCTGAGCCGAAGGCAGACGCTTAACGACTGTGCCACCCAGGCGCCCCCCTAAAAGTACAATTCTTAAAAGAAAAATTGATGAGGTGGACTTTAGGGAAAAGATCTGAATAGACACTTTACCAATAAAATAACAAAAATTCAAATTAAAACAATGAGAAATCATTATCTATTAAAATGGCTAAAATCTGAACAACTAAAAATACTGATTGCTGGTGAGGATGAAGAACGACTGTACGTCTTGTTCATTGCTGGTGAGAAAGCAA
This sequence comes from Ursus arctos, assembly GCF_023065955.2. Lineage (NCBI taxonomy): Eukaryota > Metazoa > Chordata > Mammalia > Carnivora > Ursidae > Ursus > Ursus arctos. The sequence goes on along the minus strand of NW_026622985.1, from coordinate 31,214,097 downwards.
AACGATACAGCCAGATTGGAGGATAATCTGGCAGTTCTTTTTATAAAGGTAAACTTTTTGTCACCTCATAGTCTGGAATTACATACCTCGATATTTAACTGATTTGAAAACTAAGTCCGCATTCCACACAAAAACTGCATGTAAACATTTATAGCAACTTTATATGTGATTGCCTAGAACTGGAGGCAACCAAGGTGTCCTTTATTTCATATATGAATTGGTAAACAAATTGTGGTATATCCATACAATGGAATATTATTCAGGAATAAAAATGAACGAACTGCCAAACCATGAAAAGACAGAGGAACTTCAGTTATTTTTTATTTTTTTATTAAAGATTTTATTTATTTGTCAGAGAGAGTGAGCACAAGCAGAGGGAGAGGCAGCAGAAGGAGAAGCAAGCTCCCCACTGAGCAAGGAGCCCAATGCAGGACTCCATCCCAGGACCCTGGGATCATGACCTGAGCCAAAGGCGGATGCTTAACTGAGTCACCCAGGTGTCCCCAGAGAGGTACTTCAAATGCATATTACTAAGTAAAAGAAGCCAGTCTGAAAAGGCTACCTAGTATACGATTTAATTTATGACATCCTGGAATAGGCACAACTATAAATACACTGAAAAGATCAGTGGTGCCAGTTGTCTGGGGTGATGGAAAGAGGAAAGGCCAAATAGGTAAAGCACTGGGCATTTCTTTTTAGCGCGATGACACTCTTCTGCATGATACTGTAATGTTGCATGCTGACATTAGTTGTGAGATGCTTAGAACTTGACTGCACAAAGAGTGATCTTAATGTATGCAAATTAAAAATAATTAATTTGAGGTCAGGGGATCCTAGGATGGAAAGCAGAATATGACATAGAATCGAACGGTATTGCAAATGCACGAAGCAACCTCTGCAAAAGGTGGGGGAAGGGGTGCTGATCTAAGTTAACTTTGGAAATGAGAGAAGTCTGTAGGCCTAAAGGCAAAACAAAACAAAAAAAAACAAAAAACAAAACTGGATGCACTGTTCTCTAGATTATAAAGTTGTATCTTTCAGGGATGTATATTAACAATTCTGAACCCACTGTGCACGTACACAAATTGAAAAATTAAGTAAACGGATCAGGGAAATCCAGCTTGTCACTGACGGTGTAAGTGGGAACAGAAAAGCAAGTGCAGAAGGCCCAAATGGTCCATACGGTAACGGATTAGTGCTGAAGACATGGGTGTGAACTCCAGTTTAGCTCATGATATATACAGGTGGATGCATTTAGAAATATTTATAGCTATGTATATATAAATGGACTAGTGTACACATATCCATTTCCTTGCCCTCTCAGCTGAGAGAGAGCCTAAAAGAAATGACACTTGGTAGCAGTGAACGCTCCTAGCACCCAGATCTTGGTTTCTAATAACATTCTCAATAAAAAGGAACCAGGGCCTTCGGAGAAATGGCAAATTCTAGAGTTGCAGCCATAACTATACGAGATGACCCTGGAGTATTTTGTAGAGCCAGAAAGTAAGGACGTGCTCAAGAAAATACTATGCTGGGGGGGTATGCTAAAGGGACACAGGAGTCAAGTGAAAGAGCTCCCAATGGCCAAATATAGAACAATCCGAGCAACAAAATTAATAAAATGTTACTGGATTATAAGTCAAAGTATAAAATAAAAAATCAGCTAATTTGTGTAGGTAGTTGACTCTCAAAGGGGTGTGGCATAACTTCCCACTCCTTAAGTATGGGACACGCTTAGTAACTTTCTCTTCCAATGAGAATGATAAGTGAAGAAGAAATGGGGAGAACGCCTTTATAGTGGAGAAATCTGATAAACACGTTGGGGATCAGGGTTACAATTAACAGTGATAAGTCATATTGAGTGTGTCCTTTATGTGTTGGGATGTGATATGAGAACATTTGTTTCTGTGGTCTTCCTCTCTAAAATCTATAATCCCAGTCTAATCATGAAAAAGAAAAAATCAGACAAATCCCAATCCCAACTTTCCCAATTAAGGGAAAATTTTCTAAAAACAAAGTCTGAGACCTGAAAAAGAAAAACAAAACAAGATTAAAAAAAAAAAAGAACATGAGAAATCAACTCTAATAGGAACTTAAGGCATGACATCTAACTGTAAGATCTGGGGTTCCTGGGTGGTCTAGTCAGTTAAGCGACAGACTCTTGATTTCAGCTCAGGTCATGATCCTGTTGGGCTCTGCTCTGAGCGTGGAGCCTGCTTAAGATTCTCGGACTCCCTCTCTCTCTGCCCCCCACTGCTTAGGAACTTGTGTGCACACTCGCACACACTCTCTTTCTCAAAATGTAGGATCTGATGGTCTCCTAGAGTAAAAAAGAGTAATGATGGTAATAGATTATCACATATTGAATACATAAAAAAAGAAACACAAGTTCATAGTGATAATATAGGAGAGTGAATTATAACAGTAAATATAGAGTAAGAAAGAGACAAGGTGGAAAGCTTTTTACAAAATAATGACAGCTAATAAAAGTGGAAGAGGATAAAATTAGAAAATCACTATTTTGTAACTCCCAATTTGTTTAAAAACATAGAAAATCAATCTACCCCTCCCTCATTACTTCTTGATTACCAAGGGTAAATTTACCTTTATGACAGAAAAATGAAACTTTTTTCATTTCTGCTGTGATACAGTGGTACATAATATCACCATTTTAGTGTTCTTCCTAAGAAAGTTTGACCTGAATCTTAACTGATGAATTGATAATGTGAAGGACCTCTTCTGTAGGACAACTGACCTGAACTCCAAAGGACTCAGTGGTATCAAGAGCAAAGGGAGAAAGAGGGATTGTTCTAGATTCAAGGAGACCAAGGAGACATAATAGCCAAATCCAGAGCATACATACTGACTGAATTTCAGAGAGGGAGAAGTATGATATAAAGGATATTTTGAAACAATAGGGAAAATTTAGTAGAGATTTCTTTTTGGATGATAATGTCTTAATGTTGATGTTCTGAAGTGTGATAATGGTATTATGATTGTCTGAAAATGTTACTGTTCTTGAGACTCTATACTAAATTATTTGGGGATGAAGTGTCATGCTTATAACTTACTTTGAGATGGTTGAGAAAAATGGAAGGATCTTTCTGTGTATGTGTTTGTGTGTGTGTATTTATACGTATGTGTGTGTGTAGATACATATGTGTATGTGTATATATATGTATCTGTAGGGGTGTGTGTGTGGAGAGAGAGATTGAGAAAGAGAAAAAGAAGGAGTGTTTTTGTTTTCTTTGGGAAAATACTAGTGAAATTACTGGATCATACGGTAATTCTATTTTTAATTTTTTGAGGAATGTCTCTCCTGTTTTCCACTGTAGCTGCACTAGTTTGCATTCACACCAACAGTGCACAAGGGTTCCATTTTCTCCACATCTTCACCAACATGTGGTATTTTATTTATTATTGTATTTTAGCCATTCTAACATGTGTGAGGTGATAGCTCATTGTGGTTTTGATTTGCATTTTTCCTGATGATGAGTGATGTTTTCAAGGTCTGTTGGTCAGTTGTATGTCTTCTTTGGAAAAATTCTCTATTCAGGTCCTTTGCCCATTTCCTTTATCTTTTTTTTTTTTTTTTTTTTTTTTTTTTTTTTGGTGTTGAGTTGTATAAGCTCTTCATATATTTTGGATATTAACCCTATATTTGGTGTATCCTTTGCAAATATTTTTCCCATTCATTAATTTGCTTTGTCATTTTGTTGATGGTTTCCTTCACTGTACAAAAGCTTTTTAGTTTGGTGTAGTCCAAATAGTATAATTTGGCTTTTGTTTCCCTTGCTTGAGGAGACATATCTAGAAAAATATTTCTACAACCGGTGTCAAAGAAACTACTGTCTATGTTTTCTTCGAGGAGTTTTATGATTTCAGGCTTCACATGTAGGCCTGTAATTCATGTTGAGTTTATTTTTATGTATAGCATAAGAAACCGGTTCAGTTTCCTCCTTCCGCAGGGAGTTGTGCAATTTTCCCAGCACCCCTGTGTTTTTTGCAGCATTATTTACAATAGCCAAGATACGGGAGCAGCCCGTGTCTGTCCACAGATGAATGGATAAAGAAGATGTTATGTGTGGGAGATTGGGAGATGGCTCAGCCATAAAAAAATGGTAAGATTGAAAAATCTTACCGTTTGCAACAGAATGGACGGACCTAGAGGGAATAATGCTAAATGAATAAGTCAGAGAAAGACAAATACCATATGATTTCACTCATATGTGGAATTTAAGAAACAAGACGAAGAAACAAAGAAGAAAGAGACAAGCATAAAAACAGACTCTTAAGTACAGAAAGCAAATGGATGGGTTACCAGAAGGGAGGCCAGTGAGGGGATGGGTGAACTAGATAAAGGGGATGAAGAGTACGCTTATAAGAAGCACAGAGTGGTGGAAGGAATTGTTGAATCACTCGATTGTACACCTGAAACTAATATCACACTGTACATTAATTATACCTCAACAAGAAAAGTACACAGGAATTCATTATGCTGTCTTTCAACTTGTAATTTTAAATTTTTCAAAATAAAACAGCAAGTTAAGGCAACAACAAAAAAAAGATTCTTCATTTTAATAATTTTTATTTTATTAGTCACCATACCGTACGTCCCCAGTTTTTGATGCAATGTTCCACGATTCATTAGTTGCGTATAACACCCAGCGCACCCTGCCATATGTGCCCTCCTTACTACCCATCACCAGAAAAGAGATTCTTGAACCAGCTGCCCTATCCTTCTTTTTTCTCGTATTGAAGTTTCCACTGCTCTTAACTCTTGTCTTTGGTCATTTGGAAACTTACATTCATGGAGACCTTTGCCCTGTTAATAGCTTTTATAATATGAGCTTCTAGTGAATTTTGCCTTATATCCTTGAAAGGAAATAGGATAACGCCCAGGCAAAAACCCATTAAAATGATTCCTCATTGCAATATTTAAGACATCCTGAAAAGTGATAGGAGATAAGAAAAGTGTGTTTTGTCATTCTCTGCTTTTCTCATTGTGGCTGTAATCTGGGAACCCTGGAGAATTCGAGTAATTGATTATGGTGGTAGCATCAGAGGCTACAGTTGGCACGTCTTGTTTGTCTTCATTGTATCTTCTATCGCGCACTGGGTAGTCTCTCAAATACTCGAAGTCAGATCCTGGGATATTTTAATTCATAATGTAATTTCCCTGAAATAAAACATTATCAAATAAAAATAAACATTTTCTCAAAATTTAAAAATAGCATTACATTGTCAAACTGAGAAATATTATAAAAAATTTCCTTATATTTTATTTGTAAAGTCATTTTTAGGTAAATTTAAGGAAATTTAATTTCCTAAATAGAATAATTAGTTAAGACTTTCAGTAGTATACAAAAACACATGTGCAAACTATTAGATAAGGTGAACATATTTTAAAAAAAGGAAATTCAGTTCATAACAGCTAATGTAATAAGAGATAGTTGATCTTAACTAGTCTTGAGATTTTTAAAGTTATGAACCAATTAAGTAGAAAAGAATAAAATCCTGAATATTTCACTTCTTGAGATCTGAAATGAATTATTTTTTGCTGACATGTTTCCTGATTTATATCCTTAATACTTCTGAATGTCCTTCTTATACAGCTACTGAGAGACAGAACTGTAGCATTTGAGGGGCGCCTGGGTGGCGCAGCGGTTAAGCGTCTGCCTTCGGCTCAGGGCGTGATCCCGGCGTTGTGGGATCGAGCCCCACATCGGGCTCCTCCACTATGAGCCTGCTTCTTCCTCTCCCACTCTCCCTGCTTGTGTTCCCTCTCTCTCTGGCTGTCTCTATCTCTGTCTAATGAATAAATAAAATCTTAAAAAAAAAAAAAAAAAAACTGTAGCATTTGAAAATAATTTGAAACACAGTAACCATCACCTTAGTGCTGATGATGCTTGTTTCAGTTCTTCTGAGTCTTGCCTCCATCAGGTACTATGGAAACATACTGGCCTTTCAGAGAAACCTTTCTTTAGAACTTTGTCCTAGGTGATAGGAAGACCAGCTTGTTTTCGGAGAGCTGTCTGATGAGTCTAATGACCCATGTTGGAAATGTCTGTGGAATTTATGTCATTGTTTATTTTAGTGAGAGATACTCCATGATCTGGTATGCCTGTGCAACATTAGTATCCTTGTCAAAATACTGGAGATCATACAGTTTTGGTAATTGGACAGGTTTAACCACAAATATGTTAAGTCTCTGTTTTTCTTTCTCTGCTTTTCTCCCACACACCTACTCACACACACACAAAGGACATTTTTGAAACAGTAGGGAAATTTATATGGCTTCCATGGGAGCCAAGGGATCTTGAAGTATGGAAGCCACCATATTAAGTTAGAATTTAGTAGGAGAGGTGTACAGAGGTGCTGGGTAAGCTTTTTATTATCAAATCTTTTCACATATCCATCATATTGTTGAGCAAAAATACTGTAATTTCAGTGAAGAAATATCCTGCTTCTTAAGGAAATGTCATTTATTTGTTGGAAGCTCTATATACATCACAGCCTAATACTGAAAAGAACAGAGATAGTGGACTAAATTCAAAGCCTGAACTCTGTTTTCCCCAGCATGGCATCCTTGGAAGTAAAAAGAAAGTGTAACTTTGGGCCATTATGTATTTTGTGAATGCAAACTTCATAATTTTTGCTATTGATCACACTTAAAAATATTTTTTCCTTTCCTATTGCTGGTCCCCTGCAGTACATTTATATTAGGTTTCAAATCCTGTAGTTTTTTTTGGCCTTGCATTCATATAAAATTGTGGTTTTAGAAAAGCCTAAAAATAGAGATTTGTTCCATTGTGATAATCTTCCCACAATAAACCAACAAAAAATAATCTTGCATGGCATTTCTTACATTCCATTTAAGCAAGCAAAAATAGCTAAAAATCAGAATCAGGGAGATTTAATTACTTAAAAGGCTGCATTTTTTCATTTAATTAATTTTTATTGTGTCCACTGTGTACCAGGAACTATTCCAAAATGAGTGAAGTCTAAAAAGGGAATGGAAGAATTTTCTTCTGGTACTAAATAGGATATTTACCATACTGAAGTGTGTTTTGAAAGTGTACTTTCATGTACTTTCATGACGAATTGAAGAAAACCCAGTTTTGTGACAAGGTAGGATCAAAATCATCACAGCTATTAGTCTACGTAGACTTACACCCCTGAGAACCTAGGGCCTAGCGGGCTGCGTCGTTGACTTCACTTTATTTATCTCTTTAATAATCTGGATTAGCCACAAAGCAATTTCTCGACCTTGAGTAAATCACCTAACTTGCCTTGACTTAAACTGGTATGTAAAATGAATTGTTTGCTAAGGTCCCTTGACATATGTACTTTCAGAACTTCTCTGGTTTCTGCTCTAGACTAGCGGTTTTAGATGTGATGTCTGTAACACAAATACAAACCATTTAAGTAACATTGTAGGTTCTCCAGAATGATTAGTTTTGTGTTTTGGGTGTGTTCAATTTTCTGGATTCATTGGTGCCCGCCCTGGTGTGAAGGACATCACTGAGCGATGTGTGCAATTTAATTTCTTCATCTGCTGAAGAAATAGAGTGATTACGGTTTTACTAGAGAGGTGCCATGCAGTAACTTGTGAGCAATTTAATTTTTGCTAAATTAATGTTCATAAGCCGTGGTACAGCTGGAAATGACAGTCTCCTCATTTAAAATGAGTTGGAAACCTATATTTCATCTGTTCACCTGAGAACTCTTTAGAGTAGAAATTGGAAAGTTGATCATTCTAAAATTCTGAGTGCAAAAATTTTTCTAAATTTTATCAAGCTGTAACATTAAGAATGTTTTAAATAGATAATTTTCCTAGGGTTTAGAAGATTAAATGAGTGGTAGCTGTATTTTACATATTACAATTTTGTGGTAGACCTAAGACCTGGTATTTCCACTAATCGTTGCCTGAGTGGTGATGATTTTCAGCGAGTGGTTATAAATAAGTGTTTGGATATTCTGGTCAGTCTAGACTAGTGTATCCACATGGTTCAGGAGTGCCCTCCATCTTTATGGCTAGCCAATCTAAAGTATGAAAGAACGTTTTTCATTTTATGAACACGGCAAAAGAAATTCTTTGAAGTTTAATAAATCTTTTCGAAGTAAACCTGAAGATGAAGCAGAACATCTCAATGCCTTTAACTTCACGGCCCAAAGCACCATTATTTATAAAATTACAGGGTCTGGCCTGTTTTACCAGCACCGTGATCCATTTGACTCTAGAAACGTTAACAGCTTTTTAATGACTTGGCTAGCTGTGCAAATCATAGACCTTTAAGGGAAATGGGAAAAAAGAAGGAAATCTTTTCTATCAGTTATTTTCTTCTTTATGAAACTTCTTTCACAGATATTTTATTTATTTAGACTTCTAAATGCTAGAGTGAAGTTAAAAAATAATTTTGCTCTCAAGAAATTACCTAAACATTTTTGCCTCCAGTGTGAGGAACTAAGTATCTGAAGGAAAGGAATGGGAAAATATTTTTTTAACTGTGTTCCTCTTTGTGGCTCTAATGTATAAGTTCTTTTTTTTTTTTTTTAAAGATTTTATTTATTTATTTGACAGAGATAGCCAGTGAGAGAGGGAACACAAGCAGGGGGAGTGGGAGAGGAGGAAGCAGGCTCACAGCGGAGGAGCCTGATGTGGGGCTCGATCCCAGAATGCTGGAATCACGCCCTGAGCCGGAGGCAAACACCCAACCGCTGTGCCACCCAGGTGCCCCTAATGTATAAGTTCTATGAACTTAAATGTGTGTGTGTTGGGGTGTGTGTGTGTGTGTGAGTGTGAGAGAGAAAGTGTATGTAAAAATAGCGAATGGGTAGATAATTTGGTTGTGGTGATTCATCCACCAAAAGTATATTAAGCCAGGTGTTCTGTTAAAAAAAAAAAAAAAAAGATGTTTTTGTAGCCAACACTGTAATTAAACACTATTTTGTATTTCTTGATTTCTATTTATTTCTCTTTAGTATTCAGGTTATTAGCGAAATCAGTGATTTTAGATTGTAAGAAAAATGGTTCTCTTAAGGCAATAAAAGAAAAGCCCCCTGAATAAGTAAAACTCAGAATAAAAGAGCAAAAGTGGTATTCCTGAAAGACCAGCGAAGAAGCGTGGTCCACTGTAGCCTAGTGTTCCCAGTAGGGGAAGATGCTCCCAGTTCAAATAGTTGAACCCTCTTTTCATGATAGTACACCCTAAAGCCCCTGGGATCCATTGTTCTGCATGAACTGTTTCTCCTTACCACCCTCAAGGCTTAGGAAAAATGATCTCTTTTAGAGTTTTTATGAGGGCCACAAAAATGCTCAACAAACTCAAACCCAATGTTATCTCTTCTTCTAATTGGTCTTCCTGGGATCCTAAGTGACAGTTTGCTTTGGAGGTAAAGCTTATTTTCGTTTTTCTTAAGTTTATTTTTTGATGTGTACAATTCCATGCCATTTCGTATACATGTACAACCATCACTACTAATTCGAGAACATTTTTATCACCCCCCAAAAAAGCCTCTTACTCGTTATAGTCACTCTCCATTCCGCCCTCCTCCTAGTCCCTAGTAGCCACTAGTCTACTTCCTTTTTCTGTGATTTTTTTTTTTTTGGACTATTCTGGAATTTCATATAAATGAAATCACATAATAAAGGGCCCTTTGTGTCCTTTTTCTCACATTTTCAAGGTTCCACCCATATTTTAGAATGTATCAGTGCTTCATTTCTTGCTATGGCCAAATGATATTTCGTTCTGTAGATGCACCACAGTTTGCATCCAGCAATGGACGTTTGCGGTATTTCCACATTGGGGCTGCCATGAATAGTGCTGCTATAAACATTCATGTACAGGGTTATTATTTATTTATTTATTTTTTAGACTTAGCTTTTCATTTGAGGCATAAACTTACACATTGAATTGCTGGGTATGTGGTAATTCTGTTTCAGAACTGCCAAAATATTTCCCAAAGCAGTTAAACCATTTTACATTCTTACCAGCAGTGTATGAGGACTCTAATCTCTCTCTTCTTGTTGCTTACTATTGTTGATACCTCATTGTGATTTTGATTTGCATTTTAGTAATGACCAATGACGCTGGGCATTTTTTCATGTGCTAATTGGCCACTTACATATCTTCTTTGGGAAAATTCCCTATTTAGATCCTTTGCCCATTTTTATGTGGGTTATTTGTCTTTTTGTTGAATTAGTGTTAAAAAAATTATATGTTCTGGCTATTAGTCTCTTATTAGATACATGCTTTGTGAATATTCTAGTCTGTGGGTTTTTTCACTTTCTCGATGGTGTTTTAATTTTGAGGAAGTACAATTCATCTAATTTTTCTTTTGTTGCTTGTGATTTTGATATGATAGCTAAGAAACCAGTAATGAATCCAAGGCAGTGAAGATTTACCTCAGTTTTTCCTATGAGCTTTATAGTTATAGATCTTACAGTTAAGTCTATATTTGGAGTTTATTTTCATTTATGGTGTGAGGAAGGGGTATAACTTCTTTCTTTTGTGTATGATTTCCAGTTGTCCCCATACTGTTTAAAAAGACTACTCTTTCCCTATTGAATTGTGCTGGCATCTTTGTCAAAAATCAGTTAATCTCAAGTATAAATGTTTAGTTTTGGACTCTCAGTTCTATTCCACTTATCTATATATCTGTCTTTCAGCCAGTACCACACTGTATTAAAGATGGCAGCTTTGTAGTAAGTTTTATTTATTTCTTGGTATTTTTTTAATAATAATTTTTTTATTATGTTAGTCACCATACAGTACATCCCTAGTTTTTGATGTAAAGTTCCATGATTCATTACTTGCGTATAACACCCAGTGCACCATGCAATACATGCCCTTCGTAATACCCATCACCAGCCCCCCCATCCCCCTCCCCTCTGAAGCCCTCAGTTTGTTTCCCAGAGTCCATAGTCTCTCATGGTTCATTCCCCCTTCTGTTTACCCCCCTCTCTTCTTCCCTTTCTTCTCCTACGGATCTTCCTACTTCTTATGTTCCATAAATGTAGTAAGGTTTAAAATTGGGGAAGTGTGAATTCTCCAAATGTGTTCTTCTTCCCTTCCCCCCCCCCACCCCCACACATTGTTTTGTCTGTTCTGGGTTCCTTCCAATTCAATATGAATTTTAGGATAAGCTTTCAATTTCTGCAAAAAGACAGGTGAAATTTTCATAGGGATTAAATTGAATCTGTAGGTCAATTTGGGGAGTCTTGCCAAATTAATAATATTAAGTCTTCCAATCCATGGACACCAAATAAGTGTATCTACGTTTCTTTGATTTTTTTCAACAACAGTATGTAGTTTTCAGTATGTAAGTCTTGTACTTTCTTGGTTAAATTTATTCATGAGTATTTTATTCTTTTTGATGCTATTATAAATACAACTGTTTCTTGATATTTAGATTGTTTATTGCTAGTGTATCAAAACATGATTAATTTTTGCGTATTGATCTTGTATGCTTTAACTCTGCTAACCTTGTTCATTAGTTCTAATAGGTTTCTGTGGAAGAGTCTAAGGCTTTGAATGTTATGAGAATACCATCCTTTTTCTCTTATTCCTGCAGCTCCTGTGTGTGTGTGTGTGTGTGTGTGTGTGTGTGTGTGTGTGTGTGTGTAAACTTGATCCAATTTTGGCTTTTTAGATGTAGGGTGGATTGAATACCATGCATTAGTCCACACTGTCCTCTCCTGACTTATGACCTCATTTCCATAGACAAGAGGAATAACAATCTATTATATGACCATTCTCAAGGGCACTGCTGGCTGTACTGCAGAACCTTGGCAGTGGGTGCTGGTTTGCAGCCTCAGTTTTAAAGCATGCAGCTTGATGGCAGTTTCCAGATAAAGCATCTTAATAGAGTTTTCAAGTCAGTCATGACTAGGATGGTCATATAATTTATCATCACCTTGGGACACTTAAGATTTAATGGGGCGGGGGAGGGATGTGTGCTATTAATTATTATGCCAGTACAACAGGCATAAACTCCAAATATCCTGGACAAACAGGAGGTATGATCACCCTTGCCATAACAGATTCTCAACGGGAAGGTTCTCAAGTGTAAATTAGACAAAATGAGAAGGGCAAGCCAGGGACAGAGGATTTGTTATCAGAAGGTGCCTCTGGGTTCAGCAATGGAGAACAAGAGTTAGAAAGGCCAGAGAAGGAAGGATGCTCTATGCTGATATACTGGTTAAGACCATGGGCCCTGGAGCCTGATAGCCTAAGTTAAAATCTCTGCTACCTGTCAGCTGTGTGATTTAAGCAAGTTACTTAACCTGTCAGTGCCTTAGACTACTCAAGTACAAAATGGGTTTAATAGTGACCTTATCTCATAGTGTTGTTGTGAGGATATGAAGTAAAGATTTAAAAGGGTGCTTGCCATATTCTGTGTGTTATGTAAATATTAAGCATTAATCCCAGCTAAATATCTGCAGTGATTAACTTCGTGTCTTGGATAGGGATCTCAGTTGAGTGCACAGTCCAGGAGCTCACTGATTTGTGGGACTTTGACGTTGGGACTTTGACAAATACATGCTGTTGACCATATCATAGCTGAGAAAACCCTGTAGCGGATTTGCTATAACCAACCTCTTCAGCAAGTGGTCGGCACTGAACCTCTGTGTCTTGTAAATTTTTCAGAATCTATTTCCCATTTCCTTTTCAAAATACAGCTTTGGGAGAGAATTTAAGAAAGCTTGAAAGAGACATGAGGTTAGCAGGAGTCAGCATAGCCTTCATAGTATGAAATTATCAGCTTCATGGGGTGGCATGTTCGTTGACTTTCTGAAGTCTGAACATCAAACTATCCCAACTCTGGGAAACACGAAGCATCTGCTTCCTCTTTTTCAGTAGCATGGAACTGAAACGTTGCGAGACTGTTTTAGAGAGATGGTGACAAGTTAACTTTACTTGCCAGGCAGGAGAACTCTTAGGTAATAATCTAGGAAAGTCAAACATAATATTTTCTCTCTCACTTTAATCACTTTCTTCACTTCCTTATAGAAGAAATATTAAAGATTTTAGGTAACTATTTCTGATTTTAGCTTATTTTTTTTGAATGTCTAAAAAATGAAATATTTACTTGTATTTAGGAGCTATAAATTTAATAGGATTAAAATTTCTCCAGAATATGAAAGATGTTAGTTATGAGAAGAACTTCACTGAAAATTTATCTTTATCTCACTCTAAAATGAAATTCACTTTCTTTTTTCTTTTTATCAATTTCTTTAAGGTAACAGTCAGAAGTTGGGACCATATATTACCGTTTTAGACATGATGTGCTATGAACCCATTTGTAATTGTCAGGCATTGGAGTGGGTATGGATTCAAAATTTAAGATGGGGTTTCGGTCACACTCCACTTGTGGTATATCTGAAATGAGAGGACTTGGATATTGATCTAGGAAATAGGCTTGAATTTTTTATGAGGGCTCCTTTTATGATAGGAGGTAACTTTCTTTAATAAGATTTTGTATTTAGTTCTTTGCCTTTTAGGTGACTGCTGGTGTATGTCAGCTTATAATTAAAAAAAAAGATATTCAACTTTTGTTGAATTAAAATTAGTAGGTGGTTGTTTTCTTTAAGATGACTTTTTCCCCCTACAAAGAAATTATCATAGGACTTCTTTAAACCTTACTTCTAAATTCAACATAAGCTTTATTTTATAAAATACAGAACTAGTTAAAGAGGTGTGCCACTTACACCTTAGAGCAGAGTGTCTTTGCCTTTGAAAGGCTCCTAACGTGGTTTCATTGCTTGTGGAAATTATCAGTTGAGTGGCCATCTGTGGTCATGGGGAGAAGGAAGTATTAGGCATTCTCTCTTGTTGGGGTCAGTAAGGATTTCTTTCTCCTAAGTGTGCTGAAAGTTGAGAAGAGGGAGCTCAAATAAAGCAGTTTTGGGGACTTCTGAGAGAGAAGAAATACATATCCCAACTCTTCCCCAGAACCTGTGGCTGGAGAGGTGAGCCAGTGTGCGTCCTGTGTCCCTTATGGGCCCAGTAATTAGAGGAACTAGAGTTCACAGAATTAAAATTTCTTTGAGGAAATCCTATCAGTGCTGGCAACTTGGGACCAGCCCATGAGTTCCTTAGGAGGCCTGATTCCAGTTGCTGCTTATGCATGAAAGGAACAATTTTCCTTCAAGAGTATTTAGATTACAGCAATTAAAAATTTCAATAGATGCTAAATGACCAGAAGCTAAGCTAGCTGTGGTTATAATAACTGACACAGTGCCCAAGCATATGGAATCTACTAAACATTTATTTCACTTATATAAATTAATAAAGACAAATAACAGAATCAAGACGGCTGGAAACTATGAAAAGGAAAACCCTCCCGTTGCTCCAGCAAGTTTTATTAGCTGTGAGCACAAGCGAAGTAAGTGACAGACCTTGACCGATTGATCTGCCTCCATATACAGTCCACTTTCTCACCTGCCACCCTTGGTATCTGATCGCCCTGGCCTCCTTCCAGCAAGAGTCCTGGCCGGCTGGTTTAGCCAGAATCTCCCCTTCTGCCTCATGTTTCGTCTTATGAATTTCCCATCCGCTGACCCCCACCCTGCTCCTTGCCTGTAAATCCTCACTTGTCCATGCTGTAGTTCTATACTGTAGTTCTAGAGTTCTTGAATAAAATGTGGTTTTACAGCTTTAACTACTATCCAACTCTGGTTTTCTTTGATGTAGGTAAGCTTGAAAAGAGCTCAGTACATAATTGTCAAATATCATTCATTGTGTCCTTAATCCATGGAATTAAGTGTTATTAGTAAACTGGTCTCTATCCTGCCCCTGTCACGTCGCATTTACAGGGCTGTATTTGCTTTTGGTGATGCTCACGGACCATGCATTAAGTATTAGGGAAGGAAAGGACGTGAAAATGAGAAGGAAGGTAATCTAGTTCATTGAATAAACACCATTTGGAAATGGGTAAATAAGCCAGTAGTTAATGCTGAGATGAGGGGCTGTCCATGCCTAGCAGCTAGTACGTGCTCCCTGTCCGCCTGCTTCCGTCCCCTGGGTCTGACTCCCACCGAGGGCCTGGCTAGCCTCAGAGCCGCCTCAGCCTTCGTAGAAAACAAAAAGCAGGGGGGTCGGTAAAGGTCAGGAGCTGTCCCAGCTCACAACTCTGGGTAAAAGGTAGTCAGAGCCTTCCTGTTTCCACGGCTGAATATAGTTTAGGGTCTACACTGAAATAGCAGTGGGACTTGTCAGCGCAAAATAGCCATTGACAAGTCAGGGGAGCTCAAAATCCAACTGCAGATATTTCCTGCCAAACCGTTTGTCCTGGGGCTGGCGCTGCAAGGCCTTCCTGCTTGGAGGTGCTGGGGTAGAGTCAGAGGAGTGGAGGCTTTGGGGCGGAGACCTGTGGCGCCCCCGTATCAGCTGTGCTGCCCACTAAGTACCACAATAGGATGCATATCGTATGTTCCCCTGGGCGCAGTTTTCTCCTCTGCGGATGGGGTGCTATGTGAAGGGTGCCCAGAGCAATGCCCTTCATGGTTAGTTCGACAGGTAAGATCGAGCAGCTACACGTGCCCCACAGAAAGGCGGGCACTAGGGTGCAACCAGCTCACAGCCTGGTTAAAAACAGACGAACAAGTGAAAAAGCCAATAAATAATGTAATTATGAATTATTTTCATAACTATGAGGAAAGACAACACACGATATAGATGTAACGTGCCACGGTTACTGCCTCTATCAGATAGCGTGATCAGGCCGATGAACCTTTACATTAATTGAAAATAACCTTTTACCCTTAACCTCCTGTCCTCAGCCTGTTAGGGAAAGAGTATTCCTTTTTATTATTTTATTTTATTTATTTTAATTTATTTTCAAAGATTTTATTTATTTGACAGAGACAGGCAGCGAGAGAGGGAACACAAGCAGGGGAGTGGAGGGGGGGGAGAAGCAGGCTCCCAGGGGAGCAGGGAGCCCGATGCAGGGCTTGATCCCAGGACCCTGGGAGCACGGCCCCAGCTGGAGGCTTAACAAGTAACCCATGCAGGCGCCCTGAGAAAGAGTATTCTTGACTGGGGAGAGGGAATCTTCAAAGCCGGAGGGTGAGCCCCAAAGTCAGGATGTCAGGGCTAGATTAGGTGTGTCCTTGTGGGTTATGAAAAGGAATTTGGATTTGGATTTAAACTGGATGAGGAGTGGATTGGCACATGGTAAGCATCAAACCTGTGCTGGGGTAATTACTATTCCAATCAGACTTTTATGGGGTATTAATCATGTCTTCTAGAAGTAAACAGGGAAATTGTATACTCTAGGTAAAGACAAACAAAAAACCCAAACCAAAATATACCTGAATACAATTTCATCAAAGAGTGATAGTCCTGTTAATGTTTTTGGCAACAATTTAGTTTGTCAGCTATTTTCTTCAATTAGAACATGAGCTGGTGTGGAACAAAATAGTGCCTCTGCAGAGATGATTTAAATTTTATGACGCAGCTACCAGATCTTCATCTGCCCCTCTAAGACAGAGGGGAGCCTTTGAAAATGTTGCTTATATCTACTTGGGGAAACAGAATGGTTATTGGAGTTGAAGAGCATTTAGGTTAATCTCTCTTTAGATAATACATATAACTAAAAGTTTCCAAGCCTAAACCAAAAGATGCATATGTATTCACAATGTAACAAATACCACAATGGGGTCTAAAGATTAAGAACACAGAGAACATTCTGTGGATGGTCCAGAGGAAGTAGGTATATACACATAAACAGAGCACGGCCCGAAGAGTTTGCTAAGCTGTAATTTGTCACATCCAAATTTTTATTGGCTTCGTGTATATCCGTGGCTCTCAGTCTTCAGTGTGGAAGTAGAAGAAACATCTATGGTTCAAAGTTTTAAGGGCAGCTCTGTCACCTTCCTCCATCACAATCCACTAATTAGAAGGGGAATAAGATAGAAATACTTTGATTTCAAACTCTTGTGATGTCTTTGTGGAAATGGTTTGTTTTATGTAACTGTGTGTTCGTGTGTGTCGGGGGGGCAAAGTGAAAAATGGGAGGGGCAGGGTAGTGTACAAGGGCAAGAATCACAACATAAACATAGTTGAAAAGTCTCATTACATCCATGGTCCGTACATGTCAAATATGTGCAGAGTTCCCTAAGTATTAAGATTTCCATGGGGCGCCTGGGTAGCGCAGTCGTTAAGCGTCTGCCTTCGGCTCAGGGCGTGATCCCGGCGTTATGGGATCTAGCCCCACATCAGGCTCCTCCGCTATGAGCCTGCTTCTTCCTCTCCCACTCCCCCTGCTTGTGTTCCCTCACTCGCTGGCTGTCTCTATCTCTGTCAAATAAATAAATAAAATCTTAAAAAAAAAAAAAATTCCTAGCAACTTTCTGCAGGAGGATCATAGAACTAATTAACAATTAAGCAAAATTACAGCAAGTAGTTTGGCTTTGTGAAACTATGTGAGCTACCCATACTGATTCCCATATTTCAAGCAGTTAATACTAAATTAAAACAAAAAACAAAAAAAACCGAATGTGGAAGACTACACAGATAAGATGACAGGGGACAACATCCAAGGATCTCCACCAGGGTCCCAGGATCAGGACATTTCCTAAAGACCTCAACTCAGGGCATTGCTACTTTTCCTTTAAAGATCTATTTAAGGGAGATATATTGTAAAAATTTGGCTTTTTAACATTTTTTTCATTCTCAAGGACCTGACTTTGAGATCAGGGTCATATAATGGGAATTTGCAAAATTTGGCATCACACTGCTGTGAGGATGTAAAAAAAATGCTTTACTGTAGCAATCTATCAGAAAAATGTATTCACATTTGACCCTGCCAGGCGGGACCCTTGGGATTTAATTATGACTCTTGTTAACCACTAGTGTCTTCTTCACTTTGTTCCTATACTCCCTGACAACCCTCTTCAAGGGTTGATGATGAGTTACTAACAGAATAAATATTAAACCAGAATAGTCTTCAGACATGTGGAGCTTTCAAATATAGGATCATTTTCAACAAAGCTCTCGAACTGGAAAACTACAGTGGTAGAGCCACAGGCAGTGACCTTTCTAAACCTTGGAACTGATTATATTACTTCCCCATTTAAAACCCATAAAGTGCTTCCCATTGCTCTTTGAATGACATCTGTACTCCTTGGCATAGTTGATAGGACCTCACATAGCCCCTGCTCATTTCCCCACCTCCTCTCCCTCCATCAAGCCTGGAGTTCCTCCTCCCAATACAACCAATTGTCCTCCATTTCTAGTAGACCTTTCCCTCATCCCTCTGACCGACTGCAGATTTGCTATCCAGAAACCTCGTTTTCCTTCTCTGTGCCTGGATTACTCCTACCTTTGTCCAAGTTGCCGAGCTGTGTGCAGCAGCAATAACGGGAAACAGGGAGAAGCAGTCTCTTCTCCAGCTTCCAGGCACTGTTTATGGCCCCTGGCTCTTGTACCCAGAGTCTCACAACATCTCTCTGGAAAAATTCTCTTTGCTTTTGGCCATCACTCTTTGCCTACTATGTCACCTTGCACAGCCTTTCCCAGAAAATGCTATTGCCGTCTGGCCCCAGAATTTCTCTCTTGCAAACATACCTGGCCATGAGGTCAATATAAATGAATCGATATGTATTAGATAAGAACAGTTAAACAGAACCATTCTTAGAACAAGGTTATGTATTGATTGATGAAAACATTGTGATCAGAGGCTTGTAGAAACCTAACCCTGTATTTTCCCCAGGATCAGTGGATTAGTATTTGCGAATTTGCGTTCACAGTGACTTTATCTGACCTAAGTAGCGTGTCTACCTGGCACTGACCGATGAGTTCAAAAGATGTTAGTTTTTGAAATATGTACTGAAACTGCCGGTTTTCCTTGGTCTGTGTGCTCAGGAGTTGGTGACTGGCAGTGATGCCCATGTTCAGCCAGTCAGCATTTGATCTATTAAAGTTGATGTGTATCTGATTAAATGGACTTAAGTGTCATTTTGTATTACTTTAAATTAACCCGCACAGACATGCGTAAAGAGCTTACAAATATTCTAAAACAGAAACAAACATTGGGGTGATATTTGTGATATGCAAAAAATGTAAGTGAACAAAAAAACTGAAAACTCACAAATTTAGGTGAAGCAGGAGCTTTTTGGTGAACACCTTATTAAGAAGCGAACGGATAGCAGTCTTGTAAGATTTGACACACTTACTCTTCTCCTTTAAATAAAATTGTCAAGAAATATTATTTCATATGTAGATTTTTATAATCACTACCATATAATGATGGTTCTCATCCTAAATTGATATTTTGCCTCATGATATTTACAGATTATTGTTGTGCATGTTAATTATTTATAAATTTGTAAGTTATTTATTAAGAGCTTTTTTACTGATAGAATAAGAGGTCATGGGAGTAATATAATTGGAATATTATTGTTGGTATTTAATATCCAATATATATACCAGTACATAATAAACCAATATAGACTCTCCAATATATTGGAGTATTACTGTCAGAAGAGGCCACAAGAAATGTTGCCTTTTAAAAATGGAAACATCTAGAATTTCACTTTTAAGTATATATGTGAACATGAAACCTTGTAACTGTTCAAGGTATTAAATTTTCGAATTCTGGGGAATTTAGCCCTGGTTTTGGTAACAGCCTTTGGAAACTTAATTTTTTCTCTTGGCCTCATTCCTGATTTGTGATTCAGTACTTGAGTTCCAAATGCCAGTTTCACTTAGACCATAATACCTTATCTCTGTGTGTATTCCTATAGAGATGGGAGCTTAATAATTTTCAAAATACTGGTCAAAATCAATCTATCACAAGGTAAAATACGTAAAATGGTAGGTTGTTACCACCTCTGCAGGAGGGTGTGAGGGCTTCAAGAAAGCCCACCAACAATGTACTTGAGAGTGTTGTGAGGTGGATTTATACATTATAACACCTGTAGGAAGCTCATGGAACATGTATACTGTGCAATCATTCTTCTGGGTGTTCCTTTACATTCTACCACATGAGCTTTTTACCTGGTGTATAGGTTCAATGGTTTACTCTTGGGAAAATAGAGCCCTCTGCAAATCTTCCGGCACGACAGTTTTAACATATTGAGAGATACCAATTTGTCTTACTCTCACTCCTGTGGGGGGGGGGGAAATGTTTGCTATTCACCTGAATCCCAATCCAAACACGCTCAAATTTATGTGCTCACTAAGATAAGAGAACAGGTGGTTCACTTCTGAAATTCCTTGTACCCTGGCTTATGAACAACTTATTTTGTTTAAGGGGCCATCAAGGAGATAACCCTCGGGGAGACATAGGCCCTTGAGGGAGAGACTAGCTTTGCCATGTAATAGAGAAAGAGGACATTTGCAGCCTGGAGTTCAAGACCACATAGGATGGGTATAATTTCCCTGAGACCAAAAGGACACGATTAAGGTTGACAGGGTTTTGTGAACCAGCCCTTCTGCAAGCATTCTGAGAATGGCTCAAAAAGGAGCCATGCTTGTCACCCTCTGTCACCTGCCCTCCTCAAACCTTTTGTGTTCTTCTCAGGGACAATGGCAGGTGAGAGGACCTGAGGAGCAGCCCCTCCTCCATGGTCTGAGTCTTACTGGCTCCTATAAAACTACTTCCTCCCCTTGCTCCTTGAGGCCCAGTGGTGGAATTGGCTTCCTCCTGCCGCTAGGCTCTGGGAACTTCAGCCTCTCCTGTGTGTTCCTTTAATCTTGGCCATACCCCTGTAAATATTCCTTTCTTCAAAATATTTTGAATTGAACTACTTGCATGTGATTCTGCCTCCCTCTGGAGTCCCGACTGGTCAGGGCCTGGGGAGCTTGAGCCCTAGCATCTTGGGTATGAGACATCCTGCCTTGGCAACCTGACCTTGCTGAAGTCTGGCACACTCCAGGGACAACCCCCTGGTCCGTGAGCAAGGAGCAGTATTAGAAACTGGTAGCCTGGGGAGTCTGGGTGGTTCAGTCGGTTAGGCATCTGCCCTCGGCTCAGGTCATGATCCCAGGGCCCTGGGATCGAGTCCCGCATTGGGCTCCTTGCTCAGCAGGGAGCCTGCTTCTGCCTTCGCCTGCTGCTCCGCCTGCTTGTGTTCTCTTTCTCTCTCTGACAAATAATAAAATCTTGAAAAAAAAAGAAACTGGTAGTCAGCTGGAGTCCTTAGGACTCTTTACAATCACAGGGAGTCGAAAAGCCATAAAAATGACCCAAATTGAATTTATTACTTGACTTAATTAATACTTGACTGTTTTGTGACCTATTTTGCTACTCAGGTGCCAAGGAGCAAGTAAGCGCATGCCTGCTTGAGTCCTTTCTAAAGCATACTTTTAGCTCTGCTCTAGAAGTGGCAGTTGGAACAGCGTGATCAGTCTTTTTCTATGGGCCACTGAAGTTTTGTCATTGGACTTTCATTTACATTATTGTACATTATTATCCTCTACATTGTTATGGCTACTGTGAGGTTTTGAAAGAGGTCATGTTCAGTGTAAAGGGTCTGATCATTAGAATGAGATTGGCCTACGTTTCTGTGAGGCTCCCTGATTTGTAGAATAGTGGAAGTGATACCAAATCCTTAGGATCGTTTTACCTAAAGCCGTCAGTAGGCAGTCAGAATGTTACTTCCCTTTCTCTTTATTGACATACACCCCTTCGTGCTCCATAGGAGTCATAAGAGAAGTTGTAGGTTGTGACCAGATTCCCCTGAGGCCTGATGTTGGACTTTGCCAGGAGGGAGGGATAATTGCACTTCGTGGGACTCGGAGAATAAGTGTGTGCCCTCTCTTCCCAGGCACCTGGTTTGAACCCAGCTCCAGCCCGTATGAATAATATGTTACTTGTGAGGTTACATAGCCGCCCCTTGTTTTTCTTATCTGTAAAGTGGGGATAATAGTATCTCTTTCACGGGATTATTGCAATGACTGATAAAGGTCAATACATATAAAGAGCTTAGAATAGCATCCGGCTTAATGGGTGATCAATAAATATTAGCCCTGCTTATTAGCCTGGCTAGTTGGCAGTATAAGACACGTGGCAGGTCTCCTTCCATCTCTGCCTGCTCGCACTTGGCACCGTGCTCGGCATCTGGTAGAGAGCCAGTAAACAGATGTGGAAAGCATATTCTCTCGTCCAGAGATTACACAGGAACTTCTTGAGAGTTGTCATATGAACAAGTCATAGGAACAGCTCTGTGGACTCCTATTTACCGTAGAGGGAGCATCGTTATTTGCTGGTTCCTACATATTTGAGTAGAAAACCACAAGGACCACAATGTACAGAAAGGCAGAATTTCTGGTGGGTACTATAGAATGAAGCCAAAGAAAACAGCTCCCTGAACACTTTCTCCCTGAACGTTCTAGTAGCATATTCCAGCCCGATGTTTGGTTCAGAGTTCCAATTCATTTAGACTATTTTGGTATTCTTCTTCCTACACATAAATAGATAGCAGTATCAATTGAATGACTATAGGCATCCTAAATCCCAGTTGCTGTCCTGAGCTGTAGGAGACCGTGCAACTCCATGACTATATAGAATCAATTATAACTCAAGCTTCTGGGTCTGTGTTGTGTTAGGGTACAGTGACAGCCTGCATGACCTCTACTGACTTAGAGAAATAAAGAAGGGAAAGGGTGTTCCTAGTCTTCCGAAATGTGTT
This sequence comes from Ursus arctos, assembly GCF_023065955.2. NCBI lineage: Eukaryota > Metazoa > Chordata > Mammalia > Carnivora > Ursidae > Ursus > Ursus arctos. The sequence goes on along the minus strand of NW_026622985.1, from coordinate 31,191,455 downwards.
CTGCCTAATAACACATCTTCGCTTGGGACAAGTCACATGAGTTCTCATTCAGGGGCCAGATGAAGAGTTAGGTCCCGTAACACGTGATCTTACTTCTGTCGTACATGCAGCAGCCCTGCGGGATAGATGAGGCGGCAGTAACTGCATTTCACAGATAATAAAAGGAAGGTCTAGGAGAAGGCAAGTGACTTGCCCGAGGAGCCACAGCAATTGGGGAAGAGCTCGAAAACCCAGGTTTCTGGATTCCCCACCCCTGCCCGGGGTTTTTTCCAGTCCTTTACAAACATTTCCCTTGCTGTGGCCGTGGCATGGTATTTCGAAGAAGCACATGATTCCTTGTCCATCTGCTCCATAATGAGTTGTGTCCTCAGCTGTATAAATGAAAAAATTTTAAAAACCCTCAGAAACACATACAAAATGAAACTATATTCTATCAGTAAACGTTGAGCGCTCCTTACCTGCAAGGCACTGTGCTAGACCTTGGCAGTGAATCAAGGTTGCCCTTGGTAAGCTTCCAGCATTAGGTGACAACCTTCAACCATAAGAACATGCAGGAGGCTGAGATTATTTAGGTCTGTTATTGTCTTTTACTCTCAGATTCTGTGCATTTGGAGGGAATTTTGGTAGCTCGTAAATTGAGTTTTAATGTATTATACAATGCATTTTAGCAATAAAGAGAATTTATGAAAACGTATAACAATTAGATGGACAAAACATTGTTCCCCGGAAACACTTCATTTTCATTACAGAAGCATTTATTGTAATGATATTTAATATAATGTAAAGAAGATCTCAACTAATATGCCCTTTACTTTTACCTACCTCTTTTACTAAGAAAATTATATATAGCTCTTAAAAATATTCATTTGGTCACTGCAAAAGGAGGCTAGAAGGTGTTTTAAAAAGTGATAATACCCAAATCCATATGAAAATGAAGTATACAGGGAAAAGCAAATTATATATGCATTAAATTTTAAACCTAGGATATTCTCACTTATTTCCAAAAAGGATTATCAGTGCTGATGGGGAAACACTGGCCAATGGGTTTCCTGAGAGAGGACAGACCATCACCTGTGGAGCAGGGTACACAAACCATGACAACTTTGGGACTGTCTTTCCCGCTGACTGCTTTTTCAATCTTGACATCTGTATACTGAAAGAAATAATCCATTTATCACTACGGGCCAGGTAATGTGTTGGGTGTTTCGTGTATACGAAATATTTGGTATACTAAATGTTTTCATGTGCTTATTCTGCCCGTTTGATTTCCTCAGCAATCTATAAGTTTGTCTGCGTAAGCATTATTGTCCCATTTTACAGAGAAGCAAATTGAGGCTCTAAGAATTTTAATTCTCCCAAAGTCATAGAACTTGTAAATGGAAAAGACAGAACTTTTGTTTTCATTTTTTTTTTTTTTATTTAACAGTTACACTGTGAACTGAAAGCAGGAACTGCTTAAATACTTTGGGTTCCTTCAAATCACTCACTGATGAATATAGATGTTGATAGCAATATGTAGCAGAAGCCTCTACAAGAAAATATGTTGATATAATAATACTTGGGAGCAATTGCTTAGATCTAAATGTAGGGACTAGAAAAAAGTAATAGCCTGTAAGGAAAAATGAAAGGGGTTGGATTTGCTGATCTGGCATCGGATGGGTAGAGAAATAATACAAGAGAAAAAAGCCTCAGTCCTATCTGGGACTTAGAGCTTGAGGCTCCGGCTTCTTCCAGCCGTTCCCTGGTCAGCAGGCAAAGAAACCAACACTTGGCTGTCAGGAGGGCAGGAAAGAGCCCGTAGACTTCCTGAAAGAAAGTGGGTGGTATATTGGCAGAGGGTAGTGAGGGCAGAGTGGCCAAGGGAGCTTTTGTGGAGGAGAGCCTAGGAATGCCTCCTCAGACACACTCATCTTCCAGGCTCCCAGCACACCAGGTCTTTAGAAACTCTGTGTCCCCATGGTCTGGCCCCCATCCAGGGTGGGGAATTCACTCTGGGGAGCCTTATCCTGGGCATAGCAGCGGTGATGTGGCGGGTCTCCCGTTCTCTTGGTGGGGCTGAGGGCAGTGAGGGTCTGTCGTCACAGTGATGTGAGAGCAGGCAGCAAGCAGGGAAAGAAGAAAGAACAGTCTGGAGAATTGTTCTCACTTGCTACCTATATTTTTGAGTCAGGAAAAGGAATTTGGAGACCGTGAGCCTTTAGAGATGCTGTAATACGGTTGATCTGCGTCTTGCCTCAATTCCTATCCAAGATGTTCTGGAAAACTACTTGTAGTGATCAGTTATTTATTCATTGATTAAATCGCTGGCCACATTAAGATGGGCTTGCATAGAATCATAACTCTTAGTTGCACACTGCAGAAATAACTCACACCCAAGTAGCCTCTGTAAAAAAAAAAAAAAAAAAAAAATACTTTTTGGCTTATATACCTGAAGACTTGAAGAGTGCTTCTAGCTTCAGACCTGGTTGTATCCAGGGGCTCACACAATGTCAGTTCTCTCTCCCCCTCTCTCTCCTTCCCCATGTCTTGACGCTGCATTCCTCTTTACATGGATCTCATTCTGAAAAAGGTTTTCTTTCTCATGGTTGGGAAAGATGGCTGTTGGCTGCTCCAAGTCTTCCAGCCCACAATTAGGACAGAAGTAGGCCAGCAGGGAATGGATGAGAAGATGTCTTGATAGTGACTGCAAAGCCCCGGAGAGGAGCCTGTTTGAAAAGCCTCATGTCACACTCGATTCTGAATTTGTCTTTTTGACTTGTCGGTACTGGGTCATGTGTCCACCCCAGTAGGACCTGCTGGCTGAACAACGGCTTATGTCTGATGGAGCAGAGACCATGTGATTTGAGGACGTCATGTGTGTAAAATCAGAGATATACTCTAATAGTCCTATTCTATACTTACAGTACTAATTCCCTTGTAGGTGGGGTTGACTCAGGACTAGCTTTGTGACATAAATTGCAATTGCCTTTGCTTGTATTTTAAAATTGGACAGTTTTATCTCTAAAGTATGGTTTAAACATAAATCATGTAAGATTGAGACTGCTGAGTTCTCTGTGCAGAGGGTAAGCCTCTGCCCTTGATGGTAGCAGTCCCTGGAATGGCTGCTTTCTAAAGAACAGAGTAACACCAAGAGCTCACTCTGCAGACCAGAGTCCTAGGCCAGGGAGAAGGGAAACTGCTGTCCCCATAGAGCTTAAATCTGGTGACTGTGACTATACAATCAAGTAAGAATGTAAATATAGGACTTAAAATGTGCCAGGCTCTATTCTAAGCACTTGATGTATGTTAATTTATTGAATTCTCACCGCAACCCTCCGAGAGAAATCCTGTTTTTATTTCCATCTCAGAGAGAAAGTAAAGCAATACGAAGTTGAGAAACTTGCCCAAGATCATATGTTTCTTAAAAGAACTGAGACTGAAGCCCAGGCATTTTGTCTTGAGAGTCGATGCTTTGAACCAATATACTCTGAAATCTACGGAGCAAGGCAAGGTAGGAAGGAAGGTAGTAGGTCTTGGATTACCTACAGCCCCTATCACTTAGCAAAGTTATCGTCATATTCTGTGTTTTGGAAATCCATGTTTGACGGGCTTGACAAAACTCTAGAGTTTTGTTTTCAAAGGCAGTCCAGATCCCTCAAAAATGGTCTGAAAGTAGGGAGACTTGAAATTGATACATCAAATTTTAAGACTTTAGAAAGCCTCAGAGTATTAGCCAGTCAGCAGGTTACCTTGACGTTGCCCAGACCTTGGAATGAAAGCATTAAACTTCTTGTAAACGTGACATGAATTATTAAGCTTGTCTCTTTGCGTGGTCTTTTAAAAACATTTGGTCTGTGTATATGTGAGTGTATTAGTGTATATTCACAGTCCTTAATTCAAAGCAAAGCAAGGCTTAGGCATATTTGCATCTGTTTGATATCTGTTAGTCATTTGTAACCAGTTTCTGTTAATAAAAATCAAGTAAGGGTCCCCCTAACACCCGTAAAACTTGGAAGTCGATGTCTACCTCATCCCACTTTTTGGGATACCACAAGAAAAACCAAAGTAAGAGTGTTAAGACAGCAAGGTAGGAACTCCTGATGGTAACATGGAAGAGGAGGACAGGGTTTGTACCGTAGATCACGTAGAAAATAGCTTGGAATCCCTCTTCAACCTTTGGCCTTTACAAAATCTCTTTTGACCCCACCCCACTATGTATGAGGTATGGGAGAGGAAGGGGAGGTAAGGTAACAGCTGTGGGGGGAGGATGTCCCAGCACCTTGGGCATCCGTGTCTTTGCCTCTTGGATTCTCCTTGAATGTCTTTGGATTTCCTTAGAAAATCTTGTCATTCTTGCCATAGAGAACAATTCAGTTCCCACTTAGCGCCTTCCCCTAAATGGTCACATCCATCGCTGTGTTTACCAAAGAGCCTTTCAGTTGCTAAGGCCCACCCTCCCTAGAAAGCTATATGGGCTTATAAAAAACAAATTAGATTTTTTTCTCTTACTTATCTTTCAAGATCTTAATTTATAACCAGTTCTCTTCTTATACTACAAAAATCTTTGGTTATGACTATGCCTTAAACTTTTAATTGTGATTCTCTTTCCAAAAATACATACTTCATAACATAGCTTAAGAAAAATGTGAAAAATTAAAAGCAAGACCTTTAGAAATAAGCACTGAATTCCATGAAAATACTGCACGTACATTCTAATTATATCCAAAAGCATGCAAAGGAACACAAATCAGGCTTCAGGTTTATTTTAGCTAAGGAAGGAAGCCCAGACCCTGTTCGTTTCCACCGTGGAAGACCAGCATACGGATGATGTGGTCCCCAGTGCCTCTCTGTGTGGCAGGGCACCAGAATCTTGCTGAATACCCACCCACCAACACAGGTAAAGTGAGGCAGTGGACATCTGGGCCAGGGAGCAATCAGAATTTCAAATCCTTAGTTAATGCCAATTACCTTTCTTTATACCAATGAGTATTCTAATATTTCATTCATATATCACTGTATTTACTAAAGAATACAATATAAAACAACTCTAAATTACTTACCTCTGTAAATATTTGAAGATCTTTTATTCAACTATACAGCAAAATAAATAAGCAGCAGAATAAATAAATAGTTCTCAGATGTACCAGTTAAGAAAAGGAGTTGAGGTCAGACCACTTTCTAATATTGGTTTGTGACCGCTTCTTCGTAATGATCATAGAAACACAAATCTAGAATTATTTTTAATAACACTACCCCAGTGATTACTGATAATGCTTTTTATCATAGGTATATCAACTATATAGCTATGTTTATTTTTTAAAAAACCCATTGTATTCTAAACCCTGGAGCTAAAATAACTTTTAGTTATTATATCATTAACCTAAAATGTATAATAACGGCAATTTTCCTTCTGATAATCTTTGAAAATGCCTTTATTTTTCAAGTCGATCTCCTGATTTCTATTTCATTTTCCCTTTAATGTTAATCTCTTCCTCTCCAGCATGCATGTGTGTGTACGTGTGTGCACGTGTGTGCGGGCTCATATAGAAATCATAGAAATTGAACTTTTTTTTTTTTTTTTTTTTTTTTTAAGGAGAATGAATTTGATAGTTCCAGCAGGAGCACTTTGAAGATATTTTGGATTTGAGATACTGGGGTAAAAAGTGTACTGCAAACTTAGCTTTAGGATGATTCCACAGAGATGTCTGGGATGGAGGAATGTTTCCAAGGAGTTGAAAGAAACAAAGAAACAAAAAAAAAACATGTTTGTTACATTCTAGTGGCATATAAATTCTTGCCCTTTTCTTGCTCCCTGAACTATGACTACAGTTAAAGGGACCTTAGTTTATTTATTAGAATATTAAAAATCAGAGACTAGAGAACTTACCCTGACTACCTTCCAGTGTTCTGCAACTTCTATTATAAACCATACTGAAAAATCCTATTCCTGGATTTTCTCCATTTTATATGCAGAGGTTAATTTTCTCATTCTAATTTATTCAACATTTTATGTATCGACTCACTCCTGCTTTAAATAAGAACCACCGCTTCTGGGCCAGGTAATTCTGGGCCCTTCAGATAGATGAATAAAACACAGTCCCACCCTCTGAGGATATGTGAGTCCAGTGGGGAAGCTCGCAGTCTCCAGTGTTCACAGCAACGGCCAGTTCGGCGGCGGGTTTGCGAAGGAGTTTAAAAACGTCATGATCTTAGCAGGCAGCGTTGAAAATGACCACCAGGATGGGCCTCGCTGCGTTTTCATTGGAGGAATTTTCAGATTTAAAAGTAACACAAACAGTTTCTCTCTGATTTGGATGAAAATCTGGGACATCTGTGTAGACCCAAGCAGTCAGATAATCACTAATTCCTGATCCCATCCCATTTTGCTCTGTATTAGGGCCAAAGACAGTTTGTAGGCTGATCAGGGACCTGTGTGGAAGGTTTGTGCTAAGACGCCCGTGCTGCATTGCACTTCAAAGCTGGGTCAGAGCGTTCAATAAATTGATTTTTCTGTCCCTTCTATTTCTTGTTCTAGAACTCGGCCATAACCGGATACACGCAGCTTCCATTCTGCAGGGGGAAAACCGGTACCTTGAGTAACAGTGGCAGGCTTTTGAAGTTGCACGAAGCGGTTGTGTTGATTTCCTCTTTGTTCAGTGTAGAGGGTAGGATGCGTCTGGCTCATCTAATTTAGACACTTAAAAGTCAGATCCCAGTTCTACTTTTCAAAACCATCTGGGCTGCTTTTTATTCTCCAAACCCAGGCGCCCTCAGTGAAATCAATGGGGTTGGCAGGAAATAACTCAAGAGGTGAGCTTAGCTTGTTTTTTTTGCAAGACATTTTTCTGAGGCCCGGGCAAGAGGAAAGCAGCTCCCTCAGGAGTTATTTTACAGGTATAAAGAAACATTTCGAGGACCATCATGGGATGGTTGGGGATTTATTAGAAGATAGGACCTGTTAAATACACTTGTAAAAATGAGGGGACAACTGATTTAACTTTTTTTTCTTTCAGTTTTAATTGACCTCCAGATTTCGAACATAAATAATTTAAGACACAATTTCCGTATTTTTTTCCTTCTTCCAGAAGGGAGGTTATTTTTGGGGGGCAAAATGGTGATACACAATTTTTCTTAATCTTTCAATTTCAGAAGATGGCAGCATGTTAGAGGCTCTCACGCTGGTAAATTGCAAGTTCAAGAACTGTTTGATTAATGCTGTTATTCTAAAATAGGATTTGAGACTGGTTACAGTGAAAAGAAATCTAGTTTCATACAGAGTCAATATATCGGTCAAGGTGATACTATGAATAAAGTTCAAGTGCCCTTAAGTGAGCCACTGGCTGCTGCTATTTCTTCCGTACAAATGTAACAATTATCCAGCCAGTGGTGTATAAATATTTTTAGACACTGCGAAGTCAGGTAAATTCTGTTGTCTCTTAGTTGTTCACTAAAGAGCAAAATGATTTCTGTTAATCGTTTTAGAAAACTCTCCAATTAAATCAGTGGTTATTTTCTGTCTGTTCCTGTTTCGTATTTGTGATGTCAAGCTGGGTCTCAGGCATACAGTGGGTGTAGAGAACTATTAACTATCATATTTGATCACTGTCAGAGATTTACTGTACAGTCATGGAGTCATGGCCCCTTCCGGTCTATAACTGGTCTTGAATTTCTAAAAACAAGGGCTTTTAAGTTTTTATACATTTCACGCTCCGTAAAACCTGAAGCCACTTACGACCAGTGGAGCCCCGTGGTTTTCAGAATCCTTGACCAGCAGTATGAGCGTGACCTAGGAACTTGTTAGAAATGCACATTCTCAGGCTCCACCTCTGAATGACGGAGTCAGAAACTCTAAGGGGGGAAATGGCAACCTGAGTTTTAGCAACCCTCCAGCTGATTCTGCTACACTGTAGTGCTAGTAAATGGTGGAGAGATGAAACTTGCCCGGATGTCTCAGCGCTCCTGCAAAACACCTTGGACTCCCTGGACACAGACAGGGAGTGTTAGCTTCTACTCTCTGTAGAAATATTTCCCTCTTCACATTCCATGAGATTTAGACTTACAGCCATTTTTATTAAGTTAAATTGCTCTGATCACAATAGATCTCTTATCTCCCCAAAGGCTGAATGGTGACAGCCTGAACCATGTCCCTAATGTTCTGGGGAGCTTTGGGGTTCTGGGGAGACTGAAGGGCTAGCTCCCTCTGTATTTACATTTCAAGAGGAATGAAGCCCAGGCCTTAGAGACATCTTTAGGTCTCAAAATCTGAGACCCTTGGGAGTATATGGCTCCTAGAGAGATTTTGACATACCAAAGGACTAGAGTAAGTTACTCAAGCTCATTTTGTTTTCAAGGAGACCCATTTTGCCTCCTTCACCTTTATATACAAAGAAAAAGGTTTTTTGTTTTCTTTTGTTGTGGTTCCCCCCCATCCCTCATCTATGGAGCGTATAGCTCCCCATGTAGGAAAAATGACCTGGCTCTCATCAGGCGCTGCTCTAGGCCTGAGGGCTAGGGGAAGCAGACAGGGCACACGTAGTATATTCACTGTGAGAAACTTAGTAAGGAATCTGTCTGTTACCCAGAGCACTTTGGGGCACATTCATGATAAAATTAATAAAGATGAATGTTAAAAAATGCAACAATCATGCATGATTTACTTCAGAGTTTTTACAGATTTCTTCATCTTAGGGGCCCTATTTTATGACTTAAAATTGTCCTTCCTCTATTATTTCTAAATAGGTTTCATTGTGTTTTGAAATAGTAAGTATCAGTTGCTGGTTCCAGAACAGAACTTGGGCCTTTTAGAAAAAATAACCTGACATACAACTTATAAACAAGGACACTTAAAATTCACAAATGAGGCCCAAAATAAAAATAAAAAATGCATCTCCTGACATATTCATTGATGTTTTTGACTGATGCAGACAGGCCAGGTCTGAGGACTCGGGGTCCTGCAGAACCAACTGGAGGGTCCTTGGCTTCATGCAGCACAGAAGTCAAACTCGAGCCAGTAGGAGGTGAATGCAGAGTTTAGTGAAGGTATAGAGAGAGCAGATACAGACTGTCTCCAAGACTGGGAACGGAAAGGAGCATGGGTCTTGTCTTTACTTGGGGTCCGGGGTTTGTATTGGCCATTGTGGTCTGGTGCACCTGTCCTGTCAGGCATCCAGAAACTTGTCAGAACAAAGAGTGTCCAAGTGTCCTGTATAAGTCAGTCCCTGAAGCCAGGGGTCTTGACATTGAGTATCTAGCACCAGTGATCTAGAATACGTACCTGACGGTTCCGTCCAGTCATTCCTTAGATACCATCTATTGTGCTGGAAGAATCCAAAAATATCATTGTCTCTTTGTCCTTTGCAAGGAGGACGGACATTAAGGCATGTGTAAGGTGGAGGTGCAGGTCCTAGAAAGAATAGAAGTAGGAAAAGAAGCGAAGTTGGGGGGACCCAAACATGGCCTTTTCTTTCATGGGGTCCCTTTGGTTTCCCTGTCTCCTGACTGTACTCAGCAACGTTTCTCACTATTTCACCATGTAAGCTAAAGCATCTTTCGTATTATCTTCTCGTTGCTTCCAGAATTATTTAGAAACATCGCCCTTTTCCCACAATGTGTTTATGGAGTTTGTTGTTCCCTCATTTCCCTCTAGCATTTTAGAAAACTTGATTGCAATTTTAGGGGTGCAGAAAAAGAAATGACTCTGGCTTGATGCTGGGTCGGTGGGTTGCTCTATTTTCCCCAGGATTCGGAGCCCTTGATTCTGGTGTCTCACACGTCAGGCCTTGGAACCAGGATATCTCTTTACTCAAGATTCTCAATTTAATCATATTTGCACATTCTTTTTTGCCAGGTAACACATTCACAGGCTTCAGGGATTAGGATGTAGATATTTTGGGGGTTGGAGGGGGCATTATTCTGCCTATCAGAGAGATATCAGGGATACCGGATTCTATTCTCCAAGTTCTAGGCAAAATCAATAGGACTTTTGCAAAGGTTTTGCTGTTGACTTAAAATCTACTAAACATAGTACAGTAACTTGACCTTTTGCCTCTTCTTTGGTGTAAAGAGAAAAAGAAGCCTCGGAGTGCCCCCTGGCTCTGTCTGGGCTCACAAATGTTTCAGAGCCAATATAGTCATAAAAGGCATACTCTGTTCCCAGGAACAAACAATATTTTCACAGCAATTCTATCTAAAATCATATTCTGCAAAAGGACACTATCTGAATGTATACACTTTGCATGACTGGACAGAGCATACCTGAAGTCTCAGCCTGAAGCATCTATAGTTGGCCATTTGACTGGCTTAAATGTCCTTAAAAAATTATGTGAAGACTATTTTATTTCTGTATACTCCCAACATGATTGATCCTTCCCAGATAGGGCAGGGACTGTCCTTGAAAGAGATTCAGTTCTACGTCTAGAATTTGAGGATGGTTTAGGATCACCCCCTTATATCCCATGGCAGCTTTCTGCTATTAAAAATTGAAGATGAAGTCTCTGCCTCTTGCAGTAGGAAAATTGCTGCTGGCAGCTCGCACGTAACAGGCTTTATTACAAATATGATTATTCTTTTCTAGGCTACATCCCCTTTCTGCACTCAGTCACTCCGGGAGTTTCATAATCACATAACGGCTCTAGAAATGAGGGGACTTTATAGTATATATAATTCAATATCATAATTTTTTAGAAGAAGAAATTGAGACCTAAGGAAATTAAATAACTTGCCAAGGATCCTGAGTAGTAACTACAGAGTGGGTGCTAGTGCCAATTTGCTGGACTCTCCTTATAATCCGGTTTTCAAGATATGGCCTGTATAGACGGAAAATTTCTTGTGAATTCTGTATATTCAAAAGTATTTCTACCTATTTGATTTTTGTCTGGATTGGGGCTGGTAAATGAAGCATCTTTCTAACAGGTGCTTTGGTCTGACAATGACAAAACCAGCAGGAGGTAGGAGCGGCTGAGGCTTCTTGCTGATTTATACCTTTAAGAGATCTCTAACCACGCCTTCTTCTGGAGGCCTATTCTAGAATTTCTAATTTCAGATGTCAGCGTTGCTTAAGCGTTAGCTCTAGAATATCTCTATTTTAAAAGCCTCAGAATATCTCTATTTTAAAAGCAGAGATAATGTTTCTCAAGGTTTGGTAAGAATGCATTAGGAGATGCTTTTGAAACCAAAATAGGAGTTTAATAAATTGGAATTCTCCAAGCCTTCTAAGAAGAGGTGGTAAACACTTGAACGCAGAAACAGATAAGCATGATTTTATAATTGTCTTAAATAGCATATCGTGAGTCTGCGAAGCACCCAGAGATAGAACACACAAATTGAATGAAACGGATACATGATTGAATAAGGATGATAAAAAACGATAGAGCAGGGTGCCAGCTGGCTCAGGCGGTTGAGCATCTGCCTTTGGCTCGGGTCATGATCCCGGGGTCCTGGGATCAAGTCCCGCATCGGGCTCCCTGCTCAGTGGGGACACTGCTTCTCCCTCTGCCCCTCCCCCTGCTCATGCTCTCTCTCTCTGTCTCTCTCAAATAAATAAAATCTTTAAAAAAAAATGAGTGAAAATAAGACTATTTAGGACCCATTTTTGTGTCCTTTCATGGACCTGAAGCCCTTTAGCTGGTTTCCCATGTTTTAAAATAATTTCCATTCTCAGTACATCAGTAGTCTGATCTAGCAGGGAAAATAGCAAGGACCCGAGATCCCCAAATAGTCGAAGTGTAAAGACAAGATATAAAAGACAAATGTGAAAGTTGCACGCACCCCAAATCCCACGCTATAACATACCTAGGAAATATTATTGCCTTCGCTATGGAGATTAGAAAGTAAACAAAGGCAGGCTTCTAAACCAAGGGGGTATAAATTTGCTATGATGCGAGAACTCTACTGTACATGAAATCAGAGATAAAGCCAGTGGAAGGAGCCACTCATTTTTCTCTATTCTAATTATCTTCGTTTCGGTGGATTAGCAAGTGGTAAATGTAGAAGTCAAGTTGGAGATGGTCCTGAGCTCCATCGCCTGCCAAGTTAAGTCTGATAAATGGCAAGTCTGTATAATTAATACCGTCGTTTTTCCCCAGACCAAAGGGCGACTGCAGTAACTATAGATTGTAATTGTCATCGTTGTCACATAAAATGTGCTATTATTAAGTTCAGGCTGAATTTTATTGCTGGGAATGCTCATAAATTGAGCGGTCAGTCATTTAAATTACCAAGTGGAGAGCTTTGTGGCTTGCTCTGAAACTACTTTCTAAGACAATGTATTTGACTTTGGACCTCCAGAAACTAATTGCATTTTTTGAACAGACGTGAGACAGCCTGTAACCTATAAGTGAGGATATTCTGACAGACATGCCATGTACGCTTATGAGTGTTCATAAGAATCTTACATTTTTATTTCCAATATTTGTGGTTGTAGGGGCAAGAGAGGGATGAGCAAGAAGGTGAAGTGACATATGAGTGGGAGAGATCATTCTGAAAACATACTTAGTGCTTTCTTGCAAGATGCCTACTTTCCAGAAAGTGATGTTGGTTAATAAAAAAAAAAAGAGAGAGAGAGAGAGACAGTGAGAGAGGGAGAGAGAGGGAGAGTGCAGGGTGAAAATTATGATGGATTTGTTGTTAACGTCTTAGAGGATGATTTTGGGAAGGAAATTTGAGTGGTGTAGCAAGAGAGGGGATACCAGCAAGCAATACGTTAAAAAGATTAATAATGACTAATAGGGTCTTTGAGGATTCCGTTTATTCAGGTTTTTTTTTTTTTTTTTTGGTGTGCATTGAAGCTCACCATAATTAAAACAACATTTATTAAACCTATGTTTGCCTCAAATACCGTGACAGCTACTCCGATATGAAAAACACTGATAAGACACATAATCTTCTCTTTGGTGTGTTGAATTCTATTTACATCTCTGCATTTTTAGCATGAATATAATACAATTTTAAACTAAAAAACAGAAATAAAGGGAAAAGCCCCCATACTCCCTTCATATTAGTTCCACTACTATTGGTAAGTTCATGCATTTCTCCTACATAAGAATGAGCTGTTATAGTTGTAATAAGTGCTTAAGTAACTTTATGTTCTGTGTTTTGTGTTCTGTGCATCTTTTCTGTGACTTTCTATGATCACATAGTGCTCTGTAGACTTGCATGTAACGGTCTAGTTCACTCTTGGACTTTAATTCTTCCGTATCACCTCCCAGATGATTTAATCTGTATTAGCTTACTTTCTACCATACTATCCTTCACAGAATTATTATATTCATAGCAATTAGTGCTATAGTGACTAATTTTGCTTATTCAGTTGCTCATTCATTTTCTATCTTCTACTAAAATACAAGTTCCATGACAGCAGAGACTTGTCTGTCTTCCTCAATACTCTATCCCGAGCCCTTAAAATAGGACCTGACATACATCACTAAACACATACTGAATGAATAATGAAACACTTCCTGTACCAATCTTCCTTTGTTGGACATAATTCATGTCCACTTTGGTGTTACTATAATTTATGCATTGAAGGGTGTTTTCCTGAATATAACTGTTTTCAAATTTGAGAAATAAAACATTAGAAAAGCTAAGAAAATAATTCCAAATGTTAGAGAATAGGTCAAAGAGTCTGAAAGTATTCATGTTTTATACGTTCAGCTTGTTTTTTTAGAAGGCTTGGCCAAACGCCAACAGCCTTGTGTTTCTATACGCTATTTCTCATAGTTTCACTTACGCTGTGTGTTATTATTTTATTTTTTTAAGATTTACGTATTTACTTTAGAAAGAGCATGGGCAGGAGGAGCAGAGGGAGAGGGCGAATCTCCAGCAGACTCCACTTTGAGCATAGAGCCTGGATCTCATGACACTGAGATCACAGCCTGAGCCAAAGCCAAGAGTTGGACCCTTAACTGATTGAGCCACCCAGGCACCCCATGTGTGTTCTAATTTTAGAAAAGTTCCAATAAAACAAATGGGCAAGAACGATATAGCTCTGCTTGTTTCTTTTCCTTTTCTTTGGTTTTTAGCATGTTTGTACTTTATTTTATTTTATTTTATTTTATTTTATTTTATTTTATTTTATTTTATTTTAGTATTGGTAAGTAGTGTTTTTTTCTTTTGTAAATTTGTGTTCATTTTTCCATTACATTTTAGTATTTATCTTCTTAATTAGTGTGAGCTCTTGGGAACTTTATCCCTTTGAGCTAACAGGCTTAGTTGTATTCAAGGAAACCATTATTTAGAAAGGGGGCATGCTATGAGCTTAACTGTTGCATCGGGAATGAGGTATCACACTTTAATACCCCTGACGTGACGTAGGGAGGGAGATTACAATTCCCCCCGTACTGAGCACCTCCTTACATCCAACATTGTGGTCAGTACTTTATCTCACTTAATTCTCACAGGTCTGCAAAGTTGGTAGTTTATTCCTGTTTAAAGATGTGAGACTACAGCTTGGCAAGATCAAATAATTGCTTAAGATAACACAGTTCCTAGGTGTTGGGGCTGTGATGTAAACTGAAATCTGTTTTCTCCTGTAGTCTGTCTACTATGACAGAATATCACCTTTGAGATGGACATGTAGATGGCTAGTAGGGTAGAATGACATAAATGTCACTGAGAAAGATACTAGAAATGGAACAATCTGGAAACATGGATGTCTGACATTAAAATGTGTCTTTTTCAATGCACTTGAATTGTCCCATGTCTCATACACATCAACAAATACGTTAACCTCTTCCTTTGTTAGATATGCAAGTGCTAAATTTGTCATAATGTGGTTTAAGTTGCTACTTAAAATAGCTTTATTTTGCTTTTTATGTAAAATATTAAAAAATGGTTTGAAGATCTACAAAAATATTCTCTGGTTCCATCGTTTGGACAAATCTAGACTGTGGACTGTTTATTTCCGCTGAAGTTTACGTGATATTTTAATAGATGATGTGAAAACCATTGTTGCTAGGACATGTTGACAATTAAGATCCCCATTTCAGAACCCCCAGTGAGATTTACTTAATTTCTCACGTTCTGTTCATGAGTAAAGTCAATTTAGAGAATATATGACTCCCGATGCTTATATTGGCAGCATGGGATTGACTGAACATCTCTGGCATCTCTGGCCTGGGTATTATTAGCATTAGTGTGGCAAACAAATACTAATCAAAGACTCATGTGGTGTAATCTCTACTTTTTAAGATCTAATATCACGCTCTTGCACAGAAGGGATGATGTAAGGGACAAAGTGAGAAAAAAACTTCTGTAAAAATGATTGATCTGATGCCACCAAAGCAAAAAAAGTTTCCAGTGAGACAAACTCTCTGTGAGTTGCTCTAGATATCTTTGTGTTGATAAAAAGGCATAATAGTATTTTATGTTTTATTGACTGAGGGAGAAGCAGAGGGGAAACTCTCAAAATAGCTTAACTGAAAATCTCTCCCCATGTCCTGTGTCCCTCCCTGTACTCCTGTGTATGTGTGGACAGGTGGTGGGTATCTGGGCAGAGACTTCCAGAATTAAGAAGATAATGAATACGGTGCCTGGGTGGCTCAGGCAGTTAAGCGTCTGCCTTCGGCTCAGGTCATGAACCCAGGGTCCCGGAATCGAGCCCTGCCTTGGGCTCCCTGTTCTGCTGGGAGCCTGCTTTTCCCTCTCCCTGCCACTCCCCCTGCTTGTACTCTCTCTCTGTCAAATAAGTAAATAAAATCTTAAAAAAAGATAATAACTTTCCCACATCCCATAGTATCTTTCTTTTTATAATCCAAATTAATAGATTTTTTATCGTGATCCAAGAAAGTCTGAGGAAAGAAAATCTGCAAGGCATCCATTGGCTAAAGTTTACAGAGAAGCCTGTCTTTGGAGTGGATTTTTTCTTTCCTGTGTTTCTGAGGTACAACGCAGTGGTATTTGTATTTGGATAAACTTTTAAAGTACCCTTTAACCTCTTTTTCTTTGATGCCTAAACTCCATACTTTCTTTGAATTTGTATATGTAGTTGATTTTTATTCCTGTGAAATGTGTGAGTTGACATAGGAATAGTAGATTATTTTTGCACACGTGATTCAGTATTCTGGAAATTACGTGTGCTGGGACGTGATGCTAGATGAGTCTTCTTAACCAGACATTGACCTGGGCCTCAGATGATCTGGGGTTTTAATACCAGTTAGACCATTATATCTTAAAGAATTTACTCTCTCTGGGTCTCTGTTTCTCTATGAAGAAAGTATGTTAAAGTAGGTGTTCTCAAAGTTCTCACTGAATCTTCAATTTCTGTGACACCATCACTTCCTTTGGAGGGGTGTATGTAGAAGGACTGTGTATTTGAGGACTTGTATTGCCTAGGGTCCATCTCCTGTTTGTATCACGCCTTTGACCTTTTACAGCAGTCCTACCTACATTAGCTCACGGCAGCGGTACCACAGTGCTGTAAGTAAAGCGGGGGGGTAGTATCGTGCGCAGGAGAAGGCTGCCGGAACCGAGATTTGGATCTGTGATGGGACCAGGCCAGGGCCACACAATGAATTCCAGCCAGAGCCGGAATCTGGGGTACTCTGATAAAGGTTGGATTAGTTATCATCTCTTGGTGTATCAGAATGCCTTCTGGCTTCTCCCTGAATTTACTTCTGCCTGACGCAAAACAAATAAAAAATAAGAAAATAAAATAAAATTCTCCTTAATGCGGTTTGCTTCCAGAACTCACTAACTGGTACTTGCTAAGTCCACATAAAGGAAATAGCAGTCAGTCAGGGCTGAAAAAGCAGTAAGAACCCAACAGTGGGGGCGGCTGGGTGGCGCAGTCCTTAAGCGTCTGCCTTTGGTTCAGGGCGTGATCCCGGCGTTCTGGGATCGAGCCCCACATCAGGCTCCTCCGCTATGAGCCTGCTTCTTCCTCTCCCACTCCTCCTGCTTGTGTTCCCTCTCTCACTGGCTATCTCTCTGTCAAATAAATAAATAAAATCTTGAAAAGAAAAGAAAAGAAAAGAACCCAACAGTGTCTTTGTCAACTGGATCTGCCTAGATTCAGGTGATTGGCTCGTGGTTGGGCCCCAGGATTGGCTCCAGGGCAGCCCCCTACTGTTCTTCTCTGTTAAGGCATAATGTTCCTTAATACCAATGAGTTGGAAGTGCATATCTGTGGCTAGCATTTCTGAGGAATCTTTTCCTGAAAAAAAAAATTAAAATGAGGTAGAAAAAGGAAAATTCCTAAGAAGTTTTCTTCAAGTCTGTACAGCTGACCTAGGATATATTCTTAGAGGTAGGGCTAGGGCAATGAAAAAGCTACGGTGGCAGGGTTTGCGGACCCCACAATGCTTGTCAACCATCTCTTGGTGAATACGGCATTCACAAGACAATGAGTTGTTAATATATAAATTGCAGCTTTAGTCTGTAGTTTTTGAAAACATGCTGCTATACCATCTTGAAAATGTTATTTTGCTTTCCTGAAACAAAACTAAATCCTGAATATAAACTGAGGTGTCTGTCGGACCTGGATTATGTCAGAAAAAGACATGGCTTACCATAGTGGTTTGGTTTCTGGGCTGTGCCGTGTGTGTCCTGCTGACAGAAGTGTATTTATGTTTATGGTTCTCTTTGCCACGATGCCTATATCCTTTTACTTAATGTTTTTGTTTGGCTTGTAGAGCTCTATGCAGAATTAACATATTGGTATTCATTGATTATATGGATTTCTCTTTCCTAGAGAGGGCCATATAATCTCTTGATCAAAAGAGATAATCTCATAGTAGATGAATATTTGGTATCAACTGGGTGTTTTGGCTTGTGATTTCTATATATCCGGACAAGAAGAGGATAATCTCAATTATAAAAATACTGAGATATCCAAAATATCTCAGTATTTTAAATTTGAGGGAGTTGAAAGACTTCATATGTATTAGTTTCTCAGTGTATATAAATAAAATTTTACAAACCAACACTTCTTTTCTAGCTGATTGTAGAAAAATCAGAAAAAGATTTCTATTTTTTTTTTTTTTTTAAGTGGTAAGAAACATTGAACTGAAAGCCAAGTCAGGGCACCTGAGTTCTAATGCCGTCTGTTTGTCCTTGGGCAAATTTCATTCCACCGTATGCTATCGAAGCACTTTGTCTGTAATGAGGAAACCAAAAACCAATAAAGTAAAGCCTATGGTATATTTGAAGAACTCAGAAGAAAAATGAAATAGAAATTAGATACCCTTTTACAGGCATGAAAATAAGCAGCTTTATTATGCCTGTAAGAAATTTAATGATCCAACTTTTTTATATTCCCTTTATTAACTTTGTAATAATGGTTAGAAATATGAATTCAAGGGAAACAGACGCAAGTGTGGGGCATGATCAGAGTGAGTAGGAGGGACGTCCTGAATCTTCATCTAAACATGCACAGCAGATCCAAATAGTCTGTCTGCCTTGATTAGGGGACAGGAAATCAATCAGGTCAACGAGGCAGTTCTGTCAAGTCATGAATTAGTCATATAGTTCTTACTGGACTGAATGGATTGGCTGATATGTTTATTCAATCACCCAGCAAATTGTTTTGAGCATCAATTATATGTCAAGCAATGTGCTATGAACACAAAGATGCAACAAACTTTGCCTTTAAGGCTTTTACAGATTATAGTTGATTCAACTGTACTCCAAGGTATTGAGTTAAATGCCATCTAAATTGAACCTGATGTAGACAGATGTTTGGTTAATTCAGCAGGGTGAGATGAGGAACAGTGAGAATGTGTCTACAAGATGAGACACTTTGGGTCAAAAAAAGGTAATTCAGGAAAAAGCTTTGCAAAAGGTTTTGGGATTTAGAGAATTTTTTGGCCCATTTATCATTGCCATTCTTCAGTCTCAACCCAGATGACATTCATTCAGGACTGAGAATAAACTTTGTGGCTAATCTTTTACATTTACTAACCCAAACTAACTGGCTTCCTTTCTGCCTGTTATCATCCAGAGACACTTCCTTTCCTTTCTCTTTGATTAGAACAGGGCAGAAAGTCAGGCGAGTACATAAGATTGTTCATAGGTCAGTACTATGACTAGGGAAAAGGCATAAGGAGCCGTTACTTCGTATGTTAACACGAGGTACTTAATGAAGATATCACATAATATGCTAGAATGTCAATAGTAACACTAAATCTGATCACTGCTAATTATAGTCAAATGAGGCCCCCATAGGAGATAGAACAGTGATTTGAATTTAGGTGTTGGGTTTAGCCCTCTGAGCTTTAAACCATAGCATGGAAACCTATGGAAAGGAGATTTTTTTTTTTTTAAAGATTTTATTTATTTATTTGACAGAGAGACAGCCAGCAAGAGAGGGAACACAAGCAGGGGGAGTGGGGGAGGAAGAAGCAGGCTCACAGCAGAGGAGCCTGATGTGGGGCTCGATCCCAGGACTCCGGGATCATGCCCTGAGCCGAAGGCAGTCGCTTAACCGCTGTGCCACCCAGGCGCCCCGAGGAAAGGAGATTTTTAAGTGCCTTTTTATTTATTTATTTATTTATTTATTTATTTATTATTATTATTTTTTTTTAAGTTCTTCTCGGTAGGCCCCAGTTCATGCTGGATAGGAATGTGAAGAAGAAGACATTTGTATATTTATGATAATTCTGCACTGAAGCGTTAGTATGCACTATGGTTGTCATTTAAAAACCATTCATCTTAAATGTCTGTGTCTAATGAGAGAACAGAGACCATGTTGAAATAGTCTGTGCTAAGAAAATCCAACTATTTCAGACGTATAAAATCACCCTGGCTTTTGGTCTTTGGATGGTGGCACTGGGGATTTGCGGGGACAGCACTTTAATCAAAAAACCAACTAATGAATTGTAATGGCACTGGTGAAGTGAACAGCGCACAGTGCTCTGGGAAGGTGAGGATTTCTCCAGATTGTTCGTGGGAGAGTGAAGGCTTTGTCTTGCCTGTAAAAGAAGAGGAAATGCTGAGGTTCAATTTGAAAATTCTGTCTAGGTCCAAAGTTTCTTTTAAAATGTGTGCCATAGGTGATATGTTAAGATTTCACTGCATTATTTTCTGCTATGAAATTAATCAGAATCTTTTACAGACTCTTTCGTTCAAGACTCTCAATCCCACCTGTATTCGATATTATATTAATTTAGCTACTTCAGCATTAGAATTATCTGAATATTTACGTAAATGGATCAGTGATAGCCGAATTGGTGCTGTAGCAATCATCTGTCATGTTAATGTTCTGTCACTTTCTGTCAGATCCCAGTGTGGGTGACATAGCGGAATCGAATTAACCATGGACTTTTTATTCAGTTACGCTGGTTTCACCGGTCACGGTTGCCAGAAGATTCTGCTTGTGTCGCCTTGCCTGCGATTTAATGGATGGATCTCAGAAAGGCAGTGGGCAAGTCGTGCAATCAGCAAGCCCGAGGAAGCATAGCTTGAGTCTGAGTGGGCTAGGCAGACTTAGTCTCTAAGAGCCCTTTTCTTTTTAAAGGACATTCAGGATTAATTGAAGGGAAGAGCAAGTAAGTGACAAATGGACACAAGTCATCGTGATCCATGATGATCTTGCCTTTGGATCTCAACTGGAGTATCCCAGGGAAAGAGGCTGCCAGGGGAAGGCAGAGAAGAGGAGGATTTTGAGAAGAGGTGGCTAACGAATAAAAGGTTTAGCTGGAGTGTAAGTGTCTTCAAAGGATACAGAACCGAGGGGTGATAAGGGATTCCGTTTTACTTAATTCTTCTTACACAAGCATTAAGATACTGAAGCAGAAAGCTCGAAAATTACAGTATTAGCAGATTGAATGCAAAAGCTACTTAGCAAGTATTTAAAGTTCACTTAGGCAGCTGTTTTGTATCAGAAGCTTTGGAACCTGGTAGTTGAAGGTGGGGGTCCGCAAACTAGTTTCCTGGCCACAACTGGCCATTGCTTGTTTTTCTACTAGCTGGGGGCTAAGAAGGGTGGGGTTTTTTTTTTTGTTGTTGTTGTTGTATTTTTTAATGGTTGAAAAAATTCAGAGGACATTTAGTGACATATGCAAGTTACATAAAATTCAACTTCTGGTGTCCATGAATAAAGTTTTATCTGAATACATCCATAGCCATTTTTAAAAGCATTTTCTTAGTGGCTGTTTTCTTCCTTCCTTCCTTTCTTTCTTTCTTTTTTTTTTTTTAAAGATATATTTATTTCAGAGAGAGAGAGAGTGGGGGAGGGGGCGGGTTGCCGGGAGGAACAGAAGGAGCGGGGAAGCACACTACCCGCTGAGCAGGAGACCCAAAGTACAGGGCACCGTCTCCTGACCCAGAGATCATGGCCTGAGCTGAAACCAAGCGTCAGACACTCACGCTGAGCTACCCAGGCACCACGTTACTGACTGCTTTTCTGCTATTGGGGCGGAGTTGAGGAGTTGAAATCGGCTGCATGATCTGCACGGCCTAACATATTTACTCTTTGACCCTTGATAGAAAAACTTCTGAGCCCTGGTCTAAGATAAATCTCCTCTATTGCTTAATGTGGGATTCAATGATCTCCCAAGCTAAGCTTTATTGAGGACTATTTGGTGTCGGAGCATTTTTCACAGAACTTTTCTGTTTTCATTTAGCCCTCACAACACTTCCATGAGCTAGCTGTCATTTTTTAATGCATACTTTTAAAGAAGAAACTTACAGAAATATTAAAGGCTTGCCCCTAAATCACACTGCTATTAAGTAATCAAACTGAGATTTGAACGCTGGCAATCTGACTTCAAAAACTATGCTACACACTTTGTAATTCTCAGTTTCTCAGCTATAAAATAAGGATAGTAAGACCTTTTTAAATAGTTATTATTAGCATTGAATTTGTTAAAATATATAAAGTTCTTGTCATAAAGATACTTCATACATTAGTGTGAACCTCAATTCTTTCTACCTTGGACCCAGAGTTGCTCGAAGGGAGGCTAAAAATAGACTTTACGGAAAGTAGCCCCAGGTTATTTGCATGCACGCGGTCAGGGCGGCACTTTAAGGAGCCCTGGACCACTGAGGGTGCGAAGAGAAAAAGGAGAGAAGATCCTGCCCTTTATAGAGAACGAACTTGTATGCGTGAAGACATAACCATTATAACAAACATCAAATCCAAGATATGAATCAGTCCCATAGATACTCAGAGGAGGGAAAGCTTATTGTAGGAATCAGTTACAATTACGAAAGAAGAAATAGGAAAGGCCACAAAAAGCACCTAAAGAAAGAGCAGAGAGAGCTGGTTAAAGTCTAAGCCGCCCCAAATGAATGAAGGCGTGGTAACCTAACTTGAAGAAAAGGCATTCACGAGGCACTTATGGAAAATTCAGGCTGTGTGGGTGTCGGGGGAGGAGACACAGAGACGCTGCCCAAGAAGGAGCCACGGTTCCTGCTCTCAAGGGGTTCACAGTGGAGGGGGAGAAGCCGTGAGGCAGCAGTGGCTACACTCCACTCCTAACGTTCAGTAGCAAACATACGATCAACTCTGCTAATCACTAAGGAAGAGGCACCAACCGACTGTGCTTGAAAGAAGAAGGTCGGTGTCAATGCGGAGTCAGAATTTCTGGTGGGAAGCCAAATGAAACATACAGGCCGCGAGAGGGAAAATAACAAGAATAACCAAGGAATGTTAATGGGGACGTTCGTAACAGCGTCAAAGAGCAATGATGCTTTTTTACCAAAATGTGATCTAAAGGCAGAAGGCTTCAGGCCAAGTACCTATGAAGAGACAATTTTGATCTTAATACGTATGTTACTTACAAAGGGTCATTTCAAGCTCTCTCTGAGGTCAGCAAGACTAGTAGTTCATACTTCCATAGTCACTGGTTGTAGGGGATTTGGTAGTATAGGGTGGAGAGAGCCGTAAAAGGTATACTCCCAAGGCATATTGTTCAAAACCTTACTGTGGTTCTCCATGGAGGGCGAGCTCCAAATCAAATGTGAGTTTCTTAAAGTTAAACTGACCTTCCGTGCAACTTTTGTAGTATAAATACCCTTTACCTTTGGCCTTATTTCCAAAGATTAGCCTCCTCCACGTGTCTCCCTCCTCCTTCCCCCCTTCCTCTTTCCTTTTGTTTTTGCTTTTGTTTTTTTGTTTTTGTTTTTTTGAAATATTTCAAATATAGAATACAACACCACTACCCAGTTTAATCAACTCTCAACATTTTGCGGCATGTGTATTCTTATAGTCTAGACTTTAAATTACATTTTAAAGATACAGTAGAGCTAAAAGCCTCCTTTATATGCCTCTCCAACCAGTCCCCTTTGCTCTTCAGAATTAATCGCTATTCTGTTGTACAACTTTGATATTTCTCATTCCCCAAAAGTTTCTATATGTTAAGTAGCTATAAAAAGAGTACTAACCATATATTTTTAAATTTCTAGTATTAGTACACATATAATGCCAAATACATTTTTAGTTAAAACTATGTTTTAGTGGTTATTCATATTGATTTACACAAGACCAGCTTGTTAATTTTAACTGCTCTGGAATATTCCAGTGTCTGACTAAGCCACAAATCATTAATCCATTTTCCTGAGGAAGGACATTGGTTTTGTTTCCACTTGTCGGCTATGACAGATCCTACTGCAATGAGTATTCTTATGTGTGTCTCCATGTGCACCTATGTGAAATGTTTTCGGGAGTAGTGGTGTCAGCAGTGGCTGGAGATTGCAATCCTTCTCATCCTTGTCTGAGCCTCACCCTTAGAGATTCTTATTCATTCTTTCTGGGTCGGGGATTAGGTACTAGTACCAAAGATAAAACAAACAAAAAGCTCCCGAGGCAGTTAGAGTGTATACTAATCATTGAAAATCCATTTCTAAGCCAGGAGTGTGGTTGCTGGGTCATGGAATATGCATCTTTTCGAATCCGTTGTATTTATTCACAAATGGGTCTCCTTGTAACAACGTATGTGCGTCCCACTTAAGCTGCGTCCTCACCAGTACTTGTATTTGTCTCTACTAGGTGTGAATCTAATTTGTTGAAATGGTGTACCATGTGGTTTTTAATTTTGTATTTACTAGATTACTAGGGAGATGAGTTTTATTTTATTATACATTGAAGTTTCCACTGCTGAGAACTTTCCATTTGTTTTGCTCATTTTTCAATTGAATTTTTCATCTTATTACTTATGTGAATGAGTTTTTAACATCACCCAAGTATTGTTTTTATCAATTACACATGTTACTGATATTTTCCTCACGTGTGTGACTTTTTTTTCCACTTTGTTTATGGCCAATTTTCTCATACTAAAATATTTTATTTTGATGTCATTAATTTTATTTATGATTTTCATTATGGCTTGTGTTCTTTGTGACTTATTTAGAAATTCTTCCCTGTACTGAGATGATAAAATGTATTCTCTTCCATTTCTTCTAAAAGCTTAAAATTTCAGCTTTTTACATTTGGATTGTTAATCCACGTGCATTTATATTTGTGTATGTTCTAAGAACATGATAGTGGCTACTGTTTAAATGGGGAGCACACAGTTTGCAGAATGACCAAACAGGGTATGGAACACAGGCAAGCCTCTGGATTTGGCAGTCAGGAAGGATTTGGGGAACCATGAGATTTTTGGTTCACGGAAGGTCAGGAATTTGCCTTTAAGGATTTAAATGCAGTAGAAATAGAAGGAATAGAACAATAGGCAAAGAGCTATAAATGCATACCATTAAGTAAATGAAAGGGAAGAAGAGAGGAAATAGAAGATAAAAGGAGACAGGCTTCTTTGGGTAGTGTGGAAATGAAAACAGAAGAGTGGGTAATTAGGTATTGCTCCATCTCAGGGGGCACATAAAAACCTACTGCAAGACCCAAGACCTGCCTTTCCTTCACGTCATATCTGCTTAGACCTCTTTCCTATGATGGTGTGACTATCCGATGAGGTACAGGCTGGCCCTATTTTGGAAGATATTGAGGGGCAATTTCTCCACTGATGATGTCTTTCACTTAACAGCAGATAACTTGCGGAGAGAGCTTATGTTCTAGTGGTACCTTTTGGTTGGGTTGATTGCTTTCAGATGGGGAACTCACCTCCCCAAATCTGCCAGGAGAGTCTATGGCAGAGATCAGTAAATGAGTGTTCATGGGCCAAATAGGAGCTGTTGCCTGTTATTGTAAATAAAGTTTTATTGGAACATAACCGCATTTGTTGGTTTATGTATTGTCTGTGGCTTTCCTGCTGTATTGGAAGAGTTGACTCATTAAGACAGAGACTGTATGACCCACAACACCTGAAAGTTATTATCTGGCCCTTTTCAGAAAAAGTTTCCCAAACCCTGATCTATAATATTGAGAACTTTCTCCAAAGCTTTGTCATTAAGCAGGCAGCTAATGCAGCCCAGGGTGATGGATTAGGAAAAAACCTTGGCAATTGCCAAGCCACTGCTGAAGTTCGTGGGGATGGTGTAGGGAAACGGGCATTTTTCAGAAAAGTCAGTCCAAGTGACAGTCCCCGGCTGGGTTGCCAGATTCATCAAATAAAAATACAGGGCACCCAGTTATAGTTGAATGTTAGATTTAAAAAATGATTTTTTAAGTGTAACGATGTGTCAGGCAGTATATGGGATGTATTTATACTAACAAAGCCTGGCTGTTTATCTGATATTAAATGTGAACTGGGTGTCCTGTATATTCTCTGGACACCCTAGTCTCACTAGTCTCAAGGCGAAAGAGTAGTGCTTAAGAGTGCATTCTGAACACAGACTGCCTAAGTTGAAATATTGCCTACATATTTCCCTGGCCGAGTGCCTCTCAGTAGCACAGTTAGCCCTTTGTGCCTCAGTTTCCTCCTCTGTAATGCGAAAGTCATAATAGTTTTTACCTCAAAGGATTAAGTGAGCTCGCGTATTCCAAGCATTTAGAATAGTGCCGATCACAACATAGATCTTCCATACATGTTTACTCCTATTAATGAATGAGAGAAGAGCTTTGAATCTCTCCCTGGATACAACTGCTGTGAAGAAATGCGGAAACGGGGCGTGCTCGGAGAGACAGCTCTGGAAGCAGGAAGAGGTGGGCTTGGTGTCATCTGTTGAGAAGCAATCAGCGTGGACCGCAGAGTCTCCTTGGGGGGTGCGCTCCTAAAAACGATGCAGCTGGTCTGAGACACACAGTCCCTTATTCTTCAAGTGTCCGGCGATCCCATACCGCCGTTCCCACCTCGCAGCCCCACGCAGAAGTCATATGGTTGTTACATAACAAGACATTGGGTAGAACAACTTTTTCTTAGTCAACAAAATCTTAGGCAGCATGACTTTGTCTTACTGGAATGGTCCCAACTATTTACCACAGAGACTATTTTTTAAATTCTTTGAAACAGATCGTGCTCTAGAAAAGCAAAAAGACTCATGGTTTATCCTGAGTCAAATCATATTGGCTAATGAGTTTTTATGATTGCCAAAACTAGCTTCTGTTTTATACTTAACCACCTATTGGTCACAATGCCTCTAAATCTAGGGCCTGATGTGCTAACTCAGAAAGTGAGAGCGATATGGAAACTAAAGGCTAAAGGTCCATCTGCCCCAAAGAGTAAAACTCATTTTGGAACTTGGCGAGATTTTTACATTGGTTAACTGTGATTGATAAAGGCAGGTTTTAATACTTTGCGCTGGCCTTGTCAGGATGCACAAAAGGTCTACATGGAAAGGTGTTTTAAGTACAGCCTTTTTCTGTGACTACAACTTAAAATCTCTTGTAAGCTAAGGATTGTATTTAAAATCATTATCAAAAATTACTTGTTTCCTTATTTACTAGTTTTGTCCCGTTTAACCCCCACTCATCTTTCTAATGATATGTTATTCCCATAAATAGAGCTCATCGTACAATGTGGTCTGTACCCACGCTATCTCAATGTTTGTCTGAAATAGTGCTATCTAGTGACCAGGTGCTGGGAATAGAGGCACCAACTTTCTCCTGGTATGGATTTCTTGGGCTTATGCCAATATAAGACTTTTATTTGTGCCCTGACAGTAACAAATGATTTTATGGAAATACTGGCTGGTTGGGCAGGAGGTGCACCGGATGAATGGTCCAGGAATAATGCAGCACGCTCTAAATTACAAAGCATTTTCGAAATGATGGTGAGGGAAAATATTTTACAGCTATTTTTAGGATTCATTAAGGATTTTAAGTGATCAGGAGTTTAGATTTTTGTGCCACTGAGTCAATACCAATAAATCATCCATCCGTCCGTCCGTCCGTCCATCCATCCATCCATCCATATTAGGAAGAGAAGTGCTAGGGGAGGAATAAAGTAAATGAATAAATATGAAAAAATATTGTAGGGAATGCAGAATCGTGCAAAGATGTAGTATGTCTTAAGCCAACACAATTCGGTTTGATACATGATCCTTTTATTTTACAGTTTTAAAATGCATCTCACAGCCAAAACCATTCTTTACTTCTCTCCTTGGGGAAATATGCAAAGACATGCAGTTCCACACAGGTCTGCCCCACTGGAAGGTTTTTATTTCAATGCTATCAACTTCTATTCTCTCCAATCATTTTTCTTTTATTCTCCGTATCCATTGTTTCCAGTAATTCACTTGAACGATCTGAGCACCGCTGAGAGCAGCTGGGAGAAATCTCTCCGCCTGCCTACTTTGTTGAGGATGGCTTTTTGTGAGGGAGGTTCTTTCTGAGTCTGTAGACAATTAATAAATAAATAGACTAAAATTAAATTATCATTATCTCACACAATCACACTGATAAGAAAATACAGTTTTATTTTTTGCTGTACAGAGCTGGCTTTAAATTGTATCTGCCAACCTTGATCCCCAGGACTGTGTGTGATAATGGTGTTTACTCTTTTCCAATGTGGGGGAGCAGAGCTGCCATCGGGCCAAGCACTCACCTCTCCGTGCTCGGTCCACCTTCTCCTCGGCCGGTTATCCTGTGGTGACCTTGTTTTAAATCTCTTTGTCTGTGGTTTTTCTGCATCAAGTAATGCAGTAAATATAACATGTGTGTGTAAATTCATAAGGAGAAAACCCCTACCAAGTTGTATTGTTCGCTTGGTTTTCTAAGCAGCCACACCCCAAATCTAATGACATCTCTCCAATTGCTCTTGTCGTCATCATGATAATTAGTATTATAATCCTCATCATTATCATTGATGATAATATATTACTTTTTTTATAATAATTTTTTATTATGTTAGTCACCATACAGTACATCCTTAGTTTTTGATGTAATGTTCCATGATTCATTATTTGCGTGTAACACCCAGTGCTCCGTCTTTATTACTTCGAAAGCTCTAACTATATGGTATCCCGGCTATAGATTAACCTAATCCACTTACCTTAAGGAAGTCAAAAATTGCTTTAAATTAATTGAAGGGACCAGATGAGTCTCATTGTTCATAAATAGCCTGATGCCCTGCTATTCTCTTGCTCTTGGAATACTGTTCAATTGGTTTCGCTGGGCAGTGTCTACATAATTGTGAAACTTAGTGGTCTAGCATCTTTTTCTTTTTTTTAACCTCAGCTTTCCATGTAAATTGTTTTAGAATAAGCCATAGGCCTCTGGATTCTTGAAGTTGGAAGGGATTCTATGTATTATGCAGTCGAGCACTCAACAGTTTGTGGGGATGGCTTTGCTTCATAGGAGTGGTCAGTGTACCTACTAGTCTAGCATTATTTTATCTGTTCATCTATTAAGAGATCACTTCCTTGGGCTTAAATGTTTCATTTCACTACGGTCTTCTATTTCAACAAATAAGTCAGTTTTTGACATGCAAGTTTTTCAAACTGATTTCCAATTAGTTTGATTTTCTTGGTCAGTGCAAATGGAGAAAAAAGACATGCCTAGGTCAGTGTGATTTAAAGGAATCAAACATTTAGTAAATATTACAGTAGATACATTAGCATTTCCTCTGTGGTATGTATTAAGTTATTTATACGTACTGACTTATTTAATCTTTTAACCACTTTGTTTCATTATTGTCCCTATTTTATAGAGGAGGTTATCTGGATAGAGAGCCCAAGGCCCAAAGCTAAAACCTAGTAAAGCCAAAAGTTGAACTCTGTTTGTCTTGTTCCAAAGTTTGTCCTCATGTACAGTATACACCCACGTCTACCCTTTCCCACCTTAAAATCTGCTCAAATGCAACGTGATTTTGCTTCATTGTGGAAAGAAGTTTACATTTGTACCTAATAACTGCAACATTGAAAATTACAGGATTTGCATGAGGTGGATGATGCAAAGGGTATTGTCAACGGAAGAGAATTTGCTGCCTCCCCTTTACTTTATAGAGTCTGTCTTAAAGAGAATTGGAAAAGAAAGCAATTAAGCCAGGGCTTGCTTTGCGGAAGAAAAAACGATAAATATATAACAAGGGTTGGAAAGTGGACAGGAAACTCCAGATGCAGCTGAGGTAGGCGAGAGGGAAGGAGGCTTTTAAAGTTTTCTACTTGAAAAATAATTATTAATGTGATCTTATTTTTAGTATATTCTTGAGCATAATCTCAAGAAAAGATTTAACTAATTTAACTGACTTTTAATTATTTTTAGGAAAGAGACTGAGGTTTCTTGGGATGCAGTTGACCCTCAAGTTATGAAAACAAGCTCTAACTAATATGT
Organism: Ursus arctos; assembly: GCF_023065955.2. Classification (NCBI taxonomy): domain Eukaryota; kingdom Metazoa; phylum Chordata; class Mammalia; order Carnivora; family Ursidae; genus Ursus; species Ursus arctos. Next base: position 31,161,937 of record NW_026622985.1, on the reverse strand, counting down.
TTACAAATCTTTTGCAGTATTATTATGACTGCTGTTAATCACAGCAACTTTGTTTTTATCTAAAATTTAGCTCAACTTTAGTGTGCCTTACTTTTGTCTTCACAGAGACTCCTCTCGTTAGTATTACTCCATTTCTCCAGTGCCCATTTTCAGACTGTGCTTTATCCAACAACTGCTTTAGTCAGTTGCGTCAATAATTACTGGTATCAAAATCAAAAACACAGATGTCATTACTGGCATAATAATAGCTGTCTTTTTCTTTCTCTTTTTTTTTTAATGTTTTTTGGTAACTAGAATGTGCCACGCTGCAGGATAACTTGTTTTTTCAACACTAATTCATTTGCGCGACGAGCTCTCTCAGAAACATTGTCTGCAGGTGTCTCCTTTAGAGAGTACATAACATGGAGCTCGGAGGGGTGACCCCAGTGTGTCGCAGAAATAACACTATACTGATTTGTTCACATAACCAGCACTTTCAGAAACCTCTTTTACATCGTTGTCCTTAGAGAGTGTATGACACGCCAGGCTAACTTAAAAAAATATTGACAATTATTTCAACAACTCTGCAAGGTAATTATTATCATTGTATTGATGAACAAATTGAGACACAAGGAGGTTAACTATCTCACATGAAACAGATCCTACTTCCACTCCTGGAAATATGTACTTTTTTCCCTTCCCACTAAAAATAACTAGAAATCTTGGACATTATATATCAAACCATGTAAGAAGACTCTGTAAGGTGGAGAGAAGAAGGCAGAACACACACTTTGAACTTCAAGGACCGCCATGTTGGGGAGTGTCCTGGGTTTTTTGTCGGCTGCTGCATCTCAGATAGGAGGCAGGATGTAGGTAACTGGTAATGCCAACAAGCGTGGGCAAAAATGGCCCAAATAAAAACCCGTGCTTTCAAGTCAGAGGACCAAGAGGGGGGCAGCCTGCAAATCAGAAAAATTTTAGGTAATAGCCACTTTACTACAGTCAAACCCCACAGGGAAAACAAAATGAGGCAAACAGAAAACATGGCCCCTTCTCCACCCATACCAGCAAAGGCCAAGTCCAGAAGCCTAGACTTCAGCCCTTGCCCAGCTGTAACGGGGTGCTTTCACCTCTACACCAAAATAGTGTCAGGGAACGCTGAGTAGTGAAACAGACTTTCATCCCCACATGGTAGGAATGAGACAGTCTTCCCTCTTCTCATTGGGATGGTGTGACAGAAGGCCCAGTGGAGAGTCAGGACTTGTACCACCACATTGCAGTCACAGGGCCATTATCCACCCCTGTGGTGTCGGTGAAGGCCATGTGGGGAGCAGGGATGAGGCATTTCTACCTGTTCCAGCCAGGGAGGTTGGCAGACACCTTATGGGGAGCTAGAATTCTCATGCCCACCAGTAGTAATGAGGACTTCTCCCCCTGAGTGTCAACAGAGGCCAAATGGGAAATCTGGGCTTCTACTCCACTGGTCAGTAATGGAGTGGTACCCCATGTATCCTGCCATGATTTCTAGAAAGTTGCATCTTCAACATTTTTTGGCTTTTTAAATCTAGGATTTTCAGTATGGTGTGTACCATATACCTTAAGCAATGCTCTCTATATCAGGGTATGGTCACCCTGGGGTATGTACAAAATGATTTATTGAGATGTCAAAATATTAGCATTTTTATTAATATTTGGCTATCCCATCCTTTTAAATGTCTGTTTATATTTAAATAACATTGTTTATAATGGTACCTGTATATAATTAATATAAAAAAACATACTGGGGATGTATGCTCAGGGTTTTTTTGTGTGTGTGTGTGTGTTGTGTGTGTGTGTGTTTTACTGACTGGATACATCATGTTTAGAGACAAGCATTTTAAACAATTAATATTTAAAACCCTTTCTTACCTGAGGATTGAGCCCTGTAAAAATGGGTTGGTGTCTTGGGACAGGTACTCAGAAGAGCAGCCAAAAGGAAGATTTAGAAGGTTCAGGAGATAAAAATGTTTTTGTGTTTGATTATTCCGACTAAATACAGGGACATACATGCCTAGGTAATCACATACTTTCTCCTATTTAATGCCCAAGTCCCAACAATGACTTTAAAATGTAATTATTTTAAGCCCTCAGGTAGAGAAGAACGATGCAGGCATGTTGAGAGTTTGCCTGTCCGGGATCAAGTCGGGTGGGCTGAGGTGACGTGGAGCTGGGCATGGACAGGGTTTGCTGTCGCCTGGAAACCTGACATCTAACAGGGTAGGATATAGGCTCTAACAGTGCTTCTGAAACTCTGGCAGTTTGATTGAGTCAATCAATATATAATGTCTCAAGGGGATCACACTTGAATGAAATTTAATCAGTGATATTAACTCGTCTAAGGCAGGAATAGTTCTGATGGAGAAAAGTGGAAAGCCTGGAAAATTGAGATTCAGAAAGTGAAGGTCTGCCTGATTTTTTAGTGAGTACTGCTCCATTAAGGAAGACTCTAGATTGGGGAGATAAAAACACAAGTGTTAATTTAGCTTTATTAGAAACTTGGTGTATGAGAGACTGCCACCGCCACCACTGTACTGCCTGAGAGCTTCCATTTCATACTTAGAAGCAACTTCCTGCTGAAAAAATGTGGATTCTCAACAATCTTGCTAATAAACAACTCAAAGTGTTTGATCACTATTGTGTGTCAGATACCGTTCTGGGTGCTTTATATGTATTAGCTCATTTAATTTTTCTGCACTCTGGAGCAGAAGCTGTTATTAGCTCCATTGTTGAAATGAAGGAACTTGGTTCCATAGAGACTAAGAAACGTGCTCAGTGCAAAATTGCTAGTAAGTGGCAATGCTGGGATTCATAGTGGGGCACTCACAGCTTAAAAATCTGACTTCTTAATCATTCTGGTTAAATCTGGAACAAAAGAAGCCTTGGAAAGGAACGTGGGTACTTAATCACTGGAATAATGTGACCGATGTTTTAAATTAATGAGTGGTCTTTGAGGTATTGCGATCAGAAGTACATAGATCAGTCTTGTGGAAAGTCAGTTAGCAGGACGTCGTCACAGAGAGACTGCACTCTCCAGTTTACGAAGGCCTCCTGGTTTTTGGACCTGAAAGCCTGGGGATTGACTCTGAACTATATGGACTACACGGGGATTAACCCTCCTGAGTAAAAACACCACCAGGGTCATCCCATCAGCAATCCAGCCTCTGCTCTAGGGAGCTTCATTAGAAATGCCGATGCGAGTATGTCCTATAAATGTGGTTTCTACAGCAGGTAATTTGGGATTTTTTAAAGACTTCATTGCATTCTTCTTTTATGTGACCTCATATGTCTCCTCGTTCATTCTGACTTCTGCTCCAATCTTATATACTATGTCTGAGAAATCAAGGTTATCTCTTAAAGTGACCAAGTTACTCATAGAGTAATGTGGTAAAGAACAACTGTAGGATTTTTGTTCTGTTTTGTCCATTTCTAGCACTCAAACATATTTTGAAAAGTCAAGTTGATTATTTGGTAAACTCCCAGTTGTGTTGGGCCAGTTCTTCTTTCTGGAAAATTACTCCTGAGAGCTGGCTTGTGTCAATTCTTACAGGCAGGAACATCTGTTAAACTATTTTCTTCTTGGCATTTACAAAAATAGCTTTTGAGTTGTTGTTATGGTAGTTTTAAAAGTAGCATATTTTCGGGGTGCCTGGGTGGCTCAGCGGTTAAGCGTCTGCCTTCGGCTCAGGGCGTGATCCCGGCGTTCTGGGATTGGGCCCCACATCAGGCTCCTCCACTATAAGCCTGCTTCTTCCTCTCCCACTCCCCCTGCTTGTGTTCCCTCTCTCGCTGGCTGACTCTCTCTGTCAAATAAATAAATAAAATCTTAAAAAAAAACCACAAAAGAAAACAAAAAAAAAGGCATATTTTCTTCTTATTCTCTTCTTTCTTCAGAAGCTGTCTCAGGTGATCCTGGCCCCATGGGCCATGGCAGTTTTTTGTTTCTGTTTTTGTTTTTTGTAGCTCTTCAGCTGCCTTCAGGCTGGGACGATCATCTGCAGGTCTGTAGCCATCGATTAAAACAATGAAATCTAATCAGGGCTGAAACCTCATTTCCATCTAGCCCTCCAGTTGTCTCCTATTTCTCACTTACCTAGAAACTTCTCATGTTGAGCACAGTTCAGTCCAACAAGCTTTTCCTTGATACTTTCTCTTGTCTACATATTTTTATTCGTTTCTTTCCTGACTATGCTGGTAGTTGACATTTGCCTCCCCCGACTGCCGTATCAGTCCGACCAAGCAAGCTGCTCTCCTATTCTGACTACTTCCACTAATTGCTTTTGGGCACCAGAGTGACTGCTTTTCTGTCTGCTGTATTATTAAAGAATTAATTTCCCTCTGGCTTCTTGTACCCGATACAGTTAATCCAGTGGGATTTTTTTTTTTTAAAGAGGGAAGGATAAAAAAATAATAACAAATCTTTCTAATTCGAAAAAAAAAGGTTAAGGAAGGAAGATTAAAGGAAGAGGAAATCAATTGATATCAGAAACTCAGCTGCTTTCCAAATATTTTTAGCTTGCACTCACTTCGGCAGCGCATATGCTAAAATTGGACCGATACGGAGATTAGCGTGGCCCCCGCACAAGGACAACACACAAATTTGTGAAGCGTTCCAAATGTTTCTGTCTCTTCTCTACAGAATATAGTGAAAGGCCATTTACTGTTACCTACCAAGGAGAATAGAAATAATTAAATGAATAATACTTTGTTTAGTTTTCTAGTTTTTATTGATGGATAATTGTAAGACCTAATATGTTGATTACGAGTGTATATTGGCTCTGGAAGTATTGACCATATCTGCATCAAAGCTATCAAGAAATAAAATCTCATCATAGGGACTAAAACATTTGCATGGAGACAATAGGGGCTCAAAAAAATGGTAGCACCCTAGTTAAAATAAATGGCAAGCCTCAATGTTAGATGTTAGCTTGACTTTAATTTATGAAGTTGCTATTTGGTTTCTTTTTTGGGTCGTGATTTTATATAAAAATGCAGAAATAAAGGTAGAGCAGTATGGTCATATAATATCACCTTCTTCTCCAGAAGCTAGAGGCAATTTGAGTGGGTAGGATGAGGATGGGTAAGATGACTTTTTTTTTCCTTTTTTTCCTTTTTCTAGAAATGAGAAAATTAAAATAGAAATACTCTGTGGGTTCCCAAAGTCTGAATACCACTGTAAGAAGTTGCTCTTCTTTAAAATATAATTCTCATTATTAAAAATCGCCATAATTTGAATGCCCAAATGGGGTAAAAAAAATACCATTTTTGGTCGGAGAAAATTTATTAAGGTATATATGGCAAATGCATAGGAGAGGAGTTTATAGGAATTGGGTAAATTAAAGGTACGTTTGCTGAAGGATTCCCTACATTTACACTTCAGCTCTGGGATTCAGTGAAACGTAAGTCTTCAAAGTTTGGTCCCTTCCTTGTACCCTGTTGACTTTCCAGAGACTTCTAAAGTGGTGTTAAGCCCAGATCTTCCTCCTCAGAGCAGCAATCTCATCCAGAAAATGCCTGTCTCCCATTCTTTCTCTTAAGAGTAAACATCCTTAATTATTTTAAATGTAGTTGTTAAGGGCTACTGGTCCCATTGGGAATTTTCTGATACATTTATGTGGAGCCTATTTCATAGAGATCTATGTTGTCTTATGAGGAACAGATTGTTAACACAAATGATTCACTATCTAACGCTGAAATGTCAGACATCTGTAGCAGATTGACGAGGGGAAGACTTAGGGATATGAGAGCTTGGGGGTATTTTAAATCAAACAAATAAACAACTTCGTTGGACTTACTGTGCATGCTTCCTATGACCAACTGAAACTGTGTACTGGTTCTAGAAAGTGATACTGTGCTGAATCATATTCAGAACTGTGGCAAATTATTATGTTAATAATTCCAAGTGAATCTTGCCTCCCGTTATCCATGTCCCTGTATAGTCCTCTTCCGCAGTCACTGTGGGCTCAATCATGTGACTTGATTGGGCCAGTGTGTCCTCAGCAGATATAAACACAGGTAGGATCTTGTGTTTGCACATTGTGGTTTCTCTCTTGAAGCCCAGGATACCCAAGATAGCCTGCTTCATAAGCCAGGTAGAGCAAAACCAAGGCGCTCTGATCGACAGCACCAGCCAGCTGCCAGCATGTGGCCAGATGGGGTCAACCAGCCTCCAGCTGACTTGCCAACTGATTGCATCTGCATGAATGAGTCAAGTCAACTAGCACAAAGCCAAGACCACCTCCTCCGATGGGGTTCTGCCTAAATTGCCAGTTCAAACAACTGTAAACAGATAAATGGTTCTTGTTTTAATCCAGTAAGTTATGGAGTGGTTTGTTTCTCAGCTCTCAATAACCAGTGTCTGCTAGAAAGTGCATTTGTGATTTACACCAAACTGGGTAACTTCTTGTCACAGAATCATGTTGGGTAAATGACATTCTCTGAGAATCAGTTGGCTAATAAAAAAATAGGAATAATGTTAGTATTCTTCCGTTTATATATATATTTTAAACTTAGGTCATTTAGTTTACTCCTTTTCCAGCTACAGCGACAGATACTTGTGGGATTAAAGGACTTGCTCAAAGTTGCAAAAATTACTAGGAGGCAGAAATTGAATTAGCTTTCTTTTATATAAGTAATAAATATTTTAATCTTAAATGATATGGGATAAAAGGAGGGTAATTTGCATTAAAAAAAGCAAAAACATAAAATACCCAGGATTGAACTTGACAACAAAGGAACAACACTAATAACAGGCTTTGTTGGAGGATGTAAAAGAAGACTGGAAAGCATAGACAGGCCTGCCAGTTTTCTGGAAAGACATGATATTGTTCAGATGCCAATTATGTCCAAACCCATACATTGAATTTCAGCCAGCACTCTACATTCTTGTTGCTGTTGCTAGAACCTGAAAAGCTGATACTGCAGCTCATCTGAGAGGAAAATGACTGAAAATGGCCAAGGACTGTGGTTAGAAAATAGAACAAGAAATTTATGAAAAAGATAAAAACATTGGAAAAATAAACTGTGAAGCTATTGTAATTGAAATCGTGTGGTCCTGGCATCTTCACTCATATAGCATTGTTGCTTTCTATTCCATTGAGGAGAAGTAGAAGCAATTAGAAAAGAATGTCCATATGCTCTTTCTGTTACATTTGTCAGCCTATCTATGTCTGAATCTAGATGCTTTGTCTCTTCTCCTGACACCATGAACAAACAGTTCATGTTTGTTTCCAGTACCAACCTCTGCATTTTATAGCACATCCTAGCTCCTTTTGCCTGTCATACTTTGCTTTGACAATGATCTCTTCTCTTGCAACATCCATTTTTCCCTGCTCCACTGGATTATCTACCAGTATACAATAGTGCTGTTATTTTTCTTGGTTTAAAAAAAAAGTGGGGGGGAGGAGGGGTCTCCCTTGACCCCTTATTCTCCTCCAGTTTCTACTCTATTTTTTCTTTTAGCAAAACACTTCTTAAAGAAATGTCTGTAATCACTCATTTCACTTTTCTTCTCTTTCTCTCCAGAAATCATTGCAGTCTTTGGTACTTTGGTACATACCGCTTTCTCAAAATCGCTTCTTCTCAGACACAGGAAGGACTTCTCTGTTGGGAAAGACGATGTTCAATTCTAGGGCTTCAGTTTACTCAGTGTATCAGCAATCCTTAACACAGATGATCACTCCTACCTTGTTGAAACACTTCGTCTGGATTTTAGGAAACCATGTTATCTTTATAACCTGCATCCAGCCAGTTTCATATCCTTTAAATAACATCTATGCATTTGTGAATTTCAGAGCATATTTCCAGCCCAGATACCTCGTCCAAACTTGAAACTCACCCATCCATCCGTTCGATACACTTCATTGGATGTCTAATAGACGTCTAAATGTAACAGCTCAAACCTAGGCTCTTGAATTTTGACACCCAAAACCTATTCCTCTTGTAGCCCCCTCCATCTGAACGAATGGCAACCACATTTTTTCGGTTGCTTAGACCCAACATTATGATGATATCCTCCATTGCCTTTAACTGCTTGTAAAAACTCGTCCATCACTATCACCCTCATTCAAATCGTCATTGTTTCTTTCCTGGATTATCCTAATAATCTCTTACTTGTCTTTCTTCTTAAACCTTCCACACAGGCAAACTAAACCCCAACTAAATTAGAACATCCACGCTAAAGGGGGTCATCTTATAATCAGTACAGCTTAAGTCCTTTTTCTTGAGGAAGTGACAGCAAAAGTGGGTTCAGATTCACATTCCACTATCTACATTCTGACTCTGGGTACACCAGGGACATTTGTAGCCATTGCTCGCTCTTTTATGAAATATGTATGTCATTTGCTCTCTTGACCCCAAGAGATTTCGAGGCGCTTAAACAAATACAAACACACATCTGTGCATGTAAAATTTATAAAGTGCTGCCCAAATAGAACATGATAATTAGTGTAATTATTGTGACAACAGGATACATGAGTGTACAGTGTATACTAATTCTTCAAGTATCATAAAATATTAATAATTTCAGATTAATAGAAACCATAATATAATAACCACTTCATAGAATCTACTGCACAAAATGAATGGGGGAGGGGAAAAGAGTATAGCCCAGCCACTTGAGATGGACTTGTAAAGATTTATTGAGCCCAGGGAACAATCTGCAGTCTAGTAAATTGCCATTTGAGGGGTGTCACAAATAATAATGTGCTACACTTTAGAATGCACAGGTGTCCAAAGGCTATTATAATCCAAGCATTGCACTAAAATTGTATGAAAGTAATAGCATAGCTACTATGAGAAGGGTACTCAGAAAACAGCTTTAAAAAAAAAAACTATTTAGTACAATCACGGCTGCCTTTCATCCAATAAAAACCACAGCTCAAGAAAAAAACTTGAGAAATTAAATTCTCTGCTCCCAGTACAGCCGCTACTTCTTTAAGTAATAACTGCCGGGTAAAATAATTGCATAACAGAAAGGTGTCTGAAACTTGAGGCTTGTTAGATTCAACCCACGTAACAAGGGTTTGTTGAAACCTGATAGAGGAGCTGAAAGATACAGGGCCCCACCCCCACCCCCATCAGGCTACTTGCAGAATGAATGAATTGAGTGCTTTCCAGGAAGAATGTTGGTGTGGAATAGTTTTTGGAATATTTGGTCTGGAATATTCTTTAGGTCTATAGCAAAGGCGTGGGACGTTTGATGCATCCCTTTTGTTGCCTGTGTCCTTGTGTCAGTTCTAGAGTGAAATTTCCATTATGTTCAACTGATTAGTTATTTAGTTGAAATGTCCCACAAACACGGTTCCGTATTCAGTTCTGAATACAAAAAAAATAGGAAAGCTGCTTTTTCTGTGCTACACGCTTAAATCCAGCATCATACTTTCTATCTTATGAAAAAGATATGAGTTTAAAAATGTTACTCAGATACTGGGCTGGATCATTTCCTTTCAGGGCAGCGGTTAAGGGATCCAGGGTACATTAAAGATTATAACAGGGCATCATAATCATAATTGTCATTATTATAAACCATTTTAGTCTTTCCTTTTTTTCCAATTTCCCTATCTGCTAGGAATTATGCTAGGTATTAGAGCCACAAGGATGAACAGAAAAGATACGGTCCTCAATGTGTTAGTTTTGTGTAATGTTCAAATATCTGGCCTCTTAGTTTCTGACATCTGTAGACTCTGTTTCCCTCCACTACTTCTTTTGGATTCTCTCCTCTCTTCCATACTTTTGAGATCATGCTCCGTTGGAATTCTATTTCAAGCTTACTTTCTTTAATGTAGGAATTTAGTCTGGAAGGGATTTTCGGACTGTCAGTTTTAAAAGCTCACAGCATCCTGATGGCTTCAACCCCTTTAGACAGTCCATTGGACCCCATGCAATGACTCCTTAATAGGAGTTTGGTCCTCACACCAACTCGTCCTCTCCTTGGAGTTTCTGTTGGCTGTTCGAGATCCTCTTGCTCCCACCACACTTCCCTTTGCTTCCTCCTGCATTACTGCCGATGCCACGCAGGTCTTTTAGGTGTCTTGGTTTGTCCATACCTGCTCATATTTGGGGTTTGGGGGTTACAGACCCATTTTCACCTCTTTTTCTTGTTGATGTTATCTGTTATCTATTCTGGTCTTTTCCTCTAATTTATGGGGGACCCAGGGAGATTCAAAGACTCTACCACCATTGCCATCTTCCCAGAATTCAAAACATGTATTTTTGAACTTGTCTGGACAAGTAGAGAATCTCTGGGGACGGAGTAAATCTAAGATTTATACACATGCCAGAAGTTATAACAGCACAGCTGGTCTGCAAACAGGACTGGAAACTGTGAATCAGGCAGTTGTTTATCAATATCAGAATGTTTTTATTCTTGGAAAGCTTTCTCTCAGGCTGTTAAATCTATGCTCACTAGCATTCTATGAATATGTATATATACATATAGACCGCAGACAAAAAAATGCACACATAATATTTTGGAGATGGGAACCAAAAAGGATGCTACATTACCACCTGTGTCTAATTAAATATTTGTGGTAATTTCATGTAATAAAAAATTAAACAACCATTTGGTACCAAGTAATATATCCTATTTCCTCCATCAGTTGTGTGCTTCAATATGCTCTGTGGTTGATTGTTTTAACTTGGACTTGGTGTTAATAGCTTCTACTGTTTGTTCCAGTCCGTTGAATTTTACATTTAATATGCCCCCTGCTTGCGCCTCTTTCCTCCACCCTTCATCCAGTGAATTCTTTCTTGTTGTGAGATCTTCACTTGAAGGTCCTTTCCTCAAAAAGCCTTTCCTGACCACGCCACAGCCCAACCCCGCTTAACATCTGTCTCTCCTATTCTTTGTGCTGATAATGAGTTCTTCCGTAGCCCCTAGCAAGTATCGATGCTTGAATAAACAGCAGAACGGCCTCCTTATGACTCACATGCTCTTTCTCTAACTGTGTGGTTTTGAAGACTGAGGTCCAGTCAGAACCTTTTCTAAAGAGGTTTTAAGGGTCACATAGCACAGAGCGTCCACCGCCGCTCTCGTGTCTGAAGGTCTGTGCTCTATGACTTCATTGATGAGTTCGTTGTTGGAGTAGGAATCATGGTGCCTCGCTTTTCTTGGGAAGGCCCAGCCAGAACAATGTCACGGAACTTTTGTTGTTGTTGTTTTATCATTATTTTGTCTGTACAACGGCTCTCCTACCCTACTAGGAACCACTCCCTCCAAATAGTCATATACTGTAGGTTCAGGGTTGGCCAACTAAACCAAGTTGGCCTGTTCAGGATTTCCTTGCAGGGATATAAAACCAGGATTAAGGGATAGCTGCTCTTTTCAGCAGAGGATCTATACACCCTAGAGATACGGTCAGCCCTGTCCTACCATGTGGACTTGTCATAAGGAAAAGTGGCATTCTGTGAGCCAGAATGGTGTCATCTGGCGGAAATGAGAGATGGGGGGTGTTGTGTTGGCATTTGTGGCCCTGGCTAGAGTTTATTTCTGAGGCCTCACTGAATCTACATCTTCGGTTTCTATAAGAAATTTTTGTATTTTCTCTCTTTTTTTTTTTTTAAAAGAAATTTCTGTGTTCTAAAATCACTTTTCCTTTTAGCACAATCTCATGTAGTGGGTCTTTGCTAGTTGTCATCTGCAGAGACCTAATCCAAATACTAATTCTTAGCTAGCTATGGAATGAGCACATGACACAACATGTGAGAGTGACACATGCAGATAGCTTCCGGTTGAGGAAACCAGCAGTGGCTGCGACAAGTGAAGAAGGTTCGTTCTCCATACAGCACTTGGTTATGTTAAATAGGGCACAGGTAGCTATGCAGAATTTGTTGTTCAGTTGGCAATGAGCATCAGCAGTGGACTTGAGATTCATCGAAGCCCTTTAACTGTGGCTTCAGCATCTTCCAGATGCGTCATCCTTCTTAGAGCCCAGCCAACTTCCTCAGTAACAGCTGCAGAGCTCATGCGAAGCAGTGGCGTAGTCTTTTGAGCTCCACTGTCTGCAGCCCATCTTTCAGTAATTAATGCTGCTGCTTAACTTCCTCCTGGCCCATCGCGGCACCACTGAGGGACGGGGCTGGAGGAAGACACTGAGTCTAAATATCAAACCGGTTTCTCTGCCTCTGGTGCAGAAACCACCTGGGGCAGGAGATAACCCTAACTACACGCCTCTTCAAGGAGCTCTTTGGCTCTTGCTGTTATCACAGAAACTCCCTGTGGATGCTTTCGCAAGCTGAAGCCCCGATAGGATGTTTGAGCCTAGCTCCGTCAATGATTCTGTGGTCCAGTGCCTCCTCAGGTGGGTGTTCGTACCCCCTGCCTGGGCCATGCTGAATCTGAGTCCAGGACGGGAAAGTGTGTTAAGTCATGGTTTGTGGAGCTAAGGAGTAACTTCCTTGAATGGCCAGCTCTAGGTAGAATGAGAGTAAGAGACAGACACAAAGCTTAGGGCCTTGGGACGTCGTAGCTGCTCAGGTGAGTCAGCCAGACTGACGGTTTGGTAACGGGTGCGCCTCTCCGACTACCACAGATACTGAGGGAGAGGTGCCGGATGAACGGAAACTTTCAGTGCAGCTTGCAGCTTTCTGCTGATCTGGAACAAATCTCCACGTTCCAGGACTGATCCACTACTTTTCACTTGGATTGTTTGATAATACAAGCAATACCTTCTTTTCCTCTTTTTGCATGTTCTTGATGTTATGACATCAATAAAATAAAATAAGGAAATGAAAATAAGGAAAATACTTAGGCTTATCAGAACATTGATAAATAATTATAAACAACTAATTAGTATTTAAATAAGGAGCATGCCATAATAATCTGCATCAGAGCTTTGAAATAAGTTACTAGAAAATCCAAATTAACCTTTCCAACAATTCCTGATGTTTCATGTATTTGTTTGTACGTGCATATGTATGAGCAGTCAGATGTCTTCATACTATTATGTTACTGTTTCTATTCATTTTCGTATTTTACATTGTATGCCTGCCTTGTATGTTTAGAGTCACTAAGTATGAAACCTACATGGTTACAACTGGAATTGCTGTAAGTTTTCAAGTGTTGTCCCTAATTGCTATTACCATGGCTAATGACACTGTAGAAATGACGATGATCATACAAAAAAAGAGCAAATTGGATATTTTAAACTGAATAGTGCAGATTAAAACAGACTAACAAGCCTCATGTGAAAAGCCTATATTTAAGAAATATCCTATTTTCTTGAAACGAGATTTCCCTTCCTCTCCCTTCCCTTGCTTGTGCCTCTCCATACTCGCTTAGTGCTTCTATATTATGACATTCAGATTGTTGGAGCATAGGGAAACTCTGTCATAATGAAATGTCATTTCTTCCTAAAAGTCTCACACATTTAAATCTGTGGAAGTAATGAAGCTGATATCATCAAAATATCCCCGACTCTAAAATTAAATGTTTTTATTGATTTCTACAAATCTATGCCAAAGTCAGCATTTTATCATAATTTCTTATGGATTTTTTTTCTATCCATGGAAATCTATTAACTCCAAGTCTGAGCTTTAGCTTTTCTTTTTTTTCTTTGCTGAAATTTGTGTTATAACATTAGGTTTCTTGGCAGGCATTAATTTTAAGCCCCTTTAAATACATTGTTACTCTCTTTAACTTAGGTGCCAGTTGTTAGGGCCAGATGAGAGTTACCGTGGCAGGTGCCAAATTAGAAAATACTTTTCAGGATCCCTGTTCAGTGTGGGAGGCGGAGGTCAGTAGGTAACTCTGTTGTATCAGATGGAGTAGACAGTTGAATATCAGATCTGTTTCACCAGCTCTAGCAGCTGTGAACCACAGGACTATGAGAGAGTAACTCTCCCGAGCTTCTGTTTGTCCATGTAGAAAATGTAGACAATAAAGAGAAGACAATAAAGGAATAAAGACAATAAGGAAACCTATCACTCAAAGAATGTAAGGGGAAATAGAATAATTTATAGAAAGGAGCTTTATAAGCTGATTAAAACTGAAGTCAGAGGCTGTCAGCTTTCCTGTGACTTTGGTCCATGTTCTCATTTCTTTGGCATACCTCGGTGGAGCAAGGTCGGGGTCGTCCTAGGGTATTCCCAAGCTCCTCGTGAGAAACTTCGTCGCAGGTTTCCCAGGAAAGTGGGAGTGGTACACACCGTTTGCTGAATGTCTTTGGGGCCCCCAGGGAAAAAAATAGCTTATACAAGGGTGAGCCTTGGATACAACAAATCCTTTACATTACTTGTTTTTATAACTAATGAATTTTGGAATAATTGAGGTTATATAGAGACAATTTTAATATTTTGATTAAAGATAAAACATTTTCTGATGGAAAAGGGGAAATAAGGAAAAGTCCTGTGTATTCCCTTTTTATCATTCAAGTCTCTGAATTTCACATAGAAATTCTGGAATTGAAACAAACGTGTGAATACCACAGCACTTAAAGATATGCAAGTGAAATTGTCAAATTTAAGCACAGCCACCTACACTGCCCCTACATATATGGGATTTCACTATTCAGATTTATGCATTAAGTATTTTGATGAGACACCACTAATCCTATGGACTGCACATATGAAATGTGGAACAAAAGGAGAACATCTGATGTTACCCTGGAGATATGTTATCTGTTTAGCAAAATTATGGACATAAAATCATAGGGTTTTTTGTTGTTGTTGTTGTTGCTGTTGTTGCTTATAATGGTACTTTCCCTCTACATTTCTAAACCATTTTACTTGCTTTTTTCCTTTGAACCCAATTGCTCTTTTATGACCTTCAAGCCTGTGGGGCGATCATCAAATGAGAGGATTAACTTCTGAAGGTTAAGAGTGAAGATGGTCATGAGAATAGACTCTCTAATTATAAGGTTGAATATGGCATATTATACTACAAAATCCTAAATAGAATTTATTAACTAATAATTCAGTTCTAAGTGCTGCCTTCAGCTCATCGCCTCTTTTAGGGCACTGCGGGAAGGGGCTGTGGTGGGAGCAGTAAGTCCTGTGCAGTCTCTCGTGGTCATTCTGCTACACACTATACGATGCTCGTGTTTGAATCTGCTCCCTGTTCTCAAGACTCGCATCTCTCTGTCTGACATCTTTAGGTCAGACCCGCAGGGCACAGTTCAGGGTAAGAAATAGCCCAGACCAGGATGCCTGGGTGACTCAGTCGGTTAAGCGTCTGCCTCCAGCTGGGGTCATGATCCCAGGGTCCTGGGATCGGGTCCCGCATCTGGTTCTTGGCTCAGCGGGGATCCTGCTTCTCCCTCTGCCTCTGCCTGCTGCTCCCCCTGCTTGTGCTCTCTCGCGCTCTCTCTCTCTCTCAAATAAATACATAAAATCTTAAAAAATAAAAAATAAAAATAAAAAAAGAAATAGCCCAGACCTACTACAGAGAACACCTTATTCCATTTATTTTGCCTCAAGAGTTCACTTGTAAGTCTTGCGAGATGATGGTATTCAAAGGACTAGCAGAGGATTCGCTATCAGAAATGTTTTCCTGGCCAATCTGAGTTTGAGTCAGACTGTTGGTATTTACTTGGAAACCTCTCTTGGTGCCAGCAGCTTCTAATCTATTAAGAAGGGGATGCTGATAAACTCCGCCTCATAAACTCTGATATTCCAATTTAGTTCGATATAAACTCTGCAAGTGATTATCAGACATGCCTAAACTAACACATATAAAGCAGGACTTGCAGACAGTGCTGAAAAATACAAAGTAGCTTCCCCCAGCACAGGACAACAAGGCAGTGGCTTTGGCTTTGTAAACACTACTAAAAAAGACAAGCCCATTAAATCACAGAATTCACAAATTTGTCTGCAGAGTATAGACTTCCTTCAATAGAGGATGTATTGGCTATTATAGGAAATGCATCGAGGCACAGGGAAGATTGCATGAATGCTCTCGTGTTTGTGTGACATGACCATCTGGTAAAGGAAGCAAATAGAATAATACAGACTTGTATGTAAATTTGTTAGACTCTGAGTCTCCTTGCTATCCAAAGCCCACTTCTACTTGAATGTTAAGTGCCGGTAAGTACAGATACAATGTTAAAGAGAGTTCTAAATGACCCATTCTTAAACTCAACACTTGGAATATATTTTTGTGCACGGAACAAAATCATATTTATGGAAATGGGGTTTTGTTATTTCTCACTTATCGGTGATCACGTTTGAGTCCTAGCCTGGTTTCTCCTGCACATCTGTGGCACATGTGCATTAGTGCTTGCCATTTGTTGTTTTCCATTCTGAGCATGAGAACACAGTCCCATTAGGGATTCATTAGTCCCACAGTCCCATCAGTCCCACCAGTCCCATTGATGACATCTCAACAGTTCTACCTAGCTCCGAATGGGAGGAACATCAGAGTCCATAGAACTGCCAACATAAACTTCAGATTTTCTGTGTTTCTAAATCATCTTTGGTAGCACACCCCTGAGATCTTTCCTTAGAATTAGGTATTGCTAGCTTCTTAGATAGCATCCTTAATTTTTTTTTTTTTACCTTCATTTTTGGGGACAGGAAAACGCCACCACCAACAAAACCAAAACCTGCTTTTGCCTTCCTAATGACTCAAGTAAAGCAAAAGAAAACATAACCTAAGGCTGACCTAAAAGTCAGTTTCTGAACTTAGCTCAAGAAAGAGTCTGTGGGGGCGCCTGGGTGGCTCAGTCGTTAAGCGTCTGCCTTCAGCTCAGGTCATGATCCCAGAGTCCTGGGATCAAGCCCCGCATTGGGCTCCCTGCTCAGCGGGAAGCCTGCTTCTCCCTCTCCCACTACCCCTGCTTGTGTTCCCTCTCTCACTGTATCTCTCTCTGTCAAATAAATAAATCTTAAAAAAAAAAAAAAGAAAGAGTCTGTGTTTATGACCCAAATGCAGCCATTGAATGAAGAACTAAGCAGAAATAAGTCTTTCATAGCCAGTAGAGCAGAAGCAGTAACACTTTCCGAGTACAAGAGAGAAATTCTCTTCGTTCATTCTCCTCCTGCCCCACCCAATTTGAAAGAATCAATTACCTAACTGCCCATGTTATATGGGACTACCTATACATTATATAGACTTCTGTATAACTGTACAAAATATTCAAGAAAATCTGGTGCATGGTTTACATTCTGGATGCCTAATGCCAGCAGAAGTTTTCCTTTTCTCATGCCGCTTTTCAGGACTGTCTACAAGCATATATAATTTTTAAGGAACACATACTTACTTTTATACAATTTGATGTTTTGTTTTTTATTTTCAGCTTCATCTTACATCAGACACATTGTCTTGACTGCTATCTGCATTTCATACTATTTTTATGGCAGCATAATTGACCATTGTATTCATATGTACATAAATCATTTCTGGCTGATAGAACCTTCAGGCTGAATCTAGTGTCCTGTTATAGGTGATGCCACGATGAAGATATATGC
Organism: Ursus arctos; assembly: GCF_023065955.2. Taxonomy (NCBI): domain Eukaryota; kingdom Metazoa; phylum Chordata; class Mammalia; order Carnivora; family Ursidae; genus Ursus; species Ursus arctos. The sequence continues at coordinate 31,144,519 of NW_026622985.1, read as the reverse complement.
TTGCATAGGGTACTTGCAGTATCTTAGTTTTATACAGTAACAGGATCACATCCTGTTACTCTACATGTCGTTTGGTCTTCTCTGGGGTTCTGGCTGGCTATTTCTGTGTTATAAATCACTCTCCATTTAGTGGCTTAAGGCCACAACAGTTTTATTATGCATATGGAACTGGTGGTCAGAAATTTTGACAGGACACTCTGGAGATAGAATGTTGTTTAGGGCCTCTGCTGGGAAGACTGAAATGGTGGGGGGTGGGGGGTAACTTGAATGACTGGAGACTGGAATCATCTAGAGGTTTCTTTACTGCCATACCTGTCTACTGGCCTGGGATGACTTAAAAGCTGGGTTCCACTAGGACTGGCCACCAGAATGCTTACCCACGGACTCTCCACATGACTCGGACTTCTCACAGTATGGTATCTGGGTTCAGAAAGAGAATGTCCTGCAAGGGAACAACTGGCATGGTGTTGCAAGTGTACAAAGCAGAACTCAGTCATGTAGGGCTTTGTCGGGGACAGGCTCCTTGAGACCTAACATTAGAAGTCATTGAAGTTGCCTCAGTTCCGTTCTCCTGGCTACAAGTGTGTCTGTTGGTGGAGCCAGCTGAGATTCAAGGACATTAGACTCCCTCCCTTAATGGGGGACTGATTAGGTCCCATTACAGAAGAACAAATGGGATAGAAGTTGCAGCCGTCTGGGCCATGCATGAGTTGTGACAGTATTATTTCTGGGGGGACAAGATTTTAGGTGTATATATTGTGTGGTTGAACTGTGGAACTGAAGTTTCATTTGGGTCAGAGGGTTTCTACAAACCACTTTCCCAACTGGGAGAGAAACATGGCTTTCATTCCGTTCTGTAAACCACTAACAGAATGTGGATTCCTTCAGCCTTCATCACTCAAACCTCAGAAACAACTTTTCAGTGGGGCCACAGTGTTTCTGATTCACCTCCTTGTTTTGAGTTGGAGCCAGATCTCTTCTCAACGTTCAGTTCTTTTTTTCCAATTATAAAAGTAAACATGCCCTCAGACATACGCTTATCATCTCCTCTTTCAACCTGAAAGCTGATGGCTAGGATTATGCAAAGTACCTGATTTAGTTGATTAAGTAATCCATTTAGTTCTTCCTTCTTGCATGAATGCACCAATACATACATTTATTCCTTTAACAAATGTTTATTGAGTAGTTTTTTGCTAAGTTAAGTACATTGTGAATAAAGGTATGATCCCCACTCTCTCGGAGCTTAATGGATTTTAGGGCAGGGTAAGAAGACATATTAAAAATGCATATCATAGTACACATACAGTAGCGTATTGTGATAAGTGCAGTGAAAGATAAGTGATGAGAGTGATGTGTGAAGAATGAGGAACCGAACTGGTAAAGAGGGAGAAGTAAAGTGTTTGGGACAGGAGACAGCATCTGGAAAGGAAGTTTATCACTGAAGAATGGAAGGCAGGGCAGTTTCACTAGTATAGCCAGTAAAGACAGAAACAGGGCAAAAGCTTAGTGAGGCAGGCGATGGTCTGGTCCTGCAGGTCGGTTGAACAGTCTGAATTCTATTCTCAGCATAAAGTAAAATTATTAAATGATCTGAAGGGAGAGGTGTTCTAATTAAAAAAAATTTTTTTATTGAAGTATAAGTTCTACTAAAGTGAAGACACGCGATGTTATGTTAGTTTCAGGTGCACAGCCCCGTCATTGGACAGCTCCGTTACGCTTTGCTCACCACATGAATAGCTGTCATCTGAGAGGCGACACAATTTGGCTTATTCCTTAAGGGCTATTTGGATAGAGAATAGTGTGAGGAAGGTCGGAAGGATTCCACAGAGATCGGTAAGGTACCAACCCAACAATTCGGTTGCAAGATAATCCGGGTTGGTTAGAGGAGGTAGAGAGGATTAGAAAGCTTTCAGGTGTGTCTTGACGTGTAAGAATATTGGTGATAAATGAGTTGTAGGGGATATGGATAAATTGCTCAGTGTGGCTCCTTCGGTGGAGCTATCTTTAATGACAGGCAAAGCCATAGAACGATGAGTCACGCTCTCCTCCACACCAGTCAAACGGCAGGTGGCGGCTAATGACTTGAGGAGGCAGCTCCGGGGTATGGAAAGGAAGATGCCCTGTGGGCTGAAGTTAAAACGTACTGCCAAATTCTTACAGGCTCCCCAAAGCCCTAAGGCTATTATGGCTGGAGGAAATAAAGCATAGGTGAGTAGCAGAAGATGAGGTCAGAGAGATAACAGGGACCCACACTGTGTCAGACTTTATAAGTCAAAATAAAGACTTAGAATTTCCGTAGGAGTAAGATGGGGAGCCATGGCAAGTTTTCATACAGAAAATAGGCATGATCTCATAATGTTTTAATAGAGTTAGTCTGTGTTGAAATGAAATTACAGATGAACAACATCAGATTGAGGGGCACAGATGAGGAGGAAAATGCAGAAATTCGTGGAAACAGATGACGGTAGCTTATACTGAGATGTTGGTCCTGGAGGTGGAAAGCAGGGGTGAATTTCTAGAAAATCTTTGTAAGCCATTTGCTTCAGAAATAAACAGTTTGGTAACCATAATTCCTTGCACTCTTCCAGAAAGCACAGGTTAAAAATATCACTCTGCGGTTTACTGAAACAACATACCTAGCAGGAGAAGCGTTGTCATACTTCGTGTTAACATGTCAAAGGATGATGCTACCACACCCATTTTGAGTATGAAAGTTAATTTCTTCATGAAAGCACTGAAAACAAGAAGCTGCGAATACTTTCCACTCGTGCTTTTCTTCCTTTGCAATGCAAATTTCCTATATGTATCTGTTTCAAAGTAGAATAAAAGGATTATTGGGGATATGCCATCGTATGCACGATCTTCCTTTAGGGGATAACAAAGACCTTACCGTGTTCTTAGCTGAGATGCTTAGAAGTTCTATGTGCAGTGTATATATCTTGTTGGATTCTGAGTCAAACGCATGAACTTAAAGAAAAAAATCTGGTAGGCAAATATAAGCAACTAATGAATATTTGATCATTTTAAGGAATTATAGTCATAATTTTAGGTATGATTAGTGATATCATAGTTATGTTTTCAAAATGTCCTTATCTTTTAGAGGTTCATACTGAAAAATTGACTAATGAAACTATAGAATGTCTACGATTTGTCTGAAAACAAGCCTTTATGTGGATGTGTGAATGTGTGTGCATGTGAGTTGGGAGGTGAAAGGAATGGGGATATACAAAAACAAGACTGGCCGTGAGTTTCTAATTGGCAATACTGCAGAATGTGTTTGTAAGGCTTTATTACACTATTTGGTCTGCTTTTGGTATTTTGCAAATTAAAAAGTTTTTAAAATGAGATGTTACATTTATAAAACAAGTGATGTGATAAAGAAAATGTATGAGATTGGCTAGCTGCCCAGGAGTATCTCGTAGTGTGATAATAATCAAAGATGATCAGCTCAGTCCGGGGTACAGCCCATAGGTTGAGAAATTCCATTTTCTAAGGCATCCAGAATTAGTGGAATGTATGTGACTGATTCATATTACTCAAGTTCAGAGCATTAATTTAAAATTGAAGATACTTTTTTCTAGGGCTCAAAATTCTTGGGCCTTTTGCTATATGTACCCCTTGCACACATCAGAATAGGAGGTTATAAATGTGCAAGGAGCTAGAGGAAAAAGAGGTACACTATTTTGAAGGATATGTTACTCATGGCATTGTGAGGACTGCTGAGCCCTCTCTGATCTTCAATAAAGGGCAACTCTCCAGGGATCAGAGGCCAGTATTGTTTCTCCAAATCACTTGGTCTGTGCTTGACATACACGCATTGTCAAATTCTATGCTTTTATATCCCATGCTTTCAGGCCCTTTTGATGATATTCAATGGTGAAGTTATTTAAGTGTTTTAGACAGATATTCTAATTTACTCACTGACTATGGGTCAGGAAGCACGCTAGCCATGTGTCCATGGGTTTCTTCCATAGATCTCATTCACGAATTGTTATTCCTAATATCATCTTGAGGTAGTTACCATGACATTTGGTCATGCCTTGCTGTTGTCACAGAGGATGGAGATCCAATGTATAGGTACCCTTTCATGTTTACAGATTTCATAGATGCGGGCTGGACATCTTTGGAAGACCATCTGTCCGCTAGAGTAATCCTGATCTACAGCCTTGCATCTGCATCTAAAATAACTACCCTTGAATTAAGTATGAAGTTACTTTATTGAATTTATAAAATCTCTATCTTTATGAAAAACATGCTTCCCAAAGGAAATAGTTGATATTGTTATGTTTGTAAATCTGGGTCTTTCAAGAATGTTAAGGTTATACTATTATTATTTTCATGAATACACATGATTTACTATATACATTTTACTATAAAAATTTACTGTATATATAATTTCAGTGTATAATTGGAAGGAAATTTTATACCAACTCTATTTGATATAGAAGTGTCCTAGATGGAGTCATAACTTTCATACTCATTTCCAGCTCCCCTTCCCAGTTCACTCTTCTTATAAACTCAGTATAAGACCAAGTATATTACTATCAACAGCCTCACATAGAATAAAATGCACATGTAAGAAACGGTAACAACTTGTCTACCTAGCATATGGTATGTGTGTATCATCATTATATATGAATTTTTGGAGGGATGGCAAAAGTAATATAACCTCTTTATAAAATTACAGAAATAATAATTTAGAAAGAGAAAAAAAAACCCTCAAATTCTAAATCCAGTGATAACCATTATTAAAATTGTGCATGAATTTTTCTGGTTTTCTTTTTCTTATGCATCTGTTTACATACATATTTACATATAAATATAGTTACATATTTTTAAACAAGAGTGATATTTTTTATTTATTGAGGTGAAATTCATATATAAAATTAAGCATTGAAGGTGAGCAATGTCATTGGCATTTAGTACATTCACAATGTTGTACAAAATCCATTTCTATCTAGTTCCAAAACCCTGGCATTTCCATCACTCCAAAATAAAACCCTATATGCGTTCACACATTCTCCCCAATTCCCTCTCCCCACCCCCACCTCCTAGCTATCAATAATATGCATTCTGTCTCTGTGAGTTTGTGTATTTTAGACAATTCATATCAAAAGAATAACACAATACCTAACTTGTGTGTCGGTTTTCTTTCACTGAGCATAATGTTTTCTTTTTTAATTTTTTTATTACGTTAGTCACCGTACAGTATATCATTAGTTTTTGATGTAGTGTTCCATGATTCATTGTTTGTGTATAACACCCAGTGCTCCATGCAATACATGCCCTCCTTAATACCCATCACTGGGCTAACCCATCCCCCCCCCCCCAACCCCTCAGTTTGTTTCCCAGAGTCCATAGTCTCTCATGGTTCATCTCCCCCTCTGATCTTCCCCCCTTCGTTTTCCCCTTCCTTCTCCTAATGTCCTCCATGCTATTCCTTATGTTCTACAAATAAAGGAAACCATATGATAATTATCTTTCTCTGCTTGACTTATTTCACTTAGCATAATCTCCAGTTTCATCCATGTTGATGCAAATGTTGGGTAATCATCCTTTCTGATGGCTGAGTAATAGTCCATTGTATATATGGACCACATCTTCTTTATCCATTTGTCTGTCGAAGGCCATCTCAGCTACTTCCACATTTTGGCTGTTGTGGACATTGCTTCTATGAACATTGGGGTGCATGTGGCCCTTCTTTCCACTACATCTGTATCTTTGGGGTAAACACCCAGTAGTGTAATTGCTGGGTCATAGGGTAGCTCTATTTTTAACTTTTTGAGAAACTTCCACACTGTTTTCCAAAGTGACTGTACCAACTTGCATTTCTACCAACAGTGTAAAAGGGTTCCTTTTGCATAATGTTTTCAAAGTTCTTCCACTCTATAGCATGTATTGGTATTTCACTCCTTTTTCAAGGCTGAATAATATTCCATTTCATGTATATACCACAATTTGTTCATCCATTAGTTGATTGATGGACATTTTGCTGTTGCTTATTTTTCGTTATTGTGAATGGTGCTATTATGAATATATGTACATACACATCTTTGTTAAGCACCTGCTTTCAATTCTTTGGGGCATATAACTAGAAGTAGAATTGTTGGATCATATGATACTTCTATGCTTAATTTTTTGATAAATAAGAGTGGCTTATTTCATACACATGATTGTGCAATGTGCTTTATCAACTTGATAAATACTAAATGTCTTTTGATAACATTCTATGTTTACTTTAAAAGTTCCTCAATTTTGGCCACAAGTGCTATGTAGTTTTTATCATGATTATAGTAGGGGAAAATATTGTTCTTTTTGTAAGCCTGTATTTCAGAGTATATCATCTGGAACTTAATTGAAATCTGTTGTAGAAAAAAATGTCTTTACAACAAGCATTCAAAGAAATACAACTGTTACCTATTTGTTTAGATAACAGAGCCATTGAATTCCATTTCATGAATTTTTCAATTTTCATGTACTGAATTGAATGAATACCAATTTTTTTTGATAGATACACCTTTTTCTTTTTATTCTTCCAAAAAAAATGGGTCCAAGGTTATAACATTGTATAAAAATCTTACCATTTACATCATTGTAGGTGGAACTGGAGGGTATTATGCTGAGTGAAATAAGTCAGTCAGAGAAAGACAATGATTATATGGCTCCTCTCGTGTGTGGAATATAAGAAACAGTGCAGAGGATCATAGGGGAAGGGAGGGAAAAGTAAATGGGAAGAAATCAGAGAGGGAGAAAAACCATAAGAGACTCTTAACTATAGGAAGCAAACTAAGGGTTGCTGGAGGGGAGGAGGGTGGGTGGGGTGGGGTAACTGGGTGATGGGCATTAAGGAGGGCACGGGATGTGATGAGCACTGGGTGTTACGTGCAATTGATGAACTACTGAACTCTGCATCTGAAACTAATAATGTACTACTTGTCGGCTACTTCAATTTAAATTTAAAAAGAAAAAAAAATACATTTGTCAGATAAAAAGTCAGTTGAAAAAAACGGAAGCTTGTCCCCACAGTTAGTGTATTCGGGCTATGAATCAACTACAAGAGTGAGAGCACTGTGTATATGTGTATGAGAAAGTACCTATACAATTCTTACTCATTTAAACCATCCAAACATTATTTGTCAACTCTGTGCCACATACTTTTGTAGGCAGTTGAGGTTCATCGGTGTTTAAGAGACAAACATGGTCTCTCTCAGAGACTATGTAACATGTTTACATTTTCCATTCTTTTAATAAGTATAATTATGATTATTGACATATGCTAAGGATATGGAGTTGGCATTTTCTTAGAAAATAATTCCCTTGACAAATGCAAAAAATCGAGTTAAATACAAATGTGTAACCTAAGAATCATTCAACATTTTGCTTCATTTGAGCTATCAGTAGTAAATCTGAATAATTCAGAGAAAGGACAATTGTTATCATAAGTCATATCTTTATTGTCTGTTATTTCTCAAAACCTTTAGTCTTCTCTTCCTATTTCAGAGAATGGCTGGCTGTTTCTCAAGTCAGTTTCACTCTTTTTTCAATATTCCTGGACTGCATTTCTCTGCCTCCCTTGCAGTTAGGTTTGGCCGTGTGAATGAGTAAGTGAGCAAGTGGAATGTTGGCAAACGTGCTGTGTACCAGTTCGAGCCATGGCGCATGCCAGTCTTCCATGAGAGATCTTCCTTGCTCTCTCCCTCCATGCCGGCTTGATGCAGATGGGCCCAGTAACCTTGGAAGCCATGTTGGATATGGTAAAATCAAAATCTGGAAGGAGCATGAGGGTTGGTTCTCCACTGGAAGGAGAGCCACCTGCTGAATAGAAATACCCACGGTAAACTTTGTTTTAGGACATTTTGTGCATAGCAGCAGCTGGAGTTACCTTAACTGTTATACTTCCCTCCCTAAATGGCAAAGGAAAGCAGAAGTGTCAATGCGTTGGAAAGAAAAGAGCTATTTCGTGGTTTAGAATTGAATATAAAAATAGGGTTGGTTGCTCTCAAAATCTCTTTTCTTTTTTTTAAATATATATGTAAGTAGGAAGCAACCTTGCTTAACTCGTTCCCTCAGAATGAAAGCTTAAAGAGAGCCAGACAAATTCATGAATTTACTTTTTAAGTTTTACTTTCATTTTTTTAGTTCTTTTAAAATTTAACTGAACATCTAAAGGAAGAGAACGAGGACACAATGAGCAGAAAATGAGACAAGTAATTTTCTATATTTTCCAATTGTGCAAAACTCAGTTGAAAATAACTGAAGAAATGCAATACTTGTAATCAATGTGATTTGAACTCAGTGGCAAGCAGATATAGGTGAGTTTCAACATATTAATAAAAATGAAATAATCCGGTTTAAAAAAATTTTTTTTAATTTTAGTGTCAAAGATGGTGTGAGTCAGAAGGTTAAAAATTAAGTGGCAAAATAAATGAGTAATAGGTCATATTGAGGGAGAAAAACCCTGAAAATTGAATTTTGGAGTTTTGGATTTTGTAAAGTAGTAATTGATAAAAAATAAAGAACAGTGGGATTTATAAACAACAAAAAATATCCAGGACTTTCTTTATTATTGTTCTGATTCTTAGATAGATGGGCACTGTATCTATTACTGGAAATGTCTGAAAATGCACCAGAAGGGTAAAGGTGGACAAGTAGAAAGATTTTCCAGATGGGAGTAAATTAGATTTCAGAAGCTGAGAACTAGAGAGTTTGGGGTTGATTTATGCTAACACTTTAGAATGAATTATTAAGCAAATGGCTTGAGTGTTCTTAGAAAAGAAAATACTAACCATTAGCTAACATCTTTAGTAAGTTCAAGTCTTGCCAAATTAACCTGCTCTTCTTTTTTAAAGGGTAATTAGGCTGACAGTTGAGGAAATTGACGGAGTCTTTATACATCTTAATGTAAGCCAGGCATCTCACAAAGATTGCTTATACACAGGAAAGAATCATATGCTGTATAATATCACCCTTAAGTGGAATTCTGGTCAATTTATAAGTGGATGTGGAAGCCACTGTTGCAAAGCTAACTAAAGTTGTGGTTTTTCTTTCTTTTTTTCTTAAGCTTACTTAGGAAAAAATTCCACATTCAGTGGAAAAATAATCTTTATTTTGTTTGTAAGAGAACATGACTATATATACATGATTTAATATTATAAAATAATGTTTTATGAAATTAGTAATTACTCAGTAATTTATTTTAATAGTATATTACAGTTTATTTAAATGTGAGAATTCACAAGCAGCATACCACAAATTAAGTGCCATTCTGGAAGTTAATTTGGTATAAATGTATACATATGTGTGTACACACACACACACACACACACACACCAGCTTCAGCAGTAAGAAAATACATGACTCACAAGTAAACCGTGATGTATACATATCTTATCTAACTGAAAAATCATGAACTAAAATATGCAAAAGATTGTACTACATATTGTAGAGATAGCAAACAATCCCACCCAATAATCTAATAATAATGGTGCAAAATTAATACTGCTTTAAAATCAGAAAGGAAGAATGATAGCAAATGAAAATTCAGATGATAACTTGGGACAAGAGCGATAATGCCTAGTCAACAGTGTTCATTTTGAGCATTTCAGAATTTCCAAATATCTGCACATGAATTGATCTGGTAATCTGCTGTGTGACAAATCACTTCAAACGTAATGGCATAAAACAGCTGTCATTTTATTATGCTCATGGAGTCTGTATCAAGAATTTGGATGGAGTCTGTATTTGTTACCTAAGGCTGCTGTAACCAGTTATTACGTAATAAAATATGGTCATTTAAAACAGCTGAAAGTTATTCTCTCATAGTTCTGGATGCCTGAGGTCTAAAATCAAAGTTTGTGTAGAGTGGTGGTCTCCCAGAAGACTCTAGAAGGGAATCTGTCCTTTACTCAATTTCCAAATGGAAAATCTAGAGATGAAATCATAGTAATTGAACTGGAAATTTCACTAGATGAAATTAACAGCAAATATGGGTTGGCAGAAGAAAGAATGTATGACCTTGAAGATAGATCAGTAGACATCTAAACTGAAGAATAGAGAGAAAAAGCCAAAAGGAAAATTAACAGAAACTTAGATGTTCAGATAACATGTGGCGAAAACCTAGTCTTCATCTTATGTTAATGAGAATTCCCGAAGAGGAGAAAGTGAAAGGACCAGAAACGAAGAAATAATGGCCCCAAAGGTCCCAAATTGAATAAAAATCATTAAATTATAAGATGTTAAACGAACCCCAGGGACAACAAATGCTAACACAACATTGTAATATCTTCTGGACATGAACTCATTCCTTGCTCCATAAATACTTTATAGATGCTGTGAAACAAGATCTCCTGAGTTTGACTTGTGTCATCCAGCCTCAATGTGCCACAATTTTTAAAATTACTTTCTTTTATTTAAACCTCAGACCATGATGGTAGTTTGGGTTTTCACTTGCAGTAGAATTGTTACTTGTCCCAATGAGTGAAGGGGCATGGGAGGTGCAGGACGTCAGTTATGGAATGAATAAGTCACGAGGATGAAAGGTACAGCGCAAGGAATTTGTGCAATAACATTGTAATAGTCCTGCATGGTGTCAGGTGGTGGTTACGCCTGTGGCGAGGGTAGCATCAGGCATAGCGTTGAGTCACTGGCTTGTATCCTGAAATTAACGTAACATCGTGCGTCAACTATACTCCCCCCCCCAAAAGTGAAAATGCAAGAAAAAATAGTACTTCCCAATTAATTCCATTTCTTTTCTTCTCATTTATCTAGGGCAGGAACTGGCAAACTTTTTCTGTAAAGTGCCCAGAGAGTAAATATTTTCAGCTTTGTAGGCTACGTGGTATCTGTTGTAACTACTCTATCATTTTCATGTGAAAACCACTGCCGACAATATGTAACCTAATGAGCAGGGCTCGTTCTAATACAGTATTTACAAAAATAGAAAGTGGGCTAGATTTGGCGTGCGGACAGGCTGTAGTTTGCTGAGCCCTGTCTGGGATAATAAAAGATGTGCTCATCGGGTGGGAAAAAAGGAGGAAATTTTAGCCCTGAAATGACATGCCCTTATCAAAAAAAAAAAAAAAGATTGTGATCCACATAATTTTGAAAATGCTTATGTTATGGTTTTGTGTTATTAGGAAAAGCATACTTTCCTCTTTAAAAGAAAAAAATGATCAAATTTGAGAAATACTGACCTAAAGGAAGATCTCTACTGGTGAACTATAAGGTGAACTTTTTTTTTCAGCAATTTGTCTCAGTAATTTGGATGAAGTTTAAAAAAAAAACATCTTTCAAAATGGCAAAAGACACAAAAATAGTAAAGATACGTAATATTCTGGAGAGGAGAACAATAATTCACCACAATGAAGCCATTAGAATGATCTCTTAAAAACAATTTAACATGGTGGGATATTGCATAATATAACATTAAGTGAAAACAATAGGATAAAAATACAGTAAAATCTCAATTGTGTACAAAAGGTATGAGGAAAAAACACCAAATTATGAACAGTACAATAATATATCTGGTAATAACAGAATTTACTATTTGCCTTCCCTTTTTAAGCAATTTATAAAGTTATTTAATGCTCACAACTAACTTATACAGAGGCTTTTATCTTCATTTCTCAAAATGAGAAAGCTTAGGCAAATAAATGACTTGCTCATAGTCCATATATGGATCTGGATTTAAATTTAGTTTTTGTTCTGACTATAAAGGCAATGGTCTATTTGCTAGACTTAAAAAGTGGAACTTTGGCAGACTTTACTTTTATTCTCTATATACCATATATATTTTTGCATCTTTTATATTATCTACCTTGAAAGTATATTATTTTAATAATAAAAATACAGATTTGTTGATAATAGCAAATTGACATTTTACAGTCATTAATGTATGAAGATTACTGAATTCATATTCTCAAAAGAAATTCAGCAGTACAGATCTGGATGGAATAACATTGTATTAATGTAAATTTGGTTGACAGAGTTCAGGGAAAGCATTTACTTTCAACAGTCACACAAGCATGGTTACGTCAGCTTAAATACAGCATCTGTTACCTAGAAAAGTACTTTCAGTCCACAAAAGTTCGTTACTGATTTATGATGAGATAAGGAAAGAAATTAAGAGAAAGCAATTGACTGAGTAATTTTATATGAGATCAATGTAATAAGAAACAGCTTATATTCTGCATCTTTTTTCTCTCCTCTACCAAAAATTTTTAAACGAAACCTTGGTCCTCAAATAAAGAGAGGGATAAAAGACTAGTGGTGTTTCACTAGAGATAGCATGAGATTTACTGACCTGGGAGCTACTGGGTGGTACTGGTTATACGTGTCTTTGCTACTTACTCATACCTGGAGTCCTGGTACTTTCAGAAAGGAGAAATTAGGATAATGCAGAACCTGGAAATGACATGGCTTGATAAGTGGTAGGATATGGAAAGGTAGCAACAGGTGGTCTGATTGAGGATTCAAAGAATCATCATTGAAAAAAGGAGTGAGAGCTTATGATGTGTAGCGAGAACTAGAACCAAAAGGTGGAAATTAGTAGAAGAAAGATTTTGGCTCAAAAATCAGGAAGAAGCCTAATTCTTAGAATAGTGAAAGATGAACTTGTCCTCCTGTAATATAAATTATTCTGCAACATTAGAGCCACTCAAATAATTTCAGGGGATAAGGTGAAAGACCTTTTGGATAAGAGTTTTTCTTAAAAGTTCTTGCCCACTTCCGAGATTCGGTGTGTCTCAAAATAGGATAAATAATCTGGTTTGGTAGTTCTGTACTGGCTTATGCTGACCGTAACTCTCATTGAGGTCTGAAACCAATCGTGCTGCTGTCCGTGTAACTTCCCGACCTACTAATTAATTGGGTCAATCTTTCTTTTGTGATATGTTTTGGTCCCCTTAGGGGTAGCATTTTGGCTGCCCTCTATTAAAAAAAAAAAAAAAAATGTCGCTTATCCTGAAATGGTATCTGTAATCTCCATACATTTTCTCTCTAAGTCTTGATTTTTGTTCAACAATATACTTCTGGCCTTGAGCTATGCAGATATTTTTCTCAACATTATATCCTTACTTTTGCACCTGTATTCTAAAAGAACAAGCCGGTCTTGAAATAGACTCGGGAACGAACCGTGAATCTGACAGCCCTAGGTATAGCTAAGAAAAAATGAAATATTATTTTATATCCTGAAATACCCTCCTCTCTTCTAAACTCTCATAGGAACTTCTTTATACTTTATTTTCCTCATTGCATTATATTCATCATTCTTCTGCAATAAATTCATGCCACAGCTTAGTCTTTTCTCTTCTTGGTCTCTCCTGAAATCAAAAGGCTCATATACAATTTTCTTTTCACATAAGAGGTGGAAAGCTCCCCTTGAATGGTAAATGCTTCTTCCCCTGCAATTTTTACTATTTTGGCACTCGTTGTGACCCTAAATGAACAGTGAATGTTTACGGAGCCATTGCTACATTGAGGCTTTGTGCTTAACATACTAATTGTATCTCACTATTTATCCTTAGTCATGATTTTGCTCTGCCTCTAACATGGGTAAACTGGTGATTAACTAGACTTTACTAAAATGAAACTTATTTTTGGTTTCTGTGTGACAAAATAGGGAGTTTGGAATCTTTTGACTTGCCCTGGGGGAACCACGTATATTTAAGCCATTTATATATATCTAACAGCTTTTACATCCAACAAGGCAGTGGTTGTATCATATTGTTACATTTTCTTAAAAGAATAAAAATCCCATACACGAGGATGACTCAATAAACATTTATTTTATGACTTATTAATTTTAGCCTGACATACAGATGGGTTGTATAAGATTCTCCAAGCCTGCTGGAGAGTTACACTCCACGGAGAAACCACCCCTACGTGGGTAACTTACAAAGCGGGGCCAGGGATATGGAGCAACAGTGACCATTTCTGAGAGTGGACCATTTGTAAACAGAGTGTAAGACTGCAGATGCTTGTAAAACAATCCTGAAGCTGAGGTGGAAATTGAATTCTGTGATCAGTCTTCTCTTGTCTTGCTGCCAATGCCACATTTACAGCACAGGCTTGAGACTCTCACATGCCCGGGCTTCTGTTCTATTTACACTGCTTAATTTAAGGATCCATAGACAAGTCATGTAATTTACCTGTTTCTCAGTTGCCTCATTGATAAAATGGAAACAGTAATACCTCCTTCAGAGTTGTGGTGAGGATTAAATGAGGTAATCTGGGTGAAGCAGAAACAGAGTATCCAGCACCTAGCAGGCATTCAGTAAATAACCCCCCCCCCCTTTTTTTTGTTCTTCCATAACTGATTCTGGAATATTTATTTGGCTCTGGCTCATTGTTCACCTATGATATTCCTGCTTCTATAAATCCTAATTTTAACATTTATGTTTTATTTTTGACCATATTCTAACTTCTAGAATTCATCTGCACTGCTTGTCTTAGCTCTTTTTGGTGGTGGTAGTGTTTGGCTTTGGGCGTTCAGCTTCATAGCTATCCATTTCTCACAACTTCATCTCACACAGTCCTCTCGAGAATGAAGGAAAAAATACACACTAACACAAACATAATAACACAAAAGAGATCTGACTTTTCTTTAGAGAGATATCTTTTATTCACTTGAATACCTGATGAAATCTGTTTTCTCTATGTATAAATAATATTTTAACAAGCCTTATGCTAGCTTCATAAAAGTGTCTGTACTTTTTTTGGGGGGAAGACTGTTTTGCTGATCATAAAATGATACTAACTGAATATGTTCTGATGTCTTTCTATTTATGCTGTTTTATCTCAATATTTTTCTGTTAGAGAAGAGTGATAATGACTCAGCCAGGTAAAACTTGCCAGTATGGGAACCTTGGATTTAATATAGATAAATGTTCTAGTTTATGTAGCTGTGTAATCATTGTAACCTGAAATTATGGTTTTGTGGACTTGAACTCTGCTTTAGATAAATATTGTATTTTATAAATGAATAATTGTGTAACATATTCAGTAACGTACCAAATTAAGGAACCTGAATATTAAATAGGTTTCCTTTAAGAAAAAGAGAATTTACAAAGTGCTACAAAAACTGGTTAGATAAGCCCATAAATCATTCTAGGTTTTTGTAGATTTCATGCATATCCAAAAATGACCTGGATTGAGAAATTGCAATTTATTTTAGTTTGTTTATTCTTACCACAAGGAGAGCCTCAAATATCAAGTATATTAAGCCTTTAAATGTAGTATGCATTTAAAATCAGAGAATGAAAAAGTATGGTGAGTAAGTATCAGTGGTTTATTTCGATACATCAAATACTCATATGAGACTGTAGTAAATGAAATATGTATCTATATTTTAAGTAAGAAATATTTATCAGAGAGCATCATAATAGAGATATTTTATTTTTAAGAATTTACCCTATTTACAAGTTGAACCTTACTGAAGAACTTCCAGGATAAAAGGAATGTGTTGTAAGGACTTGCACCTTACTGAATGAGTGTAGCCCTTCACCACTTTGCTTAAGTATTAACAGTTCACACAATACTGTTAAAGTTCATGTTTACGGCAAGTGCTTTAGTATAATCAATCTGAAAGAATCCTGTGATTATTCAAAAATGACAGTTATCAGGAGATAAAAATACCAGACTAAGTTACTCAGTTCTCAGTTGGTAATTTGAGCTGGGTTTAGCTGAACAGTTGTGGGATTAGTGAGGCTCCCTTATGCATCTACAAGTGTTTGGGAGATGGTGGTCTAAGAGATCCTTAATTCCATGGCCGACTCCCTTAGGCTAATCCACACTTGTTTACATAGAGACACATTTGAAGAGCAGCGAGAGACCAGTATGTTTCAAATCTGCGTACATATCATGTTATATTCCATTATATCCTATTCCACCCCATTGGCCAAAGCAAGTCATATGACCAGGCATGACAGTCACTGTGATAAGGCATCAATCAACGTGAGTACACAGGACAGCATGAGTCAGTTTGGGACTGTAACTGTAATAACGTACTATAATGAGGTCTGAGTCATTTACTGCAAATAATCTCTTCACAATAGAATAGTTAAAACACAAAATAGAAACATTCCTTTTTCAACTTGAATTTCATTTCAACTTGAATTTGCTTGATGCCAAAAATATGTGGTTGTTTGGTAACTTACCCCTGTAGAGATAAGCATTTCCTAATGACGCATGTATCTCCACACTGTATGTAGGAAACTCGAATCGTCTTCCTTACCCCCTTCCCTCCCTGCCATCCCTCTTTACTGACCCCTCAAAAAATTAAATATGTCTAATGTGTTTCTTCCGAGGTAAAATGAATTTCATACAACAATACACTAAACAACAAAATAAAAGCCCTCAAACTTTTACAAAAAGTTGGGTAAATGTATTTCCAGAGAACATTTACATTTAACGCACATTTTGTGTACCCACATTTCAAAATTATGGTTTTTTTTTTTTTAATTAGTTTCAGAGGTCGAGTTTAGTGATCGATCAGTTGCATGTAACACCCAGTGCTCATTAATTCAAGTGTCCTCCTTAATGCCTATCATCCAGTTACCCCATCCTCCTACTACCTCCTCTCCAGCAACCCTCAATTTGTTTCCTGTAGTTAAGAGTCTCTTATGGTTTGTCTCCCTCTCTGATTCCATCTTATTTTATTTTTCCCCTCCCTTCCCCTATGTTCATTTATTTTGTTTCTTAAATTCCACATATGAGTGAAATCATATGATATTTGTCTGTCTCTGACTGACTTGTTTAGCCTAGCATGATACTCTCTAATTTCATCCACATTGCCGCAAATGGCAAGATTTCATTCTTTTTGATGGCTGAGTAATATTCCATTTGTATATATGAACCACATTTTCTTTATCCATTCATCTGTTGATGGACATCTGGGTTCTTTCCATACTTTGGCTATTGTGGATGTTTGGCTATTATAAACATTGGGGGCCATGTGCCCCTTCGAATCACTAAATTTGTATCCTTTAAATCACTATATTTGTATGAACCAGCAGTTTACTACTAGGTATGGAGGTTCTCAAAATTAAGATTGTTTTTAAAAAGATTTTATTTATTTATTTGACTGAGAGAGACAGCCAGCGAGAGAGGGAACATAAGCAGGGGGAGTGGGAGAGGAAGAAGCAGGCTCCCAGCAGAGGAGCCTGATGTGGGGCTCGAGCCCAGGACCCTGGGATCACACCCTGAGCCGAAGACAGACGCTTACCCAGGCGCCCCTCAAAATTAAGATTTCTAACATGAAATTAAGATCCATACCAAACAAATTCCAGAATTTGGAAATTTTAGGTAAATGCTCACATATGGTAACTGTTGAGTGACAACTCCTTATTAATGTTTGGGGTTTGTTGAGGAAGTAGAGCTCATTAAGTACCTTGCTAGTCTAGCAAAGACATTTTACCGTCTTCTACCAGCACATTCCTTCTCTCATACTTGCAGAGCTTCTTCTCAGTATCTTCTCTTTCTGATCTTCATTTATTAACAAATAATTTTGATTGTTTACTGACCTGAAGATTTGGGAAAATATCTGAGTGAAGAGAGAACAAGAATTATAATTCAAGGGGATAATAAGGTCTCTCAGGAAGATTTTTAGATTAAGTAAACTGAGTGTGTTTGTAGGCAAAAGAAATGAATCAGGAGAAGAGTGAGGCTTTGCAAGAAAAAAGAGTGTAATTACGGGACGAGTTCCCAGGGAGCATAGAAATTATTCTTAGAAATAGGACAGGCTTCTTCCTCTATGGGAGAAGAGGAAGGCAATACAGGTGTAGAGTGAAGAACAAGGCTTTGCGGGAGAGCCGAGTGTGATGTAAAAGGGATGTGTTACATTGAAAGGAAAGACGTTTTTCTTGTTCATGCATCTGAGTAGGATCAGAGGTAGGATCACTTATTAAGATGGAAAGTCCAGTTCATTTCAGCTCACCTCACATTATCTGGGACTCTCTTAGGTGGCAAGAATCCTAGTAGGTACCTGTGTTTGAAAGAGAACAATGCACAGTCCCTGCTGTGAAGGACACTACAATCTAAGGGGAGGAGGGTCACATAAACCCAGTGTAATGTTCGTAGGGGCTCTCAGAGAAGATAACACCTATACTTGTTTTTTAAGATTTGTTTGAGAGGGAGAAGCGGGAAGAGAGGAAGAGGGGGTGCTCGAGCAGCAGGGGAAGGGCAGAGGGAGAGGGAGAGAGAATCTCCAGCAGACTCCCCAACGAGCATGGAGCCTGAGGTGGGCCTTGATCCCATAACCCTGAGATCACGACCTGAGCCAAAATCGAGAATCAGAGGCTTGTCTGACTGAGCCACCCAGTTGCCCCTAAGCTTGGTTTTAAAGGATGTCTAGACATTGACCATGAGAAAATGGAGAAAGCAATTCCAAGTGAAGGAATAGTAATTCCAAATCAGCCAAAATGGACAGATAAGTTTTCATTATTGATAGAAGTGTTTCTCAGTTGTTTTTCACCCATTATCCCTTTGATGAACTTGAAAAATGTTCGCATCCCACTGCCAGAGATACTGAATGGCCTCCCGCCAAGGAAGAGTCGATTTTCCAGTGTAAAACCTCGTGTTTCTGAGCGGTAGGACTCTGCCTGAGCAGACCGAACTGCCAGTAGGAATAACGTGTATGTCTTTTCATCAGCCGTTCTGTGGGGGCTGAATGCTGAGGGGACAGAGTAGTAGAGTATAAATAGAAAGGGAGTAGAACTGAGGGTAGCAAGACCTCCTACTTTTCGCTCAGAGGGGCCACAGATGACTTTACTGAGACAGTAAACCAAGGTGCTTAAAATGTTCTACCAGTAAACCAAGGTGCTTAAAATGTTCTACCAGTTGAATTCCAGTGTACCTCTCCGGAAATACCAGTTGATGAGAATAAACCACCACATAGGAACTGCATTCTTTGTTCTACATGTTTCAGAAAACTTTATGCCAATATTCTTTTTATCTGCCTATGAGGAAAGCCCAGCCAACACAATTCACTTGTATTGAATTGATCTTCTGGCTGTCAAACAAGCAAAACCCCAGATTTCCAAGTTTCTGTTAATTAAATGATTTTAGAAGCTGTTTGGGTAATCAATTTAGGCTTCTCTAAAAGCTACTCTTTTAGTGACGATCTCAATAGGGGAATAATGTCCTTAAGCCAGTTTCAATTAAACACAGTTATTCATAATACCATAAAGTCATTCTTATGTTATTCAAATATTCCATAGTTTTATATTTTTACATTTAAAAATCCGCTGACTTGGGTATTTTTACAGAAGGGGTAAACATCTGGACTAAATGGTTCACGGAGCTTACCTGTCACACCTATTTGAGACTCCAGAGTTTACAACATTGAAATGGGCAGCCTGGTTAGGTTGAGAAATCTTCTTTTGATGGTTTTAATATTTCTTTCACTTTCCTACTTAAAAAACTATTTTTTTAGTATCTATATTGAATAGAATCATCAAATCAAATTTGAATTTTGATAATCTATCTTAATTTTCACCTACCCAATATTGCTCTCCTGTGTCTGGAAGTAATCTAAAATGTAGTTAGGAACTTGAACTTTGAAATTAGACAAACCTGGATTTTGGTTCTATGAATTTAGGCAAATTTTAAATAATGCCTTTAACCTGATTTGTTTCCCTCCCTCCCTCCCTCCCACCCCCCTTCCTTACTTTCTTTTGTCTTTCTTTTTCTATATCTATCCATCCATTTACCTAGCTATCCTTATTTATAAAATTGATATAGTAGTACCTACTTTGGAGGGTTGCCATCATGATTTATGAGATCAGGCACAAAAAGTGGCTTTATTTTTTTGGTTTTGTTTGCTTGTTTTGTCTTGGCCAGAATAGACTTTCAATGAATACCAGCTGTTAATAATAAAATAATGCTGAACTTTCCTCTTTAGGCAAACATCTCCTCACTTAGTCCTGAGGGTATCATGCTCTCTTGATCCCCACTTTCTTGTGCATGGTTACTCCTTCTTTCTATTTATATTAGAACCCCTTGCTTGAGACCAACCCCAAACCCCACCTATTCCATGAGGCTTTGTCCCACCAATGCAGAATACACAAGTTTCTGAACATGCATATACTCTTCGGTCCTTAATTGGAGTCATAGCCCTCGATTGTTTGTTGATTTGGCCTTATAGATATTCTTTTCCTGAAGAGGTTTTAAATTCTTAGACCATAAATTACGCTAACAAAAAACAACAAACAAAACAAAAATACTAGCAACCAAAATAACCCTCCCCTGCAAGATACTTCCAGAATGTATTTTGAGTTTCAGACATTTACTGACTGAATATTTGAATGGCTGTCTTAGAATATTAGAAATGATTCTCAAGTTCAAAGGGGTATTGAATATACCTGAAATGCAATATTGTTCTTTCCTTAGAGTTCTTGTCAGTTAAACCTTTTATTGATGTAGAAAAGTGGGTTTACGTCACAGGGTAAAAGCAACCTTAACTCCCCCAAGTTGGGTGCTGCTTTTTTGTTGTTAAAGATTTTATTTATTTGAGAGAGAGAGATAGAAAGCATAAGTGGGAAGGAGAAGGAGAAGCAGGCTCCTTGCGAGCAGGGAGCCTGATGCGGGGCTCGATCTCAGGACCCTGGGATCATGACCTGAGCTGAACACAGACACTTAACCTTCTGAGCCACCCAGGCGCCCCTGGGTGCTGCATTTTGATGTGTGGGCTCCTACTAAGTTGATTGTGGCAATATGGCTGATCGTAAAGATGGGCAGTGGCTGGTTTGCTTTTGCTGGCTTGCTTCAGACCTCCTTTTATTACCTTTCGTTGCCTAGTAACAGATAAGGTTGCGCTAAGGCCAGATGATGCCATCTAGGCTCTTCCCTGTGCTACAGTTTTGAGTGTTCATTCATTAACCATATTTCTTTGATGTTCACATAAAGACCCATATTAGTGGAAAAATGGGAAAAGAGTGATTTGGCTAATGGAACAGCCGCACATTATTTGAATAATATGGAGTGAGTTTGTTTAAAGAATGTGCTGAGTAAACTTCTTTGATAATTTGAAGAAAAATAATTTGGTGGTGACTTACTATAATTTAAAAAGAAGTGGAAGTGATTTCTCTATAGGTGGTTTCTTTCGAATTGCAGGTTTAAAGGTGTCTGATCACAGTAAGGAACTAATTGTCTGGTCTTAACTAGGCTCACTGCTGTAAAAGATCTTGGAAACATTTCTTCTCCTGGTGTTTGTATCACCTTGAGCTCCATTTTAATGATGCCTTACTCTTTTTGTATTGAACTTCGTTTCAACAGAAAATGTGAACTACTTTGACTTTTATTTTAAAGAAAAGTTGTATATAAAAAAGTTTGAATTGGCTGGAGTTTTTCATTTGTTCTAAAAATTCTGCTCAGAGAGGTAGATTTGTCTTGTTAATTTTTTAACAGTTAATAATACTTCGTGACAGCCACTATCTTTAATAGCTCTGTGATATTTTCCTTTTTTATCTCAGAAATATAATTACCAGTGCCATTGGAGTATTATTGTATAACTGTATTGATGGAGAACCATGAGAATCTCAAATTTATGTAATCCAAATTCTAAAATTAAGTTTAAGGCGTTCTGTATGGTTTTATAACTGATTCTTCCACCTACCCAAAATTTAAATTTAGAATGAATAAAATCAGTTTGAAATGTTTAGTATTTTTTAAAAACAGCTGGCTTCTAATCCAATCCAACACCCCCTACTGCATGTTTGTTATGTTTATATGACTAAGTAAGGTATTTTAGTTCTTGCAAATATGAAAAAGACTTAGTCTTTGTTTTCGGGTGATTGATGATTTATGGAGGAGACGATAGTCATGCAGGTGAGTATAAAGCAGTGTAGAATGTGGTCACAAACAGAAACCTATGCAGGCGTAAACATATGTACTAGGTCCATTCAGGAGACAAAAGGGCTTAAGTTGTCTAGGACAGTGATTCTCAAACTTGCACACTGGACCAACCAGCAGTGTTGGCATCACTTGAAAACTTTTTAGAAATGCAAATTCTTGGGACTCATTCCAGACTACAAACTCAAAAAGTCAGGAATAGAGTCTGACTGACTGTTTTCACAAGCCTTCTGGGTGACTCTGAGGCATGATAAAATTTGAGAACCAAAGTTGTAGAGCAAAGTTGTGCAATATGGTAGCCACTAGCCACATGTTGCTACATAATTTAAATTTAAATTAAATAAAATCCGGATTTCAATTCTTCAGTTGTATTAGCCTCATTTCAAGTGCTCGGTAAGCATATGGGTCCAGCAGCCACCATATTGGGCAGAACAGATATAGAATATTTCCATGGTCGTGGAAAGTTTTATTGAACAGCACTGCTCTAGAACATGGAGACCTCATGGGAGATTATTGAGAAATGGAAGAAAGTAGATTTAGCTCAGATTGTAGAGATTTTTAAATGTACCGGTCGGTAAGAAGTTTGAGCCCTATCCTGCTATCAGGAGAGAATGATGAATTTTTATTTTTTTGAGAAAAGGACTTAAGAAGCCAGGGGCACCTCGGTGGATCAGTTGGTTAAGTGGCTGCCTTCAGCTCAGGTCATGATCCCAGGGTCCTGGGATCGAGTCCCCCCCTTTGGGGGGGCTTCTCCCTGTCCCTTTTCCTCTGTCACTCCCCCCTGCTTATACTCTGTTGCTCACTTGCTAAGATGCCTGGACTTTGTTTACAGAACATCACTCTTGCAATCAGGTTCCTGACGCTTCCTAGGAGGGTAAATGGAGGAAAGCAAACACCAGGTAGACTTGCACTGAGACTGTAATATAATAGTGGGAAGGGAGAGGAGAAAGTGTGTTGATAAAACATTGACAGACTAAGTAGGAACTATTTTTGAATAGGAATTTGTCAAAGAAGTAGAAAACTTGAACACGATTGGATTTTGAGTGATTAACTGGGATAAGATTAACGCCATTACCAATGACCAGGAAATAAGAATAGCAGTTTATCAGATTATGTGAAAAAAGATCATGGGTTTGCCATGCAGTTGTTTTAATCCCATAGTTTCTGTATTCATCCAGAAATGTTCTTCATTGCTCTTTTTTTTTTTTAAGGTTTATTTATTTTAGAGAGAGCGCAAGTGCTTGGGGGGGGTGGGGGGAGGCATAGATGAAGAGGGAGGGTCTTGAGCAGACTCCCGCTGAGCCCCAAGCTGGACATGGGGCTTGATGTCATGACCTGAGATCAGGATCTGAACTGAAACCAAGAGTCCAACACTTGGTCCCACCCCGGTCCCCCATCTTCGTTACTTTTAAACAGTTCCATTCTTTACTTTCCTTTGCTATCTACTGATTTTTTTTTGGATAAACACTTTTAATGATGAAAATGAACATTATGCCATAGATTATTCTGAATGATTTTTAAAGATGAAGGGGATGGAAGAAATTTTATCTATGTATTTGCTACAATATGTGAAAATAATTTTGTTTTTTTTGATAGAAAATACTTTTTCTGAGGGGAAGAGTTGCAAAGAAAAAGAACAACAGGTTATATATAATGTGTTCTAGGAAAATACTAGGTTGCTGAACATTATGGTTGGATTTTGGTGCAAAATTGAAATGATTTTCAATTTTGTGTGAAATGGACTATTTATTTTCAGAAATAAACAAAGTGCTTAGAGCGTCATGCATTGTTCTAGTTCTTTTTATCTCAGAAATTTCATATTAGTATACACCTTTATGCATATTTAAATCCCTGTGGGTTAATTTTATTTTTATTTTGAAGATTTTAAAAAATTATGTTGGCTCCCCTCCTGTGAGAATATTTTGTTCATATTAGACCAGTTCTTTACAGAGATAAATTAATTGGTATGACTTAAAGGATCATAGTAAGGTAGAGAAGAATCGTTCTGTTAGGTGTCTGGCCTCCCGTGTTCTTCTAGTATTTTTAGGATGGTAAGTAAAGAGTAAAATCCCATAGGCTAAACTTTCCCCATTTGTGAAATAAAGAGCTTGAACTAGATTTTCTTGCTTTTTCTGGCCTTAAATGGGACAAAGCGTGGGAACATAATTGCTTGCAAATTGTTTATTAGCTGTTATTTAGCAAAGAGCATGCCTCTTGGGTGAGAGCAAGGTACAGGGCAGGCAAGCTGCTGGGAAGTCAAGGAAAATAAGATTTGGGGCAGGTAATGGAGTCGATTGTGTCAGATTGGACAGCAGCAACTGGAGACTTTGAGGACTCTGAGACCTGGGGTAATGCTTTAAGTAGGGGAATTAATTTTCTTGTATAAATGTGATTCTAATTGGTAGTGGGTGGTATGTCGGAAAATAAAGGAGAATGTTACTTCGATAGGGTTGGCAGGAAGTGGAATGAGAGTTTTTTGTAAAGCTGACCGGTGTTCATCTGACTTGGCCCTGGCCTGCCTCCAGCTTCTGTGTATGCTGTTTAATGCCTGTAACTCTGCGTCTGTGTGATGTGGAGTGACTTGGCAGATACATTCACAGGTGAATATCTGATGGGGTAGAAAGAGCACTGGGGATGGAATCAGGAGGTCTTGCGCCAGCTCTTCTAACTAATGCCGTAGGGGGTTTAGGAGCTGCTTATGTTGACGCCTGGTTCTACGCAACTACCCTCTCCGTAGACTTGACACTCTTAGACGGACCCCAACATCAGGGAGAGCAGTCTCAGCAGCGGGTGGTTAAACTGCTCTAATTTCCAGCCAGGCTACCTCGTTCACGAGTTCATTGAAATTGGTAGCACCCCAGATCAGAACTCTTATTGGTAACAAGTAGTCCCAGCCAGGCCACGTGGATTTGTGAGGATTCAGAAGGTTGACATTGACTGTTTCCAAACTGGAAGCAACAGTAGGTTATGTGGAGGAGTCAGCAGTGACTGATCATTCGGATCGGTTTAATGCCTTTTATAGAATGCCTGATTTTTTTGTTTTGTTTTGTTTTGTTTTGTTTTGTTTCGTAATGTAGTCCTTCATCTGCACCACCAACACTTATTAAATTTCTCTCCAGGCCTTTCCAAAGGGGTCTTGTTAATTGCAGTTTCTGAGCCTCCTAATTAGTATTAACTGCATTTATGTAGAGTCATTTTGTGTTGACCCAAAGAGGATGCCTGTTATCAGGGAACCAGAGGGAGAGATAGGAACAGTTAAGTCTATGCTGGAACCTGGTCACACTCTGTGTTTTTGCTTTTCCCACTCCTTTGGCTACACATTGTACAGTGACAATGCATTTAGTCTTGTCCTCTGTATTTCACTGACCAGCAATTTCTCAGTGATCAGCAGTTGTGAGTCTTACTACTTTAAGAAAGAACTGAAAGTAGTTTTTCAAAATCATTTACAAGATTTTCCATAAAAGGTGTTACTTGTTAATTCTTAAAAAGAATTACTACACTGATATATTTTCCTTTATATAATCATTACTCTCATTTTAATGTAACACAAATCCTAATCCTCAATTCTTCCAGCAGCTTAATCTCGAGGCTGTTATTCCCCCCACCACCACCACCCCCGCAAAGAGAGTAGTTCAGATTTGGTGATCTCTGAGTCCCTTCAAGCTCTGAGACTAAGTCTGAAAGTTAAGGATGATAATAGGATTTTCCCTAGTTTCCCGAGATTGAAGTCGTGAAAAGTGTCTACTGTGCTGCTTTCTAAAACGTCCCTTAGATTCACTGAAGTGAATAGACCATGGCAATAGTCTGACACTGAATGCTATTTATCTTCTGATATTCATCAAATGGTTGCCTCTCACTCTTCCATGAAATGATTTTTCAGGCATTCAGTCCTTGAAGCAAGTGGCATTTTTCTAATTTTAACTCAGGTCAGTCATTTGGGTGCGTATTGATGAACAAGCATTTGTTAAAACCATGTCTCAAGTATGTCAATCTGGATTGAACATGTGCCATGCCTAAGAGATTTCTTCATTAACCTGCTGACACTGCCAATGAGAGTTCAATGTGGTTTCAGGAAAGAGTCCCAGGGGCACGTGCCCTTTGCTATTTTTACCATCTACTCTGGCAGTCCATGAATATCATGTCTTTTATTTTTCTTATGAAAGCTAAATAATTTATGAAGACCATTTCAATACATGATATTTCAATTCTTTAAAATGCTGATGACTATATAATGTTGGCTTGCTGGGCTATAGCTGTATTGAGATACAGGGATATGGAGGTCACCGTATAGGACGCAATGAGCTATTTCTAGGGTTTCGATTATTTCTTTATTCACTTATTGATTTTAGAAAGGCCTGTTTTGAAGCCACTTATCTGAAAAGTATTGCCTGAAAATCCTGTCCTGAGACCCTCTCCTAGGGACTAGATAATGTTCATTGTGTCATTTGTTTTTTATTGCAATATCCTATTTCAGGTGAACATCATAGTGATTTGATATTTTTCTACATTACAAAATGTTCCCTATGATGTCTAGTTACCATGTGTCACTATACAAAGTAATTCCAGTATTATTGACCATATTGCCTATGCTGTACATGACATTTCCACGACTTATTTTCTAACTGGAAGTTTGTGTCTCTTCATTGCCTTCATCTGTTTCACCTGCCTCCCAACCCGTCCTCCCTCTGGTAACCAGCAGTTTGTTTCCTGTGTCTGTTTCAGTTTTGTTATGTTTGTTCATTTGTTTCATTATTTAAATTCCACATATAAGCCATATCATACGGTATTTGTTTTTATCGGACTTATTTCACTTAGTACAATACTTCTAGTTCCATCCATGTTGTCACAAATGGCAGGATTTCATTCTTTTTTATGGCTGAGTGATATTCCATTGTAGTTACCTACACCACATCTTCTCTATCCATTCATTTGTCAGTGGACACTTGGTTTGCTTCCGTATCTAGAGTATCATAAATAACCCTGCAATGAGCAGGGGGTGCATTTACCTCTTCAAATCGGTGTTTTCATTTTCTCGGGATAAATACCCGAAAGTAGAATTGCTAGATCATACAATAAATTTATTTTTAATTTTTTGAGGAGCCCCCATACTGCTCTCCACAGTGGCTGCACCAATTTACAATCTCACAACAATGTACGATGATTCCTTTTTTCCGCATCCTTGCCAACATTTATTACTGTTTGTCTTTTTGCTATTAGGCAATCTGACAGGTGTGAGGTGATCTCTCATTGTGGTTTTGATTTGTATTTTCCCAATGGTTAGCGATGCTGAGCATTTTTCCATGACCATCTGTTGGTCATTTGTAAGTCATCTTCTTGCCATTTTTGAAAACAGAGCAACTGTTGCTGTGGCTTTCGCTCCGGAAAACCTCGTATGTGCCCATTTCCTTTTCTGTCAAATTTGCTTGACTTAATCTAAAAAAAACTGTAATAAAACATCATATATTCCACTAAAAAATAAAACTGTGTTTCTCAGAGATTAATGCATTAGTATCTTTAAAAAGTGGATAATTAAAATACAAAAAATCCATGGAGTACATTAATCCCAAAGGCACAGCTTGATGGTTTCTATATATATATACTACCCAGATCAAGATCGAGAATATTTTCCAGCTCTGTAAGTTTTCCTGGTGTCCCTTCGCAGTATGATCTACTTCCGTCTCCTGTTGAGGTAACAACTGTTGTGATTTTTATCATTGTGACTAATTTTGCAAGAACTTTTTATTCAGATGCAGAGACATAAGATAGAAGCTATTTCTGGCTCACAGTATGATGGGGGGAGATAAGAGCCACGAAGAAATTAGAGTACAAAAGTAACCCCTGAGTGCCATACATTTGTAAGGGTAGTCATGCCATCTCAGATTTTACAGTATTTTCTTTTTATAAATATGTATATCCTTGCAATCATAATCGACCCTCAGAACACTTCTGTACCATGAACGCCATTGTCTCCGTTTTACAAATGAGACAACTTGTGGTCATAGAGGTTAACTCACATGCCTGTATTCGTTTTCTGTTGCAGTGTAACAAACTAACACAAATTGAGCAGTCTAGAGGGATCAAATTTATTTTCTCACACTTTCTATGGGTCAGGAGCTCAGGCACAGGCTAGGAGGTGTGCACCGGTAGGCGGGCATCTCTGGAGGCGATGAGCCTACCACAATGTCAGCAGTGGTACACAGATGATAAGAAATGAACTAAACCTGGCTGCAGGTCCTACTTACCTTTCCGCCATTCTTCTCTGTGAATTCAGAATGCAGTGATATTAAAAAAAAAAAAAAAAAAAAAAGGCTCCTCTGGCCAGATAAATCTATCATTTATTGAATTCTTATGTTCCATGACCAGATTTAAAGATATTGGCAATCTTACGAGATAAAATTTCCGTCTCACTTTAAAGATATGGAAGCAGATGCTTGGAGAATTTAATTAACTTGCTTAAGACCACACAGCTTGTACACGGAGAAGGCAGGATTCTAACCTAGTTCTTTCTCACTCCACATTCTCTGCTCTTATCAACTCTATGACATGCCTGATAGTAATATTTGAACTAGCCTTCAAGGATATGTAGGTTTTCCACAAAGATATAATCAGAAATTATCAGCAAGAATCAGAAACAGCAATAAGAACGAAGGTAAGGAGTTGGGGAAGTGTCGGATACGATGTTTGGTCTGTGGCATTCCGCATAGGAGACCTGGACCGTACCAACCAAATTGTCACCTTGCCTTACGAGAGCATGTGATTGGCTAATGCTTTATTTTCATACCAAGGACATTTTTATGAATACTGCCAATGACCCTATAGAAAGGTGCGGTCTCACATGTACGGAAAGTGTTCATTTCCTATGCAACATCTTTTTCTTCAGGACTTTTGGGAGGGATTTCTTACTAGTTCTCAGATGAAAATGAGCTGAGCTCACTGAACTGAGATGCAGTTAGCTTTCCTCTCGGCTTGCTTAGAAATCTTGGCGCGGAATTTGTGGCCGATACTAACATGCATATGACTTCACGATCAGCGTGCTTTCCTTTTTGGTTTTACTCTCCTTTAATGTATTTCATCTCTATAAGCCGCCTTAAATTCTTCTTGAAATGAGTCAAGGTATAAATAAACAAGTATATGAATAAAATTTGGGTAAGCAGTTTATAGGCGCCACTTCCAAATTTGCGGGTAGGCAGAATTCCCGATGCTCAGCTCTCAGTCGTCCTGCGCTGAAGCAGACTGGGTGCCCTGGAATGCTAAGTCATTAGCTCGGTTGTTACGCTGTTGTCAATAGATCCCAATGGCAGGCCCAGACATTGCGTGACAAAGATTATGATTTGGACCTACTGATAAAGATTCCACTCTGGTGTCTTCTTCCTTTAACTTAGACAGTAATTTCATTCAAAGGATGTAAAATGGGCGTTGTAAGAAATTAAAGTCCTTCCACAATTACTTCAAAAGCTATGTCAGCTCAATTTAGATAAAAGTATGCTGGCACAGACTCACAGAAAGTGGTACATCAGCAAAGTGACGATTGTTACAAATAAAAGCTCACACCTCTCACATTTTCAGAAATGTAAACTATATTAGAAAAATGATGCGATACGACTCTGCTGCAGATAGGATGCAGGGATTTGTTGTCATGCTAAGCTGTTTGGAAGAGCTCAAGCAATAGCTAAACACAAAAACAGCCTCATGAGTGATCATCAGCAAACAAGGTTAGTTGGAAAATGTCGGTCCCCCATAAAAATTTAAGGAAACTAGAAGGAGGTGGGTTACAAAGTGGTTAAAGGATCAAATAATACAAAAACATGGAAAAGATGAGAGTTGAGAAGAGGTTAATGTCCTAGAAAGCTTTGAGGAGAGAAGCACAGTGAGAGGTGAGTGGGAGTGGCACACAAATCATATGGGTAAGGAAGAAGCAAGCAAAATAGTCAAGGAGACACTAAGAGGCAGCATTCATACATGCATTTGACATATGTCGTAAGACGAACAGTGATGCAGCAGGAAACTGAGTTGGAACAATAGCAATGTCACCTGTAGTTAATGTTCTTTCTTGTGAAATCAAGGGGAAGATAAGAGGCTCTTCTATAAGGGACACAGAAATTGTAATGTACTAGATTTCTTTTAACTCTGGACATTAGATAGCAAGACACTAGGGGACACCGATGTTCATTTAATCACCGTCATGAGGCTAATGGGCCCAGATGTAATAGACATTCAGTTCAGGCTTGCATTACTTTACTGTGGCTGCAGTTAGAAATTGTCATAAATGCCATGGCTAAAAGAGCAGAAATTTATTTTCTCAGAGTTCTGGAAGCCAAAACTCCAGTTTTCCTGAGCCAAAATCAAGGTGTTGGCTGGGCCACACTCTGTCTTAAGGCTCTAAGAGAAAATCTGTTTCTTGGCTTTTCCAGGTTTTGGTGGCTTCCAGCATTCCTTGGCTCGTGGCTGAAAAAAACTTCCAATTTCCATGCCAACACCTTCCAATCCCTGTTTGCTCCTCTGTCACATTGCTTTTCTTTTGTGTGCATAAAATTTCTCTCTCTGCCTCTGCCTCTGTATCTCTCTCTCTCAAGCATACGTGTGGTAGCATTTAGAGCCCACCTGTATGGTCCTTGATAATCTCCCCATCTCGAGATCCTTGACTTAATCACACCTGCAAAGTCCCTTTATCCAAATAAGGTAACATTCACATGTTCAAGAAGAGTAGGACCTGGTATCACCCGAAACCATTATTTAGCCTATGACAATGCCGACTTTGAACGTAAGATGGTGTCTTGGCAACAAAGTAGGACTTTGATGTAAATTTCCTTTTTCTTAGCCTCTTTAGGCCCTGATGAAGGTCATCCTTCACCGAATATGGTGTGATTTGCATGACTATCATTGTGAAAAGCGAGTGAAATCATGTTTGTGAAAGTGTTGCCTAGGTGATAAGGTGCTATACAAATAGAAAGCAGTGTAAATATTTTAATATCAGTCTATTATAGTCCAATACAATATGAGTAATATTTTGCTGGATTAATAATGTAATAACTGTGATAACATAATGATAGGATTTGAGGGAATCTGGGAAGACTTACAGAATCAAAAATAATCCTCTCCTTTGTCCTCTGTTTCCTTATCTTTCAAATGGGAATGATGATAGCACCCACATCCTAGGATTGTTTTCAGGATTTAATGAGATTAGCTGATGTGTATAAAATACTCAGAAAGAGTTAGGCCTATAGTACAGTTAGTAATAATGACAATAACAGCCAAAATGAACTAAGGCCTCTGGGTAATTGGTCTGAAATTTGGGAAAAAGGATATACATGGATATGCAAAGGAGACTCTGGAAGACATGAGATTGTCAAAAAATGTTTTGATATAACCCTCATGTGGCAAATATTGTTTTGGGTTAGCACTGTCTTTAAAACTTTTTTTATTATTTAAAACGAGCACATCCTGTTTTTAGTATTCAATATTTGTGTTAGTTAATTGCCTAATGGCAAAGAGAAGTGCCTTAAATAGAACTCGTAGAATACCACTTGGGTTCTATGCAGTCTATAAAATAGGCCATTGAGGGATTAGGATGGAGGAAGTATTAGGATTTTTGACCCTCATGTATCATGAGCCTATGACTTCCTACATAGAGTAGAAAAAAGTCACATGACACAAATACATGTAAATAAATCATTAGAAGACTATCGAATAAAGAAGCATTATGGGAATCCAACTATGGTAGATGGGCCAGAAAAATTTTCATAAAATAGATGATACTGGAACTGCGTCTAGAAAGGTGAGCCGGAGTGTACTTCTAAGGCAAAAGCGGAAGAACGTGCTTCAGGCTTAGTGGGCAAAATGCGGGGGCACGAAAGAGCGTGGTAGGTTCAGGACACTATGACTAACTGCTGAAAGTAAAGTTCCACGAGTATTTGTAGTGTTCTCGAAAATGACTTGGAAAAGAGAGCTGTCAAGCAGCTTGCAGTTCGAATGAGTCTGGCCCTTTTCATGAGCGGCGTGGAATATGTTTACATAAAAAAAATTAGGAAGTTTCCACTGTAGAAAGTAAAACTTGGCATTGGAATCCACCGCTCAAGATGGTATACGGAAGCCATGATACTTTGTATTATATTTCTCTTTATTTTCTACTAAATGCGTCAATGAACGTATCAAGAGTTAAGGCATTCTTTAATAGCTAGAAAACAGATGCTCCGCTCACATACATGGTATTTCCAAGCTTATTGTCAGTAAATGCTACAGTTGATATTTCAGGTGGAAGAAAGTCCCCAGGGGAGTGGGTAAAGCGATGCCTTGATTTCCCCCATCCACCTTCTCTAGAACCCCAGTAACATCTTTTAATTCAAAGTGAACTGTGAACAAAAAGTTGGACTTTGAAGCTATGGCAGGGAGTTGGGGAGAGGATTCCAGGCTTCTAGCTAAGTGCCAGAAGCTTCAAAGTGAAGAATCCCAAGGAAGTCACATAAACTTTGCTTGGCATCTGACTCACGTAAATAAATTTCTCTGAAATTGTAGTTGTCTTTGCCTAAAACTCTATCCCGTTTCCCATGGCATTCACGCTGGATCTTCAACTTTCAAAAAAAAAAAAAAAATTATAAAGTAAGCTTAAATTTTAAAAATTTTTATTTTTTATTTCTTTTATAGTTTGTTTTTATTTTACCTGGGCCTGAGAAAACTGAGATGTGATGACAATTGCTGACAGAGCTAATGATTACCAGTATTAAATTAGTTAGAATGAGTCACAGTCTACCCTGGAGTTCAACATTGTGGGCATCTGAGCACTGAAAGAACTTTGAATGAGAAGGTTTAAATTAAATATTACTTTAAATATTTAAATATTTCATTAAATGGTGAGAGTGACATTTACAGAGCATAATACAATACTAGCATGTTCCAAATAGAAAACTAAAGAGTTTGGAAATTAAAACAATGGTAATTGGAAAGATTCATTCCATGTAAAATGTAGCATGTATGGTAGGAGATGATTGATGAATTTGATGATTAGAAGGTGAGCTTGAGTGGGGCACCTGGGTGGCTCGGTTGGTTAAGCTTAGGACTCTTGATTTCAGCTCAGGTCATGATCTCAGGGTTGTGAGATCAAGCCCTGTGTGGGGCTCCATGCTTAAGATTCTCTCTCCCTCTTCCCCTCCCTCTGCCCTCCCCCTGCCCCCCCACTGCTTCTGCTCTTTCTGTCTCTCTCTCTGTCTCTCTCTCTCAAAAAAAGAGATGAGCTTGGAGAGGTTCATAAAATTCTGAATGATTGAGTTTGAAATTATAAGGGAGCACTAGAACAATAACTTAAAAAAAAACTAAGATATTATTGATTCCTAGAAGCATTTTTTTCCACATATACTCTGGAAATAGGATGTGTCTAACAGTCCATGCCCTATTATAATTCCTGTTGTCTGATTTGTTTTATGCTATAGTACCCGTGAAATTAAGTTAAATCTTATTGCGTATGGCATCATAGATTTGCTGAAAATGGGAACTAGCAGTTGCAGGAGTGTTAAAAGCAATTTCAAAATGGGGGAGTGAGGGAGGAGCAACAGTAAAAACTTAGTGATGAGAAAACCACCTATGAAAAGGCAAGGGACTCTGAAAGCTAGGAAGGATAAAAAAAAAAAAAAATAGACCCACAGTTGGATGTATTTTGGTAAATTCTGTTAATTTCCATGATGAAGAGAGAATCATGCAATCATACGAAGAGAAAACAGCACACACCTCCCCACACACACAACGAATGCAAGAATCAGTTTTTCATCAGATCGCTCATCCCCACCCCTTCCCATGGCCGGTGCTGGGAGCCCTAAAAGAGCACTTGTCTGTATTGGATCTTGCCAAAATCTTCCCGTAGGCTCTTTTTTTCCACTTACCTTAAACTGCATCCTCTCTTTACCTCATGTGATGTCTCATCAAATGATTGGAAAGAATACTGGACTGAAAATTAGAAGGTCTGGATTCTGGTTCCTGCTCTGTTGGAACAAAACTTCCCCATTTGCAATTAGTGTGTTGTCATTTGGGACTTCGGTTTCCTTGCATGTTAATCAATTTGAAGTAGTTGATTTATAACAGCCGTGCTACCTGTAACATTTTTTTTTCTTTTTGATAGTGAGGTGGTCCACAACATGTTCACAATTGCTACAGAAGTTGAGGAGTAACTTTGTAATTTGGAAGCAGGAACCAGAATGCCATGGATGTATGAGGATTTTTTTTTTCTTTTCTTTTTTTTTTCAATGATATTGTTGTTTCATTCAAAAGTGCATCCCAGTAATCTTCTAATACATCTCAGACTGGCCATAAGATATGGAAGCACCTATTAGGCTTACCCAGAGTTTTGGCATTATTGCCATAATTTTGACTTGAATAGAAATTTCTTGAAAGTAATTACCATCTGCAGTTTTAAGACCCCTGACTTCTAGACCAATTAACAAGCAATTTTCTGATTAGTAATATTCTAAGTCAACAAAAAAATGCTGAATAATTTAAAAGAAAAGCTAAGAAATCAAAAATATTTTAAGCAGTCTGCCTCATTGTAATGTTTTAGTACGGTGTTCAGTATTCCTCAGTGAAAGCAAGAATTTGATATCAACCAGTGTCTTCATAAAGAACAAGTTCCTTTCTTAACTTTTGTCTCTTTTCAATGAATAATAGCCTTTATATATAGTCATAACCTAGCTATTTTACAGAGCTCTGACGCTCCCTTCAAGATGAGTATATTTAACAACGCACCAGTGTCAGCATTTAGGATACAGCAGTCGAGTTTGGCATAGAGCAATCTTTCATCAGTGACTAAATGCTGGAATAAAGGCTTTGATCATTAAATTTATAGATTATCTCAGAGTGGGCAGGGAAGTAGGACCTAATTCCAAAGTTATCTTTATAAATTGGAGAGATCATCAGGAACCGGGCAGATTGAAGTTCATTAAAGTTAAACGCACCCCAGACATACGCAGTCGCCGAGCCTGCGGTTAAGTAGGCTGCTTTAGCCTGTGCGGTGTACAGTACGCAGATGCCACTTAGCCTAGACGACAGTACGAGAAGGGTAATTCAGTCATTGCAGTGGGCCTCGCTCTGATGCCGTGGGAGGCAGTGTAAGGAAAGGACTCTGTTTTAGAATCATTGATTTTGAGGACTTTAAATGACCTCAGAATTCACTTTGGCCAGTACCTTAAGTGCTTTTTACTATTAGCCCAAAGGAAAATCAAAAGTGAGAATAGGTCATTTATAAAAACCAACCTAGAATTTTAATTTTCCCCAAATGATTTTGGATTCACAAAGTACAAAGCAAGAATATATAATGGATAGTCTAATTGTATCAATAGCCACATGCTGTAACTCAAAGAATTCTTTGTCTCTCTGACTGATAGAAACAAAATCACTACTTTCATTCAGAGTGGTATCTATTAATGTTTAGCCACTTTAATTATAGAAGAAAGTAAAATGCATAACATTATATATGTTACATATCATAGTATCCTATTAAGTTGTAGAAGAATATTATTAATTTATACCCCTATATCCTCAAAACAGTTTTCTTATTAAATATTTGTAATAATGTTTGTGTATTTGAAATGCAGTTTTGGTGATAAATCCATAAAGAATTAAAAGAGATTCTTATATGACTTGTTTACTGATTTTCAGAGCTCTTCAAAAGTTAATAATAAAATACTCTGAATTTGTGAAATAAAGCATGTAATGAGAATGTCACCCAGCAGCACTTACACATTTTAAGCAGTCATTAAAGTGACTTAATATGATGGTGATATACAGTAGGGAAAAAGGAAAATACAATTCTTAAAATCAGGCCATCTACCAAGAGTAATAGCTTTCATAAGAGGAATTTGAACACAGATAGACAAAATATGCATGCACATTAAATACAACACTGCAGAGCTCAGGAAAAGACCCGCTAAACTAATAAAATATGATAATAGAACTCAGTTGGATTAGTAATGATCTTATAAGATGAGAGTTGCTGGTACCTGAATGTGATAGACCATATTGAATTGAGACCAGTATAAACCTTAAGTGCAATTATGCATTACTCCAAATGGTAATAGAATAGCAGGGGCTATTGGCTTATTTGGGGGGGACAACACAACTCTTCTCGGTCTCTTGAAGCCATTGTTAAAGATGCAATTCTGTAGATAATCTGCA
Organism: Ursus arctos; assembly: GCF_023065955.2. NCBI lineage: Eukaryota > Metazoa > Chordata > Mammalia > Carnivora > Ursidae > Ursus > Ursus arctos. Next base: position 31,108,519 of record NW_026622985.1, on the reverse strand, counting down.
AACATCCTATAACTGTAGAAAGAAAAAAAACAATCTTTTCTGCTTTTGAGCTCCATACTCTAAGTTTTCATAGTAAATATGTGTAGGTGATCGTCCTGTTACACCTCTGCTCTGTTCCCAGCTTTGGGATTTGTAGAAGGCGCATAATGAAGCTCTGTTACTACTAAAGGAATGAACGATCTAGTTCAACAAACGTTGATCAGTACTACATAAAGTAACAGCATTCAGTTTGGGGATTTAACTGCTCAGTTTTAGGATTTCACTACTTAATAATATTGTCATTCAGGCCTCAGGGATTTCACAGTCTTCTGGGAAAGTCAGGCTTCGAAACAAATTATAACAATATGGTGTGATAATTAAAGTTTGTACTAAGTACTCTGCCAGTATGGGATGTGCAACTCCTGCCTTGGCAGGTTGAAAAGACTTCCCAGTGAGGCTCTTCTTGAATGTCTGTGTCTTAAATGAAAATAAGTTTGATGAGTTTCTGGTAGATTTAAATTTTATTAGATAGAGAGTTAAATCATTGCCTACCCCTTAACTATTTATCCAAATTTATATCCATTCATTCGTGCCCCCAATTTTTTTTTTTTTTTTTTTTTTTTTACTATTTATGTTCCGGTGCTTGAGATAGATAAATGAAATGACTCCCCTAGAAACTAGATATTAAAAAAAATACTAATCATGTTTCCTATGAAATCTCTAAAGCAGAGGCAGGGACATAAGTCAATGCTATAAGACGTTATACGCTTATGTATAAGTTCCCAAGGGGGAGTTAACTCAGCCTAGTTGTGGGGTAAATGGTATGGAGTGGTTAAAAAGGATCACCAGATGAGATTATAGCTAAAATGGGACTAAAAGGAATTAGCAATTTGGCTAAGGAAGAGGGATGAAGAAAGGGTGACAGTGTCTTGGTTTTTTGCTTGGAAAACAGACAAAACCAATTCTTCTTTACTGAAATAAGTGGTAACATGGGGAAATTGGCTTACCTGGGGAAAACAAGTTCATTTGTGTATATATTGAATTTGAGGTGTGGATGAATCACCCGGATGAGAATGTTAAAATGACAGTTGGATATTTTTGCTGAAAATTTAGGAGGATGGTTTGAGTGACATTAACAAACACATGGTGTAGTACCACTTACGGGCATCAAAACCTCCCAATGAAAGCTCTCCCAAAGCTTAGTGATCTAGAACAAGTACTTACTTTTTGTTCCTGGACCGGTGGATTAGATGTGGCTCTGTTGGAGTAAGTTAACACTCGTCTTTGGGCTGTAACATCTCCGTACTACTTCATGTGTCTCCCTATCCTGGGACTACACATTTCCCAAGGAATGCTCCTCTCACGATGGATGGCAAAGATGCAAAAAGAGCTAGTGAAAGCCCATGATGTGTCTTAAAGCCTCACTGTACACTTAGCAAATTACCTTGTGTTCATCCTCCACTGAGCAAAACAAATCACAGGGCCCAGCCAGTCCTCAAAGGAGCCAGAGGACACTATGGAAAAAGTAGGGAGCATTCTAAACAAAAATACAATCTCCCGTATATAGTGTTCGGGTTAATAGCATTGGATGGCATCACTCAGTGAGAGGGGTAAAGTTAGAGAAGATGATGATAGCACACTCAGAAACACTAATGTGTAGGGAATAACCCCAAGAATGAAAATAAGGGATGGAATAAAATTAGGAAAATAGAGCCTCTGAAGTCAAAGAAGGGGAACTTCAGTGAGTAGGATAAAGAAATATTATCTCATCCTATGCAGAGTTCAAATCAGGATTGAAAGTGACTTGTTTAGTCATTTGGAATTAAATAAGAATATCAGTTTCTGGATAATGGAGGCAAATACAAATTGTAATAAATTGAGAAGTGGAAGGGAAATGGAGAGGGGGTCACTGTAAACTACCCCTTTGAAAAATTCGTCAGCAAAGGAAAAGTGTGTCAGAGTCTGAAATGGACAGACTACCTATGTTGAGAAAGTGATATTCCTCTAAAACCTCTTAAAATGTTAGACCAGTTGGAAAATAATTTCTTAATTGAAAATGATGATAAATCAAAAACTCTACCCTTTGATGGTCATATCTTGAAATACACTTAAGGTAGTTAACTGTATAAAAACCAAATTGATTTATTGTGTTTATCATAGAATTTAGTCACAAAAGTTTTATTCCTGTGTACCAAGTATTACATTATTAAGATGCAGATGTACAAATATAAATAAAACCTGATTCTGATTTCAAGGAAATTCCCAGATGAAATACCTGTGTGTCTAGAGTTATGGTAACAAAACCTGTGTGTGTGCCCATCAATTCACCTGAGAAATTCAACTATCTATATATCTATATCTATGTATATAAAGAGAAATTCAACTATATATATATATATATATATATATATATATATATATATGAAGAGAAATTCATGTGATTTACTCCAAATACTCATTTTCCAGATTTATTCCAAGGAATAAAAATTTGGACCAATTTTGAGGATTTCCATTACTATAAATTTATTACTTCACATCTAATATTTGTGGCTTTATTTTTTTTTTTAAGATTTTATTTATTTATTTGACAGAGAGAGAACACAAGCAAGGGGACTGTGAGAGGGAGAAACAGGCTTCCTGCTGCACAGGGAACCCGCTGCGGGGCTTGATCCCAGGGCCCTGGGATATGACCTGAGCTGAAGCCAGACGCTTAATGGCTGAGCCACCCAGGCGCCCCTAATGTTAGTGGCTTTAAAATGTAGAGTATGGTGACTAACATAACATAATAAAAAATTATTATAAAATGTAGAAATGTCAGCAAAGATTGCTGCTCTCTTTGGTGGAAACCATCAAGAAAGCAGGGAAATGTGTGGGAAAAGTGAAAGAGAAAGAAAATTTTGTGTTTCAAGTCAGGTCTGAAAGGATGAGTTCAAAGTTAATTATGCATACATATGCATATGCTTAAAAGTCAAGGCATTTGAAACCCTTACTTAGCTAGAAAGACTAACAGGTGATGGTATTTATAAAAATTACTGTTTTTAAATCTCTCAAACTCCCATTTATCGCTCCTTAGAAGCATCTAAATAGGCTTTTCCCCCCTCTAAATCTTTGATACTCTGGTTTATCCAGTGCTACCTACAATCACCCAATCATCAGATAAGAGTGATAGGTAGCTGTAACTTAAATTGCTCAGTTTCTAACATTCTCTCTTTTTTGCTCATGAGTTTCAGACCATCAGCAAACAAATTTTAACACTGAAATAACTAACAACTTGTCCTGATTTTTTTTTTTTTTAACTTGAGTGTAGTTGATATACAATGTTACATTAGTTTCAGGTGTCTAAAATAGCAATTCAACATCTCTATACATTATGCTACGCTCACAAGTGTAGCTGCCCGTCCGTACTAGACAAGACTGTTATAATATCACTAAAGGTATTCCCCGTCATGTGCCTTTTATTTCCATGACTTATTCATTCCATATCTGGAAGCCTGTATCTCCCACTGCCCTTCACCCATTTTGCCCATGTCCCCAGCGTCCTCCCCTCTGTCAACTGTCAGTTTGTTTTCCATAGTTATGGGTGTGCTTTTGGTTTGTTTCTTTTGTTAGATTCCAAATATAAGTGAAATCATATGGTGTTTGTCTTTTTCTGTCTGATTTATTTCACTTGGCCTAATACCCTTTAGGTCCATCTATGTTGTTGCAAATGACAAGATCTCATTCCTTTTTATGCTGAGTAATAATGCTCTGTGTGTGTGTGTGTGTGTGTGTGTGTGTGTGTGTGTCCAGGCGCACGTGCGTGATCTTTGGTGGACATTTTAGGTTGCTTCTATATGTTGGCTATTTTATTTAATGCTGCAGTAAAGATAGGGGTGCATATAGCTTTTTGAATTAGTGGTTTTGTTTTCTTTGGGTAAATACCCAGTAGTGGAATTACTGAATTGTGTGGTGTTCCTATTTTTTTCCACAGTGGCTGTACCAGTTTAGATTCCCAGTGAAGGAGGGTTTCTTTTTCTCCATATCTCTGCCAACATTTGTCATTTCTTTTTGAGTCTACTCTTTCTAACAGGTGTAAGGAGTTATCTCATTGTGGGTTTCATTTGCATTTCCCTGATGATGAAAAGAAAAAGAAAAATGCTGATTAATCCAATTTCATCAATATTGAGAACTTAATATTTGGCCTTTAAAAAAGTATTAGGGAAATAAAAGCACAAGTCAGACTGGGTGAAAATTGTGTGTGTGTGCTGACAAAACGCTTGCATTCATAACATAAATAATTTATTTTTTAATATATGAAGAATTCTTACTGAAATAAAGACAACCAATAAAATAAAGACAACCCAATAAAAATTTTTGAGTAAAATCCTCATAAAAATACTACTGGCAAATATGCATGTTAAAAGATATTCAACATTATTATCAGGCATTTCAAAGTAAAACAAGATACCACCACCCATCAACTTGAATGGCTAAAGTAAAAGACTGACAGAATGGCAGGCAACTGGAACTCTCATATATTGCTGGCAGGAGAGTAAAGTTTTCCAACTATTTTTAGTATGAGTTTGGTATTTTCTTATATAACTTTGTGTGGGGACAACTACACTTACCATGTGAGCATTTTGTCATGTGTATTGTCAGATCATTGCATTGAAGACCTGAAACTAATAAAGTATTGCATGTCAACTATATGTCAATTAAAAACAAACACAGTTTTAAAAAGTTAAATGTAATCATATGAAAAAAATAATAAATAAAAACAGCTCCAAACCAGAAACAACCCAAAAGAAATGTCAGTCAACAGGTGAACTGATAAGCACTTTTGTATATTCACACAATATAAAACTACTCAGAATAAAAAGGAATGCTCTATGTACTAAGTGTAGACAAATTCTACAACAGATGAAAAGAGTACATATTACGCATTTATAGAATTTTAGAACAAGAAAACCAATCTACAGTTAAATCAGATCTGTGTTTGAGAATATAAATAGAAAAGATTTACAAGGGAAATTAGAACACTGGGTGACAGAAACATTCTATATCACGTGGTACAATACTTAAATTGTACACTTAAAATGGGTACATTTATTTTTTGTAAATAATGCTGCAGTACAGCTGAAATGACCGTAAACAGAGTCAAAAGGCAACCACGGTGTCTCAGCCAAATGCTGAATTGTTTATAGGATAAAGATGATTAATAAAAAATTTAAATTCTTGGGGCGCCTGGGTGGCACAGCGGTTAAGCGTCTATCTTCGGCTCAGGGCGTGATCCCGGCGATCTGGGATCGAGCCCCACATCAGGCTCTTCTGCTATGAGCCTGCTTCTTCCTCTCCCACTCCCCCTGCTTGTGTTCCCTCTCTCGCTGGCTGTCTCTATCTCTGTCGAATAAATAAATAAAATCTTTAAAAAAAAAAAATTAAATTCTTATAACCCATAGAAAAACAGACAAAAAATACGCATAAGAAAGATAATATATAAGGAGATGTTCAGTACACCCTTAATGAAAATGTAAATGACAAGGAGGAAACCTGTTTACCTACATAATTATTGGACATCAAGACATTTGATTATACTGTCGGTAAAATTTAGGGAAATATTTTTTTATATATTTTTCATTGGATGGCATTTTGACAAATTTGATCAAAAGAGCCAGAATCTTTGAGTTAGACATTGTACATCTGGGACTGTTGTTGCCAATGAACTCCCATATGTCTGAGTTGATTTACACACAGGACTATTTGTTGTGGTGGTGTCTATAATCTCATAATGAGGGACATAATGATGCCCACAATAGCAGAATAAATTATGTAAAGTCCATGCCTTGGATTACTACAGGGCCATTACAAAGAACGAAACAGCTCTTCATGAACGCAAAGGAAGGAGCTCCCAGGTCCGGATACAAATGGTTGAGGGACAGAACCAAAGTGCAGGATTCTACACGCAGACATGCTTGCACACATGCACACTTACTCTATGTGCCAGGGGCAGTTTGGTCAGATAGAAAAGCTGAATATGCTTTTCTTTTGGCACTCTTTGCTCAGATCATAATGACAAAGTTGACTTTCTGAGGTGTCTTGAGATGGAGGGAGAATCCAGTTTTCTAGAAGAATTTATACTTGGAATCTTAACTAATTTTCAACACTCAATAACTGATCCCGGTTCACCCTTCAGATACGTATGCCTATGAGAACAGGACAGAAATACTGTATCATTAGTCATCACACATCACCATTATGCAACTCTCAGGGGCATTTTTCCTGGATTCATTGAGCCTTTTGATTCATTAAGAGTCCAGTCTTTGCCGTGGTAAATCCCTGCTGCTGCTGCTTGCAATGTCTTTCAATTCATAAGGTTATTTTGTAGCTTAATGTGGTAATCCAATCACGCGATGTCAGTTGTGCAAGGGGAACTTTGTAATTTACCTCTAAAAAGAGCTGCTTCTTTTTTTTTTTTTTTTAAGATTATTTATTTATTTATTTGACAGAGACAGAGTCAGCCAGCGAGAGAGGGAACACAAGCAGGGGGAGTGGGAGAGGAAGAAGCAGGCTCATAGCGGAGGAGCCTGATGTGGGGCTCGATCCCACAACGCCGAGATCACGCCCTGAGCCGAAGGCAGATGCTCAACCGCTGTGCCACCCAGGCGCCCCCTAAAAAGAGCTTCTGATTGTGCCAAAGGAGGGAATGTGCAGTTAAATTCTGACTGTATAGAATATTGCCCTAACTGTAGGTGTTGGTTTGCTGATAGTATAAATGTGCAAAATGCTTGAATGACTTTTTAGTGCATCCTGTTTGAAGTGTTTGTATTAAGAGCAAAGGAGGGGAAAGTCCCATTAGTGAAAAAAGAAAAATAGATTTGAGAGATTTAACACAATACAGTTAGAGTTATTTTTTCTACTTAGTTTATTTCTGACTCCAAATATTAGATAAAAATTCCACAAATTACACAGAAAATGTTTAAAACTGACAAAAGTCCAAGTCCTCATTCTTGCCATAAGATTTAATTATGCCAAAAGTATATTTTGCTACGTGTACATTAAAGTGGGGAAACTTTTTTCTATCGTAGGTCACTCACTATATTGTGGTATTGTAATGAAAGGGAAAGGCAAATTAATTTAATTAGAATTCCTACAAAGAAACCAGAGGTGACATTTTATTGATCTGAATTTTATAATAAAAAGAAAGTGAAGTGTTATTCTGAAAAGTACAATAAATATTTAAAGTTCCTTAAGGAGGTTATGGATTTAGTAAGAAAGAAAATACAAATTTGGCATTAATGTGAGAGAGGGACTCAAATTGCAGAGACAGACTCAGACAAATTAAGAAGTCAGGGAACAAACTGTGGAGGCACATTCCCAGAATTAAAGAGAATGAATGGAGAGAGGGTGGATAAATGAGGGGAAGGGAAGGCAGAGAGATAATTATTAGATAGACTCCAGAGGTTCCAAAGTGTTAGGTAAATTAGTCTTGTCAACTGTTTCCCTGAGGCTGTGACTTCAGGGTGTCATTAATTCTTCTTATCTGTTACTCCTGTTAAACACTCTAAGATTTCATTTGCTCTTTAGCTCAAGGAGTTCCCCTGGTGAAATGTTTTTTAATGACCTCTGGGTGTGACCACATCAATTCCAGCATAATGATGCCGGGTCAGACCTCCAGACTAGAACCTCATGCCCCTGCTCTCATTTTGCATGTTTCTCTTTCACTTACTGAAATTTAGGGGGTTTTTTTCTTTTCTTTTCTTTCTTTCTTTCTTTCTTTTTTTTTTTTTTTTCATCATAAAAGGAGTGGTGCATAGAAGGGACATTATGGATTGTAAAAGGGAAAAAATTAATTTATTATTGCCCAGGATCTTTGAAGCACAACGAACAAATATTTTCCTCTCATAGATTTGATTATATCTTTGGTTTAAAACCACTTTGTGTTGGTGTCTGGCTGGCGTAGTCTGTTAAGCATCTGACTCTTCATTTAGGTGCAGGTCATGATCTCAGGGTCGTGAGATCCGGCCCCACATTGGGCTCTGGGTGCTCAGCGTGGATTCTGTTTGAGATTCTCTCTTTGCACCTCCCGCTCGTGCACGCTCTCTCTCTCTCAAATAAATAAATCATTATAAAACCACTTTGTGGGGAAAGCATTTGAGCCAAAAAACCAAAGCTGTGCCTATTAAAGGTCAGGTGTAACATTGCCTTATTCTATTATTCCTTATATAGACACTATATATTAAGGTATAGTTAAAAATGAAGGACTCTCTAATTGGAGAGGATTGTGACATTTGGGGGTGAGTATGAAATGCTTATATTTCATACATGTATTGTCTAATTTTTTCTTAATTACATTTTTAGCACATGCCTGACTTGTACTAAATAGATTTCACAATAATATTGTAGTGTAGACTCCAGACCAAACTCCCACGCTAATGTACTCGGTCTCTGCCGCTACCTTTAAACATGTATTTGATATAAACTTTATGAAAACTAGAGGATTTCTTTAGACATCTTAAATCCAATCTGCCACTACTTAATGTAATTTAATTTCACGGGTTGTATTTAGAAGTCTTTTTTGTTAAACAGAAACTGGATTGAACCATTTGAAAATGTCATTTCTGAGAACATGTTTAAAAAATGGGAGCATCATATGGTTTAGTTGTCTATAAAATGATGTTTTGGGTTACATTCAGACATTCTTGAAGACAATATTCCTAAAAAAGTACAATTATAATAAATGACAATATAAACAAATATTATTCCTCAAAAACATATTTACACTGCATCCAACTACCTGTGAACAACTTACCATCTGGTCATGAATTAATTGATTTTAGAAAATTGTTTAAGGACAGAATTTAAAATTTGGAGAAAGGCAAATTTTATATCTGAGGAAAAGGGTTTGATTCTTGATTTTTTCTTTCCCACTCTTTCTCTTTCTTGAATTATTCCTCAGTATATTCAGCAAGTAAAAGATTTCCAGATCAAATCACTAAACCTCATAAAATGCACAGAGTCATTTCAGACCTCTCTCTGTTGGGTACCTTCCTTTATTTACACGATTCGTGTTTACGTAGGCAGGCAGTCCTATTGCTTTAAGAAAACATAAATGCAAATGAATTACGATTTTACAGAAAAGTCTGACTTCTTAAATTGTGCCAATACCTGTAAGTCCTTAAGATTTCCTAATACGTGATTCAAACCAAATCAAACCAAACCAAGACAACTTGTTCACCCAATGTCTCTGTTAAAGTGCTGCTTTCCATGTTGGCCGTACAGTTTGGATAGAGGAATCAAATGCTTATCAGATTACATCTGAAGACAGTCATCAACAATCATCCCAATCTCTAGGAGACAGTAGGTACCAATAAGCTTCAGTAAGAGGAACAAAGGGAACAAATTATTCTGGTCAGTTTTCATTGATTTTAGTCACTAGCACCATTTTCTCTTTCATTTGAAGTGTTAACTGTGTATGAATTATTGACAAATGTACCTTAAATATTAGCATTCAATCCTTTTTCCAGTTTGTGCCCATTGTTTAACAACATATTTCCACAATTAAAAAGATATGAGAAAAATAAGTGAGATGGTATATTAAGAGAAGATTTTTAACATACTCCTAATTGGCTATACCAACACCAGTCAGACCTTGCTGGAAAGAAAATGTATTCATTTCTTTTGATTGTGACCCAAAATATTCACACTGCATGATTGTGAGATACCTTTTGATGCTGTAAGCTTTGAGTTTTCTTCCTCATTGAGACATCAGCCCATTCTTCACAAAATATTCTGACCATGACTTGGGGAAGATGGAGGTAGTGAAAAGGGAGACGTGCCTTTTTTTTTTTTTTTTTTTTTTAAACATGGACAATGGAAAGGATCTGATTCATTAGAAGACACGGTGACTGTGTGCATGGGCATTTACTACGTATTCAAATAAACTTTCATGCGATAAATGACAGCTTCCTATCTGTAATGCCGTGACCGAGTTTCATTTAGTCTAGTTGCTGCTTTGTTCTAATGAAGCACAGGTGGTCTTAGTGCCGTGCGGTCTAAACAGTACAAGTAGGTTCTAATTCCCCTGTCCGTTGATCAGCGGCTAGTGGCTACTGGTTGTGTGGAGCGGGATCCTCAAAGCCGGCCTGGCCTCGCAGCATTCCATGTGCTAATTGCTTAGAGATGGATGATAGATGTGTGAGTGGTGGTACTCTTATCTTCCTATCTTACTTGGCATTTCTGATCTCGTACAGTTTTTTGTTTTACGTCCGGGGGACCGTGTTGGGCAAGATGGATGGCATTTATTGAGACAGTACTCTATTCTAGATCAGGCGCTCTGCTAAGCATGTTGTGGCTATCACTTCATTTACTCCCAATAGGAACGTTTGATGGCACCGTCTCAGCTTACAGAGGAGACGATGGAGTCTTACAGAGGTTAAGTTGCATGCTTAGGACATGGAAGTAAAGTCAAAACAAATTCAGTGAGGATAATTCCAGATCTCCTATCCTGAATCATTTCACTCTGCTATCATTACTTAAACTGGGTCAACAGTATCAGAATTAGAACCCTGTTTCTGGGTTAGGATCTACTGTTTTGTTTTTTTCCACTATTTTTTTTTAGTGATCACAAATAATTGGTCGATAACACATAGAGCAGTGCTATTTTTTTTTTATTAAAGATGCAAGTCTCTGGGGCGCCTGGGTGGCACAGCGGTTGAGCGTCTGCCTTTGGCTCAGGGCGTGATCCCGGCATTATGGGATCGAGCCCCACATCAGGCTCCTCCGCTATGAGCCTGCTTCTTCCTCTCCCACTCCCCCTGCTTGTATTCCCTCTCTCGCTGGCTGTCTATCTCTGTCAAATAAATAAATAAAATCTTTAAAAAAAAAAAAAATGCAAGTCTCTGGGGAAAAATAGAGGCACGGACTTGCCCTGTCGAAAGGAACTTCAGCTGTTACCTACCCCAACCATTGTTTTTATGCTCAAAACTTCCCTCCTCTATCATTAATAAAAAACCATGAAGCTAATGATTGAACCACTGTACTAACTCAAAACTGATTCAAAGAAACAATATTTTTATACTTATACAATATTTATTTTGAATTTAAATCATTTGCTTATTCTGCCAATTACTTCTAATTCTTAAGAATTTGTAAATATATTACTTTGTATCAAAAAACGTTCAGAAATGCTATTGGTGGAAAGAGCTTTACTCAGGGTATCAGTTAGGTAATTTCTAGTCCTGATGATACTACCTATCAAATTTGAACTTGTAAGTAGATCCCACCCTTAACCTAGGATTCTAATTTCTAAAAGATATTTGATATCTACTACCACTATTCCAGTCTATTCAATTCAGTAAATATTGGGGGTCTTCTGTGTGATGGGCATAATAGAGTTATGATATCACCTGAATAAACCAGAATCCTTGTTGGTGTGGGAAACAAACATGTAAATATAGAAAACTATTAAGTTTTGTTCTATGAGAAAGATGTTTATTATAAGGGGACATGAAGTAAAAACAAAACCTTAAGTATGCTCCTGAGCCTCAAGTAAGAATAAATGTTTATGTGCTTCAAGAATAAAACTACACAGACAAGTAAAATATTATAATTATCATTACCCTGTATATACTTCTTAGTCTCTTAGCCCCCAGAAAATAGCAGAAATTCATATTGTCTTGAGGATGAGATTAATTATTTTAAAAACACATGGAGGTGAGTGCAGTAGGAGCCACAATTAACATAATCATCTTTAAGAAATACTCTAAAATGATCGTGCCTTAAAATGATGGTGCTTTGGAGAGTGCAGTGGTCAAGCCATCACTCCAGACTGGAGAGTTTGCAGTTTTCAGGAAGTAGAATCTTCACACTAGTGATACAACATAAAGTTGTCTCTCTCTAATACAAAATAACACGTAAACAGAAAACAAATTGTGAATGCAAAAATTCATACAAATTTCATTATTCCTTGAAAACACATTCAAGTGAAAAGTAGAAACCCACAGTAATACTTTAATCTCATTGGTCACAAGTCACCTCTAAGATCAGAAGTAATATTTACCATTAGAGCATGAGGACAATCTAGTATCAAATGTACTTCATTTTGTTTTCTTGAACCCAACATGTTGATGTTTGTATGGAATTAATGCAGGCTGATCTGCTTTCCCTCAGCTGTAATTCCTCTTTCAACCAGTACCTATTGATCATCCTGTCTAGCCAGTGTTTCCATAATCTGGAATTAAAACGGACAGATCAGAATACTTACTATAAAGTAGTAGATTTGTATTCATCAGTTTGTATTCACTTAACTGATTGTGACAAAAAAGTATGGCAAAGTATCTGTCTCTGGTTAGAAAACACTGACCATTAAGTTACATATGTGTTCTTTCATTCATGCATTCTTCATTTAGTCAACCGTTCAACAAATATTTTTTGAACCCTGGGTGGGTGAACAGTCTCTGTAAGGTGTTAGGGACACAATAGTGAGGAAGGAAACTGACATGGCCTCTGTCTTTACAGAACTTAAGTCCATGGGAGAGAACCTAAACTTAACAAATAAAGGAGAATATATTATAAGTTGTGATATAGAGGAAAACAATATGAGAGAAACTAACAAGGATCTACTTTAAATGGGGGGTCACAGAAGGCTTTTGTGAAAATTGGTATTTAGTGTGAGATCTGTTGAATAGAAAGGAGCTCACAGAGTGTGGAAGAGAAGGTTAAAATGGAATTAGTCAATGTGGGTTGTATAATGGGCAGAGACATTTGCAAAATTACTAAGACAAGAATAAAGAATATTGACTTTGAGTAATTGCAAGATGCTTAGCATGCTGGAAAGTGGAGAAAAGGAGCAGGGGGAAGGCGGAAGTGGCTGGAGTCAGCTTACACAGGGCGCTGTTAGCCATGGTCAGAGTTGGGATTTTTGTTGCCACAAAACATGTTGAAAGCTAGAGGTCTGCACACAAATTGAACTCATGAAATCATTTGCGTGCCCTATATTGTACTTTTAAAACTCACACTCATCTTTTGTTCATTCACTAATTCATTAAGTCATTTCTTGATTCTTCCGTTGATTTTCTGAGTGCTAAACTCGAAGTACCAGGAATCAAAGAAGTCGCAAGATAGGTCTCTCCTCCTCCTTCCATGAGACCATAATCAAATAGGGAGAGGAAGATTTTAAAAAATACAAATTATATCATAATATAAATTGTGTTAATAATAAAATTGAATAATAAAATTGTTCAATATTTCATTAAACAAAGTGGTTAGACCATCAGGGATGGAATCTGGAGTCAGCAAAAGCTTTTTAGAAAAGATGTTCACCCTGGACCTCCTGAAGTCCATAGTAGATAATATGCCCAGTCAGTCAGGCATTCTACTCGGTGGGCCTAGCTCGGGTGAGTTTGTTCAGGGAATGCATCTGGCATGTCCTGTGCAAGAGGAGGAGATGAGGTTCAATAAATGGATTGGAAACAAATTCTTAACCTGTTTTAATACCAGTATCCATGTTTTTAATTGTAATCTATTAGGCCAAAGATTTTTCAGGTGGAAACATGCCTAATAAGGGGATGGATTTTAGGAGGAGTGCTCTGGCCTCTATCTCAGGCCACCATTTAGCTCCTAGAGTCTAGATGCTATTCCCTTCACGTGCATGTAGAGATTTTGTGGTACTCATACTTTACCATGGCTGTCTTCCTCATGAGATCCCTAAACAGTCACAAACCTAAATTCATGATGGACACTTGATACATAACTGGTTCTTGTGTTAGTTTCCTATGGCTGCTGTAACAAATTACCACAAACTCAGCATAAAAAACACAAGTTATATTCTGATAGTTCTCAAATCAGAAGTCTGAAATCAAGAAGTTGGCAGAACTAAAAAAAAAAAAAAAAAAAAAAAAAAAAAAGTTGGCAGAACTGTATTCTTTCTGGAAGCTTCAGAAAAAAAACAAACAAACCAAAAAAACCTGTTTACCAGCTTCTAGTGGCCACCTGAATACATGTGCTAATGGCTCCTTCTTCCATCTTCAGAGCTCATCACTCTAACCTCTGGCTCCACAGCCACATCTCCTTTTTCTGACGTGAACCTCTTGATGACTTTGGCCCACCTGAGTAACACAGGTTAGTCTCTCCATCTCAAGGTGGTTAACTTAATAACATCTGCAAAGTCACTCTTACCCTGGAAAGTAGCATATTCCCAGGACCCAGGAATGAGGCTGTGGACATCTTTGGGGACATAATTCAGTCCTCCACAGTTGTGCAAATTTCATTGTCCAATTGTGAGTTCTGGACGCTTGAGCCCAATACTTGATTGAACATTTTTATCTTCTCAACAGAGAGTAGCAAGGCAGAGTTTCAGAAGTGCCGAGTAGGAAACAAAAAGCTGCATGATTTTGCTTTACTTTTCTACCTCCTTGCATTTTACTAAAGGGACATTGTCCCATTGAAGGGGGTAAGGGAGCCTTTGAAATACTGCCATGTGCCGGATCCCGTGATGTTGAGATCCGGAAGAGCTTTCATTCCCATCGTTCTTCCTCAGAAGGGAGTCTGTCACTCTGCTGGAAGCCTCTTTGAAGCAGCCACAGCTTTGGGGTTGCTGAGTACAGGGACTTCTCAAAAAGAAAAAAAAAACCTGCTCTTTTCATTTCCTGTCAAGGAAAGGAGTCCAAGTTCAAAAGAATGCTCTCTCTTTCCTTGGTTTTTCATATGTCTATTAATAGGACAGTGCCAGGCTCTGACCAGGGTTGATAGTAGATTCATGGAACTAATGAGAATGGAATGAGGTTACTAGCTTTCTTGTCTCATTTGTGCAACTATGAGTAATACAATGGAGGTGTAATGACCCCATGCCTTTGAGTAAGATCTGATTCTTGAGGACACCAAGAAGCTTTTAAAAGCAGGAAGCCCCTAATCTTTATTCTATAATTGGCAAGCATGTGGGAAAACTGTTATTTCAAAAAAATAAAGGCTACATCTGGACAAGTGGCCAAATCAACCAGCCTGAAGATTTATTTTTTCCTCTTTTTTTTTTTTTTTAAGTTTAAATCATTTAGCACCATGTCTGAAACACATGTGAAACAAAGGAGTCATTGAGCAGGTCTACGCCTAGTTATCAAGTCACTGTGGCTGAGGTATGATAGCTCGTGTACCTGGAAAAAGCGGTCGCTATATTTGGAATAATAAATGAAGACTTGCTGAGTATTGAGAGAGTTAAGGTCAAGAATCTGGGTGTTCAAGTAAACAGCAAATATTTAGGAATAGTACAGTGTCTTACACTTTGGGGCATGGACATAACTCTTTCTAATTCCCTATTAAAGATAGGTGGTTCTGGACTTACTAGTTAATGACTGAGAAAGGGCCAGAAGCTCTAAGTACGGTTTATTAGGAGGTTAATAAATTGATTCCCAAGTCTAGAGTCCTCTCGACTCATTGCTTTTCCTGGTTTAATTTTAAATTTTACTACCAACTTGTGAAAATTTGATCCATTGTCCACAATTCAGTGGACTATTATTATGACTTTAAAGAAGTATTGATTTAAACCCGGTCCCTATCATAACCCATGTCTTCCAGATCAAGTCAGGAGTTTCAGATTTTCAATCTCCATGGCAAACCAAATATAGGTCCCTCATTCTCAGAATTGAATCACATTTTTCCTCAAGTTAAAGAGGAAGTCTAATATTCTATTAGTCAAAGTGTTTTCTTTTTAAAAAAACTTGTAACTTACGGCAGTATGTTTGGAAATCAGAACTTTTTTTTTCCAGGAAAATGTAAGTCATGATTAAGGAGATTGATAAGTTTTTGAACTCACACTGTGGCTTAGCTTGTAAGCCTCTGAGTCCCTTTGAGGTTTTTAATGAGGGAGGAGATGAGGTGTGAAGAGGTTCTAGTTTCTGGTGGAAGTGAAAATGGAGAAGGCATTGAGGTGTGTAGGGTTTACAAGTCAACAGGGACTTAGAAATAATTTTCCATTCAATATGACTTTTATTTCTCTGGGTAATAACCTCTGAGAGTCCAGCGTAAGCTGTGATAAATGGGTTTGCTCAACTTTGGTAGATGTTTTGGTAGACTAAGGGGATGCTGTTAAACAATCTTAGCACATTTTTTTCTTTCGTCCTTATAAACTGCTCGTTATAGGTAATGGGACTTAGGCATCCTACACTTTCCTAGAAGTATATTTGATTACATTCTTTATATTCTTCTGGAGGGTATTTTAGAAAAATACATCGAAAGGCTTAAAAATGCACATAATTTTTGAAGTAGCAATTCCTCTTCTAGAAATTTTTTCAAGGAAAATAATCACAGACACATGCAAAGATTTAGGATCAAAGATGTTGTGGGACGCCTGGGTGGCTGAGTCAGTTAAGTGTCTGCCTTCCGCTCAGGTCATGATCCCAGGGGCCTGGGATCAAGTCCCGCATCGGGCTCCTTGCTCAGTGGGGAGCCTGCTTCTTCTGCCTGCAGCTCCTTCCCCCTAACAAATAAATAAATGCAATCTTAAAAAACAAAACAAAACAAACAAAAAAAAACATTCTTTGTTTTTCTCATGAAAATAGTGGAAAAATTAGAAGCAACATATATGTTCACCATATGAATTAGTTAAATACAGTATACTTTTCTGGATCTAATCAGGAAATAAAACACATAGCATATTAAACGGGTGGTTTGATATAAAGAAATATAAAGAATAATTAAACTCTGATAAAGAGTAAATTTTACATGTATATTATATATATGTAAATATAACTATATAATTATATATAAATATATACAACTATATAAATCATACACACACATATATATACACAGACAGAGACAGAAAAAGAGAGGGGCACAAAGAAAGGGAGATAAAGAGATTGATTCGGACCTCATTGAAGAAGGTGTATTTCAGCACAGTGGACAGCAGAGACAGGCTGGAGCTGATCTGTGCTCACTGGACCAGCAGGAGACAGCAGGCATGGAGGAGGCCTTCAATAACTAACAGTAGACGTGTGCAGAGGGGTGGCAACACTGTGGGCTAGAGGAGAGCTATACAACGCCAGTGGAGGCTCAGTGAGAACCTTGTGGGTCATAGGCAGGCTGTGTAAGGGACCACAGAGAGAAAAACAACTCCCTGGGATCCTCCAGGTTACAGGCTTGCTGCTCAAGGAACTTCAGAGGGAATCAGGGTACTCATGTGGGTGAAAGGGCTTTAGAGCAACAGTTTTCTGGGTCAGGTGAGGCATAGAAAGTATCTACAGGCTAAGCCTGTAAGGTTTCCAAAAGCTCTCATTTTTTGGGCCAATTGCTAACAGCAGAACTCCGTGTAATATCCTGTCAGCCACATTTCTGACACGCCCACCCTGTGTTGCAGCTGGAAAATGCTGGAGCGCTCCTTCCTCTGCAGTTTCCCTCCAGCATTCTGTGAGAGAGGTTAATATCATGCTCGCATTAAAGGAGAAATATTTAAAGGAATTACACCTGTTATCCAGAACATATATTGAAGGGTGAATTCAAAGGTCAGAATAACTAACTTACACATGACGGGGAAGTATGAGATAGCATTATGTAACCTGTACAACCTTGGAATACATATAGTGTATATATCATGTATTCCTTTTGAGGCAAGAGGTTTTCTTAAAGTCCAGTATCAAAATTTTGACTTCCCTAAGCTGAGAATTTTTCTTCTGTAACACAACTCACTCTGTGTTCAGGTTTTATCTGACCCTCCTTGAGTCAACCTAAGAAAAATGGAGTTTGGGTAACTGACATATGGTGCTGCCATGAATACTAATGCACTTTGTCTTTCACCCAGGAGTGTCTTGTCTTCTGTGAGCAACCATAAAGATGTGACATTAAGATGTTAGGTTGAAAGTAACTTCTTGTTCTTGACTCACATTAACTACCTAACTAAATATACTAGAATATTTTCCAGAACCTGCCAGTGGTATTAAAAAGACAAAATAGAAGAATAGCACAGAATAACTAGGGGTACTGCCTTAGTGAAGTGGGTAAAAAAAGGTGCTTGAGGGCCAACTCAGGGTTGAAACATGAATAATGAGAAAGACAATGCCACAGTAAAATTTCAGTGAAGAGAATTATGTGACAGAGCAGATGCAGAGCCCCTGAGGGGGCATCAGTGTTGGCCTGTTTGAAGGACAGCTAGAAAGCTGACGTGAATGAGCGAATGACAGGCGTGAAATGAGCTTGGGAGGTAAACAGCAGGACCAAACCCTGAATATCCTGTAGGCCTCAGTAAGGATAAAAGCCAATGGAGGGTTTAGGGCAGGATGATCTGATTAATGTTTTTAAAGGTGACTCTGGCTGCTATAAACAAGTAGGAACAGAAGGATTAAGGGTTGATCAGGAAGCTGTTAGGAGAAAACCAACATAAGGAGAGTTTGGTGATTGTGGCTTGGATCAGCATTATCTTATCACTGAGAAAATAATCCAGTACAAAAACATTAACAGCAGCATTTAAACATAACGGGTGGGGACTTTATGACATAAGGTCTGAAAAGTAATGGCCAAGGAGAAACAATGATTTTATTATGACTCTGCAGTGTTGGAAGGTGCTTAACTCATACTCGGAGACGAAAAATACTTCTGTGAAAGACGATAAATCAGCAAATCCAGTAAAGTCTTAGAGGGTTCATCCGACATAGAAAATAGGTATGAAATGTCTTGGAGAGCCTATGTATTTGTAGAAAATTTCGATGGGGCTTGATACTTTTAGGAGAAGACAAAGAAGAGTTGTTAGAACTGATAGCACAGAAATACAAAGGATCATAAGACACAGTAATGAACAACTATATGCCAACAAACAGGAGAGCCTAGAAGAAGTGGATAATATCCTGGAAACCTGTACCCTTTACAAAGACTGCATCAGGAACAAATTGAAAATCTGATCAGACAAATACAGAGATTGAATCAAATAAAACATCTCCAAACGAAGAGGAGCCTAAAACCAGGTGACTTCCCTGGTGAATTTTACCAAACATTTAAGGACGAATTAACACCAATCCTTCTCAAACTTTCCAAAACATCAAAGAGGTGGGAACATCCCCAAACTCATTTTTTCAGGCAAGCAATACTCTGATACCAAAGCCAAATAAGGACACAAGAAAATAACGCTATAATGCAGTATCCCTGAGGAGTACAGATATGAAAATCCTCAACAAAATATAAGCAAGCTGAATTCAAAAGCATGCTCAAAGTCCTACACCATGATCAAGAATTCATCCTTGCAAGGCAAGGATGGCTTAATATAGGCAAACCAACAAATGTGCTACATCCAATTAATAGAATGAAAGATAAAAATTATATGATCATTTTTATGATTTTAATGATTTTATGATAATAGATGCAGAAAAAGCATTTGACAAAATTCAGTATTCATTCATAATAAAAACTCTCACCAAATTACTTACAGAAGGAACATACTTCAACATAGTAAAGTTCATAAATGACAAGTCCAAAGCTACCATCATACCTAATAGTGAATTATTGAAAGCTTTTCTTTTAAGAGGAGGAACAAAATAAGAGTGGCCACGCTGACTACTTCTATTCAATATAGTACTGCAAGTCCTAGCTAGAGCATTCAGGCAAGAAAAAGAAATAAAAAGACATCACAATTTTAGAGGAAGAAGTAAAATCATCTCTCTTTATGGACGGCATGATTGTATATACATTGAGAATCCTAAAGAATCTACCAAAAACTATTAGATCTAATCAATGAATTCAATAGTTACAAGATACAAAATCAACATATAAATCTCCATTGCATTTCTATATACGAAGAGTGAATTATCCAAAAGAAGAAATAAACAATCCCCTTATTGTAGCATCAAAAAGAATAAAATAGTTAGTACAAAATTTAGCCAAGGATGTTACAGAGCCATACACTAAGAACTATAAAACACTGGGGAACAAAATTAAAGATACAGATAAATGTAAAGATCTCCTGTCTTTGTGTTTTGGAAAAATCAATATTATCAAAATGTCCATACTATCCAGATCCATCTACAGATAGAATGTAATCCCTATCAAGATTCTAATAACATTTTTCATAGAAATTTTAAAAAAATCCTAAAATTCATATGGAACCACAAAAGTCTCTGAATAGAGCAGTCTTGAGCAAGAAGAATAAAACTGGGGGGCATCACACCTGATTTCAAACTATATTACAAAGCTATAGTAATTTAAACAATGATATTGGCATAAAAATGCATGCAAAACAATGGAACAGAATAAATGACTAAAAATAAATTTCACATACACATTTAACTAATTTTCATCAAAGTCTCCAAGAAAACATAATGGGGAAAAATAGTCTTAATAAATGATGTTGGGAAAACTGGGTAGCCACATACAGAAGAATAAAATCTGATCTTTATTTTACAATATATTTATATATTACAATATATTTTACAATATAAACAAATATCAACTCAAAATAGATGAAAGACTTGAATATAAGACCTGAAACCCTAACCTCAGAGAAGAAGACGGGGGAAAATCTTGATAATGGCCTTGGCAAGGGTTTTTGTTATTGTTGTTGTTTGTTTTTTCTGTGACACCAAAAGCAAAGGTATCAAAAGCAAAATTAAACAGGTAGGGCCACAGCAATCTGAAATATTTCTGCACAGCAAAGGAAACAATCAACAAAATGAAAAATCAAGCTATCAGGGGAAAATATTTGTAAAGCATTTATCTGACAGGCATTGCTATTTAAAATATATAAAAGAATTTGTCCCAAATCAACAGTAAAAACAACCCAATTAAATAATGGGCAAATGTCCTGAATACTTTTTTCAAAGAAGACAGAGAAATCACCAACAAGCACATGAAAAGATGCTCAACATCACCAATCTTCAGGGAAATGCAAATCAGAACCACCATAAGATGACACATTTGTTAAGATGACTGTCATCGAGAAGTAAAACGATAACAAGTCTTGGTGAAAATGTGGAGAAAGGAAACCCTTTTGCACTGCTGGTTGGAGTGTAAATTGGTGCAGCCATTACGGAAAACAATATGGAAGCTCTTCAAAAAATTAAAAATAGAATTACCATATGACCAAACAGTCCAACTTCTGGTTATATATCTGAAGAAAATGAAATTAGTATCTCAAAGAGATATCTCCATGTCCATGTTCATTACAGCATTTTTCACAGTAGCCAAGACATGGAAACAACCTAAGGGTCCAGATGAATGGATAGAGCAAACAGATGAATGGATAAAGCAAATGGAATTATCTATATTCAAATATACACATGCAATGGAATATTGTTCAGCCTTTAAAAAGAATGAAATTCTGCCATTTGTGACAATATGAATGAACCTGGGGGGCATTACGTTAAATGTAGTAAGCCAGACACAGAAATACAAATACTACATAATCTGACTTTTATGGGAAATCTAAGAAAAAAGGTCAAACTCATTGTAACATAGAGGAGAATGGTAATTATCAGAGGCTAGGAGGTAGGGGAAAAAGGGAGATATTGATTAAAGGGTACAAACGTTCAGTTATAAAATGAGTAATTTTAGGAGACCTAATGTAGAGCAAGTGACTACAGTTAATAATATACTGTATCTTG
The DNA here is from genome assembly GCF_023065955.2 of Ursus arctos. Classification (NCBI taxonomy): domain Eukaryota; kingdom Metazoa; phylum Chordata; class Mammalia; order Carnivora; family Ursidae; genus Ursus; species Ursus arctos. The sequence continues at coordinate 31,086,989 of NW_026622985.1, read as the reverse complement.
AAATTTGCTTGGAAAGTGCGGGGGACCACCGGGGAAGGGAGGGAAAACCGAATGGGAAGAAATCAGAGAGGGAGACAAAACATGAGAGAATCGTGACTCCGAGAAACAAACAGGGTTACAGAAGGGAGGGGATGGGGGGATGGGGTAGCTGGGTGATGGGTATTAAGGTGATGAGCACTGGGTGTTATATGCCACTAATAAATCGTTGAACACTACATCAGAAACTAATGATGTGCCGTATGTTGGCTAATTGAACATTAAAAAAAGTAGATCTCAATTGTTTTCACCACACACACATAAAGGTAACTATGTGAGGCGATAAGTATATTAATAAGCTTGATTATGGTAATCATTCAACAGTGTATACATTTGTCAAAACATCTCAAACATATATAGTTTTCATTTGTCAATCATACTTAAATAACCTGGCAGTGGGATGGAGGTGGGAAAAAAATGAGGCATTAACTGTAGAGTTGCCTTTATATACCTTACTACTCTCTTACAATCTGTACTTCTGGCAGTTACTTAAAGTTCAGTTGTAGATACTGATTTTCTGCTTAAAAGGTAGAGAATTAAACCTTTTTAATAGCTCTTGCCATGTTGTTTCAATTCCTAGTTGCAATTTCATACATGGATGCCAGGCAGGAACTTTAGGGTGTGTAGTCCTCTGGGGCCAGTGCCATTCAAGGGTGCATTTTCTTTGCTTTGTTCGCTGTAGCTCTAGGGGCTGTAGTAAAATATTTAGGCATATATATAAGACAGTAAAATGACTCTTCTGTCTGAAGGATTCACTGCCATGCTATAAAAGCATTTTAAATTATTGTTGCTCTCTGTATTTCATCACAAATGTTTTCACTGCAGAGTTAATTACCTTGACCTATGAAGAAGGTATGGCCAAATGAGTAAGACATTATCATTTACATCTTTCACAGTCACTGCATATAGCGTTGTCCATTATTGGAAGAAAAAAACAAAATAGTAAGTTTTTTGAACGCATTTTTGGATAAGGGGAGAGGAAATAAAATCTGACACATAATTTGACCTTTTCAACTTATTTTTTCAACAAGGATATTTTCAGAAGTTAGTATCTTATCCACCATCACATATTAGTTTTTATACGAATCTATCCATCCAAATATCTAGCACCCTTTGATTTATAAACTTTAAAGATCATATATCAGCAAAGGGTCAGATCACAAGGGCTGCAGATGGAGAAGAACGGATCCAGAATATATTCATGAATACCACCCCCCAAAAAAAGTTAAAGACAAGTTTGTAATTTACAGCTGCCCTGAGGCAGCAGTAGCTAATACACTGGAAATTTACCCATTTTATGCATCTATTTTGCTTGTTTTACTACTTTGCTTTTCATAAAAAACACATTTATTTCAGCAACTGTCACTTCTTCTGGCATTTATGTGATCTCTGAGCTATGTGTGAAAATACACATATTTCTACATTACAATTTTTATTGGAAAATTATTTCTTTTACAGATTTATGTCTGCGCTTTTTTGTTCCATGCTAGAATTATTTTCATTATTCTTTTTTTCCTATCAGTCACCTCAGAAAATCAGTCTTAAAGCTTATTTAGTTTAACATCTGCTTTAAATTCTTTTTCAATTGCTGCTTGAATGACATTTTATCATTAACTATAAAGAGAAACAAGTGGAAATGTTCAGAACACAAATCAGAGCAAAAATGATTAAGAATAACACTGTAAATATTGAAGTGGACACTACCCCATAAATACGCCATGCGGTTCACAGCTGTAACCTAATGAGTCCTCACATTGTTCCTGGGAGTCAGCGGAATAGTGTGAACGGTGATTACTTTCAGATATATGGTGATAGTATAAACTTGAGTAGGGTAAACAGAAGCAGGTGGCCCCGGTACTTCTCTAAAGAATGGCCATGAAGAAACCAAGGCTTGGATTTTATGATAATTCATTGAATAAAACTTCAGACAATAAGGAAGGGAATGGTAGCAGATATTTCCTGCTTTCTCTCCTTAGCATTAATTCTGACATCTTCTGGTAGGAGCGTCCACATTTATATTTCTTTTCAGATAGTGTATTTCAAATGTGCCTGTCTGTATCCCAGGTTTCAGAGATGGTACCTTGATGCAGGCCTAGTCCTTTAGAAGCTTACTTCCTATTAGACGTAATAACTGATTTGATAATTTACAAGTAATCTATCTCTTCACTGTTTTGTCTTCCATATCCCTCTAAGTCTTTCTTTGTGGCGTATTCCCTGTTGTAACAGACTTGAAAACTACTGAAGTCAGAAGGAGTCACCTAAAGGGCTTTGGGGTAAAGGGGGGAATATAGCTACCCATCCTAGGCTGTCATGCTTTGCACTTTCTGAGAAGTCTAGACTGAAGGCATTATGCTGAGTTCTTGACTGGGGAGTTGGGTAGTAGGGTGGTGGGTTGGCAGTAACACCAAAGCCTGTTACTAACAAAAACAATTTCCACAATTATCTGTAGAAATAGGAATTGTGATTCAACAAGGCCTCTGGGATGGAACCAATACAAATTGATCTAAGTGTTTGTAAACCTTGTAGGGAGTTGTATTGACAAGAAATTTGCATATAAAAAAGCTGTGGATTTTCATACCCTATAGCAATTCCTGAAAAGCAGTCCTCCATTCTTAACCCACATCAGAGTCAAGGAATTAGTAATTGGTAAATCTGATATCCACAGTAGGTTATTTAATGCCAGAAATTGGGTTTTTAGCAAATTTGCAGATTACATCACTAAGGCTGGGAAGCTCTTATTCATACACAATTTGCCACATGCAAAGAAAAATGCTCCAAAATCTTGGGATTGAATTTAAATGCAACTTTGGTGTGACATTGTATTGTCTGTCTTTCGGAAGTAAGTGAATACATTTTTAGTTACATGTGGAAATTTTGCAAAAGTTTGAGAAATATGTGCTTGTTAGGCCCATGCATTTTTTTAAAATGAAGTTTTTATTTCAGAGTAGTTTCATATTTACAGAAAAGTTGTGAAGGTAATAGCGTTCTGGTGTACTCCATGCCCAAGTTCCCCTTAGTATCTTGCATTAGTATAACACATTTATCCCAATCAGTAAAACAATATTTGTACATTATTATACACTAAAGTTAATACTTTATTCACATTTTCAAAGTTTTTACCTAGCTAAGTTCCCCTATGATCCATCTAGGATATCACCTTACATTTCGTTGTCATGCCTCCTAGAGTTCCACTTTGTTTTGACAGTTGCTCAGATTTTCCTTATTTCTGATGACCTTGACAGTTTGGATGAGTATTGGCCAAATATTTTGTAGAATATCTCTCAATTGGGATTTGTCTGATGTGTTTCTCATGATTAGATCTGGGCTTTAGGTTTTTGGGAGGAAGACCACAGAGATTAATTATCATTCTCATCACATCAAGGATATATACTCTAAACATGATTAATGACTGTTAATGGGTTGACCTTTATCACCAAGACTGAAGTAGGGTTTGTCAGGTTTCTCCAGTGTAAACTTACTCTTTTTTTTCCCCTTTTGGGGAAATTCTTGGAAGAAATTCACTCTTTGGAAGAAATTCATTGTTACACAGCACAAACTTAAGTACAAGAGAGTTACGCCTCACCTCCTTGGGAGAAGATTATCTACATACATTATGTAGAACTCTTCTGCAAGAGAGATTTGTCTATTCTTTGTTAATTTATTCAATCATGTATCTGTATCAGTATGAACGCCCAAGTATTATTTTATAATTTCAGTTGTAATTCAATATCACTTGTTTGTTTGTTTGTTTCTTGAATTGTTCCAGCTTTGGCTATTGGGAGCTCTTTAAATTGACCTCTGTGTCCCTTGACATAGCCTCATCATTGTAGGTTTTTTCAAGAGTACTTCTTTACTTTCCGGCATTATAAGACGCTCCGCACTCATTTCATAAGTTCCCTGCCCCAACGCCCAAATCAGCCATTTTTCCAAGGAGAGTTGGTTCTTTATGTTAGAGAATGGTGTTAGAAACAAAGGTCTGACTACTATGTATGTTTGTTGCTACTGGGGTGCTTCACTTGTCATATTAAAAAATCATAGCCAAGACCCATATCAACGACTTTTATTCCCATGTTTTCTTATAGAAGTTTCATGGTTTCAGGTCTTATACTTATGTCTTTTATCAATTTTGAGTTAATTTTTATGTGTGGTGTAAGATATGAGACCAGTTTCATTTTTTACATGTGAATACCCAGTTATCCCAGCACCATTGATGGAAGAGACTGTCTTTTCTCAATTGAATATTCTTGGCTCCCTTTTCAAATATTAGTTGACCATATGTGCTTGGGTTTATTTCTGGGCTCTTAATTCTGTTTCATTGGTTTGTCTGTTTTTATGCCAGTACTGTACTGTTTTGATGACTATAACTTTACAGCATATTTTAAAATTATCAAATGTGATTCTTCCTGCTTTGTTCTTTCTTAAGGCTGCTTCTTCTATTCAAGGCCTTTTATTCTTCCTTATAAATTTTAGGAGTTTTTTCTCTTTCTGTTAAAAAATGCCATTGGAATCTTGATAGAGGTTGCATTTAATCTGAGACTGCTTTTGGTAGTATTGACATTTTAACAAAATTTTTCCAATTCATGAACATCAATTCAGGGTCTTTTGTGGTTCTATAGAAATTTTAGGACTGTTTGTTCTAGGTCTGTGAAAAATGCTGTTGGTATTTTGATAGGGATTGCACTGAATATATAGATTGCTTTGGGTAGTATAGACATTGTAACAATATTTGGTCTTCTAGTCCATTAGCAAGAAATGTCTTTCTATGTCTTTGGGTCATCATAAGTTTCTTTCATTGGTACTTTATAGTTTTCAGAGTACAGGTCTTTCCTCACTGTAATTAGGTTTATTGCTGTGTATCTTACTGTTTTTAATACAATCGTAAATGGTATTATTAATTTCACTTTTTGCTGCTTCATTCTGTAGGAATGCAACAGATTTTGGTACATTGCTTTTGTATCCTGTGACTACTGAATTTAGTATTAGTTCTAGTAGTTTTTTGGGGGGAGTCTACAGGGTTTTCTATATAGAGTATCATGTCATCTGCAAATAGTGACCGTTTTACTCTAGCAATTTGGATGCTTTTTATTTCTTTCTGTTGTCTGCTGTGACTAACACCTCTAGTACAATAAAAGTGATGAGAGTAGACATTCTTGTGTTGTGCCTGACCTTACAGGAAAAGCTCTGTTTTTCACCATACAGTATGTTGTTGGCTAGGGTTATTTCTTATAAGGCCTTTATTTTGTTGAGGTATGTTCCCCCTAGACCTACTTTGTGTTGAGGATTTTTTTTTATCATGAATGAACACTATTTTGTCAAATGATTTTTCTGCATCCTTTGCAACCATGTTTTTATCCTTTCTCTCACTGATGGGATAAATCATGTTTCACAAATAATGAACTACTCTAGCATCCAGGGAATGAATCCCAGTTGATTGTGGTGTAGGATTTTTTTAAATGTATTACTGGATTTGGTTTGCTAATATTTTGTTGAAAAATTTTGCATCCATATTCATCAGATATATTGGCCTGTATTTCCCCTTTGCTGTGGTGTCTTTCTGTGGTTTGGGCATCAGGGTAATACTGGCCACATAGAATGAACTTGGAAGCTTTAGTCCCTCTTCTATATTTTGGAATAGTTTGAGAATAATAGGTATTAACCCTTCTTTAAATGTTTGGTGAAGCCATTTGGTCCAGGACTTTGGTTGGGAGTTTTTTGATTACTGATTTAATTTCACTGCTGGTAATTAGTCTGTTCAAATTTTATATTTCTTCCTCTTCTAGTTTTCACAATCTCTTAGAATTGTTTATATTTCTCTGGTGTCATTTCTTCTCTTACATTAATGATTTTATTTGGTTTTTCTCTCCCCCCCCCTCACCGTCTGGCTAGAAGTTTATTCATTTTGTTGATCTTTTCAAAGAACCAGCTCTTGGTTTCAGTGATCTGTTCTATTGGTGTTCTTTAGTTTCTATATCATTTATTTTTGCTCTAATCTTTATTATTTCCTTCCTTTTGCAGGGTTTTGTTCTTTTTCTATCTCCTTTAGGTGTTTTTGGTTTTTATTTTGTTTTGTTACTGAGACTTCTCTTGCTTCTTGAGGTAGGCCTGTATTGCTTATGAACTTCCTTCTTCAAACTGCTTTTGCTACATCCCAAAGATTTTGGACCATTGTGTTTCATTGCCCTTTCTCTTTATTTTTTCTTTGATTTCTTGGCTGACCTATTCATTGTTTAGTAGCATGTTATTTCTTTATTTAGTAATTTTGAATGCCTTTTATTAGGATGAAAACTGCAGAGGTTGTGGAAGACGCTAGGTACCATCCCTGCCTAGCATACCACTGACTTCTGGAGAGCCACTCCTGATTACACCCCTATAAAGGGAGAATTCCATTGCCTTTTAGGAGGGTCTCCCTTCCTGTAATTACTTTAGTTCAGCCTTCATCAGGCCTTCCTGGTTCTGTTTCAAGAAAAAAACATAGGAATAAAAAATCTTGAGCTTGCTTGCTTTGTTTATCCTACTTCTTTCCTCAACCAGCAACCTCTTCTAATCTTTCTATCCTGATAAGCAGAGAATTTTTACAGGACAAATTGTTCTTTTCCACTTTATCTGAGCTTGATTTGTTTTGGTTTCAGAAATAGAATTTAGTGACTCATCACTTACATGTAACACCCAGTGCTCATCACAACACGTGCCCTCCTTCATCCCCATCACCTATTTAGCCCATCCACCTGCCCAGCTCCCTTCCAGCAACCTCAGTTTATTCTCTATGATTAAGAGTCTCTTATGCTTTGCCTCCCTGTTTTTATCTTATTTCTCCTTCCATTCCCCTATGTTCATCTGTGTTTTGTTTCTTAAATTCCACATATGACTGAAATCATATGGTATTTATCTTTCTCTGACTGACTTATTTCACTTAGCATAATAGACTAGTTCCATCCACAGTGTTGTAAATGGCAAGATTTCATTCTTTTGAATCACTAATATTCCGCTCTGTGTGTGTGTGCGTGTAAGTGTGTTTACCACTTCTTTAGCCATTAATCAATCAATCAATGGACATTTGGGCTCTTTCCATCATTTGGCTATTGTTGATAGTGCTGCTATAAACATTGGGGTGCAGGTGTCCCTTTGAATCTGCATTTTTTTATCCTTTTCAAAAAATAGAAATGGAATAGAAACTCATCCTATTTATGCAGAGTTTAAGAAAAATAGGTATTAATTATTCTTTGAATGCTTGGTAGAATTCCCTTGGGAAGCCAGTGGCCCTGGACTCTTATTTGTTGGGAGATTTTTGATTACTGATTGAATTTCTTTGCTGGTTATGAGTCTGTTCAGATTTTCTCTTTCTTCCTGTTTCAGTTTTGGTAGTTTAAATGTTTCCAGGAATTTATCCGTTTCTTCCAGAGTGCCTAATTTGTTGGCATATAATTGCTCACAATATTCTCTTACAATTTTTGGTGTTTCTGCAGTGTTGGTTGTGATCTTTCCTCTTTATTCGTGATTTTATTTATTTGGGTCATTTCTCATAAGTCTGGCTAGGGGCTTATCACTTTTGTTAATTATTTCAAAGTACCAACTCCTAGTTTTGTGGGTTTTTTTCTTTTTTTTTTTATTTCTGTATCATTGATTTCTGCTCTAATCCTTATTGTTTCCCTTCTCCTGCTGGATTTAGGCTTTATTTGCTGTTCCTCTTCTAGCTCCTTTAGGTGTAAGGTTAGTTTGTGTATTTGAGAATTTTCTTGCTCTTGAGGAAGGCCTGTATTTCTATATACTTCCCTCTTAGACCACTTATGCTGCATCCCAAAGGTTTTGGACTGTTGTTTCCATTTTCATTTGCTTCCTTGTATTTTTTATTATTATTTCTTCAATTTCCTGGTTAACTGATTCATTCTTTAGAAGGATGTTCTTTAACTTCCATGGATTTGTGGACTTTCCAAATTTTTCCTTGTAGTTGACTTCAAGTTTCATAGCATTATGGTTGGAAAATATGCATGGTTGTTCTCAGTCTTTTAGTACCAGATGAGGCCTATTTTGTGACCCAGTATGTGATCTACTCTGGAGAGTGCTCCATATGCACTCTAAAAAGAATGTGTATTCTCCTGCTTTAAGATGAAATGCTGTGAATATATATGTTAAGTCCATCTGGTCCAGTATGTCATTCAAAGTCATTGTGTCCTTACTGATCTTCTGCTTAGGCTCTCTGCCCATTGCTATGAGTGCTGCTTAAAGTCCCCTACTATTTTTGTATTATTAACAAACTTAAACCCATTAATGTTAATTGATTTGTATATTTGGCTGCTCCCAAGTTAAGGGCATAAATATTTATCATTGTTAGATCTTCTTGTTGGATGGATACCTTAATTAGGATATAGTGCTCTTGTTCATCTCTTATTATGGTCTTTGTTTTAAAATCTAGTCTGATATACATACGGCTAGTCCACATTTCTTTTGATCTCCATTAGCATGATTAATGGTTCTCCACCCCCTCACTTTCATTCTGGAGGTGTCTTTGGGTCTAAACTGAATCTCCTGTAAAAGCAAAAATGAACTATTGGGACTTCACCAAGATGAAAAGCTTTTACACAGCAAAGCAAACAGTCAACAAAACTAAAGGCAACCTACAGAATATTATAGTGAAGATATTTGCAAATAACTTATCAGATAAAGGGCTAGGATCCAAAATATATAAAGAACTTACCAAACTCCACACCCAAAAAATAAATAATCCCGTCAAGAAATGGGCAGAAGACATGAACAGACATTCCTCCAAAGAAGACATCCAAATGGCCAACAGGCACATGAAAAAAATGCTCAGCATCACTTGGCATCAGGGAAATACAAATCAAACCCACAATAAGATAGATACCACCTCACACCAGTCAGAATGGCTAAAATAACAACTCAGGAAAAAAAAAAGCATTGGCAAGGATGTGGAGAAAGGGGACCCTCTTACACTGTTAGAGCCACTCTGGAAAACAGTATAGAGGGTCCTCAAGAAGTTAAAAATAGAGCTATAGTGTTACCCTCTGACCCAGCAATTGCACTACTAGGTATTTACCCCAAAGACACAAATGTAGTGATCCGAAGGGGCACCTGCACCCTAGCATTTACAGCAGCAGTGTCCACAATAGCTAAACTGTGAAAAGAGCCCAGATGTCCATCCACAGATGAATGCATAAAGATGTGGTGTACACATGTGTACACACACACACTGGACTATTAGCCATCAAAAAGGATGAAATCTTACCATTTCATTGACGTGGATGGAATTGGAGGTATTATGCTGAGTGAAATAAATCAATCAGAGAAGGACAATTATATGGTTTCAGTTATAGGGAGAATATAAGAATCAGTGCAGAGGATCATAGGAGAAGGTAGGGAAAACTGAATGGGAAAATATCAAAGAGGGAGACAAACCGTGAGAGACTCTTAACTATAGAAAACAAACTGAGGGTTACAGGTGGGGAGATGGTTTGGGTGATGGGGTAACTGGATGATGGTCATTAAGGAGGGCAGGTGATGTGATGAGTACTGGGTGTTATATGCAACTGGTAAATAACTGAACTCTACATCTGAAACAAATGATGCACTTGAGGTTGGCTAATTGAATTTTAATTTTAAAAAAGTCTCTTGTAAGTAGCATATTGATGGGTCTTTTTTTTTTTAATCCATTACGATATCCTGTGTCTTTTCATTGAAGCATTTTGTACATTTACATTGAGTAATTATTGATAGAAATATCTATCAATAGTGCCATTGTATTACCTGTAAAGTCATTGTTCCTGTAGATTGTTTCTAGTCTTTGTTGCTTTTGGTCTTTCTTTACTACTCAAAGTGTCCCCTTTAATATTTCTTACAAAGCTGGTTTAGTGTTCAAGAACTCCTTTAATTCTTGCTTGTCTTGGAAACTCTTTATCTCTCCTATTCTTAATTACAGTCTTGCTGGATGAAGTATTTGTGGCTGTATATTTTTCCTATTTAGCACGTTGAATTTATCATGACACTATCTTCTGGCCTGGCATGTTTCTGTGGCAGGTCTGCTGCAATCCTTATGTGTCTGCCATTGTAGGTTAAGGACCTTTCATCCCTAGCTACTTTCAGATTCTTTGTGTTTTGCAAGTTTCACTAAAATATGTCTTAGTGTTGATTTTGAGGGGAGTTCTTTGTTTCTTAGACATGAATGCTTGTTTCCTTCCCCAGATTAGGGAAATTCTCAGCTGTAATTTGTTCAGTAAACCTTCTGCCCCTTTCCCCCACTCTTCTTCTACTGGGACTCCTGGGATACAGATATGCTTGTGCTTTATGGAATCGCTGACTTCCTATATTTGTGATCTAAGAGTTTTCCTTCCCTCTTCTTGTCAGCTTCATTATTTTCCATAATTTTATCTTCTGTATCATGTATTTGTTCCTCTGCTTCTTCCATCCTCATTGTGATTATATCCTGTTGTTTTGAATCTCAGTGATAGCATTTTTTATTTTGGCCTACTAGATTTTAGGCCTTTTATATCTGCAGCTAGGGTTTCTCTGGTATCTTCTATGCTTCTTTCAAGCCCAGCTAGTATTCTTATGACTGTTGTTCTAAATTCCTGTTCATATATATTGCTTATATCTGTTTTGAGCAAGTCTCTGGCTGTGATTTCTTCTTGATCTTTCTTTTGGGGAGAATTCATCCAACTTGTCATTTTGACTAAGTTTCTTTCTATCTTTTGCATTTTATGAAGGCTTGTTATGTTTCCTGTTTCTGAGAGTAATGCTGTACTAAAAAGTCATCATACACTCTCCAGGTCCTGGCACTTCAGAAAAGGTTATGTATGCTGTGTGCTCTGCTGATGTGTTTTGACTGCTAGTTCCCACATGTCCATCATCTGCAGAGACCCTCCTTGCTTGCAGTGGGGGAGTTTTGGGCCTTTAACTAGATTGCTTTATTTGTTAAGATAAGCCTCATAAAAGAATAAACGAAACAAAACAATACCTAGTCCAAAAAAAGAAAAAAAGCCTGATCCATAAAATGACTAAAGGGAACAAAGAAACAAATAAAGAACTGTAAGTCCGAGTCCAATGAAAAAAGAAAAAAAAGGCAGGGGGCTTGGTCCTGTTTCCCTCAGGACTAAAGCTGATTCTGTGATCAGTCGTCTTGGTACATGTGGGGGGCCTGTGTTGGTGTCCGAGGGAGAGGCCAGCGGTGCTGGCTCACAGTTAGTCTTTCCCTGGTAAGGATGCCCTGCAGAGCACAGCAGGGCTGGGGTTGTTGGAAGCAGCGCCAGCCTCCGCTGGAGGTGCTATGCTTTTCTCTGAAGTCTGACCATGCTAGTGGGCAAGGTGGTGGGGGGAGGGGAGATGGACAAGGTGGTGGGGGGAGGGGAGATGGAAGATGGCTTCACATCCCCCCCCTCTCATCCTGGGGAGGAGAACATCCAGCTGCCACTGCTCAGGAAGCCCTCACAGAAAAGCCAACAACCTCCGCTCCTGTGGCCCAAGCCTCCCTCTGATCTCCGCCCTGTCTGTGCCTGGGCCATTTGCACATCCGGTGCCACAGTTCTGTGTTCTGAATCCCAGTTGCATGTCAAAACTCCAAATCTTAAAGGGCCTGGCAAGGTGGGGACCTGTTCTCCTCCCTTGGAGGAGAGCCTCCTAGGACTGGGCCTGGCGCTGCTTAATAGCATGCTGTTTAACTAACCTCATAGATTTTTCAGGTAATTTTTTCTGCTCTTTCCAGATTTTTTCTTGTGGTAGATTTCTAGTTTCATAGCATTATGGTCAGGAATGGTATGACTTCATCTTTTCTGAGTATGTCAAACCTTGTCTGTGGTGTAATATTGTCTATATACACTTGAAAAGCATGTGTATTCTGTTTTAGGGTGGGATGTTCTGAATTTTCTGTTAAATCCATCTTGTCCAGTGTGTCATTCAAAGCACTGTTTCCTTGTTGACTTTGTTTCGATGAACTGCCCATCCAGTGGGGGGTTAAAATCCCCTACTGTTTTTGTGTCAATCATCTCCTTTGTTATTAACTATTTCATTTATCTGGGTGCTCCCATTAGGTGCATAAATATTTACAATTGTCATGTCTTCTTGTTGGATTGTTCCCTTAATGATTATATGGTGTCCTTCTTTCCTCATGTCACAGTCTCTGTTTTAAAGTCTATCTTGTGTGATAGGAGTTTGCTACCCTGACTTCCTTTCGACATCCATTTGCAGGATAAATGTTTCTCCATCCCTTTCCTTTCAATGTGCTGCTGTCTTTCAGTCTGAAATGAGTCTCTTGTAGGCAGCATTTAGGCGGATCTTGTTTTGTTATCCACTCTGTCGCCCCATGTCTTTCCATTGGAGCGTTTCGTCCATTTACATTCAATGTAATTATTGATAAGTATTTGCTATTTTGTTACTTGTTTTGTGGTTTTGTTCTTTCATGGTTTATTGACTTTCTTTAGTGATATAGATTCCTTTTTCTTCTTTGCATATCTATTAGCGGTTTCTTCTTTGCGGTTACCGTTAGGTTTGTACATAACGTCTTCTGCATAAAGCAGTCCACATTAAGTTGATAGTCACTTAAGTGAACCCATTCTTTACTCCCCTCCCCCATTTTAGGATATAAAATATAACACCCTATCCCTTTTACTTTGTCAGTCCTTTGACTAGGTACTGAAATACTGAGTTTTACTTCTTTTGTTTTTTACTTTTCATACTCTCACTTATGGTCTGTCTTTTTTTTCTCCACTGAAAGAGTCCCCTTTAATATTTCTTGTAGGGCTGGTTTAATGGTCATGATCCCTTTTAGTTTTTGTTTGTCTGAGAAACTCTTTATCTGTCCTTCTACTCTGAATGGTAGCCTTGCTGGATAGAATATTCTTGGTTCTAGTTTTTCCCTTTCAGCCCTTTAAACATATCATGACATTTTCTGCTGACAGCCTCATGGGGTTTCCCTTGTTTGTAACTGCTTTCTTTTTCTGGTTTTGAATTGTTTTCTTTATCCCTAGTTTTTGCCGTTTTAATTACTTGTGTCTTGGTGCGGCCCTCCTTGGGTTTTTTTTTTTTTTTTTTTTTTAAAGAATCTCTGTGCCTCTTGAATCTGGAAGTTTTCAGCTATTATTTCTTCAAATTTTCTGCCCCCTTTATATCTCTTCGTCTGAGATCCTTTGAATGTTCCTAAGACTGTTGCCCTGTTGTGGGCAGTGTTTGGTTACCTGCAGTGGTGGAGTGCCTTTTCACGAGGTGTGCAGTGGTCCGCTTGCAAAATGTGACCTGATCATGTTGCCACCAGGGCTGAGGTCCTGCAAAATGCACAGGTCAGGAGATGCAGTGTTGGGTGAACCTAACTCTTCTCATTCATGTAAATGCTCTTCTGGACCAGCTACCTATTCTTATAGGAATGGGAGAGACAATGTTTATTCTCTTGGTGCTTTTACATACAGTGTTGTCAGAGGATACATTAATTCTTTTCTTTTTTATAATGGTAAAATCATAGTAGTTCAGAAAATGGAATTATAACAAGCCTGCTCCAGAATCCATTTTGGTCAAGTGGGTAAGGTCTGCCATCACCCACTACTTCTGAGACTAGTGTTGGTTTTATCCATTCACAACATTTTCTTGAGGGTTAATTTTCCCTTCTGTAGTAGTTCAAAGCATCCCATCATGATGCCATTCATCACTCCGTTCTAGAGGCACTGTACCTTCAGATCGTCCTGTCTAGTCATGTCCCTAAATTCATCAATATACCTCTATCCCTTCCTGTATTCATAATCACTGTTCACATGCAGCGCGCAAGCTAGTAATTCCTGGATGAAGAATAACTTGCAGCCGCTCTAACAGAATACCGTAGACTGGGGGGCTTACAAACAGAGCCAACTTCTCAGTTGCTGGAGGCTGGGACACCGAGACCAGGTTGTCAGCAGGGTGTGAGGGCTCTCCCTGTCTGCGGAGCGTCAAGTTCCGTCTCGCAGGGCAGAAAGAGAAGGAGCTAGCTCTCTGACCTTTTCTACTAAGTCACCTACAAACAAACAGCATCACCATGGGAATCAGATTTCCACATATGAATTTGAGAGAACATTCGGTCCCCAACAAATACATACATGCAAACATTCTCAATTGGAGCTAACTGACCTTTTTCCTTCAGTTACTCCCATACCCAAAAGTCCACAAATTGAAACCGTGCTTTAGCAAACTTATAAAAGACTTCGGAGTTGAAAGTCTGATTAGAAGTTGAAAATGGGTATTTCTTGTCAAATAACTTTTTGCTTTTATTGAAGAGCTAAAAAGAATGATTATAGAAAACCTTAATCATAGAAGAAAATATTTCACTCGTTTTCTGTTCTGACCCCCTTCACCCCCAACCTAGGCTCAAAGTTTAAGCAGGTCTAAAACCTTGTTTCAAGAAGAACGACGTTTATGGCCCGGCTTGCCCGCGGCAGACTGAGGAAAATACTGAAAACCGAAGCACTGCTGCTTCTGGCCTCTCAGACCGCCACACACACAAATCCAATGATCTTCTCTTTTTAGGATATTTTTTCCCCAACAGTCAGGTTAGCTTGTGCTTTAAACCGACTCTCACTTGTGACGTGCACTTGTTGTGCTGCTCTGGCATCCTCTGATGAGAGGGGTACACGTGCCCCTTTCAGAGAATGCTGCTGGACTTTTCCTCGTGCTGAACAAGTCCTCTCCGGCCTTTGAAGGAAGAAGGCGGTTCTCTCTGCCTGTTGCGCGAGTTCAGTTTAAAATCTTGTAGGGAGAATTTCACAGCATGCAAGCAGAAACAGTCTTATTGCCTCTATTTTCAGAATCTCTTCAAATTACAATAATACACCCAAGTATGTTGAGCTAAAGCAGAGCTTTTACCTTTTAAATCCAAAGAAATCACTTTGCTCTCTTAAGAGTTTTCCAATTTTAAATTCCACATTTCAGGAAATGTTACATTCTTGTGGGAGCAGAGAAAGTTCTATACATATTTGATTCTTACAGATTAAAAAATCCTAACTTACCACTTGTGTAAATAGGATAAATTTTCATATACCCCAAAATATTTTTAAATGCATATTAAACTCTTTATCCAGTATATCTTAAATTTATTTTCAGGGGCTCCTGGGTGGCTCAGGTCAAGGTCTCGGGGTCATGAGTTCAAACCCTGCACTGGGCTTGAACCTACTTAAAAAAATATTTTCAAATACATTATATATCACTAATTTTTATTCATCATCCATGTTTCATAATCCTCTACGAAGTTTTTCTTAATTTTCTTGAGGGAAATCAAAGCATTCTGATTTTAATTGACGTGACTGAGGATTATTATAGTCTAAATGAAGGTACAATGTTACATATTGTTTTTCAAGGGGTAATTTAGTCGCATGTTTTAATATTCACAATGAGAGGTAAGCCTGAAAATGAAAGTTGGATGAATCTGTGTAGAAAACTCAAAAACAGGCAACATAGGAGACAACTACCTTTGGATATTTGGGAGTTGATTAATCAATTTATTTTACACATCATCTATTCCCAGAGTGAGAAATGTTTACATATGCATTTATATAATGATGAATCCAGGCACAGGAAAATTGGGTACTAACGGACCAGGCAATGAGCAATTAGTAAGATACCCACTTCTTTTTTATCATCAGTAGAGTCTATAGAACTTTGCTAGGGTGGCAAGGCTCTTGAGAATGAAAGCCAGTATTTAGAGGCTCAGCCATTCTACTGCTAAGACTTCAAGGATTCACTCTTAAATCATTTTTCTGTATGGGATAGATGAAACCAAATTATTTTCTGATTAAGTACTTGGCCTTGTTTTGCAAATATAGAAAGACAAATCGTTTATAGCTTAGCAAAAATGTGAAAATAGATATCATTTTTGCTTTTTGGAGAAAAACTTTATAAACTGAATATTAGAATTATACCAAGCATAGAAGCAGTTTTAAACATTATTTAACATTAATATTTATTAATCTTTTTAAGACACTAACAACATCAGATCTCTAGGAAGTACCTAAAACTCTGAAATAGGAGGGGAAAAATCTTCCTAATAGTCATCATACAGCTTGTCTGATAAAACCAGCAAAAAATAATTTATACAACCCCATGAACAAAAAGCCAAAGTTTTTCATCTTTTAGATTTTATTCACTCATTTGAAGGAGAGAGAGGTAGACGGAGAAACAGTCTCCCTTGCTGAGCAGGAAGCCCGAGTTGGGCCTCGATCCCAGAACCCTGGGGATCATAACCTGAGCCAAAGGCAGACACTTAACCGACTGAACCACTTAGGCGCCCCCCAAAGCTTTTTTTAGAAGGAGGAGTCCTAATAACTTAGAACCAGAGATCTAGGTCTGTCCATCCATATTTCAAAGTAACAAGATGGCCTGTGTTGTGATGAGCACTGGGTGTTAGATGAGCACTGGGTGTTATATGCAACTAATGAATCGTTGAACACTATATCAAAAACTTATGATGTATTATATGCTGACTAACTGAACTTAAACATTGGTACTGGCATAAAGTAACAAGAGTGGCTATTTCACTTCCTAGCTCACTGCCAGGATAGTGGTACCAGGAGAGGCACCTGTAAGGATGAAAAGAAAGTCAGAAACCTGACTTTGCTTATATTAAGTGAGAAGGAAAAATTGTTCATCCCTGTGCTACATGGTCTCAGGTTACCTTAAACAGCCTAAGAAGTCCCAGTTACCCCAAGAATACCCCTGAATGGTGCCCAAGAGGAATATGCATAATGGTAAAAAGAATTTTTCGTACTAAAGGTTAATCTATTTTTAAAAACACATTTTTGACAACACCCACCTTTTTTAGCATATAAAAAGCTTGTACATTTATTACGTATCATTGCTCTGAGATCTTATTTCAAATGTTCTGCACTAGCAAAAATTAAAGTCTAAAAGTCTAAAATTACCAAGTGTCTTGACAATATAGTGTAATGCAAACTTATACGCTGCTGGTAGTGGTACTGAAAACAAGAATCAACTAGTAAACTTGGACATGTGTATATGTAGCAATACAACTTCACATAGAGAAAAATCACTCAAATGTATTTGGATTTTTGAAAGAAAATGTCCTTAGCACTGTTGTAACTCAAAGACCTGGCCATCACAAACATTGGTTAATAAATTATAGTACATATACTCAATTATATAATTCAAAGCAGGGAAAATACAGCTCTTTGTAGAAAACATGTACATATCATAAATTAACTATAATCTGATTCCATTTAGTAAGTAATATGGTGGGTTAATTTGTGGCAAAATACATAGTTGAAACGTACTCTGTGAAGAGAGACCCGATTTCACTGTATAGAAAGTTTACTCCAAAAGTAATCTCCAATGTGGGTTGCAGGTTATTTTTTGTTTTCTATGAAAACATTTTGTGTCACACATTTTTTGTGATGAGAGTTACTTTTGTTCTACTTTCAGCTGATAAATGTTGGCTCCTATATTTTATATATTTGATAAATATTTCTATAGATAATAAATTTATGAACTAATGCAGTTTGGATGTGTTGGTCAGTTTCACAGAGGAACAGCAGGAGGTTAGGCAAATGTTCTTAACAGTTACTTAACCTATAGTAAACTCAGTTTTTACAAGCTATAGCTGACCTTCTAATAGTATACATTTCCAGATGGTAATCATATTCACAGAGGTGAGGTGTGTGGACTCGTGGCATTAGAAAAGGGGGTATTGGAGAGAAGGCAAGTGTTATCTATATTTATTTTTAAAAATAATCCATATATCCAATATAAAAGATTTTCCTAACAGTGGTGCCATCTCTTGATCAGATAGTTTGATGCCAAATGGAGCTCCTGAGCTGTTGTAAGGAAAAAGTAGGTTCGTTATTATACAGAAGGGCAGTTTTCATCGCCATTCATTATAGTTTCTGTCATCTAGTTGCATTAATTTATGGATTATACTACAAACTAAATTTACCCTCACATTATTAGTAGTGTATGTATATTGTGTAATACGTAATGTAGATAGTAGTGAATAGAGATGGTGATTCATTTAGCTCCACAGTAGTCTCTTATCTCTATGTGAGATTAAAAGTAACCTAAAAAATAGCAAGAAGTCTGAAATTTCAAAGTTACCAAAAAGATTCTTGAGTAGTCTATGATTAACAATGAACCTTGTTACTTGTATTCACTGCTGAGCTAATGACAATATGAAGTCACCCTGATTAGTGAAGTTTTAAAAAGCTGAGCACCAGTAATGTGAGACGGAACTTGGGTTAGCTGAAATTATGTCAGCACAGATGTACTTGAGGGTATTTTCAGTAAACCTGATGATGAATGTTTAGCAAACCATTTACAAGTTTCTGAGTAAGGAAAGGTAAAATACCGGATCATATTGGAGAAAATTGAGTAAAAGTTCCTTAAAAGATACATTAAACAAACACTTGGTTACCTAACTAGTTGCATATTAGTTAGCATCTAGTGTTAGAAAACAAAACATTTCTGAAATTTAAAGAAACAAATATATTTAACAAATGTACTAAAATAATGTATTTTCAGCCAACATATAGCAAAACTCCCAAACTGAGTAACATGTTTTAATACAGATTGCCTTTTTCGCCTCATAAATCATTATTTTTCTATAGGATGCTAAAATACCAGGAAAAAAAAATATTGACAGTCACCATTTCACTTCATAATATAGTTTTAGGTACAAATTCGCTAATGTCATCATCAGTGTTTGAGCTCTTTTATCTGGGCCTTAAAAAATTTTTTTAGTATAAATTTCCAGCTGTAACTATATACCTGAAATGCATTCCTTACATCAGTCGGAGAAACACTTCACAAAGCGAACAAAATCCTGCAGGATATCATCTATATGGTTAGTTTTATAAAAACAAGGCCTTTGATAGTAATATCTTTAAAATACTCTAATGATATGGGGAATAGCTTAGAAACCTTTGTTATCTCAAAGAATTGGCAGAATTAAAGATAAGTTCAACATTTTCTTTTCATGAAACCAGGTATTCAAAATGAGCTGACATTTTGTGTGATGTTGTAGTTGTCAGAAATGTGCTAGATTTCTTTCCCTTTAAATTTAGAACAATTTTTCCCTATAAAATATAGCTTAGTCATTTTAATAGAACTTTTGGATAGGAAATTTATGTGGTTCAAAATGCAAAAATAGTATTGTAGAGTGAATACCTTCTTTTCTTATACTTCAACGAGACAGTTTCTTAGTCTTCCAGACATTGATTATATAAAAAAATAAGCATTTTCATCTCCATTTTTACACAAAATGTAGTTTTAGAGCTCTTTCCATATCAATATGTATACTTTTTTTTAAGCTGCTTGATATTCCTTTATATGGATTCACCTTAATTAATTTACAGTTCCCCACTGGAGAATAGTTGTGGTAGGTTTTGTCAGTGTTCACCAATATCCCTTTCCTATCCCTTGATACCACATTTCTCTATCCCTATGAAGAAAGACCCTATGAAGAGTGACAGAGGTGTCCGTTCTGGAGACACTTTTAGAGAGGGAGTGAATGGTTTGTCATGTGCTCGCCTCCTCCCCTCTCTTCCTTCACCAGACAGTGAAACCAGCATAATTGCAGATGTTTTCTCTTTTTTCAACTGGGGATCTAGAAGGAGTACAAGAATTAGGACCCATGTTAAACACCTGCTGTGAATGAGAAATATACTTATCCATGAAGAAAATATGGTATCGCAATGTGTGCTACCATAACATAGAGCCTATGGGTCATTTTTGTCTTGGGTAGAAAGAAAGGCGATGTTAAAGCTGGAAGGATGGAGATCTATGTTTATGCTTTGGAGAAACAGTGATAAAACTGTCACCTTCAATAACATGGAAAGTCAGTAATGTCTTTTATAGTTTGTTGGAAAACAGAATCCTAGTGTTGGCTATGCTTGAAAAGGAATTACACGAAGCGCTAAGCCCAAAGTAGAAATTGCCAGTTTGAAAGGAGAAATGAAAAGGGTGAGAGACAGTCCTAAAGGTTAGAACTTGAGGTTTGCAAAGGAGATTGTGTCTAACAGGAAAAGTTAAAAGGCTTTGAAATCAGTCTTGGAATGCAGGTTGTGTAAAACAGATGGACCATCTAACAATTGCTAACCTATCTGAACAGGATAAGTGGCGGGTAGTACATTCTTTTCATCGGAAAGGTGATTTTTCTGAAAAAAGATGAAGAATGTGACTTTCTTCAAGGTATCTGAAATTCAGTTTATGTAGAGAGAGGCATGTCTTGAGAAAAATTGTGAGTGTGGTGGTTTGTATATAATACTGATTGAAATTAGAGAAGAGGTCCATAAATTACTTGAGAGAATTATACTATCAAGAGGAACACTAGCCTGGACTAAAATAGACTGTTGTGCTCCCACCTCTCCACGGGCAGCAAATGGGCTGAGAAAGGTTTTCACCACTTGTAATGTTGTCGCACGTCGTCTTCAGTTGCATCATAGCATGATAATGGGTAAAAAATTACTTCGAAGCGAATGGATTCAAGGACCATCGACAACAATGGACTGGCGATTACCTTTAGGAGGACAAATCAGAGCCCCATTTCTGTATATGTGTTTCCATCTGAATGGAAGTGTTCATAGTAGGTATGCTCTGAATCTGATTGATCTGGCAGACAGTGTCTGCAGGTGATGAATTCCTAGAAAGAGGAAATGGGTGGGAGGGTTGTGTAATTTTTCTTGGGAGAAGGTGAGTATGTAAGCAAGAGAGGGAGGGAGCCCAAAATGTGCTGATCTGAAAGGAAGCCTGTGGTAAATCCTATTACAGTTCGAGAATTATGTTCAGATTCCTTGTCTCATTAGGGCCAAAATTGGCCCTATGCCCTGTTTTTGCTAAATAAATGTAAACAGAATTACTGTATAATAAGAATTTTTATATCATAGGGCATACATTGACATTCCTTTTTCTTTTTTCACTGCAACCCTCAATGTTCCAGACAATTCCTTTTCCAAAACTTGATTCTAGAGGGAGAATAAATTCTTTAAGCTGTAGCCCTGCAAAAACGTCCACTGAGTATATACCACAGTTACAAAACTTTACTGTTTTAAACCATTAAAATTTGGGTTGCCTCTTACTTGAGCATAACCTAGCCTATCCCGATACGGGAGTTATCTCCAGACTTTTGCTGTAACAGGCTTTGAAGACATGTCAGTGGACTTGAAGTTTATGAAGACATGTCAGTGGACTTGAAGTTTAAAATCTCAAAAACATAGTAATTTTGCTAGATGGGTGTCATATGCAACTAATGATGTACTATATGTTGGGTAATTGAATTTAGATAACAAACAAGAACAAAAATATAGTCTAATCTAAACATAGTTTCGGATAGATATGGCTGCACTGCCTCCAAACCCTGTGTTAACGTTGTTATTTACTGGGAGCTTTATTCAAACTTGCCAAGAACATGTATTGTCAAAATTTTAAATGAGCAAAGGTAAATTGGAGAAAGCATTTGTAAAATGGATATTTAAAATATTCTCACTCTTACATCATTTTGGAGCCAATACATATTACACGGAATATCAAAAGTCTCCTATGGATTTATCAGTGTAGACACATATACACAACTATCTAACATAGATAAAACCTGCCATGTGAAGAGTTTTAGTGGGTTTTAAATCTAATTTAGAAGTGTATAATGTCTGACTGGAAAAACTACTAATTTCAGGAGCTATACACATTTACTAAGCATATTAAGGTACTAAAGGAGAAACATATGATCACATTGCTAGAAGTATAAATAGTATTTGTTGTTAAGGTTGAACACTCAGTAGTGGAAAAAATCAACTAAAGTAATTTCCTTAATTTGATAAATGTTATCTGTAAAAAGAATGTTTGACAGACAGTGGCAAAATACTGAAAACCTTCTACTTGAGATACTTCTGTTAAACATCTTAACCAGTGCTGTAAGTCATGAAAAGGAAAAAATACAGAAGTGAATTTATATTAGAAAGATAAACTATAAAATGAATAGGTTAATTTAGCAAGGTCACTGGATATAAGATTAGTATATAAAAATCAACTACATGTTTATATTTCAGTGACAAAGTAGAAATGGCATTTTAAAAAGTTAACTGAGTAGGGAAAATACTATCTTACAATCAATAAAACCCAACAAACATCTGTGTCTCCACATCAAAATTTTTCAACAGCAACACTATGAAACTACCCAGTCCAATACAATACAAACTATACAAAAGTGGTGTAACATCAAGAGAAGACCTATATACGGGTAGTCTCCTTTTGAAAGTTTGCGTTCTACCACTTTACTTTTACAAAAGACTTACATTACTACTTTTGCTAATCAGAGAAGAAATCTTGAGGATTTTCACTTTTACAACAAAAAGTTGAAAAGGGAGGACAGTGCCACCAAGCATGTTCCTGAGACCTACACTTAGCATGTGTGCTTTATCTCAACCTATTTTATGCATCTGTTATAGCAAGATGTGTCCAGAAAAGCCAAAGATAGGTTATTTTGGGGGCTCGGGAATGCTCAAAAAATTTTCCATATAATGGTAATTGCTTCTTTGCTGTATGTCATTGCAGCATTCGAATTATTTCATGAGGACACTCTAAAATAACAAGGGAAACCTGTATAGGAATCTATGATGTTTGAAAGACTCAATAGTATAAAGATATGTCTTACAAAAATTGACATATAACTTTAATATAATTTCAATAAAACGTCTACCTGTTTTCCTTTATTTGGAAATTAACAAACTGGTTTTAAAATTTATATAAAATGCCAAGAAGGATAATTCCGGTAACAGAAGATGAATTTGATCTGCCCTGTTATTCTTGCACTCCCTAGAAAGTGCTTTTTCTCCTCGGAAAAATGAGGGAAATCCAATTTGGGGGGGCACCATAGTTTGTCAGAATACTTTTACTTCCTCTTCTCTGTTGACAATCTATCTCTGCAGTTCCCTTATTAGAGGGGTGAGAAACCACTTCTGTTGTTGTTGTAGTCTGAGGATTCTTTAGGGAAGGTGGGTGGGTGGATTAAAGCTTAAGGTTTTCACATCCTTAAAACTTATATTCTTTAAAGAATAACCTACTATATCTTATGGACAAAAAAAAAAAAAAAAAAACCCTGCTTGTAGTTCTACTTTTTTTTTTAACCGAATAATCAAATTAATACATCCCGGTAAGACCAACTAATTGATGTCTGCTTCCTAGAATCCAAAGGGCAAGAAATTCACAAAAAAATCCTGGCTTCTGATCTTGTGTGCATATATAGATGACTTTTACTTTCAAGAGTGCCTTTCCCAATAATTTGCTTTCTTCAAACTCCCATTCTCAATTTAAGATGAACTTCTGGGAAGCCATCTCATCCTGAGTTAGGTGCCGCTTCTCCATAGTATTTTTGGACCCTGCTTCTTTATCTTTCATGGAACATTGTATGGTAAATACTGTTAATAGGAATTTTAGATTCAATACACCTTTATTCAGTTCAGCTAAGTTCCAGAACCAAATGTCTCAGAAACACTAGAGGTTTACTGATCATTCAGATAACAAACAAAGGTAAGTAGATCTGGTTCTCATATCTTATTCATGCGCCGAAGCATCATCCACTCTCTCTAGGACAGAATCACTTGCATTAGCAGCAGAAGGAGAAAGAACAAGAAATATGCAGAGGAGGATGTTTTGGTCAGACTTGGAACTGGTACACTTCACCCTGGTTATACTTCCTTGCATAGAGCTCAGGGCCATGGTCCATACAACAAGGGACTCTGGGAAATGTAGGCTAGATATGAGGCTGAGTTACTCAGATCAATGTTAGAACCAAATTTTTTGTCTTTCCTGGTAGCATTTCTGTAGTCCTAGTTTAATTTCCCTTCACTCATTAAGATACAGTTTTCCTTTGACTCCATTTGACTGTGGAGTCAAAGGAAGACCAGCCAGCTCTTTGACCCTCTTCCCATCAACCTTCATTCGTCTAGATGATTCCCCCATTTGGATCAACATTTCTAACATAACCTATTTTGAAAGCCAGCTTGTTTGTTTTATCACCATATAAATGCTGCTTTATTAAAAACATTCTGCATAGTCTTAGCAATGACTTTAAAAAATCCACATCCAACAGCTTTTCTTCTCCTTACCCCTCTATACTCTGACCACAGGATACTATTCCCTGCCCCCTGAATAAAACATACAATTTTAGCTCTTAGATTTTTTCCTTTCTTGGCCAAATATAGTCTTTCCTTTTCCTTCTCTGCCTTCTTGATTTAACCGTCCTTAAAGGCATAACTCAAACATCATATCTTGTGCCAGGCTTCTATTTCTTAATATCCAACACATAATTTTACTCACATTTTCCTTTTTGCTCCCACAGGAAATGTTTATAATTGTTGTATTTATCCCTGTGAACTTGAATTGAAATTATTTGTGAATGTGTCTCTTTCTTTCCCTTCACCAAGGATAGACTGAGATTCTGGACAGCGGTTAGAGCTTTTTATCCATCTTGGTCTCTCCAGTATGTGTACAAAAATACTTTTCGGGACTTAATTTTAATAATCAAGGTACCTATTCATCAGTGTTTAATTTTTTAAAAAAAAAAACGCTTGTGTGTTTCTCCTTGATTCTTCAGAAATGGTTCTCAGGAATTAAGAGAACATTTTGTAAACAAATATAAAAATCCAGGTGTGAAAAGGGTAAAGAAAATGTATTACACATTAAGTGAAACTACCTAAATGAATCTTTTAGAATAGTATTAACTGTTGTAAATGGATTTTGCTTATCTATTGCTATAAAGCCATATGATCTAAGTCATGCGGACTTTACTAAGAGTATGCAGTATTTTAAAATACTTGAGTATATAAGTGATCTATACTAACCATATACTTTCTATGGTTATGAAAGAGAGAAAAGCTACTGGAATATATATGAATGAATACAAATTTGCTTTTAAAGGGCTTATGCAAGAAAAACTGGTAAGGCAGCGAGCTTAGTGACTGAAAGTCAGAGGACTTTCATAGATGCCAGAATTAGAGGTTGGAACAGACTTTGTTCAATGGACAATGCCAACTTCTGCCTTTCTCCAGAACTTCTCAGCCTCTACACACAGACTCAGCCTAACTAATCCCAACCTTAGTTAAGGAGTATATATAAGAGCTCCAGCTCTACCAGCTGGTGAGTATGCCAGAGGTATGTTGTCCAGTACATATAATATGAGCCTTGAATATCCACTTTGTCCCTGACAATCAAACCTTCACAACCCCATTGCCCTGGCCCGGGGTGCCGCTGAAGCCTCACCTTATTGTCTGCAGTTCTGACATTTTAACACTAAGGCCCTGTCTTCCAAGGTGATGAATCATTTTTTATACTTCCTAATACTAATGAAGACCTGATAGTGACAGGCTTTCCACCCGAGACTTGTTTTTCTCCATCACCTGCTTTCTAGGCTCCGTTGCCTATGGTATACATTCTGGTTCGGACCTCAACTTCTGACTTGATTTCTTAAGCTTTGTTTAGCATGATTCTCTTCTCTCTTCCCATCCTCTGTGTCTGTAGCTTGCCCTTTTATAGTATCTGCCTGTCTCACCCCTAGTTGAGAGGATCTCAGTGTAAGTTTCTGAGCCAATTTTGGTCTTAGTTATTACAGAACATTGTGGTTTTTATTTGCCACCACTCTCTTGTCTGCAAGTTGGCATATTTAGCCTCTTGATTCCTCTTAGACCAGTGACCCAGGGTTTCAGTTTGTGTATAATCATATTACCGTTTGCAGGCCTCTGCATAGCAGACGGAGACATGTTTATTAGCTTCCATTCCTATTTCTGTAGCAGAGGTGAGCTTATCTATTATTCTCTGACATGTTTCATGTCGTATTAATTTGTAGCTACTTTCTTTTCTCCTCATTCCTTCTCCACCCAGGCAGAGAAAAGGTACCAAGGTGGCTGGAATAAAAGAAGTCTTGCAATGGTGAAGAGAGCAGATTATGTTTAGTCATTGAATCCCAATTCAAAAACTGGCTTTGTTCCCTTTAGTATGTCATCTGCCCTCTCCATCTCAGCTTCCTTATCTGTAAAATGGAAACAATACTATCTTTTGTTATGGGGATTTTAAGACAAAGTGAAGAACCTGTTAGTATATGAAAGGCTTCGTGTTTGTTACATAAGTAGCTGAGCTCAAAGAAGAAATCAATAAGTGGAAACTTAGTCTAGGGAATATAAACAGAGTAAGACTATCTGTGTCCATAAAATCCAGGAAGATGTAAAAAGAGGAGGTATCAGAAAAACATTATCTGCTTCTGTTTGCTAGTAAGAAACAGGAGAAAGGTTATCAAACATAGGAAAGTTGGTAATTACAGATAATTATAGGAATGATGTCAGCATCAAAGTCATTTAAGACATTCGTTTAAGACATGATGCCTTTTAGTCACCCATTTTTAACAAAGAATAGGACATGTATTCATGATCAAAAGTACCTCTGTGGAAGTTGTAGGATCCAGCACCATATGCTGAGGGACTTGAGAGGCATCTTGCTCACCCGCACATCCAGTAACAGTCCAGTATGAACTGTGGAACCAGCAGATCAGCCAACTTGCTCCAAACCCCTCTTGTTGAGGGGGAAAAAAACCTGAGAGTGCTAACCTGGGCCGATAACCACAGACAAGAAGGAAATTTCAGAAGTCCACTCTCTCTGAAGGGAGATTCCAGCACACCATTGGCATGGATGCACACACGTGCACACACATATTACAAGTTTAGATGCAGTACAGGTGGTACATAGAACTTGACGAGCGCTCTCCCCGACCACCTGCACAGGCACTATTGCCTAATGCTGAACTATCAAGTGGCAGCAAGGGAAAAAAGAAGAGCAGTGAGTAAGTGCCTGGCTACCTCAGTGATGTGGGACACAGCTGGGAAAAAAGAAAGTTTCTCTCCAACACCACCCAAAGTACTGAGTTGGGACCTCCAGGGCTGGCTGGAGGGAAAGGTCAGGAAAAAATGCAGATAAGAATAAAAAGACACAGTTCCTGCAGAAGGGACTCTGGAGGAAGGCTACACCCAAGCCTTGGGGAGTACCATTCATGGTCATACAGTGGGGCTATCTGCAGGCACCTCTTAACATCCTGAGTGCTACCCACACCTCCTGAACTCTGCAGCATCTTGTAGGTGCTTCTGAGTGTATGGGTGAGAGGAAGCTGCAGTAGACAGAGAATTTGCTCAGGAAATAGGCCAAGGTCTCTATGCAAGGGAGAAGCCACAAGTTTGAGCCAAAATACCACCTCTGGAAAATAGAAGTTTATAGTAGCCTCTATATAGAACTAGAGAAGTCATGAAAGTTTAAGAATTCCCCAAGAAGGAACAATAAGAAACAGGTGTATTCAAAGACAGAGAAAACCCCCAAATATTATAGACAGAATACCACATCTGAAGGCAACTAACAAAGAGGTGGCTGATACTTCAAATGTGAAAGCAACAGCACAAGGAACATAAAAAAGAAACAAGAAAATAATTAGAAAATAGTAATACTACTCCAATAGGCATGAAATTTTATAATCTAGTTAATAAAGAATTCACACTGTTTTGAAGATACTCAACAAGCTATAAAAATTAAAAGCAATTAAATGGAATCGTGAAAAAAAAATCTTTAAAATGAGATATTTCCCAAAGAAATAGAAATCATGAAAAAGTAGCAACACACCAGTGTGGAGAAGATGGAGATCCGAAGCTCAGCTTCTCTCATGGATGCACCAACATAACAGCTGCATCTGTGCAGCTAACTCAGAAAATGACCTGCCAAGTGGCAGAAGAGACCTTCCACAGCTTATCGTAGAGACACAGATGCGAAACAAAACAAAAACCCAGCATGACTAACCACAAATGGGAGAGGTGTCACAAGAATGGAGGAGAGGATCGGACCACACCCCAGGCACTAAGGACTTTCATTGGGAAGAGGAGTTCCCATGCTGTCTGGCTTTGAAAACCAATGGGGCTCAACTCCAGGTTGGGCAAGGGGCAATAGGAAACTGAGGTATCAGAGCCAGCAAATAACATGGCCCAAGATGCAGCACAGAAGGAGAGGCTCAGAAAGTGCCTGGAGTATACCTGAAAGACAGTTATTGACTAATCCTAAAATGTGTGCCAGAGAAGCAAGGATCTGAGATTTTTCTAGGCACAAAAGGGCTAGTACGTGCCATTTCTCTCTACCACCCCCAGATAGATGATGGTGGCTCTCATAAGCATCTGAGTAGAAATATCTACCTTTTGTGGCACTAAGTCCCTGCCCCAAGATTGCCCTATGGACCCACCTCCATCCAACTCCACCTTCCTTAGCAGGTATTCCTCCAAAGTTACTTATGTTCCACCACACCTGCAGGCAGCTCCAGCTAGGAATGGTGTCATGCCAAAGTGACTCCAGCCCTGTGGAAGGGGAGAGAGAAGACCATTCACGAGCACGCCCACAGTTCCTGCAACTGAGCCCTTTGCTATGCCTGCAGAGAGGTTAAATGTGGACAGCTTTCCTGTCAACAAGCCCACAGACCTCTCAATAGCATGGGGAGTAAACCCTGCCCTATGTGCCCACAGCATGCAATGTGGGTCACTGCAGCCAACTGGACTGAAGGCAATTATGGCTCAGCCAGAACAGGAGGGTGGATACAGCCCCCACACACAGGGGGCACCTCTGGAGTGCCCAGTTTTGGTGACCAGGGGGGATTATACTATAGGGCACCTAAGGATCTCTTCTACACAACGCCACTGCTATAAAGACCAGAAGATGTAGCTGACCTATAGTATACAGAAACAAACACTAATACAAAATGAGGAGACAGGGGAATATGTTCAGAACGAAAGAACAATCACAGTAAAAAAGCTAAATGAATCAGAAACCAGCAATATGCTTGATGAAGAATTACAAGTAGTGTTCATAAAGATACTCATTGGACTACAGAGGAGAGGATGAACTCCATGAGAACGTCAACAAAGAAATAGAACTCAATAACCTAAATTTAAAAGTATACTAGAGCAAATCAGCAGATTGGAGGATGCAGAAGAATGGATCAGAAATCTGGAAGGGAAAACAATGGAACATAACCAAACTGAGCATCAAAGAGAAAAAAATAAATAATAAAAATGAGAATAGCTTAAGGGAATTTGGCAACATCACTGAGAGAAAAAAATAGCTGTAAACTTCCCTAATCTGGGGAAGGAAAAAGATGTCCAGGAAGCGCAGAGCCTGTAATAAGATGAACCTGAGGAGAGGCACAGCAAGGCACATAATTAAAATGGCAAAATGCAGTGGAAAGGGAAAATATTAAAAAGACAACAGTTGGGAAACTGCATAAGACTATGAGATTTTTCAGCAGAAAATGTGTAGGGTAGAAGAATGGCATGATATATTTAAAGTGCTGAAAGAAAAAAATCCCTGCAATCAAGAATATTCAGCAAGGTTATCATTCAGAGTAGAAGGAGAGATAATGAGTCTTCTAGGTGAACAAAAGTTAAAGTTCATCACCACCAACCCAGCCTTACAAGAAATGTTAAAGAGAATTCTTAAGTGAAAAGAAAAGGCCGTAACTGTAATTAACAACATTTTGAAAGGAAAAAATATCACAGGTAAGAGGAAACATATAGTAAAGGTAGTAGTATAACCACTTACTTATAAGGCCAATATGGATGTTAAAATGCAAACGTAGTAATATCAATTATACCTACAAAGTTGTCAAGGGCTACATAAAATGTGGAAGGGGTAGTAAAAATTTAGTTCTTGTAGAGTGTGTTCAAACTTAAGTAATTATCAACTTATCATGAACTGCTTAATGCATAAGATGTTCTATATAAATCTAATGGTAACCACAAATCACAAACCGGTAACAGATACACAAAAAGAAAGGAATTCAAGCATAGCATTAAAGCCATCAAACCACAAAGAGCAAAAGAAGAAACAAAACTACCAAAGCAACCAGAAAAAAATTAACACAATGACAATTGATAGATACCTCTCAGTAATTACCTTAAATGTAAGCAGCCTAAATGTTTCAATCAAAAGACATAGGGTGACTAAAGGAATTTAAAGCAAAACAAAAAACAGTCATCTATATGCTGCCTAAGAGAGACTGACTTCAAACCTAATGACACAAATAGACTGAAAGGAAGTAACAGAAAAAGATATTCCATGCAAATAGAAGCAGAGGGGGAAAAAGCTGGGTGTTGCAACACTATCACAAAATAGACTTTAAAACAAAGATTGCAGTAAGAGATAGATAAAGTAAGGGGCCATATAATGATCAGGGATCAAATCAAGAGAACATAAGTGTAACTATCTACACACCCAACATAGGAGCATCCTATATACATAAAAGAAATATTAACGGACATGAAGGGAGAAACTGACAGTAATACAAAGTAGTACAGGACTTTAACACCCTACTTACATCAATGGATAGGTCATTCAGGCAAAAAATCAACAAGGAAACAATGACTTTGAACTATACATAAGAGTACATGGACCTAATAGATACAGAAAAGAGCAGGGTACATATTCTCTTCAAATACACATGGAACTTTCTCCAGGAGAGAGAACATTTAGTACATAAAATAAGTATCCATACATTTAAGAAGGCTGAACTCAAACAAGCATCATTTCCAACAAGAATGTATGAAATGAGAAATTACAAAACAAAAAACAAAAAAAAAAAGGGAAAACACGAATGCATGGAGGCTAAGAAATATGCCACTGAACAACCAAGGGGTCAAAGAGGAAATTGAAAATGAAAACACAATGGTCCAAAATCTTTGGGAAACAGCAAAAGCAGCTTGGAAGTTTTTACTGCTGCAGGCCTACTTCAAAAAAAAAAAAGAAAAATCTCTACCTAACCATACACCTAAATAAGCTAGTAAAAGAACAAACTCAAAGCTTATAGGAGGAAGGGAATAACAACAACAAATAGTGGAAAAGATAAAGATCAACAAAATTGGTAAACCTTTCTTCAGTCTGGCTAGACGTAAGGGGGAAAAAAAGACCCAAACAAAACTGAAAGAGAAGAAATAACAACTGACATCATAGAAATACAAAGAATTCTAAGACAATATTATGAAAAATTATATGCCAAAAATTGGACAACCTAGAAGAAGTGGATAAATTCCTACAAACAGAAGGTTCTTCAAAACTAAATCAGGAAGAAATAGAAAATGTGAACAGACTGATTACTAATAATGACATTGAATCAGTAATAAAAACCTCCCACCAAACAAAGTCCCAAGACTGGATGGCTTCACAGGTGAGTTATACCAAACATTTAAAGAAGAGAGAAGAGGAAGGATAGCTTCCAAATTCATTGTATGAGGCCAACATTACTCTGATACCAAAACCAAATAAAGACACTACAAAAATAGTGAACTAAAGACCAATAATTCTGATGAGCATAGGTGCAGAAATTCTCCAAAAATATTAGCAAATAACATCCAATACATTTAAAAAGATCATTGACCATAATCAAGTGCCATTTATTTCTGGGATGCAAATGTAGTCTAATATTTGCACATCAATCACTGTGATATAACACATTAATAAAAGAAAAAATACCATATAATCATCTCAGTATATGAAAAAAAGCATTTGACAAAATTTAACACCTGTTCATGAAAACTCTCAGGTAACTGGTATTAAAGGGAACATATCTCAACATAATAAAGGCCATATATAAAAAAACCACAACTAACATCATGCTCAATGGTGAAAAACTGAAACATTTTCCTCTAAGCTCAGGAAAAGACAAGGATGTCCACTCTTACTACTTTGCTGCAGCTAGGATTTCCAGTACTATGCTGAATAAATCAGACAAGAATAAGAAATTAAGAGATCCAAGGAAGAAGTTAAACTGTCGCTATGTGGTATGATATGATGCTAGGTATATCGAAAATCCTAAAGACTTCACCAAAACCCTATTAGAAGTTACAAATGAATTCAGTAAAGTTGCAGGATACAATATTAATACAAAGAAATCAGTTGCGTTTCTGTACAGTAATGACAGAGTAACTGGAAGAGACATTAAGAAAACAATTCCATTTACACTTGCAATTGAAATCATAAAGCTCGTGGAAGAAAACATAGGCAATAATCCCTTTGACATCAGTTGTAGCAACATAATTACGGATATGTCTCTTCACACACGAGAAACAAAAGCAACAATAAGCAAGTGAAACTATATCAAACTTAAAAGCTTTTGTAGAGCAAAGGAAACCAACTAAAGTAAAAGGCAACCTAGTGAATGGGAAAAGATATTGCAAATGAAGTATCTGATAATTAACATTGAACTATATAAATAATTTACACAATTCAACACCAAAAAAATCCTATTAAAAATGGGCAGAGGACCTGAATAGTTACTTTTCCAAAGAAGTCCTACAGATGGCCAACAGACACATGAAAAGATGCTCAACAGCACTAACCTTCAGGGAAATGCAAATCAAAACCACAGAGATATCACCTCACACCAGTCAGAATTGCTAGTATCAAAAAGAGAAGAAATAAGTGTTCACAAGGATGTGGAGGAAAAGGAACCCTCATGCACTATCATTCTCTCGGGAGAAACCCTACAGGCCAGTTGAGAGTGGAATATCATATTCAACGTGTTGAAAGAAAAAAAACGAATTGTATCCAAGAATACTCTATCCAGCAAGTTAGCCTCCAGATTTGGAAGAGAAATAAGAATTTTCCTAGACAAACAAAAGCACCACTATACCCACTTTGCAAGAAATGCTGAAAGGATTTCTTCAAGCTCAAATAAGAGAGGCTAATCAGGGCCATAAAAACATAGGAAAGGATAAATATACCAGTATACAACACACTGGTAAAAGAAAATATAGAGTTGGACTAGGAAACTCTAATTTTGTAATAGCATGGTGTGTTAATTGCTTAACTATAATATAAAGGTTAAAGAAAAAGTGTTAAATATATTTACTATTAAATATATTAAAAAATAATACCTACTATAATTTGTTAATGAACAAATGATGAAATAATGAAAAAAGAGGTATATAGTCATATCAGAAATGTGCAAAGTGGGAAGACAGGGGTGAAGCTTTTGTACATAATCCAAGTTAAGCTGCTAACAGTTTTAAAAAAAGGCTATTTTATCTATGAGTATGTAAGCTTCATGGTGACCATAAAACAAGAACCTAGAGTAGCAAAACAAAATATAAAGGTGAAACAGCATAACATCACAGAAAAACACTAACTTACAAAGATATACAGAACCATGGCGGGCGAAGCAATGGCAAAATTAATTAATAAGATAGCGTTAGTAAGCCCTTACCTACCAATGATAACATCAAATGTAATGGACTGAAATCACCAAAAGACACAGAGTGGCTGGATGGATAACAAGACAAGACTCAAATACATGTAGTATACAAGAAACATGCAAAAGCTCTAAGGATACACAGAGGGTCAAAAGGAAGGGATGGAAAAATACTTTTATGCAAATAGGAAACAAATACAGTGGGAATAGCTACAATGATATCAGATAAATAGACTTTAAGCCAAAAATAATGAGAACAAGTTCACTGTATAATTACAAAGGGGTCAATTTATCAAGAAAATAATAACAATAGTGAATATATGTGTACTCAACATTAGAGCATCCAAATTTATTAAGAAAATTCTAATAGATCTGAAGGGGAAAGTAGCAATACGGTAATAGTAGGGACTTCAATAGTCCACTCAGCAACAGATCATGCAGACAGAAAATCAATGAGGAAAGGTTGAACTTGAACCATATATTACACCGAATGAACGTCACAGATAATTATAGAATATTCTCTTCAACAGCAGCAGCATACACATTCTTCTCAAGTGCACATGGAACATTTTCCAGGACAGGCCATATAATAAGACACAAAACAATTCTTAGCAAATTTGAGGAGACTGAAACTATACCAAGTATCTTTTCTGACCACAATGGTATGAAAATAGAAATTACCAACAAGAGAAAAACCAAGAAATCTACAATTATGCAATAATGAGAAAACATAGTCCTGACCAAATAATGGGTCAACAAAAAAATAAAAAGGAATTAATATATCTTAAGATAAATGAAAATGGGAACCCACCATACCAAAAGCTATGGACTGCTACAAAAGCAGTTCTGAAAGGGACATTTATAGTGATAAATACATATTTTAAAAAAATAGAAATATTTCAAATAACCTCAATTTACCCCTTAAAGAACTGGAAAAGAGAAGAAGCTAAGCTCTAAGTTATCAGAAGATAGGATATAATGAAGACCAGAGCAATCGTTAATGAAATTGAGATGAGAAAAAAAATAGAAAAATCAATAAACAGCTGGTTTAAAAAAAAATCTGACAAACCTTTAGCTAGGTTAAGGAAAAAAGACAAATAAAACCAGAAATGAGAGAGAAGACATTACAACAGAGCAAAGAAATACAAAGTTTCCTAAGAAACTACTATAAACTGTTACATGCTAACAAATTGGATAACCAAAAAGAAACGGATAAATTCCTAAAACCTACCAAGACTAAATGGGGGAGAAATAGAAAATCTGAATAGACCAATATGAGCAAGAAGATTGGATCAGTAATCAAAGACCTCCCAATATAGAAACCTCAGGACCTGATGGCTTCACTGACAAATTCCAATGAACGTTTAAACAAGAATTGACACCAATCCTTTTCAAACTCTTTTATATTTCCAAACTCATTTTACAAGACAGGATTACCCTATTATCAAGCTAGATCTAAGGACACATTTCTTAAACTACAGACCAATATCTTTGATACAAAACATAGATGCAAAAGTTCTCAACAAAAAATTAGCAAACCAAATTCAACAGCACATTAAAAGGATTATTCACCATGATCAAGTATAATTAATCCCTGGGATACAAAAATATCTCAACATATGCAGATCACCACATTAATAGACAGTAAAAATCATAAGATTATCTCAAGAGATGCAGAAAAATACAATATCCTTTCATAATAAAAATGCTCACAAGCTTCGGTACAAAGGGAATGTACCTCAACATAATACAGGCTACATAAAACAAATCAATAGCTAGCATTGTATTCAATGGTGAAATATTGAAAGATTTTCCTCTAACACAAAGAACAAGACAAGGAGACCCACTCTCACTCGGCTTATTCACTCTAGTATTAGTAGTCTTAGCTGTAGTATTTAGGCAAGACAGAGAAAAAGAAAGCATCCAAAGCAGAATAAAAGAATTTAAATTGTCTTTATTTGCAGATACTATGATCTTATATAAGGAATGTCCTAAAGATTCAACCAACAAATTGCAGGAACTGATAAATTCAGTAAAGTTGCAGGATATAAAGTCAACATACAGAAAATCAGATGCATTTCCATACACAAGCAACAAAGCTGAAAAATAAAGAAAACTATCTTATTCACGATAGTATCAACAACAAGAATAAATGTAACCAAGTAAAAACCTGTACATAAAACTTTGATGAAAAAACACACTTATTAAATTTATAAATACCCAAACACAAAAATATCCTGTGTTTGTGGGTTGGAAGAATTGTGTTAAAATGTCCATGTTACACAAAACTATCTATAGACTCAAAGCAATCCCCCCCATTCCAATGGCATTCTTTACAGAAATAGAAAAATAAATCCTAAAATATGTATGGAACCAGAGAAAACTCTGAATAGCCAAAGCAATGTTGAGAACCAAGAACAAAGCTGGAGGAATCACACTTCCTGATATTAAACTAACACTATAAAGCTATAATAATCAAAACATGCATAAAAAGATACATAGACCAAACAGAATTGAGAACTCAGAGAAAAAAACAAAACAAAACCCTTACTGCACATTTATGATCAACTAAGATTTGACAAAGAATCCAAGAACACTCAGGGGGGAAAGGATAGTCTCTTCAACAAATGGTGCTGAGAAAACTGGATAATCACATGCAGAAAAATGAAAATGGACCCCGTCTTACACAACTCACAAAAATGAACTCAAAATATATTATAGACTTTAACATAAGATCTGATACTATAAAAGTACTTGAAGAGTTCATAGAGAAAATGCTCCTTGATTTTGGTTTTGACAATGAATTTTTAGATATATATCAAAAGCACAAGCAACAAAAACGAAAATCAACAAGTTGGCTTATATCAAACTGAAAGGTTCTATACAACAAAAGAAACAATCAGAAAATGAAAAGAAAGACAACCTACAGAATGGGAGAAAAATATTTGCAAACTATTCTTGGATAAGGGGTTAATATCTAAAATATAGAAAGAATTCATACAATTCAACAGGAAAAAAAAATGGGCAGAGAAGCTTAGTAAGACATTTTTTTCCCCCAAAGATGACATCCAAATAGCTAACAGGTATCTAAAAAGATGTTTGAAATCACTAACCATCACAGAAATGCAATCAAAACCACAATGAGATATCACCTCACACCTATTAGAATGACTATCATCAAGAAGAGATGTGTTGGCAAGAATGTGGAGAAAACGGAACCCTTGTACACTGTTGATGGGAATGTAAGATGGTTCAACCTCTATGGAAAACAATATGGAATATCCTCAAAAAATTAAAAATAGATCTACCATATGATCTAGCAATTCCACTTCTGGTTATCTACCAAAGGACATAAAAACAGGATACTGAAGAGATATATACACTCCTGTGTTTATTGTAGCATTATTTATAGTACCCAAGACACGGAAACAACCTAAGTGTCCATCAGTGGATGACCAGATAAAGAAGATGGGCTCATTCCCTCTTTCCCCCATGCACACACTGGATTACTATTCAACCATGAGAGAGAAGAACATCCTGCCATTTGTGACAACATGGATGGACCTTGAGCATATTATCCTGAGATAAGTCAGAGACCGACAAATACTATATGGTATCACATATATGTGGAATTTTTAAGAAGACACACTCATAAAAACAGTAGAATTGTGTTACCAGGTGCGGGAGTATAGGGGAACTAGAAAGACACACTGTTTAAGGTACAAATCTACAACCAGTAGATAAATAAGCCCTCGAGCTCTAATGCACAGCACAGTGATTATAGACAACAACACTATATTATAAACTTCAAAGCTGCTAAGAGACTAAATGTTAATTTTTCCCACCACACAAGAAACTTCTGTGAAGTGATAGAAGTGTTAGGTAAAACTAGGACGGTAATCATATTGCAATATATAAATGTATCAAATCAACATGTTGTATACATTCAATTTATACAATTATGTCAATTATGTTCCAATTTAAAAAATACAAAACACCAAAAAAAAAAAAAGCAACAAATTATACAAACACAATATACTCTAGACCAGCCTGCTTAGTACAACTCTCCACGTTGATGAAAATGTCCTTGGCCTGCATTGGTAGCCACCAGGAAGAATTGAGTGTTTGAATTATGGCTAGTGGCACTAAGAGCAAAAATTTTTATTTTAGATTTTAATTATCTAGAAAAAGTTAGTGAGTAATAATAGAGAGTTGATATGTCTTGTTTCTAAAAGTGGGTAGCTAGCAGACTTAAAAATAGCACAGAATCTTTTAATATAAGATCCGGGAAAAAGCATGGTTTCTGAAGAAGAAACCGTAGCATCAGTAAATTTTACTTTTTTTGAATACAATCAACATATATGATGAGACATTAATTTATATTTTGCTTCAATTTTCTGACAAGTGCTGAAATGCTTTCACATCCAAAGACCAAACATTTTTTACTTATCATGCAGTTAGGGTAACTTTTTATTAATAATCTAGAGATTAATGATGTTTGAATATTCAATGGCATTTCTTTTCACTTTTTTAAGCCTCTATATTTACATCCCATTGACATGTGTAGGGTGTTTACTTTCAGAAGATTTTAAAAAATTAACTCTACCAATGCCCTCCCCTGTTAGCACTTATAAATTCTATCCTGTCTATAAACACTGAATTCCTTACTGCCTAGTTTAAGTAAATAACACCCACAGAATAAGGCGTTCTCATCTTGTGTTTCCATCACCTAGCCTCAAGTCCATTCCTTTTTTGTTTCCTCCTCTACTACTTTCTTTCTTCCATGCCTTTGGGAACTTACCAAGCCTTTTACTTAAGTAATTAATATTTATATTCTTTTAATCCATAGATACCAGTAGAATTTAAAGTTAATCTTAGAGAAAATAATATTCTCAGAATCATCTGTTAATACACATTTATTACATTCTTAAGCACATTAATGTAATAAAAGGGTTCTCTATTTCCACTTTATGTACTGAGAATTTATTTTATAAACTACCGATGCACTAACAGGAGGGTTTTAATTTGTCAAAATTTCAAGTTAACAAAGTACTTCAGTTCTCTGTTAACAATGCAGCACAGCAACTTTCCACTTGTCATTGAAAATTCAATGTGATTTCTCACAAGAGCATTCTGTTGATATTTAGATTGTATCAACAGGACTAAAAATGTTAGATCTATAATGCATATATGGTTTATGACATTTCTTTAATTCATTTATTTTTCCGTTAAATCATTTTTTTCTCTAGGCTTTTATTTTTTCAAAGGATCATGTTCTTTTTACTTTTCAATCATTTATAAACTTTTCATATCTCATGGTTCAGAATGTTAGACGTTATTTTTATTTTGCAACTCTCTATAGTTTTAATTCTTCTGAAAATCACAGTAAAACCTAAGTAGGTGGAAGAAAAATTGGCAGCTGCAAGAAAGTTTGAGTTTCAGATCTGCAACAGACTGTCTCTTTAAAATCAAGATCATGTACTGAATTTTCAGTGAGTTTATCATGAATATTAAAAAAATCCCTTTGACTCTTGGTTAGAAAATATCAAACTATATGCATCCCTGTGTCTTTTCAATTTTTTAAAAGACAGCAGGTGATTTTCATAAAGCTTGTATTATGTCTGTAGAGCTGTCTACATTTCTTTAAAGAACCTAAATACTGACCTAACCCAGAAAGGCATAGATTGAAACAGGCTTAAGATTTATTCAGCTGTATTACAAAATCCCTTCTACTCGGTCAGATTTAATGTTTTATAAGAAGTATTTTAGATCACAATTTTAAAACATTATTTCCTTAATATTATTGAAATTATTTGTTGTGTCAAGTTCATTCATTTCACAGTACACATGTATGACTATTGAGACATCCATCCTTGCTTCTCTCTAAACACAAACACTTGGATAATAGTGTATCCCAGGAAAGTCTGTCTTTCTGGGAAGTTATCATGCGCATCTAATCATACAGAAATTCATCCATGAAGTTCCAGCTTAGTGAAATAAATGAGAACATATGGAAGCACAGGTGTTCGGTTCTCCATGAAT
Organism: Ursus arctos; assembly: GCF_023065955.2. NCBI lineage: Eukaryota > Metazoa > Chordata > Mammalia > Carnivora > Ursidae > Ursus > Ursus arctos. The sequence continues at coordinate 31,047,700 of NW_026622985.1, read as the reverse complement.
GAGTTATATCTACATCATGCATTATCTGTACAGAGAAACTTTTAAAACCACACTCAAGCCTAGGTCTAAAGCTTATATGATAACTATTTCACATAGTTCTACTTTTTTATCTACAGGAATTATCTTCACTGTAAAAGTAGCATTGGAAGAAATTGTGGGGGAGAGATCCCATAGAAAAATAATTTTATGTTGAAATGCGGCAAATATACAAAACTTCCATGAAACAGCAGTATAAATTCGTAAATGTTCAATTCATGGTTCTTTTTATTTTGCTAGAGGGCAATATTAAAATACTTTCATTTAGACACAAAACAAAGCAGTCATAGAAAAAACCCAGCTTCCCCATCTCCTCACGATGATCAGTGACTGGACAGCTATCCATGAACAAAAATAGCTCCACAAGACCTTGAAAGCACATTTAGGAAATTTTAACCACAGCATGGAACAACAACAGCAGCAGCAAAAAAACTAGAATAATTACACAAGAAGCAAAGGAAGACTTCATCTGACCTGCATCATCACACTTCCCAAGTTGGCATTGTTGTCCGCCAAGAAGGACTTTCCCAGCTAGAAAGAGTTCTCACCAGGAAAGGAAGAGTGGGGTGACTGACCAGCCTCTTTGGACATTATGCAAAGGTCCTGCTTTGGTTTTGTACCACCCAGACTGGCAAAGATGATAAATATAAAGCAGATTAGGAACAAACAAGAAAAGCAGAGACTATTATTAGCAGATAGGCAGGGGTAGTGTTGAAGGTTCACAGAGATCTGCTCTGCAGGCAAACTCAGCAGCTTCAGGCTCTGACAAAGTCACCAGCCAATACAACCACTGTGGACCCCGCACAGATCTTGCCAGTTCTGGTCCCTTAGGTGTTTGTGTTTGCTAATATACCAGATACCTCGGTCCTTCCCTGACCTTCCCACTGTGCACCTGCATATTCTCAGCCTGACCCTCATCACCACCCTCCATTACAGTGCACATGCCCAGAGGGAGAATGTGCAGACATAGGAGAGCACGTTGATAGCTTGGGCCCCCACAACTGCTTGCAGGCCCAGATCTGGTTCTTCCTTCTGTCACTGGCTAGCAAAACCATGACAACATACAATTAGCCCCTCCCTCCATCTGTGTACCTGCATACTCCCTGGTCTGACTCTTGTCACTGGCTTTCACTAGAATGTGCACACTCAGGGTTAGTCCCAACCCTAGGAGGGCACGCTGACAGCTAGGGCCTCCACAGATGCCAGTGAGCCCATATTTGGTTCCAGCTTTGCTCTCCGCCCTGATTTCCATCACTATGAGTGTGTCTGTAACTGGCCTCTGCCATGACATAAGAACGTACAGCTGGGCTCCTCAGCTAACTGTGTGAAGACCACTGGCTCTGGCCACCATTGCTCCCTGCCCTGGTTCCTAGCTACTGGACTTGAGCACCACTTAGGACCAAAGAGCCCTTGAAGTCTTAGGACCAAAGAGCCCTTGAAGTCTTTGTGGACTCCCCACAGTGACTGACAAGAACAACATAATTGTTGATATTATGTACCCCAGTGGCTTGAGTTGAAGAGACATCATACTCCCTGCAATGGCATGCTCCATGATTAGACCCAGGGTCACAGAATGATATAATATGCCCCTATCTTCAGGGGAAAGACTTCCATTATCAAAATCAGTCCATAAATCTGGAAGAGGTGATTGTTTCTTCAAATGTGCAGACATCTACACAAGGCTGCAGGAACCACAAAAAAATCAGGGAAACACATAGTCCAAAGGAATACAGTAAACCTGTAGTAACTGACCCCAAAGAAATGGAAATCACAAAATTTAAAGTAATTGTTATACAGGTGCTCAGGCTGTTACAAAAGAACTCAAGCAATTTAATATCAGAAACACAAGCATAAAATAGAAGTTCAATGAAGAGAAAGGAAACAGAAAAAAAGACCCTAACAAATCTTGGAGCTGAAGAATATAATGACTGAAGAATTCAATACAGAGTGTAATAGCAGCCTTGAATGAACAGAAGAATCATCAAAAGAAATATATGCATTATCGGAGTCACAGAAAGAGAATAGAGAAAGGGAGAAAGCTTATTTAAAGAAATAATGGCTGAGAACTTCTCAAATCTAGGGAGATTTTTGGACACCTAACTTCAGGAAGCTAATACGCCACCTTAAAATTTGAATCCAAAACCTTCTCAAAGACACACAATAAAAACAAAAAACAAAACAACAAAACAACAAAACTGTATGAAACTAAAAACAGAACATTTTAAAAGTAGCAAGAGAAAATAAAAGTCTCATAGAAAGGAACCCCAATGAGGTAATCAGCAGATTTCTCAGTAGAGTCCAGGGGAAAAAATGACATTATGTACTCAAAGAGCTAAAGAAATTGCCAATCAAAAATATTTCACCAAAGTTGTCCTTCAGAATTAAAAAAAGAAATAAAGACTTTACCTATAAACAAAAGCTAAGGGAATCCATCACTACTAACCTGCCCTAAAATAAATGTTAAAAGAAGTTCTTCAAGCTGAAGCTGAAGATCACCAGTTAGTATCATGCAAACATATGGAAATATGCTACACTGGTAATCATACAGGCAGATTCAGAATACCTTAACTGCAATATGGTGATGTGCTAATAACTACTTAACTCTAGAATAAAAGCTAAAGTGCAAAAGTATTAAAAATAGGTATAGCTTAAATGATTTGTTAATGGATACACAGTAAAAACTATGTAAATGGTGACATCAAAACATAAAAAAGAATTTTTGTTTGCAATAAAAATTTAATTGTTATCTGCATAAAATAGACATATATGATTGTTTAATATATAAAATATATATACTATATTCATATGTAAGATTTTTTCCTGCAAACCTCTTGGGAAATAGAAAAATCTACAATACATACACAAAAGATAAAGAAAAGATAAAAGCATACACTATGGAAAATCACCATATTATTTAAAAAAAAAAAAAAAAAGGCAGCAGAGGACCAAGGGCAAGGAAGAACCACAAAACACCCAGAAAACAATTAAAGAGATGGCTTTAGTAAATCTTAAATGTCAAATACTTTAAATGTAAATGGATTGAATTTTCTAATCAAAAGATACAGAGTGGCTGGATGAATTAAAAAAAAAGAAAAAAAAGACCCAACTATCCACAAGATTCACTTCAGCTTCAGGATGTATATAGGTTAAAAGTGAAGGAATGGAAGAAGATACTCCATGAAAGTGGAAACTAAACAAAGCGGGCATAGCTATACTTTTACCAGACAAAGAGACTTTAAGTTCAAAACAGTGACAAGAGAAAACAGAAGGTCATTATATAAAGGAGTCAATTCATGAAGAACATATAAGAATTATAAATATATAAGTACCCAATATTGGAGGACCTAAATTTATCAAGCAAATGCTAACAGATCTGAAGGGAGAAATAACAATACGATAATAATAGGGGACATCAATAACCCACTTTCAGCAATGGATAGATCACACAACCAGAAAATCAACAAAGAAGCTCTGGACTTGAGCTATTTATTGGTCCAAATGGACCTAACAGACAAATATAGAACATTCCATCCAATAGTAGCAGAATACACATTATTCTCAAGTGTACACAGGCATTATATAGGATAGATGACATGATAGGTCACAAAACACTTTTTTAGACATAAATAATACCAAATATTTTTTCTGACCACAATGATATGAAACTAGACACTAATAACAGGAGGAAAGCTGAATAATTTACAAGTGTGTGGAGATTAAACAACATACTCCTAAATAATCAACGGATCAAACAAGAAATCAAAAGGGAAATCCAGAAATACCTTTAGTCAAATGGAAATGGAAGCATAGCATATCAAAACTTATGGGATGCTGCAAAGGAAGTTCTAATAGGGGAGTTTATAAACCCCAACATTAAGAAACCAGAAAGATCTTAAACAACCTCACTTTATACCTCAATGAACTGGAAAATAAAGAACAAGCTAAGCCCAAACTTAGTAGAAGGAAGGAAATAGAGTTCAGAGCAGAAATAAATGAAATAGAGTCCAGAAAAAAAGGAACTGATAAAATTTTAAGAGCTGGTTTTTGAGAAAAAAAAAAAATCAACAAAAGTAACAAAACTTTAGACTAAAAAAAGAGGACTCAAAATCAGAAATGAGAGACATTACAACTGATAATATTGAAATACAAAGGCTCATGAGTTAGATTGCTATGAACATGTACATACCAACAAGGTGGATAACCTAGAAGAAAAGATATTCTAGAAACATAACCTACCAAGATGGAATCATAAAGACATAGAAAATCTGAATAGATCAATTACTAGTAAGATTGAATCAGTAGTCAAAAACCTCCCAACACAAAAAGATTATCTCACTGATAGATTCTACCCAACTTTTAGAGAATAATCTAGTCAACACTTCTCAAGTTTTTCCAAAAAATGGAAGAACAAGAGACATTGCCAAATTCATTTACATGGCTAGCATTACCCTGATACCAAAACCAGGTAAAAATCCTACAAGGAAAAGAATTACAGATGTATCACTGATGAGTATCAATGAAAAAAAATTTCAATAAATTATTAGCAAATCACATTCAGCAGTCCATTAAATTTAATTTACCATAACCAAGTAGGATTTGTGCCTGGGATACAAGGATAATTCAACACACATAAATCTATACATGATAACACCACATTAATAGAAGAGACCTAAAAATCCTATGACCATACCAATAAAAAAGCATTTGATAAAATATATCCTTTCATGATAAAAACACTCAATAAATTGGATATAAAAGAAATATACCTCATCAAAATAGAAACCATTTATGATAAACCCACAGCCAACATGATATTCAGTGGCAAAAGGCTAAAAGTTTTTCCTCTAGGATCAGAAAAATAACAAGGATGCCTACTCTTGCCGCTCCTATTCAACATATCACTGAAAGTCCTAAACAGAGCCATCAGGTAAGAAAGAAAAGACATCCAAATAGGAAAGTGATAGTTTTTATATTATATGATCTGTATAAAGAAAATTCTAAAGAAGCCACCAAAAATCTGTTGGAACTAATCCATAAATTTAGCCAAGTTGTAGGATATGAAATTAACATACAGAAGTCAGTTGTATTTCTGTATAAGAACAATACAACTGAAAAAGAAAATCCTTCATTCACTATAATATCAAACATCAATAAAATACCTAGAAATAAATTTAACCAAAAAAGTGAACTGTACAATGAAAATGACAAGACTTTGATGAAAGAAATGAAAAAATACACAAATAGATATCCTTTAATCATAATTTGGAAGAATATTGTTAAAATGTCCATACAACACAAAGCCATCCATCTATGGATTCAGTGCAATCCTTATCAAGATTCCAGTGGCATTTTTCACAGGATTAAAAATCTTTATATTTGTATGTAGCTAGAAATGACCCCCCCCCCGCAGTCAAAGCAATGCTGAGAAAGAAGAACAAAGCCAAAGACACCATGCTTCCTGATTCCAAACTATGCCGCAAAGCCTTAGTAATCAAAATAGTATGGTATTGACATAAAATAGACACATAATTTAATGAAACAGAACTAGGAGCCCAGAAATAAACCCCCACCTATAATGTCAACTAATATTTGACAAGGCAGCTAAGAACCCTTAATTGGGAAAGGATAGTCTCTTCAACAAATGGTGTTGAGAAAACTGGCTAACCACATGCCAAAGAATGACATTGGATCTGTCTTACACAGCTCACAATAATGAATTCAAAATGAATGAAAGACTTAAGTCCTGAAACCATAAAACTCCTAGAAGAAAATATAGGGAAAATGTTCCTTGACATGGGTCTCAGTAGCAATTAACTGAATATGACACCAAAAGCGTAAGCACCAAAAGCAAAATAAATAAGACTACATCAAACTAAAAAGCTTCTGCACTGCAAAAGAAATAATCCACAAAATGGAAAGGTAACTTGTGGAATGGAAACATATATTGACAAATCATGTTATTTGATAAGAGGTTAATATTCAAAATATAAAGAACTTTGATAGCAAAGAAATCTAGTAACCTGTTAAAAAATGGGGAGAGGAACTAAACATTTTTCTTAAGAAAATATGCAAATGGCCAACAGCTACATGAAAAGATGCTTAACATCACTAATCATCAGGGAAGTCTAATCAAAACCACCATGAGCTATCACCTCAAACCTGTTAGAATGACTTATCAAAACAACTAGAGATAACAAATGGTGACGGTATGAAGAAAAGTGAACCCCTTTGCACTGATGGTGGGAATGAAAATTGGTATAGCCTCTTTGGAAGACAGTATGGAGTTCCTCAAAAAATGAAAATAGAACTACCATAGGGTCCAGCAGTTTCACTTCCAGGTATATATACAAAGGAAACAAAATCAGTATCTCAGAGAAATCTCTGCACACCATGTTCATTGCAGTATTATTTACAATAACCAAGATATGAAAACCTGTGTCTGTCAATGTATATATCACATCTTATTTATGTATTCATATATGTACATACATACACACATATACGCATACACAATGGAATATTTTTCAGCCACGAGGAAGAAGGAAATCCTGCTGCTTGTGGCAAAATGGATGGACTTTGAGTAATCATACTAAGTGGAAGTGAAATAAGCCAGAGAGAAAAAGACGAATACTGCATGGTATCACTTACATATTGAATCTAAAAAAAGCCAAACTTACAGAAAAAAAGACTAGAATGATGGTTGCCAGGGACTGAGGTCAGTCAAAGGGTACAAATATCCAGCTATATGATGAATAACTTCTGGGGATCTGATGTTTAGCACAGTAATAACAGTTAATAGTACTGCATTATATACTTGAATACTGCTAAGAGAGTAGGACCTTATACATGAAAAGATTCTCAACATCACTCATCTTCAGGGAAATGCGAATCAAAACTACAATGAGATATCCCCTCACACAGTCAGAAGGCTAACATTAACACAAGAAACAGGTGTTGGCAAAGATGCAGAGAAAGGGGAACACTCTTACACTTTTGGTGGGAATGCAAACTGGTGCAGTCACTCTGGAAAATGGTATGGACGTTCCTCAAAAAGTTAAAAAGAGAACTGCCCTATAATCCAGCAATTGCACTACTACGTAAGATTACAAAAACACTAATTTAAAGGGATACATGCACCCCGATGTTTATAGCAGTATTATCAACAATTGCCAAATTATGGAAAAAGCCTCGATGTCCATGAAATGATGAATGGATAAAGAAGATGTATATATATATACAATGGAATATCACTCAGCCATAAAAAAAAATGAAATCCTGCCATTTGCAACAATGTGAATGGAACTATCGAGTATTATCCTAAGTGAAAGAAGCCAGAGAAAGACATACCATATGAATTCACTCAAAGGTGGAATTTAAGAAACAAAATAAATGATCATAGGGGAAAGAAGAGAGGCAAAGCAAGAAACAGATTCTTAATACAGAGAACAAATTATGGTTACCAGAGGGAGGCAGGTAGGGGGATGGGTTAAATAGGTGATGGGGATTAAGAGTGCACTTATTAGGAGGAGCACCTGGTGTTTTATGGACTGTGGAATGACTATATTGTACACATGAAACTAATAGACACTGTATGTTAATGGGATTTACATAAAAATTTTTAAAAAGTTTTAAATGGATGAAATAATTTTAAATGGAAAAAAAAGTAAGTGTGATCTTAAATGTCTTCACTGCAAAAAGAAATGATAACTTTATGATGGAATGGAAGTGTTAGTTAATGCTATGCTGGTAATCATTTTACAATATAGAAATGTATTAAATCAAGACTTTGTATGCCTTAAATTTACAAAATGTTATGTATCAGTTTTATCTCAAGAAAGTTGGGGAAGAGGGTGGGAAGACAAAAGGAAAACAAAAGAAAGCATAATTTCTTAATGAGCTCTACTATTAATTATTAGAAATCTACATCTTTCCAAAGTAATTTCAAACTTACAGAGAAGTTTCTAGAAAAGTCTATGAAATTGTGTATGACCTTCAACTACATTACACATCTGTTAATATTTTCCCTATATTTTATTTATCTTTCCATGTATAATTGAATATTTTTCTGTGAACTATTGGAGAATAAGTTGCAGATGGGACATTTCATTATCCTAATAAGTTATTATATATTTCATAAGAAAAAAATGTTATTCTCTTTTATAACCATTATGCCATGATCAAAATCAGGAAATTATCACTGATATAATACCACCTAAACTACAGACATTATTGATATTAAACAAACTATCCCAGTAACATCTAAAGAGAGCAAAAAAAGAGAAAAGTTACTGTGGTTCAGGGTCTGTGATTCACTTATTTTCATGCCCCTTTAGACTCGTTTACCACAGAACAGTTCAAGTTTTGTTTTGTTTTTTTGTTTCCTTGTGAGTTTTTTTGTTTTTGTCTTTCACATCTTTGACAGTTTTGAAGAGGCAGTTATTTTGGTAGAATGTCCAAAAATTGGATTTGTTTACTGTTCCTTATGATCAGAATCAGGTGATTCATATTTGGCAAAATTATCACAGAAGTAGTGTTGTGTCCTTTTCAGTGCATCTTGTCAGGAGGCACATATCTTGTCTTAATCCTGTTTATGACAAATTTAATCACAGGGTTGAGGTGGTGTTTGCCAGCTGTTTCTATTTCTGCTTTTGTAATTTATAAGCATTTCTTGGGGAGATATTTTCAGACTGTATCTTGTTCCTCATCAAACTTTTACTGTTAGTTTTAGCATTAATTTAGGGTCATTTTCTGAATAAATTAGTGTGTTGATTGCCAAAATGTGATTTTCTAACTGCATCATTTCTTCTACATTTATGAGTTATTATTCCACTGGAGGGAGCAAAGGAGGGAGGAAGAGGGAGAGAGAATACACACACAAACTAACTGGAATTCAATATTTGTTTAAATAAACTTTTTAATTTTGGGTGTTAGGATAAATAGTAAAAAACTGTATTCTAAATGTACTTGTGTTCAAAGTTCCAATTTTAGTTAGGATGTAGAATGCTGTAAAAGGTTCCACACCACTAAATATAAAATCTGTAACCTATGCAAATACTTTTAAAGCTCATTAGCAAGCTACTAACACCAAACAATAAGTTGAACTAAATTTCAAAGAAAATAAGACCTCATGAGGAGATGGAGAGAGAGAGAGAGAGAGCATATAAATCGTGTCTCTATTAAACAGAAGGAAGAAGTAACATATATAAAAGCAAGCGGGGGAAGAAAAAACAGTAAAAGTTTAATAAATTCTTAAATGTCAAGTGTAAGCCTGCCTGACAATTGGAAATCACTGGGAGTTCCAGACACAATAGGAGTTAGCATCTATTTGACAGTTTTTTAGAAGGCCTCGCCGGAAAGATTATGGACAGAAAAGAGAATGAAGTGGCAGAGTGACACAGACATGCACATAGTGCTTGGGTGATATGCTAACTTATTTGGTACCCTGAATCTTTTGCTCATATGAGGTAGAAAAAAAAAAAGGTTATTGCAGAGGGAGTAACAAAAAAACCTTCTTTCTTCTCTTTCCTCCTCCTAGTCTCTCTAGAGAGGGTCAGAAAGATGACAAGATGGCAAGTTCCTGAGCTCACTCATCCCATGAACACACCAAGGTAACAGCCACATTTTTACCACTAACCCCGAAAACAGCTGAAGACCAGAAGAACAGACCTTCAATAGTTAATCATAGGGAGGAAGCCACATTAAAAAGGGTAGGAGAGGCAGACACCTAGTTGGGAACGAAACTCCTGGTGAGACTAATCACAAATGGGACACCACAAGCATGGAGAAGCCAGAGGATCACTGCACTGGGATGACCACTCAGCCCGACATTAGATTTTGAAAACCAGTGGGTCTTAAATTCATGAGCTTTTAAAATCAGTGGAGATTAACTCTGGGTACTTTAAAAATCAGCAGGCTTAGCTCCAGGGAAGCTGGAGGGCAATAGGAAACTGAGTTCCCACCCTTAAAGAGGCAGCATAGTAACTCAGCTGAGACACAGGATAGAAGCAGCAGTTTTAAAAGCACTTGAGTTACATGTGAAGGAGTTATTTACTAATCTCAGAAAATACTTTAGAGGGGCAGGGACTTCAGAAGACTCCACCGAGAACAAAAGTACTGACAGGCAACATTTCTTTTTCACTCCCCTCCGCCTAGATAGTGGGAGACTTGAGTGAACCAGCAGGAACGCTCTCACACTCTCCACTTACTGCTAGTACTGAGTGCCCTGCCCCTGTGGTCCCCTGTGGATCTCCCTCATCCAGCCTGCCTGCCTCAGCGTGTATCCTCCAAAGCAGCTCCTGCCTTGACGCACCCAGAAAGCAGCCCAGGCTGGGACCAGTACCACTCCAAAGTGACTCCTGCCCAGAGGAGAGGGGAAAATGACCACACCCGCCAGTGCACCAGCCGTCTCAGAAGCCTAGTTTCCTAGCGGGCCATTTGGGGAGAGTACCCTTCCATTCAATAAGCCTGCAGCCCTAGAAAACAGACTGAATGCAGTTATCTGGTCTGATTCTCAACCCTGTCCACTGTTGAAAGTGTCTGAGGGAGATTTACAGGGAAAGTACACAGCCATTTGAGGCACATGCTCCTATGGCAGGTATACTGAGTGCACACAGCCAGCAGACTGCTGATATTACCTACCTACAAGCCTCTGGCAGCCTCAGACAGGACTTTTAACAGTGCAGGAACCAAACTCTAACCAGTGCAACCACAGCGGGTAAACTGCAGCTTACTGGACTGAAAAATGCAGTTTTGCCACACTAGTAGGCAGGCCACACAGGAGACACCTGTGGAGCACCTGGCTCTAGTGTCCAGAAGGCCTTGCACCACGGGGTGCCACAGGACCTTTTCTTCAGAAGGCCACTAATTTTAGACCAGGAGATGTAGTTGATTTTTAATACACAGAAACAAATACAGAGAGACAAAACGATGAAACACAGGAATATGTCCCAAATAAAAAAACCAAGAAAAAAAATCACAGCAAAAGACCTAAATGAAACAGAGATCAACATTATGCTTGATAAAGAATTCAAAGTAGTGTTCATAAAGATACTCACTGAACGTCAGAAAAGAGTAGATGATCTCACTGAGACCTTCAACAAACAGAAAATATTAAAAAGTACACAGAACTGAAGAACTCAGTAAGTGAAATAAAAAATACATTAGAGGGAATCAGCAGCAGATTTGACAATGCAGAACATCAGTGATCTGGAAGACAAGGTAATGGGAAGGGACAGAACAGAGAATAAAAAATCAGACGACGTTAAGGTAACTCAGTGATACAATCAATCGTAACATCTGCAGTACAGAAATCCGAAAAAAAAGAAGAGTGAGAGAAGGAGGCAGAAAACATATTTGAAATAATAGGTGAAAACTTTCCTAATTTGGGGGATGAAATGGACATTCAGATCTAGGTCTCACAGAGAGCCTCAAACAAGATTAACCCATGGAGGGCCACACCAAGACACAGAATTAAAATGGCAAAAACCAGTGAAAAACATAGAGTGTTAGTTAGAGAAAACAATCTGCATAGAAGAAATCTTGATAAGGTTATGAGCTCATTTTTCAGCAGAGAATTTATAGGCCAGAAGAGAGTGGCATGATATATCCAAAGTGTTGAAAGGGAAACAAAACAAAAAACAAAAAAGCCTGCAACCAACAGTACTCTACCTAGCAAGGCTATCATTCAGAATAGGAGAAATAAAGAGTTTCCGAGACAAAACAAATTTAAAAAGTTCATCACCATTAACCCACCCTTACAAGAAATGTTAAAGGACACTATTTGAGTGAAAAAGCCATAGCTACAAGTGAGAAAATAATGAAAGAAAAAAAAAATTTCACTGTTAAGTGTAAACTATAGTAAAGTTAGTAGATTAATCACTTACAAAACCAGTATGGAGGTTAATACACTAAAGCAGTAAAATTAATTTTATCCATAAATATCAGCCAAGGGTACACAAAATAAAAGGATGTAGACTAGGACATCATATACATAAAATGTAGGGTGAGAGTAAAATTTAGTGCTTTTAGAATGTAGTTAAACTTCAGCAACCATCAACTTAATTTAGACTGCAATACACAGAAGATATTATGTATGAACCTAATGGTAACCACAAATCAAAAATCTGTAATAGATACAGGAGAGAAAGGAATCCAAGCATAACATTAAAGAAAGCCATCAAGCCACAAGGAAAGAGTAAGAAAAGAAAGGAACAAAGAAGAACTACAAAATAACCAGGAAATAATTAACAAAATGGCAATTGGTACATACCTCTCAATTACTTTCAACATAAATGGACTAAAGCTTCAATAAAAAAAAATACGATGACTGAAGGGATTAAAAAACAGGACCCATCTATACGCTATCTACCAGGGACTCACCTCAAACGCAAAGACATATGCAATTGAAAGTAAATGGATGGGAAAATATTTACCCTGCAAGACTGTAGCAAGAGGCAAAGAAAGCCACTACATAATGATAAAGGGAACAATCCAAAAAGAGACTATAACAATTGTAAATATCTATGCACTCAACATGGGAACACTTAAATACATAAAGTGAATATTAACAGAAATAAAGGTAGAAAATTGGTGACAATACAATTATAGTAGGGGACTTTAACACCCCACCTACACCGATGCATAGATCACACAGAGTGACACATTAGACTACCTGGACCTAACAGATAGATACAGAACTTTCTATTCCAAAACAGCAGAATACAATACGTTCTTTGAAGTACACATGGAAACTTCTCCAGGGTACAGAGGCCACAAAACAAAATTCAAGAAGATTGAAATCATATGAAGCTTCTTTTCTGACAATATGATAAAACTAGATATCAATTACAAGAAAAAAATATGGAAAGAACACATAAAGGCTATGCAACATGCTACTAAACAACAAGGAGGTCAATTGAAAAATCAAAGAGGAAATTAAAAAATACATGGAATAAATGAAAATGGAAATACAGTGGTCTGAAATCTTTGGAATGTGGTAAAAGGAGTTCTAAGAGTGAACAGGCCTACCTCAAAATATAAGCAAATCTCAAATAAGCAACCTAAACTTACCCCTTATAAGAGCTAAAGAAGAAAGAAAGCCCAAAGCTACGAGAAGAAAGAAAATAATAAAGATTAGAGTTTAAAAAAAAAAAAAAAAGGAATACAGACTAAAAACTTAATAGAAAAGATCAATGAGGGGTGCCTGAGTGGCTCAGTCAGTTAAGCATCTGACTCTCCATTTGGGCTCACATCATGATCTGTGTCATGAGATCAAGCCCCGTGTCGTGCTCCAGGCTCAGCACTGCATTTGCCTGAGATTTTCTCCCTCTCTGTCTGTTCCTCCCCCAGCTCATGCTGTCTCTCTTTCTAAAAAAAGAATAAAAAATAAAAACAAAAGACCAATGAAACCAGTATCTGGTTCTTTAAAAAGAGAAAGAAAATTGATAAAACTTCAGCCAGACTCATCAAGAGGAAAAAGAAAGAGGACTCAAATAAATAAAATAAGAAATGAAGGATGAGAAATATCACCTGCCTCTATGGCTATACAAAAGGATTATAAAGGAATATTGTGAAAAATAATATGCCAACCAGTTGGACAACCTAGAAGAAATGAATAAATCCTTAGAAACATACAACCTTTCAAAAGTGAATTAGGAAAAAATAGACAATCTGGACCAACTGATTACTTGTAATGAAATTGAATCTGTAATCATCATCATTGTCATCATCATCTCCTAACAAAGAAATGTCCAGACTAGATGGCTGCACAGGTAAATTCTACCAAACACTTTAAGAAAAGTTAATACTTATTCTTTTCAAACTATTCCAAAAGAAATAGAAGAGGGAGAAAAATATTCAAATTCATTCTTCAAGACAATATCCTGAGTTCAAAGACACTACAAAAATAAATAAAACTACAGGCCAGTGTCTCTGATTAACAGAGATGCAAAAATCCTCAACAAAATATTAGCAAATCAAATTAAACAACATTTAAAAAATCATTTGCTAAGATCAAGTAAGATTTATTTCAGGAATACAAAAGTGGTTCATTATTTGTAAATCAATGTGATTATGTCAATAAGAGAAAGAATAAAAACTGTATGATCATCTCAATAGATATAGAACAAACATTTAACAAAGTACAACAACCATTCATGTTAAAAATGCTCAACAAAGTAGGTTTAGAAAGAACATACTTCAACATAAGAGCCATATATGAAAAATCCACAGCCAATATACTCAATGGTAAAAAAATTGAGAGTTTTCCTCGAAGTTCAGGAACACGACAAAAATTTTATAGTCAACACTTTTATTCAACATAGTACTGGAAGTTCTAACTATACCGACTAGCCAAAGAAAAGAACTAAAAGACATTCAGATTGGTAGGGAAGAATAAAACTGTCACTATTTGCAGATGACATAGAACTATATACAGAAAACCCTAAAGATTCTACCAAAAAAACCTATTAGAACTGATAAATGAATTCACTAAAGTTGTAGAATACAAAATTAATGCACAGAAATCTGTTACGTTTCCATACACGAATAATGAAACAGCAGAAAGAGAAATTAAGAAAGCAATTCCACTTATAATTTCACCAAAAAGAATAAAATACCTACGATTAAATACAGAGAAGAAACTGGTGGTTGCCAGAGGGGTGGTGGGTGGGAAGATGGGTGAGCTAGATTAAAGGGATTAAGAGGTACAAACTTGTTAGAAATTAAATGTCACAGAGATGCAAAATAAAGTATAGGGAATATGGTCAGTAAGATTGAAATAATATTGTTTGGTGACAGATGGTAATTACAGTTATTGTGATAAGCGCTGAATAATATGTAGAATTATTGAATCATTACATTATATTCCTGCAACTCATATAATGCTATAGGTTAACTGTACTTCAACAGAAAAAAGGAGAGCATTAAGACTCTTTCTAAGAGCATTAAGACTCTAAGTTCAGATATGCTGAGTCCATTGAAAATGGAGGTGTGAGCAGGAACAGAAAGGCAAAACATTCCCATATCCCAAAACTCAAACTAATCACAAAATAGAAACAGTCCACTGTTGGAGAAATGTGAAATGCATTATGCTAAAGGAAATTATAACAAGAAGAAAACCTAAAGCCAGACCAACCAGTGACTGGATTAATTAAACCCTCCATACAAATAGCCTAAAGAAGAAGAGGTGGGCCTATTTTTGTGTGTAAATATTATTTAAATCAGCCTCTACTTTTAATTACAATTTCTAGATTTTATTCCAAAATTTGAGGCATAAAATGTCAGGGAGGGAAAAAAGGACCCATTATCAAGAGATAAACCAATCCACGAAACCATACCCAGAAACAGCCCAGATAATCAAAACACCAGAAAATTTATTTAGTTAGTTAGTTAGAGAGCAGGGGAGGGGCAGAGAGAAAGGGAGAGAGAGAATCTTAAGCAGGCTCCACACTCAGTGCAGAGCCCAATGCGGTGCTCAGTCTCATGACCCTGAGATCATGACCTGAGCCAAAGTCGAGAGTTGGTTGCTTAACTGACTGAGCCATCCAGGCAGCCCCAAAACTTCAGAAACTTTTTAAAAAAAAACTGTGATTAATATATTAAAAGGTAGAGTAAAAAAAAAAAGGACAACATGCAAAAACAGATGGAGAATTTCATCAGAGAAATAGAAACTATAGAGAAACACAAGAAACTTAAAAAATAAAAAGGTTATTAAAATGAAATATTCCACTTATAGGTTCATAAGTAAAAATGGACATGTTTCAGTGTCTTTAAAAGAAGTTTAATAGAAATTATCCAAATTGAAAGACACAAAGAAAAAAAAAAGACAACTGAATAGAGCATTCAAAACCAGTGGGATATTATTGATATGAGAAAGTAAAGAGAATAAGAACAGGACAGACAGAACCACTATTTTTAGAACTAAGAGCCCAGCAGTTTCCAAAATCAATGAAAGGCATTAAGTCAAAAATAAAAGAGGCTCAATAAAATCCAAAAAAAAAAAAAAAAGGATAAACATGAAGGCAATCATACCTACGCATATAACAGTCAAAATGCTGAAAACAGAAAATAAAATCTTGAATGTGTACTGTGAATCAAAAACAAAGATAAGAATATAAACAGAAGTCTTGTGAGACATAATGCTAGCCAGAAGACAATGGCATGATGTCTTTAAAAATGGGAAAAACAAATAAAAAACCAATCAATCCAGATTATATACCAAGAGAAAATAATCTTTCAAAAGTGAGAAGAAATTAATATAGTTTCAGATTAACAACTTCCGAGACAATTGCCCGGATACCTGAATTATATTTTAAAGAAAGTTCTCCAGGCAGTAGCAGGACACCAGATAGAAATCTGAATACACGCACACACACAAACAGAAATGAGTTGGAGAAATAGAAAAACATGAGTATATTTGAAATACAATGATTCCTATAATTAAATGGTGTGAAAGGTGATTGTTTAAAACAATATAGCAATTTGAATACCAAATATTCACTGTAGGGTTGGTAGCATATACATAAGTACAATGCATTATAAGAACACCAGGAATGAGTGGGAAGATAAAAATCAAAGTATTATCAGGTTTATTTAACCTCTGTGAATGGGTATAATATCTGAAGTTGCATTGTGATAAGCTAAAAGTGAATTTTTAAACATCTATAGCAACTATTAAAAATAAAACAAAGAGGAGCACTTTAAAAGCCAATAGGAAATAAAATAGATTAAGAAAACAAAAAAAGACAGAAAAAGAAATATGGGACAGATTTTATTTTAGCAATATCAATTTTTTAATTACACATAAGCTAGTTAAACACTAATTCAGAAGCAAGAATTACTAGACTTAGCAAAATATGCTACCTAAGTATATGCTGTCTACAAGAAACTTACTTTGAAGAGAAAAAAAAAAAACAGGTAAAATTGTTGTGAAGTGATGGAAACTATGTACCATGCAAACATTAATGATAAGAAAGCTCGAGTGACTATGTTAACATCAGATAAAGTAAAAGATTGAACAATACATGACATAAAACAATCGATGAATTAAAAATAAATGTCCCAAATATACGTGCACCTAATAAGAGAGCTTCAAACCTATGAAGCAAAAGTGGTAAGCAGAAAGTGGAAATAGATACACCTACAGATATAACTGGAGAATTTAACACTTTTGTCTTAATAACTGATGTAACAGGCAGAAATCTTTGAGGATATGGGATACTTGAACAACTTCCAAAACAACATAACTAAATGATATAGATAATTATATCAAATATCAACAAAGGCAATTCTTTATAAATACATATGAAATAGCTACTATAATAGATTATATTCTTAGACATAAAGTACATCTAAAAGTTATGTGATCAGATATGATGCAATGTATGTTCTCTGACTATAACGGAATTAAACTAGAAATCAGTAATGGCAATCTGGAAAATACCCAGATATGTGCAAATTAAACAACACAATTTTTTTGTTTATTTTTTTAAGATTTTATTTATTTGAGAGAGAGAGAATAGGTGAGAGCAGGGGGAGAGGGAGGTGTAGAGGGAGAGGGCGAAGCGGACTCCCCACTGAACAGGGATCCCATCTGGGGGCTCCATCCCAGGACCCTGGGGTCATGACCTTAGCCAGAGGCAGACGCATGACTGACCCAGCCAGGCACCCCTAAACAACACGTTTTAAATAACCTATGAAACAAAGAAGAAATGACAAGGGAAAACAGAAAAATACTTTTGAATAAGTGAAAATAAAACACACACGTAAAATTATTTTGATTAAGCTAAAGGAATCCTTAGAAGGAAATTAATAGCTTTAATGGCTTATATTAAAATAAAGGGCTTAAATCACTTGAATTTTTATTTGAGGAAACTTCCATTTGAGGACATTAGAAAAATAAAAGGAAATTAAATGCTAAATTAGCAGAACGGAAATAGTATTAACAGCTGAAATTAGAGATTTATAGAACAAAGGAACAGACAAAATCAATGAAATAAATATTAGTACTTGGAAAATATCAGGAAGATTGAAAATAGTATTCACACTATCCAAATATGTGTGTATGAAAGAGACAGGCAGAAAGACAGAAGAAAATAATTACCAGTATTAGAAAATATCACCTCAGCTTCTACAGACATAAAAAGGATAAGGAAGTAGTATCAGAAACAATTTTTCACCGATAAATTTGGGTCAATTCCCTGAATGACACAAAATTCATTCAAGTAAACAAAGAAACACAACCAGAACTTCCCTCTATCTATTCAAAAATTAAAGTCACAGTTAAAAACCTTCCTACAACAAAGACTCCAGATTCAGGCGGCTTCAACTGTGAATACAAAATATTTAAAGAATAAGTAATACCAATTTTCTAAATAATAGAAGAGAGTAAAGATGCCTTGACTTGTTTTATGAGGCCAGCATCACTGTTTTACCAAAAGCAGACTAAATTACCAAGAAAGAAAACTAGAGAAAATACCTTTATGAAATAGACAAAATTCCTGAAAATTCTTTTTAGCAAATCAAATCAGTAAGGCATTTTGTTTTCAAAACATAGTGTAAGTCATGCATTAGTATGCACAATTACAATAGTAAAGGGTATGCGATCAATCTGGAGAGTCAAACACGGTATGGAGTCCAAGTCCTGTACTATTTTCAATTCAAATACCAACTATAATCCTGACCTCGTATGACCATGGAGTTTCTCTAAACCTCATGCTACATATCTGTATGACAATGATGAATATGTTAGGATTATTGTGAGGATTAAATACAGCGTTCCTAACACACTGTCTAGAACAGAGTAGGTGTATGTTTAAAAATCTATAATTAGACTGTAAGCTTACTGAGGTAGATCCTTCTTTGAACTCCCTAAGAGTCTTAGCACACAGTAACTTCTACAACTAACGGATCTACTGAATAACTGGTTAGCTGAAACAGAATTTTTCAAAGTGTATTCTGCTGATTTCTTAATTGCTTTTTAGTTTGTATAGAAAATAATTTTTATACAACTGGAAAAACAAATCAGATTCCTGAACATATTAAACAGAAGGAAACAGAAGGAAATGGGAAAATAAATGATTGACTCAGGGACCAGAAAATATTTTTTAAAAAGTAGGTGAAGGGAATACAGAATTAAATTTGCATTCTGGTCCCTTATCACAATTGAATAACATGTGTTATAGAATATTGTAAAGAAGAACACCAGACTCATAATTGAGAAAGCATTTGTTCTGACCTAAAACAAAATAAAACAAAAACTTGGAGGAAATAATTGTTAGGGAAGTTGAAAAACTTTTGACTGTATTTTCACTTTAATTATGTTTGAGGAGCTTGCATTTATTTTGAACCAACAGAAGTGGGAACTACTTCATCCAGGAGGCTGGTGTGCAACATTTAGAATTACCGGCAGGGGTAAAACCAGACACTCTGCATGCTGCCTTCAGTAGATTATCACATAATCCTTACAGCTACGCTGTGAAATGGAGATTATCATCATTGATTTAGTGATTAGAAAACTGAGGCTCAGAGACGTTTAGAAAATACGCCAAGCTCATATAGTTAACACGTGCTAGAGTTCGAGTTAGGACTCACATTTAAGTTTCCAATATTCTGTGTTTTTTGGGGATGCTGTTCTCATGTAGTAGTCTGCAATATTTTATTTGGTTTAAAACTTTACGAAGTACTCTCATAAAATCATCTTTAACCCCACAAAACTCTCTTCTGTGTAGTTAGGCTTTTATTACTTCATGGTTGACAAATACCGAGGTCAAGAGAGATTGAAACTAAAGGGAGGCTGGGAAGATGGTGGAGTAGGAGGACTCTAAGCTCACCTCGTCCCAGGGATACAACTAAGTTTAACACTGACATCAGTATACGTAACCCAGAAAATGACCAGAAAACTGGTAGAACAAACTCCACAACTAAAGGCAGCAAAGAGGCTACACTGAGGAGGGTGAAAAGGGTGATATATGGTGAGGAACTAAATGGATAGACCATCAGCAGGAGGGAGAGGCCTGTAAGCCCAGAGAAAGTAGAGAAACAGAATATCAGACCAGAGAGCTGCAGGGGGAAGATGAATCCACATGACAGCTGGCTTTGAACACTAGAGGGGTCAAATTTTTCGAGTTCTTACATCCAGTGGGACTTAAAGCCTGGAATTTCAAAAATCAGTAGGCCCAGGTCTGGTAAAGACTGGAAGGCAGTAGGACCTGAGTCCCCACCCTCAAAGAGACAGCACAACAAACAGGCCCGCGGATAGAGCACAGAAGCAGCAGTTTGAAAAACACTTGGGGGATACAGGAGGGAGAGTTATTTACTAATCTCAGAGTGTGTCCTGGAGAGAAAGAAATTGCTAGGAGACTTCTCCAGGAACAAAGGAGCTAGCAAGGGTCATTTCTGTCCTCTGCCCCCCAGCTTAAACGCACAGCTACCTGTGGGAAACAGCTAGACAAGAATCGGACATTCACTCCCTAAATTGCTTACACTAAGCCCTGCCCCACCAGGCGTCTGTGGATCCACCCTTTCCAGTCACGTTTGCCCCAGTATAGGAGCTTCAGGTCCCTCCCCCAGGAGGCCAGCACAAATCCTGCCAACACCACATTTCCCAACCCACACACGTTGTGGGGCCTTGGTTGCAGCAACAGCAGCAGTAGGCCCCCTCCTTTGGAAGACTGCATGCACCTTATTAAAACTGCCCCACCCCAACTGACCTGGTCCTGGTAGCAGCACATCCCCTCTCGCCTGTGCAAGACTTGTGAGCACTGTACGCCCTGTCCCTTCCAATACACTCTTGACTGGAGCCCATTCAAACGGGGGCCACAAACCTGGCAGTGTGCTAGCAGCTCTGACAGCCTCCAGTACCATTCCAACAGTGTCTCCTGCCCTGGGAAGAGGGGAAGAGAACCACACACACCTGTCAGGCTATGGCCCCAGCAATGGGTTGGGGGCAGAAAGTTGGTCTGATCGCAGGCCCTGCCCACCAGCAAAAAACTTCTCAAGGACCAACACAGGGAAAACACCCTGAAGTTTGGTGCCACTGCATCGCTAGCAAATACCTGACTAATCTCAAGCTCAAGGCGGCCCAAGAATGGCTTGCTAACATGACAGGGACCAGACACTGCCCACAACAGGCAAAGAGAGCCCTTGCAAATGACTGGACTGAAGGAAAAAAGTCACTCAGCTACAATAGCAGGGTACACACAACACACATAGGAGACCTCCTAGAAGTGCCAGGTTCCGGTGAGCAGAGGACACTACATGGCAAGGCATGACAGTACCTCTTCTTCCTAAGGCCATCACTTTCAAGAGCAGGAGACATAGCTGAGTTTCCTAACACACAGAAACACACACAGAATCAGACAAATTGAGAAGAATATGTCCCGAATGGAAGACAGGACAAAAACCACAGCAAGAGAGCTCAGAGAAATATTTAAGTAATATGCCTGATACAGAATTTAAAGTAATAATCATAAAGATACTCACTGCACTTGAGAAAAGTGTGGAAGACATCAGTGAGACCCTTAACAAATAGATTAAATAAAATCTATCAGAGATGAAGTGCACAATACACAAAATTAAAATACAGTAGATAGAATAAAGAGAAGACTACAGGAAGCAGAAGAACAAATCGGTGATCTGGAGGACTGAGTAATAGAAAGTAATCAGGCTGGGCAGGTGAGAGAAAAAAAATATGCAGAATGAGAACAGCCTTAGAGAACTGTGTCACCATCAACTGCAATAACATTTGCATTTTAGGGATCCCAGAAGAAGAGAAAGAAAAGGGGACAGAAAATTTATTTGAAGAAATAATAGCTGAAAACTTCCCTAATCTAGGGAAGGGAACAAAAATCCAGATTCAGGAGGCACTGAGATCCCTGAACAAAATCAACCCAAGGAAATCCACAGCAAGATATATAGTCATTAAAATGACAAAAAGTAGTGACAAAGATATAACTTTAAAAGCAGCAAGAGGAAAGAAGACAGTTATATACAAGGGAAACTCCATAAGACTATCAGTGGATGTTTCAGCAGAAATTTTGCACTCAACAAGAGACTGTAAGGATGTATTCAAAGTGCTGAAAGGGAAAAATCTGCAGCCAAGAATACTCTATCCAGCAAGGCTATCATTCAGAATGGAAGGAGAGATAAAAAGTGTCACAGAGAGACAAAAATTAAAGAATTCATGACCACTAAACCAGCCCTACAATGAAAGGTAAAGGAGACTTGTGAGTAGAAAGGAAAGACCAAACCGGGGATGTACTGTATGGTGACTAACATAATATAATAAAAAATCATTTAAAAAAAAAAAAAAAAAAAAAGAAAGGAAAGACCAT
The DNA here is from genome assembly GCF_023065955.2 of Ursus arctos. NCBI lineage: Eukaryota > Metazoa > Chordata > Mammalia > Carnivora > Ursidae > Ursus > Ursus arctos. The sequence continues at coordinate 31,025,333 of NW_026622985.1, read as the reverse complement.
AAGAAGGAGTAAGGGAAGAAGGAAGCACAAAAGCAGTAAAAATAAGTACACCTATAAAAATCAGTCAAGGACCTCACAAAATAAAAGGATAATAAAGTATCACACCATATACCTAAAACATGGGGGAAGAAGAGTAAAGGATGGGTTCAAACTTAAGTGACCATCAACTTAATAGAGACTGCTATATGCAAAAGCTCTTATATACAAACCTATTGGTAAACATAAATCAAAAACCATTAACAGATATGCAAAAAACAAAGAGAAAGAAATCCAATTATATCATTAAAGAAACCAGCAAACTATAAAAGAGAGCAAAGGAAGAAAGGATCAGAGAAGAACTACAAAAACAACCATAAAACAAGTAACAAAATGGCAATAAATACATAACTATCGAGAGTTAGTTGAATATAAGTGGACTAAATGCTCCAAGCAGAAATCATAAAGCAACAGAATGTATAAAAAAGCAAGACTTACCTATAGACTGCCTACCAGAGACACATTTGAGACCTAAAGACACATGCAGAGGGAAAGTGAAGGGATGGAAAAACCTTTATCATGCAAAGGGATGTGAAAACAAAGCCAGGGAAGCAATACTTCCATCAGATAAAATAGATTTTAAAGCAAAGACTACAACAAGAGACATAATATGGCCATAAAGGGGACAATCCAACACAAAGATACAAAAATTATAAATATATATCCACCCAATATGGGAGCACCCAAATAATTAGATAGTTAATAACAAACATAAAGGAAGTAATGGATAGTAACACAATAGTAGGAAACTCTAACATCCCACTTACATCAATTGTTAGATCACCCAAACCGAAAATCAACAAGGAAACAGTGGCTTTGAATGACACACTGGACTAGATGGATTTAACAGATATATTCAGAACATTCCATCTTAAACAACAGACTACACATTCTTTTCAGGTGCACATGGAACATTCTCCAGAATAGATCACATATTAGACCACAAAACAAGACCTCCAAAATTCAACAATATTGAAGTCTGTCTTTGTTTTCCCTTTCCTCTCTGATTCTTTTTTTTTCTTTTTAAAAATTGTTATTTAAATTTAATTTAGTTAACGTATAGTACATTACTAGTTTCAGGGGTGAAATTTAGTGATTCATCAGTTGCATACAACACCCAATGCTCATTATTTCAAGTGCCTTCCTTAATGCCTATCACTCAATTGCCTCACCTCCCCACCTCCCCTCCAACAACCCTCAGTCTGTTTCCTGTAGATAAGAGTCTCTTATACTTTGCCTCCCTTTCTGTTTTTATCTTATTTTTCCTTCCCTTCCCCTGTGTTCATCTTTGTTTCTTAAATTCCACATATGAGTGAAATCATATGATATTTGTCTGTCTCTGACTGACTTATTTAGCTTAGCATGATACTCTCTCGTTCCATCCACATTGCAGCAAGTGGCAAGATTTCATTCTTTTTGATGGCTGAGTAATATTCCATTTGAATATATGGACCACATCTTTATCCATTCATCTGTTGATAGACATATGGGCTCTTTCCATATTTTGGTTATAGTGGACATTGCTGCTATGAACATTGGGGTGCAGGTGCCCCTTTAAATCACTATTTTTGTATCCTTTGGATAACTATCTAGAAGTGTGATTGCTGGGTCACGGGGTAGCTCTATTTTTAACTTTTTGAGGAGCCTCCATATTGTTTTCCAGAGTGGCTGCACCAATTTGCTTTCCCACCAATAGCATAAGAGGGCTCCCCTTTCTCCACATCCTCACCAACATCTGTTGTTTCCTGAGTTGTTAATTTTTGCCATTCTGACAGGTGTGAGGTAGTATCTCATTGTGGTTTTGATTTGTATTTCCCTGATGCCAAGTGATGTGGAGCATTTTTTTCATGTGTTTGTTGGACATTTGTATGTCTTCTTTGGAGAAATGTCTGTTCATGTCTCCTGCCCATTTCTTGACTAGATTTTTTGTTTTTTGGGTGTTAAGTTTGATAAGTTCTTTATAGATTTTGGATACTAGTCCTTTATCTGATATGTCAATTGCAAATATCTTCTCCCATTCTGTAGATTGCCTTTTAGTTTTGATGATTGTTTCCTTCGCTGTGCAAAGACTTTTTATCCTGATAAAGTCCCAATAGTTCATTTTTGCTTTTGTTTCCCTTTCTTCCAGAGACGTGTTTAGCAAGAAGTTGCTGCTGCTGAGGTCAAAGAGGTTGCTGCCTGTGTTCTACTTGGCAGAATTTTGATGGATTCCTGTCTCACACATAGGTCTTTCATCCATTTTGAGTTTTTGTTTATCGTGCATCTTTTCTAACCAGAATGCTATGCAAGGAGAAATCAAGCATAAGAAAAAATCTTGAAAAAGCACAAATATGTGGAAGTTAAATAATATACTACTAAACAATGAATGGTCAACCAAGAAGTCAAAGAAGAAATAAAAAATTACATGGAGACAAATGAAAATGAAAATGCAACAATCCAAAATGTTTGTGATGCAACAAAAGCTGTTTTAATAGGCAAGTTTATAGCAATATAGGCCTACCTCAAGAAGCAAGAATAGTATCAAATAACCTAACCTTATGACTAAAGGATTTAGAAAAAGACAAACCAAACCCCAAACCAGCAGAAGGAAAGAAATAATAAAGATTATAGCAGAAATAATATAGAAACTAAAAAAACCCAATAGAATAGATAAATGAAACTATGAGATAGTTCTTTGAAAAGATTAAAAAAAAAATAGATAACCTCTAGCCAGGATCCAACATACAGAGAAAAAGAGAGATAGAGAGTGTGTGTGAGAGAGAGAGGAATCAAACATAATCAGAGATGAAAGAGGAAAAATAACAACCAGCACCACAAAAATACAAAGGAATGTAAGATTATGAAAAATTATATGCCAACTAACGAGACAACCAAGAAGAAATCAATAAATTCATAGAAACATATAATCAAAACAGTATGTCAATGGCACAAAAATAGACACATAGATCAATAAAAGAGAAGGCAAAACCCAGAAATAAACCCAAAATTATATGGTCAATTAATCTTCCAGAAAGAGGCAAGCATACGTAGTGGGGAAAAGACAATCCCTTCAACAAATGGTGTTGGGAAAACTGGACAGCTACATGAAAAAGTATGAAACTAGACCACTTTCTCAAACCATACACAAAAATAAATTCTAAATGGATTAAGGACCTAAATGTGAAACCTGAAACCATAAAATTCCTAGAAAAGAGCACAGGCACTAATTTCTCTGATCTCAGCCATACCAACATTTTTCTAGGTGCGTCTCCTGAGACAAGGGAAATGAAAGCAAAAATAAACTATTTGGACTTTATCAAAATAAAAAGATTCTGGACATTAAAGGAAACAACCAACAAAACTAAAAGATAACCTACTGAGTGGGAGAAAATATATTTTCAAATGATACATCTGGTAAGGAGTTAGTCTCTAAAATATATAAAGAATTTAGAAAACTCAACACCCAAATAGTCAAAAACCAAACAATCCAGTTAAAAAATGGGCAGAAGACATGAACAGACATTTCTCCAAAGAAGACATCCAGATGGCCAAAAGACACATGAAAAGATGCTCAACATCACTCATCATCAGGGAAATGCAAACCAAAACCTCAATGAGGTATGACCTCACACCTATCAGATTGGCTAAAATGAGAAACTCAGGAAACGCCCAGTGCTGGTAAGAATGTGGAGAAAAAGGAACATTTGTGAACTGTTGTGTACTGTTGATGGGAGTGCAATCTGGTGCAGCTACTGTGGAAGACAGAATGGAGGTTCCACAAAAAATTAAAAATAAATCTATGGGATGCCTGGGTGGTTCAGTCGGGTCAGCATTTGCATTTAGCTCAGGTCATGATCCCAGAGTCGTGGATGGAGTCCCGCACCAGGCTCCATGCTCGGCAAGGAGCCTGCTTCACCCTCTGCCTGCTGCTCCCCCTGCTTGTGCATGCTCTCTTTCTCCTTGACAAATAAATACAATCTTTTTAAAAAATTAAAAATAAAACTACCCGATGATCCAGTAATTGTTCTAGTGGGTATTTACCCAAAGAACAGGAAAATAGTATTTCAAAGGGATACATGCACCTCTGTTTATTGCAGTATCATTTACAATAGCCAAATTATGGAAGTAGCTCAAGTATCTACTGATAGATGAATGGATAAATATGTGGGTGTGTGTGTGTGTATTTATCTACCTATCTATCCATCTATACACACCCAATGAAGTATTATTCAGCCATAAAAAAGAACGGAATATTGCCATTTGCAACAACATGGATGGATCTAGACAGCATAATGCTAAGCAAAACAAGCCAGTCAGAGAAAGACAAATACCATGATTTCACTTGTATGTGTAATCTTAGAAACAAATGAATAAACCAATTTAAAAAAAAAAAAAAAAACAGACTTGTAACTATAGAGAACAAACAGATGGCTACCGGAAGGTAGGTGGGTCAGAGGATGGGTAAAGTAGGTGAAGGGTATTAAGAGTACACTTAGCTTTAGAGCACTGAGTAATGTATGGAATTGTTGAATCACTATATTGTATACCTGGAACTAATACAATACTATGTTAACTACACTGGAATTAAAATTTAAAAAAAAAAGAGCGAGAGATATTGAGACTCTTCTAAGCAACACTGTGTTGGAGAAGTAGAATTCAAACTCAATTTCTACCTCTCTGACTTCAGTCTGAATAATTACAGAATTTTCGGTTGAGAATCTCCCCCTTCCCAAATGCCTTTTACTTGTGAATCTCTGTAATTTCCTAACGTCTGGTCTCTTATTCTGTTCCTTCTCGGATTTTTTTTTCCCTTTAGTTGCCTAGGTGATAGCTATGGAACCATGGGGCAAATTCAGTGCAATGTAGAAGCAAGACTTCAGAAATGACCAAGCCCTGATAGCTCTTTATCTCTGCCCCAGGCAATGTTTCTGAGCTGTTTTATAAAGTCCAATTCTATGCTTACAAGGGCACACGAGATTATGAGATGCACTAAAATAATTATTAGGAATGCCAAACACAAATAGGAAACAGTAGCAGTTTCTAGACTGAAGGCAAGGATTATGAATCTCTGCTTGATAGGAAATTAAAAAGAAATAATAGTTCAATATTGATACAGTAAATATTTCTATATCATATCAATATGTTAACGTATTGCTATGATTTCATGTCACTTAAATGTTTTCTTATAAAACCTTTGAAAGGTGCTTTATGATAAACAGTAACATGAAATAATAATAGTATTGAAAACTCTACCTAACTTTTTACCTTTCTGTTAAGACTTTATATTAAAACATCCCTATCTGAAACTTTAACAGTTTGCTAATACAGGAGAAGACTAATTCACTGGGGGCTGCAGAAGCAGCTATGGCCTTTTCAAAGCTCCAAATCCTTTAAACCTCTTTTCTCCTTCATATTAGAAACACGAATAGCAAGACACAAATCTTGCAGCCAGATTTTTGCAGGGTATTTTTTTTCTCTCACAATTTGAGTAACATATTTCTTATAACAGTCTTTACAATAAGCAAATGCTTGTGGAAAAGTCAAGTGTTAAGGAAGCCATGCAAATTAACCATCTGGAGAGAACAACATTGTCTTGCCTAATATTGAGTTCAACAGATTTATAGGCTTATAAAATATCTTCATCTTTTAGCCTTTGCAATATTTTGGGATATATGACCAATTGTTATGATTCATCAAATATAAATTAACCTTGAGAGATGGGAAAATAGTTGACAAAGCCTTCATGTTTCCATCTAAGTATCAAGACAATTACTTTGAAAACCATGACTAAAATAATAGGCAATGCCTAAAAATATATTTGAGAAAAATATTTTATTTATACTCAATGCATTTTTTTTTAAGAAATACCTAAAACGTACCATAAAGCTTCCATGTGGTTGTTCGAACACATATATTTAAGCGCTCTGCTGATGGTAATTGTGAGGAACTTGGACATGATATAAACAAATGAGTATTTTGACTTGATGGAAAGGAAGCTCATGCATCTCAAGAGGCCAAAGAGATCCTACCATTTAAGGAGGAATCGTGGCATTTTTCCTCTCATGGTTTGTTGGAGACCTATCTGTGTACTTGTCTGAGAATGTTACTTCAAAGGCTAAAAAAGGAACGGAAGGGCAAAGGGAATAAATTGATACCCTATCATCTGTTCACAAATATTTGAGATGTTTATTCTGATATTCATGACCTCACTTGTTCTAACTCTGTTTAACATTCCAATATGTCCAGCAACAATTCCTGTTCGTTTATCTTTTGTTCTAGTCCTGACACTCAGCACGGCTCCATACCATACCATACACCATATGCTTTCCTCTCTAGGTGCCTCTGCTCACAGGTTTACCTTTTCCTATCTATCCCCTCTGGCCAGCAACCAATCTATATTCAATATTTATTTATTTAGTTAACGAATAGTGTAATATTGGTTTCACGAATACAATTTAGTGATTCATCACTTACATATAACACCCAGTGCCCATCACAAGTACCCTTCTTAATAGCCATCACCCATGTAGCCCATTCCCCACCCAACCCTCTTCCAGCAACCCTCAGTTTGGTCTCTATGGTTAAGTCTCTTACGGTTTGCTTGCCTTTTTTTCCCCCCTTCTATGTTCATCTGTTTTGTTTTTTAAATTCCATATATCAGTGAAATCATATACTATGTGTCTTTCTCTGATTTATTTCGCTTAGCATAATATACTCCAGCTCCATCCATGTCATTGCAAATGGTGAGATTTCATTCTATATTAAACTTAATGGGACACCTGGGTGGCTCAGTCAGTTAAGCATCTGCCTTCGGCTCAGGTCATGATCCCAGGGTCCTGGGATCGAGTCCTGCATCAGGCTCCTTGCTCAGTGGGAAGCCTCCTTCTCCCTCTGCCTGCCCCTTCCCCTGCTTGTGCTTTCTCTCTCTCTGGCAAATAACCAAATAAAATCTTAAAATAAATAAATTTAAAATTTATTGAAGTATGATTTACAAATAAGAAAATATACTGATTAAAATATACTCATATACTCAGTTCAATGAGTTTTGGCAAATTATCCCCACATTTGAAATATAGAACATATTGACTAAATTTTACACATAATTCTTACTATCATATCTGCTTTAACCCCATACCTCTTCAGACACACCCTGAACCCAGGGTGAAAACTAATGTGCTTTCTGACATTATGAGTTTTGTCTTTTCTGGAATTCCTCATAAATGAATTTTTGTAGTATATACTCTTTAGTATCTGGTGTCTAGTGTTTAGCATGTTTTTTTTTTTTTTTTTTGAGATTGATCCTTGTGGTTACATGTGTTAGTTTTGCATTCTTATTTATTCTTACTACTCCATTCCAATTATTTATCCCACAAATAAATATCACCAAAATTTATTTATCCATGTATTAGTGGACATTTGGTTGTTTCCACTTTTTTAATATTGTGAATTAGAGTTTTATGAGTATCATGTATAAATTCTTATGTGCACATATGCCTTTTATTTCTCTTTAGTAAATGCCTAGGAGTAGGATTGATGAATCATATGATAAGTGTATCTTTAGGCTTTTGAAAATTACAAAAATTGTTTCCCCAAGTGGTTGTATCACTTAAAATCCTACTCAAAATGTATAAGATTTTCAGTTACTATGCATATTCAACTCTTGATATAATGAGTCTTTAACCATGCTAATGGATGCCCAGTAGTACAACATTGTGGCTTTCAGTGTGCATCTTCCTGATGACTAATATGCCAAGCACTTTTTTTCATGTGTTTTTAAAAGCAATTTATGTATCATTGTCTTTAGTAAAGTTTCTGTTCAAATCATTTATCAATTTTTCCTGAATTGTTTTTATCTTGACTTTGTTTCTTCTTATGCATTCTTTAGAATTGGGTCATCTAGGGATAAAGACAGTTTTTCTGCTTCTTTCTACCAACAAGCCATGTGTATTTTCTCTTGTAATATTCCACTGGCTAGAGCCTCCAAAACAATATTGAGTAGAAGTATTGAGAGTAGATAGACTTGGCTTTCCCTTGATCTTGGGTGAAAACATTTGGTGTTTCAACATTAAACATAATAGTAGCTAGTTTGCCACAAATTATTGTTTTGTGTTTGATGTTTATCATCACCAAGCTGTTTTATTTTGGTAACACATTTTCTGTATATATTGAAATAATTTTAAGTTTTTTAAAAGTGTATTGATACTTTGAATTACACTAATTGTACTGTTAAACTAACCTTGAATTCCTGGAATTGCATATTTGTCAAAAATCTTTGAGCTGTACACTTGTCCATGGGATATTTTTTTTCATATATTGCTGGGTTCAATTTGCTAAAATTTTGCTAAGAATTTTGATTTTATGTTCACAAAGGATATTGAACTGTGTTTTAAAATTTATTTTTCCAGCTTTGTTAAAGTATAATTGATATAATAAGATATTTAGAATATACACATGATTAATTGATATACATGGTGACAGAATCTCCCCATCAAATTAACACATCCATCACTTCATATATATATATATATGAATATATATATGAATATATGAATATATATTTAAATATATATATATTTAAATCATGTCTGTTGAATTTTGTTATATGGTGACATTAGCTTCATAAAATTAGTTGGGAAATAGTTCCTCCTCTCCTGTTTTTTTGGTGAGCATGCATAGAATAGATATTTCTTCTTTATTTTATAGCATTAAACATTGGATCCAGATGGGTCTGGACTTCTCTTTGTTCAAGGTTCTAACCTACAAATTTAATTAACTTAATAGATAAAAACACTGAATAATTTCTAAGTGTTGGCAGTTTGATACTTTCCCATTTTTCTTATGCTGTTGAATTTATTCATAGGAATTTGTTCTTAATGACCTCTTATTATGTCTTTATCATGCTGGGTTTGTAGGATCTCTTTTTTGGAACACTGGGAGTTTATCAGGTTTCTTGATATTTCAAAAAATATATTTTGAAATTTCAAAAAATATATTTTGAAATAATATTTCAAAAAATATATTTTGAAATAATATTTCAAATTCATTTTCCTTTTTTATTTTACTAATATCTGTTCATTTAAAAATTCTTAACCCCTTCCTTCTACTAACTTAGAGTTTGATTTTTTTAATCATTTTTAAGGTGGAAATTTAGATTATTATTTTAGAGTTTGTTTTCTATGTAATGCTATAAATATTTTTCTAGGCATTAATTAAAATGCATCCTTCAAAGCTGAATAGTTTATGTTTTAACTGGCATTTTGTTCAATATATTTTCTCATTGTGCTTGTAATTTCTCCTTTGACCCATGGGCTATGTAAAACATTGAGAGCGAAATAAATGTTATTTGGAACTCTGAGTAACAAATGGGGTAGAAAATAAAGGAAAGTTGGCTTGATTTAGCCTACTTATAGCAGGAATGATGCTTAAGGAAACTGCATTAAAAACTCCTGATTAAAGTTACTAATTTTACTCAATGTAAATTTTACATACGTTTGTGTCAGGATTTTCACTACGTATTAGAATAGTAAGTAAAACAATCCCTCTTCTCAAAGTAACTCTAGTAGGGCAAAAATGGCAAACATATGGGGCAGTGGCTGCACACCAGAAATAGTTTTAATTTTTAACTTTGTTTAACTTCGTAGCAATGATATTAATAAAAGAGGTTAATAATAATACATCTTATTTAGCCTTATATATCTAAATATCATTTCAACATGCAATTAATATAAAATTAAGGAGACGTTTTATTATCTTTGTCACTAAGTCCTCAAATAGTTGAGAAGTATTTGATATTTCCAGCATATAATAATCAAATTAGCCATATCTCAATAGCCACAATGGCTGGTAGCTACTGTATTGAACCTCAGTATGCTTGAAATATACAGAAAGTGCTAATTTAGTTTTTACAGGAATGTATCACAATTGGACAAATTTCATGTCAAAGAAATTAAGTAACTGGTCCATGATCTTTCAGCAAATAAGTAAGAGATGTGATTTGAACCAAAAACTTTTAACTCCACATCTTGTGTTATTTTTATAACCCTCGCTACATCTACAGTTTCTGGTGTTCTTGCCTCCTATGAACTCCTCACTCTTTTAAACCAATATTTGACATTGTGTAATGAAAATTGATGTGCCTTAGAACTACTGGGCAGAGGGTTGCAGCAAAGAGCTCATCTCATTAATGTGAATACAGGGTAAGGACAGGAAAGTAATGACGCTTCTCTTGACGTGGCTAGGGAATCAAGCCCTATTGTTTCTATTTTCTTCATATCTCAAAGAAGTATAAAAGTACATTGCAAAGTTTTAATAGTGTTTTCTGGCTGTTCTAATGCTCAATTGGTTTTACTGCATAGGATTTTAAAGAATAATTGGGAAAATTCTGTTTGGACAAGCAGGATAATAAACTGGATTGTACTTGGTTAAAATCATCAAGATGGGCTTGCCTATACACAATTGGATAAAAAGTTTTCTTTTTTTTTTTTTAAGATTTTATTTATTTGACAGAGAGAGAGAGAGAAAGACAGCCAGCGAGAGAGGGAACACAAGCAGGGGGAGTGGGAGAGGAAGAAGCAGGCTCCCAGCTGAGCAGGGAGCCCGTGGATAAAAAGTTTTCTTATTAACCAAGAAGCTCAGAACAGTTCATAGATTTAAGGGCCTTAGACTTCAAGATGTCACTAGTATGGTCTAGACTTATTTTTAAGCAAATAGATCTATGTCATATTTTTGGGATAAACTTTATGTCCCTGGAAAGAAGCTTTTACATATTATGGATGTCACATCTGCAAAATCCCATGCTAAAAATAAACTGACTTGCGGAATAAATTTAGACTCATTAATCCAGCCATTGATACACGCACAATTGACTCTTGAAGAACATGGTTGGAACCATGCAGGTCCGTGTATGCAGATTTTTTTTCAATAAATACAGTAGAGTATTAGGAAATGTATTTTCCTTATAATTTTCCTAACATTTTATTTTCTCTACCTTATTTTATTATAAGAATATAGTATATAATACATATACAAAATATGTGTTAATCCATTGTTTATGTTATTGATAAGGTTACTTAGTCAACAGTAGGCTATTAGTAAATAAGTTTTTCAGCTCAAAAATTATATGCAGATGGGGAGGGGGTCAATGCCCCTAACCCCCGTCATTGTTCAAGAGTTAAGTGTATGCGTATTTATTAAGCATGACTGACTTGAGTCCTGGAATTGCTTACTGAAAGCACAAGAGTTCTGATTTCTAACGCTGCCTCAAGCTAAATGTCTGATTTTGAGAAATCTCTTAACTTCTTAGGGCTTTCTTCAGCCACTACAGCCTGAAAACTATGAGCCTATGGCTCATATTCCATTGAGCACTTGAGGAACAGACAAAAACATGTTTCCACTGCAGTCTAATGAGATGTATAGGCACAAATGATTGATTCCTCAAAAAAAAACTCCCATGAAGGGTTGTTTCTGAGATTTCTGTTTACTAGCCCTCAGATCTTGCCATACTCCTAAACTATGTGTTTTTAGCACTTTCTGAAAACTTTATTGAAAAATATTTAAAACGGCTAAATAAATAGATTGAAAAGCCATATTCTTGGTAGGAAAGATTCAGTATAGCTTATATATATATTTCTACATATCTAGATTCGTATAGTATATGTGTGTGTATGTACATACACTATATTCATATAGTATATATATGTGTATATATACACATATATAAATGTTAATTTATATAAATGTTATATATATGTAAATGTTAATTTCATTGACCTGTAGTTTGAGTGAAATTCCAATTAAAGTTCCTGAAATTTTATTTTGCTGCCTATAATATAAATTGTTCTTGGAACGTTTTATTCTAAGAATTCTGCTCATATAATAAATTTGTTTTGAACTGGCTAATGTTGTGAGATTTGACTGCTAGATTTTACCTCCAGGTCAGAATAAGAATTTTGGAGGAAAAATGCTGTACGAAAGGTGTCCACTAGCCCTGCTTCCTGAAATACTATGTAAGGCAGCTGACTAGGAACATCAATTGATACATTACAGTTAGTTTAACTCACTTCCGCTATGCTGTGGTTTTTTTTATATAATTTTTATTTTGTTATATTAGTGCTATGCTGTTTCTAAGCCAGTTTAAATTTGCTAAGAAAACCAAGTTGTGTGTTAGGGTAGGTTTAAGGACTAGTCCTTTATAGCTCATTTTGAGAACTAAAGAACTTTGCTAAACTTTAAGAATGAATTTCAGCATATAAAATCCTTCATCAAAATCCTGTTCAAGATAAAGCAGACATGTTGAAAATGGAGTCTTAAGAAAAATACTGATTGATAGATAATCCATGTAGAAAACAGGCATGATCTTACAAGTATTAAACAAAGCAGTACATGACTGGGTTCAGAGTGCTGTTGTTTGAGGCAATGAAATAGCTACCTGTGCTTGGGCAAATGTAGGTGAAATGAGGTGTAGAATGTGCTTTGCAAGAAGACATACCTAAGAAGAAGAATAAAGATGTGAACATTGAAATGGAGACAAATAAGGAAGGCAAATCTTATCAGAGCTGCTGATTATAGATACAGGTCATGAAACTGCAAAATAGCTTTTACAGGTAGCACCAAAAGCAATTTCACATGGCAGTATTCATTCAGATATAACCAGAATCATGCAAGCTTTTATTTCTATTGCAAAGATCATCTCTCTGCTAGTACAAAAGTATGCTCGGAAATACTGAATTTGCTAATCTGATAAGTTGCTGATACCTTCACAAGTGAAACGCCTGTTCTTTCGGGGAAGGTTGGGAGCTTCTGTGGGAAGTGATGGTGGTAACCATGGGAATGTCATGGGTGGAGGATATGGCGACCAAATACTGAGTTTATATTGCCATTGAGATGAACCAGAGAGAGAAAGCTGCTTAATGAAAGCTGTCCTTCATAGTCATGACTCCCAACCAATTATTCCTTCCTTCCTACCTAACTGCCTCAAACAAAACAAAACAAAACACACACACACACACATACACACAAACATCTCCGTATTAGTCATTGTTCTTAGACAACAGTGCACAAACCAGATAGTATTTTCTCTATCTTATAGAGCTTATATTTGAATCAGGACAGACTGATTACACTTAAAAACAGATAATATGTATTCATATGTAAGTTACTAATAAGTAAAATTTTAAAAGAGGCAAGGAAAAGCATGGTAAAGAGCTACTCCCCAAAGAGTCATCAAGGAAGGAGTCTCTGTCTAGTAGGGTGACATCAGACACCTGAATGAAGTGGGGAGTAAGACACCATATTTGGGGGAAGAAAGCATGAGGCAGACAGAACTTGCATATAGGACTTCGTTTATACTGTTATTCTATTATGTATGTCAGGAATGTTCTTGTATCTTCTCTGCCTACCAGTATCATATCTTTTAAAGCTGAAATTGAGTATTATTTCTTCTTTGGAATTTTTCTTAATTTCAGCCAGTTGATAATAGTTGTCACTTGTCAGGCTAATACAGCCTTTTATACATATGCTAGAATAACATTTATTTAATCACCAAATAATAAAGTATGTGCCAGAGACTGGGAATGTGAAAAATATGAGTTCTTTTTCTCCTTAAGCTAGTGAAATCACACTCCCCTCAGCGAACTTAAGCTGAATTTTAATTTTCTTTTTTTTTTTAAAGATTGATTGATTGATTGATTGATTTGACAGAGATAGAGACAGCCAGTGAGAGAGGCAACACAAGCAGGGGGAGTGGGAGAGGAAGAAGCAGGCTCCCAGCGGAGGAGCCTGATGTGGGGCTCAATCCCAGAACACTGGGATCACGCCCTGAGCCGAAGGCAGACACTTAACGACTAAGTCACCCAGGCGCCCCTGAATTTTAATTTTCTATCATCCTGTCCTCCTCTTTATGAGACTGTAAGCAGCTTGAGGAGAGAGACTAGGTCTAATTCATGTTAGTATTGCCATATAATTGTAGCATGCCATGTGTTGCAAAATCGTGTATAGTCTAAAAATACTGACTGATATCAACAGAGAATAACACTAATATTCATCTAGTAGTATCAAGAATTTGCTGTCGGGGGTGGGGGTGCTGAGGGCTCAATTGGTTAAGTATCTGCCTCTTGATTTCAACTCAGGTCATGATCTCAGGGTCAAGAGATTGAGCCCTGCACCAGGCTCCATGCTGGGTTTGGAGCCTACTTAAGATTCTCTCTTCCCTTCTTCCTCTGCTCCCCTCCCTCCAGCCCCACTCATGTGTGTGATCTCTTGAAGAAAAAAAAAAAAAAAAAGCAGCAGCAGCTGCATGTCAGGATATAGTTTTAGCTCTGGCTCTAATTAGAAAGTGGTTCTTTCTGCTTACAGAAATAAAATAAACTCATCTCCTTTACAGTGAAGAAGATAAACTACATGGAGGAAATTTAATGGTGGTACAGCTGAGATTCTATATAAAAGACATAAGGCTTAGCATGTAGAAAGCATTTTGAAGAGAGTATTGACAGGATCAAAGCTGCTATGGAAATCAGTTGAAAAAGTCCGTTCTTAAAATCAGCTTTGAACAACTGCGAAAGTGTAGACCAAGAATGCAAACAGAAAGAGCCAAATCCAGTGCAGAGGACTGTGGAACAAGCTTTACAGAGAAAGCTCAGCAGCAAGATTGCCACTTGTTCCTATGCAAGCTTCATTCACTGCGCAACAACAGGGGGCGATGTTAACCCACAACACTCTGAATGGGGCATTCTGGAGTTGTACAATGTGGCAGTTATGACTCTTCTTGCTCCAGCACAGCCCCAAAGCCTCAAAGTCCAGAACAGAATGCGACTGGTTCCTTCATCACCCAGGCTAAAAATTTTCCCCATTCATTCTGACGGAACACTTTGTAATTAGCATTAGAATTCTTTTATTCAAATTCATTTTCAAATATGACATTCTCTGTTTTCTATGTGATTATTGTCAATGTATAATAAGTTTTCTATTTTTACTTAATCTCACATTAAAGATTGCTTATTCTATTGTCATAAATTGCTTCCTGTATAGAGAGAACACTTCCTTATTACTATGGAAAAGATCTGGGAGCTCAGAAAAGGTAAAAACAATGTGGCAAGTTGCTATTTCAATAAAGTTTATTTCTGTCTAATGAGCTGCATATTACAGGCATTCAATACAAATTGTCAACTTAGGATGCTTCGACTTGCAATTTTTTGACTTTACAATGTTGCAAAAGCGATACACATGCAAGAAGGCTGGTGAGTCCTTTTGGGGAATATGGTGGAGTAGGAGAGCCCGAGGCTCACCGCCCTCCCATAGATATAACAAGAGAACACTCACATCAGTATAAATAACCTATAAAACGACCCAATGACTGGCAGAATAAACTCCACAACTAAATGTAGTGGAGGTCACATCGAAGAGGGTAGGAAGGGCAAAGACATGGTCAGTAGCTAAGCGGACTCCTAGGACTGTCCATGGAAGGGGTGGGATGCCACTGAGGCAAAAGAGGAGAGAAACAGACTTCCACACTAGGGCACATGCAAAGGGAACATGAGTCTCCATAACATTTGGCTGTGAAAACCCCTTAGAAGGGCTGCATTTCCCAAGTTTTTATGACCAGCAGGACTTCAGACCAGGAATTTTTAAAGAAATCAGTAGACTGATTCCTAGGAGAGCCAGAAAGGTGATAGGAAAGTGAGGCTCTGCTCTTAAAGAGAGACCACAACAAACAGCCCGTGGAGATACAGAATAGAAGCAGCAGTTTGAAAGGTGCCTGTAGCATATGGGAGGGAGTTATTTACTAATCTCAGAGGCTGGCGCAGGACAGAAATCTCTGGGGAATTCCTCCAGGAACAAAGGAAATGGCAGGTGCCATTTCGCACCCACTCCCCAGAATAAACACACAACCACCTGAGGGACTCACTCATTACCTAACTTGGTAGCACTGTCACCCGCCACACTGTGCCCGTACTGTGCTTCCCTGGATCCAGCCTCTCTGATACCTTCCTGGCCACATCCCAAGGTGGTGCCACAGGCCTTGCAGTGTACAAGCAGCCCTTACGATGGCCAGCACCACTCCCAAGTGACCCTTGTCCGGGGAGAGGAAAGATAACTACTTACGCCAGTCAGACTATGGCCCCAGCAGTGGGCTGGAGGCGGATAACTGGTCTCACTGCAGACCATGCCCACCCATGAAAGCTTATCAAGGGACCACACAGAGAAAGCACCCTGCAGTCTGATGCTACTGCCTTTCTGGCAAACACCTGGTCTGACTCAACTCAAGCTCCAGGAAGCCTCACACTGGCCTGCTAACACCATAGGGACAAAGCAGCGCCCATAAATGCAAGAGAGCAATTGCAGACAACTGGACTGAAGGACAAAGGGACTCAGCACAATAGCAGGGCACATAAAACACACATAGGAAACACCCCAGAAGTGCCAGGTTCTGGTGAACAGAGGGCATTACAGAGCAGGGCATGAGAGGACTTCTTGTTCATAAGGCCATTATTTTCCAGTGCAGGAGACAGCTGTCTTTCCTCACACACAGAAACACACACAAAGATTTAGACAGGAATTTAGAGGAATATGTTCCAAATGAAAGAACAGGAGAAAATCACAGCAAAAGACTTAAGCCAAAAGGATGTAAGTAATATGGCTGAAGGAAAATTTAAAGTAATAATCATAAACATTCTCACTGGACTCGTGAAAAGAGCGGAGGACATCAGTGAGATCCTTAACAATGAATTTAAAAAGAGAAGAACACAAAAAATTAAAAATACACTAGATAGTATAAGTAGTAGACTACATGAAACAGAAAAATGGATCAGTGACTTGGAGGACAGAGTAATGGAATGTAATGAAGCTGAACAGGTGAGAGAAAAAATATGCAAATGAGAAGAGACCAAGAAAACTCAGTGATGCCACTTAGCATAATAACATTCACATTATAGGGATCCCAGAAGAAGAGAAAGAAAAGGGGATAGAAAATTTATTTGAAGAAATAATAGCTGAAAACTTCCTTAATCGGAGGAAGGAAACAAATACAGATCCAGAAAGCACAGGGATCCCCCAACAAGATCAACTTAAAGAGGGCACACTGAGAAACATGGTAATTAAGATAGCAAAAAGTAGTGACAAAGAGATAAGTTTAAAAGAGACAAGAGAAGGAGTGGCTGGGTGGCTCACTCAGTTAATTTTCCGATTCTTGATCTTGGCTCAGGTTTGTGGCCCTGAGCCCGGGATCAGACTTTGCATTGCTGGGTGTGGAACCTATCTAAGATTTTCTCCCCTTCACCCTGTGCCCCTCCCCACCCCAGCTCGTGCTCTGTCCTCTCTCTCTTAAAAAGAGAGAGAGAGAGAGACACAAGAGAAAAGAAAGCAGTTCCATACAGGAGAAAACCCCTAAGGCTGTCAGCAGATTTTCCAGTGAAAACTTTGCATGCCAGAAGAGAGTGGTCTGATATATTTGAAGATTCAAAGTGCTGAAAGGGAAAAATGTGCAGCTAAGAATACTCTATCCAACAAGGCTATCATTCAGAATAGAAGGAGGAATATAGAGTTTCCCAGACCTACAAAAGTTATAGGAATTCATGACCACTAAACCAATTCTACCAGAAACATGAAATGGGACTCAGAAAGGAAAGATCATAAGGAAGAGTAAGAAAAGTAGGAAGCACAAAAGCAGTGAGAATAAATATATCTATAAAAACCAGTCAAGGGAGTCACAAAGTAAAAGCATGTAAGGTATGACAGCATATGCCCAAAATGTGGGAGGAGAAAAGAATGGGTTTAAACCTAAGTGACTATCAACTTAATATTGACTGCTATATAAAGAACATGTTATATACAAACTGAATGGTAACCAGCAATCAAAAACCAGTAATAGATATGCAAAAAACAAAGAGAAATGGATCCAACTGTATCACTGAAGAAAGCCAGCAAACCAAGAGAGAAGAGAATAATAGAAGAAATGAAGAAAGACTACAAAAATAACCATAAAAAAGTAACAAAACGGCAATAAATACATACCCATCAATAGCTACTTTGAATGTAAATGGACTAAACACTCCAATTAAGGACATAGTGTGATGGAATGGATTTTAAAAAGACCCATTTATATAGTACCTACAAGAGATTCATTTCAGAGCTAAACTTACGTGCAGATTGACAGTGAGGGGATGGGGGCACCTGCGTGGCTCAGTCCATTAAGCATCTGCCTTTGACTCGGGTCATGATCTCAGGGTCCTGGGATTGAACCCCACATAAGGCTCCCTGCTAAGCAGGGAGTCTGCTTCTCCCTCTCCTTCTGCCCCTCCCCCCACTCATTCTCTCTCCCTCTCTTATTCTCTTAAATAAATAAAATCTTAAAAAAAAAAAAAAAGAAGAAGAAGAAGTGAGAGGATGGAGAAACATGGGGGAAAAAAAAGCTGGGGTAGCAATACTTATATTGGCCAAAGTAGACTGAGCAAACTGTAACAAGAGACAAAGAAGGACACTATATAATCATTAAGGGGACAATACAATAAGAAGATATAATAATTGTAAATGTTTATGCACCCAATATGGGAGCATCCAAATACTTAAAATAGTTAAACATAAAGTAAATAATCAAGAGTGATACAATAGTCCTAAGGCAACTGTAACACTCCATTTACGTCATAGATAGACCATCCACACACCAAATCAACAAGGAAATAGTGGCTTTGAAAGACACGCTGGAACAGATGGACTTAACAGATATATTTAGAACATTCCATCTTAAAACAGCAAAATACACGTTCTTTTCAAGTGTACATAAAACATTCTCCAGAATACATCACATATTAGGCCACAAAGCAAATCTCAACAAATTCAATATGATCAAAGTCATTTCCTGCATCTTTTCTGACAACAACACTATAAAACTAGAAATCAACCACAAGAAAAAGTCTGGGAAGACCACAAATACATTAAGTAACAAACTACTAAACAACGAATGGGTCTATGAAAAAATCAGAGGAAATGAAAAAAAATACATGGACACAAATGAAAATGAAAATACCACAGCCCCAAATCTTTGGAAGGAAGTTGATAGCAATATAGGACTAACTCGAGGAGCAAAAAAAAAAAAAAAAAAAAAAAAAAATCAGATAACCTAACCTTACACCTAAAGGATCTAGAAAAACAAGAACAAGCAAAACCCAAAACTAGTAGGAGGAAGGAAATAATAAAAATTGTAGCAGAAATAAATGAATAGAACCTAAAAAAAAATAAGAGAACGGACCGATGAAACCAGGAGCTAGTTCTTCGAAACGATCAACAAAATTAATAAGCCTTAAACCAGACTCATCAAAAGATAGAGGACTCAAATAAACAAAATCACAAATGAAAGAGAATAACCAACACCAGAAAAACACAACAGGTTATAAGAGAATATTATGGAAAATTATAAAACAACAAATTGGACAACCTAGAAAAAAAAATCAGTAGATTCCTAGAAACATGTAACATCCCAAAAGTGAAGCAGGAAGAAATAGAAAATTTAAACATATTGATTACCAGCAATAAAATTGAATCGGTGATAAAAAAAACTCTGAACAAACAAAAGTCTAGGACCAGATGGCTTCACAGGTGAATTTTACCAAATATTTAAAGAGGAGTTAATGCCTATTCTCAAACTTTTCCAACAAGTAGAAGAGGAAGGAACACTTCCAAATGCATTCTTTGACGCCAGCATTATTCTGATACCAAAACCAGATAAAGGCACTATAAAAACAAAAACAAAACACAAAAACCTTACAGGCCAATATCTCGGATGAACATAGATGCAAAAATCCTTTGCAAAATACTAGAAAACTGAATCCAACAATATATTAAAAGAATCATTCACCACAATCAAGTGGGATTTATTCCCAGGACACAAGGATGGGTCAATAGTCACAAATCAACCAATGTGATACATCAATAAAAGAAAGGATAAAGACCATATGAGCATTTCAATAGATGCAGAAAAAGCGTCTGACAAAGTACAACATCCATTCATGATCAAAACCCTCAACAAAGTAGGTTTAGAGGGAATATACCTCAATATAATGAAGACCATATATGAAAAATCCACAGCTGACATCATACTCAGTGGGGAACTCCCCTATCATCACAAAGAAGACTAAGATGTCCACTCTCACCACTTTCATTCAAGAGTACTGGAGGTTCTAGCCACAGCAATCAGAAAACATAAAGGAGTAAAAGATATCCAGATTGGTAAGGAAAGAGTAGAACTTTCACTATGTGCAGATGACACGATACTATGTACAGAAAACCATAAAGACTCACAAAAACTGCTAGAACTGATAAATTCAGTAAGGTTGCAGGATACAAAATCATTGTACAGAAATACATTGCATTTCTATACATTAATAATGAAGCAACAGAAAGAGAAATTAAGAAAACAATCCCATTTATAATTGCACCAAAAAGAATAAATCAGAATAAACTTAACCAAGGAGTTAAAAGACCCACATTTTGAAAACTATAAAGCATTGACAAATGAAACTGAAGAAGACACAGATGGAAATATATTTCATGTTCAAGGATTAGAAGTACAAATGTTAAAAATGTCTATACCACCTAGAACAATCTACACATTTGATGCAATCCCTATCAAAATAAGAACAGCATTTTTCACAGAACTAGAACAAACAATCCTAAAATTTTTATAGAACCCCAAAAGACCCCAAATAGCCAAAACAATCTTGAAAAAAGAAAAATAAAGCTGGAGGCATTGGAATTCTGCACTTCAAGTTACATTACAGAGCAGTGGCGATCAAAACAGTATGATACTGGCACAAAAATAGACACATAGATCAATAGAATAGGACAGAAAGCCCACAGACAAATCCATGATTATATGACCCATTCATCTTTGATAAAAGAGGCAAGAATGTGCAATGGGAAAAAGTCTCTTCAACTAATGGTTTTGGGAAAATTGGACAGCTACATGCAAAAGAATGAAACTGGACCACTTTCTTACACCATATACAAAAATAAGCTCAAAATGGATTAAAGACCTAAATGTGATATGTGAAACCATAAAAATCCTAGAAAAGAGCATAGGCAGTAATTTTACTGACATCAGCTATAGCAACATTTTTCTACATATGTCTCCAGAGACAAGGGCAACAAAAGCAAAAATAAACTATTGGGATTTCATAAAAATAAAAAGCTTCTGCACAGTGAAGGAAACAGTCAATAAAACTAAAAGGCAACCTACAGAATGGGAGAAATGCAAATGACATGTCCAACACAGGGTTAGTATACAAAGTAAATGAAGAACTGCCTAGACCTCAACACCCAAAAACCAAATAATCCAATTGAAAAGATGGGCAGAAAACATGAACAGGCATTTCTCCAAAGATGACATCTAGTTGGCTTACAGATACAGGAAAAGATGTAAAACATCACTCATCATCAGGGAAATGCAAAACGAAGCTACAATGAGATAGGACTTCACACCTGTAAGCATAGCAAAAATAAAAAACACAAGAAATAACAAGTATTGGTGAGGATGTGGAGAAAAAGGAATACCCCTGCACTGCTGGGAGTTCAAACTGGTACAGCCACTGTGGAAGACCATGTGAAGCTTCCTCCAAAAATTAAAAATAGAACTACCCTACAATTACTACAAGTAGTAATCACGCTACTATTGCCCTCAAAATACAAAGACACTAATTCAAAGGGTACATGCACCCCTGTGTTTATTGTGGCATTATTTACAACAGCCAAATTATGGAAGCAGCCCAAGTGTGCATCAATAGATGAATAAAGATGTGTGTGTGTATATTCCACACACAATGGAATATTATTTGCAACAACACGGATGGAGCTAGAGAGTCTAATGCTAAGTGAAAAAAGTCAGTCACAGAAAGACAAATACCATATGATTTCCCTCTTACGTGGATTTTAAGAAACACAACAAATGAACAAAGGAAAAAGGAGATAAATCAAGAAACAGACTGTGTTAACTGTAGAGAACAAATTGGTGGTTACCAGAGGGGAGGCGGGTGGGGGATGGGGGAAATAGGTGATGGCGATTACAGAGTATAATTATCATGAGCACTGAGCAACATATGGAATTGTTGAATCACTATATATTGTACACCTGAATCTCACAGATCATCATATGTTAACTACACTGGAGTCAAAATAAAAAACTGAAAAGTGATACACATTTAGTAAAAGCTGTCCTTCAAATTTAGAATTTTGATCTTTTCCTGAGCTACCTGAATGTCATATTGTACACTTGTGATGCTGGGGAGAAAAGCAAAGCCGCAGCTCCCCGTCAGCCACACGATCACAAGGGTAATCAACAGATACATTTACAACCATTCTGTACACTTACAGCCATTCTGATTTTCACCTTCTGTATTCACTGAATTATATGAGATATTCAATCGTTTATTATAAAATAGGCTTTATAGTCGATGATTTTGCCCACCTGTAGACTAGAGTAAGTGTTCTGAGCACAGCTCAAGTAGGGTAGGAGTACTAAATGCATTTTTGACTTTTGCTATTTTCAACTTACAATGGGTTTATCTAGATGTAACCCTGTATGTCAAGGATAATCTGTATTTGAAAATCACTGAGCTTCATAATTGTTATAGCCAGCATGTGGCCCCTGAAAATCAGCCTGTGCACTGTGCTATGCTCTAGGCTTCCTGCTGTCGGGTCCTGATGTGCTTCTCCCTCCAGGCCAACTAAATGTGGCCATTTGCACTTGCTACACTCAGGTCGCACAAGCTGGAAGGTGGTTCTTGCTTCATGAAAAAAAAAAAAAAGTCTTCAAATGAAGTAGAGTGTTAGAGCCGTATCACAGGAGGGTAGATTGCCTTACTGCTGTTCACATCTCTTTGTCTTCAAGACCCACTTTCCTGGGCTAGATTCTGTCCTTTTAATTGTTGAGCCCCTGAATCCTGCTATGTCTCTTCCTAGGCCTTTGAGATTAACTGGTTCTTGCCAGTTCTGTCCGGCTACCTTGAGCATCAGTGACCACTCTCATACTTGAGTTCTAATTCCTCCTGGGTAGTAGGTCCTCAGCTCACCAGCCTCCAGACTCATGGACGGCCTTTCCCCAACTTTCAGTTCCTGCCTTCTGGGGATATCAGCTGGTTGTCCATGGCCTGGTACAGATGGCGGAATTGTACTATCAAATTGTCAAACATCTTGGTGCCATCAGGATTGACTCAAAGGTGATTCTGAATGAGGCTGTTATATAGTTCAAAAAAAAAAAAAAAAAAAAAGCTTTGGATCTTGGAAAAGATGAATAACCAGTAAAGTTATAGAATTTTGGAAGTGAGTATGATAATCTAATCAGTTCTCCTCTATATTCATAGGTGAAAAGATGTGTTTATGGTGCAATTTCAGTAAGGAAAACTTTTTTATTGAAATAAGAAAAAACATGAAATGTTGACTGTGAAAAAAATAAAGTCCTATGATTATATAGACAGAGGGTGTGTGTGTGTGTGTGTGTGTGTGTGTGTGTGTGTGAGTTTTCTGTGTAAAACTAGACATGCTAGTCTATATAAAGAGCCAAGCAGGGTTGTTAGAGCCAAACATTGTTCCAGGGTTTCCACACATACGGTCTATGTAACCAACCTGGTAGGTAGACGTGATTATCAGCCCAGTTGCAGAAATGAAGAACTACTGCAAAGAGAAGTAACATGCTCACATTTGCAGAACTGCCAAACAGCAGAGAGATTTGAACTCAGGCAGTCTAGCTGGCTGCATGATATGGTCTTAACTGCTCCTTATATTGTTGTCCTCATGCTAGTAAATATAGGAAAAGCCCATGAAGGATGTGCTCCAAAGCACTGTGTTCATTACTGGAAAGTAGATTGGGAAGTAGGGAAAGTATGGGAGGAACTTTAGTTTTTACTCTATCTAATTCTGATTTTCACTGATAATATACTTAAAAGAAAGATGTAAAAAAAAGTCCTTAAATTAGGAAGGTCCTTCCCATATCCTCTTTAATAAAAAGCTTTGTTTACATATTTATTTGACATATATTTGGTTATGCTACAGCATAATTCTTATTTCACTTGAAATATTTCTGGGGTTTATTTTTCCTACTTTTCTTATTAGACACTATTGTGAAATTTCACATATTCAACTTTTGAATAACTTTTTGAACATGGTACATCCAAACCATTAATTCTATAAATTTACTTTAATACATATTTGTATATCTCCATGACCAAATATGGGACTCTCATACATTGTTTGATGAATGAACACTGAAGATGAATGATTCCACGCAGAAAAATGGAAGTGCACACACTCCTTATATATAGTGTAAGAGTCAGAAATTAATACAGTTGATAAAAGGGTAAAAAATATTTTTATCTTGAAAACAGAAAACGTTTACCTTCAATGAGATGAAGGATTTAACTTATTGATGAAGTATGCAATTAAACCCAGAATGCAATTAAAGAATATACATAGTGTCTAGAAATATCTTGAAGATGATACCTAAAACATGAGGTGTAATTAAGAATGTAACATATCTGAACTCTCTGAAAACAAAAACATGCATTACAACATGCAAATATATCATCTAATGAGAGCCCACGGTTCCAGAAATGCATCATGTATAAAAGGGGGTGGTGGGCAGGTGAATTACATCTATGAGTTCTTTAAAATAGAGCAAAAAGGGGGCTACTTTCCACATAAGTTAGTATTTTTTTTAGTTTTTTAGTTGCAAATAATAGAAACTATTGAAGTAGAAAAAAGAATTGAGTGGAAAGAAGAATTTATTGCCAGAACAGCAGGTGACAATCCCCACTCATAAAGCCAGGGAGGAAGGCTTCTGAGCAGGGCTCCTCAAAGTGTGGTCCACCGCCCAGTGTTAGTCCATTCACGACCTGATGTTGTCTGTATCTTTCCCCAGCTTCTGAAGACATGAAAGTTTATCCTTATCAACGTTGTCCAGTCCTATATCCCAACACCCTGCTCTGAGCTGAGCCTCATAGCATGCCTTCTAAGGAGAAGCAGAGAGCTTGGCTTCTTCAAGAGTTGCCATTAATCCTCTGTGAGGTGGTAGCAAGGGTTAAATGGATTATTATACACCAAGGGCTTGGCCCAACCCTAGCTTGTAGAGAGCAGTCGATCTCTGCTATTATTATCCCAAGCAGCAACGACCAGCCAGAGTCCAGGATTGGGATTAGAGTGGAGTTATGGGGTCCAGCTTCCTCTAAAGAGACTCATTCTAGAGGTCCAGCAGCTGCAGATGTGCACTGAGGGCCATCCCCTCACTTCTATCTTAATTTTTATTGACCAGGATTTGGTTTTGATAGAGGAGATCCTGGATACTGACAATCACGAACCTACAGAAAAGTCACATGTGCGTTGCAAAGATTCCCCCACCCCCAATGTTATCTGAGAATTGTAACAAACCTGATGCCTTCATTATTTTAGTGTGTCTTTTTACAAACAATACATTTTCCTATGTAACCACAATATAACCATCCAAATCAAGAAATTACCATTGGTAAATTGCTGCCAATTAAGCATCACCCAGAAGTCATTCAGATTTCATCATCCAATGATACCTTCATAGCAAAAGAATCATATAACACATCTGAACAGTATTTGCCTTCAGTTTCTTTCAAAACTGAATAAGTCTCTCAGTCTTTCCTTGGCTTTTATGATTTTGACACTTTTGAAGATTACTGACCAGTTATTTTGTATTATGTTCTTCTACTTGGAATTGGCTCACATTCCTTAAGAAGTACATAAGATAGTGGTTTTTCTCACTATATCTCTTAAAGTGGCAAATTATTTCCATTTATCTGGCTATTGACGATGTTCACTATGATTGTTAAGTTGGTGTATGCCAGGGTTTTTCACTGTAAAGTTACTCTTTTTCTCCTTGGAATCAATTAGCATTTTGTGAGGAGCTGCTTTGAAACTATATAAATATCCCATTTCTCATTAAACGTCCTATTTTTCCACTTATTTATAACATCATAGACTTATAGATTATGATTCAATGGGCTATAATTAATTTTAATAGTTAACTATTTTTAATATTTTTATTTTAAATTGTTCCATATGTGACTTGTGGGAGTCACCTCAGGCTAGCCCCTATATCCTTTCGACACATCCCAAACATTTTTGGAGCACTTCTTTACTTTATGGCCCAAGATGTTCTGGGTTCATCTTTTTTTTTCCGCTGCCACAGTCATGTTCCTTTCTATGAAGTAGTACTACATGGACCCATTCCTTTTGAGGTGAGAAACATTGATTTTTCCTGAAAAAAATTGTGGAATCAACTTCTGGGTGGAATTTAAAACTGAGATGATATAATACAAGTATAGCTTTTCAAAGACAAATCTAAACAAGATTGACTACAATTCAATTTAGATTAATTCTAAAGTCCTTCTCAGAAACTGCTCTTGGAAAAATTTTATTTTTCTTCACCTTTATCATCACCAAGACTTTTGGTGTCTGAGGGCTCTTGACTGATAATAGCTACTATTTTAAATCTCAGGACCTTAGGAGAAACTGTTGGTCTAAAAGCCATAGACTAATACATAGATAAAGGGAGGACCCACAAAAGTGAGAAGATGGAGCACAGACCTATTTAGTCATTGCCCTATTCTTTGACCCAAACAAAAGAAACCAGTTTTCTGTTGATGTCTCTAAATATGACCTCAAGGCAAAATTGAAGGCAATTGAAGGCAAGGCTGAAAAGTAGTATTTATTTTCCTTTCTTATGACTTGCTGCAAAATCAATAAATGGCATTGAGTAAAAATTCTCAGTTTAAAAAAGAATCTCAGCCTGAATTATGAATAGAGAAATAGTTATTGACTGGTTTTCTAAAAATAGTGTTATAAACCCCCCCCCCCCAAATAAATGTCTCTTGGGTGTTAGGCAGCTGATTCTGATGCATAATAAATTTGCTAGATAGAACTATGATTTTTGTAAGCTATCCTACAATTACATATACTTTACCTAAAAATTCTGCAGTCTTGGGGTGCCTGCGTGGCACAATCAGTTAAGCGTCGACTATTGATTTCAGCTCAGGTCCTGATCTCAGGGTTAGAAGATCAAGCCCTACATCAGGCTCCACACTGGGAGTGGAACCTGCATGGGATTCTCTCTTTCCCTCTTCCTCCATACTCTCTCTCACTTTCTTTCTCTAAAAAAGAAAATTCTGTAGTGTTACTGAGTAATAGATAATGTAAAAAGGTTTCTATAACTAAAATATATACTCATGTATTTTATATTCTCCCTGAGCAACCTGGTGAGACAAATATTATTCATCTCATGTCACAGATGTGGAAGTGAATCTCCAAGAGTTTAAGAGATTTGGCCATGATCACTAAGCTATTGTTGGTAAAGCAGCATCTTCTAGTTCCAATTTTTACTTCTATACTTACCTCTACACATTGCTTCCCAACTTTTACCTTTTCCCAGTCCCCACTTGTTTTAAGACTGTTTTTCTTTTCTAGATCAGTATTAGGTTTACAACAAAATTGAGAAGAAGAGATTACCCATATACTGCTTGCTGCTACCCATACGTAGCCTCTCACATGATCAGTACACTGGCAAGAATGGTGCTTAAAAAAAAACAAAACAAAAAACCAAGGGTAAACCTACATTGATACATCAGAGTCACCCACAGTCCATAGTTTACCTTGGGATTCACTCTTGGTAGTGTACATTTAATAGGTTTGGCTACCACTCATCTTTTAAATTTTCCCCATAGTTTTGCTTTTTTCCAGAATGTCATACGGTTGGAATCTAAGTAAAGTTGACCCTTGAACAATGTTAGGGTTAGGATCATTGACCTCCCATGCAATTGAAAATACATGTATAATTTTTAACTCTCCCAATACATTACTAATACAATAATGTTGACTAGAAGACTTACTTGAACACAAACCATTGTTTAACACATATTCTGTATATTATATTATGTATCATATTTTACAATAAAGCTAAAGAAAATATTCTGAAAATCCTGAAAGTATATAAACAGTACTGTATTTGCCGAAAGAAATCCATGTGTAAGTGGACCCACACAGTTCAAACCTCTGTTGTTCAAAAGTAGCTATACAGAGGGGCTGGGGTGGCTCAGTTGGTTAAGTGTCTGACTCTCGCTTTTGGCTCAGTTCATGATCTCAGGGTTGTGAGATCAAGCCCTGTGTCAGGTTTGAGATTCTCTGTCTTCCTTTCCCTCTGCCTCTTCCCCTCCTTGTACTCCCACACACTCTCTCTCTCTCTCTCAAATAAAAAACTTAAAAAAATATTCAACTATACATAGCCTTCTCAGATTTTCTTTCACTTAGTAATGTGCATTTAAAGTTAGTCTTTGTTTTCCCATGGCTTTTTAAATCATTTTTTTGTAGCACTGAATAATATTCCGTTGGATATACCACAGTGTATTCACCCCTTCACCTACTCAAAGACATCCTGGTTGCTTCCAGGTTTTGTCAATGACGAATAAAGCTGCTATTTTGTGTGCAGGTTTTTGTGTGGATTTAAGGTTTTTGGTTAAGCACCAGTGAGCACGGTGGGTGGATCATAAGTTAAAAGTATGTTTAGTTTCGTCAGAAACTGCCAAACTGACTCCCAAAGTGGCTGCACCATTTTGCATTCCCACCAGCAAAGGGAGTTCCTGTTGCTCCACATCCTCAACACCACTTGGTATTGTCAGTGTTCTGGATTTTAGCCGTTCTCATAGGTAAGTAATTACTTCTTAAGAAATAACATTTTAGTAGAGTTCAGTTGGCTGGATTTGACAATTCAGCTCAAAGTTATCATCCAAGTAATATTAAAGCATTAAGAGGATTTTTAAAAAAGAAAGTTTGTGATCTTTGCCCCAAACAGGTAGAATCAGTAGGTCCATGATTGTTTCATACACAGTACCTCACGGGGCTTTGTAGTCATAAGAAGTGAACATTTCTGCTCTGTGAGCTTTTACTCTGAAAGAGGGGTGTAAGTTGCAGTATAGAGAGGAAAAAATGGAAAATTAAAACTATGATTTCTAACAGGAGTCACTGTGGCAGACAAGATTCTATAGATAAAGAATAGGCTGAGATCTGGCTACTCATGAAATTAGATGTTGATAATTTGTTTATTCTAAGTATTGTTTTAGTCTCTGGTATGTCAAGCACCATTCCATCTGTTTTAAGAAAGCACTTTAACAGTTAAAAGTCAAGAACCAATGGAGAACTTAAAAGCCATGTTTGTTTTAGAAATTTTAACTAATTGGACAAATAATTTAAAATACTCTTATCAACCAGTGAGTTAAAATGTCATATGGAGCCTCTTTGATCATATTAGGCCTAACGGGGGGGAACAAGACTTCACAGCCTTTATTTAATTAAGTGTTATCTTCACAGCATTCCCAAATACTCAGAAAGCTAAAAGATACATTTTCAGCATTGACTCCTTCTCCAAATTGTCTTTTCTACAGTAGAAAAATGAAAGACATGTTTTCTTAACTACCACATGCTGCTCAGAGCACCACAGTTTGTGAATTTTTAAGTGAAAATGGAAATTGTTTTTATTTCTCTGATTTTTATTTGCAAGTTTTATGCCCCAAACCTGTGTGCCTTCTGATGAAAAGTGACAGCTAGAAGTAGCAACTCACTGAAGAATGACATACTGTGTTACACTCAGCACATCTCCAGTTTAGGAAATTAAAGAACAAAAAATATGCAAACAGAGGAGGGAAGATGGCCATTTATCTTGATTTTCTTCCCCCTCTACATCCAAGTTTAAATAAAGGTAAACCTACATGCTGTGACAACAAACATGATTCAAAATAAATAAATGAATAGGGTTAGGAGCCCCTGTATACATCCCTTTTGCCTCTTTCTTGAATATTCTATCTCATTTTTTCTAAAACTCTCTCCCCTCAAATATAAAGAAAAAAAAGCCACACACAAGATTAGAGAAAGTAGGAAATATTCTCAAAGGATTATCTGATTTGTGTTTTCATCTGTAAAAACCAAATTGCCTTTGAACTTAATTTCTTTACACAGAGCTACAAAGGCATCATTTAAGTAACTTGAAATTACATCAAATACTGCTGACATGCTCAGTTTACAGATTAGTTTGATTGCATTTGATTTCTCAGTGTATATTAAATACATTATCCCCTCATTCTTATGGGAAAGAAAGGGGATTCATCATTCCCTATTTTTTGTTGTATTTTAAATTATTTTTTTAGGGGGATATTGTTTCTTCATAAATAATGCACGCAGAAAAAAATCCTTTATTTTTATCTTGGAACATTAGAATAATACAATTTTGTCTTGTGCATTTAAAGCATTTTAACAGGGTATCTAACATTTGGTTCTCCTGAAATACGTCTCGGTATTAAATATTTGAATAAGGTGGTGTTTAGGGGGAGGTAGTCCCAGAAAGGCAAACTGATAGATGAGGAGAGTAAAATGCAGAAGGAAAAGCAAATAAAAGCCTGTGTAAATTAGTTGGCCATCACTATGGCAACTAGCACTCTCTCACAGTTGCTTCTCAGAGGTCCTGTGTATCTGGAAACCATCTACCCAGGTGAGGAAAAGCAAACACATTTAACCAACAGTTTTGGATCACATGGTTGGCCCTGGAAGTGTTAATTACCGTGGACTTCCTGGGTACATGTGCCTGAGTGCTGATCAAGATGCTGTAGGGTTTCATACACAAGGTGTCAAACAACGTATCACAGCATAAAACAACACGTATTCAGTATGTTCTGATCTGCTTATTGGCCTATGCAATACATCCTTTAGTGATGTGTGTCAGCTGGCATTTGATACGCTATAGAAAAGAACTCATAGAATGCTACATCGAAAACTAATGATATTCTGTATGGTGACTAACATAATATAATAAAATAAAATTATTTAATTAATTTTTAAAAAGGCTAGAGAAGGGGGTGGAATTAGCTGTGACCAGCACTCAAATCTTGACAGAATGAATTTCTACTTGTAGAGGCACCCAAAGAAAAATCCCTAACAATGGCTTTATGCCTCTCTGTAGATCTAAGATGGTGACCCCACTGAACAGGGAAACTGGCGTACAGTTTCTGTTGACCCTGGAGCCTATTCTACTGCACCCAGACAAGGAAGTTAATTAGTAGCACTGTCTACTGCTGTGTGCCACCTGAGCCCCACATGACTAGGAAACCTGTGGCCAGAGCACCTGGAAAACTATATAGCCCAGAACTTGAGCTGAAAGCTGGTCAGCAGCACTGCCCTTTTGCAGAACAAAGCCAAAAGTCTTCTTTGACCAGGGAGCTTAATGCACAATTCTGCCTGACTTGGGATCCCAAAGAATGAGCTTTGCCAGACTTAGGGAAGATAATCTGTAGTGCCACTAAGTCATGGGAACAGCTTTCCCGAGCCCCACCTGACCAGGAAACCTAACCAGACCAACTAGAAAGCTGTATAGCCCATCTATGGAAGAGAGCAAAGAAGCCAGCCAGCAGCTCTGCCAGTCTGTAGAATGAAGACCAGTGGCTCTGTCTGGCCAAGAAGATCATTGCACAGTTCTGCATAATTTAGGTCTCCAAACAACAAATCAGGTCAGCCTTGGGTTTGAACTTCTACGCTGGCCAGTGAAGCTAATTCACAGGCCTGCCTACTGCTGAGTACAGACTAAGGAGCCTGACCTGACAATCCAGGCAACTTCATTGACCATTCCCAGGCAGAGAACCAGAAGTACTAGCCAACTTTCCCATCTAGTGGTACCACTTGCCCTAACCTCAGAGCTTCGGTAGTGGCCTCAACCAAATATAGCCCCTGATAGCAAGCCACACCTGACCAAGGTTGCTACCAGCTTACCAATCCAGAACCCCAAGCTAAGTTGACTGGTAAGATTCCACAAAAGCAAACCTGTGAAGTATGGAAAAGGAGACCATTTACTCAAATGCGCAGATACCAATATAGGGAATCAAAGATCATGAAGCATTAGGTAAACAAGATACCATCAAAATTATTGCAGCTTGCTGCAATAATTGACCCTAAGGAAATGGACATCTATAAGCTATCTCACAGAACTCAAAATAATTCTCATAAAAAAGTTGAGTGAACTAAAAGAACACAGACCAGGAGAGAATGGGATGATATATTAATAATATTGAAAAAAACCCTCTCAACCAAGAATATTATTCCTGGCAAAGCTGGCCTTCAGAAATGATGAAGAGATACTTACTCCAACAAATAAAAGTTGAGGGAGTTCATCACCACTAGACCTGCCTTACAAGAAATGCTAAATGCAGTTCAAGCATAAATAATGTTAATTAACATCATAAAAATGTATGAAGTTATAAAACGTACATGTAATAGTAAATATACAATCAAAGATTCTCTAATATTGTAATGGTGGTATGTAATTCAATACAACTTTAAGTTAAAAAACAAATGTATTAAAAGTAACCATAATAATTTCTTATTGGATACACAATATAAAAATAGATAACAAGTGTTTGCTGAGGATGTAGAGAAAAATAAAACCCTCATGCACTGTTGGTGGGAATGTAAATTTGTACAGCCATTATGGAAAACACTATCGATGTTCCTCACAAAATTAAAAATAGAAATAGAAATACCATATGATCCAATAATTCCACTATTGGATACATCTGCCCAAAGAAAATTAAAAGACTAATTCTAAACCATATATGCACCCCATATTCATTGAAGCATTATTTACAATAGCTAATATATCTAAGCACCCTAAGTATCCATCAATAGACAAATGGGTAAGGAAAATGGGGTATTATATACAACAGAATATTTCATAGCTATAAAAAAGGATGAGTTTGCACCACTTGAGACAATATGGATGAACCCAGAGAATATTATGCTAAGTGAAATAAATCATACTGAGAAAGACAAATACCTTATGATTTTACTCATAAGTGTAATCAAAAAATAAATAAAAATAAAAAACAAACCAAAAGCAGAATCATACTGATGAATACAAACTGGTATGCCAGAGAGGAGGGTTGGGTGGTTGGGAAAAATGGGGGAAGGAGAGAGGGAGATACAGGCTTCCCGTTATGGAATGACTAAGTTATTGGTATTAAAGTCACAGCCTAAGGAATACAGTCAATGATACTTTAATAGTGATGTCATAGGATAGATAGTCCCTACACTGGTGGTGAACACAGCATAATGTATAAACTCATCAAATCACTAAGTTGTACACCTGAAACTAATGTAACATTGTGTCAACTATACTCAGAAAATCAGGTAAATTGTAACTTCAATAACTTAACAGGTATGTGATGGGAGAGAAGTAAAAGCGTAAAGTTTAGGAATGCTATTCTAGTTGTTAACAGCTTAGAGTGTAATAAATATATTTCATGTAAGTCTCATGGTAACTACAAAAGAAAATTATGTAGTAGTTGTGTGAAACATTATGAGAAAGGAGTCAGAGCAAACTTCTACAAAAAGTTACTAAATTCACAAAAGAAGACAGCAAGATGCAATGGAACATGCATCTACAAAACAGGAGAAAAATGGCGAAATGACTATAGTCAGCTGTCACCTATCAATTACTTTAAACGTAAATACATTCTGTAAAGACAGTGTGGCTGAATGGATTAAAAAATATTCCAGCAATATGCTGCCTATCAAAGACTAACTAGAACTTTATTTTTTAAATTTTTATTATTTATTTGACAGAGAGAGAGAGAGTACAAGTAGGCAGAGCAGGAGGCAGAGGGAAATGGAGAAGGAGGCTTCCCCCTGAGCAGAGAGCCCAATGTAGGGCTTGATCCCAGAACCCTGGGATCATGACCTGAGCTGAAAGCAGCTGCTTAACTGACTGAGCCACCCAGGCGCCCCTAAACAGAACTTTAAAGACACCTAGTAAAAGGGTGGAAAAAGATATTTCAAGCAACTGATATCCAAAAGAAATCTGGTATAGCTATAGTTCTATCAGACAAAATATATTTTAACCTAAAAATGATCAAAAGCAACAAAGATGGTCATTATTAAGGGATTAACCAACCAAGAAAATGTAAATTTTTATGCATACAACATTGGACAACATACACATATAAAGCAAATACTAACAGAACAAAAAGGAGATAGAAATGTCAATACAAGAGTTGGGGACTTTTGTTTTTATTTACTTATTTATTAAAAAACTATTTATTTATTTATTTATTTATTTATTTAAGAGAGAGAGAGAGAAAGCACACAAGTAGGGAAAGGGGCAAAGGGAGAGGGAGAGAGAGAATCCTCAAGTAGACTCCCTCCTAAGCGCAGAGTCCAACTGGGGGCTCAATCCCGGACCTCAAGATCATGACTTAGGTTGAAACCAAGAGTAGGCAGCTTAACTGATTGAGTCACCCAGATGCCCCAAGAACTGGGGAATTTTAAAACTCACTTTTGACAATGGGTAGATTATCCAGTCAGAAAATAATAAGGAAAGAGCAGATGTGAACAACACTCAGATCAAAAGGACCTAATAGACATATACGGAACACTCCACACAACACCAGAGATCATATAATTCTCAGATGAACACAGAACATTTTTAAGATCATGTGTTATACCACAAAACAAATATTAGCAAATTTAAAAAGACTGAAATCATACCAAGTAGGTTTTCTGGCCATAATAGGAAACTAGAAATCAGTAACAGGAGGAAAGCTGAAAAATTCACAAACACATGGAAATTAAACAACATACCTCTGAATAACCAATGGATCAAAGAAGAAATGAAAGAGGGCATAAAGTTTCTTGAGACAAATGGAAACACAACATACCAAGTTAATGGTATTCAGCAAAAACAGCTCTAATAGTGGAATTTATAGATATAAATGCATACATCAAAAAATAGACCTCAAATAAACCACCTTCATACCTAGAGGAGTGGATAAAGAAGAGCAAATGAAGCCCAAAGTTAGCAGAAGGAAGAAAATAATAACCAGAACAGAAATAAATGAAATAGGGTACAGGAAAACAATAAAAATGTCAATGAAACAAAGAGCTGGTTGTTTGAAAAGATGAACAAAGCTGACAAACCTTAGCCAGATTCACCAAGAAAAAAAAAAGGACACAAAGTTATAAATGAAAGAGGAGACATTACAACCGGTATCACAGAAAGATCATAAAAAAACTATTGTGAACAACTATATGCCAACAAACTGACTAAAAGGGAAAACTTCCTAGAAACATACAACCTACCAAGACTGAATCAGGAAGAAACAGAACATCTGAACACTCCACTAAGTATCCCAAGAAAGCAAAGCCCTGGCTACACAGTTTCACAGTGAATTCTACCAAACATTTGAAGAACTAACAACTTTTCCCAAAAAATTCAATAGGAGAGAACACTTCCAAATTCATTTTACCAGGCCAGCATTATCACAATACTAGAGCTGTAAGAGGGCACTACAAGAAAACCATGGGCTAATAAACCTGATATATACGAATGCAGAAATTCCCAAAGGAATAATAACAAATCAGCAGAACATTAAAAGGATCATACACCATGATCAAGTAGACTTCATTTGTGGATATAAAAATGGTTCAATATGGGGTGCCTGGTGGCTTAGTTGGTTAAGTTCCTGCCTTCGGCTCAGGTCGTGATCCCGGGGTCCTGGGATTGAGCTCTGTGTCAGGTTCTCTGCTCAGTGGAGTCTGCTTCTCCCTTTCCCTGTGCCCCTCTCCCTGCTCATACTCATGCTCTCTCTCTCAAATAAATTAAGTCTTAAAAAAAATGAATAGTTCAATATAGGGAAATCAATCTGATAACCAATCTGATACCCTACATCTATCACCCCATCTGTCCGATACCTAATAGATATGATCTATCATTTGATTAAAAAATATGATCTCAATAAATGCAGACAAACTATTAGATAAAATTCAAGATCCATTTATGATAAAAACTTTCAACAAACTAGGTATAGAAGGAATGTACCTCAATATAATAAAGGCTTTTATTCTCACCAAAAAAATGTGAAGTGACAGATGTGTATGTATTAATTACCTAGAAAGTAGGAATCCCTATACAATGTATTAAAAATGATTTTAGAGGTATTAATGGAAATTTCAATTTGTATAATTTTCCCTCAGGGGCAGCTCCAGTTGTTCTGGAGACGCAGTATACAAAACTCTGATAGGAAACTCACCATCTTTCAGGTTAGAAGACCATAGGAGAGGGATTGGAGAAAATAAGGTAGTTGAAGAATGAAGAGGGGAACTTCAGAAGACAGAGGCAGAGAACTCCAAATGTAAAATCTACAATTATAAAATTTCTAGATGAAATTTAAAAAATTCGATGGGATAAAATCTTTTCGATGCTGGTTTAGACAAAGATTTCTTAACTACAACACTAAAAGTGCAATCCTTGAAAGAAAAAATAACAAATTTGACTTTACCAAAAAAGAACTTTTGTTCTTTGAGAGATGGTGCTAAGAATAAAAATCCCAGCTACAGACTGGGAGAAAGTATTTGTTAATTACATATCTGACGAAGGACTTGCAACTAGAAAATATAAAGTCCCCCAAATTCAAGGACAACAACTCAAGAGAAAAAAAAAAAGGCACAAGAATTTGAATACTCACCAAAGAATCTATATGAATGGGAAAAATGAAATGATGTTCAAAATTAGTCATAAGGGAAATTAAAACCATGATGATGTTTCATTATACACCAAATAGGATGCCTAGCATTTTTAAAAAAAATGTCCTCTCCAACTATTTGTAAGAATGTGTGAAGCTGGAACTCATATACACTGTTGGTGGGGTTGTTAAAATGAAAAAACTCTTTGGATAGCAATTCTGCCATGTTTAAATATGTACCTATCTTAGCTCTTACCATTTCAGTCCTAGGTATTTCCCAAGAGAAAAGCAACAACAACAACATATCCAAAGAATTGTACATGAATGTTTACAGATTTGTAATAGACAAAATTGGAAAATATGTGAATGGATGAACAAATTGAGGTATAGTCACATGATAAAATATTACTAAGCAGTGGAAAAATGAACTATTAATACTGGCAACTGTATGGTTGAATCTCAAAATAATTAAACCGAGTGAAAGTCCAGACAGAAGAGTACACATTGCACATTGCATTAGTTTTCTATAAAATTCTAGGGTATGGAAATGAATGTTTATTAGCAAACAGAAGATAAGCAGTTGCCTTGAGATAGCAGGGGGTGGAATGCAGAGATGCAGGACGTAGGGATTTCAAATGGACATGAGGAAACTTTGCAGTGGGGTATATGTTTCTTGTCTTAATAGTGGAAATTATTTCAGAATGCATACAAATGTAAAACTTATAAAATTATAAATTTTTTACATGTTTAGTTTGTTTTATTTCCATATATTTCAATAAACATACTTAAACGGTCACTGGATATAAAAAGAGAAGCTGGGAAAATGGAGTTCATGCAAACTTGAAATTCAAAATATTATTTCTAATTTTCTTAAAGAATCCAGTATAGAGGCTGGAAAGATGGCAGAGTAGGTGGACCTAAACTCGCCTCATCCCATGGATACAAGTAGATATCACTAACATCAATGTAAATAACCCCAAAAAAGATCCAAAGACTGGCAGAACAAACTCCACAACTAAAGGTAGAGAAGAGGCCACATTGAAGAAGGTAGGAAGGCCAAAGACGCGGTTTGGGAGCAAAACAGACAGTGGCTATCCATGGTGAGGAGGGAACTGAGGACACAGAGAAGACAGAAAACAGATTATCACACTGGAGAGCCTGCATGGGCAAGACAAATTCTCCTAACATTTGGCCTTGAAAATAAGAGGGGCTGATCTCATTATTTCTTACAAACAGCAAGACTTAAACCATGGAATTTTAAATATCAATCGGCTTGGCTCTGGGAGACCCTAGAAGGTGTCAGGAAGCTGAGTCCTCACCCTTAAAGAGACAACAAGACAAAGAGCCAGCAGAAATACTCTGTGGAAGCAGCAGTTTGAAAAAACGTTGTGGGTAGATGGGAGGGAGAGTTATTTACTCATCTCAGAGCATGGCCTGGAGAGACAGGGATCACAGGGAGACTACTTCAGGAACAAAGGAGCTGGCAAATGCCATTTCCCTCCTCTGCCCCCCAGCATAAACACACTGTTACCTGTGGTGACCAACATGGTGTGGACACTTGCTACCTAACTTGCTTAGACCAAACCCCCTCTCCCCCACCTGCTTTGGTGGTCTGCCCTTCCCAGTCACATATGCCTCAGTCCCAGGGGCCTCCTACCCCAGAAGACTGGTGCAAACCTCACCAGCACCACACCTCTGATCTGCACCATTTGCAGGGCCTCAGTTCCAGTGGCAGTGGTGGCAGGTCACATTTCACAAGCAGGACAGCACACACCTTGGTAAAATGTGCCACACTCAGCCAAAGACCAAACACTGCCCCGCAACAAGCAAAGAGAGCCTCTGAAGACAATTGGACTGAGGAAGAATAAGTCAGGACTCAACAGCAGAGCATATGCAACACACATAGAAGAGACTCCATGAAGCACTAGGTTCTGAGGAACAGAGGACACTGCACTGCAAAGCACTATAAGATTTCTTCTTCATAAGGCCATTACTTCAAGAGCAGGAGATGTAGCTGACTTTCCTAAC
Organism: Ursus arctos; assembly: GCF_023065955.2. NCBI lineage: Eukaryota > Metazoa > Chordata > Mammalia > Carnivora > Ursidae > Ursus > Ursus arctos. The sequence continues at coordinate 30,986,742 of NW_026622985.1, read as the reverse complement.
ACACAGGAACAGTTAGAGAGAGTTAAACAAAATGAGGACACAAAAGCCAGCAAACCACGAAAGAGAGCAAGAAAAACTACAAAAACCACAAAACAAGTAACAAAATAACAACAAATACTTATCAATCAATCAATAATTATTTTGAATATAAATGAAATAAATGTTCCAATCAAAAAACAGAGGGTGAGAGAGTGGATAAAAAAAACAAGAGCCATCTGTCTGCTGCTTACAAGAGACTCATTTCAGATCTAAAGACACCTGCAGACTGAAAGTGAGGGGATAGAGAAACATTTATCATGCAAATGCATGTCAAAAGAAAGCTGAGGTAGCAATACTTATATTGGAGAAAACAAAGTTTTAAACAAAGACTGTAGGGGCACCCGGGTGGCTCAGTTGGGTAAGCATCTGCCTTTGGCTCAGGTCATGATCCCAGGGTCCTGGGATCGAGCCCCATATCGGGCTCTTTAACAAGAGACAAAGAAGATGCTATAGAATAATAAAGGGGACAAAACAAGACAATATAAGAATTGGAAATATTTATGCACTCAACATAGGACCACCTAATACATTAGAAAGTTCATAACAAACAAAAAGGATCTAATTGATACAAGTATAATACAATTATAGTAGGGGAGTTTAACACTGCAGTTACATCAATGGACAGATCATTGAAACAGGAAATCAATAGGAATCAGTGGCTTTGAATGACATGCTGGATCACATGGATTTAACAGATATAGTCAGAACAGTCCACCCTAAAACAGCAAGAAACAGATTCTTTTCAAGTGAATGTGAAACATTCTCCAGAATAGGTCACATATTAGGCTGCAAAACTAGTCTCAAAAAATTCAAAAAGATCAAAATTATACCAGGCATCTTTTTTGAGCACAAGGCTATGGAACCAGAAATCCATCACAAGAAAAAATCTGTAAGAGTATGAATACATGGAGGTTAAATGACGTGCTACTAAACAACGGATGCGTCAACCAAGATATCAAAGAAGAAATAAAAAATAACATGGAAACAAATGAAATTGAAAACACAATGGTCCAAAATCTTTGGGATGCAGTAAAAGTGGTTCTAAGAGGAAAGTTTATAGCAATATGGGCCTACCGCAAGAAGCACGAAAAATCTCACACAACCTAAACTAACACCTAAAGGACCTAGAAAAAGAACAAGCCAAACTCCAAACCAGCAGAAGGAAGTAAATAGTAAGGATTTGAGCAGAAATAAATTATATAGTCAATAGGACAGATCAATGAAACCAGGAGCTGGTTCTTTAATATCATCACAATTGATAAACTTCTGGCAAGACACGTAAAGAGAGAGAGAAACAGAGAACCCAAATAAACAAAATCACAAATGAAAGAAGAGAAATAACAACAACCAACACCACAGAAATACAAACAATTGTAGTATCATGAAAAATTATGTGCCAATAAACTGGACAACCTAGAAGAAATCAGTAAATTCCTAGCAACATATAACCTCCCAAAACTGAAGCAGGAAGAAATAGAAAATTTGAACACATGGATTACCAGCAATGAAGTTGAATCAGTAATCAAAAAACTCCCAAAAAACAAAAGTCTAGGACCAGATGGCTTCACAGGTGAATTTTACCAAACTTTTAAAAAAGATTTAATATGTATTCTTCCCAAACCACTCCAAAAACTAGAAGGAAAACTTCCATATTCATTCTATGAGGGCATCATTACCCGATTCCAAAACCAGATAAAGACACCACAAAAAAAGAGAACTACTGCATATTCTGAAGAACATACATGCAAAAATCCTCTAGAAAATATTAGCAAACTGAATCCAAAAATACATTTAAAAAACTCTTGACCACAATCAAGTGGGATTTATTCCCAGGATGCAAGGGTGGTTCAATATTCACAAATCAAGCAACATGATATATCATCAGAGAAAGGATAAAAAACATATAAGCATTTCAGGGCGCCTGGGTGGCACAGCGGTTAAGCGTCTGCCTTCGGCTCAGGGCGTGATCCCGGCATTATGGGATCGAGCCCCGCATCAGGCTCCTCCGCTATGAGCCTGCTTCTTCCTCTCCCACTCCCCCTGCTTGTGTTCCCTCTCTCGCTGGCTGTCTCTATCTCTGTCGAATAAATAAATAAAATCTTTAAAAAAAAAAAAAACATATAAGCATTTCAATAGATACAGAAAAAGCGTTTGACAAAGTACAACATCCATTCATGGTAAAAACCCTCAATAAAGTAGGTTTAGAAGGAACAGACCTGAACATAATAAAGACCATATATGAAAAACCCACAGCTAACATCGTACTTGGGGAAAAACTAAGAGTTTCCCCCCTAACATCACAAAGAAGACAAGAATGTCCACTCTCACCACTGTTATTTAACAGAGCACTGGAAGTCCTCGCCACAGCAATCAGACACCAAAAAAGGAATAAATGACATTCAGATTGGTAAGGAAGGAGTAAAACTTTCACTATGTGCAGATGACATGATATTATGTATAGAAACCATAAAGACTCCACCAAAAAACCTAGAACTGATGAATGAATTTAATAAGGTCACAGGATACAAAATCATTGTACAGAAATCTGTTGCACTATACAGTAATAATGAATCAACAGAAAGAGAAATTAAGAAAACAATCCCATTTACAATTGCACCAAAAAGAATAAAATAACTATATGGTCAACTATATGGTCAATTAATCTTTGACAAAGGAGAGAAGAATATACAATGGAAAAAGTCTCTTTAACAAATGGTGTGGGGAAAACTGGACAGCCACATGCAAAAGAATGAAACCAAACCACTTTCTTACACCATGCAGAAAAATAAACTCAAAATGGATCAAATATCTAAATGTGAGACCCAAAACCATAAAAAATCCTAGGCAAGAACAAAAATTATCAATTGGGTCTACATCAAAATAAAAGCCTTCTGCATAGTAAAGGTATCAATAAAACTAAAAGGCAACCTACTGAATGGTAGAAGATATTTGCAAATGACATATCTGATAAATCGTTAGTATCCAAAATATATCGAGAACTTATACAGTTCACCACCCCAAAATCAAATAATCCAATTAAAAAATGAGCAGAAAACAGGAACACATTTCTCCAAATAAGACACACAGATAGCCAATGAACACAAAGAGATGCTCAAGGTCACTCATCATCAGGGAAACGCAAATCAACACGACAACGAGATAGCACCTCACACCACTCAGAATCACTAAACTCAAAAACACAAGAAACAACAGGTGTTCGTGAGGATGTGGAGAAAAAGGAACCCTTGTGCACTGTTGGTGAGAATGCAAACTGGTGCAGCCACTGTGAAAGACAGTATAGAAGTTCCTCCAAAAGTTAAAAATTATAGTACTGCCCTATGATCCAGTCACACCACCAGGCATTTACCCAAAGAATACAAAAACACTAATGCAAAAGGATACTTGCACCCTTATGTTTATTGTAGCATTATCTACAATAGCCAAATTATGGAAGCAGCCCAAGTGTCTATGGACAGATGAATGGATAAAGAAGATGCGATACATATATACAATGGAATTCGACTTGGCCCTAAGAAAGAATGAAATCTTGCCATTTGCAACAACATGGATGGAACTAGAGTATATAATGCTAAGTGAAAAAAGTCAGAGAAAGACAAATATCATACCATCATTTAAGAAACAAAACATTTAAGAAACAAAACAAAGGAACGAAGGAAAAGAGAGAAAGAGACTAACGAAGAAGCTGACTTAACCATAGAGAACAAACTGACGGTTACCAGAGGGGAGGTAAGTGGAGGATGGGTGAAATAGGTAAAGGAGATTAAGAGCACACTTAACCATGACGAGCGCAGAGTAATGTATAGAATTGTTAAATCACTGTATTGTACACCTGCAACTACTAGAACACTGAACGTTAACTACACTGGAATTAAAATAAAAAACTTAATAAAAAAAGAATCCAGTATATAAGAAAGTTTAAGGATAACGAGTCAGAATAAAAACAAAATATGGTTTTGTAGCATCTAAAGGGCCATTCTTTCCTTTTTGGTAATAGCATATTGAATTCTGTGTGGGTAATGGACTCTTCCCCATTATTGCAGTCCCAAAGTCTCCCTTCATTAGAGGGGAGGCACATAACCCAAATAGAATTAGTGGATTCCTTAATTCCCTCGGTGTTAAATCTTAAGAAATTTAAGAGTATGAAAACCATTAGAATTCATTGCAGAGAATAAGTAGAATGTAGTAGAGACTTAAAAAACAGAACAAAAACAAAAACAAAAAAACAATGAAACAAAACCAAATACAGGTGAGTTTCTGTAACTACAACTCTGAAGCTTTTCGATTTCCTATTGTTTCTGGTTCTATAGCCTTTTTAAAATTCTGTGAGTTAGTTGCTAACTTAATAGATTATTTTTATAATTTATCCTAGAAAAACAACAAAAATTGTTAAAAGGAAAAAAATGGGAGGAATGTGTTCATTTTAGTGTCTCCCATTCAATATGATTGAAACACATCTTTGTTTCCCTTAATATTTTGATGAGTAAAACAAAACATTTGTAAGGGAAATAATGAAGACTGATATGGTGGAGAGGAACAAGAGCTTTCAGCCTTCCTCAAGTTAGTAAGAGGTGGGTCAAGGCCATTAAAAGAATTCTTTCAGAGGAAGAGTAAGGCTATTTCTACTACTGCTTTTTTATTTTCTGCTTGTCTTTTTTGGTGATAATGATAGAAGTCAAGAGGCTTCATGTATGTTTACCAATCATTCCTCACTTTGGAACACTTGCTTTGCTAGGCTCACCAGAAACAAAGCTAGAGATTTACATGAAATCCATGACCTTTCCTTAGTGGTCTCCTTCATAATTATCTTCCCTTATTTATGCCCTGTATGTTTATTTTTGTACAGAGACACTTCGTGTTCCTCTTAGTTCCCTGTACACACCCTACTTGTGTAACCTCATCTATCTGTAGTCTTTGATAGCTATGTTTAACTTTGTGACCCCTAACTCTATTTCTCCCTTAGATCCCTCTCGGAGCTCCAGACTTGTTAAACCACCTGCTTGTTAGATATCTTGCTTTAGGGGCAACATGACTAGAACTGAACTCATCATCTATCCCTATACACAGCCTGACATCTATTCCTAACTTCGTGTTTACTGAATCCAAGGTACTCAGCTCTCTTTTTTCATACCCCAAACCAAATAATCACCAAGCATTATAAATACTCTTAATTTATATTTCTATTACCTGTGGTGATTCACTATTATATGCACAGTATATTGTCTGAAAGATAATGACTCTTCAGTGAATAACTCCTGAATGTATTAAGGAATGTTCCAGATGACTTTTTCCTCTAGCTTACTTTCAACCACCTATTAACTTTCTTCCTGCCTGTTTTAAGTCTTATTCTATTCTTATAGATATTCCATATTTTTTCCAGAGTGATTTTATGAAAACAAAGTTGATCACTCCTTTTTATAAGGCTTGCCAATTCCCTGCCCATTCCTGGCAGACTCCTTCGTTGGCCCTAGCTGAACACTGTTTCTCTTTCATCTCTTATCATCTTGACCCTTCTCCATTATGCCATCTGTACTTAACTGAATTTAAGTTTCTTAAATGAGTCTTAATTTTTTTTGTTTCAATAATCACCGAATATGATGTTTCCCTGCTGAAACAATTGTACTTCCTGGAAAACCCTTATCGCAATTAACATATCAAATTAAGTATCGTTCTTTTCCATTCAGCCTTCCTAGATTTGATTAAGTGGGGTCTCATTTTGATCTCCTATAGCCTTCTCTATTTCCTTGTGCTTAAATTAAATACCATTTCTAATTAAGAGCAAGTTCCATGAGGACAAGGGGCTGTGCTCATTTATTCACAGATACATCATGAGGACTTAACACAATGTCCAGTGCATAGTAGACCTTGTTTCAAGATTTTATTTTAGAGAGCAGGAGAGAAAGCACAAACAGGGGTGGGGGAGAGGGAATGGGGGGGGATAGGAAGAGGAAGAAAGAATCTGAAGCAGATTCCACACAGGGCTGATCCCATGACCTGAGCCAAAACGAAGAGTGGGACACTTAATCGACTGAGCCACCCAGGTGCCCGCATATTAGACATTTTTATCTTTGTTGTTAAATAGAAGAAATTATCCAAAATTATTTTAAATGTCTGTGTTTACAAAATTGAAAATTTAAATCATTTAAGATCTTTTACATTCTTCAATTTCATATGGTCAAAGTTGTAATTAGACAGTTTGCCTATTGTAATGGTTAAGGTTTATTCAGAAATTTTGGGACTAAGAAAATTACAGGAACAAATAAAATAAAAGCAATGCAGTTATTTCTTCAAATATATTTCACAGTGCCTAGGGATGTGGGAAGTGTTAAATCGGAAAACAATGGAACAAACTAATGGATGTGGTATTACTCATTCCAGTAGCAACATGAATAGACTTTTAGTCCCAATACACAGTTACTCTTAATATTTTCCCAGTGGTACTTAGGTCAAGTGCAAAAGATCTTGGTGAAAGTGATCCTAGAGGAAAGGGCTAAAAATTCAATTTCAGCGAACAAAGGAGTCAATAACTCAAAATCTTTTGATAGTTCAAACCCTCCAAATGAATTATCCAAAGTTCTGAATACAAGTTTTCAGTGCATTTGGTGATTGCTTTTAAAAACCTGAAAAGTAACACAACTTTGGATACCACCATCTTATAAAAAATTTGCAGCCCTCTTGTCAATAAACCAAAACGTTCAGTTTTATTTGTGTGATATAGTTAAATGTACCTCTTCCCTATTGTATTACTGTGAATTTTTTTTTAAAAAAAGATCTATAATATAAACAATCACATCTTGAAGGATTTTTTCAGCTTAACACAAAATGAATTATTTCAATTTTTTAGAAGTATTCTTATTCTGGGGAGCAATATTGATTCACTTTGTACAATTCTGACCTGACAAAAATAATGCAAAACCACAATAAGTAAAATATATAGGTTCCTTGTTCATTTTCTTATTAGAGTTACAAATGTGGAAAAGATTCATAAGGTCTTTCTAATTCAATTTTTATTGCTTTGAGCTATTTGACCTCATCTCCAGGGGAAGTTTTCTCCATTCTACCTCAACCATCCATTACTACATTTGTACCCTTTACGTTGACATCGTCAATAACAGAACACCTTCAACATTCCAGTTCCAAGCCCTACCTTGGGCTTTTCTCCTCCTCCTCCTCTCTCATTCCAAATGGATTAATTCACTACATTTTTTTTTTCCTAATCAAGCTTCCACGTTAACTACCAAGTCCAGATTCTACGTTTCATTATTAAAATCCTTCACTTGCAAAAATCTGTATCTCTTGACATCTTCCCTTCTTTTTGTTCACCTGGTTGAACTGCAAATCTAAGTAATTTAACACTTTTCTTATGTTAGACCTGCAACCAGGAAGGTGAAATTTGCTGTAGATCATTATACAGTCATGTTAAATGGACTTTCAGTTCATAACCACAAGTCACAAATTGGCACTCAACACCATCCAGACAATTCTGTTATATTTCCATAGTAAGTGAGAATTCCCATTCCCATGGACAACTATTTTATATTTATTCTCTCCTCAAATCTGTCATATCTTCCAGCAATTCTCAGATAATGATCTCACCTGATGTTTATTTACCAAGACAGAAACAGAAAGGAATGACTTAATCTTTCTGTAAACAAACCTCTACCTACTTGATTTGGTAGGTTTCTCTATTCCCTGTTTCTCTTCCTGACACGGTGAATATATGTCCATGGTCCTACTAACAGCCAATTCTGCACTTGTGACCTGAATCCTACCCTTTCCTGTCTTCTTATTTCAGTCTTTCCTTATCTTTTCTTTTTCTCTCGCACCAACAATTTCTTCTGCTTACTAAATAATTACACCAGTGTGCTCTGGTATTTCTTTTCTTTCTTCCTTTTTTTTTTTTTTTTAAGAGAGAGAGGGAGCACAAGTGGTGGTCGGGGCGGGGGGAGAGGAGCAAAGGGAGAGGGAGAGAATCTTAAGCAGACTCCGCACCAAGCACAGAGCTCAATGCAGGACTCGATCTGAGGACCTTGAGATCACAACCTGATCCAAAATCCGGAATCAGACACTTCACCGACTGAGCCACCCAGGGACCCCTGGTATTCCTAATCCTGAAGAAAAAAAATGTAATTTCATTTAAAAATACTACCTTTTATGCTGTAGTACAGTATTTGCTCTTTTCCTTACCCTTTTACAGCATAAGGTAAAAGCAGCTATAGGTGCTATTTCCTTACGTCCATTTTCCATTTTCTTTCAAATCCTTTTCTATCAGGCTTTTGTCTTTTCTGCTTTGCTGAAATTGCTCTCATTAAATTCACTAGTGATCTCTGTGCTTCTCAGCAGAATACAACTGCCAACTACCTCATTCCTGCTTTGTTTCATTTTTTGTGAAACTACACTTTCTTGACTTTTTTCCTTGCCTTTTTGGATCATTCTCTTCTTCTACCCAATCTTTGAAAACTGAAGCTCTATTCTGTTATTTCTCTAAAGAAGTCTCACCCAGTCACACTGCTTAAAACGCCAGGAACTGGGCAGTGAGTTCCAAACATATGTCCTCCTATCTAGCTTTTCCCCTAAGCTTCAAAGTCATAAACCCAACTGTTAATGACTAATAGGCATTTCAAATTAAACATGTTTAAAAATATCGCTTTGTGATTTGTGCTTCCCTTTCCAGCACGTGATTTTCCATCAATCTTCCCTATCCCAGTAAAGAGACTTTCACTCAGTTCCTCAAACCAAATATCCCTGCAGTCAATCTTAGTATCTTCCTTCACCTTACCACCACTCCCCTACGTGTGGGTGAGCGTGCACACGCACACACATACACACACACACACCCCACTATTAAATCATGTCAGATCTACCTCTAACATACACACCAAATTTGACTACTTTTTTCCTTCTTTACTCCCATCGCCCTAGTCTAAGTCACCATCATTACTCACTGGGCCATAGCACTGGCGCCTTAACTGAGTTTCCCACTTAAGTAAACTTTGCTGGATAAAGTTTAGTCATTGATAGCAACCACATTCATCTTTTACAATGAAGGTAAAAATTAGCTAATTTCAGCTTGCTGAAAACCTCTGAAGAGTTGTTCTGGGCAGTTAAAAAAAAAATCCAGATTATTACTGTGGTTTACACATCATTTTGCTCTAGGACCTCGGCCCCGCCAAGCTCTGGCACCTGACCCTTTAACCACCACCTCCTCCTCATTTTAGGTCTACTGGTGTCTGATTGGTCCCTCTAAGCCAGTGCTCTTGCCCAGCATCCTGCCTTTGCCTTTGCTCTCCCTCCTGCCTGGAATACACTTTTTTGGTTTGCTCCTTCTTGTCATTCCTGTCCCAGACTGACAACCATAAGCAGTGTGCCTTCTCGTGTCCTGCTTTACTGCCCAGCTTTAATTTCTTCACAGTGATTTCCAAAATCTAAAATCATCTCTTTGTGTATTTGTTCATTTGACATCTTTCTCCCTTCCCCAGCACTTCCTCCAGGATATAAATATCACAAGAGCAAGGACCTTGCCTGTTTCCTAATCCTATTTCGAGTGCTAACAACAGTAGTAAAAATTAGTTGAACTATGGAATTGGTAGAAAATATGCAAAACTATGGAAAAAAGGGTTCTTACAGGGATGTTCATTTCAACAGCCAAGTAACCATATTTTTGAAGCATTTGAAAACTTAATTTTGAACTATTAGAATTAGCCATTTCAAAGTGGTATTTTGTAATTGGGATGTTCTGCTTAATCCTAAGGATAATATTATTAGAAAGTATGGTACTTATGTAAAAATATCTTTGAGAAATATCATACACATGGGGACATGCATTTATATTATGTAACTATTCTTGATAGAATAGTTTCAAAAATTCTTAATTTTAATGATTAAAAATATCACAGGCATTTCTCCCTTTATGATACCTTTCCATAATATTTCAAGTAATTTCCTTTGCTACCACTCATGAATAAAGTGAAAGGCTTAAAAACAGACTTTTTAGATTACGGCAAACAACTTAATGTCCAATTTCTATCATAGCCATATCCAGCTGGAAGAACAACGTACAGAGAAAAAAAGGGAAATTTTGCTTTGCTGCTTTTGTTGAAGTATCTTTAGACATCTACAGACATGCTTGTTCAAGTCAAGTCAGGCTTAAGGGAGGGAATCAAGAGTTGCCAAACATGAAACAATGATATGTAAATTTTTGAAAATTTCTTAATGGCAAAGTTCCACATATTAAGTCACATTGACACTTAAGAGATTCAAGGAAACATCTAACATCCAAAGTATATGGCTGTAATCAATTAGTTTTAAAATAGTTTTTATTCCTGTTTAGCATACATTATACTTACTCATGGATGTCCCCTTTTAAAATCCTACATGTCAAATCATTTCTCTCTAGCAGTTGAAAGTGCTCAGCTCCTTATAGGAACTACAGGATGTGTCAGGATGTATATCAAAATTCTAACCTATGGGAAATATTTTTCTACAAATGAATTAAGGCACATTTAAGATATAAAGTTTTTAATTTTCTGAGCTTTAAAAATTGATATATAAAGTTCTGGGTTTTTTTTAAAGACAGTAAATACACTTTTAAAAATGGGTTTTTTGTAACTTGCTTGATTTCTATTCTTTAGGACAATGGAGATAAAAATATTATTGTCATACAAAGAGACTCGAACAAGTTAGCATAGCCAATAAATCTTGGAATGTTAGACTATTTCAAGAAAATCCTTCGTTTTGTAAAAGACACTTGGACAGCTTCCTTACCAGTATTTGTCTAACAATGCATGCAGCTTTCCTCTGCCAAGCATTAATTTATACCTGTCATCTGGTTCCTTTATTTATTAAATTATTTTTATTCTCTATTATTCATTTTGAACTAGGCACTGACATAGGCACTGGGGATAAACACACAAATGAAAAATACTGTTCTACTGGAGAAGTAGTTTAAAATCTAGTAGAGTCATAAATGTACCTAACATCGCGTACTACTACTAGCATTGCTGCAGCGTGTGTATGTGCTCACAGCATGTTTATCCAGTTTATGTCTATACATTTGTAATACAGTAAGAGCACAAGATAGGATCTCCTCATCTGCTCAGAGTAATCAGGGTCGGTGTCCCAGAACTTGCTCACACCTGTGCAGCCCAGCCCACCCTCCCTGGAAAGGAGTCTTGTCTGCTCCAGTGTGGGCTTTCTAAAAAGGACCGAAGGTGGCTTAAAGCAAAAACTGGGTAGCAAGGACATGCAGGAAAACGAAGGAACAAAACTGCAAGAACTAGAGACCAAAGCAAGTTGAGATTTCTCTCATCCGCACCAGCAGGCTGCAATTAGGTAGTATGTAATAGTTTAAAGAGTAGAGTCAGGATGGTGGTCAAGTGACTACAGATAAAGGGGTGTAAGGTGGCAGGCTTAGGGCACAGTCTCAGCAGCCAGGGAACCACCGTACTGCTGGCAATTTGCTGCTTGATCCCATCTGCCTTGTATCTTTCATCCATCTGACAACCAGCTCTGAAACAATGCGGTCACGTTTGCTTTTGATCACTTCAAACAACTGGGGAATGACTGTAGAAAGAATCAAACATCTTCCAGGCACAAGTTCTGACGGTTGTAGTTGTACAGAAGTAAAATTTAAAATCAAAGGCAGAGTATACCGCAGTAATCAAGTTCCAGAGATGCTGGCATTGATCCCGGCTCACCGTTAGATCCTGCTAAGTTCCCGGACCTTAGCCAGCCTCTCTGTATCCCACCTTGTACGTAGATCTGCTCTGTCTCGTTTTGCTGTACTACATTCGAGAGGATGCCCAGAACCTGAGCCTCATCTGAATGTGGTTTTTGGTTGGTGCCTTGGAAAGACTACATCTCCTTCATTCTCTATATCCTGGAGAAAGAGGACTCGTACCACTGCTATAACCCGGTCTATGCCTTTTTGCTTGTCTGCTCCTTCCTCTATCTATCTGGAACCAGTTATTAATGTTTCCTTGGATTCCCTCTCCAACAGTTTTTCATGTTTTCTAATCTGGATTTTTGCAGTGAGTAAAAATTTCTAATGTTAAGTAAGGATATCCATAAAACCAGCTGCTTGATTTTCTATATGGATATAAATACACTTACACACATACACACGCACACACATACACACATATATACAAATGTACACACATAAATGACCAAACACAGGCTTCCTACCCTTGTGCAGGTCATAGTATTAGTCTTTCTTTTATTCTTCTGTAAAATAATGCCCATATTGCTTACTCTGTACCACTACCGTTAACAATTCATGTATATTAACTCACTGAATTTCTCTAACAACCTTACTGAGTTAGCTAATATTATTATTTCTATTTTATACAAAGGGGGGGGGGAAACCTCTCAAAGCACTAGTAAGTGAACTGACTTTGTCAAAGTTCCAAAGCTGCTAGGTAAGAGAGCTAGGATTTACATCCAGGCAGTCTGGCTCCGTGTTCAAAATTTTAAGAGTGACTCCATCAGACAGGAGTTTTAGAAAATCCTTATGAAAGCACTAAAAATGGACTGGTTTTGAGGGGGAGAGAGATTATGATATGGAAGGGAAGAATGGAAATAGAGATAACAGTGAGACTACTTAAATCAAGGCAACATTTTGAACTTAGTGTCATTAGAGGGGAGAGAAGCACGGAGATGAAATCAATAGGACACAATGACTGACTAGTAATATGGTCTTGACTTGTCCTGACATTCTTGATGGCATAAGAATAATAATACAAAAAAAAATCAAGTGACTGACACAATTTCTGTCACATCAAGGAATAATACTTCACTTGGTTTCAAGAATTATTAAAAATTCCATCTCTCCTGTCCTCTAAGAATAGGTTGATACCTTTCCCCTCAGGGCTTCATTTCTACTAGTCTGATTAAACCCTTCAAAGATCACATCTAAAATAGTTTTTGCATTCCAGCTTTATGTTGAACTAAAACGAAACACACGAACAGTAAATGACATGGCATTTTGCACTTGTCATTGTTAACAGGTAGTAGATGCTATTTGAATACAAGAATTTAAATTTAATAAACGTGTCATTTTCAAACATGTTTGCTCATTTGATCTTTTAGATTCTTATGATTTTAAAAAGAAGAGAAGGTGTAGTATAGGTTCTATTTTATGTACAATTATGACAAGATAATAAATTAGTCATGATTATGTATTTTATTACATGACAACATCATTCTTGTCACATTTCTGTAGTTAGGCATTTTGAAAATACTTTTCTCTCAGTTTCCATATATGACAACCTTTATATGCTACAAGTAGTTAAAGAGTATCAGGGAAGTACTCAATTATTAGTTGAACTAGAAATACTCAGATATATTGAATAAAAAATGAGGAAAGTATTCCTAGCTCACAACAATCACAGCACTGTTATTATCTTTATTAAACTGCACATTTTTAGTTCTTAAAGCAACTGTATGTGCCAGTAGCTCTCACTGATTTTTAGTGGTATGGAGCATAGATTCTCTTTTTACAATCCTCCTACCATTCTAAGATGCAAATTCTTTTTAAAATAAACTTTGTCAAAATATCACAGCAAAGCAGAATGTCATAAATTTAGTAATTAAACAGTAAAAGATGTTTTACACTTTTCAATGCATTACATGCAAATTTGTCATTTAAAACATTTATAAAAACAAAGATAAAAATTAATCATGAAATTAAGGTAAAAGGACCACAAAGTAAATACTACCAAAACCGTGTTCTGGTGGCATCACTTTATACTCTAGGGCCTTAGGTAAGTTGTTTAAGCTTTCTCTGCTTTAGTTTATTACATTCAAAATGGAGATACTACTGCCTGCTTCAAGGGTTTATTTTAAATGAGTTACAATATCTAAAGCACTTAAAATAGTTCTTGGGACATAATGGATATTAAGGAATGGTTGCTACTGTTGGTATATTCTGGGGATAAATCTCATCTTGTAAATTGCTTTGCGAAATAAAAATGAACTGTGAATGATATAAAATATTTCTTTAAAATTGTATTCTAAGAACTAATTACATAAATGCATACTCATATGTTTCACGAGAAATCACTGTCCTGCTAAATCACAAGGACTTCTTAGCTTTTTGGGACAGACCCTAAAGAGGACAGATCCTAAAGAGGACACACAGAAAAAAATGCTCTGGGACAAAGCATAGTAATCAAGTATAAAAACAGTAATTTATCCCGGAAAATTTAAGATACTACAAAGTGTCCTAAAAAGTTAAAAGTGTGAGTAGACTGACTAGTATCTATTTCTAATGGTTAAGCACATGGGAAGTTGAGTAGAGAGCTAGGTGGAAGGAAATGTTTAAGAGTTAGCAAAGCAAGGCAGAAGAAAGGAAATCAGAAAATCAGTCAAGTTTCCAGAACTCTCTCTGCCAAGATCAAAGACAAAGAATAAGAATACCAGAAACAAAATAACTCAGTTAAGGATAAAGAAGAGAAAATATTCATAATACTCTTTTTGTTAATCAAAGTATAGACTCTTTAGTTTTTAATAGAGACCCTCTATAACCTAGCCGGTTATGGACCAGTTATAAATCTAGACCTGCTTCCTGAATAGGAAATGATTGAAATCTCTGAGAATACATCAAATTATCTAAAAAGGATTCTAACAGGCAGAGAGTTCTTAAATTAGAATTTCATATATTTAATTGATAAAATTCCTTCGAAAGAAAAATAACATTTTGTAAAATCTGTACATGATTTTTAAATTTATAGGAATCCTAAAAACTACGTATTTATTAGTAAACTTATCCCACTTCCACCATCCATGAACTGAACTTTGTATTTGGTAACTGCAGACATCTGTATGCATTTATGAAGATAAAATAGAGATAAATATAGTTGACTATATAATGGTAACAACTGATACGTAGATAAAGGGAATAATTGAACCCTCGGTAAAAATATACAGTATTTAATTTCTTAAAAATTTTAGTTGAAGTGTATTGATACACAACATAATGATTCAACATTTATGTACATTACAAAATGCTCACTGTAAGTATAATTAATGTGTCAAAATACAAAGTTTGTACAATAGTGACTATGTTCCCTAAACTGTACTTATCATTTCCATGACCTTTAACTGGAAGTTTGTACCTCTTAATTCCTTTTTATTTCACCCATCACCCCACCCATTATCACCTCTGGCAACCATCAGTTTGCTTTCTGTATTTATGAATCTATTCCTTTTATTTTTAAATTCCACATATGGGTGAAATCATACGGCATTTGTCTTTCTCTGACTTATTTCACTTAACGTAATACCTTCTGGATCCATCCATGTTACCACAAATGTCAAGATCTCATTCGTTTTCATGACTGATATTCCATTATACATGTACACACCCCATCTTTATCCATTCATGTTTAGGTTGTTTCCTTATCTTGGCTATTCAAAAATTCTGCAATAAACATAGTGGGTGTATATATCTTTTCAAATTAATGTTTGCATCTTTTTCAGGTCAATATCCAGAAATGGAATTATTGGATGTGGTATTTTCAAGTTTTCGAGAAACTTACATTGTTTTCTATAGTGTCTGCACCAACTCACGTTTCCACGAATAGCGTGTGAGGGTTTCCTTTTCTCCACATCCTTGACTACACTTGTTATTTCTTGTCTTTTTGATTCTAGCTATACTGCTGGGTGTAAGGGGATATCTCACTGTGGTTTTGATGTGCATTTTCCTAATGATTAATGATGTGCATCTTTTCATGTATCTGTTGGCCACTTATAGGTCTTCTTCGGAAAAATATCTATTCATAGGGTCCTCTGCATTTTTAAAGCAAGTATTGTTGGTGTTGTGTATGTTCCTTACATATTTTAGGTATTAACCCTTTACTGGATATATTGTTTGCAAATATCTTCTCCCATTTGGTAGGTTGTCATTTTGTTTTGTTGTTGGTTTCTTTTGCTGTGCAAAAGCTTGCTAGCTTGATGTAGTCCCACTTGTTTTTGCTTTTGTTTTCCTTGCATAAAGACACACCAATCCACAAAAATATTGCTAAGATCCATGTATAAGAGTTTCCTGCTTATGTTTTCTTTTAGGACTCTTATGATTTCAGGTCTTACATTTTGTGTTTACTTTTGTAAATGTTTAAGGAAGCGGTCTATTTTATTCTTATGCAAGTAGCTGTCCATCACCACCTATTGAAGAGACCATCTTTCCCCTATTTTATATTCTTTCCTCCTTTGGTGTAGATTAATTGATCATAAACACATGAAATTATTTCTGGATTTATATTCTGTTCTATTGATCTATGTGTCTATTTTGTGTCAATACCACACTGTTTTGATGACTACAGCTTTGTAGTATATCTTAAAATCTGGGATTATGATACCTCCAGTTTTTTCTTATTTCTCAACATTGCTTTGGTCATTCAAGGTCTTTTGTAGTTCCAAAGAAATTTTAGTATTGTTACAGTTGTTTGAAAATGCTATTGGTATTTTGATAGGGCTTGCATTTAATCTGTAGATTGCTATTTGGGTAAAATAAGGGCATTTTAATAATACTCTTTTAACCCATGAGCATGGTAAGTCTTTCCATTTGGTCATCTTCAATTTATTTTACCAATGTCAGAGTTTTCAAAGTCTTTTATCTTCTTGGTTAAATTTATTTCTAGGTATTTTATTTTTAGTGCAACTGTACATGGAATTGTTTTTCTCAATTTCTCTTTCTTTTTGCTCCTTAGTGTGTAAAAATTCCAAACATTTCTATATGTCAATTTCATATTCTGCAACTTTACTCATTTTTTTCTAATAGTTTTTTGATGGAGTCTTCATAGTTTTTTAATATATAATATTATCTACAAATAGTGAGTTTTTATTTATTTTTTTAAGGTTTGAGATAGAATGTGAGCGAGAGCATGAGCAGGGTGGAGGGGGAGAAGAAGACTCTACACTGAACAGGGATCCTGATGCAGGGCTCAATCAGAGGACCCCAAAATCATGACCTGAGCTAAAGGCAGTGGCTTAACCAACTGAGCCACCCAGGTGCCTCATGAGTTTTACTTCTTATCAATTAGTAAGGTTTTGTTTTTTGTTTTTTGTCTGATGGCTGCAGCTCACACTGTCGGTACTATGTTAAATAAGTGATAGATTCGTCTTGTTCCTGATTTCAGAGAAAAAGCTTACAGCTCTTCATTATGATGTTACCTATGGGTTTGTCATATATGGCTTTATTAGGTAGAGGTATGTTCCCTCTATACCCACTTTATTGAGTTTTATATCATGAACAGATGTTGAATCGTCAAATCTTTTTTTCTGCATCTACTGCAACGATTTTTAACTTCATTTTGCTGATGTCATACTGGTTGATTTGCATATATTAAACCATCCTTGCATCCTTGGAATGAATCCCTTTTGAACAGAATGATCCTTTCAGTGTATTCCTGAATATGGTTAGCTAATATTTTGTTGAGGCTTTTTGCATCTATGTTTATCAAGGATACTGGCCTCCTCTTTTTTTTTTTTTTTTTTTTTTTGGAGTTCTTTGTTGTTGTGGGTGTGATTTTGATATCAGGGTAATGTTAGCCTTACAGAATGAATTTGAAAGCATGACTTTCTCTTCAATTTTTTCAAATAGTTTGAGAAAACTATATAACAACTTTTTTTTTTTTTTCAAATGTTTGTTAGAATTCACCCATGACGCCACCTGGACTTATGTTTATTGGGAATTTTTTGATCACCAATTCAATTTCATTACTAATCAGGCTGCTCAGATTTTCTGTTTCTTCCTGAATTGGCCTTGGAAGTTTGCATTTCTAGGAAATTATCCATTTCTTCTAAGTTGTTCAATTTGTTGGCATATAATTTTTTTTGTAATTATCTCTTAAAATCCTTTATTTCTGTGATGCTGATTTTAACTTCATTTCTGATTTTGAGTACTCTTATTCCTGAGGAGTCTGATTAAAGGTTTATTAATTTTCTTTTCAAAGAACCAGCTCTTAGTATTACTGATCTTTTCTATTGTTTTGGTAGTCTTTATTTCATTTATTTCTGCCCCTATCTTTATAATTTCCTTTCTTTTACTAACTTTGGGGTTGGTTCGTTCTTCCTTAGTTCCTCTAAACGTAAGTTTAGGTGGCCTGAGATTTTTCATGTTTCTTAACGTAGGCCTCTATTGCTATAAAATTCCTTCTTAAAACTTTTTTGCTCTACCCCAAAGATTTTAGACTGTTGTTTTTTCATTCTAATTTGTCTCTGGGTATTTTATTTCATCTTTTATTTCTTCATCCACTCACGGATTTTTCAGTAGCATGTTATTTAGTCTCCACCTATTTGTGTTTTTTCCCCCATTTTTTTTTCTTGTAATTGATTTCTAGTATCATACCATTGTGGTTCAAAAAGACACTTCAGTGATTTCAATCTTCTGAAGTTCATTGAGGCTTGTTTTATGGTCTAACATGTGATCTATCCTAGAGAACGTTCCAAGCACATTTGAAAAAATGTGTATTCTGTTGGTTTTCGACAGAATGTTCTATATATATGTTAACTTTTTCTGGTCTCAAGGATCATTCAAAGCCACTATTTCCTTCTTGATTTTCTGTCTGATCTGTCCAATGATGTAAGTTGGGTGATAAAGTCCCCAACTATAAAATTGTCTTACTGTCAATTTCTCCCTTTATGTCTGGTAATATTTATGTATTTAGTCACTCCTCTGTTGCATGCATAGACATTTACACTTGTTATACCCACTTGTTGGAATGATCTCTACCACCATGTATGCCTTTTGTCTTGTTAGATCACGCAAAACAGATTTTAAAACAAACACTGATCATTGCTACCCAGCTTTCTGTTTCCATTTTAATGGTATATGTTCTATTCCTTCACTTTAGGCTGTATGTGTCTTCAGGTCTGAAACGTGGGTCTTGTAGGAAACATATAAATGGGTCTTTTTTGTTGTTGTTGTTTAATCTTTTTAATCTCCTGTCTTTTGGATTGGAGCCTTTAGTTTATCTACATTTAAAGTAATAATTGATAGGTATGTACTTACTGCCATTTTGTTAATTATTTTCTGGCTGTTTTTGTAGTTCCCTGTTCCTTTCTTTTTCTCTTACCTGTGACTGAAGACTTTTAGTGTTCTGCTTGGATTCCCTGGGGGTTTTTTTTTGGCAGGCCGGGGGAGGTGGTGGTGTTTATCTATTACAGGGTTTTGGTTGATGGTTACCATGAGGTTCATAAAGAACATCCCATATTTAGGATATATTTATCCTCTTTTCAATTGGTCACCTAAGTTTGAACACATTTCAACGCACCCTATTATATTCCTCCAATTTTTAATGTATATTAGGTCTTAATTTTTTTTGTGGTATCCTTTAATTTTTGTAGATGTAACTGAGTTTGCTAATTTTATCTTTTTACCTTCATATGCCAGCTTTAATTGCTTTACCCTTTTACTTTTTGTCTGCTTTTACCAGTGATAGTTTTTTCTATCATAAATTTTTTTGTAAGATTTTATTTATTTATGAGAGAGAAAGAGAAGGAGAGAGAGAGAGAGAGAGGCAGTGAGAGGGAGAGCACGAGCAGGGAGGAGAGGGAGAAGCAGACTCCCAGCTGAGCAGAGAGCCCAACTCAGGGCTCCATCCTGGGACTCTGAGACCATGACCCAAGCTGAAGGCAGATGTCCAACTGGCTGAGCCACCCAAGTGCCCCTCTTTCATAGTTTTCCTACTGAGTTCCTGAGTTAAGCCCCACTAATTTTCAAAGGCAGATGTTTTGGGGGCACATCTTCCCAACGAAGATATCCCCAAGACAGAGGGTTCCCAGTGCAGGGCTTGATTCTCTCCCTCCTCAGGGAAGACCTCTGCACCTGTGATATCCCTCATGCAGGTGGGTTGCCATATCCTGTTCCCAACTAGGTCTCTGCCCCTCCTACCATTCTCAGTGTGACTTTTCCCTTCTATCTTTATCTGAAGTAGAGCTGTTCTGCTAGTTTTTAGGTCATTTTCAGAGGGAGTTATGCTATATATTTAGTTGCAGCCTTGATGTGTCGGTGGGAGGATGTTAGGTCAGGATTATTCTACTCTACCATATTCCCAAACTCCCAGAGTGACTCATTTTTCAATGTCTCTAAAATTAAGTGCAGAAATATTAAAAATATTGAAGTGTTATTTTTAAAACTTCAGCTTTTAGAGAATTGACTGACTTCTTGCTATGAACTATGAAGAAATAGTAAACATATGCTCCTAGACACTCCTCTGTACCATCTTCCTCCAGGGATAAATATTTTTAATGTAGTTTTTTTTTTTTTAAGGCATTTGCAATTTTTTATAGGTCCATCAATTTAATCGATTTAATGCTCAATAGATTTCCCTCAAAATGTAGTTCATAATTGCTACTACATTCCTTGAGTCCCTTCATATTTGTGAATACCTAATTACATAGAAGCTTAAATACTTCTGATTGGATAATTTTACTGCATACTGTTCAATTATTTTTGGACATCATATGCTGATATAGAAAAGTCTGAGCCCAACTTGATTTTTTCTCCCTTGTGAATTGTTATGTCTGGAAGCCTTAAAAATTGTCTTGAAATAGAAATAGTTAATATGCCAGTATTTTGATCAGAAATGACATCCAGTAATGTCAACCTACATTTAAAAATCCTAAATATCAGTGGAGCATATAAGTGTATTTTTGGAGGTTAAGTTATTTGTCATACTTTCCTGAGCCCATCATGGGCTGTTCTGAGTTTACTCAAGCAAGTAAGTAATTTTTAAAGAACAAGATCCTCCAAGGAGAGACAGGGCAAATCCATTCTTTCACCCATGGCAGAAAGTGGGTGAAAGATGTAGCTTTTATACAAGCAATTAAGAAATCAGTTGAATTTAAAGACAATCTTAAAGGCCACACATGGGAATTTATTAAAGGTCAAGTTTAAAACACCTGAAGAACCCGGGGGCGGGGGGGGGGTGCGGGGGGAGAAAAAGAGGCCTTCGCATTCAGTTGCAAGCTCTTCTTTAGTGGCCTCCGAGAGGCACTTACAAGACCTGGGAGGAAGCAGGAGATCAGAAAGTCATAGCAATGCAGAGGCAGTTGCTAAGGGTGGCAGAGACAGACCCCCAAAGTGTTCTTTTTTCCTAGACCTTCATTTCAAACCAAAATAACAAAAAAATTGCTACTCCACCGGAAAGCAGAACTTTTCACCATCAGGACACAGGTAAAAATATTCATGATTCCAAGAGACATATGAAAGATCCTTTGGAGAAAAGGTATGAAACCAGCTGCAGCCTTGGAAGCTACAGAGAAACCCCACTGGAGTAGAGAGCGAACTCCTGTCCAAGAGGAAGCATAGATACAAAGCTCAGTTTCAGTTACAGAAGGAGACAGTATAAATGTATAAAAGGCTTTACCCCTGGGGTCCAGGTTCTTAGTTTCTCTGTGAGTCAGTAAGTAGAGTGAGATAACAGAAAATAACTTGTTTAAAACAAGAACCTAGGAGTAAGAAACATCCCCAGTCTTATCCTGAGGGAAGAGAAGGGGTGTAGAGACCCTTATCTGTAGCCCAAGTTTGAAGGAACTGCTAAAAGCTCAAACGGACTACTATGACGTTGAAACAAAATCCTCTGGCACCCCAAGCACGCATTAAGAACAAAATAAGAGGCAGCATACCATGGGAGCAATTGGAATCATGATAAATAATATTTAAGCCAAACTCACTTGACTAGATGGACTCAAATCTTATTCCAGATGCCTGATGGAAGAGCTGTACCCATTGATGTGCATAAACTTTTCATCGCGATTTTCTGTTCTTCATTATAGAATATCTGGCATTCCATTAGGAGCAGAGATACATAATCTAAGCAAGAAAATGTGGCCCATTGCCAATAAATGAACAATCACCATGATCAAAGTAAAAATGATCCAAAGGGTGAAGCTATCCATGTAGGATTTTGGAATAACTATCATTCATATTAAAGGATTTAGTGGAAAAATTGGAAAGCATGAATGGGCAGAGATGCAATTTCAGCAGAGGGATTAAAACCACAGACAAAGGCAAGTGAAAGTGCTTGAAACAGAAGCATGGGGTCATTGATGGCAAATTCCTTCTAAAGGATTATGAAAGAATGAACAAACCTAACAATCAGGAAGCTTCAATATATTGCAATAAAAATGACCCAAAGTGAAACAAAGGAAAAGAGTGAAAATAAAGTGAGTATCCATGAGACATTATTCAGACCATTTAAATCTAACATATGTATAATTAGAAGAAGACAGAGGAATATACAACATCAGACTTTTCATCAGAAAGGATGCAGAACAGGCATAAAACACTGAAAGATAAGGAAAAAAACACTTTCATCCTAGAATTCTATTCGAGCAAAAATATCTTTAAGAATAAAAGGACTTGGTTAGACAAAAACAAAAACAAGAAACCAAACACCTTTGAAAATGTACTGTCAAAGCTGTGCCTCAAGGTAAGTTAAAAGACATTCTTCCTTCACAAAGAGTAGGATCCTGGATAAAAACCTGTATCTACACAAATAGAAAAAGAGTGCTTAGCAATGTAAAAAGACAGTAAATATAGAATACCATTTTTCCCCTCCTTTTACTTACTTGAAAATATAATGGACTATCTAAATAAAAAATACTGTCTTCTTGTACTTACAACATATGCAAAATTCAAATTTATGACAGACATAGCATAAAGGAGGACATGGAGGAGAAAGTATAATGTTGCGAGGCTTCAACACTATGTGAAATGATACAATATTACTTAAAAGTAGACTATGATATATTAATGTTGTATTGTTTGTGTTGATGAAACCATTAAAATTTAAAAAGAGAAAACTAAAATCAATAGTAGAAATAACATAATCATGATAATCATTGTTTTGTTTTTGTTTTTTTGTTTTTTTTAAGATTTTATTTATTTATTTGACAGAGAGACAGCCAGCAAGAGAGGGAACACAAGCAGGGGGAGTGGGAGAGGAAGAAGCAGGCTCCTAGCCGAGGAGCCTGATGTGGGACTCCATCCCGGAACGCCGGGATCACGCCCTGAGCCGAAGGCAGACGCTTACGACTGCGCTACCCAGGCACCCCTGTTTTGTTTTTTAAAACAAGGATTAAGAGGAAAAAAGGCAGATAAGCACTAAAAACTAGCAAAATAAATTTAAATTCAATTTATTAAAAAGCTATAGTTTTATATTTGACATTCTAAACACCCAACTGGAAACAGATTGTCCAATTTAAAAAAATCTGTTTAAAATAAATCTACTTAATATATATAAAAAGAGTATGTTAAAATTAAAATTGGGAAAGACTCTTTAAAATTTTTATTTATTTGACAGAGAGAGAAAGAGAGAGAGCACGAGCATGCACAAGCAGGGGGAGCAGCAGGCAGAGGGAGAAGCAGGCTCCCCGCTGAGCGGAGAGCCCGATGTGGGGCTCGATCCCGGGACCCCGGAATCATGACCTGAGCTGAAGGCAGACACTTCACTGAGCCACCCTAGCACCCCAGGAAAGATGTTTAATACAAACAGTAATTAGGGGAGAGAGGAGTTGGCTATATCATTATGAAACAATGCAGACTTCCAAACAAAACATATTATCAGAGATAAGGAAGGAAAATTCATAATGAAAAAGAAATCGTTAAGAGAATACAATTTTATTCTCTCTATATAACTATGTATATTCACAGTTCCCTCAAAATATATAAAGAAACTGAGAGAAATGGAAATAAAAAACGTTTTACACTCACAAGTAGAGACTTCAATCCGCTCCGAGAGGCAGGAATACATGAAGACTATCATCGATCAACCTGAGCTAATTGAACATGTCAAACAACAGAACACACATACTCAAGCATTCACGAAACTCTCACCAGGTGACCATATTTTGGACCTTAAGATAAACAAATAGATTTAGAACATTGTAAACAAAAACCAAATTCACTACAGTAAGCAATAAAAAGATATCTCAGACATTCCCCATACACTTGAATATTAAAAGCGCACTTAATAAGATTGGGTCAAAGAGAAAATCACAGGGACGTTAGTAAACATTTGAATTGAATAAAGATAATGAATATTTTTAAGATGTGTGCAACGCAGCTGTAGCGCCTACAGTTTACACATCATATGCTTATATTAGAAAACAAGAAAAATCTCCAAGTAAATCTAATCCTGTACCTTAGAGGAAAATTAAACAATAAAAATTTGACCTAAAATGAATACAAATACAGCTATAAAAATAGAGAAGTGTTTGCCAAAGACACTGATAAGTGACTTGTACACAAAAAATATAATGAACTCTATAAAATTTTCCAAAGAGAACATAAACATCCAGTTTAACACACACAAAAAAATTATAAAAGGACAAAGACTTGCTCAGACATGCTGGCAAAGATACGGATAGCAAATAGGCCTATGAACATCAGTGTGCTCAGGAAACTAGTCATTAGGTACGTGAAAAACAAAACCAAAGTGAGATATCACTACACATCTATTAGAATGTCTCTAAAACAAAAGGAAAAAAAATCCCTGACAATTCCAAGTTCTGGTCAGGATGAGGTACAGGTAGGGCTGTCAGACAGAGTTGTGAGGATGCGGAAGGACAGCACTACCTTGGACAATATTTTTGCAGCATCCTATGAAGTGAAACACCCACTATTGTGTGTGACAGCAATCCCACTGGTAGGAATGTCCTGTTTCTCTAAGAGAAAGTTTTTCCAAGAGAAATGAAGTGAGACTTGCAAATAAAAACCTATTGCTGAATGTTTTTAGAAGCTTCGTCATTGCCAAGAGGAGGAGAGAATCCAAATGTTCACTGGTGAAAAGATAAATCGTGATACAGCTAAACAGTGACAGAACATTTAGCCAATGAAACAAGTACTAACACATGCAGTGACACTGACGAAACTCCACGACATTATGTTAAGTGAAGAAAGTGAAATTCAAAAAGTCTATGTATTTCAAGATTTCATTTATCTAACACTTTGTAAGAGGCAAAAGTGTAGGTATGGAATTCTTATCAGTGGTTGCCAAGGAATGTGAGTGGACGAAGGGAATGACCACTGACTGGCCCTCAGGAACCTTTTGATGTAACGGAAATATTATCTTCATCATTGTGGTGGCTATGCAAATTATTTATCAACACTAAAAACTGTACCTTACAGGTGACTTTTACTCTATGTAAAGAAATTACTAAAAAATAAGAGAACATGGGGAGAATCTAGGTGTTTTTCCCCCAAAGGAAAAACAAAGATCATCCCCCTAAAGGAAAATCCTTATGATGAGACCAAGAGAAAAAAGTTAGCAAAAGGCAAAAGAATTAAAAATGAATTAGAATAAAGTTACAAAGTATATCATTTTCCACTTCAGGGTCATGGGAGCAAGTAATAGACTCCAGATAAGATGCCCTATTATGAACCTTAATATATTCATAAAAATTCATATTTGTATTTACTTTCAAGTTTATATACTGCGTTTTACATATATTATCCCTTTTGATCTAAATAATTAAGTGAGGTAAATGGCATTACATTCCAGATCCAGAAACTGATGGACAGAGCAATTCAGTAACACACACCAGGTCTATAAACCAAGGCCTGTAACTCCAAATCCAAGTCTTTTTTTTTCTGTATCTTTCATATTGAAGAATATTCAGAAAGGTGCACATAGTGAAATGGAATGTGTGCTCAGAGAAATGCAGATAAAGGTACAGTTCAATGGATATTCACAAACACCCATGTAGCCAGAACAGAGATCAAGTGTAAGAACATCCCCAGCATACCAATGGTACCTCCGTCTTTTTAAGGGGGAGTCAGTATAGGAAATGAAGCCTTCATAAAATTTTAATTCTGTGGTGCTATTATCAATATAAATAACTCTCCTTTTAAGAGTTCTTTAAATAGTCAACTATTTTACTATATTTAAAATGATTACTTATAAAATATTATTTGCATATAGCCTTTTAGGAACATAGATAAAGGCAGAGCAATAGGAAAACAGCTCCCAAAAAGTATCAATGGGTAGTCACCACTTATAAAATTATTAACAGAGTATATTTAAAAAGTTCTATTGATTCCTTGTAACCATAAGCATGGTCAAAATGCATTGACTAACGGGATTCACTTCACTGGTCAAACACAATTTTTAAGATATTTCTTAAGCATGACTAAGATGACCTTAATGTTTCTTTCATCTTGACTAGACCTTAGACAGGTGTCTTCCTAACTATGGAAATAAGCCCAGAAATAAACTCATGCATGTAAGGTCAACTAATATTTGACAAGAGAACCAATAGTATTCAATGAGGATAAGACAGCAACTTTAATAAATGTTCTGGGAAAATTGGATCGCCACATGCAAAAGAATGAAAGTACATCTCTATCTTATACCATCAGCAAAAGTTAGCTCAAAATTAATCAAGCACTTAAACAGGAGACCTGAATCTATACAACTTCTAAAAGAAAATAGGAAAAAAAACTTCCTGACCTGTCTTGGCTATGGGTTTTTTGTTTGTTTTTTGTTTGTTTGTTTTTGGATAGGACATCTAAAACACAAGCTACAACATTAAAATTAAACAAATGGGACTAAACTAAAAAGCTTCTTCACAGCAAAAGAAATGATCAGCAAAATGAAAAAGCAACCTACAAAATGGTAGAAAATACTTGCAAACCACACATTTGACAAGGTGTTCATATCTAAGGTATAGAAGGAACTACTACAACTCAATAGCCAAAAAATAATTAATAAAGAAAAAACAAAACCCACAAATTACCCAATTTTAAAAAGTGCAAAAGACCTGAGTAGGCATTTCTCTGAATATACTCAAATGGCAAACAGGTACATAAAAAGGTACTCAACATCACTCATCAGGGAAAGGCAAATTAAAACCATGAGGAGATCTCTCCTCACACCTATTACAATGTCTAGCATCAGAGAGATAAGAGGTAACAAATGCTAGTGAAGACGTGGAGAAAAGGGAACCCTTACACACTGTTGGTGGGAATGTAAACTGGTGCAGCCATTGTGGAAAACAGTATGGAGGTTCCTAAAAAGTTAAAATTAGAACTACCACACAATCTACCAGTTCCGCTTCTGGGTATATATCCAAAGGAAACAACAATAAAATCACTATCTTGAAAAGTTATCGGCACCCTGGTATTCATTGTAGCATTTATAATAGCCCCAACCTGGTAACAACTCAAGTGTCCATCAATTTATGACTAAGAAAATGTGATACACACACACACACACTGGAGTATTATGTAGTCTAAAGAAAGAAGTAAATCCCCCCCCCCCAATTGTGAGAACAGGAATGGACCTTGAGGGCATAAAGTGGAGTAAGTCAGATTGAGAAAGACAAATACTATATGATTTCAGTTCTTATATGTGGAATCTGAAAAAACAAAACCCAAACTCCTAGATGCAGAGAGTATACTGGTGGCTGACACAGGTGGGGAGGGGGGTTTGGGGAGATTAGTGAAATGGGTGAAGGTGATTAAAAGCTACAAACTTGCAGTTAAAAGTTCTAGGGATCTCATGTACAACATGAGGACTATGGTTAACAGATTGTATTTCAAAGTTGATGATATTAGATCTTAAATGTTCTTATCCCAAGGAAAGAAAAATCATAGGAAGTGATGAATGTTAATTAAATTTGTAACCATTTCACAATACAGACATCAATCATTTTGTTACGAACTTTAAACTCACACCATGTTAGATGTCAATTATATCTCAATAAAACTGGAAAAAAAATTTTAAAGACCTGGAAACTATCTCCTGGAAACATCATCATCACAGAAGATGGAGCCCCTGTATCCCAGTGTCTGTGGGAGGGTGAAGACCCGACTTTGAGAACTGCCAATTAGCCAACATAGGTGGCAGTCACCACGTGACCAACTCCGCTCCTCCCGCGGGCTCCAGTACTTTTCCACTAGCTCACCCCAGTGTTCAACAACTCTCTCACATTTTGTTGCAGGGGAGTTGACTTTTCTCTCTCCCTGCCTTCAACAATCTTGAGGAAAGTTTTTCTTGCCTGTTTAATTTCCTCCGGTGCAATTCTTCTTTGCTAACCATCTCCCGTATTCTAGGTGATAAGTCCTAACCTCAGACTTTTGTTTCTACTCAGCCAGATAACTAAGCAAATAATGAGTGTGCAAAGTGCAATATTCACATTTACAAATATGCTGTAAAAAGCAGCTAAGCCAGGGTGTTCCCCACCCCCGGAGTACAAAGAGCTTTAAGTTACAGATTAGAAGACAAAATTGAACCACGAAGGATTTGGGGGGGGGGGGGGAAGCTTGCCTAGTATACATCCTATGAAGGAAATGCTAAGCCAAAAATATATGAATGACAACATGGGCACAGAGGTTATGCTGTTTGGGGAGGAAGAGGTCAAGAGTTGCTGTAACATAGTGTCAGGATGTTTCCTGAACCAAAAAGGAGAGTTGAGGTAGCTGGTAGACAGACCACATTCAATTTATGAAAATTCTAAGTAATCCTGAGGAATGAAGACTGTAGGAATTGCAAAGTGAGTAGAACTAGATCGAAAGTCAGGACGTAGGGGTATCTGAATATTCTTCTACTAGCCGTGTAAAGGTTGAGGTGCTGGTAGACCGACTCTTCAGCAGGATGTGAATGGAAGAAAGCCCTCACCTTGCAGACCTCCCTGGTGTAAATACTCTCACTATGGCTGATATCAAGCTGCCAATGGTTTAATAATCAGATTTCAGAATTCCCGACTTTTAACAATTGTGTTCTCATGAGCCAGTGCCCTTTGCGCTAGAATACCACTGGTGTCAGGGCAAGAGAATGGCCTTTGTCTAGGTGAAACGGTAAGGTTACTAATTCAAACAGCAGCTGTGGCTACGGGCAGGGGGGCATCTAATCAGGGGCATTATAAGAGTAAAGCCCACAGCCCATGTGAGAGGTATTATTCACATTATAAACAGTCTTTTTCTTAAGGGTCCTTTAAACAGTCAACTATCTAAAGGTCAAATAATGTGTGTCAGGGGTCAAGTAAGGCACCCATGGTCTCCAACTTTGTCAGAGGCAACGCCTAGATTTAAACCCAGTCTGCTTGATTCCAAAATCCCACAGGTAGGATTAGGAGCTTGACTCAGGTTCACCTGGAGAGTGAGCCTAATACATTGCTCTAACAATTAACATAAAATATATCCTAACCTAAAACGACACCTGATACCTGAAAACACATAGGAAAAGTCAGCTAGCAATATATTAATTACCACTACCCCGGTTTTGCCACACCCCTTATGTGTAGTGGCTTGTGTTAGGGTAGAGATGCAGCAATGAATCACGAGGTGTTAACACAGAAAGCAATTTTCTGTACTTAAAAAGTTTACAAGCTGGGGAGAACAGTACATTTAAAATACTGGGGATTTTGAATTTTCTTTCATAATCCTTTCTCCTCCGAGTATAAACTAAATCTTCTAAAACAAATCTGTGTGAATTGGAACATCAGCTTCTTTTCTAGCATCGCAGTGTGGGATAGGCTTGACTGGTTATGATAAGCTCATCAAACATTCCCTCGGGTTACAAGGTAAGATAATGGCCCTGTAAACAAACATTCTGTCTCCTACTGTCCTGCTAAAATCCGAAGTAGAACTGCCGTTTTGCGTTATGCAGGTAATGATTCATAATCCTCAAGTAACTGAAAACTCTTGTTTCCCCTGGAATACCTCCCAAAGGGGAAAGACACCAACGTTCGGCCCAGCTTTGACCACTGGAAATTACATAACCTGTTGTCCATGTCACACACCATTGAGTTCAGCATCCGGGCAAAGAGTTAGCTGCACCTCGGGTGAGGTAAACCTTTTAATCTACATAGAAAGTAAGAATCTTGTTGGCCACAGCTTTATAACCTCTGGTGCTGCGGACCCACAAATAAATCACCCAGAAGATAGAAAATTTGGCAGAAAAATTTGGACTCTAAAATAGCCTGCAAATTATTTAACTTTAGAAATTCAATAAGTGCTATCAAACGCGCATGATGA
The DNA here is from genome assembly GCF_023065955.2 of Ursus arctos. Classification (NCBI taxonomy): domain Eukaryota; kingdom Metazoa; phylum Chordata; class Mammalia; order Carnivora; family Ursidae; genus Ursus; species Ursus arctos. Next base: position 30,956,702 of record NW_026622985.1, on the reverse strand, counting down.
AGATAAATGTGTCTCCTTCAAGTTTCACAGTTTGGCACACCAGGGAGCACCGGAACGGCAAGGTCACCAGAGCTGGGACTGCGTTCGCACTTTTGAATTTGAGTCCTTGATAAATAAAATATCTTCACTCAGAATCGAAACACACATTTATGAACAAGAATCCGCAAATAAGGTATTGCTTCTGACTGAACAATACTTAATCCTCAATGCAAATCAACGCCCAAGAATGCGTGTCACATTAATTCTTGCAGGAAAATTGCTAGGTTACATAATTACATTCTTCTGACATTCAGTATTTTTGTTTAATGTTTATTATTCTTTATCGCCCTAAGTTTTAGCCTTGGCATAGACACACTCACTGTGAAAACAAACAGCAAGTTGTTATTTTGTTCTGACCAAAAATAAATGTACTACAGCTTTTGTAATAAAAATTAGAACTGCGTTTTGCATGTAAACATAAAAGAGATGTGCAACCAAAGCGTGATGTTCCGGAAAAAAAAAAAGTTATTTAAGTTTTGGCACAGAGGGCAAGTTGAATTTCTTTTCTCAGCAAGGTCTCAAGTGGAAAACAAATATTTGCCCTATCTCTGTAGTGAACTTAGATTCTGTTTGTTTTAAAGGAAAGAGGGTTCACAATGTGAGAATTATGTGAAGACTTTATATGGCATCTGCTTGAAATCTGTTTCCCCTAAACCACTTCAAACTGAAATTTTCATTCAAGTCAGTGGAGGGGAACTGCCAGTTGCCCTCACACGCTGTGGCGTGACTCTTTAATCTACTTTCTCCATCTTTTGCTCATCCCTTATGAAGTGGATTCTGACGAAGACCTTTTTTAAAATACAGCATAAGTATAAAATACAATAAGAAAATATCACTCACCGTTCCCCAAACGAGGAGGCAGGACAGGCCACAGGAAGCCACGCAGGCAAGCTCGGAAAGCAAGGTCCATCAGCAGGGCCTAGGGAGGGAGGGGAATTGTGGGTAGGGCTATTTATTGTTGTTTCCTCGGATAGGAACAGGTGAGACAGGGCAAGCTGATTTGCTACTGGCTTGTTTGAATAATTTCACTGGGCTCTGGGGCAAAGGGCTATCCCCAGTTTTCTGGTGCCTGGCCTTGGGGTTCTATAGGGGGTATGCGATGGCCTGGAGTATAAGAGCCCAATTGGTTGGGCATACGGACTCTGGATTGGTTCGTTTTATTTGAAAAATACATCCTCAGGAGGCAGACTCCTCCTGGAGAAGGGGGGTGGGGACGGCAGGGAGGCAAGGCAAAGTGATCTTAGCATCTTATCCAGTTTTCCAGAACGAGGCAGGTCTAGACATGCATGCAGGGCATGTTTACAAAAGCTACGAACACGGTGCACACAAAGGGGTGACTTCCTCTCACACAACTGAAGCCTGGAACACGCGTATGGGGGGCTGTTGGGAGCCCACTCTGACTCCCTTCACGGGGCTGTTGAATCAACACCACTGTGAGGATCAGCTGCTGAGAGCTCCCAGCTTTCTCCTCGGCAGATCTGCTCTCAGTGCGCGGTGCTCGGAACGTGACTGCGTATCAGAATCACCTGAGGAGCTCGCGAAACCTAGATCACGTGTGCCTACCCCCATGCCCCCGAGTTTCTGATTCAGCAGTTCTGGGCTAAGGTCCAAGAAATGATCATTTGGAGCAAGTTCCCTGGTGATGCCCAGGTGCTGGTCTGCGAACCGTACCTACACTGAGAACAACTGCTCTAGACCGACAGGAGTCACCTCCCCCAGGGATTATACCCTCTGGAGTCAAGGACTGACTGACAGCGGGTGTAAACGTCCAGCTCCCTTGCCTCAAATCAGGGTCGCTCTGCGCCGCCGTCCATTCTCCAAAGCTCCACAGAACAGGCTGTGGCGGCTGACGCCCACATTTCCCCAGTCCTCTTGCCCTCCCCACAGCTGCTTCCCTCAGTCCCTTAAGGGTTGCTCGTTAGTAAACCACGGACACGGTACAGACTACTGAGTTTTTGTTTTGAGGAAACCCAACTTAACACAGATTTTTACTCAAACTATCTTTTTACTACTGAAACTTCATCTGAGAATTGTTTTACCATTTTAAAGTTTATCTTCAATATTCTTGTTGATCCTTAAACACAGCAAAGGTTTTGAGGGTGGTCAGTAGAAGTCAAAATAGTGGAACAATTGGAGGTAATTGGGGCTATTTATTTGGACAGTGGAAGGCAAAAGGGGAGATTAGTTAGCCATCCCGGTCAAGAGCATCCCGGGTCTACTTACTGATGGCATTTTTGTTATAAGACAAATTAAAAAGCAATGATTCTACCTTCTGGCACTTTCCGCTATAAGGTATTGCCTGAAAATGAATTTACATTTTGGGAGGGGATGAATTCATGCATTCAGTATTGTGGGCAATATTTTGATATCTAAACTAACTCCCCACAGCAGATTTGTTTCAATTAATGAAATGTAATTAAATTATATGCATGAATGAATAAATGAATTAATATGCATTTAATAATCTAAATATATCAGATACCAGGCTAGCCACTTTTTCATATACCGTTTATTTAATTTTTGTGATTAAGGACTCTAAACAGGTTTTCAGAAAACAAAGAAATTTGGTGTATTTTTAAAAGATAAAGTAGAGAAAGAGCACAAACCTGTTTAGTGTTCCTGTTTTCCTGTCAATAATATAATTCTGTTAATACTGTTAAGTGATTTTAATGAATTAATATGATTAGTGTCATAATTAATGTTGCGAATGCCTGAATAATTAATGTCATGCCTACCAATGATTTTGGTAAAACAGTGCAAATTATGGGACTACCTCTCCTTCACCCTATTTCAAGCTTTTGAACAGAATTGACCACATTTAACTCCAACTCTAGAAGGAAAAAGGACAAGTATTTTTGACCTGTACTTTCTTATCAGAAGCCAGAACATGTGATGGGTGAGGTGGAATAGTATGAAACAAATTTGAGTTGATGCTTCTTAAATTACTACTAAGAACAATTCATGCCGTGGATTTATGCAACTCATGCCCCCACGCTATGGTTTAAGAAAAATAGTTTTAGTTTCATCAGACTGTTTTAAGATGCAGCACATCGTAGTGGAATGAGTCCAATATCATGTGTTCAAATTCAGGTTTTTGTACTATCTCTGTTTAATCTAAACCAAGTTATAATTGTTCTGGTCTCAACTTCTTTATCTCCAAATGGGTGATGATGATGCCCATCTTGGTAGTATGTTGTGAAGACGAAGTTGGCTACGTAAATTTCTATACACCATAACCAAAACATCACAGGTTCACAACAAACATTAATTTCCCCCACTTTTAATTCTGTCTTTAGCTCCTTCTTTTAATCAGCACATATTATGCGCTCCAGTCAAGCTAAACTACTGCCATCTGGAAACAACTCCTGTAGTTAGCTAGCCCTCGTACCTCTTTACACCTCATGCCACTCACCTTGATTGATTTTCTCTCTATTTTTTCCCAGCGTTTTTGACTGGCCTCCTTGATTCTCTAATACGCTGTGGTTTATTCCTCCTATGAATATCCAAGGATACGTCTCTGATGACATTTGACCCATTTTGCCATGTATTATTCTTGTACACACATTTTTTCTTAGATGCTATTGAGTGCAGGGGCACCTGGGTGGCTCAGGTCATGATCCCAGGGTCCTGGGATGGAGCCTTGGGCTCCTTGCTCAGCAGGGGAGTCTGCTTCACCTCCTCTCGCTCCCCCTGCTTGTGCACTCTCTCTGTCAAATAAATACATACAATCTTTAAAAGAAAAAAAAAGATTTATTGAGTGCAGTGTTTCATTCTACCAACAGCCAGTGCCCTTTGTATATGTCTCAGTTGAAATTATGACAAGAAATATCATAACTATACTAGTAGTTGTTTGTTTGTCTGCCTCCCACACTATATCATAAGCTCTTGGAAAGGATGGTGCATTGCCTCTACTTCCTCTTTATATTTTCTATTTCTCTCTGTATTTCTCTACATACTCTATTCCTCTATATTTCACCTCAGTGCTATACTTTCATTGCTACTCCCACTTTTGGAACAATATGGAAGTTCCATTGTAGAGGCATATATTTCCGAGTCTGTGTTTTATCTTGCCAAATTCAGTGGAAGTTTTAATATACTGAATAAGTTAATGGCTAAAATCAGTGGCCAGTAACCTGAAAGAGGGCCATTTGATAGCAAAGCTTCAGACATTATGGGAGAACTCTTATTGTGTTCAGTGTTCTCTATGAGACAATCATAGTTTATGGGGGCCATAAACAATTAGAGCCCAAGGGACCTGGAATCTCCAAGAAGCAACTTATAAGTTACAATCAGGTGGAGTCAAAAGTACCCACCAGGTCATTGGGGTCAGAGCTCCTAGGCCCCCTTCTCTTAGCTGGTGCCTGTCCCATCTTCCTCCTGATTTTCTTCAACCTCTGAAGCTATTCTTGCTGCCTTTTACTTAGTGGATCTGACTCTACTTCCCAATGTTTCTCATTATTACATGTTATCCTCATTTGGCTCTCCTGATTGCTGTATGTTGATTGGTGTGATTTGGACCCCATATTAATGCCTAATTCCAGACTGTTTTCCATTTTTCTTGTTTAGTACTGATCATAGTCTCACTGTTCAATCCGTCTTAGCATTACAACCAAACGTGATCTTTTTTTTTTTCTGTAAAAATAACCTTTTAAAACTATGGACATAGAATATTTCCCTTTCTTTGCCAGACATAACATAACTTGAACTTATTTGGGTCCTTGTCATCATCTTGACAAGAAATAACCTGAAGTGTCAGGTTATTAATTTTGTGTGTGATATTGGGAAAGAGGAATGTGCTTTTCTATAGACATCTTAGGGAATAGGGACTCTAGAGGCCTCCTCAGGTCCTCTCAGCATATAACTTTAGAAACTAATTCATAGGCAAAATTTGAATCTGAATCTGCCATGTCGAAACCACAAAGAAACATCTGGTTGAAATTGTTGAAAACATGCAAGCTGTGGCTATGTGTTTTCAGAATCACCCATAAAGAAGGCATAGGCAGTGTTGTCTCCGGCAAGCACGGTTTCCAAAACTGTAGTTATGACACCTCTAACAACACTTAGAAGTAAATGGTCAACATGCGTGGACAGGTAATAGAACACCTTTTGGCAGAAACACAATCTGAAAGCAGAAAGTGTGTTTGTTTGGTTGGGGTTTTCTTGAGAAATACGCAGCATCAAATTTTTCAATACAAACGTGGACTACAAAAGACTATGCATTGTACTGCTGGGGAATATGCTGAAGACAAATCTTCATAAGGGTAAATGGAGAGTTGAGGGGTATAACCAGATGTTTCAAGCAAAAGAACATCACAGAGAAGACATTTGATAGGTTATGTTAACATGAGCTACAACAAGGCCGAGACCAAGGCCATGCCCGCGGGAAAAAAATATCAGAGATGGAACGAGGGGTGAGCAGAAGGAGATGATGCCGTCATGCTCAGTGCTAAATGGCATAACCTTTTCATAGACTAAATCTGGGCATGCAAGAAAGCAGCACCATACCAAACAAAAATCCTCTTAGACAGCCCCACACTCCAACTTCAACAAAGTGACCAATTTCCAATTTTGGATATTGTATAAGCACGACTCCAAGCGTTCTAGATGGTTGTACTCCCATTGTTCTGCTGAGCTTTGTCTTTGTAGACAGATTGTCTGGGTCTCATTTGAACCTATAGCTCTTCTAATAAACATGTACATTCCACTCTCTGAAATGCAAATCACCTTCGTGATCGCTGGGGAAACACGAACTACAAGCTATTTTTCTATTTCATCTCATTAGCAAGAATTCATTTTCCCTTTAGATATAAATATGATGTTTGGGTAAAAAAATAAAGGATTCTGTGAGATACATATTTTTAAGTTATATTTGCGGTACAGTTATTTTTAAATTTAATTCCATTTTCAAAGGAAAATAAGGCAATCTGGTTCTTCATTGAAATATATTTTAACTTCATGAGTTTATGTGTCTTATAGACAAGGCTTGAATAATACATGAAAACTTGACTTCACCCTTTGTTTAAAACTTGAAATCAAGGTGCATTTTACTTTCATCTCAAGCATTAGTAGAGGAGGCGAGAAACATCATTTTCTTAACTCTAAAGTCAAACTGCATGGCCAATCAAGGTTGATTGATTGAAGATGTCTAAAGACTGGCAGCCGATATCCTCCAGTCTGCTGACCTTGCGTTTCAGAAGACAGATTAAAACAGGCTGTCTCTTTCTAAATTCAAATGGATTGGGGGGAAAAAATCTTTGTGCCTTGATCCGTTATGGGGTTTGTGCTTAATTGATCTTTGACTCATTACTGCAGCTGAACATCTTAGTGATGCTGACATGAATACTTGTTTACAAAATAGTAAGTCAGGATAGTAGATCATCTTCACCTTTAAAACAGAGTAACAACATAATAAGGCGATGAAAACAAACTATACAAAAAATTATAAAACAGCTCCGATCAAGCAGTACTCTATTCGATTACCTTCATTTAAGAAGTATCAATAGCAGTGATAGGTTGCTGACATTGGTACGCCCCATATCCATACACCTAGCATATTTGCTGATGACTTTTTCAATATTTAACCTCAATATTATTTTCAATATTTATCATCAGCTTGCTAGAGTACAAAAACAATTCCTGTATAGCTACTGTACAATGACCATATGTACTGTAACAACTCACTACTCTTTGGTAAAATAATGAGTTGTTTGCTTCTTCAAGTTACATAAGAACTTTGGATGGCTGTATAACCTGAAGTAATTTTTGGTGTCAATTCCATTTATAAAAAGCAATTCTTGGAGCACCTGGGTGGCTCAGTGGGTTAAGTGTCTGCTTTCACTTGGGTCATGATCCCAGGGTCCGGGGATGGAGTCCTGAGTCAGGCTCCTTGCTCAGCAGGGAGTCTGCTTCTCCTTTTCCCAGTGCCCTGCCCCTACTTGTGCTCTCTGTCAAAGAAATAAATTCTTTTAAAAAAAGTAATTCTTAAAAGTTTTAAGGTAATATTCTGATGTAGAGCAAAAAATTGCTAGTGTTCTTCCATGGCCATGATTTTCCTTTATTTACAGCAAATTGAAACACTTCTATTGCTTTCTATCAAATTATATATTCATGGTGAAATTTACAAGAATGTTTCAAAGTTACTTGATTGATAGAGGAATGAATTGTCATTGAATGGATTTGTAAGCTGAGCGTAATATGTTCACCATCAAATTATAGATTTTGCATGTAATAAGAAACATCCAGATGATATACCACGTGACTTTAGAATATCCTCCTTCTCAAATATCACGGGTAGGGCTTCATTCGTTTCCCATTATTTTATGTTAAGAAAATAGAATTCCCTTATGAGATCCTCAAGGATTCCCAAGAAAGAGTATTCAAATACTTAATACACTTAACGATGTGTGTGTGGGAGAGAGAGAGAGAAAGAGAGGAGTTATATTAATTTCTTCACGTGTGTGCTTCTGTTGTATAGTCACCATAATAAATTTCATTAGATCTAAAACAGCATCAATTAATTGCAAGACGCATTATTCTATTTACTGACACTAAAGAGAAGATCTGCCAATTAAACTATGACAGCACTGAGCTGCCATCAGTTATAAGACGCATCTGATTTCAGAGGTGTCAAACGTGCACAAGAAAGTGCATCTTAGACTACATGAACTATGGTAACTCCATCCTGCAGGTAACACAACCGTGCTCTTCCCACAGTGATTCCTGTGGCCGCTAAGAGTATGAATAAGGAGCACTACCCAGGTGCTCCTCCTACTTCATTTGGGCTCAGTCTCCTCTGGTGTGTCATCTTCTTCATTGTTCCTCATGGTTGCAGCGCTCCAGAGTTCAGGCCTCAGATGTCTCTTCTACTGTCTTTCACTCCATACGTGATCTTACCTAATCCCTTGCCTTTAAGTATCACGTATGTGGCAGACAGATCAATCTTCCATCGTGAGATCATTTCTAACCTCTCTCTGACCAGCTGCCAGCGTGATCCTCCCACAGGAGACCTGAAAGACAGCCCGTAATTCTGAATCTAACACAGAATTCTTGGCTGCTGCTACTTCTAGTTCTCCTAATCTTAGTAAATGGCGCCAGCCATCCAGCAGTTTAGACCAACAATTTAGGAGCCTTTCAAGATTGTTTTCTCAAACCCCCTATTCTCTCTTCTCAGGTCTAATTTCAAAATTGGTTCAAAATTGGTCAGCTTTCGGTCACCTCTGCCACCCTCACTCAAGTCCTAAGTACCCTCAGCTTTCTCAAGCGCTGCTGCCTTGGACTCTCCACTGGTCTGTTTCTGCTTCTATGCTTTCCCGTTCTCCGCAGTGTGGCCAAAGGAATATTTCTGCAAAGGCAAAGTAATGTGCTTCTGCTCAAATCCCTTCATGAGCCTCCAAACTTAGAAAAGTCTGAACATTTCTCTTCTATGGCATATAAAGTCCAACATTATCTGGCCCATGGGGACCTGTTAGAATCATTTCCTAGCACTCTTTTATGTGCACAAACACACACACACACACACACACACACACACACTCACCATGACTCCACTCAACTGTAGGATTCCCAATGCATGATTGCTACTGGAACTTGGTTTTATCTTATTTGCCCCTTGATAGCCAGTGCTTGAGACACTGACTGATATATCATAGATGCTGAATAAATATTGATGACTGAATGAAAAAAAAAATGATCGGATGGACAGATAAAGCAGGAAAAGGCTTTGTAAACACGGATTCACTGTCTCCCCTTCCCTGGGGTCTGGTGGAATACGGACTGGATGCAAATCTGATGCTGAGTCTGGGAGTGCGGAAGAAATGTACACTTATGAAAGTCAAAGGCTCTTGACTTCTGCCCAGGAATAGAGACATTTTGCTTAGAGAACTGACTCGAGACTGTTGGTGTTTTTAGATCAGCGCTGTCAACGTCTTCAGTAGCATGGTCAGTTACAATATTTGCTTTTAAAAGTCCCTAACTAACATTAAAAACATGCTATTCCAAATCTCAGGCACTCTTCAGATGATCGTTCCCCATGTTTGTCAGCCTGGCAATTGGGAAGTTAATGATCTGCCACCTATCAAGCATGGAGGCGGGGAAGATGTCTACGAGGCATTCAACTCGATTGCTGTCCAGACTGCTGAACCTAAGGCTAGGAATTTGATGTCAACGCTCCTCACCGCCGTCTGGCTATTAGGCTTGTGAGTCGCGGAATAACTGTTGTTATGAAATCCATCACAGAATGCTCTGTCCAAAACTTACATTGAGGCAGTCTGTGAAATCTGTCTCTGTGGGGCAGAGGGTCATCTGTCATTTTGAAAGAAGCTTATGTGAGCTCTGGGGCTCTGAAGGGGTTTCTCTAATATGAAATATTTATGTGCGAATGGGGATTGGGTGTGACTTTGGGGCTGTGGAGCAAATTATGGCACTATTTTTGCTGAAAGTCAGAATGTCATGGCAGTAGATAAAGCAGTCTGGGGTTCTGAATCTGTTCTGGTCACGTGGTTTCCTGGCTTGCAGCTCGCACCCAATGCTCTCTGCTCCTCCTCCATGGCTCTGAGCTTCTTAGCCTCTAACACTAAGGGCAACCACCAGCAGATCCATGCAAGGAGAGAGACACCAATTATGAAGACTCTCTAATACAAATGTCCATCTTCTTCCCTTGGTAGAAATTATGTCTCCTACAGGTTCGGTGATAGTAAGCTATCTTTATGCTGGTAACTGTGATCCATTTTAAAACCATTTATTTTGGGTGGATATGAGGACCTTGAAGGTTTGGGGAGATGGGGAACTGGTGACCCTATCTAGGGAGGCCTGGATGACTCATTTAGTCTCAGGATACTCCTCAGTCGAAGGAAGAGAAAACAAAAGATACCTTGAGAATTTGATGGGTAATTACAAGGGCAACCAAATGGTAACTGTTAGTGGAATAATCAGTTTGACAGAAATGACAGAGCAAGTCAGGCTCACTTCTCAGAACTTCTAGGAAGTTCTAGGTTGAGACCTGAACTTAAAGTAATTGGAGAAGGAACTGTGTCTCACAAACACTTTCTCGTGTGAAACTCTGGGATAATGATGGCTAATTCACAAAATTGTTGTGAGAACTGAAAAGAAAAAAAAAAACACACACATAAAAGTGCCTGGTAAATTGTGAATGACATAACAATATTTGAAAGTATTTTTTTTGTTGCTACTTTTGTTCAGTGGGAATGAACCTCAGTTATTGTCATAGCCTCCAGAGAAATGTTGAACTTCAGCTTAAGAAGGAAGCAGCTAATTGGACACATTCAGGTTTAGAGCATCAAACACAGTTTACATTTGTATCTACATCTCTCAGTCGCTCTCTCTCTTTATCTGACAAATATATATATATATATATACACACACACACATATACATATATATATATACACACACACATATACATACATATACATATATATATACACACACACATATACATACATATACATATATATATATACACACACACATATACATACATATACATATATACACACACACATATACATACATATACATATATATATATTTTTTTCTCTGTTCTTCTGGGAAGATAGAGATAATTGGTATGTGGTCTGAAGAAGGGACATTTACTTTAGGTGAGCCCACACAATAAGTTTTAACAGTTCAGTCTTAGAATGTATTTAGGAGAATATTTAAACTCTGTAGGTAAAGTATCTAGGAAACATGGACAGCATGTAGCAATACTTTCCTGCTATCTTCCTAGCGTGGGGCATATACAAAGTGACGCCGTGCGTACCGTCCACAGCTGTAACAAAGGAGGCTCCTCACAGCTGGAGGCAACGGGTTAGGTGATGAGTGGCACCTAAACTCTGCCAGCAGCCTAAAAGCCGAGGTGGGGCACCCTGCTTAGAGATCGCTGGCTTTGGATCTACAAAGCATCAGATGCCGACAGGGTCACTTACTACCTTGGGAAAGTAGCTGAATCTCTGCGAACCTGCTGCCACACTTGTGAGACTCGCGTAATAATCCGTTCCCCTAGGTACGCTACACGAGGTTCAAATGACACGGTGTGTGTGAAAGATGAAAAAGTAAAGCAATGTATAAATTTGTGATATTAATACCAAAGATCATTTGAGCTTTTTACTTATTTGTCAAGGTTTGGATGCAATTGAGCAACTTGGAGCTGTAACTATACTTAAAAATAAAGAAGTTCTATAATGGAAAGTGGGAAAAGCATATTGGGTAGGGTGGAAATGGAAGAAAATGAACACGATTTTATTCACACATTGGTTGCTGAAGTTGTCACCACGCAAATGAGGTGGAATTATAAAAAACGAAAGAACATTATTTCCCCATGTTTCCAAAACATAAAATTTCTGCTCTTATTTACCATCTTATATTTAAATATTTAGTCTCTGAATGTCAATCCAGAATATGCCATGTTGAAATGCTGGGTCAGCATCTGAATCCTGTTCTTTTTCCAAGAGGACAACTGCCCAATCTCCCCTCCAGCCAAAGGATAAAGGAAGGTTTTCTAAAAGAAACAAGTTAAACTTACTTTCTATTTCATACACTAAAAATTCCTCATTTAATTTCCCCAGTCAATTACAGTGCTAAAAGATTTACTCCAGGAGTCAATAAGTAGATTGGTTGAATAAAGGACTTACTATTTACAATCTCTCCCCACTTTTTCTTACAATACCAGCAAAAATAATAAAGGGAGGAGGGAGAAAAGAGGGGAAAAAATCTGTTTAAATTTCTGTCAAGCTGGCCCAGCTAAAAACTCCAGCAGTGAATGGCTTGATGGCTAAGACTGATGAGCGCCATCTCCCTTGGCTGAATATCAAGTCTTGTCTCCTTTGTAATTTTCTCAGCACCTTTGGCTAAGGAAGAAGCATTCTGAGGTTGATCACACCTGCTTCCCCCCTAGTCCCGGCGAGAGCAACCTCTAACTAGGCAGACCCTCTTGCCAGATGAGAAGAGAAAGCAAAATATACAGAAAAAAATCTAAAAGCCACACAATGCCACAGTGGAGAGAGCTGAAGAGAGATGACATGGTTTTATTATTTCATTTCTAACTTCACAGCGACTCATACGTGGATAAATCAGATATGCACTGTCATTAAAATGTAGAAAGCCTCTTTGGAGGTAGTGAAGAACATTTTTGCTAATAAAAGCAGTGATGGGGCGCCTGGGTGGCACAGTGGTTAAGCGTCTGCCTTCGGCTCAGGGCGTGATCCCAGCGTTATGGGATCGAGCCCCACATCAGGCTCCTCTGCTATGAGCCTGCTTCTTCCTCTCCCACTCCCCCTGCTTGTGTTCCCTCTCTCGCTGGCTGTCTCTATCTCTGTCGAATAAATAAATAAAATCTTAAAAAAAAAAGCATTGATAAATTAATCATGTCACCAACATGAAACTTTAAGTAGGTGTTTTATCATGGTCAGCCATGGTGTAATATTTTGAATTTGTAACAATGGAAAAAATAAGCCATACAACCTATATCCCAAATACATGATACGACATTGCTTTTAGGTTCTTTAATATAAGACGTATCATACGTTCACTCCACTCAATTAGAATAATATATGTTTGTTCACACAAAATAATCGCAAGGAAGAAAACTGTCTATGGATTACAGAAAATGGACTAGGAAACACTACAAGAACAGGATAGGAAACATATGGGGTCAAATATTCAGTCCGAGATCAGCACAATTTTGTTTCTTCAGCAAATTCTTGGGCCTTCTCTTTCAGGTTGCGCTGGAATCTCCCTTCCAAGTCACTACAGCATAAATCAAATTTTATCATTTGTACTTCTAACAAGTAGAAAGAAGATGAAGTTCTCGTACGCTGCAGAGAGTGTATCAGTGCCTTGCTAAAGATGACCACGTCTGTTTCCCACGTGTGGGTATAAGTGGAAAGAAAAACATAGCCCCCAGGGGTTTTATTTTACCAGTTGACATACTTACCGAGAAGGGTTATTTCTTGGTGATTTTCTTAATTTCACATGACTCACACATTTTTTTTTTAACACCATATCTTTAAGCTCTATGCACTGGTGAAACGCCTATGATGATATAAACTAGAAAGATGTTTCCAATGACCATTCTTAATCTTCTTTTATCTTCTCTTCTGAACTTCTGTTTCTTTCCTAATTCCACCATAAAACATACTTTTAGAAGGATCCCAGAGGAAGCAGTTAGTTTGGATAAGAGAAGATGAAGAAGGATCTTCGGAAACTCTAAAATAGGAATGGGGAGCAGAAAGGAAGAAAAACCAGGCACCCAGATTCAAAACATTATAAACCCGCTTTCTCTGGCCACTCAGGACTTTTGCTTAGGCAAGTACATTCGGGAAAATGACTGTGATTATTTATTTAGCTTAACAAAATAGATATTCACTCTGAGAAAACCGGTGACCCAAACTGATGGGAACCACACAGTTACCTGCCTTTGTGAGAAACTGCGTTGTCCAAAGATACGGCAGAGAGGAAGATAAGCAAACCTCGGCTCCCTGAAGAGTCTAATCACATAACTTACTTAGAAGCAACTTCAAAGCTGCCAGGGAAACAATCTGAAAAGCCTGCCAGTGAGTCAGATCCTGCTGCTAGTAAAAGGTCTTTCAAAGGCTGGCATCTGGGTCCTGTGATTGCCATTCAGAAAGGGCGGCTGGGACTTCATGCTTAATCTCTGGCGATCATGTGCTCCGGCCATTACTGGACTATTTGGACTGTGAAGACTGTTGTCTGGATTCACGATGAAAGCCTATCTTGTGGTTTCACTTCGGAATAAGATTCTCTCACGCTATCCTTTTAATTGACTTACCATTTTGCATTGACTTTAGCATGTGTTGGCTCTGTGCTATGAATTCAGTAAACTCTCTTCTTTACAAAACTGGGGCAAAGTTAAAAACCCAGCTTTTTGCACACGTTGGGCTCATAAATCTCATAAAAAATGAGCTTCACGGGGCTCCTGGGTGACTCAGCCATTAGGTGTCTGCCTTCGGCAAGGGTCATGATCCCAGGGGCCTGGGATCGAGCCCCACATCAGACTCCCTACTCAGCGGGGAGCCTGCTTCTCCCTCTCCCTCTGCCACTCCCCCTGCTTGTGTTCCCTCCCTCTCTCACTGTCTCTGTCAAATAAATAAATAAAATCTTTAAATAAAAATGAGCTTCACATCCTCTTTTTAAAATACTATTTTGAGACAGTTCTTTCATTATGACAAAGCTCACATTTGTTTTATTCAGAAATTTCTTTAATTCTTCTCCATATAGCAGCTACTATCATGTAGCTATTACAGACATTTGAAGTCATGAAAAAGCCTGTTGCATCTCCTGGTCCCTTCCCACCATAATACTCCGAATCATATCTCACGTTGACATGGTCTCCCCTGAAAACGGTTATGTCAGTAATGGAAATACTCATGCCAGTATTTTGGGGAAAAAATGTATTCTAATCTCTCTTAGGCTTGCCTAAGGAGGTTACCAAAACGGCACTTCCCCAATCAACCTGCATTTAGCCACCTGTGGAGGTAGCTTGCAGACAACCCAATTCACTCTCTTCTTTCTGCATGGCTCACTACCGCCGTCACCTTCCCTCAGCTCACTCCTAATGACTTGTCATACGACATCCTCCCCAACCGCACATAGTCCAGTAGACGATTGTATCCGCTTGGAATCCCTTCACAGAAGGTCCTACAATTCTCCTACAAGTGCATGCACCATTAACTGCCCCATATTTCAGTGGTCTTCTTCCTAGGTCTCAGTTTTGTTCTTGGCTACAGACCATCCTCTCTTTCCAAATCTCAGTCTGTGGTTTTAGCCTATTGTACTGAACCAGTCACAGTCTTGAGATGGGCTTCTTTGTGATAAGTCTCACTAGCTTGAGCGTTCTGCAATAATCTTCATGCAAGTGTGTATAATTCATATAAAACTAACATAAAATTGAGAAAACTCCACCTGAACACTGACACTTTTCTGAAGTCCATTAATTTTTTTTATTGAGACCATAATTATTATGCACAAAACTGTAGAGAATTACTGAACTTTAGAGGATTTTGAAAGATGACTGATTTCTAAGATATTTACCAACCAATATCCAAAGTTACAGAATTATAGCCATGAGACATGTAAATGTTATAGCTGTAGGCATTTGTTTGTGTCTTGAAAATTGTAATGTTAACTGAAGTTTCAACTCCAATTTAAAAGAGAAATAGGGCTGTAGATGAGGGTTTTGTGACCCTTAACTAAAATAAAACCCTTGACGTTCTGGTGTCTGTGGCTTTCCAAATACTATCATGACCACTTAGACCTGAAGCAAAGCATGATGGCTGATAGGCCACACCCATTTTTATAGCATGTCTAGCTAAACTGTTAATTTTAGTATGCAGCTGATTAGGGAAACAACTTATATACACAGCTGCGGTGGAAATATGTACCTGCTATTTAGATTAACCCAATTTTTAATTCTTAAAATATAACTGAATGGTCAAGTATAATTAGACAAATGAGAAAAATCAACAGCATTGGCTAGCCAGAACTGTTGACCCAAAAGACCAAAAATCTAAGAGGTAATTCAGGAAATAGAAGAGATTTGAAAAATTCCAATTTTTTAGAATCAAATGCTATCAAAAGGTAACAAGGTAACATTGAGGGACCAGGAAAGGGTCCTTTGAAATTAAAATAAACACACACACACACACACACACACACACACAGATTGAGAGAGAGAGGGAAAGAGAGAGAGAAATCTGGAAGAATGCAGAATGTAAAAACTGATAAAAAGGGGATAGAATCTTAGATATAGAAGATTAATACAGGAAGTAGAATATCCAGCTAATAAAAATATCAGAAAAAATTGAGGGGAATATTGTCTAAGAAATAATTGAATTAATTGTTCATAGTTGAAGAAAGACAAAAATCTTTAGATTATATGGTCGCCCAGGGGCCTGAAGAAAATCCCACATATTAATAAAACCTGAACTCTCAGAGTGCAAAGATAAGAAAAAACAAAAGATTGTAAAAAAATTTCCAGAGAAACAAGGCATGTCTCCAATAAATGTACCAGTCATCAATTTGCACTACAGTTTGTGATCACTGATGTGATACGTTGGAAAACAGAGTAGTATCTTCTGAGTTTTAATAGAAAATTTTGTATACCAAAACAATATAGCCTGGGTTATTTCATTTAAAAGAGGTAGAGAAGGAGGATTCATGGCTGTTTGTATAATTATGTAAAAATATATATATATAAAGACTCAATAGAACCTTCGTTAGTGTCACAGTATTACTATTTATTTATCTTTTTTTTTAAAGATTTTATTTATTTATTTGACAGAGACAGACAGCGAGAGAGGGAACACAAGCAAGGGGAGTGGGAGAGGGAGAAGCAGGCTTCCCGCCAAGCAGGGAGCCCAATGCAGGGCTTGATCCCAGGACCCTGGGATCACGCCCTGAGCCGAAGGCAGACCTTAATGGCTGAGCCATCCAGGAGCCCCACTATTTATTTATCTTAAAGATTTATTTATTTATTTATTTGAGAGAGAGAGAGAGCAAGCAGGGGGAAGAGCAGAGGGGGAGGGACAAGCAGACTCGTGCAGAGCAGGGAGCCCCACCTATGGCTCCATCTCAAGACCTTGAGATCATGACCTGAGCTGAAATCAAGAGTCAGTTGCTCAACCCACTGAGCACCCAGGTGCCCCTTGCAGTATTACTATTCAAAAAAAAAAAAAAAAAAGAATCTTGTTTATTTCAATAATCCTCACAATCCTAGTTCCCTTGTTTTTGAAACCGTGACCACACCTGTTCCACCAGCTGATGACATAGTTGTGAGGAGGATGTGAAGTCATCAGTTTGAAAATACTTTAATAACTGTTAAACATAGTTTAAAGATAAGTTTCTCACCTCTGTTTCTTGTAACTCTCACTCAGAAACAAGCCACTCACTCAATATCACTGTTTTATTTCTGGAGCATTCTTGGATAGACTGTTTCTTTTGAAATTTTGATCTTTAGATGTTAGTAAGTCTTCTGATCACTCGAATGGGCTGGTCACTATGGCATCAAAAGGGAATGCGAAGTGTTCTGCGGTGCTCTGTTCATTGTCCATGTTGTGTATCCATAAAAAGTCTGATTTTTGTTTCAAAATTTAGGTTAAAATGAACAAATACTACTGTTACCTGCTCACTTTTGAACCCATATTTTCTAGTCTTTTTGCAATGAACTAATGAAAATACAATACTTTCTTGGGTACTGAGATAATTCTGTGGCCTAAGAGAACTAGGGTGGCTTTCCTTCTCTCTAAAACACATGGGACAATTTGGGAGCACATACGGGATTCTGGAAGCGATGCAGATTGTTTAGCGTACAGTGAAATGTTTTTCCTTATCTTAAAGCCTTGAAACATCCCAGTTCTTAGAGACAAATGCCAGCCTGCTTTACTCAAGCCTGCTGGCCAATCTCTCTCTCTTTACAATTTCTTTCCTGTAAGAAGAACAGATGCATGTATCGCTTTCATTGAAATTTTAATCCACTTCCTGTAAGTGCTATCCAGAAGCTGCTATTTCTTATTCACTTGAAGGGTCACTGGTGTGTCAGTACACATCCCTTTAGCCATGGCAGTTGCTTTTTGATTATAAATGGATGAGGGTTTCAGATGGATTCCTTTGATTGGAAGAGTGCCGGTGATATATTGCTTTGTCATCAGAACATAATTTCCTTATAGGAATAGTGAGTGGCCACCGAACATTTTTCCTTTGGATGTCTACAAGTACAATGCAGATTCCAGCAGGAGGCTGAGTAGAACATATAAATAAGCTATTACGTGTTGAAAAGTAGTCAGAACAGGGATTAGCTATTATAGATTGTCTATATCGATAAATGGTTTTTGCATATAAGTGATTTTCTGTGGGAGTCTATGATTACCTAGATAATTTCCCCAATTTACTTACATTAAATTTCAATTGTCTTTTGTGTTTCAGCAATCCCTGAGGGGGGTTGGGTAGGTGGGTGTGTGCAGGTGCCCTTCAAAAGAAGTATCATTTAGTCTCTGCTTTCAAATACAGAAACGGGAACATAATATTCTTTGCAATAAAAAATCAATCTAGGGGCGCCTGAGTGGCTCAGTCTGTTAAATGTCTGCCTTCTGTTGGGGTCATGACCCTGGAATCCCGGGATCCAGCCCGCATGGCTCCCTGCTCAGCTGGAGTCCGTTTCTCCCTCGCCCTCCTCCCATGGGCTCGTGTTCTCTCTCTCGTTCATTCTCTCTCAAATGAATAAATAAAAATTAAAAAATTAATCTATATGGCAGCTACATTCTTTTCATAAATGAATTGATGTGTCATATTCAAAGCACTATATTGCTTTTCATCTAAGAGAGGGTGCTTTGGCCAGAAGGAGAAGTTACCCTGTACCATCATCAGCCATTCGTTTTATCAGGTGCTTTTGAAATGTATCAATTCTATCTGCTTGTCTTTGTGCAGAGCCCCTGGATGCACTTTCGCTTCTCTGGTGGTCACTTCCGTTTGAAGATTACATGTTTCTTTGTAAGTATACTCTCCTGATCTGTTCCCCATTATCTTTGTGTGACTGATAAGATACGTTACTTTTTTACCCTTAAGACCTTTGGAAATAAATAATTCACATGAATAAATTCCTTATGGGAATACATTAGGTAAGCAACTCTCTAATTTAAAGGAAGGTGACTTGTACATTTAATTGAATCTGATAAAGTAGTTGCAAAATACATTTTTCAACGGAATTCTTCTTATGTATATATTATTAATTCCCTGCTTCCTTACAAACATGTCTGTTGCAACTTTAAAATAAAAGACATATCAACAGATGCTAAGACAAAGGTTAAAGAATAAACCAGTATTATGTCTGCTTCCTAAACTGCACAGATATGTTCTTTTTGTTGTTGCTTGTTTTTTAGGGAGAGAGAGGGAGAGAGCATGCTCCTGCAAGGGGGGGGGGGGGGCAGAGAGAGAGAATCTCACAATTTAAGGTTCCATCTCACGACCCTGAAATCAGGCCCTGAGTCAAAATCAAGAGTCAACACTTAACCAATTGAGCCACCAGGCACCCCGCACAGATATGTTCTTAAAAAGCAACTTGGATAGAATACATGTAACTATTCATTGTCGTTATCCCTGAATCACAGTAATGTCAACAACTTAACTTTTCTTTTCCATAACTACTGCCTCAAAAATGTTCAGCAAGGAGCATGCAAGACTTTTATGATCAAGTTACTATTTTAAAAATGAATAATTTTTATTTAAAATTTAAATAAGGAAATTATTTGAAAAAAAGAAAGCTTACCTAAGCACTACAAAAAGTATGGCTGTGTCAAGGCCCTGCGGTCTTCTACTACTTAAATTATAGAAATCTTAGCCTATTAAGATCAGATCATGAAACTGCCTTTTTTTTTTTTTTTTTTTTTTTTTTTGCAGATGAGTAGAGTGAATAGGTGACAAAAAAGTTAAATTCTTTTTCCAATGGCTCAGTGGCTGGATCTAGGATTCCCAACCTCTGACAAGAGGTTTTCCATAATGAAAGCATCCTCTTGTTGAGGGAGATACTTCTAAGAATATGATAACAGCTTAACTAAAGAAAAAATTCATATTCATGCCTGACCTGTTATTCCTTTATTTCTTATGCTTAATTTTCATTCTCAAATAAAACTATCCATATCTGTCTCCACAAGAGCAGACAGTATAATAGAGAGATCACACTTAATAAATATTAATTTTGCCACGTATTTTCATTCATTTACCTCTTTCCAAGAGTCTAATACAAGTAAAGTAATGGGCAACAATGCAGGATAAGATGGGAAATACAGTGTACGTTGATAAGAGTCCGGGAAGAGAGAGGTAATTTAACTTTGCTTGCTAGCCGGAGCTCTCCGAAGTCGACTGGTGAGGGCGCATCTCCTCTCTCATGTCTCAGAGCCTGCCAGGGACGGGAGCCAGCACGGAAGCAGCAGCACACTCCCCAGAGCATTATTTAACTGCTTGAACCAAGATGTTCTTGGGAAATGCACATTCCCGGACTTTTCATTTGCCTGATCTTACAAAGTTCCTCCTGAGGTGTATGATAACAGGAGGGATTTTGTTTTGTTTGACCACTTTTATTTAAAATACTCTTTTTTTAAAATTCTAAATATTCTTGACAAATACATGGACCTTCTTGTTAGCTTCTGCATTAGTTTGCCAGGACTGCCAAAACAAGGCACCATGAACTTCGTGCCTTAAATAACAGAAACCTATTGCTTGCAGTTCTGGAGAGAAGGGCAAGGTCAAGGTGTCAGCAGAGCTGAATCCTTCGAGGGCTGTGAAGAAGAATTTGCTCCAAGCTTCTTACTTTACTTGCTGGTTTGCTGTCAATCGTTCATGTTCCTTGGCTTGTAGAGATCTCGCTCCAACGTCTGCCTTCCTCTTCATGCAGCGAGCTTTCTCCCCGCACATGGGTCTCTCTCCACGTTCCCCTTTTCATCAGGATACCAGTCATATTGGATGACGTACGGTTCACCCTAATTTCAACTTGATTTAATTTCAACTTGATTACCTCTGTAAAGACCTTATCACATTCTTGTCACATTGTGAGATCCTGGGGCGGGGGGGGGGGTGGTTAGGATTTTAATATATAAAATTTTGAAGGACATGATTCAACCCATAACAGCTTCTGCTTTAAGACCCAACTGGGCTGTGCCTTTCATACTTCTAACCTTCAGAGAAGTGAAGTCCAGAGACTCTCAAAATCTGGATGTCAGAGACAATTCCTTGTTTCTGCAATGCAGTTTTGAGAGTGACTGTTCTCCTAAGGGTTCCCTCCTTGGCTTTTATTTTGCCTTCTCTGTTTCCCATTCTTGCCACTGAGATTCAGTTCTGGCGTCTTCAGTTCCAGGGAGACATGTTGCCCACAGGACTTTTGGGTCCCACTGCTAGTCGCGGGCCCTCCTCGGGCAGCTGCTCTGCGTTGGGACCCAGCAACCGCCATTGTATCACATGAGTATGGACTGTCTATAAAATCGACCCTACCTTCCAAGGAAGACTATTTCAAACTCTATTTTCGCTTCCCTAGCAATCACCTTTGGGTACTTTGGGTGAGTTTGACAATCTACCTTCTCTGCACTTAGATCAAGGGTCACTTTGTGGTCTCCTTCGTGTACCCTCCCTCATTCCTGTCACCACTGCAAATGAGTCCGCCATTTTGTGAGCAGAGTTAGTCATTTCACTGCTTCCCACACCAGCAAGTTCTCAGGCACCCACCTGGGAACAAAACCAAGTCCACTTGATCTAATTGCCATTCATATCCTAGTTACAGAAACCAACATATATTTGCTTGGTGAAACAAACACTCTCTAACCCTCACTCTTCTGCTTTGATTTCTCATCTCGCCAAAGCTCACACAAACTAGCACTGAGTACACTTAATCAGTTAAACCCTTCCATAAGAGCAATAGCAGGAGGTGCCAACGATATGCAAGAAACTCTCTGAATAACACTTTATCGATATTACCACTTCAGTCCACAGAAGATGCTCACGAGGGATGCATTATTGTTTACTGTTTACACATGTCACACGGAGACATTACTAACATTTGTTGAAGGTTTACTACAAACAAGACACACGTCTACACATTTCACGTATCTTATTTAAGCCTTACCAAAAAACAGGAGGCAGGTTTAATTTGTGTCAGGCAGGGT
Organism: Ursus arctos; assembly: GCF_023065955.2. Classification (NCBI taxonomy): domain Eukaryota; kingdom Metazoa; phylum Chordata; class Mammalia; order Carnivora; family Ursidae; genus Ursus; species Ursus arctos. The sequence goes on along the minus strand of NW_026622985.1, from coordinate 30,934,983 downwards.
CTCTGCAGGAAAAGGATGGCTCAAACTGAGATATTTTAATGCAGAGCTGTGACAAAGAAATAACACTGAGGTACCCAGATCATCTTGAGATGGTGAGATGTATCAGCCCTGAGAGCCAACTGGACTAAGGAAGGAAGATAATTGATAGAGCCAGAGAGCAGCTGGGGCCCCATGGGAGCCGGAGCATGATGTAAGGGTCGACTGGAGGTGCCAAAGTCTGGAAGGGATGAAGATGCTGTCGAAGATAAGACAGGGCAAAGAATGAGCAAATTATCTCTTTTAAAGACTGAATCCTGAGGTTGTGCACGTTATTTCTGCTTCTGCCCCATTGATCAGAACTTAGCCTTGATCCCATGTCTAGATGCGAAGGAGCTTGGGGAATTCAGATTCCACTGTTAATTATGGACAGTCATGTACCTAAATCAAATCTGGAGAGAAAGGATATTTGAAGGCAAAGGGAAATTTCAAGCAACTGGATTGAAATTTGTTGTTGCCTTAATTTATTCCAATACATTATTGCTCTTAGGATGAATTAGTTTCTTTCCTCTAACACTGACTTCAATACTTCCACTTTGTTTCAACTTTTAAAAACAGTTCTTCTCTGCTCTCCTTCATAAAAGAGTTTTCAATATATACACCTCCTGGACTTGTTTACTTTTGATTAGCTTCTAAGCACCTTTCACCTCTAAATTACAACAAAGGAAACATACACTAAAGAAGAGAGACCTTAAATAATTATAAATAAAAATGCATGTCTGTGTTCATTCTAAGGGCTCAGAACCATCTTAAACCTTTTTATAAAAAAATCTACTTAGTTACCTTTCACAGGTAACAGGTACTTGTCAGTAGATATGAGTTTCTTGTGCTAAAGAAAACCAGGGTTTATGCCTACTTATAAAATACTTTCCTGAACCCTGAAAGCCAATTTAGCATTTCATGTCACTTTCAAAGTTTTTCTCACTTCAACAAGAGGCACTCATGTTGTCTGGGATGTTTGGTAATTGAGTTTCTCAAGGAATATGTGACACATTGTGATGTAGTGTAAAAGGATTTTAGAGCTACCCATTCCCAGACCCTTCATACTCGGCTAAAAATATATCTGTGTCCCTTGCCTGTGCCTCGGGAGGCCCTACCAACCTCATATTTCTTAATCTGATCTTATTTTCTGGCCATCAATTTGATTTCTCAGCAACTGGCAGTGCCTGGTCTTTTTTGAATAGCCTCATGTCTATAAATCTTTATCTCTATTTTTTCAATTTTCCTCCCAGTCTCTGTTGATCTTAACCCCTAAATTTTTATCACTTGTAGCCTGAATTACAGGTGACCTTTTCATTGCTCTCGGTCAAGTTTCCACTTAATAAGGCTGGAATGGCCCTTGTCATTTAAAAAAGAATAATGAACAGTCCTGAATGAAAGGTGAGGAATAGAAATACCCAGGGAGAGGGAAGGAGGGAGGGAAAGAAAAAGAGAGAGGAAGAGAGAGAGAGAGAAGAAGAAAAACCCCAGGGCCTTAAAAGTTGAGTGCTTCACTGCCTGTGTATTTTTCCTTCTTCTTCATATTCAATCTACTCCACTCCCTGTTTTCTGGAGAAATAGCTGATAAACTTGAATCTCTCTCTTGAGCCACTGTGAATAGACCAAGCACTTCATATGGTAGATAAACTATGATTTGAGGGAGAAAAAGACTAATACTTTTTCTGTTGACCTAAATGTACCTTTTTATAATAGCAAAAAGTAAATCACTTATAATTTTGTATTTCCTGTGTAATTTTTTTGATATTTATGGAATGTTTTAAAAGTGCTTTAAAGAAGTGACTATCTCCTTGTATAAAACACGTCTAGTCCCTTCCAAGCTACTTTGAACCTGACAAATTTAATTATGATGCCGGAGAGCATGTGGTAGACATCACCCTATGCAAACAGTTTTCTTTTTAAGTGTTCACCTTCTTTCCTGATTCTCCGATAAATCTGTCAGATTTGTATTTCGTTGGTCAACATGCATGAAGCAGGCATTTGAGTGAGTCGACGGTAACTGCTATAAGATTAAACCACTGACAGGCTTCGCTGTCTGGGAATTTGGGCCCATGGGAAATACACACATGGTTAAACGAGTTCACCAGATGATGCTGATACTTCAACTTACTTCTTTAGATATAATTTTTGTTTTTGTTTTTTGAGATTTATCCATTTAGGAGAGAGAGAGCCCAGGAGGGGCAAAGGGAGAGGAAGACATTCAGACTCCCCGCTGAGCAGGGAGCCCCACAGGGACTCTGATCCCAGGACCCTGAGTTCGTGACCTGAGCCAAAATCAAGAGTCGGCCACTCAGTCAACTGTGTCATCCAGGTGCCCCTTTAGATACACTTCTTATTGCTTAATATATGAAGCAGTAACTTAACAATGTCAGAAGAAAATAAATCTACATGTTTCAGAATATTTTGGCAACATGAAAATCGTGCTAGATTGGAGTACCTGGGTGGCTGTCAGTGAAGCATCTGCCTTCAGCTCTGGTCCTGGGATGGAGCCCTGAGTCACAAGTCCGGCTTTCTGCTCAGCAGGGAGTCTGCTTCTCTCTCTCCCTCTGCCCCTCCCCCATGCTTGTGTGCACTCTCTCTCTCTCTTTCTCAAATAGATAAAATCTTTAAGAAAAAAAGAAAGAAACTCATGCTAGATTAAGATAATGACAATCAGTACAATTAGTAAAAAAAAAAAAAAAGATTATGCGCTTAAAGGGCCTCAATTTGAATTCTTGTTCTACTATCTATTTTAGATAGAAAGATGATATTTCACAGTCTTAATGAAGTGATAAATCTAGAAGAGTGATATAGTGTGATGTGTGTGTAACAGCCCCAGCAATGACCACCCCCCCAATCCCATTGCTGGGTAACCTCTCTTGAGCATTGTGGAAATGGGGCTACCCTGTGGCTTCATTCAATGCGTGTTTATTAAACAACCACCATGTATTTGGGCTTAGTTAGGTCTAACAGAGGAATAAAAATATATCTGGAAAACTTGCTAACTTGCGTGACAATCTGTAGCAGCTGTTGAGGGAAATGGTATATATCTCTAAAACGATCAACAAAGAACATGATCTCTGTCATCACGTCAAATACCATAGTGGGTAGAAAATTAGAAGATACGCCAGAGCACTGTGACATGAAAGAAACTAGAGCAATATTATCCAGACCACATTCCAAGGTATCTCGTAAGAAAATCTAAAAAACAAAAGTTCCAAGATCAAATATATGTGGGAAATCAGAGTGCTATAATACTGTTTTGGAATTCAAGACATGCCCTTGAGAATTGCTCCAGAGAGATAATCTTTTAATATTTGTGACTTGAATTGCTAGTATCTAAAATGGCATTTGCTTGCATTATATTATATATATAAAATATATAACATGTAATATATATCATATATATTATATGATATATTATATAAATAATATATCAGATACATATACATATATATCTTACAATATGTAATATTATAACCTATATTACATATAATAAATAATCTAAATATAATATATATAAATATATATATAATATACAAATAATATAAATCTAGGACTCCAAACAAAAGGATCTACTGTTTTCTGGGAAGCCCACTTGAATCATTAATCAAGATCCCATAAGCTCAAGGTAGGTGTTTATATATATTTTAAAATGCTATCAAGGAAAATGTCTATTGTTAAAACTATAAAAAAAAAATCCATGCTGTCAATTGAACTATAACACGTTTTCTTACTACAAAATTTCACTTTGTACTTACTGATATATTTTTATGGAACTTTATTACATATTACTTCTGTACATGCAAAAAAATATATCTGAAATAAATTGAAACTTTCCTAAAAAAATCTTCATATTTAGAGTTTGAAATTTGGAATCCTTGTCTGTCTAGTCGTGAATGTCCACATTTTTCACAAAATATCAAAAGCATTGGTGGCACAGAATTTCTTAAAATAATCTAGAAGCACTAAAAGTCCTTAGAGATGATTCCGAAGGTGGCTTTGCACCTGAATAAAGCTAGCCCGCTTGCTTTCTTAATTTGGGAATAAAGCACAGCCCTTCACTTGACCACCTGTTCCAGCTCAGCTCACAGTCTTTTGAGGGTCATGGTATCGTCTGTGAGATTCTCTTCTAAGCTACCGACACCCAACATGCACATTTTGATCCCGCACTGCACATGTGCAGGCAATGACAATCATCCCCTCACCACAAGTGTAAGACACATTTGATTTCAAGAGGTGGTAACAAGTGGGCAGAAATGCACAGCAGAACTAGGAATGCCCATCATTCCTTTTAAAAGTCAAACATGGCATTTGAATGGGGATGTTTTGGCCCTCTGAAATCAATGAGTGTGCAAAGGAATGATGGCAAATTTCCTTCAGTGAGTTTGACCTCAACGCCACTATCCTCTACCCAATGACAGAGGATTCCTCTTGGGGGGGTCAACATGAGAGCACAGCAGGAGATGATCTGTAAGAAATACTGTAGCTTCTTTCATGTATTTAAATGTGAGTAATTTGTTTCAGATATTCTCAATACCTATCTCTAGGACTTGCCATTAGCTTCAAGGAAAAAAAAGTTTTCTTTTTTAAGAGTTGATGTATTATTGTTTAATAATGACACATTTTTCAACTTATACAATATGTAAGTTACATTGAGCAAAAAAGTGAAATTAACATTTTGAATTTCTGAGTCCTTTCTGTGTAGAGTGGGTTAAACACAAGGGACTCCTAAGAGAAAAAGTTAAAATTTTTTTCAACATTTAATAGATCTACTTCTCAGAAATAGAAATGTGCTTGACTCTAGCCAACTTCTGTTTCCAAAAGGTTATAGTAGATGTATTGTTTCCTATTCCTCTCACAATACAAAAGAAAATGCTGGACATTATATATAAAACAATCATTCGAAGAGGCTAAAAAGTAGAAAAAAAACAAAGCAGATTGGCTAGGAAACTTGCAACCTGAAGAATGACACAGTGGTGTGTTCCCTGGATTTTCTTTTGGCTTCATATATCCCAGAGTGGGAGCAGAAGACATTGACAATCTGGAAATGCCAACAGGTGCATAGAAGAAAACAAAACAAAATGGGCCAGAAAGTGTGCTTTGTTTAGATAAAGAGACAAACTAGGGCAGTCTAGCAAAACACACTTTTAGAAAATAACCACTCTACTCCAGCCATACACTGCAGAAAAGAACTGGGGCTCCCCACCCCTACTCACCCAACTTAGCAATGGCTAAGTGGTTAGCCTAGACTTCTACCCTCATTGAGTTGTCAAAGGTGCCCCAATAACCCCTGGGTTAGTGTCAGAAAAGGTTAAGAAGGGAGGCCAGACTTCCATTCCCGTCAGCTGGTAATGAGGCTATTCCATACTTATGACATTGGTGTTGACCACATGGATACCTTCATGTCACCACCATCTGGCAGTAAGGAGGTGTCCCTCTCCCTTACACTGGGATGATGTGAAGGAGAGGCCTGGTGGACACTCTTAACTCCCACAATTTGTCCTTCCTTCTTGGTCATCGCAAGCTTCTAAGGGATGCCTCCTATCTCAAGAGGCCTTGTCTCCCGCATCTCTAGTCTACAGCTTTCAATGCTCTGCCTTCTGGCTCACAGTAGCCAGTGCTATGCTTTGTCAAGTTTCATTCAACACTGATGGCAACCGTAACAGTATGTGCTTTCTCTCTGGGCTGCCTTCTGTTACCTGATTTTGAAAGTTTTGTGCCAATATAGCCTGCAATGGAATTTTACTTTTTTTGAGAATGACTCTTCTCAAATGTTGGTTGTGTTTTGTTTAATGTAAAATTTTGAAAAAAAACCGAGGGGAAAATTTGAGAACAAAAGCCATTTACTGAGGAAGACTGAACAGAAAGCTTGAAGGAAGCTGGATTTTAAAGGTTCTGTAAGGACAACGGTGGATTGCCAACTTCTTATTGACGAAAAGAGAGTAAATTGACGAGTAACTTCAGCCACCATTGTACAGATTGTCACTTGAAGAGAAACGCAGTCCTGCTACACTCGCTGTTCTGTGTTCCTCACCCTTGCAGAGGTATGGCTTATCTCGATGTTTCCCTGAGCTCTTAAATTAAGGCAGTAAATTAGATTTGAAAGGACCCTGCAGTTATTTACATATTCAAGGGAACGGTATGAACCAGCTTTCTGGAGTCCACAATATTCCACACATGGACTAAGATGGGGTGTAGTTAAATCCGAAGTGAGATGAAAGTCCTGAATTTGGCTCCATTTCAGGAGAGTAACATGGATGTGTGACATTCTAAAAGAAACAATTCTGTGGTGGCTTGGGCTCCATCTCTTAACATCAGATTGACAGAAGTTATTTGTCAGTCTGAACAAAACCAGGGTATTCAGGGAGGAAGACACTGTGTGGCCTAACTCCCTTTGATTCTCAGAGCAGCACGGGGCTGAGGGACCTAAAAGTTCCTCAAGGTCACAATATGAATAAAGGATTACTGTGGGACTGTCCATGGGATTAGAGGGCTGCAGAACCATGGAACCCAAGTTAAAGGAAATTATAATTATTCTATTCTGAGTTTTTAATCTTGAAACAGTTGTTTTGTTCTTCCATAGATTATTGCTGTCATGAAATAGCCCCATTTTCTTAATGAATACCTATTCATTAGGAAAACTCCTTAGAAAATAAATAAACACCAGCTTACTGTTTCACGTTTTACACTCTCCTGTAGAGCAATTGTTGGAGCTGTACTCCTCATTTATTGGGTGGTACTGGGTCCCATAACTGTCACACTCTTTAATGACATATGTTCATTTCCTTCATGGCATCCATCATACTCTCAGGTTATTACACATATTTAATTACCTGCTTATTGTCTCATGCTTCCAACGTGAATATTAACTTTATCAGGGCAGAGTATATCTAATTTGTTCATCCTTAACTTTCCAAATCTTAACACGTAGTAGGTTCATGATGCATTTATTGAAGAAGTGAAGGCATGGGTTATTAAGCAAAAATGAAAGTCAGAATTTATGAGAAGCTATTAATTTCAGGAATAAATGTATAACTTTGGAATTACTGTGAAATGACTTGAAAAATTATTTGAGATCCTGACCTACCTGGTATTATAAAAACTCACAGAATCCTTAGTGGCATAAGAAATGGAATGTTCCTGCCGAGTGACCACTGTAATCTTTGAATATGCTTTTTAAAAAAACGTTCTAAATGGCTTAATAATACTTTCAATTCTTGTATGTAGTTTTGAGAAATGTGTTAAGTTACCTGGATTTAGTCAAAAGAATGTTGTTACAATGGCCAAATCTATCTCAGCTGGAATACTTTACTGCAAAGCTACATACACAAAGAGACTTGAATGAAAAGTGACAAGATAGCAGAAAACTCTAGTTGATTGATCTTTTTCCCCAAATTCACCTGAAACCATGTATCTGTCCTTTGAACGTAGTCTTCAAATCCATCATACAACTTCATAGTAAGAGAATTTTAGTCTTATTTGAAAACTCATGGGATTTCTGACAAGTTCCAAAGGGGGGGGGATCTATTCAAGCAGAATTATAAAAAAAAAAAATGCAATTCTACAGTCTACATATAGCCACAGACACAAAAATATTAACCCATAGAGAGTCACTCCTTTCTTGGGGAGAAAATACAATTTTTCCTCAAAGTTGGTTAACAGAAAATCATTCCTGTGTCCCTACATCCCATTGACATGTATGGTTTCCTGTGAATACTTTCAGGGAGATCTTTTGTTCTCTCAGGCAACATGAATATTACAAATGTGTATTTTGTGAAATGACAAGGCTTCTTTTAAATGGGAGGCTAAATAATTTACCAAATTCTGATATCGGACCATTATACACTTTCTGTTATTTTTTAAACATTTCTCAACAGACAGTGTTTTGTTCCGGATGCTGAGTGGCTTAAGAATAGGACTTATGGGTCTATTAATGTCACATTAAAGCCCCACCTTTAAAGCTTGAATTATAGTGTTGCCCAGAGATCTGTGTGAAAATCCCAACATAACACTTTGGGAAGAATAATCTATTAAATGTGTTCAGCAAATTCTGGCCCATCAGCCAAATCTGGCCCACTGTCTACTTTTGTACATAAAATTTTAATGGAACACAGCCGTGCCCGTTCATTTGCAAACTGCCTATGGCTGCTTTTGTGTCGTGAGGACAGGGCTGAGTAGGTACAACCGAGACCTTACAGCCTCAAAACTAAAAATATTTACAGTCTGGCCCCTAACAGAGAAAGCTGCTGACCCTGTATTAAACCGTTAGTGACAACTAACCTGACACTTAACTACGCTTTTGAGATTCCATATATTCCACGCCCTAGAGGACAAGTGAGAGTACAAAAGAACACTACGAATATGGGGCTGGCCATGCCAACTGGGAATCCTGGAGAGGCACATGCGGTACAGGTGCCCTCACGGGGTTAATGAGGAAGAGGGGTTGAAACCAGCGGGAATGCACCAAAAACCAACTTCAGCCACGCCATCATTTTGCCAATCAAGGTCTTGCAAAGCAAAGGGGTAAAATTAAAAACAACAACAATGCGGGGTCTTCAGTAAGTTTCTGAGTCACTTGGGTCACTACGGCTGTTTAATGATGCCCAAATTACACACATACATTTCTACGTGAAGAACAACACCAACGACATATCCAAAGACTTACACCATTTGGTTCTCTGCCAAATGAAATAAGATGCAAAAATTTTTTTAAAAAGTGATTAAAAAAATTAATACTACCATTATTTTACATTCGGGCATTGCACACTTTATTCGCTTACTCAAAGTCATGTGAAATTTAAGTTAAAGAACAGCTTTAGTTTTATAGCATCTTAATTAGCCATCAGAAGCACTTTCTAGAGTTTTCTCATAAAACTTAATAATCCACAACAATAGCATTTTCTGACGTTATCAACATATGAAAACATAAGGAAAGCAAGTTCAGATATGTGGTCTCATTGCAAACCCCCAAACTAAAATCCAATTGTCAGTTAGAAATTTATATCTCCTTTCAGGGGAAATAGAAGCATGTGTTTATAATAAAGAGTTGTTTTTTACTAAATACATGGAAGGAAAGCTTTCTTCAGGTTCCTGTCTACCTCCTGGGAAAAGAAAAGACAAATTCAAAAAGTCAAACTAACAATCCAACTACGTATGGATTAGCAGCTTTAGATGATTGGCAAAAATTCCTGGCACTGGGACACATGTCATCCCACAGGAGTGCCATTCGGGTGACAGCAGCAACTTGTGCTGTGACTCAGCAGGCAGATGGAAAGAAGAAGAAGAGAGACTATGAACTCTGGGAAACAAACTGAGGGCTTCAGAGGGGAGGGGGGTAGGGGATTGGGATAGGCTGGTGATGGGTATTAAGGAGGGCACATATTGCATGGTGCACTGGTGTTATACGCAAGTAATGAATCATGAAACATTACATCAAAAACTAGGGATCTACTGTATGGTGACTAACATAATATAATAAAAAAATTATAAAAAAATATATAGAAAAATACAACTGTTTTCCTTCTGAAAAAAAAGAATTGACCAAATGTCACTTAAATTTAAAAATAAGAAATCAACAACAGAAAGCTAACATCCATGCTCCAAGATATTTGGAATAAAGATAATCATGCACAATCTTCCAAGTAACTAATGAACCAAGTAACAAGTTATAGTAGAGATTGAAACATATTTAGAACTAAATTAGCAATGAAAACACAACGTGTCCAAACCTGTTAAATGTGGATAAAGCGGCAGTTTCACAAAACTTTTTGGTCTTAAAGTTTCTATTCAAAAATGATAAATATGGAGAATTAAACTTTTTTTAAAGATTTTATTTGTTTATTTCAGAGAGAGAGGGCCCACAAGCAGAAGGAGGGGCAGAGGGAGAGGGAGAAGCAGACTCGCAGACTTGCAGACTCTCAGGGGGTAACCTGAGATCATACCTGAGCTGAAGGCAGCCACCTAATCAACAGAGCCTCAGGCACCCTGGAAGATTAATCTTAACCAAGAAATCAGGAAAAAGAAAATAGAATAAACCTAAAGAAGAAGATGAAAAGGACCCCCCCAAAAAATAAGAGCAAAAATTAATAGAAAATAGTGAAGTGGCACCTGGGTGGCTCAGTCGTTAAGCGTCTGCCTTTGGCTCAGGGTATGATCCCGGAGTCCTGGGATCGAGCCCCACATCAGGCTCCTCCGCTACGAGCCTGCTTCTTCCTCTCCCACTCCCCCTGCTTGTGGTCCCTCTCTCACTGGCTGTCTCTATGTCTGTCAGATAAAGAAATAAAATCCTTAAAAAAAAAAAAAAGAAAGAAAATAACGAAAACACAATTTTGTATAGAAAGAAGAAATGAAACAAGTTGCTAAAAGATACAGAGAATGTATGATACTATGATACCGTTTATGCATATTTACACTCTTTCAGCAGTAATTCATATTACTTATGGACACATACAAATGCAGGTCACCTATAGGGCAGAACGTAAGGCAAAAGCAAGAAGATGAAGTGTTTGAAACATGCACCTAAGGTCTCTAACATATTATTTTAAAAGAAAAAAGGATTTCTGAATTAAATATGCAAAATGTTCTAATTTACTAAATAAAATATCAGTGATGTACATTAGATATCAGTTTCATTTTTTCATATTTCTATATTTTAACTGTTTGATAATTTAAATATTAGTTTTAATAATGATAAAATATGTATCAGAAGTTATTTAAACGTTCAAACTATTAATTAATTCCATTCTTGACAATTTATTCTAAGAAAATTACTCATTAAAAGAAAAGGAACAAAATCTATGAAGAGAATATATGTATTTCCTGAAAATCTCAATGATTTTTTTAATTCATAAATCATCTATGTTCCAAAATAGAGGAATAGTTAAGTAAATTATGATATATAAACTCAATGGACCGTTATACACTATGTTTTATTAAAGCAATGTAAAACAGTGGAAAATATTTAACATATAATCCTATTAAGCTAAAAGCACAAAATTGTTGATATTCTATTATTGCAATTATCTGATACTATAAATCCATGTAGGAAAAATGAAACAAAAATTGTTCTAATTAGAAAAAAATAGATGAAATATGAAAGCAACACTGAAGGGAGTGGGAAAATCAGTATGTAGATACACAGGTTAAAAGCGGATAAAAATATCAATATTACAAAGTAACATATGTCTTTGTTCTGAGCAGTGACAATCAAACTTTGGAAATGAATACTTTGCTTCTCTGAGTTTTGATTCTCCAGGAAAAGAATGAGGAATGTCAAAGCCCTCATCAGCTATGGTTTAGTGAGGTAGGTTGTGACAAAGTGAAATGTTATTTTATAGCTATAAGAAATATAATTATCACCTGAAAACTACGTGAAGGAAAATGAATGGAATCTCAGTTGCAGGGCACTGAGTGTGTAATGTTAATAGATACGAGGAAAACTTAGGGCTGCGAACTGACCTGGTCCCAGGGTCTAGAGTAGAGCAGGTTGGGTGATAGACCCCGCCGTACAATTTGCCAGAACTCTCCCAAACACAGCTGCTGCACAGACAATGCTTCACTCACCATCCTAAACAAATAGTATAATCATCTTCACCTTCACACAGGAAGAGCAAGTCCCCTGGCTTTCTGCCCAAACCCAAGCTAAATACCAAACGTTCTCAGAATACTCTTTAGTACAATGGTTTCTACTGCTATATTCGGAGTGTGTGAAATGGAAGCAAACTTTTTTCTTCTAAAAAAGGAATTAAGAAGAGAAAAATTGAGTTTAAAATGGAGTTAAAATTGACACATCTCAGGGTTGTTTTTGTTATTTCAACTCTATGACATACAAAAGCTGAAAAAACATCAATAAAATTTAAAGGAGCTATGAAATTGATTTGATTTGATACAATCCTAAGTGGTAGCTTTAAGTAAGCCTCCCCCTTTCTTGTAAATTACCTTGAGCAGAGCTTTTTATGAAATAATGTGCCATTTGCCAAAATCCTATCTTGGTGTTCTGCTCTGCTAGTGAATACCTTCCATTAAGGTTGGGCCAATTACAGAGTACAAACGTTTAATTTTTTTTTTCTTCTTGCCAACACAAAAGCCAAATGTCTGAGAACCCTTTGAGTGGAATGAATTTTCTTCTTGTTTCAAATGAGACTGTATACCTGTATTTCTTGGGATGCTCCCAATTTCTTTCTTTCTTTCTTTCTTTCTTTCTTTCTTTCTTTCTTTCTTTCTTTCTTTCTTTCTTTCCTTCCTTCCTTCCTTCCTTCCTTCCTTCCTTCCTTCCTTCCTTCCTATTTATAAAGATCTTATTTATTTGTCAGAGAGACAGAGAGAGAGGAAAGAGAGAGCACAAGCAGGAGGAGCAGCAGGCAGAGGGAGAAGCAAGGTCTTCACTGAGCAAGAAGCCCGATGCAGGACTCGATCCCAGGACCCTGGGATCATGACCTGAGCCAAAGGCAGATGCTTAACTGACTGAGCCATCCCCAGATGCTCCCAACTGTTGAAAAAGGCTTCTAAAGCTCACAAAATCATGGTGACACCCTTCTTCAGGCTACAGCTGAACAAGTGATGGGTTAGCTATACGGATTTTTGCATGGTGTAGCGACTCCTCTATCTAGTGGCATAGTGGGTAGTAACAAGGGTATTTCCCAGCAGAAATTGTTGGTTTTCCTTCAGTTAGCAAAATTAATTGAAGAGAAGCGGTAGCTGGCTAAGATCACTCTCTCAGCAAAGAGCTGAGAGATTTTTATTAGTAGAATTTCATGCAGTTGGATACTTAATTGCATGAGATTCTATTGTTGATATCTCTTTGGCTAGAATCTTTCTGACCAGAATATTTTACAGTATTCCAATCATATTTTTATGTGGTAATTTCATGCATTCCAGTGAATAGCAGATTTATATTTCCTATTTGGATATTGTGAAGAAAAAACTTAGATTTTTTCCTTCCTATGTAAAGAAAAACATAGTTCTTCCCCTATTATGTCTTTCTTCCCTGAGAATCTCCTTTTCTCCTCACACAGAACACTTCTGACACTTCTGGTCACCAAATGTGTGTGTGTGTGTGTTTTTCCCTGCAACGAGCCAGTCTCCAATATAGGTGGGCATCCTACAGTTTTCAATTCTGACGCTATCTACCTGGAGATACCATCAGATCTCACAAGCAGGGGCTCAGTCCCACAAGACTGCTCCCTGCCCCAACTTCAGATGACGGTTACCACCAGGTTTCTGACCAACTGGCTATAGATCGGAGCCTCCAACCACCTCCTATTCAGGTTTGATGAATTTGCCAGAGAAGCTCACAGAACTCAGGGAAGCACTTACTCAACGTTTATCAGTTTATTAAAGGATATGATGAAGGATACAGATGAAGAGATACGGAGGGTAAGGTCTGTAAGGGTCCTGAGTGTAGGGGCTTCTGTCCCTGGGGAGCTGGGAAGCATCACCCTCCCAGTGTGAATGTGCTGGCCAGGCTGGAGCTTTCCAAAGCCCCCACTATTATGATTTTGTGGAGGCTTCCTTCTGTAGACACAACCAACCATTAGCTCCATTTCCAGCCTCTGTCACCTCTCTGGAGGATGAATGGCAAGGCTGAAAATTCCAAGTTTCTAATCATGGCTTGGTCTTTCTGCAGACCAGCCTCCTTCCAGGAGCCCACCAAGAGTTACGTCAATAGAACAAAAGATGCCCCTAGTTCTGTTAGGAATTTATAAGGGTTTCGGGAGCCCCATGTCAGGAATGGGGTCAAAGACAAATATCAGAAAAGCAGATGCAATTAGTGTTCTTACATCACTTAGGAAATTATAAGGACTTTAGGAGCTCTGTGCCAAGAACTGGGGACAGAGACTGATATAGACATATATTTTTTCTATTATCTCACAGATACTAACCTCAACGACTTGAAATGATAAACCTTTTATAAATTGTATCTGAGAAGAGATGAGGGAAATAATAAATAAAAGACCCAATATGTTTAATATGCTTGATGAGAGGTTATCATTTCTACTGGGATGTGATCCCCAAAAGATTGACATTTCCATGTCCATAAAAACAAACTAGAATAGCAAAGCAAGTGTAGGGACACATTTAGTAAATTCCTGCAGCTGACTCTTTCCCATGACTGGTGTATTTCCTTATTCATTTGTGTACATACAAATTCAATGTTTCTGTCAGCAGTGGAAAGTTAGATACTTAATTATTCAATATGGTTTCACATTTGAGTGTCAATAAACATTCCTGCCAATTTCTAGAGATAACTTTGTGATGGCCCTTGAAAAATGTGATGAAAATGCTGTGTTTGGGCAAGCTGTGATTTCAGCGAACCCCCCTTTCCCGTGGCTAATGGAGTACCATGATAGCAGAGATAATCCAGGACACGGGGATAATCCTATGTCATATAGATTTGACTTGAAGAACATCATATTTTCTAAAGCAGATTTACTTTTTTGGTTCAGCTGGGTTGAGGCTAACAATCAAACGTGTTGGTTTTTCCTTGGAGAGTGAAAGCTGAACTATTAGGTGCTAGAGGAAATGAGCTTGTCACTGCTACGTCTGTGGCTCCCTGTCCACGGAATTGATGGGCTGTATTTGTTCACAAATGCTGTTCAAAATATATTAGATGATAATAATTTTCATTAACTTCATTGTTCTTAATGCATTTTAAAGCACTTTCAAAATGATCTCATTTGAACCTTTCACTAAATTAGTGAGGATTTAAATTTGGCTTTAAAAAAGAAACAATTCGAGAAAAATTTTAGCATATGTCGTGGCCATAAAAAAAATCCCCTTTTCGTATGTAATAATGCCACCTTTTTCTTCTAGAGAATTATTTCAAGAATGATCCTAGTAATGATCACCAAATTACATGGCACTTTTAACATTTCATGTACTCTGAGAGTTTGATAATTTCCACTGCAGGACTGTCAACTTTTCTGCTTGTCAGCACTGGGTCATTTTATTATATAAAATGAGAAATATCCTTGTCAGATGCTCATTTGTCAAACTTCTAGGAACATGATGATTCAGTTTCCTATAGGAAAAAGCATTATTGCCTACTCCAATAATCATGCCTCCTGTGTTTCTCACAGGTAAGTTCTTCTCCCTGTGCTGTGCCATTCTGGAATCCCATCACCCATGAGGTACCCTGATTCCCCAGAAGAATCTCTCACAGCCTCTGGGCAATAGAGGAGAGCCATCACTGAAATTCCCAATTTCAGATGCCTCCTTTATTAAAGCATTCCTTACTACTTTATAACGATTTAAAAGTTTCATGTAGGCTGACTTTGTACAAAGAGAAAGATTTGTCATTCTTAGGCATTACAAGGTAAATCCGTTTTAACTTTCCCAACTCCTAAAGGCTTCTGAGTCCTTCAACACATGTCAAAAAATGTACAGCATCTCGGCATCTCCGCCTCATTTGCTATAGGCTGTTCTCATGCTTAGGCTTCAAGGAGCCATTTCTGAAAATTATTCGGTCCAGCTATAGGCATTTATGCTGACATTTTGAATCCAGAGTCATGGGCAAATACACTCATATGAACGAATGATCTTCTATTTAGCTTTATCTTTCGTGTCTTCGGCTCTAACACCGTCAAGGCCCATGATCATGCATATTCACTCAGTAGCTGCTGGTTCATATCTTCCAGGTGTCCTCTTCCTTTCACACATTTATAGAATTGCTTTCCAGTGCACTTGGGACATGCTAAAATCTGATTCTGGTTATTGGCCTGGAGGCAATAAATGGTGGTGAATTTCAGGAGAATGGTAACATTCTAGTAGACACTGGAGATCTTCCTGTGGTTTCCATGTTGACTTCAGAGATTCAATAGTCTTGACTCATCCACTCAAATTTTCCCATTCTACCCAACTTTGCTATTATGATACTGGCATTGACATCAAAGACCTTTGGAGACTGCTCATTTATTTTCCATGGAGGCTCTGATAACTTTATGATCATAGCCTGGGCCTGACTTTAATCATGATCTGCTATGTGTCCGCACTATATTGGAATCTCCTTTAAACTGAATAAGTTTTCTAGCTTTCATAGCTTCCCTTATGTTAGCTGCATTGCTCCTATAATTTTATTTTGCAAGCTCTCCGATTTAATTAAAATGGATATCTCCAACCACAGTCTTCATAATTAGCATTGTCTCCATAGTGATTAAATGATGTGCCCATCTGATCTCCTTAAGCCTTAGATTCCACTTGCATCTCATCAAAATTAATGCACAGGTCAAAATTTCAGTAATTGTGGTGTCACTTCATGTCAGGGGTTACAATCACCTCACTTATCACAAGACAGGTGAGCAAGCCAACCCTAAAATCTCACTCTGATATCTGCATTTGTGGGATATTCCCAGTACGAATTGTCTTAGCCCAGATTCCTTAAAGTATAGAGCCTGAGGTAAAGATTGTGAGCTGTGGCTTTATTTGGAAAAGCAACCCTGGGGCTGCGAAACTAAAGAGTGAGGAAATGGAAGAGTGAGTCAGGGAAGAGAAAAAAAACAACACAGATGGGTGCATTACCCACCTGGCCACAGCTTCAAAAATAAAACACAGTTTCTAGGCCATGAGGGTCATCTTCAAGACGGGATGTGTGAACCCAACTCGGCTTGAACAGTTTTCCAGGAAGAAGAAATGAGAGGAATTGATCATTCATTTCTCTAGTCTGCTTTTGATTCCCAAAGTGGGTCATATTTCCCAGACTTCTGTGTTATGTTACAAGTCTCTGGGAGACTGAGTTAGGAAAACCAGATCCCATGAGCTGGTGGTTTCCAACTAACTCAGGAAGTGCTACAGGGAGCCAGAGACTCTGTGAGTCTGGCCAAGTTGTACTTTATTGTCACAGGTATTAGGAAAAGAGCTGAAGACAGTAATAACAAGGGATTTTCATTTATTCAAGATTTTGAGGAGGCAGAGATGACCTATCTGGAGAGACATATTAATTCATTTTGGTTCATTATTAATTTTTCCAAATCTCCTTACATTCCTTTTTAACTTCTTATACCATCTATATATTATGCAGATCATTGAATCAATTTTAATGAAACAGAACATATAGCACAAATTTGAGATGTCTTGAATTTGAAGCAAATTAATTATGAAGTACAGGTAGAGCACCTAGTTGAAGATTTCTGATATATAAGATGGGAATTCAAAGCCCGGGATCAGAGCAGAAGATGCAGATTTGAGAGTCAGAAGTTGAAGATGTGCATCTGAATGAAAGTGATGAAAGAGAGATCACAGAAAGAGAGGGGGAAACTGCCAAAGGCTGAAACTGTATATTTTAGTGTATCTGCTTATATGGATTTGCAAAAGTGCTTCTTCAAGTTTACACAGGTCTGAATTCTAGCAGTAAAACTAACTTGTGAATAGTAGTTAAGGAAACATTACCACAAGTATTATGTAATTATTACCACATATCTAAAAAATAAGTTTTAATGTGGTAAGTGCCGCGTATGGCCTCTGAAAATAACCATTCCCCTGCCTTCTAGGTAGAGAGGTTAGAAATTGAAAAACTGATTTTCAAGGGTTCCTTAATCTTGACTACTGGATATACATTAAGTTTCTCCAGTTAGTTTTACCGCTTGAAGTTTAAAAGACACAGGTGTGCTAGAGATGGTTGTCCTGGCGATATGACTGTGAAGGCTAACACAGATGCTGAGATCTGGAGATTTGGAAATAATTATGGTGACTGAACTCATGGATTCAGTGTCTGGTGAGCCAAAGGCATCACAGGAATCTCTCATCTTTCTTTTTCATAATTAGACCCCTTTCTTTCACTCCCACTCATTCCTTAACTCTGCAATGACTAATATGTTTTCCATTTCTGAATTTCCATTCTGAAATATTTTTTCATTTCAGTTATTCTATTGCTGGCTAAGGCTACCATAACCAAGCATCACAGACTGGGTGGTTTAAAAAAAAAAAAAAAAAAACAGCTTATTTCCTCATGGATCTAGAGGCTAGAAGTCCACGATCAAGGAGTCATCAGGGTGGGTACTTCTGAGGTCTTCTCTTCTTGACTTGTAGATGGCCATCTTCTCCTTGTGTCTTCACGTGTTCTTCCTTGTGTATTTGTCCCAATGTCCTCTTCCTATAAGGACAGCGGTTATACTGGCTTAGGGTCCATTCTAATGACCTCATTTTATTTCAATTACCTCTTTACAGACTCTTTTTCCAAATACAGTGACATTCCAAGTACTAAGGATCCGGATTTCAACAGACAGATTTTGGCTGGGAAACGATTCAGCCCGTAATAGTTATGTAAATGGAATCATACAGTATGTTATCTTTTGGATTGGCTTTTTTTACTCAGCCTAATTCTCTGGAGATTTATTCAGGCTGTTGTTGTGTTAAACAATTTGTTCATTTTATTGCTAAGCAATATTTCGTGGTATGCATATACAAGTTTCTTTACTCATTCGCTCCTTGAAGAACATCAGGGTTGTTACCAGTTTTTGACTGCTTGGAATAAAGCTGTCATAAACAGTCACGCACATGTTTTTGTCTGAACATGAGTTTTCATTTCTGTGGGATAAATGCTCAAGAGAGCCATTTCTGGGTCATATGGTAGTCCACTGTTTCGATTTTTAAGAAAATGACACAATATTGTTTTAGAGTGGCTGGACCATTTGTATTCCTACAAGCAGTATAGGAATGAACTGGTTCTCCGTATCCTCACCAGCGTTTGGTGTTGTCACTTTTTTCTTTTAGCCATTCTGATTGATGTGTAGTGATATCTAATAGTGGCTTTAATTTGCATTTCCTTAACAGCTAATGATAATAAATGGCTTTTTCATGCACTCATTTTACTTAGATCTTTGATTTTTTTTGATCAGTCTTGTTTAGTTTTCAGCATATAGTCACTGCAAATGTTTTGTTACACTTACACCTAAGTATTTCTCTTATTTAGCTTGTACACGGTATTACATCTTCGATTTTGGCATTCATCTGTTTATTGCTAATATGTAAAAATACAATTGATTTTTGTAGTTTATCTTGTATCATGAGACCTTACTAAACTGACTGTTCTAGGAATTTTTTTTAAAGATTCCTTTGGAATTTTTGCATAGCCAATTATGTTATCTGCAAATAGAGATAGCGTTTTTTTTTTTCCTTATCAGTGTGCCTTTAATTTTTTCTTGCTATATTCCACTAGCTACAACTTGTAGCACTGTATTGAATAAGAGTGAGGAAAACAAATATACCTGCCTTGTTACAGATCTTAGGGGGAAAGGATTCAAACCAGAGAAAAATGTTAGCTGTAGGACTTCTGTGGATGCTTTTTACCAAACTGATGAAGTCCCCTCATTCTTATTTTTCTGAGCACTTTTTATCAAGAATGGATGTTGAATTGTGTCAAATGAAATTTCTGCAATTGATATGATTATGTATTTTTTCTTAATTAGCTAATGCCGTTGATTGACTATTGAATATTGAACTAGTCTTTATCCCCAGATTAACTAACTATTGACCTAGTCTTACATGCCTCATCTTAACATCCCAAGGATTGGATTACTTGGTCATGGTGTATAATTCTTTTTATATATTGCTGAATTCAATGTGCTAATATTTTGTTGAGGATTTTTGGATCTATATTCATGAAGCATATTGGTCTGTACTTTTTTGTTTTTTATTTTGTACTGTCTTATCTGATGTTATTTTCAGTATAATGCTGGCTTCATAAAATAAAATGGGATGCTTTACCTCTTTTATTGTCTGAAGAGTGCATACAATATTCGTATGGGTAGGATTCATATTAGGCATTGTATGACAGTTTGGCAGAATTCTTCAGCAAAACTCTCTGGAGCCTGGAGATTGTTTTTGGTGGGGGGGGCGGGGTGAAGAGTAGTTATACTCATTAGATTTACTTAACAGCTCTGGGCTATTCGAATGGTCTATTTCATATTAAGTAATTTTTAGTAACTTGCGTTTTTCAAGAAAGGGTCAGTTTCATTCAAGTTGTCAAATTTTCTTTCTCTCTTTTGCTCAGTCTTACTAGAGGTTTGCCAATTTTACTGATATTTCCCAGAGTTATACCTTTGTTTTATTGTTTATACTCCATTGTTATTGCTCTCAAATTCATTGATTAAGGCTCTCATCTTCATTATTTTTCTCCTGCTACTTGGTTTAGGTGTATTTTGTTCTTCTTTTTTATGTTTTTGCGATAAGAGCTTAGAATATTGTCTCTTTTCTAATTTGTATATTCAGTGCTATAAATTTCTCTCTCAACACTACCTGTGATATGTCATGTAGATTTTGATATATTGTATCTTCTTTTATATTCAGTTCAATGTATTTTTAATATTTCCCCTGAGACTTTATCTTTTAATCATGGGTTATTTAGTAGTATGTTGTTCAGCTAAAAGTGCTCATTAAATTAATATATTAAGCTGTAGCTACTGTGCTACGTACCTGATTATGGGACATCAAGTCATTATGCATGATATGATAATACTGGCTGGAATTTATCTGTTGCTACATTATCATCCCATTAAAGGGTTATTTTTAAAAACAGTGTAAAGAAACATTCTTCCAGTGGCTAAATTTGTGAGCAGTACACTTGAACATCTACTTCATATGGAGAGAGAAACAGTCATAGATACAGATATGCACTCATGGGAAATAATGAACACCTTAGCTGTTTGGCCAGGAGCCTGAAAAAACAATGAAACATTAAAGCAAAAGAGGCCTAGGAAGAAGTGAATAGACTGACATAAATAGGCACGAAGTCTTCCGATCTTTATATCTTGTGTAGATGACTCCCAGAAGGCAACCACCGTAGAAGGAACTCTCAACGGGATCGACAGATGACCTGACCTCTGGAACTTACTCCTTGGCAACTTAATGTCTGTGTAATGGATCTACGAATGGAAGCATCACAGTGGCATCATTGGAAGCTGTACAAGCATACCTCATTTTATTGTGTTTCACTTTATTGTGCAGACACTGAGTATTTTCTTTTTAACAAATTGAAGATTTGTGATAATCCTGCAAACGTCTATCAGGGCCAGTTTTATAACAGCATGTGCTCACATCATGTCTCTCTGTGCCACATTTTCATAATTCTCATAATATTCCATACTTTTTCATGATTGTTACAGTGATCTGTGATCATAATCCTTGCTCTCACTATTCTAATTCTTCAGGGCACCATGAAATGTGCCTATACAAGACAGCAAACCTCATCGATAAATAGTGTGTGTGTCCTGACTGTTCCACTACCTGGCTGTTCCTCCTCTTCTTCTGCCTCCCCTGGGACCTCCCTATTCCCTGGGAGACACAACAATATTGAAGTCAGGCCAATCAATAACCCTGCAATGGCCTCTAAGTGTTTAAGTAAAAGGAAGAGTCACATGTCTCTCCTTTTCTTTCTTTCTTTCTTTCTTTCTTTAAATTTTTTGTTTTGTTTTGTTTGAGAAAGAGCATGCATGCACAAGTGGGGGGTGGGGAGGGTCAGGGGGGAAGAGAGAACCTCAAAGAGACTCCCTGCTGAGTGCAAAGCCTAACATGGGGGTCAATCTCACAACCCTGAGATCATGACCTGAGCCAAAATCAAGAGGCAGATGCTTAACTGACTGAGCCACCCAGGCACCCCACTCTCCTTTTAAATCAAAAGCTAGAAATGATTCAGCTTAGGAGGAAGTTGTGTTGATAGCTGAGATAGGCCAAGAGCTAGGTCTCTTATGTCAAACAGTTAGCCAAGTTGTGAATGCAAAAGAAAAGTTCTTGAAGGATATGAAAAGTGCTACTCCAGTGAACACACAAATGACAAAAAAGCAAAACAGTCTTATTGTTGATATGGAGAAAGATTTAGGGGTCTGGAGAGAAGACCAAACTAGCCACGATATTCCCTTGAGCCAAAGCCTAATCCCAAGCAAGGCCCTCATTCAATTCTATGAGGGCTGAGAGAGGTAAGGAAGCTGCAGAAGAAGAGCTGGAAGTTAGCCGAGGTTGGTTCACGAGGTATAAAGAAAGAAGCCATTTCCAGAATGTGAAAATACACAGTGAAACGATAAATGCCGATGCGGAATATGCAGTGAGTTATCCAGGCTGTCTAGCTAAACAATGACAGTGGCTACACTAAACAACATTTTCAATGAGGATAGAACGCCTTCTATTGGAAGAAGATGCCAGCTAGGACTTTCATAGCTAGAGAGGAAAAGTCAATACCTGGCTTCAAAGCTTCAAAGGACAGGGTGACTCTCTTATTAAGGACTAACGGAGCTGGTGACTTTAAGTAGAAGCCAATGCTTCTTTGCCATTCCAAAAATCCTGGGGCCCTTGAAAATTAATTGGAATCTAGTCTGCCTGTGCTCTATAACTGGAATAACAAAGCCTGGATGACAGCACATCTATTTACAACAGGGTTTACTGAATATTTTAAGCTCTCTGTGGGAACTCATACTCAGAAAATGAAGATGTTTTCCAAAATAATATTGTTCACTGATAATGCTCCTGGTGCTTCAAGAACTATGATAAAGATATACAATGAGATTCATGTTGTTTTCATGTCTCTTAACACAAGATTCAGTCTGCCACTCATGGATTGAAGAGTCATTTCAACCGTCAAGTCTTATTATTTTAAAAATACATTTTGTAAGTCTAAAGCTGCCATAAATAGTGATTCCCTCTGCTGGACCTGGGCAAAATAAAGGATTCACCATTTGAGATGCCATAAATAACATCCATGATTCATGAGAAGAGGTCAAAATACAACAGGAACAGGAGTTTGGAAGATGTTGATTCCAACCTGCATGGATGACTTTGAGGGATTCAAGGCTTCAGTGGAGGCAGTATCGGCAGGTATGGTGGAAAAAGCAAGGGGACTAGCCTGAGAAGTGGAGCCTGAAGACAGGACTGAACTGCTACAATCTCATCATAAAACTTAGAAGGATGAGTTTTTTGCTTCTTATGGGTGAGCAAAGAAAGTGGTTTCTTGAGATGAAATCTTCTCCTGATGAAGATGTCAAGGTTGTTGAGAGGACAACAAAGGATTTAGAATATTACACAAACTTAAACATTGGCAGGGTTTGAGACTACTGGCTATAATATTGGAAGAAGTCCTACTGTGGGTCAGATGGTATCAAACAGCATCCCATGCTGCAAAGAAATGATTCATGAAAGGAAGAGTCCATTCATGTGGCGAACTTTACTGCTGTCTCCTTTTGAGAAACTGCCATGGTCACCCCATCATTCAGCAAACACCACCCTGATGAGTCACAGCCATCAACATCAAGACAAGACCGTCCACCAGCAAAAATATTATAATTCACTGAAAACTCAGGTCATGGTTAGCATTTGTTAGCTATAAAGTATTTTTTAATTAAGGTATATATATTTTTAAAAACATAATGTTTGAACACTTAATAAACTACAGTGTAAGGTAAACATAACTTTTATATGCCCTGGGGAACCAACAAATTCATTTGTCTCACTTTATTGTGATATTTGCTTTACTGATGTGGTCTGGAACCAAACCTGTAGTATTTCCAAGGTGTGCCAGTTCATGACCCAAGCAACATGAATTCCCATACCTCCACTGATCTAACTACTGCTACTGATGACTACCCAAACCACTAGTATCATTGATAGACTGATACTTAACCACTGATATGGTACAATTCCTCAGTGAGACCAAATAGCTTACTAGGTGGTAGGTTGATTACACTGGACCATTTCTACCATGGTGGAAGAGATACATTATCTTTACTGATACATACTCCATTACCAGTGCCTCTACCAGCACCAACAACTGAGATTATATGAAATACCAGATTTAGGGGAGTCCTAATATCCTATAACAATGCTTCAGTTCAAGGGCTCATTTCATGACCAAATAGTTACATTGATAGATACGTGACCAAAGGATTTATTGGAGAAGCAGCCAGCTGGATAGATGCATGGAACTGCCTGTTGAAGACAGATCTTGTATCAACTGAGCTTAAACACATAGGTTTTGAATATTATCTTCCAGGATGTGGGACAGCATCTAAACCAATGGCCAATACTGTGTCCTGTGTCTGGGCCAATTAGAATAGATGAGTCTAAAACCTATGGGAGTAAGTAGGAATAATCTCCTCACTATAATAACTACTGCCTTTCTCAGGGAATTTAAACTTTCTTTCCCCCAAAGTTGTAATTTTTAAGCTCCAATAGAAGCTTTGATTCTTTGTCAGACACAGGGGAATTCTTCCACCGTAGAACACAATAAAGGTTTCACTCTTTTGATACCTGAAATTATCACCTGATTATTTTGACTTTTCATGCCAAAAGAATAGCAGGCTAAGAATGGAGTTACTTGACTGGAAAGGGAAATTGACTCCAATCTCTAAAAAGGCCTACAGTTACAACTACACAAAGAAAAGTCAATCCCAGTTGATTCGCTAGAATGTCTTTTGGTGCTGCCATGACCGGTAAAAACTGTGAACAGATAGATCTCTGAACAAGCAAGAAACCAGACTCCTCTGAGTTTGAATTTAACATCTAGGTCACTCCAGAAAGCAAGCAAGCCAGATGAGAGAAAGTAATGGCCAAGGAAGAGAGCGATCGTGAATGGGTGGTGGAAGAGGGAGATGATAAGTCTAAGTGTTGGCTGCGGGGCTAGCTGCAGCATTGCAGACCACAGTTTCAATTTTCTGAGATTCGTTAATACTTTAAAAGAGACAAAGCCTGTGCATTCCCTGTTAGAGAAGATATGATAGCATCCTGTTCTCACATGAGCTCTAGATATCATAAAAGGCTGTAGGCAGATCTGAAAGGCACAATGGTGGACTCTACCAGACTCGGTGTGCCTGCCTCTTCAATCTCAGTCTTGTGCTTAATGGAGAATCCTGGACTCCACTGCCTTCACGTCTTCTTCTGACACTACCCGCAGCGACAGCCTGCCTTGGGATAAGAACTGAAATTTAGCACAGCCCCTGCTGCTATGGTGACAGAGGGGGCTGCAGCAACTCTAGTAGTAAGTCTCATGAACTGGACCCACAGGGACTCTGTTTCCTTCCATCTCTTTCTGACTCAGCAGAAGAACTAAGACTCAGGATATAACATCTACCTCGTCCAGCAATTGCTTAGACAGGCTGGGAAAGGCAACCCAGACCAGGCAATTTAATGCCTGTGGAGAGAATCTTAAAATGAGGGACAGAAAATTCTGAGAATCTGGCAGGTGAATATCCTTCCCTTCCTCCTCCCAGTGGACTTTACTAAGGCAAAGCGATTCCACATGGCTTTTCTGGAAGACACTTTTCATGACAGACAACCAGCTGTTTGCCTTCCCTCATTCTTGCCTCACTTCCTTTCCCCCCAGTCCTCAGCCTGGAACTGCCCCGCTCAATAAAGTCCTAGCACACAAGCTTTCCTCATGCCTTGTTTTCCAGGGAACGCTTGATAAAGTAAAATAACAGAAATAAAGTTAATATGAGGTAAAATATGTAAAAAAGTAAAATAGTGTATTTATCAAACAAAATGCACATCTTACATTCTACAAAAACATTGGAGATAGGATTTTTAGAAATAAACATAAAGAAACAAAATCCTTGCCTAATTCAAATGTCCATAAGGTAATAAAAAACATACTAATCAGGAATTAACTGTACTCTGCAAAGTGGGTAAAATGGACAATCCTAGATTTCATAAATGACAGAAAGTACCTTGTCTTCTTCCATTTGTTTAAATTTGTGAGAACTAATACCATTTAGTGGTATCCTAGAGAGTTACCAGTTATTTTCATGAAGATTGGAAAATAATTCAGAGAGTATTTTGTATATGGAAGAAAAATCAATTTCAAAAAAAAATGTTTTATGTTAGGTGCTATAGTACATACTAGGTTCTGTTGAAACAAGTATTTCTGATGTCAAGAACTCATATAAACCAATGCATACATGTGTGGGTACATGTATAAAGTAGAATGGCATAGTTTCTAACTCAAGTACGTCAGGGAGCTTTGGGGGGGAGAACAGTGAATGGATTAGTTAGTTCTGCATGAGGACAGCAGGGGGGAAAAACACCACTTCACTAATGACGTGAACTGTAGAATGAAATTTGAAAAAGGAAATGTACAACCAGGGAAATAAATTGCACAGACACACACACACACACACACACACACACACACGCACACACACTTTTTGTTTTCCTGGCAAAGGGATCCGTGTGAGACATGAAACTGTGAAACATTTTGGGAGCTTTGAGGAACTGAAAGACGGACCATGGGGTCCCGGAAAACCAGCAGAATGGCGGTGGTGAGAAAGAATGTTTAATAGGTTAACAGGGCTGACTGCCAGATAGCAAAGAACCCTTTACACCACATCAGAATTCTAACCTTGTCCTTGGGAAATGGGAGCGGTGAGAGAGGATGTTTAACAAGTAAAGATACAGCAGGTAACACAGGACTGGTTACACCATGAAAGGATCTGTACCTTCCTGCTGGGAACCACTGAGGGGTCTTAAGCAGTGGGCTATAACATAAATTTCATTTTGGAAAAATCCCAGTGACAGTAACATGAAGAATGGAAATGGCTTTGGGAAGAGGTGGCAAAACTAGGGGCAAGAAATCATTTGGACATTGTTATGATAATCAAGCCAAGAGAGATGACAGAAGCTTGAATTAAGGTTGGATGGAGCGCTGGAGAAAGGAGCTGCGGAGCTGCTGGGCAGGTAATAGGGAGCGAAGCAGAGCGCTCCCTGGATGCAAAGGAGAACTCTGATAGGAGGCTGCTCATCAACGGAGAGCTCACTCGGCGTGCGGTGTTGCAGTAACCGCTCTGCATAAATTAATACGTTAATGTTTATCTTAGTTTGGTGACCGGATGGATGACAGTTCCATCTATAATTCAGCATACCTGGGAAAAACAAGTTTATAGGACTCACCACATTTCTTCCGCTTACTAGCAAAGTCAGACAACTCTGAATCTCAGTGTTTATCAGCTGAATATAATTTCAACCTTGCAAAATCACCGGGATAGTTAAAGGAGATATAATACAGAATGCGCCGTAACACACAGTAGGCTTTCAAAAATACTATTGTCCTCCCTCTCTTCTTTCTACTTTTTAATTTAAAAATTTATCTACAACAGAACGTGCTTTTTTGATAAAAGGAAGAGACTTTAATCATAATATTAAATGGCTAGATTATGCTAATATTGTGTCACGGTTTTCAAATTTGGGTTCATGACGGCAATTCCAGCTGTTACTACTACATATTTCAACTTGTTTTTTTTTTTTTTTTTTGGATAAAATTTTACTGGAATAAGTGAAAAAATATACACATTTTGAGTTTGAAGCTATAGCAAAGTTCCTGCAACATTATATCCCAGTAGGCATAGGACACATTTATTGTGGTTGTAGTACAGATTTTTTTCCTTTTATTTTTTTTATAAGTCAAAGCATAGCTTTGGATAAGTCTGAACGATTATGTAGCCTATATATCTTATTGGAACTGTAATTTGTGTTTAAATAATTCTTTCTTCTTTTCTTACTTCTTTACTTTCTTACTTTAATTTAACATCTCATTAGTCAGGTCAGTCGCTGTTTTACCCATTAAGCCTTTCATTTAAATTTACGAAACAGTCAGGCTGTTACGAAAATATGAGATACCATAAAACACCCTCACTGGGTGGGTAGCACGGCTTAATTGTCCAGAGCATGGATTCAATCTCCTTGAAAAGTACCGCTGCCCTGTGATAGCTCGCTATTATTGCCGAGTAAATTATGTCTGTGTCTCTAGCACCTGGAAATGTTAAGAATGCAGTACATCCATTGCGTGCATTCATTGCTGAAATGCTCATGACCTTGACTGAGGACAAACAGATCGTTTTTACAAATAATACTCTTTGTTCGCCAACAACTCTCTGAAGGGAAAAGAAAACATCCCGTGGAGTCCCCAGGGATGACCAACTCACCATTGAGTTCTCAGCCACCCTCTTCTGGCTTTCAGCTCTTCATAGATGGCCAGGCGCTCCTAACATGGCAAGTATTCATTGAGATTACAGTATCTCTTTTGGAACCTATGACCAAACTACCAATTAGCCCATTGTTATCAGCACGGACTAAATCAGACAAACCCTGTTTTTCTGAAAACAATCAGCTCATGGATATTTACTGAGGACAAACCGAGTTAGTCACTCTATGTGTCTTGGCGCAGACGTTCCAGAGGTAATGTGGAGATTTCCAAGGGAAAGCCGGCATCGTAAATTGTCAGGTACAAGAAAGAAAAATAAAACCTTGAAATCAATTATTCCTGGAGACTTCTGACCAACAAGGTTTTGTGGATACTAACTGGGAAGTGTCAAGTGTGAGCCAACACATCTATGTTAAAAAATACAGGCAACCTGTCTATATGATTAATCTATTTACACAGCTAAGATATTTATAGGCTTAGAAGCGATAATTCTGAAAAACAACTGTTACCTCTCTGGAGCAACCTAACCTCATGAGTCAACGTATTTTAAGCATAGAATTAGCTTCATCTTGCTCTATTTCCAAATTGAAAATAGTTGATCTGATTTATATATATGATTATTCACACTTTTTAAAAATTTTATTTATTTTAAAAATATTTATTTGACAGAGAGAGAGAGAGCACAAGCAGGGCAGCATCAGGCAGAGGGAGAAGCCGACTCTCCACTGAGCGGAGAGCCCAAGGTGGGGCCTGATCCCAGAACCCAGGGATCATGACCAAAGCCAGAGGCAGACGCTGAACCGACTGAGCCACCCAGGCGCCCCAGGTCACACTTTTTTTTAAAGAAAAACAGAACTCTATATACACTTTAGCTCCTATTATTATTATTAAATCATACTACACATCTCATCAAAATTTGTTTTGACCAAGAGTATCTGACTTATTAAGAATACTTCTGCTGGGGCGCTTGGGTGGCACAGCGGTTAAGCATCTGCCTTCGGCTCAGGGCGTGATCCCGGCATTCTGGGATCGAGCCCCACATCAGGCTCTTCTGCTATGAGCCTGCTTCTTCCTCTCCCATTCCCTCTGCTTGTGTTCCCTCTCTCGCTGGCTGTCTCTATCTCTGTCAAATAAATAAATAAAATCTTTAAAAAAAAAAAAAAAAAAGAATACTTCTGCTGAGGAACAATTAAGCCTTCTGTGAATTTTTAATGATAGAGCCAAAAAAAAAAAAAAAAAAGGACTAAAGTGATCTTTCTGTTAGTACCGGTGTTAAAATAAAAGTATCTATCTCGTATGGATACAGCTTAAATAACTAATTGCAGATGGTGCTGGATGCGGGCTACGTTCTTGTTTTAATCAATGAGAAGTTAGCCACAATAACAAGAAGAATTTTGTGCTCCTGCTAAAGGAAAGTTTATGTTTGGGGAAGCGACAACATGGAGAACCATGTTCTACAGTGTCAGTAGTTTTTTTGTTTTTTATTTTTTCTTAAGTCTACAGCAATCATCCTGCCGCAAGTTTCCAGCGGGAAATACCAGAGCTGATACTAACAAGGTACATTTGAGATACAAATTGAATGAGAACTAAATATTGCAATAAATAAAAGAGCCCGCTTTTCCTTAAGTGAACTGTGGGTAGGAACAATTCAGGGGGTAGAAAGTGGAGTCACTGTACATTTATTAATACTACCATCTTATAAAACATTTACTTCTTCCAACTTCTCAGCCCAGGAAAAGAACTGCTAATAAATCTACCTAGCATTTATTTATTTATTTATTTATTTATTTATTTATTTTAAAGATTTTATTTATTTATTTGACAGAGAGACAGCCAGCGAGAGAGGGAACACAAGCAGGGGGAGTGGGAGAGGAAGAAGCAGGCTCATAGCGGAAGAGCCTGATGTGGGGCTCAATCCCAGAACGCCGAGATCACGCCCTGAGCCGAA
Organism: Ursus arctos; assembly: GCF_023065955.2. Classification (NCBI taxonomy): domain Eukaryota; kingdom Metazoa; phylum Chordata; class Mammalia; order Carnivora; family Ursidae; genus Ursus; species Ursus arctos. The sequence continues at coordinate 30,905,131 of NW_026622985.1, read as the reverse complement.
GGCAGACGCTTAACGCTGTGCCACCCAGGCGCCCCTCTACCTAGCATTTAAATTGTTTTTTTTCGGTTTTACAGAAGAGTTTCTGGTTTTGTTAGGGAGTCAATTACATCTTCTATAATGTGTCTCTTAACGTAATGGACCTTTCATATTGTAGCTGTATAATAAGTGCATTTTAATTGTATTTCACTCAGTTTCATAAAAGTGTAATTAAAGTATATACTATAGAGTACAGAGAGTTTTAATTTTCAACATATCACTATTGGTTAAGATGTAAAGGAGTCTGAATCAAAAACAGAATTTTATTCCGCATGTGTCCTGCGGTATGTTTCATAAAATTAGCATGTCTAAAAATAATCATGTCTTAGGGATAGGAATAATTGCGACCAATCAAAATAGTTACACCTATTGGCAAAATGCAACTGGAAGTTTTACTTCAAATATATGAAAACTTACGGGACAATATTACCAAGTCCAAAGCAAGCAGTCGTATATGGAGGGGCCATTATAAAACATATTATAGCTTTTTAGGTCATGCAGGAAAGTGGTATATGACACCCTTTTATAGAAATTCTTCCTTTTGGCTACCTTCATGATGCATAGAATAGCATTTTGCAGCATAGCGGAAAAAAAGAGATTTAGCTTACCCACTTGTGCAGAGAAAACATTTCCCTGATTTTGGAACTATGTCAAAATGTCTGGAAGTTGGGTCCCTGAATTAAGGCAGAATCCAGAAAACCATCAACACAGACTATTCTCTTGGATTCTGTGCCAAGGTCTCTTTTTCCAAAATTTCATCCAGTTATTTTCCTCTTTGCAAGATTCTAAAGTATTTATAATGGCTATAGATCTAGGTCCCTGATGCTCACGAGCAAAGGAAGGTTTTACAGATAAAATAGGGTTATGCATAAATTAGTTCATACTCTGTATATAAGATCATGTTACTGACTAGGAAGCCAAAGAAAATTCTGAGCATTATCTTCCTGGGTTTTGTGAAAGGATTTGACTGGCTCTGATATGAACAATTGGTGCTAGAGATGTTATCACACACGATATAAATGGAGTAAGAGATTTGTAAGCAGATCCAGTGACAACCGTGCGGCCAACATACGGAATACACGGTAAACCTGAGATAGAACAATGAACTCTGTGCCAACGTTGGTAATCATCATAGCTTCCCTCACTTTTTAAAAAAATGTATGAATTTTCGAGAAAAATAATGCCTCAAAGATTTTGTAATCAAATCAAATTGTAGTTATGAAAGTGATTTGTAAATTTTAAGGTCATTTATAAATTTTAGTTGTTAGTAAGGCATATAACATGGATAAGGACTTAATACCCAATAGCTGATAAACTTAGCTATGCACGTCACATAGGAAGCTATAAGAAATACTGATATGTGGGGTCCACTCCCACGTATTCTGGTGAATTTGTCTGGGATACAGCTGGACATCAGATCTCTCAGTAATTCTATTAGGTGCTCAAGGAGAAGAACTTCATTTTGAGCATATAATACAGACGAAGTAATTTGCCTATGTTATTTCTAATAACTTTAATGACTAGAAGTCACTATTATTCCCATTTTTTAGAATGAACAAACTGAAAATCAGAGAAGTTAAGATAAATTTTCAAGTCCACACTGGTAGCAAATACAGAATCTGGGTTTGAACCCGAGTATCTTTGTCCTTACACTTAATGTGCCATTTTGATTATATCATACTATATATGTGATTATAAAACAAAATATATATGAGAAATATTTCCTGGGTAAAATAATCAAACATTTAAAAGGCAGGACTTTATTGTTACTCATTGCTAGTGCAATGTGGATTGCTACAATCATTTTGGAAAGTCACTTGCAAAATCTGCGAAAATATTCATAGTTGTTTTATGATAATTATCAATAATTGCATGCTTACTCTTCGATGATCCATTCCTAGGCACTGCATTTGGATTACCTCATTTACTTACCACAGGAACTTTATAATACAGATGCTATTATTATTCCTACTTTGCAAAAAAATAAAAGAAAATGCTTGAAGGGTTTAATCAGCTACTTGGAAATAATACAGGCAATCAATGACAGAACTTGATTCAAACCCAATGGCCTACAGTTTGACCCTATTTTCTTTTAACCAAGTAATTTTTGTATTTATGAATATGCCCTAGGGAAATAATCCTGAATAAAAAACAAGCTATGCACATAAATATTCTTACTGCAATATTCTTTCTTAAAGGTAAAAAACAGGAAAAAAATATTCAGCAACAGTGGAATAGTCAAGTATTTATGCTTAATATTTAAAAATGGAATATTACATAACTACTGAAAATAACATATACGAAAATTAAAATTATGGACAAAAGTTTATGAGGTCACTTCCACCTGTCCATGGGAAGTAGAAAACTGTAAAGATGGTCTCTTCTTCACTTGCGATAAGAAAAACCCAGATAATCGGTAGAATCATAACTTTCAAGGTTCACTGATTCCAAAGATGGACAAGTCTTTCCAAGGAGATACAGGGCTTGCAAAATATCTCACTTGTGGCAGAGCAGGGTAGAAAGAGGTGGCTGCCATACAAATGAGTATGGAACATAAGAAGTAGGAAGATCGGTAGGAGAAGAAAGGGATAAAGAAAGGGGGGTAATCAGAAGGGGGAATGAAGCATGAGAGACTATGGACTCTGAGAAACAAACTGAGGGCTTCAGAGGGGAGGGGGGTGGGGGAATGGGATAGGCTGGTGATGGGTAGTAAGGAGGGCACGTATTGCATGGTGCGCTGGGTGTTATACGCAATTAATGAATCATCGAGCCTTACATCGGAAACCGGGGATGTATTGTATGGTGACTAACATAATATAATAAAAATATTATAATAAAAAAGAAGAAATTAACATTTTAATGAATTACTAAAGGTCAAATAGGTGTCAACTTGTCATTTGGACCTAATGGGGCCCCAACACTCACTCTACATTCACTTGAAAGCACTTCTCTGTGGGCATCTACCCGATACTCATTTAGTGCAACGCTCAACACTAGTAAAAGTTCCCTAAATTTGGTTGTTGTTATTAGGTGGGTGGGAGACAAGAGAAAGAAATCAGTTTAAATAATTAGTAGGTGCGCATTTGAGCTATTAGGAACATTATTATCTATTATAATATGAAAACCGTATCATTCCATGGTTTTGGTGTTTGCTCCTATTGCATATTCCATCAGCTTCAGGCGACAGGATTAGAGGTACCTGCCTTACCAAGGGAAGAATATTGACCTTTTTTCAAAGACTAATTTTTTTAGCAAGGTTTTAGGTTCATGGCAAAATGGAGAGCCAAGTACAGATATTTCCCTTATACCCTCAGCCCCCACATACGCATAGCTTCCCCCATTATCAACATCAGTCACCAGAGTGTTTTTTTTGTTTTTACCAAAGATGCACTTACATTAACACATGACAATCGCCCCAAGTTCACAGCTTACATTATAGTTCATTCTTGGCGTTGTATGTTCCATGGGTTTGAACAAATATATAATGACATCGCTCCAGTATAGTATCAGACGGACTATTTTCAGTACCTTAAAAATCCTCTGTGCCCCAGCTATTCATCCTTGATCTTTGCCACCCTACCCTACAATCTCGGATCTTTCTACTGTCTTCATAGTTTTGCCTTTTCTAGAATGTCATATAGTTGGAATCATACAGGGTGTAGCCTTTTCAGATTGGCTTCTTTCACTTACTGATGTGCATTTAAGATTCCTCGTGTCTTTTCATAACCCAATACTCATTTGTTTGTAGTGCCAGATAATATCCCATTGTCTGGATGTATCATCATTGATTTATTCATTCATCTACTGAAGGGCATCGTGGTTGTTTCCATGTTTGGACACTTATGAGTAAAGCTGTTATAATCATCCATATGCGGATGTTGTGTGGACACAAGTTTTTAACTCCTTTGGGTAAATACCAAGGAGCATGATTGCTGGATCTTATAGTAATAGTATATTTAATTTTGTAAGAAATCACTGAAATGTCTTCCAAAGTGGCTTTACCATTTTGCATCCCCACCAGCAGGGGACGAGGGTTCCTGTTGCCCTGGTGCTCATCAGCATTGGGCGCTGCTCTCTCTTCTGTTGTAATTTGCACTGCCCTGATGACACTGGATGCGAAGCTTCTCTTCATATATTTGTCATGCATGTATATATATTTTTTTTCTTTTTTCTTTTTCCTGGAGAGCATTGGCTTTTGTTTAAACCCTATTTATTCAAATCCACCTTGAAAGGAATTAGTGGTACTATAAATATTTGTAAGTATTATGTTCTAGGTTCTCTAATTCCATATTCTACAATGGATTTTGTCAGTTCACAAGGAAAAGCCAGACAGCGAATCAAATGATTGTTTACTATTTTAATTGCAACATGCGTGTTGTGATTTGGCTCCTTAAACAGTTAATTATCCATTGATTTAATTCTGGAACAACTTAGTGTAGTTTCAAAAGATGGCTATATTGTTTCTCAAACACGTTGCATATCCTCTAGTGGTGAGTGAAATCATTTCACATAGCGTTTGGCAATAAGATCGTCCTTTCAGGAAGGCTAAGATAATTTTTTCCCATTTTATTACATTGATAGGATAAAGAGGAGATGTGTTTATATGCAAATGGATCACCCAAAAGGAAAATCACATCTACACACACAGTAGGCACATATAATGTTACACCAGCACGAATTTTCTTGAGCTAAAGCTTTCCTAACACAGATTTGGGGTAATAGCATTTCTGCCATCTGTATACAATATTTAGAGATGGTGAGACATTGCAAATTCAGATGACAGTAAGTTCGAGCTCTTCACACTCATTGCATCTGGGAGACAGGTTTGAATTAATCTTGAGTAGCTTGACTGCTATGAAATAAATCTTCAGAATAAAACTGAATTGACTGTGTCTGTGTTTTTGCAAATGTCTTTTCAGAATAAAATTTGACACTTTTCCCTTCTCCAGGGGGTGGCGGTTTACTGCTGGTTGTCATTGCTGTTTAATGAAAGGGCTTTCAAATAAAGAAACTAATTACTGTATAATTTCAAGAGGCTTTCATTTTCCCCTCTCTCTCGTCCCCCCCCCCCGACATTCCACCCCATACATGCAATACAGGAGAATAGAGTTACATGTATTCATATCGAATAGAAACACAGTCTGACAATAAGGTATTTTTATAATGTATGAAGATAAGTAATTGAGAAGAGGTATAGTGTCAGTTTCTCAGGAACCTAAGCTTGGGTGTAGCTCAGGGAAATGTGAATGACATGGGAGTCTGCCCCTCTGGGCTCCCTTATGACTCTTTAAACTAGCAGAAGCCAAATATACCCTGGGTTTCTTTGAGCTGACAATTTAAATTCTAATTCTGGCTATTCATCTTTGAAGAAACAGGAGGCACCCAGCTCGGGCCCAGCGTGTAATTGGACCTAAGTCACAGTTTCTGCCTGTAATTATGTCCCTGAAGTCTGATGGTTTAAACTGAGATCAAGGCCATGTTTTTAGCTTCTTAAGTGTAGGCTTATATTTTTGGAATTAAAAAAAAAAGTTGCTTAATTTCTAGGATGTATGCCCTTTGAATATTTAAAACTGGACGGTTTAATTATAATAATTAGTAAACTGGAATCAGAGGTGAGGGGTATGAAGAATAAACATAGAGAAATAAAAACGAAGCACACCAACGAAAACAAGACCGGCTATTAGAATTTAGCTTTTGGAGAAAGAAATGGCGACGGACTTAGTCAATATTGAGATACTGTAGACCGGTAAACTATGCTGGAAGTTTATACTTGGAACGACAGGCTGGAGGCTTTGGATGTGGGCTGGAATTAGCAATTAGTTTTATTAATACTGGATTACACTGTGAAATCTGGACAGCCCATACGCACCAGCAGAGGTTCCAAACTCCAGTTTTAATCCATTCTGATAGTCTGAGAGACAGATTTTGATGAAGCCCCAAAGATACTCTCTCCATATCCCTTAGAAAATTCCAAAGTGGAGATAAATCCTATAGTACAGTAAGGGGAAGTACCAAGCTGGGTAAAGCAAATGGGGGACTAGGTAATGAGCACAGAGGTAAAAAAAAAAAAAAAAAAAAAAAAGCAAATACAGGTGGCATATCTTCTTAAGTTTGAATTAATCTTGAGTAGCTTGTCTACTATGAAATAAATCTTCAGGATAAAACTGAATTGACTGCGTCCATGTTTTTGCAAATGTCTTTTCAGACTTGCGGATGATTCCTCACGTTTACACAGAAACGGAGAATCGAAACTCTTCTAAATACTGGGAGCATTTCTCCTCTAAACCTCAGTGTCTCAGCGTATCTCAGTCCACAGTATATCAGTACGTCAGCCTAAGGGGAAATACCGTGACCTACATTCCTGCTTATTCTGGGAGGCTTCTAGGGCAATGGTGTTTTTAACAGTCTTATTTTTATCTTTTAGGAAATCTTACCCAAGGGGGTTGTGATTCCTAAAAATACTGAATTTCCTCTATATCTGATTTCTCTTCCAAAACAAACAAACAAACAAACAAACAAAAAACCCTAGAAATCATTGTTGTCATATTGTTAATCAAGTTAGGAATACCGTAACAACTTAGACTTATTGCCTATTTAGACTTTTCGCAATCCAATTCATGTGAACTCTTTCTATTTGAAAGGTAAGATTTATGGGACTCCTGATGGCTTTGGATGTTTACAGGAGTGATTTTACATGAGTAAAGAGGATGTCTTTACTTTTCAACAATTTCAGCTTCAAGTCATATTTGTATTTGACCTGTTTATATTGGAATTTGAGAGCTAATCAAGGAGGGTTAAAATGTTTGTGAAGGAAAGAAATTGTCAGTCATCAAATTAAAAATATTTTCTACTAATTAGAAAACTATGAAAGCAAAGGAGATAGAACAAGGTTTATGAACCAAATTTTTTCTTTTGCCAATCAGGAAACTAGTGTTGCAGCAAATGTGTGTACCTTCCTCTAAATCTCTGGGGCTTTCAATCCAGTCTATAGTCCCCATTAAAATGCTGAGCCGAGGTCATTCATTTACTTCCTCATCCCTCACACGTGTCCATCAACAAAGGGGTTTAATGAAGGAGATGTCGCTGCTATAGATACAAATAAGTGAGATACTGTGCAAAAAGTTCTTTGAATTAAATGAATGGAAGAAACAGTGTTAATTGTGATCTAAATCTCAGCAATATAGTTGATATTTCTATTTTAGAGGACTAGAAAAATAAATCCAGTCACAGATGAAATGAAGGGGTCTGAAGTCTGCTAAAGATTAGTGGAGATTTGAGGCTTTGGTCTATGGACTATGAGCCAGGAGCGAAACCAGACCCCCTCCTGGGTTGTACTCCCGCTTACATCACTGCTACCTCCTAAGAACAAAACAAAACAAAACAAAAGAGTGTTCTTCTGTGGATTCTTGGACGTAGGGCTAGTATAAATCTAATTTTCCCTGGTTTCTGCTTCTCTTTTAGAATAAAATGTTAGGTTAAACAGAATAAAACAACTTCTTTATCTTCTAAACCTGTGAGGCTGGGCCAAAGAGAAAGTTAAGATTAGGAAAGAAGTGAGGGGCTAACCCTGGCGTTCTCCCTCTATACCATCCAGGTGGAGGACGGCAGGCACCCGTGGATGGAAACCTCAGGCACCAGAAAACATTCACTCTTCTACAAGATCTGCAGTTCAAGTACTTCTGGCTCCAGATATCTGCTCATTTCCTACTTGTTATTGACTAGGTTATTTTGGCCAATGAGAGGCCTAGCAGGCTTCAGAAAAGAGGCGAACTCTACACACTGGACATATCTAATGGTTATTTTGCAAGTACTTCCACTAATTAGCTTAGACATGTGATCTACAAAGCAACACATAGCATTTTTTTTTTTATATCCACAGTCATATGCAAGGTCCCTTTTAATGTACCTGAGATTGCTCTGGAATATCTGGTCGTCCCACATAACTCAGCCAAATCAATGTTGCCCCTGTCTAAACAGGTCCTGCGGGACTGAAGGAGTTTTCTCATTATCTCTACACACACATCCGTGGAAGATACTGTGGGTACAACCCAACTCTCTCTTCAGGGAAGAGAACCGGCTGCCCCAGCTGCTGGGAGCGATGACAGCAGACAGTGTCTCCCCAGCAGATCCTTCAGGGACGGTCTTAGCTGCAGAGAGCTGCCCTACCAAGGTCATGTCCCTTCTTAGGATGATCCATGTGCAATGACTACACAACGTGGGTATGTACAAGCTTGGTCATCTCAAGCCACCTTGGACCAACTCTGAGGGACCATTTAAGTCCAGAACACCCTCGGCCAATCCTGTGGTTGGGACTGCACTGTACCCTCCCTTCTCTCGCTGCTCAATCCTGCTTTCATCCCTGCCTTTCCACAGGTGTTAGTGGACGCTCAAGTGCAAGGTCAGCTCTCTCGAAATCTTCCTGGTGAACATGCCTGTGACAGTATCTCACCATTTTTTTGTCTGCCTCAAGCTCCTTCGGCTAGGATCTACTTCCTTTTTTTTTTTTTTTAAAGATTTTATTTATTTATCCGACAGAGATAGAGACAGCCAGCGAGAGAGGGAACACAAGCAGGGGGAGTGGGAGAGGAAGAAGCAGGCTCATAGCGGAAGAGCCTGATGTGGGGCTCGATCCCACAACGCCGGGATCACGCCCTGAGCCGAAGGCAGACGCTTAACCGCTGTGCCACCCAGGCGCCCCCAGGCTAGGATCTACTTCTAAAAGCAAATCGTTATAGCTTCTGGAGAGGATGTCAACCTAAGCATGTCTGTCTAAGCATCTCTGCCCATCTCCTTAAAATGATTCAAACAACGTTCAGTAGAATCAAAAAATAAGAAAAAAAAATGCCACATAGCTAGATTCCAGAGATTAGTGGCAAGCAAAAATTGTTAGCTTAAAAAAAATAAGACAAGTAATTATGATCCAGAAATGCAAGAAAGATTCAATATTAGAAAATGTAACACTACTAACATACAGAGTTAGATATTAATAAACAGTATATGATTATATTATAGTTACAGAAAAAAGCATTAAACATATCTCTACATTGATTTTTAATTTAAATGATCATAAATGAGGAATGAAAAAACTTTCTTAATTTGATAAAATATATTTGCTAAGACTATAAAGAAAATATCTTACATAATTGTAGAACTTGAGACATACTTGCATTAAAGTTAAAATTGAGTAATTGTATTAGTTTTCAATTGCTGTATAACAAATTGTCATAATCTCAATGGCTTAAAACAATACTCCTTTATTAGCTCACAGTTCTGTAACTCATCATATATATTGAAGATCTGTATTTTAAAATGAACATCATTCTACCCAACAGCAACACTCAACTAAAAATATAGTAAGTGAAAAAGTTATAATCTGTAATAGTATACATTTTATATATTTTATCACTCTATTTTTTCATGTTCATAAATTGCATTTTGATAATTTTTCCATGTTTTATTTTTCAGTAAATACATGTATATATATTAATAATATATAATATTATGATTTTATTACTTATTTCATTGAACATAATATATAATAAAAATACAAATATATATATTAATGTATACATATTCACTGGGAAATAAATAAAACATGGAGAAATATCCGAAATTCTATTTGTAAACATGAAAAATCCATAATTTGGGGCTTATATCATTTCTGTTGATAAGAAGACTCAATTGGTCTCAAGTTATTGATGTATTTTACAAAAGGAGGATCGAATTTTTAGTTTTCCATGGAATACGAAAAAATTATTTTTAGGATGCCTGAGTGTCTCAGTCGGTTAAGCATCTGTCTTTGGCTCAGGTCATGATCCCAGGGTCCTGGGATCAAGCCCCACATCCTTGCTCAGCCAGGAGCCTGCTTCCCCCTCTCCCTCTGCCTGCCACTCTGCCTGCTTGTGCTCTGACAAATAAATAAAAAATCTTTAAAAAAGGAAAAGGAAAAAGGAAAAATTATTTTAAAATTTATCTAGAGAATTGAAGTTCAAACATCATTAAAGACTAGACTCGAACTAACAGACCCCTACCTTTTTCTTGGAAAAACATAATATAAACATACCTTTTAATGAGAAACTGTTCAATATTTCAACAGAGAAACAAACAGGTAATTAAAAGAAGAGGAAAGAAGAATGGCCAATAAAAGTATAAGTAATATACGATCACACAGGGAAATACAAATTAAACCAGTAATGAGATAAAATTTTATACCCACTGAAGTATCTAGAAAGTGTAAAAGCCTAATACTACTAAGTATAGTCAAGGAGATGGGGAAAGAGATAATTGCATATATACTCGTACACAAACACCAAAGTCTATTCTGGAGAGTAACTCAGCATTAGCTAATATTTAAATGTGCATAAATGATTACCTAACAATTACATTTTTTGGAATGTACTGTCACTCTCCAAGACAGTATAGCTACTAGCCACATGTGACTATTTAAATTATGTATATGTAAAATCGATGGGCATTAAGGAGGGCACGTGATGTGATGAGCACTGGGTGTTATACACAACTGATAAATTATTAAACACACGTCTGAAACTAATGATGTACTATAAATTGGCTAACTGAATTTAAATTTTAAAAAATAAAATAAAATCAATAAAATTAAAAATTCCATTCCATAGGGGTGCCTGCATGGCTCAGCTGGTTAAGCATCTGCCTTTGGCTGAGGTTAGAATCCTGGGGTCCTGGGATTGAAACCTCCGCATTGGGCGTCCTGCTCAACAGGGAGTCAGCTTCTCCTTCTTCCTCTGCCCCTCCCCACTGCCCGTGCTTGCACTCGCTCCCTCTCTCAAACAAATACATTGTTAAAAAATCTTTTTAAAACATTCCATTCCATAGTCTCACTAGATACATTTCAAGCCCTGGTGGCCACCTTATTTGACAGCACAATTTATAGAATAGTTCAGGAACAGGAAGTTCTTATTGCCCAGCCTTGGAGAGACCCTGAAGGAACTCTCATACGTGTATATTGAGAGTATCAATATATAATATTTTATATTTTGTCGCTGCTTGTAATTACACAAAAGTAAATAAGGGCAGAAAGAAAGGAAAACAAAAGGAAGGAAGAAAGGAAGGAACCATGAACCAAAAAAGTGGTGAAAGTTCAAAGTACAGTAAATTTGCGGAGGAAGAAGATAGCTATCAGTAACGCTGTGTGGGGCATGTTAAAGTCTGACATGCCCATTCATCACCCCAGTTAAGAATTACACAAGGTTAGGACTCAGGGGAAATGGGACTTAAGGCTGCAATTAATACAGTTCGATTTGTTCAATGGACCCTTGACAAAAAAGAAGTATTCATGAATGGGAGTTATATCCCCATATAGTTTTTTCCGTAAAATGAAATAAAAGATTCAATGTTTTATGACTTTTTCTTCCATCACTATCAAGAGGTAAGGGTTTGTGAGTGTGTGTGTGTAACTTACGCATACGTGCACTGAGGGGAATGGAAACAAAGTTAATAATGAGACTTTATTTTTTAAGTAGATACATTGCAATGCAAATGCTCCAAACCTCATTTAAAGAATTTCTTTACATATAGCAAACCTGCTCAAATGCTATATCTGCAAAATCACTCAAATGTCATATCCACAAAATGAAAAGGTGCACTGTACACTCTTCCCAAACATCAAATAATTAGAAATATTTGTTCTTTTCCCTATGAACGTGAGGTGGATGAAAGTGATGGGATTATTCTCATGTTCAGTTATTTTCAAACATGCAGGCAAAACACAGGAGTCCATTTCCATGAGGTATATATACTGGAATAAAACCTAAATCACTTTTAACCCTGTTTCAAAAACAGCATAGAATTTTACATCTGCTTTGTAAGGTAATCTTAAAAAGGCATGCTGGCACTGTGTCTAAATAACAGTATGAGAAATTCTGATAAAAGGCTTAAGGATGACTTTTCTTTTGACTACGAACAACGGTTTATATTGAATAATAGGTGAATAAAATATAAACCTCTGATGGCTTACAATGTAGCTAGAATTTGTTAGTTCTTCTGCTGATGTATTCTTTGTAAACAGCTTCCAGAAATGTGTTCCCTGAGGCTAGATACCACTGTTTCTCCCCCCTTTTTTTCCTAATGAAAAATAAATAAATAAATAAAACAGCAGGGGCTGCAAAATTCCATATCCCTTATTCTTATCTAGCTTCGGCCTGATGGAACTTTTGAAAATTTTCATTAGAGCAAAGATTATTTTTGTCACTGTAGTCAAATATCTATTAGTACTTCCATTCCAAAGTGCTTACGCCTCTGGTTTATAAATTTAGGTCTACACATGTGGCACGTGCCTCATAAAAGACTCTCCTGGTTTTCTTCAGATGCTCCCATCTGTTGTACACTGTTCAATGCTAAATACGGTAAATAAGCCGTAATTATGTGTTATGCACAATTCACTACACATCTTCATTTTGCAACATTAGGCAAGAAAACAATGCGCTTTCTCAAAGGAACTTGCCATCTGCATTTTGCACTCCAAGTCCGGAACAGTGAATGTAAAATGTAATACGATGCTAATGAAAATGTGAATTGTTATAGACCTCATAAATTACTGAAATTATCTGGCATTACTGCATTGCTGCTTGTATGTACCATCTATAAGAACCCCGGAGACCAGGAAAGAGACTGGTGCGCGCAGGCAGAAGGACAGAGGCGGTCGCAGCCACAAAACATGGCCTCCCACTTCCACTTCCTTGTTTTTGCACCGTTTCCTTTCCCTTTTTTTCCTCTTTGGTTCTCTTTCTCTTTCTGGGACTTCCTTCCACCTTCCCACCTTCCTCCTCAAACTCAAAAATGTGTGTGTTACTAGGAGGTTAGGGGGGACGATAATTATTACTCGATTCTCCATCCTGACTTGGAAGTTCTGGGTCGCTGTTGGAAGTGATTTTAGCTGCGATCTGTTCTCCAAGTGTTTATCATCTTGCTTCAGCCCAAAATCCACAAGTGGAAACGACACCCAGAGATGAGTTTCCACAGGAGGAAACCTTATCTTTGTGTTAGAACTGCTTCTTATCAGGCGGCTGAGCCTGGGTGGCTCAGTCAGGCGTCTGTCTCTTGGTTTCAACTGGGGTCATGGTCTCGGGGTCCTGGGATTGAGCCTCTGGGTGGGCTCCCTTGCTTAGCATGAGTCTGTTTGTCCCTCTGCCTCTGCTCTGACCCTGAGCTTGCACTCTGTCTCTCTCTCTCATAAAAAAATTTTAAAAAATGTAAAATAATAATAATAATAATAATAATAATAATTAAAAACCCCACCTGCTTCTTGTCAGTCCTCTTGTAACCCAATGGGCAGCATGTCTTTCTTTTTTTAGTCTCTCCTTAGGGAAAATGGAGTCTGAAATGACATAAATTACAGAAATAATTGAGAAGTGATTTCCAGTTTTTTTCCTAAACTTGCAATTCTTCTACCCAGGAAGTCAATTATGTCATTTTCTCATTTTTTAAAATTCACTAATAATTTGATGAATAAGTTGAAGGGACATTAGCCTATCAGCATAGGAGTCTGAACATGGCTGCATTAAGTCTTGTGTCTATGTGTTATTAGAACAATATTTTCAGAATTTATGATCTTTCATGGCATGCAATGCAGGTAGCTCTGTTTCCTACACATTTTTGGAACATGAGCTTATAAACAGTTTTGTCACAGACAGAAGTGGGGGGAGCAAGTAGTGGTGAGGTCATTTCTCAAATTTTAAAATATAATTGTTCACTCTTACTCATCAGCGCCCAGCTGTCTCTCATCCTGCCAATCAGTCTACTTCATAGTTTTGGGGGAAGGAGAGCCAGATTTTGTAACATTACACATCCTTATTTTGTCATCTAAGCATTACATGATGGCCCACATCTTTTGATATTCCAAGCTAAGCTTTTTGAACTCAGAAAACTCCTTTTTACCTTTCAAAAAGGTATATGATTGAAAAATCAAAAAAAAGATTTTGAAAGTGGTAACTTGCTACAAGTTACAAGAAATACATTTAGATTCTCAGCTAACTCTCTTATTTTTATTGGATTATTTTATATCTCCCTATCCCTGGGGCAAATGTGTGCTTCATAAAGTAATAAAGACTTTTAATTCAATAGGTGGTGGTTTGTGAGGCAATGGCAAAAATCCGTGAAGGAATAGCCTATGAACTCGGTGTTATATCCCCTGCCCCATTAACATTGTCATAACCCAAAGAACTAATGGAATCATCCTTCATGAAGGTCTCTTTGCTGTTCATCCGGACGGACCAAGAATTCTACAAGTTAGGTAGAGTGATCTCTAAGAAGTGTGGTGGCAAATAACTGCTTAACTTCCACCTTACTTCTTATTTATATTATTTCTACAAATAACAGTGTTTTTCAAACAAAATTATATTTTTTAATTACAAATAATCCATTGGGAAAAAATACAGACATTTCTATAGTATATATTAAGTAGGTAATGTTTAATTGATTTGTAAAGTAAGATAGTATGTTACCAAAATTAATATAATATTTGAAAATATATATATGCCTATGAATATTCTAAGATTTCTCCTTGAGTTTTTCTTGAGTTTGGGACACAATTTTCAGGTGAGACTTATTACGAAGGGGTAGGCTTCAAAGAAGAATTTCACATTTTTACCTGTATAAGAATTATATTGTTACAAGTACATGGAAGAGCAATTGACCATTTTCTAAGTTTTCATGCTTGTTAATGTTGACGTTTTAAGTTCAAGTGAACAAAAGTTCACTTGTTTGTGAAGGTTTCCCAGGACCCAATACAATAAGTCTCTTACTAGCATTCATCTCTTAATTGTCTATTAATGGGGGCTATACATTAAGCCCTATCTATAAACTTACTTATGCCTTATTAACTTGTTTTCAGAATATTGCTGGCAAGTAGCAAAGGTAACTAATTTTCCATCTTACCACTCTTTCCCTTTTCCTTATGGTGGACATAATAATCATTAATCAAATTATTAAGACACTGACAGCAGGAGATGAATACTAGTAAACAATAATAAACTGAATTATATGGAATTTAATCATTGAAAGCAAAATTCAAGAGATCCAATTTATGAGTTTTACAACTTCTTAAAAAGCTCTCCTTTATGATTAGATCTCTAGCTCTCACCTAACAGATTACTGCATGGTAAATCATGATTTAATTTTTCTCAAAGACATAGGTATTTTTCCAGGAAAAAACAGCCTGGGAGATCTTTGGAATGATGTTTACTTTTCTGACAAATTTTACTCCCTCCTTATAAAATGATCACCCACCAGCCCATGTTTTTTCTGCCTTCAAACTCCATTCATTCTACCTCTGTAACATTCATATCCGTCTCCTCTCTGTATTTTCACTGCTACAAAGCTCATTCCTTTATCTTTAGGGACAAATCAGTGCCATGGCTTCTTAACTAGACACCTTTCTTCTATGTTCCTATAGTCTCATCTCTTTTTTTTTTATGTTTTTTTATTATATTATGTTAGTCACCATACAGTACATCCCTGGTTTCTGATGTAAAGTTCGATGATTCATTAGTTGCATATAACACCCAGTGCACCATGCAAGACGTGCCCTCCTTAATACCCATCACCAGTCTATCCCATTCCCCCACCCCCCTCCCCCTGAAGCCCTCAGTTTCATCAACATAATCTTTGTACAGTAGATGTCAGATGACGTCCCTACTTAAAAAACTTTTTTTCATCCTCCTCATTAGCTGTTGACTAAAGTCCAAACTGAGTAAACGCATTTAAGAGCTCTTTGCAATATCTACTTCATACGTGAACTTTTCCGTAAAGACTTCCGCAGTCTCCATTTGTTTTATTATTAATTTGATTACTAATTTAGCATTTTGATTCAATTTGCGCTTTACTTTTGTGAAATACCATAAGGCAGTTTGTGGTATAACCACTTCAGTTATTACATATCATGCCCACTAAATATAACCTATTCCGGAACAGACCAGCTCAAACAAAATTACATATCGAAGGTACCAAAACATGCTGAAATATGCTTGTGTGCGCATGCGCTCACGTAGCCCAACTGATGACGTGTGACCTTTCGTCTTTGTAACTTCCGCTTGCTATATACCATTTCCCAGAATTGGATTCATTCAATAATCATAAATGTTCATGTTTTATTTATATAATTGCCTAGACGTCTCTTTTTTTGTTACTTATGATGAGGTTGTTCCCCACGGTGATGATACAATTTGAACAAGTAGGAATTGCCTGCCAAAATGATTATACCGAGTATGTAAGGCCCTGCTTACCATTTATTTATGTCTTTATTTTTCCATTTCAAGCACTGAGCTCCCAACATGTACCAGACATTATATTAGATTATATATATATGTATATATTATTTTGCATTATATATATGCATATATAATATATAAAACTTTATTTATCCCAACAATCCCATAACAGATATTCCCATTTATAGATACTAAAATTGAAGGGTTTTTGTTGTGTTTTGTTTTGCTTTTTGATTTAGAGAGAGGAGAGAGTGGGGTGGGGCAGAGGGAAAAGGAGAGAGAGAGAATCCTAAGCAGGCGTCAGGCTGAGCGCAATGCAGGGTTCGATCTCACAACCCTGAGATCATGACCTGAGCTGAAATCAAGAGTCTGATGCTAATTGACTGAGTCACCCGGGTGCTCCCAAATTGAAGTTGAGAGAGTATAAATAACTGCCCCACATCGCAGAAATGGAATTTGAATCTCCATTTTTCTGGCTTCAAAGCTTACGCTTACACATCATGCCTAAACTCTCTTTTTATGATTTTCTGCTACTTCTACTCTCCTTCTCTTGTTTATTTTCAGTTTTCTAACTTTTCCCATTCTATTGTCACTACTTTGAATTTCATTGCTACTGGCTAAGTCTTTTACCAAGACCCATCTTCTACAGAAACTTTCTCTGATTCTCTTAGTGCAAATGATGATGGAAATGATGGCTACTCTACTTTACACTATTTGTTGATGCTTGCTATGTGCTAAGACTTTCATATTCGTTATATCTTAACCCTTTCTTAGAATTTTGAGGATAACACAAATATCTCAGTTTGCAGATAAGAAAACAGGCTGAGAGTGATTTTGTAGGTGCTCAGTTCACCAACAGACATTATTTCTTTTCTTTGTTTTTTTCAAAAGACTCTATTTCTTATCTCACTGTAAGACCTATATCTAGCTACTGTTCATTTTTTAACCCTCCTTTAAGCTTGATTGCTAATTATTTTGTGTAATTTTAGCTTGATTTCCCAAAATGAATTGCAAATTCTTTTGGAGTCTAGATAACCTGAGCAAATAACAAAGGGGATATTGCACAATTTAAAAAAAAACTAGTTAAAAATTCTTACTTTTGGACACATTATGGACACACAGCCATCTAAATACATATGGTTAAAAGTTGTAATTGTTGGGACACCTGGGTGGCTTAGTTGGTTAAGCGTCTACCTTCGGCTCAGGTCATGATCCCAGGGTCCTGGTATAGAGTCCCACATTGGGCTTCTTGTTCAGTGTGGAGCCTGCTTTTCCCTCTGCCTGTCACTCCCCCTGCTTGTGCTCACTCACTCTGACAAACAAACAAACAAACAAGCAAATAAATAAATAAATCTTTTTTTCTTTTAAGTTGTAATTGTTAATAGTTTAGATTTTTTAAAATGAGAAAATTAACTTCTAGGGCTTAAAGTCCTAATGACAACATCAGGTTTGAGTAATTATTTGACAGAGAACTAAAGGCAATGAAAACCATGACCCCAAGAATGATATTTTTTTTCTTTAAGACGGTCAGTGATGTTTCCACCTGGTCACAGTTGGCATTCCTTCTATGTTCTGTCAAACAAGGGCATCTTTATTTGTGCAGGCAGTTCTTCAGTGGAAGAAGTAGGGCTGCACGTGTAAGAGGTCTCCATGGGCGCACCGAGAAGACTCTAGTTTCCCTGGTTCCCAGCCTAGAGGTGATTTATCAGCATAAAGCACACTATCAGCATTACATGGTTTAAATATTATCAGGAACCTATTTCGATTTCTATAAATAAGGTAGGTTATGATATAGCAACAATTAGACCCTCAAATGTCAGTGACTTAACAAATGCAGGTTTATTTCTTGCTCATGTTACGTTTAATGTGGATCAAGCAGCTCTCCCAAAGGGTTCTCCTACAAGGGATAGTTCATGAAGCCAAGACCCTCCCATCTGTAGCTACACGCTACCTGGAACACAGGACCACAAAAGCCACAGCAACAGAGAAAGAGAGAGGTGGAAGAGGCCATGGGATGTTTTAGATGGCCGGGCTTAGAAAGGGCTTATGTTACTTTCTCCCACATACTTTGGTTATGACGAAGTAGTGTGGCCCCAAAGAATTTCATCTGACGAGCACTCTCTCTGACACATGATATTAGTTTCTTACTACTCCTGTAATAAATGATCATAAACTTAGTGGATTAAATACAGATTTATTATTTTATATTTCTAGATATCAAATCTCTGGGTCTCAAGAGATTTGGACTGAAATGGACTGAAATAAAGGGGTCAGTAGGGCTGCATTCCTTCTAGATACCTTAGAGAAGAACTCGTATCCTTCCCTTTCCCAGCTGATGGAGGCTACCCACAGTCCTTGTTTTGTGACCTCTCTCCTCCATCAACATCGGGCCAATTCCACAAGGTACCATCTCTCCCGACTGCCTCCCTCTTCTACTTTTAAGGATTCTGTAATTACAGTGAGCCCACCCGGATAATCTAGGTTAATTTCCTTATTTTAAGATCTATTAATTAAATCAACTAATTCCATCTGCAATCCTAATCTCCTATGCCATGTAACCTAACAGATTCAAAAGTCCTATGGATTAGGAGGTAGCCATCTTTGGAAGGTCTTTTTTTTTTGCCCACCACACACATTATCATTTTATCTTCAATTTAAATGGTATGTATTCCAATTAAAGGGTAGAGATTACCGTATTGCATAAAAATAAGCAAGACTGAAAATATCCTGTCTAAAAGAAATCCATTTTAATATAAAAACATAGAAAGGTTAAAAGTAAAATAATAGAAAATGATAAAACTTGCATTCACTAAATAAAAAAGAGCTAGAAGACTATATTAATATCAGGGAACTAGTACTTCAAAATAGACTATTATAAGGGATAAAGAGAAATTTCATAATGATAAAAAGTGTATTAAGAAAAGACATAAAAATATCAAATATGTATGGAACTAATAACAGAGCTTCAAAGTAGGGTTGAACTTTGAGCAATGTTGGGGGTTAGGGGCGCTGACTCCCCCACAAAAATCTATATATAACTTCTGACTCCCAAAACGTAATGACCAATAGCCTACTGTTGACTGAAAACCTTACCAATAACATAAACAATTAACAAATATTTTATATGTTATGTGTATTTTTTATTATATTCTTCCACTAAAGTAAGACAGAAAAAAGAAAAGATTTTTTAAGAAAATCATAAGCAGGAGAAGTATTTTTATAGTAGTATACTATATTGATTGAAAAAAAAAGAACACATATAAGTGGACCCACGCAGTTCAAATCCATGTTGTTCAAGGGTCAAATATATATTAAAAATCTGATGAAACTAAAAGGAGAAATTGATAAAGCTATAGTTGTATTTGCAGAAATAAACACTCCTTTTTCAGTAATTGATAGCATAGAAAAAGTAAACAAAAATCTGCAAGAGTGTAGAAGGCTCAAACACCATCAACTAACGTGCTCAAATAGAGATTTACAGAAAATTCTATCCAAAAAAGCAGAATATGCATCCTTCCCAAGTGCACATGGAGCATTCAAAAAGTAAGATCATCTTCTGTGCCACTAAATAAATTTCAAAAAATATTAAAAATTGAAATCATACAAAGTAGGCCCCATCAATACAACAGAATTTAACTATAAATCAAAAACAGAAAGATATCTGGAAAATCTTCAAATGTTTAACAAGGTCACAGCATACGTCACCAGAGAAACTATTTACCCCAAATATGTGAAAATACATGTTGATGCAAAGATGTGTACTCAGGAGTTCATAGCATTCATAGCAACTTTATTTATTATAGCAAAAAATGAAGGGGAAAAAAAACCAATGTCTATCAACTGGTAAATTATACAAACGTACAATGGAAACATTCCTTAGCAATAAGAAGAAAGCTTCGTACATGCAGTGACGTGGAGAGAGAGAGATTGAGAGGGAATGTGGATATGTTTGTGTTTCTGGGGTAAGCGCAGGCTGGAAACTATCTACCTGCTTTGGACACGATTTTATTACCCATGTCACCTTTAACTAGATATTATGCAGTTTTCCCTATTGTCTGATACAGAATATTCTTTTCAAATGCTTGGTTGCCTTTTCTGCTTCTCCCAAAGAACCAATAAGAAGATATTAATTGCCTTAAAAAATTTCTCTCAACTGACACTTTACAGTCTAATCTCTTTTTTAAAAAACTGCTTGTATATGGGTGGGGTTTGGTTTGGTTTTCAACCTGCTAAGTCTACAGACATCAGCTTAATGGACTGGGAGTTCCAGTAACTTCTAGCTCAACTCACCCATGGCCAATTGAAAGCCATTCTTGTCTCCATCAAATGATTGCTTACATTCATGAGAGCCCTTATGATGTTTGCTCAGGAAGGAAAATGATTGTTTCTTTTAGATGGAGACTTGATTGTATGTGAAAACTGCAGGCATTGTGCAGACTATCTTTAGATTCCGTGGAGCCACTGGAGACACAAAGCATATGGAGACTGATGGAAAACTTAAAATTCTTCAGCAGTAAGGTAGGAGCACCGTCGCCATTCTTCACCTTTGTTTTCGTTGCCATGTCTTCACTCGGGGCTATTTTTAAACGGCTTTAAACTTTTTATTCTTTGCAGAAGTTATAATTTCTTGTTATTTCCAGGTGGCTGCAGTACCATTGAGAATCAAATAGTGGATTTATTTCATGATTTCCTTTTCTTGAGAACCTGTGAAGTCTTCTTACCCTCTCATTAGACTTTCACACATAGACTAGTGGAACTCAACGTGAGAACACCACAGTTCCAGTAATCAAGGAACAAGGATTTCAAAGACATTTATAATTTAACATACCCACGCATGTACACACAGACACACACATCACCACCATCGGCACCTTCACAAACACAACCAAAAACCTGGGGTTTGAAAGCTGAAGTGGATTTGCTTATTCAATATTTACAGTTTGTTTTTATGAAGATATTTTAAGCACAGTTTTTTTTTCTTTCCCGTTCTCAGTGTTTTATGAGTTTCTTTGGAATAAAGAACACATTTAAAAACTCTTTCCAAACATTCACAAATTGTTGCCAACTTATGAAATAAACAAACTGGGGAAGCAGTATTTTTTATTATTCTGTTGAACTTTTTTTATATCTAAATTTATAAGGATTTCTGAAAACAAGTATTCAACAAAAAGATATCCTCTTACATGACCAGATATACCAATGTCTACATTCTCGGTCTGCTTAGCATCACTATAAAGTTCTATGTGAGGCCCCCGTGAGCCACGAGCTGGGGTGCGCGCCCGCGCGCGCGCACACACACACACACACACACACACACACACACGCAGTGGACTGTTCCCTTCTGACTGATGCTGGACATCCTTTACCTAGGGATCCTTTACGATATCCTTATAGTTATATCCTTATTCTATTCTTTACATAATCCCTAACCCACAATTTTCTTAATTAGAAATAAAACCTTAATGTCAATATATCTGATAATGGTAACATGGAAAGGCTAACAGTGTTTGTAAGAGAACAGAATTTGAGTGTAGAAGACCTAAAAATTCTGAGAGTAGTAGAGAGGGTCTAATCTATAGTGAGAAATAGCACTGAACAGAGTACTGAGGAACCCGAGAACAGTCGTTACTTATCAAATTTGGTCGCGATTCAGCTTTGCCAAGGCATGAATGAAGTAGTAGAGGCTACTTATTCTCTCTTGAAAGGGTGCAAGTGCTCAAATATCACCTTACATAGAATATTCTGGAGGAGAGCCATCTTCGTCTTCTCTTCTTTCTCTTCCTCATCTTCCTCATCTTTTTTTCTCTTTTTACTTTTATTCTAGGCAGAAGGATCATGTTATCCAGAGGCGTAAGGTTATAAATAGAGTAACAGATCTCTCCCTTTCCATTTCAAATTGCAAGTTGTAATGGTTATTTTTAGAGGAAGATATACCCGGGAGAAGATTTCAAAATTTTAGTAATAACTAGTTATGACTTATTGAATATTACCATTGTACATTCTTTATATTGATGAATCAAATTAAATATCTCAACAGCCCTGCCTGTCAGGTATTAGTAGATCCATTTCACAGGTAAGGCAACTGAGATTTAGTGAGATTGTATAACTAACTGAGGTCACATGGCTACTGCAATATTCAAATTCAGTAAGGCATCTTTGTCTCTAAAAGCCATGCTTTTCTATGTAAGAATTTTAATTACTTTTTCTCAATGAGGAGAGACAAGTTTGTTTTGTTTTGTTTTATAGGGAAAGTACACATTTTACCAGGAAATTAGATGTTGGTATTTTCGTTTTGTCACTATGTTGGGATTGGTATGGGCAAGTGACACTCTCTAGAAAAATCTCTCCCCATTCACAGGATTCCCTGTAACTTTAATATTCATGATCACATTTTAGTGTTTTCTTTTACTATGCTTGAATGTCAATGGGTTGTGTAACCCAGATAGAGGAAAATGAGGATACTGAAGCATTACAGATGAAAAACTCTGAGTTCTTCAAGAAATGAGAGAATGTTTTACTTCAGAGACGATTCTTCTCTGGTTGGAACAGGTGGTGTGTGAAACTTACTAAAATGATGAATAATGAGTCTTTTTTCCATCTGCCTGTATTAAATTAAGTAACTTAACTGAGATTAATATGATCAATTTCATCTGACCAGCTTTATATTTTAAAGTAGAAATAATTGTACTCTTGATAAAATGTATTACTATTATGTTTCTCTCTAATTATCCTAGATTAAAAGAAAGGCTTCCATGAAAAAGGAGAGGAAAAGGAAGAAGGAGCAAGGATCATGGAAAAGAAAAAGCAGCAGCCATGGTTATTTTCTTTACTAGTACTGAATATTTTCCCATTTTTCAGGTCTGAGGTTCATTGAGAAGGTGCTGATTCTGGGACCATATTTAAAGTTTGGCTTATTTGTAAGAATTGATACTACTTCCTTTCCCCCCCTCCCTTAGGATTTATTTATTTATTTTGAGAGAGAGAGAGAGAGAGAGAGAAAGCAAGTGAGCAGAGGGAGGGGTAGAGGGAGAGAGAAAATCTCAAGCAGACTCACACTGAGCACAGAGCCTGACACGGGGCTCTTTTCACAATGCTGAAATCATGACTGGAGCCGAAATCTAGAGTCAGACACTTAACCTACTGAGCCACCCAGGCGCCCCTGAGGCTACTCCTTATAGAGGGAAGAAATCTGCACTGGGAGTGAGTGAGAGCTGAGTTGTGAGTCAACGACGTCAACTCCAGCACTCCCCTGACATACCCCTGCTCTCTCTTTTGTCCACCACACAAGGAGAAAACAGGAACAGAAAAAGGAACCTTGGTACTATTTTTCCTGAGTTTGATCAAAATATCTGAAAATGAGTAACAGACCGATAATTATTATTTTATCTTGTAGGAATATCAAAGACAAACTATGCTTTCAACAGTGAATGGAATAAAAACAGAATATGAGCTCTACTTCCAATTTTGGTCCAAACATGTATAGAGCTTATAACCTGTACTCTTGTCCTTACAACAAGAAAGAGTTAACAAAACAAAATCACTCACTTTTTTTGGACTCATCAGAGACTTGATGTTGAAGGGAAAAGCATTACCCCCATATTCAGAAAGTCAGACAATTCAGAGTCACAGGAGAGAACTGCTTACCAGGAGCAGAAGCCCCTGGCATCGTAATCTGATAGAAACAAGTTAAGTGGTAATCCTGAGGAACTTCTGGAGCCTGAAGGGGGATGACCCTTGGAATGAGAAATTTTTGAGGTCCAAGCTTAAGGGGTATTACCTCTAGGAAGCAAAGATTCCTGCCAAGCTCTGGTGGTGGAGGAGGAAAATTAATGATTGTAAAATATGCCTAACATATTCTCTGTTTCACTTCCCTTTTTTCCTCTCACTCCTTTTCTTAGACTCTGTTTTTGATGAAATCCTAGACTGTGGCCTCAGATAGCACGTTTCCTTTAGAATGGGATTTTGGATTTGGAATCTCTACCTGTCTGAAGGCAATAGTGACCACAGGGCTCATGGTTAATGAAGGAGGGTAATAACAGTTGATATTCAGAGGTAACGTAATTACTAATGTTTTGACCTATGGTTGATTGAAATTGAGTATAAACAGAAGGCAAGGCACTGGAAGATTAAGGGGCTGCATGCATTGATCATTATGGGGACAGTGATAACTGATCTTTTGGTACTATTGGAAACTTTGAGAAAAATAAAAATGACAGGCTTACAGCAGCTATTTCCCATGTAAACCAAAGTATCTTCACGGAAGCTTTCAGAAAGTCTCTCACATATTAGTCCTCCAGTAGATTGTGCTGAAAATTAAACCTAAGATCTGAATATAAACTGGCAAATCTGGAAAGGAGACTAAATGTGTCATCTTAATAAGCCTTATATGTTAAACCAGTCCTGGTTGGGAAAGAATGGGCCCCTAAAAGCCAAGACGGTTATGTTTGGATAAATGAGCCTGAGAAGGTCAACTCGCTGAATTTTCCATAATATTCTTGGTCTGTAGAGACAATCCTAATAGAACTTGACAGAAGAGAACAATCTTGCCCTTTCCTAAGAACTATGTACTACCTTGACCTAAAGCAGGGGTCTCAAAAGATAATGTTTTTTTTCTATAAAATCTGTCCCTAATATGCTTCACTGGCTCCATGCCAATCAACTCTCATCGCAGTCCAAACAGAGGAGAACAGGCTCTGCTTTGGGAAGAAAAGGGCTAAATGTCACAAAAGTGAAAGTCTGGTTAATGTGTGCCAACAACAGAGAACCAAACATGGGACTGGTCCTAACTAAAGGCTAGAGACCAGAAACGTAAGGCTGGATATGCTTGCCATTACACAATGGAGGCAGAATGGAGTATGTCTGGGTCCCAGGAGAGTCACTAGTGCATATTTTGATGCTTCTAAGCCCACTGAGGATTATGAATGAAAATTTTCTGCAGCTATGACCCAACAAAGGCAAGTGAAGATTTCAAACCCATGAAAAATGAGTGTTGTGTCACTTCCCGAGACAGGCGGGCACTGATTTGTGGAAGGGCTGTGAGAGGGTAAGGGAAGATCAGAAAGTTTGGGTGAAGAAGCATGATGGGAAATATTAATTCTATACCATGAATGGTTTGAATATGGCTTTGTTTTTCAAACCTCTTTATGTCTGTTTGGGAGACTGCACTGACCTTGAAAGACGAGATTTACGCCTCCCTTCCCAGGGAAGAATTACATGCAGTGTTCCCATGTGAAATCTGAAGATCATTAAAGTCTGTGAGTAAATAGGAGGGGTTTCTGCTTTCTGAATCTACTTGACCTCACCCGACGCTCAAGTCTTGGCAGTTTACCCATTGTGGCCCAAATGGGCTTAGGAATGACTCATGCCATTACCTCAATCATAAAGCCAAGGTCACTGCCACAGCCATCAGTGCCACCAGAACCATCACAAACCAAGTAACCCCCGTGCCCCAGACACACACATACACACAATCTTGGGGGAATCCATTGCACCAAGCACTGGCTGGACTGGACCTTCTGGAAGCCCTCATTTCCTCCATACTTGCCCTGAGAGCCCACGTGACACAACCTAGATGTAGAGGAGAAATAACTCATGAGCTGTGCTTTGGAAATAGGAAGCGGATGTCAAAGAGGAGTCAGTAGGCAATTCACTAGCCTTTCCTCCGTGCTTCAACCTCCAAGCACAAGATCTACCCAACCATAGAGTTCAACAACTCACGTAACAGAGCTATCCACTGTGCTGCTCTTGCAGCTGTGGCCCTGGGGGGTAATAAGCCAGCTTGTATTTGCTCTCCTTCCGTTATGGCCTCTCTTCCTTTTATCACTTACTTTCGTTACCAGGGATTGCCCCCTCAGCTACCCCCATTAAAATGGAAGTGCTTCACGTTTTGCCTCAGGTTCTGTTTTCTAGGAAACTCAGATTAACACAGTCTTCTTTCAGTCCTGGCCAAGCCAATAATAAATCAATGTCAGGGTTTTTTGTTTGTTTGTTTGTTTGTTCGTTTGTTTTAATGAAAATTGGTGATATAGCCAGAGCAATGCAAATTCACTCATAATACCTCTTTTCTATTATTTCTTAAAAGTCAGGACTTCTTAATTTTATACCATTTAGTACACTTTGAGTTTTATAATATTTTTTAATTTAATTATTTGACAGAGAGAGAGCATGCACAAGCGGGGGAGCAGCAGAGGGAGAGGGAGAAGAAGGCTCCCCCCTGAGCAGGGAGCCTGACATGGGGCTCGATCCCAGGACCCTGGGTTCATGACCTGAGCTGAAGGCAGTCATTTAACTAACTGAGCCACCCAGATGCCCCTAAATTTTATAATATTAATGTATTTTCATTCTGTTTTCTGGTCAGCTGTATGTCGTAATTTAGCTAGCTCTGTAGATAAAGATATACAGAACAATATAATTTCTATATATTTCTTTCTATATACATATGAAGGCATTTCTCTTAATTTTTAAGAAAATTTTTATGATTATTTTTTCTGTCACTGGAATCTAAATGAGAAATTAATCCATGTTAGTTTTTAAATGCTTGCTTTTTTTTTTAATTTTTTTTATTATTATTTTTTTTAATGATTTTTTATTATATTATGTTAGTCACCATACAGTACATCCCCGGTTTCCGATGTAAGGCTCGATGATTCATTAGTTGCGTATAACACCCAGTGCACCATGCAATACGTGCCCTCCTTACTACCCATCACCGGTCTATCCCATTCCCCCACCCCCCCCTCCCCTCTGAAGTCCTCAGTTTGTTTCTCATAGTCCATAGTCTCTCATGTTTCATTCCCCCTTCTGATTACCCCCCCTTTCTTTATCCCTTTCTTCCCCTACCGATCATCCTAGTTCTTATGTTCCATAGATGAGAGAAATCATATGATAGTTGTCTTTCTCTGCTTGACTTATTTCACTTAGCATTATCTCCTCCAGTGCCGTCCATGTTGTAGCAAATGTTGAGAACTCGTTCTTTCTGATAGCTGAGTAATATTCCATTGTATATATGGACCACAACTTCTTAATCCAATCATCTGTTGAAGGGCATCTCGGCTCCTTCCACAATTTAGCTATTGTGGACATTGCTGCTATGAACATTGGGGTGCATATGGCCCTTCTCTTCACTACGTCTGTATCTTTGGGGTAAATACCCAGTAGTGCAATGGCTGGATCATAGGGTAGCTCAATTTTTAACTTTTTAAGGGACCTCCACACTGTTTTCCAGAGTGGCTGTACCAACTTGCATTCCCACCAACAATGTAGGAGGGATCCCCTTTCTCCACATCCTCTCCAACAATTGTTGTTTCTTGCCTTGTCTATTTTTGCCATTCTAACTGGCGTAAGGTGGTATCTCAGTGTGGTTTTGATTTGAATTTCCTTGATGGCTAATGATTTTGAACATTTTTTCATGTGTCTGTTAGCCATTTGTATGTCTTCATTGGAAAAGTGTCTGTTCATATCTTCTGCCCATTTTTTGATTTATTTGTTTCTCGTGTATTGAGTTCGAGAAGTTCTTTGTAGATCTTGGATACCAGTCCTTTATCTGTAGTGTCATTTGCAAATATATTCTCCCATTCCGTGGGCTGCCTCTTAGTTTTTCTGACTGTTTCCTTGGATGTGCAGAAACTTTTAATCTTGATGAAGTCCCATAAAATTCATTTTATCTTTTGTTTCTCTTGCCTTTGGGGATGAGTCATGAAAAAGGTTGCTTTGGCCGATGTCGTAGAGGTTGTTGCCTATGTTCT
The DNA here is from genome assembly GCF_023065955.2 of Ursus arctos. Taxonomy (NCBI): domain Eukaryota; kingdom Metazoa; phylum Chordata; class Mammalia; order Carnivora; family Ursidae; genus Ursus; species Ursus arctos. Next base: position 30,877,110 of record NW_026622985.1, on the reverse strand, counting down.
CCTCCAGGATTTTGATGGATTCCTGTCTCACATCGAGGTCTTTCATCCATTTGGAGTTTATTTTTGTGTATGGTGTGAGAGAGTGGTCAAGTTTCATTCTCTTGCATGTAGCCGTCCAATTTTTCCAGCACCATTTATTGAAGAGACTGTCTTTTTCCCACCGGATGTTTTTTTCTGCTTTATCAAATATTAGTTGCCCAAAGAGCCGAGGGTCCATTTCTGGGCTCTCTATTCTGTTCCATTGGTCTATGTGTCTGTTTTTGTGCCAGTACCATGCTGTCTTTGTGATCACAGCTTTGTAGTACAGCTCGAAATCCGGCATTGTGATGCCCCCAGCTTTGTTTTTCCTTTTCAACAGTTCCTTGGAGATTCGGGGCCTTTTCTGTTTCCATACAAATTTAAGGACTGTTTGTTCCAGTTCTTTGAAAAATGTCCTTGGTATTTTGATCGGGATAGCATTGAAAGTGTAGATTGCTCTGGGTAGCATGGACATTTTAACTATGTTAATTCTTCCGATCCATGAGCATGGAATATCTTTCCATCTTTTTATGTCTTCCTCAATGTCTTTCAAGAGTGATTTATAGTTTCTAGAATATAGGTCCTTTACGTCTCTGGTTAAGTTAATTCCAAGGTAACGTATGGTTTTTGGTGCTATTGTAAATGGGATGGATTCCCTAATTTCTCTTTCTTCGGTCTCGTTATTCGTGTATAGAAATGCAACTGATTTCTGAGCATTTATTTTGTATCCTGTCACGTTACTGAATTGCTCTATAACTTCTACTAGTTTGGGAGTGGCTTCTTTTGGGTTTTCCATATAGAGTATCATGTCATCTGCAAAGAGAAACATTTTGACTTCTTCTTTGCCAATTTGAATACCTTTGATCCCTTTTTGTCGTCTGATTGCTGTTGCAAGGACTTCTAGTACTATGTTGAATAATAGTGGCAAGAGTGGGCATCCTTGTCGAGTTCCTGATCTTAAGGGAAAGGCTTCCAGCTTTTCCCCATTGAGAATAATATTTGCAGTAGGCTTTTCATAGATGGCTTTTATGAGATTGAGAAATGTACCTTCTATTCCTACACTCTGAAGGGTTTTAATCAGGAAAGGATGCTGTATTTTGTCAAATGCTTTTTCGGCATCGATTGAGAGGATCATATGGTTCCTGAGTCTTTTCTTGTTGATATGATGTATCACGCTGATTGATTTGCGAATACTGAACCACGCTTGCATCCCAGGTATGAATCCCACTTGATCGTGATGGATAATCCTTTTAATGTACTGTTGGATTCTATTAGCAAGTATCTTGTTGAGGATTTTGGCGTCCATATTCATTAGGGAAATCGGTCTGTAATTCTCCTTTTTGATGGGGTCTTTGCCTGGTTTGGGGATCAAGGTAATATTGGCCTCATAGAATGAGTTTGGTAGCTTTCCTTCTGTTTCTATTTTTTGAAATAGCTTTAGGAGAATAGGTATTATTTCTTCTTTGAATGTTTGGTAGAATTCCCAAGGAAAACCATCCGGGCCTGGAGTTTTGTTATTTGGAAGGTTGTTTATCACTGACTCAATTTCTTCATAATTAATTGGCCTGTTTAAGGAATCAATTTCTTCCGGTTTCAATCTTGGTAGTTTATAGGTTTCCAGGAAGGATTCCATCTCTTCCAGATTGCTTAGTTTATTGGCATATAGCTGTTGATAAAAATTTCTAATAATCCTTCCAATTTCAATGGTGCTCGTTGTGACCTCTCCTTTTTCATTCATAATTTTAATAATCTGGGTCCTTTCTCTTTTCTTTTGGATAAGTCTTGCCAGTGGTCTGTCAATTTTATTGATTCTCTCAAAGAACCAGCTTCTAGTCCTGTTGATCTGCTCTACTGTACTTCTGGTTTCTGCTTGATTGATTTCAGCTCTAATTTTGGTCAACTGCTTCCTCGTGCGTGGATTAGGCCTGTCCCTCTGTTGCTGTTCCAGCTTCTTGAGGTGAGAATATAAAAACTGCTAAATGCTTGCTTTTTAAGCTATAGACAGGGGGATTGTTAATAAAATTTTGAAAACTACAAAACTTCCAAAATGCAAGAGTTGGCTTATTGTGCGTACATGGGTGATGAAAGCATAATGAAAGACGTATGAGATTCTATAACAAAAAGGATTTTAGATACCACTTTACTTTAGTATTATGTTACATAAATTTATTTTATTTTATATAAAAGGATAATGCGATCCAGAAATAGGACTAGAAGTCAGGACGACAGCCCGGCATCACCAGTTTTTTGGCCTCCTTATTGCCTGGCTCCAGCTCATACTCATACATTTCTGTTGCCATTTTTTAATTAAAAAAAATAAAATGGGAAAGAACAAGAGATTTATTTCACAGAAAGAAAGCTTCATAGAAGTCCGGTACTGAGAAATGGCTCTGCTCTGCTCTTCCACCATTAGGGTAAAATTGAAAGATGAGATTTCTTTTGTGGCAGTATTTATTAAGAATATTTAAATAATGACAAATCCGAGGGGGCAAGTTAATAGAGACTTCTTGGAAATCTGTGCAGTAAACAGTGCTTCTAACATCAAACACAGTCCTCCCATGTACTGCGTGTTCACGAGTATTGCGGAGTGACAGTTTTCAGCCATTAGGGATATCAACATGCTTCTTTCTGTTTATCAGACAAGAGCATTGCCCGATGCTAAAGCCAAGGATCTTGAGATCCTCCCAAGTGTGTAGACTCTTCAGACAGGTTTTTAGGCTGTTTCTTCAAGTACCTTCTCACACTTTTTTTTTCTTTTTTTTCCCAGAGTTCGTTTCTCAAAGTAGATTAGGGAATGAACGATAATGGGAAAGCATGGTGAAAAGCTTCGGAATGTTTCACATTAGATTCCTTCTTTTCATGGGCATGGTATGTAATTCCCTTGAGCTCAGTGGTTTGTGAATTTTGGCTACCCTTCTTAAAGCTGCTTATTCCCACTATGCCTTCTCTGTGCAGAGTAGGCAAGTCCATTTCACCTGGCCATGAAGCTGAAGAAGTTTCTGACATTGTATCCTAATTTGAAAGGCATGCAGCATACACTGTGGCTATTGACCAACTTGGCAGCTTTCAAACTACAGAGGGCATGGTGATAGACACCCCGAGAAAGGCAGGCAAAGAAATAATTTTAACAGTTGGCTTTCTACCCTTTCCTTGGCATCTAGACTGTGTTCTTCCCATGAGCGGAGCCACCCAAATGGCAATTTGTTACGAATTCTATCCATTCTCAAAACAAACGAATTGAGATGATTACTTGAATATGTTTAGAAAACACCTTTAAGATGATTGCTTTGTGCTAGCTGGGTCGACAAAGCCAACTAGTGCTGCCCGGGTCGTTCCTCTCTCTTCACCCAAGGCTGTTCTCAATTTCTTTCCCAACAAATTGTGGAAGATGGCTCCTCTTGCCCAATCTAGACTCACAGGCCAAAAATCAAACACAAAATAAGCTTTTCCCCAAATGTCAGTCACCTTGGGCAGAAAAATATTGAATTCATTATGTAAATTAAGAAGCGAAAAATTATTTTCTAGCATTTGATCAAGAGCAGAAAATGGGAGGAGGGTCTAACACCTGTGTTCTCTCTGTTAGAGAGTATGTATTCACCAAATTTAAATCCCAAGAACATTGGTCAATCTAGCACCTATCCTCAGTACGCGGCCACAAACTGAGAGGGAGCTTGACTGATCAAAACAACACCCATGGTACTTTTTCTAGCTCAGACTCTAACTTGAGCTAGAGATATGAAATGGTAAAATCATACCACGCTCTGAAAAGCTGATGAAAAATTTGCAGACACTGCATATTTTAACACCACTCTCCTTTAAATTCTCAGAGGGAAATTCTCCTCTGAACTTGACGTTTCTGAAATAATTCCTTTAACTGAAACCGGTTAAAACTCTGGGAGGAGCTTTAATGCCCAGCATAGCTCCTGAAATGTCTGAGCACTGGTAGGGAATTATGATACCATGTTAATATTTCCTCATAGAGAACACAATATTTACCTTCGAACTTGAATGGAAATAATTTGAAACAGGAGATTAAAGTCCTACTCTTTTCTTGAAGAAATATTAGGAACACCCTCTTTTTTTTTTTTTTTTTTTTTACTAAAGACCACATCCTGTCCCTATGCCTTATAAAATTTGACATTCTTGAGGGATCATGATTTAGTTAGAAGTAAAAACAGCTAATAACATGGTAATATGATTTCTTGATCTTGAACATCTTCCTTATTCCAGAAAAATGGATAGAAGAATACAAAATCATTTAACAAGGTATATTATTTTGAAGTTTCAGAAAGAGATGCAGAAGTATCTAAATTTACTTGTATGTAGGATTACGAAAAGAGACGTTCGTATTGACTTTCTAAGAGTATCAATAACAAAATAGTAATACTAACTTTATTACTTTAAGTACCTACTGGGTACCATACCAAGAAATGTATTCATTATTTCATATGTTCTTTGAGATAGGAATGATTATTTCTACTTATAGCTGAAGAGTCTTTACCCAAGGCTATACTAACAGTTAAGTGGAAGAGGCAGAATTTGAACTTATCGTGTCATGATGCCAGTATATTATACATCCTGCCCTGCAACGTAAGCTCACTAGTTACACTTTATTAACTTAGTGCAACACGAAGTTGCCATGCTGATTGGAGGCTCATATATGCCCGCCCAAAGCCCACCACCAATAACTCCCTCGCGCTGTGTTGTGCTAAGGAACTGCTTGCACCGTTAGCCCTTTGGTCCATTAAAGAAGTCCATGTCTTTCCCCCAAGTCTGGTAGTATTCTCCATGTGATGGGAAAAGCCTGCTGATCACGTATTTTATCCAACATCCCCTGTATTTATAGTCCCTCACATTTTCCCTATACTGTTGAAGTATTTTACATATTTGTTATTGTTTTAGTGGTACATTTTAATTTTTTACATTTCTGAATATGACCTCTTTTCTATAGATATCTTTGTGGATCCCTGAGATTCCTAATAGTTGTAACTTTATATTGGCTTCTCGTTGGCCCCAGCCCTGGATGGCCAACATGTATCCAAATATGTAAATCCTAGCTTGTACTGGAGTGCTATGTGTCCTTAATGTTAGCTTCTGAGCTTTTCCCTCACCGGTATTTTCCAAAAACTTACAACGTCTACTAAACTTACCTACCAGTTGTATTAAAAGCCAGTATCTCGAGCTCATTCTCACACTACATTCAGGTGAGGGACATGTGTTGATTTATTCCTATCAGCTTTTATATCCCCCAGCTGCTTTGGAGAGATAGGGAGCCCTAAAATGATGCCAAGTTCAACACACACTCAAAACCTATGGGTTTTATCAACAGATACGAAGCTCTCAAGATACACTATAATAGGGAAACTCACAAAAAGGTTTCTTATTAAGCAACTTCTTTGCTTTTATTGTTGCAGTTAAGATTACATATTATTCTAAGCATCCTTCTCTCCTTGTAACTTCTCTGGCAGCTCCCGAGCTATGTTATGAAACAAACAAAAACATAAAAATTTTTTAAAAAGAGAACTAACATATATAATTGTGTAATTTATGGGAGCCTCCTAATTTGTTCCTTAGAGGTAATGCCTAATTTAATATTTAAAACAATTTTGTATAATATGCTTATTTTCCCTAGGGTTACAGATAAGGGAATTAGAGCTGAACATGAAAATCACTTCTGCATGGTCACGTGGGTTGTAGAGGGCGGAACAAAAGTGGAAACCAGGTCTGAGAGAGTTGGCATTTCATTGTCTTTCACTAAACCACATTGTTTTAAATAGAGGAGTGAATCTTTGTAAATGTCCAATTAATTCTGATTTTTGTTCACTCTTCCGATTGTGCATTGCTCATCAGTGTAGTTCTCAAGCTGTTGCTACTAAGCGTTACCTAACTGCAGAAGATACTGACATGAAACCTTGCATCAAAGGGAATTTGGGAAACTTACTCTAATTGTCTACAAACTTAAACTATCTGTAGGGTCTCCTGTAATAGCTTTAAAATTCATGCAAAATTTGCATCCTACCATATATCTCTTTATTTTAGTGTAAAAACTATTTTAAAGTTCTACTAACTCATAAAAACACAAAAACCAACCTTTCTAACCTGTCACACTGACTAAGGGGATTATGTTGTTAGATTCATCCTAAGGATTTTGCAAAATGGGCTGAACAAAGACTCAAATAGCATCCCACACATAGGAGTCCTTATTATGGTCTACAAACTCAGATGTGCTCGCCCTGGGCTATTTTTCAGACCTCATTTCCTCTAAATTTCTCTTGACTCAGTTCAGCCACATTACGATTTTGCTCTTCTTCAAATATTCGAAGCAAACTTCCAACGAGCACCTTTGCATTTATAGTTTCTCTGCCTGATATTCAGATAGTTCACTTCCTCTCTTCCTAGATTTTACTTAGGTTTAAGTGCTGTCCTCTGTGGGATTTCTGCTATTATCATGCCTTATAAAATAGTATCCTTTCTTTCTCTGTCCATGCTCTTTTTAAAAAAACAGCCTCATACTACATTTTATGTTGATCGGTTCATTAGTTTATCTGTGGCCCCTCCTGGGATGGCAGCCCCATGAGGTCAGGAACTATTTTCATTATTTATATAAATCGTGGTAGGGTTAATTGTAAAAGGACCTAATCCATAGTTACTGTAGGAAATAATAAATTTAGGGGCACTTGGGTGGCTCAGTTGGTTAAGCGACTTCTCTCAGGTCATGATCTTAGGGTCCTGAGAAAAGCCCCATGTTGGGCTCTGCACTCAGTGGGGAGCCTGCTTCTCCCCCTTCCTCTGCCCCCTCCTTCCCCCCACTCATGCTGGCTCTCTCTCTCTCAAATAAATAAAATCTTAAAAAAAAAAAGAATAAATTTTTTAAAAGCTTTAGGTTGCTTATGGACTCTCCAGAAGACAAGATTATCAGGTTCGGAAGCTAAGCCACCAGCAACAGCACTGCCACTATGTCACCACAGGGATATTCTGACAAAGCCCCACCCCCACTGAGGCCTGAGTCAGACAGTGCAATCTACACGCTGGTTACTTGCTACCCCTGGAAGCCCAGCTCCTCCGCTGTGGGCTCTGACTTAACACGTAAGACATTTCAATAGGTTCCCCTTTGACTCTTGCTTCCTCCAGTCATTTCTTTCAGGACCAAAGTCCTGAGTGAGCGCAGCTGATTAGCACATTCTAGGTCACACGGCTGAGCCCCCGATCAAGGGTGTCAAGAAAAGTGTTTCAGGTTTCTAATTTGAGAAGTGTTTCTTTTCTTTTCTTTTTTTTAAGATTTTATTTATTTATTTGTCAGTGAGAGCGCACAAGCAAGGGCATCGTTAGGCAGAGGGAGATGCGGGACTCCATCGCAGGACCCTGGGATCATGACCTGAGCCAAAGGCAGACACTTAACTGACTGAGCCACCCAGACGTCCCATGAGAAGTGTTTCTTAATGTAGGAAATCCTCTAGAAAGGAGAAAGTTGCTCGGAACGTGTGGCGTGGGCCAAAGCAAGAAGCACCCGTTACTGTCGCCACTGCAGTCCCAGCACCTAGAAGTGTGGGACACACTTGAAGTATTCCATCATGGTTGTTAAGTGAATCAATGAACACATCATGTTCACGTTCCAGGTAATGTATTTTTCTCACGTTGGGGTCCAAATATTTTGAAAGCTGAATTTACACGGATTTGGAGCTATATATGGTAACAGGTTTTTTTTCACTATTTTGGAGATTCGAAGTACTGCCAAATAAATAGAAAGGTGATGTTTTTCAGGTTTCCTTTTGGTGAACAGTTTCAGGCATCGCCTTGCTGAGTTCAAATGAATCGCACCTTCGAGTGACAGAAGTGAGCTGAACTGGCCGGTCAGGCCCGTTTACCATCTTAGGGAAGCCCACCCAGGTCAAAGATCTTCGCAGCCTAGAAAGATAGCTAATGACTCCTGTAATTTATTGTACATTCATCATCTGAGCAGGTCAACAATTTGTTTTCTCAGTTTGTGGGGCAGACATGCTTGGCTATTCAGAATTTGTAGATATCCGAATGTTTGTGGGTCCATACGCCACATATTGCATAACATTCTCAGCTGTGACGAGGGCAGCAGCCTATAATCGAGCCTGTTACTATTTCTGCAGCGAAACATAACATATCCTACTTAGTAAGATACAGACTATAAATAGCCTTACATCTGTTCACAGCAGGTTTTGTTCCCAAATAAGTGATACAATTGTTTTGATTTTCAGAAGATTTGGGATTTTGGAATTGAGGATAGAGTGCGCGGACCTGTAAATTTATCACGGGTCTGTGAATGGAGACACTGCATGCTCATTGTTGCTGGGATCGACACTCTTCATTCAACTACTCAACTTACTTTTAGTGCTCTGATTGGACATGGAAATTGAACACATCCCCCCCTTTTTTTACCTTTTGATTTAGAATATTCAGCTCAGAAAAAAAAATCAATAAATTTATACTTCCAACACACACTTTCCTCCCCTTAAATATTAAACTCATGTCTTACTAAAGCTTCTAACCGCATTCCGCAGTTTTCAGATTGACTAATTCTGCTTTACTTCACTAGCTCCTTTGAGTGCCTACCTGACACCATCATTAACAATTTTTTTTCAGATCTTCTTAGATTCTTGCATTACCTTACTCTATTTATTATTTGAAGATTATATTTGAATTTATTGCTTTTCAATACTTACTAAAGTTCCCAGATGACACATCAAGAGATGGTTTAAAAAAATAACATTTCCAAAATAAAATAAGGTATAAAGTGCAAGAATGAGCAATAAACCATTCTCGCACCTGTTCATTGCCCATCTAGCCAGAATTACCTCAAATAACACTGTTTCATGATCTGAAAATCTTTTTAGTAGGATATTATTTGGCAAGAATTGCATACCACACCATAATTATTAATTCTGATTTTCTTCCCTCTACATTATTAACTGATAATGACTGGAAATATTCCTTGATCCTCAGTACCCAAAGTATATCTCTTTTATTTACAGCAGTTTTTGTCATTATGTATTAAACAATGTTCACTGCTATTATCTGATCTCTACAAAGTGTAGTGCTGTTTGAATAGGAAAAATCAATTTCATTGTAACAATAGGCTTGGCATCTAATATTTTTAAACTATCAGTAGTGCAACAGATATTAAAGTCTTTCCTAGCATATCTAATTTCTAACTTTCATAGTGAACAAAGCTACTTTGGACGAGGCTTCCGAGGGAATGTTGACTACATGATAGTTTTATTTACATTTTACTGAATTTGTTTATGGTTTTGTTTATAGAGTCCAGAAATTTTGTAAATTAAATTTTTAGAAGACAGATGAATTCAAACTACATGGATACAGATATAATTTCTCTTTTTTGCCAAAAGTCTCAAAGAATTCTCCTTTGAGAGTAAAGAATTCTTTGACCACAGTCATTGGAAAAGAAAAGGAAAGTAGTTAAAACAAAATTATCATAAGTCCCACCTGCATTCTCTGAATTCTCTTGAATTCTGAATATCTCAACACAGACCAACATATCCTATTTCGAATACCGCCCATTGTCCTGAACATTAATATGTAAGAGGTATGGAGAGACACAAAGCCGGCCACAGGTTATCAAGTCTTGATTAAAGCCTCTCGATACTAATAATTGGACTTGTCACTTTGTTCCTTAGAAGTTTTTTCACTCCACCACCACGCAGCTCAGAAAGGTTTTGACAGGCTGGGGGGAAAATGCTTTTTTTTTTTTTTTTTTGTAGATTAAGAGAAGAGAAATTGTGAAAGGAAAAAGGGGGAGAACCAAGAAGAAAACTAGATGGCAGTTATATTTGTTAAGAAAAAATAAATATGAAAAATTTAAATTTGAATATTGTCTTAATATTAAAATATTAATATTGTAAAGGTTTTCTGTAACCCGCAGCATGCATATCCTAATTTGAAGACTACATTTTAGGATGACATTTATCCTACATTTTAATAATCTATTCTCTCCCCTACAAAACCCAACGCTTAAGTGCCTTGATTTAAAAATCCTAGATTTAGGGGCACATGGGTGGCCCAGTCAGTTAAGCACTGGACTCTTGGTTTCAGCTCAAGGCATGATTTCAGAGTTGTGAGATTGAGTCCTGGGCCCAGCTCCTTGCTCAGCAGGGAGCCTGCTTGAGATTTTTCTCTCTCCCTCCACCTCTGACCCTCCCTCCACTCTTTCTTGCTCTCTTTTTGAAAAAAGAAAAAAAAAAAAAAGAATCCTGCATTTAGATTTTTGACATTAGTGGAAATTGATTTCCAGACTACCTAGCAGGGCTTGTCATGGGCACAGAACCCAGATGTCATTTGTGTAGAAAGCCCTAGTCTTCCAGCCCAAACGGTGGTCACATTCTTTTTAAATATAAAAATGTAATAAAATAGATAAGGACTCCAAACTGTAGGTTTGTATAACTCTCATTCCTTCTTTCTTCTGTATGTGGTCGTTCTCTTATTTTTGTCGCAGGGCAGGTCACATCTTGTCAGCCTCCTTCCCTGGACTCCTTCTGACCTTCTATGTTGCTGGGGTTCTTCTTTCCACAATTCATCAGGTTGTCCCAAGAAACTAAAAATTCCTCAACTTTAATCATAGTAATTCAAAGATTTCTTTATCCCCATTGTGACTATGGAGAGGGGCACAGATCACATTTTAGACTCAAAAAGATTTTCCACAAATTTTCCTAAGGGAAAAGGAGTTGTCTTCCTAAGAGGAATTCTTAACATGAGCATATTCTGTTTATGCCTCTGCTCAGTACGGGTCTGCTATTTTTTCTTTCTTTTCTCTCTCATGACTCTTCATGTTCTTGTTTTGTTTTTTAGCTAAAATAATGCAGACCCTATTATCCAGAGAATTTTCCGTTATTGCAATATTTCGAATAATATAAATTTGGTCTTATGTGGATTCTATTAATGGACTTTCTAAGAATTTGGACGTTTGTTAAATCATTAAGCCCATGCAGAGTTTTTATTTTTCCTTGATGAATATTGTGTTGTGTGGAATGCTTAGTTTTGCTTCCCATTGTACACTAGCTAGTGACTTGGGTTTACACTTCTTCAAAATACTTTTTCTCCTTTAAAAACCTGAAAATTAAAATGACATTATGTTTGTATACACTTAAAGATCTCTTATGGGAAGTTAATATTGAATTATAATGTTTGATCTTTTAATTAGCCATGAAATGTGGAGGATCTAGATCCAAGAATATATAAAAATTAAAGTCTGGGCCTTTGATATGTTAATTATCACCTAAGAGTTTTGCTTGTTAATATGTTCTTTTAAGTATCTTTATGGTTGCTTTCCTGGGATGTACTCCCCTAAAACTGTGTATTTCAAGACTGGCTGCATATTGGAAACACCTAGGGGAAAATTAAAAGAATACAAATATCTGAAACCCCCGCCTCCCAGAGATTCTGAATTAATTGGTGTTGGATCAGGGCCCAGTTTTTTACAGGTTTTCTGTTTTTGTTTTTCTTTGTTGTTGCTTTTTTTTTTTTTTTTTTTTAAAGAAAATTAGGCATTTCTAATGTGCAGGAGGGTTGCAAATAACTGTTTTAAGGTGAGGGTATGTTTCCATTTTTCCCCCCATCATGGCAACTTCTAATTTTAAAAATTATTATTCACAATAGCATTGACTATATAATGAATGCAGAAAATAGCAAAATGCAAGAACTTTATGTGCAAAATTACAAAATGTTTCTGAAGTCAATTAAATAAGATCTAACAAATATTTGTGGAGAAGAAGGTTCAATATAAATATTTCAGTCTCTTCCAAGTTGCTGTGTTCTTTAAACACCAACCCACCAAACAGGGTTTTTTGTGTTTTTTTTTTTTTTAATTGTAAAGCTAATTCTCCAATGTATCTTGAAGATCAAACACTCAAGCCTAACATACTCTTAATGAAGACCAGGTAAAGGGACTGAGGTATAAAATATCAATTGATTATGAACAGTAACAGAAACAGCTTGTATCAGAATAACAACAGGCATGTGGACTATCAGTTCAGTACAATTTTACATTTTTTTCAACACCTACTGAAGTCTGATTTTGTTTAAGGTTAGGTGACACAACAACAACAGAACAATCAAAACTCCGTCCCTGTGGAGTTTAGGTGTATCTGAGAGATGGTAAGTAAAGCATATAATATATTAGCTGGTGGTAGGTGTTCTGGAGAGACACTGAGCAAGGAATGTGGGTAGAAAGTACATGCGTCTTTGTTGAAGGGGTAAGTGAGATTCAATTTTAGGAAGGGAGACCAGTGAAGGCCTCACAGGGAAAGTGCCACTGGGCTCAAAAACCAGTAGAAATGACCAACGACTGAGAGAACTCTGATACATTACAATGGACATCAGTAGAGAAATGATTATTAAATAAATGGTTCTGAGACAATATTTTCATGTTTTTCTTTACATTTTTTATTAAGGTCAATTAGCCAACATATAGTACATCATTAGTTTTCAATGTAAGTTCAATGATTCATTAGTTGCATATAATACCCAGTGCTCATTAGATCACGTGCCCTCCTTAATGCCCATTACCCAGTTACCCCACCCCCCCAATTCCCTACCTTCTGAGCCTCAGTTTGTTTGCCAGAGTCCAGAGTCTGTCATGGTTTGTCTCCTCTGATTTCTTCCCATTCAGTTTTCCCTCCTTTCCCTATGGTCCTCCGTGCTATTCCTTATATTCCACCTATTAGTGAGACCATCTGGTAATTGTCTTTCTCTGCTTGACTTACGTCACTTAGCATCATCCCCTCCAGTTCCATCCATGTCCATGTAAATGGTGGGTATTCATCCTTTCTGATGGCTGAGTAAAAATGAACCACATCTTCTTATCCATTTGTCTGTTGAAGGGCATCTCAGCTCCTTCCACAGTTTGGCTATTGTGAACATTGCTGCTATGAACATAGGGGTGCATGCGCCCCTTCTTTTCACTACTTCTGTATCTTTGGGATAAATATCCAGTAGTGCAATTGTTGGGTCATAGGGTAGCTCTATTTTTAACTTCTTAAAGAACCCCCATATTGTTTTCCAGAGTGGCTGCACCAGCTTACATTCCCACCAACAGTGTAAGAGGGATTCCCTTTCTCTACATCCTCACCAACATTTTTTTTTTTTAAGATTTTTATTTCTTTATTTGACAGAGAGAGAGAGAGAATACAAGCAGGGGGAGCGGGAAAGGGAGAAGCAGGGTCCCCACTGAGCAGGGAGCCCAATGCAGGGCTCGATCCAGGACCCCGGGAATGTGACTTGAGCTGAAGGCTGCCACTTAACCAACTGAGCCACCCAGGCGCCCCCTCACCAACATTTGTTATTCTCTGTTTTATTAATTTTGGCTATTCGAAGTGGTGTGAGGTGGTATCTTGTTGTGGTTTTGATTTGCACTTCCCTGATGGCAAGTGATGTGGAGCATTTTTTCATATATTCTTAAAAATATATAAAAGGTGAAATTTGTCTTCTCACATATTTTTAAAAAATTTAAATAAAAAAAAAACCCAATCGAATTCGCAAGTGTGAATGACGAAACCTCAAAAGTACAAGAAAACAATATTAAAATATATATCTGGACATTAGAATAGGGAAGGATTTTTAAAATAAGACCCTAAAAGGGTCAAACCATCAGGGTAATGATTCACAGATTGGACTACTTTAAAATGATTCATACTATAAGGTGAAGGGGATTTAGAAGTATGAATCTGCAGTTATTGAATAAATAAGTCACAGGGATAGAAAGTACAGCAGAGGGAATACAGTCAGAAGCACTCTGGTAACTTTGTATGGTGACACCTGGTGATGACACTGTGGTGACCCTTGCATCTTGTAGAGAATTGTCCAATCACTGCGTTATACACCTAATCTAACATTGTATGCCAACTGTACTTCAACTTAAGAAAAAAAGATACCCTAAACTTGGAGAAAAGGTTTTAAAACACTTTCAGTCAAAAAGGAACCGGTATCCAAAATGTATGAAACATCTTACAAATTAACAAGGAGCTAACATTAAACAGAAACTGTAATTAGGAAAATTAAAAATTAAAAATTAAAAAAATTAAATAAAAAAAAACCAAAAACCAAAAAAACACGAACAAGCATTTCACAAGAGAGGGCATATGAATGGTTACTCAAAATATGAAAAGACTCACAAGCTCAATTGTAATCAAGGATAGTAAATTTAATTTATAATGAGATGCCCTTCTGTACTGACTAAACAGGAGAACATAAACAATTCCATACAAAATCGTGGTCAGGTTATGGAATACTGGAAACTTCTAACAGACTCTTGGTAGGAGTGAATATTGGCACAATCATTTTAGAACACTATATAGTGTCTCTCTTAGATGTATCATTTTTCATAGGAAAAAAAATAATAGGCAGAGCTTCTAAGACATCAGGAAGGCTTTGGCTTTACCCACTGGAAGATAGGAACAGAGGAGTGCTGTGATCGGGCACGTGCTTTACAGGCACAGGCGGACTGGCTGCTCTTCAGACCACATATTCTAGAAGAGTCAGGCAGAAGTGCAGCAATTAGTTGGGAGATGCCTGGTTCTAGTGTTGTAGCCATGGAAATAGAGAAAGAGGTCCAACACTTGAAGACCGGATCTGGTATGCGAGGCAAAGAGGAGTTAATAACTCCAAGGCTTTTCTCTTGAATAACTAGCAGATAAATTGGCTACCTGATGTAAACCACACATTTTCCTTTAGCGTTCTCCTCCATATTATCTGCTAGGCTGGTGAGAACCCATTTCCCTAGGTTTATTCAGTAATAGAGAAATCACATCATTTTAATGTTCACTTTAATGACATTGGAAATTAAATTTTAAAACTTCTCTAAATTTGTGAAAATATGTGGAATTATAGGTACCCACTATTAACGTTACTGATAAACCTTTTCTAACCTTGAAGATATACCAAGCAGAGTTAGGGATAAAAAAGAAAACTGTCCTGTTCAGCTCAGCTTTGAGATCTCCCTTTAATAGAAATTTATCTTATTGAAAGGGAAGGACCAATCTCTGGGAATGGCTGGTGTCAGCTGCTTCAGGCAACAATGATTTCCTTCACTTGTTTCATAAAGGTCAAAAGACTGCAGGCAAGACCCCGCATGGCAACTAATATAATTAGAAGAGAAACCGCCTGCTCTCTAGAAAAGTCCACATCCCATTAGGTATTGTGCTATCATGTTTATGCCAAAACATTAAGACCAATGCAGGGCGTGAACTCACGACAGAAGAGGGCAATTTGGGACAGTCTTTTTTGTCTCCAGAGGGTGTGCTTCAGGGGAGAAAAAGGTGAGAGGCGAGGCTAAATGAGATAACGTGATTGAATTGTTAGCGGCTGTTTTACTGTTTTTGATCCATGTATTAGCGAACTGCATCAGAGTAAGGTGCTTAATATCTTCTTTTATAAAAATAAAATCTTTTGAGTAGATGTGAAACCAATTTGTAGACGTGGAACTGTACTGTGAGTGCAGCAGGATTTTGCCAGCAACAGTTTCCCAAGTCATCACCACTGATTAATGCTATTATGTGGCTCATTAAAAAAAAAAAAAAAAAAAGGTTTTCAGGTCTTCTGTACTTGAAGTCTCTTTTTAGAGGGGGTGGGGCAAAGGGAGAGAGAGAATCTCAAGCGGACTCTACACTGAGCACAGAGCCTGACAGGGGCTCGATCTCAGGACCCTGAGATCATGACCTGAGCAGAAACCAAGAGTCAGATGCTTAACAACTGAGCCACCCAAGTGCCCTGTAGAGAGAGAGAACCTTCAGCAGGCTCCATGCCCAGTGCAGAGCTCAACACACGGCTCCATCTCAGGACCTTGAGATCATGACCTGAGCCCAAATCAGGAGTTGTACTCTTAACCAACTGAGCTACCCAGGTGTTTTCTTTCTTTTCTTTCTTTTTTTTTTTTTTAAACAATCTCCGATGACTCCATTTCCCTGAAATTCCTTGATTGCTGCCTGAGGTTCCTTACTCTCTTCAGCCCCACGCATCCATTTTCTACTATAGATTAGGTCTCTATTCATCTTCATCATACTTGCAATTGTGCGTGCGTGTGTGTGTGTGTGTGTGTGTGTATGAGAGAGAGATAGAGAGACTGCTCTCCCATTATATATGCTTCTTGTGTAATCAGTCATGCAAAATTTCTGTTTTAACACTAATCCTTACTGACTGAAAGTCTCTTTCTTATTTTCTAAGCAAGAAGTAATTGCCTTTTCCCTTATAATATTAAATTTCCTCTTAATCTCTCCTGAGTAAAATAATATAAATCCTGTTTCAATGTGGTCCAGAGAAAACAAAAACAAGGCTATGGAGATACAAGTCAGCAAGTGGATTCTCTGCTGGGGGCAGGGATGGAGGTGTGGGGGGTTGTCTGGAAAGGAGAATGAGAATCCTTTCTGAAATGATGGAAATGTTTCACTTTGGATGGTGATTTCACAGGTTTTTGGACTACAAAAAAAATTACTGAGCTGAACAGTGAATACCTGCACATTTTAATGTAGGTAAATAAAAGAAATAAAAAGAATAGAAAGAGTATAAAAATAAATTTTAATTATTTTTCCTGTTCATCATTCTGCCTATTAACTCTTGTCTATTTAGCTAACACAGTCACTTCTTCAGGTGTCTCTATTGTTCGAAACACATTTTTGGTCTCTGCTTTCTCCAGACACACTTCATAGGTGGCAAATATAAGAAATAATAAGTAAATCATTTAAAGTAATTGGCAGGGACTGGACATCTGAAAAAAGACAAAATTATTGAAGATTCAAAACACATTTTATGATACCACACGAGTATCATTGCATATGGAAGTAAAAAGCAGCACAGGGAAAATCTCTCATTTGGTAGCTACAAAAGGCTAAATAAACACAATCACCCATCCCTGGAAATGCCCAATTTCCTTGATTGTGGATCAGAGAGGAAGTCCTCAAAATGTTTCTTCTAAATTTCTTTTGACCTATCCATGTCTATCGTCCTATCTGTATTTGTGTTTTATCTATATAAAGTTGTATAAAGAAAGAGATTTTTGGAGTTTAGAAAAATTATTAGGAATTAAATATCTAAGGTATAAACACAGAAATGAGTGACTGAGATGAACTGGAAGTCAAAGTCATTGGAGAAGAAAAGGTCAAGGAACTGAGAGGTCAATTTACTAAAAAATGTCTTCTAAATGAATGTGGAAAAGATTTGGACCAGAAGATACCATTATCTTTGATGATAGGGAGTTCAGCTTCTAAAGAAGAGGGCATCCTTTGGAACTCATGCCATTTAAAAATTTGCTTGGTGAATACATAGGACTTTTCATAGCCATGTGTATCTGTTAGCAACAACTACACTTGATGAATCACATTATATTGAGCCAAGAACTAAAATCACCAAGGAATGAGTCATCAGAGGTTTGTAGAAGACGGCAATGAGGGGAGTAGTCGGGACAGAGTTAACGGGCTGTAGAGCAGCAGCGGGGAGGAAGGCGATGGGTGCCAAGGTGGGCATCCGTCTTCATACTCAGGGACATAAGAGATGTAGAAGACAAAATGACCTCCACGTGAAAGAACTCTCATGAGGTATGACTCTCAGAAAACCGGGTCACAGTTAAAACAAGATACTTCGAGAAATATTCAGAAAAAAAATATTGAAGAAACACAAAATTGTGTGCATTATAATCTCTGAGGGCTAAGAGACACAGAATATTAGGCACTTCAGGAGGGATATAGACTAAGACCAGATGAGGTGACACTGGAGCTCCGGAACGAGGGTCTGACTAGAGAACAATGGCATGGCACTTTTTTTTTTTTTTTTTTGCACTTCTTGTGATGCCAGGATAAAATTCACCAAAGGAGACTGTGGTGGCGAGACTCCGGGTTTGGAAGAAGGTTTGGTACAGACAATGTTCCAAGAAGAGGACAGGAATGAATGATGAAGCTATCACAAAGATCAAATCATCAAATCAGACTCGTACACAGCAGGTATTACGCAGAAACACAATTTGCCAATTAATTCAAGGATACATTCAATTAAGACTCACAAGCAGCACAGGAGAAGTTTGGACTCTCAAGTACAGCTCCCCAAATCCTCATAACAGACCTGTACTCTGGCCAAGAGAAACGGATTTGATCTCTAATGATGTGTATGAGTTACATAATGAAAGAGGGAGGTTTTAAGTCATAAGACATATACGTTTTATACCCAGATAGCTATGCGGAATTTTCCATGGAGCCATGTCACCTGAATGAATAGATTCCAGATTTTTTTACTGTCAGGAATCCTGAACCAGGAGCAGCCCACTAAAAACAGCCCATCGTTAAGGACTCTCCGCTAAGCAAACAAAAGCAGTCTGTACGTCAGGGGGTTCAGTTAACATCAAATTTAAAAGGGGGCTAGACTGGGACAACTTCTTGCCTTCCCCAGAGAGCTTTTCTCCAGTGACAGGAAAGAAACTGATCACAAGCAGCTGCTTTAATGGCTTCCTCTAAGACAATTATTATTTAATGGGCACTTTTTCATTTTAACTTTCAAACCCGGTTATTATTTTCCCCATGAAGAGAAATGGTGAACAAATATCTGAGAGTTTATTTCCTGATATTGATATAAATCCCAAGTGAGAGCAACATGGAAGCTTCTTCTGATTTGGAGTCAGAATGAATATGTCATCTCTGCTTACAGTGGAGTTATAACGAATGATTTATTTGCATTGGAATCTTTGGGGGAAATAAAACTAAGTTCATATCAGCTAATAGCTCCATTTTAAGCCTTTGAGAGTTCATTCAAAATAGTTTTTATTTTTTAATTAATTTATTTTTTAAAGATTATTTATTTATTGAGAGCGAGAGCGCGCGTGCGAGAGAGCGAGAGCAAGCATGAGCGGGGGGGAGGGGCAGAGGGAGAAGCAGGTCCCCACTAAGCAGGAATTCTGACATGGGGCTCAATCCCAGGACCCCCATGATCACAACCTGAACCGAAGGCACATGCTTAACCAACCAAGCCACGCAGGTGTCCCTAAAGTAGTTTTTAATGACAAAAACTTACTGACTGATGTTTTGTAGAAGTACCTATAAAATTTGGGGGAATGACAATGTTATATATTGTTGAATATGTAAAACTGATGCAAGATGGACAATATTACACAAATTTGTTAAGTGTGGGCTGAAAATACTGGAAACACTTCTCCAATTTTTGACCATGCTTTTATATTCTGGTTTTTACTTAACAGTTGCTTGCCGGATTCTCTTTGGCTAAATGTGTATGTGTGTGTGTGTGTACATGCATGAAAGTGTGCAGGGTATAGCGAATACCATTAAAACTTCTATTTACCGTATTTTTTTTTTTAAGATTTTATTTATTTATTCGACAGAGATAGAGACAGCCAGCGAGAGAGGGAACACAGGCAGGGGGAGCGGGAGAGGAAGAAGCAGGCTCACAGCAGAAGAGCCTGATGTGGGGCTCGATCCCAGATCGCCGGGATCACGCCCTGAGCCGAAGGCAGACACCCAACTGCTGTGCCACCCAGGCGCCCCTATTTACCGTATTTTAATAATTTTGTTACCATATAAATAGCTCAGTAACACAAAGGTGTCCACTTATGTCAATAACATGTATATAACAATAAGATAAATACAAACTTTTAAACAGAACTTTACTTAAGATTTACTAAACTATAAAAAAACACATCTTTACCTTCAGACATTAATTTCCTGCTTTTACCAATACACATACACACTCATCAAAATATTTTCCTAAATATAATAAACTTGTAGAGATCACATGGACAAAACTGTCCTTTAAAAATCTCATTTTCTGCTTTAAAATTCTCCACATGCAAAGAATATCCAGATATCATGAAGATAGCAGAATAGCAACGAAGACTGAAGAGGTGGGGAAATGTGCCCCAGAATACAAATAAGAAGACTTGAGTTTTCATTTTGGTTTAAACACTGGACAGTTGTGGTCTGTGCCCATCAAGTGCGTTTATCCATTTGAACCTCAGAGTTTCAGCTGCTGCTGTTGTTCTGTTTTGCATTTTATTTATTTTTTTTATTATAATAATATTTTTTTATTATATTATGTTAGTCACCATACACTACATCCCTGGTTTTTGATGTAAACTTCAATGATTCATTAGTTGCATATAACACCCATTGCACCATGCAATAAGTGCCTTCCTTACTACCCATCACCAGTCTATCCCAATCCCCCACCGCCCTCCCCTCTGAAGCCCTTGGTTTGTTTCTCAGAGTCCATTGTCTCTTTTGCTTCATTCCCCCTTCTGATTACCCCCCTTTCTTTATCCCTTTCTTCTCCTACCGATCTTCCTAGTTCTTATGTTCCATAGATGAGAGAAACCATATGATAATTGTCTTTCTCTGCTTGACTTATTTCACTTAGCATTATCTCCTCCAGTGCCGTC
The DNA here is from genome assembly GCF_023065955.2 of Ursus arctos. Lineage (NCBI taxonomy): Eukaryota > Metazoa > Chordata > Mammalia > Carnivora > Ursidae > Ursus > Ursus arctos. The sequence goes on along the minus strand of NW_026622985.1, from coordinate 30,856,685 downwards.
CATGTTGCAGCAAATGTTGAGAATTCATTCTTTTTGATAGCTGAGTAATATTCCATTGTATATATGGACCACAACTTCTTAATCCATTCATCTGTTGAAGGGCATCTCGGCTCCTTCCACGATTTAGCTATTGTGGACAATGCTGCTATGAACATTGGGGTGCATATGGCCCTTCTCTTCACTACGTCTGTATCTTTGCGGTAAATACCCAGTAGTGCAATGGCTGGGTCATAGGGTAGCTCAATTTTTATTTATTTATTTATAATTTTTTTTTTTTAGATTTTATTTATTTATTCGACAGAGATAGAGACAGCCAGAGAGAGAGGGAACACAAGCAGGGGAAGTGGGAGAGGAAGAAGCAGGCTTATAGCAGAGGAGCCTGATGTGGGGCTCAATCCCATAATGCCAGGATCACGCCCTAAGCTGAAGGAAGACCTTTAACCGCTGTGCCACCCAGGCACCCCGTCAATTTCTAACTTTTTAAGGGACGTCCACACTGTTTTCCAGAGTGGCTGCACCAACCTGCATTCCCACCAACAATGTAGGAGGGATCCCCTTTCTCCACATCCTCTCCAACAATTGTTGTTTCTTGCCTTGTCAATTTTTGCCATTCTAACTGGTGTAAGGTGGTATCTCAGTGTGGTTTTGATTTGAATTTCCCTGATGGCTAATGATTTTGAACATTTTTCATGTGTCTGTTAGCCATTTGTATGTCTTCATTGGAAAAGTGTCTCTTCATATCTTCTGCCCATTTTATGATTTGTTTGTTTCTTGTGTATTGAGTTTGAGAAGTTCTTTGTAGATCTTGGATACCAGTCTTTTATCTGTAGCATCATTTGCAAATATATTCTCCCATTCTGTGGGCTGCCTCTTAGTTTTTTTTTGACTGTTTCTTTGGCTATGCAGAAGCTTTTTATCTTGATGAAGTCCCACAAATTCATTTTTTCTTTTGTTTCTCTTGCCTTTGGGGATGTGTCATGAAAAAGGTTGCTGTGGCCGATGTCGTAGAGGTTGCTGCCTATGTTCTCCTCTAGGATTTTGATGGATTCCTGTCTCACATCGAGGTCTTTCATCCATTTGGAGTTTATCTTTGTGTATGGTGTGAGAGAGTGGTCAAGTTTCATTCTTTTGCATATAGCTGTCCAATTTTCCCAGCACCGTTTATTGAAGAGACTGTCTTTTTTCCACTGGATGTTTTTTCCTGCTTTATCAAAGATTAGTTGCTCAAAGAGCTGAGCGTCCATTTCTGGGTTTTCTGTTCTGTTCCACTGGTCTATGTGTCTGTTTTTGTGCCAGTACCATGCTGTCTTTGTGATCACAGCTTTGTAGTACAGCTCGAAATCCAGCATTGTAATGCCCCCAGCTTTGTTTTTCCTTTTCAACACTTCCTTGGCGATTCGTGGCCTTTTCTGGTTCCACACAAATTTAAGGGCTGTTTGTTCCAGTTCTTTGAAAAATGTCATTGGTATTTTGATTGGGATGGCATTGGAATTGTAGATTGCTCTGGGTAGCATGGACATTTTAACTATGCTAATTCTTCTGATCCATGAGCATGGAATATTTTTCCATCTTTTTGTGTCTTCTTCAATGTCTTTCAAGAGTGATTTGTAGTTTCTAGAATATAGATCCTTTATGTCTCTGGTTAAGTTCAGAATTGATGGAGAGATAAAGACCTTCCAGAATTGCCAGTCACTGACCAATTTCGTAACCATGAAACCAGCCCTACAGGAGATATTAAGGGGGGTTCTATAAAAGTAAAAAGGCCCCAAGAGTGATACAGAACAGAAAGTCACAATCTATAGAAACAAAGACTTTACAGGCAACATGGTATCATTAAAATCATATCTCTCAATAATCACTCTCACTGTTTTGCATTTTAATTTACAATCTGAGAGACTTGGAAAAATTGGCTGTGAGCCCCTCAAGCACTAACATTCTGTACTTTTGTCAGGCAGGTATTTAGGCATGAGCGAGGAGGGATAAAGCAGATGCTGGCCACACCCTCGGAGCCACCTCTAAGGGCTAGCAGAACAGGAAACGCCTGGCCTCAGGACGGGCTCACAAGCCACAAGGGGACTTCCAAGAGCTGAGCGTGCACACACAAGGGGCAACTTGTCCCTTAAGGTCACAGCAGAAGCTCCTTAGAAACTCATATACAACACATAAATCAACGATAACAATGCATCATGGGTAGGCATATGCGCAGAACCTGCAATGTATATAACCACCAGCTGTCAGTCAAAAATGTCCATCAAAGCCACATTTACATGTACACCAAGCAGGCTTAAAAAGATGCAGCTAGAGTTTCTTGGTGCCACTGCCACTCTTCCTCTGAGAGTGGTCACTTTCTCTCTTGAAAGTGTACTATACTATCTGCTCAATAAACTCTAGCTCCACATTCTGGTCTTGGGTCTCCAATTCTTTGGTGCATCTGGGTCAAGAACCGAGCGACCCCGTAACACTTTGATCATCTGGAAAGTACTGTAGCTGGCGCAGAAGCACAAGCAGGGCTGATCTTAAGAATTCCATGCAGCCCATGTCCTAAAAAGCACCTACAATGGCCCTTTGAGAGTCTGTTTGTATTCTTTGGGTTAAGCCTTTGAATGCTTTTAAAATATAAATAACCCTGAGAACACCATTAGTATGTGTGTAAAGATTTCAGCTTTTTTCTCCAGAAAGATTTTCATACAAGGAGTGTAGTGAAGAGATTTTCAAGATTCTGGATGCTTAAGGATTGTTTGGGGTAAAAACCAGAGATGAGTGTAACCAGGAAGACAGGTGGGGGAAATCTTTCTCTCCACCTGATCGGTGTCAGGGTCTTCATAGAGATGAAGGGAGTGCTGAACCTTAGCCAGACTGGGCCATTGTCTGGCTGTAGGTGTGCTGCCCTTGACCTCCAAAGAGCCACAATACAGGCTATGACATTCCCTGCTGAGGAAGCCGGGGAGCAAGGCTCCTGTTGGACTCATGAGTGGGAGCCACTAACTCATTCAAGGAGAAAAGATAGCATCTTGTGACTCACTGAAATTTACCGAGCTATACTAGGCTATCCGGAGCTAGCAATTTCATCTTTAAAAAAGATGTATCAGCTCTGCTGTTTTTAGAACCCCTGTCATTCATTAGGTAATTGTGTATTTCCTTTGGTTCAAGAGAAATCTCACGTATCACCTGCTCCAAGCCCACATAACTGCAGATTCTCTTATTAGATCTAAAATGAGTCTCCAGTCACAAGGTGATACGTTAATGATGTGATATCCTATACCCTGAAGAACTTCCTCAATGCACAAGATTTCTATTATCTTATGCAGAGCGCAGTGCACCAGCCAAAATTTAACCCGCCCAGCCCTGTTAATGGTAAAATGCTAATGGAGGACAGGTTAACTTCTCATTCTCTTTGAATCCTGGATAATGTGTATGTGTGTGTGTGTACATGCGTGTACACTATACTATGGAGAACTAATCAAATGAAAGTAGAACAATAAAAGCTATATAAATTTTGGCAACATCCTACTGAATTGGTTTTTTAAATTATTTATGTAGAATTCATAAAAATGTAATTTAAGAGAAGAAAACATATTTTAAAAATTGCTCTCTGGAAACTTTTGGGAACTCTTTTTCAGCCAGCTGAACCATCTGGACAAATATCTCTCTGTAAGGTAAGAGACCACTGAGGCCAGAAATGTTACTATAAGTTGGTATTTAGTTTAATGACATTGCACAGAATGTTAAACTTCAAAAGTATCTTTGATATCATCTTGTTTGACCTTTCAGTTTAGGAATTTCTTTTACAACATCCTGCTGGAATACCTCATGTGACAAAGAACTCACTACCTTGCAGGACAACCCTGTTTATTTTTAGACAGAATTTAGCAATTATTATTTTTTTTAAAGATTTTATTTATTTGACAGAGAGAGATAGCCAGTGAGAGGGGGACACAAGCAGGGGGAGTGGGACAGGAAGAAGCAGGCTCCCAGCAGAGGAGCCCAATGCGGGGCTCGATCCCAGAATGCCGGGATCACGCCCTGAGCCGAAGGCAAACGCTTAATGACTGAGCCACCCAGGAGCCCCGGAATTTAGCAATTAACACTAAAATTAGAGCCACTTTCTTTCCTTCAAAAACTAAGTTGCTTTTTGATCTTTTTTGTTTTTTCTTTTTCTTTCTGGTTCTAGTTTTGCCCATTACAATTAGGCAGGGTAAGTTTTATTCTAATACCTAATTCCACTGAATTTTTTTTTCTTCTCTTCCTACATAAATATCTCTGTTTCTTTCACTTGTGTGCAGTCTTTCAGGTTATTACAGTTTCTACCTGGCTTTCTCTGGACACACACATGTTGGCCAATGACCCCTTAAAAAATATAACCTCTAGAAATTAGCCCAAAGAGATCAGCATTGGGCAGAATGTTATTTTTTTTCAAATAAATATAAGTTAAAAACATATAGCCAAACTGTGGAAGGAGCCAAGATGCCCTTCAACAGACAAATGGATAAAGAAGATGCAGTCCATATATACAATGGAATATTACTCAGCCATCAGAAAGAACGATTACCTAACATTTCCAGCAACATGGCTGGGACTGGAGGGGATTACGCTAAGTGAAATAAGTCAAGCAGAGAAAGACAATTATCATATGGTTTCACTCATTTGTGGAACATAAGGAATAGCAGGGAGATTGTTAGGAGACGAAACAGAAAAATAAAGGGAGGGTAAACAGAGGGGGAAAAGAACCACGAGAGACTATGGACTCCAGGAAACAAACTGAGGGTTTTAGAAGGGGTGGGAGTGGGGGGATGGGCTAGCCCAGTGAAGGGTATTAAGGCGGGCACGTATTGCACGGAGCACTGGGTGTTATACGCAAACAATGAATCATGGAACACTACTTCAGAAACTAAGGGTGTACTGTATGATGACTAATATAATGAAAAATGTATTAAATGATTATTATAAGTTTATCTTAAAACATTCACCAGGTTTGTCTCTATTCCCCATATCACGCTATCTTGTATTTTTCCTTGATTTGCCTTCCCATTGCCTCTTGCAGAACCGCATCCACTGGGATCGCCTCTCTCATTTCCATGAGCAAAGGACACTCCACCACACAGCGCTTAGCTAGTATACCCCAGCGGCATTTAGTGCTCCGGACCCTGCTTGCCTGCTGGAGCGACAAGGCCCTGAACCCAGAGAAAACGAACCATAACTGAACTGGGCATTTCCTTTCACTTGTTAAAACTCTGCCGCTGGGCTCTTAAGGCTGCCATCTGCTTCACTGTATGCTATACTGAAAAGGCAACTAGTGTGGGAATCCAGAACTCAGGAGTTTTGGGTTGACAGCCGTGTGGCCCTTCTTACGCCACTTGAAGTCTAATTTGCAGTGACATCATTCCCTCTCTTGCTCTCCTTGCCCCTCAAGCCCAGAGGTACAACGGCGCTTCACGGCTACTCGTCTTGTGCTCTGTTGGTTTCCTTAACCCTTCCCGTGTCTCTGTAAATAGCGCATTCAGCTACCTCTTTCACTATTGTTTGTTTCCTAACAGGGTCAGTCAAACAGGGTCCTGACTGACGACTTCTCTAAGCCACAGTGTTCTCATCTGTAAAACTGCATAACAATTCTACTTTATAGCATCACCCTGAGGGGTAGTGAAATGCTATGAACATTTAGCAGAGAAGCTATGTATTGTGTAATACATGTGAGATATGCATAGTATTACTGTTGTTATTAAGAAGCATTTACAGAGAATATATTTTAGCTATAAGAAATTTTCTTGGGATGGGGCGCCTGGGTGGCACAGTCATTAAGCGTCTGCCTTCGGCTCAGGGAGTGATCCCAGCATTCTGGGATCGAGCCCTACATCAGGCTTCTCCACTGGGAGCCTGCTTCTTCCTCTCCCACTCCCCCTGCTTGTGTTCCCTCTCTCACTGGCTGTCTCTAACTCTGTCGAATAAATAAATAAAATCTTTAAAAAAAAAAAAAAGAAAGAAAGAAAGAAATTTTGTTGGGAAAACTGCATAGTCCTTTCAGTACAATAATTTATTAAATATCTCACTTGTGATCCTTGCCCAACAAATAAACTCAGTTCTCAATATCAAAGGCAAATAGAGTGCTTAGCGATGACCATTAGGGTTATCAGTGTCTTGCAAGAATGCTATAGGAAAATTAAGATTTTTCGAGAAAGAAAAATGGCACTTTTTGGTTTTAGAAAAATCGACATGAATGTTTAGCCAGTTTCACAGTCATGTTCCATGGGAAAGTGGGTGTGTATTGCCAGGTACAGTAATGACTCTACCGAGTGAATATGCACTTACAGTCTTCTCAAAATTCCAGTCAATGCTTGGTCCATGTTCCCAAAGGGACAGCTTAGACTCCGGTGTTGTCATCTCATGGTGTGCTCCTCTGTGTCCCGGGTAGTTATCGTTGACCAACGGAAAGACCAAGATCCAGGAGTCCTTTCTGTAAGGTTCTTGTCTTTACATTTTATCGTCAGTTTATGTAGGGGTATGCTCCTTGCTAATACTTGCTGCGACAGATTTGTTATATACTTGGCAACCTGAAACTACTTTCCTACGTTTTCCTCTTTCCATCTCTATTGTCTGCTGCTTTCAGTGCTTTCACTGATGGCTGCACCCCCTCTCCCCATGGCTGGGGTCATGTATTCTGCTCTCTTTGGCAGGAAGAGCATTTGGCGTCTCTATTTCGCCTGAATGCAGACAGTCCACTGCCCGGCACTCAACACTTCTGACGTAGCAGCAGCATTAAGCATTCCCTCAGCAAGAGTAGTCTAGAAGCATTTCTGCTTAGCCGTCATGCCCACGGCGTGTGTGCTATACTGGATACTGAATGCATGTTCGCTACGTTGCCACATGCACATGTGGTTTTCACAATTGGAAAAGGAGGTGAGCCTCAGTAACATAAGAACTAAGAAAAGTAGAGTCGCTATTGATCTTTGAAATCCTGCTTGCTGTGTTAGCTCTCACCTAGCACTCAGGGCCGTGTGAACAGACTGTTGTAAATATTATAGTTTCCTGAAGCATCTTACTTTAGGCCTGCTGAATATAAAATATCAGCAGGAAGAGTTCCAGACAATCTATATTCCCTATTCTCAAGCTACATGTGCACACTTCCCGGGTATCACTTGCTCCTGGGACAGCACCTGTGCGGTGTGGGAGGTGGTTTATGACTTACTCGCCTGAAGCACGGATGTCTGGGCTCCAAGACAGGTCCACCCAGACCAAAGATCTCTGTAACAGTATTTAGGAGGGTTTGCTTTACCGCTGTTGTTTTAAAAATTCAGAATTTTATAAAATGAAACAAAACAAAATGCTCAGGTACAAAAGAAATAAATGGCCTGTGGAAGTGAGACTCGCTTGCACGTAAATGTATAGTCAGCCGGGTAACCACAAGGTACAAAGCTATTAGCATACAAGCCACTGCCATTATGAAGTCGTCCTTTGCTCACAGCGCTTTCTGATGTCACTGCACAAAGTAGCCTGTGCATCTCACTCCGTGGTGTCACGGCTATAAGGACTTGGATATGCCCCGAACCAGGGCAACCAGCACCTGAAACGGACTGAGTTACCAGGGTTCTTTCCCCTCCGAGGTCCATAAATTAGACCACCGACAAATTCAGTGAGATTTCTATGAGCAGAGGGACTAAGAAACGAAGATCGTAGAGACTCCCTGCCTCGCAGTGGTTTCATGGTGGCCATGAGGAGGCACAGCATGCTATCGGTGACAGACGGCGGACTTGGACAGAAAAGAGAAGGGAGGAAATATCAGAGAAGCTGAGAACGCAATCTTTCCGGAGTCGGTCAGAGAGGAACAAAATGCCAGCCCCAACCCCAAATTTATAAAGCCTGACACAAGGACGTACATTTCATAATTGTTTTCCTCTTCTTTGCTTAATCAAGAGTTTGTAAGATTTTATCCCTTGAATTTAAAAATCTTTTTTTAAAAGAGACACACTGAATTGCTATTGGGAGGAGTTCATATTATATTCTAGCATCTGTTTACTATGAAACAAAGTTTATTTGCACCAGACAAGGGTCTGAAAGTCTCAGCCCCGCCTTTATTTTCTTCTAGGTGACCACGTATAGTTCTTGTGTCATTCTTTTTTTTTAAATTTTATTTATTTATTTGACAGAGAGAAAGAGAGAGAGCACAAGCAGGGGGAGTGGCAGAAGACAGACTCCCCGCTGAGCAGGGAGCCAGATGCAGGGCTTGATCCCAGCACCCTGGGATCACGACCTGAGTGGAAGACAGACGCTTAACCCACTGAGACACCCAGGCGCCCTCTTGCCTCATTCTCGTTCCTCATGAGAAGTAACATTCTTAGGCCAGCCAGGGTGCTTATCTCTTTCTCCATAGGAACTTATTGTAAATTCATTTAGGAAAAAATAAAATAAAATAAAATAAAATAAAATAAAATAAAATAAAATAAAATAAAATAAAATAAAATCACTTGGGGATTATGATCTTAATTACTTGTGCTTCCACAGTCATTTACTGTTTTCCAGTGTTGTACAAAATGTCTGAAATTGACTATTTATGAAAAATATTAGTAGGTATGATATACACAGAAACAAATCTCAAAACATATCAAAGTGTATAGTGTAAAAATAGTCTTCTCTCACACCTCTGTGCTATCACCACTCATGCCTCCTCACTCCAGAGGCCACTGCTCCCTCTCAGACTCTCATCCACCCCCAAACTAACAATATTTTCAGTTTTTACAGTTGTTAACTTTAACATTTCGAGCTTGCACTGCACTGTGGTTCAAAAATGTAGTAACAAAAAATACACAATTTTTTTTTCTTTCACCCTTCCCCATCGGTCACGTAACTTTCTCTCCTGGGGGAAATTAATCTTACCATTTTTTGTGTACTCTTTTGGAATTATTTATTTTAACAGTTTTTTTTTTTACCAGTTTTGCAAAATAATGGATATACATCACTGTATAAGTTTAAGGCATATGGCTTGATTTACACATACTGTGAAATGATTACCACAAAAGGTGTAACTAACCTCTACCTTCTCAAATAGATACAACAAAAAGAAAAACGAAAACAAAAAGGACAGAAAAAAAAGGAAAAAAAGTCTTATGACAAGAACTCTTAAGATTTACTTTCTGAACATCTTTCCTGTATCTCATATGGTGATGTTCGCTACCGTCCGCGTGTACAGTACAACCCTAGTACTTATTTATCTCATAACCAGAAATTCATACCTGCGGATTACCTTCAAGCCCCCTCTTCTGATAACCACATCTGATCTTTTCTATAAGTTTGGTGTTCTGTTTGTTTTGTTTTTCAGTTTCTACATTTAAGTGAGATCACACAGTATTTGTCTTTCTCTAACTTTTCACTTAGCGTAATGCCTTCCAGGTATTGAGATGCGTAATTCCTTCTACGCCTAATTTGTTGTGAGTTTTTATCATGGATATGGATGGGTGAAATTTGTCAAATACTTTTTCTACATCCATTAAGATGTTTCTATGATTCTTTTGTTTCATTCCATTAATGGGATGTATCATGTTGATTGATTTGCATATGTTGAACCCAGGGATATGCACACTGGGGATAAATTCCACTTGATCATCGTGAATGATCCCTTTAATGTGCTGCTGAATACAGATGGCTAGTGTTTTGTTGAGAATTTTTGCATCTATATCCATCAAGGACATTGGCCTATAGTTTTCTTCACTAGTAGTGTCCTTTCCTGGTTTTGGTAATGGGACAATGCCGGTCTTGTAAAACGAGTTTGGGAGTATACCATCCTCTTCAATTTTTTGGAAGAGTTTGAGAAGGATTGGTGTTAATTCTTCATTAAATGTTTGGTTAAATTCACCTAAATTCAGCCATCTGATCCCTCCTGGGCTTTTCTTCACTGGGAGATTTTTGATCACTGATTCAATCTCCTTTCCAGTAATTGCTCTATTCAGATGTTCTCTTTCTTCCTTATTGTCTTGGTAGGTGGTATGTTTCCAAGATGTTCCATTTCTTCTAGATGGTCCAGTTTGTTGGCATTTGTGTGCTCATAGTAGCCTCCTAACAACCTTTATAATTCTCGGAAATTAGTTGTAATGTTTCTTTTTTCACTTCATAATTTTGATTTGGGTCCTCTCTCTTCTTTCCTTGGTTAGTCTAGCTAAGGGTTTGTCAATTTTGTAGATCTTTCCAAAGAACCAACTCTTGGTTTTCTTAAACTTTTCTATTTGTTTTTATTGTTGCTGTTGTTCTCTATTTTTTTCTGCTCTAATTTTTATTATTTATTTTCTTCTGCTAACTTTGGGCTTAGTTTGTTCTTTTTCTATTTCCTTAAGATGTAGAGTTAGGGTCTTTACTTGAGGTATTTCTTGCTTCTTAATATAGGCATTTACTGCTGTGGATTTCCTTCTTAGCATTGCTACTGCTGCATCTCTCATTTCTGGTATGTTGTGTTTTCTTCTCAAGAAACTTTTTTAATTTCCTTTTTTTTTCTCTTCTGTGATCCATTGGTTGCTCAAGAGAGTGTTTACTTTCATGTGTTCATAAATTTTCTACTTCTCTTTTGTTGTTGATTTCTATTGTGGCCATTGTAGTCAGAGAAGATTCTTAGCATGACTTCAGTCTTCTTGACTTTACTAAGACTTGTTTTGTGGCCTAACGTATGGTCTACGCCCCTCAGAAAATGTTCTTTGTGCTCTTGAGAAAAATGTGTATGCTGCTGTTGTTGAATATTCTTTTTTTATCTGTTAGGTCCATTTGGTCTATGGTGTTGTTCAAATCCACTGTTTCCTTATGATTCTTTGTCTCAATAATCTATCCGTTCTTGAGAGTGAGGTATTAAAGTCCCTAATTATCATTGTAGTAGTTTATTTCTCCCTGTAACTCTGTTTTAGCTTTAAATATAATTTTTTATTTAAAATGTTAGACACGTACTTTGAATTGTTATCTTCTTGATGGATTGACCCCTTTATCACTATATAACCACCTTCTCTATTTTTGCCATTTTTAGTTTTAAAGGTCTTTGTTTCTTCCTAAGTATAGCTACCCCTGCTTTTCTTTCATTGCCATTTGTTTAAATTTTTTTTTCCATCCCTTCACTCTTAGTCTATGTGTGCCTGTAAGGCTGAAGTCAGTTTTTTATAGGCAGTGTACTACTGGGTTTAGCCATGGAAATATTTTATGAATATACAGATTGTCTCTTAGCTTACCCCACTCTTAACATGAAGTGATGCTGTATTATGCACATTTATGTGTCCTTTGCTTTTTCTACTTAATATATCTTAGAAGTTATTCCATGATGGCATATAAAGAGCTTCCCCATTCATTTTTATGATTGGTGCTCCCGTGTTATGGATTACTTAAATAGCCTGGTGACTGGCATTTAGATTTCTTTCATTCTCTGGGAATTATAAACAGTGTTTCACATGTTTAGTTTACATTAATGTTATGGTCATTTGTAATATTGATAGATATTACTAAATTGCACTCTACAAAAGCTATATCAATTTGCTCTTCAACTATGAGTGTGAGTCTGTTTCCTCACAGTTCCTAATGTAATAGCATATTATCTATTTATGTACCTATGTATTAATCATATTATATAATTATATATTCCTAAATATATTATTAGATATAAAATTATTTGATATATAATTCAATATATTATCTTTGCTAATCTGAGAGGTAAAATATTATATCTGTAATTTTTTTTTGTTTTTTAATTGAGGCTTATTTTGTATATAATAAAAGTTCAACTCAATGAATTTTACATATGTGTACACCTGTGTAACCACCACCTAAGTCATGACATGCAACTTAACCAGTATCTCAGAATCTCTCTTGCTCATTTTCCATATCCAACCTCCCCAGAGAAAAACACATTCTGACTTTAACCACAATAGCGTGTTTTGCTTATTTTTTAATATAAATATAAATTACTGAATATAAACAAAATCGTGTAATATGAAGATTTTCATTTCCAACATTTTTATGCAACACAACATTCCTGCAAATGTTGGAAATTCATTCTTTTACGTTGTATATAGAATTCCACTTGTTAAATATATCAAATCTGTATCTTTAATTTTGTTTTTAAAGTTTCAAAATAATTTCTATTTAAATGAGATTGAGCTGGAATCTTGTTTCTTAAAAGGAACATTTGCATTTTTAATAAACTTTTGATAAGAGTTATTTGCTCCTTTTTCTATTATTTACAATGACTAAATATTATACATATATAATATACAATCATACATATATTTAGACATTGTTTATGTCACAACTATTTTTTTCCTGTTTGCCAATTATCTTTTAATTTTCTGTGTGGTATCCAAATATCTCACCTTTCTTATAAGACTTTCATCAATTTTTAACATTCTTAGAAAGATCTTCCTTATTCCAAGATTATTTTTAAAAATCAATGCTTAGTGATTTTATAGTTTTTCTACATTTAAATATCTGAAAAACTTAAACTGTATCCTACTGAAAAGTGTAAAGTATGAGTTCAACCCGTCCCCCTGGCAATTTCCCTCCTTCAGAACTTGACTTTCAGATCTTGCCTTAGAAGAAAGTTGTATGGATGTGGTCTCTGTGTTGACTACTCATCACACGGAAGCAAAATTCAGCCTCAATGTGAGATTCAGGCAGGAAAAAGGTACTTCTTTTCCTCAAATGAATTTCAAAACTGTGTAATGTTGTGTAATTAGACCACAAACTAGTACAAGATAATTGCTTCTGAATATTTTTTTCACAAACCCCACAAAAATGAAACTAGAAAAAAAAACACCAAAAACTTTCAGTAAGATACTACCTTTCTCCTTGCAAAAGATTCTGTGCTGAGTCCCAAATCACCTCACTTATTGACCATGGGGACTTAACGTAGCAAAATACCCCTGGTGATGAACAACTGGGAGTTTATCATGTATTATAACACTAGATTCATCAGTTTGCATTCCAGAAAACATGGGCCCAGTTATTTCAAAATAAAACCAACCAAAGGAAAAAAAATAAGTAAATAAAAGCTTCTCAGTGTCTATAAAAAGTCTTATGTAATCAATACATTCACCACAGAAACCAAGGAAGTGGAGGAAAGGAAAGAGATGAAAGTCTAAAATTGCAGTAGCATCAATCTGATGTGATTTATCTGGTATAAAATGGAATTAAAAGACCACTATTTTAACATTTAACTGCAGTATTACTCAATTTCTCCAAGCTGCTCTATCTCATATTTAAGTAAGATGTACTTTTGAGAAAGTATATCATCCAAAATCATTCTGTGAACATATTGGTCATTGGCCTGTGGCCAGTATTTTACAGAATGCACAGTATTTAGAGGAAGAATGAGCCCAGAAATTTCGAGAATGCACTGGCCTGAGCTAGAAGAACTATTTGACCTGGTCTGTAAAATATTACTGCAAGTTTCTCAAACTAGGTTAACATTTTTCTTACCATATGGTCTCTCTGTGGTTCAAACTAGAGGAAAGAATGTTGTGCATGTGAGAGGTGTATTAATAATCTGCCATTTGCTGAGCAAGCCCAATATGTGAAAATACTAAATTGCTCAGACACTTGAAGAAATGATTATCTTTAAACAAAGCTAACTTCAGAGTTCATCTCAAAAGCAAACTTCTCTGGTTTATCTTCAGGACCAATCCTATTACTAGGAGCAAAGTCTCTCACAGAACTTATGGAACAAGAAACAAGTCAAGTGCAATCATCAGAAAAAGGTGCCAAGGTAGGGTGGGTTTCCAAGCACGGCATGTGTAACATTGTTGGTTACACCGCAAATACTATTAGAAGAGACAATTCCTTCCCCTTGCGAAGTAAATGCCAGTTTTGATTCACAATATCCAATTGTGATTTTTGAAGAAGTCAATGAAAAAAGACATACTAAAAAGTTACCCATTTTTCAGTGTAAAGGGCAGATGACTTGTGAAAGCAACAACAAATGAACGCTGGTTACAATTTCCATGTAAAGGGCATGCACGTCATGGGTCTAGATGCTGTGACTGGGGCGTTGGACTGTGGCATATTCTGCGACCTAGTAAAGTAAATAAATGCCTTTGTTTCATGATAAGAATGAGTCTGATCTGGAAATGAATAAAGGAATGTTTGATTTTGAAAATGATGAATGTGATTAAGTATCAAGATTTTTGCTTCTTAAATTTAATTGTCTGAAACAAAGTTCAGTTCAGTGCAACAGACATACAAGGAAATGAATACGTTTCAGGCACTGTGTAGACACTTTAAACCTAAAAACTTTTTTTTTTTCATTATAAAAGTAATACAGTAATTTTCTATTTTTGGAAAGTAAACTCATGTTCAGATCTCCCTCACGTACATGCAACCTGAAAAATGACAGAAAATCTATGAAAATTAAGCTTAGTGATACACAGACAAACTCCTGAAAAGTAAGAGGGACTCGATTCAGAGGAGACTGTAGTTATAGGGCATGCCTGGCCAGTGATACTGCAGGGTCGGCAGGCCTTGGCCTTAGGTAAGCCATCCCAGTAGGTGGCAGTCCCAGGTGGGAACACTCAGAGGACAACCATCCCATGACATCGCCCACTACAGCGAGAGAAAACACTTACAGCTACTACCAGGCAGGATGTTAAGGATTCACAGAAATTTAGACAAAATAAATAAATAAATAAATAAATCTGAGGAAGGCCAATATTATCATAGAGGCACAACTAGAAAAAGATCTTAAGTTGAAAGAAAGTAGAGTTATTATAAAAATCAGAAGAGAGCTTTAAAATGACTGTGAGGGGCTCCTGGGTGGCTCAGTTGGTTAAGCATCTGCCTTCGGCTCAGCTCATGATCTCGGGGTCCTGGGATCGAGCCCCGCATCAGGCTCCCTGTGCAGCGGGGAGCCTGCATCTCCCTCTGCCTGCCGCTCCCCCTGCTTGTGCTCTCTCTCTGTCTGACAAATAAATGAAATCTTTAAAAAAATATATAAAAAATAAAATGACTATGTGAGAGATGAAAGGAATCATCACTGAAATTAACACAGGATGCTATAAAACACAGATGACAAGAAAAGAAATGAATGAAGAATTTAATTGATATAAAGACAAAATAAATAGGTAAAGAGCACATTTTACATAGTTGAAAAATTAATTAGCGAACCAAAGATCAAACCTAGAAATTCTTCCAGAATCAAACAAAAACCTAAAAAACAAACACATTAGAAATGATAAAAAACAAAAGAGCAGACAATTATGGAGAAAATTAAAGGTTGTATTTGAAAAGAACAATAACTTAGAAATTTGCAATTTAATCACTGAGGGAGAGGAAAGACACCAGGAGCAATTACAAAGAGGAAAAAAACAAAAACAGTAATTAAGTACCAGTAGAAAAACGAACTAAAAAATTGAAGAGCAATGTTGGTAAATTTATACCAGTAGAATTGAAAACCTAGTAAAGATGACAAAATGAATACATTTCTAGAGAATACCAATACTAAAAGCAAATTTGAAATATTAAAACCTGCACACATATACAAAATCACCAAAAGTGTAGCTATCTTTTTGAAATCTTCAAGGAAAAGATAATTATCATCTTACACAAATGGTTTCAGAACAAAGAACTAGTTCTATTACGGACCAATTGATTTTACAAGGGGCGATTTAAGGCATAGTACCCGCATCAAAAATAGACAACAACTGAATAAAAGAAAATATATAGCTTTCTCTATAAATGTAAGTGAAATGAATCAAATTTAAAATGCAAAGAACTAATAAAATTCAATAAGACTGCTGGATACAAATTCAACATTCAAATTCAATGGTCTCTATGCAAAAGCAACAACCAAATAAAACTTGAGAGTAGAAAACGATGCATGTCATCATAGCAACAAAACCAATGTATTGTACATTTATTAAATGCAAAAAAGTTTATAAATTTTAGTAAGTTGTACAAGTATTTTATGAAGACAATCCAAGAAATTTATAAGAAGACAGAAAGAGTCTTAAAGTCTAGAGTTAATATAATTATGGGGATATGTCAGTTCCATGTGGATATCAATTCTTTGTAAATCTCTCTATAAAGCCAAATTAATACCTTTTAAAATCCCATCAGAGTTTCATGGAGCCTCACAGCCTAGTTATAAAATTAACTGAAAGAGTAATTGTGCAAAAAATTAATCAGGAATTTTTTTAAAGCATGAGGATGGGTTGATATGAAATCATTTAAAGAAAAATCAAGATATGAAACTATACTAATTAAAACAACAGCATTAGAGCAAGAGGAGGAGACTAAATGTTGCTGAGATTGCTATTACTATCAATACGGATATTTATTTTATGCATAGTCATAAACAATCACATGTGAGCATATTTGCAATCTGTATGTATCTATCTTATACTCTGACAACTTGCCTTTATTTTTTTTTAAAGATTTTATTTATTTATTTGACAGAGAGAGACACAGCCAGCGAGAGAGGGAACACAAGCAGGGGGAGTGGGAGAGGAAGAAGCAGGCTCATAGCGGAGGAGCCTGATGTGGGGCTCGATCCCACAATGCCGGGATCACGCCCTGAGCTGAAGGCAGATGCTTAAGGACTGCGCCACCCAGGCGCCCCAACAACTTGCCTTTATAAAACATACTGCAGCACTCTTTTCTATACTCATAATTCTATTTCATACCTCTTGATGACAGTATAATATTCTATTTCACAGGTACAACTTTACATTAAATAATTTCATTATTTATTTACCATTACATTATTTTCAGTAAGCAGTCTTGTCCACAATCTTTCTACCTAATACTAGGACATAAATAAGGAATATTCCCTTGAGTGGAACTTCAGGAACAAGGATATACGAATTTTAAGTTATACAAAAGAGTATCTCATTTTCTTTGCAGAAGATCACATTTATGGTCCCACCTGCTGTGGTTATAATACCGTCTATTTAATACCAGCCTTCATTCGGCTTATCCATGTTGAGTTACACTGAGAAACTCTTTCCCTGGTCTATGCGTAGGTTCCTCCGTATGTTGTACTCAAGATACCTACAGTTTAATTCTAGAGGGTGACAGGAGTATGGCCTTCTATTATTTTTTCCCGTACAGCTGGACAGCTCTTGAAAAGTTTATTGAATGGTGGTTAATTTTTCCACTAGTATGAAATACTACCACTCCTACAGCTAAAGAGCCTTGTAATGTTGAGCTATACCATAAGTCTGCCTAGTTTCCTACTACCAAACTCTGTTTATGGTGACGTTTCATTTAATATATTTTAGTAACAGGTCGGGCTACCATATCCTTTCCATTCCCACATTCATAATCAGATTTTTTAGAGTATCTTTTGCATTTTTCAGTACTTATAAAATAAATCCATACCTTTTTTCTTAAAAAATGTTAATTTATAATATAAATGTTATATCATTAAAAATATGCCTAGGAATAAACTGAACAAAAATTTCAAAACCTATGTTAGAAAAAACTTTAAACGCTACCTAAGTACATTAAAGACAATGCAAGGAAATGGGAAGGCATTTTTTCTTAGAAGGAACAGTGGTATTATGTCACTTATGTATAAAGCAATCAATAAATTCATTTCTACCTCCAACAGATGAGCTAATAGGTATTTTTATCTTGATAAAATTATAAAATAGTTCCAGAATAACACACACACCCACACACACACACACAGACACACACACACACCACCACCACCACCACCACCTCTAACAACAACGGAATAGATGGACTAATTGGATTACATTAAAACAAATTCATGCAGTAACATTCGCAAGACGGCAGAAGGAAGGCTTCCTCACTTGTATCCCCCCTCAGGCATACTAGTTTGGAGCTACTCATGGACAAAAGCCCATTTGTGAGAGCTTTGGAATCCAGATTTTAGAGAAGGCAGGCCATGTGGGGTGGCAGGCTCACAGACTGCGGTCCTGGTTCGAGCCCTAGAAACTGTGCTGACCCCTGTGGATTCAGCAACAGCCTGTTTGACTTCGGTTCTGCCGCCAGTGCCATCTGCCAGGGACCTAGCTGGGAAGAGTCCTGTGTCCCTGTGCCTCAGCCAATAGGCTCTCCAACCTCTGACCTTGGTTTTGGCCCCGAAGCATCCAGTGACCTGGCTCTGGCTCCTCTCAGCCATGGTCCAGAAGCAGTACGGTCCTCGCAGGACAGCACAGAAGGAACACACACCCATACTCCTGAGGCAGCCCCATCCTGTTGTCTGACTGCTTATCCTGGAACTGCTCTTCAACTCTGCTCTAGGCCCTGTCCTCTGGAGTGTGGGAGTGGTCCTGACTGCACAGAACCCACGCAGGAAACACTCACCCACACCCGGGCAGGCAGACCTGCTGACCTCAGTTAGACAACACGGCCTGGATAAGTCCTATATGCAGCCCAGCCCCCCTCAGCCACGGTCTGGCAGCAGCACCGTCCTCTCAGAGATAACGTGGGAAACACCTGAAGACAGACACACCAGAACACAGCATGACTTCGGACCCTGAAGCAGCCATGTGACCGACGGGAGGCCAGCTCAGCCACGGTCTGAGAACATTCCTGCCCATCCAGGAACCTGGCGGGAGGCACTCTCATCCGTGCCCTGGAGGCAGACCTACGCACTGCAGCCCCAGCTCTGAGCCCTGAAGCAGCCCTGTGACCCTTTCCCAGCCGCTCTCAGCAGAGGTCTCGGGTCATCTGCCTACCCAGGGGCCTACCCCTCCCCGACCAGGCAGAAGCCACAGCCATCTGCACCCCTGGTAACGGGTCCGTGGTCTGTGGATCCAGCTGCAGACAACGAAGCAGACGCCCGTCCCAGTGCTGGCTACTGGCCAAGACCATAGATGCAGGTCTGTCTGTCCAGGAACCAGACAGGATCCATGGCCACATGAGGCCCTTGGAATCGGGTCTACCAGCCATGGACCAACCCCATAAGCGACAAAGAAGGTAGTTATATGAGGATATCATCAAGATGATATAAAAGTTGTAAACATATATGCTACCACCTTTAAGGACTTCAATGTATAAAGCAAATATTCACAACTGAACATGCACTATCTTAATATAAAAAATGAGAAAATAACCCTGAAGGTCTAAGTAAGAGTTTAGAGGTAACTAAAATACAATTATAATTGCCTTTTGTTATTGCATATTTATCACATGGAAGAAATTATTCCACTACTTGCCATAGTTCTAGAAACTTTTTCCCATACCCTTTCCTTTAATTTCAAGCCCTACCTAATCCTTTTCAGGGTTACTTTCTCACAAAGGAAAGGTTGAAGGCAGGCCTTAAAAAAGGCATCAAGGAAACAGCAATCAGTTCTGACATTAAGGAAGTGAAAACAGGCTCGCAAAATGGTAGATCATGTACCAAGTAAGCAGATTTCCTTAGTTAAAAATAACATCTACGTCCATCGGAAGCCTGGACGCAAGGTACACATACAGACAAAACTCTCAAAGTACATGAAATGTAAAAGTGTCATATGATCTGGTGATCATTACTAGTACCATCTTTGGCGTAACTAGGGGGACAAAAGTAACATTCTTACATACAAGAAGATGCTGTTTTATGACCACTAATATAAACTAAATTTTTCTTAAATTGTTTCTTTTTTCCAATGGTCAATTATAAAGCCTCACCAATTTATTGAAATATTCAAAGGAGATCATTTCGCACGTGTTTTAAAATGCTTTAAGAACAATGGATTTAGGGCGCCTGGGTGGCTCAGTAGGTTGTATGCCTTTGGCTCAGGTCATGATCCCATGTCCTGGGATCGAGCCCCATATCAGGATCCCTGCTCAGCAGGGAGCCTGCTTCTCCCTCCCCCTTTACCCCTAGCTCCTGCTTGTGTTCTCTCTCTCTCCCTCTCTTTCTCTCTCTCTCGCTTTCTCTCAAATAAATAAAATCTTAAAAAAAAGAACAATGGATTTAATGAAATGTATTATTTAATGTATTAAGAAAAGCCATACTATCGTTTGCTCTCATTTATGAACGAATAAAACCCAGCCGTTCTGTAGACAGGGAGCCACAGACATAGCAGTGACAAGCTCATTTCCTCTGGCACCCAATAGCTCAGGTTTCTCTCTCCAAGGGGAAAATGACACATTGACAACTAGCCTTAGCCCAGCTGAACCAGAAACGTAAGCCTGCTTTAGAAAATACAATGTTTTCGAGTCAAATCTATACGACATAGAATTATCCCTGTGCTCTGGATTACCTCTGCTGTTGCTGTACTTCACTGGTGACGGGAAGGGGGTGTTCACTGAAATTGCATCTTGTCTGTAGACCCTATTTTCATGATAGTTTTTCAAGGGCCTTCACGAAGTTATCTTTAGAAATTGGCAGGCATGTTATTTACATTCAAATGTGAAGCAGTATTGAATAATTAAGTATCTAAGTATCCGATGCTGACGGAAACATGGAGTTTGTACGTACACAAGTGACTGAGGAAATAGCCAGCAGTGGGAAGCAGCCAGATGCATTGGTTTACTAAATGTGTCCCTGCATCTGCTGTTCCAGTTTATTTTTATGGAAATGGAAATGTTAACCTATTGGGGATCACATCCCAATAGAAAAGCTAACCTCTAATCATGCATATTAAACGTATTGACTCTGTTACTCATTATTTCCTTTGAAACCTCTCAGATAGGGTTATATAAATAGTTGATGGCGTCAAGATGTTGAATTTGTATCCAAATAGTAACAGAAACCTGGTATTCATTGGAATGAATAAAATCACCACGTAAAAATATTATCAGAATACTATAATATATTCTGGTTGCAAAGACTCTAGCTGAAGATATGTCAATAGCACTAGAATCTTATGTAATTAAGTATAAAACTGCATGAAAATATATGAATAAAAATTAATGTGTCAGCTCTGTAATAAGATTTAAAAAATGATCTTAACTAGCTATAGCTTCTCCTCAATTAATTTTGCAAATTGAAGGAAAGCCAGCAATTTGTGCCGGGAAATCCCTTCTTTACCGTCCACTGTAGCACTAGACAGAGGAGCTGCTCCACCACACAAAAGTCCTTGTAGCTAACCCATCGCTTATTCAGCGGTAGCCTGAAGAGCACGGTTAACAGTGATGTTATGAGCTCTAATACCCTTCTCCAAGAGTTGGGAGCATACTAAGAAATACCGGCACAGAGTCTCATTTGGAAAAAGAAGAAAACTCATTCCACCCAAAGATTTCTCAGACATTTGACCTTTGTGTTGGCAGAAAGGGGAAAAAAAATTAAACAGCATTTGTACTCTGTAATTGGCACAACCTCAATGGAAGTCGTTCACTAACAAAGCAGAACATCAAGCAGGATTTTGGTAAATAGCACATTATTTCATAAAGAGCTCTGCTCAAGGTAATTTACAAGAAGGGGGGGAGGCTTACTTAAAGCTACCGCTTAGGATTGTATCAAATCAAATCAATTTCACAGCTCCTTTAAATTTTATTGGTGTTTATTTCAGCTTTCGTATTTCATAGAGTTGAAATAACAAAAACATCTCTGAGATGTCTCAATTTTGACTCCATTTTAAGCTCATCTTTTTTTCTTCCTAATTTCTTTTCTAAAAGAAAAGGTTTGCTTCCATTTCACACACTCTGAATATAGCAATAGAAACCATTGTACTAAAGAGTATTCTGAGAACGTTTGGTATTTAATTTGAGTGTGGGAAGAAAGCCAGGGGACTTGTTCTTCCTGTGTGAAGGTGAAGATGATTATACTATTTGTTTAGGATGGTGAGTGAAGCATTGTCTGTGCAGCAGCTGTGTTTGGGAGAGTTCTGGCAAATTGTACGGCGGGGTCTATCACCCAACCTGCTCTGCTCTAGGCCTTGGGACCAGGTCAGTTCGCAGCCCAAAGATTTCCTTGTATCTATTAACATTACACACTCAGTGCCCTGCAACTGAGATTCCATTCATTTTCCTTCACTTACAGCTTCAGGTTAATTTGGGGGTAATTATTACCTTTCTTGTAGTTATAAAATAAGAACATTTTGCTTTGTCACGGCCTACCTCACCAAATAATAGCTGATGAGGGCTTTGACATCCTCATTCTTTTCCTATAGAATCAAAACTCAGAGAAGCAAAGCATCAGGGTTGGTTTCCAAAATGTGATCATCACTGCTCAGTCTGTGCAATACCACCAGGCCAGAGACCCAGCGGAAGATACTTCTCTCTGTACTCCCAGGAGAGTCTGAAAGGGCCCTATCATTGATTTCCGCCCCTCCCAGCCAAAGTCCACAAGCAGTGATGTTGGCCCAGGGGCCAGGTGGGAAACCCTCACATCTGCACCTCAGGAAATCCTGAAAGTGTTCTATACTTAGTTTCAGCCACTCCATAATCTGTTAACAGATTCACAATATTTAAAGAAATAGATCAGATATGACCTCAATAGCGTAATATGTGGGGAATAGAGAAGGAAAACTGTACTTCTTGTATACAACTGAAAATAAGCTGTTATTAGCTTCAGATAGACTGTGAGATCTATAAGATGCTTCAAGGAAATCTCACGGTAACTACAAAGAAAAAACTTACAGTAATTACACAAAAGATGGAGAGAAAGGAATTAAAGTATACTCTAATAATAATGAATAACAAAGGAAGACAGCAAGAAAGGGAAGAAAGGAACAACAGAACAAGAATACAACAGAAAGTGTTAACAAAATGGCAATTTAAACTCCTTACGTATAAATGATTAATGTAAATGTAAATGGCCTAAATTATCCAATCAAAAGACACAGAGTGACTAAAGGGATTAAAAATAAGATCCAAGGAGGTGCTGCCTCCAAGAGATACACTTTAACTTTAAGGACACACATAGGCTGAAAGTTAGGGATGCAAAAAGATAGTCCACGTAAATGGTAAATAAAAGACCTGAGATGGCTATATTATATCAGAATAAACAGATTTTCCGTCAAAATCAGTTACAAGAAACTAAGTAGAACACTATATAGTGAAAAGGGTGAACAATTACAAATATATATGTTCTGACATTGGAGCAATGACATATTTAAAGAAAATATTAACAGAACTGAAGGGAAAACCAAACAGCAGTACGATAATAGCAGGTTATTGCAATATTCCATTTCAACATTGGATGAATCATCCAGAAGGAAAATAAGGAAACAGCAAACCTGAATAATATTATAGAACAAATGAACCCAACAGACATATATGGAACATTCTATCCAACAGCAGAATGATACACATTCTTTTCAAGGTAACAGTCTCCAGAGTAGAACATACATTAGGCCACAGAGTAAGACCTTAACAACAACAACAGCAAAAGCTGAAAGCTTTTCCTCTAAAATCAGGAGCAAGACTAGGGACCCATTCTCACCACTTCTATTCAATATAGTACGGAAGTTCTAGACAGAGTCATCAGGCGAGACAAATAAAGATCACTCAAATCAGAAAATAAAAGTACAACTGTCTCTGCAGATGACATGGTCATTTATATAGAAAACACTAGAGTCGCCATCAAAACACTGTCAGAACTAATAAATGAATTCAGTGAAGTGGCAGGATACACAATCAACAGTCAGAAATAAGTCACATTTCTATACAATAACAAACATTTGAATGATAAATAAAGAAAGCAATCCTTTTTATAACAGCATCAAAAACAATTAAGTACTTAGGAATAAATCTAACTAAGAGGTAAAAGATCTCTACACTAAAAACCATGACACCGATGAAAGAAACCGAAGACACAAAGAAATGAAAGATATCTGTGCTTGTGGATTGGAAGGAGTGATATTGTTAAAATTTCCATAGCACCCAAAGCCATCTGTAAATCCAATGCAATCACTATACAAATTTCAGTGGCATTTTTCACAGAAATCCAAACAGTCCTAAAATTTGTATAGAACCATCAAAGACACTGAAAATCCAAAACAAACCTGAGAAAGAAGAAAGCTAGAGGTCTCACACTTACTAAATTCAAAGTATACTACAAAGCGCAAAACTTACAGTAATGGAAATAGTATGGTACTAGCCAAAACAAAAAACCAGAACAAAATACCAGACGCGCAAACTAGTTGAGTAAAGTAGAAAGCCCAGAATAAGGCCATGTATATACAGTCGACCGATATTTGATGAAGGAGCCAAGAATACTCACTGGGGATAAGGCAGTTTTTTGAATAAATGGTGCTGGGAAAGCTGGAGAGTCACAGGCAAAAAAAAAATGAAATTGGACCCATATTTTACACCATTCATTAAAAATTAATTCAAAATGGATTAAAAACTTAACTGTAAGACCTGAAAAAAAATAGAGAAAAGGCTCTTGACATGGGTCTTGGTTACGGGTTTTGGAGTATGACACTCACATACAAACAAGAAAATAAAAAATAACCAAGTGGGACTGTATGCTTTAAGTGTCAAGTGGAGGGGTTTGAGAAATATAGCTGGAGAATTAGGCAAGGCGTCAATAATGGAGGACCTGACGTATGCCATGTTTGGAGGGTTGATCTTTTTCTATTGATTCTGGGTAGCTATTAAAAAGTTATGAGCAGAGAAGAGTCGAGACGAGATCTGTCTTTTAAATAAACACTACAGAATTAAAAAGGAAGTTTGGGAGCCCTGTGATAAAAACAGAATATGGAGATAAATTAATTTCTTTTCTTTCCTTAAGATTTCTCACAAGCTAATAAAGAGAAGTCATAAGAGATCAAGAGATACAAACATCATCTGGCTCCTGAATAGCCAAAAAGATGGTTTTGCTTTGAGTGATTTTTTTCTGACATTAAGCAGTAGTTCATGTTTGCACTAACTCACCCACACTTTATCCAATTTCCTGTTTATTAGTGACATATTTGCGAATAGTTTTAAACCATCAGCACTGAACACATTAGGTGCTCAATAATTACATTGTTGATTTGTTGTGGTTGCTACACAGGGTTGAGAACAAGGCATGGAGCCATGTAATAGTTGGGTTTTTTTTCCCCTCTGTGTGAAGTTAAATGGACTATGTAGAAATTCAATTCTCAACTTGGACTTAAAAAAAACACACACACACACAAAAAACCCTCTTTTTATCGTCTCAGTAGGAAACTCATTTTAGGCTTTTTAAGCATACTTTCATGATTTTGATGAGATTATCATTATCATAATCATTATTATTATCCCTCATTAAGCTCCTGGAATACAAGGACATAACATCTCAAGACAGGAAGCTTTTTAAATAGCCTTCACGATTTTTTTACTGCAATAATTACAGCAAATTCTGAATTCCAAGACTCTCTATATGGTCTGGGTTAAAATCCTTGGGTCCTTTGGTTAAGAGTTGTCTTCATTTTTATAGAGATATGTTGATAGCCTTAAGCAACCAAATAAGACTTTGTAAACACACACACACACACACACACACACACCCCTAATAACTGCTGTAGAAATATGTATAATGTATGATGCTTAACAGGTCTTAAGGAATAGGTTTCTCTTAGCTAAAATTCTGTTTCCAGTCTAAGCAGCTCTATCTTGTACAAAAAAATATAACAAACCAATATTATTCACATGATACAGGAAAAAAATAATCTAATATTCTTAACTGAACTCTGTGCCAGGATCTCTGCTTTCTAATCCAGACTGCATGTTGTCACCAACAAATGGAATGTCCCTGAGGCACAATTCTGGACACGTGCCCTCCCACAGCTGGAGCAATTCCAATAGATCCCTCTCATGCACCTGAAAAAGTGGCGTTCAAAGCCCTTTATTGTCAGGTGTCCACACAGTTACCATCTGCCAGGAACTATTCTAGGTGAAGTGGATATAGCAGTGAAGATGGCCGACTTGAAAGAGTGTGTATATGGTGGGGGAAATGGATGGCAACCATGAGGAAACATAAACTATTGCTCAGGGCCATGAAGACTACGAAACAGGATCATGGTATATGATGACACAGGAGGTGCCTTCAGTTAGGCAGTCAAGGAAGAATCTCTGAGGAGAGGATGTCTGAGTTGTGTCTGAAGGGTGTGAAGGAAAAATACATGAAATCATACAGATAAATGATATCACAAAAGGAAGGAGCATCGAAGACTTTGATATGGAACAGCCTCACTATAATTGAGGCAGAAAGACAAGAGTGGTTTGGCCAAACCTATCCTTCCACACATCAATTCTTCCTTCACTGAAAACCCAAACCCCAAACCCCAAACTGAAATATGTTTCTCACTTTCTCTAAGTGTTGCCAAAGGGGAAAAAGAAGTATAGCAGTGGAGAAGGAACAGAGAAATGGACACTTCCAGGTTCTTCCAAGGCTAGTGTTGTACTCAGCCTGCTAGAGGGAGATTAGGAAGCAGAGCAGATGGAAGATGAAGCGCCAAGCAAGTGTTCAGGAAGCAGGGGAGTCAGCAGAGCTCACCACTGCTCATGCCCAAAGGAAAAAAATATCCTCATTGCCATGATTCTCAAAAGGCCATGAGTGATGGGGATTGCATTTTAGAGAGCGTAGTGTATCAAGAATCTTCGTACTTACATTCTGTTCATGATCTGATGATTCTTGTGCATTTCAGTACATAGATCGTGTCTGGGTAACTTTATCTTGGAAATACATTAAAAAAAAAAAGGAGTGTTGGCTTGTGATATCTCCCAGTTGTGTTTGAAGGATATTAACTGAAGAGAGCTCACCTGAACTGTCATCTATGGTCCCATGATTAAGGGCAAGCAAAGATCATAAGAAGTGGATTTTTTTTTCTCTCAAGGCACTTCATATACCATTTTCTAATATCATGATTCACTTATTTACTTATGTATTAAGTTAATAAATATTGAGGGCTCACTATGTGCCAAAATCTATACTGTTGTCTGGAGATAGGATGGTGAGTGAAAGAAATAGTGGCCCGTGGTCTTTTCTTCTGGATGAAAACGGTCTTAACTTTAAGAATCCAATTTCACTCCTCATTATATGCCCCTGTATTACCTGTTCACACATTCATTTGGCAAGAACCTAATAAATACTCGGAGAATACCTGAATTTAAAAAAAGCAAAAAAAGGAAGAAGCATACAACGTGAATGTATACCTAGGTTCAAAGGCTACGCAGAAACCCTCGGGAAAGCTGCAGGCTTAGGCTCTGCTGTGGAAAAGCCTGGGCTGTTTTTAACAAATGCATTGGAATTTGAGAGGCAGAACGGGGACAACTCCTCTAAATGTATTGCTCGGGAAGTCCACAGGAGGGGAGAAGACTAACCTCATGGTGAAGCCAAGATTCTTAGGTGCTTTCTTGATACTCTTGCTGCATTGACATTCTGACTCCCAGATAGAATTTCCTTAGGAAAATGTTTTCATAATCAAAGAAAGAGGCATGTGTGTCATTGGTCTTATTTGCAGAAAGCTGCCTTCCAACAAAGTTATAGAGCGTTATGCTTACTTTAGGTTTCTAGTCCTGGGGACTTAAAATAGTTCCACTGTCATTTTAAGTAGAACCACGCCCCTCCTGGGGTTACACCGCCCCTGAACTAAAAAGCTAAGACTCATTATGACTGAATGGTTTGCGGTATTACCCACTGTCAACACAACTGAGATGTTCTGCATGGTGTGTGTGTGTGTGTGTGTGTGTGTGTGTGTGTGTGTGTGTTTAAGATTTTATTTATTTATTTATTTGACAGAGAGAGAGAGCGAGGGAGAGGGAGAAAGCATGAGCAGGGTAGGGGCAGAAGGAGAGGGAGAAGCAGGCTCCCCGAGGCCAGACGCAGGGCTGGATTCCAGGAACCCCAGATCATGACCTCAGCCAAAGGCAGATGCTTAACCAAATGAGCTACCCGGGTACCCCTTTAATACTATTTACCAACTACGTCAACTTGAAAATGCAGAGAATGTTTTTCTATAAAGAATAATTTCCTGATCCTCAAGAATACACTTCTGTTCATGAAAACAAACAAACAAACAAACCGTGTGTGCTAAAAGGCTGGCTTGCTCAGTATTGTTGAAGGCAAGGGGTGGAGGGGGGTGGGCGAGCTGTGTGAAGCCGGACTGCCGACGGTCGCCAGCCTGGCCCCAGATGAGGGAGGGGTTCTCCTGGGCATCAGCAGGCGTGGCCCCGAGCAGGGGCTGCTGCCTCTCTTAGATCCAGACATGTCCATTTCTCAGGGGTACAGTGGCACCCATGATTTTGGGGGGGGGCTCCTGAATGTTTCTAAGGGGTATGATTCCTAGAGCGGCCCCCGCTGCAACTCTTAGTTTCTAATGACATGTAAAGACAAAATGTGAGCTTTTATTTTACAGCCTTGTAAGACAGGTCATCTTGTGGTACTTGTGGTTTTGCGGGCAGGGTTTTTCACTGGAGTTGCTAGTATTCTTCACTGAAATCAGAGAGTGAGGAGGTTGGCCTCACTTGCTCCTCGTGCGCTGGGAGCAGCTCCTGAATCTGTAGGTCAGTTTGCAGCCCAAGGCCAACTGGGACCTGGGTGGTGGGCGTGCATTTCTCACACAAGTAACTACAAAATCATCCAGTTCGTGCATAACTTATGCTTAGTTACCTACTTTGCTAATGGAAGATTCCAGGTGTCTTACCACTGATAAACTTGTTATACTTAAGAGTGGAAGGATATATTATATTTGGATAGTATTTTATGATTTACAAAGATGTTCACATTGTATTATTTCAGATCATATACATGACAACCCAGAAAAAAGAAGATACTTTTTCCATTTTGCCGATAAGAAGCTAAGGGTCAGGAATGCTAGATGTTCACAGGAATACAATTAGAAATTGAAAAGGACTCAAACCCAGGCTAACAGCCTTGGGCGTCTCTCCTTTTACCTGCGCTATACCTTCTTTCTAACACGGGTAGAGCCCCAGCAGATCCCTAGTTATAGGATAACCTGCAGTGCACTTCTTGCTCTTCAGGGCCAAAGGGAGTCATCCAGGCTTACACCCGTGACCACACGCAGGAGGGGGCAGGAGTGCGCTGAGGTTTCCTCTGGGGCAGGAGGCGGGGAAACAGTGGGCGTGCCATCACGGAGCGGCCCCAGGAAAGTACAGACACTCTGCACGGGCAAGTCCGTATCTAGTGGCCCCTGAGAAGCAGCTAGAATGCAGTTTCGGCAGCCCCTTACGGTTCTTTCTAAAAACGGAATACTGATGGAGCACGGGCGGCGGCCCAGGACTCGCTGGGTGCTCTGGAGAAGAGGATGTGCTCTCTGCCCTGGAGGAGGCTATAATTTAGGGAACAAGACCAACACGCCAACTATGGAATTGTCTCCTAGCAGGGCGCGCCAGAGAGACAGCAAGAGGGACAGAGGCAAGTTTTCTCTGTTCGGATTTGCTACTTTGAGAATCGCTGCTGCAGTGCGATGTTCCATCCTGTCTGCGCCCTCTTTTCTGAGGACTTGAACAGGAGAAGCTATTTTTTTTTTCATGAGAAGAAATAAAACTTGCGGAAGCCAATATGACACACATTTCAGATTCCCGAAAGACGTGATATAACCCAGCTTCAATTTCGGAGCTGAGTTTTTATGATAAAATTAGACTACCTAGAAAACAAATTCGGCATCGACTGAGTTCAAACGGGGAAAGTTCACAGCAACCTTCTGATTGATGTTAAAAGAAATGCCAGTGGTTCAGGAAGTAGAAATGAAGCTGAAGATGGAAAGGCAACATTAGGCTTTACGACGAGAGCCTGGTGAGACTGGCCGCCTTTCATCTTAAGCAGTGAGCACTGGAGAGCGGCTCTCTAGACGCTTCTCTCTGACTACCATGCCCCATGGGGCAGGGGCCAAAAGGGCAGTGGCCTTCTGTGGTACACCAACCCACCCTTCTCATCACCAGTCCTCGGTTTGCTCGCAAGTGCACACCTCTCGGCTCCTTTTTGGGCTTTGGGCCATGAAGGGACTTCATGGCTGGGTGCTGAGCAGGCCTGGGGCATTCCTGCACCTGGGTGCACCTGGAACCAGAACGGCGCATTTCGCTGGAGCTCAGGTGCCTGCCGTCGGTATTTCTCACATGGGGAGCTTACTTTAAAAGCCAGACCTATCGACATTAAGGGTTAGAGAGTGGCAGCAAATTGGTGGCAACTGAAGTATCCAAGCAAATTGGGGGAAAGTACGTACTAGAAGTGTCATGATTTTTATTCCGTTGCTCTTCAACTTTCTAATGTAGCATGAACGTGGTGAGAGGTAAAGAAGTCCAGAGTATCCAAGCTATTTCCCGAGGGCACTGTTAGCTTTTGGTTCATAAGATACGTTTTTTTTTTTTAAATATTAAAATATTAGAATTTCAGAGTAAAAACCAGCATGTGTCCGTCCGGCTGCCTGTCGACCTATCTTGGTATAAGGCAGGTACTCATGACTATTACTGTGAAGAAGGGTAGAGCGGGAACTTCTGGCTGAATGTGACATCAGATCAGTTTTGCCAATAAAGTCTGACCTTTCTATCTGAAATCGTATATGTGTTAAAATGTATTGAATTAAACAGGTGAAGTCTGACTAAGCAGTATAGCGATCCAAGGCCAGTGAGGCCTCTGAGATGAAATTAAACCTAAGGGAGAAAGGGTCTACACTTGGGCATGGTACTCTATACCCTCTGAGTGTTAGGGCAAAGGGGGTTTGAACTCTGCATTGTAAGTGCCTACTGATATCACCTTGGGCGTCTTGTTGGAAAAACAACTGTGTGTGTGTGTGTGTTTTTGTGTGTTGCAGGTGTGTGACAGTCTTAATGACAAAGAAGTGTAACAGTCGGGGCTCAAGTGGGTTTTGCTGTAGGATTGCGCTGACTGAGCTGGGTGCCCGGGCCGCTCGCCAAGTGCTGGGAGAATCAGCAGACTCACATTAGCACCAGAGGCAGCAAGAGGGTCCATGGGCCTGCAGTGAGGGGTACTGCAGACAGGCCGTCGCCTCACGGTGACGTGCTTTAATCCGTAACCCTAAGATCCTACTTTGGCCGTGGTGGCCCTGGAAACAACCAACACCAGCAGACCAAGAGGTCACATTCATAGCAACTGGCTTGGAAGAACACCCCTGAAACCTCAATTTCACAGCACACCGCTTTCAGTGCAAAGAAGAAAGGAAATGCTGATCTTTGTAAAGAACTTGGGGGAGTCCATGAAAGAATTTGGAAAGAGAACACAGAAGGAAAAGAACATACCTGTGGCTAATTTGCAAGGTATTGTCATTCGACCTGCTGTGAACGTAGGCTTTGTTATAGATGGAGATCTGAGGGTATAACAATTACTCTATGTGATGGACTGAATGTTTGTGCCTCACCCCCCAAATTCACATACTGCAGCCCTGACTTCCAATGTGATGGTATTTAGAGTTGGGGCCTTTGGGAGGTAATTAGGGTTGGATGAGGTCATGAGAGTGGGGCCCCTGATGGGATTAGTGCCTTATAGGAAGAGACATCAAAGGGCTTGCTCTCTTCATCTCTCCACCTGTGCACGCAAAAAGGTCCTATAAGCAGGATGGTGGTTGCATACAAGCTCAAAATCCACAGCCTCAGAATGAAGCCTGTTTTGTTGGTACATTGATCGCGGACATCCTACCATCTAGAACTCTGAGAAATTTCTGTTGTGTTAGTTTCACTCAATCTGTACTATTTTGCTATGGTTGCTTGTGCTAAGATGCTACAGAAAAAATCCTGTGATTCTTTACCTTATTTGGGAAAATAGAATTAATAAAATTAATTGCAAAGCACTGTGAAATTAACTCTGAGTTTGTCTCTTTCTGTTTCTCTAGCCAGAGATTGACTACAAATCCTTCTTTTCATACATCATTTACAACTTGCTACAAAATTGTTCCGCATCTGAATGTTCTTGAAATGTTAATGCGAAAAGTTTGGCTATGTACATTTGGAAGCTTGGTAAGTTGATTATTTTCACTGATTTGAAGTTTAATGCTCTTTTCTGTAAAGTCAGTGTTGTAATTGACTTTATTATCATCATTGTTCATCATATCGCATCATTGCTTAAATTAGCAAACCCTGATGAAAGCGAAAGCAAAACTCAAGGGAAAGAGTACTGTTTATAGATTTGGAAAGACTTCGGGATGTTTGAATGTTCACTTAGTTTTACAATCAGATCACAAGCAGCATCAATGAGCAAAGCACAAGAGTGATGCAGACCGTTGCCTACACCCTGTTTCCACACTCCCATGTGCCTTTCTGAGTCTCTAAAGTTTCATGTGAGTAGTCCTCTACTGTAATTTGTCAGTCTTGGCGAAGATAAATGACAACCGGAGATCATGCTTGCCCTGGGAATTGTTATTTACATGCTGTATCTCTAGTGTTTGGCGAATCCTTAACCCTAAGTGAAAAATAATTTAAACCGCACAGTTGTCTTTGGAGTTTATTGTAGTTCTCATGATCAGAGTCATCAGGGGTGTCCTGGAAATAATTTGAGATGAAAGAAAAGACAAGGAGAGCAAAGCAGGGCAAGGGGGCTAAGACAAACTGGTGCCTGAGGAAAGGGGGTGAGGGAATTCCAGAATTGCAGAGAGGAGATATGTAGAAGAAGATTTCAAGCCCCAAGTGATTTGACAGCCATGAACTACTGTCTCATGTATCTCATGACAGGGAGCATAATTGACCGATGGACCCAGGTGACACCCTCAGAAATCCACTGCTGTGTCTGCTTCAGGCCCATGCTTCCGACCAGGTGCTCCCAGCCAGTGATTGAATGCTACAGGGACACCTAGCCAGGCACTTCCTGGGAGATAGGAGACTCCTATAACTGGTGACTTTGGCTCAAGTGTTCCTCGTTGGCTTTGCTAAAACTTTCTTCGAACTGCATTACACTCTAAGACTTTTCCTACTCAACCTTCCTTGCTTCTTTCTCTCTTTCATAGAAATTAGACCTGTATCTTGGTTTGACAATTCTCTCCAT
The DNA here is from genome assembly GCF_023065955.2 of Ursus arctos. Taxonomy (NCBI): domain Eukaryota; kingdom Metazoa; phylum Chordata; class Mammalia; order Carnivora; family Ursidae; genus Ursus; species Ursus arctos. The sequence continues at coordinate 30,823,918 of NW_026622985.1, read as the reverse complement.
CTCTTCTGACTCCCTCCTGATTTTTCCTCATAGGCATTTTCCCCAATAAATTTCTTACACAGCTAATACCAGTGTCACATCTGCTTCTCAGAGGACCCTGATACATACAGGTGGGAAGATAATAAAAGTGTTTAATAATAAGATTCTGTGATCTTCGTTGTTATCAAGGAGATCAGCTGCCCATCTAGGAATTTTCCTCAAGATAATTAAAGCTGAATCTCCAGGATGTGTAAGGATGCTATTTTGTATATTAACACCAGTGTGATGTGGGTTTAAAGAAGCAGGTATGTTTGGAGCCTGGTCAATCAAGGCAGTTGAGGAAAGCAGGAGGTCCATTCTGACCTTACCGTAACATCCATAGATAAGCCAGGGAGGAAGACAGGGAAGAAATGAACTATCTGATTCCATCTAGGAGGGTAGAGAGGCTCATTGTCTTTTTTTTTCTTTTTTAAGATTTATTTATTTGAGAGAGAGCGAGTGAGTGCGTGTGAGCATATGAGCGGCGGCGGGGGGGGGGGGGGGGGATCCTCAAGCTGACTCCCCGCTGAGCACAAAGCCTGATACGGGGCTTAATTCCAGAACCCTGAGATCATGACCTGAGCCAAAATCGAGAGCCAGCCACTTAACCAACTCAGCCATCCAGGAGCCCCTCATTGTCAGTTTTTAAACACCAAACCCAAACTTAGGGTTTTTCCTCCAGTCTCATTACCTTGGTAAAATATTTTGTTTTTATTTTTTTTTTATTTTTTTATTTTTTTATTTTTAAAGATTTTACTTATTTATTTGACACAGAGAGAGACACCTAGCGAGAGAGGGAACACAAGCAGGGGGAGTGGGAGAGGAAGAAGCAGGCTCATAGCGGAGGAGCCTGATGTGGGGCTCGATCCCATAATGCCGGGATCACGCCCTGAGCCGAAGGCAGACGCCTAACCGCTGTGCCACCCAGGCGCCCCAAATATTTTGTTTTTAAATGGAAGGTGAGCAGTCTCATCAGTAGTCAATACTTACTAAGCCCTTGTATGTGCCAGACACTTTCACTAAATGACTTCAATTACAATCTCATGAGGCAGAAATTGTCACTACTACTCTCTGACAGGAAACAGAGACACACAGAGGTTAAGCAGTTTGCCCAGTTTCCAGAGCTAACAAAAAACTGATGGAATCCTAACTTGGGCAGTTGGAGCCCAAAGTTCTTGTTAACCTAGCACTAAGGCATATGTAGCAGAAGTTATACTTTCCAAATACAAATTTTGGGGGCAAAACAAATTAGTATTTTCAACTATCATGTACCAGTTTGTTTTAGTCCCATTGTATATAAAGTGCCCAAGACAATCGTTATCTGGAGCTTTCTGTAGCGCCCGCAATCCCAATGTTTCCAGAAATAGTGCAGAGACACATGCCTGAGGGCAAATACCTGCCTGGCACAGACTACTCACCCTTGAAATCAGCCAGAACTTGACCTGAATGTATCCTTTTAACTGGCTTAAAAGGCTATTAGCATATTATGCAAATTTGCATGGTTTATGAACAGTTTCTTTTTTCCCTGACATGTAGCCCAACATTATTTTTTGTTTTGTTTTTTAAATAGTGCTCAAATTAACTAGAGTGAGGAGGAAACAAAGCTATATGTTTCATAAGAGTGTGAGATTGAGAAACAGACACAATATCAAAATATTCTCTCAACTGATCTGAATCTGTTCAGGTCAGATTTTTTAAAAAGAAAATCTCAGTTTTCCCCTCGTTGGTTTTTAACTTTCCTTTCATCTTTATTTCTGCTTGAAACCAAGCTGTTATAAAAGAAAATGACTTTATAGTGTATCTTTGCATGTGTGTATATATCTATATATGTTTATGTAGATAAAAAATCCTAAATGAGAAGGAAACCAAATGGATAAGAAACAAAAGAAATATTTTGGGATTATTATTATTAACAGACCAAGACACTTCAAATGTATGGTTTTTCTTTGAGAAAAATTATCAATGTGAAATTTCATTGCCTTAAATTCCTACCATGTAATTTTTTAATGTATTTATCTGCTCTTCTATTAATTTTTGTTGTACTGATAATTCTAAGACACTATTTAATGTATATTCTGAAAAAAGTGGTGGCAATGTCTACATTTATCATCTAAGAATACACCACCTTGCTGGAAACCACTGACGGGAAGTAATTCTCCCCCCTCCTCCCAGCCTCTGGTTTTCACCTTTATTCCACATAGGCTTTGTCTCCAGGTATGAGATCTGCAATGATGATTCTGAGTAAGATTCTGCCTCCAACATTCTTACCCCTAAGACAGGCCACATGCCACAAAGGGTCCAATGTAGCCTTGACATCCTAAGTGCTCATTTTGGCAATTCTTCCCTTCTGCAACGCAAGTGAGATGAAGTTCTCATTGAAAGGGAACTCAGCCTGATTATATCTGTTCACTTGCCAGGGACTTGATATAAAATAAAAAGAAATATTACAGCCATAAGCAATGTTTGTCAATTATAAGTATGTAATTTCGTAGGTCAATTGGACAACACCAGGAAAATTCTTACAAGAATTGTAATAAAGCCCATGGTTGTCTATTGCAGAGGTTTTTGAAGTAAATCTGAAAGACGAGGAATTTCGTAGTGAAATGCTGTATTCCTCAATGAACTGGGAAATGTGGTATGGGAAATTTAGTAATGAATACAATGTTTAAGAAAATTCTACTCTGCAACAGAGCAAGGCTAGGTCTTTTAAGAAAAAAAATTTTTTTAAATAATATTTTGGAAGTACAAAACAGCACACGTCAGGAGAAAGGGTGGTGGGAGTCAGAGGCTGCGTCTCTGACCTGCTATAAAATAGATGCCTGGACCACCTCACACTATTGGAACAGCACGGCTTTCCATCCCCAACCCCAGGGTTTTGCAATTGTAGATTTCCATGAGACTACCCATCCCTCTACCCTCTTCTTCTTGCCACAGGATTTGGGCCAAGAGAAGGAGAAAGAATCCCAAGTACTTGGGTTTAGGAAAGCAAAAAAGACAAGGAAGGGAAAAGGCAAGTGGAATCTTCATTATTTTGTTTTTTGTAACTCAGAAGAAGAAATGAATAATTTGTGAGAATCAGAACGACTATTTCAGGCCCCTTTGGGAAGTCAGGGCAGGCAGCATGTGTGATGGAGCAATTCACTTTGTGATCTGGCTACTTAGGTTTCTCCCCGCTCCCACCAGTGAAATGACTCTTTCAATAGGCAGGAGCTAGTAGAAAAATGTCTGACAAACTCATCTTTTCCAAGGTAGAAATGGTTGAGGAGATTTTGCATTTCGATAGGGAATTAAGCCAGAAATGCCTATCGTGAATGTCTACAGTGAATATCAAAAGCTTGAAATTTGTATGGGGGAATTTTAGGCAAAAAGGTCCAGTCAGTGAAAAAGAAAGTTTTTTTTTAATGTGAAAAGAGCGCGCGCACACACACACACACACACACACAAAGAAAGAAAAGAAAAAAAAAAGAGAAAAAAAGTTTTCTTTCTTTCTTTTTCTTTTTTTTTTTTTTTTTTTCCAGTTGTGGTAGGCAAGAAGGGAGAACTTTAATGAAATAATCACTGGGCATTTAATTGTTATTGAGTATTTTCTGCATGGACTTAATGGGCCTTCAAATAAATTATATGAAAAATTAACAAAGAAATACATGCATTTTCTCTTTTCTTCTACAGCTGTGCTACATTTCCCAGCCTCCCTTGCAGTGAAATGTGTCAATATGACTGAGATCAAGGCAATGGAATGTGAGCTAAAATTACTTCTAGGTCTAACCCATATAAATACTTCATATTTCTGCCTCATCTTTTTCCCCCTTCCCTATCCACTTGAACTCCAAATGATACCCAAGGAAGCTTTGGGAGCCATCAGGTGAAGATCAGCTTGGTTTCTTGAGTATAAGAAGTCAGCCCCATGGATGTATTTATTCACCTAGTACTTCTATTAAAAATAAAGTTTACCCAAAGCAATCTACAGATTCAATGCCCTGCCTGTCAAATTACCAACAGTGTTTTTCATAGAAACAAAGAATCCTAAAATTTGTATTCAACCACAAAAGACCCCAAATGCCCAAAGAAATCTTGCAAAAGAACAAAGCTGGGATCACAATCCCAGATTTCAAGATATGCTACAAAGCTACAGTAATCAAAACAGTAAGGTACTGGGACAAAAATAGACCCATCAATGGAAAAGAATAGAGAGTCCAGAAATAAATCTATACTTATATGGTCAATTAATCTATGACAAAGGAGGCAAGAATATACAACGGAAAGAACACAATCTTTTTAATAAATGGTGCTGGGAAAAATGGACAGCTATATGCAAAAGAATGAAACTGGACACAAAAATAAACTCCAAAGGATTAAGAACCTAAATGTGAGACCTTAAACCATAAAACTCCTTAAAGAAAACATAGATAGTAGTCTCTTGGACATCAGCCTTAGGAACATTTTTCTAGACATGTCTCCTATGGTAAGGGTAATAAAAGCAACAAAACAAAACAAAAACCAACTATTGCAACTACATCAAAATAAAAAGCTTTTGCACAGCAGCAGAAAACAAAAAGGCAATCTACTGAATGGGAGAAGATATTTGCAAATGATATATCCAATAAGGGGTTAATATCCAAAATATAAAGAACTTATACAACTTAACACCAAAAATTAAAAAATTAAAAATAAATCCAGTTAGATTATGGGTAGAGAACCTGAAAGACATACAGATGGCCAATGAACACATGAAAAAACCTTCAGCATCACTAATCAGGGAAATGCAAATCAGAACCACAATGAGATATTAACCCCATACCAGTCAGAATGCTAGATCAAAAAGACAAGAAATAACAAATGTTGGTGAGGATATGGGGAAAAAGGAACCCTTGTACATTGTTAGTGGGAATGTGAATTGATGCAACCACTGTGGAAAACAGTATATAAGTTCCTCAAAAAAAATTAAAAATAGAAATACCATCCAGGGGTGCCTGGGTGGCTCAGTCATTAGGTGTCTGCCTTGGGCTCAGGGCATGATCCTGGAGTCCGGGATTGAGCCCCACATAGGATGCCCTGCTCCGCTGGGAGCCTGCTTCTTCCTCTCGCACTCCCCCTGCTTGTGTTCTCTTTCTCACTGGCTGTCTCTCTCTCTGCCAAATATATAAATCAAATCTTTAAAAAAAAAAGGGGGGGGGGGCTTGGTCCATTCAAAAAAAAAGAAAAAAGAAAAGAAAAGAAAAGAAATACCATCCAATCCAATAATTCCACTACTGGCTCTTTACGCAAAGACAATGACTATACTAATTCAAAAAGATATGTGCACCTGATGTTCACTGTAGCATTATTTACAATAGCCAAGATATGGAAGCAACCTACTGTCCATTGATAGATGAATGGATAAAGATATGACATGTATAACAATGGAATAGTACTCATCCCTAAAAAAAGAATGAGATCTTGCCATTTGTGAAAACATGGATGGACAAAGAGAGCATTATGCTAAGTGAAATAAATCCGAAGAGAAAAATAAGTACCATATGATTTCATTCATATGTAAGATTTAAAAAAACACAATAAATGAACAACAACAAAAACAAACAAAAAACAGAAAGAGAATAATAAATACAGAGAAAAACTGGTGTTGGCCAGAGGGGAAGGGAGAAGGAAGAATGGGTGAAATATGTGAAGAGTATTAAGAGGTACAAACTTCCAGTTTTAAATTAAGTAAGTCATGGGGATGAAAAGTACAGCATTAGAAATACAGTCAATAATATTGTAATAACTATATGGTGAGAAATGGTAACTAGTTGTGGTGAGCACAGTATAATGTAGAGAATCACTATGTTGTACACCTGAAACTAATGTAACATTTTATTTCAATACTTCAATAAAAAAAGAAAAAAGAAACTTTCATAGTTTATTAAAAATAAACTTCTCTTAAATATGCATCATTGTAATTTCTGGAATCTAATTGTTATGACAGAGAGCCCAGCATTCTATACAGTGGGGCACTGAGTCAGCTCAATTATTATTATTATTATTATTTGAGTCAGATCAATTATAAGAAAACCTAGAGGAAAACTTTTTATTCCTCCTCTTTTGCCAATAAAACATCAGACCTAAGTTTTAAATGATTATAGCTGTCATAGTTTCTTCCGGAAAAGGAGTTTCCAGACTTAAGCTTACTACATTGTAATAAGAACCATAGACGTTTGTGTGTCTATTTTACCATTTACTGTGTTTCCTTAAACAAACAATTTGAGAAAATAACCTTATAATAGCATCTCACAGAATATGCTACAGGTTAGATAAAACATAGTATGTGAACAAAACTCATAGCTAGTATTCTTGCTAGTATAGTTATCAGTCATGAAGAATGAGAACTTTTAATAATTGTAATAGCTAAAACTTGTGGAGCATTTATTGCATACCGCTTACTATTGGAAGCATTTTTACATATACTGAGCCATTTAATTCTCATAATAACTATGAGATATTGCAAAGATTTTTGACACCAACCACCTACAATGGTGAGAGACACCCCAGATGAAGGGCACAGTCCTCCCCAACACCGCCCTCCCTTTGGACACCAGTCCAGGGTCCCTAGGCCATCCTTACTTCTGACCGACCACAAATTCAGAGATTCCTATGACCTCCTCAAGTTCAAAAATTTGCAAGAATATGAGGAATACAATGGCAAGAGACAAGATCCTAGAAGATATTTGATTCCTGGTCAGTTAATTAGACACTTGGAGGGGTATAAAGTATAACTATGCAAGGCAACAATAAAAACATGAAGCATGATGATTAAGGCATGATGCTATCTGTAGCCTATTGAAGAGCAAGAACTATATGCTCTCACAAACATACTCATTTCATGTAAATTTCCAAATGTATAATACAACTATATAGTCACATAAAAATGTACTTAAAACTATAGTTAAATGTAGTTAAAAACTATAGTTAGGAGAATTTTTAAAAAATATGAGGGAAATGACATCACCAAGATGGCAACATAGGTCGTTCCTGACTCTGCTCCCCATCGAAAGAACTATTCATGCACAACATACCATGGCGAGAACCCTAGAACACAGAGGTGAGGCTGAAGCACCCCTCTGCACCACCAAGACCAAGACAAACTGCATCAGAAGGTAAGAGGAGGAGCCACAGGCTGATTTGACTGCCTCTCCTCCAGACAGGAAGAGTACCATGGGGGCTCTCCCCTGAGCTGGTTCCTCCAGTGGAGAAAGAGAGCATAGGATGAACATTCAGCTACCTCCTCCTACACTGTGGGTTGCTTTTTGGGAACATGCACTCTGGACTCACCCCACGGGGAATGCAGGAAAATCTGTGGGACTTGACCATAGGGCATCTGGTTGGGATGGAGAAGTGGGGGAGGGGCTTTCACCAACCAGCGCTCAGATTTTGGCAGACTGGGTTCCTACCTGCAGTGCCCAAGTAGGATTCCCGACCGGCAGCTTCTCATCTGCAGAGCCAAGACGATAGCGCAATCTCACCAGGAAACGTGGTGGGGAGCAGGCTTGCCTGAGTTAGGTCTGCAAACAAAGGACTCTGCCAACCCTGGAGCCTTGTCAGCCTTCCCCCGGCCCAGGCAGGGTTGCCGGGTTATAGTTTGGCCCCACTGCTGAGGGTGGCTTCCGGCCCCGCCCGACCAGAAAGCCTGATGGGGAACACCTGGAAGCCGCAGAGCGCAGCAGTGCTTGAGCGGAGGGTGTGGCAAGCAGAGCTGATCATCCACAGAGCAAATTCAGTGGCACCATGTGGCCAGGGAACTTGGGGATTGGGTCAAGTTGAGTGAAGACCACAGGCAAAAGGCTTTGCTGGGCTTGGAAACCTCCCTTGCCTCAACCTGCCTTGGGATCCGAATCTTAGCCTGGCCTGCAACTGAGTAGCTCCCAGCCTCTCCTGAGCAGAAAGCCTGACTGGAAACACCTGGGAGGCTGCTCGGGCGGGACTTCAAGTTCTGACCCCATGAAAAACCTGTCAGATCTAATCAACCAATCAGTCAAATTCCAGGATACAAAATTAGCATACAAAAATCAGCTGTGTTTCTATCCAACAAGGAATTATCTGAAAAAGAAATAAAATGATCCCATTTGTAGTAGCATTAAAAACTATAAAATACTTAGAATTTAATACTTAAAATAAAAAAAATACTTGGAATAAATTTAACCAAGGAGGTGAAAATTCTCTCTACTGAAAACCATAGACACTGATGAAAGAAATCGAAGAAAACACAAATAAATGGAAAGGAGTTCATGGATCGGAAGAATTAATATTGTTAAAAATCTCCATATTACACAAAGATTCAATTCAATTTAATCAAGATTTTAACTGCCTTTTTTAACAGAAGTAGAAAAAAATCTGAAAATTTACATGGATCCACAGAAGACCCTGAATAGCCAAAGCAAGCCTGAGAAAGAACAAAGCAGGAGGCATCACACTTAGATCACTAAGCAATTAGATCAAGCAATATTATACAGCTATAGTAATCAAAACAGAATGGTAATGACATAAAAACAGACACATTGACCAATGGCACGGAGTCAAAAGTTCAGAAATTAAACCATGCATGTATGGTCAGCTAATATTTGACAAGGGAGCCAAGAAATCTCAGTGGAGAAAAGACATCTCTTCAATACTTGGTGCTGGGAATATTGGATATTCTCATGTAAAAGACTGAAACTATTCCCCTATCTTAAACCATTCACAAAAAATTAACTCAAAATGGATTAAAAACTTCAATGTAAGACCAGGAAAGTATAAAATCCTTAAAAGGAAACACAGGAAAAAAGCTACTTAAAAACTTCAATGTAAAACCAGGAAAGTATAAAATCCTTAAAAGGAAACACAGGAAAAAAGCTACTTGACACAAATTTTGGCAATGATTTCTTGGATATGATTCCTCAGCCACAAGCAACAAAATAAAACCTAAACAAATGGGGCTAAGTGAAAACAAAAAGCTTCTGCACAACAAATGAAACCATCAACAAAATTAAAAGACAACCTATGGGATGGGAAAAAGAAATATTTGCAAGCCATGTATCTAATAAGGGGTTAACATAAAAAATATAAATAGAACTCAGACAATAGCAAAAAACAAATTAATCCAACTAAAAATATGCAAAGGACCCCAGTAGACATTGTTCCACAGAAGATGTACTGAAGGCCAATAGGCAAGTGAAAAGATGTTCAACATCACTAATCACTAGGGAAATGCAAATCAAAACCACAAAGGGATACCACCTCATACCTGGTAGAATGGCCATCATTAAAAAGACAAGAGGCAACAAATGCTGGTGGGGATGTGGAGAAAAGGAGACCCTTGTGCACTAATATCTGGATTTCAAAGTGGTACAGCCACTGGGGGAAACAGGAAGGAGATTCCTCAGAAAGTTAAAAATAGAACTATCATGTGATCCAGCAATTCCAATTCTGGGAATATATCTGAAGGAGATGGAAACACTATGTCAAAGAGATATCTGTACCAGCATGTTTATTGCAGCAGTATTTACAGAGTAGCCAAGACATGGAAATAACCTAAGTGCCCCTCAGTGGATGAATGAATGAAGAAAATGTGATCTGTATATATATCAGAATACCATTAAGTCAGTCATGAAAAAAGGAAATCTTGCCATCTGTGACAACATGGATGGACCTTGAAGGTATTATGCTAAGGGTAATAATTAAGCTATACGCAAGTAATGAATCGTGGAACTTTACATCAAAAACTAGGGATGTACTGTATGGTGGCTAACATAATATAACAAAATATTATTAAAAAAAGACAAAGACAAATACTGTATGATCTCATTTTTATATGGAATCTTAAAAAAAAAAAAAGAACGAAAGAAAAAGAAAAACCAAACTCATAAAAAAAGAGATCAGACTTGTGGTTCCCAAATGTCAGGGGTGAGAGGAGAGGGAATTAGATGAAAATGGACAGAAGGTACCAGCTTTCAGTTATAAGGTAAATAAATACTAGGGATATAATGTACAACAGGATGATTATATTTACCTCTGTTATATGATATACATGGAAGTTGAGAGAGTAAATCCTAGGAGTTTTCATCACAAGGAAAAAAACATTTTTGATGATGAACGTTGACTAAACTTATTGTGGTAGTCATTTCATAACATATGTAAGTTAAATCATTATGCTGTACGCCTTAAGTTTATATGCTACTGTAAGTCATTTATCTCTCAATAAAACTGGAATAAACTAACAAAAATAAAATAAAAATAAATATTTATAAGGAAAAAACAATACACTAACATCTTTTTATCTTAAGTTCCATATCATTATGGCATAATAATAGTATAGATGAAATAATAATAGTAGTAGCAAAATAATAATAATTGGCAGAAGAAGAAAGACTTGAATAAATTATAGCACATTACTGTCAAAAGTTTTAATGTATTTCGGACCTTGATAAAACTCACTGGAATGAAATTGGGTAGTGTACAAAAAAACAAAAACAAAAACAAAAACCCAGCAATATATGTGTGCTTTAATCCCCATTTCCAAGAACTGAATTTATATAGATAATGAGAAGAGAAAAACTTCGTTTAAGAAAATGTTCAGTGAAGCATCATTTATATTAGCAAAAAGGGGGGGAGAGTCTAAATAACAGTAAAATGGGGCAAGGTCGTGTAAATTATGGTATATTCACTCCATGCAACTTTCTGTGTAATCCAAAATGCTGATTAAGAAACAACGTAGCATGAAAGAGTTATAATAGTAGGTCAAAAAACAAGTAGGATACAAAATCACGAGTTATACCATTACTCTAGAGCTTGACAATCTGGGCATAGCCAAGTACCGTTTTTATCATTCTTGTGGGTCTAGATGGGACAAATAGATTGCAACAATTGTCTTTTAACCTTCTGGTCGGCTATGGTTGCTATGCTCTTTCCTGCTATCTATCTGCACATCATTATTGAGGAAACATGAGTAACACTGGCAAATTTGAATTAGCTAACTCTGTGAAAATATTTAAATGTCCTTCTCTCTAAAATCTTGACTAATGACAAGTCCCTCAAATGGGCACCTGAGCTCATTGTATCTTAATGAACACTGCCCACGGCACAGGATCCCACATGGAGACCCAAGCAGACAAAGTAATCGCCTGGTCCCAAACACTCAATCTTTGAGAATTTTTCTCCCTGTCATAGCCCGTTACTGAATTCTCATGCAAATACCACCTCCACAACCTCAGCCAGCAGATTAAATCCCCACTGGTCAGGGTTCAGGATGCATTTGCTTCTTCGAATTTGACACAATGATTGTGAAAAGTCAACTCTGACAGGATTGGCATGTGAGGAAAATTGATGAGGGCAGAATATCTAAGAAACACAAGGAGAAGAGGCATGCCCAGAATGGGCAGTCTCATGCTTCAAGGACATGCCAGAACTCAGCCCGAAGTGCCGAAACATCTCTATTAGTAGTGACAGAACCAGCCCTCGCTGCCATCAAGGTGGGACAGCTTAATTTGAAACAAAGAGACCAAGGCTGGTGCTGCAATTCAAAGTACGACCTTCCAAGGAGAAACACTGGATATGGACCCAAAAGACACCTTTGCCTGTGTAACAAGGATGCCAAAAAGTCTCACCTGTCAGCTAGAGTTTATTGATAATAAATTCCTTGGGGCGCCTGGGTGGCTCTGTCGGTTAAGCGTCTGACTCTTGACTTCGGCTCAGGTCATGATCTCAGGTTGTGAGATTGAGCCCCCCATTGGGCTCTGCGCTGGGCAGGGAGTCTGCTTAAGATTCTCTCTCTCTCTCTCTGTCCCTCTGTTTCAACCCCCACACACTCTTTCTCTCTAAAAATAAAGAAATCTTAAAAAAAAAAACTGACTAAAGGGTTGCTGGCTATCAGATATGTAAGAGAAGGGACTGCACATCAGAGACGTATGAAACAGTCATGACTTAATAATACAGCAGCTAGTTAAGCTGAAGAGGAACAAGTCCGGAGCACCTATCCTCTTAATGAAATGTAATTTCTCTGGAGAGTTTGCCAAAAGCTCAAAGTTTGCCTTGTACAAAACTGCTTTTCTAAAACCAAGATCTCAAAAGGCAACTTCACCTTTCTCTGAAATCAGACATTTTTTTCCCCTCCTTCTGGACACGCACTGATTGTTGACAACAGCAGTCGGAATCTAACTGTAACTATATATCTATGTAAATATGTCATCTGGCCATACGTTATTATTCTCTTTCCGATGCATATCCATCACATTTTAAATTATTCAATAGCAACAGATTTTGTACTAGTCACAGGACTCCAGTCTCAAAGTCAAGATAGGCTTAACATGAGTGACACCTCGGTAAAATTTAAGAAGATTCTCTGAAACCCATTGGAAAGAGATGGTTTTTTCTCATGATCTTTCTTTGAAGGAACTAACCAAACAGGCAATTATCTTTAATTAACCAGACAGTAATGTCTATCTTATACTGTTTCATGAAATAGACCAAATGTGGTTTTTGGGAACAAGACAGAGACCTAGGTACAAATACAAGCTCTTCCTTTATACACAGAGGGCCACTAACTTCTTTAGCACCGAATATTATTTATCCTAACTCACGGTTTGTTTTTTGTTTGTTTGTTTGTTTGTTTTTTGTTTTCTCTCTCTACTAAAATATAAGCTCCATATGAACAGAGCTTTTCGGCTGTTTCTCTATTGCTATATCTGAGGCTTGCATCTAGTGGCTACTTTATACATATTAGTTGAGTGAGTGCAAGTCACTCTCCAGAGAATTTCCAGCTTTCCCTACCACGTGTAGAGAGCAGTAGGAACATTATGTATGGGGAAGTAGAAATATGCACCCAAATGATACTGGTAACACGGCCCCTGACAGGATCAAACATAATCCCTGAATTTACAGAGGTTATATGGTAAGCACTTTTACAAATCAATGTAAAATGTAAAGAAGAACATTTTAACACTTTATGCATGTCTGGAAATTTCATGTCTTTAAGGAAACACATCATGACCTATGGGTAATTGAAAAATTAAAACAACAACAAAAACCAAACAACCCAACCTCTCAAATCTGACAAGTATTTTGTCAATTATTCAAGAAGTTTCATTTTTTTCCCCCACATTTACCCTTTGGTTGAAACTATATGGGGCGCCTGGGTGGTTCAGTCATTAAGTGTCTGCCTTTGGCTCAGGGCGTGATCCTGGGGTCCTTGGATCGAGCCCCACATTGGGCTCCTCTGCTGGGAGCCTGCTTCTTCCTCTCCCACTCCCCCTGCTTGTGTTCCCTCTCTCGCTGGCTGTCTCTCTCTCTGTCAAAGAAATAAACAAAATCTTAAAAAAAAAAAAAAAGAAACTATAGGCTTTAGTTTTGAAATTATAATCTATTTAACAAATTGCATCAAACTTGGCACACTGGTGCTCAGTAAAATAACATTGACTCAAATCAACCAGAAAGCTGAGAATCTTCTAGTTCTGCATTCATTATATTACTCAACAATTATTTATCTAGTGCCTAGTATGTTCCCAGTATGAGTCTCAGAAAGAAACAAAAAGCTTGAACAAAATTGAACAAAATATTGAACAAAAGAGGAAAAAATCCTTCTCCCATAAAATTTCTCCCTCCGAATTTTATTTCTTTTAAGATGAATTTTTAAAACGTATAAACAAAGACATAAAGTAAATGCATAATAGAATAGTATGGTATTAATTGTAAGAAACAATTCAAAGTGAAAGATATAAATAGTAAAGTAGATATTCTCTCTCTCTCTTTTTTTTTTTTTGAGATAGAGAGAGAGAATGCAAGCACACACACAATGGGGGGATGGGACACAGAGAGAGAGAGAGTCCCAAGCATGCCCCATGCCCAGCAAGGAGTCTGACATGGGGCTTGATCCCACAACCCTGAGATCATGATCCAAGCCAAAATCAAGAGTCAGAAGCTTAAATGAGCCACCCATGTACCATGTAAAGTAGATATTCTTTTTAGACTGGGTGGATAAGAAAGGCCTCTCTGAAGAGAAGTTATTTTTTAAAACACCTGAATGAAAAAAGGGAAGGAGTTGTGAGAGTAGCTGAGGAGAGAACAACGTCATCAGAGAAGACAGCAAATGCAAAGGCTCTGTGTGGCAAACGCTCCCCCCTCCAGAGCTTCCTTAGGATCCTAACCCTTAAAGTAAGGAAAAACAGTTCAATCATATTCCACCCTATCAGTCACGCTTGACTAAAGAGATTTCCTAGTGAGTTGAGTCCTTCTGGAACAAGAGCTTATTGGGGTTATTAATTAAAGTATTTTCAGAGTTTACATTAAAATTATTATAAATGTGAAGAATACCATCATGTCTATCTTATCACTTAGAGAATGCATTCCAGAAACTAAGCTTTGTTAGAGCATTTCAAAGTACTGCTTATTTTTGAAGCTACAACAAACAGAAGGACTTCACGTAGTATTTGTATAATGGGTTTCAACAAAGAATACATCTATAGAACTTTTAAAATCATATTTATTTTTAGTTTGAGGAAACAGCTTTATTTTAGAACACTAAAATTTTAAGAAATAGTCTAAGAAATCCCAGCCTTTAAATATATAATATAAATATATACAATAATAAATAAGATGTTAAATGCATTTTAAATTCAGTAGTGTAAAATACAGAATATTTCCATACCATTTTGCCTTTGATTTCATTTTTATATTTTGGTATGTTTTTGTTAGAAATGCATGACTAATACTCTTATACCATTAAGCATTTTATTGAAAAAAAATATTATTGCATTGAACTACAGTCCAAGTAATTTATTGAATAACCTAAAAAAGCTGCTTTGCATGTACAATAGTGCAATTTACTTAGCCACACTATAATTAAAAAAAACATTTTGTACAGAGAATACAAAATAAAATTATTGGATTATGCTTCATATTGCCAGACTATCATCCAGTTTAATTACAAAGTAAATACTTTAAATAGGATTAAGGTAGGAGTTTGTTTTAAACAGCCACATAACCAATTTACATTACCAACTATTTTATAATCTTCCACAAGTAGAAGGAACTGACAATTTTGAGCATGGTGGAAAGGAAATCTTTCTTGAAGTTGATTGTTTCAATAAGTGAATATGGTTTGAGAAACACGATTTCGAACACATTTTTTGAACAAAGATAAAGGTCTACAACTAAAGACTAGAGAATATTCATTAAGAACCACAGTGGTATACACACTCACATGTACATATACACGTATTTTGTATATTTCCAATTTGCCGGCATTGTGTTTCTGCCAAGATGATCTTGCTATTTAAGAAGGGCAGTGAGGT
Organism: Ursus arctos; assembly: GCF_023065955.2. NCBI lineage: Eukaryota > Metazoa > Chordata > Mammalia > Carnivora > Ursidae > Ursus > Ursus arctos. The sequence goes on along the minus strand of NW_026622985.1, from coordinate 30,808,607 downwards.
GCAAAAGGAAGGGAATTAGGAAAGTGGATTGGGAGGTCGTCCTCCGACACAAAGCTGCATAAAATGAAAAAAAAAAAATGACCCTTTGGCTTATCTCTCCAATATTGGTTTATTCTAAACCCTACCGATTCAGCCACTGCTTCCATTTTAATATAGCTTAATCCAAAGCAATACAACAATCACCTTCAAATGTCTACCTAATAGAAGCAGTGGATAATATTTTTGCTGGAATGAAATGATAACCTTTGAAAATCCTCTAGACCCAGGTTTATTGGCTGGGAAACTCATATTTTGGTAGGAAACTCCTATCTTTTGAAGTAGTTCCAGTCTGAGACACAAAGGGAAGTAAACTCTTTTCTCGACTACTCTATGGAAGTGGTCACTCACTTGCTTTTTAATAATTTTTCTATTTTCCAAGGAGAGCACATTTCTCTTCAGGAGTTCACTCATTTAAAGATTCAGAATTAAATCTCTTCATGAGTCCTGCTAAGCCAGAGATAAGCACGAGGCCAGTTTTGCCCCTAAGTACATTAGCTACATACACTGATGTGTGAGATTTGGGTTCTTTCTATTGTGCTTTTAGAAAATTGGATTTGACATTTACATATTTTTCTTCAGAATGTTTAACCACCTTTCTGAAAACTTGTGGGGAAATATTTGGGGAAAATTGAAAAATGTGCTACCTATTTGAGATGACCCACAATGTTATTTCACTAATAAGGAGGCAGCGAACTCCCCACGCAGCCTGGGGAGGGCGTCCGGATGTTTCGTTCATATATATCTAAAACACGGGGATAAAAAGTGGTCCCCTAAAGGCTAGAGCATCTTCATATCTCCCATTAGCGTTCCAAATGCTTGAAAAGCATAATATTTTTGAATCATTTAAAAGTATTATGGTAAAGTTTAGAAGCCGTGTTGCCTTCATTGGGACCTGTGCAGGCAAGCAACGACTTCACACACTAAGGAAACAGCCCAAACCAGCAATATGATCTTGAGTTCTTTTATTGATTAAATATTCCATTCAGTGGGAAAGTTTTTATAGGATTAATTTCTTTGAATATATTTCTATTCAGAGATAACAGGGAGATTCTAAGTCCTGGCAGAAACTGAAGGAAAAAAATGTCACTGTCAAATCCATGTTCTATAAATGAAATCAAAAGTTTAGGGGATCTCTCTGTGAAACGTCTAAGGAAGAAAAAAAAAAAAAACCCTGGGAACTGGGAACTTTCCAAATTGCTTCTTATATTCTAATCATTTCTTATGTGTTATAACATAATATAATATAAAGGTGAACTCATAGAGAATATTGAAATACAGTTTTTAAATCTCACGGTCTTCTTCCTTGCTGAAGTGGGCAGGGAATTAAGAACATGAACTTCCCCAAATTTCCCATTCCTTGTACAAAGAATTATTTCGTTTAATCACACCCTGAATTCAGGAAGGCTATCTACTGGTGGACTGGTTCTTGGTGTCTCAGAAAAAATATATAGCGTGCATGTGCATATGTGTTTGTACATGTGTGTGTAAAGATTTCACAGACTTTCTTAAAACATTTGCAGTTTTTAGTTAAGCATTTATCATTTAAGACAGATACAAAAAAGTACTTCAATGAGCCAAATGTGAAAGAATAATCCCATAAAGAGAATTGCTCCATAAATACCAGAGAATGGCCATAACAGACGTTGAATGCTGAAAATCAACTGTCAAATAATTGTGTAAATGAGAGGAAACAATCCTGAAAATATCATCTATCACAGTGACATTTTTAAAAAAGAGGATCCATTTTAGAATTTAATATATATTTAGAATTCTATTTCATTTTCTTCTAGACTGTGTTTCATTTAAGTAAAAAATAAATTGTTCAGACCCATACTCACTAACTGTGAGAAAGTAATTGGTTCAGAATATTCTCCATAGCAGGAAAGGCATTTTGAGTATTATCAGAAGAAAAAAATTAGTCCTAAACTAAGCACTATAAACCAGCCACTTGAAATTTGGAAATTACCCTAGAGGATAATTGACTAGGTCATTGGTCACGAGCAAAATTCTAGGAAACCTATTCTGAAAATCCTTAAGCATTTTACTCAACCAAATGTGCAAAAGTTCTTGAATATTTCAGTGATGGAAATTTTACAACTTTATACGAATAATTTGTCAAGGTTTTCTTCATGTTGAATCAAAACCTACCTATTTGTAGTGTGTACCCCTCCGGCCTAAAGAAAATAAAGATGATCTTCCACGAACACAGCTCTGTGCTGCTATCCGGATATCTAAAGTTAGGAAGGTTAATTCTCATCTTCTTTCCCCACCAAGTGTTCTTTTCTTTGGAAAATGCATATTAGTCTTTGTTTATCACATGGCATCTACCAGGTTCTGTTCTTTAGAACATTAGTTCTATGAGATGATCCATAGGGGGGAAAATGTTTCTGACATGATTATTTTTGGAAATTCAATATAGTCTATCCTCCTCCCGGAAAAGTCTGGTAAATATTGCCTCTCAAATGGTCTGAGATATGTTGAAGTAATGAAATAGGCCATGTAACTCAACATCCCCCTGAAATATACGAAAATTGATTTTTGTCAGTTAATTTTTGTTAATTCATAAAAACTCATATTATTTATGAGCGTAAAAATGTAAGATCGATTTGGTCTCTTAATCAGTCAAACCTACCATTTATGGACATATTTCAGTTTGCCAATAGCTCTCTTAAATTGTGGCCCAGAACAACACTTAGTTTTCCACAAGCGGTGTATTTTTTTTTTCAAGTTCTAAAGAACCCCCTTTTCCAATTCTGTATAATTTCTTTAATACAACCTAATACTTCAAAACTTTTTCACCAGACTTTCCACATCATTGGGTTATATGGACTTTATAATTTACTAAGCCCTTCATATTATTGATGAATCAGAATTAGGCTCTATGTATATAAGATTTTTAAAATTGAAAATAAATACAGGATCTGATATCTATTCATGTTAAATTCAACCTTTCAAATTTTGTCCTATTATATACCTTTAAAATTTTTTCACATTGTATTTGGCCATTCACTACATTTGCTAGTCCTTTTGGGTTTGTGTTTTTCTCCTCTTTGGTACATATTGTTCCATGATTTTGTCCATGTTTTATGAAAGTTTATATGACAGAGTACAAATACAAAGCCTCATAACCAATCTCTACAACCCTCTCTCCAGTTTGGAATTAATCTAAGTTTTACTACTCTCTGGGTATAGTTGTTTAGCTATAAAAACACATTTATCACACAGTGCTATTATCCATAAGGATATTTTTAAGAATCAGAAAATGTCTCTGTGTAAAATTCCCCATGTATTTCACTATTTTTTGTTCCAACCACTCCACCACAATGTCTCTAGGTAAGGCAGCAAGTGAACCCTACGTAACTGAAGGAATCCTTAATTCTCTATCATCTTCTTGACTCAGCAACATGTGACAAAATTGTTCATCCTTGCTTCTTTGAATCACTTTTGAAATTTGCCTTATGTCATCCTGAATTTTTCCTATGTAACTTGAAATTTCTCCATGGTCTCATTGTCCTGATTTTCTCCTACATAACTTGAAATTTCATCATGGCCTCGTTTCTTAGTTCCTTCCGTTACATCCATTCTTAGAGTGACCTAGGCTCAGTCTGCAAAACTTATATCTACCCTACCTACTCCTGATGACAGTATCCAAGCTAATGGCTTCTATATACTTACTATACATTGATGGTTCCCAAAAGTGTATGTCCTTTTCACACCTCTACTCAAACTTCAGACCCATATTTCCAACTACCAACTCAATACCTCCACTTCTATAACTTAAGGCATCTCAAACAGACTACTTAAACTGACCCTCTCCTACCCTGCCACCCCCCACAGTGTTCACCATTTCAGTTAGCAGTAAATCCATCCTTGTGCAAAAACTATTACATCATTTCTAATACCTCTTTGTCTCATACCTTACACTCAATATGAAGCACATTTTCCCAGCCCTACTGTCAAAATAAGTCTAGAATCTCAGCACTTCTCAACATTCCCACCAGACTATGGCTGAGCATGTCACTGAATTCTCTTGTCTGTTTCCAATCTACTAATCAGCCTCCCCACCCCAACCTTGACGCTCCTGGAGATTATTCACAACGCAGTAGCTGAGTGACCCTGGTAAAATCCAAGACAAATCACATTTCCCCTCTGCCAAAATTCTCCAGTAGATTCGCATCTTACAATAAAAGCCAGTCATTCCAATGGTGGCCAAGATCCTACGTGATTTTGCTCCACAATTATTTCTCTGACCTTATACTGTAATACTCTCCTGGAAACCCGGAAACCGTTCCCAGCCAGTGTTTTCCTGCCATTGCTTGAGCATAGTAAGCACCTCCAACAGGTTGTTGAAACTTTGTCTTGTCTTAATCTGGAATGCTCCCCCTCTCGTCTCCTTCAGGCTGAAAAGACACTTTCACAGTGAAACTTGCCCTAACTCTTTTTAAAAGAGTGCTTTACCCACTACTTCACCCAAGTCCCTTTATTTGCCCTTCTGATTTATCTTCCTCCACAGCATTTATCATCATCTGGCATAATATATATTTCACTTGTCTATTCTGGTTTTCGTTTGTATGACTCAACTAGAATTAAACTACATGACATTATTTTTGTTAGTTTTGATCATTATTATATCTCCAGCAGTTAGATTACTGCCTAGAGTATGGCCCTAAATATATATTTGTTGAATAAGAATGAAAATAGAGTGGACGAATGAGAAATAAATTATTTTTATTTTTGTAGTCTTTGTTCTTAATATTTACCGGTGATTATCTCTTCCTTTTCATTAAGCAATCTGCTTAACATTTTATTTATAAATATGCTAACTTTTAAATCAGTAATATCTGTATTTTACATTCCTACCTTTATAAATTTAAGATATTTGTTTTAGCTCCTCTTTGATTCTGCATGTTTTCTCAAGGACAACTGATACCATGATGCCCTATTTAAGCAATTCTGATTATCTATGGTAAAATTCTTTTAATCTGAAGATTCAAAATCATTTGTAGTGGCCAGGAAATAATTTTCGATGTTCCAAATTCCTTATCCATGTTTGTTCTACAATTTCTACTTTGAAAAACTTTCTGCTTAATAGAGAAGGTGTAACGAAATCAGATTTAGGTAACACTTCTTTCTTTCTTTCTTTCTTTCTTTCTTTCTTTCTTTCTTTCTTTCTTTCTCTTTCTTTCTCTCTTTCTTTCTTTTCTTTCTTTCATTCATTAGATTATCTTCCCCAGCAGTAAGCAGCAAGCAAAATATTAACTTCTTTTGATATTTCCAATAAATGAGATATTAAAAAGACATTAACTTAATCTCTGTTTATTTTGATCCATGGATGTATGGCATCAAACTCATATCTACCCTACCTACTCCTGATGACAGTATCCATATGCCATAATTTTATGGCATAAAAATTATTCTGAATGTTTTCCCCATTCATTTTACATTGGATTGCTTAAAGGACTAGCTTTTTTTCTCCTTATTGGGATATTTTATAGTTACCTTTCTTCATGTGATGCCACAACTTAAAATTTCTCACTCTGCAGTATAGGTTATCTCTTATTTAAATGGCAGAGTCTCTTTCTTTTTTTTTTTTTTTTTTAAAGATTTTATTTATTTATTCGACAGAGATAGAGACAGCCAGCGAGAGAGGGAACACAAGCAGGGGGAGTGGGAGAGGAAGAAGCAGGCTCATAGCGGAGGAGCCTGATGTGGGGCTTGATCCCATAACGCCGGCATCACGCCCTTGAGCTGAAGGCAGACGCTTAACCGCTGTGCCACCCAGGCGCCCCGGCAGAGTCTCTTTCTGATAGTCCAAGATAGTATAGCCAGTGAACACTGTCATCACTGATAATACAAGACAGTCATTTCCATGCCATCAACTCATATCAATCTGTCCTTGTTAGTCAAAATGAAGTGCCCAATAGAGGTTCTCTGGTCTAACCTTCGGAGAGATTAAATTGTCACAAAGACAATTATAAAAATTAATCAGGTACTTTCTTTTTCATAATAGGACTTTTAGTGTGTTCCCGTAATTACTCTGTCTTGGCTCTCCGTCAACTTTGCAATCTGTTTTAGGAAATTGTCATCTACATTATTTTTTTTAATCTGCTGGGCCATTTGTCATTTATTTTTTATAATAAATATTCTATTTATTTCACTTCAATTGGATTCACTCAATGTTTATTAATGTTCTTTTATAATGATTTTTATGAAGTTCCATGCAAATATAGAGGGCTTTCTTTTTTTTGCTATTTTGATGCCTTTCCTCATTTTTTAATATTTTTCAGATAAGTTAGACATTCTTACTGCCATATCTCAGTCAAAATCCCCATCCTGCAACTTTCTGGCAATATCTGGGAAACTACCTATTTTCTTTATGTTACAATTTCAAAATCATGTAATCTCCTTTCTCTGTCTCTGCCTCTCTGTCTCCCTCTCTCTCTCCCCAGGATCAAGAATGTCCTTTTCTATCATTTACTGAGTTTTAAGAATTTATCCTTTCAACTTCATTTTCCTCATCTGTACAGAGGAATGATAACATTGATCTCAAAATACGTTTGTGAAGATTAAGTGAAATAACAGACCGGGCGCTTAGCCTGACTGCCTGATGCACTGTGGGACTTCAGTGACGATGGCTCTCTTCCCTGCGAAACCCGGGCTGGATAAGACGCCCACCTCACGTAACAGAAGTGTTGACGTCATCATACATGCAGTCGATGGCTGATCACTCCATTTCTGTTTAGTTGACTTTCTCTGAAACTCGTATTTACAAGAAGTGTGCAGTCATACCAGGTTTTCTTTCATTTTATGAATAGAAAATAATAAATCTAGCTTGAGAGCATTCAGAATACCGATATAAGAAATGCAGATTCTGTGGGCCAGGAAACATTTTGATAAATGTTTAAGATCATTTGCAAAGTTATACGAAAGGTGATTTTATTCATCACCATTCACTGTGTTCTACTGATATCTACTACAATTGAGTAAAATACACAAAATAATTTATAAGATTTTTCTCGATAAATCCGTAAAAATTCTGACACTTCCAAACCTTCATCTCTCTACTTATACATAATACTGGCTGAGCACAGTAAGATTTCTTGAGTAGAAGAATAAAGAAAACTTAATATTTTAATCCCTGTAATGTTTGAGAGATTAAGCAATATATTCAAAATGGTATTGAGTATATTTTATTTTTTGTTTTGCATTATCAAATACTAATGATAGCTGATATATGTTTTCTTATACAAAAATTAAACATTCTTATTTTAGATGTTGGTGATTCTTAGTTACAAAATTCTCTTAACATAGATGTGTGTGAAACGAAGATAACCCAACTTTTCACAGAAACTCAATGATACAATCTGTGTAAAGATTGTTTTTCATTGAATAGCAATTTTCAACTTGAATTAATCAGAAAACTTCTTGCATCTCTTATTTCCTATGAAAATTTAAATTATTTTGATTGAAACAGATTATATTGATTGAAACCTTAGTCAGTAGTTAACCATAGGAGTTATTTTTAATAAGCAGTTTATTTCACTGACCTTTTATTATTTTCTGATGCATAAAACCAAATGTGCGATCCATTCATTCACTCACTCAACAAACACCTAGAACAGACAATATTATGTTCCCTTTGATTTTCTTTGTAATATCAATGATGGGCCTAATATCTTCTGTTATCATTTTATAACATTATATGAGAACTCATCCACACACACCTTTAACACGTTTTCCTCTAGCCTTCTGCAAAGTTATTTTAAATTTGCTCTGTTATTTATGTAAGTTAAAAGAAATTCCTAAAACACTCCTAATTCGATATTGACAATTCAGTTCATGTTTATATACTGGTCACATTTTGAATTGGCACCAACACTTAGAATCTTAATAATAATCAGATAGACCACTTTAAATATATCATTTTGTAGGTAGTGACAACGTGTTTTATTTATCTGCAAGAGGGGCTTCGACACCTATTAGTTCAAGTGCCCTGAAACATTTAAGGCCTCTTTTACTCCGTGTAAGGGCTGCATCTGACTGGAGCAAGAATGATGGCAAAGATCTTGACCCTGAAACACTGGTTGAATTAAAGGGTTCAAGTGGATGATGGAAGCTGCGGCTGGGTTTAAGTGAGGGCCAAACAACGCGGGGATCAATGCGGCCGAGGGCAGGGGCTGAAGCGTGATGTGAGGCGGGTGGAAGGGGGCCGCGGTGACCAAATGCAGGGGATGGCCTGCTAAGAAAGTGGGGTGCGCCGGGATGATGGTGGGAGTCAGAGGGGAAAACGTGAACGGAGTAAAATGTGGCTGGGAAAGAGGATGTAGATGAGCTATGGGGAGGGGACCACCATGGGAATTTAAGGAAGCAGAAACAGCAAAATGCTGCAGGAATGTGTGGTGGATGGTGGTGATCGATGCGTGCTGGTGAACCGGGACCGTCTGGACGGCTGAGGCCGGGGAGAAGGCAGCAGGCCCCGAAGCAGGCAAAACTCGAAGATGCTTCGATAGGAGCTGTTTCTGCATGTGCTGCTGGGCTTGTAGCTGCAGGAGCTTGTATTTATCTATTTCTTCGGGGGAGAATGTGATTGGCTGTTGAATTAAAGGGGGCGAGCTAGATTTATGGCACAGTTCTGATTCATCTACTTTGTCACGCTTCTGCATAGTTCTGTCAGAGTAAGAGTTTATACTCCCCTCTCCGTGATTCATAGGCATGCTCACATCCTGCAAGTCTAGATTTATTTGGTCCTCTTTGGTCTCTGTTGAATCAGTAATACCGGTATATCTGTTGGATGGAAGAGCACCAGGGAAATCATTTGGTACTGGGTCACGGCTTTGAATAAAATGTTGGACCTCACTAATTAAAGGTTTTACTTGTTCTTTTGTCGTTGGGTTCTTTTTCATGTTTGGTGACTGAGAATCTGCTACCACATGAATCAGACCTTTAGAAAGATGGTTATCACAATCAGGATCTCCTAAAACAACGACATTATTTGTCTGTGAACTTTTGACTTGGTCTTTCTCTACAGTCCTTTGATTCGCACCGCCTTGATCATTCCTTTTTTTACTTGTGTTCTGTGTTTTTTCAGACAAAGGCAATGCTGGTCGGTGACAGCCCAGTGGTGTGAACTGAATTGTGCGTTGAATTTGTGAATGAGCCTCTGATTCGTTTTTACGATTCTTTGAAGAGACCTCGAAATTAGTTGATTGTTCCTGACACCTCTTGGCTTGCACTCTTTCTAAAAGGCTTTTGGCTGTCAAGGGGGTCCTCTCTTCTTCTGTCAATTCTCCGGCTTCGGAAGGGCTGCTGGAACAGTTCCTTAAAAGGCAGCTGATGTTCCCAGAGTTATACTGCATGGCATTTACTTTTCCCAGGTCGCAAATATGAGGACCACCCAAAGACTCTTGACTTCTCTCGCTTTTATTTAAGCAATAAATACTCTCTCCTGAGTAAGAGCCCAATCTGCCGTGTCGAGGTCCCTGGCAATTTGGTGGTTTCTCACTGTTCCCGGAGCAGGACACCTGTGAGCTAGAATCACAGTGGGGGATTCTCCTGGATTTGGGCCCTGAAAACTGCTGTTGATTTTTGCCCAGTTTAGATCTCTGTCTGCAGCGACCGTATCTATGTGTGGAGTATTTTTCATTCTTCACTGAGCCCCACACCCTGCAGTTCCGATCTCTTTGTATTTCAGGTGGCAGGCAGGTGCCCTTTGCCATCTGCTCAGACAGGCAGACGCAGGTGTGTGTTTGGTGTCTCCCTCTGTGCCTTTCGACGGAGTTGTGTTCTCTTTTGCAAAAGAAGAGCAAATTACCTCTGCCATTCTCCCCTGACTTAGGACTTGAACAAACACTTCTCAGGCTGGATGTGCTGCCAGGGCACGTGTCTGAAGGGCTAGAAAGTCTGTTCAGAGACACGTTTGCAGAATCGCTCTTGTAAGTTTGGTTTCTACATCCAGAAACCCTGCTGGTCATGCTGATGTGGTTACTATTCAAAATTACACTAAAGTCCTTCCCATGACCACCGTGACCCCTTCCTGAGTAAGGACTCGAATTCCAGGTGAATTGATTTGCATCTTCAAAACCCGAATGTGGATCGCAAGGAATCAGTTTTGGCTTCTTAGTCCTCGAGATGTAGGGAGAAAAAGCTAGGCCCTCATTTGCCTCATTAACGACGACCCTTTGGCAGCTTTGCCAATGGGCCCTTGAAGGTTCCTGAAGTTCATTATCACTATTGTTGCTTTTGACACAATTCTTTAGAGACATATCAAGGTAAGCAGGCACTTCAGGATTTTTCATTTCCAAATCATTTGCACTAAAATTATGTTGACTCATATTTGGTTCAGAATCATTGTAGCCCAAATCATATTTTCTCTGCAAATTTTCCCAATCTGGATTAGCTATCATCATCTTTGGTTTCAGAGATTGATCATCTTCTTGGATCAATTTTTGTTGGTCTTCAATTAAACCTGAGACTTGGCTCTCTATTGTTGTCTTCATTTCTGAGGGCTCCTTCATCAATTCTGTTTTTAGGTCCTCTGAATCATGGTCACTCTTTGCGTTCCGAGAAAGCTTAAAATCAAAATACAATGGGTTGCATCCATAAGAGATGCAGGGCTCTGTTTTTGTGAAGAGCAGAAGTTCCGTAGGCCACTGGAGAGTGGTGTGGCCATCCTTACTTTGTACATGGAGAAAAGGCAATGGTTTTGACTTTACATCGTGGGGACATGCGTCTCTTATAAGCCTCTGTACATTTTTGCTAACTCCTTCTATTTCATCTGAAGGTTCTTCTCTCTTCTCCATTCTGGAGTTGGGATTCAGATGCACTGTACTGTTTGGCTTACTTGGCCCCAGTGATGGAAACTCATCCAGACATTCAAATATCCTGGCATCACTGTGCTTATAAACGTTTGGTGGGCTGGAGGAAGCATTTGCTTGGCATGAGCGATGAATGCAGTTCTCTGAAGTGTTCTTCAATATACTTCTAGTTTCTTTTTCTCTGTTGCAAGGAGTAAAATCCACATCTGAAAGATGAATATCAGATTTAGAGAATGAAGCATGAAGGCCAATTGAATCTTCTAGCATTTCATCGATAGAGTCATTTTTGTCTTGCAAGATTTGAGAGCTTATGGAGAAGGTATTGTGTAAAACACTTTCCAGATGGCTTGGTGTGATGTTTATATCTTTTCCCTTAGTGAGATGTGTATCCTCATTTGTAAACCTGTAGCACTTGCATTTCTCAGCAGTTTGTTTTGCTTTATAGATAGGTGACTTGTTACAATCGTGGGTTTCCTCTGTGTTCTCACTGAAAACGGATGCTGAAGATTCTAATTTCAGATGCACTTTTTTGGAAAAAGAAAATGATACTCCTGTCCTGTGGTTTGCATTGCTGAGATCTGAAGAGGTCTGTGGTACCCGATTTCCAAACAAATAACGTCTGTCCATTTGTAACTGGTGTCGGTTTTGCGCGGTGGACCGCTGTTTCTCAGAAATGCTTCTGGGCAGATTCTTTCCTTTAAGGAGAAGAGTGCTCTTCATGCACGATACCTTTCTGCCATTCTTAACTGTGAAAATTCCTTGCTGAAGTTGCTTTTCTATGGCTACCCTGGGAGCTTTGTATGCTGGTCCATTTCCAGAAACACTGTAAACACAATAAATATTTAAACGATTAAGACATTAGATTTGAAATCTTATCTATATGTGAAAGTTTGTTAGAGTTTCTAGGATGAGTTATGGTACTTATGAAACTGTGTCTATTGTAGTGTAACCATTTCACTGTGTTTCTACAACTCAGTACCCCCATGTTTCATAGTGACTGTTTGTAAACTGCATCACTTAAGTGTGTTCTTTTGAAATTAGGAGGAAGCAATAGCAGGTGAATATCTTATGCTAGTGCTGCAAAAGAAAATAAAGTGTTGCATTTACATCCTGAAAGATGTCCTGCAGAACCTTTTTTTTTTTTTTTGGAATGTGGATTTAACATTCTTTCACAAAGAGTTTTTCAATTGGTAACTTCACATTAAATAAGAAATTAAATGGAATTAAAAGTCACTTCCAAAGCATCAAAATATAGATTTCATTTACCTTTTTGCGTAAGGGCTACCAGTTTATAATTTTTCTTCCCCCAGTTTTAATTTTTTTTTTTTTTAAGATTTTATTTTATTTATTCGACAGAGATAGAGACAGCCAGCGAGAGAGGGAACACAAGCAGGGGGAGTGGGAGAGGAAGAAGCAGGCTCATAGCGGAGGAGCCTGATGTGGGGCTCGATCCCACAACGCCGGGATCACGCCCTGAGCCGAAGGCAGACGCTTAACCGCTGTGCCACCCAGGCGCCCCTCTTCCCCCAGTTTTAAAATTCCTTCCTGTTTGCTTCCCTTTGAAACAGTGTGGCTAATTCTTTCTTCATGACTGGTCACTACTTTGATCAATTATAACAAATGCATAATAAAGTAACACACATCTACAAGCCATCTCCATTGCTTCATTATTTTGAAATCTTTTCTTTTGCATCTTGTTCACCGAAATACTTTCTTTCTACCTTTTATGCATATATACGTTTTATCTATTTACAGTTTTATAAAGATTATTCATTCTTAAATTAGTAATTCAATCAGAAAACTGGAAACAGCGGTACACATAAGAGATGAAACTCTTTAGATTAATATTGTCTCTTTAATGTTCTACCTTTAAAACCTCTACTAAAAAACAAGGCCATCCTGGGGGAAGGGCAACGCAAATCACACCATGTATCTGATCTTTTACTTTGACATGGCTTTCTTCTCTTTTTCCTTTTCTTTTCCCACATGCTTGGACATGTGTCTGTTTGCTTTTTTCTAGTGCAGGTTTTTATTTTATTTTTATTCAGTCGTTTGTTACCTGAGTATACAATACTCAAACAAGTGATATCTTTTCCATATGGAGCTTCAACTCTAGTGGACAGTGTGTTTTCTGAGCGCTTCTCTGAGAAATTCTTTCTTGTTGTCTTCATGTATGACTATTTGGCCAAGCAGTGTAGAACTCTAGAATAACATTCCTTTTTGTCCACCAAATTTCATATACTTTGCTTCCATCTGTTTACATGTTTAATGTTGTAGAAAAGTACTTAACTAGCTTCCTTTTATTCATTTTTGAAATGAATCCACTGGTGCACTTGTATGATTTTGCAATTTTTCTTTTCACTTATGTATCTATATTTATTATGTTTCTGATCTATAATGTATTTTTATTATATTTACCATCTAGGATCTATTTTATTATATATATGTATATAAATATAATGCAAAATTATATATACAATTATTTATAAATAATATATATATATATATCACATTTTACCAGACCATAGTGACAGAATGATTTCTTTGGGTTAATTTTTGCTAGTACTGCTGGGTACTTTTAATTCAACTTCTTCAGTTCAGATATATTGTCTTCTGATTTCTCTGATTATTGCTTCTTCCCTGCTTAGCTTTTCATCCTGGAATTTATATGTTAAGTGTATTGGCTCTCCTGAATATATCTTTTAGGTCTTATTATTTATCTCAGTACTTTAGTGTCTTTAGTGTATTTCTCTCATTCAGAAAGAATTTCTTGTTTTTAATTTCTATTTTACCAATTTAATTTTTTACAATACCCAATCCTCCATTTACTATGCCCATATGGATTTTAATTTACAATAGTTTCAGCCACCATTCAGTCTTCAATACTTTCAGATTGTTCCCTCTTCATAAACGAATGACTGTAGCTTTAGAATTATAGCACTCCCCTGAATCTTGTGAAAAATAAATTTTGAAAATATCCAGTCACTGTTTCATAATGAAAACTTTCTTCTTATCACATTAATCTTCTTTTTTTGGATCATTTTTAAAATGATTTTTAGAGAGGGTGTTTTGCCATATTTAATATGAGGAATGGAAAGGAACACGCTAAGATAGGGCACTTGTGGTGGTGACTACTGGGTGTTGTATGTAGGTGATGAATCACTAAATTCTACTCCTGAAACCAACACTGCACTGTATGTTAACTAACTAGAATTTAAATAAAAACTTCAAAAAAGAAAGGAAAGGAACACTCTAAGGTAGTGTATGGCTTATTAAATATTTCATTCAAACATAAAGGAAAATAGAAAACACAGAGATTAATTATAGTTATTGGTCTTTTAAAGGGCCTGCAGTCTGGGGATAGAAGGATGAGGACCAGAGACATTGCTGCTCTGGATTTTGCCTCAACACCAAAGAGACGCTTTAGATTAAGTAGGAGCTGTGCTTCTGTTAAGTTACCTTCTCTAGGAACATCAGTTAATCTGATTCTACCTGCATTTAGCAGAAATTATTTCAAAAGCCCGATGTACAGATATTATCATTCTGCCTCTCATGATTCCATTACGCCTCAGATATTTTACTATTTTTATATTGTCTCTGTTTTTCCCTTAATAATATTTTTGCTTATTATCCTGGCACTGTTTTGCGTGTTTTCTCGCTTTGATTTATGTTAGTCTAAACGTTCCTCTCTGTATTGCTGTTTTATTTTACCATTTATCTCTCTAATGTGTAAGCTTCTTTCTTTTATATTCTTTTAAATATTTTTAATCCTCTTTACTCTTATTGTTTTTGTATTATATTTTGTTCTTCTTGTCCTTAATTCTTGTTCTCACTTTATAATCCAATCTACATTTATGATTATATTTTTTCACAAGTTTTAGCATTTTACCCTCATTATTAATCTTTTCTACCTCCAATGTTTCTGCTTTAAACTCTTTATCTTATTGCTTTCTAAACTTTAAATTCCCTTATCTTAAAATCTAGTTTATTTTTATTACTTTGGAAAATCCTACTTTTCTATCTTTGTGGTTTTCAATTCTATTATTTTAATAGAAGTTTATGCTTTTTAACATAAAGGTTTAATTTTCATAGTTATACCCTTATTTATGATTTTACTCCTTTTCCTAGAACTTTCTTTAGTTTCTCTCTGTATTTTTTACCTAATTGTTTTTATTTATAATAAAAAAGTGACTATACAGGTACACCTTTGTTCTTATTAAAGATTGTCCATTCCAATAGCTCTCCCAAAATTCTAATTCTTGGCAACTAAACACATGCACAATTTAATTATCTTCTGTGTAAAAGTATACTTTCCAAACAGGAAACAAGACATATCAAAACAACATAATTTCTTTAAATGATATAATATCCTAATGTCCCTCATTATCCAGTTCTTATATAAGGAATCCCATATTCTCAGAGTCAATGGCCTTATAATTTTTGAAATTTGGAAAAATATCCATATCAATATGCACTATACTTAAATTTATATGCGGTAGAAGTTTGCAAACAGAATGACTGCACCTCCACACGATAACTAGGCTTGCTGAGGAACCAGGTTGAGTTGAATTACCCAAGAGATGGGCAAACTTGACTGCCCTTCCTAAGATCCATTACCAGTTTTCTGCCAACGTTTTTTTTCATCAGTCCGATTCGAATATTCTTACTACTAGTAAATTCTCCTTTCTTCTCCAAAGGATCATACAAGAATTTTCTTGTTATCTGCATCATCCTGCACCATCCAGCCTTTGTTCTGAAGATAATGGACAGAGAAAGGTTGTTCAGGAGGGGGTAGTAATATAGATGATTTTTTTTTCTTTTTCATTCTATTTCTTCCTTTCATTTTTCAATTCAGCAGCCAAGATGAAAATATTAAATAATTCTATTAAGTGACTTCCCCTTAGGCCATGAGGCTGCTTAAACACAAAGAACAATTGGCTGGAGGGCAGACGGCAGGTAGCAGAAAAGAATGCAATAATTTTCCTAGTTCCAAGTTTTGTATGCGGAAAGCTAAACACCTATTATCTCCCTAACAATGCGGGGGGGAAAATGGAACCTAGAGAGTCTGTCTATTGTATAAGGTATGTGCTTGAGTATGTGTTTTTTTAGTTAATATGATTTTCAGCTCAATCTGAATTGTAGATCTTTTAATTTTTTTTAATTTGGAAGACACTTCATGAATAGCTTTGCAAACTCAGAACCTATAAACAAAAGCATCATAACCATCACCACTATTTCTCCCAAAGGAAAATATGGAATGGGTAAGTAGAAACGGAGAAGTGTGACAACTTTCTACTAATAAAATAACCAAAATTATGTTTATTAAGGCTACTCAGATTTTTTGTTGTACGGCCTTAAAGGACCTACCTAAAGGTTGTCTCTCTATAGTGAGGTTTGCCTCTTTGTTACAATCTTATAATACCATAATAAGTCACCAAAGATTTAACATATTCCTCAGATTTTTTCCTTCATGCTACCACAATTATCATTAGACTTTTCCTTCTGAGTCCTGTTTTGACAAGGACTATCTGTCGTCTTATTGATAGCGTGTTCAAATAGCATAAGATCCTCATTGTGCTGGTAGGTAGAAAGCTCATTACCAGTTGTGTGTCCCGTTTCTGTGATTGCAGAGGACCTCAGAGCACGCATTTTTATATTAACCTCACCTTTGGACACATAGTTTTTCACACTTTATTTTTTCTTTATACCAAATTTATCACTTAAGTTTTGCATGATTATCTTTTATGTATTTTGATAAGTTAATTAAATTATTCTGAAATAGCGGTACAAATACATGAATATATGTAAGGTGAATACTGTGTTTTAATTCATAAATTGATCCTTAAAATAAATATTTTCTTAGAATCAAATTTGAGCTCTATTAACTTATGGTACTCAATAATACGAGTCATTCATTCCCAAATTTCTTGCATGTTGTTTTTCATTTCAACAACAGGGGTTTAAATTGTGGCACAGAGCTATATATTTCACAATTCACCAGGTTGCTGTCAACGGCATTAATTAGCTACATTAGGTGTTCTGCATTATGATTCATAGGAACACAAATCACAACCTGCAAATTTAATTGAGTTCCAGGTAACAATCTCCTCACTGAAACATTCGGCAGTTCCAAGCTTATGTACAACAGCTATTTTTCAGCTACAAGAATGTATTAGTATAACGTGTGTTATAATTATCAATTTAAATGGCACGGTGTGTTAAATTTAACTGCATTAATTACATCTTCTTTTGTCATCCGGACAATGATAGTGCTATTTATTCCAGATTCAGGTGTGTACAGGGAAACAGAAAGATTAATTTTCTTCCCAAAAAGATGCACTGTTCTTTATGGTTTTTTAAATTATTATTATAAAACTTAAAATAATTACTAAAGATCTGTATGTGCCCATTTAAATAAATTGGATAGAATAAGGGCCAGCATATTAGAATCATTCTTAGATAATTTCATTAAAGAGCACATAAAATTAACAATATTGGGAAAGAAAAAAGTCAGATACCAAAGGAACTAACTTATGAGCCTTCAACGACTAGAACCATTTGCCCTCAAACATATCTTTCAATTAATTATAATTCGCTTACACTGTAACAGTGAGTCAGGTAAATTTATCTTTGACATTTCCCCGATGATTGAAGAGTTTTGAACGACCCGAGATACCTCTAATTCTTACCATTCTGACTGTTGTCTTAACTCAGCGAGCTGATGAAGCCGTTTAAGTGCTTTTTCCTGCTTCTTCTCATCTTTCCATGACTTGGAAGCTACGTTTCGAGCAAATTCCCGTTGCTTTAATTCCTTCAGTCTCTATGGACAGAGAAGAAAAGCAGAAAGGGTACTATAAATAAGTAATTTTTTTCCATCCATAAGGCTCCTTATTCAACTTTGTCCCAGGTGGTGCAGAGGTGACTTTCCGGATAGAGTAAAAAAGTGCCTTTTCCATCGATGTTATTCTCTTCTCCAAGACAGACGTAGTTGTCAACTGGTTTATTTATCAAAGCTTGTCACAACCACTACAGAATTGTGCTGCCAAGCTGAACCCCAGTTCTTTTTGGGACCACCCTGGCTACATATCTGCAATCATTTACGTGCCTGTGAAAACATGTCAAAAAAAGGGTGATATATGAATGAGTGAAGGGAGAGGAGGTTATAGGCTGCACTTTCCTCTTGAAACTGCCCCCGCCCTCTCACTTGTAAAACATAATTACTCTTCTTCATGAAAATTGATGTTATTAAATACACTTGGTGAAATGAGCTTGTTTCATTTAAGAGCATCTGTTACATTGTGAAAGATTTAGTTCAAAGCTCTAAATGGGATTCTTAACTCATTTTTTCCTGGTGGAGGTATTTATCCAATGCAGATTTCTATATTGTATCCAAGAGGATAAAAATGGGTCAGGGATTGAAACTCAGGATAGATGTTTGGCTTGCTTGATTTAAATTAACCTACCACTTCTTTTAATTAATCTTTTCTCTAAAACAATGCAAATTAGATGTTGCTCATTACCTGTTTGGATTTCTACTTCAGAAGTGGCCACTAAGCACACCTAATGATATTAAACAAATGGAGAAACAGCCACAATCAAATGAGCATCTTGAAGTTTGGCACTTAATCCTGAATTGAGATTAGTCTCTCTTAACCCGTACAAAATGATTTTAAACTGTCTGAAATCTATATCCATTTAATTTGTTTTCATTTTCCAAATCAGGTAGAGAAGATATTTCCCAGGAATGGCGAAAACCACATAGCTCTCCAGTGAGGTCATAATGCAGTACTGGACTATTGCCCATCCATAAAGCAAGAGCCCCAAACTTTAATGATCATCAGCTTTTTCCCGAAAGGGGACATGCCTACGGGAGATGGCGGCCAGATAACTATATCTGGGCTAAGTATCTGAAGAAGGAGGCAAGACCAATATTTCAAAGAGAGGGTATTCTAAGCACAAACAACAAGGAGCGCCTGGGTGGCCTAGTCGGTTAAAGGGCCAACTCCTGCTTTCAGCTCAGGTCCTGATCTCTGGGTCCTGAGATCAAGCCCCGCATTGGGCTCTGCTTGAGTGTCTCTTTCCCTCTGCCCCTCCCCCCAGCTCTCTCGTTCTCTCTCTCAAATAAATAAATACATAAATAAATCTTTTAAAAAAAAAAAGAGTTTCACAGAACTAGAAACAGCCACAGGGGGAACAGTGGAGTCAATCTGGATTCGATTTTTGACAAATGGTTCAGAGAATTTAAATAACAGAAAATTTCAAGAAATGAAATTATGGCCCATGTGTAAAAAAACTAACGCGAAGCAAAGCAAAACAAAACAAACAAAACCCAATCAACAGTTCTCTAGAGCTGGGTGTCTAAGCCTTAAGAGACAGCTATGGTCAGAAGGGAGAGAGGTTTTTAATTCTCCATTCCTACTGACCCTCTTACACTTCCTTAGCTTCCATATACATAATAGTATAACATGAATACTCTATGTTATATTTATTTAATATTTGATATTACTCGTATGTAAAACTTGAATATCCTAGGAGAGGAAATGTATTCATTTGCTCACAACAACTGACACTTGACTGGAATCTTGTTTGAAACTTCCAGGTATGCCTCTGTTTCTTTTACGAGCATCCCAGATTCCCGAACTGCACTGCTATCTCTGAGTTACAGAAATGATTGCGAATTCTGTCCTACTTACCCAACAACACATACTGTTAACTACTATATAATAGGGACATCAAATTGTCAAATCAATAGTTTTCCCTTCAAGGAAGACAGACGAGTGAATAGATATTTGTATAAGACGGTACGGAGTTTCTCAATACGAGTGGACACAAGATGTGTTTGAAGCATATAGGAAAAGTTAAGACAGACCGGGGACACAGAGATTTGTTGTGTTAAGGAAGTCAGCAAAGTTAAACTGTGTTTAAGGAACACAGAAAACTAGAAGGGATTTTGTTTAAAGACATCTAGCCACAGGTTTGGCTTAGCAAATGCTGAGTACTCAAGGCTGCACAGAGAAAAACCCCAGAGATCTACGGAGGGATCCCCTCTAAATTTCAGCAGGCTGAATTGCAGTGAAAAACTACTCAAAGCCGAGAAAAGGGACACCTGAAAGAATTAATGGCAGCAGTGCCTAGCATTCATATAGGGTCAGGAATAGCGCCTGTTCTCACCAACAAAACTGGAAAAACTCATGGAACATTGAATTTAGAATTCAGGGAAATTTTGGGGCACCTGGGTGGCTCAGTCAGTTAAGCATCCGACTCTCAATCTCAGATCAGTTCTTGATCTCAGGGTAGTGCCTACAAGCCCCATGTTGGGCTCCACACTGGGCATGAAGCCCACTTAAAAAAAAAATTTTTTTTTTTTCAGGAAAACCTTGTTTCAGTAGCGAATAATGTGCTGTGGGTTGAGCACTAATTTGGATTTGGTTAGCAAATCATAAAAGCAAGAAATCCAAGTATAAACGTGACTGCAAGTAACTTAACTGCATTTCAGAACCAAATTTAAAGAAATTTATATGAATACAAAAAATTCATCAAAAACTAGGAAAAATTAATAACATCTAACATCCAATCAAAGATTATCAGGCATGCAAAGATTATCAAGAAAGCACAGCTTAAAATGAGGAAAATAATCAATTGAGACCAATACAGAACTGACAGAGATTCTAGAATTGGCAGAAAAGTATATTAGGACAGTTATCACTGTATCCAATGTGCTCAAAAAGTAGATAAAAAATGGTGATCAACTAGACAATGGTGCAATTGGAGTCTCTGAAAAAGGGAGAGGGAATATTTGCAAATACAATGGGTGAAAAATTTTAAAATTTCCTGAAAATTAAAAACTCACAGAGCCCCCCAAAATCTCAAGCACGAGAAAACTATACCAACACTTACTATTATCAAATTTTTTAAAAATCAGTAAAAAAGTGGAATTTTTTAAAAAACATCTAAAGAGAAATGACATATTCGTATATAGAACAAAGAGTAGGATGGCAAAAGAGTTCTTATTGGAAACAATATAGCAGAGCAACATACTTAAATTTCTTGAAGAAAATTAAAAACTTCTCAAAATAAAATTTTATACTTAGTGAAAATACTATTTTTTAAGATTTTATTTATTTTATTTTAGAGAGAGAACATGAGGAGGGGGAGGGGCAGAGAGAGGGGGAGAGAATCTTAAGCAGACTCTGTGTGGAGCATGTATCCTGACATGGGATGCAATCTCATGACCCTAAGATCATGACCTGAGCCGAAACCAAGAGTCCGACACTTAGCCAACTGAGTCACCCAGGTGCCCCCCAAAATATCTCTTTTTTAAAGCAGATGATAAAAATATTGTAAGACAAGAAAAACTGGAAAAATTCAGGAGTACATCCAGAGAATATGTTAAAGAATATCACTGGGCAAAAGGAAAATAATACCAGAGAGAAATGAGCATCTGCACAAAAGAATAAACACTGGAAATAGTAACTACAGGATAAATAAGAAATATTTCTTAATATTTGAATGTATTTAGACAATTTAAGCAAAAACAATAGCTATGTTTTAGGGGACTTATAACAAATTCATAATTAAAATGTTTGACAACAATACCACAAAATCTAAGAGGGGAGAAATAACAAATATATTGAAAGGTCTTATTCAATACATGAAATGGCAGAATAACAATTGAAGGTAGACTGTGATAAGTAAAGAACTACACAATCTGCTCTATGGCCACCATGAGTATAATAAAACAAAGTGTTTTAGCCAATAGGATAACAAAGAAGATAAAGGGAAATCGCTACATTTACTCAATCCAAAAGAAGGCAGAAGAAAAGAAAAAAGGAAGGTAAAATAGATGGGACAGTTACAAAACAAATAGCAAGGTAACAACTAAAATCTAAACATATCACTAATCAAATTAAATGTAAAGGGTCTGAACACTGGAATTAAAAGTATCAATTTGGATTAAAAAGTAAGCTCCAGCTATATGCTGACTACAAAATCAAACTTAAAAATATAGATAAAATGGGTTAAAGGAATATAAAAAGATATAATATGTCAACAGCAGTGAAAAGAAAGCTGGAGGGGCTCAATCACAATCAAGCAGAGTAGATTTTAGAGCAGATTTATTACCAGGAATAAAAAAAGGGTTATTTCATAATGATATGGAGTAAATAAATCAGAATGACAAGCCTAAGTGTTTCTATGCCTAATAACAAAGCTTCAAAATAAGTGAAGCAAAAATGGGTAAAACCTCAAAGAGAGAAAGTTAAATCTACAATCACATTAGGAGTTTTCAAAGACCTTCCACCAAACAACAGAATGTTAATCGCGAATACCATACTTCTGGAAATGGTTACACCAAGGTGATCATGCCTATTATGAAAGAGCCTTCCAACAGCTGACTTGTCTAATGAGAAGAGAACTGGACAGATAAGGAAAAGTTCTAAGAGTCTACGGGTCAAATTTTGCCAACCTCATATTTTAGTTTGGGTTTTCCCAAATTTCTACTTTTCATCTCCCGTTCTAATAAAAATCCACTTACTTAAACAATGGCATGTACTATATTTGTCAGTTATCTTACTCAGATTAAACAGAAAACAAACCAGCTGGAAATAAAAGTTCTCACTGAGAACAGCGCAAGACAAAAGTATTTCAGAAAAAAACAAATTGCTACCTCACACATTTACAAAGAACTGTAGAAAGCTCAGTCATCGTTGCTTATCAGCAGGGACTCGGGGTGAATAGGTTAGAGCACCTCCCTGGGATGGGGCGTAAGGAAGACAGAGAGTAGCACCTAACAATAGGAGAGCAATAAAACAAAGTGTCTGGTGTTGAGAGGTGCTGGATGGTAGACAGCACGGTGCAGGGTTTACGAGAAGGATTCTGAAATCAGTCAGACTTGAGTTTGTATATTGTCTCTGTTACTCACTAGCTTTGAGTCTCTAAGGTTACTGAATCTTCCCAATCTTCAGTTTACACATTTGTAACTTGGCAAACTATCACTATTTACCATGTAGAGTTCTTGGAATTATTATTTGAGCTGAGAAAGGTAAAACACTGAGCACAGCACCTGATATATGGCAAATGATTGATGACTATGAACTCTGATCACTTTTCAAGGTCAGGAATGGTCTAATTTTATGGATGTTTGGGAAGCAGCAAAAATAAAAAGCCCTTGATTTACCTGGCAATTGGGGAGCCATTAAGAACCCTAGATTGATATTCTTTTTTTTTTTTTAAGATTTTTTATTTATTTATTCGACAGAGATAGAGACAGCCAGAGAGAGAGGGAACACAAGCAGGGGGAGTGGGAGAGGAAGAAGCAGGCTCATAGCGGAGGAGCCTGATGTGGGGCTTGATCCCACAACGCCGGGATCACACCCTGAGCCGAAGGCAGGCGCTTAACCGCTGTGCCACCCAGGCGCCCCCCTAGATTGATATTCTTACTGAAAACGTAGTGTTTGAGTGGTTTTCATCTGAATTTTACAAAACTGGTAGGTGTAGACTTTTCTAAAGGAGAAGACGGGAAAACAAAGCATGCTGGGTATGTTCCTCACCCTTGTCTTGAACAATTTATAATGTTTCATTGAAAAATGTAATTTCTGTAAGTCCATGATCTTCACTACTGAAGAAAATTATAAATTTTGGATTCAAGTATGATATATTGGCTGACTTCTCTTTGATAAATCTTATTTGAAGTTTGCTCTTGGGTATTACCAATATCTAAAATGAATCTCAATCAAGAAAGAGGGTAAAAGTATTTCCTAGAGGGAAATGGGGACAACTAGTTCATGTCCTTGTATTTTGTACAGGAATTTAAAAGAGAAATTGCAGAACAGATGGTCTTCCTGGTCCTGAAGAGAGGCTACCTGCCATGGTCCCTGCCCAGATCAAAAGCAATTTGATAAAGGACAGATGCAGGGGTCAAGTTAAAGGAAGTAAAGCAGTCCTCACGTAGCTTTTCTAGTTTCACAATGCATTTCATTTGCTCTCAACAAAAAGTAACATGAGGCTTATGGAGATATAGTTGCTAAAACACACTTATGAAATATTTGGAATTTAATTTCTCAGCTTCATTTTGAAAGCACAAACTAAGCAATCTTTATTTCCCTACCTGCCAACATGAGTGTTTGGCACATGAATTGCAAGTGGAATTCAGCCGTGAATAAATAAATGAAGAGGCAAATTGAGCAGGTCGGTGAACCTCTGTGTGCTCGGAATGGTAATATCCCCAATACTACTGCGTACCAGTGAGAGCATGCATGTGAGCCTCTGCCCACGCTGGTAACCACTCTCCCTTCACCTTCACTGGAGCAGAACAGCATGTGTGAAACAGATTTACTCATGTGTATCTACTTTTTTTCCTCTCTTAAATAGAATAATTCCTTCCATCCCTGCACTTTCGTCTATAGATCCCAGGGTACTTTGCTGGCATTCATGATTTTCTTCAGAGAGGAGCAAAACCCCAATGCAAAAGGTCAAAATT
This sequence comes from Ursus arctos, assembly GCF_023065955.2. Lineage (NCBI taxonomy): Eukaryota > Metazoa > Chordata > Mammalia > Carnivora > Ursidae > Ursus > Ursus arctos. The sequence goes on along the minus strand of NW_026622985.1, from coordinate 30,784,277 downwards.
ATTAGCCTCAGTTTAGAGACGAAGAAACAAATATAGAAGGTTAAATGGCATGATCCACGCCAAAGCAGACACTAAGCAAAGAACTGTGACTGGAAAACAGAAGGTCTGATCTTCATAAAAATAAGGTAAGTCAGAAGAGCTTATGTAAAATTCTAGACACTTACAATAGTTTCTCTTTGTGAAATCAAAAGTCTATCCAGTTCTTAGATATTGTTCATTGTTTGGAAATGTTTTTATCAAAATGATTTGGAAGACATTTATAGATAATTAACAATAACTTGAAACAGGAGAGGGCATAATTTAAACAATATGATCAAGATAGAAGAATTATTCTATATAAAAAGTCTTTGTTTATTTCTCAGAAGAGAGATAATGTTGAAATGGGACTTTCCTTATTTTCTGCTTTTTTTGCATGTCGCTTTTTATGTGATCTGGGAGCTATACAAACACAGATACTGAAATGAGCTAAAATATTTTAAGGTCTCCCCTCTTCTTAGAAGATACAGTCTGTGCTACTTACCAGGATGAGTCCCCTGCTGTGTTCTGGAATGAATGCATCTGAGCATATTTCCTTGGTAGAACTTACTCCGCTGAGGACCAGCAGAGCCACAGGCAAGCAGGAAATAGGTGAGAAGAAATGAACCCGGAGCTGATCCTCTGCCTGCATTCGTTTCTTCACAAATGCTAAGTTAAATACTTTACAGCAGTATCTGGAGGATTCTTCATATCCCTGCTGAAATAGGAATTGCTGGACTCTAAATCTAATTGCTGATGGTCAGCCCACTGTGCTTGGACAATCAGGACCTAGAGATGCCTCGTGGGCTTCTTTCTGGACTCTTTCACTGGCTAAGCCCAATATTCGGGAGAGATATGGCCAGGTCTGAAGACACCACTGATAAGTGCGAGTTTGGGGATATCTGTAGATTCTAAAATAACCTAAAAATGTGGTTAATATAAAAGACATTTCTTTATAGCCCCAAATAACCTGAGGTACCTCTGTGGCTTAAGGAGGGGAATATACTCAGGTGTGTAAGGCAGGTGCCCCTGACAAGCCACCATGCCACCTCCTTCCAAAGCCCAGGATCCCCTGAGAAGTCCTCAAACAGCAGATAGACAGCTCTGGTGTTCCCGTTTCTTCTGAGGAGTTCCGTTCATCCTCTAGCTATTAGAGGCAGGATTCAAGTCAGTTGTGATACAAGGCATGAACATTTATTGGATTTTTAATGGTACGATTTATTTATTTTCTGTACCATGGCATAAAGTTTTTAGTACTTCTGTGAGCCACATCATATTAGGCAAGAATATAGCCTGTAAGATAGCAATGTCAGTATCTCCAGCCATTGTTGTGAAATGATTAGCAGCATTACAAAGGAAGTGCTTTGGTGATAACGGAAATTGCTTTTCAAACTGGTTTAGTAGTAAAATTCAAGGAGCTTTTAATCTCCACCCTTCTTCATGTTTACAGCATGATAAGAACACACCTGCCATATACGAATAGTATTAACTCCCATTAAGTGTCTGCAGAAAGTATGTCTAATTTTGAAGAAATACAGCCTTTCTGGAATGAACAAATTGAAATTCATTAATTAAAGGTTATGACTTGTATAAGCATCTGATTAATGTTAGTTAATAAGACCTCAAAAATAATTTTGCATTCTATCACAGTCTAGACCACGGTGAATAAATTCAATGTAAGAAACACAAGAATGTAGATTAAGAAAATTCAGACACTTTTTCCTCATGCGACATGGTCTCAAAACTGCAACTATTTCCTTGGAGAAAACATAGAATGTCAGAATATCTCAGACATTTTTTATCGTCTAGTAGGTAAATTATTTATAATTTATCTTTAAAAAGTGTTATTCATGCTAAAAAAGAAAATGTTCAAGTAAAGTTTACAAATCTCTGTCTTTTAGAAACACCTCCAAGTGTCAAAATATAGAGTTAGAATGGGTCTCAAAGGGTTAACATGTTAAAGTATCAAATGGGTTAAGGATATTTTTGTGAGGTTCATGTCTATCTCTGGCATCCCTAGTCACATGTGGACCAGAACAAGGCCGTAGGGAATATTTTATCTGTTTATTTTTAAAGATCAAGAGAATTAGTCACGTTCTTTATGGGAAAGTTTTAGGCAATAACTGATTTGCACTGAGCCCCATGAGTCTGAAAAGGAAATCTTGATGAGAATCCCATGCCAAACGTCTGTCCTCCCACAGACTGTGTGGTTGCTGTCATGATGCCATCGTCATTTAGCAGGTTGTTATCTGCTCTGCAGCATTATTTCCCAGCTAGATGACTCCTTCATGGTCACCTGCTCCCCATTCAGTTCCTAAGGAAAACGTGACCCCATGCCCACTGACCCAACCACCCCACTGCTTCTTTAAGAGCAACTACTTACACGGCAGCATCCTGTACAACCTCACATTATACTGATGTTCAAAAGCTCTTTCAATTTCTACTTCATCCTCCTACTCTTTCACACCCGAGTTTAGGGTCAGCGATATCTGCTGAGAATATTGCAGGCACAATTATTTAATTCTGGACATACCTGCAAACAAAGACTGTCTTAGTACAGGGCAAGTGTTTTCGAGATTTCTTCGATTTCCTAACCAAATGCTATTTTGAAATAGAACTGTTTCTGAGAAGTAACTATTCAAATAGAAACAGAAATAGAAATGAGACATTAATGAAATTAGACTCTGGTGTAAAATTGAATTTTGGATCCCATCACTCTCACACGATAAACAGAGACGATATTTTAAAGCTAAAGATATCAGTGTTCAGTGGGGCTGTGTGTATCAGACACTTAGCTGCAGTTGCTTAATTTAATCAGGTTAATTTTACCCTAATCCAAGAATCTATACTCAAGCATACAGCACAGTCCTTCCGCCTTCTCTAGAAAGGCCACAGCTCAGTCTCCTTTCAGCTTCGAGTTTCCTCCAACTAATAAGACTTGTGGCTTTATCATCCTGGCTGCAATACACCCGAGAAATGTCAGAGATCAAAACTGCATTCCAGGTAAGAAGAAAGGGGAACTAAAGGCAGGAGCTGACGCTGTACTTTTTTTTCAAGTCCTATAAACACCAGCTTTTTGGAAGCTGCATCAAGCAGACTTCACTTGCATATCATTTGCTGGAAGGACATCACCTGCTGTTAGCATTTAGGTAGGGAGTAGAGTGAATGCAGGTTTTCAGCGAGGCATACGGCCACCCCTCAAATCAATCCCAGCTCTGTTCGTCAGGAGAGAGGGTGGACGGGACACTGACTAGGTAAACACAGCATCCCTTCTACTAAATTTGCTAAATGTTGACAAAAGGGATGGCTGCAGTTAGTGTTCAACTTAGGGCACTGCCTCTTTCAGATATAAAATCCCTTTCTACAAGCTCTAAGCCATTGGGCCGCGAAACAGGATGTGGAGAAGTTTCCAGACCATTTTACTCTCCAGCTTATAAAAGCCTAAATTTAAAGGTACCAATTCTCTTAAAAGATTTGAAATTGATTTACTGCTTTAGTGTATTGAGTTGGAAGCAGAGGTCAGCAAACTAAGGCCCCTTGGGCCAAACCCGGCTCTCCTCCTGTTCTATAAACAAAGTGATACTGAAACACAGCCATGCCCCTTGTTTACATCTCGTCTCAGGCCAATTTCAAGCAGAGTTAAGTTTTTGCAACAGAGACCATATGACTTGCAAAGTCAAAACTATTTACTATCTGACCCTTTCTAGAAAGTTTGCCAACGCCAGCAAGAGAAACAGTCCTGCTCCTGCTAGGTCAAGATGAGGGAGGTGGTTAGTTCTGTATTTACACACCACATGGGATGTTCTCACAGAGAGAAATAACGAGATTCAGGGAAAACAGGAAAACAGGTAATAGTGGGAGAAAGACATAATGGTATTTGGAGGGAAATACCAGTTTTATTTAATGGACAATAATAAATTTATAACTCTGAATGCGAAACTTCCAGTACTTCAAGGATAACGTCTAGTGTTCCTATGAGATGTTGACTTAGCTTTAACATTCCCAGTCTTCCTATGGGAAGTCTCACTGAATCAAGCCTGACCTTATTAACAAATCAAGCCCTGAATATTCTCACTGACTAGGATCCCGCAGAGCTATTAAATGCACAGCTAATTTTCTGAACTCAACAGATTGAATCATTTTTTATTTCAAGTGTTTCCCTGATAATGCTCCCAGAAAACATTAGGCAGATAGGAGATTCGTGGTCTTTTCTACACTTTGCCTGTCTTTGCATGGAGGTGCTGCTGAGGAAAGAAATGCGGAAAATGTAGTTAGTCCAGTCCAGAGTGTCCAGATGTGCCAAGAATAAAGAGCATCATATTTGAATAACTCTAAAAAGACTCCCTGGTTCTGGGGCATGGGAGTTTTGCAAGTGAAATTGATAAGTAGTCTTTTAAAATACTTTTATTCTGTTCCTGTTTTTCAAAAGTATAACTCCATTTATTAAGTGCATTATGGGAAACTCATGATAAATGCCGCATTGCTAATTGCAGAAGGTTTGGGAAGCTAAGGTTTTAGCTGAGTATGTACTTGAGAAAAAAATAGATTTTAGGCAAGACTGTGCAAGTGTCTCCTTTAATTTGACTCTTGATTTCTTTATCTCTTAAATAAACTATTTATTTTTGGAGCAAAACTTATTTTCAAATTTTTCATTTCCTAGACTATAAAAAAAACAAGTATTTCCTTAAGTCCACTTTAGTTATTTTCTCAATAATTAGTGCTTCTTTGACAAGCAAATAATTTGATTAGAAATGCATTATTTTAAAGATTTTATGTATTTATTTATTTGAGAGAGAGAGAGAGTGCACGCAAGCGGGGGAGAGGGAGGGAAGGACAGAGGGAGAAGGAGAAGCAGACTCCCTGCTAACTTGGGGGCTCAATTCTCATGAGCCGAAGGCAGATGCTTAACAGACTGAGCCAGTCAGTCTCAGAAATGTATTATTTTTAAAATCAAAATTATTGAATGTGTTGATTTGTATTATTTTTAAAATCAAAATTATTTGAACAAAACTTTATCAACATCCATAGTTGCTACTACTGAAAAATAGCATTTCATATGTTCTTTCTATTAGTGATTGCAAACGCTTCTTGGAAAAATACTCCAAATGAATGTATTATTACCACTAAGAACCAATTTATACTTTAATTTGAAGTGACAAGGCACTTCATAAATTAAACTTCCAAAACACTGACAGAGTTGCAATGTTTCAAAAGTGGCCACTCTCAGATATTTTAGTTAAGTATGACATTTAAACAGAACATAAGCATAAGTGCATTTATGAAAATTTATAATAGTTGTGTAAAATTTGACCAGTGTTTAACTGACTTAAAAATTTGATGAATGCTATTCACAATTTCAAAAATATTATTACAACAGATGAAATTTTTAGTTGTGTTTATGCTTTTTCTAGCATTGTATGCATTATTCATTGTGTATTTTATATCTTCAAATATATTTATGACTTAAAACTTCGAGGTTGAATGCAGGCGCACTAAAAAAGACTGCTTAGATTCACTTTGACTTTTAAAAAGAAAATAATCTCATTCACAAAGACACGTAATGTAACCATCAAAGAGACCACAGTTTTTCAATGATCAAACTAACGAAGTTATAATGTTTTATAGTACCCAGTAGCATTGGGTATGTGAGAACACAAGCACACCCATTCACTCTCGAAGTGAATTACAGGCTGGTGCAATCCCTTCGGAGGGTAATTTGGCGATAGCGATTGCATTTCTATATGTGCCATCCCCCTGACTCAGCAATTCTACCTAAAAATGCGTCCCTCAGATATAATTACACATCTGAACAAAGGCTGTTCCTTGTAATGTTGATGGAAGTACGTTTAGAAAAAAGGAAAAAAAAAGCTGTGTAATTCCTGAGTCCTGTTCTTAACCACTACACAAATCGCCTGTGATAGCTTCTTTTTGGGAATGATACGCAGTTTTAATCCCGTCTGTATGCTAGATTACTTTCTATTCCTTTTTATGCAAGTCTCTTCCTTACACTTGGTCCTGAGATTAGTCAAATTAAAGTTTTAAAAGAAGCTTAAAAAAAAAAAAGAGAGAGAGAGAAGTCTACCGTATTACTTTTCTTATTGCCTTAAGAAATATTTGAATATAGAAAAGAATTCTCCCAACTCAGGGCCTAAAGAATCAGTGGCCTCAAATTTTACCTTCTTTTTTTTTTTTTTGAATTTTACTTTCTTAAGACCAGAGTCAAATAATGTAATAGGCCAGAGTCAGATAATATCACAGCCTTTATTCTCTAGAAGCTTTAAACTTCTCTAGAAAATAAAATAAAATAAAATAAAATAAAATAAAAGCCTCAGTTGAGATGAGGATGTTTTAAGGAATTAAAAATTAAAATTTACAGCAGTGAGTCAAAGTAAAGTAGAAATAAGGATTGCAAGAGTTGGGCAGAGTAAGAGCAGGGCGAGATACAAGGAGATACAGGCGAGGTCAAAGGTAGGATTCTTGGCCTCAGTGAAAGTATCATGGGGTTCTTTCTATTTGCTTCCTTTGGAATGTCCAACTGGCTGTTACATTCAAATCTCCAAAAAATATCACAAAGATACAATTAATGGAATAAGATATTTAATGTGATAATACAATTAACTGAAATCTGTAATTCAAGCAAAAACCATCCACTCTGACATTTGAATTAGTTGTTGATTGGGGACAAATTATGGCTGGAGATGAACTCTGTTTGGATAATTCAGCTATCAACAGCTGTTTAATGATGCTGTTTATTTACCCCTAATTTCATTTAGCCTAGTTTTAACCGAATTCCCTAAACCTTACTAACCATGGTAATTTAAAATTTGGACAAAAATATTATTAAATTTATAAGAAGTGGTAATTTCAGAAGGCCTAAATTTTCCTAAAAAAAGTCATCTAACCATTAGTTGTTCTACAAAGTACTAGAATAAACATAGACATCATAAAAAAGCAGACATTGTTATTCAGTATAAATAAGTAGGTAAGAAACCAAGAATGCCTAAGTTTCACATGAACCTTCAAATGAATATGAGTGGAATCAGCTCCCTTCAAAAACTAATACCAAAAATAAGAAAATATATGAATTATAAAATACTCTGCTGAAGACTGAAGCCTTATCAGCAAAGCCTTTATTTCCTTTGAGTTTAGATAATATTTATGTTTATCATACTTATTATCATGATGAAAAATTGAAAACAATCCAGAAGTGCAAGAATAGACTATGGGTCAAATAAGTTGTGATATCGACATGTGATAAAACACATGCCACCAAAAAAATCTATGCTGAGGAAGAACACTTAATTACCCTGGACACGTAGATTGTGACAGATACACTGTTCCCTCAAATATTACATGCTCTTTCCTTCCATCTTCGCTAACATTACTTTTTTTTTTTTTGAGGTATCATGTAGATTTTTTTTTTTTTTTTAATTTGAGAGAGACAGAGAGCAGAACTAAAGCGATAGAGCAAGAGCAGCGGGGAGGGGCAGAGGGAGAAGCAGGCTCCCCACTGAGCAGGGAGCCTGATGCAGGGCTGAATCTCAGGACCCTGGGATCATGACCTGGGCCTAAGGCAGACACTCAACAAATTGAGCCGCTCAGGCGCCCCTGCAATTTTTTCGACCTCAGATGTACATGTGACTGTGGTATTGCCATGGTCATCACAAAATTCCTACAATTTGGCCATAAGAAACTCAAAAGAGATTTAGTTCCCATGTTCAAATCAAGTTGCCAGTGGCCACTATGTTCCTCCTTGCAATGTTTTAATATATTTAGAAGTACAATAATAAAGCAGGGCTGACATCAAAGTACTATGTACAAGGCTCAGTTAAAAGTACAAGTGCTTTAGGGGCACCTGGGTGGCTCAGTCAGTTGAGTGTCTGTCTTCAGCTCAGGTCATGATCCCAGAGTCCTGTGATCAAGTCCTGCATCGGGATCCTTGCTCAATGGGGAGCCTGCTTCTCCCTTTCCTTCTGCCTGCTGCTCCCCCTGCTTGTGCTCTCTTTCTGGCTGTCTCTCTCTGTCAAATAAATCAATCAAATCTTAAAAAAAAAAAAAAAGAACAAGTGCTTTATGCATATTAATTCCTTTTACCGTCACAACAAATCTATGATATAGATATTGTTATTATCATTCCCATTTTACAGATGAGGTGAAGACAGCTAGAGGCAGAATACTGGCACCCAGGTCAGTTTAGAGTGTGACTGGAACCAGCCAGACTGTGGCCTGTAATGCAAATCTATTTTGCAAACTAATGGAGGGAAATTCTTTCTAGGTGAAAATATGTTCTGCTTTTTTGAATTTCTAATTCTGCCCTTCTTCTCAGAACTTTTTCTCCCTTTCTCTTCCGATATAGGAACATGAGGTCCAGGGAGGATGCAGACACGTCTTTTGCAGAATGCCACTCTGTAAGTCAGTAGCCAAAAAGGACTTACTTGGACTTAGACTGCCTTAGAAACCTATCAGCTGTCGAGCCTCTGGGGCGGACACTTCCACGCATCCCTACAGCCGAGTTTTTGAAGTTGGCAGTATTTGCTGAAATATAGTCATTAAAATCTACTAAGAAACAAGTTTGAGGACAATGACTTTAAAGAGACTGAACTTCAGTTCCTCTTTAGAATTTTTAGCTAACAAACATTCTTTTACATCTACACACATACACACAGACACACATGCTCAAAAATATACCCTGTACTTTCATTTTTACCATAATTATATTTGTAGTATAAAAGAAAAAAATTGCACTGCACAGGCTAAACTTTATTCAAAACTATTGCAATAGGGAAGAGAAATTGAACACAACTTTGCTAAAAAAAAGGAAGGAGGATTTGTCAGTGGCTGGGGTGAGGTAATGGAGAAGAACTGGAGGACATTTCACGGAGGTCTCTCAATGTTATTAGGCCATCTGTGTTTGCTAATTATCTCTTCTTGAAGTTAGATTCCTATCCTCCCATAGAGACGTGGAGATTGGAGCTCTGTGCCCTTCAATAAATACATTCCAAAGGTATGCTCCCATGTCCTGGGAGAGACATTTTGAATTATGGAAGATTTACATCTCTAAGTGACAGAGAAAGAATGTACAGTTGCAAGTTTTCTCAAGTAAGTGTTCTAAGAAGAGGACAGTCAGGGCCCTACGGTCAGGAAGAAACAGTCTAAAGTTTAATCAAGCTGAGGGGAATGTGAAGGCCTTCTTGGTCAGGAGAGAGTTTGGAAAATGTAGTAGAAAGAATTAAGAATATGCATTACCCTTATTTCTTAACAAAGATGTCTATTAATATTTTCAATGATTATGCATTGCTTATTTATAAACATAAATTTTGTCATACATGCAATTTTATAGGCTTTCCCACCCAATTCTTATCAGAGCCATGGAACAAGTGAACTCAGGTGAAAATGTGTCTATAATGATTACAACAAAACAACAATAATAAACCTACATGAATTATGAGATTTTTACATGCCAGGCATTATGGTAAGCCCTGTACTTAAGTAATCTGATTAGGTTTTCCCAAAAAGCTTTTATTTTTTATTTTTTTAATTTAAATTCAATTAATTAATATATAATGTGTTATTGGTTTCAGAGGTAGAGGTCAGTAATTCATCAGTCTATATAATACCCAAATGCACATTACACCATGTGCCCTCCTTATGTCCATCACCCAGTTACCCCATCCCCCCACTAGCAACCCTCAGTTTGTTTTCTATGATTAAGAGTCTCTTATGTTTTGTCTCCCTCTCTGATTTTGTCTTGTTTTATTGTTTCCTCTCTTCCCCTATGATCCTCTGTTTTTTTTTTTTCTTAAATTCCACATACGAGTGAGATCATACGAAAAGCTTTTAAGTATTACTTGTGCCCATATCCCACTTTTTTACATGAGGAAATTGGGTCTAAGAGATGCTGACTAACTTTCTCAGAATTATATAACTAATGATCAGTTTTATAGAACTTATTTAGTTTTATAGATTTTACAGAATTGAGCTGCCTCACTCCCAAGCCCTAGCTAGTAACATCTATTCTTTATTTTCTCTGATAGATTATGTACTTTGCAACTTGTCATTAACTCTCCCTTAGAATGATGACATTGCCATCTTCACAGGACCAGGACTTTTCGATTATATTTCAAAGTTTTATTTTCTACTCCACATAAACTGTAGTTTATAAAACATACATCCATGAAAGCCTTGAAATATTCATTTGGGATTTAGCATCTGAAATTTAGAATGTTTCTGTGCCAGTAACATAGAAACATCTGCTTTCTCCTTGGTTAACAAATGAAACCTCTGGAATACAAATCAGCTTCAGAAAAATTATTATTTACCAGGGTAAGATTACGATCCAGGAAATATCCTTGTTTTTTTATTCCACATGCACATGACTTACTATAAGAAAAGCCAATTATACTCATTACTACTCTTTAGTCCAATTTAGTAATTCCCAACTCAGGTTAACCACAATCCAGGAGGCCTTAAGAGAAAATCTCAATGCTACCACATTTCTCAGAGGAAATTAGTTTGAATTCACTTTTAAATAAGTCTAATCCAGCACTGTGAGCAATATGGTGTTAAATTCAAGATTATCAAGAAGTGGTAAAAATAACCGAGCACTATCTGGATTGTTACTGCCATCCTGTGTGAGGCAACGAGGGAGGTGTTGCGGATGAGAGAAGATGAAAATATGGCATGCAGCAAAGAGCACGCAGAGGGAAAGGAGATCTGCACATGGTCTCCATCAGGAATGGTTTACTTATTAGCAAGAGAAACTACTAAAGCTAAGGATGGTTTCTTGGAAGGGCACGGGGTATCTTACTCAGAGACCTGGCAAGAAGGGTAGGTAGGTTGAATTATGGAATGACATCAGAACAAGAAAGCTATGACCAAGATGATTTTACCTGCCCATAGAGGATTGCATCCCATTTATGGGCATACAAATGACATTCCTCTGTCACTGTCCAGCATGTCTTTCTCTATTTAGGAATGTATTAGACTGGAGCATGGCCAGTCTAAACTGGCTCTTCTGTGCCAGTTTAGCCTGGTACTCTGTATCTGACTCTAATTTCTAAGTCATGGAAGGAAAGAATGTACCTAAAAGAACTAGGGCCAAAGCTTCATCCAAATCCAATTACCTGCGACAGAGTGGGTGAGAGCTGTGGCTTAACTCTCATTTAGAAGGAGGTGCAGGTACAAACAATGTAAAAAAGGGACATAAGCAAGTTCTCTAAGAATTGCATTGTAAGGCAGAGGAGAAAATGTTCAGCACAGGAAATTACTGTGTGCTTGGTACACACACAATCTTAACGCAGAGTGGGATGTGCTAAGAAGTATGCAAGAGATGTAGACATAGTGCTATGATAGTGAAAATGTAAAAGATTATTTTTGGTCATTTATACGTATATGATGCAGGTATTTATACAAACATATATGTACAATTATAACACATGACATATTCAAGTTGATAGTACAAACTGAGATCATGAGTTTTTCACATATAGTTATAGCATTTGAAATCAGCATTAATAAAGATATTGATACCTATCATTAATTTTGTGCCTAATTTATGTGAAACACCATTATGAAATACATTCATGTGTTATATCATCTCATTTTTAGAGCAATGCTGTAAGTAGACACTACTATTTTCCTCACCCTAGAGAAAGAGTAATTGACTCTTAAAAGAAGGTAAGAACTTGTTGGAGATTACACGTCTAGTAAGTAATAGAGGCAAAATTATAACCCAGGTTTCTTAAACGAATTCTCCTAATTGCTATGCATTACTGTCACTCCAAGCCCTGATGATGGTAGAACGTTTTTAGAGAGATGGCATTCTAATACATCATTTGGAAGACTATGGGAGCAAAGACAAAAGGATGGTAAAATTCTGGAGAACTCAAGGAACACAGAGGAGTTATTTTTAGCTGAAACATGGGGCGTATAAAGAGAAGAGAGAAAGCAAGCCTGAAAGACAAATCTGGTTCTGAGTTTGGCTCATGAGAACCATGTTGGGCAGGAGAAAAAATTAATTGAAATAATTCTTGAGGAAAGTGTGATTCCCCTGAAGTGAGAATAGGGTGGGTGGGGAGGAGAAAATAGTGAGTCATGAGAATCTGGTGAACTACTGCACTCTCCTGTCAAGATCAGCCACTGCAGTCCACTTTATTTAGTTGATGTAGATAATAAGCATCTTGTAGCCATTCATGAATGAATGAACTGTGTAGCCAAGAGATCAGCTAAACTAATAAGGTGAAAAACTGTCAAAATAAGTGAGTGGATGCTTAGGGTGTCTGTTACTGCTTCTTTTCTATCAGTTATTTCAGAAGAAAAGAAAAAATATAGAAAAATACCATTCTCTGAAATTTTCTGCCTAAATGCAAGGCAATTTTTCTCAACTTCCTATCTATCACCAAGTCCTATTTGACTTCACTTCCAAATTACAGCCTATATTAATAGCTTTTTTTTATCTCCAATGCTTCCACCTTAACCCAGTCATCATCATATCCTTCCTGGATACCATAATAACTTTCTAGCTAGTCTCAAAACTGCCAATTTCACCCTCCCTTATGTCTATCCCTGGTTCACAAAGCAAACAGAGCAATCAGTTCAAAAAAACCTTTCAGATTAAACCTCTCACCCGATCAAAATTTATCAGTGGTTTAGAAGTGATCTGAGATTAAAATCCAAAATCAGTGGAAAGGTCTGTGATACTGTGATATTGTGATTTGTAAGAAATATACATTTGGTGTTCATCCATAGTTTTTGGCTCACAGCTCCCAAAACTTTTGGAGTTACCTAAGTGTTGAGAGTGATAATGCTACCTTTTGTTATGTAAATGGACTTACTTTTGGGCTTCACCTAAGGGTGGGGGCTGGTTGCCAGGAGAACTAACCACTTGATTGGATGATTGGAAATTTAACTCCCACCCACCTGACCTCTGGGGAGAAGAGTGGCTGGAAATAGAATTAATTGCCTATGGTCAATTATTTAATTAATCATGACAATGTAATGAAGCTTCCATAAAACCTTAAAAGAACAGGGTTCTGAAAGGTTCTGGGTTGGTGAACATAAGGAGCTTAGGGAAAATGACACCGGAGGGGGCATGGCAGCTCTGCTTCCTTTCCCTACAGGTTGCCTTTTTTGGGGGGTGGGAGGTATATCTTTTTTCCTTTTTTTTTTTTAGGTTTATTTTTTTATTTGAGAGAGAGAGAGATTAATCAGGAGCAGGAGGGGCAGAGGGAAAAGGAGAAAATCCCAAGGAGACTCTCACTGAGCACAGAGTTCAATGTGGGGCTGGATCCCATGATCTAGAGATCATGACCTCAGCCAAAATCAAGAGTTAGATGCCCAACTGACTGAGCCACCCAGGTGCCCCTGAGTTGTGTCCTTTTCTAATGAACTAGTTTTCTAGTGGGTTTCTGAGTTCTGTAAGCTACTCTAGCAAAGAGGTTATAAAAACCTTTGATTTATAGCCAGCTGGTCAGAAGAATTGGTAGCAACCTTGACTTGTGATTAGTGTCTGAAGTCCAAGGAAGGGGTCATGGGAACCTCCAATCTGTAGGCAGTCAGTTAGAAGCACAGGTAACAACCTGTCTTGCAAATGGTATCTGATGTGGGAGATTCTTGTGGAACTGAATCCTTAGCCTGAGAAATCTGATGCCATCTCTGGATAGACAGTGTCAGAATAGACTTGAATCATAGGTGTATGGAGCATCGCTTGTTGAAATGTTGGAAGTCGGGGAGCCTCCCTACCCCACATTGAAATTGGGTTTAAGAACACTATGATTCAGACACTCTGTACTCTTCTAGATTCATCTTTTATCATTCTCCCTACCGTGGTCTCCCCATTCTATTGTTCTTCAGTTATACTGACTTTCTATTATTTAAATACTCCATAATCTTTCCCACTTCAGGGACTATGCCCTTGCTGGACTCTTCCCATTTCTTCTTAGATGGCTAATGTATTCTCATCTTTAGAATCTAGGACTATGCTGCAGAGAGGCTTAAACTAACCAATAATTTAAAACAATTTCCAAACTTCCACCTCCTTCCCCTAATTATTAATACATCACAGAAGAGGAGTATTCATTAACCCATAAAGAGCAAAAGCTACTGCACAGTGTTCAAGATTAAGGAAAGGACGTGCATAAAGATCCATGAGTAAGAGAGGAATTCTTGTAAGGCTAGAATATAGATTCAAGTAGAGTAGAGATAAAAAGTGGGGGAAAGTAAGAGATGAGATAGGAGTGGTAATTGGGATATGCAGAGCTTTTTAAGCCAACATAAGAAGTTAGGCTTTATTTTGAACTATACGGTGATTTAAGAGAAGAAACGTAATGAAATGCTTTAAGCAGAGGAGTGTGGCCATGATTGCATTTTAGAAAGATGAAGGGTACGAGTGTAGATAAAGGGAAAAGGGATAGGGAAGACTGGAGACCAGGAAACTAAACATGCAGGAGATGGTGTGTCCTGCCATAAAATAAGACGCAGTGTGGGGAGGGACTCGCAGAGGGGAATACTTTGGCTGCAGAATGAATTGTTGGGAGATTACTCACCAGTCAGAAATCTATTTGCACTCTTGACACTTCTATTACCAAAACAAATCGCCTATTTCAGTGAGATGCTTTGGTTTTGTTTTTTGGTTAAGGTCATTAACGGTTTAATTAAATGAGTAGCTCTATTCTTATCATAATGAGAAGGAGATATTGTGAACAGGTTGACACATTTATTTTTAAGAGCTAAAAGGGAGGAAGCAGTTAACTCTCAACCCTTAGGGAAAATAAAACAAAACATTATTTCAGGTGCTAGGGACTTTAGAGAAGTGTTGAGTCAGAGGTTTTAATCCAAAATGATAACTAGATATTCCCAAAACGAACAAATTGCTGAAAGGTACTCAAAATTATGCACCTGAGTCTTGCTGTTACTGTTGTTATTTTGGAATTTTTTTTCACATTTGATTTTGAAGTTTTAAAAACATGATATCTCACTTCTGAAAATGCTTTCGGTTGTCATACATGAATAAAACTTAAAGCAGAATCGGAAATCAGAATACTAGAAAGGAGGAAGAAGCAAGTATTTCCATTGTAAAGATCAATACAGATTTCAAGAGTGACATCACCCAGATGGTGACAGGGAGAACTAAGCCTTTAACCCCCCTACAAAGATCAACAATTAAATAGCTATCCAAGAACAAAAATAGCTCTGGGAGAGCTCTAGAGTCCACCTAAGAAACTTCAACATGGTAGGACAAAATACTTGAGAATAACTGCATAAAAAGAGAAGGAAGACAGCTTCATTTGCTTGCATCATTCCATCCCCAAGCTGGCGTTGCTCTGTGCCAAGAGGGAAGCCCCCAGCTAGGAACAGCTAGGAAGAGTCCCCCCCTCACTGGGAAAGGAACATGCACAGAGAGCGTGGCAAGTAAGCAGCTTTCCCATCATAGCTGAGATGTATAGAACTAGCTAGGGATAAGGAAAAAAACCAGGGGTTACCAATAATAGCCATGAGATAAAAGATTTATACAGATTTATAAGACAATGAGGAAAGAAGTGAAGAAGACTCAAAGAGACAGATATTCGTGTTCATAGATCAGAAGAGTTTAGATCATTAAACTGTCCATACTACCCAAAGCCATCTATAGTGTCAATGTGATCCTATAAAAAGTCCAATGGCATTTTCCACAGAAACAGAAAAAAACAATTATCTTGAAGTTCATATGGCACCACAAAAAGACCCGCATAGCCAAAGCATTCTTGAAAATAAACAAAGCTAGAGACGTCATACTTCCTGATTTCAAACTATATTATGAAATGATAATAATAAAAAATTATTGTACTGGCATAAAAACAGACACATAGATAAATAGAACAGAATCAAGAACTTAGAAAAATGCATGCACACATGGGCAACTAGCATTTGACAGAGTAGCCAAAAATACTGAATGGGGAAAAAATAGTGTCTTTGATACATGGTGTTGGGAAAACCAAATATTCACATGCAAAATAATAAAACTGGATTCCTATCTTATGTCACTCACAAAAATTAACTTGAAATTGATTGAAGACACAACTAGAAGAAAACACAGGGGGAAGCTCCTTAACATTGGTTTGGTGATAATTTTTTGGATCAGACACCAAAAGCACAACCAACATAAGCAAGAATCAAGTGAGACCACATCAAACTAAAAAGCTTCTGGGTAGCAAAAGAAACAATCAATAAAATGAAAACACAATCTATAGAATGGCAGAAAATATTTGTAAACCATACATCTGATAAAGGGTTAATATCCAAGATATATAAAGAACATATTCAACTCAATAGATGCTAATCAGTAATTATCAAGGAAATGCAAATCAAAACTGCAATGAGATATCACTTCACACCTGTTAGAATGGTTATTATTGAAAAGACAAGAGATAACAAATGTTGGTGAGGATGTGGAGAAAAGGGAACCCTTGTGCATTGTTGGTGGGGATATAAATTGGCACAGCTGTTATGGAAAACAGTATGGAGGTTCCTCAAAAATTAACAACAGAAGTGCCATACAATTCAGCAGTATCACTTCTTGGTATAATCAAAGGACATGAAATCAGTATCTTGAAGAGATATCTGTACTCACATGTTCACTGCAGCAGTATTCATCATAGCTAAGACATAGAACTGACCTAAGTGTCTGTTGATGGATAGAGGAATAAAAAAAATGTGGTGTATATCTACAATGGAATATTATTTAGCCAGAATAAAGAAGGAAATCCTGCCATTTGTGACAACTTGAATATACCTTGAAGGCACTATGCTAAGTGAAATAAGCCAGAGAAAGACAAATAGTGTATGTCCTACTTATACATGAAATCTAAAATGGTTAAACTCATGAAAACAATAGAATGGTCTTTACTGGGAGCTGAGGGGTGGAGAAACTAGAAAGTCATTGATCAAATTGTACAAACTTTCAATTATAAGATGTTCCAGGAGAACTAATGTACAGGATGATGAATAAAGTTAATAATGCTATGTTGTGTACTTGAAAGTTGCTACTGAGTACAGCTTTTATGTTCTCACTGTAACAACAACAACAAACTTGTAATTATATGAGGTGAAGGCTGTTAACTAACCTTATTGTGATAAACATTCACTATCTTTCTCTCTCTCTCTCTCTCTATACACACACACACACACACACACACACACACACACACACACATATGTATCAAATTTACATTGTATACCTTAAACTTACACAATGCTATATTTCAATTATTTTTAATCTAGATAAAAAAATCAATAAACTTTCAATCTTGAAACAACAAGAAAAAAATTAGGGCTTTATGTTAAATTGCAGATGGAAAACCAAATCAATTCTATGGTGATAAAGTAATATGTTCCAGATACCTGGTATTTGGCTGTCTAACCTGATAATATAAAATCACAGAATTCCTGAGGTAATGCAGGAATAGTTAGTCAAATAGACAATCTTCCTTGAATATTAATTTTCTCAGTTAAGCTTGTCATGAGAACTGGAGAGCAGACCATTAACTCTTAAGATCTTAGGCAAGAATGTACAGTGCCAGCAATTTATATAATTGGTAGGTCAGAAGTTTTGAAAAACAGAGAGGTGGAAAGAAGGGCTGAATGTTTATTATGAAATTTGAGAAATCTGACTAGTACTCTTATCAAGGTATAGGTATGTTTTCTGTGAAAATGGGTCATAAGGGTACCCAAGTCTAAACCCTCATTTTCTTAAGTAATTGCTCTGCAATTACCCCAATTCTAAAACAAACCACTTCTTGAATTTCTTTTTTTAACCTGTTCTAGAACTGGAAACTCTCACGCATAGATGGTAGGAATGCAAAATGAACTAACCATTTTGAAAACAGTGTTGCCAGGTTTTTGCAAAAATTAAGCACATATTTACTATATGATACAGCAATTCCATTCTTAAATATTTACTCAAAAGAAATAAATATGATACAAATTATACCAAAGTTTCAAAGCAGCTTTATCATAAAAGGCCAAAAGGGGGGGGGAACCAGTTTCCAAAAAATTAAAATTGTAATCAATAGCAGAATGGATAAATTATGATACATACAGAAAATGAAATACTTTTCAGTAATATAAACAGCTGGTACCTGCAAAAACACAGATGTATTACAAAGTCTTTGCTCTGAGCTCAAGAAGCCAAACACAAAATAACACATCCTGTATGTTTCCCCTCATAAGGAGAGCTGAGATGATAGAAATATTCTATATCTTTATGACAGTGCTGATTACAGAGGGCGTGTATTTGTCAAACCCATTAAATATATATATATATATATGAATATAACCTTAAAAAATAACTAAACAAATAGAGCATGGATTAGCAGTATTTCAGGTCAGAGGAGACTAAAAAGACATAAGGGGATTAGAAATTAGTGTTTATCTCAGTCTTAAATTTCCTGATGTTATAACTCTTCTATGTTTATGTGTGAGATAATATCTATACTCTTAGAAAATGCACACTAAAGTATTTTGAGCTAAAGGGGCGTAGGATCTCCAACCTATTCTCAAATGATTAGAAAAAATTACATCTATATTTCTACAGAGAAAAAATAATAAATAGTACAGAGAAAATAGAAAAAATTGGTGAATCTGGGACATATGGGAGATCTTTTACTATTCTTGTAAATTTGAAATTAAATTAAAATAAACTTTCCTCCCACATGGCCCAAGAAAATAAGTAATAAATATGCAATTGAAATCTCAAAGTTCTGTAGTATATATAAAATATGGCAGAGTTAATGTGAACCTAACCCCTTCTAGAAACTATTTTACAATTTACCTATCATAGATAATAGCAGAATCTCAGACAAGCCTCTGTGGACTGTGCTTAATCTTATGGCTGGGTTTCCAGAACTAATGTAGGACTGGAGTGAACAATTAATTTGGGAGAAGAGATTTTAAGGGTGATGACTATAACTCAGTATAATTAATAGTAAGTGATTCTTATCTACTTAAATATGAAGACCAGTTGCCTCCGGAAATAATTTGTAGTCCCTAAAGAGAAAACATTTCATCAACACAACACAGAGAAACACACATATTTCTAATTTTATTACTCCAGGATAGCATGTGTCCAATTAGTTGAACTTAGTAGGAGGCCACTAAAAATGAATTATAGAAAAAGGGAATTAAAACATAGTCCTAATATATATTTGCAATTGTGACTTGGTCAGGCCGAGAAACTGGCTACTATACTAACACAATGGTATTAAAAGATTTAGATTACATGAAAATAGTAATAACGCAAGAGCTATGTTAAGTGTATATTACTTGGCACCTAGCCCGATTGTACACAAATAGCTATGAGCTAATGCAAAGCAATAAAAGCTACAAGCAGTAATATTTGACTCTTAATTGATTTCTTAACAAAGTAAGTATATAACAAATCAATATTAAAATAGTTGAGGCAGAAACCCACGCTCTCCTCACTTAAGGTAGGAGACAGGAGTCTTGGGATAACAGCTCATTAAAGACAAAGCTGTGTGGCTCTAAAAAATGAAAGAGAATTCTGTGCATCCAAACATTTCCTAAAGATACACCTTAAGTTAGTATATCTTAAAATAGATCTTCTTTTTCAGCCCCCGACTATTACCAAACATATAGCTTTTAACACTGAAAATTAGATGAAAAAGATCAGGAAAAATATAATGGAAATCTAGACAAACGGATGGGAGAGTAATATGTCCAGACTCTTGTTTGTTTTATCCGGAGTAGTCCAGTTTTAAAATATTAATTGATTTAATTAACACGAAAGTTTAGTGTTCTAAAAAATCCAATTTTTACTATAAACAAAATATATGTTTTAAAAACCTTGAAGGGTGTCTGGGTGGCTCAGTCAGTTAAGTGACTGCCTTCAGCTCAGGTCATGATCCCAGGGTCCCAGGATCGAGCTCCTCATTGGGCTCCCTGCTCAGGGGAGAGCCTGCTTCTCCCTCTGCTTCTCCCCCCTGCTCATGCATTCATTCTCCCTCTCTCAAATAAATAAATAAAATCTTCTTAAAAAGAAAAAAGCAAAAATCTTGAGATTGATTCAAATTTGCATGCTGTTAATATAATCTGTTTTTCATTCTGCCCCAAAACCATTGAAATGAGAGAATTGTGATTTTATAAACTACTACATTTTTGATAACTGGGGAAAGCAAATAAACAAAACAAAAAGTCCTATTACGGTACCATTCTGACCATTTCAGGAAGATGAGAAACAGAGAGAAATCATTCAGTAGGTAATGGGAGCACAAAACAATTGCAGAAAAAGATGACCTCCAAGGTGAGAAAATTTCTAGGTCGTATGCAAAGCCCAAATCAACAAGAGAATTTTAAGAGTGAGTCACTGCTGAACCGCCTTTTCAGTAACCGTACTACCCAACATCTTGTACTGAACGGTGGGCAGCAGTGATATTTGTTCCTACATCAAGGATGCGGTACAGGTGTTGACCACGGAGGTGTAAAAAGGAGCCCCGCGAGTTACTGGCTCTGAGAAGAGGCAAGAAGCTCTTACTTTCCAAATAAAAACGATCAGAATTCTCAGATAATAACACATTGTGATCTACAAAATTACCAGAGGCAGGCTAACACACACTGAACTACCAACCAGTCAGCAGGAATTCTCAAATACAGAAATTATATACTGCCAAGAATAGTCAAAGAGTTGAGGAAAATTAACACCATGAAACTCTTCACACAGAAGAACCTGAGAAAACACACTTCTCGTTATCCAAATTGGTTACTAGGCTACAATGGAGCAGCATTATAAATGGTCTGAAGGAAAATGATTTTAAATCTCAAATTTTGTACTTGGTTAATTTAGCATTCACTTGTGAGGGCAAAATACAACGATTCTCAAAAACATTTGGAATTAAAATCGAAAATGGATTTTTGGCTTCTGCTTAGAATGCAGAAATCTGGCAAGGTCATGGTGTCCACAAACCATAAGAAAAGACCAGAAAATCTCAGTAAAATTAATTTCCTTTAATTTCCTCTTCTGATTTGTTTTGTTAGCTGTTTCTTTATTGTATTAGTTTCCTATGCCTGCTGTAAGGAACCACTGCAAACTAGGTGGCTTAAAACAACAGAAATATATTCTCTTATAATTCTGACAGCCACAAGTCTGTCATCAGTTTCACTGAGCTGAAATCAAGGTGTTGATAGGGCCAAAATCCCTCCACAGGGCTGAGGCGAGAATGCGTTCCTTGCTTCCTCCAGCTTTTGATGGCTGCCAGCATGCCTTGGTTGGTGGCTGCATCACTCCAGTCTCTGGCTCTATGATGATACAAGAGGGGAGCGTCCTCTCGTGTTCTTCCCTTAGAAGGATACATATAATTGTATTAAGGACCGACCCTGACAATGCAGGATAATGTCCCCATTTCAAGATACTTACTCAAATCTGCAAAGTGTTTTTTTTTTTTTTTATTTTGTTTTGGTTTTTGTTTGTCTATTTGTTTTATCCAAATAAGGTAGCAATTACTGGATGTGGGGATGAGGACCTGATATTGATATTCTGGGGTGCCATTATTCAGCCTATTACACCTATCATTTGATTTCTTCATTGTTTGGGTATTTTGTTTTGAGGCTCACTGGGAGAGAAAAGTCTTGTGTTTGTTATTGTTGCTTTCTTCTTTGTTTTTGTCAACTCTTCCTGTTCATCACTTCTTCTTCTTTTTTTTTTTTTTTTAAAGATTTTATTTATTTGACAGAGATAGAGACAGCCAGCGAGAGAGGGAACACAAGCAGGGGGAGTGGGAGAGGAAGAAGCAGGCTCATAGCAGAGGAGCCTGATGTGGGGCTCGATCCCATAATGCTGGGATCACACCCTGAGCCAAAGGCAGACGCTTAGCCGCTGTGCCACCCAGGCGCCCCCCTGTTCATCACTTCTTAAGCTACCTGTGTCAGGGTTTTCCATCCTAATCAGGTCTTGTTATGGCAATTGGCTTTTCAGTCTCCCTGTGGTCTGTACATTATTGCAGGCACCTGCACAGCTCCTAGTGATCAGGTTGGTAGTCTCCCTGTCTAGCAGCTTGTTAAAAGCAATAGGCCCAGTTTGTGCTTTGCCACAGTTTGAGTTATATTTTTTCAGTCTCTTTGATTCTTTTCTTGTGTGGGAAGCCTACTCCACGGCCATATTTCAAGCAGAGAGTTACAGACTCCATCTGAGTGGATTGCATTACTCTTTAAAATTGTGGAACTGATTTTGCTTGCTTTAGCATTCAGGGCCTATCAGGACAATGTCATCCTTGTGTTTCTGGTCTATTTTCAGACTACAGAGATGTTTATTTCATTTAGAATCTTGTTATTTCACTTTTATTGTTGTTGTCTATGTGAACGCTGCGCTTGGCTTTGCCATATGTTTGAAGCAGAGTGTTGGTGTCATAACCTAAACCTACTATGTGATCTAGACCAGGGTCTCTAGTTGTTTTTATTACCGTGTGGTCTTTAATTGTATTAACTAGGGGGAAAAGAAAAAACTAATATGAGTTTTCACAAATTATCCTAAATTATCCTGCTTGAAATGCATTCATGTTAATGTTAGATATATATTTCCTTAAGTGTTTCACTATAATTTAGAATTAGTTATAGACATTTAAAATGTTATCATAGCATTTGAGAAAACAGCGGTGAAAATCCAGTTCTCCAGAAGTTGCTAAGACTCTCACATAAAAAAAATTAACATAGAGCTATTGCTTTCTCTCCCCTGCAAGCCAAATAAAGGATTATGAATTAACATTTGAAATTCAACTTGGATAATAAATTTATAATCATGCCAACCTATCATTTATAGCTATCATAATATGCAGATCTTAACAAAGCCCTTAAAGAAATATATTCTACAATACAAATCCATTAGCACCAAGATATATGATTAGCTACACAGGACACAATTCTGCCACTAAATTCTCAACATCAATCATGAAGCGAAAGATGCAGATGGTCATGATATTTTTGAAGTTAACTACAAGACATTAATGGTTGAACAAAGATAAGATATTATATCACAGATACCCTAATGTAAGAATCTTGAATAAATTCTGTGTATGTTTCTGATGTGGGATCTTAGCATCATATAGGACTGATAAGACACGCATACATAAATAAAATACACACACACATGCACATATTAGTACTAAACCGAAAAAGTCAATGAAATTTGTCAACCAATCAAAATTGTTTTACATTATGGGAGTATACACACCCAAGTGCCTATGCAAGAAAATTCAGGTTATACATGTAGTCTATACACACACACACACAAATGTACTAAAATACAGATATAATATTTTTCAGAGGGAAAAAAACAACTTACAAACATAGCTTTTGTGATTTAGCAAATGCTATCTACATTATTCAACAGACTGAAGTGATAAAAAGACTCAGGGGTGTTGCAACATCCGTAGGTTCATACAAAGTACAAATACACAATAAAATTTTAAAAATAAGTTCTCCAAATATTTTAATACTAGTTTCAAAATTAATTTAAATATGGTCAAATGTCCAACTAAAGGGGTGCTGTGTTATAATCAAATTCTATTATAATTACTGGGTTAAATTCTTATGATTTTATTTTGACTGTCAAAATGTATTTAAATCCTTTCTCTTGAAATGCACTTACGATAGCTTTTAAAATATATCTTAAATTTACCTCAGAGTTTCCAATTGGATTGTACTCTCAAAAATAAACATACATTTTGTTGTGAATTTGAAATTAAGTTAGTGTTTATGTTTAGTGAATCCCCCCCCCCCATAAAAACACAATAGAGCTTTTGGGAATTTGCATTTTTGGGTCAATGTAACACTCAACTTCTAATTACTGGAAGTGAGTATACCCAAGTCTTTTATATTTACATAAATATAAATTATTATTACGTACATATTTATGTAAATATAAAAGACTTTTGTGTGTGTGTGTGTGTGTGTGTGTGTGTGTATTTACATGGGGTAATTTATGCAAAACCAATAGATCACTTTTAGAATGTCTAGTAGGTACTGGTAAGCCTTCTTAGATGGTGGGGAATACATTAGCAAAAGGAGCAAAGAATAATTTTTATCATCATAGGACTTACTTTCTGTGGGAAGAAGACAAAAAATAAATGAATAATTAAAATATATAGCATAACATGAAAATAAAAGCAATAATGTAGGAAACAAGAGATGTGAAATAACAAAGGGATAAGTTGCAAATTTAATAGGCAGTCAAGAAAGGACCTATTGAGAAAGAAGGAATTTGATCAAAGATCTGAAATAAATAGAGGAATTAGCTATGTGGGTATTAGGGCAAGAACATTCCAGGCAGAGAGAACTACAAGTGCAAGAGTCTGAGGGCAGGGTAGCTAGAAGGGATGTGTCTACAGAGCAATAAGTTAGAAAAAAGTAGTAGGAGGGGGTGACTTTGACTTCTACTTTGAGACTGATGCAAAAGAGTTGGAGGGTTTTGATCCAAATAATAAGAATGATTTGACTATTCTTTTGAAAATAGACTAAGTGGAGGATAGGCAAGAACAGAAGTATATTGACTGGTTAAAATGCTATTACAGATATTCGACAGGACCAGGGTGGTAGCCAACAAGGTGGACATGTTTTCCTGATTTCATGACCAACGAGAGAGAAAGAGAGAAGTCAAAGTTTTGGGCCTGAAAAGCTGGAAGCAGAAATTTCTACATTCTGAGAAGGGAATACCTCAAGGAAAAGCAGCTTTTTGAGACGAAAGATCAAAATAAGTTTTTTCATCTCTTTTAAGGATATTTTGAGATACCTATTAGAGATCCGAGGGCAGATACCAGTTTATTAATTTGCATAACAGTCTAGAATCAGAAGAATGGCTCATTCTAGAGGCATCAATTTGGAAGTTTTCTATTCCCTGTCTCAGGGAGACCAGGAAAAATCACCAAGGGACTACATAAAGATAGAAGAGAGAGAAGGGTCCATGGCCTGGGGGCCGGGACATTCCAACATTCAGAGATTGGGAGATAAGACGGAATCCACAAGTGAGACTGAAGAAGAGTGGTCAGTGAGTATGGAGAGACATCAGGGTAGATTCGAGTCCTGGAAGGGAAACTCGAGTAAGTAGATAGGTAAGTAGGCAAGAAAGGTGAATAGAGGACTTAATAGAAAACTTTGGATGGAGGTACAGACTTTTTCATAACTGGAGTGAAAGCAGAATAGGTGATCACAGAAGCAGACCAGTAGGTTGTGTGATATTAGGAGTTTGGGAAATTCCATTTCTAAGTGTATCTATTTTCTTACTTCAATAGAAAAAAATGTCATCAGCAGAGAACGAAGACTGGTGAGTAATGATGGTGATTTCAGCAGGGAGAAGATGAGGTGGAATAGTCCTCTGTCAGAGTGGGAGAGCACATGAAGAACAGACTTCTCATACGACTGCTCTTTTTGACCAAGACACAGGTTTGGAAGGTCCCCGTTTGGAATATTAGGTGCAGAATGTGGTGAAAAACTTAAAAAAGGAAAACCTTTCCCCGAGATTAATATATAACTTTAGTGATTCAGAAAAGAACTGCCTCAAATATGTAAAGGCGTTTTTATCATTCTTCAGAGAGATGCCAATACTTTGTTTTGTTTCTTCTTCCATGTTTCGTTGGTTGGAAATACTGATGACCTAAGAAGTGAGAATTAAATAGGAGCTCTGGGGAAAATGTGAATCTTTCACCCAAGACACCCACCATGCAACTGCAAATCAATAAAACATTAACTATTTGAGCTTTTAATATGTGCTAGGTATCAAGGTGAGATTTGCAAAGGGAGTTTCTTGAATAGGAAAAATATTCCAGAAATAGTAGATTAAGTCCCATTTATCTTTCTCAGTTGTCAAATTTCCTAATCACGTTATACTTGGCAAATGGGAAATATCAAACTGAGCAAATTGAGAGTTTCTGGCTGTAAATATTTATAAATTGCCTAATGTGGATAAAATTCTAATACTGAATCAGAACCTGGCCACTTCAAATAATTTGAAGTTGGAAATTAATTGTAACAAAGTGAAACATTTAATCAATAACCCCACCTAGCCATTTGCACTTGCCTTTCATCTGTAATCCAGGAGATGTCATTAGAAATCCTGATGAAAGCATTCTTTGAAAGAAAGAAGAGTAACTTAGTGCCTTTCTTTCATTAGACTTGGCATGATTTCCATTTTGATGGCTGTATTGTCTCATGTTGCCCCTTTGTAGTTAGTAGCATGAGGTCACTGCTTTAGTCTGTCCTTTGAAGTTGAATTTTTCTTTTAAACTCTAGTTTTAGTAAAATATCCTCAAAATTACTTGCAGAGCTTTGCTTATTTATGAAGACACAGTGCTTAGGGTTGTTCTAAAAACCAATTAATTCCTTTTTTGTAATTATCTACATGTGAGAAGTTGTCTTTTAAACAGCCGAAACATTTTTTAGAATCATAAGAAAGTACTGTTTTATTTTTTAAACCTGAAGCTATACAAGCGTTTGAGAAGCAATTTAACAGTATTTGTTTTTGTCTGCTTCACAAACAGTGTCAGAAAACACAAAGGCACCATAAATGCAACATTTCTCCAAAAATTGGGGAGTGGATAAATGGAATTAGAGTTGGCCTTTCCAAAGTTCTGGGGGAGTTAATTAAATGCTTCTTTGTTTTTCTTGATCCGATGGTGGGTGGTATACATAAATATTGTTTCTTTAAAACAAACAAACAAACAAACAACAACAAAACCTTCCACCTATAATCTAAGAGAGAGAGAGAGATGAAGATGAAAGAAATTTTTCCTTGTACAACTCTCAAAGAGTTGCTGTGTTAAAAATAAAGTTCAAAGGATCATTTTAAGAGTGACGGGCACGTAGAAGGGCATAGAGGAACACAGAGCCACAAAACTCAGTAAGTATTTTGTGGAATATACTAAAAAATCATACTCCAAGAAGGTATCTGTTGTTTTGAACCCACCTTCAATCTCAATTACCTTTATTTGGAATTAAACACCACTCCAATAATTAAACCATAGATGTGTTCATTTATTTTTTTTTGGCTCCTACTTTATGTTTATGGAACAAGTTCATCATGTTATGTATCACGTTACCACATCATTTAAACAGACAGTAGTCCCCCTTTTCCATGGAGAATACATACCATACCTCCAGGGAATGCCTGAAACTATAGATAGTACTGAACCCCATATATACTATGTTTTTTTTCCCCCTACACATACATACAATAAATATCCTTCCTTAGGATACTGTTCTGGGCAAAAGATACAGAATTTGCTTTTATTGTCACTTAGATATATTCAAATCCACAGAAAATAAATCAAGCACAAAAGGAGATTGCATATTGGAATAAAATATTAGAAATCTGGAGAACATTCATTTAATGAAGAGATAGCAGAAGAGCAAAGGAAATTAATTCAAAAGCAGGTATAAGTTACAAAGATATGCAGGATAGATATGTCTTATAAAGACTAAGGAAGGAAACAGATCCAGAAAAGAAGGAGTCTTGAACTAATGCCAAAGACAGTGTGATCAAGTACTATGAAGAAAGAAAAGCAGTCACTGATTTTAGAAAGGTTGGTGTCTTTAATAAACACAGGAGGAAGACTTTCAGGAGACTGTTGAGCCAAAAGATTCGTCACAGCAAGATGAGTAGCAAAAGGTAGGTGAAATGTAGGCAGCATTTAGATGTCCAACGAGAAAGAGGAGGTCATTTGCAGAAAAAGGGAATAATTAAATAGGGAGAAATATAGGAAGGTTAAGAAACAAATGTATTTAGAAGACTCCTGTATATCCCTTCTTCTCTTCTTGTAATAAAGAAACCTCCTTCTTTTGGGAAATAAATTCCTCCTGCATTCTGTTTGAATCCGGCAGCAGTTCTAACCCAGGGCACATTAGCCGGCTCTAGACAACCAAAGTCCTCTCTTGTCTGCAGTTCCTGGCTCGGAGCAAGTAGCCCAGAAGCCACACTGGATCCCATGTGAGACTAGACCATATTTGGTGGCAGCAAATCTGATCAACGTACAGAAGGAAATAAAGATGTAAAAGAAAGATGTTTTCACCTGAGCCCCTGGATGCAGTAGTGTCAAGTAGCTCTTTCTGTGGTCTTCAAATTCGTGAGCCAATAAATTCCCACATGTATTTATACTAGTTTGACTTGTCATTTGCTACCACCAGAATCCTGATACTATAGCCAGATGTCAAATAGCTCCCACAAATAAGGTACAATACACAAAACAGGGAAATTACAATGGATGGAGTCATTTCACAGAGGAGGAAAGAGGGGATCCAATCACAAGCAAGTGAGAAGTATATTCTTAAAAAGAAGGAGGGGCACTTCATAGTCTGAGGGGACAAAAAGATGAAACAAAGTGTCTCTATCAACAAAATGAAGGGAGGGAATACAAGGATATCAAACAGGGTTTAAAAGACTTGAGGAATGATAACAAGTCGGCCAAATTACTCCCAGTAGCCAACTCCTCTATTCTAAGAAAATTCCTTTCAAATAAGTAATGTGTCCAATTTCGGAGCATACTTCCATTCCAATTGAGTTTTAAGATACTGATGCAACTTAGTATACACAATTTTAGTAAAAGTCTTTGCATTGGTCCCCCCACAAATAGTATCACCAAATTTTTGAGCCCCTTTCTCACCTGTTTTACTTCTTGATGAAGAGATCTACATTTGTAAAATAATATATCTGATAAAAACTCTGCTTTTCACAATCCAATAATTTTGGAACCAAATAAACATAAAGAGAAAGGATGTGTGGGTCAAGTAATGAATGAAGTACAAAATCTGATTCCCCAAAGTGAAAACAGAGCTCACCTTGAAGTTAACTAAGAGATCAAGGTTAGCATGACACCTGTGGGAGGGTGGTTCATGCCAGAGGGACTTTAGAATTACTTGGACTATACTTGCCACTTTGGGTTCATGTGAACTCTATGATTAAAGGAACTGTATGGGAACACTGTGTTAGAGGAAAGAACACCATAACTGTTCTATCTGCATCTTTGTAACTATAAAGGATCATAGATAAGTAGCTCTTCTTACTGAGGTATATATATATATATATATATATATATATATTTACAGTCAATGCTACTTGCAAATTTGGGAGTTCATATTATTTATAATACACATTAACATCTGGTAGTACAGAGACTCAAAATTCTGAAATGTAAATATGACCTTTATCATGAGCTGTATGAGAACAGGAAAAAGAGAAAAAAGTAAGTCAACCTGGGTGCTGGACTGGTAATATCAGAAATAGCAACAATAAGTGTGTTAGGCCAGCTACTCTGGTGGCTTGTTAAAGACAAATAGGCAAGTTGCTCAGCAGAGGGACAGACCTATTCCAGAGTCATCGAAAGCCCTGACTGACATCTTCAGGAATCTATTTGGAAACCTCAAATCCTCTGACAAATAGTGGGAGAAAAAAAAAATCCAAGCATACAATAGTGTAAACACTTGAATCAATTACTTGTGCGCATGGCTGGAGAGAATCCAGAACACTCTCACTTCTTCCATTAGACGAGAAGTGTGCGGTAGAACAGAGTGAGCAGAGGTCTTTTCCTGAAGGATGGCGGTGTGGGAACTTACTCTGACGCCCTAGTGAAAATTAATGTAGCTGCACCCACTGGAAGGCTGGTTTCCATCTCCGCCTGAAACTACTGCAGGGGAGCGGGGGTGTCAAGGAACAAACAGATGGTGGGTGACATTGCAGATAGAAGATGTATTACTCCTATTGTTCCTATTTCTTAATTAAAGTGGAAAAACAATTTGTATTTTCACAAAATGTTTCTGTCTTCTTAGCACAATAATTATTAACGTTGTATCATTTTATCCTTTCAAATTACCTTGTAGGAGAATTTTGTTTTAAATAAATTTAAATGGAATAAAAAATAAATTCCAGTGATACAAGAAAGGATAGGATTCTATTATCTTTGTGTTAGTTTAAATACAAACTGTTTAAGTTGGCATGAATAGCCTTCACCAATTAGGGTCCAACCTAAACTTCTCCCAACAACTGCATTTGAACATGGGATTCGGCTCCTTAGTATCACCTCAATTCCACCATGCTCCTTTCTGATTTTGTTTCCACAGTCTAAAACACTCTTTTTGTCCTCATTTACTATAATAATTTATCATAAATCACAAACACACAAACACACACTTGCCCTCTTTTATTCTACGCTCCTGGAAAAGAGATTCAGGGCCAGATGCTGCCGTTCTCCCCTAGCCTGGCCATTTTGTCTAGCATCAGCCACAGCAATCTCTCTTCTGACTCTGGAGGTGACCTCACTATGCTTCCTAACCCTGTTCTTGAGGAAGCCCCTACAAATCACTAGGACTTGGAGATTGAGATAAAAACTATTTATCATTCTAGATACAATTTTTACATCCCCCACACAAGAATAAAGTAATTGCTTAATTGGGTACAATATTATGATATGGGACAGCACACAAAGAGCTTCTTGATGCAGACAATATTCTGGTTTTTTTTTTTTTAATTGTTTGAATAGAGAGTGTGTTCACTGAAACACATAACACAGAGTAACGGGTTTAGAGTAGAGAGAGGTCAATGTCAACGATAAAGGTCAAAGTTTGAAATGTCCTTGGATCACCCTAATGTAGATATGTAGGTGCCAGTTAGATGGTCAGGACTGAAGCCCAAAAACAAGTTCTAACTTAGAGGATATACTTCAGAGCTCCCAGTGTAAAAACTTAAGAAAAATCATGGGCATGGATGAGGTCATCCAGAGATCAACAAAGATGGAAACTTAAATAACACTCCTGATATTTAAGGAGGATCTGGGGGGGGAAAGAAGCCTGTATGTGATCAAGAGGGGACAGTTAGCCAGTCAGCAGAAACACGAGGGAAGGCTGAGTAGAGATTGAATCTCCCTGCTGGGAGCAGTGGTCAGAGTCTAATGCCAGAGTGAGGTCAATTGAAGTAAGAATCAAAAGTGAAAGTGTATTTAGGCTTTGGGAAAGTGTAGGGCACTGGTGTTGCTAGCTTTCAGAAGGCTCCAGAGAGAGATAGTACCAAGTTGAGATGTATGATGCAGAAAGGACAGTGACTGCGGGCTACTCTCTCTCAGAGATTGGCTATGACACCAAGGCAGAAGGGAGGGCGGAAGTTGGAGGATGATGTAATCAATCTGAAGGAAATTTTTTATTTGAAGAAGCCTTGGCCATGTTGATAGGCAAAAGGAAATCTCTACTAGATTATAAGGCTGGGCCAGTTAGTAAAGCGGAAGTAGGAGTGAAAGAGGGTCAACTAATACAAAACTGGCTTCCCATAATAGAAGGACAAAGGAGGTAGGTATGGATACAGATAAAAATACATTCATAAGTGATGAAGAGGAAACTGAGGAAGCTTTTGTGTACCGGACTTAATTTTCTCTGTTAGGTAGGAGGTGATATTTTCTGGTGCTGTGGATGTTGTGGGTATTCGTGGAGTATTTATGGAGGAGGGTCTCTGTGTTAGTTTTCTGGGGCTTCCCTAACAGGTTACCCCAAACTTGGTCCCTTTAAACAACAGAAGCTTATTCTCTCACAGTCTGGTAGCCAGAAGTCTGAAACGAAGGTGTCAGCAGGGATGCTCTCTTTCTGACAGTTTAGGAAGATTCCTGTCTTGCCTCTTCCAGCTCCCGCGGTTCCGTGGCTTGTGGCTGCAGAACTCCAATCTTTACCTTCGTCTTTACATGACCTTTTCTGCCTTCTCACTGTGTGCCTCTTACAAGGGCATTTACTGGATTTAGGGTCCATTTATATAATCTAGGATGATCTGATCTCAAGATCATTAACTTATTGACATCCACACAGAATTTTATCTTTTCTTTTCTCTTTCTTCCTTTCCTTCCTTTCTTTCTTTTCTTTTCTTTTCTTTTCTTTTCTTTTCTTTTCCTTTTCTTTTCTTTTCTTTTCTTTTCTTTTCTTTTCTTTCCGAGACAGAGTGGGGGCAGGGGAGGGGCAAAGGGAGAAGGAGAGAGAGATAATCCTAAGCAGGCTCCACACCCAGTGGAGAGCCCCATGCATGGCTGGATCTTAGGACACTGAGATCATGACCTGAGCAGAAATCAAGTCAGATGCCCAGCCGACTGAGCCACCCAGGTGCCCCCAGACCTTTTTTTTTTTTTTTTTAAATGTCTCACTCACAGGAGAGGGGTATGGGGGGGTGTATCTTTTTGTGGGTCACCACTTCAACCCACTATAATATCTACTGAATTCTGTTTCAAGAAGGAAGACTTGAATACATTTTATAATTTTCTCCCACTTCAAATTCATAGACATGATTTTATCATATATAAAAATAAATACATAGTCTCATGCAAAAATGGAAAGGAGTCAGTCTAGATGAACTGGAAATTCTAGCAAATCACTGAGAAATAGAAAGAGAAAAAAGCCACAGAGCAAACCACAGTAGCAAACTGTAAAAGCAACATCTTGATGGTCTGTGCTAGGAGGGCATGGAGCCTGTGAATATGAGGGGACCGAAGGGGACAGCAGAGTTATTCCTTATGGTGTCATAGCAGGAGCAGTCAGATGGGTCAACCTCAGCAAGAGCAATGGAAAGTTCTCCATTGTGAAGGAGATTAGGAAAAGAGAAGCAAGCACACACATATCCTGAATGGTTAGCATTAGGTTGTGAGTACCCCTCAGAAAATTAACTGCTAAGGGATGCTGCTCTCTCAATCACTGGGAAAGAGAAGAGTCACAGATTAGCTTGCATGTGTCTCTCTGAACAAGGAGGAGACAGTCATACAGGATATCTCAGTTACAAAGATAAGTGCACCAATGAGGAACAAATATTGAGTAGAATCCTGAAAAAGACACAGACAAGCTAATCAATGGAAAGCTTACATGTGTCAGAAGAGTCAATAGCAATCAGAATAGAGTTTTAGAAAATGCACTTAATATATATTAAATATTACTATCTACAGAGAGATATGGGAAAATATCACACCCACAACGAGAATAGGTCATTGTGAAATAAGAAATGGATAAAGATTATTGAAAAGTAAAAATACCATTGTTGAAATAAAAAAAAAAAGAACGAACCCAGACTAGAAAGGAAGGCGGACACAGCTGATAAACACCTGAATATCCCAAAGCTCCAAGCCAAGGAATAAGCTTACAGTTTAACTCCAAAGGTTCCATAGATGGAAGACAGGAGAGAGACATAGAGAATGGATGAAAAATTTGCACATCTCTATAAAAGTAGTCTTAGTTGTAATTAAAGTGAGCACTTGTATACTACTGAAAATGTACTAAGCACAGATTTAAGCAATTGACACTACACCAATTTATTTAGTCCTCAGAACTAGACTTTGAGGAAGAGAAGTTAGTGACTTACCTCAGGTCGTACAGCTAATAGACAGAGAAGCTGGGAAATGAACCTTTGCAGCCAGGCTCCCGAAGGCAGCTACTCACAGTGAGGCTAAGCTGCCAGAGCATGAAAATAATAAGCATGGACAGGAGACCTAACTGAATAAGTGATAGTAGAGTATCTACGGAGGCTCTCTGAGGACAAAAACAATAGAAATATAAAACAAACCAATTGACAAATGGCCCATCTCTAGTCCATTTTTTTTTTTCTTCTTTAGCATCCCAGACTAAAGGGATGGAAGAATGTTGTGTGTTTGGGTGATTCATAAGGTATTTCCATTTCTTTAAATGATTTTCTAAAACTACCGTCTTCTTTAAAATCAAGGTTAATTACGGGGATATGGTATAATGAGTATAATGACTACGGAATAAAACACCATCCCTCAGCACAAATACATTTATAAATTTTCTTATTATCTTTACCTGTACTTGATTCTCCAATTACAGACGGTGTTGCCTTGCCAATAGAATAGTTATTTATTCAATCCATTTGATATTTCTGAAATTATTTTATTTCAATGCAACTACAGGCACATCTCATTTTATGGTGGTTCACTTTACTGCATTTCACAGATAAATTGGCGTTTTTTTTTTTTACAAACTGAAGGTTTGTGGCAACCCTGCATTAAGCAAGGCTGTCTGCGCCATTTATCCAGCATTCACTCACTTCATATCCCTGTGTCACATTTTGGTAATCCTCACAGTATTTGTAACTTTGTCATTAGTATTAAATTTGTTCTGGTAAACTGCGATCAGTGATCATTAGTGTTACTATTTTAATTGTCTTGGGGCACCATGAAGTCATAGAAGACTACAAATTCAATCAATAAAGATCACGTGTGTTCTGACTGTTCCACCTACCAGCCATTTTCCCATTCTCTCCCTCTCCTCAAACCTCCCTATTCCATGAGACGCAACGACATTGAACAACTAGTAACCCTACAACGGCCTCTAAGTGTTCAAGTGCAAGGAAGAGTCACACATCTCCCACGCTAAATCAAAAGCTACAAATGATTAAGCTTAATGAGGAAGGCATGTCCAAAGCCAGGATAAGCTGAAAGATAAGCCTCTTACACCAAACAGTGAGCCAAATTGTGAATGTGAAGGAAAAGTTCTTGAAGGAAACTAAAAGTGCTAACCCAGTGAACACACAATGGTAAGAAAGTGAAACAGCCTTATTGCTGATATGAAGACAGGGTGTGTGGTCTGGATAGAAGACCAAAGCAGCTATAACATTCCCTTAAGCCAAAACCTAATCCAGAGCAAGGCCCTAAGTCTCTTCAATTCTCTGAAGGCAAAGGGAAGTGAAAGAGTCACAGCAGAAAAGTTGGAAGCTAGCAGAGTTTCGTTCATGAGGTTTAAGGAAAGAAGCCATCTTATTAACATAAAAGTGTAAGGTGAAGCAGCAAATGTTGATGTACACACTGCAACACATTATCTAGAAAGTTCAGCTAGACAAGTGATGCAGGTGGCTACACTAAACAACAGATTTGCAGTGTACACACAACAGTTTTCTATTGGAAGAAGATGCCATCTAGGGCTTGCTTAGCTACAGAGAAGTCAATGCTTGGCCTTAGACTTCAAAGAATGATCTGACTCTCTTATTAGGGGTGAATTTAAGTTGAAGCCAATGCTGTTACTATCCCAAAAATCCTAGGGTCCTTAACAATTATGTTAAATCTATTCTGCCTGTGCTCGATACATAGAACAAAAAAACCCCTAGAGAATAGCACTTCTGGTTACAACATGGTTTACTGAATATTTTAAGCCCACTGTTGAGACCTACTGCTCAGAAACCAAGATTTAGGGGCGCCTGGGTGGCACAGCGGTTAAGCGTCTGCCTTCGGCTCAGGGCGTGATCCCGGCGTTGTGGGATCGAGCCCCACATCGGGCTCCTCCGCTGGGAGCCTGCTTCTTCCTCTCCCACTCCCCCTGCTTGTGTTCCCTCTCTCGTTGGCTGTCTCTATCTCTGTCAAATAAATAAATAAAATCTTAAAAAAAAAGAAACCAAGATTTATTTCAAACTGTCATTGTTCATTGACAATTCACCTGGTCACACGAGTGCTCTGATGGAGGTGGACAATAAGATGAATGTTGTTTTCCTGCCTCTTGACATAACATCCATTCTGTTAACACAGCCATCCACCCATGGATCAAGGAACCATTTTGAAGTTCAAGTCTTATTATTTAAGAAATGCTTTTCATAAAGCTAGAGCTGTTATAGCTAATTATTTCTCTGATGGATCTGGGCAAAGTAAATCAAAAATCTTCTGGAAAGGATTCACCATTCTAGATGCTGTGGAGAACATCTGTGTTTTGCGGGAAGAGGTCAAAATATCAACACGAACAGGAGTGTGGGAGAAGTTGATTCCAACCGTCAGGCATGACTTTGAGGGGATCAAGACTTTAGAGGAGGAAGTAACCACACACGTGGTGGAAATAGCCAGAGGACTAGAATGGGGAGTGGAGCCGACTGTGACCAAACTGCAATGCCATGTTCAAACTTTAACAGGTGAGCTAAGAAAGCAGCTTCTTGAGGTGAAATCTAGTCCTTGTGGAGATGCTGTGAAGACTGCTGAAATGACAGCGAAGGATTCAGAATATGACATAAACTTAGTTGATCAAGCAGTGGCAGGGCTTGTGAAGATCGACTCCAAATTTGAGAGAAGTTCTACTGGGGGTCAGTGCTATCAAACAGCATCTCACGCTACAGAGAAATTGTTCATGAAAAGAAGAGTCAGGCAATAGGGGAAAGTTTTCCATTGTCTTATTTTAATAAATTGCCACAGCCACTCCAGGGTTCAGCAATCACCACCCTGATCAGTAGCAGCCATCAACATGGAAGCCAGACTCACCACCAGCAAAAAGATTACAACTCACTGAAAGCCCAGATGATGGCATCAATTTTTAGCACTAAAGTACTTTTTAATTGAGCTATGTCCTTTTTTTAGACATAATGCTATTGTATACTTAACAGACTATAGGAAAGTGCAAATATAACCTATAGGCACTGAGAAAGCAAAAATTATTTTGACTCAGTTCATTGCAATATTTGCTTAATTATGTTGGTCTGGTACTGACCCTTCAGTATCTCTGAGGTATGCCTGTATGTAGCCAAAATTAATTACACCATCATGCCATTATTATACATAGCCTCACTCCATGGACAAATGTTTATTTTCCATCAGCCCAAAAGAGCAAGATCCTGAGCAATTATGGGGAAAAAAAAGATATATTCTGATGCGGTATTATTCAAGGTTGGCATATTTGGATGGCATGACTTTATAAGGCACTGAGGGCTATATAATGCACCTAAAAAAGATGTAGGGCTTCTCATCGAAAAAGAAAAAGTGATTAAAAACAAATAGTAGTAATTCTTTTCATGTATAAAGGGAATTGCTGTTAGCATCATTTCATGTGACTATTTACACAACACAACAAGCTATGGGCATTAGACACATGATGAAATTAAAGTGGAGAGATTAGGTTTATAAAAACTAACATGAACTGAAATGAGGCTTCCTGTCCCCGTGTTCTTTCCACTCCACCATGAGATACAGCATTTTACTTAGGAACAACCATGCAGAACTTTATATGTAATATGCTAATTTCAAAGCAAATTTTAAAAGAATTGATAGAAGGATATTTGATAATTTCCTTTAGGAATTAATTCCAGTATTCAACGCCACTGTATAATTGAGGGAAATTTCTCCTGCTACAGGAGAGAATCCAGCCTCTTAGTTCAGGTTATTATGTGGGTTTTTAATTAAACTCAGCACAGTTGATGAGAAGAAAACATCCTAAAATTTGTTCTTTAATGAGCCATTTTATGGAGCGCTAACACCCTGGAAACTATGGCAACTTGTCTAACTCAATCACCTGTCCACAATGGCATCTGAAATTTCATATACATATACTATTTTTTAAATTAATTCTGATATCTAACCAATTAAAAGTAAGCTAAAATTAAACATATACAATTTAGAGAATAATAATTTTAAAAGCACCTATGAAATGACCACTGGATTTAAGCAAGTGAACGCTATCAGCAGCCAGCCCCCTAAAGGCCTCTGTTCTAACGAACTGCACTACTGTCCTAAAGAGTGTGCCAACCATTCACTTGATTTTCATTAAAACCTGACCACCTCTGTATGTAAGCCCAGACAGTATGTGGTTGCCGCACACATTTTGGAGATTTCCATGAACTGAATTAGTACTGTGTGCATTCTCCCATAAGCTGGTTTTGTTTGCTCATTCTTCTGTTTCTGAGGTTCATCCTTCTGGCTGTAGTAATGACAGGATGTTTATTTTCAATGCTTTATAGTATTTCACCGTATAACTGATGCTCAGTACATTTTGCCAGCCACTTTTGATAGCATATTGGGGTTATTTCCAGTTTCTTGCTATTAAAAGTAATTTTACAAGAATTTATCCTGATGAGTATCTCTGGAGGCAAACAGAACAAGAATTACTCTAGTCTATATGTATGGGGATGGATTTGCTTGGTCACAAACATACTCGCGCCAAGCGACTGGCAGTAAAACTCACTGAAGGATTTTTTATGATTTATATTTATCCTATCATTAATATTGAATGAATTTTTAGTTTTTGAAATTTGGTGGCTTTGATTTGGAATTGGGTTGTGTTTTAATTTCAAGTTCCCTGACTACTATTAGAAGTTGAGCTTTTTTCTTTTTTTTAAATATTTTTTATTATGTTAGTCACCATACAGTACATCCCTAGTTTTTGATGTAAAGTTCCATGATTCATTACTTGCATATAACACTCAGTGCACCATGCAATACATGCCCTCCTTGATACCCATCACCAGCCTATCCCATTCCCCCACCTCCCACCCCACTTTCAATGCCATCCCGATCAAAATACCAATGACATTTTTCAAAGAACTGGAACAAACAGCCCTTAAATTTGTGTGGCAACAGAAAAGGCCCCGAATCGCCAAGGAATTGTTGAAAAGGAAAAACAAAGCTGGGGGCATCACAATGCCAGATTTCGAGCTGTACTACAAAGCTGGGATCACAAAGACAGCATGGTACTGGCACAAAAACAGATACATACACCAATGGAACAGAATAGAGAACCCAGAAATGGACCTTCAGCTCTTTGGCCAACTAATCTTTGACAAAGCAGGACAAAACATCCAGTAGAAAAAAGACAGTCTCTTCAATAAATGGTGCTGGGAAAATTGGACAGCTATATGCAAAAGAATGAAACTTGACCACTCTCTCACACCATACACAAAGATAAACTCCAAATGGATGAAAGACCTCGATGTGAGACAGGAATCCATCAAAAATCTTAGAGGAGACCATAGGCTGCAACCTCTTTGACATCAGCCACAGCAACCTTTTTCATGACACATCTCCAAAGGCAAGAGAAACAAAAGAAAAAATGAACTTGTGGGACTTCATCAAGATAAAAAGCTTCTGCACAGCCAAGGAAACAGTCAAAAAAACTAAGAGGCAGCCCATGGAATGGGAGAAGATATTTGCAAATGACACTACAGATAAAAGACTGGTATCCAAGATCTACAAAGAACTTCTCAAACTCAATACATAAGAAACAAATAAACAAATCAAAAAATGGGCAGAAGATATGAACAGACACTTTTCCAATGAAGACATACAAATGGCTAATAAACACATGAAAAAATGTTCAAAATCATTAGCCATCAGGGAAATTCAAATCAAAACCACATTGGGATACCACCTTATGCCAGTTAGAATGGCAAAAATTGACAAGGCAGGAAACAACAAATGTTGGAGAGGATGTGGAGAAAGGGGATCTCTTCTACATTGTTGGTGGGAATGCAAGTTGGTACAGCCACTTTGGAAAACAGTGTGGAGGTCCCTTAAAAAGTTAAAAATTGAGCTACCCTATGATCCAGCCATTGCACTACTGGGTGTTTACCCCAAAGATACAGATGTAGTGAAGAGAAGGGCCATATGCACCCCAATGTTCATAGCAGCATTGTCCACAATAGCTAAATCGTGGAAGGAGCCGAGATGCCCTTCAACAGATGACTGGATTAAGAAGATGTGGTCCATATATACAATGGAATATTACTCAGCCATCGAAAAGAACAATTTCTCAACATTTGCTGCAACACGGACGGGACTGGAGGAGATAATGCTAAGTCAAGCAGAGAAAGACAATTATCATATGGTTTCACTCATTTATGAAACATAAGAAGTAGGAAGATCGGTAGGAGAAGAAAGGGAAGAAGAAAGGGGGGATAAACAGAAGTAGGAAAAAAAAGTTGAGGTTTTAAAAAATAAAGTTATGAAACATATTTCCTCCTCTCCAAAATGCCTCTTTATTAAATCTCTTACTCATTTTTTTATGAATCAACTATTCTTCCTGTTTATATTCTGAATACTAATTATCTGCCATTTATAAATATTAGAAATCTTTTACACATTATCACTTCTATTTTCCTTCTCTGCATGGTATCTTTTGATAAACATAAGTTGTTTCCTTTTTTCTATCATGAACATTATCAATCTTCTTTAGGCTATGTACTTTTCACTATTTGATTAAATATTTTTCTTCCACCACAATTATAAAGATGTTCTTTTATAGCTACACAGCAAAGACTTTAATTCATCTAATATTTATTTGGGGAGAGGGTGAGGTAGGAATCAATTTCATTTAGGTATTCTAATACACGACCAAATTTTCCAATATTATTTATTGAATAGACTCTCCTTTCCTCACTGACTTGCAGCACTCACTCTTCCATAAATCAAATCTGCATTGATGGACAGAATGCTTCCTGGGATTGCTATTTTATTCCATTCATTTACTTGTTTCTCTCTTCATCAACTCCACTATGCCTTAATCACTGTAATTTTTAATAAAAGTTGGTGCTTAAAAGGAAATTTCATCACCTTATTTTTCTTCTTTAATAGTGGCCTGGCTGTTTTGGTCTTTCATTCTTTCATATAAAATCACTTTTCCACATTGCACAGCAAATCCTGTTGAGATTTGGTTTTGTTTCCTAATTTGAAAGGGTATTTTAAGTTGATGGCACATATATATTATTGAAATCTCAAGTAGAAGAACACATTTCTTTCTTTTACTTAGGTTTTTAAAATACATCTTTCAACAAAATAAAAATAAAAAATCCCTTTCAATATAAGTATATATATTCTTCTGCCAAAAGGTTTAGTCCAATAATTAGTCTAATTATGAGGTATTTTACATTTTTGATGTTATTAATAATTTTTATGTTAATACATTTATATTTTCCAACTGATTTTTACTGTTGTAAACTCAACAGTAAATCTTTCCTTTAAATATTATTATCAAGTAACATGACTGTTTTCTAAATTAACTCTAATAATCGTTAAGTTCAATTATGCTATCTAGATGTAATGAAAGCACTATTTCTTCCTTTCCAATTTTTATACTTTTTTCCTATTCTCAAGACATTAGCTAGAATGGAAATTGTGATAATGAGAACCACTGGCTTGTTCCTTCTTTCTAATTTTAAGGGAGAGTTTTCAACATATACCATTAATATGGTATTCATTTTGTTTTAGTCAGAATCATTTACTATGGGACACCTGGGTGGCTCAGTTGGTTAAGCATCTGCCTTTGGCTCAGATCATGATCCCAGGGTCCTGGGATCGGGTCCCATATTGGGCTCCTTGCTCTACAGGGAGCCTGCTTCTCTTTCTACCTGCTGCTCCACCACTTGTGCTCT
Source organism: Ursus arctos (assembly GCF_023065955.2). Taxonomy (NCBI): domain Eukaryota; kingdom Metazoa; phylum Chordata; class Mammalia; order Carnivora; family Ursidae; genus Ursus; species Ursus arctos. Next base: position 30,743,161 of record NW_026622985.1, on the reverse strand, counting down.
TTCTCTCTCTGTGTCAATTAAAAAAAAAAAAATCTTAAGAGAAAACAAGAATCATTTACTATGCTAGGAAAGTTCTCTTATGTTTTTAATTTTCTAAGGATGCTTATTCTCAATGGATAATAAATGTATAAATTTCCTCAAATGTCTTCTATAGAAATAATGAGGTGAATTACATTAATTCATTTTCTAGTAATAAATGGTCTCACATTCTTGGCATAAATCAAGCTTAGATTATGCTATATGTTTTTGTTTTATAAATTGCTAGATTTAGATGCAAATAATGTATTTAGTATTTTTGTATATGTTCATGAATCATTTTTAGCCTCTAATTTGCCTTTTCATTTTTTATACTCTCCTGTTTTTGTCAGCCTTTCTTTTTATCTACGGTCTGGAGGAGTTTGCATAAATTGAAATTATCTTTAAAAAACTTATGCTGCAGGGGCGCCTGGGTGGCTCAGTCGTTAAGTGTCTGCCTTCGGCTCAGGGCATGATCCCAGGGTCCTGGGATCAAGCCCCATATCAGGCTCCTCTGCTGGGAGCCTGCTTCTTCCTCTCCCACTCCCCCTGCTTGTGTTCCCTCTCTCGCTGGCTGTCTCTGTCTCTGTCAAATAAATAAATAAAATCTTAAAAAAAAAAAAAAAAAACCTTATGCTGCAAACCACCGGGACCTGTTATTACCACAATGAGATTTTTGAAAAATGTGTCTATTTTTTTGATGGTGATAGAACCATTCAGATTTACCATTTCTTCTGGAGTCAGTTTGGATGAGCTGAGTTCTTTTAAAATTCATTCATTTCATCTAATTTTTAAATGTATCAAGTTTTTATAATGTTTTTGTATTAGCTGCCTATTATTAACAGCATCTTTAGTCAGATCTATTTTGTTTTTCAAAGTGGTATATTTTGGGTGCCCTTTTTATTAATCATCCAGAGATTACAGATTTCCTTAGTTTATTCAAATAGCACTCTTGTTTGTGTTGATGCTTTCTGTTGCACTTTTTATTGATTTTTACATTTTATGTTTCCTTTTATTGGAATTATCTTTTTAAGTTATCTAGTATTTAATTTAAGTTGGTTACCTGGCTTATTAACGTTTAGCCTTATTTCTGTTCTAAATTAGACCCTTACAGGAGCCTGGGTGGCTCAGTCAGTTAAGCAGCCCACTCTTGATTTCAGTTCAGGTGATGATCTCACTGTCCTGGGATAGAGACTTGCATTGGGATCTGTGCTAAACTGGGAGTCTGCTTGAAGATTCTGTCTCTCCTTCTCCTCCTGCCCCTCCCCCAGTTCATGCTCTCTCTCTCTCTCTCTCTCTTTCTCTCCAAAGTAAATAAATACATCTTAAAAAAAAAAAAATCTCTTAAACTATACATTTCCCTTTAAGTACCTCCTTAGGACATGCCAGAAGTTTTGAAATGCAGTAATTTCATATTTATTTAATTACAAATAAATATTTAACATTTCTTTTAATTTTGATGCTTTGATTTGTGAGATTTTAGGTATAATTTTTTAATCTCCAAGTATGTGAGGTTTTCTAGTTGCAACTTATTATTGATTCCTAATTTAATTCCATTGTGATTAAAGACTGGCCATTTTAATTCCTTCTACTGTTTAAAGAGATATAGTCTTTACAGCTTATTCTTCTAGTAATTACCTTAGCTATTTTAACATGCACTCTAAACTAATGAAGCGCCACAATTAGTGTATTAACTCACTGCACAAAACAAAGGCTTTATATTTCAACTCTAATCTTACTCTCCTACCTTACATGTTACCTTTGCCTTGTATTTTAGTTGTTATTTCATTCCCACATTTGGGAGGTATTATTACTATTTTAGATAGTGATTTTTCTTAGAATTTATGCACACACATTTCAACACCTTTTTTTCCGATTTGTTATTACATTTCAGACTTTACTTCTGTTACCATTTTTCTTACATCTGAAATTGATTCATTGTAATTTAAATTTAATGTAGTAAGAATCTATAGGCAGAGCTCCTGGTTGGCTCAGGTGGTGAAGTGATGCCTTCGGATCAGGTCAGGATGCGGGAGTGCCAGGATAGAGTTCCTGCATCAGGCTCTCTGCTCAGCGTGGAGTCTGCTTCTCCCTCTGGCCCTTCCCCCTCTCTTGCTCTCTCTTTCTCATTCTCTCTCTCTCAAATAAATAAATAAAATCTTTTTTTTTTAAAGAATCTATAGGCAGCAAATTCTTTCAATGTTTATTTTTTCCTCTGAAAATTGCCTGCATCTGTCCCTTATTCGTTTTTTCTTTTAAAGATTTATTTATTTATTTATTTATTTATTTATTTATTATTTGAGAGAGAAAGAGCAAGTGGGGGGGAGGAGCAGAGGGAGAGAATCTCAAGCAGACTCCCCACTGAGGCTCCATCCCAGGACCCCAAGATCATGACCTAAGCCAAAATCAAGAGTCAGCTGCTTAACCAACTGACCCACCTAGGCAACCCATTTCTCCCTTATTTTTAAAAGATAGTTTCACTGCATCTAAAATTCTAATTTGACATTTATTTGTTTCAACATATTAACAGTAATATTTCATTGCCTTTTGTCCTTTATTCTTCTGAGAAGTCTCTTTTTCAATAATGTTGAGAAATTCTTATTTATCATTTCTTTGTATATAGATTTCCCCCCATTACCTATGGTAATTCTTTCTAGAATTCCAATTAGATACAAATTAGATTGTCTCAATGTCTTGCATTCCTTTTTCATATTTTCCAGACAAAAGTCTCTATGATAAATTCTGAGTATTTTTCAAATTCATCTTTTTCAAATCTCCATAAGATCATGGCTAATTTTTTGCTGAGGTTTATATTATTCTTATTCTTTTTCTTATTATTATTACTATAGTTCTTATTTCTAGAAACTTATTTTCCAAATATTCCTGAATCTCTTTTTACTTGCTTGTATTTTCAAGCTTTCCCTTCATTATAAAAATTCTAGTCATAATTAGGTTTATAATTTGCTGTGTGGTATTTTCAGTTTTACATCTTGGTGGGTATGATCCTAACATTTGTTTAACTCTCATTCATAGAGACCTTTTGCTATTGTACTATGTGACTTTTGTCTATGAGTTGTTCATTCTCCTCAGAATTTTATCTTACGTATTATGTGAGACCATTCTCTAGAAAAGCATGTCATTACATGTGTAAGTTACCTGGCATGATCTTTAAATAAGTAAATTTGAGATTTTTCATATCATAAAAATTGTGAATTACAATCCAAGAAGAACTTAATTTTTTTTTTTTCCCCAACTCCTGGCACCATGATATGATGGACAAGTTTCTTTGGAGTGTTTTTGGTCCATACTTTACAATACTTTAATTTTGCCCCCCTTCTCTCACCCTGCCCTCCCCTCCACCACCACCACACAGAGGATGGAATTGTTAAATCCCATGTTTATGTTCCGAATTCCATACCTGAGGCACTCCCCAGCCTTTATCTTTTGTTTCCAGGTCCCACAAAGCTGTTTTTGAAAAGGTCAGGTCTCCAGAACACCACAAAATTCTTCAGGTGAAGACTATTTTGATCCTCACTTTCCACGTAAGAGTTCTAGCTTTCTTCACATGTTGGCCTTTGTGAATTTCCCATTTTTGTGCAATTTTAGCAACGGATTTTATACCTTACTGAGCATTATCATTAGGTTGTACAGTGTATCTGGAGAAACAAACTATCTGAAAAGGAAAGACTTATGCCATTTGTCAAATATATTAATATCTTAAAGCTTATATATAATGTAATATGGAAGTAGCTAGGGTTTGCAAAGCACTAAACAGAGTGCCTTATGTGTAGTGAATTTTAAAGCATTTTATCTCTATATGATGATTATAATTGAGATGTGGTAGATGTTGAACATGCACAGCTATACAGAGATCACATGTATTCCTCCCAGTTTCACGACTGCTGAATATCACAAACCTACAGCGTTGCAAACAGCATCATAAATGTGCAGATCCGTGTTACATTTATATTATTAAATAAATAAAACAATTTGATGGGATAATATTTTCAGTTCTGGCTTTCCTACTTTCAATTACTTTATATACAAATGAAAACAATGAAAGAATTTTCAAAGGGTAGTAAAAGAGGAGGTGTAATCTCTTTTCCTCTGAATTTACTATACAATAGATGTGTTAAAACTAGTTAAAATGTAAACACTTTCTAATCTATACCATATGTATTCGGAAGTATAAAAAGCTGCCTGGACGTTTGATACTAGATAAATCAGCCTTGAAACATTGTTCCTTAATTTGCCTTTCAGTGTTTACCATGTGAATTTTTTTCTAACTTAGGTGTAACTGACATACAACATTATATCAATTCCATATGTACAACTACATGTGAATTTCTGACTCCAAAATAAATTTATATTGTATGCCCAACAGCAATAGAAAGCTGACATTAGAAAATAGCAAAATTACTACTCTTTTTCCTGTTAAGCTTAACATAATGGCTAAGATTGCATTCCAAACTTCCCTTGAAAAGATCTCAGATATTTCTTCCTTCAAGTTTCCTTAATTGCAAATTAATAAAGTTATTAGAATAATCAGCTTTTTAAAAATCCATACAACGTCATTTCCCTATATGTAGGGTTGCCTGATAAAACACAATGCCCAATTACATTTAATTTTAGATGAAAAGTGAGCTTTTTTTAGTGTAATTATGACCCATGCAATATTTTGAGCATTCTATACTAAAAAGTATTTATTGTTCCTATGAAATTGAAATATAGCTGAGCATCCTATTTTTGTTGTTGTTGTTATTGTTTGCTAAAAATAGCAACCCTACTGGTATGGCAGCATCCTATACTTGCATAATATGTATGTACACTTTTTCTACAGTACCAATAAATTATGTCCCCATATCCTTTCTTAAATGTTTAGCTGGCCCCAAATGATTAATTTTCTTATTTGTAACAGCTTGACCTCATTTATGTTTTAGTCATACATTTAAGCTTATTTACAGAGGCCAATTTCTACAATATCAAGAGTAATGAGAGGGCCTCTTTTAATTAATTAACAAGAATTTTACAAAAGGCCAGGTGTTTACATTAGAAAATTAATGACTGCATTAATCACATTGCATTTTGTAATCCCACAAAGTCAGCAAATACGATTCTCAAGCACTCATCTCAGCATCTATTAAAAAGAAAACAAAAACTTCTCTCATATATATCATCTCAAATATATGTAGTATAGACTATATGTACCATATATATCCACTATATATATATATACATATATATCACTATATCATATACCACATCTATACACCATATAATCATATATACCATATATTTCATCTCATATATATCATCCTGATAGCCAAATCTCCTAATACATATGAAAATTTTGATTTTTTTCAGATTATTGTTATATTCTTAATATCAAAATATATAGCTGGCAGATTTCACCTATGATCTTCATAACGACACAAGTAAGTTCAATAAAGATCCAGGAAAATATAAACTTTACATATTGTCCAAGAAATACAATGTATTATGGCAGGAATACCACCTACACACATGGGTAACTTGACATTCAGATTATGCCTAAATATCAAAATCACACCCTGAGAACTGTTGAAAAGTCTAGCAAGCATTTTATGGGTGTCTGTGTATATGTATGTGTGCACATGTGTAAACATAATGACTACCCTCTTATTTATTTTTTTAAGACAGGATTGAGCAGATCAATCCGTTGTTTAGGCATCAAGAAAACACATCTAATTTGCCCTTGGTATGCAATTATAAATGTATTTATGGAATACAAATCTGAGTGCCACTTATAAAAATAAAGGTTGTTATCAGAAGGGGATTCAGAAATCTAGCACAACCCCCTCACTGTCTTGATGACAGAAGCCCTGGGATGTTACCAGTCTCCTAGCGCTCAGGGCTGTTCCCCAGAGCCTGGGCTGCTGGCGGTCCCCCAGGTATTGTCTTCCTCTTATAAAGCTTCTTCTTGACTGTCTCCTTCTAGTTCATTTAAACTAGAAAGATCTGTGAGATAAGATGAAAATACACTTTTCAAATTATTTCGTTCATATGAAAAGACCGTCTTTTGGCTTCCAGTTTTGTTCATTGGGTTCATTTGAGGACAAAATAAGTATTATCAGGCTGTGAAAAGGTACCATGACATTTCACAGACTGTCTGGAAAGATTTTAAATGTTAGGCAACCATGTTACATCCCTGAGTGCCAGATTCAAAACTACTGGATTTTTGTTTGTTTGTTTTATTCATTCATTCATTTACTTATGGGTATATGCATTTAGTGAGGGGTAGTATGGTTTTCTTAAGAGCATATAGACTTTTGTGTGGACAGAAGAGGGTTTGAATCCCAGCTCTCTCTTTTTCAGTATTTGGCACTACTGACCTTTCTCTTTGTGTGGAATAGCTCTCCACCTTCACATACCGCGGGCATTTCTCCATTCCCTCTGGGTGCTCCATATAAAAATGCTGATGCTTCCTTCTTTAGCTAAACTTAAATTGTTGTGATTTCCTCAGGGCTGGATGCTAGGCCGTCTTTTGATTCAATAGTTTCTCCTAGGTGATCTTCGGCCTTAAACTATATTTAACTGCTGGTGACTTCCAGGAATCCTGACCTCTCCTTCTAAGAGCCATCCTACACGTCCACACAGACATGGAGCTGCACAGCTTGCTGCCTTTGGTCTAGGATGTACAACCTGCGCCACTGTACATGGAAGTCCTCTCTGAGACCTGGAACTCCCTATATAAGTGTGAATTTAGCAGATCCACTTGAAATGACTCATAGGCACTTGATTGGTACTTAGATCTTTGATCTTTATCTTAGAGTGAGAGTCATGGCTTGTTTAGAGTCTAGGGAATAGAGCTCACACACCCTCCCTAGTTACCTTGGTGAATTACAGCATGCTCTGCATATACTTAGTTTTCAAGGAAAAACCTAGCTTCAGCATACTGTGATCACTCAGAATGTAAGTTTCCATTAGTCATCAGTTTAAGGTAGCTTTTCTCACTGGGACTCATAGGGTAGACCAAACGTAGCTGGGATATTGCAAGTGCATAGTAACTAGGTGTTGAAAGAAATATTCAGCAAATGAAAAAACGACAGGTCAGGCTTGAACCAGCAATATAGAGACATCAAGACCTGAGAGATAGACTGACATGGTGGACCTCACTGGCATCTCAGATCTTCTAGCTCTTTCTAGTTCTAAATATGTGATGCTGGCCAGCATCGGAATGTCAAAAGGCTTTGTTAATGAGAGATACATACATGCAAAAACCCAAAAGGTCAAGGAAGAGGGCAGGCCTACCTTTTGAACTAGAACAGGATTTGGGTCAAAATCTCAGTGCTTTAGGTAAACTCTGTTACCTGAATTTACCCCAAATCTTAGCTGTTCACTGGGATACTGCTGAACAGTACTGTCACAGACATTGTTCTGGTACCACTCCCCCAACTAACACATTTATGGTTTTCAGAGCCAGATGTTTTTGTTTTGACTCTTTGGAAGAATGAAAACATCAGGATACAAAGGAAATAATACAATATTCTCTGCCAGTGAGGGTTGTCATTCATTCTGTTCTAAGTACGAAAGTCTGATAATATGTTTCTGTAATTTCTTATATAATGAAATACAAAGAATCATCCTGCAATAATTTGGCCATCGCTAACAGCTATGAAATTAACTGTCCCAAGGGTTTTTCCAATTTAAAGAGGGTTAAATTGCTCATTTGCATGTTGATTAGCATTCACTTTAAAAAGTGGCAAATGTAATTCCTCTGCATCCAACATTTAATGATAAACTTAGCATATCTAACCATTAAATTTAAAGGGATCACTACTCTGTTTATTAGATATTTTTTGGATAATAAGCTCATTATTCCATAGTATCTGCAAATATTAAAAATACTGATTTATTTGCTTTCCTTGACATAAGAAAAAAAAGTGTGGCAGGTACAACATTTCACAATAAAACCCAACTGTCTTCACAAATGTGTATGTTTAAAATAAAGAATCATGCAAGCTGACATTTAAAACTGGAATTTGCTGCCATAAGGCAAAAGCAATCACTGGCCTGTGTTCAGTGGCATTTGATAATTTAAGTTTTTCTCCCGCAGCACTGCTATAATACACAGTTATTTAATGAGCAAATAAAGAACATTATTTAACCCTTTATCAAACTCATAAACTCTACGTTTCAACATTTAGAAGATCAATACATAATTAAGTAATAAATTATTATAAACATAACACAAAAAATTAAATGTAATTTTCATGTTATATATGCTTTAGAAACAGTAAGCATCTTAAATCTAGGGTTTTTTGCTTTTACTTAAGCAGAGATTAAATTCAAATATTGTATACTTTTAAGTTGTCTTTTTAATTTTATTTAATTTTATTTATTTTATTATAGTGCCAGAGATAAGCTAAAGGCTTCTTATAAATGGAGTAAAAAATATTCACAGATTTACCACCAGAAAGTTCTACATTGGTCATACATTGGAAACAAGGGAAATTATGATTAATTGCTTAGTGACATAAAAGTAGGCATGATAAAAGAGAAGATAGGTAATTATCTATACCCATTTGAAGTAGTGGCAGAGCCAAATATTCTGTAACTATATAGATTTCATTGAAACCACTTGAAAATCTAGTAATAACTTACTTCCACCAATACTCATATACGTAGTAATGACTACGTATGTCTGTATGTACTCAACACTCTTCTAGGTGCTGGAGATGGAATAATAAATAATCTAGTATTACCAATTTCAGATAAACAAGAAGTTAAGAGTTAAGTAGATTACATGCTCTGAGAGGACTAAGTATTGGGGGCCATGTCAGTTTCCAGTAAAGGGATCAAGAATGCTCTGATGGATCAGGACAAGCTTGGTAGGGGACCTGTAAATCGAGTTTTACAAGATGAGGAGGAAACAGCCTGAGGAAGAGAAGTTGGTGGGAAGTGTGAAAGATCACAGTGCAACGCTTTTCGAGGGGGAAAGTTAAAAAGAAAAAGATGGGCTCTTCCACAGCCTTTCCCTGAATATTATCCTTCCTCTCTGTAGTGTTTGTAGTGTTTCAAAAGGACTGCAGGGAAAAGAGATTTCCACTGGATGAAAATGTATGACTGGTGATGGAATCATAGACCACAACATCAGAGAAATATGTGAACTCTTCATATGCAACCATCACATTTTGTCACACTGGGGACCACTAGCAGGACTGTGTCCATGCAGTGAGAAATAACTCCTCCTACTGGGCTACAGAGGAAACAAAATTATATCTGGGAGAGAGTACTCAGCAGTAAAAGGTAACATTTCTTTTAATTAGATGTGATGTTAATAGAAGATGCACTGTAAGCCAGGATTTGTAGTTATTTAATTCTTTCCAAATCTAGGTGTTTTTACTCCTTAATAAATGAGAGACCTATTCCTGCAAGAATATTCGTGAAACAGACTCTGTATAGGGATTTGAGGGCAAAGAGTGCATTTGGGAGGGCAGGGGAAAGCTGGCGGGGAGCAGGGGCGGGGGTGCAAAGAAGGGAAGAAGACCAGTAAAGGGTGTGCTAAGAAACTACCCTAGTGAGCAAGTGAAGCTTCATTGCACGGAAGGTCCTTGAGAAGGGAGGACACCCACGTCTCCAGATTTCTCCTGTTTACAGAGAAAGGGACTGGGATATTTATACTCAGGAGACTCATTTGTTTGGGATTCCTGGGAGTGGAATGGTGTTGTCTAGCCTCTTAACTCTTATACATAAAAACAGCATAGCCTTCTGTGGTTTCAGGTACAAAAAAGAAAACGAACGACTCAGGCACAGAGATGCAGGCACTGAGGGCTGGGAGAAAGTCCGAGAACACTGAAAGCTCTGAGTGATGGGGACGGGGCACTGCCACCATCTGCTACAGATACCGTACAGTTTGGAATAGACATTAAAAACTAAATAATAAAGAAAGTATGGCTAGGAATGAGTTAAAACACAGTGAGTCTATCGTGCCTTTAAAACAATATGCCGAGTACATTTTGAAATACTAAAGACCCATCTTCTTAAAACCAGTGGCTAAAGCAATTACACATTACAATGAAATAGGAAAAATTTTAAGCGCTGAGCAAGAAATTACGCTCTGCCCCCAAGGTTTGAGATCGTCTAATATTAATAACTTGGAGTAGAGAGTTGAGGAAGATGAATATGAAATTAGAAAAAAAGTCTAAGGTTACAAAAAAAGTAAAAGCAGTTGAGATATAGGAAATATAAAATGAAGAGAATATGCAGAAAGTATAAGAACTATATTAGTTATGAATCAAGCAAGGGGTCATTTAGGAAAAAATTCACTTCTAAATTATAAATAGCAGCCATTATTTAGAGAGACAAGATAACATGGCCAATGATAAAAAGATATTTCACTAAAAAAAAAAAAAAAAAAAAAAAAACGTAGCCATAAGACTTAATATCGGTGGCACAAAGCACACACTTTTTCTAGAAAAAGAAGAGAGGGAAAAGGCCTTTCACCTGACCATGTCTGTATAAACAATCATAGTCAAAGCTCACATAACCATGAGGGAATTTATAGACATATCCCTTCTAAAAGTACTTCAGGATTAATTCACAAAAATTGGAGGGAAATAAAGTGTGTGTATATATACATTCAATGTGTATATATATTCAGTATATATACATACATACACTTTATATATATATATACACTGAATATATAGATAGATATGTATGTATTCAAACTAGGAAAAAAGGCTAGGTTCTCTCAGTACTAACTAGAAAAATGACTTCAGAAAATTATTGCACATCTATAGGACCCAATTTCCTATTTACAAAATGATAGTTTGCTATCATCAACATGCTTTTTAGGGTAATGTTTAAGAGAGAAGCCTTCTAAACATACTAGTAATTAGAACTGGAACAATTTATTCAGTATATTTATAATTAACGACTTGTTATTTCATCTCCATTGAATAAGTAATTTATGGTAAAAGGATGCAGAAGTATATATTTTAATTTAGAATTTAGATATGATCTATCAATGTGAGAATGTGCTTGCCTAAAATGAAACACTCAATGAATAAGAAGAGAACATGTGTCATGAAAATGGTCTCAATAAAACTGAATATTTTCAATACAATTTTCAACACCACTGGAATAGTCAATCTGCTACATTCTATATATATATCAAGAAACTCCGCGTTGTTAAAAAAGTAGTAAAAATGCAAGCAAAACTTGTATTCTCCATGTCAGTGTATCTCTAGGCATAAATAAATTGATCTGTGCATCAGAGCCCCTCTGGTCTATCACGATTACCAACCCCAGAATCAGTGAGTCAAAAACAGCTTACAAATCAGAATGCTTTTAAAGAGCTTAATTTGAAATTCAAGTGACACATACCTTACTGTATGCACAAGCACCATAAACCAGCCAGTCTCATCCATCTGAGTCATTTAAAAAAGAACAGGATTGAGAACAGTACTTAGAAAAGTTGAAGTGTGATGTCCCTCTAAGGACATGGGAAGGGCTGAAAAACCATGATTTGATAAAACGCTGAAGAAAAAGGAGGAATGAGGATATAAACCAGTCATGCCCCTGAACCCTGGCGTACCAGCCCTCTTCCAAGGCGGGGCACCTCTTCAAAGAGAAAAGGTAGAGCTCAGACAATAAATCCTGTGGTTTCTACTTTGTTGCATGATTTTCATCTATGCTTGTGTTTGGCCTCTGCTGATTCGCATACCTATTCCATAGACTTTGGGCATCTGCAAACTCATTCAATTCTGTCCCTCGCAAACCAGCGCCTTACCACACTTAGAGCTTCAGCTCATTTATTGTACCCACCTTTACAAGTATCTTGGCCTTTGAGGCTCTCAGGTTGAGCTTCTACATTTAGACCCAAATAGATCCAAGCGGCAACAGCTGTCTTTAGATACATAAAAATCCTAATTGTACAGAAGTGAGGAGATATCCAAAGTGTGGCAGCAGAAGAGAGAACCACAGATATTACAGGTAGACATTAACAGGAGGTAAACTTGAGGCTCAACGAAAAAGATCTTTTCTAACAGCTAAAGCTGCTTAAAAATAAATGGTCACCCTGCACCAGTCTGGAAACTCAGGTCCGCCACCTTAGACCTAGCCTCAACCACTGCAAAGGCATCTTCACTTCCCCAACAATTAAGCCTCCACTGGGTCCAGTTTCTCACCTTTGATCAACATCACTAGCTCCTTTCTCTGTCTGTGCATCTGGCTTCCTGGGGGCCACTGGAAAAAGGCAGAGCATTGTAGTGACTAGTCCAATACAAATCTCAATCAGCAAACTGTATTCCAGCTCTATTTGCCTCCTGGCAACATTTTTTATTCAGTTCGCAGAGATTCAGTGGCTTTTGGAATTTTTTTTTGAAATTACACTCCACAGAAAGAAATCCATTTTATGTCACGACCCAGGATCTTCATACATATCTATTTAACTGTAACAAAAGTTTATGAAACAAAGTTTACTCTTATAAAAGGTAGTGCACTCTAGTATTTTCTGTTGTATTCTATTTCATTTTTGCATCTACTAGTTGCAACCCACAGAATGATTATACGACCCAATGATGAATCATGGCCCACTAATGGATCACATACCTTTGTTTGGAAAAGTACGTGTTTCATGACTTAGGCATGTACGTTCAGTAAATGACTCCTAAAGTCAAGATAAGTCATAACTGTCTTCATCTTTTTCTTCTATACTTCAAAACATACTTTTACGGATGCTCTTGTTCTCACAGTTCTGGTTCACCCCCTCCTCTCTAAATCTGCTTTGCTCAGCTTTGCTCTGATCCCACTTTGCCTACTGAAAACTTCTTGTTCTATTACTCCCATCCTCCTGGTCCCCAACTGCCCTTGTATCTTGGATCTCTTTTCCCCACTTCGTTCTTCCCCTCTATAGATAGAATTTGTTCAGGTTAGAACTCTTGTATTTTGACAAACATGAAAACAACAACAAAAACTTCCTTTGAGGGCACCTGGTTGGCTCAGTTGGTTAAGCAATTGCCTTTGGCTCAGGTTATGATTCTGGAGTCCTGGGATCAAGTCCCGCATCGAGCTCCCTGCTCGGAAAGGAGTCTGCTTCTCCCTCTGACCCTCCCCTCCACCATGCTCTCTCTCTCATTCTCTCTCTCTCAAATAAATAAATAAAATCTTTTTAAAAAGTCTGTTTAAAAAAAAAAACAACTTTCTTCGAGTCAGCCTTCTGTGAAAAGAACCTATTTTCTTAACTCATCATTTCTCAGTTAATTACTCTTGCTGAAACTTGATAAGTGGTTTTAAATCCTTTATTCTTACTATAATTTTTTGTGTTTGTGATTTCTCTGCCTGGATTGGAAATGCCTTGAACGCAGCAATGGCGTATTATAGCTCTTTGGTGTGTAACTTCCCTGAATCATATGATGCAGTGCGGGCAGCGATCAGCAGGCACCAAACGACTGGAATAGCTGGAAAATGTCATGACAAGCAGTTCCCATGGTCCAGCTTCTCTGGAACATATGCAACTCTGAACCCCAAAATTCTACAGGTCTTAGGCATGGAAGCCACTGACTACCTCACTCCAGTTTTTCTGGACTGTTCTCATCCCTACACCTCCTGCCTAGAACGAGGATACTACACAAATAGATTTCTTTAGAAAGCCAAGGTGAGAAAAATAACGTTTTGTTTGGAAATGTGTGAAGTAGTTTACCATGAATCATCTTGACATCATCATCATGTCAGCCTTCCCAATGAAGAGGGCAGATCTATGAGCCCCACTTCACATTTGAGGAAACGGAAGGGATTCATTGAGGTAGAAAGACTTGGCTCAAAATACAAAGCTGTCAAGTGATGGAGCCAGGACTCCAATCTAATTCTGAGTGTGAAATCTTGGCCTCTGTCCTATGTCAGGGTTCTTCTACAATCAGGAATCAACTACAAGCAGATTTTCTTCTAATCAACTATGTATATACGTATGTGTTTTGAAAATTACAATTTCCACATAAACAATGAGCTATAAATGTTTTGGCTATTCTTGTTCACATAATACTTCTAGTTTTAGAGCTCTCCTAAGTTTCTTCACCATTACTCTCTCCCTGTGGGATAAGCGAAACAGGTCTTATTACTATAGCTTTCAGGGGAAGAATTGAAACTAAAAGAAATGATGTAACTTCCCCAAATTCTCACTGCTCGTTAGCAGTGGGGGTCACAGTTTTAGGTTCATATCTGGGGTTTCTACTGACTTTTTCACATTACCTTTATGTCTTTCACAATGTTAAAATCCTTCCTAATGTCTAGCGTAGAAAGCCTGAGAAATAGATTTGAATTTTAAGAATTAATTAATTAAAAAACAACATTCTAACCCTAAAAACAAGACTGCAGAATTCTAAAATTACTGATCAGAATATTTCAATGGAACTGCAGAAAATACACTATGATATGGAATTTTCTAATATAAGCCTTATTCACTTTCTTATAAAATAGCATCAACTCTGAAATCCGAGAAAATTATTTTATAAAACTAAAATTATGCATGGTTATATATATATTTTATTTTCATACACATGAACATAATTTTATTTATTTTTTAAGATTTATTTATGTATTTGAGAGAAAGAGAGCATGAGTGGGAGAGTTAGAGGGGGAGAAAGTGAGGGAATCTCAAACAAACTCTCCACTGAGCATGGAGCCCAACATGGGGCTCAACCTTAAGACCGTGAGATCATGATCTAAGCTGAAATTAAGAGTTGGATGTTTAACCAATCGAGCCACACAGTATCCCCTACACATGAATGTAATTTTATTTTTATTTTTTTACTTTTTTAAAGATTTTATTTATTTGACAGAGAGAGAGAGGAAGAAAGCACAAGTAGGGGGAGCGGCAGGCAGAATAAGGGGAAGAAGCAGGCTTCCAGCTGAGCAGGGAGCCCGATGTGGGGTTGGATCCCAGGACCCCAGATCATGACCTGAGCTAAGGCAGACGCTTAACCAACTGAGCCACCCAGGCGCCCATGGATGTAATTTTAAATCACACTGCAATTTAGAACCCTGAAAGCCTTGTAGTTTACCAAGAAATGAACATGATAAAGTGTATATTTCTAATAATACTAAGTGGCCAGTGGAATGTCATATATACTTCAGATAGACTGGAAAGTTCCACTTTTAATTATCTTGAGAGAGAATCAATTCTTCTCTCTATATGTATAATGGAACTTTGCTCTATATTCGTGAATTGCATACTGATCCTGTTCTCCTTCCCTTCAATCTCCATGGAAAATTTGTAACTCTTATAACACTTGGCTTAGGATATTAGAATTACGTGTACAGTTGTCTTCTCCTGTTCTTCTCACCTCACTTCTCTAGGCATCTCCACATGTACCCAAAACTTCACCAGTCATCATGTATATACAAGCTTCCTGAAGACCAAAGACACATCTTACTCCAATTTTCCTCTTGAACCATGCTAGATCTCTGCAAATGGTAGGGGCTAAATAAACATTGGTTGAATTTAATGAAATTTGAATGCTGAACTATAATAATTTATTCATGGTTATTAGCAAATACAATTAGACTCACTGCACATTATAACTCGATTTGTATTTGAGAAGGTCCAAAAATGTAGGAATCAGCTGTAAAAGTAGACATGTGGTTATGGAATGAATAAGTCATGGGAATAAAAGGCACAGCATAAGGAATATAGTCAATGATATTGTAATAGCCTTGTATGGTAACAGATGGGAGCTACACTTGGTGAGCACAGCATATGTATGAACTTGTCAAATCACTGTGTTGTTTACCTGAAACTAATGTAACACTGTGTGTCATCTATACTCAAATTAAAATATTTATAAAAATAGATATGTGATCCCCAAAGAAAGATTCAGAAAGGAAGTGGTTTTACAGAGTGGTTTTGATTCCAAATATTTAAACACTTTTATTTTTTTAATAAATATTTAATTAGTACCTATTACTAAACACTTGTTCTGAGTGCAAAAACATTGTGAAAAGTGTTAAAAGAAAATCATTTCATTTCAGTCCAGCCAATTGTTTCATTCTTCAAAAAACATATTTTGGCCCAAGTTAAAAATCTATCAGGATTTTCCTGCACAAGAAGAATACATTTGCTATCCATAACCGCTTTTTAAAAGACTGTCGTAAAGAATAGGTGGCTGTCACTGATAGTATTATGGCCAATTAAGTCATTTTTTTACATTAGAAGTCTTGATCCAGAATGTTTTTGTAAAGGGCAGCTTTTACACAGCTCAAATTACACACATCAGCTTATTCAGAATTGAATCTCAAATGCATTTCAGTTTCCTTAATGAGGCATAGAACATATGGACTTCCATAAAGTCTGAGGATCATTCAAAATTTCAGTACAGATTAACCCCATATTTATCACCATTGCTTTATGGGAAAATCTCTTTTTGTTTACGTTCCTTTAGCTTGAATCTAGGAAGACTTGGCCACGAGGGAAGAAATGACAGTGCCGTGTACTACCCTGTCTCCTAGTACTCATTCGAGCTTTATACCTCAGGAGTCTTTCGGATTCAGACTCTTCCATATTTCTCTAGACAGATCAGGTACCAATTTATAGTACAGTGAAGAAAGTTTTGATTATCTTTGTATTTTTTAGCTTTATCATGATATATATATGATATATATATATATCATATATATATATATATATAAATATATAACTTTGTTATAAAAGTAGTATTTGTTGGGTCAAACATTCATTGAGTGAATTAAATGGTATTTAATTTTATGGAAATCCTATGAAGTAGGTATCATTTTCTGCTCAAAGAGGTTATGTAGATTATTAGATATAGGGTTAGGGCCTAGTCTGATTATAAGAGCCCTTAATTACTCTGGGAAGAAGTCAAAATAAATTTCATACACTTCCTCCCATTAGGTTGATTATAATAAAACAAAAGAGATTTGCCCACGTTAAAAAAAAAAAGAAGAAGAAAGAAAAAGAAAAAGGACTACCACCAAATAATAATTCAAAACAAAAGGAATAATTCTAAGTTTATATACCCCAACCATTAATGAGCTTATATAGGCAGATTTCTGAATATATTACCAGTGGTTCCAGGCCGAGGCAATAAAGCAAATATTATAATATAGTGAGTCAAATGGACTTTTTGGTCTCTCCGTGCATGTAAAAGTTATGTTTACACTATACCTTAATTAAAAAATACTTTTTTTGCTAAAAATGCTGATCATCATCTCAGCTTTCAGTGAGCTATAATTACTCTTTGCTGGTGGTGAGTCTGGCCTCCATGTTGATGGCTGCTGACTGATCAGGGTGGTGATTGCTGAACCCTGGAGTGGCTGTGGCAATTTCTTAAAATAAGACAATGGAAAAGTTTCCCCTATTGCCTGACTCTTCCTTTCATGAACAATTTCTCTGTAGCGTAAGATGCTGTTTGATAGCATCTGAGCCCCGGTAGAACTTCTTTCAAAATTGGAGTCGATCCTCACAAGCCCTGCCACTGTTTGATCAACTAAGTTTATGTCATATTCTGATTCCTTCGCTGTCATTTCAACAGTCTTCACAGCATTTCCATGAGGACTAGATGTCATCTCAAGAAGCTGCTTTCTTAGCTTACCTGTTAAAGTTTGATCATGACATTGCAGTTTGGTCACAATCGGCTCCACTCCCCATTCTAGTCCTCTGGCTATTTCTACCACGTGTGCAGTTAATTCCTCCACTGAAGTCTTGATCCCCTCAAAGTCATGCCTGACGGTTGGAATCAATTTCCTCCCACACTCCTGTTCGTGTTGATATTTTGACCTCTTCCCCCAAAACACAAATGTTCTTCAGGACATCTAGAATGGTGAATCCTTTCCAGAAGGTTTTTGATTTACTTTGCCCAGATCCATCAGAGAAATAATTAGCTATAACAGCTCTAGCCTTCTGAAATGCATTTCTTAAATAATAAGACTTGAACTTTAAAACGGCTCCTTGATCCATGGGTGGATGGCTGTGTTAGCAGAACGGATGTTATGTCAAGAGGCAGGAAAACAACATTCATCTTATCGTCCACCTCCATCAGAGCTCTCATGTGACCAGGTGAATTGTCAATGAGCAATAACAGTTTGAAATAAATCTTGGTTTCTGAGTAGTAGGTCTCAACAGTGGGCTTAAAATATTCAGTAAACCATGTTGTAACCAGATGTGCAATCCTCCAGGTTTTTTTGTTCTATGTATCGAGCACAGGCAGAATAGATTTAGTATAATTGTTAAGGGCCCTATGATTTTTGGAATGGTAACTGAGCATTGGCTTCAACTTAAATTCACCCCTAATAAGAGAGTCAGATCGTCCTTTGAAGTCTAAGGCCAAGCATTGACTTCTCCTCTGTAGCTAAGCAAGCCCTAGATGGCATCTTCTTCCAATAGAAGACTGTTGTGTGTACACTGCAAATCTGTTGTTTGGTGTAGCCACCTGCATCACTTGTCTAGCTGAACTTTCTAGATAGCATGTTGCAGGTGTACATCAACACTTGCTGCTTCACCTTACACTTTCATGTTAAGGAGTTGACTTCTTTCTTTAAACCTCATGAACCAAACTCTGCTAGCTTCTCATTTTTCTTCTGCAACTTTGTCATCTCCTTCATTTTTCATAGAATCAAAGAGAGTTAGGGCCTTGCTTTGGATTAAGCTTTGGCCTAATATTTGAGAATGCTGCAGCCGGTTTGGTCTTCTATTCACAACACTAAATCTTCCTTTATATCAGCAATCAGGCTGTTTGGTTTCCTCATCATTTGTGTGTTCACTGAAGTAGTGCTTTTAATTTCCTTCCAGAACTTTTTCTTTGCATTCATAACTTGGCTCCCTGTTTGTGTAAGAGGCCTACCTTTCAGCCTATCTCGGCTTTGAACATGCTTTCCTTACTGAGCTTAATCATTTCTAACTTTTGATTTAAAGTGAGAGATGTGTGACTCTTCTTTCACTTGAACACTTAGAGGCCACTGTAGTGTTATTAATTGCCGGGCTTCAATATTGTGTCTCAGGGATTAAGGGAGGCCTGAGGAGAGGGAGAGAGGTGGGGAAATGGCCAGTCTCTGGAGCAGTCAGAATGCATACATTTATTACGTTCACCATCTCACATAGGTGTGGTTCATGGTGCCCTAAAATAGTGACAATAGTAACCTCAAAGATGACTAATCACAGGTCACCATAACAGATATAAAAATAATGGAAAAGCTTGAACTATTCCAAGAATTACCAAAGGTTGGAAAAATGACACCAGTAAACTTGCACAACACAGGGTAGCCACAAATCTTCATTTGTTTAAAAAAAAAATGCAGCCTCTGTGAAAGATAATAAAGCAAAGCACAATAAAACATATTATGCCTGCCTTTGATAATTACATTTTGAGAACAGCTCATTATATTATATAGATATGTGTTTCATACTTTATTTGGGGGATATAAGTCAGAACACTATATCACTTATTTAAAAAATTTTAAGGTTATTTACTGAGATGACTTTATGGCTACGTCAAAGATGCAGCTGCCTTTTCCCAAACCGGTATGAACTCATTTTTAACAGTTTTCTGTCTAAAATTAATAGAGTCACACTCCAGGATAAATTATTAATATTTTTATTCTCTGCCCTGAAATAGACACAAAACTACGTATGAACAATCTTGGCCCTGTTTTTCAAGAGTTGTTCCAAACTACCGTTCCATGGAAGCCCATCTCCACACTGAGACAGACTTACTTTAGCTTTGCCTCTTTCATAGTAAGAATAAAGCACAGAGGCATGTCTTTACTCTGCATATGAAATGGTTACATTCAAACTTACTGAGAAATCCTCAGGTTCCTGGATGTGCAATATTTGCCAAAAGAAGATTTCACTATGCATTTATTTTTCTGCCCAGAATTACTTTGTAAGTCATACAACCACATATCTTTGTACCCTGGCACAATTTTATTGGTCATCCCATAGAATTAACTTTAAGAAAGCCATTGCTGTAGTTAGTCTAAGCCTTCAGGATTAGTGAAAAACCTTTTAGAAAAAAGAGATTACCAAATTTAAGACCATAAGGGTTTTTTCATAATATTCCTTTATTATCCCTTAAAAAATATTTTATTTATTTATTTGAGAGAGAGCAAAGCAAGAGAGAGTGCTAGTGGGGGGCCAGGAAAGGGGAAGAGGGAAAGGGAAAAGCAGGCTCCCCCATGAGAAGGGAGCTTGATGCTGGGCTTGATCCCAGGGCACCGGGATCATGACCTGAACCAAAGGCAAACAACCAACTGAGCCACGCAGGTGCCCCCTGTATTATCCTTTTAATATCCATGGAATCAGTAATAATGGGTGCTCTTTCATTTTTAATATTAGTAATTTGTGTCTCTTGTCTCATTTTTTTTTTTAGTTAGCCTAACTAAACTTCTATCAATTTGTTGATTTTTCCAGAATGAGTTTTAGATTTTATTGACTTTCTCTACCGTTTTCCTGTTTTTAATTTCATTGATTTTTGCTCTAATTTTTATTTCTTTTCTTCTGCTTGCTTTGGACTTAATTTGTTCTTTTATATCTATCGCTTCCTAGGGTGGAAGCTTAGATTATTAATTTTAAGTCTTTCTTCTCTTCTAATATAACATTCAGTAATATAAAACTGTATTATAAGCTCCACTTCGGTTGCATCTCACAAATGTTGATAAACTGTATTATATTTTCATTTAGTTCAAAATATTTAAAAATTTCTTTTCTAGACTTTCTTCTTTGACTCATACCATTGAGAAGTGTGTTGTTTAATCTCCCATTATGTGGAGGTTTCCAACTATCTTTCTGTTATTGATTTCTGGTTTAATTCCATTTGGTCTGAGGACAAATTTTGTGTGATTTCTATTTTCAAAATGTGGATGTTTTTCATGACCAGAAAGTGGTCTATCTAACTGAATGCTTCATGTGAGCTTAAAAAGAATATCAACTGATCAAGTTGACTGATGGCATTTTTCAGTTCAACTACCTTCTTAATTGATTTCCTGCCTGCCGGATGTATCAATTACTGATAGAGAAGTGTTGGTTTCTTGAAGTTAGTAATAAATTTATCTATTTCTCCTTGCATTTCTTTTAAATTTGTTTCACATCTTTTGATGCTCTGTTGTTAGGCACATACACATGAAGTATTGCTATGTCTTCTTGGTGATTTAACCTCTTTATCATTATGTAATGCTGTCTTTATCCCTGATGATTTCCCTCACTTTGAAGTCAGCTTTGTCTAAAATAAATATAGCTACTCTAACTTTCTTTTGATTAATGTTAGCAAGGGATATATTTCTCCATTACTTTGCTTTAAAAAATATATGTATCCTCATACTTAAAGTGGGTCTTCTAAACAACATGTAATTGGGTCTCTTCTCTTTTTTTAAATTAACTCTGACAATCTGTCTTTTAATTGGTGAATTTAGACCATTAACATTTAAAGTGATTATTGATATAGTTGGATTAATATCTGTCATATTTGTCACTGTTTTCTATACATTCCTCCTGCTCTTTGCTTATTTTTTGCTTTTGTCTTCCACTCTTTTTCTGCCTTTGCTGGTTTTGGGTTGGTTATTTTACAGGATTCTATTTTTTCTCCTCTCTTCACATATCAATTATACTTCTTTTTTACTCATTGTAGCAGTTGTCCTTGATTTTGCAAAAAAAAATTTTTTTACAACTAATCTGTCTTCTTTCACACAGCACTCTAGCACTGCATGGGGAGTGCAAGTATCCTATGACACAGTGTTTCTAATCCCTTCTTCCTGCTTCTTACAGAATTGCTGGCATTTATGTCCCTTATCCATAAGCTGTAACCACTGAATACATTGTTGGCAGTACTTGGAACATATGGTTATCTGTTACATCAATTAAGAACAAAAAAAAACATAAGACTTTATTTTACCTTCATCATTCCTTCTCTAATGCTCTCCCTTTCTTTTTGTAGATGGAGTTTCTGACAGACCTATTTTCTTTCCTTCTGTAGAATTTCTCTTAACAGTTCTTTTAAGGCAGGTCTACTGGTGACAAATTACCTCAATTTTTATTTGTCTGAGAAAGTCTTTATTCATTTACTTTCTCTTTGTCTGATTTTCTGCAGTTTGAATATGATACACCTAGTTGTAGATTTTTGTATTTTCTCTAAGATTCTGATTAGTGTCTCTGACCTTCCTGGATCTGTAGTCTACTGTCCATAATTAATTTTGAGAAATTCTTGGTAATGTTTACTTCAAATATTTCTTCTTCTTGCTTGATTCTTTTTTTCTCTCTCTCTTTCTTTCTTCTCATTCAGGTAATACCATTACAAGTATTTTATATCTTATGTAATTTTCCCACAATTTTTGGATTATCTGTCTTTTTCATAATTTTTTTTCTCTTTTCCTATCAGTTTTGGAAGTTTTAATAGGCATTCTTTCAAGTTCACTGTTTGTCTCCTGAGCTCTGTCCTATCTATTGAATGACTCAAAGGCTTTCTTTTCTGCTGCAGTTTTTAAAATTATTATTATTTCTAACATTCCTTTTGCTTCTTTATTAAAGTTTCCAACTCTCTGCTTACATTAACTACCTGTTCTTGTATGTTGTCCACTTTTTCCACTAGAGCCATTAGCATATTCATCATAGTTGTTTTAAATTCTCAGTCTGATAATGCCAACATCTTTGCCACATTTGAGTCTTGTTTGAATTCTTTTTCTGTCTCTTCAAACTCTGCTTTTCGTTGTTTAATATGTCTTGCAATTACTTTCTTGAAAGCCAGACATGATGTATTGGGTAGGTGAAACTGAGGCAAAGACGCCGTAAGGGTGAGGTTTTACGTATAACCAGCTAGGGATTTGGCTATTTCCTTTTCTTGAAGCTATAATTTCATCAGAGGCTAAAATTTCATCTGGTGTCCATGTATTTATCTCCTCTGTTGACTTTGGGTTTCTCTAGAGGTTTTTTAAACATGGTTGGAGATATGCCATTCTTTCTGCTGTATTCCTCTACCACTCTGCAGGAGCTCTACTGATGTGGTGGTAAGGTGTCAGCAGGAGGAAGAGAAGTGTTCTGTACTCCTGTGATTAGGTCTCAGCCTTTAGTGACCTGTTGGGCTACGACTTTCTCAAGTGTTTCTCAGGGCTGGCCTCCCCCTCCCTCGCCACCCTTAGTGGAGACAGGAAGACTAAAGGAGGAGATGGGTATTTCTCTCCCCTGAGGTTGGCAAAACAGTTTTTTGTTTTTCCTTGAGGGCATGTCATGTTAAGAAGCGCAGAATGCTCTGACACATTTTTAAATGGCTATTTTTCCTCTCCCCCTGCCTGAAGCAGAAGGGGATTTTTTTCTCTCTTTACTTTGAGAACAAGATAGGTCTCTCAGAGGTAAAATTTATAAAAGCCTGGTCTGCTTGAGATGGCCCTCCCTCTCCCACACAAATTTTACCTCAAAATTATCCGCACTGAGCCTCCAGCAATTTCTTAATTATAGGTTAGGTTTCCGTACACTCCTACTGATTTCCTCAAAATTCCCACACTTTAGCATTGCTAAGTGGTAATTTCCGAAATCCACCTGCCCAATTTTGGGGAAAGCAATTTGCTCTGTAAACCTCAGTTCTCTGGTAGATCCAGGAAGAGTTGTTGATTTCTCAGTTTGTTTAATTTTTGTCTGGTTATGTGGATGGGAGTGACAATTCCAAATTCTGTACATAATGGACCAGAAACTGGAAATGTGTACTTATTTTTACATCTACAGAATATACAGTACCTAGCGCAAATGATTTTTGAACAAATGACTGAAAGAGTGAATTACTGAATGAATGCCATATCCGACAGAATTACATGGAAATAAGAAATAAATAATTCATTAGAACTGATTTACACATCATGCATTGCCTTCTAGTCTCTGGCCTTATCGACACTTGTGGGCAATGAGCTCTGAACTGACCTACAGATCTGCAATATTTTGGCTATTTGATTTTAATGGGTATAATTTTATCATTTAAATTACCACGTTAACTTATATATGTATATATTAATTTATATATATATATCACTTAAATTATCAGATTAATTTATATAATACATATAACCAAATAATTTGTATATATTATCATCTAATGCCAGATAATTAATGGATAATACTTAATAGATGAAGAGAATAATATTGTCATTTGTAAATCTTGAATAATGCAATAATAGAAGCTATCATTAAACATTGCAGCATTAATTTTATGCACAATTCATTCAGTATGGAGTTGTCATAATATGCTGAAATATTATGTCGAGAAACTAGAACCGAAGTTGAAAAACTAAAAAAATAGGCTAGGAAAAGTGAACCTATAGATCTGCAAGTGCAAAAAGCATATACATGGTAAAGAACCAAGACTCTGCTGTATGGTTTTTCACGATATCTGACATCTGATATACATCAAAGTGACGTTGTTGGATTGTGTTCAGAAAGTAAAAGCCTGATAGGTGTTGTGTCTCCAAGGATCTAACACTAGCAGCAAATTACTTTTTTCCCACTGACAAGTCTCAGCCTGAGATTAAATCAAATGACCTAAAGTTGTATTTAACTACAAATTTACACAATCATAACTTCAGAGATAAAAGATTTATTGTTAAAAAAAGATTTCGGGCACCTGGCTGGCTCAGTAGGTTGAACGTCTAACTCTTGATTTTTTTAAAAAAGATTTTATTTATTTATTTGAAGAGATAGAGACAGCCAGTGAGAGAGGGAACACAAGCAGGGGGAGTGGGAGAGGAAGAAGCAGGCTCATAGCGGAGGAGCCTGATGCGGGGCTCAATCCCATAACGCCGGGATCACACCCTGAGCTGAAGGCAGACGCTTAACCGCTGTGCCACCCAGGCGCCCCAACTCTTGATTTTGACTCAAGTCGTGGTCTCAGGGCCATGAATATCTAGCCCTACGTCAGGCTCCACACTCAGTGGGGAGTCAGGTTGAGATTCTCTCTCTCTCTCCCTCTGCCCCTCCCCCCATGCTCTCTCTCTCCAGGTCTTCCAGGTTAGCCCCCGATTTGATGAAAGAATCCCTCAAATAATATTCTTGAGAAATGAGACTCTAGCTTCTTTTGGAAAGCACGCCTTATGCAATATGCCTCCATCTGCTTTACTGAGCACTTACTATATGCTAGGCCCTGGGTTAAGATTTTCATGCATTTTTTCACTAATTGTCACAATAACTTTCTGAGGAATAGAGTGTTGGCTCTATTTTACTAAGAAACAAAAAACATATTGGCCTACAGAGAAAGGAAGGAAGGAAGGAAGGAAGGAAGGAAGGAAGGAAGGAAGGAAAGAAGGATGGGAGGGGGAAAGGGGGAGGGTGGGAGGATATGCAATGTAATAGACAAGGCAGACTAACAGCCAAGAGGAGGGTAGCTGACATTAATCCAGCAAACTTTTGCTAGGGAAGTAAAACTGGAAAAGTGGAGGTTGGGACTTGAAATAAGAAAACCAGTTAAAGTTTTCAAAAGAGCAGAAGGCCCAGCATGTCCCCTAGCCTACTCTGGCAGAAAATTGAGGTTTGCTCTCTGGAGATACTGAACCAGGTAGGATTTAGTCTTAGGAACATCCTACAGCTTAGGACTAAGCTATAAAACCATTTAAAATAAGGAGATTAAGTGAAAATTTACATACAAGTGAGATTTCAAATTTCTTTTCTGTTCACGACTTCCAAAAGCTTCATAGATATTGACACTTGGAGGTCACTCAATGAAAAAAAAAATATTACTACCCTATCACACCATACTGAAGATTGCCATCTGCCAAACTCAACCCATGCACACAAACTTTCCAATCAAATTTTTGGTCCCTCAGTTATAAATAAGAGTGTCAGGTAAATAGCCAAGTATTACAAAATATTTGAGGAATGCCTCTTGCATGTGAACCGTGGATCAAACCAAATGTGCACTCACTTGCTCTCTTTCACTCTCTGTCTCTCACTGTTTCCCCATATACCTACACACACATACAATATGAAATAATGTTCAGTAGAAAAATTGGAAGATAGAATTGTGCAAATCTCCCAGAATGTTGACATAAACACTAAAGCACTGAAAATAGTAAGAAAAATAAGGAATTTGGAAAATTCACTCCGGAATTCTAATATCCAAACGAGAATTTTGGAAGAGAAGAAAGGGAGCAGATGAGGAAATCATCCAATACACTATTAGAAAATTCCCAAAACAAATGATATGACTTTCTTAATTGAAATGTTCCATGGCATGGCCTGCACGGTAATTGGAAAGTGACTCATACCAAAGTCATGGTAGGATGTTAGCAGGTGAGAAGTCTTTGGAACAGTGTGCATGGCCCTAATTCCCAGACTTCACATGTGACTTTCCCTCTGTCTGGAATATTCTCCCTCAGATAAATCAACGGCTCCCTGTATCTTCTAAGTTTTGCTTATTATCATCTTTTTATACAGGTCTTCACTGAAACCCTTACTTAAAATTCTATTGCCCACACCACTTCCTGCACACTATACTCTTTTATTTTCCTCCATAGCACATAGGTCTATCCAGTGCTCTATATATTTTATTATTTCTATCTCCCTCTTCTGTTTTCCGGCACTTACTATGATGTCAGCTCCGCAAGGATGGAGGTGATTAGAAGGTTTCCTACTCCCAGTATGTGGAGCAGTGTCTGGCCCATAGCTGGCAGTAAATAAACGTTGGTTACGACAAGAAATGATGAAGAGACATGTCCACAAGTTTTCAGAAAGAAAGGATTAGGACTGAAAATGACATATAACTTTGCAACAGCAACATTAAAAGCTGAAACCTGGTTGAAAAATAAATCAAGTATGAGAGTAGAATAAACACATTTACATTTACTGAAAGACATGGGCCCCGAATTTTACCTTGTATGTAAAGGAAGCTTGTGGAGACTAGGTTTCACTGAAAGGAGGAAATAAGATAGGGGAAGTCATGAGATCAAGAAAATGAGAAATACAATCTCGGGAAGAAGCAAAAGCAGTCACAGGATGATGATAAAGAGCACATAGCCGGGCAGCAGGAATGGCGTGCAGTCTACTCGGACTGGAGCTGAGAGTCAGAAGACTCTACCACGCATTTCAAAATAAGAAGGGGGGGAAATCAAAATAGAACTGATCTATTGCCCCATGTATTTGATGTTTTATATTAAGACTTTGCTATTATCTATGGTAGATAGTTCAGAGATAAATTAGTAACAAGCATAAAACTGAGGAAATATAAGTCTTAGGCAATTTCTAACTCCAGGAGAGAGCTGTGCAAGAAAGAAAACATCATAAAGTAATCATAGTACCTATGAAGCTCCAAAGAAAAAACAATTTACAAGTCACAATGATATAAATTCTGGGTATTGACTTAACAACACAATAAAATATAAATCTGTATGGACTGACAAGATATAAGTGAAAATGTATGAAGGCAGAATAATATATATAATATAATCACATTTTATATTTACATTTTAGACAAAAGTTTATGATTTGATGTAAATATTTAGAGATTTATCTAAAAAGATAGGGACCAAATTGTTACTATATATTTTTACTCATTGTTCTCTACTTCTGTATTCTTTAATTTTTGTGGGTTTTTTTTGTTTGTTTTTTTTTCATTTATTTATTTTAGAGAGAGAGAGAGAGAGCGGGTAGGGGAGAGAAAGAGAGAGAGGGAGAGTCTTAAGTAGACTCCATGCTGAGCATGGAACCCAACATGGGGCTTGATCTCATGACCCTGAGACCACAACCTGAGCCAAAATCAGGAGTCAGACACTTAACCGACAGCACCACCCAGGTGCCTGTCTTTAATTTTTTATATAAACAAGTATTCAGGGGCACCTGGGTGGCTCCGTTGGTTAAGTACCTGCCTTTGGCTCAGGTCATGATCTCAGGGTCCTGGGATTGAGTCCAGTTTCAGGCTTCCTGCTCAGCAGGGAGTCTGCTTCTCCCTCTCCCTCTGCCCCTCCCCCCTGCTTGAGTTCTCTCTCTCTCCCTCTCAAATAAATAAAATCTTTTAAAAAATTCTTAAAAAAGTAAATAAGTAAACAAGTATTCAAGCATTCCTTTTAGTAATTAAATTTTGTGTAAAATATAGATCCAAAACACAATTTTAATTTTTACAAAGCAGTCCACTTTACATGTGTCATAGTTTAGTCATAACGTTTTTTTTCATTGTATGTTTAGAAGGCTTCCAGTGTTTTTCCTTATACATAAATCTTGGAATTCATTTATTTTTTTCTAGAATACACGCCAGATGGAATTGTTGATAGAAAATTCCCATTTTAAAGCTTTTGATAAATAATCCAAACTGAACATCAGAAGACTGAAACACTATATCCTCACAAGGATTGTTTGACAGTGTTTATTTTCTCACATCTTGTCAATGTTGGGTAGTAACATTCTTTTATCATATTTGACAACCTTAAAAAAAAAAAAAACCTCTCCAAGTTTGTATTTAGGATTATCAGTGATGTAGCCCATGTGTTCATGTGACTCAAGCCACTGACAATCTCGAGTGCACCCCTTCTCACACTTTCTCTCCTTGTCACTGCTAATTGTTCTGATCATCTCTCGTGGGCTCTTAGCCTCATATCTGATCACAGAGCTAAACTCTCTCCTTGTGTACCATCCCTTAAACTGCTTCTAGATTTATTTTTCTAGATCACAACTCTGATCATATTATTTGCTTGCTTAGAAGCCCTTGAAGACTAGCAATTTTCTATAAAATAAAGTCTAAAATTCTTAAAGGGGCACACCACATCAGCATTTATAAGAGCTCAAATATTTTCTAAATTATAAAAAGGGGTTTTTATGACAACTTTTCTTCAATAATTACAAAGAACCTGGGATTGGAGGTCCCATCTTGTTTACTACACATTCACTCTCTCTACTTAAGAAGTGATTAAGGAGTGACATCACCAAGATGACAATTCAAGTTGTTCCTGATTTCACTTCCCTTCACAAGAAGAACAATTAGTAACTATTTAAAAATAAGATACCACAAAGAGAATCGTAGAAAATGGGAGTGAGGATGAAGCCCCCCCCTTCAGTGACCAAGACAGACCACATTAGAAGGGGAAGAGAAGCAGCTACATCTTGACCATATTGCCCCTCCCCCAAGCCAGTGAAGGACCATGTGGAGAGATCTCCCCTAATCCTCTGGTTCCTCCGGGGGTGTGTGTGGGGGGGAGAGAACCTAGGGGACAACCAGCACCAACAGCATTATTGGTCACTTGTGAGAGCCCCAACTCTGATCCGGCCCCACAGGTACTGCAGGGTACTCTGTGGTCTCAGCTACTGGGAATGTGGGAAGGGCTTGCACAATGAGCATATAAATCTTGGGGGACCCACCTGATATGCCCAAGTAGTAACCCAAACCAGAGGCTTTGCTCATTTGCAGAACCAGATCAGTGGTGTACTCTGGCCAGTGAACTCCAAATCCGCCTGATTTGGATCCTCAAAATGAGTTTTGCTGGTTCTAGAGCCTGGTTTGCCCAATCCAGGCAGGGAGCTGAGTCACAGCCCCATTTGTGGAGAGTGTCTCCAGGCTCCATCTGACCACAGGGGCTGGCCACAACTCGCTGAAGCTGTGTGGTCCAGGGATGCTTGAGCAGAGAGGTGCGTGGACAGAATGGATTGCCCCCAGATCAAATCCAGTAGAGGGCATACAGGCAGAGGGAGTAATCCATAGCCAAGGCTGAGGGTAGCCCCAGCTCCTCAGTGGGAAACCTTGTTCAAGAAATTTAGAGTTGCCTGAAGCAATCCCTTCCCTGCCCACCCAGACAAGGGAGCAGAGACACAATTCTACCCCTAGAAGAAAACAGGAGTAAAGCTCCTTGACATAGCCTTTGGCAATGATTTCTTTGATATGACACTAGAAACAAGCAGCAAAATAAAAAAATAAACAAGTGGGACTAAATGAAACTAAAGTACTTCTTCTGCACAACAAAAGAAACCATCAACAAAGTGAAAAGACAACCTATGGAATGGGAAAAAAAATATTTGCAAACCATATATCTGAGAAAGGGTTAATATCCAAAATATATAAAGAACTCATACAACTTAATAGCAAAAGAACCCAAATAACTCTTTAAAAATGGGCCAAAGACCTGAATAGACCTATTTCCAAAGAATGCGTACAAAAAACCAACAGTACAAAATAAAGATACTCAACATCCCTAGACATTAGGGAAATGCAGATTAAAACCGCAATGAGGTACCATCTTATGTCTGTTAAAATGTATATCATCAAAAAGACAAGAGATAACAAATGCTGGTGTGGATGTGGAGAAAAGCAAACATTTGTGCATAGTTGGTGGAATTGTAAATTGTTACAGCCACTAAGGAAAACAGTGAGGAGGATCCCTAAAAAGTTAAAAATAAAACTATCATATGACCGGCAATTCCAGTTCTGGAACAATATATTCAAAAAACACAAAAACACAAACTCAAAAGATAACTGCACCCCATGTTTATAGATACATTATTTATAATACCCAAGACATGGATACAACTTAAATATCCATGGACATTACACAATGGAACATTATTCAGCCACAAAAATGAGAAAATCCTATCGTTTGTGATGTGGATGAAACTTGAAGGTATTATACTAAGTGAAATAATTCAGAAAAAGACAAATATTGTACGATCTCACCTATACGTTAAATCTTAAACACACACACACACACACACACACACACACACACACACACACCACTAATAGAAAAAGAGATCAGAGTTGTGGTTACCAGATGTGGAGCAGGGGGAGTGGAGATTGGAGGAAGATGGTCAAAAGGTACAAAAGTCCAGTTATAAGATAAATAAGTACCAGAGATGTAACATACATGATAACTACAGCTAACACTGCTATATAATACATAGAAAAGTTAAGAGAGTAAATCCTAGGAGTTCTCACCATAAAGGGAAATTTTTTTCTTTTGTAATCATTTCACAATATATGTAAATCAAACCATCATGCTATATACCTTAAATTTGCACATTAATATATGTCAATTATTTCTCAGTAAGACTGGAAAAAAAGATGTAATTAATCAATGGTGGATGAATATACTGATGTAGGACAGAGTAGCATGGTCAATTGTAGAAACTTATTTGGTTACTCATTCTTTTTAAAAAATATTTATGAAGTCATTACTATGTGCTAGACACAGATCTCCATTTGAGAGAGACAGGGAGGCGTGGCCAATAGAACCAACAGTACCCTGCTATTCTCTCTGTAGTGCTACAGAGAGGGAAGAGGGGAGAGGATTTTAAAAAATCAAAAAGAAAAAAAAAGTTTTTACAGAGTAGTAAGCAATGGTGTGCTGGTATACCAACATTCTGGAAAAAACAAACAAAACCCAACAATCCCTGTTTGTAGTGCTTGTGAATTTCTCACCACATACCATGGCTGATTTCAAGCTACCGATGGTTTAAGAACCAGCTCACATTATTCTCATATGTTGAACAATTGGCTCTAGAGAGCCAGCATATGTTGAGTCTGACCACTAAGTGCCGACAAGATACTAAGATTTGGAGAACTGACAACTGTCCACTTGAGGTAGAGCGCAAAGGAGAGATCCCTCAGAGAAGGTGACATTGAGCTACCACATAAACGCAGAGAAGAACCAGGAAGTGGGGGGTCAGATGGAAGAACACTGCAGAGAGATATATGCTAAATGTCTCAAGGCAGGAAAGTACTTGGTACATTTGAGATACAGGAAGAGCCAGAATATAGATTTTTAATTTATTTTTCCTTCAGGAGACAACCTTAAGATCAAAACCCTCTTAGCCAGGGTGACAGCAGTATTTTAAGAGAGCTGAATGATGAGTTGGAAGCTAAGATCAGATTTGGGTCTTTTATATACATTGTTTTTTGGGGCTGATTCTAAGGGGTGGGGGCAGGGAGGAAGGAAGGAAGGAAGGAAGATATATATATATAGATATATATCTATATATATATATAACTACATATATATCTATATATATATCTCATATATATATCTATATATATCTCATATATATATCTATATATATCTCATAAAGCTGAGTTTATAGAATGCAAAATATAAACAGAGATAAGTAGTATTTTATTTTACTAACATATATGTTTCTGAGAATTTCCATTCCAGTTACTTGAGTTTACATTTCTTCAATCTTGCTGACCCTACAAATTAACTAGACCTTGAAGTTTTGTTGCCACATTAAGAGGACTAGTAACTTAAACATGCTATGCTGAAATATATTATCAGGCTAATTTGGGCAGTATCTGGAGAAAATATAAATCATATTGTAGGAACAAAGCAAGGCGTAATTGGACTGAATTTCTTTAGCAGTTTTGGCTGTCTTTCCTCTCGGAGACAAGATGGCAAAGATGATTCTGTTCTGTTATTTTATCCTGTGCAGGTACAGCTGGGGAGAATCCAAAACAATATTTTAAGAATGAATCAGTTGGAGTTCAAATTCAGGCTTGACAAGTGAACAGCTCCTCCTGAGTGAAAATAAATCCAATTGTGAAGCAAACGAAGATTAGGGGGATTAAATGTCACATGTGGAAGATCTAAGAGTGGATTTGTTTTTTATTATTAAAGATATTTTTATGGGTTATTTGTATGGGGATCAGCCTCCTTTGTTTTTTCTAAATTGAGATGAGCCAGGATGTCTCTGGGGCAGGAGCGATTTTTGCTGCATGCCAGGATGTGTGGTTTTCATTTCAGTATTATATGCTTGCGGCTCACCATCTTGAGAAAGGAATTATGACTTGTCGATAGTCTCACAAGGAATTAGTTGTTATTAACATGTTAGCTATATTAATAGTTACACTGCTATCTTCATCCAAGTGACTAAATTTGTACATACATTCAAATTGTTTTAATGGTAATGCTCAACATTTACGTGGAATTATAAGAAGTTCAAAGCAATAGTTAACACAACTGAGTTATTTTCAAAAATGTGAGTTATATGAGAGTTGGGTTGTCAAAGCTAAAAATTAATTTTTCCCCTTATTGAATAAATTTAAAAAATCAGCTTTTTTACTGATAAGCTATCCTTCTCTACCAATAATACCTAAGAAAAATATCTTTATTTTGGAATTATTTAAAGCTATGAATCTCAGACTATTTTACTTTATTCTTTAAAATTATGTATTGACTTACTTCCCTAGAATTACAATATATTCCTGAATAATATAATCTTTGAAATAAAATAACACATGATACTGCTATTTAGATACAAGACAATATAAAAGCTTTAGAAATCACTTACTAAACTGAAGGATCCTAAATAATTATAAGAATTCAGATTCGTTGCTTCCAGCTCTATGCTCTTCTATTAATGAGTAAAAGCATTAATTTCATGTGAATTTAGATTCACACTTCAGAGTATACCAAAAAGACCATCTTGTTGGAAGTTCAACAGAAGAGGCTAGATATTTTGTCTGAATCCACATGGAAAATAAAATTATAGAAGCTATTCATATTACTCAGGCCAAAAAATGCTCTCAGCCAAATCCTCACCACTATCATTATAATCATCATCACAATCAAGAAGAGCCCTTACTGAAGCAAGAACCAAATAGACATATTTAACTCTGGAATTTGAAAAAAAAAAAAAAAAGACTTGCATGTTTTACTTAGTGCATACTTCCCTTTTCTGTACATAAAATTCAGTTTCATTTAAAAGGGAAATTGTAAACTCAGCTTCATTTAAAATTCAAGTTATTGTCAAAATTTGGGGTTAAGAGAAATCTTTAGATAAAAGTATTTCAACATCACCCAAGAAAGCAGTCTTCCAAGGTCTATGGAAAATTTAATTATTCCATTGTTTTCCAAAGCAGGCAGCTTGGACAAAATTCTGCACAACGTTAATAGGTTTTGGTCAAAGAGAATTTGGAAAATGCTGCTAAATCCCCTTACCATGAGATTTCAGCTCTTTGAATATCCAGATATAAATTGTCAATCTATTCATTAAATACGCAGGAGCATATGTTGAAATACAGCCACGCGATGGGAGGACATCCCAGGCAGAGGGAAGATTACGAGCCAACATGAGCAGGTGGGAAAGCATAAGGCATCTTTTGAGAAACTGTAGGGAAATTCTGGAGTTGCAGGAGATAAATCTGGAAATGGAAGCAAAAGCCAGACTGTGGACGTTTTGAATTGAGAGACTAAATAGCTCAGACTTTTGAAAAAGTCAGTCATCACCCATTGAATGTGGTAGTTTAAGAAGATTAATTCAGCCTACATGGATAGCCTGGTTTGAAGGAGGGAAAATACTGGAGGTGGGGAGTCCAGTTCGAAGGTCCTAGCAGATTCAAGAGTGAGATTAAATATGAATGGTGAAAAGAGATTGCAAAATGAAGAATGAGAGCAAGCTATTGCAAAAGAATGACAGAAATGAGATACAGTTTCAAAGATTTTTAAAGAGCTCCTCAGGATATTGACAGTGACTTTAGTGGCCATAGTGGATATTTTGTAGTTTCTCTGTGTATCAGTCATGCCACATGTCCTGATAAAGGTTTTCTATCAGACAGGACCTACCATCCTTGACTATGTGGTTCATTTCTATTCATTCTTTAAGAATTCCAGCTCACTTGTCATCTCTTCTTTCTTAAATCAGATTTGTAGGTTCTCTTGATATCTTAGGTATACAAGTTCTAGAACACTTAAATCAGTGTGTTTTAAAGACATGTTGATGTGTCTGTCTCCCCAGTTAGAATGTAGGCTCTCTGAAGATAAAGACAAAATTGTTCCATTTTTTTACAACTAGCACAATAGCATGTAGCTGAAACTCAATCACTGGTAAACCTACAGAAACAAAACAAAATAAAACAAAAATCCAAATAGGTGCACAGATGAAATAGAAGGACTGAAGAAAGGTGGTTTTTTCAACATGTTGGAAAGCCAATGGAAAGAAGACTGAAGAAACTAACAAAAAGAGAAATTCATCAGGTAGAGTTTCAGAGTGCAAGGGAGGCTGTGGTACATAGATCAGGTGCAGAGAATTCATTCCCTTTGTAGTCCAAATACTTTCGACTGTTTTGAAAAGATGCCCTATGCTCTTCTATTTCCACACCTTAGATTCTTCTGTTTCCACGGTCAAGGATGCCATCCCATCTTCACCCTCTATTTCAACATCTACTTATGTATGTTTAAAGCACAGATCAAATGTAGCTATGAGTAACCATGAGAACCTTCTCTGGTTACTTATTTCTCTAAATTCCCAGTTATCTTTAGACACGGGGAATATATATAGTCTAAAGACCACCTATATAAAATCCTCTGGGAGTGATACTTATAGGAAATTTCTCTTTATAGACATATTACATCTAATAAATGGCAGAAGGATGATAGAATTAGAATCATCATTTTACAACTTCAAACGAAGTACGGGATTTAAACAAATGATCGTCTATGGCTACAAAACCATTAGTGGAAAAATGTAAGTGATGTGCTTAATGATGGATGGATCAAACTGGTAGCATCTAAACCCATTTCTCAAACTTACAGTCATAAAAATAGAGACAACTAGACATCATATGTCTCTCTATGGAAGGATACAAAATGCCTTGTGATATATTTTTGCCAAGAAAAAAATATGACCTGAAATTTGATCAGATCTCTATATGTAACAATCACTTTAAAAGAAATACAGAAGACACAGAAAATGAAAAAAAGACAGCACTGGCTTGTCTTCAACAAAACCCTGAATATATCCAGTTTTTTCAGCAGATAAATTTCAAGAAGTCAAATGGAAAGAGGGAATGGAAAACCTGTCATTTAAATATATATTAAAAGAAACTTAAAGACGTGTCAACCAAAAGTGTGGATGTTTCTGGATCCTGATTTCAAGAAACCCAAATTTAAAAATCATTTATGAAACAACTAAAGAAACAAGATCACCAACTGATATTAAGAAACTACTGTTACTTTTTAGGTATGATAATGGCTATGTCATGTAAGCACCGTTCTCCATCTTAAAACCCACTCAGACGAAATAACATGACGTCTGGAATTTGCTTCAAAATAATACACAGTGGTGGCAGGTGTGGGGGGGTGAGGAGTGGGGATAGAAAGGAAAGGAGATTGGGGCTGGAGTTGGATGGTGGTTCAGTTTTAAATATGCTTGGAAAATTCCATTTTGTATCATTTTGAAATGCAAGTTCTTGGGCCCCCTCAGAGCTATTGAATTACAATACCTGAAGGAGAGTCCGGGAATCTGCATTATTAAGTCCCAAAGTGATTAAGATGCACACTAAGATTTGGGAATCACAGTCCTAAAACAGTTTATCCCATGTCCTTGCTCTTGTCTGAGAAATATGGCCAATTATAGACACATGCTACATCTTTAAAGTTAGAAACCAATTCCTTACATCTCTCAAGGCCAAATATTTTTGGTGCACTCAGTAAATACTGGCAATGTTAGTCAAAATATTTATTGTTGCTTACTCTGAATAAATATTTTAGGTCTAGATTATACAAGACTTACCCACACATTCCAAGATATCAGGTCTGATTTGCATCAGGAGTGTGTACCTCCTTACAGCTCTCAGCAATAATCCTCTGGCCAAGTGGGATTTCTTTCTTAGAGGTATTTAAGCCCCCCAATTCCTAAATGGCCAGTATCTCTGTACCTCATGCAACAAGGATAAAATCTAACAGGATAAGAATAATAGCCTCCTCTTTCATGGAGAGATGGAAATAGAGAATATTAGTAGCCATGTATATAATATCTAAACAGATAATGTACATATATGACGTCTTAAGAAAAAGAAATGAAGCATTACTATCTGAATTACCTCTCAACTTAGTCTCCCCAAATTTTTGTTTGCTCATTTGCAATGGTTCATCTATTAAGTAACCATTTTGACTCTCTTAAGAGGGTATTTTGAGAATTATTTTTCCCACAGTCCTAGGATTCCCTAAACCTCAGAAGTTTTGAAAGAACCCTATAATAGATTCTATCAAGTTCTTGTTCTGCCACTGACTAGTTAGGTGGTTTTAAATATGACACTCTTTTTACTGGGTTCTGGGTTCCCCATACGTATAATTCTCAAGTATCAGTCTACTTTTAGATCATCTTTAAATTCATCTACAGTTCTATGATACTTCTAGGAAAAAAATATTTCACCTAACATTTAAACAGAAAACAACCTTTCAAGTAAAATAAATAAATAAAATGGTTTCACCGGAGTATCTTAGATGTCAATAAATAAGGCCAAATGCACACATTCTATTCTGAAGGTATAAACCTAGGAATGAGAAGGATTCCCCCCACTCTGGCTTACCTGCTTATGAGCGTGATCATAAGAATTAATATGATTGTCAAACTCCTGGTGCTTGTGATACTGCTTGTCACATAATTCACAGTAAAAGTTTGCCTTTACATCTTCCAGGGCCTTTGCTGTGGACTTCTCCTTTTCTGGAAAATCCTTTAAAGAAGGCAAAAATGTTGGTTATATTTCTCTAATAGCATAACCAGATCTCAGGTTAATCCAATTGTTATTTAATTTTATTGTGACTGAAAGAATATGGTGAGGCTCATCAGTTTTGGGAAAATAATGGCACGTTGGAAATAACTTTCAGCTCAGCCTTATTCCTAACTTACCAACAAATAATAATGAACTCTCTCAAAGAAGGCCATACCTGGGGCACCTAGGTGACTCACTTGGTTAAGCATCTGACTCTTGGTTTGGGCTCAGGTCATGATCTCACAGGTCATGGGATCGAGCCCCATCTTGGGCTTCCCACTCAGTGGAGAGTCTACTTGAAGATTCTCTCCCTCTTCCCCTCCCCCAACTCACATACTTGCGATCTCTCTCTCTCTCTCTCAAATAAATAAATAAATAAATAAATAAATAAATAAATCTTAACAAAAGAAGAAGAACCCCATAACTGCAGTCTGGTCATTCTCTTTCTTGCCATCCATTTTCAGATTGTGGTTCTGCTGACTCACTACCATTTCCTCTGCCAACCCAATAACTGATTTCAAACACAAGCCCCCACTGTTTCCTTGAAGCACCCATTACTACGAGGTCTCTTCATCATAGCATTAATTGGGACATTGATTACAATGTTTTATATCCTTCATCTACTGCTTCGTGTATTTTAGCCTCACTGAAATTGTCAGTGTTTAGACTTGCTATTCTCAGCACACAAAGTCTATTCCCATCTTGTTAAATTGGTGAGCTCCTACTCCTTTCCCAATACCCAGCTCTTTGTCCCCTCTGGAATGCTTTCCCATGACTTTACCAGGAGGACAAAGCCTCCATTTTGTTGCTTGTTACCAAACACATCTATGACCATTCATAAACATTTCCTCTTCTGATATTACCCCATATATTTCTGTGTTTCACACAATGCCATCTCAGCCAACTTATCTATCTACTCCATACAGTCTCCATGGGTGAACTTCATTCACACTATAGCTAGGCTCTTATTTATCTGTAGGCTCTAACTCCAAGATAAGTTCCTTCTACAAGCATTGATTCATGTTAGATGCTGCCAATGGGTTTACCACATATTTTTCAAAATTATTACCCTTACGATTTTGACTATGCTCTATCTCAAACAGAGTTTTGGTCACATCTTTCCTCTGCTTAAGCTCCTCCTGAACAGGAGAGAATATAGTCAGAGGAATTATAATAGCATTTTATGGTGACAGTTGGTAGCTACACTTGTAGTAAGCATATATAGAAAGATGTTGAATTACTATGTTGTATACCTGAAACTAACATAACATTGGGTGTCAATTATACTTCGATTAAAATAATAAATAATAATAATATAATCTTCTTGAATTCTCTCATTGCCTATAGAATAATAGCGATGAGTACTTACTGAGCATAAACTATGTGCCAGGTATTAAGCTAAGTATGGGATGAATTCTCTCATTTATTCCTCACACCAACCCTATAAAACTAAGTTCTTTTTTAACCTACATTTTACAGATATATTAATCAGCACTTAGAATCACACACTCATGGTCACTGAGTTAGTAAGTAGAGAGGGGATTTGAATTCAAACACCCTATGCCTAACTCCCTTGTTAATAAACAGCTGTACTTTACCATCTTCCTTAGGGCCAGTCCTCTTAATGCACCATACAAACTCCTTCCTACCTCATTAGTGTCATATTGTATCAATCCATGCCCCCATATTACTCCCCTTTGATTCTATCACCAGACCTGTCACATGATATTAAATGATCTGTTTTCAGGTCCATGCCCATAGGTCCTCTGAGGGCAGGAACTGTTTTATTCATTTTTGTGTCCACAATGCCAAACATATAGTCTAGCCCAGAGTTACCTATTTAATATGTATTACATAAATTAATGGATAACAGTAGCTCACATGTTCATGCCTCCCATCATTCTGCAAGTTCTCTATTATCTTTCTGCCTAAATAAAAGAATGACTGGCACATGGAGGATATCAAGTAAATACACATAACAAATGAATGGACAAAATAAAGGATGGATTTTAGTTCTGTTTCTCTAAAATGACTAACCCTCTATATAAAGAAGTCAGGCCATAAATCTAAATCTCAGAGCCACTGCTGACCAGATAAGAAAGCAAGCACAGGGAAGAGAAGCGGATTATCACAGGTTGGGTGAAGTGACGGAATAATTAATTTGGACAGGGGCACATAATGATTCAAGCCCAAATATAAGATGCTAACACACATGGCACGAAGGCAGGAAAGACATGAGTACGATTAGCAAACAACAAAACTAGACCAAACATCTAGATTGCCTGAGAGAGTTAAAGAAGGAATTTGGTTATATTATCAGCTGATGGGGGATATAAAAACTACCAACAGGATGTAACCAGTAATGAGAATGTGGACTTCAATTTCAGGACAAAAACCCAGTTGCTCAAAGAATTGAAATAATGGCATGTTAATGTTGTCACTTGAGAGTTGAGGCTGAAGTACAACATTGAGGTAGAGCTAAATCTTTGGAACTGGTAGGCTGACAATCGGGGAAATCATTAGTTCTCATCTCATCTTTCACACTAGGAATTTTTTTACATGTGCTTTACATATTGTGTACAATTTCAAAGGCTGGATTGGAACTAGGGACTACTTGGGTTTACCCATAGTTTTTCTTCCTTTATTATAACACCGGAATGACAGCCTTAGAAAAGTGACCATATGCCTTGGACACTGAGCACCTGTGCCTCAGCGCTCAAAAGTGCCTCAGCTTCATTAACCAGAGGCAGGGTGGCAACTGAGAACTCAGAGTGGCTAAAAATATACTTTCATATTATTCCAGATTATGTAAAGGATTTTATAACAACAGCTCAATGACCAGGGGTGAGGCTCCTTCAGTTACTCTTAGTATCTTCATTTAAACAACATTTATTTCTAAAACAACCTTTAATTATGACATTAAATGAATTTCAGTGTAAAATTTCATAATTATAACAGAGTTCTACCAACATTTTAGCCATCTTCAGTGAATGTTCACATTTTATAGTCATCAGACTAAATTATATATCCCATTTCTTACTTCATTTTCTTGCCAGGAAATGGTGCTGCTATTCCCATTTTCCTTCCTTCTAAGGGATTAATGATATTCCCCAGGATATATTCTAGTGTCCCTATTAAGAGAGGAGGAATACACACGTGGGATATAAATGCCATTAGCAAAGCATTCATACAGAGTTCACGATCCAGTGTGTCTATCAAATACAGAAGTAAGAGCATAAATTTAACAGCAGGTGACTGGGGGTCAGAAATGGGGAAGCTGAGACCTGAGAAGAGAAATCTCAGGCAAAGGAGAATATAAGCCAAGAGTTGGGTAGGGCTAGAGGAATCACAGAAGAAAGGAAAAAAAATAAGCTTCCTTAAGCATCTTTGGCAAAATTGGAAACTGAGGTTGGAGCTGTTGCTGACTTTCAGTAAAAGAACCGTGATCCAGGGGCCCATGACACCACCCAGTGTGAGGTGGGCCTGTTTTCAAGTGTGAAGTTGGAGCTGAGTTGGTCTAGCTGTATGTACCAGAAGGCCGGAGGGTAAGGGCTCAGTCTAGTAGACTAGTAAGGGAAGTATCACATAGTCTAAGTCTACCATTTAGAAGGCAATTTATGTTTAGTAATTTCATGAGTTCTATCAAATCAGGCAATGGTAAAGCAGGGCCCACTTTCCACTGTGTCATGCTGCTTCATCCCTCCATTGAAACACATAATCATCCAACTAACCATTAAGCATTGATATATTCAAGAATTGCTAAAAATAGAACTACTCTACAATCCAGTAATCACACAACTTGGTATTTACCCCCAAAATACAAAAGTACTAATTCAGAAGGATATATGCACCCTTAAGTTTATTGCAGCATTATCTACAATAGCCAAATTATGGAAGCAGCCCAAGTGTCCATCCATTGATGAATGGATAAAGATGAGGTGGTTTATGTATACAATGGAATATTATTCAGCCATAAAAGGGAATGAAATCTTGCCATTTGCAATAACATAGATGGAGGTAGAGAGTATAATGCTAAGCAAAATAAGTCAGTCAGAGAAAGACAAATCCCATATGGTTTGACTTACTTGTGGAATTTAAGAAACAAAACAAATGAACAAAAAAAAAAAAAAAAGAGAGAGAGAGAGAGAGACAGAGAGCGAGGCAAACCAAGAAATAGATTCAAGTACAGAGAACAAACTGATAGTTACCAGGGGGGAGGTAACTGGGGGATGGGTGAAATAGGTGAAGGAGATTAAGAGTGCACTTATCACGATGAGCACTGAGTAATGTATAGAATTGCTGAATCACTATATTGTACACCTGAAACTAATACAACATTGAATGTTAACTATACAGGAATTAAAACGGAAAACTTAATAAAAATGAAAAAATAAAAATAAATAAAAGTTTGTTATTTAACAACAAAAAAGGAAACTCTTATTAAGGATCTTCTAAATGTCAATTTCTTAAAGGGTCTTGACCTCAGAAATTTATAGTCTAAAGGGAAACAATTACATGTAAAATACTAAACAACAATAAATTGCAATAGAGTGATAATCACAGACTGTTATAGAGCATTACCTAATTTGGACTACTTAAGAATAATTAGAGGAAAAAGTCAAGGTGTTTTTTTTCTCTTTCTCCCATAGCATTAGATACACTGTCAGCACTCAGAATGTCTTGTCTTTTTGTTAAATGACAGGATGTTTTCACTGGTCAAATAACTTGGAAGGCAACTTAAGATGACAATTGTTCCCTGAAATAATTACACAATCTTTAAATATAGAGAGACACAGAACAAATATGAAAGAAGTAAAAATAGCTAGCTATTCTCAGTATCAATAAATTAAAAAAAATTAAAAATTGAATAGAATTCACAATAATACACTTGACACACAAGACTTAACATACAATTTTATCTTTGACTTGCTAGTTATTCAAAGTTCTCTTCTCACACTTTGCCTAGAAGAGGGGG
Source organism: Ursus arctos (assembly GCF_023065955.2). Classification (NCBI taxonomy): domain Eukaryota; kingdom Metazoa; phylum Chordata; class Mammalia; order Carnivora; family Ursidae; genus Ursus; species Ursus arctos. The sequence continues at coordinate 30,700,747 of NW_026622985.1, read as the reverse complement.
CTTTAGAAGCTTATTTAACAGAAAAAAATAACATTTATGAAGTGAAAGAAAGCTCCATGTTAACTATTCTCAATGATTCATTAAAAGGTTGAAAATGAATTATAAATTGAATATGACAGTTATCTTAACAAGAGTCATTTTTAAAACATTGGGTATTGCCAGTGGGCATTTTATGTTTCAGTTCAGTAGAATTCTGTAGTAATTAATTACTTTTAATAATTAATATTTTGGGTGCAGGGAGAGAAAAATGTACTTTTTTTACACCAAGAATTTTACATTCATGCAAATAACAGGTATGTGTGTAATGTGGCAAGAATGCTGCCTTAGAGTAAGGCATTTAATTAGAAATATGGGTGTTCTGCCACCAAATTATTTTATTATTGTAATGATGATTACACAGTAACACCCACTGAGCGTTCACTGTAAACCAGAAATCTGCTAAGCGCTTCACACTTGTTAACTCCCTTAATCTTCACAATAACCTTATGAAGTATTATCTATTATTATTCCATACAAAGATATGGAAGGCAAGGCACAAGCATGTTTAGAAACTCACTCAACACTGAAAGGCAGAAACTGGATTAAGAATCAGATTTGCCTGACTTCAGAGCTATTAATCATCATGCTAAAGGCTGCCCCAATTACTTAGCCTTCATCCAGAGGCCACAAAATTTCAAGCTACCTCTGCTAATTTTTTATGGATTTGGGTGATGCAGAGGCCCTAGCTCCCAGAGAGAGTAAGGGGAGTAATTATAATTTAAAAAATCTGTTAAACTCTTGAAGCTGAGAGATAGGCACTAGGAAAATACAAGGTGGTCGTCTTGTTTCGACTGGTTGTGAACATGTGCCCTGATTATTAAAAAGGAAGATAAAAAAATCAATTGCTGTTCTTCATATCTCCTTGATGGTAATACCAGCTCAGAGCATTGAGGATTGAATTCATATTCTTTGTATGAAAGCTCACATTTGACCTTTCACTGTTACGTGTAAGAGATTGCTTTAAGAATTCTAATATTCCCGAACCTGTTCTATTGTATTGGCCCCAAACAAAATCCTGCTTCAAAGAGAGTGCGTCCCCCACCCCGATTAAGTAGCAGTGGATTCAGAAAAGTCTTTGGTCCAAATTGTCTTCCTGAATCTTTGCAATGGACTGGGTAATGGAAAACTCACTTGGGAGGGCTTTATTCACTTATTTATTTTATTTTTGTGATAAGGAAAAATTATTCCTTGGAGACTGACTAGCTTGAGTCTCAGCCTCTCCTAGCAGTTTCAGTTATTTCAGTATAAATTAAGGGAATAATGAGTGGCTTGTAGGATTGCTGTGAGTATAAAATGAGTTTATTTTTAGGGAAGCACTTAGTACAGTGCATGGTAAAAGTAGGAGCTTGATGTCCAGGGATTCTGTGTGCATATGTGTTTATGTATGCATGTGCGCACCATGATATGCATATGACACCAGAAAATTATTTAAAAAACAGTACCATTCTCCCATGAGTCTACAAAGCAACTTTCGTTTTCTGATGGAAATTTGAGCTAGTGAGAGGAGCCCTTCTCATTCTCACCCCACCATCTCATAGGAAAGCAGTCAATCCCTGCTCATAAATGCAAATTTGGTTGACATAATTGGGATTTTCAGATGTTTTTATCTCATGATAACTGCTTAACTTTTGGACTTTTTTGGAATACCACACATTGTCAAGAGATCCTCATATATGCTCAGTTAACATTAATATCGCTAATATTGATTTTCCCAAAGACGTGACTGGCTTCTTTTATAGAAAGAATGGTCTTTGCATTATACAACATCTACCATGGTACTTGTTACTTAGAAAGCCTCAATAAATACTTGTTGAATAAGTGAAACTAATGAATTAAAAAAGCAATGCTATTCCCACTACATAATAGTGTGGCCTACCCTGGCCACGTACGTCTATCATGAATTAAACTGTTGAGGTGATGGTAGAATAAGCAGATGAGGATGCTAAACACATGGAACTTTCAGATTTCTAGAACAACATCTTTTAAAAAAAAATGTAGATTCTGAGGTCTAAGGAGCTTATTGAAGAACTAGCGTAAAGGAAGGAAGGGGAGCTCTGCACACAGATTCACGAGTACAACTACAGATTCTTGACTTCAGTACTCTTCCCATTTGGCCATAATCCACTCTTCTTAAAATTCATTAAGAATCAAGTGTGGGTTCCCCAGATTTGAAATAGAATACGACCAGAGTTACACCTTTCCATCAATGCCCAGGGCGGTGTGATGTCAGCCACTTCCTAGATTTGAAAGAGTGCTTTTCCCATCTTATTAATAATTCGTTTAAGGTGCCCAGATTAGAAGATTAATACAACCACATTAAATATATGAACTTGTCTCTGGGTAGCATGGTTGGGAGATGATTTGGCATCCTTTCTCATTTGGAAAGAAATGACAGATTTCTGACTTACTAGCAAGATGGCAGAGTGATGATTGCGTTTCTGCTCATGAAGTAACAATTAAATACTTAAAGTTTGCTTGTATAACTGCTTATTTTGGAAAAGCTTTCTAATTGGCTGCATTTGAACAGAGACTATTTTTGACCAACACATGCATTTCCACTGGAACCGCTGTTCATCAGCATTCTACACCACCAACTACATCTTCCTCAGCATAAATTAATATACAGTTCTTCCACCAGAAAAACAATTTAGAAAGAGAATAAGGCAGTTCCAGATGCACCCTAAGATAATCATAATAGTAGCTATTGCTTCATTGCTTACCTGAGCTTGTCTGCCATGGAGGCACAAAGGGGCAGGTATAATTTCGAGATTGCTTATTGATCGAATACAGATGCTACAATGCACATGTTTTAAAGGTCATGAATTGGTTTACAGAGGTTTTTAACCACCAATGAAACAGTAAAATACACATAAGCTGATGAGCCTTGCTGGATACAATATAATATTAGCTCATCAAGGTGCAAGGACCATCAATCTCTAATGGAGAATATTCCAGCCCTCATCAGTAAAACCAAACAGTATACTTGGGTTGGGGAGAAAAAGAGGATGCATGAAAAGATATGTAAATTAACCCAGGGTCAGGGAAGTGGTTGAATCCATTAAATAGCAGTCCTTGGCCTGTGAGCATCCATTAGTGAATACATGAATGAATAAATATAGTGAGTGAAGGAATAAATACATTTGATTTCTTTCTCACTTTTTGCCTGGTTATTTATAGTGCTAAAGGGAAGAGAATTGGAATGTCTGAAATATGGATGGTGGTGTCAAAACCCATTTAACTGTACAACTCAAGAGTGAATCCTAATATAAAGTACAGACTTTGGCTAATAACAACATATCAATATCAGTTCATCCATTGGAACACACTAACCCACCACACAAATGCAAAATGTCAATAATAAGGGAGATTAGATGTAAGAGTTGAGATTATATGGGAATTCTCTGTGCTTCCTGCCCCATTTTTCTGTAACCTCAAACTGTTCTTGAAAAAATGTCCATTATTTAAGGAAAAAAGTATACAACAAAATCACAAAATCACAATTTAATAGACCTGCCTTCACTGAACTCAAAGAAAAACAATGAATGGTGTAAGAATAATCAAATCCATGCTATGTTATGCATACAGCTGAGCTTGAGGCATGCCAAATGACAAATGTGAGCTGCTTTGTATGGAGAGATCTTGAGACTCAGTTCCTCTCTGTCATTTTCCTTGAGACAAAGAGCAGCCCTTGCCACCCTTCCAGAAAAGCAGGACCTACTGACAGACCACATTACAATCATTCGATCCACTAGAAATCCAAGGGCAAAATTTCTATATTTGAAAGAAAGATTCTAGGATGTATCTATTGTGTGGGTGTGTAAAATATGATAAGAAAAGGAATTTTCTTCCTCCAGACTGAAATACTGTTCCATTTATAAAGGTAGTAATTATCACCCCATCCATTCAGCCCACAGATATGTATAACTGTAATGAATATAGACATATTGCATTCATCTAAATTGAATACATTTAAATGAATACATCCATTGTGCATTAGAAAGTACCCCCATTTAGCCATTACTCCTGCTGTAACTACTTATTGTAAAAATGCAATTAATAGTGTCTGACATTTCATTTTCGAATAAGAGAAATCGATGAAAAATGTCAGGTAACTAAGTTTTCTAGAAAGTTACAAGTGACACCTGCTCAATTAAAACCATTTTTTAAAATTCAATATTCCTAACAGTTATTGAGGGGAGAAATGGTCATTCAGAGATGCTGATCTACACGTTATTTCACCTTTGCTTGGGAACTGACTGCAAGCGTGTGCTCTCAGATATATTCAGGTGTTTGTCAAGTGAGTTCTCATTCCCAGGCCTTTTCGGGTTGTCCTGGGTCTAATCTGTATAGTTCTAAAAAATTGTGTTTACATTCTTTATGTACTAAAAACAGGCCTGGAAACTCCTGAAGCAATGGACTGAAAATAGTACAATGCCAATGGCTTTGCTTTTAAGGACATGCAAGCCAGATAAATGCCCCAATGCCCAGGGCATTGTCTCTGTTTTCCTGAATGTCCGCTCTCGTGTCTGATAAAAAGTCTACTACATTTGGTTTACTTGTTCTATAACCCAGAGATGTTTAAAAAGTGAATGTGCTCACAAAGACACTTCATTATTTCAAACTGGCTGCTCCAGGCTTCTATCTATTGCAATTCTAATAGGTAATTTACTTTCAAACTTCGAGAAAACTAGCAATTGTGAAAGAAGCATGCTGTATAGAAGCTCTGTGACTCAAATCTTGAAATATTAACTGCAACCTGGGAAAATGTGTCAAAGAAAGGAAAATCTATTAAAATGTGAGTTTGGGAAAAAGGCATTCACATGGGCTCAAGGAAATGCTGTAAACTAGATTATGTTCATTTCAAGGTCATGAAATGATGTACAAAAGCCTGGCTCCATTGTCATATAATTTGGAAGAAATATTTGTCACTTATATTTTGTCCATTTATTATTATTCTCATAGAACTTTGCAAAATGTGGTTTAGTGACTTCAGAAATCCCTAAAAGCAAAGTCTGTATACCAGTTTTATGGGTACACACTTGCTTCTTTGAAAACAACCTAAAAACACTTGCCAGTTGAAGTCAGAAAGCCTGGTTAGCTGGAAAGTGTGGCCAAAGTCAATTTGTGTCATAATGGTGGTACCAATGGCACATCCCACCCAGATTGTGGCAAATAGACTATAGTCGTTACAAATTTTCACTGCTTGAGAACTTGGAGAATTTGTACTTACTGTTAACACCAGGACCAATTTAATAAGCCATATAGCTGTGCTCCAAACTATGATGCATGTGTGTGCATGCGCTCACGTAGGTGCATGCACTTTGGATAGAGCCAGTCTAAAGACAGAGCAAGCTACAATAAAACAGAAGTTGTGGGTCCATCGTAAAAGAAGTGGCATACAAAAGTTAGAATCATTATAGAAGCATGTAATTGGGTAGACTTCAGAAACTCTTCTCCAGATAAAGAGATTTAATCCAGAAGTTTTATGTTTGCCCAGGCTGGTGTAGGATAAGGAGATCCAGGATGAGAACTGAAGTTGACTTCTATCTTTGAGACCAATGGTAGAACAATTAATATTATCTCTTCATATGGAAAATGAGATAGAACTAAGGGACTAGATTTTTGTGTCTCTGAAACTCAAGTATAAATGAATATTCAGTCTTTAAGCTGATAGAGATGTAGACATAGATACAGATATTCCCTTTCTTTTCTTAAAACCACACAATCAATATCTATTTAACATGTTTAGAAAATTACGTTCTTCCTCTTGTAATGCCAGAAATAGAAAATTTTCAGTTTTAAACCATCTTCTACAGAAGGAGAATCACCCTTAAATACAGAACCCCCCTTCTCCTTTTTCCCCTAAGCTTAAAAAAAGCATTTACTGTTGCATTAGTCCATAGACGGTTAATTACAGAGAGTTATTGGGGATTGAGCGCTGAATTTAGCCAGTGCTGAAGACTGACTCTAGAAAGGAAGAAGCCACCTTCTTTTCTGATATTGGGATGGGAAGGAAGAAAAAGCAAAAAACAAAAGAATTCATACCTCAGACTTTTTTTTTTTTAAACTTTTCTATGCTGCCCTTGAAGGAGTTTGGGGTAGGGTAGGGATTTAGTTGTGTTATGAAGATTTGTATTAGTTACTGTGCTATTCCACTGCACAAGATAATGCAACACACAATTGCTGTTTTCAAAGACTCTCAGACCACCTGAGGGGCTAGAATTAATTCACAAATTGCAAGCCACAACACAAAGGGATATATAATCATTTGGTGGGGGTTTAAAGTGCTGTGTGTATTTAGAGAAGGGAACTAGCCATCTGTTCTGTAATGTGCCTACTTACCTAAGCAGAATAATCCCTATTATGATAGAATTTTATAATGAGTCTAAATTAATAGTCTTGGATTTGACTTTTACATATAAAAAATGAATAATACCTGATGGACTCGTTAATTCCAGAGTTTAAGAAGGTACATAAAGTATTGCTGAAAATGAATGAACCTACATCATGTGATGTGAATAATACAGATTTTACTCTGTATACTAGTAAACAAGAAGCCCCCTAAACCTTAGGAAGGATGTGACTCCTATCCCCCATTTCCTCTTCTTTTCCAGCTGGTATTATTTCTGATCAGTAGGTCAGATCGGAATGATGTTCCTCTGCTGTTCCTCTGTACACTCCTTGTGATTATTTTCCCAGAACATCTCTCTTGAACTTTATGCTTCTTGTTTCAGAGTTCTCACACAAAGTCTGAGTTCACTATGAACTTCCAAAGCACAGTTAAGTGATTAAAAAAAAAATTGGATTCCTATAGATGGTTTCTCCTCCATCCATTATGCCATAGAAAAGCCTGACTGGCTGCTGTCTGCTTAAATACTCTGGCTGGAATCTGTATCCTTATTCATGACTGCATTTCAGAAATATCTATTTTGTATTAGCTGCAGTGATGGCAGGGGTCATTTATACCCCTTTTAGTAGAAACAAGTCTCTTTTGTAATATAAAGAGAAAAGAAAACCTTCCCTGATAGAAACAATGATGCCCTTAAACTTTGAAATAAATACATTAGGCATTCCCTAGGAGCAGCAGCAAAGATTCAGGCAAGAGCATCCCTCGTCATTTACTGAATGCCCAAATATCACAATGGTTTTACTTTAGGGAAGAATGCCAAGAGACAGGAAAATAAGAAATAAAACCTCGGTAAGGAATATGGACAAAGACCTGGAAGAGGAGAGAAAAGAAACACATGGAGTAAATAGAAGAACCTATATTCTACAAGGAAGGAGTGGGACAGAAGGCTAATGAGAAGGAAAGAATGAGATTTGTGGCATCGCAAAGTAGAATTTCAAAACAATAAACTGGAGGGGAAAAAAGGGATAAGTCATATTTTCCTTAGTCCTAGGTAGTTTTTTTTAGCCTGGGGGAACAGTGGAATGTAGATCTTTTAGGATTGTCTATGACGCGAAATTTATTTGTGGAGACTTGAAAGTATAGAAAGGTCAACAATATTTACATTGCATATGAATCATCTTGACCTTGACATTCTCAGACTGACAGAGTTCATATCATTGTTCCTCAATAGGCAACCTTTTGTCAGGAGATATTTTTCAGGAGTCAACACGTTTTGTAGTAAATTTGTCTCAGTTGGAGATTTAAAGACCAGGACAGGAATTCAAAGATTGGAAATAAATATTTACTAAGTTCTTACTGCGTTACTATTGGTGTGTTAGGTGCCACAGGAACCGTATAAGACCCAAAAGGTATTATCCCTAGACTAAAAGAATGTATGGTTAGCTACTGGAGGTAAAACATGAGGGAAATAAGGGAGCACTTCACATAATAAAGAGTAAAAGCATTTAGGAGGTACAGAGATTGGGGTCAGGAGTCTGAATCTTAATTCAACCTTTTGTAAACTCCATGGCCCTTCATTGCATCATTTAACTTCTGTAAAACAAGGATAAAAATGTCATTCTCACAGGATAATTGTAATAATTAAATAAGGTCAAACATAAAAAGCACCTAATACAGCTCCAGGCACCACACAGCAGTCACATAACTGTAAGTAGATAGAGGCAGAGATAGAGGTATGTGAATATAGAAAATAAATGTAGTCTTCAATGCTAAGGAAGTGGGCCAAATGGAAAGATGAAGCAGGAATGGTGTCTAGGAAGGCCTCAGTTTTGAAACTATTAACAGTGGAGGAGGCAATACGTTCTTGTGGTTAGGAGTATAGTTCTGTGTCGGGCAACCTGAGTATAAGCCAGAGCTCTGTTCTTCATGTGTGTAAAACACACAGCAATTCCAAGTGGATGTGTGCCTTCAACTATAAAACAGGAGTGTGAGATAATAGCAACCAACCCAGAGGGCCACTGTACTCATCATGGAAACAAACCAAATGAAATACTTGGCATAGCGCCAGCCTCACGTTGCTCTTTGTTTGGTTACTTCGGGTGTACTTCCTGGTTGGGGAGTTTGTTTGGTTTTCATTTTGTTTTTACAGAGTTTAGCAACAAATTGAAGAACATGGCATTGGATCTGAACGTGATATACTGTGACAGTTAAGGACAAACAATGGGCTGGTTAGAGTGGACATGTCTGAGACTGGGGGAGAGTCCTTGAGGACTGCACCAAAAATATGTTGGCTCCAATAGGGAAGGGAAAGCATGCCTCCCATAACTGCCACCCAAACAGTGTAAGTAAATAAAGAATGGGCCCACAAAGTCCAATAAAAAGAATTTCTTCCCACAGGGAAGAGATGTAGTTATCTGTACCCGACTGAGTGATGTACTGTGTAGATGACAAGTTTTTCTTCCTGTGGGACCTGTCTTTGTGTTGCAAACTAAAGGGAAAAAATTTAATGCAAAAACAAGTGAAGTTTCGGTCAGACACTTAATCATACTCCTATGAGGACACTAGTGCCCTTTATTGCTGACTCTTTTATTTCCAAACTCCCTATGGCGCCATATTCCAGATAAGTTACTTGTTAGAAATAATGTTCTTTGCATTAAACATACATTTTCCTTTCTGTAAATAGGCTCTGCTTTCTACTACAGATGTTGAGCTGAGCTGGCTTCCTGACCTGGCCTTTTGCTACCGTGTCTTTTGGATTTCTGCCTTTGGCACAAGTACAGATGGACTAATTTTTTTTTTTTTAAGATTTTATTTATTTATTTGACAGAGATAGAGACAGCCAACGAGAGAGGGAACACAAGCAGGGGGAGTGGGAGAGGAAGAAGCAGGCTCATAGCGGAGGAGCCTGATGTGGGGCTCGATCCCTTAACGCCGGGATCACGCCCTGAGCCAAAAGCAGACGCTTAATCGCTGTGCCACACAGGTGCCCCTGGACTAGTTTTTTTTAATGTACTTTTTTTGTTATTGAAAAAAAGCTTTAGATGTTTTCTGTTACATTTCTATTACTCTATACAAAGTGTAATTTCAAAGTTTATCAATTTGTAACATATAGGAATCTACCTGTTAGATAAACAATAAATAATCTTTACTCATTCTGCAATGGCGTGTATTAAATTCTACTACATTTATGTGAAAATATTACTTAGGTGTCATGACAAATAACCTCAAGGTCACTTTATTTTTTATTTAATATAAAACATGTGCACCTTCCAGTACCTTTCACTGATTGCAACGTGACCTTATTTATTCTATAATTCATTAAAAGAAAAAATATTCGTACAAATGGTATTAGTATTGGACAGAAAAAAGCATTCACTCAAGGTAACCACAAACTTGGAAGGTGATTAGAAATGATTTTGAACATTGTACATTTTATTATTAATAATGAATGAATAATGAATGAATGTAGGTTCTAACTACAAAGGCTATCCAGACTCACACCAACTATTTTGGTTCTTTAGCAAAACTTTCAAAAAGACTTATGTGTGTATATGTTTGTGCGGTAGCATTTCCATAAAATACTCCCTTTTAACCTGCCTTAAATCAACTCATTATTTGATCAAGCCAATCATATAATCAAATATGAATTTTAAAGGTTTAATTATCTGTGGATTATGTCAATTCTTCTGTTGTCCATTTAGTTAATATTTTCATGAAAACCTGGATGGTCTAAGGTCAGTGTTCTATTCATCAGTCTTTAATGACCAGATCTGTATGTTGAAACACACAAGATGTCATTATTTTACTGGATGTTTAGCAATGTCTAAGCATTCAATTTGCTAATCAATTGAAGAACAATTGATTCAGATAGAAACAAGGTCTTATTTCTTCAATATTCAAAACTAAGATGTAAGAGATTTTCCACTTTCTTGTGTCCCCATTTAACTAAATCAAATTTAATTTCACTAATGCATAAATTGTCTTTTCTAATGTGGAGGGAAAAAAAATCAAGAACCTAAGTGTGTTCTTAAAAGCTAACTATGAATTCCAATGAGTAATCAAGTGACAAGTATATTAAATTAAGAGTTAAGATTCTTGTTTCCTCATTAGTAAATTTTCAAAAACATTTCTCCTTTCTTATTTTACTGGAGAGCTAGAAACAGGAGATACACTGTGAAAACTCATGCCATATACAAAATATGATTGCAATCAGATAGCCAATGGGAGAAAAAAGGGAAAAGAAATGAAAGAGCTATGAGGCAGATATGTTTTTTGGTAGAGACAAATTTGCAAAAAGAAGCCATCAACAAATGGTGAGCTAGTGGTGTGACTAAAACTTGTACATATTTTGCAACTGCTTTTTATCCTCTTCTGGTCAGATTTTTGTAAGAACCTATATTAGCTCTAAAGGAATTCTTAAACTTGCTATAGTCAGGCACTAGGGACTTTACATTCTGTTTTATTTTGTTTTGTGTGGACTAGGAATTGAAGGATTTGAAGCTGAATTCTTAAACGCCTCACACACCTTACCAAAAGGCTAATTAAGTATTATTTGTTTTGTTGTCACTATAGAAGAGTTTTCATTTCTTAAGTTTTTATATAAATGGAAGCATGTACTCTTTTTGTCTGACTTTTCACTCAGTATAACTGTTTTGAGTTTAATCCATGTGTCTATCACTTGCTCATTTTTATCATAGGATGGTATTCTATTGTATGGCTATTATAATTGTTTATACATTTCCCCTTGATGGGCGTTTCGTTCTTCCTGGTGGTACTCTCAGCTGGGGAAGGAGTGAAAGGGTTGTAGGGGTAGAAGGAACTATAAAGGGGCACTAGAAAACATTTGGTGATATATATATATATATATATATAATATAAATAACCGAAATATATGAGATGATCTTGATTGTAGTGATGATTTCATGGGCACATACCTATGTCATAACTGATTAAACTGTACACTTTAAATATATGCAGTGCTAAAATATCAGTGATTAGTTTTTCTAATTTATTTTCCATACTCCTAATAAGAATTCTTGAATCTCCCATGTTAAGAAAAGATCTGGGTAGATATTATCTCAAACATGGCAACAGTAATGCTTCCTCCCAGGATATAATTATTTCTTCTTTATCTCATTCTAAAAATTAAAATTATTTTCATAGTTTTATATAAATGTCAAAAATAATTTTGTTGCCAGGTAAAATTTCATTCACACATTTACCTTTCCATGAGTAAGGTACAACTTACTATGGAAAATATGCTTGGAGGATGTACTTCTAAAAATCCAGTTCAGATTTCTCTCCCTGCCACTTGGCTACAACATTTTTATTCTGCTCCTTACATAATGTTCTCAGGCAATTATTTTTTTTCTCTTTTTCCATGTGTCCTGTTGGGCCTGGTGATATATTTTACCTTTATTTTATGGACGTGGTAGAGAATGTTTAAGCTCATGGTGTACCAAATGTCATTCAAACAATTTTCTAAGATATAGATTTCATGATTCATTACAGAGATAAAAATATTACTGAAGTGACAACGAGTGGTTCAGTTGAGGAAATAGTTAATTCATATACCTTGTAGGCATAGCCATCAGCTGATGAGTTAGTCATTCAGCATTTGGTTGAAAGCAAATTCGATAACCTGATGGACTATTTTTTGTACTCTATTAGTGTTTATGAGGCATTAACAATATTCAGGTGACAATTTTGGATGATACAAGATAATTTCTTGTACCTTATGGCTACTTGACAGTAAATGCTGATCATGACAAAGCAGCAATGAATTATATACTGAAACTAACTGCTCATTTGAATATTTTATAGATTCAAAAAGAATACTAAAAATTAAAATATTGACAAATATTGATACTCAAATTTCCAAACTTACTTTTGTGAAATACATATAATAATTTGGTATTGAAAACTAACATTTGGGGCACCTGAGTGACTCAGGTGGTTAAGCCTCTGCCTTCGGCTCAGGTCATGATCCTGGAGTCCCAGGATCAAGCCCCATGTTGGGCTTCCTGCTCAGTGGGGAGTCTGCTTCTCCCTCTCCCTCTCCCTCTGCGCCTCCCTGCCAGTGTTCTCTCTTGCTCACTCTCTCTCTCTCAAATAAATACATAAAATAAAATTTAAAAAAGAAAATGAACATTATAGGGATGCCTGGGTTGCTTGGTGGGTTGAACATCTGAGTCTTGATTTCAGCTCAGGTCATGGTCTCGGGTTCGTGAGACCGAGCCTCGCATCAGGCTCCAAGCTCAGAGTGTAGTCGGCTTGACCCTCTTCCTCTGCTCCTCCCCCCCAACTCTCTCGGTTTCTCCCAAATAAGTAAATAAATAAACTTAAAAAAAAAGAAAATGAACATTTTATAGGTTTCATATAAATTTGAATTGTTACTCTTGAGAACTTAGTTCTATTTAGGCTGATTTTTTTTAAAATTCTGTCTTTAGCAAACATTTATCTTACCTACCTAAATGGGACATATAAATTTTAAAAGTTATTCATATGAAGAAAATGCAATAAATGATGTGTGAGCCTGGTTTTGAGGTAGGAAGGGAGACCTAGGCTCTGTACCTAGACTTACCTCCAGCTAGATGTGTGTGACTTCACTCATTCTCAGTTTTCTTACCTTTAAAAAAAGGGTTTGATTGACAAGTTTCTTTTGAACTCTAAGATTGTACCATTAATTTTTGTCTTTTTGGAAGAGACTTCTTAAATACTAACATGTATGTTTGAGGGGAAAAAGATTCAGTTAAGATTCTCAGTTTTCTTACCTTTTCTTACCTTTAAAAAAAGGGTTTAATTGACAAGTTTCTTTTGAACTCTAAGATTGTACCATTAATTTTTGTCTTTTTGGAAGAGACTTCTTAAATACCAACATGTATGTTTGAGGGGAAAAAGATTCAGTTAATAGAATATTTCTGACAATAAAATGTGAAGATGAGGAAAGGGTTCTGGGGGGAGGGGAGGTGGAATTATTCAGGCTTGCAGGTTTCTGCGATGATTTACCCATTGACAGAACCCATGAATACTTACCTTTCCAACCCTGTGCCACTGTAGACAAAGCCCAGGGCACAAGAAGACATTTTACCATATGTCACCTGTCACACATTCTTAAGAGTTAATAACATATCAAAACCTTCCAAATATTTTACATCAAGTTATTCATGCCAAAATAAGGCATCTGATTATATAATTACAGTTTAAATGTGTTGACATCCACTCATTAAGCCTGTTTTTTTTTCCTTTACTTTGTTTTTATTTTCAATTTGTTTGGAACTGCCTTAGTTTCTACTCCATCAAGATAAATGACTGAAATAAATTAATATAACATTTTTATTGATGTACCTTCTCATTTGCAATCCACTAGTGAGAAAGAATATGATGGACTGAAATTTGTAAGGTGGAAAATATTCTTTCAGTTAAATGAACTTCTAAGTCAGAAAGAAAAAGAAAAAGATTTAGAAATTGAAAGGATCAATCCCAACCACTAAGAGCTAAAGTTAATTCCCTGCCAATGGTGGTGAATGCAGTGATTAGAGGAGATATGCCTTTGCATTTCCAAAGTGGTGCTCCACACAGCAATGTTCCAAGTCTAGAGTGAAGAATTCAGCCACTTTCCAAAAAAATCAAAAGCCTCTGAAATGTGTGCTTTTGCAAATAAAATGCTGAGAGTAACTTTGGAGTTATATTCCAAGACAGTCATCAGGGTTGACAGAATCTATCAGATCTTGACAGAAAGATTTAGATTAGAAAGGCAGGGGCTAGAGAAGTTGGTTTGTCCATCAAGGTCCTTGGAATGATTGTTTCCGTGGAGTTTAAATTGCAAAGGGCTCTTATTATTTCTAAAGTGAGCAGAAGAAAAGTGATTTTCTCAGTTGGCCGAAAGATGTATTTATAGATGCAATACAACTATTAAGCCGTATCACTCAAGGCTCATGTAGGTGAACATATATATTGTTTTCTTTTTCTAAACATCTTTTCTTAATCAAGAAAAGATTACTATTGGGAAAGAGTTATTTAGATGGTTGGCATAGGGCTTACCAGGAACTACTGCTCAGATATGGACAAGGTTGTGTGCCCTTTTCTATATAAAAAAAGAGTTGGGGCAGGGTATGTAACCTTTAAAAGGAATACAAATAGAGGAAAAGAATGAATTCTGAATTTTTTTTTACTCAGGTGTTTGGTTTTAGGCATTTGGCTACATGATGATAGTTTAATTTCTTTCTGTTTTTACCCTTTTTTTTTTTGCCTCTGATTTTGGGGGTAGTTCTTATAAAAGAGTATCATACAAATTTTACTATATCAAACAAGCTTTCTCTACACAAGAATAAAAATGTGTCATTTATAGTGAGATATCTTCTTATTCACTCAAAGACTAACTTTGAAGTAGCACAGAGTAAACTTGCTTTTAAAACGTTCATCCTTGAGACTCTTACTGAGGGTGGCTCAGTAGGTAATGTGTCTGCCTTTGGCTCAGCTCATGATCCCAGGGTCTTGGAACCATGTCCCATATCACGCTCCTTGCTCAACAGGCAGCCTGCTTCTCCCTCTGCCTGCTGCTCCCCCTGCTTCTGGGCTCGCTCTCTCTCTCTCAAATAAATATATAAAATCTTTTAAAAAATAAATTAATTAAAAAATTTAAAGTTCATCCTTTTTTTTTTTTAAACAGGAATTCGTACTTGAACTGTATTGTGTATAATGACATTTCTAAGATATTATTTCCAAATAAGCATCTAGGTTAATACCTACATTTTGGATTGTCTCCTGTGATTCTCTAGAGCAACTTGAGTCTTAGACTCTAAAAATGGAAACAAGTGTGTAGAGTAGCTTGCATGGAGAAGGATAAGAGTCATGCAAGCTAAGGACCCCGACAATGAAATCCTTGTCTCTAGTAAAGAAGTGTTGGGAGTTATATTTTAAGTACCAGAAAAAAAAAACCAAACAAACAACCAAGCACCAAAAAAGAATTATTTGTAAATACTGAAGTCATGAAATAACTCAAACACAAAACCCAAAGAGACGAGAACAAGAGAAAGGAACTGACATTTAAAGTTGACATACCCTATGTTAAATACCTTATAAAGACTATATACCTTATGAAGACCATTACATCATCCATGAAATGAATCCAAAACTGGAGTCTGTAAGCTGCTCTACTAGGTCTGCAGTTTCCACTCCTACTTATTAGAGGAAAATTCAGTATATTGAAAGCAGAGCAAAGGGTATTGCTTTAAATGAAGTGTGTGTGTGTGTGCATGTGCACGTGTGTCTGTGTGTCTGTGTACATAGGGTTGGAGTCCTACAACCCATGGGCTTGCCCAGAGCACCCTTGAGCAACTCTGCTCAATGTGGATACTACACAGCTAGGCCATCTCTAAAGACCCTCTGCCTCATAAACTCAATGATTTCATCATCCTATTCTGATCTTATTCCAAACCACCTTTCTTACATCTAATCTTAAACCAGACCAGGCTTTGCAGGATGGAGAGCCAGGAAGTAGTTTGCCTGTTTATTGGAATTTGCTTGATTTCATAGAGACAGCAGCTCATAAAAAGGCTAACTGTATAAAAGGTTGGAATGAAGGGCCCACAAAAAAATTTATCTTTGCCTGTCACTTCTGCTGTCTTCCAAATGACTCAGGCCTCCCAATAAGATCCCGAATTTGGAAGCTGCATTTTCAAATACCAGAAGGATTTAGACACGAATGTGCAGATGGTTGTACAAATAAAATGACTGTCACTGACTTATTTTTCTTCATAAAATGAGTGCTATGATTCTGGCTAATCTTGTCACAGCGATTTTACCATTAAGGCAGGCATTATTTGAAAATTAAAAGCATTCCATTTTTCATTCACATCTGAAATTTGCTCTATCTGAACTTGCAGATGTACTTAGAAATACAGGATTTGGAGCTAAAGAAAAAAAAATGAATAAGCAGGTGGAAAACATGCTACATCCTTCCTTAGGGGGAAAAATATATTTTTAAACAGGAAATTAGTTTTATAGATTTTTTTTCTACCAGTATTATCCTGACTTTTCTCCTGCATGGATGGGCAGACCAAGCTAGATTATTCCTCTGGGATTTTCAGAGTCCTTTGTGTGCTCCAATATAGCTCACGTATGGTTGTCCAATGAATAATGTCATTTGGGTCACTTGACTCATAAACAAAACACATATGCTTAATTCCTGCATGATCTGACTCTGGGACACTTTGCAGTCTTGTTCCTCACGGTGCTCCTGTACATATTCCTATCAGGATAAATGACTCATTATTTCCTCTCAATAGCCATTCTTTTCCCTCCTCTGTACTCCCTGCTCTAACTCTTCTTCGTGGAATGCCATTCTTATGCCTCATCATGTTTGTATTTCAGCCAACATTCAAAACTGAAATCATCTGCTATATCTATTCCGCAAAGCCTATTATTGCCAAAAGCAATCCTTTGCCATGAGCCCCCATTGCCCTTAAATTCTTTTCATATGATTTGTGTCAATTCTTCATTGCATATATACCTGGTCTTTAGTGTCTGTTTCTTGAAAACACAGATCATACCCATGTTTGGTGGGATTTAACACTTTTCCTAGTACAGAGGAGACGTTCAACGTATACACTTTTGAACTAACTTGTGGAGTTAGTACAGAGAAACGCTACCTGTAGCCAAAATACAATCCTGAGCAGAATCAGATAATTGGTAGATCAAATCAAAGAATATGGACCAGCAATGCAAATATTCCCCTCGACTCTGATCATTTCTACTGCAAAATAGTTTCCATAATCATGGCACAACTCTCTCTGCTACCCGCCCTTATGGAAACAGAGGCAGAGAAGGACTCTGGCTGCCTGTCGTCTTAGTTCTCAGGAGGAAGAGGCAAGCTTGTTTATTTACAAAGTAAGTGAATTTCAAGAAAAAGTGAATTTAATATTCTTTCTTTTATACTATTTAAACATGGTGTTTCCAAGAGCTAATTGTAAAACATACTCCTCCAGGAGTATTGGCCAACAATAAGAAGAAATTATTTCTTGGGTTTTACCTAGCACATGCTTATCACGGACAGCAGCTACAACTACACTAGTCCTCTCATACCATGTCTTGACTTCTATTACACTAAATTCTTCTACTGCCACACATAATTCTCATGAACATTATAGTATGCTGTACTTTTTGAATTTGGACTGCTGATAAGGTCAAGCTCAAATTAGCTTAGCCTTTCTTTGGAGAATGTGTTTTAACAATACCTCTAAGTGTCTCTTCATGTGTTATCACGAGTTTTGATTCATGAATGCCACCCACACTACTATGCTTCTTAAGAACAGAATGAATAAAAGCAAGTGATTTAATATCTATAATGAGGTAGCACACCACTGTAATAGCATCTTTAAGAAAGGGCAATTTCCTATCTGATCCTGTTTGAATTAAATGTCATCTGCTCAAAGTTAATTTGTAGGAGTTTCTATTTGAATTTATCCTCAATTCGGAAAGCCTACAGGTTGAAATATTAAGAATGTATTGTATTGATTTGGTGGCTACTAGAGAATAAGCTGGCACGTAACATGTCTCTTAGGAAGTTGCTCCTAGCAAGAACATTTACTAAAGTGCACCTTATAAAACATCACGTGCATACAGTCAGGGCACAAATCATCTCGATAAGTTTTTACAAAGTGGGCCCATCCTTTTAGCCGGCACGCAGATCAAGAAGCGGAGCATCCTCCAGCCTGCGGAATATCCATCAAGCCCTCCGACGGCCCCTCTCCTGCAAAGATCATCCATCTAACTCTACTACAGTCTAGCTTTGCCTGGGATAGATACTATCTTAGTGCATTTGAGCTGCTGTAACAAATATCATTCACTGAGTGATTTAAAAAGCATTTATTTCTCACATTTCTGGAGGGTGCGAAGTCCAAGATCAAGGCACCAACAAATCCAGTGTCTGGTGACGGCCCACTTCCTGGTTCAAGGAAGGCAATTCCACTTCAGAAGATATGTGGAAAATATTCAAAACAGTGAACGAGCAGTTCTTGCTGTGTTCTTACATGGGGAAAAGAGCAAGAGAACCTCTGGGGTCTCTTTCATAAGGGCATTAATCCCATTCATGAAGGCTCTATGCTCTCATGACCTAATCACCTCCCAAAGGCCCTACTTCCAAATACCATCACACCAGGAATTTTAACATATGAATTTTTGGGAGATGCAAATATTCAGTCCAAAACAGAGAGACAGAGAGATAGAGAGATAGACAGATTGACTCATCAGCATATGTGCTTTTGTATCTGGTTTCTTCTCAAAATTATGGTTATCACATTCATTTATATTATATATAAATATCTATATTATATATAGATAATATATATATAATATATTATATTTGCTTTCCTCACTGTATGGTATCCCATTATAGGAATATACCATCATTTATTTATCCATTCCATTTTTGAAACATACTTGTGTTGACTGTAGTTTGGGACTATATTGAATAGAACTTAAATGAATATTTTTAACATATCTTCTGAGGTGGAATTACTGAGTCTTAGGATATAAATATGTTCACCTTTATTAAATATTTTATGTATAGGTTTAATGTAACTATTTTTATACTTATATAATATTTAGTAGTCTATAATAACTATTAAATTATTCGAATATTAAAATTTGGGTAAATATCAGTGATACCTCTATAGAAATTAGTAAATACAGGGAAGAGATATTACTGTTGATTGGTTGGGGGTGGGATATAGAGTAAAATTCTGTAACTTTGAATCATGACTTACAGAGAGCCAGACACATGTTTCACCCAGTCAGGGATTAACTTTTTGAGTCAAAGAAGTAATACCATTAATTTTAGGTCCTTTGTTAAATAATGTGGAACAGAAAGAATTCGGGGATTAATTGATGTCCCAGGAGGACTTATAAAGCAGCCTCCAATTGTAATCAGTGCCTTGAATTGCTGTTTCTAGAAACCCTGGGTTTCCGTGGCACCACTGGAATCACTCATTACCTTCTGTTTAATACATTCTCATCAAATACTGTGATAGAATTAGCTCCATTTTTCAAAGTTTATTCATTTTGAGGGCATACGAGGATGAAATATACATTATTGGTACATCAAAAAGTTTGCTTAAACTTTTATTCCAGTCAAAGACCAATCCCACAGCTAAGATCATGTTTTAATACTTCAAAATTGGATGGAGTAGCAGGAGTGAGGGTGGGGAGAAGCCTGCTTTATATGTTAAATTATGAGTGAGATACAATCCCCTGAGTTTTGCTTAATCACAATGAATTCTATTTATAAACATCTATATTTCAAATACCACATTCTATAAATGTAAATTAAGTACGATAAATTTGCTACACTGCTATAAAACATACCTAGTAGGAAATCACAAGTTTATTCTCTATTTAAGTGGCAAGATAATAAAATAAAAAGTGACTCTCTAGTTAGTAAAACAGCTGACAAGGCAAAAGAGAAAAAGATACATTGGAGGGAAATAAATCAACAAGGAGTATGGTAGGTGACCTATTTACAGACTGAATTGACTGACATAGGTACAAGCACTCTAGACATAATTTTTGCTTAACAGAAGAGTTTGGGCTATCTAGCTAAACATTCTGAAAGACAGACTATACCAAGTGCTGTCACTTTCTCACTTCCCGCATACTCTTGTCATAAACCGGTGCCCTTTTCTATCTTCTGCTGAAATGATTCTCTCAAAAGTCATCAAAAATTGTATTTTCCAAACCAAATGCATCTTCCAAATCCTCATTCAGATATTTTTGTGTCCTCCATTTCTTCGTTTGGTCTGTGAGCATCTTGGTTACCCTTTCCTAACCTACCATGCTTCCTTTCTTTGACCAGTTTTATTTAAAATACAGTGCCACAAAATCAAAGTGGCCCTTCAGCTACAGGATTTGATGAGACCATGAAGTCTTTTGACAGCTGTCCCAAGAAAACAAGTTCTGAAAGGGTCAGGCTTTAATCCTCCAAATAGCCATTCCTGTGATATCAAAACCCAACTGCCTGGCATCCCAGAATTCCTTCAAGTCTGAAATGACTCAATTATTAACTGGGGGGAGCAGTGTATTTTAGGATTAAGATCTCAGACTTAACCAAGTTCAAACCACATTTTTGTGCCTACTGTCTATTTTACTTAGAGCAAATTATTCCTTGCAAGCCCTGCCTCCCCAATCCATGAATTATGGTGCTGTTAGTAACTCCTACCACATAGAGCTACTAGAAGGAACAAATAAGAAAATGGCTATAAAAGCCCCATGTGACTTGTACTCTTTAAACACCAAAGAATCTATTTGTTAGTTTTACTATTTTTTGCTTTGTTGTTTTGTTTTTAGGTAGAAATGGGGAGAGTAGAAACACATTTAGTAAACTAACCAGAAACCAGAGTTCAATGCAGGCTAGAATCAGACCTTATTGATCATTCATATAAACACCTTTCCTGGTATATTCTGTCCCATAGTGTTAATCTTACCATGAATAAACCCAGAATTTGATCATGCCAGATTTTCCAGGCTAAATAAAGGAAGACACCCTAGAGGTGTTGGCCTGTGGGCTGATTATTAAAAGGTGAGTTATAAATTGCTAGGCTCTTCAATTAGGGAAGAATGGTTGAGACAGAGGTGTAAACACTTCCTCCCCCAATTCCTTCAACCTCTCCATTCCCAGTTCATCCCCAGTATAAACTGGGAGAAATATACCTCTACTATTTCTGAATTCATAGCCTTAAAAAAATGACCAACCTGTGCTCAGAGGGGCCTAGAGGTAAAGTTGCCTGCCATTTTTGTTCCCTACTACAAAGAACAAGGATAAAGACATTAGAGAAGCCATCATTTCTGTAATGAGATGTCTATTACTAAAGGAAATTGATGAACACGTTCATCAACCAGGCATCATTCTGGGCCATGACATCAGATTTAAGGTATCACTACAACCTGAAAAAGATAAAATATCCATTTCCCACCACTTTGAAATGAAGAGTAAAATTCTGTTACTAATCACCTATTTCAACTCAATGCATGTTTTCATATGACCCTTAATGAAGAAAATTAAAAATTTTGTGACTTCATTTTAAAGTCAGTAAATACGATGTCTTCCAAATAACTATTTCACAGATTTGTTCAGTCTGGGTTCTAAGTGTACAAACAGAAAGTTGAAGTACATGTATTTGAAGGGCACTGAAATCTGGCTTCTCATTTTATCCAGAGGCCTTTAAGCTGTTCAGCAAAAGCACCCTTAACTGATCTTTAAAGAACCAACTTGAAGGCTTACCAGTAGCTTCTGGTCCCCTCCAGACCACACAGTCTGAAGCCTGGGATATGGTGAAGGCTTGTCCTAGCACACTATCCTCTGGCATTTGGGTACTTGACCTCCCACCACCCATGCCATATGCTTACATAAATTATTCATATTTCTTCCCAACCTGTTTATGCCCTTATTCCTGCTACTGTAATTATACTGTTTAATTGAATATGTTATATTGATAAAATATAAGTTTGAAATGAAGGAGCTATTTCTATGAAAACCAGATTTAATGCTTTGGAAAGGCTCAAGAATTGATGTTATTGAATTACATGTGAGGACAATGACATTAAAATATTGAGGGGAACAGCACAAATCTAGAAAGATGTGGCATTCTTATTGCTTCACAAGTAGCAACGAAATTCTCACTCTACTGTGAATAACCCAGAGAAACCGAGGATGATGAATTAGGATATGTTTCGTGTAAGAAGAGATAATATGCAAATATACTCCAATAAGTAGATCCAGGCTCAAAGGAAAGTACTTAGCTCTACTACAAAAGGTGAAGAAATATTCTGAATTAAAAATCTTCACCTCTATATGTGTCATGTCTCATAATTTCTGGATTTAATGGATAACTTTTTATTAACTAACAAACCAAACAACCACATGTCCCAATGGCATTAGCTAAGAAGGCTGCCTGTTAGAACTCATGAGGCACAGAGCAAACAACATCAAATTCCCTTTTAAATGCATAAATTTAAAAAATAATTTAGAGGCGTTAGCACGACTATAGCTCAATCCTTTCCAATTTTTTTTCCTCCCCCAATTTAGCTCTGAAATTTGCTAAAATAATGTGGTAGAACAGTTTGCTCACATATCTAAAAATAACCACTTCAGGGATTTCATTTAACTTCAGAAGGTCTGTGAACAAATACTTATTTTCATGACATTGGTTTGTGTTTTCATAAAAGGATTTACTACTGAAAAATCTTAGGGTAACCTGTATATAAATTCTATGAAGACTACAGACAGGAGAAATAAAAGAAAAAAGTCCATCTTGTGAGAAGGTAATGGGATAGTTATTTTCTCAGTGGATAAGCCTGTTTCTGTTAATAAGATTGTTAATTTCCCTAATAATTTCACTGACTACCATGTTAAATATGGATTTGGGGTACTCAAAGTTAAGCACATCGTACAGGTTTTGTTTGAATATATAGTGCATGTTATTATTAAATCTTTGTATCTGTGTTTTAATGACCATTTCATTTTACCAGTATTGCTAGAAAAGGTCTTTTTTGGTGATTTCTTTAGTTTGTATTTAAGATGCAATAAAACATGAGACTGCTTAGAATAATAAGAGATTTTATGACAAGCTGTATAATTTAATGCTCACCACTTGGGCCCCTCATTTTTCTGTTTGAGATTCAAGCCTATTTTAATAATGAATGCCATAATTTGCCTTCTTCCTGAGCTGAAATATGCAGAGTTCAATGAACTCTAAAGCATTTTTATAGCAGGACTTTTCTTTTACTCTCCTCATAAAAGTCAGTCTTTAATTTTGGCAACTCTTATCCCAACTGTTCACAATCTTTTAAAAGCGTTGTAGAAGCAAGTATACTCTGCATATGTTCTAACTTCCTTTGTTGGGAATGAGCTGCTTTGTTTAAAATACAGCTTGGTGATTAAGTTTCATGCTTTCTTGATGCATAGAAACTCATTTCACGTTGGAATCCCAATATACAAAAATGAATATTCAATGAAAAAATGGCATACTAGGCAGTATAACCTGAAAGCTTTGCATTTGTGGGAACCAGAGGATGTAATACCTATCCAGCACTTCTTCTTCTTCTTTTTTTTTTTTTTTAGATTTTATTTAAATTCAAGTTAGTTAACATATAGGGTATTATTAGTTCCAGGGGTAGAATTTAGTGAGTCATCAGTTACATCTAACACCCAGTGCTTATTACAAGTGCCCTCCTTAATGTCCATCACCCAGTTACCCATCCCTCCGCCCCTCTCCCCTCCAGCTACTCAGTTTGTTTCCTATGGTTGATAGTCTCTTATGGTTTCTCTCAGTCTCTGATTTCATTTTATTTTTTCCTCCCTACCCCTATGCTCCTTTGTTTTATTTCTTAAATTCTACATGAGTGAAATCAAATGACACTGTCTTTCTCTGATTGACTTATTTCGCTTAGCATAATACTCTCTAGTTCCAACCACATCATTGCAAATGGGAAGATTTCTTTTTTTTTTATATAGCTGAATAGTATTCCTTTGTGTGTGTGTGTGTGTGTGTGTGTGTGTGTGTGTGCCACATCTTTATCCATTCATCCACCGATATATATCTGGGCTCTTTCCATAGTTTGGCTATTGTGGACATCTAGCCCCTCTTCTGAAGAATTATGCAAACTATGATGGCATTGTGAAATCACTTCTTTTACAGAAAATAACCAACTAAAAGTTATTTTATAAACAAACACAATTTTCAAGGCGTAAATTAAAATATTTTGTAAAACTAACCAGAACACATTCTGATAACAAATACATGGGATGATACGTGATAGGTCGACACTGACTTGCAGTAATTCTATTTAGGAACTCCCTTATTGCTCTTCTTCTTCTTTTTTTTTTTTTTTTAAAGATTTTATTTATTTATTCGACAGAGATAGAGACAGCCAGCGAGAGAGGGAACACAAGCAGGGGGAGTGGGAGAGGAAGAAGCAGGCTCATAGCGGAGGAGCCTGATGTGGGGCTCGATCCCACAACGCCGGGATCACGCCCTGAGCCTGAGCCAAAGGCAGACGCTTAACCGCTGTGCCATCCAGGCGCCCCTCCCTTATTGCTCTTCTAACAGCATTTAACAACATTATTGTATATTTCGGTTGTTTTACCTCATAGCTCCTTAGAGAAGGTGAATCAAGTTCTTTCTAAATCTACTTTCACAGTCAAATCTCTAAACAGAATCTGCTGTTTGGAGTGCAAGATGTCTTTAGAGACTATATATAGAAAAAAAATTTGACCATACTTACAGTCTTTGTATTAATTTCAGCTGGACATGGGTTAACATATTAAGTATTTAAGCATGTCTCTGGAGATGTTTCCAGATGTTTCTTTTTCATGTCTTCATTCAGTCCTGGTTAAATTACCTCTTCTTTGGCTTTTTAAAATATGAAAACAAATCTTCCTGTAAGTTCAGTGCTAAAACTCCTGTCTTGGATTACTCCAGAGCTGCAAGTTGGACAGTTTTCTGACTTCCAAAAATATTAAAATCTCCATCATTGGACAATTGTGCCCAAGAAGACTTCTCATTTCTTTTAATTATTTTCCCTATTCTGCTTTGCAATTTTTTATGTTTTTGTGAAATACAGATTTATAATTATTTTATCAGTTCAATTTAACACCTTCTCAGATTCTTTTCTATTTATCCTCCATGTCGTGTATAGAACTCAGACATTTCATTATCTGTATAGTGCATGTCACATTAGCAGAATACCTAAAATTCAGATGTGCCTCAGTGGCAAAAGGAATGGCCTAGTTATACGTACAGTTCCATACTGGAGAAAAGGCAGAAAAACACTATAAAAATCAAACTACTTTTTCTTTTCTTTTTTCTTTCTTTCTTTCCCCTTTCTCTCTCTCTCTCTCTCTCTCTCTCTCTCTCTCTTTTAGCTTTCTAGTTGTAGTATAAGGCAGAATAATCAGTTTGAAATACAAGCTTTGAATCTGGGACCCCTGAATTTAAATCCTGATTATTCTACTCATTAGCTATGTAACAACAGGTAAGTTATTTGATTGTAATAAGCTACCATTTCCTCATATTTTTTAAAGATTTATCTATTTGAGAGAGAGAGGGTAAGTGCAGAGGGAGGGGGCAGAGGAAGAGAGAGTCTTAAGCAGATTCCACACTGGGCATGGAGCCCCATGTGGGGCTCAATATCACGATCTGCAATCAGGACCTGAGCCAAAACAAATAGTCAAATGCTTAACCCACCAAACTACCCAGGCACCCCACATTTCCTCATATTTAAAAGTAACATAGAAATACCTGTCGTATATGGCTGCTACGATGATTAGATGACATAACATATATAAACTGTGTGGTATAGAGCCTGACACATTGAAAACACTTTATAAACTGTCACTATTGAGTTTTTCTTCTCATTATTTAGCATAGAGATAAAAGATCCTAAATACCTAAAGGTTATAGACATATGGTATCAATATCCAACACAGTAAAAGAGGATTGTGCTGTGCATAAACCATAAAAGTTATATTCGTACAGTCTTTAAGAAAAGAGAGAAGCCGTTAGAAACTTTAGGAAGTCTGTCATCAAAGTAGTAAAGATAAGGCTAAGTTTGGAATTGAATAAACACATATAGAGAATATCTTTTCAGTATTGTTTAAAAACATGAAGAAGATTGTTACTGGTAACATCAACATCCAGAATGACAAAAAACACGAACCACATACCTACTGTGGCCCTATGAACCCACCACTCAAAGAGCATCACATAAACTCCAAAGTCTTCTGCCTAAAACTATACCTGTCAGTCTATGACAACAGAAATGGGATCGTTTTAGCATTTTGCTAGTTTGTAAAATATTGAATCTACCAAAGTTTATTTGCTCACACTTTTTCCTAACTCCCCATGATACTTTCCTTAGAAATGGAAAGAGGTAAGGCCCTTGTGAGATCTCGTGACTCCTCATATACAACTACAATCAGCTCTGTTTAGTATTTTTCAAATTGCTCATTTTGGGAACACAGTGCCACATGGTAGTAATGCGCAAGGAGAAAAGGTCTTTGTGCAGTTATTCTCAGGGCCATATGCTAATGTCAATGAGACTCTTCTACAGATTATGCAATATTATCAAAACTCATTTGATAATAAAATGAGGATTTTGAGTGACATATTTTATTTTTTTAATTTAAGGTTTTTTTCCTATTTTATTGAGACATAATTGACATATAATATAGTATTAGCTTTAGGCATATCATTATCTATCTAAATAAATAAATAAATAAATAATCCCTACAATAAGTTACTGTCCATCACCTCATATAGTTACAATTTTTTTCCTTGTGATGAGAACTTTTAAGATCTACTCTATTAGCAACTTTCAAATATATAATACAGTACTAATACCATTGAGTGATATATTTTCATGTTCTTGAAGAATGCTTGAGGAAGCATTGTTTGAGAGAGACTAGTTTAGTTATAAAAAAAAATCCTTTGAAACTAAAGAAATGCAAATTTGTTATTCCTTTGTGTAAAAATATCAGCTGATGTTTGCCAAGATATTTAGGGAGAAGAAATGGAGGAAGGAAAAAGGAAGAAAGAAAAGAGGGAAGGGAGGAAGGGGGAAGGAAAAAAGAAAGGAAGGAAGAGAAGAAAGGAGGAAGGAAGGAGAGATAGAAGACAGAAAGCAAGGAAGGAAAGAAGGGCAAGAACAAAGGAAGGAATGGAAGGGGCATCTTGGTGGCTCAGTCCTTTGAGCATCAGACTCTTGGCTCAGGTCATGATGTCAGGGAGGTGAGAGGGAACCTTGAGTTGAGCTCTGAGCTCAGTGGGGAGTCTGTTTGAAGATTCTCTCCCTCTGTCCCTCCCCCGGCTCCTGCTCTCTCTCTCTCTCTCTCTCTCTCTCTCTCTCGCTCTCTAAAATAAATAAATAAATCAAATCTTAAAACAAATAAATGAACAAACAAAAAGGAAGAAATGGAAAAAGAAAGTGGTTCTAAGTGATTAAAAAGACAATGCTGCATTTAGGGCAATCTTTTTTTTCTTTTTATTTGAAGATCTACGTGGAAAAGGTTTATGAAGCAGTTATAGATTCAACCGTCTGCTCTACTGGCTACCCAAACTCTACATTATACCTTGAAAATCCATAAATATTTCATAAAGATATCTTCATTCTTACAAGTGGACAACACTTTCAATTATAGCTGCTTTTTAAATTAGATTTACCACCGATAGCCCAGGAGCGATGGAAATAAAATAAGTAAGCAAAGGAAAGAAAGATGACACTAAGTGATGCGGAACTCACTTTTTTTTATCTTAGCCAAAAAGGTATATCATCACTGTGTTGGCTGATTCTTTAACATTTTCTCTGCCTTACAGAAAACACCACCCCCACCCCAAAAAAAGAATAAAGAAAGAAAAAGGAAAAAGGAGTTTCTCGATTCAAAAAGTGACATACATTAAACGAAACTTTTAAGTTAAGAAATACTGAGCTCCTATGTCTGTCTTCAAGTGTAAACATTCTTAAAGCCACCAGTGGCCTCTGCTGGCAGCTGTGATTTCACTACAGGAAAAAACAAAAGGGGGTAGTAAGTACAAGGAATTAAGTAGGATTTTTTTTTTCCCCAAACTTGAGGGAAATTTTACTTAAGATCTATATTAAATTGAATCATCACACTCCAACAACAACTGCACTATATTTTCCTAGAGTCTATTTTTGGCTCAAAAGCTACTGAGGAACTTGACTTTGGTTATATAGTTAAGATGCATTTGAAAAACTATTGGGTTAAATGATATCTTCGTAGTCATCTCAAATCCCAAATTTGAAATGCTGTCTGTGTTCATAAAATGAATTTATAATAAAGCTTCAGAACTAATTGCAGAGTTGAATGTCTGAAAAAAGAAGGAAAAGGAAGTGGACTAGGGAGATATCTATCTCTATTTCTTATTTCAAAACGGTGACCAGTTGTAGCAAATTATATTCACATTCAATACAACTTCTCTCTTTTCCCCTAACAGAGATGTTGTTCAGACTACAGTACACAGACACTAAGCTGACTCCATAATAATAGATACTATTAGAATGTCAAGAATAATATATCATGTGACAAATCCTTAATATGTTCCTTTTATCCATTACATTATGCAGTCATTATCTATATAGGCCATTATCAACATGCTATCTATCAGAAATTTTATTACATGTAACACGTGTGGATAAAATTCACAATCTCATATTGGTATAGACATTAACCATTTACAGATCACTATCCTACTACATTTCCTAGATCAGAAAAGGTTCTGAAATGTAATAAATATATGAGTGACTGCTTTCATAATTTAATATCTCTTCAAACTGGAATTAATAATGCTCACTTTTACCCAGATACTGAGATATTTTACAAGTTTTCCACAAAAAAGTAAGAAATTCTCTACAAAAACAACAACAACAACAACAGGTTTCTATTCAGCAAATAATACTTCAAAGCAAAAGCAATAAAACTTTCATTTCTTCAGTAACTGTAATTCTGCTTTAGCCACCTGTAAATTAAATACCAATAAAATCATGCATGCTTTTTATTGCACTAGCCATTGTTTCATGTACATTAGTTAATTCCAATAGAATTGTTTTTAATATAAAATTGCAAAGCATTGAGTTCATGTCACCTAGGGAATGTTCTGTGGGCTTCCATTTCAAAGCTTAGCACCAAATTTAGTATGTATAGGTTCAAGAAGGGTGTTGACAGGCCTTTCTCTAGATGAATCCTGCTGGGTTTTAGAAACTGCTTGATTTCAGAAGTCATGCTGTGCTACTAATCAGAGCAGAATTGCACAATATGCTTTCACATGCTACAAAGGTCTCTCCACACAGCTGCGGGAGCCAGGCCTCAACTCTCAGGCAGAAGCCACCAGCCCTTCCCCTCCTGGTGAATGGAATCCTCACCATGAGACAGTCTCTCTAGGAAAAGTGATTTGAGTACAGCAGGGTAAGGTGTCCTGGCAGGGTGTTCAGCTTTGTCTAAGGAGAACGAGTGAATAGCAGGACCTGGAAACTGCAGTGCAAATAGCACTAAATATCCAGATTCCAGTCTTAGTTCTGCTACTAAGCCATATCACTTTGGACTATGTGACTTTGGGCCTGTCAATTCCACTCCCTCGGCCTCAGTTTCTTCAACTAGCAAAAGGGAATAATCACACAGGATGGCAGCAAAGACTCTGTACTAGAATGTGCTTAGCATGAAGAGGGCATTCAGTTCAGAAGTCAGTTTAATAGCTACATAAATAATGACTATTTCAGGAGAAAGGGTAATCAAAAAGCCACCCCCCCCCCCAAAAAAAACCATACAAACTAAAGTGTCCTAATCTCTGATAAATGTCTTTATTTTTTCAGATCAGTGTCTCATAGCTCTGGTCTGCTTATTTATGTAAAATCTGGTTCACCTTGTTTGCAATATTTGGTAACTTTCATTTTGTAATCCTGTGTTATTTAATGGTTACTGATAAGTTTAATATGAATTTCTCCCAGTGATTTTGGTACTAAAGTTCTAAATTGTTTTTTTCATGGCTGGAGAATTTTATTTTGTAAGGTTTACTTCAACAATGGGGAAGTACACATGAGGTTTTGCAACCACTGCAGAGCATAATTTTTAAGCATTCTCCAAGATGTCACCACATATGGTTATTCATCACCACCTCCCAGAGCATGTCAAATTTTATTAGTGTGACATGATGGAATGTGACAGGAGAGATACTATTCAGCCTGATTTATTGCACACATGCACACATACAAAGTGTAAACAAAGATGTCACATGAAGTGCTGTCTCAAGGTACAGTTGCCAAAATTACATATTTTCTAAGCCAAATTACACTAGAATAATTATCGGTTAAGAACTCCCTCAGATGTATGTTTAACAATGAGATACCCTAAAGGATAGTGTCCACCCTGGAATTACCATTGTCTAAAGGTATCAAGCCAAAGAGAGAGTGATGAGTAGATATGAATGCCACAGCATCATTCGGCCACACAAACACTCTTACATCATCACTCAGCTGAGTAGCTATGTCTTTATATCAGATACTAGCTTGACTGGGACTCTTATTTGCTTTGAGTGCTCAGAAAATGTTCCATGGCCCTGTAGGAAAGGTGGCTGTCTGAGAAATTTCAAATATTTCATATTCCTTTAATTGGTTCTCATTTTAAGCCTTCCCTGAACTCATGCAGGATTGTAAACCCTGAATGGAAAGTTCTTAATCTACCCTGAATCTTTTCCACCTGAAGAATTATTGAGCAGGAGATATGTAAATACTTTATCTCAGGTCAGTGAGCATATTCTATGCTCGTAATTAAAGATTTCATGAATTAAGTACTAGAAGGAAGGAAGTACTCATTTATGGAAAATCACCAGACGTTAAACTCATGAAGTCAGTGAAGATCACTAATGGTCTGTAATGATAGTAGCCACTATTTAATATATACCCACTTTGTTCTGTGCTTTGCCTTCACCATCACCTTTAATTCTCCCAGCTCTCTATGGCAATGTAGTCTAATAAGCACTTTACATGTGAAGAAAATGGGGCTCAAGCTGATTAGGTAACATGTTCAAGATCACAGAAGAAGATGGTAAAGCCAGGCTCTCTCCATTTCCAAGGCCCTTGCTCAATTCAGTCTGTAGCATGGGCTCTTTGACACCACAAAGATCTGTAGGTCATGGGATTTCCAACTGCTCATTCACTATGAGCTTCAGTATGATCTGGCCCAAGCTGTCTCAAGACTTAGGCTGCAGATTGGGTCGGAGTGAGCTTGTGGACATGGATGGAAAATTGAAAGATTAATGGAATTCAACTTCTATTTGGTCAACACTCACTAATGCCCAGGCTTGTGCACGGCACCATCTTTAAGATTGGGAAAAAGAGATGACAAAGAAAATCCATGGCACTCAAAGTTACAGAACCTCTGGGACCCTATCCCCAGGATAATAACTTAGACATTTACGGTGAGTTATGAAATGCATTTTTGTTTAGAAGTTATAAGTGATTCTGGTAATCAGTAATTTTAGGAATGAGCTATATATTATATGATAAGATAAATATTTTTTTAAAAGCACTGATGAAGTTCACAGCAGGAAGTGGTTTATCTTCACTGGGCTTTTTAGGAAATGCATCGCAGAAAAGGGACATGTGAACAGGGTCTTCAAGAATGAGTAATCATTTTCCAGGTGGAGAAAGACCTATGTAAGGCTATGAAGGGAAATTTTTAGTAGAGGGAAATCTTTTTCAAAGATGTGGATGCTGAAAAGTTGAACTGCAGAAAAGAAGTGTAGGAGATGAACTCAGGAAATAGTTTGGGTTATATTATAAGATGATTTATATGCTTAACTGAGTAGAAACTGTAATTCATTGAGGAACAAGTAGGCATTTTCAGCAAGGGGAGAAGACTTTATTTTGGCAGCAGTTGGCAGTTAGAAGAAGAATCAGACTGGGGGAGAGCAGGACAAGGACACCAGTGAAGGTCATAGTAATAATCAAACTTTGAGAAGATGAGCACACAATGGTCCTGAGAATAGCAAAGAGAAAATAATTTCAGAGACGTTTCAGAGATGAACTTAGCAGAACTTGGCAATAGAATGAGTGTGGAGGGTTTAAGGGGGAATCAAGAGGAAAAGCAACTAAGATTGTTACCTGAGGAGGTTAAATGGAGGGCGGTACCTTTAAAGAGGATACTATATGATGATTTGCTTTAGGGAGATAAAATTCAGTGACAAACATTTTGAATTGAAGAGCTCTGTGGAACACTTAGGAGATGTTTGTACCAGAGTCTGGAGCTCAGAAAAGAGTTAGAGGCTAGAGCCAAGAAACTAATTCAAACCAGATTCATACCGTGCGTTTGTTGAGACATGCCCCTTTGTTAAGCCCCAAAAGTTAAGGTAAGGTTAACTTAGGTTTGTTGTCATAAGAAGAACATCCCTATGAGGCTTTCTGAAACGGACACTATATTCTAAAATAGAAGAGCAGGTTATTAATCTCCATTAATTGTATTTCATGCTATTAGTCATTAAGCTAAGTATATTTGGCAAGTTCATCCAATTCACGGTATCAACTTGCCATACATTTTCCACTTCAATTTCCATTACTTATTCTCAGTCCTTTTTGAAAGAAATTTTTCAAGTCAAACCTACTTTCTGGGTCAGCATCAAGTTCACACCTGACCTGTCTTTTACTTTCTCTATATCAGCATGCACAAACAAAAGAGAAGATGAAAAACATTTGAACCAGACACTAGAGAGACATTCGGACTGATGTGCCTCCCATTGACTTACTTTATGAGCTTATTTTCAAAGTAAGGCACACCTGGGGCATTGAGTGACGCACAGAATGGTTAAGTCTAGGAAATCTTGATGTTCATCTCTTTGCCATCTATTGTGCGACACTGTGACACTTGATCCTGATGAAAGGTGTCAATTCAGTGCCAGATCCAGGATTAAACTTTGGAGGTCATTAACATGAGTATAGGGCTATGCTTATTTCACTACAAACACAGCTTCTTGTATTTCAAAATCTTTCTTTCACCAACATCATGGATATTCTATTCTCCTTAACTTTATAATAACATTCGCTTTTGGATTGTCTCTTCCTGACTCAGAGAAAGATGACTGCCAAAGATAATTACTTGGTTGTGATTAATGGATCCTTTTCAAAATTGCAGTCACCAGATTGGAAGTCAGATAACTTTTATAACATCAAAGAATACTATTATCAAAAGACTTTATTCTTTTTCATTTTGTTGAAAAAAAAAATCTGATGTCCCATTACATTTTAGGAGGTGACAATATGTTCATCAAAGAAGTGTTTTAGTACATATTTTACAGCTTATAAAAAGAAAAATGACAGCTACAAAAATCAAAAGCTTTCTCACTAATTGTGGATTAAAAGTGATAGTTGAGAAAGATGAATCACTAATTAGCTTAGGAAATCTTGACATTTCCTTTTTATTAAATAGGATGTGTTAATTAATTTGTATTTCAGATACCATAATTTTGGTTGAAAATGATTTGAAAGAATAAGAGCAATTTTGATCCTAACTGTGCCCAACCTCAGTGAATCCCATCTTTACAGGGAGCTACCCCAGGTACATGTTTTCAGCAAGTCATATTTTATTTGCATCTTTGGCCTAAATATAAACAGCAGGACTAGCAGAGAGACTGTCCCACAGACAGTCTTGCTTCTGCCTCTCCTTGTGAATCTGTGCTAGTCAGTCTCAGTAATGATGGTGGTTGAAAAGCCAGAGCTGCGAGGCTGGAAGGGACAAGGTGTTCTCCCTCCCCCCACCTCCTTCCCACAATGGCTTCTCCCTCCCCCCACCTCCTTCCTCTGTCACTGGTTATCAGGTTCTGAATGGTTCTCACTGTAGCAATTAAATGCCAGGTAATGGCCGTCCTTGGAGAAGAAAGGTTAAGACACAATCACTTGAGCCTATTTTATCCTTGACTGGTGTAGAACTTCAGTCATTATTTATGCAGGTACCATTTCCAACTCTCATTTTTTGCAAACTTAGAGATAACTTCAAAGGGAAATATATTTTTATGTTGTCTGAGAGAAGTGGCACAAAAGCAAACCTTTAATTAAAGAAATTCTTCACCATCATCACCAACGCCATCATCCCTCCCGCAGAGGTTGGCTACTACAAAGATACAGACATAAGAAAAAAGAGTCAATGCTTTCTGAGTACCTGCTACATTCCCAGCATTTTCACATACCTCATCCTGAATCACTCTTATAGCAATGTTCAGAGGTCTGTTCTGTTACTCCCATTTTATAGCTGTGAAGTGATTATCACAGAGCATTATAATATGATAATTTTGCACAACTGGAAAATGTCTGCCAAGATTTCAAAGTCTTCTTCTACAGATACCGTACCACATCTTACAAAGAAATATCACTTCTCATTTATTCTATTTTGGGCGGGAACTGTTCTGGGCAGCCAAGAATTAGTCAGTCACTTGGTCCGTCCCTGGCACAAACAGGGAGCACTGATGAGCCCTGAAGATGGGGTTTGCTTTGTTAGCTTTGCTGTTTTGTTTTTCTGTGCCCATTTTTCCAGTCTCCTTTGCAGTAAGGTGTGGCCAGTGAAACAAGTACTAACCAGTACTCTGGACTTTCAGGAAAGCAACTTAAGCCTGAGAGGAACACTTCTTTTGCCTCTTGCTTTATTTCTTTTTCTTACTGCCCATTAGAGTGTCTGGCTCATAAGAGGTCCTCAAATGCTGCTTAGAAATTACAAAAATCATGCTGCTTCAATCCACTGCAAATTCAAGGAATCTAACCCAATATTTTAAGCTACTATTTTTTTCCCATTTTCCTAGATTATATAAGTGTTGTCATTATGAGTTCAAATTCTCGAATATAATGTACTCCATGTAACATCATCAAGTATTGATCTAACTTTGCTGATTCCAGAGCATTTTTTTTTTGGAAAACCAAAAAGTACTTTCTCTATATAGATATTTTCTTTTTTAAAATTCTGAAAAAAAAGTCCTAGAATATTAACAATATAGTTTCCATTCATTATTTTTTAGTAATACATTTATTTTTTGGCCCTGTTAGAGAATTACACAATAAGCAATGATTTTCTGTTAATCTATTAAAAATAGAGAAAGATAATTGAAAAAAACTATATTTCAATTGCTGAGCATCAAAGCTGATCTTGTGCTCAAAAGAAAAATGTAGAAAAGAAGTTATAATTTTCTCTCAATATGTCTAACTTCATGTTTATTCATGATAAAATACTTGGTTAAAAGTACTAAATAATTATTGAATAAAAATTAAAGGAGTAAAGTTGATTGTGTATTCTTGTTTTTTTAATAAGAGATGATTCAGATTGCAGTTCAGCCAGCATATTCATTTAACAGATTTCTTTAAACCTTTTGACATCTTTCCCGTATTTCTCCCACTCTTCACCCCCCGAGTGTTTATCCAAAAATGACAACAGTAACTCAAAAAGATTTCTGCATCCGTATGTTCATTGAAGCACTATTTAGGATGGCCACGATTTGGAAATACAACCTATATGTCCACCAATAGATGAACGGATAAATTTGTAATATATACATACACACACATATACACAATGGAATATTATTCAGACATAAAAAAGAATGCAATCTTGCCATCTGCAACAACATGGAGGGACCTCAAGGATATTATATGAAGTGAAATAAATCAGATGGATTTATAAATACTGTATGATCTCTCTTATACATGGAATCTAAAAAACAAACATGAAACCAAAGTCATTGATACAGAAAACAGATTTGTGGTTGCTAGACCATATGGTAGTTCTATTTTGAGGAATCTCCATACTGTTTTCCACAGTGGCTGGACCAGTTTACATTCCCACCAACAGTGCACAAGGTTTCTCTTTACTCCACATCCTTGCCAACATTTGCTATTTTTTTTTATAAGAGCCATTCTAATAGGTGTAGGGTCATACCTCATTGTAGTTTTGATTTGCATTTCCCTGATGATTAATGATGTTAAGTATCTTTTTATGTATTTGTTGGTCTTCTGTATGTCTTCTTTGGAAACATCTCTTTTGAGATCTTCTGCCTATTTTTTAACCCCCCCCCCCATTTTTTTTGCTGTTGCATTGTATGAGTTCCTTATATATTTTGGATATTAACTCCTTATCAAACATATCATTTGTAAATATTTTCTCTCATTCTGTAAGATGCCTTTTTATTCTGCTGATGGCTTCCTTTCCTGTGCACAAGTTTTATTAGTTTGATATAGTCCCACTTGTTTGTTTTTGTTTTTAGTTTTAGTATCAGAATCAAAAAATCAAGGAGTTTACTGCCTATATTTTCTTCTGGGAATTTCATGGTCTATGGTCTTATGTTCAAGTCTTTAATCCATTTTGAGTTGATTTTTGTTTATGGTACAAGATAGTGGTCCAATTTTCCCAGTACCATTTATTGAACAGATCGTCATTTCACCATTGTATATTCTTGACTCCTTTGTCTTAAGTTAAATGGACATATGTGCACGTATTTATTTCTGGGCTCTCTATTCTGTTCTATTTATCTTTGTGTCTATTTTTATGCCAATTCCATGCTGTTTAAATTACTACAGGTTTGTAATAGACTTTGAAATGAGGGAACGTGATGCCTTCACCATTGTTCTTCTTGTCAAGACCGCTTTGCCAATCTCTTTACATTCATTTACTCATTCTAGAAAGATATTTTAAGTACCTCCTACATGAGGGCAAATAGGGGTTTACAGAAATGAAAAACACAATTTCTGTCTACAAGGGGACTTGAATCTAGGAGAGGGAATCAGGCAAATGGACAAACAAATGAGTCACAACATAAATGCTACAAAGGAAGTAACACTAGGACGCAGCGGGGGAACACAGACTGGGGAAATAAATTCCTCCTGAGAAACAGGTCAGAAAACATCTTTTTAAACATCCCTTTTCTGAGGATGTTTAAAGGAAGTGCTGGGGAAAAAAGCAAGTGTTCGTATTCAGAGGCAGGCATTCTAGGCAAAGATCATGCAATAAGCAATGACATAAAGACAGGAGAGAGACTGCTATGTTCAGAAACCATGAGAAGTTCAGGGTGGTTGAAGCAGCAACTGCACAGCGGAGCGGAGAAGGCTGGTGAGTAAAGCAGCCAGATATCCAAGGGCCTCCGGTGTCGGGAGACAGACTCGATTAGCAGAACATGCATGCAAAACATGCAAAAACAGTGGCAGAGAACCAAATAATCAGGTTTGCGTGTTTGAAGCCACGCTGACAGCAGAATGGAAGACAATTCTAGGATCCAAGGCTGGAAGTGGGGACACCAGATAGGCGTCTATTGCAAATACCCAGGTGAGACATGATGAGATGCTCAGTGAAGACAGCAGCGTGAGTTCTGAGGTGAGACATGGTATTTTAGGGACATGTGGTGGTAACATTTACAGAACAAGCAGCTATTTGAACACAGGGCATTCGGCAAAGGGAGAAATCTGGGCTTACTCTCTTCTTTCTGGTTGGAGGATCAAGTGGGCGTGTTGGATCTATCCAGTGTGAAGAAACAGGAGCCAGCAGGTTAGAGATAGCAAACATAAGGCTGAATAACTTCTCCCTCTTTCCTTTTTGTGATCCCTGTTGATTTCAAACCTTCTGGAAGTCCAGCCTCCTCCCCTCACTTTCTCCTCTCCTCAAGTCCTCATTCCACAAGAGGTGTTGAGTGAGGGCATCTGATTGGAGTCCTCCCCAAGTTTCAAACACCATAGGATGAACAAACTTTTTGAGCACCTGTTATTTTTACATTGATGGTAAAATATAAAAACAGATGATATTTACAAAAGCATGATTTTGAGTCTTAGTTTCTAATAGTTTTCTGTTATCACATCTTTTGCTATCGTGGTAAATACACATAACCTAAAATGTATGACCTTAATCATTCTGAAGTGTACAGTTCAGTGGTACTGATTTCATTCATATTGTTGTGCAACCATCATTGTCTATCTTCAGAACTCTTTTCATCTTGCAGAACTCTGTATCCATTAAACAATAACTCCCCATGACCCCTGGTAACCACCAGCCTTCTTGCCTTCTTCCCTCCCTCCTCCCCTCCCTTACTTCTTTCCTTCCTTCCTACCCTTTCCTTTTTTCTTTCCTTCCTTTCTTCCCTCTTCCCTTCTCTTCTCCCCTTCCTTCCTCCCTCTTTCTTTGTTTCTTTCTCTTTTTCTTTTTTTCTTTCACTCATTCTTGTACCCCCTTTTTCTTCCACACCCCAGTCTCTGGTAACCATCATTGAACTGGAGGACATTATACTAAGTGAAATAAGCCAGACACAGAAAGACAAATACTACATGATCTCATTTATATGTGGAAGATAGACAGACACAAAGTCAAACTCATAATAATATAGCAGAATGGCAGTTGCCTAATAATAAAAATAGTTTAAAATCTTCACTTAAAAAGAGATACTATATCCTAGTTTTTGTTGTTAAAATCTATGTATACACTCACGGATAATATCCAAAAGGTTTAAAGACTAAGGGACATGGGCAAAGGCCAGTCAGAACATATGGCCAATGACCTAAAACAGACTCCAGCCTTCATA
The DNA here is from genome assembly GCF_023065955.2 of Ursus arctos. Classification (NCBI taxonomy): domain Eukaryota; kingdom Metazoa; phylum Chordata; class Mammalia; order Carnivora; family Ursidae; genus Ursus; species Ursus arctos. The sequence goes on along the minus strand of NW_026622985.1, from coordinate 30,662,260 downwards.
TTCTACAGGTGCTTGTCATCTGGACATCAGCAGGCAAAAACTCAGAATATATACAGAGATGTCAATCAGCAACAGTAGTGATTTAGACTACATTTTGGAACAAGAAAATATCAAGGCAAATTTAGTTTAGTCACTATTAACAGCAAAAAAATGAGTAATTATATCTTGTATTCCTTTAAAGATTTTATTTATTTATTTGTCAGAGAGAGGGTGAGAGAGAGAGCGCACAAGCAGGGGGAGCAGCAGGCACAGGGAGAAGCAGACTCCCCGCTGAACAAGGAGCCCAATGCGGGACTCGATCCCAGGACCCTGAGATCATGACCTGAGCTGAAGGCAGGCACTTAACCGACTAAACCACCCAGGCATCCCCATCTTGTATTTTTTATAAATAGTAACAGTTTTGGTGAAAGAATGATGGATATTTATGAAAAAATTCAAGCAATAGAAAAGACTGAGATACTAAAATCCTAAATCACCTAAAACTGAGAAATTAACTATCATTTAAAATTGTGTGAACATTATTTTGAACACCTCTTCTTTCATATGTAAAGAATGTTCAATGGATTGAAAAATAGGATCATAGCCATACACAATTTTTAAATAAGAAAGATTTTAATTTTATTTGAATACAGCAAAAGAAAGTACACTAAATGTGAAGAAACTGCTGAACTTCAGACAAATGTTTTCTTAATAAGACCTATGAGTTCTTAAAATACCTCTCTAAAGTAAGAACGAATTTTTTGAAAAGCAAACTGGTAGTTTGAAGAAAAATGTGTTGTAGTTTGGATCAGCATTAGTTGACTCCTTGTTATAAAGATAATTAGCTCCTTTATGTTACTTAAAAATACCCAGCAAAACTCTAAACAAAATACGGCAAGCCAAATCCATATAAATATAGACAATGTAAATTATTTGTAAGTCAATGTAAATAATAGTGCACACTGTCCAAGTTGGGTGAATCCCAAGAACACCAAGGTTTGACGCAGATACTTCTACTAGTGTAATTCATGTGCTAAAAATTTAAAAGAGAGAAAACAGCAAAGGATTATCAAAATCGACACACAAATTTTAATATTCAACACCTGTACATGACAAACAGGCAAATAAACCAACAAACAAAACCAAATCTATGTCCTATGGTATGATCCTTACACAGCGTTCCTCCCTAAGTGTAAATGTTCAACGGTAAAGATGGCCCCTCCATCTCCCTCTTATGCGGGGGGGGGGGGGGGGGGGGGGCGGTTAGAGCTCTATTCATAGGCTCTTCAGACAGGGCTCTTGGGACTGTTTTCAGGGAAACTGCTTTTCACAGAAGATCAGAATAGGTTTACTTAGATGCTTATTCTCTACCACATCTTGTTCTATATTCTTGAATACTTAACAGTTTTACATTTCATAGTAAGTTCATTTCCTATCTCATAGCCAGAAACTCATTATGGATGATAAAACTTAATAATCATGAAAAACACCTGTCATCTCTCTACTCAATGAAACAAATTATTTTCCATGAGATCAGTTCTATATTGGTAATTAAATTATTTCTTGAGAAGAGACCATAAGTGCTTTTGATGTTTACAACTGAATTCCTAAATTGGAGTATGTATAATACAATCACATGGGAACAGATGGATGATGGCACCAATGACAGATCAGATTAAGTAAATTAATTAATTAATTGGATCAAGGAGTTTCTAATAAAATAATAGCAGTAAAATCCCTGTACAGACTTTACTAGTAATGAAGAAATTTCAAGGGTCCAGAAATAGCACATTTTGTTTTCCTCCAATTCTCACCTGAACATCAAATGTCATATTCCAAATTTTGTATTTGGTGGTGACTGAGAAGGGAGAGAGATTCATTTGAGTCTTCTACTTTTTAATTACTTTGAAAAATGGGTCAAAATAAATGTGATTATTTTTACAATCTAATATTTTGATTTTCTGATCTCTTTCATTTAAACTTTTTTTTCTCTCCAGAATGTCTATTCTAGTGTACTTTTTAACAGTTATACTGTTAAAAGTTGTGAAGTACTAATTTCAACTGAATATTTAATAACCTGACCTTTCTTTAGACTAGTACACCCTAAGCACAGATCCTAATTTCTCAAGGGCTTAGGGTGTACTCTAGCTTCATAAGTAGAAACTCACCAAATAATATTTAAGGGTCTCACAATATTCAGACACCATCCAAAGAGGATACCATGTACCCTAGGAAAGATCAGCTCCCTCAGAAAGGCTGACCAGGTGCTCCCTCCTGCACCTCTCCACAACATCGATCTATTTTGATCTTTTTAAAACTTTCTCATTTTGTCTGTGGGGGAAACACTTAATACCCCAACTCCATCTCTTGGCTGGTAACTTACCAATCACCACACTTGCAGATGAAGTGACATGCAGAGAGCACAGAGCGCCCTGCCTAAGCGCAGAGATTTAACTAAAGTAAAAATAGGACTGGAATTCAGGCCAGCAGATCCCTAGCCCTCTACTTCTAACGAGACAATGTTTCTCTCTGTGTTCACTGGATCATTTTAATGCAAACCAATGCATGTGCTTATATGTTTGTAACTTCCAGGCCCCACCACACAACCATAGAGTCAGGTTTTCCAGTAAGAGAGCCATCTGTAGTATTCACAATATTTGACAATAACTATGGCACAGATAGAGACCATTCAGAATGGGATCAAATCTAGTCATAAAGGACACCAGCTGTCAACAATGGATGTTTGGTAGTGGTATTTACCAGACAAATATCAGTGCTGACTTCATCCACTACTGAGAACCCTGTATAAGCCCCTTTCTCCTGCCTCTTTGGTGCTCCAAAATGGGGATCTACTATTTGTTTCCTTGTGCCAGGACTGCATGAATTTTTGCAAGTATGAAATCTCTGAGATTAAGTACTTACAATGAAAATAGATTTGAGGATTTTCCCCCTAACATGTTAAGTGATAAAACTCTTATCTCAAGTTTTAGATAATGACTATTTGATATTAAGATTTGAAAAGTGCCTTGGCATTTCTACAATAAAGACATAAAATACTGCCTCTGAATATTCATTCACTACACAGTATTTACCAAGAAAAATAATAACTCCGTTGTCACTATTGATTTATTACCAATACTAACCATATTAGGGTAACTGTAGGAATTAAAAGTAACTATAATTACTTTCAACAGAATGACAGATTTTATGACTTTCTTTATACAGTATTTTTAAAAAGTGAAATTCTTGGCCAAGCTTTTGTTCTTTTATTTTGAATGGATTCCATTTGCAAAGGTAAGCCATGTAAGTTCATGACCGGCAGCTCAAATTTTGTTCTTTTGGGCTTGTTTTCCTAGGAAACCCTTGGGAAATTGATTTGAAATACTGAATGGGAATTCAGTGAATAGACACTAAAAATTTACGATGGACAAATAAGATGTGACCTAGCCCAGAGAACAAAATGAAAGGTTCGTGCAGTAGGGTCAGTAGCTCTGACTTCAATTTCAGCTCAGTGGTAACCTTCTAATACTTTCTTCCATTGAGTGACAGGATAAGAAGCCAAAAGCAGAAAATCAGACTAAGTCTCCCGGGCAGAAAGTCAGAAGTTTCCAAAGAAGCCCTGGGAGTGACTCAAAAAGAGCAACATAATTCTCGTAGGCATCTGTCGACTTGATTGTTTACGGCTAGCTTGTTCCTTTTTTAAGGCAGCAACAGGGAAAAACAGAGTGAAACTTGAGACTTCTTTAAACAGAGATATTCATCAGAGAATAGAAAAGATTGAAGTGAGTTCACATAAGGGACATTTCAACAGATGTAGTCAATACAACATCACTTATTAGATTCTTCCAGGTATTGTCTGACCTGTGGTACGTGATTATTAAAAGTTCTATTCACAAACCTCTTAAAAGTGCCTGCATTTCAACAGCAGAAATTTTCTTGGGTAAATCAGGTTCTTTTGATTTATTTGGAGAAAATATTGATTTAATTCTCAATTAGTTTTTGTTTTATTCAGCAGACTACTGACATTAATATTTTAAAATAGATAACATTGTTTTGGAATTGCTTAAGTAATATAACCTACATTCTTCTTTGTTTATAGTAGAGAAAGTTAAAAGTAAAATACAAATAAGATATTGATTTTATAGGAGAATGAACAACTTTCCTATTTCCGTTCTCTTTTTTCTCATATACTCTTATTTGCTGTTTGTACGTTAGAAGTATCCAGAAGCCACACTGTATTTAGTTATACCATACACATTGGGAACACTTTCATTGGCAACTAATATGTTTGAATAATCAGAAGCAATAGGTAACATTCGTTGGAAAAGTACTATTTGTGAGGTGCCCTATTAAGCATTTCACAAGAAGTAACTTAACCATTTATCACAATCCTAAGATATAGGTCTTTCCCCCCCCAAGTTTTGGGTTAAATTCCAGTTAGTTAGCATACAGTGTAATATTAGTTTCAGGCATAGAACTTAGTGATTCATCACTTACATACAACACCTTGTGCTCATCACAAGTGCCCTCCTTAATCTTCATCACCAATTTACCCCTTGCCTCCACACACCACCCCTCCAGCTACCCTGCTTGCTCTCTCTAAAGATACAGATCATATATCAGGCACAGCCAGGAAAATTAAAATTTACAGAGATTAAATAATTTGTCCAAGATTACAGGCATCAAAGGCAGCAGGGTTGGACTATGAATCTATGTCAGCTTGACTCCTGAGCATACCCTCCCTACTCTACATTTCCTCTGGTTATATGTATGTAAAATTATATAATAATTGCTACTGTATTCAAGAAGTTAAAAAGTAAAGCTATTTAATTCAATATGACTAAAATTGTAACATTTCCTCCCTTAGTATTAGCACTTTTTGTATCATCTGCTAGTACTTGCTAACAGGAAAACAAACACAGGTGCAAGATGAAGGATGGGATCATTATCATCCTTTCATTGACAACAAAACTGTAGAAATCTGGACTTTGCTCGCCAATATCTGGGTTAGAAATTCAAATGATGATTGATCAGTGGTTGGAAACATATGGCTTTCCTATAATTTGAATTTTTTTTTCAGGCCTGCTTGTAGAATCACTTTGTGGTCATGCTATTTTTTTATACTTTTCATGTATAAACACCTTAATTATATTATTTAACACTTTTAACTTAATTTACAGAGTTCATCTTATCCTCTTTTAACTGAGCCCCAGAAGACACATTGGGACATGTCTGTCCCAATCACAGTTACCTTGACCATTCTGATTTCCTTATTTCCAAAAACATGCAGGAATTGTTTCTGAAATATTTTTAGGTATACCATTTTGAGGGTAGTATATTTATATGGCAGACTTTAGGAAGAAAAACTGTCAATGTCTGAATGACTTTATTTCTATGAATCTAGAGGACATCTATAGGGAAACTAACTCCAGCTTATCATTTACACCCATTGTTGCATTTTAAATGTATTGCAATTTAGATGCCTCCTAATTTCAATACAAGCACTCTTAGAAGTACTTGACTGACAATTTCTATTGCCATGTTCATTATCCCCACATTTAGATTAATGTCACATCCTAATATGTTTATAAGTAATTCTGTAGTTTTATGGGTACATTATTGCATCCTACAAAATGGGCTAACGCTATAAGATCTTTTTTCTGTCTCATTACTGATAAATGTTCATTGATTTTCTTCATCATCTTTTGAGTATGTTTAAATTTACCAAAAAAGTGGATCCCATCAATATCCCTGACCATGTACTGATGTTTACAGATGTTCCATGGTAATAATGTTTCTAGAGGATGATAGTTTAATGCTTCCCTGTTGGAGGATAATGAGTTTAAACATCATTTGGAAGCTCAATGATCTCTTTATTTGGAGACTGATTCAGAGTATGCCGAAGATCCTAGTTCACTTTGATTTCACGCCAAAAACTTCTGAGAGCGGTAAATGCAGCACAGAATTCAGGAAGTAAATGGAAAATATGTCTAATTTTTGTGACTTTAAATTTAAAGGTGAAGGAACAGATTTTATTTCCTTTAATTCCCTAAGTTTTACAGAAAAAAAAAAAGATCCTCTGAGTTAGTGCACTGCTCCCAAATCAATTATAATAATGAGTGTCTCTGAACAATCTAGGGAAGGAAACACATTGTATTCATCATTTCTGTTCACTAACATGGAGCATAGAGTCTGGTTCACAGTAGGTAATAAGTATACATTTGTGGAATGCATCACTTAATAAATTGATTATAATTTATGATTTTGTTTATGATTACAATCAGTTTATAAAGTATAAACCACTCTTTAAATCAAAGTCTGATGGTTTTAAAGGCTGAATAATACTACAATTAGAAAACCAAAGAACTGGTTGTGTGTTCCTACCTAACACCATACTGGACACACCACATATGTAAAATAAATATTTAATGTATGAATGCATTAGTGAAATCACCAAGCAAATCTAACTCCAGTGATTAAACTATCACACTATTTGGTCACAATATCACATCTTTACTGTTCAAATGATTGTCTTTTCAAGGAATAGCCATAGTTTCACTCCTAAATCTTGAAATATATTCATTTATTACATATGAATACTAGTTCTTTTTTGTTTTTTTCACAGTTCTCTGTGAAACATTGTTCTTTGGTGGTGTTTTTTGAAATATGAAATATTTAATCATATAAAATTTGGTTTGATTTTTTGAACTCTATCATCATTTTAGATTTCAGAGTCTTCTTGAAAAATAGAAGTTAAGGCTGATAGCAACCTAAAAAAGAAATAGTTATTTTTTAGAACAATAGAATAAAAGCAAACACCCTACTAGATATTATTCACTTTGATCTATTCATTATTTTAAAAGAAAAGAATGCATACTAGCCCAGATATTAAAGCTTACCACTATTTGACATTTTTTTCCCCCACAAAATAAAATGGCATGCATTTATTCATGGAAAATACAGAAAAACGTAAAGAGAAAATTAAGTTCATATGGCATGTCTGAATCAAATCAAAGTTTTTGTTTCTCTAAGCTAATTCAAATGTAGTTTCCCTGCTCTTGGGAAATTGTGATGGTTTCATAAACCCTACTAAGACTTTAGGGAGATAATTATACTTTTTTTCATTCACCAGGAGTAATTGTAAATAGATATTCTTCATACAAGGGGATGATTGAATAGAATGTGTCTATCGAATATTATTAGAGAGAATATTTCTACATGGTATGACTTCTATACTAGAAGTAATTTAGGGCAATTGCTACCAACTCATATTAGAATAATGGAAGGAAATGACATATATTCACTGTGTTGAAATTTGTAGGAAAAAAGTGTCCTTGCAAATCTCTCATAAATTATTTTGATACTTAAAATCTTTGATTTCAAAAGCAAAGGAAAACTTCATACTCATTAGAATAGCTATTATAAAAAAAGAAAAAAGAAAAAGAAAGAAGGAAGGAAGGAAGAAAGGGAGAAGGAAGGAAGAAAGGAAGAAAAGAAATAAAAACCAAGAAACTAACAAGTGTTGATGAGGATGCAGAGAAATGCGAGCCCTCATGCATCCCACAAATAAGTTCAAAGCTCATATATTTTGAACTATTTTTCAAGGTGAAAAATAATTCTAAGACAAAACTGCACTTGATACTTCTCAGTTGTATTTTTACTGTGATATGAACTATCAATAAAAAATATTAAAACAAACGAGAGCTTCATATTAATTCATGCCAATTTCAAATGTGTTTAGAACATATAAAACTCACTGATTTTTTCTTCTCTCTTGTGGTAAACATATCTAAGTTAGTGAGAGGTCTATTCACATTTCCTGTCAGACAAAAATATGTAGAAAGATGTAGATAGGAGGTATGTGATACCTTTTCTCATAATTAATATATATATATGTATATATATATATTTAGAGAGAGAGGAGAAGAGGGAGAAGGAGAAAGAGAATCTTAAGCAGGCACCATGCTCAGTATGGAACCCAACATGGGGCTCGATCTCATGACCTGAGATCATAACCTGAGCCAAAATCAAGAGTCAGATGCTTAACTGACTGAGCCACCCAGGCACCCCAGCTTAACCAACCAAGCCATCCAGGTGCCCCCACTAAAATATATTTTAAAATATCAAGTTTGGTAGTGAGAGTAAAATGACAATGAGCTAATAAAAAGCGTTCATCTAATCTGGTTCTAGGTACATTTATTTAGTTCAAACAAGTCCATAGGGTTGCCAAAAGAGGTACTGAAATATGCTAAAGGGTATTTAGTTTGCTTGTTTTTTTTTGGGGGGGGGCAGCTTCAGTTGTCTTTTTTTTTTTTTTATCCCCCCTCAGGTTGCGTGACTAATTTCATGAGAAAGTCAGCCAATTCACTGAGACAATCCTTTCCATGAAAATGAGCAATCCACTTCCATATAATGACAAGCCACATTAATTCCCTGTGACTTAGGTCCTTCTGCAAAAATTGAAGAAAATGATGCTTTTTGCATATTTCTCAAAGGTACTCTGGGTAGTAATGAGATAGTGTCTTTAGAGCACTAGGAGTTCCCTGAGGAGATGTACAATACAAACTCAAATTACCACTCCATTATGATTTATCTTTGCTTTATATAAACTGTTTACTGTTAGCAGCATTTTCCTTGTAGAAACCTTTTATATTGCTGAAGTGCATTAGCCATGATGTTTATTTCTACTCCTTGCTCATCAAGAGTCTGAGGCTACAAAACAGAGAACTCTCAACTGCATTAGGAGCAACTATTGTCTTCCAGGACTAATTTGTCCTTCTTTAAATGACTTCTATACAGCAAGCAGATTGGAAAATGTGAGCAAGAGCTCCCAAGAGACAAGTGAAATGCAACCAAGGGTAACAGGAAAGCTAATTTCCAATCTCATGAAGGTACTGGAAGATGGGCCCAGCTAACATCACAAAACATACAGAGACAAAGAGACTCTCTCAGCCTTGGCCTTATGTGCAAGGAGCCAAGGTCCATTTTGCACCCTCTCTCCAAGTCAGTCCTCCAGAAGCTACCATTCTCCTAGTCATCTGGGTTCCACCACCAAGAGTCAAAGTTGCTGTCTCTCACTTTCAGGGCCCAGGATAAAGTCTTCTCCATTTTTTTTTTTTTTTTTTTTTCCTTCTCAGGTGTCAGGGCTGCCATCTTAAAAGTTTATTTACCTCACCTTTCCTAGAGTATTCCAGCTGCCATCTGCTACCACCAGGCTGATTTTCCTGAATCTGAACTCTTTTCTACTTTCAACTCATCTAGTAAACTTGTATCTGACTCCTGCCTCAATCTCAGGATCCTTTATCATTTAAGTTCAAGCATAGTAATGCAGCAGTTTCAAACACAGGGGTGATGGCCAAAAGATTGCACTTCTAAGTATTGGCTGTTCTTTACTAGCTGCAGAATTTTCCAGAAAATTGTTTCCCTAATTCTCAGTTCCCTCAGCTGTAAAGTGAGAGAAATCATACTTCCCTCTCTCTCTCTCTCCAGGGGGTGGTTGTTAGGAATAAGAGAAAATGTAGGCAAAGTGTTGAGAAGAGTATCCATTTCTTCATCTATAACAAGTGGTAGTTGCTGTTGTTGTATAATTTGGCTTCATTCTAGCCACGAAAATCACATCTTTTAACAGTATACAACAACAACAACAACAACATAATAATAGTAGCTAACATTTGTTGAATACCTCCTAGATGTTGGGTCCTAGAAGAAGTGCTTTATATATGTCAACCCATTAATTCTCAAAATATTCCCTTAAAACAAATGTGATAGTTACTTCCATTTTACTGACAAAGAAGTGTGGCACAGAATGATCACATAATACTTAGGTTAAATCAGTAAGTCAGGGAGCTGGGACTCAAATCTTGTAAATCTGGCTCCACTGCACTGGTTCCCAATTCAATCTCTTTGCCATTCCCTCACTTGAACCTGTGGGCTATTATTTCTTTCTTGAAATTTCTTCCCTTTCAACCTCTAGATTCCCACACCGTATGCATTTTTTCAAGTTCCCCCTTTTCTAGAAAACCCTTCCAGTTCTCACTGCATTTATTTTTTTTTCCTGAATGTTAATAATCCTGTGTTATATAATACGGTACGTAATTACACATTGCATATTATTTTTAGAAATTTTCTCATGCAGGCTATTTTTTTTCTCTTAGTTCCTTCTATTACCTCTTCTAGTAGCCTAGACACGACTCCTTTATCCTTCCTATCCACAGTACAGTACTGAGTACATTTCAATCTGTTCTCAATGAATATGTAGCGATCGTTACACATCATAATCTTAGGCATAATATCACCTTGCCTGTATAGTGCTATATTACGCATTTTATATATGCTATCTCATTTGAAATTGCATGATTATTCACATACAAGATTACTCAATAAGTATTTGATGGGGTCTTAGCTTCACCTTCATGTTATCAGGCTTGACTGGAAAGCAAGTTGAGTATCTCTCTGGAACCCCTATACAAGCCCAAACTCACACAGTTCCTAAGTCTTTCTCAGAAGAATGAGAAGCTATGATGCATAAAAACAATTTCTCTGAAGTCTGAGAACACCAAGTTTGATCTACAGAATGCTTAGATAGGTCCGTTTTTTATTTAAGACATTTTGAGAACTTATAATTTTCTAAGACCGGTTCCTTAAGAGTCATACATAAGTAGAGCTCTTACCACCAGGCAATTTCCTCTGACATTTTTTTGAAATTTCCCATCGTTTCCCGTCATCAGATCACTCCTCCTTGCAGCTTTTGCTGTTGTGCTGGGCGCTTCCTTCCCCCTCCTCTGTGATTACAGCCTCTAACATGGCCAGGCAGTTAGGAAGTCCACCCTTTAGTCAACATTTGTCCGTGTGAGGCATAATTGGCCTTTTCATCTTACTAGTGATGATGAGCTGCCTATGCAGGCTGGCAACATTTTATTACTTCTCAGTAATATCTGCCCTCTCAAATTGAAATAATTTAATGTTTGGACCATTTTGGCAGCCTTTCTGATTCTCAAATAAATTGTGCTAAATATAAATCCATGTTTACTGAGAGACCTCCCACAGTGCTGAAGATATTTTGATTATCTTTTAAATTAGAACAAAGGAGACTTAGATATTGGGCTTTTTTATCTAATTCTCTATAAAATGTGGTGCATAAAGTAAATTTCAGATCTATGTTCCCTCAAATCAAAGATCTTCACAGATAGGTGAACTTGCCTTTATCCTTTCTAAGGAGGGCAGACATGATTCCAAAGCAATACCACCTCTGGGTTGTGAACTGAGTTTGTAACGGTCCAAAGAAGGGGAACTTTATAAAATGTGTTCTTATGCTTTTATAAAGAAAATATAAATGAGTCAGATTAAAAGTAGTTGATGTAACAGTTCTTCAAAACTACAGGCTATATCTGAGTTTTATACTTGGGCTCATAAAAGAATTTCATAAAACAGTCTTTCAGCTCTGAAATTACAGGAAGCTGGCATAACAAAATTTCTTTCATTTTTTCCTCTGCTAATAAAACACCCAATTTCTTAAGGGAAAAGACAAACATTTGTGAATGCTTCTGTGCCAAGCAGTGAGCTACACATTTTTCACAGATACTATCTAAATTTACCTTAGATACTTTTGGAAAAATGTTAAGCCTGTTCCACGGATTAGTGAAATAGGGGACTATCTTTCCCCGTGACATCACTGCAATCACAATTTTTAATATCAGTTTTCTTTAAAGGGACTTCAAAAATATATACATTTTAACTGTGACAACATCAGGGTCATTCAGTTGTGGTAGTTGTTGAACTAGTCAGGGAAGCTCAGAAAGGGGGCCTGTCTTCTCGCTGTTCCATTCCACCCGCTCTGTAGGTGAAGATCTCCACCCCCACCCCAACGACCTGGGATGAAAATCACCTCAGTTTACTTAGTTTCTCCTGTCACTCTGGGAAAGGAAATAAATACCCCTTTTGGTTTTAGTTAAAAAGAGAGAGAGAGAGAGAGAGAGAGAGAGAGAGAGAGAGAGAAGGAATCCACTTCTTTGTATTAAAAATGTTCAATGTTTAAAGATTTTTTTCCCTCTCTCCATCTTGGGCCAGTCCCAGTCTGTAAACCTGTAGGTGAAGATGCTTCTTCTCTGTGACTCATTTCACTTCCTTCCTCCCTCACAGTGCTATTTCTGACTCTCAAGGTCAGACCTGGTGAAGAGAAGATTCATGAAGAACAGCAAAGCCTGACACAGCTGGACAGTCATAAGCTGTATCTGATCATTCTCCATGGCAGTTGTCAGGTCTCTATTTCCTTCTCGGATGTGTTTGTGATTTTCTCGGAGATACTTTCTCTATGTCATCTACTGTATTACAATTCCCTTGATGGAACCAGTGCCTCCTCCAGCCTAGCTGCTTTGTTCCACCTAGACTGTTGGCTCCTCTCCTGAGAACGCTCAAAATTCCTGCAATGAGCATTGCTAAGAATGCAGGTGTTGAAGGATCACTGATAGTTGAAAAAAATTTTGCCAAGGTCCTCAGAAGTTGGTTATGACACTAGGCTTAGAGATTTTGTGAATATGGTGGAAAAAAGAATCAGTGATCCAAGTAAGGTTGTAAGAACTGCTTTATTGGATGCTGCTGGAGTGGTCTCTCTGTTAACTACAGCAGAAGTTGTAGTCACTGGAATTTCTAAAGAGGAGAAGGACCCTGGAACAGGTGAAATGGGTGGAATGGGAGGTGGTCTAGGAGGTAGCAGGTTCTGATATCTAGAATAGTGCTTTACCATCATTAATGAACTGTGAGAGGGAAGTCAAGGCAGAGCTCCTCAAGAGTAACTTCAGAGAAGTTGGCTAAAGGAAATGACCAAAAAGGCTGGCTGATGTTTAAGAAAATCACTACAACCATGGGGCACCTGGGTGTCTCAGTCAGTTAAGCATCCTACTCTTGGTTTCAGCTCAGGTCATGATTTTGGGGTCATGGGATTGAGCCTCATGTCAGGCTCCACTCTCCATGAAGAGTCTGCTTGAGATTCTCTTTCTCCTTCTTCCTCTGCCCTTCCCACTCACTCATGCACGCCCCTTCTCTCCCTCTCTAAAAATAAATAAATCTTTAAAAAAAAATCACTGCTTTGCCACCAACCTGCTAAGTAACCATAAGGAAGTTAAACTCTCCATGCCTGCTATCTTTTTTTTTTTTTTTTAATGTTAGTCACCATACAGTACTTTGTTAGTTTTTGTTGTAGTGTTCCATGCTTCATTGTTTGTGTAGAACACCCAGTGCTTATTGCAATACATGCCCTCCTTAATACCATCACCAGGCTAACCTATCCCCCTACCCTCTCCCCTCTGAAACCCACAGTTTGTTTCCTGGAGTCCATAGTCTCTCATGGTTTGTCTCCCCCACTGATTTCCCCCCCTTCATTTTCCCCTTCCTTCTCCTAATGTTCTCCCTGCTATTCCTTATGTTCCACATATAAGTGAAACCATATGATAATTGTCTTTCTCTGCTTGACTTATTTCACTTAGCATAATCCCCTCCAGCTCCATCCATGTGGATACAAATGGTGGGTATTCATCCTTTCTGATGGCTGAGTAATAGTCCATTGTATATATACATGCCTGCTACCCTAATCTGTGAAAAGGGATACTAATAAGTACTAGTGTTTAACCTCACCAAATAATATGGGGGTTTAATAAATATAACTGTCTTAGCACAGTTCCTAGCATATAATAAGCCTTCAAAAAGTGTTAGCTATCACTTCCATAAGAGTCTGGCACCTACTATATTATTCTCTGCCTTGGAGACCTCAAGCCCAACTAGAAAGAAAAGATATGTTTCTGAATATGTTTCTGAGAAGCTACTGTTACATTCGTTTCCTTGAATATAGCGTATTTATTTTCATTCCTTCCCTACTTCCCAGATGATTTGTGGTAGTTTTTAAGAAATGATAAATATGCAATAACAACATTAAAATAAGGATAAAGGCCATAAAGTCATGTATCTGAGTAAGGTAGATAATTATACCAGCAATGTAAACCAAAGGAATTTTCTAAAATTGAATATTAATTTTAACTTCAGACATAATGGAAGCCATAATGACCGAAGAAAATACAATGCTGGGTAGTTCTCAACTAACAAAGAAATAGCAATTTGCTGAGTTACTTGAACTTCTTAAAGTTTTGAATATGTAGGAGAGTCTTTTTCTATAATGCTTCATGTATAAAGGAAGGAGCACGAAAGATAAAAAAAAGCCTTCGAAAGGTCTTTTTTGAGACTACTGTCTTGAATATATACTGAGATTAATATTCAAATAATGAAACCAGGGGTTCTCAAACTTCAGCACATACAAGAAACAGCTAGAGATTAAATGCAGGTTCCTAGGTCGGCCCCTGGAAGTAGCAGGGGTGCAGAGTGATCAAGAATCAGCTATAGATGGGCACTACGATGAAGTCTGCTGCAAGGAGGGCTCAGACCACACTCAGAAACACTGAGACAAACGAGGGCATGGCTGCTCTCACTTGGCACCAACCATTTAAGAAACACAAATAATACACGGTTATGAAGTTCTAATTTGAGTGCATCAGGCTCTCTTTGGAAGGCTCAGATCCCATGCCCGCAGGCTCTCTTGTTAGTTTCAGGATGAAATGGGTACTGTTTAATGATGCATCAAATGCAAAGACAACAATTTAGTTACTTAGAGTAGAAAATACAGATAAATAAGAAAATATCTTTAATTACAAAGTGCTAATGTCCATTAGAAAAATATAAACAAAGTATACGAAGAGAGGGGGCATTAATGTATTCCACATGAGAGAAGGAATGGCCAATAAACATATGAAAAGATGTTTGACCTCATTATTAATAAAATAAATTCAGACTGAAATAAGGAAACATCACTTTTTATCTAACAGACTGAGAAAGGAAAAGATTTCTGTTAACACTTTCATAATAACAAGAAGATGGGCGAAAGGGCATTTCTGTACACTTATGTTGGAGAGAAAATTGCTACATTTTCTTAAAGGAGATCTAGAAATATGTTTAAAATTTTATAAATGCCAAATTTTGACAAAGCTTAACATTTACACATCTAAGGGCTTGAACCTGAAAAAACAATTGTCTAATGTACAAAAATGTTAGTTTAGCAATGTACATCAAAGTACTTTTTATCCTAGGAAAAATAATTAAAGATCTTAAATGCCCAACAATTGGAACTGGTTAAAAATTATAATATTCACACTGGGTGTTACATGCAACTAATGAATCGTTGAACACTACATCAAAAACTAATGATGTACTATATGTTGGCTAACTGAACATGATAAAAAATTCAAGAATTTTAAAAAATTATAATCATTACAATGCAATACAATGAAAATACTAAATACTATGATGTATAATTATGACGTCCACAAAAACACTCAAGAAAATATTTAAGTGCCAAAAAGTTCTAAAAGATCATGCATAGTATAATTCATTTTTCTAAAGAAAAACTGATTGCATGTGGTAGAAAAAAATCCTGAGGGTTTTACACCACAGGAGTAACTACAAATATTTTTAGATAAAGTAAAAATGGAATTTAGATGATTTTTCTTTTATCTTTAACTTCTAATTGCCTGAATTTACCAACAGAAAGTACAATTATATCTTTTTCCTTAAAATACGTTAATTATATTTAAAACATACGTAATTTGATCACATAAAATATATGATTTATATGAACATCAAAATATATTATTCAGTAGCCTAACACTATGGCTTTTCTCTGGTACCAAAAAGAAGTACATCTTAGCTGGGTTTACATTTCCTTCTCTTAACTACTTCCTTAGGTAGCTAGCTGTTGTAGAAATATCTGGGAGTTGTATAAAAATCAAAATTGAGTGCAAAGACACATTCTGACCTGTACTTTTAAAAGTATTATAGAACTTTCCCAAGAAGGAAACATTCTGATCATTGAGGCACTTTCAGTATTTTTTTCTTCAATGCCTCAGAGATTTTCACTCAAAAGAACTCTACCTTGAACAATACAATAACTTGGAAAACAAACAAACAAACAAACAAACAAACAAACAAACCTGTTTTGGGAACTGTGCTCTTCCAGTGTTGTAAGAAGAAAAATAGTACAAAAAAATAAACCCAAGACAAAAATAAACAAACAAAAACACACACAAAAAAAAACAAAAAAACAATCACCATTCAATTGTTTTACTCTCATAGTTTCTTGAAGAGCTCATTTCTGAATTTTCAGAAAGCTCCTGAAAATCAATATCAATATTTACTTATCTCTTCTAGTGTTTTCCCAAAATGAATAATGTTTTGAAGTAAACATTTGCCTTGACACAATTTGTATTTGAGCCAGAGAATGTTTTGTCTTTGGTTAACTTATAAGCTGCTCTATTTTTCAGAATCCATCGGGTACAGTTGGGACCTATGATCATTATCATTATTGAAGCTCCTTGTCTTTGTAGGCTGTATTGCAATTTACAAAACACTTTCATACACAATGCATTACTTTCATTTTTATTTTCTGATATCCTTGGGAGGTAGGTAAGCAGGTAGCACTTTCTTCGGAGAAATGCGAGTTACAAAAGTAAGGCTATTTATGTTAGATCTATTTATCATGTCACTACCTCAGTATACGAATGGTGCCTTAATGACCTAAAGGTCTTCATGCGGGATCACATAGTGTATCATTTACAGAAGAGACAGAAGATCTAGTCTCAAATCTTGGTAAGTAAAGAATCCACGGGCTTCGAAACTGTAGAAGATGAACAGCTGGGCCTATGTGTGTTCCAAAAACCACGGGGTCACCGAAAGGAAATCAACTTATTTTTTTTAAGAAGTAAAAAGCCCTTAAATTCCAACAATGAGGTATAAATTTTGATGCTTCTTTTATAATAATTGATATGCTCTTGACTGATATTCTTGCTTTTAGACATGAATAAGTTCCAAAAATTACTTACAAGTAGAGATTATTAATAAAACAGAAGTTCAACAATCTGTGTAAGGGATTACTTTGTATATTAATTGGAGATTGGTTTTAATCCAGAACTGGCATTACCCTCACTTCCCAGAAGCTTCAAGACCGTCTAATCTAATATTCTCCAAAAGATATTTTATGACCATGGAATCATCAAGAAGTTCCTCTTGAAAAGAGATTTAGGGTTGAATATTTTTAGAAAATCCAATATATGACACTAACCTTTTAGATACTCATAAGGAAAATTGGTATACTATAGACTACATATAAAGGAGCTTATGCAGTATGCACTGTCCCAAATATTTCAATTCCTTCTCATAAAATCTATTTTCTTAAATAATACCTATTGAAATTTCATGGAACCAGAATACCGATATGTTACTTGAGTCTTTTTAGCTGAGAAACAAACCAATTTTACAATAATAATTGAAGAAAACTATGTGTTGTAAAATACATTTTGTTCTCTCATAAGCATTGTATGATACTCATTTTAAATTATCTTAGATTATTGGAATTTCAGCATAGTGCTCTAAAATTACCAGTTGCAGTCACTTGGGAGCAAAGGATGCATACACAAATACTGATTGTTGTCATTTACTGACTCTGTTCTATAGCAAATATATCTAGACCTAGAGGCATGCACTGTAGGAAAAATAGGTATCATTCATTACTCTAGAAATAACAAAAACTTAGTCTTTAACCATTCAAAAAATAGTGGGCTTAATTTTTAAATTTTATTTAATAATTTAAAAAAATTAAAATGAAACCTGTGGCCAGGTTTCTTCCCTCTTTAAGGAAACACTTATGAATGTTTGGTAGTAACCAACATTGGTTAACTAAGACTACTAGTATCTTTTTTTTTAAATTAAGACTGAGATAAAACAGATTTACCTTAGTAGAAATTGGTTTCTTTGAACTAAAGGATTAAGGAGAATGACAAAAACAAGAAGTTTAGACGTCAATGCAAATACAACTTATTTTGATAATTTCTATTTCTCTCTCTAAAATTGTGGTTCATTAGCTTGTATATATAGACATATATCATACATAGTCACATCAATATCTACATCTGTACGATGCAGTAGAGTACGCTCATATGACCTCCTCAGGAAATGGATTACTTCTGTTTACAATGATTTTATTAGTATACCATTAAGTTCTAAACATCTATTTAGCTCTTCTCCTTGGTGCTACTCACAGATGTGACAGCCAGCTCATCACTGGAATCAGGCCTGCTGTTAGACACCCCCTAAGCTTAAGAGATTAAGAAGAAAGCCAAGTAGTTTCCCTGACATCTGTCATATTGACAGGCCAAAATTAAGTACAGCTGGAAAGAACGAGACAATCTTGTCTCAAGAGTTTTCTTCTTGAGAAGAGTGAAGGTCAATCATGATGCCAAATATTGATAAGGGGAGTAATAATAAAAAATATATATATATAGAACACTACCCAACCAGACCTGGAATTCCCTACAAATGTGGACAAGGGGAGGAAGGGTGCTTAGATGAAAGCAAGTCTTTCTGGGTTGAGACTGCAGCTCACATTTTCTTCAAGGACCTTGAAGTTATCAAAAACCAGAAAACTGTACTTGAGAATTGCCAACCAGATCCCTTTGTGCATTTGGTCCTAAATAAAAACACAAATCTCTACTGACCACCTATAGACCACACTGTCAAATTATAATCACTGATTTTTGAGACAGACTGATGGGAGCGTCACTATTTTCTCTTCATCTAAACTTTAACAAATGGTTTATCCTAAGGTGCAGTATTCTCAGCTATAAATGAGGGACCACTGTCATCTCACAGGGTTATTATGTGGTTAAAGGTTATATATGTGAAGCACTTAACACAATTACTGGTTTATAGTAAGTGCCTCATAGTAACTCATGTTACTATATTACTGGCATTCAAGTCTACCTGTTGCCCAAGCAGAGCTCAAGGAAAACATCTCTCACTCCTGTTATTTTGCTATGTGCTTTCACCTGTGGCTCATCAGTATCCTTCTCCTCAATTCCCCCAACCAAAGCTTCTTCCCTTGCATCCTCATCACCATGGCCAGCCTTTCTGCGCAGAACGGAGTTAATTTACAGCTAGACTGGGAAGGTGTTTCTGTATTTCTGGGGATGCTTGGATACCCGGCTTTGACCATTTTGAGAGAAAAACAGTGGGATTTAGGATGTGTTATTTAAGCCCAGAACTCCCTATGTGCTATTTAACTCCCAGAACCAATATGTTTACTGAAGCTTTTCATCCAGCATGACCTGTTAAAGAGCCTGGCTTGATTAGTGATAAGAGGAGCAAATGTGCCCTGCTGGTAACTTCTACCTTAGCTCTCCCCAACCCAAGGTCTGCTGCACTTAGAGATGGCAAATTGTGGGTGCTAAATGAACATTACCTCCCATTATCATCACAGTTATCTTTCATTTTTTTATGCCTTGTTCCTAACAAATAAATTTATCTTTTAAAGGCAGGTACAATGTCTTAGTCATCTTAGTATCCTCAGTTTCGAGCACAGTGCTTAACACAAAGCAAGCATTTTAATCTACTTTTTACACTGAACTGAATGGAGCCATGAAGAGCTTCAGGTACCACTTTCTAAGAGATCATCAAACATCTGCAATTATCTAAGCATTAGGGAGGATCTTGACATGTAGAATAATTTACTTGCTATAGTAATACATCTTCTTAAGTGTTCTATAGTCCTGAACATGTAACCGACATGCATACACTTCATTTTAATTGCTGGTCCTCTTGCCCCTACCCCTAACTTGCAACTAAGTTATTCAAAATAATAGTAAAACTCTCTCCCTTCTTCCCTTCTTTCCCTCCTTTCTTCCACAAATGTTTATTTAGTGACTACTCATAAGCACTGAACTGAGTCCAGGGGGCTCAGAATTGAATAAGATATTTCTAGTATCTTCTAGGAGTTTATATTCTCTTGAGCACAAGAGACAGACAAATCTACCCTTCACACTACTGTGAAAAGCAGTGTGAGCACAGTATACACTAGATGCTATATGAGCACAGAGGTGAGTCAGTGATGACTTTCTGTAGATGTTGAGGTGGCCAGAACCAGAGCAGATTTTGTGGAAAATAGATTGTAACGGAATGAAGAATGACTGAGAGACAAACAGTACCATGGAAAACCAGAATGTAACAAGAAATGTAATGGTTCAAGGTTGACTAGAGATGTCAGAAAAGCCAAGGTACAAGAAAGTGAATTTTCATAAGGGTAAGACATAGCTTGCTTAGATTTATGATGAACTGCCAATAAGTAGAGAAAAATGGATAATGGTTGTTGGAGCATGTTCCCTGAGGGGGTAGGAGAACCTGCCATCCAAACCACACTAATCATGATAAAGCCTGATGAAGGGGCTAAAGAAACTTTATATCCCACTACATATCTGGAAGAGATTAGATGAAAGCCATAGAAGCATTAATGGATTCCTGAAGCAGAGGCAAACCCAGGGCAGCCCAGTGGGAATGACTGTCCCCATGTAGGCAGTAAGGAGTGCATTGCCTATAGATAATTTTGATATAGTAACAATACCTACTAAAAGTTAGTCTGATTTTTATTAGCCCCTTGCACTATCAATTCTAAGCAATGTTAGTAATAAAGTAGTTCTCTTCAATAAAGTTTTGACTGATCCTAAGTTTAAATCAATGCTGCCCAATAAAATGTAATGAAATGTCAATGTTCTATATCTGTGTTATCCAACACTGCAGTCATTAGCTACCCATGGCTATTCAGCATGTAAATGAGGTTAATGGGACTGAGGAACTGAAATTTTAGTGTAATTTTAATAAATTTAAATTTAATATAAATAGCTATGTGTGGACAAAGGACATCACAGTTCTAAAAACTACTATGGTTACTGTTATGTTTCAATTACATAAGTAAATAAAAATACTATTATGTTCACACAATTCAATATAAAATAATATATATGCATGTGTGTATATATGTATATATACATATATATTTTAGTTGGCATGTTATTACTTATCTTGTAATAAACACTATGGTGTATGTATGGAAGTTAATTCAATAATTCCTAGTTCTTTCCTAACACATATAGACCCAGGCACATACTATTTGTTTTGCAAATAAGTTCATAGCAGTTTGGAATCATTAAAGTTTGTTCCTATGCAGTTTGTGTCTCTGTGGCACTATCTAGATCTGAATTCAAACAATAATTTATAAAAAGACATCAATAGCAAAATGACTACAAAAATAAAGAATGAGGAGCTGATTAACTTTAATTTTACCCTTATATAACTCTTTGCAGTCTATGTATTAAAACTTTGGAAGTTTGAGGAAGACTAGGAATAGAACTTGTAATGTTATAATCCACTATGATGATAGACCCATATGTAGTTCTTTTTTTTAAATGAAAACACATTAATGTAATTTAAAAATAAAATATATTACCTTTTGTACAATAACATTTATTTCTTCCTCACATATATTCATGTAAAAGTTCAGTAATAATTTTTTAACTGCATTACTTGTTTGGCCATTTTCATCATTTGTTTCATTTCATGATTACTACTAAAAATAATTCTGTAATAGAGTGGAAAATGCTTGAAATGAGCTGTCAGGTCTGCTAGATACACCATCCATACTAGAGTCATCTTCACAACTTACACATAGTCTTGAGAGAAGAGAGGTCTGACCAGGTAAAATTATAGGAAGAATTCATATTATCCTTATATATGGATCTAAGCCCTACAGGAAACTAGAGACTTTTATAACTTCTAACCTAAAAAGCAAATTCTTGCTCTAACCACAAACCAGTTAGCTCTCACTGGTTTGTCATAGTCTTGAGGAGCACATGGCATGGTGGTATGACATAGCACAGATTGTGAATTCACATCGGGCTTTGCCACCTCTTAGGCAAGTTCCTTACCTTTTCTGGATCTCAGCTGCTGCCCTTTTAATATGGGGAGATAACAGGCATGTTTTGTGATGACTAACTCAGATAATCTATGCACAATGTCTTAGACAGTAGGTGTCACATAAGTGGTGGCTCTATTCTTGTTAGAAAAAGCAATGCAGATTTCCAAAATATCTGGCTCAACACATTGAGCATTAATATACTCAAACATCTTCCTCTATTGAGAAGACTATTTTAAAATTATAATCCTTAATATTATTATTATTATTTTCCTTTGCAAAATATTTGAAGTATTATAAAAAAAATGTTATCTTTGGACACATAAACAAAATGGAAGTGAAAACAAACAAACAAACAAACAAACAAAAAACCCCTAAACTAAAATCAACTCATTGAACTTAGGCTAAGATTAAAGGTAGTTTGGAAGTTTTTTTGTTTTTGTTTTTGGGGGAAGAGTGTTTTTTTTTCCCCTCTTAATCTTTGTTTTTAAAAGGATAGAAGAAGGTACACCTGAAACAGTATTATTTTAAGGAAGTAATTCTCTGTGATATCTCTTCTGTGCCTCATGTGGGCCATTAGCTGAATTTTACTAGTATCTGCATATATCTGCATACCTGTTCCATCTCTTTTCAGTCCATTAGATGGGAAAAGATGCTAGTAGGTCAAAGGAACCCTACTCATGTGGGAATAAACTTTGCTGGTGGAATTGAACATGTTAAGTAAGCAAACAAAAAATAGAGAAAAATCAGCAACTCCTATTTTTTTGAATTATGTAATTTTAATTGCTTTTTATGCCTTAGTAGTTTCCCACATTGGGATTATCAAATAAGGTGGGTCCTGAGGAATTAGCTTGCTTGATGGAAGTAACTGGGCATAGCCAGGTGCTATGTATGTCTCATGTTCCCTATTCTAACTTCTAACTTTCTTCACTGGAATTCCCTAGATCAGATACAGGCTTTTGACTTACAGAAGGGATAGTAAATTGAGTACAGAGAAGACAAACTAAAGTGTATGAGAGTTAGAGGTGAGAGTCCTTTGGGTAAGTAGTTTTATGATTATTGATTCATTTTGATTATGAGGAAGAATGAGGAAAAGCAAACTGGATGAATATCTCATACCTCATACTTCGTAGAAGTATTTTTTGCTAAAATGGTGGTTCAGTGAAAAAAAGGTCTCCTGAATTTTATAAACTGACCAAACAGAGATAAACAGAATAACATTTCTACCTTGAAGCTGATGATCCTTCCCTACCTTAACTTCGTTTTTTTAATACACTTGGGAGACTTAGAAAAAAAAAAAAACAATACCTGTTTCAGCCCTCTTGAAAGATCCTGATGTGGTTTTTCTGGGGGTGGGGTCCAGGCCAAGCATCACTAATTTTCAATGTCTCTAGATAATCCTGTTGTGCAGCTAGGATAGGATACCACAGTCAGTGACACGAAAGACTACAGTGGTCATGAAATTATGGACGCCAAAAGCCCAGTCCAGTGCCTGGAACATGGGAAGTACTCAAAATGTTATATTCCTTTACTCTTTCATTGAAGTGAGTCTAAAAATGATGTCTTCGTTGAGGCAGTAGCTTATAAAATTTAAGAAGAGTGAGTATGTTGAAAGAAATCTGAATGTGACCTAGACATGACTGGGGATGGATCATAGAATTCTCCACAGTTGCACTTCCTTGTGTGTCAGATTTGTTATTGTCATCAACATCATCATCATCACCATTACCACAGACCTCATCTAATCTCTGTGGACTCCTTCCTACAACAAAACTCTAGCGTGATGAATGGGGAGGCGGTGGGACTTGGACAAAGTGTGACAAAGACAAATGTTAATGATGACTTGGGGTTTTACTGTGTGCTGCCCAAACAAGTTCAAGTCTGCTTACGTTTTAGTTAACAACAAAAATAAGCAAAAGATAATAAATAGCTTGTTCGTGCACTTTAAGATGGAACTTTATTTCATCGCATTAAAACTATGAGAACCAGAGGCACTTTAGGTAATGGCTTTTTTTCTTTCTTTTGAAAAACTCATTATACCGCACTGTAAAACTGAGGAGGTAACATTTTGCTTTTATTTCATCAACGCTGGGCCCTATTTCATTATTTACCGAATTACATTTTTCCTGCAGTTTCTGAGAGAAGATGGATTTTACAAAATGTGAAAATATTCAAAACTTTATTTCCTTTGTACAAAGCTAAATGGCTTAAAAACTATGAGATTATTGCAATAATGAACTAACTCTTGTCAAGGTAGTGCTGAATGGAGGCAGGAAAGACCTAGCTGGACCTGCCTCCCAGGTCTGACTTAATTCTCCAAGAAGAAGATATTTAATTGCTCTGAGCTTTAGTTATTTTAGCTATAAAGTGGGAACATGATACTTGATAAAATAATTTTAAGATTAAGAGTTTGGCAAGTGGTAGTACTTTTAAAAAAAGTACTTATGTCAAACTTCGAAAAAGAAAGTTTTTACTCTACATGTGAAACAAAGTGCATCCAGTTCCTTCCTGGTCTAAGGTAAGTTGTTCCTTGATTGCATTTTACTGTTCTCAAATGCAAAACCATTCTTCCAGGCACAAAAGAATTTCTCCTATTGTACATCAAGCCTACAACACAATCAAAAGTCTGCTGACAAATGGTACATTTTCCATCACTTTTAAAGGTAGTTGAACAGAAGAAAAAGTATTCATGAACAATCCTGAGAATATGTCACAAACTCAAACGCCAAAAACTTTACTGTAATATTCTTTAAATTTCAAAGTATGATTTTATATTTATGTGCAAACTATGAAGGAAAGCATCATGATTACAACATTTTAAAGCTTGTTTTTCAACAGTCACATGGTTTATGATTATGGAAATTAGAATACGAAATTTTCTCACTGCCAAAAATCCCGTAAGTTTAATATACCTACAATTCAGTCAAGACAGCATCAACAATATGGCTGAAAATCATCACAATTTGAACCTTTTCAAACTTCACCCCACTGAGCAAATTACTTGAACTTATCTAACTGGGTGTCATACTGGGTAATGACTGAGCCATGACTGGAGAAAGTCTTCTTTCTTCTTTCTTACAGTACAATCTTAATTATTTTAAAAGGTAACCGGGGAGCTAATCAGTTATGGTAAACAAACTATAAGAACACAGAATGTAGTTTTTAAAAAAAGATAAACTTGTAAAATTCCCTTATTTGGTTAATATTTGAGTTGAAAGAAACATAGGAGAGATTCAATCTAGCATAACATACTCCAGTAGCTGTCATACATATTTTTCTCTGTAGATGATGCATTGCACCTTTATTAGATTCTTAAGGCTCCAAAACCTATCACTACAAACATGGTAGCTTAGAACAAAAGAAACTTATTCTGTCACACTTTGGGAGGTCAGAGGTCTGAAATCAGTATCATTGGGCCAAAGTCAAGTTGTCCACTGGAGGACACACCCTCTGGAGGCTCTAGTGGAGAATCTGTTCCATGTCTCTTCCAGCTTCTGATGGCTACCAGAATTCCTCCTTTTGTGACACATTATTCCACTCTTCAAGGCCAGAATCTATATCTCTCTCACTCTCACCTTCACATCATCTTCTCCTCTCTATATAATCCAATTTGACTCTTCCTCCCTCTTATAAAGACAAATGTGATTACATTTAGGGCCCATCATGGTAACCTAGGATATAGCTCTGTCTCGATACCCTTAATTATATCTGCAAAGTCTTGGCCACATATGGCAACATTCACAAGTTCTAGGCATTAGGATCTGATATCTTTGGGGCCATTAATCAGCCTACCGCTGTGCTCTAGTAGAATCCAGTCCATTTAAAAGTCAACTCTTGTTAAAAGAGAGAGAGAGAGAGGGAAAGAGAGATTTTCCAAATATTACTTCATATTTTGTTGTTACAAGGAGATATAAAGAACTATGATAGTAAGTATACTAGGAATGAAGACCATGGGTATAAGTCACCTCCATGAAAATAAAGTCACTGCACAGTTAACTAGCTTAACTGGTGGGGAGGCTTTATTATCTCTAGACCTGAAACTTAAAATTAATTTTAGGTACAATTTATTTCATTTTTCTTCAGAGTTATACAAGAAATAGCTATAGGTAATTTTATTTTAATCACAGTGATTATGAAGACTCAAAAATACCCCATTTGGGCTTTAAGGACCAAATATAGAAATGGAGACTCATTCTTCTGAGGACTTTCATGTGGAGCAGAAGATATAAACACTCGGTTATAAGGAAACTATCTTGTTTTCCTGGTCTTTTAAGTAAGACAGAAACATAAGGTTTTTAATAACCATGCTTGTCATAAATCATACACATATTATACCACAGACAGCACAAATACTTTATTTAGGAGTCTGGTCTTTCTATTTTCAATTAAAAAAATCCTTTTCGTTGACCTTTCAATAATTGCTTAATTAATACTCACTAATAAGGATGACTGCAATTAGCCAAAAGCTCGATTGTCCATTAAGAAATTGACAAGGTAACGATAGGTAACACCCTGCAAAGAACTATTATTTCTTAACGTCACAGTACAATTTTCCTAGAGTTCCATCATTATTTAAATATGCATAATTTCTTAATGTAATCAAATGCCTGTCAAATCAGAGAACTATGAAAAAGCTAAGGGAGAAAAATCACAAATATTCTAGTATATATTAATACCATCAAGTCTACTGGGCTTGGGACACTGACAACACTAGCAGCTTAGAAAAATAAAGAAACATATTTCAGAAATTCTTTACCTACTATTTCCTAGGATAAAGAGCATATTGAAATAGTTGAAAAACTAGAAACAAGAAAGAAAATTTGGCCATGATGAGAATATATCACTATTGGTAGCTATTAACCGAAATGGAGGGGAAATTGTACCTACACTCAAAAATGGAGATTTCTTCTTTTAATCTATTTTAACTACACAGTTGTAGTTCTGCACAACATGCGCAGTGGTCAAATGGGAATAGAGCGGTTCGGGTTAAACAGAAATACTTTACTATTGTTTTTCCTGAGAATTTGAAGAATGAATCTGTATTAATGGTGAGGATTTCTATAGCCTTACGATTTGTGCATGCCTGTCTTCATGTTACACTTCAATAAATAAGTTTATTGAAAACATCTCTATCAAAAAAATTATAAGCATATAATGCCTTCCAGATCATTTAACTTTTTCTTGTCATTATATCTACTGAGTACTTAACAAATTTATAACAGTAGTTTAAAGCAATTTTATATTTGCAATGTAATTTATTTTCTCAAATAGCATAACATATTTTATGGATGTTTGACCTTAGGTAAGGTAGAATGATGCTATTTGGAAAGCCAAATTATGTGCAAAATATTTATGTCCATTTTGCTCATAAAGCAAATATGAAGATAATAATGTTTCTGAGATAGTATGTTCACTAGTTGACTGGATCTTGTCATTCATCCAACACATGGCAATAAAATTTCAGGGAAAAAACACATTAAGGCTAGGACAAAAGTATCAATGCTTGTTTTCAGCTTCAAATTAACTTATTAATAAATTATAATTAAATGAGATTATTAAGGATTGATATTAGGACTGAGACCAAACCAACTCTCATTTCTGAACCTAAGCCTGGGGAGGAGGTATGGGATTTAAGCAGAGAAGGACGGTGCCCTATCTCCCATCGGTGTATTTGGAGGGACAGTGCCCTCTGCTCCTGTGATGGGGCCATCAGAGCTGGATGGTTAGGGCAAAGAGAAGGCTTAAGATAGAGCTTGCACTTGCTCTTGGCCTGTGTCAAATAACACATTAATTTACCGGAAGCCTCTAGCTAGAGACAGAGAAGAGAGGATCTGAAACTTGAAAAAAGACCAGAGGTTGAAAGGAGCAGGCCTCAGATACAAGCTATGCACAGAAGAGACAAATGTCCCAACTTTAGCGGCTCAGAACCTGCTTGAACACATAACTAGTCATCAAGCAACCTCTAGGGCACCCTCAGAGGGGAGGTTGGGCTTCTTAAGGGAAGCCGGCCATAGATCGGACTATAGCAATTGAAAACATATCTTCACCACAGCACCCATGGAAGGAGGAGTGTGATACGAAACTTTGCAAGAGGAAGACCACATTAAAACTGAATTAAATTTGATCACTTCAAATTTCAAACCAATGATCTTTAAATTAAGCACTTCAGCTCCAAGCTACCCACACTTAACATTAATACAAATTAATAGAGGAATTCAGAGCAAAGTGAAAACATGAAAGATAATCCTTTTTCCCTTGTCTGCATGCTTTAGAGTGTAACTTTTCAGTTCCTTATGTAAGTTTTTAAAAGTTATCTCTAAGAGCAATCTACAAAGTGAAGCTTGCACATGTGTAGAAGTTCACTTAGGCTTCCCAAGAGATAGAGGGTTACGATATTTGTACAGGAATCAATTTTCAGGTGCTCAACCTCCATGTGTAATCTTTCTAAAATGCATCTCCTTGAGCATAGATCTGGGGTCAAGATGTCTTGCTCTTCTCTCCCATATTGCCTTGTCTCCCACTGTACAATTAGAAGCATAATTGCACCTATGTGTTATCTTAACATGGTACATCTCCCTAGGGTGAGAAAACCTTCAGGACAACAGACAGTGGGCCAGCGCAAGACATCAGTCTCTTCAAATCTTCCCAATAATATAAGCTTGTGGTAGATGTCTTCCTTATCTTTCTGTTAAGAGTAAAAATTCTGGCATTGGATCTTTGGGTTCCTGTTTGGGAAGTCCTGAATTCAAGTATACTGTTGAGCAGATGTCAGATGTTTCATTTAAAACCCTCTCTTATCCTAGAATCTCTTCAAAAATGCTCTTAGTGGAAAGTTCATTTTACCAGTCATCATTTTGTTTGCCCATAGTTGTCTTTCCTACTCCTTTGTGCTCTGCTGTGCATTTTAAGGGAGGTAGCCCCACCGTAAGCCACATTTTCCAAATTTCTTAGCTGAATTCCTTCCATTAGAGGAACTCACAGGAAAGAGGAAGATAGGGAGATAGGAAAAGGAGTCTCTTGCTACCAGTCTCTAGAGACATGAGAAAGTTAAATAGTCAATGCTTTTTTCAATTCCGGTGCTTACAGCACATACCCACATCCTTAGATGGCGCATAAGTGCTCAGTCTCTCAGAGCTCCCAGCACCTTCGTGGGGTTGCCTCTTCCCTGTGCACGGGCTCCAGGAAATCCTCCACGGTTCTGAGCACTGGTAACCTCAAACCCGACCATGCATCACTCAGCTGTGATCATTTATCCCTGCAGTTAAAATCTAAAATGTTTCTCTGTCCTCCTTTTTCGGTTCTTCTCATATCTACATAATATCAATGTTCTGCATTAATTCTCTACAACTGGATCCTAACTGATGTAGAGCAAAGAGAGCATCATTAAGACACAATAAAATCAATGTCTCCAGATTCCATTCAAGGAACAAACTCATGTTCGGACTCCATGCCTTATCCACCCATCCTTCTGAGAACTGGACTCCTCAAGATTTGTAAAAAAAAAACATGCTGGGAATACAAATTTGTGACAATATCTGACATTGCTGCATTGCCATTACTCTCAGTAATGGTGAGTTGCCTCACTGACCCACATGTCAATTTTACCTGCAGATTTTGCACGATTTCAGGGAGAAGGAGTTGCAAATTTCCACACTTTGCCTCCAATAAATCAGTGATAAGTTTTGAAGTAAAATAACGGAAATAGGTTAGTCGAAATTTTCTTGAACATTTATTCAGGATCAGAAGAGAAATATTTGTATTAACTTTTGTCAAATAATTATTAGATACTAAGAATTTATATTCATTTTTTTTAAACCAGGACCCAAATATCAAGCTTGCTGTTATTTTTCAACTAGTTCCCTATTCATTTATTAATGGCTTGGGAGAAATTTTGTCCAGGTTAATTCTTGCATTTGTGCTTGGACTCCTTTACATTGCTCTGGGAAAACACCTCTGTTTCTCATCTTCCACCCTTCTACTCGTTCTTTGCCCTCAATATATACACACACTCCAATTTATCCCAGCTAAGTAATGATGATCATAATGATGATAACGACGATTACGCTAATGGTGGCAATTCTAATGATAATGTCAAAACTCTCCCTAGCCCCTCTATCATTTCTCTTTAATTATACTGCCCCCTCTCCCAAGGCAAGCATTTTTTTAATGAGTTGTCTACATTCATGGTTCTATTAATTCATGTCCATGAATTACTGTTTTCCTTTGCACTTTTATTTTTCATGCTCTTTTATTACATTTGTCACTGCAGAAAAGTTTCTTTCTTGAAATTCTTTTTTTTGTGTGGCTTCCAAAATAATTTTCTTTCTTTTTTTTTTTAAAAGATTTTATTTATTTATTTGACAGAGATAGAGACAGCCAGCGAGAGAGGGAACACAAGCAGGGGGAGTGGAAGAGGAAGAAGCAGGCTCATAGCGGAGGAGCCCGATGTGGGGCTCGATCCCAGAACGCCAGGATCACGCCCTGAGCCGAAGGCAGACGCTTAACGACTGAGCCACCCAGGCGCCCCTAAAATAATTTTCTAATAGCTTGCAGTAGCCACCATAAACAGGCTCTCTCCCTGCCACCACATCCACCTCTATGTCTCCTCCAAGTGAATTCTGCACCGCCTACCTTCCAAAAGGTGGTCACTTTTCTACTTGTAGACTTGCAGTTTTTGTTGTCTCAGACCTCCGATTGACTTCCTGCGTGTTCAGAAGAACTTGATAACTATGTAGGGGTATTTGAGGGATGAGACAATCTTAGGGTTCTCCTACTCCTCCACCATCTTAACTCCCAGCTCCTCTGGTGTTTAATTTTTTTAATTTGTATTTCACCATATTGTATTTAATTTGTATTTCTGCCATTTTCACTATGGTTCCTTCCTGGGAAACTTGTCCTATATCCACCTTAAATTTTTATATTTTCTAACATCTTCTCATATCATATGGTCCCCCTAGGCAACATCATATATACCCATAGATACAATTATATTTATGTTGAGGATTTCCAAATATTTATATCTTGCCTAGTTCCCTATATTCCAGATCCTTTTATTCAATTGTATGTTGGTTGTATTTATCTGGTTTCCATGTGGAAATTCAAATTCTAAATATCCAGTATCTAATGTATCATTATCACTTCAAAATCTTATGCCCAACTGAGTGACAAGACCCCTCTAGTTGCCCTTATCAGAGATCTAGAAGTAATTGCTAGATACTGTATCTTTACTCTCCACTTAAAATAAGCATTGAGCAATGTATATAACTATAACTAATAATTGTAATGTTTATAAGAATCAACAACACTGTTAATATTGTCAAGATGTCAGGGCTTTCCAGCTTAATCTATTCAACACAATCCTAATCAAAATTAAAAACCTCTACTCTGAGAAAGACAGTGTTTAATATATATATGCTACAAACTGGGAAAATATTTGCAAAATACATATCTGCGGGAAGACTTCTATCCAAAGTATATAATTCTTAAAATTAAACAATACAAAACAGTGCAATTAAAAAGTGAGAAAAGATCTGAACAAATACCTTCTCAAAGAGGTTATATAGATGGCAAATAAGCACATGAAGAGATGCTCGACATCATATAGCATGAGGGATTTGCAAATGAAAACAATGAGACACCACATCTATTAGAACAGCTGAAATCCAGAATACTGCCAATGCCAAAAGCTGGTGAGGATACGGAGCAACAAGAACTCTCACCACCAGTGGGAAGGCAAACTGGTACAGCCACTTTGGAAGGCAGCTGGTCACTTTTTACAAAGCTGAATCTATTCTTACCAAACAATCCAGCAATCACACTTCTTTGTGCTTACCAAAACCGTTAAAAACTTAGGTTCACACAAAAACTGCACACAGATGTTTACAGCAGCTTTGTTTTTAAGTGTCAAAACTTGGGAAACAACAAAGATGACTTTCAGTAGGTAAAGAGATAACCTGTGGTATATCCAGACAATGGACTATCATTCAGTAAAAAGAAAAGGACTCTTAAGACATTAAAAGACATGGGGAAACTTTAAAAGTGCTTTGCTAAGTGAAAGAAGGCATCTAAAAAGACCACAGGCTGTATGATTCCAGCTTCATAACAAAAGGCGAAACTATAGAGACAGTAAAAGATCAGCAATTTCCTTTGATTCAGAGAGGTAGGGGGATGAAACTATAAAACACACGGTGGGCAGAGAAACTCTCCTGTGTGATACCGTAATGGTGGATACATTCGTTACACCATGCATTCCTGTGGGTCCACAGCCCATAAAACTATACAACACAAAGAATGAACCCAAATGCAAACCCTAATGTGAACTCTTGTTAATAATAATGCATCAATTGGGGTTTGGGTTTATCAACAGTAACAAATGTCCACCCTAATGCAAGAAGTTCATAATACGGAAAACCAGGGTAGTAGTTGACAAGGTAGATGGAATGCTCGGTACTTTCTGTTCAATATTTTTTTTT
Organism: Ursus arctos; assembly: GCF_023065955.2. Classification (NCBI taxonomy): domain Eukaryota; kingdom Metazoa; phylum Chordata; class Mammalia; order Carnivora; family Ursidae; genus Ursus; species Ursus arctos. The sequence continues at coordinate 30,629,977 of NW_026622985.1, read as the reverse complement.
TTTTAAGATTTATTTATTTGAAAAAGGGACAGAGATGAGCAGTGGACAGGGGCAGAGGGAGAGACAGAGAGAGAGAGAAGTAGACTCTCTGCTGAGCAAGGAGCCCGATGTGAGGCTCAATCCCAGGCCCATGGGATCATGACCTGAGCCGAAGGCAGACGCTTAACTGACTGAGCCACCCAGGCGCCCCACTTTTTGTTCAATTCCTCTGTAAACCTAAAACTACTCTAAAATATAAAGGCTATTAATTTAAAACACCACACACACACACACACACACACACACACACACACACCTTGAGGTGTCCCTTAAATCTGTTCCATTAACTCCATCCATGCTGGCACTCCCTCTGTGCAGTCCCACGGGGTAGCTCACCTCTACGGCTGTAACAGCCCTCTAGCTGGCGAATTTGCCTGTAGTTCATTCAACTTAAATCTATCTTTCCAAAGTGCTTCCTTCTCAGCTGAAAATTTTATCATGGTACTTCTCTGTTTCAAATCTTGTAGGACCTCTCCGTCTGTTCACTATTTAGCCCGCATGGTCTTTCATCAACCATTTGGCATTAGCAAACTAATTACAGTTGTGCTGTGCTAGTCTATTTGTTTGTGACACCCCCAGCTCAACCACCCACCTGTGCCCCACACCCTACTTACCAGCTAAATTTTTCTAAAACATTAATTTGTCCTCTCATCTCTGTGCTATTTTTCTGAATTCTAAGTTGAAATCACTAGTCTTCTCATCTGCTTGCACACAAGACTGGTGTAGTCAAGGCCAAAGGCCATCAGTTTTTGCCCTTTTATCAGCTGCATGTGCATCTTTATACCAGCAGGACCTAAAACAGAGTTTAGTCCAAGTAAGCAGGTAATACATTCAGTTTTGACATGTGAATGTATTAAATATATACCACATGAGATGAGTGACTTCAGGTAGGACATATAGATTCTCTTTAGGGGCAGAGATGCAAAATACTCTTTTTTCTCCACTAGAAGAGAAAAAAATCAACAAGGGATAACAAAGGAGATGAGCAGAGGTGCTAGGGATTTTTGGAATAGAAAGTAAAATGATAAAAGATGTGCTTGAAGAAGAGGAACTAGGTATTGGAGTGAAAGGGAGGAGGAAAAAAGAAAGACACGTGACAGGAGATGCACTCCCTGACTTCAGCAATTATGCAAAAGTGGGGCAACAGAGTCTGTGGAAGGGAAGTGACCGTGAAAATGAAATCAGAAGGTGAAAGACTGAAAAGTTCAGCGGTTTCCGGTGACTGGGCCCAGGGACTGCATCATATGGCCCAGATTCTGCCTGGGAGACAGAGTCAGCCCTGGGACAGTGGATAACTTGCAGTAGCACCAGCAGAGAAAGCAATTCCATTTAGAGCGAGATATTTAATTTAAAATAAATTAAAATCATGAAAGAATATTTAGAGTAAAATTAAGAAGTTAGGGCTCTTCTTACAACTCTAAGAGAACAGGCAGTTCTTTACTATCTGACAGTATTCTTATTTTCCCTTCAATGTGCTGGTACAACAAGCAGACAATGAAATACATCACAAGCATCATGTATTCATTTAAAATAGGGAGGTGCATTAAATGGAATCATGTTGTCAAATTATTTGCAATGATCCAAGTATTCTCCCAGTAATTACACCTAATGCATGATTTATTCCAGGTCTATTAGATTAAAAATATTTTTCTCCTTTATTGATGCTCTCTTACTAATTATACCCAAACATGATTTACTTCATGCTTATGAATAGATTATAACTATTCATTGGACATTTTTTCTCCAATACTAATGACACGACTCTGCAGGAAAGCCTTTATTTATTAAATATAACTGTGGTTTAAACTTAACAGCAATTCCTAAACTATTTTTCTCCTCTGCCTCTAGTATTTTCAAACAATGTCTCTCTATTGGATTCTTCCTTTCTATCCTACATTTTAAATAGGTTCTTCTTGCTAAGTCTTGCCCTTTTGCTAACCACTTCTTCTGGAGGCATTTCTGCCCTTTTGCTTACCACTTCTTCTGGAGACATTTCTTTCTGTCTAGCCATTTCTTCCTCTCCTTCCTCATTTATTTTTACTTAACCCCTTACAATTTGTCTTTTGCAAGCCCTTGCATGGAAATGGTTCTCTAAAAGGTCATCATTGACCTAGATCTTGCCACATCCCATAGAATCATTCTCCTAGACCTTCTGTGGCATCGGACAGCATTCAGAGTGTCTGCTGTATCGTTACTGTTTCCAAATAAATACAATCATCTTTCCAGAGATGAACTATGAGATTGCTTAAAGAGAGTGAGATCATTCCAGAATAGGAAAAAGTTTCTAAAAGTGAGGCCCTTTTGAGCCAAGATGTAGAAATAATTATGTAATACTCTAAGTATTTAATATATCTCTTTCTTGAAATTCTTTCCTTATTCTCTTACCTCACAGATCATCGTTCTTTAGAAGCTACTGACCCCATTACAATTTTTCATTCTCCCCTCTCTGGGAATCCCCTGAAGGATCAGCATCCAAGCCTGTGCTTTTCTCTGTGTGTACTTTCTGAGATATAAGCCACCCATCCTGGCTCTCTATAGGCGGGAAGCAAAAGGAAAACACAACTACTTCATTTCATAATATCATAACTAATCCCCACTAATAGGTGAAAGAGATACAATATTCAAGCACTTTTAGTCTCAAATTGTTTATGCCTACCTTCCCTATTTTTCATATAGCAACACTGCATTCTATTATCAATTACGTGTATCAGTTCACGTGTATTATGACTGTCTTTTCTTCCCTCTGCTGACTCAGCCTCCTCTTTGACTTCCTGGCTGTGACAGTTGGTGGAAATTGGGAGGCTTCTTTCTCTAGCTCCAGACCTGTGACCCACTCTACAACTTCCCATTGCTTAGCTCTTCACTCTCATCAGTACCCTACTGGGAAGGACCCACTCTTTCCCATCTCAATTCACTACTCCACATGGAGCTCACAGAAAGTTTACAAATTAAGTCCCATGCCACTTAGTAGTAGCTGAGAGCTCTGGGAAGCTGTCTCTGGCCCTCTCTGCATCTCTCTTTTGTATTAATCAAGACTGAGACATAGGCTGCAACTCCACCATTCTCTCACACTTCCGACAGAATTCAGAGGTGTTCCAACCACCCAGACTCATGGCGTGGGGAACAGAATGTGTGTGACCTCACTGCATCTTTCTTTCTTCTCCACATTACTCACCCTCATCCCTCACTTTTCTCCAGTTCAGAGGGTCAACTATCTTGTCTGACAGCAAGGAAAACGATTTTGTGTCTTCAAATGTATCCCCTAATCACTTTATAACTCCTGCCTTTTAAACGTAGAATCTTAAAAATGTAAAGTCTTAGTTTCCAGCTATGGATACTTCCTAAGGCAGTAGGAGTCCTTCGGTAGAAGGAGCATCAGTGACTGAAACAGGTAAACTAGAATAAACCTAATCAGCTTATATTTCACAGAACACTCCATCATAGATACCTCACGCATATGGAAAATATTACAAATGTATTTAATGGCAGTGACTAATATAATAAAAATCCACTTAAGAGGATCACTTAACTTTTACACCTCTTCAGCATAGTCTCAAATAAACACACATTAAGAGAACAATCATCAGAAAAAAAATCATCATTATGTTAAAAAGTAATTCTCAATATCAAAAGAATTAGAAATCATTGAGCTAGTGAAATGCATACTTATGATATCAATTGTAAATAAAAAGTGGTTTGCTCACTAACTAACATTTAAAACTAATAGGTTCATTTCCATTTGGATTGCGTTCTCGAAAAACTCAACATTTTCTTCATTTTATTTTCCTTTTATTTACTATGCCTTGAACAACTAAAGCTCCATCTCCACTTAAGTTCTTGACCTGAATTCCATTACTGTTTTTACAACTCCTGTTGAACATTTCTAGTGGGAGTCACACGGTCATCAAATTCCTGCAGCTTCAAACCAAAGTAATCATCTTCCTCCTGTGAAAATCCTGGTGTCCTCACTATATTCAATAATATCACCTATCTCCCACTTGAAAACCTGGTACATCCTTTATTTCCCTACTCTAGTCCTTCCTGTTTCCATCTTATAAAACTGCACTGAACTGTCCCTTCATTCACAGATGTCTCCTATCACATCCCAGTCCAGCCTTTGTTAAACCTCATGCCTATATTGCTACGGTAACCTTCTACCTTGACTTCCTACCCTCTAGTCCCTCTTGGTGGAAGTAATGGACTTTCACAAAATACAGTTTTTTTTTCTCATTTTATCTCCCTTCACTGGGATTTAAAACAGCTTTCAACTGTATTACCAATTACTCATTCAGAAGTCTGATAGTCCAGCCTTTCAATAATGAGATCTGCTTCTCTCTTCTAACTCTTCAGTTTATCTTTGTAGGAATCCTCTGGTTCAGGCTAGCCTCCAGAAGCATCCACAATCATTTCCCCAACCCCCAAACCCTTAGTGTGTTATATATGTTGCCTTAAAAGCACTTTTTTTTCTTCATTCTATTCCTATGTATTCTTAAAGACTGAATATCACTTCTTTGAATTCTAAATGCTAAACTGAGTGGTACAGACGTATAAACTGTATGTGTCTTGCTGTATCATCTGATTAAAACACTGAGGTTGTAGCACATAATACTGAAAGTCACAAGTAATGTTGTAGTACTACAAACACTGGTTCCTAATACTTTTTCACAGAATACTTTAAGATAAGTGGTTATGCTTTTAACATGTGAACATGTGAACACTGAGGAAACAAAAATATGCAACATTAAATTATATTACAAATTATATATCTGGATATATACATAGGTGCCGAGATAGGTGCCAAGATATCTATCTATCTATCTATCTATCTATCTATCTATCTATCTATCTATCTATCTATCTATCAGCATATCTATCTATCTATCTATCTATCAGCATATCTATCTATCTATCTATCTATCTATCTATCTATCTATCTATCTACCTATCTCCTGGCTCCATGCTAGAAACTAAGTGAGTAAGACTGACACCATGTCTGCCCTCTTGGAACTTACATTTCCTTTCGAAATTATTTTAAATAAATTTATAATATTATATACAATCAACACGTGAAAAGCAAAATAATTTTCACATTGCTTTTATACCAGTTACTTAAAATTAATAACTTCTGATTTTACATACAAAACTGGTAAAATTTTGTGTATCTTTTTCTGTTGTGGGGATGTGAGCCTTCACTCCTTTTATAAATGTGAGTTAAACTTTACATTCTTAAAAGTGAAAAATAAGAGATTTGATTATTATAAAGAGATTGAATTTTATAATTGAAGGGGAATGGCTATTTACGTTCACCCTTAAAATCACACGAAGTTTATCAAATAGAGACTATCATGAAGAGAGTTTTAAAAATAGAGTAATACTGTCAAAAATGCAATATATCTGATAATAATGCAAAATATTCACTTCTGACACATCTGTCTGAAGCCAGCCTTGCCAAATTGGTGATACACACACCATGCAAATCGCTCAGAGCCAAGAATGCCTGCTAGAGGAGCTGGTGTATATAATGAATACAGATTATTGAGTTTTGCTATAGTGACTGTGAGGAAATGAAATGCTTTTGAATCAGTTTGTGTGTACTAAAACTGCTACATTAACGGATCTCATTCTGAAATTGCATTGCTTTTTGTATTCCATTAATGAATTCTGGTTTGAAGAAAAATGATTAAAATAGAAAGAACACAGTCATTTATTTCTGGGGGTGGTTTGATATGAATTACATTTGAAGTTTTCTGATATAATAGAGGTAAAATATGTATCTAATATCAATATAAACCTGATATATATACCATATCTATGATATATACCCTTGAAACTACCTTGATAATATGGCTTCTTAACATTTTCCTAAGGGAAAACCTATTAACAAAAAACCTGTCTTTGAAACATTGGTTTAATTAATTTGAGGTTATCTAAATGCACATTGTTCACCTCAACCTGGATTTAGGTCTTCAGAATTTACCTCTTCTTTCAGATGAACTGTAGGAACACCTAGGAACACCTAAAGATTGAAGCCTTTTCCAGATGAAAGGGGTAAAGATGGTTTTGTGTAACCATCTGGGGATCAGCAAGAGGTCATCCTTGTAATTAGTCTAGTCTGGACCTCACTCCTACCCAGTTAACATATCCAAGCTACTCTGCTTTGCATTTCCGACCCTGACCTTTGTCTTTATAATTTGTCTAACACTTCTAAAACTAGGGGTCTGCCTTATTTCTGACAGTTCCCCTGGGTGAGATGATGTCTTACCTCAAAGTCCCAGCCCAAACCCTACTGAGTGTCCTTCCCCAAGCAGAGATCTTTCTACCAGAAAATCATGGGCATGACATGTGCCTGAACCACCGATCACCATGCCTGCCCATCAAATGCAACATTTCTACTGTAACGGTTTGATACCCATGATGCTTATTGTCTACCCAAATTGCCAACTCCTCTTTGTCATATCTGAACACCATTTTCCTTTCACTGAACTGGAACTTTCCTCAGTCCCTAGACCTGGGTCTATTTCCTACTGGCTGCTGTTTCCAAGTGAACAGGTCGGTTTCAAAACATGTCTGCACACATGTAAGGCATGTTTGAAATGTGATTTAACAATTTTTGTAAAGTGCTTTGAATTTTTTCTTCCCTTTTTACCATTTGTTTTTTTTACATAGCAGTATTTAGATCATCATTTCAAAGAAAGGGTTCTAGGTTTTATATGATACAGTAGCAGAGCAGCCAGTTAACAGGTCTTAGCTCTAAGACCTGGGGGTATCCTCTAGGATGAATTGTCACAACCAAAATGAGCCTTTTCTGAAGCCTGTTGATTTTTCTTAAATAGCATTCCTCCATACCACCTTTAACAGGTGCATATGTGATATAAATATTTAAGTATATATAACTGTCTTGAACTTTTGAATTATATTTTTTCAGTCAAGACTTCAGTTTGCTTCTTAAAACATCACAAGTTATACAAACTTTTCCTTATAAAATAAATAAGTCATAGGGATGAAAAGTATAGCAAAGGGAATAAAGTGACTAATACCATACTAGGTAATAGATGGTAACTACACTTACCATGGTGAGCATTTCATAATATATGTAATTATCAAAGTCACTATGTTATACACCTGAAACTAATATGTCAGCTATCCTTCAATCAAAAATTTTTAAAAGTTAAAAAGAATCACAAGTTAATTTTCAATACAAAGTTCTCATCATAGAATCATAGCACAATCTACTGCTCTGTTCTTACTACATTTCTGAACAAAGTACTCAGTATAGACAATATTTTAATGGAATTGCAGGCCATTTATCATTAAAACATCTTAGGGACTATTCTCCCTCACCATGTTCCTAAATGTGCTGATAGAATTAAGGCATCTCACTTGGTGTGCCAGCTACATTCATGTCTTACTGTAAGGAAAAGTTAATTCATCTATGACAAAAGCTTTTGGAGGGATTGATTTGTCAATGTTCATTATGACAAGGTAAAAAAATTCAATCTTCAGTGGAGTTTGGGCAGGTATCTGAGCTAGCAAACACACAAGTGCACATTAAACTATGTATCCTAGTAGTTTACAGTCTAGAATCATTGATTTGTCTCCACCCCATTTTGCACACTAAGGGAGAAATGTAAGGGTTTGGGGACAGTATAAGACATATGTCATATAGAAAGAACATGGAGTTTAAAGTTTGACAAACTAGAATTTGAATCTGAAGGCATTTAATAGCCATGTAACATTAACGATATTATTTACCTGCTCTGTTCTTCAGTTTCTTCATTAGGAAGAGTTATTATGTTTTTTAGCTCTGTGAAGAATTTATAAGGATAATATGGTGATTAAGAAATGGATTCTGAAGGTAACCCAGAGTTTGAGTCTAGGCTCCATTTCCTACTGTGTGTGACCTCAGACAAGTTAGTTAATGTTGCAGTTCCACCCTTCCCTTTAAAATTGAAATATAAATTGTTCCTTGTCCATCCCTCAAAGGATTTTTATAAAGGTTTGAACTAGATAATATTAGTGCTTGCATCAGTGTCCAAGCTACTGCCTGAAAGCATTAGTTATAATTATTACATTATATAACTGCTGAGTATGTCTTGAATGCTAAGTATATGGCAGCTCAGTGATATAATGAAACACAATCTTATCAAAGTAGGTAATTTTACTGGAATGTTTCATGAACAGTTGACACAAAAATTAGGTGGTGTGTTTGTAGTAAAACAAAATGAATTTCCTTCAAGAAGATGCATAAAATAAATTAGAGTTTGCATCTTTGTGGGACTTTCAATTCAGTAAAACCTCTTACAAATTTAAGAAAATGAGAATATTTCTACAGTGATATTATCTGGGTTTTGTGTTGCAATTTTTTTCCCTGTTGTGATATGTATGCTCTTACAACATACAGAACCATTATTATGTTTCTATTAATTTCTTGTTAGGTTCTATCTGAGTTGATAGCTTCTATGATTTTCTATGATAACTTTCAAACCATATACTGATTGGACTGCTGATTCATGACTCTGGCAGATCGTCTCCAGCTTGGTTCTTTGCTCCTAAATCATTTAATATTTGTCTTCGTTTAAGTTGATTGGGTGCTTGTTGGCACTCTTACTCAAACCCTCTTCTCCTTGAATTGGGTTTCATTGCCCTTCGTTATTTTCTGTGCTTCCAATTCCAGCTTCATTTGCAGACTCAGAAATTTTGTTTCAATGCCTTCATCCAACACATTTATGTATATTACAAACATCTATGCTACTGAAATTAATCTACGGCCCACGTACAAGAATATTCAGCCTTCGAGTGAAATGAGCCAGCAAAAGTCACAGAAACAGAGCATGTGTTTTTCTGTGAAGCAGGCACAACAATCTTCAAAGTGCTTAAAAGGCAAATGGGAGAACCGAAGGAAGCCAGGGAAGGTGAGGTCCACCCAGAGATGCAGCTGCACGTTTCCCATTAATTTTGCTAGGGGACTCAGCATGAACCTGAATACAGGATTTAGCCTGAAGCAATCTGTGAGGCTTTCGGAAAGTTAGTCCTTGCAACTGAATGACTTTCATGACAAGCAAAGATTAAGGATCAACAATGCGAGGGATGAAATCTAGAGAGTGAATAATTCAACACTGCAGGTGTGAGGATGATCTGAAGATCTGAGAACAGCGTCTGCTGGGAAGGTCTCCAGCTGACCGAAGTAACAGCTTCATTGCATAATTTCAACTTGATTTCATTTCAAATAGGCATAGTTCCCTAAAAAGGACCTGTCAGCCATCTTGAGTAAATTACCTAATTAATTAATAAACGTAAAAAAAAGTATACATGTAATGAAAGTTCCTTGACTAAGAGTGCAACAGGAAGCCTGCATTCAAAAATATAAATAGAATAGATCGTCTCAATTTTTTAAAGGATAAAGAAAAGAATAAACATTTTTCTGAAATTCCACACTTTCTTTCAAACCAGATTATCTTAAAATCAGGAACTGGAAAAAATACCCATTCAAGGAACAATTAGGGAAGTCATGTCAGGGAATACAGGGCTCTCATTCCACAATACATAGATCACTTTGGGGCCAAAAAGAACCCAACACAACCAAAGAAGGCTCTAAGAAAGGCCAACAAAAAAGAGCATTTCATAAAAACCGCTGCGCAATTAATCTGCCTCAGGATTAGTTCTCTCACCAAGTGCCCCTCCAATCTTTGGACAATTGTTACCTTCATGGATCTTTTCTGCCTATCAAACTTTCCCTCCTGTCGCATCCTGGCCTGGTGACACTATGCATTTCCCAACATAAATTCTCTTCCTGCCTCTATCACCAGACCCGCCATACTTCTTTCCAGGGTTCAGTTTTGACACTTATTTGTCTGGTTAAGCCTTAGATGAATCCATTTGTCATTTGCTGGAATATTGATTTTCAAACTGGGCTCCACAGACATGAGTCTGTGTAAGTCCTGCAGAGAAGCTCTAGGGCAGCGGCCAAGTTTTGGCCAAATAATATTTTTGTATATAGTTTGAAAGAGTTTAAAATTTTGAAAGGAAACAAATGTAATGTTTTGGTTACCAAATTTTAACATGTCAGAATTCTCATTTGCAAACTTTCATAGTTACCTGATAATTTAGTTTCATGCAAAACTTGTAACAGTTTTTTCTGTCTTCCCATAGTATACATTTAAGCATAAATTTATCATTAAAAAGACTAATGATTTACACTGATCTTTGTTTTCTTTAATATTTGTACATTCCTGTATTTATCTAATAACAGGCAAGGCTCAGATAGATCTTTCAACACATATTCTCATTTTGGAATAAAACTCTCTCTTGTACAAGTATGTACAATAGAACACAACTGTATTGTCATAGTAGCACATCATAAGAATTTTAATGTTTATGTTTTGGGGGAAACCTATTTTTTAACTTTTACGCTTATATCAGTCCATGATAGATATTGCTAAAGACTTAACTTTGAGACAAATATTATTTATTGGTGTACCCCTTTAAAGCTACTCAATCAGCTTAATTTGAATCATACCCTGAGATTGTAAGGCAAACTATCTTTTTAGATCTGTTACCGTATACAATGACTTTTTAATGTAATAGTATTGTTATCAATACTTGATACGCAAAATAAAGAACTCAACTGATACTAAAACTGATATAAAAGTACAATCCCACACAGACTCAAAATGTATAAGCAAAGCTTTGCTATCAATAAGAACTACCTTGTAGGAAGGGAGGAGGGCCCACCAGTCAGGGTCTGAAAACTACTGCACCTCAATTACAAATGCAACATAATTTCCGGCTTTTTAAAAATATCTGGGCATATCCAAAAGATCCTCCCAGAATTGTTTCATGGGCAGCAGGACAGCAGTGGAGGTATGGTCTCTTGGGACACTAACATAGGAGAAAGATGACCCCACAATCCTCGGACAAGATTCAAAAGGTGGATCTAATCATTTAGAAAACTTGAAAGAAGTCACTGGAAAGAGGGACTGACATGACATATTTTAAATGAGGCCAAACATATAAGTGACACAAGATACTGCGTAAGCTTTAGGTATTCAACATAATGATACATGTGTGTTCTGTGAAAGGATTACCACAAAAGTTAATTAACCTATGCATCATATCATATAATTACAACTATTCTGTGTTTAGTGAGAACATTAAAGATCTACTCTTAACTTTCAAGTATGTAGTAGAGTCCTGTTAACTATAGTCACCATGTTGAGTATTAAATCACTAGAACTTATTCATCTTATTCATCTGAAAGTGTGTACCCTCTGACCAACATCTCCCCATTTCCCTCGCCCTCCCACCCCTGGTAGCTATCATTTTACTGTTTCTGTGAGTTTGGCTTTTTTTTTTTTTTTTTTTAGATTGCACATAAAAGTGAAATAATACAGTATTTATCTTTCTCTGATTTATTTCACTTAGCATAATGCCCTGAATGTCTACCCATGTTGCTGCAAATGGCAGGGTTTCCTTCCTTTTTTATAAGTGGATAATATTCTATTCTGTATATATACATCCATTTTCTTCATCCATTCATTTGTCTGTAGACACTTTGGTTGTTTCCATGCCCTGGCTGTTGTAAATAATGTTTCAATGAACATGGGGGTACAGAATCTCTTCAAGATAGTGATTTCATTTCCTTCAGATACATACCCAGAAGTGGGACTGCCATATCGTATGGTAGCTCTATTTTTAGTTTTTTGAGGAACTTCCATACTGTTTTCCATAGTGGCTGCACCAGTTTATATGCTCAGCACTAGTGCACAGAGATTTGCAGAGAATCGCAGCCCTCCCCAGTTGGATCTAGTTATGAGGATGTTGCTGAGTCTGCAGTTGGCAGGTGTTACCAGAAGCACAGGCAGGTAGCAGGGGCACAATGATCTGCTTTAGGCCCCACAGCTGAGACTTCAGATGGTAGGCCTATTACCAGATGTTCAGTGAGTGTAGCTTCCGCTAGATCCATGGGAGGGCTGCAGCCTGACCACTGCACGGGTCCCTGGATGGGCAGGACTGGCCTTGGACCATGGCTGAGAGGGGCTAGCTGAATATAGGGCTCTTTAAGAATCTACAGCGGGAACACATATTATAGTTCCTCCCTCTGGGACACTGGACCCCCAGTGCTGCTGGCCAACTGGAGACTGTGGCTGTAAGGAAGCTGGAGCTATGTGGACAGCCCTTTGAGGATCTCTGGGGGCACAGACAGGAATGTCTCCTATAGGGTCCCTATGCCAACAGAACCCTGCAGACTTGGCTGGGACAGGCTGAAGCCCACTTACAGAGCCTTTTCCGAATCTACATTCTGACCCAGTTTGGCAAGCTTACCTTCTGGGCCTCACAAACCACAACAGGAGAGAGGAGCTAGAGCTGGTTCACAGACCGTTTCAAGGTACACAGCCAGGAATGAGGTCTGAGGTCTGTATGTTACTCTGCACACAGATGGGTGTGATTCTTGCTGGGTTTCTTGGCCTAAGGTGCTGGTGCCAGACAGGACCATAACCAAGTTCTTCAGAAGTACAGAACTATTTCCACTTCTATAGCCAAGACTACAGTTGGCAAGTCAGCCACCTAAGTGCCAATCTGCCTTCTCAAAATGGCTCTCTTCAATCTTGGACTGCAGCATGGTTTCACAATCTCCTACCAGGATCCTAAAGTTCCAGACAGGCACTTTATCTGTGGATGGATGCCAAACTGTAGTTCACGGAAGGGGTACTTGTGGGAGATGCTTACTTGGCCATTTTGTCAATGTCATCATGCATATATTTGAAAGAATATAAAATAAACATTTGAAAACAAAGGAAGTCACAGTATTTCTTCAGAAGAAGAGAAGAAAGTATGGGAATTGATGATTTGTATCTGTGTCATGATGTTAATTCAACAAAATAAAATCTTCGTTAGTTGAAATTTTAGAACTTTTAGAATATGTGATCTGAAGGAACTAGAATGATATCTGCAATGTGATAGTTCTCAGTAAATATTGGCCTTCTCTTTTCCTTTTTCTACTCTTGCAAATGAGTTTGACAAGTACATGCAATGTCCTTGACTAAAGTATGCCCATATATTTATGGAATTAACTAGCAAACAGTAAGCCACCTATCAGGAGGTCTTCTGAGCCCTGTGCACTAGAGGAAGCTGCCAACAGTAATGAATGGGGCTGTCCCACAACAATTTGAGTGGTTTCTCAAAGACCTAACTCGGCTCCAGACAAAATGAGGCTATTTTATTTGAGTGCTCAGCTCCTGAGCTAAAAGAGGTTCTGATATCTAAATTACTGAAAAACCAACCTTGCACACTGTGGGCTTTCTGTGCCCACTGATGAGCACCCTCCCCAGGAGACCAGCTAAACAACTCATGGGCTCCTTCAGATACACTTTACTACTATGCATACAAGGGTAGGGGTCAAATGCCCTTTTTGTCTCCCAAGAAAGAACATGTTCTTGGCCAATAATAGAGCTAAATTACCAAATACCAGTTCCTAGGACAGGAATATACACAGGGAATATACACAGATATATAATGAATATACACAGGGAATTTTTAGGGCAATGCAACTATTCTGACACTGTAGTGGTTGATACACAAAGCTATACATTTGTCAATACCCACAGACCTTTAAAACACAAAAAGCCAACTTTAATGTATACAAATTTTTAAAAACCATTTAGAAATTTCAGGGAATCCAAGAATGGAATGCTCAATGTGAAAAAAAGAAACCCAGTTTATTACAAATTATGAAACAATCTCACTAACGAGTAGAAGGAAAGTATGCTGCCTAATTCGGAAATGAAAGGAGACTTCAAGATTAAAGGCAAAAGTAATGGACATAGCACTGTACTCAAGTTGATATTGTTTCCCACAGAGGTAAAGGTAACAGTTCCAAAACCATTTTTCATGTATACTACAACTGAAAAATTAAGTCAATGGATGGAGGATGGTTAGAACTAGTTTTCTCACTGTTGGAGTGGGAGGTCACACCTAAGTGATGGAGGGAAGGCTAGAATGATCCATGCAGTAATGGGTTAATGGAGATAACAGAATGGACTCATTTTTAGTCTAACAGAGATACAGATGGTTACATATAGATTTATAGATATATATGGCATGAGTTAGTACACACATACATATTCCTTTGTGCTTCCTGTTGAATTGGCAATGAGTATACCAAACAGTAGCAATGAGTACACCTAACGCTCAGATCTTGGCTTCTAATATCATTTTCTAATAAAAGGAGCCAGAAAAATATGGGAATATACAAGATGACCTGAAATATCTTGTAGTGCAAGTAAGGAAGTGCTTAAAATATAATAATAGCATCAACAATGATGGACTACGTAGATGGGCCCAAAAGCCAACTAAAAGATCTCCCAACAGCCAAAGCTAGAATAATTTGAGGAACAAAATGAATATAATAAATATTGGAATATAAACCAAAGTATAAAATACCTATCCTAAGTCTGTATAGACATAAATAGGAAGAGAGAAAAATTTCTAGTACATAAGAATTACACATGATTTAAACAGATACTGCCCCCTCCAGGAAGTGGAACATAAGACTAAATAGGCATAGGTTCATGAGGATAAGCAAAGAAAAAAATGTCTAAACTCAGTTTCACTAATTTACTGAAGCCCTAAAGTGAAGCCCCAACAAAAACTGTGCCATAGGAAGGCACTGTATCCTTGTGGGTGCTTTCAGTAAATAGAGTGGGCCACAGAGGGAAGGTGAAAAGATAAAAGCAAGCCATCAGCACTATGCATTGTCTATCTTTGCAAAATAAATTCAAAATTCCCAGGAATCAAATGCTTATTTACTCTTTTGATTATGACCAAGATTGTACCATGCTTTCATTTTTTTTAAACATACTTTAGTTTGATGGAGGCTAGTTATCTACACTCTAGTTACGCTGTGAAAACTAGTTTAAACTCCAGTATCTACTCAATACTTTCAGACTACTCAACCCAAGAAACTGAGGCAAATCCTGTACAAGAGCACTATAAAATAAACCATCTTCTTTTACAGTAGAGATGACATCTATCACTACACAGTTGCTTCTGTTGCTGTTTTAGCTAGGTCTTACCACGTTTTAAAGGACATTTTTCATCTCTCTTTAAAATGCTGTTTGATTTACATTTAATTTACATATAAGCTAATTTGAAAGACTTAGTTACTTCTTTTTTCTAATTGATATTATTCTAAGGTGACTGGCATCCTTAAATCCATGAAAGATGCTACAAATTGTTAACATCAATTCTTTATATTATTTAATGATAAAGCTATCGTCGAATTGTTCTGATAAGAGTAAAGTAGAATTCAAAAGAAGAAATGAGAGAGATAATGAAAAGTAGACAAAGTAGTATGTAAGATCATGTGGGGGCAAAATTTGCCACTCCAAAATGTGTGTCTTTGGCATGTGGATTTTTTTAGGCTGATTATTTTTAAGAAGCAGACTAAAGACTCAATAAAAAAGATGCAAGAAGTTTGTTTTTCTTTTTTATCTCCCCTCTAACTGCCTAAGAGAATTTAGATAGAGCAACTGTTCCCAGAAGTGAGCCATCACCATAGCTAAATACTTTTATACTATATTTATAATATGAACTAGCTGTGGGTAGACAGGGAGGAACCAGGCAAAGTCTATTGTTAAAATTAATCTCTGTGCCTCCATTGTTTCTGTGTGGCCCAGGAAATATTTGTTCAATGAACATTTTCCCTTTTTCATATTCCAATATGAATTTATTCATATTCCAAGTCCCACACTCCTAGCTTCTTCTCCTTAGCTCTGGGTGGATATATAAGCCTCAATTGCCTGCCTGTGGGCTTCATATTCTATGGAACCACTGCACATATGTAGGTAAATTTGATTTTTCTCCTGTTAATCTGTCTTATGTCAATTTAATTCTTAAACCAGCCAGAAGAACCTTAAAGGATAGAGTAAAATTTTTCCTCCTCAGCAGTCCGCCCTTCTCTCTTAATGTATGTCTATACTTTCCCCAAAATGTGTGTTACTTGCTGCCTAATTCTGATCACCCCTTTAGTTTGAATTGTATTTGAGACCCTCACTATTTTTGTGTTTGACTCAATCTGTATCAATCTGTGTTTCTTAACTGCTTTTTAAATGTTTTCAGTCCATTTATACTTTGTGTATGTGTTTCTATGTGTGTGCATAAAGGCATGCATGTGTATTTGTACTCATTCTACCAAAACAGATTACAAAGTTTTTAAGACCAGAATAGTATCTTTGAATTTTTTGAGGGGGAAATAGGTTTAAGAAAAGCCTTTCAAAAGTTGTATACTTATATTATGGGGGAACAGGGCAACCCAAAGTACTCAAATTATCACTTGGGTAATACTTGTCTTGATAAAGTGGACAGTAATGCTAGTTTTTTATTTTTTCCATCTTTATAGTCAAATAATCATCACAAGGCAAGTGAATATCTAGAGCAGTCTAGAAACTAAAACTCTACCTATACACAGTGTTTTGGCTTAAATGTATTTTATGAAATTTATGTTGATAATGCTGTTTTCCTATACACTAAACAGTGTACAATTAATTTAGGAGATAATCTAAGTAATCATATCCTGAAAATATCCTGGATATCTGTCATTCTCCCCTGACACTTTTTCTCTTTTTAAATTTCTTTTCCAACATTTAAAAATTTTTCATATTTATTCAGGCCACAAATATTTATTGAATGTCTACTATATGCCAGGGACCCTTCTATAAACTAGAGATGTAGCAATGAACAAAAAAGACAGAAATACTGTTCATATGGTTCTATCATTCTCTTCCCATTTCAATATTGAAATCATAATGAGAAAAGTTCAGCAGATAAAGTATAAATATAATCACTCATCCATTACTAATTAATGATAGTAAGAAGAGAAAGCCCAATTGCCCACTAGATGTTAAGATCTCAGAATATTCTCTGTGTTTAATTTCTTTTTGTTTCACAGTTGTGATGATCAGGTACATTTGTTTTGCTTTCTCTAAATTTAACAACTATTTTTAAAATATGAGAAAGAATTCAGGCTTTAATTATTTTTTCTAAACGATTTGTATACACAGATCTCTGAAAGGTTCTCCCACTATATTTCAGACAGCACAGCCTGGAATCCATTCTTAAGTAAATACTATCTAGCTGAGGATTATTCAGTATAAATTTCCATAAAAATCAGTACATGCAACATCTTTAGAAAGTAAAGTTAGCAGAAAATACAGCATCTGCACTTTGAATATTCACTTGCCACCTGCACATTTGCAAGTAGTATCAAATTAAAATAACATTGACCTGAGAATGAATTGAATTCCATTTTAATTATATTTGAATATTTATATTCTAACATATTTAGATGTTTGTTGGAAAGTGTTTCTGCCCTTTAGATAGGTGAGTGTGCTAGGGTGTGTGTGCGTATGTCTGTGTATAGTGGTACATGTGTACACGTGTGTTGTGTCTGTGTACAAAAAATAAAAAGTTTTATTTCCCTACCACTTACGAAACATTTTAAAATAAAAATACTTGATTTAGACTACCTCTCATTTTCACTTCACAAAAGGCATTATCAGGAAATTTTCCAGGCATTATTTGCTGTCACAGCAGAATCCAAGTAAGAACATTATATACTTAGGTGCATGGTTCTATATATGCCTATTTAGAGAAATGGGAAATGTTTCCCAAGACATAGCAATCTATAAGCACAGCACATTTTTTAGGCAATAAATACAAGACAATAAAGTATCATGTGTTGTTACAAGAGGACGGTAATTTGAACAGTGTAGAATTTCTTGTTCAAGAATTAGCACTGAGTTGAGAAACACAGTTTACTACATACAGTATCAATAAAAATCAGTTATTAAAGACAATTCTTGAAGGTCACTGCATGTAATCTTCATAGGACTCAAAGTGCATTCAGCTATTATGCTCTGTTTTAGCTTTTTTTAGTTTCCCTAGGAAAGAGAAGATATGGACACCCTTTATGTGACAGCACTTTGTGCAGGAGCACAGGGAACGAAGAGCAAGAACGGAGGGGGTGAGGAGGCAGCCGGGGGCGGGGGACAGCAAGTATAAAGGAGAGCGTTGCTGAGGTGACCACAGCTCTGTAAGGGGCCGGTGGATCTGTTTCACCAGACATCTTCAGAGAGCCATTATGTAGTGACTGCATCTTTGAAAAGTCTAGCCAGGGGATGAAGAAGAAAGAAGAGAGCTGCTCATTCTCATGTGTCATTTTGCAAACTCTGCCTCCACAAGGTGTTAATTTTCAGTGTGTTCAGGTGATGTGGAGCTGATCCAAAGCAACAAGGAAACATGAGGTAGAAGGCATGGGTCACTGTGAGTTTTGCTCCCCAAAACAAAAGCAATGTTAGAGGCAGCAGCCATGACCTTTCTCGAGGATGCAGGGATGGTGCAAGTCATTACCAAGGCCACTCTGGCCAGAGAACAAGGCAACTGCAAGGACCAGGGGTGCAGAAAGTATAAGGTGAGTCCAGTCCATGGGGTCTCTGCCCATAGGTCTAAATCACAACACCTCTCTTTGCTCTTCCTGGGAATTAACTACAAATCATTCTTAAAAGCAAGCAAAAACATGTCAGTAGATAAACAATACTTTATAATATATTTTAAGTGATTATCGTATATTTAAATTTCTTAGTGGTCTAAGATTCATTAATGTCTCCTCTTTCTACTGCCTTTATTTCCCAGGTTTTCATGGATAGGGATTTATTTGTCATTTCCCTTCCAGTATTTATTTGATTGTCTGATCTTGTTTCTAGGTATTTTCCCCTCCCTGTTTGACCTTGTTTCTCATGGTTTAACATTAATAATCCCCAAACTATAGAACTTAAAGTAAAGAATCAGCCCAGAACATTGGTGGGAATGCAAATTCTCCAGTCATCCTGACTAAGTTGGAATGCTGGCTCCATCTCTTGGAAGTTGTATAATCCTGAGGAAAATTATTTTTCCTTGTCTATGTACCAGACTTGTCGATCTTGGAGAGTTGTGGTGGGAACTCAATACATTCATACACAAAAAGCACTTAGGGCAGAACTGGCCACAATGTACGTGCTGTATCAACCTCTGCTATGTACTTGCTGAGCGATCTGTACGGCTGACGATTCTCTAATCAAACATGGCCATCTCCTCTATAATCTCTTCTAATTTGGGTTTAGTCAAGGAGAGAGGACTCTGCCCAGCATACAGTATTTGTTTCTGGCAATAGGTAAGAAGAAGAAAGGGATACAAGATTTAGAAAAGGGAACAAGTAGAAAGTGGAACTCATCACCAAGTTGTGTCTGTTATATCTGCAGACAAATCTAAATAGAACCCTTGAGAGGAAATGCCCATTACTAATGGGGCTCACATCTTACCACGATCATAATGAAGTCTAGTTTAACATTTGAAGATCACGAGACATTAAAAATATAGACTCGAATGTAGGATTTTTGTGGTGAAATCTATGAATAAAAAAAGCATTTAAATATATATCAGAACTATTTAAGTGATACTGTGCTTGCATATTCAAATAATATTCATATTTATTTGACATTGATATTGTGGGGGTTTTATTCATGTTGACATGTATTTGTTTCTTCTCAACCTAATTAATCAAAGGATTTGGGGATTTTGACTTTTGGGATTTTGAAACCTTATCTACTTAAAATATGGACTCTTCTTTATTTTTAAGATTTTATTTATTTATTTATTTATTTATTTATTTATTTATTTGAGAGACAGAGAGACAAAAAGAGTGGGAGAGTGAGCAGGGGGAGAGGGACAGAAAGACTCTTAAGCAGGCTCCACGCCCAGTGCAGAGGCTGATGCTAGGCTCTTCACAACCCTGAGATCATGACCTAAGCCAAAATCATGAGTTTGACGCTTAACCGACTGAGCCACCCAGGTGCCCCTAGAACCTTTTTTATAATCAGGAAATATAGAATAATTAAGGTTAGTGTCATAATACCATTTTGGCACAATTGTAATTTTAATAAGGGTAAATCAAGAATTGAAAATGATCACGGTTTGTCTTATCCATTTTCGTACTTATGCTTTAAGCCTCTTACTTACATTACCAAAGATGAAATCCATTTAAACTTCTGAGCATGAATCAATTTTGTCTTGCCACTTCACTGGTGCATTCTAAAAATCAATATACACTAAGTTCTTTTAAAAATTGTGCTTCCTTTCATTTTTGAGAATCTACGCTATGAACTAAAAAGAGTAATTTGGCATGGATTCCATTTTATACAAAGACAAATTTCCATTATAACAATATTGACAAATTACTTACATACAAGCTTCCAGGCAGAATTAACTTGTAATAAAAGCCCTGTACTAGATCTCACTTTAGCAAACTTTGAAAAATCACCCATAAATTTTTGCATCCTGGAATTCCACCATCTGCAGCATGATTCAATATTATATAACCTTTGCCAGACAGGACTATTAAATGACTCAATTGTACTTACAACTAAGATAGGGCAATTTAATCCCAATTTATTAAATATAAACAGGTCCAGAAACTCTATTTTATCTGTAGTCCATTTTTTTGCATTCTTATATTTTTGATATAGTTTTTACATCAATGAATTATACCCACTGTCCAGACACCTTGATTGGCATAATTTAGTAATTACATTACACCTTATAAAAGAGCTGTTTGGTAAATGCAGGAACTATAGAGGAATGATATACGATCTCAGGATATACATTTGTATGTAAATTGTAATTATCCTATGTAGAAGAGCATATGCAAGATCTAAAAATGTTCTCTTATAGAATAAATAATGGCTGAACATTACCTTTCCACATCATGAAATGGATAATAAACCATTTTTATAAATTCACTTTTGTGCTATCAGCAGACCCTAAAAAGCCTTACTTTGTCAGTACCTGAATCATTTCTTTAGGAAACTGCACAGTGAAAGCCTATTGCTTGTAAATTTAAAAAAAAAAAAAAAAGAAAAGAAAAAAAATCAAATCGCAGCAGGCAAGCAGAACAGGAAATGATAACAGACTCCTTCCTCACTGCCTCACCAACTATCTCATATTTAGTCAGTAGATTAAGTCATGGAAGATTAAAGCAGAAGCTTGCTCAGGGCATGTAGGAAATGCAAAATACTTGATTTGCAAAAATGTAAAGTGTAAAAGAGGAAAAATGGGTTGGAAAAGCAATCAAGTTTAAAAAGTCCCTGAAGAATCCAAATATCACTCTATTATATTTTTGAGGGATTGCCATAGCTTGAAGATAACCCATTAAATCTATCAAAGTAACCGACAGGAGGGCAATCCAAATGATAAAGCCATTCTAATGAAATGCAGACAAAGATGAAAAAGAATTAAAAGTGACAAGTAAAATCCTTTAGAGAACAGCCTTTAACTACTGTAATCAGAAGACGATTACTTACCTTGTCAATTAACAGCTGTGTGCCTCCTTTGCACATAGACAAAAGATCCTGCAAAGTGTCACACAGACACTTGTAAAATATACAAAATGCAGTCATTTGAGTGGTACACAGAGTATGCATGCTTCCAAGTGAAACATCCAAACATCCTTGAATCTACCAAGCCCACAATTAACTATGCTTCAATGGGTTAACAGTCGCTCTTGCGGCGTGAACATAGCAGGTTTGGGAAGTAATTAAAAGCCGCAAAAGAATTACATTTCGATTCATCAACTCCAAGAATGTTTCTCAACAACTAGAAAAGCTCTACTTAAGTAGCGGGAAAAAGTTTCTGCCCAAAACTATTCAGAAACTTTCACTATGTATCCAAGAGAAACAGTACATGAGATTCCCTATTTGGTGTACTTTAAAACTAAAAATCCAATCATTTTCTTTGGCAAACAACTGTAAATCTTAAAGAAGTAGGGGGAAGAAAGTAGGACTTCTTGAACACAGAAAACAGCTCAATTTGTAAATGCTCCCTGCTTTTTCAAGAGAACTTTGATTTGGACAAGCATATCCTAAACCCGCAGAATAAAAGCTGAACAGGGTTACCTGATTTTGGAAGATTAACCTTAGGAGAGTTGAAGGAAAATGAAATCAAGCACAAAATCAATTCATCCCCTGGAAATGAGAAAAAGCTATAAATTTTTTTCCCAAAGTCCATAGTTGTCTTTTCCACTATAATGAAATGATAGTGTAAATGATTATTTATAGAAATTGGCATACACCAGGTTTCACTATGGGATTTTTATTACAAACTAGTAACAAATAGTATTTCATTGAAGAAGTTTTAAAAATCTGATTTGAAAAAGAAAAATAGGAATATGTAAAATGGAAATCAGAAAAATAATGAGTTCTATTAGACAACTCATTTAATTTAGAAAAATTACTTTGTTAAATGTAACTAGTTGCTATTATCTAAGCATTTCAAGGCATTTATAGAGACTTTGTGAAGTCAGTCTCAGTCATGCATCCTGCTTACCTGACCTTTTTGATAGAAAAATCTATGTCGGTTGCAGTAATATAAGAATAAATGGTTTGAATTCCAATACTGATGGAATAAACCTATTTGCAAGTGTCATTGAGACCAAGTTCTCACACTCAGTACTGTTAACCCTTGCCATGTCAAGAAATATGATTAGGAGCCATCACCTGGGAGAGGTGGCAGGCTGGTATCCCATGTGTCTGCGGGGAGGGCCTGCGATCTATGGATCCTGCTTACCCGTATAGCACCGTTTATCATCCAATATCTCTTTCAGTATCCCAATTTCACAACTTTTGATTCTCCTGGGGCTTGAGGTTTCTCTTGAAATCTAATCAGCATGCTAGGCTTCTATCATTCTGTCTCCCACTCCTCAACCACTGTCCATGCACCCACTCCCACTCTTGAGACTGGCAACAGGAGGTGCTCACTGGCTGTGAAAACCTCCTAGAATCATGTTCCTTGCCACAGCTGAGTTACTCCATCCTCTGAGCTCTATCTTTAGATAGAGCTGCTCTGTGTGCCCACCCAGATTTTGAACACTTGCACAGTTCACCAAGACCAATGAGGTCTACAGACTATCTAGTTATCCTTATTTTAGTTCATCTATCCCCAGATTCTGCCATCTTCCTGTTTTCACAAGGCTTTATAATCAAACCGTCTAAACATATAACATGGCTGAAATCATGGTCCTATAGTGACTCTGAGCCTTAGGTCCTATAGTGACTCACCGCATAGGCCCTACCCACATATGAAATGCATTTGGAGCTCTTTCACCACCATACCTTTCCCTTCTCTGGGATTCAAAACAAAGACATACTACAGAAGTCAGCTCCTTCCTAAGGTATCAGCTTAATCCATAGGTTACAGCTTTGAATTTCTGAAAACAAAAATATCTTCAATGATTAAATGTCTCCACGTGTCATTTTATTTTTATGCTTAGATTAAGTTAGAGGAAATTTAGAATTTATATTGGTTGCAGTTCTTTACAACATTTACGGGTTTTGCTAAGCGGGAATGTGAAAAGGTCTTATTCAGCCACATAAAGTTAGACACACTTATCCTCAAATACATTTCTGAATAAGTATTATAATGACCAATTTGGGAAGAAGTGGAAAATAAGAGTGGAGTGTACAGTAACAATCAGTATCGTCTGTTCTTGGTTTGGTCCTTAATTTCTTTATAACCCTACTGAGTCTCTAACATTATAGCATTCTCCCCAACATAATTAGAAATTCAGAACCAGGAGAGTTCCTTTGGAAGGGAAGACACAGTCAGCGAACTCAATTTATTAACAAATTTGATTATAAACATCTACTATTTCGTACAAAGTTCACACCCCTTCATTAATTCCAAATAATTATACATATTCATTCAGGAAAACCTCATAACATTATATTTTTTTATTGTGGAGTGTGTGTGTGTGTGTGTGTGTGTGTGTGTTTACAAGTAGGCTCCATACTCTACTACCATTTTTGCCCTTGCTAGGCCAATTAGCAGAATTTCAAATTATGTAGCGGGCTAAAAATGTTTCTCATTAAAATCCTCTTTGTTGTAAAGAGGATCTTCATGTCAAGAGTTTACAAAAATACACACCCTTGGAAACTCCTGATTCCAAATAACACTGAACAGAAAAACATCCAACAGAACACAGTTGTTATGAAAATACTTCTGTTAATGGTAGATATTAGTCCTTAAGCTGCCTATAAACATGGTTACCTACAAATTGAAAATCAAGGGACTTGTCAAGTGCTGCTCATTTAATGGCAGAACTCAGATGTTACTGGTTGGAGAGTTCGCATTGTGCAAATCATGGTCTTTGTTCTTTGGATTCCCTGAGAAAGATTTACATAAGGATCAGAGCTCTAATAAAGACAGCCAGGAGGAAAGTAACAAGCACAAAGAAGTTCATTAAGGACAGTACACTCAAGGTGGGAGAGCAGGCCCAGTGGTCAGAACTGCCCTGAGGCTACAGGGGTCCTTTCCTTTTGTGTCAATGGGGTCTTGTGTCATGGACAGGGTGGTCTAATGGAGGCTGCCTCCAATTTGGGGGACTCCTCCCACAGGTTGGGAGGGGGAGTTTTTGACCCAAGATTTGTACTCTAACCATCGCGGCAGCCTTTCTCCATGGAGGGTGGAGTCGGGGGCGGGGGAGGTTGTAACTGCAATGCAAATGCATTATAATTTGTATAGGGGTTACCCCGCAGCAGCTTCGAAGGGGACCGTTCATGCTCTGCATCTGTGACTCTTTTTTTTTTTTTTAAAGATTTTATTTTATTTATTTGACAGAGAGAGAGAGAGCCAGCGAGAGAGGGAACACAAGCAGGGGGAGTGGGAGAGGAAGAAGCAGGCTCCCAGAGGAGGAGCCTGATGCGGGGCTCGATCAAATAACGGCGGGGATCACAGCCTGAGCCAAAGGCAGATGCTTAACGACTGAGCTACCCAGGCGCCCCCGCATCTGTGACTCTTGATCTGTTAGCCCCAGGGTTTAGAAGCACTAGGCTTCTAACACATAACTTATTTATCACCATTCTTGCCCCCAACTCATGTCTAACTAACTGTCTAATCTATCGTTCCCTCCTCAAGGACTTGGGACTCTATAATCTTTCAGGTCAAGGGATGATGTCTCCTCGGGGCATTCCTTTCACTACTCATATTTAGCGTCTCCCTAATGAAATTATCTTTAGAGGGTTAAATTTCCTTTATACCCCCCATGGGAATTCCATTTTTATATTTAGATCACTATGAATATTTTCCATTTAATAGTGCAAGATCTCTGGGCATCATATTTTTTCCAAAAAAGAGGTGTACATGAATTATGATTAATTTTATTTTTAACCACTTAGGTTAGCCCTACAGGTTAGCTTCATTAGAAGGAAAGTAACAGTGAAATTTCGGATCTAGGAACCTTAACCCCTCTCTCTCCCACCTCTAGCCACAACCTGATGGTGCATGGCATTTCAGATGAAGAGAGGTTTTTCTTCTTTTGTTACTTCATGTGGGGCATACAACAAACTGTATAACACAGTCTTCCAATCCTTAGCACAAAAAAGAATACAAATATTTTATTTTGAATTCTGGATTTGAATGAAAAAAATATCAAGAGAATATGAGAACAATAGCTGTTTGTGAGAAAAATAAAGGGATGCTTGAGACCAACTTTGCCCACTTCACAATTCTCACTTTGAGAAAGCCTAACCAAGAAACATATGTGGACAAAACAAGAGGATCTTTCATTGGGTAAATGATCTCTCTCGCATTTGAACATACATTTATATTTAAGTTTTAAAACAATTTTGTATGATTTGACAGTTGTCACTTTGTATTCACTCCATTTCATCAGCTCAATATTTTTAGTTAGTGTTTATTTATAGTCTGCAGGGAGTTTACCAACATCCCTTCATGTGACACTGGGGTAATATCTTGATTGTCGTGCAGAAATAAGTGCTGCACAGTTCTTCAACAATTAAGTCCCCAAATTTACAGGCAGAAAGACAGAGGAGAGGTTCACTCCACACTCCATCAAGAAACAATTCTTAGAATTGGATAGTGTTAAAGTTTCCAGGAAACTTAGAAATCATTCAGGTAAATTCACGTAGTTTGGAGGAAGTGAAGATAGTCTTTGAGATGTGAAGAAAGAAACAAAGAGTTTCAGGTATCAGGAATGTATCAGGGAAGAAACTAAAGTACAGAAAGTTGAGCATAACGTCATTTGCTTTTGATAAGTCAGACAGAATGATCCATAACACTAAAATTAGATTAAATGGTGAAGCGATATAAGAACAATCCATTTTCCAAAGTTGTTCACATTAGAGATCATGCAATTCTGCAGCTGTACCTTAGAATGGTCTTCATTTAAAATTAATGTGCTCAAATCTTGATCCTCTGATGACCTATTTTCCCTTGTTGTTCCCTCATTTCCTTCAACCACTGATTAAGTTCATATATATACTGTGTGCTGCACTTACGCGCAATGTCCATACTGGTGAACAAAACCAACCTTAGAGGAACTTATAGGCTTATAGTGGGTTGGAAGTAAACAATAGGGATCAAATAACTAGATAAATGTAAATGCCTTACTCTGATAAGGAAACATACAACAAGTAATGAGAATACCCAATGGAAGGAGGTATACCAAGTAGCAGGGGCTGGGAAGGCATTTCTGAAGAACACATGATCCTGCTGGGTTCCTTCCCTGCCTAGTTGCTAACTGGACTCAACACTACCTTCAATTTTGTTTATGTTTTTCTATTTTCCTGACACTAAATTTCAAATTTCTGACCCTGAAATTGACCAGTGTCCCTGATGAAGGCTGATTTTTTTTTTTTTTAAACCAAACATGAAGACAATCTTAGCTCTATTAGATACACAATAGCAACACCCAACTCCTCTCTATGGCTCCAACATTCATTGGTTAACTGTTCCCCACCTCTAAAAGTCTAGCTTTGCTATAGGTGATTGTAGATCTCCTTGCTAAATTTTATGTATCAAACAAAAGCAATAAGGATACAACAAACTCTTAACATTTCAATGTAAAGAAAACCATCAGTTCATTAATTTTTGACAATTCCTAATTGTGGATGAATTTTAGTATCTAGAGATTTAGACACTTTTGCCCCAATAAGTTTAGGGTGTGTATGTGGGAATTCTTTATTATAAAAAACAAAAATAAAATAACCCAACACATTGTTTTAGACATGTTACAAAACGCACTTAAAATGTATAGGAAGAAGACAGCTCTTTATCAGGGATCTCCTCTCCTATTCCTCAAGATTTCTAGATGATGCATGCTGAGCAGAACTGAACCTGTCCACTCATCAAGGAAATCTTCCCAGGACGCACAACCAACTGCCAAGTAGCTGGATTTCATGACATCCACAGATAAGGGGCCTGACCATGAAGTTTCGGTTGGATCTCTGCAAACTGTTATCCTTATTTTTTTTTTTAAAGATTTTATTTATTTATTCGACAGAGAGAGACAGCCAGTGAGAGAGGGAACACAAGCAGGGGGAGTGGGAGAAGAAGAAGCAGGCTCCTAGCGGAGAAGCCTGATGTGGGGCTCGATCCCAGAACGCTGGGATCACGCCCTGAGCCGAAGGCAGACGCTTAACGACTGCGCCACCCAGGCGCCCCAGACTGTTATCCTTATTAATCAAAATCCTAGCAAATGTAAATGAAAGAAATGTTCTTTGGATGTAAAAAAGCTTACTATAGGTTTTCCTATACTCGAAAAGGAAGGATTACCTCCTAAAAGCAATGTAATCCTGCACATTTGGTCTTTGATATGGTGTGATTTTTAACTAGATAGACTACATGATCCAAATAACAATAACTGGTATTGATTTGATTCTCACAACAGGCATTTCACAGAAATCCCACAAGGAAAGAGAACAACGAGATGCTCATTTTTTCCAGGTGACTAGATGGAAACAGCAGGATTCTTTTCCTTTGCTCACATTCCACAATAGGCCTTTTTGAAAATTTAATTAATTTCAGTAGGATTCGATTGAAGTGCCTTCTAAATACCCCCAAATTTTATCTACTTCTCACCACCGCCACTGCCCCCAACCTGAGCCAAGCCACCATATTTCTCCTCAATTATCGCAACAGTCCCTAATTATTTCTGGACTTTTCTACTTTCAGTGTAACCAGCAGCCAGAGTGATTCTGTGGAAACATGAGTCAAATCTCATGATGCTTTTGCTCAAAGCTTTCACTGGTGTCCCAGAACCTGCAAAGTGCTCCGTGATCTGGCTCCCAGTTGCTTCCGTTCCATCTTCTCACCTTCTGCTACCACCCCCAACCTTGTTCACTCTGCACCGGCCACAGTGGCCTCTTGCCGCCCCTTGAACACGCTACCATCAATCTCATCTCAAAGCTGGTGGATAGGCTTTTTCTTCTTTTGGAAAGCTCTTCCCCTAGATACCTGCATGGTAGTTCACTCAAAAGTCATTTTGCAGAAGGGCCTTCTCTGGCCACACTATCTAAAATATTTGTTCTCCTATATCAGTTCTTGTCCCCTTTCTATGTGTTTTTCCCTTGCATTCTAATATCTAAATTCTATATATTTTACTTTTCCACTTTTAAAAATTACCTGTCTGCTCCAACTAGAATGTAAGTCTCATAAGGGCAGAGTATTTACCAGTTTACACACTGCAGTATCTGCACACCTATTGAGTATTTGGCACAGAGGGAGTGTTTAATCAGTATCTGTTGAAGAAGTAAAGGAAGCTGCCAGATGTTAAACAATAGATGAAGGCCCTATGGCTAAGAGTGGAGGACCCTGTATTCAAATTAGGTCTTTCTTATTTCCTGGTGTCTTATTTATTAATTTGGGACACCTGCCTAATTTTCTTAAGTAGCACTTGCGACCTTCTAAATATAGGACTTCAGAGAGAATGTTCAAATATAAAACATTTACCCCGGAGCCTAACTGTGGGTTGTGAAATGACAGGGTAATATTTAATCCTCCAGTTCCAATGAGAACATCTAACAGCCATATTTAAGAAGCAGCTCCAGGCCTGCACTTTGATCCTTTTCTCCGCTGCTCCCAAATGGGGTCTCTTTGTCTTGTGCGCCTTGACGAAATTGTGTTCTTTGCTAAACAAGTAGATAGAGTTTGGAAAAATCAATGGAGATTTGATACACTTTAACATGAAAGTGGCAGTTAGGCTTTGAGCCTTTCAAAGCCAGAAGAGTTATGGATAAAACAGATAGAAATAAATAATTCAAGCAGAGGAAACGAGTCACAAGAGCCACAACCGCTCGTCCAGAATGTGCCCTAATAATAAATGGTTGGCCCCATGTTCCATCTTATTCCATCTCCTGAATGTATCAAGTTGGCCTTGCTCTAGCTCACAAAATCATGGTTGAAATCCAATGGACTTTTTGAAAACTCAAAAAAAAAATTTTTTTTTAAGGCATTCAGCGGTGGAAGGGAAATGAGGGAGGTTAAGGACCAATTTAATTTCTTAGACCCCCTAACTCCCTCTTCTTCCTTCTTCAGCTGTCATTTTATCTGCTTATAGAGGAGCACATAAAGCTGGGGATAGCATTGGCGGCAACTGAAAAGGTTCTCGTTAGAAAGAAAATATCTAAAATAAGTAATGAAATGTTAAAACACAGCTTAAGCGCAATGACAGTATTTTTGTTTTATACTGTACTCACACTTTTCATTTCATTTGTGTGACTGCAAAATATTTAGATAATATTATAAGGAAGAAAAAAAAACCCTTAGGTTCTCCTGTCATAGTAAATATCCCTCACTGATGGGAATAAAGTGTCATGAAAACTTGTGTACCGGCAGAGAATAACAGAACAAATACAACACATTCTCTAGTCAAGATTTAAAAAAAAGAAAAAAAAGATTTCATTTTTCTCAACAATTAATTTCAAAGACTATTGCCTGCTGATCTTTAGAGGATAGAGCAAGTTAGTAGCAAGACCAACAATTTCTAAAATTCTTAATTGAGTATTTCTAGTGAGTTGATGCTGCACTAAAGGGAGATAAAACTTGGGATTTGTTTTTCTTAGTACACAATGTACTGATTAAACTTCATTCCCTTCAGCACTCAAGTCACTGAAGCACTAATATATAGTGAGGTACTGTGGAAGTCTGGAAAAGTTAGTCTTCATGGTAAGATCCAACTTACTAATGAGAAATTATTTAGACACTTGAGATGTTCTAGCTCATTCTCTCATTAGTAGGTTTGTAAACATTTAGTGTTAACTGATAAAATCATGTCCTCATGACTCCCAATAGCTACAAAAAGCTGCTATTAAAGAGTAATGCCTTCTGAACAATGCCCTTACTAACGTTACTTATTTACCAGAGAAACTAGTTTGATACAAAAACAGTTCTCAAAAATGTGCACTTAATTAACCTGAATAAATGTGAGAACAACAGTTCAACTAAATGTCATATAATAAAGCTTCCCCAGAGACTTTTCTGTAAATATTTTTAAAGTAAATAGCACTCTAGGTGTTTTTATTTATATTGATATAGTTAAATATTTTTCAATGTTTATCTACTTAATTTCACTTGAATCCCCTTGATGAACTTAAGAAAAGGGAAAACTTGGGGAATGCTAATATAACATTTTTCATTTAAAAATATATATATATTTTTTAGGAAGAAGCAGCATTTCTAACATAATTGAAAATTTAAAAAAATTAAGTACCACACAGTATTTTCAAATTGATGATTTTTAAAGTTATTTTTTGAGCTTAAGCAAAACATAAATTGCTATAGTACCAAAGACCACGAGGTTTTCATTCTCTTTCTTTCCATTATTTAAAAATGTTACTGAGATTAATCCATTTCATTAAATCACCTCTCTCAAAACAATATCCAATTAAAAAACAGGCTGATCTAATTATTAAATGTGTAATTTTTGTAAGAGATGTTATATCTTACAAATCTTATAAACTTCTACATTAAACAAAATTGTCAGGAAATGAAATCAAAACCAGAATGAGATATCACATCACCTCTGTTGGGACAGCTATCACCAAAAAGACAAGAGATAACAAGTGCTGGCAAGAATGTGGAGAAAAGGGAATCCTTCCTCATGCACTGCTGGTGGGAATGTAAACTGGTACAGTCACTATGGAAATAGTATGGAAGCTCCTCAAGAAATTACAAATAGAACTTTCATGTGCTTTGGCAACCCCATTTCTGGATACATAAGCAATGGAAAACAAATGATCATCTAAAACAGATATCTGCACTCTCATGAACATGGCAGCATTATTCACAATAGCTAAAGTATGAAAATAACCATCAACAGATAAATGGATCAAGAAAATATGATATATATTTATATCTGTATGTAAATAATGGAATATCATTCAACCTTAAAAGGAAGGAAATCCTGCCCTTTGTGACAACATGGATGAATCTGGGAAGTATTGTGCTAAGTGAAATAAGTCAGACAGAAAGAGACAAATACCACATGGAATCACTTCCATGTGGGGGAAAAATGTTGAACTCATAGAAAGAGAGCAGAATGGTTATTGCCAGGAGCTGAGGAATGGGGGGAAATGGGGTGAGACTGATAAAAGGATACAGACTTCCAGTTACATTGAAGATGTTCTGAGAATCTAACCTATAGCATGGTCGATATATATATATTAAACCTTAGAATAATTGGAATTTATTGGCTCACATAAACATGGCTATATCCAGACACTTAAATAATATCATCACCCTTTCTCTCTTTCTCATCTTTACTTCTTTCAGTGTTCTGTTTTGTGTGGTGTTGTTTCCTAACGACTGGTATATGCCCTGTGGTGTCCACTGGCAGTCCCACCAACTGCATAATACTATTAATACCAGCAGAAGAGCCGATTCTAAGTGTTTGAAGGAGATTACGTGATCATCTCAGAATCAATCTCTGTAATCTGAGAGAGGGAATTCTAAGAATGGCACCACTTTTGATGTTATGTGAACCTCTATCAATAAAGTTAAAGATCTGGGAAAAAGAAAGAATGATTTTCTAATAATGAGTACATGACAAATAATTAACAATAAATCAACGGATCAAAATTATTTAAAGATCTACAGGCAAAGGTTAATTTACAGCTGAGTTCTATATAATTTCAAGTAAGAGGTATTTCTGATACAATACAAATATCTAATTTTATTATGAGTCCAACCAAACTGAAGATGACAGTGTAAAACAAAAAAAAAAAATAGACTAATTGCTAATTACAAATATAGCAAAAGTTCTAAAAAAAAAAAAAAAAACCCATTAGGAATCTAGCACAGATCAAATGCAGAAATGCAAGAGTGGTCTGAATAGAAAATGTAACAAAATGAAAGGAATGATCATATAATGATGTCAGCATATTCAGAAAACCCAGTAGAAATGGATAAAGATGTCACGCACACACACACACACGCACGCGCACACACACACACAATGGAATACTACTTAGCCATCAAAAAAAAAAAAGAAATCTTGCCATTTGCAATGACATGGATAGAACTAGAGGGTATTATGCTAAGCGAAATAAGTCAATCAGAGAAAGACAATTATCATATGAACTCACTTATTGGTGGCATTTAAGAAATAAAACAGAGGGGTGCCTGGGTGGCTCAGTCGTTAAGTGTCTGTCTTCGGCTCAGGGCGTGATCCCAGAGTCCTGGGATCGAGCCCCACATCAGGCTCATCCACTGGGAGCCTGCTTCTTCCTCTCCCACTCCCCCTGCTTGTGTTCCCTCTCTCGCTGACTGTCTCTCTGTCAAATCAATAAATAAAATCTTTAAAAAAAAAAAGAAAAGAAAAGAAATAAAACAGGATCATAGGGGAAGGGAGGGAAAAATAAAACAAGAGGAAATAAGAGAGGGAGACAAACCATAAGAGACTCTTAATCATAGGAAACAAACTGAGGGTTGCTGGGTGGAGGGGAGGTGGGGAAATGGGGTAACTGGGTGATGGACATTAAAGAGGGCATGTGATGTAATGAGCACTGTGTATTATAAAAGACTGATGAATCACTGAGCTCTACCTCTGAAACTAATATTACACTATATGTTAATTAATTGAATTTAAATTTTTAAAATTTTACAAAAAAGTTAGTTCCAGGTTCAGTCTGAACATACAGGGGACAGAGAGGTTATGGGGAGGCTACTTGGAGACTCTTATTGTAGTTTAGGTGAGAGATGACTCTGGCTTGGAATAGGAAGGTGACTCAGACAATCCCTTTTTCTTCATTTTGTTACATGTCACCATGTTTATGTGTGTCCTGGACTCTTTCATAAACCTGACAGTCAATAAGACTAAAATAATGAGGACTTAGAAAAAAAAAAAAGGAAAAGAAAACCCACTAGACAAAAATAAGAAGTCTAATATTATAAAAACTTGAGGTAGAATAGCACAGAATAGTTTTTTTTCCTACTGGAAATCTATTTTAGCAAGCATCTTTTTGGTCACCCATTACATGTGAACACACTTCCCCTACGTAGGAAATGACTCATCTTAGGAATTTATACCTCTCTAAGGTATTAGCTGAAGACAGTAAGCTTTACTTACTAATGGTATTTTGCAGAATATATACATGTATGATTTTCACAAATCAATAAAGGGTTCAATCAAAAGTGCTCTTGTGTTTTTTTTTCTTCCTGATTTCCCGTGGTCACTATTTTATTTTAGTTAACAGCTAATCTTTTAAAAATTCATTTTACATGTTTTGACAAATTATTATAAAAATTTCTGCAATTTATTATTTTATCCATTTTTAAAAGTGGGTCAGTAGATAGGACTTCAAACGTTGGCTCTCCATGATCTCTGATCAAAGATTTTTAACTGCTTCCTAATTTCTTTAACAACATCTCCAAATACCCTGACCTCAACACATTTGAAGAATCTGTTTGTCACCCAAGGGCATTTCTGAAGCTTGAGTTTCCACTTCAGGATACATAATAGAAGAAGATAAAAATAAAAGAGCTCATACCTGCGATTCCCAAGCAGTGCCTTTGTATTTTCTGAATATAGTTGAAACGAGAAAAAATAAAAAAAACAAAAAAGAATCTCTAGATTTCTTCCTAAATAACAGACTATTATGTATTGTCTTTCTGCTTGTATGTATAAAGGCTCAGGCCACTCTTCTGAACTCATTCTTCTTATTCATTGTGTGTAGAGTCTATTCATATTGTTATTATAAATCACTTATCCAGACACCTGAAGCGAGAGTACA
The DNA here is from genome assembly GCF_023065955.2 of Ursus arctos. NCBI lineage: Eukaryota > Metazoa > Chordata > Mammalia > Carnivora > Ursidae > Ursus > Ursus arctos. Next base: position 30,595,829 of record NW_026622985.1, on the reverse strand, counting down.
TGATCCGGTCCCCTCTGTGGCAGTGACCCAAATTTCAGGTATTAGCCTTGAAGAGAGGCTCAGTTTGAATGAGTTAATACAGGTTTCACACTCTATCAGATACCCACATGTTTAAACATTACTGAAAGAGTATTTCAAGGATAGTTCAGGACTCATTCTTATACGGAAAATGCATTTGTTGAGTAGTTACGCAATTTGTTGGGCAGGAGAAATTTAAAAAGGAACAAGAAAGTCATGGCAGTACTTTCTACTAGTCCTGACTCCTAAAGTTTGAATGGCAGCTACCCAAGTAGGAAGGGAAAAGGAAATGTTACCAGGGTCTCCGAAAAAATTGGAATAGAAAATATAAGATGCCAGTTACCCTTCCATCATTCATTCTTTCTCTCTTTGCTGAGTAATCTCATCTCTTCCTATTTCAGACAGAATCATTTTAAAGGCTGGGTCATGTTAACAACTTCTCTCAAGTCTCAGATCTCCACCCACAGCGGAGCTAAAACTCAACCTTTCTCTTTCCAAGTTCAAACTCTGGATTATGGTCTTTGGCTGACCCAAAATGGGACAAGTCTCGATACTGATAAACTGGCCCAAACAAGTAGACTTTATAAGAAAAATCACAACACTAACAAGAAGGACTACACAATTAGGGTGAAAGTAAGCTTTTTAAAAGGATGTTTTTGAAATAGAAATTCAATATATGTGTGTGAGTATGGACTCTCTTTGGCATACTTGATACCCTCTATTTAAAAAGATTTGAAAATATTTCTGTTCACAGAGAAGCATATTTCATTTTGTTAAAATGCGGTAATGTCAAACATTTTAAATTGGAACTATAACAAAATGAACCTGAATTTGAGAATGAGAAAATTGTGATCTAATGAGACAGAAAACAGGCTACAAGCTAGTGACTGAATTGGCCATTTACTGATTATTGCTGTGACTAATGTTCAGTGGAAAGTACTGCTTTCTGAGAGCAGAGTTTCATTTATACTTTTTCTTGGATGATTATGCCTTTGCCTGAGTCCCCTGACCCCACCATCAGGTGACATGACCCTGTACAAGCATTCTTAACTTAAAAACATGTTTAAGTCAAAGACAAAAATGTAATTATTAACATTTTTACCAAAGCATTATTTATGTACTAGTTTCCTGACTAAACCAGTGTCCACATTATTTTGAAATCTTGATGAGTAGGAATTTGGGATGATGCTATAATAAGACAGTAAGCAGTTTTCTCTTTCTCTACAACTATAGACATGAAGACCCATTTGGGAGCACCATCTTCTTTAGTTTGAGGGGGGAAAAAAGCATTAGCAGACTATTTGGCTTCATAAAAGTTGCATCTACAATTAGCCATAGAGGCTAAATTTTACTGAACTCTTAACTAGAGGCCATACACAATGGTAAGAATTGAGACATGTCGTATCTCATTTAGTTCTCACAACAAACAAGGAGGTAGATCCTCCTACTATCAATTTACAGATGAAGAAACCACGGGGGAGAGAAATTAGCTAACTTGTTCCCAGCTCACACAGCTAAGAAATAACTGAGATGGGATTAATAGTCAAAAGCCTAATTCTAATATTTATCTAGCCTCTGGACTTCAGCCCTCCAATAATATTACACTGCACTCAAGACCAGACATGAAGCTCCTTATCATGACCTGAGACAGGGTGGCAGGGGCACGTCAGTCAAGGCCTGGCAGGGGCCCTCCTGTCCCACAGTGGCTCAATTTAACTTAGTGTGTCCCAACAACTCATTGACTTGCTTTTTCTCAAATTTGCCAAATTTTTCCACAAATGAGAGATTTTTGCACTGGTTCTTTCCTCAGAACAATTTTTTTCCTGGATATTTGGGTCCAATAGTACCTAAAATATTTCTGCCCTCCCCCATTCCCACAAGCAAGGTTAATCTCTAGTACACTTTATCATTTTACTTCCTCCGTAACACAAAACATGATCTAAAAGCTCTTGTTTACCTTTAATTATCTGTGTGTTTGGAAACATACTTAGGCAGTAGGTATCAAGAAACAAAATATCCATACCCTTTGGAACAACTGTTATGCTTCTACCCGAGGGAAATACACTCAGTAATAATAGTTAACATTTATCAAGCACTGAGATGGTGGCAGGCATCTTGCTTACTGTTTTAAGCCTATCCTCTCATTTAACTCCCACTCCACCCCTGCCAGCAGGAACTATTATTACCCTCATTTTCAGAGGATACTGAAACTCTGTGAGAGAAATAATGCCCAATAATGTCCAAGGTCATTCAAATAATAAGTGGCTCAAAATTGAGTTTATCCAATCCTGGCATCTGTGCCTTTAAGCATAATGCTAAATACTGAAGAAAATGCTATAAAAAAGATATATAGCAATTATTTCCAATAGTGGAAAGATAGACTGCAGCATAAAGATCCAAATATAACAATCACAAAATGGAATATTGTGCAGTTATTAAAATAATGTTTATAATGATCCCAGAATAATACTCAAAATGCTTACTGAATACCAATGTTTAAAAGGTACAGAATCTTATATGTGTTGCAATTACATAAATGAAAAAAAATTAATTCTGCATTAAAAAATATTGAAGGAAATGAATCAAATCGTGATTGTGTTTGGGTGGCTGGATTATGAATGGTATTTTTTTCTACTTTTTAAAATTCCCTAATTATCCTTAATGAGCTCATAATAGTAATGGTGTGAATTTTTAATTTCACATACACAGTTTCATCTGAGACATTTAGATTTTAATGACACAGGAGTTTTCCTCCTGGTGGGAGAGCCCTGCCCTTCAAGCACTTTGAGGGGCTTCAAACCCTATTTAACAGAATCCTTCTGGATAAAGAGGTGTAAGAGGTTTTCTCTTTTAAATTGCCCACAGTCATGACAGGCAGGCCCCACACGTTTCCTTCTTGCATAAACAGGGCCTCATGATTAATCAACAGGCCAACACCGAAGACCTGCCCTCTTTTATCTTCTGCCTACTGGGTATTGGTAAGTCTGTGGTGGGTTTTTTGTTTGTATGTTTTTTATAAATAAATCTTTTATTTTTTTAAGATTTTATTTATTTATTTGAGAGAGAGTGAGAGAGAGAAAGAGCTCGTAGGAGCAGGGGGAAAGGGCAGAAGGAAAAGCAGACTCCCCACTGCGCAGGGAGCCGGATTCAGACTCCATCCCAGGACCCCAGGATCATGACCTGAACCAAAAGCAGATGCTTAACTGGCTGAGCCGCCCAGGTGCCCAAGGCTCCGTGTTTTGTTGGTATAGGAAAGTGCCTGCCCATCCTCTGTGTTGTCCAGTCACAATCACGCTCAATGGATCCAAATCCAGTCACCAGCTTTGAGCAGCAGATTTCAGGCCCTTATTTCAGAGGCACTAGCCTCTACCCTTGGGTCAAAACTCAGCTCAACTTCTGGACCAGGCTGTAATATTCCAAGTATCTCTAAGTATTTTTTTCTTCACAGTTCAAAGTTTCTAGGCTAGTTGGACACAACATTGACTCTTTTCTCAATGACACTTTCTTGGATGACTGTGAAATTAATCTGTTTATATAGAGTTTAATAGTGAGATTCCCAGTCACCATGCAGACTTTTAAATGGCAAATTACGAATTTTTAAAGATTAGAGATAGATCCTTTATCCCCCAGTACTCTAACACATCTAGTCCATGCCTTTATTTCTTCCTCCTCCAATACTTTCCTGTCCAGTCTCCAACCAGTGCAACTCAAGCCTCGCCTAACACATTTTGAAAAATGTAAGGATAAGTTTTTTTTTTTAAAACCAAGTGTTTCCTTTTAGTAGTTTACTAAAACTTCTGATCACATTCACTCTCCTTGCAGGGAGATCAGTGAATAGAAGTATCTATAAATCAGTAATAACCCCAGGCGAACATTTGGTTTTTAGTGACATTGTTTCTACTTCATAAAATATTCATATAACACAACAGGGTACTTCATTAGGTAGAATATAATATAAATAGTATCAGGCTGCAGTAATATATAAAGTTTTCTAGGTGTTATATTTATGTAATATACAGAAAGTCACAAAATTGAACATGTTGCTACAACTTTAAAAGGATAAAGATCAGTGTTGTTCCCATTCACCCTAACCTGTCACAATTTTCCAACGACGATTATAAAAATTAAATGAAATGGTATAAATACATTTTTTATGCTATCTGGTTCAAAACAGTTGATATTTAAAATGCTTTTCAGAGGCCCCTGGGTGGCTCAGTCGGTTAAGGTCTGCCTTTGGCTCAGTTCATGATCTCAAGGTCTCGGGGTTGAGCTAGCAAGCCAGCATCCAGCTTCCTGCTGAACAGGGAATCTACTTCTCCCTCTCCCCCTGCCCCTCCCCCTGTTCATGTGCTTTCTTTCTCTCTCTCTCTCTCTCTGAAATAAATAAAATCTTTTTAAAAAAATGCTTTTAAGTACTTTGTCATCCACACTGTGTTAAATATTTTGCATGGGTTATCTGATTTAAGCTTCTTAATTTTTTTTAACATAAATTCTGTAAGGAGTTATCATGTTTCAGTACCTTGCCTAAGGTCACAGGGATGTAATATAATGAAGCCCGGATTCAGACCCAGATTGTGTGACTTCAGAGCCCCTGTGGTTAACTACTGCATTAAACTGCTTAAATTTGTAAGAATTTACTTGTTAGGATACACATGAAGCTATGAGCTATTAGGTATAATAAGCATGAATTATGAGGACAGCAGTCCTTCTTATTGTTTCCAAAAGGGACAAGTTTAGCCAATAACACCAAGAATGTTACTATGGATTTCTGATGTGTCAACTTGACTAAGCTATGAGAAAGGAAGGGAGGGTGGTAGTCAGCTTGTAGTATACACACACCTTAGTTCAGTTATTCAATCTAAAACAAATCTAGGTGCTGCTGTGAAGGGATTTCTGCAGATATAATAAAAGTCCCTGGGCAACTGACTTTAAACAAAGGAGTTTTTCCTGGATGTGTTTGACCTAGGTGAGCCCTTAGAAGGGGCTAGACTCTTTGTGGTGATAGAGCCCCAAACAGCAGCTTGGTCTATGACTGCTGCCCCTTCCCTCATCTTCCCTATTGAGTTCAGACCTGCTTAACCTGCCTCCGCACACAATTACATAAGCCAATTACTTGTAATACATACCTCCCTAAAGGTAGGTAGGTAGGTAGGTAGAGAGATGGATAATTTGCTTCTCTATTGAAACCTGACTGATACAAGTTTTGTAAGTGTCTGATCTTCATTCTGTGGGGCCTAAAGCTTATATAGTTTGGTGCATGTGTGGATCCTCTTTAAGAAAAAAAAATATTAAAAAAAATTAGAAATTTAGGTATGAAAGTATTTAAGATGATAAAAAATCATAAGAAATAAATTTTTATTTTTTTATTTTTTTAAGATTTTATTTATTTGACAGAGAGAGAGACAGCCAGAGAGAGAGGGAACACAAGCAGGGGGAGTGGGAGAGGAAGAAGCAGGCTCCCAGTGGAAGAGCCTGATGTGGGGCTCGATCCCATAACACCAGGATCACGCCCTGAGCCGAAGGCAGACGCTTAACGACTGAGCCACCCAGGCGCCCCAGAAATAAATTTTTAAAAGGTGACAAATATGACAAACGTCACATAACACAGAATAATACAATATTTTTATTCTGAACTGCCTGTCACATTTCAAAATACTTTCTCTGCAATCGTTAACTGTATACTCCTTAACCATTTCCCATATGACAAAAATTCAGTACTACCCTTTTCTATAGAGAGAATTAAAAAATAGTCTTTCCTCTTGGATGGTTGATTGAAATCTTTTCTTAATGATAATTTTGATCAGATGTCAACAAAAAACAAATCTACACTTATCATTTTGACCTGTTGATGACTACAATCATTTCCTACCAAATGGCTTTGGGGTTCATATATTTCAAGCCCAGATTCTCCTCCACTACCAATAGACATAGAGTTCCGGGCACCATGGGACATATTTTTATTGCATTATGAACTTCAAAGCACAATGTTGAGTGGGTTGGCACAAGAGGCAACAGGACTACGCCTGCAAGTCACTCCCACACCCAGCAGCCAGCGGCACCTTATAAATACATGGTTGTCACTGTGAACAAGATAAATGTATCTCGTTAAAACAAAAGCAAATGTACCTTCAAGTGAAATCCTCTCAGAACTCAAAATGTCTGAAGGTACGCCAACACTACCAGATTCGAGGTGAAGTATAAAATCAAGAGGTAAAAGAGACGGCCATCTTAACTGCGTGTGACATACCTGACTTCTGCTAACTGTACACAGACATGTGATTGTGCTGTGGTACAACGAGAAATGACTGCCCAAGTTGCTCACCACCTAATGCCCAGGCCGTGAGAGTCACCTCATCTGACAGAAGAGCCTTTACAGATGCGATTAGACATTAGAGATGGGGAGAGTCTCCTGGCTTATCAGGATGTGGGCACGATGAAGTCATAACTGTCCTCATAAAAGGGAGGCAGAAGCTCCAAGGGACTGAAAGTGACATGAGGGTGAAAGCCAAAGGTTAAAATTATGGGAGGAAAAAAATGAGTCGAGGAACACAAGAAGCCTGTAGAAGTTAGAAAAAGCAAGGGAACAGAGTCCCCTAAGAATTCTGTAGAAGGAACACAACCCTGCCCACAGTTGTTTCAGGCTCCTAATCTCCAGAACTGTAGGAGAATAAATTTGTGTTCTAATCATTTCTGTCTGTCGTAACTTGGTACAGCAGCAATAGGAAACTAATACACCTGTGTGTGCATGGCACGGTCCCTTCCAGGCCTTTCCGAGGAGACCGTGCTAGTGAGGGGTTCTGAGGCTTCAGCTTTACAGATGATCCAGAAACAAAACAAAACAAAACAAAACAAAACAAAAACAAAATGAAACAAAACCTGTAGGTATTTCCATGAAGAAGCCCTAAACCTTGAGAGATAGTCAAGGTGGAAGAATGCTCTGGGCCATCTGGGAACATGGGGTCCCTTTAAATGATACATTTTGTTCAAAATTCATGTGAGAAGAAAGCTCACTATTGGCCCCAGCAGGCTCCCTTCAGGGCTGAGAAGAAAGGTAGCCAGTGGCAATGCCACTCTGAACAATTTAGTTCTACCTCAATGTGCCTGCTTCCAAACACATGCTCGGCAGTTAATTTACTGACACACATTAGAAAGCCTCTGCTCTAGCAAGTTCCTCTCAGAGGGTCCTCTCTTTTGTCAGGTGGCTCTTCAGTCTTTCTTCTCACTACCTACAGTACTCTTCTCAGAAAAATTATGGTGATCTTTTCCCCCCAAGTCATTATGTTTCTAATAATATTTTAGTGGCTTTTGTGATCTGACACCCCAGGCAATTGCCTTTCTGACCTTCTCCTTAGTTTTCTGTTCTGGAGATGACAGCAACTAGTGCCCACCCTGTTTCTTGTATTTTGGGATGGCTCTTAGATGAAACGAGCGGAGAACAGAGCATCAGCTTGCCAGTCAACCAGACAATATAATCCTGCTTCTGCCGCTTATAGTGTGGCCCCTTCATGGCCCTGAGCCTCAGAATAAACTTCTTTAACTGAGGCCCCTAATCTCTACCACCCACATTTAGTGAGGATTGGGGATCATGACAAGGGAGCCTCTAGTTTTCTATAGGCTTCTACTGGATAAAAAACAGATGCCACTAAACATCCTGCAATGCCTGGAACTGCACCCCACCAGGAAGGAAACCTAGGGTTCAGAAACCTTAAATCAGGACAAAGTTCATGGCTTTTCTTACCTGCCTAGGTACTTAGGATATACTAAGTGAATGAATAACCAAATGAATGGATGACTTAATGAAATACTGAGATCACAGATGTGAACAATTTTAGTCAAATCATTTGAAAGCAAGTACAATATTTTAAGCCTCATCATGGCCCTCCTCTTTCTCCATTTGAGGGTATTCTTTATTCTTTTCATTTTCTATAAATTATAGAGTTTAGGGTGGTCTACATACACTCTCCTGACTGTCCACCTTATTTGCTACCAGTGTTCCTCCATAATAATTATCTGAAGAGTATGAAACATCCCCCTGTGAGTCCCACGTGGCGTGATACCTAATAGGTATTTGTTGATTGATCATTTGTTCTGCTGATATTTCAGTTCAATTTACATTTATGGTGGGTCTCTATTTTGCTTTTGCTTCCAATCTTCATTCCAGATGAACATTTTGAAGGATGAAACCATCAACTATTAGCTCCTTGACTAAGGATTCCGTCTTATATACCTTTCTACTCTCAGAGTCTAGCACAGCATCTGACATACAGCAGGTCCCCCAAATGTCCCCCAATTCCATCCTCCTTATAATGGTAGAGAATAGATACACTTGCTTAGTTTGAATGGCATTTTCAAATTGTGTGTTGCCTGTGGGGAGGAGCATGTCCTCTGCAGTTAAGCAAATAATATTAATTGCTAACACTTACAAAGTCCTTGTTTCCGTATCCAACACTATACTAAGCACCACAGATTATCTTCTCACGATATATGAAATAAAGCTTACTATCATGTTCAAATTTCAGATGTATCTTAGAAAGTTAAAGCATTTCTCCTAAATCAAACAGCTAATCAGTGCTAAGTAAAGGTTCTAAATAGTCTTTCCTCAGACCATCCTTAATTTTCCATCACAGCAAGTTTCTTCAGATGACATAAACGTACTGTTCCATAAGAGAATCCTTAGAATATCAAAAAGTAGGAAAAAACTGTGACATTTGAATATACATATATATAGCTGACCCTTGAACAACACAGCCTTGAACTGTGCTGGCTCAGTTCTAGGTGGATTTTTCTTCAATAATTCAGCACAGTATTGTGAATGTATTTTTTCTTCCTTATGATTTTCTTCATGACATTTCCTTTTCTCTGGCTTACTTTATTTTATAAGAATATAACATACAATACATATAATATATAAAATATGTGTTAATTGACAGTTTGTCAATTAGTAAGGCTTCCAGTCAACAGGCTCTAAGTTAAGTTTTGGGAAAGTCAAAAATTATATACAGATTTTCAACTGTGCGGGGGATTGGTGACCCTAACCCCATGTTGCTCAAGGGTCAACTGCATTAGGAATTACATGTCATATTGAATTATTATTGATTTTACTCACTTCAGTTAGTCTGGAAAATAAAGAGTTGGCTTCATTTGGTCCACCCAGTAGGAGATACTGTTCAATCACGTGATGATTTTTTTTTTTACCATCTTAATTATCACCAATCAATTGCCCTGACTTATCACAGGTTATTTTATTCAAAAATTCAACAGACATTTATGAATGCCTACTGTGTCCGGCTCTACTCTATGTACCAGGAAACAAAAATAAGTTAACACTTTGCCCTCAAGGAGTGGAGTCAGGTAGAGACAAAAATCAACATATAAATAAGAAATCACAAAAAAAACAGGACAAATGGCAGATTAGAGGCCTCGACTGCCACAAAAGCACATCTAACTTTATTTGGGGGTGGACGGTGGATTGAAGTCAGGGAACCCTTCAGATAGGGCTCCACTTTAATGATGTCTGAGGAATAAAGAGGAAATAGGTGGATGAGGGAGTAGCTAGTAAGCACATTCTGGGAGGGGTCGCCAGAGACAAAGGCACAGAAGCTTGAGAGAGCACAGAATATCCAATAATATGAGTATACATTGAAATAGTGCTTAAGGCAAGGGGTCCAGCAGGTGGTGGGGGGCCAAAGGCAAAAGGGTGCTGGACAAGTAGTGACAGGGCTGACCACGAATGCCTTGCACTTCACATCAAGAAGTTCAAATACTCTTTTGTCAAGAACGGAGACCCAGCAAAAGATTTCTAAGTAGGCGACTGATGACAGGATTGTTTTTTTCTGGTACGTCTTTCTGAAAGATGGCTCTGGTGACACTGTGAAGGATGGAACAGAAGGGCCCTCAGGTGGGAAGCAGAGTTCATCTAGAGGTTATTATGGTGGCCCAGCTGGGACATGGCACGTGTCCAGCTCGGGCCTTGGCAGCTGGGCTAACAGGAGGCAGAGCTGCTGCACGCTGGAGGAACTAAGTGGGTGGGGGGATGTTTAGAGGGAGCAAGCTTCCTGACCTGGATAACAGTTGGCACTTGGTATAGAGAGGAAGAGACAGATGATGATGCAGACTGAGTTAGGTGTTTGTGAGACACCCCGATGGAGAACTAATATTAATGATAAATATAATCACTTACATAGCACTGTTCCCAGCATTTCATATATATTAATCCTTCTAATTCTTGCACACCCTTATGAAAGGACCTGAAGCACAAAGAGGTAAGGAACTCACAAATGCCTGCCTGTTTGTAACATGGGGGCTAGAACTATCTTTCAGAGCTTCCACTGTATCAAGGACTTTTGGTGCTTGGAACACTTTTAAGCAGACTCAGACGGCTTTCGGGAAAGATCTTTCTGCCCGCTGTGTAAGGAAATGGCTATGTGGGCAATATTGAAGGAGCAGCTGTGTTTCTTCATCTAAAAGTTAACACAACTGTAAACTGGCAGGACTGGCCTCCCATGCGTCTTGTCTGATTTGGTACAAGGGGGTGAGGAGAACTTAACATGGGGCCAAACACAATGCCTGGCACAATGGACACATGCAATGTGTCTTAGTTTCTCCCCATCCATTTCTAATTACCTTCTTTTCTCTTGACTTATTTAGAAGAAGAAGAAAAAAAAAGTCCCCGCTTATATGCTCTGTAATGCCAGCTCTCAGAAATGTTTGGCTCAGGAAAGAGCACGGACTCATTTGGATATGCACATTTCAGAATTAAAAAACACATAGATGGCCAGTGAATCTTGGAACACAGAGGAGCTTAAATTCACATTCTCTGATGTGGCCTTTTCCCTGATACAAACACACACACACACACACACGGAAGGTTTCATAGCACAGTCTCAATATATTTGCATGGGGCAAATGAATTTAACCAAAACAGAATTATTCGGCCAGAAATAAAAACAAAAAACAAAACACTCCAAGAGTTCTACGTAATTACCCCAAAGATACAGATGCAGTGAAAAGAAGGGGCATATGCACCCCAATGTCCACAGGAGCCAAACTGTGGAAGGAGCTGAGATGTCCCTCAACAGATGAATGGATAAAAAAGATGTGGTATATATGTACAATGGAATATTACTCAGCCATCAGAAAGGATGAACACCCACCATTTGCACCAACATGGATGGAACTGGAGGGGATAGTGAAGTCAAGCAGAGAAAGACAATTATATGGTTTCACTCATATGCGGAATGTAAGCAATAGCACGGAGGACCATAGAGGAAGGGAGGGAAATCTGAAGGGAGAGAAATCAGAGAGGGAGATGAACCATGAGAGACTAGGGACCCCAGGAAACAAACTGAGGGTTTCAGAGGGGCAGGGGGTGGAAGGATGGGGTAACTGGGTGATGAGTATTAAGGAGGGGCACGTGTTGTGATGAGCACTGGGTGTTACATGCCACTAATGAATCACTGAACACTACATCCAAAACTAATGATGTATTATACAGTGGCTAACTGAACATTAAAAAAAAAAAAAAGTTCTGAGGAATAATTCTGACTTCTTCCGGTGGAACACCATCTTCCTTTGTTCCTTGATCTTGCCCAACCTTGCTTTTTGTCGTTTTGCATCCTCCAGGTAAACCTGGTCAAAGCTAAAACCTTAAAAATGCTTGCTTTAAATATGAGCAGAATGTTTATTTAGCAGGAATGCTGTAACATGCTACTGAGTGGATAATATATTATAGTAGAAATACTAATCAGATGTGTGGAAAGTAAAATCCATTAAGATGCTTTTTTTGTGAATCATTTTATAGTGACAATATCAATATAAAATTATGTTACACTATAAAGGATCTTTCTCAAGCTTGTGCTGAATTTGCTGTTTTATGATCTTTAAACAATTAAAAAGCTATAAAGGTAGAAACCTGATGACAGTAATTATTAAGATATAACTGGAATCGTTAACCTCTACCATACCTAAGCAGTTTCAAAATGTCCCCATATTTCAACACATTATTTTATTTGCAGATCTTTAATATAAAGGTTGTTTCTGTAATAAATAGAAGGAAACCATCTTATGACCAGTTAATAAGGGCCAGTAAGCATCCTGAAGAATGCAATCAAGTCCATGAGACGGGATACTAATGAATGCTATTTTGAAAATATAAAGCCTGGATATTGACCTCCTTCCAGAAACTATGCAACACTTCTCTCCTTTCCTGGGACTGAGTATTGATAAATGCCTCTGTTTATAAATGCAACTATTGATAAAAGTTATTCACCTACACATGCACACTTAGTTTATGTCATCTCTGAGATTAGTTTTTGTAACGATGTACTTTTCTACCCACTCTTGGCATTTCTTTTATTTGAAATTAGATTCCTTGGCTTCATTCTCCAAGAGCAGTTTTCTCTCAAAGACAGGCACTAAACTCCTCAATCTGGGAAGGTACTCAAGAAGTTTTAAGACTCATGAGTTAATAGCACAGCATCAAATCACAGAATCGTTCAGTCATTTGAAAATAAATCATCGCTGCCCCCACCCCAAGCTCCCTCCACAGATACAATCACACTGTTTCCCTCAGTGGCTGTTTATCATCTGACTCCTTTCTGCCTCCATCCACGTTCCTTGCTCTATCCCTCATCCCACGTTTCAATGCGCTATTATTAAACTGGATGTTCATGAATTCAGGGATGCAAATGTAACTTATATAATAACGTAAATTCTATTTACACTCCTCTGTGCACAAAAGCAGACCTGGCAGTAAATATTTTTGATTAACAATTTTAAAAAATTGGGGCACCTGGATGGCTCAGTTGGTTAAGCATCTGCCTTTGGCTAAGGATGTTCCTTGGATTGAGCCCCACGTTAGACTCCCTGCTCATCAGCGAGCCTACTTCTCCCTCTCCTCCCCACTGTGCTCATTCTATCTCTGTCTCTCTCAAATAAATAAATAAAATCTTTAAACGAAAAAAATTTTTTTTAATTAAATGAAGAGGATTCTGCATGACCATCTTAGTCCTTGAACAAACTGACCCTCATTCTGGCCCATCCCTGGTTAGGTCTGCGCTACCTTTCTTGCCCCCCCGCCTTTTTTTTTAATCTATTCTTCTCCCTGTTACCCTCTGCTTAGACGTCTGCTTGGGTTCAAGGAATTAGGCAAATCTGGTCAGACCCAACCTCTTCTTGACAGCTAATTAATCTTCCATGCCATTTCAATTAGAGAAAAGTATTTTATTGATTTATTCTCTGAAATTTGAATGGTGTTGTGCTCTTCCTGCAGAGGGTCAGTCCTGCCGATTTCTGTGTTACAACAACAAAGATGTTTCACACAAAAGACATCTGCAACCAGAAGTGAAAGGAATTTTCTTGGCTGTCTAAATAGGCTACTAATTTTTATCGTAGCTTCCTCCTGACCATATGCCTACATCATAAGCTCCAGGAAGACATAGGCTATCTATTTTCCCCAAAGGCCCCACTCCCACTACTCTGTTGATTTTACTTCCAAAACATGCACAGTACCTCTCTACTTTTCTCTGTATCTCAGGGTAATATCAACAATTCCCTTATAGCTGAGCAACCAGGGTGCCGGTCTCTGGGCTTCCAGTGTAACTGGGCTCACTTTTGTCCACCTTCATCTTCACCCTTCCTTACAAGACAAGAAATCTGTGGGACCAACTAATCCTACCACCACCACCACCACCACCACCACCACCACCACCACCACCACGACCACTACCACCACCCCACCCTCACAGGCCCACAATGCCAATTCTATATCTCTTTCCAAATACAAGAGACCATGGGATTTCTTGCCCAGATGGCTGGATTATTCACTGGTGTAGTTCCTTACAGAGGGGCCAGAGCAGAAAGTGAAGGAGGTTGGTCAGCCAGAATCTTCCTTTTGTTCTCTTGCTCCAGGCCCAAATCTGTGAGAGGTGGGCCTGATCCTCTTAATCCCAATGCTCATGCATTCACCCCGAGCCCTCATTGATCTCTCTGTTTCCACTGCTGCTCCCCAACAGCCCATTCTCCACACAGCAGCCAACCTGCACATCAGATCTTAGCATTTTGCTGCTTATAATAATCTATTTGCTTCCCATTGAACTCACAGTGGCCTCCAAGATCTGGAAGATCTGGACCTACCCACTGCTCATCTTCCACCATTCTCTCCTTTACTCTCCACAGACCATCCACAAGGCCTTCCTTCCCCAGCTCAGTCCTTCCCCAGAAATATTTCTTCCTCTGACCCAGCTCTTTACACAAATGGCTCGTTGGTCTTGTGCAAGTCCTGTCTCAGCTAGGCCTTCCATGGCCACACTCAACAACACCCCCATCACTCTATGACTCATCACCCTTATATTTTATAGCAACAATCAATCACTATATTAAATTTTCACAATTAAGTGTTCGTTTTATTTTAATTTTCTGTCTCCCTACTATAAGATGGAAGATCGCACCGTGGTGAGGGCCTCACCCATTGTGTTTACTGCTTTGAACAGAGTCTGAAGCATGGTAGCCATTCAAAAAATAATTGTCAAATGAAAGAGGAGACAAGAAGAAAGAAAAGATAGGAGGGAGGGAGAAAGGACAAGGGCTGGCAGGGAGGGCTGTCTGAGGGTCTGTAATCTCAGAGAGGTAAAGATTAGCTTCCAGAAACAACTGACTGCTTCTCATCCCCACTGCAACAATCAATGAATGAAATCGGTTAAACTGTTAAAGCAGGCAGGACATTTGTTTACTGCAAGACTGGAATATCCAGAAACGAGAGTTGCCTTTTCCTAGTAACCTGTTTTAACTGAGAAATAACAAACATGAGCAAGGATTTACTCAGTACTTGGTCATCCTTTCCTGCTTCTCATGCCTGTTTCCTTCATTTCATTTCTATGTCACAACCACTTCCTTAGCAGCAGTATGCTCCAGGAATTTCTCCAAAAAACTAGTGTTTAAAAGAAAACTCATTTCTTTAAGACTTTATTTATTTGACAGAAAGAGAGAGAGCACAAGCAGGGGGAACAGTAGAGGGAGAGGGAGAAGCAGGCTCCCTGGTGAGCAGGAAGCCCGATGTGGGGCTCGGTCGCAGGACCCCGGGATCATGACCTGAGCCCAAGGCAGAGGCTTCACCGACTGAGCCACGTGGGTGCCCCAAAAGAAAACTCATTTGCCATGATTTGTGCATTCATCAAATATTTATCAACCTTGTACTCTATACGAGGTACCTTACTGACATCTGATTTTTTTTTTTAATTCCCAAGGTCCACTCGGTTGTATTGCTACATAGTAAACGTATACAAGGTAGCAATTAACTTACTGAAAAACAACATAAATGCCAGAGACGAAGAAGAACACTGAGAAGAGGACCAGGCTAATAAGGACTACTTTCTAAGGCAGTCTCCGCCTCCCAGGTGAGTCAGATCCCCTAGGAGACACGGCTAAGAATTCTGCATGAAACTTGGTGAAAAGAACAGTTTTAGGACTAATACCACATGGTAAGTAGCAGCAAGGGCTACAGTTGTGAAAATGTAACTGAACAAGGTAAAAAGAGGTTAAAACGACATGGGTGTTGAAAATGGACAGTAAGTGACAAGTATCACTTCAACACAGACAGAACTTATTCCCTACGTGCCCCCTGTCTACGGCAGTGCCATCAAGAGAGGACCAGTAACCAGCAACGTCCAATTATTTTGGAACTCCAATTTCTATCATCAATTCTCATATTGCTCTCATATTACTATCTTCAATACAAGAGGTTCAGTTCACAGGTCTCGGTATTTTTTTCTGAATCAATAAGAATGTCAGATTTGTTATAGTGAACAAAAGAAAGAAAAAGAGTAAGAAAAAAGTAATGGAAGGAGGGAGAAAAGGAGGAAGGAGATTTAAAGTAGTGATTGCTCTAACATGAAAAAAAAAAAAAAAACAACAACGATGAATACAGAAAAAAAAAATCCAAAAAGGTATAAGGCCCTGTCAAAAATAATAACATCTACGCAAGACTCTTCATTGATCCCTGCTGGAAAGTTCAAATACAAATTAGTTTACTTTTAATATTAATATTATTCTTAATATTGACTTCTGTAGAAGTTCAAACTGAATATGTCAAGAAAAAATTCACCCAAACCAACTTTATTATTCAACATAAGTCACCATTACATCTTATTTTCTACATGTTGGAGTTAAAAACAGAACCAAGATATCTGAGGGAAAGGGAAAATGACAAGAAACACCTCCAAGTTCAGCAACAAGACTCCAAATGTCTGTCAAAGTGGAATTTATGACTATACACTATAAAGACAATGAGGAAGTAAATGCAGGAAGGGCATGGTTTTGAGTAAGTAATGTCATTTATTCATTCATGTGACAGAATTTCCTTCTGACAGCTAGCATTGTAGATATCACAACCCAAAATGTCTTTTACACAATTCTCCCACAAGAAACAGATTCTATTCAATTTTATAAAACCAATATATTACAACACTGTTATATTTATACCTAATTTTAATGGTTTGTATGAACAGACACAAATTTTTGATTTTGGTAATTTCAAAAATATGTTTTAATGCTACAAAAGAAACCAATGATTTTGTTAACTACAGTTGATTTTAATGAAAACATACTTGAAAATAAATTTGGCAATATCTTTTTTTTTTAAGATTTTATTTATTTATTTGATAAAGAGAGCGAGACAGAGAGAGAACACAAGCAGGGGGAGCAGGACAGGAAGAAGCAGGCTCGCATTGAGCAGGGAGCCCGATTCAGGGCTTAATCCCAGAACTCTGGGATTGTGACTTGAGTTGAAGGCAGACACTTAACTGACTGAACCACCCAGGCACCCACAACTTGGCAGTATCTATTATATATTAAATTCAGTAGCAACAACTCTCTTGAAATTTTTTTTGTATTAAAAGCACATACACACATGTACGTGAGTGTGCACACACACACAAACACACATAAAATGCAGCACTGCTCAAAGAGGAGAAGAAAAACACAAAAACAATCTGAGGGTCTATGAGTAGGTCAATGGTTGAAGGAATTGATACATCTATGTTATGGAACACTATGGAGCCATTAGGAAGAGTGAGAAGAGTCTATATCTATTGACCAGGAGTGATACTCATATTTCTAAGTAAAAAACTGAAGTTGGAGAATAAAGTTTATGCTGTTCTTCTGCCTTAAGAAAGCCTAAAACAAAAAAATGTATCTATTTGTATATTTATTTATGAGCTTGGAGAATGATGTGAAGTGATATACACACTGTCAAAAGTTGTTACCACAGAAAGAAGGGCTGGAGTAGGGATTATTAACTTTTCTTCTATTCCTCTATCTTTTCACTTATTTTAATAAGCAAGTCTTGTTAAATGATAAATGAACCCTATTTTGAAAAAGAGAAATGGAAAAAAGTTACGATTTCATTGCAAGATTCTTTTGATAAGTAATATCCTGATAAAGATATTTATTGCACCTTTAAAACATCAGCACTGTGTTTGTTATTAAACTTTAAATCAGGGGTGCGTGGGTGGCTCAGTCTGTTAGGCATATGACTCTTGGTTTTGGCTCAGGTCATGATCTCAGGGTCCTGGGATCTAGCCTAGCAACCCGCTCCCTCTCAACAAGGGTGTCTGCTTCAAGAGTCTCTCCCTCTGCCCCTCCCCAACTCATGCACTCACGCACTCATGCTCTCTCTCAAATAAATAAATCTTAAAACAACAACAACAACAAATTTAAATCATCACAAGGAAGAATAGGATGTCAAAAATGAGTCCTGATGGATTAATAAAGTGACTCTTTGATCATCAGAGACATAAATCTATGGCTCATTCACTTCTGATATAAGGAATTAGCTGTAAAATCATTAGCCATAGACCAAGCACTGGAATCTTGCCAATTACCCATTTGAATTTTATTATAGATTGAAAATGGTGTGACTTTGTTTTACAGGAGCAATTATTTTAGACCACGTGAGTATTGATTTATTTTAAGACTCTGATTCCATGATTTCTTATGCAGTAATAAACTATAATCCCATTTCATCTGGGATGGGAAAGGAAGTCTTACAGAAAGTTCATGATACTGCATTAATGGATAAAATTTCATATGTAAGTCATTTGGTAATGATTACAAAATTTTTTTGTCATCTCCATTAATTTTTTTTTCTAAAATTTTAATCTGTCTTCTAAAATATCCTTTTAAATTGAAAGTATCAGCACTGAACCTAGAACAGCCAAGTTGTGGTAGCACTGCTCGTTACTGGGAAACATTATTTCTTCACATGCTTATTTCTGAATTTAGTGGGAAACTGTCAACTGCTCAAAAGGAATTATATCCAGAGTAGCGTAGTTTCTGCAGTACTTTTTTAAATTTCTTGAAAATTGATACTAAAATATATATATCTTGATCAGCATTCTTATTTCTTCTGGTAATAACTAAATTAACCAGAAGCCAGATTTTCTCAATCAACTCCTGAAGTCTGCATTCCTACCTCATAGTGATTAAATTTAGGGTTAAGTAACAATCACCTTGCTGGGGTAATGAAGTTGTGAAAATGAATCAGATACAATATCAGCTAATAAATGTTGAACAACAAGCAATTTGCGGGGAAAAGGGGCAGAAGTATTTTCTAATTTGTGTGGTATAAATACACACACTATGGCCAAGTTCAAGCTACCAAATATTTAAAGACAGGATGGCAAATGCCCCCCAAATTTGTCAGCTCTTAGAAACCAATACAGGACAGCTCCAGCATATCACTGAAGTGAGTTGTAAAACCATCCCCACATTTCAACTCAATCATGCTAATAAGAAGCAAAATGGCCATCTCTGTTTGGTGGATCATTGAGCTAAGTGAGAAAACTGGATTCTTACCAGTATGTCCCACATAACCTGCTCATTAACATTGTAGTAACCAAGGTGATTGCACATTCTTATTGTACGTATGGTACCTCAAAGAGTCCCAGAATATGGTTAATTATTAAGTGTTCACATAACATGATTAATGACATGATAATGACTAATTTCACAATACATAGAGGTGATTTTCACTGAGAAATCTGACTACAAGTACATTTGACTATTGATAAACTAAAAATGATAAAATAAAATGCATTTTAGTTTATGATAACTAAAAATGCATTTCTACTTTGTCACCACGTATTTCATACAGAAGCCTGTCCCTGAAACTGAAGCAAAGGGCAAGGCAATTCGTCATAGAAATTCCTTATTTAAGACCCTGCTTTGCTATCATTCTAGCTTGAACTTGGCCTTGATTTATCTCATGAAATCCACAAGAAGAGGTCAAGCAAAACCATTAGCTAATCCAAAGAAAGGATGTAATTAAAAGCAGTGGTTAGGGAATGGTGAGAAAGGTACTATAATCAGTTAAGTAAAAGATTTCTGTAATAAAAAAACTTAGAATTTTGTCTATCATCTTAGCACAATTTCTTCCCTTAATTCTAGACCACCTTTCAATCTAAGTAGAGGGCCTTATATTATAATTAAGTTACCTTATTAAGAATACAAATTAAGGACTTACTTTTTATTATATTATCACTTATTTTAATAATAATGATGATGATGTTACAAGTGCAAATCACTATTCTTGGTCTCTTAATACACATTATCTCTATATTTATGGTAAACCTACTAGGAAATTATTATTTCCCCTCTGAGTAAGTGGAAGACATCTCAGTTTGGAGAAATCAAGTAACATTTAAAATCCCACAACTAACAAGTATCACTGCTGGGATCTAAATTCAGATCTGCCTATTTTGATAAATTCAGATCTGCCTTATGCTATATTTTCCATAGTTTTTTGATAAGATAACTTGTTTTCTACATTACTGAGATTTGCCTTTGTTTAATGGCATTTGGTTGTTTAAATCACCCAAAAGTCAGACCTCCAATACATCATAAAGTCTAAGACATGAAATTCTACAACAGTGGTGTTTACTGTTGTTATGGAATTATCTGAGAAAGCTGATGTTTGTCTGCACAAAGGAGTGATGTCATTAATGTGAGATACGATATAAAACTTGGAATTAACTGAAGAAATTTAACACAACTTTAAACCCCAAAATAAAGGATAAACTTAGCTGTGTGTAAAAATTACCTGCCCTAAGGAATAGTCAGAAAATAGTTAACTAAAGGTTCAAATTTAAGTTGTTCAGGACAAGACTAGATCTAGACTCAAGAATATATGACTAGGTCTAAATATATGAAACTATTAAAGCAAGTGAGGAATAAAAGATAACAAATGAATTATAATTGATTATAATAACCAGAGTAGAGCAGTGTTCTAATTAATTACATTCTAACTTGTGGACATATTTGCATTAGAATCACTCTCTAGGGAGACTAAAAAACAAAATGTAGCAGGATAGCTCCAACTTTTGGGGGACTAAGAACTATATAGGCAACCTCAAATTATCTCAAATTTCCTAGTTTTTTTTTTTAATTGGTCAAAATAGAAAGTCCAACCTGAAATTTACAAGATCAAAAACATTCCTTCTAAATCATTTGCAGTACCAATACTTTATGATTCTAACAACTCTGAGCACTTTAGGGTGATACATTTATCTAGACACCTATCCATAATAACATCCACCTATCTAGACATTGTTTCAAATGTCTACAACCATAGGAGAGAGGTCTTTATTTAGTTATCAAAACCCTATTATTCAGCTTTTTACCATGAATTATGACATCAGCAGCATGTGTATCCTGTATGGCATTTATTATGCTGAGTACATTTTTCTATACCTAATCTGTTGAGAGCTTTTATCATGAAAGTATGTTGAATTTTGACAAATGCTTTTTCTGCATGTATTGAGGTCATCATATGATTTTTATCCTTCATTCTGTTAATGCAGTGTTTCACATTTACTGATTTGTGTATGTTGAACCATTCTTGCATCCTAGGGATAAATCCCACTTGATCATGGTATGTGATTCTTTAAATGTGCTATGGAATTCAGTTCGCTAATATTTTGTTGGGGATTCTTACACCTATGTTGATTAGGGATATTGAGCTATAATTTTATTTTCTTGTAGTGTCTTTGTCTGGCTTTGGTATCATCAGAATGCTAATGCTGTCTTCCTAAAATGAATTTGAAAGTGTTCCCTCCTCTTTGATTTCTCGAAGAATTCGATGAGGATTGATGTTCATTCTTGTTTGGTAGAATTCACTAGCAAAGCTATCTGGTCCTGAGATTTTCTTTTTTGGGAGGTTTTTGATTATTGATTCAATTTCCTTATTCTCTATTGGTCTGTTCAAGTTTTTTATTTCTTCATATTTCAGTTTTGGTAGATAAGTTTCTAAGAATGTCTCCATTTCTGGTATGTTATGTTTTTGGAATATAATTATTCATTGTATTCTATTATGATGATTCTATTTTTGTGGTATCAGTTGTACTGTTTCTGCTTTCATTTCTGATTTTATTGGATTCTTCTTTTTTTCTTAGCTTAGCTAAAGGTTGGTCAATTTTCTATCTTTTCAAAAGCTCAGCTCATAGTTTCATTTATCTTTTCATTTGTTATTCTAGTCTCTATTTCATTTATTTCTACTCTATTCATTATTATTTCCTTTCTTTTGCTATCTTTGGGCTTAGTTCGTTCTTTCTCTAGGTCCCTAAGGTGTAAAGTTAGGTTGTTTATTTGAGATCTTTCTTCATTTTTAATGTAAGCATTTATTACTATGGAATTGCTTCTTAATATTGTTTTTGCTGAATTCCATTAAGTTTTGGTATATTTTTCCTGTTGATAGCTTTAGTTAATTTGGCTTTAAATATGTATATGCCATTTATATCTCATAAAGTCTGCTCAGATAATCATTTTTCAAAAAGCAAAAGTAAACATGTCTTTAAGGTAATGTGGTAGTTAGGCAAAAGTTTTAGGGGGCCAACCTTTAATAAATAAGCCTTGGATTTCATAGCAGTGGATGTAACCGTAACTTTTAATCTTCCTATGGAAGGTGACAAGCAATTAAATTACAAGTGGGGATATTTTAAGAACTCAGACAAAATTATTTTGTTGAATTATTCATGTTTTCCAAAATGTACCAGAACTCAGTCTCAGAAACAAAAATATTTAAAAACCTATTTATATTGATCACAGTTAGTATAAAATAGATTGCAACATGTTGGCTTCCCAATTAGACCTTGATCTTAATCGTCCTCAATCCCTTGAAATGAAACGAAATGAGATGGGATTAAACAATAAGACATTCAAACTTTGCAGAAAAACTGCTCAACTGCCACTGTCTTTAACATGAGCCAGTACGGTAAGGCTTAGATTCTCTTTGTGCACTGTTTTAGGATGTGTTAAAGATCTCCTCAAGTTTAAGAACCACTCATCTTGTCCCACCATTCATTCTCAAGCTGGTTAAAATTCAGTGCCCTGTTTGATTCCAGTAGTAAATTAGTATAAAGTCAGAATTAAAATCTAGGCCTCCCAATGGCCAGTTATTCTCTCAACCAATAAATATGGGTCAAACAGGACAAAGCCAGAGTTAGCCTATGAAATACAAAGTTGAATAAGATACTGATTTTGTTTGAATATAGGAGAGTCAGAAGGGCAAATCATTAAGTGATAATACCGTGCAATAATTATACAAACCTGTCACATAAAAGGAGCTACAAAATACACAAAGAAGAGACCAAGTAACTATTTAAACAGGTGGAGACAAGAAGTATAATTTGAAGTAAATTAAATAATGGATATATTATCAAGCAGCAAAGATGGGAGGTCACTCAGGATGTGAAAGATCTGAAAACAAGGAGAGTAACAGGTAGCTGGGATATGACAAGAAGGTCAGAGAAGGGTTGATTAGAGACAGGAAGCAGGTCTAGAGCATATATTCAAGAATGCTCGTTAGGGAACCTTAAATGCTCTTTAACGAACAGACATTTAAGAATGCCAAGGGACTTGGACTTAATTCTGTGAAATAGGAAAATGACCTGATGCTTCAGGAAACACATCAGAGTCTGTGGTTCTAAAGTTCACTCTGGCTACGGTATGGAGGATGGGCTGAAGAGAGGGACAGCAGGTGAAGGCAGGAAAAGCACAAGGAGAAATAAGAGCAGAAAGGAAAGACAAATTCAAGATTGAGATTTGTCTCGGTATGAAAGAAGGCAGATGAGCATGGACTTCAGGATGCCTCTGAAGTCTGAACAGCTGGATACGAGGTAACACCATTAACGGACACAGCGTAAGAAAAAGAAAAAACCTGCAGAGTTGTGGAGAGGGGGTGACATATGTGTTTCTTCTAAGTCTGAGGCACTGGTAAGAAATATCCTGAAGATACAGGCAATAGGCATTCTTGCCACCCACTTTTGATGCCTTCTTTTCTACTAACTTATTTTAATTGTCCCTTATTATGTATTCGATGAAGCTGGTCTTATTACAAGGAGGTCACTGACCCAGTTTGGAGGGCGATTAAAGTCCTGAATTTAAACAACAATCCTCACTGTTCTTAAATGTTGTAGTTGTGTGTTCAGTGAGCACCTTCCCCTTAACTGGATCAGCAGAGAGAGGGAATCATAATTGCTTTTAACTATAAACCACACAGTGCTTTTAAATATAAACCGCAGTACATTTGTTAAAATGTTTAGCCATAAAGATTTATGGATTTAAAGAGTACATTTGCAAAAGTTAACGCAGAAGTCTTTTGAATGGCTTTCAGCGAGTTTCTTATCAACCATGACACTTTATGGCTGATGCTGTATTATGTTTCTCAATGAAATCATTTCGGGCACTTTCATAACTAAATGTACTCTATAACCCACTCTGAAATTATTCCACTTAATTAAACATAAAAATAATTCGATGTCTGTAATTAAACGTAGAAATTAGTTTTATTTTGCCATATTTGAAACAATAAAGTTGATGATGTACAATGATATAAACACTATGGTGTTTAATTGTATAAAATTCACTCTGAAGGACTTTCTGCCTCAGGCTGCAAGTATTTGTGATTAAACAATAAAGTTGGGGCACGTATATCTTTAAAATGACCCTCATTGTATATCAAGAAATTAAAAATTTTTTCTTGCTTATCCTACTAGTATGTCTCAAAGAACCCTGGCATTAATAAGGAGGAATGTCAGAGAACTATGAGTTGATTTAGAAGTCATTTTGTTTTTGTTTTCATTTTTTTTTTTAAAGAAGAATCTCCTTTCTTCTTTCAGCATTCTGAACTGAATTTATTTTATAGCTTTCTTGGTTTTTCATGTTAGTTTTACACATATAATTCCTGTGTGAAGAAGTTTATTAAAAGGGCATATTTTATATAATGGGGTACAGAAATGAATATGCTATCGTATTTTTTTTAGAAACAATTGAATTGAAAGTATCTTGTGTATATATTGTATGCAGTAGTTTGCTACCTCTTATCAAGATTTTAAAAACCTGCTCCCATCTCGTATCTGCACAATACAAATATATATTTTCATCTATGACACAGTGGTTCTGAGCTATTTTGTGCCTGAGAAGTGGGAGATGATCAAACTCATTCAGAAGCTCTAGATTTCAATGTCATCACTGATTTAATTGGGGAATCTAAGAGGGACTGAAGAACTCAATAAAGAGGACATATACCTATCCTATCCTTAGGAGTAGGGCCAGCTCTACACTGATCCCAAATTATTATAGCTGAAATCAGAGCTCATTTCACTTCGGAGTCTTTCTTCCCCCTAAGACTTAGGGGGATTGCAACTTCATCATGTAGGAAAACAAAGTTTAGAAATCATTAGCAATTCAAACCCTTAAATATCACACCGTGTCAGTAGTGAAAAATTTCATTTGGTAAATATTTTAAGACAAATTATTCTCACGATCTGAATCAATATCAAGTAGGTATGTCCTACATCTTCTCCAGTGTGAGACAACTTTAACCATCCTCTCCATGAAAAATCCTCAAGAAATTCCCCTAACAGGTTTCATTCGTCTCCCAAAGTTAGAGCTTTTCAGAGAGAACTTTCAGAGATGTCCTAACATTGCTGTATACAGCAAGCACAAGCAAGTAAATATTGAAGCTGAGCCTAATGTCCAGCTCCTGCTCGGCCTGAATCCAGGGCCGGAATCTGTGTTCTTTACCTAAACTGGCTACTACCTACAGCTGAGCTAAGCTAGAAAAAGTGTAACACATTCTCAGCCTTCTGTGATCTTTTTTTTTTTTTTTTTTTTTAATCACACTTTGACTCCACTGGCAGGAATAGTTTATTTAAAAAATAACTTTGGCTGGGTGGATCGGTTGGTTAAGCGTCTGACTCCTGTTTAGGCTCAGGTCTTAACCTACTGGCTCTTGAGATTGAGCGGGGGATGCGCTCCATGCTGGGGTGGGGGGTCCTGCTTGGATATCCTCTCCCTCTGCCCTTCCCCCACTTGCGCTTGGTCTCTCTCTAAAATAAATACATATTTTAAAAAATAATAATAAAAATTTTTAAAACTTTGAATTTTAATTTTAAGTCTTAAATAATATTATAAAATTTATATTTAAATAATTTGATACATGCATTGAAATGATTTGGTTCAAATACGAAAGATATCACAATCAACAGCTTTCTTTAGTGTGATGACATTTATTATGTGCTGGTGAAACACAACTAAAAACAAAAATCTGGCGTCATAGGAAAATGTCAACACTAAATACGAGGTAGTCTGTACTAGGAATATTAAAATGTGCAGTTTATTTTATTCCTACTATTATTTTTAGGAGCCAATGCTGGCAGGCCAGTTTGAACATAATTCTACTGCAATTCGGACTTTGTCCATAGACTTCACACAGACTTTTTTTCTTCTTCCTTTTTTTGGGGGGTGGTGGTTAGGATGATTTATTGATACCATCTGTCCTTAAATTTTCTTTAGGTTAAAATCTTCTCATCCATGTCATGTGGCAAGTAATTAAATATATTTGAAGATCATTTTGCAGGAAAATATCAACTATACCCACAGGCATTTCAGAGATTGACTAATGTGAGAATGTAGATGATGTCTCATAGCAAGAAAACAATTTTGGTTTCCACGTCTTTGCAAAAGAAAGCCAACTCCGGCTAATTCATGTCTGATAACGTAAAGCATATGCAGGTCACAGCAGTTAACAAACAGAATAGTACCTCTTCGCTGAACACGTGGAAGTGACTCCAGCCGGGCCAAACAGAGGCTACTTCAGACTCCCTGTGATTGGAAGGGGCAGCATAATGTGCTCAGCACCACCAAGTTCTCAGTTTATTATGTCTACTGTATGAGATTAACACAAAGTCAGGTGTCTACACTGTACTGTTTCAACATGTTGCCATGGAAAAGGCTTTTCTGTGTTATACATAAATACTAAGGTCTCAATTTCTGTGGGGAGTTGATAAAAGAAATACACATGCAGAATATATTCATGTGCTTTTTCGAATGTCATACTTAAATAAGGAACGTGTTACAGTAAAAGATTTCCCTTCAGTTCTCCCTGGACATAAATGATTTTCTGAATTTTGCCATTGAGGGAGGGAGAGGGAGGAAGAAACTCACTATATAAATGACTACACTTTTCTTTGTTGGACAGTATTAATATTATTATGATTATTATTCACTGCTAATATTCACTGAGTATGTAGAATGCGTGCAACACTTAAATATCTTATACTTAGTAATACCTGCAATTCTCATGGTGGTCCCATGATATTATTAAAATTATATTATTCAATATATCATATAATATAAAACCATATTATTAAATATTCTATTCTAGTATATAAAACTCCATTATTAAATATTAAATTTATTAAGATTATTTTAATTATATATAAATATTAAAAAGGGATTTTGTTATCCCTTTTTATGCTTGAAAGGTAAAGAAGAATAGAAGTAGACGAGTCAAAATTTCAGTCCAGGAAATCTAAGAACTATACATCCCAATATAGGTCTCATTTTCTTTGATTTTCAGGAAATTCAAAGTTAAATTTCAGTGCTCAACAGCAGTGAGCATTGTAGGGGCCTCATACGGTGTTTTGTTCTTTTGCTTTTCACTGGAATTCTGTGCTTAGTTTTAAAATCCACACCAAAAATTGTAGAGAGGAGAAGAGTTTCAAGCTGTAAATAACAAATGAGTCGTATATATTTGGAATAACTGCAAAGATCCTAGTGTATTGTTTTTTCCACATACTGTAGGCCCAATGTACTAACAAAATATAGTACTTGACTGTGTCCCCTATGCTTGAATCATATATTCATAGATTTTGGAATCTGCCAAAACTCCTTTTTCATTCATTGCATCTTGAAATAGGAATATGCCAGCTAAGCAATGTCTAGAAGCCTAATTGATTGTTAATTGATCAAGAAACTGCCTCGGGATAAGAAACACTAATCAGAAGCTTGTCACTTAAAGCCTCACCCAGAACACACACTTTGCTCCCAAGCTTTAATTCTCAAGATTTATGTCTCACTCAACTCCTCTATACCGTAACGTGTGATACATAACCACGCAAATTCTCCACTATCGTCAAGATAAAAAGCCAATGAAGGTGATTAAAAAAATACACCATCTTGTTATTCTAATAACACAATTGACTCCATGGCAAGAAATCAGAATTACACCCTGGGGAGGCTTTTGAACTATAATGAAATGAAATTAAACTCTATTCATTACTAGTGATGGAACCTACCAAAAGAGTTCTTTATTGAATTGCCTGTGACATTCCTGCTCATATACCATGCCCTCTGAATGGATAATTACAACAGCAATCATATTTGCTTTTTCTTTCTGAGCAGGTGGGTCTTTTCCAAATAGACTGTGCAATAAAGAAATCAGAGATATCTGGGTTAGAACACCAGTTGAAAATCTGGGTAAAATCCTGTCTTCTAAAATACTGCTTTTGCCATCCTATTTCTCCAGAATGCTCATGCACATATAATCTCGTCTTCAAAATGTAATTATCTATGATGATTCTGTGAATGTACAATGTGATGTTGGAGAGACTCAGTCCCTACAGTTCTCTGAATAGAAAATGTATAAGGGATAAACTATCAGATCAGAATTTTGTAGATGATGAGAGCAGGTAGATGGTTGAATCATCAATAAATTATGCAAGTACTTAATTTCATTTTTCTGATAAATGATACAGAACAAAAGAAGAAATGATGTATATTCAAGGATGCTGTTTAACAATATTTTTCTACAAATCTTTCGGAGTATAGGGCACAGACTGCGTGCTACTCATCTATTATTTCCATTCTCCACCAAACCTAGTACATGCAGTACTCAAGAAATGCTTCTTGAGTCTGTTAAACAAAAAATAACTTTGAAATTATTTGGCTGGGATTCAATGTCAAATACCAGAGATATGAACATATAGGAAGAGATCAATTATACTTCAAAAATTATTTAACATAGTATGTGGTTTTGAGAAGAATAATAAGCATGTATTTGTAATTGCTGATGCTATACTAGTGATCAGTAATATTTAAAATGATGCAATCAATGATATTCATAATTAACTCCTTAAAACTAGCTAATTGTTAATATCATAGCTGATATTACTGAAAACTTTGGAGGTTCAAGACAGAAGGGCTTCTCACAATTTATTAATACATTTCCTTTTACTTCCTTAATTGATATTCTTAACCTTAACCCTAACTACTTTTTAGAACAATATTTCTTTTTTAGATCTCTTTCATTATGTCATTCATCTAAGAAGGCAGTTTTTTTTCTTCACTAAGAAAATACTCAAATACATTTTTCAAAAATTCATGTTTTAAATTTCATGATAAATGCAAAAGGCAATATATTTGTTTTCTACTAAGGCAAAGGGTTCTGCATCCCCAGGTGGGTCACGTTTGAGAACTCTAACAACTTCACATCTATCTTCTACTCACGATGCCCATCCTGTTTTCAAACTGACTTGCATCCTGAAGGCTGCTCATTACATGAAGTCTCAGGCCTCCTCTCAGACCATGTATTTGCACTGCTTCTAACACCCAGCTTTATGTATGTGGTCCTGTTTTTAGATTTATGTGTATGGTCCCCTTTTAAGATACAAACACCCTTATTAAAGTGAGGGTGATCTTAGAATTTTCAAATGTTTTGAAGCTAAGATAAAGAAAGGAAAGCAAATAAATCTATATTGTCTGACTTGTGTAAAAGGAAACACTCATTACTGTTATTTTCCATTAGTTCCTGACAAATAATATTTACTTTAAAACCTAGTGGATTATTTCCAGAAATATTTCAATATTAATATATTTACTGAATCTAAGTTTTTTTCCCTTAATATATTCTCTCTATTCTCTCTCTCTCCCTCAATCTCTCTCTCTCCCTCACAACCGCACACACACACACACACGCCTCTCTCTCCTCCCCTCATACCCCCACACACTCATGCACACATACACACGCACGCACACACACACACTCACACACACTCTTCAGTTCTCTGGAATATATTATAAAACAATTTCAGGGCATACAATCG
This sequence comes from Ursus arctos, assembly GCF_023065955.2. Classification (NCBI taxonomy): domain Eukaryota; kingdom Metazoa; phylum Chordata; class Mammalia; order Carnivora; family Ursidae; genus Ursus; species Ursus arctos. Next base: position 30,566,376 of record NW_026622985.1, on the reverse strand, counting down.
TCACAACTGAAGCCACAGAGATCTGAAATCCTTTCTGGCCTTCTTTGAAATACTTTTATCACTAGGACATAATAAACTTGAGGGAAAAAATCAGCCTCCTAAAATTGTTGCCAAAGATTAGCTAGTCCTATCATATTTAATAGGATGGGGTTTACTTCAACTCAAAATAAGATGGCTTGTGTGATCTTGGTCTGAAACTTAGCTAATATATTATTCATACTCCAGAAAGGAAAGCTTGCAAACAAATGAGGGACACAGTGTTTGCCTCCAAGCCACCGGCAGGTTGTATCAGGGAAAAAAAAAAATACTAGCACTTGTTAATATGAAATAAAATCTAGCTATGCCAGACAAACCCATCCCCTTTATGAATCTCTGCCTTGGAACCACATTGATTTTTAAAGAGGTTGCCTTTTTACCTCAAGATATAAATTCACCTTCAACAGTCCTTCTAGGAAGTAAGTGACTATTCTGAAATCTGAACTTTGCATGATATTATATAAATTTGAAAAACGGTCATGCTGCTATTTTAAGAGAGATAAAAAGTTTATTCAGTTTATTCCAGTGGTCTCAATATAGCCTTAAAATTATAAGATATTTGTACTGAAAAGGGACTTGGATATTATCTAATTCATGCTTTCTGTAAATCTGGGGAAAAACAGAAGCCAGCAGAGAATATTTGCGTTTTCTATACCCTATAAATTTTAACAGCACAGCAAAGAAAGAAATAGGATGTCTTATTTATGCACCCATTTATACTACTATGTTGATGAAGTTTTTCATTATTGTATAATGTAATTTGTAAATTCAGTTCAACAAAATTGTATTTATCTTCTACTCTGGGTCAAGTCTTTCGGAGATTAAAGTGAGGGAGTTAAGCGTGCTGTGCCCTTAAGTAGCTCAGGGTCTGTTGGTGAAGGCGGGTACATTAACACTGGATGGTCAGAGAGGGCGAGACTACTCTAACAGAACTGTGCATGGTGGCATGTAGGGGGGCAAGAGTAACTGAGCCTACGGAGACAAAGTCAGGGAGAGTTTCACAGCGGAGGGAATGCGTAAGCAGGGTTCTGAAGCACGAACCAGCATTTGACAAGTAATGAAGGCCAAAGGAAGGGCATTGCAGGAAAGGCTCGCGGTATACACAAAGGGACATCAGCAGGAAGCTGAATGATACATTTAACAGCTACAACTGTAGCTGAGCATAATGCTGGAAGCAGAAACCACAAGTCAATAAGACTGGAGTCAAGGTCAGATCCCAAATGGCCCTTTATTAAGGGTCATTAATGTTTAGTGAGTGAGCCCGGAAGTCCTTGGGAGCAACTGAACAGGACTGGTGTGACTAATTTGGGTTTGAGAATATTTTTCCTACATTGTTAAAAATAATTTAGGAAAAAGACAAGAGAAATAGAAGCCACTTTTTTTCCCTAAAACTTAATTGAAAAATGAGGCAGGACCAGATGGGGTAGGATATTTAAGGTGAGAATCATAGAACCCAAGACTGATGAATGAAGGGAAGCAGAAAAATGAGATCAAGGCAGGAAATCATGAGGCTAAATTATGGACCTACTATATTTCATCTTGTTTTCCTTGTTATAATCAACTGTACATGTTAATTAATGAAGTAAAATATTCTGTGATCTAGTAATTGATACAGGATGGGTAAACTTAAGTAGGAAAATCCAAACTGCTTAAGTATTCATGAGGCCTAAGATAGCACTAAGCTATTTTTCTCTGGGCTTCGTGCTGGTCTGTGGCTTTTGAGAAAGGCTGGTCTTGCAGGACAGCATCCAACCAGGATTCAGAACATTTGTCAACCTTTCTGCAATCTGCTGGTAGGATCACAGTGACTCATCTCCTCAGAAGACAGTGCCTGACTTCCTTCTGCGCCTCCTTCACCCAAAGAACTTAATTAACTCTTTTGTAGCACAGTCATGACTAATGCTTGCAGCTGGTAACTTAAGCATAACCCTGATATTTTTAGTTGTTTTGTTCCCAAAATAAGTCTCTTTATCTAGCTGATTTTTATATCAAAATCAAGCCTGGTGTTTTTGTACAGAATTCCTGCTCCCGTTACTTGGGCAAAAATCAGAATATTACTAGCGTCGTACCATGTGAAATTGTTAAGCAGAACCTCTTCCTCCAACGTCTACCACTGAGAATAATTACATTACTGGATGGAGAATCTAATTAAAATCAAAGTTACATTTTAGGAAGTAGAAAAAATCATTGTTCTTGAGGTGCTTTGTCTTCTTTTAAGTCCAACCAGTGGAAGGGAAAAAGTCACTACAAGGATGACAACAGAGACCTATGTGATAAAGCTGGTGGCAGTGGTGAGAATCATCACCAAACATCTACCTCTTTAGCGAAAAATACATGTCATCGTCGGCACAACTCCATGAGCTGAGTACCCTTATGCTGGTTTTGCAAATAAACAACTTGAAGCTCAGGGGAAGTTAACAACGTGCTCAGATCAGCCAGCTAGAAATTCAGTCTGATTCCAAAGCCTGTGTGTTTCTTTTTTTTTTCCCTTTTACCCCACATTGCATCTCAAAATGTCACTCACCTATTAATATTAGCTTTATACACACACACACACACACACACACACACACACACACACACTAACATACCCACTATCATTCACCTGCTCCACACTTAACAAGCGTGGCAGCTCGGTATCCAACCCTTTCCAAGCTCTTGAAAATATAAAGACAACTTTGATAAGTATTATGCAGTCTAGTAGGAGATGGATTCATGTAAATAAATGATGGAAATACAATTAAGTATAATAATTACAACAAGATCCTTGATAATCACAATTATTATGACTAATTTTAATTGAGCACTTACATGGTGCCAGGCACTACTTCAGGTTCTTTATGTGTGAACTCATTTAATCCACAAAACAGCCCTGTGAAATAAGCATTGTTATTTTCCATGTTTGACAGGTAGGGAAATTGAAGCACAAAGAACATAAGGAAATTATTGTGAAAGCGTCAGCACAAAGGAAGCATAATTTTAATCCTTTCAACAAACATTTACAGCATGTCTACTGTGTGGCAAACGTTGCTCGATAATTAGGAAAGGCTTCACAATGAATAAAGCATATGGGATGATTCTTAAAGGATCACGTTTCATTTAATGAATAAGATGAAGCAGAAAAGGGCATGCGAAGCCACGAGGAGAGCACCACAAATACGCCAACAGCACTGCACATCTAACAACTGCACACCATCAGGTCAGTCTATCACACTAGCTTCCAGCTCCCCTGGCTTTGCAAGCTGCCCAGCAAGCCTATTTCCCTTGCTCAGGCTTTCTCCCAAGTGTCACTTCATGCTCTCCCCTCATCCTGAAATCTCCAAATCTCCCACTGTCTTCTCACTCTTAGTACCTAATTTTGCTTTCCATGTCACAGGAGCTAAGTTATTGTTTGTAACCACCAAATATTCCTGCAAATAAATGGGGTAAGATTATTGTATAAAATACTCACTTCCAGGTATTCCTTACTACCGTGTTATTTATGCTATACACTGGTATTTTTTATATAAATCGCATATCATAATGAACCATTGTATAATCATGTGACTCCTATGTTTTTCAAAGGTCTCATGCTAGATAAACATGATAAACCTAGGAATCATGGGTTGAGTAAATGTTTTAAAAAATATTGTATTTATTTATTTTACAGAGAGAGAGAGCATGAGCAGAGAGAGGGGAGGGGGGAGAGGAAAAGAGAGAATCTCAAGCAGACTCCTCACTGAGCAGAGAGCCCAACGTGGGGCTTGATCTTACGACCCTGAGATCATGACCTGAGCCAAAATCAAGCCCAATGCTTAACAAACTGAGCCACCCAGACACCCCAATATTTTTATTTGTTTTTTAAAGAAGAGCTTTGTTAGACATACAAGAACAAACAAATTCAAAACAAAAGGTTGGAGGATTAACAATTTTACCAGTCTGGTACAGCCTTCTATGTCTGCAGAGAAGCCAAACAAGGAGCTGACCAACTGATGGGTGTTCCCCACTACAGAGCACACAGGATACAAGCAATTGTGGCAAGTAAGGTCAGTAAAGCCACTGGGCCGGGGAATAGCCTGACTCTCCCAGAGATGAGACCAACATTTGCATCTGCCTTGAATTGATTCATACAAGAATGATTTTAAGGTCCTGTCACACACACAAAAAGATCGTCTTCTCTGGAAACAGTTTCTTTCATGACATTCTCTTTCTGCATTCAAAGTACACACATGCCAATACAGACCCATCTGGGAAAGGTTCTCTCTTCCTAAATCTAACCAAAAAAGGAGGAAAAAGCCATACATATACTATTCCCTGTTTTGGCCACTGCATCTTCATAAATGGCTCCTGCAATTTTAGTGACTGGATGTCATCATTACAAAATTTAATTAGCCTCACACAGGGCAGGAAAAAGTGCTGAGAAATCTAAGTCTTGGGTGTTCCCCCCCCGCCCCAGTTATAGACTTTAAACCTACAACCCTAACTGCATCTTTGCTTATCTTTTGCTCTATTACAATGGAAGATATCTGTCTCCTACTTTAAGGTCAATCATTCCTCCTTTGTGCAGATGTTGTCCCATCCAGCATCCTGAGAGAGCTAATACTAAAGACTCTTCTTTCTCTATCTTCCAAATATTCCTTCTCTTTTAGTTTCTTTCCTCCAGCATTTAGACATGTTAATTCTATGATCAGCTTACTAGCAAAGAGTGATCTGCTTTTTATGTAAGCCAGTGGACACTTTTCAGTCAATGCTTTCTTTACCTTATTTGATCTTTTGCTCTTTGAAACTCTGTCCCATGGATTTTGTTGATCTCTCATCACCCTCTTCCTGCCTTTACAGTCACCCTTTCTTTATTTGTGAACTCTTTACTCTTTACTGATGCCTAAATATTAATATTTCAGATGGTATGATCCTATAGGTAGGAATAGAATATCCTGTTAAGATACAGAACTATTAGAATAAATGAATACAGTAAAGTTGCAGGATACAAAATTGTGTTTCTAGAAAAAATGAACTATCTGAAAAAGAAATTAAGAAAATAGTCCCATTTACAATAATAATATCAAAAAAATATTATGCTTAGGAATAAACATAACCAAGGAGGTAAAACACTGGTACACTGAAAACTACAAATTACTGATGAAAGAAATTAAAGAAGACACCAACAAATGGAAAAACATCTCCTATTCATGCATGGGAAGACAAATTCTTAAAATGTCCATCCTATCCAAAGTGATATGCAGGTTCAATGCAATTCAATCAAAATCCCAATGACATTGTTCAGAGAAATAGCTAAAGCAATCGTAAAATTCATATGGAACCACAAAAGGCCCTGAATAACCAATGAAATCTTAAGAAAGAAAAACAAAGCTGGAGGCATTAAGCTTCATGATTTCAAAATATATTACAAGGCAATAGTAATGAAAACAGTACTGTATTGGCATAAAAACAGATATATAGATGAATGGGACAGAATAGACAGCCCCCAAATAAACCCGTGCTTACATAGTAAACTGATCTGTCACAGTCAAAAGTGTGAAGAATACACAATGGGAAAAAGTCTCTTCAAGAAATAGTGCTGGGGGGGCGGTACAGGGGGCACCCAGCTAGCTCAGTTGGAAGAGCATGCGACTCTTGATCTTGGCGTCGTGAGTTTCAAGCCCCATGTAGGGTGTAGAGATTACTTTAATAAATAAAACTTAAAAAAACCACAAAAAACAAAAAACAAGAAATGGTGCTGGAAAAACTAGATATCCATAGTCAAAAGAAAAAAATAATAAATTTGACTTTTATTCTACACCATACATAAAAATAAATACAAAATGGATTAACAATTTAAATATAAGACCTGGAATTATAAAACTCTTACAAAACACAGATGAAAGTCATTATGACATCCATCTAGGCAACAATTTTTCTTGGATAGGACATCAAAAGTCCAAACAACAAAAGTCAAATTAGACAAAGGGGACCCTATCAAGATGAAAAGTTTCTTCCCCGCAATGGAAATAATCAACAGAGTGAAAAGATAATAGAAAGAATGGGGGGAAAATATTTGTAAACCATATATCTGATAACTAATAGTAAAAAATATACAAAGAGCTCCTACAACTTAATAGCAAAAAAACAAATAACCTGACTTTAAAATGGGCCCCGGACTTTAACAGACGCTGCTCCAAAAAAAGATACGCAAACGGCCAAAAGGTACAAGAAAGCTTGTTCAGAATCACTAATCTGAGGGAAATGCAAATCAAAGCCACAATGAGTTATCACCTCACACATTTGGGATGGCATTACAACAACAACAACTACCACACACACACAGAAAACAGAAAGTAAAACATGTTGACCAAGATGTGGAGAAGCCAGAACCCTTGTGTTGGTGGGAATGCACACTACACAGCCGCAACGAAAAACAGCATGGAGGTTCCTCAAAAAATTAAAAACAGAACTACCGTAAGATTCAGTAACCCTGCTTCTAGGTACACAGCCACAAGAATTTAAATTAGGATCTTGAAGAAATACCTGCCCTTCCATGCTCATTGCACATTATTCATAATAGCCAAGATATGGAAACAATCTAAATGTCTATCAACAGATGAAAGAAGAAAATAGGGTATATACATGATTGCTTGTGAAGGATAAAAAAATAATGGAGTTTCATTTTGATAAACAGTGAGGAAAGAGCAATCAATAGCATTCCAGCCTCCTAACAGTAGTCTGAAATCGCTCCACGAGAGAATACATGTAATTTAAAAAAAGTCTTAGTAAAGACACATTTATGTGAATCAACTCAGTGCAGCTTGATTTTATATATAATGCATTAAAGAAAATTATATTTAATTCTGGAACAGTCCCCCATATATGGTATCTTGAAAATCCAAAGAATAGCACGTGTACATGTAGTATGATGTAACCCAGTAGAGTTTGTTTTAACTGCTTTGTAGCCTGTCGGTTTCCAAGGTAGATAATAGTGTCATAGCAAATAACCAAACTAAGAGCTCAAACTATAACATGCTTAATTTATATTTAGATTTTAACTAATTATAGATAACCAGACCTACGCCACTCAGTGAGTACAACATTCACCCACTTAAATTCCCTTTAAAAGCAAAAAGTTGCCATGATTGAGTTGACTTTGCAGGTTTAAAACATCTCTCGGTTCTAGTAATTTAAACGCAATTTATGGGTACTTGAGAGTCAATAAAAAGGTTTAAGAATAATCATTAGATCACTTTTTCAAATTGTAGAGTAAGCACTGAGAAGAAAATTGAAGAGAGTTGAGAAGTAGTTAAGTGGGCAAATCACATACTATTATAGTGGGCTGTGTGACCACCTCAAGAGGCACAGTGTAACTTGCTACTTGAAAGCTTTCATCTCTAACCATTCCCTACAGGCCGGAAATGGGGACTGTATGTTTCTGTTCAGATACACTTCTTAACTGGTAGGGTTAACACAGGTATATACTTTATGGCCTGTTAGCATTAATCACCAAAGCACTTTGGTGCTGGATAGCAATACCTGCGTATGGTACAGTGATTTGAAATACCCTCCCCCCCAGGAAACCCCCAAGATAACCTCAGAACCTGAGTCCTCCCACCACCAAGCCTTTAGGGCTTTCTTTGAAAGAGAACTCCAAAAGGACCCTGCAGGGCAGAGACCAAAACAAAAACAAAAACAAAAACAAAACGCAAAGATTAGTGCATATTTGAAGATTCAAGCTAGAGCAAATGTAATGTTTTCATAATCCTGCCTCGGGCCACACAACTGGTTCTTAGTGCTTGTCAGGATGTTCCAATTCTCTCAAACATTTCTTTGGGACTGGTTTTTTATTTGTGTTATAAGAAGCAGTAACAATTTCAGATGTCACTCAGTATGTTTCTGTTTCTTTTCCCAAGGTTGATAATAACTGGGATGCATAAAAGGCTATGCTAACAACTGACTTGAAGAGGTACTAACATGGCATATTTGAATCAGAAACTGGCAAGAAATTTCAGTTAGTATGAGTTAATGTGGGGGGAATAAACATTGTGCCTTTCTCCTAATTCCAGTTGACCGTGTGGTCATCCTCCAAGCTGCTATTAAAGGGATGGCACCAGGCTCCTTCCTTGTGCTCTTACACAGTCAAACTTATCTCTGAATTCTTGTTGTGAACTTGATGGGAAGATTAGTTTGGAGAGGCAAACAAGGAAGGAGATAGAGTAGGGTAGAATAGGATGAGTCCTTTCCTAGTCTACCTGTTATTTTGGGTTTTCTTTATTTCTTCTAGTCTGGGGTAATTATGATTGAGACAGAAAAGTAGCTCCGAAGATATTTCCCATATTAACATATTAACATATGAGAATCTTTAATATGACATCTAACTGGAATGAGGGTTAGTTTATGGCTGTTTAGATCGTACAACTGTGTGGAAAGCATTCTCACTCAGGACTTCCAGACCACTGGAAGGACTGGACACTCTGCCTGGAAAAAAGATACTCCTAGACACTCTCAAAGAGGGAGACTTCTGTGAGAAGATCCTGGGAACTGCAAAAAGGCTAACAGCTTTCTCAGCGAGTCCCAGAAAAGAGGTGTCACAGAGCCTCCTAAGGGCTGTGCCACTGGTTATAAATGAACAGCCAAAGCTGTGTGAAGGTAGTGATTGTCCAGACACTGGAACAACAGAGCCCTAATGACAGTCACATTTTTACCTCAATGTGTCAAACAAGTATCATTTGCATGCATCATGATACGTAAAAGGAAGAGAAGCCCTAAGTTAGTGGGCCGAATTGTTGGTTCAGTAAGGAGATGCTATCAAAGTCTGCAATAATAAATTGGCAAGAGCTAAGCAATGAAACATAGTCCTCTCCTAAATATTAGCCTGAAAAATAAAAGGCCATTTAATATTATAAATAAGAATATGGGGTAAACTCCACCAAGAAAAGAAATCATGTCTGCTTTCTTTCAACCACAAATAAATGGTTATTCATAGTCTAGTTTCATGGGGTCTAGGTTACATCTCATTTATTCAACAGGATATTATTAGTCATGAGAGCTCTGCAAAATCACAGCTGCTTGGCAAAGAAGTCCTACTATTTTAATGTAAAATGTGAAGCATCTACAGGCAGAGTCATGGGGTGTGAGAAGACATATGGTGAGGGTCAAAGTGCAGCTCCATACACCTTGCACTTGGCAGGATCCTGTCCAGTTTGGCAGTTAAGAATCCTATGGCAACTTGGTTTCCTTACAATTTATTCTCAGTTTAAAACTTCCTATTCCACGGGGGAAAAGAAAGTGACAGGAAAAAGGAGGCAAGAATGATGCTGTGCCATAGCCGAGGGAACCCTGTGTACATGAGCTGAGGTCTGAAAAGAAGGTGCAGCTAAAATGGGAATCAAAAATGGTCAGATAAGAGATTTCATGGAAAAGCACTGCACAGGACATTACCTCTCCATGGATTTCTTGTGTGTTTTTCATGCAAATCTATGTGAATCTTGCATGTTTTTCATATGAACAAACAGATTTGTCTTTATCTAGTGAACCGGGAAGACTCTGAGACTAGGGTGGATTGCATGCCTTATAGGAAATTATTAAATTTTGGTAAACTATTCAAGTACATTGAAATGGTTCATAAAGGGACAGCTGGGTGGCTCAGTCGTTAAACGTCTGCCTCCGGCTCAGGGCGTGATCCCAGGGTCCTGGAATGGAGCCCCGCATCGGGCTCCCTGCTTCGCTGGGAGCCTGCCTCTTCCTCTCCCACTCCCCTTGCTTGTGTTCCCTCTCTCGCTGGCTGTCTCTCTCTCTGTCAAATAAAAAAATAAAATAATCTTAAAAAAAAAAAAAAAGAAATGGTTCATAAAGATGAATTAATCAATGTAAAGACCAAAATGCCATTTTTAAATAAATTTTGTTCAGCTGAACTTCATGAATGATATTATTTTATATCTGCATCCTCAATAAAGCAGGTTTTTCAAGGTATCTTACTCTGAGGTGGAGGAAGGGTAGTCTGTTCCTGTCAAGACGTACTGACCATCGTGTTCAGGGAGGGAAGACATCTATCATCTTATCACGTTTTCTCACAACGGACTTAAACACAAGGCTTGAGTTTCTTCAGTTGTGTATTTGGACAAATTGAGCCAATCAAGCTCGCTAGTGAGAAAAAAATGATAGGACAGACTCATACTACAGTGTTCAGTGCTGAGAGCGCATTGGAAATGGTGTCTACGGTGGCCACCACTCACCTATCCAAATATTCAAGACAAGGTCGTAGAATCGGCACAGGAGTTCCAGTAAATGAAGGAACAAATATTCCTATCAAATTATCATAGAGCTTTGTTTTGTAATATATATCTAGTATTTATGGACTTGGAAGTGAGACATGCGGATAAAGCTAACTTCCCTCAATGTCATTGATGACAAAATTCTGGGGAAGTCGATTCTTTGAGTGTGTATGTTTACTTATCTGTCTAGTTATTTTTTCTCTTAGAATATGTGAGATATGTCTCAGTATTTACAAGGATTAAGGTGGGTTATTATTTAAAATACTAGGTTCCCCTTCTAATTTCTTTCTCGAACTACTGTTTTCTACTTCTTAATTTTGTCTTGCTTTACCTACCCGTGGTACCCCAGGTTCTTTGTCACTGACAAGCAGAACAAAAAAAAAAAAAGAATGTTAACAAGAGTTAAGTATTTCTTTGGTATCTTGCCCTTATCCAAGAATTAAGAATGCAACCTATAAGCTTCCTTCCGAAGAAGAAACTCCTGATCCAGCCATCTTCCCTTAAGTCTAGAAAACACTGACTCAAAGATCTGCGTGCCCTTCACTACTCTTTCAGAAGTAAGCAGACCTATTTAAATTAGATTTTCATAAACAACTTGCAATTTCTGGAGAAAATAAAACAAAACAACAACCATCTAAAATGTGGCCTGACGATTAAGAGTCTCAGATATTCCTATTTGAGTACGTAAGGAAACGTATTTTCTACATCACTGGGGCCCTCATACGCACAGATGTTAGCTGTCCACAATCATGCAAAAATCAAAGATCACACGGTAGATTCAGTGCTTCATTTTCAAGCATACTATTCACCAGAGATTTTTTTTGTAGTGAGTACTAGCTTTCTAATTCCCACATGTTTCTTCTCTCTTAATTGCTCTCAGGAGCATGACTAATTTAAAATTACCTTTCTCCGATAAAATCTTATTACTCCCAGGGCAAAATACTGAAATAACTGTATTTTTATTTTATCAAAAATTTGTGCAATAATAAATTATTTCTCTACAACAGAACATCCTAGACTTCTCCTGTGCAGAACCATAGCAATCAAAATCTAACATTTTATAGAAGAAACATGTTCCAAAGTGGAATTTAAAAAGCTCTAAATTTTACATGACCTTTCCACAGTCTTAGACTCTAGTTTGAAACACATAATAATTTTAGCTCCCTAATGGTGGACAAGAAATGTAGCTCTTAAAAGAGAGAGCTTTATAGGATATAACTCTTCACAGCAGATAACTGCTCTGTTGTGGGTGGAAAAATAAAGCAAGTAATACTAATGAAAATTTTGTTTTTCAGGAGCATAGTGAGAAAACCCTATTAAATATTTTTGTGGAGACTATATTTTCAGTAAGCAAGTATTTTCCAGCCAATGTAGAAGTTTTTCAAGCCATCAAATCTTTAACTCTAAGAACTCTTTTGTCCCCCTCAGGAATTTTTCTGCTGCCTGAATATTACAAAAAGAGAGAGACAGAGAATCCCCATACCAAGGAAGAATTAGTAACTAACAGCTTTGGCTTAACATTTAAATATGGGTTTACATTTTTTTGCAGGGAATATCATTCTGATGACTAAGCAGTTGATTAGTACTATAATTGAAGCACTGAATGTGAATTTAGGCAACACAATTTCCTGTTCTATTTGTTAAAAGCTATATAACCTTGAGCAATGCCCCTTCACCTCTCTGAGCTTTAGTCATGAGATTCAATTAGAAACTAATTTGGTTCAGGTGGCCTATAATCTAGTTGAAAAGTAAAACATTTATACACAGAAAATAAATTAAAAACAATAAATATAATCCTAATCTAAGGATTTGGTGATGAAGTTGAGAATTTGAGAAATGAAACTCAGTAACATTGTGTATGGGAAATTAAAGTCTTTCTTCCCATGAGATTTGGAAGAATGTGTTAACATTGCTTGAAACTAGATTGACCCAAAAGGAATTCCCCATTTGTGAAGAGATACAGTGTTTTTGGTTTGAGATTTATTAAGTTTGCCATGAGAAAATGTTTATCTTGTGAACAACTGGAATTATGTGTCTGGAATTTGAGAGGTTCAGCATGGAGACAAATTTTGGTTCAAGAGTTGGAACGATGAAATTGAGTATGGCTTACATTTAAAGAATAATCAAGAATCAAGAGTAAAGGCTTTAAGATAAATGCCATATTAACTAGACAAAGGGAGTGGTAAAGAGAAGGCAGAAAACCAGGAAAGTGCTCTCTGTACTTCAGACGTAGGAAAGAAGACCGAAACCCAAATGCCAATACTGTAGGAGTTGGGAAAAAATTTTGACATTAAAGGACAACGTCTGAAAAGGAATTCGAGTAACACAGCAAACCTTTTAAAGAGGAACCTCACACTCCCGACTTATTTAATAATAAACGAGTACCTTGTGGAAGCAGCAGGATGGGTTCTCATAATCCAGGAGTTCCGCAGATAAATGAAGGGGAAAAAAAAAAAATCTTCGTAGTGAGAAATGTAGCTGAGCTAAGTAAGAATGGGCAATGTGAGAGAAACTTGACGAGGTTCAAAGGTAAAAAGGAAAGTGTCTGTGGGAGAGGAAGAGTGAAAATACTTAAGAATGAGATGTTAAACCTGGGACGTACTCAATGAGGCGGGAATGGAAAAACAGAGGGGTTTACTTGAAAGAGAAAAAAAAAAATCTTTTCCTCTTAGGCAGCGTAGAATCCTGTGAGGAGCGTTCTGAGGGCACGATGGGAATACAAGAGAGAAATCAAACCCATTGGCCCCAGCATTTCTCCTCATGTAGAGGATAAGGTCATCGGGTACAGGTGAGGCTGTGGTCAGCAGGAGAGAATGGAAGCTAATGAGAGAGACTCAAATCCACCCTTCAGCTGTATAGGCCCTGCTGGAATCAATGAATGATTAAGACAAAAACAATGTATGAGCATCAGTGAAGACCTGGTGAGAAATGCATGCCAATAATCTGTGTTTTTCAGGTCAACACAGCTCTTTGTTCGTCTCAGGATTCATTGAGGCTCACTAGCATGAGCATATACACTCTGTTGCTTGCCGAATGGCTAGCATACTGTATTTTGTCCCTTTTGAGCTCCCATAGATTGATTTCATACTGACTTAGGGTGGGCTTTCAAGATCTGCTTTTGCCAAAATAAAGAATTATATATACATAAAATAATTAAATGTATAAAAACACCATGGTTCATTCTTTGTATTTTTTTTTTTTTTAATTTTAGAGACCGGGCATTTGATGTAGTACATGCAATCAGACGTGTAATTTAGCAAAAGAGATCACTGGGTATCATTTTAGTGGAGTGGTAGAAGTTGTCTAGTGAATTTTCTGGGGGTTATCTCATTCAATAGGGATGAGTACCTTTAATTCATTTTCTTTTTAGATTTATTTATTGATTTGAGACAGAGAGGGTGTGTGTTTGTGGGGGGGGGCAGGGGAGGAGAGAGAGAGAATCTTTAGGCGGACTCCTCACTGAGCACGAGTCCCATCCAGGGGCTCAATCTCAAAACCAATGAGACCACAACCTGAGCCGAAATGAAGAGTCCCACACTTAACTGCCTGAGCCATCCAGGTGCCCCTAGTTCATTTTCTATTAACTAGACTATTAGAGAAGTTGAAGTTAACTTGTATGCTGCTGTCATGTAAATAATTCTTGTCCATAAAAATGCAAATATATTTCATCTGATACAATTGATTTCTTGGTTCTAGAAAACATGACATTTTATTGCTTTATAGCTTATTAATTAGTTTTACGTTTATTAGCAGACTTATTTTAGCATTTCCTATTACTTATATACTTTAACTTTCTCCTTTGAGTTATTTTAATATCTTACTGAGTCATTAATTTATTTGTTCCTATCAGCCACATTTTCTAAATATTAAAATGCTTTAAAATATTTAAAAATTGCAGAGATATCTATTATATATTATACATATATATCATACATACATATAATTGTATCATGGATAGCTTTTATGGAGGAACTCAGGTGACCTGCATGGCTTGAAGTCTCATGAAAATGTTCCTCCTTTCATAGTTTATGCTAACAGTACTTGCCAGTCAGAGAAGGGTTTATTAAAACTGAGGCCTCTTATCTCACTTTTCTTTCATACAAGATGTACAAATACTGACAGTAATTATTTGGAAACTTTGATATGGTCATGGCATTCAGCCTCATATAATTTTATTATATTGTTTTTAAATAAAATAATTGGTTATAATGTTTATAAAAACTGATTTTTGTCATATTTTTCAAAGTATCATTCCATACAAGACTGAAAATCAGATGAACAAAATACTGGTCCTTCACAGTGTTGGCGATGAATGAGGTTTCAACCTGATTTATCTTATATAAAGTTTCCATATATTCTTCTGGACAACTTTTTATGTGTGACTGGATAAAATATAGGGTGTTTTAGGAATGAACTGTATGATTCTCCCATCAGCGATAAAAGGTAACATACTGCAGTTATATCTCAAATATAAGGAATTAAGCAAAAGAGAAATATTGGTTCAGTAGATGAAAAAAGAAGAGAAGAAAGAAATGGAGACCTATCTGGACTATAATCTGGGAGATTAGGAAAAGAGCATATAGTAACAAAAATCATTATTTTATCTAGAACCAAGTGCTCTTGTCTTGAGCCACCCTTAAATCCAAAGGAATTGTTGCCAAATTCTAGCACTGTCTGTTCTACAATGGCACGATATATATGTTCTTATAAAATCGTCTGTTTTCAAAACTCTAAGTACAAAACCAGTTATTTTATGACTCAAAACAACCCAGGATTGTTCATTGTTGTTCCCTTCCCCTATCCTGCCAAAGAGAATATCTAGTCCAATTTTCTTTTTGCTTCCCTAAATTAAAGAAGACGAATTATGCCTGTGGAGAATTGCCAGGTATGTTTACATAATAGAGAATCTGGGGCAGAAAAAAATAAAAAACAAAAACAAAAACTCAGAGCTGATGGAGCAAGTTTCTGAGGAGTCTTAGGTCTGCAGTGTTGGAAGAAGAATTGTATTAGTGTTGTGTCTGGAAACACTTCACTCTTTTATAAGACATGTAAGTAAAGATTTTGACCTATTTGATACAACCTGATTTTTAGATTCTATTCCTTTGGTCATAGTGCTACTTTCAGATTGAACCAATGGCTCTAGGATTTATAAGAGTAGTTTTCATATAAGGAGTATTTTTACATCTGCAATAACTAAGTAAATTTTCCTCAAACATGAAGTCTCCCTAATGAAGGGTTTTATTTATTAAACCTTGAGTATTTTGTTAATGTTACCTGAGAATAATAAATTGGCTCATCAAAGTTAATGGCAATAATTTATTTGCACTTCAATCTCTACTTTCAGAAGTATTTCAACTGTACTGTCACCTTTGACTTTGACTTTGGAATTTTGCTCACAGCAGAGTTCATAATTATCAAAAGAACAGAAACAAAATCTGTGATGTACACTATAAAGCCTCAGCGTACCCTGTCACTCAGCGCCCTGCACACAGGCAGTGGGAGTCCCCAGAAAGCCAATAATGCTCCCAACTTAAAAAGTAAATCATTTTAGATTTACATTGAGCTCTACAATATTTGACACTAGGAGGAATGCTTAGTTTTAGAAAATGTTTTGTGATTAAAAAAAAAAAAAAATGCTGCCTTGGAATGGAGTCTGGCCAGAAGGGTTACTAAGAAGAGATGAAGTTGAAAATAATGTTAAGGAAGGCCTGAATGCCACTCAGGAGGGTATTTCCATAAACCAGACATGAGAGGTAAAGATCTCCATAAGAATGGCGTTCCTGTGAATGGGCTGGAAGGGAAAGTTTTTAGAAATCTCATGGTAAAGAACAGCAAGTAACTGAGGATTACAGTGAAAATCTAGAAAAAAAAATTAAGAAATGCAAATATTATAGCCTGAAAAATGTGGAAAATGGCAGCTCTCAAAAAATGAGAGACATTTTTTGTTTAAATCAGAAGACTCTTGTCGCAAATTTCCTTTTTGGTATTCCATACCTAAAAATCTAAAAGGAGGGAACACTATAAAATTATGCAACACTTTTTTTTAATAGAAATGACTTATAATTTCAGGTCCAAATTTTAAAAGAGCAAATAATAGAACCACTAAAAATATTCACTACTGCATAAAGCAGCAAAAATTGATTGAACAATAGTAGTAGTCATGGTTACCTGCATGCCATCACCACACTATGATTATACAATTCATTTCTATGGATAACACAATTATAGTCTAACATAATACAAAATAATCTTGCAACAAAGGTACAAAAAAAAAAAAAAGAAAGAAACCCACAGAAACTATTTAAATCAACAAGGCCCACAGCTTCTTAATATAAACTTGCATTCCCTGTGTGAGTGATTCAACTGTTCTGTATGCATCCCCTTAATTTTATGATCACACTTCATATAAATAATGACTAAATTATTCATGGGAGCCCAAGGTAGAAAAAATATTTTTCTGAAAGGATATTACCAAATTCAGAAGAAAAACAAAAAATTCACCCTTTCCTAAATAGGGTCAGTGTTATAACACCAATTGTTATTCATTAATGATGTTTAAGTGTTATTTATAGATCATTTAATTTTTATTGATTTACTTTTTCTAATACATTTAAAAATCTCTAAACATTTACCAATGCCAAGTCCACCAATCTTTGCCTACCATGAAAATAAATTTTGACTTGTTTTAATGTCCTTTATTTTAGGTGATTCAGTACTGCCTTTTTATATTGTGAGGTTCCTCTCATCGTGTTAGTTACTTGACAAGCTGAACATATATAAATTTCTGCACAATAGCAACACAGAATTGCTCCTCCTGAGACTATGGGATTCACAGGTAGTCAGAGTGGACTCTCCTACATGTTTAAACATAATTGATATAATCGAATTGGCACCATGGGTTTTCATCTACATGATTGATATCGTGGCTATGAAAACAGAACACTATTTATAAGGTGAATAATTGCATTGAATTTGTGAAGCTTAATACAAGAGGCAGCATGAGGTACGCAATAGAGCCCTGGGCTTTGAATCTGAAAATTGAGATTCCATTCTGACACCCATTTGACTTCAGGCAAGTCACTTAACTTATTTGAGCCTAGTTTCTTCATCAGTAAATCGAGGAGTTAATGCTAAATGACTCCTTCTGGCACTAAAACATTATGATTGAATGGAATTCTGACTACTAGTTACATAGCTCTTTGGTTTCTAGGCATTGCCTGTAAAAGTTTTGTGACTATCTTCTCTTTGCCAATTTGTCTCAGCTCTCGCATGCATCGGGCAAGTTTCAGATCACAAATTATGAGATCACCGAGCATTGTGAACCTGGCAAAGTTCAGGTTCTCTTCCAAAATATCTGGACGGTGTCCAGCAAAACAACTAAAGGTATTGTTTGGGCTTTCCGAAATCAAACATGTGGGCTTAGTCTACGGTGACTTAATCCCATCTTCAACCATAGCTCTCTCGCCTTTTGAGAACTCTGTGACATTGCTACTTCCTAAAGAAGCTAATGAACTTCTGATTCAACAATATATACCCCTTCCGTGCTTTTTATAGTTCAGAAAAACGTTCCCAGATAGGAAAGAGTTAACTATCTGCAAATGAAATTGAGATGCCTCTGTTTCCCATAACGCTGGCCTCTGAAAATTGGTAAGGAGTTGGAAAACAGTGCATGTTAGCCGTGTGAAAGCAAATTTCATCGGTGACCGCATGCAATAACCACCTCGGATGGCCACTGCAGACCCCTTCAGAGTTATGCTGAATTTCCGTTCCAGAAGCAAGCTGACTTCTGCACCAGCATAGATTCAAGCTGTGGCTCTGGAAAGCAGTTTGGTCAGCTGATTTTTAACCTCTACCTTTTTGAGTGACCTCTACCTTTTTTATTATATTGTTCGCAGTAAGACATTTGGCTTCCCCCCTTTTCTCCCCTCAGCCAAATGTTTATTATTCAGAGAGCTAGCTTGAAGATATCTTTTAACATGAGATGAAAAGGCTAGAACTGAGTCAATCCAGGTTAAGAACATGATACTTGAAGGTAAATAACCCTGGATTCCAGCCCCTTCTCTAGTGGGTTATAAAAAGGGACTGCATCTTTGGTATTATCACTTTTCTCATCTACAGAGTGTTTCCACAAAAACTGTACCTACTCTGTCGATTTATATTATAACCAAATGAGATAATTCACAACACACGTAAAGAGCTTAACATAGGACCTGAACATCGTACGTTCTCAATAATAAGTAAAGTAAGAGAAATGCAAACACATTACTGAAGAAAAAAATTGAGTTACTTTAGATGTTGTGTATGAATTTCTGAAGATTTGTAAACTTGTTCCCTGTGAAGCTCATTAAATCTTCCTATGTTTGCTTTATAGCTTAACTAAGTAAGCGCCAAACTCAAACATCACGACCCTATCTATACAATCACACTCAAAAATCTAGGATATGTGAGTGGCTTAAAAGCACTTTAAATTTAAGTATATGATTAAATTTGTACGTTTCCAAATGCTAGTTTGAATTCAGAGAATTCGGCTATTGTGCCCAGTGATATAGCAACATCCTCATCTATATCTAGACAGTTTGTAACAGTACTTTCATCTTCAGGGCACCTGGGTGGCTCAGTCAGTTAAGCATCTGACTTCGGCTCAGGTCGTGATCCTAGTGCACTGGGATTGAGCCCTGCATTGGGAGTCTGCTTCTCCCTCTCCCTCTGCCTGCTGCTACCCCTGCTTGTGCTCTCTCTCTCTGTCAAATAAATAAATAAAATCTTAAAAAACAACACAAAACAAAAAAACAACCAAACAAAACAAGCTTTCATCTTCTCTTTGTCTGCAAAAGAAATTGCTTGTTTCCGAACTGCCACTACTTCATGTCAGTGTAGTTACAGTCTCCTGACATTTTATGGCACACCCTGCTAATCTTTCCTGAAATTAGCTGGCAAATGGAATTCACAAGAGTAGCAATGTATTTTCTGGGACATCATGTGTATTGTACCATTATGTGAAGACACTTGTGAGAACCTACAGAATCCAAGGGAAGAGAAGTGACTTGCCCAAGGCCACAGTTGGCTCTGCTAGAACTGAGATCATCTGGGTCTTGGACCAGCCATCCTTCCCATCACATCAGCCTTTTGCTGCTCCCCTCACACTTAGTGGGAAGTGGAAAATGATGCATCCTTGCAGAGTATGGAGTCGTAATGATGTTCCCTTTCCATCTCATCTAAATGAGCCTGGCAGAGCAGAGAAGTAAGCAATTATCCCCTTTCTTCTCTACCTCGAGAGTCTCTAGAATGTATGAGGTTCTGTTAGAAGGACATGTCTCTCCTGTTCCCCTCCCTTCCCAGGACTATTGTAGGGTTAGATTGAAGCAGTTAACTCAATTCACAGAAAGGGTCTTCAGAGGACCAGAAGGGACCAGAATTGGACATAGAATCCTGCAAAGTCCTCCAGGAGGAAGTATCTATGGAGTCTTGCTTTCCACTTACTCATGTTCCACTCACTCAATTACTGTGTTAGCAACAGAAGACCACTTCCTCTATGGGACTTAATAACTAAAAATTAGGAAAGGTCTTTTACAAGATATATGTGTACCTTTCTTCAATGTATATTGTGTATATTATAGCTGTTTTAGGTTCTCAGTAAATAGTTGTCAAATGAATGAGCAAATGTAGTTTGTACTGACAGTGTTACAGAGCTAATAGCCTCCACTGAACAGTAGCTTGTAGTCCCCTATAAGGTGACAACCATATTTCCCCTAAAGCTTTCTTTATCGAGCCTTTACTATTTGTTATGATATATGGGACTAATATAACACCAAGTGGTATACTCAATTTATGTCACAAAAAGTAGAAAAAAAGGCAACTGTGGGGACACCTGGGTGGCTCAGTTAGTTAAACGTCTGACTCCTGATTTCAGCGCAGGTCATGAGATAGAGCCCCAGTCCAGCTCCTAGCTGGGCATGAAGCCTGTATAAGATTCTCTCCCTCCCTTTCCCTCTGCCCCTCCCCACTCCCAAAAAACAGGTAACTGTGACTAAACATGGGAAAATTTGATGTGACCATTACTGATATAAAAATAATTTGAAGAATCAATGAATTTCATAATTACAAATGACAGTCTTGCCAAAAGGTAAAATACATGTTAACAATGCATCTTTCCTCAAGTCAGACACTGATAATCATGGTATATTTCAAGACAAGCATATTTTAAATCCAGAGAAACACTACACAGAAAACTCACCTACTTTTTTATTTGTGTTGTATATATGAAAATATCTTGCATTAGGACAGAAGCAGTGAAAGGATATAAGTAACAATTGTTGCAGACCCTGATGCCCTTTCGGGTCCTCTTGGGATAACCGGATTGTGTTAAAAAGCCAAAACCATACCAAAAGTCTTCTAGAACCTTGGATTCTTTCTTAGCAAATAACCTATTTCTCACTCTTACTCAAGGAAATGATGAGAATATTGAATAAACAGAGGATTTCTCATTATGCATTGAGTAAAAAAGATATTTTAATGTTACATATCACTGAGAGATGAAACAAAGAATCTAGTTGTTAACAAATTTTCAAAGGGACTGGATTAAGTAGAATATTAATTATGTGCCTACAGAAAATATCTGGAAATAAATGTTTTATTTAGTAAGTGACTGTCAGAATATACAGAGCCAAACTTCTCTTTTGCTTATCCCTTTGTAATTTTTTAATTGAATGTTAAAAATTAAATAAGATTTTTATGAAAAGGAAAAACATTTTGATACACTGATTCATTCATTCCCCGTTCTCCATAAAGTGCTATTTTTAATTTCAAACAGCTATTCATTTTTTACTTACAAGAAATACCAACTATATGAGGCATAAGGCAATAAAAATGCTTTGATTACAATTAATTGTTGTGTGCAATGAATAAGAACTAGAATTCTTTATTAGGAAAATACTAATCAAAGCAGTAGATAATACAAAACAGGTTATGAAAAGTTCTTTAAATATGAATTGCCCTTGTCCACGGTTTTCTTTTTCAATAGTCCAGATTACAAATCCAATTGAAAAAAGTCAATCAAAAGTGAGGAATAAGTGAATTGCATTATTTTATTGAAGTTCGAATATTCTCATTAAATACACTAGTCTTTAAGCTAAAATAGGGACAGCAACTTTGCATACCATGGATATGGGACATTTTAATACTGATATGAAATATGTATTATTTTTATAAGAATGTTAGGTTGTGTTGTGTTAAATACTATCTAGTATGCTGTAGTATGATTCTCTAAAAATAAACTGGTAGTCTCTAAAACATAAGCTATTTGTTTTCTTGTAAAACTAATTGAAGTCTTATGATTTTTTCCATTTCACATTACTCAAATAATATTTTCAAGGCATCTGTGGTAGGTTGAGAAACTAAGAACAGAAGAGAATAAAGTAAACTGACAGCTAAGTACTAATAACAAATGATTGCTTCAGAAGAAAACATCTCACAGTTTCCCACATGTTTTCCTTAATGGTTAAACATATTTAACAAAATCTTGGTAATCTTACTGTAAAAGCCTTTTTACTCTTACTGAGAAGTATCTGCAGCTAGCAGAGTTAATGCAGGCTCATTAAGGAAGCCACAGTGCTCCCTGCATTAGGACTCTGCTCTGAGCCCCAGCTTTTAGCCCAATGATCCCATATTGGGGCATGACGAAGGACATTGGTCCCAGCCCCTGATTCTCCTGATTTTTTTATAACTCTGTGACATTACCATCAATTTATCCAGGGATTCTCAAAATTAACCAACCATAAGGGTCAGTCTGGAGCTTCTTAAAATCAGATTTCCAGGCTCCTTCCTCAGGGGACTGCAATAATTTTGGTTAGGGTGGGTCTCCTAAATCTACATTTTAACAAGTTGGTAAGGTACTTCCTATGATCAGGTAAATTTGGAAATAATATCCACTCATCTGCTCGTCTTATCTCCTGAAGATGACCTCTCAGCCCTTTGTGATTCCGGTCCATCCAGCACTCTTTCCTGGGCACATCTCCATGTAAGTTCCCTTCCATCTTCCTTCCCACCTCTGCTCCTTGGGTCTGCACCTAAATCTTTTCCATTTGCAGGGCAAATCTCACTTCCCCACTTTCTTCTAAACCCTCTGGGATTAGAGTATCTTCTCCCAAAGCTATGAGAATTGTGGAGAGGAAATGAGGGGAGGACTGGCTAGGATTATATGGACAAGGAGCATACTAGAAATAATAGATGCTCAAAGCAGAAGGACTAGAGGAAAAAGACAGGGAACAGAGCAGGGATGTGAGCAGGAAGAATGCAAGTTTACAAACCAGGGTGGAGACCTAAGGTTGTGGTCAGTGACATTACATGGAGGGCATAGTGCTCTGTGCCTGGTGAGGATGAAAAAGGTCAGACAGTTTGCTCCAAGAGAAATAGGCTAACACGGCACCAAGACAGATATACAAACAACTGTCATTCAAGGCAGAATATAAGAAAATCTCAAAAAAAAAATGTTAAGGTACAAGCATTCTGAAGAGGGAGAGATCACAAATATTTGAGAGGATTAGGATCAACTTAATGGCAAAATGGCATTTAATCTGAGTTCTGAAAGATATGTCAAATAGTGAAAGGTGGAATAGGAGAGCAAATTGTTTTGTTAGAATTAATTAATCAATGGCTGCATGAATTAATCAGTGAACAAATGAAATGAATTAAAGCAAAAATTAGTAACACAAATATAGCCTATCATTTCTAGATAAGTGATTTTTTTCAGGTTTCTGAATGGCTGCTCCTACCCATAGAAATACACTCCCGAACGCAGTACAGATGTGGGTGTCCCACAGATATTTTATACAGGAGTTTTAGGGATATATGTCACATGTAAGCATTTGGAAGCATCATTATGATTAGAATGAGAACGTTAGTTCCTATCTACAAACAAAGAACAACTTCCAGCAACCTCTTTAATAAGGATTCTGTGGTTCGATCATTAAAAAATAAAAGATCATGTAGTAGTTTAAATAAAACTCCTTGCCTTTTAAAGAAATATTATCATTTTCTTTGAAGCCCTAAATGAGGCTGAGCCACAGTTAGGAAAATAAGACTTGTGAAATTAACGTATATTTGAAAACAGTCACATCCTTTATTATCTGAATGTAATGATAACCACAAAATAAGGTGACCACTTTAAACATATAAGTGATGGCAGACAGTGTAAAAAAAAATGATGTTAATTTAATGGATGATTAGATGATCCTTCAGGTACATTCCAAATCTAGTTCTAGTTCTGGGTGAAACAACTATCTAGTTAATCGTTTGGGATAGTGGCCCCCAGCTCACACTTTAAGCATTCCAAATGTGTATCAGTAAAACACATTGCTTTTAAAAAGTGATGTAGGTAGAGCATAGGGAATACAGTCAGTGGTATTAAATTAGTGTTATACGGTGACAGATGGTAGCTATACTTGTGGACAGCGTAACATATAGACTTGTTGCACAATATAGACAATGTTGCACACCTGAAACTAAGTCACATTGTGTGTCAACTACACTTCAATGTTTACAAAATTTTTAGAAAAGTGTTGGGCAGGCCTGGGTGACTCAGTCAGTTAAGCCTCTGACTCTTGATTTCAGCTCAGGTCATGGTCTCAGGATCGTGATATCAGACCCCACATCCAGCTCCACCCTCAGCAGGAAGTCTGTTTGACATTCTCTCTCTCCTTCTCCCTCTGTCCCTCCCCCCACGCATGCACTAGCTTGCTCTTTGTCTCTCTCTCTGTCTCTCTCAAATAACTAAATAAATTTTTTAAAATGAATAAATAATTTTTTCAAAAAAGAAGTAAAGAAAAGATATGTGGAATATTTTTTTGGCTTTTTAAGTTTCTACTTTAGTTCCAATTTGGTAATATACAGTGTTATATTAATTTCAGGTGTACAATATGATTCAACACTTCCATACATCACCCTGTGCTCATCATGACAAGTGCACTCCTTTTTCACCTTTTCTCACCCATTCCCGTCCCCCCTTCCCTCTGGTAATCATCAGTTTGTTCTCTGGAGTCTAGAGACTGTTTCTTGATTTTTCTCTCTTTGCTTATTTATTTTGTTTCTTAAATTCCACATATGAATGAAATCATATGGCATTTGTCTTTCTCTGACTTATTTTGCTTAGCATTATACTTTCTAGCTCCAACCACGTCACTGCAAATGGCAAGATTTCGTTCTTTTTTATGGCTGAATGATATTCCTTATGCAGACCATTTTTAAGAAAGAATTGCTTTCAGTGTGCTATAGAATATTCAGTTTACACACACACCCCGTTTATCATACCTATCTGTTGTTGAGTCAGAAGGAAGGAAACTACAGATGTGGGTGTTCTCCAACGGGAATGTAATGGTAGCAAGGGCCTCAGTTCTGGCTCGATCTCAATCCCCTCTGTCCTTTATATCTCACTATGTCGAGATTTTCAAATTCCTCTTGCATTCACATGTTTGCTAATGCATAGAGTACTGATGCATTTTTTTCTTTGTCATTCTATATTGTGAATATTTAAAATCTTTTAATAAGAAAGAAGCCACATTATAGTTTTAAAGTAAATAAAATGTGATAACCAGATTCTTTGCATAGAGCACAGAGTTTAGATGCTGCCAAACGCAAACTGATATTTAAATGGTGTACTTCAAAACTTCCCATTCAGAGTTATCATCCACAAGTAGAACATATTGATTCAAGTAGGCATGCTAAAGGTAATGTTAACAGACAATTAACAAAAAAACAAAACAAAAAAAAAAGCACTTGAGGGGAATAGATGACTGTGTCTGTTCACTAAATTGTGTCAGAAGAAAATTCAAGGAGGATTAAATGTGAGGAGGAATTGCAAGCAGGAGCCAGTAAACAAGAACACTGTGGGCGTGAACACTAACCACGGAGTGGCCCAGCAGAAATTCACACAATAGTCTTCCCAAAGGAGGAAAGTTTTCACCTTACATAATGCAAGTTCCTTTAGGCAGAAACATATAACATCACTATTTTATGTAGAAAATAGAGGAAGGAGGTACAAGATATTTCCTTTGAAAAATGCACCTACTTTGTGTTCAGAGAAACTTTCCTTCTCCTTTCACGAACATCACGTTAGAATGGTGTGTTTGTAAAAATGAATGAACTGATAATACATATTATCTACTAAAATCCAGAGCTTGTTCAGATTTTCTTAGTTTTTACTTCATGCCTTTCTCTATTCCAGGGTTTTGTCCAGGATACCACATTACACTGAGTCGACATATTTTCTTAGCTCTTCTAAGCTATCACAGTTTCTCAGATGTCCCTTGTTTGGGATGACCCTGACAGTTTTGAGTAGTGGTCGATATTTTACAGAATTATCTCTCAACTGGGAATCATCTGATGTTTTCCCCATGATCAGGGTAGGGTTACGGAGTTTTGGGAGGAAGACCACAGAGGTAAATGGCCATTCTCATCAGGTCATAACAAAGGTATATATTATCAACATAATTTATCACGGCTAATGTTAAACTTTCTCACATGGCTGAGGTGGTGTTTGTCAGGTTTCTGTACTTCAAAGTGACTCTTTTTTCCTCCTGTCCATGTTTTACTCTTTGGAAGGAAGTCACTATGCACAGCCCAGATTTCAGGAGTGGGTAGGTGTGTCTCCCCTTCTGGAGGGCTGAATATCTGCATCGATTATTTGGGATTCTCCTGCACAAGACATTTGTCTATTCTCTCATTTACTTCTTTATTCAATCATTTATTTATATCATTATGGACTCGGGGATATTTATTTTACACTTTGGGTTGGAATCCAATACTACTTGATATATTTTGCTTCTCAAATTATTCCAGTTTTGAACCTCGGGAGCTATTTCAACTGAGTCCTGTATCTCTTTGACATACACCTGTCAATGTGGTTTTTTTGAGCTCTTCCTTGCTTTCTGGCATAACCAGGTGCCCCAGGATAATCTTGTATATTCCCTGACCAGCCCTAGAATGAGGCAATCATGCATTTCTCTAATGAGCCTTGGTTTCTTTTATTGGAGAATGATATTAGAAATCAAAAGACAGGTGCTAAGTGTGCCCACTGCTTTCTAAGCCCCTTCAGCAGAGAAAACAAGATAATATGTGTGTATGCTACTATGGGTGTGTGTGCTATATATACACATATATACCTAACATACTTCTCTCCTTGCTCATCTGGGTTTTCTACTTCAACAGTAAGAAATCCAGCTCCACCACTTGCCACCCACTATTTACTTAATTATTCAATTCCCCAATGATTCACTTTTAAGTTTAGAGCCAGAACCTATTGTTTCTTAAATTTGTATTAGGTTTAAATAACATCTAACACATAATTTAAGAAGTTAAATAGAGATATATCCCCTTTATTCTCTCAAGTCCGTATCACCAGCAACATATGTTTTAAAAACCAAGCAAGTCCTGCTCTGGGGTATGCTGTTGTCTTCATTTAGTCATATAACCAGTGGGTCCAAAATCACAAATAGGTTGTGTTCTAAGTGTTTGCCTTCCAGTCAGTCATTTAGAACTTGTGGCTTTTCTTTTAATTGAAACAACCTTATATAACGGTAAGGTTTCTAGGCGAGGCCACAAAGGTCTATTTAGCCCAGAATACGGTTGTAAGAGTATATATTTGCAAATAAAAATAATACAAAGTAATATTATTAAGAAGGGAAAGCATTAAAACAGTTAAGTAAGAAGTAGTGTTGTATTGATCTTAGATATAGATGCTTAGGCAAAGCTGAGAGAGGTTGAGTAGCAAGTCTATTAAATGCAGAGAAAACATCTGTGAAGGGGAGAACCAGCATGGTGACTTTTGAAATTGCTGGAACACACAGGGTGTGTTGTAGAGTGAATTTTAATGAGCCTGGACAGGCAAGCAGCGACTTAATTATTGTAGGCTTTATATGCCATGCTAAGAAGATTGGCTTTAAGTTTAGAAGAATGAGGAAATAATGAAGAATCGTATGCAAAGGAATGGCATGATCTGATTTGTGTCTTAAGAATTTACTCTGATGATAATCTTAAGGATGGAGAGGAGAGGGGTGGCAATGGAGGCAGGATAAATTAGGAAAATACTGAAATGATGAAAACAATAAATGAAGGCCTGAACCAAGTCAAAAATCCACTAGCTTTGAGGGAGAGTGGTCAGACATGAGAGCCGAGATACAGACACTTGTGCTAATGACTAGCTGCTGTTACTGAGTGAAGGAGGAATGAACCTCTATGATTTCCCTTTTACCGGTTTGAGAAATGAACAAGTTGGAGTGGGCAACTATTGGTCCATTAATTAACAAGAGAATATGGTAGGAAGAGCAGTTTGGAGGAAAATGTAACAAGTACTATAAAAACATGATTTCCACCAAGAGTAATCTTACCTTTCAGTATATGGTTCAAGTATTTTTATAGTAATTACTAATGGCAGTGATTTCCTAAGATACCTGGAAGGAAATGGACAAGAGAGAAGAGTAAAGAGGTGTTATGGAGAATTCATATGTATTCATAAGAAAAGATTATCAAGGATTTACCCTCATAACCATAGGCAGTGCCACACGGAAGAAATGAAGTAAAGATAGCACACACTGGATATCCCTGAAAGGGAAGAAACAGGTGGGACAGACACCCAATGAGTCAGCAGACCAGGCTCTAGGCAGGAGCTGGCCTCTTCAGTACAACTAGATAGTACTGGGATTTAGGGAGAGAATTGCCTGGGGGAAGAAATGTGCAGTGGGTTGTTGCTTCATACAAAATCAAACGAGTCAGATGAATGTTTTTAGGATCGTGGAATAACACCATAGATCATTTTAGTTGTGATTTCTACTCATAAGTGTTTCCTAGGGATCTCCTTGCAGTATAATTTGATAAAATTAAAATCTTCCTCGCCAGTTAGATAATGTGTCTATTATATGCTCTATCACTGCAGTGTATTCCATTTGTGATTCAGACT
Organism: Ursus arctos; assembly: GCF_023065955.2. Lineage (NCBI taxonomy): Eukaryota > Metazoa > Chordata > Mammalia > Carnivora > Ursidae > Ursus > Ursus arctos. The sequence continues at coordinate 30,538,155 of NW_026622985.1, read as the reverse complement.
TCATAATGACGTATAATAACTATTTTTGTACCAGAGGTTCAATTTTCTAACCACTTAATCTCATCTTTGATTCATCTATTTTCCTACTTGGAAATCAAAGATGTTCCGTTTATGACACCTCTACCCTCCCTCTCTCCTATTGCTTCCTACACCTGTAAGTATAGAGAAAATAGAATCAAGCAATAGAAAAACAAGTAATGTGCCAAGATCCTGTAAATCTGAAACTCTAGAAGGACTAGTCATCACTTAGTACCTATTTTTCTGCCAGGACACAAAATAAAACAAATGACATTATCAACAACAAAATCAAACCATCACGTTCAAACTATCAGATGTTTCTTCACTTGTGTGTGGATTGATTCCAGTTCAGAAGGTGACATAGAGCCTGAAAATAATTGTCATACTTTGTTTCTTCCCTGTGCAAAATGGATCCACAGGAAACCGATGAATAGGATGAGGTTTTATATACTTCTCCTATGTTAACCTTATTATACTTATGAATATGATAAAAATAAATGAATGGGATTAAGACAAAGCAAAAAAATAATAATTTAATGAAATAAGTGTTTTCAAGAAACTGTGATGGCATCAAGGCCTGAGAACACTTGACATGGGTGGAAATGGCAAGAAAAGTATTAAAGTGCAGGCACAGGATATGGGTGAGACAAAATGGCAGAAAATGAGCCCAGTAATGTGGGTTGAGATTGACTGTACAAAATCTTGAACATCAAATTAAGGAGTATAGTTTTTGCTTAAGCTCTAAGCTCTTGGGAAATGATTTTATACATAATTATTTCACAAGGTCATTTTTTTTTTTTTTTTGGTAGGGAACTGTGTGAGTAGTGTGAAAATGAACTAATACTAAATATGGAGAAAAATGTGGGAAAGAGAAGATTTAAAAAAGAAAACCATGCATCCAGAGCCAATGACCTATTTCTCTGAGGCTGGGACAAGCAGGAGGACTGAGGAGATCAGATGTTCCCAATAGCACGAGAAACTGGCAGGGCCCTGTCCTGTCAGGTTTAAACAGTGCTCATACTTGGGTGTTGAAGCTTCCATAACTGGTGGAATTAAAGGGATTGTAACTCTCTGACCAACTGTGGTATATGAAGACTTAGAAGTAGCTCAGAGTCACCTGAGTGGCTGCCAAGGAAATAAAGGGGAAGGGAGCTAGAGATAGATTCTGAGACCTGCATTTTGCCACCCTTGCTTCAGTCAATGAGACTCTTTTGCTATTGACTTTTATTTAATTTTACATGCAAGACCTCCAATTAAGACTGATGGAAGAAATATTTCCATGGTTAAAAAACAATATTGAAAATCAATGGTGTGCAAGGCCCCTATTTTCCAAAACAGGTTTTAAAAACATTTCCTAAAGCATTCTTTTTTTTTTTTTTTAAGATTTTATTTATTTATTTGACAGAGATAGAGACAGCCAGTGAGAGAGGGAACACAAGCAAGGGGAGTGGGAGAGGAAGAAGCAGGCTCCCAGTGGAGGAGCCTGATGTGGGGCTCGATCCCAGAACACCGGGATCACGCCCTGAGCCGAAGGCAGACGCTTAATGACTGAGCCACCCAGGCAACCCCCTCCTAAAGCATTCTTGATCCTAAGAGATTCATTTAATATTATCTAAAGTAGCTTTTTTAAACACTTGTGAATTGTGTTAGATTTTCTCATTTTACCATGAAGATTTTTCCATGAAGCATAACAGGTCTGTGGACAACTATTGAAATGAGAGCTTTAGGAAAGGCAAAACTCCCCAATGTGATATTTACAGCACATCCCAACAGTGAAGATCAGATGTTTGGAGTACGTTGCCTTCAATGTCAAGCTGTTTTCAGGGGCTTTTTCTGGAAATAGATTTCTCAGGTTAAAATTGTGGCTTTGCCTTTCTCTTAGCAAAATTTTGGGATACATTAAGTAATCTCTGTGTCACTGCAGTTGTCCTATCTCCAAAACTGGGTAATAATAGTATCTCCTACTTAGAGTGAGAGTGAGGACTGAGTGTTGGAGCAGTACCTCTTCAGGGTAGGAGCTATGTTATTGTTCACTATTGTTATGGGCATTAATGTAAACCTTGGGTCTTATTAGGAAATGGAGCCAGTTTTTGGACTTTCTTTATCAGCATCTGCTCCAACTAGAATGCCATCTGGCAAGTTATTTGCTTATTGCGTGTCTCTCCCTACTGTCATGTATGCTCCCTGAGAGTAGAGTTTTGTCTGTTTGGTTAGTTGCAGTATCTCCAGCATTTAAAAGGGTGCCTGGAAAATAACAGGAACTCAGTAAACGTTTGTTGAATGAATGAATGAATGAATGAATGAATTCTTTTTTTTTTTTTTTAAGATTTATTGTACAGTGGCATACGGGCTGGAAGTGGAGCTTGGAGGCTGCCAGGGATGGGGCAGGTTCAGGCACTGAATGAATAAATTCTTATTCTTCTGAACTGAAACTAATTCAAGTGTTCTTTCAATGTGTCATGTATTGATACTCCTGAAAACTGAAAATAAACTACAAAGTCTGGGAAAGCAGGGAGACAGGTTTTTGTTTTTGTTTTTGTTTTATTTATTATTATTTTTGAGGGAGGTAGGGACGGATGGAAAGAGAACCTCAGGCAGACTCCTGCTGAGTGTGAAGCCCAAAACGGGGTCAATCTCACAACCGTGAGATCGTGACCTGAGCCTAAATCAAGAGTCAGACAATTAACCAACTTAGCCCCGCAGGCAGCCAGGAGACAGGCTTTTAAAAGAGATTAGGCAATTGCCTAGATGAATAGAAATCTGGGGCGAAATTCTAAGAGGTTTTTGAAAAGTGTGGTTGTGTGCAGTGTGATGGAATGCTTCCTTCCCCATCTCTTTAAGACACTTTGGTAAAACTTAAATTTTTTTTTAAATTTTTTATTTAAATTCAATTAGCCAACAAACAGTACATCATTAGTTTCAGATGTAGTGTTCAATAATTTTTCAGTTGGTTATAACACCCAGTGCTCATCATATCAGGTGCCCTCCTTAATGCCCATCAGCCAGTTACCCGCCCCCCAACCTCCCTTCCAGCAACCCAGTTTGTTTCCTATAGTTAAGAGTCTCTCATGGTTTTTCTCCCTCTCTGATGACTTAAATTATTTTAAAAGATTTTGGAAATCCTGTGGCATAATATCTTTGGAGACATGCCCTTACAGAGCAGGCCATCATGTAACAGTAACATGAGTGCTTTTTAAATTTTTTTCCTCTCCTGTTGTGCATGATAGGTTTATATTCAAAATCTACTTCAAAGTGTTCTGTATCATCACTAAATTAAATATTTAGGAACAATAACTTTGGGTGGGAAGACAGAAGGTCTGTGAGCTTTTAGGCACTTTATAATTTTCTAGGTATTTGGCAATTTTAGCAAAATTGCTATCTTAAATTTTCTTAAGAAATTGGTCAATTTTTGGAATTAAGTATTTAGAATCAAGTTGATTGTAAATGTCATGAAATAGTTTAAAAAACAATTTCACTTGCATGTTTTGATGTGTCAAAAGTCATAAAATAAATGCATAACCATTATCTTTGCACATTTAATGAATATGAAAGAGCTGCTACAAAAATAGGGAAAATTATAATAATACTGCCATTTCATTTTACATAAATACCCTGTGTCATATTATATTTCAAAATTTTCTAGGATTGAGTTCATTTGGCAGAAGGCAGTTAAATAAATTAATCAGGAAGAGTTAGCATCTGATGAAAGAATTAAATCACTCAGATTTAAAGACATTAACTCAAGCATAGCAAAAATTAAGCGTGAGATAATATTATTTATGATGAATTTCATGTAAGATGAAGAATCAATGAGGCAAAACTGATTTTATGAAGAAACTATAATAGCATAGAAAAATACTTGTTATAACATTAAGCGAATAAATCAGCCTATACATATATTATACAATCAAAACTATGAAAAATCTGCTGAGGAAAAAAGCCTAGAATAAACACATCTAATATTATGTTGACAGTGAAAGCTTTTGAAAGAGAGCCAGATCACTGTTTCCTTTCAATTTTTTTCTCTCCATTGCTCAGAATAACTCATAATTCATTTTATAAGAATAAGATCAAGTAAATAAATATTTTTAAATGAATAAAACAGAGCCTTGATCTTATAATGCCATTGCTTTTCTCAAAACCTTCTATGAGACCCTATATTTCTATTTCTACATTACAGAGAGGTTTCAGCATGCATGTCAATTTCCACAGGTTTGAAAGGAGCAGATGCTTGTTTCTGGCTGCTTTATTAGCACTTTTTTGGGAAGCTGGCTGGTAAGCTTTGGATGAATAGTTGGGAGGTGACAGCAATTCCATGTTATCTTTAGTGCAGGAAGGAACAACTCTTTTTGGATCACTGACCTTTTTCTTGTTCATTGAATTATGCAGGCCAAGTAGCTAATAGAAAGGTAATATTTCATTTTACTAGTTCTGAATTAAATCAACTGCTCTTTTCCTCTTAACTTTTTTTTGTTGTCAAATGTCAACCTAGCCTCATCTTGACTTTGCAAAACACTAATCTGATCTTTAAGGATTCGGTAAGGTTAGCAATCTGGCTCAAATTTTCTGAACTTCAGCATTCTTAGGAGATAAAGGTGATTCAAATGATTTGTAGACTAAGAAATAAATAAATTTATACAAAGAAGCTAGTGTAGTTTTGTCATACCTTCTTCCTAATGGTAATAAAAACATTTAGAAAAAATAAACGGAATGTTTCCTATGTTTTGAAAGCATTGGAATTAAATGTCAAATTTCATAATGCAAAAAACATGTGTAAAGAATACCAAAAACCTAAATATTTATAAATTAGTATTTTGTAAGTAATTCAGGCATTCCTTATGCTCTGCTATTTCCTTTTATGAAAATCATGGGGCCTTTATAACAAAACCAACAATTAAATACAAAGAAAAGTATCTTCATTTTCACTCTAGAAGTTTAAAAAGTATAAATATTATGTGATGACTAGAATAATCCCCTCACAAATTTCTATGAACTCTGAGAAGTGCTCTATGGCTATTATAAACAAAAGAGTTATACAAGCCCTGATGGTTAAACGTTTTCTGATTTAAAATAAGAGATTGTTGGGGCACCTGGGTGGGTCAAGCGGTTAAGTGGACAATTCTTGATTTTGGCTCAGGTCATGAACTCAGGGTTGTAAGATCTAGGCCTGCACAGGGCTCTGTGATCAATGGGAGTCTGAGATTCTCTCTCTCCCTCTGCCTCTGCACCCCACCCCCCCGCAGTCATGCTCTCTCTCTCTTAAATAAATAAATCTTTTAAAGAAAGTTACTAATCAATTGACATTGAGTTAATGAAAAATAAGATTATCAGTTATGCCTGAAATAGTCACATGTGCCATTTCAAAAAAGAGAGTTCCTCTCCTACGGGTGGCAAAAGAGGGAGTAAGAAAATGTATCCATTGCTGAGACAGGTGGGACGATAAGTTAGAGGTCTGAGAGCAGTTCCTAGCCAGCAGGCTTCAGGAACACAGAGACTTAGGTCCTGCAACCACAGGGAACTGAATTTTGTCAACAACTTAAATGAGCTTGGAAGCAGATTCTTTCCAAGCCTCTAGGAAAGAGTCCAGCCGGGGTGACACATTGTGAAACCCTGAGCAGAGTACCCAGTTGAGCTCACCCTGATTTCTCATCTACAAACTGTAAGAGATCATTAGATGTTGTTTTAAGTCACTAACCTTGGGTTAATCTATTAAGACACCATAGTAAAGTAATACAGAAATTTAAATTATTTAAACCTGGATGGGACCTTAAACCAAAACATGATTCTCTCCTCAGTCTAAGAGGTAAGGAAAGACTGGTAGGGAGGCGCCTGGGTGGCTCAGTCAGTTAAGCGTCCAATTTTGGCTCAGGTCACAATCTCAGGGTCCTGGGATTGAGTCCCATATCAAGCTCCCCCCTCAGCAAGGAGTCTGCTTGTCCCTCTCCCTCTGCCCCTCCCACTTAAAATAAAATATTTTATTTATTTGAGAGAGAGAGCATGTGGGGTTCAGAGGGAGAGAGAATCTCAGGCCAACTCCACACTCAGCACAAAGCCACACAGAGTTGGATCCCACGACCCCAAGATCATGACCCCAGCTGAGACCAGGAGTTGTACAACCAGTTGACTGCACCACCCAGGCACCCTCAATAAATAAAATCTTTATTAAAAAAAAAAAGCAAGCAAGCAAGACTGGTAGGAGGGAGGTGACCTCTGATTAGGACAGTTACAGAGCATTGTAAAGTAGAAAAAAAGAGTGGTGGTTAATATTTAACCACTGATTTGAAAAAGACTATTTTAAAGCAATATAACATATATAAAACCAAATTTTTGGAAGAAGAAAAGGGACTGGGATTTACTAGGATTCTTACCTTCACTTAACCCATCAATGGCTAGGTCTCATGTTGAACTTTTCCCCATATAGTCCATTCCTAAAACTGGAATCAGAAAGGAGGAGGAACTGATGTAGAGGAAGAAAAAGAATAGCCAGGGCTTTATGAGCCCTGAGGACTGTGGAGGAAAGAAGCAGAAGAGGGAGATGAACGTCAGGATTCTCATTTTCTTTCTCATTTTAAAAACATACCTGAAGGATTCTTTATGTTTAGCTCTTTACTTCACGCTATTAAATGAAAGGCCCTCATGGGTTGTGGTCAAACCATATGTGAACCTGGAAGCGTGAAATGTTGAAGCAAAAAGCCCTGATATTTAGCACTCTTGAGCCATTCTTGATTCCCACGTGGAAGGATGGTATCCTAGATCCTCTGAGGGGCTGGCTGAAGAGCTTGGCTTGGACACCCGGCACCAGATAAGCTGCCAGGGCAGAGCCAGAACCCTGGCAGCAAGGCTGTGGGATGGATCCCCTGTGGAAGGTCACAGAGTCATGCCCATGGGACCATCCACATCATCCACTGAGTCTGCTCAAGGAAGCTCCCAGAGGATCCCTGACTTCAGTCATAATGGTTTTATACTGCACAAGGGGACCACATCCAAGGGGATCCATTCACATGGTAAATCTATACATTTACTATGATGATTTTCTGACAGAGGGAAATCAAGTGTCTTAAGGAAGGGATACTTTGATGAACCATATAAAGGCATCATAATTTGTTTCCAAACAAATTTGTAAAATAACACAGCATACTTTTTTCAAAAATATCCAAAAATAATTCACCATAACTACTGAATCAAATCTTATGGTTCCCATGATGTATTCAAGAAGATCATACTTCTACAAAAGATACACTAATAAATATCAAGATTTGGTAACATTGAAAATATTTGTTACATATTTGTTAAATAAAAAGAATATGTTACAAAACTATATATATATATATATATATATATATATATATATATATATATAATGTCATACTAACATTTTTTTTTTTAAATACTAGAAAGGTGGAGAACCAAATAATACCAGCTATAATTGGCTGGAACCATTATAGATGATTTATATTCTTTCCATTTCTCTGAATTTTCCAAATTTGCTCTTAGTTCATAATAAAAAACTATAAATAGAAGAGAGAGAGAGAGAGATAGAAATAATGACAAAATTTCTTGTACCATCATCCTAAGAGGAAAGATCAGGGAAAGGGAAGAATAAGGAAGAATGTAGGTTCAAGCGACCAGTTTTAGGTTTTCTACTGATTCCTTGGTCAGGACTCCATTCTGAAAACATCCATGATGCTAGTTTGTTAAACTAGGCGGGTTTCTCCAATGGTTCATGTCAACTCTGCTTTGATTTCTCCCCACAAAAGAGCAAAATGTAGGTTATCTTTAGATATCACTAGGTATCACTCGACAAATGGCCACTGGAGACATCTGACTACAGCTATGTCCATATTCTAAAAACATCAGGTTAGAGGCCAAACGCATTCTTGACCATTTTTTTTACACAGGCTCGTTAAGCCTGCACATACTGTGGCTCCTGAGTGGAGCAACAAGAGCCACAGCTCAGACTATTCCTGAGAGTTTAGTTTTGGGAGAATTTTCACAGTTTTCGGTGTCCCTAATGGAGGGACACTAATGCAAAAAGACCATGATGAGCCCAATGTGTAGTCCTCTTATTCATGGGCAATGCAGGTGGAGGATGACTCACTCTTGACATGCTCAAAGTCCAGTTTCCTTTGAAATTACCTATGTGCAATGATTGGCCACCCTGGAGATAAAAGTAAAATCTAGGGGACTTATAACTGAATCCAAATCTCTGAGGGCAGGACCTATGCATCAGTATTTTGTAAAAGTTCCCAGGATATTTTAAGGTACACTGAACATTGGAAACCAATAATTTAATGGGATCTCTGCTCATGTGTGTATACAAAGAGAGCAGTCTTAATTCTTGGTGTATGAGCCAATGTTAAAAGATTTCTTCTCTCTCCTTCTCAAGTTTCCTTTAGTGTACCCATATCAACTTTCCTTCTTCCTACAGAGATAACCTTCTTTATCTTATGCCATTCCTATTTTCTACAGAAATAGGTTACAGAAATAACATTTTCAAGGAGATTTCATCAACCCTCAATCAGATTCTAAAGCTCCACATCACTTTGTTGTTGTTTATCAATAATATTGAAAGCAATATTAAAAAAATTCCTTGTAATTGACATAATTCCTCTTAACAGATTAGCTGTAGACTTCCTACTCCCTTTGTCTGATCTCTGCTCCTTTTGTTAGTCTAATAAAGCTCTGCAGTAGCTATTGTTATAATTAAGTAGTTATGCTGTATACACATCCGCGAATGCATAATGCTCTTTGCCTATTTGACAATGGTGTTTAAACTGTATGCTCCCATATCAAGTATCATTATATGCAAAAGAGAGCAGCAAATCTCTCTCTTGTTGACAAACAATTCAGACAATGACTCTGAATGACCAAATCTCTACATTTTCAAAGGAACAAACAAAGCTTGGATCTATCCCTGGTGATATTTTATTTTCATTCCACATCTCATTTGTTTGTCATTGGAATCCATCCTCTCAGGATACAGAGAGCTTTTCTCTGTTTCTTTTTTATGAATGGTACGGTTTTTAGTAGGTCCTGATTCTTCAGGCTACAACCGAATTTTGCTGGGCAAACTAATAAAAAATACGTTCTCATAATAAAATGTAAGTATGAAAAGGGAGACTAATGATTCTTTACAAAGCTAGACTATTGATGTTTATTATGTTCCTATCAGGGGGCATCCAGAAATGTTAGGTTTTAAAGCAACACAAAGACATATGGACATAGTTGCTTTATTTCTTGTGCTTGGAGTCCAGTTCAGGAAATTACATTTGAAAATTGTACACTTGAACATTCTAAGAACCATGTAATATAAATTCTATACAAATCGAGGCTTTAGCATGTGCACTCTAAAAGAGTGGCTGTTGTCATCTGGGTGTGCTTGATTGCTCTATGAAGGGAGCTAGAGCTGAAGGATACTTGGAAGGAATTATAAAAATGTACTGGTAAAGAAGAAAATGTCATACAAGTGTAACAGTCAAGCCGTTGAAGTCATGTAAGTAACCACCTTAGAGGAAAAGCATGAAAAAAAAAAACAGATTATATTACATATATATTCACATATTACATGAAAAAGTTTTGAATAATAGACCCAAGGGAAGGAATGACTCAAGTTTCTTCAAGTTAAGGAATTATCACCATTATTTCAAAAACTGATTTACTTGGAAATGAGGGACTTTTTTTTTTTAAGATTTTATTTATTCGAGAGAGAGAAAGAAAGTGAGCAGGAGGGCGAATCTGAAGCAGACTCCATATTGAGCTCAGAGCCCAATAAGGGGCTCGATCCATGACCGCAAGATCGTGACCTGAGCCTAAACCAAGAGTCAGGTGCTTAACGGACCAAGCCACCCAGGTGCCCCATTTGTTTTTTAAGTCTATTTATTAAGTATTCCACTTTGTCCAACTCTGTTCAGCTTTGGGTCCACTTTTCTTTTGAGGGATGAAATAGGCCTGATATAAGCCCTCAAGGTCCAAAACTAGGTTGGGGGCGCAGAACAAATGATAGATACTTAAAGATCCTGATACTGATCATGATGAGGTCAAAAGCAGATTGGTATCTAAGGTGAGTCAGAAATGAATATTAGAGGATGTACGGCAAGTAAAAGGGAGTCGAGGGGCAGGGGCAGACAAAAGAAATATAATATGGAAGATAACAACAGGGAAGAAAGCAAGCTACGGAGCAGAGCAAGGTGAAAGAGGGAATCTGTTTATGTATTGGGACCCCTGGAGTTGACTTTTATTGGACACATGGTTCTCAAGCATATTCTGTGGAGTGAAATGCTCAGCATTTGTGTAGGCAGTGAGCATTAAGCACTTTGGGAAGACGTTCCATTTTACTTCTTTGGATGAAAAGCTACACACAGCAAAAGCAAGAAAATAAATTGACATTATTTGTTTTGGGGGGAGGAAGTAAGTTCCACAATTACTAAAATGAAGGTGATTCACAAATCATTAGTAGTCACTGGCTCCCTTTTGCTCTAAAGAGGTTTGGAGGTATGAGAAAGAAAAAATTGACTGAGGGTGTTAGAAAGTAATTACTGTTGGAATAGGACTAGTAAAGGCAGAAAGAATTTAAACAATTAGGCAGTCTGTCTTGGCTCTGCTGCTTTGAATATTACATTAATGTATTTTACGACTATCAGAGCCTTTATGTTTGCCAGAACTTGCATATGCCCTGCCACATTTTGTAAATGGAGGACCCAGCCAAAGAAATAAATTACTGGAAATTATATTTCCAGTTACGTGGTTATATTTGAGGCACAGGATGCATCATTTTGAAGGAATACTTAGGTTTATTGGTTCCTATTAGACGAAAGTATATGCTCCCATAATGATATGGTTTACATCTGAATTTACTTCTGCTTCCACTCCATTAATCTTGGCAAGTATGCAATCAGTTTGTCAATGAGGAAGAATCAATTGATCGCCCATGGTGAGCGTAGAACATTTTTATATTGCCAAAAGGTATGTGGTCCCTGTGCCTGTAAAAATCCTGCAGTACTTCTGATTCTTGCCCCACATAGAAGGCACATCAATTCGCATCTTCCCATTCAAGGAGGATCTAACTTTTTAGGTAGAATTTCTATGTTTCTTCCTTTTCTGTAGTGGTAATCTTCCTAAATCAAATAAGTAAGGATAACTAGCTTATACACACAAAGTAACCATGAAGGAGCTTCTGCCGTGTGTTACATACTGAAATCCCCACGAACAAGGGGGAGTCATCAGATCACCTCTCTGCCCTTCATATCCTCTATGCTGTGGCCTTGCGTCTCAGACAAGCAGTTCTCTTTATCTAGGTCTCAGACTGCTGCCAAGGAGAAAGTCCGTGGGGAGAAAACGTAGGGTGAGGGGAGTGTTTTGAATTTTTAAGTAAAGATAAGTTTATGTTTTCAAAAGTTGGTTTTTATTTTGAGATGACATCCTTCCTATATTTTATTTTAAAAATATCCTTCATAAAATGACTGAGATAATGGGTACCCATTTTTTTGTTGTTGTTGTTTTTGCTGGTCAAACAAACACAAATATTTAATGACCTTGCATAGTGATATAAAAACCAATTTCTAATATTTTTTGGAAACATGTTAGTCCACTAATCCATATACCAATAAACCATTACTATAGACTACAGGATTTTAAAAATAGAGATATCCAGACATCTCAAAGAATATAATTATAAATATAAATAAATGCATATAAATAAATATAAACTATTATAATCTTAAAATACTCATCTTGACAGTCAAGTGAAAACTAAATGAAGGCAAAGAGTGCCTCTGATAAATTTAAGATCATTTCAACATTAGGGTTAAGTTCAAGGCAGGCCATTTATTGCATGCATACCTTTTCCTGGGGAAATACATATATATTATATAATATATATGTTGTGTGTATATATATATGTACACATATATATATGTATATATATATACTTATTTTTAATTATATATATATACATATATATATATATAATATACATTCCCTGTCCTCAAAAGGGTTACCTTCTAGTCAAGGAGATGGACAGGCAGTGGACAATTACAATAAAATTTAAGTGATATATTTAGAAGTATTTTTAAAGGTTCATAGGAATTTAGAAGAGGAAAATACTGCCTACATGTTTATGGGAAGCATAACAGAAAGCTTGAATCATTTAGCTCCAGAGAGATGACTTGGAATGTAATAGTCAAGGATTTTTTTTTTCCCACTGACATTATCTATTGCTTTGTACCATTTTCTGTGTTTTGACCACTCAGGAAGTCAGAGGGAAAAAAAGCTACTCAGAAGTCTGGTACAAATCTAGAAGAAAGAGCTAAAGTTAGAGTCCGGTTACAAAGAATGGATGTGCCTCTATTAAATATTTACCATAAAAATAATAATGACACAACATAGCCAATCATGTCCCAGGTCTGAAAACAGAACTGAGTTGGCATATCAGAAAAAGACAATTATAGTGTTTAATGCATTTAAAAGTACTAACATTTGCAGCATGAAATGTTAGACTTCTCCACTAAGAAGAAATGATTGCTTTGTTAAAAAAAAAAAAAAGCTGTTGCCAGACATATTTACCCTTATGTGAACCTCCTGCACACTTGAACTTATACAAATTTGAGCAGATAGTTTCCAAATAATCAGTAAGAACAAATTCTGCACATCATCCTGCTAGAGGGGAGGCTGCATGGTGAGGTGGAAAAGCGTGGACTTGGAAGTCAGACAAACTTGTCCCTGCATTTAGCTTGCTAGTTAGAGGACCTTTGGTAAGCTATTTCTCTTTATGTTTTTCATTTGGAAAATACAGATAATAACACCCACTTCATAATATTTTTGTGATCAAACAAACCACTGTATGTGTAACCCAGAATGTTAAAATTGAAATTTTCCCTGAGGTTCCAAGATCTGTGAGATACAGCATACCAAAATAAGATGCATGACCGAATAATAAATTTGCAAGGTAGGTGACCAAGAATCAGTTTCAGAAGCCCCTCAGGATTCTCTGAGCCAGATAGAGATTCAAATAAAAAGAGTGCTGGCTTGGGATCCTGGGTGGCTCATTTGGTTAAGCTTCTGCCTCTTGATTTCAGCTCAGGACATGACCTCAGGGCCATGAGATAGAGCCCCACATGGGGCTCTACACTCATCAGGGAGTCTGCTTGAGATTCTGTCCCTCTCCCTCTGCCCCTCCCCACACCCCCTATGTTCCTGTTCACACACACATTCTCTCTCTCTCTCTCTCAAATACATAAATAAATCTTAAAAGAAAGAGTACTGGTCAATAAAAACATAATATGAGCCATACATACAATTTAAAAATTTCTAGTAGTCACATTAAATTAGTGAAAATAAACAAGGTAAAAGTAATTTTAACAATACATTTTAATTCTGTTATAGTTAAGATACTAGCATTTCAATATGAAATGAACATAAATATTATAAATGTGATATGTTGCATTTTTCATACTACATCTTTGAAATCTGCTGTGTATTCGATAGTTACACAGCACATCTCAGCGCAGAGCACACTTCAAGTGTTGATAACACCACTTGACTATGGCTGGAGTATCAGACAGTGTAGGTGTAACACAGTGATTCTCAAGTGTGATTCCTGGGCTAGCGGTATTAGCATTACCACCGAACTTGATTAGAAGCGCAAATTCTCCAACCTCATCTTGGAACTACTGAATCAGAAACTCTGGAGCTGGGGCCTAGACTTTTGTATTTTAATAAGCTTTCTAGATGATTATGATGCCCACTAAAGTTGGAGCGCTGTTAGTTTAGAAGAACACTCTTCCCAACTGTTAATTTGGACACACATCACTTGAGGATCTTGTTAAGTGTGGAATTTGATTCAGTGGGCCTCACATGGGACCAGAGCTGCTTCATCTCTGATGAGCTTCCAATAACGTGACTTCTGTTGACCCAGATGACGGTCAGAAAAGTGAAGGACTGAATAGTGGTGCTCAACCCTGATGCAACCCCCAGGGTTGAGAACCACAGGTCTAAAATCCAAAAGAGACTGGGGAGAGATTTATGAGACAGATTACTGGAGGGAGAGCTGCAAATCTCACCCCCTCCCTGAAGGCAGGCTAGAGTGTTACTTCCTTCACCTAAAGCCTAGCAAGTGAGGCTTTAAAGAACACATGAAGACTTTCAGATGCTCCTCTTGGAGTTTGGAGGACCCAGCAATCTGGCATCAGATTCCCATTCTAGGTGGTAGAAGTGATGGCAGTGAGTTACTCTGGTAGGAAAGCCAGGGTGAATTGTGTTGTGTCTGAGAATAAATTGTCTCTTAAGGTGGGTAGATGGATGCTTGAGGGTTTCCTGTGGTCCAGTGTAAACCTAGAGGAAAGGAGCCCAGCTTCAAAACTTTTTTAAGTCCTGCCCCCAAGGTGAAATGTAAAAAATGCAAGAGGATTTCATAGTGAGAGTATGGGTTTAGTGGAGCAGCCAAAACTGTAGGCTAGTGGAGGTGGCCAGTCAATGAGGAGACCCAGGCCAGCTCTGGAAATTGCAGCTAGAGGGCCCGGCAGGGAGTCTCCAACAAGTCCATAACAGCACACATGAGGGAAAGAATCAGCTTGAATAGCTTATATTATCACAAAAGATTTTATACTTTATTCATATAGGATATATATTTCTCTATCTATTAAATATGTATTATTACATATTTGTTTAGTATTTTTAATATTTTTACAGGCCCAGAAAGTTCAACTAAGAAACAGCCTGAATCCTTTCCCTTCAGCCCCTGCATCCCAAACTGGGAAGGGTCTATCATGGCAGTTAGCTGGTGGGGAGAAAAAGCGGAGAGAAAGGAGGACCATGTGCCCACTCTCACTGCAGGAAGCCCTAGATGAGAGTGGAAACTATGTGATCTTAATCATTTGTCTTTGAATTATCGTTAGAAAAAATGAACTTGTGGGACTTCATCAAGATAAAAGCTTCTGCACAGCCAAAGAAACAGTCAAAAAAACTAAGAGGCAGCCCACAGAATGGGAGAAGATATTTGCAAATGACACTACAGATAAAAGACTGGTATCCAAGATCTACAAAGAACTTCTCAAACTCAATACATGAGAAATAAATAATCAAATCAAAAAATGGGCAGAAGATATGAACAGACACTCTTCCAATGAAGACATACAAATGGCTAACAGACACATGAAAAAATGTTCAAAATCATTAGCCATCAGGGAAATTCAAATCAAAACCACATTGAGATACCACCTTACACCAGTTAGAATGGCAAAAATTGACAAGGCAGGAAACAACAAATGTTGGAGAGGATGTGGAGAAAGGGGATCCCTCTTACACTGTTGGTGGGAATGCAAGTTAGTACAGCCACTTTGGAAAACAGTGTGGAGGTCCCTTAAAAAGTTAAAAATTGAGCTACCCTATGATCCAGCAATTGCACTACTGGGTATTTACCCCAAAGATACAGACATAGTGAAGAGAAGGGCCATATGCACCCCAATGTTCATAGCAGCATTATCCACAATAGCTAAATCGTGGAAGGAGCCGAGATGCCCTTTAACAGATGACTGGATTAAGAAGATGTGGTCCATATGTACAATGGAATATTACTCAGCTATCAAAAAGAACGATTTCTCAACATTTGCTGCAACATGGATGGCACTGGAGGAGATAATGCTAAGTGAAATAAGTCAAGCAGAGAAAGACAATTATCATATGGTTTCTCTCATCTATGGAACATAAGAATTAGGAAGATCGGTAGGAGAAGAAAGGGATAAAGAAAGGGGGGTAATCAGAAGGGGGAATGAAGCACTAGAGACTATGGACTCTGGGAAACAAACTGAGGGCTTCAGGGGGGAGGGGTGTGGGGGAATGGGAAAGGCTGGTGATGGGTAGTAAGGAGGGCATGTGTTGCATGGTGCACTGGGTGTTATATGCAACTAATAAATCATAGAACTTTACATCAAAAACCAGGGATGTACTGTATGGTGAATAATATTATATAATAAAAATATTATTATGAAAAAAATAAAATAAAATACAGTAAAAAAAAAAAAAGAAGATGTGGTCCATATATACAATGGAATATTACTCAGCCATCAGAAAGAACGATTACCCAACATTTGCAGCAACATGGACAGGACTGGAGGAGATTATGCTAAGTGAAATAAGTCAAGCAGAGAAAGACAATTATCATATGGTTTCACTCATTTATGGAACATAAGAAATAGCAGGAAGATCGGGAGGAGAAGGAAGGGAAGAATGAAGGGGGGGGTAAACAGAAAGGGGAATGAACCATGAGAGACTATGGACTCTGGGAAACAAGCTGAGGGCTTCAGAGGGGAGCGAGGTGGGGAACTGGGATAGGCCGGTGATGGGTATTAAGGAGGGCACATATGGCATGGTGCACTGGGTGTTATACGCAAATAATGAATCATGGAACTTTACATCAAAAACTAAGGATATACTGTATGGTGACTAACATAACATAATAAAAAATTATTATAAAAAAAAGAAATTAGACATTCAAACTTCAGAAGAGTCCCACAGTTGTGATTTAAAATAAATTTGGGGCTTTATAATTTCTAAGAAATCCCAGAAAAGTCATACACTTGGCAGTATTTTCTTACACGAACCAGAGAAGGGGTTGTGAGGAATGAAATAGTTGTGTCCACATCCTGAGGACATTTTGTGAGTCTTGCTTGCTCAATACAAAGACTATGCATCATGTAAAGTCCTGTAGCCACTACCTTCACATTCCTTTTCCTCATATAAGCAAATGCTAGATGAAAAAGGAAGCCAATGCTCATTAAGTCAATTACAAACAAAAGTCAGATCCTAGAAGTAACAGTGAACTTTATCATGGCATTATGAATAGTCAATAAAATACACATTTTCTCCCAAGATCAAGAGAGTAGGTCACTATAGCATGAAAGACTGTGTAAATTATTTACTTTGAAGTCTCCTGTTAATAGCATATCTACATTTTGTAGCGTTGAGTCAATAACTACTTCCTTAAAAAGGAAAAAAAAACCATTTCAAAGTGTTCTAGTAGAAAACATTGTCTGCTAGGAAATTAAAAAGCACAATTAAATAGGTTTGCTGGTCTTATAGATGAATGTTGGTTTTTGATCACAACACATCACCCTCCAGATCTAAAATAAAAAAAAAAAAAGATAAACAAGTAACTATACCAGGAATGACCTGTTTTCCCCGAACATCTTTCTTGTGGTTTTTAATTGCTACTATTCCATGTCTTGTGAGCTCTGAAGCAAGCCAGTGTGGTGTCATCTATCATGTACTAAACTTTATTCACAAGGGTACAAGGTCCCTCCCTAGTGAAGATAACTTTACTTTGTTAAAAGACATGATGGATTACAATATGTATAGAAAAACCCGCCACACTATTTCAGTGAATACTTGGCATCATCTGAGAAACAAGTGCTCTGGGAGTATTGAGTGGCAGAATGTTCTTCAGGAGAAAAACCTTAAACTACTGATAACTATTTCAATATTCAATCAATACATTGCATTAATCTCCTGCTAGAGGACATTTATATGCCATTCATTGTCTTAGAAGGTATGAATATTTACCTTTTAGAAATTATGAAATAAGTACAGTAAGACCATCTCATATCCTATAATAACACCTGGTTATCCTAGCAGTTTATAGAAATCAACCTGTAAGTATATCACTCAAAACACTATATTTACTCAAATAATCTCCTATCCCCAACACATCTTCCCTTCTTGGTTTAAGATCAGGTATACTAGTAGTAAAGTGAATAAAAGAAGACTCAACAGTCTTCAAATATTCTTGACATTATCAATCCTAACCAAATATTTTTTTAAATTACAATAAATTCCAAAGATGATTACATTTTTATCTAAAAGCATCCTCTTAGATTAGTATCTTCTATTTTTCAAAAGGATGCTATATTTTCTGGTTCAATGTGTATTTATGAAAAACTGATAATGAACAGCAGATGTTTTCCTCAATCACACTCTTCCATTAGTATTTCCTAAGTACCTATGCTATGCCAGGCAGGCACTATGTTGGAGCCTGGGGGGGGGAGGGGTTGGGGGAGGGTGAAATGCAGCTTCCTTGACTCAAAAAGCAAACAATTTAGGAAAAGAGTCTGACAAGTAAATACATAATTCACAATAAATTAAATTAGGTATTGCTACCAAGAGATGAATAATGGGCTATTTTAATGCAGAGATTGGAACAATTAGCACCGCCTGGAGAAAGTGGAAATAGTTTCAAAAAAAAGGGCATTTTAAGATGGAGAGAAAAGAGGCTGTACAGGCAGATGAGAACACATTTATGGTGTAGAATGACTGAAAGGTGGAGCAAAGGCACACAATTCAAATTCCTTGTTTACTGAAGCCCCGGGCTTGGTGTTGCCACTTAGCACAGTGCTAGACCTAGAAGAGTTTCTCAATAAATACTTGGCGAGGACATGATTACAGGGGCAGGAGGATAAGGAAACACTGACTCCTCATCCTGTACTTGCATCTGTTCACCAAATTTGACTTCTGTTAGAAAAACCTACAGCTCTGAATCCACAGCCCTGGTGAACTAGGAAAGAGGTTAAAAAACAAACAAACAAACAAACAAAAAACCAAAAACCAAAAAACAAAAACGACAGGTGAGAAAGTGAGAAGACTTCTATTTAATCACTTTTCCAAGCCCCAAAATACCCCTTTACTTTAATTAAGGGTGAGTGGGTCCTCACAGAGTCAAAGCACGTGCCACAAGAAAAAAATTCTAGTGCAACACAATTTCCGTTTAAAGTAGAATAAGGGGCACCTGGGTAGCTCAGTTGGTTAAGCCTCCAATTCTTGATTTTGGCTCAGGTCATGATCTCGGGATTGTGAGATCTAGCCCCATGTTGGGCTCCACGCTCAGAAAGGAATCTGCTTGAGATTCTCTCTCCCTCTCTCCCTCTGCCTTTCCCCTACTCACGTGCGCACATATGCTCTCTCTCTCAGTAAATATATGAATTAATGAATGAATGAAATCTTTTAAAAAAGCAAATTAAAAGGGTAATTTTTAAAAAAAGAAAAGCATGTATCTTGAGTTTAACTCTAAAAATATGTGTGAAGAAAATATAGGTAGAGAATAAAAAGAGAAAAATAAGAATAATTATGCTAGTAAAGCCAAAACACTATTCTTAACTTATAGCTATGTGTCCTAGTAGCTATGCATTTTCTCTACATATCTCAAAAGGTTTAAAGAACAGTGATTTCAGACGTTTAAGGCTACTGCTTCACTCTTCAGATAATATCACCTTGAAGAGATGGAAGTTGAAAGGTGCAAGCACAACTTTCATAGCATACCTTACAAACTGTATGAGTGACAGAATGATCACATCTCTATTAGAGTTTGGCACATTACATTAGAATGTATATCTGTACACTTCTTTATCATCAAGGGCTATCTTATCAAGTTTTGTTTTCTCATCACCTGGCAACGTACCTGGCACATCAGAAATATCTAAAAATGGCTAATAAAGAAAAAAAATGCCTAAATGATGAATTATCATATGAGACAGTGACCTTCCTACTAACAATATATGCCAGTTCAGTCTTTGAGGAGAAGGTCAAAATATCAAGATAAATGTATGCTCTAGTACAGTGATTGGCAAACTTCCGCCATTACGAGTTAGATAGTAAACATTTTACGCTTTTAAAGCCCTATGGTAACCGTTGCTACTAATCAATTCTGCCACTGTAGTGTGACAAGAGCCACAAGCAATGGTAAAGAAATAGATGGGGCTGCATTTCAATAAAACTTTATTTACAAAAACAGTTAGTGGGAAGGATTCCCACCCCACCTCATTTGGTCACTTTCTTAAAGATATGGGTGAGAAATAAAGCTTTAAAATATTCATTTTTCTATCACTAAAATCTGTTCTGATTTTGAAAAAACAATACATTCATATTAGATCTATAAATTTACAGAAGGAAATTTTAGAAAAACTGGACTGATTAGTATGAGATGTTTGGAATATAAACTTTTTTTTTCTCCTGCTTCTTTGATGTAGAGGCATACATAAGAAAAGCATGATGCAACATACCACTGAAGTATGGTGCTTAAATATCTACTTTCGCTGAAAACAAACATAGGCTCTGCACCATGAGTTGCCGCATTGTGGAAGAAAGCTGGAAGGAGCACAGCAACGAGGAAGGAAAGAGAGGAGGGGGAGAGGCCCAAGGGAGCAAAAGTTCTTGGAAAGAACAAGAGGAGGAAGAGCCCCGTTGAGTAACAATCCATTCAGGTTTTATATCTGCACTCCACTGTATTTGCCTGTCAAGATTCACACTTTCAGAAATAATTCTGTTTAATGTTCTATGACAATAGTAAAGCAAGAAGATTTTTACAACCCTGATATTTATGCAATTTATACAGAAAGTTTCTATCTTGCTTCAAAAATTGGAAGAAAGTGACTAATGTTATGATACAAAACACAGCTTTCCCTTCTCTCGAAGCAATCATGTCTACGGCATATAATTTTAACTAATAAACGCAAAGTGTTTCAGGTGCAGAGTACCGGCTGTGAAAATTTATTGGTTGCTTCAGCCACATAAGCATAATGAGCTTGACTCACAGGCAACGCAACTGAATGTTAGAAGTAAACAGTTTGTCCTCTTTTCTTCGTACTTCTTGTTTTTCTTAGATTTGAGTAGGGATAGAAGGAAAAAATGTCACTCTAATGACACTAATTGTTGCCTAATGGCAAGCATGCTGTCAAATGAGCCTAAGTGTCCATTTAAAAGCAAACTTTTATGTGGTTTGCTAAACTATTAAGGCTATTAGTCGAGACATGGAATTGATTTATTTTACCCATTGTATTAACCTCATCTTGCATACTCATCAGTTTCTTATACAGGGCAAAGTAAATACACCTTGATGCTTTATAAAATTGAATTTAACATCAAGCCATTCACTTTTAAAAGCTACACATGCTATAATAATAAGAGGCTAACGAAGACTGCCAGAATCTTTGTTGCTAGAAACTAAATGAAGCTTCAGCAATAGAGTCCATATGGAAAATGAATTTCATGTTGCTGTATACCAAATGTAATTAGTAGCAATTAGGCTTTATTTTGATGGGGTTATAGGCTCTCTGATCCATCAAACCCAGAGACAGGGACTGTTTAACCTAACTAAAGAAAGTTAGAAAACGATCAGCTGCTTTAACAAAAACCCTACTTTCATGTGACAATGAGAAAGAAAACACTTGATCTGATAAAGGGTTAACAGAAACACAGTGTATGCAAGACAATACATTGGATAAATGTAACATTATAAAACTATAAACTAGGAAAAGATATATATCCAAGAAAAATTCTTTATATTCAAAAATAAAATCTAACCCATGTAGTATGGATTGAGGATGTACACGGGATATAGTCAACTACCTAAGGTAGCACCATGCTTCTCCTGGTCATCACCCTTGAGCAGGAAACAGTTTAATCTTTATCAGTCCAGTCCTATTGCTATGATTAAATGTTATGGAGCAACATTTCCTGTTTGAATAATCTCCTTACATTTGTAGTTTTTATGTTTTTCCTTTCTTTAAATTCATTCATTCATTCATTGGTTCCTTCATAACCTAGTCCATTCTATGGAACCCCATTCACTCTAGGCGCTGCCATGTTTCAGGCACTTAGCATTTCAGTCTAAACAAGCCTGTAAATAAGGAAAGATATGAAATGACAATATATCAAAGTACATGAAACCATGAATGTGAATAAAACCAGCTGGATAATAGGAGAGCAAAGACTTGAAAACACAGGGAAACATTCACATTTACAGAAAGGGAAAAAAAGGATATGAATTAGTGACAGGATCAAAGAAGATACAACCACAAACAGAGATGATGATCCAAATGCATCATGGAAGGTACAGTTCTGGCACTGACTTCCAACCATTCAAAGCCTCATTGCTGCTTTACCAAAATGTATTGCTTTAAAAAACTTAACGCTGTTAGTAAATTTCAACATAATACATGGTCTCTGACAACTTAGTTATTGCCTTATTAAATATCATTAGCATGATAAAAATCTAACATTATTTTTTGGTAATTATTATTGGTGGGAAAAATTGTTAACATTATCTTAATTTTTATTCTTATGTTTCTGGTGTATCTAGAAAGGACTCTTCAATGAACTTATTTTAGAAAGGTTAGGAGACTAAGGTCATATTATTATTTTTTAAATGTTTTCATTAACTCTAATAAAGTTGGTACTAGAGAAGGGCTACAAAATTCTGCCACACTCTTCTCCAGCTTCAGAAACATTCTAGGGTGAAAGTGGTTGAAGAAAAATTCAAAATTTCTACTGTTAACAAAAAGTAACAGTAAGACACCAAGGAATAAACCTAACCAGAGGTGAAAAACCTGTATACTAAAAACCATTAAACACTGATGAAGAAATTGAAGATAAAACAAAGAAATGGAAAGACATTCCATGCTCATGGATTGGAAGAATAACTATTGTTATAATGTCCATACTACCCAAAGCAGTCTACACATTTAATGCAATCCCTATCAAAATACCAACAGCATTTTTCACAGAGTGAGAACAAACAATCCTAATATTTGTATGGAACCAGAAAAGACCCTGAATAGCCAAAACAACCTTGAAAAAGAAAAGCAAAGCTGAAGGTATCACAATTCTGGACTTCAAGCTCTCTTACAAAGCTGTAGTGATAAAAGCTATAGGATGGTACTGGCACAAAAATAGACACATAGATCAAGGGAACAGAATAGAGAACCCAGAAATGAACCCACAACTACATGGTCAATTAATCTTCAACAAAGCAGGAAAGGGTATCCAATGGGAAAAAGTATCTTCGATAAATGGTGTTGGGAAAACTGGACAGCAACATGCAAAAGAATGAAACCATACAGCTTTTTTACACAATACACAAAAATAAATTCAAAATGGATTAAAGACCTAAATGTGACATCTGAAATCATAAAAATCCTAGAAGAGAGCACAGGAAGTAACTTCTTTGACATCTGCCATAGCAATTTTTTACTTGATACATCTCCTAAGGCTAGGGAAACAAAAGCAAAATTAACTATAGGGCTTCATCAAGATAAAAAGCTTCTGCCAGCAAAGGAAACAATTAACAAAACTAAAAGGCAACCTTCTGAATGGGACAAGACATTTGCAAATGACCTATCTGATAAAGGGTTAGTCTCCAAAATATATAAAAGACTTACAGGGGCGCCTGGGTGGCTCAGTCAGTTAAGTATCTGCCTTCAGCTTAGGTCATGATCCTGGGTCCTGAGATCAAGCCCTGCATTGGGGGGGTGCGGGGAGGGGGGGGGGTCCCTGCTCAGCAGGGAGCCTGCTTCTCCCTCTCCCTCTACTTTTCCCCCTGCTTGTGCTCTCTATCTCTGTCAAATAAATGGATAAATAAAATCTTAAAAAAAAAAGACTTCTAAAACTCAACACCCCAAAATGAATAATCCAGTTAAAAAATGGGCAGAAGACATGAATAGACATTCTTCAAAAGAGTACATACCTATAGCCAACAGACACATGAAAAGATGTTCAGCAACACTGGTTATCAGGGAAATGCAAACCAAAACTACAATGAGATATTACCTCACACCTGTCAGAATGGCTAAAATCAGCAACACAAGAAAGAGGTGTTGGTGAGGATATGAAGAAAGGGGAACCCTCTTACACTGTTGGTGGGAAAGGAAACTAGTGCAGCCACTCTGGAAAACAGTATGGAGGTTCCTCAAAAAGTTAAAAATAGAGCTACCCAATGATCCAGCAATTATACTGCTATGTATTTACCCAAAACATACAAAAATGCAATTCAAAGGTATACATGCAACATGTTTATCTACAACAGCCAAAATATGGAAACAGCCCAAGTGTCCATCAACTGATGAATGGATAAATACTGGAAAATACAATACGGAATATTATTCAGCCATAAAAGGGAATTAACTCTTGCCATTTGCAACGACATGGATAGAGCTATAGAGTATTATGCTAAGTGAAATAATTCAGTCAGAGAAAAACAAATACAATATGATTTCACTCACATATGGAATTTGAGAAACAAAACAAATGAGCAAAGGGGAAAAAAAAGAGAAAGAGGCAAACCAAGAAACAGACTCTTACAGAGAACAAACTGATGGCTATCAAAATGGAGGTGGGTAGGGGAGTAGGAAAAAAAACTTCTGTTGTTAGCTTGTCTATCTATATAATCCTATTTGTACACGTAGTTCTTTTGGCTTATCAATTCTAGCCATCATTTATGACTCCCCACCCTGAAGGATAAGAACAGAGCCATTTATATCACTCACCAACAGCTTTCTCCTGCCTTCTCACTATTTTTATTAATCTTTTTTGGCAACACTATTGGGTACAATTTAAATCGTATCCTTAAATCTCTGCTTCTTATATCATCAACCTTAGACATTAACATGAAGTCGCTTTCCCTAGCCAATCATCTCCTTAATTCTGCACCCAAAATCTATTTGTTACACTTTTCCTTTTACACTATTGAAGCTGAAACTTTTACATTTTAATCTGTAAGTTATATGTCAGTTAAGAGGGTCCGAGGTGACAATTTAGAAGCTTGGTAAGTGTACCCTAGACTTTAAAGGACACCATGGACTAGTGTCTGATCCATACTTGAAAAATCTAGAATGCCAGATTCTGAGGAAAGAAGCCTTCTCTGATATGCAACAACCATTCAATCAACAAACCTGTGCTGTGGCAAGGGGGAGCTTGAACCTTGGCCAAAGCTGACTTAGAGATATTTACAATATTACACTTGTCTGGAAATATAATAAGGATATTCTGGGGGAGGGGGGTTGGGTGGCTTAGTCAGTTAGGCATCCCAAATCTTGATTTCAGCTCAGGTCGTGATCTCAGGGTCATGAGATCAAGCCCCGCTTCAGGCTCTGCTGCACTGGGCATGGAGACTCCTTAAGATTCTCTCTTTCCCTCTCGCTCTGCCTGTCTCCTCTCTCCCTGTGCTCATGCTCGAGCTCTCTCTCTCTTGCTCTCTCTAAAAAAAGAGAAAAAAAAAAAAGGCATTCTGTGTGTAAGTGTATGTGTGTTTATGTATGTAGCCAGATGACTTTTATTATTTGAAAATGACTCTAAAAGTCACAGAGACTACCCAAAATTCACACGCAAGAAAAGAATAGCCCCTCAGTGTGAGTCTAGAAGGACAAGAAAGAAATAAAGAAACCTATCTTGTCTCACTTATTCTACCTATGGGTTACAATGATAACACATATTTTAGTAGTAATTCTCTAATACGTAAATGCTGAAGTATCACTTGTATATAAACAAATATTTACTTGAGAAAGATTCTAAGAAGTCTTTTTAAAAATGCAGATGATGCTTAGCTTCACCCCAAACCTACTGAACCAATATTAAAAAGTAAAGTCTGGGGACACCTGGGTGTCTCAGTCCATTAAGCATCTGCCTTTGGCTCAGGTCATGATCCCAGGGTCCTGCGATCAAGTCCGCATCGGGCTCCCTGCTCAGCAGAGAGCTTGCTTCTCCCTCTGCCTGCTGTTCTCCCTGCTTGTGCTCTTTCTCTCTCACAAATAAACAAATAAATTCTAAAAAAAAAAAAAAAAAAGTCTGGACATCTTGGTCTTTCACAAGCCATGCTTGTGATTTTTAATTTTTTTAAAGATTTATTTATTTATTTGAGAGAGGGAGGAGTGGGAGGGGCAGAGAGAGACAGAGAAAATCCCAAGCAGACTCTGCACTGAGGACAGAGCCCAGTGTGGGGCTCAATCTTAACGACCATGAGATCACAACGTGAGCTGAAACCAAGAGTCTGACGCTTAACCGACTGCACCACCCACCGCCTTATGATTTTGATGTACGTCGGCTACAATAGTTTTAAATGAATCTTAGAATCACTTCAGTTAATAACTCTTTCGGAATTGTGCTTCCCTAGGAATTATGCACTTATTATGGACATTTGAGAAAGGTCAAAGGATTCTGGTTGATGACCGTATCAATCACTGTTTGCTTTATATTACTTGAAGATAAATACGTGCTCTTAGATCCCCAAATTATCCTAGTAAGTAGCCAACACCCTCAATTCACTTCTCTAAGGGAAAGCTGTGGCAGCAATTCACAAATGGCTTGTAAGGACAAAAGTTATGGAATGGTAGAGTGCTCTTAGATTTCAATTTACATGATTGACGCTTCTTTCAAATGCTCCACAATTCATACAGACAGAAACAGATGGGCCATCTGTTTTCAAGTTTCTCATCTCTTTATAGCTCAGACATAGTTGTGATAGCCAAACATAAAGGGGAAAAATGGCATTCCCCATATATGGTTTGCCATCTCTTATTGTCTCCCTTTCAAGGTTAAACTTTTTTATGAAAAGGATATTCCAACTTCTAAGAGCAGAGCTTCTATCCATACATTCACTCTATGTGTGGATTTATGCAGATTTATGTGGGACTATTTTGCATAATAGCGGTAGGAAAGTCCATTGATTCAAACTTCCAAAACAGAGAAGCCATAGAGAATCTCCTTGGTCTCTCATGTCTCCATCACCTCTGAACACATTTCAGTCTCTAACAGTCCAGGTGGGGGTTTAGTGGGGGAGGAGTTACTCTTGTAAGGAAAAAAGTGCTAAGTCAGGGGCAAATAAAGGGTATGACAATATGGTCTTATCAAGAAAATCAACCCTTATTAGTTACATTGTTTCTATCCTTAAACATTTAAAAGTGTGTGTTTAAATCCTCATTGGGTTTTTAAGACAAGATTTTATTCAGGTATTGACATCCCGCAGATTACAAATCTTCATATCCTATAAAATCATTTCTCAAACAGAAAAATCTCACCCAAGAGTTCTCTTGGAACAGCAGTGAAAATTTGGGCAAATCCTGGTGATACATTTGTTAAGAAGCTTTATACAAGTGTCTGTTCTCTATGCAGAATTTTCTTTTATCTATGGAGTTCTGTCCTCCTCTACTTCCTGAGGAGCTTCTGAGAGACTTTGTCTTCTCCACAGTGGTACGGAAAGCAAAGAGCCATAGTTCAAAGATGATAGGTCACAGCACTGGTTGTGTTAATACCAGAAATGTTGTTTCACACGTGCCTCCTTGGTTTTTTCCTCAGAGGTTTTTTTTCTGTGGTAAAATATGCATAACACTTACCACTTTGAAGCACATTTATGTGTACAATTCAGTGGAATTAAGTACATTCACATTTTTGGGCAACCATCACCACCAGCCATCTCCAGAAACTTTTCCTCTTTCCAAAACAATGAAACCATCAAACATTTGTTGTCCTTTCCCTCTTTTACTGTTCAGCACCTTATAACCACTGTCCTACTTTCTGTCTCACGAATTTGCCAATGCTAAGTACTTCATTTAAGTTAAGGCAGAGAATATTTCTCTTTTGTGTCTGGCTTTTTTCACTTAGCATAATGTTTTTAAGTTCCATTCATGCTGTAGCATGTGTCAGAATTTCACTCCTTTTTAAGTGTGAATAATATTCCGTTGCACATATACCCACATTTTGTTCACCTGTTTATCTGTTGATAGACATATGGGTTATTTCCACCTTCTGGCTATTTAAATAATGTGGCTGTGAACATGGGTGTACAAATATCTCTTCAAATTCCCTGGTTTTTCACATTTTGGGTATATCCTTATGAAAGTGGACTTGCTGAATCACATGGTATTTATATCTTCAAGTTTTTGAGAAATTGCCCTGCTCTCTTCCACAGTGGCTGCAGCAATTTACATTCCTGCCAGCACTGCACAAGAATTCTAATTTCTCCACATTTTCACCAATACTTCTGTTTTGTTTTGGTACATACTGGCCATCCTACTAGGTGTGACATGGTATCTCACTGTGGTTTTGATTCACATTTTTCTAATAATTAATGATTTTGAATATCTTTTCATGTTCTTAGTGGCCATTTCTTTCTTTAGAGAAAAATCTTTTCAAGTTCTTTGCCCATATTTTAACTAAGGTATTTTTTGTTTTGAGTTATAAGAGTCCATTATATAATATGGATATTGTTCCCTTGTCAGATAAATGATATGCAAACATTTCTCCCTCTCTAGAGGTTGTATTTTCACTCTCTTAATGGTGTCCTTTGATGTAAAAAACTTTCTAATTCTGCTGAAATCCAATTTATTGATCTTTTTCCTATGGCTATACTTCTGGTGTCACATCCAAGAAATCACTGGCAAATCCAATGTCACGCAGATTTCTCCTAAGCTCCGTTCTAAGAGTTTTATCATTTTCACTTTTATGTTTAGGTCTTTCATCCACTTTAAGTTAATTTGTGCATGTGGTGTAAGGTAAGGACCTAACTTCATTCTTTTGTATTTGCAGATCTGCTTTTCCAGCACCATTTGTTGAAAAGATGCCTTTTCCTCTTTGAGTGGTCTTAACACTCCTCAAAAATCACCTGACCGTATATGTCAGGGTTTACTTCTGGATTCTCTATTCGTCTATACATGTGTCTTTATGCCAGTACTACAGTGTTTGAACTATTATTATAACCTAGCAATAAGCTTTATAATCAGAAAGTAGGAGTCCTCCAAGTTTGTTTTTTTTCTGGATTGCATTGGCTATTCAGAGTCCACTTAGATTTCATGTGACCTTGATGATGGGTTTTCTACTCCTGAAAAAAAGAACCTTTGGAAATTTTGATAAAGATTGCATCGGATCGGTAGACCTCTTTGGGAGACATTGACATCTTAATATTAAGTCTTCTGATCCATGATAATGGAATGTTTCCCCCCTCCCCCTCTTCGTTTTTGAGACCATCCCAGACGTTACTTTTTAGTTGAATTACACTCCAGTAATTTCTCAGACTCAACAAGATCATCATTTTCTGTTGTTTTTTCCCTGTGACATTAAAAAAATGATCATAGAAATAGCTGTACCAGCTGGGTGCATACTTTTATATTAGCGCTTCACAAATTTCTCTGTTACAGAGAAAACTACTAAGCAAATGCTCAGATGAAATGCTTTCTCTCTATTTAAGACATTGGGACATTGATATAAATAATAAATGACAATAAAATTCTGCAAAAAATTTTTGATGTTTTATCAAGACAAGCTGAGATCTCTCTGTGTATAAACTATTCACATGCATGTGATATTATATAACATACATATGTAAATACATATATTTAAGCAAAAAAGAGAGATAACAGGCCCCAAATGGAATCACTTGTGGTAAGCCCCACATCAACAAACCACGACTTAGACTTATTATCTAACGTTATTGCAATTTCAGCCTCTCGCAGGAATGGCATCTTTAACCAGTTAATCTGGAATTACCTGATCAGCCCTAATGAGGTCATCTGCCTGACAGACTTCCCCCACCTACCCCCTGACTTTCCTTCAAAGGATGATGACCTTGCCTGAAACAATCCACTCTGCTAGGAACTTTCTTTTTCCACCCCTTTCTGCCTACAAAAGCCTTCCATTTTTGTACAGTTCTTTGGAGCTCCTTTCTATTTGCTAGATGGGATTCATAAATCACTGAATAAAGCCAATTGATCTTTAAATTTACTCAGCTGAATTTTGTTGTTTTTAAACTATATATGGATATATAAATACTATATAAATACTATATATATATATATATATATATATATATATATATATATATATATATATATCAATTTTATATTTGAAGGGGTTCAGGGCAGTGCCCTACCCTACCTCACCCCTGAATGTGCCACTTTGGCATGTGGATTATTTTGAGCTCAAGGCACTTGAGACCCTGCAGGCCAAAGAGAAACTTTTGTCCTGCCCTTAACTACAAAGAATCTAAATTGGGGGTCTTTCAGATAAAGAGTTAATAACAGAGACAAATTTTATCCTAGTGACCCATCTCTGTGGTAGGGCAAACATCTAATTACCAAACATCTGATTTTCTTATTGCCCTGTGAAGTGCATCCCTTTCCTCTGAAATCCCAGACCCCTGGCCCCTTCTTAGTTCAGAATGACATATATATTTCATTTGCCTGAGTGACTTTGGAATTTCCATTTCTCTGTGGGTTTCCCACACGTACACCAATTAAATTTTATTTTCTCCTATTAATCTGTCTCATGTCAATTTGATTCTTACTCTAGCTAGAGGGACTTTGATGAAACAGGAATTCTTGCCCCCGATATATTTTAAAAGTTTTATATGTTCAATCATATATGTAATTTATATATAAAATTAGATATTAAAATACAATTTTAGGAGTGCTCGACTCCATCTCTGAAAAGAAGGTAATGCCACAGAGGCACTTTTCCTAACTGCACACATCTACAAAAGAAAGAAAATTTCAAAAAATTTCAAACACACACATATACACACACACACTTAGGCATACTTCCTGCGTGAACAATGCTTCCTCCTAAATATTAATTAATGGCCTCTCTTCCAGGCACTGTTATTTCTGAGCCTTTTGAAACATGACCTAAAATGGAGCCATATTGAGTTTGGAGATGAGGAAGTTCAAATCTGATCATAGTCCACACTACTACTCCTTTGCAGGAACCTGGATAGTGATATATGACTGTTATTTTGATACGGTTCCATTTCCTCATCAGGCCTTCAGCTTGCTACATAAACTGAAACATTAGAAGGTATACTGAGCAGAGAGAAGAGCCCTGCAGATGCTGTGTGAAGAAGCAATACAACGTTCTATCCAAGCAATGTTCTATATAAATTTTACAAAAGGCAACTTCCTGATCCTTAAGGAAGTGAGTATGGAGACAATGCACTTCAGGTCTATAAAAACCTCAGGACAATGAATTGTAACTACAAGTTTCTGCAATGTAATTAAAGATATTGCAGTCGGAGACTGTTTTGACAATAAAACTAGACAGCTTTTACTAGGAGAAGCTTTTCCAGGCAGCAGAGTACGTTTTAATCAAATTCCCCACTAAAAGCTTATGTACTATAAAGAAAATTCTGAAGTAAAATTTAAAAGCCACCTTCTTTTGAAAAATTTACTGTTTGATATTCCCTAAGTGACAGCGAAGTCCCCTTTTCGTAGGAGAGAGTACTCAGAAAAGATTGATGAAATGTGGCAGGGCAGCATCAAGGCTTTAGGACCTTTCATTTAAAATGCCTTTCTCTCGCATCCTCTGGTGTAAATTGCTGAGCAATCATCATTTTTCTTTACCTTTTGGTAATATAGTTGGTGTCATGCCAGGATCATAGTTCCCTGACATTAATTATGAACCACTGAGATCTACTTCTTTACCTCATGCCCATGAGGGCAAATTCTGTGAGGAGATAGGGGATACAATGAATACTTGTACTCTTCGTGAACAATTTCATTTCAGCTCAGTATTTTACAAACCAGTGCTTGATTTTTTTTTTTTTCCCATTGTAAAAGCTGTGAAGGGGTCACTGCTACATTCAGGGATACTTATTGTTGAAAACTTCAAAAACAGAATAGTCACACAGAAGAAAAAAAAAAAAAGAGACATTCCAAAGGTGTTTCACTTGTGGGCACCTCAAAGTTAAGTTCAGGGCCATATCAATTTTCATCTAGCATCTAAACATTCATAGACCACACAATCTATGAGACATATTTGGAGAAGACCAGCAACCACCCACCTTAAAAATCAGAGAAGGGCGTTCTCACATCAAAAAAGATATATACTCTCCTTTTAAAATCGTAAGACACTAAGCATTCTAACAGTAATTTTTTAGTATGTGGATAAATATTTAAACGTAATCATTCTGCATGTAGAGAACCTTTCTTTGAACTGAAATAGACATGTTCAATTTCCTACCAAAAGTTCTGGGTCTTTTCTCATTGTTTAAGCATGCTTTACAGCATATGTGATAGAACTGTTGGGGGGGGTGTGTGGTTGACTCACATCCAATTATTTAATGTCTAAATTATTTTTCACGCACTAAAACTCTGTTAAGCAACTATTCAGAGTCATTATATTGAATAAATATTAATTTTTAAGGCTATTGGTAAATGACAAAATTATTGGTGCATTCAAAAGGGACAAAAGTATCAAACTATTTGTTTACTTTTATCTAAACAGAAAACAATGAATTTAACATTTTTTCCCCAATGTATAATGATTGTTAAAAATGCACTACACCCTGTTAGAGGGATAAATTTCTACTCAGAAATAAAAATTATATTGTATAGGTAACTTTTCAACTGACTATACTTTCACAAAGTTTATAGGATTCAATACTCCATCATGGAAAGACATCTCGACTTCATGAGAGTAATAAAGAAATTCAACTTTAAAAAAATCACAAAGACAGTGTGTTCAGTAAAATGATCTCTAAAGAGCTAATGGAGCTCTGTGTATTTTTTAGCAGAGCGTTTACCTAAAGTAGTGTTTCATCTCATTTGTCATCATTCCCCATTTCTACGTCCCTTCCTTGTGTCCTTCTCTCACTCTCCTTCCCTCTCATGTTCCAGTATCTCAGATTACTCCCTTCTCTAAGGAATTTCTGGGACCCCTCCCTCCACCTCCTTTCCAGGTTATATAACCCACTGGCACACTGATATAGCGTGGCTCAAGTCACACTATATCATCTCAGTTTGCTGTTCCCTCCCCCATAGTAGACTGTGCTCATTTTGAGCACAGGGTTGAGTCTTATTGTTGGTGCTGTCTCCCAGAACCTAGCAGATCACCCTCCATATCCTATCGACAACCAACAAATATATTTTTAAAGTAATCGATGAACAAATAAACTACTACAAGAATGAATATGTAACAACAACAACAACAACAAGTACTAAACATAAGAGGATTTACATAAAAATTTATACAAAGGACACTTTTATAAAAAAGAGAACCAATGGCCCTTTGTTCAAGAAAATACTTCCATTTTTTTGTTTTATTTTGAACAAATAAGTTAAAAGTAAAGTTTTCCATTATAGAGGGGGGCTGAGCTACTTTTTGTATACAATAAGCTATCAGGAAGTTTGGGGTTAAAACTTGGAAGTAGAGAAGAAAGAAGAAAAGAAGCCTGGAGGGGGAGCTTGCCCTAAGATGTTCACCTCAGCATGGAAAGGATGAATTTTTAAGTGATAGTTAATATTAAATTCTAAGTTGCTGCCCAGACTGGGTAGGGTTGTAAACCACTCCCATTACCCCAGATATTGAGTAAAATTTTGACTACATACAATTATCATGAGGTGTGTTATGGGAGGTGAAAGGAGATTATTGCATTTATGAGTGAACAATGTAGCTTAAAATTATTGGAGAAGTGATGAAAAAGAGACTCAGTGCAAGTTCTGAGACACTGACAACAAGAGGGTATCAGAGCAAGAGCTGAAGAAGAGAAATGACAGCTCTCAGAGAATGCTTGAAGAAATTCTTAAGGATATTATCAACAAGCAGGATAGAGATTCTAGCTTTTTAAAAAATTAATAGTAAAAATAAGAGTTTCCAAAAGGCTAAAAGATTTGAGGATAACAAGCCTGACTTATAAGTACACAGAAGCTTCTAGTCTGAGAAGAGTTTAAATGCCTTAGAGGGTACATTCTGATTAACAAAACATTCCTACAAAGGATTTGAACCCAGATATTTGTTAAAGTAGTAGCTAAACAGATCTATAAAAGGTATTTTTAAGGTAATGTAACAAAGCTGAATTGTCCTCCTCTTAAAGCACACTTGAAAGGGTAAACTTGCCATGAACAGTGACGATACATGAAACACTGTGTGCCAGGTAACAAGAAAAATATAGGACTCTTACTCCGATTGAAGGAAAATACTTCAGAGAGAACGATCTTGGTATGTAAATGAGAAGTCAGGGACCAGGCAACCTCTAGAGTGATGGAGTACATGAAACGGTGAACAAAGCTGAACACATCAGGCAGGTGAACAACTCTCAGAACAAAAGAGATTGAACTCTTTTTTTGTAGTCATAGATGAAGTGGGCCCTGAGAGGATACTGCATCTCTATCTAGGAACCACGATTTCACTTTCAGGGATTTGGTTGTAATCATAATTCCTCTGTGGGCAGACAGTATAAAGGAGAGAACCTGTCTGCCTCTCCATTTTTCAGATTAATGCAGAATGGAATGGGTGCAGCAGAATTCCTTCCAACACCATCGTTAATCTGTATTTGTCTTAGGCGAGGGAAAGATAATGAATAATGTAGGCATCTTACATCATGAGAACCGGCATCTGAAATGCAGAAAGTTCCAGTTGGGTGTGACATTCAATCTGAAAGTCTCCAGAGGTGAATTAAAGGCCATTCTGTGTCTCAGAGTCAAAACTATGATTAAATATACAGTAAGCTACAAGGTGGCCAGCCGTTTTTAAGAGTATTATACATACTTTACAATGACCGGAATAAACAGAATAGAGCAAATGCTATGAAGCCAGCAATATTTCATGATGACATCTGTGGATGACTCTGTGTATCTCATACCTGGCTATTTTTTCTTACAAAAGCCAAAAAATAGTTGTATAAATAAAAGAAGATATAAGAGAACTTTTGGTTTTCAAATAAAAGATATAACATGAGCAATGGAATTATCATTTAAATGTGTATTTTGTCATATGTATGAGGAAGTATTCATTTTTATGAATAATTTTCAGGATGATAAACCTTTTGGTTATATTTCTATGTGTTTGATCTATTGAATTTACAAAATAAAATATTCATATGAAAGAAATGAAAACATATGAAGACAAATTACCTACTGTCATCATCAATTGAACTTGCAAGGAAAATTCTAGATCCAATGGGCTTCAATTGTTTAGCTGGTGTTTTCCATGATAAATATTCAAGATTTGTGCCTTTGAGTTGGTGACTTACTTTTGCTACTAAGAAATCTACAATGGAATGAACTGTTGTCAGATTCACTGTTGTAGGATACCATCTGCCTTTAAGAAAATGTTGTCAGTTGTTTTTCTATGTGAAATTGAATAAATCTATAGCTACAGAAATATAAGTAGTACTCTAACTCAGGATATATACACTTACGTATGTGTGTTTATATATCTGTATTTATATGAAGGTAGAGACTAGCTCTATATTTTCTATATTTTCAAGGTAAAATACCAATTATAGGTTCCTTTTAGGTATATTTCTGTGCTTAGAGAAATTATCTTTACAGAGTTAAGCCCGAAAATAAAACTTAGGGGAGAAGAGAAGGAAGAACATTTAAATAACAATAAAATCAGTTAACAGTTGTATTTAGTTCAAAATAATAAATAGATCTTTTTTCTCAAAATCTTATCTGACTAAAAAAAATTACTTCAAATAATGAGACTGGTCTAAAAATCTTGAAAAATTTAACCACAATTTTCTTTCATATATTATGCTAGAATACTAGAAAATAAATTTTTTTAGTTACTACAAACTTTGAATATTTCTTTACTTAATTCATACGGTTAATAATTTCTGCATCAAAGAAAAACACACACAGATATTACCCTTCAGGTAATATTTATACAATAACATATGAGTGCATAATTGTGCTTGAGGTTATGTACATTAATCCACTTTAGCCTCTTTATTCTGCTTATAAATACGCATACACTGATACAGAAAGTATTGTTCTTACAGAAAATCATAATGCAGTGGTTGTTAATCAAAAGTTTCTTAGTTTTTTTGGAAAGACAGCAAAGTTGAAGATAGCTCATTGAATACAAACTTTGACTATACACTCTTATTACACCGCAGAACAGGTCTTCTGACAGATGCCATCTTTACTGAAGAGGAAGGAAACAAGGTACCAAAGAACTCAGAACCTTCCTTCTTCAAGTGGGCTTTCTTCCACACAGAAGCAATATTAATGTTGAGTCACAGACTGAGAAAGGCAAGGTGACATGTTCAAAGTCCCATTACTGACCTTTCCACTCGCTTACAATTCAAAGTGTTTCAAAGGAATTTATTCATCAACATGGGACAGTATTAAAACTCTCATTTTTTGGGCAATAAGCATCTGCTAAAAAAGAAAAGAAGTTGCTCCAATTAACGCAGCATGAATAAGACAATGAAGATAGTTGGCTGCATTTTAAATTGAACTTTCATACTATGAAGAGAGCAGGTGCAACAAAGGGAATCCAGTGTCATTAGCATTTATAGTTACTTAAGAAACACTGAATGGCATGGACTCTCACTATATGATTTGCATGGTATGAGATAACATGTAGAGAGTCACAATAATTCTATACTAACACGCTCATAATGAATTCTAGAGGGAAGTGAAATCAACTACATTTAATATTTCTCCTCTTCCTCTATTACGTTAAAAAACTACATTCAAGTTAGAGGTCGCCCACTTGAGAGTCATTTTCTTTGCTTTCAGATTACTTTAACTTAGGAAATTAAAAATTTAGGTGGCAGGAATTTCTCTAAAACTTATTATCAGCTTTCTTTACTTTTAAATATAAAGCAAAAAAATTTATAATACGGAAATAAAGAACATCATGTAATTGCTATTGTTACATTATTAATTTAAACCTCATAGGCAAGGTGATAACAGCTAGGTTATAATTTGATTGATGTGGAAGCTATCTAGAACATAGATTTACAAACATTCCTATTACTTTTCTCTTTAAGATCGGATCAAATATTACAGATACCAAGCATTGTAGGGCCTAAAACCATGAAAGAGTCTAAAAACTCGACTTGCTCTCTATCATTTTCCAGACAGCACGATTTCCGGTGCAGCTGTGCCACGAAATATAAGTCCAAACTAACAAACAAACAAAAATATTGACTCAGACAATCACTTTGACACTCTAATCCAGGGTTCCAGAAGACCAAGAAACAGCTTGACAATGAGAAAATGATTGACTGATACCATCGTCTAATTGAGAAAGTCAATGTCAGAAGGTTTGTAATATCATAGTGATGAAATGGTTTTATCTGGACAAAAAAAAAAAAAAAAAGATTAGGAATAACCTGTCACTAGACAGTACTGAAGAGACAGACATAAGAGGAAAATGGCATGTTTGATTCCTTGTTTATTTTTCTAATTAATAGACTTTCTTTTTTATTTTTATTTTTTTTAAGATTTTTTTTAATGTATTGGTTTGAGAGTGAAGGAGAAAGAGAACAAGATGGGGGGAAGGGGAGGGGCAGTGGGAGAGGGAGAAGCAGCCTCCCCCTGAGCAGGGAGCATGATTTAGGGAGCCCAATAAGGGGCTCCAAGCCCGGCTCCACACAGGGCTCCATGCTGGGCTCCACCCCAGAACCCTGGGATCATGACCTGAGCCAAAGGCAGATGCTTAACCGACTGAGCCACCCAGGTGCCCCAGACTTTGTTTTTTTAGAACAGCTACAGAGTTATAGGAATATGGCTCAGGGAGTACTGAAAGTTCCCCCAAAGATGCTTCCCCTGCACACAGTTTCCCCTGTTATTAACATACTGCTTGAGTGCGGTACATTTGTTACAATTAACAAACCCATACTGAGCACTTATTATAACTAAAGTCCATAGTTTACATTAAGGCTCATTCTTTGTCTGGTACAATTCTATGGGTTTTGACAAATACGTCATGTCATATATAAACCAGTATCATACAGAAGAGTTTCACTAAACTAAAAATCCCTCATGTTCCATGTATTCACCCCTTTTTCTCTTCCCCCAAGACCCTGGAAACCACTGATATGCTCATGGTCTCTATAGTTTTGACTTTTCCAGAATGTCATATAGTTGGTATCACATGGTAAGCAACCTTTTCAGATTGGCTTCTTTCATTAGTAATATGCACTTACAGCTCCTCCATGTCTTTTGGTAGCTCGACAGCTCATTTCTTTTTATCACTGAGTACTATCCCATTGCATGGATGCAACACAGTTCATTTATGCATTCACCTATTGAAGGGCTTCGTGATTATTTCCATGTTTTGACAATCATGATAAAACTGCTACTAACATTCTTGTGCAAATTTCTGTGTGTACACAAGATTTCAACTCAACTGGATAAATACCCAGGAACATGATTGCTGGATTGTATGGTAAGACTAGGATCACAAAGGCCAAACATTTTAAGCCTTCCTCCTTTTTTAACTGAGACATCTCTACAGTACAATAGGATTGATGTTTTTGCAGGGCAGCACATGCATTACATTTCTTTGCTCATGCCAAAAGATTAAGAAAAACACACACACAAAAACCCTGCTTTAGAAAGGTATCATGGAATGAGCATCCTTTTCAGAGAAAACAAAGTTTAACTTTGAAGAAAAGAGATGCACATCTCTCTAAGTAAGCTTCAAGTATTAAATTCATTGAACCTATGAGCAACACAGATACTGTTTCTTACTGGTATGTTGTGAGCCTAGTTTTTGCTGAACTTCATTTATTTTAAGAGTAACTTGGCAAACGAGAACAAGAGTGACAACTTGAAGCAATTCACATCCCTATTTTGGCTGAAATTGCTATAAGGTAAGACAGACAAATTACTTTTCTCTGGCTCTTCTTCTGGAAAAAAATCAATCTTTATTCACTTTAATAATGCAGTTAAATCAAAATTAAAACTAGAAAGTTAAACAAGTAGATTCAAAACTTCTAACCTTTTCTTTGAAGATCAGTTTTTTCATAACTGTCTAAAAACATAAATATTTTGGCAGTCAGATTTTCAAATAATAATATGGAAAATATTCAAAAAGCGGCATACAGCTTAACACAGCAATTTCATTCGAATGAATGTAGCCTAAGGTAATATTCAGAACTGTACAAAAGATATGTATACAGGGATATCCACAGAGGTGTACCACAAATATAGACGAGATGGAAAAAAACCCCAAAGAATCAAAAATAAGGGGTTGGTCGTTAAAATATGTTATATCCATGTAACAAAACATGACGCAGTCATTAAAAATCATGTTGTAGTATATATTTACATTAAGAAGAAAATTAGTGTTCATATTCTCTAGGGAAGGCGGACAGCCTTTCTTTTTGTCAGGGTTAGGATTCCCTCAGTGTTCCAAGGGGGTGTAAAAGGACCCCTGAGATTCTTTGATCTGGAACTTTTCAAATAATCACACTCATTCTATTGGAAAACCAAGTGCTATTATCCAACATTCATTTAGCATTTACTTACCAGGCACTTTCTCTGTGCTAGATTCATTTAAACAACAAAAACACACAAGTGAGTGAAGAAAACAACCTCTCTATTTACAGGGGCTTTAAATTCTAGTGTGAAAATGAGGGGGCGGTGAGAGAGAATCAAGGCAGACAATAAATACATAAACAAAATCACAAGGCAATTTTAAACAATGTGTGCTATTTGAAAGAAAAATTAGGTCAAAGAAAGGGAAGATGTTGACT
This sequence comes from Ursus arctos, assembly GCF_023065955.2. Taxonomy (NCBI): domain Eukaryota; kingdom Metazoa; phylum Chordata; class Mammalia; order Carnivora; family Ursidae; genus Ursus; species Ursus arctos. The sequence goes on along the minus strand of NW_026622985.1, from coordinate 30,498,902 downwards.
AGATAGCTATTCAGAGGGCATAGTCAGGGAAGACCACTTGAGGGGTGACATTTGGGTTGAAAACTGGTAAAGATCAAAGAAATGAGCATTCCAGATATAGTAACACAGTCAATAAGCCCTGAGTTAATAATGAGTTTGACATGTTCAAGGAGCAAAAAAGAAAGAAGGAATATATAACTGACTCTTACTGAGCCTAAAAGTAAAATGATAGGAGACGAATTTGGAGTGGAAGCCTTGGAGCCAAATCGTGTAGGGTCTTGTAGGTTATTTAAGGTCCAAGATAAGAATGCGAAGGAGAGGAGAGATCAGAAAAGTTCTAAGTCTGGGAGACAGGGCATGCGATTCAATCCTGCCTCCAGTGTAGAGCTGATGTATGGCAGTGGGAAGGTATGGACCAGGGGACCAGGAACCAAGAGACAAGTGTTGCCAGGGCCATCAGAAGCATCCACAAGCAAGAGGATCCATCCAGGAACCAAGGTCTGGGAATGATGTATCAATGCAGCTGATTTCATAGCAGGATTCCTTTCACTGCCTATATCCAAAGCTACCACCTACAAATCAACCATCAATGATATTCTTAATGTATCTGCCATTCTTTCATTTATCCATTCAGGATGTGAGGACTCAGTCCAACAAAAAGCCTAGGGATAGGGTTCCAGACCTCATGATTTATAGACCCCCTTTTATTCCCACAGTGTTACTTAAGCTGGGAGAGACAAACAGATACAAAGTATTAAAAATATGGAATGAAAAAATAGGAAGGTCTCTTTGATATTTTTCCGCTCCAGTGTTTTCCAAGTTTTCTGGCAGGACAATGTTTTATTTTGGTAATTATGAATAAAAGCTATTCAAAAATCAATCAATAGAGAAAGGCTTTCTACTTCTTTAACCTGGTTTATTATTTGATTTATAAAAGCCTGGATATGCCGTTATAATCAGCTGCATCAGAATACTAAAACACAAAAAGAGATGTTAACAATTAGGATAAAGAACATCATAAACCAAGACTGCACAACAAAAACCAAATTCATTGTGTTCCGAACCACAATGTTATAATACATCCTTCCTAGTTCTCTAACTTGGTACCAAGTGTGGTTACTAATAAAATGCTTTTGTCTTAAAAATAAAATTGGACAGGTCATCAGTTTGAGGCCTTACCAACAGTCTGCTTCTCTAAAACCTCCAAAGCCAGAGAACAAGGAGAATACATACATATTAATGATACTAATGACAATCATTCTATCAGTGAGGCTATGGCATAAGCCCAGTCAAATTATGCATATAGCCTGGTCAACAAAACCATCAGGACTTTATAAGTCCCATTAATTTGAGAACTGAGCTTTACAGAGTCTGCCAAAGCACAGTCACATTTCTCTGCCCTGAACTCAGGGACTCCTCAACATGACATTTCCGAGCTGGAAACGCCATTGCTCGTAGCTAAATGAATCTTCCCCTAAGCATTTGCTTTTCAAGATATGAGTTTCCAGGAATGCGATACCACCCACTGCCAGCTGGGTACAGATATAAATAAAGAGAAATTTACCCTTGGATAAGGAACCAAATTTTTTTGTGTGTTTATGTATTTTAAACTTGGAGTTTCATCATTTGTTGTTGTTTTTTTTTTAAGTTGTCCTTTTAGAAGTTATTCAGAGATATGTTAAAGAGTGAATGACTTGCCTACATTTGCATTAATTAGGATTTTTAAAAAGTGTTTATAAAGTTCAGTGCAGTTGGTGAGTGCCCAATGGTCAATCAGCTCATCTCCAAATGCCAACCTCTTGTGTCCATGTATATATTCTTCCATATTTTCTCAGAAAACTTTTGTAATGAAAAAGATATGCTGTATTTTATGTAAAAATATTTTCAGTCACATGAAGTGTATCTTAAAGTTTTCAAAATTTTTTAACAAGATGATCAATAAAAGGTATTATTGCTGTCATGAGAGAATGATAAAGACAGTAAGAGATGTTATACATATATTATGTGTCAGTATATAGATACAGATAGTGAGTTTATGTTTACGAAATCTAATGCCCTTTGAAGCAGTAATGTAATAGGTAGGCTCTAAATTTATTTTCTAGTTCAAATCAAAATTAGCATGACTATTAACCTAAGTTTCTATCTTAATAGTAAATGTTGAAACAAACAACTACAAGTGCATACCTGTACATTTTTTCTTTAATTTTCTTTTCAAAAATGTTTGAAAGAAGACAGAGGAAGGATTAAAGCTACCATAGCAAAGACTGAGCAATAACAGAGGAAAGAAGCATCATCTTTCCTGCATATGGTCCTAGACACTTTAGACCCACTAGTCTTTTTGTTATTAGAGTCCTCTGAATAGTTCTTATTCAACAGAACTTGCACAGGTTTCTGCAAAGTATAAACATTCCTTAAGCATTATGTACATTTGGATGAATGGCATTTAAAAGATGACACTCTTAATCTCCTAGGAGCAACACCTCCATAATTGCTTGGTAATATTTTCAAAGGTACTTTATGTAACAGTAACTAGAATAAAATCATAGCAGCAAAAACACAGCTCACTTTCCTTTCTTCTTGAAGCTTTGAAGGTTCTATGGAAATTTTCTGCATCTCTAGAAGCACTGCCAATTCAAAAAAGTATTTATGGAGTATATACTGCATGCATAAACCATATTACTAGCATTTGTCTCTCATCTTACAGCTCAAAATATGATTTCATACACATAATCTAATTTGACCCTTGTAAGAAATATAAGGCTTCAAATATGGCTAGCAATTTCTTGAAAGCTGCAAAGACATGAAGAAAAAAAATTGTTTTTTCACACACATATAACACAATTCTCTTACTACTTAAACTGAACATCTCTTGCTGTACAAAGACTTAGGAATAGCACAGAGGTTTACAAATAGGAGGAGAAGGCATAGAGTCCTATATGTTTTAAGAGCTACAATCTACATGTAAGCCACTGAGAAGAGCTAAAGAGCCCTGCCTGTGTTTCCACAGACTCAAAGTTATGTAATTGCTATTTAGACTCCCAATACCAAATAAGATAATAAATGGTTGGACAGAAAACATTTTAAATCTTGTAATTTAAAAGAGACTTTAGTTAGCTGTCTTACTGGATGGCTTATTTTTCAAAATGTCTTATTGTAAATTATTTGATGGAGGAGATAATTTATAGTCAAGGATTCAACAGACGGTATGGAAATATTTCTACGACTGTAGATACAACATAAGTCTGCTCCACGGGAAAAATATTCCCCACTAGTAACGGACAGATGTGTTTTCTCTATTTACAGAATTATGTATTATTAGTAATTATTTTAAAACTGTGTGAGGAGTTCTGCTTACGAGTGAGAAAACCTCCTGCCCTAACAATAAGGAAAAGCTGGGTAATTTGCAACATCATGATTATTCTTGAGCTCCTAAGAAAGCTAAGATTGCTAAACAATATGAAATAATTACAATTACAAGAGGTATCTTTCCTCATACTGGAAATAAATTAATTTAGCAATCAATAGCACACTTCTAAATAGCCATCAATCAAAATGGAAGTCAAAAGCAAAATTGGAACATCTTTAATTGAATGAAAATTGAAGTACAACCTGTCAAAACTTGTGAGATGCAGTTCTTAGAGAAACTTTTATAGCATTAAATGTTTATTTTGGAAAAAATAAATGAGTGTCAAATTAACAATCAAAGATTCTACCCTAAGAAACTAGACAGAAAGAAAGAAAGAGAAAAGAAAGAAACTAGACAAAGTGGAAATTAAATCCAAAGCAAACAAAGGGAAAGCAACAATAAAGATATGGGTAGAAATCAGTGAAACTGCAATAGAGAAAAATCAACGAAACAAAATCTTGCTCTTTAAAAATTATCAATAAAATTGACAAATTTCTAGTCACACTGAACAAAAAATTACCAATATCAAGAATAAGAGAGTCATTATTAATGATAAGGAAAATGGTAATAAAGACGTATCGTAAGTGAACTAGTGCCAATAATTTTGACAACTTAAATAAAATGTACAAACCATTTGCAAAACAAAATAACAAACGCTCACTTGGGAACAAATAAATAAGCTGAAAATCTCCATAGAAAATTTAAAAAGTTGAAAGTCTTCTCACAAAGAAAGCTTCAATTCAGAGGGTTTTCCTGGTGAATTCTAAAACAAAAATTGAGGAAAAAATAATACCAATTCTACACAAACTCTTACAGAAATTTGAAGAGAAAACACTATGTGACTGAATATACGATGCCAATATTATTCAGATATCAAAATCAGATAAAGACATTACTCTAAAAGAAAACTACAGTCCTAAATCCCTAATGAATATAGACTCAAAGGATCTTGAAAATATTTGCAAATAAAACCAGCAATACATGTATATAAAGAGATAATATATCACCAAATGAGTCTTAAAAAGAGTGTAACATTGATTTAACATTCCAAATTAATGTTATTTGCCTTACTAAAAGACTAAAACAGCAAAACCATAGTCTCAATAGAGGCAAAGTAGAAGAGATGTGGAAAAATCATTTGACAAAACACAACACTCATCCCTGATTTAAAACTCATAGTTAGCTAGGAATTAAAAAACAAAACAAACAAACAAAAAAAAAACTTGAACTTTCTTAAAGGCATGTATCTCATAACAAAAAACAAAACAAAACGAGTAACAAAAATAACCTTACAGCTAAATATCACATAATGATCAGAAACTAAAGTCTTTATTCATTAGATGAGAAACAAAGCAGGGTGCATACATTCACCAATCAACCTTGTATTGGAAGTTCTAGATATTACAATAAGAAAAGATAAAGAAATAAAAGACATATAAAGCCTGAAAAGGAAGATGTAAGAGGCGAAAGATTCATAGGATCTAAAGAGAAACCAGAGTATGAAAAGGAAGATGTGAAGCTGTTTTTATTCACTGATGACATGATGACATGATTTTCTATGTAGAAAATCCTAAGTATCTAACAAATATTTACTAAATAATAAGGGAGTGTAGCAAAACTGTAGGGTACCTACTCGATATACAAAAATCAATTGTGTTTCTATATATTAGAAACAATTAGGAAACAAATTTTAAAACACCACTTTTAATAGCATCAAAAATAAGATATTTATGGATAAACAGATCAAAATCTCTGAAAGACCTACATACTAAAAATTACAAAATAAAGCAAGAAATTAAAGAAGATCTAAGTAAATGGAAAGATATCCCATGTTTATGGATTAGAAGATACACTAGTGTTATGATGTCAGTTCCCTCAAATTCAATTAAACATTCAAGGCAACCACAATCAAAATTCTAGCAGGTCTCACTGCAAAATTTGCAAGCTGGTTCTAAAACTTAAGTGATATAGCAAAAGGCCAGATTGGCAGTCTCAACCAGGGGACGTTTCCTTCCCAGGGGACATATAGCAATGTGTGAAGACATTTTGGTGGTTACACCTAGGGTAGCTGCTACTAGCGCCTAGTGGGTAGAGGCTACGGATGCTGTGAAACATCCTCTAATGCTCAGGACAGCCCGTCATAAACAAGAATTACCTGATGGAAAGTGTCAGTAGTTCCACAGCTGAGAAACCCTGGATCAGAAAAGCCAAACAACTTCAAAAAAGAAGAACAACAATGGATGACTCATATTACCTCACGTCCATGTGATACTGATGTAAAGGTGGATGCAGATATCAATAGAACAGAACAAAAATCCAAAAACTAATCCATATAGGTGAATAATTAATTTTCAGAAAGGGTACCAAGGTCTTCTCGACTTCTACTTCACATGATTTACAAAATTAATTTTAAACATATTTTAGATCAAAATGTAAATTCTAAATCTATAAAATTCTAGAGAAAAGATAGGAGAAAACCTCTGTGATCTTCAGTTAGGCAAAATTTCTAAAATAGGATTCAGAAAGCACAAACCTAAAATAAAAATCAATAAATACAACTTCATCAAAATTAAAAACAAAACAAAACAAAAAACCTATGCTCTTTGTAAGACCCTCTCAAGAAAATTGAAAGACTAGCACAAACAGTAACAAAGTATGTGTAACACCTATGTGGATATGTATCCAAAATAGATAAATTAATCTTGTAACTTAATACAAGACAAAAATTTAATAAAAATAAGTAAAATATTTGCACACTTTATAAATAAAGATGTATATCCAAATAAACGTATAAAAAAGATACTTGACATCATTAGTCATTAGAGAAAAACAAACGAAAATTGTGGGGAGGTGACTGACAACACAGGGGCCCATAGAACCTTTGTGGAATCATGGGAATATTCTATATATTGATTTTGACAGGGACCCTGTTTACAAATTTGTCAAAACTCATTGAAATGTACCCTAAAAAGGGTAAATCTTATGTTAACTGAATAAGTCAGACTAAGAGAGCAAACAAAAACTAGCTGTTGGTATTCCTATAAAATTGAAGAATCCAGATGTAGGAGCAATTAAAGCTCAAAACATTTGCAGTTCATCTACATTTTGCTGTTGTATAGCTTGGGCCCATACATAGCTGGAAGTTACAAAGAAAAGTATCTCAATATAAGGAAGTACTTGCTAACTAGCCCAAATGGAGCACATTTCTTGAAGAGGATATAGTTGTGTGTTTCTTAAAACATATTTTAGTAGCTGTAACAAAGAAAAAAATCCCATGGTCAAAAAAATCTTGGTTTAAACAATACTAAATATATATATTCTTTGCAGATCCTATTAGAGTCTTTAATTTGTGCCATGTGGGATCCCTGAAAGGGACTGTAATATCATCATGTAGTACAAAGGTGATGTTCTAGATGGCGATGACATTAAATGTCCTTTAAGGTTCTCTTCTAATGCTAAGACTCGTTAAGTTAAAAAAAAAATGCATTCAATGTCTTAGGCTGCGGCTTATAAATAATCACCAGAAATATAAATTCTTAATAGCAAGGACTTGTAGCATTCCACAGTGGCAGGGACAAAATGTTCTACTTCTTTCCTGTTCCTTATGATACAATGAAACACAGTAAATATTGACTGACTTAGATAGGAATAAAAGTTCCATCAATATGTAAACAAACCAAACACTGAAACAAAGTTGTATTGAAAGATCGTGTGGTATAGAATACACTATTCTTGCTATCTTTCCTAAAATATGTTTGCTGTTATATAAACTGTCTGCGCTCTCAGCACTGTTTGACTTTGAAAACATGGAAATGAGTCCACTTGACTCAGTATGAAGAGACACGTCTCAGGGAGGAAATCTCATTATTTCTTGTTCCTCCAATACCTGTGCTGGTAATCACACTCCTGTAGTTTCTACACCACTACTTTCGAGACTCAGAGAGGGGTGGAGGGACTGCTGCTGGGTAATGAGCTCCAACAGAGATAAGATTCCAACTTCAATTATAGAACATAGAGAAATATCTTTTCTGAACTAACAAAAATCTATTAAATCCTGATAAATTGTTTTTGATATTCAGCATTTAATAAAGGTAAGTGAAAGCAGAGAGAAAGAGGTTTTTTCCTCTTTATAATTTGTGATATGAGAATTATGAGGTAGCGTCTGTGATTTTGTTTACAACTGGCAAACGTGATGGTAGAATTCATCAGCATGCACCACAAGTCACACCCACACATTTATGTATACAACTGTCATTCCGGTCTTTGGGAAAGAATGCCATTAATGAACCTTATTGCATTTAAATGTTACAGGACTACAAATCAATTCAGGGAGATATGGCCCCTAAAAACAAGGTCTGCAATAGTCACTGCCATAAGATACTCAGTGGTGAATATTAAAAAGGCAGTGGAAAACGCACTTGAAGGAGAATGGAAATATTTAAGAAAAACATGTCAAGAAGAACCAATATGCATAATATATAAGAACTCAAGACTAGAAAAGACCTCTTAATATTTATTTTTACTTGATGGTAACACTTTGTCGAATCTAAGTATCTTTGGTCTTTTGTCTCATGTAATTCTTTGTTCTTTCATATATTTATTTAAAACTGTTACTTGGGCACCTAGAATATGCTAGGCTTTTTTTCCCCCCTAGGAGGAGGAGATACATCAAAGACAAAGACCCTCTAATAATGCAATGCAAAAACAAAAAGCCAAAGCAAAATAAAATGCAAATACCTACCCCAAAACACAATCTCTCCTCACTCTACCCACTCTGCTTCAGTCTCTACTGAATACACCCTTTTCACTCACGCACATTCCAGAATGAAATCAAGTTACTAATTTTAAAGGAGACTCCTACATGGTCTTACATATATTAGGAAAGAAGTGTCAGAACACTATTGGTTAATTTGTGCCACATTTTACCAAGCACCGAGGTTGTTTTAACAGTAGTGTTCTAAGGAGACCTGTGTACTTTGTTATGAAGGAAGGATGGATGGATGGATGGATAGCTGGAAGGAAGGAAGGAAGGAAGGAAGGAAGGAAGGAAGGAAGGAAGGAAGGAATTAAATCCTCCAAATTCTGGGGAGGATTAAAGTTTTGAAGACATTATTAATTAAATTAACTTCTAAATACATTGAAAAGAACAACTTTTACTTACTTTTTCAAATTATTGTTATTTTAATTGAAGTATAGCTGACACACATTGTAACATTCATTTCAGGTGTACAACACAATGATTCAACATCTCTGTACGTTACGCTGTGCTTACCACAAGGGTTAATTACCATCTGTTGTCAACACACACTATTACAATATCATTGACTATACTCTCTATGCTGTACCTTTTATTCCTGTGACTTATTCATTCCATAACTGGAACGAATTTTAAGATAATTTCCATTAAAACATAAGGCAGCTACTAAGAAAATGGAGAGTTAGAGCAAATGCACATATATTTAATTTTTTCCCTTTCCATCTGGGAAACATCAATACTTCTGGGAATAAAGTTTATCACAGTCTAATGATTTCTTAACATGTTTCAAATAATCAAATATAGCCAAGTATTTTGAAGTTGTTTAAATATTGGATTACTATTTCTTTTATTCACTCACTAATTCTTTCGACAAATATTTACTGAGCATTTTACTAGATTCCAGGCGAGGTGGTGGGGTCAGGGATTATGATGTGTAAAACGCGACTCAACTCTTGATTATGTGGAGCTTATAATCAGATGTAGAAGATAGACAAACATAATAAATACATATAGGATTATAAATGTGGTCAGAGTTATTAAAAAGTTTATGCCAGATAACATGAGAAAGATCTGTCCTTTTCCTTTATCATTTTTTTTTCAAGAAGAAAAAATACACTGGCAATTAACAGAATATTAGAGATTCAAGAAATTTCTTTCTATGATGGTGGGATAGTCTTCCTTACACTCTGCCTAGATCATCATCTAATAAAGTAAGCGGTCTTCACACATCAGTTAAACTGCAGACTCTGGTGAATTCAAGAAACAATAATAGTAATCCCACTGTTTTAGAGACACATGCATAAAATCTTTGTGCCGAAACACTGAACTTGTCTCAAATATAAATGCCAATTATTTACCTCTCTGAATTATCATGCATGAATTAGCCATAGATTTGATTTTATGGTTTCCTTCCTAAATTTAGATCTTCTGTGCTAACACTGGAATTATTTTATGAATAATTTTAAGTCTTATGGCGAAGAAGCAGCTTTCCCAGGAAAGTTTATACTGTATATGCAACTCCTACAGCAAGAACATCAATAAAACTGACTCGCTGAGGCAAAACACGCACATCAAATTCCCCAGAGCCAGCGACAAAGTAGACAGGTATGCAGAAACTATTGAATTATATATGCTACGGTTCAATTCCTAAGCTACTGACCAAAAGGAGAAGGCCGAGGTACTGGCTAGTGACAGCTGGGTTGTATTATCTATTGATGGTAGGAAGGACATTTTCTCGTAGGGAAAATCCTCTGATAACCCTCTATATTATCTCAGCACTTGCAGCATCATCTCATAGGTATAGTTACAACATAAAGGAGAACCTCTATGATGTTGGGTGGTTGTAAGAGGAAGATGCTAGAGTCCTTAATTTATTTGATGAATCATAATGCCAGAACCATCAAAAGTTTTGCTTTTTCCTAGTGAATGCTCCCTTGAACAACCCATAAAAGGTCAGCATGCTAGGCCATTAACACTCCCTTTCTCCCTTATCAATTACCACAAAACATAGTGTCTTAACTCACCGTGCATACACATCCAATAATTCTCTTTAATGGTAATGAAAGTTCAATACATTAATCATAAAGATAATTCAAGAGACATGAATCGAAGCACTTTTTAAATCAGTCTGAGACCTTTTTTGCAACATAAGTCTAGATTTACATTCAGATACTTGTTCAACTAGAAAATGTGGCAGATTTTTTAAAATATATTTTTCTTGCCAACTATCTCTCTGTATTACAGATGATCCGGCAGGTTGCCTCTTAAATTGTCAAAGGGTTAGTTGGCTATTTGTGATGAAATCTGACACAGAAACACTTTCCATTTCTTCTCAAAGATGTTACAGATCACTTACCAAATATTAATATTCTGAGATCCTTAACTGTTGCAACCGGATCCAGCAGGCAATCAAATAAATTTCTCTTACTAATGCATTTTTAAACATGATTTAAAACTTGAGACATTTGTCACAAAATATCAAAATGAAAACTAAGAAAAATATGTAATATTAAATGTTGCTACATTTGTACAGCTACAATTCATGTCCTAGTGATTTCTGAAAGCCAACCCTTTGGTTTTATGAACCTTTCAATAAGTTCTATAGAGAATAATAAATACGCAAAATTTTTAAAATTTCTGTATATTTTTACATGGACACTCCACAACTACACTGCATCTAACCCAGACATACATTTTGCTGAATCATCTTTCTTTAAAGAGAATCTAAACTAAATGCATTTTTGGAAATTGGGGAAAAAATCTCAGATCATCAAAAGCTTGAAATGATTTTGGACTCATAAACGTATTAAGAACAGATCTTTGTAAAATAAGAAAAGACAAATCACAAAATTCTAATCCTTGAAAATATTTCAAAACCATTATAGTTCTGATAGAATTGCAACAGAATCCATCAAATAGATTGTTTACAAAACAGAAATATTTTTTTGTTGTCAAATCATACCCTCTCTTGCCAGCTAGAACCTGGAAAGGTTTACAGAGACCTAGTGCTATCATGAGAAGAGAATGTGGATTTCATGCACATAAAGAAAGAGTAGATTTCTCAAGGAAGTCCTAGATGTCAAATGTCCTTACACAAACTGTAAAAGATAATGGCAGGCAGCTGTCATGAAAACAGTGGTTTCATAATCCATAGCACCATCAGAAGTCAGAGATGATAACTGTATAAAGATCTGTTGATGAGCCATACTCACATTTTATTTATTTATTTATTTTTAAAGATTTTATTTTTATTTATTCAACAGAGAGAGAGACAGCCAGCGAAAGAGGGAACACAAGCAGGGGGAGTGCGAGAGGAAGAAGCAGGCTCATAGCAGAGGAGCCTGGTGTGGGGCTCGATCCCATAACGCCGGGATCACGTTCTGAGCCGAAGGCAGACGCCCAACCGCTGTGCCACCCAGGCGCCCCCATACTCACATTTTAGCTAGAAATCTCTACTAATGAATAAACCTTTGGTAAATGTGTAAGCCTGAGATTCTTCCTGACCCACAAGTTATTTTTTTTTTCAGTACCCTAAGGATATAGTCAAAAGTAGGGTTTACTAAGATTTCTTGACTGGTTACCTCACCTTTATACAGGAGCACACTTAAACCCACCTCAAAACCATTCCCGTTTCCATACCTAGGGGGAAGTTTAATTTCTATTGAGAGCCACAGAAAATTTTCAGCCTAAGCTTTGCATATGATAAAGGGACATTATCTAGGAGCTCAGTACTACATTCAAGTAGAGAACAGAAATCAGGGAACACTCTGAGAATTAGTAATATCAAAACTAGAACCAAATGATAAATGTATCACACCTCATTTCTCCTTGCTTTTCACTCTTTACTCACTGAAATACTTAAGACAAGAATCTAAATGAGTATACTGTACAAAACATATGTGCCAGATATGAGCCAACCAAAAGAATTTGCCAGAAGGTTGGCAATGATCAGTCAATAAAAATAAGTAGGAAAACAATAATGGCAGCAATCACACTCAGAGCTGTAACCAAGAAACGAGATACTTTAATGTTACTACCTGTGCTTTATTGTTCATAATTGGATATTATATACCACTTCTCTTCCAAAGTTTTCCAACAATCTATGATTCAAGACTAATGTAAGGCATGCTGACAATTTTAATTTGAAGAGCAGAGAGAAAGGAGAGAGAAAACTTCAGAGATTACCTTGCTCACTAAAGGCATTTTTGTCATTTCGCTTCTTTTTTAGGGAAACACCCCTGGAAATCTTCAGAAATCAAAATACAGACTAAAAATAGGACATCTACAAATGTGTGCCAGATGTATCATATCTAGGGCTTTTCTCACCCCAGGGTATTTGCCAACTCCCACTTGACACATCCCAAATATTTTTAGCACTTCAAAGTCTCTTACTTATTGCTGGCACAGCTGGTAGCTAAAAATACTTATACTGTATAATGCTACTTTATAAATCAAAGATTATTTTTCTAAGTATCATTTACGCAGAATATGCTTTCATAATGGGAGCTCAGGTAGAAGCAGTTTATCTGAGAATGGAGAAGGTCAGAACAAGAAGGCCAAGCAAAGTGAAGACCATTCTACAAGAATGAAAGGGTGGATAGGACTCAATTTGCTACATTTTCAAAAGAATCCTAATGACTGGACTGTCTAGTGTAGCCAGAGTGGACCTAGCAGCTTGGAGATCTATGGATGGGTAATGATAACACAGATGAGATTAGGTAGGAGCTATGGGGGACACAGTAATGGATAAAGTGGGATTCAGGGAGAGAAAATACAGGCTCTTGGGAGGCTGAATAGTTCTGTTATGAGAAAAATTAAGCAAGTACAGCAAAAATGTAAATGCATGGTCATTTAAGGACACGGTTCAGACAAGGTACTGTTTCTATTACTATAAATGAGGAAGTAATGAGGGTCTGATTGTGAAGCCATCAAAGGGGGCAAAAGTCACTAGGAAATATATGTGCTTGAAAGAGAAGTGGTGATCACTTGGGAAAAGGCTAGAAACCAATTATTGTAAACTGTAATATCCAGATCACAGAAGAAACCAGGGAGAGGGGAGGAGACAGAGAAATTCTGCAGTCAGTGAACTTGTGTTCTATGACAGGACTCGTCTCAAGGACAGGGATAAGGTAAAGCCGGTTCTCAGGCTGCCTATAAGATGAGAAACACCTAGGGTCATGGATTCAAGCAGTTCTCCACATACGTTTCACTCAGGACTCCAAGTGCGCACGGTGTCTTGGCCCATCAACAAGGTGATGCTCCTCTTCACATATAGAAAGCATTGAATAAAAACCCCTCTGGGTTTAAACCACAATATTGTTTTCTACTACAAGCACTGCCCTTTGTTCCTTTAATAAGGTGAGCCGGCTTTCTCAGAAATGCATCTGAGTTTCTGAACTCTGTTTTGACCAAATACGTTTATTTCTATATGGAATTTAATCAGAGTCGTTAACAGCATTTGATTCTACAGAATGAATATTCACGCGCGGCTGCTCCGATGCATGCTTTGAATAGGGCACTTCCAAAAGCTGGCTCTGAACGACCGCATCCAAATGATAAAGTCTCAAAATTTGGAAAAACCAATCTGTCAATTTGGGCACTGCTTTCCTGACCAGGGCACACCTGGAAATACAGGAACACTTCCAACAGGATCTTGAAGGACCTCGTTCCTCTTCAGCCAACCGCCAGGATGTATGAGCTGCCACTCGCTTTTTCATTCTTTTGGGGAGACCTGCACTTGTGTAACAAACCACAAAGCAGCTGTTTCTTTCTTTTTTCCTGGCAGCCATCAAGCTCAGATCTGTACTTTAGCAGAAACTAAGATGTATGAATAAAACTGGATGTTCTCTCGTTTTTTTCTTTTTTAATGAAATCAGAGACCCAAAAACGTTTAGCAAAAATACAAGGTCTATATAAATGCAAGTTGCTGTGTTCTTCGATTGGTGTCACAGGGAATTCTGAAGCAGGATTAAGAAAATCACCCAGTGGTGGTATCATGGACGTTTCAATGTTGGACAGGGGGAGAGATGAATTAGGAAATGCCAGTTAACAAGAGTGGGGTACAGTATTACTCTCCTCTCACCTCCAATGAGGACTTTGTAAAGAAATCATGTCATGTGGATAATTTCTTTAGCTTTGAGCAGAGTTAGATACACCTGCCTCAGGTTCCCCAGAACTTGACGACTGAAATCCCTGATGGTCTCCACCCTTTACCTCAAGCTGTGCCTTGATCAGCTTTACCAGGGACTTCAGCTTGCTCTCTGGAATGGAGTGATACGTTCTAAACTGTCACATACTGCCACTGTCGCTGTAGTTCCTACTTGCTTCCTGCCCAGAACGGGTTTCTGCTTTAAGTTTTTGGCCTAGAAAACCCATTTCTTTCCAAGACCTGACTCCAGTCTATACGTCTAGATTTCCCATAGCATGCCTTCTATTTCACTCTGCCTGATAGGAATCATGCCACGATTGTGAAGATCATTTACGATCATGATCTTATACTGATTTTAGTCTTTTCTATGTGCTGGGCTTTCTCTTCTGCTGTGCTTTGACTTGTCTGCTGGATCGGAATCTTCGCCACTGACACCTGACCGCTCTTGGCTAACTTACCCTATCCTTTCTTCTCTGTGCTTTCAAGGGCACAGCTGCTCCTGCAGGGGCCAGCTGCTGCAGCCAGACTGAATTCCTCAGCTCTGAGAAGGGCATCCAGCAATGATTGTTTTCTCTTTTCCATTATCCTTGTTTTTTGTTTTTTTCTTTTTTTTTTTTTAATTTCAAGTACCTCTTGTACATGAGCCATCTCCAATTACAATAAAATACAGGCAAATAGAGGCAATTCTTAACTCAAATATGGGTTGTTTGCAGAATGGTCACTCAGGAATGCATTTTTCTCTCAAAAACAATGCTTTAATTAGTAATTATATCTTATTTTCAATTTATTATGTGCTAACCAAAACATTTAACTCCTAAGGAAACTAAACTGTGGGTATAAAGGGATACTGCAGAAGATTCCTGCCTATATCACTACTGTCCAAAGCAGCCATACTCTTTTCCTCTTATTCATAACCCCCTGGAAACTATGCTATCCTCAGGTACTACCACTGCCCCCACAACACGGTTGTGGGCCATCCACATCAGAAAAATCGGAGTCGATGAGAGCAAGGACCATCCAGAACTCCAGGCATATGCTGTATGTGCAGTGAGAGAGCAGGGATGCGGTACTGGATCGGTCTGCCAGTGCTGCTATAACAAAATGGTGTGGACTGAGTGGCTTAAACTATAGAAATTTCTGTTCTCATAGTTCTGGAGGCTAGACGTCCCAAGATCAAGGTTCCAACAGTTTTGGTTTTTCCTGAAGCCTCTCTCCTAGATTTGAGGATGGTCATTTTCTTGCTATGTCCTTGCATGGTCTTTCCTCTGTGAGCACAATTCCTTGGTGTCCCTTTGTATATATAAATTTCCTCTTTTTTTAAGGACGCAAGTCAGATTGGAGTAGGGCACAACCTAGTGACCTCCTTTTAACTTAATCACCTGCTTAAAGACTTTATCTCCAAACAGGGTTACATCCTGAGGTGCTGGCGTTTAGGACTTGAGCACATGAATTTAGGAGGACATAATTCAGCCCACCACAGCTAGGAAGCACCAGTCTGCTCAAAGGTGGCACAGGCCCTAGTATGGCAGGATCCATGTGTAAGTGATGATGACCTCAGAGCAGAGCAGTGACCAAGGTACTCGTGCTTAGCTTGTAAAACATATTTATTGCTAAAACCCTTACTGATGTGAGACCTGGGAATCTAATAAATAAAAATAATTCACTGGCAGAACATTGGTGACTAATGCTAAGTAGTACCTATATCACGACACACAAGGATTGGGGGAAAAGAAGTGTTTTAACCAAATGTAGACCCACAGCATAGTCCTAGATCAATTTTGTTACAAGTTACTTGAAAGAGTTCAGTGACTTCTAGACATTGTTTAAAATCATAGCTATCATCAATCAAAATTAAAAAACAAGTAATTTATTCATCAAATCTAAAGTATTTACCATGCAAGTCAGAGTTTCAGATGCTGGTTGCACAGGAGTGGACAAAACAAAGACGTTCTGCTTCTCATGGAGACTGTTGGGTAACAGAAGAGATCATGAGCAGAAAGGTAGGTATGTATTCACAGTAATTAGAAATACTATTTCTATGAATAAAAACAAAGTTGAATGTGGAGACAGAGTTACAATAGTGTTATTTTTTGTCCTAAATAAAATGAGGGAGCCGTGTGCATCTCTACAAAAGAGCTTTCCAGGTCGAGAGTTTAGTGGTGCCAAGGCTTGGTTGTTTGAGGAACAGTTAGGAAATTACAAGTGTGAGCCGGAAATCAGTAAGACACAACCAAGCAGAGGTAGACGACACCTTGATGTAAGGAGGCATAGGGAAAATAATCTTTGCCAAACATGTAACAAATAAATGGCTGGTGTTTATAGTACATAAAGAGCCTCTATAAGATGATGAGAAAAGTACAAATGAAGGCATAAGAATAGGGCAAGTCAGAGACAGGGAAATCTCACAGGTCAATGAAAATATCTCCAAGATACCATGCAGATAAGGAATTGCATATTCAAACAGTAACTGCATATGATAGTTTTTCGCACATCAGATTATTTTGGAAAAGGAGGAGGGAAGAACAGATAAGAAATGACAATATTTAGAATGGCAAGAATGCATGTAATGGACACTCTCACAAATGACTGCTGGGGATGTAAATGGCTTTAGCCATTTTTGAAGACAATCCAGCAATCTTTTAAACATACACACATCCTCTGGCCCAGCAGCTCCATTCTTGGAAATCTACCCTAGAGGAAAAAGTGTACCAACTGGAAAGCTGTCTGTTGAAACATTATTTGTAGTCTCAAAGCAAAAACACAGCTAGAAACAACATAAATGTGTATCACTACAATGGCCGCCTACATCACAGTACATACAACTTATAAAATATTATACAGCTACTTAAAATAATGTTTTAATTATTTTTATTGACCTAGAGGAGTATCTGTGATATCTTAAACAGAGAAAGCAAACTTATCTGCTATAATCACATTTTTGTAAAATAAACTTAAAGATACTTCCATTTTATACATGTTTATACTTATTTCTATGTTTGTATGAGGACAGATAGACTAAGGTAGAAGGACATATACCATATTGATAATATGTATTGCCTCAGAAGGAAAATGTGGAAGATGATAAAATTTATCAGTATTATTTTTTAAGTTTTTATTTAAATTCCAGTCATTTAATATATAGTGTTATATTAGTTTCAGGAGTATGATGTAGTGATTCAACACTTCCATTATCATCCTGTGCTCATCACGACAAGTACACTCCTCATCCTCCTCACCTATATCACCCATCCCCCATCATCTCCCCTCTGGTGACCATCAGTTTGCTCTCTATAGTTAAGAGTTTGTTTCTTGATTTGCCTCCCTCCTTTTTTCCCCTATGCTCACTTGTTTTGGTTCTTAAATTCCACATGAGTGAAATCTTATGGTATTTGTCTTTTTCTGACTGACTTATTTCACTTAGCATAAAACTCAACACCCAAAAAATGAATAATCCAGCATCTGAAAACTCTGACTTGCATGGTAAACACTTTAGATTTGATTAAAAAATGGGCAGAAGACATGACTAGCCCTTTTTCCAGAGAAGACATATAACTGGCCAACAGACATATGAAAAGATGCTCAACAACACTGATTATCAGGGAAATGCAAATCAAAAGTGCAATGAGGTCACCTCAAACCTGTCAGAATAGCTAAAATCAGCATCAGAAGAAACAGGTGTTGGTGAGGATGTGGTGAAAGGGGAACCCTCTTGCGCTGTTGGTGGGAATGCAAACTAGTGCAGCCACTCTGGAAAACAGTCTGGAGGTTTCTCAAAAAGTTAAAAATAGAACTACCCTATGATCCAACAATTGCACTACTAGGTATTTACCCAACGAATGCAAAAATAATAATTCAAAGGGATACATGCACCGCCAAGTTTATAGCAGCACTATCTACAATAGCCAAAATATAGAAACAGTCCAAGTGTTCACCGACTGATGAATGGATAAAGATGTGGTGTATATACAATGGAGAACTACTCAGCCATAAAAAGAAATGAAATCTTGCCATATTCAATGACTTGGATGGAGCTAGAGAATATTATGCTAATCACTATTATTTTTACGTAAAATAAAAATATGTATTCAAGAGATATTTGCACTAAATCATACCCTTTAAGGACACTTAAGAAGGGATACATTTCAACCACATTTTTTGTCTCCACAGCACCATATAAATGATTGAACGTTTCAGTAAATTGATCATTTTGAACAAGTTAAATCAGTTACTTTGTCTTAGATAAATGCAACCATAATTATGTAAATATAAAAGAGGGTTACATGAAAGACTTTTCCATTTATTCTGACAGCATTAAATTACAAGACAATTGTCTATAATTGACCACTGTGAATCTAGTTTTTAAATAAAACTCACCAATAAGCAGAGTTTAAATGGAAAAAACTTAATGGTAACTTGATCCACTAGTGGGAAATTATTATCAGGCAGTCCTGTAGCATAGAACCAAGATAGCATTCTAGAAGTCTATATGGTCTCTTACATACAAACAATAATGAACACATTCTCTCTCTCAGATTTCTTTATAAGTCAACTCATGTCATCCAGGATCCTACAACAGAAAGCCTACATCCATCTTATCTTTGTTTTCAGATACAAGTAATGAGATTCTCATATGCTGAACCTTGTAATTAAATGAGAATACAGGGGCATCTGGGTAGCTCAGTTTGCTAAGCATCTGCCTGCAGTTCAGGTGATGATCTCCAGGTCCTGGGATCTAGCCCCATGTCTCTCTCTCTTTCTCTCTCAAATAAATAAATAAAATCTTTATAAATAAATAAGAATATAAAGTGATGATGAACAGGAAAACTATGAAATATAAAGTGCTTCTCTGTGAGTTATTTTGTTCTCAGTAAGTACTTAATCTATTAGAATTGGATGTGGTTTAAAATCCTGCAGTTTTATATGTCCTTTATTTAGATACTCAAATATTTTTTTTCCAATTTCAGAAACATGAGATGGATAACTTACATCTAATTTATTAAAAGGCCATAAATTGAATTATTTTTTCTTGAAAGTATAATTGAAAACAAAAGAAGTGCAGCATTTAATTTCAGCCTTTTTAATCAATCCATTGCTATCATGAAAATCACATTGTATAACATTGATTGCTGTCACGTAGGTGGTTGTAAGGTTCACACTGTACATCCTTCACAAACTATACAATATATTTACCCATGAGGCAAATCAGAAAAAAATATTCATTAAAATTAAAATAAGGGCTAATTTTTGTAAGATTTGAGAAAATTACTTTTGATACATAAATGTCATTTTATCAACATATGTGTATACAAATGAATTACACAGATAACTCTCAGCATCTTCTCATAATAATTTTATAAATGCAACAGTCTAGTAAACATTGATCTGACTATCCTTCATAAAAACTGAAATTTCAAGGGCTAGACTGACTTTAGAATTGAGAGTTGTAATGACCACAGCATAAAGTGAAAGGCACAGGGTTTCTCATAGCTAAAATCTCAGGGAGAATGGCTATCAAATCATCATATCTAACTGAGAAATAGGACAGTTTCCAGGAAAAAGTGTTGATAAACTATTCCAGTGGTAAAGAATAATAGTGAGTTCTAAATGCACATCTCATGCTTTACTTCAGATATTAATCTTCACATCCAAACAGACAGTAACAGGATAGGAAGAACAGACAGGGTGAGGAGATTCTGAAACGTGTTGATTCTGAAGCTCTGTCATAATCTTGTGCCATTTCCTTCTCACTACAGACTGTTCCCAGAAGGTACCATCTAAGCAGGTATTCTGAAAATAAGCCAGAAGTGTCACTAAGTTTATGTCTTGTTCCCTAGGAGGAAAGGGTTTTTATCAGCTAGTGTCTGATTCATTTCTCTACCTGTTATTGGGGATACTTACAAGAATAAAAGAAGGCAGGTTGACCTGGTCTAATCTTCTAGTAAACACGCTGGCAACCAACCTCCCCAGAAACAAACAAATGGCATGTGTTAGAAATAGAGTCTTAATCCATAAAAGTCTTTTGGTAGGTGGTCCATGGTTTGGGATATCAAGATTTCTTCTAGGAAACAAACCCAGAACCTATGGATTTATGGAGTATGGATTCTTATAAATGTCACACAAGCTATAAAATTATTTACATATAAAAGGAGATGTTTCATTGTCCAAAAGGTTCCCTGATGAATGACTAAGGTAGAAGGACATACCTCAATATATACATCTTCCATTATTCTGGGCCAGAAGGTGCATTTGATGGGAAAAGGAAGAACCTTAAAGCTAATCATGGAGTCCCAGGGACCTCCAAGATTTACCCATTTCTCTACATTGTTTATGTCGTATGAATTGTTAGTAAACCTTAATATTTAACTTGACCATCCAGTTCTGTGTTAAATTATTTCTCCTCTTCCACCAGCTATATATTTCCCTCTCTGTGTATCTTTACCTTATCCATCTACCAGGTCTTAAGCACACCTATTCACTATCCCTCCATCATCCCACCTCATACTCACCCTTCTCTGATACAAGAGAATCTTAACATTGTATAGCCAAAAAGGTCTTGGTGACAATCTCATGCAGTTTCCTCATTTTATCGATGAGGATACTGATTCCCAGAAAAATTATGTGACCTATGATGATAATTTCAGGTGATACTG
The DNA here is from genome assembly GCF_023065955.2 of Ursus arctos. NCBI lineage: Eukaryota > Metazoa > Chordata > Mammalia > Carnivora > Ursidae > Ursus > Ursus arctos. The sequence continues at coordinate 30,477,963 of NW_026622985.1, read as the reverse complement.
TAGCTCTTGCTAACCATGGGCTTTGAGAATTTATTCTCTGTTGATTTGGGTTGGTATGCAAATATTTACATATCTCATGTCTTTAGGCTATGGAGTCTTATCATCTAGGGACTATGACTATTTTATTTTAATTGTTCTCAGATAATTATATATCTGTAATAAAATGTTCAATAAATATGCACATGGATGAATGAATAATTTTCTGTATCTATGAGTTTTGCACTAGATGATGGCCTATGTACTTAAATCATCATCAAAATCCCCTTGTAATTTTGATTAAAGTTCAGTTTTCCAGTTTTTTCCTTCCAGCTTCCCCCTCCTGCATGCAACATAAATACCTACTTCCTCTGAGTAGATACAGATTCAACAGATTTATGGTAGATCCTGAAACTCTTATTTTATAATACCTCAGGATATTCTGATGCTGAACTAGGTTTAAGAGCAAATGAACTAGATGATTCAATAAGCTGACTTCTAAGTCTAAATTTAAGATTTAATCTACTTATAGAAGAAATTATTCTCTAATGTAGGGTTTATTCTACACTACGTGTATTTATAAAATGTGTTTCACTCATGAAGTTCTTCAGGCAAGTTGGTATAAGAATTTTTTATTACAAATAAAACTTAAATGTGCATGTCCCATTGGAAGTAGGTTACAAGCATCATCTATTTATAATATATTTACTTTAGGATTTATAGTAAGAAATGTAATATAAATCACTGTTATGTTGTATTCAGTGGAAGGATTAACTGTTTTTCCTAAAGGATGGAAGTTAGGCTTGTTTCCTTTTACGTAATCTGCTGTGTGTAGGGTTGGGGGTGATTTTGATCTTTGGCCTATCTGAACTATGAAGTGTATTTCCTGTAACAATTTTGCAGAACATTTATTAAAATTATAGCTTCCTCTTTATTAGGCCCATACGAGAAATATCTCTTATGTTTCAGTATTTCTAGATAACTGGTTTGTTTTTATCTAGTGAAGAGAATAAAACAAATGATCCTGTTTCTTATTCACATTGCTCCCTAGAGAGCTGAGAGTCAAATTTAAGGCTCACCTTTAGCAAAAATAAGCGCTTTACAACACACATTTGTTTTGCTAACTTCTCTCCTTGCTTCATTTTAAATTGTTGTAACCACATTCCTGTCTCCCCTAGATTTCATGTACTTACCTTTTCTCATTTAGTAGACACGGGTTTGCATACTGCCTTGAGTACTTTTTAGAACAGTAAAAGAACAATTAATTTCATAGTTACACCAATGCATTTATCTCAGGAGGCTATTGGATACTGTATCTGAAAACAAACTTGGGATTCAGTGGTCACAATGGACTGCAGTCTAGCTCATTTGTGAGTCAAGACTAATAGAACACTGACCCCCCTCACCAGATCAAAACCTGGCTGTAGCCAGAGAGCACAAGATCTTGAAAGTTACTAGGTGAATGTTAGTAGTAATGTTATATCCGTGGTAACAATGCTTAATGTGATTCTAGTATGTACAATTAATACCATAAGACCAGGAGCTAATTTCCTTCTGAATTATTATTCCTTCTGAATTATTAATACACTTTTATAGACTGCACTTTCTAAATTACAAGACAATTATTAAGGAAGGTCCTGATTTGTGATTATTTTTTTAAATAGTTCTAGATTTTAAAGTTTTTTTAAAAACCTTCTGCGCTAACTTCAATACACACGGTGGTTGTCTTTAGCATTAAGAAGTAATGCCATTCTTTACGATGCTTGGATTGTATTTATCCAAAGTTCTTTCTACATTTGTCAGGCTTCCCTCATAACATGCAGGCTCAGAGCTCTTGGATGTTTTCTTTTTTGAACTGCTTTGAAGGATGGACCTTCACCTCTGGTGGGTTCTGTACTTAACACATGTCTGAGTACAGATTCAACTACTTTTCTTCTCTACTGATCTGTGTAATGATTAGGATATAGGAGGTCATGACTGACATTTAGAATCAGGCTTGTCTCAGAATTTAGGCTGTTAATCAGAATTACTACACTAGGGAAATCTATTACTTTTGCAGTTTAAGTAATGCCACGGTAGAAGTGTATCTGGATCACAGATTTTTGAGTCAGTCTAGGACCAGATTTACGTGACGCAGGAAGCAGACTATCCTAAAACCACTTTCATTCAATTTTCAAATTTTGGAATCACACGAATAAAAATAGAGCTACTTGTGAGCCAATATAACAAGTCTTTAAAAAATATAAGTCATTCTCCTGCCTTCATCTTAAATTTTGTACTCACAGAGTGCTGCGTTTGAAGGGGACAAAATGGATGCTAACATGTCCTGCTTTAAGAATACTGCCCTTCTCAGTATATAGGATATTGGCACTCTTTTGTTCCAGAGTACAACGTCCTTTTCTGGTTAACAACTGAGTCTGACTTCCATTTTCTCATGCATCATTAAAATGTCTTTTCCTCTCTATTTCAATGAATGAATCTGTTTCATATTACCCAAATCCTAATTATTTTAAGATTTTTTATTTCATTGCACTTCTTTGTGAGCAATTATGGCTTAAAAACATCGACAGTTTATAAGAATAATCTCTTTCTAAGACTCTTCAAGCACAGAAAGAAGGATCTAGAAATACCCTTACGATAACGCCACAGTTATATTTAAACATGAAGCTCTAATGTGAAATATAACACATCCATAGATAATAAATAATATGAGTGAGTTTTGAAAGCTGAGCAATATTAAGGATTCCCCCAAAATTAAACATTATTTTAACGAACTTGATTTTCACAGCTCAAGTCAACTAAAAATTTCCATTCCTCTGTTTGTCTTTTGCTGAGTCTCATATATTTCTTTGAGGTGTTTCATATTTCCATAAGAAATATAGTCAGAGAATTCACTATAAAAGTAGATGTATATACATCCAAACTCACTAAGAAACACTTGTTTTACTACAGCATCAGGAAGAATCTATATTTTCTTCCAAGACCTTAGACACTGAAGCCACGGAACATTTTACTGAAATAAAAATTCATCTTGACTTACCAATATATGTACAACCAGTCTGACTCCCACTCTAGAAACACCATGTCAGGAGCATAGTCTCATTAATTACATTAACTTTTGAATATGAAGAGGCATGAATGACACTTAGAATTCATTTTTCATAAAGAGATTTTAAATCTTATTGCACCATTTTATTTTAATGTAAACATTTTCTTTAATTGTTGAAAACTGAAATAAGATTCCAGTGAAAAAAACACTCTTATTTCTCAACTCTGCTGAGCAAATAGAGCAATAACTCAATGAAAGAATAAGTATGAAATATAATGTAACAGATATCCCTTGAATTAATCAGCCAGTGGTGCTCCTGAGTTTTGACTTGATAGTAAGAGATTATAAAATCTCCTCATCATAACGTAACTGAACCAAAAAAAACTACAAATACAATTGCTTATATAATTCAAACACCGCCAGTAATTCTAATATTCTATACTTCTTTAAAAGCACACGCCAATGCATTCTCACGTTTCTTTAAAAGGATTTACTGAACTATGAAACCCAACTAAGGTTCCCTAAATGCTTATCTTGTCCTTTCTGCACCACATTAGCACCACTGCTGATGGCTTATCTTGCTGAGTTTCAAAATGCGCTAAGTGAAGAGAAATTCTATTATCTTCCCGAGAGAAATTATTCTCTTTTATTACTCAAGTTTCATTACCACGGTAGTTTTGGCTGATAATAATACCAGAGTATTTCTTACCTTAATTTATTTTTATTATTTCGAGCTAAATCTCAAATTAATAATTTCTTTCCTTAAATTGGTACTTTCCTCTCAATCAGATATTGACTAATTTTGAATTCTCCCACCCATTTCTTGACCTATGCATTCTGAACAACACTCATCTTTAAATCATCTCGGATTTCTTTCAATTTGCTCACAAATTTATTCTTTTTTTTTATTTTTTTATTTTATTTTTTTTATTTGGCAGAGATAGAGACAGCCAGCGAGAAAGGGAACACAAGCAGGGGGAGTGGGAGAGGAAGAAGCAGACTCACAGCGGAGGAGCCTGATGTGGGGCTCGATCCCATAACGCCGGGATCACGCCCTGAGCCGAAGGCAGACGCTTAACTGCTGTGCCACCCAGGCGCCCCTCACAAATCTATTCTAATTTAAAAATAAAATAGGATGGAAGAAGTGGCAGCAAGTTTTCAGAGCCATATCCCCAAATCCTGTGGCAAAGAACTACCACCACCCACATTTTTTGGTATTCTATCATCAAAAGTTAGTACTTAGTGATTACATGTAGCCTGGCAATCTTGATGCAATTTACAAGATCCTCAGAAAATATCTTATAATCATCGTTTTACTAAGGAAATAGTTGAGTATCTATGAGAGTTGTATAATGGGTGTCATTCTATTCTGAGAACAGAATCTTGGTCTCCTGATTCCAAAGATACACATAAAAAGAGCAAGCTGTTGAATCTCTTATTTCCACCTTAATCAAATAATATACCAGACAAAAATGCTGTACACAACTGGGGAAGATCCATAACAGAAACTTCAGCTGTATTTTCTGTTAGAATCATTACATTCTTCATTAGCTTCAACATGTACAATTGTGGCCTTTGTACAAATACCAGCACTTTAATATGTGCCAACATCAATGTCACTACTGTATTCAATGTGCTCAGCTCATGTAAATATTAATTTCTTTAAAGCACATTATATTTTAGCTAGTTTTTCAAGGTGAAGAATCTATGCCTGAATACGTGAACAAATAATCTCCCACTAAAAACAATACAATAAAACTCATAAATATACATATACCCTTAATATGTGTGATACCATATTTCTTTCAAAACTATACTGCATAATTTTCTTAAATTTTGAGTGGATGTTGATGATTCATAATACAAGATGTGTCTTAAAATATAGAGTATTCTGTTTGATAATGTAACAGACTAAAGTGTTACTAGATAAAGGACTTTATAATTATAACATTCCAATGTTATTATGACAGAAATAAAAGGCACAGATTAATATGATATCATCTAACTTGTATAAATTAAGTAGGTATTCCTCTAGATTTCTAAATAGCGAGAGAGAAATAACCAGTAGCACACGATGTTTACATTTTATTCTATGGAGTCAAAGACATAATTGCCAGTGATCTTTAATTTTGCTTTGTCAAAAGAAAGGCTACCAAGATCCATGGGATCTCCTAAGCAGTTCAGAAGCAACAAAGCAACAGTGAGACAATTATAGTCAATTGGACCACAGGTACGGCTTTCATTACTGATACCATCGCAACAGATTCCAATGTACAAGGTGCTCAGAAAATACCTTATACCTTTACTTGAGAAGTCCTTGAGTATTTATGAGAGTTGATTATAATTCATTCATAGTTACTAAGTGAGGTGTGACTGTTCACACCTGAGCTGTCTGTATTTTGACTCAATATTTGATATAACCTATCCATGGAGAATCTGGGATCCAGTTCTATACATTAATTTCGGTATAAATAACAGAACACATAAACTCAAACACCTCCCATATATTTTATACCGAAGTCAAAAGGGTCTTTGAAGTCAATATAGGTCAATAACTTTCCAAAAAAACCTTTCATTTTAAATGACCCGTATATTTTTTTAAGCCAAGAGAAATATTTTTCATTCTTTATAAGTTTAAGATGATTTATAATCTTAAATGTATATATTCCAAACATGTTATTGAAGCCATTTGAATTATTTTGATACCATTAAATAACTTTTTTTTTCACTGTAGGGCACAAATTCCTTTATAACATTTTTGGACATATTATTTTAAATATATTACATCATAGGCTTGTTGCAATATACACATTTCTGTGACAAACCTATAATTTCAGCAAGTGTCTAATTTTGGTAATGCACTTAACTACTACCATTAAATAAATAAGTACATTCCCATTCTTTCACTTCTTCTCTATTTTCAATATAACACTATTTAAATTTTTTCCAGATTTTCTTTTCTAGATCGTACTGCTAAGTTCCAGGTATTAAAAATAATTCACTCTCCATTAAACTACATTTCAGGATTCAACTTCTGCAAGGTCCTAAAACAGAAAGAGTAAATTTGAAACAAAAATCTATTTCTGAAAATTGGGTAATTCATAAATAGATACCTAATATAATTTTCTTCCATTATTCTTCCTTCTATTGTTGGATAATTCCAACATAGGCCATCTCAGCCATTAAATTCAGCTATGTAATTTGTTCATAATTTGTACTCATTTTTAATTTTCTGGTTAGGGTAGAATAGAATCTCTACTGGGAACATTTGTCCAAGAGCATTTCATGCATAACCAAGAAAGTATTAATATGTCACTGATCCTGTTTGTGACAATATGCACTTTGGGAATTTAGAATTCACAAACCAACACTGCTAATCAGAACAGGTAAAATTACTGGCAGTATCTAACCTAAGGACATGTATCTGGAAAATGTCTGTATTGTCAGGAAGTTATGCTATTAAAAGAAAGATCAATGGTAATAGAAACTCCCATTAAAGATAAGCAAGTTATTCTCTCTTAATACTTGGTTGATATTATCAAAATGGTATGCAGCTACCTAGAAGTATGCATAGAGTTTTTCTAATTCAACTCTTGTTAGATCAATAAATAATAATTGCTTGCTAGAAAAGGATGCGGAGAGATAATGCGTTACAGTTTTAGTTTTTTAAATATGGATTGGGTTAAATCTAAATCTATATATAACTCAAAAATAAGGTTCCCAGTTGGGAAAATTTTCAATTTTAATTTAGAGTACAGAATTTTTAGCATGAGAATGTATTACTGTATAGTCTAATAAATCCCTTGATTTATACTTTTTTCCTCAAATTGCTTAGTAAACAAAAGACATAAGCCAAAATAAAAATCACATTTAAGTTAAAACACAATCCATTTGCCAACAATGTCTTCCAAAAAACAAACCATACATTTAAATTACAAAGTGTGCTATTTCCATTTTTTATTTATGTATTAATGATTCCCAGAAGTTTCTATATAATTTAAATAGGAGACATAATCCTTAAAACATTCATAGTGAATTGTGCAAAGAAACTAAAATTTAACGTTTTCCGACCATTAGTTATGTGTAAAACTTTACTAATTACTATTTTGGTGTTTAGCAGTCAGAGGGGTATCTAAGTATCTCAGAGACTGATCAGGCACTGACTAGGATAAAAAACTTGTTTCACATCTGGCCTTGGTCATTTATCCCCAGCAAAGAAAATCTTCTAGGGCCACATTCATCTCATTTGTAACTAGGTGAGGAGGGTTAGCAGGGGTATTAGTGATAAAGAGGGGGGAAGAAAAGAGAGAGAGAATGGGGAGGTTGTGCCAAACATGGGCCTTTTCAGTAGCCGAAATGTCCAATGAAGTCCTGTCTCTAAGAGAGTTTAGATTGCCCTTGAATGTAATACAATGGAAGACAAAGTTTGCACGAAAGGAGTTTCATTTCCATTTTCAAACTTCTGTTGAATTTGTCACCCATAGTTACCTGAAGTTCTGAATTTAAAGAAAAAGTGGTGTAAGAGAAGTTATAGAGAAATAAACAGGGCAGAACATCTGCCCACAAAGCCACCCGATATCTAGCAAACCCTTAGGCACATTCAGTGGGAATCCGTAAGTCTTTTCCCTTGAACCCAGACTTCAATTACAATCAGTGCATTTGGTTTAGTTTCTCTTTTTGGAAGTCCGCAAGTTTCCCATGGCAACTTTGCTCGGTCAGCTCTATTTACAGCCTGCCCCTTTAGCAATACTATAATGTCATAGCCTCTTAGAAATCCTTAGGCACTCACAAAGTAAAGTTGAGCTTCTTGGAAAGCAGGTTATCTTTTACTATTTTTGCTAGAACAAATTACCATTTTGACAGTTAGCTAAATGATTTCATCAGTAAATCCATTTGTGGCATATAGACAGGAGGACAATGCATTTTCTAAGAGTGCAGATCATGCTTAAAATTGCATCAGATTCTAAGCTCCTTAAGAATAAAAATGATACTGTTCTTTGTGCCATTTCCAGAAACTGGCAGAAGTAATGAATTCAAGTAATGAATTTTTCTAAATACATTATATCTGCACTTTTTCATAAAAAGAGATATAGTGTTTTTAAAATATTTTAATGATCTCATTAACTTTTTACATTCCAACTTCACCTCTCCAGGAATCATATAGCAAAGTGAAATTTAAGTAATTGAAAATACACACCATCAAAACACTGAGACAACCTCAACAGATAATTCATTTCTTTCGTGTTACTAGAGGAGTATTGCAGTCTTCATTGACCACAAAACTACCTCTGTTGATACTGCAAACAACATGATCAAATGTTTTGAAAATATCAATACCAATCCAAATCCAGAGGGTTGCTTCTGACTGCTTCTAGTAAATACTGACCTTTCCTCTTATAATTTTCTCCTTTTGTTCCATCTACAACACTATTAGAATGGATGACTCATTTTAACAAATAAATCAAGGTAAGTAAAATCTAGGTAAGTAAAACTAAGCACTTTAAGCGTGGGAGTAACAATAATAATATTAATGCACCCAGCATTTGGAATTATCATTTCAAATACAGCATTCATAAAAACACAAAGGAAAATATTTCTATGCAAATCTACACAATGAAGATACAAATAAATATGAAAAACCAGCCCTGGTCCTCAACAGACTTAAAACGATGTTGAGAAGATAAGGCTTTCATGTGAAAAGTTGACTAACATAAAGAATTAAGCTGATTAACAAATTTGTTTAAAAAAACACACACAAGGCTTAATGGAGATAATTGAACTTTGATCTTTATCTCATTCAATATACAAAAATTAATGTGAAATGGGCATAGACAAAATATGAAGTTCAAAACCATAAAGCTTCTAGAAGAATACATAGAAGAATATATTTGTGGCCTTAGTGTCAGCAAAGGTCCCTTAAGCAGGACACATAAAGCACCAGCCCATAAAAAGGAAAACATAAATTATACTTTGATAACCATTAAAAACTTCTATTCACCAGAAAACATCAAGAAACTTCAAAAAGTAATAAAATGAAGAGGCATGCCACAGATGGGAAAAAAATATATTCAGTATATAACTGACATTCTGGATCATATACTGAATGTATAGAAAGCTTTTAAAAACAATGGAAAAACAAGCAACTCACTTGAAAATAGATTTAAGATTTATTTTAAAGATTCATTTGTTTATTTGAGAGAGAAAACAGTGGGAGGAGTAGAGGGAAAAGGAGAATCTCAAGCAGATTCCCTGATGAGATGACGACCTGACCTGAAATTAAGAGTTGGATGCTCTCAGAGGACCACAGGGGAAGGGAGGGAAAACTGAATGGGAAGAAATCACAGAGGGAGACAAACCATGAGAGACTCTGGACTCCAGAAACCAAACTGAGGATTACAGAAGAGAGGGGGTGGGAGGATGGGGTAACTGGGCGATGGGTATTAAGGAAGACACGTGTGGTGATGAGCACAGTGTTATACACAACTAATGAATCATTGAACACTACATCAAAAACTAATGATGTACTATATGCTGGTTAATTGAACATAATAATAAAAAAATATATAATGGGAAACAAAAAAAAAGAGTTGGATGCTTAAACAACTGAGCCACTCAGGCATCCCTAGACTTAAGATTTGAATAGACACTCCACAAAAGATATACCAGTGACCAGGAAGCACATGTGGAAGTATTCAAAATTTTACAACCATTAATTTGGATGAAATGAAAAAGTCTAGCAACAATAAATGTTAGCAAAGATATACAGCAACTGCATCTCTCATACATTTCTGGTGGGAGTGCAAAATAGTACAACCACTTTGGAGAACTGTTTTTGTGGTTTCTTTTTGTGTGTTTGTTTGCTTGAAGTTTTTATTTAAATTCTAGTTAGTTAACATAGAGTATAATATTGGTTTCAGGAGTAGAATTTAGGGATTCATCACTTACATATAACATTTTTATGTTTTCTTATGAAGTTAACACATACCAACCATTCTCTAACTGGAAACAACACAAACATGTGACAGGAAAATGAATAAGTAAATTTTTGTATATTCACACAATAGAATACTACTTGGTAACAGAAAGGAACAAACCTTAAAACATGACCACAAAGATGAACCTCAAAAATATTATGTGTTCAGACACTAATTTGAAAACTATATGCACCCCTATGGTTATCGTAGCATTATTTTCAATAGCCAGGATATGGAAGCAACCTAAACATCCATCAGTAGATGAAAAGATAAGGAAAATATAGCATGTGTATGTGTGTATATATATACATACACACACACATACAATATTCCTTACATAATGGAACATTACTCAGCCATAAAAAAGAATGAAATCTTGCCATTTAGAGCAACATGGATCAATCTAGAGTATAATGCTGAGGGAAATCAGTCAGAGAAACGTAAATACCATATGAGTTCACTCAGACACAAAACAAGTGAACAAATTAAAAAAGAGACAAGCCAAAAAAACAAAAAAACAAAAAAACAAAACACTCTTAACTGTAGAGAACAAACAGTTACCAGAGGGGAGGTGGGTGGGGGATGGGTGAAATAGGTGAAGAAGATTAAAAGTAACTTATCATGATGCTCACTGGAGTAATGTATAGAAACTGATGAATTATTATATTGTATACCTGAAACTGATATAGCACTATGTTAACTATACTGCAATTAAATTTTTTTAATATATACTTATATAGTTCAAAAGAAACCAGAGAGATAGGCACACAAAATACATGTACATATAATTATATATTTATAATAAAAAATGTACATATATAACCAGAAAAACTAATCTATAACAAGAGAATTCAGAAAAAGGGTGGGAAATTCTCTAGAAAAGGGTACTTTCTAGGCCCTTTCTAGGGCTGGGTGTGTTTACATGGATGTGTGTAACTGTCAAAATTCATCGAACTAAACATTTAAAAATTTTTTTCCTTTGTATGTAAATTATACTTTAACTAAAAATAGCAGCAAAAACAAAAGTCTGCTTCAAAATAGTAAAGAATTAATTGTATAAAGGATAATCAATCATCTGAGTGGACCAGATGAGATATACACTGGGGATGGTGTAGACTTGTAATTTATTAAGTTAAAAAAAAGCCAAATATATAATGAAATATAGAGATTATGATATATATGTATAATATATATATATATATATATATATATATATATATATATATATATATAATGTATGTATAATGAGATTTGTGTTGGATCTTAAAAAAGACATAGAATTTGAATGGTAGAATTCAGACAGAAGGTCTTCTTCAAAGAAGTAAATAAAGAAATATCAAATACTTAAAACCCTAATTGTGCCATTAAAAAAACCCAAAGACATCTTCTTATTGCTTCTTAAGGTAAAATTCCACTTAGGCTATGATTCCAAACCTTTCTGCAAGTGTCCTTTCACACTGATGTATATCCTGCTATTTTAGGCTCTAGTGTCCATTTTTACCTTTCTGCCTCCACATAAACTGCCTTCCAAACGTGATTTTGCTGGTTTCTTCTTTTATACCGAGGCCTCCATACATTTTTTCAAGACCAGGAATAAGATCACAAATTATCTCTAAATTTTCCATAATTATATGAGCTGCATGCTGACTACTCTCTTATCATATAAATACCAGCTAAAATACTGCTTCTATCCCAAAGATATTTCAGTGACACAAGTATTTATTACTCTTCTAGATCTCAAATTTTTTACTGCTTATGGTCCCTAGAACACACACTCAGGACAGAAGAAAGGATTGCTGAGGGAATACTGTGAATTTTCACAGTTGATAAGATTACCAAATGTAGAGAGACACTAATCTTATTTTGCAGAACATCTTCTGATTCTTTGATCACACTTGCATTGGATCTAGTCTCCATAAATATTGAGCAGAAAGGAGGATTATAGGACTGTCTGCTTAAGGTAGTGAGCAGATGAAGCATACTCTCACCTAAATTCAGAGAAGGAAAGTGTAAAGATTCAGAGTATGAGTCTCTTAAATTGTAAAAAAGATCCAAGGACAGTTTACCTACATTGAAAGAGCATCTATTATTTACCAGCCACAGAATGAGACCCTTTGTAGAATTAATTTTCCATGTTTTTTTAAATATTGTAGGGTTATTTGAGTGTTAAAATATTTACTAAAGCATGACAGTTTATGGAATTAAGCAAAGCTTTTCTTTAATCTAATCGACAGACATCCAATCAAATTCCTCAGAGAACTGTTAGGAATAAGGTATTCCAAAGAAGCTTCTACTTCACCTTGATGCAATTTAAATTGAGGGACCCTTCAGAAGCTCTGAATATGAAGAGTTTATGCAGTTTATCAGTGCTGTCTGAAATTACTTTCAGAAACAGAGAACAGTTTTAGTGACCTAGTTTATAAAAAAAAAAAAAAAAAAAGGAAGGAAGGAAGGAAGGAAATTCACAACGGTGAGAGATAAAGCTGATGTGCAGTTTCCGCCTGCTGTGTTTTAAAATCGCCTAAGGCCGTCTCCACAGTCATCTGTATCTACCCACTCAGGCTTTCCCTCAGTTATATTTTTAATCTGGCAGGGATTTTTTTTTAAATAAATTATAATGTACTTTATGATAATATATTTTTACATCCCAAGTTAGAAATAAGCAAAGATAAATTCAAACGACTGTGTGCCATGACAGCAAATGTATAAAACTGCATTAAAGAGGCAATTGTTTACATGAAGTCATTTAACAGTAGAAATGTGAAATACGTGAATGAAACTGAACTTTCATGTGGACATGAACGTAATTAGCACACTTATGCAATCTTGCAATATCAACAGGTCAGGAAGTAAATAGCAATCAAGTCAAATTGATTGCTAGGAAGTCAAGAAAAAAAGAACTCTAAGTGAAATTTGAGTGAAGAGAACTTACTAGGCTGCATAACAAATATCAATCAAACTAAATTGATTGCTAGGGAATAAGAGCATTAACAAGGCAATCAAGCGAACTCCAAGCCCGGGCAACATTAAATCTCCTGAATTAGAGAAAGCTGAACAAGAGAATTGGTGAATGACTGGAGTTAATAACAAAATACGAGCTAACTGTGGTATTAGAATATTTACTTGGAAATAAAATAAAGTCTATTCTGTAATTTTAGGAGAGGGAGGAAGAAGAGGAAGACCAAAAAAAAAAAAAAAAAAATCACCTATTTAATGGCCTGCCCTACCACTTTCTGCCTTTTCAGTACTTACCAAAGCAAAATGAAATACACTCTAGTAACTCAGGAATGTTACCAATACCCTATCAGGTTTGGAAAATAATTAGCAATTTGACTATAACAACCCACAGTGGTCAAAGAAACAGGATTCTTCACTCTTGTTCATCTTCTCATGCAGAGGAGGAAAGATACTTTCTCATTCAATGAGCATGTTTTAAATCACGGTCACCTTCCTAACTATGAGCAAAAACTGCAATTGAAGAAAATGCAGGGAGGGAACAGTTTAGTTTGGGGGTCTCTAACCATTTTGGTTATGTCTGGCTTTATTTTGCAACCAATATCTGCCGTGGACTTGGCTACCTAATTTCTTTAAATTAGTAACTTCTCAAAAATAAATGTTATTTTTTCCCATCTGCTTTCACTGAATGGTTATCCTTTCGAGGTCAGGATACTGGTGTAGATCTTTGAATTTCCCATATCAGCGGTGGTATAAATCTTGTCAGGGAGCAAGAATGTCCTGTCCTCTTCCAGGTCCTTCTATCCGGACTAAGGATCAAATTGAAATTAGAAAGATTAATAGGAGAAAATCAAATTTACATCCACACAGACATGGAATTTCAAAGACAAGGAAAATGAGGTATATATGTCATCCTGAACTAGGGAGAAGTATGTAGGGTCTGGGACTTCAAAAGGAAGGAATGCAATTCACAGAGCGCTAAGAAGAGTAGATGTTTGGTAATTAGATGTTTGCTCTGTCATAACCCTATTCTGGGGAAGACCCCCAATTTAGATTCTTCTATGTAGTTAAAAGAGGAGTAAAATTTTCTCTTGAACCTGCAGGGTCTGCATTGCCTTCAGCTCAAAATAGTCCACACACCATAGTGAGCCATTCTGGGCTGCCTGCCTTTGGCTGCTACAATCTCAATAAATACTTCAAAGAATGATAAAATTTTATACTTCATCTGGCTCACTGCAATCACTTACTAGATAGATAAACTGAAGTGTTCATGGAGAAGCAGAATGCTCCTTATCAAATTGTAAGAGAGTGGCAGATGGAGGATGGGATGGATTCCCTATTTCCAAGGCCATATTCTTCTCATTATGCCATACTACTTTGAAAGAATGAATGGTGAATAGATTTTTATAAATAATCACATATTCATTGTAAGTGAAAATGCTTCCCTTCTTCTCAAAAGTCTTCTATAAAGTCAGTGGGTTGGTGGCAGGGGGTAGAAGGAATTGGTGAAGACAGCATTTAAAGAAAAAGTTGTTCAACAGAAAAATTTAAAAATAAAGATAAAGGTCTGGAAGATTTTTCTTGAGTTCTAATAGATACTCTTTGAAAATGATGGCTGAAGACATGAACAAAGGTAGAAATGTTTGTAGTCAGTTTCACACATTTCAACAACCTTGATTCTGTGAAAATAAAGGAAACCTCATTTGAAGTGGAGTCACTTAAAATGAAGGGGGAGCTCTCACAGTACTACTCACAACAGCCTGTGTAACCAGTAGGAAGAAGGAAGATAGTAACTTTGACAAAACTGGGCGCTTTTCACATGGGGATTTATCTCCCACCTATAAGAAAAGGAAGAAAGACCCCTTCCAGCCCCAGCAACAACCAACCACTGCCCACAGCCAATGAGAGATGTCCCTAACCTCAAACTCCTGTTGTCTCCAGTGACCTTTTGTTCAGAAAAATCCTCCCATTTCCTCCTAAAACCTAATAAAAACTGACCTTCCCTTTGTCTCTGTACTTGCCTATGGTTCCCATAGCTTATTTGTCCTGAATTGTAATTCCTCTGCTATTCCAAATAAACTTTTTTTTTTTTTGCTTCAGTAAAATTGCTCTTTGCTCTGTTTAAAGTTAAAATTATAGATAATAAAAGATGTGTTTGGCCAAGTTTAATATTACTGTTTTTAGCCATACGTGAAAGAAAAGCTATGATATACATGTTGCTGTTGTTTTCAAATGATAACATGCAGGCTTTAATTATTTTCCTTGAGGCAAGTATCATTCATAAGAATAACAGGACTGAAAAACTAGAAAACCAACCAGAGTCTCTCACATATGTCAATTATAATTAGACTATGCAAACTATTTTTAAAAATATGGCTTATATACCATAAACATCTCAGAATAATATCATAATATCAAAAGTTTCAAAGGTTTGGAGATCAGGACTTTAAGTTTCCCACTGGCGTGCAATTAATTTAGCATGTAAGACCAAATGTCTTATATACTTTATTTTACCTTCCCAACCTCTGTACAGGGGAACAAAATATACCACCCCAAAATATGCCTTTTTAGGCATACTGTTTATTTTAAGCTGGTTATTTTTAAGAAAGCAGACATTGGAGAGGCTGTGAAAACTAAGTAGTAGTTACCCTTTTGTCAAGAGACATTTATATATACCAGGGAAATCTCCATTTGTGAGGGTGTCTCCCTCTCTGCACCAAGAAGAGGAAGATAACTCAATCCCTAGAAACTCTTACCAGTGGAGAACACAAGCCTTAAACGCACATAACAACCTCACTGTGCTTTCTTGGTAACCACTTACAATGGTTACCTGTAGGTGTTGTACCTACAATGGTTAACCACCTACAACTACCTGCAACATCTTTTGTCTTTAGCTAAAGATGGTATTTAAGCTGAAGATGGTATACAGGAGGTATACAGGAGATATACATGTCATCATACTTGTTTATTTTCTTCCTGTTAATCCTTTTATGTCAATTTAATTATTAGGCAGCCAAAGAACCTAGAAGGGAAGAAGGAAAAATTTTCTGCCCCTACACCTCAGAGGGCATTCAAGTAAATGTTATTGATTGACCAATAAAGGAATCTTACCAAGATTGCTTGTTCCCAAGCTTCTAATTCATAATAAAACTGTTTTTGCCTATAGTCCCAGCCAATGTAGTCAATTGGTCAATACAGTTAAAATAAAAAAATCCTCAAGTTAAAACAGCTCTTTGATTGAACAGACTGATTTTTCTGAGTAAATGAATGAAATCAGTTAACGAGGACTTATTTAATAGGTGAATAAAATCTACCTCTTAGCTAATGCATGGGTTTGGCAGAGGATAAATGAAAGCTAAAATTCAAGCACATGGGATTCAGTTTCATGTTTTGTTAGGAAAAAAAAAAGAAACGTGGTATAGGTATTGGCTTAGAGCATGAGCTCTGGAGCCAGACTGCCTAGTTTTAAATGCTAACATTTACAGGGTTAAAGTCTTTACAAACTTCGGGCTACTTAATCTGCCTGTGTCTCAACTTCATCCTCTGGAAAATGGACATTCATAATAGCACCTCACTCATAGTGATTTTCAGGCTTAAATGAATCCCTGGTACAAAGTAATGCTAAAGTAGTGTTAGCTTCTATTGTTATTACTCTTATATAGTAATAGCACTAGTTTATTAATATACAAAAAATAAATGACTCTTAAAATCACAAATTGGCATTCTACATTTGGAAAAGATTCACATTATACTAGTTGTTTGGAAAGATGGCAAACGCACCTTAGAATTTACTGCTTTTGTTTCTCCTTTTTACTGAGACTCAGAAATGAAAACACTCATATTTTAAAAGAATGTAGCCAAACTCTCATGCATTAAAACACATTTTCATTTACAATATGGAGTACTTAAATTTACTTTCAGAACTGTTGATATTTAGGGGCACCTGGGTGGAACAGCGGTTGAGCGTCTGCCTTCGGCTCAGGGCGTGATCCCGGCGTTCTGGGATTGGGCCCCACATCAGGCTCCTCCGCTATGAGCCTGCTTCTTCCTCTCCCACTCCCCCTGCTTGTGTTCCCTCTCTCGCTGGCTGTCTCTATCTCTGTCAAATAAATAAATAAAATCTTTAAAAAAAAAAAAAAAGAACTGTTGATATTTAAAGTAGAAGTAGGAAATTGTTTTTCTCAAATAAATATTTTTTAAAAAAATAAGCTCTTGAAAAAATTAATCACCCTTCCCTTAATGGACTCTCCACATTAACTTTTACTCAACATCAAAATGTCTCCATTTAATAGAATTTACTGAAAAAAGACAAAACTGTATTTTTATTGACTAAGGCCCATCACTTCTGCTCTGTGTGAGTCATGTACATCCAGAATCAGTAGCCTGTGTTTCTCCAAGTAATTTATCTTTTATCCTATTATTGTCTTTCTATAATTAAATTAAGAAATAAAAATATGTACTTGATTAAGAAAAGAAGTTTAGTGGTATTAATTTGAATGCTTTGGGAAGACTTTACAAAGGTGAGTTGCTTTATAAAAGACTTATCAAAAGAGATGTGGGTGAGATGATTATAAAATCTTTTGGAAAACAATAAAAACTTAGAATTACATCTTAAAGTTGCTTCTCAAAGACCTTTATCCCTCTCCACTTTAAATAAATCAAAACTAAAAACTTACATATAATGTATGAGGGATGTGGCCAACCATGAGAGTCTATGTGGCCCTCCCGAAGTCAGGAGAAAACCCTGATGTAAATCAAAAGAATGATGAATGTAGAAATACTCAGTTATGATTAATACTAAAATATCTAAGTAATGCATATATCTTTTTATGATCCTCTGCTGTGGGTGGTTTTGGCCCATCGGTTAAATGATTTTGTGTTCTAATCACATTTTAGGAGTCCTCCTCTAGAACTGCAATAAGGACATAGGCTCAAAAACAAGTTATTTTAGGCATTAGTATCATATTAATCTATCATTATTTAGGATAGATAGGAAAAGCTTACCACAATAAAATATATCTCTAAGTATTCATTATTATTACTGCATCAATATTTGACACACTATGTGACTTCAGTCTGAATCTTTACAAACTAACTCAAGTCAACAAACATGTATTGAGGGCCCGATTTACTGAAGGCCCATAATTTCCAGCTTCAACTCCTAAAAATTTGCTTTTGAACCAAATCTTATCCAGAACAGCTTCCTTTCCTATCTACTCACCCCCACCCAGGCTATATAACCACTTTAAACATCAAATAAATATCTGGATGGGTGATAGTACAGAAAAAGGAATTATCAAGAGAATTGCAAAGATTTTCTAGTTGAGCCTAAAGCTGTGTATAAGGAGAATGGAATGCAAACAGTAAAGTTGTTTCTGCTATCTCTTATTTATAGGCTTGCTTTATGCTGGTAATGTTATATATTCTATGGAATAAAGAGCAAATATTCTAAGATTTGGTGAATTCTTTAAGAACTGATTATTTTAAAATTCTGGAAATTTATCAGTAATTAAATGAAATAAGGAAATGAATCATTAATATACTGAGTGGAAAATAAATATGTTAAAGCCTTGGGTTTATACAACTTCATTTCAGACTAGTAAAATGGGATTAATGTACTTGATTCTAAATGATTAGTTCTTTTATTTCAGATTGAAATGCTAAGTTTGGGGAAAAAAATTGAAAAGGGATAAAAACGCTGACCTCTAATTCTAATGAATTATTTAAAAAAATAGCTCACTCATAAAATTTCAATTTTTTTTTCTGTTGAAAAAAATTCATTAAGTCAATATGATTACATCTTTTGAGTACTAAGAGATTGGTGTGGAAAAAGGCTAAAAAAGCCACTAACAAATTGAAAAAAAGCAAGTGAAAATGGAGTAGACAGATGATATTTAGAAAATATGAGGTCATAAACCACTACAAATATGTATCATTAAAATTACTTTTTTTGAGTGATCTTACAGAGTGGCTATTTTAAACATCTATTTAACTTTGTTTGCCTTGAACATAAATACAAAGTAGGACAATTTTATATAAAGTTTTTCTCCGTGGGCCAATCTGATAACCCAGCTAACCTCAGTAAAATCTAATAGAAATGCAATACCCACGTCTTTATTCATTTCCATTTAAATATATTTTATAAGGTATCAGAATGGTTCATCATGTTTAATGACTTTTAATCCAACCATCAAATAAAATAATCTAAATAAAAATGTAGACAAAACTAAAGGTAAGAAAAGTTATCAAGTTATCTGAATATTTATCACTGTGTAATAAATATTATGATATTTCAAAGATATCGTGGATCATTTTGCAAATATTTAGTTATGACTAAACACATTAGTTGTTTTGGTTTTTTTTTTTTAAGATTTTATTTATTTATTTGACACAGAGAGAGACAGCCAGCGAGAGAGGGAACACAAGCAGGGGGAGCGGGAGAGGACGAAGTAGGCTCCCAGCAGAGGAGCCTGATGTGGAGCTCAACCCCAGGACCCCGGGATCACGCCCTGAGTCGAAGGCAGAAGCTTAAGGACTGAGCCACCCAGGCGCCCCAAAACACATTAGTTTTAATGTCAGTGAATGGTCTTTATTTATAGTTAAGCTTTGAAAAACATTGTCCTATGCGTTGTAAGTTTGTACGTTCATGGTGATTGGATGGACATAAATATTTATGCATTTATAGATGAGCCTTATGTCTTCAAAGGAAGCCTGAAAAATAGAAATCTGGAATGCCATGCTCACTCTTTCACTCATGCCATTCATTCAGGCAATATTTATGAAATTCCTACTGTGTGCCAGGCCTCTTCTAGATAATTTGTATACAGCCCTGAACAAAACAGACAGAGCTTACTTAGTTTACATTCTAGCAAGGACAGGCAGGAAGGTATATAGCATGTCAGAGGACAAACACTCTGGAAATGAAAACTATGGGAATGAATAAAGCAAAAGGAGTTTTCTATTGATATTGTATGTTCAGGGATCGCCTCGCTGAAGTGCAGACAGGTAGGAGATGAAAATGTGAGCCGTGAGAATATACGGGGGAAGTGGATTTCTGGTAAGAGACATAGCAAAGAGGCAGGAGTGAGTCCGGTGTGTGTCTCCGAAACCCCAGGAAAGCCAGAACAGCAGAAGCGATGTGAAGGAAGGGGACAGAAAATTAAGGCAGAGGGATAACAAGGGGCAGACTGAATCAGTCCTGACAAAACAACAGAAGAATGTGCACTTTTTCTCTCAGTGAAATGAGAAGTCACTGAGGAGACACAGGATTTGACATTCATTTTTAAGTGATAATCTGCATATATGTGAATAGACTACGGTGGAACCAACAGCAAAGAGTTCACACATGGAAGTTGTTAGCATCTTAAATGTTTGCTTTTTCTATATTCTCATCACTTGTAAATTTTTTTTTGCCACATGAAGGTTTTCTTTTATCAAATCCTTATATGATGCCATGTAATAATTTTTAATCTCTCTTCTTCTTGAATTTAGATTATGTATATTTCATGGACAGTTGACCCTTGAACAACACGATTTGAAACGATCAGCTCTACATACACACAAATTTTTTTTTTATAAATACGATGTGGTACGGTAAATGTATTTTCCTTATAATTTTCATAACATTTTCTTTCCTTTTAGCTTACTTTATTGTAACAATACCACGTATAATACATGTAACATACCAAATATGTGTTGACTATGTTCTCAGTAAGGCTTCCAGTCAACAGTAGGCTATTATTTAAGTTTACGGGGAATCGAAAGTTCTACTTGATATTTTTCCTATGGCTGCGGTTTGGGGAATTGACATCCCTAAACCCTGTGTTGTTCAAGGGTCAACTGTATACGAAATACATAGAGATTACATATGTATTTCATATGTGAAATATATATTTCATTATTGGAGTGGTATATTTTTATCAATAAACTGTACTTCCTTAAATTTGTCTCAGTGAAGTAATACCCCCCAACTCCCAACAAGTCTCCTTGTTCCAATTCATTTTCCTCTCTTTGTTGCACCTCGTCCTACTAGGGCTCTACCTTCTTACATTCTTACTATTTCACCTTTGGGCTTGGCTCTCACAAAGGTGTTGAGTTAATGTCTTTACTCTGAGAAGTAAGCGACTGATAGGATTTAAAATGTTACCTTCCCATAGGACAATTTTTTTTTTCATTTTATTTAAATCACAGACAAAATCCATTTGTGACTTAAGAAAAAACAGTTTCATCACACAGATTGGAATGGATGTTTTG
This sequence comes from Ursus arctos, assembly GCF_023065955.2. Taxonomy (NCBI): domain Eukaryota; kingdom Metazoa; phylum Chordata; class Mammalia; order Carnivora; family Ursidae; genus Ursus; species Ursus arctos. Next base: position 30,456,756 of record NW_026622985.1, on the reverse strand, counting down.
TCTGAATAGGAGAAATGGAGGAAATATGAGGATGAAACTCTATGAAGGAATATAATTTTTCAGTGTCTTTTTTTTATCCTTCTCCTGCCAGTCTCAGATATCACTGCCTTCTCCATATGCACGTTCTCCTAGTTACACAATATTAAGTTGAACAAAAGTCTCATGGTTCTGTACAACCCTACAGTCAGGAGTGCAAACCCTGTAATTCCACTATTTTACACTTTTCAAGACCTTACAAAATTATATTATTGCCAGGTAAGCAGATTGTCTGATAGCAAATTTCACTCCATGCATCCTAGCAGCAATACAATCTTTACAGCTCAGCAGAGGAAGAGTTAAAAGGTTAACCAGTAATAATTAAGGGAAATTACTCTGTCTGCTCTTATTTAGTTTTGAATTTTAATGGAATTCTAAGCAACCTGCAAAACTATGCTCTACTGGGGTAAAAATAAGTACTCAAGGTTGAGCCCATTTGAGACAACTGCTGTGTACCCATGTTATCCAAGTAACATTTAACTAGAACATTCCATCAGCCATACATGCCTGAATGAGTTCTATTATCAGGCCATAAAAATGATAATTTATGAGTGCATTCTAACATGCCAAAAGATTTAATAAAACTCCCCCAAGAGAAGGGGAGACTCATATTTATGAGGACATGGCATGCCGAATGTTATATATGTGCACAGAATCTGCATCGAAGGCGCAAGCTGAGTATTTTTAACCTCCCCTTATATGAGCCCACTGTAATTCAGAATTGGTTAACTTACTTGAGGTTACACAGCTAGACCCAGTTCCAGGTCTATCATTAACTCCAGGACGGTTTCCTCTGCACCACAAGGGGAGTCAATTTGCACAGGTGTTTCTAGAATGCCATGTACGATGTAAATAGATTTTGCTCAGATACTTTAATTGTTTTGAAATTCTAAGTCAAATGCCCTTCTTTGTTTTCTGCCTTTTGTGTCTCAACTTACACCATCTATCTTTCTGCCTTTTCCATTTGGCTCCTTGCTTCCTATGGGTCTTTTCCTTCTCCATCCAAAAGTTCCCCTTTACTTTTCCCTTTTCTTCCTACAGATAAGTTAAGACTTTGAGCGAAACAATCCAGGTTTCATCTACAAAATATCCAAATAAGTTTTAATTGTTCTAGCTGGTTCAGCTAGTGAGAGCAGACCTCTCAAAGAACAAGAAATTCTAGATGGTCTATAGGACCAGAAGACCTCTTCTGATTTCTTTTCTCTCCACTCCTTCCACCTGTTATTAATCTCTGCCTTTGATGTCCTCTCACAGGTAATACATTGCCTTCCAGGTTTCTTGTCTTTCACCTTTGTTTTTAAAAACATTTTTTCAGGGGCACCTGGGTGGTTCAGTCAGTTCTGCTCAGCTCATGATCTATGGGTCCTGACGTGCCCACATGGGGCTCCATGCTCAGCAGGAAGCCTGCTTGAAATTCTCTCCCTCTGATCCTCCCCCCTCATCCCCACGCGCTTGCATACACATGTGAGCACACTCTCTCCCTGAATTAAATAAATAAACAAATCTTAAAAAAACATTTTTTTTTCAGTTCTTTAAAGATAAAAATCTCTCTTATTCTTCAGGTAGATGTGCACATTAGTTATACTAATTCCTAAACAAGGGTATAAGAGTCATTACTTGCCAATACCTACAAATGTGGAGAAAAATTATCAAATTTCTTGATGGAGAAGATTTTTTACTTGTAGATAGAAGTGAGCTTAGTCATTAGACTAGGATAACTGAGACTCTATTACATAAAATCAAGTTGTAACAATTGAAACATAAGTGTAAAATCAACCAAACTTAACAAACATGTATGGTTTCATAATAAAATTAATTTTGAGAATGTTTAATACACATATTAATTTGTTCTTTTACTGAATATATGGGTATTCACTGAACCAAGTCTTAACTAAAACACAGGCCCAATATCATTTAATTCTTTCCAATTTACTTATTATTAAATGAACATATTGTAAAAGGAGAGAAATAACTGCCTTTAATTATTATAATTAACATAATAAACAGGTCCAATATCATTTAATTCTTTCCAATTTACTTATTATTAAATGAACATATTGTAAAAGGAGAGAAATAACTGCCTTTAATTGGCTTCTTAAAAAACTGAGTAGCAAGGTGCAGTATTTCCTTTTAATGCACTGTTTTTTTTTAAACTACAATCCATCACCTACTAGAAGGTCACAAAATCAATTTAGTGGCTCATAACAAGTATTTTTAATCATTTAAATTGGTATATTTTTAGATTGTAGTTAAATAATAAAAATATTTTATATTAATGTTGGCTTTATTTTAGTATACATAAGTTAAACATTACTTGAAAGTCATTTCAATTACATAGTATATATATTATACATAAAGGTAGGAATATGCATCATTTGGAATATAAAATGTATTCTTACTAGAAGTCTCAGACAAAATAAACAGTTCTATATACTATGCACTAAATATGTAGTGAACTTTATATAATTTCTTATAGAATATGTTTATAATTCTTTGTAGTTTATTACAAAACCACCGAATTAGAGAAAGTATTAAATTTTGAGGATTAAACCAACATGTGGGAGAGAGTAATAGGTAGGACTAAAAAAATAATTGAAATACTTTCTTAAGCTAATATATGTAAGAATGGGCCTGGTGAGAGGCTCTGTGATCATAGTTGTTATTAACCAGCATGTTTATTTTTGTGTTTTGTTGGCAGAAAGATACGGAACTGGGCCCATAAAATTAGATACATTTCCGAGCTATTTGTTTGCCAGAAGGGAAAAGAGAGTGGATTTTGGATTTTGGGAAGAATTTCTAGAAAAAACAATAATTAGGATTCTGTGGGGAAGGTCTGCATGGAGCCTAGAGTTTCTGTGCTACTCGGTATGTCATTTCTCCTGCGACACAGTGATGACTATAGTGAATAAACCAGGTGCTCAAAGATCCACGTCAATGGCACTGTCCTTGTCCAGACAGCTGTGTCAAGAAACCCCTGGGCTGAGAGACAGCAAGGTTCATTCTAAGTGGTTTCTGTCTGCTGGTTTGTGTTGCTAGTGATGGTGGCCACAATCTGTCACTCTCCCTGCTTCCTGCAGACACCAGGGAGTATCCAGCCTGCTCAAGGGTGTGATACGGGGAGTGAAACCCTTTTTTTTCCTATGCCTAATAAGCTTCATGTCCATCTTGGAATGTCATAGATTTTCTCTCCTTGTTTAAATCTGTAAGAATATTAATTCAATCCTGCATTCACTGATTCAACAAATACTTACACATTTCTTGAAAGTCTAAATGTCCAGACTGTACAAAAGGCACTAGGGAGCTAAAGATGATTTCAACATGATAAAATTCCAACATGATAGGGTTAAGATATGCACTAGTGAACTAACAAGTGCACTTAGAAAATTCAACTGGCTTTGCTGAGGTGTGCTGGGGAGATGGGAGACAGGACCAGTGTTTTAGCAATATAGGAGCAGAATTAAACCAAAGCAAGCAGATAAGGTGAGAGCAAAGGCACAAAACATAAGCAAACGACCTGATAAAATAAAAACCACAACGTCCTCACTACTGGTTCTATTTTCCTCAGGCATACTATTTGAACTGACCAAATACCACAGCGTTTTCCACAACTATATTAGTTTTTCTGGCCACAGTCCTCAAATAAAACTGAAATATTAAAACTACATACTCTTCACATTTTTATTCGCATTTTTATTTGGCATTTCAGTCTATCATAACTTAAGTTCAGGTTTGATTATTCAGGGCATGATTATCCAGCCAGTGTCTTTGCTTCTGGTTTTCCTTCTCACTCATGTCAATTACTTGGCCATTTTCTGTCTAGGAATACTGCCATCAGAAGGTAAGCAAGGCAGCCTAGTTGGATAATTTTCTTCTTTGTTTGTCGCTTAAAAATTCTGGTGAAGAGGGAATGACTAGAAACTTAAAGTTAAAATAGAGTTTTGGTGTATCAGAATTTTTCACTTAAGAATAATAATTTCTGGGACGCCTAGGTGGCTCAGTCAGTTAAGCATCTGCCTGTGGCTCAGGTCATGATCCCAGGGTCCTAGGATCAAGTCCCGCATCAGGTTTCTTGCTCAGCGGGGAGTCTGCTTCTCCCCAGGCCTGCTGCACCTCCAGCTTGTGCTCTCTCTCTCTCTCTGACAAATAAATAAAATCTTTAAAAAACAAACAAACAAAAAAAACAAAAAAGAACACTAATTTCTAATCTTATTCCTGTCAGCAACAAAAAGATTAATAGCTATATTTTCCCATTGGTTATCCCAACAAAGCCTCCTCCACACTGAACACCACAATATTTTTTCATATGTGGTAAAAATCTACACATTCGTTAATCTCAGCATGAATGACTTTATTTTTATTATGCAAGTCACTGGCGTTTAAATAGCTTACATTTTACAGGAAAACAAAGTTTTCTGAGATATTTAGAGTTTTGTAATGGACATAAATGTTTCATAAGAGAGACAAAGCTCAATTAATTAGTGCCACATTTCTCTGAGAATATATTTTATTTTAACTTATTTTTAATGAACCGCTTTGGATGAATTCCCTTCTCAATGAAGAATAGAACAACCAGTTCTTCAAAGTCTATGTATTATTACTTGGGTGAATAACTAATTCCACAGGGAAGACCCTCTGGGTTATTTCCTAAACTACCTTCTATTGTATAATAAATCTATTCAGGATGCATCTTTGTTTACGCACCATCTTGCTGCTTTATCTCATAAATCAAAAAGAAATCCAAACCTTTACATGTGCAGTAAGTGCACCAGCTAATCTTGTTGCTCTCAAATCGATTTTTAAAACCTGTATCTTGTGATCTCAAAGAAATTGGAACTCCCAACCTACAATGTTAAGCATCACTTTAGAAAATAAGCTGCTTGTTTCATTCAACTATTTGCAAAATTTGAATTTTGAGAAAAACCAGGTTCATAATACTTTTTGCCCCATAAAACTCAGTGTTTCATTCTAAGTGCATTTTATTCTACATATGAAAGCCATATGTTAATTAAATCATATAAACTATGTAAGCTAGCAATATAAAAGGTAAGGACTTGCATTTGTTTTCTCCTTTTAAAAAATAGATGTTTATTAGAATGCACATACTTTGGACTAATGTATTTTATGTACATAGAAGTAGATTTGGATAAATGAGGATGGTAGTACTGGGATTTCACACTGGAAAGCAGCTTGTAGCCCATTTCTAGAGGACTTTATATTGCATTTGTTGAATTACATGAAACTGATCCCATTAGTAATGAAACTGATCCCATTAGTAATGAAACATTTTTTTAAAAACTTAAGCAAAGGAGCCAATAATCCATTCTCTTTGTTTTGAAGAGAACTGTCAAAATAGCAGACTGATGGAAAAAGAGGAGAGTCGAGAGGCAAGAAGACTGGCTATCAGCTGAGGCAGTGTCTTAGGTGAAAGGCAGGGTAGACTTGGGTGAATACCCACACTGAAGAGGCACAGGGCAAGTCAGCTGAGAGAGAGAGAGAGAGATCTAAGCTATGTAATCAAGATACAAGGTAAGATAGAATGCCACATGAGGCAGTTTTAAGAAATTATGCAACTGTCTTGTCCATATATGGATATGAATGTAACCTGGAGGTTATATAAGGTGACAAGGTAATCCCTGTCCCCAGAAAGTTCTATTAGGATCTGTTACTTGATTTATTTTAGCTGCTCCTTTCCAGTGTTTCTTGGTATACATGGAAGTGTGCGAAAAAATTTAGGATACCATATATGAAGAACCCAAACTTCCCAGGAATAAAACATTCAATGTTTTAAGAACAAAATATTGATCTCTTCCTCTCACACTGCTCAAATATCAGAAGCTATGTCACTGTGGACAAGGCTGGTATCTGAAGAAAAGAAAGGGGCCCCAAAATGGAATTCACCATGAGCTGAGGGGGCGGGTAGGGATGTGTATCTAAGTCGTTGACTTGGGGTCAGAAATGAAACTTGAGAGCTAGGGTTTGGTTGCTTCTGGAAAAGACTATGGTTAAGATTGTATGCATTCAGAACTCAGCACCTTGACCTGTTTGTACAATTCTAGGAAACAATATCTGAGCAAAATGAGCGAACCAAGGGAGCCATAACCATGGATCAGGAACCCATGGACACCTTTGTGGCCTGTGCTGAGACCTGGACCAGCAGTGCCATGAACATAAACAAACACAGAGTAGCCAAGTCGACAAGCACCCAGGCCTCTCTTTAGCAGGAATATCACAGGCAGTGAGAAGCCACATCTATCTTTAGAAGAAAAAGTGACTCTCTTTGAACTGAAGCAGCTTTTGGAATTTTTTTAAAACAATTTCTAAGGGAAGAGGAAGGACTGAGGAGGGAGACTGTTGCAAATAATTTTAATAATAGTAGGAGAAGCTTCTAGATTGTGAGAGAGGGGAGTGAGGAAGTGAAATTACAATATAAATGAGATGTGATGCCCATATTTGGATTCCAACTAAAGAATTTTACATGTGAATAATTAGGATATGTGCACAACAGAAGGGAAAATCATGAACAACAAGGTTTCTAGCTGCGGGTTGAAGGTGCAGAGAGTATAAGGTGGATGATGAAGCTCTAAGAATATAGAGGCCATATAGGATATGGGGCAGATTTGAGAGTTTGGATAATATATTAAATCTGAATTCAAAATTTTGAAGTTGAGTTCAAAATTTTAAACATTTTTGGTTTTCTTAAAGGCTTTCAGGTTACTGAGCGGGATATGAAGATGTGTTGCCAAAAACTTAGATTATTTCATTTACTTCATTTACCATGATGTAACTGTAGGTTAAGTACTGTTACTCTACCCCATTTGTGTGTAGGAATCCGAGGCAAAATGGAGTATGATTCCTTCCCAAGATGTTAAGTAACTTTGCCTAGGAAGTGGTAAAGGGGGATTCCAATGGAGGCAGATTGGCTCCAGGGCCACTGGCTACACTGGACAGAGATGGTAGAGCTGAATGACTCTAGACTTCAGAGGAAGGGGAACGAGGATTCAAAGCTCAGATTCATCACTCACTAGCTAAGAGAAGCTGAACACATTCTTTAATTTTGCTAAGACTCTAAATCTAAATCTATAAATCGAGGAATCTGAGTCCCAATTTAAAGAATTCTTTCACCTCCTTAGTTAAATTTATCCCTAGGTATTTTATTCTTTCTGATGTAATTGCAAATGGGATTTTTTTTTCTTAATTTCTTTTTCTGTACACTGAAAACTATAAGATGTTGATAAAAAAAATTGGAGAAGACAAAATAAATGGAAAGACACTTCATGTTAATGGAGTAGAGGAATTAATATTGCTATAATGTCCATACTACCCAAAGTCCTCTACAAAGTCAGTGCAACCCCTATCAAAATCCCAACAGCATTTTTCACAGAAATAGAAAAAACAACCCTAAAATCGGTATGGAACCACAAAAGACCCCTTTCACTGAGCCAGTCTTGAGCAAGAAGAACAAAGCTGGAGGCACCATACTCCCTGACTTAAAACTATATTACAAACCTGTAGTAATCAAAACAGTATGGTGTGGGCATAAAAACAGATACATAGATGAATGGAACAGAATAGAGAGCCCAGAAATAAACCCACGTATATATGGTCAATTAATTTATGACAAATGAAAAGGTAATTTACTGAATTGGAAAGGATGAATAAAGAAGATGTGAGGTACACACACACACGCATGCACACACACGAAAATATTACCTATCCATAAAAGAGAATGAAATCTTGTCACTTGCAACAATATGGTTAGATCGAGAGGGTATTATGCCAAGTGAAATAAGTCAGTCAGAGAAAGACAAATACCATATAATTTCACTCATATGTGGAATTCAAGAAACAAAACAAACGAACGAAGAAAGAAAAAAGAACCAAACAAAAAAGATTCTTAAATACAGAGAACAAACGGGTTTGTTCCCCAAAAGGTAGGTGAGGGAGGATGGGCGAAGTAGATAAAGGGGATTAAGAGTACACTTACTTGGATGAGTACTGAGAGATGTATAAAACTGTTGAATCATTATATTGTATATATATTGTATCATATTATTTTATATTATTTATATTACAGTCATACTTATTTTTATATTTATATATTATTTTATCTATCTATATAAATACATGTGTACCAATGCAATGGAATAGTACTCAGCCAATTAAATCTTGCTATTTGCAAGAACATGGATGGACCTTGAGGGTATTATGCTAAGTGAAGTAAGTCAGAGAAAGACAAATAGCATGTGATCTCATTTACATGCAGAATCTAACAAAACAAACCAAGAAACACATCAAAACAAAACATATGGATATGGAGAACACAGTGGTGGTTGCCAGAGTAGGGGGAGGAGGAATGGGTGAAGGGGGTCAGGAGGCACAAGCTTCCATCTGTGAAGTGAATAGGTCATGGGGACATAGTGTGCAGTATGGTGACTACAGCCAATTGTATTATGCATATTTAAAGATTGCCAGGCCAGTGGATCGTGAAAGTTATCAACACAAGAAAAAAAATGGGGAGGGGGGTAACTTTTTACAGGATAGATGGTGACTAGATTTATTGTGATGATCATTTTGCAGGGTATACAAGTGTCAAATCATTACATTTTACACCTGGAACTAATATAATGTATGTCAATTATACCTCAATAAAAATAAATAAATAGAAAATAAATTTAAAGAACTAGAGAATTCTGGTGGGGCTTCATGACATAATGTATTAGTTCCCTATTGTCCTTGTAATAAATTATCAAAAACTTGCTGGTGTAAAACAGCACAAATATATCCCCCTAATTTCTCTATGTCAGAAGCCCCAAATCAGTGTCAGCAGAGCTGTGTTCCTTCTGAAAGCTGTAGGAGAGAATCAGTTACTGTGTCTTTTTCAGCGTATAGAAGCTGCCTATATCCCTGCATTCATGGACCCTTCCTCAATCTTCAAAGCACAACATTGTGACTTCTGATTCTATTGTCACCTCACTTTTCCTCTAATTCTCTCATTCTGCTCTCCTCCTATGAGGAGCCAGGTGATTACATTTGGCCCACCCATATAATCTTGAATTTTATCTCATCTGTGAAGTCCCTATGCCACATAAGGCAATATATGCACAGGTTCTGAGAATCAGTGTATGGAAAACCTTCAAGGGGGCACTATCCATCTTACCACAATATATGTACAGTGGTTGACCACATGTAAGAGTAATAATAACACTAACGATAGCCAGGAAAGTTTATTGAACATCCCTCTTGATTATCAATTCTCTACGGCTAGCCTTTGACAGGAGTTGGAAAGCAGTCAACCTGTGATTGAACTGATAATAGGCATAAATAAAATGTAGCTATTATAATCACTGTAAGCATTATTTGCTTTTATGAAGAGAATTAATATGCATAATTCTCAGACCATACCCTTTTAAATGCCCTGCCAAATAAATTTCTCACATCTGAAGGGTGCCCTTTCTAACTTTCTCTTAGAAAGTACTGAGCAAAACACACAATTACGTTTCATACTTTACCTTCAAATCCAAATTGATTGCAGCTACAGCATTCCAGTTAAATGCACTGGTCAACTAAGTAAGCATTGCCTACCAGAAAAACTCTCTGACTAACCAACCGACCCCTTAAAATTTCTTCAATCTCTGTGCCATTTCTCTTCAGATAATTGTTACTTTTTTAAAAAGTTGTAAAACACACAATTGGGCACCTGGGTGGCTTAGCTGGGTAAGCATCTGCCTTTGGCTCAGGTCATGATCCTGGGGTCCTTGGATCCAGCCCCCCTTCTCTCTCCTTACTCAGCAGGGAACCTGCTTCTCCCTCTCCCTGTGCCCTTCCTTCCTGCTTGTGCTCACTCTGTCTCTCTCAAATAAATAAAAAATCTTAAAAAATAAAAAAATAATAAAAAACAAAATACACATACATATGGTATGTGAAGTATATGTGAATATTAAAGATAATAAAAATATAAATACCATCCACTAAATAAAATATTGCCAATCTTTGTGAGGTCCCCAAGGTGCCACACTCCTCAGGTGATCACTATCCTGAATCATGATTTCCATACTTCTTTGATTTTCTGTGCAGTTTTAATAAGCTTTTTATTTTAGAATAGTTTTTGTTTTGAAAGAGAAGGAAGCACGCACATGCACAGCAAGGGAGGGACTGAGGGAGAGAGAGAATCATAAGCAGGCTCCACGACGCATGGCTCAATCTCACAACCCTGAGATCATGACCTGAGCAGAAATCAAGAGTGGGACACTTAACTGACTGAACCACCAAGGAGCCACATAGAACAGTTTAAATTTACAGAAAAGTTGCAGAGGGGCACCCGGGTGGCTCAATTGGTTAGGCATCTGCCTTCGGCTCAGGTCATGATCCCAGGGTCCTGGGGTTGAGCCCCGAATCAGGCTCCCAGCTCGCTCAGTGGAGTCTGCTTCTCCCTCTGCCCATCCCCCTGCTTGTGCTTTGTCTCTCTCTCTCAAATAAATAAAATCTTAAAAAAAAAAAAAAAGTCGCAGAGATAGTACAGTGTTCCCATACACCCTCCTACGCATTTTCCCATAATATTAGCATCTTATGTTAGGATAATCTATTAGACACAACTAAGAAATCAATCTTGATAATTATTTTAAACTAAACCCCATACTTTTTTGGATTTCCTCAGATGATTTTCTCATGGTTAGACCAGGGTAGTGGATTTTGGGGGAGAAGACCACAGAAACAGTGCCATCTCAGCACATTATACGAAGGGTACATTCTTTCAACATGACCTATCGCTGTGGCATTATTAATCACCTGGCTGAGGCAGAGCCTGTCAGCTTTCTCCACTGTACTTACTCTCTACACTCTGCTCTTCAAACACTCTACTTTTTAGAATGGAATTGCTAAATGTAGCCCACATGTAAGGAGTTATGATCCAACTTTTTGACAGGAAAAGGGTCTACCAAAATTATTTGGAATTCTTCAGCATGGTAAATTTGTCTATTCTCCCCATTTATTTAATTATTTAATCATTTATTTGTATCAGTACCAACTCAAGATAATCATTTTATAATTTTATTATAATCCAACATAGATTATTTTATTGCTCAAATTGTTTCCACTTTAACCACTGGGAGTTTTTTTCAGTTGGCTCCTGAAACCCTTTAACACAGTCCATTGTTTTGTTCCTTGAGCACTTCCTTACTTTCTGGCACTTACAAGATGCTCTAGGCTCATCTTGTACATTCCCAGCCCTAGTCCTAGAATCAGGCATTTCTTCAATGAGTTCTGGTTTCTTTAACTGGAGAACAATATTAGAAACCAAGATTTTGGCGCTGAATATACTCTTTACTAACAGGATATCATTGCTTCTAGGTCATTTGAGAGGACAGAGCCAGGATATTATATATGTACACTAACCCAGGTGTACACTAACACATAATGTACAAATATTTCCATACATATGCATCTGTATTGGTATTCTATTGTCTCCAACTCTAATCTATTAGCAGTGTTCACTCTAGCCTTCCCTCCTTCTCATCTGGGACTTCCGTCCTCAACAGTGAGAAACCTGGCTCCCACCATCTGCCATTCATTTATTGAACTGTTCAATTCCATACAGAAGTAGAGCGGTTCCACAATAGTTAACCTAAACTCCCTTCAGAAACAACTTTATCAACTACAGTATAGTATTTGTACAGTTTTTTTCATCTTTAGTATTAAGTCTCCACCAATTTCCTATATTACTTACAGGAGTTTTAAAAAGTAAAAGAAATCTGAACACCCCACCATTTCAATGAATTTGTTTTATGAATTTTAATACCATTCGATTCTTTTGTTATTCTGCATTCCTTCATGGATACTGTGATCTCCTGATTGATTTTTAAGCGTGCATACATTAAGGTTTGCTGTGCTACCTAGTTTAAGAAGTTTTAAAAAATGTATCAGGGGCACCATACAGCAGTTCACTATCATACAGAACAGTTTCCCAATCCTAAAAAAATTCCCTGTGATTCACCTATTCATCTCTCCCCACTTCCCAAACTTCTGACAACCCCAGCTCTGTTTTCTATCTCTACAATTTTGCCTTTTACAGAATGTCACAGAGTGGAATCATACAGTAGGAAGTCTCAGCAGACTGGCCACTCTCACTTAGCAATGTGCATTTAGGGTTTCTCCATGGCTTTTTTGTGGCTTGATAGCTCATTTCTGGTTATCACTCAATAATATCTTATTATATGGATGTACCACAGTTTTTTTTATTCATTTGCCTATTCAAAGACACCTTGGATGCCTCCAGTTTGGGGCAATTATTAAAACAAACAAACAAAAAAAAAACTCCTGTAAAGTTATCTGCCTGTAGATTTTGCATGAACCTAAGTTTTCAAATCAGCCAGATGACTCTTTAGGAACATGGTAGCTCAATCATATGGTGAGACTATGTTTAATGTTGTAAGAAAATGCCAAACTATCTTCCAAATTGGCTGTACCATGTTTTTTTTATTTCCACCAGCTGTGAATGTGAGTTCATGTTGCTGCACATCCTCACTAGAAAGTGGTATTGTCAGATTTTTGGATTTCAATACTTCTAATAGGAATGTAGTCGATTTTTGTACTGTTTTGCAAAACGTAAATGTATACATTTGCAGGATGTATAATTCACAGTTTATTATTTATTTGCTTCTTTTCAAAATTCTATAAATGGTATTATGTTGTATATAGCCTCTATAACTTTTTTTTTTAACTTAAATAATATTTTGCAGAGTCATCTAAGTTAGTGATACAACTGTAGGTCCTTCCTTTTCATTACTCTGTACTCTCCTACTATATAAAATTCCCATGCATAAAACTTATCTATCCCTATTGTAATTGAGGAAATCTGTGTTGTTTCCAGTTCTCCACTTATTCACAACACATAATATCTCCATATAAGTCATGCTCATGTAGACTTATTTCTAAATAGAGTGACTTTTTGAAGTCACTGTGCATAGTACCTTTTCAACTTTTTTCAATTCTCATCAACTAAGATATTTATTTAATATCTCCCCACCCCTTGATAGAATACAGGCTACTCAAAGTCAGGCACTGTTGTCTGTGTTGTTTGCCATTGTATCCCTACCACCCACAATGGCGCCTTCAATATTTACTATTTAATATTGACTAATATAAAAATGTAAATGATTTTTTCACGTTGTCCTTACATGTGATAACCTAGATAATATTTATTAATTCTATTCTACCCCCTGATGATAGCTATATCCATTTTGCTTTACTCTGTTGAGGCTGCTTTATTAGGGTGTACACATTTGTAATTCTCTCTTCCCAGTGAAATGAAATTTTAATCACTATGTATTTATTCCTAACAAAGGTTTTAGTTGAAGTCAATTTTGCCTGATATTAATAATAGCCATATCCATTTTATTTTGTTGATTATTTGACTATCATATCATTTTCCACATGTTGATTCAAACTTTATAAGACCTTATGCATTATTTGGGTCTATTATGACATTCATGTGTCTTTTTACCTGAAAAATGTATTACTTTTACCTTTATTGAAATCCCTGATCTACTTGAGAGCAATTATGTTATCATTGTTCTCTTTATATTTGTCCTCACTTTTTTTTTTTTTTTTAACTTTTGGCCTACTTTTCTTAGTTGAGGTTTTGATCTCCATCATATTCCATTTTTTCCTTCTTCCAGTTTTTTAGTTAATCATTAACTGTTTTGGGTACTTACCCAAAATATTTTCATGTGTAAATTTAACACATCAAAGTCTAAATCATATCTTTACCACCTTTCTTTACGACAAAATGTCCTAATGTGTTATATCCAACCATCCCACTATAACTTCAATGCTTTCATTATTGTTATTGTTTGGTACAGTATTTACTTAGACTTACATATTTTTTTTCAAAATTTCTTTGATTTCTATTTTTTCTAACATCTTAATGCTTTCTTCTCAGATAATTTTCTTTATGCTTGAAGTACAGACATTTATGTGGTGCTTTAGGAAGTTCTGTTTTTTTAGATTTATTTATAGTTTGTATATGAATGCAAAGATCTTAATACTACTTTCATTCGTGAAAAAAAATAGTTTTATTGGGAGTAATACCTCTAGCTTACTAGCAATTTTTTCTCATTCTATTATCTCTGCCCTCAAATATTTTTCTTGGAAAATCACTGCCATTCTAAGTGTCAATCATTTATCTGTAACACCTTTTTTCCCTGCCTCCTTTTATAAGTTCTATAGCTTCATTGCCTTTTGTCTCATTGTATAACTCTTAAAAAAAATTTATCCTTGTCGGGTGTGCACTGGACTTCCTGTAAAGGTAAATTAACATCATTCATCAGTCCTGCAATATCCAAGCCATTATTTTTTTTCAATATGCACTTTTTATCTAGTCTCCCTCTGAAACGTTATCTCTTCTACATGTCTCTTAAACTTTCATATCTTTTATCTCTTTGTCACTTTGTTCTTGGTAACACACATTAGTGGGAATGCTAATTTGGGATCAATTAAAATAGAACAGTTTTGTTGAATATATTGGTATTGTTACTTTTAGCCCCAAACTTGTTTAGATGTATGATTATGATAAGAAAGTCTTAAGGGAGGGATGCCTGGGTAGCTCAGTCGGTTAAGCCTCTGTCTTTAGCTCAGGTCATGTTCCCTGGGATCCAGCCTCCCCACTCAGTGGAGAGCCTGCTTCTCCCTCTCCCTCTGCTGCTCCCCCTGCTGTGCTCTCTCTCTCTCTCTTTCTCTTTTTCTCTCTCTCTCTCTCTGTCAAAGAAATAAATAAAATGTTAAAAAAAAAAAAGTCTTACAGGAAACTTTTTTCTACTTCTTTCATTGTTTTCCTTGTCAGAGCAGTTTTTTAAACTAGTTTGCGGAGGATGTTGCCCTTTATATGGGGTTTCGATGGTGATTTCTGATTTGACCTATTTGCTTAGGTTCCAGGTTTTACTTCATATCTCTCAAGTACTTTGGTCATTACATTCCAGAATCGAGGTCAGTAACTAGCAAAAGATAAGCTCCAGGGTAAATGCCAGTTCCAGCACTTGCTTACCATATGGATTACTATTTTATTATAGTGTCTGACCTCTGAGGAATATAGCTACTTTCTCACCACCTAAGCCAAGAATTTAAAAGGCTGTTCAAAATATGGCATATATCGTTTTGGGATATGCTTATAGGAAATGGATTAACCTGATGTTTGTCATCCATATTGCCTTATTATTTTCTCCTTAAATTTAATTTTTGAAATGATAGATGTGCTATGGTATATAAATCTGTTTAAAATTAATTTTAAAATAATGAGATGCCTGTCTTTGTTAAATATGTACTTTTTCTGCTACTAGTTTTCAAAAAAAGTATGTAAACTATAGGATTCTTAAAATAGCTCTAAAATATCAAAACCACATAGTAGAAGGTAAATTAACACACTAGAAACTGACACAAAGAATGTAAGTTAAATAGTGTGTCCAACTTAAAAGAACCCAACTTAAAACAACACAACCCAAAGAATATAAGTTAAATACTGTATTCAACTTAAAAGAACCCAAAGGCTATCAAAGGGTAATATCAGTCAAGAAACATAACAAGGAAAAATACTCAGACACATGTTCTTCTTGGCATCTGGCCTGAAAATCTGTGTGTACCATGGATCTTTATGTGATGAGACCCTTTGAAGAATAATGGACAAGAGTTTCCAATGGCCTTCTTAAGTGGCAGAAACAGAAATACATGACTAATTCTAATTTCCATTCTCAATGTCCATCGTTATCATTTGAAATCGACATTCATTGAAGGTATTCTTACAAGGAGTTAATTCAATGTGGACAAGGGATGGAACCTTCTGATAACTGCTTTAAAATAAGGAAGGACATGGAAAATAACATACATTTATTCTTAGCAAGTCCCTAAAATAAGCAGAATCTACATCGATCTACCTACCTACCTACCTACCTACCTACCTATTTACCTATTCTCCAAATGGACCTTTCAAGGTATTGAAAAACAGTTTATTTTAAATTTAATATTACCGTGACTTTCTCAATTGTGGACTTACATAAGTTAAATGGAAAAACTCTTTCAGCAATAAAATATTATTAATGTCATTATTGTAATTAGAAAACATTAAGGGAAAAACATGAAATAATACTTTTTTGTAACTTTTCCTGTATACATTCTTTGTCTCCCCTTCTGGATTATAAGCATCTACAAATCAGACACTTGTTCTCAGGAGTTTCTTTAAGATCTCCACAGCTCCTTTGCACTTGTCTTTTTCACAAAGAAAAATTCAACTAAAAAACTATGTTAAATTATCAATTTTGTACTAGATTACTGAAATATTTAACACATTTCCATATCATTAGAAGTTAAAATCTATTAGTTGACCAAGAACTGTTGCAAACCTAAGTAAGTTCATTCCCTCAGGTAATTGTGCTTATTGTAACATAAAAAATGAAAGGCAGTTATGTGCATTTTACTTGCAAAGGTTATTACCTGAGAAATACAGAATTTAAACTTACCAGTTATAAAAATACAAAAAATAATTTATTTACTATCATGCACACCAATGATTTTAGAATTTTATGTTAAAATTAAGAATACTGAAAAAAGTTGAGACAAAAATGTATAATTATTTGTAAAGAGTATCATTCTATCAGTATGAGAGCATTACTGCAAAATTTCCAAAATTACTCGTAATTCAAAATATATTGCAAAAGAACCTACTGTCACTGTAAAATTTGATTTTTTAAAATTTATAGTAGTAAGTTACAATGAATAGTTTTCGTTATGAGTAGCATTCTCTTTCTCCAATTAAAGGAAGGAACAGGAATCAGTACCCAACCTCTCCATAACACTTATTCATAAGTAAAAAAACGTAGCATGGCCAAAACAATAAAATGTTATTTACATAATATGGTATTTTTCAATAGGGCTGCTATCAAACTGGTAAAGAAAATGTGACAATAGGTATACATCAGCACTGAAATCTTCCTAATTTTGTTAAAATATTAAATCTCAGATATATATGTTTCTGTATGTAATATTTTCCTGTTTTTTTAAATATATGCATATATATGTATATATAAAACTTGACAATATCAATGTTGTATGTGTGTGTAGACTGGGTAGATTATAGAGAGCAGAAAGAAGAGAATATGTATAAGGTAAAAATAAATCTGTACTCATTTTTTTGGTTTTTTTTTTGCAATGAACATCTACAGAGTTTATTTTAATCCTCTTTAAAACGTAAACTGGGCCTGATAGAAGTATGATCATTATTCACAACTGGGGTTTTCAGAAAGTGCTCCTGTTTCTTAAGGAGCAGTATAATGACGGTGCTGCATTTTAGCAGCAAGAAGCAACAGTAGGGATTCCAAGGAACGAGTGCCTCAGAGGTGGGGCCTAGAGCTGACTCTGGGTGTGAAAAGCTGTGAGAGTGAGACAGACTCAGGATCTGCTGCATGTGCTGACCTTTTACGTATTTTAGTTTCAGTGTCTAGGTGGGAAGTGAAATGGCAACAGGAAGGAGAGTTGGGAGTAGTTTGTCCGGTATCATAGTATTTAGAAATTGTAAGCAATATTATTTATAAACCAGTCAAACAAGTAAATGGGTTTAAAGGTTGACCGGGTACTATCAGTGGTTGGGTCACTCAATTATATGGTACATGAATGTGTATGTAATATAGACATACATTACACTTGGAGTCTTTTCCACCTTGTGGGGCATAATTACAGATGTTTCTTTCCCAGTGAGCCAAGATGAGCAGGAGCTTCCAGTGCTGCCTGGGGTGGGAAAACAATGACCAGAAGGAAGGAGAATCACCAGAAATAGGATTATCATTCACGTCAGACCTGTGCTGTGGAGGGAATCACGGGCCCCCCATGGGAATACCTCTCAGGAACATTATTAAATCATAGCTTACTTTATGTCCAGGTTATAATAATAGTGACAATAATAATAATATAATAATAGTGACAGTAGCATATTTTTCAACCAGGTTCAATGTTAAAGTAAACAGATGACTAAGACATATTTCATGGCTTAGTATAGATGGTACAGAAAGAGCTCGTGTAGAATGACAGAGCCATGGAAATAATAAGCCACTATGGTTAAGTGGTATAAGGAAAGAATTCTTCTAGAAACTCAGATAAAGGAGCAATTAATATGCTCCTGGATGTTAAGGAAAGCTAAAGTTGGGAAGTGCCATTCACAGGTGACAAGTAGGTGACTGAGGAAAAAGGCAGAAATGGCATGAACAGCAGCCCACGGACGCAAAAATGGTAACATCTTCCCGGAACTGCTCAGCACCTTGCGGCTACACAGTAAGTTGTGTGAAGGGGAAGAGAAAAGGCAAAGAGGTAAATAAAACGGAAACTATGCATGAGAGATTTTCAAGTCCACACTAAGAAATCTGGACAACATATTTATAAGTAATCAGTAGAGATTCATAAGCAAAGAGACAAAACATCATCGCGTATAACATCTGTGCTTTCATGAGTCAGAGAACCACGTGAAAACTCCACTTAGCGGCAAAATGGGCATCAGGGGTGGAAGGCGGAGAAGCGGAAGGCAGAGAAGTCACCTACTTCACGATGAGGGAAAGGAAACTCACATAAGCCCTGCTTAGGTTCCAGGGACTGTGCTAGGCTTTGTTTGAGTATATGCTCACTGAACCTGCACAACAAACCCGTGGGAGCAGATATAATACCCATTTTATGTATCAGTTTACATTTCAGGAAAGTAGAACTGAAAGACATACTCCAGGTAATTCACCTGCTGCTACTTGGCGCAACTAATGGTAGTGACTTCTTCTGCTAAGGGACAGGCAATATTTCTTTCCAGAGCAGCAGATCGACTTCTGTCTGGCAAACTATCTTTCACTGGGTTCACAGGTTATGGTTCATAGAATAGAGTTTGAAAGAAAATAAAGAACTGAACAGTCTCTGATTAGAATGAGAGAGAATTGCTAGGTGACCAAGGTGCAGCAAGGCAAGAGGTAGGGGAAGAAGGTGACTTCAAATCCAAGTGTTGGGGAAGGGAGGCAATTGACGCTTAAAAAAAAAAAAAAAAAGTCACTGAAAAGATGGTGGTGGTCCCCAACTCCAAAAACAAGAATATTTAATAAGACTGCCATACGAAAGAATGTCTTATGTGAATCATCTAGGGGCAGTTCAAACAAAGCAGTCATATTCCTTTCCTGAATGTACATGGAGCCGAAACAAGAAAAGAGTCACGGAACAGGCAAGGTAGGTGAGATATGTATAAGGAGAAAGTTCCCATCAGAGGAGACCTGGAGGAATTCAAGATTCTCAAAAGCTCTCAGAGATAACAGGAGAGCAGGGGTGGGGGTGGGGGGAGCTCCACTAAATGTAGTTCAAGCAAGGTTTATTCAACTGTCAAAGAAGAAGGCAATTCCCATTAACATCTGGGTTTTAATAAGGAAAACAATGGCGAATCTCCTGGTTAATTTACCAAATGGGCCAGAGCACCAGGCACTTGTTAAAAGCAGGACCTCTGAATAACATGGACAGCTACCCAGGCTTACAAATCCCCTTTCCCTCGAAACGGGGAAACTCCATAGGATCTCTCTACCTTTACCACAAAACCTCCCAAACTTTACCTGCACTTTTGGAATAAATGCATGTTATATCTGTTCCTTGATTTGTGTTAACAATCCTATAAAGACACATCCTCTAAATTATTTTAATACTTTGTGGTCAAATTTAAAATATGCATATATTTGTGGTTAATGGAAAGTTAACAAAGTGCCTCAAATTCCTGAAAAGGAAAGATAGATACAAGGCCATTACATTTAAACTTTCCATTTATATATTTTCTCCAGCAAATAGATTTCAGAGCAAAAGGCTAACTTGATAATTCAATAAAGAACATTCTATTTTCTCAGTGACCTGAGTGCTAATATAATTAATAATGCATCATTTTATTTCACACAATATATGGGAATTAACTTCCAATTTCATTATAATGTTTCATCAGGTGTAAACAGATGCAGATTAGATGACTTTTAATATGGTACAGATTTAACTATGAAAAAATAATTTAGGTATTCTGGTAAGTAATCTTATGAAAGCTTATGGAAAGTAAAAATCCAATTTCTGAAAGAGGCAGACAAGAGACATAATTTTTAATAGACATATTCTTTTCAATAGGTTGCCCGTATCTGGTATGTTATAAAATTGCTCATTGTTGCCTTTTATACTCTTACATTTGTAATATAGTGTTACTTAGAAAAGATAGACTATTCTAGGGAGAAACGCTAAATCTCTAATAGGAATTGTTATACAGTTGTAGCGAATTAACTAATATGGTTCTCCTTTTAACCAGATTTTAGCAATATTATATTGTTCAACAAAAATCAGATCAATACCTCACTGAAACAGCAGCAGCCACAGAGAAACACCTGTATTATTCTATGAGAAAAGACGAATTAGTATAGTAAATGCAAACTAGTGTTCTCATTTATAGATCTGGACCCTAAACCTCAAGCCGTTCAATATTTCATTGAGGAAAAACAAAAGACAATTTCTATCCCGCATGGAAAATTCCTGCCCTGAGAAAGATGGCAGGTAAGGTAATGTGATCCCCAACTATTTTCACATTGATGGTAGAAGCCTAAGTACATAAACATAAACTCTGGATTTCACTCAAAAATAAGAATTACCAAATATGGGGTAACTAGAAATGAAACACTGCATTTGAGATCGGGATGCAATTATATACGCACTGAAATGCTTTCTCTTTTGCATTGGTTGACGTGACGATTGAGTGTGGTAATGTATTCAGGAGCACTTTTGAGCACAAAGTGGAAAAGCATTAAGAGAAAATTATTATTAGTATCCTTCTAGGAAGGAAATGTAGGCACCCAGATTCAACGGATAAGACTAATATACATAATTGTAGACTGCCACCACGGCAACTTCTGCTCCATAGAGGTCGCATTCTGATGAAAATACGTTTCACAGTAAAATAAGAAGTATCTATACAAAGCTGTTAATTATAAAGGATTTTCTTGCAAGCTTTAATATCTTATAGACAAAAGAATATGAAAGAATTTGAAACTGCAATGCAGTTTACTGGGTGAATGATATTGCAAGGAAGTTATTACATCCAAACACTTTTACTTCATCTGTCATACGGTATGGAACATAAATAGCCATTTCAAATATTGAATTTCCATAAAATGCCAAGCTATTTGCCTGAATGTATAATAATACCTCAACACACAAATAGGAAACCACTAGAGGGAAATCAAGGCCAGAGAGGTGTATATAGTATTGTACCTTTTTTAAACTTTAAAAAGAAAAAAATGGAAAGTTATTTTTAAAACGATGCAAACTAACTCACATAAGGCAGGCATGTAAATGAATAAGGTACAGGCATTTCACATTTGAAAGTCTGGTATGTTTAGGAAATTGAATAATAAGCTCTGTGTTTAAAATATATAAATCAAGTATATCTCTGGAAATAAAAGCCAGGGATTATTTTTCTGTAATACTCTGGATTATTAACATTTATCAGGGTTGTATTTTGTTCTCTTTGTTTTTTAAAGGAGATAAAGAATAAGGAGAGGACTCAGAAAAAAAAAATCAAAAGAAATCTTACAGAGATATAAAATAGTACCTTAAGGGAATGGCTGGTATTATTTGGCTTGAGATAAAGTAGCAAAATAAAAGTAAGATTAGACATCTGTTTTCTTTAGGATCTGAACTGAACTAGATGATTTCTTGAGATCCAATTTCCTTTTTCTGTGATCTATAAAACTACTTTCTTCTAAAGTAAATATGTGTGTATATATATATATATATAATATGTATATGTATATATTATATATATAGACACAGATATATAGTTTGATAGTTGATATATAATTGATAACATTAGCATTAATAACATTGCATATTACTTAAACACACACATACACACATTCGCTGTTTCTCAAAGTGTAGACCCACAATCACACAAATCAGAATCACCTGGTTACTTTTTAAAATACAGATTCCTGAATACCTCCTGAATACCTCAACCTAATGAATCAGGTTGGTGGTAAGATTTGAGAATCTGTAGGTATAATAAGCACACAAAATGATGGGTATATGCACTGAAACTGGAGAACCACGGACTTACAGGAAGATGTTTGCACATTTTTGCTGGCTTTTAAAAAGTTCACCATACTCATCGCTAGCCTGAAAAGGAAAAAGAGCTTGGACGAGTGCGTTGAAGAGTTATGAGAAAGGACTAATAATTGCCTTCTGCTCACATTCTATTGGCTACAATTCAGTTCTATGGCCACACCCTACATAAGGGTGTCTGGGAAATGTAGTGTAGTCATATACTCAAGAAGAGGAGACAGTAAGTCTCTCCCTAATTCTAACCACATGGAACACATAGAAAAAGATTCTTTTCCAATGTTTCACAAAATATGGTTGATGTAATTCCTGGAATTTCCTCATTCCACCCTGACCGGATTCGAATCCCTAGCAGTGGGGCCTATAATCAACTTTCTCATGGGGTGCCTGGGTGGCTCAGTCCATTAAATGTCCAACTCTTGATCTCAGGGTCATGAGTTCAAGCCCTGTGTTGGGCTCCATGCTTAAAAAAACAAAAACAAAAAACAAACTTTGTCGTGATATTCTCAGACATCCTACAATTTGACAGTGGCTCTTAGCCAATGCTTCTCTTTCACTCTCTAATTCTTATTGTCTCCCATGTTTTCTCCCAAGGGTAATTTTTAAAAATTTTCCTTCTGCTTTTCTAGAAAAAAGCCATTCTAAACATTATTTTGAGTACACATTTCAATGAAGAGTTGTACCAGCGTTAATTCTTAAAATGAAGACTTTCTGCATATAGACAATCTTAAATACCAAATGAAGAAAGAAGAGCCCATGAGCTGATGTCGAACACTTAGAGCTTCTATTGTGTTCCCTCCACAAAGGCCTTGCTCTGTGTGAAAGGGAGAATAGATTCAGTTATGGATGTTTCTGTTTTACGGACACAGACAAATACGTATCTACATTAGCTATTTTTTTCTACTCAAGAGCTCTTCTAAAACAAATGCTATTTTTTTTTTTTTTTTTTTTTTTTTTTTTTTGCTGAGGGATGGTTCTGTGACTCTTTCTTTCTAAGAAAAGTCACCTAATAGTTGTCTGTTTACTTGGCCATTCTATGTACATTTGGTAAGCAGATCATTCCTACAACATGTGTACAGGATCTAGTAATTTCAATTACCTCTCGTCAAGACCAATATCTTCAAAAATGACTAGAACATAAATGAAAAATTGCAAATCTATGATGATATTTTTGGAAAAGGAAATCTCCAAGTTCACTAATTCCTCCTCCTCCTTCTTCTTTAACCTAACATGAAGTGCAGTTCAAGTGTGTTCCCCCAAGCAATACCATGGATTAATTAGGAAAACATTTGTACCTTAAACAATTTCAATATGTTTTCTCAATAATCAATGAATGTTCTGAAACATGTTCAGGTGCCTTGAACTCAAAAATTTCTTTGTGAAAGCAGTAAGATAGTTAGACTAAATTCAAATTCTAACAAATATTGATGGAGAATTTACTAGGTGCCAGGTACCTGTGAGAGAAAATGTGCAGGACCACTGTTCCCATGAGTTTAAATAAGCAATATATTTCTATGGTGCATTCATAATTACAGACTGAAATCCTCACTCAGATCTAGTTTTTCATTGTTCAAAAAATATTATTTGCATGACAATGGCAGTTGTATGAAAAATAGTATATAATCCATTTATACCTTTTTATAAATTACCTATACTCCATTAAGAATCATTTTTTGCCAGCTGTCAAAATTTAAAATATCTCTATAATACTTTAATAACTATAAAGATATTTTATTTTATCTTTAAAACACTATTCAAAAAGTGAGGAGATCAATATACTAATTATATAATGAGAGAAAAAAGTTATGGGATGTTCTTTGTTCAGTGGTTAAATAATGATGATACAAGTCTTTAACCAAACAGTATTAATTCGCTTCTATTAATCTACCTCACTAAGTGCTTTAATGTTCAAGGAATTTTCAATTAAAATAATGCTCACTGGCCATTAATTCATGCAATTAATACTAGAACACTACAAGTATTAATACATGTAAGGATCACAAAAGAAGCAAAACTTCTAATTACCATATTAAAAATGGAAAGTCATCCATTTTTAATCAAGGTTCTCCATCACATATAACAAAAATTTAATTAAAATTGCCCTTCTTGATTTGGACCATTGTATATACTACCTAGTGTCTACTCTTACGTTGTTCTATCACATTTGGTAAATTTGGCTGCATAATATTTTAAACTTTAAAATGGCAAAAACTAACATGAAATTAAAGGAAATAAAATGAAAAGAATGAAGCAAATTGTTAAAAACAGTTGGAAATACATATTAAATCAAGTGATGTTTTCTTTGTGTACACATGCTTTTACATATCAACAAGAAAACGACAATCCAACAGAAGTTGTCAGAAAAAGAATTATGTTACAGCATTTCAGGAAAAGAATACAAATCAGACATCCTATATAGAATAAAATGTTCAACCTCTCTCAAAGTTAATTTCAAATAAAACAAAAAATTATCTAACAGATTTGTAAACATTAAAATATCCCTAATATTTAGGTTTGCTTAGCCCATGAAAATGTGATAGTCTCATAAAATATTGGTAACTGTGAAAATATATACAATCATCTTGAAAGACGACTGTCAACATCTATCAAAAGTTTAAATTTACCTTCAAATTTCTAATTCCATTCTAGGGTATACTTTTGCATTTAGTCAAAGAACCTCACTAGATCTTGTCTTCCTGGGTCCGTTTGCTTGTTTTTCTTTCTTTCTTCCTTCCTTCCTTCCCTCCCTCCCTCCCTCCCTTCCTTCCTTCCTTCCTTCCTTCCTTCCTTCCTTCCTTCCTTCCTTCCTTATTCTGCCAGGGTACATTTTCAAACAGCTTTCTTGAAGTAGGTGTGTGGGAGGAAGTTTCCTAGTTCCTAGCATATGTGAAAACATCTTTCTTTTGTCCTTCTAAGGGAAAAATTGTATCACTAAGATACATTCAAGGGTGAGATCATGTTCTTAAGTAGATGTAGATGATCAATCCAGTGGAATTTCAGCAACTTCTACAGTGACTTTATTTCCTCATGGGGCTTGGAGATACTTATGATAGGCAAAAAATATTTGAGAAAAAGCTATTTTTAAAAGAAAGGATGAGAGAGACTTTACTTAAGCGGGGAGCCCATCACTAAGATTTGGTCATTAAATTTAATGAAACTTAGGCAACTACTACCTACTGAGGATAGCCATGTGCTCATAGGCAGAGATCTCGGCTCCAGAATCTACATCTTTATTTTCATTTTCTTCTAAGGTTTGTTAACCCTTTGACTCCCCAGTACCCCTCCTCTTCCAGAGTCCCACCTCTTCCTGTATTATATCTTTAGGGTACTACAGGGTGTATCAGTCAGCCACTGCCCATGCTGTCTTGGGGCTGACATCCAGAAGGTATAAGAAAGGAAAAACAGAGCTTACCTAATGGTACTGCCTAGAGCTAAGCAAACGTGTATATTCTATTAGGATACTGCCTATAATTTATTATGTTACAAAAATATCTCAATTCAGAAGAGCTGCCTAAATTCATTGTCTCCAGTTTTTAATTTCAATGACCTACTCAATATACTCTCACCTGTTTTCAACCCCCCCCCATTTTCTTCACCAAAACACCTTTATGGAAAACTAATGATATCCATTTTATTAAATCCAGTGAATGTTACTATGATATTCTTCAACTTCTCAGCATCATCAGTAACTATAAATTCGGCCTCTAATTGTAATTTTTTCTTGTATCTGCCAGGAAAACACCGTATTTGCTGGTGTTCTGAATTATCTTCTATACCGGTTTCTTTGGGAGCTAATTCCACAAGGCTTAGTTATAGAACCCTTGCTCATTATATATGTCTCTCCCCAGGTCAGTAGCTTTTAACCCTGGCTGCCCTTTTGATTTAACTCAGGAAAATTTAAAAATGAGATTTCCAGAGAATGGGGCCCAGGAAGTGTTTTAAAACTCTCCAGATGATCTTACTGTAAAGCAAGATTTGGAAATCACTGGAGCTGGTGAACTCATCTATGTACATGCCTTCAATCTCTTTTTGTACACTGACTCCTAGAGGACAGATGACAGATAGACAGAAAAGGAAAAAAAAAAAAAAAGAAAGAAAGAAAAAAGAAAAGAAAGTAAGAATCTGAGGACAGTTTATCTGACCCTCCACTCAGATTACCCCTGAAATCATGCCCCATAGGGTTAATGAGGTTAAAACTAGCATCAAATTTAAAGTTTGTCTTTCAGAGAAGTATTAGATGCTAATCAGCAATCCTATCTTGTCATACCCCACTAAGAAATCCACTAGCTGTCTCCACAGAAGCCTGGATTCACGGTCAACTGATAGGGTTCCAGCCCAGAAACAAGAAAGGCCCTGTATTCCTTACCAGAGATAATGAGCCCAAGACCCCATCCCGTTTATACTGGCTCTCAGAGCAAGCCCACAGCCTCTTCTCCTTGTCCTAAGATAACCTCCTGACGTCAGGGCCTGAATTTTGCCTCATTCTGATGTTAAGCCTCCACCCAAAATGAACATGGAATGTATGTTACATATGTCTGCTCAGTGCACATGCTCTGTCTTTTCCTCATGAATAGTCATCAGTTTTCCCACCCTGTTCATCAATATGTATGCAATCTCAATCCCTGTGATTATAAAAAAACCCCAAAAAACCAAAAAACCAAAAGAAAGCCTCCCCACACACAAAGCAAAAATTTGATCTCTCCCCCTTCAGGGAGGCAGAGGCAGATCTGAGCCTTGCCCTCCTGTCTCCTCCTTCGGCTGCCTCGCCGATAAATCCTTTCCTAGCTATACACCTGAGGTCTCAGTGATTGGCTTTACAGCATGTTGGGCAGACTACTTGGGTTTGGTTACATCTTGAATCTAGATCTAGATCTATCTATCCCAGACCCATTCTCAGAGCTCTACCCTCTTTAACATCTTCACTTTTATTTTTTCATTACCCACGCTTCCCAAGGAGCCTTACAGACATTTTTTTCCTATTTGCCCCCACGAAATTTTAATCCTATATATGCTATGTACTATATGCATTTCTGTGCTTTGTGCATAAAAAGATTAAGATATTTTTCACTAACTAAGAAATAGTTTTCTCTCCTTTGGGGTTATATCACCCCCATTGAGACCATATGGATAAAATGGATCATGGGAATTTTAAATTGTGCAAACGTCACTGTTTCTCCTCAAATAAGATCCCTCTAAGAATTTTTACATATCGGTAAACGTCACTAACATCCAATTAACTACAAAAGCCAAACATCTGGAAGGCATCCTTGTTATCTCTGTTCCCCAGATTCTTATGCCAAACCACACAATCCTTTCTGTCTTACTTCCTGAATATCTCAGCAATCTGCCAACATTTTGCCACCTCCCTTTCCACTGTCCTAACATACCATTGCCTGCCTACAGCCAACAGAGTGACTTTTGGCCTTGACATATTAAACAATGAGTATGATTCAGACTGGCAGAGAAGCATACGGTATTTGGACACAACTGCATATGTTAAGATATGGAAACAGGAATTTAAGTGGTCTATTAGGAGATGGTGCAGACCAAAGATAATTGAGAAAGAGGGTAAATTAAGTCACCACATTTAAATAACATTTAAGTATTTCTAATTCTTATCAGTCAATATCTACATAAAATCCTATTAGTCATTTTGTTTCATTATATTTTTCCAAATATTCTTTTTATAATTCCCTGTACGACCTCAGATGATGTTTTCAAGGTGAAACTATGTTATTTTCTGTCTAAATTATTTTTTTAATTCATATCTCTAACATTCCAGTGTAATCAACATTTATTCCACCTACCATTTCAAATGCTTTTAAAATGGTCTTTTATTACCAATTCTAGCATACTTATATAAAGATCTCATTCAAGCTAAAGTAGCATGTTGACATCTCCTGGAAATTGGCTTATGTGCTAGACATTGCATGTAATTAAGAAAAAGAATACACCATGGTCCATATTTTCAAGAAGCTTATAGCCTCTTGCAGGAGACATGATTAAAAACATAAACTTCACAGCAAACAATATAAGATAGAATTCTACTAAGTGCAACAAGAGAGTAGAACAGTGAGGAAGCCAGTGGATTATAATGGACCTGGTAGTGAGAAAATAAGATGATAGAGAAGATAAGGCTTGGCTTGGGGTCACCAAAAATGCCTAGAATTTTGGTGCTGGATAAATGACAGAGAGACATATTTTGGTTAAAGGATAATTGTAAACAAAGGCATAGATGTTAGAATGAGCATTAGTTCATCTGAATTCCAGAATCTTAGGCTCATTAGAAGGAACAGGAATGCATTTAGAAGAATAGAAAATAAATTCAGCTAAATCAGATGCAACCATATTGTAAAGGGTTTAGAAAGAGAAGTTTTGATCTGATGTACAGAAAAGAGTTACTGAGGAGACCTGTTCAAGAGAAAGCAGTAATCTGGCAGGTTCAAAAGACTGAATAGAGTAAGAAAGCCTTGAGTCCAAGATGTTGTTATGATAAACAGGTTTGGCATGGTAGCTAAGAAAGAAGAAAAAGAAATGGACTTGAGAAAAACAAGAAGGAGATGTGATTTTTATCAGCAAACATGCAAATCAATTCTTCCGAATAGGAATTAGCAGTTAGCATGGTAGGAAAGTCATAGATTCTAAAGCACTATTTTAATTTTTCCTAGATCCACTACTTGTTATTTTGATAATATTTGCCTCTGCCTATTTAAACTCCCTGAATCTCAATTAAATGTGTTTACCTATTTTATACTATTTCAATAAAAAAAATAGCATGCAAAATTCCTAGTGGAGTTTCCATAAGACATATGAAATATTGTTTTATTTTCTTATTTTTTTTAAGATTTTATTTATTTATTTGTCAGAGAGAGAGAGACAGCCAGCAAGAGAGGGAACACAAGCAGGGGGAGTGGGAGAGGAAGAAGCAGGCTCCCAGCAGAGGAGCCTGATATGGGGCTCGATCCCAGGACACTGGGATCACACCCTGAGCCGAAGGCAGACGCTTAACAACTGAGCCACCCAGGCACCCCTGTTTTGTTTTCCTAATAAAAAAAAATTAATTATATTTGACTATGAACATTTTTCACCATGGAAATCAATTACATACCTCTATAAAGTGCAAAATTTCCTACATACTATTTACTTCAGTTTTCACTTTTATCATAGTTCTTAATTAGATAGGGCATTCTCAGATGGTAATTTTCAAATTGGGGGTGAAAATGAAAAATTCTAAAAGTAGTATCATACTGTTTAATGAAGTTTACATATATATTTTACTTATTTGTGTTTCTTTATTGTATTTGTATTTTCATCAGATTCACTGGAGTATAGTATAATTTTTCTGTTATACTTCATGCATTTTGTATTACCTTTTAATTGCTATTGATTAATTGAAATTTTTAAAAAACTTATTTCCTTTACTGTTTTCAGGACTTTGATATTGCCTTCTATTCCTAAGGTAACTTGCACTTAGACTTTTCTAATATAAAACAATATGTTTCCTTACCCTTTCCCCAATAGTTGTACTGGACTTAAAAGGCTTCTCACATGTCTGCCACAGGCCTCAGTTAAGATTCCTTTGCATTTGCATTAGAGTTCACAGAGATGGTTCAAATTACCATAATTTTTTTTAATAATAATTTTTTATTATGTTATGTTAGTCACCATACAGTACATCCCTAGTTTTTGATGTAATGTTCCATGATTCATTACTTGCATATAACACCCAGTGCACCATGCAATACGTGCCCTCCTTACTACCCATCACCAGCCTATCCCAATCCCCCCCTCTCCTTCCCTCTGAAGCCCTCAGTTTGTTTCCCAGAGTCCACAGTCTCTCATGGTTCATTCCCCCTTCTGTTTACCCTCCCTTCCTTCTTTACTTTCTTCTCCTCCCGATCTTCCTACTTCTTACGTTCCATAAATGAGTGAAACCATATGATAATTGTCTTTCTCTGCTTGATTTATTTCGCTCAGCATTCTCTCTTCCAGTCCCGTCCATGTTGCTGCAAATGTGAAATCGTTCTTTTTGATGGCTGAGTAATATTCCATTGCATATATGGACCACGTCTTCTTAATCCATCATCTGTTGAAGGGCATCTTGGCTCCTTCCACAATTTAGCTATTGTGGACAATGCTGCTATGAACATTGGGGTGCATATGGCCCTTCTTTTCACTACATCTGTATCTTTGGGGTAAATACCCAGTAGTGCAATTGTTGGATCATAGGGTAGCTCAATTTTTAACCTTTTAAGGGATGTCCACACTGTTTTTCAAAGTGGCTGTACCAACTTGCATTCCCACCAACAGTGTAAGAGGGATCCCCTTTCTCCACATCCTCTCCAACATTTGTTGTTTCCTGCCTTGTCAATGTTTGCCATTCTAACTGGCGTAAGGTGGTATCTTAGTGTGGTTTTGATTTGAATTTCCCTGATGGCTAATGATTTTGAACATTTTTTCATGTGTCTATTAGCCATTTGTATGTCATCACTGGAAAAGTGTCTATTCATATCTTCTGCCCATTTTTTGATTTCATTGTTTCTCGTGTATTGAGTTTGAGAAGTTCTTTGTAGATCTTGGATACCAGTCTTTTATCTGTAGTGTCATTTGCAAATATCTTCTCCCATTCCATGGGCTGTCTCTTAGTTTTTTTGACTGTTTCTTTGGCTGTGCAGAAGCTTTTTATCTTGATGAAGTCCCACAAGTTCATTTTTTCTTTTGTTTCTCTTGCCTTTGGAGATGTGTCATGAAAAAGGTTGCTGTGGCCTATGTTGTAGAGGTTGCAGCCTATGCTCTCCTCTAGAATTTTTATGGATTCCTACCTCACATCGAGGTCTTTCATCCATTTGAAGTTTATCTTCGTGTATGGTGTGAGAGAGTGGTTAAGTTTCATTCTTTTGCATATAGCTGTCCAATTTTCCCAGCACGATTAATTGAGGAGACTGTCTTTTTTCCACTGGATATTTTTTCCTGCTTTGTCCAAGATTAGTTGCCCAAAGAGCCGAGGGTCCATTTCTGGGTTCTCTGTTCTGTTCCATTGGTCTATGTGTCTGTTTTTGTGCCAGTACCATGCTGTCTTGGTGATCACAGCTTTGTAGTATAGCTTGAAATCCAGCAACGTGATGCCCCCAGCTTTGTTTTTCCTTTTCAACAATTCCTTGGTGATTCGGGGCCTTTTCTGGTTCCACACAAATTTAAGGGCTGTTTGTTCCAGCTCTTTGAAAAATGTCATTGTTATTCACAAGGAAAAATTTGGAAGAAACTCAAACACTTGGAAACTTAGAAACATCATACTCAAGAATGATTGGTGAACCAGGAAATTAAAAATCAATTTAAACAATTATGGAGACCAACGAGAATGAAAACACATTGGTCCAAAACCTATGGGACACTGCAAAGGCGGTCCTAAGGGGAAAATACATAGCCATCCAAGTCTTACTCAAAAGAATAGAAAAATCTAAAATGCAGTTTTTATATTCTCACCTCAAGAAGCTGGAGCTGGAACAGAAGAATAGGCCTAACCCACGCATGAGAAGGCAGGTGATCACAATTAGAGCAGGGATCAATGAATTAGAAACCAGGAGCACAGTAGAGGAGATCAACAGAACTAGAGGCTGGTTCTTTGAAAGAATAAATAAGATAGATAAGCCATTGGCCAGACTTATTCAAAAGAATAAAGGACCCAAATTAATAAAATTATGAATGAAAGGGAGAGATCACGACCAACACCAATGAAAGAGGAAGGATCATTAGAAACTTTTATCAACAGCTTTATGCCAATAAATTAAACCTTCTGGAAGAAATGGAGGCCTTCCTGGAAACCTATAAACTACCAAGACTGAAACAGGAAGAAATTGATTTTTTAAACAGACCGATTAATTATGAAGAGATTGAAGCAGTGATCAAAATCTCCCCAAAACCAGAGTCCAGGGCTTGATGGATTCCCCAGGGAATTCTACCAAACATTCAAAGAAGAAATAATACCTATTTTCCTGAAGCTGTTTCAAAAAACAGAAACAGAAGGAAAACTACCAACTCATTCTATGAGGCCAGTCTTACCTTGATCCCCAAACCAGGCAACAACCCCATCAAAAAGGAGAATTACAGACCGATATCCCTGATGAATATGGACGCCAAAATTCTCAACAAGATCCTAACTAATAGGATCCAACACTACATTAAAAGGATTATTCATCACGACCAAGTGGGATTCATCCCTGAGATGCAAGGGTGGTTCAACATTCGCAAATCGATCAACGTGAAACATCACATCAACAAGAAAAGAGTCAAGAACCATATGATCCTCTTGATGCAGAAAAAGCATTTGACAAAATACAGCATCCTTTTCTGATTAAAACCCTTCAGAGTGTAGGGATAGAGAGTACAATCCTCAATCTCATAAAAACCATCTATGAAAAGCCTACAGCAAATGTCATTCTCAATGGGGAAAAGCTGAAAGCCTTTCCCTTAAGATCAGGAACACAACAAGGATGCCCACTCTGCCATTATTATTCAACATAGTACTAGAAGTCCTTGCAACACCAATCAGACAACAAAAAGGGATAAAAGTTATCCAAATAGGCAAAGAATAAGTCAAACTGTCTCTCTTCGCAGATGACATGATACTCTATATGGAAAACCCAGAAATCTCCACCCCAAATTACTAGAACTCATAGAACAATTCAGTAATGTGGCAGGATACAAAAAATCAATGCTCAGAAATCAGTTGCATATTTATACATGAACAATGAGACTGAAGAGAAATTAGGGAATCGATTCCATTTACAATAGCACCACAAATCATACGTTATCTCGGAATTAACCAGAGATGTAAAGGATCTATATTCTAGAAACTACAAATCACTCTTGAAAGACATTGAAGAAGACACAAAAAGATGGAAAAACATTCCATGCTCGTGGATCAGAAAAATAAACATAGTTAAAATGTCTATGCTACCCAGAGCAATCTACACTTTCAATGCCATCCCGATCAAATTATCATACTTGATCTTACTTAAACACCTCAGTGAGAATGAAATTAGTACGTTTTGTTTTCCAAGTACCTTTACCTCACTGCAGAAGCCAATTCCATATATCAATTACTTATTCCTCAATGGCTCCTGAGATTATTTAAAAATCAGTTTATATTGTTTTCCCAATCTTAAGATCTGATATAGAATTACCAATCCTTCCATCAAAAATTGTTTGAAATTAATATGGAATTTGATATAATAAGAAGCGAATGATATTAAATCATTATCTCATCACTAAAACTTACTAACACAGTTAATATCCTTCCTTATGGCAAACATATTAAATATAAATATCTAGTCACCATCATCAGTAACAATTATAAACAGAAAAAATTTTTAAAAATAAAGTAAAGGTCCAAAACTAATGTTCTAGCTTATATAACAAATGATTCAGGAATATTTTGCTTATGTATATAACGCTTTCTTTTTGCAATGTGTAACCGTTTAGATCAGGGAGGTAAAAATGGTTCTTGATCACTTGCATTTTGAACAAAACGTCAAGACTGACTCCCCCTGGCATCTCTTCCGATACTTTTGTGTACTGTAGGATACATAAAGCTAAAATCTACATCGTCAGCTAAATCTCTGAGAATGACTTAGGATCTGATAATCATTTGCAAATTTTTTATTCAGATTTGAATTAAGGTTGGGGATGGAGGCAGTGGCTTGGACACAGTTCTTTTCAGCTGATATAGTTCTAAAAGTATGGCAGGACAGTCTCCTGATCCCTGAATCCCAGCCAAGACCAATAGGAAGTGACCATTTTCCAATTGCTTAGCTTTCTGATGGTGACAATTGACAGAATACATGGAGGACCTGCTCTATACTGGAGTAATGGTGACCAACCCAGAGCCCACTCCTTCAGCCTTCCAGCTACTTTATAATTGTGTATTTCCTTATTTTTAAACCATTTCTTCTTAAAATTGCTAGCCTGATTTCAATGCTCTGAAGTTGACTTCTACCCGATCCACTCCCCAAATCCAGGAGGAGCCTAGGTAATAAGAAAAGCCTTGGCCGACCCTGTGACTTGCTTCTTCTCAGGAAAGCATGGAGAGATTCTGCCTTCTCTACAACACCCCTCTGGTCTCCACATCAGTAATATCTTCAGACTGATCCTTGGATTAAACATGCAATTTCAGGGGTATTTATCCACAAAATACTTCACTACACATTTTCTTTCTTTTTTCTTTAAAGATTTTATTTATTTATCTGAGATAGAGAGAGATCACAAGCGGGGGCGGGGGGGGGAGAAGCAGGCTCCCCGCTAAGCAGGGAGCCCTACGCAGAGTTTGATTCCAGGATACTTGACCAACTGAGCCACCTAGGTGCCCTTCACTACACATTTTCTAATACCAAAAAATATATTTAATGGGGCACCTGGGTGGCACAGTGGTTAAGCGTCTGCCTTCAGCTCAGGGCGTGATCCTGGCATTATGGGATCGAGCCCCACATCAGGCTCTTCCGCTATGAGCCTGCTTCTTCCTCTCCCACTCCCCCTGCTTGTGTTCCCTCTCTCACTGGCTGTCTCTATCTCTGTCAAATAAATAAATAAAATCTTTAAAAATATATATATATATATTTAAGAGAGGCTAAAACCTCACATTGCCACAATTAAAACTTAAAAACAGAACTTAAAGTACAAATTTTGGTAAAATATGTATTTGGTTTATAAGCTATTTGTTTTGTCTTATGATTACACAAAGGAAAAAATAAATGATTGTCAGTATTCATTTTCCTTCCCTTATGGGGTGAGAAGAGGTGTTCAAAAAAAGAGGAGGTTTTCTAACACCCAAAGGAAGAAGTCAACAGAGATGGAGGATGTTGGAAAGTGCCATAAAGATCAATGGAGAGCTGATTAATACCTTGTTAGTTTTGCCTATAGGAAATACCGGTCAGTTTAAAAGTGACGGGTTATTGCTGTGAGCTGAAAGACTGAGGGATGAGTCCCAGGATAGGCTTGCCTGGTAGGGAATAAAAGGGACTGGAGGAAAGGTGAAAATGCATCAAAAATTAATGTCATATTTAACAGTTGGGGCTGATGCCAGCACTACTCTCCAAGGAATTACGGTGAAAAACTCAAAAATATCCAAAAGTCAGTATGAACACCTTAGTATGCTTTTGTCCCATAATTCTGATTAAGAATTATTTTATTAGCAAGATATTCTCTAAGATGAAAGCATGTGATTTTTACAAACATCTTGTTTCTTTACTATGTTATAGGGTTGAACTTAAAGAAGAAAAACAGACTAAATATGTGTATATAGCAAAGCATCTTCAATAAGTGATTCTTCTCACTTTACTAAAAAAATAAATGTGTTGTACTTGTGATATACCTAGACTTAAATCATTAAAATGAGGTTTCCTTCTTTTTTTTTTCTCCCACAAGGAACTGACATCTAAGAAAGCTTTGAGATCTTTTCAAACCAGTATTTCAAAAGCTACTTTGCTAGCTGAAATCTAGATTTGGCTTCACAGATTCAACCACCAACTTCAAAGATAGCTCTAAATTTGACCCAATATGTTTTCCTGTCTTTAGATATGCTGTAAAGCATCTAAGATTAATGGGAAACATGAATAAAAAGGTCTTGGGTCCTGAAAACATCAATAAGGGCAGTCAGCCAATTGAAGCTGAAAGTGGTTAGCCATGGTATTAGTCAAATAAATTGCCAATGGCAAAGAGCTGATGGATGGAATAGTGTTTAGCAAATGGGTATGCACCTGAAAGGTTAAGATCCACTTCTCCAACCCCTCCTATTCTGGTCTCTGCATATCTTCTGAAAGTGATGACAAAAGAGATAAAAATAATTTTTCCTACTTGGAAAACTAGGAGATAATAATTATTGGCTGGCATAATAGCAATGAACAAATAATAGATTTCGCTGCACTCAAAATGCCCTTATTCTGTCCTAACATCAATTCTTGCTCTCCAGTAATAGATACACATGGCCAGGTTGGTTCATGGGCTGACCAATGAGCAGTGAGGGGGACTGGAGAAGTTCATTATAATTACAGCATCCAGAGAAGGGATGGAAGGAGGAGAAGGTAGATGTGGCCAGGCTATCAGTAAAGGGATGCCATTTACAAAGGCTAATTATTACCTCAATATTCCAAAACACTCTGGAATGGCAGCATACGCTGCTAAGAAAAAAAAAAGCCTAATATACTTACATATATTAGGTGTTAACATCAGTACATTGACTGATGGGAATCAGGAGGAAGGAGGACACCAACAGGTAAGTTCTCTCTGCATGCTCTGTGATGAATACTCCCCCAGGGGCACATTTTCTGTACATTCTCTCTGGAGAGATCTCATTTGGCTAAGCATGTAGTGTGTCGGTCTGGGAGCCAACTGTGTAACATCATCTCATTCCACCTGGCATCACTTCCCACTTCCTTGGCTCCAAGATTGCACATTTCAATAACCACACTACCACATAAGTCTTACTTAAGGTTCCGTTTTCCAGTAAACCTCAACCAAGACAAAAACAGAATCCATAGCAGAGATAAGGCATGTATACATTCCTTGTTTCATTCATTGCAACAAATGTTTATTGAATGTTGATTAGCTCATTATGTCAGGCATTTAATCTAGCCATTTGAATTATGTAAATGAATCAGAAAGAGTCCTTACCCTTGAGACACTGTTAGAAGGGAGAGGTATAAAAACAAGTACAAAAAGAGTATTCTTCATGTTAATAAAAAAAAAAAAATGAATGCAGGAGCATGGACTTGCAAAGGGAGAGTGGTCAGTTCTATTCAAGGCGTGTGCAGGTGTGTGTCTATACGGTGCAGAAGGTCAGAAAACAAGGGGGGAGATATCAATATATGTCCAAACAAGATAACTGCTTAGCCAGTTTTAAAATGTGATTCAGGAGCGCAGCAGGGTGACAAAAACTAAAGGAGTTTATGACCATCAAACAGCCATGCAAGAAATATTAAAGGGGACTCTTTGAGAACAAAGGAGACACCAAAAGTGACGAAGACAAGAAAGAATCAGAGAAAATCTCCTGAAACAACGACAAAACAAGGAATAAAAAGGCAATAAATACCTATCTATCAATAATTACTTTGAATGTAAATGGAGACATAGGGTATTAGAATGGATTAAAAAAAAAAACAAAAAAAAAACAAAACCAAGACATATCTATATGCTGTCTACAATAGACTCATTTGAGACCTAAAGCCACCTGCAGATTGAAAGTGAGGGGGTGGAGAAACATTTATCATACAGATGTATGTCCGAAGAGAGAGTAGTAATACTTATATTGGACAAACTAGACATTTTTGTTCTTGTATTGTTTTTATCCTGCTTTGGTATCAGAGTAGAGCAGGCCTCATGAAATGATTTTGAATGTATTCCCTCCCTTCCATTACTTGTAAGATTTTGATTAAGATTGTCATTAATTATTATTATTTTTTTAATATTTGGCAGAATTCACCAATGAAACCATGTGGTCTTGGGCTTTTCTGTGCTGGGGAATTTTGATTCCTAATTCAACTTTGGTTCCTGTTACTGTTCTAAGATTTCTAATCTCTTGAATATAGGATTCATAATTCAATCTTGGTAAGTTGTGAACTTTTAGGAATTTATCTGTTTTGCTTTTTTTTCTAAGTTTTCTGATTTGTCAGTATATAATTGTTTCTAGTAATGTGTTATCACACTGTCTACTTCTGTGGTGTCTGTTGTACTGTTTTCCATTTCACATTTTGTTTTTTTTCTCACTGTATTTAGAGCATTGCCAATTTTATTTATTTATTTATTTTGGAAAAACTGGTCATTACTTTCAATGTTATGCTAGTGTTTATTCTGGTCTCTATTTTATTTCTGATTTGTTGTTGTTGTTGTTATTTCCTTCCTTTACTAAATTTCAGCTAAGTTTCTTCTTTTCCTAGTTCCTTGTGGTATAATGTTGTTTATTTGAACTTTTTGTCTTAATATAAGCATTTATAGCATAGATTTCACTCTAACATCTGCTTTTACTGCATCCCATAGGTTTTGGAATTTTATATTTTGTCTTTTGTTTTGAGACATATTTTGATCTGCCATTTGATTTCTTATTTGGCCCACTGTTTATGCAGTAGTATGTTGTTTAATATTTATATATTGAAGATGTAATAATTACATTGTGGATTTTCCAGCTTTGTTTTATTGTTGATCTTTAGTTTTATAACACTGTCATTGGAAAATATACTTGGTATGATTTCAGTCTTCTTAAATTTGTATTATTTGTTATATCTCTTTTTATGTGATTTAACAGAGGATTCTTCTGTGTGTACTTGAAGATAATGTGTATTCTATTCTTCTTGGATAGAATGTTTTATATATCCTTTAGAACCATGTATTCTGAAGTATACTTCAAGTAAAAAATGTTCTTAAAAATAATAACTTTAACTGAGGGTACTCGTTTAAAATAAAGCATATCAGAGGGGATGTGGTGAGGAAGGTTGGGTGAAACTGATGATGGGGATTAAGAGTATACTTATCATGATGAGCACCAAGTAACGTATAGATTTGTGGAGTCACTATATCACCTGAAACTAACATAACACTGTATGTTAACTATATTGGAATTAAGATTTAAAAAAAAAACTTAAAAATAATAAAGGAGGGGCACCTGGGTGGCTCAAGCCTAAGCATCTGCCTTTGGCTCTGTTCATGAACCAGGGTCCTGGGATTGAGATCCCAGGCAGGCTCCCTGCTCCCTCCCCGCTTGTGTTTTCTTTCTCTCTCTCTCTCATAAATAAATGAAATCTTTAAAAAAGGGGGGGGGAATAAAACGTGATTCTGTCACTGTTGTGTACCTTAAACTAATGCAAAATTGTGTATCAACTATACTTTAGTTAAAAAAAGAGAATGTGATTCAGTACAAGAAGCCTCAAAGACTAGGGTGCCTGGGTGGCTCAGCTGGTTAAGCGTCTGCCTTTGGCTCTAGTCATGATCCCAGGGTCCTGGGATCAAGCCCCGCGTTGGGTACCCTGCTCAGCGGGGAGCCTGTTTCTCCCTCTCCCTCTGCCTGCAGCTCCACTTTCTTGGGCTCTCTCTCTCTCTCTCTCTCTCTCGGTCAAATAAATGAATAAAATCTTAAAAAAAAAAAAAGCAGCCTCAGAGATAAAGGAGATGCAGTCTTACTCTTCAGACACCTGTAGTCTAGTGAAGGAGACAGGTATATGGTGGTGATTTTTCACAAAATCTGCAACACTGGTGTTCCTCTTCTTCCAACTGCCAAGCCTGATGCTGCCTCCAGACCGTGCACTGGTTGCAAGTTCTGCTGCCTAATCCTAATACGATTTTCTCCCCAACCTACCTCATCTCACTTTCTACCAAATCACCTTGTTTTATTGTTGTATAGTTGTATAGCAACAATGACTATGTGAAATTGCATTTTTTATTATTTGACTTATTTCCTGTTTCCAGCCATTAATATGTAAGCTCCATGAAAAATGAGAACTTGTTTGTCTTACTCGTCAGTGAACTCTAATGCTTGATACATAGAGTTCCATAATTACCTGCTGAATGAATAAAAATCTTTTAAAATGACAAAATAATTACAAATTGAGACTCAAGCTATAAACGGGCACAGCAAAGGCTAGAAAGACAACCACACTTTTCTGGAAGACAAGGGAAAGATTCTCTGAGGAAGGGTTTCTTGAGCTAAGATTAAGAAAAATAAGCATTAAGGAAGCCAATAAGTGGAGAGCAGAGGGGCAAGAATATTGGAACATTCTAGGGAGAGGGTACAGAATGCAAAAAGCCATGAGCCAGGAGGCAGCATAATGCATTCCAGAATCAGAAAGTAGGTAGGTTTAGCTGGGGTGCAGTGAGCAAGGGAGAGGTAATGAGATGAATCTGGAAGGAGAGATACAGATCAGGCTGCTGAAGGGTCTTGTAAGA
Source organism: Ursus arctos (assembly GCF_023065955.2). Classification (NCBI taxonomy): domain Eukaryota; kingdom Metazoa; phylum Chordata; class Mammalia; order Carnivora; family Ursidae; genus Ursus; species Ursus arctos. Next base: position 30,416,664 of record NW_026622985.1, on the reverse strand, counting down.
TGCTATAGGTCTTTTTCCTATGAAATCATACTCTGACTGCCGTGAGACATAAGGTGATGAGTGAGAGCACTGCATTCGTTCAGATGTGCAACAGGAGATTCTCAGAACGACACAGGAGTGACTGCAAAATGAAAAGTGGTGTGGGGTAGTGATGGTAGAATTAACATATTAAGGAGGAAAGGATAAAAATATATGCTAGTATGTGCAACCAAAAGTAAAGAAGACCACAGTCTCATTTTATAGTTGGCATCTGCGGAGTACAAGGGGAGAGGTTAGGCCAGTTTATAAAAATAAACGGATAAACACTAAAACTAAAATTTCTCTGACTGGGAAATTATTATTTCATCCTAGCCAACGCCACATGGAGATTACAAGGTGATTATGTACTTTATAAAAATAATATAAGTAATACAACGAGTAATGTATAAGGAATGATTTTCAGATCCATGGAGCAACTTGTCACCCAGAACATTCCATTACTTTCAGTTTCTGCATACCTACCTTTCATAATGTTGTTTTCTATGTTTGTTGGGCTTAAGTTTCCATTCTATTGTCTGTGTTTTCCATCATGATTCTTGGGTCATTGGCCTTGTCATGAGTAATTAGATGCTCTACAATCAGTGGGACAATTGTATCCCTGGCTCAATGGTGAGGTCCTCAAGGGCCTTTCATTTTTTGCATTCTTTGCATTACTAATGCCAGACACGGTGCCTTGAATCTATGAAGACTTTAGCGTTGTTTTTTTTTTTTCCAAATTTATGAAGATCCGGAGGGACTGGATAATCCTGAAGTAGATTATGAATTATCAAAAATATTTAAAATACAGGCCACATAACTTTTTATTACATGTCTTTTTATCTGCTTCTCTGAAAGCACATAATTCAATCTAAATGTTTTACTAAACAGAATATTTAATTTTGTAAAATGCTCCATTCACCAATTATGCCAGATAGAAGTCTGCTATAGAATCAACAGTGTAAATGTGTGAGTGACGCTGGCTAAGGAGATGCGGAAGTGATGGGACACAGCCCTTACTTAACATTTCTCCTCCCCAACACACTGCTGATTGTCCCCCAAAGAACCATGCTGCGTCTTCCTCTTGTACTCCGGATTCTCATCTTTCCTACTGAAAATACCCAAGGGATATCATGTTGGCTACTGGGACACTTTGCTTCTGTTCTCCCTTCTGTGAAATGGTGATAAAGTATACTCTACCTATCTCAGATTCTGCTGAGAATAAAATGAGACTTTTTATTCGAAAGCATACTGAAAACATAAGGAATGAGTAAAGAGTTAAGATATAAGGATTGCTATTGTGGTGAAAATATCCTAGAGACTGTGGGTATCAAAGATTTTAAGAACACAGTAGGAAACTCGACAGATACACACAAGGGATTGATAACACCCATACAAAGAAAAATACGTAGTGCCTTCCCATCTCTGCTAAGGATAAGTCCAATATCCTCAGCATCATATACTAAATGCTCTGCAATGTGATATTAACTGATACCTGCACTGTTCAAATTCTGGCCTCCATACCCTTCTGCAATCTGACTTAAGTGACTTTCCTCAGGAAAAAACAAACAAAACACAAAAACAACAACAACAAAATCTTCAGCAGCAAATTCCTCCCCATCCAGTGCACTGCTCTCTTTTTTTTTTCAAGCCTTCTGGGCCCAGCTTTTTTTTTTTTTTTTTTTTTTTAAATTTCAGGGCACTCTGTATATACCCACACACACTATGAGAATATTAAATAAGCTAATGAGATAATTTAATAGTGTCTGGTCTATAACTAGTGCTTAACATGGAAACTATCATGTTAAAAGTCTGCTGTTTTCAGGTACAGGATTTATCCTTCATTAGGCTGGGATCCCCATAGGGATGGGCAACATCTCACGCAACTGTGTGTTCCCTGGTCCTTAAAACAATGTCTGCAGCACTCTGGTGCTTTAATATATATTTGTTTAAAAGAAAGAAAGAAACTGTAAATAAGGTAAAGACTCATACTTTAAACCAAGGCAGTCAGCATCCTAGACAGGAATTTGGTGTGAATGACTAGTGTGACTCTATGATCGACTCTGACCAACTTTTATTTCTGCCTGGAATAAATAACTTACTTTGAATATGGAATGAGAAGCACCAATGTGTGTAACCCAAAACAACATTTTGTAATCAGTATTCTGGTGCTATTTTTTAAACTGGCATTTGGGAAAATGCCAACTAAAGACCAGAAAAATTTTTGAAGGCCCACTGTTTTATACAAATTAAATATTCTGATTCCTTTACATCACCTATTAGTTAATATAGTCACTAAGATATTTCTTTGTGTATTCCTATTTAAATGCATCAGGTTTCTTTTCTCCCTCCCTTTTCATTTTTCTTTTGTTAACATAATTCTTTCCAAAAGCAATCCAATTATTTCAGACACAGGCCTATAAATATGAAACTTAGATTCTCATAACTCAATAATCCTACTGAGAAAGAGTTCACATGAACTTTAGGTAATTTGCTCTCATCCAATTAAGGAGATTATTTATTTCTGAACATGGAAAATAAAAAAATTTTGAAGTCAAGGAACTCCAAACATGATTTTGCTACTCACCATAGTATGCATAAATATATTCAAATAAAGTTCACTTTACTTCACTTTTTATATAGCAATAAATATATCACTTGTAGTACTTTATGGGAAGTAGAAAGTATATTCCAGTAGTAAGAAAATAAATAAAAATTAAAATATTAAATCTGCTGAATGCCGCATGCATACATTGCAAGCTTAATTCTATACCTACTTTTGTATTTGTTCAAAAGTAAAAATTGTCAAATGTACCATTATCCTCCAGAATATTTTATATTGTAATAATCTAAAGCTAAATCTCACTGAGCAAGAGAATTTTCTGTTAGATCAAATCTGATACATTTTGATTTTCCAAATAATAACAAAGCAGAATAAATGATTGTATCTGAGGAAGTCAGTGTAATCAGATTTTAAAATTTGGACATAACACTATAGAGTTTGTATATAAACTTCAGAAATCAAATATTAATCTTACTTTTTCTATATTTCTATATATTTGTCAATTAATGATTTTTTCACTAGAGAAATTTACACACCCGGTCCTATAACTTTATTTTTTTGAAGTAGACTAGGAAGCTTAGATTAGTTTGCTATTTGAACATGAATACAATAGGGGCACCTGGGTGGCTCAGAAGGTTAAGCATCTGCCTTAGTCTCAGGTCATGATCCCAGGGTCCTGGGATAGAGTCTGGGGCATTAGGGTCCTTGCTCAGCAGGGAGTTTACTTCTCCCTCTCCCCCTGCCCCTCTGCTCCTCTGCCCCTCTGCCCCTCTGCTCCTGCTCGCACTCACTCTCTCTCTCTCTCTCTCAAATAAATAAAAATCCTTTAAAAAAATGAATGCAATGAATTTTAGAAAATATTCTTTCGACTGTAAGCACATTTTTATCTGACCACTCAATATCTTATGTAATATTCATTTACTTACTAGATATTATTTTACATCTAAATAAAACTATATCTGCATGTGTATATATGGATACATATGTAAATGTTTCCTTGGTCTTAGTTGCACAAAGCTGCTTATAAAAGATATTTTTGTCTTAGTGGATCTGATGATTTATAAACAATTTCACAAATTGTTACACCAAAATTTTCAGATCTAAATGAAAATGTATTATTTATATGTCTATAAATCATGTTTCCAACATGCTATTCAAACTAACGAGAGAGAACATTAAAGAATAGAATATGTTTATTTTTATTCCTCAAATAAAGTTTTGCTAAATCATGTCTGCTCACAAAAGTAGACTCAACTAACTATAATATTAATGCTTGGTAATATTACCAGTTAGAGTAAAGTCTGTGCCCTTTTATTTAAAATATGGCTTATATTAACTTCTGCAAAGCCTATGATAAGATGGCCTGACCCAAATTTTTGTGCTTAACTCATTGATTTTGGTAAATTGTTGAATTGTTTTGTAATTACTGATAAGACACCCCTCCTAAATATGACCTAAACATGTATACACACGTGCACGCTCACACACACACACACACACACACACACACACACTCTCCTGATGTAATATCTTCACATTCCCCTACGTCTTATTGATAGAGGAGTGCTATCTAAAAATAAACTCAATAAGGTTTATCTGCTCACTGGACAAAGTGGCCCAATGTTAAACAAATATATACTTACGTGACAATATTAAATGCTTTCACAAAACTGTTCATTTGTACATCTATCCCTCGACATTCAGGAAACATTTTTAAGTCTCCCCATTAATAATCTCTAACTCAAGCTGTTTTACTTCCCGAAACCGCAGTTGACAGTATGTCCACATTACAGCTATACAACCAGAAGAACAAAACAGATCTAGAAAATACTGGCACCATGAAGTTCACCGTTGCTGCTATTGTGTTATCCCAAATTCGTGATGCTAATAGTGATTTTCAAAATCATTCTTCTTTGGAACATCACTGTATTTTTCTACGCTGTGACATTTCTAAAGACTTTCAAAGGACACACTGTACATTTTATTTTAATATAAATATAACTCATTACGGTCTTATTGTTAATGGTTTTATCATGTCTGTAACTGCCTCAAAGTCCTTCACTGCATTCACTGTGTCCTAGGACTCCAGTTTTCTCTCCTTTTCATTTACTATAAAATACTCAGCAAACTAGCTGCATGTCCTATTCTCTCTGTCCTGTCTTAAATATGACCAACTGTATAAAAAGTGGTCAGCCTTAATCCCAGAGAAGGAATTATAACCCCACCCTCATCTCTCTTCCTTGACTTCAAGTTCGGTGAGTGCTTTTACTTTAAAAAAAAAGTGGTTTTTTTTGCAAGAAAAAGGATAGAAAGTTTATCACATTTAACTCCTACTGCCAGAAGAGGCTTTACACTTAAGAAAGAACTTTGAAGAAGGAAACCTAAGCGGGTGATACCCACCTAGAAAAGGCCAGAGATCAGCTGAGTGTAAGGAGGAAGGAGTATTTAGATCTCCTTGCTATTTACGAATTAGAGAAATTAGAGGTCAGGAGAAAGATTAGTTATAGGTAGAGAAATGCAGTTCTTAAGAGCATAGTCTCTGGAATCAAACTTCCTGATTTTAAGCTTAGTTCCCAATATTTTATAAATGTATAAAGGCTTGGTTCCCAGTACATTTCTAAGTGGACAAATGACAACTTCACTTCAACATCTATTTTGCATATATAAAAATGAAGATAAAATGTTTAATTCATCATAGAATTACTTGAGACTTACATAAGATAACTCTTAAGTGTCAAACACATTGTCTCGCTTACAGTAAACATATATGTTAGCTACTATTATTATTATTAGGCTGGAGGACCCATGAATTGTGGAAACCATAAATTTCTTGCACATTTAAAAAATTTTTTCCTGCAACTTTAGCTGCCCATATATGGGATCAAATTCTGGGGTTGAGAATTTGCAAGGGTTATCAAAATACTCAAAAATTAAATCCCACATTTAGTTTAAAAATAAAAGAAGTTGAATAAAATAAATAACCATTATTAGCTATGTGCCCTAAATATTTCCTTCGTGGGATTTCACGTTTAAAAAAATGTGCTAGGTCTAATTGCAATAGCCTTCGAAATATTTTAACTTCTTAATCATGATCATCATTAAACACACATATATTAAGTCCCCATGTAGGTTTAAAGTTCTGATAATTAGAATTAAATACACACAGTCTGTTTTCAAGGAAGTCATTCACCATCTTAAGTCATCACCATCTTAACATCTATGGCTCTTTGCCTATTTATTGTTATTTTACACTGGTCAATTCTTGGCCAAAAATTAAATTAAAAAATTTGAAATACTTGACATATTGCTAGTTCATTGAAAACATATGTACATGTTTATGAAATATCTGAGAGGACTAAATTTCTATATCTTTTGGGTTATTGCATATTAATCTAATATCATATCACTTATCCTATGTTTTAAATTAAGTGTTTTAGAAACAGAGATTGACTCTTTTGAGCACAGTAAATGTTTGGATAGAATGTGAAAAATTAATGTTAGCATAACCCAAATACCTCTCAGTCACCAATTCTTTGAAATTGGCACTTCTTCATTCCCCAGAATAAATCCACTTTACCAAGAACTCTTGGAGAGCGATGCAGTTTTACTTAAGATTTTGTAGAGACTTGACATCACACAACCCTCCCCACATAACAAAATAAATTTTTTCTATGTATCTTTTCTGCCAACTCTGTTGGCTCTACTTCTAATTGCATTCCTCCTTATTCACCCTTCTCTTGTTTGAGTGAATCTAAAATAGTCTCAGGGCCACTATTTTAGCTGTTCTAGTCTATATTTGTCTGAATGATGCAAGACTAACTTTCTAATTCTAGCAGGGAATAAAGCAGATTATCTTTTCTCCAAATAACGGAGTCTTTTAAGAGACACCAATTCACAGAATATGGTCACACATGTGCACATGCACACACACACAGTTGCACACACCCCTTTAATGTTGTCTTTCATTCCCCCTGAGATTCAGTTAGAGAGAGGTGCAGGGTGCAGCCTCTTATCATTCCGGCAGGGTACGGTGACTCCTATGGCACAGAAAGGGGTTGGAGGAGAGGGGAACCATTGTTCAATGATAACCATGGGTCCTAAAAAACTGTATCCCTTCTATTCTAGCAAGAATAGTTGGGTTGGTGTAGGTAAGAGGAAGTATAGTGTAAGGATACAGGATGTAGTGAAAAGGATAACCTACCTTGAAGGCCAACTGCCTGGTTTGAAACCAAGAGCCATCATTTGCCACCTCGAGGAATCTACACAGATACTTAAGCAATTTAGTCATCTCATCTATATAATAGTGACATACTGGCCTCATAGGGGTTATTTAGTACATGTGAGAGAATTCAGTGATATAGGATATGTAAACTGCTTACAATTGGGATGGAACAGAGCGAACACTAGTGTTAGACATTGCTGTCAGAAGCTACCTGTGGTTCCCAATGAGAACACGGAACACATCCTGGAGAGTTGGTCAGTGTGCCCTATTTTTGCAGAGGATCAACCAGCTTTAATCTGAATCTCCCTAGGAGCAGAAAGGTAATTCCTGGGAGTGGGAAGGTAACAAGAGTTGGGCAAAATTGCAATGTGAGTGTTGGGTACTTATAGGTCAGGCTACCTGAGCAAAACAGTCAGCCATTCAGGAACTTCAACGGAGGCAAAAATTTCCCTTGGCGTGCCTTGAGACACACAGTGGATGAGTAGAATATTTCTGAAAGAATACATCTAAAACTGTTTACTGGTCATTTGTAGGAAGGGAAACTAAAAGTCAAGGGGAGAGAAGTGGGAGAAAACTTCTTTACTGTACATCCTTTGGAATTCTAATTTTTAGACCTTGAGAATTTGCTGCCTACCCAGGACATAAGTTAAAAATATTAAAACATAGCTACAAGTTAATTGCATGCTTATTTTTAGACATAGCTTAGTTGCCTAAATTCTAACAGCTATGCTGCAATGACCTGGCATCATTCTATTTTTATGGCTGAGGTCAAGGACTTTACCTCTCCTCCGCGTGGTGACTTTCAAACTCTTTTGACCATGACTCACAGTAAGAACTATATTTTATATTACAACAGTATACAAGTGCCGGGTGGAAAGCCAGATATCAAATGGCACTTTCCTGGTCCCCTGATCTTACATCATGATTCATGATCTTGGGGGTGTCATGCCTCACTGTTGCCTCTGCAAGGAGAGCCAGAAACCCAGTTGATCTTTAGACTTTTGAGTCCTTCCTTAAGATAGAATTTTTCAAATTTTTCAAACTTTTTCATCTTGGGTCTCCTATCTTCCACAATGTTTACCATAATGAACTCCCTGCCCTCCCTCCACCAGCACATGCTAATTAGACTTGAAGACAGTGTCAGTGGAAAACAGAGACAATACTTTATTTAGAGCAGCCATTTGCATCTCTGAGGACTTCCTTACTGGATGGTGATCATTCTAAAGAATGATCGCACAGGACTGGTTGCTTGGGGACACTGTCTCTCTGGTTGTGTTCTCCTTTCTTCAGTGTTTTTTCTACAACCCAATTCCTAGAGAGAATGCAATACTAACTGTTTATAGACACAAAGTAGCTTGCCCTTCTCTCAATACTTGAGGGTGAGAAGGAAAACATCTCAGGCAGCTGTTTTCCTATCATTTGACCTCTGTGTCTTTCCTTTCACATTTCATAGAGTCAAATGTGTTCTGAAAAAGTACGGAAAATAATCTTTTTTTTCTAGACTTTTAATCCCTCTTTTCTTCAGTGTTATCTAGTTCCTAAGCCAAATGGCACATAAAGTTATGCAGAAATGACACAGTGGCCAATGTACCCCTGTCTAGCACATTCCTCTACATGCCTCTCTATGGTACTTGGGCAAGTAATGAAAGATGCACTGGGACGAGATGGGGAATCCAGGCCAGTTATGAGATTTAGACAAGGACAGCCTGTAGGAGTTCCAGGCCTTCCCACAGTCCACAGGGCTTCATGTTGATTAGTATGAACATAGTACATTTACTACCATCCTTTTACTTTTTCATTCATCCTTTACTTTTAATGTATTTGTGCCTTTACTTTTTAAATGGGTTTTCTATAAACAGCATATAATTCTTTTTTATCCAACCTGACATCGCCTGCCTTATATCTTTTTTAACTTAATATTTAATGAGATTATTGATATGAATGAGTTTAAAAATACCATCTTGATGTATTTTTTTTAATTTGTCCTAATTTTCCTTCATTCCGTTTTTTCCTTTTCTCCCTTTTGGATGGGGTATTTTTTCTAATTTCATTTTATCTTCCTAGCTACAATTCTCTGTTTACTTTAAGGTTTAAAGGATAGAACCTTAATTTTGCACAGGTACCATCAACTGGCAATATACTACTCCATATACAGTGTAAGAAGCCTACCATGGTATGCATGAACCCATTTTTTCCCTGCAAAACTTTGTACTTTTGTTTTCACACATTTCACTTCTGTGTATGGAATAAACTCCATGATGTACTTTCATTAGTGTTGTCTTAAACAATTATATCTTTTTTTTTTTTTAAGATTTATTCAGTTTAGAGGGAGAGAGAGGGAAAGAGAGAGAGCAAGTGCATGCGCTGGCACACAGGAGAGAGAGTGGAGGGAGGGGCAGAGGGAGAGAATCTTCAAGTAGACTTCCCACTGAGTGTGGAGCCCTATATGGGGCTCGATCCCACCACCCATGAGATCACCATCTGAGCTGAAACAAAGAATCGGACACTCGACCAACCGAGCCACCCAGATGCCCTAACAATTATTTCTAACAAGATTTAAATGATAAAAAATTCTTTATATTTATTCACATAGTTACCATTCCAGGGATCTTAATTTCTTTGTGGAAATGCAGATTTCCCTTTGGTAATATTTTTCCATTCTTGTAGTATGGGTCCGCTGGTGATGAATTCTTTCAGCTTTTCTATGTCTGAGAGTTTTCATTTCACCTTTGTTTTTAAAAGATATTTTTGCCAGGTGAAGAATTCTAGGTTATGGCTTCATTTTTTTTTTAGTATTTTAAAGATGTTACTCCAGTGTCATTTAGCCTGCATTGTTTCCAAAAAAATCTGCTGTCAACATTACCTTATTCCTCTCTTTAGTAATGTGTCTTTTTTCTTTGATACTTTAAAGATTTTCTTTTTTGTCGTGGGTTTTAAGCAGTTGGATCATCATGTGCTTTAGTGTAATACTCTTCATGCTTCTTGTGCTTGTTGAGGTTCTTGTATATGGAAGGGTCTATGGTTTTCATCAAACTTAGAAAATATTCAGCTACTATTTCCTGAAATATTTTTATGCCCCTGTCCCAACTTTGGGAACTTCAATTAGGCATACATCAGGATACTTCAAGTTGTATCACAACTTATTAATATTGTGTTTATATTTTTAGCCTTTTTTTTTTCCTCTCTGTGTTTGCCACTGGATATCTTCTATTGTTACTTTCAAGTTCACTAACCTTTCTGCAAGGTCTAATCTGCTATTAATTCCAACTTTTTTTTAAATCTCAGACACTGAAGTATTTCAACTCTAAAAATTCAATTTGTATCTTTCATGACTCTACTTAGCATGCTCAACTTTTCCTCTAGGTTTTTGAACATATAGAATAAAGATATAATAAGTTTTTAAATAACATTTTACTAATTCTATCATCTGTGCCATTTTGGGGTTAGTTTTGATTGATTGATTTTTCTCATATTTTTTTGCCTTTTTATATGCCTTACAGTTTTTGGTTGGATGCCATTCATTGTGAATTTTAATTTACTGAGCACACTTTTTATTCCTATAAATATTGATCCTTGTCCTGTGGCATAGTTAAGTTTCTTAAAAATAGTTTGATTTGTTGGCGTCTTGCTTTTAAACTTCTTAGACTTTTTGTCTTGGGGAAATTTTAACTGAGGCAAGAAGGTTCTGAGTACTATCTCTTATGAAATACAGAATTTTCCACTCAGGCTGGTGGGAGTAAGCACTATCCCCAAACGTTCTTTGTAATCATTTTGGGTGATTCTTTTCTGTGTCTGGTTGTTTCCACTCACATATGAACCAACCAGAACTCTACTAAATAATCACAAGGGTCCCTATGCAGAAATCTAGAGCTGTCTGTCTGTGTATCTCTCTCCTCTCTGGCACTTTTTCTTATAAAGTTTAGCCACCTTGGGTTCCCTGAACATCCAGCTCTATCTCCTTAAGTCAGGAAAACTGCCAGGCTTTACTTGGGCTCCCTCTTCTTGGGTTTATGCTTAGAAACCTTCTCCAGGCAGTACTGATGCAGTCATGTGGCACATACTAAACCTGTTTGTTTCCTACTTCATAGGGACCTCTGGCTTCATTGTCTGACATAAAATTTCTTGAGAGTAATTGTTTTAAATATTTTGATTATTTTTTTAAAAAAAACTTGTTTCAGACAGGAGAGTAAATTCAGTCTATTCTCTGAAGTGCAAGTCTCTTCCTTTTTTTATCATTTAATCTGTCTTGGGCTTAGGAAGAAACTTTGCATTGGTTCACACTCAGGTATTTTGCTGGTGCATTTCTATTATATTTGTAACAGAAGGCAAGAGGATGTCCGATTTTGTTTATTAGGCAAAAATATGAGAACTTAATGCCACAAGTTTTAAATAAAGTTGCTTAATTCTAATTATCACTTCAAAATATTTTTATAGATTTAAGTGAGACTTCAGTTGAAATGGCTTTGAATAAAAACCAAAGGCAACTTTACATTTTTAAGAAATAATTTTTAACATAGTACTTTTTCTTGCTCTCCTGTCAGTTATTCACATCTTGTTACCTATTCAGTATTTATGATAAAAGTATAAAATGTTAGATTGAGTCTACTTTTTTTAATCTTAAATTCCTTAAAAAATTTAAAGTATACCAAAAGTTCTTTTTGAATAGACAATATCCTTTCTTTTTGATGAGTTCAGTCTGAACTTTATTAGAAGGCAGGCACACCTTGTTTCATTGCACACATCACTTTACTGCACTTTACAGATAACGTATTTTTCACAAGTTAGTGATTTGTGGCAACCCTGTGTTAAGCACGTCTATCTGTGCCATTTTTCTAAAAAGCATTTGCTTACCTCATGTCTCTGTGTCACATTTTGGTAATTCTCACAATGTTTCAAAGCCTTTCATTATTATTACATTTGTTATGGTGGTCTGTAACAGTGATCATTCACGTTACTATTGTAATTGCTTTAGGGCACCATCAACTGTGCCCATATAAGATAGCAAACTTAACTAATGTTTGTGTGTGTTCTGACTGCTCCATCAACCAGCCATTCCCCCATCTCTCTACCTCTCCTCAGTCCTCTCTATTCCCTGAGACACAACAATATTGAAATTAGGCCAGTTAATAATGCTCTGGTGAGAGTGCCTGGGTGGCTCAGTTGGTTGAGCTTCTGACTCTTGATTTCGGCTCAGGTTATGATCTCAGGGTCCTGAGATCAAGCCTCGCCTCGGGCTCCCTGCTAGTCTTGGAGTCTGCTTGTCCCTTTCCCTCCTCCACTGCCCCTCCCCGCACATGTGCCCTCTCTCTATCAAATAAATAAAAATCCCCCAAAAAATAATGCTCCAATGATCTCTAATTGTTCAACTAAGAGTCACACATCTCTCATTTCAAATCAAAAGCTATAAATGATTAAGCTTAGTGAAGAAGGCGTGTCAAAAGCTGAGACAGGCTGAAAGTAGGCCTCCTTCACCAAACAGTGAGCCAAATTGTGAATGTAAACAAAAATTACTTGAAGAAAATTAAAATTGTTACTCCAGTAACAAATGATAAGAAAGTGAAATAGCGTTATTGCTGATATGGAAAACATTTTAGTGGTCTGGATAGATCAAACCAGCCATAACTTTCCCTTAAGCTAAAGCGAATCCAAGGCAAGGCCCTAACTCTCTTCAACTCTATGAAGGCAAAGGGAGGTGAAGATGATGCAGAAAAAAGTTCGAAGCTGGCAGAGTTTCATTCATGAGGTTTATGGAAAGAAACCATCTCCATAACGTAAAAGTACAAGGTGAAGCAGCAAGTGCTGATGCAGAAGTTACAGAAAGTTATCCAGAAAATCTAGCTAGGATAATTAATGAATGTGGCTACACTAAACAATGGATTTTAAATGTAAATGAAACAAACTTATATTGGAAGAAGACGCCATCTATCACTTTTATAGCTAAAGAGAAGTCAATGCCTGGCTTCAAAGCTTTAAAAGATGGGCTGACTCTTGTTAGGGGCTAATGTAACTGGTCACTTCAGGTTGAAGCTAGTACTCAGTTACCATTCTGAAAATCTTAGGGCCCTTAAAAATTATGCCAAATCCATTCTGTCTGTGCTCCATAAATAGAACAACAAAACCTGGATGAAAATACATCGGTTTAAAACATGGTTCACTAAATATTTTAAACCCCCTGATGGGACATTCTACTCAAAAATAAGATTCCTTTCAAAATATTACTGTTCATTGACAATCTCCCTAGTCACCCAAGAGCTCTGATGGAAATTTATGATGGGATTAATGTTGCTTTCACAAGTGCTAACACAAAGCCCACTCTGCAGCCCATGGATCAAGGAGTCCTTTTGATTTTTAGTCTTGTTATTTAAGAAATACCTTTCATAAGGCTGTAGCTGTCCTAGATGGTGATTTTCCTGAAGGATCTGGGCAAAGTAAATTGAAAACCTTCTGGAAAGGATTCACCATTCTAGATGCCACAAAGAACACTCATGATTCATGGGAACAGGTCAAAATATCAACAGGAACAGGAGTTTGGAAGACATTGATTCCAACCTTTATGCATGACTTTGAGGGGATCAAGACTTCAGTAGAGGAAGTAACTTCAGATGTGGTGGAAATAGCCAAGAACTATAATGAGAAGTGGAGCCTGAAGATGGGACTGAATTGCTGCAGTCTCATGTTAAAACTTTAAAACATAAGGAGTTCCTTCTTATGGATGAACAAAAAAGAAAGTGGTTTCTTGAGATGGAATCTATTCCTGGTGAAGATTCTGTGAAAATTGTTGCAATGACAACAAAGGAGTTAGAATCTTACATAAACTTAGTTGATAAAGTAGTGGCAGGGTTTGAGAGGAACAACTCCAATTCTGAAAGAAGTTATACTGTGGGGCAAATGTTATCAAATAGCATTGGATGTTACAGAGAAATTGCTTGTGAAAGGAAAAGTCACTCATTGTGGCAAACTTCAGTGTTGTCTTTATTGTTGATTTTAAGAAATTGTCACAGCTACCCCAAGATTCAGCAACCACCACTGATCAGTCAACAGCCACCAACACCGAGGCAAGACCCTCCGCCAGCAAAAAGATTACAACTCACTGAAAAACTCAGATTATGGTTAGCATTTTTTAGCAATACGGTATTTTTTAAGGCATATACACTGGATTTTTTAGACATAATGCTACTGCACACTTAATAGACTAGGATTTAGTGTAAATATAATTTTTATATGCACTGAGAAAACACAAATTCATTTGATTCACTTTATCGTGGTGGTCTGGAACCAAACCGCAATATCTCCAAGGTATGCCTATACTTAGGTCAAACTGAATCATGGTAAATGAAGTGAGATATGAAACAACAAAGTTGGAGAGAGTACAGAGCCAAGAGCAAAATAAATCACTGAAGTGTTGGGAAATGTGTCCGATGAGGAAAGGCCAAACGACTAAGTGTACGCACCTAAGAAAATTGAAAGGAAACTTAATAGCACGTTTCATGTATATAAAGGAAAATTTTATGGATGGCAGTGAGCATCTATTTTGTTTGTAAATTGAGGGCAGAACTTCAATAGTCTCCTGGATGATCGTCCTGTCACATGCCTCATTTTCTTCATGCTATGATCTACCTAACACAGGGCTGGAAACAGTATTACTCAAAGGCCATTTCCATTCATTTCTCCCCTATTCAGGAACTTACAAGGACTCTTTCTAACTCACTACATCAAATCTAATCTTCCAAAAACTAGCATCCAAAGCTTTCCATCAAGTAATGCTATACTTTTCTACCTCATGGCTCAATATTTCCTACACTAGCCCCTCCGTTTAAGCCAGATATTTCTTGGCACTATTCTTGACTTCTCTTGTCTCAAGGTTATTTCCCAATTTTACCCATCTACCTTCCCTTCCCAATCCTTTCTGGTAATCATGCCTATAATCTCTGAATTAGACACAGTCTTGTTTTTTTTTTTTTTTTCAAAAAAAATTTTTTTCATATTAAACATCATCTAAACCTAAATCTACTTTAATATCATTTCAGTTTCTGTGATTCCTTTAGTGTCTTCATACTTCACAGCTGTGAACAGATTTCTTCACTGCAACTGGTCATGGAGGTCATTATTTGTACAAGTAACTCCAGGGGAGACAGCATGCACTGTGACCTGTGTGGATACCTACCCTAGATTTGGGCCCATGGACACCACACACTGGAGCCATTGTGCATTTGGGCCTCCATCTTCCTTTTAATCTTTCATCACTGATGATACTCATGCTATTCATTTGCTCCTGAGGCTGGTATGCAGAACCGCCCCAACCCTCCATAATGTGGACACTATCTGCCTCCTCCCCTTTTATTTCTCCCTCTCATATCACCTCGGTTTCCATGCTTCATCCGAGGCCTTACCAAGCTTAGCATTATTGACCTTCTGGGTTTAGGTAATTCTTTGATGTGAGGGATGTTCTGTCCGGATTTTAGGATCTTTAATAGCATCCCTGACCTCTCCCCATGAGATGCTGTAGCACCCCTTTTTCAGAGCCAAAAATGTCTCCAGCCATTGCCAACTGTCCCTGTGGGGCAAAAATCACTCCTGATTGCTAGCCATACCAAAGGAGCATACCAAACACTGTACACTGAATCATATGTCTATGCCTCTGTCCGCATGAATCCATCTCCCTTGTACGTTCTTCCTGAACATGAAAACTCAAAGAACTTTATTCACACTTAGAAGACAAACCAACAATAAACAAAGCAGTAATTAAAAAAGACCCAAAAAAACCCCACAACTATCACAATAACAATCGTTTAGGTGTCACCACCTTGAGGAAACATAACTAGGTCCCCAGGCAGAATTTATCTTTCTCTTCTCTTTGCTATTATACATTTAGAGCACAAGCATTTTCCTACTGCTACTTCATCACATTTCCTCATAATTTACTTAATTAAAATCCATCTCACCTAATAGAATATAAGCAATGTAAAATAACGTCAACCCAAACCATCTCTATAGCCCCATGTCAAGTACATATGTAAGAGTTACTGAAGAAAACACTGAATAATATCTTTTGTACTGTTTAACCAAGCCACTACACACATATTACTCCAAGCTTACTAAAAACTCTCACTCTTCATAATTTTAATAACACTCTGGTTTAAAAATGAAGTTTTAAAAATCATTATCTATAAAAAAGAGTAACAGTTTAAAAATTAAGCTTCAAATGTTGAGTATTTTTTCTTTAAAATTTATTGAAGGAAGGAATCTTTCTATTTCTTAACCCAGAATTGCAAACTCAGTGTTTGTTCAAACAGATAGTTTTTGATTAGATACTGATATAATTGAGAAAAAAAATATTATATTCACAATTAGATTGAATAATTTTGAAGTGAATAGAATTTTGCTGAAGAATTTTCTGTTTCACTTTTTCACTTCACTTACATATACCAATACCATTTTACTATGTTTTCTTTTCTTTTTTTTTTTTTTTTTAAAGATTTTATTTATTTATGTGACAGAGAGACAGCCAGCGAGAGAGGGAACACAGCAGGGGGAGTGGGAGAGGAAGAAGCAGGCTCACAGCTGATGTGGGACTCGATCCCGGATCGCCAGGATCACGCCCTGAGCCGAAGGCAGACGCTTTAACGACTGCGCCACCCAGGCGCCCCCATTTTACTATGTTTTCTAAAATACAGGTCCTTTTATTAAATTTAATAAACTCTAATTTAGCCTAAAATCATCTTCAAGTATTCCAGATTCATTGTTAAACTGATAATGTTACTTTTGTTACGATCTCTGCCAAAAATCAAAGGATTGTTTCCAGTTTTTTTGCTGTCATTTTCTGTTTTCTTCTAAGTTTCTGGGGCAATATTTGTTAGCTGTTGTCCTTATATAATTGTGTTTTTTTCAAGATTTATTTATTTACTTGAGAGAGAGATTGAGTGTTCATGGGGGGGGGCAAAGGTAGAGAAACAATCTTGAGCAGACTCCTTGCTGAGCATGGAGCCCCACATGGGGCTTGATCTCACAACCTTGAGATCATGACCTGAGCTGAAATCAAGAGTCAGACACTTAACTGACTGAGCCACCCAGGCACCCCCTTACATAATTGTGTGTGTGTGTGTGTGTGTGTGTGTGTAGAAGTAGTAGTTCCACATATAGACTACTGCTTATTCTATTTCATCATCCCACTGAAAAGAATGTGAAGCCAAGGAAGAAATGAATCTCCAGCCTTCGTGTTCATCCTCATGCCTTGGAATAGAAGTGTGTGAGCAGCTGAGCTCCAATCCTGGTCACCACGCCCCCAGTTCATACCTGACAGTGCCAAGTCCCAAGGCATCCCAAGTGAGTGCGTAGAGAAATGCCTACTTACAGATTCTGACCAGCATATCCCTGAAGACCCTGAGGGAATACCAGATAATATTTGTCTTTTGGAGCCTCGTGTCCCTCACTCTTGGCTCCTCCCCTTTGTAGGAGCTCTGTAAACTCGAAGCAAGCTGGAGACTTTCTGGTCTCTCCTTGGAATCTTTCTTTCATAAATATTATTTTGGCACACAGTTATTTCTACTCAGCTCTTTAAGCATATCCAGTACTTACTAGTGACTTTGGGAGATTTGATGAATACAAAATGCTTTAGCCTCAACTCCAGTCTATCATACCCCAAAGGCTGCTTGTTTGAGAATTTAAAACAAAAAGAGACTTCTTAGACATCACATCAAGAGTTATGGGCATTATTAAGTTCATGTCATTATCCTTAAATTAAAAAGTTCAACTTCATGTGAAATGTTAAGTCAGGGTCAGAGGTGTCTTTGACTACGAGGACCTTTCCACACTGGAAATCAGTGATATTCCAAAGCCAGGGGCTTAAATCCCATCTCAGACCCCTATATCGATTACTTCTCTCCATTTCCCCTCTTTTCTCCTCCTCACCTCTTTTCCAATGTTGCAGAGGCTTACATTTTTTATTAATTCATGCATTACACATATCTTTATTGCTTACAGGATTCTAAGAATTGACTAGCAGAGATGAAAAAAAAAACATGGTACTTGACCCTGAGGGCTTCTCAGTTTAGAGAGAAAACAGTTACACTGAAGATCAACTGTGAACTGGTAAGTTCTATATTAAGAAGACAGAAGAAGGCCCAGGGAAGGCTTTAGAAATGAGATGACTTGAATACTGCTTTTGAAGGATAATTAAGACCTTCCGTGGCAGAAAAAGGAAGAAGAATAGTCCCAAGAGAGAAAAGCAAAAGCCTGAGAAAAACCCAGCAACTTGACATCATCAGTCCATTTGAAAAAACGATGAAAACATTTTGTGGCCCACGCTTAGAGCTTACACTAGCAAACTTTCCATGGCTGCCTACTGCCCCTCATTTTGAGAGAGCTGCAGTGAGGAGGACTGCCAGCTTCTTCCTCAGGGTGATGCCATTCAAGTGATTCTCTGGCTCCTACACCATGTACCAAATCCACACAGATAAGAGATGACACATTTTCTGTGAGCACACAATGTTATTTGTGACTTATGAATTTGTGTGCATTTATTCAACATTTAAAATAAAATTTTATATAGAATTAGAAGTCTGACATAAAATAGATCTGATCTGGCCAAGGAATGAACCGCCTGCTAGATGCTTTTCCATGATCCACCACTTGCCTTATCAAAGCATCGACATCTCGAGACCCTTGTAAGTTTTCCAGAAGCAAGCCCACCTCTGCCTGCTTTCTGGAAATAGAAAAAGGGAGAAACTAAGTTCTTTCAAAAATAAACCTCAGAAAAGGATTTCTATGATGCTCGTGCTTTACTGAGGGAACTTGCATCTTGCAAACCACAAACATTATGAGCAGTTTTATATTTTCTAGAAGTCTAAATTAGAATATGCCCAAAACAATCGAGGATTAACTCCCATGTCTCCTATTATAAATCTCAGAATTATGTGTCGTCAAGCTAGGGAAAATATAAATAGAATGAATACAGTGTGACTGGCAGAGATTAGCATGAAACTCAAAGTTAAAAATGTACAGCCTCCAGTTGTGCTTTCCACAGCAAGATCCAGATGGGAAAGAGAAAAGCACACTGTACCATGGAGAATCCAAGCTGTCACCACCTGAATCCACAGATCACTCAGCAAAATGAATAATGCAATGATTAGACTTTGTGTGTATCCAGATAGCATCACTTATAAGGGATTCTTCCCAAGATCCTTTAACCTGATTTTAACCAAGCTGCTAAATCTAACTTAGCGTTTCTCAGTAAGTAATAAAAGGAGTAAAGTCACATGATACTATGGGGCAGAGGAAGCCATGAAACATGCAGTTAGTGGGACCAGCTTTCAACAAGTCAATGTTAAAAAAAGACTGGTGGGGATAGGGAAGGGGGGAATGGGGACTAAAGAGATCAGAGAAACATACGAACTAAAAAGTGTCTTACCTTAATTGGATCTTTGTTTTAAACAAGTGAACTTTAAAAGATATTTTTTGCTTAACTGGTAAAATTTAAAAATGCAACTGATATTAAGGAACTTCGGTTAATTTGTTGGGGGCAATAATGATACCACCTGGTACTGTAATGGCAAGAAAAAAATCTTATTTTGGAGTTAATACAAAATTACTTAGTTTTGAGGTGTCATATCTACAAGTTACATATAAATTATTTGGCAGGAAAAAAATGAAGAAAGTCACAGGAAAAAACATCCAGTGGAAAAAAAAGACAGTCTCTTCAATTAATGGTGCTGGGAAAACTGGACAGCTACATGCAAAAGAATGAAACTTGACCACTCTCTCACACCATACACAAAGATAAACTGCAAATGGATGAAAGACCTCGATGTGAGACAGGAATCCATCAAAATCCTAGAGGAGGACATAGGCTGCAACCACTTTGATATCGGCCACAGCAACCTTTTTCATGACACATCTCCAAAGGCAAGAGAAACAAAAGATAAAATGAACTTGTGGGACTTCAAGATAAAAAGATTCTGCACAGGGGCGCCTGGGTGGCACAGCGGTTAAGCGTCTGCCTTCGGCTCAGGGCGTGATCCCGGTGTTATGGGATCGAGCCCCACATCAGGCTCCTCCGCTATGAGCCTGCTTCTTCCTCTCCCACTCCCCCTTGTGTTCCCTCTCTCGCTGGCTGTCTCTATCTCTGTCAAATAAATAAATAAAATCTTTAAAAAAAAAAAAGAAATAGCAAAAAAATATTCAAAAAAAAAAAAAAAAGCTTCTGCACAGCCAAGGAAACAGTCAAAAAAACTGAGAGGGAGCCCATGGAATGGGAGAAGATATTTGCAAATGACACTACAGATAAGAGTCTGGTATCCAAGATCTACAAAGAACTTCTCAAACTCAATATACGAGAAACAAATAATCAAGTCAAAAAATGGGCAGAAGATATGAATAGACACTTTTCCAATGAAGACATACAAATGGCTAACAGACACATGAAAAAATGTTCAAAATCATTAGCCATCAGGGAAATTCAAATTAAAACCACATTGCGATAACACCTTACGCCAGTTAGAATGGCAAAAATCGACAAGGCAGGAAACAACAAATGTTGGAGAGGATGTGGAGAAAGGGGATCTCTCTTACATTGTTGGTGGGAATGCAAGTTGGTACAGCCACTCTGGAAAGCTGTGTGGAGGTCCCTTAAAAAGTTAAAAATTGAGATGGAGGGAGTTAAGATGGTGGAGGAGTAGGGGTCCCCTTTTTCAGCTGGTCCCCTGAGTCAAGCTGGATAGGTATCAGACCATCCTGAACACCCATGGAATCAGCCTGAGATGCAGGAAGATACATCTGGATCTCTACATATGAACATCTCCTCCACTGAGTATTGAGGTACGAAGTGGGGAGCCGTGAATCCACGCACAGATATTGGAAGATAAACGGAAGGGGGAGGGAGCTGCCGTGTTCGGGTGCCGGGAAGCGGTAGCCACCTGCACGGGGAGCGGGCGGACTCGCAGACCGGCACCTGCGAGAGAGTTGACTGAGACCGTGAGCCTGGGAACGCGGCCACCAGACTGAAAACCGGAGCTCTGGAGTGGGTGCGAACCACACTGAAACGGAGCTCCGGAGCACGCGGGAGTGGTTGGCTGCTGGCGGTGCTAGAAACACAAAGGACAGAGATGTGCCAGCCCTAGAAGTGAGGGCTGGGACACCGGCTGGCTTCAGGGCGCACATCCCGGGACGCTGTAGGGTTTAGCAGCACCAACAGAAACAGAGTTAAAGCGGCCAGGAGAGCTCAGCGGAGAGCAGACTGCAATTTCTCTGTTCTGAGACAGAGGCTGGGATTTGGCCCTGCTGCTCTGACTCTCAGAAGAGGCACAGCAAACTGCCAGGGAAAGCCGCCAGAGAACAAAGGCCTGGAAATACCGGCTCACAGTGTGCCCATTCCCATCCCCCCTCGCAGGGGACACGGTGACTCTACCCAAACAGGGTTGCCTGAGTATCAGTGCGGCAGGCCCCTCCCCCAGAAGGCAGGCTGAAAAATCAAGAAGCCCACATCCCTAAGGTTCCTATAAAGCAAGTGCACACTGCCTGGGTCCTGGTCAATAATTTGGGCTCTGGACAACCCCGCAACCTCTCCTCATCAGAATGACGAGAAGGAGAAATCCCCCCCAGCAAAGAAAAGAAAATGAGTCTGTGGCCTCTGCCACAGAGCTGAAGAGAGGGATATAACCAAATTATCAGAAATGGAGTTCAGAGTGACACTGGTCAAGATGATATGTAGACTTGAAAAAAATATTAACGAGAATATAGAACCTCTAAGGGTGGAAATGAGAGCGAACCTGGCAGAAATTAAAAATGCTATGAATCAAATGCAGTCAAAACTAGGTGCTCTGACGACCAGGGTAAATGAGGCAGAAGATCGAATTAGCGAATTGGAGGATACGTTGGTAGAAGAGAAAGCTAAAACAGAAACTTGGCTCAAAAAAATCCAATCTCAAGAATGTAGGTTACGGGAGATTACTGACTCAATGAAACGTTCCAATGTCAGAATCATCGGCATCCCCGAGGGGGTGGAGAAAAACAGAGGTCTAGAAGAGATATTTGAACAAATTGTGGCTGAAAACTTCCCTAATCTAGCATAGGAAACAAGCATTCGTGTCCAAGAGGCAGGGAGGACCCCTCCCAAACTCAACCACGACAAACCTACGCCACATCACGTCATAGTGCATATCGCAAATATTAGATCCAAGGATACAGTATTGAAAGCGGCCAGGGCAAAGAAATTTATCACGTACCAAGGCAAAGGTATCAGGATTACGTCAGACCTGTCTACACAGACCTGGAATGAGAGAAAGGGTTGGGGGGGGGGGCATTTTTTAAAGCTCTTTCAGAGAAAAACATGCATCCAAGGATCCTTTATCCAGCAAGGCTGTCATTCAGAATTGATGGAGAGATAAAGACTTTCCAGAATTGCCAGTCACTGACCAATTTCGTAACCAAGAAACCAGTCTTACAGGAGATATTAAGGGGGGGTTTTATAAAAGTAAATAGGACCCAAGAGTGATACAGAACAGAAAGTTACAATCTATAGAAACAAAGACTTTACAGACAACATGGCATCATTAAAATCATATCTCTCAATAATCACTCTCAATTTAAATGGTCTAAATGCTCCCATAAAACGCCACAGGGTTGCAGATTGGATAAAAAGACATGACCCATCCATTTGCTGTCTACAAGAGACTCATTTTGAACCTAAAGATATATCCAGACTGAAAGTAAAGGGATGGAATACCATCATTCATGCCAATGGACCTCAAAAGAAAGCTGGGGTAGCAATTCTCATATCAGACAGATTGGATTTTAAACTAAAGACTATAGTTAGAGATACAGAAGGGCACTATATTATTCTTAAGGGATGTATCCAACAAGTGGATATGACAATTATAAATATCAATGCCCCCAACAGGGGAGCAACAAGATACACAAGCCAACTCTTAACCAGAATAAAGAGACATATAGATAAAAATACGTTAATAGTAGGGGACCTCAACACTCCACTATCAGCAATAGATAGATCACCTAAGCAGAAAATCAACAAAGAAACAAGAGCTTTGAATGCCATACTAGACAAGTTGGATCTCATAGATATATATAGAACACTACACCCCAGAACAAAAGAATACTCATTCTATTCTAATGCACATGGAACATTCTCCAGAATAGATCATGTTCTGGGTCACAAAACAGGTCTCAACCGATACCAAAAGACTGAAATTATTCCCCGCATATTCTCAGACCACAATGCTTTGAAATTGGAACTCAATCACAAGGAAAAATTTGAAAGAAACTCAAACACTTGGAGACTAAGAACCATCCTGCTCAAGAACGATTCGATAAACCAGGAAATCAAAAATCAATTTAAACAATTTATGGAGACCAACGAGAATGAAAACACAATGGTCCAAAACCTATGGGACACTGCAAAGGCAGTCCTAAGGGGGAAATACATAGCCATCCAAGCCTCACTCAAAAGAATAGAAAAATCTAAAATGCAGTTATTATATTCTCACCTCAAGAAACTGGAGCTGGAACAGAAGAACAGGCCTAATCCATGCATAAGAAAGCAGTTGATCAAGATTAGAGCAGAGATCAATGAATTAGAAACCGGGAGCACAGTAGAACAGATCAACAGAACTAGAAGCTGGTTCTTTGAAAGAATAAATAAAATAGATAAGTCACTGGCAAGACTTATCCAAAAGAATAGAGAAAGGACCCAAATTAATAAAATTATGAATGAAAAGAGAGAGGTCACAACCAACACCAAGGAAATAGGAAGGATTATTAGAAACTTTTATCAACAGCTTTATGCCAATAAATTAAGCAACTTGGGAGAGATGGAGGCCTTCCTGGAAACCTATAAACTACCAAGACTGAAACAGGAAGAAATTGATTTTTTAAACAGATGAAATAACTATGAAGAGACTGAAGCAGCGATTAAAAACCTTCCAAAAAACAAAACTCCAGGGCCTGACGGATTCTCTGAGGAATTCTACCAAACATTCGAAGAAGAAATAATACCTATTCTCTTAAAGCTATTTCAAAAAAAATAGAAACAGAAGGAAATCTACCAAACTCATTCAATGAGGACAATATTACCTTGATCCCCAAACCAGGCAAAGACCCCATCAAAAAGGAGATATACAGACCGATACCCCTGATGAATATGAACGCCAAAATTCTCAACAAAATCCTAGCTAATAGGATCCAACACTACATTAAAAGGATTATCCATCATGACCAAGTGGGATTCATCCCTGGGATGCAAGGGTGGTTCAACATTCGCAAATCGATTAGTGACAAGAAAAAAGCCAAGAATCATATGATCCTCTCTATAGATGCAGAAAAGGCATTTGACAAAATACAGCATCCTTTCCTGATTAAAACCCTTCAGAGTGTAGGGATAGAGGGTACATTCCTCAATCTCATAAAAACCATCTATGAAAAGCCTACAGCAAATATCATTCTCAGTGGGGAAAAGCTGGAAGCCTTTTCCTTAAGATCAGGAACACGACAAGGATGCTCACTCTCGCCACTATTATTCAACAGAGTACTAGAAGTCCTTGCAATAGCAATCAGACAACAAAAAGGGATAAAAGGTATCCAAATCGGCAAAGAAGAAGTCAAAATGTCTCTTTTCGCAGATGACAAGATACTCTATATGGAAAACCCAAAAGACTCCACCCCCAAACTACTAGAAGTTATAGAGCAATTCAGTAATGTGGCGGGATACAAAATCAATGCTCAGAAATCAGTTGCATTTCTATACACGAACAATGAGACTGAAGAGAAATTAGGGAATCCATTCCTTTTACAATAGCACCAAAAATCATACGTTATCTCGGAATTAACTTAACCAGAGACGTAAAGGATCTATATTCCAGAAACTACAAATCACTCTTGAAAGATATTGAAGAAGACACAAAAGGATGGAAAAACATTCCATGCTCATGGATCAGAAGAATTAACATAGTTATAATGTCCATGCTACCCAGAGCAATCTACACTTTCAACGCTATCCCAATCAAAATACGAATGACATTTTTCAAGGAACTGGAACAAACAGCCCTTAAATTTGTGTGGAATCAGAAAAGGCCACGAATCACCAAGGAATTGCTGAAAAGGAAAAACAGCTGGGGGCATCACAATGCTGGATTTCAAGTTGTACTACAAAGCTGTGATCACAAAGATAGCATGGTACTGGCATAAATACAGACACATAGACCAATGGAACAGAATAGAGAACCCAGAAATGGACCCTCGGCTCTTTGGGCAACTACTCTTTGACAACCAGGAAAAAACATCCAGTGGAAAAAAGACAGTCTCTTCAATAAATGGTGCTGGGAAAATTGGACAGCTACATGCAAAAGAATGAAACTTGACCACTCTCTCACACCATACACAAAGATAAACTCCAAATGGATGAAAGACCTCGATGTGAGACAGGAATCCATCAAAATCCTAGAGGAGGACATAGGCTGCAACCACTTTGATATCGGCCACAGCAACCTTTTTCATGACACATCTCCAAAGGCAAGAGAAACAAAAGATAAAATGAACTTGTGGGACTTCATCAAGGTAAAAAGCTTCTGCGCAGCCAAGGAAACAGTCAAAAAAACTGAGAGGGAGCCCATGGAATGGGAGAAGATATTTGCAAATGATGCTACAGATAAAAGACTGGTATCCAAGTTCTACAAAGAACTTCGCAAACTCAATACACGAGAAACAAATAAACAAATCATAAAATGGGCAGAAGATATGAATAGACACTTTTCCAATGAAGACACACAAATGACTAACAGACACATGAAAAAATGTTCAAAATCATTAGCCATCAGGGAAATTCAAATCAAAACCACACTAAGATACCACCTTACGCCAGTTAGAATGGCAAAAACAGACAAGGCAAGAAACAACAAGTGTTGGAGAGGATGTGGAGAAAGGGGATCTCTCTTACATTGTTTGTGGGAATGCAAGTTGGTACAGCCACTCTGGAAAACAGTGTGGAGGTCCCTTAAAAAGTTAAAAATTGAGCTACCCTATGATCCAGCCATTGCACTACTGGGTATTTACCCCAAAGATGCAGACGTAGTGAAGAGAAGGGCCATATGCACCCCAATGTTCATAACAGCATTGTCCACAAAAGCCAAATTGTGGAAGGAGTTGAGATGCCCTTCAACAGATGACTGGATTAAGAAGATGTGGTCCATATATGCCATGGAATATTACTCAGCCATCAAAAAGAACAATTTCACAACATTTGCAGCAACATGGACGGGCCTGGAAGAGAGAATGCTAAGTGAAATAAATCAAGCAGAGAAAGACAATTATCATATGGTTTCACTCATTTATGGAACGTAAGAAGTAGGAAGATCGGTAGGAGAAGAAAGGGAAGAAGGAAGGGAGGGTAAACAGAAGGGGGAATGAACCATGAGAGACTATGGACTCTGGGAAACAAACTGAGGGCTTTAGAGGGGAGGGGGTGGGGGATTGGGATAGGTTGGTGATGGGCATTAAGGAGGGCACGTATTGCATGGTGCACTGGGTGTTATATGCAAGTAATGAATCATGGAACTTTACATCAAAAACTTGGGATGTACTGTATGGTGATTAACATAACATAGTAAAAAATTATTTTAAAAAAAATGAAGAAAGTCAATGTGGCAAAACATCCGCATTTGTTGAATCTAGGTAATGTGTATGAGAAACATTTTACAATGTATATTTTCCCCATATATTTGAAAGTTTTCATAAAAACTAAGTTTTTTAGTTGATGCAATTATAAATGTGATATTAACTTGTGATGTTAACTTGTATTTTTAAACAGTTTCTTTGCTTTTTTTTTAACCTAAATGAACAAATGACGGTCAGTAGGATGCTTTTCATATAAAAGTGTTTCTAAAATAGTTAAAAAAATAGAACTTTATCATTGCTTATTGTGATTCAGATAAATGACCCGATAATGAGTTTGACATTGACCTCATTTGTTCATTCATTCCCTCATTTATTCTCCTCATTCCTCTCCCTCTGCCCCACACTGGTGGTGTCCCAGAGAAACCATTTTCCAGCACTCACTGGATTTTTCATTTTGATGCCCCATAGACCTATTGGCTTAAGTTACTAAAACCATCTGAGGTTTAATTTTGTCATCTGTAAAATAAGAATATTAATAAACTGTTCATAATTATATGAGGAATAAATAAGATACTAAATATTAAGTGCTAGAATTCAATGTCAACTAAGGGGTTGGTGGAATCATAGCAGTATCACTGACATCAGTGATAGACTAGGTTTCTTACTACTTTCCCAAAGATTCTTTCTGCTTTAGAACCTTCTCTAATGTCTGTTCAAACAACCGCCCATTGAAGAATCACAGCAAACTTTATAGCGTATGCTAGATTATTATTTCATAAAAAGGAGACTCAAAATCCTAATTTCTTCGTATAATTTAAGATTATAGAATTTAGGAGTATGGGCACATTTCAATGAAAGGGTTTTTTTCTATATTATAAAAGCCTTAAGTTTTTTTATGTTAGTGAGCATGTAAAATAAAAATTATAAAGTGCTCAGGAGTTTGTAGGAGTAACTTGCAAAAATTCTATTACATTTTAAAAGGGTACCCGATGAGTTCCCCCAACAAGTTTGGGTTAGAGACTAGATAATTAGAACAATGCAGTGCAATTATTTCTTATGTATATTCTTTTAAATGATGGGGTCCAAGTAATCTCTATGTTTTCTAAGTAAAAATGCCATGCTGTTTTTAGAAAGTCTGTTTCCAGAAACATTTGATTTCAGAAACAGACTACCTAATTAAGCAGCTCATGTGCAGGGAGATCAAGTGGCAACCTTTCTTAATTGATTTTTAACAATTCTGTAACTCTATCCCTACCATTTGTGCAGCTGTAATTAAAGGCCCAGTGTTTCAATTTCTACTTTTCATTTCCTGACCTGTTCATAAATATCTGCTGTAGGCTGAGGCCCACAGCGCAAGGTTTTATTAGTAATGGATTTGAGATATAACTGTCATAGAATTTATGTTCCCCCAACAGAGTTGGCAGTGTTTCACTTCATGGGAGAGCTGGTTTCTGTAAGCTCACTTCCCCACGAATGACAACAGCTGCAGTGGAATGAGTGGGAGCTAATCAAATGGAACCAACTTACTTGACTGGTTCAGTTCATTTGTGCAATTGATGAGGACACAAAAAATAATTACTCTTGCCATTCTCAGGTCATCGAGACAAGCTTAGGGAAATTCAGATGGAGTAAAATTTCCAAAAATGGTAAAAATTTTTATAAAAATGAGATGGATTTGGAATAGGATGTGACTATTCTGCCCAACTATTTATATTTTGTCACTTAATGAAAAAGTGAATTATTGCTATTTTATAGTCTAATCTGAATGGAGCGCATGACTGAAACTATGACCTATTCCTATCAATGAAATATCTGGAGTAATAAAATAATCATATTTCAGCTAGACATGTATCGTAGGTAATCAATAAAGACTATATTACTTGAATGTTTGATTATCTTTTCCTAAGAAATAGGAGACACCCAAATTAACAGTAAAACTTTTACTAACTATAAGTTAGGCTGAGGAAATTCAGAAGGCAATTCAGGATTTTAAAATGCTTATAATGTTTACTAAAAGTACCCAGAGTTAGCCAAACTGTGACATTCGAGGAAATGGTCCCCAGGGTCGCCCTTACTTCTAACACCAACTGCAAATTCAGGGGGGTTCCCCAAACCACATTCCATTTCTAGAAGGATTCACAAAAACTTCCTGAAAGCTGTTATACCTGTAGTTGCTATTTATTATGGGGAAAGAATACAAAGTAAAATAAGCCCAAACAAGAGATGCATGGGGCAGAGTCTAGGATTCCAAACATGAAGCTTCCATTGTCCACTCCTGGAACTGATGGGTAAAATTTGCACAGAGTATTGCCAAAATTAGAAAACTTACCCAAGTTTCTGTGTCCAGAGTTTCAATTGAGCTTCATTATGTAGGCATGATTGATTGATTGACTGATTGCTGACATGGTTGATCTCCGTCTTTAGGTCAACTTATTCTACTTGACTCAAAACCCCATGCTACATCACACTCTTGGTCTTTCTGGTGTGGTGAGCCCCCACCCTAAAGCTACTGAGTGTGGATGACCCCATCCTAAGATCCATTATAGTCAGCTTTGTACCTTAAACAAAGACACTCCTATCAGGTATGGAATAGATTATCTTCCAGAAGACTATGGCAAAGACCAGATCTTTCTTTGGGCAAAGCCAAATGCTTTACTACACAGTGAATATTAATGATCATTTTACATCTAAGTGTGTGTTAAAGATAATATGTAATAGACAAGTGTATTGTGATATCTCCAGTTTTATCCTGTGATTTTTTTAACTAAGATGGCATAATCATCCACTATTAAATATTCTATTCCCTAGCAGTCGATGACTATTTTGTTTATGTAGTTTGATGCCTAACCCTTCCACACTTGGGATTCATGAATCTTAATCTCAAGGCATTTTATTTCAATCAATAAATCTTGTTTATAGATTCATGTTTTCTCTGAGCTGTTTTCTAATTCACTAAGAAAGCTTTTCATCATACCACAAACCATTCCCCTCCACCTCCCCAAACACAAATTGTAACAATTCAAATTCTTGGTTCTCCCTGTGTCCAATCGAGTGACTTCTCAGTTAATTTATTCGGTTCAGTCTCATTTCAGTTTAAAACTATCCCTAGGAAGATAATTTAATCTGATGGAAAATAAGTTAATGTTCATCAAATAGAACCGAGTTAAGTATTTTAGGAATCCTGATTACTGAATCTGATCAGTTTCAACACATGATTACTAACTCTCCCATTTCTAAGGAGCATGTCTAAAAAGGATTAACATTTCCAAAACTAATAAGATTATCTGGTGACGCTCTGAAAAGAAACACAATACAAGGCATTATGATTTTATAAATGTTGCATAAACAAAACTGCATATTATTACTCCTCCACGAAAATTTCCATTTAGAATATATTTACCCAGACGGGGAATACTCAGCAGAAGACTCGCCAACAGGAAGAAATAAACTGCCAATCAAGCCAATGATCATAGGAAGAAAACACTTTGGATGAACAACTGATTGTGGGGTTGGGACCAGAGCCTAGCTTTGCCATAAATGGGGCTGAGAAACACCTGGTGTCTGCAGAGGACTGCAGGGATGCCGCTTCTATGACAGAACTTAGTACTCGCCTATAGGAGTATTTTTCTCTTAAGTGTATCTCCTAGGTGTATATCAATTCATATTATACTTCTCTATAGGATCACCTAAAATGCTTTGGTATTCACCACGGAGGGGCCAACACATGAAGGGATGAGCACTTTCAGAAATCTTGAGGACAAATGGCTTCTTTGCAACCTCTCTCTTAATGGAAAACAGCTATGACCTAAGTAACCAAAGAGTTCCACTATAACGGGTAAGATGACAAATGTTGAACATTTATTATATGTTGTGTGCTATGTATAGATTGCATAATTCAATTCTCCTGACTGTCCTATAAATTGGAGATTATTATATTAGTTTTTACTTTCAGATGAAGAAATGAGGTGTGCAAGGCTTGAAGAACCTGACCCAGATTAAGCTGCTCGAGTGGCGGGTAAAGGATTCAATCCTACTTTATAATACTCCAAAGATTGTTCTTCCCCATACTCTTGTCTGAGCTATTGCAGAACCATACCAATGACCCAACTGCTCTGAATCTAGTATTGTGAACAGCCTTATTGATGGAACTAATGATTTCAATATTTTTTCCTTGAAGCTAAGAAAGGTAGAGATGCTCATTGCTTTCAGGAAATGATATAGTCAGCCCCTCATTCAAGGATGAGGTGGTTCAAACCTCTGATTTGCCACTTAGTAGCTACACGACCTTGAACATACCACTCAACATTCAGAACAACAGTTTTCCTCTTAAGTAAATCAGGCATAACAGAACCAACTTCACAGGTGTACTATAGAGATTACATAAGAAAACACAAATAAAGCACTTAGCACAGTACCTGACATTAAGGCGTAGGCCAGCACAGCAGCCTTTCAGGGTGCCAATTATAAAGGAGGATCCTCTTACTAAAACTGATCAGAAAGTTGATCAGTTGCTAGGAACTCAAGGTTTTCTATAAAAGTCCTTAACAGGCAAACAAAATAGAGTTCTGCCAAATTAGGGTAGAGATAAGCCATGCTTAATTTCATCTATCTGTTCAACTTATTTTTTTTAAGCTTTTTATTTATTTGAGAGACAGAAAGAGAGAAAGAGAGCAGAGTAAACAAGAGAGAACATGAGTGGGGAGGAAGGGCAGAGGGAGATGGAGAAGCAGACTCCACAATGAGCAGGGAACCCAATATGGGGTTCGATCCCAGGACCCTGGGATCATGACCTGAACCAAAGTCAGACGCTTAACCGACTAAGCCATCGGGAGCCCCAACTTTTTTTTTTTTAAGGCTAACAAGAACGTTGAGAGTTAGAGTTGCAACAAATTTAAAATCACCCAACCATCAGACCTTGAAGATGGAAGACACAGTTAACTGCACACTTGAACTGAAACGGTGCTGGATCTAGTTACATTCAACTGAAATATTGAACTCAAGATACGTAAGGTCTGGTTCTAAGACTTTTAGCTCTACATAAGTAAGTTATATTAGTGACTGCCTAACACTATTTGGTTACTATAATAAAAATAGCTAATATGTATTGAAGGCTTACCATGCTGCCAGCAGCCTTTTAAGAATTTTTTATGTGTCAATTCAGGAGTTCTCACAATTTCTTAAAGGCTAGCTTCTATTATTATTTCAGTTTTATAGATTAGGAAATAGGCACACAAGAGTGTACATGATTTGCCCAAGGATCTACAATGTCAGAACCAAGGAAATTTGAAATATTGCTCTTACTGTTATATCATATTGACTCTCTAAGTTAGGAGTGGCTGAAAAATGTAAAACAAGAGACACTGAAGTCTATTAACCTACTTAATAGTATTGGTAACAAATATCTATTTCAAGCTTAAAAAGTAAATATAAACTTTTTATTTAGAGAAAATGACTATAAACTCCCTTCCAAAGAAACATAAAATTAATATTAAAAATCACTCTGACAAGGAGTTCCCATGTGCCTCAGTCTGGCCTTGCATATTTAAGAACTGAAAATTGCTAATACAAGCAAACAAAATTCAAAATCTACATTTGCCTTTGTTTTTAATCCTATTTTTCATATGGTCCTTTTTATTATCTGCCAACTTTATTGTGAAAAATTTTATATATTCAGAAAAGCACACTGAAAAGTATATTGGAATGATAGTACTGTAAGAATGGGTATATCCATACAGTCTACATCTAGATTCATCAAAGGTAGCATTTGGCCATTTTTACTATATTTCTATTTTTCTACATACACACACACACACACACACACACACGTGGGGTGGATTGGTGTTTCGTTTTTCATTTGATTTGCTCTACCATTTGACACTAAGTTGTTGACATAATTATATTTTACTTCAAAATACTTGCTCATGAATCCCTTTATAAAAAATAATTTTGTACTTTATTGGAAATATTGTTAATTTGATTTCCTGTATCTCAGTTTTATAAGTGAGTCTAAATCAAGAGATACCCCAGTCGTATACATCTTAAGGGATTCAGAAAGTTAGAATATGAATAGAATGGCCCTTGCATGCAATTGCTAGCGAAAGTGTCTGTGAGTCTTTAGTAAGTCCTCCTGCCACAGTCAAGTACTATCATTATCCTCAAATAAAAAAAGATGTACAAATCACAGGGTTGGTATATGCTCAATTCAAGTACAGCTCAAAGCTCTTATGTGATTCGCCCTCATTTTTACAATTATGTTTGGTATCCAGATGGTGCTCATCCTCAGCACTTCAGCTTTTGTGTATGGGGAAGAGCACTCACTACTCCCTCGACTTTGATATTCAATGTATTAGTCTTAAAACTCCACTAACAAACAATGTTCCTTAAACATTAAACTAAAACTATCCCTCAATACATATTCACTAAAGAAAAAATACCAACTTGTGAATTGGACAAATTACCTCCGATATTTAAAAACTGATTACAAACTTCACAAAACACCATAGGTATTTAATTTAAAACAATTCTAATAGAATTTTTTTGAATATTAAAACCACTGTAAGATTTAAACCAAACATAACACAGAATGGTATTTCAGAATGCAGCCTATGCAACCATATTGCCCATGTCCAAATTCTGACTTTTTCCACTTAATAGCTGTGTGGCTTTGGGGAAATTTTGCCTCATTTTCTCTATCTATAAAAAGCAGGTTATAATAACATTTACCTTATTATTCTATTGTGATAATTCAATGACTGAGAATATATTAACAGAATATATTAACAGAATATATTAACAGAGTTTGATAACACCAGGCATATGGTAAGTGCTTGAAAATGTTGGCTATACCCATAATACCACAATGATTAGAAAAGTAATTCTCTAACTTTCTGGTCTCTGAATCCCTTTACTGAGAATCTCACACAACTTTTGTTTTACATTGGTTATATTTGTCAATATTTACCATGTAAGAATTTTCTTTTTACCATGTAAGAAATTAAAGCTGAAAAAAATAAAACAGTAACTCATTTAAAAATGACAGTAATTACATTTTACGTTAGTAATTACATTATATGTTAAAGTAATTAATATATTTTAGAAGGAAATGAGCTATATTTTCTCCCCCTGAAATAATGAGAAGAGTGGTGCTATTTCACATTTCTGCACATCTCTTTAGTGCCTGGCTTCATAGAAGACAGAGATTCTCCTGTTTGCTTCTGAATTCAACATGTTGCAATATGCTCTTTTGTTTGAAGTATGTGAAAATCCAGACTCACACAGATATGTAGTTGGAAGTAAGAAGAGTACTTTAATAGACTTTTCAGAAAATTTTGGATATTCTTGATACTACACCAAAACTCTGGTAGTCTATTAAAGCTTCATTGCAATGTGCAATCTGAAACTAAATCAGTGAACACTGATTAACTCTGTTACCTTTTACTGTTACATTAAATGCTCTCTTTTGCACTTTGTTCTTTTACTCATATGTTTTTCTACTATTGATCACTTGAAAAATAATGGTTCACTGAGTTGTGCATTTATTTCAAATATTAATATATTTTATTAAACAAAGTAAAAATATATTTGTTGATATCACTACTGTCTTTATCAGAAAAGTTTGTAAGGATTGGGAAGCTCTCAAGCTCACAGTAGCTGTCACAAGTTTTCCAAAATTCGAATTTTCTCTTAAGAGCCTGAATTGTATCATTGGTAACAAATATCAGTTGATTTCCTTTGAAGTAACAAGATGACTTCTTTCATTTTTAAGTAAGTATTTACCAATGCCCAAGTATTTAAAAAAACATAGTTTGTCTGTCAGTTAATCTTTCAAGTAAAAATTGTGTTTCATGAAAAGAAGGGGACTGTTCAGCTCTCAGCTCAAGTGGACAATGTTTTTTCTTAAGAAAACCATCATATTTCAGTATGCAGCAGAAATGCTGTTTGTGTACTTCTCGTTTGGTCCCACAAAATATTAAACAGACTGATGCTCTCTTGCTTCTGGACAAGCTGGACCAACAGGGGCAGGATTTATTTTCCCCGGCGTAACAACAGTAGCAACAACAACAAAAAACACAATAGACAAAATATAGGAATCAAAAGTTTTCAAAACCACTGGACATCAGCCAATAAAGACCACTCATCCCTGAAAGATGGGAAACAAATGAAGCCAGCCCTACAAATGCCCTATTTCATTCTCTAGCGAATGTCCAGGTCATGAACACAGAGAGGAAATGAGGCAGGGTGGATGGACTTCCTGAGTTGAGGCATCTGAGATTCCAAGTAGCTAAGAGTTCATAGGAAAGTAGCATGAACCACACGAAGAAACAGCCCTAGAAATATTCAGAGGGACTCCCTCAAATGTTCAGTAGGGTGTTGATATGCAATTTATTTTCTTATTTGTTTATGTATTTATCCACTCATATTGTTATTATATTATTATTCCTAGTCTTATACCTTCTTAAGGGTTAGTATTTTAACTAAAAATTTTTTGTGGAAACTTCCTAGAACAACAATAATATCTCCTCTTAAAAATAGAAAGAACCCTACTTCAGATTTAAATGTCCTTGCTGGTTCTGGCTTACCGACCAAGTGATTCTTCGCATAACTCAGATGATTTGATTTGCTGCATAATGGGACAAGTCCAATCTTTTCACATCATTTCCAGAAAAGATGTGTTATTTAATTTTCAAGTGGCGAGTACCACCTAAGTCATCATCCTTATACAATTACCTATACAAGTCTTTCATTATGATCACAAATTTCTGTGGGCTCTATAACTTAAAATCATTAGAATGTCTAGCCATTTTATCTTCCAGCAAATGAAGGTTCAAATCCAACCCAGTAATTCTTCCCTTTGGAACATCTGGTTAAATTCTCTCAAAAGGTGATATTAATCAGTTAATTTGTAGGACCACCAGAGTTGATCAACAAACACACATAATTTCTATCTCGTTATCATACACTGGAATTATTTGGTAATTAGGCATCTGCTAATGTCTTGTAGATGTTTCGGAAGAATTATTACCTTTACAAAAAATATCTGTCTTACTCAAAATAAGTCCTGTTCACTCTGTCACATAGATTATGATTACACACAGATACATACAAATATAGCCTCCATATGCAGGAAAGACACAAGCTCCAAGTATTTATAGTTGCTTCCTTTTTTAGGCATGTGTTGCCATCTTGTTTATCAGTAATAATCCTCTATATACACTTACACTTAAACACTGAAACACAGGTATATGTGTATGTAGAAAACACGTACACATGCATTCTGTTTTACTTATTAAAATCAGTAACGAAAAGTCCAGTCATCTAATTTCAAAGTTACCTTTTTTTTCATATCACAACTACCCCACTGAACCTTTTGTTTGCACTTTTTCTTTGAGTTTCATTTTGAACTCACGGCCATTTCTAAACTCAAATTATTTCAATTACTTACAATTTCGAGCTTACATTTTCATCTCTTAGCCCGCGACAGCCTCCTTCAGCTGGATTATTTATCCATTTAGTAATAGCCCAGATATTTTTAAAAAGCTTTCTTGCTTTTTGGTAATAATGGAAAGCTTTATGTCCATTCTGAATTATCTCCCTCCTAGAATAGAATCACATCTTCTCTAAGTAAAGTTCCAGTTCCCTTTTTTGTAACTGGGATTAAAAGGATTAAAACTCAAATTCTTAGCATAAAGGGGCACAGGGGAGTACTGGGGGTCCGAAGGTGTAGCTGCTTCTGTCATCACCTCCCATTTTAAAGTAATATAAAAATCAGTTGTTTAGAACAAATGAGTACTATAGTTCTGTTCAGGAGTGAGACTACCAAAAGAGTCCAGGGCTATCTTCTACATGGGCATCCTTTCTTTTCTTTTTTTTTTTTTCCCCTTAACTGTTTATCTTCTGTCAACTTGGTTTCCATTTCCTGCTCAAAAGCCTATGGAAGAATAGTGTAAAACCACGCAGGGCTTGCTCTTACGCATTCAGTGGCCTGAGCAGTGGGTGCTGCAGACCAGTGCTTCGTGGTGCGCGGGGTGCGCCCGTCTTCAAAGAGAGGGACTGAATAAGCACAGGGGACCCCCGTCCCCCTTCACACCAGTCTGTGACCTCAGGTTGAGCAGAAGCAAATTTGGGAGCAGGAAGAGTCTACTCACCTTGAAATTCTTTCCTGGTCACAGCCTTTTCGGCGGCAGCCTGCTTCCTTTTCAGTCTCTTCGGGATCTCTGCAGGAGAGATCAGCCGGGACCGCTCACTGGCCTTCACTTGGTGCCTCGCCGCGGGACAACCTCCTGCGCCAGCACCCACCACATCAGATCCTCTGAGTGGCTCCCTTGTGGTAGCGCCAGAAGGCAGTGTCTACACAGCGCAGGAGAGTCCGTGTTACACAGAGCTAGCTGTGGCCAGCCCGTGAGCAGAAGCCAGCTCTGCGAGAGGCTGGCGGTCAGCCCAGGGATCAAGAAACACCACAAGTCGAGGCTCCCCGAGGGCTGCCTGGATCTGGTTAGTGAAGGTTCCAGGAGCCGAGTGGCCTCCAAGTGGAGTGACTCCAGCGGCAAGAGCAAAGTCCAGGAGAGCTTGTGGGGCCATACTGCCAGAGAGCAGGACACGGATCTCGGCCAGGTTTGCGAAAGAACTAGGGCACCAGCGACCAGCAGAAGCTCCTCCCAGATTCTCCTCAGATTCAGCACGCATGCGCGTCCTCGTTTTTCCCCCGCGTAGATGCAGCTCCATTTTGAAAGTCGTGGTTGTGTGCCAACTAACTGAATTCCCACTGCAAAGAATTTGAGGACATCCTCCTTCACTTGCAGAACATCAAGGGGGACATTATGAAAGTTTCCTTTTAAGCGATGACAGGAACCCAGGGCAGCGTTGTACGGGCGGCTCTCTGGGCAACGCCTTATGTAAATCGCTGCTGCTGAATTCTGTGGAGAGCTGGTGCCTTCCACAGACACCAAAACGTTATCATATAGTGTTCTAAGATATATTGCGAGTATTGCATCATCCCCTTTTTGAAGAATTTATTATTTGTATTTATTTCCCAAAGGCTGTATTTTTAGTAACCCAAGTATCAGGAGCTAGGAGACTGAATGAGGAACAATAAAGTATTTGGTAAACAGAGCATTTGACATCAATATCACGGCAAATTTCAACTTAAACTAACGTGTAAATCTACTTAAGTTATAACAAAAACAATAAAATGCATACATTTTAAATGTACAGTTCAATAAGTTTTGACAAATATGAAAGCCCATAATACTACAGCCACAATCACCAGAATCTATCAACCATTACAAAGTAAATGTCACTAAGGGGATTATGATTTTCTTTAAGAACTTTCTATTATTTTAACTCCACTGTCATGCATCTTCTCAATTCTACATTCTTAAGATTATTAGAATTACTTGTCTCTTAATTAAAAGAGCTAGTTCATTTTCCTTATGTAGAAATATTAGGATTCTGAAACATCAAGTAAAGTGTGCGTTTGGTTTATCATCTGAATATAGTTTTCATCTTTAGCTAAATGATCAGGTATAATAGCTGTGATAGTCACAACTCAAAAATAATTCATAATATAGCCTATATTCCTCCATCATTTTTATATTATTATGATTACATTTGGTTAAATTAATAGCATTTATAGAGATTTTTGTACACATTTCTTTTCTTAGAAATATATTTTTTTCACACAGAATTACCACTTACTCTCAAGGTATCTTTAATTTAGAGAGTTCAAATTATTTCTGATTATAGCCTCCCATTGAACCTATACTTCAGAGTGGCTAGAATTGACTGCTTTGTATTTAAAACTAAATAGATGCTAAAAACCAGCCCCATTCTGAAGGAGAATGCTTTCTCTGTAAATTTTATAAAAATTGTATTATTTACCTGAAAAGATTCTGATTTCACTTTCTTAATAGTGTTTCTGAGAAAAAAAAATCAGTGACTTTGGTTTACATGTCGAAATATCTAATAGTACATAAAACAACTAGGAACTTGGATCTAGCCCTGTTCTTGTCATTAAAACCCTAAGGAAATCACCTCAAATCTCTAGTTCTCAATTTACACCCTAGTGCTGTTTCACAAATACAGAATCAATTATTCTCAAGCTTTTTTTCTTTTTGGTTTTGTTTTACAAATAGCACAGACAGTTTGAGGACCTTGGCCTTCTCACACTAGGTCAATAGAATTAAGGCTTTCCATTAATCTAACAGTGAAACAAACATTCGAATAGGATGACAATGGATTTTTTCCCATTATATTATTAGCGGAAATAATGAAATTGAAACTGATGAGCGGTTAGAAGCCGAAACATGTTCACCTTTAGCCCAGAAGGCTGACCTATAGCCTGCGTAGTTTCGATAAGGATCAAATGTGTGCTGGTTGCTACCTTCTTAAAGGGTCTCAGGACTGCCTGTATATCTCACCGATAGTTAATATCGAACTGAACAAGAAGCACCAGAGAAATCTTGCGAAAGTAGTTTTACAAGGAGAAACTCAAAGAAAACATTTATGGTCTAATACTCCCTGCACGTCCCCTCCCCCTTCAGCACTAAGCATATAACCGCCAGCTTCCCACAGCAAAAATACAGCTCTTTCTGCCCAGGGGTCCTATCCCCGCGCTACCTAAATAAACTTACTAAGTTGCACCATACAACATCTCAAGAAATCTTAATTCTTTCTTGCCCTTGCACTCAATGACCCCACAACAAAACTATAACGCCTTCCTAGAACCAGTCTTTTTCAAACCCTTGGATTCTAAATTCCATATCTTTTATTGGTCCTAAAATTTCTTAGGTGCTGAGTTCCTACCTTCTTAATATTGTAATACCCTAGCAACAGGCCAGGCACAAGTAATCACTTAACTTTTTTCTTTTCTTTTCTTTTCAAGATTTTGTTTATTTATATGACGGAACACAAGCAGGCAGAGCAGCAGGCAGAAGGAAAGGGAGAAGCAGGCTCCCCGCCAAGCAGGGAGCCCGTGCAGGACTGGATCTGATCCCAGCAATCTGGGATCATAACCTGGGCCGAAGGCAGACACTTAACTGACTGAGCCACCCAGGTGCCCCATCACTTGTTTAATAATTGAACGGAAATACCTCAGTTAATCTCCACTACCACCTTAAAAGACAAGCTGTTTCCAATCCATTTTATTGATTAGGAGAAAAGGATCGGAAAGGTTAAGTAATTTCCTCAGAATCCATGGATTGTAAATGACAGAGGTAAGATTCCTCTTTTTTAAAAAGAGGAAGATAGGAGAGCAAAAGAAAGCAGAAAGGAAACATTGAAAGAGGATAGGAATTTTAAATTTGCAAATTTGTGTTTCTTGAGTATAAATTCACATCAGGTTAAAAAAATAATCAGACATTAGCACTAAATCATTTGAATCGGCCCAGTCTCACTATACTAATAATACTGATACATTTTCAAACTGACAGTCCAGCTTTAATTCCTCAGAGTTTATGGTTGTACACTTAAAAATTTGTTAAGAGGGTAATCTCATGGTAAGTGTTCTTATTATGATATATGTATATATTTTTAAAGGAAAAGAAATGGTTTGACCAGTTATAGAGCAGTACTGCTTCTTCATTCTGGCTACCAGATCTATTCCTAAGGAAAATATGTTAAGAGAAGACTATCATAAGAAAAATACAAATATCCAATAAATGTGGAAAAGAAAAATTTAAAATCCCTATTATGCAAAGTGTTAGAGGCACCTGTCAAACAGGATACTATTTTTCTAAATCTCTAATTCCAGTTTTTGGTAAAGGCTCAAAATTAGAAACACCTTTCAAATTTGTTTTGGCAAAATGTGACAAAAGCTTTAAAAATGTGCCTACGCTTCAAACAACTTAATTTCTTAAAATTTATCTTTCAGACATGAACAGAAATTCATTAGGATGTTAATCAACTGTATCACTTATAGTGTAAAAATCTGTATATAACCAAAATATTTAATAATCACTGATTGCTTAAATATTGAAGCATTACAACCATAGAGTACAATGCAGACATTTCAAAATACATTGTATGAGACCAATTGAGGATATAAAGAGAAACTTCCAGAATAGACAAATCTTTAGTGACAGAAAATTGGTGTGTATTATCTGAAATTTTAACTTGATTTTTTTTTTAAGTAGGCTCCACCACCAACGTGGGGTCTGAACCCAGAACCCCAAGATCAAGAGTCACATGCACCACCAACTGAGCCAGCCAGGCACCCCTAACTTGACTATTTTTATAATGGGGGAAATTTCTATTAAAATAGCATTAAAAATAATCTAGTAAGGGCTATGGCTGTAAATTCACCTGCAAAAGAACAGTAAGTGATCTAGACAAGGTCTTTGCATTTTTCTACTTATCTTTCTACAGTTCTATAATCAATCAACTGATACATATTATTTTTTTAGACAAATCAGAGTTTGCAGTTGCTGCTAGAATTTCCAGAAGGAAATTATATTTACATATAAAATAATGTATAACTGACTTCGATGTTCCATGTCCAACACACTACTTCAGAGAAAACCTGTTATGCATCATTCAATTTGACAAGCCTTTCTAAAAATATAACTTTTCATTCCTATGATAGATCACTTGGTGCTCTGTTAATTTGATCAGCATCAACACTTTAATTATATAATCTGAATTCCCCAGTGCCCTTTGGCAACACAAGCCTCAGCCTAATTTCCTTTTTAGTAAGCAAATCTGATTTGGTCTCTAAGAAATGCTCCAGACATACCTGTAGTATTTTTTCCTCTCTCCCTCACCCCAGCTGCATTAGAGCACACTTGAAACATGCCAGTGCAGCCCTGAGCCCAAATGTCAGTGGGCACACGAGAGATGATAAAATCATAACTCAGTGATGAAATAGCAGCTTAACTAACTTTTTTCAACAACTGAAATGTATAGTTTACAAATGCATTTAGATGTGTGAAAAAAAAATTTAAGGATGTAAGATCAATTAAGATGGTTAGAATCAGCGATTTAATTGACGATACTATTAAAATCATTTGTGCTATAACAAATTCAGAATAAATTATTATAGCACAACTTATGATTAAAATAACTAACACACCTGGGGCACCTGGGTGGCACAGCGGTTAAGCATCTGCCTTCAGCTCAGGGCGTGATCCTGGCGTTATGGGATCGAGCCCCACACGTCAGGCTCCTCCGCTGAGAGCCTGCTTCTTCCTCTCCCACTCCCCCTGCTTGTGTTCCTTCTCTCACTGGCTGTCTCTATCTCTGTCAAATGAATAAATAAAATCTTTAAAAAAAAAATAACTAACACACCTTTTATCTCCATCTCAAAGAGGATTTTATATAAAACAATAAACATCTTAACTCTTTTAGCATTTTAACAAATGACTGTTTCCAGAATATGCAAGATCTTTGGGGAGCTCATGAATAAGTCACATAAGCCATTATAATAACACATGACCTGTATTTTTACTGAGTTAAAAGCAATTGTGGGAGCTTAGCCATTTTTATTACATGAAACTTCCTTAGGAAGTTTCCTTCAGAAAGGGAAATTATTTAAATGATCAATTGCAAAGTTGAATCTCAAATTCTGGCTAAATAATTTTATTTTTTACTTTCCCTTTAACAGGACCAAACTGGTTCACTAGCTACTGCTTCAATTGTCTTCTTTGAGCTTTAGGATTCTTTACCACCAGAAAGGATGTCTCACCAAGGAAGCATTCCTGAAATGACTGATCTTTATTTAGAGAAGAGGTGTAGGTCAATGTGGCTTTGGCAGAGTGGATTCAGTACTTGGGTGTGGCTGACCTAACACTCACAGTGACATCAGAGACCTTAAAAAAAAAGAAAAGAAAAAAGAAAGACATCTAATCTCAATAATAGATAGGTGATAAAAGATAATGGATAAGCCCCAGCAAAATAATTACCTCCTCTTTCTCTTCTATCCTCACAATAGTTTAGCAGCTGAGTAAAGACAGACTTATTTTGTGGGGCAATAGTGGGAACACAGGGCCCTCCTACAACTACAAAATATTTTATCTGTCAGATAATCTAATTCTCTATTTTTCCTAAATCCCACCTTTGATAACATCTTGGGAAATTCTTGACTAAAAACAAAAACCAACTATAGCTCTTTCCGTGGTTTCAGGAAATGGTTAGAATGAACATCTTCTTCAAAACTGTCTTGTGCTGAATTGATATTCTTTAAAAAACAGGCCAGAGCTCTTATCCCTTTTTCTATGATTTTTTACCAAAAAATCCTATTCTTCAAACGAACTTACTGCTCATTAAAATAACTAATATTTAATGAGTAGCTACCTGGCTAGACACACTTTTAAATGATTAAAGAAATGGTGTTTAAACTGAAAATGGATGGGTGGGCGCCTGGGTGGCTCAGTCGGTTGAGTATCAGACTCTTGATTTCAGTTCAGGTCATGATCTCAGATCTCAGGATTATGAGATGGAGCCCCACGTTGGGCTCCCCGCTTAGCATGGAGTCTGCTTGGGTTCCTCTCCTTCTACCCTTCCCCCTGCTCTCTCTCTCTCTCTCTCTAAATTAAGT
This sequence comes from Ursus arctos, assembly GCF_023065955.2. Taxonomy (NCBI): domain Eukaryota; kingdom Metazoa; phylum Chordata; class Mammalia; order Carnivora; family Ursidae; genus Ursus; species Ursus arctos. The sequence continues at coordinate 30,373,719 of NW_026622985.1, read as the reverse complement.
AAATAAATCTTTAAAACTGGATGGGTAAATAAGAGTTGGTAGGCACCGTGGCATGCGTTTGGGGTTGCAGGTGGGGAGGAATGTCTCAGGCAGAGGAAATAACATTGGGGAACATCCTGCATCTTCGTAAATAGGTCAAGGAATCTTCCACTGAACTGAAAAACACTTTGAATCATGGAAACCAAAAGGAGTAAGGTGGTGTTTAAGGTTGCCTGGGATGGCGCTCACAGGAACTTTCAAGGGTGATAGAAAATCATCTGTATCTTCATTAGATAGATACATAAATTTGTCAAAATTTAGCAAAATGTCCCTTTAAAATGGTTGCATTTTACTGTGTGTTAATTATATCTCAATAAAAATGATTTAAAAAATAGGGAATTTGACACCTGAAAAGTCTAGAGTGCTATAAACATTCTTTAAGACCTTGCAGGCCATATTAAGGATTATGCTATTTTACTTTAAGGAAAAAGCTATGAGAGGATACTGAGTGATGAAGGGGTATGATAGCATTTTTGTTTTTAATATCTGATGTGATGATGAGTGAAATAACTTGGAAAAGTACACTTGGAGAGATAATTAGGAGACTCTTACAACAGTGCATACAAAGGTCAGTAACTTAACCTATGCTTGTTGGCAGCAGAGATGGAAAGAAAAGGGTGGATTCAAGGGATGCTTAGAAGGTAAAATCAGCAGGATGTAGTAATTACTTGTCGATAATCAGTGAGAAGAATGGTCCCCAATTTTCTGACATGTAGAGTAAGATACTTTGTGTTTGCTGAGATGAGGCATGCTAAAGAAGAAGCAGTCCTAGGTCTCAGACATTGTGAGAGTGGAATGGAGAACATGGGCCATGGATAAAGAATTTAGGTGGTAGTCACATTCAGTTTTAGATAGTGAGACAGGTAAAAAATGGACCTATAGGGGCACCTGGGTGGCTCAGTGGGTTAAGCGGCTGCATTAAGCTCAGGTCATGATCCCAAGGGGTCCTGGGACCCAGCCCTTCATCAGGCACTTTGCTCAGTGGGGAATCTGCCACTCCCCCTGCTTGTGTTTTCCCTCCCTCTCTCTCTCTGTCAAATAAATAAATTCTTTTAAAAAAATTTAAAAATGGACCTACAGAGACAGACCAGAACATCAAAGGCTAACAGCATCATCACCAAAGTTCTTTTAAATATTTCCCCAAATGACTGTCAATACATAAACACACACACACACACACACACACACACACTTGCACAAGCAACTCAAACCACAAATATTTTTTAACTGAAAGTTTTATAAGATAACATAGACCAGAATTTAAAAATGCATGTTAACATTCTTTCTTTATAATTACTAAATGATATTTTCATCTGATCAAATTTCTTAAAGTTTCCCTGGTCAATAAGTTTATTTTAAAAACCGTGTGCTTTATTCCTCTCAAGAGCATCTCTTGTATACTAGAATATTAAGGTTCCTAAAAATTTGCTATGTAAAATATGACAATTTTGTTGAAGCCAGTGTTTCTCAAATTTATTTGAAACAATGCCCATTTTTGAGCAACAGGTTTTTGCAGATCTAGGTTGACAGAATATAATTTATAAAATAGTAATCTATACAATTTTCAAATTGCTTTCTGTTTTGCTGCTTATTTCTCTACATGATATCTAGCAAGAATAATGGGAACAACTCTTTTGTCTTGGAAACAGATTCAGTTTTATTATTTAAACCCCAAGTATTTCTTCCTGCCAGAAATTCTTCATATAAAATCTTCCAATTAATGAATCAGGTCCTTATATTGCCTTATTTTTAGCATCGTTCCTGTACCAGTAAGTCTGCATAAATTTTCCAGGATCCCTTCTGGCTCTAAAATTATGTAACCTCATGCAAAATATATTCATCATTCTCCCTTTTAAAAAATTCCTCATTGCCAGAGTCTTTCTATACTATGAACTTATAATAACAAATTGGTATGACTCTATCGTAAAGCAAAAATACTGGAGCCATGAAATAAAGATGCTTTGGAATTCACCCAAGCTTAGTAATATTCCTTAAAGCCACCATCCAACTAAGACTCATGAGAAAGACCTTAGCATAAATTGAATTTATATCTAAAAGCCCTAATTAGACCCCTGTCGAAGCCATTATCATTAGGCTTTCTATTGTGCTTGGCCGTTAGAAGAGTTGTTCTCACTGTGTACAATAAGTGAGGAAAACATTGAATCATAACATTTTTGGACTGGAAGGTTCCTTTGAGATTAGCTGTTTCAACCTCTTCAATTTATAGATGAGGAAAAGGAGGTGCAATGAGGTTAAGTGAATTGCTTAGAAGCAGTTTTCAAAATCGAAATTTGTTACATGAATTTAGAGTATATTGTGGGAACCATCAAAAGGTTTTCAAATGCTACAAAATATTTCCTCTAATCAAATACATAAAATCAGTTGCACAAAAGAAAAAGAAGAAATAGAAGTACCATCTCGTTAGATTTAAGTATGACGGCTAAGACGACAATGTTCATTCCCAAGTATTTTCTTTTTCCACAAAGTTCCTTTGTGATGACTTTAAGTGCACAGATCACTAAACCTTGCAAGAAAATGGAATCGCCTATGTTATGAGGTATCTTTCTGTTTTATTAAAAAGCAATCTGACCTGTCCTCAACAAACTGTTTGCTGCATTTGCAGTTCAAAACTGAATTTTCAAAAAGGAGATAAGTGAATAAAATAAGTGCTCTTCATTCTACATCGCTCTGTTTTAGATGAACCAGGAATGGGCCAGGTCAGTGCTGATTCAAAGAGGAAAATCAGTCAAACAGAATTTGGTGGATATCAGTTGAGACACAGGAAGGCCTTAAGTGAGAGGCATCATTGTAGAGGTACAAAATGGGACTGAGCAAAATTTGTTCAAAAACCCACAATGATCCACAGTATTAAAAGAAATAGAAAAAATTATCTAGACTTGACTTCTAGAGAAAACGGAGGTCCAGAAAGGAAAAGTGACTTACTTGGGTTTTCTACTAGTCAGTAGATAAGTTCAAAGTAGAGGCCAAGTCTCCTGGGTTCTAATAGTTTCGCCTCATCGCACTATGGAGACCAGAAGACACAGGTACCTGCAAGTTAACACTTGTGTAGAGAAGCCAGGGGTACCGTAAGAGGCCAGGGAGGATCTGGGCTGCAATCTGAGGATGTCCCTAGGGTCCCAGAGTATCTGGTTGGTACATCTGGTTCTCTGTATATTAGATGCTAAGAAGCTAGTGTCTTGTGATTTTTGGATTCCGTAAACTAAAGGCATTTCTTTCTCTTGCAATGTCTTCCTTAGTGGATTGCTCGATATGACTGAGCGAGGATCCCAGTGCATAAGCTGTGGTATTACCACTATCACCTGTGCTAGGACCTGTAGCTCTGCCCGGAAAGTACCTGACACCCTAAGAAATGTGATTCTACAAAATGAGATCAATATCTTTGCTTCTGCACCATGATCATCTCTCACAGGACCCTACTCATCTCTTCCCACTCTCCTGAATCCAGCCTTCCATCTGGATTATGATCCATTAAAATGGTGATCCTTTGAACACAGAACTAGATGAGGACAAAAATTTACCAGAAAAAAAACCTTTGTCATTGCTTTTTGGGCTTGGGCATTTCTAAGACATTCACCAAAACCACGACAATTGGATTTTCTTTCAGGGATATGGCTATACATGATTGATCTTGCCTTGTCCATTAAAAACTAGCCATCTGCCCTAAACTTCCTTCCTAGACTTACTTGAGCATTACTGCTGATTTTAAATCTCAATTCTTATTATTTTGGCAAACCCACTCACCTAAAGAAAGGACAAACCTCACTTGAATTCTGGAATAGGGTTCCAGGGTCTGGGATGGGTCAGATGTAATATAAAAATTGAGGACAACTCCAGAAAGCCAATGACAACACGAAAGGGAGTGTATTCAGCATCCAGATTAGAAGAAATTGCAGAGGCAGACAAAAGATAAAGCAAGGGGCCAGGAACAGGTCAAGAAGCAGTGTTTAAACAATATTGATTTGAAGGTGTAATAGAGAAGATTAGATTCCTACATCCCCGAATTAGTAGTCCTCATATCCCAGACACTCACCCTTCCCACTTTGTCTTTTTAGATCCTCTCAGAAAAGTGGGGTTTGTGGAGAAGGTACCATGCATAAACCAAACCAGAGTCAGAGTCAGCACAATGGTCCCCCACTGTAGCTGTGTCTCCCTCGTCTCCCTTCAGGGCTGCTCATTCTTTCTGAGGTCAGCACTGTGGGAACCCTGTATGTTTCTGTTGACTCTGGGGACTTGCCACCTCTCTCAGTAGTTTTCTTGTCTATGAAAGTCCTCTTCTCAGCTTTATCTCAAACCAGTAAGGAAACACGTTCCTGTTTTAGTGTCCAGCCATCAACAAGTCTATCATCCCCACTACCAGAAACTGTCCTTGTCCATCTAGTGCTTTTCAATTTGCCATAAGCTCAGGGTATCTAAGGGGCTGAGGGGGTTGTGGCCAAGTGTATTCAGCTTGCTGCCCTGGAAACCACTGCCATTCCTCCCCGATTGTCCTCCCCACGCCCTTCCTGCCCACCATTCAGGCCCGGATCCTGAGTCTGGCGCCTCCTTCCAAACTCCACACATGGTCATAGAGACCTTTTGTTCTAAAAATTTCTTCATGCCGGGGGCCTGGGTGGCTCAGTTGGTTAAGTGCCTGCATTCGGCTCAGGTCATGACCCCAGGGTCCTGGGATCGAGCCCTGCATCGGGCTCCCTGCTCAGTGGGGAATCTGCTTCCCCCTTTGCCTGCTGCTCCCCCTGCTTGTATGCTCTTTCTCTCTCTCTGTCTCACTCTGTCTCTGGCAAATAAATAAAATCTTAAAAAAAATGTCTTCGTTCCATCTTGAATTGTGGCTTCAGTCAGGAGATAACGATTTGGAAACATAACAGTATCTATCTGAACCCCAAGGAGGAAGGGACTTCATACTCCTCTAGGTGCAGGAAGGACCACCGCCCAGGCTGGGTAACAGCCATCACGGCGATGGCTCTGAGTGTTTCATTTTGAATGTTTTGCACTCAGAGGCCACCTCTAATGTGCACATGCACTATGTTTTAATTGAACTTTGATGAGTAGACTGACACAGGCGATTCTGTACCTTGCCATCTCTTACACAATTCTTTCTACCAGGTAAATGCTTGATTAGATACCTCTTGATTATCAAGATAATAGAACCAATGATGTGACTAAACCAAAATAGAAAATCATTTATACTGTGTTTGCTTATCTTATTTGTATTTACAAGTGGCCATGGACAGAGCTCTTCTTAGAATCTCTGTCACTTCAAAATCATGGTGCTACTGTCAAGCCTCATCGAATCGTATCATTTTCCACCCCACTTCTCTGTGAGATTACCTCTTTTTCTCTCTACCGTATTGATTAAGAGGATCAATTTTACAATTGAGGGAAAGCATCAGACTAAATAGAACTTTGTTCAATTGTTCCTAAGCTAAAGCTCACTATCTTTTGCCCATACTTTTCCAGGCTGAAAGAGGTAATTAAACATTTTACAATAAGAGGTCTTCACTTTCAGCACCAGCTGGCCTGTGGGTTGCATTTAGCAATAACTATAACCAGGGGTGGCAACAATGTTAATGAACTTGAAGCAGAGAAAATGACTAGATAAAGAAATAAGGATTACTTGTAGATAGACTATCATAAGGCTATCTAAACAATGTTTAGAGTCTTTGTTATTGTTGCTCCCATAAAAATAAAGTTTGCTCTTATTGTTTTACTTTTGTAAAAAAAAAAAAAAAGTCTTCATAAAACAGGATTTTTCAAAAGTCTCTAAAAATGCCAGTAAAAGACCTTTCTGAATGGTTCCATTGTCTTGAGAACTCTATATCACTGTGGTAAAACAAAATGAATAAAAATAGTACCTTTAGTTGGTCTTATACTCACATGGTCTTTCTAAACAGTATTGCAACTTGATTTGGATATGAGTCAATGACCATTCACACCAGCAACATACCATGGGGGAAATTTTGGATTTCCATCTATAGCAAACTATTACATTATAACAGAGAATGTTTCCAAAACCCAATGGTGCTCCAACATTTCTTCTCATAATAAAAAGAGCCTCAATAAAGTCAATTAGTATAAATTATGGCAGACTAAAATCAGTAGGAGAGCTGTGATCTAAATATGCTCTCTCTCTACATATATGTATATATATATATAATATATATAATAAATATATATTATATATAATAAATATATATATACATATATGTAGAGAGAGAGCATATTTAGATCATATATACATATATATATGTAGAGAGAGAGAGAGCAGGGTAGATTATGTTACATGTGCTATTATGATAATTTACTTTCCCCAAGTGACAAAAAAATATTTTCTTTAAGAATTGTAGTACTTTTTCTTGATTTTTGTAAAAATAATATTATTGGTTAGAAATAAAATTTTGAAAGAAAAGAAACCAACATTTTCCAGAATGAGTATTTGACTTTGGCACTTTTCCTTCAGAATTACCTGTGAGGGTTGGTTATGAGGCTATAATTCTAAATTTGTGCAAGCACATGGTAACCCAAGGATATTGTTTAGAGATGAGTTACTACTAATTGAGTAACTGTCATTGTGTTTGCAACTGCAGCCCCTTAGCAGGACCAGCTTTGGCCATACTATATTTTCCTCATTCTATAGTGCTACATATACAAGAGATACAAAGTTGGAAACACTGGGGATTTGTGAATACCATTTGTGGTTGTTGAAAACACACAGAAAAACAACTGAGAATATTGCATACAGTTACAAAGATTCTTTTTATCTGGTCATTTCTTTAAATAATTCTTCATTTGGAGCAAGATTTCAACAAATATAAATTGTAGTCTTGGAATTTCTATGAGCACCAACCAGGCCCACTACAGCTGGACTTACTGTTGATTTGACTTGGCTAGGAGCTATTGTGACCAGGGAATTACGGTTTACTGTAGTTTCTTTATAAACTCGTAACACAAAGGTGGTTCTTGACATTTACAAAATAGACATTTTTTTGTGTATTATAAATCCATGCCCTAAACCACCTTTCATGGGCCAAATTCAGAATTTCACACTAGCGTTGACTGAGAGTGATTTAGGGAAACCCACGGAGATTTGGGCAAGGGACGGGAGGTCAGCCTTCAGGATGTGGCTGCGGCATTTGTAGACTATTATTTGCAGCAGCACCAGCAAAGCCAAAAAATTAGAACGCTCTCTGACCATGTTCACAGCAGCGTGTCCACAGTCTCTTCTATCCTTCATTTCTCTTCTAGGCTGAGGGGTCCTATGCAGATTTGTAGGACTCTAGGATACCCCAAGTTATCAGGACATGAGAGTGTCCTCTTACCCCACTTATCTTCCCTTCCTCTCCAAACCCCTTCTTCCCCCTCACTGTTAACTCAACTCCAGGCTATGAGAGTAGCAATAAGAAGAGAAGGCAACTGGCAGTGCTCCTGTGCCGGCAGGTGGGGCGTCTCCTCAGCCCGGTGGCCCCACATGCGAGTGTGGGACACGTGCCCAACTTTCTTCCATTTTTACCATGCTCCAGAACACTACAGGCACCAAGTCTAGGTAATTCAAAGACTGAAGCCACTCAACATTCAGATCAAGGCTCTGGGGGAGAGACCAGACAGAGGGAGGAGTCGTGTGAGACGGAGGCTCATGGTTTGATGTCTCTGGTTCCCAGGAGGTAGCTGGCTAGTTCTGTCCTACAGTTGCTTCCCCATGTGCACACAAAGCTTCACACCCACCCACTGGAATGCCTGCAGGGATGGTATTTAACAATATAGCATGAATTTTTAGCTTTCCAGAAGGGGAACACCACATCTACTCCACTCAAAAAAAAAAAAAAAAAATCAAGTATTTCATTTGTTTTTCCAACACTGGATTTATTTATTTGAGAGAGAGGGGAGAGAGAGAGAGAGAAAGAGAGAGAATGAGCAGGGGGGAGGGGCAGAAGGAGCAGAAGCAGACTCCCTGCTGAGCAGGGAGCCTGATAGGGGCTCAATCCCAGGACCCTGAGATCATGACCTGAGCTGAAGGCAGACATTTAACCGACTGAGCCACCCACATGCCCCTCAAATATATTTTTCAGTAATGTATCATATAATAATGTATGGGCTGCCTCTACAGTGCAAAAGATGTCACCAGTTATCAATCTATACCTTAGAGTTCTTAAATTATTTTGAAACTAAAAGCTTCTTTCATTTCAGCTCTTACCTATACTGCTATAAAAGTAATTAGAAAAAAAAAAACCATTTATTTATTACTCTGCCCTTCCATGCATTTGGGAGAGCTTTCATTACAACTTCAGATAACACTAAGCTTAGAAAACTGATTAAAAATACCTAGGGAGCCTTCAAAATTTACCTTTAAAAAGCTAAACAGGACAAACTGTACTTCCTGGACAAAACTCTTATCAGTTTCTTGAATTTGTCAGAACATATGAGTTAACCATTTTGAGAAATCTTCAATAAATGTCAGACTGTCAATTAAGCAGGAGAATCCTAATTTTTTCTAGTCTTCAGAAAAATTTTGCTAAGCTTATTGGAGAACAGAACTTTTTTTAATTTATTTATAGATTTTTATAATGACTTTCTGCCTAGAATTTCATGTTCTTCATATAATTGTTCAGGGGGAAATTTTTTTTTTAAGATTTTATTTATTTATTCGACAGAGATAGAGACAGCCAGTGAGAGAGGGAACACAAGCAGGGGGAGTGGGAGAGGAAGAAGCAGGCTCATAGCGGAGGAGCCTGATGTGGGGCTCGATCCCATAACGCCGGGATCACGCCCTGAGCTGAAGGCAGACGCTTAACCGCTGTGCCACCCAGGCACCCCAGGGGGAAATTTTTAATAGATTTTTTCATCTTTATAGATTTTTAAAACTTACGAGAAAGTGTATAGACAAAGCACTTTTGTGTCTCTGGGACAAGCTAGTGGGGATGTAATATTCTAGCTGTATGTATCTTCTAATAAGCAGCAGGAGTTGATTGGATCTATCATATGGTGTCAGCCCTAAAATGTCCCATGTGCTCCACTCTTTAGGGGAACCAAGAATAAATGAAGGAGACATAGAAAGTGGGGACACACTTTCATAGCGTACCACAGTGGGCAGTAGAGACAATACAACCAAGCACTCAAATATCCCTTGCTGCTCTTTACTTACATAGCTTTATTTTTGTAAATACTGATGTTTAAAAACTCCCTGACGAGCCTAAAAATGTTCTGATTCTGTCAACCTCATTGTTTCTGACATATATCTAAATGAACAACATGTTGGTACCAACAATAGTATCATGACCAGCAATTTTATTTAATATTTTGATAGATCTAACAATCACTAAATAATTTCACACGCATTACTTCAATACAGGTGCACAAGTATCATTATTATTCCGATTTTACAGATGATGCCCTGGAAAGTCAGAGACAGAGCATAGCATCCAGATACTTAGGAGAAACAAAGTGACTGAGGAGAAAGTCAGCCAATGTTTCTGACTGAAAGTCCATATTTCTTTTCTATCTTGTACTGCAGAATCCCCTCAAACTTAATCTCCTGTTAGAATTTGCTGAGTATATTTTCTACATTATCAACCCATTATTTGCGCTGACACAAAATATTTGTTGAAATACAAAGAGGGAAAGAGAAGTAATATTTGCCAAGCATTCACTACATGCCAGGTGGGAAATTTGTATGATTCTCACAGATATCCTAACAAGTGCATTAAAATTCTCTCCCATCCCACATTAAAATAATTTTGGCTGGGGAAAAAAAAGACCTAATTACTGTTATTACTTTGCTTTTGAAATGATTGGCTATAAGTTATTCCTTTAATTAGGATGAGCTCTGATTTCTCAGCAATCATTTTGTCAAAAATCTAGCCTACAGATTGTTTTCAAATATAATGACATTTTTATGAATACCGAATTTAACTCATGAAGTTGACATAATATTATGCTTCCTAGACATTTAATAAAACATTTATTCATTTAGATTTTGCCATTTTCTTTTCATAGTTTCCAGAGAATGGTTCTTTTCTTGGTCTCCACTCTTTTTTTTTTTTTTTTTTTTTTTTTTTTTTTTTTTTTGCAGGCCACTGAAAAACTTATAGCCCCCTAACACTGTGCCTTCGGTGCTTGACAGATAAAGTGACATGGGCACTGTGCCAGGCACTTTACAGACTTTATCTCTTTAGATTACCGTATGTAAAAAAGTGAGTTAAAAAAACATGCTGGGTACAGATAATAGGTTACTATAGTAAAACATAAGGAGGATGATCTCCAAGGGAATTCCTAACACACCAGCAATTTTAGTGTTCTTCCATTTGAATAACAATTGAATCCTACGGGAGAAACTGCAATGAAGATAAAGGGTAAATTGAAGATACATGGGTAAAAGCCTTTTCTCCCCTTTAAACATGTTACTAGAAATGTTAATCAAGGATGGACATTATGTGACAAAAGTGTGTCAAAGTTGGTTCATTAGTTGTGACAAAGGCATCATACTAATGCAAGATCTTTGGATAGGTAAATTTGGTGTGGTGTATACCAGAACTCTCTGTACTATCCCTGCTATTTTTCTGTAAACCTATAACTATTCTAAAATAAAAGGTTTCTTTTTGAAAAGGTCATTACAATAAAAGTATTTTAAACAACAACAACAAAAACATCCCTAATAATCTTCTCTTTATGCTTTCCCTTTAGGGACAATTCAGTCATAAATTCTTTAGATGGGGCGACGCTAGGTGCCCATGCAGAGGGCAGCTCTTTAGGGAATAATGAAGCTCAAGCATGGTGAGAAGCCATCTACATGGAAGAAGGCACCAGATTTCTTGCTGTTAAATGAGTTACAAACATGGAGAGAAAACTAGATGCTATTTTAACTAGAATTGGAGGTATGAGCATGAACTGATGGTTCTCAGTATACAGAAATGTAGAGATACCAATGTGTGTGTGTATGTGTGTGTAAATTGCCCACTGAGAAGGAACTGGGGATCCGTTCCACCTTAATAGCAACCTAGTAGACAGATACGAACTTCTAAATATCATTCTCAACTAAAAGAAATTGGGGCTCTTTGGAGACCAGAGCAGATAGCAGGGCTGGGGCAGGGAAAGTACAAGATGAAACATCTATTGTGCCAGAAAGCAAGAAAGTGGACAAAGAATGACAGGAACATGTCAAAAGCATACAGTAGCTGGCTTGCAAGGGTTCCTATAGCCAAATGTGGGATGGTAACAGATAATAAAGTAATAAATAAAAAAGGAATCCAAAAGTCCATACTGATGTAAGTCAAAAACTGAATAAGCTAAAATTTGATGAAGAATTAAGACATTTAAATAGTTTTAAATTACCTTCCAGGATAGGCAGAGTGAGCCTCTCCCCAACACTCCTTGCCCAATGACCATGCCCTTATGACTTGTGTCATATTTGTGTATGTGTTACATTGTATGGCAAAAGGAACTTTTTATAGATGTAATTAAAAATTTTTTTAAATATTTTATTTATTTATTTTGAGACAGCAAGTGAGTGCAAGCAGGGTAAGGGGGAGAGGGAGAGATAGAATCTCAAGCAGACTCCCTGCCGAGCATGGAGCCTGACACAGGTCTCGATCTCATGATCCCAAGATCATGACCTGAGCTGAAACCAAGAGTCAGAGGCTTAACCAACTGAGCCACCCAGGTGCCCCACAGATGTAATTAAATTTACTCATCAATAGATCTTAAAATAGATTGTCTTGGATTGCCTGGATGAGAAAGAGAAATTCTAAATATGAAAAAGATGTGACTCATAGCTGCTACCTCTAGATTCAGAAGCTCACACTCCCATGGACTGGCCGGAGGTCTCTAGGAGCTTTTCTGTAAATTTCAGATTGTTTCAAAATGTGTGTGTGTGTGTGTGTGTGTGTGTGTGTGTGTGTATACACATATATACATACACACATATATATACATATATATGTGTGTATATATATACACACATATAAATACATCATATGTGTATGGTTATATAATATATTAATATACAATTTAATGGATACAATTAGGTATAACATACAATATATACATTGTGCTTATACAATGTATATAATATATAATGTAATAATATACTGTGTTATACGATATACATAATTAGCAATTTACTTATTTACATATTAATTATAAATATATGACCATATAATTTTATTAATAAACATATTAATGATAACATATCCTGACAATATTTTTAACATAGTCTAAAAAGGAAAGAATTTGACTTGAAAAACTGTATTGGGTTTCTGGTATTTAATACAGTAAACCAATTTTCTATGCTTAGCTTTTATCCAAGTTATATTCTGTTATGCTGAATTTCTACAGAATAATGTGATAGCATAGATTGCTAAAGAAAAAAGTGTTTATATTAAAAATATGAAGAAATTGGCCTGTGTAAAAATGGCTACATTAAGGGATTTTATTTAGTCAAGATAAGGGAATACAATAAAATAACATTTTAAATTTAAATGTTGTGCTTATGTCTGTAGGTATGTATTTATTTATATTTATGTATTTCACCAAGAAACTATCAGGACAAGTTTAATTTCCAACTAGATAACCAGGATGCATTCCACTAAAAGCTGAGGATGAAAAATGGGTTACTAGCCAAACTTTTTCCTCATCTTTCTACATTTAAGAACCAGTCTTTTTTTGCAACATAAGGAAAGCAAGGGGAAATAAAAGTGAACACTGTAACTTTCCAATAAAAACGTTAATTTTATTGGATGTCAAACATAACACTAGGCACTTAACATTATGTTTTGCTCTATACAACAATTCTAGGTAGACATGGCCATCTATTCCCATTTTAAAAATTGGAGAATTGTCTAAGAGACTTAATTCATAGCTTAAGGATCTAGTTGTAATAAAAAAAATAGAGACAAGATCTGAATTCAAACCTGTAGTCACATGAAATCCATGGTCTTTTCAATGAACTAAGCTGCTTCAATTTTACCTTGTAATCTCATAGAGTGGAAAAAGCAAGTGCTAACATCATTAACGTGCATGTGTGTATGAGAGAACAAAAAAGACTGATTAACAATCTTTACAAACATATAAAATACATATAAAAACAAACACATTATACACACACACACACACACACACACACTTACACATATAGAAACACTAAAAAGCATGCATAACCAGGAAAGTAACACAGCAAACTTAGTACTTCAGAATAAAATTTCATTTTTCTGTAACAGAGTCATATAAGAATTAAAATAACATATTATTCTATGAATTCTATATTCTTTCATGTATTATTCAATCTGGTTAGATAACAACCAAGTGTACATTTTATATAAAAACTGTCTGATTTTAGCAAACATGTCTAAGAGTATGTATACAATTTTAAATGAAATACTCATTTGATGAAAAGTTTCCCAAATACAAAATTTAGCTTTATGATATTAGCCAATATCCAAGAACAGGGTATGTAAAATATTAGAGCCCAAATCAAGTTTTATGTGTGTGTGTGTGTGTATAAATATAATATTCTGCACACCTTTCTTTCAAATGAGAATCTTCACAGATCCAAAAATGTCTTCTATTTCTTTTTTTGTTTCTTTCAGAATATTTTCGACTCCTTAGCCATGCATGTCAAGGAGTGCAGTATAAAACCTGTGCTAGTTCACTGTCTCTATTTAGCATTTAGAAACCCACATAAGGATACATGTAGGACTTTTGCTCAGGGTCTTACAGTAGACATAATTATAAAAATTGTACAACTCTTTTAGCATCTTTAAAAGATAAAGTGTTGTGTAGACAAGAAAGTATGTAAGTTTATGTGGCTCCTGATACTATGTCTAATTTGTAGTCTAAAAAAGGAAAGATTTTCACGTGGAAAACTGCACTGGGTTTCTGGTATTTAACACAGTGTGCTTATTTTCTATGCCTACATTTTGTCCAAGATGTATTTTTTTGTGTGTTGAATTTCTACAAAGTAATATGGAGAGCACTGATAGGTAAAGGGGAAAAATTTTATATCTAAAAGATTTAAAACATTGACCTTGCGTAAAAGGCTATGTTAAGGGACTTAACTTAGTCTAATTAAGGAAATACAGCAAAATGACATTTAAAAAATATTTTTAAATTTTGCACATGGGGAATTAGTCTAAAAAATTCTATATGATAATAGTGGAAAACTTATGTTCAAGCTTTTTTTAAATTGAGATATAATTTACATTACATAGAATTCACCATTCCTTTTATTGTGGTAAGAAACATATAACATAAAATTAACCATTCTAACCATTTTTTCACTATTACCTATATTCCCATTGTTGTGCAACTGATCTCCAGGACTTTCATCCTGCAAAACTGAAATGCTATACCCATTGAACAACAGCTCCCCTTCAGTCCCTCCCTCCCCTCAACCCTTGGTAACCACCATTCTGATTCTCTGAGTTTGACTACTTTAGATACGTCATAAGTGGAATCATATAGTATGTGTCTCTTGTGACCACCTTCCACTTGGAATGAAGTCCTCAAGGCTTCTCCCTGTTGTCACAGTCAGGATTGCCTTCCTTTTTAAGACTCGGTAATACTCCATTGTACGTATAAACCACATTTTGTTTATCAATTCATCTGTGTATGTTCATTAGGGTTGCTTTCACCTCTTGAGTGTTGTGAATAATATTATGAACATGGGTGGGCAAATATCTCTTTGAGATCCTGCTTTCAATTATTTTGGGTATATACCCAGAAGTGGGATTGCTGGTTCATCTGATAGTTGTATTTTTAATGTAGAGGAACCTCCATACTGTTTTCCATGGTGGTTGCACCATACAATTCCAGAAACAGTGCACAAGGGTTCAAATTTCTCCACATCCTTGCCAACTTCCTTGTTGCTTTTTCTTTGTTTGTTGGTTGGTTATTCTTATTTAAGTTTTATATGAAAAATTTTCAAATTATAGTTGATATAATATTAGTTTCAGGTATACAACAAAATGATTTGATATTTTTATGCATTACAAAATGCTCACCACTAAGTGTAGTTACCAACTCTCACCAAAGTTATTACGATATTATGGACTATATTCTCTATACTTTATATCTTCATGACTTATTTATTTTATTACTGGAAGTTTGTACTTCTTAATTCCCCTTCACCTCTTTTACCCATTCTCCTATCCTCCTCCTCCCTGGGAACCATCAGTTTGTTCCCTCTATTTACGAGTCTGTTCATATCTGGTTTGTTTTGGTTTGTGTTTTAGACTCCACATACAAGTGAAATCATATAGCATTTGTCTTTCTCTTTCTGACTTATTTCACTTAACACAGTACTTTCTAGGTCCATCCATGTTGTTGCAAATAGCAAGATTCATTCTTTTTTATGGCCGAATAATATATATATATATATATGCCACATCTTCTTTTATCCACCCATCGATCGATGTACACTTAGGTTGTTTCCATATCTAGGGTATTGTAAATAATGTTGTAAACATCAGAGTACATGTATCTTTTCAAATTAGTGTACTTGTTTTCTTTGGGCGAATACCCAGAAATGGAATTACTGGATCATATGGTATTTCTATTTTTAATTTTAATTCTATACTGCTTTCTGTAGTGGTTTCCCCCATTTACATTCCCACTGATAGTGCACAAGGGTTCCCTTTCCTCTACATTCTTGCCAATACTTGCTATTTATTGTCTTTTTGATACTAGTCGTTGTGACAAGCATGAGGTGATATTTTATTGTGGTTTTGGTTTGTTTTCATGTGTATTTTTGCCATCTGTAGGTCTTATTTGGAAAGACAGCCAAAGCAATCTACAAATCAAATACAATCCCACCACCATTTTTTACAGAAGTCAACAAACAATCCCAAAATTTGTATTCAACCCCAAAAGATCCCAATCCCAAATAACCAATCTTGAGAAATAAGAACAAAGCTGGAAATATCGCACTCCCGGATTTGAAACTAAACCACAAAGCTACAATAAACAAAACAGGATGGTACTGGCACAAAAATAGACACAGTTCAGTGACTCAGAGTAGAGAGTCCAGAAATAAACTCACACTTATATTAACCCAGTTAATCTAGGACAAAGGAGGCAAGAATATACAATAAGGAAAAGACAACCTCTTCAATAAATAGTGCTGGAAAAACCAGACAGCTCCATGAAAAAGAATGAAACCAGACCACTTACTTATCCCATACACAAAAGTAAACCCAAAATAGATAAAAAACCTAAATATAAGACCTGAAACCATAAAACTCTTTTTAAAAATCATAGGCAGTAAACTCTTGAACATCTTAGCAACATTTTGGGGGGATCTGTCTTCTCAAGCAAGGGCAATACAAAACAAAATTGAACATTGGAACTAAGTCAAACTGAAAAACTTTTGCACAGCAAAGGAAACCCTTAACAAATAGGCAACAAAAAAGGCAAACCTTCTAAATGGAAGAAGATATTTGCAAATGATATATCCGATAAAAGGTTAATATCCAAAATATATAAAGAACTCCTACAACTCAACCCTAAAACAACAAACAATCTGATTAAAACTGATTTATTTTTATGGGGCGCCTGGGTGGCACAGCGGTTAAGCGTCTGCCTTCAGCTCAGGGAGTGATCCCAGCGTTATGGGATCGAGCCCCACATCAGGCTCCTCCGCTATGAGCCTGCTTCTTCCTCTCCCACTCCCCCTGCTTGTGTTCCCTCTCTCACTGGCTGTCTCTATCTCTGTCGAATAAATAAATAAAATCTTTAAAAAAAAACTGATTTATTTTTAATGTAGGTAGTGGATACTGGATATCATATTACTAGAAATTTTATAGAAAAAATTAAACACCTTTTGGAATAGATAAAGGTCAACTTCTTTAAAACAGATGAAAGTCATTCTTCCTTAGATTCACAGGGATAGATTATTGGCTACGAAATCTATCTTTGTTGAGTTAAGGAAAGCTGTATCACTCCTACCAGATTTCAATTACTCTGGTAGAGGCTACAATAATGGGAGCAGTGAAGAAAGAGGGAGAGATCTTTAGGGTATATGAGGATGCATCACCAAAAGATATTGTTGCCTGATACAGTCATCGGAAATTTTCAGCCTGGTATTTCTGACAAACCCTAATGGCAGGACCTGTGCTGAATTTGCTCAGAATTAATACAAGAGCATCTCACAACTTAAACTCAACCATTTCTGGTAATAAATTAATACTAGTTTTTATTTAAAAATTTTTAAACCTTCTGAGATGTGGCATTCTAATTTTGATGGGTTTTTCAGCTTATCCCAAGAGTTTGTGATTTCTTTCTTATACCTAGTTTTGAATAAATTCAAAATTTAACCATTAAGGAACTCCTGGACATCAACTGGTTTGAATTTCTGGAGGGTACTTGACAATACGTGTCTAAACGCTTACAAAATACATAATCAATTTGTGAGATATTTCACATCTGGAATTATCTTAATGAAATTGTGCAAAGAATTAACAGAAATGGAGATTCAAAGATGTTCGAGGATGCTCAAGAGTAGGGAATGGTTAAAAAATGCATCTGAACATTAGAATCTATGCAGTCATTAAACATACTTCTATAGCTTTTTTTATGTTTTATTAACACTATTTTATGGTTTTTATATACTTTTATACAAGCTTTGTAGTATACATTTTATGTACTTTTAGTACTTAAGTATGTGTTATTAACACCAAAAGGTTTTCATAATTTATCAAGGTAGGAAGCCACAACCGTAAGTACAAGGTGAAAAAAGCATGTGTGTATGAGTGTGTGTAACACCATCACTGACATATGTTAAATAAAACTCATTACATGTTAATCTAAACACATACCTACACACAACTGCAATTACAGAAAACAATCACAAACTATGCATAATAATCATTAATTCTTCTGGATTGAGGTTGAGGTGAATATCATCTTGTTATCTTTGCTTTCTAAATTTTCTATAAAAAATGTATACACCTGTGCCATATAAATAATAAAAGGAGTGGATACCTGGCCTGCATGCAAGCCATTTCTCAGGTTGATCCAGAGTAGTTTGGCCTTGGTCTCTGAGATGCAGGGCTGACCACCACTATTAAAGATGGCAACCTTCCACTGCCAGGGGGAGGAATGGGCTGAGGGGCTGCGAACATCTGTGTAGGAGGCATTTGTTCTTAACTGTTGAGTGTTGACTGCTATCTCCTCACATTCAGGTAAGGGTTAAGATCAATCAATGTTGTCAATAAAAAGTATTTCTGTGTCCTTCAGAGGGAAGCTTCTATGCGTTGAAAAGACCATTCATAGGTTTACTTTGGTTTTAAAAGCTTAGTATTAAATTTAATGAAGTTGCAAATTCAAGAACCTAACTCAGCTTTAAGTTTTTACCATCAATTTATAAATTAGTCTAGTATATTTTATTAGTACCTTATAGGGAGATTTTAACTGATCACTGGCCCAATTTAAAAATTCTTTCTTTTAAACACAATTCCTTGAAAAAATGCTTATCTGAGAAACTGAATAGTTTAGATTAGGTAGCTAGATAGGTGGATAATAGTAGATTGCATATGCATACATGAAATCTTAATGTTCCAGTATTATATACAACTTGGTAAGGTTTTATCTTACAGTAAATCAATCCAGAAATCTAAATCAATTACTCGATTATACATCTTAAGTGGAATTAAAAGGCCAACTTATTACTTGGTAGGACATATTCTCTTAGACATTAAAAATCCTTAAAATACCAAATATGCACAGATCTCTTAACACCAAAAGTATTACTGCTAAACATTTAATTCTCTTAAACATTTTTACTGTAAATTATAAATCTTCCAAGGTTAAAAGATCTTTATCCAGGAAGGGTGCAAAGATAGCACTACAAACAGCTTTGAAATTCCCTTTTCAGCAATTGATGCTGATCGGGGATTTCAACCAAGTTGCTGACTGGATTTTTGTCAGTGCCACCAAGGGTCACCACGAGCCTTCATAACTTAATGAGGGTTGAACTCAAAACCTTTGAAAGCCACATAGCCTATATTACAAATTCATTTGTATCCTTACCTAATTTCTTTCATTCCACTAACTAGATCACTTAATGATAAATTCAATATGTTCAGTCACGGTTTCATTCAGTCCTGATTTTTTTTTTTTTACATTCTTTCCTTCCATTAGGACCACAATTCCTATCTATATTACACAACATTTGATTGAGTTTTGTGTCTCTCACAGCTAGTGGTCACAGTGTCTGAAGTCTTTCTCCTGACAACTGTATATGTGTGCACATATATCCTGGAGACAAAAAGGAGTGAAAAGATGGTTAAATCATTGGTAAACTGTTCAGTTTTGGGACACAGAGAGCTCATCGTCTTCTTGCAACCCTACCTTCTACCCCAGGCAAGTTGGTAATACAACACTTACTGATAAAACCTAGGAAATGAGTTCTACTTTAAAATATTATATTTATATATACACTATTTCATTCATTCATTCATTCATAAAGAAGTAGACCACTTCTCCAGCCCACCCTTTGGAAGAAAGAGTGTATTTAAGCCCAAGCTCAGCTGCTCAGTCTGAGATGCAGTGACGTGGGCATCTGGGGTCAGTGGCATCAGAGCTGTCACGGTGCCCTTAGCCCTGTGGCTTGCCTTGACAGCAGGATCCCAACACCCAGAGAGTTAAGCACCTTCACAGAGCCTTTTTCACTTCAGTTATTGCAACTCTGTTGACTAGAGAATGTAATAGTGAAGGAGAAAAATGCCTGGCTTTTCCCCCTGCCAAGAGCAGAAAGCTGAAATAGACTTAATTGTGGTCAAGGATTTATCTTAAAAACAATTATTTAGTGATTCTCAATCCCAAAATAATGCTGAAAAATCTAAAAAGCAGTCCGTCATCCTACAAAAGAGTTATAGTTGGGGATCCTTCGTATCGTAGAGCTCTCACCAATCTAGGAGGGCTCTGGCTTTATCTGCGCCATAAATAAAAAAGACACTGGCATCCAGAACCAGGATTATAATCTACCAACTCAGAAGATGATTAAGATAAATAGATGCTGGCTTCAGACACACGGATTGCATTTCCCAGTTACTCTTGCAGCAACACTCACTCACCTCAGATGTGATGAAGTATTCAGTGAGATCACTCTTTTCTCCTCACGTAACACAGAGCATTCAAGATGTAATCTAGCTCCCTGGATGGTAGAGTTGAATTTTATTCCGCTTTACCATCACCATGCCAACAGAAATTTCTTCCTCCTTAATTTTACTTTTCATAACATCAACTTCTTTTTGTTCCTTTCATTGCCTGCCTTTATATTTCATTAAATAAAAATGGCTTAGCCGCAAAATATAATAGTAAATTTATGCCACTTAAAACAAATTAATTAGTCAAAGAGACTGGCAATCACAACCTGATAATTTTTTAAATGTTGCAGAGCATGACTATGCTTTAATTTTCCCTGAAAAGATTTTATTTTTTCTAGAGATCAGCTTTTCAAAAGTACAGGTTATAAGTGTAAAGCTGTCTTTAGTAAAAAAAAAAACCACAACCCCCCCCCAAAAAAAACCCTACAGATTTTTAATTTTTTAATTCACAAAGAAAACAGCTAGTTGAAGGCAAAGAGGATATGCACTAAGCCAGAGGTCCGCACTTGGATTCCAAAAACATCATGACCAAGAAGAATTTTCCCCTTTTTATAGGCATAGGTCTTGGAGAATGACCTTATAAAACATGTAAGACTAGCCTGGTTCTCAGATACATCACTGGAAGCAAATTTCTAACAACCAAAAATGAGTTACTGAATCCAAATCACACCATTGGCCTCCACCTCTGGAAATTCATTAAACATCACTTACCACAACCCTGTGAGCCTGGGCCCAAAATAGGTGTTTAATCAAAAGCCGAAGCTTAAAAGTATGTTTTTTTGGGGGGGAGGGGGGTTACTGTTGCACTGTCTTATCATTAAAAGTTACACATGCACACATAAACACAGCTGAGAGATCTTGGAGATGGGTACATGGTAGCTAAGTACAGTATCTTGTGATCTGGTGAAGTAGATAAGAGATTTTAACCATCAAGCAATGGCTAGGCCAGGCTATTCTTCTACTTTGTAAAAAGATTTCTGAAAATTTCCAGATATAAAAGTTATCTTACACTTTCTGCTCTGTTTATGATAAACACAAAACTATCCTTCCCATCAAAACCATTACCAAAAAACATGTGGCCTCTCTCAAAGTCCAACTGTCCTTAATAAAAAATTATAAACACAAACAAATCTTTTTTTTTTTAAAGATTTTATTTATTTATTTGACAGAGATAGAGACAGAGCGAGAGAGGGAACACAAGCAAGGGGGAGTGGGAGAGGAAGAAGCAGGCTCATAGCGGAGGAGCCCAATGTAGGGCTTGATCCCATAATGCCGGGATCACGCCCTGAGCCCAAGGCAGACGCTTAACCGCTGTGCCACCCAGGCGCCCCAACACAAACAAATCTAATTATATCAAGTACAATCAATACTCAAGTTATTTGGCTAAAAGTTGATAATTCTAAGGAACAGGTGATCCAAATGACCTTAATTTTTGACCCTGAAGCTTACTATTAGAGTCTGAGAATTTCACCTTTATAGTAATGTTTTTATTCATCTTGTGTTATCAATAGCTGACTTTTTCTGAGTATATCACAACTAAACAGTAGAAATGGTTTAGCCCATGGAAAAGTGAAAAGTTTTACATGAATATAAAATATTCACATAGAAATCATAATTCTACTAACTAGATCATTGGGTTAGAAGTCAAGACTTTCCTACTTCAGCCATAATCTCATTAAATGTGATGTGTAGAACCTCTCGAGGCTAAAAGGGGGACAAAATCATCTTATCCATATTCCAGCACACAAAGGCACAGAATCCAAGACAGCTTTGCCTAGGAACTCTCCTGGAATAAGTATTCCTACCAAAAAGTTCTTCCATGAGGTCAACAGTGGTAGATATGTAGCTGAGAGGTGCCCGTCATAGAGACAAGGAACTAGATGAGGCATGGACCAGAAGTGCATTCATGCATCTCTAGCTGATGATGGCACTGAAGACTGATGATGGAGGACCAGATGCCAACACTTCCCCACTGCGAAGCTAGTGTAGACCCTGGAAATTTGTCCTCCCAAATGACGTAGTTACCCTGTACATGCTCATTCTCTAAAATTCACTTCACAAAAAAGTGACTGTAGCTTATGATTACATATATTCCAACAATGGTACTTAGAATCACACGAGGTTGTGAAATGTTCACAACTACTAACGTTAGTGGGTGCGGCTACTGAAGAAATATGGAATTGCCCTGAATTAAAACAGGCAAAAGGGCTTTAAATTTAGTATAGGCTGGAAAGGTTGCAGGATAATAAAGACTTGGATAGATAAAGGAAAATCTGTTTAGATACCTAGGACATAGCCAATTTCTCAAAATATTTCACTATGTTGTTCTTACCTATTGCTGCTCTGGATATATGAAGCAAAAAATGATATAGTTACTTAGACTTGGATTAACATTACTCTTAATTTAAAAAGAAATACTTTCCAAGGTTTTAAATTCTAGCCTAAATCTTCATTACATATATGGGATGCAACAATATTTTAGTCGGCACTTCTGACTCGAAAATTTTGCTTTCCTAAACATCCTGAATGTAATTATGAAAACCGTTCAGTGTGGCACCCGTCCTACTACTTCCCTGTGTAAAAATAACTCGTGGCTCTCTATGGAGCATCACAAAATTCAGATTCCTGTAACTGCTTTTTGAATAGTTCTGGCACCATTTTACTTATTGAAACATCTATCACATTTCCTGAAAAGTAATCTCGTAAGAAATATCATCTCACTGTTTCAGTATTTCACGTATGTATGTTTTTGTCAGCCTTGATATAAGGTAAGCAACTCGACGGCAGGAATATCAATTGGCCTCTTTGTGCCATGTTCTCCCTAACTGAAAAAGGAATATGCTATGTCGGTAGTGCCAAGTTTCCTGCCAACTGTAAACCTCTTTTAGTTCAATTTCCTCCATTCCGCACAGCACATTGATCAAAATTAAACCAAAAGCAAGCACTAAAATAGATACTAGCTTATTGATGATGTGTTTTAGCACAACAGATTATGTGAACAAAGTAGACGCTTGCACTGACATTCCGAAGCTACTACTCCAACCGTAATTACTGTCGTACGTGTAAGGCAACTTTGCTATTATAACTCAAAAATGTTTAAAGTCATGAAAAACTAAGATTTAGTTGTGTTTGTATCACATGACATAATGTGCACCAAGGGCGTTAGTAATTCCTGTGTCTTCAGAGCTCCTCTGTTTGCCAAAGCAGCACAAAATAAATTTGATATAAGAGGAAAAATAAACACGAGTGAGTTCAGTGTTGTTTGTTGTCTCCAGAATCTCTGTTGAGAACTGACGATCTTAAAATATTTTCAAAACTTGCAATATAGCTTTCTATTTTCAGACTCCACCTTCCTGGCTGACACAAGAGCAGTTTAGAGAAAACAGCAACAACAACAACAACAACATTGTGTGCTAGTTTCTAATAGAGAAAAACCTAGGATCACTATAGGATAATTGCCCTATAATCTTCTTCCTCTATAATTTACTATCAGAATGCTTTCATTCTTCTTACTGCCAAATGTTTTGGAGGAGTGGTCTACTCCTAGACCACTTATTCTATTTTGACTCAACTCAATGACTGCACCCTGGCTTCCCTCGATCATTTTACTGAATCTTTTTTTTTTTTTTTTAATCTCCAGGAGACTCGAGATTGCCAATATTAGAAGGTCACCTCAGTTCTCAAGCGTTTTGACCTCTCTCCTCCACCTACCTCTGATGTTCTCATTTGCCCACTTCTTAAAATTAAGGGTTCCACATGGTATTCTCTCTACCTTCTTCTCTCCTGTCATTATCTCACAAGCACATTGGTTCCCACAGTTTCAACTTTTTCCTCGGTGCAGATGACATTCAACTTTGCATCACGATCTTGATGTTTCTAGATCTTCAGACTCCTAACTGCATTTGTACTTGGATGTTCCCATGGTAAGTCCACTTCAACCTAATAGTTACAAACTGTTTTTCTTCCCAAATCTGGGCTTTCTCCTCTATCCTCCTATTTTAAAAATCTAAGTCATCCCAACTACTGACATTCAAATCCAAGAGTCATCTTTAAATCTTTCCATAGCTCACCTCACACATCCAGTTGACCAAATCACGTCTACCTTGGTGATGACTCGAATATATTCCTCAGTCTTAGCAATGGCCAAAATCTTCAAAGACTCACCTTTTTCTCAGTGGTAGCCTTTAGGCTAGTCATACAAAGATGATCTCATGTCATGAAAGGTTTTTCTGAACTGAAGCTCCTAGACTTTGTCTTGATAACAGCTCCATCCTCCATCTCTAGGTCTTCCTACTCTTAGTCTCAACCAGTAAGCCCACACATCCCTGAGTGTTGATGCTCCTTATTCAGCTTGGTCCACCATCTGCTGTTTTATAAGTTCTACCCATCAGCAGGCTCTCAAAGTAGACTAGCTCAGACCAAAAACAGAGCAACGCATGTATTACCTTTTGCCAAACCAGTACCACAGCTCATCGGGTTTTTTAATGTTTTTTTTTTCCTGAATAATAATGTAGACATGCTTAGAAAATTAATTAAAATGCAGAATGACTATCACCACCAAATTCTACCATTTTTTTTTTTTTGAAAGAGAAAAAGAGATCATTAGCTGGGGGGTGGGAGGCACAGGGCTGAGCAGATGAAAGGGAAGAGAATCTTAAGCAGGCTCCATGCCCTTCACAGAGCCCAACGCAGGGCTGGATCTCATAACCCTGTGATCATGACCTGAGCCAAAACCAAGAGTCTGACGCTTTAACCAACTGAGCCATCCAAGCGTCCCCTAAATTCCACCAATTTTAACATTTGGCTGGATTTCTGTCTGGTTTGTATTATCATTTTTAAAATAAAATGGGAATCACATATTATGCATAACTTTGTGTATTATATTATTTACTTTGAGAATAACTGTTTTCCGTGCATTTAAAATATTCTTCAAAAATTATTTTAGGGCATCACAGTATTCCATAATTAATATATCTATTCAATTTTTCAAAGTTCTCCTTTAATCCCTATAATAACCATCTTTACATTAAAATGTTTGTCAATAATTTTATTTCTTTATGATATGCACCCGGAAGAGGCATTACTTAGAGTATGAAATTTTTAAGCTCGTGATCCATATCACCAAATTACTTTCCAGAAGACCTGAACCAATTTGCTCCTCGACCAGCGGATAAGATCACTCATTCCCCAGCGGCAGAATTCTTAAAAGTGTTCTGGTTGCCTCCAGAATTGCCCATCCCTAACTCCTCTGCCCATCACAGGCAACTTTCTAAAACACAGTTATGATTACAGGCACTCAAAAAGTCCCAGTGATTCCCTACCACCCACAGAGTAAAACGCATACCTCTGAGCTTGGCATCTGAGTCCTCCACAAACTGGCTGCAACTTCCTGTTTCTCCTTCCCCAAGTCTCCCCCCTGCTCAGCCTCCAGCCTGGGCCAGCATTTCTACTCCAGGTTACACTTAAAATCACCTGGAGAGGCTTTCACAAACACATAGGCTAGAGTTCCTTTCCACGCTAATTAAATAAGAATCAGGAGCTGGCTTCTTTTTTAATTCTCTACCATTTGATTCTAATAGACAGCCAGCATTTAAATCACCACCAGCCAGCCCGTTCTTCCTTAAAGGGAAACAGGGGGAGACACTGGAAAGCATTTGTCTAAAATGAAAATTTCTGGACCGCACTTTAAGCATACTAACTCAGACTCTGGGGGGCTAGAGCCCAGGAATCTCTAATTTAACAAACCTGCAGATTCTATAGTTTGAGAACTGCACTCTCCTTCAACAAGACCACTGCCATTTCCTCAAATGCCACGTTTCCCAGCCCTACAATATATGCCTTCTGCGCTTTGTGCTTCTCATTTACAAAATCTGTTCTGTACCTTCCCTAATCCCCATCTCTTTCCTGCCCCACCCCAAATCATATCTTTTCTTATGCCCAACTTAAATACTAGTTCTTTCAGTCAGATTTAATTTTCCAGTATTTTTTGTTTTCTGTGTTCATTGTTTATGCCCTTATTATATTTCTGCTCTCCATCTCTGTACTAACCATAATCGTTTAGACGTTAAGATCTACTAATAGAATTGACTTTTTCGCATGTAGGTACAATATCTGATTTACAAGAATATCTCCACAGTGTCTGGCATGTTTTTCTACAAATAGTAGACATATGTTAAACGTTTGAATTGAATAACAAAGTATTTTTAGCCTGTGCTCTCCTTGATAAATAATTACCAAACACTGCTCTATAATGTTTTTGACAGAAACAATGCTGGAGAAGGTAATCTAGTTTTCTTTTTTTAATAAATCTTTAAATATCTAGTAATTTGACAACCTTTTTTTTTTTCTCTGCTAAATCAAGCATATTTTGTCTACCTAATTGTTTGGCATATGATCCTAGTAAAAGATTTTACCCAAGTTGTTAGCCATTTATTTAGAACATGAATTCTCTTACACAGATTATTTAAATATATCAAAACGCAGGAAAAGTTAGTGGAAATGATTAGAGTTTTCTGTTTTTCCAGCATACAAGCACAAGTGAGAGGTTAAAGTGGAATCTGGCATTCCAAGTAGAAAATAAGTCAGTCATTGCACATCCTCCCATTCTAGAGAAATGAAGTCAAGAAACATTCACAAAGCCACTTCTGAGCTCTGTTCCCCTGAAGACCATGCCCAAATAAAAGCTTTTTCATTAAGCTTTCCAAAAAAGCCACCCTTTCCACCTCAGGACTTCTAAAGCACTGATCATCATTCACATTGTATTTATGATGTTTTCGCCTGCCCTGTAGTCATTCATGGACATCTCAACACCCCTCACTGGACCCTAAACTCCTAAAATCAGGGACCAGCTGTTTTCCATGTTTGTTTTTCTTCCAGTGCCCATGATATTACCTGGTGCACCAAAGGTGTAGATAAACCTGAGATGAATGAGAGAATAAAGACAGTAAATCAATTTTGTTGAATTACAGGTATGAGGTAAGAGTTTTCAATTTCCTTTATCCAAACCACAAGGTAGTCTCCATTTCCAGAAAAATTGTCCTGTCATAGAGAAGCAAAGAATGGCACTGTGGGCATGGATACTGAGAGGGAATAATTTATCCGCTCTTTACCCTAGGTGGACAGAGGAGAGAGGTTGTTGAGAGCATGTGTGAACCGTGTGCATAAAGCACTTAAATAACTCATGCTTTAGTTTCCTCTTCTATAATTGTGGGCTGTTGTGAAGCTTAAATTAATTAATATGTGTAAAATCATCTAGTGTAGGGCACACGGTAAATAACCAGTTAATAATATTTAATCTTTTTAATCCTTTCCGTCTGGCTTACAAAGACAAAGGACCCTGGGAGTTTGTTTTTCAGAAACATTTGGTTCCAGAAAATAAAACCAGAGCATGAAGTATATGGTAACTATTAAGGTGCATGCTTGACACAAGTTCCAAATACATGTTGCGTACTTACGTGAGATGAGCTGGATGACAAGAGCGGATAGGTAGAGTATCTGGAAGAAGATTCCTCAGCATTATAGGTTTCCACTCGGGTTCTGCCACTTGTCAGTTGTTTGAACTTAGGTATCTACTCTAACAGATCACTCGGGGAGAACAATCACCAATGTCTTTTTATCCCATTGGACAGATAGAGTTCTTCTTCTGTTTGAGTTACCACCTAAAGATAAATCCCTGGCCCTTAATCGATGGAACACAGGACTGTGGCATCTGAGAATTTAATGTCCAGTGTCCATCGAAAAGAGCTTGTACAACTACATATATCAGCCAATAAAAAAATTGTCCAAAACGTATGTTGTTTCTATTCGTATCTGCTCAAAACTTTACTCCTGACCTAAGAGTGTGGTTGATGAAAGGCAAGAAAACAAGGCAAGTTGCCTTTAAATGTGACATGACAAAGAAACAAAAATGTGGAAGCAAGAATCCAACAACAAAACATTCATTGAGAGATGGAAAGCTACATGGGGAAGATATAGGTCAAACTACTATCTATGGTGGTAAAAACTACCAATTCTAAATGTATTCAGTTGAACTGCATGAAACTGAGAGCTATATAGAATTGTTGAATCATTATATTACACACCCTGAAACTAATGTGACAGTGTAAAGTATATGTGAATAAAAAAATTAAAATATAAAATAAAAATTGTCAATATCAGACAGTTTTTAACTTATAGAAATGACAATTTCATGTTGCAAGCCAACACCAATCAAGAAATCATCACTCTCTTGAAGAAGAAATGGTTCAGTGATATTGTGCATAGTTCATATGGGGAATTATAATGATAAAAGACTGTCATTTTTTTCTATTAGGTTTATATTGGAGGAACCAAGATATATGAAAGAGAAGGGAAATAAAAAGTGTACATGTGGCGAAAAATCACAACTGAGCTCCCTTTTATAGGGGTAAAAAGGTAGAAAAATCGTACTATAGATAAGAATGGTGTCATGAAGAAGAAAATCTTATCTATGTATAAAAGGTTAATTTGTGCATTCAAAAAGGGCTTCTGTATATGCCCTATAAAGTCTCCCACTGACTCTGAGCAGAGTCCTTGTTAGGTTACCAAACCCTATAGCGGCATGTCCCCATCTTCTCTGTTATAATCCATCATTGTGCACTGGAAGTAAGTGCCAGGAATCGCTGTGGACCTGGGAAGGGGAGACGTGCCTTCTAGCATTCTGTGGAGGGGCAAGTAAACAGGAAAGACTTCATAAAATAAGTATCTCCTGAACTTTATGAAGCAGACATGTCACATGTCCTACAGTTTCATGCTCTCAGCTGAATAGGTGAGGTGGAAAAACACTGAGGATAGGAGATTCTGATTATAACCCTAATAAAAAGCAAGGGCTATAATGCAATCAAGAACCTATGATACATTGCAAAGTAAAAATACTTCGTAACAGAATACAGTTCGCAAATAACATTTAGGAAACATGAAAAGATAAGACCAAGGATGTTGACCTAGGAGATGAGTGAAAAATGTGTAACTGAGACACAAATGGGGTATTTGTAAAGGGAAATACACAGAAAATAATAGTTAAAATGTTGGCATTTTAAATTTAAAAGGGTAGAGGTACATCCAAGGAGAAGAGTTATAAACAGGATTACAATTTAGGAGTCCTCTGTACAGAAAAATACTGGGCTGGAAAGTTAGTCTTTTTCTTCTTTGTCAACCCCAACAAACTGATGGTATCTGCCTTGAGCTTTAGATAGAGAAGGAGTCCAAGTCCACGGCTGGCCTCAGCAGGGAAGTCTAGATGGTCAATCAGCAATGTCAATCATTAAGTTTGGAGGCGAGACTAACAGCAAGGACCAGCCACCTGCCCTCACAAAAGATGGCACTAAGCTACTTGGGCACAGAGGTAGAATGAGAGATCTGCACGATGAGCCCAGAGCCTCAGCTTTGCCCAGAGCTGAGTGTGAGAGGGAACTGAGCAAGGCCATAAGTAGAGATTTGGGGAGAAATTCAGGCAGGCCCAGAGTCATAGAAACCGAGGGAGAACAGAAAGCCATTAAGGAGGTATCGTCGACACAATCACATTCTGCAAAGCAGTAAGAAGAATGAGGCTGAAAACAACCCCTAGACCCGGCAGTGACAAGTTCCCCTGTGCCTTGGGAAAGATCGTTTCATTTCAGGAAGTGACGAAGTGAACCCCGTGAGGAATTAGTCAATTTTTATGTACCACACAATTAAGGAATTATTAAGTCACCTCTCAGCCCCCACTTTTTGGGATAACTCATTACTATATATCATTAAAACCAGATCATAAGTTTGGATAACACAAACCTTGGGGGGGGGAATACTGTAAGGTTTACTTTTTAAAAATTGAATAAGGGTGTTTTCTAATCTTGTTTTAAAATTATGGTGAGAGTTCACATGAATGCAATTTCAAGATATGGTATTATTAAGTTTTATTGTAAAAACTAATCTAAATTTACATCAAATTAAGAAAACCTTACAGAAGAACTTTCTTGAAACAGAATCTGACATGTGTCCTTAAAGTACTTAATTAATGCATCAATACCCCTCTACCCTATGTGGACAGAGCAGGGAGGTTTCTGAAAGCATGTTTGAATTGTGTGTAAGATGTATAACTACTCCATGCTTTAGTTTCCTCCTCCATAAATTGTGGACAAAAAGTAAAAAGAAAAGAATATGTCTAGGAAGATATTCAGGTCCACCATCTGACTTACAAGGGCACCTGGCTAAGAGGAAGCCATTCCATAAAAGAAGCCTTCCTTTCCTCTTCTGTGAGGTTGAGGTGTAGAGATACCCTCATTAAATGAAGAAATGGCACTTGCCAGTGTGCTCTGGCCCTTTAAGACCACTGACAACCTGATTCACTAGGCACCATGGAAACGAGAAGAGAACACACAGGACAGCTGGCAGCACCCAAGACACTGGCAGTTGGAAAAGTGATGGCGGACAAATGGGACCTCAAGGACAAGTAAAAGCAAGAAGCACTTGAAGAAGGAAAGAAATGTCAAGATGACCTGGAGGGAAGAAAAAGAGATTTGTGAGAAGAGTAAGTGCAAAGAAACAGAATTTATTATTTGATACCCACAATGACAACAAAGGGAAGGAAAAAGGGCCATTTCTGACATTTGTTGATAGGAAAAAACCCCAAAGAATCAAAATTTGTTACTCCAAAAATCGACTGTTATTAGATAAAGCCACGGTATTAACTTTTAGTATCCTGAGTAAAGATGAAGGAAGCCAACTAGGACTTAAGAATTCCCCAGATTTTTTTTTTTAATTTACTGACCAGTTAAATTTTTTTTAATAAAATGGAGAGTTAACATAAAATATCACTTTTTTTTAAATTGACAAATCAAGGACAATCTGTAATTACCATTACATATATGCAAAGACATGTTAACGTGATCCCAATGCTACGGTGAGTGGCTGTCAGCAGATACGTTCCTGTGTGCATGTGTGCACGTGTACATGTGCATAAGAGCACACGCGTGATTCAGGAAAAGAGGGCAGAGAAAAAATTTAATATCAGTTGAAGGAGAAAGTAATAATTCAAACAAAAATAGAGTTAACTTGCTCTAGAGTACGTTCTTTCTTCCCCCCACTCACCAGTGTATTAGTTTTTTCCTACGATGTGAATGTTATTTCATGGTAAACTTTTAAACAATCTCTATAATTTGCATCTTGTTTAAACATTCTCCTTTACTGCAAAGACGGTATTGTTGATAATACTAGGAAGGGATTTTGCTATTCACTAGCATTTGACAGACGATAAACTTTTCTCTTTTTTTTGTAAGAAGAAATGAAAGAGTTCACCACTGAAGAGATATCCTGATAATGCAAACATCGTGATAGGCTAAAAACTGGAATCATCTGGAAGAACAAATAGGGCCCATCATGACTTTCCCAGGCCATGTCGGAAAGACCAGCAAAAGGACTTTTCCAGTGGAATCTCCTCTAATGCCACAAATTCCACGTGGCAATTATTATCATCTTCAGGAAGAGAAGCAAAGACTACAGCTAAAGAAATTCCTTCTTCATAGGATGTTTCTAGTGGCCGAGATAACAGCAAACACAGAAAAAAAAGATTTTGCTGACTACTATGAACAAGCATTTCAGTCGATTTTAAAACATCACCTAGGAGAGGCAGTGACAGGGTTTTTGCTGGTATATCCTACTTCCATTCTGCATGTCCTTGAGAGCTCCAATGGTACCCTTTACCGAATTCTTTTAGATTATCTTAACCATCGAAAGAGTGAAGCGGAATTCTTTATCCATGGGATGAAAATTATAGTTGTGTCCCATAACATCCCAACCAGGCTCTTCATGCAATGGCATGTTTCAGTAATAAAAGTTCCAGTCATGTATCTTGATGATATGACACAGACACAGTCCGTGGAAGAGGTCGTCACAGAGTTTCTCACTCAGACTCATAAGCTGGCACTGCACCTTTTAAAGACGGTTAAAGTGGGTGCTAAAGGACCGGGGGATAACTTGCACCAACTTGCACCTCAACTGCTCATCCCAGAACAAATAATAAAGTACTTGTGCAAATCTGAAGAATTCCTGGATCCGGAAACGTTCATAAACATATATAACAAACCCATACATGTCACTTTGGATTCCGAGGTGATCTGGCCTGCTCCTACCTATTTCTAGAAGTGAGAGACATGTGGTGGATGGGGTCCAATCTCTCCTGGAATTAATGCTACTTAAATAAAAGGAAAGTATTTCTAAAGTTACTCTTCTCTTTAAAAAACAAAGGACCAGAATGTCACAATATACACAAAGGTAATATATTAATCTTCACAGAGCATGTTGAGCTAAACTTGAAAATCAATGTTTAATTCTGATATTAAGTTCAACATGTTATTTTAATAGGGGGAGGATTTAATAAGTTAATAATTTTTCAAATGTTAACCTCAGTTTGATGAAATGGCTTGATTTTTTAAAGAAAAGTATAGATTAAAGGGCAAATTCAGATCCAGATTCTCATTCATTCTTTTTTTTAAGATTTTATTTATTTATTTGACAGAGAGAGAGAGTGCACGCACAAGCAGGGGGGAGCAGGAGAGGGAGAAGTAGGCTCCCCGCTGAGCAGGGACCCCCCCCCCCATGGCAGGGCTGCCCCCAACACCCTGGGATCATGACCTGAGCCAAAGGCAGAAGCTTAACCGACTGAGCCACCCAGGTGCCCCTCATTCATTCTTTCAACAGTCGAGCAGCAGCCACCACATAGAATCAAATTTCAGGAAAAGTCATTTTGTTCTCAGAATATAAATCTTAGGGGGAAAATACCATCATTGATTTGCTTGCAACCTATGTTTAGAAGCAAGTACATGTAAAAGTAAATAAGATATGGCATGATCATTACTATAGTTAGCAGTATGTAGGAAAGACTTGAAAGAATAATCTCTATATATTTCCTGAATTCAGAAAACAAAACCTAAACTTTGAAAACAGTTCCAAAGCTCATATATTCTCAACTATATAATCAAGAATTTTGAGGCTATTATAAAGCTGGAGAACACAGTCGATTTTTGAAACAACCAGAAAATACATTGTCAGAAGGCACTGTATTCTTTCATGCAAAATCATTTTTTGAGCACCCTTCACATGACAGACATTTGCCAGATGTTAGGGCTATGGCAGGGTACACAGAAAACACGATTTTTGCTCACTTGTAAAACATTTATAAATGATCCCACAGAAGATATACAAATTGGTTTTCTTTCAATTTACTTCCTATAAAGCAATTAATGAACATGCAATTTCTATATGACCTATTCTAAGTTGTTCTCTCCCTTACTTTACCTGGGATCAATGCACTTTTGCTTTATTTAAGATAGTATAATTTGTTTAAACTATTAAATGACATTAATATCTTGATGATTTCACTGATATTTACCCCAAATTATTTCAATATCCCATGAAACAGATTTAGTAGAAGAAATACTGTGTATCATTATACATTTTATTTAAATTATTTGATTTTCATTATCCTTAGGAAAAAAAAAAGCAATCTCAGTATACAACTCAAATTTGCCATATGCAGATAATTTGTCATCACTTGTTCCATCCATATCAAAATCAAATTTCAGGAAAGACTGCTTCTATTTTTAAACTCTATAATATAGATTTAGATACAGAACAATATTTTTCACTCTTATCTGAACTTGAAGTTCTGTTCACTTAAATTTAGTAACAGAGTACATTTTAGATTAAACATGAAGTAATTCTTCTGGTTAAGAAAGAGCATATAACTTACAAACATTTTATCAATTTAGTAAATATTAAACATCTCATATTCATCAGCAATGTGCTATTTACTCTGAAAAGTGAAAAAGACATAGGCATCCACCCATTCACCCATTGTTGAATAAATGTTCAACAACAAAATGAGTGGAAGTAAAAGTAAAGGCTTTCCAGGGGGAAAAAAAAAAAAAAAGCCATAGAGAAAGGACCCGAGGAAGTAAACCTTGATCTAGGCTTGTGGATGTGAGGAGAGGGTGGGGAGGGCAGATGAGCATATTGAGAACAGAGAACAAGCAGAGACAGGAAGGAGAAAATGAACCATAAATGTTCATTGGATCCGGTAGAATCCCTTTAGCAAGGTAAATTTTGTTTGTTTGGGAAGAGTATTTTCTAAAGTTAGCTAGTGAATATAAGTGCAGTTTACAAATAAAATTGTATATATATATATATATATATATATATATATATATAAAAGTACAGCATATTTTCCAAAAATGACCATGGCAATATATCGTGTCCCACATGCTCTTCTTACAACATGACCTTAACATTCCTACATGTCATGGTGGCCTCTAAGTCCCCTCCCCTTGAAATCAAGCAGACCTTTGTAATTGCCTTGACCAAGAGAGTACAACAGAAGTGATCCCATGTGACCCCCGAGGCTAGGTCATAAAAATGCAACATACTTTACCACGATCACTTCAATGCTAGCTCTTGGAACCACTAGACATGTGAGTTAGTGAACCTTCAGGTGATTACAGACTCTAGTCTTCCAGTCGATCCTGGATTTCAAGCCAGGCCAACTGATACTGTGTGGAATAGTAGAGATGGTGTGTTCCCACTGAGCCCTGTCCAAATTGCAGATCTGTGAACAAGATAAATGACTATGGTTGATTTAAGCTCCTATGTTTTGGGTGGGTGATTATGTAACAGTCTGGAACAATAATATATATGTAATAGGAATAATTATATATATGTGTGTGCATATAATTTCATATCATGTATTTTTCTTTCATCTATGCCACTAATATTTACAAAATATCTACTGGCAAATACTTACTAGAGTGCCAAGCACCATGCTTGCTATTGGGCATACAAGCAGCGTCAGACTCATAAAGTACTCTCAACCCAATGAGAGTTATAGTTTCCTTACAATAAAACTTGCCATGAAGCTAGAGTACAGAAGTTAACCCAAGCAGAAAATGAGTAGTTTAATACTGAACATATAACAATTAATGTTCTTTTAACAATGAACATACAACATACAATGTATACATATCCAGTGGACATGTAACATTTAAACTGGTGAGGCCAGTGCCATTATAATTCTTTTATTTTGATATGGATATCTTCACAGTAGACTGACAGGCCAAGGCTCTTAGGTTTGTTTCAGAGTAACCAAGGGCTTTCACGAAGGTTATGGTTTTCATGAAGGTTAACTAAAATAATGTTATTTGGAGGGAAAAATCCTCCCAGGGTGAACTTAAAATTTTTACTGTCTTTATTTTAATTAAAGAGGCATCTGGATTCCTTCATGGAGAATTATCACTTAATACAAACAGATTTTTACATTCAGTGACTTTATCATAACTTTAGCGACACAAAAGCACATTTAAATTCAGTTAAATCTATCTAGCAGAATTCCCCCAACTTCCACGAGGAAGCGGAAATGAGACAGCCTATCACCAAATTCGAGATTATTTCATATTGTAGAAAATGACTTAATGTAGAATTAGAGTTCTCCCCCTTGTGGCCAATTATGTAAATTTTCAGATTACCTGCTGATAGAACCCATGCAGTAAACACAGTACATAGTTTTTAAGAGAATATAAAGAGAACCCCCAAAGGTACTTTCCAAATGTCTGCTCTACTCTCCTTGTTTGGCAGATAAGGATTCTGAAACCCAAAGACATGAAGTGTTTTGCCAACAATGAAAGCAAGAATCTGTAACAGAAGTTTCCTATTTCCACTTCACTACTTTACATAGTCATGGTCATGGGTAGGGGTAGGGATTAAATTCCAGCAGTCTCATCACTGCGGCACCACACCCCTGCTGCTCTCCAGCCCTCACTAGTGCCTCCCCCGGATGCCCCCCTGCATTGCCACACGCATCTCCATCTCCATATGCTCTAGTAGAATGCATGGGTCCCTGTTCCCTGCACCGCCCTGCCTTCCTTCAACCTGCTCCCCCACCTGCACTCCCTGCTGCAGTAACATGGACCACTCTCCACAGTTGCCAAGTCAGAAACTTGAACATCATCCCAATTTCCCCTCTTCCTTGTTATCAATGACAGCCAATCAGTCCAAGTCCCACCCATTTTTCCCACAGAAAGTATTTCTAGTTGTCTGGCCTTGTGTTTGTGCTCTCCTTAGGGATCTGCCTCACTCCAATCTCCTCTTCCTCCTGCTAATCTGTATAGTATTTCTAGGAGTGTTAAAAGCAGGGTAGCACAAAGTTTAAGAGAGCCACCTCTGGGGGCCCCTGGGTGGTGCAGTGAGTTAAGCCTCTGACTGCTTGTTTCGGCTCAGATCTGGATCTCAGGGTCCTGAGATCAATCCCAACCTTGGGCTCTGCATGCTCAGCAGGAGCCCGCTTGGAACGCTCTCTCCCACTCCCTCTACAACCTCCCTCTCCCACTCTCTCTCTCTCAAATAAATAAATCTTTAATTTAAAGAGAGAGAGAGAGAGAGAGAGCCACCTCTGGTATCCAACTGCTGCGTTGAAACCTGGCTCAGGAACTTGGAGAGCCATATTTCGATTCTTCACCTCTCGACACCTCAGACTCCTCACCTACAAAGTGAGTGTGATAACAGTATCTACATTATAAGATTGATTAGGGGTGTTTTGCATGAAATAATGGTATAATAATCCCAGCATATAGTAAGCACTCAAAAAAAGCAAAATTCTATCATGACCTGCAAAGCTTTTATTCTTAATATTCCTTCTCTTTGTCTTTATCCTCTTTTTTTTTTTAAAGATTTTATTTATTTATTTGACAGAGATAGAGACAGCCAGTGAGAGAGGGAACACAAGCAGGGGGAGTGGGAGAGGAAGAAGCAGGCTCACAGCGGAGGAGCCTGATGTGGGGCTCGATCCCAGAACTCCGGGATCACGCCCTGAGCCGAAGGCAGACGCTTAACCGCTGTGCCACCCAGGCGCCCCTGTCTTTATCCTCTTGCCTCACTTCTCTCAGCAAAATTCTGCTGCTCGATTAAATTATATTTCCTCTGTGAAGCCTGGCAAACTCGAGAAACCCACGTTGTACGTGGTACTCAACCACATTCTAGCAATTCTCCTACCGTAGGCTGTTGTCTATTTCACACTCTTTTCCCTGCCAGTGATTTGTAAGCTATTACCCTGGGATTTTTTGGTATTCAGATCTTTAGTGTCTCGTTTTTAAAAAGAGGCCGTTAAAATATCTGTAAGACTTTTCCCATAAAGTTAATTTTATTTTCATCAAAATGGTTGTGATATGTCAATATATTAAAATGTTCCTATGTGATTGATTGGGTTTTGGTCATTGTCCATGACACTCTTCAAAACAGCAAGTGAAAATATAGTAGTTGCACCTTATCTGAAGTTTTCGGTTTTACCCACATATTAATTTCTTCCACTTTAATTTGGAAGGATACTAAGAATACCTTCTGGAAGTGATTCAGCAGAACTTTTGTATTTATGTATTACTATGCACTGAGCCAAGTATAGGAACTCATTCCCAATTCATTGGATTAAAAATAAAAATACTCTTTCCTAGTGGAGCATCTGAGCAAGCTACTAGTAAGGTATACAAACTTTATTCCATATTTTAAAGATATTTTCTTTATGTTCAAATCTTTACTTTACTTGCCACGCTTACCTGTTCTTTGAGAGATACGTGCTTAATAAGGCAAATATTTATTATGTATCTTTTCTTAGGTTACTATGATAATAAGTGAAAATCTGTTTCCATTTTAATTATGCGCTTCACATTTCTAATCTTGTTCTAAAATACTAAGCCATTTTTTTAAATACTATTTATAAAAGAGTGCATTAAATGTAAAGCCTTGATTTATTGAGGAAGAAATAAATGTCTGAATACTGAATACATTTACATTTTACCAAAATGCATTCTAGTGTAAAGACCTCCTGAGGGATCTCGTTCACTCATATCTCACCTTCCTCCTCTCGCTCTTGTTTTTACTAGACTCAGTTTAGACTAGACTTTGCTTTTTGGAAAGCACAAATAATAAACTACTCTACAACAAGGTTTATTTCATCAGAGTTAAAACTACACACCTTGTAGTATTTTGATTCATCGATTCCTCACTTTCTATCCTCTATAGTGATAATTCTTGAGCACATACCCTGTTCCAGCCAAAATCAAAATGACAAAATGAAAAGAACATTGAAGTGAGTAACTGACTTTTGTTATGTACTCCATTAACTCATTATGTGGCTCCAAACAAGTATTTTTTTTTCCTTTGGGGGTCTCTGTTCATCTACATCGGAGAACCTCTGAGCATTATAAAGAAGTATATGAAGCCCTTGAACTGTATCCAAAAATGTGTATCAAAAGAAAGACTTGTTGTCTTAGAATTAGGCATGAGGTTAGGATCAAGATGTTTGTATTAAAATGTTGAGGGGCAGCTGGGTGGCTCAGTCAGTTGCACATCTGCCTTCAGCTCAGGTCATGATCCCAAGGTCCTGGGATCAATTGAGCCCCACATCGGGCTCCCTGCTCAGTGGGGAGCCTGCTTCTCCCTCTCCCTCTGCCTGCTGCTCCCCCTGCTTGTGCTCTCTCTCTCTATATATATATCAAATAAATAAATAAAATCTTTTAAAAAAATAAAATGTTGAAATCTGGTGTCTGAATGAATGAATGAATGTCTGAATTCACCCACCCTATCAGAGAGTACCTGTGAGCAATACCAACATTTTCCTTTAAAAAGCCCATCCTGGATGCATTCATTTTAGTGCAAAGATGAATGGGAAACCGAAAAGCCAGCAATCTCTATATTAGATTATGACATATAAATAGCATGTTTGGTAGCACTGTACAGTCAGGAGAAACAGTGAAGAGTGGGACATTTTTCTTTAAGGCTGGTGGGAAGCCATTGAAGATTTTAAGCAGAGCATAATCAGACTGGTTTGGCCACTGAATGGAGAATGGACTGGAAGAGGACATGCTGGTGCCGATAGGCTCCTTAGGAAGTTGTTACAAGTCTTCTGGCAAAGGATGATAATAGATAGAACCAGATTAGTGACTGCAGAAATGGATCGAAGGGGACCAATTTGAAAGAAAATCAGGAGATAAACAAACCTAGGTTATGAGGGAGAGAAAAGCACCAAATATTTTAGATTTCTGGTTTTTACAAGATGGTACCATTCCTGAGGTAGGAAATATATAAGGAGTATAGAATATATAAAAGAAAATGGGCTTTCAATTACTGATGTATGACAGCTGCATCAGGTTGGAATAATTTTTGCAACTTCCATCATGAATATCTTTTGATAAGTTATAGAGAACATGCATCATACTAAATCTCATAGTTTGTTGAAATGGCTAAGTACTAATATGCATTTTCTGACAGAAGTAAGTAACCTCCAGGAAAGTCAAAACAATTTGATAAGTTAAAAAAAATACTAACGGAGAAATTGTCCCAGCAATAATCCTGAGTCTGATATTCACCACCGCAGCTATCATTAATATTGTATCTGCATTCAGTGGAGCCAAACACAGAATCAGCAGCACTCACTGAGCTCAATTCCTTCCCTTAATCAAATACAAGTCGTTCAAAACATTTCTAATTATTTATTGATTGCCACATACATTTATTGGAAGCCATGCCATTGTCTTTTATTAATATAAGGGAGCAAGCACATAAAAGCCTCCATAGGGCCCTTCCCAAATTCATTGGTATATTATTTATTCCATTTGCAATAAAAATTTGGGTAGAGAGGTGTCCTTTGGCATTCTATTGAAATGGTTTGCCTTCTGTTTCTCTCAACTTCTTGTAGGACAACATGACACACGTTGAATTTTATTCTCTCTCTGAATTTAATCATTCAGCAAGTGTGAACTGACAAATTGTGTCAAATCTTTATCAGGCATGGGGGTTTGGGGATGCAATGCAATCATGAGCAAATACACATCATTTCTACCTTAGAGAGTATGCAGTCTCTATCTCCCTCAACCCCAGACACACACAAAAATTAAACAGTTATAATTACAGTAATTATATTAATTAATATATAATAGCATATCATTATAATTACTGTTATCTCATATATACAAGTGGCAATGGTTTCCTAACTTTACCTAGTGTAGAGGATTAGGGGATGCCTCTGAGGGAAGAAAGATACAAGGATTTCTGGAAGTTGCATAGAACTGAGCCAAATAAAAGGCAAGGAGTAGGAGGGGAGTGTTCCTGGTGGAGGATATATTTATGTATACTCGATCAGAGGGATATGCTAACACCCAAAGGCAAGAAGAGCCATACTGTGTTGGGAGATGTGAAAGAATATCAATAAGGCAGAACTTGAAATACAAATGGAAGCATTAAGAGATGAGATTGGATAGCTAGGCATGAGACCAGATTATGCAGACACTTGGAGCTACAAAAGTACCATGACTTCATCTCAAGTGAAATGGGACAGTTTTGTTTTAATCAGAGAAATGCCATGATTAGATATGCATTGTAGAGGAACCACACTGAATTGGGAGAAGAGACCAGAAGGGTACTTGGTAACTAGACCAGACAGACACACCAGTTAGGAGGTTATTACAGTAATCAGGGAACGAGATGACAGGATATCTGTACAAAGATAATGACAAGAATAGAAGGCGCAATGCCATTCCGAAGACAGGCAATATTGGAAGAACAGTAGCTTGGGGATGTGCGGGGAGTAAGATGAAGCTTTCCATTTTGAACTTGCTCAATCTGAGGTGTCTGCAAAGCATCAAAGTTAAACCATCCAGTAGAGCTTTCGATACATTCTCCGAAGTGCACGAGATTGGTCTGGTAGAGACAAAGACTGGACATCATCACAGATGATGACTGAGGATTCAGGAGTAATCCTATCACCAGCACAAGTCGATAATGAAGAGAGAAGACAGTCTACCTCAAAACCCTGAGAAATGCTATGGGAAGAACAAGGACCCACAATGAAGTTGAAGACATTATTTAAATTGTCCAGAAGCAGAGAAAGAGAAGCAGATCAGGCAGTAACATGGAAGCCAAAAGAAAAGAACATTTCTTTTAAAAGAGAGTATTCAACAGTATCAACTGTTGTCTCTAAGTCAAGAAAAGGAATACAAAGTAGATTGAATGACAAAGAGATCACTGGTGACTTGGAAAGAGTGACCTACATAATATCCTGGAGACAGAAGCAGGGTACAGTAGGTTGAGGAGTGAGGGTTGAGTGAGGAAAGAGAACAAAACATAAACAACATTTCTACAAGCTCAGCTGTTGAGTTAGTTGTTAGTGAATTTGCAGAGTCAGTTTGGGAATGCAAAGGGCCCTCTGGAGATGTTAAAATTTTTATTAAGAGGAAGGGCAGTAGTTTATTCTGGTTTCAAGAAAGGGATCTGTCTTCTTATGTGAGATTAAACATCTAATCATGGCCCAAGGGGAAAACGGCTCTATCCAGTTTTGAATGGCAAAGATCTGGTCTTGGACCTTAAAGGTCCTCAAGTGACAATTTGTACAGTTCTGGAAAAGAATGATTGCTCAATAAACATTTGTTTAGATAAATGCACTAATCTCTGGGAGAAACCTAGCTATGCAGAAAGTGACTTTAGAATACCCATGAGCTCTGGGGTGCCTGCGTGGGTCAGTTGGTTGAGTGGCCAGCTCTTGATTTCAGCCCAGGTCATGATCTCAGGGTCCTGGGATCAAGTCCCACGTCAGGCTCCACCCTCAGTGGGGAGTCTGCTTCAAGACTTTCTCTCTCCCTCTGGCCCTTGCCCCGCACATGCTCTCTCTCCCAATCTCTCTAAAATAAAAAAATAAATCTTAAAAAAAAAAAAAGAGTATCTATGAGCTCTTATGTTACAGCTCAAACTTTGGGTTATTCCATTGGTATTTCCATGGTCAAACTTTTATAGTTGATTGCAAATTATGCCATTCCTTTATCTACTTTATGGATCAACCCCATCACATTTGTAAATTTTGCTCTGGCAGTTATCCAGACTGCTTCCTCCTTTGCCCAGTCAGGGCACGCTAGGAAATTGCAAATTACAATCAAATCTCAATTTTCCAAACTAATGATTTTAAAGAGCAGTAATGCATAATCCAAAATGAGGGTGAATTCATGAACCATTTATCTCTGTAATGTATATTCATTAAATTTGACTAGAAGTACAACTTATATGTCATTCATAACCAAATGATAAAGCATTTCAACTGACATGGCTCAAGAGTATCTGCAAGCTCTTCCAATTCCTCTAGCCCTGCTTCCTACTACAGCCTATTGTTCATATCACCTTTCATGTTTAGATGGCTCATTAAAATAAACTAACATGCCATGTTTTCTTTAGGATGGGGGAGATAATCAATAAGCAGCATTTCCTTATTATTGCCGTCATCCACTATAGCTATATGTCTCCTTTCTGTCTCTCTGAAAAGTTTCATTCACCGAAGAGAACAGTATAATGACCTCTATATCCGTCACCCACCTACAATAACGATCAGCGTCTCTTTTTAAAATTTGCTTTTTGTTAAGTGACATGACTATAATATCTCTCTGAGATATTATAGAATAAGAAAGGACACAACTATGAGAACTAGAAGGACTTTCAGTCACTGCCTGTTGCAGCCTCATCCCTTGGTGACAAAAATGGCCAGTTGAGGCTTGAAGCACAGCACTGACTGATGGGAAGGCAAGAACTAGACATCATCCGTGTCTTGCTTATTCCCTCAGATGAAATCAAGACTACATCTCTACTGCCTTATTCTTGGTACAGAACATTTCCAAAAATCCACACGTTACTAAATCCTGTTTTCCACCATCTTACAAACCACTAACTACAAACAAAAACTTGAAGTGTTTTAAAGTCCGGCATATTTGGCACATGATTATTGGGTTGATTTTTTAGGGGTGAACAGCTGAGTGATGGGTTGTAAGAAGCAAAGAAAATTCTCACCTTGGTTGTTTTTCAACCAGGACGTCATCCATGAATGTACTCCATACTTACCTTTTTTATGGGATGATTTCAGGAATTCCTGTATTCCTTTCACCACACACAAGGGAAGGTTATTACTGGTTTGACATTTCACTTTTGGTCTTCTTGTACAAGCAGCAAATGTTTTTGGATACCGAAAGATGTTTAGGGCTTTCAGATAATATTAAGCTGAAATGCATGTAATGTTTTCCTGAAGAGTCCTCTTGTCCATAAAAATTGCTTTGCAGGATAATTTTCTGAGGGCCACTAACTCATGTCTGCTGCTTGAGATGTTGACTCAGGGTAGCATGCCATGTCAGAGATATTGGAAACACACAGCTTACAGGCAGGCACCTTCTACTAACAGAACTGTCATCTTTTCTCTCTGGCACTACCTGGTTCTTCTTGCTAATATTAATCAAATTATAGTTGCATCAGCACAAACAGTTTACAAATGACAAGAAAACAATGTTTCCCCTTTCATATCATAGAAGAGACACCAAAATACCTCTTTGATGAAGATAACTCCCAGTTGATTAATAGGAATAAAATGCTTGCATAAATAGAATTATATGTGCATATTTGGAATACAATTATAGATTAGACATATTAGTACACACACACACACACACAGAGTATATACACAACTCTCTTAACCCAAACTAGAGAAACCAATTAAGATTCATAAAACTGCTCCCAATCAAGTGGGAGAACCAGGGATTTAACTATCAAAGTTTAACAGTGCAGTACAAGAAAATCCTTCTGTATAAACAATGTAGATCATTTCTCTACCAGTTATGTCCTCCCACCTCCTCTCTGACTCCCATCTGAGAAGCTGCCCATGCATCTTTCCCGGAGTGTCTCCTCCCATAGCTCCTGGTGTGGGCCACAGACCGAGTGGCCCTGTCCCCCTCTCTCCCACCCAATCTCTCCCCGCTCCTGTTCCATTCCACACG
Organism: Ursus arctos; assembly: GCF_023065955.2. Lineage (NCBI taxonomy): Eukaryota > Metazoa > Chordata > Mammalia > Carnivora > Ursidae > Ursus > Ursus arctos. The sequence continues at coordinate 30,329,738 of NW_026622985.1, read as the reverse complement.
TGCACATGTGGGTGTGGGTGTGCGCACGTGAGCGCATACACACAGATACACAGGCTGGACTAGTCATCATCGGAGGCAGAAAGAGCCCATTTGTAAGGCAGCAAATGGTGAAGCTGAAATAAGAAAGAGAGATGAACTATCTGGAAATACCAGAGACAGTCACCTCAACCCCAGACTGCATTTCCCAGCCCTGACTGAGGCCCTAACATTTTCTATCCATGAATCTTTCCACTAACCAATGCTTCTCTTTTGCTTAAGTCAGTTAAAGTGCTTTCTGGGTTTTTTTTTCCTTGAAGCAAACAATTTCTTAGCAGCCTGACAAATGGTTTTCAAAGCAACCTACTCACATGTAGTACAGAGTTCTAGATTTCATATTAGAAGATTCATGTTCAGGCACCTGGGTGGCTCAGTCTATTAAGCGTCTGCCTTCAGCTCAGGTCATGATCCCAGGGTGGTGGGATTGAGCCCCACGTCGGGCTCCCTGTTCAGTGGGGAGCCTGCTTCTCCCTCTCTCTCTGTTGCCACTATCCCCTTGTGTTCTCACTCTCTCTCTCTGTCAAATAAATAAATAAAATCTTAAACAAACAAAAAAAAGATTCGTATTCGAATCTTATTTTCTGCTAGCTAACTGTGACGTTAGGAAAGTTATTAACCTTTCTGAGCCTGTTTTGTCACCTGTAAACTGAATGCGCACCCAATATGAAACGCGATAAACCATACATGAAAATAATCAGTAACTCAGTTAGCACTTATTGAATTCATCAGAGTTTAGAGTATGCTCTGCAAGTTTGCAGTTTCCATAATGCAGTTATGACAATAAGCTTGGTGACAAGGACATAAGATGGTTTGAATTCTGACCAGCAGCCTTGGGAGACCTCAGGGATGTCAGGCCAATTAGTCAAGCTGCTGATACATAATGCTTCTGCAGCAAGGATCCAGTAGTTTAGAGATCTTCTAGAAAATCCTCTAGCAGGATAAAGCACAGGGTAAGTCCTTCAGCTGGTTTTTGCTCCTGCTCTTAATATTCTCTAGAAGAATCTGAGCTATACTTTGAAAAATGCTTAAATGTCGAGTCAGACAAACTGGACTCTGATCAGTTAATTAACTTTTATTAATATGTGTTATGAATACCCTGCTTATATTCTTCAATGAGAATGTGAACATTAGAAAATCACTCACCACAGTAATTAAATGGTTTAATATACTTATGAAGGAATTTATTATTATTTTTATTATTTTTAAAAATTCAAATTCTAATAAGATGAAAATGGATGTATATCGGTTTTATGAGTTTTCTTTCTATTATATGTTTCTAAGAAGAAATTGGTTGCTTAATCACATGTACCTGAAGAAGTAAAGTAATAACACCATTATGCCTTGTCACCTGACATACATAAATTGATTTTTAATATTCATATTATGAGCGGAATTAGTATAAGATAAAATAAGAAAAAGTGCATAATAATAAAGGAAGCAAATAAACATTTTTAATTTCCTCCTATGAAGAGAGATAATTTGGGGTTTCCACCTTGAAGAATTACATTATTTACAATTTCTGTGAGATAAAAAATATTTAAAGTACCTGCTTCACTTTGGAAGTGTTATGCATTCATAGTGTCTTTGGGCTCTTGGAAAATGCCTTTATAGTTTTGCATAATTGCCAATAACAAGAGTTTTCACCATTAGCTTTTTACTAAAATCTGAACATTAGTTAATTATACCTACACACTGACTGCTGTACATATGAATATTTTGTCAAAGTTTTACCTGTTAATTGTGCCATGTGTGCAAAAACACACATTTTACATTTACCTGAGCTTTATATTTTCATTTTGACCCACTGTAAGCAACTAAGATTGGATGAAAGAATAAAAGAATGACCAAGGGGACAGAGTTTGATTGAGTGTCTGCTACACTACAGACCCACACAGCACCCAGGTGCTGTCATTTACCTGAATGAACACAGATCTTATTGCCAGGAGACTCAAAGAAGGAGAAACAGGGAGGTGAACCAACCACTGAAATGGCATTAGGTGGTAATAAAGGAAGGTGAAAACCATCCTAGTGGCACACAGAGAGAATCATCAATTCTCCATGGAGTGGTCTCACACCCGAGGAATCTGAAGGTCCTGGATCCAAGCCCAAGCTCTCTCTGCCACTCAGCGGTTGTGAAATGGGGAGCCTCATCTCATCTGCAAAATGGGAGATGGTAGTGCCTACATCTTCAAATCGTCTTAAATTTTAAATAAGACAACATATGAAAGGCTTGTTTCGGCCTAGTATGTCTGACATAAAATGAGTGCTCTTAACCTGTTACTGTGACTGTGAACTGAGAATTGCGGAGGTGTTTAGAATACCAGGGAAGCTTCACGGAGGATACCCACAGCAGTTACCAGTGGAAAAAGGAGAAGACAGAGAGTGTGCAAATCACAAAACCTTCCTCAGCCTCTGAGTTACAAATCAAGGCAGTATTGGTGAGTGGCCATTGGTTCAATAATTTCATGCTGTTAATGTGTACAACAGACTCATGGGCCTCTTCTTTAAGGGGCACAGCACAACCTTCCCTCCCCCTTGGCCCCTTGCAGCATTCTGATTCCATCAAGTCTAGTCTGGGGACCTCAAATCTGCAGGGTAACCCCATTTAGAAATAAATGATGAAGATGAGCTCTACAGGACGTTCTAGATTGATTTTACCACAAGTAAGTCAATTGCCATCTTTGACTTATAATTTAGCAGTCTTATTGTTCACCTTTATGTTCTGGAATCAGAGGAAAGTGACACATATACACACACAAAACAGTACTCACTATTGATTGCATTTAAATCAGCCACCTTGATGGTCTTTGTCTAGTATATTCACAATTTTTAACTCCAATTTTTGAAAAATGAACCATAATCACAAAGATCAGAAATGATCTCTTCTAGGCCATTTGTCATGCAGATATATTTGTTCAGTGTGTGTTTTCCATCCCAGACTGTACATTCCACTGGGGCAGACAACATGGGCACCATATTTGCATCAGTAGCTCCACCAATTCATACAACACCAGACACAGCTAATCAAGAAGCATTTTGTTTTTGGAAAAACAGAGGTAGGAGTGGTGGAAGAGGTGCAGGGCGGGGGTAGACTGGAAAAGTATTTAGGAATAAAATGATCAGAAGTACCAATCTGATGAGGGATTAAAGGAAAACACAAAAAATCTGATGAGGGATTAAAGGAAAACACAAGTTTCAAGCCTGCGGTGTTGGATGAAGATGATGTCCCTAACCAAGGAAGAACACACTAGGTGACGATTAACTCGGTTTTAGAGATTATGTGTTTGATAGGTCTATGAGAGAGAACAACCAGTGAATAACTACAGATGTATATGAACCTAAAATTCGGTAAACAGAATAACGGCCCCCATCGATGCCCATGATCAAATTCTCAGAACCCATAAATGCTATCTTACATGTCAAAAGGGACTTTGCAGATATGATTAAAACTAAGAACCCTGAGGAGGGGAGACGATCCTGGATAGATAGGCCCAATCTAATCACAGGAGTCCTTTAGCACAAAGAGTTTTTTTCCAGCTGCGGAGAATCAGAGAGAGGGTAGCAGAAGAAGAACTTGCTCTAAAAATGGAGATGGGTAGCCATGAGCCAAGGAACACAGGCAAATTCTAAAAGCTGGAGGAAGCAAGGAAACAGATTTTGCCTTAAAGCCTCCAGATACGAAGGCAGCCCTGTCTATACCTTGATTTAAATCCATTAAGAACTTTGTGGGACTTACAGAGCTAAAGACTAATAAATGTGTTGTTTTAAGCCACTAAGTTTATGGTAATTTGTTAGAGCAATAGGAAACTATACACATGAGGGCTGGGCGGAACATAAGCATTTGGACCATTCCTTGGATTTCTGTATAACAGATATAAAACAATTTCCTTCATGAGTTACTGCTCTGCCCTCCTAGTTCTGCAATCTTAGAGCATGTGGTGTAAATGCAGTGCTGGGTATTTCTCTGTTGTGGATCAGTTCTACTCACACCGTTCCTGCTCTCTTCTGGGACTTGAAGCCAGAAGGCTACAGCTGACCCTTGAACAACACAGGGCTTAGGGGTGCCGACTCCATTTAGTCAAAAATCTGTATAACTTTTGACTCCCCAAACTGTAACAACCCCTAGTTTACCGTTGACCAGAAGCCTTACGGATAACACACACAGGCAATTAACACATATTTTGTATATGTATTATATACTGTATCCTTATAATAAAGTGAGCCAGAGAGAAGAAATTGTTGTGAGGAAAATCATAAGGAAGAGAACATACATTTACAGCACTGTACTGGATTTAGCAAAGCACACCCGTGTATACATGGGCCAGACGGTTCAAACCTGTGCTCTTTGAGGGTTACCTGTACTCGCTGGAGACGGGTCAATGGCATATCCACAGAGCTCCTTGCCAGCCAGTTTCTGGTTCGGTCTGCCAGTGGGAAGCACTGGTGACAGAGTGGAAGTTAGAAAAAGGAATTCTTTTTTCTGCTTCTTGCCTGAAGCCACCTGGGTATCTTAGCACTCCTAGGTTCCGGTGGTGGTGGTGGCAGTCACCGGTCAACTGCTGGCCTGGGCGACAGTGGCACGATATGACAGCAGCCAGCCAGGGCAAGCACCAGCCATGTGGACAGGGAGGCCAGCAGAGAGAGGCCTGCAAACTCTTAGATGCTCACAGCGCAGACCCCTCTGGTGCTTTCAGAAGCAGCAGCAGTGGCAGGACTACCAGAATAAGGTTTCCAGGGTTTAGGGAATACCATTCCCTTTACTCCTTCAGCCCCAGGGGCTAGAGTGTCTTCTTACAATTACTAATCTCTGGGTAATAGCACCTTCTATGTTTTTCCCATAGGCTATTCAACACATTTGTAAAGAATTCCTTGCATTCTACACCCTCTGAAAAGCCACAAATGGTTCCTGTTATCCTGACTAGATGCTGACATAAATTCTTTTTGCAACAATGATATACATGAGTTGAATACTTTCAATGTGTGCCAAAAGCAGAATGTATGTGTATAAGAGTTTATATCTTATATCTTAATATTTGCTCATAATGTGAATCTATGTATACCACATGCAATCCTTAGTCACCTAGTATTTCCTCCTTTCAAATATTACTGTAGTAGGTTTTTATTGGGAAAAGAAAGTGATGGACGAAAAAACACCTGATTGGTTCATTAGAATTTCCAAAGGCAAAGAAAGATATTTAAACACAATAATGAGACTGGATGCTTATCAGCACAGAGACAGCAGCTTTAGATTAAATATCTATCCCTAATATAAAAGAGGAGAAAAAAAAATTCCTTCCACAAGGCAGCAAGATCATAACAATAACTCATCTACTTAACTCAATTTGCTTTGACAAAAACAACAGGAAAATGTATCATTGTCATGAATTAAAGCTGCATCGGGAAAGTAGGGCATACTGAGAATTTTCATTACGAAAGTTGTGAAAACATGGGGCTGCTATTTGCAACAGTTGTGTTCACCACAAAGCTAACTGGCCTCCATCCCTTCCTTCCATTCCCAAGAAGACACAACTCTAGTAAAGAGCCATCTGACAGCATCATCCAAAAGAACAACAGTTGCAACAAGTTGATATTGAAATGCCAAGTTCCCAGTCAGTGTGGAGAACATGTTAAGGGGTCAAGGACACCTGTCTGTGACAGAACGAGCCAACTGCTCTAGGAGTAACCAACAACTGCCTTTCACCGCACACTTGCTAAGTGCCAGACACTGTGCTGAGCATGTGATATTCCTTGGCTCGCTCACGTCTTACAATGGCCCTAGAAGACCAGTAATATCCTCAGTGAGCAAGCTGAGCATCAAAGTGGTGGAGCAGTCACACAGCTAGTTAGAGCCGGAGAGGGAGGTCAAAACAGGGTGGGTCAGTTCAACTCTAAAATCAACGTGGCTTAGCTACACCTCTACACTGAATACAAGAAGGGAAAATGTCCACGCTTTCACCTTAAAACTGCAGGGGTGGGAGGGATAAATGCATAAAACAAGACAAAATACATGCATAAAGAATACAACAAAACCCTATACACAACCAGTTTTTATCTTAAAATGTGAAATAAATATAAAAACATGTAACTTTTGTCACCAACCAGCACTGGGAGGGACTTATCTTTTAGTGGATATGGATGCATTTCAGAGAACTAAAGAAGTGATCATTGCATTGGGCCTTCAAAGTTATTATATTAATGGACTCTAATACCCTTGATCAAACTTCCTTAACAAGAGAGTTTTTATAATTGATTCAAAACATTCTTTAAAACTTCCATTTTCTTTGTTTTCTTGATGGAAATGTTATATTCTTTTAGAGCAAGAAAACTCTGATTTGGCCAGACCACCCCAAATTACCCTAAGAGAGAGAAGAGGAGTATTTGGGGTGAACTTCAAATCATATCATTCTTGTGTATATATTTGTGAAGTTAATTCTCAGTTTTCCTCTCCTTATAAGAAAGGGCCTAATTATAATGAATTTACTCCACAAGTAACTGAATTATGATGACTCAAATTTGGTACTCTTTTATCTGCTTGTTTATAAATCATTTCTGGTTTTGTGTGTCATGACAACAACAAAAGCCATGGTTACCTATCTTATTTGGTACAATCCACAGAAAGTAATGAGAAGTTCTCATGTCTACTGCAGAGTATTTAATTCTGTAGTGAGATTAAAAGTCACATTCTTACCTGAGATGATTTCCTTGTTACATGGCACACAGGATCCTACCTGGTTGGCCCTTACCTGCCTTGTCTTACACTCCCACCAGCTCCCCTGCCCAGATCCAGAGGAAGAGGAGGGCACTTTAACCATTCAACACTTGCTCCCCACCTTTAGCAGAAGCAGTTGTGTGTCTGTTGATTTTGCCTTGCTCTTAGGATTTCCTTTGAACAAAGCATACACACCAGTGCTTAAAAAATAAAACAACAACCTGAAAACCACTGGTCAAACATTACTGAGTTGTTTCCAAACAGGGAAGGAGGTAAGACATTTGGAGGTTGCAGTTTCTTTCCCTATTTCACCAAGCACGGCACTCATCAAGATCAGAAACCGAATCCTAGGCTAGCCTTATATTCATGACTTATGGAAGAATTTAAAACTTTACAAGCCTAAATTTTTGTCACACAAGCAGAGCACACATTGCATTCCGGTTAGTGTCTACTGAGTCTAATTCTAAGATCTTCATATTAAGTGATGCTTATACTACATAAATCCACCCAAGGCCACTCTTTATAAGTATCTTTATGCCAATCATGATTTCTCACTAGTTATGGCTTTTCACCTGTTCTGTTCCCTGGGAAGAACTAGTTTTCTCTATCACTTTCAAGGGTGGAGCCCACCCTGATGAGAATGGAAATGAGTACGACTTGAAAAAAAAAAAAATTCACAGCAAAGTGATCTACAATTGGAAGGAACACATAAGGAAGGTTTATTACTCTTTATTACTTTTCCTTTATAACACTGTTTCATAAATCTCCCTTCTATGATGATAAACAAATCATCAGTGGCTGTCACCAAAGATTTTCTAGCAACATCAGATAGAACTCTTGAACTCATACCATATAGCATATGGATATTGGAAGATGAGCATTAAATTTATTGAATATATACGGTCAGTTCTTTAAATATATTTAAATCCATTTAAATTAGGATTGATTAATATAAATAAGCAATTGTTTGGGTATTATCTGTAATCCTTTTGGCAATAATCCTGTTTCCATAGTAACACAAACTTGTATTTTATCTTTGTGCATGCGTGTGAAATTATAACAACTTTTGTAATAAAGTTTACACATCATTTGCACATAAATTTCATTTTTTATGAGAAGTCCAAGCTAGAGGTTTCTTTCCTTGAATCATTTATTGTCATCTCGCCACTAAATACATAATTCACATCTCCTCTCAAATAATGAAAACTCAACAGAGCCATTCCTAACCACTTGCAAAAGATTACTAAATCTACATGATGGTCGGATCTTTGCATTTCAACATGGAATATTAAGGAAAAGATAATGAAATACTTCACAGATGTCACCCTGGATATAATCCATGTGTTTTATTAGCATTAATCCATTCATTCTTACCTAATCAGGATTCTTTTGTTCATTCGTTTCAAATAGTTAACAAGTTTGCTTCCATCACTCGTAGTAGACAAATGAAGCAGCTGAAACAGTCTGTCGTTACCCACCCCGCTCCAAAAAGTGGGTCTTCATTCAACACTTTGCTGGCAGCTGAGCTACAAATATATGCATTCTTTACTAAAACTTACTTTGACATCATTTTTTAAAAAAATAAGGCAGTTTATAATCTGGTGTAAGGACATTCACTGCCTTTGGGGTAGGCGGTACTTGGTAAGGGGCATATCTGGGGCTCCCAGGGAGTTGTAATGTTCTCTATCTACATCTGAGGCATTAAAAAGCTGTATGCTTAAAATTTGTGACATTTAGGTATTATGTTACTCTTCAACACAAAATTTAAAAAATAACTTTCCATTTAGCTATGACTATGTCTAGCATAGAAAATTTGGGGGATTTCATGAAATTATAATTATTACTTCAATTGGTCCCATCACTTTTTATTTAAAAGTAATGCTTCCCCCCCGTAGGAATTTGCGAATGTCTAAATCAAAGACTAAAGAAACTAAGAAATATAGTCTTAAGATATGCCTTTGAAATGATCTGGTTTTTGTGTTCTTAAGTTCATCTTCCATAAAGATGATGGATACAGTATAAAATGGAAATATCTGGGGGAAGTAGTTGAAAGTGTGGACAGTGTTTTTCTAAATGCACGATAATGTTTTACTGAATTTACCATCTTACCAGAATATAAAAACAACAAGTATATTTCAAAACTTGCATTACATTAAAAAGTATAATAAAGAAAGCACTTTGAGTTGCAGAAAATTCAATTAATGTATGAGAAAACAATGCAATGATGTGCAGGGAAGATTAGTTCTCACAAATGTTTCAGTCCTTCACGTGATTTAACAATGAAAATCCATCCACCAGCTGTCTCTGAATGGTTGAAGGGATGCCATGCCCTGGGGGTAGATCTATCCTCTTTCTCCAGAGGGCAGAATGAGGAACAGTGAGTAAAAGCAAGAGGGAGGCAGAGACATCTGGGTAGGGGCAGAAGGAGACTCAGCATTAATTACATTAGTCTCACAAGAGGATCAGTCTATTTGGTGTGCAGAGGCTTCTCACCCCTGGAAATGTTCATCCATGTTAAGAGTGGTTGTGTTAATTTACTATGGCTGTTCTAACAAACCACTACAAATTTACTGGCCTCAAAGAACACAAATGTATTATCTTTCAATCCATTAAGTCAAAAGTCTTCCTGGGCTAAAATCAAGGTATAACAGAGCTGTGAGTTTTCGGGAGGCTCCGTGGGAGAACACATTTACTTGCCTTGTTGAGCTTCAAGAGGCTGCCTGCGTTCCTTGACTTGTGGCCGCTTGCTCTGCCTTTGAAGCCAGCAGCATAGTGTCTTCAAAGCTCTCTCTGACTCTGACACTGCTGCCTCCCTCTTATAAGGGCCCTTGTGATTATACTTGGCCCACCTGCAGAATCCAGGACAATCTTTTCAACATCCTTAATTTAGCCCCTTTGCCATGTGCATACAGATTTGAAAGTTTTGAGGATTATAACATGAACATCTTTGAGGAGTTGTTGTTGTCTATCATAGTGATATATTTTAAAAATATATAGTAGGAGCCTAAACTAGATTGCCAAGGGCCCTTCCAATATTTATATTCTATGAATAAGGCAAAGAAATCAAATATCTGCTAACAACTGTTTAAAAAGCTTATTTGTATTAAGAAACTGACCATACAAGAAATCTGATTTCTCCATCCGAGATAGTATTACTATCTCTCTGTATGTCCACCGTAGAGGGCTGGCTCTTTTAGCTAAAATACACTATTCAGAAGAAGTCCAAGCTTCTCTTATGGGCAGTGGCCACATCTCAGCTGACCCAAGAAAGAACAAGTGCTAACAAACGTTGTTGGAATATGTGCGACTAATAAGTTCAAGCAATAGGAGTATTGGCATTTATGCAAAAACCACCTGCGGGCCCTCCAGGATGGTGCTTCTCAAGCATTATAGCGACCACCAATCAGGGAATTACTGTCTCTCTTTCAAAGGAAAGAAAAAATGACAGAGAGAGAAGGAGACACAAGAAGGAGGAGGAGGAGGGGAAGGCAGAAGAGGCAGGAAAGAAGGAGGGAAGAAGAAAGGAGAGTAGAAAGAAGAGAGAGACAGAGAAAGAAAGAAAAGGTCTAAGAACCAGTTTTTTTCTCCTTATTATATACTCCTAAATAGAAAGGGAATAATCAAGTTCCTAACTTGTAATTCATTTCTCAGAAGCTATTAAATATGTGCCAATGAAAAATATGGCTTAACTAACTCATGTAAAAATTTCATCTATTCATATATAGCCAATCTTCAGTCTCTTGTGGCCTTTAACAAAAATGTTCTGAAATGGTTACATGGAATAAAGCACTCTGCAATTTGGGTTAATAGGAAGTATTAAATTATACTTGAAGCAATTGACCAAATGATCTTGGTAGATGTTAAAGCAAGAAGCATTACCATGAAAACAGTGACCACTTAATCCATCAGCAGAACTGTGCATTCTCAAAGATTCTGGCAAACTAACTTGGGAAAAAAGTCTCTAAGGAAAAGTTTTCTTCATGGAGGTACCGGCAGGACCAAAGGGAACATATTTACACCAATTAAATTTCTACCAAAATCCTTTTTGTTCCCTATTGAAATCAATAATGAACCACAAGCAGCGCTCAGCTCTAGGGATATAAGGACCTCAAGAATCTCACATCCCATGCCTGAAATGGAGACCAAGACACCACTCCAGTTCAGTAATAATCATGGTAAGCAATGGATGTGAGGGCAGCCTACAACAGAGGTGCCTGACTCACAGTAGAGAACTCAGGGTCGAATCACATGGGGACCCAACTCTTCAGGTAGGTCAGAAAGAATATATGAAACATGACGCAAGCTACAAAGGCAAAGAGAGGATTTGTGCCAGAGGGAACAGGATGTGCATGGAATAAAGGTCTAGAAACACTCATCATAGTCAAGAACTCTGAGTAGTTTGGTCTGGCTACAGCATAGGATCAGGTGGAAAAACAGAGTTAAAGCTAAAGACGTAGATCGGGGCTGGATCATGAAGACTCTTAGATACCATCCAGGGACTCTGCACATTTCAGAGAAATGTGAATGTCATTAATATGGCCACCAGGGTATCTCTTGACTTCACATTTAGATAAAGCAAATTAATAGGAAGGGACAGACCTAAGTGGAATTTCCATCCCTTCCATCCTCATTCCAAAAAAAGGGGGTCCAGTGGTTATTTTCTGTTTAGAATATGATATTTATTTCATTCACAAAGAGGAAATGCATCTAGCCCTTGCTTGCCAAGAAAAATGTTAGGGAATATAATTATTCATTGCAAAATGGAGATATGGAAAGGACATATGTGTGTGTGGGGAGGTACTGACTGTATTTGTTGCTCAGGAGGTAGAGGGGACAAGTGAAGGGCTGAGTAATAGCTGTGGGAAGGTGGGCAGGGGAAGAACACTGGTAGGTAGGTTCTGAATGGAGATATGGGGGAAGCTCTAAATTCTGAGCTAGAGATGAACATTAAATTCTGAGCTAGAGATGGTGAACAGAGAAGAAACTTGCACGCTTCAGTTGGGAAGCAGACAGAATCGGGTGATTCTCACCATTTGCAGGGGGTCTGTACCTCCGGAGTTAGACATACATGCCAACCTTCACACATAAGCCAAAAAAGATACTGGAAAAAACCCTGATAATCATGTTAATGAAAGGAATAAGGCTCAATGGCGAGAGGAATAAGAGGGAGGGAAAAGATTGTTTAGAAAAAAACAAACTGGCAGTATCCGTTTCAAAATAAACTATATCCTGCCTCTCACACCCACACTAAAGTGAAGTACAATTTGCCAAAAGAAATTTGCCAATTGTCAAAGCAAAAAATTGGCAGCCCTAATTATACTTGCTACAAATGAACAAAATGAATACTCCCAATTCCATGAATCATTGTCAAAGCTGTCCAGTACAAAATCCTGAGTGGCATCCTTATATTTAGATAGTCTACATTTTATTATTTATTTATAGCTGGACTTACAAGTTCACAACAGGACTAAGTCATCTGAAAGAAACTTTATACACTGAAACAATAAAATATAAATTTAAAAGAATAAGAGCCATGGTAAAATAAAATCAAAATAAAAGCTGAACTGGAAATAGGAGATGAGCAGGGGTGGGGACATTGTGTTGTTCTGGATGCCAATATTGGTCCCCATGGCTTTGTTAAGCCTCTGAGTTTCCTACCAGCCAAAGAAGGAAAGAAAAAAAATAGGGAAGTCTAATAGCTCTCTTTATCTGTGAGGAAAAGTATATTATCAGTTTTTCAAAAGTATATGTTGAGATTTTAGGTAACAAATTTGAATGAAAGAAGAGATTAGTTCAATGCATGTTATCAGGGGACAATCTCAGGAAATGTACCATCATACATGAGTAAATATTTCTAAAAGCTCTTTTTCATTTCAAATGCTATATAATATTCTTTTGCATTTTTTTGTCTTCAATAAGCGAACAAGGTCTTAGTTACAAGTGAGAATATTGTCTAAGGTATAATGTGACTCATCTTTCCAGAATTTCTTCTCAAGTTCAGTAAGCGCTTCCAATGCAAGAGAGACTGTGGAACTTGGTGATTGGTATATTCCTATCGTCAACATACTACACTTTGTCATGAAAACATATCAAACACTTAATTTCTCTCTCCACACCTTATCCATGAAGTAAACCCGACTCACAAAATCTATCTACCAAAGGCTGTCACCTGTCATTTTGTATGGATTACCTGAAAAACCGTACTTGTTAAAACCAAGATATTTTCAAGCAAAGTAGCATTTTTACTTCAATTTTGATTCAAATTACTTTCTACAAGATATGTGCATATATAATAAAGAATTATTCTGACAATTGTGTATTTTGAACAAACCAAATTCACACTGAAATGCACCTCCCAGAGTTATTTGAAATATAATTACTTTTCCTGCTCTTTGCTCCCAATACAGCCTAAAACCTCTCATATTTCAAGCTCTGTTAATACTTACCACATGAAAAATATGTATCATCGTGCATATACATTATACAACAAAGATCTCATAGCTACTCTTTCAACTGCAGTTGTATGTTAAATATCATCCTCATTTAACCTAATGCCAATTATGTTTTATTTTTATTTTGTCTCCAAATTATGGAGCAGAAATTTAAAATAGAGGTTATCTTAACTGTATGTCAAAAAGAAACAAATCAAAGGATTCGATCTATCAAATTTTAATCTGGAAATAAATGTAGTATAATCTAATAAAAGTCACAAACTATACCACTCAAATACTCATTTGATTCTTCTTACCACAGGAACCTTCCAAAGGCAGTTAAACACAAATTTAAGACCTAAAAACTTGACACTTCTGTTTGAAAGCATAAATGCCAACTACAAGTACCTGAAATCAGTTAGTTGGGGGAAAGAATAAAGGGTTGAAAAGGCAGTGAGAAAAAAAGGAGCTTGCTTAATACAACATTTGTCATAACAAAGAAAACATGTATTGTAAGAATCATACCTGAGTCTTCTTTATGGGAAATACCTACAAGTTTCAGTATGAAAGGCAGTATTAGCCTATTCATGAATCCAAAAGAGGAAGGGGGTGACTTCTCTATGGGAGACTACAGCTTCATAATTATATTTGGCACATGAAAAGTGCATCAGTTTGAAAGCATTTTTAGATGTGTTTAACATGCCCTTAGTAACCATAATGAAAACACACACAAGGGAAGACTACAGGCATTAGGATAAACAAGGCTGGGTCTGCACTCATTGTTTCATGGAAGGAGTTCTCTGAAGAGATGTACCTTCAAGGTAATTTGTTTCTAGAACTTCTTTCGTTTATACATATGAGTTTTTAATTTTTAAAAGGGAACTTTATATGATTTTTTTTAGTCCATTAAAATGCTGGTTTCTTTGTCTGCCACCTCCTTCCATCAGGCAATTTAGTCAGACACATAATTTAGAATAAGACCACTAAACAGAACAAAATACAAATAACAACAAAATCCAAGGACCCTGATCTGTTGCTCAATGAAGATCCCCCAAATTTCCTTCAGATCCAATGTTTTGGGGGGAAGATGATAGGCATCTCCAGAAACAGGTAATTCTAGACGTCTAACTATGGTACTCTTAGGAATAAGCACTTCGTAAGAAGTACCACTCTACGTAAGCATCAAGAGTGGTAATTAGCTAAAGGTGCACTACGGATAAAATATACAACGATGATGATTATTAATATTTCGTTAATCAGTGACCTGAATGATAGTCGTACTATTAACCACACAAAAATTAAGTAACAAACCATACTCAAATCTAAATTTGAGACATTTGTCATTACAAAAAAACTAAGAATAAATTCAAACATATTTTTGGCACTATGTAGAGGATATTATTTGTTTTGTTGAACTAAAAAATGGTGATAGAACTTAGAAGTCCACACATAAAAAAATGAATTCACCTATAGACTGTTTTCTTAATGAATACTTCAATTATGGTAACACAGTTTTACGGTAAACATATTTGATGGTAAAAGACTCCACAATGTAATACACAGGTGACTTCTTAGGTTTGAGAGCTGATAACATTGTATCTGCACCCTATGTGTGGGTACTGACCGGTATGGGTACACGTGTATGTGTATATCATATGGATACTCAAAATCATCATTCATTTTATTTCAGAATTGTGATAGGGTGGAGGATAAATATTCTAAAATGCGAGAGGGGGCAAATTTACATTCTAAAATTAGAGACTTTTACCATTAAGTATTATGTAATACTCAATGGTGTACAAAGTATTACTCTATCATTTTTCTTTTCTTTTCTTTAATCTATCCCTGGATTTAAAGTAACATAAACTATCTCATCAATTATTCACACTCTAATTGGAATGAAAAGCAGTATGTTATTTTTTAATATCCAGTCTGCAAAAGAGAAGAGATGCACCAGACAAGACATCTGCATGTGTTCACTTTGAAGATGGGAGCTGAATTTCACTCCAGGATTTCCAGTTTGCTGATCTGTGAAAACTGTTTGGGGGTAAAATGCTTTATTTATTTCTCAAGTATCCCACTAAGTATCTATTATAAGAATTCCATGTAATGATTCAATGTTTTCTAAATGAAATCCTTTGAAATAAAAATGTATATAAATATAATCATGTCCTTTGTGCTGTCAGTTTAATATAACATGTCCAGAGTCTACAGGCATGTGATTTGAATATGACAAATGTACATAACTACTTTAAATAAATAAGTGAAGAATTACATCCAGAAGACACTGAAATGCTAAATTCCTATTATCCAGATAGATATCAGAAGATAAATAAATAAATAAATAAATATATATATATATATATATATATATACACACACACACACACACACATACACACACACATATATAGATATAGATATATATAATGTAAGGAGATATATATATAATGTAATTTCTTCTGATATACCAGAAGAAATTCTCCTTACATCAAAGGGTTAATTGTGGCTTTTCTCCTTTCTATAATGAAGTTACAAAATAGTCTCATTCAATAATTGTGTTATGTGGTACTTTGAAACAGCTCTATTAAAACAGGAAAGTATGGACTAAAATAGAAAGGACACTTGGATTAAAAGAGTAAAAACCAAAGTTGAAGTATTGCAGACCTTAGTAAGAGTGAGTTAAATCAACTAATGATTGTATCCCAGTCCAGAGTCCCAGATAAACTGAGTCTCAGTGACTGGAAATAATCCAAGTCAATGATGTAGAGGTTAACTCGAGACATTCTGGGCACAAAATTTGAAAAAAATAATAAAAAGGTATTGTCTGAGTAGGTACGTATTTTAAGAAAAAATAAATGACTCTATCTGTGAGTTTCATATTTATGTTGATGAAAAAAATCAATAAATGTCTGTCAGCCTGAAAGTAACTGGGGGGTGTGTATTGCTCAATATAAAAAAAAGAAATGATGCATAACCCCAGTTTTTAGCTTCGTGCTTCACAACTCATTAATAAAGAAGACAAACATACACTCATCCATACTCGGAAACTATTACTTAAATGCTCAAGGGTCTAGGGTCCAGAAGGCAGTGAACTATTTTGATTTAGAAAGAAAGACTAACTGTCATGTAATGTGAAGGCAATGACTTGTCTCAAAAACCTGCCTGTGACGGAGAATGAATGAACATCAGTTCTTCACACACTGCCTAGCTCATGTGTGAAACTACCAAAACCTTGAAAAAGTCATTCAAATTCCATAGTAAAATGTAAAAGAAGATAAAATAAATCAGGTGTAGGAAGTCCATATACAGACTAACTTGGATATTTTTTGAATGATGCAAATGTAATTTAAGTACACTCAAATGTGTAAATATTGGAGAGAACAATCCCATGAGCCAAAGTGTAGCACCTAGATAAAAGTAAATGAATTAGTATTTTAGTAAAAATGAGCCCAGCAGTGAATGAGAATAGTGTGCTGTGAGTGTGAGCACCTGGTCAGCCGGCAGAGCCATGCGGGTTATGGGCTGTCTTGTCATAACCACATTCATATGTCCGTCCCTGGGGTGTCCATCAGGCTTCTGGGAGATAAGTGACCACAGAGGGGAAGGAAGGACCCTTTCTGACCAGGTGACAGAAATTTCCTCTACAAGCCCTTGAGATTTTGGAAGATTAATTCTGTATTCTAAGCAACTTAAATAGAACTGAACAATGTAGGAACTATGAAGTAATTCTTCCTTTATCCTGTGAACTGTTAAGGCATATAGACTATAACACACTACCCAATTCAGATTGCCATAACCAAAGAGAGGGTTTTGGAGCACAGCCACAGAGATTATTAAAGCGTTGAACACTAATACCTTGGAGAAAGGTGGAACATTCTAGGTTTTCAAGATGAAATGAGCTCATAGAAAAACTTGATAGATTTAAGTTTGCTATAAGGAAGATTCTGACACTGTGTGTTCTTAAACATTAAGGTGGTTTGCTGAGACTGCAGAAACTCCAATCCTGAGAATCTTTAAAAATAGAAAGGATTCAGACCAACTGCTCAGAAGGATTGAATGTGGGCTTTCTTCAACTAAAACTCCCAAAAGACCCCTCTAACCCTAAAAGTTTAATTGTAAGTGCCAATATAAACCATATATTCCATTCTAACACTCCTGCTTCGGTACCATGTAGTTGAGGGGGTGGGAGGGGTGACGCCCCACATCCACAGTGCATAAAAACGTGAGGCACTGGTTTGTCATAATTAGGAGTCCTAGTAATATCTCTGGATACTTGGACTTTCTCATTTTAAACTTCTCATACAAATCATATATAGCACTTAATCAAAAGTTTTAAAGATATGTTGCAGTTTTGAATAATTCATGCTAATGGAGCATTAAACCATGATGAAAAGTACAAAAAATAAATAAATAAAAATCAGGCAACTTCAGTTTTCTTTCTTTATATCATCCAGACTTAAAATACTGTTTTTTCTATTAAACTAGAAAACTTGTCCTTAGTCACTTATTAATAATCCAAAACCTTTTTTCCTAATATGTCATGATATTTTTTGAAATACATTTGAATCTGTAAAACATTAGTCTATAGCATGTACCAATTAATAAATTAATAATATACCAAAGTCCTAGAGTCTGGCCAAAATTATTTTATAAAAAAAATACTTGAATAAATCAAATAGTAAGCTGAACTGAATAGTGCACTAAGTGATCACTCTAAATGCACGTAAATACATTTGTACCTAATACCACAAACTCCACTTCATGTTTCCACAAAGGACTCTTTGACGTTCCTTAAAGAAACCTACTCAGTTAAGCATTAGATTTAATCAAGTGCTGGCATCCAACACCTTTCCCGTCTGCCAGTACCTTGATGTAAAATCTTGAAGAAGTTTATTTTCTTATAAAGTAACGGCAGTATTATTTAACTAAGCCCAACTGATGACTTCACAAAGCGTGGTTATAAAGTGCCATTCAAACTTTCTACACTGCCCAAATCAGTAGATTCATAACTTGACATAGCACACAGGAGCTACCCTCACAGCCCTGCAGTTAACTGCATTCGGTAAATATTTGCATCCATAGCACTACAGATGCTAATGACTGTGTTGAACATACACATGTAAACACACACCCCTAACTGTGTAACAGTCTGTCAATAAATTGTAAAAACAGACACAATATACTCATGGGTAAGGTAAGATACCCACCACCCACTCACTGTACCAGGACAGTATCTCTTTTTGTTTATCTTGATTTTGAACGTGTGTGTGTGTGTGTGCGCGCGCGCGTGTGCGTGTGCAGGTTACCGGAGAGGGAGATCCGTTCTTGCAGAGGGGCCCTCTGAAGACTCCTTTAATGCCCCGGTAGTGCCCATTGCTGAGATGTCTCGAACTGATGACCAGGTAACAAGCCATGTGGGTCCAAGCAGGAGGCGCAGAGTCTCAACTCCTCATCAGACCACCAGCCGTGGAAATGCGGGCTGGCTGCTCAGCAGCAACAGCGACTGCCACCTCCCGAGAAGAAGCGGCCAGCAGCAAGCAGGGGACGCGGCGGCGCGTCCCCGCTCCTGGCCCCGCGCGGGGCTCCTGCTGCCGGCAGCGGCTGCTCTGACGGCGGCGGCGGCAGCGGCAGCCACACAGCGCTTAGGGGACCCGGCGAGCCAGTCCACATGCTGCTCTGACGAGGTGGCTGCTCAACCGCGGGCCGGCGATATAATTTTTTTTTTAAGGACAACTTCCTGGGTCCGCCGGGGAATCAGGAACTCCTCCGCCCCCTTTCCTCCCGCCCCCCTCTTTCGCACCCAGCGCACTCCCCGGGATGCTCAGACGCGGCTCCCCGTCTCCTGGCTGGGGGCGTCCGCGGGCTGGGCTGCGGGCTGTGGGCTCCGTCGCCGGGCAGCAGAAGCAGCAGCAGCAGCAGCGGCAGCGGCAGCGGCAGCAGCAGCGGTGTGGCCCGGGAGAGTGGCGGGCGGTCCCGGGGAGCGCCAAACCGCTGCCCCCGCTGCAGGGGAGGGGGCGGGGGCGCAGGCGGCGGCGCGCGGGCTGGGGTGAGGACCAGGAGTTGGGGACGCGGCGACCTGTGAGCGGGAGCGGCTAGCCCCCCCGCTCTGGGCCGTCGGCTGGAGGCAAGGGGCGCGCCGGGCGGCCGCGCGAGGAGGTGACAGCTGCCGCGGCGGCGGCCGGAGGCTCTGGCGGCTGCGGGACGCGCCGCGCCGGCATCCTGCCATCCGCCGCCCCGGCTCCCTGGTCCCTTTGCCCCGTCTCCGGGCCAACTTTGAGCCGGGTTTGGGGGCGGGGGCCCGGGGCGACTGGGGAGGGCGGCGGCGGAGGAGCGGAGCAGGAGGAGAGCGTTTTCTTCACTCTTTCGCTGCCTGCCCGCCCTCAGCATTTTTCAGCACTCCGGCTGCCGGCGGCGTTCGCAGAAGCAACAGCTCCCCAGCCGGCTGTACCGAGGAGCTGTGCAGCCCCAAATAAGGCAGAAGGATTAGATGCGCTGTGATAGGTAATGGATGCAGGAGGAGAGAAGTTTTAGATAGAAAACTTACATAAGGAATAGAAACGAAACGTGCATACATGTGTGTGTGTCTCCAGAGGTAGAAACAGTCACAAGTCTTTTGGTGCCTTTAAAGAGGCAGATATTTTGGGGTTTGTATAGGACGTTTGTGTATCCACAACGCTCAACAATCACCCCTCAACGATGCTTCTTAACCGACGTTAGATCATTTACTGTAAATAAAGCCACCAGGGAGCGAGCTGCGCTGAGAATAAATGACCTGTGCAGAAAAGTGTTCTGAAAAGAGAAGGAAGCCTTTCCGGAGCCAGGAGACAGTGTGCGCTCTCCAACCTGCACTGACCTAGCGGTTCTGCAACCCCTCTCGTCCCACCGGGCGAGGTTTGTGCTGGGGAGAAGAGGAAGGGTGGTCTCCTTCCCCTCTTGCCTTAGCACTGGACTTAATGCAAGGTTAAAGCTGGTGCTCCCTGGCCCCTCCCCAGTTTTCTCCTCTGCTGTCGCCCGCAATGCTCCACTGGCATCCTGGTTGACCCTGAGGACCTTTCACAAATGACAGAAACAGGTCAAAGAAAACAGGTAATTTAGTTCTTCCTATTCAGGCAACTCATAAACTCTTAAGCAAAAAAAAAAAAAAAAAAAAAAAAAAAAATCCAATACATATAATTTTTTTAACTACCCAATAAAGACCTGGCTTTTTGTTTACATGATTACAATAGTTTATAGCCTTAATATTTTATCAAAAACATAGATGTATTTCTCACTTTAAGGTTTCAGATAGTCTTTTTAGAAGTCTTTATACAAGGTAAAATGCCAATTCCTTGCAAACTTTGAACTGAAAATTACTGAAACTAACATGGTGCAATGTAAATCTTGTAGGATTGTAGGATTGTTTATTTTTTAATTATGTTGTTGGTAAGAACTTCTGAAATAAAAAAAAAATACAGAGCAGTGACAATAGATACAACACATCCATGTTTTCCTTTCTATTAAGACTGATGTGGTTAACAATGTCATGTTTATTGAACTTAGAACTGTGAAATGTTACCTGAAGCTGAGAGTAAGTAACATTACCCATGTATAGACATTAGATACATTCTATACAAAGAAAACAAGGTATTTGCAAGCAGTGAAATCTCAAAATCAGGAAAAAGCTTTGCCAAGTAGAATTTTTAAAAGGAGATAGTGCAGCTCAGTCTAGACTGTTTCACTTTTCATAAATGTAAGCATTGAGGTCCTAAGTGTAAGAACCCTTGAATGGACTAGAAAAATCAAAGACATCACATGCTGTTACTCATAGCTCCAAGGATACTATCCCTTCATTAGGCAAGTGTAATTCCTAATAATGCTTAATTATTAAGAATCAGGTATGCTCTTCTGAAATGAAAGAGCTGACAAGTAATCAAAAAGTATACAACTCACATATACCATTCTATTGTATTATTTTCTTATTCAAAGTATTACGTTTATTCAAAGTATGACGTTCTTCTTCATTTGACTATATCCTATGTGCATTTGAGTTTCCCTACAGGAAACAAAGTAATCCCTTTTTATGGTAATGTTTCAAAGACTGTAGTAATTTTTCTAAGTTTCTTTAAAATTATTTCATTTTTGCAGTCTTTCTTCTTTAAAATGATGCCAATTCTTCTGTTAATTTGCTATATTTTAAGTGAGTTATGGTGGTCCTTTGTTTTCTAATTCTTTGTCATCTGTCTTAAAATATCGAGGCAAAAATGGAAACATTTGTTACTCTCAGCCAATTCTAAGAATAGTTTTTCAAAAACACAACAATAACAAAAACAACTCCTTTCTTCTCCTTGCCAAGTTGTGACTGATATCTACCTGTGTGATTTCATCATAGTCAACAACTCCCCATCACTGCTGGCCTATATTTCAGATGTGATGTACCCAATCTAACTAACAGAAACATAAGTGTTCTTATTTGCAGAGTTGCTATAGATACAAAGTTGCTCAGTTGTATACTAACTTCTCTCTTTGCTAAACGAGACACTTTCTTTCTAACTTCAGTAATTAAAAATTTTCAGAGAAAGTGAAAGGAAAGCAAAACACTTTAAGCCTCTATTAAATGAATCTTAGATACAGGTCAAATTCTATTACAACAAACATTATGAAAAGCAAACATCATGCACAATTTTGGAAGGCCCCTTTATATTAAAGTAATATTTGATCTGATGAGTTTTCACTCTATGGAAGGAGATGTGAATGGAAAGGGCATGGATTTCAGCCTGTAAGGAGAGAAGTAACCAATCTGACATTTCCACATATTTCCAGGTTCGTGGCTCTGTCACAGATGATTGACAGAGTGAGAAATCCTCTTTTCCATTACCTTTCTCAAACACATCCCAGTCTATCCCCTTATTTCCACATCTGCTGCCCAACCTTAGTCCAAACCATCATCACATCATCACCTCCTGCTTGGACTACTGCAGTATTTTCCCAACCAACCTCCCTGCTTCCAGTGTTGCCTCCATGTGTAATATATTCTCTGCATCCAACAGCCAGAGTGATATCTATATAGATATAGATATAGATAGATATATCTATATAGATATCTAGATAGATATATCTATATCTAGATAGATACATAGATAAATAGATCTATATATATCTATATATCTGTATCTATATCTATCTTTACTTTAGAGAGAGAACAAGAGAGAGAGAATCTCAAGAGGCTCCATGCCCAGCATGGAGCTGACTTGGGGTTCGATCTTGCAACCCAAGATCACGACCTGAGCAGAAATCAAGAGTCAGTGCTTAAGCGACTAAGCCACCCAGGCACCCCCAGAGTGATATTTTTGAAACACAGATCATATCCTAATACTTACCTGTTAAACTGTATCATACCCAGAATAAAAACCAAATGATACTGTGTTTAAAAAGCCCTGCTTACTCCAGTCTCTGCTTATTTTCTTCTACTGCCTTCCGGTCTCCCTCTGCTCCTTAGGGTGCTCAGAGAGGCCTTCCTGACTGCCCAAGCTAATGGAGCTATCTGGGATCTCTCTACCATAGAAAATGTTTTTTTTTTTTTAAGTATGTTAATAGAATTTAATTTTTAGACAAGTTTTAGGCTTCAGAAAGTTTGAGCAAAAAGTATAGAGCATTCCCATATATCTCTCAGCATCCCACTGTACACATATTTTTTCCTATTGTTAACATCTTGCTTTTGTTGTGGTACATGTGTTAGAATTGACAAGCCATTACTGATACAGTATTACTACCTAAAGTCCATAGCTTACATTAGGGATCACTCTTTGTGTTCTATATTCTATGGGTTTTTGACAAATGTATAATGACATGTATCTGCCATTACAGTGTCATTCAGAATAGTCTCAGTGTTCTAAAAAATCACCTATGTTCCACTTATTCATCCCTCCATCCCCCTGAATCCCTGGAAACCCACCAATCTTTTTACTCTCTCCCTGTTTTTGCCTTTTCAAGAATGTCATCTAACTGGAATTATATGGTACATAGCTTTTTCTGATTGGCTTCTTTCATTTAGAAATATACATTTTAAGTTTCCTTCATGTCTTTTAGTGGTTTAATATCTCCTTTCTTTTTATTGCTGAAATAATGGAATATTTTAACAGTTTTCTATTATATTCTGAGTTGAATGGTACCTCTTGCCCCCAAATATTGAAGTCCCGATGCCCTGTGAATGTGACCTTATGTGGAAAAAGGGTCTTTGCAGATGATCAAGTTAACATGAGCTCTTTACGGTGGGCAATAGTACAATGTGACTGCATTTTTATTTTTTAAAAAAGGGAAAATTTGGACAGAGACAGAGGCACAGGGAGATTGCCACATAAATACTGAAATGATGCTTCCACAAGCCAAAGATGCAGAAGATCACCAGCAGACCGCCAGCAAGGAGAGAGACATGGGACAGATTCTCCCTCACGGCGCTCAGAAGGAACCAGTTCGGCCAACATCTTGATTTCAAACCTCTAGCTTCAGAACTGCATGACGGTTCTAGTTGTTGAAGCAACCCCCTGTTGTGCTCTGCTATAGCAGCTTTAGGAAACTCACGCACATTGTAGGGATGTGCCCCAGTTTGTTAATCCACTCACCTGTTGAAGGACATCTTGGTTGCTTCCAAGTTTGGGCAATTATGAATAAAGCTTCCATAAACACTCATGAGCAGGTTTTTGTGTGGACGTAACTTTTCAACTGCTTTGGATACATACCAAGGAATGCAACCCCCTGGATTTTATATTCAGTTTTGTAAGAAACTGCCAAACCATCTTCCAGAGTGCTGCACCATCTAGCATTGGTGCCAAAACTGGATGAGGGTTTCTGGTGCTCCATGTCCTCACCAGCATCTGGGGTGGTCAAGTGTTTCATATTTTTAGCCATTCTAGCAGGTGTTTAGTGGTGAGATAATTTGTAATTCTCTAATGACATATGATGACACGTCTTTTCATATGCTTCTTTGCCATCTGCATATTTTCTTTGGTTAGGTGTCTGTTCACATCATTTGCCCATTTTTTAATTGGGTTGCTTATTTTCTTTTTGGTAAGTTTTAAGAGCTCTTTGTATACTTTGGATACCACTCCATTATCAAACGCTTGCAAATGTTTTCTCCCAATATGTGGCTTTTCTTGTCATTTCTTACCAGTGTCTTTGGCAGAGCAGAAGTTTTTAATTTTTTTTTAAAGATTTTATTTATTTATTTGAGAGAGAGAGAGCGGCAAGAGAGGGAACATAAGCAGGGGGAGTGTCAGAAGGAAAAGCAGGCTTCCTGCTGAGCAGGGAGCCTGATGCAGGGCTTGATCCCAGGACCCTGGGATCATGACCTGAGCCAAAGGCAGACGCTTAACAGCTGAGCTACTCAGGTGCCCCAGAAATTTTTAATTTTAATATTGTCCAATTTATTTTTTTTCATGGATTGTGCTTTCAATGTTGTACCTAAAAAGTCACCACCAAACCTGAAGTCACCTACATTTTCTGCCACGTTATCTTCCAGGAGTGTTATGGTTTTAGACTTTACATTTAGGTCCATGATCCATTTTGAGTTAATTTTTGTGAAAGATGTAAGGTCTTTGTCTAGATTCATTTTTTTCTTTTTTGCAGTTGTTCCAGCACTAGTTGTTGAAAAGAACTGAATTGGGGCGCCTGGGTGGCACAGCGGTTAAGCGTCTGTCTTCAGCTCAGGGCGTGATCCCGGCGTTATGGGATCGAGCCCCACATCGGGCTCCTCTGCTAGGAGCCTGCTTCTTCCTCTCCCACTCCCCCTGCTTGTGTTCCCCCTCTCGCTGGCTGTCTCTGTCTCTGTCAAATAAATAAATAAAATCTTAAAAAAAAAATGAACTGAATTATTTGTGCTCCTTTTTCAAAGATTTGTTGGCTGTTTTTGCATAGGTCTATTTCTGGGATTTCTAGTCTGTTCCACTGAACTATTTGTCTATCCTTTCACCAATACTACACCATTTTGATTACTGTAAGAACCTATTTTTAACATGTTAAGCTTTTATATATTTTAATATTTTATTGTGTATCCAGGTACTGATTATTTCTCATTCTTGAATGACAACTATAAAAACAGGCAACTCCTCTATTTTGTCCACTCTGTGGTTCTAACACTTAGAGCAATACCTTGTGAATAGAGAAGCTCTTAATGTAGGAAGTAAATGAATAAGTGTTTTCTATTTTAACCTATTAATTACCACAGTTATTTCCATAGGAGTATATTGTGTGTGTACATATGCACACACACACACACACACACAAGAAATTCTGAAATGTGGTTGCAATATTTTTGTTTTTTTAGGTCTAAGACACATTTGGTCAAATTCCACTAATTTTTCTACTTAAACTAAAATAATGCCACTATTATTAAACACTGTTTGAACTCCACTTCTCCCAAATTGCATGCATTGTATTCTGATTCTTGAAAAACTATGATAGAACCTATGTACCCAATTGCACTAAAGTATTTATTATTTGGTGGCCAGAGATTTGGTGTTGTTAAGGAATGACCCCCAAAAGACATTTGTTATCCCTCACACTGTTTAAGTCTATCAAGCCAAAAGAGGTCTGGTTAGCAGAACTCGGGCTTTAAAAATGGAAAATATCTTAGAGCATGATCCCATATTGGATGCCTATAGGACCAGGCTGGTAATGTGAAACTGTGAATTGTGTTGGTGTAGAAAACAATAGGGACCATGGTGGGCATCTCATGTGGGCAGCTCCTATAGAGCCTTAGGTATATGACATCTCAAGCAGGATGTTGCAGAATCCTTGTAGTATTTTAAAAGAAATCTGAAATCCATATTTTCATATAAAATCTCCTAGTATATAAAAATTGGCAACTAAAAGAATATATTTTTTCAATACTATGAGAATTTTCAACAAGAGCACCATATTATGAGTGAAAGGCAAATAGGAAAAGACAATACAGAGATACAGTAAAGAACTCCCATCTACAATAGATAAAGAACTCATATAAGTCAATAATTAAAAAAAACAAGAGAGGGACTTCAGAGACACTTCACCAAGGAAGGTATTGATATAGTCAATAAACATAAGAAAAAATATTCAATATAATTACTCATCAGAGAAATTCAATTTAAAAACAGCAATGACGTACCACTATACACCCTCCAGAATGACTAAAATTTAACAAACCTAAAGTATACAATGGTGGCAAGAATCTGGACTTATCTTACATTGCTGATAAGAGTTTAAATTGGAGAAACCCATTCGGGAAACTATTTAGCAATATTTATTAAAGCTAAACCTATTCTATGACCTAGCAATCTTATTCCTAGGTAAACACCAATGAGAAATGAGTACTTACATTCACCGAAGACACAGGAGTATTTACAGCTGCTTTATTCCTAATGGCCAAAAAATAGAACAATGCAAATGTTCATCAGCAAGAGAACAGAGAAGCAAAATTAAAACATATTCATTAAAAGGAGTATTACACTGCAACATAAAAGGAAAAGTGATTGCTGTGTATAATAATACTGATTAATATTACAGGCATAAAAATGAGCAAATGAATTGAGAGGCCAGTGACTAGAAATTGTCTGATTCCATTTATATTAAATTCAGGAACAGGCAGAAGTAGTCTACGGTGGAAGTCAGATAGTGGTTGTTTCTTGGGTGGAGTATATTCCCTGAGAATGGATATGAGAGAGCCTTCTTGAGTCTTGCCAATGATGTCTTGATCTGGCAAGTGATTATGTGTGTGCAAATGTGTGTGTAAAAATTCTTTGAGTTGTATACTGAAGATTCAGTGAGATACTAGGACACGTCCACCCGAATGGCTAAAATTGAAGAGACCCCCAGTACCAAGAATTGGCAAGGCTAAGGAATAAGTGTAACTTTAACATATTATATGCTGAAATTAATACAACTCTAGAAAACTGTTGGTAACATCTTCTAGAGTTGAGTGTTCATATAACCTACAACTAGTAATTCCATGGCACGTATACATATATCACCAAAATACACAATCGAGGACTTTCATTGAAGAATTCATTCATTATAGCCCCCAAAAGGAAACAACCCAAATATTCATCAACAGTGGAATAGATAAAAATTGTGGTATGTTCATACAGTAGAATATAATATAGGAGTAAAAATAAGCAAACTGCTACACAAAAGAAAATGAGTGAATCTCATAGACATCCAGTTGAACAAAAGCAGCCAAACCAAAGAAGTATCTAATGTACGATGCTATTTATATAAATTCAAACACTGGCAAAAACTAATTTATGATGTTGGAAGTCAGCTTAGTGGTTACCTTTGGGGATTAGTGAGGGAAGGGGAAAAAAGTTGGATCCTGAGGGACAAATAATATTCATCATATGATTTGCTCACAGCCTCAATGTAGGTTACAAAAAATCCCTCTCATTTTGCGGATGGAGATATAGGGCCCAGGAAAGCTTAAAAATAGGCAAGTCACACAAACTGGAAAGAGAGCTAGTCTCCCACTGCCTGGCTCTCTGGAGGGTTTTTTCTTTGTTTCTTGGGGTTTCCTCTCCTGTGACAGGTAGTTAGTTTACTTATTGATGCCATTCTTCTGCCACAAGCAAAGGGATGGAAGATCAGTATACTGGCCATCATTCGATACAAGTAAAACAGGTGAGCTTAAAGTCCCCTCCGCTTTTCTGATCCATGCGCACCAGTGCTGTGGTCCCCGTACCTGGGCGGCAGTCCCAGGTTCTCTTTATTCACCTTCCTCGCCAAGGGGAAGTGGATTCACATGAGGGTTAGGAATAGAATGTGGTTACCACCTCCCCAGCAATGGGGCTGGACCTGATGTGAAAATGGAGGTAAGCTGGTGAACTTCGATGTCTTGTGCTCTTCAGGGAAGCGTTCATCATACTCAGTCCCAGTCCGAGAAGCATGATGAAGTGGGTGAAGGCTTCCTCCCGAGAGCTGAGCCCTCCTCGGTGTGGGCACCACTCAACATATTTCCCGCTGTGGCCAAACAAAGGGAGCAGCCCAGAAACCGGGGACCTAGGCGCTGGCACCATGCTGACCGGGAGGGACCACCGCAGAGCCAGCAAGAGAAACAGCGCTGCATTTTCTGATTTCATTGTATGTGTACGTGAAAGAGACTACAGATATATTGTGATTCTGGCTTTCATTAAAATAAATTATCATGGTAAGAGGACTATGAAAAGCTATAAAATCTTTCAAGTAAATTCCTCAAGCAAAACACTTTTCGAGAAAGTCTTCAGAAAGTACAAATTGTAATATAGCTTTTTGTTTCCCAAACAGGGCTTCAACGAATTTCTTTCATTCTAAATTGTGTTATTTGGTTTGCTAATTGCACCATTTCTCTCATACTGGCCTTTTTTCACTTTTATAGGCCTGTTCCATTTTAGCCTGGTGTTTAGCTTAATAGAGGTTTAAAGTTTTGAAATTTAAAAAAGAGAAAAGCAACATTTTTCAACCATTTTTCAATATCTAACTCAGCTTTTGTCTCCAAATACAGCTAGTTATGCTCTGTGTTTGCCTCTAATCAGTATGTGATTCTAACTCCAACCACAACCCCGGGGACTTGGCCAACCCACAGCCGGGCCAAGCTCACTGAAGGGCTCCAATGAGAAGTCAGAATCACTGAGTGCCTGACTCCAAGGTGCCCCAACCACAAGGATCTCTTTTATCAGTCTCTCTTTTCCTAGGTCTTAACTGTTAGTGATGTTTTCTACTAAGAGTGACTGTTTCAAACTAGTTTCTTGCAGGCATGGTTTACCTGCACAGGCATAGGAAGTCCCGGTAAACAGTTGAAGACCTTTAGCATTTTCGCAGGGGTAAATCTGAGAGCAAATACAAACGTTCAGGTGTGAAGTTCTATTTGTGCTTAAAGCCATACCAAAAAAGAAAGAGGGAAAGATTAGAAGGGAAGGAGGGAGGGAGGGAGAAAAGGAGGTGAAGAGAGAGAAGGAGAGAGAGCATTCTTTCCTTAGCAGCTTCTTTAAAATCCCTATGATAGTGATGTGCCCCCCGCTTAAAATAAACCCAACAGGGTTACAAAGTTGAGACTGGGTAAAGGATCCGGTGGTCCCTGAAGCAGAAGGTGTACTATTTTCAGGATGGCCTCCTAGCAGATCAAATAACAAAGACAGGAATGATTATTTAATCACAGTCAAGAAAACAGTTTAGGGGAAGGTTCTCTCAGACTTAGATTCGATAACTAATTTTACAAAAAGACACCAGTAAGTCAGAGAGCTAAATTTATCCTGTGAACTATGAGAATACAGGGCAAATGATAAGAAATCAAACTGACCCCATAGATTTATTTAAAAAGTATTGCCAAGATATGCCTTTAGGTGGAAAAAAAGGTGTCAGTTCAGTAGCTTGGATTAATGAAAACGACAGCAGAGAGAAACCACTGATACCGACTTTGTTACCCTGAGTCATCAAAAGAAAGACATAGCATTCCTACGATAATTCTGAAACTCATAACCAAGCGAACAAGACCTGTCCATGTATCTCCCACTGTAAAGTCCCCAGTCCTGTTCCACACTCCTCCTCCTCAAGGAAGAGTCCCAGAAGCCCAGGAGGTAGAAAAAGACTTCAGATGATGGAATCAAAAGAAAGGGAAACCAGAGTCCCTGCAGTTTCTGCAGCATTTTGGTGTTATTTCCATAGTTCTAAAACTATGGTCCAGTTTGACAAAGCTGTGGAGAGAGAAGAGAACCTTGCTTCTAGCAAATGCCAAGAAATGTGGTCATCACCATGTCTTTTGATGCTCAGAATCTCAGAAGAGTCTGGAAGGATGGGAGGGCAATTTGTTGTAGCTGAGACTCTCTGCCAGCTTTTTCTGGAATTTTGCCATGTCACATTCAAGTGCAGGAACCATTTATTTAAACATAAGTTGCCTTTTCTAAACTCTATTCTTTCTGATTTCCAGGGGCCACACTTTAAAAATACAACCTTACTGTGTGTACCCTTCAAATTTAAAATGAATCTTGACATACTTGAAATACTATAAAAATCTGTTCTTATCACTTTGGAGATGATACAAGACAAAAAGGTTTTCAAGACCAGCAGACAGAACATTTCTGGGTTTTTTTCTTCCTCTCAATCTCGCTCTGCATATTGAAAAAAAAATAGCAAAAACTCACTATCAGTACAAATTGAGGGAAGGATGGAAAGAGGAAATAGTTACGGAGTACCATCCTCATGCCAGGTATTTTACATTTGTTCTATCATTTCCTCTCTACAACAATCGCTTTAATGTAGGTAATATGGCTATTTTTTTAGAAAGAAGAAGAGTGAGGCTCAGAAAATTTAAAGAGAATATTTAAGGTCACAGAATGAAATGGTAGAGCTAGGATTCACGCACATGAGCCTAAGTCTAGACTCTTTACACCACATTGCCTTTTATCCTCTATCAGTCAGCCTCCTTGGAGGATCAAAGAAAGATAAGTCACAGGGGGCTCCTGCTTTCATCAAGCTTGAAATCCTCTGGAGGAAAAATAGCAAATACAGATGTTTTTGTTAAATTAGAAGCATGAGAACCAAATGTAATGCATGATTCTGGAATGGATGCTAGGTTTTACAAAATCTGTAAAAGATACTCCAGACTGATAAGAGAAATTTCAATTGGAATAATATCAGATAATATTATTGTATCAAGTTAAAATATCTTGGATGGTACCTAGGTTATACAGGAGACACAAGCTGAATCATTTCAGGGTGAAATGACAAAATGTCTGTGACTTATTTTCAAATGATTCATAAGAAAAATGTATGTGTGTGTATGAATATATAGAGAGGACAAAAAATGCTGTAAAATAGTAATGGTCACTAAATTTGGTGAAGTCTATAAGAGTACTTACGTACTTTTTTCTGTTTGGGGAGGTTAATATGAGATTATGTAATACGGCTTGCAGTTGCAACAGCACTCACGTAGTTTCTAAAAGGAAAAATCTGCAGGAGTCCTAATCTAAAATAAGTGATGGGGATTAAGGAGCACACTTGCTGTGATGAGCACCAGGTGTTATAAGTGTGGAATCTCTAAATTGTACACCTGAAACCATTATTACACTGTATGTTAACTCACTGGAGTTTCTTTTATCTTGTTTTAAGATTTTATTTATTTGAGAGAGAGAGCGAGCACATAGGGAGAGTGAGAGGGAGAAGCAGGCTTCCCACTGAGCAGGGAACCCGATGCGGGGCTCGATCCCAGGACCTGAGCCAAAGGCAGCCGCTTAACAGACTGAGCCATCTAGGCACCCCCTAACTGAAATTTAAATTAAAAACTGTAAAAAAAAATATATTTCATTAAGAAAAAAAATTAAAAGTCATAAGACCAGTAGAAAACCAAGCCAGCCTCACTCTTGATAATTTCTGTTTGTGAAGCTTAAGAATAAGAAAGAAGGAATAATAAATCATACATTTTTGCAGAGGACTGAAGATTTGGATTAAAGGTAACTGATAATCTTAATACAAGAGAGTCTTGGATACAGTATTTGGTTACAGGCAGGACAGCTCCATAATTTGCAGGGCCCAGGGCAAAATGAAAAGGAGGGAACTCTTGTTCAAATATTACTAGTATTCTGGTATTATTATTACCAGAACATTAAACCAAGTGTGGGGCCCTTCACAGTGGGGGACCTGTGGTCCATGAAGCCCACCCTTATTACCAGTGGAAAAAAAATGCTAAATATGTCACAGCTTTCTTCCCATAATTATAAAAAATCCATAGTCACTCAACCAGAATAAGGATTGTATTGAACTACTATACCTTGTGTCAAGAACTATAGTTGAAATAAATGAGCTCTACAATGCATTCTTTCCACATATAAGTTCCATATTTTATTAATAGTATTTTGCATTAATAGTATTTATTATATTTTGTATTCCAAATATAAACTCATATATTGATCATTAATATCACATGACCTGGTGCTCTCATGTCTTATATTATATGGAGGATATATGAAAGCAGTTTGTCATAAGCCACATAAAAAGTCCTGTGTGAGTTGTAAAATGGATCTGGTCTTCTCAAATGTGTCCATGAGAATGTAGTCTAACAACTGAATAATATGCCAGAAGACATAGGTTTTTACTATGTTTATTTCCACATTTTCCATTATTCACAGATGAATTGGTTAGTAATGTTTGCACTTGTGCTGTCAAATTGTGCTGAACTAGATATTTGCCTGTGACTTTGTGCAGTTTTTAGAAAGAAACAGAACTGTGTGCCTTTGTCTAAGAAAACTCATGCCACAGGTAAACAAATCAAACTAATGAACATTGGCTAATAAGTTTAGCTTATTACCATTTCACATAGTTATGTCATGTCACAAACTTCCGTTGAATCGGGGTTTCTGTTGTTGAAATGCTTACCCCATAAAATGTTCTTTCATTAGGATAATTTTTCATCTTCTTCTACCTGTTAGACTATTTCTTTAGTTATCATTAATCACGCTTTATGCAAATCAACTGCACAGGCAAACTGCCAACACAAAAAGGTCTTAATGAAAATTTTAATCTTTATTTTTTCATAAAATACTTTCATTATGAATTAGACCATATTGGTTATAAGGCATAATATCTAATTAACTTCCAGATATAAATATAGTTCCAGTTCTCCAAAAAAAAAAAAAAAAAGCTGCATTTCCTGACCTCTTGCAATATCAAATATTTCATGTTTTAACCCTTGAGCTTTGTAAGATATCGTATCAAATCTTGAATGTTTCTGGACTTCCATATAAAGGAAATGCGGAATATAAGCAAAGAAGTTATCAGGGATGATAGGCATATATCTGGTGATATTTCAAGGAAGGCAAAATCCCTGCCACGTGTATGTGTATTTGAATTTAAAAATAAAGGAGAGCCTTTCATATAGTACTATTTATTTTAATTTTATCTTAAGCAATAATCATGTTTCTTAGTCTTCATTTTAAAAATACGTATTTTTCAAAAACAAAACAAAGACTATCAAGCTCATGGGTACAGAGAACAGACTGGTGGTTGCTTGAGGTGGGGAAGGGGAGGGTGGGCGAAATGGGAGAAGGGGGTCAAAAGTACAAATTTCCAATTATGAAATGATTAAGTCATGGGGAGGGACTATAGTTAATAATACTGTATTGCGTATTTGAAAGTAGTAAGAAGAACAGATCTTGAAAATTCTCATCACAGAAAAATAATTTTTAACTATGTATGATGATGGATGCCATCTGAACTTACTGGGATCATTTTGCAACATGTACAAATATAAAATCGTTAGGTCATACATCTGAAACATATAATGTTATGCCAATTATACATCAGTAAAAAAAAACAAACCTGTTGTTAAGCAAAATACTCCTTGAATATTTTATGATTCCTCTATAATGGAAATAGTGATCTAATGACTAATATCTTTTAAAAGGTGCTTTTACATATGTTGTTCTGTGAAGTTGGTACAATGCCCACTAAATAAAATAGTTCCCAATTGTTTTCCTGCCATTTAACAAAACTTTTTTTTAAAAAAGAAAAAAAAAAAAGAAAAGAAAAGAGATTATCAAAAATATTTTTAGTAGAAAAACTGTGTGGCAGGACTGCCAACCCAATCAAATACCAAGTCACATTTTAAAACAGTGATAATCAAAACAGTATGCTATTAGAACAAAAATAAGTATGAAGATAAATAGAACATGGTGAAAATGTCTGAAAAAAGCTTTAACAAACATTTGTATTTGACATAGGAAACATCCGGAAATTACAGAGAAGAGAATATTCATTAATAAATAAATGAGAAAATTAATTAGAATTTGTGGAAAAATTAATTTAGATACACAACTCACACAGTCTACATCAATCTAGTTCCTGACAGATTATTGAATTAAGTAAAAACAAGTCTTAGAAAATTTAATTAAGTACAGATCACCAGAAGGATGATCTGCCTATAATATATACAATTTATTCAAATCAAGACCCTGACAGATAAGTGAACAAAGATAATAAATGATTTACATTAAAGGAACTCACTTAGAAGCTCATATAAACTTCAATTTTGATACAGAAGAAATGCAAGTAAATTAAAATTAACATCTATTTTCTTTATAATGAAAAAAACTAGGGACACCTGGGTGACTTAGTCGGTTGAGTGTCTGCCGGTTCAGTGCAGGTCATGATCCCAGAGACCTGGGATCAAGTCCCACATAGGTCTCCTTGCTCAGTGGGGAGCCTGCTTCTCCCTCTGCCTGCCACTCCCCCTGCTTGTGCACTCTCTCTCTCTGTCTCTCTCTGACAAATAAACACATAAATAAACCTTTAAAAAAAAAAACTAATGTTAATATCAAAACATAATGATAGTGACTTTGGGGTCAAACTGGCTTATTCTGATGAGAGGGTCTGTATACTTTCTTTACGAGAGGCAAACTACAATCTGTAAGAACAATTGTAGATTTATTGCTACCTTTTCTCTGAATTCCCACATTTCCAAGAAATTCCTGTAAGAAATAATTTAACTTTGGAAATCTCTACATATAAAACAGTGTCTAACAGCAACATAACAATAAATAATTAGAAGTATATATAAGGTTTACTGATGAAGAATGCTACAATTACCTATTTTACATCTGCTGCAGCCTTAACTATCTTCCTTAAGACTTTTTAGGAAAATCTGCAACATGATCGAAATGGTCATGTTGAAGAATTAATGTAGGAGAACCTCTAGAAATTATTAGCAGATCCTTTCTAGTAAATATCAAAATTGACTGTAAACATTTGAGTATAATCTTATTTAGAAAGCATATGTGGAATCAAAAACGAACAAAAAGCCACAAATAAACAAACACACAAAAAGCAGAATCAGTCCTGTAAGCAAAACTGATGGTTGCCAGGAAGGGGTGTGTGGTGGGCAACATGGGTGAAGGGCAGTGGGAGATACAGACTCCCCCTAATGGAATGAATAAGTCATGGGAATAAAAGGCACAGTATAAGGAACACCGTCAATGATACTGCAACAGGGTTGCATGGTGACAGATAGTAGCTACACTTGTAGTGAGCATAGCATAATGTATAAACCTGTCAAATCACTATGTTATACACCTGAAACTAATGTAACATTGTGTGCCAACTACACTCCAATAAAAAAATGTTTTTAAAAACAAAAGAAAAAGAAAGCAGCAGGAATATCCTCACTGCTTAGACTCTGAGAAATGTACTTTAACAGAACGTATCAATGCTTCTAAAAACAAGTGTTATTACTTACCATAAAACAGCATTTATTAAAAGACCCTAAAATGTATCATAGCTCAAAACCAGTATTTTTCAGTCCACTAACGCCTGAGATGGATGTTCCTGGCCCAGTGAAAGGTAGCTCCCTCCCTAAGGGGCACCGGTTTCTTCTGCCCTTCAGACCTCTTCCTCTCTGGCAGCCCAGAGGAAAGAGGACTTGGATGAAGTAGATTTGCTTGTTAATGATCTTAGCCCAGCGATGGCACAAATGAGTCCCATTCTTTTATGCCACTGGCTAGAGCTCAGTTACGTGGCCACACGCAGCTGTAGGTGAGGCTGGGAAATGAACTTCTTGGTTCCTAGGAAGTCGAGAACAGAGATCTAGGAGATGCCTGGCACTGTCTGCTACAGCATATGCATTTTCTGAACCAGCAAATTCGCCTTTGAGTTATAATCCTGAAGAACTAATGATACACTTTTATAACGATGTATGACAAAGTATGTTCATTAATGGTGCTCATTTTAATAGTGAAAATAATCTCCAATGATAATAGTTTATAGATCAAAACAATGATGCACTACATAGACATATATACTATATAGAATAATGATACTAGCATAAAGTAATGGAAAATGAAAACTGCAACATACTATTATTGGAGAAATGAAAAAGTCAAGTATAGGATAATATGGTATGGTTCAAGATTTGTTATAATCAAAACTATAAATAAATATGGATGTAGTTGCAGGAATATGGATTCACATATACATATGGATATAGTCACATGAGAAAAATAAGGATATGTTCCCAAACTGGTTGTTTTTTTGGTCTGGTAAAATCAGGCAATTAATTTTTCTTTTTGTAAAAAAAAGTTTGTGTTTTCTACAATGACAAAGCATTTCTTAAATAATTAAAATAAAAAAACAAAAAATTGTAAATTTAAAAAAAATTGTTAAAATGTTAAACAGGTTTGTTAAAATGTTAAAAAAATTTGTTAAAATGTCAGATGTTAAAACTAAGCACAGTAAAGACAATTGTAAATCTATCATGATTACAAATATGTATTTTTACATAGTCATGTATATACACAAAGACATAAAGACATTCATGTAAATAGATACAAATTTTAAGTTTCTGTAATAATTTTCATTTACTTATTTATTTTCAAAGATTTTATTTATTTATTTGAGAGAGAAAGGAGGCAGGGGCACAGAGGCAGAGGGAGAAGCAGGCTCTCTGCTGAGCAGGGAGCCCCATGTGGGGCTCCAACCCAGGACCCTGAGATCAGGAACTGAGCCGAAGGCAGAAGTTTAACCGACTAAGCCACATTACATGCCCCTAATTTTTCCATATTTAAAATGTTACATTATTTTAACCATTTTTAATGGGTTGGGTCTTTTAATGAGAAGAGAAGTATCATTTAAAAACTAACTGTAATTTCCTCTAAAAGCCCTAGAAGTACTACAGAATTATTCTGAAGCGACAGAATTACTTTTGCCCTTTAAAGTGAAGTGGGAAAATACTTTCATTGTCTGTCTCTCTTTGTGAAAGCTGAGAAAACCGGTAGTTGAATGACAGCTTCCCCTCTGCCCCCCAATAAGACTGTATCTTAATTCCTGGAGCCTGTGAATATTTCCTTATTCAGACAAAGCATCTTTGTAGATGTAATTAAGTTAAGAATCTTGAGATGAGTTCATCATCCCGGACCCCCTAGTGTGTCCTATATCCAATGACAGTCTCCGTATGAGAGACAGAAGAGAAGACGCAGAGAAGAGCAGGCTGCATGACGAAGGAGGCAGAGATCACACTGATGCAGCCACAAACCCAGAAACACCCAGATCCATCAGAAGCTCAGAAGAGGCAAGGAAAGGAATTTCCCCTGGAGCCTTGGAGGAAGCGTGGCCTTGCCGACACCCTGATTTCAGACTTCTGGTTTCAAGAACTGTGAGAGAATAAATTTCTCTTGCTTTAAGCCTCACGGTTTATGGCATTCTTATAGCAGCCATGGGGAGCTAATCCAGAGTGGTTAGACAAAATGAAAGAAGTCACTCTGTGTAATAAAGTAGCAAGAATATAGACTATTCTCCTGATCATGGGAGAACGTGCCTGGGGTTCCTGCATGGGGAGAAGAGGAAGATATGGGGGGAAATCTCCAGATAGGGAATAATCTGGCACAAAGTGGCCAGCAGGACTAAGGTGGGTAAGACCAAGAAGCTGCCAGACTTGGTTTCACTGTGATGTTGTTATCTATGCTGTGCTGTTCTCTGGCTTAATCCCCATCCTTCATCCCACCTTCTTAGAAGAATGGTGCTGTGCAGATGGAGCGAGCCGGGTTTGTCCTATGTGCCACGGAGAAGCAGGGTAGGGAGAGAGCAGCACAGGGAAGGCGAGAAACAAAGAAGGGCCCCAGAATTCAGCAGCATGGGAACAGTAATGAGTAGTGAGCAGGAAAATAAAAACCTCACAACCTGCAAGGACCTGGAGGAGGCAGGCGACCTTTCATAGCAAGGCACTGGATCCAGGGAGTGTATTTAGACAGTCAAGTAGAAATGACCGCAGAACTGCTGGGTGCTGGAGGAGTATAGAACAGCCACACAAAGACAGAAGGGAAGGTCAAGGTCAATTTCAGCAAGAATTATATTACAAGTTTCTTTCAAAACCAAGCACTTATGGCCCCAGTTCTGACCTTCTCTTTCTCTCTCTTTCTCCTCCATCCCTTCCCATGTTATGATGCAGATTTTTCTTACTATGGTATATGGTAGGAATAGTCAAGTTCAATTCAATGGAGTCAACACCAACAATGTGCTACCCCACAGCAGGACTGATACCGTGAACAAACAATCAAAGCACAGAGAGATCATGAGGACACCACGTGAGGAAGAGTAATGAATTAAAATGGTGGTCTTTGAAACATCAAAGAGGGGAGGAAAGATGAAAACGGTAAGAGAGGCAAGCAGAAGAGAACCGTAAAGTCTAACAGAAGCTTCTAGAAATGGGAGGAGGGATGAAAAGGTAGTACAATTCAGGAGTAAAATAATAAATAAAATAGTAAATAGAAGTGTGATAAAGATCAAACCAACAATGAGGTAAGGAAAAGTCGTAAGAGACAGGGAAAGGAGTTCAGCAGGAATAAGAAGTAGGAGTGAAGAGGCAGAAAGAGAGCTTTGAATACAGAACACCATATCATCATAATAAGGCAGTTTATATTAAACAGGAATATTTTTAGAGCCTATATAAAATCATTTCAACTTTCTGGCTTTTAATGAGAAGTGCAGTCAATTTAAATTTTAATTTAAATAACACTTTCCAAAGACCATAAAATTTTGGACTCCATCAGGATTTATTACCCTCTAGAAGTTAGGTACTTTAGAAATGCATTAATTCCCTTACGACATTTGGCTTTTGCCACAGAACCAGTTGCTAGCTAAATGACTCTGTAACCTAAAAGAGCTCATTTATTTCTCACAGTGAATATTCACTCTTAGGAAGCATCTTTCATATTTGGAGGCCCCAGTTCAGGGTTGTGGAGAAAGGCTAATGATGAAACAGGGCTTGACTGCTCCTATCTTGAATAAATTATTAGTCTTTTCTAGTTTCAGCATTAATTTTGTTATTTATGAGAATTAATATAAACTCTGAAAAACAAACCATTCCATGTTATGAAGTTTGAAAAATGTGACTTTAGAAAACTTAGAGTCATCCATTTTAGTTTTATAGGAAAGAAGTTCTTTTCAAAATGATGAGATGTGAAGGTGATAAATATGTAATAATGTTTTCATACACTTGCCAATTTAATGTGTTTGCATAAATATTTAATACATCAATCTTTTCAAGAAGAACATGTTCTGCATTTCAATGTGTCTTTTCTTTTTCATTAGATTGACCTATTTCTAAAGTCCCCAGAGAAAATTCTATTATTTGGTGGACATTTCCAAGACAATGATCAAGTCTCCTTGTTTTGTGAGTGTACAAGAAAATTCGATTTTCGTTTAGACTCTATGCGAAATCATCACTATATATATGCATATGTGATTTATAAGAGTAAAATCTGCTTCCACGGATTTGTATTATAAAAAGTATGAGGAACATAATTTGAATCAAATATTTAAAATGAAGAAAATATGTTGAAATTATTTTAATTCTGAGTCCAAAGTCGGAAAGTTTCTGGTAAATGCTGACAGCACAATTTTGTCCAAGTTTGAGATACATGTATAAAACACACAAACTTTTTTCATGAAATTTAGTATAGCTCCATTCAAATTATTATCTTTTTAAGGTCTGTTCAGTTAAACATAATTCCTCATTAAACCAGTCTCTCTAAATCTCCTTCATGTTCAGTTATTTTTCCAGTGCGTCTTCTCAAATCCTATATATGCCTGATTACCGCACGCATAGCTCCGCTCAACAACACCTTGCATGTGTTAGTTTACTTCTTTATATGTACTCTTTGATGTTATATTTTATACATATGTGCTTGCTGCTTCATAAGACTATCTACTTTATTCCATGATATTGCTATTCTTGTTTCTTTTTTCTCCATACATCTTCTACTGGGGTATATATATTTTGAAACAATACTAACAAGGTGTGAACAACAAAACTACAGACCAGATACCAAATACTGAGCATCTGTCCAGATGTTCTTAAGCATAAGAGGTGGTGCTCTCTCAGCGCTCAAATTTTCTGCAAGTCCTAAAGGCCGGCAAGACACAGCCAACCCTCCCAGGACTCTGCACAGGTAGGTGGGTTCTACCTTCCCTCTGGGGAATTAATTCACTGGTCTGTAAGGCTGAGCTCCTCTGGGTGGCAGAGCATCCTTGCTGTCTCCTTCAACAAAGAAACAATTAGGAGGTGGAGAACCGAAGAACATTCAGGCTGCCATTTTCCTCAGAATCCCCTAGTAAAAAGGTTTGCTTAATTGTTGTAATATTTGAAGATATGAACAGGGGAGGGAGCGAGGGAGGGAGGAAGGAAGGAAGGAAGGAGAGAAAATTAACAAGAATATCTACATTTGAATGTAAAATATAAGGTTCTCAGGAGACAAAGATTTTTTTCTAGTTTACTATTCCTCTGTGGTTAGAAATGAGCCTCGTACATGCTAAATGCTTGTTAATGGTAAAGGAAATGAATTAGAGGAAGACAATCATTTTAAAGGGAAAAAAAAGACCAGGTTTGTAATATACCATTTTTAAGATCAAATAATAAAATGCATCTCTAATGGATAAAGTAGATGGGATTCAACAAGCCTAACCCCGAGGCATGTTTGGTAAAACTCCAGAGACTTGGTCTTCTCTGCAAATATGCTACCAAACGACAACAATCTCCTTGTCCTTGTACTCAGGGAGCTTTAGCTTTCTATCAGTCTATTCCACAAACACGTCAATGTGAGATCAGAAGAAAACACCCAATTAAACTAATTAAAGTTTATAAAATGTCTATTTCTGACAGATTTTCTGTTAAGAAATATGTGTGAGATGCCTTTGAACCATTGAGGCTGGAGGGAGAGCAATTCATAAAAAATAATAGACTTTTAAATTGAGTGCACAGCCTAAACTATGCGTTATAAATGTGGCCTTCTGTAAATCACTTGGACTTCCTTCACAGGAAGATTCTGTAATTTAAATTAAGCCATGTATTTTTTGAGTAAACACGGTAGTTCTGTTTCTAGAACTTAATGAGCACTGTATTGCAGGGACAGGTAAGACACACTCTCTAAAACTAGGTAAGCAAGCTGGTCACCATGAATTCTATGTATATTTATGGAAAAGGGCAGCAGTAAATTACTTTTTATTTTGCTTTTATATTTTACATTACTTCTAAAGAATCAGGAAATGAAAGCCCCAAGCACTCAAACATGGCTTTGTAAACAAGGACAACTTACTGAATAGAAAAGTCTCAGTTGTTTAGTTGAAAGGCTGATAACTTTCCCACAGATTGCTTGTAAATCACACAAAAATGCTAAAATATGAAAACTAGGAATTGATCAATGACTTTCATTAAATATGATAGAAAATGCTAGTGACCACAATAGCCATTAATGTATAATTCAACAATTGACTAAGGTACTTCAACCCAAAAGGAAATAACTGTTCTCAAATAAAATTAAAATATTCCATTACTTATAGCATAAGTCCATAAACTTTTTCTATAAATGATTAGATAGTTAATATTTTAGGCTTTTTGAATCTTACAGCTTCTGTTGTAACTACTTAATTTTGTCCTTGTCAGGTGAAAACAGCCATAGCCATGCATAAAAGATTGAGTGTAGCCATGTTTCCAATAAAACTTTGCTTACAAAGGCAGCCAACAGTCCAGATTTGGCCCATAGATCACTGTTTGCCAAATCCCATCATATGGCATAGAAGACTCTTCAAAATAGAGCAAAAATTTATATTAAGATTCCACATTTGAAACACATGGGGCCCCTCCCAAATTTACTGCGTGTTCATATTCTTTCTTCCTCTTCCCGTCCTCTCCCCCTTTCTTAGTCTGCATTCTCTCACATTCTGCAGTTGTTAATCCAGGGCAGGGGTGATGGTGTACAAAGGGAGAGGAGTATTTTTTGACTGATACTGTTTAAACTACTGGCTCATGGTAATAATAAAAAGCAGACTGACTTTAAGTTGATTTTATTTTTATTATTTATTTTATTTAAATTCAATTAATTAACATATAGTGTATTATTAGTTTCAGAGGTAGAGGTCAGTGATTCATCATTTGCATATAATACCCAGTGCTCATTACATCACATGCCCTCCTAATGCCCATCACCCATTTACCCCATCCCCCCACCCACCTCCTGTCCAGCAACCCTCAGTTTGTTCCCTATAGATAAGAGCCTCTTAGTTGATTTTATTATTGCCCTGAAATTCCCTATCATTTTTATTGCCCATGTTGCCTGCACTCAAGGCAGCCTGCTGCCACCATACCAAGTGCTCTTCTGTATCTTAAATGGAAAATACAATTGTGTGTTGAACTTTTCTCTGAATTAATAAATATTCTTTAACTCTTGTCTTGAGGTAATAGGATGCATCATAACTTACTTAATAAAGCCTATACTGATACACATTTAAGCTACTTCCAATGTTCCCTGGTACAAATAACGCTTCACTGCATATATTTGAACACTCATCTTTGCACACTTGTGAGAGTGTTTTGTTTGAATAAATTCCTAGCAAGTAAGTTAATGATACATTAAAAATTTTAACATATATTGCCACATTGCTCTTCGAAAAATCTGTGTCAATTTAAACTCTATCCAAGAATAATTGAGTACCATGAATAAATCCATACTTTCTCCAATACAGAATAAAATCAGGGTTTGCTATTTTTGCCAATTTTTAACTCAAATGTGATATCTCATTTACCTCAAATTGTATGTCTCTTTTCATAAATTATCAACCATTTTAAAAAAATTTTCCTCTGAAAATGCTCTTCAATATACAATGATGTGTAATTTGGGTTCAGTTAAAGGGAATGTCCACAAAGATGGTCTTACAATATATTCAAGTAGAGTACATTAAAATTGCACAGCTGTTAAGTTGGATCAGTCTTGTTAAGATTGATTATTTAGCCTCATTAGTTAAATGTGTTTGGACATTTCTGTCTTGTCACACTTAAAATCTCTTGCAGGCTTCTCAATAAATTAATTGTATTTTTGTCCATAAGAAATACTCATCGGTATTTTTGTTTGGCATGTGGTGCCAATAACTTCACTCTAATATGGATATGTTATTTTCTAAAGACATA
Source organism: Ursus arctos (assembly GCF_023065955.2). Classification (NCBI taxonomy): domain Eukaryota; kingdom Metazoa; phylum Chordata; class Mammalia; order Carnivora; family Ursidae; genus Ursus; species Ursus arctos. The sequence goes on along the minus strand of NW_026622985.1, from coordinate 30,286,642 downwards.
AGTCCTCTCCAGGAAGCCATACTTCTTTTCTTTGACTTATGAATGAGGATAGAATAGACTTACACATGATCATCCATAATATTTAATAAGAAGATAGAAAATTTCTAATCTAATTTCATAGGTGTATAGTTTACTGTCTGTTATGAAATGACAACCTTAGACAAATATATGATGATCTTGAAACCCTTTTAGACATTTGACTTTTATGGGGAGAGTGTTGAGTTCTTTTTAAGTTTTAAAGTACTACTTAAATGAGATATGTGCACTCAGCCTTCCTACTTTGCGGCAGTGGTATAGCCCTCATCCTGGCTTCTTCCCTGTGGCCCCCCGCCTTAGCTTCTAGACACGGCTCAGCCCTCTTCACTCAAAGAGGAAGCTTTATCTCTCTTTTTATTTCTTCCCTGTTCCTGTCAAAAAATAGGGGCCTATTATTTTATCCTAATCATCATGCATAAAAAGATAATATCTTACACTAGAAAAAAAGTTCTCTGTCCATATTATACCAACTAAGGCAAAATTCTTACACCCAAATAATATACTCTGCCTTCTCCCGTTAGAATGAGTGAACTGTCCATGCTCTTATCTAAACTCAGATGTTGCACTCGTTCACTGGAGGCCAGCTACTCTTGTCTACTCAAAGAAATAACTTCTGCAGTCATTCTTCCTCTCTCACTCGCTCTCGTTCGCTCTTGTATCGCTGTACGCAATGGTGGCATGCCCAGGGCTCTGCCCTTGTAATCTTTATGGCATGTTGATCTACATCCGACCCCTAAATGTTTTCATACAAACTCATGACTTCAAATACTCTTAACCTTCTGAAAAATTCCTCACTTATACCTCAAAGCCAAACCACACTCCTAAACTCTAAATTAATATACTCAAGTTGTTTACCTAACATCTCCAGCTACATAACTAAGAAGCATCTTTAACATATTTTAAAACTGAGCTTTTGACCTTCCCTGTATCTTTCCCTCTCGTGGTTCCACATCTCTGAAAATGGCAATTCCATTGTTCCCAGCTGCTCAGATCAAAATATTGAAGGCACAATTGTGTTTTCTCTTTTCCTTAGAACTACATGCAACCAACAACAGAGTCTCAACTTTTTCTTCAAAATATATCCATATCTAATAATTCTGGATAATGTAATTCTAATTATCACCATGGCTACCACTTAATCAAAGCCACTATTTTCATTCAGTTCAACTATGTGGACTCTCCCACATTTGTTTCCATGCAGTCTGTTCTTCACACAGTAGCCATAGACAGGTCATAGCATGTCTCTCCTTAAGAATATCCCTTGGCTTTCAGCCTTCTTGGAGTAAAAGCCCAAGACTTGCCATGGTTTACAAAGCCCTATGTGATCTAGTCCAACAAGATCTCTCTTCGATCTCATCCCTTACCATTCTCCATCTTTTTCACTTCTAGTCACATTGGCATATTTCTATTTTCAGGAACACATCTGGCCCTCACCTGTCCTAAGAACTTGTGTTCCTTTGCCTGTGAATCTTCTTTCCACATAGATCAATAATGCAGTCTTCCTCACTTTCTTCATTTTTCTGTTAATTTATCATAGGGGTCTGATATAAAATAGAATATTAATAAAGACTAGACCATGCATAATAGTAAATGCTGGCTAAATCCATCATTAGATATTGTATGGAATCAGATGTTATATATAATTAGAGAAATATAGTTTCAATGTATGATTGAAATCAAGAAGATTTAAAACAGAATAAATATCTTCCATGTAATGGTGAAAGAGAAATACTAATAGCTAACCCTTAGTGAATGCTATTCTCCTAGGCATCGTGTTCCTTATGCATATTAAATCACTTAATCATTAAAGCTGCCCTGGGGAATAGGTAATATTATTTCCATTTTACAGATGAGACACCTGCAGAGAGAAGTAACTTGCCCCAAATCATATAGAACAGGAGCTATGATTTCCATCTAAGTGGTGCCTTCAAAACTATGCCCCTCACCACCACACTCTTAGCCATTTTCCAAACTATTTCCATAATCTCAGGTTTCTTTACAAGGTAAAATTCCTTTGGTAAATGCTTGGTAAAACAAACAAACAAACAAACAGTACCATCCTGAGGAGTGATGTTTTAATAAGGGGGGCCATGCATGTGTGGGAACGGGGTTTTATGAGAAGTTGCTATACCTTCCTCTTAATTTTGCTGCAAATCCCAAACTGCTCTAAAAAACTTTTAAAAAGAGGGGGGGGAAAGTTAAAAAGCCCAAATAAATTGTAAAATAAGATCCCAAAGGTAAAAAGAACTACGGTAGGTACAATTCTAACACAGTGCCAAGATTCCTGCCCCTGGGTGTACACTTCTGCAGAACCTTCCCTGTTGAGGGTAGGCAGGCTTTGTGAATCCAATGGGATAGTCAGTGCCATGACCGGGTAACACTACTTTGCACAGTTGACCTTAACAAAGAGAGATGATCCTCAATGGGCCTGAGCATAAGTGCGCATAAGTTAGGTGAGCCCTCTTTTTGGAAAAGAGATTCAAATGCTGGAATGCAAACTTGATGTGCAGGAAGTTTTCCACTGTGGCTTTGAAGATGGAGAGGGTTGCATGGCATGGGCCTGAGAGTATGAGAGTAACCTTCCAGCAGGTTTCTATTAAGGAACTGAATTCTGCCAACAACCTTAATCATCTTGGAGGTGGACTCTGAGCTTCAGGTGAAAACAGTTAACTGAGAACCTAGGCTCTCTGTGCCTGGGTTTATGACCTACAGAATTGTAATATCATATATTGGTATTATTTGAAGCCATTATTTTTACAGTATCACAATAGAAAACTTAGACACCAGGTATCTCAGTCATATCAATGAATATAATTCATTCAAATTCAATCAGAAAAAGAAACTAATTTCTCTGATTCGGTTTAAAAAAAATAAGAAGGGTACGTGAGGTGATGAGCGCTGGGTGTTATACACAACTGATGAATTATTCAACCCTACATCGAAAACTAATGATGTACTATATGTTGACTAATTGAATTTAAATTTAAAAAAAAAAAGAAAAGAAAGAAATATATTTTGCCCAAAAGAAATAAATCTAAAACAAAATACTATAGACATGTTAAAAAATAACAAAAAATAAAAGTTTCCCAAATAAAAGAAATAATAAAAAAACAAAAGTGCCAACATTAACAGAGTAGACTGAAAAAAAAAATTTCAGAGGCAATAGGACTGTTTATATTGACCAAAGGGTTACAATCTCCCATAATAGCTATAACAGCTATATACTTCAATGTGTTTGCTACATAAAATACCAAAATGAAACATGAGAAGTACAAGATGAATTTGACAGAAAGATGTTTGTGAGAGTTTTCAATACATCTTTGTCAAGCTCAGACAAGGTTCATAGAGTTTGTGTGCTTAAGGGATCATGGAGGTTGGTGGCAGCAAGAACAGATGAGAAGCAGCATGGATAGGGATTACTGCTGATAATTTTTGCTTAATTTCAGTTATGCCTTTGGTGTAAGGGCAACCCTGGGGTGAGGGCCTGAAGGGACACCAACTTCTTGCTCTTTTTCCCATATCTGGTTAAAATATATTGAAAAACCTGAGTGTTTAAACTACATTCAGAACCTTACATTTCTTTGACTTAATTGTATACCTCATCCTGGCTAATACACAGCAATGTCAGTGTTTGGATGAACATTACTGACAAAATATTGAATGAAAAATACATACAGTGTGATTACTATTAATATGAAATGGTCTTGTGACACATGGTTTATTTTGGACTTGACTTACTTTTATTAAAATTTGTATTCTTGTCCTGAAATTAAATACCTCACCTGTTAACTCATTTTAACTGGACTGCAAAGTCCACAGTGTGGCGTGGAGCTGCGATCTCCACACTAGGTTGGGTATAAATACACCAGAGGAGACACAAAGACTTTCTAAAGGGCTAAAGTTTCCAAAAGAAACTGCTACTTTTTAGATCCTTAACTTCTACATGGCTTCTTTTCTAATACTTAACTGAGAAAGAATAGGTTTTGCTGATTCTTCATTCACAACTCCCCGTTCATAACTCTTTGTCCTGCTTCGCACAGGAAATTATTCTCTCTCATTATCCAGAATCTTGCTATGCAGTGTGATTTTAGCCAGAAAACTATCCCAGGCATCAAGAGAAGAGTCAGTGTGATTGAAACACTGGTGTGGATGTTGACAAAAGGAAGGCCTTTAGTGACTGTTTAACAACTTCTTTTGCAAGTCAGTTGGATTTAAATTCTTTGTTTTCAACAAAATTGATGGAAGACCCAATAAAATCAATAACTTATATTATTAAAAATAATTTGTGTGACTTTTGGCATATTTCTATAAAAACTTCAGGGGAATTGAGTAATATTAATATTCCCATTCCCAGCCACTTAAAAATGTGGAAAGGATTTTACATTCATAAAAACAAAACCTAACAGACTTGACTGAACTCTGACTCCCTAACAAGTTTTATTATTCACCCAGAGATTGATTAAAAGTTTAATCTCTCATTTAGAAATGTTAAGACTGATCAACTTTGTCATATTTTATAATTATTTATCAGTCTCTTAACATGTTTATATTGTTCTGATCACATAAGAACAGAAATAGCACTGACAAATTAACTATGAAGATATGCCTTAGTACTTAGAGCCTTTTTATAGGAAATTTAAAAAATTAATTTTGATTTACATACACATATTTGTTGTAGAGAACTATAATGGGGTGATCTATAAAAGATATCAAATATAAAAAAAATATTAAGATAAAATTTTATGAATGTTGTATAATAAAACTCAGAGATCTAGGATAAAAAATGTGTTATATAAAATTCCTAAACATAACAAGAATGTCTAAGTACTTTTTAAAATCAAATGATTGTGAGCTTCAAATCACTGTGGTGCATAGGTTCAGTTGGGTGTTTTTAAGAGAGTTATCTGAATATCAATTGTTCAATGAAAATATTTGCAGTATGTCAAATTATATCCTTATGACTATTTAAATTTTTGATTAAAACTTTTAGCAGTCAAAAATAAATATAGCCATCAGCTTAAACATGCATGATGAGGAGCATATTTTTCACAATTCAGTAAAGAGAAAAGAGCAAAGAAGCTTGAAGGCATTACCATAGAGCAAGGGATTTTGGATTTGGTCATTCCTGGGATGTAATAATCTTTTGTACTACTTTCTAATCAAGAGCCTGTTTCATCAGCAATAAAATACAACTAATACCCTTTTCAGAATTGCTGGGAATAAATAAAATAATATTCATAACTGACTGACTCAGTACTTAGTACCAGCACCTCCCTCATATCTTCCACTACAGATAATGTGGTATCTAACCTATAGTACTATTCAGTAAATGTGTTGATTTAATTTCAAATAATCACCTTTAGCCATAACAATATCCATAGAGAAAGTTTCCTGTGAGAACAAAACCTGGTCTCTGACCAACATCTGAAGAGATGGATGTCATTAAAACAGACTGCTTTTCTGTTTTTAACTATATTATGTACCATCTAGATGAATTCGAATATTATAAAGAGACTCTCTCAACTTTACACATATTATCCATATACTATAAAACATGCTTATCATTAAAAATAATAAAAACTCATATTTTACAAGGAAAGATATAATGATGTTTTCTTTAGGAACTAGTAGACTTTCCCTAAAAAATGGTCCATGAAAACACTTATTCCCTGGGGTTAGCATACTCTATTATAGCTAGTAGAGATTGCAGTACAGAATGCTTTTTTGTTTGTTTGTCTAATGGGGAAATCAAAATGATCAACATTTCTTTGTATTTCACAAACTATAAGGCTGGAGTTTGATGAATACAGTGTATCAGTGATCTTTAAATAGATATGAGTAAAACAAGATATTGCAAATTTCGGAGATATGGACAACATTTTACACTAAGGGTTTCAGTAGGTCTTTCCAACCTAGGAATGGCAGTGAGAGACAGACCATGCTTCCCTGGACCTTATCCCTCATGTTAGGAGGAAGAATAAAGAAATTAGTAACCCTGAGGAGTGAATTAATAGGAGTCAAATCTGTGGGAAAAAGGACTAAAATCATATACATAAACCAGCAGACTTTTCCAACAGTGATTTTGGTCATGACAATCAACCACAATTTATTAAATTAGGGCCCTTTGTAAATTAATCAATCTAAAACATAACCTCTGGAAAATGGTTCATAGATTAGATTTCTTTTTTTTTTTTTTTTTTTTTAAAGATTTTATTTATTTATTCGACAGAGATAGAGACAGCCAGCGAGAGAGGGAACACAAGCAGGGGGAGTGGGAGAGGAAGAAGGCAGGCTCCCAGCAGAGGAGCCTGATGTGGGACTCGATCCCATAACGCCGGGATCACGCCCTGAGCCGAAGGCAGACGCTTAACCGCTGTGCCACCCAGGCGCCCCCATAGATTAGATTTCTGATTCATTATGACAGCTGAATGCCTGGGTACTATTTTTGATTCTCACAGAATCCTTAAATACTTCTGGTTAAATAAACTCTTGGCAAATACAAACGACAGATTCCTAAGTACAATTGTGACTTAAGCAGACAAAAGAAAAGAGAAGACTATCCCTACACCTACCCCCACACAAATAGAACTTTAATAAAAACATAATTTTCACCATCCTTCTAAAGTTTGTTTTTAATGTAGACAAGTAAAATTGGCCTAGAACTGCAGAGCTAAATATTTGGAAACAGATATATATTTCTTTGATGAATCTGATTAATTATGATTCAATCTTAGTAAGGAGATTTATACTCTGCTTATGTCTAATTTTATTTAATCACCTTTATTCGTGAATACATCTCTCTATTATACCTTGTCTTTAGGACTTTTATAAGAACTAACTGCTTATGCAAAAATGTAAACTTTTTTTAAAGCAGTCATTTAAAACTAAGCACTGGCAATTGAGAAAGTCAAGTGAACCATTCAGTACAAGCAAAAGGTTTATGCCCAGAGATTCTACAGCATTCATTTCTATGAAAATAAGTAAAATATATGTTAGAATATATATTCAGACTTGATTTTATGCACATGATGTGTTCTAATTATAACAATCTAATTTATAAATAATACATACTGTGGTTCTGACAGTAAGACTGTGATGAAACACAGAGTACAAATTTTAATTACATACAGTTCTAATACAGTGAGCACTGCAGCATTTCTGTCATCTTTGAAATGGTAACAGAATGAAAAAAGTTTTTGAAATATGAGCATGAAGGTAATGAGATCAATAAATGTCAGCTAGAAAAAGTAATCACAACTCCTGAGACTCACTGACCTTTCTACAAATTCCAGAAATAATAGAGTAGCTTGGGATGAGGAATTCTTTAACAATGAGAAACTGATACAATTATAAGAAGAAAGGGAAGCATAGATTGCCCTATGACAGCAAAAACATTGCCTATAAAGGTAATTTTGACACAATAATTTATTCCCTTGATTTTTCTTCTAAGGTCACCACCAACATCTATCACAAATCTTTGGTCTTTACAGAGAAAAAATTCACATTGAAGCCTTCTGAATACTGATATGCGTGCTTCATAAACTTTTAGTTTGCTTTGTAGTATTTAGCATCATAATAGAGGTTAATCATACAGTTAGTTAATTTAAATGCCCAAAGTGAAAAACATTCTATTTTGGTAGTTGTAAAATCACTCTATCAGTATCTGAATATAATTGGGAAAAATCCAATTTTGGAAAGTGTCTGAAGGAGTCTTTGGAAAGATTTAATCGTCATTAAATATTCAGCACTTGAATATAAAATGAAATGATATTATAAAACTCTGAACTATGATATTAAAATATTTTTAAAGTCCACAAAATTTTAGATCATACAGTAAAATAAGGCTTCCAGAATGGCTAAGTTTCTACAGAACCAGAAGGGACCAGAAAGGTGTGTTTTCATTTGTTATGGCTTTTATCCTGAATACAGACTGGAGATGGCACTGTAAAAGTGGCTAAAATTTCAAGAGAAAAGCCAGAGTCTTTCTACACTAGGAGATCAGAGAAAAGTTCAGGGAAACCACAGATATTTAAAAGTGAAGGTGAAATCAAAGAAATAAGAAAGCCAGAGATACGAGCCATAGATTCTGCTCATATACGTTGTCCATATGTTTTGCTGACCCCCTGAACTACACACGCACTGGGAAAACTCAAAGAAGTATGGATAAATACAAAAGAACTTAACTGAAATTTAAACTGCCAGCCAAGAGCCAGAATTTGCAACATGACTCCAACCAAATTAATTACCCCTAAAACAAGTCATCCACACACTTCTGAGAAAAATAACAAAATCCAGAGATTCCTCAACATGAAATTCATGATGCTCAGGACATAATTAAAAACAACTTGACTCATAAAGAATCAGGAATCCAAACAAACAAACAAACAAACAAACAAACAAAATCACCTGAGACCCAACACAAAAAAGAACCAGGGTTTGAAATTAACAGAAAGGATTTTAAAATAGCTGTTATAATTATACTCAATAAAAATATGATCCCAATGAACAAAAAAGCAACTCTTCGAGATGAAATAAAAAGCTATGAAAGAGAACTAAATGGGACAGGATTCTGAGAAGATCGTTAGATAGGAAGTACCAGGAATCTGTCTCCCCAACTAGACAAAACTTACACTGGCAGAATCTGTCTAATATAACTATTTAGAAACTCTAGAGGCTACTGAAGGTTGCAACTTTCAAAGGAAGGCTTGAATACTAAATTGCAATTAACTTTAGTTCTTAGCACAATAGCAGGTACCCATTCCACCCCCTAGCCCCATGGAAGGTACACACGTTCCTGAAGCAGCCAGCACAGAGCTTGTGGGACCCAGAGAGAGTGCATATATGGGATCTTCAATGAGTTTATCACCAGATTTCTCATCAGAAACTTTGGAGCCTGAAGGCAGTGAGCAGATATAATCAAACTGCTAAAAGAAAAAAGAAATGTCAGCCAAGAATCCTATATCCAACAAAACTGTCCTTCAAGAGTGAGGGAGACATTAAGACATTCCCAGATAAACAAAAGCTGAGGGAACCCATTACTAATAAATCTGTCCTACAAGAAATATTCAAAGAAGTCCTACAGGGTGACATGAAAGGACACTAGATAGTAATTCAAAGCTATATGAAAAAATAAAGATCTCAATAAAGGTACGTAAGTGGGCAATTATAAAAGCTAGTATTATTATAACAATGGTTTATAACTCTACTTTTTGTTTTCTACATAATTTAAGAGACTAAAATATTTTTAATTACTAGTTTAAAAGGCTAGTATTATCGTAAACTTTGGTTTGTAACTCCACATGTTGTTTTCTACATAATTTAAAAGACCAATGCATTTAAAATAATTATTAGTTTATGTTTTGGGACACACAATATATAAAGATATAATTTTGTGACATAAACAACTCAAAGGGGTAAGGATAGTGCTGGAGAGGCACCGAGGTTTTGTGTTATTGAAATCAAGCTGGTATAAATTCAATTTAAGATGTTATAACTTCAGGATGGTAAATGTAATTCCCAAAATAATCACAAAGAAAACAGCTATGGAATATACACAAAAGGAAATGAGAAAGGAATTTAAACATTTCACACCCCCAAAATCAACTAAACACACAAGAATACAGTAATGCAAGAAATAAAGAACAAAAATATAAGGCATATAGAAGCCAAATAGAAAAATGACATATGTATCTCCTTATCAGTAATTACTTTAAATGAAATGGAGTACACTTTCCAGTCAAAAGATAGAGATTGTCAGAATGGATAAAATCATGATACAACTATATGCTATTACTTTACATCTAAAGACACAAATAGATTGTAAAAGGATGGGAAATGGTATTGTATGGGAAAAATAACCAAAAGGGAATAGGGGTAGCCATACTAATATCTGACAAAATAGACTTTAAATCAAAAAAGTTTACAAGAGACAAAGAAGGACATTATATACTAGTAAGATGTTCAAAGTAGCAAGAAGTTATAACAATTTTACACAAAAACATACCTAATAACAGACCAACAAAATATATAAAGCAAAAACTGACAGAACTGAAGGAAGAAATAGAAAGCTCTGAGAATAATTGGAGATGTCAATAACTCAATCTCAAAAATGGATATGACAACCAGACAGAAGTTAAGAAAGGAAACAGAGGACTTAAAAATACAATAAGTCAGGGGTGCCTGGGTGGTTTAGTTGGTTAAGTGTATGCCTTCAGCGTGAGTCATGATCTCAGGGTCCTGGGATTGAGCACCATGTCAGGCTCCCTGCTCAGCCTCAGCGGGGAGTCTGCTTCTTCCTCTTTCTCTGCCTGCCACTCCCCCTACTTGGACTCTCTCTGTCAAATAAATAAATAAAATCTTTAAAAAAATACAATAAGCTAACTAGATCCAATAGACTATAGAGAACTCTACCAAACAACAACAGCATACACATTCTTAAGTACACATGGGACATTTTCCAGGAGATCCCATATGTTAGGCCACAAATTAAGTCTCAATAGATTTTAAAAGATAAATTTCATAAAAACTATCTTTTCTGACTATAGTGGGATGAATTTAGAAATCAATAACAAAAGTAAAACTGGAAAATTAAAAATTTTAGAAATTAAATAGCACACTCTTAAACAACCAGTGGATCAAAGAACAAATCACAAGAGAAATTAGAAAATACTTAGAGAAAAATGAAAATGAAAACATATCAAAACTTAAGGGATGCAGTGAAAATGGTATAAGGGAGAAGTTTAAAGCTTTAAATGCAGACATTAAGAGAGTTCCAGGTCAAGATGGTGATATAGGAAGATCCTGAAAGTTCCTCTTCCCACAGACACATAGAATCTACAGTTGTATATGCAACTATTTCTGCTGGGGGTGGGGGGCAAAACTAAAAGCTTGTGAAGCAACCCCTTTAAATCAAAGAAACAAGAAGGAAACCACATCAAAGAGAGTAGGAAAAGCTAAGACACAATCTCATCAGAAACCCCACTCGCAGTGCAGCAGCTCACAATGGGAAGGGAACACAAAAGTTAGAGCTTCTCCCTGAGGAGTGAAGGATTCATACCTCACATTGGGTACCCCAACTTATCAGACCAACATATGAGAGACAAGCCCCCCAAAAATTGCCTTTGAGGACCAATAGAACCCATGCCCATGAGTCATGTAGGGTTGTGGTAAACTGAGAAATAGCTCTTGAAGGATTCATCCACAGATTCAGTCACCCCAGGGCCCAGCACAGCAGCAGCCCTTTGAAAACTGCCCAGACTTTATGTGAAAGGCTCATTTGCTAGTTTTAAAACACTGGCCTGAGGGGCAAAGGCCTGCTGAGATACTCTCCAGGGACAGAGGCTGATGGGTACCATCTTCCTGCTTTCAGCTTGCTAAAGCTAGCAGGTACCATCTTTTTTTCCTTTTCATTTCTTCTTTTTAATTCTTACCTTTTTCTTTTTATTTTTGGGGGAAGTGTCATCTTTGCACTCCCCTTCTGCCTCACACCAGCCTGTGGGTACCACCTTCATACCCTCCCTCTGTCACACCCTAGAGTGCCAGTATCTCCTGTGGGGAGCTTCTACACATGTCTGACTTTCTAGTTTTTATGTCTGGTGACCCAGTATTGTGGATTCCATCCAGGGAATACCTCTTAATTGTCTGGCTCCAGAGACCAGGGAGGGACCTGTGTTCCTAGGTCCCATGGGACTATAACAATTGCAGAGATAGTTCTTGGCAGACTATCAGTTCCAGGCATTGCACAGACAGCTGACTGAAACATATCCCCAGTCTTTCTGGGAAAAGGGTCTATTTTCTTGTGCAGAAGCTTTAGCTTGAGGGGCAAATTCTGCTTTGGCACACTTACAGGGGCTTATTGAGGTGCTCTCAGGGAATGTAGGCTGGCCCACACCATATTTTTATTCTTCCTCTGCATTGTTCTAACTCACTGGTATCTTCCAAAGAGGAGCTTATACCCTTAACTGGTACCGTGATTTTTATGGCTGCTGCCAAGAGACACAACTACATTGCCTGGCTCTGGTGGCCAAGACAGCTTGTGTTCCTGGGGCCCATGGAATTGTAACAATGAGAAAGAGTTGTGGCAGCCTACCAACCCCAGGGTACTGCACAGACAGGAGACTGAAACACATCTTCAAACTTTCTGTAAAAGCCACTTACTTGACAGTCCTAGAGCTTTGGCTATAAAGACAGGCTTCAGGTTTGGCACACATTAGGGGTTATGGAGGTGGATGAGATCTCATGAGGTTTGGACTAAGATCTCATGCGATTTGGGGACCACTGGTTGGGGGATTCACCTTCAGGAAATAGAAAAAGAAGAACCAATGAAGGTCAAAGTTAGTAGAAGTAAGGAAATAACAAAAATCAGAGCAGAAAGAAAGACTATAAAGACAATAGAAAAGACCAATAAAACCAAGAGCTGGTTTTAAAAAGATAAACAAAATTAACAAACTTTTAGTTAGATTCGCCAAGAAAAAAAAAAGAGAGAGGACATATACAAATCAAATCAGAAATGAAAGAGGAATTGTTACAACTAATACTACAGAAATATAAAGTATCATAAAAGACTAATATGAACAGTTACACATTAGCAAACTGGACAACCTAGAAGAAATAGATAAATTCCTACATAATACAACCTTCCAAGACCAAGTCTGAGCAGACTGATTAAAAATCTAAGGAGATGGAATCAATAATCAAAAACTTCCCTTGGTGCTCCTGGCTAGCTCAGTCAGTAGAACATGCAACTCTTGATCTCAGGGTTGTAAATTCAAGCCCTAAGTTGGGTATAAAGATTACATAAAAATAAAATCTTTAGGGGTGCTTGGGTTGCTCAGTAGGTTAAGCATCTGACTCTTAATTTTGGCTCAGGTCATTATCTCAGGGTCATGAGACTGAGCCCCAATATCAGGTTTCACATTCAGCACAGAGTCTGCTTGAGATTCTCTCTCTCTCCCTCTCCTGCTCCTTCTCTCCCTCTCTCAAATAAATAAATTTTTAAAAAAATTCAAAAACTTCCCAACAAACAAAAGTCCAGGACCAGATGGCTTCACTGATAAATTCTACCGAACTTTCAAAGAAGGAGAACAACAATCCTTCTCAAACTCTTCCATAAAACAGAAGAAAGGATACTTCAAACTGATTTGACAAGGCCAGCATTATGCTGATATCAAAACCAAACAAGGACAACACAAGAAAAAAAATCATAGGCCAATATCCTGATAAACATAGATGCAAAAATCCCCAACAAAGTATTAGCAACCAGATTTCAACAATACATTAGAAGGACCAGAAACCATGATCAAGTAGGATTTATTCATGGAATGCAAGAATGGCTCAATATCCACAAATCAATCGCTGTGATATACCACATTAACAAAGGGAGAAAAATCATTGATTATCTCAATATATGCAGAAAAAGCATTTGATAAAATTCAACATCCATTTATGACAAAAACTCTTAATAATATGTATAGAGAGGAAATGTATCTCAACATAATGAAGGCTCTCTATGAAAATCCCACAGATAACATTATATCCAATGGTGAAAAGCTGAATGCTATTCCTCTAAGATCAGGAACAAGACAAGGATGCCCACTCTCACTAATTTTATTCAACACACTATTGGAAATTCCAGCAAGAAGCAATTAGACAAGATAAGAAAGAAAAGACATTCAAATTGGGAAAAAAAAGTTAAAACCGTCACTATTTGCAGATGACATGATATTATATATAGAAAGCTTTAAAGACTCTAACAAAAAACTATTACAAGTAATGAACAAATTCAGTAAAGCAGAAGAATGCAAAATTAACAACATACAGAAATATCAAATTGTTATATTGTATACCTAAAAGTAATATAATGTTGTATGTGAATTGACCTCAATAAAAAATACGAAAAAATGCAGACATTACAAAACAAGAAAGATCTCAAATCAACAGCCTGCTTTTACAACTTAAGAAACTAGGAAAAGAAGAACAAACTAAACCCAAAGCTATCATAATTAAAGTAATCATAAGAACTAGAGTAGAGTTAAATAAAGTAGAGAAGAGAAAAACAGAGAAAATCAATGGAACCAAAAGTTTTATCTTTAAAAAGATCAGCAAAATTGACAGACCTTTTGCTAAATGGACTATGTGAAAAAGAAGGGAGAAGATTCAAATTACTAAAATCAGAATTGAAAGTGTATATTTTTATTGATTCTACAGAAATGAAAAGAATTATGTGAGTATTATGAACACCTGTATGCCAACAAATTGGATAAACTTGATGAAATGGACAAATTCTCAGGAATATAAAACCTATAAAGACTAAATCATGAGGAAATAGAAAATCTGAATAGATCTGTAACTAGTAAGGAGCTGAATCAATAATCAAAAATCTCTTGATAAAGAAAAGCCCTGACAAAAAAAAAAAAAAAAAAGACCAGCACTTCTTAAACTTTTTTCAGAAACTGAAAAAGAGGGAATGCTTTCTTACTCATTCCATGAGGACTAGAATTACCCTGATGACAAAGCTGGACAAAGACACTACAAGAAAACTACAGACCAATATCTCTTCTGAACATGGATACAAAAATCCTCAACAACATATTAGAGAAAACCAAATTCAGCAGCATAATAAAAAGATTATACAAAAGGATCAAGTGGAGTGTGTTCTGGAATGTAAGGATAGTTCAACAAATGAAAATCTAACAGTGTAATACACCATATTAACAGAATGAAGGGAAAACAACACATAATCATCTGATGCAGAAAAAGTATTTGACAAAATCCAATCCCCTTTCATGATAAAAACACTTAACAAACTAAAAATAGAAAGAAACTACCCCTACATAAAAAGAAATATACTTAAAATCCATAGCAAACATCATACTAAACGATTAAAGACTGAAAGCTTTTCCTCTAATACCAGGAACAAGGCAAGAATGCCCACTTTCATCACTTCTATTCAACATAGCACTGGAAGTTACAGCCCAAATAATTAGGCAAGAAAGAGAAATAAAAGGCATCTAAATTGGAAAGGAAGAGGTAAAATCATCTCTATTCACAGATGACATGATCTTATCTGCAGAGAACCCTAAAAATTTCACACATAACAGAACTGTTAGAACTAATAAATAAATTCAGCAAAGTAGCAGGATACAAGTAAACACGCAAATATCAGTTGCATTTTTATACACTAACAATAAAAAATCTGAAAAGGAAATCACAGAAACAATTCCATTTACATAGCATCAAAAAGAGTAAAATGCTTCGTAATTAAATTAAACAAGGAGGTGAAAGACTTGTACAGTGAAAACTATAAAACATTGATTAGAGAAATTAAAGAAGATAAAAATAAATGAAAACATAGCCCATATTCATGAATTGGACAACTTAATATTGTTAAAATGTGCATAGTACCTAAAGAAATCTAAAGATTCAATGCAACTGCTATCAAAATCCCAATGATATCTTTTGCAGAAATAGAAAAACCCATCCTAAAATTCATATGGAATGTCAAGGGATCCTGAATAGCCAACAATTCTGGAAAAGATAAACAAAGATTTGTGACCCATACTTCCTGATTTAAAATCTTACTACAAGGCTACAGTAATCAAGAGTGTGGTAGTGGCATAAAGACGGATAAATACACTAATGAATGATATAGAATAGAGCCCAGAAATAAACCACATACACGTTCAAATGATTTTTGTCAAGGTTGCCAAGACCACTCAATGAAGAAAGGATAGTCTTTTCAAAATTGGTGCTGAAAAAATTAGAAATCCAAAATGCAAAATAATGAAACTGGACCCTTGTCTAACAACACATACAAAAATTAACTAAAAATGGATCAAATTTAAATGTAATTCCTAATACTATAAAACTCTAAGGAGAAAACAGGGCAAAATCTTCACAACACTGGATTTGGCAGTAATTTGCTTTGGATATGACACCAAAGGTACAGACAACAAAAGAAAAAACAAACGACTTCGTGTAAACTTTTTTTTTTAAAGATTTTATTTATTTATTTGAGGGAGAGAGAGAGTGCACATGAGTGGGGTGGAGGGGCAGAGGGAGAGCGAGAAACAGACACCCCGCTGATCAGGGAGCCTGATGCAGGGCTCAATCCCAGGACCCTGTGATTGTGACCTGAGCTGAAGGCAGATGCTTAACCGACTGAGCCAGCCAGGTGCCCCAAAACTTTTGAAATGTATACATCCAAAGACATGATCAACATAAATTGGCAATCCACAGAATGGGAGAAAATATTTGCAAATCATATATCTGATAAAGGATTAATATCCAGAATATATAGATAATTCCTAAAACTCAATAACAACAACAAACAACCCAATTCAAAAATAGGAAAAGGAATTGAATAGACATTTCTCCAAAAAGATACACAAATGGCCAGTAAGTACATGTAAAGATGGTCAACACCACTAATCATTCAGGAAATGCAAATCCAAACTACGACGAAGTAACATCTCACACCAGTTAGGATGACTACTTCAAAAAAACCATAAAACAACAAATGTTGGCAACTAGATCCCATGTGCACTGTTGGTAGGAATGTAAAATGACACAGTTTCTGTGGAAAACAATACAGTAATTCCTCAAAAAAGTAAAAACAGAATTGCCATATGATCCAGCAATTCCACTTCAGGGCATATATTCAAAAGAACTGAAAGCAGGGTCTCAAAGATATATTTGTACACTCATGTTCATAGCAGTGTTATTCATAACAGCTAAACATGGAAGTAACCCAGATGTCACTGACAGATTAAAACAAAATAAGCGAAGTGTGGTATATACATACAATGCAATATTTTTCAGCCTTAAAAAGGAAGACAATTCTGGCATGCTACAACATGGATGAACCTTGAGGAAATAATGCTAAGTGAAATAAGCCAGTCACAAAAAGACAAATACTATATGATTCTGTTATATGAATTTCCTAGAGTAGTTAAAATCACAGATATAGAGAGTAGAATTGTAGTTTCCAGGAACAAGTAGCGGAAGAGAATGGGAAGCTATTATTTAATGGATACAGAGTTTCACTTTCACCAGACAAAAAGAGCTGTAGATGGATAGTGATTGTTGATTATTGCCCAACATTATGAATGTATTAATATACACTTAAAAATGGGGGCGCCTGGGTGGCACAGCGGTTAAGCGTCTGCCTTCGGCTCAGGGCGTGATCCCAGCGATCTGGGATCGAGCCCCACATCAGGCTCTTCTGCTATGAGCCTGCTTCTTCCTCTCCCACTCCCCCTGCTTGTGTTCCCTCTCTCTCGCTGGCTGTCTCTATCTCTGTCGAATAAATAAATAAAATCTTTTAAAAAAAATATATACACTTAAAAATGGTTATGATGATAAATTTCATGTTAGGTATATTTTACCATACAAAAAAAAATTTTTTAGAACCAAATTAAAATTCTAGAACTGAAAACAACATCTGAGATTTTCTTAAGAACTGGATTTATTGAAAAGCAGAATAGAGAGGGCATAAAGATCATTGAACTTATAGACAGCTACATCAATGATTATGATCTAATTATCAAATGTGAAGAACAGAAACAAAAAAGATTAAAAAAAAATAAACAGTACCTTAGGGAACTCTTGGACAAAAGCTAAAGGTCAAACATACATGTAATTGCAGTCCCAGAAGAAAAGGTGATAAAAAATGAAGCAGTATTTAAAGAAATAATTGCTAACAAATTCCAAATTTAGTATAAGATAAATTTACAGCTTCAAAAAGTTCAGTGATGCACATGTAGGATAAATATGAAGAGAACCATGCCCAAGCACCTCACAGCCACACTTCTGAAAGAGAAAGGCTTGAAAGCAAGAAAACTGATAGAAGATCAACAACTTGAATGGCCAATAATTCATCAGAAACCACTGAGCCAAAAAACCTTAAAAACACTGAAAGAGAAAACTACCAAACCACAATTCTATGTTCAGTGAAAATATTCTTCAAGAATATAAAAGTAAAATCAAAATAATCAAAGATAAAATAAAACTAAGATAATTCATTGTCAGCAGAAATTCACTACTATCAGAAATGTTAAAGGGATTCCTTCAGGCTGAATGGAAATGAC
The DNA here is from genome assembly GCF_023065955.2 of Ursus arctos. NCBI lineage: Eukaryota > Metazoa > Chordata > Mammalia > Carnivora > Ursidae > Ursus > Ursus arctos. The sequence goes on along the minus strand of NW_026622985.1, from coordinate 30,268,520 downwards.
ACTATATGAAAACTCAGATCTTTGAGAAGGAATGTAAAACCTTGAAAAGGTTTTTAGAAAAAGCAAAGGAAGCAACTATAAAAGGCTGTATTTCCTCTTAATTTCATTAAAATCCAAAGGACCGTTTAAAGCAAATATTACCTTATCTTGTGGGGTTATCATGAGTGTAAGTGTAATACATATAATAGCTACAGCACAGATGGTGGACAGGAAAGGGAGAAATACACATTATAAGTTTACCACATTTGACATTAAATGATACAATATTACTTAGAAGAAAATGCATATGTTAATCTCTAGAGAAATTTCAGAAAAAAAATGCAAGAAGGATAACTAAATAGTCAATAGTCAAACTAAAATAGTATGCAAAAATTATTCAAATAACCTAATAGAAGGCAGGAAACAGAATAGAGGAACAAAAAAAGCAAAGGGGGACAAAAAAGAAACAAATGGACTAACTACGACAATTAAAGGGCAGATAGAACATTTTTTTAAAGAAGAGCAAGACTTAAGGATTCGCCATCTTTAAGAGATCCACTTTAATATACGAACATATATAAGCTGAAGATAAATAGATGAAAAAGACATACCATGTAAAAAATAAACATAAGAAAGCTGATATGGCTATATTAATATCAGACAAAATGAACCACAAGACTATTACCAGAGACAGAGTCACATTTTGTAACAATGGAAAGATCAACTCATCACAAAGACATAACAATCATAAATATGCATGTGCCTAAAAACAAAGCTTCAAAATACATGAAGCCAAAAGCCATAAAACCAGTCTCAAATTTTGCAAAATAATGTCCAATTGAACTGGGAATCAAGACCCCTGAATTTAGCCACTTATCAGCTGACTGACTTTGGGCAATTCATATTATATCTCTGAGACATCGTTTATTTGTCTTAGTATAACAATACCTATGGTCAAGATTTGTTTGGGGGCTTGAAAATAATGAAAGTGAATGACCTAGGATAGCATCTAGCAGTCAACTGGAATCTACGAAATGTTTATCACACGTCTTGAATCAGAATTATTTTCTATTCTCATCACTGCCTAAATCAAGGTAAGAAATGAAGAACGAATAAGGAGTAAGTAACATGTTATTCGGTAACACTGCTGAAACACTTTTGCTGGGGCAGAGGGATAATGGGCTTTAATAATATTATTACAGAAGCAACATGGCCCTTTGTATCTATTTCTCAGCTGAGCTCCTAACCCAAAAGGGACTTTTCCCAAGAAAAGGATCTTCCTGGTCACATCTGTCCATCAGAAGCTAACAAAAGAGCACACATTTCAAATAAAATGAAAGCTGCAGGGCCTGACAGCAGCCAGTCAGGAGGCTAATAAATAAACAGGGGGATTAATAAACCACGCAGCCAGCATTTTCTACAGCATATTAGCAGGACGCAAACTCACTGTAGAGTTTACCTAAGTTACGGTATTTGCAGTCAATTCTGAGCATTTGTTAATAAAAAATGAGAATTTTTGACAACTAATAATAAAAATAATGACTATCACAATATCAAACTGGAGTACCAGAATGACATGGGACACACATAAGTGGGAAGGAAAAGACAGAATTTCACAAGGAGAAATGCCACTTAAAAAAAATAAAGTTTAAAAAAAAAGTTAACTCTTCAGCAGCATCATATTTAAAAGCTAAGAGGATACATAGGTACTGATGTCAGAAGGCACCTTATAATATTCAGTTTATTGCATATGTTTTCATAATATCAATGAATATTAAAAATTACATGGGTTTATTCCTAAATACATGTTCACTCTCAACCACTATTTTTGTTCTCTTAATAAATTCCCAAGGTAGATAACTGAGCCTATTATTGATATTTCTGGATGGCCCTCAACCTGAAAACAGTTAGGTAGAAGTCTGATGCTCAGAGCGATCAAAGACAGAATATTTTCACATTGCTTGCTTCTTTCTGGGGGTGCTATATATGAATTACCCCCCCAGAAGGATCTTTTTAACACAAGATAGTACATTCCTATTCCACAGTCATGTCTGATAGTTCTTATACTAGTAAAATGATGAAAATCTAGCATTCATGACAAGATACTAAGGCTTACACATTAACCAAATTTTCCTAGTTTCTAGAAACTTAAAAGTTGTTATAAGGGAATCTCTACTTTTCTGCAGAAAAGATAATTACCTGACATAGATGCAACCTCTGAAAGACCTTGGGGAAAAAAACACATACATCAACCTGTCATACTGTGATTTCTTGATAGGTCAAATTTCACTCCCAATGGCTTGCCAAGTGCTGAGCATATTACCACTTGCTATATAAGTGTAAAATAACATTAGCTTCAGTAATAACTCAGGCTCTACCCATGACTTTATAGGAAATCAAGCCCATGACAACTTTTTCATGAATCTGAGTTACTAATTCAATGGGAAAATTATAATTCTACCACAATAATTTATATACAATATATATTAATCTTAATGATTGATTTCCTGGTAATGAAAAAATACATGCTTAAGTGAATAGTCATAAGCAAAAGAACAATGTAGTTCTGTCATTCATGCTGGTATTGCGTATCTTCTATAATGTCAGTAACTTAAAACCATCTGAAAATAGTCCGTGTATTTCCATCTAACATACACATAGGCCACTGTGATTTTCTGCATCAGCTATAGATCCAAAATCACAAAATCCCTTAGAGATATTAAGGAGTGTAATGTGATGGCACTGACCTGCTGAGTGATGAACTAAAGAGGATATCCTATATGTGGCCAACAGTGAAAATTTTTATTTTTCCTTGAGCTTAAAGCCCACGAATGAATCACTTGATCTCATTAATATGGTTGCTAGAAATTTTGTAAAAGTGGTACTAATAGACTATACTGGCAAACAGTAACCATAGATATGGTGGCTCTGTTTGAGTCTAAATATCAGGCAACCTAAGGGGCAGAATCAGTAGCATGTTAGTAAGAGCTCCATAGGTGCGAGTGAGAGTCACTAAGCAAAGTGCTAGATTATACGTCACTCACAGAACACTTCAGGCCAACCCGCAGGAAGAATCAACAGGGGCATTTCTTTATGGACTAGCATAGTGTATGCATAGTTAAAATGCTTCCAAGTTTTATAATTGCCATTTGTAACATGGAGAAATAAGGTCAACAAGAATCAAATGACTGTCCAATTTCACACAGCAAGGCAGTTATGAAGCTGAATCTAGCCAACAGGAGAGAAAATTTATAGCTTTCAAATACCTGAAATATATCTGATGTGGTATAGAGCTGTTGCTTCATGCTGAGCTACCATTTGGTCTTTACTGTAGCACATTAAAAAAATAAATAAAAATTCAAAAAGTAAAAAAGCAAAACAAGACAAAAAACCCTCACAAACCTCTACCAAATGCACTATCGCCTTTGGATTTTCTTAAGACATAACCATTGGAAATGTTTATTTCAGCAATAAATGTGGTACTTTTCTTCCATGTTCCCACTGCTTTTGTTGGGTAAAAGCTTACATTTTACCATAGATGAACCCTTAAATGAAGGAAATGCACAAATTTTCCTTCAATACTTTAGTTCAAGTAGCATTAGGAATGTAATTATTGTTTTTGCACATACTCCAGTAAATGTTCTCTTCAAATTTGCTTGAAAAAACTATGTAGCATTTCATATTTCAAAAATGAAAGTTCTTTTTTAAGAAGTCAGCTAATAGTTTTTACCTATAATGGGCAAATCACTTAGATTTAGAACTGAATTACGGTACCCTGACTCTCTAAACTTACTTTTTTATACTGCTTTAATTCACTACATTTTAAAAATAGGTAGAGTAGCTAAAGAAAACTAGTTAGAAAATAGAAGGGAAAAACAACTTTCTTATTATAGTAGCAGCATTGTGTTTAATGATTAGATGATTTCAGGCATAAAAATGAGACTTTACCTTCCATGTAAACTAGAAACATCTACCTTCCACACAAACTATAAACATTATATACTTATTATATATACATTTAAAATATAGATATATATAAAATAGTTGTTATTCTTTAATTCACTAGCTAGTCAGTAGAGCATCCTATTATATAGTACTTCCTCCTTAAATTAGTACCTTCATGAAAATTATTTGCAATTTTTTATCCCATCTGATATAGCAAAGAACCACATTTTATATATGCAAAATGGAAATTTTCAAAGAAAATCATTTTGATAAAGGTGCATAATAGAAGCATGCATTAGTTTTTTATTTCTGACTAGCCATTAAAAATAGGTTTTCTCAATTACCAGAAATCATTATATATCCATATTTGTAATTTTATTTTCCAGGTTGAATATGAACCCAGATTCTTTTTTTTTTTTTTTGTAACCCAGATTCTTGAAAATTTTGTCATTAGCTTGATATCTCTAAAAACTATGTTTAAATCTTAAAAAATAACCAATGAATAATTGTTGATGAAAACATTATTTTGCCCACAAAATGATGGACAAACGCTTAGCACTTTGCAAACCATTAGTGGTAAAGTTTGACCTACTAAGAAATCAAAATCTGACAGTTTGACGTATATCGTCATTTCTTGAGTCATGTAGTCAGTATTTATTTTATTACGAATTAGGTAAATGCTATTCATGACTGATCTACATAGTATACTATATCTATTTTTCCTTTCTTGCACAAAATATTATTTTTCACTTAATAGTCTATGTATTTATCACCATTAGTCCCTAAACAATGCCTCAATTACGTAAATCTTGACTCAATATATTTAAACACATCAGGAACCCTAACAGTTCGTCTTCACAGAGACATCTCTGCCAGACACCTCTGACTTGCTCCAGCTGGTCAAGTTGCTCTGCAGTTACCCTCCTTATATATTTTTTCTCTCCCATCCTGAGATTCCCTTTACCTCTCCTTGACCTAGGTCCCCAATTTACTGGATCCTGCATATTCTCTTTTCCTCAGTTTATTCTCTGTTTGAGGCAGAGCACACACTTCAGTAGTTTCCTAGAAAAGGATGAAGGAAAGTTTTTTTTTTTTAATATCTTGCATGTCTGAAATGTCCTATTTTTACTTTTACATCTGATTGATAGTATAGAATTCTAGCTTGGAAATAATTTTCACTGGAAATTTCCAAGACCGTCTTCTACCTTCCAGCATTGCTGAGAAGCCAAAATCATTCTGCTCCTTAATCTTTTGAAGGAAACACATATTCTTTCTCTCTCTGAAAATTTGTACAGTTCTCTTCATGGAGCAGGTGCTTTCCCTTGAACAGATAGAACAAGAAGCATATTGTGATCAGTTGTCTCTCCAGCCTATGATTTACCTGTTTTGGCTCTCTCAAATTGCTTGCATGCTTAAGGAGAGAAGCCAAAGGAGTTAATTTGTGTCTTAAATATCTCATAAATCAAAAAAGGAATGATCTCAGAAGGAACACATCCTGGCTAAGGCTCTAATTAGTATTTGTCCCGATTCTCCTCACCATCAAAACCAGGGACTATTCTTCATTGGGCAGGCGAACTCCCACTAGGTTGTTACTTTGGGATTTCGTACTCATTGGCTTATTTAATCCTAAAATCCAATCAGAGGAACAGAGGTCTATTTTGGGAGTAATGAACATTTCACTGTGCTTAGAAACACAAAGCTTAATAATACTGAAAGCCAACACTTTATTCCAGTGGTCAGGTCATGGTGACCAACTCAGAATAATCTCTAAATCACTCTAATAACCATATGCTGATGATGCCTTGCAGGGCCCCTTTTCCCACAGAGAAATATTCAAAAAGATTTTTCTTTCATTTTGCACATTATTTTTTATTGAAGTGTAGTTGACATACAATATTATATTAGTTTCAAGTGTACAACATGGTGATTCAACATTTATAAACATTATGAAGTGATCCCCATGATAAATCTAGCTACCATCTGTTACCATACAAAGTTGTTACATATTATTACATACTATCAAAAAGATTTTTAAAAACACACACAGAGAGGAATTATAAAGAGAAGCACCTAGATGAAGGCCCAGGATATTAGTCTATTCTATCCTTTTCTCCATTTTATCTGCAAAATTATGGATTTTTTACATGGTTTCAGAAACAGCAAAAAATAAATCAATGTTCAGGGTAATGAATCAGAAGATAAACTAGGCATGTCTTTGAGATTCAATATATTTCATTTGCTTTATTGATAATATTCTTTTTAAAAATTCCAGACAAGAGGTCTCAGAACTCTTAATTCAGTGTTTTTATTATTTAGCATAATTTAAAGATTATCTTCTGTACATATTATCATGTGGACTTTGGAAGCAAAACAATGAACCCTGCTCTCTTCACAGTTTCCTGCAGAACTTTCTATATACTTGGTTTTCCTTATGCTTCAATGAAATCTTTATGTTCTAGAGAATAGTAAAGTAACTCATTTGTGGGAGTTTTTCTAATTATCCAAAGAAAAAAGAGCTTTATTTCTTTTTTCAGTTGAACAAATAATACACAGTATGCACACGATAGAAGTCATCTTCATTTGTCTACCTCATAATATTTAATTCTCACTTGACTACCGCACAGTTAATATTTTTATTCACATTTTGACAAATTCAAAAAACTGAAGCTCAGAGAGATTAGGTAACATGACCCGCATTCCAAAGTTATAAGTGGCAATGTTAAAATTTGCATTCAAGTTTTCTTTTATCTCAAATTCTTATGCTTTTCCAGTTTTGATGAGTAGATTTAAATAGAGTATGATGATGTTTGCTTGGCTTTCACTAATAGAACATTTAAATGTTCAAGACATTTTCCCTCCAACGGAAAAAAGGTGTAAGTTTAAAAAATTGCTTAAAACTTTACAACAATTACGAAAGTATAGAAAGGTCCTTAATAATATTAAATGGCCAGATATATCACTTTTATGATAGAATGCATTCTTCTTCTAAAACTGGTGAACCAGGAAATTCAGATAAGACCCTGACTAAAGATCCAGACTGAGAACAAGCATTTTCTCCAGAGATTCTGATAAAATACAAGTATAGAAGTAATCATCAAGAATATGGGTATGGGGTATCACGAGGAGGTCAAGAAATTTAACACTTTTGTGGAAGATGGAAAGCATACTGGAGTGTTTCTCTTGATAAAAACAGGAGAAAGAATACACCATATAGTGACCACAGGACCAGAGTTGCTCCCTTTGTCTGGTGAAACCCCAAAGGCAGCAGATGCAGTGGAGGGGTGGGAAGAGATATGGGTCTGAAAACAGTGAAATTAAGTGCAGGTATGTGCACCAAACAACTGGGGCAGATATGCCCTCATTCTTCTCCTCTATCCCAACTCAGGACACAGGCATCTGACACTTACCCCAGTCTTATCCCAATCCTAAATGACTCCTCACTAAAGAAATGATCCCAAAAGCTAGTGCATACATCAGCTTCCTAGAATAATATTCTCCTCATTCTGACATCTGAGGGCCTAAAGCCTGATCTCCAACTCCCCACTTGTTCATTCTGTCTAGAGTCAGTACTGGAAACAGAAACCATTCTGGATTGGCTTTTCTTTGGGGGCGGGGGAATTAAATAAAAGAAATTCGGTGATTATAAAAACAATGGAAGTGAAAGAGGAGCAAGATCTACAATTAGCTTTCAGACAAGACTCTCAGAACAGTAAGGAACCAATACATAAGAACACCTGCTACTTCTGCAAAAAGCAGAACTATGAAAACTATTGAGCTCGTGAACATACAGATCAGAAAACGGGAATCAGGAAAGACCTGCTGCCTATTCCGACAAGCTCCAGAAAGCTGCAGACGAGAGCCTGGAACATTCCTGCAGAGGTGCACCTCCAGCACCTTTACTGCCAACAGAAAATAGCTAAAAAAGAGCAAGAAGAAGGTTTTTTTTTTTATCTAATGTGCAGAATCAACTTTGCTCCCAGAATCCTGGCCACTGGGGAGTCTCAGGGAAGAGACAGTGTTTTGTTTTCCAGTCAGTGCAAAAAATAAGACTCACTAGAAGAAGGTGCAACTAGACCATATCCCCCGAACTCACCCCCAGGAAGAACTTGTGAACACTGCACTCCATTGCCTTATCCCACCGGGAGCTCCCAATCAGGGTATCAATCATGGCAGAGACCTGAAAGGAAACCACATCAATTGTGTCAAGAGCAAAAAACACCCCACACCACCCCTCCTCCCTTCATGGAATCAGCATTAAGGACAACCAAAGATCATGAGGCATAAGAGGAGAACCAACACTGTAAAAGAGAATGATGATCAAAATAAGAAAATGGGAAATTTAACATCACTCAGGAAGCAGAAGAGACAGCTCTAACATGATCAGGGAGATGAACTAAAGCTAGGATTCTTGGGAAAAGTGTCAAGTAGAGAACATGAAAACATTCTTAGAGATTTATGCTAAAACTGCTAAAATTGAACAGCATAAAGTATTTTAAAGCATAGAGAGGAAATTATGGACAGAAAATATAAATGAAAAGAGGTAAATAAAAGACCAATCCGAGAGATACAGCCTCCAAGGAGCAGGGGTTCTGGAATTAGAGAACACCCTCAAATGTAGCCCACCCAGAGAGCATCCAGGCCAGACTAGAGCAGAAAGATAGAGGGTCTTCAGGAGGAACAAATTCCGGGAAAAGGAGAACTCCTCACACTAGGTAGTATAATGTTAAACTAGAGAAGCTAGAAACACTTCTAAGAGCAATACAATTTTAGTAACATTGTTATAGAAATCTAATCCTAGCACACTATTCAAAAGTAAACAACAATATAAATGCTGCTCAATGATTCCTCACTTTTAGAGTCAACCCAAAATTACCCAGTTTTTAAATGTCAGCACAGACGTATAAAATAGTACATGGACCAAATAAAACACACATGTGGGATGAGTCCAGGCCCTGGGCCCAGCCAGCAACCATCACAGCCATCAGCCGACAGAACCTTCAAAATGGTGGTCTCCAGCCAGAAGTTTTCTGAAGTTGTATTTAATTTAAGAAGTTTGTAACCATTACTATGTTTGATCCAGAAAGTCAGGTTGGGGAGGAAAAGCATAGATAATATGGTTGTGGTTTCAGAAAAAGAATGTAAATGTCAACACTTTGAAGAAAATAAAAGTAAACCTATAGTTGACTGATCGTGGAAGACAGAAGTGGGGAAGGTGAAAGAAAGGGTAGGGACATTGGAGTCCTTGTCTTGTGAGTGGAAAGCCATGAGACACTGGTGGTAAGTTGCAAGTATACACACAAAAAATACAAGTGTAAACATTATATTAGAATTACTGAAAAGATCAACAGAAGAATTTAAAATAATGAAACTATAAATATTTGAAAGGAAGAGGACCAAATGTGAGCCAAATCCTCATTTTTCAGAGAAGGTGTCAACAGATGATTATTAAACACCTGCTCTGTGGGGCTCCTGGCCGGCTCAGTCAGAAGAGCATATGACTCTTGATCTTGGGGTCATGAGTTTGAGCCCCATGTTGGGTGTAGAAATTATTAAAAATAAAAAAAAAAAACTTAAAAAAAAAAACACTATTCTGTGCCAGGCACTAGGCCAGGTGCAAGGAGACAGTATTATACACAGGAGCAGGAGGGGGAATCTGACCATGACTGAAGAAATAGAGGTAAAATATATATCATCTAGGGCTATGGAGGTAACCATTAAGAAATACCAAAACAAGCACAGTAAACAAGGTTGCCTGTGGGTCATGGTATTACTGATGGGGGTGGGGGGTTGTGGAGAAAGAAGCTGTTCTTTCCCTGAAATGCTCTGTGTACTATCTAAGAGGCCACTATGGCTGAAACTGCAATGTCGCCCCTTCACTGACAGGCAACTGTTTCAGCTGCAGAAAGCCAATCCTCCCAGAGTAATATAGCTTCCCAGGCAGCCACACTTAATGAATGACTTATCCTGAAGTGGGCTTGGCCATCTCAACCCAACTTGGAACCGATCACTCTTCAGAGGCACTCTAGATCCTGAGAATCAGCGGATACTGTCATTGGGACTTCACTTCTATATGTTTCTGCTTCCCTTCATGCCCTTCCACAAGGGTTAATCCCAATGCTGTTCAGTAATAATCTATACACTACGCTCTGTCTCAGAATCTGCTTCCCAGGAAACCCATCTCTATGACAACCATTTGGTGGAGGCATTACGTTGATAAATACAAGTTTAAATGCCAGAAGAGAACCAGTGATGGCTTATTCATTGTAATATACAACAAATGAGTAATTAGCCACTAAAACAGAATATTTGTGACAACAGAATTTGCTTTCACTTTTATTAACATAAGTTTCATTTTGTTTTATTCCATTTTGTTCTCTTTTGTATTTTGGTCAAGGAAGGACTGCTTTTTACCAAATATTTAACCCCAAATATGAAATTGGAGTGTTATTTTGGATACACAAAAAACATTACTGGGTTTTTATTACTGTGCATTTCCTTTGTATTATACACTTTAATTCCATCAATACTTTACCTCATGACAAGATATTGTTCCTGACTGGGCAAAAGAACACATTTCAGTTATGCAATATGTTAACTCATACGTATGTATGTAACTTTACCACCAAAGGATAGTAAATTCTTTTTTGCAGTGTTATCTCAGCAAGGCAAAGATTGTAGCTCCATTATTTATGTATCTGATTCCTAAATATTTCATATAAGGCAGATGGCCAATAAATTTTTAAAGCATGAATGAATGAATGAAAGAATGGACTTGCGTCATACAATATTTCATCCAGAAATCTTTATACAATTATTAGCGACTTCTTGCTATGTTACTAATGATATTCTAAGTTCTAGGTATGTCAACCTCCTTGCAGTTCCTACACACTACAAGTCTCTGTTTCTCAATAATTAAATTCTTAAGTATTTATTAAATAACTACTCTGGGCCAGGCAGTATGCTGGTGTTGAGGATATAATAATGCTCGTGGGGTGGAAGGAGCAATGCTTGAAATGCATCTCGTTGTTCACTCTCTCCCTTCTGCCTGGAACACTACATGGTTTTGAATTTCTGGCAAATTTTTATTCTTCCAACATAAAGTGGTGGTTAAGAGTATGGATTCAGACTACCAGCATTCAAAGCCTTGTTCCATAGTTACTAGTTATGTGACTTTGAGCAAGTTCCTTAACCTCTAAGTGTGCAATTGTCTCATATTTAAAACACGGATAATAATCATATCTACCTCATACGGTTGTTAAAGAATTAAGTGGTGTAATGTATGTAAAGGTCTAGGTTAGTTCCTAGTTCATAACTGTTTAATAAATGTTAGCTATTATTGCCAAGATTACGATGCCCTGTTGCTAGAAAAAGTTGAATGCTGACAACAAATTCTAAGATATATTAGCTGCCACCAATGTGAGTGACTTTAGATCATCAACAAATCTTTTATTATTTTTTATAAAAAATATATTTTTTATAAAAAATTTTTTTGATCTGAAAAAAATATTATCTAGTATGTACAATAGAGCATTAATAATCAAGCTAGCTTACCATATTATCCAGAAATCACTACAATGTTGTGGAAGCACTAGAAAGAACAGCAAAATTTGGAAAGGAGAAAAGGAAGAGAACCCACATTGTTCTAGGTTTAAGGAAGCAAGTGTTTTGAAGCATATTCACCTTGCTTTAATTACTTCTTCCATCACTTCTGTGAAGTGATGTAAAGCTTCCACAGTTGTCCTCATTGGAACTCTGAAGACCCAAGAGTTAGCAACATTATATTGGTCTCATGGTTTCCTTTTATTATGGAATAAAACCAGTACTAGAAACCAGAATGTACAGCTTCTTGTCAAATGTTCTCTCTACTACCCAAAGTTCTTACATATGCACACACAGGATTTTAAATCAAAGCTTTAAAACGTTCTTTCCTGGGTCAAACTTAGATGCTCTAGACGGTGGGATGCCTGGGTGGCTCAGTCGGTTAAGCATCTGCCTTTGGCTCAGGTCATGATTTCAGGGTCCTGGGATCAAGTCCTGCAATGGGCTCCTTGCTCAGCAGGGAGACAGCTTCTCCCTCTGCCTGCCATTCTCCCTGCTTGTGCTCTCTCTCTCTCTCTGACAAATAAATAAATAAAATCTTTTTTAAATGATCTAGATGGTTAGTCACTGTGGTATCACTTATGTGAGTGCACAGATGTGCAGTCTCTCCATCAACGCAGCACAGAGTTCCATAGGAGGGATGATGTGGAAACATGTGTTGTCAGGAAGACAGTGGATTGCTACTCCTTTCTGCCTCCACTTCCAGTCAGGCAATCGATCACAGCATGTATTAAGCATCAATCATATGCTCATTCTGTAGGTAATCTAAGATATTGAACCTGATCTTAATTTACCAGCAATTTAGCTGAATGCCAAACTCTTCACATGAAACAGTGAGTATTGTTTGGATGAATAATAGTTTTTCTCCTTGGGGGTCTTGGATTCAAGTGCCTTATCTGTGGTAACATCTACCTTTCAGAGTTGTTATTAGAACATTGTCTAGTGCATAACAAGAGCTTAGGAAATAGTAGCTGGTGCCAAGGACAATGTGGGTATCTGTAAATTTTGCTAAATTTTGAATAGTTTAAGCCTGTGGGTTCCAATGGTAATGACATGCTCATGGAAGTATTAATGTGCATTAGTTTGATGTCCATTTTCAGAGAAAGAGCTAGTATCAGAATTTTTTTCCTGAAAGAACCTTCTGTATTCCTTTTTAGGGCCACCATAATAAAATGCCACAGACTGAGTGTTTGAAACAACAGAAATTTATTTTGTCACAGTTTTGGGGACTAGGAGTCAAAGATCAAGGTGTCAGCAGGTTTGACTTCTTCTGAGGCCTCTCTCCTGGCATACAGATGGCTGCATTCTTGTGTGTTCCCCTGGTTGTCCCTCTGTGTGTCCAAATTTCTTCTTATAAGGACTCCAGTCATATTGGATTATGGCTCACCCTCAAGACCTCATTGTAATCTAATCACCTCTTGAAAGACCTTACTTTCAAATATGGTTACATTCTGAGGCACTAGGGCTTTGGACTTCAGTATATGAATGTGAGGACGGCACAATTCAGACCATCACACCTTCGCAAGGTGGAACAGCCTCACAGAGATGGATTATGTACAACAAGCATTATTATTGCCTTGTTGAAGGACCCAAGTGGAAAAGAAAGGATAAGAGAGATAAGGAAACTCTGACCATTGCAGAAGAAAGTGGCACACACTTAAAGTACGGAAGAGTGCCTTGACACTCTATGGATGGATCTGCAGGAGATTTAGTCAATACAGAGGAAGGAGGAATGGAATTTCCCTCAGTAGGTCTCAGTAGGTGTGACTGCAGGGCAAGGAATGAGAACATGTCCTCATACCTCAGTGTCTGGAGAGATGATCATTGGAATAAGTCATCTCCTTCTTACAGGCCAGGACTGCTTTCTTTTCAGAGTTACCAGGCAACAGAGAAGAGGGTGCCTAATAGCATTTGGGGTGTCCATGCACTCAGGGTCTAGAAATGCCCAGGCAAGATAACTATGCCGATACTTTAAAAATACACTTACATTTCTTTTTTTTTAATTTATGTTCAGTTAGCCACTATATAATACATCATTAGTTTCTGATGTAGTGTTCGATGATTCATTAGTTACATATAACACCCAGTGCTTATCACAACACGTGCTGTCCTTAATACCCATCACCCAGCTACTCCATTCCTCCAGCCCCCTCCCCTCTGAAACTCCCAGTCTGTTTCCTGGGGTCCATAATCTCTTATGGTTCATCTCCCTCTCTGATTTCTCCCCCTTCAGATTTCCCTCCCTTCCCCTATGGTCCTCCATGCTATTGCTTACGTTCCGCGTATGAGTGAAACCATATGATAATTGTCTTTCTCTGCTTGACCTACTTCACTTAGCATAATCCCCTCCAGTTCCATCCATGTCTATGCAAATGGTGGGTATTCATCCTTTCTGATGGCTGAATAATATTCCATTGTATATATGGACCATATGTTCTTTATCCATTCATCTGTTGAAGGGCATCTCAGCTCCTTCTTCTAAGAATGAACAATTATGAAAGTGTCATTGCAGGTGTCACCACCAAGGGCTATTTTCCAGAGTGACCTTAGGCACCAGCAATATGGTGGTGCTCCGCAGAAGCTGTAATATGCAATGATTAACACTCCAGGCTCTTGCTCCAACGTTGCTGGCTCACCATCAGAAGTGATACTTATTACTGGGTGGCTTTGGGCAAATTCCTTGACCACCATTTCCCAACACCTTCATATCTCAAATGGGAATAATAGGGAAGCCTGGGTGGCTCAGATGGTTAAGTGTCTGCCTTCGGCTCACTCATAATAGCAGGGTCCTGAGATCGAGCCCCATGCTGGGCTCCCTGCTTCTCCCTCTCCCTCTGCCTGCCGCTCCCCCTGCTAGTGCTCGCTCGCTCTCTCTCTCTGTCAATAAATAAATAAAATCTTAAAAAAATAAAATAAAATAAAATGGGAATAATACGGATTCTTTCCTCACTGAGTAGCCTGAGAATTACATAAGTTAAAATGTGTAAAGTGCTCCCTCGGCTCTTTGGGCAACTAATATTTGATAAAGCAGGAAAAAACATCCGGTGGGAAAAAGACAGTCTCTTCAATAAATGGTGCTGGGAAAATTGGACAGCTACATGCAAGAGAATGAAACTTGACCACTATCTCACACCATACACAAAAATAAACTCCAAATGGATGAAAGACCTCAATGTGAGACAGGAATCCATCAAAATTCTAGAGGAGAACATAGGCAACAACCTCTACGACATCGGCCAAAGCAACCTTTTTCATGACACATCCCCAAAGGCAAGAGAAACAAAAGATAAAATGAATTTATGGGACTTCATCAAGATTAAAAGTTTCTGCACATCCAAGGAAACAGTCAGAAAAACTAAGAGGCAGCCCACGGAATGGGAGAAGATATTTGCAAATGACACTACAGATAAAGGACTGGTATCCAAGATCTACAAAGAACTTCTCAAACTCAATACACGAGAAACAAATAAACAAATCAAAAAATGGGCAGAAGATATGAACAGACACTTTTCCAATGAAGACATACAAATGGCTAACAGACACATGAAAAAATGTTCAAAATCATTAGCCATCAAGGAAATTCAAATCAAAACCACACTGAGATACCACCTTACGCCAGTTAGAATGGCAAAAATAGACAAGGCAAGAAACAACAATTGTTGGAGAGGATGTGGAGAAAGGGGATCCCTCCTACATTGTTGGTGGGAATGCAAGTTGGTACAGCCACTCTGGAAAACAGTGTGGAGGTCCCTTAAAAAGTTAAAAATTGAGCTACCCTATGATCCAGCCATTGCACTACTGGGTATTTACCCCAAAGATACAGACGTAGTGAAGAGAAGGGCCATATGCACCCCAATGTTCATAGCAGCAATGTCCACAATAGCTAAATCGTGGAAGGAGCCGAGATGCCCTTCAACAGATGACTGGATTAAGAAGTTGTGGTCCATATATACAATGGAATATTACTCAGCTATCAGAAAGAACGAGTTCTCAACATTTGTTACAACATGGACGGCACTGGAGGAGATAATGCTTAGTGAAATAAGTCAAGCAGAGAAAGACAACTATCATATGATTTCTCTCATCTATGGAACATAAGAACTAGGATGATCGGTAGGGGAAGAAAGGGATAAAGAAAGGGGGGGTAATCAGAAGGGGGAATGAAACATGAGAGACTATGGACTATGAGAAACAAACTGAGGACTTCAGAGGGGAAGGGGGTGGGGGAATGGGATAGACTGGTGATGGGTAGTAAGGAGGGCACATATTGCATGGTGCACTGGGTGTTATACACAACTAATGAATCATCGAGCCTTACATCGGAAACCGGGGATGTACTGTATGGTGACTAACATAATATAATAAAAAATCATTAAAAAAAATGTGTAAAGTGCTAAGAATATTTCATTACCAAGAAATCCAGAGCAAAGAAATCAATCTCACTAGAGGAGGGGAAACTTCCAAGATGTTCATTGTCAGATACAACAAATAAAAATACTGGGTGCCCAGTGAAAATGTATTGTCATATAATAGTAACTATTTTTAGAATAAGCATGTCCCAAATATTGCAGGGGCACTCTTACACTAACCATTTGTCGTTAACCTGAAATTCCAACTAAGTGGGCATCTTGTATTTTATCAGGCAACCCTAAAGGAAGCATACTGAGTGATAATGGGAAAGAACATCAAAGAGCAAAATACCTTGAAAGTCATAGTTGTTTAATACACACATGCCTTGGGGCCGCTTGAATGATTTGGTAGAGCCAAGGGGCTACCATGTAGAGAAACTGTGATAGAAACAGAACATTTGGATTGATGATGCATTAGGAAAACTAAGTACCTATTTAAAAGCCAAGGAGAAAAATGAATTACTAAGCATCATGAAAGTAGCCACTGAATTATCATCTCAGTTCTCCAGTAGAATTTATGCATTAGAAGACATTCAATAAAAACTTGATACATGAAATATAAGTGAATAATGAAACAAATAAAGAACAAATACTTCAATGAATGAAATATATGAGAATAGTGAAATAGAAAGTATAGAATAAATGAAAGGGACCATGGATTCGGGGAGATAAGTGAGGAATGGCTTGTGGGAATCTAGCTGAAGGAAATGAAGAACAATCTAGAATAGATGGAGTTGAAATGGAGAGAAAAGTTTCTAAAGACATTTCAAGATAAAAGTCACAGGACAGGGGAACTATGCACAAGCTTGACTATCATCATCCAGCTGTGAATACTCTCCTCAGAAATGTGTTGGTTCAGTTGCCTCGGACTTGGTATAAGATACATTCTATGGGAAAAAACATTTCATTTGAATCCCTCAAGGTTTCCCATTCCAAGGACTCTGGGAAGAGAACAATAACAAAACAAAACAAAACAAAACAAAACAAAACAAAACAAAAGTTGTTGCTATTGTTGTTGTTTGCTTTTTTTAAGCATGAAAGTTTAATCATAATCAAAAGTAAATATTCATTAGACAGTGAAGAGTCACACTGTTTCCAAGAGGACTTCTAAAAGTAAAAGGTAGGATGTATGTACATGACATTTGAGAGTCCCAATGTAGATAAGTTTCATCAAAGACTGTTGTTCCAGTATTCTGATCTGTACACATACCAGACATTTCCAAACACTCTCTCCTCTTGAATATAATACAAGAGAAAAAATACAGTTCAACCTATTCGAAGTGGCAAATCACAAAGGATTTTCCCTTTTAACGGGTACACACTTAGTGTTTATTAATGCCGTAGCATCACAACTGCTAACGCACAAACCAACAAAGGAATAAAAGGAATTGAAAGAAAGTAAAGTCATCATAAGTCTTCATATAAATGAAGTATGTCTCTCATTAGCACAGAGAGGTTTCAATTTTGAAGTTGGTCGGAAATTAGTTGACATTTCTTTAAACTTGACAGCTATGGAAAATGTGCAGCAGGAATAATTTGATATTTATTAAAAATAAGTATTATCATTAATAGGATTGAGTGATTTAGAATTCACAGAGAAATTGCAGTGGTTTATTTTTTTAAATATTTGATGGTTTTGGTATATCACAAAACAATTTTTAAAAGCATTGTTCTATAATCTTCAAACTCATTTATTTCAAAAAAAAAATGTAATCGTGTTTCTGATGCAATTAACCCTAGCTCAATTTTTGAACACTAATTGGTCTCATTAGCACAGATTTTTTACTTTTAACTCAGAGGGGGACAAAAGCTTTTCCAAAAACCCCCAAATAGTTATAGGGTTGAACTTTGAAATTTTCTCTGTGGAACTTCTAACAGAAAAGCAGGTTGTCTGATACCACACATTTAGTTGGATGGCATGAACGTATTGCTACAATCCCCAAAATGATCAGGCTTGACATTCACACTGTCCCACTTTCATCCCCCTCACAGTTTTGCCAAAGGATGTTGTTCTCTCACTGTCGCATATTTAGAAATCCAGTTTCATATTTTCTGAGTATTTTATAATCCAGCACTTTAGGAGTACAAGTGCAGCAAGGACAGAACAGAATTAAAGCAGAGAGCCAAATGGAAACACCAACAAGAGTGCTTCCACCACTATTTCTCCCTCAAAAGCATGGGCCAATTAAGTCTCTAGCAGTGACATGAAAGTGGAACGTTCAAGTTCAGCTCGTATTCTGTGATGAAATTAAGTACTGGCTGCTACTATCAGCCAACTAACATTAGGAATACTCAAAATGAGGAGCTAATAATCAAAAGAATGCAAAGAAAAAATATCTTTCAAACACTTAGGCTTATAATCTCACACTTAGACCCCACAAAATGTTGAGTTCCCTCAAAAAGGACTGCTAATATTGTTACAAGAGAGTCAGAAAGCAATAATAGTAATAAACCAAACTTTGTTTTTACCTACTCAATATTTATTAAACCATAGTTCAATGTGTTGGGAATATATTATTAATAAAAGTATATTAATTAATATATTACATTAAGTCTGGTACATAAATAAGTCTTAATATGGTTTCAAGAAGCTATTAACATAAAACCTAGTTAGAAGTACACACGTGAGGGGCACCTGGGTGACTCAGTTGGTTAAGCGACTGACTCTTGGTATCGGCTCAGGTCATGATCTCAGGGTTGTGAGATGGAGCCGCGGGTGGGGCTCCACGCTTGGCATGGAGTCTGCTTGGGGTTCTCTCTCTCCCTCTCCTTCTGCCCCTCCCCCCTTTTCTCTCACTCTCTTAAAAAAAATTTTAAAAAGAAGAAGTACACACACAATGATGGTCATGGGTGCCACACCATGAGTGCAGATGCTATGTAAGTCAACAAAGTTTAGTTCTTAGCCTGTGAAAACATCAACATTAGTTACCTAAGTTAATATATCTTCCTAAATTAAAGAGCTTATTTTCCAATAGAAATATCATGTTCCTATGACATTAAGGACAATCAAACATAATAAGTCACCGGAAAAAATAAATTAAAAAATGAGACATTTCAACGTGAAAAGAAAAAAAAAGGCTAATATGCCATATACCTAAATTCAGAATCTAAGCCTTGCTTCAAATGACTGTATAGTTCATCAGGGGAAATGACTGGTATCTAAAAAGCTATAATACAAGCTAGAACATGATTAAATGCCATAAAAAAGGACCAGAATATGAGATGGAAGTTCCAAGAAGGAAGTGAAGGTATCCAGTTAGGAAATGTGCCACATTCCATGGGGAGAAAGCATCTGAGTGTGTGTTGGAGCCTTTGGGAGTGTTAGGACTCTCTGGGCTGAGAGGGAGTTCTATGCAGAGGGAATGCCGTAAGCAAAGCTACAGAAGTGAGAAATTCTGAGACATGTACCACCAGGTCCAGAGAACAGTTCCATTGGCAAAACGTGCTCTGTATAAAGGGGAAATATGAGTAATAACAGTAGGGAAATAGTGAGAACATATAGGAAAATAAAATTTCCCTGATTTCTCAGTGTTCCTACAAAAAGCCTACCCTCTTGAGACATAGAAATAAAAAACAAAATGTTTGCTTTCACTTTCCCTAGAAACATTTTACCTTCCACACACCATTAAGATTAGATTGGCACTTATCTGTATAGTTAACTGCTCTGATCCATAATTATGGTAGAACTTCTCTTATCTCCCCTAGAGAGCCAAATGGTTACAATGTGGATTAGGCCCCTAGATTAAATAATCACGTATCAAGAAGGCTGTTTCCCTGGGGATTTATAATTCAAAAGGGATGAAGCCCAGAATTTGGATACATCCTTAAGTCATAAAAGCTGTGGAGTCCAGGGTTTACATGTTCCTTGGAAAGATGTGTTTACATTCTAAGAGGTTGTGACAACTCAGAATCCTTTCCATCTCATTTAAAGACAAGGGTTTGTTTGTTTATTTGTTTTCTCTCCTTTCAGAAGGGGAAAGGAGCAGCTGTCTTTCCCCTGAACATAGCCATTTTTCTCCATGTCTCCTCTACAGAAACTCATCACTTGCCTTGAAAGTGTCCATAGGAGTTATGTTGCCTACAGTGTAGCTTTGGGGAAGCAATGCTACAATGTTACTGTTGATCTGGTTGTGAGCATCAATACAGAACTATTTTCCTTCACCCAGATGCCTTGTATTTCTGTACTAACATATATATAGACACACATACTCGTATATAGGTTTATACACACACATATACGTAGATATGCAGTATTCAGGTATACACATACGCACACAAGGGAGAATATCTCAGAACCTTCATAGTTTTTGACAAAACAGGGTCAGATCATGAAGAACATTCACCGGCAAGCCAAAAGTTTTAATTTTAAAATGCTTCCTTGTGAACCGCAGGAAACACCTCCCAAAACCTGCAGGAAAGTCGTGCCTTATCCCTGCAGACATTACAACTGCTTCCAGCATAACATCATTTCAGTGAGGTTGTAAAATGTCGCTGCAGCCCACAACAGAGAACAGAGAGACAGGTGAAAATCAAAACAGCAGTTGCAACCCAAGACAATTTAGTTCAACAAAACTCAATTTTATTTAGTTAACTTTCCTCTTGGGAATTTGAGGATACTAAAAAAAAGATATTTTCAAGATGGCTTCCTTCAAGGAACTGTTTTTTTTTTTTTCTCGTGAGACAAGACAAATACACACTTGAACTAGACCAGTGCTAAGATTTTAGTTTAGACAGTAGTTGCTAAAAATATTTAGGAAAGGAGAATTCAGTGCACTTAGGAGACCATATTTCTGAAGGAGGTGTGTTCAGAAAGACTCTTCCTTCCCTACTTCGTAATGAGTCATTTCCTTATATTGTAGTTCCCCAAATGGAACTGATAATTCTATACCTACCTGCCTGCAATCCTCTACATTCTCCCAAAGCACCAGATGTCAATGAACACCAGGATAGGAAAGGATGGGTTGACCAGATTCAGAAATTATTTATAGGAGCATCTAGAATTCACTTGATTTTTCTCATTCAAGATCTTTGTACCTCTTGGCTTTGTAGTGAGGGAAGTTTGAGTTTGATCTTGGACAGTTTACTTAATCTCTCTGAGATACAGAATTTCTCTTCTGTGCAATAATGAGGCCCTGCAGATAAAATGAGATGCCAGGTATAAAATGACCATCATATCATCTGACTCATAGACACTCAAAAACTATTATTCCCTGTTCTCCTGAAGCCACTCCTCCCAGATATCCTTGATTCTAGAAATGGCTTTCAAGTGAAATGTGAGACAACAGGGATGTCATTGTGTTGGGCGGAGGTGGACAGTCAGCAGTATATAAGGACATAAAATTGCTTATGATTTTCTGCTTTAGTAATAAATATGAAAGGTGGCAGACATAGGAAAAATATTGAGAGAGTTCCCTATGGTATAGCAAGCTGCAAAATCAGGGAAAACATGAAAAGCAAGTGTTTGAATTTTTTCTGCTCAATGAAAAAGCAATAGCAATGACAGACATACGAGTGGAGAAAAACATGGATCCAAATTAATTTTTTAAATATGTAAACAAACAGGATTGTATTCAGTTATAGGAAAAGTATCAATATCATATAGGGTGATCAAAAATGTTTCTAAGCTAAAGGACAAAAAAAATTAAGAATAAATTCATCATCTCTTTTTGAAATTTTTAATAATGTAACTGGCTAAGATTTTCAATAAATTGCAAGGTTTTCTCAGGGGAAAAGAATAAAGAATAGAAATTAATCAGATACCAAAAAGTGAAAATTACATTTAGTTGAATAATAGCAATGAATCTGAAAATGTGCTGGAAACTCAGGGAAGTTTATCCACTGTCCAGTTTCTTGAATGACTGGATCTGGGTCAATAATCTTTTCTGATAATACTCCTTGTGTCTTTTACTTTTCAGTGCGTGATCATTGCCATCATTTGATAAAGAGAAATTTTTTAACTGTTGTGAACCAATGTGTTTTCATGGTGCTACATGGCTGCAAATCTGAAGTGACATCAGGCACAGGCTTTCTTTACTAATCCTAAAGTTTGGAGAAGCCAAACATCTAATTTGGTCTGCATACTGTGCTTTTGTTTTTCAAGAGAGACTATTGATGTTTGAGTTTGTTTTATATAGGTTTCTTCTAAAAATATGTTGATTTTACTGATTTGATGCCAAGATTTTGCTTTCTAAATAGGGAATTCTGAAGCTTCTCCTTTCTCATCTGATGACAGCTTCACCCGTTGAGGACAGGAATTTCATGGCTCACAGTTTTTCCCTATGTACCATATATTCAATTCAATAAGATTCTTGGTCAATTTCCCTTCTAAGACTTCAAGTCTCCTTAACACCTAGAATGCATTCACTGCTTCCCTCTATCTTGAAAAAATAGAAATAACAAATTCTTTGTGTTAATTACTTTCTCAAGTATATTTACCAATTTGCATAAATTTCTCAAAAAATAAATTTAGCATTTTTTAATAAGCTTGCAAAGTTCCTCTTAGAAGCAATTTGCCAAAAATGGCACTAGGCTGCTTTTAAATGCTGTGATTAAAGAGCAGAGGGGGACCTGTCCATTGAACCTGCTTCAAATGAAGTAATAAAATTACAATTAGATGAAATCAATGCCAAGGGAGGCTATGAGAGATCTTAGAACACCTGCTCCCACCTCAGGCATTTTTTAAATCTTTTTATTGAAATATAACATGTATACAGAGACATACACAAGTTATTAGTATATAACTCAAAGAAATGCCACAAATTGAATCTGCCTGTGCAATAAATAGCCTCTTGTGAATAACTGTTCTGGTCACTACTCCTCGAAGAACCACTATTCAAACCTTTAAACCACGGATTTTGGTGTTCTGAAGTTTATATAAATGGAATCGTAGAGTGTATGCTCTTGTGTACCATTTATTTTGCTCCATATTAGGCTTATGAGATTTATCTATGTCACTGAATATGGTCAATTCACCTTTTTGGCATAAAACTAGGTGTGGGGGAATCTGTGTATTCTGCCTCCCCAATTGGTGGACATTCCCAATCCTCCATATTCACATAGAATGCTTAAACCAGCATAGTAATAGTTATAAATTCTGTGAAACTCTAAACTTATTATGAAAATTTTTAAGCATATACAAAATAGAAAGAAGAACAAAATGAACCCACATGTAGCTACCATCTAGTGTCAGCAACTTCATCAACTCAGGAATTATTTTATTTTTTTAAGATTTATTTATTTATTTGAGAGCAAGAGAAAGAACATGGAAGGTGAGGGGTAGAGGGAAAGGGTGAGAAAGTCTTAAGCAGACTCCATGCTGAGTGCAGAGCCCCACTGGGAGCTCCACGCAGGGCTCGATCTCGGGACCAGAGCCCAAACCAAGAGTTGGTGGCTTAATCGACTGTGGCGCCCAGGTGTCCCCAGGAATTCTTGTTTCATCTGCAATTCCACTTGCTTCCCTCTCTTCAATTCACAATATGGGATTATTTTTTAAATACCCTATATCATTTCATGTATAAACATTTCAGTGTTTAACTCAGAAAGCCAGGACTCATTTTAACGTTTAGTTTAAATACTATTATCATACTTAAAAGTAAAGAATTTCTTACTCAGTGTTCTGGTCAGCATTCAGAAGTCCCAATTTTATCATTTCCCCATTTCTGTTTGTTTGTCTGGTTGGTTGCTTAAAGCAGTATCCAAACAAAGTCCATGCGCTTTAAATGGTTAATATGTCTCATTTAATCCCTAGTCACTTCCCATCTGGTTTCCACTTTTTCCTTGCAACTCGTTTTTTTTTTTTTTAATTTTAGAAATGAAGTGGTTTTGAAAATTCTGCCACAGTATGGATTTTAATGTTTGCCTTCCCTTGTTGTCTTTTTTTTTTTTTTTCTGGATTCTAGCTGGTAGTTTATTTTGTATATTTTTCTCCCAAGGAAATTAGCTTTCACATTTATTCATTAGTTCCATTGTTTTTATGTTTTTTCAACTCATCAACTTCTGTTTTATCTTTACTAATTCTACTCTCTTTTAGTTTACTCTTTTTCTAGTTTATTGAGCTGAGTGTTTAATCTATTTTCTTTTTTGTCTTACTTTATAGGCATTTGTACTCTACTTTTTTCTTTTGTAGTTATTCTACTGTTGTCCCATAGACTTTTGTATGTCATACTCCATCATTGTGAAAGAATTTTGTAATTTTATTTTTTAAATTTGACCCAAAGGTTTTTAACGTTCTTTTTTCTTTCCTTTGTAAGTTGAACAACCTACTTGATTTTCATTTTCTGGGTGGGTGGTTTATTGCTATTATTCTTTTGTTTTATAAGTGTGTCCCTGTATATTCTCCTTCGAATCTCTTACATTTTATGCTTTATGAATTTTTGCTGGGTTAGTGTACACATAAATATTAATAACTCTTAAATTTATCGTGATTTGTAGCCTTAAAGATTATAAAATATACTTATCTATCTCTGACGATTTTTGGTCTGACTTCTGCCTTGAAAGGTATGATTGTAAGCCCTGCTTTCTTTTGATTTGTATTCACCTAGTATATCTTTGCCCATCTTTTATTATTTTTAAGGTTTGCTGAGAAATAATTTATATACAATAAAACTCACCCTTTTAGGTGTACAGTTCTATGAATTTGGACAACCATAAATAGTCATGTTGCTGCCACCACAATCCAAACATAAAATGGTTCTATCACCACCAAAAGTTGCTGTTCTTAGTCAATTATTAACCCACCTCCATCCTCTGATCTGATTTTACCCCTACCAAGTTTTCTTTATCCTTTCCTTAAAGTTTTTATTTAAATTCCAGTTAGTTAACATACATTGTTATATTAGTTCCAGGTGTATTATAATATAGTGATTCAACAACTCCATACATCACCCTGTGCTCATCACAGCAAGTGCCCTCTTTCATCCCCATCACCTATTTCACCCATACCCCTATCCACCTCCCCTCTGGTAAACATTAGTTTTTTCTCTATAGTTAAGAATCTGTTTCTTGGTTTGCCTCTCTTTCTCTTTTTTTCCCCTTATACACATTTATTTTGTTTCTGATGAGTGAAATCATATGGTATGTATCTTTCTATGGTTGACTTATTTTGCTTAGCTCTACCCTTGCTTCTATAATTTAGCATAAAGCTTTTAAAAGCTATCCATGTTGTTATATGGATGATTAGTTCATTCATTTCTGGGGTTGTGTAGTATCTGTTTTATGGCATATACATTCACCAGTTGAAGGACATTTGTGTTGTTTCCGTAACTGGGCAAATAGTGAATAAAGCTGCTATAAATATTCACGTAAAAGTTTTTGTGTGAATATATTCATTTTCCTTTAGTAATTACCTAGGAGAGGAATAGCTGGGTCATACAGTAAATGTATATTCAGTTTTATGAGAAACTGCCAGACTGTTTTCTAGAGTGGTTTCACTACTTTGCATTCTTAACAGCAATGTATCAGGGTTTCAGCTGCTATCAGTTATATCTTTTTCCTCTTATTTTCCTTTGCTTTTCTTTATTTCCCTTCCTTGCCCTTTCCTCCCTCCCTTCCTTTCACAATTCTAATAGAGGTACTGTGTTTTTGAATAATGGATTTAGTTAGCATTTCCTATTGATTAATAACATTGGTAATCTTTTCATGTACTTATTGGCCATCTGTAATTCTTCTCTGATAAATATATGTTCAAATTCGAGGTCCTCTGTCATTTACTTTTTATGGAGCTGTGAGAGTTCTTCATGTATTTCAGGTATCAGATCTTAGATGTGTGTTTTGCAACTATTTCCTTCCAGTCTGTGGCTTGTCTTAATTTCTTAATAAAGGAATTAGAACAGCAGATGCTTTTAATCTTGATGTCCAGTTTATCATTTTCTTTTATGGTGTTTTTGTGTATGTGTGTTCTATCCAAAAAATCTTTGCCAAATCTGAAGTCACAATGATTTTCTCATGTTTTCTTCTAGAAATTTTATAACTTAATTTTTACATATAGTTCTACGATCATTTTGAGTTACTTTTTGTGTGTGGGTGTGAGGTATAGGTTAAGGTTCAATATTTTTGCATATGGATGTCAGATTGCTTCAGCACAATTTATTAAAAGACCATTCCTTCTGCACTGAATTGTCTTGGAAATTTGTCAAAGTTAATTGACCATATTGGTGTGGGTCTATTTCCGGATATTCTAATCTCTTCCATTGTGTCTATCTTTTTACTAATACCACATTCTCTTTATTACTGTTGCTTTCTAGTAAGTATTGAAATCAAGTGCAAACTACTTGTTCTTCTTTGGGATTGGGATTGCATTGAATCTACAGATCAGTTTGGGGACAACTGATATATTAGTAATAATGAATTCTCAGTCCAGGAACATGATAATTTGTTCATTTACTCAAGTCTTCTTTGATGGCTATGATTAAAGCTTTATACATTTTAGTATATAATATTTCACATATTTTGATAAATTTTATCCATATTTTATGTTTTGGCACAATTGTAAATAGTATTTTTTATTTCATTTTTCCATTGTTCATTGCTAGTATATAGATTTGATTTTTGCCTATTGTGCTTATATCTTGTGACCCTGCCCAAGTCACTAATTAGTTGTAGTAGCTTTTTTCAACATCCTTTGGAATTTTCTACTCAACGATCACATTGTCTGCAAAGATAGTTTGATTTCTTCCTTTCCAATTGGTATGTCCTTTGTTTCTCCTTCTTGCTTTATGACACTGGCTAGGAGCACTATGGGACATGAATAGAAATGGTGAAAGAAGACATTCCTGCTTTATTCCCAATCTTGGGTGGAAAACATTCACAACCAAATATGATGTTAGCTGCATGGCTTTTGTAGAGGCTCTTTTTTCAGGTTGAAGAAGTTCCCTTTTTCTCCTAGTATAATTCCATTACAGTCATAGGTCATATTTTGTAAGATTATAATCCTTTCATAACTATTTTTAGAAGTTTATAATATGGTCCATCTTGTTTAACATTCCATCATATATTTGAAAAGAGTCTGTGTTCTCTTGATATTTGTTATTCTATAAATACTGGGTTTAGTTGATTGATAGTTAGTTTGGTTAGTTGGTTAGGTTAAGTTGATTGATAGTATTTTTCTATGTCCTTAGTTATTTTCTGTCTATGTGATCTACTGGTTACAGAAAGAGGAATATTACATCCTCCAAGTATAATTGTGGATTTGTTTATTTTCCCCGGTCAGTGCTATCAGTTTTGCTTCATGTAGTTTGAAGTGTTATTGTCAGGTGCAAACACGTGTAGTGTTATTATGTCTTTTTGGTGAATTAGTCCACTTGGTGAATTATTCTCCTTTTATCTCTAGTAATATTCTTGTTCTGAAGTCTACTTAGTCTTATATAAATATAGTCCTCCAGCTTTCCTTTTATTAGAGTTTGCATAGTACATCTTTTCCACACCTTTCAAAAATTCTTATTTTGAAATACTTTTAGATATACAGGAAAAAAATGTAAAAAGAGTAGAGTTTCCTTCCCCATCCATAATGGTAATACCATACAAAACCAGAGAATATTTATGAAAGAACAGGAAATTAATCTTATACAAAACTAACAACGAATACACAGCTCTATTCTTAACTGGCTTTCATTTTTCCTACTAATGTTCTTTTTTTCTGGTACAGGATTCAATTCATGATCTCAGATTTCAATTAATTGTTGTCTCATCTTGCTTAACCTTGCTTGTTTGTTTGTTTTCTGTGTGACACTGACCCTATTGTTAAGTACTGGCCACTTATTTTGTAAAATTCCCCTCAATTTAACTGTGTAATATTTTCTCATGATTAGAATAAGGTCACTTATTTTTGCCAAAAACAAAACAGACAGAAATCATGTTTGGCCCTTCTTTAACAATATCAAGTGGTAAATGACGCTGGTATGATTTATTATCAATGATGTTAACATTGATCACTTAGTTGAGATGGTGGCTCTCATGTTTCTGCATTGTAAACTATCCCTTTTCATTTTTATATTTTTAAGAATCTTGTGAGAAGATGTTTCAGGTTCATGCAAATTTCCTGTTCCTCATCCTATTTTGGCCACTAATTTGAGCATTCACTTTTGATTCTGTTAGTATTATTACTACAGTGTTTGTCTAATGGTGGTTTTCTATTTCCATCATTTCATCTACATTTATTAATTATATTCTACTATAAAAATGTCCCTTTATTTATTCATTCAGTCATTTATTTACACCTGTATGGATTTATGTATATGTATTTTCTTCTGAGTTACAATCTAGATTTTTTTTCTCAACTTGTCCCAGATTTGGGCATTGGAAGTTAGAAAATTCATCCTATACACATTCCCTCATTATTTTTCAGTCCTTTTTTATTTTCTGAAAATACAAAATGTTCCAGAATGATCTTATAACTTACATCATTCATACTAAAAATCTTCAAGGAGCCCTCATCCCTTTTATCGGGAAATGATATTTAGAAATCATGTTCTGCATGTAAGGTTTGCTTGCTATTATTTTAATTCAGTGAATTTTGGTAATCAGAATGTCTTTAGGAAATTGTCCATTTCATCTACATTTTCAATTCTTTTTTCATAGATGCTTGGAATGTAATCTTATGATTTTTAAAAAACTTTCTTCTGATATAATGCTTACCTCTCTATTTTGTCTTAGTTTCTACCTTCATACTTCCTTTCTTTCTTTGTCAAGTTAATGAGTGATATGTCTTTTTTGGTTACTTTTTGAAAAAATAAGATTTTTGAATTATTAACTAGGTCCACTGTTTTTCTATTCTTGACCTCGTTAGCTTTTTATCCTTATTATTTCCTCCTTTGACTTTGTGGTAGGCAGAATAATGTCCCTCTCAAAGATGTACACATCCTAATACCAGGAACCTGTTATATAGCAGAAGGGAATTGATATTGTAGATGGCATTAAGGTTGCTAATCAACTGATCTTAAAATAGGGAAATTCTTCTTGGCTTATCTGAGATCAAGGTTTCTGCAAGGTTAATTCCTTCTGAAGACTTCTGGTGTCTTGCTAGCAATCTTTGACATTCCCAAACTCAGCCTTCATCTTCACTTGGTACTCTCCCAGTGTACCTCAATTTGTTCAAATTTTCCCTTTTTATAAGAACACTGGTCATACTGACTTAAGGACCCACCCTACTTCACTACGCCCTCATCCTAAGTAGTTACATCTACAGAGACCTCATTTTCAAGTAAGTTCACTTTCTGAGGTATGGAAGGTTAGGACTTCAACATATGAAGTGAGGTGTGGGGCAGGAGGCACCACTGAATACATGACAAGGGTAATCTTTTGTTTCAGATCAGTCCATTTTTGAATTTTTCCAGACAGATTACTTTCAGGGTGATTGCTAACTGATGGCTATAAATTTGAGGAGTTGATTTAGTTCTTTATTAAGCTCCAATTTGATCTTGAGATGCATTCTGCTATCTTTTTTTTTCAAAAATATTCAAATTCTAAAATTAAAGGATCAAGCTGATTCATAAACTTCATAATGCTATGTTGATTTGTACTCATGACCTTGGAGATACTGATATAAAGCTTAAGGAAGATTTGCCTAAAGTATAGCCTAAAAAACAATATGCATAACACCTGACCAGGCATTCAGATATAAACATAAACATTAAATAAATTATATTAAATACAGTTAAATTATTTTAATTATAATATAAATATTAATTTTATATAAATATTAAGCAAATCATTGTACACATAATTAAATCAAATTAATTTAAAATTTTGATAATTATTTAAATACTGATTAACGCATGTTATAAATTAATATTAGAAATATTTATACAACTCTATACTGCCCATAAATATCTGAAAAGGGGGTCTGGAAATCAATAGGATTAGCTGGGATTTCCCCAAATGATTGATGAAAAATGTGGGTAGAAATGTCCATATTGCATTCTCCTGTCAAGGAAGAGTAAACTTCTGTCATGAAATATAATACTCTGTCTTGGTTCTCTGTAATATATATTTCTCCAAGCCACTGTTTCTTGTGTAGGTGAAGATTCAGGGTGCAAATTATTTACCTAATGGTCATTATATATTTCACTTTCTCTAAAATATCCTCCTCCTGTCTCAAAAGTTACATATATGCATAAGGGTTGGTTATGAGGTTCCTCCCATTTGAAGTGGTTGGTTACTATATGGAAGTAACACAAGTAAGGAAGGATACAGTGGAGTCCTTTGGTCATTTTATTACATTGCCTTCTATCTATGAAGCAAGTTCTGGTACAAACAGAGCAGTGGCCTCTCTGGTTACAAGCAGCCCCACTTAATTATCAAAGAAACATGCTTGTTGTGTACTCTGAGTCTTGCTGAACTCCCATGAATCGTTTATCCGCTGCAATTCTGTATTCATGGGGCATGGTGAACACTAAATGAGAATGGAGAAGCAAGAACACTACACATGTTATCTTGTGTGTATGCTCCCATCATTCTCTTAGAAATCACAAATTCAAATATAAAATTAAGAATGTCAAGATGTTAACAGTAAAGCATTAAGCTAGGCATAGGGTCCTTCTGATTGTGGAGTCCTGTGTAGCTGCTTAGGTCATATACCCATGAAGTCATCCCTACTCTCAAGTTGGTTGTCATCCAGCCCTGACAAAAAGTGATGAAAAAGGCACATCATCTATATATTTTCTAAAAGCTCACAATCCAAGCCTAATGGTGAAAAATGTATCAGACAAACCCATATTGAAGGAAACTCTACAAAATACTGGACTGGCACTGTCAAAACTGTCAAGGTCACTGAATACAAGAAAAAGCTGAAAAACTATCAAAGATCAGAGACACTAAGAAATAAGATGACTAAATGGGATATGACAGACTAGACTAGATTGTGGAAGAGAAAAAAAGGCATTAATTTAAAAAGTGATAAAATCCAAATAAAGTGAAGTATTTAATTAAAAATAATGTCCTAATGCTAGTTCCTTAGTTTTGACAAATGCAGGTGACAATAGAAGCCGGTAACACTGGGGAAGCTGAAACTGGATGAGGGTTTTTAGCAACTCTCTGTAAATCTTAAATTATCCCCAAATAAAAAGTTTATTTTTAAAAGTTACTTTATCCCACTTTCCTTGCTAGCCATTATCCTCCCTCTCCATCTGACAAATAAATAATGATAATATTATGTTTTAAAATGAATTTTTCTCAGAAGAATTTTAATGACAAGCTACCAAGTGGGAATATAAATTATAAATATTTAAAGATATTATTAAATTATGTAGAAAAGAATATATCATTGAATGAAACTGTCCAAAACTTTAGTTTCCAAGACCCTTTAAATAAAGTCTATCAAATTCTGGATTACAGGAAAAAATAGCATTCATACAAGAAGCAATACGTTCTGTTTAGGTAATAACTTCAGATCTGCAACATGTTTAGGAAATTCACATTATGTCTTATTTAGCATTCTCCCTCTTTGAAATGGCAAATTTCACATTAATATCAAAATGTAGTAATCATTCCTTAGACCATTTTCATCTGTTTTTCAACAAAAGTTATTGAGATAACCGTAATACACAAAGAAGTACTGTTCAAGGTTAAGAAGAAAAAATGTGGGACGAGGATAAAACCTTTGTGTCACCAAGTTTTATAGCTGATAGCAGATAGAAAAATATTGTGCAGACCTTCTCAAACTGGCATCTCAGAAATCTTTTGTGTATGACTAACTGCCTTGATAAACTGCAATTACATTTGTAGCAAAAGGTCCTGGAGAGGAGAGGTATTGACCCAGGGAAAATGAAAAAATCCCAAGGCACTCTTTGAAGGCCATTTGTAGCCATACTTAAATAATTACAGTATGAACCCAGCCTTTTTAACCATGTACCTCTCGAATTCATGAGTCGAACCACAGGTGTATAGCATAGGTTAATACAGCTTTTACTTAGTAAGAGTATAGCAAATAATTCTGTAAATGAAAACCAAACTGTTATGTGAAGATATTGTACTCATGCAAATTTTAAGGTTAATATAATCATTTGAATAATGCAAAATAGTTTCCCTTCTTGGGGGATAATGGCATTTACAGGTGATCATTTAAAATTTTAATTCAAAGTTTACTAATATCAACCTTACACATGCACATATTTTCAAGAGTTAAATAGATTATCCAAGGCTTCTCGTAAGAAACAGCAGGTCCCTGCTTGACTCCATCCCTTTCTCCCAATCTTGAAATAACCAAATTCAATTTTTTTCAGATGATTCATTAGTATGTAAATCTGGTAAGGTTTTATATCTACATGCATTTATTTTATATTAATGGTAACATTAGGTTTCTGTATCAGAGGCAGACCAACTGTTTACTCCTAATACCCTCCCTTAGTTCTCCACACCGCATTTTATCCACAGGGCAATTATTTCTCGAGTTTTTGTTGCAGGCCGTTTTGAGGAAACCCAATATAAAATCGGGTCTCCCTTCACTTCACATTCAAGGGGTCAGTGTTTCTGATTTCAGAAATTATGAAATTGGGAGATTATACAGGAGCTGTCCCATCTGCCCCTCCCCCCTGCAGTAAGAGACACAGAGACAGAGATGGAAAGCCTTTCTTAGAGGAACAGGAGAAGGTATCTACCCTCAAGTGTTAAGTATTTGGCTCTGGTAAAGGTTTTATCAAGCTATTACCCTTTGAATGGGAGCAGATGGCTACTTGAAGGACACGTAGTTATGGGTCCTACAGCCTTAGGGGTGTGAAAAACCAATGGGTCTGGGGGGAAGAAGAGACATTCTCTCTCTTTATAGAATATTGATTTCTATTGTTTAGAAAGTCTCTACCATGCAGAAAAAGGAACATTTTCATATTGCTTCCTGATGTATTCCACATTTGTAAATACTATACTACGTTGCTATTTCTAATTTTTTAAAGTAGTTTTATCATCATCTTGGTTAGCTCAGTATTTCACATTTGTATTATTACTACCACATAAATGATACTATTGAGGCACCTAACAAACTATGATAACTTTCCTTTATTGCTCAATAATAGTCTTCCTTGCAGCTAATAATGTACTTTCCCCCCTATTATTGAGTATTCTATTCTTTTATCCATTAATCTAAGCCCACGCTCTCCCCTCACCTGTCTTAATTATGTTAAAAAAACAAGAGAGTCTCTCCAGTTCACTTTGTTGAGTAACTCTTCTGAAGAATCAGGACTTGCAATCTCAGAGAACAGCTCTGTAGGCATGAAAGTTAGGGACCTTCAGCAGCCACCTGTGCTTTCTCACCTCAAATTATCTCCACTTCTCTGATTTCAGCTGCAGCT
Source organism: Ursus arctos (assembly GCF_023065955.2). NCBI lineage: Eukaryota > Metazoa > Chordata > Mammalia > Carnivora > Ursidae > Ursus > Ursus arctos. The sequence continues at coordinate 30,235,312 of NW_026622985.1, read as the reverse complement.
GGAGTAGACTGTGCCCTGTGATCTCAGACTGACTTTGTTCTGGCATCCCTCCCACCTCAAGCTCTCTTTGTATGACTTTTTGCCCTCCCACTTGGTGCCTAGCCTACCCCCAAACGTGGCCCAGAAGTGAGAAGGAGTAACCTTCCAAGGGTAAGAGCAAACAACTGGGATGGTAGCCACTGAATGAGAGGTGCAGCCTCCTCTCTTGCAAGGGAAAAAATCCTTGGGGCCACTATAGATGCTTCTCACAGTGGTCCTCTGGAACTGAGTCTTAGTTGCTCACTGTAACCCTAATAAGAGTATTTTCACATTGGCTGTTCTTATTTCTTTTTCTCACTTCCCCATTCCCTCACTCCTGCTCCTCTGCGATTATCTCCCACATAAACCATTACTAAGTTCTTGCTCTGAGGGAATCCAATATATAACAGGATTTCCCTTCACCATCATCCTGACAATTTTCTCCTCCTTTCCCTTGGGTTGGCATTCCAGTTCTATGGATCCTTCTCTTTCTCCTACCCTCTTTTTCGTGGAACACGTCTTTCAATGGTCTCCTGAGAAATATTTTCCTTAGAATTTTGAAGACATTCTCCAGTGTTTTTTGGCTTCCAACTGGGCCTCCAAGACAGTGAATGCTTTATATTAGATACTGTATTAAATTTATTTTTCTCTCTGGAAAGTTTCAGGATCTTCACTTTTTTTTTAATTCTTATTTTTTCCCCTTAGTGCGCTGGAATGTCAGTTATGTGGTTGTGGTTGTCATCCATTCAGTTAGGAAACTAATAGAAAATTCTGCAGTCTCATACTCCTATTCTAGAAAATCTACTTGAATTTGTTAATGATTTCCTTTCCTCCATTTCTTTTTCCCCCTTTCTAGAAATCCTATTTCACAAATGCTGGGCTTCCTGGAATAGTCTTGTATTTTCTTTACAGTTCTCTTTATAGTGCTCTTCTACTCCTCATCTTTAAAAAAAAAAAAAAAAAAAAAAGTCCTGGAAAGTTCTTCAATTTTATCTTGCAATTCTTTGAAGTTTTAGTTTTTACTGAATATTGAAAATTTCTAGAGCTCTTTTGTTCCCTGAATTATCCTTGTTTTACTTCTCCATGAATAAAGGTCTTATTTACAGACTCTGTCATCTTTCACCTCATTGCATATAGTAATAATGGGGGCAAAGTGGTTTTATTTTTTCCTCCCTGATACTGTGTCCTTACAACTACTGTTTTTGACTTTCTCTCTTTCATATTTAATTTTGAAGCACTAGAAAGATGACTGGGTCCTTCTGTTTGTTGGTCACTAAATTTTCTGTAAGGTAACGAGGTCAGTCATTTTGTAAGGGTATCTCTCCTTTGGTTGACCCAAGCCAGCACTGGAGTATTGTCCTTCTCCTGCCTGGAAGGGTAAATCTGTCTGCCAATGTTCTCGACTAGAGTAGAAGAAAACTGGAGGTCTTAGACAATGCAGAAATTCTTTGTTCTACTATCTCAAGAGACTAAAACGACTTTGTTCTGCAAGAGTTGGAGAGGAGTAGTGAGTCCAGCACTGGAATGGGAGAAGGGATCTTGTGAACCCACCTTCTGTTAAAGAATCTTTCGACTAATCATTTTAGCCCCTCCTTTATCTCTGTCTCTGTCTGTAACAAGAAGTAACCAAAGCCTGAGCCTCTTGGGAAATGTTATTTTTAAGTCAGTGACCTCACCACTGCTGATACAGAATTCAGCATTCTTGCATCTGCGAGGTCATTTGCACTTTATCTGCTTTCCAGCTAATACGATTTTTATTACTTTCTTCTCTCTCCTCTCCAAATCCTCTGTCCATGTACCTTACACCATTTTAAAAGTCCTATTACTACCATTTTAGCAGTATTTTAGGAGGCAGTGATACACAATTGTGTGAGAAATGTTAGTTTCAATCGGATAGGCTATAGGTTCTCGAAGTTAATACAATGTTCTTATACAGAAATATCTACTCTCTTTTATTTATTTTCTTCAACAGGGTTTATCATAAATAATTTTACCTTTTTTTGCTAATTTCTGGCAATGTGAATGAATTATATGATTTTGGTACAATAAATGAGATCCTCAAGATTTTATTTTGTGATACATGAGGCTACATACCTTAAACTAAGTGGCCCCAAATTTTCCTAATTTTTCTTAAATTTTATACTTTTATTCTATTATTTTGGTTTATTTTTAAGTAATCTGTGTATCTCAGTACTGACAGGATGAATTAGTGGCTTCTATTCTACCTATTTTACACACAACATGGAAGGCTAGAGTGGTCCTACTTTACAAAGGCATAAAGTATTTAAAAAAAGTTTTTTAACAGGTACTTTGTTGGAGGTCCTAGCCCTCAATTTTTCCTCTCTTGCTTACATTTTTAATATGACTGGTATTATCATAATAGAGTCTTTGAATAAATAAGGCCTTGCTGTACCTTAATAACAATAATAAACATGATGATGGTAATGCTAGTAATAATAATAATTTCTAAAATTTATCGAGGACTTACTCGCAAGTACTATTTTAAGTGCCTTACATACATGCTTCATTACAATCTTACAAAGTATTAGTATTATCTGTACTATTGTACTGAAAAGAAAACAGAGGACTAGAGAAATGATATTACCTTTCCCTAGACTGAAAAAAAAAATGTGAATCTGGGATTTTACTTCCAGTCTGACTGACTCCAAGATCTGTTTTCCCATTACCATGCTATACTGACTCAGCAAAGCAACACAGATGTCACAAACGGACAACAGATACCACAAATGAATGCATTTGTATATAATTTATAAAGTTTACATTGCAGGCTAAGATTAAATCAAGAACAAGCAGCTCAATGAAAATAAACACTGCGGTCACAAGTGAATGCATGTGTAGTGGCTGCGAATTCCCAACCCTGCAAGTCACAAGCGGCTCCTGAGTGTTATATAGAATTTGATATAAAAGATGTATGGTGCACCTGGGTGGCTCAGTCGCTTAAGCATCTGCCTTTGGCTCAGGTCGTAACTGAGGATCAGGTCCTGGGGTAGAGCCACCCCCTCCCCATCTCATCTGGCTCCCTGCTTAGCAGGGGGTCGGCTTCTCCCTCTCTCTTTGCCCCTCCCCCATGCTCATGCTCTCAAATAAATAAAATCTTTTAAAAATATTTAAAATTTTTTAAAAAGGTGTTTAACACCCACTGTGATACTTATTAGATCAAGGCAATATGCACTTATTAACAATTCACAGTATAAGAAACTACGTGAGATAACTGAAAAATTCGGGATATAAAGAAAAGAAGATACATACTCTCTGCCTACAAGGGAGTTACAGTCTAGTTGGAAATAGAAAATTCCTATGAAAATGTGAAGAGTTTTACAATACTATAAAATGTTTCCAAGGTTTGAAATGCCTGCAGTACAGCGTTACTTCGAAAGAGAGTGCTCCGTGGGGAAGAGCTGGAGCACAGCTAGAGCTGCCTGGTGGTGGCAAGAGGCGGTTCTCAGATAGGGACGGACGGGTGATGCAGCTTTCCCACTGACAATAAGGAGTTACTGCTCATTGTCAGATGAAAGACAGAAATGAGAATTAAACAGGTAGTTGCAGTGCTGAGAGAAGGGGAAACAGCACAGAGGATTCTCTACCTAGGGAGGGGAGGGTGAGCGATACGGCGGGAGAACAGAGGCAAGGTGACAGAGTGTCATGTCTTGCACAGGGAGCCATTCCATAAATACTGGTCAGAACTGAAGACACCTGGCAAATCAGGCTGAGGAATCTGGGCAGTAGCTTTTGGTTAAAGGGGAGATTTCTTAAGTACTTTCCAAGAAGAATGACATAATGAATCCTCAGGAAGAATCATCCAAGTGGTAAATAAGATGGAAAGCAGAAGAAAGGCAGGAGCCTCTCATGGCTGGTAAGATATCAGAAGAAAACCACAGAAATCTGGGCTTGAGGTTATAATTGCTTGGATACACGAGAATGAAGAAATGCAGAATGGGGGTCTACTTATCTATAAAGGAAGAATTGTCAGGTGTCAGGGCTAATAAAAAAAAAGAAAGAAATAAAAAGTTAAAAATAGTTTACAGGTTTTCAGATGCAGTTATCAGAAATATTTATGAAGCTCCCAACACTCGGGACATATAACATCTTAGTCATCCCCACTGAACTGGCTCCGTGCCCCTCTGAACTGAAGTAGTATTTTTGATTAGGGCCCAGCTGGTGGTTCTGGGACACTTGCCAGAGGATCTGGTGACCAGCTTAATAATTACATGCTGATTAGAATATGTAATTTATGAAAACAACTTGAAAAATGAAACCCAAGACTGCCTGAAATAAAAGAAACCTTATTACACACATAAACACATTTAATTTATTAATTTTATTCTATCCTGAAAAGGAAAGAGAGTAAATTGTCATGACTATACAGAAAATCCAATAATTATTTATTCATTTATTAATCACTCAATTAAGCGAACAATATATCCATTCAACAAATATTACATGAAGCACCTACTACACGCCAGGCACCATACTAGCTATTGAAGATACAAATAATAGTAGGACAATATCCTTCCCCAAGAGGCTCACGGTTTGGTCAAAAGAATAACTCAAGATGCTGGGGGATCACAAAGAGGTGGCAGTTCCCCATGTCACCTCAGAAAATGGCAGGACTAAAAATTGGCAGGACTGATATGGAAAGGCAAGGAGTGTTGCATCATATAAGTGAAATTAGCTTTGCTTTTTTACTCTAAGAGTCTTTTTTTCCCTCTTACTCTAGAGTCATTTTTTATCTCCCTCTTTCTTTATACACAACATCCAATCCATTGGCAAATTTTATTAGGTCTACCTTCACAACGTATCCCAAATTTGATTGTTCCGCATATGATCCACTGCTATGTATGCAACTAGTTCAAGTTCCAGTTATTTCACATGTGGATGACTGCAGCAGTCTTTTCACTGGTCTTCGTGCCTCTGTCCTGGCCCCTAGCATCTCTTCGCCCAACATTCACAGTGAGCTTTTTGAAGGTAAGTCAGATCACGTCCCTCCACTGGTTAAACCTACGCTCATTCAGGGTATAATGCAAAGTTCTAACAGTGCCCCATAGAGCCCTACACAGACTGCATTTGTCTCCAACCTCCTCCCCATTCTCCAGCCCAACTTCCCATGTGCTATATGGCCTTCTTGCTGCTCTCCAGCAAACCAAGTGCTCTCCCACCCCAGGCTTTCATGCTAACTGTTCTCTTTGCATGAAATGTTCTTCCTTAGATACCTTCTTCTCGTACTTCCTTTTGTCTTTGCATAAATATCACTTAATGTAGCATCTTCCATAAATCTTTAGTGCTATTACTGTTTTATTCTTCTTATTTATCACATACTTGTTTATTGTTTGTCCTTCTCTGCTGAAATGAAAATGCCACAAGTGCAAAATAGTTGATACATTTTTGTTTGCTGCAGTATCCCTAAAATAACGTGTAGCACAAAGAATACCCACAGACAGTATTTGTTAAATTAGTGAGTCAAATGTAACTGACATGGCTTAAGGCTTTTTCTTATTTTCAGCCTACTTAAGTGGGCAAATAAACGAAGGATAAGTATTGAAGAGATAACCCTCTTTTATAGTCAGAGAGTCTTTAACCTGTAACCCCTGTAAGGTTTAAGGAGCCCGTAGGTTACTATTTTTTTTTAATTTTAACATTTACATAGGATTTTACAGAGATTTTGGACTAAAAGATTATATAGGTCATTCTAAGAAATTTTTAAAAATAGCAAAGTGTGCTTTAAAAAAATCACCTAGAAACTTATTTTCCTATGGTATCCACAGCTGATGTCTTCATGTGGGTCTCCTACTGTATGGACAATTTTACGCTCTGATTTTCATTATCTAGTATTTAGGTTTTTCTTAGCATTAAGCAATTAAAGTTCTTTGAAACTATGATATGTGTGTGCATTTGTGTGTTTACACACAGACTGCCTTCCAGAAAGGTTGTATCAGCATACACCTCAATGAGTACACTTGGTATCTATCTCTCCTTACCCATGACAAGAACACAGAGGCAAGGTAGTAGCATGGTTGAGAGTTCAAAAGCCAGGGGCATCTGGGTGGCTCAGTCAGTTAAGCGTCTGACACTTGATTCTGGCTCACGTCATGATCTCAGGGTCCTGGAATGAAGCCCCGCCACAGAGTCCACACTTAATGTGGAGTCTGCTTGAGGTTCTCTCTCTTCCTCTGACCCTCCCCCTTTTCTCTTTCTCTAAAATTAAATAAATAAAACCTTAACAACAACAACAACAACAAAAGCCAAAACCAACTGCCCAAGCTCCAATTGCAGCTTCACCATTTGTTAGCTTTGTGAAACCTGTATTAGCTCTTATTGCCTGTTTTCTATCTATAAAGAGGTCATAACAATGATATCGAGCTCATAGGTTTATCACGAGAATTAAATTGAGTAAACACATGCAAAGAGCTTAAAAGAATAACCTAGCAAATATTTAGCATATATAAATGTCAGCTGGGAATATGAAGAAAGTAAAATTCAATATTGTATATGAGTATTTAAAATATGAGGGAAAAGTGATATTATCCCATGTATCTTTGATTATAAATATATTGACTAATTTTTTACTTCTTCACATTTTCTTTTTTGTAATTAGTCTACTTAAGTCCTTTTCTCATAATTTATTCATTTGTAAGGATTATTTACATATTGAGATTAACTCTTCACATATTTATTGAAAATATTCCTCTAATGGGTTATATCACTGGTTCATTAATATTATGTATTATATTTGTAATGTACAGAAAATTTTAATTTATATTGTCAAGCCTATCAGTTTATGCTTTAAATTTTTATTTACGCTTCTATATTTTCTCCAGTATTTTATGACTTAAAATTTTATATTTAGCTCTTTAATTTATCTGGAACTTAGCATATGATAGGATGAGAATTTACCTTAAAGCTTCTATGGAGCAAATTTTCTCAATATCATTTATTAAAAAATTCATCCATATCCACTCTTTTGTAATACTTCCTTTATATTAAGTTTATATGCATGATATATACACACACATACCTATATACATATATATCAAAATTAAATTCTATATCTTAAAGATTATCCTACATTTTTGTCAGTATTTATAGAATAAATAAATGAATCTGAGTTGATGGATAGTAAGGATAAACATTGCATCGGCAGAGTTTTCTTTGGTCTGTCCAGGTAAGGCTAAATACTTCCTTCATAGGGAACTTTTCATACTAAATTCCAATTAAAGGTAAAAAGCAATGTGAGAACCTCCTGCAACATTTGCTGCATGCAGATGATCTGTGTAATGCTAATAGCTTCATACACTCAATGTGATTGTGCATGAGCCTGTTACTAATGAGCCCACTCAAATAAGCTGGCTAATGTATAACACAATAAATAGAACAATTAGAAATGTCACAGTGTCAACCAAAGCATTTGTGAAATTCTAATCTTTGTTTCTAACCATTTGGGCTTGTTTCCCTGCTGTTGTTTCTAAAGCTCACACTCTCATTAACACTGAAAAGAACAGAGGCTCTCAAGAGTTATGTAGAAGGCCTGCTGCTGATCACTTGACCTCATATTTTTAACAAGCCTGAGCATCTGAAACTAAATGAATTTTAAGTGCAGTGTCTTGAACTCATTTCAAAATGAGTATGCAGATCTCATTTTAGTCCTTCAGTTATTAGAAATAGATAAATGAATGATTGAATGGATAGATCAATCAATCAATCAATCAATCAGTCAAAAGGCCTTCCATTGCCTGCCTTGTACTGTCAGACTAGATGACTGCAAGTAACTGTTTGAGGCCCCTCCACTAGGGAGGAAGTATAGCCTTCCTCTGGGTACATGGAAGGACAGATGCTAGGACTCAGGCTAGAATGTTTTTGGATCACAATGGAAACCTAAGTGCAATAAACAATAAAGTTAAGGACACTTGCATCCAAATCACTTTATCTTTTTCTATTTATTTTTGGCCAATCTTTCCTGGTCAGTGTTGCTATAGTAAGATGAGCCTGCCTCCTACACAATTTTTTATGGGATATAAAAGCCAATCCTAATGCTTGTTTTCATTCTGTGGTGAAATGTCCTTAGTGTTTTCAGTAGATTTAAGCATACTATAGGCATTATTGTTTTGTTTGTTTGGTTGGTTGGTTGGTTTCACTTGTTTTTTCCAAAGGTTTTTGACCAATTTGTCCAAAAGAAATGTTATAACAATAAAGGACTTTACTTTGTTAAAATCTTCTTGGCCTGTGTTGTTTGTTTAACTCAATATAACATCATCTGATAACATGAATAGACTCTGATTAGGGAAAAACACAGAGATTCTGTTTTAGAAAGTAGACATATACTGTATAAACTGATGCTAATATCCAGCTTGCTAATCGGGAATACAGAGTCTCAGAGGACAACTTAGAGAAACATATGTCATTCAAAACTCCCTACAAAACAAAGAAACTGCCATAGCATTGCACCACATTTACTCCTCAGATGATGAGGTCTACAGACAGAAGAATGAGGTCTGTTATATTGTTACATTATATTCAAAGGGTCCATAGCAAGCTATGATGGAAAACTGGGACATGTGCAGATATGTCAAATGGTTAAGAAAAAAAAGATCAAAGTCTTTCAAGGTTGTGGTTTTGGAGGCTAATTCTGTGTTCCTTCCAAGTACATCATATCATAGCTACAATGCAAGAATATTGGGGAGGCTTGGAGTGAACTTCAAATAAGGCTCTTAAGTATGAATCATGTCCACAGGCTATAATCAATCAAGCATTCCATTTTCCCAGGAGAAATGTATTTAAATTATTAATCATGCCCAACCTATGAAGGACTGGTCATCAAGACTGCTTCTACAGATACTACATTATCTCTCACCAAGGAATATTCCAAATTTAAATACCTCACATTTGAATATCTGTTATCTTTTGCATGTTCTGATTTGTCATCAAGGCTTTCTAAGATTCTGAATATGATTGATTGTTTCAGTGAGGTGCTAATCATCAGGGTAACAAAAATAGAGAATGTAAGAGAGAATCATTCACAGAATCCTTTTTCACTTTACTACATCAGAAACCCAAGTGAGAAAAGAGAAATAGGAAATCAAACCTTTCAAGGGAATCTTTTTAATTAACCTCATCAGCTGCTGTGGTTCAGAAAATGTGGAAGATACACAGTTCCTTTAAAATATTTTCTATATAAAATATTTAAAACAATGATGAAGAGACTTCCAGGACTACGACATGCAATGAGATTAAAAGTTATCACACTCATCCTTAACAAGAAAAAGCTGGGCAAAATGAAAATCAATGACTTATTTTGGACCCATCAGAGAACTGAAATCACAATACAAACTAAAACCCCATCATCTAAAGAGATAAATAAACCTAGAGACACAGGCTAAATCTGCTTAATTCAAGCAGATGCCTCTGGAGCCGTATGTCAGTAATTCTGATGACTTGCTAGAGGTTTAATAGTCCTAACTTGTCAACTAATACATATATTACTAACAACACATAGGGTTAGCTGTCATAAAATTCACTAACAACTCAAGACCACACATAAGGATCCCCTGGTCCTTCACTGATATTTCTTAGACAGAGGTGCTTGGACTACAAAGCTGGACTTGCTGGTGGAAGGAACACAGCTCCAATTCACTTTACATGTTAATGGGCTAGCTCAGGAGTGGGAAGAAAACATCCAATTTTCTATGTAACAAGAGATCTCTTATCTCCTGACCCAGGAAATGGCCTTAAGGTACTCAGGATCTCATGACATCTACACTGCTGACATCAGTCAGAAATCTTGCTTTCCTTCCTAAACACTACTGTCAAGCCAACAAAATAAAATGATGGGAAGGGGGACCCATAGCCAATGAGATCAAGGATGAATCTCTCCACAGGAACTTAAAAATGCATATCCATAACTTTCCTACCCCAACTAAAACAAAAACAAAGCAAAACACCATGCTCAGGATCCTCGGTTCCAAAAACGATGAACTGCTTTACCGACCTCCCAAAAAGTTATTTCTTGATATGGGTCTCTCATAAAGAAAGATATTTTTTCAGAATGCCAAGAGGTTGGGGCTCCTGGGTGGCTCACTCAGTTAAATGTCTGCCTTCAGCTCAGGTCATGATCCCAGGGTCCTGTGTAGGGATCCCTGCTTAGTGGGAAGTCTGGTGTAGGTCTCCCTGTTCAGTGGGAAGTCTGCTTCTCCCTCTGACCCTCCCCCTGCTCATGCTCTCTCTTTCTCTCAATAAATAAATAAATAATACTAAAAAAAAAAAAAGAATACCAAGAGTTTATGAACTTTTCAGTCTATGCATACTACAATATATAATGACCACAAACAATTTTGCTTCTTGGCACGCAGAGAAAATCATAATACCTACACTACACACTGAACCAAATTGGAAAAAGTTTTGGAGTAAGTAGAGGGAGCTTGGTGTAAGAAAATAATTATATGTTCTTTATATCATATAACAAAAACACATTATAAAGAATTAACAGAGAAGTTAAGCTTTGAATTTATACAAAACTTGCAAAAAAATCTTAAATTCAAATTTAATGAGAAACATGAGGTTGTTTTCATTTGAATAACTTTTTTAATGCTTGGAATGTCTACATACCATTCCTGATTAAATATTTTAATAATGATACTGTTAAATCTTTGGTAGTAAAGAGTGATGAGAAACTTTCTTGCACGCATGATACAAATTGCAGATGTATATTTATTGCTTTATTGTTCTGTTGATGTATACTTCTTTTTTCCTATTAACATGATTTTGGATAATCCCAACTCTTATCATTGTACTTTAGAGTATGATCATTCTTCAACTTTAAGAGTTCTTCCTTGCTTTTCATTTATATATAAATGTTAGAAAATCTTGAGACAATTAAAAATGGATTTAAATTTCAATAGAAGTTTTACATATTAAATATTTAAAACAATGATGAAGAGACTTTCAGGATCAGCTATGACATGTAAAGAGATTAGAAGTTATCACTCTCATCCTTGAAAAGAAAAAAGCTGGGCAAACTGAAAATCATAATACAAATAAAAACCCATCATCTAAAGGGATATATATACTCAGAGCCACAAGCTATATCTATTTAATTCAAGCAGAAACCTCTGGAGCCATATGTCAATAATTCTGATGACTCATTAGAGGCTGAATGGTCCTAGTTTGTCCATTATCCTAGTTTGTCCATTAAGAAAACAATAAAAAATAAAATTAAATTAAACAGTTTGGAAACTAAGAAATAAAACCATTTTTATTCAAAGACAGTATGACTGTTTATATAGAACATCCCAAAGAATCCCCAAAGAAACTCCTGGAACTAATAAGCAAGAGTGCAAAATTTTAGGATAAAAAGTCAAAATAAAAAGTCAGTTGCTTTCCTGTATATCAGGATTAAACAACTGGAATTTGAAATCGAAATGCAATCCCTTTTACAATGGCATCCAAAAACTGAAATACTTTGGTATAAATCTAAAACAGTATGTACAGGATATACAGAGAAAACAAAACAAAACAAAACAAACAAAGCAAAAAACAAAACTGAAGAAGGAAATCAACGGGTCTAAAATAGCCAATACAAAACTGAAGAATAGGATTGGAAAATTTACACTACTTGATTTCAATACTCACTATAAAGCTATAGAATCAAGATAGCACATTACTGGAGAAACAATATATATATATATCAATGGAACAGAAATAAAACAGCAATTCAATGGAGAAAAGATAGCCTTTCCAACAAAAATGCTGGAACAACTGGATATCCATAAATAAATAAATAAATAAATAAATAAATAAATAAATAAATTTTTAAGATTTTATAAAACCCTACACCAGACCTCATATCGTACACTAAAAAAAGTAACTCAAAATAAATTTTAAACCTAAATGTAAAACACAAAACTATAAAAATTCCAGAAGAAATGCAGGAGAAAATCTGTTACCTCAGGTTGGGTAGTGAGTTTTGTTTTGTTTTTAAAAAAATTATTTATTTGAGAGAGAGCGAGAAAGAGAGAGCATGATAGAGAGAGATCATGAGCAGTGGGGAGGAGTAGAGGAAGAAGCAGCCTCCCCACTGGTCAGGGAGCCAGATGCAGAACTCGATCCCAAGACCCTGGGATCACAATCCAAGCTGAAGATAGATGCTTAACTGACTAAACCACCCAGGCACCCTGGTTTTTAGATAAAATACCAAAAGCAGAAATGGAGAGACAAGGCACTTCCAAGACCGGCAGAGACCAAAAGAATATGTGACCACCAAGCTGGCCCTGCAAGAAATATTAAGGGGGTTTCTATAAAAGAAGAAAGACCCCAAGAGTAATATAGACCAGAAATTTACAGAGACAATCTATAGAAACAAGGACTTCATAGGCAACATGACGGCAATAAAATCATATCTTTCAATAGGCACTCTCAACATGAACGGCCTAAATGCTCCCATGAAACAGCACAAGGTTGCAGATTGGATAAAAAGACAGGACCCATCCATATGCTGTCTACAAGAGGCTCATTTTGAACCTAAAGATATATCCAGACTGAAAGTGAGGGAATAGAGAACGATTTTTCATGCCGATGGACCTCAAAAGAAAGCTGGGGTAGCAATTCTCATATCAGACAAATTAGATTTTAAGCTAAAGACTGTAGGAAGAGATACAAAAAGGACATTATATCATTCTTAAAGGACTATCCAACAAGAAGATCTAACAATTGTAACAATCTATGCCCCCAATAAGGGAGCAGCCAGCTACATAAGCCAACTGTTAACCAAAATAAAGAAACATATTGAGAATAATACTTTAATAGTAGGAGACCTCAACACTCCACTCTCAGCAATAGACAGATCATCTAAGCAGAAGATCAACAAAGAAACAAGAGCTTTGAATGACACACTGGACCAGATGGACTTCATAGCTATATACAGAACATTCCCCCCTAAAACAACAGAATACTCATTCTTCTCAAACGCACATGGAACTTTCTCCGGAACAGACCACATACTGGATCACAAATTGGGTCTCAACCCATACCAAAAGATTGAGATTATTCCCTGCATATTTTCAGATCACAATGCTTTGAAAGTGGAACTCAATCACAGAGAAAGAATTTGGAAGGAATTTAAACACTTGGAAGCTAAAAGTCATCCTACTTAAGATTGTTTGGGTCAATCAGGAAATTAAAGAACTTAAACAATTCATGGAAACCAATGAGAACAAAAACACATCAGTCCAAAACCTATGGGATACTGCAAAGGCAGTCCTAAGGGAAAATACATAGCAATCCAAGCCTCACTGAAAAAAAAAAAAAAAAAAAAAAAGAAAAACAGAAAAATTCCGAATACACAAGCTAACCTTATGCTTTAAGGACCTGGAGAAAGAACAACAAATAAAACCTAAACCAAGCCAGAGAAGAGAAATAATAAAGATTAGATCAGAGATCAATGAATTAGAAGCCAGAAATACAGTAAAGTAGATCAATGAAACTAGAAGCTGGTTCTTTGAAAAAATTAATGATCGATAAACCACTGGCCAGATGTATCCAAAAGAAAAGAGAAAGGACCCAAATTAATAAAATTATGAATGAAAGGGGAGAGATTACACTAATACCAAGGAAATAGAAACAATTATTAGAAATTATTATCAGCGGGTGCCTGGGTGGCTCAGTCGTTAGGCATCTGCCTTTGGCTCAGGGCATGATCCCAGCGTTCTGGGATCAAGCCCCGCATCGGGCTCCTCCACCTGGAGCCTGCTTCTTCCTCTACCACTCCCCCTGCTTGTGTTCCCTCTCTCACCAGCTGTCTCTCTCTCTCTGTCAAATAAATAAAATCTTAAAAAAAAAAAAAAAAGAAAAACCATATTATGATCAGCAACTATATACCAACAAATTAAGCGGCCTAGAAGAAATGGATGCCCTCCTGGAAACCTATAAACTATCAAGACTAAAACAGGAAGAAATTGACAATCTGAATAGACCAATAAACAGTAACACAATTGAAGCAGTGATCAAAAACCTCCCAAAAAACAAGAGTCCTGGGCATGACAGATTCCCAGGGGAATTCTACCAAACATTTAAAGAAGAAATAATACCTATTCTCCTGAAGCTGTTTCAAAAAGAGAAACAGAAGGAAAACTTCCAAACTTGTTCTATGAAGCCAGTATTACCTTATCTCAAATCCAGGCAAAGACCCAATCAAAAAGGAGAAATACAGACCAATATCCCTGATGAATATGGATGCCAAAATTCTCAACAAGATCTAGTAAATAGGATCCAACAGTACATTAAAAGGATTATCCACCACAACCAGGTGGGATTTATTCCTGGGATGCAAGGGTGGTTCAACATTCGCAAATCAATGTGATAGAACACACGAATAACAGAAGAGACAAGAACCATATGATCCTCTCAATTAATGCAGAAAAGGCATTTGACAAAATACAGCATTCTTTCCTGATTAAAACTCTTCAGAGTGTAAGGATAGAGGGAACATTCCTCAATTTCATAAAAACCACCTATGAAAAGCCCACAAATGAATATCATTCTCAATGGGGAAACCTGAGAGCTTTTCCCTTAAGATCAGGAACACAACGAGGATGCCCACACTTGCCACTATTGTTCAACATAGTACTAGAAGCCCTACCATCAGCAATCAGACAACAAAAAGAAATAAAATGTATTCAAATTGGCAAAGAAGAAGCCAAATTCTCTCTTCACAGATGACATGATACTTTATGTGGAAAACCCAAAAGACTCCACCCCAAAATTACTAAAACTCATATAGCAATTTAGTAATATGGCAGGGTATAAAATCAATGCCCAGAAATCAGTTGCTTTTCTATACCCTAACAATGTATCTGTAGAAAGAGAAACTAGGGAATTGGTTCCATTTATGGTCACCCCAAAAACCATTAGATACCTTGGAATAAATCTAACCAAAGAGGTAAAGTATCTATACTCTAGAAACTACAGAATACTTATGAAAGAAATTGAAGAAGACACAAAAAGATGGAAAAACATTCCAAGTTCATGGATTGGAAGAATAAACATTGTTAAAATGTCTATGCTGCCCAGACCAATCTATACTTTCAATGCCATCAAAATACCAATGGCATTTTTCAAAGAGCTGTAACAATCCTAAAATTTGTATGGAACCAGAAAAGACCCTGAATCACCAAAAGAATGTTGAAAAAAAGAAACAAAGCTGGGAGCATCACGTTGCCCAATTTCAAGCTATATTACAAAAACTGTGATTACCAAGACAGCATAGTACTGGCATAAAAACAGACACATACATCAATAGAACAGAATAGAGAGCCTAGATATAGACCCTCAACTCTATGGTCAACTAATCTTTGACAAAGCAGGAAAAAATATTCAATGGAAAAAAGACAGTCTCTTCAATAAAGGGTGCTGGGAAAATTGGACAGTTATGTACAGAAGAATGAAACTCAAACATTCTCTTCACCATACACAAGATAAACTCAAAATGAATGAAAGAACTCAATGTGAGACAGGAATCCATCAAAATCCTAGAGAAGAACATAGGCAGTAACCTCTTTGATATTGGCACAGCAACTTGTTTCAAGACACATTTCCAAAGGCAAGGGAAACAAAAGCGAAAATGAGCTTTTGGGACTTCATCAAAACAAAAAGCTTCTGCACAGCAAAGGAAACAGTCAACAAAACAAAGAGGCAACCCACAGAATAGGAGAAGATATTTGCAAATGACATTACAGATAAAGGGCTGGTACTAAGCTCTATAAAGAACTTCTCAAACTCAACCCCCAAAAAACAAATAATCAAGTCAAAAAATGGGCAGACGACATGAATAGACACTTCTCCAAAGAAGACATACGAATGGCTAACAGACACATGAAAAAATGTTCAATATCATTAGCCATCAGGGAAATTCAAATCAAAACCACACTGAGATACCACCTTACACCAGTTAGAATGGTAAAAATTAATAAGGCAGGAAACAACAAATGTTTGAGAGGATGTGGAGAAAGGGGAACCCTCTTACACTGTTGGTGGGAATGCAAGTTGGTACAGCCACTTTGGAAAATAGCATGAAGGTTCCTCCAAAAGTTAAAAATAGAGCTACTCTATGACCCAGCAATTGCACTACTGGGTATTTACCCCAAAGATATAGATATAGTGAAAAGAAGGGGTGCATGCACCCCTATCTTCATAGCAGCAATGTCCACAATAGCCAAACTGTGGAAGGAGCCGAGACGCCCTTCAACAGATGAATAGGTAAAGAAGATGTGGTACATATATACAATGGAATATTACTCAGCCAACAGAAAGGATGCACCATTTGCATCGACATGGATGGAACTGAAGGATATTATGTTAAGTGAAATAAGTCAAGCAGAGAAAGACAATTATCATATAGTTTCACTTATATGTGACATTAAGGAATAGCATGGAAAACATAAGGAGAAGGAGGGGAAAAATGAAGACGGGGAAATGAGAGGGAGGGATGAACCATGAACCATGGGAGACTATGGACTCCGGGAAACAAACTGAAGGTTTCATAGGGGAGGGGGGTGGTAGGATGGGTTAGTCCAGTGATGGGTATTAAGGAGGACACATATCACAATGAGCACTGGGTGTTAAATACGCAAACAATGAAGCATGGAACAATATATCAAAAACTAATGAAGTACTGTATGGTGACATAACATAATAAAAAAATAGTAAAAATAAAATAATAAAATACCAAAACTACGATCCAATTAAGTAATACTTAGTAAGCTGGACTTTATTAAAACTAAAGCTTCTGCTGTATAAAAGACACCAGTCAGAATGAAAAAAGCAACCATAGACTGGGAGAAAATACCTGCAAAAAACATATCTGATAAAAAAAAAAAAAACTTTTGTACAAAATGCACAAGAACACCTAAAACTCAACAATAAGAAAGCAAACAATGCAATTAAAAAATAGCCAGAGATCTGAACAGACACCTCACGAAAGAAGAAACACAAACAACAAAAGATCATCTGTCACAAAGGAAATGCAAACTAAAATAACAAGAATCACTAAACAACTATTCAACTAGCTAAAATCCAATTTTGACAATACTAATTGCTGAACAGAATGTAAAGCAACAAGAACTCTCATTCCTTGTTGGTGGAATGCAAAATTGGTACAGCTACTTAGTAAGATCATTTAACGGTTTCCTACCAAACTAAATATACTCTTTACCATAAAATCAAACAATTGTGCTCCTACTTATTTAAATAACCCAACTGGTTTGAAAAACATTTCCACATAAAAACCTGTACTAGAATATTTATAGCAGCTTTATTCATAGTTGTCAAAAATCAGGAACAGTCAAGATATTCTTCGATAGATGAATGGATAAACAAACTGGTACATCCATATAATGGAATATTAGTGTTAAGATAGATGAGCTATCAAGGAATGTAAATAACAAGGATGAAGCTTATCTGCCTATTTCTAGGGCAAAAAGCCAGTCTGAAAAGGCTACATACTGTAAGATTCAATTTACATGATGTTTCGAAAAAGGCAAAACAATAGCTTTAGTAAACAGATCAGTGTTTGCAAAGGTTTAGTGGAAGGGGGATGCTGAATAGGTGGAACACAAGGGATTTTTTAGGATAATGAAACTCTTCTGGGTTTTCTGTAGTGGTAGCTGCACGACACTAGAGATTTGTCAAAACTCACAGAATTTCACAGTCCAAAGACTGACCCCTAGCAATATATATTTAAAAAATAATCATTTAGGAGGGATACCAGGATGGAATGCATATGGTGACAAAATAATCTAACTGTATCACAAGTGTATGAAACAATGTCACTGAAGTTGATGGGGAAAAAGGATGTCCACTGAAGTAATTCTGGAAATGAGTGGAGACTGTAAGACTAAAGTCAAAAGAGATAGTACATAAGTACTGCACTATAATTGATAGTTTTTTTTCACTCCACAGGAATACAGATTCCTGTACAGATTAACAATTTTAAAACTACTATACATATATACTTCACTTTAATAAGTAGGTAAATAGATGGCAGATGGTTGGAGATAGGTTTCTCAAGGCTGAAATGGACAATTACAAATAAGCAAGAATGAGGACTAGAATGATCCATGTTATATAGGATTAGAGTTGGAGACATCGATAAAACTCATGCCTAACTTCATAAAGATACAGATAAGATACATATAGAAATACAGAAATGTAGATACTTGTAAATACATGGGCTAGGAAGGAAAATACAATGAAGGTACGTCAATGTATATGGAAGCCAAGTAAAAGATCTCCTCAGAATCAAAGATGGAACATTTTTTGCCACAAATGAATAATGTGATATTCATACTGTTAAATTATAACTCTTAAGTGTAAATATCTATAAGCCCATACTAGTAAAAATAAATTATTGACTAAAGAAATAAAATGGGAAGAATAGTTTCTGTAGATAAATCCAAATAACTTATGTAGACACTGTGTGCTCAAAGAGCTGGAGCCTAACTTCCTACTCCTTAAGTGTGGGTGGTACAGTGACTTCTTTCCAAAGAGTAAAGTATGAAAAAGGCAGAAAAATAACTTTTACTGTAGAGAAATTTGACAAACACTACCTCAACTGGGTGATCAAAGATAACACTAATAGTGAAAAGTCATCGTGATAGTATGTACCCTTGAAATGATGTGATGATAACATCCCTTTACCTCCATGGTCTTTCTCCTAAAAACCCATACGCCAGTCTAATCAGACAAGGTTGATTAAGAAAGTTTCTATGAAAGCCTGGGTAGTAATCCTCAGAACTGTCAAGGTCTTCAAAAATAAGTCAGGCTTAAGAAATTTTCACAGCCAAAAGGGCTTAAGGAGACATAACTAAATGTAATGTGGTATCCTGGCTGAGATCTTGGAACAGAAAAAGGACATGAAGTAAAAGGTAAGGAAATATGAATAAATGTGGGCTTTAGTCAATAATAGTGTACAATATGGTGACAGATGGTAACTACACTTATTGTGGTGAGCATAGCGTAATGTATAGAATTGTCAAATCACTTTGTTGTGCATCTAAAACTGGTTTAACAATGTATGTCAACTACACTTCAATGAAAAACACTCAAATACCTTTAAAATAGAAAAACACATATGAATATACAACAAAAATTAATGAATTTCTAAAAAAATAATAAGGTACAATCCTGGTTCATTAATTGTGGCAAATATACCATACTAATTTAAGATGTTATTAATAGAGGAAACGGGTATGCAGTATATAAGAATTCTCTATACTATTTCACAAGTTTTCTATAAAGCTGTAACTATTTTAAAATTTGTAAAGTATTAATATATTTTAGATATAAGATAAACCCCTTACTCAATTTATGGTTTGCAAATATTTTTTCCCATTCAGTACATTGCCTTTTCATTTTGTTGACTGGTTTTTCTTTCTGTGTAGAAGAAAGTTTGATGTAGTCCCACTTGCTGATTTTGGCCTTTGTTGCTTGTGCTCTCAAAAAATCATTGCCAAGACCAATACTGAGGAGCTTCTTTCCTTATGCTTTCTTCTAGAAGTTTTACAGTATAAGGTCTTATATTTAAGTCATATAAGACTTCAGACAACTCAGTAATAAAAAAGTAAACAATCTGACTATAAAATGAACAGAGTAAATGAATAGATATTTTTCAAGAAGATATCCAAATGCCCAACAGATACATGAAAAAATGCTCAACACACTAAACATCAGGGAAACGCAGATCAAAACCACAACGAGATACCACCTCATACCTATTAGAATGGCTATCATCAAGAAGACAAAAGATAACAAATGTTGGCAAGAATGTGGAAAAAGGAAATCCTCATGCATTACTGGTGGGAATATAAAGTGGTGCAGCCACTAAGGAAAACAGTATGGAGATTTCTCAAAAACATTAAAATGTAACTATTGAAGGCTTTCATGCAGATAGTTTGAAGGGAACAAGGGTCTAAGCACCAAGCCTCAGCAGGTTCCTGTGCTTTAAATGTGTTTCTGGACTATCTCAGTTTCTAACTTAAGTCTAGAACAGCAAATTACTTCATTGGTAATTATTTTGGGTAGAAGCACATGTGTCTTGTCCCATGCTTAGATATTGGCCATCCCTCTCAGCAAGAAATGTCAGCACAAACAATGCAGATTACAAAATGAGAAAATCCAAAACAAAAGCACATGTACAAATCTCCCAGGTGTACAAAGAGGTGTACAAAGTGGGAGGACACTGAATGGGTCAGAAACGTCATGAACAAAGATTCAAACCCTACATAAAATGACCTGTTCTAGAGGTTGAAAAGCCAAAGATCAAGGAGCCTGCACACTGGTACGTCTGGTGAAGGCCACTTCCTGGTTCACGGATGGCCATCTTTTCACTGCATCCTCCTCATATAGTGGAAGAGATCCAAGAAATATCTTGGGTCTCTTCCATTTCTTCTTATGGATTACAGACATGGTGATGATCACGATCAGTGGGAAAACTCAACTATTTCTCTCTGAATTTGAAGAAATCATCTATCGTGTTCTCTGTTATCTCCCCTAAATACAGTCCATGAATGAATACAACTCTCTACCCCTCAGAAATTGATAACAGGAATATTATTATCTTTATGACTAATCCCTCCTTTAACTTAGATATAGGCATCAAATAAGTTGATTATGTCAATGGTCTGGACTATATACACAGTTTACATCATTCCATATGAGGCAGAAGTACAATAATCACCCTCAGATACTAAGAATGATCTTAGAAAGCAATCAGATTAAAAAATGAGACCTAATGGAAAAGAAAAAAAAAAAAGATACCATTGATCTAGCAATCCTACTTCTGGGTATATATCCAAAGGAAATAAAAACTGAATTATCAAAAAAATATCTACATGCCTATGTTCACCACAGCATTATTTGCAATAGCCAAGATATGGAAACAACCTAATTATCCATCAACAAATGAATGGATCAAGAAGATGTGTGATATTGTAATATATAGGTATTGTAATATATAGATTATTATTATTATAGGTATTATATTATAGGTATTATAGTATTATAGGTATTGTAATATTATATATTTATATATTATTTTATATATTTTATATATTTATATATTATATATATGAAAAAGAAGGAAATTCTACCATCTGCAACAACATAAATGAATCTTGAGGGGCATTATGCTCAGTGAGATAAGTCAAAGACAAATACTATATGAAATCACTTATATGAGGAATCTAAGAAATCTGAACTCGTAGAAAATGAGATTGGAATTGTGGTTATCACGGGCTGGGGGAAGGGGTAAATGAGAAGATGTTGGTCCAAGATTATAAACTTGTAACTAGAAGATGAATAAGTTCTAGAGATCTAATGCACAGCACAGTGATTATAGTCAACAATACTGTATTATTTATTTCAAAGTTGCTAAGAGACAAGATCTTAAATGTTCTAACCACAAAAAATAAATGATATTTATATGACATGATAGAGGTGTTAGCTAATGTTATGGTGGTAATCGCACTGCAATCAACACATGACACACTTTAAACACACAATTATATGTCAGTAAAAAGCTATACAGACGATACTGAAACTTTCCATGTAGCTTACATAGATATTTTTTTCCCTAAAAATTTTCATAATTAGTCTTCAGGACTCAAATTCTAACCCTAATTAAATATTATTAGGAAGCATTTTAACTTCATTTTTCCAAAGTTTAATTTTGACCATGAAAACACAAGCTTTTTCAGTATGCACATATAAATATATATATTTATTTATTTCTATTTATATATATAAATAATTGTCTTTGCAATTTTCTGTTAATTTAATTTGGATGTTCCCAAATTTCCATTAGATAAGTCATTTTTGGAAGTCAATAACTCTCTTTCAATAATGTCTCTTAAAGTGAGAATCATGCAGATACATTTGCTCCCCCGCCTACCCAGCAACACACACTCACAAGAATTCTTTTAATTTACAAACGCTTGATGAATTTCTTTCTTTTTGTAATCAGTGTTATTTCAGTAGGAAACAGTAGAGTATGGTGTTCTGATCCTATTTCTTTAAGTAAAGCTGGAAATAGAATTGAAATGTTGAGGCTTGAATTTTAATAGATTTATCATTTTGACAACATTATTTAATGTGGCTTCCAGAACTCCAGGCAAACCTTTACATATAAGAGATTCGGTGTGAATAGAAAAATGTATTACTTGATTTTCAGAGTTTTCAAATTGAACTTAATGTGTAAAGCTTTTACACCTACCTATCATTGCTGCAATACCATCAATATATAAACCTCTGCCCTGTTTCAATATGATTTTATTTTTTACAAAGGGCTCATCTCCCATGTGAATATGCCATTTCCAAAATCTGTTTTGTTCTTTCTTTCAAATCACTTAATGTTTCTCAGCATTTCTCTTAGGAAAGTCTAAATGAGAGGTAAGAAGAGTTAACTTTTTCGAGGCTGATCTCCTTTAGACTGGTCTTTCTGAGAGGGTGATGGCTGCCCACAGAGCTGGACCAATTGGAAATGCAAACCACTCCACAGGAAAGAGAAACAAAGTATTCAGTTCTGTAAGAATGCTAAGTCAGTAGTGGAGCAGGGTTGGAAGTCAATGATTTGTTGTCACAGATCTACAAGTGCAAGGATGGACCCAAGTCCCTGATCATAGCAGAGAGGCTTGTGCTCTCCTAACCAAAAATACTGTGGCAAATCAGTGCTGATGGCCAAAGTTCTATCACATCACCGAACCGTGACTATAATACTCAGCCCACAGTCTGGGTCATCTGATGGTGCTTCTTCTGCCAGGGGACTAGTGCTAGAGCCTGATATCTAGCTGTCTTATATTCCCATGTGCTTCTCCAGAGTGCCCTTTCAGGGGGAACTACAAATCTACTAATTCTCCTATATTAGAAGTTTCTCTCTATAAACATAATCCAGTCTGATGTGTATGTTATTGGGTCATTTATCCTCATTTGTTTGACAATTTAGTGCAGAAAGCTAGACATCTTGCCCCCAAACACACCATAGCCTTCGAAGAGTGAACCAAGGAATTAGAGATCAAGAACATATCCAAGGAAGGTTAAGAAAGTAGAGTTCTGGGGACAGTGGAGTCCATCAATGATAAGGATTTGAATTGCAGGTTACTAATTTGTTACTTATCTCTTGTACTGACTGTATCATAAACCAGGGACCAAAGATAATATTCTTTTGTTATTATTAATAATCTTGAAGGGATTTTCCCAGAAGTAAGGAGGCTCCACGAGGGAGAGTGGTAGATTAGAGCTACAATTTGCTAACTCATATGGGAGAAATGATGCTCTTTTGATTTCATCCTTGATTTTCTTCCGAAACTAAGTACATTAGTCCAAGACAGGATAGTACTGCTAGGGTGCTATATGTTTTATGTAAGTAGAAATGAAAATTAAAAAAGCCTAAAACACATGGCCTGCATGACTGTCCCTCCCACTAGAAAAATAGTTACTATCCAAAGGTACCAAGTACCCCGACAGAATCACTAGATACACTTTCTTAAGGAGTCTCCCTGTTGTAAAGGTGTAAAATAACTTGTAGATAAAGAACCAAATATGATGAGATTGATGATGTTTCCAACCCTAATTTACATAAGATAATAAAATAAAATACTAGGAGGTGAGAATGGGGGCTTCCTTCAACTGACAAGAGAACACGTGGAATTGCACTAACTGCTTAACACCTAAGATACAGGATATCTAAAGAGAGGACTCGGAACTTCCCACAAATGGAGACAAAAGGGACTTCAAGACTGTAGCCTCTCCCTATGAGATTAAGCTTATAAAGTTATTGGTCCAACAGAGTGGCCCCTGAAGAGTCACTAGTCTGATTTGCAGAAGCACTGCCTATCCAACTGTGGATACACTGATAAAAGCACTGGAGATATTCTATTTACCGTTGGCCTACCCAGATATCATCCAAACAAACAACAAAACGATCTTCAATGACCAGGGAACACAAGAGTCTAGTACTGGTATGGGATCTAGTATCATGCTCCATTTTAGTCACTGAGTACAGCACACAGGAGAAACTTACTCTAAAATCCTAGGAGTCTGTATTATGTTCTCTTTGGGATGAAGCAGAGGCTCCACCCAGCATCTCCTTCTATCTTTAAGTACAATTGGATCTACTTGGTCAAAGCTCTGAAGCCTCAAACTGTTGCAGATCCTTCTCTTATTCTGGGCCTCTTTCAAAATCTACAATTTACTCAGTAAATGAATTGAAAGAGCATCTCCAAATATGAAGTATGTTGACTGTGATATCCAAAGAAGCCCACCGATTATGATTCTTTCTTTTTATGGAGAAGTACAAGGTAGAACACCCTCTTTCATTCAAGGTACTATTCTGACATTTCTGAGAACATTCAATGCTTAGAGACTTTATCAGTGTGGCTGCCCCTGAAGTTTTATTTCCCATCCTCTGGCTTACATGTTTCTTACTGAGACATCTAGGTACTTGCTCATTTCCTGGTCACCAAATCCTATTAGCATAATGTCATACATGTAATGGACCATAGTGAGGATCTATAGGATGATTAAGGTCCCTTTATGATTATATTATGACCAAAACCAGGAGCATTTGCTACCTGGGGGCAAAATAATAAATGCATATATTGATCTTGGTAGGCAAAGGTAAATTGCTCCTGATTATCCTTACTAGGTGGTATGAAACAGCAAGTTTTTACTAAGATAATCAGTGTATAAATATGCCTTGAGCTGTATTGATTTTATATAATAAATATCATAAGAAACTACAACTGTGATTGGAGTCACCACTGGATCAATAAGACACAGACATTCTATAGGACCTATGTGGCTTTTCAACAACCAAATGGACCTAAAGATGGATGTTTTAAAAATGACCATCTCTGCATCTTTCAAGTATTAAGTCCATTATCCTTACTGAAATTAGGGAACTCAATTCATGGTAGTATCTTCCACCATATTTTTACTTACCCTCTGCAGTGAGTAACCACGGCAAAATTTTTCAAGGATTATGGTACTCTATTCACCAATGTATTTCTTAATTTCTTGGTGAAGGGCATGTCTGACAGACCTCCTAGATATGTAGTTAGGCAATGAGTGAACTAGTTGTATACAAATATGTGTACTCCAATATTTCTATTTCACTAATCCCTGGAACTTGGCCCTCTAAAATATATAAAGGAAACCCATTAATCTCACCTCACTCAACTGTGGGCAACAATTGTGTCCAAGCTTCAGTTAACCAACCCAGTACACATAATCCCACCTCCAATTGTTAGATCCAACAAATCCTAAGTCCCAGGGAGTATACTCACTGATAAATTCAACCTGATACAACTGCATGTTTTATACTCTTTAGTCTTTGGCCTAAGACTATTAAAATCTATCTCCGTATGTGTTCCCAAGTTACAATAGAGTTGGCAGGAATCTATAACTCCTTTGGTATATAGGCTAGCTTTCCAGGTATAGGCTTTACAATTATTCCTGTGAGATACAGTGGTATCAAATATTTGCCATTGGCCCAGCAAGGAATGAAATACCAAAAACAAATAAGGAACAAATAACTTTTTGTTAAATCTAATTAATAATTGACTATAAAATTATATTAAATGAAAGTAGGACTAATATTTTAGAAATAGATGAGAAAAATGAAAAGGCTTAATGAAAAATTAAAGTATACACAAATTCTCATTTTCTTAGGGGGAATGGTGATATTGTAGCCAAATGTAAAATTTAAGAGAAAATATTTTTAAATCTGAGTGTTAAAGAATATAAGAATAACTACAAAAAAAAAAATACAATCCGTAGTATCTAAACTAGCAGAGGAAACAAAGAGTTTAAATAAGGAAAAGATCACCAGATTCACTTAACAGAATATAGGAAAGATGAAAACAACTTAAGAGCATGGTAAACAAGAAAAAAAAATGTGGTGGATTAAGTCCATGTATATAAGTATAGTCATCCCTTGGAGATATTGTTAGTTCAGTCCCAAATCACCACAATAAAGCAAATACTGCAATAAAGTAAGTCAAGTGATTTTTTTTTGGTTTCTCAGAGCACATTAAAGTTGTTTACACTATAGTGTAGTCTATTAAGTATGCAATAGTATTTTGTCAAAAAAGCAAAAAAAATTTATTGCTAAAAAATGTTAACCATTATTTGAGCTTTCAAGCCATAATCACTGATGACACATGACCATAACAAAGAAAATACTAAAGGTATTTGAAATATTGCAAGAATTACAAAATGTGGCACACACAGGAAGTGAGCAAATGCTGTTGGAAAATGGTGCTGACAGATTTGCAAGAAACAGGGTTGCCACAAACCTTCAGTGTGTAAAAAACACAATATTTGCAAAGCACAATAAAGCAAAAACAATAAAATGGGGTATGACTGTAATAAAGATAAATGTAAATGAACTAATATTAGTTATGAAAGAACAAAGATCATTAGAGTGGAAAATTATTTGGTCTTTGAATTAACAAGACCTATTGTTTAGTGACATCTCTACCAGGGGGTTCTTAAAACAGAGACATGACATTCATTTAAATTATATCAGCTAGAAGGAGGGCTATGTGCTATTCATGTCATTGTCATTAGGGTTGCATATAAATAACAAATATAAGTTGCAATGTTCAAAGTCAGGTTCATCTAGAGAAACATTTTTGGGAAATAAAAGAAGAGGAGGAGGGGAAGGGAGAGGAGGAGGAAGATGAGAGGAGAGGAAGGAGGGAGGAGGAGAACTATTAATCAAAGGCTCATCATTATCTCCTTCCCAGTTGGTGGCAGTCAATATAATTCATAATTAAATTATTAAATTAAAATGCTGTTTAATGGCAGTTGCTACATAAATTTGAGTGTTGTACTAATTTGATTACAAATCTTAGCAAATAATAATTTCCTGGATCCAGTTATAGTGTTGTTTTTTTTTTTAAACCACCCACCCATTCTTCATCTTTCATACCTTCCCAGTTGTTGAGCCTTGTGGTTGGTTGTCTGTGTTTTAATGTTTATAAACATCTACACATTAGCCTCTTTTGCCCATTATATGTTATGTTCCTTGGAGTCGTAAAACATACATTGTTGTTTTTTTTCTTTCTAGTGCAGAGCTTTGCTCATAATGGATGCCTTTACGCCACTTCTAGAGGTGAGTAATAACAGCAACACTAGCATTTGTGGTAGGTGTCCACTAGAAAGCTTCATTCTCTGTAAGAATTGCTTTACTTTGTATGAGCAAGTACCACCATCACAATGATTTACTTACCTTGCCTCTACATGGGACTATACCCCGGGGGATTTAAATATGCATTTAAAATCCTAAATAATGGCAGTGAATTTGCCTAGGAATTATGCATGTGGGTTGTATAATGTTTTGGCATACCTCAAATTCATCATAATAGGTTTGGATACCTTTTCACAATAATTTACTTAGAAAAATACATTCAAATTTTCACATCCTTGGATAATGCAATTCATGTCAAGAAAAGGATTACTAATTCCCTTAATGATTCATTCTATACTCAACTCCAGAGAATGCAGGAGTCTAGAAGAAGGTATCATTTTGCAATAAATGTCAAAAACATGTTTTATCTAAATAGCTCAACATACAGTACTGACAAAATTTAGTTAGAGATAATTTATATCCTTCAGTGGCCAGAGTAATCTATGGGTTTCTTCAAATTGCTTTTGTCTATAAAATAAACTCAATTTGCTTTACCACATGAAGCACAAATTTAAAGCAATATTTCATAAATCTCTGTCACTGAAGATCAGAGTAATCTTTAATTTACAAATACTGCCATCAGCCTATGAGCTTTATGTTGCTGGGGTTTGAAAATTGAGTTAGACAACATAAAACTGATTTTCAACCTCACCTGCTAGTAAAGGCAAGATATCTAATAAAATAAGAAGAGATAAGCCACTATTAATTGTCCCTAAAGATATCATATGTGCACTAATATGGTTCTAAACTCTTGTTTGTCTGAACATGATTGTTTTAATAGAGCACTAGGGATAAGGCATTTAAGATGCGTCCACAGTTATCTGTCACAGTAACTCCACATGGTAAATTTCACATAATGTTTACATCTGCTGCATAAAGTCAAGGACTTACATAAGGTCTTTTAGCCCTTGAAGGAAAACACGTACTACCAACAGACTCTCTGATCTAAAATGTTGGTTCAACAGTATATATCAGTCGCCAGCCCAGGGTGAAATATAATAAAAATAAGCTTTATACTAATATATATATTATATATATGTAATATTTCCAGCAGTGTAGGGTTTAGCCACATCAAAAACTTCCATTTCAAATACAAATACAAGAAAATAGTTGAAGATCACAGCATAGGAAGGTCCTGAACTCATGTCCTACCACAGACATATCAAATCCATACCTACTTATGAAATAATTTCCTCTAAAATAGACCTAAAAAGTAGCTGAACATCTCCTTCACAATAAATAGTAAAAGGTCCATATCAAGAGGGGTATGAGCAACAGAGATATGGTTTCACCAAAAATCCACCCCTTGGCATGGTAACTCTAATCGAGAGGGAATCTCACAAATCTGGAGCGGCTCCCTGAAGGGTAAGGGGTTGTGTCTCATATCAGGGACCTACCTCAACCCTTAGGACCTACATCACAGGGATAAGCCCCCAAAATGTCTGGCTTTGAAAACCAATGTGGCTCACAACCAGGAAACCCAAAAGGCTGTAAGGAACTGAGATACTTCTCTTCAAGGGCTCAATGTACAAATTCACTTGTCCCAAGGACCAGCTCAAAAGCAGCAGCTTGAAAGTACCTAGATTCTATGTGGAGATTCATTTGCTAACCTCAAAGCATCTGTGGAGGGGAAAGGGCAGGGGCTTGTTGAGACACTGTAGGGATGGAGGTGCTAGTGGGAATCATTTCTATATTCTCCCCCTACCTTGATGGTGCTGGCAGGAACATGCTGGCCCTGAGCTCTATGCTGCCACTCTAAAGCTGGCAGCATGCCTCAGGCCTATGCTCTTCCACTACCTTGCTAAAGCCAGCAGGCATATGCAATGCACACAGGAGATGCTCCCTAATCACCTGGCTTTGGTGGACAGAAGGGCTTGAGTTCCTGGGTCCCAGAGGACTATTATAATTAGAGAGACAGTTATCGGTAGACAACCACCACCAAGGCAATGCACAAACAGCAGAATGAAACACATCCCAGGTTTTTCAGTGAAAAAGAAAGGCCCATTTACTTTTCTTAGATCTTCCGCCTAAGGGTCAGAATTCATGTCTGCTACACTTCTACAGAGGAACGGGTAATATAGGCAGGGAGACACCATTCTTGTACTCTGTTAGTCCCAGAAAGAAGCTTGTACTCTCTTCTGAAGCTCTAATTATTGATATATCACCCAGTGGATACCTCCAGATCACCTGGTCTGGTAGCCAGCAGGGTTATGATGCGGTCCCACAGGAACATATATATATTTGCATACTTTAAAAGCTACTGCTTGGGGGTCTGCCTTCCAATCAGCCAAAAACTAGGAACTGACTGAGAGCCTCCTTTTGTAACACTGAGTGATCTCAGCACACCATCAACAACTGGGAGGACCTATCCAGAATAAATCAGGATGCATAGACAATCACAAACATTTGAGAGACAGGCAAGAACTAGAAAAAGGTTGAAAGATAAGGTTCATCTCCTACACAAGGCCACTCCTTCAAGAATAGGAGAGAAAGCTATTTTGCCCAATATCCAGAAACACACAGAGTCAAGCAACATGAAAAAACAGGGGACTACATCCCAAACAAAAGAATAAGACAAAACCTCAGAAAAAAAAAAACTTTAAAGAAACAGAGGTAAGTAATTTACTTGATAAAGAGTTCAAAGTAATTGTTATAACGATGATTACTGAACTTGGGAGAAGAATGGATGAACATAGTGGGAACTTCAACAAAGAGCTGAAAAATCTAAGGAAGTTCCAAGCAAAAGTAACAGACCTGAAGAATCCACTAACTGAATTGAAAAATACACAGAAGGGGTTCAAGAATCCTAGATAACGCAGAAGAAAGGATCCGTGGCCTAGAATACAGGAGAGTGGCCCTTACCCAAACAGAGTAGCAAAAAGAAAAAAGAATTAAAATTGTAAAGACGGTTTAAAGGACTTATGGGATAACATGAAGCAGAATAATACTTGCATTATAGGGGTCATGCAAGGAGAACAGAGAGAAAAGGAAAAAAGAAACTTATTTGCAAAAATACTGGCTGAAAACTTCTCTAACTCGGGAAGGAAACAGACATCTAGATCCAAAAATCTCTGGGAGTTCCAAATAAAATGAACATAAGAATGACCCACACCAAGACACATTATATTAAAATGTCAAAAGTTAAAAACAAAGAATTTTAAAAGTAACAAGAGAAAAACAAAGTGTTACATATGAGAAAACACCATAAGACAACAAGGAGATTTTTTAGAAGAAAGTTTGCAGGCCAGAAGGGAGTGGAATGATATATTCAAAATGTTGAAAGAAAAAAAAAAAAAACCCTCCAACCAAGAATACTAAACCTAACAAGTTATCATTCTGAATTGAAAGTGAAATAAAGTGAAATAAAGAGTTCTCCAGACAAGCAAAAACTAAAGCAGCTCATCACCTCTAAACTGGCCTTACAAGGAATGTTAAAGGACCTTCTTTAAGCTGAAAAGAAAAGGCATTAATTAGTAACTATATATATATATATATATGGAAGTATAGCTGTCACTGGTCAAGGTAAAATAAAATAAAGGTAGTAATCACTTATAAGGCTAGAATAAAGGTTAAGAGATAAAAGTAAAAATAACTGTAACTACAATACTCAGTTAAAGAACATCCACAATTTAAAAAAAATGTAAAATGTGACATCAAAAACATAAAACAGAGGGAGCAGGGAGTAAAAATGTTGAGTTTAGAATGTGTTCAACCTTAAGTTCCTGTCAACTTAAAAGAAGACTGTTTTATTCATATATATACATGTGAGCCTCATTGCAACCACAAGGCAAAAACCTGTAATAAATAAAAATGGGTGAATGTACCTCAACATAATAAAGGCAATATATGACAAGCCCACAGCTAACATCGCACTCAAAGGTGAAAAGCTGAAACATTTTACTCTAAGAAAAGGAAAGACAAGGATATCCACTCTTGCCACTTTTATTCAACAAAGTACTGTTAGTCTTAGCCACAGCAGTTAGGCAAGAAAAATAAATACAAGGCATCCAATTTGAAAAGAAGAAATAAACTATCACTATTTGTGGACAACATGATTTTATATGTAAAAAAGCCTAAAGACTGTGCCAAAAACCTGTTAAAATGGATAAACAAATTAGGTAAGACTACAGAGTATAAAATCAACATGCAAACACCTGTTGCATTTCTATACACTAGCAATAAACTATCACAATGAGAAATTAAGAAAACAATTCTGTTTACAATTGCATCAAAAACAATAAAATACCTAGGAATAAATTTAACCAAAAAGTTGAAAAACCTATACACTGAAAACTAAGATACTGATGAAAGAAATTAAAGAAGACACAAATAAATGGAAAGATATTCTGTGCTCACTGACTGGAAGAATTAATATTGTTAAAATGCCCATTTGACCCAAAACAACATTCAGATTAAATGAGATCTCTATCAAATCCCAATGGCATTTCTCACAGAAATACAACCACCATAAAATTTGTATGGAACCAGAAAGATCCCAAATAGCCAAAGCAATCTTGAGGAAGAACAGCAAACTGAAAGCAGCATGCTCCTTGATTTCAAACTATATTACAAACCTATAGCAATCAAAACAATATGGTATTGGCACAAAAACAGACACACAGATCTATGGGACAGAATAGAGAGCCTAGAAATAAAGGCATCCATATATGGCCAATTACTTACAACAAGGTAGCCAAGAATATATAATGGGGAAGGGCAGTTTCTTTAATAACTGGAATTTTTTAAAAGGGGCAGCCACATGCAAAAGAATAAAATTAGACTAACATCCTACACCATACACAAAAATTAACTCAAAATCGATCAAGACTTGAATTTAAGAACTGAAACTATAAGAATCCTAGAAGAAAGCATAGGCAGTAAGGTCCTTGACATCAATATTGGCAATTTTTTAATAATCTGACTCCAAAAGTAAAAGCAACTGAAGCAAAAATAAACAAACGGGACTACATCAAACTAAAACCTCTGCATAGCAAAGTAAACCATCACTAAAATTAAAAGGCAACCTATTTATATGGGAGAAAATATTTGCAAATCATATATCTGATATCCAAAATACATAAAGAACTCCCACAACTCAACACTAAAACAATCTGATTTTAAAATGGGCAGAGGATCTGAATAGACATTTTTATTTTTATTTTTTTTATTTTTATTTTTTTAAAAGATTTTATTTATTTATTTGACAGAGAGAGACAGCCAGTGAGAGAGGGAACACAAGCAGGGGGAGTGGGAGAGGAAGAAGCAGGCTCCCAGGAGAGGAGCCTGACGTGGGGCTCGATCCCGGGATTCCGGGATCACGCCCTGAGCCGAAGGCAGACGCTTAACACCTGCGCCACCCAGGCGCCCCTGAATAGACATTTTTAAATGTCTGTTTAAAATGGGCAGAGGATCTGAATAGACATTTTTCCAATGAAACCATAGAGATGACTAATAAGCACATGAAAAGATGCTCAATTTCACTAATTATCATCAGAGAAATACAAATTAAAAGCACAATGAGATTTTATCCCACACCTATTAGAATGGCTATAAGAAGAGAAGAGATAACAAGTGTTGGTAAGGATGTAGAGAAGAGGGAACCTTCATGTACTGTTGGTGGGAATGTAAAATGGTGCAGCCACTACAAAAGACAGCATGGAGTTACTTCAAAAAATTAAAAATAGCACTACCATATGACCCAGCAAGTCTACTTCTGGATATTTATCCAAAGAAATTGAAAACACTAATTCAAAAAGATATGCACCCCTATTTTCATTGCAGCATTATTTACAATACACAAGATACGGAAACAACCTAAAAATCCATCAGTGGATGAATGGATAAGGATGTGATTATATATATACATATATATATATATATATATATATATATATATATATATGTATATATATAATGTGTATGTATATGTATATATAATGTATATGTGTGTATATATATATATGTGTGTATATATATATATGTGTGTGTGTGTGTGTGTGTGTATATATATATATATATAATGGAAAACTACTCAGCCATAAAAAAGATGGAATCCTGCCATTTGCTACCACATGGGTGGATCCTGAGGGTACAAGAGGTTATGCTAAGTGTAATAAGTCAGACAGAAAAAGATAAATACCATATGATTTCACTCATATGTGGAATTTAAGACACAAAACAAATGAGCAAAGGGAAAAAAGACAGAGAGGCAAACCAGGAAACAGGCTCTTAACTATAGAGAACAAACTGATTACCAGAGGGGTGGGGAAGATGGGTTAAATAGATGATGGGGATTAAGGAGCACACTTGTGATGAGCACTGGATGTCATATGGAAGTACTGAATCACTACATTGTATATGAAACTAATATTACGATTTATGTTAACCAACTAGAATTTAAATAAAAACTTTTTAAAAATGATTGTACCATTTTTTATTCCTACTAGCAAAGAGTTAGAGACTCTTTTGTTGCACATACTCACCAGCATTTGATGTTGTCTTAGATTTTAGTCATTCTAATAGGTGTGTAATAGTAACTTATTGTTGTTTTAATTTGCAATTCCCTGATGAAATATGATGTTGAGCATCTTTTTATAAGCTTATTTGCCATCTGTATATCTTCTTTGTTGAGATGTCTGTTCATGTGTTTTGACTGTTTTAATTTGGGTTGTTCCTTTTCTTAATATTGAGTTTTTAAGTGTTTCTGGTATACTTTGGAGACAACTCCTTTATTATATATGTTTATTGTGAAGATTTTCTCCATATCTGTGGCTTGTATTCTCATTTTCTTAGAAGGGTCTCTCACAGAGCAGAAGCTTTTAATTTTAATGAACTCCAACTTATATTTTTTCTTTTATGACTTTGGTTTGTATATAAAAAGTCATTACTAAACCCAAGGTCACCTCCTATGTGTCTTCTTTAAGTGTTATACTTTTGTATTGTACATTTATGTTTATGATTAATTTTTAGTAAACTTCTGTTGAAAGTGTAAGATTCTGTTGTTCTTGTTGTTTGCATGAGAATGTCCAGTAGTTCCAGCACCACTTACTGAAGACTAACCTTTCTCCATCAAATTTTTGTCATGAAACGGTATTAGATTTTTTCATTGTCTTAGATCCTCTATCAAAAATAAGTTGACCAATTTTTTGGCTCTCTATTCTGTTTCACATTCTATTTGTTGTTCCACAAATACCATGCAATCTTGTTCACGATTGCTCTACCATAAGTCTTGAAGTCAGGTAGTATCAATTTTTGACATAATTCTTCAATATTGTCTGGCTATTCTGGGTTTTTACATTTATATATAAACTTTCAAATCAACTTCAATATCCATAAAATAATTTGCTGGGGTTTTAACTGGGATTGTATTGAATCTATACATAAGTTTAGGAAGAACTGACGACAGTACTGAATTTTCCTACCCATGAACATAGAATATCTTTACATTTCTTTAGATCTTATTTGATTTTCTAGGTCAAAGTTTTCTAGTTTTTCTCTTGTAAATCTGGTATGAATTTTGTTAGATTTATACCGAAGTATTTCATTTTTGAATTACAATTAGTGTTGCATTTTTAATTTCCATATAAACAATGTTTTCTTTTTAATTTCAAATAAAGTTGGTTCACTACTGTTATATAGGAAAGCAACTGACTTTTGTATATTAACCTTGTGTCCTGCAACTTTGCTGTAATCACTTATTAGTTCTAGGAGTTCTTTTGTTGATTCTCTGGGATTTCCTACATAACCAATTATGTCATCGAGGAACAAAGATAATTTTATTCCCTCTTTCCCAATCTGTATTTTTTATTTCATTTTCTTGTTTTATTGCATTAACTAGAACTCCCTAGTTAATGTTGAATAGGAGTAGTGAGAGGAAACATCTTGCCTTTTTCCTGATCTTAGGGTGGGTGTTTCTAGTTTCTAGTTATTAAAATGTGATGCTAGCTGTAGGTATTTTTGTAGATGTTGTTTATCAAGTTAAAAAATTTCCTCTATCTTCCTAGTTTGCTCAGTTTTCGTCATAAAAAGATGTTATATTTTTTCAAACACTTTCTCTGAATCTATTGATATAATTACATGATTTTTCTTTTCTAGCCTATTGATGTGATAAGTTGATCAATTTTGGAATTCTGAACCAGTCTTGTATACCTAGGATAAATTCCACTTGATCATGGTAGATAATTCTTTGTATACAATATTCCTAATATTTTGTTGAGAATATTTGCACATAAAGTTCATAAGACATATTGGTCTAGCCTGTTCCTCCATTATAATGTCTTTGTTTGGTTTTGGTACTGGAGTATATCTTAAAACCATAATCTGATTTCAGAACCCATGGCTTTAACTACTATATTCTATTATCTGAATGGGTTAGCTACTATATTCTACTATCCCACTAAGGAAATTGATTTTAATTGCATTTAATTTTAATTAATTCAAATTTAAGTACTATATTCTACTATCTGAATGGGTTGAGTTTTGACACTTGACTTTCTATCATGAACAAGGCATTATTAGGTATTTTCACACATATTGTCTCATTTTGCTGAATCACATAGGAGGAGAAAAGATAATCCCAGCAAAAATAAGCAAATTTGTTTTATTTCTAAAATGAGTATAATAATAGTATCCATCTCATCAGGGTTTTTTTGAGGAATAAACTATATGATGAAAGATAAACACTTAAAGTAGTTAAACACTTCACATGTGTTCTTGAGGTGATAGTCATATCACAATTAAATTCTTTTGTGCTCTAAACCAGTATCTGTACTATTATTAGACATTTCTGCTTAGATGATGGATTAGTTGTTCAGAATCAGTCTTTCCAAATTAAATCTCTATTTCCATTCCTAAAACTATGTTACCTTTTTCTTTCATATTACCTTTCTCTTTTAACAGTTTATAAGCTGACCTAGACACCAATCTATAAAATGTGGGGTTATTTTCTTTATTTCTCCTTTACCTAAAACCAGTTGATGAAATCTTGCCTTAGTTTCTTCCCCAATTTTCTAAAATTCTACTCATATCTTCTATTGTGGTGACATTTGTTTTAATTAATTTTATTTTATTTGCTTTGATTTAATTAAATTTAATTTCTCCATACTGTTTCCCTTAACTATGGAAAGAGCTACCTAAGGCACCTCATTACCCTCATTGTTTCATTCAACTGATTTTATACCCTGCTGCCAAAATCATATTTCTGACTAAGGTCAAGAGTAAAACTTAAATAATAAAGTAATTTAATAGGTCATCTCATAACCTATTTTATTATAGCATTCAACAGCTTTAGCAAGCTACACAGATTAGCCACATATCTAGCCACATATCTTAACATCCTACCTTCACACTTTCTACTCAATCCAAACTATAATATCCATCTTTCTCATTCCAAGTATATACGCCATATATGTATTCATGCTATTTATTTTATACAGCATGGCTTGGCTTTCTATCTTACATTTAAACTATCCCTTTCAGGGGCGCCTAGGTAGTGTGCAATAGGTTAAACCTCCAACTCTTGATTTCAGCTCAGGTAGTGATTTCAGGGTTATGGGATCGAGCCCCACACCGAGCCCCATCATCAGCATGGAGTCTGCTTAAGACTCTCTCTCCCTGCCCCTCTGTCTCTCCCCTCTTCTAAAATAAATAAACGAATCTTCATAAATAAATAAATAATTCCATTCATCCATACAGGCCTGAAAGAGATGTCTCTTCTTTCCTAAAGATTTTATAGACATTACTCTAATATAGCTCTTTGCTCCAGACTTCTGTATTTTTTCTTGAACAATATAACATTTAATACTATGCTGTACA
The DNA here is from genome assembly GCF_023065955.2 of Ursus arctos. Classification (NCBI taxonomy): domain Eukaryota; kingdom Metazoa; phylum Chordata; class Mammalia; order Carnivora; family Ursidae; genus Ursus; species Ursus arctos. The sequence continues at coordinate 30,198,234 of NW_026622985.1, read as the reverse complement.
GGTTTATGTGCCCGCTTTCCTGCTACATGCAACTTCCTTGATATCAGGAATTAAATAACTGATTTTTGTATCCACAGTGCTCAGCATAGTTCTGGGCACACAGCTAATATTCAACAAATCTTGTGAAGCTGAATGCATAAATACTATAAATAATACTCCTAAATTTCATTTTCCTGTTTTTAAAGGAAGTTAAGATTTAAAAATTAACTAGTACTATTACAAAAGGAGATGGCTAAAGGAGAAATAAAAAATCCATTATTTTAAGATATAATAAGAAAAGAGATGATCACATTTTCATGAAGCAAAGTATGTACATGAATTTCAACTGTCACTGTTAAACATCAAATAAGATAACTTTTTTAAAGGAACATAAAGACCCTATAATCGATTCTACTTCACCACATTAAAGATGTAGAGGTTGACTCTTCAGATTAATTACAATAAGACTGTAACAGAACATAGAAACTTTCATCAATACTTATTTTCAGTAATGTATTGATAAATATCATGGATGAAAAAACTGATGCTTCCAGAGCAGTCATATTATAATACATTTCTCTCAAGTTCCGCCATCACTGAAATAAAGGATATGGCACTGCTCACCAGTGTGCTGTAGAGGAACTCTGCAGACCCAGTCACATTCCTTAGTAGAAGCAGAAGGGGACCATGCCACTCACTATTCTTGCTAAACTTTAAACATGAGACATAAGTACCTATTTTAGGATCAAACAAAAATTTTTACCAATGATCTAATTCTAACATCCAGTCTTGCTATTCATCAGAAAAGGAATGAATACTCTAGAGCAGCGAGAGCAGAGATAAACCAACTGTATCCAACCTGTAGCTTATTATGTACAATAATCCATGAGCTAAGAATGCTTTTAATATTTTTAAAAGTTTGTAAAACAAAGGAAAAGGAGAAGAAGAGGAGGAGAGAAAGAGGGAGAGGAGGAGAGCTTAAGACATAGACCATGCATGACCCTCTAAACCTAGAATATTTACTATGTGGCCCTACAAAAAAAGTTTGCCAACCCTTCCTTTTGAGCATCAGTGTCTAATAAAATTTCCTGTGATGGTGGTTATGCTCTACATGTTTGCTGTCCCAATATGGTAGTCACAAAACTCAGAGCTATTGAGTACTTGAAATGTTAGAGCCATAGCTGTCTGGGGGTTACCACACTGGACAGCACAGCTCTAGAGCACACATCTTCTCATTCCAGTAGTTTTGAGCCTTCAAATGGCATGAACAATGAATGAAATAGAATCCAAGCCGCTATTACCTGATCAGCTGATCAGTATTTGGTTATTTAGATAATCTAACTCCTCCCAAACATATTCCTTTCCTTCCATTTCATACCCTCAATTATTCCATCCCACCTATTTCCTTCCAATGCATCTCCAGCCACCTTGTGATCCCATTCTCTTGTTTTAAATTGGAAAGTAGAACACAAGAACCACCTAGGACCCTACTTCAAAAGCCAGATATACTTCTGTAAGACTAAGTCAAAACTCGAATTCATTGTCCTTAAAGAAATGTGGTAGATGAAGTTTAGATTCTTTTTTTTTCTTTGATACTTGGTTGAATGATACAGATCTGACAGACACATTGTGAACTGGCCTAAAGACCCAACCACCACATATAATGTAATTTGGAGAGAAATTTGATTCTGAGTTCTGAACATCTGACCTAAAAATCTACCACAAACTTTATGACAAATCAGGAATAAATTGTGAATAGCGTAACAATAAAAATCACTTACCAGTTGTGCAGTTCTATGAGTCATGAAGCGTATTTACATAAGTCCTATGGAAATTTGTATGCGACTTCATATGTAATACATACACTCTGCAGTTACAACTACTGAGTGCCTTAGTACTTGCTCGCCCTTGACAATCCTCTCTATTCCAGTCAGTTTTATTCTATCAGAGTGACATTTCCAAAATCAAACAAATCCTCCACAGCCTAACAGGTAAAAACATCTACTGCAAAAAGAACTGGAACATAATACTACCCTTAAAACATTTTCCAAAGCTGCATTCTTTTTAATATTTTACTTTTTTAATCACAAGGTTCGGAACAAGATTCTGTGTGTAATATAAGTGTGTTATTTCTTAGAACTTAGAATTACAGTTCCAGTTTGCAGATTCCCAAATCAATTAATTCAGAAAGTGAAAATTAATTTTTGTGCCAAAGTAAGTGTTTTTGTTAGATTTTCTTTTGAATTATGAGTTAGCCTATCTTCAATGCACTTCTTTGTTAGGCAAAAACATAAAGTGGGCAATAGATAAATGCTGAGAATATCATTCAATCATTTTTTTTTAAAGTAGCTGTCAAATGCTCTTTAGAAAGCGTCTCAAGGGGAAATGACGATGTCTAGAGTAAATGATACCAAGCATCATAAAAATATGCCAAATGATTTTTGTCTGTCAAAAATGGCTAGTAAAGGAAAAGTATAATTTCTGTTGGTGGGGGGAGAAGGAAGACCTATTCCTCATAATCCTTAAAATGAGAGGTTTTTGTGCAGTCCAATTATATGGGAAAATGAAGTGTGTACTTACATGAATGTTTGGGAATGCCAGAGTCTTTTTCATTAGAAAGACAATGTGCCCAGACAATTGGCTGATTTTTAACTTTTTCAGGATATTATACTATCATTAATATTTAGCCAAATTGTCCAAAAATGCTTGACAAAAGAAAATATTAAAAACCTAACACAAAAATCTTCTGACAGCTGTAAAGAATACTAATCACTGGCAAATTATTTGGGGACCTTGTATCCAGAAACATATCAATGATAATTTTGAGTTTAAAATTTCCTTGAGATCATGATCCCAGAGTGCTGGGATCGAGTCCCGCATTGGAACTGCTCAGCCAGGAGTCTGCTTCTTCCTGTCCTTCGCCCTCTGCTGTGCTCTCTCTCTCTCTCCCTCTCTCTGTCAAATAAATAAATAAAATCTTTAAAAAAGGAATAAAATAAAATAAAATTTTCTTGAGGAACATAAGGTCCTTCAAAGTTCCCATGTTTTATATTACCTGACATTTAGGAGATCTTATTAAACTGTATATTATTTGGGTGAATAGGAGAATTCTTATTTTTGTTTTGCATATGCTCTGGACAAGGAAATTCAAGGCATAATACTTCATTTAATATTCTCTCACAGATTTTGTTCTGTAAAAATGAGAAATTCAAATGAATTATAACTAGCATTCAAAGAATAATAATTGAATGGGAAAGCAGTAATAACTTTGGTTGGACAGATGGCAAATCTAAATACTCCGAGATTAAGAAGAGAATTAAAAAGGACCTCAGAGATCAAATAGTCTGTTTTTGTTTTACATCAGTACATGGATTTCTTCCATTATATCTTATATACAGTTTCATTTCCAATACTTCAATTAGCAGGGAATTCTCTACCTCCCAAGTCAGTCAATTCTACCTTTGAAACATTCTAAATGTTAGAAAAGTCTTTTTGGCAAAAATATAAACTACCCATAATTTTCTCCCTATGTTTCTCTCTTTAAATCCTGGTTTGGCTCTGTCAGATGCCAGTAGTAATCCAAAGAATTAACCCGAAGCTGAAACAGAGTGTCATATAAATCTATCAGGAGGCCTAAAAGTCCACCATGAAAATGATGGGTTCTGAGGACTGGGGATACAAATACGGTCCATTTCATGACAGATTAACCCAATAAAGATTATGAAAACACATTCGATGGATAAACTTTCTTCTGTGTCTATAATTTTAGTTTTGACTTTAATTTTCATTTACAAGGTTTTCTGAGGAAGTTATTTTCTTTCCTCAAACAATGCTATTATAAGGATTGGAGAAGATTAAAATTATTTTGGAAAATAGGTACTATAAAACCACTGACGTTATTTACTAAGTTATAGTGGTAGTGGCAGTGATGGGCTTTCTTTTTTAATGAAGGGTTTCAGAAGAATAGAAAACACATTAATAAAGATATGGGGATGGGAGAATAAAAAACCAGGACCAGTGTGTCTTAAATCATAAAGTACACAGAATTATTTGGGGACCTTCTTTAAATGCAGATTCTTTGTACCCTCCCCCTGCTGACTGACCCTCATTCATTAATATGTATTTCTGTATTTTACTCCCAGTAATAGACCACATTTTGGGAATCACAGTTTTGGCCCCAAAATAAGAGTCTAACTCTAACATAAAACATAAAAATGTTAATGATGAAATATTATTTTGTAAACATTAGAAACAGAGGAGGAAGGGGCGCCTGGGTGGCTCAGTCAGTTGTGTCCAACTCTTACTTTTAGCTCAGGTCATGATTTTCAGTGTCCTAAAATGGAGCCCACGCTCAGTGGGGAGTCTGCTTGAAGATTCTTGCCCTCTGACCCTCCCCTCACTTGTTCATACTTTCTCTCAGCCCCCCAGATAAATAAATCTTAAAAAAAAAAAAAAGAATGGGAGGAGCAATTTAGGAAACATTAAAGTCTATTGATAAGAATAAATTTATACACACGGATGTACAAGAATATAAAGAAAGATTGTCTACACATTTACAGATTATAAAAATATATAAAGAGATTAAATGTTCCTTTAATTATCTTAATATTTGACAGGGATTTGAAAAACCAAGTACACAAGCAATTAGGAGGAACATCCAAAAGAGAGAAAGGACAACATCAGTAAGGCTAATGCTGGCTCACTTACTTGGACAGTATCACTTCAATAATACGACAGATTTTTCTCAAAAGCCCTCAAAAAACAAAAACAATCCATGTGCTTCAAAAATCACACTTTGGCTGAATTACAAGTACAGGATTACAAGTACAAGTACTTGGGAAACATTTATATCAAAAGCTGGATATAGTAGTAGAAGTTAGTACTAATATTTACTATCCATGTGTCCATGGACAAGTTGCTTAGCTCCCAGGAACCTCAATTTTCTGTGTTGTAAAAAGGGGATCCTAGTATCTGTCCTTTTCTGCTTTAAGATGTTGTTGTGTGGATCAAATGAAAAATGAGTGTACTTTTGAAATGTATAAACACCACCACGTGGATGGTATATGGGTATATTCAGAGTCTTACTATATAACCACAGTCAAATCCATAGACACTCAATGGCTTTAGGAGAAGTAATGGCATATTTTGGAGACACCTTTAATCTCACATTTCTATAAGAGGGGCGGGAACCAATGAGAAGTATGACTTAAGACATACAGACACAAAATAAATTTTCACCTTCTGAACGGGTTTTGTAGTGACTTCTCAAGTGCAGTTAATGAGTATATCACCGTAACTGTAACTGACTCTGGGAAGAACACACACTGGGGCCCTTGGCTACTAAATTCTGAAATGTATCCCAACAACCCACCATTATTATGAGGTTCTCATTATTCTTATCAGTTCTTACCATAGAGTCCTAGTGATATTTGTGAACACAGCCTTTAAGTTCTCAGCTGAATTAAACTTTATAGACAAGCTTATTCCTGACTCTAGTACCTTGATCTTCCTTTCTTGGAGCATTTACTTTAAAAACTTTGTCACTGCAAATTCCTTCTCAGCCCCCTTTGAGATGTAAATTTTTTTAAAAAAAGCTATTGTCAGTGTTACAATCCAGGACTACCTGTCTCTAGGATCTGACAGCCATCCCTTTGACATGTCAATATCAAGGCAGTTCTTCGATCTCCCAGTCTCTGTGGGAGGACAGGGGCCTAACTTCACTGGATGCCCTACTCTAAGCTGTAAAATTACCTCTTATCACAAAAACAGGAGAAAATTTACTTTTCTTTTGGAAAAAGCAAATTAGCAAACACATATGGCTTGTGTTCTCTCTCACCCCAGTGCTTACAAATCTCCTTACCCTTTGTTTCAAAGGAAATGAGTTCAGACTTTAGACAGATCTCCCTCTTGACTACAATAAATAAAACCTTGAATAAAATCTTCCTTACCTCTTTAACTTCATTGAGTGCAATTTTACTTCGACACTCAGGGACCTGTTTAGGACAGAAAAAAGACTTCAATTTCCAATCACGGAAACAGCAGACCAGAAGGAGCGGTAGCATTTGATAAAGATATAATGTAAACAAACTCTACTTTGCGAAAAGGTTGCTGTCAGTCATAGGAATTTGCATGAAGCTTGGAATCATACATTTAAACAAGGTCTAAATATAATTGGTCTTGGGCAAGGAAAATTTTTGTGCAAAATTACAACACTTTCTAATAGAACCCGTACTCTATTTTCCAGATTGCCGAAACTCACTCAACACATGGCTGATAGCTGGAGCTTTGGCAAACATGAAAGAATGCTAAAGAAAATGTTGCCATCTGGTGAAAGAGAGAAAGGTGGTGGGCTGCAGTCTTTTCTATTTTTTTATGAGACTTTACATATTCTGTTAGACCAAAATGAACATATCGAGACAGAAAAAAAAGCCTACATTTTTATTTTAATAAATTTAAATATGAAGGAATTCATGAGGTTACTATGCTCCTACCACTCTTCCATGACTACTTTTAACAAGCTACAGTTCCATGTAATATGTTAATGAAGACATGATCTGGCATATGCACTGGTCTGTGTGAGCAGAGAGTGTAGCTGTAACTTCACGTAGCATGTTGCCTTTCCATTACTGTAATTGTAGACGATCCTTCAATGAATGTATTCATGTATTACATGGCTGATGAGTTTTAACTAAGCCTAAATATAAATCTCAAGTCATTTAAAAATTATCCTGTAAAGCATCTATCCCTTTTTTTAAATTAGTGCCATACTGTTCAATCTCATTACTAAGTAATGGCAGTTTGTCCACTTGAAAGTCATTTAACTTTACCTCCTTCTGTCATGTCTGACTGGTAGGGAGAGTCCTATTTTGCAGTTAAAGACTGTGTATGATTAATATCCATAATTATAAGATATGACTGAATTAAAATCAATAACCCTTTTATTTGCAGTAGATCTCTCTTAAGCCTTAATTGCTGATTTAGTAGTTAATTGAGAAAATCCTTGTTAATGATCTGATGTAGCTCTGAGGGAATGTTGAATGAGTGAGAAATTGTTCTCCGGTAGGCATAATTTTCCCAACTGCGTATGGCTGACCCTGGAGAAAGATGGACAGAACGGGCCATGGAATCAGGGTTCAATTTCTCTCAGACACACAGTCACGTATGACACACATGCTGAAAATAATTAGGAATTATTCATCTTCGTGAGAATCCTGATCGGTAGCACTCCTAATATACAGAAAAAAAACCCAGAAAGAATAATATTCCCTAGAACTTATTTTTTAGGAGCACATGGAACATACTTTATTACAGAATGCCTCTTTCTTTGTATTTTCTAAATTCATCTGCCTTTTGCTTGTCTAATTCTTGCGTGTGTGTCCCTCAGTGCTTACTTTGCTGCTGAGATAATTGCTCCTGGAAAGGAGATTGTTAATGGTTCTGGCGGCATAAATTCTCCAGAATTAAACATCTCATCTCCTCTGCGCTAGCCTTCTTCTGCTAATTTAAAAATCATTGCCCTTCACAGCCTTTACAGAAGGATCTCTCATTTTAAGTATGTGTTATTTAGAAAAGAAGTACAGTCAATTCCATGAGACAATCTCCCTTTAGAGAGGAAGGAGGGATAAAACAACATTCGATGAAGCCCAAAAGGCACCACACATTGTCCCAAGTATTTCCAATACAACATTTACCCTAATTCTGACAGGCATCATGAGAAGTGCTTATGAGTATTTCCACATTACAGATTAAAAAACAGGAAGACACTAAGGCTCACAGATGTTGGGTAACTTGCCCAGAGACCAACTGCCAGTGAATAATGAAACAAGTATTTGAAACATGACTTCAAATCTATGCTTTCCTCTTTGTTTTTCTCCCAGCAACAGGATGCATCTATAAAATAATCTGTATTTGGAAAAAAATTAAAACAAAAACAAAAACATTAGTGTTGAAAAATGTGTTTTGAATTAGGTATGCTTGGATGCAAATTGTAATGTGTTCAGGTCAAAATTCTTGGTATGTACCAAATAACGTATACACATGTTTTCCAAACTATGCAGCTGTGCCCTGGGATGTCACAGCAAATTCACCAGGCACTAGGGAATACCTTAAATTTTTAAGAGAAACACAGCAGTACTTGACACTTGTCAGAATGCTGCAAACAACTAGCTTGAGGTAGTTCAGTCTAAAGAGTAGATTGTGCTAAAATCCTTTCAACGACATCTCTTTGCATAGCTGAATTTTCAGTGACTGCTGGGAAGAAAACCAAGTACGAAACAAAAAAAAAAAAAAAAAAAAACCGATGTGGAACACAGGTTAAATGAGGGTCCCAGTGGTGTCTAGGGTGGTGCTAGTATCTTAGAGGTGTGTCATACTCAATAGATACATATATCCCATTAGTAATTGTGCTTATGTAAAAATTAAATTATTTTTTATAGTTTATGTATATTATTTTCTTCAGACATCTAATAAGCTGTTAGGACGTAAGTACTGAGTTATTGGACTTCACTGTGTGTAATAAATGGAATTTTTAATATTCCTTTTGGTCTGAGGACACAGTGACAACATGAATGAGGACTAAGGATCCCATGAAACAGGAAAGCTTGGGAATCTCAGAAAATATTTGGTATCTTCTTCCTCTGTAATAAAGAGGTCTTGTACATGTAACTTAATCATGTGAGTAAGCCAGAAATCAATGAAGATTTTTCTACTCATGCCCATCTGTCGTACTTCAGAGCTAAAGTCAAGGTAATCTCAGAGAAGACTGTATTTCAAAGGAATATTTATTTCAAAACGTGTCTCAAGTTGAGCATGTGGCCACACCTCCCAAGGCTTTGTGACTGGCAAATTTACCTTGTGAACTGGGTACTGCCATAGGTGCTGTATAGTGTAAGGGACAGAAGACTTGAAACCCAATTCAAGTTCTGTCATTTGCTAATAACAAAACTAGTAAAAAATTAGTCATGCTGTCCTCATCTGAGAATGAACAGAACTCAGTGAGAAGCCCTATTTCCTATACTTCTGTTGTGAGAATTAAAAATAATATAAGCCTGGTGATGGGTGGTAAGGAGGGCACGTATTGCATGGTGCACTGGGTGTTATACGCAACTAATGAATCATTGAACTTTACATCAAAAACCAGGGATGTACTGTATGGTGACTAACATAATATAATAAAAAATATTTAAAAAAATAAAAAAATAATATAAGCCAGTGTTAGTTCTAGGCACAAACTAAATGCTTAATAAACATTACTGCCTTCCTTCTGAATTCACCTTGCCATTGCAGAGAGGATCGATAATTAATACTGCCACATCATACCAAAGGATTGCCAACATTTCTTTCTATTTTATTCTAGCCTGAATATGCACTACAGATTAGAAAAACTAGTCTCAGAGAATCTCTCCAAGGCTTTATTCATTATTCAGTCAAGGTTTATATTGATTCTCGTTGGGTCATTTCTAGCATCTCCCAAATGACACCCCATTCTTCATCTATTCATCCCACAAATATTAAACCAATATCCCCAAAACACAAATTCAAATATATCATCTACCTCTACTCAAAAGTCTTCAGTAGCTTCCCATTGCCTATAAAATTAAGTCCAAATTATTGAGTACAACATCATGGCCCTACATTAGAGATCTCCCTATTTTAAAGCAACATTGTCCAGGGGTTAAGAGCAGACTCAGAGCTACACTTCCTAAAATCAGAACTTTATGAATTTAAGCAAGTTATTTATACTTTCCAGGCCTTAAATTTCTCATCTGAAAATGGGAAAAATAACAAGACCTACCGGAGATGGTGGTTGTGGAGAGTTAATGAGTAAAGGTAAGCACTTAGAATAGTGCTTGACACAGAATAAGTTCTAAGTGTCAGATGATTCCTTCTACTGTCCATACACTCTTAATTTCAACAAACAAAACTGCATGATAATCTCTGAACAAAGCCTGCATTTTGGATGTCTGATTCTCATGTTTTCCCTATATTTAAATTCCCTTTCTAGGCTTATCTCCAGCCCAAATCTTTGCAAATTATATCCACTTGTCAAAAGCCTCTCTATGAAGCTTTCCCATTTTTCTTTCTTTTGCCTCTTACGGGAATTAATTTCTACCACTCATTTTACTGATTATTTTCCCTCTTGTATTATTATCTGTTTATTTTCTTCACAGCTCTAATCATAATTTATAAGCAAATATTTCCTTGTTGGCTAACTATAATTATATTATTGGTATATTATTAAAATTCCAGAAATCCCTGTGTGTGTGTTTTGTTCACCTTGCACATACAGCTATCTTGCAGCAATACTGAAGTAAACCTAGGAGTTCTGGTCAATGGAATGTGAGCAGAATCAAGTATAAAACTTCTAGAACAAGCCTTTTCTGCTGGCTGAAATGAGGATACAGTGCTAGAACTGGAGCAATCATCTCTTTCCATGAGGTTATTTTGGGAACTGAGGTCTCTGCAGAGAAAAAAGAGAAGTCATGTGGTTTTCAGACTCTGTGGAGTACCATAGTATGTTTCAACTGACACTTCCAGACTCTAAGAAAGAAAGAAATTTATTATGCTTATTAAAACCAAGGCTGTTTAAGGAGGGCACATGATAGGATGAGCACTAGGTGTTATATGCAACTGATGAATCATTGAACACTACGTCAGAAACTAATGAGTATATGTGGGTTAATTGAATTTAAATTAAAAACAAAAACAAAAAAAGAAAACCAAGGCTCTGTGGGATTTTCTGCTACCTGTAATCAAACCTAACTCAATTAATACATATTCATAATCAATCAGATTGTTTTATTTTCATTTACTTAGAACTTTCTAACTCTAAGATCAAGAGAGATACAAAGTCCCCTAAATTCTTACTCATGATGCAGTTGCTACATGACCTCCCAAAATATAATACAGCTGACCCTTAAACAATGTGGATCAAGGTGCCAATCGCTTGCACAGTTGAAAACCTGCATATAACTTTCTAATTCCCCCCAAAAGACCTACTGTTGTTTGGAAGCCTTACCAATAATATGAAGAGTCAATTAACACAAATTTTCTGAGTTATATGCATTTTTTACTTTTTTCTTACAATAAAATAAGCTAGAGAAAAGAAAATATTAAGGAAGAGAACATACTTTATAGTACTATACTGAATATATATATATAAAAAATCCACATATAAGTGGTCCCGTGCAGTTCAAAGACATGTTATTCAAGGTCCACTGTATTTTAAGATTTCATTGATTTTAAACTTGGAATATATTACCAACTGCTTGAATTAAAATGAGATTACTTTGTATTTTATTTGGTATACTTTAGACATATTTTGCCTATTTCAGTTGCATCTAGCAATTCTATTCAGAAGAAATATTGACTCCTGGTGATCTAAACTGGACCAATCATAGTGTTTTCCCCAGCAACTAGAAGGTTGAGCAAAGGAGCACAAAGTTGGAAAGTGGTAGCTGAGTCACGCCAGGGCAGCACTGTAGCAAAGGGCCCCAAGTTCCTGCTGCTGTGACCCCAGGATGCTTTTGTTCCTGTTGGTGGCAGAAATTTTTAGTTGCCTTTCTAGAATATGCCTTCCCTTCCCCAGTACTAACAGTACCCTAATGGCCCATTCACGTAATTGGAATGGTATTATCTGATCTCTAGTTCAAATGTGTCCTAATTTGCTGAAGCCAACCACATAATTCATCCCCATGCCACAGTTTCAGTTTGGGTGGGTATGTAGCCTAGACCCAGCCTAGGTGTGTTGGAGCTAGCTCACAGCAGCTCCCCAAAGCCAACTGCTGAATTTCTTCAAAGTCTGGAAGTCAGTTACTACACAGAGCCATTATTAAAAATTAAATTATGAACTCATACTTAAATTATATGAAAATAATTAAACTACATCAATTCCTAGCCATTTTATGTATTTTACTACACTTTATTAGAATTGATTTCTTCAGATTTTGACAATTATTGTATCTCTATGGTGGAAGTTCTATGTAATGGTGTGCTACTACATACCGTTTCCCAACTCTGCGGTCAGTGACATAATGCTTGTAGCTCAATAATATATATTCTTCCAACATTTGAACATTATTGTCCAAATGAGCAAGTAATTCACTCACATCATCAATGAATGAATTAGTGAGATTTCCCAACAGCTAGGATGTTTTCAAATCATTATTGGATCGCAACCATAGGTTGACTATGATATAAGAGTTGAGCAAAAGTTGGGGCGCCTGGGTAGCACAGTCGTTAAAGCGTCTGCCTTCGGCTCAGGGCGTGATCCCGGCGTTCCGGGATCGAGTCCCACATCGGGCTCCTCTGCTAGGAGCCTGCTTCTTCCTCTCTCACTCGCCTGCTCTGTTCCCTCTCTTGCTGGCTGTCTCTCTTTCACATAAATAAATAAAATCTTTAAAAAAAAAAAAAGAGTTGAGCAAAAGTTAATAAAAGTATTCTGAGAGAATTAATAGGTCATATGGAATTTACATCGAAGATTATTGTGTATTTTTTTATTTGTGAATTATGAGCTAAACATCCTTTCCATGAGTAAAATGTACAATGATCTTATGTACATAGATACATGGTTATATTTTTTCAGAGAGCTGATTTTAATCCTTTAGCAGCAAACCAATGCCTAAGCGAAGTAGATAGTGTATGACTTTTCATGAATGAGCAGGTGCTAAAATTAGTCCAGTCACAGGGAAGCTTGGGACTTTTATTCAATGATTAAAATAGACATATTTCTCTCTCTCTCTCAGTCTCCCTCAAACACACACACACAAACACACACACACACACACACACACACACACACACACACTTGCTTTTGAAATTAACCAGGAAGAATGTATCCTCAGGAACCTATGGCTGCAGTCCTATGACACAACAGAAGGAGTCAACTTTAGAGTGGTACAAAGGAAGGAAAGAGAAATAGAAAGAAGTTAATTTCTTGGTGAAAGTTCTGAGGTGCTGGATCAAACCAACACTGTAGAGCCATATTAGTCAATGAATTTCCTCTTTGTTTAGGGCAGTTGGAGTTGGAATTTCTGTCCTTCCTGAGACCTAATCATCTAGCTATTTAACTTTGTAAACTATCTCATTTTCCTTTCAAGAAACATTCCTTCTTTCCTCATTTTTTTTTTACCAAAAAAATTTTTAACCAAAGTTTGTGACTCAATCTTCTAAAAGATTAGGTAGGAGTTGTAGAGAAGGAAAGAATTGTGATATATTGTTCTCATAGAAGGTACAATTTATTGTGAAATACACAGAAGATACTTTCTCAAGAGAATGTACTGGAAGGCACAAAGGTAAAAAAGATTTGGAGTGAGTGCTGCTTTTCAAGACTCTCCAGGTTGTTGTGGACAATATACTTAGGTTGGTAGAGATAGTATTCTCCTACTCAGGCCCTAGATCCCAATAGGTCTTGGGAAACCACAGGAAGGCTTCCCAGCCTTTTATACCATCAACTTTATGTCCCTGAAATTATAGCATAATATATTTTGTGATTGTGAAGTCACTTAGCAAGCCAGGTCAACTTGTATCTAACACCAACCCACATTTCATGTACAATTTTATATTATGCCACTGTCTGCAGATTATAAAGTAATTAAAATGTATATTATTGCGTTTACATTATATACAACATAGCCACATCATGATGGCCAGTCTGGGAATGTGGCATCAAAAGCCTAGTCAGGTACCATCACAACTATGTCTATTGCTTTTATTCACAGACACCTTAACAAATACAGAATTAGATACTAGGAGTAGGGCAAGGGCCACAGATTCTTAGAGAAATTTATCTTTTTTGCAATGTGTTATGTGGTTAACATGAAACAAAATACTGGGATACTTTCCCATTTTCCAGGACAGAGAAGTCCTAGCCCATGATGGTACAGAGCAGTGAGTTAGCCAATCAAGTTACTGAATTGGGTTACTAGAGAAATAACAAAGGATGGAAAATTCTATGGCTATGATAGTATCTTTACTATATCTAATGACTCAGAGTAATTTAAAGTGAGAAAACCCTAAAAACAACCCTTAAAAATCCTACTCCAAGATTTGGAGTGATACTCAGTTCCTGTATATTACAATGCTAAAACAAACAAACAAACAAACAAAAAAAAAACCCTATCTTTTGTCACCATAGAGCTGAAGCTACTAAATATCAAATATAGAAATTGATTCTAGGAGTGCTTAACTAAAGTACAAGTTAAATTCACAACCTCACTAACTCTTTTATATGGAAGATACACTGATAGAAAATTAAGGAACCCTGATCATTGAAATAAGGGTATCCTGGAGCATTCAAAGGATCTGGAACCTTCCAATTCCTCAAACTACTCTGTAATGTTTCCATTGTGTCTCTCGTGCTGTACAGATCTAAAAATTTACCCAATTCAAACATTTATAGCCTCTCAACTGCTCTAATTAGTGAAATACAAAATCAGAATAGAGAATAAAATCATTACACCCAAAATAAGTTTTATAGATTTAAAAGTTTCTATTATAAAAAATGAGAATTTGTAGAGGACTATTTTGCAAACACTAAATCATGAAGAGCAGAGTATGATTTTAGATCAGGCTTAAGTCTGCTACAGATGAACACGCAACAATTTGGAATTCAACAGCTTGCAGGTTACTAACAGTGATTCTAAAAATCTGTTGGTTTAGTCAAAACAAACCTAGATCAAAAGGTGACTCATGCTAAGTAATATTAAAAAGTCAGGAGTCCGATATAAAGGAAGGAAGTCAAAGACTATAGGAGAAAGTAATGTTAGATTAGATTCGTCCTGTACTTTTCACCCACATATCCCCTCCCTATTTTCATTGCCAGGGTCCAGACAACTCTTAACTATTATTTCCAATTAGGAACAGACCAATGATGGAAGACCTAGTTTCTCTGAAAAGTGCTTTACTGGGCTGAGAATTCTAGTGAACAAGGATAGAATAAAACTGTGATCCATGATCTCACTAGGGATGGAATAAGCCATGTCCAGCAGGGCCAAGTCTGTGTTACTACCCTCCAAAAACAAAATATTACCTGCCATAAGATTACACTGTTCCTATGACCTCCAATCTTCCAGATGTCTCAGCTCAAATTAAATCCCAGTGGCAGTAAATTTGATTATTCAAATGTGGCCCTTGTATCTGCCTGAGAATTAATCATTCAGTCATGGCTAGAAATAGGGCTTGGTTACAGTCACTGGGGCAACACTTTGAACACGATGAGTCACTGTACTTTGATCTATTTTGTTCTTTTTTACTTGATTCTTAACCCACACACACACACACACACACACACACACACACACACACACCCTTGTTCTCTTAATTCAAAAATGTCCCCACCTAGTAAGACCTAAATGGTCCCATGCACCAGAGCACAATTTCCCACCAGAGCACAATTTCCCACCAGAGCACAATTTCCCACCAGAGCACAATTTCCAACTATATCCTGCAACGCAACCAGAGTTCTTTGCCCTATAGAAATAACCCAAAACTTCCATTTTGCCTTCCCAGTGTAATAACTTGTATTAAAAATTAAAGGGAGCCAGTATAGGGATTTGTTATTTTCCTTGTGCTGGTAAATTGTTAACAACAGCTTTCTGGGGGAAAAATACATCCTGATTTGTAGTGTTTGTTTACTTCCATAAATACTTCCACTATGGCCAACTCCAAGCTACCAAAGTCAAGCACTGAACTACAGAGAGAAAGAGATGTACACCATCAACTCTGTAAGTAAATACAAAATGGCTCCAGCACACATATATGATTTTACAATCAAGAATTGGGGAGATCCTGGAGTTTGATACCCTATTGATTCTTGTCTTAGGCATAGTTAGCTCATTTTCATTTATCCTCTTATGCTCAAAATCTGTCTTACTAAGTAGAATTCACTGAGATTCTGTAACATCAGAAATTAGTGCAAGTATCAAGCCAGGATCCAACAGTCTCCCCCAAACTTTTTTCTCTCTCTTTCCCTATATATATTTACTAAATTAACCCATCTCATTTGAAGAAATATTGGAATAATCTTCATAGTATATACATTTAGCGTTATAATAGCATCATTTTCTTAAGCTTCCTCTTTTTCAAGAGGGGTGTTTGCTCTGTTCAGAAACATAGGTAATATAGGAGATCCCTCTGTTAGACTGTAATTCGTAAGTTTTTCTGAAAATCCAGTAGAGCTTAATTAACTTGATCCAGTAGGAATAGTCACGTTTATTTCCTTTGACCATATGATTAACTGACTGCAGCAGACATCTATTGTCAGACCACACATTACTCTGGGAGTACTGCACTGATCTTACTTACTCCCTATCCCCATTATGTAGCCATATACCTATTTGTTTCAACTTATGATCAGTATAACATAGCTCCATAAAGGCAGAGGTGTTGTATGTTTTGTTCCAGGAATAGTTTCTAGCATCAAAAGGAAGGAGGGAAGTAAAAAAGGAGGGAAAAGAGAGGGAGAAATGTTAAAAGAAGATATAATATGATAGAATTATTTGAACCTTAAAAGCATCTGATGTTATCTCATCCAACAGCTTCATCTAGAGATGAGGAAATGGAATCCTGGAGAGGTCAAAATATTTGTTCGTGGATAGTCCATCTACAATTGCCAAGTCAGAACACAAGTCCTGAATATAGAGATCTTTATCTTATAAAAGGCGGTCTACTCTTGGGAAAGGCTATAAAACTGAGATTAAAAAATGGACAACTGCCATGGAAATACACAGAGAAGTATACAGACAGGACAAGGAAAAACAGAAGAGATTATTTTCTTACATATCCTGATTGTATAAAAAGCATGTTATTTTTTAAATTGGAATAGATAAAATGAACCAAAACTCTTAGATTATTTCTTTCAGCTTCCTTATTCTGAGTAGACCTTAAAGTGATGAAGTTGACAACAAAGTTGCTTTTATCAAAAACACAGATGATGTCCCTCTGTGTGGCTTCCAGCACATTCTTTGCGGGGAGAGGCCACTCTGAACTGTGTTATTTTGGTATTGCTCTGTTTGGAAGGTCACAAACCATTCACAGAAGCAGGCAGATTTTACATGTGTGAAACAAAAAGCTTTTTATTATCTCCATTATCTTCTCCTGCACTGCTCCTACATAATCCAAATTTGTATACCCCACAATGGAAAGAAGAATGAATCATCTGATTCTATTCAGCAAGATCATTTTTTTAAAACACGAATAATCTAATACTAAAGTATCACTAAGAATATACTATAATAATAAAATAAAGTAGATTTTGTTCCTATATTTTGATCTATGAATCAAAATTTTTATCTCAATGTATAAATTGATCTTTGAGGTATAAATCTTGCTTTATCAAAATGCTACATTAAAGGAAAACAACCAAGTCACTTTGAATATCAGAAAAGACTCAACTCTCTCAATCTCATCTGATCATGAAATGAACCATATTATCATTGCTGGGTAGAACAGCCAATTAAGCTTTCTTAGAAATTGGAAGCTTCTGTTCTGGGGCATAGTTCTGTAATGACACTCAGTAGATGAAGCTTTCACTTTCCCTAGCTGAAAGCTGCTTTTTCTTAGAGAAGAAAATTGTGCCAATCAAATTTGAATTTTTCTAGAACAAGTAGGTGATTTAGGAAAAGACCAATGCATATCATTTGTAGCACTTAAAAAATTTATGTTATTTCAGTCATCCTCTCAATATAACTTAAGCTGCAAATGTACACAAAGGGTCTAAAGAGAAGTTATAAAAAGGGGTGGTTGGATGAGTCCAGGGAAGGAGTGAGTTATGGCTAACAAAGGTGACACATTGGAAAGAGTTTGAAAATTTGGGTAATAATTCACACAGTCTTTCTGTGATCCAGGTAATCCAGTTTCTCATTTATGGAATAATGATGAAGAGAAGGAATGAAAAAGAATTATTAACCAAGCACGTACTCTGCAAGGCGCTGCGTAAGTTACAAATCTCTCTGACATTAATACAATATTATTGAGAAGATATGTCAGAAAGATAAGATGCTAACAAAGAAGGAGCTTTGTAGGATGAAGTGTTTAGACAAACCTTAACAAATAATGTAGGATTGAACTAATTCCTTGAAAGTTCAGCAGGATATTTAAAACCAGTGAAGCAAAGGGAAAGGGTCATAATATTACAGCTTGGAGAAAAATAAAAGGGACACTATAGATCACACTTACATGGATTTGGAATCAGATGCCCTAACACAAGATAAAGGAACCTAGGTACTTAACCTCAAAGTAAAATAATAACAATAATAATACTGGGTAATAAATACTAAGTGCTTATTACCTGCCAGTAATTCTTTAAAATGTTTTTATGTGCATGAATTCATGAAATCTGTGAAGTCATTAGTTATGATTATCCCCTTTTTGTAGATGCTGGAATTGAGACATACAGACATTAAAAAACTTTAACCAAAGCCCATTCAGCTAGTAAGTGGTACATCAGGGATTCCAACACTCAATAAACGGAAACATTTTTTTTTACTTAAAATATTTTAAAATAATAGACTAAAAAGCTCTATAAAACACTAGATACAACAACTTTTCATATTGAACAAACTTTGTAACATCATAATGTTTTTATTGCAGTTTTCCCATTTTCTTCATTGAAATTAATGTATTATATATCTCTTATATAATGACGATTCAAAGGCAGAGCAGGTTCCATAGAAATGGAAATCAGCTGAAAATATTTGTTAGCCAGGAGTCATTGTTCTACTTGAAATTACTGGATATAGTAAATTAACCCAGGGCAGTATTGTACTGCTGTATCGAAATGATAAAAAATGTGAGTAATTTCATGAGTCATTTATCAAACGCAGCTGAATAAATTACTGAGAGTTCAAACAAACGATAGGCAACACATGTTAGGAAAAAATTAACAAATGCTTAATAAAAGGTTCAATATTATATGTACATATACTTGTAGGGGGTAGGTACATGTGTGTGTGTAAATTCACAACAATCTATATGCCCATTATGGGCTGTCTGTAAACTTTCATTTTTTAAATTCATTATAACATGCATTGTTCTGTGTGCTTGCTTCTGAAATGCTATTTTGTTATTTTCCACCACATAAACTAGGAGCATCAAGAGAAAGCAACTTAACAACATAACTGAATTAGATAAATGTAGAAAATATTCATGAAAACCCTGGTTATCTTCTTCAGTTATGAACAAGAGTTCCAAAAGTAGCAGTCTGCTCTTTAAACTTTCAAGTTTTATTCTCAACAAAGCTAAAATTTGTCTCTTCTTTTAGGAGACTTTTTCATGTTTAAGGCAAGGCATATAGTAATTTACTAGACACGTCAACTATCGTAGAACAGAATAGAGGTTATTTCTTTACTTAATGAGGTCTAAAAAGGATTTCACCCTCTCCCTATAGCTTTCAGGATAAATTGTATAATCTTTATCTATAACTAATACCCCTCCAGGGTCTGGTCTTCTGATGACCTTTCTTAGTCACAGTTTCCAATACTTTCCCACGTCACTTAGAGCACCTGCTTTAATGTATTATTTATTCCTTCAAGTGTGCACGAGTACTGGCACATGCTCTTAGGACAGTCTAAAAATTCTATCCTTCCCCCTCTTATTAATCTAGATCAATCATTCTCATCCCTTTACCAGGGTCCTCTTTTCCCCTTTTCCCCTTTTCATCAGTGCAGTAGGATTCTGCCCATGGTTCTAAAGAGTCTTACGTATCGTACCACTTGTACTATGTGGCACCATAGCAGATTTGGAGGGGGGGGGGGGGTCTCCTTTGCAGAACTAAGCTAGTCAAAGACTTTATGTCAGAGACTTATATCTTATTTGACTTTGCCCTACACAGCACCTGGCTGCTGCAGAATGACTTAGTGACCAATTTCAATAACTCAGTGTCTGGTTTAGTTCTTTATAACCGATCTACAGGGTACGAGTTATCTAAAAATGTGTTTTGTATGGTTTTTTAATGGAGCCTGAGATGTCCATTTAGTGGGTATGTGCACGAAAACAGAAAGAGAGAAATGGTACCACATCAATTCCTTAGTCCTTGCTTCTCCACCATACTTCCATTTCACTCTCTCTCATCCCAGGTTGCATTCTATGAGACACAAATGACCCTGCGCATGCTCTCTGAGGAAAAGTTGCAACTAAGAGTGGAAGTGATGTCAGTGGCTCATTCTTGATACAAGGACCCATCTTCCTAATTGTGAAGAGAGTAAAGTTCTTTCAGGAAATAGCACCGTAATGGAATAAATGTAATGGCAAAGGCAGCTGACTTTTCTTAGTACCCTTCAGAACTCTTACATATAAAAGTAGAATCTCAACCAGCCTCTCAACCAAATATTGTTACCTCAGAAGTAGCAGCTGAAATGCTTAATACTTTTTGATGCATTTCCTTTTAAGGTCTATTGGTTCAAAAACTTTATCAGTGACTTTGAGGGACAGATTTAATAAATGGGAACATTCTTCCAGCTGGGATCTTTTGAGACAGCATAGTTATATTTAGTTCCTGAACACATGGAGTAGAAATATTCTTATTTAAATGTTAATATCATTTTTTTTCTGTCTTTCCTTTCTATCTTCTTACCTTTCAGAAGGAGATCCCTTACACAGGCTTACCACTGTCAACTTTTTCTCTGTAACCCCCAGAGTAAGATAATCGAAAACAAAATACACAGAAATATTATTTTCCCTACACGTATCAGGTGCCGTTACTTTCCTAGATAATTTCTTCAGCTGTGGATGGAATCGTAATACCTTCTGGAAAACAGTATCAATTTGGCATCCACGTGGTTCTTGAATCAGTCTTTAATACTACACTCTAAGGAAACCATTCTGGAACAATTGTTAAAACAAGTCTCACCACAGCTCCTTGTCAGTAATGTTGATATGGTTAGTATTAAATAATGCCTCCCCAAATAGAGGAAGTGTATTTGCTCAAAAGGTGTATTATAAAAGATGCACTCAATAAATATTTCTTGAGTAAAGCCTGAGTAAACTACCAGATAAATTATAAAGGAATTGCACTGTAATTCCAAATCCAATACATACCATTTTATATATTAGTTTTTAAAAATGTTTATGATTAAATTTAACCATGCTTTGTTAAAGAAAATTATGGCTTTTCAAAATTAAATGAATGTTTTTATGAAGCCAATAACTACTCTCCAATTTGTTTCCTTTATATAACTTCTATTCTCCATTCTTACATTTATGATTACCCATTCCCTCTGCTCAATACTAGGGGATAAGTAAACCACAGGGAAAATAATGTCTGTTTGTCTTGTATAATTAGGTCAAGGATAGAAAGGTCATGAAGTTTTGGAAGATGGCAAAGAAAATATATAGTAACACGAGAATTGCTCTTCTTTAGTGCTGGAGGACATGAAAAGGGAATTTATGGTATTTGGGTTGTGGATCAGGACATCTTTTTTCTGAATAGGTCAACATGCATCTTTGAAAGAGTTATAGAATTCTGGGATTTGAATGTCTCCCAAATGTCAGAATATTGTCATCTGTTTCAAGCTTTATATACTATAATACTTTTTCTTTTACATAATTTTTACAAGATAAAATTCTGTTACATAGCTGTCAATCATTTTAAATTTCAGTGATTATCATGCAGTCTCAGATTCTTACATGAAATTTAGGCAAAGGTTAACTCTTGCCTGTCTAAATATCTGTTATTCGGAAATGTTATAAAGCACACATAATGCTTTAAACAATTTACTTCAGAATAAAAGAAGAAAGGACCTCACTAATTAAAAGCTAACACAAATCATAATTACATTGCTTAAGTGTAAATGCTACTAGTGGCTATCCGGGGACCGGGAGTTATGGATAACTTATATTTTTTCTTATTTTTTGATTTTTGTCATTTTCTTTAATGAAAATTACATCATTCTTATTATTCCTCCTCTTTAATAAAATTATTTCATTTCATTCTTCAATGAAAATTTGAAAATGTATGTTTTAAACAATGATCTCTTTCATTTAGATGATGAAAAGCAAACAGGATTAGTGCATAATTTTTATAAGCAAGATGACATATTTCAAATCTGTAATAGGAATATTGGCACAGGTCCTTATCATGACTCTGATTGACACTATATACACTGAGACACTAGAAACCATGTGGCAGATACTTGCACTAAGAAACCATCGAGAGGTAGAAAAACTGCAGTAAGAAAAAAGAATATTCAAGAGAAAAATGAGTGTCCTTTGCAAATGTGTCAAGGTGACAATTATGTGGCCAAAATGCTAGATCTCAGCAGTTTGGAGAAATGTTGGGATCATTAAGGCCACTCTAATCATTTTAACTCATATAAACTATAAAGAGTTACTAAGCAGTCATGGTAACTTTTTTTTAAATTGTTCTAATTACCAATTCCTCACTCTTCGGTTTCGGTGGTTTTATGTACACCTACAGAGCTAAGGATTTAAAGATATTGCCAAGAATGAAAAGTATCATTTTAAGGGAAGTCCATGGGTCTTGGTTTCTCAACAGAAAAATCAAAAGCAAACATGGAGTTCAGAAGAAATGTAAGGCTAAAAACTATTAAAAGCAATCAACTCTAGGAAGAACATAAAGAATCCACAAGGGTATGAAGACGGTTTTTAAAAGAGAAGAGAAAGTTGAAAAAAAAAAGTCCTTAACAAAAATTAAACATTTTCTTTGGTAAACAAAAAGGATAAGATAGCCCTAAATTGCTTACTCATATAATAATGGAATATAATGATGAAATTATTTTTCCCAACATGTTCAAATGGAGTGAAAGATCATAACATCAGCTAGTTTTACATCAAGTACAGATTTCCAAGGGGGTGAATTGTGGCTCTATTCCACAAAAATGTCTATCTATTAAACTTATGCTGTCAAAGCTGTTTTATCACCTTTTTCTCTCCAAAATTAAACTCTTCTGGCACATCAAAACCCAACTGGCACACATAGAAAGTGATTGATTTTAGTGTCAGTTCACATCTAAATATACAGAGCAATGAAAATAGAGGAAGAAACAACATATAGTTGGTTGCCGGATAGGTATAATAATGCTAATTATCACCTCCCACTAAAAGTAAGTAGCACCTGGAAACCTCATATGATCCCCCTATTAAGTAATATGTGTGATAACCATAATAGAAGATTTTCTTTCTTCAGACCCCACTTAGCATGATGTAGGCTTAATCTAACAAAATCAATGGGATCCTTGAATGTTTAATTCGTGCTGTCAGAAATTTATTAGACAATAAATGAAGTGTGATAATAGTTTTTAAAGTAGATTTGACAGGCATCAAAGAGAAAAGGTAATATTTAATTAATGAATTAAACATCTCAAAATTATAGAATCATGAGTTCTAGAGCTCAAGAGGAATTTAAAAATCACTTGGAGCCAGTGTCCCCATTTTCTCAATGAGATAAAAAACAGAGAGTTAAATTTACTTTAACCTGATCACACAGTAACATTTTGTGCTTCCCATATACTAACATAGTGATAATCAAGAAGAAACAAATCATATGGAAGAGTCCCTTCAGATGTATCACATTTGTTAGTTTACCTCTTTTTTAAGTTGAAGTCATATTTATAAACATCTACTTGATGGTGGCAAGGATCATGATTAGAAAATTCAGAATGACCTAAGAGTAGATCTTAGAAGAAAGAAACTCTAAGGGGAAAATCAATGTGAGCTAAGACCAAGACACGTCTAATCTGAAGGCATCCTTCTTCATGTTAGCTGTCTCTTCTGTTTATTCAAGAGGACTCATGCTAATTATTGCAGAATGTATTATGCACTGCTTTAAAATATTAATTCCCACCAACAAGTATTTGTAAAGGTATAGTCAAAGATAAGCCTTTACTGGGGCCCAAACTGAGATTGCTTTTATGGAGTCAACACCCACTCAGGAATCTAGACACATTAACAGTTTGCTTAAGAGGGAAAAGAATCAGTGAGAAGATTAATGCACAGGTTCTCTGGCCAGGGAAGAAAAAAAAGAAATGGAGATGACATCCCAGACTCTATCCACAGTTCAGTCCCATGGATTGGGTCTGAAATCTCAGGAGGAGAAAGCATTTATAAACTGGTTCTACTGCAGGAACTTGCAGGAAACAGCACAGTTTTTTGCATCTCAAAGGTCTATAGCGTGGGAGTTGCAGGAGACTGTACCTGGACTGAGGGGCAACTGGTCAACAGCAATAGCAAAGCTCTGCTGGATGTGGTGGAGGTGAGTGTCCATGAGAGAGATGCAGTGAGGAGCTCTGGCCACGGGGCAGACCCAAGAACTTCCAGAAATACACGGGTACAATTTTCAAAGAGCTGAGATTCTATTGTGGAAAAGTAGAAGAAATATGTTCAGTGAAATCTGGGTAGAAATGCTAACATAACCTTATCCGGCGAGGCTGGTGAAAGAGTCAAATCCAAGAAATACTAAAAAATCCAGGTTTATGACCACAGGTTATTAGAGCTGCAATGGGATTTACATGTTACGTAGTCCAGCCCCATCTGATTTCAGATGAGAGAACTGGGGTCTGGAGACATTATTTCCTTCTCAAGTTCACACAACTTGACAGAGCCAGAACTTGTGATGGCTGCTTCCAGTGAATCACGCTGCAGCTTTCTTTCACTGTTGGTCTGTTTCCTTTATTTAAAATAGCTTTGCATTTAGCATCTAGGGGTTCTTTAAATTTCTGAGAAGTGAGAATTTTTTTAATAGAATATGAGCTTTGCAGTTTTAGAAATACTAGTTATTGTAAATACCAAATGTTTCCCTGAACTAGCTCTTTGAAAGAGCTTTGATATAAAAAGTTCTTTCTAAAATAACTCCTTTGTAATACCACAAAGGGCATCTAAGGACAATTTATCTTTTCTATGCCATTCATCTAATATCTTTACATTTAAAGTGCCGGTACAGAGTTTTGATTATAAGACAAAAATGTTAAAATCGAATGCCTCATTGAGTTGAAAATGTGTCCAGTTCAATCTTGCGGCTGCCTCGGGCCTTTTTTTATACTTTCAGAATGAAATGGTTTAAAGTTAGAAAGAGGAATGCCACATGCCGACTGGGAAGTTAATGATAATTTCAAATTAAGTATCATATGCTAATGTGTAGTTAAATATTGAATTGAGAAAGATGTGGCCACCACTTATATATAGAAGCTCAGACTTCCTCTGTAATATATAATTAGCAGAGACCATCTTCCTTATCACTATTAGAATAAAAGAAAGAATTTTGAGATTTAATTTTAGCACACTTTCTAACTGCTTGGTTTTCTAGAAGAATATGTATGTAGAATTTCTTATCTAATATAAAATACAGTGTCACTGAAACTGGTCCTGATTTACAAAGGCGATAGATGAGTTACTGACATCCAATATAATATGGACTGGTATTGTCTCATACAGATTAAGAGCTGTTTTAGGTAACCGGGCAATGAGTAGCAGGTGTACTTTTCTTACCATATATATTTACTTCACAGTTCAGGAGATATGTTAACAATCAAATCAAATAATAAATGTGGAAGCTCACTTTAAATTTTAAAGTTCCATTGAGATGTAAGTTGTTGCTGTTATTACTCTTATTAGCTACTGAATAAATGTTCCCAAACAGCTTTTGAGGCTACTCTGTGGATAGCATTGCTCTGAGGGTAAATGAAAGGATAGGTTATTTCTATTTCATACTCAATTTATGTGTTGCTGATAACTTGACCAACTTAATCTTGACTCAGAGACATGACTCCACTCTCATCGGATGAATTCTGTGGTCACTTCTTTCTCCAAATCCTAAAATCTGCAGCAGGGTTTCATTTTTTTTAATTCTATTTTGCCACACTCAGGCACCCACAGGGGAAGGGAGGGAAAACTGAATGAGAAGAAATCAGAGAGGGAGACAAACCATGAGAGACTCTGGACTCCGGGAACCGAACTGAGGGTTACAGAAGGGAAGGGCGTGGGGAGGGGATGGGTTACCCGGGTGACAGGTATGAAGGAGGGCACATGTGGTGATGAGCACTGGATGTTATACACAACTAACGAATTGCTGAACACCACATCAAAAACTAATGATGGGCTATATGCTGGCTAACTGAACATAATAATAAAAAAATTTGTAAAAGCAAAAAAAAAATTCTATTTTGTATAAAAAACTTATAGTCTTATCCCAAGACTACTTAAGAGCGAGGAACAAAGGCAAAGATGGGCCCATCTAAAAGGAGTGCACCACACCCTGTTGAGTGGGAGAACAATACCCCAACAAAACACGGAGGGCTGTAAGGAGAGAGAGGAAGAAGAGATATCATCTTTTTTTTTTTTTTCTAATTACTGGTTCAGAGGAAAGATAACCCATCCTAACTCCCAACACACACACATACACACAATATGGTAAATCCAAACAATCATCAACCCATGGCCCCCAGGCAGCTGATCACAGAAATTAAGAACTCTCCTGACAGAATTCCAAACTGACTGTGATCCATGTTTCTGCTCCATTTTGGAGTTGCTCTTCCTTCACTGGTCATCACCTGATACCTAAAGTAACAGTCGGGAGTCCAGGCCATTAATATCACTCTACAGACAGATGGTGTGCCTTGCCCATCTGTCTAGGAGGACACTTTCTCAGGTATCTAAGTTTTTCTTGTCTTGACTGATGGTTTTTATTATGTACTACAAACAATTTTTTATCTGGCAATATATCAATATCCTCTTCATGCTTAACATTTTAGCCAACACCATGTTCTATCACCATTTGGGCAGTTTAGAAGACACCATATGCATAACACTTTCCATTCTGTATGGTATGTGCACTCATGTTTTCTACAAGCATTGACTTGTTATCTTTAGTATAGTCCCAATGAGCCAGCCTGATTATCCTAAATTAATTCTCCTTCTTCATCTATTTTTTTAAGCGGGAGGGATGAAAAGTGGATGGCAGAGAACAGTTAGCAGGCATTCTGCAATCTGTTGTCTATGGAAGAGAAGACTAGAGTTTGAGCTAGATCTGGGTAGTGAGAGTTGAGAGAAGCTTACAGATTTTACAAATATTTAAAAGGTTAAGTTTAGAGGTCAGTATCCTTAGCATCTCCCACCTCAAGTACCTGGGTAAAGTCCTTTTTGGGGATGCTCCCCATCCCCAACCTGCTAGAGGGCTGGACTATTTTTTTTAATTAAAATATAACTAGCATACAGTATTTTATTAATTTCAGGTATACAATATAGTGATTCAATAATTCTACACATTATTCAGTGCTTATCAAGATAAGTGTATTCTTAATCCCCTTCATCTATTTTATCCATCTCTCCACCTACCACCCCTCTGGTAACCACCAATCTGTTGTCTCTATTTATGAAACCTTTCTTGTTTCTTTTTTCTTTGTTCGTTGATTTGTTTTGTTTCTTAAATTCCACATATAAGTGACATTATATGGTATTTCTCTTTCTCTGACTGACATTTCACTTACCATTATACCCTGTAGGACCATCCATATTTTTGCAAATGGCAAGGTTCCATTATATATATTCCATTATATACATGCATATACATATACACACACACATATAAACATATACATATGCATACACATGTGCACGCACACACACACACACATACATACACAAACACATACACACCCCATCTTCTTTACCCATTCATCTATGGGTGGACATTTGGGTTGCTTCCATATCTTAGCTATTGTAATGAAGGAGTAAACATGGGGGTGTATTTATCTTTTCAAATTAGTGTTTTCATTTTCTTTGGGTAAATACCCAGTAGTGAGATTACTGGATCATATGGTAATTTTATTTATTTATTTTTTTTTTTGCAGAAACTCCATACTATTTTCCACAGTGGCTGCACCAATTTACATTCTCAGCAAGAGTGCACAAGGGTTCCTTTTTCTCCACATCCTCACCAACATTATTTCTTGTGCGTGTGTGTGTGTGTGTGTGTGCTTTATCTTAGCTATTCTGTCAAGTGCAAAGTGATATCTTATTGTGGTTTTAATTTGTATCACCCTATGACAAAAATACATAAAAGATAAATAACATGCTACTTAACAATGAATCAGTCAGTGAAGAAATCAAAGAGAAAATCAAAATGTACAAGGGATAAATGAAAATGAAGACACAACGGTCCAAAGTCTTTGGAATGCAGCAAAGGCAGTTCTAAGAGGGAAGATTATAGCAATACAGGCTTACTTCAAGAAAAAAGAAAAATCTCAAATAAACAACCTAACCTTACACCTCAAAGAGCTAGGAAAAACAAACAAAGCCTAAGCTGGTAGAAGAAAGGAAATAATAAAGATTAGAGCAGAAATAAATAAAACAGTGATTTTAAAAAACCAACAGAACAAATCAATGAAACCAAGAGCTCATTCTTTGAAAAGATAAAGAAAAGTGATATACCTTTAGTCAGACTCATCATCAAAAAAGAGAGAGGGGGGACTCAAAAATCAGAAAAAAGGAGAGGAAATAAGAACTAACACCACAAATATAAAGGATTATAAGAGAATATTATGAAAACTTACATGTCAGCAAATTGGACGACCTAGTAGAAAGGGATCAATTCCTAAGAACATAACTTTCCCAACTGAATCAGGAAGAAACAGAGAATTTGAACAGACTAATTATTAGCAATGAAATTGAATCAAGTAATCAAAAAATTCCCAACAAACAGAAGTCCCAGACCCGATGGCTTTGCAGGTGAATTCTACCAGACATTTAAAGAATTAATACCTATTCTTCTCAAACTACTCTAGAAAATAGAAGAGGAAAGGAAGCTTCCAAATTCATTCTAAAGGGCAGCATTACCTTGATACCTAAACCAAATAGGCTCTACAAAAGAATCTACAAGCCAATATCTCTGTTGAACACAGATGCAAAAATCCTCAACAAATTATTAGCAAACTTAATCCCCCAATACATTTTAAAAAATCATTCACAAAGATCAAGTGAGATTTACTCCTGGGATGCAAGGGTGGTTCAATATTTGCAAATCAATGTGGTACCTGACAGTAAAAAGAAAAAGGATAAAAACCATATGATCATCTCAAGAGGTAGAGAAAAAATAAATATTTGACAAAAATACAATATACAGTCATAATAAAAACTCTCAACAAAGTAGGTTTCAAGAGAATATACCTCAACAAAATAAAGGTCACATATGAAAAACCCACAGCGAGCATCATACTCAAAAGGTGAAAAACTGAGAGCTTTTCCTCCAAGATCAGGAACAAGACGCAGATGTCCACTCTCGCGGCTTTTAGCCACGGCCATCAGAAAAGAAAAAGAAATAAAAAGCATCCAAACTGGTAAGGAAGAAATAAAACTTACTATTTGCAGATGACATGATCAAAAGATTCTACCAAAAACTACTAGAACTAATAAATGAATCCAGTACAGTTGCAGGATACAAAATTAATACACAGAAATCTGTTGCATTTCTATACACCAATAATAAAGTGGCAAAAAAAGAAATTAAGATAACAGTCCCATTTACAATTGCACCAAAAATAACAAAACCTAAGAATAAACGTAACCAAAGACATGAAAGAAACTATAAAACTATAGTGAATTTGAAAACTATACTCTGAAAACTATAAAACAGTGATGAAAGAAGTTGAAGATGACACACACACAAAATGGAAAGATATTCCATGTTCATGGTTGAAGGAGCAAATATTGTTAAAAGGTCCATACAAGCCAAAGCAATTTTTCAAAGAACTAAAATAAATGATCCTAAAATTTGTATGGCACTATAAAAGACCCCAAATAGCCAAGGCAATCTTGAGAAGGAAAAACAAACCTAGAAGTATCACAATCCCAGATTTCAAGAAATACTACAAAGCTGTAGTGATCAAAACACTATGATACTGGCACAAAAACAGACACAAAGATCAATAGAACAGAATAGAAAGCCCAGAAGTAAACCCACAATCATATGCTTGATTAATCTATGACAAAGGAGGCAAGAATATACAATGGGGAAAAGACAGTCTCTTCAATAAATGGTGCTGGGAACCTGGACAGCTACATGCGAAAGAATGAAACTGGACCACTTTCTTACACCACAGATGAAAACAAACTCAAAATGGATTAAAGACCCAAATGTGAGACCTGAAACCAGAAAATTCCTAAAACATGCAAAGTAATTTCTTTGCCACCAAGGGTAGATATATTTTTCTAGGGAAACAAAAGAAAATATAGTTCTTGGGACTACAGCAAAATAAATTAAAAAAAAAAAAAAAAAACCTTTGCACAGTAAAGGAAACCATCAACAAAACAAAAAGGCAACTCAATAAATGGGAGATGATATTTGCAAATGATGTAACCAATAAGGGGTTAATCTCCAAAATACATAAAGTACTTCCTTCACCTATTCTTAATGAATGCTAGCTGATCACAATCCTCATAAAAAGCAAATGAGAGATAGGAGAAATCTACCATGGAGAAAGCAAGCAAACCAAAATTCTTTTTTTTTTAATAATATTTTTTTTATTATATTATATTAGTCACCATACAGTACATCCCTAGTTTTTTATGTAAAGTTCCATGATTCATTACTTGCATATAAATGGGTGCTATAACTCTAATAGAGCAAAGGGTCAGCTTGAATTCACCCTCCGAACTCTCTTGACACTCCTTCTTCTGCTTCCACTGTATTCTTTAAGGCCCAGTTCCTTGGGTACCTACTTTGTCTCATTTACCAGCCTCAAGGACAGAGAGCAACTTCTACCATCTGGGTAAACCTGCACAGTGCCCAGCAGGCCAGGGCACACAGTAATTATTTGATAATTACGAATTTAACCTTTTGAACTTACAGTGAGTTCACGGATAAACAACTCCTTATATTGGACTTATAACAAGTCACATATAAAAGTATCCAGTAAACTCTCTTAGTAAATAAAAAATATATAACTCAGGTTAGCCATATTTCCATTTGAAATGGCCATTTTATACATTTCCAACTGTGAAGTTCGGTGAAGGATACCTCAGTGTCAAGAAGGAGATAATCTGCATTCAACTAGTGAGCCATTCCACCCCCCTTCTCATCTGTATGATCAGTGGCAATGGAATATCCAAGGGGGGAAAACATAAAGCATGCTTGGATCCTGCAATAAATTCAATTACATTAACACCAAATTAAGCCTATTTTCATTTTGATAGTATAAAAAAGCAGCAGGAGGTTTGACTAGATAACTTGCTTTTACTTTATTAAGTTCCTTATGTTACAGTCAGCTGGATTGAGTGCTCCCTAGGAGTGAATTAAGAACATTTGGGCCCTGTCTTATTCAAAACAGTGTGTCTTCCACACAGGATTTTACAATTCACTTTCCTGGGGGCCGCCAGAGGGAGATTAAGGAGACCTCCCTAGTTCCTTGGCTGTTTATTGCCTTCTTTACGCAGAAGGATTTTCCTCCTACTTCAGGGCATGAAATATCATGCGTCAGCATTAGGCAAACAGAAGACTGACTTGTCCTGAGAGAACCATCTTGGTTGTCCAGGACGAATGTTATACAAGTTTGAGTTGTCTGCATCTCTGGCCATTTTACAGGGTCCTAAAACCTGACAGCCCTACCTCCTTTCAGTCAACACATATTTATGGCTGTTTTGCTCCACCTCAACAATGCTAATTAATTAAATGTTTGCTTAGTGGCCTGGAAGAGTTAGTGTACCTTCCAAAGCTTCAGACCAACACTAAGAGGATTTAGAGTCTGGCTATAAAGGAAAAAGTCATTTCTAAAATGTCAGAATCCTTATTTACAATGTGATGCTGGTAAAGGAGGGGGGGAGAGGCACTTAAATAAAATTGAGTCAACTTGAACAGTCCTTAAACAGTTCATCCAGCTAACATCAAGCATATCTCCATCATCAGCCAAGTCTAATGAAAGCTCAAATGTGCAGCTTTCTAATGATTCTGCCACTTTTCGTCCTTGGCTTCTTGTTTCTCCTCACATTGTGGTGTTCAAAATCTATTTCTGTAGTTGGTTTAAGACATTTCGTTTCAGAACAGTTGGCACATTTTGCCTGACTGCAACCATGTTATGAAGTCAGCCACACATTATCCTATCGTCAATTGCCAGGGACGTGAATCTTCTCATCTATTGTTAAGGATTAGATTTCCTCTAGTAAAATGTGCTTTCCTGTGGCAGCTGCGTCAGAGCATTCATTACAGCTGAAAAGGGAAGGCTGGGAGGCCAGGCCACCTACCAGCCGCAAAGCAAAGGGAACACTGGCGAGTCCAATGGGGCACTGGTCTTCCTTACCAAGATACGAACAGCATTTTTCTCCATGTGTTCCCTCTCAGAGCACACCTTCTAGAATTTTTGCAGGGCCAAATTCTGGCCCCAAGAAAAGGAAGGGGTACCTTCCTGTTCAAGAACAAAGTAAGGACAAATTTCTAAAATCATTGGTCAAACTGTAAAGAAAAGTCTCTTGATACCTAGTAATACAGTCCAAGAAATTTGAAATAAGCACAGAAAAAGCAACCCTCAATTCTTCATAGCATATTTTATATGTTTGCAGGTGGGACGCATTTAACTAGGAAAAAGAGACATCACTGATTTCAACACACATCAAAAAATGATTATGCATTGATGGGATACTCTGGATATATTATAAGTTGTGCGATGTAAGAATATTGATTGACATGAAACATTTTCACATTACACAAGAAAGTAGAATGTTCACTGTAATTGCTAATCACTCCTTTTCATGTCCCCTCCACTCTCTTGTTCTCTGTCACACCCACTTGACATCACGTTAGCCCTGCTTACATCCACCTGTCTGCCTAACCCATGCCTGCCCCTGGGCATCAGAGAATTGCTAATATGAAGGGCTCAACCCAGCTGACAGATTTCTCCTAATATTTTTAAGCACAAATCTCAAGGAAACCCTCAACATATCTCCAGTAATTTGGTTCTCCCACAAACCAAGATGTTATTTCAGATCTCATTCTTCAAATTGCCAGTATTCCCTCCCCATTCCCTCCTCCCTCTTAAAGACCAT
Organism: Ursus arctos; assembly: GCF_023065955.2. Classification (NCBI taxonomy): domain Eukaryota; kingdom Metazoa; phylum Chordata; class Mammalia; order Carnivora; family Ursidae; genus Ursus; species Ursus arctos. The sequence continues at coordinate 30,165,276 of NW_026622985.1, read as the reverse complement.
CTTTCCATCACCAAATGTGCCTGTTGGCCTCTCTGCAAGTGTATGTAAATGCTCTCCTTTCTCTCTGATTCTAATAAAACTTACTGTCGCTAAACTTGTATATACTTCACCTGCCCTAGATGCTCGCCCATCCTTCCTCTTTCATTCCAGGACTTTGCTTCTGCATTTGACCTCTCATCTACCACCATCGTTTTCTCTTTCTCCATCTCTTTATTACCCAGTCCCATGGTTTCAGTGTATCTATTCAATGACAATACAAAACACAATTACACAATTTCTGTCTCCAGCTCTGATTTCTCCCCTATTTATTTGTCTAAATAAATAAGAGTCGTATTAACTGTATTAACTAAGCATCCTTTATATACAATGGGCAATTCGCAAGTATTATAACCAAAAGAGAATTATGTATTCTCCACTTTCCCCCAGACAGCCTCCTCACTACTATTTCTTCTTCTCAGAAGATGGTACTGTCATTGTTCCTGTGGTTCACACTAAAAAACCTGGGATCATTCTTTACAATCTTCTTTTCCTCAAAGCCTAAGTCCAATTTGCTAGCAAGAATTGTATAGTTATGCAAAATATAGTCTAACAGCAGCTGCTCCTTACCTACTACTTAAGTTCAATTTATCATCATTTTCATCTAGAATAACTTTCTAACTGGTCAAGCTTTTCTGCTTTTGTTCCCAAAGGTCACTTCTGCACAGTATCCAAAGCAATCTTTTTGTACAATGTAATTCAAGTTCTATCAATCACGTGGCCATATCGTCCGATGACTTCATACTTGTAGAAATGTTAACAATTTAGTTATATTTTTTTCTTTTTAACATAATCATGGTCCTATGATACATACTGTTCTGCAGTGGTTTTTAAGATTAATTAATTCAACCATTTAGCAAATATTTGTTGAATCCCTACAATGTTCCAGGTACTATTCTAGCCTCTGGAGATACAGGGATGATGAAGAAAAGAATCCTTTAAGAAGTTCCCCTATTTCCTTGGATTTCCCACAGCGCATGAACAATTTACTTTTCCTGTTGACAAAAATAGTGCATGTTCACCATGTAAAATTTGAAAAATACAGAAAAACAAACAGGAGAAATGCACTATACTGCATGCTTCTATTAATACTATGTTCATTTTCCTCTCATCCTTTTCTGTATTTCACTTACTATATTATCCCTGTGGGCACAGCCTATGTTCTCTTTATTCTTTAGTATCTAGGTCAGGATACTTCATTCCTTTAGGGTTTTGAAATTTACTTCACCCCTCAGCTGGCTTCTCAATATCTAGATCATTCTTTCCTCACCAAGGTCTCCTACTCTGAAGGCCAAGCACGCACTTGTTTCTGCCCGTCTTTCTAGAGAACCTTCCCTTGAGGTATGTATCACATCAAGCATCCAGTAGGTACCGAGAGGTAGAGATACATTCATTATATCTTTTCCATCAGAAAAGCAAGAGCATCTCCAAACTTCACGCATGCATCTTACAGTTCTATTCATGTAACCTCCAGAGTAAGCAAAGGGAAGGACTTGGTAGTGGTTGTTCATTAAACGGGGGGAGAGGAAAACAGCCAAATCAGAGATCCTGGGGAATTTTTTGGTTGATTCTAAAAGTAGCAAGTTTGTGGTGCCATTCATACATAAAAAGAAATCGAAAACTCAGGCAAAAGCATGAAAATTTCAAATAAAATCAAAAGCCCTGTGAGCATGTAGTTTTACCACAGAACTACTGCACAGCCTAGAATCATAAAACGAAGCACCAGGAAGCTGATTAACTAGGGCCATGGTGACTGTAAGCTAGAAAATACATTTTCTCTTCAAATGCAGAGCATCTGATGACCCTGGATGATACCATGCAATGCTACAAACCTCAGGGACACCAATTTAAATCCAAGCAGGGTCATTTGCCAGAGCAGAAGTCATTTGTGTCTAATAGCATTTTATTAGCCCATGTGAAATGTTTCAAAGTTCTGAACCTAGTTCTTAGGGGATGTGACTACATTATCAAGCATACTACTCAATTTGGTACTTCCAACGATAAACCATGTCCACACAACTCAAGAGAACACAGTAGCAAATACCGGGTAGCAGAGCAGTTCAATTTTATAATAATTATCACAGCAACAGCAACAAACACACCTGGTATTTAGGTAGCACTCTACATTTCACAAAGCACTTTTCTGTTCACCATTCATCTCTTTTAACAGCCTTCTTAATTAATTATTTGAAATTAATTTACAAATATTACCACTTTTGTTTTACAGAGGTGGAAAATTGAAGTTCAGATTTGCTAAGTAACTTACACCTTGATTTATCACTGGAACTCAAATCCTAACCATCAATAGAACTGAACGAGGACTCTAAACCGGGCTTTTCGATTTCAAGTCTACCATCGTCTCTTGGACAGCATGTTGTCCCTTTTTAAGAGTCTCTGTAACAACTAAATTCTTTTTTTTTTAAGATTTTTATTTATTTATTTGACAGAGAGACAGCCAGCCAGAGAGGGAACACAAGCAGGGGGAGTGGGAGAGAAAGAAGCAGGCTTCCAGCGGAGGAGCCTGATATGGGGGTCAATCCCACAATGCCAGGATCACGCCCTAAGCCGAAGGCAGACGCTTAACGACTGCGCTACCCAGGCACCCCTGTAACAACTAAATTCTTTAGAATAAAGTAATTTCATCAGTGAACGATTTAGAGAATAAATGGTTGTCCGGATGGTTTTTTTTCCTAGCGTAGAAATATATTATTTCATAGCAGAGCAATTCTGTGGTACTTTTAGAATAATCAGTTGAGCATGCTAAGATTATTCACAGTGGAAGACTATTTGTTCTTTCTTCAAGTTTATAATAAAGCTAATAATTTAATAGCAGCCAACATTTACTGATTGCTTGGCATGTGACAATCTTTCTTCTTAAACCTCATACCAACTTAACAAAATAAGCATTATTCCCTATCTTTCAGATAGAAACTCAGGTATAAAAAGGTGAAGAAATGAGAACAAACCCAGAGAAAAAGTGGAACTGCTGGGATACAATTCCTATCAATCTGGCCTCAAAGCTTGCACTCAATCATTACACTTTTGCCAAGAGGATAAGAACGCACAGCAGAATCATTAAGAAACCTTCTCTGAGAAAGGTACAAGGCAAACCAGACATCAAAAACCTGCATGACTTTTTTAGGGTTCATTTGATCTAGAAAAACTACATAATACTGTTTTCTCAAGTACTATACTATTGTCCCAGGAAAATTATCAAACGGTATATATTTTACAAACACAATTACCTTGATATACTAACACACAGGACAAATTTACACATGACACCCATTTAACAGCAAACATTCAATGACTGTAAAATACTCTGAACTCTGTGGTCTTAGCAGTACAAGGAATTAAAAAAAGAAGAAAGAAAAGGAGAAGGAGAAGGAGAAGAATAGACATACCTGCAGTATTGGAAAGCCCTCGGCAGAATCACTGCAACTTACAACAAACTGCAAATAAAATACAGGTACTGAGAGCCATGGTTCTCAAACTTTAGTGGGCATCTGAATCACCTGGTGAACTTGTTAACAAGTAGATTCTTGAACCCCACCCCGAGTTTCTGATTCAAAAGCTCTGGGAGGGGTGTGAGAATTTGCATTTCTAACAAACTTCCAGGTGATGCTGTTGTTGCTGGTCTAGGGACCACACTCTGAAAACCGCCGTGATTTAGGTCCAACAGAATTCTGAGAGCATAGAGGAAGTAATAAGCCTTCCAAAGCAGGGGGAAAAAAATTCATGGAGAGCTTAGCCTTTGTTTTTTTGTTTTTTTTGTGTTTTTTTAAGATTTATTTATTTGAGTGTGTGCACCGCACTTGTGGGGAGGAGGGGCAGAAGGAGAAGGGGAGAGAATCTCAAGCAGACTCTGTGGTTAGCACAGAACCCTACGTGGAGCTCAGTTTCACGACCGTGAGATCATGACCCTGAGATCACAACTGGAGCCCAAACCAAGAGTCGGGTTCTTAACCAACTGAGCCACCCAGGCACCCATAGAGAGCTTAGCATTCGAACTGTGCTTTGACAAAGGAGGAGAATTTCACATATTGAGAGATAATGTGCTTCTGTCTCAAAAAGAGTCATAATCCTTCAGACTCATCCTTCTCTCATTTTAGTAATTTGGTGGCCTCACTCTACTCTTGCAGAATGAAATGAAAATTATGAATCCATCTCTCTTTGCCTAACAACTCAATATACATTGATATTATCTTGGCTTCAACTGGGGTCCTGACATTTCAGAAAGGAATGAAAGAATAGTTTTAACACATTTTAAGTCCTGTTAAATTTCTTCTTTGTTCCATTTCAAATGATTTCAGTTTCCTCTGAAATCTTCTCCTAACCTGACTTTCACATTCTAGGGATGAACAAGAATGTGAATGAGATGTTGGTCAAGTTTTCTTTTGTAGATTTATTTGATTGATTGTAATGGCTAAAATAAGTCACAACTTCCTAAGTATCCTTCTTATTCTTATCCCCAAAGGCAAAAGAATAAATGGAAACAATTCTAAAAGCATTTTAACTGTATGCTGGAGCTGGAGAATAATCAAAGGGATAATGTACTGACTCATGAGAATAGTTTTATTCCCCATTCCTTGATCATTTTACCACATGACCCTAAAGAAGTCATTTAAATTCTCACTGCTTTAATTTTTGCATTTGTAAAATGGAGATAATATTTGCCATGAGGTTTAGTTAACGCTTGAAAATGCTTTTGAGATCACTGGAAAAGGAGAGAATAAAATACTATTACTCTACATTGAACTTTGGAACTCAAACTATAAAACAAGAAGAATCTACACTCCTGCGGCAACCAACCAGTTGAGAAGGAATTTTCCTACAACTAAGCTGCTCACTGTCATGACAAATGTATATTGGACTCCAATATTGTCAAGTGCTTTACAATCACTCCTTCTAATGGTTTTTATTCCATTGCTCTTGCAGATGGAACAACTAATGGGAAGATAATTCAAATGCTATCTGTCAGTCTAAGAGTGAGAAAATCTTTTCCATAAGGGCCAGGTAGTAAATATTGTAGACTGCAGGCCACATATGAGCATGCAATCACATACGATCATGATTATGAGTCATGCTTAAAACTGGGATGAATAATCATCACTAATCATTATCGTTTTATATTTTCCCCTAAAATGCATCAGCAGTCCTTCCCTCTTTCATATTTAGTTTATTATTTATTTGGATTTATTTTATTATTACTGGGTCAGTAATACAGAATTAGGGAAAATCTGCTATGTAAATATTTGGGTTTTTAGTTTGAAATGGACCATTTTTTCAAATAATACTGTTGATTTCAAGTTCTGTTTTCCCAATAATAATTTATTAAATGAAGCTAGTTGATTTTAGGACCCCAAACACAAGCCATTCTGTTCATTCACATTTTCTATTTTGTTTTGCCTGCTGCTTCATTACTTGTGTTTCCTCGTGAGCCTTTAGAGAAAATAATGTTATTCCTTCGGTCGTGCAAATTGAAAACCTATTTTTAAAGAGCTGTGCTCCAGCCATTTTGATTATCCTACATTCCATTCTCCTCTTCATTTATTTAAAAAAGAAGGAGACTATCTATATGTCCCCATGTCTCTCCTGAGAGTTGTAGAAGCCTGTTTTATTCTTATTAACACATTTACACACATTTGTTTTCTTATTGCAGTGATAGTTTACCTTCCTGTTTACTTTTCTGTTTATATTTCCTTTAAGAAGTTTTGTCTAAAGTGCTCTATATAAAGATTCCTAATCAGGTCTCCTTTTAAAACTATATAAAGAAGAACAACGAGTTTCACGACTTAAGTTACCAGAGTTTACTAAATGGAAAGTAGCTTAAAGAGTTTCGCTTCCTTGTGGTTATAATTAAAATTTTTAATATTAGGAGCTTCTCCTTTAACTGAGATGAATTTCCACATAAAATTCCTCATAAATCCATGTTAAGTCAATCAAATGTTTCTTATTATAAGTTACTATAGTTTCTTATTATAGGTTAATATAGCAATTATATTTAGTCTTATGTGACAGAAAATGAGGAAGGCACTTATTTTTAATCTATGGCTATAATCTCACAACTTAATATATTTAAAGGCATTTTTTTCTGTTTTTTCTTTCCCTGCGGTGTGCACTTCTGAAATAAGCCTATCAGTCTTGACACATGGAAGTCGCACTATCCTGTTTTCCTCAGATTCGTGCCATAATTAGAAATCAATCAATCGTAGAAGTGTCTTCACAGCACTATGATTTAGCATTATGTCCTCAGCTTTTATTGAGGGCTGATATAATAAAGGGCTCTATGAAGAAATTCTCTGTAGTTCTGATAAAACTGCTACTAAAGACACTACCCATTATATTATTCAATATCTCAACACGAATACTCATATTTTATGTTTTTCTCAAGGCTCAGAGCAAGGAAAAAATGTTTCCTCTAGATTCTATTTGTACTCTTATAATTTAAAAAGGATTTAAACTAATAAATTCAACACTAAGTCACAGAATCAATATACAAACATTAGTTGTATTTCTCTACTCTAACAAATAATCTGGAAAAAAAATTAAGAAAACCTCCCTAGGGAAATACAATTCAAAACCACAATGAAATATTACCTCACACCTGTTATGACAGCCAATACCCCCCAAAAGCAGAAAATACCGAGTGTTGGTAAGGATGGGGAGAAATGGAAACATGTCGCACTATTTTTGGGAACGTGAAATGGTGCAGCCACTCTGGAAAACAGTATGGAGTTTCCTCCAAAACTTAAAAATAGAACTACCCCATTATCCAGCAATCCCACATCTGGATAGATATCCAAAAGAATTGAAACTAGGAGTTTGAAGAGATATCCCCCCCGCCCCGGTTCAGTGAAGCATTCACAATAGCCGAAATGTAAATGACCTAAATATCCATTAATGGATGAGTGGATAATAACATGTGGTGTACACATACAACGGAATATTATCAAGCTGTAAAAAAAGAAGGAAACTCTATCATATGCTTCAACATGAAAAAACCTTCAGGACATTATAGTGAGTGAAATAAATCAGTAAATGAAGGACAAATACTGCATGATTCCACTTATACAAGTTATCTATAAGAGTCAAACTCATGGAAACAGTAGAATGATGGTTGTCAGAGGCTGAAGAGGGGAGAAACAAGGTGTTGTTAAAAAAAAGTATTGATTTTTAGTCATGCAAGATGGAAAACTTCTAGACGCTAGCTATACAACATTGTGCTCATAGTTAACAATACTGTACTGGACATTTAAAAATTCAAGAGATCTTATGCTTTTTTTTACCACAATAAAAAATTAAACTACAAAACTTCAAGACGAAAACATAAGAGAAAATCTTTGTGACCAAGAATTAAGAAAATATTTCTTAAATATAACACCAAACCATGATTCATAAAACAAAAAATTGATTACTGAATTCTATCAAAATTATGTACTTCTACTCTTTCAAAGACACTGTTCTTTTTCAACATTTGCTGCAACATGGACGGGACTGGAAGAGATAATGCTAAGTGAAGTAAGTCAAGCAGAGAAAGACAATTATCATATGGTCTCACTCATTTATGGAACATAAGAAGTAGGAAGATCGGTAGGAAAAGAAAGGGAAGAAAAAAGGGGTGGTAAACAGAAGGGGGAATGAACCATGAGAGACTGTGGACTCTGGGAAACAAACTGAGGGCTTTGCGGGGTGGGGGGGGATGGGATAGGCTGGTGATGGGTATTAAGAAGGGCACGTATTGCATGGTGCACTGGGTGTTATACGCAAGTAATGAATCATGGAACTTTACATCAAAAACTGGGGATGTACTGTATGGTGACTAACATAATAAAAAATATTATTATTTTAAAAAAAGACACTATTAAGGGGATTAATAGACAAGCTGCCAGCTGAGAGGAAATATTTGCCAATCTAATAAAAAATTTGTATCCTGAATATATAAAGAATTCTGAAAATATAAAAAAAAAGTAGGGAAAAGGTTTGAATAGACAATCTACCAAAAAAAAAAAAATACAGGTTTAAATAGAAAGTACACCAAAGATATATATAGCATTAGTCATCAAGGCAATGAAACACCAATATACACTTACTAGAATTTCTTAAATTAAAAATTCCCACTCTACAAAGTGTTGGTGAGGCTGTAAAGTAACTTGAGAAGTAATAACCTGAACTCTCACATGTTGCTGGTCAGAATGTAAAATGTCACAAACACTTTTGAAAACAGTTGGGTAATTTCTCAAATAGTTAAATATATACACACCACATGACCTAGCTATTTCAGTCCTTGTATTCCACCTAAGAGAAACGAAAAAAGATGTTCATACAAAGACTTGCATCTCATTCAGAGATTTATTAAGTCAAAACTCAAAACACCCCAAATGTCCATCAATAGGAAAATGGATAAACAAAACTGAGGTATATTCATAGAATGGAATACGACTCAGCAATAAAAAGGAATAGACTCCTGGATGAATCTTGATAAAATTATGGTGAGTGAAGTCAGAGAAAAAAAAAAGACTATATACTGTATAATTCCATTTATATAAAACTCTATGAAATGCAAATTAATCTATAGTGACAGGAAGCAGAGCAGTGTTTGCCTGGGAATTGGGGTGGTGTGCAGTGGGGTAAGAAGGGCTAGAAGAAGTGATTCAGGGGGCACATAGGGGACCACTTTGTCAAAGGGTTAGGGAGGTAGTGGTTATGTTCATTATCCACATTCTAGTGAAGAATTTACAGATGCATACATATGTCAAAACTCATCAAATCTCATACTTCAAATAGGTTTAGTGTGTTATCAATTCCACATCAATAAAGCTGTTAAAAATGTTCCTCACGCAGCTCTAAAGTGATCTGAGTTGCACTTTGAAAGGGTGACTATGAAGCAACATTCTCTAAGACAAAAGAAAGGCTGACGCTAAGACCTTCGCGAGGAGGTAATCTGCAGTAGTCCTACAAGAGTTAATAAGAGACTGGGTTGGATAAATTGTGTGGGAATGGAGAAGAATGAATGATTCAGTACCGTTGGCTCACCTATAATGGCATTTCTCTAGTCTAAAAACAAAAGCTGAAAACTATTTGGCCCCAAAAGTCCATTGTAGTTTTATGAAGCATAACTGTTTTTCTCCTTCAGGTTCAGTCTCAAGTTTAAGATAATTCTCGGAGTCCAGAAAAGCAGAGGAATCCTGCATAAACTTCATCATATTAATTAGCTTCACTATCATGTATTCAACCAACAAGTATCTTTTGATTACCTTCTAACTCTGCGCAAGCCTCTTGACTAGTCACCAAGATATAGGGAGTTCCACACACAGATGCTGGCAGATAGGGACTGCCAATACATTTAGCAATATGAACAATTAAACGATTGCCTTTCAGAGCCAGAAGTGACTTACTGGCCTGGTGTTAATGCCCAAGGTTTCCAGGTTTGGCTTTTAATTTGTGTCCTATATAATTAGACATATAATTTTTAGGGTATCATGCATGTACCAATTACTGTGTTGACAGGTATAGTCCAAAAGTCCAACATCTATCTTGAGCGAAAGCTTTGTGCCCTACATCAACCTTTGTTTCTCATAGTCAGGTTGGCCTCAGGACAAATAAAATTACATATAAATGCACTCTGACTTTTATTTCCCCCCATAGGTTCTAAATAATTTGGCTGTAACTCTTTGGGGATGACATTCATGAAAAACCTTATAATCTTCGTTATTGTATTTCTCAGCTGCAGGTACCTCCAAAGCTGTGATTTATCTAAATTGTATTTTTGTCAAAGGGTTATAAGGGGATAATGTGAAAAGTCTATTGGGATATTGTTAGTAAATTTTGAATATTACTTTCTGTATCCAGTTAGACCAAGTAATTTTTTCACTCGTTGCTTTTAGGGCAGGCTTATGTATCACTGAACACTTCAAGGGAATAAAAGTTAAGCACCCAAACTAAAGATTCTTTGTCTAAAACCGTGTCTGTTAGGATGAGTTTATCATTCATGAAGCTCAAGGACAGTCTTCAGATGAGTGAATAATCTGAGCCTAAAGCTAGAAAACTACACCCAAGATATTTCCAGAATTCTTCCTCTTGCCCACTTTATACTGTTCCTTCAGATCTAGGAGTGAATTATTGCCCCACCACAGTGGCACATTCTCAGGGCTGCTTGATCCAACCAAGGCAGCAGTCCCTAGACTGGGCTTGACTCCAAAGAGAGGTTTGTCTCATATAATGGGTGCTCCTGAGCCCTGCTATGCCCTTCTGTGGCTGAAAGGAGATGATCGTACAAAACGCTAAGGAGGGTCTGACCTCCTCTGGTCTTGTGCAGGTGAAGTCCTACTGCATTCACAATGCCAGAGCGTCAAAGAAATTTTGGAATCTCACCAGAATCCTTGATGGTGTTAGGTTGAGCAGTCAGTGAATATGAACTGTTTTAAGCTCCTTAGTTCTGTAACCTTTAACCATATGTCTGGAACCTTTTCATCTTAGCCATCTGGAAAATTTCTATGGATCCAAGAGAAATGTAAAAGGCCTACGAGCCAGAAGTAGCTAGCATGAAGTCCAAGTGAAAGCTAGCTGGCACTGGGGGCCAGATAACCGTGCACTGCAAAGCAACAAAGTTTCAGCAACAGTTAGAACATCAAGCTGGGAAAATAGGAACTTCAGCGAGCAGAAGGAGTATCAAAACTGGATTAATTTCTTGCCTAATTTCTAAGTTATGTCCGTTTAGTTCATTTAGCTGTTGGGTTACAAAACTGAATAAGAAAAACAAGGAAAACTGATAACTTGTCCCAGCTCAGCAGAGACTAAGGAGACAAGAGAACTAAATGCAATGTGGTATCCTGGGTTGGATTCCGGAACAGAAGGAAATTCATGGGAAAACTGCTAAAATCTGAATAAAGTTTGAAGTTTAGTTCACAGTAATACATCAATGTTGGTTTCTTAGATCTGACAAATATACCACAGTAATGGAAGGTGAGACCATTAAGGAAGCAATAATGGATGGGGGCTGTACAGGGATTCTCTCTGCTATCTGCAACTTTTCTGTAAATCTAACATTATTTCAAAATTAAAAGTTTATTTAAAAATGAGTAAGACAAGATTCTTATCCTGGAGTAGAGCATAAGTGGAAAGATATTATAGTAAAGAGACCAATTCCATTCTAGCACAAAATGATTTAACAAAAATAATTCACAAGGTTCAATGGAGCATAGGACCAGCAGAGCTCTTCTTCCAAGCTAGAGTTTAATGAGAATACCTGAGATGGATTCTAAAGGCCTGGCAGGAAAAGGAAAGAGCGGCCAGAATTACAGGTAGGAGGAAGGGCATGAGGCATATGGAGAACTAACAGACAATTTGGGAGGGCAAAGGGTAAGATTAGAAATGGGACCTGATCCAACCGTGTGAGGCTTGCGGGCCCGGTTAAGGACCTGGAACTGCACCTGGGGATGACGGGGAGTAACATCGTCAGATCTGCAACAGCATGTGCATATATTTTTGGAGGCAGAGCTGAAAGTAGGAAGACAAATGAGGAATCTTTTGTAATGCAGTGAATGAGGCAGAAACAGTAGATATGGAGAAAGGAGCATACATTTGAGAATTACATAGGAGGTAAAACAAGCAGTATTTAGTGAAACTGACCTGAGGCCATTGAATGTGGAGGGAAATAACCTAGCAGACAAAAAAAAAAAAAAAATGTCTTTGGATTATCACTGTACAATAACATGATACAATAATTAATTTTCAAACACAAATAGCTGAGTTGTGAAAAAAAAGTTGAAACTCTGCTTAGTTACTTCACTGTAGATACGACAAAAAAACTTGCAGTCAACAAGGCACCAGAAATTCATGCTTTGAAAACCCATAGACTTGAAACAGAATAGTAATTGATAAAATATTAAAAAGGAAACCAAAAGCACATAGCTAGCTTGAAAATAAGTTAAGATCTCTGTGAACCAGAACAAAGACCTCAGAACTTTTCTTTTTTAAAAACACAAAACATTTCTAAAATACAAAATTTATATTTAAAAAAAGGAAATAGGAACATGAGTTTAAGAGAAAACAATAAATCAGAATATGGGAACCAAAATCACAATATGCATTTTTAAAAGTAATAAATGAAAGAAAAAATTTCCAAATTTCAAACAACACAACATTTGACAAAAGCAAATAGAGCATCCAGGTAGAAAATGCTAGCCAGCGTTGTATAACGTTGTATTAATCATAAAATATAAAATTTTATACGTGAGCAGTCATAGCCTTGTGTGTTTATTTCTTTGGGAAACTGGCCATTTCCATATGTGATCATTCTTTCAGGATATCATTGGTACCAGGATGCCTAACTGATAATAAATGACTTTAGCAATAAGTCTTCTATTCCTTTTCTTGAAGTAAATACTGCCATAAACCTAAGAATGCTATTATAAGGGCATTTAAAGCATTTCCATAGTGTCTGGCACACAGTAAGCCCTCAGTAAGTCAATTATTATTCCCCCAAGCATCAATGATATAATTTATTACTAGTATTATCATTATTCAGCATTCTTAGGTAGTGTTAGAGATGATACAAGTTGTGTGATAAACTATTTCCCCTTTCACTCCCTTCTATGAAGACCTACCTGTTCTTCCTTTGTTCTGATTTCCAAAGACCTCTGAATAGTTCCCTTCTCATTATTCAGTTTCACTTTCCAAAACACATTCTCCCCCCCCCCCTTTATTTCTTATTTTCCCAATAATGGAAACCTTTTTGATTACTCTGTTTCTGTAAATAGTGCCACCATTATTCCAGGCTTAAAACCTCAAACTAATCTTTTAATCTTCTATCTTCTTGTTCAATTCAATTAGCCATCATCCAAAAAAAAAAAAAGAAAAAAGGAAGAAGAAGAAGAAAATGTGTCTTTTAAATCTCTCTCACATCTGTCCATTTCTTTCTGTCATCATCATCAGCTTTAAGGTTTTAGAAGCTCATGGCTAGCTAGCTGTTATTACATCCCATCTGATTTGATTCCCCATGTCTCCTCATATGAAGCTTTCCCCTTTGCACAACAATAAATGCTGTATTCAGTGAGCTGGACTCAATAGGGTGCAAGTAGAAAACAGCATTATTCTTTCTTCTACATTCAAACATGCTCATGCACTAATTCTCTCCCTGCATCTGCCACAAGTCACCGGCAGATCAGAAAATTTTCTAGGCCCTTTTGGTCACAAACAGTCTCAATCTGCTCCAAAACAATTTAAAAATTTTCCTCTCCCTTCTCCCACCTTCCCACCCCTGATACGGTCTGTAACAGATTTAAGCCTGCAACGGAGGGTGGGGGCTTCTCCTCTATTCCTCTTCACTTTCTCCTCCACTTTTGGCTGCTATAATGGACACCTCAAGAGCCAGGACCCGGAAAAAAGGTAATGAGAGATAAACAGAGTTGTGACGGGTGATTAACTAAAGGCATTCCTCCTTCTGGATGTGATGGTGCACACACACTGTTTCATTTCCATTCATTTCTCATTTGGGGAGCACTTTTCTTTTCGAAGAGAGAGAGCACACAAGCAGAGAGGGACAGAGGGAGAGAGAGAAAGAATCTTCAGCAGGCTCTATGCCCAGCATGGAGCCTGACTCAGGGCTCGCTCTCACAACCCTGAAATCATGACCTGAACCTAAATCAAGAGTCCCACACTTAACTGACTGAGCCCAGGCACCCCTTATTTGGGGAGCACTTTTATAGGTGTTCTAAAGTGTCTCTCTTAGGACTGCTGACTGCAGTTATCAGGACATGGTCCATAGCGCCCCCTGCAAGGACGATAGATAGACCTACAGGCACCCCGTCCAGAGAAACTCACTCTGGTCTGTTGACCCCCACACATTTAAAAGATGGAAGTGAGCATCCACAACACTAAAAGCAATAGATTTCCAATCTGCTAGCATTCTCTGCATAGTCCTGCAGGACCCAAAGTACGTTTTCAACCCCTATTAAGGTATTGTCAATTTCCACTGAAATTATGGTAAGAAAAGTTCCATTTTCATAGTCTGTTAAAACTAATGTTTTCAACTCACACTTTTATGAAAAGTCCTCATATGCTCATAAGGCCCATAGGCTATTTTGTTAGTCTAAGATTCTTAACCTAAAGCCGTCTCTAATCTTCTTTGGTCGTTCTAATCTATTCCCTACTACTGAGCAAATCCAGATACCTGTGCTGCCCCAGATCTAATCACTGTTTTCTGAATTCTGGCATTGTTGCATCTCCAGCCTTTACTCCACTCTCCACCCCCAGTCAGGACTCTTTTTCAATCTTTATTTTCAATGAAACTGTAAATTTGATTAATTCACACAGAAAAGGATCTAACTGGAGGAATAGTAGAGAGTTCACAGAATCAACTGGAAAGCCAGAGAATTCTATGTGGAAGGAAATTAAGAAAGGAAGAAATCCATGCCTTAAACTTATGAGTAAGGAAAATAACAATTTGGGGTACCACCCAAATCCTCACTGCTAATGTGAGATGAATTTGTGAGTGCATACGGGTTGCCCCTAAGGTGATCCACCTACTTGGTAGGATGCCTGGGAGTCATGATCTGCCCATCCCCCTTTAACACTGGAAGAGTAGACTAGTTAAAAAGCAAGTTAATAAGCAAGACTGAGAAGGTGCTTGTTTCCTACAAAGTAATAAACAGGGTTAATCCAAGGAAGGGAGAGAGGGAAGGAGGGAGGGAAGGAATCCAAGATTATTTCATAGGAATGATCTGTTGGGGAGACCCTCAATGTTATCATTCATCATTATACCACTGGGCCCTCCAGTCTTCTGCAATCTCAGCAAATGATCTCTCTCCCTGGCCTTTCCCTTTGCTTTGTTTTCACAAGATTTAGGCAAGAACACACACTTAGCCATGGCTGACTCACATGCCCACAACTCAAAAACCATGAGGCAAGGGAAAGTTACTTAGCATTAGAAATTAGTCAAATGTATTATTTGGGGCACATAATATCATTATTCTTATAAAATCCCAAGAGAATATATTAAAAATAATTTGAATTCAAGGGAGATATCCACAAAGCAACTGGGCATATATGCAAAAACTCAATGTTTCCCTTATACAAAAACAAAGAAAACTGCAATGACAAGGACATCAATCACTTAAAAGGGAAAAACAAAATATAGACCCTTATGAAGAAAACTATAGGGGCGCCTGAGTGGTTCAGTCAGTTAAGCATCCAACTCTTGATTTCGGCTCAGGTCATGATCTCAGGGGCCTGGAATTGAGCCCTCAATAGGGCTCCACACTCACCAGGGAGTCGGCATGAGGGTTCTCTCTCTCTCACTCTCGCTCTCTGCCCCTCCCCACCTCATGCACACTTTCTTCCTCGCTCTCTCAAGTAAATAAACCTTTATTTTTTTTTAATTTAAATTCAATTAGCCAACATATAGTACATCATTAGCTTCAGATGTAGTGTTTAATAAATCTTTTTAAAAAAGAAAACTATAAACACTAAATCAGATGTGTAACAGAATTGAGTAAATAAAAACATTCATTATTTTTGGGTGGAGAGACTGAGTATTTTAAAGGAGCTCTTTTTTACTTTACCTATAATCCAGGATGAATCTGGATTAAGATCTATAACCATGCCCCACCTTATTGAACAACAGGAATTTACTGTATGAATTAAATTTGGTTAACTTGATTGAGCCTGTTTATTTTTTATGTGGGGAAGGAGTGGCATGTGTGTTCTGGAAATGATTTGAAATTTGCCTATAGACATAGATAAATAGAGAATTTACAGATACTCAGACTAACATACTTGATATTAAACATGAAGTAATTAAACAGAAAAAAATATCTAAGTTCATGGTAGAGTCACAGCATCCACATTTCTACCCAACGAAGTGTTCATATTTTAAATCTGAAATCCCACTAAAGAAATCATGTTAACTTTGTGCTTATTTTCCAACCTGTCAACCATTAAATATGGTCACTTATTCACAGACAGAGTCCATTGTATCTTCCATCTCATTCAGAAACTAGAAGGTTAGATTATTTTTAGTTTTTATGTGTCCCTTTGTTCTGTTATTCGGGGTCTGGGCAGATGAGAAGATCTAAGATCTTAGACCTTAGGATCTAAGATCGTTAAATCTCATGTTAAAGAATCTCCCATCTAATTATCAGGTTATACTCCAAACACAATGACATTACTGATGGAGATTTAATGAGGGTTGGGAATTGAAGCAAAAATAAATAAAGTTGAGAACAATTAGGGAACTATCATCAAATTGCTGGTCAATATAGTGTATCCAGTGGATATCTAGAACAAGACTTGTTTTTTACTCCTCTGATCCTAACAGCTTCCCTTTACTAACTTCTGTGACTGAAGGATATCAGAAGGTCAAAAATCCTGTGTGAAACCCCAAAGCCCTGCCTGGTATCAATGTTCCTGTTCTCAAGGGCTTTTGCTGTACCTCCAAATCCTCACACATTGTCCGCTTGGTCTAGGCCACTGGGGGAGGCCAACTAACCTTGCTGCACCCCAGTACGCCCTAGTCTTCACATGCTCTGAAGAAGAACACGTCAGTGTGTTCTCGCTATTCGTTTTTTATCTTGCTAAAGTGAGGTGTGGATTTGTTTACAGAAAAAAATGAAAACAAAACAAAGAGACAAACAAATAACACGGGAGTGTTATTCACCTAAACATCTCCCCCTCAGATACAGATAGACTCCAGTGGATCCATTGGTTACTTGAGTCCTTCCTGGTAATCCCTCTTGACTGAAAAGATATTTCCTACATTAACTAAGAATGTTTAAGCTCCTTTGGTTTGGAGAGAGAATATAATGTAAAAAGCTACCAGAGCCAAGTCCCTTTCTAGTATTTCATGGTGGTCAAAGTAGTCCCTCATATAGAAAGGGTGGCCCCCCCCCACCCACCCATTCAGAAAAAACAAGGCATTCATTCACTCATTCAACAAATATTTACCGAACAAGTACTAGTGCCAAACACTGGAGACTTGGGGTGGGGGGATAAAAAAAAAAATTCATGTCCACGGACTTTTACACTCCAGTGAGGAGAGACAGACAATAAACTAAATAATAAGCCAATCTCTGGCTCTACATCAGCCTATTTCAACCACAATGTTCCTTGAGGCCACAAAGATTATGGTATATACTGACTTTTGGCTGGTCGTGCTCTTGTTTCTAGTCATTTTCTCTGCTACTTTTCTTTTTTGCTGGTTATCTCTGCTCCAAGGGTTTTTCTTTGCAACTACATCCAATTCTAGAAATGTCTGCAATTTAATGAGCTTCTGCTAAAAACAATACTACCCCCAGCAAGGACCATTAAACACATAGAGATGCAGTGACTGGAAAAGACCACTGTTTATTATATTTCAAGAAGAAATAAGCTGGGGTTGCATTATTTATGAAATGTTTATGATGTCATCCAACACTAACATAAACATAGACTGACAAAACATAATAAACACAGCAGCTGTTCCCTCCACCACTTCACTGTTCAACTCTTTTAATTGAGAGTTCAGGTTTTCAGTTTTTCACTCTTTAACCTTTTATGATACTGATTGACCTAGTAATATGCTAATCAATCTTCATGCCAGATCTCATTACATAGCCAGTTAAATACAATAAATCATACATTCAAGATGTAAAAAGATAACACTATTTTTGAAACAACTTTGTTAGAAAGGAAAGTTATAAAACTTTATTGGGCTCTGCAAATAAATCTGGTGGGGGTGAATGCACTAAGCTCTGAACTCCAAAGCTAAATTTCTAATTTGGCTTTTTTTGAAGTGATGGAGTTCCTGTCTATTTTAACATGTCTGCTGTGAAGATAAGTCTTTGCAGATTTAGAGATAAGTGAACATTGCTTTGGAAGTATTTGCACTTTATCTTTCTGGTAAGTGTCTTTTAAGAACAATAAAGAGATTTATTTCTGTCAGGTAGTAGTGAAAATATTATGAAGGCCGTTACTGCTTTGATATTTCATGAAAGGCATGGTGTACCTATGGCAGTTGAAACCCAAAAAAAGAGGAACGAGACAATATCTATTGAGTTGAGCAACAGATACGAGGGCAAGGAGGGGAGCAGAAGGGAGATGACATATCCTCCATTTAGCTTTTCCTAATAGATGACATATTTAGGAAAATCAAAATAACCATATATGTAAGAGAATGTCTCTTTAAAATAATTCATTGATTATGGTAATTTTTATATTTCTAGCATAAAGCGCAACCATTTTTCAGATTATAATTCTGTACTAAGAACTTTGCTTTATTGAAAATATGAGCTTGTCATAAAATATTAACTGTAAATTTATCCTGACTATAAAATTAAGCATGTTACTGATTTATGATAGAGAAGCTACCAATGACCAGTAAACTATTTAGGAGTTGAAAATGGTAGAGTAAATGTCATTCTAAAGAATGAATTTGGGGGTACCTGGGTGGCTCAGTTGGTTAACCATCTGCGTTCGGCTCAGGTCGTGATCCCAGGGTCCTGGGATCGAGCCCCTAATTGGGCTCTCTGCTCAGCAGGGAGTCTCCTTCTCCCTCTCCCTCTGTTTCCCCCACCTCCTGCTCTCTCGCTCGCTCTGTCTCTCTCTCTCAGATAAATAAATAAAATCTTAAAAACAAAACAAAACAAAAAGAATGAATTTGTTCAAAATTATCTCTCTCTTCTGGGATACAAACTTTCAAAACACAGTAAGAGTTGATGTAAGTCAGCACTACCCACCCTGCTGCCCATGACTACGAGCTACAGGTCCACAACAGGATAGGAGAGGAACTGAGAGGACGTTTTTCTAAGGTTCTATAGTTACTTGGAAGACTAATTTTATAACTGTTTAATGTCATAAGAACTATGGAATTATACTATTTATTTTCTACATGTCATTTTTCTGTTAACTTATTTTACAAAAGTAAAATTTGTGAAGCATACGGAAATTAAATACAAAGAAAATGAAGAAAGGAAGACTCACCAAAGTTAGAAAACAAATAAACAAACAGAAAAACACCAAAGAAACAAAAAGAGTAACTGTGAGGAAATGGAGATTTGGCTTTGCTTTGAGTTGTAAAGAAAAATTTTTGACAAAAATTCTTAACAGAGGTTAAGATAACTTCTTGGAGGACTTTTTAAATTTCCTTCCTCCTCTCCAGTCCCCGATTTTCTTTCGAGTGTAGGTATCTCACTCCAGCATTGATTTGATTGGGTCAAATATATTGCTTCCATTGGCTTCAATAAAGCAGATTTTTTTTTCATTTTATTTCATTTGTTAATAATCTCAACAACTTTCCTTTAATTTTCTCACATAGGCACATATTTCTAATAGAAGTTTTAGGACTGAACTAGAGCCAATTTCAGATCCTTGGTATTATAGCAGGTAATTGGTTGCTTATCTCTCTTTGTCACTCCTGCCATAGATTTATCCATACTCGGTGAGTGTCAGTTGCAAAATGTGGCTACTCTTTGTCAAGCTTTCCTTTCACAGGCCTTCGGTGGTTTAGCATTGGAATTAATGGAAACATTCTTACAATCAAGGGACGATACTCCCACCACTATCACACAGCTTCAGGACAGAGGCAAACAGTCATACATGTCCTTCGCGCCTCTTCTCCAGCCTGTGTATTGCCACAGCTGTCTGCACATGGTCAGTATATTTAGGGAGCAAAGAAAACAACAAGTGAGAAAGGCTAAATATTTTCCACCCCGTGAAATAATCAAGTTCTTTACCTAATGAGCAAATTCCTACTGTAGAAAGGACAAGCAGAAGTTAGAGTCTAAAGAACAACTAAGAAAAACACCCTCAGACAGCAGATCCTAATATTTGAAAACTCAGTGAAAAAAATCTACCTACAATTTTTCCCCACTTTGTTTAAAAATGCTCTAGATTGGCTTCACTCTCTCTTTTCTGTTTTATAACCTATTTTCGGTTTTTATTTTTTATGTATTTTTTCAAGTTTTTGCTTTAATTCCAGTTAACATATAGTGTTATTATATTAGTTTCAGGTGTACAATATAGTGATTCAACAACTCCATACATCACCCTGTGCTCATCACAGCAAGTGCCCTCCTTCATCTCCATCACCTATCTCACCCACCCCCCACACACCTCCCCTCTGGTAACCATCAGTTTGTTCTCTATAATTAAGAGTCAGTTTCTTGATTTTTTCTCTCTCTCTCTCTCTCTCTCTCTTTTTTTTTCCCCCTTTCCTTGTTTTGTTTCTTAAATGGTTGGCTTTACTCTTGAGCAGAGAAAGAATTACAGGGGCTTTCAAAAGGCAATTCTTTAGTATTGGCAATAAAGACTGAACAGCTGATACAACAACATGGATGAATTTCAGGAACATTATGTAGAGTGAAGGAAGCCAGACACAAAAGAATATACATAGATCGAATTCATTTATATGAAGATGTACCAAAAAACTATAACTGATCTCGGTAGCAAAACACATCACCATAATGAGTACGTCCTGAATGTGAGGGGTAGAAGTAGGTTCTGACTTAGAACAGAACTTTCTGGAATCATGGTAATATTCAATAACTTGATAGGAGTTTGGATCACATCTGTGTATGTATTTGTCAAACCTCATCAAATGGTATGCTTGAGATGTATGCATTTCCCTGTGTATAAAAGGTACCTTAAAAATAGGAACATAACAAGTATAGAACCCATTAATTATATGCATGGTGAAGTGTCTAG
Organism: Ursus arctos; assembly: GCF_023065955.2. NCBI lineage: Eukaryota > Metazoa > Chordata > Mammalia > Carnivora > Ursidae > Ursus > Ursus arctos. Next base: position 30,144,561 of record NW_026622985.1, on the reverse strand, counting down.
AATCAAGTATACAAATGTCTACAACTCCCTTTGAAATTTCATTCAAAAACTGAGATAGAATGATGGGTAGATAGAGATAGGGGACAGATGGATAGATATGTGATTAAACAAATACAGCAAAATATTAATTGTAGAGTAATGGTGAAGACTATAGGTGTTCACCATACAATCCGTTCGACCCTTCTGTATGTTTGAAATTTTTTCATAATAAAAGGGAGAAAAGCAATATTTTCCTCTCTGAGCCCAAATATATCTCCCCAAAACTCTGTCAGGTCCTCTGAAATGGCCCCCATTAAGTACTACAAGACTTATTAGATCATTTTCCAGTATCTTGAAATGAAAACTCAGATACGATATAAAAAAAAATTACTGAGAAAAAACCCCACGATTAAACAACTATTCATATACCTGGTACTGGCAATATCTCATTTAATTCTTGAGAAAACTTCTTAAATTAGGTTTTGTTTTGGGTGCCAAGATTATGTTTTAGTAACAATAGCCACTTAAGTTCTATGGTTACTTAAAAGAAAACAGAAATTAGTGTTTCACACAACACTATAGATTTTATTAATGCCTTGAAGGCTTTGGGGGCAATGGGGACAAAAAAAATTAAAAAGCACCCAAATAAACATTCTGAAGAATCACTTTTAAAAGAGAAAAACACGGGGCATCTGGGTGGCTCAGTCATTAAGCATATGCCTTTGGCTCAGGTCATGATCCCAGGTCGTGGGATCGAGCTCCACATCAGGCTCCTTGCTTAGCGGGGAGGCTGCTTCTCCCTCTTACTACTGCTCCCCCTGTTTGTGCTTTCCCTCTCTCTGTCAAATAAATACATAAAATCTTTAAAAAAAATTAAAAAAGAGAAAAACAACTTTCCCATCTTTCCATCATAATACAATCCCTTCTCATTGATAGGGAATATTAGGAGACCCTTGTCTACCTGCTCGTGATCCTCAGCAATGTTCAACATTTAAGCCAACATCTTGGTCCTTGATGATCCTAGTCAAGCCAAGTATTGATCTTTAAGATAGAAGAATTGCGATTGTACAATGTCTTTCCTGTGTCCCTACCTTAGACTCTGGAGAACGGCAACTGGTTTCAAGCAAAGGAGCAAAAGGAATGGAAGGAGTGATGTTCTGTGAAAAAATCGATTTGGTTTGGGAGAGAAAATGTCACATTCTTGGCTTAAGCTACTAAAACTGGGGTAGAGGATAGATTCTGAAGTTCATAGCTCTCCAAGTTGGGTCTCTAGAAGGGTTCACTCCCTTCCACCTTAAGCCCATAAAGAGGTTTCACACAGAAATTTACAGAGAAATCACACTTTAGAGAGCTTATGAACTTACCCAGCAAGCGCAGGGAACTGAAGCTCAAACACTGAATGGTTTCCTCCGCGTGGAGTCAGGATCTATACAGTGTGAACTGGTTTACTAGAGCAGTTTCTAGATACGTTGTTGAAAAGTGAGCACTGAGGATAAGAGCAGCCTTCCCCCAAAAAGAAAACAACACTGGAACGTGAAGCCCTCCCTGGAGACGGCAGGACCAGATGGAGTATTGGGAGAGCTGGAAGCACAATGAGAGAGAAAACATCAGAAAAGGCCTAAAGACTGTAAACAGGAAAAGAGGAAAGGCATCAAAACTCAACGTCACCCATTTCCCAGTTACACATTATTCTAATTGGCTATTTCCACAGCAGAGATGGGGTTAACATATATTGCATTTTGTCCAGGACAATCCTGGTTTGTTCCTTTTGTCCTGTAGATTATAAACTTTGTGGACACCCTCTTTAGAAAGCAAAGATTTATACTGAGAAATGATTCATTAGAAAAATGAATCTCTTATGAGAAGGGGCCTTTTTTAAGTCGAATGTGATTGTAATTAAATTATAGCCAAAACTATTTTGTGTAGCTACCTTTTTAATAACCCCACTGTTGACTCATTGATCTATTACCTCTTAGAGAATCAATCCAATTCGGATGACGTTTTATGGAGAAGCTCTGAGCTCACAGAAATTCTGTTGTTATTCTTTCAAAAAGCGGTCTCTCTGGTCTAGGCATACTGCCCAGATTCCCAGTAATTTTTCCCCATCTATCATACTTACATTATTATATAAATGTCTATTTCATGTTCAATATGAATTTTCATTTATACTTCCAAATATGATATGAAATCTGTTTAAAGAATGGGAACCATCATCTCTGGTTCTCAAATTTTAGTCCCCAATTTACTTTGTACTTACATCTTATTTTATATACGTGGTGAAATAAATAGTCACGATGTTTTAAAGATGAAATGGACTGAAGGAAATCTCATTAATTCCCTGCAAAAGCTAGATAGCGTTTCTAAGTTTGTTGAGCTATTACACAGTGACAGTTTATTGCAAGTCATTTATACTTTGTCCAACTGCTACAAAGATGTGTGTTATCTGCATCATGCAAAAGGATTCCTCCGGCAGAGTTCAGAATAAATTTGGATTGTGCATGCCATGTCACTGATAAGGCTGATAGGTGGAGGAAGGCAGTGTGGGTGTGTCTCCTCCTAAGGAATCTTAGTAGGAACTGGAGCCCCTCTACTGTATACATCACAGCATCAACTACCTATATAATCCTGGACACATCATCTCATGCCTCTAGACCTCAGTTTCCTTATCTGTAGAATTAAGAAGTTGGGTTTAAGACCCTCCCAGCTGTAAAACAATGTACTATTTGGATCACAATCTGAAAAAAAAATCATTCACATATCTTAAGCCTTTTGAATCTTTAACAACAACAACAAAAAAGTAAATATAACTTTAGGACATACTAAATGCTCAGTGTGATCAAACACTGTGCAAGTACTTTCCTTATGTTGCAGCATTTGATATTTGAACTAATCCTGTGAAAAGCTGAGGAGGAATGACATACCTAAAGATAAGAAGCTGAAGAACAAAACTGAACGAAGATATTTAGAAAATCATCCAAGACCATATAATTAGTAAGCGGCAGCACCAAGAGTCAAGGCCAGGCCTCTCAATTCCACACCACATATTACTAATCAATATGATTTGCCCCGCCCCTCCTCCAACCCCCAGTTGGGACTCCAAAGAACAGCTATCTTTTGCTTTGACACTAAATAACTAAATAAACATTGACAAGACTTTTCCACCGGGGCCTCAGTTTCCTAATTTTTAAGTGACAGACTCAACAAGATGGCAACGAAGATCTAAACATTTCTTATTCCATGGCAATCATTTGACTGCCTACCATGTCTAATCTCAAGTCCTTCTCTGATGCCCATGAAAACATGACTTAAGAAGTTACATAAATCGGGACACATGGGTGGCTCAGTCAGTTAAGCATCCAACTCTTGATTTCGGCTCAGGTCATAATCTCAGGGTCCTGGGATTGAGCCCCATGTCGGGCTCCCCACTGAGCTTGTCTCTCTCCTTCAACCCTGCTGGCTCTCTTTCTATCTCTCTCTCTCTCTCAAATAAATAAATAAAATCTTAAAAAAAAAAAAAAGAAATTGCATAAATCACTTCCTTATTGCAATGACCCAAGCAAATAAGTAATAGTTCAAAACTGGTTATTTACAGGGAAGACAGACAAGAGTGAAGAAATTTGAAAGATATTTAGGAAAAACAAAGTCTACAGAACTCAGTTACAAGTTGGCTATAAAGCATGAGAGAAATGGTAGGAGGACCCTTGGGTTTCTGGCTTTTATAAAAGGCTGATGCAGTGTGATTCACAGTTGGCCAGGAGTATTTGGTAAAGGGACAATAGACCTAACTTTCAATTTCATAGTTAAAATTTTGCATCTAATACAAGATTTGCTGCTGGTCCTTCACAGTGAGAGAACAGCAGGTCTCGTGGGAAAATACACTTGCATAAAAATCTGCAGAAATAGAGCAGTAAGGGGACCTAAGAAATAAGAAAGAAAATGTGTCTCGGTCCTTTCTCCTCTATCTATAGACATGATTATATAGATAGATATGGATTACATATCAAAGATCCATGATTAGAACCCTATGAACATGGTTCCTGCTCTCAATCTAGATTCTCTCTACAGCTCTGCCATCCTCACGTGCTGAGTGTGTCCTTTGGATCAGGCACAGCCTCCCTCCCAGGCTGTCGTGAAAGAAACAGGATTAAAATTTCACTAATTATGGGCACTTACTGGTGCTTGCCTTTTCTTCCACACAGCTCAGCCTACATGTTTCAGATGTCAGTTCATAATCTTACATCTGTTTTCATGGGATGATGTTCTGTTGAGGAATATGCAAGAGGAATAAGATGGTTGGCCCTCTATGATACTCAAAAAACAGGAAAAATCTCTTAATAATGATAATACTGCCAAAAGCCCTAAGTATCTATTTCAGAATTTCTCCATAAAATTCCCCATGAACATTTTTCTTCAATTCCATTTTCTTACTACATCCTTTATTTGGGCCAGGCATAATACGATAATTAATATTCAAACTTTGCAGCTGCTTGGGAAGGAAGGAGGTTTTCACTCTGTAATTCGACAGCTGTTATAATTGCTGCTACAGCAGTTCACTATTTCTGATTTTCAGCAAAATAAAGATTCAATACATAGATCATCATCTCTTAGTTTTCAAATGTCACTTTTGATGGTGTCTAGAGAATATTTTTGAATTATACTTTTTAGCAGTTGTTAACAGGAAGAACCTAGTGGCTTATGATTTTCTTTTCTGTAACAGCCAAGGGAGCATTAATACCAGTAGTGGGAAACAGCACATAATGTTAACACACACAATGTCATTGATACAGACACATCATTATCCAAACGTATAGAATTTATACCGTCTTATTGGTTTTTTGCAATATTCATATATACCTTTCTTATTAATTTTTCTTTGACTTAATATATTTAATTCAACATATTTATTTATAAAGAAAACTATATCACCATAGTTTAAGTGAAAACATGAGTTTTTTTTTTCAAATATGTACTAAAATAAATTTATACTTTTTTGTGTTAGACTGCTTTTAAACATAGCCCTTATTGATCCCCAACTCCTGACCTTCAATCCCTCATATAATCCCCTTCCTTGAGTATGGATTGGTCCTAGTGACTTGCTCCTAATGAACAGAATACAGCAAAAGTGATATGATGTCACTTCGATGACACCCAGGCTGAACCCTGACCAGCACAGTTAAACTTGAACTTTAGGAGTGGGGCCCAGGCATAAGTAATTCTTTTTAAGGTCTCTCAGTAATTCTACTTGCAAGTTGAGAAACACTACCTGCAATTTAGGAATGTGCCAAGGAATGGCCCCCGAGCCTTCTCTTTTCTCTATCAACCATTATTCCTTTGGTGATCTTACCAGAGAGTTTCACTGCTTTAAGATCCATGTAGGTGCCTAAGATTCATATTCTATATATCTATATCTCCAGCATGGATTTCTCCCTTGAAATCCAGACTCCTATACACAACTACCAACTCAATTGAACACCATTACAAATAAGCATTTTAACACTGTGCTCTTGACCTCACCTCCAATTTTGTTCCTCTATTTTCTTCCCCTCAATAATTAACAATCCACCCTTCAAATACTCAGGGGAAAAAAAAATGTGTACCCCATATGTAATCCCTCTAAAAAAAAATATGTAATATTTTTTTTTTAGAGGGAGAGACGGAGTAGGGGGAGAGGGGCAGAGAGAGAATCTTAAGCAGGCTCTAGGCCCAGCACAGAATCCAACACAGAGCTTGATCTCACAACACTGAGATCATGACCTAAGCTGAAATCAAGAGTCAAAGGCTTAACTGACTGAGCCACCCAGGTGCACCAGTGTAGGTTCTATTTTAAAAATATATCCAGATTTCAGCCTTCTCCTGTTACCTCCACTACTATCATCCAGGTCCAAGCCATTGTTGTATATCATTTGATATATATCAAAAGCCTCTTAACTGCCTCCATTGCTTCTTTTCTTTCTCTTTACACTCTATGATCCACACCGCAATCAGAGCAATCTTTTTAAAATATATTAAATCATTTTACTTATGAGATCAGTGGTTTCCACTCTCACTAAGAGTAAGCCAAAAATCATTACAATGAAGTATAAGAACCTATAAGATCTACTTTTCCCAACTGTGACCTCCCTGACCTCATCTTCTATTACATAACTCCAGCCACACTGGCCAACTGACATTTACCACACACTCTAGGTTTACCACCTACCTCATCGCCTTTGAATTCTATAGTCATACTGCCTGAAACATTCATCCTTCAGAAATCTGTGCAGGCATTTCCTTCTTCTAATCTCTGCTAAAGTGTCACCTTCTTGGTGAAGCCTTCATAGACCCTATTTAAAGCTGCAACCCCCCCCTGAATATGATCCTTCCTTGTTTACTTTTTCTTAATAGTTCTTATCACTAGTTAAACATGCATACACACATACAAACACACACAGCTGTGTGTGTATATATGTATATACACTGTTGGGGAGAAATAATTTTCTCTACACTTGAAGGTTCTTTTGTCTGGTCTAAAAATTAAACTGACACAAGACAAATTAACTGGAGAGAATCACATTTAATTATATACATATAGGGAATCCACATAAACACGAGAGATTCCAAAGACAGGCAAAATGAGGTATGTATGTTCTGGACTAAGGGGTAGGGGGTAGGGGTCTGGGGCTTCAAAGAGAAGAAAGGAAATTCACAGGAAGATGAAAGAGTAAACATTTGGGAAACAAATGTTCGCTGGCCCATCCAGAAGCAATGGGACATAGGACTTTGATCATACAGGTCTTGCTGGGTTCCTTCCTGTCTATCACACCTAGTTCATATTATACTGTCGTTATCTATGGTGATAGCTCCTGCTTTGGAGCAGCCCCTCTGTCTAAATACTTTTAGGCAGTTAGGCGGGGAGGAAAAAAAAAATCTTGAGTCTTCTGTTCCTTAAAAATAATCAGTCTAAAATAATCCAAAAGCCAAATAGGCACATTTTGGGGTAGCAGACTTTGCTCCCTTACAACACACATACAGACATACACATTAATATTGTCTGCCTCTGTCTATAAGAATGTAGAGTCCTTAACATAAGAGACTTCTGTCTGCTTTGTTCACTGTCAGTTTTGTTCACCAGAACAGTGCTTGACATACAGTAAGCACTTTATTAGTATTTGCTATATTTTTAGTGATAAATCTTGTTTGCTTCAGGAAAAAAAAAATGTGATAAACATAATTTTACCATTCCCCTAAAGAATGGCAATTACACAAACCTTGGGAAGGAAGATCGTTTAGAATTTAGAGATAGATTTTATTACATTTTTCATGAATTTTAATTAGCCTTTCATTTGAGACTGTGGCCATAGACTTTGTGGGCAACTTCTCATTCTCATAGATGTACTATACTATATTCTTCTGCCACAGTTTACATTGCTAGGGTCATCCATGGAGTCCAAGCCATTGGCATTAAAATAAATCTATATAAATGTTTAATTACAACCAGCTTCCCATTCCTGTCTTGTGAAGTACATGTTTTTATACAGTAAAGAAAAACGGTAAGAACCACATACTTTATTATTAATCACCATTGATTCTTTTGGGTTCCTTACTTGTCAGTAACATCATTTTTCAACCTGATATGGTTGTACTCCAAGTAACTAAGCCATCATCTAAAAACCCACTGCTATTTTTCAAGGTTATAATCTTTAAAAATTAACTAATTAAATTTCTACCAAGCCATCAGCTAAGTCAAGGGGATCTGTTTCTTATTTATTTAAATGGTATTTCTCATTCTGCAGATTAATGTTCCATAAGAACATAAGCCCTTTTTCATCTGAAAAGCAAATTTTGTGATAGAATGTTGTTGTCAAAAATCTATTTTAACACATACTTAAGTGATGGTTTGCACTGATAGGTTAGAGAAAATTTTCCCAAGATAAATTATTCTGAATAAAAGAGGTTGAAGAAATGATTGCATCTTTGCAAACAGACAAAGAGAACTCATTTATAATATGATAATGGTTACAATTTACACAATGCTAAATATATATCAGGAATTTCATACATATTTACTCATATATCCCACAAAATATTCTGAAAGATGAGTCTTATTATCCCACCTTATAACAAAAAAACAAAAAACAAAAAACAAGGCTTGCCAAGATCACAGGGCCTATATGATATCAAGATTCCAACAAGTTTTCCTTCCAAACTTCTTACCCTTAGGCACTATGTTAATTTCATTGTCAAAATACAAATAATTCAAAACCAGCTAAGGACAGACTTGCTTACTCAAAGTAAAATGTATGACTGTGCTGTTATTAGCATGATTTAGACCAAGTTCCCCACTAATTAAAAGATTTTGAGTCTCTGTATAATTGAAGGTGCCACAATCCAAGCAAAATCAGCCTTGAACTTGGGCACTATTTCAAGTCAACTACTTTGGTATTTTGCAAAAGGCAGAGAGGCCCTCCATTTCTAGTGACAATGTCCTTACCGTCAAGCTTTCCGATCATAGATATGATTTTTAACAGGATTCTATCTGAATCTCCTATTGATGCAACTTCCTAGTAATATCTTCCTTGGTACTTCTCTCACCTATTTATTTCTCATTTTAAAGTTTATGGAGCCAGAATCAGTTGCAGTAACAACAAAGAATTGGAGTTTTGAAAGCACATTTGAAGTGGGATTAATTTTTCTCATCATGTGGTTATCAGTTGGGAGTAACAGAATGAGAGAATGAAGCAGGTGGGCATTTTGTTTGGCACTACAAATCTCACCTGCATGTGGGCCCATAAATTAAAGGCCCAGTTCTTACTAACAACATAGGTTTGTGAGGGTAAGAATTTATACCAGAAAAACAAAACATCCAAATCCTTCTAAAGGATTTCTATCAACCACAGAGATTGGTGTATGATTGTTACTGAGCTCTGGGAGGCTTTATCACAAAGAATGCTAAGGTCTTGAAGGAGGAAGCTGGGTTCAAAACAGAAAGAATTGTGACCTGGCCAAAGGGTTGGACCACAAGGCAGTGGCCAGGAACCCAGTATTCTGATAGTGTTCAAAGAAGCATAGTGTCTCCAATCAAATGCATGAGTGTAAGGTGAAGCATCCCAAGAAGGTTTAGCTGGCCTTGTCTCATGGTTTTTATAGAAGGAAGTTCTTCCTCACGATAGAAAGTATTACTATCTAATAACAACAACAATCACAACATGAAGTATTTATTTACCATGTGCCAGATACTTGACTACATGCATTCTCATTAGAGGGTCACAACAGAGCTCTGAGCTAAATATGGATAATATCTCATTTTACAGATAAAGAAACCAAAAGAACTTGTCTAAGTCTATAGAGCAAGGAAGTAATAGAGGCAGACTTTGAAATGAGGCTGTCTGACTCCGGAGCTGAATAATATACTACATGATAGTATACTACCCTTATTCATTCCCATCACCAGATTCACAGCATCTGGCAACAAGCCTAGTAAGGATTCAAGAACCATCAACTGAGCACATAAATGACAGAGGCAATATCCGGACCTAATAACATGTAAAGTGTCAAACCGTCATTCCTTTAAATAACTTAAGTCCACTAACGAGCAAGAAGAAAAAAGGCTAAACATATACTAACATAATTTACCCAGAGACCACCTCTAGACCAGGGGTTGGCCAACTTTTTCCATAAAAGGCCAGAGAGTAAGTGCTACAGCCTTTGCCGGCAATACAGATCTCTGTAGCACTCAATTCTGCCATTGTAAGGGGAAGCCAGCGAAAAACAATACACAAATTAGTGAATGTGGTATGTCACAATAAAATTTTATTTATGGACACTAAAATTTGAATTTATATAACTTCCACAGGTTGTGAAATATCCTACTTTTGATTTTTTCAACCATTGAGTAATGCAAAATTCATTCTCAGCTCATGGGCCATATATACATAAACCAGGCAGCAGTCTGGAGTTAGCACACGGGCTAGAGTTGGCTGGCCCCTACTTTAAATCACTTTTGCAGTCTCCTTATAAATAGTGAGATTTTGAAAGACAACGGAGATGTGATTCCGAATTCAATGAGATTCACCCAAACATGCGGTGTTGTTTTGGGATTTTTTGGTAAGAAATGACATACACAAAGTAGAACCATTTAAACCTCAGAGTTGTGACAATGAACAAGGCAAAGAGCAATGAAGTAGTAAAAATGAGAGGAAAATGCTGGTATCCAGTTAACTAGCAGGAATTACGTAATTTATAAGATAATGAGAGAGACAAGAGGACGCTTATTTTAAGCACCAGACACATTAAAAAACAGACAGGTCAGAAAGATAACATCAGTCACCTAAGGCCTAACTAGATCTCCTTCAGTCATAAGGGCAATTAAATGATCCTTTTAAATGAGCTAATTCAAATTCTTCATGCTCGGTCATTAAAATGTACCTCGATAGTTAATAAAAGAAGAAACACTACAGATCTGGTGTTCTATTTTCCATCTACATCAGAAGACTGAAGAGGCCTCCATTTCTGTAACATTTTTCTCCCCCTCCTTCCAAAAGAATTTCTGCACCCAGCCCAAGATGGCTGACCAGGGTGGAGGAAACCACCCCTGCCCCTTTACCACCCCAGGTAGGACTGAGGCAAAACCTTTTATTCTCCCCCACTCCCCACCAGATCCTTCTCCCTGTCCTCACAAAAGCTAACCACAGTTCTTCACCTTCTCAAGTGCTAACCAACCCCACCCCCACTCCTTCCAGTTTTCCTCTCTGCTGATGACCTTGTTTCTGTTTCACAGAGAAACTGAAGCTGTCAGAGGAGAAACAGCCTTCAACTTCCTGCCCTCTCAGGGACAAACCTCAGGATCTAGTGCTCACCCCTTTCAAGTCTCAGAAGTTGAAGTGTCCCTTTGTCTTGTTTCAGGCTAGTCCCTCCCCCTGGGACCTCCACCCACCCAACCCTCCCATGTCCATCTCACCTGGAACAAGGACTTTGTTCCATCTCTCCTACCCTGCCTTCTGTATTTTCCAATGTCCCCTCTTTCCCTGCTCCTTCTGCACAGCCTGTAAACACACCTGGCTCTCTCTCAGGTTGTAAACAAATTCATGAACCCGGATTCTCTCCACCTGGTGTTGGCCTCCAGCTCCCCTCTTACCTCATGTAGCCTTCACATTTGTTCCTTCAAAACACTCAACCTTCTGTCCACATCCTCACCTTCCATTCACTCCCTGGGCCCCCCCACGGTCCAGGCCCACCATGGCATGGAAACATCTTGGGCAAATATCTCCAAGAATTTTTCTCCCCTGCATTAAAGGTGTAATCCCATCACCATGTTCATGGAAAACTGTAAATATAATCCCCTATATTTTTAATTCTTAGGTTTGGTCTTACTATTTTAAAATTCTCATTAAATAATTTCAAACTGAAAATTACATTTTCATGAGGCCTTCATAAAACCTCTGGTAAAATGTTATCCAATGAGAATGCAGTAAGTCCATTTCCATGTGTTTAAGATAAGTTGAGGTCTAAGTTCACCCAAATTTGGACCACATTAGTTTTACCATAAGAGACGGTCAATCATTCATAACAGCAGTGCTTCAAACACAGAGCAAACAAAACATGTTGGTTTATTTTCTCCTTTTTCTGAATTCTTCATTTTTCTGGGTTTTCAGTAATAATTATAATTCATAAATGCAGGAAGTAAAAGCCTTTCCATACTCTTACCTCCCCAAAACAGCTCTTATTATAATTGCCATTAAGCCTCCTAGACCTTCATCCATAAAGAACATATGTATATGTATGCGTGCATAAGCTGGTTAAAAGATTCTAATTCTTTTCGGGTCTCATTTTCCTAACATCTTAACATCTGACACAATTAATTCCTTCTCTTTTCTTGGTACACTCACTTTTCTTATTCAATGAAATTGATCTTAAACTCTTAAACTCCTTCTTTCCTTTAGCTCTATATTTCAAACACTGACCAAAATCTGCCAATGCTCCCACCTGACTATTCCTCTTACGTACCATATTCTAAGAGATTAGATTAGGCAGTCACGTTACCTCAGCTGGACAGCTACATTCAACTTCTCACTGGTCTCCCTGCCCCTATTCTTGTCCCTCTCTAATATATATTTCATACTGCCATGAACACAATATTTTTCCAATGAAATATGATCATGTCACTTCTCCAATTGAAGTGCTCCAGTGACTTCCTTGTACCTACAGGATGAAGTTCATGCTTCCCAACACAGAATGTCAGCTCACATGTGATCCAGCCCCCGTCTAACTTGTCATCCTTAGCTTTCACCAAGCTACCCTCTCATATCTCATGATCCCACAAAATGAAACTAGAGTTCTTTGAACTTGCTCCTTCTACCTGGACTGCCACGATCACATCCTCCCCTAATTCTGCAGCCCGTGTGAGACAACTTACCTTTCAACACTCAGTATAAGCATCACCATTTTGATGAATGCTTTCTTTTCTCCTTAGATCTCAGGTAAAACTCGTCATTCTTGTTCTGCAGTTTCTTGTATTTTTCTAAAATTTTCAAGTCTATCTATACCTAATGAGTTATAAGCTACTCGAAAGAAAAGATTGAGCCTAAGTTATTGCTATATCCCTAATAAATATTTTCGGGATACTGTGTTCATCTTTCTCATAATGGAGACTATGTATTGGGCACCTAGAATGATTTAGATATTATTCTAGACATTTTATATTCATTATCCCGTCTAATATTCATAATAATCCCATCTCTACTTTACAGAATTAAAAACAAAATTAAAAATTATATGGTCTAAATAACTCAAGCACAGTTACACAGCTAGTAGGGAGCCAGAATTCAAGTATGGCAGTGCCAACACGGTTTCTTCTCCCACAAAAATAACTCAGACTTAGCATTTGATCCTATTACTATTTATTCTGTCCTATGTGATTTATTCCAAATTTATGCCCCATCCTCATTAAGAGCCAATGGAGCCTTTTGGCTCTCTTCTTTTGGTTTGAGAGATTACTCAATATACAATCTTTCCTTTTACCACATCTGCCTATATAGAAATCAAAAGAGATGAGTACTTCCTTTACAAATCCCAGATTATAGGTTACCATATTCTAGTTATAATTCTAAGTTTCTACATATGTCCTGGTTTGGCTCTAATCTGTTCACTATTATTTTATTGGAAAAGTAGCTAAGTTGCTGTTACAGGAAATATTTGTATTCAATTAGCATCATAATATTGAACACTTTTGAGGTTTGAATGTAGAGTAACTGAAACCATAGAAACCTCTCTTTACAACCTTCTTGGTGGTTTACTGATGTTTACTAAGCATGATTTCTCTAAAATTATATATTATCTCATCATTCTTTCTATGCCATTTAAGTCATTCATAACATTGTCTATACATGTTCACTTCCACATTGGACTATAACACTCCAGCATGGACACTGAATATATTTATATTTATGGTATCAAAAAAAGATAAAGAAAGTATTTTTAGGGGCACCTGATGGCTCAGTTGGTTAAGCATCTCTTTTTTTTTTTTTAAGATTTTATTTATTTATTTGACAGAGAGACAGCCAGTGAGAGAGGGAACACAAGCAGGGGGAGTGGGAGAGGAAGAAGCAGGCTCCCAGAGGCTCCCAGCAGCTCCCAGCAGAGCAAGGAGCCTGATGTGGGGCTCGATCCCAGGACCCTGGGATCACACCCTGGGCCAAAGGCTTAACCACTGAGCCACCCAGGCGCCCCAAGCATCTGACTCTTGATTTCAGCTCAGGTCATGATCTCAGGTTTGTGAGATCAAGCCCTGAATTGGGCTCTGTGCTCAGCTCTGCACTCAGCATGGAGTCTACTTGAGATTATCTCTCTCCCTCTGCCCCTACCCCTGCTCGCTCTCTTTCTCTCTCTCTCTCTCCCCCACCAAATAAATAAATAAATAAATAAATAAAATCTTTTTTTAAAAAGAAAGTATTTATATTTGTAAATGGGAATTACATACAGAATTGCCCATTTCCAAAAATGCGCAATATCAGTGTGCCAAGAGAACACCAATTAAGATCTAAATATATAATATACTCTGAGCTGGGCATTAAAACAATCCACTTTATTAATAAATATATAGTGATCTTTTTTAAAATATAAAATTCAAAAGACATTAGTAACTGCTCTTTTATTCATAAAGAGAAGTTAACTATGTTGTGTGTGAATAAAATGTTTAAGAAAATGTAAACTCTTCAGTATAAAGAGGGAAAATACTCCCACCAGACACAGTGGATCCCATCAAGGTTTACAAAACAATAGTTGTTTATATGTTATGTATGTTATATGTAACAATAAGTTGTGTGCGCGTAACCTCTTTGCCTCAGGAGTAGCTATTTTATTCTGGAGAGGCAATATACGTAGCCAGAGTAATGTTTTCCATTATTGGATCTAAAGAAATCATTAAAAATTCCTTATCCTTAAAAAATGTGCTTCTATATTCACTGAATAGTTTCTTATGTACATTTGACTTGTTACCAATACATTACACCCACAACAATGACGACTGAATGCCTACTAAGTATCTGGAATTTCTAAATCAATCTTTCTGTGTATTTCCAATAACTTTATGTCGACTTCTAATTTTCTTTAATGTTGACTGAATGTCATCTCAATAGAAGACAACATAATAAAAAAAAGGCCCTTGCCGCTAAAACACTAGGATCAAAATATCCTGCTTTGATCAACTACTGTGCATGGGCTAAAGTCACTATATATCATAAGTCTTACTATACCAGAGCTTTTAATGCTGTTGGAAGTGGAGAAGTAAGGGATTATGGAAGTTGACTATTACACAAAGCAAGAAGCAATCCAGATGTTGCTGGGGTCCTCCAGAATCATTAGCCATTAATTTAACTAAGCAAGAAATTCTGAGCTATTAAGAAAAATATGAAATAAAATAATTTTAAAAGCCACAATTAGAGTCTGAAGCAACCTTTTTATAGCAGTCTATTTCATGAGTTTCATTCAGCATCTACCACCAAATAATTCATTTACGGATCAAGAATTCTGAAAAACTTTCTTCGTGTGTGGTATAAAAAGTCTACTTTTTTAGTGATCTAATTTCAATAAAGTATTTTACATGCTGAGTAGGAAAACATTTACTTCTCATTTGTGTTGCTCTTTTTCTTTCAAACTACTAACACACTCAAAACACTTCTGACACCAGATATGTGGGGTTTTTTTCCCCCACACGAAGCAGTTCTCTGTGACACCAGCCAGGTATCCCACAATTTAATTCAATTCTGACACTGAAAAGAACTAGCGCAAACCCCACAGGTTAAGGGCTCAGTCACACAAGACTGCCTGCCCCGCCCCCATTTCAGATGTCAAATGCAAGTAAAATGCCCTCAAATTAACCACAATTTCATGGGTTTTTTTTTTAGATTTTTTATTTATTTATATGCCAGAGAGAGAGAGAGAGAGAGAGCAAGAGAGCACATGAGAGCACACAAGCAGGGGGAGAGGCAGGCTCCCCACCGAGCAAGGAGCCCAACACAAGACTCCACCCCAAGACCCTGGGATCAGGACCGGAGCCCAAGGCAGACACTTAACCAACAGAGCCACCCAGGTGTCCCTCCCACAATTTCTGTCCGGCTTGGTTCCCATGACTCTCCCCTTAGATTTGATTATTTGCTAGAATAGCTCGCAGAACACAGGGAAACACTTCTATCTACCAGTTCATTACATAGCAAAGAATATGATAAAGGATACACGTGGATGCTAGATGAAGCCAGATGAAGAGATACATAGAGCACAGGAGCTTTTGTCCCTGTGGTGTTGGGGTGCACCACCATCCCAGCACATAGACGTGTTCACCAACCCCGAAGCTCTCTGAACCTCTTTGGGGATTTTTATGGAGGCTTCACCATGTAGGCCTAATCAATCATCAACTCCATTTCCAGCCCCTCTGCCCTCTCTGAAGAATGGGAGATTGGCTGAAAATTCTAAGCTTCTCATTTGGCTTGGTCTTGCTGGGGACCAGCTCACATCCAGGCGCCCATCAAAAGCCACCTCATTAGAACAAAAGACACTGCTATCATCCAGGAAATTCCAAGGGATGTAGGAGCTCTGTGTCAGCAAACAGGGGCAAGAATCAATGTGTATACCTATTTCTTATTATTTCACACAGGCCTAAACAAATTATTTTTAAATCCCAAATCCATCAGCTAACATATACACAATTCATACAAATTCTTAACCGCAGCTTTAAAAATAATGTAAAGAATACTCATTCTGTTCTGGTACTATGCTGTGAGCTTTAGCTCTAACCCCACCTTTGAAACCCTAAAAGAACCATATGAATTGATACCAGTACAACCCCAATTTTACAAATAAGGAAACTGAGTCAAAAGGCACAAAAATGTTTTCAATTTAAAATTTGAACACAAGAAATCTCACTCTCAAAGCCCATGCTGTTGATAAATATATTATTCTGAGAGCAATCCAATAGCCAAATGAGGAATATATAGAATGAATGAGTTATATGATAGATAGATAGATAGATAGATAGATAGATAGATAGATAGATAGATAGGCAGGCAAGCAGACAGACATGGCTTCCAGGCCTTTAAATTTATTTATAAATTTCTATCAGATATACTGAGTTGCCAAGACCTATCAAATACTAGCTCCATACTTTATGATTAATAATACACTTGAGGAAATATTCAGCTTCTGCTTTTCTGAAAAAATTCAAAGATATTCTATTCTGTATATTATTTGCCTGGCCAAAATTAATGTTGCAAATGGAAATGTTAGTAACTATGTTTAAATGTATTTACATTTATTACTTAATAAATGCAAAACTCTACATTTCAAATATTCAATCACCAAAAAAAGCTCTTTTTTAAATCTAGTACTTGGTGGAAAGAAAAATAAAAGAAGATAGTCTCCCCCATATTAAATTATTAGACACTTATAATAACCAACATTAGAAACTATCTGAAAATTATCAAAAATCGGCAATAAATGTGACTTTCGTTTCGCTCTTATAATGCCCCAAATTTATTTATGGACCTAATGGAACAACTGAAATTTTGTTCTATTTCTTAGACTCCTGTTTCAAAACCCTGTTGCCTCAGCTGAAATTAACAATAGCCCTTCTAAAACCTCATAGCCATCATCTAAAACAGCAGCTCTCAGAGTATGTTCTTGAGACTTGCATGACCCTATGTGGGGGTCTGAAAGCTCAAAACTATTTTCAAAATAATACTAAGACATTATTTGCATTTTTCACTCTCATTCCCTCCCAAATCTACAATAAATTTTTCCACAAAGCTACACAATGTATGCTACCATGACAGACTAGTGCAGAAGGTAACGTGAAAATTCAGCTATCTTCTGTTAGCCAAGACATTAAAGAGTTTTTTTGTTTGTTTGTTTTGAAAACTATACTTCTTTTTAATAAAAATGTTATTGATGTTAACAAGCAATGAATATATTATCATTTTAAAATTAATGAACAGGGGATCCTGAGTGGTTCAGTCAGTTAAGCATCCAACTCTTGATTTTGGCTCAGGCCATGATCTCAGGGTCATGAGATCGAGCCCCATGTCATGCTCCATGCTGGGCATGGAACCTGCTTAAGATTCTCTCTCTCCCTCCCCTGCTCAGATGCTCTCACTCTCTCTGGCTCTTTCTCTCTCGAAAATAAACAAATAATATATTAAATTAAATTAAATTAAATTAAATTAATGAACATATAAATATGTGTTAAATTTTCTGTTTCAATTACCAATGCAGCAAATAGAGATAGTTATTATAAATAAAAACTCTAATTCTTCAAGGCGGTCTTGAGAACCACTGATCTAAAGTACCCATCATTTGTCCTCCTCGAATTCCTTTATATTCTTTGAGTTTATATTCTCTTTATATTCTTTATATTCTCTGAGTTTAGCTTATTGACTATGATCATCCCTGGTGTGTTGTTCCATTTTTGGTTGTCTGTTACCTTACAAAATCTAAGAGAGTACAAAGTCTTCTGATTCCTACTTTTGAACAGACAAATTAGTCTCAGTCAATAATTCCATCTGAGGGTATGATACATCAGATGGTGCTATTCCATAGACAGACTTGACAGAATGTGTTCTGAACAGTGCCGTGCTTTATCTGGAACACACCACACCATCATGGAAGTCTGGGAACTTATTGTTAAAGAGAAATTGATTAAACTTTATTGCTAAACTTCCTGATGTCTGAGAATTTTCAAGTTGCTATTGTGTAAGGTGACTGAATTATATTAAAATTATGTAGACCCTGAGCACATCAGACTCCATACTGGGCCTTCCACAGGTTCAGCCCAGATTGTCCATATGCCTTACATGGAGCCTGGCCTAAGTGGCTCAGAACAGAGGTAAAGGGCATCTCTCAGAAGCTCTGAGTACTTTTAACTGTCCATACCCTAAACAAAAGTCTTTCACAGTGATTTCTCCTTAGCCTTTCTCACTACTCAACTCACAGGATGAGAACTTCCATACCCAAGTGTGCAGGTATCAGCTATATACAAATGAGCCTCAAAATACAAGTCTAGCCTTGACTTTGCTATGACTGCAAGGCCTCAATTCCTAAAGGACCATTAAATAACTCCAGATGGATGTTTTGCTAGCTCCTCTCATAACATACAAAACCCAACTCATTATTTACCCCGACAAACAATGAAACTTAAAATTGCTCCTCTCCCTCTGTGTTACTAGTTCTCAGCCATAGGTGATTTTTCCCCTCTAAGGAACATTTAACTATGTCTGGAGACATTTTTTGGTTATCAAAACTGGGAAAGGGGGTGCTACTTGCATCTAGTGGCTAGAGCCACTGATGTTGTTACTAAGTATCCTACAATGCACAGGACAGCACCCACAAAAAGGAATTATCTGGCCCCAAATTTTAATAGTGTTGAAGGTGAGATGTACTTCTCTATTTCCATCACTTGTCTACCTTCTCTCTGGCCAAGCAAATTGACCCATGGCTCTGGCACAGATCTGGCTACCAGGAGCCTCACAGCTGAATTTGAAACTGAAGCAGCTGGAGGTCATGGAGAAACAAGGGCCTGAATACAGTAGGATGGTCTCTAAGGTGAAAGTGGGTTCAAAAGTTGAGTGGATGGTAACTGAAAGAAATGTTAAGTTGGAAAGTTCATCTGAAATATCAGCATCTAATAAATGCTGCATTTGAAAGGGGATGCTAGACTGTAAGACATTTTTCAAAAGATTGAGTAAATTATTGACCCCATGAGTCTTTCAAAATATCTCAGCCATTTTGAAGGTTAAAAATAAGCATGAGAGTGGAAATAGAGAGCATTCTGGTATGGAAGACACCTTAGGGCAGTACATTTGTACCTGGGTCCCACCTCTTGAGGAGCAAGGTGAAGGTGGGTTCAAAAATGCAATGGATGGCAGACTGGCAGATGCCTGCTCATCATCTCAAGCTAGTGAGAGGGAGTTCATAGGGATTACTCAGAGTTTGGTGCGTCTTCTGTATTTGTGGAGATGCAGTAGTCTCCTGTTTGACTCCTTCTTGGGCAATCAAGAGGGTGAAATGGACTAGACAGCAGTTTTAGAAGCAGCACACTGCTGAGTTAGTATAAATTTGTTCTCCTAGAGCCTGTCTGGGCCAAGAATGTGTTTGTGCTTTCCATCGACCAAATGAAGGTCAGCCAGCATGCGAGCTGTAGTAGAGCCTCTCCTGTAAAGACTTCCTGGGTTGAGCACTCAGCAGACATGCTCAAGATGCACCAAGGAATTGCTAAGAGTTGTAGACATAGTAACTAACTAGCTGAAATAGGGAAACTTGCATCTGCATTAGGGGAATTATAGGTGAGGTCTCCTATATATGCAAAGGTCTCCAAAAACCCCACAAAAGCTCTTACAAGAGAATCAACTTTATTCATCTGACAGGCTGAAAAGGCAGAGTCGTATTATAATGGTAGCAAAAAGCAACAACTTTTGCATCTCCCTTATATCTCCTACCTCCCCATGGGTCTAACAAATTAAAGGAAGGGAAGACAAGCCAGGGGTGAAGCTGCCAGCAGCCATTGCAAAGCAGGCCCCCAGCTTGGCAAGGGAGAGTGGGAGAAGGTTTTAACTTTAAATCACTTTCTGAGTTTTGCCGTCATTTGACTGCACATGCTTCTTATTGAACTAAGACAAATTATTTAAAGCAACTATAATTTTTCCTCTTACCTAAGAATGAACAGTTATGGAGTCTGCCCATGTTTGTATCCAGGGACATGGAGAGTACTATCCCTACTGAACAGTATAAAAAGATCAGTGGGACACTGTCTTTTAATGGGGTTACTTTTATGATTACAGTTCCTGCATGTATATCGATTCTGAGGTGTGGGCAGTGAGGCAAAACCTAGATTTAACTGAGGTATCTGGCATCAGTCAGTCCAACAATACAAATGCATTTACAAGGAGAAAACTAAAGAAGGGATCAGGGACATTCCCTTAATTTTTGGGAGTCATTGAGCAACTACTAGATGAGGGGAGCATAACCTTAAAATGCAAAGATTTAGACATCACCCAAGTTGGATCACCCCACCCAGTCTGCCCCTCACACTGTATATGTAATCAGTCACCAATCAAATCTACCTCCACAATATCCGACAACCACCCCTCTCCATTCCCACTATGCTGGTTTCACTTCTCAAGTTCTCATTCCTGGATCTCCCAGCTGGTCATTCTTCCATAGGATCTAACCACAGTCATTCTGGACTCAGATTCAAAAGAGTAGAAATGTGGTTACTGGGGGGCAGGGAGACAAAGGAAATGGGGAAATGCTGGTCAAAGGGTCCAAAGTTGTTATTATGTAGGATGAAAAAGTCTAGAGATCTAATGTACAGTATGATGACTATACTGTGTAATACTGTATTGCACTGGAAATTTGCTAAGAGAGTAGATTTTCAGGTGCTCTCACCACACACACTCAAAAAATGTGAGCAAATGAAATGCTAATTAGTGAACCACCTGGGTGGCTCAGTCAGTTAAGCATCTGCCTTCGGCTCAGGTCATGATCTCGGGGTCTTTCTCTCTATCTCAAATAAATAAAATCTTTTTTAAAAAAGAAATGCTAGTTAGCTTCACTGTTGTAGTTATTTCACTACATACATCAAAACATCATGTAAACCTTACATATATACAATTTTACTAAAAAACATAAAAGAGCTATATTCTTAAAGCACAAGTTTACCATTTTCCAACTTGACATTTTGGGGCATTTATTTTGGAGAGTAAAATCCAAACACCTCAGCATGACATTCAGGGCTCCTCAATCTCTCCTGCTGTACTCATCTCCTAATACACACACACACACACACACACACACACACACACACACACACACTGTAATTCCCTATCATTCTGGACTGTTTGCCATGGCCCAACTTGGTCATACATTTTCTTGTCACTATGCTTCTTTTCATACTTTGACTTCAATTCTAAATACTCTTTCCCCAGCCCCACCTTCCACTGTCTTCCTCTCCTCCAGCTTTTGAAACCCTATACATTGTTCTGAGTCCAGCTTATGATAAAGCAAGTGAAGCATTATCTGGGCTCCCAGTCAGAATGACCGCTCCTTCCTCCATGCCCCAGCTATTTTTTACTACACTTATTTGCATCACTTGTTTTCACTCTAGCTTATAATATAGATCATTTTTGCTTGTCTGTCCCCCCCACCAGTTAGTAAATCTCTTGATGACTTACATGCAACAATCAATAGATATTTGTTGAACTGAATTAAATGCTACGGACAAAAGCAGTTTCCTCCACACTTTAAATTTTTCTAGACTATACCATTCTCAGGTTTTATTATCTACTGGTCCTTCCTGTTTCAGCAAAAATGACCTTGAAGAAGCAATACATTTCTTTTGTATCTTTACAGGACTAATTTTTTTTTAAATACATGGAGGTGAAGCAGAATTTTTTTAATGAATCTTTTTAAATCAAGTACTACTAAAGGTAAATAGATGAATTTCTAAGAACAGAGATGTGCTTCTCTATTTGAAACAAAGGTCTGTTCTTAGGGGAAAACAGCTTGAAAATAAATTATCTTAACTTGCTTTTAAAGATACCCAATAATTCTGATGGCACAGCAAAACAATTTCTTTCCCTTAATAGAATCAGCACATAGTCGTCTTTTTTTTTTTTTTTAAATGGCTGACTTAGGTGTTACCTGTTAAGTGGACGAGGCAAAGATTATGTGATTAAAAAAAACTCAATAACTTTAGAACTCCAAAAGCCTCATGATCTACAGCCCATTTCATCTGTGCTATTTTCATTCTACCCCAGCCCCATCTTCTGTGGCAAGCATGAACTAATCTCATCATAGTAGCGTTCTGTTTTCTTTTTCTCTATTGAATTTTGGATGCCTTGAGGACAAAGACTTCCCTATTCAGGTTTGCACCCCTAGCTCAGTAATTAGCATTTTATAAGCACTCAACAAATATAAGTGCTAATTAAATGAAAGAACAAAATGATGGCAATGAAGCTGAACAGCAATCTGACATCCCGGATAAAAGAGGGTCTTTGGAGTAAAAAGACTTGAATATAAATATTACTTCATAGTTTACAAAAGATTTTTATATACAAAGCCCAAGAATCCTATGAAGTGATAATATAGCCATTAGTACTGTTGGCAAAATACTTCTCTCTCATATATTTATAATAGATTTCATTTCCTGGCACCCATGGGGGTTGAGTGGGACCGTATGACCAGCCAATGAGTTGAGTATGCAATTGACATTTGTCATCTCCAAACTGGAGCACTTAGTTGACAATGTAAGATTCCTGAACCCTCTCTTTTTCTTCTGGCAAAGAAACAGGTAGCATTCCATATGCTGTCAGCTCAAGTCCCTGAGTGACCATGACAAGAACAACCCCACCCTCTCTTGCCAGTCTTTAAAGAACACGTTGCTTAGGTGAGCAAAAATTTTAAAAAGGTTCTTGAAAGCCACTGAGATTTGTAGGTCATTTGTTAGTACAGCATAACCTACCCTATCTGAATGATATAGGCAGGCAAAATAATCACTGGTCTCCACATTTAATAGATAACAAAACTGAGTTACAGAGAAACCAAGGGACGTTTTTCAAATTGTATTAGTCAATAGCTAGAAGGGTAGTAAGTAGCACAAATAGAGTTCATTACAAGCACAAACAGAATTCATTACCTATAAATGCAGGTAGGTCATTTGGATACCAGTGTTTAAGGGAAAAAATGTTTAGTGTATTTTTTTAATTGAACACAATTGTGTATGTATGCATGCGTGTGTGTACTATGTATATAAGCACACATATATACAATTTTAGAACAGATGTGAGGTAAGATAGAAGTAATAGGGGTACCTGGGTGGCTCATTTGGTTATGCGTCTGCCTTTGGCTTAGGTCATGATCCCTAGGTCTTGGGATCTATCCCCAAGTCCTGCTCCCTGCTCACCTGGGAACCTGCTTCTCCCTCTCCTCCCCGCTCATGCTCTCTCTCTCAGTATCTCTGCTTCTATCTCTCTCTCTTTCTCTCTCAAATAAATAAAATCTTTTTTAAAAAGTAATCAAAATAATAAATTCAAGAATAATTATATTAAAATATTGTTTAGTTTTAGTCTTTAGTGAAAATTTTAAATTTATTTATTTTTTATAGTAATATTTTTTATTATGTTAGTCACCATACAGTACATCCCTAGTTTTTGATGTAAAGTTCCATGATTCATTACTTGCGTATAACACCCAGTGCACCATGCAATACATGCCCTCCTTAACACCCATCACCAGCCTATCCCATTCCCCCACCCCCTCCCCTCTGAAGCCCTCAGTTTGTTTCCCAGAGTCCACAGTCTCTCATGGTTCATTCCCCCTTCTGTTTACCCCCCCTTTCTTCTTCCCTTTTTTCTCCTACCGATCTTCCTACTTCTTATGTTCCATAAATGAGTGAAACCATATGATAATTGTTTTTCTCTGCTTGACTTATTCCGCTTAGCATTATCTCCTCATTGTCTATAATCTTAATTTACAAAAAAGCCTGAAATTTTAGAATTGTTTATACATACCAACTATCTTGAGTTTTTGAAATCATGTCCTTGTTTAGAAAAAAATACAGATTTTTTTTTGTTTATTTGGAAAATGAACTTGGTTTCTAATGAAGCTATCTTCAGATACTCTCTAGTAAGTAGACACCTTATAATTATATATTCTCATCAAAGTTGCTTGCATCTTTTAGAATTGTTACCAGAATAACAAGAAATATTTTATATATTTACAATTACTAAACAGAGTATTATGTGGATTATGAACTATAATATACTTTTCTGTTTTTGTTATAATAACCTCAGAATTTGCATTTCTGTTGTTGAAATTCATTATGCTTTTTCTTACTCTCATTAACCATGACAAATAATAAACAAACTAATCTTTCTCTTGAGCAATAAAAAATATTTTAAGAATGTTAATTAAATATCATTTGTACTGTGCTGCATAAGCTACCATGACTGTCCTTCCTTTTTCCACCAGTGATTTCTATCTTTAGGCAACTGGAAATATTTCCTCTAGTTTTCATCTTACTCTTCTAGTATATTATACAAATACACTGTGGAACAATGCACATCATTGAGAAGCCATTTCAATTCAAATATATCCTTACACAAAACCTGAACCCCTGAATGGTTTTCATGATTACTGTAGTCCCCTGAAAAAAATTAACCACTTAATGACCTACAATCAATTGACAAAGTACCTGTTCAGATGCTTCAGAGAGAAAAAAAATCTACAAAACAATAATTATCAAATAAGTAATTTATATTCCTACACCATAATCATCCCCCAATATACCAATTTCAGAATGCTAGAGAAGTATAACACTAGAAAAGGATGGTAGGCTGAATCGGTTTAAGGATCTGTGACTGAATGTAACAGAAAACAACCGTAGTTAACTTAAGAAAATTGAACACATTGGAAGGATACTGAGTATCTCACAGAATCCCAAGGACAAGTAAGGTCTTGGGAAAAACAAGGACAGGTAGTTTGGGGTGCTTCTAGTCCATAACAAAAGGAGTTGTTACCACCACCAGAACAGATTGGTTCAAAATGTTTGCTTCCTTGTGATAGGGTCAAGATTCCTACAAGGAAAAATCTAATTCTTCTAGCCTTAATCACATGCACAAACTCTGGCCAGGGTATGGGGTGTGGCTCCTCCACTGACTGTCCTACCAAGACCAAGTAGTATGGGGTGGGTGTGGAGGGGTGGGCAGGGGATCCTCTTGCAGGGGACAATTGGCTAGCAAAATAAGAGGGGATGGATGCTGAGTATTCAAAAATCAGATGTCCAGCTGTTTTAGAGCTGAAAGCTGAAAGATGGGGCTTTATTTATGCTCTCCTCTTAATCCCTCTGAGATACCCACAAAGTTTTGAAAAATAAGACAGGGTAACAGATAGGGTTGAGGTACAGAGCAGGCTTATTTTCACACACACCCACAGGATAAGACTCCACCTTTATGATTCTGTAAAAAGTTAACAAAAGCTGTGATGAGTAATGAAGGCTTCTTTTCACTGGTTCAGTTTATCTAGTAAACTCTGGGATCCCAGCTAAGGAAACACCTTAGCTTACTGGCAATGATTCTATTTCCAAGCAGGATCACATTCTAAAAACCTGAGAGTTAGGGTAGCCTGGGTGGTTCAGTCTGTTAAGCATCCGACTCTTGATTTTGGCTCGGGTCATGATCTCAGGGTCATGCAATGAGGCCCCAAGTCGGGCTCCGTGCCCAGCGGGGAGTCTGCTTGCGAGTCTCTCTCTTCTACACCCTCTCCCCCTACCTTCGGCAAATAATAAATAAATAAATCTTTTTTAAAAAATAAATAAATAAATAACCAAGAGTTAGGACTTCAACATATGAATTTGGGGCAGGGGGTCACATTTGAACCAATAACAGCAGGATTCTGGCCTCATGATGTACCAAAGCTTATTTTGCTCATTATCCAACTTGTAGCAACTAACTTATCCTGACAGCAGATGATCTGTGGCTTCCTGCTCACTGCGCTTTTGACTGGGCATGAGCCATGTATTAACATTTCACTCTTTCTAGCATTCCCACTTTATAAACTACCTCCCACAATGCTTTGCTGGTGTACATATACTGGTACCCCTTAACTGCACTGGTTAAAAGCAAAGAGAAGGGCTAGGACTAGACTCAGGGAAAGGTATTCAAATTCCTAGGTGATGCTGAGAGAGATCCAACATCTTGCATCTGAAAAATGTCTAATTCTCCACAGTCACACTACTACACAGATGTCAGGTGCTCACTCCTCTATTCACGTACAAAAACTACAGGCCATCTCCGCTGAGAAATGCCCCGATTCCCAGTCATAGCAGACACTGTCACAGACTTAATAATCTCTCAGGACTCTTCAGAGTCCTAAAAATTACTAGGCCTTCCTGCCAGGTCTATAAACTACTATACTAGAATTGCTGCTCTAGAAATCAGCACCTTAATATAGAAGAACATCATGAACACAGATATAAGTATACTCCCTTTTTATTGATATTGACTTCACTGCAGAGAAAATTCCTCAAAAGTCCATACTTTGCTGTTTGGTTCCTTTACTTGGCTGTTCATATAATTTCTGACTTGGTAACATGTGAATCTCTATACTGGTATTAGGATGGTAGCTCTAATAATATTGTTTAATTTATTCCAGTTGCTTAGAAATGGTCTCAGTGACCAATCATATTGGGAGAAAAAATATATATATTTCTGTGTTTTTAAGGACTTTATTTATTTGACAGAGAGAGAGAGAGAGCATGTGTATGCTCAAGCAGGGAGAGCTGCAAGCAGAGGGAGAGGGAGAAGCAGACTCCCTGCTGAGCAGAGAGCCTGATGCAGGGCTAGATCCCAGGACTCTGAGATCATGACCTGAGCAGAAGGCACACACTTAACCGACTGAGCCACCCAGGCGCCCCTATATTTTTATTTTAATGTACTGAATATCTTCTAGGAGAACTTCTCCCACCAATTTTTTAAACTTAATCTTATAAAATCACTTTTGAACTCCTTTGTGTGTAATTAATATTATGTTCAAAATTTGTGTGGCCTCTTCCAGGATTAGAGGAAAAAGGAGAAACATAACGAAGAAAATATTCTACTTATAATTAGATCCCAGGGAAACACTTGCACTAAACCTCAGATTACTTGAAAAGATCCTTGCTTTGGCTTTGTAGCTGAATTTGAAATCAGTAAGACTGCTTCTGATTAGTTTTAAAACAGAACTGCAGGATTAATTGCTATATTCACTAGAGTTTTCAAATGGGAAAAGTTCCACCAAATCATCCTAAAATGGAAAAGTATATGAAATAGCATTTATTCTACGGGTGCCATTTATGGGGTAGTAATTGTTAAGTCATCCTTGTCAAACACAAACATGAAAGATATTGGGATCAGATCAAACTGGGAATAATTTCATCCAGAGGCAGTAAGGATTAAAACTTATAAATATATGTATATAACTTGGTTAATCAAATTCATTATTTTTGTGAGGTCACAGAGAGGTAAAGTATATATTTAAATCTAATACCTACTTCATTTTACGTTTTTCGAAGTGCCTTGAATGGTTTTCCTTAGTTATTCCTTGCCACTCAATTGTGTAGAATTTAAATGCTTTCCACTTTACCTTTTCTTAAAATAAAAAAGGTTGACAACATAATCATGGAGTAAATTAATATAAGTTTCATCTTCCTCTCCAGATCCACTCTCTATTCATTTTCACTCTGTTCTGTGCAGGAAGAAGGGTCACTGCCCTGGATCACTGCAATAACATCTTCCTGTGGACTTGAGCAACATTAGGCACCATCAGGAGATGGCAGGAAGGAGCAGAATTGGTCACAGTACTTATTCCCCGAGTTCCCTCCTGCACGGTTGCCAAGGGCTGGCTGTGTCTGTCCAACAAAAACCCAGTTCCTATCAAGCAACTCCCTCCATATATGTACAGCTGTCTTTATCTCCAGGTACTAGTCATCATATCCTCTCTTCACACTTCCAGGTCTAGGATTAGTAAAGAACCTTCGTGTTCCCAGCTCCAGCATGCTGTCCTCTGTACTTACTTCCTTTCTGTACCTTTGAAAATAGCTCTTTATGGGGCACCTGGGTGGCTCAGTCAGTTAAGTGTCTGACTCTTGATTTCAGCTCAGGTCATGATCTCTTGGTCATGGGATCAAGCCCCACATAGAACTCTGTGCTCAGCAGGGAGTCTGCTTGAGACTCTCTCTCTCCCTCTCCTTCTGCCCCTCCCCACCGCTCTCAGTGGAGCATGCTCTCTAAGATAAATAAATAAATCTTAATTTTAAAAGAAAAGAGGAAATAGCCCTTTATTAAACTCTATCCAAGATATCCTAGTTTGAGTATCCCATCCAATCCCTGCTGGAACCAGGACTGTATACTGTAATCAATCTAACAAGATATATATATATATATATATATATACATATATACTGAAAAACTAGAGAAGGAATGGTTACTCATTTAGGAAAACTGAGAAAACTGAATCGTAAGCTGACAGTTGAGTAAATGACAAAAAAAAAAAAGACTGACATAGCAGAATCTTAAAATGTAGATGTAAAGATGACCAAAACTAGGAAGAAAAATTGACAAACTTGTTAAAGAACCATTTGGACTGCTGGGTCCCATCCTCCCTCTCCATGTAGCCTGGTAGCTCCCTCTCCTCAGCCCAGCAGACCAGGGGTTTATGGAAATAAGAGTCTCACTTAAAAGCATGTAAACTTTAGAGCAAACATAAAAATTAAGGGAAGATTAATACCCTGAAAAATTAGGGTACTTCTTCTCCAATTTGAGTCCCAGAACCCTGAAGGCAAGAGTTTAGAAAATCACCTAGAGAATCCAAAAACCTCCAGACATGAGAACCCAAAGACACTGAAAGCAGGAATTTCTTAAGGAAAAGGTAAATCTAGAATTATCCTGTAGAGAATTCCACAATTGCCAAGCCCCATCCATGAAAAACAGAGCTACCAATGTTTTTTTAATGTTCCATTATTAAATATGAATATATCTAGTAAGAAAAACCAGATTTGAAAAATGTCTCTACTATGAAGGCAAGGACCAAAACAACCTACAGAAATACGCAACATGGAGATGACACAAATGATGCATAGAAGGAAACTTTTAAAAAGCCCACCAGTAATATCTTCCAATAGGCGGGAAAAGGTCTTACATCCCTGAGCGAGAACAGAATGCTATAAAAACAAACATTTGGGAAGCAAAAATATGAACACTTGGACATTTAAAATACGATAGCAGAAATAAAAACTCATTTGGAGAGTGTTAGAGGATAAAATTGATGAATTCCCCCTGAAAGTATAGCAAAATTCGAAGTTATTAAAAACAGGAGACAAGGGGCACCTAGGTGGCTCAGTTAGTTAAGGATTTGACTCTTGATTTTGGCTCAGATCATGATGTTAGGGACGTGAGATGGAGCCCTGTGTCAGCTGTCAGCCTCTCTCTCCCTCTGCCCCTCCCCACCCCTGCTCGAGCTCTCCTTCTCTCTCTCTCTAAAAAAAAAAAAAAAAGAGAGGGGGGGGAAATTAAAAAGAAAACAAAGAGAGGACCAATGCAGGAAATCTAATATCTGCATAGTAGTAGTTACTGGAAACAAAAAAATGCAAAAGCAGAAATCATCAGAGAATTAATGTAAGAAAATTCTCTATAACTGAAAGATACGAGTTTTCATACTAAAGGACCACACCGAGTAACCAGATCAGAGGATCAGAAAGAGGCCAAAGAACATTTAGAACACCAGGGATAAAAGGAAAACACTACAAGCTTACAAAGAAGGGGAGAAAGCAGTTATAAAGGTCTCAAAAATTATGTCATAAGATTCCTCAACAGCAATCCTAGATACTTGAATATAAAAAACCAAAGCTTTGAACAACATACAGGAAAATATTGTATGACTCATATTACTCAGCCATCAAAAAGAATGAAATCTTGCCATTTGCAACGACGTGGTTGAACTAGAGGGTATTATGCTAAGCTAAACAAGTCAGTCAGAGAAAGACAAATACCATATGATTTCACTCATATGCAGAATTTAAGAAACAAAACAGATGAACATAGTGGAAGGGAAGGAAAAATAAAACAAGACGAAAATTGAAAGGGAGGCAAACCATAAGAGACTCTTAACTATAGAGAACAAACTGAGGGTTGCTGGAGAGGAGGTGGGTGGGGGGATGGGTTAACTAGGTGATAAGCATTAAGAAGGGCACTTGATGTAATAAGCACTGGGTGTTACATGCAACTGATGAATCACTAAACTCTACCTCTGAAACTAATTAACTAACTAAATAAATAAATAAATAAAAAGAATTCTATATCTAGCCAAATTCAGACATTCAACTGTCTATAGAGGTCAACCAGTCTGGGTAGAAGCAGTTCAGAACACTGAGAAAAACTTCAACAGGTGTTGCTGATATACCCGAAGGGAATGAATACCTTGGAAAGAGGATTAGATATTTGGCAAAGAATTTGAGATTGAATTATCGATAAATATATTCTTTATTTTTTTTAATTTTATTTTTATTTATTTATTTTTTAATAATTTTTATTTTGTTATATTAGTCACCATACAGTACATCCCCTGTTTTTGATGTAGTGTTCCATGATTCATTATTTGCGTATAACACCCAGTGCACCATGCCATATGTGCCCTCCTTAATACCCATCACCAGCCTATCCCAATCCCCCAGCCCCCTCCCCTCTGAAGCCCTCAGTTTGTTTCCCAGAGTCCACAGTCTCTCATGGTTCATTCCCCTTTCTGTTTACCCCCCTTCATTCTTCCCTTCCTTCTCCTACCGATCTTCCTATTTCTTATGTTCCATAAATGAGTGAAACCATATGATAATTGTCTTTCTCTGCTTGACTTATTTCACTTAGCATAATCTCCTCCAAACTAAGCACAAATGATAGAATCATTAATACTATAGGTGAGGTTGTATTAGTGATATATATGTTTTAAATTAAGCAAAAACAATACAATTAACTACAAATAAGCAAAAAATAAAGGGTAATCATAATTTACTACACGGCTCCACTCCGAATAATTTACATATCCTAGGAAGATACACATGAATATTAATATAACCAAATGATGACAGAAATATATTAGGACCCTGGAGAAATGGGAGGTGTGTATATGAGTAATGGCAGAATACAAAAGAATTTGGTAAAACACAGTTAAACCCTTAGTGGAAAGTCAAAAGATAGAGCCTACAATTTTAAAAACAATAAAATAGCAATCTAAACATGTTATTTTATTTAGAGATATAGAGGTTACTACCAAAAGTATCAACTATTAAATCATTAAAATTTCAATAGCTGATTAATTATCCCTACTTTCAAATCTGGAATTACACTCTCAGCCTCTCACTGCCTTCAGCCTACTCTACCACTTTTCCGCTCTTCAGAACAAGCAATGGTTAATTCAACCCACACTTTCCAATCCAAGTTTTATGAGCCTAGATCTGCAATGAAAGTGATTTAATTGAATTTACTCATTCATTAATATATTTGAATTATGAAAATGTATTTCTTCAACCTAAATTAGTCTCAGTGGCAGTCAAATATGGAGGATCCAGCCACGATTTCTGCCCTTTCCTAAGCTCTCCACCATCTGACTCTTCAGAGTCAGTATAATGTTATTTGGGAGTTGGCCTTGTTAACACACTTCTCAAAATTTCCTAAGACATGAGAAAAACTTACAGCAGTCTTTCTTTAAATGCTAGAAGTTGGGTTTTTGTGTAATCATTTTTTGATGTTTAGCAAAGTTCTATTACGCTTCATAAAAAGTTTCAATATCAGAACAAGAAAGGGATTATTCCTAATTCCCATACTAAATATGGTATTATGTCTCCATGAACGGTTTTAACCAATAGTCAAAGAGGACAAATGTCTCAGCTGTACACAAGTTATTCAGTTCCCTGTCATCAGGTAGGAGTGTTACAGTGTCAGACTTCATGAGCAGAAGATGAACAGCCGGGAATAAGCAATCTGTAAGAACTTTCCCAGATGTGTAGTCAACCCACTTTCTGCCTGCCCCTAATTTTACATAACTTTCCATACCTCTAACACCTGGATGTAAAATGCAGAAGTCAGGGATATTGCATGGATTTATGGTCTTTTCTGGAGCACTGGGGAACTCATGCCCTGGCCAAGGATTATAATCATTCATATACGTAGGGTTTCTTTTTCTCCTTCTGTGGCAAATGTAACATTGACTTCTTATTGCAGGAAGTCACTTAAACATGTTTCAAGTCAAAGATATAAGTGAGAAACCTATTTAACTATTTCTTAGCCCAAGTATAAAAAATACATTGAAAGGAATGGGGGACATAAAATGGCTTCTGTAGCAGGTGGCAAAGCCTTTAATGAAGTAGCGACATCATAGTTTCCCTGGGGACAATTACTAGCAATGAGTACTATAACATGGGGTTATGTACTTTACTCCTGATGGTAACAGGGAAACTGGAGGAGGCAAAAGGGAGGGGGAGGTGGTAACTTTGGTATTTGCCAGCTTCAAGTTCAAACCAAATCCAAACATTCCACATTTCATGATACTTCCTTAAAAATCCCCGAGGCCACATTTATGACACTTGTACATTCATGATACAGTGATCCTGCAAAGAAAGCAAAAACTGGATTATTTAGTCAATTACGAGCCCTTCTGATTCCTCAACTGATCTATCAGTGCTGGGCTCTGATCTGGGTACTTCACATAAATTATCTCAAGTAATCTCCACAAAAATCTTTGAGGTAGGTACTGTGCTACTCTATGTATGAGAAAAATCAGTTTTGTAGAGGTGAGTACTTTGCTTGTAAGTGTGATAGCCATGATCAGAAATCACTTTGTGGGGCGCCTGGGTCATTCAGTTGGTTAAGGTGTCCAACTCTTGATTTAGGCGCAGGTCATGATCTCAGGGCTGTGAGACTGAGTACCATGTTGCGCTCCGTGCTGGGTATAGAGCCCGCTCAATATTCTCAGGCTCTCTTTCTCATTCTCTCTCTCTACCCCTCTGCCCTCTCCCCCCCTTCTCTCTTTCTCTCTCTGAAATAAATAAATAAATACTTAAAAAAAAAAAAAGAAAGAAATCACTTTGTTATATTGCCGACTCCTCACACATCAGTGACATAATCACTATGATCAGTGACATATCATGGAGGATTTTTGTTTTCCTGAGTGAAGTCACATATCCTCAGATTGCTGCCTTCGAAACCCACCTTAGAAAGAGATGATCTCTCAACCCTGAATACCGTCCCTCTTTTATCTTACAACCATCTGGAACATAGAATATGAGAAAGAGAGGGAAAATAAGGTTGATAGACACCGAGGACAGGGGAAAGGAGATGAGGGAGTAGGGTTTTATGTTTTACTTAAAAAATATGTACATAAAACAAAAAAATAAAGCAAATATGGGAAACATCAACAAATGCTAATTCTAAATAGGTGGCATATTGGTTTCTGTTATATAATCTTTGTATTTGCCTATATGTTTAAAACGTTTTCTATTAAATTTTAGAAAACATTTATTTAAACTGAAAAGTAGGTCTGGGCTAAATTGGGACCAAAATGTTAACATTGCACTGATAATTTAGACTGTGGTCTTAAAGAGGTAGTCACTGAAGTTTTCTTAAAAGGAAATGACAGTCTTGGGACTCTGATCACTCTCACAGCTGAGTGAAGAATGTATTGAAAAGGGGAAGATGATGGTCAGGGAAATAAGTGAGCTAAGCCACCAGCACAGTTATGAAAGAAGGTGACAACATGAGGCATGGAGAGAGGGCAGAGGGAATTGAGAGGGAAGGACGGAAGTGAGAAATTTCTGGTAGTGAGTTCCCTGTGACTTTGTGACTGATGAACTATCAAGGCTGGGGTAGACAGAAGATTCAGACAGAATTCTAAGTTTCCCAGGATAGTTGGTTAAACTGACATAAAACCAAGGAGAAAGTGGCACAGGTCTGGAAGGAAAAGTTATGACTTCAATTTGGCACTCCTATTTCGAAGCACTGACAAGCTATCAGAAGCGAGACATCCACAGGCAATTAGGAGTTGGGGTCTAGGGGCGCCTGGGTGGCATAGCAGTTAAGCGTCTGCCTTCAGCTCAGGGCGTGATCCCGGCGTTATGGGATCAAGCCCCACATCAGGCTCCTCCGCTATGAGCCTGCTTCTTCCTCTCCCGCTCCCCCTGCTTGTGTTCCCTCTCTCGCTGGCTGTCTCTATCTCTGTCAAATAAATAAATAAAATCTTTAAAAAAAAAAAAAAAGGAGTTGGGGTCTAGAGCTCTAGAGAAAGATCAGGGCTGAAGACAGATAATCCAGAAACTTCTGCGCAGATATGCTCATTCAGGCCATGAAGCCAAATAAAGCTGTTCAAAAAAGAGAGCAGAAGAAAAAAAAAAAGGGAAATGATAGAGAATGGGGGAAAAAGTTTGGAAGTCTAACTATACAATACAGGTGAGAAATACCTGCCTCATGTGAATACACCCTCAGCAAGGAAATTCTCAAAACCTTGAACACATCCTCAGGGAGCCAGGGCTGGAGAGAATTGCCAGTATATCCATCATGTCCCAGGAACGTCGGTAAGTGTGCGACAGGATGTTACTTTTCCCTCACGACAGCCCTCCAAGGTGATATGATGATGCCAGTTTTATAAAAGAGAAACCTGAAGTTCAGGGATGGGTCAGATTTTCACACAGCAAACAAGGGGCAGAGCTGGGGTTCAAATCCACATTTGAACGATTCCAGAGCAGATATTCTTTCCTATGAATTCTGAAACAATCCATCTGGGGAGCAATTTATGTTTCTGATAAGTCATAATTCAAGTGTGCTAAATGAATAGCATGGTTAAAATACTTCATTATTACTTCAGATAACCATTTGTTTGCATTTCGATTGAGCCTATGACTTAGTCATTTTTCTGTTTTTTTTTTTAAGGGGTGGGTGATTATACAAAAAAAAACCTTCGCATTTGGTCCAGATATTTGTTTCCCTAACAAGAGAATCACAGCAAAATATTTGTTTCAAGTTTTTCTTCTATGCTGAAGTGTTCGGTCAAAACAGTAAGTTAGCAGCAAACTGTGAAGCCTTAGCTCGGTGCAGGCCCCATGCTCGCCAGCTGCGCAGAAGTAAGTGATGACTGAGAAAGTGAAAACGAAGGTCTCTGAATCAGGAGGAGGAAGAGGATGGACTGCGGTATAACGATCTTTAGCAGGTACCCACCAAGGTTTCCAGCCACTTTAACACGCCCTAAACACACTCTGCAATCCAGAGAACTGATGAGAAATACGCTTTAAAAATAGCAGTCATAAGTGCAGTTTCTCACAAATAGAACCCATGAGTGCCCAGGTTTATTAAGTCAACAATTAGCATTTACAATTTTGAGTCTCAACCCATTCCAGGTGGCTCACTGGCAGCTCACAGTCAGTGCAGCAAAGGAGGTAAAACAAAAACCAAAATCAAAATCAGGACCATTGCTACCATGCCGTCAGTAGGCAAGGTATACCAAGGATCAAAGCTCTGAACAATCAAGAGACATAATGAAATGAGTTACATTCCAAATCTGTGGTTGGTTCATGGTACTGCCCAAGAGGTGGAATAATACAGACCAGGCCTGAGCTCTCCACACCAGTGCTCAATCAGTAACATTGTCTTTTAAACCCCAAATTTGAAAGAGTCCACTAAAAGATGTCCTTGTAACAATAGGCCACACTCTGACAATGACTCCTTGATACTGCTTTGTCCTAAATATCCTGAAATTCTGTGTCACCTGTGTGGCTCAAGAAAACCATGACCCTTAGCCAACCTAGGTACAGAATACATTTTGCATACAGAAGCAGAAAATATTCTGTACCTTGATCGTTGACCTTGAAGGATGGAAGTTATGAGAAAACTAAAGTACTTCATGGATTGCTACCAATCTATATTTGTTTACTGCCATTCTAAGTCAGCCTCATCACAAATAGCCTAGAAAATATTTAAAGGACATGGGATGGATCTGGAAGAAGACTCTAAGATTGAACTGTTGCCAACACGATGTTAGTAAAGTACACAAATCTTTCCAGACAGACTAAAGAACTATGCAAACGTCAAGTCATTCTTTTCTCTCATCTGGTGTGGAAGTGATAAACAGACTGAAAATCAACCTTGTGTTGATTCCTCACTTTAATGTGCTGACTTGTTAATCTAATAGCTTAGTTTTATGGGCCAGCTATTTCAAATCAAGAGTCGCACTCCACAAGCCCATATTTCACAATACCAACTGTGCACCAGATATAAACAAGTACAGTAAGCACATGAATCAATGAGACACATGAATAAACATGTCCATGTGGCAGGAGACTGCTGTTAAAAGAAAAGGAAACAGTAATTGAAGAAAAAAAAAATATCTCTGCTTAGGAGAATTTATATTCAATCTTCCTCTCTTTAATGGTTTTGAAAATTGAAAGCAGAAAGATGACACATTACCAAAATAGTAAATATTCCTGTGTGATGTTTTGCATAAAGTGTGACTATTCACTTTGGTTACCTTCAATCCCCTATTCTTATAAACACTGGCTCAAATCAAAGGAAATACTGACCCATTTGAGGTGCTTTGCAGAGCTTATTTTAATGTTTTAGCTTTACATTAATTAAGTACTTTCTGTAAACTATATGTTCTGTTTGAAGCCAGTTCAGTAAACTATCGTGCACACATAGCCATGAGTACAAGTTTTGAATATTTTAAAAAAAAATTCTGACTTGCTAGTGCCTTAGAAAAACATCAGAATTTGAATGTGGATTGAAATTCAGCAACTTAATATTGGTTTAGTTTCAGGACATGGTTCATGTCCATGATCAAAGAACATTTCTGTGGAATGTACAGTCCATACTAATTTTCCAGATTTGGCTGATTTGAAGAAGAAGCCTACTGGTACTGCCAAGTAGGTCTGGGAAATCATTAATACAGCTCAGAAATATGGATGGTCTTGCCTGCTGCCTTTCTGGTTTAATCTCAAACTATCCCAACTCATGGGTGAAGGAAAAAATCAGACTCATCGATTTTATTACCATATTTCATCAATTCTAAGACATTTTTACATATTTAACCTCCTGAAATTGTGATGTGTCTTTAATCTATAGCATCTCAGAATTAATTAGAAACATTTTTCTTTCTTAATGGCATATAAAATAAATGTGTATGCTACTACTGTTGGCATTTTGGATTAGATGAAATATGATATAGCTACATCTCACTATTTTCTAGTATAATAAATATCACTTCAAATTAGTGAAAGCAAAAGATCTGAATTGTAGAGTGTTTTTAAAATACAGTTTTATTACTTTTAACCAGTCTTAATAGCAGTTTGCGACTTAAAAACCTTAGAGGAATTTTAAAGCATGAATTTGCTAGAGGGATGATATTTAAGTAATAACAGTAAATACAATAAGTGGTTCATATTTACTAAAGTCTATATTATAACCTTTCCAAATGCATTTTTTTTTTATTTAGCCATCTTAGCAACACTACTTCTCAGGGGATTTGAAGGGGAAAAAACCTTTTCCATGCCTAAGTTACGAACCAAACCGAAAAGCAAAATGAACAGTAAGAGAGATGGGCCATCCAAATACTAAATACTGCCTTTGCTGTTGATAGGGGCATTGGGTGAGAATATGGCCTACGGGCAGATAACACAGCTGATACAGAAAGAAACAGTAGGGCAGGAAAATGCTCTGCCAACATATATGAAGCAGGAATAATAGTCCCATGATAAAAAGGACAATTGATATACAGAGACGTCTGACTGTCAGATGCTAGACTGTAAAAACAAGAGTGACTTTACTAAAATCGGGTCAACAGTCTCTCCAGTCATTAATTTGTTCTTTTTCTTCACAGATACGAGGATGACTTTCATGCCTGCCCTCCTAATCCTGAGAACACTGGGCAAATTGCTTAACCTCTCTTTGCCTTAGTTTCCTCATCTATGAAATGGAGAATAGTAATACGATCTACCTGAAAGGGATGTTACGAAGAAGATGACGGATAGCAGATAACATGCTTAGAAGAGCCTGACAGTAGTAAGCACTTAGTACATACTCGCTACTTTAAGTTGAACCATACAAACTTGTCTTTTTCAAGTAAAAAATGGCCAAAAATGAGCAATTTCTTAGGTTTCAACCCACTGTCATCTGAAAGAACCACATTTGGCTAACATTTCAGGGTTAAACATGGACTCACTGGAATATCTTTAACAAAAGTATGTCATATTTATGAAAATACTTCTGTTCTCTACAGTTCTTCAGAATTGAAACTGCAAAGTCAGAGTTCAAGCAAAATGAAAGAAGTTATTCTAATATAATATAATCTCATCCAAATGCCTCACCAGATCATGAAGCTATTGTGATGATTAAGAGGGCTGGCATTTAAAGATGTGCAAGGAAGCCACTGTCCATCCTGTATTGTAAACTGTAACAATTTAATTAAACCACTAAGAAGCAAGCATTACCTTTCCATTGAAAAGTTTTGTGTTTCAAGTTTGGAAAGAAAATCAAATATAAATGAGCATTTAATTTATTTTCCTTATCTTCCTCAAATGTTCAGAAATAAAGTAGTAGAAACAAAAACATTTTTAAAATGCTAATCATGTACTTAAAGACCCCTCCCTTCAACTGCCCTTTTGTGCAAATAATGCTTGATCTTTTAAAATTTACTAATGTCAATTTCCAGCTTCCAGGTATTTGCATTTCTTGTTTTTTTAGAATCTTAGAGACTGGAACAATTCTCTTGTGACTTCAGTGATCATTTGCATCTTTGACAGCTTAAGAAAAGGTTATGCTCACACCATTTTCCTTGTCACAATATTTTTTTACCTGATTTTGTTATTTTCATTAATTCCTTCCCCTATTTCATTCATTTCATCTGTTGGTGTGGGATGTATTATAAAGTTAAATACTGAAATACACAAATTTTTTTTTAATTTTTTATTTAAACTCAATTTAATTAACATATACTGTATTATTAGTTTCAGAGGTAGAATTCAGTGATTCATCAGTTGCATACAACACCCAGGGCTCATTTCTTCAAGTGCCCTCCTTAACGTCCAATACCCAGTTACCCTGTCCCCCCACCCAGCAACCCTCAGTTTGTTTCCTATACTTAAAAGCCTCTTTTTTTTTTAAGTACATTTCTTTTTTAAAGATTTTATTTATTTATTTGACACAGAGAGAGAGAGAGAACCAGCGAGAGAGGGAACACAAGCAGGGGGAGTGGGAGAGGAAGAAGCAGGCTCCCAGGAGAAGAGCCCGACATGGGGCTCGATCCCAGAACTCCGGGATCACGCCCTGAGCCGAAGGCAGACACTTAATGACTGAGCCACCCAGGCGCCCCCTATACTCAAAAGCCTCTTATGTTTGCCTCTCTCTCTGATTTTGTCTTATTTGATTTTT
Source organism: Ursus arctos (assembly GCF_023065955.2). Taxonomy (NCBI): domain Eukaryota; kingdom Metazoa; phylum Chordata; class Mammalia; order Carnivora; family Ursidae; genus Ursus; species Ursus arctos. The sequence goes on along the minus strand of NW_026622985.1, from coordinate 30,105,130 downwards.
CCTTCCCTTCCCCTATGTTCATCTGTTTTGTTTCCTAAATTCCAATATGAGTGAAATCATATGGTATTTGTCTTTCTCTGACTGACTTATTTCACTTGGCATAATACCTTCTAGTTCCATCCATGTCATTGCAAATGGCAAGATTTCATTCTTTTTGATGGCTGACACAACAACAAAATTTTTTAAGCATCCATTTCTTTGTGACTAGTAAATTCAGTATTAACTTAATGGAAAGGGATACCATTTTATTTTATGCCTCGCTCCTTGTCATTCTGGTTGTCATTAGCCATATTTAGGTATTTGAGAGTAAGTGCCAAGGAAAATATTACATGAATACTCCCCCTTTTCAGGCATCTAGATAAGTACATATTTCTTATTTTCTCTCCTAATATTTATCACCATTTATTATGGAAATATTTAAAAGTCGAGGTCTTAGAAAATTTATATTCCCCATGGAAATGAGCACAGTTGCAGCATATTTTATATGCTCAATACATAGTTAAATGCTCAATGCATAGTTATATGCTCGATGCATAGGTGGTGAATGAATCATCTCTCAAAAGATTCTGTACAGCTGAATCTGTTGGGGAATTTCACCTAATCTCATTCTGACTTTACAAGATGACTTGGGGGTTGGTTTCCTAGTGGAAATGAACTTTCAGTGGTATTTTGAACATCTGAAGAGGAAACTGAAAGCCAAACTTGGGAAAAAGAGCAGGAAACCATCTAACAAAAAAGTAATGAGAAAGACAACATAGGCATGAAAAAGTAAAAAATCATATTGGCATGAGATGGCTGGCCAAAAGGGTTAAAAACAGGGCCATTACTGAGGAACAAATAATAAGGGGCCATGGAAGATAATGTGACAGGATCAGACAAGCTTACCAGATACCTAGACTACTTAATCCTTAGAAAGCACTATATTCTTCCAGCAGCAGCATCCATACACTGAATGAATGTTGGGCTGATTGAAATAAACACCCATCCATTTTAGTGGAGTAACAACATGGCATTGATGACATGGTTTGATTGATGGGTGCTGCCATCTGAACTTTACCACCATTCTTTTGTTGTATATTTCTATTAATAGCTGTGTTTTTCTGAACTCTCTCACACATTTTCTAGTCTGGGAGCTGTTTACAGGGGATATTTTAGGAGAGGACTACTTCTGTACATTAAGTAACAAATTAGCTTTGCAGATAGGGCTTTTTTAGATACACATATGCAAACCAGATTTTTTGGAAAATTTCTATTAAGGCACTTACTAGTGTTGTAAAAGAAAACTCTTCAAGTTCCAACTCGAAAACAAATTTTCCTATAGAGTACAGATCTAGCCAAAGAACTTCTTATAATCAATTATCTATAATGTTTAATCTATCCTTAGAGAAGCATTATGAAAAGACACATTCAATAAATACTTATAAATCATATAGTCTTATAAATGTGAGACATTTTACATAGAAAGGTTCTTTAAGAAGAATAGCATTTGAAGTATTCCAAGAAAAAGGCTGTCTATTGAGAGCATTTTTTTTTTTCTGGTTGTATAACTCAAAATAACATGCAAAGTAGTGAGAAATGTTGCTTACATCATGAATCGAACCAAAGATCTTCAGAAGCCAACTAAACTTTGAACCCCTCTTTATGTTAATGCATTTGGCTTTGAGGACAACTCGTATGTTTATATACTGACTATGTCCCCTAAATTTCATGAGGAAACTCATATGTCCAAATACATACAGTAACTAAGCATGACATCATTGTTCCTTCATTAATTGTTTATAATTTAAATATAGTAACCCCACATGATATGAGACTAAGACACAACAGAATTTTGAATGCGGCTGAGACGGTAAATTTGAAAGCCAAACCTTTATATATTATATTATTTTTGTCAAACACGAAAATAGCAGAAGTAAAGTTACTCATGGCCTAAAGAGATGTTTAAGGGTGGCAAAGGACACAGGATTTTGTAAAAATCACATCATTGTTCAACATCTATTTCCATCTTTGTACTTAGTTTGCTATATAACGTGGCCAAATTATTTAAGTTCCTTTCACTTTGGCTCTTTTCCACCAAACAGAAAATTGGCAATTACCCTGTGAGCTGGTACTATGTGGTCAGCAAGAGAATGTGGGTTAATAAGTGGGATTTTAATCCTAGATAATCCAGTGACCCTATCTCTGTGTATGGAGATTTTGCATTAGTATATGGAAGAACAATTAACTTTCAAAAGACAGATGGCATTACATTACAAATAACACCAAACTCCTCTAAATAGTGCATGGAAGTTAAATGAAAGGACAGCACTGTGTTTTAATTCTGATATCTTAAGAAGTCTCTGGAAATTAGGTAGTCAAAAAAAAAAAAATACCAGACAGTTGTTTAAAATTTATGTATTTTAGGAAACCTCAAAATACACTAGACTTCAGAGTTACTCACCCTTGTGTTATTTATTCAGAGACACTATGCAGTTTGTCTTTCTGATTGACCCTGTTCCTACTGACTCGAGGAGCCAAGCCTTGGCATGGATGAGTGTCGTCCTGGGATGCAAGTTCCAAATGTGCCTGTCATGAGCCCCACCCATAAGGGCATGATCTTATGGCTCCCTACCCAAGTGCAAATTAAGAACCCACCATTTGCCAGGCCCTAGAGATGCCATAGTCAATAAGGAGCTCACGTTTCAATACTTTCCTATATATGATTTAAGACAGAGTACTTGCCCTCAGGGAAGTGGCATGAAGAGGCTAGTCTAACAGCTGCATGCAGACAGATATGAAATCATCTGAAGCAGCTAAATCAAAATAGGCTCACTAATCACTGCCACTGAGAAAGGGGTCTCTCTGTATGGCCCTCCCTTCCATGGGGTCATGCTACACCTTGGGGCTCTCCATGGCTAAACTGCACTGAAGATTCCTACTACATTATAGGATCCTTATATAGTGATACCATGTTCTCTGTGATTTTAATAAGTTTCTGCCGAGCCACAAAAAGTGCTGTTGTCACTAGATGCTCCACACAGTCATTTTATAAACTCCACAGAGAGACTACGTGCAAAGCATGTGCACATGCCAGGTTTGAGGACAGGGGATGCAATAAGGAGCCAAAGTGAGACCCTAAATCCTAAGGCGTTACATTTAAAAGAGGAGAGACAGATAAACAATAATGTGATACAAGCTATTCATTATGGGATTATAGAGGAGAAAGTAATTGTATTTATTTGTGGGGATTTATTTGTGGGGCAGATTTATGAAAGCAGCAGCACTGAACTGAACATGGGAGAAAGGGCAGAATTTTGCTAAGTAAATGAAGAGGAAGGACATTCCAGGCAAAGAGAATGTCATAATTATGTTCATGGAGGTAGGGCAGCACCAGATGTTTCCAGAGAATAAGAAACACCATATTTCCTTTTGGCTGGTTAGCAGCAAGAAAAGAACGAGATGATGCTGGAAATGCAGTTTGGAAGCAAAGCAGGAAAACCTTTGAATGTCATGCTTAGGCCTATGCAGTACACTGTACAGGCATTAGGAAATCAAAGCTAGAATCAACTTCTTTGCTGGGAGCATTCAGCCCTACCCCTCATGGTGGAGATGACGACACTAAGTCAGAGAGGGATCTGGCTGACATCACAAAGATGATTAATAGCAGAACCACCAAACACTTGTCAGTACAAGGTCATAATGATCTGGTTCTACTTCTGGAATGTTATTTTTAGAACACATTATGGAATGAGGTAGAACACAGAGAGATTGAGAATGGGAAAAACCAGTTAGAGAGATCTATCAGCCACTAAACAAGACATAATGAGAACCTGAAATAGGATATACATGAAAACAGAAAGGAGATTATAGGTGACCGTGATGATGATGATGATAGCAGTGATCACTGGGCACTATGAAATCTGTTATGTTGTTAACACATTTCGTTGTCATCACAACCTGACAGGGAGATGCTATTATTACCCTATTTTACAGAAGAGGGAATATAATCACAAGAAATAAAGTGATTGCCAAAAATTAGAGCATTTAACTGGAGGACCCAGGATTCAAACCTGGCATTCTGGCTCTAAAGTCTAATTTCCAAACTAATGGATGTGAGAAACCCCATGGAATACAGTCCACAGGGAGAACTAGGTATTGATATTGGGGTTGAAAGAGGAGGATTCAAAACCATGATAAAAGGTTCAAATTTGGATGACTGGAAAAATGGTATCTCTTTAAAAATGAAAACAGGGTTGTCCTTAAAAGAGTACTTGAGATATGTTTAGTTTTAGATGCTGGTGTGATATCAAGGGAGAAAGGCAGGCATTAAGAAATGTAAGAGTTGGGGGGCGCCTGGGTGGCATAGCGGTTAAGTGTCTGCCTTCGGCTCAGGGTGTGATCCCGGCGTTATGGGATCGAGCCCCACATCAGGCTCCTCCGCTAGGAGCCTGCTTCTTCCTCTCCCACTCCCCCTGCTTGTGTTCCCTCTCTCACTGGCTGTCTCTATCTCTGTCGAATAAATAAATAAAATCTTAAAAAAAAAAAAAAAGAAATGTAAGAGTTGGGACACCTGGGTGGCTCAGTCGGTTAAGTGTCTGACTTGATCTCGACTCGGATCTTGATCTCAGGGTTGTGAGATTGAGCCCCATGGTGGGCTCTGGGCTCAACAGGGCATCTACTTCTCTCTCTCTCTCCTTCTTTCTCTATCCCTCCCCCCACTCACACTCTCTCTCTAAAATAAATAAATAAAGCTTTAATTAAGAAAAAGAAATGTAAGAGTAAAATTTAACAGAGTGATTTAAGAAGAGTATATGATGGAGATAAACATTGGAAGTCAATCTTGGAGAGGTGAGAGTTCAAGTCCCAGGCATGAGTGAAATCCTCAAGGAAAAAGAACAGAAAAGAACTTATCACTAAGGAGTGAATGGAAAATGAGGTCATGAAAGATTCTGAGACCCTTTTAGAGACTCAGGGAAACCAAGCAAGTGTGGTGTCATGCAACCCAGGAGTAGAACATTTTGAGAAAGGTCTTGTGTTGAGCAGAGACCAATCAAAGAAGGGGAGAATGATACAAGGTGATGTGATTGGTAACTAGGAGTCACTGGTGACCTCTGATGGGGCCAGTATAGGACAGCTGTGGAGGCAGAAGTCTGATAGGGACTGTTTAGAAGGGATAGGGAGACCGTGATATTGGATATCCTGGTGATATAGGAAAGAAGAGGAGGGGGCTGATAACTTGAAAGCAGTAGAGAACCATGTGAGGTTTCAGAAACTGCTGAAAGCCACTCATATCTGTAGACAAAAAATGTCTGTATTGGCCATGTGACTTTTTTTAATAACATCATTAATATAAATCCTAAAGAAGGTACCCAAATTACTGAATGAATTCAGAGAGAATCTAACATATACAGAAAATTAAATAACTGTTCAATAAAACTACCAACAAAGTAATGACGATATTAATGCATTGCTTAAATGCAAAGTCCCTAAAGGAATTTAAATTCTGGATCAATTAGAATTGTTTCTACACAAAACAGGATATCAAGGAAAGCAACAGAATATGAAAATATTTAAGGAAGCAAAAGTAAAATGGCAAATCATTGTACCGTCAGCAATACCACACCCACCACCAACGTAGGAAACTGTGTCATCTTTCCTCTCCATTTTCGACATTCTTGTAATACCGCACTCACCAACAATCTACTTCTATTAGATTCTTGCTTCAAGCAAAAATGTCTTCATTCCCATTCAGAGATTAAAAGAATGTTTCCTAGATTGAACTGTGCCAGTTACAACAGACTAGAAAAGACCAGCTTGGTGCTTGGGATAGAAAATGTAAGAACCACAATTCCACCCTGCTGAGGGCTTTTATCCATGGAAAGAAAAGATAATATATAACATTTAGGGGCATCCCAGCTACAGTATCAGAAAGACCTGGCCGTAAATCGCACCCCTCTTTTGCCTGTATAAGCAACCTAGGAAAAATTATTTAACTTCAGTAAGTCCCCAGTTTCCTTATCTATAAAATAAGGCTAACACGGTTAATGATAATGCCTTTCGACAGCACTTCTGTGAGGTCTGTATGAGGTAGTGCACGCACAGTGTTTAGCACAGATCCTCACACATTTTAAACTCTATCACTGTTAACTATTAGGTTTTCCCCTTTGTCCTGAGAGTAATACTGGTACAGCACTTCAGTGACCATCTCATCATATTTTCTTCTTTTTTTTTTAAAGATTTTGTTCATTTATTTATTTATTTGAGAGAGAGAAGGGAGAGGGAGAGAGAGAGAGAAAGAACACGTGAACCAGGGAAGGGGCAGAGGGAGAGGAAGAGATTCTCAAGCAGACCTCCCTTCCCAACCCCACAGCTGAGCACTGAGCCCCTTAAGATCATGACCTGAGCCAAAATCAAGAGTCAGACACTTAACCGACTGAGCCACCCAAGTGCCCCTCATCATGGTTTCTTCTATCCCCTCTTTGCCACTGCTCCTCCTCTTTTTCCTCATCCTCCTCCTCTTCACGCAAGTCCTTCATTCTTTCTCCCCCACATGTCCACCCCCATTTTTCAAAAGGTATGATATCATAAGGTTTGGTTAAAGGAATAAAACAAAGTTCATTTGTTTGCTTAGGCTACTATAACAAAAAATCACAGACTGAATGACTTCAATTGGAAATGTATTTTCTCACAGTTCTGGAGGCTAGAAATCCAAGAACAAGGTGTTGGCAGGTTTGTTTTCTTCTGAGGCTTCCCTCCGTGCCCTGCAGATGATCATCTTCTCACTGGACCTTACAGCAATGTGGCCTTCCCTCTCTGCATGCTTCCCATGCCTCTCCCCTTTCTTAGAAGGACAGCAAACATATTAAATTAGAGCCCACTCCTAGGACCTCATTTAACCTTCATTTCCTTTCTAAACATCCTAGTTCTAAATATACTCACATTCTTTTTTTTTTTTTTTTAAGATTTTATTTATTTGACAGAGAAAGAGAGACAGCCAGTGAGAGAGGGAACACAAGCAGGGGGAGTGGGAGAGGAAGAAGCAGCCTCAGAGCAGAGCAGGGAGCCTGATGTGGGGCTCGATCCCAGAACGCCAGGATCACGCCCTGAGCCAAAGGCAGACGCTTTAACGACTGAGCCACCCAGGCGCCCCGAAATATACTCACATTCTGAGCACTGGGAGTTAGGACTTCCAACATATGAATTTGAGGGGACACACAATTCAGTCCATTACAAAGAGGAAAAATATTTTCCATTCTTTAGGTCTATATATTGCTTAAACTAACTTAAGTAGGAAGAATACCATTTTTTTTAAAGATTTTATTCATTTATTCGACTGAGAGAGAGACAGCCAGTGAGAGAGGGAACACAAGCAGGAGGAGTGGGAGAGGAAGAAGCAGGCTCCTAGCGGAGGAGCCTGATGTGGGGCTCGATCCCATAACGCCAGGATTACGCCCTGAGCCGAAGGCAGACACTTAACCGCTGTGCCACCCAGGCGCCCCAAGAATACCACTTTTAAGAAATAATCTTGGGGTGTTTGGATAGCTCAGTCGGTTGAGCATCTGACTTGATTTTGGCTCAGGTCATGATCTCAGGGTCCTGGGATCAAGCCCTGGGTCAGTCTCCATGCTGAGTGAAGAGTCTGCTTGAGATTCTCTCTCTCCCCCTGCCCCTCCCCTCGGTGCACTCTCTCTAAAATGAAAATAAATAAATCTTTAAAAAAAGATAATGCTGAATATTGTTAAATAGATCATTTGTTTCCCTTTGGTCAATATCATTGTTTATAATATAAAATATATATACAAAGAGATTGAATGTAATTTCTCTATTGTAAAAAAGTATCCATTTTATAAAATATGTTTTAATTTACTCTAGTATTTATTTGGGGGGGGGAGTATAATAGCATTAGCACATTTAGAACTATATCAAAGATACTGAGATGAATGCCTAAGAACATTGAATAGATAGTTGCATTTCACTTCTACTTTGTTGATTAGTGGAAAGAAAATGCCAGTGTAAATACACTGCTTAAATATAAAGCATCAAAAAGGATTTTTTTATGTACAACAACTGGCAAAGTGTAAACACAGAATGTTGATGTTTTTCATGTTTCTCTTAAAATGCTGAATCAAGTTCAGTGCCAAAGGCAGAGTGCCAGGCTATCGGCTTTGACAAGCTCAGCTGAAGTAAAGCCTGTCTTCCAAATGGGAAGGGCAAGGAGCCCAGAAAAATACCTCATCCCTGAAACTCATGAACACTTTAAGCACTTGACTTTTTCTTTATACTCATCAGCTTTGCAGCATATCTAGAGAAATTATTTTAATACATGAATATGCTTCTGCGAATCTTATAAATGTTCTTTGTATTTAGTAAACACCAGGCATTAAGTCAGTGGGGAGTATCCTTCTAACGTGAATGGGAAAAAAGAGATCTTTGAACCAACCTTTAAGCTCTTCCATTATTTAATCAAAATTAAGTTTTCAACATATAGTTTTCTTTAAGTTATACCTTGACTCTGTTTAGTACTATATTTTGAAGAACATCTGAAAACAAACACCAGGATATCGTAGAGGATAAGGAAAAATCACAGAATATGTTACTCTTGATGGCAGCTTATTAATGTCAAAAGAGAATCTGGCACAACAACAACAACAACAAAAGAGAATTTGGCACAAAGCAAATTTTAAAAAGCAAATGTAAAGATGGTATTTTTGATGGTAGATTTTTTTTAAAAACTTGAACATCCACCAAGAATCTTTTTCAAAAAGTGGAAAGGTCTTAATTTGGTCAATTTCCCATATAAGTAAAATCATTCTAAATTCAAGTGAAAAAATTTAAGAATAACATTAAATGACATAAGATAAAACTCAGCTGGGAATTTACAGTTTGCTGCAATAAAAGCTACTCCTATTAATTTAAGTGTACTGAGTTAGCAAATTCAACGAGGCTACACATCTCCAAACAATAATTGAATATTGAGAGCTCAATTAGCAAAACAGACCAATTATTTAGTAGAAGAGTCATCCCCTCATAACCACATTATCTCATCTCTCCATTTCCTTTCACTAAAGCACTGAGGCTTTTCAAAGTAATTGGACTCTCCAAATGAGGAACGGGAGAAGCCACCTTTACTGACAGGTCTTCATCAGCCAAAATGGGATTAAAAGGTAAAAGCTCATCTGCGTCAATCACATCCTTGATGGAGGCACGTAGTAGTGCAGTTTGTTTCACCGGCCCAGCTACTGGGCCAGTAAAAATGGAAAAGGAAAACAGAGTGGGAGGTAAAGAGAGGATCAGAAGGAAGAGGAGAGAAAAAGTAACTCCAGTCAACTCCAGACACCCAGAGCGAAACGGCATGTTGAAAGCAGCGGAGTCATCCCCAGACTTTGATTTGTATATTATCCAGGCCTGCTATGGTTAACATGTATAGAAATGGCATAGGATTCCCATTCATATGTTGCCAAAAGGCAAAAGTAAGCCCCCTGGAAGCAATCGCTAATCAGCAATTATGCTCAGGAATGTAAAGAGGAGGGTATGTTAAAGCAACCTAGCTAAGAACGGGCACTCGATCCATGATTTATAACAGACCAGTAACAAACAACGCCAATTCAATTTGTTTAACTGTCTGTGCCCCTCCTCAGGGAAGGGAAGACTTATAAATTTTGGTGGGCTGATAAATGATTTGTACTTAGTTGGAAGGCTGTGTTAAGTTGTGCATCATTATTTCCTCAGCTATCCCAACAGAAATGCCCTAAGCAAGTGGAATGCCTAGAATGTTCTTCCCATCTTATGCGTATGAACTCAGGCTAGCTTGAAATTTGACGAGGATGGTAAAGTAGACTAAACTATATAGGAATTACTGTAGCAGTGACCCTGATATACTAAATTTAGCAACGTTATAGTTCCAAATAAATTTTCTGATATCTGCTTATACACACAACCATTTATATTAGACATTTAAATAAACACATACTTTCTTCATTCAACAAGCATCTATCAAACATCTTCTAGGTGTCAGAAGAAGTACTACTTGCTAGGAATAAATAAACATCATTCTTGTCTTCAGAGAAGGTGCAAGAGAAAGGGAACTATAATTTATTGAGCATCTCCCATGTACCCGATGTGTATGATCACAACACTGTTGTGAAGCTGGTACTTTTTTCCCCATTTTACTGATAAACTAAGGTTCAAGGAAACTGCTTGTTTATTATTAATTACCCAGTTAAATAGCAAACTATTTCAACCAAGATCTGTCAAACTGCAAATTCCAAGCTGTCTCAACCAGATTGCCAATAGTTTCAGCAGAGAAGATGGGAAAGTAAACTCTTGTAATAAAAAATTTATAGTATAATGGAAATGTGTACAGTATAAAGCAATAGCAAAAATAGGGTAGTAAATCGTGCTTGGGGTAAAGGAAAAGGATAAAAGTCTGCTAGATCTTTTCCAAAGAGACAATATTTGAACTTTGTCTTTTAAAACAGACAGTAGCTCTCTACCACTATTGGAGCATACAGGGCTATGCCCCTAGTAAACCTTTGCAATTCCCAAAATACACCATATTCTTCACCCTATTTTCTCTTGGCCTATACTGTGTGCTTTATGAGAAATATTTCATCTTTGTCTACCTGGTGAATTCATACAATGAAAAATCTAATGGACCTACGGAAGTGAAAATTTATAGAAATCTGCCCAAAGATTTATTCATTCGGCAGATATTTATGAGTCCTCACTTATATTCTGAACATTTAAAGACAAGAACCAACAAATCCTTACCTGCTGAAAATCTAGTCAGGGAAATAGAAAATTAAAATGACAATTATAATAAAATACTATCTTAAAAGGAAGCACAAGAGATAGGACAGAACAGCAGAGGCCACCAAGGGAGTTTCCCCAGAGAACACCCTGATCTGCATCTTAAAGCCTAAGTAGTTGTTGATATGCAGAGAAAAAGAGAATTAAAACAAAAGAAACTTAACTTCTTGGTGTGTTTGTCTTGTTGGAAAATATCATTAAAGTCTTGGCAGCACTGCATTGAATTGTTAATTATGTAATGAACAAAAGAGTTGATTAAATGCATGAGACCAGCAAAGCGACACATACCGTAACAGTCCCATAGTGTAATTCATGTCTTCCCTATTCACCAGCCAGGAGACATCTGACAATGATGTGTTCATTGGAGGAAAGAAACTTCTGAACCTAAGACTACATCACACTCAATTTGCCAGCAATATCGATTTCCTGATACAATCTGCAAATGAAGAGAAATTTAGTTGACTGGCATCAAAGAGGAGAAATAATCATGACGACATTGACAAATGGAAAGATAACCCTATTCTCACCTGAAACACATGTATATGGGAAGAACTTTTCTAGAAAGGTTAGCCCAAGGAGAGGACATTTATTCCAGGTTCTGTGTTTTTCTCTTCCTCTTCCTCTCCTTCTCCCTTTCCCCCTCCCCTCTCTCTAACGCATATATAACATGCATATTACATATGCGTGTGTGTATTTACACACTCCTTTCCTTCTTCATAGTCACTGAATCACTGCAATGAATAGTAACTGGTATTGAACTATCTCAAATCAGGAACTGAGAGGGCAGTATCACTGATTTCCTCACTTTCCAATTTTCCCAACCAGAGATGTTAGCATTCACCTTATAGCTAAAAGGTCCTCTTTAGTACGTAGTGTATATGTTTTTAAAATCACAGATGACTCTTTTTTAAAATTCAATAGTAAATAATAAGAAACATTTGGGAGGCACTACCTTGTTCTACAATTTTACTTGCATTTATTTTAATCCACCCAACCACCCTATTAGGTAAGTACCACTATGATCCCCATTTTACAAATAAGGACCTGAGCTACAGAGAGGTTCAGTGACTTGCCAAAAGTCACACAGCGTTCACAAAGGGAAAAAAATGGTCAGAAAAAAATTGGCCCTGATGCTCATTGCCTTTCCCACATACTAAGTTTGCTGAAGAGAAGTATAGGGACTTTGTGCTTTTTAAGGGGTTAAAAAGGAAAATGACAAACAGTATTCTAGAAAGATAGACAATGTGTAGCCTAACAACAATAATTTCCTTTGGATTTCTCTTATCACTACCTAATGTTAAGCATTTTAATTTTCAACATCTCAGTCCCGAATAGCTTCTGGCTCCTACACCTGAATTATAAGAACAAGCCTGTAATTCGCCTACCTTTGCAGTGAGGAATAGCTTAGCTTTGAGGCTTCTCACCTTTGGGTTTAGATTTTCAAATATGAGGATCTTACTTCCATTTTTTAGTGTTTTTTACTATCAGTGAATACTATATTATTTTTCTGATCAAGCACTCTTCTAAATAAGTGTGCAAATTTATTTGCAAAAACACCAGTGTGTTATGACTATGGTAACACCATTTCAATTATATTATAAATATCTTCATCAAGTAACGATTCTGTATTCAGGTCTATGCCAACAAAGTAAGGTATAGTTATAACTCAGTAAAATTCAAAAAAGGGAAGGGAATGAATAACATATGACTGCTAGAAGTGCTAAGCAAAAATATGCACATTCTGCTTAAGATATCCAGATAATTGCTTCAAATCTTTGTTTTCGTTGCTGACATAGACCTGCCCCATATCTCTAAGATCACTTCATAAGATTTTTCATGAAACATCAATGATAAAATTCTCATTATTTATGCATATTTTTAGATGTTTAAGCAAAAGGTAAAAATGAAAAGCCTCAATTTTAGGATTTTGGAAAGAAAAAGCTAAGTCATCCAATTAAACAAGAGGTTTATTTTACATTGTTATATGTTAATAATGTGACATCTTGTTTATTTAGAAAAAAATGTTCAATTATCAACTAGGCACTAAGCAACAGTACAGAATTTAAAATCTGGAAGACTTTCCATAGGAAACTGAATCTTAATAAAGTGCTGGTATATTTTCCCTTATAATTTTAGCACCAAAGTATATTATATACTCCCCAACATCTTCCGAGTACTCAGACCCACATTCCTACTGATGTTCCTCAGAAAGACAAACTGAGACACAGGCTGGCAGCTTCCTGGAAAGATGAAAGAGACTTTGGAGCCCAAGCTGTGCATCTGGCCAGATTCCAGGTGAGTGGTTTCTTCCTGAGATGAGGCTGAGTCAGCCAGGAATAGCCCAGAGGCAGGAACAGTGAATGGCAAATAAGTAAAATGCAGTAAAATGACTGAAGATAAAGGGAAAACATAATATTTGATCTCTAATTTTATACCAAAGACTTGTTAATTATGAAAATCTGGTCCTTTGATTGTGTTTGTTGCATTTATGTTCAGAAGTGGTTCAAGGGAATGAGAAATGTGTGTTACAGAGCAAAACTCAATGAGTTTTCTTCATTTCTTCAGCATCCTTTCCTCTTAAAATGAAAAGATACTCATTCTGAGAAGCAAACATAAAACTGGTTTATAGGAGTAGGCCCATGGTGCCAGAAAAGAGTTTGCCTCATTTTCCAAAATAGCTGTTAAAAAATCATCAGTATGTGTCTTAGTAAGAGTTCTCCAGAGAAACAGAGTGGTGCATATATACGTATATATAAAGAGCTTTATTATAAGGAATTGGCCACACAATTATGGAGGCTGACAAGTCCCAAGATGTGCAGTCAGCAAGCTGGAGACCCAGAAGAGACACTAATATAGTTCCTTTCCATAGGCCTGCAGACTTGAGACTGAGGAAGAGCCAATGCTTCAGTCCAATCCCAAAGGCCAGGGAGAAAAGAAAGTTCCAGCTCAGGGAAGACAAGCAGGAAAGTCCTTCTTATTTGCAGGAGAATCAGTTTTTTTGTTCTATTCAGGCCTTCAACTGATTGGATGAGGCCCACCCACATTAGGGAGAGCCATTGGCTTTACTCAGTTTATTGTTTCAAATCTTAATATCACCCAAAAATACCCTTAGAGACATACCCAGAATAATGTCTGACCAAATGTCTGGGCAGCCCATGGCCCAGTCAAGCTGACAAATAAAATTAACAATTACAGCATGGTAGAACACAGGAAAAAAAAAAAAAAAAGACAATGAATCATTTATTCAAACCTTTTTCTTTTTTTAATTTCTGAATGCTGAGCTACCAGCATTTCAAAGGATTGAAGCTAGAATCAGATCATATGTATGCCTTGACTCACAGAACTATGTAAATTACACCACACTAGCTTTCAGAAAAAGTATACTCAAAACTTGAAATGGTCCCTTGTCCTTTTCTCTTTCTTTTTTGCTTTGTTCTCATTAAACATAAGAATACTTTCTTTAGCAATTTGAAACTATTTTAATCAGTTTTCTAAATTCACATTGACCATCTTTTTAAACTCAGAAAATAAAAACTATTGACAAACAATCTCATTAGACTGCTCCCAAACATCTCCTCTCACTAAGAAAGATAAAGTGCACTCTAACGCCACATACAACAAATGCTTGAGTTTAGTCTGAGGCGGTCTGTTGTTCCAAAGAGATCAAGCAGCTCACAGGAGACAGAAAACCAATTTCAAAAACAAATGATGCAAACCCATGTGAACAAATGTCTTTATCTTTCTCTTCCCTGTATGATAACAGTAAGCTATCTTATGAGAGGCGAAGTAGGCCACGGCCATGCTGACGTGAAGGAACAGGCCCACAACTCAGATTGCTGAAATGTTACCTTCATGTGTTCAGGCTTCTACAGACGCAATCATCACTTCTTAAAACTGCCTGAGAATCACTGGCCAGCCTAGAGAACCCTTGTGCAATCTGGACCTGGGATCTGCTGCCCCTTTCTATGCGCCACCACTAGCAATGGTGACACTGGCGAGAAAAGAGTAAGCGTAGCTCTAACTCAGTAACCCCCACCCCATAAATTCCCTCACGTTCACCCAGGGCTGACCGTGCCTGGGCTCCCGCATCAGCATTCATTCTGAACTTACTGCACAGACACTGAAAGGCATCAGCTCTTAGGATGAAATAAAGTGCCACAGGATGCCCAAAAGAGGAGGATGGTGTTTGCTAATGTTTGTATATTTTGAGGAATCGGAAGAAGGCACAGCCTTATTCCTTACGTGGACATGAAAAAACATTTTCAACAAATTCCCCTTCACATGGTCTAGGGGGTTCTTCATCATGGGGTTGGCATCGGCTCCAGCCCCATCTCAGGGAATCTCACTGTCCCCTTCTCCACTCCCACCACATGGGCCCTGCTCCTTCCCACCTCAGGGCCTCTACACGCTGTGCCTTCTGCCTGGAAGGTCTGTCTCTCCATTTTAAATATTCCCTAATGGTATTTTTTCTTGTCTGTAATTTGAATTTTTCTCTGCAGCTTCTATATCAGGGCAAATATGACTTTAGTACTTGTTTCTATTGGGAGTGGAGGGCAAATACCTTCCTGGGAATCAGAAGGAAATGATTTAGGATCATCACTGCCCGACAGGAAGAGAAAATGAAAAGACAAGTCTGAGGGGAAGAAGGAAAACCCTACACAATCCTCCAACATAGCCCCAGAGTCAAACGGGGAGACGGGGGCAAGGAGAGGAGAAATTATGATTGTAAAAATATGCAAATAGTTCCATAGAATTCTAGAATAAGGGAGTTTGCTTGCATAGCCCGACACAGCCTCCAAAGACACATGCCTTTCAGAGGAACCCTGAGAGTGTCATGGGGCCATATGGAACACGATGCCTCAATGACAAGAACAGAAATGACTGAGGGGAGGGGCTAGGTAGATGGGCCTGAAATTGCTCCCCATTTCCTCTCAGCCTGTGCATGACATTTAGGGGATCCAGAATTCCCTCTGTGACCTCCTGGTGGATTCAGAAGACAGCTAAAGCTACAAGTTCACCATGAAAGCTGTGATCCTCTAGCAGAAGGACACATGTTCAGTTCCCCAAACCAGGAATGGAAAAGGAGAGCTCTGGGAGTCTGCAGTACCAGTGAGAAGTGGTGGTCGGCCTATCTGGGAGCAGTTACTGTGGACTGTCCGTGCTGAGGGAGGATGGTACAGGTAACACCAGCCATCAATAGATCAGCCACAAGGGCAGCAAGGACAGAGAACATCGCCCAAAGAGCTGGCAAGAGGTCAGAGGTCAGCAGGAGCCAGAGAGCCCCACTCCCCATTGCTATCATGTTCTATAAGCTTCCTCTGGGTCCTGAATACTGGCGGGAGATGGGACTCCGGTGGCGGTGGTGGTGGAGGTTAAGATACAGGCTGGAAGCAGAGGGAGGGATGTAAAAAGGCCAGAGGGGAAGATGCAGAGAAACTGAGCAATGACCCAAGAGACTGAACTCACCAAAGAAAGACGAAGTTTTAAACTTTAAGAGACTTGAACATGTTCAGCAACAAGACCAAGGTTTTTTTCTGTTGTTGATAACAGCGGCCAACACGCAAGTCAAAATCAGCTAGGGGAAAGAAAGAAAACGTAGGTGGCAAATAATTTCTCATGTGTAAATTTCACCCCAGATCTTACTGGAAACCCTATTCAAGTGTGTTAAAAATCTATGCGGGACATATTACCTTGTACATGGGTGATTTACAAAACCTAGACTTGAAACACAGCTATCCTCAGAACAGTGAGGTGACCCAGTTTAAGGAAAAAAGCAGACATTAATTACAATCAATGTAAAGACAAAAAGGAGGGAGGGAGGGAGGAAGGAACGAAGGAGAAAGGGTGGAGGGATGAGACAGAAGAAAGGAGGAAGGGACACAGGAAGAGGTCAGGAAGATGGAAGAAGAGGAAATGGAAGGAGGATAGGGGATAAAAGGAGAGGAAAAAGGGAAGGGTTGGGGGATGGGAGAACTGGGGAAATGTTGGTCAAAGGGTACAGACTTGCAGTTAGAAGATGGACAAGCTCTGGACATTTAATACACAGCACTGTGATTAGAGTCGACAATACTGCATTATGTACTTCAAAGCTGCTAAGAGACTAGAACATAAATGTTCTCACCACAAAAAAGAAATGATAGTTATGTCAAGGGATGGAAGTGTTAGCTAATGCTATGGTGGTAATAATATTGCAAAATATACATGTATCATATCAACACATTACATACCTTAAACTTAGCGTTGTACAGCAATTATAGCTCAATAAAAAAATTAAAAGACGGCTGGAGTGTGGGTCTCCATAATAGGGCTGCACTACCGGCCAACCACAACCTAAAACCTGTTCTGTGTCTGAGAAAATGAAGTTCCCTCAGTTTAAGCGCTGTTTTGAGTTGCAGCTGAATTCATGTCTTAACCAACACAATAGTGTTGACCTCTCATTGACTTTTGTACCCAATCAAGAGTGTCATCAGTGTCCACAGCCATGCATGGCAGTCAGGGTGTGTGGATTTTATCAGTCCTGGGCGGCGCAACAGAAAGCGAAAGGCAAGGAGTTAAATACGATGTCTGAGCCTGAATTCACTGAACAATGAGTTTTATTCTATCATTTTCTCATATTAGTGAAGCCAGATCATTTTAGGGGTTTTTGTATTCTTTCTAGATGCGACATAATTCTTTAGAAGATGAAAGCAAAATAATTTAACAGTCCACTAACTCTGACTTTCTCCAAGCAGTTGGTCATTTCCTTTCTTGTTACTATTATTATGACTGTTATTACTATTAAGATATAAAGTTCTTATTAAATTTAATACGTTCAAAATGTTAAAACTATGCACTTTCAATTATCACCGCCATTTAACAGATTTTTTTAATTGAGACCCAAAGAAGCTAAATTGTATCTAAGCTCATCCCTTAGAAAATTTCAAATGTGTTCAAAACACAAGACTCTTGGATGCTGGTACCTGGATCCTGGGTTTTCCTTATTCAAAGAATACCTGAAAAGGTTTTTTTTTTAAATATATTTTAAGCAATTCGTATGAAGCTCAGTTCAGTCTGAGCATTTTCCCCCATATTACTAGTCATTGGTGGACATGCCTTTTACATTCATTGAACATGATTTTTTTACTTTCTGTTTTTTTGGTTTTTGTTTTTGTTTTTTTGAGAGAGAGAGAGACCGAGAGAGTGGGGTAGGGGAAGGGACAGAGGGAGAGGGAGAGAAAGAATCTTAAGTAGACTCCACACCCAGCACAGAGCCTGACACGGGGCTTGATCTGACGACCCTGAGATCATGACCTGAGCCAAAATCAAGAGTCGGATGCTTAACCAACTGAGCCGCTCAGTTGTCCCTTAACTTTCTGTTTATCAGGATGCTCACTACACATATATATCTTATATATTTAAATGATTTGAATTTTTCCTATCCATGATCTGCTCTGGCCCTAGAACTTTCTAAGCTTAAAAGTAATAGAGGACATCACAATAGAAATAGTAGATATAATTATCTACATTGAAAGTCTAAAATTATTTTATTCACTAACAACATATGAAAAGCAAGCAAAAAAAAATGAGAGAAAAATCCTTATTTTAATATTCACATTAAAATATTTACATTAATATAGCAGGAAACATGGCATTATCCATAATAGACAAATAACTCATAAAATCAATTTTAAAAACACAAAGACCACACGGGATAAGTGGGCAAAAGAAAGAACAGATGCCTCACAAAATAGGACATCGGTTTGTGAAAAAAATATTTACTCAACATAGTAGGAACTTCTGGTTCCTGCCCATATGGCAACTTAACATGGGGCTTCTGGCTCCCTCTGTAAAATTAACCCTGGAATAACTATTGAAGTAAGAGGGAAAAGTGTATTTCAGAAACTAACCTTTCCATAGTGACACTAAGCTGATTCCAACGATGTGTTGAGGGGAAGTAGTTGTATAAAGCTTAGGACAGAGGGCGGCTGAAGGAGATGTGGGAGGATATGTTAGAATACAACTCTCTGAGGACCTCGTTGGCCTCTCCTGTGCTGTTTGGGACGATCATTTCCTACACCTGCACCATAAACATCACTGGCAACCTTTCAGATGTCAGTACCCATGTCCCAAGGTATTATCTATCACAAGATTGCAAATTCCCCATCAGGATGTGTATTATATATAAACAGGTGCCCACAGAGCTGTGCCCCCCCACCCAGACATTCACTTTTACCCCCTCCCTACCCAATCCCCTGGAGCAGATGAGTAACAAACTGAGCAGGTAGCCTCCCAGCGCTGTTTCTCCTTGAAGCTTTACAGGAGGCAAATGGGAGTAATCTAGGAGTAATCACAACTAGGTCCGCCGTGCCCAAGGCTCTCGCACTGGGGTTCATCGCCTCCACCCTCCTCAAGTTTGCCAAACCAGCGAACACTGGAAGCCAGTCTTCAACCCTTTCTTAACTCATTACTAAACACAATAACTCATCTTCAAAGTAAGAAGTATTAAGTATCTCAATGAAATTTTTTTAAACTGGATAAAATATGCCAACTGATCTTTTTTTTTTTTTTTCCAAAAAAGTAGGCCAAAAACTTAAAATAAGCTTGAACATGTATTGAGACGCTAAAGAAAGAGTCACCCAAATTTAAATAAAAGACTATGGATTGAGAGGTCCTCCAAGTGAGAGAGAAGGGAAAGTGCTACGAAGACATATCAAAGTTAATAAGGCAAGTTTAAGTGCTTCCAGAAAAGGTAGATCTTGGGGCGCCTGGGTGGCTCAGTCGGTTAAGCGTCTGCCTTCGGTTAAACATCTGCCTTCAGCTCAGGTCATGATCTCAGGGTCCTGGGATTGAGCCCCACATTGGGCTCCCTGCTCAGTGGGGAGCCTGCTTCTCCCTCTCCCCCTGCTTGTGCTCTCTAGCTCTCTGTCAAATAAATAAAGTCTTAAAAAAAAAAAAAAAAAAAGGAAAAGAAAGGGTAGATCTTTTACAAACAAACAAGATTCACCTTGCCATCAGACTTCTCAACCACCTTCTCTGGATGTAAGAACACAAGTGAGAAATAAATTATTAAATCTTAAAAGAAGTTTAAACCTACAAATCTATATGTAGTATATCATTTACATATAAGAGTTTAAAAAAAACAGTATGAGAGCAAAAAAAATAAGTTCAGGTATATGCCCTCAGATTTACTACCAAAAAAGCCCACACTGAAAATATTTTTGCAGGAAGTATTCAAATAACACAAACACACACACACACACACACACACACACCCCACAACCTAGCAGAGACTGCAAAAAGTATAGAAATTAGAGTTTCAATATCTTGGTAAATTGACTACTATGTTTTTAAAGATAAGATCAGGGGCACCTAGGTGGCTCAGTTGGTTAAATGACTGCCTTCGGCTCGGGTCATGATCCCAGGGTCCTGGGATTGAGCCCCGCATTGGGCTCCTTGCTCAGCAGGGGCTTGCTTCTCCCGCTCCCTCTATCTGTTACTCCACCTGCTTGTGCTCTCTCTCTCTGTGTCAAATAAATAGATATAAAATCTTTAGAAAAAATAGAATAAAGCTAAGATCAGAGAACAGGAAAAGAGGATACGCAAATAATACCCCCAAAATTGATTGAGATAGGGCTGGAGAATAATTGGGAAAATAACAATCATCTTCAAAAAAAAACTCCAATAGATATGAATAGGTAATTAAAAATGCACACATGCATACAAAAAGCTAGCAAGCATATCACAAGATGCTAAAAATCATTGATATTCAGAGAAATGCAAATTAAATCACTGAGACAATACATATTTTAGCCTGGAAAAATTAGAACACCAAGTGTTGATGAAGATGTAGGTATACAGAAAACTTATTGTATTCCTTTTAGAAATAAATTCTATGGTTCTATTTAGTCAGAGTAACTACAGCAAACACAACACTCAAAAATTCCAGAGAAATTTACAAGAACTTCCATCTGGAAGACATCCAATATAAACAGGGTCATATCAAAGACACGCAGGAGCTAACATAAAGGAATTCCATTGATCAAAGACAGGCAACTGGAATATCAAAAATAATATAAACTGTATATGAAAGTGCATTCATGCATCGTGAAATTAGAAAAAGCAAAACACCTCTTTGGTCACCATTAAAGATTATTCAGGCATTAACTCATCAGAAAAAGTGAGAAATACAGGGAAAGAATCAGCTCTCATCTGTACAAACTCTTGTCAGGAGAAACCAAACTGTTAGTGAGGGAAAGTTCCTGGTGGATCACCAACACAGAAGGGAAGGTAGAATTAGAAAATTAACATTTTGTAATCCCTAACAAAGTTATGGAATTAGCCAATCCTCATCAATGGATGTTAAAAGGATTAAAAAGAAAGATTGAGGGAAGCTCTATTGGGCTGACACCTGATCTATCTTAACATGGCTAAACGTGGGCAACCAGATGGTCCGGGCTTCTGACTGCAATGCAGTAAGGAGGAAACAACACGAACTATGACATATCCTTGACAAAAAGAAATTGAACCTGACTCCAACCAAGTCTCTAGATACAACTACTAGTTTAGAGTAAATATAGGGGTAAGGGGAAGAAAAACAAATCATGATGAATCAATCAGTCAAATCAAGAATGTGGAACACACTATCGGACAAATAACCTAGTCTCTTTCCAAATAAATGACATAAGAAGTGGGGGTCTGGGAGCTTCTTAGAAATAAAATGAGATTTAACATGCATAACAACCAAATGCAGTGTTGGCTTCTATTTTAACAAACCAACTGTAAATAAAATATTTGTTGAGACAGTTGGAGATATTAGAATATAAACTGAGTATTGCATAAATTAAGAAATTATTGCCACCTTTTTAAGA
This sequence comes from Ursus arctos, assembly GCF_023065955.2. Classification (NCBI taxonomy): domain Eukaryota; kingdom Metazoa; phylum Chordata; class Mammalia; order Carnivora; family Ursidae; genus Ursus; species Ursus arctos. The sequence continues at coordinate 30,083,495 of NW_026622985.1, read as the reverse complement.
TATGATAATGGTATTTTAGTTTCATAAAAAAAATTATCTGATATATATATTGTGATTAGTGCCAAAACTTGTGCATTTGTTATACTGTTTCCTCTATATCTATGTGTGTTGGAAAATAATCATTAAAAGTTTGTTGTTGTTGTTATTGTTGTTTTTGAATAATAAAATCAAAGGGGTTCCTGGGTGGCTCAGTCAGTTAAGTGTCTGCCTTTGACTCGGGTCACGATCCCAGGGTCCTGGGATGGAGCGCCACCTGAGACAGGCTCCCCACTTAGACAGGAGCCTGCTTCTCCCTCTTCCTCTGCCACTCACCCTGCTTGTGCTTTTTCATTCTCTCTCTCGCTCTCTCTCTCAAATAAAATAAGTAAAATCTAAAAATAATAATAATAAAATTAGAAGTGGTACATCAATTTGGTAGCTTCATACGTTATCCAAAAATGGCATTTTTATCAACTTTAATAATGTGGTGAAATGTGTTTTCTATAATGATATGCCTTTTAAAAAGGCTGAAAACAAGGGGCGCCTGGGTGGCACAGCGGTTAAGCGTCTGCCTTCGGCTCAGGGCGTGATCCCGGCGTTATGGGATCGAGCCCCACATCAGGCTCCTCCACTGTGAGCCTGCTTTTTCCTCTCCCACTCCCCCTGCTTGTGTTCCCTCTCTCGCTGGCTGTCTCTGTCTCTGTTAAATAAATAAATAAAATCTTAAAAAAAAAAAAAAAGGCTGAAAACAAAATTTTAGTATGTTCTCACATAAGAGCCCAAAAAGAAATCTAAAAAGTATTCCACCTTCATTTGGTAGGATAATGAGTAATATTTTTTATTTTTTTATATAATTCTCTATAGTTTCCATTATTTTCAAATTTCTAACTTTTATCATGAAGAAACACTTTTAAGAATAGCCTCCTTTTTTTTTTTCCTCATTGGAATGAATGAAGATTGTCAAATCAGGATTTTATTTCTGGAATTTCCTCTCTCTCAAGAGCCATATACTTTTAAAAAATCCTCATCACAGCAAAATACCTGTGTTTCACTGACCTTTTTGGAACAGGATTTTCTAACGTCTCAGCTACAAGTCAAAGCACCTTTTTAAAAATCCTTTACTGAGTATATTGAGCTTTAAAATTGCCTGCTCATTTCCTCCCACATTTCTATTACTTCATAGAGCAAACCAGTTTTCCATAGTAGGTGACTGAGCTACTGAACCACAATGTCTAAACACTAATACCTGAGACACCAAAATTGCAATACAACTGACCCTTGAATACATGTTTGAGCTGCAGAGGTCCACTTAAACCCAGATTTTTGGGGCGCCGAGGTGGCTCAGTCGGTGAAGGCTCTGCCTTCAGCTCAAGTCATAATCCCAGGGTCCTGGGACTGAGCCCCACATGGAGCTCCTTGCTCAACAGGAAGTCTGCTTCTCCCTCTCTCTCCCTCTGCCTGTCATTCCCCCTGCTTGTGCTCTCTCTCTGTCAAATAAATAAATAAAATCTTTTAAAAAACAAAATAAAATAAACCCAGATTTTTTCCCATACAGAGTACAGTACTATATTTTCTCTTCCTTACAATTTTCTTAATAAAATTTCATTTCTCTAACTTTATTGTAAAAATATAGTATATAACACACATAACATACAAAATATGTGTTAACTGTTAATGTTATTGGTAAGGCTTTCAGTCAACAGTAGACTACTGGTTAAATTCAGGGGGGGTGTCAAAAGTTATACATGGATTTTCAACAGTGTAGGGGTTGGTACCCCAACCCCAACCTCAAAGGGGTCAGCTATAATTTTTTTTAGTCAGTATCATCTTTTGAGTCCTAGCTATATGACTAACATACCATGATTAAAATGTTATGTAAAATAGTAAACATGCCATCTGATAGAAATCTGCTCCTTCATCAAGAAATCATGTCAATTAAAACTTAAAATATACCTCAGGAGGGAGCACTTTTATTTAGTTGTCTGAAGACCTTTCAGCAATGTTGGCAGGGCACCTAGTGAGAGAATCTGCCATTCCCTTAGCCAAAGAAGTCCTGGCCTTCAACAATCCTTTTCTTTTGCTAGTAACTTCCTCGCCCGGCCTCCTTTCCGATAAACACCTTCCGTGTTGTGTGACTCCACTGGAGCATCTCTCTAATTGCTAGACGGGATGCTGCCCAATTTGTGAATCACTTGATAAAGCCAATTAGATCTTCAAATGAACTCATTTGAATTTTTGTTCTTTAACAGACTGTAGATGGCAGTGGGTGTGTGAAAATTTATAATAGGATATTATTTATGTTAGTCAAAACGTACACATTTTACCTGCACTATAAATTCTCCTTTCTAGGCTGCCAGAGGAGAGAAAGAAAGGCATTAGCTAAAACACTAGCTGAAAATATTAAGGCATTAGCTAAAATATTATACATGATAAAAATGTTATTTAATAATACATATCACGTTATATATATATATATTAAGGGGAAAAATTAGCTTAAGAGAGAATGAGGGAGAAAAGTGCCTAGAATACTGAGAAAATAGTAAGTTCAGCCCTAAGTCAGAGAGGAAAAAAAAGCAAAACAGTTCTTGTTACTGATTTGGTTTGAACAACTGTCTCAAAATATAGGCTTCTGGTTTTCATTTCATATGTCAAATGCTGCTCTTTGGAGGGGTCTATTAGGGTGTTCTGAGACCTAATTTCCAATTGGCGGGTGAGGGGGCAAAGGGGGTTGCCTACACCAAAAAAGTAATTGTTCTGACATCAGCTGGGTGTCCTACAATTCAACTCAATTCTGACACTATCTATCCAGAGATAGCATCAGATCCCACAGATGAAGCGTTCAATTCTACAAGACAGTCCCCACTTGACTATAAATCAAAGGTTCCCACAACCCCCTCCTCAAGTTCCATTAATTTGCTAGAGCAGCTCATAGAACTCAGAGAAACATTTTATTTACTGGATCACCAGTTTATTACAAAAGCATACAATTCAGGAACTGCTAGGTGTAAGAGAAAGGTAAGGTATGGAGCTCCCATGTCCTTTCAAGGTACCCTTCTCTCCCCACATTTCCATGTGATCACCTATTATTATTTATATATATTTTCATTATATATACACACACTATTTATATACTATTATTTCTTACCCAGAAGCTCTCTGAAATCTGTCTTTTTGGGTTCTGATGGAGGCTCCATTACCTAGGTCTGATTGATAAAAATCATTGCCCACTGGACATAGAACTCAACTTCCAGCTTCCAGCCCCTCTCCACTCCCCAGAGGTTCAGGGTGATACTGAAGTTCCAATCCTCTAATCACTGGCAACAAGCCCCCATTCAGGTGCATTCTAAAAATCACCTCATTTACCCAGCAAAAGGCTTTATTGCTCTTATCACATAGAAAATTCCAACAGTTTTAGAAGCCTTGTGCCAGAAATGGAAACAAAGACCAAATATATAATTCTATGTATAAATCACAATATTACAGGGAATATAAAAACCATAAGTGATTCAACTCGGTGAGACCACTTTGTGAGACATTTTTACCTTGTCTCCTTCCCTCCCAGAATTGTTCTGAAATTTTTGTAGTTTCTGCAGCCTTTGAGCCCAATAGTAAGGAACACACACACAGGCATCTTGCCCTTCCCCTCCCTATTTTTATTACCCTTCTCTATAAAAAGAAGAATGGAAGGGGGATTTTACAGGGCTTAACAATGCTTAAAGAAAGCTAAATCTTCATTCCCAAGCAGTAGAGGAGCAAAGGGTCATTTCGAAAGGAAACTGTATGCCCTATTTGGGATTATGGATTTTGAATTCAAATCCAGTTCAGGAGGACATAGAATATCTTTAAGTCAAAAGAGATGGGCAACCCAAGAAATCATATACCTTGCTTATAAGTATGTACTTTGATATGGTTTGGGATGTTTTGTTTTGTTTTTGTCTGTGGTTTAATTTGGTTTGATGTCCATGTGGGAAACAAAGGCAAAAGAAAAAATTGAATTTCCTTACTCCTTACAGCCCATTGACAAGTCCTTGAAACAAGCAGAGTGACCTTCCTCTAGGAACTCAGGGGCCTCAATGTTATTACATTGCTAAGGGCAAGAGTCAATCTTAGCCAGACCCCCAGGATCCTGTAAGTCTTCTTTAACATATAAAAATTCCTTTGGAAACTTTCTCTCTACCCTCCCCCGCCCCCAGATATATGATGGCAATCATCCCCCAAGTATATGGCCCACTGATATACATCTGAAGGGTGTCATGACTAGGGTTTTATTAGACAGTAATAAATGACCTCCTCCTAACAATAGCTAGCCCCCTCAAGGTCCTGGAAACCTTGCTTCCAAAATTCCTTAGAGATTTATGTTATCCCTAACTCCTTCCCAACTTGAAAGTGTATGATCAGTCACTTGTCACAACCCCAGCTCTGTTCTTTCTGCACACGGGGTCCTATCCCCGTGTTTTAATAAAACCACCTTTTGGCACTGATGGTGTCTCAAGAATTCTTTCTTAGCTGTCAACTCTGAACCCCAACATTTTCCTACATCAGGTGTGACACTGTATAACGTGGTTTGGTTTATTTTTAATAAGAGGTTTATTCTTTATCTTTGGAATGGTCACTTAAGGAGTTTAAATACAAATTTAGAATAAACATGCATCCACTCTTTGAATTAGGGTGTACGTGAGGGCTGCTACTACCTTACCCTTATACTCAGAAATTACCGATAAGGCAAAATAAGGCCAATCTGTGGGACCCAAGAATCTTTTAGAATTAAAAAGCATTTAAAGCCTAATTTCTACTCTCTGAAATTTTAAAGCAGAGCAATTTTTTCAGGATGTATTAGTTAAACCTGACCATAGTTTGGAATCAGTGTATGGTTATGGGACCCTTAAAATAATATGACCATCAAGGCTGGTGACACTGGTTTCATACTAAGATTACAGAGGAAGAGCCGATTTCAGAACAGTGCAATTCTAATGCTGGAAAACCTTCAGGGTCCAGCCAGCCTGGTGTGGTGACTAGGAACAACAAGGAAAAATGGCTAAACATGGCTAAAGAACTGTGGTCCTGGGAGAATGAGTGTTGAGGCCTTTAGGCAGTGCTTATAATGTGGCAGGGGGGTTCTGGGTGGAGTTCAAACTTTTCCCATAGAAGAACCACACCTGGACTAAGTGTCCATGGGACCACAGAGACTTGGCATCAACAGTGACACCGCGATTAAGTGAGTTCTCATGTTCCTGGAGCAATATGGCAAAGGAGACCGTGCTCCTGATGCAAATGCTAGACACCATGCTAGTATAAAGTTTAGGGGTCAATGAAGCATCTGTGACAATATGAGGAGTAACTGCATTTGTTGTTTTAAGTTTGAGAAGCAGACCACATTGATCATACACATAATTTCAACTATTCAGGAGTCCTCAGTATTATTTTTTGGACATAAACTGAGACTATCCTTGACTATAATTATTGGCTTTCACAACTACTGGGACGTGAATTCTACATATGATGACATAATTTATAGTATAATACACCAGCTGACTCGAATGAATTAATATTGGTAAAGACTGGAAAGTCCTACATAAGCTTTTGCTATTATTTGCTACATTTGTTTTTTCATGCTGTTATGGGTTGGAAGAAAACTGCCCATAATGCTCAATTAAGTCTTTGATGTGTTTTAAAATAGAAAGTCATAGAAAACCATCCATTGTGCTCTATTTTGCATGTGCTGGTGAATATTTTTATTACTGATACAAGTGGAATTGAATATGATATATATTCTGATACATCAGTACCACTTAATAAAGTTTCATTCCATGAACTATTTGATGACAGGCACTGAAAAAAGTACAAAAGATTTTAGGCTACTTATGCTTTTAAAATGCACTAAAAATGTGTTAATAGTAGTAAGAAGCAAGCTTCTTACAAATTTTAAATAACTTACCCTGGAAAAATAAAACTATTTTTGGACTATTACACCTATGAACCACCTTTACAATCCTAAAATGGATGTAACATTTGTGTTCTAGATAAAAGGTTTCATCATTTATTGAAGTCTTAAATTGTTATACACAGACCTAGTTTTTAAATGGTTTTCCATTGACAGAAGACTATTATTTCTCAGAAGTTTCTGAATGTTTGATAATTGTAAATAAGGCCCAGTCTAGTTATTTTGAAATGCTACTCCAATCTAAGAAAAATTGTCCTAGAGTATTTGAGATTCCTACAGTCATACACACAAGAAGAAATGTTCGGTATTTTCAGTAAAAACAAAAGGATTTTATTTTTATTAACTAAAAAATATTTTTGCTATTACCATAGCTTGTCTTCTATATGAATTTGTAAGGTTGATCTTAAAACTGAAGTCCATACACAGGGTAAAGAATGATATCTACGTAACAATTAGTAAGATACATTTGAGAATAAAGAAACGTTTCCAACCAAGATAAATTAACTTTATCTTCTTTCCCAGAAAATGCACAATTCTACCAAGAAGAAGAATGTCACTGAAATCAATAAACAGTTCTTAATTTTCTCTAACTGGAGGGGCAGTGAGCGCTACTCTCCTGCATAAACTTTACTATAGAGTTCCCTTTTAGGCTCCCTGCCCTTATTTGTGTCCCTTGACAAACTTCTTAGCCACACAGGTAAAATGTCTAAAATGAAAATCTGATCATGCCTCTCCTATTTCTAGTCCGTCACTGGACTCCAGTTCCCCACAGAACAAAATCCAAATTCTCCAGCATTACATGCAGAGCCCATTACAATACAGACGGATGGACTGATTTTCCAAACTTAGCTCTGCTACTCCTTTCTCACGCTTTCTGCTCTAGCAATTCAGAACAGCTTACAGCATCTGAAGCATGCCATATTGTTTACACGTTCACATCATCGTCCACATCATCGGGCAGCTCCTGTCATTTGCAAATCATGTTGCCTCTCCTGGAATGCTCCCCTGTTCATGCTCTTGCCCCAAGCCACACTCATACACACACCTGTGTTCTGTCTGGACCTTTCCTTTTCCAATTTCAAAATCCAATTCAAGAGCTGCCTCTTTCCAGGGGCGCCTTAGGTGGCTCAGTCATTAAGCGTCTGCCTTCGGCTCAGGGTGTGATCCCAGTGTTCTGGGATCGAGCCCTGCATCAGGCTCCACCACTGGGAGCCTCCTTCTTCCTCTCCCACTCCCCCTACTTATGTTCCTTCTCTCGCTGCCTGTCTCTCTCTCTGTCAAATAAATAAAATCTTAAAAGAAAAAAAAAAAAAGAGCTGCCTCCTTCCAAAAGGGTTTTACTGTCAGTTGCCCTTCTGGTAACTCGAAAGAGAAATAATCATTCCCTGCTCTATGTAACTCCGTTTCCTCTAGATGCATTTCTTATTGCAGTTTTTCAGGCGCTAATAAGTATACTCTTTCTCCTGCATCAGATTATTAGCTTCTTAGAGGCAGAGCCTGTGCCTGATTTGTATTTACCCAGGAGCACATGGAAGGCACTCCGTCATAGGTCTGCTTGATTGGCTAGATACAAAGGAACCTTTAAAGAATATTTTCTTGCTTGTGTTGGCTTCCAAGTCACAAAAGAACTCTGAGCCCTCAGTAGGCCTTGTTCTGTAACTGATGAAAGGCTTTTATCAATACTGAGCCATTGAACAAAGAAGCTTTTTCTGAAAACATAAGAACCATCTTCACTTACTTAAATTTCCAAAAACTTGCAGTAGCAAACCTACCAATGGCCTCTGAGCAAATTACACAAACCTATTTCCATTTCTGAACTTCTTGTAATTTCTAAGGGCAGATGCAAGGAGAGAAATACAAACGCTTCAGATAAAGGTTGTGAGCCTGCTTTAAATCACTTAGAAGCTCTGCTCTATGGGGCAAAAAATCATATTGAAACAAAATATTTTTACCAAGAACGGAATTTCTAAGATACTACATCCTTCAAAGTGACAACATAATGGGAAATTATGACCCACCAAACTCAGAGGAGCAACATTATGTCTGAAGAAATACAGATCAAATCAATGCTAAGCAGTGAGTCTTTTTCATGGAAAATTAACAAGGCAATCACCCAGGCTTCCGGGTGCTGAATCACTTGCTACCTGATGGAGGACCAATACTAGCGAAGAGCAGTGAATCACCTTAGAATGCCCCAGGCCAACCATGAGTTGATGTATCGTGACAGGAGTCATCAATAACCAATATATAGGTGTCAGTATATATATGCTGAGGACTGCAGAAGGAAGGCCTCGTGAATAATAACCAAGTGATACAAAACTTAATCCCTGCTTTCAATGAGTTTATAGTCTGGAAAGGGAAATAAGGCTTAAACAGAGAAAAGCAAATAACATGGAAAGGATGTGATTTTCAAACACAATGCAAGGTAACAAAAGATTAACTTTCTCCTTGATTCATTCCACCAACATTGATCGAGTATAACTGAATACCTAATACTTTGTCTCAGAGTGATACAGACCATAGGAACAATGAGATTTCTGAGGATAGAGACGTCTGTATGTGCACCTGTTGTCGGAAGACTCCAGGGAGAGCTCTGAACTGTGTTTTCAGAAGTAGGTAATATTTAGATTTGCAGAGAAAAAAAGGGAAATGGCCCAAAAGTAGGAAAATGGATGTGAATCAAAACACATTACCAGGTCATGTTTTTAATGTGAATTCAAATCCTATAGTGACTTGGGTTTGCTGTGTTTCAAGTCCTGGACTCGTTCATCTATACACTGTGCATCTCTCCATTCCTTCATTCTTAACACTGACTCTTCAACATTACTGGGCTCTCTAATTCCACCCACTTTCTTGCCTCCCTAACAACAGAAAAGGAACAGAAGAAAATTTTCCTGAATTAAGAGAAGATGCACACTATAAATGATGCCTGTGTGAGTTCACGGATATGTCAAGAGAGATGGACACACAAAAATAATCTGGCTTGAATGTTTATTTGCTGAAAATTTTGAACATCCTCTGTGGTTAACAGGCTCATCTGATAAACATAGTCAACACCTCAATAAATAGCATCTATTTCTACTTGCTTCTTGGCAATTGCTTTCAGCCAACTTGCTCAAAGCTCTTCAAAGATGGGGAGCCAGACTTTCCACAGTTCTAAGTCACTCCCTGGGGGTAATTTGGGTGGTTCAGGGGACACGTTAATTCTTTCAGGCCACAAGGGGCCCATTTCCTGAATATATACTGAAAAACCAAAAGAGAAACACAATTCCCCTGAGCCCCAACGATGGGTGAGAACTTTCCACTGGGCCTTTGGGCCACATCACACTACCTACAGCATGGTGATTAGCACAGAGCAAGTAGAATTTTCCATTTTGTTTTAGAAAACGCAAGGAGAATGTCCACTGATGACTGACACTCTTATTCTGAAAATAATAAGTTCTTCACTATTTAAATCTTGTGTAAGAAAAACTTCCAGCTGCAACTGTGGCAGCCTTTCAAAAACACCAACAATAAAGATGAATCGACACAACAATTTCAATGATAAACTGTATCCAAAGTTTAGAGATATCAATAGTTTTGTTAATTGTATTGTTCCTACACATAGATTTTATTTTGCCTTGCTTAAATATGAGGCAGTTTTCAAAAACGATGACCTACCCCAAAGGCTTCCTACAGACATGTCAAGGGTTTAGAGACTTTTTCAATTCTGATCTTGAAAGCACCTTGGAGTATCATTTAGCCTTGAGAAAGCAGATCCAGACAAGTACCCACTGAGAGGCTAAAAAATTAAGATCCTCTTCTCCAGCTGGATTTGTGCATAACTCCTGCTAAAGCCAGGGCAAATTTGAATCATAATGAGAAGATCATGTCCTTCAACTGGTTTACGGGGGCAGAAAAAACATTAAGATTTATGCTTCAACCAAGCCCCCTACTCTTGTCTTGTCGGGTCTATTTTTAAATCTCAAATCATTAGAAAATGACTGTTAAGAATTTTTTCACTTAATCACTTCAAATATTTATGAGCATTGGTGAAACTGCATGTAACTAGGGAGAATAAGGCAAGAATATGGAGAAAATGATGGGTTTGCACCACTTTTTGTGATTTGTGATTCCACAGGATTTGGTTATCAAAAATCACTCTGAATTTCTTATCATTAATCTGTTCCATTTTGGAAAATATAATTCTATCAACATAACCAGTAACAAGACTTATAACTTACTTTCTATAAAGGTGCTTAAAAGGCATCTACAAATTAGGCTGATCCAGTGTATCATTAGGTAAAGACAAGGAAAATGTAATTTAACCCAGGTAGGTCAAGAGAAGGTAACCACTTACAGAGATGTGGGAAGAGCTGAAAACAAGAAAAGTTAAGGTGACCAGAAAACAAGAAGTTGCTACCATTTTTAGGGCAGGTGAGCAAAGAGAGCAGATAGTATTACCAGAGGCAGGGAGAGAAAGCCTGCACGCATGAGCTGGAAACAGGCAGAGCTGGAAGCAACCAGGAGGGAGTGGCTTTGTGACTGGATCTAGAACCTTGGAGGAGATGCAGGCTCGGTGTGAAACACCACTAGAAGCACCGTGGGCTTCTTCCCAACCCCTCTTGCCAGTGTTCTGGCAGGTCCTCTCTTTGGCCAAACATAATCAGAAACCCTCTTTGGCTATGGGAGAAATAGAGCTAGATATTAGCGACCAATTCAAAGCACATACGGCATCTTGTAGGACAGCACCACCAACACACAGTGTATCACAGACAGCTGGAGACATACTGGGTTTTCAGTAGGCTAGTTCATAGTTCTATGAACCCAAGTTTTTCTGGGTGACAAGGTAAATGTATGTCTGAAGGATTCTGTGGCCCTCTGGCTCAATTCTGCTGTGAATTATTTCCTTGGTCATATACACAATTGTGTGGGATAACTTTATTCTGAATAAGTCATTCCATGAGCCTACCAATGGTATGTCAGGAGCATTTTTCACAGAAAGGCTGGATGACATGCATGAGGAACTCTTTGTACTATTTTTGTAATCTTCTGTAGATTTGAAATTAATTTGGAGTAAAATGTTTAAAAATAAAGAAGGCTAGGTAGGAGAAGAGGAGTTGTTCCTGCCAACAAGGAGACTCAGGAGGAAAGAGAATTCAATGTTTAGCAGGTTCAGGGAGAAATATATTAATCAAAACTGCATACCTTCTTTATGTTTAAAATAAGTAATTATTAAACACACTGCTGTAACATAGCATTTTAACTTATTACAGACTTTTATTTTCCCCAATCAGGCCTATTCAAAATATTTATTTAAAGTATTTTTTGTTTTTTCTTTTACTTAGTTGGTTTATTCTTTTATTACCAGGGAAATATCTTCTCTATAGATTTTGTTCTGCATGCAGATTTTTCTTAAACTTTTGAGAAGGATTACTTTTGACAGGGGCATATATTTTCCAAAAAGAGCTTAAAATTTAAATACCAAAACAAACTCAGTCATTCCTAATGAAGTCTAAGGAATTTGTATTCTTTTCCTTTTTTAATTTTTAAAAAAATTTTTTTACAGTTCATTGTATTTCAGCTAAGTCCTTATCTGATTGTTCTCTGGGTTGCTAATTTGCCCTATCACTTCAACTTGCAACTTGAATCTCCTCTACCCATGAAAAGTGCTCAGTGGATAAGCCAGTGTGTAGTACCAGTGCTCTGCTATACTTTTATTTTCATACAAAGGCATCATCCCCTTTGGAAGGAGAAACATTTTTTTTTTATTTATTTTTGCCCACTTATTAAAGGAATTACTCTTAGGTTCCTGAATTAACTGGTTTCCTATTTCCAATTTACTCTAATCACATTTTAGCATCTTCAATTGACTGGTACCCGGACTAGCCACCCAACTGACCTGCTCCTTAATCTGGCATCAGCAAAGAAGGAATCTAATTATGAGACTGAGACAGTCTAGTCCCTGATATCACTTGTCCATTTTTAAAAAAGAATGCAACACTTAACTTGTGTTCACTTGAGGTTTCTTGGCAATCCAATTCTTAAGCCACAGAAGGATCATTGGTAAGTGACGAGGAAGGTAGAACAAGAAAGCCAAGATGACCACATGATGAAACAGCCAGGACACAATGCTAAATGCCTTGAGGAATTTAGATTTGAACTTGATGCACTGAGGAGCCAGGAAAGGACATCAGGCAGAGGAGTGGTTTGAACAGACTGGCATTTTCAAAATTTATTCAAAATGACAAGGTTCTTTTCAATATGCAAATGTACCTCAGAAGTTAAGTCTCTGTCATTCAAACTTGCGGTGAGATATTTTGAACTGCTAATCAGAGGGCAGCTGGAGAGGACTAGGTTTTGAGGAGGTGAAGATGGACAGTGCCAAGAATAGATTTTGTCTAGAGACTGCTGTCTACAGCACATCACTCTGGAAAATTGTCCCCGGTCACCTGCAGCAAACGCTAGAAGTCGTATATTATCTATGAGTTTAAGGCCAGTATGCACAATGTTGCCCCAGGATATGGTTCTAAAACAAGGCTTCATTTTTTAAAATTAAATTAATTTGGGGATTAGACTGATTGGAATGTGATTCAATCACAAAATATTATGAGTGAGGGGCCCTAGACATACAACCTGGCTCAGAACAATACGTAATCTGACCAGCTCACACCACCTTTCCAAAAAAGTAAACCTTTCCCTGATAAAAACCTACTAAATATACTACCAGCATACTTTTAAAAGCAGGATTTCAAAGAACAAAGCCAGAACTTGTTGAAGCCAGAGCTGATGTCTTTTCAATCAGTTACTTTGCTGAACTTTAGGAATGTGTAACTAATAAGGGCGCCTGGGTGGCTCAGTCAGTAGAGGGTCTGACTCTTGGGTTTTGGGTTTTGGCTCAGGTCACGCTCTCATGGGTTAAGAGATTGTGTTGGGCTCTGTGCTGGGCAGGGAGCCTGAGATTCTCTCTATCCTTCTATCCCTCCCCACCGCTTGTACTCTCTCTCTCTCTCTCAAATAAATAAATAAATCTTTAAAAAGATAAAAAGAATGTGTAACTTATATATATATATATATAAAAAAAACACTTTCTTTTTTTAGCCTTTCTCTTTCCACCATCTTGTGAGAATAGTGACAGACAGGCTAAAGAACAGAGGAAAATGATACTTGAGGGAAGAGCACAACGTGACGTGACAGAAAGGGTTTTTGAAGCTGTGTTTGGAAGCCTGTGCAGGGTGCCCACCTGTGGAGGCCTGCTAGGAACAGGACTCCTAAAACGACACTATGTCTGGAAGGCTGTGGTCCAAGGCCATTTTTGCTAGCTGTAAGCAGGGTGTCTGGAACCAGAGGGAGCACACAGCTTTTCTTAAGACTGAAGGGGTTTATGCTCTAGATGAAACTGAATTCTATCTAGGCAAGAGATGTGCTTATGTGTATGAAGTAAAGAACCACACAGTGACTCCTGGTGGCAAACGGAACAAAGCTAGAGTAAATGGGGGAAAAGGAACTCGTGCTCATGGAAATAGTGGCACAGTTCATGTCGAATTCCAAAGAAACCTTCCAGCTAAAGCCATTGGCCACAGAATCTATGTGATGCTGTACCCCTCAAGGATTTAAACTTAATGAAAAGTAAATAAATAAAGGTGTAGATTTGTTCTCTCGTAAAAATTTTTTTTTAATTTACTTTCTATATTATCATTTCCTGAAAAAAGTAAAATGTCTCTGTGATACCTTTATAAGCAACTCTAAGTTTGACTGGTAATTTGTGCATCCAGATTATGCTCAGCAAAGCATGAATCATATAGATCCCATTATGTGATTATGCAAATGCACACTAAATATACAATTACAAGCATATATGGGCAGTGAAATTTAATTAATCATTATGACTTAGTTCACTTGCCCAATGTAGTTTTATTAACTAACAGTCCACAGATGTGTTTCCTCTCTTGATTCATTTACATTTTAATGCCATGTAGAAATGATAAATTATTGTAACAGCAGACGATAAAAACAGATGGAATAAACATAATTGAACCCAAGATGATTTACATAGGTTTGAATTGAGCAGTTTGTGTATTTAAGTCAGTATTAAATGCTTTATTCTTATATTGTGGCTATTTAGGAAGAATTTCACACACACACACACAGGCATTCAAGCCAGCCAAGGGCATTTATAAATGCATATTTAGGGGCACCTGAGTGGCTCAGTTGCTTAAACATCTGCCTTCGGCTCAGGTCATGATCCCAGGGTACTGGGATCGAGCCCCGTGTCAGGCTTTCTGCCCAGCAGGGGAGTCTGCTTCTCCTTCTCTCTCTGCCCCTGCTCCTATGATCTCACTCTCTCTCTCAAATAAATAAATAAATAAATAAAATCTTTAAAAAATAAAATAAAATAATAAGTAAATAAAAATGCATATTTAAAGGATATTAAATAGCTTTTAAAATGATGAGCAACCACTAATTGTACTTAAAGGTATAAATAATAAAAGAAAAATGTGATCAAAAGGATCAGACAGAGTAACCTAGTGATTATAAAAATTATCAATAAACACTTATGCTAAGTGAAGTGAACATTTGACAAATTACCAGGTATAATTGAAAATCTCAGCCACTTATAGATTACATTGTCTCCTGGAGGGCTGCATTCCAAACTTAAATAATTGATGATCTTTCTAAAGACGAAATCTAAAACCATCAGAATCACTTCATTCCATTCCAAAATAGTATTTGTGTGTGTGTACATGTGTATGCATCCCCGAGTCTTTTAATGGGCATACATTTGAATTGACATACAGAACTATTACTCTTGTTTCTTTGAAATCCCATCAAATAAAATTGCAATTACATTAAAAAGTCAATATTTGGGGCATCAAATTTCTCTGGTGTCAAAAAAGTGAAGAAAACTTGTTCTCATTTGTCAAAAAAAGATTACAGGAACAGCAGAAGACAGGAACTGGTTACCAGAAAATGACTGCTCAGTGGTCCGTGGAAAGCCTTCCTTCCCCTGTTTATATCATATGATATTCCTGGCGGAATCCTCCTTTGGTGGGAAATAGAGGATTATAAATGTGTGGACTTCAAACTACCTTCGCTCTCCTTGAACAGTTATTTTCACCATAATTCATCTCTCACGTGGTATCCTCAACCTTAATACTTTACTTCTAACTTTATGTGCATGGTGCTAAAAGAAAGAGCCTAAAATTGTGTGAAAAACAGAAGAGCATTTTCTTCTCTTTTTTTTTTTTTTAGGATTTTATTTATTTGTCAGAGAGAGAGAGAGAAAGAGAGAGAGCACGCGCGCAAAACCAGCTGAGCAGGGAGCCCAGTGCAGGACGCAATCCCAGGACCCTGGGATCATGACCTGAGCCGAAGGCAGATGCTTAACCAACTGAGCCACCAACGCATCCTGAGAAGAGCATTTTCTAAAACTGAATTAATTTAGAGCCAAATATGGATTTTTTTTTTTAACTTTAAGGATAGGTATTGAGCTTCATCTTGCCATATTGCAGAAAAGAAATTTTTTTTAGCCCTGGACTGCCCAGAAGTATTTGAGAACTGGGTTTACCCTTTCAGGTTAAAAAGGTCAAGTGTGTCTGCTATGAAGTCATTAAGGCTAATGAATATTGCAATGTCAGGAGAAGTGGGTCTTGAAAGCTACACCATCTAGGGAACAAGGGCGAGCTGGAGACAAGTCAGCTGTAAAGTTAAGATTGAGGTTCATCAGAAGCAGCAGAACTAAAGTGGGCGAGAACCAACCACTTGGCAAACAACAGACAGGGGTGTTTTGTTTATTTTGAAACTTGCAAAAAATTAGAAAGCCAAGCAGGTACAGTAAAATAGTTGCACTAGAAAGAAAATGATAATTACTATTTACACGAGGAAATCACATATTGTTCTTTGGCCACAGTCATCATTGGTGCTTGAGGTAAGTACAGTGGCTTATTTTTTATTTCTAATTCTATTTCTGAAATAAAAAGATACAATGGACTGTGGAACATGGATGCCCCGTCTCTCTCCATACCCACACCTCAATCTGCGTTCGCTGCCGTAACCCCTTCCTGCACCATTTGTATGTTCTCAGTGCTGTCAAGGAGGCTCTGCAATGCTTGAAAATAAAACAAAATAGTTGTGATGAATCAGATACGAAAACTAGCTACCTTAGATCTTCATGAAAAACTTAAAACCTGGTAATTTCTAGGCTTTATATCTACCCTGCGTTGTTGGCAAATACGCATTTATTAGCTTACATTTCCTTAAGTAACCATAAGAAGGTCTTAAAATCCTGCCAACATTTTCTGGGAATTATCAAACTTTTCAGTATTACATACTATTAAGCTACTGTTATTGGTAGCGATGGAAATTTTGCATTTTCAAAAATAAAAAATAGTTTCATAACAGCAAGTCTTTACTCTCTACAGTAATGCTTGGTTTCTAGAAACTTTGATACCCATAATGAAGTAAGTAAATTACATTTGATAGTGTTATCACACCATCTTTGTGCCAATGCTCAAAAGCTGGGTGAAGACCTCAAGCCAATGTCCTGTATGACTGGACTGATATGCTGAAGGGACCATCAGAGCCACATTCTATCTGTACTGCCAACTCTGCCTGCATTTGCAGTGACAATTTCCATCTCCACTTTACCATTGTAAAGAAGTGTGCTCAGAATGGTTTCGATGTCAACCATGGAAAATACTACCTTGCAAATTCCCTGTTCATAGGTATATTTCCAAACATTATTAATTGAGTAAATGTATGATCTCTATCACAGAATCCTGTTTTTGCCTTCATTCATAGAAATTTAAAATACTGTTGTTGCAGCACCTTTACAAATTTGATTCGAAACTGTGGTAGCCGTGCAGGGCTCCAGCAATCACGCAATCAGACTACAGATTATTTTGCATATACAGCTTCTTTGGGTTTCCAGAGGTTTAATAATTTTGGTAATTTGTTCCGATTGGCTTTGTTGCTGTTCTACCTTCTAGTTCTTTGGCATTTTTGTTGATTTCTGCTCAGAGCAAACTGCGTTTTTTGTTAGATTATCATAGCTCTACATCTTCCATGATTTAATATGCTAGTTTCTCTTGGTTGTCTGAGCCCTTCAATTTATCAGCATTTTGAGATTTTTTTTTTTTTTAAATCCCAAAAGACCAAAAGAGATCCAACTCACCCGCAGTTAGAGGTTTCTGGGCAACTACATGCCCTGTGGAGTTTGACATTAGGCATTTCCTTCTGAACTACTTGGTCCACAACACCTTGAGGGAAACTGGGGACATAATTCTACCAATCTATTTTCTGTCTCAGTTGGATGCATGTTCATTGGTTGATCCTTCACCTTCAACTTAGCCATAAACAAATGGTGCTGACTCCAAAGTCAGTGATGTAATTTTTGTGCAGAGTGTGCTAAATGAAATATAACTTCCAGATCTGCGCTGAATGCTTAACACGCCTCATTTTATGACTGATCATAGGCCCTCTCCAGAATTCACCGCTCAGTGCCCTCCAGCTGTGTTATGCTCGAAATTTCTGCAGCCACTTTTCCTTCCTTTAACAAAGGAAGTTCATTCCTGCTCTAGAAATACAGCCGCTGTTTCTAGAAATCTCTGCTCCAAAATCTTCCTTACTTGCACCTTCCTACCATTTCAGTCTCAGATGAAATGTCAGTGGTGCCTTACCTGATTTGTCATTCAGAATGAGTATCCCCACCCCTCACCACACCGCACAAATAAGGAAGTTTCCAGGCAGTTCCAAGGTAGAAGGCAAGAAGGACTAGCACCCTAAGCTGATAAACAAGCCATTACTTTGTAGGGTCAAAGCTCTGAAAGTTAAACTTTTTCAGAGTTTCAGAAGTTGATATAAGGTTAAAGTCTGAGCTTTTTCATAATACAGTCTGGAAGTGCCTTTCGTAACGGAATGATGACCCGTATTATTTTCATGAGGAGGCCATTTGATTTCATTTTAATTGTTTGCAAAACAGCATTCTATGTGAAAATTTTCAGGAGATGAAGAATAAATCGGAAATGATTTGTGAAGGCACCTAGCCCTGCGCTCGGGACACAGCAGATGATTAATAATACTTGTGACTGACTACACATGTAGCATATTTAAAAATGACAATGACATTCTCTGACAGGTTATACAAGTCAACACTGTAGTATGGATTAAGGGCTGCTGAACTGAATTACAGCCACAGAATCTCTCTCCCACTCTGCTGCTACCAAGAGTATGTCATTTTGTAGTCATTCTTTTCCTTTTCCATTGGGAGCTCTTTTTGGAAGGCAAAGACTTAGGGAGACTGTAGCAAACCCCTGTTGGGTTGTATATTCAGGCTCTCTTCAGCAAGAAATCCCCCCTCCCAACTTGATGTCAACCAATAATGGGGCTCCTGAAGCCAAGCGTCTATATGATTTTGCCCTAACTAGGCCAGTCAGACTTTTTCCACATACTTAAACTTCTGATATAAAAGATAAAAAAGCTGACAGTTGTGAATATTGGTAAGATAAACAGTAGAGTTCTATATCTGTCCAATATAGAAGCCATTAGTAGGTGGCTACTTAAAATTAAATTTCAATTTCAATTAACTAAAATTAAAAATTCACTTCCTCAGTTGCGTTAGCCACATTTCAAGTGCTTAATATTATAGGGCCTCTCCATCACAGACGATTCTATTAGACAGATTTGCTCTAGAAGAAAACTCAGCAAAGTACATCCCACAGACCAAATCTTTTTGTATAAACCATGAGATAAGAACAGGGTTTTTTTCATTTTAAAATGGCTAGAAAAAAATTTTAAAGAATATTTTCAGATATGTGAAAATTATGTGAAATTCAAATATCGGAGTTCACAAATAAAATTTCATTGGAACAGAGCCATGCACATTCATTTACATATTATAGATGGCTGCCTTCATGCTACAGTAGCAAAATTAAGTATGTGCAACAGAGATCATATGACCAGCAAAGTCTAAAATATTTATTATCTTCTCCTTTATAGAAAAAGTTTGCTAACTCCTGCTTTAGAGAGAGGTGCTAAGGTCTCTAAAGCTTTCTCAGATTCTGAGAATTTGTGAAAAGACCAGATAACACATACACTGGCATGCTAATGACTTTCAGTTATGTGGAAAGGCTTTTCATTTCTGTGATGGGGATTGGAAAGGAGAAGGACCACTGTTAAGAAGTGGTGTTGGAGGAAATAAAGGGGAAGAGTGTCTTCTTCCCCAATATCAACAGGCAGGTGTTGGAGCCTCATTATTTTACTGTGCTTACTTCAGTGTACTCAGGTCTCCAACTGCCTAAAAAGGAATACAAAAAAAGAAGCCCTAACATTTCCCTCATCTAAACCAGGGGCTCCTAGATCTCCCCTGTGACAGTCCTGCTAAGTTCCCTTTAAGTGAACACAGCACCAACTCCCCCTGCAGCTGCACAGCTAGACACACAGCCCAGAGCTGATGGGCATAATTAGGCTTCAAACCAGGTGTAAGTGCAATTGGGGTGGAAAATATGCCACAGCATTCTTGGTGAACTATGAACTCCTCCCTACACCAAAAGGAGGTACACTGGTTATGTGTGACTGTTTCTTGAAAAGATGTCATTACATCAGGGTAATCACAAGTCAAGAAATGTCCAGGGTCATCCACATTGTATGAGTTATACTTTACGGGGACTTGCCATAAATTGACAGAAGAAAAAGAATCCTAGGCAGAAGAATACAAGAGATCAAGAAAGAATTCCTGAAATGGGTACAGATATGAAATTGTCTAGGGGCTCCAAAGAAAGTCTGAGCTTCACGGAAATTCTGGGTCACTTGCTGTGACAAGTAATTCTCGACTCAGGACTCTCACAATAGGAGACTCCAGAGATTCTTCTCTCTAATAATGAGCCTGACAAATCATGTTTCATTTTCTCAAGGAGGTGCCAGGTAATCATTTTGCCTCTAGCTCTAATATAATCACTATGGTAAAGTGGGTTAGAGCACCAGCATGATATCAGATGACCTGAATTTGAATCCTGTCCCCACCACTTAGTAACTGCCTCATTTATCTCAACTGTAAAATAAGATACCTACTTACAAATTTGTTTGGATGAATAACCAAGATATAGTTCAAATGAAAGTGCTTACCACTGAAATAGGCAAGAGCAGTAAACATGGATGCTGATTTGGAAGATATTGCTAATGGCCTAGCCAATGTCAATCACTGCCACCACTTTCTTTGCAGATTCCTGAGAATGTTCAGTCACTGTCTAGATCCAAGCAACAGATCATGATCTGTTTAAATCCAATTTGACAACCTTGTGTCAAACTTTCCCAGCCACCCTTGCAGTTACGGCTTGTCAGGTGTTCCAATTCTAGCCAGTGAGACCTTACTAGAAAGTGCCTGGATGAGGGATGGGATGGGGGTAGGGGGGAGACAGGTCTGGGAAAGCTTTGGTTTTCTCAGATGGAAGGGGGCACACAACGAAGTAATATATATGAAGAAGAGGCCACAAGAATTCCAGAGCCTCTTCCGTAATACCCCACAGCCGCTGGACCAATAGCCAATACTCCAGACTCCCCGTGTTGTGAGAAAAATGAACCCCTACCTATTAGGCATCATCTTACTTTCACCCATTCTTAAAAATGGGTTAGATAGAATAAAAGTACCCAAACTGCACTGATTAATTTTTTCTCCTAGAAACGTGCAGGTCACCAATATGGAAATGGGAAAAGAAAGAAGTAAAAAGTGTCACCTAGGGTTCCTGTCCCTTACAATTACCTTCTAGAGAGTGTGCCTTTAAGTCCTGATCCTCTCCTACCCCATTAGCAATCTATAATGCCATGAAGAGGTCATTGTGGATACCACAAGCAGCCACATTTCCCGCTGGCTGAAACCATCTAATGCTACTGGGAGACAGACACAAGGACAATAAAAAGTAGCTAACACTTTTCAAGTATTTACTATATGTAAGGATCTGTTCTAAAATGGTTATACATATTGACTCATCTAATACAATTCTCCACTGACATCCAGTGCTATTATTAACCCCAATTTAGAAAATGGAGAAACTGAGGCACAGAGGAGTTGAGTGATTTGCCTAAGGCACCAAAGCCAAAAGATGATGGAACCAGGATCCAAACTCAAGCCAAATTTAAGCGCTAGGTGCTAGCACCTCTCCCTCTGAGGTGGCAGTAAGCTTGAGGTTCAGCAAGGTAAGGAGTTAGATGGATTTCGTGAACTGAGCTAGCAGACCTTTGAAAAACCCCAATCTCTTATTTTGCCAAGTCATCTCTTTATCAAGCTCTTCTACCTAGGAGAGGTAATAGGGTAAAATAGGGTAAAAACAGGTCAGTCGGTTTAGAAAGTTAGCCAACCTAAAACGCCTATCAACTACTAGAAGACAGTGGAAGGTGTTTAGCTTTGAAAATAATGACGAAGAGACACACCTATGGGGAGAGGAACTCCCCAGAAGAGAGATCTAAACGTAGCACTCCTGAATTTAGAAGGTAGGACGCCATTAATGCCCTCCTGAATCAGCGCTCGGGCTGTCAGGATGCAGCCCTTACTCTACCCTCTCCCTTCACCCCAATACCAAGTTGCCATCTGTCCAGCAGATCTGTGCAGCATCTAAGCACCTAAGCTGGGGAACTGCCCTCGGCCTGCTGAAGCAACAGTCTTGAGGAGGTGTGATCTAAAGCTCGTCTAATTTGACCCAGGCCTATCACGTGGGAGCAGAGACACAACATTAGTTTTGAGCTCAGCTGTCCTCTTTGGGATGAATAACTCAGCTGAACGAGACAACTGTAACACTTCCTTTTCGTATCATCCTGAAGTAAATTATGTATAACTTCATTTTAAGAGAAAGGAATGGTTTAAGTGACCAGTAAAAGCACCTTTTGTTTCTACTGGTTTTGTTTCTACTGCAACATTTCTAATAGAGCCCAAATTCATGTTTGCTTACATACTCATTTGTTTAAGATACAAACTACTGAGTTCTTGCAATGTGAC
Source organism: Ursus arctos (assembly GCF_023065955.2). Lineage (NCBI taxonomy): Eukaryota > Metazoa > Chordata > Mammalia > Carnivora > Ursidae > Ursus > Ursus arctos. The sequence continues at coordinate 30,061,611 of NW_026622985.1, read as the reverse complement.
AGGCACAATGTAAAATTATATTACCAAAGCAAGAGATGTGCCCCATATCCCTTCTATTTCTTTCTAGAGGTTTTAGGAGTGGAAACTACATTTTATGCTGGTACATTAATGTATCTTGTATTTGTCTATACCTGGGAAACAGAACCTTGAATTCTCTGATAAGCATGATGGTAGCAGAGTACAAATAGGCAGCTCTTCTGGAGAGGGTCTATTTGGAAAGTGATTAGCATTTGAATTGAGAAATGATTGATGACTGAGGACAATAAAATGTTTAAGGCAAGGGTTCCAAAAAAGGAAGCCTGACTTTTAAAGCATTTGATAAATGCCTGACAGATTTTACCTCACAGATCCACTCTTTGTTATTCCAAAACATATATTCCTTCCATTATTCCATCCCATCCAAAGACTGTCTACTGTCCCCCAGGACGCACACACACACACACACACTCAAACAAGAACTGTCACCATCCACCCTCACCCCTTTCCAAAAAACACAGATTTAGGGAATTAAAAACTCTTTTCTCCTCACATACACACACGAAGCAAGTCTGCTGAATTCATGTCATCACGAAATTGCCTGTTTTGATGGGTGGTAATTGTTCTGAAGGAAACTGTCTGTCTGTATCTTATTGATCATCTTTAAGGAGCCCAGGAACCTATAGAATTTCAGCTGCTTTTTCAGGAACAGACACAGGTCATGATTTTGCAAATTATAAAAGGGCACCCAAGGGCTATTTTTAAGGAGAAAAAACCACATTGCATACTTTAAGAAAAGGAAGACACCATCCAAGGTTGTGTTTAACCTAGGTAAAAACAGACAAATTAAACTCAGATGTCCCCCCCCCCCTTTTTTTGATAATAAGAAAAAGAAAGGAGTCTAGGGCCATGAAGAGCACAATTACCTCCCTATCCTGGAAGAATGACACCGGATGAGTTATAAAGAGACCATGTGGCAAGTCAAAACACAAGTTTATCTTTAATCTGGGATGAATGTGGATGTCATCTTCGCGGCGGCTCTGTGACCATTACTTGGTCAAAAAGCCTTACAATCAGGTATCACTTCCTGAAAGCACAATGTAAAATGTTTTTTATACCAACTCAGTAGATTCTCTGCAGCCCTCATGGAAATGAAGGAGGCAATTCAGGAAGAAAGCTATAGGTGGTTACACGGTTCACCTCTCCTCTGAATTTACAATTGCTTTGTGTTTAGGTTTTCAACCCCTTTGGCAGTGCCATTTGCCAGAAATACTTAATAAAGCTGAAGAGAAGCAAAACTGTCAGCTGCAATAGAAGCCACAACAGATGAATAATATATTTCCAAATTAATTGAGTATGAACAGTTGGCCATGTCTGCCAGGTTTATTTTATTGTATGATTTGCAGGCTAATAATGAAGACTGAGTTCTTAATTATAAGATTTGCATTCCTCCGCTCCATCATAAAGGCTCATACAAAAGCTGTTTTTTCCTTTAATGAAATAAGGATTTGAATGCATAATGGGGAAGGGATGGGGTTGGCAAACCTAAAGCCTTCCTACCTAGTGTTTAAGGTCTAAAGTTCCCTCTCAAGTTACCAAAAACTATCAATAATAAAATTCAACTCCTGGCCTCACAATTCTAGATGTTCCATTTTTTGTACTACGGGCAGGAAAGAAAATGTGGTATACTTTTTTGAATATATGAAGAAACCCATGTTGGGGGAAGATGACAGAGTAGGAGGGCCCTAAGCTCATCTTGTCCCATGGATACTAGATAACACCACATCACTGTAAATAACCCAGAAAACAACCCAAAGACTAGCAGAACAGACTCACCGCAGCTAAATGTAGTAAAGAGGCCACAACCAAGAGGGTAGGAAGGGCAGAGACACAGTCAGGACCTAAAGGGACCTGTGGGACTGTCCACGGGAGGGAGGGACACCACAGGAGCCAACAAGGAAAAGAAATAGACCTTGATACCACATACCCAAGGCATGGGGAATCCCCACAACATTTGGCTTAGAAAACCAGTGGGGCATAATTTCAAGAGTTCTTACAATCAGCAGGTCTTCACACCTGGAACTTTATAAATCAGCAAGCTAGGCTCTGGGAAAGCCAGGAGAGTGACAGGAAACGGAGTCTTTGACCTTAAAGAGACAGAACAAGAAGCAGCCCTGCTGAGATAGAGCAGAGAAGCAGTGGTTTGAAAAATGCCTGAGGTACCCCAAAAGGAGATTTGTTCACCAATCTCACAGTCTGTGCTGGAGGGGCAGGGATCACTGGGAAACTTCTCCAGGAACAAAAGAGCTGGCAGGTGTCATTTACTCTCTCCCCCCGCCTCCCCCCGCCCAGCCTGGACACATGGACGCCTGTGGGAACCAAGACAGGACCAACCCTACTTAACTTGCTAACAGCACACCCTGCCACACATTCTTCTGCAGACATGACCCCTCCAGCCAGACCTCAGCTCCTCTCTCACTGCACAACTGGGCAAACCTTGCTAACAACCTGTTCCCTGCCTCTGCCTCCTCCTACAGACCTGCCTCCTCCAACATCTTTGCAATGTGGCAAAAGTGGTTCTAAGAGGAAAGTTTATGGCAACACAGGCCTCCCTCAAGAAGTAAGGAAAATCTCATATAAATGACTTAATCTTACACTTAAAGAAGCTAGAGAAAGAACAACAAACAAAACCCAAATCCAGTAGAAGGAAGGAAATAATAAACGTTAGAGCAGAAATAAAATAGGAAATTAAAAAAAAAAAATAGAACAGGCAATGAAACCAGGGGCTGGTTCTTTGAAAAGATCCACAAAATTGATCAATTTTTAGCTGAATACATCAAAGAGAGAGAGAGGATGCAAATAAACAAAATCAGAAATGAAAGAGGAGAAAAACAACCAACACCACAGAAATACAAAGGATTGTAAGAGAATATTGTGAAAAATTATATGCCAACAAATTGGACAACCTAGAAGAAATGGATAAATGCCTAGAAACATATAACCTCCCAAAACTGAGTCAGGAAGAAATAGAAAATCTGAACATACTGATTACCAGCAACGAAATTGAATCACTAAAAAACTCCCCCCTAAAAAAGTCCTTGGCTTCACAGGTGACTTCTACCAAACATTTAAAGAGTTAATACCTATTCTTCTCAGACTACTCTAAAAAACAGAAGAGGAAAAAAAGCTTCCAAAATCATTTTATGAAGCCAGCATTACCCTGATACCAAAACTACATAAAGACACTGTGAAAAAAAAAAAAGAGAATTGCAGGTCAATATCTCTGATGAACATAGATGCAAAAATCTTCAACAAAATATTAGCAAATCAAATCCAACAATACATTAAAAAAACATCATTCACAAAGATCAAGTGGGGTTTATTCCTGGGATGCAACGTTGGTTCAATATTTGCAAATCAATCAACACGATACATCACATCAATAAGAGAAAGGATAACAACCATATGAACATCTAATTGATGCAGACAAAGCATCTGACAAAGTACAATATCTATTCACCCTCAACAAATTAGGTTTTGAGGGAACATATATGAAAAACTTATAGCTAACACCTCACTCAATGGGGAAAAACTGACAGCTTTAACAACAAAAAGAAATAAAAAGCATCCAAAATGGTAAGGAAGAAGTAAAATTTTCACTATTTGCAGATGACATGATACTCTATATAGAAAACACTCAGACTCCACCAAAAACCTACTAGAACTAATGAGCGAATTCAGTAAAGTCACAAGATACAAAACCAATACACAGCAAGTCATTGCATTTCTATACACCAATAATAAAGTAGCAGAAAGAGAAATTAAGAAAACAGCCCCATTTATAATTGCACGAAAAATAATAAAATACCTGGGAATAAACTTAACCAAGGAGGTGAAAGATCTGTACTCTGAAAACTATAAAACACTAAAGAAAGAAACTGAAGATGACACAAACAAATGGAAAGATATTCAATGCTGATGGACTGAAAGAACAAGTATCGTGAACATGTCCATACTTCCAAAGCAAACCACAGATTTGATGCAATTCCTATCAAACTACCAACAGCATTTTTCACAAATCTAAAACAAATAATCCAGAAGTTTGTATGGAAACATAAAACACCCCAAACAGCCAAAGGAGTCTTGATAAAGAACCAAAACTGGAGGTATAACAACCCCAGATTTCAAGATATACTACAAAGCTGTAGTAATCACAACAATCACAACCACAACAAAAAATAGACACATAGATCAATAGAATAGAATAGAAAACTCAGAAATAAACTCACAATTATATGGTCAAATAATCTTCAACAAAGGAGGCAAGAATATGCAATGGGAAAAAAACATTCTCTTTCAACAAATGGTGTTGAGAAAACTAGACAGCTATATGTTTAAGAATGAAACTGGACCACTTTCTTACACTATACACAAAAATAAATTCAAAATGGATTAAGGACTTAAATGTGAGACTGGAAACCATAAAAATCCTAGAAGAGAGCACAGGCAGTAATGTCTCTGACATCAGCCATAGCAACATTTTTCTAGATATGTGTCCTGAGGCAAGGGAAACAAAAGCAAAAATAAACTATTGGGACTACATCAAAACAAAAAGCTTCTGCACAGAGAAGGAAACAATCAACAAAACTAAAACTACTTAATGGGAGAGGATATTTCCAAATGACATATCCCATAAAGGGTTAGTATCCAAAATATATAAAGAACTTATACAACTCAACACCAAAAAACCCAATAATCCAATTAAAATGTGCACAGAAGACATGAACAGACATTTCTCCAAAGAACACACACATACACATGGCCCACATGAAAAGATGCTCAACATCACTCAACATCAGGGAAATCAAAATCAAAATCAAAATCACAATGAGATATCACCTCACACCTGTCAAAATGGCTAAAATCAAAAACACAAGAAATAACAAATATTGACAGGTTGTAGAGAAAAAGGAACCTTCATGCATTTTTGGTGGGAATGCAAACTGGTGCAGCCACTGTGGAAGGTAGTATGGAGGTTCCTCCAAAAAATTAAAAATAGAATTACCATATGATTCAGTAATTCCACTACTGGCTATTTACCAAAAGAATACAAAAACAGTAATTTAAAAGATACCTACACCCCTATGCTTATTGCAGCACTATTTACAATAGCCAAATTATGGAAGCAGCCCAAGTGTCCATTGATAAATGTATGGATAAAGAAGATGTGGTATTTTTTGTATGCAATGGAATATTACAGCATAAAAAAGTCTGAAACATGGATGGATCTAGAGAGTATAATGCTAAGTAAAACAAGCCAGCCACAGAAAGACAAATTCCATATGATTTCACTCACATGTGGAATTTAAGAAACCAAACAGATGAACAAATAATTTAAAAAAAAGAGAGAGAGAGAGAAACCAAAACAGACTCTTAACTACAAACTGATGGTTACTGGAGGGGAGGTGGGTAGGGGAATGGGTGAAACAGGTGAAGGGGATTAAGAGTACATTTATTATGACGAGCACTGAATAGCATATGGAATTGTTGAATCACTATATTGTACACCTGAAACTAACATAACACACATACACTAATTATACTGGAATTAAAATATAAGGAAAGAAATCTATGTTATCTCACCATCACTTGAGATAGGCACTGAGTCATTTCATGGTATCGATTTTAGTTTGAGCTACACCCCAAGTGTAAGTGATTTGGCAGTTATGAGGTGACAGGTTAAGAACAGGGATACTTCCCAAACTCCAGAACAAAATGGATCTAACAGGTTCATGGGTAACCTCGAAAGCCCTTTGATGCAACATGCTGAACAACTGCATACACCTCCACCCACCAGCATTGACTCACTGGTGCACAAGCTACAGCCTGATACAAATGTGTGGGGTAGACCAGTTGTGGTAAACCAAAGTATAGGGTTGGCCATTGCCAATATTTTAGAAAGATACAAAGGGAAAGAAGACACAACTTGTTCCTGGCAAGTGGATTTCTTTGGAACAAAGAACTGGAGAGAGGCCACCACTCAAGAAGTTTCTTGAGGAGAGAAGAAATCAGAGTTTGTGAAAGGACTGGGTTTTAAACTTTAGGTACCAGTCAAAGGGAAAGGTTGAGTAGAGAGCAAGAATCCATAGCTTTCAAAGTGACTGAAAAACAAGACCGGAATATCCATTTCAGTGGTTCTTGAACATGAGCATGCATCAGAATCTCTGGGCCCCACTCATTAGGAGGCCCAAGTGGAGGCTCAGGGTGCACATACCTAATGAGTTCCCAGGTGATGCTGAAGCCGCGGGTCTGGGAACCACATTCTCTGAGAACCACTGACCTACACCAGAGTTTCTCGATCTCAGCGTTATTGATATTTGGGGGCCAGATAAGTCTTGTTGTGAGGGACTGTCCTGTGCATTGTAAGATGTTCACCATCATCTCTGATCTTTATCCACTGGATGCCAGTAGCAACCCCCATGCATGTGACAACCAAAATGTCTCCAAATGTTGCCAAATGTCCCACAGGGGGAAAACTGCCCATTGAGAACCACCGATCCAGATAGATCGCAAAAGAATACCTTTTTTATCGCTGAATGTAAATTTTTCTTTTTTTTTTTAAGTGAGGAGGGTCTAATTTTTATTTATCTATTTGGTAACTGTAAATAATCCTTTTACTTAAAGGTCAAGTGGGGAGATGGGACAAAATTTCAGACTAAGAAAATAAGATTGATGTCTCAGTCCTGATTTATGAGGCTACCGAGGACACAAAGCAACCTTTTGCTACTCATTCTATGACATATGGTCTTTCCCTAAATCTCAGATATTTGGATATGATTGAGGTGTATTCCTTAAGGTGCTTTCAAATTCAAATATTTTACCCAACCTAGAGTAATCACTAGAGAATAGATTCCAGAGTTACCTTAAAGCAGGAAAATGATGCTGAACACAATCATGACAAAAGAGAATTAACATACTTAAAAAAAAAATTCCAAAGGGTCACCTGAGTGGCTCAGTCGGTTAAGTGTCTGCCTTCGGCTCAGGTCATGACCCCAGGGTCCTGGCATCAAGTCCCACATCAGGCTCCTTACCCAGCAGGGAGCCGGTTTCTCCCTCTGCCTGCTGCTTCCCCTGCTTGTGCACTCTCTCTCTCTTTCTCGCTGACAAATAAATAAATAAAATCTTTAAAAATAATAAAAATAATAATAAATCCCAGAATGAAAGAATATTATCGAAGGCAAGTTAACTGTATAGGAGGGAAATAAGACACACTGAGGCTAAAAGCAAATATAATGCAACAGTTCATACACTAAACTTAAGTCTTTGGGATGGAGACACTACTGAACATATAAACAACTCCAAACCAACTGCCCTAGAGTAATGCAATATGCAAATATTTCTTCTTTAGAGTTTATATAAATGTTGTTCCTTTAATATTAAATTTAACTTTAAAGATTAGAAAGATTACTGGTAAAAAGTGCACCAAAAGTCATTCCAACAGTGCACAAGCCAATGGCAAGCAAGATTTTCTGTCCATCCCTGTATCCTTTCTAGCACAAATTTCTGGGGTTTTTTGGTAGAAGGAACTAATCAGGTTTATCATTATGTTAGGGTCTTAGTGTACATATTATGCTAAAGGTAACTGTTACAGTAGGAATTCCATTTCTAATTCAGTATCTTTCCAATCATACCTCTCTTCTTCCTTTACTTCAGAGCACTCCTATTTCACAGTTTGCTGTGTTTTCTATTATTTGTTCAGTCTGTTTAGTGTCAATGAACATGTTCAAACCACACACAGAAAAGCCCTATAAGATTAACCAGCAAACATAACAAGCCAAGGTTTCAAGAGATGCTCTGGAGCCTTGAGATATGCCTCTAAACTATAAGTTGATGACTTTTTAAAGAGGAAAACTTGGGAGAGAGATTTTAATTTTTTTTCCCCTACATATACAGGTTGGCCATAAGGCCCAGAAAGAGTGGTAGAGTAGAAGAGTGAGCAATGTGCAGAAGAAATTCGTCAGAACCTTGAGGAAGAATGAGAGGACAGAGGATCCACAGGCCTCAATGGGCCTTGGACTTTGGAGCCCACCTAACTCACAATCTAGTGATACGGGATTGAAAGTCAAAACATATTCACATTTATGGTTCAAAACAACGGTTACCAGTGTGGCAGGAGGAAAAAGGGTGGGAAGGTAGAAGAACAGTCTTCACACTGCAAAAGACGCTTTACACATGCTGTGCAACTGAATTATTTTTAAATATCTCATTTTATTTTTTAAAAAAATAAAGAATTCTAAACAGGTGTTTTATCAGATGTGCCTGGACCTAAGTGGTTCCTAGCAGCCATCAGGTCATTATTTCATTTTTCCCAGGAAAAACAGACCATCTGTGTTAGCGTCTATTTGGAACACTACTTACTAGATAAAAAGGGGATGTGGCAGCCATCGAATTTACCTCCTAATTACATATGCCCCAGTGTACTGAATATTGCTTGAATGCTTTTTGGTCCTTGAGTGTAGAATGATAGTTTCAAGGGATGTTAGCAGATATTAGGTAAATAAATTAATTAATTAAATAGTTTTCTTTTCACATGGAATTAACCACTGGATTTAACCAATTTAAACATATTTCTTTACTGCACAAGTTTTCAGACCTTTAACATCTCAATGTTGATTTTGACCCCTCAAAAGTGATATACATTATGTAAAAATTCCCCAAATCATTTCATCATGAGCCTCCCTTTGTACACAACACATCCTGGGAGAGCACACGCTTGTAGAACACAGCCTGGAAAACACTGAAGGGTGTATCTTTGATCGCATTTTATATTTCATCACCATTTTCATTTTGGGGATAAAAAATGACAATAGTACATGCAGCATTCAGTAAATATTAGCCCCTATCTTTCTTCTTTTGTCCTCAGAGGATTTCATCCCTGGCCTTATCCTGATACTCCTGGGTGTACAACATTAGTGCTGAAGAAACTGAGAATTTTGTCTGTGTAGGGCTTTCTGGATTGGACCCAGAGGTTTTTAACTGCTTTAGTCAATTACTTGTTCCTCAAAGCCTGGGGCATCACACCAAAATTGTTTAATTGAGTTGAAAAAGGTTATTTACAGTATTTTCCACATAACTGACTTTTTCAGCCAATTGATTTGCATATAGTACAACATTGCTAATTTATACTAATGACTGAGAGAACACTGGAGATTACAACTTTAAGAATTAGCAAGTACAGTAAGTGAAAGCATGAAATTAAAAGCAATTAGAGCTGTCTCATCACAAAGGGACTTGATTAGTCCATGGTTATTATTTATGGTGGTGATTTATAACACGCTATCATTTATTTTGTAACGAAACCTTCGTGATGTGACATTTTACTATCAGCCTACAAGAAAGATGGACAAAGCTGCCAGAGAGTTGGTAAAGCTTGTCAGCTTTCCTGATGGACCCATTCATTCTCTCAGCATTTACTGTACTATGCTCCTGCCCTGTGCAGAGTACCTTTAAGCACAATTTTAATGGCTTTGGTCTATTACTGTAAGACTAATAGACTTTCACTGGAACCTCAAAAGCACTGAAAATACAGAGAAGGAAACAGAAGAAGAACACCAATAATCCCATCCCCTAGAGATGACCACTGTTAACATTTGCTCTGTTTACTTCCAATATTCTCCTATTCATATATGTGAAGCAAATGTGAAGTATGTAAATATGTTTGCATAACTGAGATCATACTTTACTTTTAATTTTGTGTTCTGGTTTTTCACTTAGCTGTTGATGAGAACACGCCAAATCATACACATAACTTAATTATTGCTGCATATTTAAAGGGTATCTTAAAGTCATTTATGTCAGCCCAGTTAATACTTAAAAATCAGCAGTTGTTTAGTTCTAATTATTTGAAAATAAATTAAAATAATTCCGATAGTCTAAACTGGTTTTGTATCATTAGAAGTATGGCATGTGTATATTTTTCTGAAGGGCTGAAATTAACTCAGTTTAGAAGACTAGGCAAATTCAACTCAAATGCAGTCTTACTCACAATTGCTACAGACACACTCCGCGAGAGCAGCAGCAATGTCAGGGGAACAGGAACCCAGCTCTGGCTCAGTCCATACTTACCCTTCTCATGAAATCGGGCTTCCTCAGTTGTTCAGTTGCATGATAATTTCCATAGTTAATTTCAACTCACTTCTATTGTGGGGAGCTTCCATTAGAAGTTCCAGAAAAAGAAGTCTTATTCTCACTGTGTTAAAATGTTACTATTTCTATTTCACAGGTGAATTAATCGCAGCACTAAATGGTAGGTGACTTTTACAGGACTACATAGGAATTGAATTTCTTGCCATTTCTAAGGATTGTTTCTTGGCGGGTTTTTTGTTTGTTTGTTTGTTTTTAATCCTAGATGTCCTACACACTCTCTCAAATGAAGACTGAAGTTGTGCCTGAAAGAAACAGATGTGGTGCAGTCATTCTCAATTGAAGCTATAGCCACATGAGAATAACTGGCATTAATTAATGTGTTTAACAGCTTTAAGCTGACTATGCATTTGCACGACTCCCTAAAACCTTCCTAACAGTATTCTCTGAATGTCCCTAACAATCTCTTAGAAAGTCCCTTAGAAGTTCTTCAGTCATCTTGGCAGAAATATTTTGCCCAGCGCAATGAAAGCACATTCATGTTTAGTAGTTCTGGAATCCACAAGTCCCGTCTTTTCTACGCTCAATGCCACAAATCACCTCAAACCTGCTCACAGTAGGTTCTCAATAAATATGCACCATCACATATTCTGAGAGAAAATTTAAATGGCTACTGAGTTCTTTTCATCTCCAAAATTGATGATTTGCACTCTTTTCATGTATATTCCCTGGAAAGTTGCTATGGTCTTGTAATTTCTATTGTAAATCTGAGGCATTCAGAGTGCATAAAAGAGAAGCAAGAAGTTCTTTGTCGCATTTCTTCTGGTTCATAAATTAATCTCTTTAGTGTATGTTCAGATATTCAGGCAAGTTAAAGTCCTTTGTGATACCCAGGAAATAACATAATAGGAGTAATGCAGAGAGTTCTTTCTCAGGGAAGGAAAATTCGCCCTTAGTGGTCCTGCTCTGCACCTGCCTTGGGCTGGCAAATTTACCCTTCCTACAGAGCCCCACAATGCCTTACAGTGGAGACAAAAGAAAGCCCAGAGCTGTTAAGTCCAGGATCCGACCTGATCCTTCATCTCTCTGACTTCAAGCTGTATTCCTTCCACCTCAACATGGACTATTTAGCAATCATTGCATAACCCAATAGATTCCCAATGCCACAATCTATGCAATGTGACCATGAGGTCCAGGAATCTGGCTACAAAAGAGACCAGCTGGTTCCCCTGCTCCCCAATAAGTACATTCTAGAACTCATGTCGCTTTACATGAATGTATGGTCGGTCTAAAGTCTGGAGCTTTTCCCACTCATTTGTTAATGCACCAGATAGGGTGCTAAATGTGCAGGATACTTCTGGAAAATCTCAGAAAAAAATACTTCGTAGTCTTCTACATGAAAAACATACTGGGCCAGGGATCCCTAAAAGTCCCCCCACAATATTTGATGACTCTCTCCATCAAAGAATTAATTCATCCCAGGAATAGATAGCCTCAAACCCCAAGTGCCCCAATGTCACCTAAGTCTATAACTGCAAACCTGGGACAGCAAGGTTCCTAAAATCATTTATTCATTCAACAACTCTGTTTTGAGCATCCACGTTATGCCTGGTACAATGGCAGGCACTCTGGATATTCTGTCAGCGAACAAAACAAAAGAAGATTCTAGCCTTTGAGAAGCTTACCACTGGCAGGATAGAGACAAGAAACCATAGACACAATAAATACACAAATTACACGTTATGTATCAGGAGGTGATTAGGGCTAGAGAAAAATATCCAGTATTGCAAGAGGCCTTGGGAACGGAGGGGTGGCACGGTTTACAATTTTAAATAAGACAATTTTAAATCAGACAGTCAGAGTAGAAACCATTGAGAAGTTGAAATTTGAGCAAAGTCTTAAGTGAAGTAAAGTGGTTAGCCATGGGCACTTCACAGAGAAGAAACTTCCTAAGAGATGTACAAAAGCCTTAGGACACAAGAATGCCTGAGGTGTCTGAAGAGGCAGGGAGGCCTATGTCGCCGGAGTGGAGTGGACATGAGGCAGGGTAGGGTAAGACAGAGAGAGAGATGGGGTCAGACTGTGAAATGTTTTGCAGGACAACGTCATGACTGGGCTTTATCCCAAGTGGGATCTATTGCTAGATTTTTGAGCAGAAAAATGATATAATACGACTAACACATTAAAAAGACTCACTGTGGGTGCTGTGTCTCAAGTAAACAGTAAAGCAGGAGAAGGTGGTCAAGGGGATATGGGCCGTAGCAGGAAGCCCATGGTACAAGGCTATTCTAGTAATGAAGTTAGGAGGTGATGGCACCCTGTACCAGGGAGAGCAGTAAAAATAGTAAGAAGAAGTCAAATTCTGGAATACCCTGCAGAAAGAAATAACTATGTTCTGCTAAATCAGAGGTGGGGTATGGGAGAAAGAAGAGTGAGGGTTGGCTCCTCTGATCTAGGCCTGAGCATACAGAAAGATGGATTTGCTGTCACCTGATGGGAAGAGAAGGATTTCTTAAAAGGTAGGTCAGAAGTTCAACTTTAAATACATTGAATTTGAAATACCATCTAAGCACAAAAGAACTAAGTAGTCAAAAATACCACTTTGGGGGCCCTTGGCTGGCTCAGTCGGTGGAGGATACCACTCTTAATCTCAGGGTTGTGAGTTTGAGCCCCACGTTGGGTGTACAGATAAGTTAAAAATAAAATCTTCAAAAAAAAAAAAAAATACCACTTTGGAACTAGTAAGAGATGCCTGATAGGATGAAGCAAGTGTGGGAGTGATTTTTCATTTGTTCATTCATGTAAGCCACAAGATTGCCTGAGATCAGAGATGCAGGGAATGCAGACAGAGAAGGCATCTCTGGAAGGACTCCTCTCTGGGCATGCTAATATTAAGAGGTCTGGGAGATGAGGAGGAGGCCATAAGGCAGCTGAGAAGGAGAAGTCAGTGAAACAGAAAGAAAATAGAGAACATGCTATCCTAGAAGCCAACAGAAGAAAGTTCGTTCACAAGAAGAAAGAGATCAATGTGTCAACCGCTTCAGAATTAAGATGAGAACTGACCACTGTATTTAACAAGGCAAACATTGGTAAGGCAGACAAGAGCAGTTTGGGGACAATGGTGAGGATAAAAGCCAGACTAAAAAGAGAAGGGAGGAGAGAAATTGGAAACTGAGTTTAGACAACTCTGCTTCAAAGAGTTTTGCTGCAAAGAAAATGGGCAATAGGTGCTAGAAGTGAAGTCATAGAAGAGGGGTTTTTTATTTTTGTTTTTGCTGGATTTTTGTTTTTTTTGCTTCTTTTTGTTTTGCTTTGGATTTGGGTTTTAATATGGTAAAATGGCCATGGGTTTGAATGCTGATGGTAACGACCCAAGAGACCAGTAAAACAACAACAACAACACAACAAACTAATTATGTCCGAGAAGGAGGAGAGAATTTGTGGAGGAATGTCTGTGAATAGGAGAGAGAAGATGGGACTTGGCTCAGCTCGTGGTACAGACTAACCTCCGGTCACCGCTACGACAACAGTGTGCGGGTGCACACGCTGGAAGGCTTTGAAAGGACGTGTCATGAGAGGCTGTGGCAATCCTCTTCCAACATTCCAAATGTCTCTGTGAAAATGAAGGAGGAGATGAACGTACTGAAGCTTTGCAAGGAGGAGAGAGTAGAACAGGCATCTAGAAGAGGAAAGAAGTGATTGGGCTAGCAAAGCTGGGCATGAAGGTCAGTGGGCATTTAGAATCAGCCGACATTCAAGGTCATGAATTTAAAGATAGACTAGTCAGCCCAATTGTGTAATTCTTCCTAAGCCATCTGGGTGCTGGCCTGGAGAAAGTCAAGATTTGGATTTGACCAGAGTTGTGGTTTAGAGAAGTGAGTAAAATGAAGGGGATGGGACAAAAGGGAGATCAGCGCTACTGAGCATGAAGGTTCAGCTGGACATGGGACAAGTAAAAAGAGCAGATCACTGGTTAATTGATTCCTCCTCTTTGACAGGTTCTAAGAAGGAAACCCAAGATGGCATGTGTTGCATTCCTAAATAGTTACTGGAGACCCCGTACCTTCGGGCTCTTGCACCAAAGCTCTGAAGGCCTGGACTGAGCCCACACAAGTTTGCTTCTGAACCACTATGCATCTTTGCCCCAATCATGTTATCTCTGTGAACCTTGGTCCTCCTATCTATGATTTAGAAATAATGTCTTCCTCACACAATTCTGAGAACTTAAAGAAAACATGGGTAAAGATTCCAATCCTTGAGTGAAAACATAAGTATTATGATAAATTAAATTAAAAATTAAATTAAAATGCTTTTATATTTGCATTCTTTGCAAAGGTATGTTTTCCACACAGTCTATACAAAAAGCTTTATCATTATTATTTGTATACCTAAATCTTACTACTGACATCAATTGTTTCAAGTGCGTTTCTTCTAAATTTCCTTCATTTTTGCCAATTTAACATCTTGCTGATGCTGAGATGCCAAGAATCAAGGGCAGAATTTAGAACAGACATACTAGTTTCCTGCCAGATTTATTATATTAAAAAACAAAAGAAAGGGAAACACTAGTAAAAGTGAAGTACACGTTTAATATTCATTTTAATGTTCAAAATGCTGCTCTGGGTTTGCTATTATCAGCCTCATTTTACAATGAAAAAAACTGAGCTCAGAAAGAGTAATTTGTCCAAAGACACACAGATTGTAACTGGGGAGCCCAGATTTGGACACGGTTACACATGATTCCAAATTACATACCCTTTCATGCCATCCTATTTCAATACAACTCTAATGTATCCAGTGGAGTAAAGTTAACGTGATTCCAGTTTTCAAAGAACGTTCCCAAGATGTAGAAACTGAGAATTCAGAAGAACCCATGCTATACTCTTTAGGGAAGCTTTAATTAAGTCTCCACACAGAATTCTGATGGCCTCTCCCCACCCTTAGCTATACCACTCATATACTCACCACAGAGGAAGAGGGTCCCCTGTGAATGGGAGAAAAGGGAAGTACTCACAGAAAGAAATTCACAAAAGTACTTACTACCAGTAGTATGGGAAACTGTAGGATTATTTGGCGGTCAGGCCACACTCCGGAAAATAAATCTAGATTTTGGTAAAGGTCTGGACTCTGGCCAGCGCTTAGCACTGCATGCTCAGTAAGGATCTGTTCCATGGGGTGGGAGTACTGGTCACACTGGTGAGAAATGAATGCAAACATGAGTTCAACCTGTGTGAGTGATTTGGGATGTTTCACAAACTGAATTCCATTTTGATTTTGTTTTCATTGTTGTCTCTGAAGGATGGTTTACGTTCTTGAATGTAAGGGCTCTACATCATAGACTAGTAAATGGGGGGGAGGGGTGTTGTCACACTCAGGGCCAGCCAGTTTCCCAAATAGCTGCAGCCAAATTGTGAAGTGTTTATAGTTGGGAGAAATCTAACTGAACCAAGCTAGGTTGGTGATAGCATCGCTTAGCCCAGCACAGTATTTCATAGTAATTTACAAGTACTTTAATAGTGTGTCTAATTCTTGAAAACCAAAACTCCTTTCCTGAAGCAACGAGCTCTCCCTAGCAAAAGCATTCATGCATCTTTCATGTATCTGTCAATTCCTAAACATTTTGCCCTAGAAATAACAGCATTATATCTTCATAACAAAGTGCATTAAAAGTGGATTCTATTTGAATGAAGCAGAAGACCTGATACAGAACAAAACCAAAGCTGTCTGAATGCTTTTTATTGGGACATTAAGGTAAGAGTAAAATTAAAAGGATTTGGATGGCCAGGATGCTCTAGTTACATTCATTTTATAAAATGAGAATTTCCTTAGGACAGGTACTGTATAAAATCATGGATTTACTACAGTCCTTGTCTGTCCCAAGAGAATATATTTTCTTTTATGTTAGAAAGTCTTGTAGAGCAAATTATCCCACAATTCTCTGCAGGAGGGAAGGGACGGGGCAGGCGGGGGCATAACTATGCTGTTGCTTCACTGCCCCTCCATGTAGACAAGTATCTGCCACCCCATGGGCCAGACACGACGCCCGCCTCTCCTGGAATAGCACGGACACTGACTGTGTCAGCAAACACCCACTTGCATGCTCATGTCAACCAAACAGACCGTTTTATCCAGCCAGGAAAGTAAGAACCCAGCTTTAAGCCCGACCACCTCGTCATAATTATCAAACCTTAAGAAAACCTGCAGTGACGAATAAATGCTCATGGTTCAAAACCGCCATCTCCTCATTCTTATCAAATGCAAGGGTGCTTCTCTCTGGAATCCGTGCTCCAAGCAGAGAAGTGTTTTTTCAGCACATCCTTGAATTAAATCAGCACATAAGTGCAGGCAGCCCAGGGAGCCATGAGGCACCGCTTTGCCATCCTCATCACATTCTCCCCCAAATATATCCCTAGTGAGGCTGGAGAGCCCCACAAAACTGCTATTGCATTCAGTGTGCAGTGCAAATGGAGCCCCTGTCATTACAGAGGCGGATGTTCTCATTTCTTACCAGTTGCTCTGCATCAAAGGCCCCATTCTATGTGGAATGTCTATTACGTTGATAAAGGCAAAACAGTGTCAACTTAGGAACAGCACAGGCAGTTTTCTGGGTCCAGTGACAGATCTCAGTTTAGACCGGGTCTGGCCACAAAACTGGCTCACATGCTCCAGGCAAAGCATCCCTGCGGTTCATGCGTGTTCCTTTCCATGTAACCACACAAGGGTGTGGGCATTCCTAGCACCTACAGCTGATGGTGCGCTTGCATACAGTGGGGAATGATGAGGTCTGGGAATACAGCAAAACCCCAGGCCCCGCTCATTATGCCAGGCACTCAGTAACTGAAGGTCTCCTGTGGTGCTTTGTTGACTGGTGTGTGTGATACTGTTTATTTTCTAAGAAGGCATAGCGCAGTTGTTCTTTACCTAATGACGGGATGATATATAGTAACCTTGTATCACTGTCAAGAGACTTCAATAATTTAAAAGACTTTTCTTCATAGCCAAACAGTTCACATAAAAGATGGAAACAGTCTACCAAAGACTACTAAAAAGAAAAAAGAAAAAGAAAAACAAGTATATTCAAAGTCTTGGCTGACTCCTGGTGTAAATACCTACTGAGAGGAAAGAGGAAAATGCCAAGTAGATAAAGAGGAAGGATGCTGAAGAAAGTCAACTGTTGGAAGAAATCTAGCCCCTTAATTCCTAGACTCAAAGAAAAGAAAAAAAAAATATCACTGAGACATGACTGTCCTAGTCAATAAGGATGCGGCACTCGTGGACTTCAAATCAAATCAAATCATCTGCAGAGAAGATTGGATTATGGCAAAGAAATGTCCTGAGGAGAATGGGCAGCTGGAATAGGATGGTGATTCTCTAGAACAAAAGAAAAACTTGCCTGACTTCTCCAAAGAAAAAGCCAATAAGCACACGATGGATGAGCAGCCAGAGAATGGGGGTCTACAAAATGCCCAGAACTGCGCACCCAATTATTTCACCAGTATTTTGTGGCTTTCTTGTAACCCACTGTTCTGAGGGCAGCAAACACAGGACAAGGTATTTTACAGATAGATGATAATGGCTTTCATTGTTTCTCAAATTGGCTCAAAGCCCATACTGTGTAAATTGCTAAAAGCCCATATGTAATCCTAAACTACTTGCAGGCCCAGAGACTCTGGGTGCTGGTAATAATTACACAGACTGGATAATTAACTTCTGACATAAAAAGAAATGAAGGTGAGAGAAGAAAACGCAGACCTTACCAACTTTTACTTAAAGCAAGAGCACACACTGACAAAAAAAAAAAAAAAAAAAAAAAAAAAAACAACCTGGGGCATTCATTTAGGAAAAAAATCATTGTAGTCTGTCTCTCCAATGTTTTCTTACAAGAATGGGAAGAAATTTCTCCACATTCACATGATTGTTCTTTTCAGATATTTCCCAGTGTTACAGTCTTATTCATTTTAATTTTTGTTTAGACAAAAATGCCTTATCAATTCTAAGACTCATTAGAGAAGACATGGGCCCAGGGTACACGAGAGCATGGAGTGTTCACACTCCCTCAGGGACGAAGATTGAGCTCTGCCTGCAGTAAGCACAGAAACCGAGATGGAGCCGTGTCCATCATACACAAGGGTGAAGAGCTGTCACTTCCATGAAAAAAGAATTTGAAAAGCCTGGGGAAAGAGCAAGAAGTCTGCCATCTGTCCAGGGCTCTATGGGAGGATAAAAATAAACTCATGAGACATCAAACCCCAGGAATGTGGGGTCTCAATCTACACTAATTAGAAGGTAACGTGTCCTGAAGACAGAAATTAAGATACAGCCCTCTCCACAACCCCTGAAAATATTAAGGCTCTGGAAGAAGTCTCTAAACTGCTCTCGGAATATTTTCACAACCAGGGTCTCAAGGGACTCCTATGGGGGAAAAGTAGCCCAGCTGAAGAGGCACTTGCAGCAAAAATTTGAAATCACCTAAGAAAAGGAAGTGCCATGAGGGACAGAATAGACTCCAAAGCAGATGAGGTTGAGCACTCAGAGCTGAAAAAGACAATAAAATAAGCTTTTTAGAAATATTAAGAAGCTAAAAAAATAAACTATAACAAAAGACCAGAACACTATGAAGACAGCTCCAGCTGAGCTTTAATAAGGAAACAGGACTTCTGTGAACGTAAAAATGGAGTCATTATCATTTAAAATTCAATAGATGACAGTAATCTTCATAGCAGATTAGGAAAACATATTTTCATGAGTAGAAATAACAGCAAGGTAGAAAGCAGAATGGAATGAGAGATCTCCTAAGTAACAGCATTGAAAAAGATGAAATACCAACAATTAAACGTAAGAAATGCACAAAACCATTACGAGAAAAACTTTAAAACACTACTAAATGACATAGAAGAAAACAAGAACAAATGGAAAGATATACCAATTTCTTAAGAGGAACGACTCAATAATTTTAATTCTCCTTAAAGAAATGTATAAACTTAACACAATGCCCCCAGATTTACTTTTCTTAACCAGATGAGTTAATCTTAGAGTTCATATAGAAAAATAATCATTCCCCCTTCTGTTTACCACCCCCCCTTTCTTCTTCCCTTTCTTCTCCTACCAATCTTATGAAAGACTGTGGACTCTGGGAAACAAACTGAGGGCTTCAGAGGGGAGGGGGGTGGGGGAATGGGATAGGCCAGTGATGGGTATTAAGGAGGGCACATTAAGGAGTGCACACATTGCATGGTGCACTGGGTGTTACACGCAAGTAATGAATCATGGAACTTTACATCAAAAACTAGGGATGTACTGTATGGTGACTAACATAATATAATAAAAAATTATTATTAAAAAAAAAGAAAAATAGTCAAATAGAGTAGTCAGAGGAAAAGAGCTGAAAGAAGAAAGAGACCAAATGGGGGGATTACTACTACCAGATATTAAAACATTTTATTAAATATCATTAATCAACTCAGTGTTGTAATGGTACATGAATAGACCAATGATGTAGAAAGGAAATCCAGAAATAGACTCAAATATCTATGGTAATTCACTGTCTGATAAAGATGGAAATCTCACACCAATGAGGAAAACAGACTAACCTAGAAAGTAAATCATGTTGGGACAATTCAGTAGTCTCCTGGAAAAAAATAAAGTTAAATCTGTAATTCCCACATCACATTAGGGTAAATTAAAAATGGAACAAAGATGAAAATAATTTTTAAATGAAGTAATAAAAGTAACAAAAGAAGACATGGAAGAATTCCATTGTAAGGTCTTTCTTTCTATGACTCAAAATCCAGAATCTAACATGAGATAAGATCAATACATTTTAATGAATCATGGAACATTGCATCAAAAACTGGGTATGTACTATATGGTGACTAATATAACAAAATAAAAATTATTTTAAAAAAAGATCAATACATTTAATTACACACACACACACACAAACTTTAAATGCCTTTGGCAATAAAAATTATAAGCAAAGCAAAAGACAACTGAAAAAGAAAAACGGAAAAAAATACTTTTCAACTCCTATTGGAGACAAAGAATAACCTCTCTAATATACAAAAAGTTCTCAGACATCAATAAGGAAAAGAAAAATTCAATGTAAGAATGGCTAAAAGATACAAACAAGGAGTTCACATAAATATAATGACTCTCAAACATATGGAAAGATGCCCAGTTCACTTCAAGTACCAGAAATTAAGATAGAAATACACTCAAACTTTTTCACTTGTCAGGCTGGCAAATTCTCAAAAGACTGATCAAACTTCAGTTAGTAAGACTGTGAGAAAACAGCGCCCTCCATGTATCTCTTCAATAAATTGGTACAGCACCTAAAGAGGACAATCTGACAAGATTTATCAAAATTATAAATGAATATACTTTCTGACCCATCAAATTCACTGCCACACATTTGAAATGACTCAAACCCAGGTATAATAGCAAGAGTAAGGAAACAATCCAAATATCTACCAGTAGGGGCTGGTTACAGAAAGTATGGCACAAGGGTATCATGGAATACTACGCAGCAAGGAAAAGAAATAAGGGCCCTTTCTATCTACCATTATAGAAACATCTCTGAGCTATACTGCTATGTGGAAAAAAAACATCAAAGTATGAAATAGTGAACAAATATGTTAACGTTGGTGTGTCGGAGGGGAAGAGGGAGAGAAATCTAGTGAAATACCAGTATGATATTCAAATATACATACAAAAATACTGGAAGCAAAGAAATTCAATAAAAACAGTGGTTACTTTTGAGGGGGTTGGAATTCAAGAATGGAGGAGAAAATTTTCTTTTAAAATAATTAAAATGCCTTTAATACTTTCTGGTTTTTGAACAAAGTAAATGTATTACTGTATTCAAAAAAATGTTTAAACTCTATGATAACAATTAAGTTAAAATTCAAACAGTAATATACTACCTGTATCTATAAAATTTGGAATTATTGTTAATGACAAATCAATTTCTGTCGGCATTGGCCTAACAGAAAAGAGCCAGCTCATATACAGTGGCAATAATACAAACTGATACACTCTTTGGAGCAATTTTGGCAAGATTTTAAATCCTTATACTTTCTGACTCATCAGGTAGAGTTCTGGAAATTTATCTTAAGGAAAAAATATGCACATGGATTAAGATTTGCTTTTGAGAACATGAGAAGGGAAATGGAAATTGAAGAGGTTAGAATCCAAATGACACTTAAATTTTATCTATAACATTTTATTAAAAATAAAAGAAATATGAATTAAATACTATAACACAGCAACACCTATTAAATTCAGGTGATAGGTATCTGGGCATTTGTTATGTTATTCTCCCTACATTCCTGTACATTTTTTGTTTTATATTTAAACTGTTACACAAAATTACCCACGTAAGTGAACAACATAGCTTTTTTTAGTATATACAGTAAGAAATTTTACTCCAGGAAGACAAGAACTATGATATATACATATTTATATATTATTTAATACTGTGAGGATATCTCTGAAATATTAAATACATTTAACACATTTAAGTGTAATCAAACAAAGAAAAACTAAATAACTTGAAATTCATGGAGAAGGGTAGAGGTGATCTAATGCCATATAGCTCAAAAACACTGGTGAACATCAGCAACAGTGTTTCCATGAATTACAAGGTCCAATATCTAATCTATAAAATCTGTTCTCCAGAAAGATTGGTAGGTAATATATTCTAACAAACTCCATTCCAAAGTCTGAGGCTCATGGGTCAAAGGAATAGAATAGTGCTTCTTGAAGTATGGAAAAGCAACACATATCCAGTGCCTGAAAACATTATAGGTTCCTTGATCCTACCCAAGATACTTCTCATCTATCCCTCTGATACTGACGCCCTGTGAATCTGCTTTTTAACAAGTACCCTAGGTTATTCCGATACAAGGTTTTAGAAATACTGGTATAGATCATTGATTTATTTTTTCTCACTTAGAAACAACTGTGCTCAAGATTGAGCTGGAGGGATGAAGGCTCAGCGTGAGGCAAGAACTGACTAAATGCCAAAAGGTGTTTCCAAAGGAGATTATCAAATCTGTTCTGGAAATGCTGAAAAATGCAGTCTTGCTTGGTAACAGAAGGCTCTGGACCTCCAAAAACTTTCATAGCCCTATAAGGTTGGAGATAAATTAAATGCCCAAAGGTAAAGAAGAATAAGAAACTGAATAGGTTGGGGACAATAATAATACAATATGGGCTAGGTCAGGGACAAGTCTGGTGCTCCTTTGAAGCTGCACAACGAGTTTTCAAAAATTTTAGGCCTAAAGAAGTGTGTGAGAGCCAGCGTGGTAGCTGAAGCTCCTCAAGTGACCCTCTGAGAGAACGGGAGAGCAGAACTCGTGCAGTGCTTTCTTCCAGCTGCACAGCCTGTCCCGGCCTGAGCTGAGCCGGTCATTGTTCTCTCACCTTCCCCCAAGCCTCATTACCTCCAGGTCCTGGCAAACATAGCGTACACAACTGGATCTAATATATGCACACGCACACATTCAGAGCTTTCCCATGAACTTCTCTTTCCCGTGACAAATAAATCTGAATGGCCTAAAATTGAGAGAAGGAAGATGTTAATTTTCATTAAGCGCAGAGTCAAATTTTTTGCTGCCCTGCTGTGACTGTATAAAGGGGTGATCAGTTTCAATCACCCTTTGACCCCTTTATGGCATCCATGTGTGCTCATGTACACATACACACACACACACACACACACACACGTTTGCACACACATACACCAAGAAGCACATTATTTGAAAAACAAAAGCAGCTGCATTGGACTGAAACAACCAATCCCATGTCCCTACCAACCCAACTACATTTAGTTTCAGAGACTGAAAACCTGAGTAAATTGTGTCATAAAGGAGAGGAAACAGGCCTTAGAATTGAAGCTCCGAGTTTAAATTCAGATTCTCGCCTTCACTAGTTATATCATTTATACCCTACTACGTGTCTACAGCAGCTTTAAAATGCATTCAGCGTAAGATTATTCTCAAGAATAAGTGAAATGGAGCAAAGACAAAATAAGACCAGAAAATGAAAAAAAAATCACTGTTAGATCAACCCTCAAATAATGTCATTATTACCTTATTATTTTGTTATTATAGGTCACAAATTTGGTTCTGAACCTTCTGGAAGGCAAGACAAGCGAAAATGCATGCCTAGTCACATAATTTACAGCATCCATAATACTAAAAGTTTTTTATTAGGAGTGCAACTATTACTGTCACCGAATCCAGAGAGACTTTTTTCCCATTGGGTTTTTATAATGAGGACTAATGCAGTGAGCAAAGTCCTCCAAATAGCCTTAGAATAAACGCAAGAATGAGTTTCTTATCACGTACCTCATGTACCTTAATGTGAGCCAAAGTACAATGTTCCAAAAGCACAATGCTAGAAACCAGTTCTACACAAGAGACTAAATGATGTGTTAGGTACAGTTCCCTGCCAGGGGCTTCAAACGCCTGGAGTGAAGTCACAGACAGGCAGAAAATAGGCTACATCTAGCCCACAGATGTATTTTCGTGGGTCTGTGTGGGGTTTATTATTATTTCCCACATTTAAATTGAAAGTTCCAAATAAGATCTGCATCCAGTACGTGCTTGATTTTACTCAGCAGAGCTGCCCCACAGGGCCACATCCCCACCTGAGGATGTCACCAGAAACGGGAGCGCATCTATCTCGCACTCGCTGTCCCCTCTCTTACCACCTCAGTCATCAACTCCACCTCCTCAGCCCCCAGAACTCACCAGAATTTGAAACTCCTCGCCTGGAGGGATGAGTAGCGTATATTTACACTCAGACAGTACAGTCTCAATATTTCTCTCACCAAGCTTTGGATAAGCATCAAGAAGCCACAAAATTCACTGTGTGGCCTTGAGCAAGTGATTTAATCATCTCTGGGCCTCCATTCCCTCATCTTAAAAAAGGAACTAATAATACCTACTTCTCGGAGTTGTGAGAATTAAATGAGATGTTTTCAAAAACACTTAATAGCTAATTACGATTCAAATGAACTGTATTATCACCAGAAATGATCCACAATGCTAGTTTACCTTATCTCAATCACAATGGGTTTTTAGGAATACTTTCTTCACCAGATGACTGCTGATTTTTTCATAAATCTCAGTATTTTGTTACTTATTAGAATAGATTTTGCCTGTGCACCTCTTCAGACTCTCTTGGTCTACCTTTTGCCCCAGACTCCTACAGAGATAAGTTCAATGGTGGTTTCAGCAGCTTAGGGCAGGTACCACCTGACAGCTTTTCACCTGGGATCTGCGGGGCACTCCTCTTGCTTCCTACCTCTTCCAATACGCACCGTGGGATGCTATCAGAAACCAGCTTGGCACTCACATGCATATCCCAGAAGTTAATACCCTTGGGAAGTTAATACCCTTAACAAGTGGGTGGTTGGGAACTGATAGTTAAATACTCCTGCCTTTTGTCCCACAGATAAACAGCTCTTGGAACACATTTTATAAAGTTCCTCAGAAAGTCCCAGCAACGATCAAGTGCCAGTCACCCATACCAGTGGCTACCTCAATTACACATCAGGCTTTTGTCTTTTCCTCCTTGCTCCATCTCTCCATCCCTCACTCTTGCTCTCTGAGATTACTTCCAAACAAATTACCTGTATATAAGCTTTGTCTCCAGTTTTGCTTTCAAGAAAGGCCAGGCTCAAACACCCTCCAAAATATGCTCTTAAACAGAAATTATCCTTCAAAGGACTCCATTAAGAAAATGAAAAGATAACCCAAAGAATGGTAGAAAACTTTTGCAAATTATAGATATATAGATCTGATGTCAGATATATCAGATATCTAGATCTGATAACAGATTTGTATCTAGAATATACAAAGAACTCTTAAAACTCGATAATAAAAAGTAAAAAAAAAAAAAAAAAAACCCTAGACATCTTTCCAAAGAAGATATACGAATGGCCAATAAGCAAATGAAAGGATGCTTAACATCAATAATCATCAAGAAAATGCAAATCAACACCACAATGAGATACTACTTCATTAACCACTAGAATACCTATAATCAAAAAGTCAAATAATTAAGTACTGATGAGGTGAGGAGAAGTCAGAATGCTCAGACACTGCTGATAGGGAATATAAAATGTTGCGACCACATGGACAAATAGTCTAGAAGTTCTTCAAAGTTTAAAAAACAGAGTTACCATATGATTCAGCAATCCCACTCCTAGGAAATGCCTAAGAGAAATGAAAACGTATGTCCACACAAAAACATATGTGTGAATATTCATAGTAGCATTATTCATAACAGCCAAAAGGTAGAAACAACTCAAATGCCCATCAAGCGATGAATGAATAAAGTACAGTATAACCTTACAACAGAATAGTATTCAGCAATAAAAAGAAATCAAATACTGATAACATACTTCAACATGGATGAACCTTGAAATATCATGCTAAGTGAAAGAAGCCAGTCACAAAGGACCACATATAGTTTGATTCATTTATGTGGAAGGTCCAGAATAAGCAAATCTACAAAGAAAAAAAAAGCAGATTAGTAGTTACCTAGTGCTGATGGCGATGGAGGGATTATGGGGAATAGTGAAGGGGTATTAGGTCTCTTCTGAGGTAATGAAAATATTCTAAAATTGTTTTGTGTTGATGCATGCACAACTCTGAGAATATAATAAAAGTCACTGAACTGTACACTTCAGATGGGTGAGTTATATGGAATTTGTATTACATCTTAATAAAGCTATTAAAAATAGAGGTCACCATAATTTTTAACCTATGACAGCCTATAAATTGTGGTTGCTGGACATTTTTACAAAACACCACTGGATTCTCCATTTGCCTTTTTCTTTGCTTGCTGGGTAATTTTCAACTACTTCAAAGAGTAGTGTCCAGAACAGAGAAAGTTTCTGCAACATTGCTCACCTCTACCTTCCTAGTTTTCTCATATTCCTGTGGTATTTCTGTTACCTATTATGTAGGACATCTGAAATTTGAAACTAACTCACTAGGATTGCACACAATCCTAGCTGTCCCTTATACTCCCTAAACTAAAAGACAACCACATCTCATCCAGCCCCTTCCCACACCCACATGTCACCCATCATCATCCTCCTCTCCCACACTCTTGTGATTTAATTCATACTCATATACTCACAGCTCTCTCCCCACCCATAATTAAATTCAGGTTTGGAATACTTCGAGACTATTGCTGCTGATGACTGAACCTATAGAAATGAGTGATAAGATAGCTACACACACAAATACCAAAACATGAAATAAGCAGTGTAAACATCCCCATTTAGTCAGAAATGACATGGGAAGAATGGAAAGGGTGATGAAAAATATATTGGTTTGACTATACATCACTCATACCTTGGATTCTACTTTGTATCTCATTCTCAGTGGAAAAGAAACAATAAGTGTTCACCCCTTCTGGAAAATTATTATTTACCATGTTTCAGCATAACAACAGACATTTCTGGCATTTATCCTAGTCAGATCCAAATCTTCTGAAATTCCATTGATGAGTATTCTTAGACTTAAACTGGAAGAAATTTATACCAAGAAATTATTGTCACAGTAGCGAAAATAAAAGATGTATTGCCTACAATCTTAGCTATTGTAAAAGAATAACTATTCTTTGAGATAGTTTGAGAATTGCAATGGACCTAAATTTTTCAATTTTAATATCAGGAAATACTGTTCCAACAGTGATCCCACATATCCAATGAGTTAAAATGAGCTAACTTAACTGCTCGATGTCAGCATGTAAGCCTGATCCAGGAAAGATGCTCATGAATTACGGTAAGTTTCAGTGGATAACACTGATTATTACCACTATCATCCCTAGATTCTGTATTTCCTTCCATCTGGGCCTCAGGCCAGACCTGCTGGGAAACTATAAGAAAGGAGTAACACAACTTGTTTATCATAATCTCTTTTCAAGCTGGGTATGGAGTTATCACAATTTAACTTCAGCAATAGCCTAACTTAACTGCAAGAAGGAAGCCTATCCCTCACTTCATCTTTTTTCAATCTCAACCCAAGAGTGCTTGGAAATACCGTTTTTTACCTTTTCAACTTCTCCAAACATTAAAAAAAAAAAAAAAAAAAAAACCTTAAAAAAATGCACCCCATCAGAAAAATAATCTCTCACCCCCACATATGTAAATATGTTTATTTATAAATTACATATTAATTACTCATATTACATAAACTATCAACAGATACAAAAGTAGAAACTATAAACAAAAATATTAATATGGCATACACAATACTTTTACCTATTAATAGTACCAAACTGCTTCCCTCACACTAAAAATATTTATAATGTTTCAGTGAGGTGAAATAAGGGTGGTGTAATCACTTCATAGTTAAAGGGAGCTCAAATCGCAGAATAGGGAAAGTGTCTGTTCTGCCATTTACTTGCTGTTCATTTGTGTTGGGATTATCTTCAATTCATAGTTGCTTTCCTAAAACATTAAGTCATTTAGCCATCTTGTAAAGGTTAGTTTAGCTAAAACTAGAGAACATAATCTGCAATTCTTTGTAACCAATACAAGCAACATGCTTATTGTTGCAATATGCTAAAAACAAACCAAGAATGGAAGGTGTGACCACCAATCCCTTCCACACTGTAAAATTTTCCTTAGGATACATGATTGTTCAACATACAGAGCCAAGGTACACAGTCAATTCATTAATTAAGTATGAGTAAATCTTAACTTCTATCTTATTGTATTATTAGATTTTTAAAAGAAATGTTCTAATATTTTCCTCCGAAATCTCAATGTATCTTATACTTACTGTGGTATATGCTTATTCATTTTGGAAATCACTGCTTTAGAGTTCGGTCTAGCTACAAAGTAACAAGTCTTTGATTACATATGAAACCCTTAGAATAAATATACAAGTGGCATCAGAAATGGATTTTCCTGCATGGTACAAAATGCACATAATAGAGTGGCTTAAACAAGACAGTTCATTTGTCTGAAGATAAGCAGCCAAGGGCTAACTTGGTACTCCATGATGCTGATCCCCTGCTTGCTCCTCTTCCATCCCCACACATGCTTCCCTTCAAGGTCCAAGATGGATGCCTGGGCTCCAGACATCACAAGTAAATTCCAATCAGCAATGCAGAGAAATGAACAAAGAAAGAAACTTTTCATAAGTTTCACACAATAGTTTGACAGCATCCCATTTGAGAGAAATTACTGCAAAGTCTACACCTAGCTACGAGGAATAATCAGAGATTCTATTATGAAAGAAGACAGGCAAGAGTCTCAGCCACAATGCATAAAGATGTATCAATACATACACAAAGAAAGAGAGAAGAAATGTTGACAAGGTTCAGGTCTAAGATGGCAACCTAGGAAGACCCTGAACTCACCTTCTCCACAGAACCCAAGAAATTACACGTATTTATAGCCCAATTCCTCCTGAAGAAGAACCGAGGGCTGACTAGACAGCTTCTACATGACAAAAGATGGAAGAGCAAAAGAGAACAGTAAGAGAGAAGAGACTCAGTAACAAAGAGAATCGCCGTCTCCAGTGCTGCAAACTATAGGGGAAAGCGATAGCACTGAGGAAACAGGAGCACATTCCTCTGTCCTTGGGCATAGAAAAAAAGCCAGATTTAAAGGAGCAACTAGTGTATAAAAGATCCAGCCCTAGACCTCTGCCAAACAGTGGAAGAGCATCTACAACTCTCCCTGCATCAGAGGGACTGGTGACCGACACTCCCCCCTCCACCTTGAAGAGTCAGACCAGAGCAGGGTTCAGGCACCCTAACCAGCCTGCTGCCTCAGTGAGCTCCAGGACCCTAGTCTACACGAACCCTCGCTATCCCACTAAGGTGGCCACAGGACTGGTTAGCACTCACCATGACTCCAGACTTCACACCAGGGTAACAGGTGCAGATCACCCTGGAACACTCCCGGCCCACAGCACTTCAGCTTCTGACAGTGAGCCAGGGCACCCCTGCAAAGAGCACTTCTGCACCTCCCAGGGAACACCTGCTTCAGACCCAGCACTCTGGAAACCTCAGGCCATGCCCATTTTGGTTTCAGCCACCCTGCCAGGGCACCCTATACAGAGTACCCTAGAACTTCCACCCATGCTGGCCTTGGCTCCAGTCACTTGGCCAGGACACCCCCTGCATCGAGCACCCCAGGATACCCCAGCTTGTGCCATTTCAGCTTCAACTAACCTGCCAGGGTACCTACTGCATGGAAAGCCCAGGGACCTCTTGGCCTGCACACTGCCTCAGCTCCAGCTGTCTTGCCAGAGCACCTACCGTGTGAAGTACCTCAGGCACCCCAGCTTTCACCCACTTCAACTTCATCTGTCTTGCTAGGGTAGCTTCTAGAGGGAGAATCCAGAGACCACACCAACCTTGATGCACCACAACTTTAGCTGTCCTGCCATATCAAGGTTCCAGTCTAAGATGGCAACCTAGGAAGACCCTGAACTCACCTTCTCCACAGAACCCAAGAAACTCCACTACATGGAGAGCCCCGGGACCCCTAGCCCATGCCAGCCACAGCTTTAGTCAGCCAGCAAGTCACCAAGCACACAGTCTACGTAGGGGATGACCATACACAAGACCATTCTTTCAAGCTTAGGATAAGTGGCTGTTCCACCAAATCCATAGAAACAAACACAGAAAATCAAGCAAAATGGGGAGACAAAGGAATAGCCTCCAAAAGAAAGAAGAAGACAAAACCTCAGAAAAATAATTAAGTGTTAGGGAGATAAACAACTTGCCTGATAAAGAATGTAAAGTAATGATGATAAAAATGCTCATCAGGCTGGAGAGAAGAGTGGAAGAACTCAGTGAGACCTTCAATAAAGAAATAGAAAATATGAAAAACAGCCAGGCAGAGTAGAAGAATACAATAACTGAAATGAAAAATTCATTATAGGGAATCAACAGTAAATTAGCAGATGTAGAAGAACATATCAATCTGGAATATAGGGTAAGGGAAAGCACTCAAGCTGAATAGGAGAAAAAGAAAAGAATTTTTTTTTTTAATGAGGGTAGATAAAGGAATTTCTTGAACAACATCAAGAGAACAAAGCTTCACATCATAGGGGTCCTAGAACAAGAGAGAGAAAAGGACAGAAAACTGATTTGAAGAAATAATGACTGAAAATTTCCCTACCCTGGGGATGAAAACAGACATTCAGATCCAAAGAGCCCAGAGAGTTCCAAATAAGATGAACTCAAAGAGACCCATACCAAGACACATTAAAATTAAAATGTCAAAACTTAAAAACAAGAAAAAAAAAAAAACCTGTAAAAGCAGCAAGAGAAAAACAATTTGTTATGTGCAAGGGAACCACCATAAGACTATAAGCAGATTTTTCAGCAGAAACTTTGCAGGCCAGAAGAGAGTACCATGATATATTCAAAGTGCCAAAAGGAAAAAACCTACAACAAAGAATACTACACCTGGCAAGATTATCATTCAGAACTGAAGAAGAGATAAAAGAGCTTCCCAAAAAACAAAAGTTAAAGAAGTTTATCACCACTAAACCAGCATTAGAAGAAATGTTAAGAGGGCTTTTTGGAGTGGAGGAGAAAAGACCATAAGTAGACTAAGAAAATTATGAGTAAAAAGATGTAAAATATGACAGCATATACATAAAACATGGAGGAGGGAGTAAAAATAAATACGTAAAAGAAGCTGGTTTAGAATGTGCTTGAATTTAAATGACCATCAACTTAATATAGACTACTAATTACTTAGAAAGTTATATATGAACCTCATGTATATATATGTAACTGCAAACCCAAAGCCTATAATGGATATACAAAAAAATAAAGAAAAAAAAAAGCCAAACATAACACTATAGGGACTCATCAACCACAAGGGAGACAGAGGAAGACAAGAAGAAAGGAACAGAGAATAACTACAAAAACAACAAGAAAACAGTTAACAAAATGCCAATAAGTACATATCAATAATTACTTTAAATGTAAATGGTCTAAATGCTTCAATCAAAAGACATAGGAATGCAGGATGAATTAAAAACAAACAAACAAACAGACCCATCTATACACTGCCTACAAAAGACTCACTTCAAACCTAAAGACACATACAAACTGAAAGCAAAGGAATGGAAAACATTCCTCCCATATGCCATGCATATGGGAGCAAAAGAAAGCCAGGATGGCAATACTTATATCAGACAAAAGAGACTTTAAAACAAAGACAAAGGGCATTGCATAATGACAAAGAAATCAAGGCACAAGAAGATATAACAGTTGTAAATATCAATGCACCCAACACTGAAACACCTAAATATATAAAGCAAATATTAGCAGACATAAAGAGAGAAACTGATAGTAATACAATAATAGTAGGGAACTTTAATACCCCACGATATCAATAGATAGATCATCCCGGCAGAAAAACAATAAGGAAACAGTGTCCTAAAAAACTAGATGGACATAACAGATATATGCAGATCATTCCATCCATAAACAACTGAATACACATTCTTTTCAAGGGTACATTCTCCAGATCAGGTCACATATTAGGTCAAAAACAAGTATCAATAAATTTAAGAAGATTGAAATCACACCAGGCATCTTTTCCAACCACATGGTATAAAGCCAGAAATCAATCACAAGCAAAACATTAGAAGAAAACATTAACACATGGAGGCTAAGCAACATGTTACAAAACAACCAATGAGTCAACAAAGAAGTAAAAAAAAAAAAAAAAAACACATGGAGACAAAAAAAAAAAAAAATGGAAACAGTGCTCCAAAATCTTTGGGATGCAATGAAAACAGTTTTAAGAGGGAACTACAGTTTTATAGGCCTACCTCAAAAACAACAAAATAAAGCTCAAATAAGCAAAGTAAACTTACATATAATGGAACTAGAAAAACAAAAAAACAAAAACAAAACTAAGTTCAAGGTGAGTAGAAGCAAGGAAATAATAGTGACCAGAGCAATAATAAGTGACATAGAAACTAAAAACAATGGGAAAAAAAAATCAATGAAACCAAGGGGCTGGTTCTTTGAAAAGATAAACAAAAGTAATAAATCCTTAGCCATACTCACCAAGACAAAAAAAAGAAAGGACCCAAATAAATAAAATCAGAAATGAGAAGTAACAACTGATACCACACAAATACAAAGAGGTATAAGAGAATACTAAAAAAATTGTATGCCAACAAATTGAACAATCTAGACTAAATAGATAAATTGCTAGAAACACACAATCTTCCAAAACTGAATCAGGAGGAAACAGAAAATCCGGGGTGTTATATGTAAGTGATGAATCACTAAATTCTACTCCTAAAACCAATATTATACTATATGTTAACCAATGAGAACGTAAATAAAAACATTAAAATAACTAATTAATTAATTAAAATAAAAAGAAAATCCAAAGAGACCAATTACTAGTAACAAAATTGAATCAGTAATCAAAAAACTACCAAAAAATAGAAGTCCAGAACCAGACAGATTGACAGGTGACATTTACCTAGTGAATGGGAGAATATACTTGCAAATGATACAGCTGATCAGGGGTTAATATCAAAAATATAAAAAGAACTCACATAACTCAACACCAAAAAAACAATCCAATTAAAAAATGGGCAGAGGACTTGAATACACATTTTTCTAAAGAGAACACACAGAAAGCCTATAGACACATGAAAAGATGCTCACCCTCACTCATCATCAGGAAAATGCAAATCAAAACCATGATGAGATATCACCTCAACCTGTCAGAATGGCTAAAATAAAAAACACAAGAAATTACCAATTGTTGGCAAGGACATGGAGAAAAGGAAAGCCTCATGTGTTGCTGGTTGGAAAGTAAATTGGTACAGCTACTGTAGAAAACATTTTGGAGTTCTTCAAAAAATTAAAAATAGAATTACTGTATGATCCAATAATTCTACTACTAGGTATTTACCTTTAAAAAATGAGAAAACTAATTCAGAAAGACATGTGTACCCCTATTTTTATTGTAGCATTATTTACAATAGTGAGGATAATGGAAGCAACCTAAGTATCTGTTGTTAGACAAATGGATGAAGAAATGGTGTGTACACACACAAAACACACACACACACATACATATATATATGTATGTATGTATGTATGTATGTATACAAATACATACACTGGACTATTATGCAGCCATAAAAAAGGATGAGCTCTCCCCATCTGCAGCAACATGGATGAACCTACAGAGTATCCCACTAAGTGAAATAAGCCAAACTGAAAAAGACATATACCATATGATTTAACTCCTGTGTGTAGTCTAAAAACTAAAACAAATGAATATACAAACAAAAATCAGACTTGGGCCAATAAATACAGAGAACAAACTGATGGTTGCCAGGGGCGGGGGAAGGGGGGTGGGCAGATGGGCAAAACGCATGAAGGGGAGTGGTAGATACAGGCTTCCAGTTATGAAATGAATAAATCACAGAAATAAAAATTACAGCATAGAGAACATAGTCAATGATATTATAATAGCCCTGTACGGTGACAGACGGTAGCTACGCTTGTGATGAGCACAGCATAATGTATAGAGATATTGAATCACTGTGCTGTACACTCAAAACTAATGTAACATTGTGTATCAATTATACTTAAATTAAAAATAAATTACAAAAAAAGAAAAAAAGAAAAAAAACAGAGGAGATCTACCTTTTAAGTATCTTCTTTTTACCCTACCACTGTGGTCCATCTGAAAAAATGTCTTGGCCTGCAAAAGCTGTCTGGCCAAAATGGTCTATGGACAAGGATGTCTCTCAAAAATACAACAATCCAATTGTGAAATAATCAAATTCCACAAAATACATTTATAGTTCTCTTGATTGCAATCGAGTCTGAGAACTATGGAAGTATACTGTAACAGAAAGCTTTTATTTTTCCCCAAAACAACTTTATAAGCCATCTAAGAGAGTACAAAAGCTCTGTTTTAATAAGCACCTTTCTGAGCTTGGGTCTACAACATTACATGTGGGAGTCAGGCCAAAACTGAATCGCTCCACAGAAGAGAGCAAAGGTGCCAACTGAAGGAGGGCAGAATGCAGATTCCAGCAACAGCAAAGCAGAGTACTGACTGGGAAATGGCCAGAGAGTCACTCTCACTGGCAGAACTACTGAGAAAGGACTTTGTTTAAAATGGATTTTAAATTGTGTTCTGTGGGATGCAAGACATAAATCCCCTCCTTCCTTCCTCCTTCAGTAAAATCTACTTTGCTTACTTGTTTGTGTCTTTCTTATAACTGAGAGAAAGTTGAAGAAGTTCTGAATTCTGTGTCCCATTGACTTTGGGCTCCAATAGACACAGAAATTAGAAGACAAGGAAGTATCAACATGAAAATGACAATAATAATGTGAAAATAGAGCACGTCACATTCTCATGAAAGCCAAATGTATATATGATTAGGTAAAATTGGCAAGAGATTTTTTTATCCTCCATGTTCCCTCTAATAGATCCAGAAATTAAATATAGATTTACTTACATGCTCTGAAACATTTTTAAATGCATTTAAAATTTACATTGAATATTTTGCTTTAGGTTAGAAAGTTTCACCATGCTGTAAAATCTCCAGGGTTCATTTAAATGAATGCACTGTAGTTTAAAGCATTGAATAAGAAATTTCCTATAAATAGGATCTGACTGAACAAAGCAGAGACAGGAGAAAATGGGTGGAGAGAAAATGAGGCTGATTCAGGGCAGGGGGGAGCAGCAGCACACTCACAGTAGAGAGAGAGCCAGGCAGGTCCACACAAGTGAACTGAAAGTCTGAAAAGCCCACTCATCTACACAGGATCAGACTGGATCTTGATCAGGAGAGATCACTTCCAAGAGAGCTAAAATAAAAAGTCAGCATAGATAAGCTGAGGGTTAGGACAAATGTCCCAGTACCTAAGGAACAGGGTCTGTGCTGACACTGCCGGGTGACTAACCCAATTTCACTTCTATCCACGGCGTATCTCTCCCATCCAGGGACTGGGCTAGTGGTGATCATGTGACGAGCCAGCAAGTGAGAAGCAGAAGTTACTGGGTAGGGCTTTCAGAAAAGCTTTCTCAAAAGGAAAGAAGCAGATGGTATACACATTGTCTCTTTCTCCCTTAAAAGTAAAAGACCCCAAAGCCATCTTATCACCATGTAAGTAAAAAGCACATGTTAAGGATGGCAAATCATGACGACAGACAGAGCCTGGATTACTGAGAGTATCTCTGAGCAGCTACATTAGCCCTTGGACTACGTATTTCCAGACACCAAAAACAAACAAAACCCTTACCTGCTTAAGCCAGTATTAGGTTCTCTGTTACATAACAGCTGAATGAATTAATAACTGATTCTGAGAGAATTTGGTGTCCAAAAGCAGGGTACTGCAAGTAACAGACCCTAAAATAGAGAAGTGCCTGAGAGGAGGTATTAACTGATACTAAGACCCAGATATTCCAGGCCGCAATGCAGAGGACTTTGTTACATGGGGGCAGCACACCAGGCCAAACTGTATCTTGACTAATTTTGGAACACAGCCCTGGATTTCAATACAGGATATAGTTTTAAAATGGCAGGGGCAACTAATATAACAAAATAAAAATTATAAAAAAAAAATGGCAGGGACATTTCAGAATGTGGAAACATGATGGTTAGTTCTTGTAATTTTCAGCCAAGTCCCACAACAACAACAAAAGGACAAACTCAGACTAGAGCAAGGCATTCTGCTCACAGAAATAGAAAGTAATACAACATTACTGAGATACACTCTTCCTTCAGCAAACAATCTAGATTGACTAAGAGTCCCCAGTTAGGATTCTTGCAGGGTGAAAAAGCCCATTGCTTCTGTACCCCATAATAAAGCTCTTACAAGTTGTGAAGTGCAGCCTTGACAGAAAATGAGGTTGGTGACCCTGGGCTTGCTAAGCACATTTCATTAAAAGTTCTCTGGAAGAAAAAGGGGGTTGGGGGGTAGGAAGTAAGCGTACCGTAAAGGTGGTCATTCCACCCAAGAGGATACTTCAAATTGTTACAAAGCAGCAGCTATTAAGCTAATGAGAGGGTTCAAAACACAGAAGCCAAAAGCCCAAAATTCTCAAGCTTCAAATTTAAATTTACTGCAGCTCTTCATACTTAAATCTACTGGAAGGGGCTAGACTAGAAGCCTACTAAGTCTCTGGGGGATCCAAACACCCAAAAAAACCCCAAGTCTCTCTGGTAATAACCAGTAACTATATTACTCTGATAATCAATCACCAGGGCCATAAATGAGAATAGGATGCCATCAACATAAACAAATTCAGGGAGGGGCGCCTGGGTGGCTCAGTCGATTAAATGTCTGCCTTTGCCTCCAGCTCAGGTCATGATCTTGAGGTTCTGGGATCAAGCTGCGATCAAGCCCCACATCAGGCTCCCTGCTCAGCGGGGAGTCTGCTTCTCCCTCTCCCTCTGCCGGCCACTCCTCCTGCTTGTGCTCTCTCCCTCTCTCTCTCTCCCTCTCTGCCAAATAAATAAGTAAAATCTTTAAAAAAAAAAATTGAGGAACGAGAGAGAGAGAGCTTTAAATTTCAAACATAATAACAGATTTTTTAAAAATTCATTAGAAGAAGAGGAAGATAAATTTAGATAAATTTGAAGAAATCAACCAGAAGGATTTTCATAAAAAAGAAAAAGACATAGGACTAGAAAATGGGAAACAGAAAAAATACAAAAACGATCAAGTCCGGAGAGTCCGAGAATCAAATTACAGGAAAATCAAAAGCAAAGAACAGAGAAAGAAAAAAAACATTAAATAAATTGTTCAAAAAGTGCTGAGAACCAAAGATGGTATGTCCAAATTAGAAGGACCCATCAAGTTCTCAGCACTACATGAAAATAGATTTCCACCAACGCATATCATTGCAAAGTTTTAAGGCTGGAAACAAAGAAGAAATCCTCCAAGTGTCCAGACTGGGGGGAAAAAAAAAACAGATCACAGTCAAATGATCAGGAGGGAGAATAGCTTCAGATGAGTAACTGAAAGCAATGTTTCAAAATTCTGCAGGAAAAGTTATTTCCAACCTAGAATTCTCTATCTAGCCAAAAATCCAGTCAAGTGTGTAGGCAGAAATAAAGACATTCTCAAACTTGTAAAATCTAAAATTTTAACTTTATGCATCCTGGAAAGTAACAAGGATGCACTCCATCGCAAAAGAGGGAGTAAATTAAAAAAAGGAAAAGTTGAGGTACAGGAAACAGGAAATGCAACACCAAAGGAGAGAAGAAATCACATAGATAAGAATAAAGCAAGATCCGAGGACACCGTCTGTGCTCCAGGAATAAAAGCCTACCAGTCCACCTACCAGTCCACACTGCAGGAGGTTATAACTCTCCCTAAAAAGAAGGAAGATGAATTTGTTAGAATACCTCATATGAATGAGATTAGAAACCTGGAAAATAATTTGAAGTTGAGTTATTGATAAAGACATAGAAAACTAAGCAAATCAGGAAAAAAGGCAAGTTTGAGGAAAAAAAAAACTTTCAACCAGGAGAAACAAAAAATTGTGCAAGAAAGGAAACTGATCATTTGACACAAAATGCATAATCATAATAATGCAAACAATGGATACTGATTTAACCAAAATGATGGTGTAAATATAGTATGAGAATGGAGAG
This sequence comes from Ursus arctos, assembly GCF_023065955.2. Classification (NCBI taxonomy): domain Eukaryota; kingdom Metazoa; phylum Chordata; class Mammalia; order Carnivora; family Ursidae; genus Ursus; species Ursus arctos. The sequence continues at coordinate 30,023,836 of NW_026622985.1, read as the reverse complement.
ATGAGCAGATGGGTGCCGGGGAAATAATGGGGGGAAAGAGCGGCATCTTCATATTCCATAGCAGAAAATCAATTGACTAGTATGTTTTAGAGATGTGGAAATAAATGCCAGAAAAATCAACTTTAAGTATTGAAAATGGTTGCCTCTGAGGAAGAGGAAGTAAGAAGGCAGGAAGAACGGAGAATACAATCTTTAACAAACTATTCATTTAGTGACTCCTTAAACTATGTACATATGTACCTTTGGTTAAAAATAAATACATTAAAATTCAATAAGAAGACAAACATCCTAGTAGAAAAATAGGTAAAGGAAACTGAGACATTTCGCAAAATAAGAGCTAACATATAAATAACACTAACATTTTTAAATGTTCTCAGTCTCATTAGCAATTGAAGAAATGCTATGAGATACTTTTCATATTACTATATTTAAAAAGATCAACATCAACAATAGCCACTTTGCATAGGATGCATGGAAACACACACTGATAAAAGTAGAAATTGATATGGCTCTCAATAGAGTTCTTTAGCAATATTTATGAGTCTTAGAATGTTCATAACCTTTCACTCAATAATTCCAGGCATTGCAATTTATCCTGAAGAAGTAATAAGAAATGTGACAAAGATTTATATACAAGGATAGTTATCACCACTTTGTTCATAACAGCAAGGAGCTGGAAACAATACACCCAACAAGAGCAGGATGTATAGAAACAATAGAAAATGCAATATTTTATTACCATTAAAAGTGATGATGTAGATCATATTAGCCTGGAGAAATGTTCACACAAATTTTAGCTGAGAAAGGATTACAAAATCATATACATAATGGGATCTCATTTTTGTTAAAAATAACTGCGATACTGCATAAATAAAATCAAAGGACGTACAACAAAATTCCTTGTGCCTCTGTACACAGTGTTTCAGATTTTTTTGGTTAATATATGTACAACACCTAAAATAGGACCCAATATATAACAAGCACTACCCACAAATGTTGGCAATGACTAGCTATGATCATCTGTAGAAAAATTAGAAAATTTTTCTACAATGACTATTTTTTATTTAGTCATTTAAAACTATAAATGGAAATTTTCAAAAGTAGCAAGGATGCCAGTAAGGGCATAACTGGCATTCTCACCTCAAAAATTTTGATATCCCCGTAGAACACAGGGAGTCCTATGTGCATGAAGACCACGAAAGTCCACAGACTAAATAATGACTCTGACTTATGGAAATCATGAGTCTCTCAAGCATGAAGACAAGGGCTACACTGATGACTACACTAGAGAAGGTAGAGGAAAAGAAACAAGTAGAAGGTTGCATTTCTATACACGAATAACGAGACCGAAGAAAGAGAAATTAGGGAATCCATCCCATTTACAATAGCACCAAAAACCATACGTTACCTTGGAATTAACTTAACCAGAGACGTAAAGGACCTATATTCTAGAAACTATAAATCACTCTTGAAAGACATTGAGGAAGACATAAAAAGATGGAAAGATATTCCATGCTCATGGATCGGAAGAATTAACATAGTTAAAATGTCCATGCTACCCAGAGCAATCTACACTTTCAATGCTATCCCGATCAAAATACCAAGGACATTTTTCAAAGAACTGGAACAAACAGTCCTTAAATTTGTATGGAAACAGAAAAGGCCCCGAATCTCCAAGGAACTGTTGAAAAGGAAAAACAAAGCTGGGGGCATCACAATGCCGGATTTCGAGCTGTACTACAAAGCTGTGATCACAAAGACAGCATGGTACTGGCACAAAAACAGACACATAGACCAATGGAACAGAATAGAGAGCCCAGAAATGGACCCTCGGCTCTTTGGGCAACTAATATTTGATAAAGCAGGAAAAAACATCCGGTGGGAAAAAGACAGTCTCTTCAATAAATGGTGCTGGGAAAATTGGACAGCTACATGCAAAAGAATGAAACTTGACCACTATCTCACACCATACACAAAAATAAACTCCAAATGGATGAAAGACCTCAATGTGAGACAGGAATCTATCAAAATTCTAGAGGAGAACATAGGCAACAACCTCTACGACATCGGCCAAAGCAACCTTTTTCATGACACATCCCCAAAGGCAAGAGAAACAAAAGATAAAATGAATTTATGGGACTTCATCAAGATTAAAAGTTTCTGCACAGCCAAGGAAACAGTCAGAAAAACTAAGAGGCAGCCCACGGAATGGGAGAATATATTTGCAAATGACACTACAGATAAAGGACTGGTATCCAAGATCTACAAAGAACTTCTCAAACTCAATACACGAGAAACAAATAAACAAATCAAAAAATGGGCAGAAGATATGAATAGACACTTTTCCAATGAAGACATACAAATGGCTAACAGACACATGAAAAAATGTTCAAAATCATTAGCCATCAAGGAAATTCAAATCAAAACCACACTGAGATACCACCTTACGCCAGTTAGAATGGCAAAAATAGACAAGGCAAGAAACAACAATTGCTGGAGAGGATGTGGAGAAAGGGGATCCCTCCTACATTGTTGGTGGGAATGCAAGTTGGTACAGCCACTCTGGAAAACAGTGTGGAGGTCCCTTAAAAAGTTAAAAATTGAGCTACCCTATGATCCAGCCATTGCACTACTGGGTATTTACCCCAAAGATACAGACGTAGTGAAGAGAAGGGCCATATGCACCCCAATGTTCATAGCAGCAATGTCCACAATAGCTAAATCGTGGAAGGAGCCGAGATGCCCTTCAACAGATGACTGGATTAAGAAGTTGTGGTCCATATATACAATGGAATATTACTCAGCTATCAGAAAGAACGAGTTCTCAACATTTGCTACAACATGGACAGCACTGGAGGAGATAATGCTAAGTGAAATAAGTCAAGCAGAGAAAGACAACTATCATATGATTTCTCTCATCTATGGAACATAAGAACTAGGATGATCAGTAGGGGAAGAAAGGGATAAAGAAAGGGGGGGGTAATCAGAAGGGGGAATGAAACATGAGAGACTATGGACTATGAGAAACAAACTGAGGACTTCAGAGGGGAGGGGGGTGGGGGAATGGGATAGACCGGTGATGGGTAGTAAGGAGGGCACGTATTGCATGGTGCACTGGGTGTTATACACAACTAATGAATCATCGAGCCTTACATCGGAAACCGGGGATGTACTGTATGGTGACTAACATAATATAATAAAAAATCATTATAAAAAAAATAAAAAAATAAAAAAAATTAAAAAAAATAAAAAAAAAAAAAGAAACAAGTAGAAGAAAATACAAAAACAGGTGCCTCTACTAGTCAGACCCCTGGTAGGGAACAAAGGGCACAATCAAATGGAGTAATTGAGGACAGTTCATTGAAGCAATCGTTTACAAAAGTGTGGACAAGGCTTAAGAAAACCAACAAGAAAGAAATGGTGCAGTGTCCAGTCCAGCAACAGCACGGTGTTACTACGACACTTCAGCCAGATGCATGACAAGAAGGAGCAGTTACAAGCACCCTGAGAAAATGGCCATCTGGAAGGGGTCAAGATCAGGAGCTGTGGCTTTGGGTAGAAGGTTACAACCAACCCACAACAACTTGGCAGTGATGGAGCCAGCAGACCAAGTACACCTGCTGCTTCTCCTCTCATTACTGACCATCTGATAGTGCCTCCATTGCCCAGGCCTCATCAGACACCAGAAATCAAGGCAACTCACAAAGGTCAGATTCCCTGTGCAGAAAGTAGCACAGAGAAGGATACAGAGTGCTTCTGGTGGAGCAAATGTGAAGTATTCGGCAAAGTATCCCGTATTGGGGTATGGGCTGCATTAGAGAGGAATGTACTTGTCCATTCCTCAGCAGTAGCATTAGTTGCCACCCTAATCCTAGCAGGATATATCAGATATCACATAAAAGAAATATGCTGCCATGTGCCTGTTGTTTCTTAAGTGCCCTTACTGGCATCCCAATAGTCACCCCCATTTGTTTCCCCATCTTTGCAGTATAAACCATTGATATCATTTCATTCTCATTAGCTTGATGTAAGATCTGATTTCTCCTGACCTTGGCCTCCAGTTCTTTCCCAGATATACTTTCTTCTCTCCTCTTTTCATGGAGAATATTGCTCTGAGCTCAGCTGAAATCTTTTACAGGTAAATGCCTACCTGACCACTTGAGCCTTGTGCAGGGGACCAGAACACTCCCTCCCCCGCTGAATCAGCTAGGATGAGCTAAGTCGAAGTATGCCAATGAAAACACCAAAATCTCCATGGCTTTAAAAGAGCAAAGTTTATTTCTTGCCCACTCTATCATCTATAAGCCAAGGAACTCTGCTCAACGTTATCACTCAGGAGCCCAGCTAATAAGACTCTTTCTCAACACAAGACTCTTTCTTAGAGGCAGGGGGAAAAAACATGGTGAATTATAAATGGTCCTTAAAGCTTGTTCATGGCAGCAGCAAACATCAATCATTCTGTTCACATTTTATTATCCAAAAGAAGTCACATGACCAAGGCTAAGTCAAGCTGGCAGAGAAAAACAATCCCACTATTACGCACAGTGAGAGAAATTTCATTTTTAAGCAGACCGTAATGACTAACTTGTATGTTCTTTTTGTTCCATGTTTTTCTTAGGGGACCATAACATTGAAAAAATAAAATAAACCACACTGTGAGGTCAAAAATTTGTCTTTAAAGTAGCAAAGGTTATAAGAATTTATTATAGGTGTCAGCAAACACTTGCAACTGGTCTACCAAGCTGAGAGATTTGTTAGAAGCTAGATAAGGTCAAAAGACCTTCACAAACTAGTTCCTCCCTTCAGATTTCTCTTGAATGCAATAAATATTAACACTGTTGGTCATCCCAGGAAGCAGCAAATCATGGGAAGAAAATGTGACCTTAGAGAGTAAGCGTTAGAACAGCAACAAAAGGGATCATATTATTCTCTCCGATTTAACAGGGTGTGGGAAATGTGGACTTACCCTCTCCACGTAGCAATGGGACTTTCTTTCTCACTCTGGGCGTCAGGAAATGCCATTTGGTCAGAGACACCTAACTGGCCCACTTTCTACCCAACAGCATCCCTTCCCTCGACCCCCTCAATCTTTTCCTCTGCTTAACAGGCCTTGTCTTATAACACTATCACTGATTTATATGTTTCATATTTACCTCTTTCTTCCTACCCACTAGAACGTAAACTTTGAGTGCAGGGATTTTTATAGATCTTCAGTGTCTAGAAGGCTGCTTAGCACATAGAAGGTACTTATTAAATATTTGTTGAATAAATAAATGACTACATCAGAGTTCTACCAGGTGTTTGGAGGAAAGGCCAGCCTTTACCCAGGGGAGGGACTCAGCAAGACATTTTCCCTTTGGAGGAAGCACATGCAATGGGTCTTAGGCTCATAGACTGAGTACATCTATATTGCGCATCCCATTGTAAGAATTTCTGAAGTAAAGTGTTAAATCCTATACACTGATAATCCCATGCCCTCACCAGGGCCTTGCTAAACTATTTAACCTGGTTTCAACTATTCCTTCATTCAATGGAGAATAATGGGATTACAACATATGCATTTATTACTCCATAGAAAATGGCTCTGGAGGAGAGCTAGGTCTGTAGCCAATGACTCCCTTAGCACTGCATCCATTCTCCTACAGCTTCCATAAAACCTGCAGTCTTTCAAGTCTCAGGTGAGTCACTTACTCAAGAAGCATTTTCTTGACCCTAAACTAGGTCAAGTGCCAGGACTAATGCTCTTCTTGCGCCTTGTAAACTTCCTCCTTTGCACATGCTTCTTGGAGCTCCAAGAAGCTAGGAACCAACCTGGTTGGCCTCCTCTCTAGACCCACTCTTACACAATGTCTGGCATATAGTACTGCTCTGTCAATACACGTTAAATGAAAATTTAATGTGATGAAGAATGAATGATGAAGAACCTAAAAGAATCCATGTGCTCATCAGACATTATCTAGATACTGAATATTTCCTTAACTGTGCTACTATTATTCAAGTCTGGAGATGGTTCTGACACTAATGAAACACAAATGTATTTAAAAGGTTTATTGAGGAGGGCACATATTGCATGGTGCACTGGGTATTATACGCAAGTAATGAATCATGGAACTTTACATCAAAAACTAGGGATGTACTGTATGGTGACTAACATAATATAATAAAAAATTATTATAAAAAAATACAAACTGAAAAAAATAAATAAAGGTTTACTGAATAGGGAATAAGTTTTTGAAATTATGTATTTCCTCAATTAATGAATGCTGAAAACACTGTTATCATATGAGAATTCCAGGAATGTTCTGATTTTTTTTAGAAAAAGATTATTATACTCTAAGAACTTGCAAAATTAGTGAGCCAGAATAAGACAGTATTGTGGCTCAGTTGTTTAAGCCTCCAACTCTTGATTTAGTGCAGGTCGTGATCTCAGGGTTGTGAGATCTAGCTCCAGGTAGGGCTCTGCACTCAGTGGGGAGTCTGCTTGAGATTCTCTTTCTCCCCTGCCCCTCGTCCCACTCATGCATGTGTACTCTCTCTCTCTCTCTCTCTCTAAAATAAATAAATCTAAAAAAGACAATGAAATTAAATTCACATACAGAAAGGTGGGATATAGGCTGAAAATATACTGATCCTACGAAGTATGCATATGAGGTTTACAGAAAACCACTTCAGTCATGATTTGACTGACTCAATGTAAATGGAGAAGCAGACTCATGTTAATTCCTCTCACAGACCATACATTTTCATTTCCTTCTGATGGGACTGTCTCCGATGCAACACAGTTTTATACATTCTCTTCTAATGAATGTAACAATCTCCTTTTCACCTCCAACATAGACAAACACACAGCAGCAGACTGTTAGGCAGTGTCACATATGTTAGAACCAAACACAAACTCCTAAAGCTTTGAATCTATAAAATGAGAGGATCTAGTCAGAGAATCTTTAAGGTCTTCTTTTTAGGTTTAAATTTTATAAATTCCTAAGAAACTGACTTGAATGGCTGATTTCACCATTCCTCAAGGGAGTTTATTAATTAAAGCAACTGTAATATGGTTAATCCAAAATTATTGCAAAGCCCATGAAAATAAGCACATAGATTATTCATGAGCACTATTCTTGCCTTAATCCTAACAGAACTGAGTCATTTTTTCAGAGGGGTGGAATATTCTGCATCAGCAAGCTACTGCCAAACTCTGTAACTACAATGGTCTGTTGGAGTAAAGCACTTACTAAGCACAAGTTTGGAATCATGCAAACCAAGACTGAAAGCTACTTCTCTGTCACTCATGAGCTATTGATTATTGGACAAATCACTTAAGACCTCCAGGACTATTTCCTTCACTATAAAATGGAGGTCACAATAGCCACCTTGTAGGACATAGCACAGTGCCTGACACTTGGGAAAAAAACTAAATAAATGGCACCTTCCAGATAGATTTTGACCTCATCTAGCATTTTACCCAGTCAATTCCTTCATTTCTGAGCTATGGAATATGTTGCGACTTCGATACCTTGAAATGAGTAATGGTCATTTTTTAAGTTCCTCATCAATTATAAATAAGTTCGAATTGTGTTAATTACAGGACCGTCCTCTGAACACTGGAATAAAAAGCTCTATATCGTCATCCCCTGGATTGTATGTTCAGAAGACTCTAAAAAGAAGAAATTCCTTTCCTGGGAGTCTGATAGCTTGTCATTGAGAGAAGGAGAAAAAAAATCCCTTCCAAGTTTTTACACAGGAGCCTAATATTTTATGGCATGACCTCAGCAAAGAGACAAACACTATGTTCATATTTTGCTAAATATAAGAAGACACACATGAAGTCACATACACAAAGGTATGTGATAGGTTGCAAACACACTTTGTCTCCCCTGAGTAAAGATACATAGAATTTATAGCAAATTAATTCAGTCATGATTTTGATGACTGACTCCATGTAAAAGGAGACATAGACACTTGTGGAATTAAATGAAATCTTATATTTTCATATCTCATCAACTAGAAGATTATTTACTGATATCTCTCTCTCTTCTCTCTCTCTCTCACACACACACACACACACACTTTTCACTTAAAAATTTTCCATAATAGCCCATAAATCTCTATGTACAGGGGTTTAAAAACTAAAATACTCTAAGAGACAGCTGTACATCCCAGGGATGTTTCTGCAATTTCTCGACTGAGGTCTTAAAATTTGAAGCCACCACTGGAGGCCCAAAGTTACATAAAGGAATCAGGTGAGTGAAATCCTTTTTGCAGAAGGCTCTGGCCAGATGACGCTCATGGGAGAATCAATCTGAATTCTAGCCCCAAGGCTAGAAATGGAAAATAATAGAGCAATTTTTCCCTGGAGGAGAAAGCTTTTGATCCTAACACCTATAAAATGCTATTGCCTCTGTTCTTTGAAGATTCTGATTTATCCAGGCTCTGAAAGGGCTGACTCTCAAACGTAGATGAGGTAGCCAGGTTTATCAAATACCTGATGCTCCTCTTTTCTGCATTACCTGCAGTCCACTGGGTTACTTTTAATGGGTGAAAGTACTTAGGTGAGTTAAGAATAGTTCCCAAGTTTATTTTGAGCCCAGAGCTTTTTAGACTGCTCCCTTCTAACAAATATATCTTCCTACCACCGTATTCTTTAAGTTTTCTAACATTCATACATATTTAATCAATTTCTAGTTACTCTGACATTGGAATTCGAGCAAGAAAATGAGTGTGTGTGTGTGTGTGTCTGTGTGTGTGTGTCCATAGTGTATTAAATGTATTCTAAAAAAAATATTCTAGCATTTCAAGTACAAAGCCCTCATTCTGAAAGAGAATTTCATACAAAGAATAGATTGCTGAAGGCATTTAACAAATAGCAAAGAAGAAAATGAGAAAAATCAGAGAACAGAAAGATGGGGATATTGGCAAGTTTGCTTTCTTAATACTTCGCCTCTAAGAGAGATCTGGTCATTTTGCCAGAACAAGAAAGTGTCGATGTCAGTTGAGTAAAGCAAATTCATAATAGAACACATTGAGAAGGGTCAGACTACTGGACAAAAGGATATTTCAGAAGGAAATAAAACATTTTGAGGTTACTGAATCAGTTATCTAAGTTTGTTTAATAGTTGTGTGATTGGTCATCGGATCTATCCTATTGGTTATTTATTATACAGTTGAACTCAAATATAAAATATTCTTAAACATAGTAGCTAGATAAAAGGGGGGGGAATTTTTTGTATTGATTTCAGTATTTTTTGTATTGATTTCAGGGAGCCTAATAGAAAGATTGTTTCATTTTAAACATTGATGAAAGCATACCATGTTTTTACAAGGCTTCTACTTCATTATTGTCTCTTCTAAATGCGGTATTTGTGTCCTATATAATGTACTAGTTGACTGAACTGTCAATTGACAGGTGCACAATGTACCATATAATTATGCATATGACGTTTTCAATTTCAGTGAGTTATTTCCTAAACATTGTCTGCAATTTGCATTACCTATTTGATTTTAAAACATAGCTGGGTTTCCATAAATGTGTGGTTCTCATCACATAATTTCAAACTAAGGTACTGGTATCAATTGGGCACAACACTAGTGAAAATATACCTTATCTCCATTTCTATATTAAAAGAAAATGTATGCATATTAAAATGGGTATATCAAATCTATGGATTTGAAACTCCTTGATGCCAGATCAACTTAAATTGAGCCAAGAACAGATCAGCATATCTGCATACTCAGTATGTGTGCATATAGAACCAGACCTTTCCACCATGGTCACTGACCAGAGTCTGCTACATGGAAGCTCTATAGAACAAAAATTTACAGAACAGATGGGACGTAACTCACCAATTTTCTACCCAATACTGTGTATTCAACAATGATCTTCCTATTAAAATACACGGACATGGTTGAAGGTAATCTAAAGAATTATAGTTACCACTGCTTTCCTCACATTAGCTTGTCAGTAAAACTAACATCATTTAAATGTAGGCTTTTACTTCTGAATTTTGGTGACAAATCACGAAACAAAAATATATTATATACTTCATGGAAGTGGACATCAGGATACTCTGATTGATCAGTATTTGAATCCTCTAACCTTGACCTCCCTAAAAAAACAACGTAAAACTCTTCTGTAAGTGAAGTATGAATATGGTGCGAGAACAGAACAGATGCATCTAATTATCATTTATTCTCTCAGGCAAACAGTCCCCTCAGAAAAACTTTTGTTAAGGCAGCATAGCTCTAAGGTAGAAGTTTAAAATTTTAGACTTTTAGGGGCACCGAGGTGGCTCAGCTGGTTAAGCCTGGACTCTTGATTTTGGCTCAGGTCATGATCTCAGGGTCGTGAGATCCAGTCCCACAATGGGCTCCATGCTCAGCAGGGAGTCTGCTTGAGATTTTCTCTCTCTGCTCCTCCCCATGCCACTCATGTGTGCACGTGCTCTCTCTAATAAATAATCTTTAAAAAATAAAATAAAATAAGGGGCGCTTGGGTGGCTCAGTCAGTTAAGCAGCTGCCTTTGGCTTGGGTCATGATCTAGGGTCCTGGGATCGAACCCCGCATCGGGCTCCCTGCTCAGCAGGGAGTCTGCTCCTCCCTCTCTCTCTGACCCTTCCCCCTGCTTGTGCTCTTGCGCTTTCTCTCTCAAATGAATTAAAAAAAAAAAACTTAAAAATGTTTAATAAATAAAATAAAATTTCAGAATTTTAGAATTCATCCCGTTTATTGCCCACCTTCTACTCTGCTTATAGTCTGGTCTTATATCTAGTTGGGGCTCCCCAGCTTCCCCACATGGCCCTAACCTCTGCCACCGCCCACCTGCCTGAGCAGCCTGTTTCCTATGGTGTGAGTTACAGCACAGCCATTATCATCTCATGTATCATTATCCGGAAGCAGAAGCATTTGATCATTTGTAGTTCTCACCATTGAGTTGTTAAACATCTATGTATTTCAAGACTGTTCTATGTCAGATACTTTTCTTGTCACTGGAGACACAAATGTAAAAAAGAAACTTCGACTTGCTCTAACAGCATTAGAAATGCCACCATTATACCAGCTCCCATGCCAGTGGGGCTGGGGAGGAAAGAGGAGAAGACAGGGGAAGTGATGATTGGAGCCCGAACCCCAGCCTCCATCTCCAGTGCTGGGAAGAAGCCAGGCAGTAGTGGAATGTGTGAAGCAGCCGTCGCTGTTGTTGGCCGGCTCTGTCCTTCTCATCCACTGAGCTGCCAGCCAGATTTCTAGTGCCCACTGGAAACGGCCTTTAGCAGTACCCTTACTCACACTCCAGATTTCCAACGCCAGCCATAATGCTCAATTTCAAATGTCAAGCATCCTCTATTTTCAACTTAATCTTTTAAAACATGGCCCAAGAAGGAACTGAGTCTTCAACTTCTTTTATAACTTTCCAAACAACTCCATTCAGTTCCCCAGCACATTCCCCAGGGATATGATACACTTAACTAATTACATTTTTTATTGGACTTAGTTGAGAAAAGGTTTGCACTCATTCAGTTTTACATTTCTTTCAAGATCCCGGAATCTATATGAAACAAAAATAACTAGTGAGTGCCTGGATCTTGTTTTTTTGTTTTTTTTATGGTGTGTCCCATTTTATACCTCATGGTTACTTGAATTGAGCTGATAATTTTATACATAATAGGAGGTTCATCCTGTACCTAATTTGTGGATCTCTTTTGTTTTGGAATGGTCGGTACTCATTTAACCTGCTATTAAAAATACGATGGTACCCAGAGAGATGAATAGCTTGAGAAACATTATCCTTTCCCTAATGACAACAAACAACATGAGAAGTTAAGACATATGAAAAAACATTGGGGAATATGTGTGTATCAAAATGACTAGAAATGTGTATCAAAATGACTAGAAATGCCTTAAAAATATCATGAATGGGCCACTTATTTACATTCCCAGAATCATGGATGTTTTTAAGCCTATGACAAACTTCACTTTGAGAATAAAAATAGGTGCTATCTTCAAAATTTATCAACAATTCAAATAGAATTTACATGTATAAATGTTTCTAATTTGGGAGCATTATTAAGCCTATTGTTACTATGTTCTAACATTTTAAGTTATTATCCTAATAACTTAAAATATGTATGGAAATAAGACTTCATAAAAAAATATTTGAGCTTTCATACAATATATTTAGCCAGAACATCTGTGCCAAAAGGGGCACAAAAGATATTTTTGCTTTCATTCTTATATTAACTTTATTAACCTATAATTTACAAAAAATAAAACGCAACTATATTATGGGTACAAGTCCTCTATATTTTGATACATGTGTACAACCATTTGATCAGCTAGTCAATAGCACAATCCAGATATGGTACACGTCCATCACACCACAATTCCCTTATACTTCTTGGCACTCAAGCCCCCAGTCCCCAGCCCCAGGCTACCACTAATCCACTATTGCCATAGATTGGTTTCACCTATTCAAGAACTCCATATAAATGGAATCATGCAGCACATATGCTTCATGTCTGGTTACTTTTACTCAACGTAGTACTCTTGAGATTCATCCATATTGTTGCATGCATCAGTAGTTCACTCTCTTTCATTGCCCAGTGGTATTCTATTACACAATATGCCACAGTGTGTTTATCCAGTCACCTGTTGATAGACATTTTGGTTGTTAGATATTCTGTCACGGCATGCTGGTCATTGTTCTCCCTATAGCTGTGTGCACACGCATGTGCGTGTTGTAGTGAAGTGAGGGATGTGGGGCGGGGGGGGTAGTGTGTGAAATGCAGTGTCTTTGGTCATATATAGGCTAGAAGGAGAGTGAAAGAGAAGAAGGAATATTTTTAGTTACTCTAACTATGGAGTTCCTCCCCCAAATTAGGCTCCTTGGGAAATTCCCTGACCTTTGATTTGCTTAAATAAACTCAGAAGTCTTTTCTGTCTTAAAATTTTTACTAGTGCTGGTTCAGGAGAGCAGCTATGGATGACTGGGCTAACACCAAAGCTTAATATGCTCCGAGTCCTAACATGGTGTCCTTGAACGATCACCCCTGACGCCCTCCTGAGATGGTCACGTCTACCCTGCCTCTGGTCTTTCGGGAGAGCTATTTAAGAGGGGAAAAGTGTTGGTTTTCCATGAAGAAATCTTGCCAAGGACCTGAGGATGCCAACGAAGTTGTCTGCTGACCTACGTGGCATATTTCCTTTCCTGAGACTCTTTAGAATAGGTGACGGTCAATCCACTGGGCCTCTACATCAATTTCCTAGGGCTGCTGAAAGAAATCACCACACGCCGAATGCCTTAAAACAACAAATACTTACTTTTTCACAGTTCTGGAGGCAAGGATTCTAAAATCAATATGTCGGCAGGGCGGCCCTCCCTCTAGAAACTTCAGGGGAGAATCTGTTCCTTGCCTCTTCTCACTTCTGGCATCTGTGTCATTCCTTGGCTGTGGCCACAGCTCTCTTGGCTCCAACCTCACATTCTCTTCTCTGTGCATCTGTCATCTTTCTTCGCTGCTCCTCTCTCAGAAGGACACAAGCAACGGCATTTAGGACCCTTCCCAGACACTCCAGAGTTATCTTAAGATCCTCAGGATAATGACATCTACAAAGACCCTTTTTTCAAGTAAGATAACATTTAAAGTTCCAGGAACTAGGGCTTAGTATCTTTGGTGAGCATTATTCAACCTAATGCACCCTTGGCCAGTTTCTCATAGCTCACAAAAGCTACTTGGCCTAGCTGGGACTCAGTGTTCTCATAGACAAGATAGTCCACATACAGTGCTTTACTCTCCAACTTAGGCTCCAAGTTCACCTGTTTATAGGTCAAAGTGGCCAGAGAAACTTTGTTTTTGCACGCCCCAATGCATTTCTACAATGTAAGAGTGTTAGTCTGTACCTTCAGAGCTATCTATACATAATCCCCTCCAAATATATTCTTTTCCTCCATGCTGCCATGTATGTATGAATTTATTAGCTCATTCCACAGATCCTTATTTGCCTATTCTTTGCCAAAAACTTTCTGAAGCACCAAACAAGATCCCTGCCCTCATGGAGTTTATGTTCTAAAGAAGACAGTCTCTAAGGAAACGTGCTCTCTTGCAACTGAGTAAGATAGCAAAGGAAGAAATGCCAATAAAAGGATGTAGTATTGAAGTAGTTGCTGGAGAAGTGGGGCACCACTCTGCCAGGACCGTTAGGAATGCAGCTCATAACTGTCCACTGGAAAGACAGGAGCCTGGACTGGTTCACCACAGGCTCCTTTCCACCATTGGGTGAGAGTAGTCTTCAGGATATTAACTTCCTTGCACTTTTGGGCTGCCTGTAGGTATGGTCTGAGCAAGCTCCTGCCCATCCAGAAAAGCTCTGGGAAGAACACACGGCACTCTTGAGGGTGACACTAGTATGTGAGGGGAGTCTGTGCCTGCACTGTCTGTCCACTATGGCTGCAGTGGCAACCAAAATTGGACGGAGGGGACATGACTGGGACACCAGAGGAATCTGCTACACTTATCTGACAGGCATTTCGCACATTCTCTCCACCTCTGAACTCACTGCACGCAATGCAGTTAATCATACTTGTGATACACTCAAAACTAAGCACAAAGACTACATACACAATCAACTATGAGCAACTACGGAGGACCCGAGAAGCTACACCGTGCACACCCACCATCGCCATCTGTTGGTGGAAAACAGAACTGAAATGCTTTTATTCTCCAAAGTAGCTGTTCGGGTTAGCAAATGTTTATAATTAAAAGTTGGTAAGCAGAGGAAATTCTGTGATTCTTTTATCTTACTGGGTTTTGGTGAGGCACAAATAATATAATTCATGGGAAAGCACTCTGTCTATTATAAAACATTATGTAAATGTTAGTTTTTACAAATTTACAGGAGGGTTTCAAGATGGGGCTTCCTAGCCCAGATTAAAAGGCCCCTTGTAGCCAGATACCCAGCAGGATCCCAAAGTTTATAGAATGCTGCTCTTACTTTTTTGCCTTCTACCTAAAACATCCTTTCTGTGATATCCACTTGTTAAGAGTCAAAGTCCAGAGCAGATGCCACCCAAGAAAAAAGATCATTTCTTTTCATTTGTTCCCTTTGCATCATCACTAATAGAGCACTTACCATATCGCACTGTAGTTCATTATAAACATTTCTCCAGCCTCATTCAGTAGTGAACTTCTTGAAGGCAAAGACTATACCTGATTCCTCTTTGTATTCCTAGCACGTAGCATTATATTTGGCATATAGTATGCATTCGATAAATGTTTGTTGAAATTGTTGAATTAATTTGCCATCAAGTAACAACAGCCTCCTTCCTACTTAGCTGTGTCTCACAGCAAGCAGCCAGGCCCAGCAGGGTGGAAGAGATGAAGGGAATTCATCTAAAATCAATTTATTTGGGGAGAAAATGTACTGTATTCAATGAAATGATTCAGTTTCATCTTTTTTGTACACAGCTTCAGAGCTGTACATGATCATAATTTTATGTCAAATATCAAGTCCCTTAAGTCATGTGGAGATATATTACTTTTTGGTATGTAGTATAACACTGTAAAAATAATACTAACAATCCCACAGGAACTAAATCTCAGAATTATAGAAAGTGAAAATATTAACAGCTCACTTGGTAATGGCTGGATTTTATATTGCTTAAAAAACAAACGAATGGAGGCGCCTGGGTGGCTCGGTCATTAAGCGTCTGCCTTCGGCTCAGGGCGTGATCCTGGCTTTCTGGGATCGAGCCCCGCATCAGGCTCCTCTGCTGGGAGCCTGCTTCTTCCTCTCCCACTCCCCCTGCTTGTGTTCCCTCTCTCGCTGGCTGTCTCTCTCTGTCAAATAAATAAATAAAATATTTAAAACAAAAACAAAAAACGAACGAACAAACAAAATGCTCCTACAAACTTACAGATACTTAGATAATGCACATGCTCATAAAATTATCAACATTAAGAAAAAGAAAGACATCTCTTCCAAAGGAGAGAAAAACCTATGGTTCATTTTGAAGTCAGTAGGCTCCATTTTAATTAAAAAAAGATTGTAGACCAGAAGACCACTTGATATTGTTGTGATGAGTTCATGAGATTCTCTCCCGTCTTTTCTGAAACTAATGAGAAATACTTAGGATACGTCAAGCCATGGATTGGAAAAATATGTAAACCTGACTGTGTGATAACAACTTTGAACTGGAAAAAGGGCTTGTTGAATGAAGCATCCTAACTGACTGCAATGACACCCAAGAGCAGTTAGTTTCATGTAGCCATGCTATAGAACATGTTTTCTTACCAGGAGATTAAAAACAAATGCCAAGGAGGATTTAGGAAACTTAAAAAATAATAAAATAAAATAAAAAATTTCCCCTTTGAAGTTCAGTGATGGTCTTCTCTCCTCAAATATCAAGGGCTTGGCTAGTTCAATTGCAATATCATTTTAATATAGGCAAAATCAACGGCCTTATAGTAAAGAGTCTCCCCATCCATTGGAGACAAAGCTGTAATGCAGTGGGCCTTCTGTTCACGGCTCTCCCATTCCTATGTCTTCATCTGCCACTAGGCTCAACAGTCCTCTGCTGAGGAGGGGCAAGGGCAAAGCCAACCCGCTCCTCGATCACTTCACTCTTCTATGCATTCTGACAAAATGGGCTGACCTCAATCATGGTTCATGCCCCAGTCCCTTCCAACTTACAGCTCCCCCCACTGGACACATTATTATCAAGCAGGTATTCACTCATGTGCTATGGCCTCAAAGGCAACATTTGTTTTTAAAAGCTGGAAACCATCATTAGAGTCATTCTAAACACAGCTTCATGTCAAGCCAGTGAGGACGATATTTTCTGAAAGTCCTTTTAGCACCTCCTAGGTCACACCATAAACAGCTTGTCACTCTCCCTTCTCCCAGGGGAGACTATCTGATCAGCCAACAGAAGGACAAAGGCTCTCAGGCCTTGATGACTCTCCAGGAGCACTATGAGGGAGGCCCTGGGAGGGGGTCCCCATCTCCTTATCTCTTTATTACTTTCATCCCATATTCCTTGCAAACTATTCATGAGGAAATAGTGAAGCAGGGCCTAAAAACCTGTTAATAAAATTACTGCCAAGAATCAGCCAGTAAAATTCATAGGTAATAACTCATTGTTGCTGTTTTCACAAAGTAGCATCAGGAATGGCTTGGGGACAACGGATACATACTCCTTCTTTTTCCCAGAGGAGCAAAGGGAATGTATAGCAAATGCAACTATTTGGAAAATAATATCAAAAAACAAAACAAAAAAAATTCAGGAAGAGGGAGCATCCTTTTTTTTTCCCTCCCTATTATCCCTCCAAAAGGGAAATGTAGTTTACTCACAGCCGTGCTTGTGTTCTCTGAAGTCATCTAATTATCACCTGTCTTTTCTCTTCCTTCTTTGCAACTGTCTTGCTTTCTTTACATCAGCTTTCAGAACTTCTGGAAAAGGCTGGATGGGAAATGGAGTTCTGGGACTAAGAGGGACAACCATGACCTTCATAGAATATGTGCTCAGGCCCAACACCTCCACACATGTGCCCCTTCCACAAAACATGTTAGCCTTGCTTTGTCTAGGGTTTGAAGAATTCTAAAAAGAATGTCCATGAATGTGTAACTGCACACACTGGAAACACTAAACTCAAACACAGAGAAATAGTTATCCTCCCAGGGAAAAACAAGTCTGCAATTGTGTTTCAGGAAACTGATGTTAACCAACTGCATTCTGACCTTTCAGGGAAAAGGCAGAATATAAGATGGATAGTCAACATAAATATAGAAGAAAAATAAAACCTAAAGAAATTGTAAGACCCTAAGGTGACAGTTCACCAGCATTTTCCAGGTGAGGACACTCTGAAGGTGACCAAAAGAAGCACAGTTATCTGGATAGTGGAAACTAATTCCACAAGCTTCACAGTGGTCTAGAATAAATATTTCTTTTTTTTTTTTTTTCCTGAATCCATGACCTCAAACATTCTTTTGACAATAAAATTGAATTGAATTTTCTAGGTCCTTCAATACCAGGAAAATAGATGCTCTGGGTAACAGACACAAACATTCTATCATTGGAAAAATTTACCACCCTTTGGGTACTAATGAGTTAGCCATACGGTTTATATGTCTTCTCATGCAAGTTTGGTTAATTTATGGCTGTTAATACTCTGATTTTGCACCATGTGACCTCACTCATATGTGGAATTTAACAAAGAAAACAGATGAACACATGGGAAGGGAGAAAAATAAAAAGAGAGAGGGAAACAAACCATAAGAGACTCCTAACGGTAGAGAACAATCTGGGGATTGCTGGAGGGAGGTGGATGGGGGATGGGCATTAAGGATAGCATTTGTTGTGATGAGCACTAAGTGTTGTATGAAAGTGATGAATCACTGAATTCTACTTCTGAAACCAATATTGCACTGTATGTTAACTAAGTAAAATTTAATTTAAAAAAAAGGATACTCTGATTTTGTTCCTATTTCAAAGGTGAGGACCATACCCTTATAACTTCCCCCAACAAATAAAAATAGCTATCATTTAACTTCTTCTTACTATATGCCAGACATTCTCCAAGCAATTTATGTACATTAACATATTTTACCCTCACAACAACCCTACACAGTAGAAATTATCATTACCCCCATTTTACAGATGAGGAAAAATGAGGATCTTGCTTATGAGAACATAGCTGGTAAGTGGCACGATGGCTCCCCATCCTGTGTACATAAGCCCCGCCCAAAGCTGCTATTAAAGCTGCATGTGCCTTGGCAGCCCTTGTCTGGACCTCTAGCTAGCCCATTCAAGTGCTGCCCCCTTAAGTTGGGCAGAAATATTTTTAATAAAAAGCAATTTATTAAATTTTGAGTAAATATTATAACTGACATGAAATAAATAAAACTTTTTCTCATGTTTTACTCAGTAATAGTTGACACTTACAAAAGAATATATGTAGCATTGTAAGTTATAAGCACAATCATCTCCACTTAACTACAACGTAGCCTTTACCACTGCATCCAACTGTGTGCCCTGTCTAGATTCTAGCCCTTTGTCTGGGGATCCCCCATTTCCACCCCATAGAAGAAATCACCATGTCAAATTTTGTGTTTACAATTCCTATCTTTTATATTGTGGTGTGTGTGTATGTGTGTGTGCACACATATACATGTGAACACACACATTTCTGAGCTTTAGAAAATATATTGCATTTATTCTGCTCTTTTCTTTTCCATTCCAACTTATTTTCAAGTTTCATCCACATTGTTGCATGTATTTGTAGCACATTCAGTTCACTGACTTCCCCTAACCCTTCGCCAGTCGGGAAAGTTAAGTACAAAAGGTTTAAATAAAAGTTAACTCCTTTGTAGAGACTCCACGATGGAGGGATAACTTGAGCTGATTCTTAAAAGAGAGCTGATCTGCCTGAATGGAAGGGAAGAAGGTGAACATTTGAGAAAGAAAAAGAGAAGCATGAGAAAAGCACAAAGGCAGGAAAGATCTGTTCCAGTGAATATACACGTTTGCTTGGAACAGTATGTTGAGGCCAGTGGAAGACAGCGAGCCAAGGGGACTGGCGTGAGTCCAGGAGCAGGCGAAAAGCTGAGAGGAAAACAGGGAACGTGGTGTTTTCAGAACAGAGCAAGGTCTGGTTCAAGAAAGAAAGGAGATGGCCAACTGAGTTGAATATGAATGAGAAATAAGTACCCATGGATTTTTCACCACCACCATCAAGCCATCCATTCAACATTCAATTCATCTACTGGCCCTCGTGCTAATTCCATAGTCACCCAATCACTTTCTGATTAAGAACTGATTTTCCGGGGCGCCTGGGTGGCACAGCGGTTAAGCGTCTGCCTTCGGCTCAGGGCGTGATCCCGGCGTTCTGGGATCGAGCCCCACATCAGGCTCCTCCGCTATGAGCCTGCTTCTTCCTCTCCCACTCCCCCTGCTTGTGTTCCCTCTCTCGCTGGCTGTCTCTATCTCTGTCGAATAAATAAGTAAAATCTTTAAAAAAAAAAAAAAAAGAACTGATTTTCCATGTAATTCTTGTAGAGGGAGAATTCATCAATAAGGACTTCAAGTATCGCTAGTCCCTCTGCTAAGATACCTTATAATAAATGAATAAAGCTGTTACTGCATATGAGTACTTCCCATACATGATTGCAGGAGTGTTTTATTCATCTGCTTGGGTTGCGAAAATAAAATACCGTAGACAGAGTAGCTTAAAAAAGATACTTATTTCTCACAGGTCTGTTGGCTGGAAAGTCCAAGATCAAGATCAATTCAGTTCCTGATGAGAGCTCTCTTCCTGGTTTGTTGGAGGGCATGTTTTCTGTGTATCCTTACATGGTAAGTAAGAAAGCACTCCCTTTTCTTCTCCTTATAAAGCCACTAATCCCATTGGGTGGGCCTCACCCTCATGATCAAATCTAACCCTAATTACCTCCCAAAAGCCCATCTCCAAATTGTATCATGTTGGGGGCTAGGGCTTCAACATACAAATCTTAGGTGAATACAATTCAATCCCTATCAGGGAAAAATGTGGGTGTTCCCACATGACCATAATGTCTCAGTATGGGGGCACATGGGTGGCTCAGTCGGTTGAGCATCTGAGTCTTGGTTTCAGCTCAGGGCATGATCTCAGGGTCCTGGATGGAGCCCCATTTTGGGCTCTGTATTCAACAGGGAGTCTGCTGGGGTTTCCTCCTCCCATCTTCCCCTCATTCACAGGCACACTCTCACACGCTCTCTATCTCTAAAATAAATAAATCTTTAAAATTTTTCTTAAAAACTAGTCTCAGTACAAACCACTACACAGGCATCCATGTTCTAATCAGCACTGAACACATAATGTAAGTCCACCTCAAGGCCCTAGCATTCATTTCTGGCAAAAAGCACATCTCTGGCTTCATAGCGTTAGCAAAACCCTGGTGTTCAGCACCTGAACAGAGTCAGTACCAGGTGGGAATTGGCCTGTCTCCAAACAGCTTTTCACAGGTAACAATCAGGTGAAATCCATCTACTGGACTGCAGAGAGCTTCAGCCTCCCTGCATAAAAAGACTTAAACACACTTCCTTCTATAAGAATGCCAATAGGATGTATAAAGCTCTGAAAGCCATTTCCAACTTCCACTCTCGAAGGAGTGGAAGCAGCCCCTTAGTCACAGCAGTCAGAGCGGACTGCGCTCTCTGTCTGGATCTATACTCTACTTTCTGTCCTGGTGATCTTTTTTGTGTGCCCTGTGCAAGTACGATGCTAATTTTTCTAGCTAATTACACAAAATGTTTCATTGTTTCATCACTTACCCACTGCTTACAGTGAAATCACTAAGCACCAGGTATGACCCATGATTTACACTTTGCCTTCCTCTAACATACTCTGTAAAACCCTGGCTTCCTCCTCTACTTGCCAAAAGAAAAGGCTGAATGAGTCAGTGACTTCGTTTTTTCCAACCAACCTCAGTACCTTAGGACTTTGTTCTCTCTGCTGTGATCAGCATTAGCATTCTTCCTATTTTGACAGTTCCCAAGTATTTTTACCCTTTTTTTCAGGAAATGTTACTTCCTGTTTGATGTCAAAACTGAAATGCTTTCTTCCTCATGGTGCAGTGCAGTGCCTGAGTCTTCACATTAATCAACCCTCTGCCCACAATACCCAACCCCACCCCACATCTGCCAAAAGGGCTCATATGGCTCAGTAAGGTTTCATTTATATATATATATTACACATGTATGTTAATATATATTCATATTCCATAATATGCTAATATGTGTTCTTTATCTCAAAGAAAATAATTTGTGAAGAATTGATTTAATAATTTTATTCCTAGACTCTTGAAGGCTACTTCTGGGCATGTTCTCACAATAGCATGTTTTTGCACTTAGTTGAGCAACTTTTTTGCTTTTATAAATTTCAGTAGAATATTTCTGAATTTTTCTACACAGAGCCTTTCATTTCTACATTTCACTCTTTGGTCGCTAACTCTCCTAAGTTTCTTCCCCCTTTGAGGTGCAATATTTTGCTACTTCCTCAGGATTCACCTATAGCACAGAGCTGATCTGCCCATTTTTCATGCCTTCGAAGTGATTTCTTAAACTCATCAGCTCCATCAGTATTCCATTTCTCAAATATTTATCTGCAATATAGTGACATGTCAAGTCTATTTTGTCACTGCCAAGATTTGGTCATTGTGCAACTGATTTAGACCTAAATGGTATCATTCATTTTGCAGAAGCACAGGGCTATGACAGTTTCTTGTAACAAAATAATACTGCTTACTGGTAAGAAAATCTATGAAATGCAGTTTCCTTTTCTTGATTCTAATGATGCTTTTTCTTTAAACTAAAAATTAACTATAAGATTTAATTGTTTTTTTCTTAATTAAATGTATTTTTCCTTTATGGTTTCAGCAATTGGTAAGCAAACTGTACTCCAAAGTAGTATAGTTTTCAGACTATCTATTCTCATAATCATATATCACCATGCTCATTCTTTTTTTTATAATAATTTTTTATTATGTTATGTTAGTCACCATACAGTACATCCTTAGTTTTTGATGTAGTGCACCATTCTAATGCTTGACTTCTCTGAGAGGATATAATATCACCCAGATCCTGCTTTCCCAATACCTTTTTTTACTAAAAGGAACCGGGGATCCTTGTAGAAACAGCTGAATCTCACAACTAGAACTCAAAATGCATTCATAATATCTCGTAGCAGAAAAAAGTGAAGCACTCACAAAACCATAAGGGAATAACCACAAAACATAGAAGCCAGCTTGAGGAGTCTCTCATACTTAAAATCGAGGATAATTTTATCATAAAAATAAATACACCAAAAAACCGGCACATGAATGTTTAGAGCAGCTTTATTCAAAACTGCCAAAACTTGGAAGGAACCAAGATGTCTTTCATCAGGTGAATGGATAAATAAATTGTGATCCATCCAGACAATAGAATATCATTCAGTGCTTTAAAAAAAAAATGAGCACTCGAGCCATGAAAGACATGAAAGAACCTTAAATACATATTACTAAGTAAAAGAAAAACAATACAAAAAGGCTACACACTATATGATTCCAACTCTATGATATTCTGGAAAAAAATTCACTATGGAGACAACAAAAAGATCAGTGGTTGCCAGGGGATGAAGAGGGCAGGGAGGAATAAATAGGTGGAGAGAATTTTTAGGGCAGTGAAAATAGTCTGTAGAATACCTTAATAGATCCATGTCATCATACATTTGTCCAAACCCATCACCAAGACTGAACCCCAATGTAAACTATGGACTCTGGGCGATAATGATGTGTCAATATAGGTTCATCATTTATAATAAGTGTCCCACTCTGGTGAGTACTACTGATAATGGGGGAGGCTTTCTGGGGCAGAGGGGATATTTGGGGTATTTCTGTACCCTCCTCTCAATGTTTCTGTTAACCTGAAACTGCTCTTTAAAAAATATTTCAAAATAATAATAGAGAGCTAATACATTATAAGCCATTGAATTCAATAAGAATCACTGGGTCCTTGTTTATAATAAACACATGAATAAACAACCAAACAATAGAAACAAAACCTCTTTCTTATAGTAAAATGCCAACTAATAAAGAAGCAAAACCAGATTTCAAAAAAATCACCATTTTAACAACCATCTTAGTAAAAACTGACCCAGGCAAGAATCATCAATGGGTGCTAAATCTGCTGGCAAAAAAAAATGTAAAAGGAACAGGTTATTTCTGTGGCCTCAAAGTAATTCTCACAAAGTACATACACTAGCTTTAAAAGAAATAATAATAATAATAATAATAATAATAATAATAATAATAATAAGAGGAGAGTGGGGAGATGGGCAACACCTTAACAAAGTGATCAAAAGTAACATCACCCACTAAGGTGTGCTTTTAAACGTGAGAAGGAAAAGCAATTCACATGCAGTACTCCACCAAAAATATATAACCTGGATGTAATCAAAATATATAACCTGGATGAAACATCAAAGACATCCAGGTAGAAGGCCATTCCGTGGAATAATTGTCCTGTGTTCTTAAAAAACATCAATGGTATGAAAGACAAACAAAAGCTGAGGAATTCTTCCAGTTTAAAGAAAACTGAAGACAGATGACAACTAAATGCAATACATGATCTTGAACTAGGGAAAAAAGATCTGTAAAGGACACTGTATTAACACTCTCCAGAGAAAAAGAATGAACAGAGAGAGAGAGAGAGAGAGAGTGTGTGTGTGTGTGTGTGTGTGTGTGTGTGTGTGTGAAGAGAGTTATTATAAGGAACTGGCTCAGGCAATCATGGAGGCTGGCAAGTCCCAAGATCTGCAGGGCAAGCTGGCAGGCTGGAGACCCAAGAGAGCCAATGGCCCAGTCTCAGCCTAAAAACCTGCCTGCTGGACACCCAGGGAAAGCTGGTGTCTCAGACTGAGCCCAAAGGCACGAAAAAGCTGATGTTCCGGTTCAAAGACTATCAGACAGCAAGAATTCATTCTTACTCTGAGACTGTGAGGGTGAGCTTTCTCGTTCAGTGCAGGCCTTCATCTGATTGGATAAGGCCCACCACATTCGGGACAGCAATCTGCTTTATTCAGTCTACTGATTTAGATGTTAATCTCATCTAAAAACATACTCACAGAAACACCCAGAATAATGTTTAACCAAATCTCTGGGCACCCTGTGGCCCAGCCAAGCTGACACATACAATTTTAACTAACATAGACACTATTGTCAAAGTTGACAAAATCAGAATATGGTATACAAATTAGATAAAAGTATTATACAAATGTTAAGTTTCCTTAATTTGATTACTGTAATTTGACTATAGAAGAGAATATTCTTTGTTTAAGGAAATGCACACTGAAAAATTACTGAGTAAAGAGGTGTGTTATATGCAACATATTTTCAGGGCAACCAACCTATGGCATAGGAGAAAATATCTGCAGATCATATATCTGAAAAGGAGGTAATATCCAAAATACATTTAGAAATTCATTCAACTCAATAGCAAAAAAATAAATGAAATAATCTAATTTTAAAACGAGCAAAGGCCCTAAATAGACATATTTTCCAAAGAAGACATACATAAAAGTGGTCAACAGGTAATAAGAAGATGCTCAACATCATTAATCATCAGGGAAATGTAAATAAAAACCACAGTGAGATATAACCTCACACTTATCAGAATGGCTAAAATCAAAAAGACAAAAAATAACAAGTGTTGATGAAGATATGGGGTAAAGGCAGCCCTATGCTCTGTTGGTGGGAATGTAAACTGAATCAGACACTATGCAAAACACCACAGAGGTTCCTCAAAAATGACTAAATAGAACTACCATATGACCCAGCAATCCCACTCCTGCAGACATATCTAAAGAAATGAAATCAGTATCTCGAAGAGGTAACTGAACCCCCATATTCACTGCAGCATTATTTACAATAGCCAAGACATGGATACAACCTAAGTGTCCATCAACAGATGAATGGATAAAGAAAAAGTAGTATATACACACAATGGAATATTATTCGGCCACACAAAGATGGAAATCCTGCCTTTTGTGACAACACAGACGGAGCTAGAAGGCATTATGCTAAGTGAAATAAGTCATACAGAGGAAGAAAAATATTGCACTTCACTTATATGTAGAATCTAAAAAAGCTGAACTCATAAAAATAGAGAGTAGAATAGTGTTTGCCAGGGGCTGGGTTGTGGTGGACATGGGGAGATGCTGGTTAAAAGGTACAAACTTCCAGCTATAAGATTAAGAAGTCGTAGGATCAAATGTACAACGTAATGATTATAATTAATAATTCTATAGTGCATTAGAGAGTAGATCTTAAATGTGATTACTACAAAAAAGAAAAAATGGTAATTATGTTAATGGTGGAGGTGTTAACGAACCTTATTGTAGTAATCATTTCACAATACATATGTGTATCAAATCATCAAGTTGTACACCTTAAACTTATATATGTAACATATCAAGAATATATCAATAAAGCTGGGAAAATATAAATTTTTAAAAAATGGTCAAAAACAAAAAAATACATACTTATAAATAGTTCAGAAAAAAATTTCAATATATATAGATAGATAAAATAAATGTAAAATGTAAAAAATTGTTGAATGTAGTTTAAAAAGTATAATTGAGTTTTTGTAACTTTTCTGTAAGATTTAAATTATTTCAAAACAAAAAGTTAGAGGGAGAGAGCCCAATCCCAGACCTATAGAATCAGTAACACTAGAAGTTCTTATGTAATTGATTTGGGGTGAGTCCTGTATGTGGAGTTTTTTAAAGCTGTCCAGGTGATTCAAAAGCACAGCCAGACTTGAGAATCATGCAACTAAAGGGACCTACTGTCACCTATGAGGTGGTCCCACAATATGTCACATTGAGTTTAAGCACTAAACTCTACTCCTCCCCACCCTCATTTTTTTAATAAGACCAAACATCATTATTATAATCAATAAGTATATATTGGCATATTATACTAATAAGGCAAATATCAGATTAGGCATTTCTGGGGCTCACTTTGTATATGAAATCCAGAATCCACCACTGTGAGTCTTCCTCTCATACAACCCATGGGGTCATTACACACAGACTGAGAGCACTGAAGCCCAACGCTCTGTGTGGACTGCACTTCATTCCGGGGGAAGAAAATCGCCCTTGCTTGAGACTGTGGGAGTGACAAGAGCTCGTCTTCCTAAGCATGACAGTTAATCTTGAAACAACCAGCTGCAGACAACCTAGTGAGTAATGAACTCGAGCAGGTCAGGAGAGAACCCCATGATTTACATTCATTAAAACTAATTAAAACCACAGGCAGGAACTAAAAGCTGGGGACTTTTATAATCAACAATTATTAGACTGCACCACAAACTACTTCTAACAACTCTTAAAAACTTTCTTCTCTAACTAGTTAACTCTCTCTACCTCACACCCTAGACTAGGGTTTAGTGTTGGATTTTGCATTCTGCCAGGGAGGTTATTTTATTATTCTGGAATAGGGACCCCAAAAATCATGACACTTATCTCCAGGGTAAAATGTAAACAGTCTACGCAGAGGTTTATGACTTTACCAGATCCAATGGAGATATGGTGTCTCACAAATCCCTTCATTCTTTCCACAAACATTGTTGAAACCTACTCTCTGAAAAGTCCACTATAGGTATATTTGTGATCTGAGAACCACAGTCTTTGGAAGGCATGCAGAGGAAAAGTTTGGCCTCCGAAGCCATCTGTGAGGACCATTAGATCCACTTTTCAGTCAGTGCCTCAAAGTAAAGCTCTGATTTAATCTCTAACTCAACCTTATAATCAATCCTCAAGTGAAGTTCTTTAACTAGATAATAATAAATAGCATTTCCAACTCCAAGAACTGTAATGAATGCTGTGACATTTATAAACTCAAACAGTGCATTCCAGTAAAAAAAAAAAAAAATGGGTGATACCATGGATCAAATTTTAATTCATTGTTCAGTGATTATGATTCTGTATCTTTTAAATAGATATTCAGGGAGTGGTATAAATGGTACACTGCAGGACTCATGAGAGAGAGAAAGTAGAGAGAGCAGTTAAAGAAGATGGCCAAGCCCTTGGAAGTGATAAACAAGCTATGTTATAATTTACCACACACCGGACCTCACAGTTTCCTAATAGCTGCATGAACTGTCATATCTCTATTCCTTGACACATCCTATTCTTCAACTGCGAACCCCCTTTCCCTTCTCTCCCTGGACAAAATCCATACCAACTGAAGTGAAGTCTCCATTTAAGGCACCCTTCAGTAATTCACGTTACACTTAGTGGTTTGGGGTTTTGATTTTGTTTGTTTGATTGTTTTTGTTCTTTACAAGAACATGTCACCCATATATTATTAGCTCCTATGGGACTGGACAGAGTCATACTCAGCTTTATAACCTCATGTGCCTAGCAAAGTTCTTCGCACAGTGCCAAGCCCCAATAAATAGTTAACTAAATTTGAACCAAACTGAAAGGAATAATATTCTGAATTACTAAGACAAAGATTTTTCAGGTCATTGAGCAGATCCTGTTAGAGAAAAAAAAAAACAACATTTTTAATCTTATCTGCCCCCGGGGTGTCCTGGTGGCTCAGTCAGTTAAGCATCCCACTCTTGATTTCTACTCAGGTCGATCTCAGGGTCGTGAGATCAAGCCCTCTGTCAGGCTCCGCAATGAGCAGGGAGCCTACTTAAGATTCTCTCTCTCTCACTCTCTCTTTCCCCCTCGGCCCTTCCCCCCATTCAAGCAAAAAAAAAAAAAAAAAAAAGAAGAAGAAAGAAAAAGTATCTGCCCCCAGTGTTTGACAGAAAGAAAAGAATGTGGTAGCAAATACTGCTACTGTTCAACAAAATTAGCAAGACATCTACACAATACACTGTACACAACCCGCCGCTTTTAGAAACTCCTTAAGGAATTACACAACTGCTTTTCCCAGTGAGATGGAGCGTACAGTTAGCTTTAAACAACACACTGCGGTCTGAGGCAAGACACAACATTTAATAACACGTACACTGCAGCAGGCCACATCTTTTCAGCTTTGGGCTGTAGATTCAAATAAAGAAAATCAGTTCCATATTCCCCCTAGGAATTCAAACCAAGTCAACATTATTAATAACCCTTTGGTCCTGGAACATTTACTGATGCGCCACTTCTCTTAAGTCAACAATACACACTTACCTTGTCCCATAAAACTGACAATCAGAGAGTCAATCACACCTCTGTCTATGGTCAGGATGGCCAAACAAGAAGCCATCCTTTGTTTCTTTCTCTTTTCTTTTAACCCTTATGATTTAGCTTACATATCCTATGACTGTCTCTTCAGCTAAAACTAAAGATGCTAGTTCAAACCCACTCTGTAAACATTCTTTAACTTTTCCAAAAAAGAAAATTAAGAACATTCTTTAACTTTTCCAAAGAAAAAAGATTACATCCAAGCATTCATCTTTACTCTGTTCTATTTCAAAGACATCTCCATGGCTAATTTAATGCCTTTCGTTATTTTGAAACTAACACAGTTTTATAGAAAAACATCTTCATACAGTTTCAAAGAACCCATCTTTCAACTCCAGGTGAGTGTATTGTGTTCACTTAACAAACCAAAGCCCAGTTTCTACAGTTGTGCCTTGTTAGATTATTCATATTGAGAATACCAAATGAAAACAATTCAATGACCTTCAAAGATCTGGTATCATCCAATAATCCTAAACAAACACTAGTTATTCATAAATGTACTCAGTGTCATTATAACTTGATATAAAACATAAACTTATTTTACAATCAAAATTTTTTAACCTGAAGAACATAAGGAATATGACCAGTAAACGGCTTAAATGCCAATGTTTCAGATAAAATAAAACATTACTATAAGAAGAAAGCCCAGTTCTTTATCAATGTCATGCTAAACAATGTATGTCACAAATGAGAATTCATTACTGCATTGTGACTGAAGCAAACATTGAATTTCTTTCTTCTGTTCAATTATTTTAATGACCTAAATTGATTGCCATTCTTTTTTCCATCCATTCCACTTCTGCAAATCAATACCAGATCATGGTGAAAAAAAAAAAAAAAAGGTCTAGACAGAATGAAAGATGGAAACTTATATTCCTTCAAATATATTTTGTGCCCTTCCAGTTACTCTAACTTCAACTAGTAATTCACAGCACACAACAAAATTCAGTAATGAGAAAATTATATTTTATCCATATAATTCCCATACATATTTTCACTTCAAATGTGAAACTGGAAAATGACCACTACAGTATTCATTTCAAATAGAAATTGGTTGAAGGAAGGGAAGAAACAAAAAATTTTTAACTAGAAATGTATGTGATTCTAAGAGTCACTGTCAATTCATCAGAAGTTAAATTCTAGGAGAAAATATTCCAGGCTTAAATGAGCCATTGTAGCTCATAATTTGTTTGAAATATTTGGCTAGACAGTATTTAATCCAGGGTGATAATAGTAATAACTAATCACTCTAAACGCCTCACAGAACCAAAAAAGATATGTACTATCACTCTCTTGCTTTCCACATCAGAAGACAAGTTCAGAGAGGCTAAATAACCTGCCAAAGGTTCAATGGTGGAGCTGAGATTCAGGGTCAAAGCACCTGACTCCACTAACTCCACTCTTTACAGTCTTCTAAATCACTCCCAAACAGCATATGTTCAGATCCTGCCCCGCATCTCAATACTGAGGTCCCAGAAAGTAGGGTAGCGCCCTTCGCAGAAAAAGAGGAGAAAGTCATCCGCTTGTCTTGACTTTGACAAAAAATTGCTAGCCTTAGATGATGTGAACTGAGAATAATTCACTCACTCAATTTGTTTTCTATCTAAAACTTGACGTCTCTGGGTCTTTCTGAAACCCAGTGTTCTGTGTAGTTCTACGGTTTGTGAAAAAGGAGCCCCTTTATTCATAAGAAATATTTTATTCCAAAAATCTGTGATTTATTGATCCAAATCTGCATGTGGGCAACATGATAAGCGCTTGCCATTCGTGGGGGAATTCAGTCGATCAAACTGATCCCACATAGAAGAGATCTTTCTTTTGGGTTTTGTTTTGTTTTGTTTTGTTTTGTTTTGTTTTGTTTTGTTTTTAAGTGATAACTGAGACTAGTAGAAGGAAGGAGGGGATTTCCAGAGTTTTCAGGGCAGGGATAAGGAACAAGAAACAGATTTATGCTGATTGAGGTTACAAACGAAGAGACCTTAGAGGGCGCGTTGGAATCCGGAACTGCTTTTGTTGTTACACGGCTGCAGTAATGGTATGAGACGTGTGAAAAAGTGCAGTAGAACAGAGGAAATAAATGGACCTGACGCTCATAAAGCTGCGCCAAGCATTTAATTCAATCCACCGCTGAAACTGACTATATCTCTTGGAATAGACAAAAGGGCAGAATAGATGGTATTTTTAAAACAGGAAAGAGAAAAACCGGCAGATCATTTCCTGACTCCAGCGCTGTTGGTTGTTGCTAAATTAACAGAACATTTCGTACGTGAGCAAATTATCAAATCTTTAAATACAATTACGGTGCATTTTAAAATATCAGTTCTAATTATATTTTCTTTTGACAAAGTAATTATACTTCAAGAAACTGTGATCAGAACAAATTTTTTTTGCTGCCAAATCTGAGAACAGAAGGTGGAAAAGGTGCATTTAGATTATCTTACAAAAAGCTGGCTAAACTTTATATAACCTTCTTAACCTTCTTAAAAAGGCTTAGCCTTAGAAAGGCTTAAAAATAGACTAACAAACACAAATTTTAATCTTCTTTCAAGTCACTCATTGATTTGTAATTTCATGTTCTTTGGTACAATGGCAGTCACATACTGTAGCCTGCTTTCCCTCCACGGATATTTTTTGTTCATATTTAAAATCATAGGGTAGAGCTGGGAGATTTTTTTGTTGTTGTTATTAGGCCAAAACAAATGAACTGAACCCTGAGGCCTCTTGTTCCCAAGAGGAAGCAATACAATGCCCTCGGCTGGTACTTTAGACTTCAGAATTTTCAACAATATCTCTTCCCGGGACTCCAT
Organism: Ursus arctos; assembly: GCF_023065955.2. Lineage (NCBI taxonomy): Eukaryota > Metazoa > Chordata > Mammalia > Carnivora > Ursidae > Ursus > Ursus arctos. Next base: position 29,992,277 of record NW_026622985.1, on the reverse strand, counting down.
AACTATTTCTTTCCTGCAGAGGTCTGCAGCCCCTTTCACTTCCTCTACCCCTCAACTTACGTCTTAATGAATAAATGTTTCTTCACCTGACTGGGATTCATTTGCCTCTCTCTGCCGCAAAATTGTTCCCTCAGGAACCTATCTGGCTCACCCGCAAAATCTCTCGCACAAAGGTTTAGGCGCAGCTTACAGCTACAGGTCCTAACATTCCTTAGCTTTATCCTTCTGTTGGAAATTTTTCTTCCTCCATAAGGGGGAAAAAAAAAAGTCGGTAAAATGCAAATGTGCAATGAATAAACCAGAATGCAGACGTACTGGTGAATTTGTTGGCCCAGATTTTTCTCTATAGTTAGTGTAATTTTGAATTAAATTTACCAAGAATTCAGCAGTAAATATCAGGAATGATTTGCATCTTCTGAATTAAGAAGGCGGTTGTGGAGCAGGGTAGGAGAAGCAAAGGCCACAGGATGGGGCAAGGAGGGAAGGTAAGTAAAAAGAAATGTAGGACAGTCTCTGCCCCCAGAAGCCCTGCAATCTGGAAGGGGCTATTTTTGTGCATGAAACCCTTTGAAAAGGACAGAAAAGAGCATATACAGTGCCAACTTATGTAATGCTTGGCTCTTCAGGTGGGTCTAGACCTGTAAACAAGCCTCCCTAAACCATCAGCCGCTTCGAGGTTGACAGTGTTCCCTGCTCAAACAGGAGGAATTGAGGCCGACGACATAGAGTCTCAAATAGAGGAGGACTGATTCCTATTACAGGAACTTTTATCCCTCGCTGAGAGTGAATCATTGGTCAGCATACCAACTGATTTACAAGTAACACAGATACTGGATTAAAAACCTTCCATGTCTACCCTGTTGGAGATTGGAAGTGAAAATGCATTTTTTTGTACCTGGGCTAAGAAGAAAGCGTACTGGAGCTGGAAGGATGTGGAAAAGTGGCAGCAAGCAATAAACTTTGTCTTCTTATTTGACTGTCCCTAATCATCCTGGTAACCGAGTCTATTTCATTTTTAAAAACCTCTAAGGATCATTGTCTCTTTATTCTTTCTATAAATATTTAGAGATGTTTTGCACATCAGAAAACAATAGTACAACAAAGCTGTGATCACAAAGACAGCATGGTACTGGCACAAAAACAGACACATAGACCAATGGAACAGAATAGAGAGTCCAGAAATGGACCCTCAGCTCTTTGGGCAACTAATATTTGATAAAGCAGGAAAAAACATCCGGTGGGAAAAAGACAGTCTCTTCAATAAATGGTGCTGGGAAAATTGGACAGCTACATGCAAAAGAATGAAACTTGACCACTATCTCACACCATACACAAAAATAAACTCCAAATGGATGAAAGACCTCGATGTGAGACAGGAATCCATCAAAATTCTAGAGGAGAACATAGGCAGCAACCTCTACGACATCGGCCAAAGCAACCTTTTTCATGACACATCCCCAAAGGCAAAAGAAACAAAAGATAAAATGAATTTATGGGACTTCATCAAGATTAAAAGTTTCTGCACAGCCAAGGAAACAGTCAGAAAAACTAAGAGGCAGCCCACGGAATGGGAGAATATATTTGCAAATGACACTACAGATAAAGGACTGGTATCCAAGATCTACAAAGAACTTCTCAAACTCAATACACGAGAAACAAATAAACAAATCAAAAAATGGGCAGAAGATATGAACAGACACTTTTCCAATGAAGACATACAAATGGCTAACAGACACATGAAAAAATGTTCAAAATCATTAGCCATCAAGGAAATCCAAATCAAAACCACACTGAGATACCACCTTACGCCAGTTAGAATGGCAAAAATAGACAAGGCAAGAAACAACAATTGTTGGAGAGGATGTGGAGAAAGGGGATCCCTCCTACATTGTTGGTGGGAATGCAAGTTGGTACAGCCACTCTGGAAAACAGTGTGGAGGTCCCTTAAAAAGTTAAAAATTGAGCTACCCTATGATCCAGCCATTGCACTACTGGGTGTTTACCCCAAAGATACAGACGTAGTGAAGAGAAGGGCCATATGCACCCCAATGTTCATAGCAGCAATGTCCACAATAGCTAAATCGTGGAAGGAGCCGAGATGCCCTTCAACAGATGACTGGATTAAGAAGTTGTGGTCCATATATACAATGGAATATTACTCAGCTATCAGAAAGAACGAGTTCTCAACATTTGTTACAACATGGACGGCACTGGAGGAGATAATGCTTAGTGAAATAAGTCAAGCAGAGAAAGACAACTATCATATGATTTCTCTCATCTATGGAACATAAGAACTAGAATGATCAGTAGGGGAAGAAAGGGATAAAGAAAGGGGGGGTAATCAGAAGGGGGAATGAAACATGAGAGACTATGGACTATGAGAAACAAACTGAGGGCTACAGAGGGGAGGGGGCTGGGGGAATGGGATAGACCGGTGATGGGTAGTAAGGAGGGCACATATTGCATGGTGCACTGGGTGATATACACAACTAATGAATCATCGAGCCTTACATCGAAAACCGGGGATGTACTGTATGGTGACTAACATAATATAATAAAAAATCATTATTAAAAAAAAAAAAAAAAAAAGAAAGAAAACAATAGTACAGGGGCGCCTGGGTGGCTCAGTCGTTAAGCGTCTGCCTTCTGCTCCGGGCATGATCCCTGAGTCCTGGGATCGAGCCCCACATCAGGCTCCTCTGCTGGGAGCCTGCTTCTTCCTCTCCCTCTCCCCCTGCCTGTGTTCCCTCTCTTGCTGGCTGTCTCTCTCTGTCAAATAAATAAATAAAATCTTAAAAAAAAAAAAAAAAAGAAAAGAAAACAAAACAATAGTATGCCCATTTTATGGAAATGTTGATTAAGTAGTTTGGTCTCTACTATCCTGACAAGTCATATACTTTAGAAGACAATACTAAAATTTGAAATGACATACTTACTTTTCTCCTCTTCTGACATTTGTATATAATTTGTATTCATGACAAACTATAACAAAACCCTGTTATTCATTTTTTTAAGTCTAAAGGAGGAGACTCTTGCTTAATCTTATTTGTATTCTCTCTTCAGTGCAAAGCACAGCCCTAAAAATCTCCTTGATTTATGACAGTATTTATTATATTCTGTGAATTGGTCTCTTACCTAAAGGCTGAATGACTAGGCCATACAATTTCTCTCCTGGATAGCTCAGATGAGAAAAAACTGTCTTCTTTTGGTGGGAATCATGAATAGTAGGTGTGTCAAGAAAATTTTAGTGGTTTCAGGGATTCTTTTTTTCTACACATTCTGAAAAATCTAGCACAAGTCCTAAAAAACACAATTAACATTTTTTTGTCCTTTGCCGACAAAAAAAAAAAAAAAAAAAAGTTATTGACAATACTAAGCAGATCAATTATCAAGAAGAATTCAGTGAGGCAGATTCTCAGGATACCTAAACTCCCCTAAGGTCATAAATCAGCCACCTAGGGAGTCATCCTGGACTCAGTTAAAGTACCTAGGCTACTATACAGCAAATGGAAATGTCACTGTACTAACTAAAAGGTAGACTCACCCTTTTTGACAATCCTAAACATAGCTATCTTTTCTAATACAATTCCTAACATGTGTTTGACACTAAGCGTAGTACCTGGCATAGCTTCCCAGCTTAAAGCTCTCCTTCCTCAAGAAGTCTTCCCAGGCTGGATCAAATACACTTATGGTGAACTTTCTCTTACTTTGAATTCCCACTGCACCTTAGGAACTCACCCTGCTCTTTATTGTCAGGTACTTGCCTTGGACTTATTCTCAAATTACTCCACAATTTTCTGTCTTGTGCTCCTCAACTAGACTGGCATGGGCAGAGAGAAATTGTGACATCTTTTGTCACAGATCTTAGTAGAATCTGGGACCGGCAGCCATGCTTCTGCAATAATGGATGAACAAACAGAACAAAAGGACCTATTTACCACTCTGAAGCCCCAGTTTTCTAGTAACCTGAAGGAAAAATATTGCTTCTACTCATGCACAATGTACAACTGAAAAGGTCTGCTTTATAATACATTTTGATTTGTTTGATTTTTAGTGTTTCATACTATTAATCTGGGTGGTGACAGACAATGGTTTTTGTTCGATCTTATCACCTTGCTTTGCTGTCCCCTATTAGCATTCATATATTTATGAGGCTTCCTACTGAAAGAAGATACACAGTTGGCCTTTGTGTTGGGTTAAACAATGATCAAATAACAGTAATCTCATGTGGTTCAACCTAAGAACGTCTTTTTTAAGATTTTTGTCAGTTTCAGCCCCACCACACCAGCTGTGGGGTGTGTCTGTGTATGTGTGTGTCCTAGGGATCAGGAGCCTGGATGAGAAAACCTAAAACTTGGCAGAGAGAGAGAAACTCTCTCTGGAGAAATGAAGTAATCTGCTCAAATACTACTTTGTTTCTCAATTTTTTTTAAAACCAGGTGAACCTCTGTGACGGTCTGTTTCTTGAGCTGTGTTGTTGTTATTGCTCGTTTTTATGTGTAGTTCTGCCATCCCCCAAACCATTTCCATATTCAGCCTTTTCCCTTGGGATACAAGTCAAAACCTACTGGAGGCGAATTCATGAAGGAGGAGGTTGAGGGTTCAGAACTCTGGTGGGGAGGAAGCCTAGGAAGGATTTGGGAGCTGTAGGAAGGGAAGGAACAGAACTGGTGTAGAGCCAGCCAGGGTAGACATACTCCAAAGCTGGGCTGTCCTTGCTGACCAGACGGCTTAAAGTTCTTTGGTGGCTATGTGAATGCTGTGGCCGTGAAACTGCCGTTAATGGGTCAGAAAACCTGTTTGAGTTACTATAAGACTAAGGATTTTTAATTCAAAATGTATGTAGGCTCCTGAAGAAGACTATTCAATGAAGCTTTGATAAAGGCAATTTTCACTTTGAGGTTTTTTTAATAAATTAAAATGTGTTTAATTTAGCTTTGTTTCCTAAAGGACTCAATTATCATATTTTGTTCTTTTTCTTCTAGCTATAGTGTCATAAAATTAGTGTTAATATATTTATGGATAAGCAAAAATGCTTTTTGATCTCATGGGGTTCTTTAAAATCATTTAAGCCAACTGTATTAGGATCACTTTAATGATCTTTAAATTCATTAGATGTTCTATTACAAGATAAGCATTTATTAGAATTACTAAACTTCACTCTTCTGTGTCTAATTACTGTGCAATTCAAACTTAAAATAGTATTCCAGGAAAATGGAGAAAAATAGAAATTCCTATTTAATAAAAGGGGAAATAATCTACAAATTATCCTATTAAAATAAACAAAGAGAAAAGATGAATAAATTGCTGATTTGGGGAGAAATGCACATCTTCACTGATACCTAACAAACACAAATCAAAATAATTTTAACGTGCCATTACATAGTGATTAAGCTAGCAAAAGGGAAACAAAATTTAAAAACCAACATTGGAAATATTGAGGGAATGAAAAAGGTTGAGGGCTCTGAAAATAGTTCACTCTTTCTGAAGAGCAATTTGGCACATGAGACGAGACTTATAAAATTAAAGGCAGAAACCACATCTCTTTTATTTTAAATAATCACTATCATATGCCCAGCAGCTAGCACAAGTTCTGATATATACCAGGAAATGAATAAATATTTGATAAAAGAATTAGTGACAAAATGGTTCCTGCCCATTGCCTTGTTAATTCCACTTTGGGGAATATGGACAAAAGAATTAACCTACAAGACAAATTAAGACTTCTTACAGCTATTCATAGTAGGGAAAAATTGGAGACATTCCATATGCTCAAAAATAGGAGAATATACAAGCCTGATTAAATGTTACCTGTTGCATGGTATATAGACCATGTTTAAACAACAAAATGTGAACATATGTTAATATTAAGTGTCTTTGTGGAGACTGAGGATGCAAAATGGACGGAGCCAAGGAGGGAGTCCAGATGGGTTTTGTTTGGGTGTCCTGATAAGAAAGGTCAATTACTCAATGAAATAAATTTGAAACGTTCCAAAATGGCTCCAGGAAATCTAGGATAGACAGGCTATAAAAACATTGACATATGAAAAAGAAAATTTCTAATCACTGACAACAGAATGGAAGGAAGAAGTGGAGCACCCCCATGAGTCCCATTACCTTGCAGAATATAAAGATTCCCTTACCTTTGATTACCCACCTCTATAAGTAAAGAGATTCTAGAGAATCGAAAAGGAAATTTAAACTGAAAAACTGAAATGGAACTGCTTAGAAGCTATAATCCACAATCAACTCATTACTGAATTTCTCTTTTAAGACAGCAACTCGACTTTGAGTCTGTAGAAAGCAATACCTCAGGTGCGGCAAGGAAGGCATTCACAGAGCAGACACAATAAGGCTGCAAATGCTCATGGCTGAATGTTAACAGTGATCTATGTAAAAGGGATGTTGATTCTTTTTTTTCAATCAATTGATGTGTTGAAGTATAACAATGGAGCTGGAGGCCAATTTTCAATTGATTTAATGTTACTGTAATTCCCAATATCTAAGCAAATTTAGATAGAATTTTTTGTTATTTTTGACACTAAGATAATAAAAATATTTGAGTCTAACAATAATGGAACACTAAATGTCATCACCATCATTAGGCCTCTCATGGTTGGTTACTCTGTATATTTTAGTATATTTGAATATTAAAAGAAAAGAAATTGATTAAAATAGTTTTGTATATGATATATAGAAATTAATAATAGTGTAAACATTTCTTTACAAGGTTTGTCAGGTACTAACAGTCAAAATTCCACAATATGTGAAGAATAATTTTTAATATTATGTATTTATTTATTTGAGAGAGAGAGAGTATACAAGAGCGGGGTGGGGGAGAGCAGGTAGAGCAGAGGGAGAGGGAGAAGCAGACTCCCTCCCCACTGAGCAGGGAGCCCAACCTGATGCAGGACTTGATCCCAGAACCCTGGGATCAGGACCTGAGCCAAACGCAGCCGCTTAACTGACTGAGCCCAGCAGGTGCCCTAAATAATAATTTTTAAAATCACTTCAATTAAACCACCCAGACAATTCCTGAGCCCATTAAAGAAGTTAAAATATTTTACTCTATTTCTTCAGTAAATTAATCCAGATGATCTAATGAGAAATGAAATTCTTTTTATCTTTGCTAACCAATAGAATATCTTACAAAATCTTCTGTTCAGCCATAAACACACAAATCATAGGTTTAATATAGAAGGTTAGGAAAAGGGAAAGTATTTATGAAATTAAACTCCAAGGCTTTCAATATTGTGGATTTTTGTTCATGTTATGTTTGTTTCCTCAGGAGGGCAGTTTGTTCCAATCTCGAGTAGTTCCAAAGCAAAAGGGAAATTTCTGTTATTTTTAGTACATGACTCCTATTTGAGAATAATAACTACTTACACCAAAATTATCTCAAACCTACTAGCTTTTAAGGATGGAGAGAACATTCTAAAAGTCAGAGGTGGAAGGAGTCATCTTAGCCAGGACTCAACCGCAGTTTACAGAAACCATTCTAGCACCATTTGATCTAAGAGTGGTTATAATGTTGGGGATCAGGGCCTTACAACATAGTTGGAAGGATCAGAAGAACAGGAATGACTCCCAAAACACACAATTGCCCTGCCAAAGAATCTCTTACCATCACTATAACCAAAAACAAGCATTTAGCAAACTCCTCAAAAATGCAAGTACAATTGATTATCTTTATTCATGGTAGTTATGTTCTGCAAAGTCACTGTGAACAATGAAGTACGGAATGTTCCTTGGGAAAATACAGGGTTAGATTCTTGCAAGTCTCTGATCACATTTTCATCAACCAATACATAACCTTGTTTTATGTGTGTTTCGGTTTAAAAATGCCTTTTTAAATATACATTAATGATTCAGTAATGTAGAAATCACAGCCAACATGCTCGAATGAAGTTTACCACACACACTGTCTCCATAAGGCTCCTCATAGCCTTGTGCATAGGAACACAAGGTACCACTCCAGCACTATGCTTAGGGTCTCTTTTAAGTCACCAACAAAAATGCAAAACATATAGTTCTAAACAAACAAGGCAAAGGACACGTGGTCACAATATAAAAGCTAAGTCAAGAAGGTGAAGTATTGGCCTTGCTTGATCTCCTGAACATGTACATGGGGGCCAACTCAAATTTTTCACCCACAGGTCTATGAATGATCTCAACAGTGCCATCAGTACTGATTTTAGGGTTACGAATAAATTCTAATGAGTAGGAGAATTCACAAAAGTGGAATCCATAAATAATGTGGATCAACTGTACCTGAAAGAAAAGTAGAACCTCACCCTGATTTTCTAGTAAGTTTTCAAAACCAATACATAACTAATAAATTTTAAGAACTAATCAAGAATAGTGATGGTACATTAAGGGGACAAGAAAAAATACATAATTTCTGAGAAAATTTAAACTTGATTCTCTTTTCCAACGGCCTAGCACACAGTAACAATCATAAGTATTTGTTGAATGAATGGAGTTGAGAAATAGTTTCCTTTGTCAATAGCAAAGCTGGTGAACTAGGAATACGCAATAAAATTGCGTTATTTGGGTCTCCCCAAAATTTGTAATTCGTGTCTTCAGGAAAAACCATGTGAATAAGTTATACATTTAGACTTTCCATTAGAAAGGAATTTACAAAATATCTTTAGTTGTAAAGGAAAAACCCTCAAGAAACACGTAGGAAATAGGAAGACAATCTTTGAAAAATATTGTAGATGTACCTGTTTACGTATTTAAAATGCTTATTCAATTAATCCTGATTCAGTTGCCAAAGGGACAACTTTTCTAAGTCTTTGTTAGTCTGGTTCCTTGTTCTATGTGAACTTTGAAAAAACAAGATGTCATTTAAAAAAATGATGAAAATATTAGGCTAATTCAGATTCATTCACTAAACACTGACTTAGAAAATGAAGCATTTCCCATATGATCTCTATACTCTGACATGTGATGATTCTGTGATCCGTCACACTAGTGAGGTCATTTTTACATTGATTGTATATATCTACAATAAGTCTCTGTCCTCTGCACAGAAATTGCTTATTCTTTGTCTCTAGCCCCTGGATAGGTTTACATTTAGAGGCATTTTCTCCTACTCCCCTCCACCTTCTTTTTCTCCTCCTGTTACTCTCCCTCCTTTCCAGATTTGAGATTCATTCTAAAAGTGTATATCCATTTTCAAAATCTCAACTACATTTCTAGTTTAAAAAGAAAAATCTATAAGTCACAAATTACATCTGTAGTCCATGGGATTAACTCATTTTAATAAAAACCACTTTCGTTCATTAGATACATATATTATTAGATACACATACGATATCACAACAATGCAGAAAGGTAGGTGATCCTTGTATCCCCACCCTACAGGTGACAAAAGTGAAACTGGCCTAGAAAGACTAAGACATTTGTTCAGGCCCCACAGCTGGGAAGTGGGAGAATGCCCATAGGTCGCCAAAGCCACAAATTTAACCATTATGCTATTCTGCTTCTGGACAGACACCGGATATGAGCATTAAAGGGATGCTTGATCCCAGTGCTTCATTAACATTCCTCCTACTAAAGGGAACATCATGATTTTATCTCTTCTTAACATATTACTTACAAGGTTGTTTAAGTCCTTTAAAATATTAAATATTTAATTAGTCCTATTACAGCATCTCCCTGAGGCAAATAGTTAGCCTGTATAATTGTTATGTTGGTTAAAAAGAAGAGCAAAAGGAAGCTTGAGCATAAATTAACAATAATAAAACAGATCATTACATTTCATGCCTGGAGATTAACATGGATAGCTTGCTTCAAGTAAAATTGTAAGGTGATTATTAAGATTAGTCTTTACAGATGACCTTAGCCATTACACTTTAACTGGGTCTCCATGCAGTGAGAATGACCAGTCAGTCCATTAAATATAAGGTTACCATTCTCATCCATTATCTCTCCAAGTGTCCACCAAAGACTTCTGCTTTTGAATCCCCTGGGGATTTTGTTTAAAATGGAGATTTTGATATTCAAATGAATTCTTTTCCTGCATTTTTAGCAAGCATTTCCCAATGATTCTTGGTAAAATATCAACCAGTTTCTTAGGGCTATGTCCTTATTCAGAATATAAATTTATAAAACATTATTTCTAATTAAATAATAATTAAGAGAGTTTTATTCCCTTACCAGTCTGGAAATACCTTGAGATTTGAGACCATGCTTTATTCGATAATCATTTCACATTAATAAAGAAACTGGAACAAAATAGCTTCAAACTGTCTAATGCTGAATGACCTTCAACATGGTCAACTGGATTTTTTTATTTATAAAATATGCTTTTAGGGAAAAAATTATGTATAAATACACACACACACACACACACACACACACACACACACACACACATACACACACACACCATGTAGCCATAGTCTTTAATAATCATCCATAACAATTCTGGGAAAGATATTTGAGATTTGCTTCTTTCGTTACAGGGTTTAAGATTCAACTATACGCTCAGAAAATGGCCTCTTCTATTATCTCATCAGAAGAGGTTTGAAACAGTGAGAGTTCCCACTAAGAAGAGAACAACGCTTTTCACAATGGGATATCAACATGCCTGGTATCCTAAGCCTCCGTGAACCAACAGTAGAACACTGTTATTATCTTATCCACTTCTGAAAATTCAAACTTACTGAGATCTAGCATTTGCCAAAAAGCCCACTTCAGATAAACCTAATGCAAGAGGGAGGCTCAGTCAAAGGGACATATTAAATTACACATTTAAATAAGGCTTTCAAGCTCTTACCTCTGTATTCAGCTGTTTGATCATCAAGAAACAATACACTGCCATCATATTATTTTCACTCCCTCCCAAAAATCATTTCACAAAATCTAAATTTCATGACCTTAGCATTTTTTGAAGACTAACCAAAGAAAGGTATATTTTTAAAATGGATTTCATTTTCTTTTGCAAAATATGACATTATATTTTATGTTGCCTTATGAACTTTAATACAAAGATATACCTAATATATTCCTCTTAGTATTCGATAGCAGGAAAATGTGTTTTTCTCCAGATGAACATGAATGATCCTATTCATCCTACTTTGAGAATTCAACAGCCTCTTACACTTCCCAGTTTGACTTCACTGCCCAAAAGATGAAAATTAAATTCAGTTTTCAACTACAGCAACTAATCATTCCATATGCAAGGCAGAAGCATGTTTCACCTTCTTAAACTTGTTTCTATAATTTTCCCATTGTTCTATGTAAGATAAAACTTGTTTGTTTTAAGTGGAGTTTATCACTGTAAGTCACTTCTAATGTTCTGAAGGAGTGGACAAGGAAAAAGCCAAAATTTTTTAAAGAATTAAACAAGCAAAGGTAAGTCTGGAGGGGAATGTGACACGAAGATTACCTGGATACATGGAAAGATCAAGCAGTTAGGACAGAATCAATTTTTCTTGTTTTATAGCCACAAGGCCATTTTAACTAACAATAATACCACAAAACAGATCACTAAGAAATGTCACAGAAGCTAGCACGACACATAATCCTTGTTAGACTAGCTCAAAGCCAGATGCAGGAACAGAACAGCTGAAGAATAATGAACTATAATCTAACTTGTAATTAGGTAAAAATCATAAAGGCCCATAGATGAAAAGCATCACAAGTGGAATTTTTTTCAGTGTCTTGTCATACACTGGCTGAAGCTATTTTTTTAAGAACCATACAACCCTTTTCAAATTTTAGTGTGGATAAAAGTCACCTGATTATCTGAAAATGTAGATTCAGGTCCCATAGTACTGAGGCCCAGGATTCTGCATTTTCACACACTCCCAAGGAGATCCCAAGGCAAGCAGTTCAACGACCACACTGAATCAATCCCAGCTTTACCACTTGAAAGCCGTGACATTGGCCATGTCCTTTAATATCAGACCCTCAGTTACCTTATCAGTTGTGTGGCTATAACAACATCTACCTTGCATAGCCCTTGGAAGGACGGAAAGTGATGAATGGTAAGTCAAGTAAGGCCCCCAGTAAATATTCTTTTAGTGAGAAGATGATCTTTGTTATGACAGAACGTCACCTTAGGATTTGGAATGTTATACTTTGTATTTAAGTAGGAAAATATGCAAGATGAAAAAGGCAGATTCTACCAAATAACTTTTACATGTGAAAGGCGGATATGTGTGTATGTGTGTGTAAGTGAAGTTACACTTTAAAAAGCTAAAAGTTTCACACCCCCTGTACCGATTATTATTATAACCAAAACCTGGGGTGCTATCCACATTTTTATTTAACAACCAAGAATCTCTATGTAAGGTAAAATGATCATGACCTGAAGAGTAACCAAAAAAGAAGGGCTCCGTATTTGAGAGAAAAGACAGGCAGCAAAGGCAAGAATGCAGTAAACAGCATTCTTGAGCCCAGGATTATACTACTTGACTCTGCAATCCAAGTTCTCACCTTTCCATTCTTAGAGAATGAATTTGTCAACTTAAAAAAGGGGTTGTCAATTTAAACTCTTTGTGGAGCCAAACAAAATGTAAATCACTAAATAAATGAACAGAATTTCTGAAATTGCACAGAACCATAGTAATAACTTAGGCAGTTTAATTAAGAAATTTGTTAGGAATGACAAGAAAACTGTTATGAAAAAGCTTTCTAACAGCACTCGTGACCAATTTTTGCTGGCTTTTCTATTGATTTTTGACATGGGGTTATATTCAGGGTCCAGGAAAAACATTTTTTTCTGCTTTGAAAAGTCAAACCTTGGTCTGAAGTAGACAGACACCTTGGAGAGTTTCATTCTAACAAGCAGAAATGGTGGTATTTTGCTACACCTAAACTATGATGAAATCTCTAAAACTGCATAGCCAGAAGCAAAACGCTCATGAGACTAATAACACTTTAACATTTCCAGCTCACATGTGAATGTTAACTCCACTCTCTGAAGAGAACCACCAAAATGGCATTCATTAAGATTAAAGCCACATTACTATAGAAATGGGAAATTCATATGTATGCTTCCTATAAAATGCAAATATTGCCAAAGAATGGGTCTCCACTGAGTTCTCTCTACACCTATTCCTTTGCAAAGTTAAATCACACTGGTGAAGCACTTCATAAAGCCAGTGTGAAAGTCTTAAGTACAGGTACTTGCTGCTCCGCTGCCAAGGCAGCCCCGCAGGCTGTGGACAATTGTGTGTGCCTCTGATGAATGCCCACCTGTGGAGCAAGCCTAAGTCGTAAGTCCCCGGATAATGGAGGTGGACAGGAGACGTTTCAGAATTTCCAAGTCTGGAAAAGCAGAGGCTCCTGCAAAGCACAACTTCTGATTGTAGTTGTCTTGCCCTTGAATCGAATGCCTTCCCTGATTAAGTCCCTTGAAAAATGTGGTTTGCACTGGCTTTTCTCCATGACTCCACACACACACACACACACACACACACACACACAGACACACACACACACACACAAACAAAAGGTTACATAAAAAACCAGAAAATGATAGAGCTCTATTTTTCCCCTGTGTTTTTTCAAGGGAGTACTTTTAACAGGTTACTGATAAACTACAATATTTAAATTAATGATTAATTACTGGGACCGCTCTAGTCTAAGGGAATAAAAAAGAGAGAGGAGAAACAATGTAGATTTGAGGAGGGAGTACAGCATGAGAAAAAAATAAGGAATAACAGTAGGAGCTAAAACTTAAATAGTGCTTTATTTTTTTTTTAAGATTGTATTTAGTTGAGAGAGAGAGACAGAGATAGTAACAGAGATAGTGAGAGAGAGCATGAGCGGGGAGGAGAAAGAGAAGCAGGCTCCCCAATGAGCAGGGAACCCGAGGCAGGGCTTGATCCCAGGACCCCGGGATCATGACCCCAGCTGAAGGCAGATGCTTTACTGACTGAGCCACCCAGGCGCCCCAAATAGTCCATTATATATACTAGCTCATAGGATTCTCCCAAGAATTCCATGTGAGTGAATTCTGCATCATCCTTATTTCACATACAAGAAAGCTGTGGCACAAGGTGGTCAAAGAGCTTCCATGAAGCCCCAAATGCAATCTGACTGCAGCCTGGCTGGCTGCGGAGACTCTGTTCTTAAGCACTACATTCTACCGTCTCTTGTTCACTGTAGCATTGCTGGGTGCCTGTCACATATCAGTGCTCAATAAATACATATGAAATGAATGACAGATTTTACAACCGCTGTGGGCCGTCATCTACACAGAATGTCCTTGAGAGGAAGAGCTGTCTTTCCTCATCTTGTCCTAATCCCCAGCACCTAACATAATGCCACTCACCCACAGGAGATGCTCAAAAGTTGTCTTCTGAATGGCTGCATACAGATTCAAATAGCTATAAACAATAGGAACCACAAATACACAGAATCACATGGTAGAATGAGGAAAGGTAGGGATCGTTCTGTATCTTCTCACAGTTCCACGTGGTGGGCCAGAATAAGGAACCCAATGATCAATTTTATTTTCTAGTTTCTCCTATATCAAACTGCTAGTGGATACAGAATACAAATTCTGAATTCTTCTTTGTAAAATTCACCCCCATGTTCGGAATGTAGTAATAGCAGATCCCTGAAGGAGCCCCTGCTTTAAAAACATGATCATTTCCACCAAAATGAAAATAACTAAGGAAACATCCAAATCAAAATTGAATAAAAAATTAGGTACACAGCAGTGTTCCTCAACTCTGTTCAGTAACATAACCTTGGTAGCATAGGAAAGTAAATACTTTCCTCTGGGGCATAGCTAAAAACAGCCTGCTTTAGTGCAAAACTCCATTAGGGCTCATGTTTTAAGAATTCACCAATTTTTCTTTTGTATTTTTGTATTCTGAGGTATGCTTGTTTCTCTTTTACCACAAAAATAACGTTATGATTATTCACCATTATGTACAATGCAAAAGCTACAATTCTTATCCCTTAGCGTTCAGTACTTAGTAGAATATGGTAGCCCATTTGAGAAACCAGAGACCACAGTATCTGGTAAAGATTCTCATTTTGAAGTCCAAACATTTAGAAGCAAACTATGACAACATTAAGTGAGATATAAATACAGACCCAAAAGGAGTATAATGAAATCAGGATATTTTGTTGTGAGATACGGCATTTGTGCACTTAGCAACTACCTCCTTAATAACTATCCTGAAAGACCACATACAAAGGTACACAAACACGAAAGCTAGTTATAATAAATACTGTTCATGCTCAGGAATATTTCTGTTTCTCTATGCAACATGCCAGTCCCCCACCCCCACAGCCACGGAATTTGCTGGGCCAATGAAATGTTACTGGAAATTATCTATGTCAACTGCAGGTGAAAGCATTAAAGAGTTAACAATTTCCAAGGTTCCCTCTTCCTTGCCACACCATCTAACAAGGCCATATGATCCAGCAGCTGCAAGATGGTGGCTCCTTCCTCAGCCTGGAAGGCTGAATTGTCACACATAGACAATTGCTTGGGATAGTCACTTGGATGCACCGTGGATTCCAAAGAAAAAATAAACGTTGTTGGGTTAAACCACAGAAGTGTTGTTACGTAGCATCGCCTAGCTTGTATGGGCTCATCCTCTCCCACATGTTACACTCATGTTCAAACAGACCAAACTCCATAAATATTGAATAGCCCTACCACATTTCAGTTTTATTACTCAAGAGCTATACAACAACAATCTATAAGCAGTATGGTTATTTGTATTCCCTGCCCAACAGTTTTGGTTAAACCAACTCATAAAACTGCTCTTTAAAAAATTTCCAGGGCACCTGGGTGGTTCAGTTGGTTAAGCATCTGCCTTTGACTCAGGTCATGATCCCAGGGTCCTGGGATCAAGCCCGGCATGAGGCTCCCTGCTCAGTGTGGAATCCACTTCTCCCTCTCTCTATCCCAACCCTGTGCTCGTGCTCTCTCTCTCTCAAATAATTTTTTTTAAAAAAATTCCATCAAATTGGGTATTTACAACTGTGTGAAGAAGCAGTCAGGACACACTGTTCTTTTAAAGCCAGTTCCATTGGTGATAAAGGGAATAATCTATGGCACACTACAAGGTTCTCTATGGACATATCATATTGGTAAATACGCTACATTAAACACTCATTTTTACTTTACTACCAGCAAATCATACCACAAAGCAAATACAAACCATCAAACACAATTTTTTAAATCACAGTGAATTTTATTTTCAAAATTCTGATGTCTTATTATTTAACAGCTCAATCAGTTTTGTAAATTGCATGAACTTTCTATTTTTACAAGGTTCCATCCATCTCTAGTAGGGCTCTTTAACCTTGACACTATTGGCACTTCAGGCTGGATGATTTCTATTGAGGGAGGGGGCAGTCCTGGGCATTGGAAGATGTTTATCAGCATCCCTGGCCTCTACACACTAGATGCCAGTAGCAACTTCCCAGTTGTGACAAAAAAAAAAATGTCTGCAAACATTTCCAAATGGCTCCTAAGGTGCAAAATTACCCCCAGTTGAGAAACACTAATCTACTCCAATGGTCCATAAAAAATAAAATGAGAATTCCATTCTATGGTCCCATTGTTGCCTCATGGAAGTGACTTCACAATAGCACATAAAGGTGATATAACAAGATTTTACTTCCTTTTCTTATTGTGTAAAGAAGACATATTAATTGTTAAAAGTTTAAAAATAGGGTGCCCAGGTAGCTCAGTCAGTTAAGCATCTGCCTTCGGCTCAGGTCATGATCCCAGAGTCCAGGGATCGAGTCTCACATCAGGCTCCCTGCTCAGTGGGGAGTCTGAATCCATGCCCCTCCTCTGACTCGTGCACAGGCACCCTCTCTTTCTCGAATAAATAAAATCTTAAAAAAAAAAGGTTTAAAAATAAAAATGTGCAAAACTAACAAAATAATTACGTGTAATCCCATCTTGATTAGCCAGTTTACTGACAGATCTCTCTGGATGCATTCACATTCACGTAACAGTTACTGAGTGACTGCTTTGTGCTGGGCACTGTACTACATATCAGAGTGCTGAGCCAGGCAGACAGATTCTAGTCCTCCTAGAGCTTACAGCTTTATGGGAGAGACAGATTAAGCACCGTAAATAACTATGGCAAATGGTGATAAGCATCATGAAGAAAAGTGCAGGCTCCTATGATAGCAGTAAATTGGTCTAAGGTGGTGTCTCAGTGAAGCTTCTCTGAGGAAATGACATTTTAATTGAGAACAGAAGGGTGTATAATAACAATGGCTAGCATTTGAGTATTGCTTACTACCTGCCAGGCATTTTTCTAAGATTCTATAGAAAATCACTCATTTAATCCTCTGAACAACTCCATGAGATATCTATAATTTATCATCCCTATATTAAAGATAGAACATGGGGGGGGGGCACCTAGTTGGCTTGGTTGGTTAAGAGTCTTGATTTTGGCTCGGGTCCTGATCCCAGGGTTCTGAGATTGAGCCCCACCTCGTGGAGTCTGCTTAAGATTCTCTCTCTCCCTCTCCCTCTGCCCCTCCCCAACTTCTCAAAAAAAAAAAAAAAAAGATAAAAAGATAAAACATGGGTTCAGAGAGATTAAGTACCTTGCCTCAGCTCACAAAGCTAGTATATGGAAGAAAGAGAATTTGAACCTGGTCTGTGTCCCTAATGAGTAAGACAAGACCATCAGCACCCACACCCTCAAAGTGAGCCAGGCAAAGCGGGAAGAGGAGGGTCCTGGCAGAGGTGGCCGTGTGGCATTATTTGCCTAGGCGAGCAGGAGTGACCTTCCAGTCACCAAAGAGAGCATACTGAAATCCACCTCATTATATATTTATGGTAGTTGCCTAGTTAAATGCAGCCTCCTTAAATCCTTTCTTGGGAGGAGATGGGACATAAATTATTTATAAATTAATTAATTATGATGGGAATTAAGCAACCGAACAGTCTAAAACTGAAATTGAAAAGAGGTGGAAAGTTCCAAAAGGCTGAATTCACAACAGCAACTCACTCTAATACATATTTTTGATTAGTCAGGAGGTTTAACAGAATTTTTAGGCTAATAAATTATTACGTTCTCAGCTGAAATTAATGCTCTCATTTAGTTCCTATAAATTGCATGTTTGCAAGAAGCTAAAGTGAACTCTCCTAACTAAAATTATTTCCAACAACTTAAATGATTTAAGTCACACACTGTGATGATGACACAGTTACTCTTACAAATCTACGAATGGTTCCGGATGGTAAAAAGGATTCCAATGCTACTGAATGTGTGCTACTGAATATGTTCTTTTTATTGCTGTTATTATTTGAGGTTACTGTTGGTTTAATTTCTCCACGACCATATTACATATGAATTCTAAACATTACTAGGTAGAATAATAAAAGTAACTTCTTTGCTTTTTAACTAACTTCCTATAAGGATGATACTTCTTTTCAGAATTTACAATATATATGATTACTTGTTGGTTAGACTACTAGGCTAATTAATGATGTTCTTGCCTTAATAAATAATATTTTAATCTTTGTGTGAGGATGGATGATACAAAGGGTGATCACATGGAAATTAAAAAATATTTCTATGATACTGTAAATGGAAGTGACAGAAGAGCATAAAATTGAGCTGAATGTGTACTCATCTCCAGGCATAGCCTAACAATTGCTTTTGAAAAAAATGCTAATGTTGATTCATTCTATTATCACTTAACCATTGTGAAAAAATGATTTACAAAAAGAAAAGGAGCTTGATTCTTGCTAGTGTTATTGCATGATGAATAACTGAGAACGATAAAAAAAAAGAATATGATATTTTAATTCCCATGATATTTTTATTTCCCACAACAAAGAAAAATGATCTTTCTTTTCTATTACTATTATTAAATGTGATTCTCAGCTATTCTGAAAATCACACAACAATCTCTACCATAATTCTGGTATCATTTAAATGTATTGTTGCTCGTTTATCAGACAATTAAGAAGAAGCAATATACTGGGTTAAAGAGTGTTGTATATGCATGCATTTGTATTTTTAAACTAACTCACATGTGCCACCTAAACTTGAGTCTTATTGGGATTTTTGATACAACTGTCTCTTGCATTCACCTTTCTGAGTATTTTTTTTTTCTTTTTAAGGAAAAGGTATTAAATAATGTTGTTGAAACTAACAAAATAGGGATGCCTAGGTGGCTCAGTCGGTTAAGCGGCTACCTTCAGCTCAGGTCATGATCCCAGGGTCCTGGGACTGGGTCCCACATTGGGCTCCTTGTTCAGTGGGGATTCTGTTTTCCCCTCTCCCTCTGCCCCTCCCTTCCCCCATCAAATAAATAAAATCTTAAAAAAAAAAAAAAAAAGAAACAAACAAAACATGTTAGTTCTCTTTTTCTATTGTGTGTTGTAATCATTTCCTACCTACATCTTGCAAAAGTCGCTGTATAACTCAGGCCAGCAGCATGTTTATAATGACACCCTAAATTCATGAAGTTGAATGCAGGCACTTTTAGAGTTTTTAGCCCTCAATTCTCAAAGTCTAACCCCAAGTCAGCAGCATCAGTGCTAGCTGAGAATTTGTTAGAAATGCACATTCTCAGGCCCCATCCCAAACCTACTAATTCAGAAACTCTGGAAATGGGACCTAACAATGGTTTACCAAGCCTTCAGGTAATTCTGTTGCACACTCAAGTTTGAAAGCCATCTAGTTTTCTCTAAATTCATAAGGAAGGGAGAACTGGATATTATCCAGACTACCCTCTTTTATGATATGAATTTCCCCCAAATAACTCTGAGAGAATTCGGTCATTCTCCTCACAGGTTATCTTCACCCCTAGCTACCTCACTGTGGATGCCTCTGCTAGAACCACAAGATGAAGATTAGCACTGCTACTGTTGCTGCCAACTAGTGAAACTTGACCTGAGTTTCCCAGTTTGACCAGATTTTTTAAATATGACAAAATCATTTATGTATTATTCTCATTTACATTGTTTCATGCAAATAATACTGGCATTACTAGAAGAATGAAATTTCATCAATAAATATCAATGTACTTTAATAAATGGAACTGATTTTCCCAACAAAACCGAGAAAGGGTATAATGCTCTTTGTCTAAAGTGATCTAGAAATTGAGTCAGAATAGGTTTCTTGACAGGTTGCCATTTCAATAAGCGACAAATACTCAGAGTTATAAAGCCAACGAGCTATATGGTTTCCTTTCTTAACTGTTCTCCTCTTTCGAGGAGAAAGGAAGTATGGGATGGAAAGGGAGGTAAAAAGGCAGGATTCCAGGCCCACAGAGAAGGGGAGGCATGAAATCAGAGATTCAGGAACTAGAATGACATCCGTTAATGGTGGGAGGTAAATTATGAGAGGGGAGCAACCAAACTATCAGGTCAGAAGTCAGTAGGGACTTATCAGGAAGGACAAGGTGAGAGCTTGTTCCAAAAAGTGGTCAGAATTCATTTTAAAATCTTAAGACAGGGAAGTGATCAATAACCAAGTAAGAGAAGAACGGATTCTAAGGAGAAAATACTGAAGAGCAACTGCTGTCAGGAGAAAGAGGATAAGAACCAAAGCCACAAAGCAGTGTCAGTGGGAACAGAGAGGAGAAAATGAGTTCAAGGGATACATGAATGGAGGCAGAATATCCAAGCCTCCTGCTAGAGAAGTCTATGTAGGAAACAACCACCAGGTGCCTACAAGCCTTCTCTCAGGAGTCCCTGCACTGAAAAAAAACTGCTTAAAAACTTTTTTTAAATGTCACTCACTCCTCAATTACACTCACATATAAATAAAATGCTGGAAAGGAAAGGGAATACCCTCTGTCAACACAACCAGACTTTGAAGCCCAGTTTTGACTCAATTTAAGAAACAACTCCCCCCCCCCCAACACACACTCATGCATGCACGCTGTACCATTAGAATATGGCCTTAAAATTGAGTTGGGCAAGGTGTCTGTCTACACCACAGTCTGGGCATTCTCTTTCTTCCCCAGTCTCCCCGGCCGCCGACCTAGCCAGACCTTATGTGGTCTATGGGACTTGCATTCTCAGTTGGCTCTGCCCACCACACCAAATATTGATTTCGATTACTTCCAGTTTAACTTTTAAAATGCCATGATTACTTTAAAGAAAAGAACCCGAAGTGGGCATAATTTTTGTAATCTCTTTTCCTTTCCATTGCCTCCACTTGAGATCATGCCCTCCATTTCTCCCTCTTTTCCATCTTTTCATTCCCAGCCAGTTGTCTGGACCTTCCACGGTGAGAATGGGGACAGTTTCACTGTGTTCTTATTGTTGTGCTCTCTGATTTTTGAGTACTATTTGGGCAGCACTCATGGTTGGTTGCCAAGGCTTGGTTACCATGGTAACATCGCCAGATAACATTAGTTTAAAAAAAAGAAAAAAAAAGCAGCAAATTAAAAGCTTGTTTTACATGAAATAGTGAGCAAAATAGGTAAAGTCCAGTCAAGAGTCAGATTACCACTAAGTCATTCCCCACTCCTGGGCACACAATTTTTTTTTTTTTTTTAAGCAGCCATTCTCCAGGGGAACATTAAAGATAAATAGGCTGCTTGTTTGCTTTTGACTTCCCTCACCATGTATTTTTCAGCCAGGAAAGTTCCTGATTTTTCAGCGGTTAGCTTTTGGTGTGGAAGGAACTATGTCAGTTCCCCCATAATATTGTTGGGGAAACAACGTCTCTGAGCATTCCACTGGGTCAGGGTGGAATTCTGCAGACCTTGAACCTCTCAAGAAATCTGTTCAGCCCTTCACTGCTTTACCTACTCTCTCAAGAACTTACAGACAGAAATGCCACTACAGTGAAACCCCAACAAGGGATAATAAAACTAATGATCAGTCCCCTCGCAGCTGATACTAATAGCTGGGCTTATGCAAAACTAATTTCTTAAGTTTGGTTTATTGTGTGAATTATGATATTATATAATGTAATATTTAGCTGTCTTGTTTCATAAGAATTGTTCCTATTCTTGGCAAATAAAAAAGTTTCCTAATTAAATTATGCAATTTCCATGCCTTTCAATTTCTTATGTGCCAAGGCTCTAGAAAACCTGACTGAAAATAAAAATAAATAAATAAGAGAATATTGAATTTTCTACAAGTAGATATTCCATGGTGATCTGAACTTTTCTTTTTTTTTTTTTTTTTTTGCCTTTTAAACCACATATCTTTTGAATGTACACGTGGACCGCTCCTGCATTTTCATAACGTCTGAATTCTGAAATTCTAAGCAGCAATCAAAGCTGCAGGAGCTGACCTACTGCAATTTTACTGCCATGGCAAAATCAGCCCCTTTATTCTAAGCTACATATTTTCAAAGACAGTCTCAGCAGTATGCTTTTTTTATGACTCCAGTTTATGCAACTTTTCCTTAGGACCTTAGCTCATCCATATATCTGAGATTCCTAAATGTAGTGAGCTATCAAGTAATAGCATTATTTTCTTTTTCATCAGTAAATTATGAGTAAATTAGGGTCACAGAGACATGCCAGGCCTGTATCCTCTATGATATTTTCATTCAGAAGTTATGAAAACGTCAGAGCTGACACTTGTATATTGAAGGGTATGTACATTCCAAAGAGGGAAAAGGAGTAAAAATCATTGCCAAACTGGGGTCCTTTGTGAATGAAGGGCAAGGAATCCTGATGGGCATTGCAGGCCAGAAGCTCACACAGTGCCCGGCTGAAATTAGTAGTGAGCAATTTCTAAGCAAGACCTCCAAAGGGAATGATTCAAGACAAAAACCAGACTGCATGCATTCTTTTACTCCTTGCCAGAAAACCAGCATCTTATAAACTCACTGAGATGTCCAATGAGAACACAAGTGGAATTTTTCCACTTGCAGAAAAATCAAAGATGACCATGAGGAAGGGATAAGAAGCGGGCTTCTTCATCAGGGGGTATAGGACTAGGTAGGACTATGCACGCCAGAGACAAAAATGTCATCCTTTGAATAATTATGTATTATCATAAGTATGGTTCCTATGCATACCAACATAATCTCTATCCATTTTGGGAGACTTCTGCATCTTTATCTTTGTCCTCAACTAAGCATTCAATTGGAAGAGTCAGTGTCAGTAGAATCCTGGGAGTATGACCATAATCCCAGTGCATGGAGGAGTCTAGAGAACAGTGAAGAGTATGGAAGAAATTCATTTAGCCCCTTCCACCATATAGCTCCTCACCTGCCACATATAGAACTCTCCCATAATTTGTGATTCTGAGAACACCAAGAAGAGTTTCAAGGGAAAGGAGTTACTCATCAAACAGACGAAATAAACATCCATTGAACCCCGTAGTGTGACAGCCAAGCAATCCACTAAAGCAAGTAACTCAACATGTCATAATTTTCAAGATAACTTGTAAAATCCAATTTCATCTTTCAGCAACGTATAGTTGACAATGCTTGTCACCTAGACGGTCTACAGATGTGTTTTAAGAATAAAAAAGACCCTGGATTTAATTTACATTTTTTTTCTCTTAAAACAAGAGAGCTCCTTCTGAAGTTCACAGAAAATATGACATTGAAAAAGACAACACTTTTCCAGATACAGACAAATGTTAATCATATTACCAAACCAAAGGAATTGTTTATTTCAGTTGAAATACCTGTCTTGGCCTCAATTATGTAGCATATACATAACTGGTTAGAATTTTTGAGATAGTAATTCAAATAACTGCCTCAGTTACCTACTATCTTTTATTCTTCATTTACCCTAAAAGACTGGGAAGAACTTTAAAAATAATAGAGCTACCTGTTAACTGCTCCTGGAAAAAATGTCAACAATAGGAGAATCTGTTTTAGCTTCAGACTTTCATTCCCACAGTAGAGAAATTAAGAGAATCACTTGCCAATTACTGTTCTGCCATGTATGTATTTGTGTTCTTTTGCTTATCACTTTAAACCAAAATATTTTATCACCCATTCTACCTGGTGAAAGGGATAAAGGCAATTTACCTTATGTTGGTAATTTGTATTTCTCCAAGAAATGACACTATCTAATTCCAAAATGGATTGGGAAGTCAAAATACCACCTGATTTAGTTTTCAGTTAGATGACTGGATTTACTGTATATAAAGTTTTTATTTCCCATGAATTTCAATAAAATCACTGATCAAATAAACACACACTAAGATGCCAGAACAAATACTGACAGGTTACCTACACAAATGCTACTTTCCCTAAAGCAAACCAATCCAAAATTGACTTTAAATAACTATGTATTAATCGAGCACATATTCTACATAATAGTCTAACACACTATATACTGAAATTTATTTCTAATTCGAAAACCATTCTGGAGGAGGGCAGTCATTGATGATCAGCCTTGCACAAATATACAATTAAATAGATGAAATGCTTATATTAGTTCCATGACCTTTCTTCAACTAGAAGACATTTCTGCATTTCATAAAACTATCTCACCTCACTTAAATGATGCTTTTGATAACTCATGCTGTCATATTGAAATTAAAGGTCTGTAAACAATGTTTTTTTTAATATTACAAAAGGAAGATTTTCATTCCATTTTTGCAGTATCAGGTACGTGTATGTTTGCATTCGAGAACAAAAACTGGGCAGAATAAATTTTCAGAATTGACAAATTAAGTGATACATCTGTCCAGACATGGAAACAAATTGTTGAAAACAGTGTTATTTACTACAAAAACTGCATGAGTCATTTTGCAATCCTTGTGCTTGGGGAGGAAAGGGAAGAAAGGATGTATTAATTATACATGATGAATGACTTGACACTTCCTGGGTGTTAGGATGAAGATGAAGTTTTGAAAGGTTTTCCTGGGAGGGGTGTTTCATGCTCCAAATAAATATGTTTCTTCATATTTTTACATTTTAAAGACTTCTAATAAAGATGACAGAAGCACATTATAAATTTTGGCTTATAGAAATACACACTCACACATGCACTCATACACACACACACACACACACAATTACTTACATTCAGTTGTTCTCAACATCCAAAGAGTCAACCCCCACCTGTCTGTAAGAAAAGACAGATGGCCCTGTTTATTCATGTGCTTTCGATAACCTAATGATTCTGTTGCTCCCTTATGTTCTAGATGGTAGCTTGCACCTTGTTGGTATTTAATATCTCACTCAAAAAACATGAATGACACACTGTAATAATAGGGACATGTACAGTAAGAGTATGATTACCTATAAGAAAGGGAATGGCAAAAAAAAACCTCACATTTGAAAATGTCATTATCCCAAAAGACTATTTCCAAGCATTGTATCAATACTGACCTTTATCTTAAGATTGCACTATAAGACAATTAAACCCATTCATATATCTGCTACTTCAAGACTGTAAATTCGAACTATCCCAGAGTTCTTTCCATAATCACATATGAAAGTCTTCATACAATGAATCAGGAGACCCAAAATCCCCACATCCTAATTCCCTTCTTCCTTCTTCCAGTGTAATTTTAAAAATGAAATTTGTATCTCTTTCTTTACAGTCTCATCTCAGATTCCAGAGAGTACATTGTAAACAAAGTAATGGACGTTCTCAACAGAGAGACACAGCAATTGACAAAGACAAAGTGGTCATTCCGACCCATCATGGATACCACAGATTGCCCCCGTATCCCTATAAGTAATTTCCTAATCAAGTAGATTGTAATATACAGGGCCCAACTGCCCACACTTTTGGCTGGAGAGATTGTTTTCTGATATGTAATGTCGTGATAATCTTGAAATAATGTATGAGGTTGAGTTTTCTTCCTTTTTCTTCCCTCACCTCAGCACACCACCTTCACAATTAATTCATCACCGACCACCACAGTTCTCAAACAGAATGCCTCCAGGAAAACAGCAGGCTAATCATATATCAGGTGTGTGGGCAATGTAGCCACCCCTTTTGTCTTTGCCCACCTGTCCTCCATGAACATCTAAGAGAAGGCACCACGTTTTACTCTATTTTGCATCGATACTAAGCAGCACAGTGCCTGGCAGGTAATAGGCACAAAATAACTGCAATTTGAATGAATGAATTGAAGCCACTATTTAAAGTATTATCTACTGAAGCCTATGTAATACTCCCAGAAGTTTCAAAACCAAAGAACATGGATTGTTTCCCTTACGAGTAACTTGTCAAAGAGCACTGAGAAGGCCTCACTGGCCTGGGCAATGACTGCAACGTTTGCTTCACACAGAGCGGTGGTCCCTGCTTCAGGTCCACGGGGACCCCCCACCCTTTCACCAGAGAGGTGGAGAGGGAGAGGACAGGGTACAGGCAGGTTAGCAGTGCAGCGCAGAGAGGAACAGGATGCACAAGCAGCCAGCCAAGCCTGGGGCAGATCTGTGAGACAAAAACGTTCCTGTCCTGCCAACTCTGCCACATGGGGGATGAGCAGAGAAGAAAGCCCACTTCCCACACTTCTTCACTTCCCGGGGCATGGAGAACAGGGTGTAAGTTAAATACTGGCATTTAGATCAGCTGCTGTTTCTATGTAAGAACCAAAATGTGGGGGGTTTTTTCCATTCATTTTTAGGTAGCTATATCTGTGGATACCTAGGAAAGTACTTACAGCTCTCCCTCCTTTGATTTCTAATATCACTATGCATGTGCTTCCCAAGTAATTTATGGGTGAAAGTTCCTTGGAAATGAAAAAATTAGGCGGAAATATAGAAGGATGATAAAGTGGGGTTTAAATAAAGATTTGCCTCTCAC
Organism: Ursus arctos; assembly: GCF_023065955.2. Lineage (NCBI taxonomy): Eukaryota > Metazoa > Chordata > Mammalia > Carnivora > Ursidae > Ursus > Ursus arctos. The sequence goes on along the minus strand of NW_026622985.1, from coordinate 29,965,616 downwards.
CCCTTGCTGCAATTACACTGGTTTAACAGGTCATATTCTTCCCAAGAGGCGTCTATTTACATAACTATAACACATTTTCTTTCAATTTGTTACAGAAAAACAATTCAAAACATCACTTTCTGTGACTTCCCTATGATTCCTGTGGTAGGTGCTTCTTTACAGCATCAACGTTCACTAGAATCTGATATCATAAGGCTCTGTTCCAGAGACCAGGGAAAGCACGCACCCTCTTTCCTCTCCTCTTTGAAACTCCGCTGTTGACAAGATTGTTTATGCTGATTTTTATGAAAGCACCAAAATTCTCCTACTGAGAACCTATGTCAGAGCAGTGTGCTAATATGTGTCTTTGAGCTTCCTATCAGTCAGAGCTTTGACCCACCAGTCCCTCCTCCAACACATTTTGTCAGGGAGAAATGGAGATTAGCCACATTCCTTCATTTAAACCGCAAGGCAAGAAAAGCTATCAGGACGGCTGGCCACTGCCTCAGAGTCCCGGAATGTGTCACATTGCTATGACGCGTGCTGTTCAACGTGAATAAACCAGCCGAATTTGTATCACTACCTCACCAGGCTCAAGTTTTGCCGTTTACGGAGTACTTACTATGTGCCAAGTTCGATACCAAGAGCTTTACCCCGTTTGCTCTTTTCATCTCCACAACCGCCTAACGACATGGGCACCAGTGTTCTGCCCGGACTACAAACCAAAGCTCAGAGAGTGTACCTACCTCACACAAGGACACACAGCAAGTGTGGGAGCTGGATTCAGATGCAGACCACTCCGAGTTTTGAATCTGAACCTTATCCCCTCTGCTCTCAGGCCTCTTTCTGAATGAAGGTCTCTTCACCGGCAAAAGTCATTACTTTAAAAACACTGAAAGGCCAATCTCCCAAGAATGTTTTTTTTTTAAGATTCATGTGCCATATTACACATATTATATTTAAGTAACTATTTTTAAGGGACCTACACACTGGCCTAAAAGTATAAATTAGGCATTTAGGTGGAGCGCATAAATAATAACTTCGGCGACCAGGTGGGTATTGCCACCCTAACTCCGCGCGCGGGCTATCAAAGCCGCGAGGCCGGGGCTACTTCCGCCGGCGGCGGGAAGAGGCCGTCGCAGCGCGGTGCTCTTCCGCCACCTAGAGGCTCTGCTGGAGACGAAGCCGCGCCTGCCGACCGCCAGGCTGAAAGCGTTCCGAAGTGCACCCTTGTGCCTCTTTCAGATTAGCCTCTTCTGAGATTTGGGTCTTTCTTTCTCCTCCTTCAAAAAGAAAATTGTTTTCTTCCGAAGTCTTCAAGCTTCATACTCACAAAGGCCAACTGTACTAAATAAAATATGATGTTGTTTTTGCATGATAATGAATTGGAGAACAGCAATCATGGGAAAAATATCTCATTAAAGAGCTCTGTGGTTGGCATAGGAATATGGGCACTACTTTCTACACAAAGTGATCAATTAGCGGAGTGTGTGAGCAGTGTGATTCATCCCTCTTTGACTTCACACAGTATTTGCATGTTCACCATATAAGTTGCTAGATGTTTTCAAATAGCAGTAGAAATAAATATTTCTCAAACACCAATAAGTAATTAAAAAGAAAACAAACAGCAAGACCTAATTTCCTAATCTCTGCCTTACATGAAAAGATCAGAGGAAAAATTGCTAGTGGCTATTTTATCTGATCATGCATTATAATAATGATGAAGAAACAATGAACATTTATTGACTCCTGCTGTGTTGAGATAGTTTTATATATCCGTATATTATTTCTAACCTCATAGCAATTTGACAGTTAATAGTATCATCATCTGAGAAATAAACTGAAGCTCAGATAAATATAAGGCTGGTGAATTAACTGGTAATTGATGAAACTGGTATTTAAAACAAGACTCCAAAAACCTACTCTTTTCCACTAAATCACGTTAATTTGAAAATAATAGAGATATTAATTATTTATCCAGAGTGACAAGTAATAAGTTAATATCATCAATCTAAATATTTTGCACTAAAGATAACCAATGAAATTATTTAAATTGTTTAAAATCTGATTGAAAGTCATTGAAATAGGATAAATTTTTAAACCGAGTTTACAATTTTTTAATTATTTTTTTTTTAATTCCAGTCAAATTAACGTACAGTGTTATATTATTTTCAGGTGTACAATATAGTGACTCAACAATTCCACGCATCACTCAGTGCTCATCACAAGTGCCCTCCTTAATCCCCATCACCTATTTCACCCACGCCCCACCCACCTCTGCCCTAGTAACCATCAGTGTGTTCTCCCTAGTTAACAGGCTCGTTTTTGTCTTTTTTCTCTGTTCGTTTGTTTTGTTTCTTAAATTCCACATGAGTGAATTCACATGGCATTTCTCTTTCTCTGACTGACTTATTTCAAAACTCAATTTACAATTTGACCTACTGCCATGGCACAAGAAATTGCTTAACCTGAAGAATAACCCAGGATGAATATAATGGAGATCAGAAAAGGAGCTGTAGAATGCACAGGTGCAGGTGACTTGATAAAATGAGATTGTGCGATGTCCATAAGCATCTTTCAAAAACAAATCACTGCTTCCAGGTTCATAGGCAGGTAGCTTGGTTCCAGATAAAGAGTTGGACTATAATATCTTCCACCTGAGGGATGCTGATCCTTCCATAGCGAGGGCCTAGATATTCCTAAAGAACACAGGCCTCATCACAATGTCTGCGTCTGACAGTCATTCCCCGGGTACTTTTGCCTCCTCCAGAACCTGTCTATTATTAAAGAAACCTGCTGAGATTTATATTTTGTGACATTTCATTCACTTACAGATACTTCAACAAAAATATGCCATAAATGTTGAATATTTAATGTCCTGGGGAATTTTTTAATGCAAATGTTTACATATAATGACAAATTCTAATATATCACTGAGGGAAATACATGTCCTGCTACCTCCAGATGGAAAAAGAATGAATATGAATCCTTAGAGAGGTATCCACAAAAGGGAGGGGGCAACAATTATTTTTGTTAGTATATAAATGGATTCTTGGGTATTTTTTTTTAAATTGTAAAAGTAGCATATGGGCATTATGATCTTAGAATGTCAAAACTAGAAGGGATGTAAATATCATCTATTCTAGTCAACATTACATTTTTCACAGATAAGAAAGCTGAGGCCCATAGAGATGAAAGAATTTGCTCAATACTCACAGCAAGATAAGGGCAAAGCCAAGAATAGAACTCAGTGTCCCAATTGCCAGTCTTGATCTTTTGATAGATGGTGCAGTATGTACTGTCCCTGCATGGTCCTTTATACCCACACACAATGTAGGTAAGATTGACGCATGCTCAAATGCCTGTCTTTGCTGGGCTGCAATTAGTCAATGGTAAGTTCTGTAACAGAACCTGGCACGTAGTAGGCCCTCAATGAATATTGGACGAATGTTGAATGCCTATATGGATACAGTCACCTATTGACATCTACATCCATCTATATAAAAGAGAATGCAATGTAAAAGACGATATCCAGAAGAGAATTTTTGACAAGAAAACCCTCCATTTTTTCTTCTTCATCTGATGGAAATGGGGGAAGAATTTCAGATTTGCCATAATGAAAAACATTCTTTAGTCACAATTACAAAGAACTTACATAGGAAAGAGAAAGTGGCATCATAAATGAAGGCAAATGAGTTGATAATACTGAATTGGAATATATAAATTATCTGAGAAAATACAAATTAGTACTTACGAAATTGTCATTGACAGATAAATACTGAGCTCGTTCTAAGAGAAATAGAGCAACACATGATGTGAGAGGTGTCAACTCCAACATCCACACACAATCAGTGGTACATGGGATCTTACCTTCTGAACAGCCTCCAGATGACTTCAATTAATTGCCTAAAATTATGAGAGTTCAAGGGGCATAATCTAACAGGAATTCAAAAGACACAATCAGGATTGAACAATACATCTCAATTTCATTCATAAAAAGAGAAATGGGAATTAAAACTACACGATTTTTACCTACCATATTGCTATAACTTTAAATTGTGGAGGCAGAGTCCTGTGTTGCTATTAAGATTACCTCTTTCAAAGGAGTTTTCCAATAGCTATCAAAATTAGAACCACAGATACCCCGGGGTGCCTGGGTGGCTCAGTTGGTTAAGCATAGGACTCTTGATTTCAGCTCAGGTCATGATCTCAGGAGCATGTGGACATGGAGACTGCTTAAGATTCTCTCTCTCTCCCTCTCCATCTATCTCTCCCCGCCTCCTTCTGCCCTCCACCCCCCAATACCACCCCCATGTTCGAGTGCATGCACATGCACCATTTCTCTCTCTCAAAAAAACAAAACAAAACAAAACAAAATGGCAAGTTCCCCTTAGCCCCGAAACTTCACTTTGTGGATTTATCATTCACATGTACTTGTACTTGCACTTGTGCAAAAAATAATGACTGTTTTTCATTGCTGACTACGTAGGATAGTCAAAGAATGGAACAAGCTCAAACGTCCATATACAGGGGAATGGTTAAATAAATTATTGTACATTCATATAAAAGAATATTTGTCACAGCTATAAGAAAGTGTGAGTAATACGCAAGTGCCTTGTGTATTACTATGGAAAGATCCCCCCAGTGCACATCATACACAACATCCTCTCTTTTGTGTAAGAAATAGAAGAAAGTACAATTTGCTTGTGTGTGTGTGTGTGTGTGTGTGTGTGTGTGTGTATACACATTTTTTTAAGTCTGGAAGGACACATAAGAAATTGGCAACAGTGGTTAACAGTGAATGGGGGAAGATAGAAAAAGAGCAGATGGGGGGTAATAGTGGGATGCAAGATTTTCACAGCGTACTTTCTGTTTCCTCTAAGCTTTGAAAAATTTGAATTGTCCTTAACATTAAGAAAAGGGAAGAGTGTAAGAGTGATGGGAGAAAATTAACTGTACAACCTAACATATTGCATAGGGAATCTGTCAGGATGTTCAGACTGCATGTGGGGCAGCTCAGTGAGGAGCCCCCGGAAGATCAGCATCTGAAGAGTAAATTGGTGCCCTGCTGGGTCCACACAGTCCCAGAGCAAGACAAACCACTGTATTCACAAATGACCCAGACTGAAAGGAGAAAAGAAGATGAGTGGCCTATTGTAATTTGGGTATATTCTGACTTCTGACATGCACTTTGATACAGAATTTGGATCTGGATGAGTTTAAACTGAGCAGGTCTTGAAAAAAATTTTCTTTTCAATAAACAGTGTACCTGCTCTAAGTGGATGACACAATGAGGGAGAGGCTTCTCAATGGGCATAAAGAGGAAGGCAAATGGGTGTCCTCCCAAGAACGGATGCACCTACACTCTCATACATGCATGAAAGTCCAATCGTAAGGCGAACTGTTGTAAATCCTAAAGCCAATATATTTTGAATCCATTTTTATTTAACTCTAGAGAAATATAAACAAACTTACCAAAACACGAAAGGAAAAACAAAACCGTATACATGAAGATTTGTTGACAGAAACATATTAACAATACCAATACTCTCAATCCTTTACTTGGATACTATAAATAAGAAAATCATGTGGACAAAAGATGAAAATACGATTCTCCACTGCAGCACTACTGAGAAAAGGCGTAATTGTATTCCCATGGTTGTTGGCATAGTTAGGCATACCTAGAGATTTCCCAAAGCTGTTGACAACTTATTTCTCTCTAAATCTAAATGTTATTTTCTTTTTTGAAATGAAGTCAATATGAGAATTACACAATTTACACTTCAGTTAGTTTATCCATAATTTTTAAAACATGCCATTGAATTTTGTGGGGTTGAAAACAGAAGGGTCTTGTAATCACTATTCCTCTAAGTGTCACTAAATTATATCACAGAGCGCTCACAAGAATACCTTTTGTTCTGGCCGCTGTCTACCAGATATATGATACAGTTCCTTTAAAAACAAAAATCTTCCTAGCAAAGATTATTGACCTTCCAAATATTCTACATAGGTAAATTTTGCTTTTTATATTGTAATACTGAACTTAAGCACGAAACCCAGGAGAGTCGTGAGCATACTGGTTCTCCACGAGGGGTGGTTTTGCCCCTTCCCCGACCCCTGGGATGTTTGGCAATGTCTGGAGACATTTTTGGTGGTCACAGATGGGGAAGGGGGAGAAGCCGGTGGTTCTAGCAGCATTTCTAGGGGGTAGAGACCAGGGATGCTGCTAAACACCCTATAGTATAGAGGACAGCTGCCACAGCAAATTATCCGGGCCAAAATGTCAATAGTGCTGAGGTTGAGAAACCCTGATCTTGCGTTATCAGAGGGATAATTGTGTTTACATTTCTCAAATTAAACTTGGAATTTTGGCTAGAGCATGAAGGATTTTTTTTTTTAGGGGTAATTTTTTTTATTGTATCGAAGTGTACCCATGCTATCATGTGAAGAAGACAGATGCTTCAAACCACCTGCATTAAATTATATTTTTAATACAATTAAAGAGTATTTTTTAACCTGTTTGTAATCATAAACTAAAACTGTGTCATGTGCTTACCTCAGGTAAATCATCATACATAAAGCTCAGTAATAGAGCATTGTTTCATGCATATGGTATTGAATATATAAGTCTGTAACTCAGCGATTTTAAATTGATTAGTTGCTATCAGTTTCTGTTATCATATTCATTCCTAAGGTTAATTGTGTTTTTAAGTATATCTCAACACCAATACTTTAGAAAGTGAAAATGAGATTGCGTTTTTTAATGTGCTTGAGGTTAACAGCTTTTGCTTTTTTCACCAGGAAGCATTTTCGTTTGTTCACAATTCTGACTCAAAGGATAATGATAGCCTTGGGAACAAAAGGAGAAAATAAAAACATGTTCTAGATTTTACTCACTTTTCTTCTCTGCTACAAATCCCCATCAAAAAATGTCTTTAGGTATGACACTTGTATCTGTGTGGCTTTACAATTTGGCGTATTCTGCCAGATCGCACCCAAAACATTAGCCAGGTCTATACAACCAAAACGTAATCAGTTATTGACTCTGACGGTGGTTCACAGAGTGGGAAGAAACATAGCCCTAATAGACCTGTTTTCTCATCACTATTGAAGCCATGCAGTGAAATTGATTGAACAAACTAACCACTTGGACTTCACTCAATCTTTCTACAATTACATAGATAGAATTTTCAGATTCATTTTAACCATCCCCATAACATTACAGTTCCTTTTCAAACAATTCCTCCTGCCAAAAATCTTGACTTTTTAATCCAGATCAAGTGGAGATAAAAAGTAAACAAAACAGTGACATGAGAATCCACTGACCTCTATTGCACTTGCTACACTGGGGAATCTGGAATTTACTAAATGAAGCCCGGGTGGGAGGGTAGGGCTGAACATGAGAAAACCCAGGACTTTTGATTTCATGGGTTAGAAGTAATACCTTTAGTCAAATAGTATATGTTAGTAGTAATATTTGATTATTTTCCAAAAATCAGAGTTAGTAAAAGTTTGATCAAAACCTACAATTTCCTAGCAAGGTAACTATGAAATGAGTGTGAAAGGGGGCTTTCACAATAATGTGGAGACACTATTTCCCTAAATTTAAAAGTGCTGTTGAGTTTGCATTAAGGTTCATGCATATCCATCATTCGCAAAGCAATTTAAAATACATCTGTGACCGTGTGTGCTCAAAACAATGCTGTTTTCTTTGGATTTTGGGTGTCATATAAAGCACTTCAAGCGCTCATGGGGGAATATGCCCCACACATAGAGGTGCTTTTTTTTTTTTTTTTCAAACTCGTAAAGATCCCACAGACTGGTTCCTTGCCATGACTTTCTCACCTTATAAGAATGGATCCTGAAAGTCAAAGAGTATAAAGTTCAAAACATCAGCTGCCATCTACGGTATGAGTCACCTTGACAATTGAAGACTCTGACCCAGACTCCCAGAGCCTCTGAGCTCTTTTTAATGTCCCTGTTCCTCCAGTACATGGGTTCTCATCACTGTCACTGATTGGTCTTATTTTTATCCCTCAAGGACAACATTTCTTTCATTTCTGTACCCTACAGCACAACCCTCAAAGACTAAGCTGCAGCTCAGAATATGTGAGCTGAATTTTTTAAGCTCTCTAAGAGTAAACCAGAGGAGTCCAAACATCAATTAAAAAAACTTGGAAACAACATGATGCCCTGTGACTCTTAGAGGTTGGCTAGGAGAGATTTTCTAGGATCCTGTGTAAACCTTCCCTTGTCTTCTCAAGATTGATTAGACCATGCCCATGTCTTACTGACGGGAAAAGCAATTTTGAAGAACAGTGATATTGACTAATTTTTTTCAGCAACTTATTATTTGCAAATGTCTTTCTTTCAATCCTCATAACAAGCATATAAATGAGGTACTACTTGTCTTCATTAATTATATTATTAATATTATCGTTAATGTTATTTCTGTTGCTGAGAGGGAGCTCTAGTGAATTGGCCAAAATCAAGACAAGTTCAGAAGATCTGAGACTGCATTTTCTGTATGGTTTATCTATATAAATTCAAGCAAACTACTTTAATCTCTCTGAGGATCTATCTCCCTATCAATAGGGTTGTTCTAAAATAGATATGGCATAGATTTACAGGGAAAATTAAACAATAAACACAAGTGAAAGTGTCCTAGACAGTGCTCACAACACTGCTTATTTAATCAAATTTTTTAAATCCCATTTTTTTTAAATGAGGTCATGATGTCTCAAAGAAGTTCAGGATTTTCCCCAAGGCATCACAGGACAGTATGGTAGAGCAGAATTAAAACTTGAGTCTTTGAAGTGGATGTTATGGTGAAACAGCCAGACCCTCCCTCACCCCACGCCAAGACTCAGGAGTAAAGCACTCATTCCCCCAGCTACTGGTAGCATCGGTGGCTGAGAGCTCACTGCTGCAACCTTCTCCAGGCGTTGCCCTAGGTAGGCCTAAGGGAGATGCTTTTCCCGACATGAGCCCCTCCCCATACTGGTCACTGCAAGGTACAGAGTCCTGGCCCTCCTGCCTCACTTCCAGATAATGCTGAAGGTCCACCCAAGCTCCACAGATCCCTATAGGATGGGCTGAAGGACCTGTTGCAATTGCATCATTCTTCCTCTTCTTCCTCCACCCAGTCTTGTTTCCTTCCTGCCTCATGGGTACCAATCTCCAGAACACTCCCTAATCAACCTCCTGCCCACAAATCTCCATCTCCCAGTTTCCCAGGAACCAGATTTAATGCAGTCTCCTGGTTCCAAATTCCATGTTCTTGGCACAGCAGTACATGTGAGAGTGGGCAAAATGTCTTCACAATAAAACTATATCTGCCTGCCAAGTTATCAGCAAATCTCTTAGGAATGTAAAATAGAACCTGTAATTTTAGATGGTTGTGGGGCAGCTCCAGGATCATGAAGAACAGGGCCTGAAGCAAAATTAAACACCAAAAATATCCCCTACCCTTTATTTTGTGCAAGGAGGTACACAATGGGATAAAATTGGCCCTTACTGTCAAAGACTTTGCAACCAAATGCCCAGGGTATTAACTCTCCACAGAGAGAGACCAGAGACAGGGCTACTACCTAGAAGCCCCTGCTTCAGAGGTCTGCCTCTATCAAAGTGCATAAATAAAGCACATGGGTATTGCCCACAGAGCAGTCACATGCCACTCCAGAGGAAGTGTCTATAAAGCCTGGTCTTTGGGAACCATGTACCTTACCCACAGGGGTCTTAGTGCAGTTGTGTTTCTGCTGCCTTGTCCCCTTGACTAGAATCAATGGGTTCAGAAGATGACATCTGAGTTAAGCTAAACCAATCAAATTCTCTCTTCTAGTCATTTAGACTTTTAAACAAAGGGACCCAGAGACTATTGGTCTCCATAATGTGAAACTGCAGAGAAAGGAACACAGATGGCTTCTGTTAAGGCCTCTGGAGCAGCCTTGCTTCCCAAGGCCTAGAAGGTCATCTTCCCTGGATTCTCCAAGATACACCAACAATTTTCCATTTGCTAAAGTAATCTGGGTCAGATTCTGCTATTTCAAATCCAAAGAAACTTCACTACTTCAAGTCCTCTGTAAAGTTTTATATAAAGTTCCAGAAATTTTAATTATGCCTTTGGCCGAGAGAGAACATTTATCAAATCTAAACTATCTCCCACATGCTGATGTTGACAAAAGCGACAGAAAATTTGAAAAAATGTCCTGTTGTCTCAATGCCATAGGACAAGACCATGAAATCAGAATTAGAAGAAAACCATGACAGCAACCAAATGTTAATAGGTCACATCATTTCTTTCTCAAAAGCCTTCGCTAGCTTTCTATCATGTTTCAAAAAATATCCAGTCCTTACATCAGCTGGGTGCTACATTACCTACCTTACTTGATCTTTGGCTATCTCTGAGCTCAACTCCCCCAACTCTCCTCTTAATTACTCCATCCATATACACCAGCCTCTTTGTTCTTCTCAACCATACTTCCACCTCAGGACCTTTGCATATATAGTTTCCCCTATCGGGAAGTCCATCTATCCTGCAGATATCTCTATGGCTTATTCTCTCTCTTTGAGGTCTCTGCTGAATCCCATCAGAGAGACCTTCCCTCACCTCCTATCTAGAAGAGTAGCATCTCCCTCTCCATCTTTATCCTCATATTCCACTTAATTTTTCTTCATAGCACTTGTCACTACCTACCACTACACTACAAAACTGCTGCTTATTTGTTAATCATCTGCTAGATTTATTAGATTATAATCTCCAACATGGCCATGAATCTGTATACTTTTGTTCAATGTGGAGTTCACACCCTTTAGAAGTACCTGACACATCGAAAGGTCTCAATTTATAAGTTGGATGAATAAACAAGCAATTAAAATCTAAGCACTGGGATATTTCTACTTGGAGGCAGAGTGTCAAAACTCTATGTTTGGGATTATGAATGACACCACTTCAGTCCCTCACGTTTCTTGGGTTGAACAATGACGGGAGATGTAACTCCCAGGAGAAGAGTGTAGGCTGAGGCCCACAAAGGGGGTCACTTCAGCACCTATCTGCCACGGGATCAGGTGATCAGGGCCTTGAGTCTTTAGGAAGATGGAAGGCCTCTGTGAGGTAGAAAGCCAGGTAGTTCTAGCAGCTGCAACCCAAGCAAGATGGCAGAGAGAACTGACAAGAGCAATCCCAAGCTGGGGTGCAGGATGGAGAGACAAGACCTGGGGAGTAGGCAAAGAAAGAAGATGTCAGGGGCACCTGGGTGGCACAGCGGTTAAGCGTCTGCCTTTGGCTCAGGGCGTGATCCCGGCATTCTGGGATCGAGCCCCACATCAGGCTCCTACGCTAAAAGCCTGCTTCTTCCTCTCCCACTCCCCCTGCTTGTGTTCCCTCTCTCGCTGGCTGTCTCTATCTCTGTCGAATAAATAAATAAAACCTTTAAAAAAAAAAGAAAAAAAAAAAGAAAAAGAAAAAAAGAAAGAAGATGTCAGACTGGTCAACTCCATGGAGACATTTGCCCTGAAAATTGCAAGTTTTCTCCTACAGGTCTTTTCCTTCTCGCAAAATAGCTTTTCTAATAACTCTGAATGAGTAAGCACATTCTCTTCTAGTTTCAAAATCTAGCCCAAAATGTGTACCTTCACCTTTGTCTTACTCCGTTGTCTCACTTTCCTTAGGCTCAAAGAAAAATCGGGTTCCTATATATTAAATTTTACACCTTACAAAATGAATTTTGTTTGAGAGTTTCTTTTTTTTTTTATTATGATATGTTAGTCACCATACAGTACATCATTAGTTTTTGATGTAGTGTTCCATGATTCATTGTTTGCGTGTAACACCTGGTGCTCCATGCAATACGTGCCCTCCTTAATACCCATCACCGGGCTAGCCCATCCCCTCATCTCCCTCCACTCCAAAACCCTCAGTTTGTTTCCTGGAGTTTTCTTCCTTTAAAGCCCATTTGTTGGGATGCCTGGGTGGCTCAGTCGGCTAAGCATCTGCCTTCAGCTCAAGTTGTGATATCAGAGTCCTGTGATCAAGTCCCGCATCGGGCTCCCTGCTCAGCGGGGAGCCTGCTTCTCCCTCTCCCTCTGCCTGCTGCTCCCCCTGCTTGTGCTCTCTCTCTCTCTCAGGCAAATAAATAAATAAAATCTTTAAAAATAATAATAAAGCTCATTTGTTTGCAACAGAATGAGCCAAAGCAGTAGTGTAAGTGCCATTCTGATTTACACAGCAATGGAGAATTGGATTGCAATATGCTCTCTAAACAAACATGGGTGTGATATGGCATGATCTGAGACGTTCATGCCACCTAATGGCAGGTGCTTTCCCTGCCATTCTTACACACTGGACACAGGTGAAGAACCAGGTCACCAGGGGCTCGGATGAGAAAGTGTGAGGACAAATCCATGACACATATGTGTCCTTAGGCTGTTTTCCTTAATAGATAGGTAGATAGACAGATTGATCCTCATTTTACTTAGTGTTTGGGAATCAAACTAGCTGACAACTGTATATAAAATTCATGTTGCCAAGAGCAACAAAACTATTAAAATATACCCTTAGGGACTGAAAATAGGTACAATCTGTTTGAGAGAAAAATAGATCAAAAGCCTCAAAAATGTACTACTCTTTGATCTAGTGATTTTATTTTTGGGAAATTAGACTAAGACAATCATCATAGATGTGCAGAAAAATTCAGTTACAAAGATGTCGGCATTGTACGTAACTGTCATCATGAAATTTTGGAAGCGACAGAGATGTCTAACAGCGGGGTAAGTAAAGCATGCCATGAACAGCCATGCAGGGACACAGGATGAAGCCGTTAACATGGTATTTAAATATTGAGAGGTTTTAAAAAGTAACTATAATATCATTTTAAGGTTAAAATACATTATTATTTAAAAATAAAATAATTTTAATACACTATAATGCCAATTTAGTTAAAAATAAATGTGCATTTTTACCCAAACAAAAAGTTCTGGAGGGAAATTCACCAAACATTAGTAGCTGTCCCTAACTATTTGAATTATACGCAATTTTTATTTCTTGCTTTTATACCTTTACTCCAAAAATCAGCTATAATGAATGGATATTGCCTTTCAATTAAAAAAAATGCTATCTATTTTTAAACTGTATGATAAAGAAAATGCACTTCATGTGCAGCAGAAGATTGGAAAGAAACGCAGCTGTTCATTGCAATGGCAGAGAATAATTTGTGTGTTACCTCTTAGAGATATAGTCCTATCTTGCCACCTTGAAATGATAATAAATAACAACCACTCTTACAATGAAGCAGTGTCAGAGTGCTACAATGGGGAACTAAAGTAATATTAATAGTCTCAAAGTCGTATGTCAAACAAATGCAAAAGTCCCCCAGAGAGAGAGATGCTGATAGAATAAATAATCGAGAATAGTAGACTCTACTTCCGGTAAATAGTGCTCTTTGCGCGGCGGCATAAACAGAGTAAGTTTTAACAGCATTTAAGATATTAGTCACTATCCTAATTCTTGATGCATGGTGAAAAGTACTTCAAGAGTTATGTTATTAGATTCATACAGTCACCACATAAAGTTGGTGAAAAGAAACAACATTTGGGAAATTTGGATCCACATAATCACATTTAGAATTTGTGTTAAAGCATTTATAAAATCATTGTATCTGCAAGTTTATGAATATATTTATTCTTCAAATGTAACTTCCTTTCTTTAATTTCTCCCTATTCCACCTGAGCTTACATGCACCCCAGTACACACATGCACGCACAGACAAGCACGCACACACACACACACATACACACACAAAAGTCATTCTCATCCTATCACCATGATAATCAAAAACAACTCGTATTTCTTTGCAATTTTACCTGGCAAATTTTCTGCTATCTGGTTATCCAGTTACAATAGAGCCCACGTTCTCTATTTTTGCTACGTAGGGAAAATCCAGAGGAAATTGAGTTTCTTTGATTCATAAAGCCACTGCTAAGCTTATGAGCTTCTCTTTTTCATTCAAATCACATTGACAGTAAACTGAACAAAGAAGAAAGGTGTAGGAGTCAAGTTTCATAGAAATAGTCACCTTTTCCTCCCTCACGGCAGAGAGGAATTGGATCAACTCTTCACTTTCATTCCAGCCTAGGAGGACAAATTTTTCTCTAACAGTTTAGGAAGGTATTCTTACTGTCATGCTGGGGGAGAACAAAGAGTATGTATGACATTCTGATCTGAGGGAATCAGGAAGTTATATCAGCAGAGCAGAGAATATTCTAAACTGTGAGCTTGTCAAGGCCGAGAGCACTGTGGGTTGTCCAAATGGGCACAGTCTGGGTTTCACACTATTTCTTGTCCAGTGTCACTTCATGGCTCACAACCCCTCAAGAGAAGGCCTCAGAAAAAAGACTTCACTTTATGTAAAAATTGAATTCAGAAAGTTGTAGTTTGGGTTCCCCAGGAAGTAGATCCTGAGGTAAGGATTTGAGTGAACATTTACTTGGGAGGCTCAGGAAACTCCAGGAGCACAGGAGGAGAAAGATACGGGGAGAGGAAGGCAATAGAGGGTAAGTTGTTAAGCAAGTGCATTGGTTAGTTTGTGCCACATAACAAACCATTCTAATGCTTACTGACTTTAAAAGGGAATATGTGTAGTTTCTCACACTTCGTGAATCATCCAGATGGTTCCCGTTGTGGGCGAGCTCAACTGATTTCTACATTCAGCTGGCTGCTCTTCTAGGGCTAGATGCCTTCAGTGTTCAGACACATACTTCTAAAGTTTGGCCTAGGGAGCTCTCACTGGATAAGCTCATTTCTAAGTCACCTCTCATCTCCAAGAAGCTAGTCTGGGCTCCTTTAGGTGGTAGCCTCAAGTTCCAAAGGTGGCAAGAAAACAAGCCCCAGCAAGCAAGCTCTTTTCAAGCTTCTGATTGGGTCATATTTGCTAATTTCCCAACGGCCAAAGCAAGTTCACATGGCCACTAGATTCAAGTTGGAGAAATGGATTCCACTTTTTGATGGGACATCTGCTATGCCACATGAGGTGGGGAGGAGGATTTGTGGTTATTTTACAATTCACCACCACCAGCTGCCATACTGGGAGGCTGGCATTTAATCCAGCAAGGACTTTCTGAATTAATCCATGCTTCAGAATTAATGCGTCCTATGCAAAGTCCGACGGTGGAAACTGGGATACTTAGAGCCGAACTCCCATAGGTCATTGGAGACCCCCTGCAGGGTTGCTAATACCAGAGCAGCTATAATGGCTTGGCTGCCTCAGGCACACTGATCCAGATAGTGGCAGTCATGACCCTTCTCTCACACCCAGAAGGCACGAGAGAGCTCTAAGGAGAATATGAGACCCTGTCTGTGAACGCTACATACAGCACATATTTACAATTCAAAGTGATTGGAAGCATCTAGGATGAAGAGTTTTAATCAGCTTGTTTCTAATCCCTACTCTGCTGAGTGTGAGGTTTCTGTTGCTGCTGCTGCTGCTGTTGTTTTTGTTTGAATTCCTGAGACAATACAATGCCTGACAAGTGGCAAGTAATAGCCCTTATCTGATTTCTGGGTAAAACATTGGCAGAGTTGTTTTCTGGGCCCCATTAGGCCGCCACCTACCAATTGGAAAAGTCAACTTGTTCAATGAACACTACACAGTGTTCGAAGATACCCTTCCTCTTCACATAGAGAGGAATGAACTATAAGCTAGCGTAGTCTTAGACAGCATCACACTGCATCTCTGCACCACACCAATGAGCAAGGATCAAGTCACTGGCAAATATTTCCTGGAATGGAATTATCAGAGAAGAGTAGTGATAACATTATTTCAGTTCAACACCTTTGAATGAGGTGTTGCCAAAGACTCAAATGCACAATGTGATATTAAAAATATTACATTTTTTGCTAAAAAAAATACTTCTGCTTAAGATAGTGAGAGGTAGTACTGTGTAATGGTCAAGATCATGGACTCTGCAGTCAGATACTTGGGTTGGAATCCTGGCTGGTCCACATGTCAGCTACCAGTTGAACAATTCATTAAAGCTCTCGGTGCCTCCACTTTTTCACCTGTAAAATGAGGATAAGAATATTGCCCATCCCAAAGAATTGTTGTAAGAATCAATATATATGTAATATTCTTAGAACAATATGGGACAATACAATAAATGTTAGCTAACTTAGTAGTGAATTACCATTTCTACATACTGACTAGTGATCTATTAGCTCAAGTTAACGAGAATTAACTGAAAACAGAAGGAAGCTGGAAACCGTTTATGGATTTGATTTAATTGCACCTAGATGTTAGTTAATACCTTGAGGAAATTAGACTCTAAAAATCAGAAGCAAGCAGCTGTGACTTCAGTAGATTCAAACTTTTCTCAATGACTTCTTTTTTTTTAAGTCTTTTAAAATTTTTTTATATATTTATTTGAGAGAGAGAGGGAGCAAGCACGAGCTGGGGGGAGGGGAGAAGGGAAAGGGAGAAGCAGACTGAGTAAGGAGCCCATCACAGGGCTTGATCCCAGGACCCTGAGATCATGACCTGAGTGGAAGGCAGATGCTTAACCGACTGAGCCACCCAGGTGCCCCTCAATAAGTTCTTGGTAAGCAATGAACTGTCCGTTGCACACAGACACCCATTTACGATACCCATGTCCACAGCACACATACATATATAAACAAATGTATTTGCACATACACACCTAAGAAATGTTTCATGAAGCAGCACTCATTGTGATATTCTCTACTCTCTTTTATTTCAGTTTATTAAAATGCTGATAGTAATCTATCACTGATTTTCCATCATTAATGGGTCATGATCTCATGTCTGAAAAAGTTCTATATAACCAATCCTTTCAATGAGATAATTACATGGAAAAAAATGTGCTCTCTTTCCATTTCTGCCTACTCTTCAGCCCAGTCCTGCCCTATAGTACCAGGGTTAATCTCTCCTTAGTCCAAAAGGAAACAGAGACTCTTACAGACTTTCTCAAAGATTCCCAACTAGGCCAGACTACCTGGATCTCTGGCCCTATCATCAGCTACTCTCCCTTCTCAGCACTTTCCTGAACATGCAGGATGTGGGGAATGCTTCTGCCTGGGAAAATAAAGACAACTCTATGACCTAAAGTTCTTCTGCCTATCGTGGACGTGGGAGACATGAGGTTGTAGCATGAAGGGGTCATTAAACCTCTGGAGAGCTGGGAAGAGTCTCATTCCAGCCCTAGAATAGAAATTATGACCGCTGCCCTATCATTCAATATGTGACCAAAGTAGCGCACAGTACAGTATCTAATCTAATCCTTGACAATTAGACACACAACAAGATTTTAGGAATGGAAATTCTGTGGGGACAAGGTAAGGTTGAGTATATTTTTAGATAAATGGTGCTTATCTCCTACCATGAAATCACATAAACACAGTCCACTTGGTTTTTCCTCTTTTTCTACTTGTGCCAACTGCACATCACTTAATTCTACCTTTAGTCGTGATTCACATTTCTTATAAAGTGGTTCTACTCCTTGATTTCTACACTTGGTAGGTTGAACTGGAGATGTGATAATTTCAGCACACGAAACAGTATCAAATAAGAGTTCTAGAGATAAATGGAGGTGATTATGATAGTGCAACCATGGGAGCATACTTATGCCACTAACCTGTACGCTTCAAAATGATTAAGTAGGTAAACTTTACGTTTTGTGTATTTTACCACAAATAAAAAAATAATTTAAAAAAGTATTACATAAAAAAAAGGATTACATAGAAGTTTTTTGAATTCAGGTTATATATTTAGACCCTCCTCCTACCTCACCCCCTCATTACTAAAAAAAAATAAAGAAAAAAAACACAAGCAAGTGTTATATTTTATAGTTTGTTAGTCAAGAAATATTTAGTTAGCTATTTAAATCTTTAAATCTAAATGTCATCCGTCACCACTTGCTAATGTTTGTGATTGTGGGGAATAATCAGAGGAAATGGAAATACCCCTCTTGATCTTACTCACTCAAAAGTTTCCACACATCCAACCACTCCATCACTGAAAAAGTTCTTCATAATAAACATGTATCCATAAATAGACTGATATTTTTGCTGATGCCAGAATTGACATATTAACTTAATCTTTGTGTCAGAAACCTACTGACTCACTCAAATTGAGCAGTCAAAAGTAATAAAAATATATTCCAAGAATTGCATAAATATGCTATTCCAAAAAATATGAAAATGGAGGACTTGTTTAAAGTTTCTGCTTGGTTACACCTTGAAAAATCAAGAAAACAAGGACATTTTATTTGGACGCCTCTATTAAATGAGGCCTTGAAGAAAACCAGGGGAGCAGTTCATTGAACATGTGTTTCTCATTGACCTTGTGAGGCATCCGTCCAGCATCTTTAACAAAAGAACACTGTGGATAAGTATACTTTCTTACTGTTGCATTTTGATGGCCTTAGAAGCCACTCAAGCTTCACTTTCCCAGTTAATGTATCATCAGAATCTGCTTCTAGGGGGCGCCTGGGTGGCACAGCGGTTGAGCATCTGCCTTCGGCTCAGGGCGTGATCCCGGCGTTATGGAATCGAGCCCCACATCAGGCTCCTCCGCTATGAGCCTGCTTCTTCCTCTCCCACTCCCCCTGCTTGTGTTCCCTCTCTCGCTGGCTGTCTCTATCTCTGTCAAATAAATAAATAAAATCTTAAAAAAAAAAAAAGAATCTGCTTCTAGTCATTTTGTGGATAGCTTTGTTGTAGCTTCCAGTTACTGTGGTATATACGCTTCTCTCTCATTATTATTATCCAAACCAAACGTTCTACTTACTAGGAACAATCTTATTTCATGTCAGATTCATTTTCAAAATCTTTTAAGTTTAGCCCTTTATCACAACACTTGAATAATGCACTTAACATCTCAGTCCTAATTCTAATCTTGAAATCTACCTCATTCAAACCTAACAACTTTGTACCACTCTCATGCCATGCCCCCCCACCACCACCCCTGGTTTTCCAAAATAATTGATTATATAGGAAATACATTATTACTGAAGGGATAAAAAAACATGCTTCAATTTTAAGGCTCACTATGCAAATGCCTTTTTTTCAATAAACAGGTCTGCTTAAGCTAAAGGCATTAAGTAAAGCATATTTTGTGGCACTGTCCTAATCTAGAACTAAAAGGAAGTTCTAAACACAAACAACAAGTCCAATTTTCTGGTCAAAAAATCTATTGTTCTGTATTCTATTCTGTAGTTCACGATCTATTCTGTAGTACACAACCAAAGAGTTGAAGAGGGGTAGTCAAATGTATCTAGAATTTCAAGAACAAACAATACAAACAGCCCTGGCAAGATCATGTTTCATACAACTACCAAAGACCAAATTAGATCAACAGCAAGACTTTTTTTTAATTGTCCAAAGAGATTCTGAAATTAATATAATGATCAAAAGATGAAGATTTATACAGGCACACCTTGCAGTACAAACCTCTCTATAAATAAGATCTCAACCTTAGAGGCTCGAAGTCCTAAATCTACAAACAAGAAAGTGTCGCTCACTCAAAATGTAACTGGCATTTTATTTGCCCTAAACAAAGAACTATCACATAGTGAAGAAGGGTTAAAGATAGCAAATGCATTTCATACACTAGCCAACTCACATTCCTTTAATCTTTGGATACTTTTTCTCCTGAAACCTTTTAGGCCCACATCCAGGAAACCATTTCAAATGACTCATATATATCAAACTCTTATTATCACGGTCTAGTTGGCTTAATCTATGACTTCCAAGAACTGTTACTTTTTCAATGTCTATTATTAACATCTCCTACAACTCAACTCAAGAAGAAGAAAAGACATGGGGTTGGGAAAGTAAAAAGAGGAAAGGAGCAAGGAAACAAGGGAGAAACATGTGAGGAATCAATGGAAGGAAAAAACAAGTGAAATCATGATTACAATAGGGCAAAATACCTCATTCCATTCTTTTTTCTTTCCCCAGTTTACTAAATTCAGTAGAAAACTTTTCTAGTATGAATAGATAATGTTTGCTGAGCACCTACTATAAGCCGGGCATTGCTCTAAGCACTTTACAAATATTATCTCATTTAATACAACAATTCAATGGATAGATACTATTAATGTTCCATTTTACAGACAATAAAGCCAAGGCACAGGGACCCAGATCACGGAGCTAGTAAGTACCAGATCCAGGATTCAACCTAAGCAATCTAGTTCTGGAGACCATATTTTTACCCAGTAAGTTATGTGCAAGAGAACCTGTTACTACATCTACTTGTGGGTATCACTGTAATACTGATGTGGGAAACAAAGGCAGATGAAAAATTATTAAATCCCCTTACTACCTAGAGCCCACTGAAAAATCCTTGAAACAGGCAGAGTGTCGTTCCTCTAGGAACTCGGCTGCCTCAATGTTAATACTTTGCTAAGGGCAAAAGGCAATCCTAGCCCAAGCCCCAGGATCCTATAAGTCTAATTTAACATATAACAATTCCTTTGGAAACTTCCTGTATCTCCACTCCCCAAGATAACATGTTGGCAATCATCCTCCAAGCACCAATATAGATTTGAAGAGTCTCATGACTGAGCTTTTACTAAACAGTAATAAATGACCTTTTCCTAACCATAGCTAGCCCCTTCAGGATCCTGGAAACCTTGTTTCCAAAATACCCGGGAGGCTTACATTATCCCTAACCCCCTCCCAACTTGAAAGTCTATAAGAGGCTCCTCATGACCCCAGTGCAGCTCTTTCTGCCCACAGGTCCTGTCCCTGTGCTTTAATAAAACTACCTTTTTGCACCAAAAATGTCTCAAGAATTCTTTCTTAGCCATTGGCTTTGAACCCTAACATATTCCCTACATCAATACTACTTTGTAATACCACAAACTTGGGGGGAGGGAGATCCTAGGGATTCATTCCTTCAATAAACATTTATCATGAACAGACTCTAGTTTTCGCTTCTTGAAAGGAACACAAAAATGAAAAAATCATATTTCTAGCCTTAGATAAACTCAGTCTAGTGGAGGATATATTACTACCACACAATGAAAACAGTGCTTATAGAGCTTTGTCAAACTGCTGCTGGGGACATGGAGTGGAATGACTAACTTTTTGGACAGTGACAGGGACATATTAAAGAAAGGTGATACACAATCTAAGTTTTTTCTTTCTTTCCTTCTTTCCTTCTTTCCTTCTCTCTCTCTTTCTTTCCTTCCTTCCTTCCTTCCTTCCTTCCTTCCTTCCTTCCTTCCTTCTTTACTTATTTGTTTATTAGGTAAGCTCCACACTGGGCATGGAGCCCAACATGGGGCTTGAACTCACAACCCTGAGATCAGAGCCGAGCTGAAACCAAGAGTTAGACATTCAACCGACTGAGCCACCCAGGCACCTCCATAATCTAAGTATACAGGTACATAATTATACTTCCCATGCCCAATGTTTAGGCATAAAGCTGGAGAGGGTATACTGGTATACACTGAACCAAGCCAGAAAATCAGATTCTCTAAAGGAAGACTTTAGGAATTGAAACCAAGAGAAGGAGAGTTTGTGTCTCCATCTGTCAGAAAATAAAGTATATAAATTTAGGAGCTATGAGGGGCCATGTTCCAATTTGAGAAGAAATGTCAGATGAGTCTGCAGAGGGGGATGAAGTAGAAGCACAAACAGAATCAAGGAACAGACACAAAGAGAGTACCCAGTGGTTTTGCCATCCCTGTTCCAGTCCTTTGAGACCTACCCATATTCTTAGTGCTGTATCCATTTCCTTTCACCTAACTTGAATTGGTTTCCATTACTTAAAACCAGGGTCTTAAATAGTAATATTGCAGAATCTGCAGAAGGCCAATTTAGATTATCTCATTCACTAGGATATAATGGACAAAAGAGAGAAAAGGAAGGAAGAGAAAGGAGAATGGGAAGACATCAGGGAGGCTGGAAAGAAGGAGGAACAGACGCAAAGGGAGGGAAAAAGGGGGAACGGAAGGAGGCAAGGATGGAGGAAGGGAGGGATAAGAGGAGAGGTTATTTTCCATATATGCTATCTAGAGTCACAATCCCTCAAGCCTCCCATTCTGCTTCACGGTAGGAAAGGGAATAGATCCACGGCCTGGGTCTGCAGCTATGTGCATGTGCCCAAGAACAATGAAGTTGGTGGGAAACAAACAAACAAACATTTCCATACTAATCATAACAGTGCTTCTGGAAAATGAACCTGGTGAATGGGTTTGGGAGTCAGGGATGGAGGCCGGTGGGATAAATAAATCAGTTGGGAATTGAGAATGAACCTTAACAAAGAAAAGCCTGTACAAATAGAAAGGGAAAGATGGTATGAAAAATGCTGAGAAAGAAAACTGGATGACCCTTGGCAACCAAGTGGCTGTGCGGGATAATGAAGGAAAGCAGGATTCAAAGGTAAGTTTCCCAGGTCTGGGGCCTGGGTGACTCCAAGAGTAAGACCAATAACTCCATCTGCAAGCAGGAGGAGCACTAGTTTAAAGGGCCGGAGCTCATGCATACCCAAGGTGTCTGCCAGGCCCTCGTGGGGACGTCTACCAGTCCAGAAGGAAAGACAATCCAGCAGCCACAGATATGGGAGTTGGTCATCAGGGCTCACAGTTGACGTGAGCTCACTTAGGCAGAGCTTTATAGGGACAGATAAAGAAGGACAAGCAAAGCCTGGGGGAGGAGCCACATTTGGGAATGGACAGATGGCGAAAATATGACTAAAAAGCCCCAGAGAAAGCAAAGGAAATCAGGATAGCACAGTGCCAGGGACACTAAGGGAGAAGAAAGAGTGCAGGAGGGGGCAGCCCTCAGAGAGGTTAGAAAAAAAATTGAGAATGTGAGACTAGCCATCAAAATTCACCTTAAGAAGTCACTGAGCACTTTCAGTGGCTTGATGGGAGAGAATACCAAATGACAAAGGTCCCAGGGGTAAGTAGGTAGGCATACGTGAGGAGAACGAGATCTGCCAAGTGTATCCAGGGAGGAAGAGAAGCAGAAAAGAGAGGTCTGATCACGAATGTTTTCTCTTCTCTTTTGTTTATGTTTGGATGGTGGGTTTGGGGTGTCATTGTTGTCATTGTTTTGAATATTGAACAACCTGACTGTAGGGAGTGGGGGAGGGACCAGTGACCCCAGAGACTGAAAACGCATAAAAGGGAGTAAAATTGGTAGGAATAAGATCCTGGAAGGGACAAAGAACGCAAGGGTTCTTGAAGAGGAAAATCTGATTTGGAGAGTGAGACAGTTAAGTGAGCATGAGGTCTTCCATCCTCTGAAAAATCACAAGCAAGGCCTCCTGAAAGGATGAGGCCAGCATGTGAAATCACAGTCCACAGCACAGGCCAGTAGTCAGCCACCATGGAACAAACGTTCATTGAATGAATAAATGATTCTGCTACTCCAATATGGAAGCATGACTGGAGCCACGGATGTGTTTGTTGCTGAAGGTTCTTAAAATTTAGTTCAGAGAAGGGAGAGCGTTCTATAACCAGAGGCCCTAAAGAGAGCCAGAAATAACAAGTTCCACTTGCCCTGAATATCAGAGAAGAGGAATGCAATTATGTGTCATACCCACGTTAATTCCGTCACACCTGTACACTCAGAAGCCACAGCGTCGGCAGAATAATTTGCCGTTATGAAAGGCAAAGTACTATAAACAGAGATCATTTTCATTTCCATAAAGGAAACTCCATGACACCCTTCCACATGGCCTGTCTCTAATGTCCCCGTTTTCCCATGAAATGACGTTGTGCCCTCTAGCACATTCTTAGGGTAGCACGCACCCCATTTCCAGTGACCAGCCAAAGAAGGAAGGTCAGGGTATGAGCAAGGCAGAGCAAAGATGATCGCACATTCAGAATCAAAACTGAGAGCTGCAGATGACTAATGATGATAACCAAGTGTACCCTTCAGCGGAAGACAGAACAGAACATGCTCAGTGTGACAGCAAAAAAAAGCTGGTACACAAGATGTAAATAAAATGTAAAGTAACTAAAAAGAACAAGGGCTTAGTCATTTTGGGGAAATTGGAATGTTACTTACTGCCATTTGTCAATGCCCTTCAAGGGAACTGGGCTAAATAACCCAGGCCTGCAGAAGCAAATGACTTAGTGGCCTCAGACCCTAGCTGTCTTTCTAAGAGCTAAAGCAAGGGCTCTTAAAATTTCCTGTGCCATCGACCTCTTTGGCATTCTGGTGAAGCTCATGGGCTCTTCCTCAGAATAAAATTGATAAATGCAGAAAATCAGTTTACAAAAGCACCAAAATTGAATTACAATTGAGTTTCAGTTTGTGTTTCATAAAAAATAGAGAATTTCTGCTGTGAACCTGAATTCACAGACTTGGTTGTCCTTTTTATAAATAGAACAAATATAATTGGTGTTCACCAACTGTGATTATTACCAAAATAAACACAAGCTTTTACCTTCTAGAACTATTTGGACATCGGTGAGCGATCAGAGAGAGCAAAGACCCAGGACTGTGACTGCAGCTGGCCTGGCGAAGATTAAAGTCCATGGATGCAGAGAATCTCTGATACACTCTGACAAGCAACATCCAAGAAATTCACTTTCCTGTGAAGTTGGCTGCTAGAAGTGTCCTGAAGAAGGATGAGCACAGTGGTGTTCCTTCAGTTATTCCAGCCTCACGTGATTCACTCTCTGTGTCCCAAAAACCCATAATGTGCATATGACAACCTTAACTATCCAAGATCAAGTTGTTAAGTATATTTCTCTCTGCAATATTTTGATTAAAATTCTACCAGAAGAAAGATTTGTTTCACCAAAATTCTAAGTTAGGCATTGCTCAGTAAAATATTTTAAAATGCATGATAATTGTAATGTTTATAATGATACACATGAAATACTTACAAAGCAAAGCCACAAAAGTACAGATTTCTTTTTAAGTACTTGGTTGGCTGATTGTTGTTGGCATCAGGTTGTCTTGATTGTGCAACTGTTGGGAGCAACCGCCTTAACTAAGATACCCCCGCAAAAGTAGGCAATTGGTGATATATGAGACAGGAAATAACCATTAAGGAAGCAAAGTCAGTAATAGGTGAGGATCTTCATGTCATTACTCAAGCCATGAATTTGTTATTTCCCCAGGTAAAACCAAGTGTATTAATTTCCTAGAACTGCCACAACAAGTTACCACAGGACTGGGGGGGACATAAAACAACAAAAATTTATTATCTCACAGTTCTGGAGGCCAGAAGGTAAAAATCAAGGTTTCAGTGGGGTTGGTTCCCTCTGAAAGCTCTGAGGAAGAATCTAGTCCAGGCCTTTCTCACAGCAACCCTGGGCATCCCTTCACTTGGGTCTGCATAACACCTCTTTGCTTGGGTCTGCTTCTGTCTTCACCTGGCCTTTTTCTCTGTGTCTCAAACCATTCTCTTATAAGGACACAAGTTACTGGATTTAGAGCCCACCCTAAGCCCAGAACGATCTCAGCTCAAGATCCCTAACTAACTACATCTACAAAGACCCTATTTCCAAATATATTCACATTCTCAGGGACTCACAAGGCTGAGGACTGGGATATAACTTTTAGGGGGATACCAATTCAACTGACTATACTAAAGAATCTTAAAATTTCATACATTCTAGCTACTGAGGCTTTTGGTAGAAGATGACAGGAGATAACACAAAGCATAAAGCATTTTTTTTTCTTACACACAGTCTCAGTAGATACTTCTGTATTTTTAAAAAACTGCACATCATAAATTCTTAGCACTGCAGATCTGAACAATAAACACAGGGAGTATATGTAGCTACAGAACTGAAATAGAGTTGGTTCAGACTGTGTAGTTGAAACAGAAAGTTAAGATATTTTAGGGATTTAAGTTTGAGAAATTATAGACACAAACCAGAAACTCCCGGTAATCATCTCTGAAATGAGCTGTGCCCAGGCCAGTCCTGGAAGGTGTGGGCTAGTGTAGGATGGAAAAACAGGATGAAGACAGATGTCTCCTTAGTCACTGCTGCCTAAGGGTGTTCCTCGTTCTTAAAGGAAATAGGCTGAGTATCACCCACCCCATGTTGGAGCTATGACTGAATTGTTTAAGATATGCTGTCTATATTTGTTCTCAAATTACCACTTTGTGAGTTTTCAAAAATTTATAGTTCATCTAGTGGTATGTAGCCAACTCTGCTAAACTAAGGCTTTTATGTTTACATAAAGTCCTAAAAAAGTGGGAAAAAAGACTCTTAATGAGGTACTAAGAAAAATGGTATCTGAGCTGGGTAGACCAACTGATACTTGCGTTCAGAAAAGGGAGACTGCTTGATGCCCAAATATGGAAATTCTTGTTTGGATCCAACACCCTTTATATATCCCATAAGACTTTGAAAGCTAGGTGCCAAGGTATGGTGATATGGCCTTTGTCCACATATCTAACTTCATGAATATTTTCCACGTCCTCAGAATATAAGGAATATTGTCACCTAAAAACTAGAGGTATGCATTCAAAGGTGTAAATATTTTATCAATTTGTTCATCTTACTCATTGATGCTATACAGTCCTTGGTAGATTTACGGCTCTTTGACTTACTAAACAGATTAACCCTGCCTTTCCAGAAAGGACCCAGTCTTATTCTTCTTTGGTATCTCCTGCGATGCCTAGCACAGTTTCTGGGATATAGTGAATCCAAAATCAATGCTAGCTACAAGATTGGCTGATACTTCATACTAAATGACTGTTCCTTCTTATGGAAATGACCACCTGCAAATGTGATGATCTGAAGGGATTTATGTTAAGAGAAACACTGCTCGACATTTTTCCCACTGAAGCAACAATGAAACCTGAGTTTGGGAAACACCCAAGTGCGCTGTTACATTCTGTGCCTCAGTCTCCTCATCTGTTGTACATGCTTCAGAGGGTTGTTGTGAGGTTTAAATAAATAGTTGAAAAGTGTCCGGAAAAATGTCTGGCACATCAAAAGTTCTATATAAGCATTTTTTTTTTAGCAGTGGTGTTCACATTACTCTTTTTCACTATCCTTCCAGAAATAAATTTGTTTGAATGAGAAAACACAGTAATATATCTTTCATCCACATTTCTGGAGAATGATGTCTTCCAAATTATTGTAATTACTACCTTTAAGTAGTCAATCCACTCAATCCATCAGTCAGTATTTATTGAGAACCTACTGAATGCCAGTGACTGTTCTCCAGCAATACAGTAACGCAGCAACAAAGAAAAAATGGTCCCTGGCCTTCAATAAGCTTACATTCCAGTGGGAAAAGAAACACATAAACACATCAATAAAAAGTTAGATACTTTCAGATAATATGTACCATGAGGAAAATAAAACTATGTAATGTGACATACAGTACCTATCTGAACGGTGGTGGATGGGAGAGCTAATTTGAGTAAGAAGGTCATTAAAGGCAACAAGAAGAGAAGCCGAGCTGAGACCAGAATAATGAGGCAGTTACTTGTAGCTCTGAGCAAAGACCTTTCCATGCAGAAGCAATAGTAACTACAACATGCGAACATCCTGCAATGGGAACAAATGCTCAAGGTTAGCGCATGAAGTCATTACTTGAATGCTATCAGTTACAATCTGGTGGACAGAGATGGACTGAAGACTGGGAAAGGAAGAACATAATTGGAGGAGTGGTCTTTATGCACCTACATGTGGGGTGGGATCCAGAGCATACCTGGAGAAAATGGCCTCAGGGGCAAAAAGACCCGCAGAGTGTGTGAGTATGAATATGGTGGGCTCTTAGAACTGGTAGTAGGAAAATTAGATCATGGTGACTTCACAATATGTGACTGAGTGGGGAAGGGAAGTGGAGATTTAAGGAGTCATTTCAGAGAGTTAGACATTGAATATGCTTGCCAGGTACAGTAGGATGTCACTTAGTGTAATGTGCCATGTGTGGTCATGGTTTTGAAATGACTCCAGCCAGCACAACTGTGTGATTTTCTCTAGCAACACTTAGCTGCTTTAAGTGGAGGTGCAAAGTAGGCAGCTAGCTGGGGGAAACCAAGGTTGAGATTTTGCCAGATAAAGGAAACACACAGAGAGATAGCCAAGTGGATCACAAAGCATTTGCAAGAGAAGAGTCATAGTAGTATATGGAATCTCAGCTGAGTAAGAGAAGTGAAAAGATGAAGGAAGCAAGAGCAAGTGACAAATAGAAAAATAAATAAGAGCAGGAATTGGAGGTCTTGATGAAGTTAGAAGTTAGCAAAGTGGGACAGACATGGTGAGTGGGCTGGATGGACAGAGGTCATGATGAGAAAATGAGAGGTTCAAAATGAAAGTGTGGCAATGATTAGTTATGAAAAGGTGGATATGATTGACTATGAGTAGTTTCTCGAGAAGGAGGATGGGTCAGTATAAAAAACTGACTTTATGGGACACCTGGGTGGCTCAGTTAGTTAAGCATTGCCTTCGGCTCAGCTCATGGTCCCAGGGTCCTGGGATCGAGTTCCGCATCAGGCTCCTTGCTCAGCAGGGATCTTGCTTCTCTCTCTGCCTGCTGCTTCTCCTGCTTGTGCTCTCTCTCTCTCCCCCCACCCAACAAATAAATAAATAAAATCTTTTAAAAAAAACTGATTTTATGACTATCATTTTGGATAAAAATGCCATTAAAATGGTTTTTATACCATTCCTTGTATTATTGAAGCACACTAAACATAATGTTTCTTGTCATAATAGGGCTATTAACATAAAGATTAACATATTATGACATATATGGCATTTTCCTTAGTACTTCCTGATTGTTTTGCTCCTACAATAAAGTATCCCAGACAGTCGTACTTGGAGCCCTCGAGTCTGCTTTTTACAGTTTTCCTGTCTCTTCCTTTTTCCTTTTAAGGCATAGTAGACTTGAAACTGGACTTCTTAGAATTCACTAAAATGTCCCCAAGCAAGGGTCTGTCACGAGCACGCTATGAAGGCGCACACACGAGTTGTGTCTTTCCACAATGTCAGCTATATGCAATCATAAAGCAAAGTTAAATCACAATGATAAAGTAGGTTCAGGATTCCAAACTCAGTGACATCTCACCATGTGATTAAACTCGGCTTCTTGCACAGCACACAGAGCAGGACAGAAGACAAGAGACACAACCAACAAGATAACAGAAGGGTGCAGGAAGTTCACGAACCAAACGCGAAGTCAGTCTGTGGGCGCGCAGCTGAGATAAGGCCTCGGTCTGGTCCGGGTCAGCTCTCAGCACTTACTGCTTCTGATGTTCAAGCGCGGAAGGATCCTGGTTCTGTTCCAAGATCCACTGGGCACACCCTTCGGCAGCAGATGCCTTTTTCAAGTGGTCAGACATAGAGGGGTCAGGTCTCAGGAGTCTGATAGTTTGCTGCCCAAATCCTCCCCTTCGTAAAGGGATTTAATGGGTTTCGGATCCCTGCAGACCTCTGGTTCTGCTCGTTATCATTTCTGGGGTGTCAGCTGACATTGGTCCCAAAACCTCCTAGCAGCAGTACCTTAACTGCTTGCGTTGTTTGACACAGGCCCCTGCTTGACATCAG
Organism: Ursus arctos; assembly: GCF_023065955.2. Classification (NCBI taxonomy): domain Eukaryota; kingdom Metazoa; phylum Chordata; class Mammalia; order Carnivora; family Ursidae; genus Ursus; species Ursus arctos. The sequence continues at coordinate 29,936,144 of NW_026622985.1, read as the reverse complement.
AGACTCCATTTTGCTCTCTCCAGGGTCTTAATGGCACTGCAATTGAAGTCCATGAACTTGACTGAATCTCTTTGGGTTTCTTAGGCGAACTTTACTTGACTTCCTTCTTTCCCTCTGGCCAAATGAAGCTTTATTCTTTGAAGGGGAGAAAGGGCACCAGGACCGACAGATGTCAACCCCTCCAAAAAATAATAAGCTTTTATTTCTAGCAAGTAGATTTTGATGGGATTTGACAAATTTCTCTATTTAAATTTCTAGTGCTTAATTAAAATGTGTCTCTTGCTTTCTTCTTAAGGAATAGCCATTAAGATAGGAATGGCCCTGGATTTAAGTTCAAAGTTAAAATAGTCCTGATCTAGGGTTTTAAGTAATTTACATTTGAATGACATAAAAAATTATAACTTACCCCTTCACTGCCTCCAAGTATTCTTTCCCGTGTGGCCTTTCTCATGTATCAAATCCATTAGGTAATCACTCTTTAACAAAATGCAAGAAAGCACAAATTAAGAATATTCTAAATAGCCACTGGCCCCACCAAATCAGATATCTACCTAAAGGGGACCAAGAGAGCAAGCCATTTATTTTGTTTTCCTCCGCCTCCTTTTTTTTTTTAATGATTCCAAATATTTTTTTACTTAGGCCATTTGAAAGCATCTGTCCAACATCCCTTTTTTCTGTGATCATTATATAAAAACACAGGTGACTGTTCTGATGAAAACAAACCCTTTCAGCGCCTCCTGTAAGGTCCCGAAACGCAAAGACGGTAGGCTCTCCTTCCTTTTCTATAATGAATGCTGGACATCCTTCCACAGCCTGTTTGCAAGTGCTAACTGCTGGGACTTAGTGAGATATCTCACTACAAAGATGCTTTCAGAAAAAAGACCCAGGAACTCCATTACATTTTCACAAAATGCTACTGAAGACATAGGAGATATGGAGCTGGGAGGGAAGTAATTAAATGAAAAGGTTATAGCTGAAAAAGAAGTCTGGGGGGAAAAAAAAGGCAGAACTCTGGGAATAGCAAGAGATAAGTAGCCAGAGGCATTGGCCTTTTCTGAATGATTTTAGCACAGAAATGTTTGGCAATCAGCAGAGACAGTTCCTTGAGCTTTCCACTTCCGCTGGTAAAGAGCGGGTTTAATCACATCAATACAGTTTTTACATGAATGGTTTCAAAGATCTTTAATTTCTACATATTTCTCTCTGGGTTTCTACCAATGTATCATTTTTCCTTTGAAACACTCATTCACTCATTCATTCAACAATATTTATGGAGACCCTGCTATGTGCCAGTCACCATTCTAGGTGTAACATACACAGCAGACCACAAATGGCACAAAAATTCTTTGTCCCCATGGCTCCTGCAATCCACGGGAAAGACAAACAATAAACATAGTAAATCATTCAATTACAGTGCGATAGAAAGTAATGAGAGCTATGGAAACAAAGCAGAGAAAGGGGGGAATAAGTAAAGGGAGCTGGGCATGTAGGGACATAAATTCAAATAGGCCTGCCTTGACTGCTCTTTCTGAATGATCTCTAAGTTGCATTAAGTGAAAAAAAGCAAGGCGTAGGATGTGACTAGTAGGCTGCCACTTGGATTTTTTTAAGACTAAACAGGTATGTTTTTATATGCATAACTTGTCTGTGAAAGGAATCCAATAAATCATGAACAGGGTTGCCTCCGGGCAGGAGAACTCAATGTCTGGGGGAAGATGCTTTCTAATGCACTGCTTTCAAATCTCGAATTTTGCACCTGTGCATCAATTTTCAAATATTTTAATTAATCCTCTAAAATGAAGTTTTACATAACCTACAACAATCTACAGTAGTGAAATCAACTCTTTGGCAAATAATCTATACATATAAAATAAATAATCTATATTTGGCATTTCCTTACCAGCATGATAAAGTTTTATAGTTATTTTAAGGCAATCTCAAGGAAGGAAAATAACTCTTAGCAAGTAATTGATCTTTATACAGTCAAAAGTATGCAGAAAATAAAATGGCCTCATATTTTCATTATTCTTATCCTTTTCCTCCTGTGATCTGCTTTATACTCATTTCACTGCAAATTTTGTTTGAACAGAACAATGGATTAGGCACATTCAACGTTTTCTTTCCCTTTCTTTCTTTCTTTATTTCTTTCCTTCTTTCTTTCTTTCCTTCTTTCTTTCTTTTTTTTTCTCCTCTTCAGTATGTGACAATTCAACAATTCAACTAACCTTCTTTACTGGCACCAGGCACAGATTAACTAGTTGTACTGGATTCACCTTTACCAATAATATTTCCAGTACTAACAGGAGCCACCACCCACTGTGGAAACATGATTCTCCCAGGAGCCTGACAATCAGCTTCTTTATAAAAGGCTGAGATAAAGCTTATTTTCAGTTTTTGAATTACCAAAAGAACATCTCTGTTAATTTATCAAAACATGCATCATTTATCAAAAATTGCATTTACCAAAACATTAACTACACCTCAATATTTCTTCATCTCTTCAAACTTTGAAGATCTTATTCTTAAAAAAATTTTTTTTATTTATTTATTTTAGACAGAGAGAAAGAGAGAGTGCTTGTGCTAGTGGGGGAGGTAGAGGGACAAGCAAATTCTAAGCTGAGCATGGAGCCCAAGGCAGGGCTCAAACCCAGGACCTTGAGATCATGACCTGAACTGAAATCAAAAGTTGGATGCTCAACCAATAAGCCACTCAGGCGCTCCTGAAGATCTTGTTCTTTGATAGTATCATGGCCAAGTGACCTCCTCTGAGATCAGCAGGTGTGGCCTGGGCCACATCCAGGTTTCTCTTGGGGACGGTCAGTCCATAGCCCTGCCAACATACCATAGACTTGTGACTCAGAGTCAGAGACTCAGATAAAGAGGACAGGGATTCCTTCCCTATTTCCAAATCCCACAAGTAACTGTCCTTTACCTCTAGTCGGTGACTTTTTAAAGTATTATTATTCACTCACCTCATACACTCAACTCTTCCAATTTTACCTTCTCTTGAATTTCTAGTGACAGAATCAGGATCTTTAGGGCATGTTTTATTTTTAAATTCTTTATTGTCATTCCTGACATCATTGCCTAGCCCAGTCTCCAATATTGTCAGTGTCTGGCGTATTTTCCCATCAGTGCTTTTTTGGGTAACAGGTGGGTGGCAGAATGTTGTTTGGTTTTGCTTCCTGTTCTGTGTTGGCAGGGATCCTAGAGATTGGTATAATAAATAAATTCAGGTCATGAACCTGGTTTTAGCCCTTCGCAGTTTCACAGTATGGAGGGGAGAGAAGGTGGTTCTATTAGCCCACCACCCAGGAGAGTGGGAAAGGAGTAGAAAAATAAGTTGGCTGGGACAGGAAATTAAATTTCCACATCTACCAAAAAGTAGCTGAGAAACTTCAGCCAGAGATTACTCACTAAAGTCCCAAATCTGCTACAAGGAAATTCAGAAAGTTGGGGGTTTTCTTCCCCCAAACAACAAAAGTTATCCTCATTCTGACTGCACGATGTGATGAAGCCACCGTAGCAGGGCAGTCTGACTGGAGAAGCGACCCTAAGCAGGTGCTCTTCTCATCCCACCCCGTCCCACTTCATTAGGCAGGACGGTACAGAGAACAAACACACAATTATTGACACATGGAACTCAAAAGCCCAGGGTGGAGAACCCTCTTCAGGTGTAGAGTTCCAACAACTTCAGAAATCTCTAAATCTCTTCCTTCTCACCTCTTCACCCTCCTTTGCCTTGCGTGGCTTCTTTCTCAGGCTCACTCTCTCCTCACAATGACCTAGGTTAACTTTCTATCAGCTAAACAACCCTCTGTAAAGAGCATGCTTCCTTCTGAGTTGTTCCAGGAAAGATACCTATTGGCCCAGCCTAGGTCACATGTCATCACTGAACCAATCACGGTGCACAAGGCTGTGTGTGCTTTGATTGGTCAGGCCTAGGTCATGTGTCTATTCCTGAAACTGACATCCTCCCCGCCCCCCTCCCCCCACCGGAAACCTCCAGTGCATCACCTCCACCCGGACCCCAGGGGCTGAGACTGTGCTAGGGTATGTTTCAAGGGAAAATGAAGATACGATTAGCAGAAAGAGAAATGGATTCTGCAAGGCTAGGACGAGAGGAAGTCACTGAAGCACCAAGGGGCCTAAATTTAAGGAGACACTCATTTTCTGGTTCATGAGGGTCTATTTTGAGAGTAAGCCCCTCCTCAGATGTTGTGCCCTCACTCCCCACTCATCTCACCCTAGTCCTGACCCTGGATGCTAGGCAAGCAAAAGACAAAATACTCATTAAACCCATATTCAAAAATAACTATCAGAGTGCCTAAAATTTGTCCCCCCTCCATTAGAGATTTATTTCTTTGAATAAACCAGACATCTCCAAGAATCCTTCAGTTTTGTTTTGTTTTTCAAAAACCGCTAGAGGGCAAATCTTTAGGTCAATAAGGGTTTCCCATATACATTCTAACTATAGACTATCAAGTCAGTCACCTGGGGGGGGGGGCTTGATAATGTGTCATGCACTGTAAGGAGAGGCCTTGGGGAAGAGGGAGGAGGGGTTGAGACCAGAGACTGCACAGAAAACAGCCCCTTAAGAGGAGAAAAATGACAAAGAAAAGGAGATACTAAGGTTAAAGGCATACTTCATTCAGTCATTTAATACTGGCACTAGGCCTACTTCATCAATTTTCCTAAGTTCTGCCATGTAGAGAAATGGAGAGAGCAGGCTGGCAAGGGAGGACATAGCAGAAGAGACTCAGGGCAGAGTAAATGTAGAAATTTCTAAACAGGAATGCTTTGGTGTGCGGAACATCTGGGAAGGCTTATCTGGAGTTCTGATGATAAGCTTTCAGGAGAAGGATGAATTCTGCCAACAGCAAAGCCTTGGGTCTTCAGGCTGCTGGCATCTTTAAGAGTTTAATTTCCCCGACAGCAAGGGTTTAAGGAAAGACTAGAAGAGTTATGAATTTTGTGTCTCTCCTAGGATCAAGGGAAAAATCAATCTTTTAACCGCAAGATAAATAAGTCAAGCAACTCTTAAGTTTAGTCCTAATAAAGAAAATTTCTTCTATCCTTCATATTCCAGTAATTTCATCTTCCCTTTCTGGGACTCTGGTTGCCTTTGGCAAAGAAAAGAGCTTACATAACTGAAATATATCTGCTTCTCATAAAAATCGGGTTTTTAAAATTTTTTGCCCCCCTGAAAATAAGTATAAAAAACAATGATTCTGTTATTAGTTGGAGGCTGCATTTGGGAATATGATTGTCCACATGTCAACTCATCATGGATCCAAACGCCACCCAGAAACCAGCGTAACCTAGTCCATAGACCCAGCAACACGCTCCTGGTGGCAAATATGTCACCATGGTGTCAGTGGTGGATGGCTAGATGCCAGTGACCTTGGGATCTGCTAACTCACTCCCCTGTTGATAGAGCAGACTTCTGCATAAAATGGCTTCCTCAGGATACGTCTCCAGGGAAAGAATGTGATGGCTAGAATGCTCATTGCCCTCAGCAACTGTATTTCCACAGTAATTATTTCCTTTACAGTCCATTAACAACTAACAAATCAGCATTCTGGTTGTAAGTGTCAAGTTCAGTGTGCTAAGAATCAAGTTTTTTGCCCACAAGGCTTAAAGCCAGATGCTAGCCCAGGGGCAAGTCACCCAAACCTTGTGGATCAACCATGAGACATCTAAGGGACAAACCAGGAGACCTTCTTTCCTAATTGCACCCCTTTCTCTCACCCTGTCAGTTTTGAAGCTGGGAAAATTGATGCTGTAACATCAATGAATACCTTTTAAGTTCTTCCTCGTCCAAAGAATACTATCAGATGAACCTTTTACAAAATATAATTGACAGTAAGTTAATTAATGACTGCAATAAATATTAAGCACCTATTATAAGCAAAGCGCTGTGCTAGGTGTGGTAGAGAATCCCAGGCTGAAAAGGATAAGGTGTCCGCCTCCGAGCTTCCAGTCCAGGAGAGGAGATACAGACACAATAACTCTCTTAAGAGGTAAATCGTCCTAACTGCCCGCATTGGAAATATCACTACACTGAAGGGAGAAAGGAAAGTTTAATTGCAACAAGAGGCTCAGAGAAGACTTCTTGGAAGATGTGGGGTCTGAGCTAACTCCACAAGATACTCTGGGGAGAGCTACAAATCAGGCAAAGAAGGGTTGCCTGAAAAGTGCTGGAAACAGACCTCCATGTGGCTGAACATCTGGGTTTCAGCAAGTATGCCATGGAGCTTAAGACCAGATGGCTGGGCAAGAGCCAGATTGGGAGGACTCTAGGGTCAAACTGCAGAGTTTGAGAGTGCAGGGGTGCTTTGCCCTATAGGTTATCATGATGAATTAAATCTTAAACCCCTCATAGCTAAAGCTTTTGAGCTCCTCCTATACAGAAAGACATAGCAATCCAATTGCATATATATATATATATATATATATATAATTATGCAATATATTACATATTATTATTCAATATTATATAGATATATATATCAACAGTAAGGTATGGGCATCATCATCCCTCTCTTTCATTCGGCTTGTTTCTCTTGAACGATTTAATCTACCTAAATTAAAACCTCCAGATTCAAGATCGTCCCTGCTATGGGTCCCAAGAGAACCCAAGACTTCCAGACAGAGGGGGAAAGATGTTACTTCTTACGCTGAATTAAGACAAAATGGAAAAGGGAGAAATGCCTCAAAGCCTAGACCAGGTAGTGTTTTCTCAACTACTCAGAGCTGTCTGGCTCCTTCAGGAGAGGGATCCTCCTCAGCCTCTCTATGCTTCCATCTGCGTGGAACGCATAGATTCCAAGCACTCCGCGGAACACCCTTGAAAACTCCCGCAGGCTCCTACCATCAGCAACATCTGCAACAACAGCCGCGGTAGAGCACCGGAAGTTCTGGTTCTTCCAGTTGCCCGGGATTCCCAGTTTCGAACTCTTCCTGGAAACGCTTTCTTCACCGCTTATCTTGCGAAATCTAGCGGGCCCTCCCTCCGCTCCCTCCGGCCTCTTATACCCGCGAGAGGCGCCACCCGCAGCCCTGAGCTGAGCTGCAGCTGCGCGTGACCGTGGCCGCCTCGCCTCCCAAGCACTTCCCAGCAGGTGGGTCCCGTCGCCGGCTCTTGCCTCGTACCTTTCGCCACGCTGCCTCGCTCCTTTATCCGCTTCAGCCCACCTCGAGCCCCAGCTTCCAGGACCTCACTCCCTCCCCCCAGCTCGCACCGGGAAGGAGGTGCTGGCAAACTCCCCCGCCGCGCCCCCGCGCCCCTCTCCAGGAAAGGCCATCTAAGGGTGTGGCGCGATCAGTTAAGCTATTCAACAAACATCTAGCTTCCTGGAGTTTTATCGCTCATCTCCTCCAGAGAGTGCAGAGAAACCCTAAGGTGGAAGACTTAGGGTTTGTATTCCTCTTCTGTACCTTACTTCTGGAGGAAAGCAATCTTGTGGCGCTCACCAAGAAGGGAGCCTGGAAGAATGTGGTTTTGGCAATCTCCGCAGTCTCAGATCTTCACCAAGAGCTGAAATTTGTCCTGAGATCTGCAACCACTTCCGTCCTTGATTTTGATTTAAATTTCCTTCTGTAATTTAGCGATTGCTTTTCCAGAGAAGATTGTTTGAAATGTAATTTATTGTGAAGAATAAATATAGCCTGGTTTCCCTCTTTGTCCAGAGGCAGCTAGAAGGTAGTTTTTTTCCTCCTGATGGTAATGTAGGAACTTTTTAAAAAGATCACTGGTATAATGAAGGCGTATTGGATGGAGAATAAGGGAGGGAATTTGGAGAATTCTATTCCTAGTTCTAACCTGCAGCTCACCACCTCAGCCTGTTTCCACCAATGTAAAATAAAAGGCTATTGAATCAGATGATTCACACAGTCCAACACTGTAACAAGGTGAAAATCCATAACGAAAGCTCCTTGCTGGTTTGAAATATATCGAAAATCTTGTTAATGCAATAAGTATAACCAAGTAATTGCTTTCTTCATAATTATGCAAGTTTCGTTTTTATAGGGATACTACACAGTTGGGGAGCATCTCTTCCCACACAAGTATCTTAGACTTCTATCACATTTATCATTCAGAGAACACTCTCAGCTTTCAAAACCATTCTTCAGCCGTGCTATGTGAGAATGTCCTCTTCCCTATAAATGGCAGTCATATAAATGTCACTCACATGAAAGAACATTTTTTCTGATACAGTGGGTGTAATTTTATAAAATGGCACATTTATTTGAAGCAGTAACTTTTTTGAGATATGGCCTTTCGCAAGGCCCCTAGTTTTGCAGAATGCTGTGATTTAGCACAGAATGAAATTCCACCTGCGTGTATCCTACCTGCATGGCAAACATTGCCAACCCAGAAAACAGGATGAAGCTTTCCCCTATTTATCAGGCTTCGAGGTTGTAAGGTAAGTGGTACATGTGTATAGAAAAATTAGGTCATGCACTTTCTCCACTGGCAACAGTTATAGTCCTGCTGAAGTTCACATAGAAACTTCAGGTTCAGAAACCGATGTGTACAAGACCCGACCCCTAACTTGAGAATAATTTCCTGACTTCTGCCTTGCTTAAACTTGCTAACTGCTGTTAGAAGTAACCAAATAAATTTTGATAAGCCTGGTAATAGATTGAAAACCCTGAGCCTTGAGCCTTGTTCTGAACAGTTTTAAGAAAAATAGATGTGTAGGTCATAGAATTTAAAAATTGAAGCAACCCTGGGCAGTCACTCTGCTCTTCCCTGTCTCCTAAAGGACCACCCCTGGTCACTCTACCATTGTTAATGCCATTATTAAAACGACATAAATTCTCCTTTTAAAGTCTCCCAAGTAGCTGATTCTGCAGTCTCCGACAGAAACATAATCCAATGTTTCGTGATCCTCACCATCTGGTTCTCTTTATAAATCATTTGGATCTTTTGTCAACTGCTATTTAAAAATCATTTCCTTTTAAAATCTTAAGAAGGCTAATAAGCTATTGTCAAATATATGTACCTAATCACCCTTCAAACTTGAAGACTTGCTAGGGTACCTTGTAGCTCATTTCCTCTGGGTTGTCCTCCAAGAAGGAGGTCATTTGCTAAGCGCCTACACCCCCATCTATCTATACTTCTTACTGTAAGATTCTACACAGGCTATGAATAATGTAGTTTTCTGGGTGGGAGGTTTTTTGTGTTGTTTTTTTTTTTTTAAGTTCTAGTCCTCCAGAAATAAGAAATAAGATTTTACAAAGACAAGAGATCTGAACTCACCTATTTGACTCTGTTCTTTGTAAATCCAAAGAAAATGAGTCATTAGTTAACGATGAAGACTTTCTGAACAGTTTTGCATGATGTGTCAAACCTACTCAAGATATTTTGAATGACTTTTAGGACATTTCCAAAATGATCTGAATTAGCACTTGTTCTTTTGTTGACAAGAAATCAGTCCTGGGGGTACCTGGGTGGCTCAGTCATTAAGCATCTACCTTCAGCTCAGGACATGATCCTGGATCCCTGGGATCGAGCCCCCACATCAGGCTCCTCTGCTGGGAGCCTGCTTCTTCCTCTCCCACTCCCCCTGCTTGTGTTCCCTCTCTCCCTGGCTGTCTTTCTCTGTCAAATAAATAAATAAAATCTTTGAAAGAAAGAAAAAGAAGAAAGAAAGAAAGAAAGAAAGAAAGAAAGAAAGAAAGAAATCAGTCCTGGAAGGAATAAAGCCAAGTAACTAACTAAAGGATAATTAATGCTTAAAACAATGCATGATAAGAAAACTTACCTGACCTATATACATAAACAATTTGTTCTTCCAAAATCATTTAAAAAAGAGAACAAAGAATTCTTATACTGTTTGAAGATCATCTTTCAGAAATATATCACTACCAAAAAAAAAAAAAGGTACTATTCTACTAGAAGTATTTCCACTCTAACTAGGCAGGACATTGACATTCTGATTCAAATGCTTCTCCACAATGTCCCAGAAGAGTCTGTTACACCACGTGTGAGAGTTTTTACCACACTGTACTTTGATGGTCACAGATTTCTGAAAACTTCTTTTGAGAGAAATATGTTTCTTTTAAATGTAGATTGTATGAGCAATCCTAATGTCAGACTGAAGTAAAGTCCACTTTTCATCTTAAAAGGAAAAAAAAATGTGTGCAAAGGGCAATTTTGAAAAGTTAGGAACTATAATTTTGAAAAAAAAAAAAAAAAGAAAGTAACCTAAGAGGTAGCAAATAACTATATATCAGGTCTCATAGAAGGTTATTAGAACACAAACTAGGTACTCTCTTTTGCCTCAGCTCCAAATACTGAAGGGAGAAAAATAGCAGGGGCTCCAGTCAGGTCGTCAGTGACGATGGCACCAATGCTGGGAATTCGAGGGGGCAATTAACGGTCCACACTGATCATGCATGTTTCATCTAGACCTGCTCTTTTTACAGAGTATGCAAAGACCTTTGAGCACAAGTTAAACAATGGCTGAAGCCATTTTGCACAGACCTCGGTATACTTTCTCGTCCTGTTTCCCACATAAATTCGTGCCCATTCTTTAACGTGAGGAGCACTATGCACCTTCCTGTGCTTGGGTCCTTACACATCGCATTACAGCAGTTTGATTCTGTTTCTACATCATCCCAAAGCCTGGAGCACAACACAGTGCCCGGCTCAGAGAGTCTGTTCAAAAAGTTTACTGAAAACATGAAACCCTACCAAGACATTGATCAAAATGATTTTGATTTTTGGAATATGCAAACCCTTATGGATGTAGCAGGTTATGAGCCCAGATGCCCCGGGCACTGTACTACTTAAGGTCAAAGTATCCAGATTTCGACTACTTGCCATTTGAGGAGAAGTATGAGCTTGCTGTGTCCTGTACAGTACATATAAAACAAATAGTGGGAATGATTATAAGTATTTTTTAAAAGAAAGAAGAAATGGCAAGAACCTTGGTGTTTCTTCTCATTAACCTTCATTTTAGTAGCCTTATTATGTTGCTATACTGGGTCAGTTTCATAAAAAAAATTGTAACTATAATACTTTAGAGTCTAATTCATTTTAAAAAGTGATATAATATGATTAAGGCATTTAACTGAGGTCATGAAAATTGGAATATTGAATTTTAAAGGTTTTAATTAGTTTAACTTAAGTAAAATACGTTAGCCCTTCGTTAATACCTGAAAGCATGGCATAAAATATAAAGCTAGTGAACAGTTCAAAAGAATTAAGTTATAGCAAGAAATTCTTATACAAAAAAAAAAAAAAAAAAAGATTATGCTGCCAGTTATTTCTTCATAGGAAAGGAAAGGATGTTGAGGAGAAAGCAGCTCGCAGGTTGGTAAATGGTTCTATTCAGTTAATGATGAAAGGTACCAGTTGCCTTTGGTTTTCCCAGACTGTGATCCCCAATTATGCATTCTTGAGGCATATCTGGAAAATGGGAAGGTATGTGTTTGGGGATGGCAGTACACAAAGAGGTCCCTGTCTCTATTTCCCTGAGGGAAGCAGGAGCCTAGAAGGATCAGATTCACAGCGAGCATCGTGTTCATTCCATGTGTGGGGTGGAGAGGGTGTAGGCCCTTTGCTGGGGTAAGAGGGAGTGAACACGGACCCTGTTTTCATTAAAGCCTAGGAGCCTTCTGAGAAGGGAGGTCCCTAAGGAAAGAGATTTAGGCCTAAGTTGCAAACAGGACTGGAAAAGTGTATCATCCTATCGGCCAAATTATTTTCCCATTTCCCTGGTCACATGCCGTTCTTGGGGAGAGGGAATGAGAAGGAGGGAAAGAAGTGGAGTGCTGGTAAACGGCTCTCTAAGGAAAAGAAAAAAAAAAAAATCCTGATTTATAGCATTTGCTGATCTCCATGACGTGGAAACTCCCAGCATGGCTGATTTCAAGCCCTTACCTGGCAAGCCAGCCTCTAGCCAAACCATTGAAAAAAGCTGAGATTGAAAACCAAGGAATTTAAAAGAAGGAGCTCTCTCATTAAAAAAAGTATTTATCAACTAGCACAGCTCTCAAGCGTGTATATCAGAATATAACAAGGAAGGGGAAGGGAGTTTCAAGAGCGCTTTGTCCCCTGGGGTAAGGCAAGGAATGGCTGCGAGGCCAGATCCTGCCCTGAAACTCAAGCTGATCGGTCTTGGCAAACATTAGAGGCACGATGGCCACTGGGGAGTCCTATCCTCTGAGAGCCAGCTTAGAAATAGAAAATGATACCCCAAAGATGAAGGAGACTATATTCCTAAGGATGAGTAAATCGCTCCCAGGAGATTTCTTTTCTTTTTTTTTTTTTTTTTAAGATTTATTTATCTATTTGAGAGAGAAAGCATGTGCATTCGAGAGCCAGGGGAGGGGCAGAGGAAGAGAGAGAGACTCTCAAGCAGACTCCATGCTGAGCACAGAGCCCAAGGGGGGGGGCGGGCAGACTTGATTGCAAGACCGTGAGATCATGACCTAAGCAGAAACCAAGAGTTGGACACTCAACCAACTGAGCCACCCAGGTGCCCCACCCCCAGGAGATTTCTAACAAATGGTAAGTAGATAATATGAAGCAGAATGGAGATTCATCAGCAGGGACTTCAGAGTGGGATCAGATCCACAGAAAAACTCCTCTACCCCCAAACTAATTTAGCAATTATCAATATTCATATAATTCTTAGTGGTTTCAATATGAAGATAAATGACTATTCGTAGGAAATTTACTGAAATAAAGTTTATTCAAAATTGAAATGATCAGGGGCACCTGGGTGGCTCAGTTGGTTAAGTCTGCCTTAGGCTCAGGTCATGATCTCCAGGTCCTGGGATGGAGCCCCCAGTAAGGCTCCCTGCTCAGCGGGGAGTCTGCATCTCCCTCTCCCTCTGCCCCTCTCCCCTGCTGGTGGTCTCTCTGTCATGTGCACTCTCTCTTACTCTCTCAAATAAATCAATAAAATCTTCAATACAAAAAAAAAAAGTGGAAATGATCAAATCTCTTGCTAAATATCTCTGGCCACAGTAGTCCTAGAAAAAGCAAAATCCACTAACTGACACTAAATATTAAGTGGCCTATTGCAATCACCAAATTATTCAATAAGCAAATGCTCATGTAGTATGTACAAGCCAAATGCCACATAATCAGTGAGACAGAGTTGTTTTTCTGGTGGTGGCAGCCCAGGTTCTGTCCTGATGCTGAATCTTTGGTGAACTACAGATTCCTAAGAAGTTGTTCTGCATTTAGAAGGTAAATAGAAGTCAAGGCAAATTAACTCAGACAACACTGAATTCCTGACCTTGTTGTCATGAGCCCCAGGCTTTAATCAAATGAACAAACCAACATAGTCAGTGGATAATGAACCTACATGATAAAATTCTTGGCCAGGGAATCAGAGTACAATCTTCATCTATCTTAACAGATGCAGCTGAGATAGAAATATGAAAACACGTATTAATAAGATTTTTGAATAAACTAGAATTTCACAAAGACCTTACATTAAAAATAAATAATTTTTGTTTTAAAGTACAATTAAAATAGATAACAGAGATCTGCATCTCCTTGTTGTCTTGGAAATTCATTGGGTGCAGTGAAATGTTACTAACAGAATCATTGTTGTTATAGCACAGGCCGTAACTAGTTCTAGTTATTAGCAATTCCTGAGGAAGTATATATCCCTATAGAACATTAATGTGAAGGTTAGATTTAGTTACGCTCTTGTGACCTGATCAAACCGTACAAGTTAAGACTAGCGTTTCCTTTTGTATTATTCTATCTGCTTACATAAAAATGAATCATCAGTAAACTTGGTTGCTATGAGATAAATAACATTTTCTTACAAAACGATATAATTTACCAGTTTTTCAGCAACCAATCTGCAGTTGGTTGGTTATTTAGGTTAAATGCATTAGATGCTAGATATGTTAGTCTGTGACTATTACTAACAGAGGTACTTCTAATACAAAGGTTAAAATAAATATACTATTATATTTTCAAAAAACATATGGACACTGAAGACTGAATGTCAAAATAAAACAATTAGTAGATAAATCCATTGATTATAGACATATTACATTTTTCATAAACCGCAATCAGAGGTCTTTTTTAAGCCAAGGTCTTCTGCTTTTGCTGCAATAATATATACCTGTCAGAAAAGGATATGGGCTTAATGTGAATATGCTTGCTTTCTCTGAAGAACCTTGATCTTACAAAGTATAGAAATAGCTCAGCGAATAAATTGGAGGGGTTCATGTGTTAGTGGAAGGTTTTAAATTTTTAAAAATATTTTTTGCTTTCCATTTGTCCCTGGGATATATTAAAACAAATGTTCTAATCACAGAAAGACTGGCAGCATTGCAGAACTCCCTCCTGCCCCTATGCCTTGTGATGAAAGGAAATATTTGATGGATGGGCTTCAGCTCATTACAAATATGTTGTCAATTCATGTAGGGCTTTCAGGTTGAAATTCAGAAGGAATAATAAAACAGAAGGAAGGACTAAAAAAAAAAAGTCCCTATTTACAGGCCTCAAATTAAAATGAAAAATCATGTCACATCTTATAGAGTTTAAAAGCGTTATTTGTATTCTAACTCCCCGGAAGGGGCCAACCGGGATCACTGGATTTGTGTCCTACAGCCGCCGTGGAAGCGTGTGCGTCCAGTGGGGATACTACCTGTGGAAGAATTCAACATGTAGGATAAACAATCATTTCAGAATTCAAAGCTGAATTCTTAAGTGGGGAATATCTTTAATAATGATTTCATCCAAATGATAAAGCAGGGAGTGTGCGGCCCTCTGTGAGAGTTGGTATTCAGGAGTACTCTAGGAGATTGGTGGGGGGATTTGATCCAATGGACTTTGTGCCTCATGGAGAAGAACTTGTCAGGATTTCCTTGAGACAGTTACAGAGTGAAGCCTCCCTGCAGTCTGACACCAAGCCCAGTCTGGCTCCCTTGATCCTCTTCCCTGTGAGGCTACACACTCATTCTTGCCTCTGGTTTTCATAAAAATAGGAATTCTAGCCTCTCAGACTCAGCCAATGACTATTTCGCAGGAAAAGTTGTTGTAAAGCCGGTAAAACATTCCTGCCACCTCCCCTCACAACCTCATCAACACCCTGCTTTCTTCTCTGCCTTTTACGTCCCCACCGTCCCTCTCCAAAAAAGATAGGCTTATCTTTTTTCATTTGCAGTGGTTCTCAGTCCTGAGTGCTCCTTAGAATTGCTTGCTTGTTTGGGTTGGGGTTTTCGTTGTTTGTTTTCTTTGGTTGGTTGGTTTTTAAAATATAGATGTCTGGGGTCTACCTCAGACCAACTGATTCAGAATCTTATGGGGTGGGGCGCCTGGGTGGCACAGCGGTTAAGCGCCTGCCTTCGGCTCAGGGCGTGATCCCGGCGTTATGGGATCGAGCCCCACATCAGGCTCCTCTGCTATGAGCCTGCTTCTTCCTCTCCCACTCCCCCTGCTTGTGTTCCCTCTCTTGCTGACTATCTCTATCTCTGTCAAATAAATAAATAAAAATCTTTAAAAAAAAAAAAAAGAATCTTATGGGGTGGTGTCCTAGCATTTAATATCTACCTACCTGATTTTAATGTGTGACCAGGGAAGAGAACCACTGTAGCAGGCCATAAACTGAAAGCTAACAGGCAATGGTTCACAATCTTGACTCAACAAAATTATCTGGGGGAGATTTTTTTTTGGGGGGGTGGGGAATGCCTGGGCTCTACCCTAGACCAGTTGATTGAGACTCTCCAAGAGTTTGGTCATCTACATTTTATAAAAGTTCTCTATGTAATTCTAATGTGCACCAGGGTTGAGAACCATTGGTTTCCAGTGTAACCCTTTGTGGTTGTATTTGGATCTTATAAACCTTAGTGATTCTAAGAAGTTGCTTTGATGGTTGAACAAAAGTCTGGAAAGAGTGCCAGGAAGACATCTGTCTGTCTGTCTGTCTGTCGGTACCACCATCATGGCCCCTCTCCCTGCATTCCCACCCAGACCAAAATTCTATAACTGGGTTCTTCTTTGTCTACTTATAGTTCTTTATGGTTCCCACCACACTATTTCTATTACCCGAAATTGTGTGTTGTGATGATAGTTTTATCTCTATAGTCCTTTTCATGATTACTGCCAAACATTTTAGAGAAGCATTTTTTTTTGCATTTTTAGTTTGTATAAATATGTAAAATTGGGTAAGCTGAAAAACAATACTATACTGTGTATAACTAAGATTGAATCTTTCTATAGAAGAATTTACCTTAATTTGTATTTTCTATAAATTTCTCAGAATAAGATATAAGAGGATTCATGAAGGTTAATTTTTCCTTTCTGGTCTATCTGTACCTGAGATAGAGGGGAAGATTTTCTTTCCTCTTCCCATTTTTACAAATGGTCTTATATTCGTAAGTATTTACATATTTTCCTCTTCACTCTGTGAAGAGGAGAAACAAATGGCCTATTTTCCAAAAGAACGGCAAGAAGTGGTTGGGTTGTTGATTCCTGTTCTACTTACTAAGAGGAATGAAGAACAGGATCTACTCCAGGGCAAAGAAAGGGGAGAAAGGTCAATTTGCCCCTGGCTGCTAATACGCAAGGGACTTAAAAATTTTATTTTGATGTATTCTCCAAATGAGGGCTATGCATATACAAAAATATACTGTCTTAGGATGAAAAGAAGTCCACTAGAAAACTTTAGATTTGTATCTATTTATCAGATAACTGTACACTGCTATTATGCTTTAACGTGAATTAATATCGTAATACAGACTGTGATTATCTCCTAAACAAACCAAATAGGTTGCCTTGTATTTTTGGAATATGCCAAAAACCATTGATTTGTTAAGTATAAGCATTTAAAATATACAATTGTTTATAGCTATGGACAAGATTATCTTAAAACTTACATTGAAATGCAAAGGAACTAGAATATCTAAAACAATTCTGAAAATTAAAAAAATAATAAAGTGGTAGAATCAGTCTACCTAATTTTAAGTCATCAAAACTGTGTAGAATTGGCAGAGGGTAGACACATTGATCAATGGAACAGAATAGAGAGCCCAGAAATAGAGCCACACATGTGCAGACGACTGATTTTCGACAAAGGTACAAAAACAATTCAATGAAAGAAGGATGGTCTTTTAAACAACTGATAGGAAAGTTAGTAGATACTCACAGGCAAAAAAAAAAAAAAAATGAACTTGGCTTAAACCTCAGACTTTATACAAAAATTAACTCAAAATGGATAATGGATTTAAATGTAAAATATAGAACTATCAAGCTTTGAGGAGAAGGTATTCAGGACCAAAGGCTAAGTGAAGAATTCCTAGATATGAAATGAAAAGCATAATCCATAAAAGAAAAAAAGCAATATATTAAATTTAATCAAAATTAAACACTTCTGCTCTGTCAATAGCCTTGTTAGGATGAAGAAAATACAAGCTACAGAGCTGGAGTAAATATTTGAAGACCACATATCTGACAAAGAACTCATATCTAGAATATATAAAAATTCAACAGTGAAAAAACAAAAATCCAAGTAGAAAATGTCAGAAGACGAGATAACTTTTCACCAAACAGGGCATATAGTTAACAAATTAGCAACTGAAGAAGTCCATACAGTGGACCACTACTGGACAATAAAAAGGAACCAACTGATAGGCTTACAACTTGGATAGATCTCAAAGGCATTATGTGAAGTGAAAAAAAAAAGCCATTTTTGTGAAAAGATCACATTTTGTGTGATTTCATTTATAAAACATTCCCAAAATGACAAAATTATAGATTTAGAGAACAGATGGATAGTTTCCAGGGGTTAGGAGAGCAGAGAAGAGGGTAAGTATGACAATCACGGGGTGGCACCCTGTATCCTGATTGCCCCAGTGGAGCCATGGACCTACCTATGGGATAAAATGACATAGAACTATCTGCACATGTTACACCAACGTCAGGTTCCCAGTTTCGATATCTCTCTATAGCTATGTGCAATGTAACCATGAGAACAAATGAAGGATGCACAGGAACCTCTTGTGTTCTCTCTACGACTTCCTCTGCATCTATAATTATTTTAAATAAAATGAGTCTTTTGTTAGTAGCATTGATGTGTTAAGTATAAACATTTAAAAAATGCAATTTTTGTTATCTTGTTTGGACATTTCCATGTTTTTAATACGCTAGAAATCTCTTAAATTGGGAGTGGCCGGGGCCTCTCTAATCTCTAACCTCTGGGAGGTGATAGAAGTAAACCGCAAAAGCCAGACAAGTGCTAACATCCTCACGGGATGCTTCGTTGGAATATCCCAGAAGAATGCCGCCTCAGGTTCCCCAGGCCTGGGGTGGGATCTGCAGACCGATGGGGTGGGATCTACATGACCGACACCTGCTTCCCCCTCTTACGCCCCTCACACATGTGCACACACACACACACACACACACACACACACACACACGCTTCTCTGGCTGCTGCTCCCATGGCACTTCAAGCTCATCTTCGCCATCTTTGCATCTGTGCTGTTGGTTACCAACCTCTTAATCTATATGAACACCCGGTGCGATCACTTTACCTATCTTGACCCTCCTCTCGAGAAGCCTCTCTGGGAGATGCAAAATCGGTCCTGGAGATTTTCCAATCCAGGCAGTATTCTCGTTGTGTTTCCTGTTACAGAACTGAGGTCTGTAAAGAGCAGAAGGAAAAAGAAATCACCATGTTCTGTTTTAACTATCTGAACCCCCCTCTCCCTTAATAACTGCTTCCTGTGTTCCACCTTTCTTATTTTCTTTATTCCTTCTTCTACATCTAAGAGTAAAATAAGATTAGGAAACTTTTTAAGTCATTGCATAAGAAATCTTACTCCTTCCATAAATTCATGTTTACACATAGGAGCTATTCTGAATTACAAATAGTCTGAAATAGGCGTAACTTCCTTTTTTATATAGTACATACTGTAAAATGAACCCTCAGCTTGAAATCCCTTGTGGTTTCGATTATGCATACATCTCATTTTTATGAACTCCTATTATTAGAATTTTTTCCAAGAGTTCAGAATGAAATTCTTCCAAACAATGACTAACTTTTTATTTTTTACATGTAATTTCATCATCCCGGTTATGGGAACCTGAGGTCTGATCATTTTTCTTTTTCTAGAAAAAATAATAATAATCAAAATGTTGCATTATCCTGGGTTGATTTGTAATTAGAGCCAGTGACAAAGCTTTGCATGCAGATAGTTTACCAGGGAAGTGATTCCAAGGAGCAGGAGTGAGGGGCAAGGGGCATAAACCAGGAGCGTGAGAAAGATCGAAGGAGAGAACATTAAGTTGGCCACCCCTACAGAGGAATGGTGTTCTGTTCCACTGGGACTTTCTGAGGAGCCTTATAAAATGTGTCAGAACTGAGTGCCAGAAGATGAAAGGGTAAGCACTTATTCACGGAGTCCCAACCCCCATTGGCTATGGTAGCCCCATGGGTCATACAAACATGAATGCGAAGCAGATACAGGTATCAGAGAGGCCTCAGGACAATAATCAGGAGATACAAAATGTGGATCCCCAAAGCGAGCCTCTGTTAGGCAGTGGAAGTTCAGCAGAGCTCCATTACTGCCCAATAACTGGAAATAGAACCCAGAGGATTTGAAGAGGAGCTCAAGATGTGACCAACACAATTATCAACCGTAGAACTTCTGTAATTTGATAAGGAGTAATTAATTGCCTAATGGAATGACTGTATTTCTTTCTAAGTCAATCAGTGATATTTTAATTTCTCTTTACTGTCTTTGTATCTACAATTTGCCCAGTGATGTCTCTGAAAGTTTAAGAAAGTGAAAATAATTTCAATGGTTGATGTAACAGCCCAAGTGTGTTACACTGGATTGCCAAGCTGAATTTTAAGAAAGAAATATAAAATGAGTAAGAATTACAAATGAGAGAAATTCACACTTGACCTATTTATACATCTGTGTTTTAATAAACTCATGTTCTAAAGCCATTTCATATAGGGTTTTATTTATAAGAAGTGAGAGGGGAAAGCAGAAACTTCTTAAGAATTATTGAATGCTATTTCAGATAAATTTTATATATTTCCAATAATCAATTATAGAAGCATAATTAACCCTTATTTTATAGAATTTATATAAAGGTTACATTAATTAGGTAATCAATAGATTGGAAAATAGAAAATCACTAGATTATTTGAATAATCTGTTAATGATAGCCAATTTACTGAGCATTTACTATGTCTCTGTTTTAAGATACATTGATTCATGGGGCACCTGGGTGGCTCATTCAGTTAAGCATCTGACTCTTGGTTTTGGCTCAGGTCATGATCTCAAGATTGTGAGATCCAGCCCCTCATGGGGCTCCATGCTGGATGTGGAACCTGCTTGGGATTCTCTCTTCCCCCCCCCCAACCCCGCACCATCTCCCTTTCTTTCTCTCTCTCTCCCTCCCTAAGAAAAAAATAGATACATTAATTCATTTAATCCTCACAAAGTCTCCAAAATAGGTACTATCAATCTTTCATTTGAAAGATGATGAAACTGAGACACCAAGAGTTTGAGTAACTTACCAAGCTGATAGTGCTACTAAGAGTTGGAACAAAAAAATAGTGCTGTTTAGTTAATATCTCCATTTTTTTTAAAGTTTATGACAGGTTAGAATAAATTAAGGTAGTAGCCAAATTGTCAAAATAGAGTCTGGAATCACTCACTCTTTGCAATGATTAACATAAGCCGAGTGAAAATATGTCAATAAAGATATCATTCATCTCATTACAGGACACTGGTAACCTTATCAAATCTGTATTTTGCTTGCAAATATTCATCTGAATATAAGAGAGAGAAAAATAATATATGAGGGAGAAACACTGGATAAAAAGTGTGAGGATAGCCAGCCAACTTGTCATTCTTTGAATACTTTCACCATAATCAAAGCATCATTTACCAGTTTGAGTTCTAACAACTGGTGTTAACTGATTAGCAACTTATATTATAAATTTAGCAATTTACATTGTAAATTGTTAAACTAGTTTGCATTTGTAGATGCTATGAGGAATTTCCCAAAGGCCCCGCTGTGTTTCCATATAAGAGGCCCTGTATCATCTTCAGGTCCTCCTCCACATATGTTCATGCCCTTCTCTGACTCAGGTTAGGATACCAGTCTCCAGCTAGTTCTAAAAATGATTCAGTTGTGGTGATGAATTCAATTATTCAAAAAGTTTCTGTAGAAGTACAGGAAAGTCTTATATTTCCTGTCCATTTCTTCCAATGACTTCTCACGACCTACAAAGCTCTAAATGGTCTGCTTGTGATACAGGTACACACCTTTGGGTAAGTTCAGGTAAGAATATAAGTATTTTCCATAGAATGGAAAGGGCAATGGAAAGGGCAAATTTCTGAAATCACATTAAAAAAGTGCAAGCTTCCTCTGCTCTACAATTGGCAGGAAATCCACCATGTAAGAACTGAATAGTGACTACATCTGGTTTAAAATTCCACAGCAAATTCACTGAGGGTTCCTTTAAACCCATTCGGATGAAAGAAGCAATATCTTTACAACAGCCTCCCGACTTCTCTCCTTCTCCCTTATTCTTCCCAGGGGTTACACTTTAATCACTCAACTTCCTCTTCATTATGTGCCCCACACTGTGCCTGGCACACAGAGCAAACAGCTTCTTCCAACACCTACATTCCATCTTTCTAATATCACTCAACAAATTTTGTCAAGAAGTGCCTCGTCCATCATAGTCAGTGCTCTTGTTAGCACCAGGGATGTGTTACTGAACAAACAGACCCAAAAAAGAAAAGAAAGGAAAAGGTTAACTGAAAATTTACACTAAATAATAAATGTTATTTAAAATAAATAATTTTTTGAGAAAAATTCATTACTGAAAGGAAAAATAATATTCTCCAAAATAACCTAAATTATCTTATTGGACTGTAGGAACTTTGAGAACTTTTATTTGGTTTGTTTTTAATTTAAATTTCAAAAGCTTTTAAAAAGTAACTCACATGCTTTATAACAGTATTTCAGTTTAGTTTTAACTTGCATTTCTTTTATTTTTGATAAGATTAAGATTTTTTTTACTATGTTATATCAGCTTAAGATGAAAGTCAACTTATATCCTTTGCCTGATTTTCTATTGGGCAATTATTTTTTTAATTTGTAGTAGTTAAAAATATTTTTTGCTGTTTGTTGATGATCTGCTGACTTTGCTTACAGTAGTTTCTGCTTTGCAGGTATTATTTATTTTTATGTAATCACAGTTTTATGTAATATACATGACAATTTTTACTTTTAAGTTGGATACTAGATTTTTAGGTTGAGAGAGATACTTTGCATTTTTATTTATCCCTCTAGTCTTTAGTGGTTTCAGAGATTTGTGGGATAGGAAAAGGGCCTTTTCCCTCTAAAGTTATAAAAGAATTCTCCATGGTTCCTTCTAGTTTTATTATAGTTTTACTTAAATAGATAGATAGATACATACATACATACATAACTTAATAAATTTAAAATTATCTTGGAGGGGAGTATGACGTATAGATTCAACTTTTTCTTCCAATTGGCTATTTAGTAATCCCAATATTTGCTCCTGAATAATCCATCTTCTTCTCACTGACTTGAGATAACATCTTTATTGTATGTGCCTATGTCAATTTCTGTATTTTTTTACTCTATTTCACTGAACATTTTCTATTCCTGTGACACTGCCATATTATTTCATTTTTTAGCTTTATAATATTTAATAGAACTTACCCCCTCGTCATTACTTTGTTTTTCAGAATTTAGAGATTAAATCAGGGAAAACAGGCATCTGCACATGAGCCTGCCCATCCAGGAACATGCTGTACCTTTCCATTTACATAAATCTTCTCTGGGTCTTAAGGGAATTTTACATTTTTCTTTAGATATATCTTGTACCTGTCTTGTTATCTTGTTTAGCTTATTCTTAAATATTTTCTCTATTTTGTTGCAGCTTTAAGTAGGACCCCTTCTTCTATTAAATCTTCAAACTAATTTTTTTTAGTATGTGAAGAATATTGATATTAATTGGGTTCCTAAACAAGATGTTGGATTGATTTTATATGTATGGTGCTTCTTCAGTTGACTTTCTTGAGTTTTCCAAGACTATAGTTTCAATATCCACAACCCCTTGTGAATTTCTATATTTCAAATTTTTTTCTGTGATCTAGTTGTGTTACCTAGAATTTCTAAACAATAATAACTAAAGTGGTCAAAGCAGATATGTTCTTCTGCCTTATGGTCGTCTGGCTTATAACTTTATTGGGATTGTTTCTAGTAATCTTTTTGTTTTTGATAATTCTCTTTTAAAGTTAGATACTAGATTTTAGGTTTAGAGAGATTGTATGTTAAGGAAATACCTATCTGTTCCTTTTTTACTATGAGTCAAAAATAAATGTCAAATTTTAACACATGCCCATTTAGCATACACAAATATGATTGTATTTTTCTCCTTAAATCTTCTAATACAGTAAGCTATATTAATATATTGAATTTAATTAATAGATTGAATATTGAATTTAATTAATAGATTGAATATTGAATTTACAGAACTCATCTTTCCATTCCTAGAATAATCCCCATTTGATCACTGTGCATATTCTCTTTACAAGCTGCTAGATTCTGTTTGCTAATGTTTTATTTAGGATTTTTTGTATCATGAAACATAGGTAAATTGCTGTACAGTTTTCTTACTAGCGCATCCTTTGCGAGATTTTGCTCTGAGAACACTTGGAACTGTTCAATGTTGGACAAAGGCAGTATCATTGCAACACATATCTGGAGTTTAAAGCATCCACCAATAAGTGTCCTGGTTTTTCACTGTGTCTCTTTATCAAACAGAAGTTTTTGACCAGTGATTTTGTTCAATCAGACACATATGATAATATATATGACAATATTTTTTCCATGTTAAGCATTCACATTTCATTGGCTATTTCTGTTATTCTCTTCCAGTCATGGAAAAAACTACAGATGCATTTCCTTCTACTATGAATTCTTCAGAAAACCAAGAGACTGTATGTATTTTTGGAACTGGAGATTTTGGAAGATCACTGGCACTTAAAATGCTCCAGTGTGATTATTCTATTGTTTTTGGAAGTAGAAACCCACACAAATCCAGTTTGCTGCCCAGCGGTGCAGAGGTCTTCAGCTATTCAGAAGCAGCCCAGAAATCGGACATCGTAATCATAGCAGTCCACAGAGAGCATTATGATTTTCTCAAGGAACTCACTGAGGTGCTCAAAGGAAAAATATTGGTCGACATCAGCAACAACCTCAAAATCAATCAGTATCCAGAATCTAATGCAGAGTACCTTGCTCAGTTGGTGCCTGGAGCCCACATAGTGAAAGCATTTAACACCATCTCTGCCTGGGCTCTCCAGTCAGGAGCACTGGATGCAAGTCGGCAGGTAAGAGTAAATGATTAACTGACACTCAGTCTTTAAAAAGTGAATGTGTTGGGATGCCTGGGTGGTTCAGTCAGTTAAGCATCTGCCTTCAGCTCAGATCATGATCCCAGGGTCCTGGGATTGAGCCCTACATTGGGCTCCTTGCTCAGCGGGGAGCCTCCTTCTCCCTCTCCTCCCTGCTCGTGCTCTCTCTCACTATCTCTGTCTCTGTCTCTCTCTCTCAAATAAATAAATAAAATCTTAAAAAAAAAAGTGAATGTTTTAATGTGCACTTAACTCAAAGATGCCAAAATAGAATTCCAAAATAAAATATCCACTAAACATTTCTGTTTGCTAATACGTGCCATGGATAAATTTCTTGGGTTTAACCAAGTAAAGTAGTCAATTGTTGTGACTTATTTCCCATTGTCAGCACCTTCAGCTTTTAGTTTGTTGGAACCCGATGGTGTCAGGCTCCAGAGGCCTCATGTAAGTACGAAAAAACAACACAGATTGTTGATGGTTATCCTTTCCATTCCCATTACATTGTATGAAACTGGTTCCATGTATTCACTGAGATGAAAAGAAATCCATAAGTGATGTAGCACCCATGAATACAGAAGAAAAATCAAACCATCCACCCTGTGGAGAGCCAAGTCCTATTGTATCAGTATGATATGCTTAAAACCACTCTCAACTTGAACCCTGGTACTTAACCATCCAGCACATGTGTGCAAGTTTAAAACATGTTGCTTCGTCATCCTTGTTTGAAAAGCATGTCCTTGTTCTGCATGGTGCTTATATAGAATTTCAAAGTAATTTTTAAAGAAAGAATAAGTAGTATTTAATTATTTATTAATTAATTATTCTTAACCCAGGTGTTTGTCTGCGGAAATGATAGCAAAGCCAAGCAAAGAGTGATGGATATGGTTCGTACTCTTGGACTTACTCCATTGGATCAAGGATCTCTCATGGCAGCCAAAGAAATTGAAAACTACCCCCTGCATCTATTTCCAATGTGGAAGTTCCCCTTCTATCTGTCTGCTATCCTGTGTATCTTCTTCTTTTTCTACTCTGTTATAAGAGACATAATCTACCCTTATGTTAATGGCAAGAAAGATAGCACATTTCGCTTGGCTATTTCCATTCCAAATCGTATCTTTCCGATAGCAGCACTTACATTGCTTGCCTTGGTTTACCTTCCTGGTGTTATTGCTGCCATTCTGCAACTGTACCGAGGTACAAAATACCGCCGATTCCCAGATTGGCTTGACCACTGGATGCTTTGCAGAAAGCAGCTTGGCTTGGTAGCACTAGGATTTGCCTTTCTTCATGTCCTCTACACACTTGTGATTCCTATTCGTTATTATGTACGATGGACACTGAAAAACAGAACCATTACCCAGGTAAATCTCTATTCATTTGTATTCTCCAATTCCTTAAATCAAAGAGAAAGCCTGCTATATCATATTACATTTCACAATCATAGAAAATCACTCTTCTAAGCATCTTTGTTTTTTAAAGTAACTAGAGCTCTGGTCAGGTTGTGGTTGTTCTCTTTTTTTGTTGTTGTTGGTTTGGTTTGGTTTTTTGTTTTTTGTTTTTTGTTTTTTGTTTTTTGTTTTTGTTTTTGTTTTTTAAATGAATTCAGTTGAGACCTTATACAACTACTGAGAATGAAAGTTAGATTCCCAGGTTCACTTGGGTCCAGATGTGTATTCCCAGGACTCACTGGGATACTGGCAAACTGACAGATTTGGGGGCTCAGGAAACCTAATAACACTTACTTGAATTCCTTGCGGGGGTGGGGGGTGTGCAGTCAATAAATGTAAACCAATACGTTTTCAAGCTTCTATTTGTATGCATGCTACTTCCTTTTGGAAGTCAAAACCTACCATCTCCTAAGTAAGGGAGCTATTCAAACCTGTGTCACAGGAGGGTAAACAAATTCACAAAAGGGTGCTTATAACTTCATTAATGTTTGACTTGTAGAGAGCCGTCCTCAATAACTAGAAAACTAAACAATTCTGAGCAAATGTCAAATACTATTTTCTGCATAGTCAAAAATTCAGAGAGAATCAGCTCGGAGAGTCTTAAAGCAGTCCCAGAGGAAGTGCTATCCATCCATTCTAGTTTGGAAATAATTGGTTTTGATCAATCTTACTGCATTCTCAAAGTTTATGAGTCGATAACTCATTGACAGTACTCCTGTGGATTTCTCTACATTATTTCCCTAACAAATACGTGGGAAGTTCTTGGGTAAGAGTCCCATTTTAAGGGCCTGATTTTTCTCAGTCTGTGGTGTGACAGACCTGATGCTATATTACTACAAAAATAAGCATGAAAGAACCCAAACTGTGTGTGTGTGAACAATCAGCATATAAAGCCGAAAAACAGAATCCTGATACAATCATTTGAGAACATCAAGTTTTGCTTGGGGAACAAGAAGCCATATGGTAAAGAAGGTTTAAGTAAATGTTTACTTTGTTTTAGAATTTATAAGGTCAATTAAAACTTTCTACACGACTCCTGGAGTCAACTATTATAATAAAGTCCCAGCAGAACCAATTACTTTTTCTACCGAGAAATATCATTTCCAAATGTATTTTTCTCTACAGTTATTTTCAAGTGATTATTAAGAAATACATACGATTTACCTTGAGCAAACTTACCATGCAGAGGTATTTTTTAGTCCCCTTAAACGTTTGGGCAGTTTGTAAAAAATATATAATTTTTAAAAATTGCTTATAATTTTTCTTAGGCAACGGCCAAGACAGAAGATCCATTTAGCACCTCTACTGCCTGGCTTTATGATTCATATATAGCTTTGGGAATCCTTGGATTTTTCCTGTTTGTACTCTTGGGAATCACTTCCTTGCCATCAGTTAGCAACACAGTCAACTGGAGAGAGTTCCGATTTGTCCAGG
Organism: Ursus arctos; assembly: GCF_023065955.2. Classification (NCBI taxonomy): domain Eukaryota; kingdom Metazoa; phylum Chordata; class Mammalia; order Carnivora; family Ursidae; genus Ursus; species Ursus arctos. The sequence goes on along the minus strand of NW_026622985.1, from coordinate 29,908,854 downwards.
TAAGAACTTCAAGATTTAATCTCCTTTATATTGCAAAATAAGTCTGGCTTTACAAATACTCTCATTTTTCTCTCATACCATTAATAAATTTTCATTTTGCTTCTTCACTTCACTAGCAATGTCACAAAAATAGCAACTGTACCAAGTTCAAGTGAGAAAATGCTGAACTCTGGTACCAAAAGGCATACCATAATAGTTTCGTTTCCTAGCTAGGCATCACTTGCCAAGACCACTGCCTACTCCCAGAGCCACAGGTAAGAGTAGAGAGTAAAAAATACCAACACTATTAAACTTTGTGTGTAGGGATGTGCTAGACGCAACATGAAGAGAAACCCAAAGACAAAATTTCTACTTCTGAATATCAACCTTAGCATACGGACATATTGATACAAAAAGGCGTATATTAAACTCAAGTTTAAAACCATCAAAGCAAACTGTATTAGATTGTTATCATGCCGGACTCAACACTGGTCTATAAGAAGGAAATTGTTTCCCACAAATCAACCACCAGACATTTCACTAAAGGCAGTTAGTTACTATTCTTACGGACAAGTAGTACTCAAAGTGTGGTACCTAGAACCTCAGCATCACCTGGGATCTTATTAGAGACACAAGTCCCTGTGCTCCACCTAGATCTAACGAATCAGAAACTCTGGAGGTGTGGCCCACCAATGTGTTTTAAAAAGCCTTCCAGATTATTCTGATGCATGCTTGTTGTGAACCAGTATAATAATAGAAAAGACCATTAGTAACTGAGATTTCAATTTTATAAAACTCTTCGAATTTCAAAAGTCTTGCAGTTTCTCCCAGAGAACAAATGCAGTCAACATTTTCTCATGTTAACACCTTTAGTCAAGGCATTAAGACAGAAATAAACATTGAGCTTTAGAATTTAGGCCAAAACAAGCAAACAAAAGTAAAGTTTGCTAATTGTTCTTTATCGCAATAGAAATTTGCTAGCATCTGCTTTTAGTCAGTAACATAAACTAATACGGTATTTCTTGAGGACATACTGTGTCTTATTCATCTCTGGCCTCCAGAAAAGTTGATCAAGGAAAGAGTTTTACCAGTGGGGAAGAAGCCAAGATGCATTATTTATTCTAACCCAGAAGAGTTTACTCTTAGCAAACTTTCCCATCCAGCCAGGTTAAGATGAAACCACCACTTAATCCCCTTCACCTATGTTGCCCATCCCTGGAATAAAAGTACAGCACAGAGAATATAGTCAATAATAGTGTAATAACATTGTATGGTGACAGCAAGTGCCTACACTTATCGTAGTGAGCAGTACAAAATGTATAGAATTGTCGAATCAAGATGTTGTACACCTGAAACTAATACAATGTTGTATGCCAACTATACTTCAAGAATAAAAATTTTTAGAAGGATGAAACCACCATATCATTTGTAAGCACAATCTTTTTTTTAATGCAGTATTTACCATCCCAAAGGAGGGTTAATGCCTTCTCCAGTACTTAGCAGAGTGTTCTAAATATTTCAGATGTCAAAGGTTTGTGGGTGTTAATAAATATCCTTCATTGGCTTAGAGTGTTTCACTTTAAAATGTAAATATGGTGTTAATGTATATACATTTTTTCTTGCTTATGTAGTCCAAACTGGGTTATATGACCCTGATCTTGTGCACAGCCCACACTATGGTGTATGGTGGAAAGCGATTCCTCAGTCCTTCAAGTCTCAGATGGTATCTTCCTTCAGCCTATGTGATAGCACTGATCATTCCCTGCACCGTGCTGGTGATCAAGTTCATCCTCATCCTGCCATGTATAGACAAGATCCTTACACAAATTCGCCAGGGCTGGGAGAGGAACTCAAAACCGACATCAAATGGACAATATTTAAAGCAAAGTTCAATTCACCTGGATTCTCAACTATAGTATTGTATATTTAGAGAAGACTATGTAATGGGCATAGTTAAGAAAGCATTTTTCTCCCCCCCACGGCCTGAAGTTTGTTAACAGAGAAGGAACTCTTGCCTTTGAGAAATTGACAGATAGGAATAGAACACCATTTAATCTCAGGTTAGTGATAAATCTATGTAAGCCCCTGCCTCTCTTCTTCCCAGAGGCAGCGGGCTGAGATCACAGTGAGCTTTGTGGTTTCACACTAAAATGTTTTTTTGTTATGGTCAACATGCATGACCTAATGTCTTACAAAATCCAGGGGAAATACATGCAACTTCCTTCTGTGATTCAAGGGCTGAGTGCAATGAAAAAGAAAACAGTAAGATGGTGGTCACTGATAAAGGCTTTCTGAGGTATGTCTGAAAAGGAGGGCCAAATGAAGTAAAAGAAATGAGAATTTTTCTTACTGTTCTTTTTAAATGAAGGTGATCCTAAGTAGAGCCATAGTGAATTCTATAGTTAAATGTGCTCTTTGATTTTGCTTTTGCCAACATGGATATGTACTGTGGAGAACTATTTCATAACACAACGAAAATATCACCATTGATGGGAAGTAACCCATGGGTTGAATATATGCAAATCTATTACCATTGTCGTAAGATCCTTCCTCTACAAGGAATAGGTATAGAGAAGATTGAGTTCAAATGGAGAGATATCCACTTGGATTTTTTTCAATGTACAATAAGCAAGGAAGGGTTGATAAAAGCCCTTGCACAAAAAGTTGAAATAAGCCAGAATTTTAGATAGCAAGCTAAATAAATTTTGTAAAGTTGCACTATACTAGGTTTGTATGATTTAGGTATGGTGGTATGCTTTGTGAATAGTATATTCCAAATATTGTTCAATACTAATCATCTATGAAATGGATTTCTAGTAATTTCTAGTATAAAAAAGTGGCTTCTATAAATTTTCAGTGCTTATTATAATTTTAAGCAGTGAAATTAAATGAATAATGAAAGTATAAGTTTGACCAATGCATAGATGAGAGAGAATTATATAAAATCTTAGAGTAGAAAAGTGTGAACTGTAGCTGAAATATGAGACTTGGTTCCTTCTCAAATCTTTGCTGGAATGCAGGACAGTTTTCTTTGTTTTTTGTGCTGATAGTGCCATTTCCAAGATGACCTTCAGCAGGATTAGCCTTCCTGGCTCATGCATGGAGCTGGAAGGAGCCTCATGCACCCTCTTCCCACAAACTGAAATAACCAAAGGCTTTCAGATTGACATTTTTCTGCCTGCTCTATAAAGGCCATCTATTTTTCTTTTTTTTAAACTTTTATTATCATATATTCTACATGATGCAAAATGATTAAAACATATTAAAACATCACCCACCATCCAGGATATTTCTCTACAAAACTTTTTGAAAATAGTTTCATCTATACTGTATATTCAATTTTACATCCTTCCTTTTTCACTTAATATATCAGTGGTTTCATTCTCTTACATGGTATGCATATATTATTAGTGGCTGCAATATATTTCATCAAATGGGCATTTATTTAACCACTGCATTAAACATGTAGGTTATATATGTTTTTTACTAAAATAAATAACATTTCAGAGAATATCTTAGCACTTATTACTTTTTTCCATATTTTCAATTATTTTCTTGGAATACTTGCCAAGAACTGGGATTACAAAATTAAGAAACTCTTAACAGCACTTGATATATATTGCCAAATTATTTCTAAACTGACCCTGTCAATACCACTGGCATTGGAGGAGGGTGTTGGTTTCATCATACCTTTTATAAATTTTGTTTTTTATATTAGTTTGTGTTCACTGAGAAGGTACACAGAACACATGCTCCATTAATTTATCCTTGATCCACCTGAGCAAGTTTACAAAAAAAAAAAACCCTGGAAAACTGAGCAGAGCTGTGATGTATAGTGCTGACCCTAGAGCATCAGTGGGAAAGACAGGGAAAATGTCACTACTCATCCACTCCATTTTGTGCAAAAGAGCCAAGTGTTCCAGGGTTGAAGCCTGCTCATTGTCTAGAGAATGGTTGCTTCAAAATTAAATACCACCCAGGCTGATGTAAAGAAAGCCTCTGGGGTTAATGATGCTCTTTGGTAACGAGTTTTTATTGGGCCATAGTTCACCATTAAAAATAGAAAATGCCACACTTAGGTAAATAAATAAATAAATAAATAAATAAATAAATAAACCTACCTAGAGTAAAACTCTACTTTTATAACCCTAGTAAAAATGTTCCACCTGGGTAGTTAATAAAAGCTATCCATGATGCCAGAAGTAGAAGAATATGTATATATTATGGTTTTGGTATAACAAGACCTTGGCAAGCCTGACCCTAGACTCAACCACTATGGCTCCAAGCCCCACCAGTGGACCAGAGAACCAATTTCCTCCCCTTGTCCTTCTCAACCTCCTTTCTCCCCAAACCATCAAACCAACTTGATCCTCCTAACACAGCTGACTCCTCCAGTTTACCTAGGGTTGGAAAGAATGAGTTTGGAACAGATGGAAATAGTGAACTGTATACCTTTTAACAGGTCCAACCTGTTCTCTATAAAAAAATTTTTAAAAAGTTAGACTAAACTGCACTGTATTCTAGGAAAATTTTTAAGCTCACAGACCTTTTATTTTTGTATGTTTTCCCCATGGTAAAGGATGACTGCTTTTGTAAATTTGTACTCATTAAATGCTATTTTAAAAATATGTTCCAGTTATGTTTAATTCTGGTTTTGACTCATCAACATTCCAAAAAGAAAAAAAAATGATTAAAAGGTTTTAAATCACAGTAGTTGCAGTATCTGGAAGTAAAAATACCTCCCTTCAGGCATAAGGAAAAGGAGAGACAGTACATGAGCTTAAAAGCACACTAACAGATTTGCAGCTCGTGCAGTATATGCTTGAGCTCAGCAGTGGGTGCACTCTGTGTTTCACTTTTACCCTCAGAGAGGGGAGAGCATCATCTGGTCAAACATGGGTAGGGGTATATGATCCCACACTGGACTTTGGTAAGAAGTAGAAAAAAAAATTCTTTCCTTCCTCCAGGTAGATATTACCAGGACGGAACTAATGACGTCACTAATGGACTGACTTCAGGTTAGATCTCAGCCTGCAGACCAGACGTTAGACGTCCTGCACAACTGGACACTGCAGCCTGATGGGCATGATCACTCTTTCAAAAGCAAGATAAAAACGGATAAATAAATAGAGGCTAGCAACCTGGAACAAGCTAAAAACAAATAGAAAAGCCCCTATTCAAAAGCTACTTCAGTTAGAAATTGCACTAAAAACTCCTCATGCACTAATTATTCAGGGACCATAAACGAGCCATGATAATGATGAAAGTGTATAATGAATTTTACGTCTAGGAACCCAAAAGATTCTGAACCTCCTCCCAAAGTCAAGGTGGAATGGCAGTCAAGGTGCTGGTCTTATTCTCCATCCCCTAAACCAGTATCCACACCACCTGCCCATTTCACACTCACGCTCCAAACATACCCCTGCAGGATCCTAATCCAGTTCTCTATAATGAGTTAAAATGACAATGTAGAAAAATCCTCTATGCTTCTGAAGGTTTGTTCAGGAGAGTTTAGGAAAAGAGACTGTTAGTTACTCTCCTAGGCACTGCCTTTCCTCAAGCCCAAGCCAAAGCCCTGAGCGTTCCGGGCCAAGATGGCAAGTCGGGAGGCTCCTGAACTCACCTCCTCTCATAGACACACCGCATCGATAGCTGCACACAGTGCAATTCCCTCCGAAGCCCCCTGAATTCACACATAAGAGGAAGTAAGAAGACTACAATGAGGAGGAGCAGGATCAAGAGTGAAAGGGAAAGGAACAGATGTTAGAGAAATGAGGAGTGAGGATGAGCAGAACAGTGTGCCCCTGCCCTAGCCTAACAAGACAGAAGCACCCAGTTCCACATGTTTCCTGCTTCAAGCAGATCCTGCAAGGTATCCAATAATGTTTGTTCCATGATTCGATGGACAAAGCCTGTGCTAAACCTCACATACCGAATCTTATTTAATCCTCATACCAGTTCTCTGAAGTACTCATATTATCCCCATTTCTCAGGAAAAAAAATACCCTGAGTCTTAAACATTGAGTGCCTGGCTTGCTAAGAGGCAGAGCTGGAATTTGAACTGGAGACAGTGTGCCTCCAGGGCCACTCCCTTTCAATGCCACAGTATAATGGAAGGACAATCATGCCGTCCTCCAAAACGTGCCTTCGAATCCATATATCAAGGCTGGATGGACTGAACCATCTTTTTTGAAATATTGCTTAAAAAGGAAGCTCATTAGGGGCGCCTGGGTGGCACAGCGGTTAGGCGTCTGCCTTGGGCTCAGGGCGTGATCCCGGCGTTATGGGATCGAGCCCCACATCAGGCTCCTCCGCTATGAGCCTGCTTCTTCTTCTCCCACTCCCCCTGCTTGTGTTCCCTCTCTCGCTGGCTGTCTCTATCTCTGTCAAATAAATAAATAAATAAATAAATAAATAAATAAATAAAATCTTTAAAAAAAAAAAAAGGAAGCTCATTAGCACTTCCAATATTCCTGATTGCCCATCCTTAACGCTCCACATTTGTCTAGTGTTGATTTTAGTGCATTTTATAAGATTGTAGTGACCTGCAATTCGCAGTTTCGGCATCAAGTTCAACTCCTGTGTTCGTCTTCCCATTCCAGTCTGATGACAACCTGTCCTACGCATCAGAGAGGGCTGGGTTCAGCTGGAGGCAGGCAAAACCCTTGACCCGAGGACTTAGAGAAGCTGAGGACAGCAGAGCTCTTTTCCAGGAGCTCAAAGACAAATGTTTTCTTTCTCTCTGGTTTCACCCTAGTGCTTTATGCACTGAGTGAACGTATTTGTTATTCAGATTCAGTGACTCACCTAGGAAATCTCATAACACTTTCCACTTAGTATTTAATACCAGGTGAGAAACTTTACTGAAAGAAAAAAAAAAAAAAGAGATCCAGTACCATTACCTAGTTGACAGTTTCTCGGTTTGTAAATTATGAAGAGCTGCGGGAGTGGAACTCACAGTACACCAGAACCTATAAAAACAGGATCAACTAGAATTAAACTTTTCCCTATAATTTTTAGACAGTCAACAGGTTTTTAAGGAACACAACCAGCATATTAATTCCATTTTTACTAATCCTTTCTCATAAAGAAAGAGAAGAAAAAGAAACAACTAGAGAAAGAAAAGAAGAAAAAAAAAAAACCTTAGGGAAAGGAAATCAAATTAAAATTAAAATTAAATTAAGAAGAGAGAAGAAAAAGAATGACAGAGTTACTGCTCAAATCTGTTAAGACAGAGTGGTAGAATCTGTTGAAATGGAAGAGCTCTGCCACCAAGCACAGAATTCTTCCGTCTCAACAGCCAACCAGCCAGCCACTCTCCTCATAAGAGTGTTGATTGCCGCCAACATGGAAATCTCTTCCTGTTTTAGGCACCCTGGGCAATTAGACAATTCCCTTACACGTAACCAAAATTTCTCTAGTTGTACTTCTCTACCCATTGTTCTTAGTACCATGATGTAAAATAGTGCCTTTTCAACTACCTGAGGTAAAGGCCAGATTTTTTGTTTTTGTTTTTTTGCCAACACACCACAGATCACATGCTTAAATATTGTGTGAGCCAAAACCAAGAGTAGGACGCTTAACTGACTCTACAACCCAGACAACCCAAAAGGTTCTAAAGTTTTAAGCTCAATTTCTGAATTTATCAGACTGGTAACAAGCCGGTCACAAACTAGCGCCATCTGCAGGCCACACTTAGAGTAGCACTCAAGAAGGACTAACGATGTGGCTTGGGTTCCTCCAGAAGCCAATGCTGAGGCAAGGATTCTACTGCACATGGTTTACTTTGGAAACTAAATCATTAAGTACTGGGAATGGAGTAGGGAAGTAGGGCAGAGAAGGAATAAAGTGTGGGTTTTCAAGCCAGTTTCCACTGTGGGTGCAACTCCACTGGAAACTCTGGAAGACAGCATTAAATAAACCTCAGATTTATCCCTATCAAGGGGAAAGGAAGATGGGGGTTTTATGCACCAAATCCCTGTTTGTTATTGGATAAAAGAAATGCTAGGGCATTAACTTCTGGCTCTTCTGATTTTTACTATACTCTTGCCCCATATAGCATTGTGGCTAGAAGAAACACCTGCAGACAAAGTGTCACAGGTGTTCACGCAAGCAGCTTTCAGTCCGTAGAGGTGAGTGCCAGCAGGGGGAGGGTACGACAACAACAGCCGCTACACAACGCAGTTCAAAACTGTGCAGAGGGTGTGAACAGAGAGTTCGAAGGGGGAAAATGGCTCTCCAACATACGAAAAGATATTCTCCAACATTTATAAACAGATGCATGAAAACTCAAACTACACTGAGATGCCATTTCTCACCTAGCAAGTGGGCAAAGATCTAAGAGTTTGAGCACAGAGGCCGTGAAGACATGTATTCTCATATACTGCTCTTGAATGTGCAAACTGGGACCACCCCCATGGACAGCAATTAGGCAGTATCTTTTAAGATTAAAAATGCATTAATTGGGGCACCTGGGTGACTCAGTCAGTTAAGTGTCTGCCTTGGCTCAGGTTATGATCCTGGGGTCCTGGGATGCAGCCCCCCATTAGGCTCCCTGCTCAGCTATGAGTCTGCTTCACACTCTGCCCCTACACCCTTGTGCTCTCTCTCACTATCTCTCTCTCAAATAAATAAAATCTTCAGATGAATAAATAAATAAATAAATAAAAACGCATAGTTAAGTTTGAACCCAGGCCCCACTCACAAGAATTTATCCTATGATTATGCCTGCAAGAATTCAAGGTGAAAAATATGTATTGCTGCTCTTTTTTTTTCTTGTTTTTTCATGAATAACATGGTATAAACAGAACATGGGAAAGAATTCAAACACTGATTTTTGTAACGGGTTAAGTTTCCTGTGATGCTTTCACAGAACAGAATTCTATACAACTGTTTAAAACAAATGAGGCACTTCTTTACATACATATATATGGAAAGATCTCCAAAATATATTAAGTAAAAAAACTCAAGGTGTAAAATAACGCACGTCGTTTGATTCCTTCTGTATATGTGTACTTGCTTGTGATTGCCTAAAGAAACACAGTGGAAGGATTCAAAAGAAATGAATTAAAAAAAAAAAAATCACACCTAAACAGGATGGGGGAACAGGGCAGAAACAGAAGTAGAAGCACTGATATTTTTTACATCATTTTGATTTTTTCATTATATGAGTAGTCTACCTAATTTTTTAAAATAAATTTAAGTTTGAAAGGAATTAGTTGCATGTTTCTGCTAAGTCTTCTCTTGTTAAGGCTAAACTTCATCCAGCTTATCCAGTCTTTCCTCTTAGATAATAACTTCCGAGTCTTCCATCGCGCGGCTCCCTCATCTCTTAGCCTCCTACAAATGTTCCTGAACCAAAAACAGAACTCTAGATGAGGTGTAGCCAGGCTGGAGCACAATATGACCGTCTCTTCCTTATTCTGGATCATCAATGTAGGTCTCTAGCAATGTAGGTAAGCTTGTATTAGGTTGTCGTTGTGAGGGGTTTTTTTGATAGTCAATAACATGCCTAAATTCTTTTCATAGAAAATGTGAAGCCCAGTCTCTCCATAATCTGCTCCAGTAGCCCCACCTCAGCCCCCTCCACCACCAATACCGACCACCCGACACTGATTGCCACAAATATTTTTAAACTTAAGTGTAAAGCAAAAGCAAATAAGCACTCTTTACTATCTTTGCTATAATTCTGTAAATCTAAAACTGTTCTAAAATAAAAGGTTTATTTTTAAAAAACAAACAATCTACCCTATCCTTTTTAAAGTTTATTTAGTAGAAAATAACCTATTCTTCTGGCCTGGAAGATTGTTTTAAATATTAATTGCATTTGCCAACATGCATGCTGTCCACACACTTCCTAAATATAGCTTCCATGTCTTTATTTTAGTTTTTGATAACAAATATAGAAATATTTTATCCATAACCTCCAACTTCAACTGCAATATTTCATAGGCTAGATGAAGCCTAGAGATTATCTAATCTAATAAACTCATTTCACGGATGTGGAAACTGAAGCCCAAGGGGGTGAAGTAATTTCTGCAAGGTCACATAGCTACATTGTAACAAAGCAGAATTAGACCAGAGATGACCTGATTCCCAGGCTCAGAGTTTTTTTGGTACTTTTGGAAGCAGATGACTCCGTTGAAAACAAATTGGCTAGAGATCAAAATCAAAACGGTCAAAAGGACAGACTGATCGGAAACAGGTATATCCAGCTACTGATTTTGGACTTCTCAGTCAGTGATGAGTACTTTACCTTTAGAAAAATGACAAGACTAAAAGAACAGCATTATACGATCTAATGGTGTATTTAGATTGCCGATGATTATTAGAACGCTAAATAATGATAAATGATATTTTAACTCCTTTTACATTCTCTAATTAAAATAATATTAGAGTCTTAGTAGACACTTGAGGAATATCCAGCAACAAAGGTTGTACTTAATTAATCTCTGTTGGAATCTTTTCCCCATATGAAGAAGACTTTGTCAAACTGCTGTAATATAAAAGAAATTTACTGTAAAAGTGTTCCTTTTTATCTGGCTAAATATATCAAGTAGCATCGGTGGCAGCCATAGAGATGACCCATCCCATAGCCCTTCAAGAGAACCTGCTGATTGACAGCCTCCAACTGCCACATCTTGGGATACAGCACCTCATCCACTCAACCCATGATCCACATTAACTTGGGCTGCTTCCGGCCCGCAACTGTGCATGACAGGGGGACTGGAGGCCAGCAATGACCGCTTTGTTAAGATTTCTCTAATGGGCAAGTTTTTTTGAGTATTTCCCATTGCCCCACCCCATGAGTCTTTCACAACTGCACCAGGATCTGAAACTCTTCCTCCCTGATCTTTCCCTCACTTTCACCTTTCACAGGTGTGGGACCTGCACTGCAGTAGGAAGGCTCCCTCCTGCCTTCTCCTTCAGGCATATCCTCTAACGTATCTCTTGCTCTACCTTGCTGTCTGCTTCTTGGAGGACCTAACTGACAAAGCATCAGTGGATGAAAAGTCACAAAATCAATTATTTTTATTATAATGCATCTTAAAAATCATAACATGTATTGTATCTTGCACTGAAATAAACCCTTTAACAATTAGTTTCACTAACTAGTATATTAAGAGAAGACAGGCATAAATAAGCCAAGATGCACGAAACAGAGTGTGTTGGGAAAGTGCTACCAGAGGTGGCATCAACTTTCCCAAGCTCCACTCCCTTTCCCATAAAACAGAAGAAAACATGTGTTCCTAAAGATTTAAAGACATAAAATATCCTGCAAAACACACAAAGGAAAAATACATATTTCTATTTCACTGAAAATTATTAGACGGATGGTCTCAGAGAGGGGCTAAATGTGCTGAGGCAGGTAGCAAAGGGAAGACGCTTGGGCAACGAAAGCTGAAAATGGCCAAATCTGAGTGAAAGGTATGAGTTTAGCCCCTCCTCTGCCCAGAGACTGAGGCGGCCAGAGGAAGGAGGGTTGAGGAATGAAGCATCCCAAGTGACGAGGTCTGCCTCACTGAGTCTTAATAAGACACAAAGGTTTTTGTAGGAATCTTCTGACAATGTAGTGCAGTGCTCTAAGGACACTCAAAGCAAAGAGCCTAAATCGGGCCAACTCTTAAGAGCACAGTCATGCAGCAGAGGAGTCAGAATAAAGATGCCAATCACCCTGGACACAGGAGCAGACCCCTCCCCATCTTCTGGCCACAAGCAATGATCAGATTCTGCTTTGACAACAAAGTGAGGGAGCATAAGCCACAAAGAGTTACCTAAATTGAATCTTCTATTGGTTAGTTGAGTAGTAGTCCCATGAAGAGTTATTCCAATTTAAAGAATTAAAGAATTGTAGCATTCCTTATACCCAGGAGTTGTGCACCAAAAGTTATGGAAAGATAGAAAATGGGAAGTGACTGATGTCAAGAAAGAATTGGGAAAAGAGAGCAAAAAAAGAGAAATAAAAACTAAATTAAAAAGAATACACATATAGATGACATAAATGCATAGAAAGGGAAAGTGAAGGAACTCAAACACAGATAAAGTTGTTGCTGTTGTTACTGTTGTTAAGATTTAGGAGAAAGTACTAGAAATAGCCAGCAAACAAAGGAGATATAGTATAAATGCAAATGGAGAACTGTAAGATAACATCTAGGAAATGGAACAAATGAGATACTTATGATTGTAATTCAAGAAAATTTCCTTAAAAAAAAAGTTTTCTGAATTTAGAAAGTCTTGGATCTACGTATCAAGGAGAAATGCTATATTAATCTGTAAATGATATATTTTATTGGACATATCTTAGTAAAATTATTAAACTTCAAAGATAATGAAAAAAATCTTTAGGTAGTCAGGAACAATGAAAATCAGATTGTCATCCTTTATATTTTCTTAAAGATTTTATTTATTTATTTGACACAGAGAGAGAACAAGGAGGGGGAGAGGCAGAGGCAGAGGGAGAAGCAGACTCCCTGCTGAGCAGAGAGCCTGATGCAGGGCTGGATCCCAGGACTCTGGGATCATGACCTGAGCTGAAGGCACACACTTAACCGACTGAGCCACCCAGGCACCCCTGTCATCCATTTTCTAAGCAGCAACATTTTAAGGTAGAAAACACTGGAGCAACAACTTTAAGATACTCAATGAAAGAAAATGTGAGCTAAGGATTTACATCTAGTCAAACTGCTCTTCAAACGTAAAGGCCACAGGGGTGCCTGAGTGGCTCAGTTGGTTAAGCGATTAAGCTTTAGTGTGGGATGCTTGATTTCAGCTCAGGTCATGATCTCAGGGTCACGATCCAGCACTCTTCAGGCTCCACCCTGGGCGTGGAGTGGAGCCTCTTAAGATTCTCTCTCCCCTCTCCCTCTGCTCCTCCCACCTCTCTCACTCTCTCTCACTCTCCACCCCACCCCACAAAAAAGTAAAGGCCATAAATAAAGAGCTGTAAATACACTAAAGCTCTTCCCAAAGAAGAAACTAGAAAACAATCCAGCACAAGAGGATTGCAGAAGCTTGAGCATAAGGCTGACAGACAAGCACTGAATATATTCACCTGTAGAACAAAGACTAAAAGATGAGGGTGACAAAGTAGTATATAAATTCCAAATGTTCTGACGATCTGTAAATAATCCATACAATTAGCAAAAATGGGAAGGGAAAGAAAAGAACATAAGGAAGATTGTAGGTATGAACTTCCCAGCTATACCTTTTATGATACCCAATCAAAGAAAACGGGAGCTAAGGATATCTCCTGAAGCTGATAAGCCAAATAATAGTCATTTAATTGTACTTAAGAATATACAGACTAAAATTAGATAAAACTACCATGTTTTGTCTTTTTAATACTAAAGATCAAAAATAAGACAAAAAATGAAATTGAATGGTGAGAGGAAGAGCAGAAGTGAGGTAGCAGTAACCAACTATTTTAAGTACTGGTTCTCATAGGAAGTCATTGGAGAAGATCTAAGTCAGAGAAGACTAAGGACATTAGCAGAGAAGTGATAGAATAAAAATGAAAAGTATTCCTAATTATCACCAGATATTAAGATATATTTTACAGTCACTATAATTAAAACAGTGTGGTTCAGACAGACACATAGAACAAAAAAGAGAGTGTATAAATAGACTCGAGTGTGTATAGAAACCCAGTATTTGATAAGGTGGCATCTCAAATCGCTGAGGAAAAAGATGAACTATAATATTGTGTTAGGACAACCAGACATAAATTTGGAAAATAGAATAAAATCAGGTCAGTACTTCACACCAGGAAAAATCCAAGATAAATCAAAGTTTAAGCGTTAAAAACTGAGAACATGGGAGAATTGCCTTATCACCTGAGTTGAGGAAAACCTTACTAATTCAAAATCTAGAAGCTACGAGAGAAAACACTGATAAATCTAATCATGTTCCTTTTCCTTAAAATGTTGGCATGACACGACACAACATAAGGTAAAAGCTAAAGGTAAAAGACAAATGGTAAACTGAGAAAACATATTTGCACTTAGATGGCTAATATGCTTAATAACTAAGAGTTCTTACAAACTGAGAAGAAACAGACTAACGACCTGATGAAAAAGTGGCAAAATGTATCAGCAGCCATTCCCAAAAGAAGAAACGCAAATGGTGCCTAAACATATGAAAAGATGTCCAAACTCACTCTTATTCAGGAAATGCAAATGAAAATGACGATGAACTACAATTTCTTACATATCAGATTGGCAAACATCCCAAAGTCTGCCAACGTCCTCGACTGGCAAGGTTCTAGCAAACAGCTGAATTCCCAGCCAAAGGAATTTGATAAGATCTCAAAAAAAAAAAAAAAAAAAAAAAAGACTAGCAATCTATCTAGCAGTTTCACTTCCAGGAAGCTACCTCCAAAATATTCCCACAAAAATAAAAAATGACATATTAAGAAACAAATATAACACTGTATGATAACTACCTGGAATTAAAATAAAAGCTTTAAAAAATGATATATGAAAAGTATATCTTTTCAATACATAGTACGATAACATCTGGATAAGAAAAAAGGAGATAATTAATATATACATAATTCTTTTGTATTTGCAAAAAGAGAAACTGATAAAAATGGTTATCATGAGATCAGTGGTCCTCAGATATTATATAAAATTCCCCTTCAGAGGCTGACTCCCAAAATTTCTGATTTAGAAGTTCTAAGACAGGCCTGAGAATTTATATTTCTAACAAATTGTTAAGTGATGATGCTGAAGCAGCTATTCTAAAACCACACTTTGCCTCCAAAAGTTAAAACAAATAACAAACTTATCAATATATCAAAATAATGACATTATAACACAAGCAATAGGTTTATTTCAAGCGGTTTTTGAGGATATTGAATGTATGTCTTCAGTGGAATGTGTTCTAATTAAAAACAGAGCTTCAATTAATCTTAAACTTAATTCAGCATCTTTTAGCATCAGTATTATGAATTTGGAACTAGTATACATACAAATACACACATACATTTACGCATGAAGATAAATCAAAAAATAGTTCAATGATGTTAAGAACCAAAATTATTAGTGTAAAAGAATTTAAAGAAATTAAATGAAAATTCTATGATGTTAAATTTGAATGGAATACTGATATTCAATATCAGTATTATTTCATTATTTTTCTTTTCAAAGTATGTATTCTTTAGTTCTACAATTGCAAAGATCTTGAGAACGGTGACCACCCAAAAACAAGAGAGCCTCCAGTGACCACATTCTGGTGTCTAAGCAGGATTTCCCACTAAAAGGAACCACAGCTTTATGGAAGAATTCTGATGCTAGATTTGGAGAAGAAAATACATAAAAAGAGTTTGTGGCAAGGTATGCCAGAAAAGAAGCAGACAATCAAAGACTAACGGGACATATCAGAAGCAAACATAAACAAGCAGGAACAAATAAAAGGCAAGAATCCCATTGGCAAAAACATGCTAACAATGAAAAACAACAGTAACTGAAATTAATTAATTAGAATTCATGATTTCATTCCATCACTTAAAAATAAAAAAATCCCCAATGCATACACATATAAAGATCTAGCTGGTCACCACTGAGTTTTAAGTATTTCCTTACTTTGAAAATTGGCAGTAGAAAGAAAAGAATTAGGCATTTACCCTGCCTTCTCTGTTCTACCCAGTAACTAAATAGCCCTAGTTGAATGACACAAAGTTCTTTTAAACAGAAAAAAATCCAGTTAAAGAAAATGAAAAAAAAAAAAACTAGAAAATCACCATTTTGCCAAATGAAATAATTCAGGCAGCTTTCATCAGTAGATGAAATTTCTAGACGCAAAGTTGATGGGTAATTGTAGCATGTTAGCATCACGAAAGTGTGACACCTAGACACTAGCACCATGTGCTTTCTACAAAGCACCAGCACCACAAATGCTTGCCAACAGAGTTGAACCTGCATCTCACCAAGCATTGAGAACCAACTTCAGTTAACAAGAAATACAAGGGATAGAGCAACAAGTTAAATGTCACCAACAGAAAACACAGAGACAAATCCAGAATGTGGAACATTCTATAGGACACGTAACCCAATCCTTTCAATAAATCAACAACAAGGAAGATGTGACACCAGATAGAGAAATTTAAACAAATGCAGAGTGTGGTACCTTGTGTGAACAAATCAAATGTAAAAAGATATTTTTGAAACATTTGGAGAACTATAAATATATTAGAATATATGAAGAATTATTTATTTTGTTGGGGTGATAATGGTTTCATGATTTTTTAAAGTCCATTTTTAAGCAGCACATACTAATATATGTCAGAGTAAAATAACACAATGTTCGGGATTTGCTTTAAAATATTTCAGCAAAAAAGAAGAATGGACGAAACCAGCAATGCAAAATGTTGATGGCTATTGAATCTAGCATATGGGTATTCATATACTATCCTTCTGATTTTTATGTATATTCAAAACTCCAAAATACATGGGGGCGCCTGGGTGGCACAGCGGTTAAGCGTCTGCCTTCGGCTCAGGGCGTGATCCCAGCGTTCTGGGATCGAGCCCCACATCAGGCTCCTCCGCTATGAGCCTGTTTCTTCCTCTCCCACTCCCCCTGCTTGTGTTCCCTCTCTCGCTGGCTGTCTCTCTCTGTCAAATAAATAAATAAAATCTTTAAAAAAAAAAAAAACAACTCCAAAATACATTTGAAATGGTGGAATTGAAAAAGTGGACTCAAAGAACTCTGTCAATTTTTTTTTAAGTATTTCATGTTACTTTTACAAAGTACAATGAATCTAGATCACTGATAATTACTGCTCTCTAATCATTTAAGAATTTAATCTAAATCCCAATGTACGGGCGCCTGGGTGGCACAGCAGTTAAGCGTCTACCTTTGGCTCAGGGCGTGATCCCGGTGTTGTGGGATCGAGCCCCACATCAGGCTCCTCCGCTATGAGCCTGCTTCTTCCTCTCCCACTCCCCCTGCTTGTGTTCCCTTTCTCGCTGGCTGTCTCTATCTCTGTCGAATAAATAAATAAAAAAATCTTTAATAAATAAATAAATAAATAAATAAATCCCAATGTAGTAGAAAATGTCCTAGAATAAAAGTCTAGAGGGAAACCTGGGGCCATCCCTGACATTAATCTTTTGAATTTGGACAAGTCATTTAATCTTTTCAGATCTGGTGATATGTAAACTTAGGAAATTAGACAGGATAACTTTAAGTCTTATTTTTACCTCCAATCACCAGAAAGTAACAGGAATGTACCTTTATGGGTAAGCAGAGGGCACAGAATGAGGTAGCCAAAAAAGCATGAAAAGAGCAGTTAACCCAAATAACATCCTTGAGTTCCCCTATGTGAAGTAAGTGGGTTAGATTATATTTTTCTAAGATATCTCCTAGTTCTAAAATTCTACCAAATGTAATATCTGTAGCCATAGTCTAGGCAAAAAAATGGAGAGTTTTGTATCAGATCTTAGTGGCTGATGTTAGCACTCAGTTTCAGCAAGGCTTGTTGTTTCTGTACTCTAGATAACATGCTTATTTATCAATAGGATAAGAAAACAGGAATCGACCAGTTGGTTTCCAACTTTCTTATCCCTGGATCAAAAAAAAAAAAAAAAAAAGAGCCTATTCATGATAAAGAGGGAGCAAGTTTAGTTTTTCAGTGTTGTATGACAACATCTCAAGAGACACCCAGTGTTCAGCGCCCCAGATGAGCATCTTCAAACATGAGCTCTCTCGGAAAAACAAAAGTTAGAATTAAGGCAGAGATTGAGGGGCGTCTGCAGGGGCGCAGGAGCCTGAAGGAATTTGAGGAAGGGAACCTCATGGATATCTAAGGAGAAGGCCCTGGAAGATGGAAGAGCATGCACAAAGACCCTGAGGCAGATAATGTTTGGTGCTCAAGGAAGGACAAGGACACAGGTGTGGCAGGAGTAGAATGAACCTGAAGGAGAACAGGTGGAGACAGGTCAGACAGATAACAGGGCCATTCTGTGAGCCTGGGAACCCAGGGCAAGGACTCAGGCTCTTTAGTGTCTCTGAGAGTCAAGTCATTGTAAGGTTTTAAATGGAGGCGTGCCATGTTCCAAAAGGATCTCTCACTTTGCTGAGTGTGGAGTAGACTGTGAAGGGGCAAGGGAATACTGAAGGAGGAAATTAGAAGATAATAATCCAGGAATGAAATTATGGCAGTTTAGAATGGGGGATAGTGGGGAATACAGTCAGGCATGGTCAGGTGTGGGAGGAACAGGTTTGGAGGGAGGAACTGTCCTTTTGGACATGACAATTGTGTAATGGGATTGAAGGAGTCACCTGAGATGTGAGTGAGAAGAAATCAGCTCTAATGACAGACATGATGCATCCTAACTTTAGACGGTGGGAAGATGAGCAAGGTCCAGCAAAGGAGATTGAGGTAGGCGGACAATCTTGAAAGAGTGGAGATTTGGAGGCCAATGAAGAAAGTGGGTCAAGTAGGAGGGACTGATGACTATGACTATATATGTCCAATATGAGAGAGGCTGATCATTGGATTTGGCAATATGGAAATCATGGGTGACCCTAATTACCCTAATAACTCTGTATCCCTGGGAATATTTTACACATAATATGTTTTAAAAATATTTTATTGAATAAATGAAAAGATATATCTATCTACTGTAATTCTGAAGTTTCCATAGAATTCTGCAGTTGAGCTACTTAAAAACACAGGATAAAATAAGTCATTTCTCCGATTTAGCAAGACAAAAGTACAAAAGAAATAAACTCCATATAAACAAGTTGCCAAATGCTAGAGATGCACTAGTGAAATTCTTCATATATGATTTAAATTAATTTTTAATGGTGACTTTTGTGTTTATTTAGATGAATAATTTTTTTTATTAAAAATAAATAAAAGCAAAACTCATTAGATAGCCTGTGGGAGGAGACAGTAATGTGTACTGTTAACATAAAAGCATTAGCTTCTAAAAGATAGCTACAGTAAGAACTATCCTGCCTCCAGCATGACCAATTAACCAGAGATCTCAAGGTAGACCTTCCAAATACCTGCTTAGAAATTGGCTTATTTTTCCAGATCTATCCCTGTGGTTTTAATTAAGCAAAAGATCATATGGCTTACTTTATGTCATTTCATTCTGGGAAGAGGTTTAACACCAATACTGAGATGATGAGGAGATGGGAGAAGTGAGGGAATGAGTACAAAAAAGTGGGTCTGAAAACCTGTGAAGATTTTTCTAAAATATCTTCACATTTGACTAAGTATGCTAAGTACTCCAAAAATCAGAATTTATATTTTGGCAGTATCAATTTATTAACAAGTATTTGAACAACATACTATATTTGAACAACGTACTATAGGGGATACCAAGAAATATAAGAAATGATCAACTTATAATCACATGATTTACAACAAATTGTACGGCTCACATTAGTGTCAGTAATTTGAACTTAACGCCTGAGCATCTTATATAGGCCAGAAAGGAAAACCGAAATACATAAAGACTTTCCTGCATCTGCATTTTATGAAGTAGCAATTATTTTTTCCCTTACTCCAAGGTAAGAGCAGGTTAGTTGAAATTGCTGATTAAGATGAAGGGAAGTTAAACAATTAGGCAGCAAGTCAATTTTGAGGGTTAGGAAAGGCCTTTCTTGATACCCTGGAGAAAGGACAAGGAAGCAGCATTAGCAACGATTCTGCATCTTAGCAGAATTAAGACAACAAAGGGGAAATGCAATGCATAAAGAATAATTTGACTAATTTGAATACAAACTGGGTATTATAACTATTCATAATTATTAGGAAATTGTTAATGCTAATGTTCATTGTTAACGTTAATAGGAAATGTTAATTTTGTCATATGAGACAATGATATTGTGTTTATATAGAAAATGTTCTTATCATTCAGAGATGTCATATGACATATTTGGAGGCAAAACATCATGATATTATTTATCTAAAGCACTTCAGAAAATTAAAACACAAGAAGTAAAATGCAAGTGTATCATATACTTTTGCCTATTATAAATATTTGTTGGGGTACCTGGGTGGTTAAGCGTCCAACTCTCGATTTTGGCTCAGGTCATGATCTCTGGGTTGTGAGATCAAACCCCAAGTCAGGCTCTGCACTCAGTGTGGAGTCTGCTTGAGATTCACTCTCCCTTCCCTTCTGCCCTGCCTGCTCCTGCTCTTTCTCTATAATAAATAAATAAATCTTTAAGAAAAATATTTGTCTGCTGTGCAACTTCAGTCCATGAAAATGAGAGGAATTTTTGTCCCTGTCTCCCCATGCAACATATACCTAACTTCTGAGAACCACTGTGTCAGAATACAATCACGGTTTAGCTGAGAATGAAATGTGTCTTTAGGCTGCTAATAAACTGACACTATGTCATATAAGTGGATTTTTCTCTCATACGCAATATTAATCTTTATGATGAAATAGACTTCACGTTAAAAAATATATTTAATTTTTCAGGCAACTGGGTGCCTCAAGTGGCTCTCAGGGTCATGGGATGGAGCCCCACATGGAGCGTGGTTGGGATTCCCCTCTCCCTCTGCCCCTCCCATCCCTCTCTCTTTCCCTGCCTATCTTAATATATATATATATATATATATATATATATATATATATATATATATATATATATATATATAATATGTATTATATTTATTCTATATTTTATATATTTATATTATTATATTTGGAATGTCCCTATTCTTGAACATTGTATATCTCTCCTCTATATTTATATTTAGGTCTTGCTTTAATATCTTTTTATACTGTTTTATAATTCTCTACAAAATGGTCTTGCACTTCATTGTTATATTTATATCTAGGTGTGTTATTTTGTTGATATTGTTGGTGGTGGTAACAATTTTTATTTTTTAATATCCTATTTGATGCCAACATATAAATAGCGATCAACACACAGATGTAGATATATACATGCACCCAACATATTAGGTTGATCTTATACCTGGGAACCAGGCTAAGCTCTACTCTCTTTAGATTCTTTTGAGTTTCTACATAAACAATCATAGAATCTGTGAGTCTATCTAATTCTTAGATGTGTATTTCTCTTTCTGGTCTTCCTGCTCTGGCTAATGTCTTCATTACAATGTTGAATAAAAGCGGTAACAGCAGGAATTGTGTCCTGTTCTTAATTTTAGACAGAAATGTTTTCTAAAGTATATAAAATAAGTACATCTTTTTATCTGTTGTATGTATTTCACTTTCTTTAGGTATCCTTTATAGGCTAAGGAATGACCTTCTATATTTAATGTTAGAGCCTATATCACAAATTAATTAAATTACAGTGACCAGGAAATTGTTCTCCTTTAATCTACTCTACTACCATGGTGACTTACATCAATAATATTGCATTCCCTGAATACTCCAACTTGGTCAAACTGTTATTTCTGCTATACCTTAATGGATTTGATTTGCTAATATTTTATTTAGGATTATTGTACTGATGTCATGCAAGAAATTGGTCGAATGTTCCTTTCTCATATTATCTTTATCCAGTTTTGTCTTCAGAATTATACGATCCTCATCAAATGAGGTAGAGAATGTTTCTTTTTTATAAGTGGTTATAAGATTGGAATTTTCTGTTCCTGATATGTTTGTAGAACTCGCCAATAAAACTCGCTGAGTATTTTATGAGAGGGATAATTTTTGACCACTGATTCAACTTTTTAATGCCTCAGCTGCATCCTACAAGTTTTCAGATGTAATGTTTTTATTTTACAGTGTTAAGTATTTTCTAACCTCTCCTATAATCTCTTCTTCGAGCAAAAAGTTGGTTTAAAATGCTTTTAACTTCTAAACATACATTAGTTATCTGTTTTGTTACAGACTTGTAATTCAATTATATTGGTCAGAGAATGTGGTCTCCACACCAGATCTTAAATATTTGATGAAACTTGCTTTATGGATGGACATATTTTCCACTTTTATAAAAGCTCAATGTGTGCTTAAAAAGAATTCTCCTGCGGTTGACAGCAGTGTTCTGTAAACGTCCATTAAATTAAGCTTGTTGATTCTGTTTTTGTTTTATTTTGTTAAGTCTTCTATTTCCTTAATTATGTTTTGTCACTTGATCCATCAAATACTGAGAGAAGTGTGTTAAACTTTTAAAATATGATGGTGGATTTGTCTTGTTTCTTTTATAATTCTATTGGTTTTTACTTTATATAACTTGAAACTATGTTCATGGGGCATATACACTTACAATTATTATTATATTGCAATTATATATATTATATATTACATATATCAGGGGGTTGTGATTACTGATATATTTGCATTTATTTCAAATATTTTATTTTGTTCTTTTTATCTATGTTGTTTTAAATAATTCTTTCTCCCTTTTCTTGCCTTCTCCTGGAGTGATGGACTATATCCCTTCATTCCATATTTTCCTTTATCCTGCTTTGTAAGTCATAGTCTATTGTAGCCTTATAGTAAGCACCCCAGAGATGGCCATGTGCATATTTAACTTTTTTAAAAAAGTTTAAAGATAATCAGTGTTTTCATTCTCCTTCTGAATAATCCAAGTACCAAAAACGTTTCAACTCCAACCACCTTATATGCTTATAAGGTCTTATATGCTTATGTGGTCTTGTTGCTTGACTTATTCATGCTGTATATTTGTTTACGCTCACTCAGCTCCAAGGCTATTCTTTTCTACTGTGCTCTGTGCTGAGACTCCACAAACTGCATTTCCCAGACTTTCTTGCCTGCTAACTTCCTACTGGGCTGTTAAAAGGAAGGTGAAAGGTCAGGAGAGAAGAAAAAAGCATTCCTTCCAATTTCTCAGTTCTGGGCGGCGTTGCCCATCAGTACCTTTGTTGGTCCAGCCCTCAACTCTTCCCAGAAGTCCCAATAGAGCTTTGGCAGTTTCCCTCCAGCAGCCTCCAGGGGGCTCCCTCTGAGAAGTTCGGCTACAAATGGAAAAATGAGTAAGGGTGAAAATGCAAGGCGGGTTCCAAAATAAATATGGTGTTACAGTGACACCTTGTGGATACTGTCAGTATAGCACTGACCCATCTGAAAAGCAGCGTTAGATCTACAAAGATAGTAGGTACTTTGGTACTTAAAAAACAAACAAACCAAAAAACGTGTTTTAGTTAAACTAGAAAAATGAAAAACAAACATAGGACAATAGAAAGTACAAGTTGGTGAAATCATGTTTTTATTCCTCAAGTTGCACAACACTAAATCAACTCCTTTAAAAGACCAGATTTGCTTCAGTTCAGTTTACTATCATTTTTAATTTTTCAAGTTTTTCTTCAAACACATCAATAATCCTCATCCTCCTCTCATAATTAATTTTTCTTATTTATTATATACTTTTTGTAGTTGTGTTCTGTAAATTTCTACCTTTTTCATTAAAATTTTCAACTTGCCAAAAAGAAAAACTGAATTTTTAGAAATCTGTTCTAGAAAACTGTGTTTTTATGTGAGATGAAGACCCTGACATAATCATAGTTCATCTATGAATTTTTCTAATTTTTCTAAATTTTCCCTTTCTTAAATAACTTTCTGGTTTTTAAAACCATCTGCAACTATCATGTGTATGCTATCACTTCAACAGAATATTATCACTTCCATGTTTTAAAACTAAATTAGTATGGAAAGAAGTTTAGTAGGCCATATAACATTAGAAAACAAGATACTGGGTTTGAGAAGGCCTAAATTCAAGGCTAGCCTTTCCATTTGTTATAAGACCAGGGCAAGTTACCTAATTTCATTAGCCTCAGTATTAACATCTGATAAATGGGGATTACAACACGGCTCACAAATTTAACAATACTTAATAGGAAAATGTACATAAAATATTTATATATTGTAAAATATTGTACAGATTCAAGTAGTTCAGGTAACATGCATTATGCTCAGTATTTTTATTCACAAGAGTCTACTTATTTTAGAATTTTGTCTGGAAGAAATTTTAAGTAGCCCATTACATGCATCTGACAAATAATCATCACATAATTACTAAGAGTCTATTTTTTACAAGATACTCTGAGAGATATAAAGTCAAATAACTCCCAGTGACTGCCTTTAAAGTTTTATAATTTTTTGACAATTCATGTGCACCTGAAAACCTAAATTACAAAAGGAGATTTAACTAATCTTAAGGTGACATCACAAAAAAAGTGTTCAGCTGGATTTGGTAGAACATAGATGAGGAAGAACATTTAATGATGGGAAAAAAAATGCTGTGAACAAAGGAATACTTAGATTTTCCCTGTCTTAGCACTGCTACAGTATTTACTATTAATAAATGCTATTATGAATTTTTGGCTCTTAACTAATGTTCCTTTAACACATAGTTTTGGTTTCTGTTTAATTTAGGATTTCTGCATGAATGTTCAATGAAGCTTGGTCAATGACTTCTTTTTCTGTTCTAATACTGCATTGTTACCAATGTCACATTACCTTTTTAAAAATGAATTAGATAGTGTCTCATCTTTTTCCATGTTCTCTAATAGTTTGTATAAGATGAGAATAATCTGTTATTTCAAGATTTAGTATCGCATGCCATTTGATAGTGACAAAACTCTGCAATATCCACTTTCCTTTTGTGCAAGCAGCCCTAACAAGCACCAGCACCACTCCAAAGTGACTCTTGCCCTGGGGACAGGGAAAGATAACCACACACAGCAATTTGACAGCAGCCCCAGCAGTGGGCTGGGGGCAGACATTTGGTCTGACTTCAGGCCTCACTCACTAAGGAAAGTTTCTCAGGGGACAACACAGGGAGAGCACTCTGCAGTTTGGTGCTACTGCAGCTCTGACACATGCCTGGTGTGACCCAATTCAAACCCAAGGTGGCCCCAGTCTGGCCTATTAACAAAACAAGGACCAAACCCTGCCCACAACAGGCACAGAGAGCCACTGCAGACTGGACTGAAGAAAAATGCAGCTCAGCCACAACAGCATGGTACAGGCAATACATACAGGAAAATCACCAAGTGCTGGAGAACAGGGGACATGCCATAGCAGGACCTCTTCTTCACAAGGCCACTACTTTCAAGAGCAAGAGATGTAGCTGACTTTCCTAACACACAGAAACAGACACAAAGAATTAGACAAGATGAAGAGACAGAGGAATATGTCTCAAATGAAAGAAGAGAACAAAATCATAGCGAGAGAGCTAAATGAAACAGAGATAAGTAATATGCCAGATAGAGAATTTAACGTAATGGTTGTAGGGGTGCCTGGGTGGTTCAGTCAGTTAAGCGTCTGCCTTTGTCTCAGGTCATGATCCCAGAGTCCTGGGATCGAGTCCCACATTGGGCTCCTTGCTCAGCAAGAAGCCTGCTTCTCCCTCTGCCTCTGCCTACTGCTCCCCCTGCTGTGCTCGCTCTCTCTCTGTCAAGTAAATAAATAAAATCTTTCACAAATAAGTAAATAAAGTAATGGCCATAAAGATACTCAGTGGACTTGAGAAATGAGTGGAAGATCTCAGTGAGACGGTCACCAAAGAGACAGGAAATATAAAAAAGAACCAATCAATCAGAGATAAAGAACTTAATAACTGAAACCAAATGTACACTAGATGAAATACATAATAGACTAAAGGAAGCAGAAGAATGGATGACCAACCTGGAGAAGAGAGTAACAGAAAACAATCAAGCTGAACAGGAGGGAAAAAAAGACTAATAAAAAATGAGAATAGACTAAGGGAACTCCGTGATACTACCAAGCATAATAACATTTACATTATAGGAGTCCCAGAGGGAGAAGAGAGAGAAAAGGGGGCACAGAATGTATTTGAAGATATAATAGCTGAAAACTTCCTGAATCTGGGGAAGGAAACAGAAATCCAGATCCAGGAGGCATAGAGTCCCCAACAAAATCAACCCAAGGAGGTCCACACCAAGATACATAGTAACTAAAGTGGCAAAAAGTAGTGATAGAGATTTTAAAAACAGCAAGAGAAAAGAAAACCATTATATAAAAGGGAAATCCCATAAAGCTGTCAGCTGATTTTTCAGCAAAAACTTTGCAGGGCAGAAGAGAATAACATGATATATTCAAAGTGCTGAAAAGTAAAAATCTGCAGCCAAGACTATTCTATCCAGCAAGGTTATCATACAGAATACAAGGAGAGATGAAGACTTTCTCAGACAAACAAAAGTTAAAGGAATTCAGGGCCAGTAACCCAGCCTTACAAGAAGAGTTAAAGGGGATTCTTTGAGTGGAAAGGAAAGACCATAAGCAGGACTAAGAAAAGTAGGGATCAAAAAAGCAGTAAAATTAAGTATATCTATAAAAATCAAAGGATTTTTATACTCAAGGGATTCACTAAATAAAAGGATTTAAAGTATGACACCATATACCTAAAACATGTGGAGGAGAGGAGCAAAAATCTAGTGCTTTTAGAATGGATTCAAACTTAAGTGACCTTCAACTTAAGATGTTATATATAAACCTAATGGTAACCACAAATCAAAAACCAGTAATAGATATACCAAAAATAAAGAGAAAGGAATCCAATAATATCACTGAAGCAAGCCAGCAAGCCATGAGAAGAGAGCAAGAGAAGCAAGCAACACAGAAGAACTACAGAACAACAATACAGCCAAGTACATACCCATCAATAGTTACTTTGAATGTAAATGGATTAAATGCTCCATTCAAAAGACAGAGGGTGAAGGGCTCAGTTGGTTCAGCTCAGGTCATGATCTCAGTGTTGTAGGATCAAGCCCTCGGTTGGGCTCTGTGCTCAGTGCAAACAAAGCCTGCTTCTCTCTCTCCCTATGCCCCTCCCCCCACCTATGCTCTATGAATGAATGAATGAATGAATGAATGAATAAATAAATAAAATCTTTCAAAAAAATACACAGAGTAACAGAATGCATAAAAAAGCAAGAGCCATCTATATGCTGCCTACAAAAGACACATTTCAGATCTAAAGACACATGAATATTGAAAACAAAGGGATGGAAAAGCATTTATCAGGCAAATGGAAGTGGAAAGAAAGCTGGGGTAGCCATACTGATACGGGACAAAATAGACTTTAAAACAAAGACTACAAGAGACAAAGAAGGACACTATATAATCGTAAAGGGAAAAATCCAACAAGAAGATATAACAATTGTAAATATTTATGCAGCCAAGATGGGAGCACCCAAATACATTAAGCAGCTAATAACAAACCTTAAGGAAGTAGTCAATAGTAACACAATAATAGTAGGGAACTTTAATACCTTATTTACTCAATAGACAGAACATCCGAACAGAAAATCAATAAGGAAACGGTGGCTTTGAATGACACATTAGACCAGATGGTTCTAACATATATTCAGAACATTCCATCCTAAAACTGTAGAATACACATTTTTTTCAAGTGCACATGGAACATTCTCCAGAATAGATCATGTGTTAAGCCACAAAACAAGTCTCAACAAATTCAGAAAGATTGAAGTCATACCATAATCTTTTCTGACCACAACACTATGAAACTAGAAGTCAACCACAAGAAAAAATCTGGAAAGACCACAAATGCATCCAGGTTAAATAACACGCTACTAAACAGTGAATTCTTGGTAAACCAAGAAATCAGAGAGGATGGAAACAAATGTAAATGAAAACACAATGGTCCAAAATCTTTAGGATGCAACAAAAGTTGTTCTAAGAAGGAAGTTTATAACAAAACAGGCCTACCTCAAAAAGTAAGAAAAATCTAAAATAAACATCTTAACCTAAAAAAAAACAACAACAAACAACCTAACGTGACATCTAAAGGAGCTAGAAAAAGAACAAACAAAACTCCAAGCCAGTAGAAGGAAGGAAATAAAAACATTAGAGCAGAAATAAACAAAATAGAAAATGAAAAAAAACAATAGGACAGTGAAACCAGGTGCTGGTTCTTTGAAAAGATCAACAAAATTGATAAACTTATAGCCAAATTCATCAAAAGAGAGAGAGAGAAAGAGAATGGACTCAGATAAACAAAATCAGAAAAGAAAGGGAAGTAACAACCAACATCACAGAAATACAAAGGATTATGAGAATATTATGAAAAATTATGTTCCAAAAGAACTGGACAACTTAGAAGAAATGGATAAATTCCTAAAAACGTATAACCTCCCAAAACTGGGTCAGGAAGAAATAGAAAATTTGAACAGATTGATTATCAGCATTGAAGATGAATCAGTAATCAAAAAACTCCCAATGAACAAAAGTCTTTGACTTCACAGGTAAATTATACCAAACATTTAAAGAAGAGCTAATGTCTATTCTTCTCAAACTACTCCAAAAAACAGAAGAGGAAGGAAAGCTTCCAAATTCATTTTATAAGGCCAATATTACCCTGATACCAAAACTGCATAAAGACACTACAAAAACAGAAGAACTACAGGCCAATATCTCTGATGAACATAGATGTAAAACTCCTCAACAAAACACTAGCATAACCAAACCCAACAATACATTAAAAAATTATTTACCATGATCAAGTAGAATTTACTCCCTGGTTACAAGGGTAGTTCAATATTCATAAATCAATCAACGTGATGCACCACATTAATAAAAGAAAGGATAAGAACCATATGATCATTTCAAAAGATTCAGAAAGAGCATTTGACAAAGGACAACATTCATTTATGATTAAAAAAAAACCTTAACAAAGCAGATTTAGAGGGAAAATACCTCAACATAATAAAAGCCATATGTGAAAAACCCACAGTGAACATCATACTCAATGGTGAAAAGTGGAGAGCTTTTCCCCTAAGATTGAGAGCATGATAAAAAACTTCTGCACAGCAAAGGAAACAATCAACAGGCAACCTACTGAATGGGAGAAGATATTTTCAAAAAGCATATCAGATAAAGGGTTAGTATCCAAAATATATAGAGAATGTATAAAACTCAACACCCAAAAAATAAATTATTCAATTAAAAAATGAGCAGAAAGTATGAACAGACATTTCTCCGTAGAAGACACACAGATGGTCAACAGACACATACAAAAGATACTAACCATTGCTCACCATCAGGGAAATGCAAATCAAAATTACAATGAGATATCATCTCACACCTGTTAGAATGGCTAAAATCAAAAACACAAGGGAAAAAAAACACAAGAAATAACAGGTGTTGGTGAGGATGTGGAGAAAAAGGAAGCTTCTTGCACTGTTGGTGGGAATGTAAACTGTTGCAGCCACTATGGAAAACAGTATGGAGGTTCTTCAAAAAGTAAAATATGGAACTACCACATGATCCAGTAATTCTACTTCTGGGTATTTACTCAAATACAAAAACACAAATTCAGAACAATATTTGCACCCCTATGTTTACTGCAGCGTTATTTACAATAGCCAAGATATGGAAGCAGCCCAAGTGTCCATGAATTGACGAATGGATAAAAAAAGATAGACACACACACATATATATACATATATATGTATGTGTATTACTCAGCTATAAAAAATAATGAAATCAGGGCACCTGGGTGACTCAGTCAGTTAAGCATCTGCCTTCAGCTCAGGTCATCATCCCAGGGTTCTGGGATTGAGTCCTGCATCAGGCTTCATGCTCAGTGGGGAGTCTGCTTCTCCCTCTCCCTCTGCCTCTCCCCACTGGCTTGTGCTCTCTCTCACTCACTCTCTCTCTCTCAAATAAATAAATAAATTCTTAAAAAAAAAAAAAAAAGAATAAAATCTTGCCAGAGAGCTGGACAGTATAATGCTAGGTGAAATAAGACATTCAGAGAAAGTCAAATACCATGATTTCACTCATTTGTGAAATTTAAGAGACAAAATAAATGAACAAAGAAAAAAAGAGACAAACCAAAAAAGAGTCTTAACTATAGAGAACACACTGATGGTTACCAGAGGCGAGGTGGGGGGTGGGGGGAAGGGTGAAATAGGTGAAGGGGATTAAGAGTACACTTACCGTGATGAGCACTGAGTAATGTACAGAATTGCTGAATCACTATATTTTACACCTGAAACTAATATAACATTGTACATTCATTACACTGGAATTTAAAAAAAAATAAAATTTAAAATAAAATTTTAAAAATCTTTCTTAATTTTAAAATGAAGATAGAATGTTATCCACAGACCAGTGAGAAAAAAAGAGCTGTATTTCAATTATCCCATGATGATCAAAGATTGGTAGATATGCAAAATTTTAGAAAATACATCTGATTTAAGGAAAGATTTCCAACAACAAATGACTATGAACAGAGTCATCAAGATAAGAGCCTATGAAGAAGAGAGGAAAAGAGTAATAATGTGCAATAAATCTTCCAAGTAACTATCTTCAAATACAGTTAAATTTAAATTAATAATGATAAACTGAGGATACGGAAAATAAATGGAAACAAGGAGCACTGAAAAAGAAGAGACACAATGCCAGAGATATTCTAACAACAGTCATGAACAGAAAGCACTAAAGGTGCTCTGCAATTCCTTGTAGCTGGTGGTTGGGATAGGAAAGAAATAAAGGCATTACAAATGGGACCAGAGGAGCCTGGTTGAGAGCAAGGATGACAAATTATTCTAAAGATCTCATCGTACTGGGCAGAGCAGTGAGGAAAGTGAGCATTCTAGTGGGAGAAAGATTGGTTATCATGTTTCGAATAATAGAAGAGAAATAGATGTCTAATTATAAGTGCTGAAACTTGAAAAGTAGAGTGGAATTTACAAATTAATCAGGGGGAAAGAAACAGTAAACACCTGAGTAAAAATAAATCATAAAGAATTATGGAAGAGATATCAAGAATATTGGTCACAACATAACACTCCTGCAAATACTGAGGCACCTGGGTGGCTCAGTCAGTTAACCAACCATCTGTCTTCCACTCAGGTCATGATCCCAGGGTCCTGGGATCCAGCCCCCCATCCAGCTCCCTGCTCACCGGGGAGTCTGCTTCTCCCTCTCCTTTTGCTGCTCCCCTCCCCCCACCCCTCGGTGGTGCTCTCTTGCTCTGGCTCTCTTGCAAATGAATAAATAAATAAATAAAATCTAAAAAAATAATAATAATAAGCCTACAAATACTATCAGGAAAGACACTCAGCCAGATTCAGTTGAAACAAAACCTGGCTGCAGGATGTTGATAAGAAAAAAACTAGAAACTGGGTAAAGAGAGGCTGAAAATAAAAGGACGGGCAGAAAGATACCAGAAAAATATATATTAAGTAAAACAGGGACAGGACAGGCAATATTACTATTAGGAAAGATTAAAGTTAAAAGTGATACAGTGATAGGTTATGTGTATGTATGTAAATACCGATATAAATATACTTACAGACAAAGACTGATACACAAATTCTTACAACTTGTAAAAAATTTCCAGTGTGAAAAATGTCAAAGAGTAGAAGTTGAAATTTTCACAAAGCAAGAAATAGAAACAGCCTACAAACATTAAACAATGTTTAAACTCTACTAGTCAAGGAAATACAAAGTAAACTATCAACAAAACATCAATTCACTCCCATCAGATTTACAAAACAGAACAGTAGCACATTTCCATCAGGGATCTATGAAAGCAGGTTTTTGTTTTTGTAGGGTTTTTTTCCTAACACTGTGAGTAGAAATATGAACCACTACAACTTTTCTAGAAATCTGTCCGGCAAATTTCTTAAAATTTGAAATAGCCTTTGATCCTGCAATCCCACTTCTGGGAATCTCTCTCGTAGAAAGAGCATTAGAAGGTAAGAATATATCTACAGAAATGTTTATCACTACATCACATGTTAAGGCAAAGAAAGTGAATAAAGGAATGGTGCATAAAATATAGTATATCCACACCATGGAATATTATATAGTTATTTTATTTTTTGTTTTTTAAAAAGATTTTATTTTTAAATCCCTCTATCCCTACAGACAGATTGCTTCACAGCTCCTTTAAAGTTAATTTGGAGCTACAAATATAAATAGTTACAATCCATTTAAAGAAAAATTTTCTTCTCAAATAAAAGCTGAAATCAGGACAATGTCCTCATAATTTTTTTACGTGGTAAATGGGCATAGAGACTAATCCATGAAGAAGTATACATTTGTCAAAATAAAAACTATATATTTAAAAATGGTGGTTTTACTGTTTGTAAATTATACCTCAATAAACCTGAATTTATAAAATGAAAGTCTTATCTATATTTTTAAAATAAGTAATCCTAATTTATAGATTAATTCCTAGGTCTAATGTAGGTTTATTTTTTTAACAGATATATAATTAAAATAACTCACCAAAACCTAAAAAATAAAATTTTGCTATAGAAATATTCTCTGCTTGGGGCGCCTGGGTGGCACAGCGGTTAAGCGTCTGCCTTCGGCTCAGGGCGTGATCCCGGCGTTATGGGATCGAGCCCCACATCAGGCTCCTCCGCTATGAGCCTGCTTCTTCCTCTCCCACTCCCCCTACTTGTGTTCCCTCTCTCACTGGCTGTCTCTATCTCTGTCGAATAAATAAATAAAATCTTTAAAAAAAAAAAAAAGTTAAAAAAAAAAAAGAAATATTCTCTGCTTTTTATGGAGGATGCTTCTATGCCATAAGTAACATTTAACACTGACTCAGAAGTATGAAAACTTTATAGATGCAGTAACTCAGTGGTCTCCTTATGTGCCCTGAGAGTCTGTCGGTGGATTTACCTTCAGAATAACAATAAAATAGATGTAACAATTACAGACAACCATTTCTACTTATACCATATTCTTAAAAGCAAGCAAACATTTTCTAGATGTCCCCTACATGACTTTCCTTTCAAATTTATTGCCAGAATTAGGTCATATGCTCTTTTTCTAAAAATTATGATTAAAAAATGCATATAGGCAAAAGACAAGGGTGCCCACTCTCAACACTCCTAGTGAATTAACATAGTACTGAAAGCCCTAGCTAGAGCAATCAGGCAAGAAAAAGAAGTATAGTGTATTAGAATTGGAAAGGAAGAGTAAAATTGTCTCTATTTGCCGATGATGTGATTTTATATATATAAAATCCTAAAGACTCAACCCAAAAATGGTTGGATCTATGCAATGAATTCAGTAAAGTTGCATGATACAAAATTAACATACAAAAATCAGTAGCGTTTCTGTAGACTAACAACAGATTTTCTGAAAAAGAAATAAATCTATATATACCATTTGCAATAGCATCGAAAACAAAAAAACACTTAGGATAAATTTAACTACAGAGGTGAAAGGTATCTACTCTGAAGACAAAAGATTGATGAAAGAAATTGAAGGAGACACAAATAAATGGGAAAGAATCCCATGTTCATGGATTGGAAGAATTAATGCTGTTAAAATAGCAATATTATCAAAATCCATGTATAGATTCAATGCAATCCCTATCAAGATTCCAATGGCATTTTTTATAAAATATGTACAGAACCACAAAAGACCCTGAATAGCCAAAGAAATTCCGAGAAAGAACAAAGCAGGAGGCGTCACACTTCCTGATTTAAAGCTATACTATGAAGCTTTAATCATCAAAACAGTATGGTGGTGGTATAAAACTGACAAATCGACCAACAGAGCAGAAATAAATCCAGGCATACACTAGTCAACTAATATTTGACAAGGGAGCCAAGAATATTCAAAGGAGAAAAGACAGTCTCTTCAATAAATGGTGCTGAGATAACTGGATATTTACATGTAACAGAATGAAACTGGACCGAGACCTTACACTACTCAACAAAAATTTATTCAAAATGGATTAAAGACTTACATGTAAAGACCTGAGACCACGAAACTCTTAGAAGAAAACATTGGAATAAAGCTCCTGACATGGGTCTTGGTAATGAATTTTTGGATATGACACCTAAAACAGGAGAAACATGCTCCCGGCTGAACACGGAGCCCAATGCAGGACTCAATCTCACGACCCTGGGACCATGACCTGAGCCGAAGGCAGACTCTTAATGACTGAGCCACCCAGGCGCCCCAGGCAGAGGTCTTGAAATCATGAGGTAACACACCCAGATTAGAGTTAAAAGAAAGTTGAGACCTTAATCCAGCAAATGTTATTGCTCATTTCTTCCTGACACGTTAGACGTGGGCTTAATCCAACTGCAGGAAATGGGGAAACAACTGCAGTTACTGAGCTAAAGTGTTTCTTTCCCCCTTTATTTGAGGAAAGAAGTACCCCCTGGATGCTCTATGGAGTACTTTATTTTTTTATTAAAGTACAGTTGATACACAATGTTACATTAGTTTCAGGTGTACAACACAGCAATTGGGTGACTCTATGCATTATGCTGTGCTCACCACAAGCGTAGCTACCATCTGCCACCAGACAACACTGCTACGGTACCATTGACTCTATTCCCTCTGCTATGCCTTTCATCCCTGTGACATATTCACTCCATAAATGGAATCTACACAGTACTTTATATTAAATTTTTTCCAGGATCAAAGAGAGAGTCGACCTGCCTTTTGTTTTGAAAACAGAATAAACATGGATTGGGGAGGGTATACCTCAAAAGAATGAGATCCTCTCTGAGAAGCATTTTCAGATAATCACAACTTTAATTGGAAAGAGTGAATTATTTGCATCAGGCTAGGATTGTGCCTTTAAGATCTTGGGCCAGTCACTTACCTTTCCCCACCTTCTCCTACTTTCATCTTTTTCATGAAACAGCATAGTTGGAGATGATGGCAAAGGTGTCTGTGATTGCAGTGACTTGCCAAAATGACTATGACCCATATCCTATCTATAAACCTCGCATAGCTCTTTTCCTAACCCATGCTGCTGCCACTCCCCTCAGCCATTGTGGTGTGGCTGCCTAATTCCCACAGTCTTTTTCTAGCACTTAGAAAATTAAGACAAATAAGAGTATTCTAGTTCCCCACACTGCCCGTAGCAGTTAGGAACCCCTCTCCTTAAAAAAAAAAAAAATCATTTATTTTGAGAGAGAGAGAGAGAGAGAGAGAGAGTACAAGCGGGGGTGGGGCAGAGGGAGAGGAAGAGAGAAGAATCCCATGCAGATTCCCCATTGAGCACAGAGCCCAACTCAGGGTTCCAGAGATCATGACCTGAACTGAAATCAAAAGTCAGTAACTCAACCGACTAAGCCACCCAGGCACCTCAGGAACCCCTCTTCTAACTGCATAGCTTGGGTGTTCTGTTGCTGAGTTTTTCTAAATAGGGGATTGCAATGTCCATATCTAGGGGATTGCAATGTCCATATCTAGGACTCTATGATTTGAGGGTATAAGGATGAGTTCTTATTCCACAGAGGTTTTCATTGGGTTCAAAACAAAGCAGACATAAGGAACAAACTCGATTTCTCTAGGTTATATTTAGAAGTGAACGAAATAACTAAGCATCACTCTGATGATATGTGCGGTCATGCCCAAGGCTGACACTTAATGACCTTTGGAGGGGTTTTCCACCTCTAAAAATTCTTTTCCTACAGTCCCTCCTCTGCCCTAATTCCTCAGGAAGCAATACAATGAGGGAAAAAGTTGTGAGTTTGACTTAATATCTTTGTAATTTTTCGTATCTTAAAACACCCATGATTTCGAGTTAGGTAGATCAGAGGTCAGAGACATGGTATGTAACTTTGGGAAAGTTACTTATGCCTCAATTTCCTTGTCTACAAAATGTGGATAATTGCATCTCCTTTTGAAGGTGATGTTCTCTAAGTGCAATACCAGAAGGAAGTATCTAGTACAACATTTGGCAAGAACTCCAAAAAGTTGCTAATTTCTCCCTCCACCTTCACCCCTTCCTTTGGAATGAGTGTCAAAACCATAAAAGTAAATTGCTTGTATTCACTTCTGTTTTTGTAGAGTTCCTACTGAGTAATTTTTCCTGATTTTGGGGGGATTTGAAAATTTTCAGCCTATGAATAAAGGAACCCATGTTACATGGATAAACATCTAAAAGCTGGCTTTGCATCCAGTTTTGTCATTGAACAGGCCCACTAGCTACTACTACACAGGATGAGATTGATAAGTCAAGGTTGCACAATGTTCTTTTTGGTCCTCTTACTGGACTACAGTGAAGACTCTGAAGAAGCCATTCTACACATCAGGTCCTATCCCAGGGAGGTCATCACTCCTCAGTGTGACTCAGCCACTGCTACCCATAGCTCTATCTTAAAAGCAGCAAATTATTTGCTAAGGTGCTAGTCTCCCAGAGTCATAGCCGGAATCTTAGATGGGTTTTTAGTAGTGGTTGGCAAACTACTACTCAAGGGCTAAATCTGGCCCACTGCCTGTTTTTGTATCACAGGGACCTAAGAATGATATGTACATATTTTAATAGTTGAAAAAATAAAATGAAGAATAATGTTTTATGATGTATGAAAATTATATGAAATTCAAATGTCAGTGTTTGTAAATAAAATTGCATTGAAACACACCCATTCATTTATGTATTGTCTATGGATGCTTGCACGCTACAATGGTAGAATTGAGTAGTTGCCACAGAGACTGTATAGCCCGCAAAGCCTATCATGTTTACTATCTGGCCCTTGACAAAGTTTGCTGTCCCCTAGTGTGGAGCACAGACTCCAGAGCCAAGATGGTCTGGCTGCCTAGCTCAGCTCTGTGTTCCTTCCACTTGGGCAAATTCTCTCATCTACTCTGTTTCCTCAACTGTATAATGAGGATGATAATACCATCTATTTCATGGGATTCTATGAGAATTAAGTGAATATGTAAAGTGCTTAGAGGAGGGTCTGGCACATATTAAGTACTATATGTGTCTGGTGTTATTATTAGTTGCCACAATTTTTTTCATAAACAAAAGCAAGAGTAGCTTACCAATTTGTTAGCAATAATTGTAAGAATTTCACCTGCAGCACTCCATTAAATTTAATTCTTTAGCAGTAGAGTAGAAGATGTCTAAAGATGACTGAAATGACAATTAGCATAGTTGCTTATCCATAAAACTCATTATGCATACTTACAAACATTTTATATGCTATATGCTCTTTCAAACTTGAGTTTTGAGAGAGCTTACACTCAACTTTGAGTTCAGTGCTCCCTATCTACTCTTATAGTCAATTACCTCTTTCTGAAGAAACAGACTTCAAAGCAGACTTCAAAGTAACAGAATAGAGGGCCCCCAAATAAATCCATGCATATGCAATTAACCAATCTCCCACAAGAATGCCAAAAATACACAACTGAGAAAAGATAATCTCTTCAACAAATGGTGTTGGGAAAACCAGATATCCACACACAAAAGAATAAAATTGGACTCTTATATTATACATAAAAATCAACTCAAAATGGATTAGACTTAATATAAGACTGAAAACTGTGAAACTCCTAGAAGAAAACATAGGGGAAAATCTTCATGACATTGGACTTGGCAATAACTTCGTGGCATGACAACAAAGGCACAGGCAACAAAAACAAAAACAAGTAGGACTTCATCATACTAAAAAGCTTCTGCACAGCAAGGAAACAACAGAATGAAAAGGCAAATGATGGAATGGGAGAAAAAAATTTGCAAACCATATACCTGATAAGGAGTTAGTCTGCAAAATATATAAGGAACTCCCACAACTCAACAGCAAAAAAATAATAACCCAATTTTATATGTGCTAAAGAAGCCAAGAGAAACATGAAAAGATGCTCGACATCACTGATCATCAGGGAAATGCAAATCAAAACCACAATGAGATCACCTCACACCTGTCAGAATGGCTAAAACAAAAAACGGAAGAAACAGGGGTATCTGAGTGGCTCAGTCAGTTAAGTGTCCAGCTCTTGATTTCAGCTCAGCTCATGATCTCAGGGTCATGAGATCGAGCTCTGTGTCGGGCTTCATGCTTAAGATTCTCCCTCTCCCTCTGCCCCTACTTCCCTGCTTGTGCGTGTTCTCTCTCAAAACAAAAACAAAAACAAAAACACAAGAAACAACGAGTGCTAGTAAGGATGTGGAGAAAAAAAAACACCCTCTTCCACTGTTGGTAGGAATGCAAGAAAAAGATATTTGCACCCCTTGTTTATTGCAGCATTATTTACAATAGCCAAATTATTGAAGCAACCCTAGTATCCATAAAAGGATGAATGGATAAAGAAGAAGTGAGATATAGATATAGATATAGATATAGATATAGATATAGATATAGATATAGATATAGATATACATATACATATACATATACATATACATATATAGTGGAATATTACTCAACCATAAAAGAGAACCAAATCTTGCCATTTGCAATGACATGGATGGAGCTATAGAGTATTATGCTAGGCAAAATAAGTCAGTGAGAGAAAGACAAATACCATATGATTTCACTCCTATGTGGAATTTAAGAAACAAAAGAACAAAGAAAAAAAGAGACAAACCAAAAAATGGAATCTTAAGTATAGAGAATAAACTGATGGTTACCAGAGGGGACATGGGGGGTTGGATGAAATAGGTGAAGGAGATTAAGAGTACACTTATCCTGCTGAACACTGAGTTATGTATAGATTGCTGAATCACTATATTGTACACCTGACACTAATATAAACTAATTTAACTATCCTGGAATTAAAAGTTTTAAAAACATTTAATAGGCTAAAGAATTAAATATTTCTCCAAAGAAGATATACAAATGGCCAACAAGTATATGAAAACATGTTCAATGTTCTTAATTAACAGGAAATGCAAATCAAAATCATACTGAGATATCACTTCACACCTGTCAGAGTAACTATTATAAAAAAAAAAAAACAGACAATAAACATTGGTAAGTATGTGGAAAAATTGGAACTCTTGCACATTGTTGGTTTCCATGGGTAGCCACCATGGAAAATGGTATAGAGGTTCCTCAATCAAATTAAATTAAAATTTGAAATAAAACTACCATATGATCCAGCAGTCCCACTTCTGGGCATATATGCAAAAGAACTGAAAATGAGATCTCAAAGAGCTATTTACAGAACCATGTTCACTGGAGCATTATTCACAAAAACTAAGGTGCAGAAGCAACCCAAATGTCTATCTGTGGATGAATGGACTAAAAATGTGGCATATACACACAATGGAATTTTATCTAGATTTAAGAAGGAAATCTTGTCAAATGCTACAACATGGATGAATTTCAGGTACATTATGTCAAATGAAATAAGCCAATCACAAAAAGACAAATACTGCATTATTGTAATTATATGAGGTATCTGAAGTAAGCAAGCTCATAGAAACACAAAGTAGAATACTGGTTGCTAGGGCCTAGAGGGAGAAGTAAATAGGAAGTAGCTATCAAGGGATTCAAGGGATATAGATTTTCAGTCAGGCAAGACGAAAAGTCCTGGAGACCTGCTATACCACATTGTACATATAGTCAACAATACCGCATTGCACTCTTAAAAATTTAAGAGGGTAGAACTCATGTTTATTGTTCTTACCACAAAAAAGAAAAAAAAAATTAGTAGGAAAAAAAAACCCCACGGAGGTCAAAGGACTCATAAAAATGTCTAATCTACCTTGATAATTGCTTTGGTATTTGAAAACAGTAATCTACTTCCTAAATCAAACATAAAACAGGTAATCTATAGTTTATTTGATATGTAACAACAGGGACTATTAAAATTGTTCTCACAATTCAGGACTTTCATTTTTGGAGTCTGATTATCCAAAATGAGGACCTGGAAGGGAGTTACGCATAAGAGGAAAACAATGACCCTAGTGGGAACACAGCCCAGGAACTTGGAATGGAGGAGCCCTGTCCCCCATGGTGAACAAGCACACCACCACACTCTGCAGGTGCTCCCATATTTGTTCAAGGCTGATGACTCAATTTTTCTGTGCAACCGCCATAGCAAATACTGTGAATGTTGCTCATCAATGCATTTCTTAAACCTATAACATTCAGAAAAAAAAATCTTTTATGACTGAAATGACATGAAACAAAACCAAACGAAAATCTCACACCTGAATGGCTCCCATCAGACTGTTCAACCAGGTGAAAAAGAAAAATGTATGAAGAGAACTATTTTCTCAAACTATCTAGGGAAATAGTTCAAACCTCTCACCTCCTGAATAAATACTGACCAGCACACTCTTAGCTCTAAACTTTTCTTGTATAAAAAGGAGCTGAGTAATTTTGGATAGAGCGGTTGTTTTGCCTGAATCATTGAGATAATTCAAACAACTCATTTTCTAAGAACCTGGGCGGGGTTGCCCTGCCACTAAATGCCCTCTGTCCTGCCCCGCACCATCACGCCCAGCTTAACCAGGAGTTGACCGTATCCCCTAGCAAGGAAACACCCCGGTGCCGTTCAGTAAAATGTGCAACCGCAAGTCAAACGCTCTTTCGCACTCAGTTCCTGAAGTTTTTTCCTGTTTTCCAAGGGCGTTTTCATATTTTGATTTTTCAACGTCTCCTTCCCTTATAGGCATCTAAGAGCTGCCCTACCGCATTCAGCCCCTTCCTCACAAAACCGCACCCAACCTAGAGCCGGGCGCCCCTGACTAAGAAAGTTGTTTAAAATGTTTAAAAGTATCAGACTAGAGCCGACTAGGAAGAAATAAAAATTCCCCGGGGCACCGTACTGGTGTTGGAATGTGCCATTCGTGTCGCGGGGAGGAAGGTCACCGGTGAGCGCGGCGTCGCAGGTCCCAGGCGCTTGCGGGAGCCGGGCTTGCGCACGACCTGAGCCGCGTGAGCGCAGAGGCACGCTGTGCGCACGCAGGGGGCCGAGGCCCCAGCGCAGCGCCGGGCAGAAGGCGGCTCGGGCGCGCGACCCCCGCCGCCCGCGTGGTGCGCTCCGGGGCGGCCCCGGCGGGAGGGCGGCGGCGACGGCGGCTGCGACGGCGGCGGCGGCGCAGTCTGCACCATGTCTTACCCGGGGCACCCTGGCGCCGGCGGCGGGTACTACCCAGGAGGGGTAAGTGCAGCCCGCGCGGGCTCGCGGCCCGGGCGCGACCGTGGGACGCCGTGGACGCCGAGAGGCCACACTGGGCTGCTCCGCCGGGGCGGCTCCCCGGGCGCCTCCAGCCCCCGGCTTCTCTGTGCCCGCTTGCCTCGCCCCAGGCCCCTGCCCTTCGGCCTCATCCTCGGGCTCTCTCCTTCTGCCCGTCCCTTCGCCCTGCGGGTGGCTGCGTGGGGCCAAGGCGCGGGTGGGTTTTGACCCAAGAAGCCCACCCTGTGCCAGGGATGCGCGGCGTGAAATTGTGCGAATTGGATATTGGCTTTCTCCCCCTCCCGGTTTCCCCTGAGAGCAACAGCCATTTTAATCTCGAATGGTCCGGAGATCCACCTCCCCTCTTTAAAAGCAAGTGAGAGAAAAAAAAAAAGTGTGTGGGGGGGGGGAAAGCCCTCCGGGAAGAAGGCCACCTCGCCAGGCGCCCGGGATGCGCGTCGTCGTGGGAACTGTTTCCGAGACGGAATGTTCCTTCGCCGCGCCTCCCCGCCCCGGTGCTCGCCGCCAAATAATCCAACTGAGACACCTAAGCCCGGCCTTGGCTACACCTGTCTCAAAACGCTTTGAAAAATACCATAAATGCAATGAAAGTGAAAGGAAAACAATTTCGAGCCTTGCTCTTAAGTTGCTTGCCTAGGTTGCGTTTAATCAGTAACCTGCAGGCTAGTAGGGATTTTTAAAGTTGCTTCACTTAAGCAGATGTCACTTTCAGGGCAACTTATTTTGGTCCAAGCTGCCAGTTTTTAAATTCAGCTGGGGTGAGAATGGAAGAAAGGGAACGATTGCAGTTAAAGAGGTGAACCATCCGTGTGAAGGGCAGGCAGTTGCCTGGCTTTGCACAAAAGCATTCAGTGGTGAAAGAATAAAACTGGATTCAGCGGAATGATGCTTTTGTGTTGTTTTACAGTATGGAGGGGCCCCCGGAGGACCTACGTTTCCCGGACAGACTCAGGATCCGCTCTATGGTTATTTTGCTGCTGTTGCTGGACAGGTTAGCTTTTTCCCTTAATATTAAAGAATTGCCAGAGTC
Organism: Ursus arctos; assembly: GCF_023065955.2. Classification (NCBI taxonomy): domain Eukaryota; kingdom Metazoa; phylum Chordata; class Mammalia; order Carnivora; family Ursidae; genus Ursus; species Ursus arctos. The sequence goes on along the minus strand of NW_026622985.1, from coordinate 29,867,034 downwards.
TAGGTTTGTATTAGCCATTGTTAGGGATAGAAAAAAGAACTTTTCCTCTGGAAAATAATCCCTTTGCTTCTTTAAAAGAAAAAAGAGAGAAGAAAGTATAGTCACTTATTTCTGAATATTCAGAACAAATTAGGACTGTTACCTGTATTTATGTTAGTTCATTTCAAAACTAAATTTGTGATTGAATTAGGGTCAGATTGAATAGGACTAGGGGGCTGCAAATATACGGCGAAGATTGGTAAAGTAGAAAGATGTTTTTAGAACTATGAATTATCGGGGTCCGTGGTGGTTTACAAAGAAGAAATTCCAGATCTGGTGAACACAAACCTTGTTCGTACAACTTAAAGACATACAGCAGTAATAATGTAGTCAGATTCTAATGGACACTTTTTGGGGGTTGAATTTGATTGTGAATCAATTACCCCTTAGGAAATAGGTACTTACGTTGAAAACTTACCGGCTTCAAAATAGGAAAGTTACTACTCCTTAGTATCAGGAAGTTAATCTTGTAAACACTTCAGTTTCTCTTTGATGCCAATGCTGTGGTAGGTCCCCTCTTCCATGTCCTTATAAGGTGTGGTGCCCTTTGACCGAGACAGAATGAACGTTCGCTCCCAGAGGCCTTTCAGTTCTCCACCTTGAGTCGTAGGACAGGTGGTGATGGACATTGAGGGAGGACACTTTGCTAGCTCCCCAGGCCACGGTGTATGGTAAATCCACTGCTGGTATCACCCAGAGCTGTCCAGAAGCGATGTTTGCCCTTATGAATGCCATTTAACGCTTTCTGTTGATTAAAAGCAAGAAATAACACAATCTTCATATGAAGATGCTGTCAAATATTATGGGATAAAAACCCAAGACCATCTTTCAGAATAGCATTCTAAGAAATATAGTTCAAGAAATTGAGTGGAAACTTGAGCCTAAATTCCCTTTACGTATCTGCTTCATCTGTTAATGATCTGTATCTTTGAAACCACAAGACAGGGCAAAGCTCAAGACTTGAGTTCTTGGATTGCCTTGCCTCTAGCCCTGTAAGTGAACCCACCTGCTTAGCTTGCAGCGGCCCTGGCCTACTTCAGCATATCCATTGTCTTTCAGATTATTGATCCTGCTCCTCACTTAGAATTTACAGTACGCTTGGACTTGAGGATTTGGGTATTTTATTTTTAAATCCCTAAAAATAACATCTATCTGATTCTGAACTTGGTCAGCCGATGAATAGGCCCTAGGAACCTGTATCTTGCAGATATAATGGTGGTTCTGGAAAGCCATTCACCGCCTCATAACCAAGGGGATTACGAAGGCCTCTCTTTGTTTCATCCAAGCGTTTTATTTACAGATATCAGCTGTGTACCCTGCTATGCCCTCCCACCCCCCCAAACCAAAAGCTAGAAACAGGAATAAGACTTTTAAGTAACTATATAAATAATTTTAAGTGCTTAACAGGCAGTTTCCTAACTCAGACTAAAAGAAGAGTAGTTCAAGACAGAAACTAGTTTTATTCATACATTAAAAAATATTTTATGTATCAGTGGAAGAAACTGAATTCACCTCAGTGTTTTATTAAAAAGAGGAAACTTGTACTTGAAAATTTAATGCCAAACCAATTGAGGAACTTAGAGGAAATGATGAGAAGATATTGGTAATACTAAAGTGTAGGCGTAAGTGGGCTTTGGGATTTTGTGAATTCTCATGTGATAATTATTTAAAATAGAGTCTGAAATGAATGCCAACTTTACTTAGGTATCAAGAAATGTACTTTTTGTTTATGGCCCTAATTATGCATTTGTGGAAGAGGACTTAACAATTTGTTTTTCTTTCATCATTAAATTATTTTTGAAAGTAGAGTCGGGAAAAGAATGCCTATTTTTGGAAGGCATTCCTTTAAAAAAAAAGTCTTGTGCATGAAAATGCTCATTTTCTTTGTCATTATTGCTGAAATAATATACTGAAAGTAAAAAAGAATTAGAAGGTACAAATTACTATTGTGATTCCTCTTCCTATTTTTTTTCCCAAAAGGATGGGCAAATAGATGCTGATGAATTGCAGAGGTGCCTGACCCAGTCAGGCATTGCCGGAGGATACAAACGTGAGTTGACGGTCCCAAAGTTTCTCTAGAAGTACTCTTGCGTTTCATATGTTAACTGTTACTTATGATGATAGCCTCAAGGACACTGGGCTTTTGTGATCTAGCAAAAATTAGAATTTCCAAAGCTAATTTCGGTTGTTTATTATTACAAAATGTTCATTTGACAACAGTTATTAATAAATCCTTCTACACTACCTGCCTGCCAGTTGAGTGGGTCTCTTGGGTTGGGAACCCTGGGAAGCAGTGAGACAGTCTATGCGGCCTCCTTCGCAGAGGACGGGGTAAGGTGCTGAAATGAAATCCGGCAGGTCGGGTGTCGTCAATGACAGGAGCTAACATCGACGGCTAGTTGCCAGAAGTTGACTGTCCTGAGCCGATGGCACTTTGGGTTTTGGGTGGCTGGTCCTGTCCCCCTTCCCCGCCTGCAGTGGCTGGTCTGCACTTGCGCACTCCTGCTCTCCGAGTATGCTGCTGGCAATGTGAATGCTTGTCATGACTCCCCCAGGTCTTTCTTCATCTCTCGTTCTGCTTCAGAGAACATGTGCCGGCTAAGTCGGAAGTGCCCTTCCTGATTTCTAAACTCTTTGCACTAGTCTTCCTTCTCCTTTCCGCCTCAGCTCCTCACAGACTGGCTCTGCTGCCTTAGAATTCAGTGCTTACACCACCTTCCTGCCTTTTGAAAGAGCTCTTTGCCAAGAGTTGCAGAGGTGCTGCCTCCGGACAGGGATTCCCATCGTCCCACACTCTCCCACATGCTTTTTTTCAAATCAGATCTTGACCATGACAAACACGCAAGGTAGGGAATAGTGTCTTGACTTGCCAGCTTTGCCAGTGGTCAATTGAGACAGAACATCACATCGAAGCCTTAGCTGTTGGTTAACTGTGGATTAAAATGCTCAAACCAGAAGTCACACCTGAAGATTTATAGGGGCATTTTTAAACTGTTTGACATGGCATATTTACTAGATGACTCTCTTTTTAAACTATTTGCATTTCTATTTTAATCATCCTTTCTTTTATGTGACTTCAGTATCTTATTAATATTACCTAGTTGGAAAAATTAGTATGAAAGAGGAACATTTAGCGTTTCTCACTTAATCTGATCCTTTAAAAGAAAAAAAGCAGCACTTTCTAAATGGGGGATTTTTTTTTTCCTGTTGAAGGAAATACATTAAAATTGTTCATTGTTAACCTCAAGCAGTCCTGCTAGTGAACAAAGAAGGCTTAATAGCAGGGTTTATGAAAATGAGCTGTGTCCCAGCACAAACTATTATTCTGTATGCTTTGGTAGAAGAGGTGTGGCAGGTTTTAAAATCTGACTAACAAATGCGTTGTATATCCTTGGAGAATAGTCCTTTTAAACATTTCATCTGAGGAAATCATGGTTAGTGATGGTCTTAGATCATTGAGTTCTAGGGAAGACATTTCCTGAGTCATCAGAACCATGTGATTGAATTTTTTTGCTTACTGTCATCTGGTTGTGGAGGCTGTAATGAACCACAAAACTATCCTGCTTGTGAGGTGTCACAGTGAGTTTTATGATACAGAAAGTACATAGCCACTGGTGTTTTTAAAACCCAGCTTCCAAACCAAAAAGCACAGATGGACATGGGGTGAGGGGTGGACAGATATTCCCACCTAGTACCTACAGGCAGCTTCTCCAGTTTAGAAGGAAGCAGTCATACCCAGAGGTGGAGTAGATAAGTTCCTCTCGTCTATAAGATAGTAATTCAGCTTCTTTTTTTTCCCCCTTGAGTGTAGCTGTTACTCTGTGGTAAAGTTGAGAGAAACAACTAAAGGTAGGGTTTTCCTGCTGGGTCCATTACATTGTGGATTTCTACTAGAAGAAAAGATGTATGAGGCGTTCTAGTAGAATGAACAGGACAAGGGAGAGAGTAAAAGTAAAATTATAGCAAAGATTCTTTTGAAATTCTTTAAAATAGAATTAGCATTAATAAAAGCTATTTCTGGGGGGAAAAATTCAACTAAAATTGAGCAAGAGTTTTCCCTACCCAAACTTACTAGACATCGGTATTCTGGTTCATCAGAACTGTCTGGAATAGTTCATTCACTTTTGTTCACTGCGCATCTCATTCCTTCTCTTTTAAATCCTTCTCACAAAAGATGACCAGATACCTGGGCTTCCTGACACCACTGTCTGGTGGTACCATTCATAGCCCTGGGACACAGGGAAGGTGTTTGCTTTATGGCCCCTCAAAATCCTTGATTTAAAGTCAGACACAGGTGGGTCTGACTGGTGGTTGTCAGGCCCTCCAGAGCGCTGGTTCTTAAACTTCAATGGCGTCAGCATCACTGGATTGCTGAGTTCTGTCCTAGAATTTTTCATTCAGAAGGTGTCAGGTGAGACCTGAGAATTTGCATCTCTAACATGCTTCCAGATGATGGTGGTCCAGATTGACCAGCTTTTTTTATGTGAATATAAATCACCTGGGGATCGTATTAAAATGCAGATTCTGATTTTGTTGGAGTCGGTTAAGAGTAGAGATTATGCAGTTCTAAAAGCTCCCAGATGGTATTAACATGGCGCGTCCAGGAATCACACTCTCAGAAGCACAGTGGTCTCATCCTTGGCTGATCCCTGGAATCATTGAGGAGCTTTAAAAAAAATAGTCATGCCTGGGTTCCATGCTCAGGTATTTAGATTGAATTGTTCTGTGCTGATGATGACTATATGTAGTACTGTATTGTATACTTGAAAATAGCTAAGAGCGTCGACCTTAAAAGTTCTCATCACACACATGAAAAAGTTAACTATGTGAGGTGATGGATGTGTTAACTAACCTAATTGTGGTTATCATTTTGCAGTATATACATATATCAAATCATTACATTGTATGGCTTATACTTACACAATGTTATTTGTCAATCATATCTCAGCTTTTAAAGCTGGGGAAAAAAACTTTGTTCCAAGGTGCGGACCCGGTATCAGGATCTTTTAAAGCTTCTGGGTGGTTCTGATAAGCACCCAGGGCTGAGAACCATTGGTCTAGATTAAAGAGACTTTGTACTTCCACACAACTTAAAAGTCAGAATGAAGAATCAACCAACTCTTTCTCAAAAGTGTGGAAAAGTGTTGCCTCCTGTCACTTTAGAGAACTGTATCTGTGGATTAGATGGAGTCTGAGGGGCCAAAGTAGAAGTAGTTCCCCACCTTTTATTTCAGGTTGCAGGATATGCCAAACACAGGAATCTGTTAAAAGTAGAAAACCTGTAGTTTGTACTGTTTGGAGACATTACAGTACTAAGAGCTCAGATGTGTTTTAAATTCAGTTTGGTTGGAAATGAATTTCATAAAAATGAAATTAGTAAGGGCTATAAATTTGTTAGTTCTGTGTGCCTTTTCACATGCTTTGCAGAATTTATGCCAGCTGGGCCCACGTGGCCCCTGTCACTTCTGCCTTCTAGCCTTGCAGCTGCTTTGTACCTGTATATCTTCCCGAGTCACTGGCTCCCATGAACACAATGTAAGATGCAAGGAATTCTTTATTTGTAATTTGCTAATGTTTAGGTAGATCATCAGTAGGCCTGTTAACCAAAAAGTATATTCTACTTTGGTTTTCTAAGTGAGCGATAGAAATTCCCTTGGAATATGCTTGAGCTGTACATAAAGGCTTCTGAACAGTGGCCACCCCTGAACTGGTCATCATATCTTCCTCCCGAGTGCTCTTATTTAACACAGTTCTGGCAAGTGTATATATCTGGTTTCATATATACACTTACTGTATGTGAAAACAGGTCATAGGCTCTTCGAGGTCGGAGGTTACCATTCAGTGTGTGACAGTAAAGGAGAAAGAGATAAATGAACTAATGAAACAGAACTAACAAAACCAGCTACTTATAGTCTGTTAGGAGTAGGAACGAAGTACCATATCTTCCCACTCACTGTGGTGAATTGAACTCACTATATTACAGTTTCAAAGGCAAGAAGGTAATATAAAACTTTAAAAGACTATATTATAGAAAACGTTATGCATATCCAAGAACAGAGATAATGATTCGGTGAACTTCTGTGCACCTGTCACCCAGCTTCAACACTTAGCAGTGTGTTGCCATTCTTAGTTCATTTGTAATCCTGTCCGTTTTCTTTTGGAGCAAACTCTAGATAACATTCCGCCCTCCACCTCAACTTCTAAACCATTATCTACCTAAAAATATTAGCAGTACAGTGTAATACTTTTTAAAAAAGATTTCTATTAAAGTTGTTAAAATCAAGTTTGGATTCTACAAGGAATCCTCTCTATCTGGAAAAAATCTGCTTCAAAGCTCCATGTAATTTAGTTCCACATAAATTGAGTAGCATATAAAAGTAAGAGTGTATAAATAGTCTCTTTCCTAATTAATTTGAATGTATGCAATATAACGTAAATTTTTGAAACTGTATTAATATGTACGTACTTTTCTTGATTTATAGCTTTTAACCTGGAGACTTGTCGGCTTATGGTTTCAATGCTGGATGTATCCTTTACCTTGATTGCTGTCTGGAGGGTTTTTTCCTGACCCCCCCCCCCCCCCGCCAAAAAAAGAATTTCTTCCTAAAAGAATTCATCTAAGAATTAATACCCAGTAAATGCAAGGTGACAAATGACCACAAAAAAGTTTTCTGAAATCGTTAGCTTTTAAGATGTAATTTGGTGTGAAAAAGGAAGGGAGCTCAGTAAATACAATGTTGGTTATTCAAGAATTCAAGGAAGCCTTGAAGGAGAGCGAGTATAGAAATCAGGGTGGTCAGGGAAGCTTTTTGCTTTGTCGTTCTTTGTTCTGCGTGATTCACACCTGACCTTCAAGCAGTGGAATTTTTCACATCACAGTTACCAGACTCGATTTACCTAGTGGTGACTCTGCACTGCCTTCCATCCCATCTCCTTTTCCAAAAGTGAAAGCCCTGGGTCTGGAAGGGCCTACCAAAAGGGAATGTTAGGGCCAAGACCTCCCCAGCCCCCAGCAGCATAGTTGGGGGCCCCCAGAAAGTGCAGCCCAGTTCCAGAAACAAGACTGCTTTTCACGCATGGCTCACAGTGGCTACCTTCCTTCCTTGTAATCACGTCACATGGATTCTCTTCCCACAGCGAAAATACATCCTCAGTGCTTTTTCTCCATGGGCCCTTTTCGTTATATCACAGCGAGAAGAACATCCATTTTTAACCTTTTTAGCCAAAAAAACATTAAATTCCCTTATCCTTGATCTTTGATTTATTCGTTAGAAAATGTTGCAAAATAAAGATGCTCTAATCCTTGATGACAGTTCAGAGAGATATGTCAGGCACAATGGGTTTCAATGAATTTAAAGAACTCTGGGCTGTGCTGAACGGCTGGAGACAACACTTCATCAGTTTCGACAGCGACAGGAGCGGCACGGTGGACCCCCAGGAGCTGCAGAAGGCCCTCACCACAATGGGTGGGTACAGCTCCAGCCACCTGGCCGACGTCATTCTTTTCTCATTCATGAAACTGTTACATGAAGGCAGTTTCTGTTTTCTAGAAGCAGTGTCTATTCATAACTAAACACATAATACATACATAATTCCTAATGCATATTCACAATTAAAGTGAGTACTCCCAGGTTGAAAAAATTGCGATTATTTTTAATGATCTTTTTGTTATCTTTTAACTGTTTTCTTCCTCAGGCTTTCGGTTGAGTCCCCAGGCTGTGAATTCAATTGCAAAACGCTACAGCACCAATGGCAAGATCACCTTCGATGATTACATCGCCTGCTGTGTCAAACTGCGAGCCCTGACAGGTGTGTTCTTTGAGGTGGTATCGTCACCACGGGCCAAGAAGACACAGTTTGTGTGTTTCATTTTCAGTGTTTCTGAACTTCCACTGTCCGCAGTCTCTCTTTTTTTCCCCTAACTTCAGGGGCTTTCCAACCATTGCTTTTAAACATATCTAGCAGGAGCTCCTGGGAGGCTCAGTCGGTTAAGCATCTACCTTTGGCTCAGGTCATGATCCTGGAGTCCTGGGATCAAGTCCCACATTGGGCTCCCTGCTCAGCGGGGGAGCCTGCTTCTCCCTCTGCTCCTCACCCCACTCGTGTTTCCTCTCTCTCTCTCAAATAAATAAATAAAATAAAATCTCTTAAAAAAATAAAATAATAAACATATCTAGCAAAATAATTTTGTTTTTTCAGAAATCCTTTCAGATTAGTGGTAAGCTGCTTTTAAAAGAATCTTAACTAAATTTCTCAAAAATGTTCCAAAACCTGACCAGCTAATTTGTGCACTTTTGGTCAAAGTGTGAGCAGTATTCTGTGATTGCTCCCTAAAATGTAAAGTATTTGAAGAGACGAAAGTACTTATTTGTAGCTCTCTCCTAATTCCTCCAGTTGGAAGGTAATTTAAAATGGTCATCTCTTTCAGATGTACAGATCTCTTAGATGAGGTTATGTCAGTAATCTCTACTTTTCTGTTCCCTCTTTTTTTTTCTTTTGTATATTTTTCTTGTTCCATTCCTCTCTTTAGTCTTTTTCTCTTTAATGTGAGGCTTGAACTCATGACCCTGAGACAAGACCTGAGCTGAGATCAAGAGTCAGACAGTTAACCAACTGAGCACCCCAATCTTATACTCTTTTTAATACCTGGGTTTGTAATTTTTTTTTGCATCCTAATAAAAACATGAGGGCAGATTTTTTAAAATTATTATTAAAGTAAATCCTTTACCAATAGCACAGAGCTCAGACAGGTGGAATATTTGATTACAGCCTATTTGCCATATTAGGGACTCCATCCATCCATTTCCTAATTAAACACTATCTGTGTTATTAAGAAGTTTGAAATTCTGTGTCTTCATTACAACTAAGTAATGGCCTCGGAGGTCACATGGCTTTTACTGACTTTGGGATAAGGTGCTCTCTCCCATCTCCACATTGAGAAAAACAGTTGGCTAACTTCTGCGTTGTTGTGTTACTTTGTTGTACATTAGATATGTTTTAATAGATCATTCATATAGTTGGCTTCTTTGCTGTGGGCTTTTGTTTATGTTGGCTGGTTTTTAAGTCTAATGTTACTGCAGTTTGAACCCAGTGCCAAAATAATTACCTGTTGTGATTTCAGGTGTTAAAAAATAACCATCAGTTTTACTGTGGTGTTTTACAGACAGCTTTCGAAGACGGGATACTGCTCAGCAAGGTGTTGTGAATTTCCCATATGATGATGTAAGTCTCAGTAAGTTCAGAACTGCGTAGATGAGTCAGATGTACGCCTAAGGATGCTGTGATGAAGTATTCAGTGATCAGGAATTGCCATTCAAAATTTATTAATTTCATTTATTGTTCATCTTACTCATAGACCACTGTTTGATTTGCATTGAAAGATGTGGCTCAAAGGCCAGCTGGTCCCACTTACTGGCTGGGTCAGGGAGGCAGGTTTCCTCATTGCTCCAAGACTATTTGAGGAGGGGAAGTAGTGATGCCTTCTTCCCTGGGCTATTGGGAGATGTCAGTCAGAAATGTTCTTGGAAAACACCATGCAGATGTTGCTTCTGTTTTTGCCTTCGTTGAACAAATATCTATGTCACTGAGAAGTCAGTTTGAACAGCTCAAAGCTGTACTTGACACACCCATGTTCTTTGTTGAGGAAATAAGGCATGGACTTCAGTCAGTTTAAAACAATGTATTTACTAAACAGCCACACTAAATGAGATTGGACAAGGCCATATAACCAATGGGAATGTAGCCAGGTGCCATCTTGGATGGCATTAGTTGGATAGCTGTAATAAAGCTAGGGAGATGTTGTTTTTCTGTTTTGCTCAGCCATGGATTTAAAAAAAAAGAAAAGAAAAACACTTTGAGAATAGAAATCACTGATAACTGAATGCTTTAAAAGGTTTCTCCGTTACAAACTGCGAAGATGAACATATTTTCAGTTTGGCAGCTGCCACAGTTCCTGATAGTTTAAAAAGTCTTGTGTGTAAATACGTTTATTTCTTCTTGCTTAAAGGTGTGTTTTCGTTAGTGTGCGTTAGCATTTTAGTGTATCTGGTGACAGTCCCATCACTGTTTCCAAAGATGGAGAGGCAGCCTGTGGAGTAGAAAATGCATGGGCTTTGGTCTGCTTTGGCCTCCCATGGGGCCCCAGAAGAGATTTTAAATGTCTTGATCCTTAGTTCCCCTTACCTGAAAGGGATAATCAGCTTGGCTTTGTAGGAGTGCTGCGGACATTAGCAGCACACAGTGCCTCCCTGGTGTTAGAAGAATGACAAAGAAAATTGATAGAAAAGCGGAGCCTACTGGGGCTTAGAGTGAAGCAAACATTTCACAGCAAAATACTGATGCTTCTAAACCTGGGTTTCTGAATTGCTGAGGAAAGGTCACGAATTCCATTTCTGTGCATACTTGGAGTTGCATGCTAGGATTTGTTTTAATAAAGCACATTTTAAGGGAATAAAGTGTTGAAGGTGCCCTGTGAGTGGTGGGATAATACTGTGTCTTTTGGAGGCCCCCGTGTCTTTGAACTGTTAGCTTTGAGTAGGTACCTTTCACCGTGGCCATTTCTAGAGTCTGAGATATTTGGAATTTAAATAATTCTTTATCCATTGAAGTAAGATCTGCTTTCTGTAAGAGGAGGAATCCACTGGGTTTTATATTAGACTGTTTCCCCTACAAAATGAACCTTTCTGCCCATCACGTACTCTTGGATTTTAGAAAGGGATCTTTCTTGATCCATAATTCAAATTAGAGAAACAAAACGTAAACAGCCTAAAAGGAAGCTACCATCTGTTGAGATGTTTGCAGGATAACGTGGACCTTTCTCTTTTTCAGTTCATTCAGTGTGTCATGAGTGTTTAAATCAAGAGGAAGAAGCCGTATGAACATACCCAACATTCCACCTGAAGTTCTCTTTTGCTCTTACTCTCTGCCTTCAGTAACGTGTGCAAACTCGCAGCGCTGCTTTTCCTGAATAGCTGTCTTAAAGGTTTATTACTTGATGTACAATGGAAGTTTTTAGCATTGATAATAAATTCTTTGGAATTTTACGAATATAAGATCAGGTCTCTTACACCATTTGGAACTTCCTTGAGCCATTGTCAGAGATGCCTTAATGTTCTGGCTGAGCCTCTTTTAGGTAAATTTCGGTGTGCAAAATGTTTAAGTCACATGGTATATTTTTCACTATGAGATTCTTAAAAACCTTTTCATCAGACTCCAGCTCTTTTCCTAGAGGGGCTTTTACGTGGTATTAAAAGCTTTATGTATGGAGTGTTCTTATCATGTAAATGATTTATACTCACTTGGGTGCACACAGAAACAAAAGCCTACGGTGATCCCGGTCAGGGTTCGCTTTAGCGGAAACTTAGCACCGGCTTTTTCAGGCTTACACATTTTTGATGGCCACGTGATTGGACAGGGAGCCTAAGTGATTATTTTCTCCTGAATATGAAGTGAATCAGTTGAATGGCAAATACAATCTGTCTTTGTCATCATCCATCTAGACCTTTGTTAGCGCTACTTAAAAATCTTAAATTATGAATTTATGTAAAAAAGAAAACTGATTAAAAAAAAAAACCTTAAGGGAATATAGGAAAATATTAACTATGGTCATTTTTGGCTTAAGAGATTCCAGGTACTGTAATTTCCTTTATGGATTTCAGTACTTTCCAAGTTTTCTATACTGTGTGCGCTTTCCTTTTAAAATCAGAAGATGATCACGTTTAAAATAGTGCTCTGTCCATGTTGATATGCCATGTGTTCACACTCACATTAAAAAATACAGCAAGAGGACCGTGAAGTTGGTGCTGCTACCACTGCGAGTCGGTCAGGACTTGATTGTCTTCCTTCCTACTACTCTTCCAAGTACTCTCTGATAAACAAGTATTACACTTGTAATGGAAGCTTTTTTTTCTTTCAATTTTTAAGCATGTGCTTTTAAGTAAGATCTGGATTCCCGTCCTGGCTGCGCCTCTTCCTGAATATGTGATTTAATGATCTCAGAGCCTCAGCTTCCCCCTCTTTGAGAAGGAGATTAATGCTCACTCCATGGGGTAGTTCTCAATATGAAAAAATGTGTTAGTATAATCATCAATGTTTCTGTTTGTTAAGTTTAAAACTGGCCTGGTTTGCTCTTTTCTGCTAGAGCGTAACAGACGAAACAACGAAATTCGCCTCTTCTCCTGCCAGCAGAGTATGTTTTACTTCATTCCCGGGCACAGTGTGAGCGTTACCATTCAGATGATCAATTAGTTGTCAACCAGTGAAAAAATAAAACATTTCTAAACATCTTCATCCTCATTCACTTGTTTTTTTTTCAAATATTGCTAAAATACATTAATTTTAAGATATGTATTCAACCCTAGCTTATGTCTCTATGTCAGGAATTCACACCTGGGCTGTATTATCAGACCCTGAGGCAGCCTGCTTTCTATTAGTGGTGACGCTAGGTTTCATTCCAGGTATACTGTTTGTGAGGTACCAAACTTGGCTTGAGCCTGAGCCATCCAGCAATGGGCCAGAGAGGGCTCAGAGGACCAGGAGGGAGAGAATTCCCCCTCAGAGTCCCAGGGCCTGCTGTTGACTTCAGACTCACCAGCATCCCATGAGGAAGTGACAGTTGAAGGAAATGGTAATCTCCTGGGTAACTCCAATGTGGTAAGGAAGAAGGCCCTTGCTAGCCCAAAGTTATGGACCATATTTGAACTATCCTACCCTGTTAAGTCCCAAGGTATACTGCTGCATCAGGCTTGGTTCTGAATTTGCTTTTTGGATAAATGCTGAAGCATCAACAAAACTGTGTCCCTGGAAATATTCAATTAATTCCATTTTAATTATCGATACCTCGTAGCAAGTCTCCTTATCTCCTCCACTTCTGCTTTCACGGTGTCTTTCTGAAAGCATGGAGCCTAAGTCTTCACTATGTCCCTGCACTTAGAGTTTCCTTCCCCTTGACAAATTTGACGTATCCATCCCCTTTCTTTAATTACAGCCAAAGTCTTCATTACAAGTGAATCTCGGGTTGCCTTATTTGTATTTTATATTGGGTTCTGTGTTTCATTCATTATATACTTTCAGTGCAGCCTCACCCAATTCTTGAAACTGTTTCTTGGTCTATTCTTCTGAAAGCATCTAGCTGGAGCGTGGTCAGGCTGTGAGCCCAAGCTGGACTGCTTCAGTTACTTGGAAATTAAGTTCCTCAGAAAATGCCAACTCAAGCTTTAATTTTAATTTTGGAGATATGTGCTTTTAGTACCATGTTGCAAGAGGTAAAGTACCTATATGTAACCCTTCTCAAGCATTCCGTAGGGATGTGGCTACAGGAAGCCCAGTGCTTCCTTGAGGACAACTGGCATAGATTTGCACCACAGCAGTCGAATAGAATTCATCACAGCTTGTACTCCTGCTGAGCCAAAGTGGAGGCCGACTCCCATTTCGGCATATGTTCCAGGTGGTACAGTCAGTCCCTGAGAGGCAACGTGAGCTAAAACTTCTGCTATCCTAACTAGACTGTGCTTTGCTTAGCTGAGTGTGTTACTGTTTCAGTGTTCATCTGAATTATTCTATGCCTAAAATCTTATAAGAAATGCAGCTGTATGTAATCACCATAAGTTTTTTTAATCTCATAATAAACCTACAAACCCCTAGTCATTGACTTCTGTTTTTCTCACGTTAAAACCGTACTTTGACTACCTGTAACTACGTTTTTCCTCAGCAGACTGAGTTGAAGGCAAGGAAACTAAGTGCCAAGGTAAAGACCAGAGGATGAACGGCTGTGTGAGAGGCAGACAGCGAGGTAGATGAGTTTTAGGCACTGGACTCATGAAGCTAGGCGGAGTCCATCCAAAGCCCGATGCTTCAGAGTCTAACACAGGGTGAGCGGATTATATAAGCACCACCAGGGCTCTCAGTCAGGATGCAGGAATTGAATCCGTCTGGGCCGGGGAGGAAGGGCCTATGCGGCAAGGTAGGTGGATAATGGGAGACTCCGCTTGCCACCCTGCTGAGGAAATTGTCCAACAAAGTGAGCGGCCAGCCTTTACTAAAGGATCTCTGTGTTTCTCATCATGCTGATGGGCCCTTCCAGGGCAGCATGGAAGAGAAAATGAAGAAACCACCCCCTAACAGTGCGGCTGTGGCTTTCTAAAGAGAAACAGTGATGGGGAGAACAACAGGATTAAAGGGAGTCAGGCATCAAAATAACATAAGATCTCTTATTGAAAGTCACTTTATTGATGTTACAATGACAGTAACATAGAAAACTGTGGTATCTTTTTAGCTTCAGAAGTGAATTACTAATAAAATTGTGCCAGAAATTTGAACAAGTTACAGTGACCTTTAAAAACAGTAAGATTTTGTTTACCTACAATATAAGAACAACTTGATAACTTGAACAGCCATAAAACACGTCACGCTTGCTCAGGAAAGCAGTCGCCATATACATTTCAGTTGGTGATTGCCAAAACCCAGTTACTTTTAAAATAGCTTAAGAACCTGAAGTGCAGAGGAGCAGAGAAAATATATTAAAATGAAGCCAATCTTAAGTATATACACAGGATCACCTGGTTACCAAAAGTGAAATCATGCTATTAACACTTCCCCACGAAGTGGCTTCCACAGTCTGTAGATGGACATCACCCCTTAGAGATGATGGTTGTGGGAAACACTAGCACAGACCTACCTTGGCTAACCTATAAACTGCTATGTTTAGGTGCAATGCCCAGTTTCTAAAAGAAGTTGTCTTTTGCGGATGCTAGATTGGAGGGGCACATCTCTTCCAGCAGGTTACAAAAGGACATACATGCTTAATTATCCTGAATAAACCTTTTTTTAAGCACTTTTGAAGTTAGCGTTTAAAAAAAAAAGTTTTTCATACAAAACAAAGGTGTTGGGTCATTTTTGCCCATTAAAAAGACCGGCTGTAGAATCACAGTTAGATATTGTGCTGGATTAGAAAAGAAAAGTGGGGTTTCTAATCAGGCAGTGATATACATGTATAATTTACCAAGAACTCTTGAATTATTACTGAATAAATTATTAATTCATATCAGCACTTTCTGTAATGTGTTATCTGGTATAACTTAGCACCGCTGTGTTTAAAGATCTGGGGGCTATTCGCATTATTTTAGAACTTGAACATTAGAGCACAAAAATCCACCTCTGAAACTTAAGAGGAAAATGTCCTTTTTTTCATAAAACTCTTTGAAAACTTTATTGACGATTTTCTAAGTGCGTTATCTTAAGATCGCTCGTCTCATTGTATGCCTTTTTGTAAAAAACAAAAATACCCTACATTTTCCCTGGTTTTGATTTCAAAGATACCTAAAAACATGAAATAATGATGCCCTGGAGCAAAACTCTGCCAGCCTGGAAGCACCTCTCAGTACAATACAGGTTTTATGAATAATGCAGCAGGGACACACCAGAAAAGAATGACTGGCCCACCCTGGACTGGCCCATGAAGTATTTATAGGGCCAACCACTCAGTAAAACTGCCAAGCTTACGGGTCTATTGTAGGCACTCGATTAGCCCCTCTGTCTCCACCACACCCCGTGACCACCTTCTGCACGACTGGCTTCTGAGTTCACATGCATCTCCACTCTGCTCCTACGCCAGGACTAAATGCCCCATGACCTCCCAAGGCTTGCTTTCTATCCCCTCGCCATCCTGAAACACACCTGAGGACCAATCCCTCAGTGACTTCTGAAGTTGCATAATCCATGCCCAGCTGCCAAAGGAGGAGACGAAAGGTGCCTCTCTCCCCTCTATTCTGCACCCCTGTGGTTCTCCCCAGTGCCAATTTAGCCAAAAAAAGAAAAAAAAGGACTTACCTCCATGACAGTGACAGTTCCTAGTCAGGAGAAAAGGGCTGACAAGCTACTGGAAGGGAGCAACTTGGGAAGTAGGAAGGGTCTGGAAGCATCTCTCAAATTCCATAGAGAGAATGCTTACTCCTCATCAGGCCCTGGATGTAAAGGACAAAACTACTAGGCAGGTTTTTGTTTCTGAATGTTTTGTTTTTCTACTTATAAGCTGAACCAGATGGTGCTCCATTCTGGGGGCTCTGACGAAGCCATGAATAAAATGTGAACAGAAATATTATGCCCTGATTTCTAAAGTCCGAATGCATTTTGCGTCACATCTGCAGGTGTGGTGGGAAAGCTCCTCTCAGAATTAAAAGCACCTGCCCACACAGCGTACGCTATGAGCGTGCACGGTTCCAGCAGGTGTGGCTGCGTGTGCACGCACACCCCCAGATGATGGCCTGCTGTCTCTTAGCTGATTCACAAGAGTGGTCTGTGCTCCTCACAGGCCAAATACACAGGGGAAGCTGTTTATGAAAGTTCTTAGCACTCCCATATCAGGAGGAAAGTTACTGCATCCAAAATCAGAGTAGTGTTTTCCATTCAGAAAATAACTGAAGGAAAAAGCAAAAAAACCTGAGCCTCAACTTAAGGCCTATTCCATAGAGATGTTTGCTTCCTATATAGATTTAAGCTACCAGAATGAGAAATTCACCTTGACTCCATTGAACAACAACAAAAACATGGGTGACAGTTTTAGAGGAACACCAAAGTAGTGAAAGGAAAAAGAGCATTAGGACCCTGAAACATAGACGTTACGCCACCAATGGAAGTCAGAGCATTTCTTGGAAAACTGATGGGAACTTACCCACTGTAGGGTGGCATTTATAATACACTGTCCGTGCGGGCACCCTTGGCAGCAGCTGGCAGTGATGGCCTCGCCAGGCTGTGGCCGCAACCCGCTGGCCTCCCGTCATTCCTTCATTCCCTTCATGCGATGACACCTGTTCCCCCTTCCCACATACTCTGCCAGCCACTCGGCATCCTCCCAGTGAACTACCCTCCCTTTACGTTTAAGTAGAATAAAGTAAAATTGTCTTCTCTTTAGGTAAGGATTTATTATCATGTTGAATAACACAAGGAAATATTTAAAATGCTAACTATATAAGTTAAAATAGAACTACATGACAACAGGAAATGAAGAATGGAGGAAATAAATTAACTTAAAGTGAGTAAAAATACCGTGTTTCCTCTGGCCCTCAGGTAATTACAAAAAGTAAAGAACAAAATCTAAAAAAGCAAAAGGTGAAGTAGCCACAAGAGATCTCGGACACTGGACAGGATTAAATTATGCAAATCGGCAAGGGAATCAACAGAAGAAAAACAAAAAAAAAATGTAAGGCTGTTATGAAACTCAAATATAAATAGTCCTCTTCTGGAAGTGCACAAAAGTTCTAATTTTATCAGCAACTTCTTTTAGAAACCCTATCAATCTTATGTTCAGAAATCTACACCAGACTGACGTTACATATAAAGACAATTTTAAAAGCCTTTTTAAAGCAAGGGGAAAACGAGAGAAACTGCGGGATCACTTCATAAAGCGCTCTCTCAAACTAAAAAGTATGTTTGGCATTTTAACCCTACATTTACTTTATTAGTCTTTATTTTTTAAGAAACAGCACTGGGTTTCTTTAAAATATAGAGCAACGACACTACATTGAAAACTCGCGCTGTGCCACACTGTCTGAGTTTATTCCTTTGCACAGATTTGTGGGTGACCCGGGGATCAACCTTCCACCTTCCTCTGGAGTCTCCCACTTCTTGACTTCAGAAAGAGGTGGCTGGTCACAGACCAGTCAGTCTGACCCGTCCGTTCCTTGAGGGGCTCCCTCTGCTCCCCTCCCCCAGCCCCTTGTTGGCATTCTTAATAAAGAGCTTTCAATGTTTCTTTAAATCAGAGTTTGCTCTACAGCAATGTCTATGGACAAACGGAACATCTCAGGCAGCGGGTTGTCAAGGTGAAGTTTTATCTACGCACACAAATTTAGAAAGAGAAGTAAAAGGCATACAATGGAACAGAAAGGCCAAATAACCGCTCTCCTCTGCTTAGTAGAATGGTCCTATAGTTGTCTGGGGGCTATAAATATTAGTTGCATGATACAAACTGCTATGGTGACCTCAAAGTTCCTCTCCAAAATAGTTATTAAAAAAATAACAACGCTGTGCTTCTGTTGAGTGCCATAGGTCCATTTCCCCTGCCTCAGGGGATGAAAAGTCACAAATATTTAGATTTAATACATCTAAATACCAACCGTGACTACACATGGAAGTATTTCTCAAAACTACCCATTGAGATTATGAACTTGTCAAAGAATTCTGCAAATGGCTGTAAGAATGTTCAAACATTCTTAGACAGATACCCAGAACATTAAAGCTACTGTAAAATCATAATCTCTCTGCAAATAAAACAAATGCTTTTCATCCAGTTCCATATGAAGGTTACGATCAAGTAGGATGACTATAAATATCCATGTCTCCCAAAAGGCATGTAACAATGGTTTTCACTTGGAATAATAATTTTCATGTAAAAGTAATTGAGAAAGCGAGGAAAGGGGGGGAGGGGATCTGTGGACAAGTAGCTTACCATTTGTGAATTCTTTCAAATGAGGGTTTGTATAACCGTAACTAAGAAGCATATTTACACAAGTACCTTACATTCAAATCTATAAACTCTTTTATAGTCAAAATAAACCTTATAACATTAGCATTTTATACACTCAATACCAGAAAACATTCAGTGCACATTAAAGTGATCTTGGTCAAAAGCCACTTTATTTGCTACATATTCAAATCTGTCTGCCCTCCTGTCCTTCACTTGAGCTATGTGACATGGTCACCCAACACTCACCCAAATCTTAATCTGATGGATCATATTATGATGAATCAACGATCACATCCCTTCCTGTCATGAAAAATGCTGTTTACACCTTATAGTTTTGAATGATTAAATTGCTTGTCAAACATTTTTAAAGACTTTCAGAAGAGAGGTCCATTACAGAAGACATAAATACACAGAGTATAAAACACTGCCTCTACCATGGCCCTTCAGTTTGGGCATGTAAGATGACTACACGTGGAGACGATATGGATTTTGACCATGGACACGACTGGGAGAGATCAAATTTAGAGGGCATTTCTGAAATCTTGTCTGCAGATTCCATTCCTCTCAAGAAAAAGGAGAGAAAATGAGGAAATTCAGAAGTACTCTTCACATCAAAGCATCTGACTGATCCCATCAATTTCTGAGTTCACTACAGTAGCCTCCCCAGGGAAGTTTTCTTTTAGAATGACAGAGCCACATTGTAACAGCGTATTGAACTTCGGTTTTAAAGAAGGGACTTGAACATAGATTTCTCACTTTTTTATGGATTAAAAAAATAAGAGTTCACAACCTCAGATTCTTTTCCCTGCCAGCTGTTTGGGTACCTT
Source organism: Ursus arctos (assembly GCF_023065955.2). NCBI lineage: Eukaryota > Metazoa > Chordata > Mammalia > Carnivora > Ursidae > Ursus > Ursus arctos. The sequence goes on along the minus strand of NW_026622985.1, from coordinate 29,847,708 downwards.
CACAGCTGCCACACACTTGTGGCTTTAGGTCGCTTCAAACCCTGTGTGGCCCGGTGAGGCTTCCCAGCCCCGCCAGGAGAGCCCTCCACCATTCCGCTTCCACGTCAGGGTGGAAGCACCTGTTGGACTCACGTCCTACTGATGATAAATCTCCCTAATAAACAGTGTAAAAGTTGGTTGTACTAAAACAAGTCATTCATTTAACAGGCAAGGGTGGCTACAAGGTTTTGTTCAAGAACAAAAATTTAGGCCACAAAGGGTTGGAGTATTGGCGAGTTGGAAGCTACCAGTGAATCAGCGGCCCATGGTCTCATGTGTCTTTGGTGCACTGGCTTCACCTCAGCACGATGTGCTGCTGAGGGGCTCGCACTACTACTGAAAGCTACCAGCTGCCGAGGCAGGCGCTGTAGCCCCCAGGAGGAGAACAGGCAGGCTGGAGGAGTCCCAGGGAGCGGCCAGCAGCATCGGAGGGCCTGGAGGCAGGCCGGAGAGCAGCTGCACTCCTCAACTCCTGCCCCAGCCAGCTGTGGAGGCCCCAAGTTTTGCTGGGCATTTTGTTCTCTGCTTCAATTAATTACTCACTAAAACTGCCTCCAGACTGTGCACAGTTTAAAGGGATATCCTGTGGTTCGGATGAATACCAAAGACGGAGAGACACATTTACAGCACTGACCACTATATTTACAACATCATCTGCTTATCATCTTTAGAGACCATCTGATGGATGATGATGATGGGACTGTGACTATTTTTAGGCATTTGGCAAAATACACTTGTGTGTACCAGCTGCTTTTTTTTATTTTAAAAATGTTTACATATGTACAATTGTCCTTGTATGCTGATATAAATATGAAAAGTAAAAAAACAAAAAATAAAGATACAGGTTTAGAGTCAGCATATGGGATATTGGCCTCTCAAAGCTTTAAAGTCCTGCAGACAAATCCTAGATGCCTTAGCCCTGCATGCTAGTTTCTATTATGGGATGTTGTTTCCTTAAATGTGGAAATTGCAATAAACAGAAGCTTCATGCACATAGCATTACTGTCTACAATGAGGATGTGCTTCAGAATGTCAGTTCTGAATCCACTATTGTCCCTTAGGAAACTTGCTACATTTGGGTCATGTGAGTTAATTTTAGTGATATTTCTACATATATCTGTCATGCGGATTATCCATGAGCATACCAGTACCTTTACTGTTCCCATGTTATAGTGTAACATTTCAGTAGTTCTTTTCATGGTTAGATCCTAAGCCAATGACAAAAAGAAAATGGTATCCAGATGTAAGACTCGGCTTCCTCTCCTCTGGGGCATCTCAGAGGGTCCTTATATTGTCTGAAGAGCAGATAGATTTGCAGTGATTCCGTGAGGCTGGGTTTCTATAAAAGTTGAAGTAAACAGTTTTGATGTATCACATGTAAACAGTGGATCTTAAATGGAGGTCTCCCATAGCTGCACAACAGAGAAAAGCAAAATTGCACACCGTGAAAGCAGGAAACAGGCATATTCTGAGTTATGAAGATGAAAAAGAGCTGGTGATTCCATCCATACTTACGTGGTTGCAGAAGCACAGTCTTGTTAAGTCGAATAAATGGATATAATAAACACCCTAAGTTTTAGCTTTCTCTTTCCTCTAAATCCATGTCTCAACCTTTTTAGCAACTGACACCTTTTAATATTAAACCTGGCACATCTTCATTTAATGTTACTCAAAAATGTGAATAAATTAAATATTACATCACCAATGAAATAATTTAAAATATTAATTTTTTAAACCACGCATGCTCTTCTCTCCCCCAGGATTCTGACATAACCCGCTAGAGCAGTGGTTCTCAACCCAGCTGCACATTTCAATGATCTGGGGAGGTTTTAAAAATCCTAACACCCAGACAAACACACCAGACCAACTAAATCAAAATCTCTCTGGGTGGGACTCCAGCATCAGCATAGTTTAAAAGCCCTTCAAACAATACCCATGTGCAGCCAACACTGAGAAGTACTGACCTTGGGCGAGTGTGATTCCATCAATTCTCACCTACTTAGGAATCTCTGCTCTGTGCCTATGACTAGGCCATCTACTCTCCAAATCCATCACTACCTCCTAGAAGACTGTCCTCTCTCAGGAGACCCATCAGAGTAGAATGATGTATCCAAGGCAGGATGTCCATTCTTTAATTCGCTCACCTCTTCCCTCTCCTTGCCTCTGCCACCACGTCTGTAAACTGGTCCTGTTCATATCTAATTTTTACAATGTTCAGTAATCACTTTAATGCACAGTAAACAACCTTGGCATGATCAAATATAAATGCAACTCCGTTCATCAGAGGACAAGCCAATTTAAAAATAAAAAGGAAAAAGATCAAGCTAATAAAATTTTGTTTCCAGGCAATATGACTTGGGTACACTTTTATAAACATGAACAAAGAAAGTCTAAGACGAGTGTGACTTAAATTGCACCCAAATTCCATTTTTACTGAAAATCTGGGGCATGTCATTGTATATGTGAGTTTCTGGGAAAGAAAAAGCAGAAACAGCTAAGTGAAAATGTGGATGTTTCTGTATAGGTTCCCTTAATAGGTTCTCTTGAATCTTCATTGAAATCTTGCTCTGAATACCCAGCTGGCTACTCCACAAGGACTGTAGTAAAGCCGCCTGTGTTCTCACCCTTTGGAGACCAAATCTCTCAACCATAAGGATGTATGTGTGTGAATTACCCCTGCTGGTGGAGACTAGTGAAAATGAATGGTTAAATGGGGCGTCTGCAGGGTGTCTGAGGGAAAGAAGACCTGGATTGATGCATAGATGATGGTACGGGGTAGTAAAGGATTCAGACTTCAGTTTCAGTGAGCCCAATGTCCTCATAAATGGTTATAAAAATTAGTAAGTGACAGCTTGCACAAGGGGGAACAAAGGCATAGCACTGGGGGAACCAGAAAATCACCATTACCCCAGTGAGGAAAAAGGAGCAAAGAAGTGCCAAGCCATCACTTTTAGGAACAGACATGATTGGCTGTTTCCAGACGGCTGTAATGGGAGGTATTGCTCATAAAAAGATCTGCATGTTTGATTCTCCACAGCCCACAAAGACAGCGCGGAGACGGGCTGCCTATTCTGCAGGATTCTGCTACGTGCCCTGTGGATACTCCACAGTGGATGGAACCATCTGACCTTTCACACCACTGTCCCAGGGAAGAGGCCATGGGCCAGCCACTTCTTCTGGCGAGGTGACATTTTCATGGGCTTTCACAGGGGAACATTAATAACCCACAGCCTGGCATGACCTCGGCTGAGAGACTATCCCCAACTAGATAGAGCAAAACAGCAATGCAGACAATTTATCAGAGGTAAAAAGCAGGGTGCTATACTTTGACAATTCCCTGAGGAATGCCATCAGCTCTGGATTTCATGATGACATACTCACATCATGAACAACTGGACGCCTCTTAACAATTCTGTTTCTTAAAACCAGAAAGCTGAGTGCTGGGAATCTGAATTTTCTTCTTCCTTTCCACCTTATACCATTACCCACATTAACATGGGAAGGTAATTTTTCATGTAATTAACAAAACACCACTGACTGGTTTTAAAGTCTTTTTGATTACAATCTGCTTTTAACAAGTTGTGTTTTCTTACTATGAGTTGATTGAAGTAAAATCTCAATGATCTAGGTTTACCTTGAACCCCATTACTTAAGTTCAGGATCAAAGAGTCTCTGAAAGATCTGTATCAGATACATCTGTCCAGGCTTTAAAAGTTTTATTTTATTTTATTGCAAAATTATTTCCTAGAAGAACAACATTACACTGTAACTGACCACAACAGGGTTTGGATATCGATAAAAGTAATTATTCTTTAGTTATATCTTTCACTTAAGCCTCTAAGGGCTGGTCTGCCTCCCTAAACTCGACTATATCTCAAATTTCACATAATGGATGTGTTCCAGGAACACTGTGAGGCTGAGTAGAGCCAAAATTAAAGTATAAAAGAGGACTCAGTATTCAAAGAAACTTCTGGCACACCTGAAACTAATATAACACTGTATATAATATATGGTAAATTATATTACTATTTTATCCTAATATAATATCTCAATAATAAAACAAAAAGGAATTGGTTCTTCTATGTGAAGACCGAATGACAAACTAAAAAAAAGTAAGTAAATAAAATTTCTGGTGAACCATATTTTTATATAAATAATCAACTCTTACATGTTTTTAAATCTGGCTTTTTAAAATGTAAAAGATTGCTAAATTTTACCATACCCTTTGCCATATTTTTTTAATATTATAGATTTTCATATGTATCCAAATTCATTGTATCCAAATTCCATCCTTGTATCCAAATTCTATCCCTGTCTCCAAGACGCTGGTCTAACTTTCTGATTTCTAAAGTCCTATCAGGTGTTATTAGCTAGTAAGAGGCCTGAGTAAGCAAATCAGACATGGAAATGAGGCTAGTTTATTTAATCTCTGGCATTTCTGGGTATATGAAAAAACTGATAAAGCAAAATACATTCTCTGCTTTATTTATTTCAGGCTATAATATATTAGCTACAATGTATAATAAAAGATATAAATATATAGCAATGAATGATTAAAACATACCAAATACCTCTAGCATTTATCAATGCGGTAATTTAGCTCATTTGCAAATACAAATCTGAGCTCCCCAGATCTTCCATTTTTCAATGGAATCTCAAAAATCTTCCATTTTTTTGTTTTATAAACAAAAAAGGGAAAAAATGGATCTCTCTTTTAAACTATGAACTCATAAATAAACGATTAATGATAGAGGCTGTTAGCATATACCAGTTTCCACGTACCCTGGCACTTTGTCGGTTCACTTTCTTCTCTTCATCAGGAAGTGGAGGCATCGGGTATGGGTATTTTCTGCTGGAGGCAATAGACCCAGTTGATGAAGAGGGAGACTTGGCAGGAGACAGAGTCCTGAGACGTTGAGAACACATGACATAAATATTATGTGACTGCCTAAGATCTTTTTCAAATATCTGAAAAGTGGGTTCAGAGCAAACCCTCTGATTCCTATTTTCATAGGCCACTACTGAAAAGGCTTAACTACTGGGAGATTTTCTGTCCTTCACAACACTGGAATGCTGGAATTTTATCTTCCTAATGTCATAACTGCAATGGATTGTTCAAATGTTAGCACACAGAATCAGACTCTTCAACTAGAAAGCCAATAATGAAGTTTCCTATACAAATAGATAAAAAGCTAAAATGGAGAAGGGATAAAATGAGTCTAAGAGCTCATAATGGTAAATTAAATGTACCACATATTAATATTCTGCCTTATTTTTTACCACTTAATGTAAAAAATGTTACAGTACAGTAATTCCAATTATATTTTAAGATCTGAAAATATATTACAATTGATACATTTATTAGTTGCTAAGTCACACACCAGTTCACACAAAACTCATGCATTCAAAGGCCAGTGTGTTAGTTGTGAAAGAACAAAGGCAAATACAGGGGTTTTAATAATAAATTAGTAAACATGCAAGCAGTAAGGAGTGCAGAGTTCCAGCCAAACAAAGAGTCTGATGAGAACATACAAAAATGGTCTGATTAGTCCCTACAATCAGCATTTCTGTACAGGGGAGGATTCTATGCCATCAAAGTAGATCTTGATAACGCATGTAGGGGACACTCGTCCTGTCAATAAGGTGGTTATTGACTGGTACTGAAACTAAAACAAAGCACAACAAAAACCCTCCCTATTTAGACAACATCTCCATCATGAGGCCATCCCACATGAAAGGTATGTGTCAGCTGGGGTGTATTATGCTGTTCTTGTTCCATTCTGCACGTGTAGCAGCAATATTTGTGACTAGGCTGAGCTCCCAGGAAGAGCCCACATCTGTTAGCTTGTCCTTGAAATGAAAAACAAAACAAAACAAAAAACAGCCGAGAGTTTTTCACTCACACCGTATCAATGGGAAATAGATGTGCTAACTCGGCAGTATTTACCCGTTCACAAATGTTACCACTACACATCCGTGACGGCTCCGTTCCTGGTGCAAGGTGGCTGTGAGCCACATCGCCCAAGCCCAAGTGGTTACTTCCTACACGGGACCTTATTGCTGGGGGATGCTGGTAGTGTTGGCAGCGGGGGGGGGGGGGGGGGGGGGGGGCGCTGGGCAGGGACAGAGCTACTGGGCTGCATGCGACAGCATCAAGAGGTCTCTTTTTTCCCCCTTGTTTTAAATTTCGGTTCCCATCCATACATTATGCTTTGTTCTAGTTCTCCTGTAGTTTTCAAATCAGTTCCCATCTTATGTACACCAAATTGAAGCTAAGGTTTGAAAATATTTTTTTCCTACAAGCCCTGAGAGTCAAGTAAACGTTCTTGCTCAATTTTAATAATCAATAGAGGCTTAATTGGCTTTTAATCTGTAACTCCTAACATCTCCTCTATTTTTTGGAAAATGTCTAGGACCACTTCTTAGTGTGGACTGTTAGAATATTACAGATATTTGACCTCGTGTGATCATGCTCTCCACGGCAGAGCAGATGGGTAAAACTAAGAATATAAGTACTTCAGATCTTCCGGAGGACTATTAAAGCAGTGTACTACTGTCGATATTTTTAATTCAGAAGTGAAGGATGTTTTTAATTTTAAGAAAACATTTCCAATATGACTGTGGCATTTAAGACACAAATTCAGCATGTGTAGAATGAGGATAAACTTTTGTATTTACATATTTAAATACATCTTCGTAAAACAAGGGAGAGTAACCTGGCTTCAGATTTTTAGTCTCATCACTATCGGTTAAGATGTCCAAGTTCAGGAAAGCTAGCCAGGTACACCAACAAAGAACTAATTCTCGTTTACTTTAGGGGATCATGCAAAATGAGTCTTTTTAATTTGCTACAGTGTGTATGTGTCCCTAGCATGAGCTGTTGGCTTATAGCTTCCCAGACACACCAGCCATTCACTTGGCCATGAGTCCAAATGACATACCAGGCCATTCCAATGAGGGGCGCTGAGTCTGGTCTTTCCTCCAAATATTTTTCCATGGCCAAATCCAACAATGAGTGAAAACAAAACCAGGAGATGTTTTCCAGACCCCCCCCCCCCAAAGAAACATGCACATACACTACATCTCACATGAATACACCAGAAGCTGACACTTTGGATTGAGCCTGAGGGGAAGAGAAGGCAAGCAGCACAGTCTTAGCAGGGGTGAGGGGCATCATGTCCTGAGGGTCGGGTGGTGTGGGACAGCATAACAGGGATTATTTTGAGGGGATGTTCAGCTTCAGAACAGGAGTCAGATAAGAGCAGAAAACAAGGTAGGGTAAATCGGTTTGGGAAATACAAACTAAAATTTGGTCACAAATGTCTAAGAGAGTCATTTCTTGAAAACTGCCTCCAGGCTCTTGTCTGATCCTGGCTATATGCCTGCTAGCTCCAGTCTGGCTCTCACTGAAAACCAGGCACCGGCCCAGCTCATTCACTCACAGAGTCCTCTTTGAACAAATGCTAACCATTGTCATTACAGGACTTTTAAAAACCATAATAAGCGTAGTGGGTGTCATTTAAGGTTACACAATGAAGGTGTGCCTGTGTGCCAATGGCTTGTGGTCTGTTCTGGGGCTACAACAGCTTTGCTGTGTTTGCTGTTCGTAGACATGCCTGGAAGGCCAATCTCAGCTCCATTCTGTCCCCCAGAAGTGGCTGGAACCAGGCCAGTCACACACGAGGGGCACAGGTCCACCCTTCCTCACTTGTCTTTGTTCAGATGCAAATTTTATAGTAGCCTCATCCAGAAGGATCTACAAAGTGTCCTAGGATAGGATTTAAGTAGTCCATATCCACCCCGCTATTCTTAAGTAATTACAACGACGTGGGAAGTGAACAGAATTTGGAGTCAGAGCCAAGCTGGAATTCTGGTTCTGACACTTACTAGCTGTGTTACCCTGAGTTACTCTGTGTGCCTCAGTTTCCTCCATCCATAGAAAGGGAGTAAGAATGCCTACATCTCACGAGGTGGTGAGAAATAAAGGTACACAGTAGGCACTCAATACAGGATAGTTACTATTCGTTTCTTTTTAGAGTTACTGTGGGACTCAAAACCTGACGAAGAGAGTAATTAAATGCATAATACTCCAGAGGAAGTTGAGTGTTGAGCTTGTAAAGCACTGCCACCAACAGAACGGCCCACAAGATCTAGGTGTGGGGAGATAATGCTCTTGCCCTGCTTGATGCGAATATAAGCTGGCAATCACTTGAGCAACGACTGTCTGATACAGAATTGGGTGAGGGAGCACAGCTGAGGCACTATGACCTTTTGGCATTTGCTTTGCTCTTCACAGTGATGTGCATATAGTGTTTTAAATGCTGGGCTGTACTCTGGACCAGTTTGCTGCAGTCAGTAAGTCCCCACTGCATTCTGATAAGGAAGCCACAAACCCCATACCATAGGGATGATTAATAAAATGGCCTTTACCCTCATTGGTGGTTTTGGCAGGAGAGGTAATCCTGAACAACCTGGTGGCTGATGAATCAGCAGGTCTGAGCTTACGCATAGGGTTGGCAAAGCATAAGCCAAGGTGTGGATACACTTTGGGCCTCCTATGTAAGGACTGGCTTGGATGAAGGGAGGATGAAATTCTGTTGTGTGAGAACGAAATTCTGTTGTGTGAGAATCATTGTGTTAAAAGCTCTAGGGTAGCCTAATGAGTCACGACTTTCACAGGAATTGTGTGTTGGTTTTCAAGTCTTACCCACATAACCCTGATTAATCCTAAAATGATAGATACATTATAAACCTTCAGTGAATTCTATCTAGGCTTTAAATACAAATGCAGATTTTAATGATTAATTCTTAATGTGACTATCCACTGTGGGAACAGACATCTCATATTAAAAGAGGAGATAAAGGAACCCTCTAAAATTGCCCTTGCAGCTTTGCACGTGCAACCAGGGGTGCTAAAGCATTTCCCCATCCAAATTGCGTTTAGTCATGCAGCTTCTGGGCAGACCTGCGTGCTGATTTTAAGAAATGTGAACTCTTCTCTGGGAGCCACATAAACTACTCAGCTGACCCAGGGGAGGTGAAACAACTCTTCCGGGGTACCATTTCACAAATTACTGACGCAAAAAAAAAAAAAAAAAAAAAATGCTAAGTCCGTTGAGGTATAAAAGCCCTACCCCGTATGGGGCCAAAGTCATTCTGTTTTGGTTTCATGGCTGATACAAATTACAATCTGCCCACAAGCCTGAGGAAGATAGACAGGAGAAATAGGACTGCAGGTGAGCCAAGATTCCAAATAACATTCAAAATAGTCTTACCTGTCTTCCTGACGTTGGCCATCTTGAGAGCTACAGGTGAGGGTGGGATGTTTGAATGTGAGTGTATGTGTATGAGGTTCAGTGTGGGGAAGTGACAGAAGCAGAGGAACAGGGCAGGAGGGAAAGATGGGGTATAAAAGCAGGATATATTGTTGTGAGCAGGCAGGGTTATGCTTTACTTGCAGTATATGCAAATGTATGGATCAAATCAAAATGCAAGTAGGTCTAATCATTTTCTCAAACTATACATGTCTAAACTAAATGGTACACTGGAAGAGAAAGTCCACCTTATATGGGTGCTGAGAGTTAAGTACATATACATATTTTGGTATCTGTTAAATGCTGACCCAAGTCACAGCAAAAAGTAATCTGAAAGCCTATTCCATTCAGAGGAGGTAGTAACAGAGTCCATATTTCTTCTTTACGTTAGTTGTCCACAAAGTAGTCATACATAAACTGGACATTGCCCTCTAGGAAATCACTTTGATATTATAGAGAGTGAAAAAAATGGCATTAAGAGCTCTTGGAAATTCTCTCTGGCCTCTGAAGTTAGACTGAGCTATGGTGGATTGAGTAAATTCTAGAGTTTCTAAAATGTAGGGATACTCCGGTCTGTTCTTTTGTGAATCAAGAACATGTTTTCTGTCTGCTTCCTGATCTTTTGTGAAATGTGAGACAACAACCATCTTCCTAGCATAAAAAGTTCCTTGGATGTTTTGTGGAGAATCTGTAAAACACTTCTCAGCACAGGCCTTGTCTGGTGGCGAATGCTTGTACTGAATAAATAAAGCCTAAATTCATTCGATCCCACTCTCTTGTGGTCAAGAGTCTCTCAATAATTTTAAGTTCCATTAACTCACTGTTTTTACTTGAAGTAAAATTTCGCTACATTTCATTTGGTTTCTTTTCATGTTTTCCCTTAAGTTTTCGTATGCACTATGCACTCTTAAGGCAGGAAGTAGGAAAAATGCACTGTAAAACTGCTAAATTCTAGAAATTAAATTGTTCAGGTTAATAGTGCTTCTTTATTAGTGGAAAGTATGTTTCATGCCCATAGAACACTACATAGCATAAAATGAAGAGAAAGCTACTAAAAAGCTCAAGATGGTGATGGGGGGGGCATGCACTAAAAGGCAACCCTTTCAAATGGCTTCATTTGAAACATTCAGAAAAGAACTAGACTTGCTCACGAAGCCAGAAACAGAGATCAAAAGGCAGCAAATAAACAAGGACCCTTTCCACCTATGAGAACTTGTATTGGGAGATACAAGATAGAGAGCCAGTCACACTACAGTATTTGTATGTGCTGGGAGAGTTTGAAAAGGATATAAAATTAATTTATAAAATACCTAAAGTATGGTCCTTCAGTGTTTTTATTCACATCTTCTACCCACTTAGCTACATTATAGTCTCTTTTGAACCATGGGTTTAAATACCTGCAGAAAGCAATGGAAGGAACAAAGAAAGCAGAACAAGATAGAAAATCTGAAAATACACAGCACAAGCTTAGCAAGGATGTTCTTCACCCTCCAAATGCAAGTGACTATGGCAAATAAACCAGGATGGATGCCAGGGGTTATGAGGCAGTCTGTACAGTGACATGAGAATAAACTCGGCTACAACAAGGCTCGAGGCATTCTAGAATGTATTCAACATTTCAGGGAAAGCCTTGCCAGTGGTTTCCCCAAGGGAATCAGAAGCTATCTTCCAATCACAGTACTGTCAGAGGTACCATTCACCCACCTCCAAAGTGGCTTTTTCCAGGCCACCTCTCATTTGGCTCCTTGGTTTTCAAATGATAATGATGCTTTTTGAGAATATTCAGATGGCTGCAATTCCAACCTGGTCTTTGGGTATATAACACCCCAAGAACAATTAAAAGGAGCAAAGTTCTCTTTCCAATATGAAAAAAAAAAAAGACTTTACATGGCTTCTGTCTCACTCCAGCTAGCAGACCCTAAGCTGGAGTTAACAAGAAAGGTGCTCCAGTTGGCTCTATAAGGAACAGGAAGGGTCCCATTCTTCTGATCCTGGAGCCCCAATACATATTAAGTGTGGGCCAAATAGGTCTCCAGGATCTTCAGGTTGGGTCCAGCAATTTAGATGTAGCTGCAATATTCCTTCTTTCTTTTATGCACTCCAGACTAAAGCATTTGTGTTCCCATTAGGAAATGGACCTCAGAAGTTGCCTTCTGAACGTCTCATCATGAATTATGTGAGTGACTGCCAGAGGATACGAATGACCTTCATAAGCATTTCCCTGATGGATCGATCTGGCAAAGTCTCCACCGGAATTACTGTGCAAAGGAAAATTTAAAAGGTGGTAAAATGGGAGTGCAAGTTGTTGGGTTTTTCTTTTGATTTGTTTCCTTTGATTTGAACCCAGGGAGCCAAGCAAAAACACATCCCCTTTCAGAATGTGCTCTTGTAAAATAAATACAGATTCAACAAATCCAGTGTTGGAACAATTTGGAGGTTTTACTGAATTTTCTCATTTAAAAAGTAACTTCTAGAGACACGTTAAATAACGAAGATGCAAGTTCTATCAAACTTTGCAAGTTATTTGGAAAGAAACCAGGGGAAAGATAAAATACACTATTCATTTGGGGTTAAACTTTGCTTCTTTCCACCATATTTGACTTTAGTTTGTAAATACATTTAAATCATGACTATGTTTCCAGTTATATAAACAAAATTAGATTACTTTTTCCATAGCCCTTTCCCTCATTTTTAGCTATAACCAATGAAGTTCCCTCCTAAGAGAAGGGTTTGGTTGCTTTTTATGTCTGTAAGACCATTTTTGCTAAGACAGTGTCCCCTGACTTGGGAACAACTCACATTAGTTTTGCCTTTAGCCACAATCATTGCCAACTTGCACTTTTCACAGAGATAGCCAATTAAAACTTGCATAAAAAATTTCCACTGAGACTTTGAACAAAAAGAAAAAATCAAAAAGCAAGTGCAGCCACAGATGAAGGCTAGTGAATGCTCGGGCCTGGGGAAAACTGGAGAAAAAGCCCATGCAGCTGTTATCAGGTGAAACATAGCCACACAGCAAACTGAGTCACCCACAGGCAGCTTCCAGGGGGAGACGTGTGTTCCTTTTACCGACAATCTTAGAAGCTCAAAGGGCGGACGCCATGGCTGTTTCGTGAAACCTACAGCTGCATGGCTTGGCTTGCATGTGATGGACCTTTCCCTCCATTTCAGGGAGCATCTCAGAAGGCTGTGATCACTTCACCAGAGGTCACGGAAGAGAGCTCTCAATGGTTGTTCCTTCTGGGGATCTGCCTGTGAAAGTGTCTTCACAGTGGGCTTCCTAGCATTTCTAGGTGGTGGTGGCAGAAGTGATGGGATTTTATCAAACTGCTATAAACCTGCCTATGTGGCTTGACTTGGCTTGTAGCGCAACATGCAAAAAAAAAATGCATTAGACAGGGGAGGAGAGCTCTTTGTGTTCTCCAGGATGGAAAGGCAGAGGAAAATTAGCTGGTGCTGGCTGGACCAGGACCATGTCCAAGCAGACGTTGGGGGTCAAAGATCAAATGACCCTGCTCTCAGCCAAGGAAGGGACTAGGAGGGAGATTAAGTGGCAGCCCAGAATGAAGGGGCAGGTGGAGACTGACCTGTGATCCAGACTCCCTGTCTGGGGGCTGTCAGAGCCCCCTGGGCTTATGCCTTGGGATGGGACTGTCTGGGCGAGGGAGTGCCCAGGCTCAGGTGCTTGGGGCTCCCTCCTGTAAAAACACAATATATAATACAAAGTCTAAGCCAAAACCTTTTTCACATCATGTACAACAGTGAGGAAGATGCAAAAACTTTGAGTGGAAAAATAATACAATAAACAAGGACATTTTATGTTGTTCATTAGCTGAGTATGCATTTGTGGTGAATGTTTTAATTCATGTCCTGATGTTTCATCATCCTTTGGGATGATGAGTACTAAAGGGGATGTTGAAATAATGGACTCGATGATACCTTTTAATCTAAAAAATAAAAAAAATACGTTTGTCTGTGGTAATTTGCTCCTCTTACAGTCCCACAAATTATAATGTTATATCAGAATCAAAAGGGATTATTTAGCAAATATGGAAAGTATTAAAAAAAAGACTGTCAACATCATTCCTGATATGCTATGTATTAGGATTCTTTAAAAAAAAAAATATATATATATATATATAGTTATATAGTGCCCATACAATAAGGTATGTGAAAATAGTGGTCAACCTCACAGACTTGGTTCCATTTAATTAACATGAGTCATGTAACCCAAATATGAAAAGTCTGAAAAATCTGAGGGAGTCCTTAATACCTCCTCCTCACAAAGATGATTCCACTATGATGTCTTATTAAATATTATAGTGTTATCTCACAGGCAAGAGATTCCTTAAGGGCTATCTAGTATTACAATTTTTATCATATGATAGGAGTGGGAATTTTACAGAAAAGTTTTAAAAAGTAAGTGACCGTGCTAGAAAATACTGCATGAATCTTGCTAAACACCAAGTATTGTTTGGGTCCTAAATACATAGCTTTAATATAATGTTGGTTTACTTTCACTCAGGAGTTTTCAAAGCCTTCTTATAGGAAATGCTATTAAAATGCTAACCAGTACACAAAGGAAGTTCTGAAGAACATTTTGCAGTTTTATCTGTATTCTTCTGAGCAACTGAGATGAGCTAAGGCACTCTTGACCAAGTGACCTCATGCAAAACAAATCAAACGACATTCCAAGAGTTTATCCACAATGAGCCCTAAAGCATCCAAGCGCTTTGGGAATGTATAAGATAAACTCTAACAGATTAGTTATTCATGATGGGGTTCTATGATGCCATTCTGGACCATGCAATGGTATCACTGAAACCTATCTATTGTTTTTAAAATAAAGGATCCTCTAGCAAACTTTTGACAAGCCACTTACAAGACAATACCATCAGCAGGAGGTCCAAATTTCAGGGCACTGTTTTTATTCCTGGACTGAAAAAGGCAGGGTATATGATGGAAAAGCTAACATAAGTTTCTGACAAGCAGTTAACAAACACCTGCTATTCAGATTTTTTTGTTTTTTTTACGTATTAAGGCATGAAGAGGCAATAGTGATCCTGAAAACAGTAACTAGCACTGCAGTGAGAAAGCAGTTTTTAAAAAGCTTAGGTAGGTCAAAAAAATATGGTTAATTGAAACCTGGTGGCAAGGTCCAGAAGGATACCGAGGGTGTGTTTGATTCCTCCACGTGAGGTAAAGGTTTGAGGAAGCTTGATTTTGCTGTATTTTCTTAAGTGAAGAAACAAACAAAAAGTGTGTGGTGCTTACCTCATTAGAAATAACTTTAAATGTAACTTCTGATCCACCCCCCCCCCACTTAAAAAAAAATGTGTGGCTATCGTTTAAAATAGATAGTGTTGCATATAGTGACAATGATTCCGTTAAAGAGCAAGTTTTGGTTAAGTGCCCTTTTAAATATCCTCAGAAGGAAGATTTAAAAGGGCATACATATTCCATTAGTCTGAGAGAATGCTTAGATTGCGGCGGTTTCACACTGTGAGCAGTCTCATGCTCTGGGACGGTGGGAATTTTCCCCTGATGCTTCTAGGCTGTGTGAATACTGGGAAGAGGAAGGGTGACCCCTCTGAAATGGCTGGACCCCGGGCGATGAGAAGAAAGGAATGTTATCAAAATTCCCTTCAAGAGGAACCAAGACACCACAATGGCAGGTTACTGGAGGAAAAAGCCTGCAGCGAGGGTGGGACCCCCACTATCAGTGAATATTGGTTTGGGCACAGTTGCGGAGATGCCTATGTAAAAGAGAAAAGCCAAGGTTAATTTTAAACCGGCAAAAAGTAATTAAAAAGACAAAACCAAGACCAGAGGCATGGTTTACAGTTCTTTGATGATCTCGTTAATTAACTCTGCACACTAATTGCACAGGACCTTGGAATGCCTTTTTCCATGAGAGGTTTAGACTTACTCAGTTGAATTAGACCGAGGTCTAAATCGTTTGCCTCTGATTTTCTTTCTGTTGCCTCCCAGGTTACCTGAAAAAGACGGTTTATGGCTAGATTTGAATATAAATAAACAATTGCTGTATGTGTAATCACAGGGTATTTCAAGTGGTGTAATTCACAGCCAGTCCCTCCCGGAACACAGGGCTGAAAAGTACTGTACAGCCTTCTCAATGTGTCCAGGGCAGTGGTGCTATTGAATCCCATCATTTCCCATCCAAGAAAAAAGAAAGGGGTTCTCATAATAAGTGCCCCCTTCGCTGTTGGGAGAAGAACTAAAGAGCGTACATGAAAAAACCAATCTTTACAACCAAGAATGACAAAACGCAGAATTTGGGTTCTGCAAACAGATGCGCTAGCTGTTCAGAATGCCACCCTATACCTTGCCAAGAGTTACTTCGAGGCCGTCCGTTTTCACAGATGTCTGAAATATGTTTTGTGTCCGGAATCCTTTCACTCCAAGAATGAGAAAGCCCATTCGACCTGAAATTGAAAGTGTGTATATACTGTTCAAAAACAGAATCAAGTGAATTTAGTTTTAAAATCAGTAAGCAAGATTTCTAAGCATTACTGTGCATTAAATAAATCAAGAAAGAAAAAAATCTGAAATGAAAGAATGAAGAGAACATGAAAGTCTTCATGAAGAAGGCAGAATTACACAACATTCAATTTAAGAAAAGTCAAATACAATGGAACCCCATTACAATAGTTTACAATGGAAAAGTATCAGCATACCATGCAAGCCAATTACATTCCCAACAACCACATATAGCAAATTCACTTCATAGTTCAGATATATAACCCGGGCAGAAGAGTTATAATGGGGTCCCACTATAGATGTTTCTTAATT
The DNA here is from genome assembly GCF_023065955.2 of Ursus arctos. Classification (NCBI taxonomy): domain Eukaryota; kingdom Metazoa; phylum Chordata; class Mammalia; order Carnivora; family Ursidae; genus Ursus; species Ursus arctos. Next base: position 29,831,542 of record NW_026622985.1, on the reverse strand, counting down.
GTAAAGCAATGATTGTCATTCAAATATTATGAGAACATGGACTTCCAAGAGATTTCATTAAGATCTGTTCAATTGAACCTGCTCAACCTTTATCAAAGTAATATTTAGGTTTTCTTAAACAACAAGACTGTTTTCTGAGAATTGGCATTTTCTCCACAAATATGGTCCCCCCTAAAATGTAGTCCTGTTAGTTAATTGCCCAATAACCGAACTGAATCAAATGTTTATCATGGAAGTGTCTCTCACAAAGCCCATGTACCATTAAGCCCTTTTGCTACTTGTGTCCTGACATCTTAAATAAATTGTCTGTAAGAAGCAAAACCTACACACCTACCTATACCACATAAGAAAAGTATTTTGACAAGCTAAATGTACTTAGGAGGAGTCACATAATTTGATACCATCTTTAACTACTTAAAAGTCACAACCCTCTCTTCTAATATCTGGGAATTATTCACATCAATATTTTAAGCTCTTCTTGAGGTACTTTAGAAAGCAGCACTATATTTAAAATCTTCTCCACACATCATTCCAGTTAATCGCTAATAATGTCTATTTTAAAAGGAGCCTTCTATTGATGAATGAAAATAAATGGAACTCAGCACAATTATTAGACATTAATTCCCCAGATAAGGAGTTTTACAACATAATTTGCTAATTATAGAATGAATCCTATTTTGTCCAGAAGGACAACAGAAATTCTGCTGGAATCCATTGATTTCTCTACCTATTGACCATGTTACTTAATTTAAAACTAAATACTTGACCACAAAAATATTTATATACAGAATTTAGATAAACCTTATTCTCTTAGCCAAAAAAAACCCCAATAAAAAAAAATTTGAACATCATTCTATAGATCTGTACTCCTTGTGCAAAAACTAATATTTTTATTTTTGCTCTAAGCCATGTTATCTGAGTAAAAACAATCGTTAATGCTTAAGACAGTTTCACATAAAGAAGAGCTCCCAGATCTACTGATCTCCTTTCTGTTCTCCTTTGTGATTGCTTATAGAGTGAGATCCATTGAAAATTTTTATAGATGATTCACTCTATACAGAATTTCAGAAGAGATCACGTTTCTTCTAAATAAACTAGAAATTCCCCTTAGTCTCCAAAGTGCCTACTGTGCCCAAAGCTATCTTTTTTTTTTTTTTTTTCCTACACTTTACACCCCTATCACCAATTTTAAAGAAACTCTTCCACAGGAACATTTTAGCTTTCTTCAATGTGAGTGTAGGTCTCATTTCCTAAAACATTCCAACTATTTATTTCTTCTACCAGTTTATTTTATTAAGCGATTAATAAAGCATGCAGAATTTTAACTGGTCTTATACACCTTAAGATCCTGGAGCAAGAATATAACATCAAAGTTTAAGACATATAAATAATATATTAACCCCACTTGTCCTGTTATAAAACCCCAGCAAATATTAAATATCCTTAATTTGGCAACCGAGCTCTAAATTAGAAACTCTAGAAATAATCATTCCAGGAATAAAAGGCAAAATCATAATATTCAAATATATGATTCACAGAGAAGCGATCTTTTTTTCACAGCAAGCTTAGCTTCGGTATATTTAAAATTTAAAAATATTCAACGCAGCATTTATAGTACCAAGTTAACAACTGCTTTACTGAAGCATGACAGTAACCTTTTTCTTTGACTACCCAACATGACATAAAGCTCACCATTTAAAATTTTATAAATTACCATGTATCGTTTCTTAAGCCGTATAAGAGCAAGATAGAAAAACCCTAGGAGTTCTATGTAGATTTAGGGTTGTTATTGGTTTAGTTTAGTTTTGGTTCAATTTCTGGCCTGATTTGTTTAACAAGTGGTTCTGAGCATATGGCATTTTGAAGTGCAGTAATCAAAGAACAAAGGATACTATTTTTTTAACATTCAAGAAAGAAGGAAGAAGTAATCAAACCTGCTGCAAAATAATGAAATGTTCTGACTAATGGAATAATGTGTGATGGAACAGGTAGAAATCTGAAAATGCGACAGAAAAGCAGACCTCTTCTTAGAACTAGATGCTGAGTTTGTGCTGACTCCGGGAGGAATGTCGCTATAAAAAGAGTCGCCATCTCCAGGCTTTTTTACATAATCTCCCTGGGGTAACTGTCTAAGGCATAATAAACATTTCAGAGTCAGAAAACAAGACACACACATGAACACAGACATATACAAATATTATTTTAGGGAAAAAAAGGTAGGGATAATGATCTACATGAATCAAATCTATAACAACATGTAAGATTATTAATAAATGTGACAAGTTAAAGTCATTCTAACTGTAGAGGTCAGAAAGGCAATCACTGGTCTATACAGTCTGGATGAAGAAAGCCTTGCTTCAGGGGAAAAATATGGAAAGATGGGGTTTTTCATTGTAACTTGATTATACTTGGAGATGTTGACTGAAGTTCTGTCTTTAAAAAAAAAAAAAATGGTGCTGAAGGAAACATGTTGGGACAGTCTTGACCCCAGATAAGGCATAGTCTTCTTCACTGTGGTCAATACACTATTCATGATTTCTAAACATTATATAATGTAACCTTAAGACCAATTAAGTCTTAAAATAACTTGAGGGATTTCTAAGCCATTTTCTATAATTTAATCCAAATAAACTCTTATTAGAGTAATCTGTTCAACCCAGATCTTCACTGTTCATTTAGGAGAAATATGAAGAAACTTAAAGAGACTCAAACACCAATCAAAACCGTAGTTCTATACCTGCACAGTAGAATATGTAAAGGGAGATAATCCCCAAGAAGAAGAAGGGGTTGAAAAATAAATGAATTTTGTTGAGACTATAGGAAGATACTTATAGGTAGGTGGTGGGTGACCTTGGTTCTCTATCTTCACTGTAGAAGGAACACAACAAAGGAAGATCTGTTTAATCTATACTCTTATTGACCTCACTTGTTCTGATTTTGAATTAACTAAGATTAGAACAGATTTTTAATACTTTTCCTGAGGGAGGAGGATAGAAAACTCTAGAATGGACCACCTAGTCAACCTCAATAGCTAATCTGATTATCCCCCAATGCCTGGCCCCCAAACAGCCACCTGTATCCAAAACTTGATTCAGTTCCATTCAGTACCATTGTGGGAGGTGCTGGATTGAGAATTTTAAACAGAGTTATACTTCAATACGTTTCCAACAAAGGCCAAATCTGCTAATTCCTTTTCCTACTTGATTTTTCCTTAGTGAGAATGCTTACCTTGGTTACTTGCTGATGCTAAATTCTATCTTTAAAAATGTCACTCTCAGATGTTTGCTTGCTTGTACCAATTCCTATTCCGTTTGAAACGTTGACAACACTTGGTCATTTGTTCTTTTGAATTACTTGAATACCTCTCTCATATTATTTCAATCCTATATACTCACACATTTCCACAAATCTAAAAAATTTTTTTCAACCCATACAAAGCATATATATAAATTTGTGTGATCCTCCCCTTTGAAGAAAGTCAAATTTCTCATTAGATTTGTAAGACTAATTTTACCTAGAACTCTGTGATACATATTCTTTCGAAATATTTCTAACCCCTTAAGTGGCTTCAGCTCATAACTACAGCTTTTTTTCATTTTCCCAGTATATTATACAAAAAATAATATATAAAAAATATACAAAATAATATACAAAAAATAATAAAATTTCCCCATATTCATAATGTTAATAATACAGGACAAATGATAGATATTGTTACGCAAGAGATTTTTTAATCCCTGGAATCACATTTTCTGCCTTGCCTCCTATGAGTAAAACATTCTGTCAATGCTTGAAAAAAAAATTATCTCAAGAAACTCAGAGTTCTGTAAGTCGCCTCAGGGAGGAAACTTTCCTTTTGGATCATACTAATATTTATAAAAGAATGCCAGAGAATATCCCATCAACATCAATTTCCAACAATAATCTTTATGGTTAACAAATCCTTGTTCTCATCATTACCTTTAATAATAATCTGTATAAGCTGAAAAGATGTGCCTCATTAAATTCAAATAAAATAAATACAAATTCCCATTAATCCATCCCCCAAACTACCTTTTCATTACATGGTGCTGTTATTCAGGTATTTACCAAGAGCTCCCTTGGCTGATGCTGCAGGCTTAAACGGACTACCTCTCGATGGGCCTAGTTTTGTTGTTGGTTTTGGTTTTTTTTTAACTCTGCACATTTCACGACTCCTTCAGTGTAATTTCTCCACAGCGCATGGTCATCTTCCACAAAATGCACAAAAATTCTAAACACCAAACATATCATAAACTGTGGGCTTCAGTCAAGGGGTTGGAAGGGAGTTAAAGTTCAGTTAAAGTTCGGTGAACTTCTGGGGTGTGGCCTTATTTTTATCCTGATGGGCAGATTAGATTCTTAGTGGTTTCTATTAGGAAGACTCCAAAATACAGAAACTATGCTGCATTCCCCTTAGAATGAATGTAACTTTCTTCACATAGTAATGAATAACAATGTTAATGATAGATTAAGAATTTTGTTAAAGATGTCTTAAGAATAATATTTAACATTCTTCACTGGCCAGAAATTTATCCTTTTTTCAATATCCATTCCAGATTACAACAAATGTATTTCTTCTTGTTTAACCTTTAGTGAAGATAGAGAATATCAGGTCCCCATGATCAATAAAATAACATTTCATCATTTGTTATATAAGATTATAAATGACTAACTAAATGATTCTTTAAGGTTTTTAAATTGCATTTATTTTTCTAGTCTTTATGGCTTTCTGAAATCTTAATTTTGCTCGTCTCATGGAATTTTGAATCATGAAGTGATTACTACATTAGATGGCCTGACCAGTGCCAAGTTTTGTCATGGGATCATTACCTCATATTTCTCACATTATATGCAAATATTGTAGATATGCACATGAATTTTTATAAATAATGACTAAAAGAAAATAAAAGCTTATTTAACTAAATTATTTTTCCTCAGAAAGGAGCCCTGTTCTGAGGGAAGTCTGTCTGGTCTTTCCTTAAAGGTCCAATGAACCATAATATTTAACTTTAATCCTTACAGAGACTCAAAATGAGAACACAATGAAAAAAACTTAATTAAGTCTTAACCTTAATGCTAAAGGAGGCATTTCTCCAATGCTTTGTTGTTGTCTGGACTGTCTGATATTAGAATCGTTACTTTATTGTTTTAAGAAATATTGTGTAATGTGTACCAAGTCACACTGACAGATGCATGAATATCATTTAAATAATAATAATAATAATAATAATAATAATATAAAAACAAAATAGGTTCAAAAAAAAAGAGGGAGGGAGGTTCACAAGCAGAAAATAAACTGGCTAAAACAGGTGAGAGAGAAAAGAAATGGGGAAGGGGGTTTCTGCTTAAGGTACAGATGAGGAGATATGATCTAATTATTTATTCCATTTCACATTAATCATAATGATGTGTGCTCATTTCAGACAAAGGAAGAGAATATTTCAGCTGAATACGGATGTTTTATAAATCCAAGTTCAAATGAATGTTTTCTTATTCTATCGCTACTTGCAAACCTATCTGAAAACTAAAGCTCAAACTTATAATTCTTGTTATAAGAATTGGTACAAGCTCAGTTGATCTCGGGGTTATGAGTTAGAGCCTCATACTGGGTGTAAAGATTGCTTAAAAACAAAATCTTAAAAAAACAAACACAGAGTATACCGCTGCTAAACCCTAAAGCAATTATGATAGCATCAGCTGAAAATAATATGGAAGTCTTCTTTCCTGAAGATTTTAAAGAAAAAGATCATTAGCCATCCTTCCAACTACATGATGTATAAAAGAACTCTCCATGGTTCCTGGGTGACATGGTTCTACCTTTCATAAGGTGACACTGGCAGATGTAAAGTGATACCGTTCATGCACGGGGTTCTGCTTCCACTGAGCCCCAGAATAGTTTAATACTTAATAATGTTTTTATTAAGCAGTTTGTAAGCAAAAAGAAAACAAAGGGTTTGCTTCTTGTCTTTTTGTCAGACTTGCAATTAAACCTATCATGCCAGGTTATTAAGCTCCTTCACAGAATGACTTGCCTGACTTCTCCAATAACTTGAAAGTTATGCCTAATGGCATTTCTGAGCCACTATAACATTAATAAGGATCCGATAACTGGCTATATGTTTAATATGGTCTTCCATTTTGTGTCAAAGCAAACCTTTATGTTCACCAATACTTGCACCAGGTCAACCAGTATGTGCGGGCCTCATTCATGTGGGTGAATGCTGCCTTTCTCTGTGAGAACAACCACATCCACGTCCTTCGTTTGAACATCAGAGAAACACAAAGTCTTCAGAGACCACATACTAAGAACTTCCCTTACTATGATGCTTTACCGATGACACAGAACTTTATCTGATTTTAAAGTTGTGGAGAATTTAAGTGATTTCCCAAGAAATCATATCCTAGCAAGTGAATTTCTCATTCCTTGTCACTTGGTCCTCCCACCATGGAACCTCAAAGGGAAACTTTAAATTTAAAGACAAAGACAACTCAAATTTCTTATTTCTATTTCCTAGCATCTTTGGAACTGAACACACCTTTCTGAACATCTAAGCTATTTGTATAAGACTATGAATTTCTTAATGCTTGCCTTGGTCCATTGGCCTTTCCACCTGCTCTACTGGCAGAAAGGAAAACCCTTCAGAAGATATTTATACATTTGTGACTTGCTGATCTAAAGACCATTATTTGCTACTTCTTCATTTTGAGAATTATTCTACAAGTCTAAGGCTCACTAGGTACGGACAAGGGCAAAAATAAATAAATATTGTAATGAAATATATCAAAATACATAAAATAAATATCTGTCAAAGATGTGACCACTCTCAAAATATGAACTAGATTCCAAAACAGTAACCAGATTGGTAAAATGATGACTCAGCAATGCCAGGAGGCATGAAATTAGAGCAGACACATAAAAGAAATTCTTAATGCAAAAATGTTCTCAACTGTACGTACCTGTGCAGATATTGAGTATAAGAAGTTGGTACACAGTTCTGCAACAATATTAAATTACCTTATAGCCTTAGCTATTACAGAAATGAGGCTGAGTCATCAATATTTGATCTTATTAGCCTAATTTTATTTTTCATTGGAGAAAGCCACCAAACTTAGATTTCTCATATGACCTATCAAATTCTATCCAAAAGACAGCTTAAAAGATTCCAGCTCTTCTCCAGTGACCCAAGACACAAGAGTTTTAAACATGTCAAGGAGAAATCTAGTTAGTTGTTTTTTAAACTTAATTCATTTTGTCTCAGGTTTGCTTTTTCCATTAATGATAAGTTAGTTAGTTACGCCAGGACTGGATGAGTATTTTCTAATATCTATGCTAACTGACCAGGATCTCAGTTGGTTCCCCATGAGCACATTTAAAGAGACTGTAGACACTTATGGCTAAAGTCTTACAGGAATTTTAAATTACAACATGGAACGAAACAGAAGAGTAAAGTTCAAAATTTTAATTTGTGAAAAAAAAGAAAGCTGGTTGGGGCTTGAAAAAGTGCTATCATGTTTATTACATCTTATTCCCAATCTGCCTGACATTTAATGGAACAGTGGGGAAAGTTCAGTAAGTGTGAATCTGCACAGATATCTTGAGTACAAAACTAGTATTATATGATGCATAAGACCTGGTCTTCCAGGATATTTTAAACTTTTTGTATCAATAGCTAAGAGCATTAATAATTTTTGAAATGTGAGAAGTGAAAGGGATATCTCAAAATGGGCTAATTTAGACTTAGAAAAAACAGGCATTTTTATAAAACGACATGAATGCTCTGTATCTCTTTTTATGCTGTTGGTTAAACGTAGATTTTAAGGTTATGATGAACAGGGTGTCTGACTTTACGAGCTTTACACTAGACAATCTGAGATTCCCAATAATGCAAATTATTTCTTTACCTACACAATTACCTAATCAGTACAAAAATATTTTCTTATGTAAACAGGCCCATCAAGTACCAGAACATTCTCCTGATCCCAACAGTGTGCCCATATAAATTTTATCATTTTTGAATGGAAGTCATTAGTATAACAATAGTAACAAATAAAAAATAAATTCCTTCAGAAAGTACTAGGCAATAAGATTACTAAAAAGATGAAGAAAAGCCAATTAACTAATGTAAAGACAGGTGATTCCTTCACATAGAGGAAGTTTGTTTTAGATGGAAAAAAGATTCATTTCCATATATATTCTTACATTAGTAACACAAGTAACTTGTATTATTATGGTACTATGGGATGAAAGAACCATTAAAACTAAATAATGATAGATCTATTTTAAAATAATACATTCCACAGCACCATTATTAAAATTATTGTTTCAAGGTCATGAAAAACAAGATTGCTCTATGATCACAGAAACAAAGTCAACATGATTTATAACTGCATGTATGAATTCCAAGGATGCTAACAGGATTTAAACCTTTCAGTTATGTGTTCAGATTATTCTCATCACATACCTCTGCTCTCGATAATTTCTTTTCATGGACAAGAAGAAAAGGAAAAAAAAAGAAGAATTAGTTACCTATTGGAAGTATATTCAGAGAAAGCAATAAACAAAAAGTTCTAGCATTCATTGAAAGGTCTCCACTAGAGCATTTCTAAATTGCAAAACTAAAAGGGGGAATACAAACACAGTCTATCTCTCACCCCCCCCACTCTACTTCATCTTTAGAAGTGACATTAAAATGTTACTGACAATATTTTCAAATAACTGTTTTTAACAGCACAGTTTCAGTTATGAAAGAATACCTGTTTTTCAATATCAATTGTACCGTATTAAACATTTAGTTAGTAATGTTCTGAAGTCAATCGTAATCAAGTTACTTATATAAATTAACTGCTTTCATAGAAATAAAAATCATAATTCATTTCCTCTGGAATATATATCCCAAACTAAAGCTCTTTCTAAGAATTTCAAATAGGAAAATGTGATTGGGCACGAGAACATCTTATTTCATGATGTACAATGTATTAGAGTTAATTCACAGCTGTTAGGGACCTTCTAAGTTATCACTACTTACTGAAACTTTACACTGGAAGTACTTTGTTCAAACTTTAGTCTCTGCTTTTCATTTGGCCATACACTAAAACAAAATTACGTGAGTTTTAAAACAAACCGATATTCAACAAAAATGTGTTCTAGAGGGTGAAATAGTAAGGCACCAGTGACTTTTAACTTACAACTCAAAAGACTTAATTTTCAACTTTCTATCATGACCTAACTAAGCGTTAATATTTTGAAGCCATGTTAGAAAGATCAAGCAAGTAAGTAGTGGACTCCTTTCTTCCCAGATCAAGGATAATGTTTCCATATCAATTTTGTTTGTCATCTGTCTATCTATACCATGTACCCTATAAATATCTTGATTTAATAATGAGCTCATGAGAAAAAAGTGTCAGTTTGTTACTTATATTTTTCATAGTTGAAACCATCAGATTCGGGAGGGGGTAGAATAAGCCCCAGAATTTTCTATTCAGCATGCTTTATTTTTATTCCCTCCATCTGATTACCTACTGGTCCATCAGTTCCAAATAAGTATTCTAATTGCCTATTCCTGCCATTCCCTCACTCCAAGGCTTGGAGAAGGGGTAGAAAGTTTAATTGGAAGCATTAATGAGGAGATGAGTTCTCAGGTCCTAAATCCATTCCTGAATTTCAAATAGAATATGAATTTCATGAATTTAATTCCTGTATTAAAACTTCTACGTTCTTGTTCTATTCTTAAACATAGTCTGAATAAGTTCAGTAGCACTAAAACTTTTATCACTCAGGTTCAAATTATTTATGAAGAGGTTACTGTGGTATGAATAAGATTTGTCTTTTTCCTTAGGGAATATGCAAAGTACATATATACAGAAATGAAAAAAAAAACAGTGAAATCTCAAAAGAATTTCGTAAAAATAAGAAATGATATACAGAAAGAAGTACTTTAATTCTAATCAGTAAAACAAATGGATACAGGTAATTTCATTAGCAAGAGGAGAAGTTTAGATTTCGTATTTCCTGAAAGGTAATTTTTTCCGAGATTGCAAAAACATGAAATACCAACTTGCATCAATAGGTGGCAGAAAATCACACACAACAGAACTAGTAATTTTGCCTTCCCCCTTTTCACATGACTGATGAAACCACTGAGCTACTTCAAAAGACCAAAGCTTGTGATGGCAATTACCACATAGGTCTTAAATCAGGGAAGTCAGGGAAATAGTGTGAGTCCAAGATGGGGCTAATTCACCCGAGGTGTGAGGCGAGACCAACTGATAAATATTCAGAAAAGCCCTCCTTTCAGACATGTAGTTTTATAACTCCAAATGTTATGATGAAATCAGCCCATGCAAACAGAAGTATGCAATATAGCTAATGGCCTGCACATCAAAGAGGCCCCTAGGTACCGAGCATCCATGAGCTGGTACAGGGCTAGGCCCTCATTTAATCAGGACTTGCCTACTGTGCTGTGCCCTCCTTAGCTGTTCAATGCGGTAGTTACCATGTTATGCTAAAATTTACAGTCTATGCTGTCTGTGTTACTTGTTAATATAGCCTTCCACAAACGCCCTCATGTATTTTAATGCTTTTAGCATACAAAGTTTATCTTGTCGGTAAGCTAAGTGCTCTCTCTTTTCTGCCAAAGAAACTCTTCCAGGGTTTTGACATCACAACAAGCGACAGCCATATGTACTTTTAAAGAGATTTCCTTCGATTGAGTTGGTTTAAGACCATGTCATGTAATGTAATAATAATAATAATAATAATAATAATGGCAAATTACATAGTGCCTAGTCTATTGAAAGGTTTGGGGTAATTCTGAAGCCTAAATTATTCTAATTCCCAAGTCTTTCAGTGAAGTAAGTCTTGTATGAGTGGGGGGAAATACTATAAAATGGGGTAATGGACAGAATGCCTAGAAAACATTGCAGGCCCTTCCAAAGAAGAAAAACCCTAGGGTCAGGGTACTAAAACATCATCATCAGAGATCAGCAGAATAATGATTTTAAGTAGAAATACTAAACAGAACTTAAGGTTCACCATACCTAAGTTTCAACTTATTAAACTTAAATTTAAGTTACTTGAATACTAAGGAAATTTTTTACATCATAATACTGAAGTACTTTAAAAGGAAACAGAACACATTAAATATGTAAATAAGTTTGGAACATCTGAAGTAATCCACCTAGCTAAATGCTCAAGGGGATTCAGTATTCAAAAGTTATATAATTTGTAACTTTTTAAAATTTATAAATAGGAACCCAAAACTTCTAAGTTGAATTTAAAGCTTAAGAATTACATATTAAAAATCGCAACTTAACACTGACTCTTAATTTGAACAAATGAAGTCTCTGAACAGTATTTTCTTCACACACAAACACCCAATATTTAAAAAATACTAGTGCCTCAGATCTGCTGGGGCTGTTCTTGTTGATAACTGATGTCATCACTGCTCTTGTTACTAAAACATTATGCTCCCTACGGGACTGTCTTGCCTAGATCTCTGGGTATGGGTTTAAGTCAAGAGAGCCTGTGTCACTCAGGAGCAAACCAACACAGCCCTTCGCATAAGACATGATTTAGATTGATTTTAACTTCACGTAATGGTTTTAAAACAATATTCTTTACTTTTAGAATAGAAGGGAGTTATCTCAAAATTTAAAAACATAATAAATTATTATTACCTCTAAGTGTGCCGAAACTATTCACTGATTGCCTATGGAACTAGACTGATTTTCACTGCAGGTATATTTATCCAATGATTCAAAACTTCCTAGGTTCTTAATTCATTTAAACAAAATGTGTTAAAGTCTATTTCGATGGTAACAACACTGAGACATTTCACTTACTTATAACCCCAGGCAGTTATTCCTAATATGAGGGCCAGCACTAAGATGGTGCCAGCGATTATGCCTATTATGATATTGGTACCAGCGACACCTGTGGGGGGAAAGAAAACAATGAAGATCAGTGTATATAATTGAAATCTTGATATAAAATTCTTTCAGGAAATTTACTCTCTATATTTGAATCACCACACTAACAAAATTATCTGTTTTACAAAGTGGGTATTTTTTTCCTTTTTTAGGAAATTTTCTCTAAATTTTTAGGAAATTTTCTCTAAATTTCTCTAATTTCTCTAAAATTCCCAATTTTAGAGAACACTTTTTTTATTTAATTTTTTTGAGCTACAGCTGACATAAGGTTGTATTTGTTTCAGGTGTACAACATAATGATTTGACATCCGTACATACTGTGAAGTGAAAAAGCGGGTGTTTTCTTAAGGGGATGAAAAATCAAACATCACTTAGCAATCTGCATCAACTATTTGTTTACATAATTCTTTGTCTACGTTCCCTTTCATTCTTGTCCCAGTACATTTTGCACAGCTTTATTTCCCATGTAATTTTCTGAAAAATAAGATGAGGTCACTGAACTACAAGAAGGAAGAGTCAAAAATAAAAAACAAAGGGAGGGCGTCCCTACTATATTGCCACAGCGCTCTTTGGACAGGAACTTGGAGAAATCCATGTTCCTTTTGACCCTGACCTCTTCCTCAGGAATTCCAGAAATGTGACTGTCCATATCAGTCCATCCCAACAACTAACGTAAGGTCCTTAAGGCTCTCGGTCGTATGTATGATATTTTGTCTCTCAGATGTAAGCTCCTTGAGAGAGAAAACGTGTCTGTGGATTTATACCATCAGGGCTCAGGTGACAGGTAACAGAAGCACTGGGCCTATAATTCCCAGTCTTGGTAACGGGGGCCGTGGCATCCTGGAGAAGGAAAAACCGAAGGAAAACAGAGCGTGTGGTGGGCAGGAGCTTGGTGCCGGTCAGGCAGGAGAGCCAGGCGGCAGCAGACTGGCAGAGGGCCAAGGCGAGGCTGGTGCTCAAGACTCAGTAATGGCATTGTTGTGTCAGCATCTGCTGTCAGGAAGGCAGAGATGTAATCCTCAGGGGGTCACGGCAGTGTGAGTGGCCCAGTAAGTCAGAGGCTTGGTCACAAGACTCAAGGCAGGAGCAGAAAAGGCAGATCGGAGTCCTGGGGGCTTTCCTGGTAATGATTTGCACCAGATGCTTAAATTACCCAGATCTGCTTCACTCAGAGCAGCGCAGATCTCTCTTGCTCTGCTGCACTCCCGAAGCATCCTTCTAGATGCCAACAGTCCATCCTCACTGGCAACTAGGGCAGACTGCAAATCCCCATGACAGAGGCGTCAGCCTCCCTTTCTGGGAGCCCTCAGGAAGTCGTGTCCCATGGCCAGACAGCCGAGGAACCCACCCTGCGCACATCTTCTGTGGGATGGGTGGATGCTGAAGCCAGAGGACCCACTGGGACACTCAGGCTTTCCTACTCTGAGTGTCCTTTTCTATCTGCCTTTCCTCTTTTTTCTTCCAGCAATTTTAACAGGGATCAATAAACTTGGATGCTCAGCCTGGTTACATCTAAGTAATGGTATGACTTCTAACAAGTCACTTAAATCCACAGACCTGAATAGCCTCATCTCTGCATTAACTGCTGAAAAAAGCTCCATACTACCCTTGTAAGACTGAGGACCCAGAATCTTCATCATTCTCTTCCCTTGCTAAAGTCATCGTGGCTAAAAGTCCAGATGATTACAAAGAACAGGGGAGGTGAATGGACTTCAGGTTTGAGCATTAATTAATGCAGAATACTCAATCATGCAAAATAATAAAATAGTTTAAAAGGGGACATCTACCCCAGGACCTGTGTTCTTAGAACTATTTGCATTTAATTGCTACTTCTCCATTTGGGCCACTCTAGCTTTTAGATCGGCACCTGTTGTTCATTACCCATGTCCTTAATCCCCTTCCAGGCACCTTGGCCAAGGTTACTACTTCTAGAATTACCTACAGGTCAGGCTACAGAACTGGGGTTAAATAGAGATGAGATTTTTTTTTTTTTTTTTTAAGATTGTATTTATTTACTTGACAGAGAGACAGCTAGCGAGAGGGGGAACACAAGCAGGGGGAGTGGGAGAGGAAGAAGCAGGTTCCCAGCAGGGAGCCTGATATGGGGCTCGATCCCAGGACCCCGGGATCACGCCCTGAGCTGAAGGCAGACGCTTAACGACTGAGCCACCCAGATGCCCCAGAGATGAGATTCTATAATAAAAAATATTAAAGCCAACAAGATATTTAAAAATCAATTCTTCAGGGGTGCCTGGGTGGCTCAGTCGGTTAAGTGTCTGCCTTCAGCTCAGGTCATGATCCTGGGGTCCTGGGATCGAGTCCTGCTTTTCCCTCTCCCTCTGCCTCCCCTCTCTGCTCATGATCTCTCCTGTTATCTCTCTCTCTCTCATAAGTAAATAAAATCTTTAAAAATTAAACCACTTCTTCAATTGTTTTTTTTCTATGTATTCAATCCCCAAATATAAAGTTCTCCCCTTAAATTCACACAGTTAAGAAATCTTAGGACTACTTTCTTCATTTAAAAGAAATGAAGGGTTTGTTGTCACTGCCCCCCGAAATAGAATACTTGAAAAATCTCAGTAGGACAAGATCAGGCTAAATCACTAGACTAAGTTATATTCACTATTACCCATGATTACAATTTAATGGAAAATATCAATTTCATACTGTGGATCCCAGTTGTCTATTATATTTGAGCTACAAAAATATCCCAAATGAAACTATCTGAAGAGCAGTTCTCTCTCGTTATGTATAAAAACTATGTAATGACAGCAAATCAAGTACCTACCATTGCCAGCCAGAGTTATACCAGTCTTTGCGTCCTCATTGTGAGGGAAATACGTGCTGCAGTCGGCACCTATCCAGTGTCTGTTACAAACACATCTGAGCTCATTACTGCAAACCTGAAATCCAAAGTCAATCAAAAGTACAGGTCAACTCTGATACAGAAGCATGAAAAATCAGCACTGATTTCTAACTGTTATATGCCTAGAATTTGATGGTACTGAAAAATCATCAGTACTTTCTTCTTAAGACTGATTTCCTTATTTCAAGTACCTAAAATAATATTTTCTAGAGATCAGCAGTTAGACCCAAAGGGAATAATGCGTTTTAACAGGGGAAATGAATTTACAGTCTAAAAAGAAATCAATGAAATTACGGTTTTGAATTTCATTAACTTACATTTTATAGGAGGGAGAGTTTTAAAACAAGCAGAAATACAATCATTTGCTAGTTATCCAATATAAAAGTTTCCTTCTTCCAAAGAAAGGATCTTTATACCAAAGTTTTATTCCTATTTCAGGAAGCAGATAAGGTAAAGGGAAATCCAAGGAAGAAGAGGGAAGGCCTGATTGGTCGAAGAAGAACGTTTCACAAAGCCACAGCCCTGGCACCTCAACCCAAGCTACAGAGATGAACGACCTCACGTCACAGAAACCGAGAACCTCTCAAACAAAATGTAAGGAAAAACTTTTGCATAAAATGGCACCAAATTTTTAAGAATAGTAAGACAATAATGTGTCACCACTTCTATAACCAGGAAACAGAATCTACACCGAGATCTGATACTTCAAAACAACTTTAAATGGAGTGGGAAGTAGGAGAGACTTCAGTGAGGTTTAAGATCAGAGAAGTTCTTCAGGAGACAGGTTTTCACTGGATGGCTTTCTGTCTTCTATCTGATCTAATTCAGAAGAAGATGACATACATCCACATCTAAATGTAACTATAAAATATGATTAAGAAAACGCAGATTTCAAATTCATTCAGATTAACAAATCTCTGCAGATTGACAAACATGCAGGAAGAAAAAGGTTTAGGTTTAAAGTCAAAAGGCCTGAGTGGGAGTACCAATTTCACCATTGTCTTATCAATGGACTTTAACCAGGTCAACTGGCTTCTCCAAGTCTCAGTGTCCACATCACACAACAGTGACATTGTGACAAGACCAGACATGACGCTGGTATACAGTGATCACAACTGAGTCCTAGCAAACATTTATCCAACACTCGTTATGCCTCAGGCATTGTGTTAAGTATTACATATAAGTTACAAGTATTAACTCACTAACTCTTCACAACAATCCCGTAAAGGAAACAATATTCTTCTCATTTTACAGGAGAATAAATCAAATCACACAGAGGCTAAACACATTGCCAAATCTCACTCAGTTAGTGAGAAATAGAGATGGGATTCAAATGCAGACTGTCTGATACCAAGCCCACACTCTTAACTACACAATGTACAGTACATGGAGAGTATCTACTGTATTCTCATTTTAATTTTTATCATATATATAGAGTTACTGAGTTAAAAATATATGGGATATAATGTCTCTGTGTTATGCATAATTACTGCAAATGATTCGGATGATATTTGCCACCTGAATTACTTGTGTCTACCACTTTTACTCATTCACCAAACAAATGGTTCATTAACAAAACTCTTTGGTCTCTGTGGTATCTACTCAGGATTTCTAGATGAAGAAGACATTGTTATCATTAGCACGAATGATCAAGAAGTGATTCCATTGTTTTTGCCTTTCCCCCCAAAAAGCATTTCCCCCTAACATCTCCTCAGTTATTCAAGAAAGAAGACTTAGCAGACCACTCTGTAGAAGCAGAACTACTTACTATGTGCCTTCTCTATTTTCACTTGCCATAAGAACTCCTGTCCTTTGGCAAAGAGTTAAAATTGGTAAAACCTCCCTAAGAAAAATCTTGGCATATCCCTGGAGGATCTAAACGGAATGACCAGGAATAAAGGCTTACAACTTCAGGACAGAGATCCTTTACCTCAACTGGATAATATGACCAGTTCAAGCAAAGAATCTACGTAGGGTAAAAAAAATCATAGTGCATGGCAAAAGAAAAAGAAGCAAAAATGATTTCTATCAGTAGGGAATTCCTAACAGAAAACCACCAAACTGTGATCACTACTAGAGCATGTTTACCTAAGTTATCTACTTACTTATACAGGACTACATTATCAGACACGTGACTGAAAGAACAGAATTTAGTCTTTCAAACAATGCCATGCTGTCTATTCATCTGTGATAGACACTTCCCTGACTTACTCAGTTTTTATTTCTAGGAGTTCTCCTCAGCTGATACGCACTTGGTGTGGCTACAGCAGGTATTTATGATCTGTTCTAATTGCTCAGTGACTGGACCATACCAGTTGTTAAACATTGTGGCCAATGCCCCTTTCTACACCCTTTTAAAATCCCACTACAGTTTATTAAAACTTCTCTTCCAGATCACTGTAGAAAACTGGCATACTGTATGAGATCACAAGAACATAATGAGAAAGAAAAATGGAAGAATTTGGTTAGGAAGATTATACTTTTTCTCATTCCCAGGCTTGCACAGATTACACAACAGAAATATTCCAATGACTCTGACCAAATAACTGTTTACATGCCAGCTAGAAACAAGGATGAGCACATTTTCCATTTTTACAAAATAAGCAGGTTAGGGTCATATCTATTTCTATGAACAGAGGAGAGTCCCTATGGCAAGGTACTGAATACTTACTCCATTTCCTGAACAAACAGTGCCTTCTTTACTGCTTAAGCAAGTACTAAAGTTGAAGGAAGCCACAGGAAGACACCTGTGCTCTAAGCACATCATTTGGGGACCACAAGGTGTCCCATCTTCCACATAGCCAAGATCTACATCTTCTTCAAGCTTCACATGCCCGCCACTGAAAACAGAGAGCAAAAAGAAAACAGGATTCCATTAATTCACATTCATTTGGAGAATCTGTTTAAAAACTAAAAAATGGGGATGCCTGGGTGGTTCAGTTGGTTAAGCGTCCGACTCTTGATTTCAGCTCAGGACATGATGTCAGGGTCGTGAAATCGAGCCCTCCATCGGGCTCTGTGCTAACTAACTATGGAGCCTGCTTGGGATTCTCTCTCTCCCTCTCCCTCCATTCCTCTCCCCTGCTCGAAAGTGCATGCTCCTCGCTCTCTCGCTCTAAAAACAAAAAACAAAAAACTAAACTAAAAAGTGGGCAATACTACTTTCTCTATTTTTCTATTTATTATCTAATAAAAACCAATAGCATAACCATTTTCAACCTCTAAGTGGAGAAAACAATTGAATCTTTTGATCTAATTCTTTTCAGAAATATTGATATATTTTAGGATTTAAACACAATTATTATAACAAGGGCCTGAATTGAAATAGCTTTATCATTATGCCTTGGCTATGATGTACAAGTCATACTTGTACATGGCTCATGTACAAGTGAGCCATTATTATCAGTATTTGATTTGATAAGTAAGTAGGTTTCAAGATTTCAAACATGTTTCAAATAAGGATGAGAACTGGTTTGGGTTTACATTTTCTAAGAAGATTGCTAACTTAAAAATTATATTTGAGAATAGCTAAACTATTATAGCTTCACTATTCAATGCAGCAAGCCTGTTATATAGAATAAAAAAAAACAGAATAGGGTTAAAAAGTAAATTCATAATTAATTTATTCATATGGTGCCATGTCAATGCCAGCACATAAATCTCCATTCTTTTTATTTATTTATTTTTATCAAAATTATACATGCATATAGTTTAAAGAGTCAAACAAGATAAATCAGTTTTTTTAAATGCAATTAAGTGGTCCAGTACCCTCTCCTCCACCATATATTCCTCCTTGGAAGAAACCACTTTCTACTTTTAATTGATTCTTTTGTTATTTATGTACAGATCTTTAAATAAGAGTTTGTGTTACTATTTTTTATTTTTCCTATTTTGGATACTACCCACTGACTTCCTTCTATGGAATTTGAAAATTTGTATCTTTCTCCTACCCTCCCTTCATAAGTTTTGTTTAATCAGCAGTCAAATCAATAATAAAAATGCACGCTATGAGAACTAGGTAAATGTTACTCAGGTGAGTGATACAGAATGCCATAATTACACCTCTTCTTTACTTGTACCACTTTTAATTTCCCTCAGATTAGCCAGTCTCTTATTTGTTTGCTGTCCTTTTGCCTACTTTTCTAAGAATTTGTCACTAACGCAGAACTAGTCAACCTCTGCTGACCCCCAAGTCCCCAAGATGTGTCTGAGCATCAGTTCATCTTCCTGTAGAAATTTCTCCTGGAATTTCTATCTGGAGTGTGCCCTGCTCTTGTCTGATCCGGCTGTCCACTGTACCTTGTGAAGGACTGTAATATCTGGGATTTTCCCTCACCGTTCATTGGAGGATTGCCCTGACTCTTCACGGTGGGTATCTTGTTTCCTATATGCCCAACCTTTCCCTTTCTTACCTTATGCTTTCACTTGATTGGAGCACAATTTCTAAAAGCTTCCTGAGAAAGGGTTTGGGGAGTACATTTGCAGGGAAACCTGCATATCTAAAAGTGTGTCCATTTTCTCCTTTCACACTTGATATTTTGCCTGGGTACAGAACTTAGTTCAGAAATCATGTTCTCCATTGTCTTCTGGCTCCCAGGGTTCTTGCTGATAGATTCTAAGCCTGATCCTTTTATTTCTCCTCTCTGAAAACATTTGAGATTCTTTTCTTTGTCCTAAGCTTCTGAAGTTGCATAATGATATGCTCAGATGTGCCTAATTTCACTCATTGCACCTGCGAGCCTGTCAATGTAGACACTCAAGTCCATCCTTTGTACACAATATAAGTCACTCAGTGACGATTTCTTCCCTGCTATTTTCCCTGTTCATCATTTCTATTCCAACTTGGTGAGGTTTTCTCTACGTTCCACTCCTTTCCTGCTTTTGCCCTACTTTCTGGGAGATAATTTCAACTGCTGGGTTTAATCTCTACCTCCATATTTTTTGATTTCCAACAGCATTTGTTTCTATGAATGTTCTTCATTTGTTTAAAAAATTGGCACGCTATTCTTGTTTCATGATAGAAGTATCTTATGTCTCATAAATATCGACAGGTGCTTTTTTTCCAGTTGTCTTTATCTCTTTGGGTATGTGTGTTAGAGCATTTCTTCACATGTCTGATAAACTGCTCATATTTGAGTTGAGAAATCAGATAAATGATAGGAAATTCTAGCGCTTTCTGGCTGAACATCGATGAGGCTGGTCCACTTGCACACACCCTGATATCAATATTGCCAGTTGTCCTTCCGTTTGGACACCTGTTTGATTATGTGTAGAAGGTAAAGCTTAAATCTTCCATGGCAAGGTGAACAATCCCCAGTATAGGTTAAGTCAGGAAGTAATCTGTTGGCAGACATTCAACTATCTTCTTTATTTTAGCACTTCCCTGTCCCTGAATCCTTTACTCTGTCTCCCAGAAGTAGATGATACTGTTAATTTTTGAGCCTTTGGGGAAATGACTTTACATAGCAGGTTAGCTCTCCGTTTTCCCTGTTACTGACTTAGGAATTCAGCTTTCTTAGGTTGGCAATCATTTGCCATACATCCATTTGCTCTCCACACGCCCAAATTTTGTAGCTATTGTCTCCTCCCCCCTTTCTCTACCATCCTGTGGACACATAAATTCTAAAAAAGATTCAGTTAGTGTCATTTTGTGGGATTTCAGAAGGGAGTAAAAGAAGATGCATGTATTTAATCTACTGACCTTACCCAGGAATTCTGACTCATTTTCCTTTATAGGAATGAAAGGCAAACTAAACCCTACAAGATAGTCCTGACCCATTGAACGTAACTCCAGCAACCACAGTCAACTATTTCTTACCTTCTTTTCAACCCCTCTGTGTCGGGAATTACTTGGTCACCCCTACGGGCTAGATTCTGTTTCGGCTTGCTAACACACATGGGCACTGCAAAAAACAAAGTAACCCTAACGTGGCACTCCTCAGAAGATGACCAGTGTTCTCACAGAATGGGGGAGATGATTACCTGCAGTTTAACGTCCTCCCCTGCTGCACAACCAAAGTAGATGTGATTTCACCATCAAGTTCTCCAAGCCTGGGGATATTACCAATATTGGTGCATAAAAGGTAACCACAAAGCACATCCCTGTGTTAAAAGATACCAATTATTTACTTCTTTCCCCAAAGAGAGAACAAACCATGTACAGTTAGAACACTAATCTCATTTAAGCATTTGTTTTTCATCAACTATATTTTATTTACTCAAATTAATAAGCTAAATAAGACCAAATTAGTTTGCCCCCTGCTTTAAAAGGTATCTTCTCTGAAGCATGAGAGACTGCGGACTCTGAGAAACAAACTGAGGGCTTCAGAGGGGAGGGGGGTGGGGGAATGGGATAGACCGGTGATGGGTAGTAAGGAGGGCACGTATTGCATGGTGCACTGGGTGTTATACGCAACTAATGAATCATCGAACTTTACATCAGAAACCAGGGATGTACTGTATGGTGACTAACATAATAAAAAAACATTAAAATTAAAAAAAATAAAAATAAAAAAATAAAAAGTATCTTCTCTGAAACTGTTATCTGTGGACCAAAAATCACAAATTGTTTTCTAGCTTTTTTTACTGTCTATTAGTTCAAGTATTTCTCTTAAGGAAATTATCTACCAAAAAGACTTCTTTTAGATCAGAATGTCCTTCCCTAGAACACACCACTGGATATGCTAAAACATTTTTTAAAAATATCTGACAAGTGAATAAATGACCTTTGGATGAGTACTCTTTCGGAAGACAGCTTTTTCTTCAACCTGTTGCCCCAGAATTAAAGAATGTTATATATATAGTAGATTCTCAGCCACATAGACACATGATCCCTTTTTCAATATATTCCACTATCCCCCCAACTACTGCATATAATTCTAAATCAACATATAAAATAGTTCCAGTGGTATTAAATACTGCCTGATATATTGTCTATATCTAGCACATTTTAATTACTAATATACATACTAATAAACACATACACTAATAAGTATCTTGTCAGGAATGATTAGTAAGCTAGCAAGATTATATGTGAAAATATCAAGTTTCATCAGATAGAGAAAAGAGAAAAATCAGAACTTCTATCACCAACCATAGAAAAATGTACTAATTCATCCTTAAAAAATAATTTTTAAAGGTTATATCATTTTATTGTATCTATCGCAAACAAAAATGCTTTCTTAACACAGAAGAGATACTCAACATTTTTATAGGTGTCATTTATGTGCACGGAGCTTACTAAGTACTTTAGGATATATAAAGAAAAAAAGACACGGTCAAGAAAATAGACTCAGATGAGAAGAGAAATCGCACACATAAACAACTATAAAACATGACGGGGGACAAGGGCCACAATAATAGTACAAAAGGCTGTGGGAATTCAGAGAAGAGGGTAATGATTGATTTCTAGAGTAAATCCAGAAACAATTTATACAGAGTTGTCCAAGTGGGACTGTGCCTGGTAACAGAGTGAGGATAAAGGGTGCTTTTGGAGGAAGGAGCAGCATAAGCAGAGGTATGGAGGTAGGAGAATACAATGCGTGAGTTAGGAATGACAAGGTTTGCTAGAATTTGGAAGAGAAGAAAAAAAAGAATGAAGGATGAGGGCAAACTGAGGAGGATGTAAAGGGTCAAGCTAACGTTCCATTTCATTCATCAAACAAGACAGTAGGACATGCCATAAAGTGGTTAAAGGAGAGTTCTGAAATCAGACTGCCACATTCTGATTCTGCTTCTACTGCATCCTAGCTACAGGACCTTGGTCAAATGAATTAACTGTGCCTCAGTTTTTCCTCCATAAAATGAGGAGAACTGCCACAAAGACTAAATAACATGGCGTATGCAAACTGCAAGATAGCGTGCGCTCAGTAAATGTTGGGCATTATTCTTACTATTCATTAGCTACGTGGGACCAGTGAAATTTGAACAAAGAACTGACAGTCAGAAAGATTCAGGAGACGTATATTCTGATGGCAGCATGCTAGAGACTCCTGGCTTAAGACACTCTTAAGAGGCCTCTGTAACAGCTGAAGAATTAATACAGGTCTTAGTTGAGGCAATGCAATAGGAAAGGAAATGAAGAGATCAATTAAGACAAATGGCCATGATTTGGTGTCTGGACAATGTATCAGAGGGACAGTGGAGTCAAGGACCATTGCAAGGCTTCTAAGCTGAAGGACCTTCAAAGCTGAGGTATTGGGACCTTTGACAGAAACGGTGCTTTAGTAAAGTCAGAGCCAGTTAATAGAGTATATATGCTGGTGGCTTTAATTTTTGTTTCTTTTGAGATGCTAGCAGGTGCCTTCTAGGTGAGAAAGTCCTGAGGCAGCTGCAAGGGTGACCCGGGCCTTGGGGCAGAGGTCAGCATATGTGTTAAGATTCAGGAGCCTTCTGCAAGGTGGAGCTGGAATGCTGGGAAAAGATGAGGCGAGCAGGCAGCAGGAGCCTCTGTGGGATGCAGAGAACAGGAACGTCCTGGTGGCTCCGAAAGTAACACTTGCAATTAACCAAGGGATAAACTCTGCACAAACTTCTCCATCTCACCGTTTGTTGCACTGTATCCACGTGTCTTTGTCTTTCCCACAGTTACCCTTCTCGGTCCCTTCGATATTCAGTTTCTCATAGCAATATTTGTCCGATGCCGTCACCTCTGAAGCAGAAAAGAGTTTCCTATCAGTGAGGGATTTAACATATGAGCTGCTCAAAATGTTTGCAGTAAGGGAAAGTAGCTATTTAAGGACTCTTCTTCATGACAATGGGGCCAAATCCAAAAACTGTACCCATGGTTCTCAAGGGTTGTCCTTTACCACAGACATCCATGACTCAGCTACATTCTTCATGACTGCTCATTGGAAATTTGGAAAACAAATCTATGTAGATCTTTGATGGGATTGAGGCTATAGGTTCCAAGAACAACGCTCCTCAGAATGTGGTAATTAGGGGAAGATGCTACCAAATTGTTCCTAGAACAAATACTGTACGCTTTAATCTCAGTGCTAAATGTAAAGTACATATTTCTCACTTGGCAACTTTTATTAATCATAATGACAAGTTTATTAAAATAGCTATGCACTATAATTAAAGATTCAAGAAACAGCGGTATAATTTCTACCTTGTTTACTAATTCTTAACAACTAGTAAAAAATTTAATTTTAGACAAGCTTCAATTCATGCTAAATCTAAGAAAATCAAAAAACATTTTAAGCTACATCCGCATCTTTGTGAGGACTTTGTTTTGGCTAAAGCCAAGGCTGGTTGATGGAATTGTCCAGGAGTTAGATCAAAATGGCTTCTGCAAACTAATCAAAAGATAACCGTTTGTGTATGTTTAAAGAAAAAAAATAATCATGTCAAAAAAAATCTGTTTTTTTTCCCCTACTTCTTGCTGTAAGCAACAGCTTTTTTCTCAAGTGGGGGAAACAAAAACTGTATCTCTTTGTTTCGAGTACAAACCTGCATTTCCGCATTTTCCTCCATTCTTCAGTTACTCAGAAGAGGGAATCCACCTGCCCTCTCATAAAGAATGTAGCCCCTATTTGTGACAATTAAAGATTATCTTTCTCTTTATAACTAACTTCCTAATACAAACTGTCTTCTGAAGGAGTTGAAAGAAAAAAATGGCCTCCAAAAAAATATATGGCACAATATTTAAATATACATTTAAACAGAGATATAATTTAAATCATGTTTTAGAGATCAATATTCTATATTTCCCTCCAAAAATCTGACAAACTTTGAAAGCAATAACATTCAAATTTTTTCTGACGTGGCACAGCTACCTCCGCAGAAGGTTGCCTGTGCTTAGGAAAGCCAACCAGCCTGGAGAGAGATAGCTGAGGAAGAGCAAGCAACTCTAGCTGAACTGCTGCAGCGCTAAGCCAAGGGCGCCCTACCCAGGGTCCACGCCCATCCCGTACGGTTGTACAGGATTTGCTTAAGGACAATCAGCTGAGGGAAGTGTAACTGGAGCTGAAATCCGGGCTTGCTCTGTTCTCCAGGCTACACGCATTGGAGTGGACTTTATCTGCCTGACAGCAAAGGCACCTTCTTTGTTGTCCAATGGCGTGACCAACTAGCCAAGTGTCATCTCAAAGGAGGTGTCTTTCTCTAATGTCTGCAAAAGTGCCCCTATTAAGACCTTCAGTGTCGTTGAGAATCCCCCAGTTACAAAGTGGTTGAAAATTGACTTCCAGCTCACATGTGCTTTGACCTGATATCATACTACGAAAAGGATCAAGACACACTATTTACTTACTTTGCCCCCAGATGTATTTGCATTGCCTATCCCTGGTTTTACATCTTCCTCCAAAGCAAATCCCCTAAAATGGAAAAGCACACCTATTAACGATACAATGTCTGCTTATGTTGGATCACTGAAGAAAGAAAATATGACTGGGCAAACTAGTAGATGAGTATTATAAAACCTTTTATCTTCAGAATTGATTACAAAACATTTAAACTGATTTTCCTATGTTGGGAAGATTTCAGTATTTCTTTCATGCTGGTACACATGAAAGATTGAGGTAAAGATGAAGTAACCTACCTGAATACCATCACATGAATATCCATCCATTTTATGAATATTTGGGGCACACTAGGAAATGAAAACAGAACTATGAACCAAGTGCACAGAAAATATCCGGCTGAGCTAATCCCTGTCATGTTTTCTTTTCTTTTCTTTTTTTTTTTTTTTTGAAAATAAAAGTCTGATAATATGGCTAGGTCTCTTAAAACATCTGAAAATAAAAACAAAAAGGATCAAGAGGAAGCAAAAGAAAATACAACAATTGGTGCACTTTCCCCTAAAAATATGGATCTACCAGAGGCAAAAACAGTTGAGGACACAGTAGCAAATAAAAAGAGCCAACAGCTATGACTCAGCCAACCCTAACATTTCAGAGCATCTTGCTTTTATACAGATACACTGTTGCTCAGAGCAAGAAAAACAAGAGCACAAAACAAAAGCAAGGGGGATGCCAACATAAACGGAGCAATAACTAATTTCCTCTTTTTTAGCATGAGAAGCACCACGGCCCTTACTCTTAAAATGCCTGTTGAGTGGAAGTCCACCTTAGGCACGTTAGGAAAAAAAAATTTTTTATAGCCCCGCTTTTCCCTTGTAGCAATTGCAGAAAATTGCAAAGCATTCTTAATAAACAGCATTTTTAAATTTATTATACATTTTTTCTATCTTTATAATAATTATATACTCACTTAAGAAAAGTTAGGAAATGTGAAAAAAAGTAAAAATAAAAAAAACAAAAAAAGAAAGACAAAATCTCTCATTTCCCACCACCCAAAGACAACAATTTTTTATATTCTGGTATATTTTACTCTACCTTTTTCTACAAAATTTGATTTTTAAATATGGGTATATGAGCAAGTTACAGACAAGATTTTATATCCTGCTTCTCCCCTTTACTTTTTCATCACATGAGTTTCCTCAGGGCATAAGCTTTTTTGCAGGTATCATCCTTAACAGCTATAATATACTGCATTGAGCTAACAAACCATATCACCAATGTGCATTCACTTCTAACTATCTCCAGTTTATGCTGTTACAACTAATTCAACAAGAGCACATTTGTACATCATTTTTGGATTTTGGATTCTTTTTTTAAAACTCCTGCTTATCGTATAATTACATTCCAAAGAAGTCACTCTAATATACTTTCCCTCCAAGAACACGTGAGGTATTCATTGTACCCTCATCATCACTAAGTGTTAGCTTCGAAAAACAATGCTAATTAGACAGTAAGAAAAGAAAATACTTTCACATGAAACATATTTAGTCTCTTAGGATTCCTACCTTTAAAACAAACATTTTTAGTGATTAATGCAGGTATACCACTACTGAATCCCTCTTCTCTAGAGAAAAAATATGTAGGCTGTCTCTGCTTTGCAAAACTCCAGTATACATGAATTTCAGGTACCCTGGTTTTGTGAAATGACATCAGTACCCCAACAACACAGTTCCAATTTCAGTTACCACAGCGTATTAACTGTGAGTAACTGCATAAAGCACACACTTTGCTACCAGACCTTCAGTCCATGATCACTAGGGATCTAACAGTTGCCCATGATGGTCATTGACCCATCTTGTCACTTCTTGCAAAGTCCACCGGTGACTGGTCACTGCCCGTGTTCATTTAGTTCATGCACAGACAACAAAGGGTGGAGGCGTGTTGCCTCTCTGTGTCTGGGTAATAGCACGTGACATTTTACAAAACTGGATAATCATAAGAGGGAATTGGCCAGCAAAGATGAAAAAGCAGAAAAGAAATGAAAAATGATGACACTAAAAGTGAAATTCAGATCAAATGTAAATTGAGTCACAGCAAAAAAAATCACTGACTGGGCATGTTGATACAGCTATTTGGCAAAAACAACAACAACAACAAAAAAACAAACCCCAAAAACCGCACATTCACACCTTCACATCTCCTGGAGATATTTCATGACATTGAAAGTGCAAAGGATAAAACGTTGAAAGCTGATCCAAACTTAGAAGGGAGTCTGACGATTTAACAAGACATAGAGAAGATGCTTACTCTGGATCCTAAGGTTTGTGGCCAGAAGGCACACACAGCCCAAAGTACTCCTTATGAGGATTTTACAAAGAAATAAAACTTGTAATTCTCAATGCTTCTATTTTTAGTGTGCTAAATAAATATGTTTATTTTTTCATTTCCCTATTCACTTAAAACCAAGAGTAAAAGAGTTTTTAATGGGCTGACAACATTTTTTAAAGATCACAGAACAATTGTAATTTTTTTGCATTGATTATGAAGATGACATTACACGATTTCAGCTTGCACGGTCACTGTTAGGGTCTTGCGCTAACACTGACCCTGCAAGCTGAAATCGTATATACGATGACCACGTGAAATCTGAGAACCCTCACCAAAGTTTATCAGTTTCCCCATCATCTCCTTTCACAACCACATGACATTAAATTCAAGAGCAGTTATTAATGGGTGAGGCAATGCAGGTGGCCTCAGAAAAACAAGAGCCAAGACAGAAGAACAAACCCCTCCTGAGAACTCAGTGCTCTGGGGGTCTCTCTACCTTGGTTGGCTCCTATTTCCACCAACTAAAGAGAAAACAGGACAAAAAATGCCTTTCACTCTCTATTTAAAACAAAACCAAAATAGTTAAAGCACACATGCAGTTGGAGGTTAGTTCAACACTGAGATAAAACAGCGCTGCACATCTGCTCAAGCTTCAATTACCAAAACTGAAATCCCTGAGAAGGAAATAAAGAGAGAATGAGAACTGACGTGAAAAAGACAGGAAATCGTGTCCCTTTATGTTTTGCCTGGGGGCCAGTGCACTATAGCCACCCGTGCTCTTTCCCGTTGGGTGTAGGGTAACGAGTCTGTAAATTACCTGGCTTGAATTTCCCGAGCACGTTTCGCGAATATCGCAATCGTTGACTGCTTCTCGGCACACGGTCCCCATGGGCTGAAACTAAAATGAACAAAAATCAATGTGCAAAACTGTCGAAGGAAAAAAAAAAAATCTCTTGCAGTATCACCTCAAAAAAGCAAAATGACTATTTTTGGATAGGAATATCGCAAGCAATTTTAAAACGGGAGGCTCTGAAAACCACATTACTGAATGAAATGTTCATTTAATAGTTTTCAGCGAGATATTTTCGTGTACGAAATAATCTGCATAGTCGTCACACATCAGTCTTATGATATCTACTAAGATAGGATGGGTTTGGGCGATCCATCTTCCCAGAAGGACAAGGCAGTCCAAGTTCTAGCAATTCTTCCTCCCAAAACAGGTTTTGGATTTACACTTCACTCTTCATTCTTACTGGCACCTTCATCGCTTTACTCTCGTTCACCTCATCTGCCAAGATTCTGAACGCTACATTCTAGGCTGAATTGCAAAAGTTAGGTTTTCTGGCAAAGCGATTTCCTCCCATGCTGTCCTTTATCTCCTGCCCCATTTTTATATAGATCTATGGTGTGGTCTTTTATTCTTGTCTAATGTTTCTATTATTTGTACCTGTGTATGGGAGGAGTTCTTCTCTTTTCTTTTTTCTCTTGCCTATTTTCAACCACCTCAAATATTTCTTGTAAGTGTAGGAGTTACAAATAAAATTTTAAGCTCACTGTATTTATAAATTGCAAGGGTATTCGTTATTAAAAAAAACAAACAAACAGAGATACACAAAGTCATCATCCTTCCCCTCTCCTCTTCAATCCTATTCTCTTTCCTTCTCCAAAATGCTAATATCAGGAGCTGGATCCTTTCACGCTTTTATGTCTGCTCACGCAAACATATGCATTATTCAAGATCGACCCCTTTTCCCCCACCAACTTTCGTCTTCTCTACCTTGCTCATCACCCTCTAGGCACCTGAGTTTCCTATTGTTCTGAGAACACGAACAGCACACTGCCAACTCCAATCAGGATTTCAACAGATATTTTTTAGGAGATCCGAACAAAATGTGTGTTCCTTCAATCATCAAGTATTTACTAGGCGCTTAAAATATGCCAGGC
This sequence comes from Ursus arctos, assembly GCF_023065955.2. Classification (NCBI taxonomy): domain Eukaryota; kingdom Metazoa; phylum Chordata; class Mammalia; order Carnivora; family Ursidae; genus Ursus; species Ursus arctos. Next base: position 29,802,211 of record NW_026622985.1, on the reverse strand, counting down.
TCTTTCTGGCCACAGGGCACTCAGTGGAGAACAAAACACAAGAATCCTGCTTGCAAGGAACTCACACTTCGGTGGGGGAAACAGACCATGAAAACAAGGAAATGAGCAAGATAATTTAAATTCATATATTCTGGTTCTCTTCCTTCCAATTTCTTGGAATTGGGGTAAGCCACCATTTTAGAAAGTCTGAGGGAGAAATACAAGCAGATTTAAGATGGAGTTTATATGAGAGTGTAAATGTTCAAGAACTGCCAAGAAACTTCTGAAAGGAAGCATAGTGAAGGACAACTTGCTTTCAGTGCTGGGATACAGCAGTAGATAAACGGACCCAAATCCCTGCCCTCTTGGAATTTACACACTAATGAGTGAACAAAAATAATAAACAAGTCCATGGGCAACGGTTTTACAGCAGGGATTGACAAATTATGGCTGAAAGGGCAAAAAAGTGGCTGGCCATCTGTTTTTATAAATAAAGTTTTATTGGAATACAGACATGATCAATTGTTCCTGTATTTTTGACAGATGCTTTCAAAGGCAGAGTTCACTAACTGAGACAGAGACATTATGACCCACAAAGCCTAACTATTCACTACCTGCCCAAAATGTTTGCCAGCTCTGACTTATACTTTAAGCATAAATGTGTATAGAAAAAATAGAGATACATGGGATTTCTCAGCCTGTTTTTCTATTCCCCCTCCTCCATTCACTATCCTGCCTCTGGTTCCCCCAAGGAGTTTAGGATGGGGGTAAGAACTGGGGGTGCAGGAGAGAGAACGTGGCAAAAAGCTCTCTACTGGTATAGCAGCAGCTTACTTTGTGAGATAGTTAAAATCACGACATTTTCTTGTATATATTGTAATTCTATTATTTTGTATTTTTCCTTGAAATGTTCATATCACAAAGAGCCTAATTCTACCCGTCAAAATAAAAATGGCATTTTACAAATGGGCGGACTTAAAACGTCGAGCATTAAAAATAAATGATTGGGGACCATTTTTATGCATGTGGAGAAGCTGACCGACTGAATAGATGATGCAAACCAAATCTTAAAGTATCTGTTTTGTATTTGATTTAATCGTCCTTTTTTTGAGAGTGCTTTCAGAGATCTCTGCCAGTGCCCTGCTTGTCTTAAAAAGCTGGCAGAGACATCGTGGAAAAGAAGAAACAACAGAAATTGCTGCTGGCAGATCTGGGACGTAACTTCACATCTATTCCTTAATAGCTGAACGAGTATATGCAGGTTATATCACTTCCTTGAGACCAGGATTGCTCCGCTGGAAAAATAAGGATAATGAAGCCTATCCCAAAAGTGTGGTTGTGAGCATTACCTACGACAGTCGTCTCAACCAGTAATGATTTTGCCCCTGAGGGGACGTTTGGCAATGTCTGGAAATATTTTTGGTTGTCACGACTGGGAGAGGTGATGCTTGTATCTAGTGGATAGAAGTCAGGGATTTGCTAAATAACTTACAATACACAAGACACACCCTCAAAATGAAACAATCATCCAGCCAAAAATGTCAACAGTGCCAGGATTGAGAAACTCAGATACATGATGATATAAATTAAAAGTGCTTAGCACAATCTCCGGCACACAGTAGATACTTAGATACATAGTCAATCAGCAAATAATCGATAAGAGAGTGTTGTGCATTTATTTATCCATCTAACAAATATTTACTAAGAATCTGTACCAATTACTGGTAAGTCCCAGGCACTGACTCCATAAAACGTACACACTGAGATGGATACTAAATTTCACAGCAGCTAACGTAGAATCTTGTACCAGACTTTACATGAGAAGAGAAAAAAGAAATAGATTTCTTTAAAAAAGGTAAGCCTCAAATAACTTTTAGTTATGATGTTAAGGCTTAACTATCTGGGGACAGGTATGGGATGCTATTGGGAGGATGAAAACAATGTGCTTAAAGATGCATTCTAAAACCTCATGCATGGTAATACACGTAAGATGTTATCATGTCTAAAAGTATAGCTGCTGCTCCTTCAACAGCTAATGCAAGAAATACACCAAGCAGAACAACAAGAAAAGAAGAATCCGTTGAATATCCACTGGGCTTTACAAAGAAAGGAAAAACCTCCCTTGAAGGTTAGGAACACCTGGCTTCAGTTAACGTGCATGCTCCCCAGGTAGCAGTAATGAGAAGGCGAACTGGGGAAATTAACCAGGTTCAGGACCCAGGTCTCTGACTGACTTGGTACAAGACCCTGGGCAACTATTTACCCACTGCCTGCCGTAGTGTTCTCAACTGTTAGATAGGAATAAAAACAGTAACGAGACTTCACAACATTTTGTGAGGATCCTGTAAAGCACCCGGCAACTTAGTCACTTAACGTATGTTAGGCACTACTATTGTTATTACATATTTGCCTAGCCTTAACGATTTAATCAAATATGTCCTCTTCTCTGTCAATTATTCACTACTCAACATTTATTTACCTTGCACTTTTTACAACAAAGACCATCACTGCATTGAGAGTCTTGAGTCAAGGTGCATTTCTTACAACACTCTGCTCCTTCAAGGACACACTCCTAAGGGATACAAATATTTGCAAAACATCAGAAAATGGTGTCATTTTCTAAAAGTACCAGGATATTTTTAAAAAATAAATGTATACCCCCCAATAATAATCTTTCTTCCATGTATCCTATGAAATTTCCAGACATAACACCAGCTCTGTATGTTTCAGTGAGGGGATGGGGAATGACCCTAATAACCTAAAAAAAAAAAAAAAAAAAAATCATTAAAACACCCAGAGACTTACTGCTGGGGTCCCACAGTCACACTCCTCTCCAGTTTCAATGAAGCCATTGCCACATTCAGGAGGATCCAGAAGCTGTAGGATGAAACCAAAAGGATAAAATACGGATAAATCAAGATCAAAGACCATATGAGAGACGATAAGTACTACAACACATCTGGTATACCTGTCGGTCATTTCCAAGTATATTTTTATTTCCCAAAACTTGAAAGTGTAACTCTAGAACTTTAGAACTGGGAACTTTAGAATAAAAGTGTCTACTTCTGTTTCCATTTCAGATTTAATTATATTTACATATGTAATATGCACATGGAGTCTGGTAAATGCCACCGAAATAAAAGATGATCTAGCCGTTGACTGAACCCAAGCCAGACTGACTCCTGATATTTCATTTCAAGCAGGAAGCAAGGGATTTGGAGACAGAAAGTGTGGGTTCAAATCTTGGCTCAGTTACTTACCTTGGGCAAATGGCTTGTCATCTCAGAGCACATGTGCTTTAATATTTAAAGCAAGAATAATAATAATAGTAGCTGCCCACCTATATCACAAATTGTTGTGAGGATCAAGTTCAGTCATCTGTGAAAGCCATTTACTAACTATATATCCTTGTGAAACAGCAAGTTATTTCATAGACAATTAGGAAAACATCACAAAATTAATAAATCCACCTATCTATTTAATAAAATATAGCTTCTCCTATTTACATAGCTTTGCAGAGCACAGTAATAATAATTTGCCCCAGAGAGGGAAGCAACTTTTAGCCTGTACAAGAGTACATTTTAAGACTATTTTATTTTTTAACTCTCCATCAATTTCGTTATCTTTTGAGCATAATTTATCTTATGGTGATAGGTAAAATTAGTAAGTAGCTGCTATGTCCCAGTTATATAATATTCATTCACAAGTTCATTAAAGTTTTAATATTATAGAACGGAACAGAACTCACATCTATCAACAGACACATACCCACACACGCACTTTCTTAACTAACAGAGGGTGGGGGGCAGAATAAAAAAAGCAACAGCAATAACAACAACAAAATCCCCACCCGATTTCAAATATTCTCTCCTCTCCTAAAAATTATCAACACATCTCTAGATTCTATTTTCAGCTGAAAGGGATCATAACAAATGAGACAGTTTTGAAAGCCAAAGTAAAACTTATCCAGATGAAAAATCCACTTATTCTTTCACTCTGAGCTCAGAATAATCTGTTATTTTGGTAAAGAGACTTCAATTGTTTTTTTTTATATAACAGCAGGGATTTAGTTCAAATGTTCCTTCTGAAACTTCTGCAGAGTCTTCAGAATTGTCACTTTGCTTTTCAAAGCAATATGATACACTTCCTAAATTTCACTGGAATAGACACAGAATGAAACCAGGTAAATGAGGATATAGGCAACGCCACACACCGCTATGGTGCAAAGAAGTACGTAACAGTTCACATAATTTACAAGAACAAAGCATTCTGCCTTAACATGCACTCTTCCAAATGCATGAGGAAGACCTGCTTTCAAGTCAATAACCAGAGTTTGCTCTGCAAGTTGGAAAGGCCTCTGACAAAGTCTAAATACACAAAGACTTTCTCCTTTTCTCCTTTAAGTAGCCTTGGCTTTCATACTGAGAAGTAAGAGTAATTTTAATCATACTGCTCATTCTGAAAGGCAGTGGTAGGGAGTTACGAGGGGGAGAAATGCCCCCTTTCTACGAGTTGTGATTACATATACAAACAAATAAAAAAGGAACCAAGAAAATGAAAAAGAAAGGCAAATGAAACCATCTTTGCAAGCTAATCATTTCTCAGAAAGCACACAGTCTTATTTCTACCTGCTTTCTATTCCCATCACAATAGCCCAAAATGCCGGAGTGCCTGGGTGGCTCAGTCGGGTAAAGATCCAACTGTTGATTTCAGCTCAGGTCAGGATCCTGGGATCCTGGGATGGAGTCCCCTGATGGGCTCCACGCTCAGCATGAGTCTGCCTGAGATTCTCTCTCCCTCTCCTGGTGCCCTTACCCCAACTTGCGCACAAGATCTCTCTCTCTCTCTCTCTCTCTCTCTCTTTCTCTAAAATAAATAAATAAATCTTAAGGAAAAAAAAAAAGAATAGCCCCAAACGCCCAAGATTAAAGCTGACTTTATAATGCAGATATTTCACGTATCTAGAATATGGACATATAAGCCAAGTTGGAAAGCTTTCTTTTTGCAGATCCAATGGCTAGAAATTTACGCTTATAATACCTTAGAAGGATTAATAACTAATAACTCTGATCACACTTCGTACCTTAGAAGGTTTGTTGAAAAGGCAGGCACCACCTCCACTATTCAGAAAGTCATGATACTCTTCGATATTACACTGAGTGAACTTCTTAGGAAGATAATACCTGTAAGAAGAAAAGCAATAACTGGGTATAATTTTAGTCTCTCTTGTCTTTATGTTAGTCTTAAACTTGAACATTGTTAAAATTGTAACGTTGTTCTTAAAAGTGAAAGAATAAATTCCACTTATGTACAGTGTTTGTGTTAAATCCGTAAGACTTTGATTCTACCAGTATATTTCTAAATTCTTCATTCGGTGACTAATAGTGACTATGGGCTGTTCATTATTAACATATGCATTCAAAAGAAACACACACATACTTGTATTTTCAATCAAAGAGCATAGGAATAATGAGTCTTTCTTAAATATAAAAACTGGATCCCAAACTGCAGAACCTTTTACAAAATAACTGGTTTATACTCTATGAATGTGTCAAAGTCATGAAGTCAAAGAAAAACTGAGGAACTGTTTCAGACTGAAGGAAGATAAGAGACATAAAAACTAAATGTGATGCTTGATGCTGAACCATCTGTTAAAGTGGCATTTCTGAAGTACGGGGCTAATCTTGAGTGAGGGCTAAGAATTAAATGATTTTATTGGTCACATTATGCTTCTGTAGGAGGATGCACTTGTTTGTAGGAAATGCACACGGAGGTGTTGGGGGTGATGGGTTACCAAGCTAGCAATTTATGATTCAGAGAACAAAAAGGCTCTTTGTTACTCTTCCTGCAACTTTTAAATTTAAGATTATGTCAAAATACAAAAAAAAAAAAAAAAAAAAAAGGCTATACCAAAAAAAAAAGTAATAAAGGATCAGAAGAAAAGAAATGTGGCTAAAGAACAATTTGGCAATATGCATTAAGAACCTTCAAAATGAGAAATATCCTGAAATCTAGTAATTCTACTTTAAGAAATTTTTCTTGAAGAGGTAACTAGCTATGTATGCAAAGATGTATGAACAAAGGAACTTATAGTAGTACAATTTGTAACAGCAAATGCCATGAAAATCACGCAAATGTTTAGAAGAAACCGTTAACTGCGATGTATTAATAAAATACAATATCATGAAGTTATTAATAATCATGGTATTGAAAAATAAAGACTCAGAAATGCTAACTATATAATGTTAACTAAAAAATAAGTAATGACATATGCAAGATCGTAAGTTTATAAAAGAACAATAAAAATGGAAAAAAAATACTGATTAGCAGTATTTTAACAATGAGAAAAGAAGCGATAAAAATTTAATTTTCTGTATTTTTCAAAAATTGTTTTACATTGAGTTTTTATAAAAGTGAAAACACAATTAAGATGATAATGGATGGTTTTTTTAAGTCTCTCCCACCAGCCTGTAAGTACTATGTCCACTTATATCCCTACTTCTTTCTAGCACAGAGGTTTATGCTTTGTGAATCAATGAATGGAATTTACAGTGATTATTCACCCTAATTTCTCAAGTGTTTCATGCCAAATAAAGGTATTCTGGGCTTACCTCATCTGAATTACTTTACTTCCTTCATTTCATCTTCCTAACAGGTCCTGAGCTTTATTCTTTATCTGAAAAGTTTATTACTTCCTTTTTTCCATTCAATGCCTATACCCTGGCCAATGTTTTATCACCTTCCCTTCTAATCTATCCTACAGAGCTCTGCCTGAGTTATGGAATTTAAGTGGGCATTGTTCAAGTTGCCTCTTGATTCTACTGGTCAAAACCTGAGATGGTTCCCTAGTGGCAAAGAAAAAAGTGACTAATTCTTAGTATTGGACTCTTTGTGTTGAATTACCAAGTCTAGTTCAGCCCCTGCCCTGCAAAGGAGTCCTCTGGGTCTCAGCCTGGCCCAGCCTCCTGTCCAATGCCCAGCTGGGCATTCAGGCTGTTCTCAGCAGTGACAGGAAACTCACTACCTCACAGGAAAGGTCTTTCTTTATATCAACAGTTGAAATTTGTGGATTGCTCTTGCTTTCACTGTATCATGTCTGACTTCCTATAAGTGCCACACGCGGTTCTTTGTGGTGACCTGTATCAAATAAAACTATTTCCTCTACCATATCATGGCTCTTCAAATACCTGAAAGCAGAAATCTCCCTAGGCTCTTCCCGAAAACTTCTTTTTTGCAGGGTAACATATCTATTATACTCAATGCTTTCTCAAAATTTGATTTTTATACCTTCAAGTCAAACTGGTATTAATTTCAACATGCTTTCCAACACACAGCAGTGCACAGAGACTTCAGCAAGTGGAAACAAGAGGGGAAGTGTCTACAGGAAATACATGTCCATAATTAGTACTATTACGTGATATCATAGCATATGATATCCAGACAACATTTTCTTTAAAAAGCTTTTCTCTCGACTCTGGACTCTGGGAAACAAACTGAGGATTACAGAATGGTAGGGGATGGGGGTGTGGGGTAACCAGGTGATGGGTATTAAGGAGGGCATGTGATGTGATGAACACTGGGTGTTATACACAACTAATGAATCGCTGAACACTACATCAAAAACTAATGATGTACTATATGTTGGCTAACTGAAAAATAATAAATAAATAAATAAATAGATAGATAGATAGATAGATAGATAAAAGCTTTTTCTCTTGCACATATCTATTTGATGTAAGAGGAGCTCCTAAGCAAAGAGCTATGTACATTTCTGAGTGTTGCCATTTGATTCTGCTACACATTATGCTTAGTCTAGGTAGATTGCCTATAAAATTTTGTTTTTAGTCATTAAACAGAATAATCAAACATAACATACTAAATAGCTTTTAAAAGACAAGAACCTTTAGCTCGGAATTTAGTAAGTGTTGGAAAATTACAACTATGGATAAGGACTTTTACCATTCTCTTTTATTACTAAACAGAAAGTCCAAAGATATTTTGAAAAACATTTTAATACAAATTTGTAGATAGATTCCCTCTATCCTTTCTCTTCCTTGTCATATATTTTTTGGGAGTTCAAAATGCAAATATCAATAAATATTTATTGAAAATCAAGTGTGTCAAGAGATTATGGTGTGAGGTCAAACAGGAATACCTATTAGCCTAAGATGTAATCCTCAAAAATTCACAACTAATTGTTGAGGCAAAGCATAAGGACATGCGGAATTAAATTACAATGCCGGAGTTAAAATTATAATAAATCTCAAATGGCTAGAAATGTGGTTAGAGAGAAACGATAATTCCAAATGAAAAGAATATATCGAAGGAATCAAAAGAGGCTGGAAATTAATGTACGTTTATGGTGAGCAAATTTTTAAGAAGCTTAAAATCCATGTAAGATTATGGTTAGAAAATCAAAAAAAGCCGGAAACCCCTGAATAACTATCATAATAAGCAAACCGACCATGAATCGCAGTGGAAAATGAGGTTATAAATGAGGTTATATAATGAGGATGAAGAAAGATTATGCATATCCCAATACTGGAGGAAGAACTCCAAACCTTATTCTTCAGACAACAGAGACTCACAAAAGTTCTGAGCAGAAAAATGATACGATTTGTGTGCACAAAAAGGTGAATGGAGGAATCTGTGCTGTATACATTCAATGAACTAGAGCTATATATTATCAGCATGGATAAATCTTAAAAACATACAGATCAAAAAAAGCAAATCACAGAAGAGTACAAATAGTATAACTCCTTTCCTATGAAGTAAAAACATGCAAAGCAATGCTATGTATTACTGTAACATATACACACAAACAATAAAAGTATTAAAAGGGGCTTGTGAATAATATGAACCAAACTCAAGACAGTAGTTACTTTGGGGTTGGGGAGCAACAAGAGAGAACACAAAGGAGATTTAAATATGTAGGTGGTATTTTTTTAAGGCCAGTATACAAGGTTTCCCTCTTGGTATACATGGGTTTGTATACAAGGGTTCCCTCTTCTGCTCTTTATACCTTTGCAGTAATGATAGAAATGGAGTTCAGTAGGGGAGAGAAGGGAACTGAGAGTTGCCTGGGTATCTGGAATGTTATTAAGACAATAAAAGCTCAAGATGATAAAAGTTTAAAGTAAGGAGTAGTGATGAGCTTGGCATGAAAGGAATGGTTGTACAATTTACTAAGAAAAAATAAATACAAGATTGTGCCTGATAGCATGTGAAGGGTATAGAAAAAAACCTTTCTCAGGAGAGCAGAGTATACACATCTCTTCCCCACTCCTTGCTCAGTGACATACTACTGATACCCTGAAATCAGTCACTTTAGGAGTATTTACACCACAAAAATCAGAGAAAGCTACAAATCCAGGCTCTTTTCTTGTTTTTGATTTTGAGAATCAGCTTACCAGCACACTACTGTTTATAACCCATTTAACTGGAATTGAAGAAACAAAAGAAAATCAGTAGGTAAGACATGAAGAACAAAGCTGGGGGCGCCTGGGTGGCTCAGCCATTAAGTGTCTGCCTTTGGCTCAGGTCTTGATCCCAGGGTCCTGGGATTGAGCCCTGAATGGGGCTCCCTGCTCCGCTGGGAGCCTGCTTCTCCCTCTCACACTCCCCTCCCTTGCTTGTGTTCCCTCTCTCGCTGTCTCTGTCAAATAAATAAATAAAATCTTAAAAAAAAAAAAAAAAGAACAACAACAACAACAAAGCTGTTCCTTGTTTCTTACATTTCTAGCCTAGATGAAAGGCTAACGAAGTCTTTGGTCTTCTATCTTAACTAACAATTGTTTTCATAAATAAGAGACTATTTTATGAAAATATTTTATAATACTGAGCCATTGAGAAAATCTACATCCAATTTTCCTTTTAATGTCAGTGGTGAGGTTCCATGCACTAAGTTGTTGGTGTCACATTCCTAAGGAGACAACAGCACAGCAGGGAAAAGAAAAGTGAGTTATTTTCAAATAGAAGTGACTTACCCAGTGTCTCCCATTATGCATCCAGACCATGTGTCCTCACATTTACACTCACCTGAAAGAGAATGAACACGCATTCCTTTTTACAAAGTGAAAACAGGTGCATTAGGAGTAGTCTATTTTTAAAAGTATATCTTCACTTTATTCCTTAAATACCTTTTAAAAAGTAATACCTGCTTTCTAATTTTCCTTATAGTTGAAGTTTTGCATGCAATGCATAATAACAAAAATCTACTTTGACCATATCAAGATTCTATAAATTTTACTAAAATAAAATCTTGATATTTTAACAAGTGGCCTTATTTTTAAAGCATTCACTAAAATGCTTTAAAATGGTTTAACAATCTAATACCAATGAAATAGTGTCACTATACGACTCTGGTTTCACAGTCCTTATGGGAATGCTTACAATTTCTTGTCCAGTTTTTAAAACTCTGCACCAGAGCTGCTGGTAGAAGGCTGTATAGTATATTGGGTAAGCAGAAAGGCTTAAAATACCTGGATTCAAAACCTGGACTTGCCACTTAATATATGAGTAATCTTGGAAACATTACCCTTTTAACATCTGGTCACCTTATTCTGTAAATTGGGGCTGATAATGAGTATTTTGTAGGATTATCTTGAGGATTAAATGAGTATCTGGATGTAGATTATACTGGCATTCAGTTATCTGTCTTATAATGGGCTCGTCATACATGGTAGTAGTTATTATTAATATAAACAATCATTTATATTTGTTATTAAAATAATAAGATAAATATGATTCTAATCAACTTAAGCGAAATACATGATGTTTGACTATTCCTGGTGAATTAACTTTATCTACTTGGGAAAATATATTCTTCCTAGATGCTAGTCCTAGCATAGTTTACCAGGTCTGTATTTTACTGAGCCCTTTAGCAGGCAAATTCTCCTCTGTGGTCATACTAAGAGATGTTTTAAATAAACCATAATAAAACAGTACACCTTGAACCTACATGCCTAGGATTCTCCACTAGACCATTTAAAAATACCAAACTGAGCTTATTTTGTCCTTTTTTTAGGTTAAATTCAACAAGGAATTTATCATCACATAGCTTTAAATGTTTATTACACATGGAAAAATTTTCACCTGCAGGACAAACATTACCTTGTATCATTTCTGAAGAAAATACTGTTTGCCCCAGCTGTTTATCTTATACTATCACCCAAACTCTTTTGATCAAGCAATTGAATTTAAAATCTCATTTTCCAAAATATTTATAGAAGATCTATTTTAAGTACAACTAAACCACAGCGGTGAACTTACCACTTGCTAACTTTCTTTTGTCTGAGATAATACCAATATTATGGGCTAATGACTGGGCGAGTGTAACTGCCATCAAATCAGTTTTCCCAAACTGAAAGACAAGAGCAAAAAGAAAATACATGTAAACGGGAATTATTTTTTATTTAAAATGGGCCAGAGAAAAATGTCACAATATAATTGGAAACAAGTAATTTCTAAGCATCTAACTTAGCAGAGGTTAAACATACAGTAGCTAAAGCTGAATGATGAAGCATTTGGGAAAAAAAAGTTGTAAGAAATAAACCCATGTTTGATTCAATCTCATAGGGAAGACTAGAAGCCAGAGAATCACCACCTTCTGGTTTAGAAACTTAAATCTAATTCTGAATCCAAATTTCACTAGTGACATTTCTGAAAAACTTAATACTTGTATATACTTAAGTCAGTCTTTTAGATAATAATAAATGTGTAAATTATTTGGAACTTGTTCATTTTTGTGTGTCTACTTGCATGCCCCAAATTTCCCCAAATTAAATAGAATGTGGCTTTAGAAAATAAATGGTATGAACAACAGGAAGTGGTAATGATCTGTGGGCAAAAGAAACCTGAGACCTAAAGATATTTTTTTCAATATGTAGATTCAAGTATTTTTCCTTTAGATCACTTCCATGAGACTTAGTGCCTTAGGGGTAAAAGGAACTCTTTGGGAAACACAGTCTATTTTTTTCTCCAAAAATTTGCAGAATTTTGAAGAAGGAAGAAAATTTCCAATTGCGTTGTTAGGTAGTAAGCCAATGCTTCAGGAATTATTCGATTCTCCAGGAAATCAGCCAAAGTAATAGATAGGACCTTATTATCAATAAAAATAGAAGTAAAGATTTTATCTACATAATCTTTAAATAGCTAAATTCGGAGATTATTCTAAGTAGAACATGAAAAGAATTATCAAATATTATCTTCCATTATTTTCCTGTTCTCTGTCCTCCAATCATTTAAAGCAACTATTGGTTGTGAATAAAACAACCTAACATCTAGAGAATATGGAATATGAGAAATTATCTCTTAAATATTAGGAAAACATTTTCAGCCATCATACCACTTTGAATTGTACAGATGTTCACACCTACTTCATTCACGCCTCCTCCTTTCAGCAACGAGCAAATCCCACCAATATAAGCTGCCCCGCTCCGGCTACTCTCAAATTGACTTCCCCTTTTAGAAAAGGAAACGAGAAATGCTTACTGTTCAGAGTTCCAAGTATCACTGCACCTCTCATTATTAATTTACCACACTTACTTTCTCAATGCAAATACATTCCTATACTGTATATTCCTGAGGTAAGAAAGGAATGTGAATACTGTTTACACATAACTGAAGAAAGAGTTTCTGGGGAATGTTTCCCCACATAAGCAATAATACCTTCAACAGAACTATACCTGTTTTTAAAAAATCACCAACATGGTAGCCACCGACAGAGATACAAAAATCACTTGTGTGGTATTTCTGACCAAAATGCCTAACTTGAATCTCTTAATGGGAAAACATCAGACATACCCACAATGAGAAATATTCTTTAAAATAACCGACCTACACTCTTCAAAAATGTTAAGACCAAAATAAGCAAAAAAAGGCTGAGGAAATCTCCCAAATTCAAGGAGACTAAAGAGACAGGACAATTCAATGTGACGCATGGCCCTGCATTGGGTCCTGAGAGGATAGGGAATTAGCTATCAAAAACATTACTCAGATAATTGGAGAAACTTGAATATAGACGATGGATTACTTCAAAGTATTGTGCCTCTGTTAAATTTTCTAGTTTTAATAATTTTCTATGGTGATATAAGAGAATGTCTTTATCTTTAGGGAATATACATGTATTTAGTATTGAAGGCCCAGTAAGTGAGTATCTCCAACTTGCTCTCAAATGGCTCAGGAAAAAAAATTGATAAATGGATGAAAGGAAAAAAGGAAGGGAAGGAGGGACAAAGGGAAGAAGGAAAGAGGAAAGAAAATCAGAATAATGGGGCAAAATATAAATAATTATTGAATCTGGGTTAAGAGTATATATTTCCTTGTAGTATTTCTGCAACTTTTCTATAAATTTGAAATTGTGTAAAATGTAAAAGTTACGTAAAAATCTCTTTTTACTTCCTCTTATATCTTCCTTCAACAGATCTTACTTTACATGATAGGTTTTTTAAATGCTATAATATATAGTCTGCTGTTATATCAAATACACATTTTACCCCCAAAAAACACTTCAAAGTTAGAAAAAAAAATAAAAATAAACTCCAGAAATACTAAGGTCTCAACTTAGAACCAAAGCAAAGGTAACATTAACATTTAAAATATAGAAACTTTAAAGGATTAATCTCTCAAGAATATTCTTTATGAGTATTAACAGTACTTTTACTCAATAAATGCTCTGATTAAATCTCTTGAAAATTAAATAAAAATATATATGCCATAAAAAAATAACTCAAAACTAAACCTCTTACGCTTTCATGACAACTTCAAACAATCTATACTTTAAAACTTCTTTCAGATGTATCTGCCATGTCAAACCCTAACTGCATTATACAGGAGAAAGGATACATCTCAGTCACAAGTAATAGAGCATTCAAGGGGGAACTGAGAAAAGTAATGAATCATAAGTTACGTACGAAAAAAGGTGAACTGCATCACTCTTCTCTTTGATAAAATCCCTCCTGTATTTCATAAACTCACGTAGGGTGATCAATGGATTTTCAGATATGGCGAACTTGTTGTCAGCCGCCCAGGTTTCCATGGCAACCAATACTATCCTTGTCTTCAGTTGGTCTTTATATATCTGGTATATTAAGAAAAAGGAACACACCAGCTATACGTGTGGTAAAATCAAATGATTTATGAACAGGACTACAAAGCTCCTTTAATGAAAACTCTTGAGTTTTAGTTAAATGTAAAAAACTCCATTATCTTTATGGGAGATAATTATTTTTCTAATTCACATGCATTTTCCTTGAGTAATAGAGAGTCAAACTTTACAACTAATACCCAAAGAACAGAGCACTAGCTAGAAACAAAAGATCAATTTTTGACAAATATTTGCACCCTTTTTCAAGGATCTCTGTGAGTTTCTTTTATGGCATTCTAGGGTTTCGCAAGTGAAGAATGGAACAATGAAGACTCCCCTAAGATACAATTTCTATGTAAGCTGACTGGCCCCAGTTAAACTCATAGAGGAGGTACCCACATTGCCTTGTCAAGAAAAGATTCAGAAAATAAATACAGTAGGATTACTAGTGCATCATTCCCACAGAACCAGGCACTCCTGAAAAGAGCACAACCGCCTCTACTGTTTCTCCAATGTTGGAAGTACACCATGAATATCTTTGTTAAGGACTAAGATTCAATTTTTTATTTTTCAATGTGAAAAATATAAGGAGAAATTTCAAGCATAAATCCATGGGTAACTCTGACCACCTCCTTTTATCATCTTCCCAGCCAGAGATAAAAATCAATAAAGTCCACTGCCAGGTTACTAGGGACTTACGGGACACCTTGGCTGGTGCTCAATTCAGAGTACCAAAAATGTAAGAACCATATCATCCATTCTGTTAGCAATCAAGAGACGAAACTCCTCTATGGGAATGTTGAATCGAGTTGATACTTACTAAATCCGCCATGTTCACCACAGATTTCGCATATGTATTGGTATGTACAACTGAAAGCCGATGTTTTTTAAACTGAAAACAAAACAAAATAAAGCAAAAGTGAAGGGCTTCTAGAGTCATCAGCAAATAATCACCTCAGCAGAGAAAACATAGTGTAATTGAAATATCTCTATGGCTTTCTGTAAAAAAATTGTGTTGAGAACTAGTTCTTTACATGCTGTGTAGTCTGAGGCAAGGCTCTTAAGAATTTGAGGCCTCAGTTTACTCAACTGTGAGCTGAAGTAAAAAATACTATTCCATCCATTTCACAAGTTTATTTTTAACACAGGATTGTTATTCAGAATAAGAAAATGTACAAAATCTGTCTATGAATTGCAAGACATACAAATATAAGTAGGGTGGATAGCCAGAAAAAGTGTACATAAAACTGCTATGAGTATAAAAACTTACAAGTTCTACAAGACTTAATCAGTAAGGAGAAGAACGCCCTACGATAAGAGTCACAAAGAGGTAGCTTGAAGGCTAGATGTGGATGACATATACCTTTTGTTTGGCCTCAAAAGTGTTTTAAAAATCACAAAATATCATGTAAAACCTGATTTCTGGCTCTCCTTAAAATTAGAATCCCTGCATGGTGATAACTAGCAAGTACTGAGAGGCAATGACTCCCATTAGAAAAGCCATGAATCTTTTCTTTTGCCACAGGCCTCACCTCTCCCTATTGTTTCACATCTGGCTTACTTCATTTGTGCTACCTGCCTACAGATCTCTATAGACATCTGAATTTGTGCTATCCTAAAAAGTCAAAATATATGTTCTTACAACTTATTCTGATCATGTAAAAATCTCAGGAAACAGTAACATTCACTGAGTTCAATGAGGTTAGGAAGATAAAACTTAATTCTAGCCTGAACAAAGAAGAAGAACTCAATCTGGCTATTATTATTATTATTGTTGTTGTTATTATTATTAGCAACAATAACAGATGATCACTATTTGTTTAATCATATGCAAACAAATGACACATTTTCCCTCAAATC
Source organism: Ursus arctos (assembly GCF_023065955.2). Taxonomy (NCBI): domain Eukaryota; kingdom Metazoa; phylum Chordata; class Mammalia; order Carnivora; family Ursidae; genus Ursus; species Ursus arctos. The sequence goes on along the minus strand of NW_026622985.1, from coordinate 29,786,286 downwards.
ATTCAAAGTAAATTAAAATACACTTATCCCTGAAATTAAGTAAAATTCAGCAATGTGCCTCACTGAACATGTTTAGTTTAAAACTGTGGTTACATAGCGCCATTAGCATTATAACTCACTGCTGGGCTGTAAATGTAAGCTACTGCCTGCAACATGCCCGTGAGTAGAATATACACACTCTGTGTCAAAATAAATGACTCAGCAAGAAGAAAGGTTTGCGAGACTCCAATCCAAAAATTTTCGCTGCTTGCCTATATGAGCATTTCCATATGGTTTGCTACATAGCTAGCCAGAAATTGAAAAAATGCTTTTCTTTTATTAGGATAAAATGGTACACTGCAAACTAAAGTGTCACATTGCTGGTGCCTCACTGATTTCTTCAATATGCAAATATTCATTAAGCAAATCCAAAGGGCTGACTAATTATAAGTCAAAGAAATATTTCTGGACTCTCACAAAATACTCCTAGTTATTTCCACCTAACAATGTTTCCAATTTAGAAGTTGTTACTGGCTAACAATACATTTGGCTACAAAATAATCTTTTTCAAGTTACAATTTTCTGGGTTTTTTGTTTCTTCTAAACATATTTCTGTACCCACCAGTTTTACCCCTCAGTACAGACAAATTCAAACAACAAAAAATTCAGCAAATCCTACCATGAGATGATCGTTGACAATCATCAGCTCAATATATTTGGTCTCCTCCTCTACGTTACGAGGATGTCGACGAAGCTGCAATATGGTAAAGGAAATAGCACCTAAATAAGCCCTCTGAACTTGGCTGTGGAAAACTAAAAAATGTATTACACATTATGTTGTATATTATATTGTGCCCTTTCTCCAAACACTTCTGATTTCAGCCCCTGGCAACCACTTTACTACTGTGTTGTGAGTTGGACTTTATTGTTGTTGTTGTTGTTCCACATATAAGTGATACCTTGCAGTATTTATCTTTTTTGTCTGGCTTATTTCATTTAGTATAATGTCTTCCAGGTTCATCTATATTATATACATATGTGTGTGTGTGTGTGTGTATATATATATATACACACACACATATATATATACATATATATATGTATATATATAATTTGTGACATATATATATACATATATATACACACACACATATGTACATACACACACATATATACATACACACTCACACACATTTTCTTGATCCAGTCATTCATTTGATAGATACCAACATTGATAACACTGTATTATATAACTGAAATTTGCTGACAGAACTTAAACGTTTTCACTAAGAAAAAAAAAGTAAATATGTGAGGTGATTGATATATTAATTAACCCAATGGGAGGGGTTCCTTTCACTATATATATATATGTATATATATATATATATATATATATACATATATATATATATGTATATATATATATATATATAAAATCATCCCGTTGTATACTTCAAGTACCTTACAATTTTGTCAATTATACTTCAATAAGGCTGAAAAAGTGTTTTTAATTTTAAAAAACTAAAACATATGAGAGAAATAAACATTTCTGCTTTTGTTCCTTCAGATTTTTTTTCATTTTTGTCAATTTTACTCAGTGTTTGAACAGGTAATAAATTCATATGATTCAAAGATTAAAGAACTATGAAAAGTTTTAGGATCAAAGTCGTTCTTTCACTTCTGTTCCCCATCTACCTAGTTGCTAACCTTTCCCCCTCACAATGGGTATAGCACAGTTACTGGTTTCTTCTGGAAATATTTATGCATGTAAAACCAAATAAAACATATATTTAGTACTTTCATTTACTTCACTAGCTTTTGCATCAGGTTATTTCCATTTACCAGTACATCTTGGAGATTGTAACACATGACGTGCATTCTTTCTGGGTTAATTTAAGCTTCTGAGGATCTCTGAGAGGATACGGGGGGGGGGTCCGATGGACACTTTTATTCTATAATCTCCAAATCTGGGATTGAGAATGCCCTTTCTTCCTGTGGTACAGCTCAAGGGATCCCCCAAATGATATAAGAGCTTTGTTCAGATAGCTTTGAGAGCTTCCAGGCAGTTCTGGGTTATTTATTACAGCTACGTTATATCTACCTGTTCAACAACGAATTTTCTCCACCTTCAAAATCATGATCAGTGGATGCTCCTGGCAGGAGATACTAAGGCAGCCATATGCCTCAGTTTCCTGCAGTTTCTCTACAACACAGTCCTTAATAAGATCTGTAAAATTGACTTTTTCCATTATGCCATGCTTTGATATACACTTTCTCAGTAAATCGTTATATTCATTTGCCCAATGGCCATTTTTGTGATGAAGGTATGCAATCAAACCTAAATCAATATATGAACCTTTGCTTTGAAAGCTGAATCTAAAATAAACTAAAAAATCGCCAACGCATGGATTCTGATTCAGTGCTAATTGCATTCCCAAACTTTAAGACTTTTTTTTTTTTAATTTGAATCCCTTATTACACCAAGTTGACAGGGAATAATAGACTATAAATCTCAGTTTGGAAACCAAGAAGTAATATAAACTTCATCCAGTGACATGAGTCTTTTTAAAAATGATGACGGAGGATGATAGTATCTGCTTTGTAATTGAGGAAGGGACCTGAATTTTACCAGTTCACACAGCAGACCTTCTAAGAAGACTCAACATTTTCTTAATGTCATATTGGTCTGCCATATTGGTCACACAGTTTTGTAGCACCTCACCTCTGTGGACCCACGGCTGTGTCAGAAAAAGAATCTAGTGTTTGCCTTCAAATGACTGGATGTCACAGATGTTTGTGAAGAACTTCAAGGAATGTGTCAAAAGTAAATTATTCTTACTCAGCCATCAAAAAAAATGAAATCTTGCCATTTGCAATGATGTGAATGGAACTAGAGGGTATTATGCTAAGTGAAACAAGTCAATCAGAGAAAGACAATTATCATACAATCTCACTCATTCATGGAATTTAAGAAACAAAACAGAGGAGCATAGGGGAAGAAAGGAAAAAATTAAACAAGACTAAATCAGAGAGGGAGACAAACCATAAGAGCCTCTTAATCATAGGAAACAAACTGAGGGTTGCTGGAGGAGAGGGAGGTGGGGGGGTTGGGGTAACTGGGTGACGGACATTAAGGAGGGAACATGATGTAATGAGCACTGGGTATTATATAAGACTGATAAATCAATGACCTCTACCTCTGAAACCAATAATACATTATGTCAATTAATTGAACTTAAATTTAAAAAAATAAAAATTTGAGAAAAAATTAAAGAATATTAATTTTATTTTTATTTTTAATTATTCTCCGATTTCATAATTCATGAAAATAAGCACTATTTCAAGTTAAATCTTGTTGGCAATCTTCATTTATTTAACTGGGCCTCAATATATATGCATAGTCACAAAATATATAAAGCTTGTGGTAGCAATTCATGGAACCCAAACCCTTCTGAGAGGCAGTATATAAAGCACATATGGTTTAAGCACTTCTGTGAGACCAGACTTTCTAGGTCAGAATCTGAACTCCACCACTGGGTAACTCACTATTATCCTGGGCACGGTTCTTAAGCTTCTTAACGCTTCAATGTCCTTAGCAGTAAAATGGGGATAATAATAATACCTTCCTCATAAGATTGTTATGAGGATTAAATGTGTTAATACAATTAAAATACTTAGAACACAGCCAGGCACACAGGTATCTCTGCCTCAATTAAAAAAAAAAAAGCAATTATTACTCACATTAGAAATGTGCCTATGAACTTATTTTATTTCATACTTACTAAACATATTTCAAACAGAAGATAACTGGTTTCTTACTAGAAATCTTAACTAGAGATCTATTTCTCTCATCCTGTGTTTTTTATGCCAAACACCATCCATAATACATTATATCTTAATTGTAATAACCAGAGTTCTGTTCTTTCTTTTCTGAGTATACTGGACACACCAGGTTACATTAGTGTCAGGTGTACAACCTAGTGATTCAATTTCTCCATACATTATGCTCACTGCAAGGGTAGCTGCCATCTGTTACCAGACAACACTATTTCAATATCACTGTTCCCTGTGCTGTGCCCTTTACCTCCACGACTTACTCATTCCCTGCCTGGAAGCCTGTGTCTCCCACTCTCCTTCACCCATGTTGCCCATCCCTCCATTCCCTTCCCTCTGGCAATCACCAGTTTGTTCTCTATATTTACACATCTGATTCTGCACTTATGTTTTAGACTCCACAATGAGAAAAACCAGATGGTATTCTGATGACTGGAGTCCTTACTCCACCTCAATCATTTCCCAGCTCTACACTTCTGGTCATTTCCACACATTTCGAAGACATCATTTTTGTTTTTTTCCTGTGAAAGGGGTTTCACAGTACCTACTTCATGTGGTGTAAAGCATGATACAAGGACTTATTATTTTTGCTAAGTCCAGGATCCACAGAACATTCATAAAGCTGACATCCTGAGTTTATATCCCAGACTCCAACGTAGCTCAAGTGTGACAATAGCATTTTGTGGCTTTAAAACCTGATGGATTCCCTCTGAAGGGGGTATCTTTACAAGTAGATTCCATGACGTGATACAACCCAGGCAAGAAAAGAAGCCTATGATAGGAAGAACCGGAGATGCCATAGCTGGGGCCACACTCCATCTGTCTGACGAACAACCATACGATCAACACGATCGTGAGTCCTTTTTGAGTCTATGAAACAACACGGCCTCCCTCCACTTCTCCTACATATCTGTCACCTTACTGTTCACCACACCCTGACAGATGCCTGAACTAGGACTTAACCCTCTCACAGAGACTTAATGTAGTCTAAACGACTGGCAGCTGCCAAGAGTTTTTAAAACATCACAGAATATACCTGTTAATACATACCTGCCGTTTACTTCTTTTTGGTCTTGGTTTCAAAATAAATTTTGGTGGAGTGATGTGTACTTGTTGAAATTCTAAAAGGAAATAAAAAATAAATTAATTTAGTGCATTTGCCAGGTGTCTTTCACACAGGGCAAAGTTTTACTATCCCCTCCTCGTATAAATCGTAGAATTATATTCGATTCAGTTATTAACTATTAGCGATTATTATAGCTATTAATAATTAATATAAATCATAACTTATAAATTATGTAATTATAACTATACGGTTATAAATTTTATAATGTATGTTACACCTAAAGATAATATAGAACATTAATCAAAATAATTGTGTTCATATGAAAACTAAATAAAATACATCATGAATTAATACAATTAAAAAAATCTCAAACACTACTCCCATTCTAAATTCTCTCCAAATTATTCTCATATTTTTCCTATAAATACCATTGCCTTCTTTATCAAGAATCTTCTGAATAGCCAACCTGGCCTTCCACGACTGACCTTCATTAAAGAATGACACACCAAATGCTGGTGACGATGTGCAACAGTTAGATCTCTCAGACAGTGCTGATGAGAGTGTCAAATGGTATAAACCGCTTTAGGAAAAGGTTCAGCCATTTCTCATACAACAGTAGTTCTCAGAGTGCAATCCAAAAACTAATGGCATCAACACTACCTGGGGACTTGTGGGAAATGCAAACTCTCATAACCCATTCAAGATGTGCTGAACCAAAAACTCTAGACACTGGTACAGCCACTATGGAAAACAGTATGGAGGTTCCTCTCAAAAAATTAAAATAGAACTACCATATGATCCTGCAATCTTACTTCTGGGTTTACAAAGGAACTGAAATCAGGATCTCAAAGAGATACGTGTACTCCCATGTTCTTCGCAGCGTGATTCACAATAGCCACGATATAGAAACAACCTCAATGTTCATCAGCGGATGAATGGATTAAGAAAATGTGGTATACATATGCCATAAAGTCTTATTTGACCTTAAAAAAAAGAAATCTTTCCATTTGTGCCAACACGGATGAACCTGGAGAATGTTATATTAAGTGAAATAAGCCAGACAAAAGGACAAATACTACAGGATACCACGTATATGAGGAATCTGAAATAGTCAAACTCCTAGGAGCAGGAAATGGAATGATAGTTGCCAGGAGCTGAGCAAAGGGGGAAACAGGGAGGTATTAGTGAAAGGGCACAAAGTTTCAGTTGTACAAGATGCATAAGTCCTAAAGATTTACTGTTCAGCAAAGCGGCCAGAATTAATAATACTATATTGTATACATAAATTTTGCTAACAGTGTAGATCTTATGTTGTATTCTTTTCACTATTACTACTATTACTACTAAAATAACAATAACAAAGACGGTGGAAAAAAACTTTTGGAGTTAATGGGTACGCTTACAGCACAGATTATGGTGATGACTTCATGGATGTGTATCTGCAAACTCGTCAAGCTGTATACATTAATTACCTACAGCTTTTCTCTAATGTCCATCAAATCTCAATTAAGTGGCTTGAAAAAACCCTCTAGACATGGAGCCAGCAGCCTGTGATTCTCTGATGCACGCTGCAGTTGGAGAATACTGCTGCATAAACACACACCTACCTTGAGACCTAGTAATTCCACTGCCAGGTATTTGACAGAAGACATGTAAACATGGGTCCACAAAAAATATTTTTATAAGAATGTTTAGAGGTCTTTTATTCATAATAGCCAAAAACTGGAAACAACCCAAACGTCCATCAACAGAATGGATAAAAGACGGTGGTAACCGTAAGCAGCAAAGCATACTCTAATTAAAAAGAATGAACTGTTGCTAACCTCTAGCAACATGAATCTCACAGGCATTCGCTAAGCAGAAGAAGCTGAACACAATGTGTGATTTCATTTGCATGAACATCTGAAACAGGCTAACGTAATCTATGGAAAAAAAAAAAAAGATTGCAGAAGTGGGTGGTACTGACTGGGAAGAAGCACAAAGGAAGGTACTGGGATGATGGGAATGTGCCAGATCTTACCAAGGGAGGGCACATGTGCCAACACTCATCTAGTGGTATACAAGATTTATATATTTCATTGTAGCAATTTTAAAAACAGACTGTGCTAAGGGGTCCGTAGGAAATAAATAAACCTTTCTCAAATGTTTTCTTGGGGACACTAGTCCTAAGAGATGTGTCATATAAAACAAAAGGTTCCACGGTTAAACAAGTTTGGGGAACACCTAATCATATTCTATCTCTGGGAAATACATAATGCATAGCAAGACAAAGGTATTGATAACCCAAGACCCAGGAAAACTTTATTAAATCTAAAATAAATAAGCTTACTCTCGAGCTTATTTTGCAAGATTTTTTTTCTAATTTATCAGAATAAATCCAAGCATCTAGAAAGACAAATGACACTCTTAAAATTGACAGTGCCAACTTCTGACAAGAAAAGAAAACCAGAAACTAAATAAGACAGACCTGAGTTTTGGAAGGAGATGTTCAAAGTCATTTTTAATGACAGCAAAACTGCCAAGTCATCTTAAAGTTTCTGCTGAAAAGAAACCCTGAACAAAGTGTTTTAAAAAAAATTGTATGATTAGGGGTGCCTGGCTGGCTCAGTAGGTAGACCATGCAACTCTTGAACTTAGGGTTGTAGGTGCAAGCCTCATATTGGGTGTAGAAGTTACTTAAAAATAAAAACTTAAAAAAAGAAAAAGAATCCACTATGATGGAAAACATTTCGTTCTTAAAAAAAAAATTTGTACAACTGGATCACAGTAAAGACCTTAGGGGGATCTTTATTTATTACTTTATTAATTAATGTTTATTGCTTCCAGTAAGACCTATTAGATTGTAGCTTTATTCTCAGGCAGCTACTCATGATTTATTTTCTTCCCATCATAGGGATTGTAAAAAGTTTCATAAGGTAACTAAAGAAACAGTCTAAAGTATCTGTGTAAAGTAAGAGCATCTGTATGCTTATTTGCAGATAAGAGTGAGTTCTATAAAAGAGGATCCCCTAATCCTTTTGCAGAAGAACTACAGAAGATCAAGGAGTTACAAATCTATTTCAGAGAAGGGACATTAGCAAACACTCATTTCATTTTCCAACGAGGAAACAATGTAAACTTTTTTTTTTCAGTTTTTATTTATGTAATCTCTACAGCCAATGTGGGGCTTGAACTCATGACCCCGAGATCAAAAGTCACATGCTCTTCCAATTGAGCCAGCCAGGCACCCCAACAATGTGAACGTATAAGTGGTTTTCCCAAGCAGTAGTTAATAAGGATATGCTCTCAGCGGATAATTCTTCCATTTCCCCTGTGCCTCTCTCCCAGCACGTTCTCACAGTGGCCCAATCCAAACCCCTGCTCAGTCCCTGACTAGCTGTTGGACCCTGGAAAAGACAAGCTAGCTGAGCTTGTTTCTTCATCTATAAAATGTGAATAATTATATCAATCTCACAGAGCTATAGCGAAAATAAAAATGAGATTAAAAATTAGAATGTACTATAGCCATGGTCAGGGCTTACTAATAAGTAGGAAAGGAAGCATCGCCACACCAGATATTCTGAGTGTGTTCTACCTTCAGAGGGAGAAAACCAATGAGTCCTGTAGAGTCAAAGACAAATGCACTCCATATAATCACTGCTCCACTAATGAGCAAAACATAAGTACCCTGCCCTACTTGTCATGTGAAGACTTGGAAGCAGCTCAAACCAGCATCTATAAATAAATGGGCCTGTGAACAAACACACATGAGAAGCAAAGGCTAATTTCACAAAAAAAGGACATAATAATAAAAAGCATTAGGGGCGTCTGGGTGGCGCAGTCAGTTAAGTGTCTGACTCTTGGTGTCAGCTCAGGTCAAAATCTCAGGGTTGTGGGATCGAGCCCCGAGTCAGGCTCCAGGCTCTGCTTGAGATTCTCTCTCTCCTTCCCCTTCTGCCCCCCACCCTCTAAAATAAATAAATAAATCTTTAAAAAAATAATAATAATAAAGAGCATTAACCTCTAATCATTCTGTCTTAAAATGCTGAGGCAAAAAGAGATGAGGAAAACAACAAATAGGAAAATGATTACAAGTTCATCCCTACGTTTACAGAATCAGTATCTCACTGAAAGGGAAGTTTTCTATATTTTGTCTATGCAGACCAGTTTTTGCTCTGATATTACTTCTCCATTCAGAAATACCTTACTCTGATTTTCTCTAATTTTAAAAAGTCTTCCTTCAGTGTGCTCAACCTCTTTCCAACCTCATCCGCTACAAAGGTGAAGTCAGTTTGCATTTTATTCCCCCTCTTGATGTCCTTGACTTGATGCCACTTTCTCTCTAAAATCGTTATGAGCAGTCATGAGCTAAGGGTATTACACATATAGATTAGCGCTAAAGCATTCAAATGAATTATTAAAGTTGACTTTTTTTCTAAAGTCATAATATGAATATCATACCGGATGGAAGATCATCCAAGGGAAATTCAGAAAGTCTGGACTTGTAAACCGAATGAAAATGGAAATCCTCCTAAAAGAACACAAACAACAGAGATTAAGTACGTGCAACCAGTTATCTCCAGTCTCAGGCAATGAGAGCTGAAAAAGCTGAGACTCCTACAAGAACCATAGCTTGACTACGCACTCCCCTGGATTTGGAAAGGCAATGGGCCTCCGTACAACCCTCCCCTGCTCCTGGAGTAACCCAGCATGGGAGAGATCTCCTATTAGAAACAAAATGCCTCTGCAGAGAGAGAAGCCACAGCATGTAGTAATGGAAAATAAATGAATGAACCTATTCCCCCAAGGAGAAGTAACACATCTGGGAAAATGGGCTAATGCTTTTTATAACTGTTCCTTTCCATAGGTCCTTGCCCCATTTTTAGAGCCAGATAGTCTTGCCAAGGCAAAGACGGCAGAGCTCACACTCTTCTCATTTCGGGAAGTAAAATGACGGTACAAGCAGATGCCCAAATGGACCTTGCTCCAAAATTCAAATGTCATACAAGTTATGTGACAAACCAAAAGACAAAAATCCATTTTTCATCTTAGAAAATTAATGAACATTCAAATAATTATTTCTGGCTCCTTTCAATTAAAAAAAAAATAGAATGTCATAAACAGTCAAGTTTCATGATATTGCTGTAAAAAACATCACCTGTCCAGGCAAAGTGATACAAAAGCCAACAACAGGCATTCAGAAAATATAATACAATACAAATAGCTTCCCTTGGGCACCTGGGTGGCTCAGTCAGTTAAGCGTCTGCCTTTGGCTCAGGTCATGATCCCGGGGTCCTGGGATTGAGCCCTACATGGGGCTCCTTGCTCAGCAGGGAGCCTGCTTCTCCCTCTGCCCCCCTCCCCCGCCCCACCCTGGTTCATGCTCACTCACTCTCTTTCTCTCGAAAAAATAAATAAAATCATTAAAAAAACAAGAACAAAACAAAAAACAAATAGCTTCCCTTTGTGGGTGGCAAAACAGTGTGTATTTTTAGAAATTACTTGCCTAAGTGTTTGAACAATGTTGAATACAAGGAAGAATATCTATGTGCACAGAGCAAGAATGGAAGTGTATTATGTTTCTCTGCAGTCTACAATATAAACTCAATGCTTTTTTAATTTGTGGAAAATGAATGTTGCAACTAAAATTAAGGAGAGAATTAAGAAAACTTAAATCTCTCTACACTTCATCAGCACAAGGCCCTACAGACAACAGGCAACAGAGAAAAATCTGAAATCTAGAAAATGAAAGAGAGGTAGAAAATCACGTATCTATGGAGTTGGTCTATAGACTGAATGTATGTCCCCCCACAAAACTCATATGTTTAGGCCCTAATTCCCAATAAGACTGTATTTGGACAGGACATATGAGAAGGTGATAGAGGTTAAAATAGGTCTTAAGGGTGGGGTGGGTCTGGTGTCCTTGTAAGAATAAGAGATACCACAGCTCTGTGTCTCTGCTAGGTGGGCACACAGCAGGAGGGAGGCCATCACATCCCAAGGACAGAGACTTCAACAGACACAGACCCTGCTGGCACCTTGATCTTGGAATTCCAGTCACCAGAACTGTGCAAAAATAAATTCCTGTTGTTTAAGCCCCCCACTGTCTTGTTACGACTGCCTGAGCAAACTAAGACAAGTCTTAGCACATTACAGTGTAGAAAGAACAAAAATGGAGGCTTCAGAACTCTTCAGAAAGTATTTCCAATATACAGAGTAAAAAACAGACTTAAAAAAAAAAAAAACTTGTGATTTTGTCTTAGTATTTAATTTTATATATATGTATATATTTATATTTACTATCCTGACTCTAAAAATATAAAAATAAAATAGAGACAAAAAGAGGAGGAAAAAAGAAGGAGAAAAGCTCCCAATATCAATTTTTACATTTGCCACAGCAAACAGAAGGAGCACTTACTTGGGAGGTGTCATTTTCTTCTGGTTCAATGAGATAGGTGTGGTTCCCATCATAGAACATCCCACTGCCAAGGACAAGAAAATAATTAGGCATGGCTATTGATTCTTGCCTCAGCACAAGATCGTTTTAAAATCAGCAGCTGCCAGAGGACCAATTTACTTCTCAACACTCACTTCCCGGTCCCACCCATCATCACCAGATACACACCACATACTATACACACACAGACACACACACGTTCCCCACACCACACACACACTCCATACAGATTACACACCACACATCACACACCACACACACTCCCACTCCACACACATACTCCCCACACCACACACACACTCCCCACACCACACACACTCCCCACACCACACACACAATCCCCACACCACACACACACTCCCCACACCACACACACAATCCCCACACCACACACACACACTCCCCACACCACACACACAATCCCCACACCACACACACACACTCCCCACACCACACACACAATCCCCACACCACACACACACTCCATACAGATTACACACTACATACCACACACCACACCACACATATCTCCCAATACGACACCCCACATACACACTGCACCGTACCACACACACACATACAGTACTAAGAGGGCAAGGCCCCTCCCTCTGACTCCCCATAAGCTGCAGGGTTCCCTCATCCTGACCCTTCCCCAGGTTCAGGATTATCATTCTCTAACTGTGGCCCATTATCCTCCCTGCAACACATTATTCTAAAACTCTAATATGCAAATAGTCATCCGGAGAGCTTGCAAAAATGTAAAGCTTTCAGGGCCTTCCTCAGCTTTCTTGGCGAGGGCCCAGGAAGCTGCATTTTAAACAAATCCCAGGTGGTTCTGATGCAGACTGTCAGGGACTCTACCAAGAACTGCCTTCATACCACACACCTGAAGATGCTCTCATAACAGGAGTTGACACATTTCAACAGCTTACCACTAGTTAAAAACTTTACACTCATTTCATCTTTTCCACAAATGTGTGAAGGAGGTACACTCATACATTTGCCTATACTCATTTTACAGGGAAGGAAACCAAAGCCCAAAGAGATGAAGTAACTTGCCCAAATTACATAACCAGGAAGGACAGAGGCAGGACCAGAGAGAGCCCAGGCAGATTGGTTCCGGAACTGCCCATCTGCACAGTAATGGACAAAACAGACCAATTCTCTGCCCTTGTGGTGCTGATGTGCATTCTAGGGCGGACAGACAAAAAAAGCCGTATCATCAACTAAATATATAGGAGGTGGTGAAAAATTCTAGGGAGAAAAATAAAGCAGGTTAAGGGCAAGGAATGGTGCCAGAGGACTGGGTGTAAAGACCAAGGAGAGAAGACTGTTGATTTATAGAGAGTCTCAGAGAAAGGCTTTCTAGAGAAGATGACATTTAAACAGAGATCTGAAAGAAGTGAAGGGATGAGCCATAAGGGTCTCTGTGCAAAGACCACGTCAGACTCAAGCCCTAAGTGTGCTCCAGGAACATCAAGGATGCAGTGTGGCTGGAGGAGGGTGGGTGAGGGGAGGGTCACAAAATGAGATCAGAGGAAGAGTGGGGACCACATGAGGCAGGCCCTTCTAAGGGCTGTGGCTTTTACTCTGAGAGACATGTGGAGCCGTTGCAGGGGTTTAGGCAAAGGGAAACATAATCACTATTAAATTTTAAAATAATTGCTCCAGTTGCTGTGTTACAATAGGCTTTTGGATGGCAAGGATAGAAATGGAGAAGTTATCGCGATAATCCAGGTGAAAAAAGATGGTAGCCACCTAGATCACAGTGGTATTGGTGGAGATGATGAGAACTGTTCGAATTCTGGATACTTTTCAAAAGTAGAACGAACCAAGGGGATTTTTTGGCAGATTTGAAATGGAGTATGCAAGAAAGAATCATGTCAGTCAAGACTCCAAGGTTTTGACCTGAGCAACTGGTGAAACAGCATTCCCATTTAATAAAATGGGAAAAGCCGCAGGAAGGACAGAATGCACTGGGCACATGGAAGCAGGATGCAGGGAGGGCATAAATCTGGAGTTGGGCTCTGATCTCTTAGGCTGGAGACGGCTAGTGAAATCAGTTGGTTTCCCTGAGCTCTAATTATAATGGCCTCCAGCTCTGCCTCTATCCAAATTCTTTCATTCCTGCTGTAACATTTTCCACATGTCCTCAACTTTCATACACCCTTAGAACAGCTACTCTCACATCTGTAAGGTTTTCAACCAAAGTACACTTTTTGAATTTGGATGACATTGCATTTGGAATTTAAAGATAAACAGATGCACTTTGTAAGATATTACTGACAAGATATGCCCAAGGAATAAGAGTTGGGGGCAGGGGAGCCTTTTCAAATCAGTAGACCAAATACGACAGTAGACATTCTCTCTGCCCCTGCTGAGAACTGGCCAGAACCATCCAGAAAACTGTACAGAGCCATCACCCTTTGCCAAAGTTCACATGGCTATGCTGATTAAGCAGCAAGCAGATTATTTTGTTTAAATAATACAGGGTATTATTTCCTCTTGCATTAGGTCAGTGTCAAATGTGAAAACCAGTGACTTTTACTGGGTTTAAACATCATCACACACAGTGTAAAGAAAGCAAAATCTGACACCATAAATATCTAGAAGATTCTGGCTCCGAATATGACAATATGCCATTAGTAATTCTTTAACTATTAAAAAGTCTATGTTTTATTTGCTTTCTTTGAGGATTGACACCTTTCTGTTACATATAAATTCCAATAAGTGCAGTGAGTCCACACACGGTATATATTTGATAAAAACCTGCAGCTAGAACCTACTTATTATAGGCCAATTGAGCTGAAATATTAAAAGGCTGTATCGAAACAAGATTTTGAAAAGAAACAGCCATTCTTACAAATTGCCACAAGAGGGCAATAAACTTACATTTGATTCCATTCTTTTAGGTTCCCATAGTTACAGGATTTTGTCATAACATCAAACATACCAGGACCAAAATATTGTCCGTTAGCCCTTTGAATTTGAAAAGCAAATGTGTATTTGCAGGTTCTTTATGCAAAAGACATAGAAAACTAATGATTTTCCCCCTTTATGTTCTTCAACTGAATTCAGTAAATCAAGAAAAATGAAAAATCTCCATATGTACTTGATAATTTATAAAAGATGAGTCATGGATGAAATAATCTATTTCATATCTAAATCATTATAATTGAGACAACATAAATTATTTAATATTTAGCAATATCTCCTAAAATATTTGTCAGCAATTTTTGTTCAGAAGGTAAAATCAATGTGAGAAGTAATAATAAAAGAAGGAACAAGAGTAAATTTATCCAACACGCTCATAGAAGTCTAAGAACACCCGAATATGCTTATATACAATCCTGACAGTGTTCGTAGACACATGGTGCATTTTCTGTTTGTTTCCTTCTGTTTAGTTTTAAATGAAAAGATTTCTCAAGGTAGAGGTAAATTTTACTTTGTTTAAAACTAAAGCTGGCTCTGGATTCTACTCCTGATCTAGTCACTAAAGTTCCCTTACAGTTTCTTTTTCATCTGCTTCAAATGCCTATGTAGGATGAGTAGCAAGCCCCTGGTCCCGGGGTCTCAGGTCTACCAGAGCCCTTGGAGGGCAGTGATGCCTTCTCACTGCTTCTCACAAATCCAGTGTTCGTTTGGAAAACTGGAAAGCAAAGTGGACTATGTCCTGGGCAAGATGCTTATGTAGTAACTTTGAGATTTTAAGAGGAAGAGAGAGGGAAAAATGCCTCTTCTTTTTTATATCACTGGCATACATTTGCTGTCACAAATGTCACTGGGCCCGAGGCACTATTCTTAGCTGAGAGCTGTGATCATCTTGAGATCAGATAGAACAGTTCTATTACTGAAGGGCACGTCAACGTTTCCTTCTCCAGATAAGAAAACCAAGGCCCTCAGATATGAGGCATGAATTCCTGTTTGTAAAAATGTCTCTTTAGTCAAAGAATGTATTTAAAATAAGTAAAAGGGGGCGCCTGGGTGGCACAGCGGTTAAGCGTCTGCCTTCGGCTCAGGGCGTGATCCCGGCATTATGGGATCGAGCCCCACATCAGGCTCCTCTGCTATGAGCCTGCTTCTTCCTCTCCCACTCCCCCTGCTTGTGTTCCCTCTCTCGCTGGCTGTCTCTATCTCTGTTGAATAAATAAATAAAATCTTTAAAAAAATAAATAAATAAAATAAAATAAAATAAGTAAAAGAACCAACAAGGGGCTTTTAGAACCAACAATAAGCGGATGGAGGTCTTCCACGCTCTCAGGCACCTGGCCTTCTTCCTCTGGCTACGTAAGTTCCAGAGTTCCACACTCTCTTCCTTCTGCCTCTGACATACCTACTGCCTGAGCCTCACCAGAGGCACCACTTAGGCAGACTAGCTCGATTCTCCAGGCTGTTGCATCATATCTCCTTCCTACCTTTCTTGAAGACCTCTCTGCCTAGCCCTCTCTCTTCGAAGACTCTCTCAAAGCCTGTTCTAGGGCCCACTCTACCTTCCTCAGGTGACATGTCTGCATGTCAAGCATGTCAAGCACCACCTCATTCCTCAGTGCCCACTCTCTTCTTGCATTTTTCTGCTACTTTCTCTCTCAAAGAAAACAAATACACCTATCCCATTCCTGAGCTAGCTTAGCTGCCCCCACTGGACTCTGAGCTGCTGGGGACAAGAGTCATGTTCTCACTGCCTCAATTCTCCTGGTGGCTGGCACACAGCAGACACTCAGTAACTGCTAGCTACGTGGAAAAGCCAGATCTCCAACGTGGGAGCTGATGGGATGCATTTTCAAGTTTCCAAACAAAAACTTAACAAAACTAAAGTGCTGGCTTGTTCTGTGCCCCAAAAAGTAAAACAAACAATAAAGAACTGAGATGATTTCGCCTAAGTAGAACGCAGAGGAATGCCACCGTAGCTTTATAAGGCATTCACAAAATAAATAAGAGATGGCCACCTGTGTATCACCATTAGCGACAGAATGGAGGAAGTAGATGTATTCCCCTGTTAAACATCAGCAAACATTCTTTGATAATGAAGGTTATGAGAAAGGAAGCAAGGCCCCCGAGGAAGGACGAATTACGTTCCTTGGAGATTTCTAAGAACAGACGGACCCTCCCACAAGCTTGCTGTTGGTTTTAGGTGGGATTCTGGCTGAAACACGAGCTCTTGAGGTGACTTGCAGTCTGTTGTCTTTGTGCAAGGAGTCAAGAGCTTCCACCTACTGAAATTTCTGTTACTCCGTAAAAACAAAAAAACTAACATCAAGAAGGAGTAGGAGCAGAGCTGGTATTAAGGGGCTAAACATCCAGAGAACCAACATTACCCAAACCATGCTTGCCACAACTTGGATGAAACTAGAAAAAAGCTTTGAACACAACTGTAGGGTATCATCTCCTAATGCCCAAGACCCTGGTCTGTTTCTGCAACTATAATTTCAATTTTTTTTTAAAGATTTTATTTATTATCAGAGAGGGAGAGAGAGAGAGAGGACGTGCGAGCACACAAGCAGGGGGAGCGGCAGGCAGACGGGGAAACAGGCTTCCTGCCGAGCAAGGAGCCCAATGTGGGACTCGATCCCAGGACGCTGGGATCATGACCTGACCTGAAAGCAGACACTTAACCGACTGAGCCACCCAGGCATCCCTAATTTCAAAATCTGCTCGGTTTATGAAAAGAGAAAAAGATCAGACCCATCACTGATTTAAAATCATCTCGACATAAAATAAAGATTGTGAATTACAGTGCATTAAAACTAAAGGAAATAAGGGACTGAAAGAATGGATGGTGCAAAAAACTGGGGGATACTTACTGAAGCCCATGGCATGTAGATAATGCAACAAATGAGGCAGGGTTTCCTCGGATGTGGCCCTGGTAGTAGCAGTGTTCTCCTCCCTGCAAACAGAAACAGAGAGCATCAGCCTCCTGCCGTCACTGGGAGAACTGCCGGCATCATTTCACAAGTGCCCGCCTACACCACACCTCCACGTATGAGGCTCTGCAGAATAGCTCCTTATTCCGATTAGTGTTATCAAACCTGCTCTAACAGAATTATTCATAAACAATCCTAGTGAGCCAACTCCAAATCAAAAGCCGGGGAAATAAAAGTTGACTGAACTTGCCTTTTATGTAGGTGACGAGAGAAAGAACAAAGAAACAGATACTGAAATACCCATGGGGCCCCTGCACCAGGATCAGCTGAATCCTCTATTTTCCCCGTGATGAGAAACTCAAACTTGGGCAGCAGCAAGAAGATGCCCTTTCACATAAGCGAAGTAAAAATGTATATAAATCACTGGAGAGTCACTAAATTAAACTGATGATGGAGGAAAATGCTTATCTTTACAGTGTTTATATCAGAACTTGACAAGTTTATACTATTCTGTTCTCCAAGCATGAATGGCTGGAGTAAGCAGTCTGGGTGGGGTTTGAAATTCCGAAGTTTCTTCTGGCAGCTGGTTACATTAATTCCCCTGAGACTCATTTCCTCGGATTAAACGTTTTTGGAAGAGGTAATAGGGTAAATCCTCTGCCAGCTCAGGGTGGTGCCTCCATCTTTAAATACCTGCTGCTCAGAGTGTGGTCTGGACACCAGCAGGTGCTGAGACACTCGGGAGCTGGTCAGAAATGCGATCTCGAGCCCCAACCCACTTACCATAATCGGCATCTTAACAAGGTCCCTGCTGATTCACATGCACATTAAACTTTGAGAAGCATTGTTCTAAATGGTCTTTTCCATTCCCCCACTGATCTCCTGTTTCTTGAGAAGCTAAGAGCTGGTAATTCAAATGACACTCAGAGATAGGAAAGAGTGAATAGGAAGGACTAAGAGAATGGATAGTTTAAAGGGGCAAACACGACTGGCTTTACAGTCTGCCTTAAGGATTAATCCTACCTAAAATATTCAGTGCTTGACAAGAGGGGAGAGAACAGGAAGACACAGGATGTAACAAGGTGGAAAACATTTTCTTCACTGGAATTCCAAGAAGGCAGCCTGGCCTGTGACTGCTGCTTCTCGTGAGATCATCCTACAGGACTGGGTGAACCCCAGTTCTTGGGAGGTGGCAGAGAATAGGTAAAAGGGTGCTGATCCTGACATCTCCAAATCCCCAAGGGAGTCACTGAGCATCGTGAACGGAGGACTGCGGGTGGATGTGATGGAGCATAAGAACAGGGTGGTACTCCGCCTGTAAGCCTGACGGGGTGTAACCCACTAGGCCACACACTTAAGCACAGAAATAAAGCCAGATGCTGACTTTCTGGAGTAGGGCTGGTTTGGTGAAAATGTTAACAGCATGAACTATCAGTTCCTTCATTTACCAGCCGTGCATTCTGAAGCAAGTTACAAACCTGCCTGTGTCATCTGTCAAATGGGGGTAACAATTTCACAAGGTTGTTCAGATGATTAAAGAGTGGTAAAATGCTAAAGAGCTTAGAATAATGCTTGGCACTTAGTAAGCACTCAATACATGTTTGCTACTACTATAATTACTATGTATACGGGCATCTGGGTGGCTCAGTGGATTAAGCATCCTACTCTTGATTTCTGCTCAGGTCACGATCTCAGGGTCATGAGATTGAGCCCCATGTTGCATGCTGTGCTGCACATGGAGCCTGCTTAAGATTCTCCCTCTCCCTCTGCCCTTCCCCTCCTCGCTTCCCCCACCTGCTCATGCACTCTCTCGTGCACTCTCTTGCACAATCTCTCTCTTGCTTTCTAAAAAAAAAAAAATTACTGTGTGTTAATTAATGTTCTATTATATTTACATACACAATCACCTTAAATCCTCACATCAATCCTATAAAGAAATATTGCTCTCTCTCTTCCACATAGGAAATGACAATCTCCAAGAACCAAGGCTATCCACCTGGGAAGTTGCCAAGTAGGGATGCAAACTTTGTGTAAACGTGTAAATGCAAGGCCTGGGCCATTTCCCCTGTACTACTTATGAGTTGGGCCTAGAACCTATGGGGGTCTAGTGCAGATCTTAACTTTCCCCAGGCTGATTCTTTGGGGTTTTTGTTTTGTTTTATTGAGAAGAGCTAGGAGTAAATTTAACAGAGTTTAAAATATCCTCTGTTGGGTTGTTGGACTGGTGAATTGTCCATAAGATTAGATTATAAATTAGAGGTCATTATGTTTTAGAAGACCTTCCTGGACACATCTAATTTGACCAGAAATCAACACTCTAGCTTTCTGCTAGACAGACATGAGGGGCCAACAGTCAATGATGTAACCTGGATAGAGCAAGACTTCAACGTGAAAATGTTTCCTCTACTGGGTAGTGACTAACCAGCCCCACCAGATCTCTTTCTGAAGTCTCAGCCTCACAGTGAACAGCAGGTATATAGAGAGTAGAAACAAAAAAGATATTTGCAAGGATTATGGTGTCAGATTAGGGAACAATGGAAGTTGACAAGTCACTTGTGGGGAAAATATGTCAGAGGCAAAAGCATATAAGAAATGTTTTATAAATTACTAAAGTTTTCTCTAAAATACCAACTTTGGAAACCTGTTCTATTAAATCATAAAAACAAAGAATTCATGTTTTAAAACAATCTTTGAATATACCAGGACTAAATAGATGATTAGATAATGAAAAACAATCTTTCACTGATTTCTGATTCTGAAAAACAGGAATTGATCCAAAAACAGCATATGAACAAGACCCATCTGCACAAAAGCCTAACACTGCAAATGAAGTGAGGAGCTCAATACGGTTGACTCATTATCAAATGTTTCCATGACACTTCAAGAGAAGCACAAACAACAGGGGGGTAAAATCTCTTCAGTCGGGCTATTAGAATTCCAATTCTGAGGCTCTCAACTGGTGGTATATGTAATTCTTCTAAATGATGGGAATTAATTTCTGTGTTGTGATTTTTTTAAGGGATTCACCATATGGCAATAATTATTTAAACCAAGAACTAAAATAATGAAGTTATTACAACGAACTTATTATTAAAATAAATAAAATTTAATAGATTTTGAGTTTACATAACTTTTTATCTAGTATTTTAAAAATAATAAATACTTATGGAAACATTTCTAAGAATTCAGGATGCACATGGTGAAGAATAAAAAATACTCCCTTCATACACATTGTCCAGGCTGCAGCAGACTCCTGAAAAGCAAGCATTTTTGACAGATTCTGTGAACCATGTCAGGAATGGTCTATATGGTATATTTAAGGAAATACATAAATACCCAGGTATCTGTTTCAGTGCACAAATGGGTTTATACAGTGCACAATGTTCTGCCACTTGATTTTTTTTCCTTAAGGTAATCTTGACATCTTTGTATATCAATATATCATTCTTTCAGTGAGAGCATAATATTCTGTCATGGGGTGAACCATAATTCATTTAAACATTCCTGTACTAACGGACATTGAGATCATCTCCAATTTCTGGGGTCATCATCAACAATAGTGCAAACATCCTTTCACATATTTTTGTGCAATTCTGCTGATATATATGTAGAACACATTACTAGATATAGATCTGGCAGGTCAAAAATTATGTGCCTTTTTAAATACCTATTTTAAGGGGAAAATAAAATTGTATTTCTTGGCACTTATATCTGTGTTAAAAGATGTACTGCATTTGAAAATAATAAACTGCATTTTATTAAAAATTGTATAGTGCAGATAAGATCACTACTTAAGTCAACTTTGTTGAGTCTTATCAATTATAAAAGTTCTCCATATCTTCCTACAAATTTCTTGAGGAACCAGATGCTTTCTGAAAGTAGGTATTACACATAATAATCTAAGGAAGATGTAGGGAAAAAGAAAAGCCAGCAGCACGTCCTAAAAGAGTTTGGCTCTTTATCCTACTGCCAGTCACAGCTTCATTCCTTAAAGTCTCTTTTGTTCCAGAAATAAACCTGCTGTCATTGAAACCTTCTTCATACTCCTTGATTTAATAACACAATCATAACAGTACAGATGTTTATTTTTAGCTAATTAGACAGAGCTAAAAAAATTACCCACCTCTATAAAAATGAGCTGTATGATAGTTCCTATGTCTATTGGTTTATCTCCCCTGTAGACAAAAGGCTTGCCATTTTTATTCTAGGGAAGTTAAAATAATCGTTTATTTGCAAAATTCAAAGACAAACTGCATTTTTATTAAAGAGCCAGAAAGATCTCCCAAAAAAAAAAAAAAACAACGGAATTTATTATAAATATGATACACTGAAAGCACAAAGGAAGCTACATAGACTGGGTTATAAAACTATAAAAATCCAATAAAGGGAACCAATGGGAGCACAGCAGCGAGGCCACAGTCATCTGCCCTCCATTCAGACCCTCAAAGGAAGTTCTACAACTTTATCAGTTCCAAGATGAGTCAGGGCCACCTCCTCCAAAGAGCCTGCTCTGATTTCCTCCTCCTCACAAATTATTTCTCATTAACTTCTCTTTCTCTGAATGTTCATATACTCTCAGATCTGTAACTGCATCGCTTGACACCTGCACTCCTGTTTCTGTCCTATGGCCTCCCCTAGTCTAGGGTGTCTTTTCATGGAAGCACGTGTGCCTAATCTATGTTTATACCTCCAAGTGTGCTGTTAGAAAACTGTGAATCTCAATTTCCTCATTGATAAAATGGGATTAATATCTGCTCATGCTGCCAACAAGAGTATGCAAGGAATTCCATGAGGTAACAAAGTCAGGTCCACTGTAAACTACTATATAAATAGGTGAGGGGTGCAATCAGGGAATATTTACTCAGTGAGGGATTTTATCATGTCCCTTGAGCTAGGATTCTCTTAATTTATTTGCTAAGACTAACAATTCAGGGCATTGATTAATAATGTAGATTACTATGTTTCTGGCCCTGAAAGTTTGTTTAGGCAGCTCAGAAGTGAGACCGAGAATCTGTATTTTTACAAATACTCCATGTTTTTCTTACTCTAGGAATACACCAGGACAGCGGTTCCCAACCTTGGCTGCATATCAGAATCACCTGGGGGAGCTTTTAAAATCCCAATGCCCAGGCCAACCTCCAAATCAATTAAATCATTATCTCTGGAGATGAGACACGGGCATCAGCATCTTTATAAAAGCTTGAGATGATTCAATGAAACTTCAGTGATTGAGAACGCCTGCACTAGAGAATGGCTGCTCAGTAGCAGGGATTCCCGAAACTGTTCCCCAAACTAAAGCCTCGTCCTGGTGGGTTTTGTAACTAAATGATTCCCAGGCCTTCCCTCAGACCTACTGAGTCAGAATCTCCAAGGAGGTAGGGCTCCAGGGTTTTTAAGAGTTGCAAAAAATTTCCCAGGTGATTTTGAATATTGTTATTTGGAATTACTAAACCTAAAAACACTCAGTCCAATACCAAATCATCTCCATGTAGAGGATACCAGAAAGACTGGGATCTTCCAGAGAATAAAACTATCAACCATAACCTAGGCATTCTGTTTGGTGATCTTGGTGATTTATGAGAGAATTCATAATGA
Organism: Ursus arctos; assembly: GCF_023065955.2. Lineage (NCBI taxonomy): Eukaryota > Metazoa > Chordata > Mammalia > Carnivora > Ursidae > Ursus > Ursus arctos. Next base: position 29,763,515 of record NW_026622985.1, on the reverse strand, counting down.
CTGATTAGATGAATATTTTACAAATAAGAAAACACAGATTAAGAGACAATCTTCCTACCTACTTAAACTTGGATATGCCAGATGCCCAGTCAAGTCTCTTTATACTGGAAGTTATCAAAGAGCAGTTTGCAGCACAAAAACATGAGCTGGTTAGAAATTCAAATTCTCAAGCCTCACCCTGGACTTACCCAATCAGAAGGTCTGGGGATATTGTCCAGCCACCTGTGTTTTAGCCAACACTCCAGCTGACTTCAATGCACTCTATAAGTTGGAGAGCAACTGCATTACACCGTACTTGTCCCTGCATTCTAGAGCTCCTCACCGCTGAGCTCCCTGAAATCCTACACGGCTTCCTCACCAGATTCTTAGCAAAGCAGAAAGGACAAAAACAGTCACAGCTCTTCTCCACACCTTTTCTAGTTTGACCCAGGCCAGCCGGCTTTATCAGGAAGAATATGGAAGGTAAAAGGTGAGACAAGAATATAGAATATGTGAGAATTCTACCATGGACAGAGCCATGAAGAGCAGTGCTACCTGTAGGTGCTGGTAGGTGGGACGCCTTAGCCTGCATTAAAGGGACCAGTGTGGTCAACCGTCCTGGTTAGCCTCAGACCAAGGGGTTTCACAGGATGCAGGTTATTCAGTGCTACATCCATGAAAGGCACAGGCAAATCAAGATGATGTGGTCACCACAAAAAGGACAGGGCCAGTGCGACACTTACAAACCAAATCCTCAACCTGGTCACTCCTATGTTCCTGCTCTGCTCACTGGGTCACAACCCTCTCCTGCTCCATGGGCACCAGTCCCAGGATCAGCCTTCTGCCCTGCCGACTGGGGTTTATGCCAGTCATCCTCCTCTATGGGTGAGATCCCCGGTCACTCTAGCACCGTAGTTCTGAGCCCTGGAATACCAAGCCTTATTCCATACCAGTTATATTAGAATCTATAGGAGTAGGACCTGGCGTTTTTAAAATCTGTCCAGGTGATCCCCATATGCTACCACGGTTGAGAAGCTATGCTCTAGCCAATACCCCTTTGTAAGAACTGAAGCTCTGCCCTTGAACTCTACTGTGTACTAGATTCCTTCCAGACATATGCATTGCCCAGACTTCTGTTTTTGGCCACATGGCTAGAGTCCATTGCACCAGGCGCTTGCCTACAATAACCTCTTCCCAATTTCCCCTTGATTGACACTGACATGAGGAACCTGCCCTTTTCTTACCTTTCCCCTTCCTCCCTCCCAATGGTGACAAATGGCGTTTTCAGGCATTACTGAGTCAGGAGAAAACCAAGTCTCCCTAGGGCCATTTGCATCAAGGAATTTCCCAGAAAAGCAAAATCTTATGTTGCAGAGGATCCACCAACCCACCCTGATTAAAATTCATAACTTGAGATTACAAAGAATCAGACTGGATTCACAGAAGGGACACAGGCTGAACATCTGTTCAGGTACAAAGTGTAAGAGTTATCTGATTTTACGAGCTCTCTAAGAAAAGTGGAGAGAAAGATCATCTCACCTCATTTTACAGTAAATTAAAATTAAAGATATCACATGGTGGTTCCCAAATGCCAATAATCCATGGGTCTACACCAATGTATGTCAAAATCTTTAACACTTAATGCCAAAATGAGAAAAATAAGTACAGTGTAGTCAGTCTTTCAGAAAGCTAAATGTATTTCATTTTTATATAACTGCCCTTTGTTTTTGAGATTAGTTCTTTCTTTCTCTTTCATTATTAAAGTTATCCATTTTTAAATTTTTAACAGAATGGTTATTTTGGAGCAATGATAGACTCACAAAAAAGTTGCAAAGATGGCACACAGAGTTCCAGCATACCCAATCACCCAGTTTTTCCTCTGTTAACATCTTACATTACCTGAGTACATTTGTAAAAACTAAGAAATTGACCTCAGTACATTACTATTTATTAGACTCTGAGCATTTAGATTTTAGCAATGTTTCCATTAATTTCCTGTTTCTGTTCCAAGACCCAGTCCGGGGTACCACACAGCATTAGTTGTCATATTCATTCTCTGTATGGTAACAATGGTAAACAGAATTTAGGTATTTTGAAAGGGCTGCTTCTCTATATGGTGAAAATAAAAAGCCTGGCAACTCTGTATTAATCCCTAAAATTTGGTTTGTTAATATACTGGACTATGAAATATAACTCTAGTCAAGAGTATACGTGAATACTTCCTAGATTTTAATTTCACACTATAAATTTTCAAAAGAATTTTTTAAAAACACTCTAATGTAATCAGCTCAATTTAAGTGCTTAGAAATAAATTCTGAAAGATGAGTCAATAACACTGTGCTATAACAGAAATCTAGAACTCCTTGTTTTCTGAGATTGTTCGGGACTAGCCCTTCAAAGATGTTTGTATAGTAGACAGCATTGAAATATGGAGATTATCTCCCTCTAGAACAAAAGCCAAAGCATGTTTACTGCCTCTTATAAAAGATTTAGGTTTTCTAAATTCAGAATTTCTCTCTAGCGACACAACACACTGTGTGTGCAGGTGTCCCCTAGCCCTTCCCTCTGTTAACTTCTGGAATCGAGGCTCAAGAGACAAGTATTAGAAAATGTTGATGTTCTGGCTACTGCTTTTGCTATGAGTATTAAAGCCCTTTGTCTCTAACCCAGGAGTCTCCTGTCTTCTGCCAGCAAAGATGAAATTCCAGCAGGCAAACTTGTTAACTTGCAAGTAAGATAAAATCTCAGACCTTCACAGTTCTGGAAACTTGGATGTCCATCTTCCACTGAAAATCAAGAGTTTTGCTAACGGTGAGCCTCTATTCCTATAGGACAAAACCAGCTGACAATGACTAAGGCGCACATTGCCCATTTCATCACAACTAGCCAATCTCTCACGTATACTACTGGTTGATAACTTTGGATATTTGTGCTTGCCACATTATTCTACAGTATAGTTGTTTAAGCGGCAACCAAATTATCAGCTTCCTCCAAGATCTAGAACTAAAGCATCATTCAAAATCTCTTCACTATTTTAACATTAACTGATAACATCAGCGCTAGGATCTTGTAGCATAGTCATTAATCAAAAAACATTTTTTAAAAACTAGGCAAACCTAGTTGACAAAAAAAAAGGGGGGGATTTCATTTAAAATGCATGGTTCCTGTTAAAGAGAAAAAGATGTATAAGAATATTATTGTAGCAAAAGTTTCTACAAAAAAGGAACAAAGAGACAGAACCAGAAAGTCACTGGATATAAATAAAGGTGATAAGGAAAGAGTTAGTCCTAATGGAAGAGGGTGAACACCACAGAAAATGAGGGCTATCACTTTCTTATGAGCTCTCAAGTTTAAAAAAAATCCCACCAGGGACCTAGTGAGCTTAAAATCTATTTTTATTGTTGTGCAGGAGTCTTTCCTTACACTGATTTCCCCTGGGTAATGTCAGCTAAGGAAAACAAAGTATGAAAACTATGATAAGTTCCTAGGAGTTCCAACTCACAAGCACCCTAAGTGAACAACTGTTAGTCTTTTGAGATGCAATGCATTTTCAAAATGTATAGACTTACTCCCTTCTCCTCTTGTCAGCCCAGGCACCTCCAGCACGTATGCTAAATGTTTTTACGTTAGTTATAATCAAAATGCCTTCTTTGTTAGTTTCCTAGGATGGCCGTGACAAATTACCAAATTACCTGGGTGGCTTAAAACAACAGAAATTGGTACCCTCACAGTGCTGGAGGCTAGGTGTCTGAAATCAAGGTGTTGGTAGAGCCATACGGCCTCTGAAGATTCAAGGGAAGAATCCCTCCTTGCTTCTCCCTAATTTTCAGTGCTTGCCAACAATCCTCTGTGTTTCCTGGCTTGGAGACACACACCCTCCAATCTCTGCCTTGTCTGTACATTGCTTTCCCTTTGTGTGTCTGGGTCTCTGTATCTAAACTCCCATTGGATTAGGGCCTTCTTTGTAATTTGATCACATCTGAAAAGATCCTATTGGCAAAAAGTCACATTCACAGGCAAGAGGGGACATGAGTTTTGAGGGGACACTATTCAACACAGTACAACTTCTTACGAACTGAATGCTTAGATTTCTAAATCCAGGGATTTTGCTTCTAAGAAGATTGGCTTAGTGGAAGAAACTGGAGGTGCCTAGCTTCATTCATCTAATAAGATTAAGGTGTATCTTAATTCTAGCCAGCCATTCATTCTAGTTTCCCACAGCTTCATTTAAAAATACTTGCCATTATTTTCACACAAATAATATGGTAAATCTGACCTTCAGTTCAGAGCTTCCCAAATTGCTTCGTTTTAACGAGAAAATAGGCAAGAGAAACTATTTTTCAGCCGTCAGGTAATTATGACAGACCCATCAATATAACAATGTCTTATTAGACGACTAAAAAATTTTAGGTTCCCACAAAGTGCTCCTCTGCAACAAATTACTGTAATACAGACAGGGTACTTATCAGGTGCTTAGAGATGCAGTTCTAAATTGGGAGAATGGAAAATCAATGTGGCCCACATACAGTGACTATATAATTACAAACTCATGAAATTATAACTCTTTCCAGGAAATTATTACATCATTATATCTTTATACAAATAATGGAAGTTTAAATGTATTGCTCTATATGAATTTTTTAGCATACGAGGTGTATATTATCTAAAACCTTATTCTGTAGTTGATGTCTGAACATTAACAGGGAGAAATATAATTGATTAGAAGAACAGTTACACAAAAAGAAAGCATATTTGGCTTTCCTACAACAAAGGAAGAAAAAGATTATGTTCCAACCGAAAAGATTTTTGGTTATTTTGTTTGTTTGTTTTTTAAGAAAACGTAACTATATGGGGGCCTGGGGTAAGGGAAAAAACTACTTTTTCCCCCCCACTTCTAGCATGAATGTATCCTCCTTTAATTTCACTTCCATTCTATCATTCTGCCATCCACTCCTTTTCTGAAGAAGTGAGGATAAACAAGTAACACTTCTAGCTGCCAAAAGAAGACCACATTGCAACATCTCTTCCCCCTCGTATACCCTGAGCCCCAAGCACTGTGGTCAAGAACTCAACACCAATATTCAGTGTTTGCTCCCTGGATGATTCCAAATTAGCCCAGGACTGATTTAAATTACAACAAAGGGTTGGCTTTCTAAGGAGGAACTTCTCAAGCAAAGTCCTTCACAGAGAGAAGCTAGTATTTAAGACTACATCAGATAAAAAGTGATACTAAGCCTGGAAAAGTAAAGTGGAGTTTTTTTTGTTTCGTTTTCCAGCAACTGTTTCTATGGACACAGGTTGGTCATTGGCCACTTTTTGTTACTTATTTGCTTGTAAAATGAAGGAGGGAGTTAAATTAAGTGGTATCTATGATTTGTGATCTATTTGTTGTTGTTTTTGTTTTTTGCAATCTGTTTTTTAAAAAATCAAAGGTCACCAACTTTTTTCTTTTAAATACCAGGCCAACTTCCAAACAATCAGTATCTTATACGTAGCACTTAGCATAAAGGAACAAAATTGAAAACCAACAACAAAGATGCTCGTATGTTTGAGAATTTTTAAATGTTTAATATAAAAATTTTAAACAAGTTATAAATTGCTTCTAAAATCTAAATAATTTACGAGTCATATAAAAGTCATGTATACAATACAGAAAAAATATATATGGACAAAAACAACAAAAAATCTAGATATCAGAACTTCACGGCTGCTAAAAATACTACCAAATTTTACATTCCTAGATGCTTATACAAAATACAGTTGATAATGAATAAGTTAAACATTTAACTCAATGAGTTTTGAAAAGAACACAAGCAAAGTGCTTTTAAAGTAAAAGGAAGTAAACATTAGTAACAAAGAGGTAAAACTGATTCTTTGAAGAAAAAAAAAGTACTTAAAAAAGTTACAGGATTGACCAAGTAAAAGAGTAAAGGCATAAATAAACAGAAATGAAATAGGAGACACACTGATACAGAATTAGACTTTAAAAACCTTGAGAAGATTTGAAACAAATATAGCAAAGAGTAACACGTTAAGTGTACACACAGAAATGTTATAATATTATATGTAATTCTGAATGCTTTAAATATTTCAAAATTATGGAAATTTCTACTCACAGATCATTTGCTGGTATTTTATGACTTGACACTTAAAATTAACTTAGATATGGCTCTAATATACCCTAGAGAGGAAACACATGTGAACGTAAGCCTCAGTACAGATGATGAACTTAGCATTGGGTGAGCAGACGTGAGGCTCCCTATCTGGTTTTTAGGTTTCCTGTTTATATTTACTGCATCTTCCTATAGCAGGGGGAACACTATGTCCTCTCAGACCTGTCCGAACTGGACTTCTCCCCACACAGTGTTGGGTGAACAGGACAAACTACTTGATTTCCTGATGATAGGCTTAATTCATCCACTATCTTTTTGTTTAGCAGATATTTATTGTCTTCTAGGCACATATATTGCTGAATGCTATGTATACAATAGAAAGTTCCGTGAGAGCTTACTCTTGGAGTAACTTCTCATGGAATTTCCAGTCTAGAGGACAGAGGATTGTTTTATTAGGAAGCAGAGCATGAAGGACAGCTTTTGTTAATCCTGCCATGCCTCCTGTGTCCTCAGTAGGGTCAGAAACTAGCAGGAAGAATGGGCAGAAGCCACCAACGGCTTAGTCAGAAATTTTTTACAAACTGCCACTTTACCTTAGTAATGATAACAAAACTGATATCAAAACTAATATTTGTGGAGCACTTCCCATACCCAAAGATCTGGGTACATGTTTGTCTTCCTTGTTTAATAGTGGAGGACAATGAAACACACAGGAGTAAGTACCATCCACGGCCATACAGACATGAATTGACAGTGTCAGGATATGAATTCAGGTCTGTCTAGCCCTGGCAGTATTGTCAGTCTGCAAATTTTCCTACCTCCAAACGACAGACCTGTCCTGCACTTGAAAACAAAACAAGTGCTTAGTTATATCTGTTAACAGTACTCAAGAAAAATTTTACAAAAATTTTTTTCTTCATCAGAAAAGTAGTTTGAAGCAGCTCAAGGAGACAGCAATTATTCTGCACAAAAATCTAATTGCAATGTGAACTGCCTATTGACCCCACTCAGAATTACCAAAACAACTATTCTGCCTTCCAGAGACAGTTGGAAGTATTCTTCCAGATTTTTGAGAACATCGAGAAAAGAGAGAAATCAATATGTGAAGTCCAAAGGTGGTATTGGCCTGATTCCTGCAGGTCACACCTGATAATTCTTTGAGTTGAGGCTCTGGTCAAATACCACACTCCTGCTTTGATCCCATGCCCTCTTGTACCACTGTCCCCACTTCTTGTTCTATCCATCCTCTCTGGTTTCTTTCTATTTGTCTCATGCACCAAGATCCTGCAGCAGGGCCTCTGCATTCTTGCACATGCTAATTTCACTGCCTGAAAAGCTGTTCCCCTCCCACTTACCTTTCAAACTTCAGAAATTAATATCATTTCCCTACAGAAGTCTTCCCTGACCAAGCAGACTAGGTCAGGTCTCCCATCAAATGCTTTCAGGACAATGTGGACTTAATTCCCTTCACAGCACTTCCATAACTCATTTAAAAAGCTCTTTTGGAAAAAAATAATAAATAGAGAGATAGATAAATAAATATTCTTTTAAAAAGCTCTTTTGGTAGCTATTTTCATTATGCCTGTCATCCCTACTAAACTACAAGCTTTAGGAGAGTGAGAATTGCATCATACTATTCCTAGCTACCTCCCTGAACTAATGGCAAGCATTCAATACACTAGGAAGGAAGGAGGATTGAGAACACAAGTAGGGTATCTGAGAATTCAGGCTTTTTTCTACTCTGTCATAGATCTCCAATGTCAGTTTTCCTAGTCCTTCAAACCCCCATTGCCTGAATTTTTTAAAGTTTTCTATAGGGATAATCAAGTCTACTTGCATCTACCTCTTTTTCTACCTCTTATATGTAACAAAAATGATGCTACGATAAAACATCAGTGGAGTCCTGGACAGTGACCCCCAAAGTGGCTGTAAACACTCAAACCAGTAAATGTTGAGTACTTTATACTCTGGTCTTTATTACCTGTTTTTTTGTTTTGTTTTTATGGGGTGGGGGGAGAAAGCAAGAGAGAGAGAGGGAAGGGAGGGGCAGAGGGAGAATGAGAGAGAATCTTAAGCAGGCTCCATGCCCAGTACGGAGCCCAGCTCAGGGCTCGATCTCAGGACCCTGAGATCATGACCTAAGCCACCATCAAGAGTCCGACACCTAACTGATTGAGCCACCCAGGTGCCCCTACCTGTTCTTATTTTTAGAGTGGCCATTTATTCGCTGGGAAATAAGACTTTTAATAATAAATGTATAAGAAAATAGCACTAATTTAGGACAATATCAGGGAATAATCTATGATTTTTTTTTTTTGCTTCAAATGAGTTTCAAACTTGTCCAAAACATTTCCACAATTTCTTGTTCAATCATAATTAATAGTTCACTCTAATTTCAAAAAAATTTGCAACAGTAGATTTACATGAGACACTGTATAATGAAAAATTAATTCTATAATTAGAATTAAAGTAGGGACAATATTCTATTACAAAATAGTTAATTGGTTCCAAACATAGAATACCATTAGTTAGTGCTACTTTTAATTTTGTTTTAATTTATGGCTGAACATGTCTCTTGAAGTTTATGGATAACACCTTGAATATTAACAGACGAAATAATTATTTCAATATTCATTTGGAAAAAAATCTCACACTAGAAAGAAAATAAATAGGACTTTCACTCAAATTGGTTACAAACAGAGCTTCGAAACAGAACTCATGCTGACACCAGCTGTCACTTTTCATTTTTCCCTGCTCCCTGCACTAAGATACCTGACCTGTATAAACTGGTAATGGGCCAATATATTTTCTTCAGGCTACAAAGTTAAGAGGACTTGGAATCTTAACAATGCCATTAAGGTAGCTGATGCATTATACATGATGATGGACCTAGAGCAACCTTGCTTCAGTCCCAAAAGAAAGCAAAATTTACTTAATCTTCACAGAATTTTCTCCTATAATGCAAAGAGAATCAAATCATGAAATCTGAGACCTTCCTGAAACCACACTGATTACAAGACGGCAGAGGAGCATATGTCCACATAAGCCTGCCAAGGGGAAAATGCACACACTGTCCAGCTCATGGAGAAGATACTAAATAGATGACTAGCCATGGCTAAAAAGTCATGTTGGGAGACATACCCAAAAGAACCATTACATGTAAGGAAGAAACAAACACTTTACCAATTGTTACATTTGTACAGCTCTTTTATTCTTCGTGTGTGTGTGTGTGTGTGTGTGTGTGTACACATGCCCGTACATTAGGGAGGCAGAATATAACCAAGTAACTTCTAGTCTGCTGGCAGGATGATGATGTGTCTTAGCTTAGTTACTTTTGTCCATAAAACCTCACATTTCCTCCAGATGCAAATAAAAATACACATAGGCATAAGATGGGCATAAGAACTGAAGCATGTGTCTGCCATGTGCAAAACAGCTACATATTTCAAACAGTTACATTTTCGGAGGCATGGAATTCCCTGTGCTGAACAATACTCAGTCCAGCCTCTGTGGAGAACAAAGAGGACTAAAAATAAACTCCAAGAGAAAATGGCTGAAAAAACAAGGCTTCCTGAGAAGGCATTTGGTTTTCTTTAGAGTAACAGAAATTTTCTATTTAGAATAATCGAAACTCACCTCAACCAAACGATGACATTTTTTTCAATGTATGTCTTACTAAAACAAACTGCTAACAGAGAAGTAACTGCAAATGGTAAACTGGGGTGTTCTGACTTAAATATGTGCATTCAGATTCCTCTGGTATTGTGACTGTTTCCATAGAGAAGGTAGACGATAGTGGATAAGAGCAGGAATTCTGGGACCAGGATGCCTGGCTTCAAGTTCTCGGGCAAGTTAGTTAAACTTTCTGTGCCTTAGTTTCCTCCCTGCAGAATGAGGACAGAAATGGTACTATTGGAGAACTAAGTTACTTAGCATATGCGATGAATACCCAGCACATAGTAAGTACCATCCCAGCATTTGGTGCTTCTCCAACTGCCACAAGTACTTCTGCTCTTCTATTCCTCAGTCCAGTTACAAGTATTGATCCCATCAGGATATCACTAGGATTCAAAGAGGTATAGAATGTATGAAACAAGAAATCCCTGATGGTAAAATGAGCACTTATGGGCTCATAATAATTAATTGACAAAAATGCGAAATTTTGAGAATGATATATAACAGAAGCACAGGGAGTCTTTTTTTTTTTTTTAATTCCGTTAAGGTGAATGCAATTAGCTGGAAAGAACATGCCACCAATAGCTGTAAGGAAGCAACATGAGTTTGGCTTTGTAAGAATTGGCTAACTCTTCCAAGCAGCTAACGTTCAACACTCGCAGCAGTTATTTGTCACTAAGATTTAGCCCTACAGACAGCAACGACAACAGGTTTTATACAGGACAGCAACACATGGTAATTATCGATCAACGAAGCCAGCTGACTAGGATTCCCAGACACTCACCATCAAATGTATGGCTTTTCCAGCTACACTTTTGTTCAAATACTTATGTGCTGATACCATGGCTCTTGCAGTAACAGAGAAAATTAATAAGTCCTCATTCTGATATAATCCACTATTTAAAAATGGAAGTATTTAAAAATGACCAGCAGCTCAAACCCACTGGACCAAAAGAACAAGGTTTCCTGTGCTGGATCTCTTTGCAATTATAGAATCATCTCTACACCAGGAGATCCCAGAATTGAATCCCACTACCATTCCCCATTACTCACTTCAATAATTTCTTATTAAATTACTGGAAGATTAATATATATATATATATATATATATACATATATATATATATATATGTATATATATATATATATATATATATTAGAGTGTCTAGATCTCATTCTTATAGAATCCTTATATCCTGATTTTTTAAAATTATTTATGTCAGCAGTTAGAGGCTAATGAAGTCATTAAATATGATAAAATTTAAAACTAGTTTAGCCACAGTTGGTTACCAAATATTCATGGATAAGAAAAATACATAGAACAAAAAATTTTTTAAAGTCATTCTGGTTTTACTACTAGTCACACTGATGTTAATGCATGGCTAAACTAAGAGAATTGAGAAGTAATTTCTAGAAGTCATCTAATTTTTAAAATTGTGTATTTGTGGTGAAACTTGGTTTTTTTTAGTGTAAAAAGTTATCACATCTGTAGATATGACATCTAAAAATTTCCCCTCTGGTGAAGAGAACCAGTGTGAGGTAACTGCATGCCCATCCCACAGCCTGTAACACCTGTACCTGAAACTGTCCTTCATCCTGCACATGGGGTTCTGCTCCAGAACACAGGTGCAGTGGTGAGAGACCTTACCCTATATCTCCCAGGCAGTCTAGCAAGAAGAACATAAATACACATTCTGACACATGGGTAGTAGCATCTGCCAAACATACTACCATTGCTTCGCTAAATTGTCATAATTTTAATCAACTCTATTTACACACACTCAGTTTAAAAGTCTCCCTAATAGACAAAATTGAGATCAAAACCCAGTTCAGTTTATGGCAAATGAACTCTATCTCAATAAAGCTGTTTTAAAAAAAAAAATCCCAGTTACCACGGCAGCAGGACCCCTGCCCCAAAGGACCAACTAAGGGTCTTTGATTGATAGTCTGCCCCTCAGCCATCCTTAAAATGCACATCACTGAGTTACTTTACTAGATAAAGGCTTTCCCCATTTCCACAGAGCCAGGGGAAATGCCTGAACTTTGGATTTGAAATTAAAGGCGATACAACTAAGAGCTTACATGACAACTTCTACAAATAGGCCCATTTAAAAAGAAATCTTCTCTAAAAGCATCTTCCCGGACCATGTGACTTGATTACTGTCTAGGTAACTATGTATTATTCCCTTATTCACGAGGCTCTGAAAAAGCTACTGTAGTGAGAATTCAAGATAGAGAACATGTTCCACAAATGTAAGGGAAAGTTGTTAATACGAAGCGCATTTTGGAAGAGAAATGCTGTTGGTGAGTTCTCCTAAAAAAAAAAAAAAAAAAAAAAAAGGAAAGGAAAACAAGATTTTAAAAAGCTTTTGTATAGATTACTTGGCCGTTGCTTGCATTTCATGTCAAAGACAATCTCAAAATAAAGAGATTACCTAAAGGCTATTTGAAAAACAAAAACAAAACACTAGTCTCCATTTCAGAAGATTCATCACCTATGGAATGGCACGGATGGCTCTGTACTAATGCAAGCAGCAGAATTTACTGCACACCCACGCCTGGTTTTCCTTTTCCTCTTAATCGCTTACTCTTCTTGCTTCTATAGAAAGAACCAAGATCCTGAATGATAATGCAGTTTTGAGAATCAATAAGGAAATCTGATATCCAGGATAAGCAAATGCAGATTAACCCATTTGTGCATCTTTTCTGCTGCAATAAATATAAATAATGACACTTTGGCAGTTTAATAGCCATTTTTGTGCTCCCATGGCCAAAAAAGAAATAGTTCAAGCATTTATATACTATTCAACTGTATGCAACGAATTCAAGAAAATTCTCTATGTCATAAAAGGATATGTCAAGGTCTTGTCATTATAAAAAGTAGAGAATGCAGAATGCAGTCACTAAACTATAACATATTTTAAATAAATTAAATTCTGTCACTAATGACAAACTGAGAACATTTTTTACTTAAGAAAGAAGTCCATAAAATTTTATACCGCCATATGATTACTTGAGGGGTGTTTTTTGCAAACAAAGTAAGTTAAAAGATATCTTAAGAAATATTATTTGTTTAACACATTGTACAACTTTTAAACTATTCAAGTGTTGAACATTATGTTCACCATGGAGAAATCAGAAAATGAGACATGAGAAAGCTTGAATACAACTCAAGATAACAAGTAATTTTCTATGGATACTGTTCAGGCTTCTAGGAGCTACAAAGTTAGCATAAGCCAGGAAGGTCTCTGTTATCCTGACAGTCATCATATTTAATATTTTCTAAGTGATCTCCTAAAGCTGTTCTCCACTAGAATTTTTTTCCTGTCTGTGACACATTCATTGTAGAAAACAAAAATATCAAGGCAGAATAAGAAGAAAAAAAAAAGGTATCTCTTTTTCAAGAAAGAAGAATGAGCTAGAAATCTGACTTAGAAAAATGAGTGCAAAAGGACTCTGGAGAGTCTGCCTGCAGCACAGGCACCTGCTGGCTAAGCTGGAAATCCTTCATGGAGCTTCAATCCCAGGGAGGGAAGACGGATGTGAACAGGAGAAAACCATTTGGTAAAACAACAACAACAACAACAACAACAACAACAACAAAAACCCAACAACTCAGTCTTTCTCCTTGCTTCTATATCAACCTCACCAACATTCTATTTCCAGAAGTAACAGTGGCAATTTTAATTTGCTTAGAAAATATCTTTAATGAAAATTACAGCACCATTCCACTAAAGATAAAGTTTCCCCGGAGTCACAATAACTTCTCCCACCCTCAAGGAGACACTTTCTCCCCTGGCACTCTCTCCAATTCCTTTACCTATTTCTAGACTTCAACCTTGATCCGCACTCCTTTGCTTTCTTACCATCCTTTTACTGGCCCTATGGACATAATTTGAGACAATGATCCCTGAGTGCACTTAATTCACTTAAATGCTGGGCAGTAACCAGTTGATTGCCAGTCAAAGTCAATGGGGTATAATGGGCATCTCTGTATACACTCATCCTCAAGGATTAGGATTTTGAGCCAAAGACAAGCTGGGAGTGCTCACATTCAGTAGATTAGAAATAATTTGAGCTAATAGACACTTAGCAGCTATTACTTTTGATTATTATCATAAGACATCAAAGTTTAACCAAAAAAAAAAAAAAATACTGTTAGAACAAATGATACTGGTGACCGGTCATGGTCTTTCATTGGTAATGAATATAATAAACCATATCTCTACCAAGATATCTATTTTTACTTTTTCATCCAAAGGAAATTTGCCTCATCCCACATCTATACATATTCTTGGTAGATATAAAGAATTTAGCCATTCCTTTCCTAATGTTCTAAAACTCTTACTATGGCTATTTTCCTGAGATGTGAAAAGGAAAACAGGTCTTGTACTGAATGTGTCTCTTCCATATTTTGCCCAAAGCAACTGACATTACTGAAAAAGTACCCAAACACATAACCAAATTTGAGAGAAATACATAAAGGGTCTTTGAATACACCACCACTTCAGCTTAAGGATAAGACTAGAAAAGAGTACTTGTTAGATATGACCACAATGAATTAGGTATGTATAAAATAAGTCTAAATAAAATACATTTCCGTTTTCATGGCTATCCTATCTTACGTAATATAGACTAAACGGTAGGTAACATGGTGTAGGAGTCAGCTCGGGGGTTAAGTAACCTAGATTTTAACTGTGGCTCTACTGCTTTTTACTGTTATCTTCGGCAAATTATATAACCTCTCTATACCTCAGTTTCCTGTCCAGTTTCATAATAATTATATTTATAATCACAGGTCATTTTCAGCATTGAATACATATAAATTCATGTGCCTGCCACATCATGAGCAATAAATATCAGTGGTTACCATTATTAGTATTATAATGTTGATTAACTAGAGCCCCTATCACTGGCAATTAAGCTGAAGACTGACAGCTTTCAGCCTCAAGACAAAAAAAAAAAAAAAAAAAAAGCTAGCTGACAGTAAAACATCGAACTTCATGGTTTAGACTTACTTGCTGCTATTCATCAGTCCCAGTTCACTTTGCCTGAAGAATCTAGATCCACAGTTCATCACAGTCAAAATAAAAAGATTTTGTTCCCAAGATATTCTGATCAGTCAAAGCTTACTGTTAAAATTCTTTTAAAAGTTCATATCAAACACATACAAGTTCTTCCTAAACTAAGGGGCAAATTTAGAATTTAATTTTTAAATGAACTGGAAATAAATGTAAGTGAAAGATGAGTTTAACATGTCTTATTAAAGGCACAAAAATATCTTTTTTTTTTCTGCCTAAAGCTTTTATCTTTGTAACCTCTGAAGAAAAGGTTTTAATAGAACTATAAAATCAGGATTATGTATCTATCTGACTCAAATTAAACTACCTTCAACAAGGCATAGAATGTCCTTGCAGATAATACAAGTCACTATCTTCTTCATCTTTTTTTTTTTTTTAAGATTTTATCTATTTGTCAGAGAAAGAGTGTGTGTACAAGCAGGGGGAGCAGCAGGTACAAGCAGGGGGAGCAGCAGGCAGAGGGAGAGAAGGTTCTCTGCTGAGCAAGGAGCCTGATGTGGGACTCAATCCAGGGACCTTGGGATCATGACCTGAGCCGAAGGCAGATGCTTAACCGACTGAGTCACCCAGGTGTCCCAATACAAATCACTATCTTAAGGAAAGATCACGGACATAGATTTCATTTTACTCTAAATATAAAATTGCAGTCAACAGCAAAATCCAGACTGAGAATCCACATAGGATAAACAATTTATTTGTTGAAGAAACAACATGTAAATTGGAAGGGAGACTAAAAAAAGAAAGATACGGGGAAACCAAAAGATTAAAAGAGACTTTTTAAAACTCGTTAAAAATACTTCAAATAGGCAAATTAAACTGCAGAGATACAAGCTCAGGTGATAAGACAATACACCAAAATGAGGAAATTATAACCATAAAAGTCACAATACTATTTACAAGTGTATAAGAGGAGGAAGAGGGGCTGGGGTTTAGGAAGCAGCACACAGGAGAGCTGGTCAAGCTCTATTTCTTGAATTGGAGAGTGGTTATAGGGTAGTCGCCTTAGCAATTTCTGTGCCAGTGCTATATTTTACAATTTAAAAAGGTTTTGGGGTGCCGGGGTGGCTCAGTCAGTTAAGTGTCTGCCTTCAGCTCAGGTCACGATCTCAGGGTCCTGGGCTCCTTGCTCAGCGGGGAGTCTGTTTCTCCCTCCGCCTCTCCCTGCTCCTGCTCCTGTGCATGCTGTCTCTCTCAAATAAATAAAATACTTTAAAATTTTTTTTAATTTAAAAATAATTTAAGAAGAGGTTTGAAAAAAAATAATCGCAATCTAAAAGATTCACCAAAGTAGCTATTTTATATTTTTTCATGCAAATGTATTCCTTTTCCCACATTCATACTCGCACCCTTAAATAAATGCATCGCACCTGAGTTTCACAAATAACGGTTCCATGACACCTGAGCAGAGTCATTTACTAGATTGGTGTCTAGCCATTGTTTAAATCTGGCCTAATGATTTTTTTTTAAGATTTTATTTATTTATTTATTTATTTATTTATTTATTTATTTGAGAGAGAAACAGAAAGAGACCACAAGCAGGGTAAGGGGCAGAGGAAATCTCAAGAAGACTCCTCGCCCAACAGGGAGCACCATACAGGGCTCAAGATCACGACCTGAGCTGAAATCATGAGTCAGATGCTTAACGGACTATGCCACCCAGGAATCCCGATTTGGCATAATGATTTCGATTTTGATTTTATATCATAAAAGTAGAGTTTTGTCTTGATTTCATATACTCTTTATTTATTTCCCTTCCAAAAGAAGAGCCAATTAAAAAAAAACACACACACACAGGGGGCATCAGGGTGGTGCATTCCATTCACCGTGGGACTCTTGGTTTAGGCTCAGATCATGATCTCAGGGTCGTGAGATCGAGCCCTGGGTGGGGCTCCATGCTCTGTGCTCTCAGCATGGAGTCTGCTTGAGATTCTCCTCCCCTTTCCCTCTGTCCCTCCCACTCGTGTGCTCGCTCTCTCTCTCTCCCCCTCACGCTCTCTAAAATAAATAATCTTAAAAAGAAAAAAAACACAGCATTCTTAGGAAAGCTGTTATGGGCTTAATTTTATTCCTCTGAAATTCTTATGTTGAAGTTCCTAACACCCCAGTTCCTCAGACTGTAACTGTACTTGAAGATACAGTCTTTAAAGAAGTAATTAAGTTAAAATGAGGTTGTTAAAGTAGGCCCTAATCCAACATGAAGAATGGTCTGTTTAAGAAGAAGAAATTAGTGGGGCACCTGGGTGGCTCAGTTGTTAAGTGTCTGCCTTCGGCTCAGGTCATGATCCCAGGGTCCTGGGATCCAGACCCGCATCAGGCTCCCTGCTCAGTGGGAAGCCTGCTTCTCCCTCTCCCACTCCCTCTGCTGGTGTTCCCTCTCTCGCTGTGTCTCTCTCTGTCCAATAAATAAATAAAATCTTAAAAAAGAAGAAGAAATTAGAGGGCTCCTGGGTGGCTCAGTTGGCCAGGCATCTGCCTTCGGCTCAGGTCATGATCCTGGGGTCCTGGGATTAAGCCCCATATTGGGGCTACCTCTCCCTCTGTCCCTTTCCCGCTCAGGTGCTCCCTCTTTCTCTCTCTCAAATAAATAAAAAAGAAGAAGAAATTAGAGCACTGACACACACAGAGGGAAAACCATGTAAAGGCATAAGGAGAAGGCACCATCTACAAGCCTCAGAGGAAATCAACCCAGCTAACACCTCACTCTTGGCCTTCTAGCCTCCAAAACTGTAAGAAAATACATTTCTGCTGTTTAAGCCACTCTGTGGAACTTTGTCATGGCAGCCTTAGCAAACTAATACAGAAGGTAAGAAAAAAATTTTTTTTTGAAAAAGTAGTAGAAGGAAGAGAAAGAAAAAAATAGGAAATGCTACACTTTTAGCTCCTAATGTATAGTGAAAAGAAAAGCTTAAGAAAATTCTGAGTCATTAGTAAAGAAAAGAGAACTAACCGATTCCATGTAAAAAGAAACACCCCAAAGAGTGAAGCACAAAGGGCAAGACATGAGGGAACCAGCAGGAAAATAATCTTCTACTAACTGAATTGGTGGGGCAAGATTCAGAGCTTTCAATGTGGTTCCTGGAAAAAACCCAGAGGAGAATTTTGAGTTAGATGTTTAAATGGACTAGAAACAAATGGAGGTGATGGGTGAGATCCAAGTGGTTTTCTTAAGGGGAGAAATGTCTTCTGACCCAAGGGTTTGAATGAAGGTTGGATTTATTATTTCCCTGGTTTAATACGCTTTGGGGGGTTAGGCAAACCATCAACAAAGAAAATGCAATTCCCTGACTAGAAAATCAGCAAAGATTATGCAGAACGGCAGAGCTCTAGGTGTTATATACACCCATGTTCTAATGATCTCAGAGCGGAGTCAACATATTCGATGAAGTACGAGTTTCCTGAAAAGGGATATTGCTGTAGCAACAGCAAATAGCTCTTTGCTAGGTCTGCCCTCTATGCTCATATACACATTTCATTATTCCACTGACAGGCATAAATGGAAATAGATAGTGAACTGTCTGTTTCTTTTCCTCTTTAATTTAACAAAGGAGTAAGATACACTCTGCATTCAGAAAAGCATCATACAAAATAGGGAAGTGAAGTTAAATTAACAGGGAAGAGAACAGAAGCCCAAAGATTCTAAATCTAGGTCATTTTTTCTAACTCCAACAAAATGGCACCATTCTCCTATGTCATACCCTGAAGAATCCGGATGCCCTTTCTGCATGAAGGCAGTGAAATGAATCAACAAACCACTCAATCAGCCAGTCTTAACAAGTTTAGAATAACTTTCTGGAAGGATTGGTATAATTATTATAATTAGTTCACTTGTAAAAATCAACAGATTTTATTTTAAGTCTTTGTCAGAGATGTCTACCCATGATATAGAAATCTTGCTTGAAAAGCAAGATACTACGGTGCAGGTATGTATGATAGCAACTATCTAAAAAAAATTAAAATATAAATATGTGCATAGGACTAAACAACACTAAAAGGACATACAACAAACGGAAAACAAAGTTTACCTCAGTGATGACTTTAAAGGTGATTTTTTCATTTTTTTCCCCACTTTTCTCTACTTGTAAGTTTACTAAAATGAGTCTGTATCAAATTTATATTCAGAAAAAGAAAGCAAATATACATAAATGGCATTATAATTCTGATAAAGCAGAACAGGTAGTCCGAACACTGTTCAGAAGAAAATAAACACTCGGCTAAAACATCATACTACACAATGGGCCTATAGAAACCCCTGGGTGGTATTTGGTCTCACATGTCCTCAGATGACATCCTCAGTAGACTGGACAAAAATACACATTCCTATGCCTATAACTGGAAGAGGCTTTTATTTACAAGTCACCTTTTCAGAGCTTACCTGACAAGAACCAGTGTCCTACGATTTCTCTCACCAGGGACTTAAAAAACCCCGGGGCCTTCCCTGTAGACCTAATAAATTTACCATTTTACCAGGGGAACGTCTTTCCCAAGTGAATGCAAAGTCATATACCTACTCTGGACCCGAGATTTTACCTCTTGGTTCTTAAAGGCAAATTCAGAAACCATTTTCTGTGATATATTCTATAAAAGAACCACTCGTGCTACATTAATCCCATAAAACAGAACTCCAACAATTCCTACAGTATACTAACAATTCTTTCTCTGATAACTGAAGGTTTTTATTCACAAGTGGGTGATACACTTTCTTGAAAAATTCTCAATATAAAAACCCTAAGACTGTACATTAGAAGTATCAATGAAAATTGAAATCAGAATCAGTATTTTAAAAATTCTCAAAAAATCTCCCCCAGAGGGAGACAATTGTACTTACTTTAACTTCCACCGTCTTCCCTCCATGTTCGACGTATCTCTCTACGTACTCAGAGGACAGCAAATCGCTGTAAGAAACAAAAACGATGATTAAGAGGACCTTGAAAATGTGAATCATCTGAAAATTGCCAACTTTACACATACCAGCTTTATGATTCTTTAGCTCATATTTCAAAACAAAAACAAAATTTACAGGTCTCTCTCTCTCTCTTTCTCTCGCAAACATACACACACCTCTTAGTACTTTTCAAACAAAAATAAAACTTAACAGGTCTCTCTTCCTCTCGCTCTCTCTCGTTCTCTCTCTCTCTCTCTCTCTCTCACACACACACACACATCCTAGTACTTCTAAAAAAGTATGAGGTTAAGTCACCTGTCACCCCTTGCTTAACAGAGCTTATCCCACTGACCTAGTTCAGTAGTTCAAGGAAACTACCTTAAGCACACCATTATTTCTAAGACATCTTATTCTTCCCATTTTACTTCAGCTTTTATCAAATAGTTCTGATTTGCTATCATACTTTACTATTTTAAATGTGTGATATTTTAATCTAACAAAATATTCCTTTCTGTCATAGAAACATTAAAAAGGAGCAAAGAAAGGTTGAAGAAATGAGAAGGAATATGCCTTGAGCATTTTTAAATAAGCCTTTTTGAAATCTCTCCTAAACAACCTTCTTGTACAATTTAAAAATGTTGATTTACATTTTCTTAAATATTCTTTCCTTTAATTTCATATATGTGAAAAAATTTCCCCTAAAGGTGGTGCCTCAAGACACAACTTCCATAAAAGTCTTAAAGTCTTAATATTTTTAAAGCACTAAAATATAAATAAACATCATTAAATAAAAATAATTAGGAAGCTATAAATTTCTTTAAGACTTCATTTATTTATTTGAGAGAGAGAGAGTACAGAGCAGGAGAGAGAAAGAGAGAGAAAGAATAAGCAGGGTGTAAGGGCAGAGAGAGAGGGAGAAGCAGGCTCCCCCCAATCAGGGAGCCCAACATGGGACTCGATCCCAGGACCCTGGGATAATGGACCTGAGCCGAAGCAGATGCTTAACCAACTGAGCCCCAGAGCTATAAATTTCTAAATCTACTCTGTCAATAGATATTCAGCCAACTAAAAAATCTGTTTCACAGTGCTCTGAATGTCACTATGCCAAAATTATCCCAACAACCATTTAAAAAATATGAATTTCTGGGGCACCTGGGTGGCCCAGTGGGTTAGGCATCCAACTCTTGATTTCGGCTCCAATGATGACCTCAAGGTCATGAGCTCAAACCCTGCATCGGGCTCACGCTGGGTGTGGAACCTGCTTAAGATTCTTTCCCTCCCTCTCCCTCTGTCCCTCCCTGCACCCCCACCCTGCTCTTACACATACACTCTCTCTCTCTCTCTTTTAACGTGAGCTCACAGGCCTGCCATGATAAGCACCATGCCTACAGTTGCTTGAAAGGTAAACAGAATGATCAAGCATGTGTTATATTAATGCAGGCACAATAATCAATTTCCTACAGTATCTGATCCCTACATTACCATTTAGGAAACCTATAGTTATAGTCTAACTCCTTGTTTCATTTATCCATGGAATACATTTTCCTACTGATGTTATGTGGGAACCAGCTAGGATGCTCAAAGCTGCAAGATGCAGAAAACACATCTAAAAGTCGCTTAAATAATTTATATTTATAGGACCTTTATATCTTATTTCTTATTAGAAATTCCAGGACAGGTGTAATGTGAATTTGCTTCTGCAAATCTCCAGATCTGTTAGATGAATAAATTTGAAGTTTTCAAAATATATGCAAACACTTCTAAGATGTTTTAAATATAGATGAGTAACTAGTAAACAAAATGTTGTTAGATGTGGCAGAATGCATAGGATGTGTAAAATATAACTAAGAAGATCATGTATGCATTACTCAATGATAGAAAGGGATGGGTGACCAAATGATATCTAATATTCATGAGGCACCTGGGTAATAAATGTTCATGATATAATAAATATACAGAAGATACTAAATATCCAGGATACACTCTACATAAATACTATTTATGAGGTTTTAATTCAATCACCTACTGGTGACCCCGAGGGCTTCTCAACTTCCACACTACTGACACTTTGGGCCAGATGATTCTTTGTCCTGGGGAGTATCTTATATGCTGTAGTGTGTTTAGCAGCATCCCTGGCCTCTCCCTACTAGGGGCCAAGAGCATCACACAGACACACCAGTCATGATCATCAAGAATGTCTCCAGACATTGCCAATATAGACTCGGGGGTAAAACTGCTTTGGTTAACAAGCACTGCTGACACCATTTCTGTGCCATGTTTTCTTTGCCCAAAAAACACAGATAGAATTCATGACTGTTCAGAAAGCTAACCGGCAATTTACAGCTCCCGACCAAGCCTACTCATCTCCTTGTAACTCAGAAACAGCAAATGGGTGTCGTTAGCTTGAACTACCTTCCACCTATGGAGCCTGCCCAAAGCTCCACTCTGGTCCTTGAGACCACATCATCAGCAGGGAAGGCAGATGCAGCAGAGCAAGAAGCAGAACTTATGAACACCACGTACCCCGGGTTTAGCTGGAGGGGTCCTTCCATCCACCTTGCACCCTATACTAAGGATGCTAACCTACCCATTTCCTTCTTGCTTCTCATCATGCCCTTCAAAGTAATTTAGCAGACCATGTGACTTGAAGACTGTAATTTGGTCTGTGGGGGCTAGCTTGTACACCTGGGAGTACACCTGGGAGCTACTACCTATTACATCAAAGCAATTTCCCACCAGACATCGGGGGAGTTTGCAGAGTTAGCTCGTGTGGTGGCTCAGCACACAGATGTGACCAGACATAAGGTCATCTTCCTGCTCTGCCACCAATATGGTGAGTGACCTGTCCTCTTCATTGGCTCCTGTCATGACCCTAGCATGGCCACTGCAATTCTAAGCATTTCATGTAGATAAAAATATCCCAAGAAAAACCCTGTATTTCTTTAAAAGAATCAGTAAACTCTTCACAGAAAGCCCCTTGCATCCATCTTCTCAAGTATGTTTTGCCAGAATTACCTTACTGGTCCTCACCAAAACAAATCCTCTGCCTGGGACATTTGCCTTTGAACAATCAAGTTTTCCTTCTCCAGAGCCTTGCGTGAACATCATGAGTACTCAGAGAGAGTGAACAGTGTTGGGGGGAGGGAGGGTGGTGGAGAGAATAGCTATCGGGCAGCCAACCAACAGCTGTCTTTCTTTTCTTGTCCATCTTTCCTTTTTTCCTTCTTTCCTTCTTTCTTTCCTTTCTTCCTTCTTTCCTTCTTTTGCTTCCTCCCTTCCTCCCTCCCTCCCTTCTCATGGGGATATGAAAGAGTATTTCACAAATTTCAAAGGACTTCTAACAAAAGTGAAGCTGCATGATAGAAATCTGCCTTGAGCAAAATGTGTCATTGCTCCAGCATCCACATCTCACCCAGTGCCATACCCTACACAGGAGAGGTGCCAGCCAGATGTTTGCGAAGGACTGGCCCCCAACCTTGTATCAGCCTCAACTTCCCAGAAGTGGGGGAGGAAAAGTGCCATACACACGCAGTGTTTATTAGCAGAACCAACTGTTATTCCCTCTCTTGGGAATCTGATCAAGTAAATTCACAAAATAATCATTCAACGAAAAAGAGGCAGAAAGTCAGAAAATGCGCAGACCCTGGAGAGAAATGGAGTTGTGCCAGTGGGGAATACCAGAGGGAAAGCCCCCAATACTTTGCTGCTCAGGTCCCGGGATCCAGAACAGCCCATCCCTGATGCTGAGTATCTGTGGGATCATTTCTCCATCATCACATGAGTAAATCCCCATTAGCGGAGCTAGCATGAGTGAGATCAAAAGCAAATAGGTATAATATCATTAAGAGAAGTCATAGTGATAGTAGAAATAACAAAAACGAGTTTTGAGTCATGCAGGTTTGCAAAGTTCAAGGGAATATTTTCCTTTGAATTATAAAATCTAGGAATTAGGAGAGTATGAGTCACCACACAAATGTAATTACAGCAAAGAAAACCCTGTGCTCAGGAATTATGCAGCTATTTCAATCAAGCCTCTATACCTACAAGTAGTGTTGGAAAGGGTTCCATGTAATTTAAACTAAAAACAGCCCAGGCAATTGGGTTTTGTTTGTTTGCAGTATTGTGGAAGTCTGCTAAGTATTGTTATTTTAATTATTAGGCTGAAAAACCTGCTATTTAAAATGTCACTTTTCCTCTACTGAAGCATAAAATCTTTACTACCATCTACTTAGAACCTAAGCAAATTTTCTTGAAGCTGCCTAAGGTAGAGATAATCAAAATTACCTAAGTTCTTTTCCTTAGATCGTCATTGTTTATTGTTCAGTAGGGATCTACTTAAATAATTCCAAGTGTAGGAAAATGGAGGATTATCTCCTTAACATTGAGAAATTTTTTACTGTAAATTGATAAGATAGAATTTACTGCATGTTAACTAATGGCTTACTCAAAACTGATGTATGAATCCTAACTCGTGAATTTTGAAAGATGAAAGTGGAAATCATTTTCAATCAAATTCTAAATCAAAATCATTTCAATCAAATTTATGAAGAAAGTAAGGAGATGCTTTTAAAATTAGAAATGCATTCTGAGGCCTTTTTTTTTTTTTCATTTGCATGCCATAATAAGCCTGGAGTAAGGAAAACAAACACAATGTAAACATTCTCAGTCATAATAATGATTATTCTTTGTCTAGAGGACTACTGTCATGAATCAGAGGCAGCTGGTTTAGTACAAAGACGCTGGAGTTTAAAAACAAAACTAGTATTTTGATTTCCTATCCAAACTCTGCCATTTACTTGCTATGTGACCTTTGTCAAGTTATTTAATTTCTATGACATAATTTGCCCATGTTTAAAATGGAGATAATATGAAGTTGGTAGGTATTAAACCAGAATGTAGATGAAATCCCTCCCACATCCTGATTTCAATCACCCCACCCACTACCCACCCTCTCCTATCCAACTTTCCCTAGAAATTTCACTTTAACTATTTGGAGACTTTTAAACTATGAACACTACCTACTACTTCTGCACTGTCCCTCCCTCCTGTCCATCTAATTGAGTTTATATTCTATGCCCTGTCATGATAATCACTCTCTTGCATACACTCTAGACTTCCTTACTCCTTTCTCTCTGCTCTCTCCACTATGCTCACTTGGCCAAACCTCAAAAGTTAACTCTTCTAATAATCAGTCTGTCCTCAAAAAGCAGAACATCCTGAATGGCGACACGATGACCTTATGATCACAATTATCAAGTGGTCCCCCTTAGCACAACACTGCCCATAAATCCACTAGACTTTCCTAGTCAATTTTCTCTAAGACATTTCCAAGCTTTTCTCCCCAAAGTATTCCTTCACCATCACTGATGTTGATGACCTCAATTCTGTATTCACTGGGAAAATGGAAACAGAAAAAGACTATTTCATCTTTCCAAATGAGACACCAACCTTCACCCCTGTTTCTGAACCAGTCTCTACAAGCATGTGAAACAGGCATCTCAGACTCAACATGACTAATGCATCACTCTCGCAGCCAAATCCCAATATTCAAGTCTACCTTCAAAATAGTAATACATTTACAGTAAAGAAAACTGGGGCACCTTAACCAAGTGATCAATTAACATCATCAATAATGGAAGAAACCAAAATCTTGTGCTCCTGAAGTGATACGCTGAGAAGGACACATCATTTACAGTATCCCCACTAAAAACACCAAAGGAAGAAACAAATGAATGAAGAAACCTGAATAAGCATTATATTTTCAAAAAATAGCCTTAGAGCAAAGATCTAATCGAAGGTACTGCCAGTAAAATGTGACCTCGGGGTCAAGATCGAATCAAAGGATGTGGTCGTAACCTTTTGTTAAGACCTCGGAAAGACATAAGGCTGTTTTGCCTGGACTGCATCATCCATATTAAGGAGTTTCTAGGATTCTCAAAGGCCTGCCTACCAGATCCTCAGCTACACAAAAGAGTTTCTAAGAATCTTAAAGGCACTGTTCCATGGCATCTTACCTCAAAGTCCAAAATAAGGAGGGGCCTATCCCGAAAAGATGTGTGGCTGTGGTTTTGTCCAATGGGGTTAATTCCAATGAATTCACATAGAACCCACCAATGGAATCACAACCACCTTGGATCAAAATGGACAGTCCACTCAAATTTTTTGCAGTCATGAAGCAGACCTAGAAAGATACTTAGATTAAGGCTAGGCCCATTTCTTATGGAAAAGAAATGGTGACTCGAAAAGTACAGCCAAGACCCACAGGCAACCACTCCCAGGAAGCAGAATAGAGCCTTAACCTACATATTCCCTTTCCCCAAAACAGGGGAAGCTGGTGACATACGCCTGGCTGAATATGAGAATTTCAATGGCCTGGTGAAAGCTAGATTCCTCCTAGTTCCTCCCTTTTTAAACAAGAGTATCTATTGCAGTCATCCTGTCCTTGTCTCCTCTTCGTGACTCGAGTGTGTGTGGAACATACTTTTTAGTTCAAGAGTCTATATGGCATCATCTAAGCAGCTGAACACAAGGACCTGATTCAGATGATGAGAACCTGAGCCCCGAGTTTGAGCCCGATACTCTAATGGAATGAGATTTTTCAGGAGTGTTTGGAGGAATTTACTGCATTTGCATTTGTGAGAAATATAAATAATTTGTGGTCCAAGGATGGACTGTGGTTAAAGATGGCAACAAATTCTTTGTCATTCCTCTTATAGGCAAGTGGAGACCATTTCTCCTCCCCTTGAATCTGAGTTGTCCCTGTAGCAAATACATGAGACAGAAGTGATACACTGTGTAACATCTGAGATTCCCAGCTTCTATTTTCATTCATGTACAGTTCTTCACCTTTAAATCTCTGAATTTCCCAGCCATCATGCTCTGAGCAAGCCTCAGCAACCACATAATAAATGCTTGTAGAGAAGAAGCAGAGTCCCTACCTGACGACGCCAGCTGAATTCCCAGCCAATGCTGGCGCCAATTTCCAACCATGTGATTGAGGCCATTCTGGATCCTCCAGATTTACCAGTGCCCAGCTACTACTATAGGAAGCAGAACTGCCCAGTCAACCCACAGAATTGTACAAAATAATACACTAAGGCAATAGTCTGGTCATGCCTGCTTATTCGAACCATTCAGTTAATTGTTAATGGTGCACAAAACTAACATGTGTTCCTTGGAGCAGGCTTCGAATGAGCCCAATGTAACTTACTTTGTATAATATAAATACAAAAGAATCCTAAAAGTTTCAAATATGACCATAATCCAGTAAAATAGGAAAAAGCTCCATCGAGTCACAATGAAAAATTAGAGATTTTGTTTCATTTCAAAGCTTTTCGGAAGAACAGGATTCAGAAAATGAAAGATTTAAGAATTCAAATTTCATTACCTTATGTAAGAGGTATAAGAAATTATAAGCTTAGGGGGGAAAAAAACCAAACGCTCTTCCAATTCTCTCCACTTCATGCATCCCTCCTCCCATTTCATCTTCTGTTTTCTTACTCACCTAGCCAAGAAGTAACCTTCCAGAACCTTTTTGAAAACTAATGTCTTTGCTGAGAATCCTCACTACAGAAAGTGGATAAATGTCCTGGGTCTTCATACCAGTGAGAATTAATCGTCCATTCTTCAGCCCCAATTTGCACCAGAACTGTTGTCTATATCCTTGGTATGTAATAGCTAGTATTTAAAATTCTTATTTTGTTTAAACTAAATTAAAGGGAAACAACAAAATCAAAAGCTTACCTAAGATCTGCCTTTTGGATGAAAGATTCGTTTTGTTCCTTTCCAAATTATAAATATGAAAATTCCTTCTTGCTTATGCACACACAAGGGATTTTCTTTATACCCTGTGCCTCAGGGTGAGGCTACTTTAGTTATGCTCTACTGAGGAAGTCCTTATCTGATGAAAATTTTCAAGGAGCTTTTAGTGTGTATGTCAGGACTAAGGCATTTAGACTAAATGTGATTACGTGACAGTTGAGTTGGGCACTATTATTAATATTATCTCTTTTTATAGACTCCTTATTCCTACTAAGGCACAGGGTTCCAGGCAAAGCCTGGCTTTGCCCCAGCATCACAGAATTTTTGTTTTAAATGCCTGGGAACCACCTCCAACCCACCTACCAAGTCAAAGTCTCCTAGATATCTCCTGACATACAAAAAATGTTACCAGGGCATAAAAGTATAATCAAATTAATCTACAAATATTCTAGTAAAATTCTATTAATATAACAGTGTGTTGGTATATTCTGATCACGGTGACTCATTACCACACTGAAAGTCAAAGATACTAGGGAACACACTGCAGCAAAGCAATAAAAAGGAGTCCCTGGTGAATCTTACAGCACATTATCAACAGAGGGAGACGTGCTCCTCTCCATGAAAGCCAAATCAAGGGCTCATTTTTTAAGAAGAAAATTGACAGACTTACTTCAAAATTTACTTAGATTTGCTATGAGAACCCTAGAAATGAAAGGTTCTGGTATTTTTAAAACATTGTAATTCTTAGATGTGGTTCAAATAAAGTATATTAGTTAAAGATTTCCATTTTTATAATATTAATTACTTGAAAATTATACTCAACAAGGTAGAGCTAGCCTCAAATTCTCTATTGCTATCTGCCTAATCAGCATCTCGGCTATCTTTGTCTCCTTCCTCTCCACATCCATATGCTGGAAGTAAGACCATATCCCTC
This sequence comes from Ursus arctos, assembly GCF_023065955.2. Classification (NCBI taxonomy): domain Eukaryota; kingdom Metazoa; phylum Chordata; class Mammalia; order Carnivora; family Ursidae; genus Ursus; species Ursus arctos. Next base: position 29,735,090 of record NW_026622985.1, on the reverse strand, counting down.
AGCTAGACTCCACTGTCAGAAATAAAGAAGAGCCCAGTGCTAAAAGTGAGACTGTTCCCCACCCCTACCTATGTGACCTCATAAGCTGGGGTCAAGTGGGAGTCCCAATTCTGCCTGTTCCTAGCAAGACAGCATCTACCTACTATCAACCCACACAGCCTCATCATAGCAATATGCTCTCGAAATCGTCAAGATTAACCTAATCAAGCCTATTATCCTAGTTCATGTCTGTTAGGTTCCCAAATCATCCTTCATTTCCAGATCTCTAATCCCCATACGGCTCTGTCCCCTCGTCCTCCCACTCCCCACCTCCAGATGCCCTTTGATGATGCCCTCTGGAACTCACAATGGCCACTAGCAAAATCTCCAATCTCTTCCTTGAACACTTCTTTCACTATCTTCCTCTGAGAATCAGTTCTCCACTGCAGGAAGTGCTTTTCCTGCACCCACTCAAGTGGGGGCTGGACATCCTAACTAAGGGGATCTCGTGAAGAGAGGGGAAAGATATCCTCCATGTTTCTCATTGCCATATCATGCCATTCTTGCACATACCACTAAAAATCACCCCCCTTTGTATCTCCTATCATCAGACTATCACTGACCCTTACAGCAATTTATTGATTCCTGGTCACTTTCCCTCACTCCCTGAAGATTTTAGCTTCTAGTTTATGATCACATACTCAAACACTACTCCTGTTGTACCTATTGTTGATTTTGATATTTACCTAGGTGACCCTTATAATTCTGCTTCTCATCTCCTCTAATGATCTTCTCCATTCTTCCACCTACCATATTCTCAATTCACCTCTCACTCTCTGACCAACTTCTATCCGTTCTAGCTTTCTCCTTCAATACCCCATTTCAATTCTTTGACCCCAATGAGACCGATAATCCACTGAACTTACTACCATTTCACTGTCCCTCAGCTCCCTCATGTCTCATACTCTTCCTTGCTCAGCTTCAAATCAATCTTAATTTTCACTGCTTTGTAAATTTCCCTACCCATCTCCTAACATGTGATTCTCCCTTGGCTAAACCAGCGCTGGTAAAAACAAGCTCGAGAGGCACCAGGCCTACCCAGTGCAACTGAATGAAGCTGAAGAACTGTCTATCATCATGTTGACTGTGTTCACGTTACACTGATGAACACCAACCTCAGTGGGTCCCCTAAAACACTCTGGCAATCATATGTTATTTTCCTAGGACATTTACTCTCCTAACAGTGCCACAATACCTTTTCATACCTTCTCTCTCTCTTTCTCTCTCTCTCAAAACTTCAAAAACTATTTTGAGAAGATGACTTTGCTGCTTATCAAAAGATAAGTTCCAAAGATTCCCACCACATCTCTGCACCTACTATCACCTGCACTCATCTGCTCAGCCTTCCCTCCTGTTCTAGGGATTAGCTGTCCATGTAATTATCCAAAGTCAATCCCCCTACTCACGCACCATAATCCATTCCTTCTTGCCTACCCAGGGACACAGCACCAGATAGTATTCCCTCCTGCGTCATCAAATTCTCCCTCTCTACTAGATCCTTCCCATCACCACGTAAACTTTGTTATTTCACCCATTTACAAAAACAAACAAATAAAACAATTCTTAACATCATTTCCCTGTCCAACTGTTGCTACATTTCTTTCTGTGGAGTAAGCAAAACCACTCAAGAGAATTACCCATAGTCAATATCTTCCTTTCTCTCCTCTCTTACCTCTTGAACCCATCTAATCAGATTTTCACCACACCACTTCACCAAAACTGCTCTTATTAAAGTCTCTCATTACCTATCTCTGTCTTGTTAAATTTAATGGTTGATTCAGTCCTCATCTTACTTCACCTAGAAGCAGCATTTGACACAGCTGATCACCCCTCCTCTTGGAAATATTTCCTTTGACTTCCTACCAGGCACCACACTCTTTTTGTTTTTCTCCTACTTCTCTTGCTGCTTCTTCTCAATCTCTTTTGCTAGTTTCTTCCCATTTCCCATTTCCCCAAGCTTTAAGTAATATAGTGGCTCCAGGGCTCAGTCCTTGTTCCTTTCTCCTTTTTATACTCATCCTTTGGTGAACTTATCTAATGACTTCTGTTCAATAATAAGTATATGTTGATGACCCTCAGATTTATGTCTCCAGTTTAGAATTCTCCTCTGAACTTCAGAATCATATTTCTAACCACATAGTCAACATCTCTTATCAAATAAGCATATCACACTTAACTATGTCCAAATTTGAGTTCCTGATCTTGCCTGACAAATGTGATTTTCCTATAGTCTTGCCATCTTCACAAATAGCTACTCCATCTTTCCCGTTACCCTGGCCAAAAACCAAGGCATGATCACTGACTCCTCAATTTCTCTTATATTCCATATCCAAGTAATTATATCAACTCTGTTGTCAAAATATATCCAGAATGACCACTTCCATTACCACCACCCTGGTCTGAGTCACCATGATATCTTGCCTGGGTTATTGTAATGCTTAAGATCTGTCAACCTGTCAATATTTTCCTAATCATTTGTGTGAAGACTATCACAGTCCCTTCTTTAGAGAGAACACAGATTAATAGGCTTTATTATCCACAGGTAATGGCAGTCCATTATTGCCCTCTTTTTATTTTATTGAAGTATAATTAACGTACAAATAACTATATAGTGGTATATTAGTTTCAGGTATACAACATATTGATTTGACAATTCGATCCATTACTCAATGTTCACCACAATAAGTGTAGTCACCATCTGTCATTATATGTTATTATATTATTGACTATATTCCCTAATATACTTTTCATGTTGGCTTATTTTATAATTGTCTTTTTGTACCGCTATATCCCCTTTACCTATTTCATCCATCCTCCCACCCATCTCTCCCCTGGCAACCACCAGTTTGTTCCCTGTTTTTCAGAGTTTGGGGTTTTATTTGTTTGTTTTGTTTTTTATATTCCACATATAAGTGAAATTATATATTCTTTGTCTTTCATTCTCTGACTTATTTCACTTAACAAAATATCATCTAGGGGCCATCCACATTGTCATGAATGGCAAAATTTCATTTATTTTTATGGCTGAGTAATATTCCACTGTATCTATGCACCACTTCTTTATCCATTCATCTATTGATAGAACCATCATTGCTTCCATATCTTTAATCATTACCCTCTTCTGCGAAAGCAATCTTTCAAAATTTTGTAAAAGTCTTAAAATTCTGATATTCTTGGCACACAAGAATCTAATGAAGGAAAATAGCTATATATATATATATATATATGATATTTTGTGCCATTTAAAAAATAGTTATTACTTAAAAACCTAGTGTTCACAAGGCCACTAGAGAACCACTAGCACAAACACTGTCAACGCAGAGTTTGTTAAAAACTTTCAAGGAGGGCAGTTAGACAGTACATACTGAATATGTATCTTTTTGAACCTGCAATTCTGTTTCTAAAAATTTAACCTAAGAGGGGCGCCTGGGTGGCTCAGTCGTTAAGTGTCTGCCTTCAGCTCAGGGCATGATCCCAGAGTCTTGGGATGGAGCCCCACATCGGGCTCCTCCACTGGGAGCCTGCTTCTTCCTCTCCCACTCCTCCTGACTGTGTTCTCTCTCTCGCTGGCTGTCTCTGTCAAATAAATACATTCTTTAAAAAAAAATAAATAAATAATAAAAATTTAACCTAATAATTTGTTACTGTGCACAGGTATCCAGCCATAAAGACTGTCAATATAGTATCATCATGGAAAAACAGTGGAAATAACAAGAGAAGTAATTAAATACATAGGTTACAAAAACTTACCACTGAACACGGCTAACACTTAACATGTCACTGAGGATGATAAAAGATGTTCATAGTGTTCATATTAAAAGATGTTCATAAGATGTCTACTTAAGAAAAGCTCCAGGGGCACCTGGGTGGCTCAGTCGGTTGAGCCTCTGATTCTTGATTCCAGCTCAGATCATGATCTCAGGGTCATGAGACCAAGCCCAGCTTCAGGCTCCCCACTCAACATTGAGTCTGCTTGAGATTCTCTCTCTCCCTCTGCCTCTGTCCCTGCCCCTGCTCATGCACTCTCTTTCTCCTTCTCTAAATAAATAAGTAAAATAAAATAAAAAAGAAAGAAAAACTCCAAATTTTGCAAAAGAAAGAAAAACATGTATGTATGAGGGAAAAAGAGAAAAAAAAAGCAAACATTAAAATGGTAGCAGTGCGGGGGGCCTAGGTAGCCCAGGTGGCTAAGCATTCGACTCTTGATTTTGGCCCAGGTCATGATCTCAGTGTTGTGCGATCAAGCCCCACGTTGAGCTCCACGGTGGGTATGGAGTGGGTATGGGTGGGATTCTCTCTCTTCTGCTCCCTCCTGCCACCCCAACTCACACACATGCTCTCTTTCTGTCTCACTCAAAAAATAAAAAGTAAAAAAATCAAAAATAAAAATACAAAAAAATAAAATGGTAGCAGTGTTTACCTTGTGGTAATTAGATTATTGTTATATTAATTTTACTTCTTTTACTTCTATACATTATCCAAGATTTCTATAATAAACATGTATTACGTTCAAGAAACTAAAGATCAGTTATATTTATAATTTCTTAAAAATAAGGAAACTAAAATTGAAGTGTACTTCTCAAAGCCAAATACCCCAAAGTTATTCACAGAACAACCTAAACATACAAAAACAGATGACTGGTTGAGCAAATTACTTTCTATCCATTGAGTAAAAAATAATGAAGTCAACAAAAACTTTTAAGAAGAATTTGTATTAACTAGAAAAATGCTTCTTCAGTTAAAAAGGAAAACAAGTACATGAAATTATATAGGGACAACATAACAATTATATAGATAAAACAATTGCACAGAAAAAAAAATAACCAACTAAAAGAAAATGCACCCAGATGTTTAAAAAAGGTCACTTTTGAGTGGTGGAACTCTAGGTCATCAAAAACATTTTTAGCTTATTAAACAGTTTCTTCTGGGTAATTATCACCTCATTTCTCAAAAAGAAGTATGCTCAGGGGCACCTGGGTGGCTCAGTCAATTAGGCGTCCGACTCTTTGTTTTGGCTCAGGTCATGATCGCATATGAGTTGTGGGATCCAGCCCCAGCTCAGGCTCTGTACTCAGCAGGGAGTCTGCTTGAAGATTCTCTCCTTCTGCCCCTCCCCCTACTCCTGGGCACACTCTTACTCTCTCTCAAATAAGAATATAAATCTTTAAAAAAAAAATAAAAGTACGCTCAAACTTCTATTTCTCTATTGCTTTAAGTATATAATAAAAATAACAGTTAACAACTTTGAGCCTTTTTTTTTTTTAAGATTTTATTTATTTATTTGACAGAGATAGAGACAGCCGGCGAGAAAGGGAACACAAGCAGGGGGAGTGGGAGAGGAAGAAGCAGGCTCATAGCAGAGGAGCCTGACGTGGGGCTCGATCCCGTAATGCCGGGATCACGCCCTGAGCCGAAGGCAGACGCTTAACCGCTGTGCCACCCAGGCGCCCCTTGAGCCTTTATTACTACTACTACTGACCTAGCAGCTTCACACACACTGATTTTATCTTTATAACAATTTTGTTAAGCAGGTATTATTACTATCTTCATGCGGATGAGGAAACTGAAGCACACACAGGTAAGTAACTTTGTCAAGGGTACGCCGGTAGTAATAAGCAATAGAGCCAGGATTCAAACTCAGATGGCCTGACTCCAGCGCTCAGGGCCTTGACCAACTAAACCCAACCCCAACATGGACTTTCCCTTCTCCCATCATTTTCTTCTCTTCTTAGTTTTCTATATATGTCACTAAATTAGCCCCAAACTTCCCCCACAGAACTGTAAAGCCTTCAATATGATCAAACACACCAGGTACTCTATGTATTTCACTTTTTTCTTTGCTGTATCCTTCCTGTGGCCTTCTGTCCTCCTCCTATCCGGACCAACTGCACTCTAGGCCTGTGGCCCAGATGTAATCCTGGAATTTCTCTTCACCACGATCCTGAGAACTTCCTTTGATTCTCTCACTGTAAATCTATTTCCTATTTCTCACACCTTCACTTTTCTTGATGTTCTCTCATTTATTTTGGTGGGATTCAGTCTCCTATACCTTCCAAACAAAGAATGCGGCATATGATGTTCATTTATTTTAGACCTTGCCTGTACCATTTTTTGAGAACTTGCCTCTGATTGATGGTTTGGATTTGCAAGTACAGAAATCCTTCAGAATTTACAGAGCACTGTTCCACTTTCTCTAGTGCCTAGCATTGCTAATGAAAAATCTGATGTTATTCTGATTCTGATCCTTCCAATGTGACCTGGTTCTTCTCTTGAGAAGCTTTTTGGACCTTCTCTTCTATTTCTGTTCTCAAACTTCAAAATTGTATGTCTTTATGTGGGTCTTCTTTCGTTCACTGACCTGGGCACTCCATATTCCCTTTCACTTGAGAAATTCATGCCCCTCAGTTATAAAGAATAATCTTTGCTAATTTCCATTCTCTGTTTTCTCTCTACTCTCTTATGGAATGCCTGTTACTCAGCTCTTTAATCTCCTGGGTTGATCCTCTTACAGTTTTTATCTTTTCTCTCCTACCTCCCACTTATCTTTTGTTCAGTTTTCTGGCAGACATTTTCCCCCCAACGTTATCATTCAACCCTTCTATCAATTTTTATTGTTTCTCATATTTTTTCTAGTTACTTTTCTCTGGATTTTTAATAGCATTTTCTTATTTCCTAGATGCAGTATTTATCTCTCTTAATATATTATTATTGGATTGGGTTTTAAAAGACTTTCTTCTATTCCCGGCATATTTTTGTTTGAGCTGAATTCCTCATTTTGTTTGTTCTGATCTCTTTCTTTTTTTTGTTAGATGTTCTCCTCAAATATCTGGTAATCCATATTATAAGCTTCATGCTTTTTAAACCTGCTTTCTTCCCCTAACTATTGGAATTCCAATACCTAGTTTTGACAACATAGGCCCATCCGACAACAACTGACCCTTCAACAACACAGGTTTGAACTGCATGGGTCCACTTAATTCACGGATTGTTTTTTCAATACATGCAGTACAATCATGTAAATGTGTTTATTTTTCCTTATGATTTTCTTAACACTTTCTTTTCTCGGGCCAATTTTATTATAAGAATACAGTACATAGTACATGCAACATACAAAATCTGTGTTAATCAACTGTTTGTTTTCTCAGTAAGGCTTCTAGTCAACAGTGGGCTATTAGCAGTTAAGTGTTGGAGGAGTCAAAAGTTATAAGCAGATTTTTGATTGCATGGGGGGTCAATGCCCCTAATTCCCATGTTATTCAAAAGTCAACTGTATTGGTGAAAGTCTGTCAAGATAAAAAGAAACATCCCCTCTTTTAGAGTAGCAGGAAAGCAAATACTAATCTATGTTATAGAACATTTAGAAAACATTATTTCTGATGTTAGGTTCTTATCCAGAATCCAGACATGAAGAAGTGTTGTATGTCCTATGAAAGTAAATATGACCTCTCTAAAGTCTGTAATTCTACTTGGTTTCCATAATTAATGTTATTCTACTAATAATATTTAAACAGACTTTTTTTGTAAAGCATAAGTAATTGTTAAGCCAAAAGTGTTTTGTTGTTTAGCACTTGTACCTTCTCCCATGTTAGAGATGTAAAACAAAGTAAAACTGACTGTCTGAATCCCTGTTATAAAACAGTTTTAGAATTTAATATCTTTTTAGTTAATATAATCTATCTTTTCTCTAGGCACCACACCATACCCCAGTTTCCCGAGATATGTTGCTTCTGTTTCTAGAGCTCTTCCCAGGTTCTGCTTCTTACTGAGATTAGGAGGCAGCTTCCTCCACGCAGTCACGTCAGTTACTCTTTGTCCATTTTTGTGACATCTTCCAAATTTTTATTGATGTCACTCATCTACTTTGTTCTTGTGAGTTTATTATGCCCTCACTGTCATTTTAATGGAGGAAAGATGCATGTGAGGTTTCAATCTACCACATCTATCCAGAAATATGGAGGTAATTTAAAATGTTTATATTACAATCATGATCATATAATTTTTATGATGGAAAGTTATTGGATTAAACCCAAGCCAGGGAAATCTAAGGAATATGGGCATGAAATAGACACCGGGGAATAGATAATTACATCTCACCATTTGTCTCAAAACTCTAGCAATACTTCCTTAACGGTGCCCTTTCTGCTCTCACACATTCTGTTCTATTCCATTAGCTGTCATTTCCTTACCTATCGTTCAATTCCAAGGGCCGTTTCCAGCTAGTGTCAGCCAACTTACAATGACTTCTCAGGAGCAAATGATAATTGCACCAAGTCAAACTATCTTGTTTCCACTAAAATGCCTTTGTTTCTTCACAATGCCAGAATGCTACAATTAATGAGTAGTTTTTAAAAATTATAACAGAATAGCTGGCTGAATTTTGTCACTTTCAAAACCGTCATCTTGAGATCATTTTCGCCTATGCCAGTGGTACTGCAATTATTCAAAACTCTGTTAAAACTTTTCCTTCAGAAATTCCTTCAGAGACAATTTATGTGACACATAAGAAAACCAGTCTCATTATTTCCTAAACGTATCTTCTAAATAATAAGTAGGCCCATTACCCATATTAGTGAAAAGATGATGGTGAATGGCTGTTGGCGGGTCCAAAACTCAAATACACCCTTCGTTACTGATGTTGTGCCAGCGTTAAAAAAGTTCCAAAAATGTGCTATAGACTTTGATAGAAATCCTCCTCAAAAGACCTAACATTACTTTGAGTAATGGAGCTGTTACTGTAATAAAGGCAATGCCCTCCTACAGTGACAACTTTGAAGGGTACGACTCACTCAGCTGTACAAGTTTTATAAGTCAGGCAGAGAACGACAATTATCATATAGTTTCACTCATTTATGGAACATAAGAAATAGGAAGATCGGTAGGAGAAGGAAGGGAAGAATGAAGGGGGGTAAACAGAAGGGGGAATGAACCATGAGAGACTATGGACTCTGGGAAACAAACTGAGGGCTTCAGAGGGGAGAGGGATGAGGGATTGGGACAGGCCGGTGATGGGTATTAAGGAGGGCACGTATTGCATAGTGCACTGGGTGTTATACGCAAATAATGAATCATGGAACATTGCATCAAAAAGTGGGGATGTACTGTATGGTGACTAATATAACAAAATAAAAATTTTTTTAAAAAGTCTATTTAAAGAGAGTTTCATTACCTCATTATCACTACTCAAACTGGCTTAAATGAGTAATAAATACAAAGAAAACTAATTTAGATCTTGACACTCTGACCTGACCCCGAGTTAGTTTCTACATTCTAAAAGCTAATAATCAAAACATAAAACTGCAAACATAAAAGTTGAATAGGCTTTGCTTTCATAGTTTCTTAGATTTTACAAAATCAGCTCTAGGAAAACCTTTCAGGAGTAAACATTTTTGTGGAAACTTACTGAAATTTTTGCATCTGAAAATCTGCAAAAGCAGACAAAAGGAAAAAAAAAAAGAAAGCATCCTATATATTAGTGGTGAATATCTACACTCTAGACACAGAGGATTAATTATCTAAGGCTTCTGTGTGTGGCACCTCTTTCCATAATTATCTGACGAGCCATTGTATTCCTCTCAATATAAATTCAGCCACCAACCCAGGAAAAGGGAAAACAGTGTTCTCATTGCCGCTTTTCAGTCATAAATTTCAAATTATGTTTTTAGAAAAGAGAAATCAATGCATAATGTAAGACTTCATGTTCAGCCACTGGGAAATCAGCAGAGATCCTAAAACAAAATAATCTCTATTATTACAAACATCTAGCTGAAAAGGACCCCAGATATATCTACAGGACTTGATATTCCTCCTGATGGGGTTCAGGGCAGGCTGCCCCAAAATACACCACTTTGGCATACTGATTATTTTGAATTAAAGCTACTTAAGAAACAGCCAGTGCAAGAAGGTCACTCTGACCCCTCCTCCATCTCCCTGAAAGTAGGAAATAAATCTTCCATGTGAAAAGTACCTCTGCTGTACCAGAAGGTAAAGAGACATCCTCATCACCAGACCCAGGGAATTTAGGAATGAAAAGGCTCTATAAACAAACCCTATTACTTCTGGGTTAATTTACGACTCTAAGCCCAAATTTCTTTGTCTTGTCAATTCTTCACAAACTATTGTTTCTTTGTCTAAAAGGTATAAAAACTGCCTGCTTTGGTCACTTCTTTGAGTCTCATATTTCTATGCGTTCCTATACGTACAAAATTAAAACTTGTTTGTTTCTGTTAATCTGTCTTGTGTCATTTTAATTATTAAACCAGCCAAAGAACCTACAAGGGAAGAAAGAAAATGATTTCCTCCCCTACAGTCCCATGGCTCTCTCTGGGGTTTGCTCTAATTTTAGGTTTTGGTATCAAATTAGCCATTCAGGGGAATGTTTTAATAAAATCTAAGCATTTCTCTTGCCTATTAAATAAAGAGGATGGAGAAGAAAGAATCTATGAATATTCTATGCAGATGTACCAAGAAGGATAAAACTATGAGAGTTAACAGGGACTCTATAAATATTAAAAAACCTCAATGAAATGAAATGAAATTGAAGTGGCAACTAGGGATTGTACAGGACTAAAGGAATATTTCCCCAAATGCTGTCAGTCATATATAGTTGTTCTCTTGTGCAAATTTCTGGGCTGTGAGGATTAAAACCAGGGTTGGGAAAACCTAAGATGACTGGCAATCCAATCAGCAAGTAAAACACTTGTCACAGTCATGGCAGGAGGTTGGAGACCAAGAAGACTGGGTTATTACAGTTCAAGAAGACAGAACCAAGGGAAGTGGGAAAGAACACAGAATACCTAAAAAAGATATGTGCAAGAGACAGAGCACAGAATGAAACATGGGAAGACTTATGAGAAATGCAAGAAGGAGCCTCTTTCCTTACAATACACCTTGTTTTCATGTTGGAGGGTTGGCACTGGATTTTTTCTTGGAACCCTACCCTTCTCCCTGTCTGAAGGAATGAGCTGACCTGGTTAGGAGCAATAACTGGCCCACATTTCTGAAAGGGGTACAGTTAATCTTTTAAAAGTTTGTAAACACGGAGGACTGTTTCTCTTTTCCTCCCTGCTCCAGATCAATGTGAATATAGAGATTATGAGAAACTATATCTGCACTACACACCCAGTGTTCCCTAAATACCAAAGTCTAGACTTTACAGGAGGAAATGGAGACAGGAAGCATAAATAGGATCATTTGGCCTTCTCACGGAGGCGTGATGTTTTTCAACTGTCTTATCAGTAAAACAGTAATCCTTTGCTCTCCAAATTTCTGTCTATCTCTCATGTTTCCAAACTTGGGCAGGTCATGGGAAACTTGTTCCAAGCAAGGTCCTGAAAACAAAGGATGACTGAGTAATAAAAGAAATGTCAAGAAACAAAAGATATGTCTTTGATAGTTGTTGAGTTTGAAGAAACAACAGCAAATTCCATTATAAAAACTCTACAAATCATAGACTGGAGGACTGGAGGACTGATTTGAACCCAGAGAAAGAGTCAGCAATAAGTGAAAAAAACAACTGGTTTTAATTTTTTTAAAAAAAGTTTTCCTTAAAAAACAATGAATTGCCTAATTTCTTTTTTTTAAAGTAGGCTCCATGCCCAGCATGGAGCCCATGTGGGGCTCGAACTCATGACCCTGAGATCAAGACCTGAGCTGAGAACAAGAGTCAGATGCTTAACCGACTAAGCCACCCAGGCGCCCCATGAATTACCTAACTTTTAATTCAGAACATTAAAATTAAGAACGCTATTTCTCACTAATAAAGTGAAAATGTTGAATGAAATGATCACTAAGGTCCATCCAACCTAAACTTCTGACATAGATTTATTTTAATTCATTCAAAAACACATTTATTGAGCTTCAACCACATGTTTGCATAGGAAAGTGTTTTGGACAAAGAGATGAAAATGGCGGAGTCAAGATCAGCTAAATGGAAATACAAGCAAAGAACCACTAAGGACAATTCTAGGTGATGAGCACTGTACCAGAAGTATGCAGGAGAAATGTGTTATGTTTACAGAGGAATCTCACACACAAAAAGAAGAGTGCACCAAAATGGGTCTAGGAAGTTCTAGGGGAAGAGAGCAGAATGGTGGTAACGGAGCAAAACTGTTTCTAAAAGAAATTTATGATAGAGCTGAGTCTGAAAGGAAAAGAAAGACTGGAGGAAGGGAGGGGGCTATGGTGGGGCAGGGGTAACTTCCCAATGGCTTAAGAAAGGGCAAACTGAAAAGAAAGGCTCGAGAGAGAGGACATGACTCTCTCAGGGTCCTCCAGGAAACTCAAAAACAGCTTAAGTAAAGTTGCATGTGATGGATACTGGTGTGAGGAAACAGGCACTCTCATGTTTCTGGTGAGAATATTGCATATTCCCTTCGACTCAGCAATTTTACACCTAGAATTTATCCTACAGAAATAATTCCACATGTTCAAAAGAATATGCTTACATGACTTATCACAGTACCATCTGTAATAATAAAAAAAAATAGAAACAACCTAAATGGCCCTCAACAGAGAATTATTTAAGAAATTACAGTAGGGACACCTGGGTGGTTTAGTCAGCTAAGCGTCCGACTCTTGATTTCAGCTCAGGTCATGCATGATCTCAGGGTTGTGAGATTGAGCCCTCTGTCAGGCTCTGCACTCTGTGGGGAGTCTGCTTGAGATTCTCTCTCTCTCTGCCCCTTCCCCTGTTCACACACAAACTCTCTCACTCTAAAATAAATAAATCATTTTTTAAAATTACAGTAAATCCATCAAATGGCAAACTATACAACCCTTCAAAAGAATGAGGTAGCTCTGTCTACATATATATTCATATGGAAGCATCTCCAAACATATTGCTAAGTGAGGAAAGAAAAGTCAGAAGAATACATTTAATATGCAACAACTATGTAGAAAATACGCAATTATATACGTAGGCATGTTTTGTTTTCATATGCTTCAGAGATACTGCATTTTTACAAATTGAAAGTTTGTGGCTTCTCTGCATTGGGTAAGTCTACCTGCTCCATTTTCCAATATCATTTTCTAACTTTGTGTGTCTGTGTCACATTTTGGTAATCCCTACAATATTTCTAACTTTTATCATCATTATTATTATGTGTTATGGTGATCTGTGATCAGTGATTATGTCTCACTGAAAAGCTCAGATGATGGTTAGCATATTCTAGCAATAAAGTGTTTTTTATACATTTTGTTTATTTATTTGAGAGAGAGAGAGAGACCGTGGGGGTGAGCAGAGGAAGATGGAGAGAGAGAATCTCAAGCAGACTCTCCACTGAGCAGGGTGCGGGACATGGAGCTCCATCCCACAACCCTGAGATCATGACCTGAGCCAAAATCAAGGATCTGGCGCTTAACCAACTGAGCCATCTAGGAGCCCCTAAAGTATTTTTTAATTAAATTATGTACCTTTTTTTAAAAGACATAATACTACTGCACACTTGTGAGACCACAGTATAGTGTAAATATAACTTTTACATGCACTGGGAATCCAAAAAATCATCTGATTCACTTTATTGAGATACTGATTTTTTTGCAGTGGTATGGAACCAAACCTGCAATATTTCTGAGGTCGAGGTAGAGACCTATATGTGTGGATAAATGTTAGTATATGCAGGTATGCATAGGTTACCTTGGGAAGGACATACAATAAATGTAATAATGAATGCTGCAGAGATGGGGAACTGATCAGCCGGAGAATGGGGATATAAAGAAAACTTTCTTTCAAATTCTGCACCATATCTCTGTAACATCTATTTTAAAATAAATATATTTTAACTCATAAAATAACAATAAAGTATAAAATTAAAATCCAAGTATGATTTAAAAATTTTTTAAAATATAATCCCACATGTTCAAAAGAATAAGTGCACATGATTTATCACAAAACCATTTGTATTAATAAAAAACTGGAGAGGGCACGTGGGTAGCTCAGTCAGTTAAGCGTCTGCCTTCGGCTCGGGTCATGATCCCTGGGTCCTGGGATTGAGTCCCGTGTTGGACTCCCTGCTCGGTGGGGAGTCTGCTTCTCCCTCTACCTCTGCCCCTTGCTTGTGCTCTCTTTCTCTCTCTCAAATAAATAAATAAATAAAAATTAAAAATTTTTAAAAACTACTGGAAACAATCTAATGGCCCTCAATAAAAAAGAAGCTTTTATATAAATGATGGCAGCTGAGGAGGAGTCTGAGGAGAGAAAGTGTTCAGTGAGGAGAGATCTGAAACACCAACCCAAGTGAAGAGCAATAGAGTTTAAAAGCAGAGTTTAAGAGAGAGGACGGAAATGTGAAAGTTAACTTTTTTCCTCAGTTAACCACAAGGAAAAAGAAATAATACATGAGTGCATGAAAGACAGAGTAAACAGAGAAACTATCACAGAGGGCCTCAATCGGTTTGGAAAAAACATGCAAAATCATTATAGTTTGAAACTAGTACTGAAATTTTAGGTATAGCGCTAAAGATTCTGCAATTCTGCAATACTGGATAATCTGATCAAATGGCAGCACTTAGGCGTTGGTTTTTTGTTGTTGCTTCTTTTTTTTGTTTTGTTTTTTAGTAGCAAAGACCCAGGGTCTTTATTTTCTTCATGGATACTCAGCTACCTTCCAATGTTCACAGAGTGAAGTGAGCAATGAGGACACTTCAAATGGTGGGCAGTAAATGGCCCAAATGAATGATGAGTCAAACGAAACACATCAAAGTTGTAATAAATGATATATTTGGAATAAGCTCAATTAACAGAGAGCCTAAGCAGTTTCACAGCTAGCAGGTTAAACCTATCCCAAACTCATATTCTGGATTTTGGCGGGTATTTGCCAATCTCTCTTTGAAAGGCAAAAGTAAAACTCTAAAGACTGAACATCTATAACAAAATAAAAAGAACATGGCAACAACCTTACCCAATGATTCCTACCCACTAGGCACAATACATCTGGTCTGATAAGACCCTGTCACTGGTCAACAGGAAATGATGTTGTAAGAAAGGCCAAATTCAAAGCCAAGATTCAATCAATCTTGTTAACAAATAAAAAAAGAAACCAGACTATTGGAGATCTATCCACGTTCTTTTTATAGAAAAATCAGATAAGCTAAGGTTTTCTCCAGCTCTGACTTCAATGACCATACCAGACCATTCAATCATCTTCTTTGCCCAATTCCTTTTCTTGTTGTTATCTTATTATGATCTCTAGGACTGACTCTGGACATTTTCTCTTTTGTTTAATGCTTTATAATTTTCTCAAACATTTAAATTATATTTAATAAATTAAAGTCATTTGGAGACGAGATTTTTAAACAGAAACTCAAAATTAAAACTATTCTATATCTGTACTTGATCTATTTTATTTCTGAGTTGATCTTTCCTTGAATTTTTTTTATAAAGTACACATTACTATGTCCTCTTCTGATAGCACTTCATATTTCAAAGTCTCTGTTATAAAAAGCATTTTATATAAAATACCATATTTCATCAGTTTAAAATAACATCTGCTGGTCACAAATTAAAGTTATATAGCACTCACCAACTCTAACCTTAGAGTTCTCAATTTATGATCAATGTCACAATAAACAAATCCCATTCACCCCAAGCAAGTATCCAAATGGCACATAGAAGACTATACACAGAAAAGTTCTCTTACAGATCTAGTAAGATGTCAAACCCTGGACAAGTTAATAACCTCCATGGGTTGAATAACTTCAATTTGAGATGAGAATTAATTTAACACACCCTATTTCATAAATAAGAAAACTGAGACTCAGAGAAGCTAAGAGAAATGTAACCCATTAGTAACCATTAAAACTTTAGGTAGAGTCCTACAGGCTTTTTGGAGAAATTAAACTGGAAACTTACTTCACACTAATACTTATATAAATTCTAAGTGGGTTAAATCATCAATTTTTAGAAATAAAATAATAAAAGTACTAGGAGAAAATTTGGATGACCGTTTCCTCAATGAAGAGGACCTTTATAAAACCAAAACCAAGAGTGAAAACAAAGCATTTAATAGATTTGGCAACATAAAAATTTTCAATAGTCCCTTTGACAAATAATACTAAACTCAGTTAATGATAATTGACATACGGGGGTTAAAGAGTGAAGGGAGAATTATTTGTAGAATATATAGGGTGGCCATAAATATGGAAACATAGATAGTATTATTTGATCATTAATTATAATACCTATAAGTAATTTATTATATATTCTCCTGTGTTTCCAGACTTGATGATGACCCTGTATATCAAACAAATAGCTAATCAGCAAGAAAAAAGCAAACATCCCAATAGAAAAACAGTTGGAGTACACGAGGAAGTAATTCATAAAAAATGCCCACAAATGGTCAATAAACATTTCAAAAAATATATTCAACCTTTCCAGAGTCAAAGAATAAAGAAAAGAATATTAACATAAAAATTTTTAATTTATCACAGGTAAGGATTTTTAAAGATTTTATTTTTTTATTTGACAGACCAAGAGAGCACATGCAGGGGGAACAGCAGAGGGAGAGGGAGAAGCAGGTTCCCCGCTGAGCAGGGAGCCCCAATGCAGGGCTCGATCCCCGGACCCTGGGATCATGACCTGAGCAGAAGGCAGACACTTAACCGACTGAGCCACCCAGGTGCCCCTCAAATTTTACTTTTAAAGAAATCTTTGCAAAAGACTCATTAAAAAAGAAAAGACAGTTCAACTCATGCTTGCATGTTCAACTCTTAGGAAGATGTGAGAATTTAAAGGGCACGTGATCTGATGGACCTCTGAGTCTTGTTTTGGAAACATAAAATAGAAAGAGCTCAATGCAGTGTATGACTGAGAACCACAATAAATGAAACTGACAGGATGCACAGAGAATCCACAAAAAGAAGAGTCTGTGAATAAGAATAATCAATAATCAGGTTCGTGAAGGTGTAAGACTTCACTCTTCGAAGACAGACAGAAGAATGTCAGCAGAGAAGGCATTCCTCAAAAGAGAAGAATGACAAAAACAGAGTTATAGCAGGGGAAAAAACCGCAAGTGACTGCAGAGGTAGTGAGAAGATAAGCCTGCCTAGGGCTGAGGGTTCAAGTTGAGGGAATAATACCAACAGCCAGCATTTATGGAGGGTTCACTGTGTGCCAAGCACTGTGCTAGGTACTTTAAACGCATTAATGGCTCACTGCAGTACACAACCCATCACTTAGGCAGGCATCAACATGATCCCGTTATGTAGACAAGGAAAGGGAAGCCTCGAGAGGTCAACTGACAAGCCTAAAGTTACCCAACTGGTCAAAGAGAGTGGCAAGCTCCAAGTTCCCCAGCTGGTCGACAACAGCACCAGATTCATTCCCAGGTACATCCTGAGTCTCTGCTCTGAACAACCACCCCATCCCTCTCTTACAAGAAAAGGGTAAAAACAGACTGCTGAGGACTGTAATCTATAACAACAATATGGCCAATAAACACAAAAGGACACTTCACGATGAAAGCCCTACTAAAAATAACCTACAGTCGGTAGAAAGGATTAGCAAGGAGAGTCATAATAAAAATGTCTCCATTACATGAATGTAGAGTGAATTTCTCCAACTCAGGGTAGATTCCACAAACACATCCACCTGTATACGAGTATGAGAACATCTAACAAAGTTGGTAACATGGCAGTTAATGAGCAGTCTAAAAAAGCCATCATCCTCATAATCACAGATGATATGTAAATGAAATATCCATAATCCAAAAGGGAAGAAAAACTTCTAAGTTAATTTTAAATCACTTTCTTCAAATAACTTACTAATTGCTTAATAAGAATGAAGTTACAGTATAATATCTGAGAGTTGTAAAGGGCAAATAATAGGACTATAGTTTTGACAAACATTCGAAATACATACTTTTTAATAGACTGCATATTGCAAGCTTCCCTATTTTAATTTCAAAAAGAAGTACTTCTCTTTGGATTTAATATAAGCCATATTGTACTGATGAAAAGAATGGTATATTTAATTTATATAACGTACATACATTAAATAGATGAAAAGAGATATCTTTGATGCTAAGAATGAAATTACTTTTCCTGAGATCTCTTGTACTTTGAAACAGTATGCATACTGATGAAAAACGCTCCACAACTTCCACCCACCATATCAACATGCGTAGATGATGCACGTGGGTGTATCTGGGATCATGTAAATGCTCTTCTTTTTAAGTGTTTTGCCTATACCTTTATTCAGTTTTTTTTATTTATTCAAATAGGAAATGAATATAAATTTCTAAGTGTACTTTTTTAATAATACAGAATGCTATAAACTTTACCAGGAAGAGTAGAACATTCCTTATCCATATGTCCACATATCTGTACTAATGTACACATTTAATAAAATAATGAACTGAATCACTCATTACTTTTCCAACAATTACTTCCCTGATATCTATGTTTCAGATAAGAAATGGCAATATCATTTGAAACTGAAGATTGGAAGTATTCAACTAGCATCAAAACATTCATGAAAAGAAAACAAACAAACAGGGAAGCTACTTGAAAAGTGACCACTGTGCAGAGAAGCGTGTTTTATTCACCTTTCTGCTACTGACAGCAACAAATCTTCCCTCTACAACTGGTATATATATTGGTATATATATATATAGTTATATATATTCCTTTCATTAGAAGGCTATGACTATTGTCAAAATTAGATCTGGTATACTCAGGACGTAGGAAGAAACACTGACGGATGAACAAGGTAACTATAGTCTGAGACACATCAAACACCTTGAGATTAGGTTAGAAGCACATTTTAATGATGTTCAAGAACAAGACATTATCTTGTGAATTCATCTATCAAGGCTCCCTTAATTGAAGCAAAAGGTCAACCTTACCAGAATGATCTCAAGAAAGATTTGAATTGAAAGATGATTACAAACACTGACTGAGCCATGAATCTTTTTTCCCCTAAGACAAGAGATACACTAAGTCAATGAAGAGACATGAGGACTGAATGCATAGGTGGGCAGAGATAAGCATATTCAATTTCCAATTTCATGTTAAACTCCTTCAGATCAAGCACAGTGCTAGAGGGTCTACCGCAGGATCATCTATGAATATATATGTAAAAGACTGTTCCACATAATGGTCTTGATAGCTAGAAGCAGATCCAAATTAAATAAAAAACAGTTAAGTCTTCAAGTATCAGTATTTAATGTCATATCAGGTAAATACCATAGCAATATAATCCACTGATTGGAAAATAAAACCAAAGTTTACTTCTTCGTTTCCTATAAAATCCTCTAATATGCCATATTTGTAAAAAATCATGTAAAGTTTTGAATCCCAGCCTCGGTAAAATAGAAGACCGAATATCTCTCCTTCCTATAGCTGATTGAATAAATAGGCAAAAATTGGGAATAGGCTCCAATTTATGCAAAATGAATGAAAAACAGTGGCTCCCCTAAATAGATATTTTCTCTTTAGACTAGGGAAATGGTTTAGGCACTAGAGCGAGTAATACAAAATAGATATGACTCAAAGAGAAACTCTATCACCAATTTTAGCAACACAAGTAGAAAATAATTAACAACAAATCTCTATATTTATGTAGAAACAGATGCTATTTATAAATATATTTTAGGAAACCAGAATAGAAACACTATTCTCTTTATTCAAATAAGAAATCTACATTTTTATTTCTTTTAACAGATTTGTTCCTAAGAAAAATAACATTCCAAATGCAGTTTGGCTCACACGCACACACACACACACACACACATACACAAGCAACTAAAAATAAGAGGAATGCTGTTCCTCCAAAGGTCAGAGGGCAAAACAGGATGAAAGCCATAATGTTAAGATTATTCACCAGGAACAATTATCCTTATATAGGAGGGCTGATAAAGACAGTCACCTCATATTACACCTTACCTGGGCTAGCTAGGGGAAAAAAGCATGTATAATTGTCTATAATTTTATAACAAAGAATAAGGGCAAAAGTACTCACATATATCTCTCAATAAAAACATAGTTCCAAAAATAATCTTAAATTTCACATTCAAATATGGCTGAGTTGTGGGATATATTTACTAAAAAGCATCAAAGACAGATTTAAGATACAATTAGTACAATGTAGATGAGTAAATATTAAAACATTTTCTAGGTATGTTCTTTAAAATATCTACCAGTATAGATAACTGATCACTATAATTTTTCATAAGCACAAATACACATATACTAAAGAAATTTATTTTATTTTATTTATTTATTTATTTGAAAGAGAGAGAGTGCAAGTTGGCGGGGGGGTGTGTGGAGCAGAGGGACAGGGAGACTCCCCACTGAGCAGGGAGACTGACAGAGGGCTCTATACCACGACCCCAAGATCATGACCTGAGCTGAAGTCAGAGGCTTAACTGACTGAGCTACCTGGGCACCCCATACATATGCTAATGAAATTTTAAACTGGTATTCTATCAGCACCACCTATGTTAGCAAAATTCCGTTACTGTCATCACTCAAATAACTAAAGACGGCACTCTTACCTTCCTTGCTTCCACCTATCTTGTAGTAAGCGTTAAGTCTCAGATGGCCTCTAGGATTCCCACCCCATGGTCTATACAGCCCACACAATCCCTTCCACCGGGTGTGGGTGGGACTGTAAACATAATGCGATATCACTCTCATGATTATGCTACCATGTATGGAAAAAAGGATTTTGCAGATGTAATTAAGGTCCCTCATCAGCTAGGAAAAGGGAGATCCTATGGAGTGGGCATGACATAATCAGATGAGCCTTTAATCAGGTCAAAAAGCATCAGCAGAAGCTCTCCTGCAGGCCTAGAAAAAACATGTTATGAACTGCCCGTGGAAGGGATTATGTAGCCAGTACTTGAGAGTGACCTCTAGGAGTGGAGAGGACAGCAGACAATAGCCAGCAAGAAAACAGGGACCTCAGTCATATAATCACAAGGAATTCTGAATTCTGCCAACAACCTGGATGAGCTTGGAAGAGAGTCGTGAACCTCAGATGCTATCGCCTTCCTACACAGCACCCCAGGAGAGGACCCAGCTAATCTGAAAATGGTCCCCTGACCTACAGAAACAATGAGACAATAAATCTGTGTTGTTTTAATCCACTGCATTTAAGGTAACTTAGTAGACAGCAATAGAAAACTAACCCTAATCAAAATTCTAACTTTCTCTTCACCACGTCATCTACAACAGATACGTAATAAGCCAGGATGTCTGTGGAAGCAGTAGAGCCACCTACAGATATGTGAAACTCTTGTAAAGACCTGTCCAGGGGAAAAGCTGAGTTTAGCAACAAGACGTGTTGATCTTGAAGGGACTGCAGAATGCCTGTCCGCTGAGAGGGACGCAAAAGAAAGAAACTGGAGGTGTGGGGAGAAGACTCATGAAAGAGGTCAGGCTTAGGAAATACCCACAGAAACAGAGTTGAGCTCTGATGGTGTGTGGGAGCATAAAAAGGGCATTGACTCAGGCTTCGATATGCCCACATTCAGAGAAAAAAGTTACATAACTTTTTAAAAGATTTATTCATTTTTTTAGAGAGAGAAAGAGGAAGAGAGTGGAGGAGGGGGCAGAGGGAAAGTGAGAGAGAGAATCTCCAGCAGACTCCAGGCTGAGCATGGAGCCTCACTTGGGGCTCAATCTTACAACCCTGAGATCATGACCTAAACCGAAATCAAGAGTCAGACACTCAACTGACTCAGACATCCAGGCGCCCTGAGCAAGAGGTTATATTAAACAAGCAGAAGGATGAATCAGTATTAAGAAAAGAGTTTTGAGGATGAGAGAATCAACCTTTTTGAGTACTTACAGAGCAAGCAAGGACTAAAAAGGTCATGAAATTTGAAGATAAGTATGTAACTGGTAATGTGGGTAAAAGCAGATTCAGTAAAATAACACTGGCAAAAAACAGAAAGTGAAAAAATAGTTCATTCTTTTTTCTTTTTTTTTTAGACAGGCAATAAATACTGGATGATAATCACCACTGACCATTATAAAAATGAAAATACACACACACAAACAAAGAACAAAAAAAAATTTCAAGTATAATCCTATTATCTATTCAGGTCCTTAAATTCTTCATTTGGAAACAAAATCAGGTCCAGATTATAGCTACTCTGTGGAAATCATTTGTCCTCTAATTTAGAATTCCTTCTCATAAACTTGATTGTGGCTACCACCCTTTGCAAGCCCACAGTCCTGGGAAAAAATTTGGAACTGTCCAGTTAGATTAAGAAATGTGTTTATACAATTACTGGGTAGAAAAACAAAGATGCATCTCTCTGTTTCAGTGACCTTTTTGGAGCGAGCTTAAAAATAGAAGCTCCAATGTAGGTTTTCATGCAGTGATTTTATAGTTCACAGTCAATGAAAATGTCTGGCAATCATAAGCCAATATTTTCAGAAATGTATACTGAATATTAAGATTTTGGGCAGAATGAACTAATTTTTTTTTGTAATTTTTTATCGTAAGTGAAAATAAGCCAATAGTTCCCAGAACTTGTCCCCTTGTGGTCTCTATTCTGTCCCAGAGAATGCAGTGGAATATACTCATTGCTCCATGAGATGTGGAGAATTCTAAGTCTCACTTGCCAGCGACGAAGCTAGGTCTCTAGGACACGCACGCACACTCAAAAATATAAGATATTATCTGATTTCCGAAGACTTAAAATTAAGTGGCTCACAGCTCCTGAACAATTCCATGCCAGCTGAGATATATCACAATGTCCATTGGCCATGGGGTGAAAAAAAAACCCACTGAAGTACAATGTTCAGAATTAAGCCATTACTTTTGGTCTTCCAAGCTGTCCAACAGGCATTTAGGACCTCTCTGAATATTGACACAAAGTTTCCCACTGCAAGTGTTAAAGAAATGGTATGCACGATTATACCCATCACAGAAAATTAAAGAGATCTAGTTTTACAAAAAATTCCAGGACAGAGTGTATATGTGGAAGGGGTGGAGGTCGGGTAATCATCCAAAACCTCCCTGTAAAGGGAAAGATGGTGGGGAAATGTTAAGCCATCATTCTTCACTGACCATGCCTGAGTTTAAAGGTTAACACCTACAATCATGAAATAAGCTCTTATCAATAGGCAAAAAAAAAAAAAAAAAAAGTTTGTAAAAGAAATCAAAGAAGACCTAATGGAAATTGGGCAGCAGGTAGACTTAATGGAAATTAGAAAGCAGGTTGAAAAGAAAATCAGTACATGTCCCCTCATCTTTCTCTCTCCTTTCTTTCTTTCAAATATGAATCTATGCTTTAGGTTTTCATTTTTTCCCCCACATAATAAACAGAGGAAAAAAACAAAATTTGGTAGAACACATGGGATAGAGCCAACGAATAATGAAAACCACATTCATATAAACTTCGATTTAAAAATATAGCACTATACCATTGTAGCTACATCATTCCAAATTTTGAAAATATCTCGAATACACTGTAAGATTATAAAGAATGCTTCCAGTCTTTGATCCACTAACCCTTATTACTTAGTTTTTTTAAATAATGTCAAGAAAGAAACATTCTAATAAACAAATATATATGGTCTTAATAGCAATATTTATAAAGTTCAAGACCAAAATTAACATAAATGTCCAATAAAATGTTAATTCTTTTGCAAGTTATGGAACATCATCAAATTAGATTTTATGTAGCCAAACTAGATGTGCAACATATGGGGCTGTTTATGACAAATGTTAGATGAAACGGGTAGAATACAAATGCTAACTAAGTATGATGACGATGACATAAAATACGTACATCCCAATGGGAAAGGACAAAAAAGGAATGAAGAGGGAAAAATCAAGTTGTTCTCTTTGGATGGTAAGATTCTGTAGGAGGATTTTCTTTTCTTTTTACTTCTGTTATTGTTGCCATAAATTGTGGATATAGTTTATAAAATAATCCTTCAAAAATAGGTGACTATATCAAGAGGATTTGTCATTTTATCCCAATTTTCTTCTCATCCTTTAGGTGGAGGTGAGAGATAAGGAAAAATGATTATTAAAATCAAAAGAAACAAAGGATGGGCTCAATATATCCGGAGATTTTTACATCAAAGGAGAGGAAACAGATACAGTATTATCTATTCTAATGAACTGTTAAAGTCATGGTAAGGAAACTTTCCCATAGCTTAAGCCCGCGGTGGTTGTATATATGGCTGATTGTACTGTTGATGTATTGTGGGGGTTTCTTGTGTGTTTTTTATCTTTTGTTTTCAATTTAAATTCAATCAACCAACATATAGTACATCATTAGTCTCGGACAGTGTTCAACAATTTATCAGTGCTCATCATGTTACGTGCCCTCCTTAATGCCCATCACCCAATTACCCCAAACCTCCACCCACCTCCCCCGTTGATGTATTGTTAATGTGTCACAAGTATAATAAATTACAACAATGTGGTAATAAAATAAATTGCTATATTGAAACCGGGATTGTGAAAAATACTATTTATCTTTAATCCTTGTAGCATCTGTACCCAGCCCTAATTAGACTGCTGCAGAGAAGAAAGGTATTATTATTTTTCCCATCAAAAGTGTTTAAGAATGAAAACATTCACCCTAGAGGATTTCTGAACTTTGGCAAGGGCTCCAAACCTTGCATCAATTGTAACTCTTGAGTCTTCATCTTCAGTGATGTTTTTTAGCAATTTCCAAAAGAAAAAAAAAAAGGATCACATGGAGAAATGAGCAGTGCCTTTTGTATTCAAAATACCCATGCAAAAATTATTTCCAAATGTGTCAGAAGCATGAAACATAATGTGCTACTTATTTTTCATCTGCATTCATATTTAATTTTACCAGCCAGTGAGCAACTTAAAAGCCTTCTGCAACAATAAAGATTATACAGTGATTATATTTAAGTATTATCTACTTGACATTCTTTTATGGAAAGACCAAGACCATGTGGAGATCAAACAGATCTATGTTTTTCCAGGCTTTGTCTGTGCCTTTATAGTTAAAATAGAACAAGCAGTTTAAGTCTTAGCTTATACAGTACAAAGGACGGTATTCTGGTTAATAATTCAGCCCCAGAATCTTCTGACACATGTATACACTAATTCATTGTGCTGGATAGGCCAGCCCAGCAACGTTGCCCTCTTACTCAGGTAAGAATATGCCTCGTCTTCCTTTGGGAAATGGCTCCACCACTGAATGAATCCACTGGTAATCATGGGACAGACAGCTGGTATCATTTCGTGACCAACAATTGGACATATGACCCAAGCAAAGTCAATCAAGTTGATTTCCCCTGGATTTTTATATATATTTTTAAGTGAGGAAAAAGATGTTTTCTTCCTACTTGTTTGCTGGCTGGAATAAGTCTGGATCCTTCTTTAACCATAGTGTCTTCTCGGTATGAACAAAAACCGAATTAAAAGAGAATGATGCTGACACAGACAGAAGAGCCAAGAAATAAAAATGAAGACACCTGATGTAACTGAGATCCTGGATCAAGCCATGCCTGAAGCCAGTCCACCTCCACTGTTATATACATAATTCATATAAATAAAAATAAATAAATTCCCTGTTTTGTTTGCATTAGTTGAGCTTCACACATTTGTAACCAGGGCCATAAGTAAAAGAAAACAGAAATGAGTATAATTAAAGGACTCACTGAATCTAGCCTAACAATGTTTAACACAATATAATAGGAATTAGTTTGCTCCAATAATTGTATCAGGAGTTTGTGCCTTATGAGAGAAAAAAATTCCTTTAAACGCTGTCAGAAAATGATATCTTGGGGGCGCCTGGGTGGCACAGCGGTTAAGCGTCTGCCTTCGGCTTAGGGCGTGATCCCGGCGTTATGGGATCGAGCCCCACATCAGGCTCCTCCGCTATGAGCCTGCTTCTTCCTCTCCCACTCCCCCTGCTTGTGTTCCCTCTCTCGCTGGCTGTCTCTATCTCTGTCAAATAAATAAATAAAAATCTTTAAAAAAAAAAAAAGAAAATGATATCTTGAATGCACTTAGTGATTTGTAATATTAAATTAAAATTGTTTTCTTAGAAAAATATTTGGCTAGAGGACAGAGTACATGAACCAGGAATCCAAAATATGGTAAACCTTTGAAATCACTCACATTAAAGAACAATAATTTAATGATAAAAATATTAATTATGAGTGTACTTAGATTAATTTTTCAAGTCTATTTATGGGTATGATAAAAATCGATGACAACTTTCACACAACAGAACATACCATAAAATTACTGGACAATTTATGTGGAAAGAAAAACAGTATACAACTTTTTCATTGATCCAAATCTTCTCTCCTATTACTTAACCAAAACATTTTTCTCTTGCTTAAATCCAAATGAAATATTCTCACTGAACATAAATCATTTTATTAGTTGGCCATAAAAAGATTTCTTGACCAGGATCACACTGTTTTGTATTTCCAGGATCATTAGCACATATTAATCTGTCACACTGGAGAATTTTCACTTGCAAGTTTCTGAGAGCATTTGAATCTCAATGTCATGAAACATCCGGTATCATTCACTTTGTCCAGGCTACTGAACCCTAAAAATGCAGAGGTCACATTAAAAATATGTAATGAGAGGAAGAAGAAATTCCAAATGAATCAAACTTCCTTTTAGACCAATGTTTTTAGCCTTTTATGACACAAAGACCTCTATGAAAATCTGATGAAAGCCATGGCCTTGCTTTCCTAAAAAATTCACATGTTAAATGCAATTTCAGGGGTTCCCAAAATTCAGTGTCCATCCATGAACAGCAGGTTAGGAAATTGTGTTTTGGATGCACTGAAAAGGCTATTTAAGAAAAAAATGCTATAATCACTTGTCTGAAAGGAGCCAATATATTTTTACATATTTTATTTCTGAGCCAGATCGCTAATAAGAAACACAAGGCAACAATACAAAAACTTAACCTATTTAGCATTTGTAAAGCCAAAATGGACCATACGAAGCACCCAGAACCTAGGAACAGGATATGTTTCATATTATCATACATGACCCTCAGCAAACCTTTGGCACACATCAGGAGATCCTTTCCAGCAACAAGATTTGCTTTAGGCAAATTTTGAAATCTGTGAAAATAATCCATGCCCCTCAGATTACTTACAGAATAACAAGACTTAAGATCTCTGGAAGAGGAGCCCTGGTAAATGGTGGCTTTTGCATTGGGGAAGTGTGCTGGGGCAAGAGAGAGTCTCTTCTATGTGTCACCCTGCCTGTGCCCCAGGAGGCTGACCTATATGGTTGACATCAAGGGTTTCCTGTCCTCTGGTTGAGTTGGACAACGAAAAGCAGGACAGAAGGTCAGTGGGAAGGAGAAGAATGAGGACAGAGTATTTATCCCAACTCAAGGTTCCCTGGAGTTGGCTGTCTCTCTGCAGGAGGTTATGGCTTCTCTCAAGGTCAACTCTACAGTAGGACTTGCCCCCTTAGTTCTAGTACCCACTCCCTCCCCTCATCCCTAACTGGACTGGTACTAACAGTCAGGTTACTGCATTAGCCCTTGGAGTCCCCCATACCTCCATGCTTTTGTATATGGTTTCACTGTGAATAAACCCTCCTGGAATAATCTTCCTTTTAATGCCATCTGTTCCCTTCAGAGCCCCTGACTAATTCACTCTTTTTCATACTCTGAATTATATACTATATGAATACAAAATAAATAAGTTTTTAATTTTTAAAAATATATGTTACCTCATGGTAAATATGTATCTGCAGGGCTTGGTGACTACCTGAGCCTACTGCATTAGGAGGTTATGGAAGGAGTCAAAGATTTAATGAGAAATCACCTGATTTCAGCAGTAAATTTCAGCAGTACTGCCAAGGTAGGTTGGGATAATGAAGGAGAAAGTGAGACCAACAACAACACAAAATGGAGGAAACAAACCAGGACAACAGTGTTGCCTCTACTCTCCCAAGGGCAGCCCAAAAACAGGAAGTACGAATCACTAACTCATGCACTTGGCAGGCAGGAGTACTGCTTTAATACAGGGTAGATGCACGGTGAGGGACAGTACCCCATGAGGAGTGTTTTTACATGTGGTTATGGAACCAGCCTCTCCCTTCTTGGCACACCACGGGCAGAGCCATTCAAAACCCACTGTGTCAGGGTTAGGCAGCCATTACCAACGTTCAACTGAAGGAGACTATGGTTCTGACATAAATGAGGCCCCAGGAGAAAAGATACTAAGAAGTCCGTCATTGTCAAGTTCTTTGACACTGGCAGTTAGAACACCTTGGGTAATACTTAATGTCTGCTCCTTAACACCACACCAGTACTCAAGAGAATGCAGGAAGTCACAGGTGTAAGAGCAGAGCCTTTTCTGATTATCATTAGTATTCCCCAGAAAAAGATTGACTATCCACATAAAGAGATAGATTTCACTATTCTTTGTGAACTCTTATAAAGTTCCAGGAACTTAACATTTATTTCATTTTCATCAGTATTATGGAAGATGATAGTACTAGTTTTTCATGTTTTAATAGTTCAAAGAACAAAATATATTTAAAAGTAAGTTTGCTCCCTTAAAAACACCAAAATCAATATGTTAAACTTTAAAAAGGTTTAGTGTCACTAAGGAAAACTGTATGGAGGCTCCTCAAAAAATTAAAAATAGACGGGATGCTTGGGTGGCTCAGTCGGTTAAGCATCTGCCTTCGGCTCAGGTCACAATCCCAGAGTCCTGGGATTGAGTCCCTCATCCGGCTCCCTGCTCAGCAGGGAGCCTGCTTCTCCCCCGCCTGCTGCTCTTCCTGTTTGTGCTCTCTCTCCCTCTCTTTCTCTCTCTCTCTGACAAATAAATAAAACCTTTTTAAAAAATGAAAAGTAGAAATAGCATTTGACTCAGTAATTCCAACTTGAGTATTTACCTTATTTGAATTGATATATGCAACCCTACGTTTAATGCAGCATTACTTACAACAGCCAAGGCATGAAAGCAACCTAAGTGTCCATCAATAGATGAATGGAAAAAGAAGATATGGTGTGTGTGTGTGTGTGTGTGTGTGTGTGTGTAACAGAGTATTAGCCATAAAAAAGCATGAAATCTTGCCATTTACAATATGGATGGACCTAGAGAGTATTACGCTAAATGAAAAAGTCACAGAAAAAGACAAATACCATATGATTTCACTTATGTAGAAATTTAAAAAAAACAAAGCAAACGAACAAACGAAACAGAAACAGACTCATAAATACAGAGAACTGGTAGTTGCCAGAGGAGGAAGGCAGGGAGATGGGGGAAAGAGATGAAGCGGATTAAGAAGTACAAACTTCCAGTTATAAAATAAATAAGTCAGAGGGATGAAAAGTGTAGCACAGGTAATACACTCTACATAATATTTTTAAAACTTTGCATGGGAACAGATGGTAACTATACTTACCATGGCGATCATTTCCTAATGTTATAATTGTTGCATTACTACATTGTATGCCTGGAACTAATACAATATTGTACGTCCACTGAACTTTGATATGAATAGATACATAGTAGAGCTAATGTGTCTTGTCCCTGGCTCAGTGCTACATTGCCTGAAGGGCTACATTTTTTCCCACCATATAAAAATGGAATGCTATGGAAGTTAATCATTTCTAGTTTAGTAGTTTACACATTTTTAATAGAGTTCAGAAAAAAAAAATCCATTAGGTATGACATTATCATGCTATATAGTATACCATGATATATATTTTGATATTATAACTAAGCTCAATCTTCTTTATATCAAAGAAGGCAATAGGGTTCATATGCTATCTATCAAAAGGCATGTGCACTGATACTACCTTTGTCCAAAGCTTTATGTAAACACTATTAGATCCTATCATTCCTTGCGAAGTAATTATGCAGTTTGCTTTCTAAGATTACTATGTAAGAATCAGAGATAGTTATTGCTAAGAAGGCATTATTCACTGCTAAGAAACCATTTAAATAACATTTGACCTCCAGGGGTTTTCATGTTCCAAGTTTGTGTGCCTGTAACAGGAAAACAGGAAGTGAACACACCATTGGGAGTCTTAAAAAGTGAGTTCAGTTGGAAAATCTTTTCGGAAAGAGTGCTTTCTTTCTTTACAATGAGCCTTATTGTCAATGCACGTTAGGAATAAGGAAAAAAAGTAATGCTTTGTATTTCTACCCAAATCCCATTAATATCACTTTATTCTATTAGATTTGGCTTCTCTTTTTAATATACACACATACCAGTGTTTTCCTGTTAGCGTGATTATGCTAATTTGATAGGATAGTCTGATGGGAAAAAAATCTAAATTACCTAATAGGATTTACTTATAAAATAGAAGGTCCCTCACAGAGGAGTTTATTAATGACACTGCTCCGTAACGAATTTCGATCATGTTTTAAGGGGGAAAAAAATGATACAAAAAGAGACTGTGGCATTTAGAACAAACTGAAAAAACAGGTAAAATGGTGGTGTGTGGGTGGTAATCTGGATCTTATATTTTTGGAGGACAAAAGGGAGGCAAAATTCTTTTTTGGGCTCATGATATCAATACTGTTTGGATAATCTACATATGAGTTATCACACAAATAAACATAATACACGGCGTTATTTCTTAAGTCCTTTCCAATAACACAGAGTAGCAAATACCAGCCCTGGACAACAGCCTTTGATTAAAGAGTCCAGTCTGGATACCTGAAATGAGAGGACCTAAGCACAAAATGAGCTTTTAGCCCCACGGAACCATCTCAGAGTCTTCGGGGAGATGGGAGAAAGTGGAAATATACGAGGTTTCTCCACGATATTCAGTATACTTGGAGGGAAAAAGTGTGGGAAAAAGACGCAGAGCAAACGTATTTTTATTTTTTATGTGTGAAAAAATTAGAAGAAACAAGAATATATACACCTCTAGGGTTGCATTTATAAAAACAATGAAAGGAAAAACAAAAGGAAAAAAAGCCAAAAATTAATAAAAATGATTACATATATGAGGAGAGGACGTGGAAACTGGCAGAGGGAACAAAGATATAAATGCAACTTCTCTGAGTATATACTTTATATATTTTATATACCTTTGAACACATAGATGCCATATTTCAAAAATTAAATAAAAAAGAAAATATGCTGGCCCTATTTGAAAACAAACTGAAACAAATAACCTACAGATGGATCAAACTGGTAACATAACTAAACAGAGAAAATAAGTAAATTCAGAGCATAGTACTTGGACTGTACTTCCTTAATTAAAATATTCTAAGACCCAAAGAAGATGTAAAGATATGAAGAAGAGATATAAAGATATCTTAAACATCAGTAAGCAGTTTTATGACTAGCAGGAAGTAACTTTGTTACTGTTTTTAGGAACTATGAATTTTAGCATAAGAAAAAAATACATTTATATAATACACCATAGGAAAACTATTGCTATTTCTAATTTAAAAATACCTCAGAATTTTTAAGTCTGTCCACTAAAAGGGCCTTGAAGCGAGACCCCAAGAGCAATAAACACATCACAGATTTTAGTCTTGAGAGCATTCTCCACTGTTGTAGGAGTGACTTGCTATTTTGTCCTGTTTGTATTAATATCATTTAAGCTATAATCTTTGTTGGGCAGGACGCTAGCCACCTGACAAGTAGGAAGACAGAAATATAATTAGAGAATGTTATATCCCCTGGGCACCTGCGTGGCTCAGTCGGTTAAGCGTCTGCCTTCAGCTCAGGTCATGATCCCAGGGTCCTGGGATTGAGCCCCACATCGGGCTCCCTGCTCAGTCGGGAGTCTGCTTCTCCCTCTCTCTCTGCTTCTCCCCCCTGCTAGTGCTTGAGTGCTCTCTCTCTCTCTCTCTCTCTGTGAAATAAAATCTTGAAAGAAAAAGAGAAAGAAAGAAAGAAAGAAAGAAAGAAAGAAAGAAAGAAAGAAAGAAAGAAAGAAAGAAAAAGGAAGGAAGGAAGGAAGGAAGGAAGGAAGGAAGGAAGGAAGGAAGAAAGAAAGAAAGAAAGAAAGAAAGAAAGAAAGAAAGAAAGAAAGAAAGAAAATAAATGTTATAGTCCCTGGCAAAAATCAAGAAGCTTTAGGAAAGTGACTTTCAAACTCTTAATTTGCATCAGGATCACTTACAGGCAGTTTAAAATACAGATGCCTAGGCTACACCCCAGCAAAGCAGACTTATTAGGCCTAGAATGGGACCCAGGACTCCACACTGCTACCAACCATGCCAGCTAATTCTGATGACAGTGATCAGAGAACACATTTGGAAAAACACAGCTTTAGGGAAAAGCATAATAGACATTCTCTAATTATACCATCCCTTCTGTATTTGTTACATATATGGAAAAGTAAGAAAGAGTTGACAGCGCTTGCCTTGGGGCACCTGGGTGGCTCAGTTGGCTAAGCGTCCAACTCTTGATTTCAGCTCAGGTCATGATCTCAGGGTCATGGGATCAAGCCCAAGTCAGGCTCCACACTCAGTGCAGGGTCTACTTTTCCATCACCCTCTGCTTATGAGAAAGGAAAGTGCACAACTACCAAATTCATTTAAATATATATATATATATATATATATATATATATATATATATATATATATAAAACTTTCTTCAAAAGTTTCTTCAAAACTTTCTTCAAAAATAAAAACTCAAGGGGCACCTGGGTGGTTCAGTCAGTTAAGCATCTGCCTTCAGCTCAAGTTACGATCCAGGGAACCTGGGATTGAGCCCTGGGTTGGGCTCCCTGCTCAATGGGGAGTCTGCTTCTCCATCTCCCTCTCTCTGCCTTCCACTCAAGCTCTCTCTTGCTGTCTAAGTAAAATCTTTAAAAAAATGAAACAAAAATTATTAAAAAAAGAAAAACTCAAAGGGAAAATCGAATACTTCCGCTCCACCACACAAATTTCACCAGTGCAAAATGAAGCACAGATTTTTAGATTACTAATAATAAAAAAAAAATAATGCCTGAGAATACTAAACTTCAGAATTTGCTGGGACATGGTGCTTGCAGAAAAATCCAAGCTGCCTGGCTTCAGAAGTCAAGCTTTTAATATTTCCTGGGCTTTGCTTTGCTTTGGTAGGAAGACATTTAATGTACTGAGATGAAAAGTGATGGTTGGAGGTCCGGTTCCATTTCCTCCTCCAGTTTCATCATGCGGCTGTTTTATTTGATCCAACTATATTCCTTTTACCACACAGCTTCTCTGAACCTCTTTTCTGAAACCAAATGCTTGCAGTTATGCATGCCTGTGATGATGGATTCCACATGTACAATGAAGGGTGTCAGGGATGGTGGAGACAGCCTAGTTACATGGACAGAGTCAGAATCTACAGTTGCTTTACTCTGCTGATATTACATAATACAGAAATTATTTAGGCATTTTATTACGCTCTTTCTACCTCTTTAAAAACAGGACAAGATTTACCTACTTCGTGGTTCCTCAATGTTTAAGTACTTCACAATGCCTTCCTTCGTCTGCTCAGGCTGCTATAACAAAGCACCAAGACTGGGTGGCTTAAACAACGCACATCTATTTTCCAGTTTTGGAGACTGAGAAGTTCAAGATCAAGGTACCCACAGATTTGGTGTCTGGTGAAAACAACTCTTCCTGGCTGGCAGATGGGCACTTTCT
Organism: Ursus arctos; assembly: GCF_023065955.2. Taxonomy (NCBI): domain Eukaryota; kingdom Metazoa; phylum Chordata; class Mammalia; order Carnivora; family Ursidae; genus Ursus; species Ursus arctos. The sequence continues at coordinate 29,701,517 of NW_026622985.1, read as the reverse complement.
TGCCGTATCTTCATGTGGCAGAGAGAGAGATCTCTGGTTTCTTCCCCCTGTTATGAGGGCACCAATCCCATCATAGGAGCCCTACCCTCATGACCTCATCTAAACCTTATTACCCTCCAAAGGCGCAACCTCCTATCACTACCACATTGAAGGTTAAGGCTTCAACATATGAATTTGGGAAGACTCAGACATTCAGTCTATAACATCAATACCCAGAAAACATTTATTAGGGTTCAAATCAACTCAACCCTAACTCCTTCTGAGATAGTTTTTAAAGTTCTTTTGATCCTCAGAAGAATGGTATATTCTATACCCACAATTCATTTCTTTTTCTTTTAATTAAATCCTTGGTACTTTATTTAAAAGGAGAGGAAAAGACTGTCACAGTGTATGTTAAACTACTGGATGAGATTTCTACCCAGTCCAATGATCGCTGCATAAACCAGAACATACATAGTCATGGCTCTGTATCAGAATCACCTGGGCAACTCTACACATCTACAGACTCCCAGGTCTTCCCCACCTGAATTAGAATCCCTGCGGGTGGTACTTGGACTGGGAATCATTTCACCTAATGTCTACACCAAGCCTTAGCCTCCCCCACTGCAGGGGACAATGATGGTTTTGTCTTTCCAAAACGATACTCTGTTTCTCTGGGGGAACTTGTTACTCCCTCCCACAATCACATGCCAATCACAGTGCCCCACACCTTGCTAGCCCCGTGGGGAGGCACAAAGAAGTCACTGATTCAAGAATTCTTTGGCCTCTTGGGCCCTAGAACCCCACACTGCCTGCAATCACTTTTTTTATAAAGAGGCTATTTTCAGAAACAGAGAATGAAACTGACATAGAGAAATAGAGATGGAAAAAGAAAGAAATCAAGGAACAGCCACGAAGCTGTTCAAATCCCTGATCCAGGTGACCCTCAGGCTAGCTCCAACCTGCTCATCTTCAATAGTTTGTTACTTGAGCCAACAAATTCCTTCTACCCAAGCCATGACCAGTTAAAATCAGGGTGTCTGTCACCTGCAACCAAAAGAGTCTTAAACCAAATTCATAAATGTACAAATCAGACTAGAAATCTCCTATAATTTCACCTGAAACACATTTGAAATTAGGCTAGTTTCTGGCACCCTCTAGCCAGTGTCCTATGATGTGTCTTCTCATTGTTCCCCTATGTGATCTGTCCCAAGTGAAATGCAGCCAGAAGCAGGTTTACCCTGGACCTAAGCGTCCCTTCCAAGCACAATTCCCTTTCAAGTACTGCAAGAGACTCTCGCAGTATGTTCGCATGGTCTTACATTTTTCTGTACTTGCAAAAGATATTTAACCACAATGGGTTGGAATAGCTGTGGGCATTTTGGCAGTTAGATAAAGGGAAAGTAAAGTTGGAGAAATACTTATGTGGTTCACATCACTTTTGTGTATAGCTAAGTTACTACTAGACTTAGTGGTATAGGAATGGCAACCAGATACACTCCTACAAGCCCACTGCACCAACTTAACCACTAACATGACAAGAAGGTGCACGGCCAAAGTCCTATCACCACAGGGCTGTGCCTTCTGCTCCCTGACACTGAAGGACACAGGTAGTGGAGATGACAAGCTTGAAATAAAGCTAATCTGTCCAAGATTTTCCCAGCCACCAGATGCCTGAAATTATAAGCAGAGGATTCCATCATCACTGATGCCTAGCCAAAATTCAAAGCGCTCACCTGTCAGGAATATATTCAATATAAATACACTATATCGGGGTTTTTTTCTTTTTAAATGGGAATGGCACATTTTATAAAGTTTGACTACACCATTTTGACTGCAATTTAAAAAGACATTTCAATAAAACAAGTGAAAAATCATGATGCCTGATTTGGATATATACAAACAATACCTTCTTTTGTCATTTTTAAATTTATTAAGTAACGAAAAGGAAACTCAGATATAAAAAAAAATCAATGAATCAGCAGCAAAAGTGACAAAGAACAGTCATGTAACCAATTTAAATTGTTTTGACACTGAGAAACAAATGTTATAATTTTTTTCAGATTGTACCAAAAGCAGCAATCCATCAAAAAGAAATAAAAATAATGAATAGGCTCTTGGGCTGTTTAAAAATTTAATACAAAGAGGACTTAATCATATAATCATACTAGAAAAAGACTTAAATCTCTTACTAATTTGACATGAAATCGTGGTATCAGTAAAGGTAATGCAAAGCTCACAGTGTGCCACTGAATGAGGACACTGATGGCAAACCACTTAATGAGGGTTATTAATGCAGAGTATTTAAGATGAGTCACCGTCCCTCCAAAATTTGAACTGCCATAAAATCTTACAGCACATTATGATAGAAATTTTCCTAAATTTTTCCAAAAATCCCCCCAAATTTACAAGGCATTATTAACAACAAAATGAAATGCTGGAAGTAATTTCTCTAAACTATCCATAATTGAAACTAAATTTCAATCAACTATACTACTGGAAAGACTGAATTATCTCCATCTCTCTCTACAGAAAATTGTATTTTAAAATGATGATCATATTAAGAGAGGTAATTAGAAAGTATGCAGCCAAAATATGGCTGACTAAAATAAAGTATTAAAGTGGTTTGCTGGGGAATTCACTTTTTAAATGTTATTTTTCTGGATTTTATGATGTTATATTTGCTAGCTTTTTTAAAATGTATAATTTTCTTTTCTCATCCTATATAAATATTCACACCCATACCTAACTCTGTATTTATGAATTTGTATTTTTTTTCTTTAAAAGGGCCCACAAAATCATACCTACCCTTCCAGGACTTACAGAACCAAGAACCAACCATGGATGACTGAGCCCTATATCATATTAATAAAATCACTTCCACATGAAGTCAATATTAGTCAAATGTGCTTAACATGGGGCGCCGGGGTGTCTCAGTCAGTTAATTGTCTGTCTTCAGTTCAGGTCAGGATATCAGGGTCCTGGGATCGAGCCCCACGTTGGGCTCCCTGCTCAGCAAGGAGTCTGCTTCTTCCTCTCCCTCTGCCCTCCCCTCTGCTCATGCTGTCTCTCTCTCTCAAATAAATAAATAAAAAATCCTTGAAAAAAAAAAATGGTTAACATGGCAGATTTAGCGTCCCTCTCTGCCTGATCCCTTCACCCACACACCCCCCGCATCTGCATATAATAGGAATTCAATGGCAACTATGAGGTCATGTCCATCTAATCCTAGAACCAAGATCTAAGCCTGTTAGCCAGTGTACTGATACAAACATTCCATAAGAACAAGTTGGGTCTGAAAAGAGTTCTATTCTAGTGCCTTAAAGCTGCAATTGTTTGAAAGCACTTGATCCCACGGCAATGGTGACAGCATTGGGCCTGCAGCCTCCAAAATCTGCCTTCTCAACAGGAACTGTCTGTTCATCCAGACAGCTTCTACCACCCCTGCAAGGCCCCAAATGCCCCCCACATTCCCAGGCTCTGACATTAAGAAGATAGCCACAGTGTATTCCTATAGGTTAAAGAGCTGCCCTCTTCCTATCTCCTTCCTCCATGCCCAGTTACCTTGACACATGGTCATCAACAACTTCTTGGCTAACATCAAATTATCATTCAATCTGAGCCCATTATTCATAATCCCCAAAGCTTTGAACTGTACCCTCCTGGTTAAGGACTTTCATTGAAGATGGGAATGACCCACCCAAATAGAGATTTGGCTTTCTCACCAGAGTGATTTTCTGCTCTGACCTTTCCTTAGAACATGCTGATTCCCTTCCCAGCAACCAGCTCAGTCTCCTATCCTTATAATATATAAATTTAATAGGAAGTGTGAGGTGAACGGAGAATACAATTTTTGTTTTATACTAATATAGCATAAAATTCTCACATTCAGTGTTGGATTATCCAAAAGTCAAACTACACTGGTGCTTAGGACTCTAGAAAATCAAGACCTTACCCAACAAAAATATGAGAAAAAAGATTAACTAAAAAGCATCCAAGTTACTAATTTCAGAGGCAGAATTTCATTGTTTAAGAGCATAAACTCTGGCACCAAACTGCCTCATTTTGAATTTCAGTTCTACCACAAACTCTATAGATGGCCGTACGCATTTACTTAATCTCTCTGGGCCAGGGTTGACCGTTGTGAGTTTTGAATACAATTACGCGTGTGAAGTGCTCACTCGGCATGCTGTAAGTGGTAAGTGCTTTTTCATCGTTTAGAAAACTAGAATTTTGTGGGATTTCCTTACCTTATTTTATAGCTCAGTGTTTTTACTTTGGGTTTTGTTTTGCTGTCTTTTAGCTCAGAGCTCCCTTTTCTTAAGGAACAAGATTTTTCTACATGTGGAGACTAATCCGTTCTCTATTCACTCCCCAAATTTGAAATAGCCAAATATTTTAGAATATCTTAATTTGGGCATGCAACTCTGTCTTTTGGAAAAATTTTAAAAATGATTCTCAGGATATATCTAATGTGAGGGAACAACCCAAATGAACACCGTGTGTTCTAACTCCTAACAAGTTGTCCCTAATACTTGAGTCTCGGGAGGACCGCCACCCATCCGTCTGATTGCCAGGGAAAGCCCCACCTCTAATGTTGAGCCGCTGTAGATCCTTAGGCAAGTTATTTAACTTTTCTGAGCCTGAGTTTCTCCATACATAAAAAAGAACTATCATGAGGTTCAAATGAGATAATGAATATAAAGTTTCTGGAACAAAGAAGACCATTTTAAATTGTCAATTTCTTTCAGAGTTAATACTTGTTTAACTTTCTGCCTCTCTAAGTCTCCTTAAATTTGTTTATCCCAGATCACTAAAGACTTCCCGTTCTCCGCAGCATGCCTCCTGCAGCTGTCTGCCTTTCCCCAACAAAATTTTATTTGAGTTTTCATAATTTTTCCTGTTTCACCTCTTTTCATTTTGACCCCACGGAGTCACTGAAAATCCACATCAGTTTCACAATTTGTGCAGCTACTTTTCTGGCAATAACATGTACACTTCTGACAAAGGATTGCTTGTTCTAACTAAAGGTTCCAACACTTCACAAATTACATCCTCCTCTTATTTCAGCCAAGGATGAGCTTTCCTAATCCTATTCCTTTGGGCTGAGCCCAACCTCTTTAAAAATGAATTGTTTCTTGGGTTAGGATCAAGAAGGAAGTAAAAAAAGTCTCATAAAATGGCCATCCAATGGGGTAGAGGCTCTTATCTCTAGGTATGATGCTTGTCATCCAAGTTGCATTGAAGGAGGGAGTTCTGCCTTACCCACATCATTGCACTCCTCTGTCCTCAATACATTTCTGGTCTTTTTCCTCTCTGGTTCATTACATAAAACCTCCCTTTGTTTTTTGGGTTTTTTTAAATAATTTTTTATTATGTTATGTTAGTCACCATACGATATATCCTTAGTTTTTGATGTAGTGCTCTATGATTCATTATTTATGTATAACACCCAGGGCACCATACAATATGTGCCCTCCTTAATACCCATCACCAGCCTATCCCAGTCCCCCACCCCTCTCCCCTCTGAAGCCCTTAGTTTGTTTCCCAGAGTCCATAGTCTCCCTTTGAAATCTGGTTTGTTGTTGACTTTTATGAATGCCCATCAATTCTTTCTCAACTTTCCTTTTAAGCCATTAAATATTCTCCTCATAGAGAAGAAAATAACAGTATCTTGTTCAGTGGCAAGTTGTTCTCCTGACATAGTATACCCTGAAGTTGGTAAGTGTGCCCTGGAATCCTTTGCAGGAAAGAGCCTTCCCACACTGGAGACATGCACTTTGGGAGAGATCAGTTCCACTCCCCACTCCAGGGGTAGATCGAGACTGGCCTCAGCCACTGGATATGTCGTATTTCCTGCTTATGGTGCCTCGTTCAGAGATGGGCACATGACTCAGTTAAAGCTGGTGGGAGACAGTGAGACTCACTGGGACAGAGGCAGGAAGTCCTCCCTACTGGACCGAACTTGAAGGCACAGCAGCTATCATGACCAGAGAAATACATTGAATTAAACTCACGATGGAGAGAAGCAGAGCTGAGATGGCCAGCAAGCGAGCCCTGAGACAAATCCAGGCCTGCGCTGGTGTTCAATAAATCCCTCTTCCCTTTGCAGAGTTGAGTTAAATTTTTGTCATTTGCAAATGAAAGATTCCCAACTGATACACATCATATTTGATAAGGTGGCAACATTTGTAACATAAGCTCTTCACAAAAACACTCTCAGATCAAGCAGAACAAGAACACTCATCATTTTAAGGAAGCTTACCTCCAGAGAGATTATACAGCATAGTCGAGATGACATAACTAGAACATTACAAAGCTTCAGCTCAAACCTGGGTCTTCTGAGTCCCTACTCTGCCATAGTTTTTACTTTTCTACAAACATAACTACAGAAACTTCCAATGTGTTTGTTCCTGCTTATCTCACCTTGCTAGTTCTTCACCCAAGTGTTAGATCCCAAAAGACTCACCTGTTGGTAATGAAGAGAATCACAGACATGGTTAGGCAACACAGGGGAACAATGGGGAAATGATCACTGTCTTCTATGCTATAAGCCTGGCTTTGAAAATACAAGGTTACTAAGTGGCAGCACATAGTGCACCATACGTCAATTCTACCCTTAAAATTCAAAATGCTATCTCCCTCAACCCCCACCCCTGGCTTTGGACTGAGCAGCAGACTCCCCAGGTATAAACACAAGCCTATAAGATCAGGAAATCAGAACCTTGGTCCCCTGTCTAAATGGATAGGGAAAAACTAGATCTTTAAACAAGAGAGAATTATTCATTCTTAAACATCTTTGCCTTTGAGTTTTCAATGTCTTTCATGCATATGTTTCTATACCTTCTGGCTGAAAGAAAAGCAGGACCCAGAGTATAAAGTGTCTTCTTTAGCAACTGATGAATCCCTGAACTCTACCTCTGAAACTAATAGTACACTACATGTTAATTAGTTGAATTTAAATAAAATAAAATTTAAAAAATAAAATAAAGTGTCTTCTTTGGATTATAGCATGTAAAACCTAACCAATCTCAATTTTTCTGAGCCCCAAAATGATAGAAGCAATTCCAAGATAATACAATCGTACTGCCTGACCTGGAATTTTGTCTACGAAACAAAGATAAATAATAAATGGCAAACAAAAGAGATGGTGAGTGACCTTCCTCAAGACCAAGGTTAAAAACAAAACCTAGTTCTCTTCTCATTTTACTTCTTAACTTCCCAAAATATCACAGTTAATTAAAACCAAATTTATCCTTACTGAAAGAAATACGAAAGAAGTATTTCCTAGGCTTTAGTCTAAATGAATAAATATTCAAATAATCGTATTCAGTATAGGCATCGATCTCAAAGCTTCATTTGCAAAGTAACATTTTTGTTATAGAATCCATGTTATGTAACATAGAATTTATTTTGTTGAATCATAAAGTTGGTCGTTAGCCAAGATTTTAAAAATTTTGTCATAATAAATCATGCTAAACTAGAATATTTTCTTTGTGGATATAAAAACAAAATAACAGGAACAGAATGAAAACATTAGGAAAATCTTTAGTCTTTGATATTTATTTTTCAAAGTAATGCACAATAGCGAATATGCATGCCTATTCCAGTTTTTTTTATCCCCTGTGACAATCATAAAATAGAAAATGACAAGATTATTTTAGTAACAATTTGAAACAAATTCCTATTCAGACACTTATTACAGCTGTGTTTCTTGTGTCTTAGCTAAAATACTTCACTTGAAAACTACACTGTGATTTGCTGTTCTAATTGATGCATATTTTTATCTCTCTGTACAGTTGCTTTCTGTCAACACTTTACTACATAGAGAAAACAGAGACCAAAACATCGAGGAGGAGTTTAAAGAAAATCAGTAGGGGAGCTGTTTACTTCTCAAAAGAGAATATTTTATAGAAGGAGAACAACAAGCTGGATATCTAAACTTAACAACATCAAATGTTATGAAATATTCCAGTGTTGAAAAAGTATATTATTATTTCTGGCACTCGATAATGACTGTTAAATTGATAAATGGCGTCATTTTGAGAGATGGCAATTTATGGCAAATAATTTTTAAGAAAGAATTCATCTAAGAATTAAATACTCAAGAGACTCTACCCTTAAGGTTTAACCAATTAAAGATCCTAAAATACTGGAAATCGGTAATCCTATATAACTGATACCTTAAGTACAAATTAATTTTGGTAGTAGGACAAGCATTATAAATTGCCCTGTAGTTTCCAAATGTTTTAAATATTTCAAAAAGCACTTGTAAATCTATAATTATGAATTAAAAACAATTATTTTAACAAGGTAGGACAGAAGGCTAGTGTTTAAATCCCAGGTCTCCTTCCAAAGAGATGCTTCTTTGATGAATAGAGAATGCAGACTTTGAAGTCAGAACCAAGTTCAAATTCCAGTTCCGCAATGACTAGCCATGTAACCCTGAGCAAATTAAATTACACATGTCTCTCTGTGTATGTGTGGGTGTGTGTGTGTGCGTGTGTTGTGGCTATGTAAAATTAATAGTATAATGTTTGATAAACATTATTATCTTCCATCCTTTCTGTTCTTATCTGTTATATTCAAGCCTCCTTCTGAAACTTTAAAAATGATTTTATCTTGAAAATCCCTTTTAGTTCTCTAAGTATGAATCTGAAAAACACATTTCCCTGTTCTCAATTACTGAGTGTTACATATGTACCATTCCATAACATTTTAAAATATAATATAAATATAAATGCTTTTTAAAATATCTTTCACAGTAACTTTTTACTATAACTCCACAATCTCTTCAACAACCCCAAGGCCAGCTGTATTTTAGAACTGAGAAATTTTTTTTTTAATTTTAGAAATGTAACAATGTGCATATATTGCCTAATTCTCCCACCAGGATCAAGGACAGCAAGCTATAATCAAACATACTGATATTTCTGCACCAAATGATAGTCACACTATAAGTAGGATAAATAAAGACTATTAAATAATTTAATGCATTGGGCAGGCACAGTTCTCTCGAGGATCCCCCAAGATTCCCATTCTCTGGTCAATCAGATGCTAATCTAGGTCATGAAGAGACCTTGCAGATGGAACTAAGGTTACTAATCAGCTGACTTTAAAACACAGAGATTATCCTAAATTATCTGGGTAGCCCCAGTGTAATCACAGGAGGGAGCCCTTAAGAGCAGAAGAGGAAGACAGAAGAGTCGGTCAGAGAGAGATGATAGAAGACAATGGCAGAGAAAAGATGAGGCAGAAAGGGGAGGTCAGCGTGATTCAAAGGCTGAGAAGCACTTGGCTGGCCATTGCTGCTTCTGCAGCTGGTGGAAGGGGCCACTAACCAAGGAACGTGGGCAGCCTGTAGAAGGACAACCCATGGCCACTGCCCAGCAAGGAAGTGGGACCTTAGTCCTACAAACTCAAAACACTGAATTTCGCCAACAATCTAAAAATACTTGGAAGTACACGCTTCCCAGAGCATTGAGGAAGGAGCACAGTCTGGATGACACGTTGACTGAGGCCTGTGGGACTGGGCAGGGGATCCAGGTGGGCCAAGCGGTACCTGCACATCTCACAGAAGCTGAGATAATCAATTTGTACTGTTTCGAGCTGCTGTATTTGGGGTAATTTGTTACGGCAGCAACACAAAACTCACATGTGTGTGTTCAAGTGAAGTCTTATATGCTAAATGAGTTACTGCAAATTTGCAAAACCTTTCTGTGTTCAGAGTTGTGGACTTTCAGAACGGCCCATGAGGATTCAGAACTCTTTATTTCTGTTATTTAAATATGTTCAGTGAGTTAACCAAGTCAAAGAATACTAATAAGGCTTGGAACTTTCACTAAAACCTGGTTAGTTAGACAGCGGTGGGGAGGGGCAGAGGGAGAGAAAGTCTCAAGCCGACTGCCTACTGAGCACAGAGCCTGACGTGCGGCTCAATCTCAGGACCCTGAGATCATGACCTGAGCCAAAACCAAGAGGTAGACACTTAACTGACTACACCACCCAGCTATCCCATTGTTATTCATCTTCTAAAAAAAAAAACAAAAGCAAAAAACCCTCTAACAGTAATCTCAGCTCCTAACTCCGTTTTATCCTAAAGTTTTCAAAGTTAGCCAGTCCTTTCAAGACAGGTGACCTCATACCAAGTCTATAAAAGAAAGTGCCTCTGTTAGCTAACAATACTTAAACATTCACAGAGCACCTGACGTGCCAGTCATTGTTCTGGGGTCTTGGTATGCATTAACCCATGTAATCTGCCAATCACCCGAGAGAAAATACTATTACCATCCCTGTTTTACAGATGGAGAAACCCAGGCACTGAGCAGTTAACTGACTTGCCCAAGACCACACAGCTAGGAACTGGCATAGACTTTAAACCCAGGCAGTCTAGCTACAAAGTCTATGCTGCTCACCATTTGACCATATTGCCTCTTTGTTGGCATAGGTACCATTTAATCAAACATCTACAACAGGCACAACAAATAATAGCACCTGCTACTCCAGAATTTATAGGCTGAATCTTTTTCTATACAAACTTGTGCACTGATCCCTCAAGTCCTTCAGGAAACACAGTACATTATTAGCCAGCCAACCAGCCCCCATCTGCTACCCAGGGTTTCCCACTATGCTACCTTGTCTCTCCTATTACATTGTGAACTTCTGGAATGTCCTGTCTACTCCTGGATCTAAAATCCCAAATAATCTGGTCTCATGGCCATGTTCCTATTACTGCAAAGTAAACTCCTGGTGACTGACTGAGTGGCCAAATCACCATTTTCCAGCTCAATATAATACCTCAGGTCAGAGCAAGCTACACGGGGCCCGGTAAGGAGTCTTCTTCAAACTAATCTGTAATAGCCAAGCTTGTTAAAAAAAAAAAAAAAAAAAAAGACAATAACAACAACAAAACTGGTCACAGTTTTCAACAGGACTTATCCAGAAGACATTACTTATTTTTCTTACAATATGAGTGAAAATAGTTTGTTAATTACTGAGAAACTTCACCAAAAAATTTCCTCTTGGGATACATGTAAGGGGGTAAGTGGCGCTAAGTATGGAGTTGGACTGGGTCTGGACTATATCAAGATCATGAGAAAAAATTAATGGCATGAGGTGAATGTCAGAGGTGAAAAAAAAACAAACACTAGATCAGCAGTTCTCAAACTTGAATGCACATCCAAATCACCCAGAGGGCTTGTTAGAACAGTTTCCTGGGTCCCACCCACCAGAAGTTCTGATTCAGTAGATCTGGGTGAGGACCCTGAATGTTCCTTTCTAACAACTTCCTAGATGTTATGGATGCTGTTGGTCCAGGGATCACACTGAGAAGTCACTGAACTTGTTGGTCTGGGGTGGAACCCAGGTACTGGTAGTTTTTCAAACTCCCCAGGTAATTGTAACATGCAGCAAGAGCTGAGATCACTGAGCTTTGGAAAACTGTTAATGAGGAAGACAGTAATGCAGAAACTAATGTCGCATAGCTGGGGTAAACTTGGAGGTAAGATGTCCTTGGGAGGGTGGGTTTGCAGGCTAGGTTATGACCTGTGTGAGAAGTGCCCTTTTGGACATCAAAAGGAGAGAGCTCTTCTGGACATTTCCCAGTAGCAGTCAACAGCGTACATGAGGGAAAACCTGAAGCCTCTCCATCCGGACCCTGTGATTCCTAAAATCATTTCTGCAGAGGAAGGAATAAATCCACATCTGTTATTTCTCTAAAATCCTTTGGTATTCATATCCACAGCCATGTGTTACTAGTTAACTAAAAGGCCTTTAAAAACCCACTGCCAAAGGGCTGCTTCAGAACCCTGTAACCACTTAGGCTTTGAAGACTTATCTATGCACATGGTAATTTTTAATTAGCAAGTTTGTGTGATTATGCACTTTAAACGCAGGGTAGGTAGCAAAGTGAGAACTGGCATTTTCTGTGACATCTACTGGGCTTTGTTTTCTGCTACAATCTGAGCCACAAGCTTTAGATGAGGAACCAGAATGGGATCAGAGTCAGAAAAAGATATTTTTTTAAGAAGAGATATGAGTTAGATCCACCTCAATATTAGATACAGAGAGGCAGAAAGTAATGGGGCCAAAAGATTAACCAAGTGGCAAGAGATACGTGATCTCCACAAAGTCCGGCTGAAGAATAACAATCAACCGCCTTCACTGTGAAATTCACTTTAATTAATAAAAAACTACTCACATAATTTTTGTAAAAAAGAGGAGTTTTTTTTAATAACATGTTATTGTATATCAGAAAACTTAGAAGCTTCCACTATTAAAATGGTTTTTTGTTCTTCCTCTAAAGATTATTGTGCAAGTGTTTGGAATCCCTCAGTGAGGTCTGGTGTAAATCAGGGTTCATGGGTTCTAACTATCCTTTGAATTGGCCAGTTCTGTGCATATCGTGCTTTCTGTGCAGTAAAATCTAAGAGATATTACAGTGCTCAAAATCGTTCCGTCTTCCTAGCTGGCCTGAAATACCAAATTTTAGAGTCAATCCTTTGAGTAACCCCAAAGAGGCAGGAACACCTCTAAAAAGTCACAGGCACGGACCAAGAAAGGGACCAGAACCAGCCAACACATAATCATGGACTAATTTATTGGTGAACAGGTGATTAATAGGACCAAGGTAGCTGGATGACCGCCCAACAGGGGCAGGACCTATTGCATGTGACTGGTATGGTAGCGGAAGGGGCAAAGCAAGGCTGTAAAGGCCTGGGGCATCCTGACTTCCCTACAGAGGGAAGCTACTGGTTCAGGTGGGGTGCAGAGCCTACAGCTGGAGAGCTAAATTTCACAGCATGGCTAGACCTATCCTTGGGCAACCTGACATTCAATACTTCTAATCTGATTATTCAGCTACTTAGGTAAAAGTTACTAAAATGATAAAAAATTAAAGCAATTTATTACAAGGTCTCAGTGAATATGAATAATAAGATATACATGGGATTACCAAAACCAATGAATAAAATTCAGTAAGGATTCCTAGGTTTTACTGCCATGTGACGTATTACTTTTTGATAAAGGGAGCTCCTCTTAGATCAAGTATAAAAGGGTGTGCGTTTAGATCGGAGGATTCTCATTTCAGCAAGTCTGTGGAATGAACTCAACAACAGTACTACAATAGCACTACAATCTATTCTTTGAAGGTCACCTTCAACAAAGAATTCTTTGGCAGACCCTGATGGCTATCTCTCAAAAATCTACCCCATATGCCACTGGCTAACAGAACCCCGAATGGTTCAGATATCCTACCTTCTCCCATATGACGGGGGGCAAGATGAACTCACCCTACCTCTGGGGTGATCCTGATTAGTATCAACTAATCACAGAAATACCTTTACCTTTGCCAAAGACTGGGTTAGCAAAAAGTTTGGACCAATTCTGGCCAAGACGACTTTGGAAGTTTCAGTTAAGGGGTTTTCTGGTTCCCTACAGTGAGAAAGAGGATGAGGTAGTCTTTTTGTCTTTTCTGTTCTTGAGAATAATGGCAAAACAGCAAAGCTAGAGTCGCAGAGGTTGGGGCTGCCCAGCCTTTGGATTTATAATTATGCGAGATAATCTTCTACTATTCAAGACTCTTTGACTTTTTTTCTTTCACTTTCAGCCCAAAGCATCCTAACTAATTCATTATCAATATGTGCCATCAGAAAACAGTTTCATAGTACCATAAGTAAAATCATCACCTATGGTAGACCTAAAAAGTAATACGACCTATGGGAATCAGGAATTATTCTGAAAATCAAAACCACTAATACAAGAGAACTTCTTATTAAGTTAGCTCAAAACATACCAGGGTTTTGTTTTCATGATTAATCAAATTTCCATACCACTATCAAAGTTTTCTTTCACAGTACTGACTTTCAGACTCAATCATGTAAAAACCTGACAGTCCTCCACTACCAGTCAGATCAAGTCCACAGTCCTTAGTGTAGCAAATTCGACCTCACTTAGTTAAGCCCCATCTGACAAAGCAGCTTGGCTTCCTAGCCCTTCTTGGCTCCCTGAGCTTGATGCAACTCTCCCCAGAGGACTTTGACATCACCATACCATTGTTCGCCTCCTCTCTCCTTTACATAATCCCTGTCCTCGAAAAATATTGCATAGCTTAAAACTCATGAAAAAAATATCCTTTTTCTGTGAAGTTTTCCCAGAAGCCCTTTCTGGGTAAGACTGTTCATTCTCTCCCGGGGTTGACATCACTAGAAATGGCTTTGATCATCCTGCACTGTATGTCACTGGATAGGTCTCTGTTTCCTCCACTTGGTCAAAGGTACCTTGAACAATAAGATCATTTCTCTGATCTGAGTTAAAACTGATTAGGGTATACAGATCTCTAATCAAATCTCTTTTGGTTGGAAGAGAAAAAGACATTAAGATTTTCACTTTGGGTCGGGAAACAAATGTAGTTCCTTATTAATTGACTGTTTCAACCTTGGGGATACTAAGAACTTAGCCCCTTAGAACACCAATGTTTCTTCAAAATTCTATCACTTCAACCCCCCCCATATGATTAACTACCATGACATTCTGAAAAAGCTGTATCTGAGATCCTTTATTTTGCTTAATTATTATGTAAGGTAGTCCTCCCCAAAAACATGCAATTGAAATGCTTTTGTCATACACTCTGTGTTGGTTCAACATTTGATTAAAAATAAGAATAAGTGATAGCTGTCAGTCTTCGGCTTTTTTACGTAATACGATGATGATGACATACAATTGAAATAGCAAAATGAAGACAAGTATCAGTCCATAAACCAGTCACCATAAAAAAAAAAAGAAAGAAACCTGTTCTAAAGTTAAAAGTGAACCTGGTTGTCCCATAGGTAAGAAAGATTTCTTGTTGTCCCAGGAGGCAAAGAAGCCCTTAAAATTTAATGGGGTCATGTCAAAAGGACATAGGAGCCAAAATGAAAAGGCTCCCACCAGCCAACTTTGGGATAATTTGAGCATCATGAAGAATAATTAACTGTAACTGAATGTAAACACTGCATAAATAAAAATCCACACATCCATCCTACATTCAATTTTTTTTAAAAGAGAGAGATGTACCTTTGTGTTTAGGGATGCATAAAGAGGTGATAAAACTATAAAGAAAATCACTGAAATGATTATCAGAAAAGTCAGGGTGGCTGTTTCCAGTGGTGGGGAAGGAGAGAGTATATGCTATTGGTTTAGGGAACACCGGTAATATTCCATACCTGGGTAGTGGTTAAACTGGTATTCTTTATAATATTTTTAAATTGTTCATATATGTTATTTGGACTATTCTAGTATGTGTATTACATTTCAATATTAAAAGCACTTAAAGAAAATAAAAGTTTTAATCTGTCACAATGTAAAAACATGAAACTAGCCAACAAGGGTTGGTGTCTGCAGACAAATTACCAATAAATATCTCCAGCAAACGATATCCTTCTGTTCAATAAAGTTCTGTCACACTACCGTTGTCACTGTCCACACCTGTGTCATGCCCTTTCATACGCTGTCCATCACTGTCTGCATCCACACCCAGTCTCATCTGTCATGTTCTTGAGGCCAGGGTCCTTACCTTCTCATTTCTCTATCCACAGATCTAACAGTGTCCAACATGCACTGAGTGTTCTATAAATGCTGAATGGACATATGAGTGAATGAATAAATAAGTGAATAAATGAGAAAACTGTATAAAACAAATTCTCTTCTGATACTTTCAAGCTTCAAGTCACACATACAAATAATAATCAATACCAATGCATTGATTGGAATAGCAAGTTCATTTTTTTAAAATGATGTATTATCTCTGACAATGATGTTAATAATAGCAGCAAAGAAAAATAAATGTAATTAGTTTTCCATTAACCAGGAAATAGCATGTAAAGGGAAGTAATACTATATTTAAATACACTGATACATAAAACATAAAAGTCTGATTGGGGGGGGGTTCTTTTTTTTTTAAGATTTTACTTATTTATTTGAGAGAGAGAGATAGTGAGAGCACGAGCAGGATGAAGGGCAGAGTGAGAAGCAGACTCCCTGCTGAGCAACGGGGAGCCCGATTCAGGACTTGACACGGGTCTCCAGGATCGTGACCTGAGCCCAAGGCAGAAGCTTAACTGACTGAGCCACCCAGGTGCCCCTTGGGTTCTGTTTCTGAAGAGATTTCAGGATCTTTGAGTGCTCCAGGCCAAACATAGGATTAAGGATTATCACCATACAATGTTATAAACTGTTTAAAGATTGTGCCCAGGGGCGCCTGGGTGGCTCAGTCGGTTAAGTGTCTGCCTTCTGCTCAGGTCATGATCCCAGGGTCCTGGGATCGAGCCCCACATCAGGCTCCCTGTGTTTCTCCCTCTCCCTCTCCCTGTGGCTTCCCCTGCTTGTGCTCTCTCTCTCTCTGTCAAATAAATAAATAAAATCTTAAAAAAAAAAAAAAATCGTGCCCAGTCCATACTGGTAACATAGATGTTATTTTAGTTAAATTCTTTGTGTCAACTTTCCTTTCTTTTCTTTCCTCTTTTCTTTTTTAACTAATTGTTTGGCAAAAATGAGTCAGGATTAAAAATTAGTTATTTAAGAACATGGGTGATATATGGAAGTGTTGAATCACTACACCATACAGCTAAAACTAACAGTACACTGTATGTTAACTAACTGGAATTTAAATAAAAACTTAGGGGTGTTTGGTCAGTAGAGCATGCAACACTTGATCTTTGGGTTGTGAGTTCAAGACCTATGTTGGGTATAGAGATTACTTAAAAACTTTTTAAAAATTCTAAAAAATATATTTTAACCAAAATTAATTAATTAATTAATTAATTAAAATTGTGACAGGGAGCTGGCCTCAGTCAGAACATGTGACTCTTGATCTCAGGGTCATGAGTTCAATCCCCATGCTGAGCATGGAACCTATTTAGAATAAAAATTTAAAAATAAATAAATAAATAAATAAATAAATAAATAATCAGGCATACCATATTGATTCCTTGTTCATGTTTCATAAAATAAACAGGGTTCATACAAAACTGAATAGAATAATTGTTTTATACATGATAGGAATAATCTCAGCTCCAGGGCTTGTGGAAATACCTACTTCACATATGAGTAAGTCAAATATGGAAGAGATGATGTGTGTGTATGTGTGAGTGATTATGAAACACAATGATTTAAATAAAGCTCACTTTCAGTGTCCTTATTTTTGTTTTTTGCTTTTTTTAAAGATTTTATTTATTCATTTGTCAAAGACAGAGAGCAAGAGAGAGAGCGCGCACAAGCAGGGGAAGCAGCAGGCAGAGAGAGAAGCAGATTCCCCACTGAGCAGGGGCTGAGCCTAACGTGGGACCCGAGCCCAGGACCCTGGGATCATGACCTAAGTCGAAGGTAGACGTTTAACTGACTGAGCCACCCAGGTCTCCCCAAATTTAGGTGTTTTTATATGTGCACTGAAAAAAATGAGTTATTTAAGCTTTCCATCTGTTTCTATTTAATATACATGCAAACTTCCCATAACTGTTGTTTTTTATCCAAAAGATGTTTTGAAAGAGCCCATTCGTAAATGAAATTCTGATGGTTTAAGTTCACTGACATATCCTGCATCATACACTTTAAAGAACGAAACTTAAAGTCTCTCGTGGAAACACATCTGATTAAGCTGTAAAGCTTGACTGTTTTTAACTTTTGACTCTGGAAATAAAGCATAAGCAAATAGGAGGATTAATCGTTCATTTGCTAATTCTTCTTCCCTCAGGACATAAGCAGAGAGAATACAATAAATGGATTTATTTTAGGGGAAATCTTCCATTTTTGTTTTTGCATGATAGTCTCTCTTTTAAAAGAATAGATCATGGAAGCTAGATTCTCTAGGCTAGGACTAAAAAGAAGTTATCTGTAACACCTATTTATTATGTCTCCTGGAGAGGGATGTGTATCTTTGTGAATTGAAGAGGCCCATCTGTTTCACCCATGGTTTTAAAGGACTATTGACCCTCTGAGAAGCAGAGGAGGAGGAAAGAGCAGGGCAGCACAGAGAATAACCTCCAGAGAGACTGCCTATGCCCCGCACTTCTATTGGTCTCGCCTCTCCAGCACGTCTGAATTGGATAAAATTGAAGTTACTGTGAGCTAATGATCCCAGTCAGCCACCATAAGGTTCCCTTAAACAAAATATATAAAGATTACCTGAATTTAAATATCAAATTCATATGTAAACACCTTGCCATACACATTCACCTAGTATGTATCCTACCATATGTCTCTAATTTTCTTCCCTGAGAGCAAGGGATGCAGCCCAGCAAAAGGTCCCGCACGGGGCTATTCCAGTGTCGTTCACACAGAGGTACACCCCAGTTGCAAGGGTGCTGACAACACTGACTCCATCTTTAGCCCTCCATCTTGCTCATGCCCGTGCAGTGACCTCCCTTGGGACCACGTGTCCCCAGCCCCGTGGAAGTTAATGTATGTCCTGGCCAGGACGTGGGGAGGTCTGCTCTGATCTTCCCTAAAGTGGCACACAGAAGGTGCCGCTCTGGGCAGCTAGTAGAGACGACTGGTGTACAAAGGACCCGCTTTAGATAACCAGTTAGATCTTCTGGCACACATGGCACACGTTAGATAACCACACTATGACCTCACGACCACGCTCTATAAAAGCAGAGGATTAAGGTCTGGACTTGGAGGAGAACAGGGGCGGAGAACAGCTGTGTACTGCCTGGATCAACCATCCACCCGATTTCCCTCTGTCAGTACGTTACCCTGAATAAAACCGTGTAAACCATACGGAGTGGCTGCCTTCATTTCTTAGTCTCAAAGTGCCTTCTCACTTTGGAGGATACAGTATGGACCTTCCTCCACCTTCTAACACCAGGGCCTTTCTCTCCAGATCCCCTAGCTTTATAGCAGGCACCCATATGTCCTCCCAGCTACTGTTCATGTGACGGCAACCAGCCACCATGCTGCAACAGCATTCATGACCCCTTCCTATCATCACGCCCTGAGGCCACCCCTTGCTGCCTGTCCATTCTTACCCTGTGATTCTGGGGCCATTTCCGGGAAGGAAGCTAAAGTTGATCTTTATCCTTGACCAGTTTCCAGGAAAAGTCTTAAGCCTCTGTAAAACTTTAAACAGCCAGGCTACTAATCTTTCTTTGTTTCTTAGGATAGCATGCCTAGCACTAACACTTCTGCACCATTCGAGGTCAAAACTGTTCAGTTTTAGACTAAATAAAAGAATCGTCAAAGAATAACATAGCCACACTCCTTGAGAATGGTTGTAGTCAATGCTCACGGGACAAGAGTGTACAGTACAACCTTCCACATCAGATCTCATGGGCTGAGAACTTAGACCAACAGCTGAAGCATGAGAAAATACACCCATATTCACAGTGAGTGATAACAGATTGATAAATATTTTTTGCACATGTGAGAAAAATATTTCAGAGACTAAGAACAATAAGCCAGCTCTATGCAGATGGCATCAGCTGGGGGTAAGCATGTACCTTATACCTCACCCTAAAATACAGGCTTTACATAAAACAAATATTGCTATTACAGAACAAGTGTCCGGTTACTCAAATTGAGTCTTTCGCCTTGCAAAGATTTTGTTCACCCAATGCTTTAACAGCCATATCATAAATTTAAATTTATATTAAATACGTCCAGGGAACCCAATTTGTTGTACCTGCGAAGTTCCCTGTAGTTGGATTATCTACCACTATCACTGCTGGATAATTTAGCAGAGTTCAATAATTTGGCAACTGGGAGAAAAATAGCAGTGAGCTCTGATAATTTAATCTTCAACGTGTCTCCTAAACATTATGAAAACTCCAGAGTTTCTCTGCAATTATGCAAAAACATTTATTACAAGTTTCATTACTGTACATTAAAAGTATTTATTATATCGAGCAAATTACATAAATCTATAACAGAGAAATATATAGGAATCATTTTAACTATAAAAATAGTACTTATATGGTTATTTTCCCTAAGAAACTAAGGGCCATAAATCGTGTTGGTTATACTGAACAATTCTGTAATTATTCTATCTACAATTTAAATAATATACTCATACATGTGTTGAAATCTCAAGATTCCCCTAGTAAAAAGAGCAGCTAATGCTAAAAACACCTTGAGGTCATATTAAACAATCAGATGAAAGACAGTGAGTCTGTGCTAAGGCTGTACTTTTTAAAAACAAACCAGAACATGGAAAGCTTAAATAGACCAGTAATAGGTAGGTGTATAGGGACCTGACCCCCGTCTGCTCAGCTCTGATCCATTCTTATAAAAGGACTAACTAGTTTTCTCCCCACCATGAGTTTGGCCTTCTGAACCCTATAAAAGGCTCCAGCCCTTGGGGTCCTGTTGCCTCTAGAATTCCTTCCAGATGCCTCCTCCAAAACAATTCCCGAGGTCTCAGCTTTAGTACTGGGTCACTTTCTGGCTCTTGGCCAGGCATATCTAATGCTCCCTATACTCCACTCACCCATTCTCTTTTGCTGTGGGCTTTGCAGCCCAGGTCTGTCCAACTAACTACCAAAGCCTTTCTGGGCTAAGCCCAGGAGACTTTCTGCCTGTGAAAGAAAGTTATAAAGTCTAGCGTTAGAAGTCACAGTTTAAATCTACCATTTATTAACTTAGAACAAAAGAACAGAAATGAAATACGATTCAGCTTGGTATAAGAAATATGTGGTCTATATAAAGTAAAAATGGTAGAATCTTATCCCTTAAAAAGTGTTAAGAGCTCAATATGTATTTCAAAGGTAGAGTTTTATTATGAATCAAAGAGCATAAGATCATAACCATGAGAAGCATGGAGCTCTTTCCAGACTTGCAATGGACATGGAACTGAAAACCTGAAAGCTTTGCAACTATTTATACCTGCCACCACCCCTCTTGCAAAAGAGAATGTACAGAAAAACAGCTGCTATTGTACCATTAAAAAACTAAAAGTCAACTCTGGAAAACAGTTTAGCATTTCTCAAAGCAATTAAACATAAAACTAAATGAAAACTTAAATCCACACAAAGATTTCCATGTGAATGTTCATAGCAACATTATTCATAATTGTCAGAAACAACCTGCATGCCCATCATCAGGTGAATGGGTAGACACAATGTGATATATCTATAAATGAAATAATACTCTGAACTAAAAAGGAATGAACTGCGGACACATGTTACATCACAGATGAACTTCAAAACGTATCAAATAAAAGAAGCCAGACTGAAGAATGCATATTGTATTATTCCCTTTATACGAAATGTCTGGAAAAGGCAGATTTATAATTACAAAAAAGTAGATTAGTGATTGCCTGGCCAATCACTGGAGACAGGAATGGGGAGTAAGTTTAGATAAGAATGAGGGATCTTAGTGGAGAATTGAAAAGTATTTTAAAACCGATCTTTGGTGATGGTTGCACCACTCAGTAAATTACTAAAAAATAATAATAATAATAATTAAATTGTACACTTGAAAGGAGTGAATTTTATGACATGTAAAAATGCCTCAATAAAATTGTTTTTAAAAATCATGTTATTTAGGGGTGCCTGGGTGGCTCAGTCAGTTGAGGGTCCAACTCTTGATTTCGGCTCAGGTCATGATCTCAGAGTGAGACAGAGCCCTGTGTTGGGCCCCATGCTCAGTGGCGAGTCTGCTTGAGATTCTCACCCTCTCCCTCTGCCCCTCCCCTCACTCACGCACCCCCCCCCCAAAAATAAATGGATAAATCTTTTTTTTAAAAAATCATGTTGCTTAATTTATGTGGCAAATATGTTCCTAAAAGTTTGTATACTTGAGGTTATACCTGATAAGCACAAATAAAAGTAGCAGTGAAAAAGAGGATATAACAATAGGTACAGCAGAAATTTTAGAAGTTATTTTCTAAAAGCACACACAAATATACACCCATTAATCTCAAACACTCCATGATGTGGACAGTTCTTTGGGAAAATACAATCTTCCAAAGTTGGCTTAAAAACAAGTAGATGAATATATCAATATCCATCAAAAATTATTGCTTATCAAAGACTTATCTCTTTAAAAGGTTGCTGGACTCCTCAAAATAAGGACTTTTAAACACTAAAAAATATATATGTGACTCTGACAGTCCACAAGATAATGTTTCAAGGAATTTTGTTGTAAGTAAAAAAAACCTCATTTTATACAGCTTTTTAACTGATACAGTCTCATTCATTACTGCTGATATAAAAATTCTAATAATATAACAGCATATCTATTTTAGTAGCTAGTAATGGAGTCCCTAAAGAGACTGGATCTTAAAATTCGAAACTAGAAACTGCCTTAAAATCAGCTGTCACATTCTAAAATAAAAAGTAGAATTTACAATTGGGCAACCCTTCCTTTTTGGGGAGCAGATCCCCCCCGTAAATCCTTGCAGTTCTGTGAACTCTTCCTAAGGTCTGAACCAACAGAGAAAATCAATTACACTCTTCTCAAGGTGTTAATTGCAGAACCGTGCCAAAACATGTTTGCTGTTTGTCAGCCTGACCCATTCCTGAGAACTGTCTATCCTTGTCTAAGCACTGGATCAGAGAAAATTAGGAGCCAGAGCTAATGCAGGAGGGCTGTACAGTCCTAATTTAGTCCTCACCTCACGTGCAGCAGGAAAGACTGTGACAAGGAAAATGTACTTGGTGTTCTGGGCTATACTCACCACACATGGAATATTGTTTAAAGTTCAATAAGCCATACTTTGGCAAAGATACCATCAAGCCATGGCAGTCAGGTCAGATCATAACTCTGAGAGTGGGGGTCCAATTTCACTTTCTGAGAATGGACGTCCCCACTGCTTTTTGCACTGAAATAGAATGCAAAATGCTTTGGACCAGAGAAAGAAAGAACGTACCCTTTCCTCTGCCTGTCTCTGAGCAGAGGCTATGTCTGCGCCCTCCCACTGGTGGCACCGACCCTCCACAAGAAGGGCGTGTAGATGGGTTTGGGCTTGTACGTTCTTGGAGTGACCACTTCTGGCCAATGCGAGCAGCCCTCCCTGGGGAAGGGCAGCTGTGCCCAGCAAAGCAGCTGTCATGAGGCTCACTGCAGGGGATTTGTCAGAGGCAGAAATAGAGTGGCAAGGTAAAAGACAATAACAAATCTCATAAATAGTTGAGGGACACACTTGAAGATGGAGGTAACTTGGAGCAAAAAAGCCAGCAAAGGCTTGTGCTGTAATAATTTAGATACAAACGGGAGGCGTAATTCCATTCTGTAGTCACAACTAGAAAGGCCAGCAACATATGGGCTACAACAATGAATTATGCAACATGACAAAGTTGTCAAATAAGAAAATCAACATGTTCACTCAAATTGACTAGTGGGATTCAATAAACTCTAATACTCATTCCCATGAAAACAAAAAAAAATTATTAAACAAGATTTGGGATATTGCTTTATCATGATAAAGACTAGCTCTCAAAAATCAATAATCAACATTCTACTTAACAATGAATACCAGAGATATGCCTATTACCAAAAGAACCAAGACAAAAATGCTATTAGCACCAAGTAATAGAGACCAGGAACTTCTAGGAAAAGCATCAAGGTGGACAACAGTAATATGAAGTATCATTTTGGAAAGAAAAAAAAAAGCTTTCATGATTTTCTACTTACATTCTTTGAAACTAGAAAACCCAACAGAAACAAAAAAAAAACCCATTAGCATTATTAAGGGAATTAATAAGGCTCAACACAAATCAATGACTTTCTTATATATCATCAATAACTAAATTATAAAATATAGAAAAATATCCACAGTAGCAACAAAAACTACAATTCCCATGAAAAGGTTCTACATGAAATATTCAGGACCTATAAAAACCTAAGTACTACTCAATTTTACTGAGAGACAAACTAGATGCTAAAATTAAAAAAAAAAAATAGACAATGGTATTGGATGGACTCAGTACCTATAAAAACATGTACTTTTCCCAAATTAAAATATAGGTTTAGTGACAGTCTAATTAAAATTCCAAAAGGAGAATGACAAAGTTATTCTCAATTTCCATATTAGAAAAGGCAAAAATATCTAAGAAATTTTACAAAAGAAAACTAATAATGAAAGAGTTTTCCAGGGCGTCTGGGTGGCTCAGTCCGTTAAGTGTCTGCCTTCGGCTCAGGTCATGATCTCAGGGTCCTGGGATCAAGCCCCACGTGGGGCTCCCTGCTCAGCGGGGAGTCTGCTTCTCCCTCTCCCTCTGCTCCTCCCTGCTGCTCATTCTCTCTCTCCCTCAAATAAATAAATAAAATCTTAGAAAGAAAGAAAGAAAGAAAGAAAGAAAGAAAGAAAGAAAGAAAGAAAGAAAGAAAGAAAGAAAAAAAGATTTCCATGCTAGATTTTAAAACACTACAATAAATAAATAAAGCTATAATAAATAGTATGGTGGTCCCAGGCCAAATAATTAATAAATAGATCTTCAGAAGAGATTGCTTTGGGAAGACATTAAAATATAAAATAACTAAATACGATGAACACAGGATGATAAAGTCAGTGGGGAAAGGAGAAAGGAGTAGATACTACAAGATACAGTGTGGGAAAACCAGTAGCTTCTACTTGGACTATCCTCCAAAGTCTTTTCTGTGGCCTATGAGGCCCTACATGATCTGGGTCCTGCTACCTTTCCAACCTCATTTAATAACTACCTTGGACTCACCCTGTTCCAGCCTCTTACTCACCTTCTTATCTTTCAAACACACTAAGCTCAGTACTACGTCATGGCCTTGACACCTGGCAGTTCTCTCTGCCTAGGGGCCCCTTCAGTTCAAATGTCATCCCTTCAGAGATAGCCCATCTCTGACAACTGCTGCTCAAATAGCATCCTCGCCTCCACACCAGGCACTTACTACTAATGGCACTGTCACCCTCTGAAATTATTTGTTAACACAGTCATTATCTTTCTGAAAGAGTAGGGTGAGTCCCTCCTTTTTTCTACCAAGTCCTCACAGTCTAGAATAAGTACTTACTAGAGGCTTAGATATGTCCATATATGTGTGTACATATGGGTATGTGTATCCATGTATGGATATGTATACATTATATATACATATACATGTGCATGTGTACACATATGTTTAAATACATATATGTGTATGTGTATAAGATGAAGATAAGGACCCTTACTGGCAAGGACCATTTCATACAGATTTATCTTCTACACAATAATTTTGTATTAAATGTACATATAAACAAATATTTGCCATAATGAATTTAGTTGAACAGTAAGATATTAAGTTACAGATTTATTAATAATAGCGAAAGACATATTATGTTATTTAGTATCATCACATAACATTGTCATTTAATTATAATCTTATCCCCATTACTTATTTTTATCTACACTGTAAATAGAGCAGAGTTAAGGAAATGAGACTTCCCGACCTAACTTCCAATTCAAGTTGGAGTCACGCCCTATCTTTTGCCCAATGTGATTTCTATTTTTTTTCTGCAAACTCAAGAGTGCTGGTGGAAAGCAATCAAGAGGTGACTAATTGGTAAATGATTCTGCTAAATAAGAGAAGACAAAACAGGACTTGGCCGTTTGAACAGAATTTGGATGCTTCTTGTCTGATCTTGTTCCTGCTTCTCGCTCTCCCCAACCCCAACTCTATCTCTACACCCCCTCCCATTTGGCAAAGGCAATCCCATCTGCTGACAGCTGTCATGTCTGCGTCCCTAGCTATCCTCCCCATCCCTCACTGTGAAATAGGGAAAAAAGACACTGATAGAAGGATCCTAAGTTAGAGAAACTATTTTTGTTCTAACTGGAATAAGAAGAAGGAGAGATTGTGTAAAATATAATCAAAATTTAGGAGCAGGACCATCCAAGATCTGGGAGCTGTATCACAGACTCCCTTCCCCAAAACAGGCTATAAAAGATGGGTTCCTTCTTCCTAATTATATGTTTCACATCCTAAAATAACTAACCACATCCATGTGGAGTATCTGCTTTTTTGTGGGGTGTGTGGGGATGGGTGTGTAGGGGTATGGGTATGCCCACATGTGTGTGGTTGCCAGGTCACCTGTTGTAAAAGGATCAAGGAGTACTGAAAGGAAATTTTTTTCAATATCTGGGCATCACTCTGGGCAGTTTATCCACTTTTTTAAGAACAGAGAGAGATTTACAGGAAAAGAATTGTTCCAATAATACATACATAATATATGTATTATTATATATGTAGTGTATATATAATTACATATATATATATAATATTACATATATATAGTACAAACATCTTCACTGAGTCTTTCTATTTCGCAGGAATGTTTCACAATAAAGTATAATACGAGTCACCGATCTCTGAAAAGGTCCAGTGTGACCTCAGGACCAGTTTGACCAGGTCAGGCCATATGTTTGGGTTTTTTAAATATATCTGTCCTAAAGAGTGAAATTTCCCAACTGTGTGACCCCATGAAAACTAAAAATCGCTTGACAAAACAGGAATTGGCTGTGCTTTTCATGTGTAAACATTCCATATTCTTTATATGCCCTCTATAGAAATTACAACCCAAAGGTTGAACTCATAATTGGGTTATAGATAATTTTGTTTACTGAACATTCAGAAGGAATATTATGTAATGATGCTTTTCCTTCCATTCCAATCTAAAGTATATATTGCTGGGTCCATTCTGCAACTGAAATCCAGCCACATGTAGACTTATTTAATTTGCCTCCAGTTTAAAACAAATTAAAAAAAAAAAAAAACTCTACCAGCTCCACAGCCCAAGAATAGCTTCATAAGAAAAACAGCTTTTAAAGAATATATTCAGGGATGCCTTAACCTCAGTCGGTTAAGCATCTGCCTTTGGCTCAGGTCATGATCCCAGGGTCCTGGGATCAAGTTCACATTGGGCTCCCTGCTCAGCAGGGAGCCTGCTTCTCTTTCTCCCTCTGCCTACAGCTCTCCCTGCTTGTGTTCTCTCTGTCAAAAAAATAAATAAAATCTTAAAAAAATTAAAAAATAAAGAGTATATTCACTTTTTTGCCTTTCTGCTCCTTAACCAACACAACATACATACATACATATATATATATATATACATACATATATATATACCATAAAATGAAAACATTCTTCACAAAAATAAAAAATCTTTTTATCAAATCTTAAGGCTCTTAAAGCTTAAAGAAATCAGCGAACTGCCACCTATGTGTAATAAAGATCCAATGTAAAAATAAAAAAAGAGTACATTGTATATTCCTCAGCCCAGGAACCTCCATTTATGTTATTATTTTATACTCTGTACTTCTTGCAATTTCAAATTTCCACTGCAACAGGAGGGAAAATGCCCAATGGCAGTTTATGCCCATATCTCGAAAGAAATTCTGCTCTACACTTAGCATCCCAGAGGATCCATCCTCTGATAAGTATGGCCCATATGTGTTTCGCCTTAGGAACAGAACATTTTGGGGCTGAGATTTCTCCAAAGGAAGTGAAGTGGTTTAGGGTAGAATGGACATGAATAAGTATCCCTTCTTTGAGAACTGAAAATCAAGGCTTTACAAATGTCAGGAACCAGAAACCAAGGCTGGGCCATCCACAGGAATAATGATTTAAAGGAGGGAAGGAAGGGAATTTCCAAGTGTGGACTTTCCCTACTTATGCTATTAAATTTGATTTTCTCATGTTAAAAAAATTAAATAAAATTTAAAAAATAAAGGAGGGATAGGAAAGAGTCAATGAACTAGAAACCTAGGAATCTGACTTTCCAAATCACACCTATATATAGATGCTCAGCTTTTGGAAGCTAGCCCAAACACTTTTCCTCTGTTTCTTTTTTGCTGCTTGCCTTCTCCCCAGTTGACAGCCTCCATCTTATCTGGGCTTCTCTGTGTCCTGGCGAATTCCAGCCTCTGGTTTCTAAGTTTGTATGGCTTCCCAGCCTGGAATTTAGTACCTATTCTGCACAGCCGAGGAAGGAAAATATAGCAAGCAAGGAAAGAAAGTCTCTGCCCTCAAGGTGCTTACATTCTAGTGGGAGAAAAAAGATAACAAACAAAATAAGTAATTAAAATACATACTATTAATTGACCATATGACAAGGCTGGTATTTGAACTTTTTCACCTGCAAAAATGGCGATTTCATATGAGTCAACCTATATATTAAATGGCGATGAATATTATTTTAAAAATGAAGTAGAAGAGAATAGGTAGTAAGGTTGATGAAGGATGAGGGCAGAGAGGGTTACAATTTAAAACAGGGCAAACCAGCATCCCTGGGTGGCTCAGTAGGTTATGTGTCCAACTCTTGATTTTGGCTTGGGTCATGATCTCAGGGTCATGATCTCAAGGCCCAGAGATCAAGCCCCACAGCCGCTCTGCACTCAGCATGGAACCTGTTTAAGATTCTCTCTCCCTCTCCCTCTGCCCCTCTCCACCCTCCTGCTCACATGCTCTCTCTCTCTAAAAAACAAAAAATAAAATAGGGCAATCCCTTCCTACATGGTACAATTATGTGAGACTGCTTTTGCTACATTATCATTATTTTTCTAAGGAGCATGCATTCCTTTATAATGAGTTTTTTAAAACTTTATAATATCAAAGTTGCTGGAGAACCACAATGAGTCACCTAAACATGTAAATTCTAGGGCATTTACAGCAAGCAGGAAGATAAGATACAAATTATATTAACACAGTCTTATGCTCTATGATATTAGATTAAATACCATGTGGTACAAAGCATTTAATTATATATGTTCTAAGCCATTAATTTTAAAAACAAGCAATAAATTGTATTTTAATGAGCAGAGTAGAAATACAGTTTATGTTATTTTTTCTTTTTCAAAGATTTATTTATCTATTTTAGAGAGAGATAGTGTGTGCATACATGCATGAGCTGGGGGAGGGGCAGAGGAAGAGGGAGAGAAAGAACTCCAAGCCGACTCTCCACCGAGCACGAACCCCCATGCGGGGCTCAATCCCGTGACCCCGAGATCATGACCACAGCAGAAATCAAGAGTAGGCCACCCAAAGGACTGAGCCACCCAGGTGCCCCCATGTTACGTTTTTTAAATTTATGTTACATTTTTAAAATATACATGATCAAAGAACAAACAACTCCTATTAACGGATCATCCAAATAGTTTCCACCTAAAACAATGCTTTTCAGCACTTAAATTGTTTGTGAACGACAAAAATGTGAGAAGAGGGGAGACATACTTACAAAAGGTATCTATGAGACAGCTCAATTAAAAAATAAACTAGGAGTGCATGGGTGGCTCAGTCAGTTAAGCAACCGACTCTAGGTTTTGGCTCGGGTCATGATATCTGGGTTGTGAGATGGAATCCCACATGGGCTCAGCACTCTATGCTCAGAGCATCTCCTGCTTGAGATTCTCTGCCTGTCCCTCTCTGCCCCTCCCACACTCTCTCCCTCTCAAAAATAAATAAAAAATAAACTAATACTTGGCTTAAACATTAACACAACACAAATGGTATTATAACGCTTTGTAAATAAATTCCATAAAAACTAGGATACTAGTAAGACTAATTATTAAATGAATACATTGGACATGGCCTGGCATCTAAAAGGAAGATGGAATTCTCCTTCCAAATACTGACTGACCTAGCTCAATAATCTAACAGTTCATATGTGCCCATTCCCCAAAAGAAATCTAAGCCAGTACTGCTCAACAGAACCTTTTGCAGTGATGGAAATGTTCTGCCTTGTCCCATAAGGTAACCACTAGCCACACATAGCTATTGAACACTTGAAGGGTAGCTAACGAAACTGAAAAACAGAATTTCCAAAATTACATATTTACAGAAAAATCACAGTATCTTAAATCTCAAAGAAACTTACTCCCAAATCAATGCATCTAATGCCATTATTAGGAGTCACACATCATGCAGCCAATCCTCTGAATCACTGAGCAAAAAAGGTAACTCTTTTCTGCTGTTCTTAAGAAAGACAATTTCATACCCAAAATATTATTTTCACAATTAATTGCATTCATAGGAACTTAGGTCAGATATACTCTTATGCAAAATATTAGAGTAAGTCTTGCCCTCCACATTACCTCCTTCAATCTTTTACAGCTGTTCAATTTCAAATGGATAGCCATTTCCTGTTATTTGCCAGACTTTATAACTTACAATCAATAGATACAAAAGTTTTAAATGTAGTATGTAACTGATATGGGAAGATGAAGTAAAATACAGTAAGAAAACAAAACTTCACAAAAGGTTATAAAAGTGGATTGAGTGTGTATCTGGCAAAAGGAGTGCAGCTCAACAAAAACTTACTGGTTTAGCACGACGTCAAGAATAAAGGATGTTCCAAAGGCATCAACCTGGAAGCTTGCCTGGTCAACATGAGTCAACTGCAATATCAAAAAGATAAAAGGTACTTATTATTCAGCCATAGCAATCAGACAATAAGCAATTATTACGATGATTCAAAAAGGTTTATAATATCATAAATTAGAAAACCAATTCAACATGGAGATTAAATGAAAAAAAGTAAAACCGGCACCTTCCTAGAAGCCAAGCATTCACCAATCTGAAGTAAAGTAACACCTCACCCAATAAGGCAGGTGCCCTACCTTTCTGGTTTATCTCAAGTAGCTAAACAGTTCATTTCCAAGAAGACCACACCTCATTCATTTTACTCTATATTAAATGTCTGGCTCCTTTAAAATTAAACTTTGTACATTAAAAAGGAGATAGGGGATAATATGTTCAAGAGTAAAATAATAAGATGAATACGAGCTATTTACAAGGAAGATATCTAAATTTCCAAAAAAAAAACCTTTTTCATCCTACCTGAAATACATACTTTAAAAATATTTCAGTTCTAATTTACCAAACATAATTTCATAAAGGTTTCCACCTATTCCTAGAGCAAAACTGAATCTCTGCTACCTATTGAAAATATCACCTTCAAAAATTTGTTTAGGAAAAAAAAAAATCACTACTTCCTCTGCTATTCTAGGAACTCCCAGAGAAAATCACAAGGGACCCTAAAAAAAAAATGTAATGTTACCAATAACACTAATATTAACATATTGAATAATCATATGCATTAACTGAAGAGAAGGAAACAAAACCAATTATTGTTTGATTCTCCAAATATTAACTGTAGCTATAGGTAAGCAGGAGGACTATGAATTACATTTTTTGTTTATGTTTCTCTAGTATCCAAAATTTCTAAAATAAACTGCCTAATTCCAACAGTGAGAATAAAACAAACACTATTTTATAGATAAAAACCATCTGAGCAACCGTATTTAAGTAGTACGTGAGGCAGATGGTGTTACTGTTCCCAGAGAACCAGCACATCTTAAAAAAAGAAACATCCTAGGATTCTGTGGGCCACTTAAGGGCACCTCAATCGTCCCTGGGATTTTCACACACAGTAAGCTTATGGTATTAGGTAAGAGAGAGAAAGCTTAATTAATAATAACAAAGCTTTTTGGAAAGGACAATTCTTGTGTTTTTTTTTTTTTTTAAAGATTTTATTTATTTATTTGACAGAGATAGAGACAGCCAGCGAGAGAGGGAACACAAGCAGGGGGAGTAGGAGAGGAAGAAGCAGGCTCATAGCGGAGGAGCCTGATGTGGGGCTCGATCCCATAACGCTGGGATCACGCCCTGAGCCGAAGGCAGGCGCTTAACCGCTGTGCCACCCAGGCGCCCCGACAATTCTTGTGTTTTAAAGTATTTGAAATAAGTAGGAGAATGCCATACCTCAGTTGCTAACACATTCCAATCCCCATGGAACCCCAAGAATGAAGAACTATTTGGATACCTCTCAGCCTCATTACCTTATTAACCATTCAACTTTGACTCCTGGTTCTCCCCAGGTAATACCCAGGCTATCACCAAACTCTGGCTTTTTTTCTTTTTTATAATTTTTGAAGCCACACCTTACTCTTCATTCCCATATCTGCCACAGATCATATTCTCCCTGATCTAAAATTGACTCTTTACCAAAACCCCAAATGTAAGCCCCAGATTTTCTACTGTACCAAATACAAACTTTCTCTCCCTGGATATCAAGATCCTGCACAATCACCTCCCCCCACCTCAGACATAATGGTACCCAAGTCCCCAAGGACCCACCCGTACCCTATCCATGGTCAATCCTCCCTTCTACTCTTTAATTCAACAAGCTGGGTGCATTCCACCTTTTTTTTTTTTTTTTTTTTTTTTTTTTTTTTTTTTTTTGTGGCTTTCATTCACCACTTCCGTGGAGTGCCTTTCTGAACCAGACCCTTGGGTAGTGATCTTCACCAAGGCCATTTCCCAGAAATGGCCCCTATCCATCCTTGCAGACGTAGATGAAGCTCCTCTTAGGGCTGTCATAACAAAGTGCCCCAGACAAGGTGGCTTCAACAACAGAAACTGACTTTCTCATAGTTTTGGAGGCTGAAACTACAAGATCCAGGGGTAGGCAGATTTGGATTCCCTTGGGATCTCTCTCTTTGGCTTCTCTCTGTCCTCATATGGCCTTTTCTCTACACATGTGCACACCTGGCCCACCCTAATGACCTCTAAACTCAGTTACGTCTATAAAGGCCTTATCTCCAAACAGAGTCACAGCAGGGGTTAGGGCTTCAACATAGGAATTTTGGAAGAGACATGGTTCAGTCTTACCTCTCCTCTTCCATGAAGTCTTCCCAACCTTTTCCAACCTCCTTCTCCCCTCCTCCTCAGTACCGTTCGCTACAATATGAGGGCCTCAGGACTGACCAGCATCAGGTACTCAATAAGTATTCCCTAACTGACTCATCTGAGGGTTAGTTTTACCAGTCACTTGGATACATAAACAAACAGCAATGGAACAGCTATAAATTACCTGATTACAGAAATGCACTCCTTCCATCAAGGTTGTTCTTGATGCCACATCAATGGATGTCTTTCCTTTTGTCTAAAAGCTTTCTGAGTTTCCCGAAGTGCTAACGACCATGTTTTTGGAACAGCCTGAGGAAAGCACTGCTTACCAGAACTGATGTTTCCATTAAAACCTCTCTTCTCTCCATTCTTTATCGGCACTTAACTGGGGTGAACAGGGCAGAGGCCCCATGTTATTCATCATGGTATCTTGATTCAGTGTAGGGATCAAGATAACATTACCATTCTCTTTTTTTGCAATATACTTACTGTTTATATTAATTTCATCTAATTCTTACATTTTGCTTTTCCTGCAGCTTCCGTTTAAAACATCTAGTATCTTATTTTATTGATCTCGCATGTGTCCCAAAGAGAAACACGTCACTTAAATTCAAAAGAAGAATCTATTGACAGCATGTTTCACGGGTGGTAAAAACCATTTGCATTATTGATAATAATAGGAACAAGAGTATATTAATATTGTTTTAATCTAAGGCAAGCTTCCTTAGACTGTATACAGATTGATCACTCAACAAGTATCTTCTGAGAGTCTAGCAAGTGCTGGGCACTATTCTGATTTGGTAGACAAGGTAGTGAAGAAAACTGACCATGTTTCTCTGTTAGTGGAGCTTATTTTCTAGGGGAAGGAGACAGAAAGTGACAAATAAAATGACGGAAGATGAGCAATAAAAAATAAACTGAGAAAATAAATACACTATTTCCAGATTTAATAAAAACAAGATAAACAGGTGACCAGGGTAGATGGGATTCTAGGTGGTCCTGGAAGGCTTTGGGAGGAACTGGCATCTAGGTGACATGTGAATGACTAAAAGGAATCTGTAGTAGATAGAGTAATGGCCCTAAAGATGCCCGCACTCTAATCCCCAGGACCTAGGAACATATGACCTTACATGGCAAAAGGGAATTTCCATATGTGATGAATTTAAGGATCTTGAGATGGAGAGATTATCCTGGGTTATCCAGGTGGGCCCAATCTAATCACAAGAGTCCTTATAGGACCAGAGTCTTAGAAGGGTCAGAGTCAGAGAAGGAGATATGATGATGGAAATAAAAATTAGAATAAGGTGAGGCAAAAGCCATATGCCAATGAATACCGGAAGCCTTTAGAAACTAGAAAAGGCAAGGAACAATTCTCCCCTACAGCCCCCAGAAGGAGCACAGTATTGCAACACCTGCATCTTAGTTTTGTAAAACCCATTCCAGGCTTCCAATCTCCAGAACTATAAGAAAATATATTTTTGTTGTTTTATAATATTAAGCTTGTGGTAATGTATTATAGCAGCAGTGGGAAACCAATACAGCATCACCGGCAAAGTCCCCAAACATTTAGAAAATCGGCTCCAAAAAAGAGCTGATCTCACCAGCGGTTCAATGTCATTCTCCTCCATGGGTTGATTAAAACCAAGGCACTCAGAGCCGGAGCTGAGACATCCAGGAAGGCACAAGGATCAAACTCCAACACAAGACTGCCCAGCCAAACCAAACTTGCAGTGGTGATCACTAAAATAAATGTTAGCATGGTTTCTTTGCATTCTGTGTGTTCCTCTCCCTTTCCGGAATCTGCCTTCCCCATGTTTGACTTAAAAAGCAAGCCAAAGAGATAATTAAGTAGAATTACGCTGACTTCATGCTATATTACCAATCCGGCTTCTTAGCCAACACCATCGATGTGAGCCAGGATGGTTCTCTGAAAGTCAATCTTAGACCCTGCCTTTTAGATCAAAGGAAAAGGAAAGGTTTGCAAAGACAGAATTAGTATAATATCAGGATTTCCCCCTTTTTTAGGGGGGATGCTAACATATATTGCCAAACAAAAATTCTAATACTTATTAACTTTCACTTGAATGTTAGAAGGTAGTAATGGCTCTCAGAGATATTTAAAAAATGTAATTTTGCAGAAATGCATTCTTTCTAATTACTACGTAAGAATGACTTGTGATTTTAAAAACTACTAATCAAACGTTTCCTTATCATACAATAATATGAAGAAAACTCTTAAAGCTCATATAATACAACATCTTTATTTTAGAAATGAGGACACGTGCCATTGTAGGCCAATGTCATTTGCAAAGTCACACTAACTTAGTAGCAGAAGCTGTTCGCAGAACGCTTCATCCCCTTTCATTCTGCTTCATTCCCTTCGTTCTGAAGGTGCTTGCAGGTTTTACTGGGTTCTTATGAGTAATTATTATCATAGGAGCATTTTTAGAGTCATTAAAATACTCTAGAGAGCATTTTTAAAGCATATGAAAAGGAAATTAAATGATGAAAAACAATGTTTAGAACTCTGTTTTTGGGACGCCTGAGTGGCTCAGTTGGTTAAGCATCTGCCTTTGGCTCAGGTCATGATCCCAGCGTCCTGGGATTGAGTCCCTGCATCAGGCTCTCTGCTCAGAGGGGAGTCTGCTTCTCTCTCTCTCCCTCCACCCCGCCACACTGCTTCTTCTCTCTCACCCTCTGACAAATAAATAAATAAAATCTTTAAAAACAAAACAAAACCCTGTTTTCACCAGAAAAGTCAATAACGTTACCACATCTGACACAGAGCCCATGTTCTGAGACCAATTTGATTATACCCTAAGAAATTAAGAATTAATTTAAAGTAGACATGGAAATCCATCTTTTAAGGTAAAAAAAAATCACACAGGTGTGGTAAGTGTGTGAGTGTATGTGTGTGAGTGTATGTGTGTGTTGTAAGGGCTGAGATAGCAGTGAGGCTGACATCTATAGAAGCTATGAAACAAAAGGTGGAGGGAAAAACATGCGAAGATATAAAATAACTATCCAGATGGCAAGAAAACTTAATAAATCAATAAAATTACGTAAGGATAATTTTAATTTCAAATTCAAGAAATGAATCACAGAATTTTAGGACCAGAAGAACCTGCTATAAATTCCCAGATTGAGGCCTATTTATTATTCATGGGTAACAGCTGAAATTTAAATGTGAGGCTAACATAACCCCATGCTCCTGTGCATTTTGCCTCTTGGCAGCCTTTTTCTCCTTGCATCTCCTAAAGCCCATGAACCATGGCCAACCTCCATATTCCAAAGATCAAATAAGTACAAATGAGCTTTTCAAGACTGCTTTATTCATAACCATTTTTTAATTTTTTTTATTTTATTTTTTTTAAAGATTTTATGTATTTATTCGACAGAGATAGAGACAGCCAGTGAGAGAGAGAACACAAGCAGGGGGAGTGGGAGAGGAAGAAGCAGGCTCATAGTGGAGGAGCCTGATGTGGGGCTCGATTCCATAAGGCCGGGATCACGCCCTGAGCCAAAGGCAGACGCTTAACCACCCAGGCGCCCCCATAACCATTTTTTTAAAGCTAAGCTGACACTGAAACTTTCATGGGAGAATCAGAACTTTGACACAAAGAGAAAGACAAGGAAGTTTTGGGTTTTTAATTAAGCCCAACTTGAATAATGAATCAATGAATACCAATGGGTGGGAGTATTACCAGTCAAATGGCATTGTGTAACCCCGTAACTGTGAAAGTAATTAACATTATTAAAAAGAAGTCTTTAATGCATGTAACAGAATCTTTAGCTTTTCTGCATCCTAAATACTTCTCTGCTATTTGATTGCTTCCAGTTAGTTTAAAAAAAAAAAAATACAAGTGTAATTTCTGGCATCTAATATACCTTGAGCCCAGTAAAAAAGAAAATACCAGTAATCGCTTGCATATATTATCCCTTTTTGTTCTGCAACAGAAAAAGCCAACTGAAAAATCACCATCATCTCACTGTAATTACTCCACGGCCTTATGTGAACTTCTGACAAGAGAGCTCAAAGAGACACATCTAATAACACTAAGATTCCTCATTCTACCATTTGTTGTGGCCGCAGCAGGATAGTGCTCCCCTGGCTGGTGAGTTAAGATATGGAAATAATTCCATAAAGTGGAATTCTGTGAAGCGCTAACATGTGTGAGCCTGACTCGTAACCAGTTCCCATGGTCTTCCCCTCTAGTTGAACTTGCTCTCCAACTCAAATGCCAGTTCTTGCATTGACTTTATTTGATGTGAAAATTTTTACAATTGATGCAAACATGTTCAAATGATGGGACACACCCTCGTTTTGGGATGGAGGACCCAAGAGCAGATATTATGCCCTATAAATCTCTGCACCTAGGAACCTCTAGGTGAAACCAAATATAATCACAAAAAAAGAAAAAAAAAAGTTTCTTTAATGAGTTCTTGGCAAGCATTCTCTGAATTTGTCCGGCTGCAGTTTCCAGTTCTGGTGGCACCGGAAGCCCTAAAGGCTGTGAGTGCCTGGCAGCCAAGGGCCCTTCTCTGCAGTGGCCCCAGCTCCGACAACTGGAGGCAGAGAGACTCTGCTGACAGAGGCACCATCTCTGATGTTCTCATCTCCATTCAGGAAGTCAGGCAGCCTCATTACCTATTTATGCTCCAGCTATCTTCTGATAAATCAGTCTCTCCATCATCTTGGCCATTAACCGCCCATTACTAGGCCTTCATTTAAGGCCTGCACAAGAAACGCTTACTCGTATAATTCTGAAGTCAGAGCAGCCCTTTAAGATCTTTAGTGGCCTGAGAACAATATAATATGTAGTGATATTGAGCTGTAATTAAATCTGAGTGCAAGGAACCCCAACGCTGGGATGCAACAAAATCAGCAGACAAAATGAGCAGACGAAAGACGAATCAGCCCT
Organism: Ursus arctos; assembly: GCF_023065955.2. NCBI lineage: Eukaryota > Metazoa > Chordata > Mammalia > Carnivora > Ursidae > Ursus > Ursus arctos. Next base: position 29,664,012 of record NW_026622985.1, on the reverse strand, counting down.
GGGAAACGGATACTCTTCCTTACTGACAGAAAGTATGGGAGAAAGATGAAAGGTCCTCCTGACCCCACTAGTGACTCGATATTTAAGAGTGAGTCATGAAACCTTCCTATACTTCATCTTGCTTTTCCCCAAATGTGAACGGAAAAGAGTATTAATTATAGAATGCTGTGAGAAAAACACTTTAAAATTTTTGCTTACGGTGAAAGTATATAAAAGCTTGTTACAAAGAATAATGTAACTACTGAAAGCTAAGTAAAAGACAGGTAAAAAGAGCAGAGGAGGGAGAATCGGTAAACGGTTAAGCTATAACATTATCAAATGAATAACTAGTCAGTTCGGCTCTAAGTCAGATCATTTTAAGAACACGCCTCAAAATAAGGGTTGTCTCTTGCCAGCTGGGTCACAGTCTCTCCTGGAGACAACATCGGAAACAGGCTAAGTCCAAAGAATAAAATTAAAAATGGTGAGTTCTTCACATCAAGATTCGCTTCACTGGGGCGCCTGGGTAGCTCAGTCGTTAAGCGTCTGCCTTTGGCTCAGGGCGTGATCCCGGCATTCTGGGATCGAGTCCCACATCGGGCTCCTCCGCTATGAGCCTGCTTCTTCCTCTCCCACTCCCCCTGCTTGTGTTCCCTCTCTTGCTGGCTGTCTAAATAAATAAAATCTTAAAAAAAAAAAAAAAAAGATTCGCTTCACTCAGTGCTGGTATGTCAATGGACTTTTGTTTGCTTGCTTGCTTAATTTCATCTTCTTTACAAAGATATTAGAGATGTCTGAGAGCTATGGCTCACTTCCACTAAAGGGCCAGCTCCGAGCATTCAAGGAAAGAAGAATCAGAAATAACACTGAACAAAATCCCATGGTGAATAGCTGGCACATAAGAATTCCATAGCATTTTCCTTGGGAAGCAAGTTCACATGGGATAAAAAGGATTTTTCTCTCCTAGAACTAAAGATTAAAGCGACATAACTCTGGAGGGCTTTCTGCTCACACATAAACATAAATTTACACACACAAATACTAAACTTTAAAAGGGCCAGATTCCTAACTCCCTAACATAGCTCAACTGTCCACAAATTTTCCAAGAACATAGTGAAGAAATCAAGTAAAATATTGTAAGAACAAAGCTCCTGCTTCAAAGAAGAAAAAAAAAAATAGGCAGTAAGTTTCTAATGGCAAAGATATTCCAAAGGTGTTTTTCATCTGTAACTTGACAGTCCCCCACCAAAGGCTTTCTTCATTAGGACACCAAATGAGAGAATTCCAGAGATAAGAGCCCCTGCAAAAGTATTTCTTTTTTGTTTTGCTTTGTTTCTCAAGTACCTAGAATAAAGATTGATATGAAGAACACACTCGCGATCCTACCACAACTAGGAAGGAAAGGAAGAAATGCAAATTTGTGTGAGAGAAAGAAAAAGAGAAAACATGACCAGCCATCTCTGAGGAAACCATGTCTCAAAACCATGGAATCTTCCCATGCACGCAGAGGTTAAAACATAGTGAGAAACTCTTATAGAACTTCAGTGTGACATGAATCTGCCCCCCAGATTCTTAAACTGATGGGCTTCCACATCATTAAGCCAGCTACCAGCTGGCATCTCCAAGCTGCTTCGAAGAATAACTCCTTGCCTTCACATTACAGAAAAACTTTCAGAATCCATCCATGATGTCTGAGAGAAAACACAAATACGCAGTAAGAAAGCTTTTGTTATGTGTGCTGCATTACATGTACCTGTTTATAATCTTTCTGGGATGCTAACTTCAAAACCATCAAAATCTAAAGAAATTAAGTCAGTACCATTTTTCAAACATGTTACTAGGAAAACCCAAAGAGGTAACAAAATAATGAAATTATTCTGTTGGATGGGGGCAATGAAAGAAACTCCAGAAATCACTTTTACTTGCACTTCCTTCTATTGGAGCCAGTCACTATTGGCCCTAGCAATAAATAGATCATTCTTGTCACCTCATCTTTAGCACTAAACGCTTTCCCTAGAAAAGTGAAATGCCTTTTAAAAATACATGGACTGTAAATAATCTCTGAAAGCAGGAAATTCTAAAAGATACGGTTATTAGGAGAGACAGAAAAGCTCAACCAATCAAGTCACATTATCCACTGTACCTCCGATCATTCTTGCATGTGCCTTTCTGGGCATGTGTGTAAACGTCATGGCAAGGAAAGTTTGTTGCCAACCATAACCTAGAAAATAATCACTACTAGAAACAAGCCAACTCTATAAGCTGGTGAGTCTGACGCCAAAATGTCTGAATAGAAGGAATACCTGCTGCCCGAAAAGAGGGAGACAGGACACAGATCGTCACTAAAGGGTCTTTGAAACTAAGACAAGCTAACGGTGTCTCATGATATAAAGTCAGAATCAAGTGTAGAGTATCCCTTGGCCCTGAAACATACCTTCACACAAGAAACACACACATATACACAACATAATATTAGAGATCTCCAATTATTTTTACGATTTTATGTCTAAATATAAAAAGAAATAAAATCCTTAGTCCCACCACTCTTTTCTTCACTGGGATATACTCAGCTTTGCTAGAAACAACTTCATGTCAAAGGCATGAGAGAACAAGACTCCCTCTACGTAAGAAACAGAAAGGATAAGTAAATAGAGTCAAAGCAGCCATGGCCTCCTTAGGGTGGGCTGGTGGAGCTGGGGAGCCATTTTTTTCCTTCCCTCTGTTTAAACTCTTGGCCCTAACAAAGGAGCACACATGCAGAGGCACTGGACTGGTTTTCAATGTTCCATAAATGACCTGGGTCTCTATGCTGCTGATGTGTTTTGATATGAAACTGAACAAACTCTCTAGTTGTTGCCTCTACTGAGCACAAATGAGACCCTAATGAGGGCTTCATGCATCTGACATGCTGGGTTAAAGAAAGGATTCCTACAAGACGTCTTGATTCTCTTTTACAAAGCGGACAGCCAGGGCACGGTCTTTCTGTCCATTTTATGATAGTTTTTTACTGGTAGTTGCTCGGAAGCAAATGAAGACTTTGAAGTAACATAGAGTTCACTTTTCGATTAATTTATTAAATGATACCGTAGGAGAATTTATTCACTGCTGCAAAGTGTGTAGGTAGGGGCTCTGAACTACGCCCACTGAGTTTCTGGGAAGCTGCCTCATGGCAGGGACTGCTGACTGAAATGTTACCCAAATCAGCATCCTCAGCAAACTGCCACCGAGCCATCCCCTTTGTCATTCTCTAGCCTTCCCTGCATGGGTCCACCATCTCCATACTGCCCCCACCTCCTGAACCCCTTCAGTATGCACAGGACTCCATGAGAACCACAGAAGACTTGGAGGAAATACAGTCTCTGTCCACAGATTTTAATTGTCTGCAAAGACACTTACCTACCATATAAGGGAATAATCCAGCACTGAAGTGTTTTATCCTAAAGAGTTTCCCTGTTTAAAAACTGTGAACAGTTTCTTATGAAAAGCTGCAGAGGGTACTGGCTAAGACTTTAGATTCTAGAGCCAAATTTCCTGTTTCAAATTCTACCTCCACCCCTTCCCCAAGTTAATGATCTTTTTGCAAGTTATTTAAACTCTCCATGCCTCAGTTTCCCCATTGAGTAAATGGGAACAACAGTCCCAACCTCAGCATTGCTGGGAAGACTGAGTACACGTAAGGTGCACAGAACAGCCTAGCCCTATCGGTGCTGTCTCTCATTGTACCACATGGGTAGCACAAGTCTGAGTACATGTAAATCGAACTCTGTATTACATCCAGGACTCAGAATTCTTCTCGCTTACCCACTGTCACTTCCAGATGACAACTCCTCCGTCCCTCTCTGAGGTCCATGCCTTATGGCTACATCACCCTCCACTCTCTGTACCAAGTGCCTATGTATTCCCAACACTTAGCACTTTGCTTGGCACAAAGATATGTGCTCACCTATGAATTTAAAATAAACGTGACATCTGTTCTCTGACAATGACATAAATAAAAGTTTTTTATAAATTGGAATTAGCCAAAAATGGGAAGTGGCTCTCAGGAATATAATCATAATAAAGATTGCTTTCATTTAGTTTAAACTATTTTATTGGCTACTTTTAGTTCTCAGTGGTTACAAACACTATCATTGTTACTGAGGGTGTATAACCCTTTTTAGCATGTGTGTTCCTCTGCTGGTCCTTGAAAATTTCTGACCTGTATTTCATGCCCAATTTATTCAACTAACATTTGTTAGTGAGTGTGGTAGTCATTGGGCCATGTGACTTGAAATATACATTACCTATAGGACAGAGGGAGAAAGATGGGACTTGGAATTTTAGGGAAACTCAATGACAAGTGATTCGTTTCCCACCTATTAGGAAAAATATATCTATTCAAAACTATTTTGAGGTGCCCCTGGGTGGCATAGTCTGTTAAGCAACCAACTCTTGATTTCAGCTCAGTTATGATCTCATGGTTGTGAGACTGAGCCCCTCGTTGGGCTCCACACCCAGCACAGAGTCTGCCTGAGATTCTCTCTCTCTCCTTCTGCCCCTCTTGCTCATGCTCTGTCTCTGTCTCTGTTCCTGTCTCTGTCTCTCTTTCTCTCTAATAAATAAATAAATCTTTAAAGAAAAAAAAAACGATTTTGAAAAAAATGATTGTTAAGCCTATTTTATAAGTTCTTGAGACAGTTCCTCAACCCCTATTTGTGGTCTGTTCCAATGCTGAATCACCTTATTTTCCCTCTTACACGGCTAACAAAGCTCTCTTAATGCAATTTAGGCCTATTGCCTCCATTTGTGAAATAGGATATGTTCAAAGATCAGTTGGAAGCATGCCTCTCACCTCTTAGGCACAGGAGAAATTATGTACTACTTTGTAAGTTTACATCAGGCTAGCACTAAAAATATCTACCAACCACACAGAATAAAACATCCTGCAAAGAAAGTAAACCATAGCCATGCATGTACTAAACATAAAGAGAGAAGTACATTTAACTGCACAGAAGTAATATTGCCTTTCAAAGAAGAATCCAAAGGCATAATATTGTGGGGAGGTGGAGGGGAATGGATTACATTCAGACACCAAAGTGAAAATCTGTATGGTCTTCTTTGGTGAGAAAATGCAATCCTTTGAGAACACAGGATACAACCGAAAATACTGCCAGACACATGGGTAATTCCAAATATTTACCCCAGTACAGTTTTCAATGAGACCTTCCAACACAAATCTTTGGAGTAACAGCCCTGTTACTCATAAATTACAGACACGCTAGTTTTGGGGTCATTGTACTGGCTGTTCTTTCATTCCAGAATGCTCTTCCTGATATATATATGCCTGGCTCACTCCCCACTTCCTTCCAGTTTTTTCCCAGTGTCACTTCTCTGTGAGACATAGAGGACCACCCTATTAAAAATTAACAACTATAATACCCACATACAGTACAGGGGTACTCCCAATCCCCATTACCATGCTGTATTTTTCTCCTTTTCCACAGTACTCACCACCTTCTAATACACCATATAATTTATCATTTACTATGTGTTTATCTACCCACTAGAATATAAGTCCCATGAAAAAGGAAATCAGGTTTTTTTTTTTTAATTCACTCATGTATCCCAAGGGCCCAGAACAGTGCTTGCCATGTAGTAGTCTCTCAATAAATATTTGTGGAGTGAATTTTTAAAATGTCAGTTCACAAATATAATCACAAGAAATAATTCCATCTCTCTCTCTCTTTCGTACACACACACACACACGTTATTATGTCTTAATCTGAAACAACAACAGCAACAACGGAAAAAATTTTAATTGCAAAGCTGGCAAGTTTAAACTTCATATGAAAAGGAATAAGAATCAAAGTCTATTAAATATTTGCAATCTTCTCTGTTCCCTCATTATTCAAAGATAGGATGACGAAAGGAGAAATCAAGAATCTCTAGTTCTAGTGAAAACACGTGGCAGAGAACAGGAGCTATAAAAAGGCATGATTAATAGCTCAAACATAACTAAAATACCCAACTGCACAAGGGCCAGAAGAAGGTGCAGAGACAGTGCAGCTGCATCTCTCATCCAGTAGAACGTGAGAACTAAAACTGACCCACCGGCCCTGTGCAGACAGGATGGTCGGCGAAGACTCTCCACACAGACACAAACCCTCTGCTACTACCACTGGCAACGATATCTGCACTTGGAGTTCTTCTCCTCCTGAACACTTCCCGCAGTGAGCATATGATGCTAAAATAAAGGCATACGGACTTCTTCTAACCCAATTATTTCTTGAGAATGAGAAATAACACAATCAGCTTTCAAATAACAGATTCTGGAAAGACTGTTTGTTGAAAACTGTTGGAAATTCAGAAACACATGGTTGATCGATTAAGTGTTAAAATATTTATTAAATATGGGAATCCACTGCAAGAAAATGGAAGTTCTTCCATTGCACTGAAGGCTTTGTCTACGGCTGGGCAGAGTCATTTCAACAAGAAGCTCAGAAAGGTGCTTCTGATCACAGCTTATGTACAATGGGACCCAAAACAAGAGAATGATAAAAACGGAAAAGCCAGAATATAAGAAAAAAGGGAAATGAGAATGACTAAAAGTTGTATTAAAAGCCACTGCTAGAAGGGTGCATTTTACATGCTAAAGGGTACATGAATTTTATGGCACATGAATTATATCTCAACAAAGCTGTTATTAAAAACTCTATTAAGGGGCGCCTGGGTGGCTTCGTTGATTAAGCGTCCAACTCTTGGTTTCAGCTCAGGTCATGATCTCAGGGTCGTGAGACTGAGCCCCACAGTGGGCTCCGTGCTCAGCACAGAATCTGCTTGTCCCTCTCCCTCTGCTCCTCCCCCTGCTTGTGTTCTGTCTCTCCCTCAAATAAATAAAATCTTTTTAAAATTTTTAAAAATAAAGTATAAAAACTATATTAAAAAATTTAGGATTGTTGTCATAAACACATTGCAAATGCAAAGTTTTCACAGAAGAAAAATGGACTTTGTTATAAAAACTGCTGCTGTGTATAAAATTTGGGGAGCCATTTCGTCCTCAATGGCCTGTTCCTTTAGATTTTTGCCTTCTGAGGCTCTTCAAATAAAACATGTTTTTTAAAAAGAAAATACAACGAGCTATTAAAATAGGGGATCCTATCCTCTAATCCAGTTCTGTATACAGATTCCAACACTCAGCCTGGTTTAGGAACCCAGAGTCCAATTTAATCCCACCACCCGTTAGCCGCTTTGTGTCCTGCTCTCACTTCCTTTCCTCACATCCTGGCCAGCAACAGCCCCATGGAGGATACAGACTACTGAGGTCTCAGCTGATGCAGAGAGACCTCCCATCCCAAAGTAATGAAGCTGCACTGTTACTCATTCAATTTTAAGAAAACAAATCCCACCTGATGTCTGAAATGATATTATAGAAACAAAATTACAGAGCATAGAGAATATAATCGATGATATTATAATACATGTCCGGTGACAGATGTTAGTTACCCTTGCGGTGAGCACAGCATAGTGTATAGACTTGTGAGACCGCTATGTCGTACACCTGAAACTAAGGTAACATGATGTCAACTATAATTCAATTAAAAAAAAACAAAAAACAAAAAACACAAGATTAACTTGTTCTGTTAAATTCCCCAAAAGAATTCAATGACACCAAAGCTGGAACCCACCATGACCACCAGGGTCCAAGCTGTTCTACCCTCCTGGAACATTTGAAAGGAAGCACAGCTCTCACGAAACAATCCAAGCAATCCAATGATTTGTGTACACAAGAAACTCGGCACTGACTTCATACCAAGAAATGATCATTATGGAAGCTAAAAAAAAAAAAAAAAAAAGAGCTAACATTTATTGAGCTCTTACTATATGCTAAATGCGCAGCCACAAGCTTTACATGTATTATCTCCTTTAATCCTCACAACATATGAGTTAGGCACTATTCTTAATTGGTGTAAAAAGTTAAGTGTGTGCTAAGTTCACACAGTGAGCTGGTGGCAAAGGCAGACTTTGAAAGCATGCAGCCTAATTCTAGGCCCTCCAACTCTTAATCACTATCCTAGAATACTTTCTTTAAAAAACTGTATCAGGGACTTATTTCCCTAAAAACTAAGACACATTCTTAAAAAATCATGGCTTCTACAGTAGTAAAGTAATACACAAAAAATTATAAAGAACTGATATGTATAACATAAAAAAAATTGTTAATTTTGCAACAAAAGTTACCATGAGAATGAACAGGTAAGCCATAATAATTTATAAAAGTATTTGCAATAACCAACAATAGAAAAGAATCCAGAATATACTTAAAATGCTTATATATTAGTAAGAAAAAGACAAATACCTCAATAGAAAAATGGGGAAAGTATATGAATAGACCATTTAGAGGAAGAAATACGATCACCAAAGGTGCTCAATCTCATTAGGCATCCGGGAAACGGAAAGTAAAATAATTAGACACCATTCACATCCATAATATTTTTATAAGTTTTTAAGTCTTAGCATTCCAAGTGATTATAACAATGGAGATATACAGAAGTTCTCACACACCGCTGGTGAAGTGTAAACTAGTGTATCACTATGTAATCTGGCATGATGTAGAGAAGTTGAGAATTCACAAACCCTAGGAATCAACAATTTCACATCAAAACGTATGTCCCACAAAAAGTCACGCACACGTGTCTCTCAATGGCAAATACTGTTTATAAGAGCGAAAACTTGAAAACAATCTATAAATACCATTAATGTAAAAAGAAATAAATGATGGTAAGTTTATAACACAGAAAGCCAGACAACAATAAAAAGGAAAGAATTCAATTATTTCACCTGTACCAACACAAGAAACTGAAAATCAATGTTGAGAAGTAGCAAAAAAATATATACGATACCAAATACCTGTATGTACAAAACACACAAAATAGTAATATATATTGTTTATGGATAAATATTTATGTAGTTAAAGTATAAAAAAGCCAGGAAGGAGGCACACTAATTGCAAGATAATTATTTCCCCTGAGAAGGATGAGGAAATGGAAGGCAGGAGAGCATCAACAGAATCTATAATGTTTATTTCTTTTAAAAAAAAAACTATTAAATTTGTGTTGATTCTGTGGGGTACTCACAAGAGACAAGAGTGTCTCTCACATTATTCTATTTACCTTTTTTTGTATGTTTGAACTATTTCAAAACAGGAGCTTTTTTAAATTAAAGAAAAAAATTGTCCTAAAGAAATTTTCACAAGCACCTTCACATGGTCGATTTTGTAGATGCCACATAACAGCTAAGGGAGGAATAACACGAGGGTGGAGATGTCTCTAATACCGTGGCGAGAAAAACTACAAGAAACAAAAATTAATGGCTGAAAGCTGCAAGGAGGTTCATGTTGACTCAACTTTCTAAAACCTTTTAAAGGGGTGTCTGGGTGGCTCAGTGAGTTAGTGTTGGACTCTTGATTTGGCTCAGGTCATGATCTCAGGATCGTGAGATGGGGCCCCATGCACAGCAAAGAGTCTGCTTGAAATTCTCTCTCCCACGCCCTCTGCTCCTCCCCCCATGCTTCTGCTCACATGCACACACTCCCACTCTCTTTCTCTCTCAATATCTCTCTTTCTACATAATAAATCTTTTAAAACCTTTTAAACCAGAGCTTCCCAAAGCAAGAGCTGCCTTGTAGGTATTAGGCTCACCTGCCAGGAATCCTTAGAACAGTTATATTTATTTATTTGAGAGAGAGAGAAAAGAGAGGAAGGGCAAAGAGAGGGGGAGAGTCTTAAGCAGACTCAGTTGAGCACGGAGCCCAAAGCAGGCTCAATCTCACAACCCTGAGGTCATGACATGAGCCGAAACTGAGTTGGACGCTTAACCAACTGCGCCACCCAGGTGCCTCAAGGTGATAAAAATGTTTTAACATTGACAGTGGAGGTGGCTGCATGACTATTAGAATATACTAATAAATTTTGAGTTGTAAACCATTGCTAAATGGGTGAATTCTAGGGCATGCAAGTTATACTCCAATAAAGCTCTTATTAAAAATATATACACAATTAAAATATACATAATTTTGTTCCTGAGGTTACAATGGGTCAGCTGAAGTCATGAGAACTGCTAGAGTTCATTTCTACGGGCCAGCTACTTGATCCCGAGATTTTGATGTGGGACCTCCTCACTATCCTATGCCCTCACTTTCCTTTTTGGTCTTAACCCTTTCAGATCCTTCAGTTACACTAACATATAAGTGCTTAAAAACAGCTCAGACTGCCATCCCTCCCTGGGGTCTCTTCTTATACTAAAGGAAGTATCCTCCAGCAGTGTTTTTTTCTGATTTAAATCAGATGTGCAAGTCTTTTAGCACCATGGAAATTTCATGGAGTAACAGTCCTATGTAGGTAATATCTACCTCCTAGGAAATAAAGTAAATATTTTATTTTAGCTTGTTAGGTCATAAAACGGTGGTAAAAATTGGAGAAAAATGAAAATAAAATAATAGACAAGAAAATATCTGGGACTTAATGGGAAAAAGAAAAAAAAGATGTACTTAGTTTAAAACCCCAGTTTAAAAAAAAAAATCAAAATTCCAAGAACAAATATCAAGGGAACTCCTTGGTTGAATATGTCATATGAGTTGAGATCCATCAAAAATACTACATGTCACTCTCCCACAAGACAAGCATCATTGTCTTAAAGAAAATGCAGCTCCAGGCACCAAATGGCAAACTCTGGTGAATAAAGTCACACACAAAGGTTAAAAAGCTTGGATTTATTTTTTACTGGGAGAGATGAGGCTATAAACTGACATGAGTGATTCTGTCACAGTGATTAAGGTGGCAGAGAGACTGCGAGGCAGCCTTAGGTGGTGGAATGTCAGTGTGACAACCAGGGTCCGAGTTCCCACTGCTTTCTCCACAGTTCTCCTTCCTACCGTCATGGCCCTGCCTTTCCTAATAAACTCTGCCTCAAACCCGAAGCAAGAGGGACAGCTATTTCAGCTCAGATGCTCACAGTGATGGGGTCCTCACAGACCCTGGGCATACTATTTACAGGGTGTCGCTGTTAAGTTAGCAAGAAGACATGGGGGAGGAAGAGAACAAAGAGGTCACAGAGAAGGCAAAGATGTGGAAGGAAGCCCATGCTGCTTTCGAGTCATCCCAACAAAACATTTTAATAATCTGGAAGAAAGAAATACTATAATTGTTGGAAATACATCAAAAGTACATAAAATTAGGGGCACCTGGGTGGCTCTCAGTCAGTTGAGAGTCTGACTCTTGATTTTGGCTCAGGTCATGATCTCAGGGTGTGGGACTGAGGCCTGTGTCGGGCTCTGCACTCAGCACAGAGTCTGCTTGTCCCTCTCCCTCTGCTCCTCCCCTCCACCCTGCTCTCTTTCTCAAATAGATAAATAAATCTTAAAAAAAAAAAAAAAAAAAGTACAGGGGTGCCTGGGTGGCTCAGTCGGTTAAGCATCTGCCTTCGGCTCAGGTCATGATCCCAGGGTTCTGGGATGGAACCCCACATCAGGCTCCCAGCTCAACAGGGAGCCTGCTTCTCCCTCTCCCTCTGCTGCTCCCCCTGCTTGTACTCTCTCGCTCTCTCTGTCAAATAAATAAATAAAATCTATTTAAAAAATAATAAATAAATCTTTAAAAAAGATAAAAATTAAAATTAAAAAAATTTAAAAGGTACATAAAACCAGTAACATAAATGTTCACAGAACTTTTTTTCATCTTTGAGACAGAAAATTGAAATAAACGCAGACTATAAATATTTGCTGAGCCTCAAGTATGCATCAGGCAGAACACTAAGCAGGGAACAAACAACAATGAATCTGAATGACAAAGTTGCAGCCCAAAGTTACACAGTCTCTCTCATGGGGATACCTTCTATTAACACACCTAAGTGCCAGTTGCTCTAATTCCCCTGCACCAACACACATATACAGGGGAATAATTTTATGACAAGCCTCTGAGGCAAGTTTTACTTTGACTATACCTATAAAAGTGCCTCGTCATTTCTTAATACTGAGTCTGAATCCTGGCAATATAGTTTCAGGTCACTTGAGAAGAACGTAAGAAGGGACACGCTCAGCAAGTGCCCAGCGTAGACTGAACACATAACTCAGAGTTTAAATCCAGGGAACGACCAGCAATGAGAACAAGAACAAGGATTTTAGGAGGGCAATGAGTCCAGCAGTAAAGAACAGAAGGGACACCTCACTCCACCTCCAAAGAAGAGAAGGAATGAGGGACGACTGAAGGGGAACAAAAGAAACAAACAGACAGAAAAAAGAAAAGCCACACCAAAAAACAGGCTTAAAGGTAAGTAGTAAAATGGGAAAGCTTGTTGAACTGTAACGCATTTTCCAAATGGCAAAATAATTAAGTTCAGCAACGTACGCCGGGGATGGTTCCCAACACTGAATGTAAATAACCTTTCAGACACTTGTTTTTTTCTTTAGTTGCTAAGAGAAAAAGAGGAACTTGACCGAAATAGAGTGGGGGAAAAATACAAAATAAACCAAGGGTCATAGGGAAAGTGAACAGAGCAAGACCATGCTCATGGGAAAACAGCAAATGGAAAGAGGTAACAGACAGGGATAGAACCCGTACTGAGAGATGAAGAGAAAAGAATTGACCAGGGAAAACTTGACCTCACAACAGGGGTTTGGGGACACGAGAACGGAAAAGGGCTCTGTTAAATTCACGGCATCAATGACTCCATCGGGCCAACACTTGCTTGTTGAGCACTTGCTAAGTACAAAGCTCTGGGTCAATGCTGGGAAGAAATGAAAATGGAGATGAGGATGCGTGACTTCGCTCCTTGTTTTTCTGTATAATTAAATTAAAATAAAATAATTTCTATCCCATCACCCTAGGAAAACTGCAAACTTAATTGATTTCATAACCAGAACATTTAGGAAATGTCCTAAACAACTCATTAATCAATAACCTCAAGTAGATTTCACATGGAATGGTTAAGCTATAAATTAATAGCATTCTCCCTTCATTAATCATGGGACCCTTGTCTAGGCAAGATCATTAAGAACTATAAGAACACCATGCTAAGTCATAACATGGGAGAACAGTTTTGCGGTCCTGAATAAATTCATCACCTTCAGGGATGTTTATCAAAGTCAGTAAAAATCTTCCTAAGAAATGATGACTTAGCTATTTAACATTAAGGTAAATTTGTAAATGCATCTGTAGAAAACAAACTCCCATTCTTCTTATTAAACATTTACCTAAAGTTTTCTTGGAAAGCACAGGAAAGTACTGCTAACTACATATAATGTTAACTGACCATGAAAATAACCCACTATTTATGGTAAACAGAGACTAATACTGTCCCCAGCATGACTGCACAAGATTGACCTCAAGACCTGACCTTTACTGCATGGGTCTACTGACCTTTGTCGCACATTTTCCTTAAGTTCTTTCCAGCTTATCTTTTAACTTAGGCAAAAGACTCGACAGGCAAAATATCCCATGATGGAAACTGAAACTATTATCTCAAGCAGTAACGACTGCCCTAAGAGCTCCAGCCGGCCCAAACCAACCAGATGAGTTTGAGCTCAGTCACTGGCTCATATCTGTGCACATGGACCATGGAGTGACAGTTACGCTTATCTCATTATAATGCTAAAATCTCTGCCCAAAAAGGAGCACAAACCCCACTAACATAACACCCAACATATATACAGGCATGTTTCCTTGGGGTGCACACGAGACCTTATGCCTGCCTCCACAAATGAGAACAAAACCCCCCTTTCTGTATATTTACACTAGCCCTAAACAAAAGGAACTCATTCACCCTTGTGCAGGGGTTTCATGGCTTTGGAAGTTATTCCCTGTGACCTCCTTACCTGCTGCAAGTAAACTTTCCTTTGTGTAACAACTCTACCTGGTATAGTTCCTATCTGTAACTATAGTTCCTGTCTACAACAAGGAGTGAGCTCATGTTAGTTCGATTACAATACCAAGTTATCCATCAAAATAAAACAAATTTTCCCAATTCTTACTTAACAGAACTTCTCAACCATTAACATACCTTTATTTAATGCATACAACATGGCATTCAAAATGAGCCTGCTGCTCATTTGTAGAAACCAAGTGTGATTTTTCAGAGCACGAAAAGCAATTAATCTTTAAGTAAGCCTCATCTCCTGACCCAGGAGAGGCAGTGTCTACAGTCGGAACTACATAATGGGGCAAAGAGTGGGCCCTGTGAAGTCCTCTCCCACTAGCCTGCGACATTTAAAAATGACCAACAAAGAGTAAGATGGAGGAAGAGGAGGAAGAAGAAGAAGGAATAAACAAGAATAAGCATATGAAGAAGAAGAAAAGGAAGAAGAGGAGTGAGGGGAGAAGAAGAAAAGAAATGGTTCTTCCCTCTGAAACAGACAAAACTCATAGGTGGATTAAATCACAGGTGCCATCCGACCATGTCAGGCTAAAAAACACCAGGTTTCCTTAAAAACACAAGATCTATTTTTTGTTTGTTTGTTTCAAAAAACACAAGATCTAAATCAAGAGTGGAGCCAATCACTAAAACCTGGGTGTGTGAGATTTAAAACTTAGATTGTGCCTCAGACAGTTTCAGGGAGCTCTAGTTGAGCGGGGAGGATACTGCACCTGGCACGGTACACCCAGTATCTTCTCTAAATCTGCTTTGTGATCTCCATGAGCCTTACCTTCCACCACACTTCTACCCACACCCTGCTCCTGCCCACGTTCGGATGACCTTAGCTCACTCTTCAGCCAACTGCTCTTCCAGCCGACTTTAGACTAAAATGACCATGCATAACCTTGACAGCTCATTATGCCCATGAGGGTCCACAGCTGGGTTCTGGCCAGACCCTTGACAGGCATTAAAAATCCACTAGTGAATTCACAAAAACCTACAGAACCCAGTTTTGTGAAGTGTCGGCTGCATCTGCAGCATCTTGCTACGTAGGTTCAAAGAAAGAGAAACCACTTAAAGAAAATCTTGAGCTGTGACCAGGAGTACCAGTCTGACTCCAACCTCCTGACCTCACTAGTGGGAAATGAAGGCAATTTCTCCCAACCTAACCTATTTAAAAGACAAACCGAAAAAAATAAAAATAAGAACAGCAATTGATCAACTAGAGGTAAAGGCTATAGACATGAGTCAGTGCCAAGTAGAATAAGTGGTCTAAGAAAACTGTCAACCAGGAGTTCTCCTGCCTTGGGTAGAAAATTTTAAAGCCTCTTGCAAAATGTGAGCCCTTGAGACCCATCTTCAGGAAAGTCTCATTGATTTCTCATCTTCAAACGGTTATCTAATATTCTTTACTTGGGACAAAAAAAAAAAGAGAAGAAGAAGAAGAAGCAAAAGGGCAACCATCGCTCAGTGCTAAAATCTCCTGGTACAAAATTGATTTTTAAAAAGGAGAAAAATGTTGATTTACCCTTGCTGATACATGCATATGATTCTGAAAAATCTCTTCAATATAAACAAACAGATTGCCGAGGGTGGGGGTCAGGGGGTGGATTAAGTTGTTTACTCCTTTCCTTCCCAGTTATAACTGCTGATATTTCTGGGTCGCAGTATGGCATTTTTTTATTTTCGAAATTGAATTACATATAATAGTCTGTTCTAGGAAAAACAAAACAGATTTTGATCTTAAAAGCAAATCAAATGATGAAATCAGAAATAAAGGACCACTAGAAGTCTAAAATCATCTTTTCATAATCTGAAGTATTTATATTTTTAAAAATACAGCACATTGAAAAAGTAAGCAAAAAATAGAAATACAGTACATGGAACTCTATTGTAATCATGTGTAAAATAATTATAATTATCAAAAGGGTCCATAAATTCAATATTTGAAGACTAAAATTTATGCACGCATTCATTCTTTTAACTCAGTTCCGAAGAGGACTCCGGGATGTTTATATGGACACTTACAGGATAAAATACAAATTTTAAGCAGATGAGGAAACTGGGGAGAAAGGAAAATTCATCACTCCAAGAAATATTTATTAAGTACATACTCTGGGCCAGGCACTGTACTACACGGTGGAGATGTGTGGAGACAAACAGATAAGATCACTCTTCTTACTATTCTCGTAGTTTTATATCCTAATGATGGCACATTGGAAGAAAGACAGTAAGTCAAACGTTAAAGAGAATGTTGTCAAGGGCGCCTGGGTGGCTCAGTTGGTTAAGAGACGATCTGACTCTTGATTTCAGCACAGGTCATGATCTCATGGTCGTGGGGTCGGCCAGCGTGGGGCTCCTAGCTCAGTGCAGAGTCTGCTTCAGATTCTTCCTCCCTTCCCCCTGCCCCTTCCCGCTGACACTCACTCATGTCCCCCCCAAATAAATAAAATCTTTAAAAAAAAAAAAAAAAAAAGGATGGCATGTGCTGGCAAGTGCTAGGAAGACCACAGCGTAACAGGCTGTGATAAGGAGGGTAGGTGGGAATACTTCAGAGAAGTGGACGGAGGAAACGTAAGGTTACTTTTTCTATGCCTGAGTATTTAATTGAAGGAGAGCACGCATAATGAAGATGTGTACAGATATGACTTTCCGTATTGATAAATGATCACAAGTCAAGGGATATTTCAGAGGACCCTTGAGCTGAAGTGGGGATGAGGAGGAGTTGGTTGATGAGCTAGGATGAAGCTGCCAGGAAAACTCATGTTGTGACTTTGCCTTGGAGGAGGGCACAATTTGCCTCTAAACGTCTGGCATCCAACTTAAGGAAGGAAACAATTACATGACAACTCTCTCCTTTTGGTCCTGATTAGGCACCATCCATAATGTTCTCCAAGATTTCAATTAATCCTGTAACTGGTTTCTCAGGAATATTTCTTACAACGTCCTTCAAAATATCCTTTAGAAAAAGTCTGGTGAATTATTAAAGAGGTCAGGGATGCAAATGAGAAAACTAATACCAATTCAGATATAAAACTCTTGTGACTAACTTAAATCAAAAAAGATTTAAGACATTAAAAAATATGTATATCTTAAATCTGAAGGCTACACAGAGCTCCTCAACCCTGCATGCAAATAGGAAATGCACCGGGGAGATTTTTTAAAAATACCCCCACCCCAGAATCTCAGTAGGTGAGGCCAGCACTCGATGGAGGAATAGATGATAATTCCCCATAAATTGTTTCTCTTTTTTTTCCCCCCATAAATAGTTTCTCGTAAGTGAGTTTCTGGCGGATAAAACTCCAACAAGTACCCAGAGGACAGATAGTCTTTGCTGCCATTTAGATGTAGATTCAAATATTTCTATGTGGCTAAAAGAATATCTGAGGTAGAAGTAGAAATTATACCCATTCCTAGAAATGAAAACACAAAACAAGTGCTAAACAGGACATCAATTCACTCCCGAATGAAGTTAGCAACCTGAGCAGGACTGAGAGTTTCTCAAAGAAATGTTAGGTTGATTCCAAAACAGAGATGAATGGGTAACTAACTACATGTTAAATAAGGAGCATTTATTACAAAAGGATTATTTTAGGTGGATCTCTAACTTTCTGTTTGAGAATTCTTTTCCCAACTCTACGGCTTACTAGATGTATGACCTCGGACAGGTCAATTAGCTTCCTTAAGCCTCAACAGCCTCAATTATAAAATGGATATAATATCTACCTCTAAATGAGATTATACATGTGTATCACTCAGCACAGTGCCAGGTACATGGTAACTATTCAACAAACACTAATTCTTATTTTTCAATTCTTTCCCTCAATATTTGCTTTCTAGGGCTTTTATTACCAAAGGAAACACATCCAACTGGATGTTCACGGAATCTATCATTTTGGTTATTACTGATTATGTATGTCTTTCATCCTAGGGCTTTGGCACTGGGGACTCTACAGCTACTTGCTCTAGGAAACCACAAAAGCTATTCTGTATCTTTTTCTTTTGAAAAAAGGAGTATGGATCCCCATTTAGCATTTAATGTTTCTGGTTTATGAAACTTCGAACACAAAAGAGTATACATAATTTTGGTACTGATGGCTGAATATTAAAATCTTCAATTTACAAAGAAAGATTTAACAATAAGTATACACATCCAATTCCAAAACAGAACCCAGGCCCTTCAAGAGGTGTTTTTCACCTTTTAAATGTTAAACATCTTTATGTAGTCCATTCTCACTCTCAAGTCAGTAAATATGATACATTCTTCCTGTGTCCTGCAAGCTGCAAGAAATATATATTCCATGGGACAAATGTTAGGAATCTTTGACCTCATTGCCATTGAATGACATCTAAAGAAATGTTCCTGGCCTTCTACCATCAGGCCAGTTAAGCACTGAGGTTAAGCCCAGGCAGTGCAGTGGAGTTAAAGTGCCAGGGTTCAAACGCCTTCTCAGCTACCTACCAGCTTTGTGGTTTTACAGCTGGTACGTATTACAGGTCACATGATTCTTGTAGGACTGCAGTGAGTTAATGTGTACCAAGTACCAAGAAAACTGCTGGGAACATAAAAAATAACCATATAAGTTATTGTATATTAAGTATTTTAGTATATACTATAACATATCTATAAGCACTTCTCTCTTTCCTGTTTTCTGTCTCCTTCCTCCTCCTCACCATACTCCTTATGTCCCTTCCTCTTCTGCTCTCCCCCTTCCTTTAATTAACATTCTTTTTCCCTTTGGAACTTATTCATGAAAATTAATGATAAATGTGGCCTTATCTGAGCCGCACTGGAGCTACTGAGTTCTAGTGACCTTACAGATTCCTGCTCTCAATGAGCCATGACAAGAAAGCAGGCCAGCCTCCATGTACTTTTAGGAAGGGCCCTGTCATTAAAAATGATAGAACACCTGGCATTCTTTGAAATGTGAGAAAGCAAATAAAACTAAGAATGTTTTTTATCAACCCATAAGCTCTTAGAGTCATTCATAGTTTTCCAGGTATAGCTGTAAAGAAGCAATGAAAGACGGGTTCTTTTCATACACAGTGAGATCATTAAGCAGAACTCCAAAGATGCCCAAAAAATGTATATACAAATTGGGATCTCCCACAGTAAAACCAAGACCTAAAGAAAACTTCCACAATCCTGAATATCAATTTTTTTTATCTGTTTAATTGTAAGAGAAGCATGTTGATAGGAGAATAAAAATATCCTGGAAAATGTCTCCTTCCTATTTATAGCAGAAGAACAAAGTTTTGATTGGTGGCAAAACTTTATCAATATTGAGTTACTTAGGTTTAACAAATGCACATTAAGAAAAAAAAATTGTCTGTGCTATCCTTGCAAAATACTTCCAAAGCTATAATTCCTAGGAGTCCTTTTCCGCCAGAGAAGCAAAGCAGTACTGCAGACAATTTACCGTGAAGCTGACTCAGTGCTCCCAAGTGAAACAGCACAATTTTAAGTACAGCTCATCCATGCTTAGGCATATGTATAAATATATTCACAAAAATGGAGTGCACTTCTACTTGCCATCTTACTACCAGCTTGTATTACTGATTATCAAAACTATGATAAATTATAGATCAATGTTTTTGGTACCTGACTACTTGAGAAGCTACAACATGATCCAGGGAAAGAGAGAAAAAAGTAGCCCATCTCTTCACTGACAGCAAAGACTTCTGACAAAAAGAAATTCCGCTCTTTGTAGAGAAATACAATCAATGGGTGAAAAACAAGTAATTGAAAATACATGAGGTGAACACGCAACAAAATAAACCACCAAATAACCTACCTCTGATGCTACAGTAAATATGTCATGCTTGGCTAGCAAAAAAAAAAAAAAAAGTAGCCACTACAGTGCTTTTTCTTAAAAACAGCAATTAAGTGATTATCAGTATCAAACCATCAATACGGTTCAGTAGGTACTATCTTGCCATATGGATTCCCAGTTAAAAATGTTTTATCCATTGATCCACAAACACACAATTCCTTCAGCACAAATAACTTCAAGTTTGAAGAATGAACGACTCTGAATCATTTAAATACTCTAGTTCTGAGTGCTATCTTATGGGACTGAAATTACTTCAGAATAGATAGACAACCTTGAGGATACCAAGGTTACCCACAATCACATATGATTTCTTTGACTATCATTTCTAGAACTTTACAGCAAAAAAACCTTTCATTATGGGCTGATCATCCCACTTAGGATAAAAATAAAGTATGCATTCAAGTAACTGGCCATGTAGTAAAGAAATCTCTTATAATATGGACTATTATCGACAGAATTATTATTTCACCCCAAATTGTCAGCATTTTCCCAGAACCAAAAGAAAAATTTCTTCCAAAAATATGAGTCTTCTTTTCCATTTAGTGATCGAAAACTGAAACGAGGACACATTAAGAGTAAAATTAAGGTGTTTTATACCTTCATAGTTCTTGTGAGCTTTCTGAAACATTGAGTAATACATTGCTGGTTTCCTTACTCTAGGCCAATGGCTCATCTTACCAGGTGAGAAGTAATTCCTGAATAGGGTTAGATGACCTACAAGGTCTCTTCCACCTCTAGAACTGTTAGATTCTACTTAGTTATGTAAATTTTAGCAATTTGTAACTTACTTCTGGGAATGTGTTAAATTCGGGCAATTAGGGCACCATTTTGCATTAAAGTGATGTCATAAAATTTCTAAATAGTACTCAAGCAGCCTGAGGGAGTAAATGTTATTTAACTGAAACTCATATAGTGCTTACAATATCCCCAGCATTGTTCTAAGTAGTTATAAACTCATTTATACAGTATTTTCAGTATACTTAGTAACTAAATTCTTATGAAGCTTAATGAGTATGGGAATTAGCATTTACCAATAAATTAAAGTGAACAACCACTTTCACTTACCCTTTAAAACTAATATTATTCATTTCTAACAATTAGGATCATCCCACAATATTATGAATCTGCTCAGTTACCTCTCCTTACGGAAGCCCTTCAATTACCTTCAGGACAAAGTCCAAAATCCTCCACAAATCATGAAGGTACTGTGGCATCTACTCTGCTTTCTTGTTTTGGCTCATCTGTACCTTAAATTCTAACTATTTGCACTTAACAAACATGTGTCCTGATTCCCACCTGCCCACTAATTGCTGCCTCTTTGGTTTGATATGCGCATCACCTTCCTTTAATCTGGCCAATTCCCACTCACCATCAATACACAGCTAAGGCAGCACCTCCCCATGAGAGGCCCCCTGACTGCTCACCTGGTTTAAATACTGTGTTTTCTCTGCTTCCACAGCTTTCTGTGATCACCTCCAGATTATCACACAGAAGGGCAGAGTATAACTCCTTATCCATTCATACATCTTCCCACTTGTCTGTAAATTCCTTAAAGGCTTGAACAGTGTCTTTTATCTCTAAATCCCCAGAGCCTTGTACAAAAATTGGTATACAGTATGAGCCCAAGTAAATAAATGTCTTTTAAGCACACAAATCAGCAAATGAATATATAAGCTTTGTGAAATGATAGAAAGGCATCCCAATTTTATTTCTGAAGAAGAAAGGAAATTACTAAAAATATCTACGGGTAGCTAAGATGCCATAATTTTATCTATTTAATTACCAGGGAACTAATAAGGGCCATATATAATCAACTTGAGTTTTTAGGTCCAATGCCAGCTCTCAATGAAACCCAAAATGCAAAAATGCAGGAAAACTCCTTAGTTTCCTAACTGCAGGAAAATTTGGCATATGGCAACTAAGTCTTCACAACTATAACTACCAGATTCAAGACCTAGTCGTCGGGGATTTCTAACTGTAGTTTAAGAGCATGGTAAACTGCAACCTCCCAGCTGATCTAGACTTCCAACCACATGTACCGTGTGTACCTTACAACGTGCCAGGCTCGTAAAAATTCCTCTGATGAGGAGTGCCTGAGTGGCTCAGTCGGTTAAACATCAGTCTCTCTCTTTTTTTTTACTGTTATATGTTAGTCTTTTATTACATGTATTTCCATATTTTCATATACACATATGCATTTTTTTACTAGAACAAGATCATAATGTTGTAAATAGTTTGTTTTCTTTTCATCATCTTTCTCTTTCCCTGTAAGTTCCCACAGCATCTAATACCTCGATCATACTGAAATTACTCTAATTGTCACACAACTATTTCCCCAAAGCTAGTTTGTCCAAATCAGGGTTTAGGTCCAGAGTCTGCATTTTACCCAGTTTGTATATCCCTTAGCTGTGTTAAATCTAAAACAGTCCTTTTCTTTATCTGTTAATTTTCCTGCTCAATGTTTGTCTGATCACTTCCTCATGCTGTCACTTAGCCTGCTCCTCTGTTCCCTATATTTCCTAGAAATCAGAAGGCACACCTAAAAGCTTGATCGATTTCTGTTAATAAATTTTGTCTAGAACACATTTTGCGTGCCATTGTATGTTTCACATGGCATTTCTTCAGCAAGCACGTGCCATATGGTTTTACCATCACTGAAACTCAGAGTGTCCTCTGGGTTGCGTGATGGCCGCCGCAGCTGGCTGCTAGCCGGTGATGTGATTCCCCCTGTGACCAGAGTATTCAGTATGGAGTTCCTTTAGCAGCACACAGATGTGCTGTTTCCCCTCAGCCATTCACTGTGTGGCCAGTTCCTTTTGACAGCCCTGGCCTGAATTAACATGCATTACAAATCACAAAACGATGATTTTCTAATGTTACCATTTCTTCTGCATTTACCAGCTGTCACTCCTTAGTGAAAAAGAGCTTTCCCTAATCAACTAGACCCATTTGGTTACTCTGAAAAGCATTCGGACAAGCGTCGGACTCTTGACTTCAACTCAGGTCATGATCTCAGAGTTGTGAGATGGAGCCTGCCATGGGCTCCGCACAGGGGCATGGAGCCTGCTTGGAATTCTGTCTCCCTCCTCTTGTGCCCCTCCCGCCCCCACTTGCAGCATGTGAGCATGCTCTCTCTATCTAAAAAAAAAAAAAAAAGAAGAAGAAATTTAAAATTGTTACTTTCAATCCTAATGTGAATAAATAATCTATTCACACTGTTCAACCTAAATCCTACCAGTTCATGCATACCTCACCAAAAGCCAATCATTCTTCTCAACTGTGAGGTTTATTATTGTAAGAAGGAGAAACTGCATGTGTCCAAGGTATCTTCCACCCCAAGTGGAAAGGCCTATGATCCAAAAACTGCTGAAGTCGTGCTCCATAAATGGAGGGAAAACAAGGAAGACTGGCCTGTTTTCCAAAGGTGGTGGTCTTTCACCAACACAGTGAAGGGCAGGGGGTACCTGAAGACACTACCAGCACGAGGCAGAGACTTGGAGTTTCCAGGTCCAATTCTCCGGGGTTTTTTTCTGCATTTCTACTTTCTTTGGTTGCCCTTCTTCTCCAAGAAAGTCTTTGTGATTTGTTTTAAAGCACTGGCTCTATCAGCAAAAATTCAGACTATAAACTACAGGATGAAACACCAGTAGTTTCGATGAATAAATTGAAAAGAAAAAATCAAGGAAATGGACATGGGGAAACTATGCATTAAAGAGACTCAAAAAAATTAACTAATTGCAGTCTATAGACACTGGGTCCTGAATCAAACAAACTTAAATATATGTGTTTTACATTTATATATATTTTTCAAATATGTTTACATATATTTAACATATTTATTTAATTTATATTTATATATTAGGTATAATGGTTACATTTTTGAAAGAAGCCTTTTAGAAGTGCAGAGTGAATTTTTTATGAATGAAATTGTATGATTTGCTTCAAAATAATATGAGAAGGGAAGAAAATAGGTAGGAGATAGATAAAACAAAATTGACTATGAGTTGCTAATTGTTGAAGCTGGGGGTTCATTATAATATTCTGTCTATTTTGTGTGTGTTTGAAGTTTTTCAATCAAAAGTTGCAAATGTGTGCAAGAATATTCCTCCACAGAAATAACTCTCATTTACTAAAAAATAAGACGGTGTCCCCTACTTCTTCAGTTTTACTATGAAAACAAGTTAAAATGAAAGGGGAAAATAGGTATTTATCAAACGTTAATTCAAATAATAGAATCCTTCATTAAAGCTTGGCACATTAGATTTCTACTGCAATAATCAAACTCTGATGGATATTACCGTAGCCCTTTAAATTAATTTCTTACATGAAAATTTCAACAGAGCCTTCAGCTGCAAATTTACAGATTTAAATGGCATTTTTCTCTTTTTACATATTTCACACATATAGATCAAATACTAAG
Source organism: Ursus arctos (assembly GCF_023065955.2). NCBI lineage: Eukaryota > Metazoa > Chordata > Mammalia > Carnivora > Ursidae > Ursus > Ursus arctos. The sequence goes on along the minus strand of NW_026622985.1, from coordinate 29,639,895 downwards.
ACTATCACAGCATCAACGTGCATCTTAAAGTATTAAATCTATTTGCACATGTGAAAATGTTCAGCCTGCCTTGAGGTCAGCGAAGTTTACATTTTCAACCACATGAACAAGTTCTACCTTAATATGTACTTACAGATGAATGAACTGTTTGCCAAGTCTATGTATATAAACACAGAAATTGTTTACAGAGCCCCAAAATCATTACCTAAATTAACAAGTTCAAAATACTTCTCAGGCATTAGCTGTGGATGTGTGATATTGATATAAACACGGGTAAATCGTAAACTTAGATGTTTAAAAAACATAGTTTATAAATGCCCAATAAACAACACGGCTGGCTGAAATGGACTGCTACCAATGAAGAAATGGGGGAGGAGACGCCTTTCCTGAAAGGTGAAGGCGAATGGGTACATCTCTGGTGTCCACAAACTGTGTGACCTGAGAACACCGCAGTTTGGCTTGTTTTTACAGTTTGAGTTTAGTTAGGGATGTCTAGGCTTGTCTTTTCATTTGTTCTACAGTACCAACCTTGGTTTAAATCACGTACAAAGTCTTTCTGAGGATTAAAACAAGCACCACAATAATGATGATGCAAATCCTGCCCAAATATTATATCCCTTCTTGCCTATGCACGGCTTTTGCCTGACAGAAGTGAGAGGGTCTCCGCCCCTTCGCTCAGGATACAGCACTGCAGAAGACATCCCGCACAAACTCCTCTCTAGCAAAGCTTCGGCCTGTGGATCTTTGAGGGGTTTTGTCTCCCCCCCGCCCCCCCCCCCCCCGCTTCTTTTTTGCACAGGGAGCGCCATGCATGACTCGCATTAGGACTGCGCTCATTTCACCAAAGACACTGCATCTCCGGGGCGACGGAGAGCAAACGTGGGGTAGGGTGGGCCAGGCCGCGCCCAGGCCCACCCCCCGGACCGCGCCTCTCACCTGCCTGCCGCCGGGGTGGCCCCGCACCCGCGTGTCGAGCGCGTCGTGTCCAGTTTCGTCTTCGCCGCCGGAGCGGTAGAGGAGCCGGAGTGGCACGATGCTCTGGCGCTCCAGGAAGCGGTTTTCGTTCCTCCTCTCCAGCTCCGTCAACGAGGCGTCTCCTCCAGGCAGGAATAGGGTGAAGAGGGAGTGGGGAGAAAAGGAGAAAATAATGACCCTGACCCACACCTGTGCCTTCTGCGGTCGGACGTCTCCTCTATGAAAATCCCGCTGCCCCCTCCCTCCCGGTCCCTATCTGAGAAGGACGCAGAGACACCAGCCGGAGAGCCCTGGACCAGCTCATCTGAGATCATCCAGGATCGGGGCCCAGAAGCACGGCACCCCTTTCCCATCCTCCGCATTCCTCCTCTTCAGAAGAGGAAAAACAGGCATTTGACCGAAGGCTTCTAATGCATCCGCGCGCCCCCACACATGTATTTTTGCTTCACTTCTCACTACCCTTCTAAATAAAAAATCTCCCCGCGCACTCGGGAAACGGGGATGCCCGTTTCCAGTGCGCTTGAGGGCTGCAAAGACTCCCCGAAAATGGTACGTCCCGAAGCCACAGAGGGTGGCGAACTTACCTGCCCGGTCGCAGCGCGCCGGGGGGCAGGTCCCCAGGGCGCAGAGCAGCAAGAAGGGCACCGACGCAGCCGCCGCCGCCTGCATGGTGCTGCCGTCAGCCCGCCTCGTTCGAGACGCTCAGCTCCGCATGCCCGGGCCGCCGGGTCCGGCTCCTTCGGCCCGCGCCCCCCGGCTCGCTTCGGCCGCCCCCTCCCAGCCCCGGCCGGTGCTGCGGCGGCCGTGGCGCTGCAGCCTCCGCCGCGGCGCTGCCTCAGTGCTGCATTGTGCTCCGCGGGCGCTTCCGCTGGCGGGGGGAGCGAGCGAGTGCTGCATTGGGCGGTTGGCTGTAGCTAAGTGGTTTCTAGCGCCTCCCACCTCATCCCATGGCAAAGGCTCCGGCGGGCGAGGAGCGCTCGGCAGGGAGCGAGCGCCTGGTGCACTCGCCCCCCGCGCGCGGGCAGGGGCGCGCGCCGGAGAGTCAGCTGGGAAATGTAGTTCTCGCTCCGCATCCCGCCGGTCTGCACCAAGGTGCGGACTGTCGCGACGTCGTGACCACGGAAGACAGGAGTGGGGGAAAGGGCAGAAGAGAGGTCATCGCTGGCAGGCCTCCTGGGCACCGAAATATTCCAACTGTGCCGCTGCGAGAGCCAGTATTCCTTCACTCTGTGCGTCCGCAAAGAACCGTAATAATGTTTTCCACAGATTCAGTAATTACTTAAATTATCAAAAGGGAATCACACCCTCAAGAGTACGGGGTAAGTTATTCATTGAGGACCTACTGTGTGTCCGGTGGCTGACGAAGCAGGGGGACACAGTCATGAACCACATGAGTGTAAGAGGCACGTGCTCTCAGATATAGTAAACACCGTTTTTTTACATTACAGTGTGAAAGTGCCCTGGTAATGCTTAGAGAAGGATCATTAACTCAGCCAGGCGAGTCAGGAGGGCACAGCAAGAAGGTCAACGCAGACACTGGAAGGCTGTCTTGGATTTAGCCCAAGTGTCCAGGATGTTTTGTCCTTTCTCTGATCTCTGCCTGTCTCAGTTTGTGAAAACCAGACTTGAGGAACTCTACCTTCTCGGGCTGCTAATTCCATTTTTGTCTAATTCCAAATGTTAGAAACTGAGGATGAGACAGTAATAAATTATTATTAACACTCATGTAGTATGACGCAGTTTTTCTGAGGTCACATATAATGTCGTTCGAACTTTGGATCAGCAATTTGATAAGCAGTAGTATTCCCATTTCAGAGAGGAGGAAATTCAGGCCTAGAGCTGCACCTTCCAAATACTGTAACCACTAGCTACATGTAGCTATTTAAATTTAAATTAATTTAAAATAAATAAAATGTAAAATTCAGTTCCTCAGTCACACTAGACACATTTCTGTACTGCCTATGACTAGCAGCTACTGTATTGTAGAGCAAAAATATAGAACATTTCCATCATTGCAGACAGTTCTATCGGACAAATGTGGCTTAGAGAATTTAAAGGACTTTTCCTAAGGTTCCATGGCTAGTTATAGAGTAGACTGGATATCCTGCTTTCAGATCTGAGTCTTTTTCCAGAGTTCCTGGTGGAACCTGTGTTTTGGTTCTGTAAAGCATGCAGGAGAATCTTACACATGATGCTCTGTGGAGATGTTTTTTCCTTCCCCAGTGGAAAAAAAAATTTTTTTTTTACCTCTGCCTCTTGTGACATGGTTTCAGGTTTCCATCATGATTTGAAAATACACTCCAGTATGTCAGTGTCCCAGCTAAAGTGTGGTACTCAGTATTAAATACAACTTACACATGGTTTTACAAGCAAACAGTAGAGAGGGACTCTTTTCTCCTTTGAGAGAACATTCTATCATATTTAGGTAACCAAAGCTCATTGATCTTATAGTCATTTCAAAAAAATTTCCCCAAATTTTCAAATAACTAAGACACTTAAGAATTTTATATATGACATGCAATAATAGCCTGAAAAGGGGCTAAAAGATTTCAGTGATACACTTTAGTAGCTACAGTAAAAGAGAATTAAAACCCAAGGGATTGGAGGCACCTGGGTGGCCCTGTTGGTTAAGTGGTGGACTCTCAGTTTTGGCTCGCTCATCATCTCAGGATTGTGAGGTCCCTGAATGATATTCTTGGTGTTTCTGTTGGTTTTGTACCTTTAATTAGAAAGGACTATAAAATAGCCACACAGATTCTTTAGTTCTACAGTATGCAAATACAAATAGGTTGTAATATTAGGAAAACTTTTGTTTTAATGTGAGAATGAGCATATCCAATTTCTGCTTTACGGTATTAAAGTTTTATTCCCAGAGCTAAAAAAAAAAAAAAAAAAAAAAGCTAAATTGCGTGTGTTCTCTGGAAAATTTTCTATTCAGATCCTTTGTCTATTTTCTAATTGGATTGTTTGTTTTGCTATTGATTCGTATGAGTTAGTTATATATTTTGGATATTAACCCCTTATCGGAAATATGATTTGTAAATATTCCTTCTATTCAGTAGGTTGTCTTTTTATTTTGTTGATAGTTTCCTTTGCTGTGCAGAAGCTTTTTAGTTTGATATAGCCCCATTTATTTTTATTTTTGTTGCTTTTATTTTTAGTGTCAAATCAAAAAGGTGATTGCCAAGACTAATGTCAAGGAGTTGATGTTGAGAGCTGTGGAGTTGATTAATAGAACATGGTTCCTTTAGGAGCAAAATGGATGGACAATAACAAGGTAATTTCTCAACATGTATCATTAAAATAAATCAGCCTCAGGAGGCTGTGGGAACTTGCTCCGATCAAGAATCATGATCTTCTATTTCCAGACTTGAGTCAGTTTTTCAACCCAGAAACCACCAACTGAAGAAAAGGTCATGTTCCGAGGAGAAGGACCCCACATCACATGTTAAATACACATAGTAACTATTCCCTTAGCTCTTCCTCCAAAGGGACTTACCTCCATTTACCTAGGTAACTGCACTGGAGAAAAGGGTAAGAACACCCAAATAACTGTTGGATGCAGGGTCTGAACAGTCAGTGATACCTGGGACCCAAAGCATCTATTATAATGGGGGCATGTGGGAGCCAGGTAATAAATGGAGTCCTGGCCAAGCTTTGGCTCATAGTGGGTCAATAATGTCATTTGCTTAGCCTCTGAATGTTTTATTAGAAAATACTTAGTACTTCAGTAAATCACCCACATTGTATCTCTGACCTATAGGGTAAGAATTATAGTGAACAAGACCCCCGCCAAAAAAGGAAAAGAAACAGAAACAGAAATTTAAAAGAAGAAAAGACCAAGTGAGAGTCTGAAACTGCCTCATTCTCTCAGCCAAATAATAAATCAAAAACAGTATCTTAACGTGGGGAGATGGTAGTGGTGGTGACGGAGGAAATTGGTGCCCCTGTTAAATACAAATATCTAAAGATGGTTGATTCCCATCCTGATATTCATCTGGGTTATAAAGAATAACAGTAGACTGCCACAAACTGCACTAAGTAGTAGCCTCATTGCAGATGCAGTGCCAGATGTTATTTCCTTTTCTTTGCAAATGAACATAACCTCAGGTACGTGATATGCAACCATTGTTTGGGCAGATGCATAACTTTCCAATCCAGTCAGAAAAAAATGAGGAACAGATTGCATTCATAGGGAAAAGATTACAGTATACATTTTACTTGTCCTCTGTTATAATTGGAAAAGGACGCCATTGAGAACATCACATTAATCCATTATATTGATGATATATTTATCATACCACATAAGAAGTTGCTAGCACATTGGAACGTTGGTGAGGTGCATGTCCTCCAGGGCATGAAACATGTACCCTAATAGGATTCAGGGACCTGTCACATCAGTAACATTTTTAGAGTTCCAGTGGTCAGGGGCATGCCACAACATCCCATCCAAAGTAAAAGACAAATGATTGCATCCTAAACTTCCCAAACATGAGGGAAACAATGCTTGGAAAGCCTCTTCAGATTCTGGAAGGAGTATATTCCACATGGGAGTACTGCTTCTGCCCAAGGGCACGAAAGGCTGCCAGCTATGAGCCAAAAATTGCTCTGCAGTCATATAACCAGGCAGGTTCAAAGGTTTGAGAGTTATCAGTGGTAGGAAAACTGGAGTTTATGGAAAGCCCCAATAGGGAAATGACAACTTTCCCTGGAGGCTTAGAGTAAAGCTATGCCATCTTCAGTGGAGAATTATGTACTTTTGGAAAAATGAAAATGGATTTTTGTATGAGATGATGACATGAGAGACGAAGCGCCTGTCTGTGGGGCAAAAACCATCATGTGGTCACAACTACCAGTCATGAGCTGAGGTTCTGTCATTAGATCTATTAAGTCATCAAATTGGGCAGGTGCACCAATAATCTATTGTAAAATGGAAGTGTACATCCGGGATTGAGCTAGAGCACGACCAGAGAGCTCGAGGAGAGAGCTCAAGGAATAAGTAGGCAGCCCAGGTGCCCATGTCATCCACTGTATGGCGTCAGTTCCTCTCCCTCAGGTCACACCTACAGGTGTATGGGCCATCTCTTTGGACCAGATGGAAAAACTCAAACTTCGATCAAGGGATTAGTTGCTTCTGTGGGTACAAGCTGAAAATACATGGTAGGTGCCATACAGCTCCACTCAGTGGTGGCACTGAAAGCCAGTCACAAGAGAATCTTCCTGATGGGCAGAACTTCAAGTGGTATCGCCTTTGTATGGAAAGAGAACGGCCCAAGTTTAGAATATATATGGACTGCTGGGCAGTGAGAAATGACATGACTGGCTGTTAAGGGACTTGGGAAGAAAAAGATCTGAAGATTGAATATAAGGGGTAGAGGCAGATGGCATATGGGTGTGGGCATGAAGTGTAAGCATCTTCATATCACATGTTAATGCTACCCCAGTGCTGGCACAACGGGTACATAAGCAAAAGGATTATGGTGGCAGGAAAAAATCATGTATAGGCATGGGCTCCTATTCACTGAAGTTGAAGTTTCTGCTGTTGCCAAATGTTTAACCTGCCAGAAACAGAGACCAACGCTGACATGGCACAATCCCCCAAGACCAGCCAGGCACCAGATGGCAAGCTGGTAATATTGGGTACAGTAACATAAACTGCAATTTTCTATACATTTAAGCACAACCAAGTGAAATAAACTTACAGGGGCTTTGATAATTTCCACTACTTTCTTCAAAAAGAAATTGTGACATCCTTTAACAGATATGGCTGTATTAATCTGGTTCCTTCTACTCAAGTCTTATTGTTTTGGTCACACACTTCTTCCAGTGTTCAAAACTGGAGTTTTTCTTGCCTAACACATTTTGTGTCAGATTTTTTTTTGCATTTTTAATTGCCCAGGATTCTTCCTAGACTTTTCCTTTTTTTTTTTTTTTTTTTTTTGGCATGGTATTTTAAGGAGGCTGCTTCCTTCTAATATTGCTTACAAAATTAATGCTAATTAATGGCCCTTGTTTGCAAGGGTTTAAGTCCTGATTTTTAACCTGACTTGGGCAAAATCACTAGTTTGTATAGTTCTGTAGGTGGGCATAATACTGCATCTTGGAATTTATGAAAACATGGATGCTATACTACTTTTTGTGTAACAGCATTAAACATTCCAACTAATGCAGCTAAAAGGCTAGAGTGCCCTTCCATTTGATCTAGTTGTCTTTATACTATGCTATTCCTTCTCTTCAGACCCTGCCCCACTCTCCGTGACAAATAATGTAATCACAGCATATGGCTCATGCATTACGTTATTGGTCATAGCAAAGACTTCAACATCAGCAAGTCTACAGCAGCTGATATCTAAGGTAATTTGGCCTCATCTAGTACCTCTTGAGCAACCTATTGTGTAACCACCATTCTTCTAGACCTTTAATTTGGCAATCCCATGATTTACGATCTAGCTAGCCCAGTGAGGGTTTAGTTTACATTATGCTTAAAAAAGTTTCCAGGGCGCCTGCGTGGCTCAGTCAGTTAAGCATCTGCCTTCCACTCAGGTCATGATCCCAGGGTCCTGGGATTGAGCCCCACATTGGGCTCCCTGCTCAGTGGAAAGCCTGCTTCTCCCTTTCCCCCTCCCTCCGCTTGTGCTCTCTCTCAAATAAATAAAATCTTAAAAAAGATTTAAAAATCTTTCCAGATATCTCTGGGATGCTTGGGTGGATCAGTTAGTTAAGCATCTGACTCTTGATCTCAGCTCAGGTCTTGATCTCAGGGTCATAGTTCAAGCCCCATGTTGGGCTCCACGCTGGGTATGGAGCCTACTTAAAAATTAAAAAAACAAAATCTTTCCATCTCCTTTGGGAGAGGCCTATCATCCTTTTCACTCTACTAATGAAACAGCATTGGAATGATTCCAAACTGAAAAGTGAAACAAAACTTTGCTCGGTCTCACATTAATCAAACTGCATTTATAGAAATTGGTAATGTTTAAATACAACATTACTGTAAAATATTCCTTAGATAGCAGAATAGTATTAACTACACAACTGTCCTAGCACTTGTTTAAAAAAAAAAAAAACTAAATTTTTATCTGATAACCTACAATCTCACATTTCCAGAAATAAGGATTTGCGTTCAGTGGTTTTAGGTTTAAGTGTTAAGCATAACATCTGTTTCCTATTCCTTTTAAAAGTAGGTAGATTTTGTCTTGACATGCATCAAGGTTCTCTACAAATTATAATGTTAGAATTAGTAACATCTATATATGGTTCCATAAATTATTTTAATATACTAACCTACGTATGCAAAGAAGTCACCGGTTTCAAAAACCATTTAAAAGATTCTATTGACATGTAAAATATACCTTTGCTACAACTGCTTGTTATCTTAGAAAAATAAATATTCATTTTAAAACACAAAACCATTGTCTTCACTTAGCCCTGTTGGTAACTACTCCTGGAAAAAAGCCACCAACTTTCAATCCTACACTGTCTGTTGCTCACAGCTGAAAGTTAATTAGGGTTTTTTTCCTTAACACCTTTCCACTTTAGTGCTCTTGTTATCAAAGAAACCTTATCATGTTCTTGCTGGGATTTGTCTAGATGCTTTTGGCACAGCCTGTCACTTTCCTTCAAGCAAACCAAGTTTTCTATCTACCCTGCTGAGGATATTTGAAGCTTCCTACTTCTGAAGATGCCTTGCTGCATTAACGATTAAGTGCCCTTTGGTGAACAAATTCGGGAACCAAACCATAGTTAAGTGCTTAGGTAAACACAACCGAAAAGGCACCATGACCAGGTGACCATATGCCTTGGTAAAAATTAAGAGAAAGTATTCATTGCCTCTACCTGGATGCAACTTCATTTGCCAGGGCACAGTACTTACTGCGTACTGGAGGCTGAATTACTCCCCACCACCCTCTGCTTGGTTGGGTGCCCATCTGCATAACACAACCCACACAAATTCTATGTGGTGGTCCTGCTACCACCAACTGAAATTTAAGCATTTTTTAAAATGTGAAATACTTATTATGAAGATCTTGAGGGAGGGTGTTTTAAAGTCCAGTGTTCAAAATAATACTTCAAAAATAGTGCGAAAACGAAGTTTAACAACTTTTAACTATTGGAGGGGTTCAGTTTGAGTCTTTTACTCTGTATTAAATACAACTAAGGCAAACAGTGCCACTGCAAATTGAAGAAACTGTCACTCTAAAGTACAAGGATCACAGAGCACGTTTAAATACCTTTCAATTATCTGGAAAAGTAAGGGAAAAAATACCTTCTACAAATAATTTTCCAACTTGCATCTAGATTTCTAGAAGGCTGTCTGTAAAAACTGACATAGACTTACATATACAAACATGCATTTGTGACAGAAAATGCTATAGTAATTGACAATGGAAACAAGGTTTGCATGGATACACTGTAAAGAATATTTCAGTGACCCTACTTAAAGTACTGGTATGAACGATAAAGTTGTTGAAAGGCTAGTATTTCTCATTGAGACTATCCAGTCAAAATACACACATCAGAACATATGAACTAATATATTGGGAGCCATATAGGGTTTCAAAAATTTAAGAATGGTAAAGTAATTTTTAATGATAATATATTCATAGAATATTCAATGGCACCAACTTTCATTGTGAAAAAATGTCATTAGCTGTAAATGTCTCACTCCTGTAAGAACACAAAGGCAAATGCCTCTACCAACTAAAGATAACAGCTGAAATTTTTCTTATATTTGAATATTCTCTTCTCTAAATTATTGTTGCCAAGTGCCTGATCAAAGGCAGTCCTCCATGTTTCAATACTTTTTTAGAGTTCAATGCCATCCTCCTCCTTTCATTTCCTGACACCAAATTAGCGGATAATGAGTCATTTTTGGAAGACTTTATTTCTAAAGGTAAATAATTAAGAAGAGTGGAAAAATTGGTTTATTCCATATAGTAATCTGGTTAAGTTTTTCCCTTCATGGCTTCTATCTACCCCTGCAAATAACCTAACTCCTCAGTGCCAACACCCCGGCATGGTCCAACTAGGTCAAATATCAAGTACTAATGATTTCCAGAACCCAAACACAAAAATCAATGTTTTTTCCTGTAGTATGAAAATTAGATTTTTAGAAGCAATATTCCCATGTTATCATGGGAATCTATTTTAATAGACTTTAGAAAGAACTAGACTATCTAAATTTATAATGCTAAATATTGATATTCCCAAAATTTCACTTGAATTTAGTTTTCAGTGACATAAAACAATTATTATTCATAGTAATTCCTAAAACATAGTATGTAAAACGAGCCACAAGTTTACTTTACAATTTTTCTATAATAAGTACCCAATCCTGTAGAAAAATGCAAACATCATCTTTATTAATATTTACACTTGGTTCTATAAACAAAGTTGGCAAAAAAGAAAAAACTATTTCCATACATATTTATAAAAATTTCAATATGATCTTCATCACTTCTGAAAGGTATTTATTTTTAAGTCTAAAAGCCAGTAAATGTAGAAGTTGAAGGGGAAGAGAAAAACACTGACAACAAATTATTTGAATTTTCTTCTTCCCAAATATCTAAAACATCACATATACCACTGTTTTCAGTGTAGCTTGTGAAACCCAAAAATTCTGACTTCTCGTCACTAGTCTGAAACAAGTCTAGTAGAGATTGTACTGGGGAACTACAAATTCTGTTTCCTTCTTGTGTAATAAGAAATTCAGTTCTTTTCTTATCTAATTCCACATTTGGTTCCAGATTTTCTTTTTTATTTCTTCCTAATAATATTTTCACTTTCCGATGGATCGTACCAGAAGGTAAACCATCCGTATTGTTGAAGTCACATTCATTGGGTTCCTCAAGGGGACTTGGGGACGGAGTCTTTGCCTGAATTGTTAGGTGCTCCTGTGAACTGTTTGTTGCTAATAGACCAGAATCATGACCAAATATTGAATAAAGGTCCTTTTCCTTCAGATCTTTTGCTGGAAAAAGCACAGTATCTGATTTTTGTTTTGGCTGAGATGCAGTATTATCCATACTGACGCTAGAAACTTGTACAGATGTCTGTAGCCTACATTGACACTGATCTACCCTTTCTAAGTCACTTTCATTTGCCATTAATTTATGTTCAGAAACATCAAGGATGCATTCCTGTTTATTTTTATGCAGAGGTAGATGTGTAAAATTTTGTTTTATGTCATCTTCAGCTGGATTTAACATGGAACATTTACTAGTTACTTTCTCATCGAGTCCTCTCAATTCACTTGAAGGGCAGGGGATGCATTCTGAAATAAACAGAAACTTCTGTTCAGGTTCCTGGATTTCTTTATATAGGAAATGCTGCTCAATTACCTGTACATTATTTTCCTTGAAGTCTTTCTGAGAAATATGTTGCAATTCTAGCTTTTCTTTTGGTTCAGACTTTTTCAGGACACTTGCAGTAATAGGAGAAAGTGATCCAATACTGTATTTTATTCTTTATAAAACAAAAAGAAAACATTATTGCTACAAAAAATTCCTGAGTAGCTTAAAGCCAAATTAATAATCTGTTAAAACTATGAAACTTAAATTTAACTTAGAAAATACTACAAAAATACTGAAATCTTAACAGTTAGCCAAATATACTTCAGATGTTTTCCATAATAAAACTTTACAGATATAGCTGGAAACTCTAGCATACCCCCTATTCTCATCCATCATCTTCCCCTTCCTCCCAGAGGTAACCACTATCTTAAATGTGTTTAAAACTACTTCAACCATATAACTCAAAGAGAGAGGAGAGTAAAGGGATTTGGTTTTGCTCCCAACTTTGTTTTCATTATTCTGAAAAATACCCTAACTTCTATACTTTCATTAAAATTAATATTGTCTCATTTTACTTAACAATGTAGAAAATGAGTATTTAGACAAAATAGTAATCCTTAAGTTTCACACATGTATTTGACCTGGAAACCTCTTCTTCATGGAGTCTCTTAATATTCTTTCAATGTTAGTTTGTATTACACAATCCTAAATTATATATTACCAGCTGACTACTGATGTTTTATGTTATACATGTCACAGACAACACTATAGGAATATAGAATTCAGTCTGCCCTTTCAAAACCAGCATGGACACTTTTATATTTATTTTGTTTATACTTTCACCTAAGACTCCTCTTGAACAAATGGAGTATTAAAAATGTGAAAATACTAGTCCAACACTGCCCTCTCTCTCCTTTAATGTCTAGAGATGTTTAGATGACTTATACACAGATAAAAATTGTGCAGAAAATGTAACTAAGAAAAAACCAACTTATATGTTAAGTACTAGTTCAGAATTTTGTTGCAGATTAAATTTTTAGGGAATTCTAAATTCTTACAGTAGCCTATATAGTTTTAATAGTTGAAAATATGCCTCCTCTCCAAATATCATATTATTAAGTCAGTCATGAACAACCATTCTGAATGTTACACAAATAAGAAGTTTAGGAACTGTTCCACACAGATACAGTAAAAAGACTTTCCAGTTAATTTTCAGAAGCTGTACCTTGGTATCCTACTTTCTAGTCTTTATGCCTTAAAATTAGTCTAAAAACAGATATAAGGACTGAATAACCTAGTGGTTTATCATCAATTTAAGCATTTCAAAGAATTTTTTTTTTATCTTGGATTTATGGGAACAATCTAACCAGGATCATTTAGTCAATGTGCAGTAAACTGTCAATGAACAGCACTGTATTCACATTTAAGTCCTGTCAGTACTACTAGTATTATTGCCAAGTAGAATTTAAACAAAAGTATTCAGTGAAAGTATAAAGAAGACTTAATGGAGGTTAAGTGAAAGAAGGTTTATTTAAAGTCCTTAATATTAAATAAAAATTCTAGTTTTTTAGTCCAAGTAAATGGTAAACTTTATGGTCCTACACCAGAGGTTGATAAACTGTATATAGCACATGGACCATATCTAAAGTTTTACTGGAACACAGCCACACCCATTTATTTATATACTGTCCATAGCTGCTTTCATTGTACAATGACAAAGTAAGCTCAAACAGAGATGTTATGGTTCACAAATCCTAAAATATATACTGTCTGGTTTTTAATAAAAAATTTGCCAACTCCTCTTCTAGACTATAATGATGAAGACCTTAATAACCTAAAGCAAGCACTTTTGTTAGTGGAGAGGGGTTGGGAGTGGAGAGAAGTAATCATTTTTTTTTTAAAGATTTTATTTATTTATTTGACAGAGATAGAGACAGCCAGCAAGAGAGGGAACACAAGCAGGGGGAGTGGGAGAGGAAGAAGCAGGCTTCCAATGGAGGAGCCTGATGTGGGACTCGATCCTAGAACTCCGGGATCACGCCCCGAGCCGAAGGCAGACGCTTAACGACTGAGCCACCCAGGCGCCCCTGAGAAGTAATCAGTTCTTAACCAAATATACACTCTAAAAATATATATTCCAGGGTGCCTGGGTGGCTCAGTCAGTTAAGCGTCTGCAGTCAGCTCAGGTCATGATCCCATGGTCCTGGGATTTAGCCCCGCATCAGGCTCTCTGCTCAGCCCAGAGTCTGCTTCTCCCTCTCCCTTTCCCTGCAACTCCACCTGCTTGTGCTCTCTCTAATAAATAAATAAAATCTTTAAAAATAATAATAAAAAAATTTTTTTAAATATATATATATTCCTTCTAAGAACAGAAAACTTTGGATTTATTTTTAGTTTAATGCAATTGTTTAAAATTCTGGTAAAATTTAAAACTTAGGCTGATAAATTACCTTTTCTTTTTAGGCATGTCCCTTTCATATTCCACAAAATCAAAAATTAACTTAGATACAATATCATCAACAACTTGATAGTGATTACTCTGTGCAAAGCTTCTGTGTTGTTCACTTAGAAGATGCTGAAACAAAAACAAAGAAGCACATAAATCATATAATTATATTCTTAAACCAAAGATTCTTTTTTAAGTTTTCTAATATTTTCATGCCCCTAAAATTAGGTTTCTAATAACTACTCCAAAGAAATATCCTTTACTACAACTTCAAAGGATGTTAAGTAAAATAAATTTGTCATTTAAATGGAACTGACACCATAGGAACTACATCAGGAAATGAAGATAAAGATGGAGAAATACAACAGTGACATTTAACATTTACAGTATGCTAATATTCAGAAAATCTTCCTCTTTATTTTACCCTTATATAATTACCACTAAATATAATAGGTCTTATAAAATATTAAATAAATGAAATGTTATAGTTTAACATATAAGATTCCAAAACAAGAGTCCAGAAGGCAGGTTACAAAAAAATGAAGTACAATGAATGCTGTGAAGTATTAAAAAAAAAAGAAAAAATTCATTATTGAGGAACACATTTGCGAATGAGCAAGTGAATTATCTCAATTACCTAATGCTTGTAACAGAGAATACAGAAGTTATTCTCAGTCTTTCTTTTTAAGAAAAAATTGAACTAGTTGACAGTTAATCAGTCTGACAGTCGTGAAGAACAAAAGTAAACAAGCTCAGTGTACTGCGATAAAACTCAAAAGAAATAAAAGTTCCTGCTAAACAGGTGGAAACTCCAGACTAATTCTATTACTTGTCTGTCAGCTGATCAGGGAAGTGCACCTAGAAGTCTGTACCAGGACAATCATGTAAGAACCTCATTTCTGTTTCTCTAGTTTCATGTAATTTTTGATGATTTGATTGTATTTCCAAAAACTAAATTCTCCAGTGATCACAAAAAAATAGTATTCTGGACTATTACCTCCTTACTTGCAAAATTTACCACATACAAATTATCTATGCCCAGTAATGTTAAATAAATGAAAAATGATTTTAAAAAAAAGAAACATTAACTTTCTAAGTGCAGATTCCATTTATACACATTTTTTGGAGAAATCTCCAACTTTTGTGCAGTTGCCCCCTACTTCCACCTACCTCTTATCATTCATCATTTTTTATGTCTTGACTTAAAAGTTACTTTTTCTCAGTTGAGCTTTCTATATTCCTCATCCTATCTTAAGTACCCTCTCATTATTAGCACTGTACTGTACTTTTCTAACACTATCACTAGCCTACTTATAAATGCATTGTTTTGTATCTGTCTTCTCTATTGAACCATAAGATATCCAAGGGAAGAGAATATGTCTGCCTTGTTTGTTGTTGCTTAACCTCCAATAAACCAATTTGCTAAATGAATGCCTTGATACAGGTGGAAATGAAGCACTGTGAAATCTAAGATTAAAAAAAAAAAAAAAGAATATTTTATTCTCAGAGACTAAGAAACATAAACTGTAATAGAAAATGATTTTAAAATATCAATCTCAAAATTTACTACTAATTTTCCTTCCTTGTATCAATCAGTGACCAAGGTTTTCATTTTTTAGTCCCAACATTTTCTGAGCATTACATTACAATTACAAATTGATATTAAGGAAAACATCCATTATAAATTATTCTATCATGGCAATAGTAAAGTAAAATTTTGGGACGAATCTATAATTTAAATTTAAAAATGATTTTTGGGAAGGGAAAATATTTGAGATCGTTTTAACTTCTGACTAAAAATAATTCTAAAGTAGCCATATTTTTTGCCTTTATTAAACAACACAAAATTAATACAAAACACGAATATATTTTGAGTTATAAAACAAACTTCAACTTAGAGTCTAAAGAGAGAGAGGTTTTTTTTGTTGTTTTTTTTAAAGATTTTATTTATTTATTTATTCGACAGAGATAGAGACAGCCAGCGAGAGAGGGAACACAAGCAGGGGGAATGGGAGAGGAAGAAGCAGGCTCATAGCGGAGGAGCCTGATGTGGGGCTCGATCCCAGGACTCCAGGATCACGCCCTGAGACGAAGGCAGATGCTTAGCCGCTGTGCCACCCAGGTGCCCCGAGAGAGTTTATTTCTTATTTATAATTATTCTTTCTCCTTAACTTCCTCACCATTTTCTACCAAACCAAGCACTGAAACATACGTCTCTACTGAAATTAACAACTCAAACAGTAACAGCTAAAATTTAATAGGCACAGAGCCTGCCACTGTCCAAGGTCACACAAACAGGAAAACAGGATTCAAACCTGAGCAGCATGGATCCAAAGCTCTTGTCTTTTGCTTTTTGGTTTTTTTAATCACTTTACAAACCATAAATAGTTCCCATCTTCAAAACTGTATCTTCAGCCCATGTCCCCTTCCAACTATTCTATTTCTCTTTCTGCTACTTCAAAGAATAATCTCTACTTTCTTCTCATCCTACCATTAGTAAATCATATGCCCATGTTTTAATTGCTCAGGTCTGAAGCATCTTCTACTCACTCCCAACTTCCGATCCACTGGCAAATCCTCTTTGCCCCACTTTTAAATTATATCCACAATCTGACCAAGTCTCATCATTTCCGCCAGGCCACCACCATTAGTTGAATGGTTTCTTCAATCCCAACAATCAGTTTAATTTAACACTTTTGCACTGCTTATTTCAATATCCACAAGTCATGTTCCCTCACTTCCTAGGTTTCTACTCAAATACCACTTTATCAGTTAGCTTTCCTTGTCTAAATAAATGTCTACACCCCCATTCCTGCTTTACAGTTTCTCACAGAACTGATCTAATATTCTCTCTCTCTATATATATACCTTCTTTTTTACTACATTGTTACCTATCTCTCCTCCCCTCTCACAGAATGTAATTTTCATAAAAGGAAGAATTGGTATCTTTTGTTCATTGCTGTTTTTTCAGAGTAGTGATTGGTACAACACAGGTACTTAATAAATATTTGTTGAATGAATGAATAAAAATTAGTTTTCAATATACATTTTCCCACTTTGGATTCCTAAAATTTAAGATAATTCT
Organism: Ursus arctos; assembly: GCF_023065955.2. Lineage (NCBI taxonomy): Eukaryota > Metazoa > Chordata > Mammalia > Carnivora > Ursidae > Ursus > Ursus arctos. The sequence goes on along the minus strand of NW_026622985.1, from coordinate 29,623,097 downwards.
ATCAAAAAGAAATGCATGCTACTTAGTCATTATCAAGTTGTAAACCACAATCTGAAAAAACAAGCTAAAATTTACACAGTAAATATTCATAGTTTTAGAAATATCAACCCCCTAAATATAAAATCACATTTACAGTTTCGAGATCTTCATATTTCTGCAAGCAACATTCACAGTATCCTTTTTTCTTCTTCTCTTTCAATTGTAGTTGAATTGGGATGCCACCACATTTATTGCCATCCGTTTGGATTCTGACAGAAATATATGATAAAAGAATTGAACATTAAGACTTTATAAAATGTACAGTCCTCACATATCAATCTGCCATAATCTCCACAGATGTTTATATCAACAAATACTTTAAAATACATTTCTTTTTAAGAAATTCAGAAGCAAAACTAGTGACTTTTCTGGAGAATAATTTAGATCACTTAAGAGAAATAACATGTTTCAATTACTTGTAAATATTTGCAAGCCACCCCTCAACCTTAATCTATTGATCTATTAATCTAAATGTGACATACTTAGACAAGATTCAGACTTCTAATCCAGCATTAAAAATATACAGGGAGGAAACCATAACAGTGAACACACACACACACACACACACACAAACACACACACACACCCAACCCACCCACCCACCATAGCATTTAATGAATTATTTTAAATGTTTGCTTAAAAAGAAAAAATTACTTGAAGGTTAAACAAACCTTAGTTTAACCTGAGTTTGCTTCTGGATGCTAGATGGCTTATCTACATCAAATGGACTGGTAGGCTTCTGAATAGAATAATTTATAAAAGGCATATTGGTCAGCTGAAGGTAAAATGGTCTATAAAGTCTAAAAAAACAAAAAGACAAATACATGAGATTCTTTATGATGAAAAAAATACAACTGAAATCTTATATTTCAAAATCACGGACTTCATCTAGAATCTGAAACAAATAATAGAAACAGTTAGGGTTCCCTTCCCAATTCCTAGACCTAATATCTTTCTGTTTAACATATATGTATTTTTTAATTATGGTAAAATACCCACAAATTAAATAATAAATATTGAATATTTACCTTAAACTTTTTTTTTTTTTAAGTAATCTCTATGCCCAAAATGGGGCTTGAACTCCAAAACCGACATCAAGAGTCACATGCTCTACCAACTGCGGCAGCCAGGTGCCATTTTTAGGAATATAGTTCAGCTGCATTAAGTACATTCACAGTGTTTTCCAACCATTAACATCATCCATCTCCAGAACCCTTTTCATCTTTCAAAACAAAAACTCCGTACCCATTAAACAATAACTCCCCATTCTCCCTTCTCTGCCCACCTGACAACCATCATGCTACTTTATGAATCTGACTACTCTAAGTACTTCATCAAGTGGAATCTTGCAGTATTTTTCCTCTTATTTCACTCAGCATAATGTCCCCAAGGTTCATCCATGTTGTAGAGCATTTGTCAGAATTTCATTCCTTTTTTAAGGTTGAATAATGTTCCACTGTATATATATATTACATCATCCATTTACCTGTTGATGGACATATGGACTGCTTCTACCACTGGGCTACTGCAAATAGCGCTACTACCAATATGCATGTGCAAGCATCTCTTCGAGACCCTGCTTTCAATTCTTTTGGCTATAAAACCAGACGTGAAACTGTGAGATCCCATCATAGTTTCAATTTCATGAAGAACCTCCATTCTGTTTTCCATAGTGGTTACACTATTTTACAATCCCATCAACAGTGCACAAGGGCTCCAGTTTCTCCACTTCCTTGCCAAAACCTATTACTCTAGGCTTTTTTTTTTTTTTTTTTGTAACAGCTATCCTAATGTGTGTGAAGTGATAGATATCTCACGGTGGTTTTGACTGGCATTTCTCTGATGATTAGTGATAGTGAACATCTTTTCATGTGTTTCTCGGCAATCTATACCTCTTTGAAGAGATGTCAAGTCCTTTGCCCATTTTTTAAATCTGATAAATTGAGGGGACGCCTGGGTGGCTCGGTTGGTTAAGCATCCAACTCTTGCTTTTTTGGCTCTGGTCATGATCTCATGGGTCTTGAGATAGAGCACTGAAGTGGACAGCAGGGAGTTTGCCTCAAGATTCTCTCCCTTTGCTCTTTTCCGTACTCAAGTGCACAAGGCTGCTCTCAAATAAATCTTAAAAAAAAAATCTGAAAATTTTGATTTTCTGTTGACTTTTTATTTCATTTTTTTTTTTAAATTAGGTTTTTGAGTTCCAGTATAGTTAACATACAGTGTTATATCAGTTTTAGGTGTGTAATACAGTAATTCAATAATTCCCTACATCACCCAGGACTGCTCCTGTTTGCCCCAGGCATTGTTCAAGCTGCAGCTTCTACATTGTCTCTCCATAGGCTCCTGTCTCTTTAAGGGTAGGGACCCAGTATCCCTTGCCCTCCCAGCTCACCCAGTGCTGAGTCAGCAGACTTTTAAGGCTTCAGGTTCCAAGTGTGATTGGTTTTACAAAGCTAGGGATTTCACCCCTCTGGTTTTCAAAGCCAGATAAGATGGGGATTTATCTTCCCTTAGGGGGCTCCCTGGTGCTTTCACCTCTCTGAGCCACAGCCTACAACTCCCTCCTTCTTGCAGGCAGCTCCCAATCACCATCTCTGCCCTTCCTAATCTCTAAGACGCAGCTTCTTCTCTACATAGTTGTGAAGTTTGTTCTACTAGTCTTCACATTATTCTCTGGTTTATGTATTTGGATGCAAGTGCTAACTAGTTGTAAACAAGAGTGGGCTTAGGGTCCTCCTACTCCATTGTCTTCCCAAGCTCCCCGACATATTATACTTTATTAGATATGTACGATTTACAAATATCTTCTCCCATTCCATGGTTCCATCCCTTTTCACTCTGTTGTGCCCACAAATTTATAATTTTGTTGCTTGTGCTTTTGATGTCATTTCCAAGAAATCACTGCAAAATCCAATGTCCTAAAGCTTTTCCCTTGTTTTCTTCCAAGAGTTTTATGCTTTTAAGTCTTCGATCTATTTTGAGTTAATTTTATATATGGTATAAATTAATGGTCCAACTTCATTCTTCTTTTGCACGTGGATATGTAGTTTTCCCAATACGTGAAGACAGCCTGTTCCCCACTGAATGATCTTGACATCTCTGTCAACAGTGATTTGACCTAAATGTGAAGATTTATTTCTTAGCTATTCTTTTCCACTGGTCTATATATCTGTCTTTACGTCATTAACAAGCTGTTGTAATTACTGCAGCTTTTAGTAAATACTGAAACCAGGAAAGTTTAGATCTTCAACTTTGTTCTTCCTTTCAAAGACTGCTTTGGGCATTTGGGGTCCCTTGCGATTTGGTATGAATTTTAGGATGGATTTCTCCCCTTCTGCAATAAGAGTCATTGGGATTTTGACAGGTATTACACTGAATCTGTAAATCACTTTGGGCAGTACTGACATCTTAGTAATATGAAGTCTTCCAATCCATGATGCTGGGATGTCTTTCCATATACTGGCACCTTCTCTAAGGCCTAATTTTGAACTGCATTTTTTTTCATAGTAATACATTTCATAGAAAGAAGCATTCAATGCATCTTAGTCACTTCAGTGAGTATCCAAAAGAATTAATCACACATGTCTAAAGGAGTAACTAGAATCTAGTCAAGAAAAAGTTATCAAACTCTCCCATGCCAAACTAATTTACTTGTATCCGTAGTCTTCATTAAGATTACCCTATAAAACTTGAGTGAGTCAGGAAAACTACTAAATTAAATGTTATACTCGGATTTTGTACTTCCAAATAGTACCAATATATTTCACAAAGTAGAAGCAATCTTTAAGTAGTAGTTCAAATCATATGGCATTGCATTCAGCTAGTGAATGGTTACTTGAAATACTACAAAAATGAATTGGTCTTATGATTGCTCTAAAGTAGATATTTCAAGAAATTATCATCTATAGCATACTGAAACTAAATTAAGCTAAAAACTGCTTAATTTTTGAGCAAAAATTAATGTTACTTTCTACAACTTGTGCCACCTGCATATTAGTATAATATAAAACTAACATAAAGAGACCTAACAGTATTAGCCAAGATAGCTTAATTAGATTTTCTCTTTTAATATTATATTTAAATTACTGATTGAACTTAGATACTTACTGGCTCATATCTTCCACCTTTACAAAAGGTTTTTTGAGTCTACCTGCTTGAGAACATACAAAACACATTATTAGATATGTACAAATCCAGGAAATTAAAAAAAAAAAAAATACTCTTGCTAAAAAAAAATCCCACCATACTCTGTACAGATCTTCCTCAATTTACAATTAAGGTTATACTTCAATAAACCCATTTCAAGTTGAAAACATCCTAAGCTGCAATGCATTCAATACACCTAACCTATCAAACACCATAGCTTAGCCCTAGCTTAACTTCAAACATGCTCACAACACTTACATTAGCCTATAGTTGGGCAAAATCATTGAACACAAAGCCCATTTTATAATAAAAAATGTTGACTATGTGATGTAATTTGTTGAATACTGTACTAAAAGTGAAAGACAGAATGGTTTCAAGTATATTGGTTGTTCACCCTTGTGACCACGTGACTGAATGGGAGCTGCAGCTCACTGTCACGGCCCAGTGTCAGGAGAGTTTCCTATGTCATACTGCCCGCCCAGGAGAAGATCAACACTCAAAATTCAAAGTAGTTTCTATTGAATGTGTATTGCTTTTGCACCACTGCAAAGTTGAAAAATTTAAAGTCAAACCATCATAAGTCAAGGACCATCTGTATCCATTATCCCTTTCATTTCAATTCAGTTTTAAGTTTCAGGTGAGGTATTTTACAATATCAGCCCATTTCCAAAATGACAGAAATTCTGTCTACATTCTGAGATTCTTAAAATGAAAGGACTTCCCCCCGCCAAAGGATCTCTGAATAGAATTCAGGAGACTCATGAGCTAAAACAGGAAAAAAATCCAACTTTTATTTTCACTGATCTCTAACTGAAATCTAACATTTCCTCTAGTTATATATATAAGCAACAGGATCACAGTGGTTTTAGCAGTGCCTGTAATTCTGAAACCAAATGAAAGAAATACCTTCATATCATATTAGTTATTGCAGATCTCAAAGCATCATTTATGCTCACCACTTCAAAAATTACAGTAGAATCACTGTTAGCACTTGTTTTCAATGTGTAAAAAAAACATAATTTAAAATATTCTGATAATTGAATTTCATTTACTGACTCTCAGTAATCTAATAATTTTTTATATGTTTTTTAAAAACATCATTCTGAAAAGGGGTACGTAAGCTTCACCAGACCACCACAGGGGTCCATAGTCTAAAAAAACTAAGACCTACTGAACATGTTCCCTGAAGGGTTGTTTCCATTATTTTTCAGAGGATTTTTATAAGATCTGTTCTATTTTCTAAAAGCAAATTGAATACACTTAAGGATATCAAAATACTTACTTCTTGCTTTCTGTGTGCCAATACCTACTCTTTTCCCCTAAAAAAACAAAAACAAAAACAAAATGTGAAAAGACTGGGTTTGAAAGTACAATGAAAGCAGCAACTGTAACGGCTCATTTTTATCCTGAAGATAATCAGAAGGGTGATTACTATAGTTTTGTGGGGGGAAAGAAGAGAAAAATTTGCTTTTAAAAATCAACTCAACCAAAGAAATGAAACAATGAACATAATACAAGCTCATTTTTACAATACATCCAACAAATACCTTGCATTCTAGCTATCATTATTTTTGTCTTTACAGAAAGAAATTGACCAATGAAGAAAAGGTACGGTTAATGAAATAATCTGAACATAGTCCTAAAGTTATTTTTATGCCCTTACTGAGCAAACTTTTGTGATAGACTGAACAAAGGAATTCTTAAAATATTTATTACAATCTGTCGATACCTGTCAAGGTGAAATATGTCCAATGTGGTCAAACAATCCCACTGACTACAACTAAAACTCTGGGAAAAATACAATAAGAAACTACATGAGGACTAAAAAATAAACAAAAGCAGACATATTGTAGAAGGAAGTCAAACTTAGAGAAACCACCTTTAAGGGGGTACATTTCCCATCCTCTTTTTCCCTGAAGGATGAACCTCTAATTAGAGTTGGCAGCAAGTAGTGGAGCCAGTGGCTAAAACTCCTACATAAGTCACTTACTTCTGGCTAAAAATATCCAGGAAAGAGGTTCCTGTAGCCCAAAGAGTACGAAGGGAAACCATGGACTATTATGTCTTTCTTTTCTCCCACAGTTCTGCACTGAGGGTGGACCCCAGTTATGAAACTGCAGTTGCAGGTGTCATAGGCAGCTAAAATTGAGGAACCCTGTCTTTCTGAACAGAAGAACTAGGGAAAGGGTCATTATGGGCTGGAGAGTGAAGGGGAAATTGCAAAAAGTAGCAAACTGGAAAAGTGGATCCCTAATTCCCTATATAAACCCACATTAAGTGCCAGACTTAATTTCAAGGCTTTGAAAATAGAACTAAAATTTAAACCACTGTCCAAGTCTTAGACTAACCTATAAGTGATGCATGTGCAGAACAAACAGTTGCATACAAATCTCTGAAAACCGAAACTGAGTGGAACTGCCATGTAAAGAAACTGAGATAGAACTGACGGTCTGAATCACACACACACACACACACACAAACCAATCAAGAAAGCAACAAAATCAGCACTCTCCAGAGTACTGTTATAGCTCTGCCAGAGTACTATAATAGCTCTGAAGTCTATACAACATAACATAGATTATTTAAGTCAAAAATAACTTGACACTATTAAGAACCAGTAAAAACATCAATTCTTGAGGGAAAAAGGCAATCAGATGCCAACCCTAAGATGTTCCTGATGTCAAAATTATCAGAAAAAGACTCTAAGGTAAGGATAAACACACTTAAAATGATGGAAAGACACAAATTCTCAGCCAAAAAACTATAAAAAAAAAAAAAAAGGAAATTGCAGAAGTCTAGTGAAGACTAGTATAGAAGTCAAGTGAAAAATACACGATTTGAAATATAGAATTAACTGGATGGGCTTGAAAACAGAACATAGATGATAAAGTGAAGTGTCAGTGAACTGGAAGACTGATGAAAAGAAATCTTTAATTAGAGAAAAGAAGAATGGGAAAGAAAAATAACAGAGTCTCAGGGACCCAATAAGTACCTTGTACTTTAGCTATAATATAAAAGGTCTAAAATTAAGTGTTATCGGAAATGTAGAAACAGGAAAAAACAGAATGGTGAAGAATTTTAACAAAATAGCCCAAACTTTCCAAACATAAATTTACAGTTTTAAGAAGCTTAGTGAACAAATAGAATAATCTTTAAGTAAACCTTGCCGAGGCAATTACAACCAAACTGTTGAAAACCAAAGATAAATTAAAAATCTTCTAAGTACACAGAGAAAAATTACCATTATTTACAAGAAAACAACAATATGAATAACTGCAAATTTTTCATCAAAATCCATGGAATACAGAATATAGCTGTAGAACACCTATAAAGTACTGACCTAAAGAGTTTTTTATTCCTAATTCGTTATCCAGTGAAAAGATCTTGCAGGAATGAAGGGAAAATAAAGACATTCTCACATTCTCTTCTACATGACTTTTTTGAGCAAAAAGGATAACACTGCCTGGTGGGTTTTTCAATAAATGCAAATGTAACAAAAATAACTATACCATAAAGACTAGCGTGGGAGGATAAAGGACTCAAAAAGTTATAAGGCTTCTACATTTTATTTGAAGTAGGTAAAATATTAATTCTAAGTAAACTGTGAAAAGTTACGTAAGTATAGTTTAACCTAAGCAACCACTAAAACAAAACAAAACAAAAACAAAAACATGGACATAGCCAAGTCAATAGATAAACCTTCAAACAATCTGAAAAGCAGAAAAGGGGGAAAACAGAGGAATAAAATGCAGAGAACACCAACAAAAAAAATATTAGTATATTGGCAGGCCTAAATTAAATGATACTAATAATTATTAAGTATAAATTATCAAAACATACCAATTAAAAGATAGAGATTGCCAGATATGATAAAAAGACAACTTTCAACTATCTATAAGAAACCGGTTTTATAAACACATAGATACGTTAAATGTAGCTGGAAGAAAAAAGACCATGTAAACACTAATCAAAAGGAAGCTGGAGTGGCTATAGTATATTCAGAGACTTCAGAACAAGGAATACTAACAGGGATAGAGGGACATTATATAATAACGAGGTCAATTCACCAAGAAAACATAAGAATATTAGATGTGTGCACATCTAAGAAGGCTCAAAATACACGAATCAAAAACTATGATAGAACTAGAAGGAAAAATACACAAACCTACAACCTATTTGGCAACGTCAATACTCCCCTCTTTCCATAATGGCTAGAGTAAGACAGAATATCAGTATGAATACAGAAAAGCTATACAATTTGACCTATTTGACATCTATAGAACATTCTACCCATTAACCTTAGAATATATGTTTTTAAATGCATATGAAACTTGCATTAAGACACACTAGTCTGGGGGCACGTGGGTGGCTCAGGGGGTTAAGTGTCCGACTCTTGGTTTTGGCTTAGTTCATTATCTTTGGGTCGTGAGATCAAGCCCCGTGTGGAGCTCCACCTTCAGTGCAGAGTCCGCTTGAGATTCTCTCCCTTTCCCTCTTCTTCCCCCTCTCTATCCCTTCCCCCCCTTTTCCTGTACAGCATGTGTGCACTCTCAAACAAATAAATAAATAAAATCTAAAAAAAAAAAAAAGACTGTATTCTGGACAACACAAACCTTGACAAACTTAAAAGAACTGAAATCACACAAGGTATGTGTTCTGATCATCACAGAATTAAAACAAATGTAAGTAACAGCTCATTCATCGCTGGTGGAAATGCAAATTGGTACAGCCATTTTGGAAGACAGTTTGGCAGCTTCTTACCAAACTAAACATACTCTTACCATATAATCCAGCTATCATGCTCCTTGGTATTTATCCAAATGTCTTGAAAACTAATGTCCACACAAAACCTACACATGGATGTATATATACATAATTTACTCAATGTCAAAGCTTGAAAGCAACCGAGATGTCTTTCAGAAGGTGGATGAACTGTGGCAAATCCAAACAATGGACTCATTCAGCAATTTTAAAAAAAGAGCTATCAAGTCATGAAAAGACATGGAGAAATTCTAAATGCCTATCACTTACTGAAGAAGACAATCTGAAAAGGCTAGATGTATGGCTCCAAATATATGACATACTGGAAAAGGCCAAACTATGGAAAAAGGATCTCTACTTGTTAGGAGTAAGTGAGGGAGGGAGGGATGAATAGATGTACCATGGAACATTTTTATGGAAACTATTCAATTATTCTGTAGGATACTGTGATGGCAAATACATGTCACCATTCATTTGTGTGAACCTATACAATGTACAACACTAAGAGTGAACCTTAACGTAAACTATGGACTTTAAGTGATGACTTGTCAATAAAGATTCATCAATTTATAACAAATATACCACTGTGGTACAGGACGTTGATAGTGGAGAAGGCTGTGTGTATATTGAGAGGCAAGGGATATACAGGAATATCTGTGCCTTCTACTCAATTTTGCTATGAATCTACAGGTGCTCTGAAAGAGTGTGTATATATACCTTTATATATATATACAAAGTTTTATAGAAAATGTGTGGAATAGCAGTAAAGCAGAGCTCAAAAAAATTTACAGTAAAGTTGGTTCTTTGAAAAGACAAAACTGATAAAACTCTAGCCCAACTGATCAAAGAGGAAAAAAAAGAAGGAATAATGATATCGGGAATGAAAGACATCATTCAGACTCCATAAACATTAAAAGCTTAGTAAGAGAATATTACAAATACTTTTGCCATCAATTTGACAGCTTAAACAACAAGTACAAATTTCTTTTTTTTTTTTTTAAAGATTTTATTTATTTATTTGACAGAGAGAGAGACAGCCAGCAAGAGAGGGAACACAAGCAAAGGGGAGTGGGAGAGGAAGAAGCAGGTTCCCCATGGAGCAGGGAGCCTGACGCAGGGCTCCGGGATCACGCCCTGAGCAGAAGGCAGATGCTTAACAACTGAGCCACCCAGGCGCCCCACAAGTACAAATTTCTTGAAAACCACAAACTACCAAAGTGTATTCAATAAGAAATAACCTGAATTCCTTTTATCTAATAAACTGAATTCATAGCTGGGAATTTTTCAACAACAACAACAAAATTACAGGCCCAGACAACTTTCCTGGTAAACACTATGAAACACTTAAAAAATAAAAGCAGCTCTACAAAAACTTGTCTAGAAAATAAAAATGAAAATATATTCCAGCATTTTATGAGAGCAGCATTACCCTAACACTAAAACCAAACACATCAAAAGTAAAAGACCAATATACCTCATGTATATATACACAAAAAATCCTCAAAGTTTCAGGTAAAATGAGAAAAGAAAAAAAAAAAACAAAACTCTAAGCACTTTAAATAGTGAAGCAAAAACATTCATTCAACTTTTTTTTTAAAGATACATGCTAACAAGAGTATTTAAGAGAATATAATGCCTTAAAATTTATATGTCTTTAATGTATACAAGATTTATACACGTCCATTCAAGACCCACAAATGCACCTTTATTGAAGCATTTTATGTTTTAGTATTTGACAAACCAGAAATTTTCCAGAAACATTTTCTTTTTACATACAGAAAAAATTTTCAAGTATTAGAATCAAATTGACCAGTTATACATACTGGATTACAGAGATATTTGGTATTCTAATCCTTTTGATTTCCAGAGAAAAGTTAAGATCTGTTTCACAGCTATTTATCACACTTCCTCATTGTTTTTGTTTCATGAGGGCAAATACTCCTAGTGCCTGGCACCTAATAGGAGTATCTGTTGAATACTGATGCTTGCATGTGTAAACAAAATATTCCTGAATACCTTTTTTTTTTTTAAGATTTCATTTTAGAGAGAGAGAGAACACACAGTGGGGGGAGGAGCAGAAGAGGAGAAAGAGGGAGGGGGAAAAATCTCAAGCAGAATCCAGATATGGGGTTCAATCTCACAACCCTGAGATTATGACCTAAGCCGAAACCAAGAGTCAGACGCCAAATCGACTGAGCTACCCAGCTGCCCCTCCCTGAATACTTTTTTTTTAAATGATTGATTTGAGAAGCAAGTGAGCAGGGGGAGGGGCAGAAAGGAAGAGAGAAAGAATCTCAAGCAGACTCCCTGCTGAGCAGAGAGAATGAGAGGGGGCTTAATCCCATGACCCTGGGATCATCATGACCTGAGCTGAAATCAGGAGTCAGATGACGCTCAACAGGCTGAGCCACCCAGGTGCCCCCCTGAATACTTTTTGAAGCCACTATCCAAATGTCGGTCTTGCCAGCAAACATGTTTTACTGGCAACCAGAAGTTCTTTCATCTATCTACTCAAGCAGGTTACTCTCCTTTAATAATCTCTCAATAATTTCCCAAACCCTTCCAGATAAACTCAAATCCTTTACAGTGTTGTGAGGTCCTATGTGAAGTTGCTAATTTTTCCTGCTTCCCTTCTTATCATTCTCCCACTCAAAAATCAAATTGTATTATATTACAGAAAATTTCTCAAATATGCCAACATACTTACAGCTACATGTCTTTATTCATTTCCTTTTAGATTTTAGTCATTTAAGGATTGAGTGAAGAAAAACCAGACCACAAAAAATACAATGATATGAAAACCATGAGAAAACTAAGAGATGAGAGCAGTTACAGAAGAAAACAGTTAATTAAAGGAGGACATGAACAACAGGTGACAGAAACTAAACGACTGGTTTTAAAAACTGTTAACTTCGTTTGGCAAATCAGTCAGAGTTTTATACCTCATAGGTTCAAGAGTGAATGGGAAGCATAAAAATGGAGATTTAAGAAGTCTGGATGATACAAAGATTGCTTTGTAGGGAAGGATATAGATTAAGGGAGGTTTTATTGTACATATTTTAAAAGATGGAAGAGCCTTGAGTCTTTAGAGAGTCTTTAAGGAGGAAGCTAGTTTTTGAAAAGTGCAGAGACAAGATATGGGAACATTAGGTCTAACACTGCAATGCCTAATGCAGTTACTTAAGCAAACATTTTGAGGTCAGGCCAGAAAATCATAGTCCGTAGCAAGATTTTGTTATAACACTATCTACAGCAATTAAAAGAAGTATATTGTACATATAAGAAGCTTCTCATGCAATAAGCCAATTATGTTTTCCTTCAGAATGAACTAAAGTAGCTGGTTAAAAGCAAGAGCAATGAAAGAAGAAAAAATAAAAAAAAACTATGCCATTCTCCCAGGAACAACTTTTACCTCATGAGGAAATCCTAAAGTTAAATGATACACAATAATTTATTCAAATAACAGAAACGAGAATAAACTACAAAGGTTTACCCTTAGGATATTCTGGCAATAATATTTTCTACTTGGTAAGAAAAACTTAGATAAATAAAAACATTAACCTTGATAACTTTAATTAGTTTAAAAATTAAGGAAAATAACATACCACATCTCTTACAGAAGTGCTTGATTTCTTGAGTAAATATAGTTCTTTTTTCTTCTGTTCAATGTAGTATCTAATGTCTTCGTTTAAAAAAAAAGAAAAAAAGGCTTACAATTAGCATTTTTACCTCTGGAATTAAACACCGCTATTTTCTTTGTACTAGATTTTAGGTGAAAGAATCACCATATAGGTATCTCTTGCTATCAGAATTCTCCCTATGTAAAATCAGGAACCAAAGAGCACAAGTTAGTATTTTTAAAATACTGCCAAAAAAACTGATAACATCCTTACCATCAACATGGAGAATTTTTACTCCCCATGATAAGGCATTTGATAATATACTATTTGAAGGAATAAAATCCTGTAAAATAAAAAAGGTTTATTAGTTTTTCTAGAAAATTACTAATTCAAATGAGCTAAACTTTAAAAATTATTTGAAGATTAATGTCACTAAGGTGTGTATTCAGAACAGACTCTATATAGTTACAATAGTAATCAGTACATCAGTTTTTTCTTTTGGAATATATAAATTAACCCTGTTTAATATATTCCCATATGCTTGACAATTAATGCAACTGTAATCTTAACAGTTAAGTGTCAAGAAATTTCATTAAAAATACAAAAATGCCATATGCTTCATACATCTCCAGTAGTATTTTAAAAGACCACAAGATGGAGATGTTTCTTTATGAAAAGCAGATTCTGTTCTTGTAAAAAGAGACACATGCTGATATTTAGGCTTTTCCTATTAAAAATGAGGAAAGGAAGATTTCAGGAACATCTCCATTTCTACTTGAGTTCTTAATAATAGACCATATACAGTAAACTTTAAAATTTCATACTTACATGGTCCTTGATAGCTTTTTCAACTAATAATTTTCCTCTGCTCAAACACACCTATAAAAAAAAAAATCAGAGATCAAACCTTAAAAAATTATAACACAATGGCCCATTGGAAAAAAACTTAAAAATATAAAATAGCTAAAATAAATTGATAAAATCAATAAATTATAATATAAATATATAATTTTAAATAAACAAAATTTGTACAAGTCTTAATGACTATCAACACAATAAAGTATAATAAAAGGAGATTTCCTTAGGGTCTCTGTAATAAGATCTATTAAAAAGTTTGCTTCTTTTTTTGATAGAGTAACTAAACAACTGAATGAGAACAAAGCTCAGTTCTGTAGTAAGCTGTCTATAACAAGTTTAGATTCTAATTTTGTATTCAAATGAAGATCTGAGAATATGAATAAATCATACATATACGTATATTTTGGTATTTTACATTTTAAATACAACACTGGAAAAGCAATTGAAATGCTACAAGCAATAATTACTTTGGAACTTGTCACTAGTATACAATCTCATTCTTCCAAAAAAGCAATAGTGAAAAAAATACATGAGCCTTCCTTGACTTTTCTTCCTGTATGCATTTCTATTTTTCCCCCTCCCCAATTTACCCTTCACTGTATCTTCTAACTTGTCAATGGAGTCATAGAGATGTGATACCAGTAACTAAATCAGGGGCTGGCAATCTTTTTCTGTAAAGGGCCAGATAGCACATGTTTTAGGTTCTGCAAGCCACAGAGTACCTGTCCTAAGTATCCAATACTTCCTTTACAGCAGGAAAGCAACCAGTTAATATGTAAATGAACAGGTCTGGCTGTGTTCCAATAAAACTTTATTTATGGACACTGATATCTGAATTTAAATTTGTCATAAAATATTCTCTCAATTTTTGCCCAAGCATTTGAAGATGTAAGAACCACGCTTAGCTCAAAGACTGTAAAAAACAGGGACAGGCTGGACTTGGCCCATGCCATAGTTGGCTTACTCCTGCTGTGAAACAAAGAAAAGGTTTCCATTTCTACTTTAAATAATGATCTGCTGTTACTTTTTAGTTGTAAATAACTCTTAAAAATAAAAGCCATCTCCAAAGGAAAAAAGTATTATTTTAGCAGAGTATGACCCTAAAGTATTAGGAGAAAAATCACCTTTCTGTAAGAGTAACCTTATTGATTGGAAAGCCACCATAATGTAGATATTGCTCTACCTAAGCGAACTCTGCTGCCAGTCCGCTCTTGAAAATATGAGATCCTCAGGCTATAGCCTTTCTGAATGTCTCAAAGCATATTTAAGAGACTTACTGAATCTGGAGATTTAAATGAACTTCCATCATGGCTGGGATGAGGTGAAGTGGTTTCTGCAGTATATGCAGATTCTGGACTTGGTACAGGAGAAATTCTTCCCAACGTCTGTGCAAATTTAGCTTCCTTTTTATTTGAAATGAGGTAACTGATGTCTTTGCTGAGAAATTCTTCAACTCGCTAAAGGAAAACAAAATATTTTCAAATAAGCCTTATAAACCATAAACTTTCATATTTCAGGTACAGTGCAAAATACCAATTTGATGTATTTCAGTATTTCGTAAACTGGTGTTTTTTATACTGTGTTCTTCGGAATCTGAGTTCTGAGGAAGTAAAATGGGCATTCTAGTAACCACCAGCATATGCTAGATACTATATTTAAGTACTTTATATATCCCAATTAATTTAATCATATTAACAACACCACGGTACTAATATTCCTAATATCCACATTTTGTGGAAAAGAAAATTTAAGAGAAGTGACTTGGTTGAGGTTACATCAGTAGTAAATAACAGAATTTGAATACAGATATTCTGACATGCTCTAAATGTACTACTGTCCAGTAGAACTTAATGCAATGGTTAATGTTCTTTATCAACTTTGTCCAACATGGTAGCAATTTGCCACATGTGGCTACCAAGCCCTTAAAATATAACAAAGGTAACTAATATGACTGAGCACTTGAATTTTAAGTTTTTTTCAATACAGTATTAATTAAATTTAAATAGCCACATGTACCTGATGGCTATCATACTGGGCAGGACAGTTCAAAATCAATTAACATTTTACCGTAAGACTTTAACAGGAAGAACGGACCCTTACCCTTAGAGTGTAAGACTGAAGATAATTTCCCTACTAAAATGTTTGAAAACTACTGCTTATATGCCTGAATTTATAAATCCAAGTACCAGATATCAATGTTATCAAAGATAATTCCTATCCAAGGGCAGGAAAATTAAAGTAGAAATAAATACTATTAATCATTAACTATCTTTATAAATAAAGATTTCTATAATATTTTAAACAGCTATATCCAGTTTCTATAGGATCTCACAACATAAAGGGGAATGATTAAAAAAAAATAAAGCAAAGTATATAACAGATGAATTAATTCCATCTAAGCATTAAGCAGAATTTGCTTACACCAGTGGCCCCCTTGGTTAAGTGTAAATCACTACTTCCCTTTTTTCTGAGCAGCATTTTCATCAACCAGTAAATAAGATATCCACATTTATTTATTTCAGGGATTACAAACTCAGATGCTTGCAAGGACCAGCAGGAATACAAATGCACAATTTACACATCAAATGCTTTCTTCGTTTTCATAAATACATGGCCTTAGCATTGCCAGAGGTTCCAATTTTTCAAAAGGAACACGCTCTCCTACATATTTTTTAAAAATCTGTGATAAAATACATAAAAATTGACCATTTTAACCATTTTTAAGTATGCAATTCAGTGGCAGTAAGTACACTTACAATGTTGTGCAACCATCACCACTATACATTTCTAGAACTTTCTCATCATCCTAAGATGAAACTACCCAATATACGTTAACTCCTCATTTTCTCCTCTTCCCACCCCTTTTAATCTGTGTTCTACTTTGTTTCTATGAATTGAACTATTCTAAATAATTCATATAGGTGAAATCCTATATTTGTCTGAGTTATTTTACTTAGCACAGTGTTTTCAAGGTTCGTCCATGTTTTAGCAAGGGTAAGAATTTCACTCCTTTTCAAGGTTGAATAATATTCCATTGTATGTATACACATTTTATTCATCCATTGATCTGTTGAAAATTTGGGCTGTTTCCACCTTTTGTCTATTGTGAATAATGCTGCTATGCACACAAGTATATACATATATCTTCAAGGCTCTGCTCTCAATTCTTTTGAATATAACTTCTGTTTTCCACAGCAGTTGTACCATGTTATAATTCCACCAACCCAAGAGTTCCAAACTCCAAACATCCTCGCCAACATATGTATTTTTTTTGATACTGACGATCCTAACAGATGTGACATGGTATCTCCTTCAGGATATTAATCCCCTATCAGATATATGATCTGAAATCTTTTTTCTTCCCATTTTGTGGGTTTTCTTTTTACCCTCTGATAGTATCCTTTTATGCGCAAAACCTTTTCATTTTTATGAAGTCCAATTTATTTTTTCATTTGTTCTCTATGTCTTTGGTTTCATACCCAAGGAATCAACACCAAATCCAATGCCACAAGGCTTTTCCCTATACTTTCCTCTAAGAGATTTATCTCTTATGTTTAGAACTTGACCCATTTTTAATTAATTTTAGCATATGACCTGCGATAAGGGTCTAACTTCACTTGTCAGGAGTTTCCCTAGCATCAGCTATTGAAAAGATTGTACTTTCCCCACTGAATGGTCTTGGCACCCTTGCTGAAATCAATCAACCATATATGTGATGGTTTATTTCCAGGGTCTCTATTTTGTTGCACTAGTCTCTATGTCCTTATACTAGTACCACACATCTCCTTTGGTTTTCCAGTTCCTGTAGGAAGAGTTATAATTCTTCAGTAGTAAATAAAATGTCTTTCACACTTTAGCCCCGGTATAGCGCTGTTTCTTGCTACTTCCCCCCATCTAAATCCCAAGCTCAAGTCACATTGTAATATCAGTAGTTGCTGAAATTATACATAAATTTTAAATATATTCTTCCCTCTATTTAGTTTGTCCATTCTACCTGGTATATTTCTACTAGACTTTCAAAACTTGGGTTAAGTTCTATCTCTGCTATGATTACTAAAGGCAAAATTAATCATTTTCTTCTCTATATTCTTTTTTTTTTTAAGTAGGCTCCATGCCCAGTGTGGAGCCCAGTATGGGGCTTGAACTCACAACCATGACATCAAGACTTGAGCTGGGATCAAGAGTTGGACACTTAACCGACAGAGCCACCCAGGCACCCGTCTTCAATGTATTCTACTGGCAATTTCTACATAACTTCTGTTAAAGCACTGACAATGCTATACTGTAAATGATTTATGTGTCTGATGTTCCCATAGACTGAAAGCAGCAGACTACATCTTATGTATTTCTGCATCCCCAGCAGCTAAAATAGTGCTAGCATATTAGACACCAGTGGAATAATTTTTGAATGAATTTCCGCATGTCCAAATCATAATCATCCTTCAAAGCCGACTTCAAATTGTATCTGCACAACAGTTTCTGAGATTTCTTAACTGGAAGTAATTTCTCCTTCTTGTTGATATTAAATGTTGTTTTACAATTAATTGTACTCATGCAATCTCTACCTAGATCAGAGGCAGGACGGACATAAGATTCATATTTGAAATCTACCAAAACAATACCATACCCCTGCAGTGCTGACTTAATTTCATCCTGGTCTTCAATTTATTAGCTATTAATTTAGGTCTTTTAAAGACTAAACTTGAAACATTTTTGAGTCACTCAAGGTTACAATGAACAAGTAACTCTGTCTTCAAGTTCATTACATGGCAAGGCATTTACCCTTACATCTCTGTTCTTCTCCAACTGCCTTATTTTAGCCCAGAATGTTTAGATATGGACCTAAATATGGTTGGTTCCATGTCCTTTTTAAATGGTTTCGTAATAGCTACATTCCTTGCCACTACTAGAAGATATTTTCCCATTATGTCCGACGTCACTGCTGTGTTTTCAGTGGTTGAATTTGTCACAAGTGTACTCTCCAGGAAAATGGGGTATGTTTTCATTAAGAGTAGAGAAAACAAATGCATAAAGTGGACAATTACAGATAAAGACAATACTGGTTATAATCTGAAAATAAGTTACAAAATGATAAAGGGCGTAACTAATCCTAAAAATTAAGTAACAAGAATCATCCTTTCAAGGAATATCTATTTAACTAAGTATTTCTTAAAGTTGAACGCTAAAACTCTTAGTGTCTAGAGATCAAGATTCCTTTATAATTCATGTAACAGATCACCAGAATGAAGTCTTTTTTTTTTTTTTTTTTTTTAGGGATAGAGATGGAAATGTCATCAGAACAGAAATGAGGACATCACTGAATTATTGGAAAGATAGTGTGGGGAGGAATCATAGTTTGATTTAAAAATTTTTAGGGGCGCCTGGGTGGCACAGCAGTTAAGCGTCTGCCTTCGGCTCAGGGCGTGATCCTGGCGTTGTGGGATCGAGCCCCACATCAGGCTCCTCCGCTATGAGCCTGCTTTTTCCTCTCCCACTCCCCCTGCTTGTGTTCCCTCTCTCGCTGGCTGTCTCTATCTCTGTTGAATAAATAAATAAAATCTTAAAAAAAATAAAATAAAATAAAAATAAATAAAAATTTTTAAAAAGAGAAATTAAGAAGTACAGTTAAGTCAAATTCAGTTGAAAATTCACAGCTCAAAGAAAAAAATGTGAAAACATATGTTCTTAATATGCTCTTCACTTCATTGGTCTACTTCAAACCATTTTAGGATAAAAATTTGAAGTGTATAAAACCAAAAGGTCTCCCAACTATTATCAAATGCATAAGTTAATTCAAAACTTGTTTCTTGCAAGTGCCTCAGGAACTGCTGTGGGAATGAGAAAAAAGGGGCAGGACAAGCATCCCTATACTAAATAGAACCACTGTTTTAGCTTTAAGTTTCCTTTTTACTGGCTTTATACATTAGACTTCTGAATGATTTTGCTTGAAGGGTTCTACTGCTAAAAATACAAATCTAAAATCACTGTTTTTTTTTTT
Source organism: Ursus arctos (assembly GCF_023065955.2). Taxonomy (NCBI): domain Eukaryota; kingdom Metazoa; phylum Chordata; class Mammalia; order Carnivora; family Ursidae; genus Ursus; species Ursus arctos. Next base: position 29,603,675 of record NW_026622985.1, on the reverse strand, counting down.
TTAAGATTTTATTTACTTGTTTCACAGAGAGAGAGAGAGAGCGCGCGCACAGCGCACAAGCAGGGAGAGGGAGAAGCAGGCTCCCAGCTGAGGAGGGAGCCCAATTCGATGTGGGGCTTGATCCCAGGACCCTGGGATCATGACCTGAGCCCAAGCCAGATGCTTAACTGACTTAAGCCACCCAGGCACCCCTGAAATCACTGATTTAAATCATAAAAGGTTAATGGGTTATTCATCATATTTGAGAAAGCTGTGAAACTGTATCAGATAGCTACTTTGTAGCCATTAATTGCTAGAGGAACAAAACGGTGTAGCAGCATCTTAGTCTGGGAATTAGGCAGCTAATCCCAACTGGGCCAGTCATTTTACTACTCGGGACCCTTAAGCACTTACTTTCAAAAATGAATAAAAGAAAGCAGTATTTATTCAAAGGTGGCAGGCCTATAAAACATGATTTTTAGGAATGTAGTCATATGGTCATTATGATACATGTTACTGCAATGAGAAATGTGACAATGTTTTAAGAAAATGAGTAACAAGGGGTGCCTGGGTGGCTCAGTTGGTGAAGTGTCTGCCTTTGGCTCAGGTCATGATCCCAGGGTCCTGGGATTGAGCCCTGCATTGGGCTCCCTGCTTAGTGGGGAGCCTGTTTCTCCCTCCCCTCTGCCCTTCCCACCACGTGCTCTGCCTTGTGCTCTCTCTTAAATAAATGAAGATCACACCAAGAAACAATTCAAAGAAACTTGTTACGTGTTCTTCTGCAAATTTCTATTCTAAGAATGGCAGATTATTCAAAGATTATTCAACAAATTCAAAGTGCAGCACAAACCTTTTTAAATAGGAAGAACTACGAAAGAAATTAATAAATTCTTAACCTCACTTACTAAAACTTACCCCAACATTAATCTCACTCATAAGAAAATTGTAGAATTTTGCTCAAATTTTCTAACTTCTTAACCATTTACTCAATGTATAAGTTAGGAAAGAGAGCTTTCAATATTCTTAACACAAATTATGTTTCCGTAATGACATTCATTCTGTTGAGATTGTTACCACTCAGAGTAATGTTAACTCTTTGTGGTTCAAAGAGGTTGTCCCTGTTCTGCAAATAACATTCTTACTGTTATGCTAGTCCAGACAAATTTATGTAGTTCCCCAATAATCATAATGAAGGAGTTCCTGCTATTTGGAGGACATACAAACGTTACAATGAGAAGGCAATCAGAGGTTCCACCAGGACAAGGGAAGGAGTCACATTTCTCATACTTCGTGAACTTTACGCTAGACTAAAAATCACAGAAATCTCAAAGTCCTATTAGGCTACAAAAGGTTAAAACAAATAGTTTTTCATTAATGTTAAACAGCTGATAAAAGTTTTAAGCTTGGTGCTTATATGGTTATGTTTCCCAATATGATAATTTAAAATGATTACATATTAGAAAGTACTAGTTACAAATGTTTCCTCTTTTGTCAAGTGTATAGTTTTGACTTACCCCTCCTAGATCCTGAATGTCCTTTTGCAGTTTTTCAGATATGGTGACAGACGGTAAGTCAATGTAAAATATTTTTCCCCAGAGCGGCTTATATTTGGATTTTTCTGGTTTGTTATCAGTTTTCACAGATTTTAAAGATCTGTTTTTTTCATTTTTGACTTGGATTCCACCTGTTGTTTTAAAAAAATGTAGAATTAGATCATGTTTTATGCAGACAGAAAATTTCTAGTTTTAAAAATATTTTTTATACAGTCATATCACAGAGGGGGAAAAAATCTTTATAATCCCACCAATTAAAAACTCAATAGCATTTTAATGTATTTCTTTGTAGTACCACTTAGGATAAAACCAAAATACCATACTTGTTTTAACAGATACTATATTGTAAAATAATTATTGTCCACAGCCAATAGTTGACTCTGCAGGAAATATTTATGCATTTGTTCATTGTTTTTATGTATTACAGTGGAAACTATCTAAAACCTTCTTGAAAGATTTTCCTCCTTACATGTAAACTCCATGGGGTATTTACTCAAAAATATTTATGGAACATCTGCCATTCTGTTGAACACTCAAAACAGGCTTAAAATGTTAAAGACTTATCAATACAAGAAACCTCTGTTACACATAATGACCCAGTCCTCAAAAGGTTCCAAAGTTTAGTTTCCTATAGTTCGCCTATATATTAAGAACTAAATGTCCATTTTAAGAGCCAAATCACCATTCACTTCATTATTTCCTTTGAAAACAGATCTGAGATCGAAACAACTGCTTTAAAAATTAACTTTCATAACACAATCTGTTCATACGTTGGAAATTCCTATATATATACGACATATATATTCTAGATTTTTAAAAAGAAAAAAATCTTGGAAGCTGTTATGTTTTACCATACAAAGTCGTCGAAATGGAAATCTGCTTTCATGTCCGTCTGTAATGTTGAATACAGCAATGGTGTGTTTGAAATACAAATACTATCCCTTAACTTTGTGAGTGAAGTAAAATAAATTTAAGAATAGGACCAAAACCCCACCCACAATCACCCAATTTAATCATGAACCTAAAAGCCACGAGCACCTCTGCTTTCAAATTGAGGCTACAGCTGCAGCCTCAAAGGGCCTGAGCTGAGTCTCAGCATCTGTCCCAGGCCCGGCCAGGTCCGGGTCCGCACATTGTTTTCTAGTTTTACACCCCCGGGGAATTTGGGCCCGCGGCTGGAGCGTGAATAGAGCGAGGGGCCCGGTTGGGATCCTTTCCCTTTCTGAGGCAAAGCCCTGGACGGAGCCTTCCTTCAGGCCACAGAGAAGGACGTACAAGCCAGAAAAGAAAAGAAGCAGGGACCTGGGGGAAGAACTCTAAAGAATCAATGGTGGAACCACGAGGGGAGGAAAGGATTAAAGGGACTGCAGCGGAGGAGGGGCTTCATACCTTGGAAATGTCCTTTGCTGTGGATCCTCATGGCTCCGGAGTTCATGGCAGCCGCCCGGCACCTACATACTGGGTTCGGGACAGTGTCGCACCGGGCGGCCACGAAAACACAGCTACTCGAGGCCGATTTATCAGCCGGTCCCTCTTCCCCTTCCGCAAACTACCACACCCACGCAATAGAGATGCAGCGTCTACCGTCCGGGTTTCCGGGACCGAATCCGACTCCAAGGCGCGGAGGAGGAAAAAGTAAAGCACAAACCAGTGGGCTGCGGCGGTTGAAGATTTGAAAACGCGTCACGCGGCCGCGGCGCCCATACGCGCGCCCCGCCCTCTCTCACGCCGCGCGCCGCGCCGCGCCCCGCCTCGCGCTCGCCCCCACGTGCCCGCCTCCTCGCGCCGCGCGCCCCGCCCCCACGGGCCGCGTCTCCGCCCCCGCCCCTCCCCCATGGCTATGCCTTTTAGGCTTCAGGTCCCCGGTCTTCCCCCGTGACTTCGGGTCCCTTCGCTCTTCTGAAGAGTCTTTGTGACTGCTGTTGACCTAACACAGTGAATGCAGTTAGCTCCGGAGGCTAGTCCAGCCCGCCAACAGTGTCATCCCCGCCTCCTAGGGTCGCCAGGACCGCGTGCCCTCCAGCTGCCTCCTTCACCAGGTACGCTTCTTGCCCACGGGTCGGCTGTCCCGGAGGCCGAAGGCGCGGCGGCTGCGGGCTAACTAGGACTCAGCCTCCGGCCGGGCCGAGCTGCTTGGCAGCGTGAGCCACTGCCCAGCACGCCCCGAGGCGCGGAGCGAGGTTTTCCTGCGGTCACCGCCGACCTTGCCGGCCTGAGACAGGCCGCAGAGGGACTTCCAGGGCGGGAACGGCCTGGGCAGGGGTCGTAGGAGCGAGGGTCTGGCCTGGCGGCCCCTCCCAGTCTAGAGCCAGTTCAGGTCGCCTTGGACCTTTTGGTACCTGACTGCGTGCTGCTCCTTTGACCTCTGTTGTGCACAGACCTTTTTTCGATTTTTGTGAAGTTTGTTTCAACAATAATAGAAAGGAAGTGTAATGTGAAATCTTAAATCCTAGGGTTTGGGGTCTGGACCTACCGCTTACCACGTAACTCTGATTAAATTACCTAATCCCTTGGAGTCCCAGTTTTTTCACTTGTAAATGGGGGTAATGGATTATAGTAAGGGTTAAATTAAAATATTTTGTAAGTAAGTTAATTTTGTTTTGTAAGTGGAAAAAAAATGCTTCACAGAATTGTTTTGGGTTTGTTTCTGTTTATAGACTTGTGAAAAAGGAAGAGGATTAAATCTTGTGCTGTTTTGCATTCATCAACTTTTGGCCATAATAGTCACTCATTGTTTAATGATTGATATATTTATTTTATTTTTATTTTTTTAGGGAGGGAGGGAGACAATGTTAAGCAGGCTCCAGGCCCAGCACGGAGCCCCACCCCTGGCTGAGCTCATGACCTGAGCCTAAATCAAGAGTCAGCAGCTTTACTGAGACGGAGCCACCCAGGTGCTCCTAACGGTTGATTTTTGAACTAGTAGAGGTCAGAGAAGTTAGTGCCAATATCACTGTTTCACAAATAAGTACTTTAAAGCATAAACAAGAATGGATTCTAATAACCCTTAACCAAAATGGAGAATCCTGAGGTCGGTGGTTCAGGTTTGCTAAAGGAAATGAAAGTTTAGTTGTAGATGGCTTTAAGTTGAAGGGCCGAGGGAGAGAAGCATGGAACCATCATTATACGGCAGTTGATAATATTTGTCTGTAACTCCAGAGAGATATGGGGGTGGAGTGAAGAGAGGAAAAAGATGGATTTGGGAGACATACATATCCTCAGCCATGGGCAGGAGGAGGTGTAGTTTGAACAAAACATACTCAACATTAGATGTTCTATTTGGGGAAGAAGACCTATTTTCAGAATGTAAGACTGATGAATCACAGGCTTGTACCCCCGAAACAAATAATACATTATATGTTAATTAAAAAAATAAAAATTAAAAAATGTAAACTACGGAAAGAGCGCAAGATTTTTTGTTTATAAAAAGCTTTAAGATTGAGAAACACGAATATAGAATGTAGTTAAAGTCATGGAAGGAAATGAAATTGCCCAGGAGAACATGTGAAATAAGAGAAGCAGTGATGAGTAGACGGTGATGAAATAGTGAGAAAGATGGAGAAAAGGCCAGAGAGTTAAGAAGAGAACTGGGAACAAAACTTACCATCCGAAGTCACAGAATTACAAACATTGGGATCATGCAGGCTTCACTATCTGGCTTTGGGTAGTTTTGAGTCTCAATTTTAATCTATGGAAAGGGAGTAATTAATACTTATCAGATGTGAGAATGAAAGGAAACATTTTTGAAAGCTTGATTAGTTAGTACACAGAGTGAGAGCTCAGTGAGTGCTGTCCTGGTGACCTCTGCACCAGCTCCTCCATCTTCAAGAGTTCAAAAAGGCCGAGACTAGAAAAATAGGCCTTTGATTCCGGTATTTAAGATGTCATTGTTTTCCTGGGCGCCTGGGTGGCTCAGTAGGTTAAGCATCTGCCTTGGTCGGGTCATGATCTCAGGGTCCTGGGATCGAGTCCCACGTTGGTCTCCCTGCCCAGCGGGGACTCTGCTTCCCCTCTTCCTCTGCCCCCCCCTTCGTGCGTGCTTTCTCTCTCTTTCCCTCTCCCTCTCTCAAATAAAATCTTAAAAAAAAAAAAAGATGTCATCGGTTTCCTTAGTGAGAATTTCAGTAGATGACTGTATAAGGTATAAGTACTAGATAAGAACAAGGGACTTGAAGTGCAGACAGATTGAGTGTACTTTTGAAAAAATTTGTCAGTGTAGGGAATTATAGTGATAGTAAGGGAAAATAGGGTCTTTGGAAGGTTTAGGGGGTATGGGATAGATTTAAACAAATTTCTATTGAACGTAAAAAATGAAAGCTCATTTTATGTTCCAGTGAAAGCTGAGTTACCTCTTATATTTACTACAATGAGGAAACAGTAACATAGTTGTACCCTATGCTTTTAGACACACCCTTGACTGCATTATAGGTGATAATGCCAAGCTATGAATAAGCTGAAAGTCTTTTACTGGTCAGTGTTAATAATTTTCTAATCTTTAACTCAAGGTTAATTTTAGAAAATATTATTGGAATTCAGATCTTTTAGTAGTTACAGGAAAGACTTGGTCATGCATGTATGGCCTGTATGCATGGAAACCCCCTTACCTATCATATCAGTAATCAGAACTATTGGTAAAATTATAAAGTTTATGTTAAAGTATATCTTAAAGTATGGTTCAGGGGAGGGGTGTAATTTCAAGAACTGAATGGGGGTGGGGGCAAGGTTATATGTGGTGAGAAGTTTGTTTAAAGAGTTGTATTAAGCAAAGTTAGAGAACACTGAGCAGAATGATGGTCTAAGTAAATGAAAATTTGGCTGTAAATCAGGAGAAATGAATTTCATTCAGCACTGGCTGTATTCCTAAGAAATTTTATTACCTTGGGCAATTTCACCTCTTATAGTACATTGTAAATGAAGACAGTATCTGCTTAGTCTACCCCATAACTTTGTGATTATCAAATGAGACCTTATCTGCTTTTTCAGACTACCTCACACATATATCCAAAGTTAAATTTTTGTTCTAGAGCCTAGACAAATGAATGGATTTGTTCATTCTTCCGTGATACTCACCACTTTCCTATTGCCTTTCTTTTGCTTAAGCCTCTCCACCTGTTCCTCTCCCTGTTCCTAGCAAGCCTAGCTTTGAATGAGTCTTATCTCCTGCTCATTTGGGGCTTTCCCTAATAGTCCTGTTTGATTCATATGCTAACTACTGATATGTTATCTTCTGAAATATGTTCTCCTGCTATTTTTTAAATTTAATTTACAGTCTCAATACCCTGGTGAGTTGGAGGACCTAAGGGTTTTCAAAGGTTAAATTGTTAGTTTTGTAGGCTAAGCATATGAAAATACAGCTGGGGCACTGAAGGCCCTGTCTCAGGTGATGGTGGGCTCGGAAACCGGGAAAATTCAGTGTATCAAGACCTTGAACACAACCTCAGTGAAGGGTAAAAAATGGAGAATAAGCAAGACAGGAGGATTCAGAATTTGAAAATGGTTTCTTCTATGACAGTATGATTCACAGGCTACTGTGGCGTTTGTGAGAACTGTTAAAGATAGTGAGCTGGTTCGGAGGTGATATGTTATTCTGAATTAGATGGTAAATTCCTTAAGGGTGGTAAAGAATACATACATACTATTTGGCCATGACTATAAAATAATCTACCTACTTACCCACTTCCTTCTTTCCTTCTGCATTGATTGAGCACCTACCATGTGCTATGCTCAGTGAGATTGGTTTACCTATGACCCCATAGAAATCTCATTATGTAAATTTTAAAAATTTCTAAAACATTAGTCCCTTCTTATCCCAGATTTCAGTTACCCTCCATCACCCATGGTCCAGAAGCAGATGATTTTCCTTCTGACCTATTGTCAGGTCAATAGTAGCCTAACGGTACTTCATTCACTTCACTTTACCGGATCACACAGGCATTTTATCATCTCACATTATCACAAGGAGGGTGATGTTCAGTACAGTAAGATATTTTGAGACAGCAAGAGACCACATTAACATAATTTTTATTGTTGTATATTATTATAATTGTTCTGTTTTTAGTTACAGTTAATTTCTTAATGTGAGTATTTTATAAATTAAACTGTCATAGGTGTGTATGTATAGGAAAAAACATACATTGAGTTTGTTACTATCTGGGGTTTTAGGCATGCACTGGGGGCAGTGGAATGTATCCCTTGGCAGATACAGTCCATAAAATGGACCCATTTTAAGTGTACAGATTGAGTTCTAATAAATATGTATATCCATGTAATTACTACCACAATCAAAATATGTAACATTTCTGCTTCTCAGGAGGTTATTTCATTCTTCATTCCAATCTCCCATCCCATCAGAGGTAACCACTTTTCTGATTGCTATGGTTTGATTTATATCTGACTGATACAGTTTTTCCTGTATTTTAACTTACTATAAGTGAAATCATGAAATTTATATGGTGTAGCTCTGCATTATTTTGCATAACATAAGGAAACCTTTTATGTCTTCCATGTTGCTATAGATATCAGTAGTTCATTCTTTTTTATCTCTGGGTAGTATCCCATGGTGTGCATATACTGTACATGTTGATTTATATTTGGGCAGTTTCCCAGTTTTAGCTGTTATGAATAATGCTGCTGTGAACATTAGTATACAGTTCCTTTTGTGGACCTATGTTTTTATTTTTCTTGGGATTGCTGGATCATACATTTACTGAATGCTTGACACCATGGAAGTTACTTAAATTTTTAACCCTGACCCCAGCAATATATATAAGTCCCATTTGCATTGTGGTCACTCACTGAGAGTGAACTGGTATCTTACCTAGGTGAAATTCACATAATATAAAATTCACCATTTTAAGTATTTTGAAGTATATAATTTAGTGACTTTGGTACATTCACAATGTTGTGCAGTCATAACCACTATCTTATTCCAGGACATTTTTAACATCTTAAAAAGAAATCTAGTACCCATTAAACAGTCATTCCCCCAACCCCTTTCTCCTCAACCCCTAGCAACCACGAATCTGCTTTCTGTCTACCTATTTGCCATTTATGGACATTTCATATAAATAGCATCATAAAATAGGTGCTTTTTGTGTCTGGCTTCTTTCATTTAGTGTACTGTTTTCTCAAGATTCATCCATGTTGTAGCATGTATCACTACTTCATTCTTTTTTTTCTTTTTTTTGGTTGAATAAAATTTCCTTGTAGGGATACATCATATTTTGCTTATCCATGCCTCAGTTAAACATTTGGTTGGATTGCTTCCGCTTCTGGCTGTTATGAATAGTAATGCTCTGAACATTTGTGTACAGGTTTTTGTTAGACTGTATGTTTTTAGTTCTCTTAGGTATATATCTAATACTGGAATTGCTGGGTCATATGAAAATTTTATGTTTAGCATTTTGAGGAACTGACCAGCTTTTCCACAGTGGCTGCACGATTTTATCTTCCCATTGGTGTATGTAAAAGTTTCCCATTTCTCCCCATACTCATCAACACTTGTTATTTTTTTTTCTTTTTTTAAAATTATGATCTTCTTACTGCTGCGAAGTGGTATCTCATGGTGTTTAAACAATTTGCTATGCTTACCACAAGTATAGCTACCATAAGATACTGTAGAACCCTATTACAATACCATTAGCTGTATTCCCGATTCTCTATACCTTTTATCCCAGTAACTTTTTCAATCCATAACTGAAAGACTATCTCTCACTCCTCTTCACCGATTTTGCCTATTCCCCCACCTCCTCCCCTCTGGCAGCCATCAGTTCAATGTATTTATGGGTCTTCTTACGCTTTTTGTTTGTTTTGTTTTTTTGTTCCACATACAAGTGAAATCAGATGGTATTTGACTCTGTATCTGATGTGTTCACTTGGCATAATACCCTCTAGGTCCATCCGTGTTGCTGCAAATGCCAAGATCTCATCCTTTTTTATGGCTCAATAATACTACATTATATTATATTTAAATATGTACCACATCTTCCTTATTCATTCATCTATTAATGGATACTTGGGTTGCTTCCATATCTTGGCTATTATAAGTAAGTCTGCAATGAACATAGGAGTGCATATATCTTTTTGAACTGGTGTTTTTTGTTGTTCTTGTGTGGGGGGGGGTAAATACATCACAGTAGAAACACTGGATCATATGGTACTTCTATTTTTTAAGTTTTTGAGGAACCTCCATACTGTTTTCCACATTGGCTACACCAATTTACATTCCCACCAACAGTGTACAAGGGTTCCCTTTCCTCCACATCCCCTCCAGTGCTTGTTATTTCTTGTTTTTTCATTCTAGCCATTCTAACAGGTGTAAGGTGATACCTCATTGTGGTTTGATTTACACTTCCCTGATGATGACTGATGTTGAGCATCTTTTTGTAAGTCTGTAGCCATCTGTGTGTCTTATTTAGAAAAATGTCTATCTGGGTCCTCTGCCCGTTTTTTAAATCATATTATATGTGATTTTGGTGTTGAATTGTGTGAGTTCTTTATATATTTTGCTTCCACTATTATTGGATAATCATTTGCATGTATCTTCTCCCACTCAGTACATTGCCTTTTTCTTTTGTAGGCATTTCCTTTGTCACGTAAAAGCTTCTTATTTTGGTGTAGCCCCAATAGTTTATTTTTGCTTTTGTTTCACTTTCTTGAGGAAACCTCTACAAAAATGTTGCTATGGTTGATGTCAAAGCAATTATTGTCTATGTTTCCTTCTAGGAGTTTTATGGTTTAGGGGCTTACATTTAGGTTCTTAATCTATGTTGAGTTTATTTTTGTGTTTAGTGTAAGAAAGTTCTCCATTTTTGTTCTTTTGCACGTAGCTGTCCAGTTTTCTTAGCACCATTAATTGAAGAGACTGTCTTTACCCCACTGTTTATCCTTGCTTCTTTTGTCGTACATTAATTGATCACATAAGTCTGGGTTTATTCCTGTGCTGTCTGTTCTGTTCCAGTGATATATGTATCTGTTTTTGTGCCAGTACCATACTGTTTTGATTACTACAGCTTTATAGTATATCTTGAAATCTGGGATTGTGATACCTCCAGCTTTGTCCTTCTTTCACAGAATTGCTTTGGGTATTTGAGATCTTTGGTGGTTCCATACAGATTTTGGTAATATGTATCTAGTTCTATAAAAAAGTGCTGTTGTCATTTTAATAGGGATTGCATTCAATCTAGAGATTGCTTTGGGTACTATGGACATTTTAATAGTATCCTTCCAGTCTTTGAGCATGGGATATCTTTCTATTTGTTTTTGTTGCCTTCAATTTCTTTCATCAGTGTTGTATAGTTTTCAGAGTACAAGTCTTTAGCTCCTCAGTTAAGTTTATTCCTAGATATTTTATCCTTTCTGGCATAATTGTAAATGGATTTGTTTCCTTAATTTCTGTTTCTTCTACTTTGTTACTGGTGTATAGAAATGCTACTGATTTCTGCATGTAAGCTTATATCCTGCAACTTTAGTGAATTCATTTATGCTAATAGTTTTTTGGTGGACTCTTTATAGTTTTCTGTGTATAGTATGTCATCTGCAAATAGTGACTGTTTAACTTCTTCTTTACCAATTTGGATCCCTTTTATTTCTTGTTTGGTTCCTGTGGCTAGGACTCCAGTACTATGTTAAATAAAAGTAACAAGAGTGAACCATCTCCATTTTTCACCTTTGACGATTTTCAGTCTTTCTATATGGCCTTTATTATGTTGAGGTATGTTAGCTGTAAGCCCACATTTTTGGGGCGCCTGGGTGGCTTAGTTGGTTAAGTGTTCAAGTCTTGATTTCAGCTCAAGTCACGATCGCAGGGTTATGAGATCGAGCCCTGCATCAGGCTCTGTGCTAGGCGTGAAGCCTCTTTAAGATTGTCTCCCTCTTCCCCTCTCCACCCTTGAAAAACAACAACAGCACTTTTTTGAGAGTTTTTATTATGAATGAATGTTAGATTTTGTCAAATGCTTTTTCTGCATTTGTTGAAATGATCATGTGATTTTTATCATTTGTTTTGTTGATGTGGTATATCACAGTGATTGATTTGTGAATATTGAGCCATTCTTGCATCCCTGGAATAAATCCCACTTGATCATGTGAATGATCCTTTTAAGGTGTTGTTGAGTGTGGTTTGCTAATATTATGTTGAGGATCTTTGCATCTGTGTTCATCAGAGATGTAGGCCTGTAGTTTTCATTTTTTTGTTGTATCTATGTCTGGTTTTGGTATCAGGGTAATGCAGGTCTCATAGAATGTATTTGGAAGCTTTCTTTCCTCTCCTGTTTTTTGGAATAGTTTGAGGGCAATAGGTATTAGCTCTTCTTTAAATGTTTGGTAAAAGTCACCTGTGAGTACATCTGGTTCTGGACTTTGTTGGAAGTTGTTTGATTACTGTTTGCATTTTATTACTAGTAATTGGTCTGTTCACATTTTCTATTTCTTCTTCATTCAGTTTTGGAAAATTGTATATTTCTAGTTTATCCATTTTTTGTAGGTTATCTAAATTCCAAGCGTATAATTTTTCATAGTATTCTCTTTGAATTTTTTTGTATTTCTATGATGTCAGTTGTTAATGTTCTTTTGTTTCTCATTTTCTGTCTTCTTTTTTTAGTAGTTTGGCTAAAGGCTTAACAATTTTGTTTATATTTTCAAAGAACCAGCTCTTGGTCTCATCAATTTTTTTTTCTTGTCTTTATTTGTTCTCTGATCTTACATATTTCCTTTTTGCACTCATCTTTGGCTTTGTTCTTATTCTTCTAGTTTCTCTAGGTGTAAGGTTAGATTGTTTTTTGATACTTTTCTTCTTGAGGTAGACCTCTGTCATTTAAATTTATTTCTTAGTACTGCCTTTCCTGTGTCCCAAAGATTTTGGACCATTATATTTTTATTTGTCTGGATGTATTTTTTTAATTTCCTCTGTTTTCTTGGTGTCCTTTGGCCATTTAGTAGCATGTTGTATAGCCTTGACGTGTTTGTGTTTTCTTGTTTTTTTAATTGTGATTGATTTCTAGTTTCATACTGTCGTAGTTGGAAAAGATGCATGGTATTTCAGTCTTCTTAATTTATTAAGGCTTGGTTTATGGCCTTAATGTGATCTATCCTGGAGAATGTTCCATGTGCACTTAAAAAGAACGTGTATTCCGTTTTTGGATGGAATGTTCTGTATATATTTTTAGGCCCATCTGGTCTAATGTTTTGTCAAAAACACTGTTTTCTTATTAATTTTCTGTTTGGACGATCTATCCATTGATGTAAGGGGTGTTAAAGTCCCTCTTAATGTTTGCTTTATGCATTTAGGTGCTCCAGTGTTAGGTTTGTGAATATTTATAATTGTTAAACCTTCTGGTTTGAATTTGCCCCTTTATCATTATGTAAATCCGTTGTGTCTTATTACAGTCTTTTTTTTTTTTAATCTATTTTTTTTCTCAGTTTTTACACCCCAGCTTTTTTTTTTCTTCTTTTTCTCTTTGTATGGTATCTTTTTCCATCCTTCTGCTTTCATTCTTTTTGTGTCCTTAGGTCTGAAATTAGTCTCCTGTAGTCAACATATAGATGGGTCTGGGTTTTTTATTCTGCCACCTTATGTCTTGGATTGGAGCATTTAGACCATTTGCTTTTAAAGTATTGATAAGTGTGTACTTATTGCTATTTTGCTAATTGTCTTCTGGTTATTTTTGTAATTATCTGTTACTTTTTTTTTTTCCTCTTGCTCTCTTTCCCTGTGATTGATGACTTTCTGTAGTGTTTTGCTTGGCTTTCTCTTTATTTTTTGTGTATCTATTATAGGGTTTTGGTTTGTGGGTACCATGAGATTCATGTATAAGATCTTAGATATATAGCAATCTATAGTAAATTGATAGTCATTTCAGTTCAGACACATTCTAAAAGAACTTTCTTGCTCCCTTTTCCATGTTTTATGTATATGTTGTCATATTTTACATCTTATTATTCATAATTCTTTTTTGCTTCTCAGTATCACCTTTTCCACTTAAAGAAGTTCCTTTAACATTTCTTGTAAGGCTGGTTTAGTAGTGATGATGAACTCCTTAACTTCCATTCATCTGGGAAACTCTCTCTCCCTCAATTCTGAATGATATAATTTTGCTGAGTTGAATATTGTTGGTGGCAGGTTTTTTCCTTTCAGCTCTGAATATATCATGCCACTGTCTTCTGGACTGCAAAATTTCTGTTGAAAAATCAGCAGGTAGCCTTATGAAGTTTCCCTATCTGTAACTTTTTTCGTTTCTCTCTTGCTGGTTTTAAAAATCTCTGTCTTTAACCTGTGTCATTTTAATACTCATTTGTCTTATTGTGGACCTCCTTAGGTTCATCTTGTTTGGAACTCTCTATGCTTCCTGATCCTGGATGTCTGTTTCCTTTCCCCAGTTAGGGAATTTTTCAGCTATTGTTTCTTCAAATAAGGTTTCTGCCCCTTTCTCTCTCTCTCTTCTTTCTGGGAGCCCTATAATGTGAATGTTTGTTCACTCGATGTTGTCTAAGAGATCCCTTAACTTATTCCTCATTTGTTTTCTTAATTCCTTTTTTTTTTCCTGATGCTGAATTTGGGTGCTTTCCATTACCCTGTGTTGCACGTTACATAACTGTTCTTCTGCATCCACATATCTACTGTTGTTTCCCTGTAGTATATTTCTCATTTCAGTTACTGTATTTTTTAACTTTGATTGGGTTTTCTTTTTTTTTCATGTTTCTCTTTGTTGAAGTTCTCACTCAGTTCTTTTCAGTCTGGTTAGCATCTTTGTGATCATTGCTTTCCACTCTTTATCTGGCATATTGCTAATTTCTGTTCCTTTTTGTTTTTTTTTTCCTTATTCCTTCATTTGAAGCATCTTCTGTCTCCTCGTTTGCTTGACTTTGCTGTGTTTGTTTCTATGAATTAGTGAAATGAGTACTTTTACACTTGAAGGAATGGTCTTGTGTATGGTCAAACCCTGTGTGGACTCTGTGTGCTTGGTGACTTTGACTGGCTGGAGCTGTGTCTGGCATGTGCTGGGGGTCCTGGAGTACTCCATGTTGGGCTGCCCTGGTGGGGTGACCAAAGCTGAAGCAGGCATGGGCCAGGGTGATTCCAGGGCTCTCCATGAAGAAAACACCCTGGCAGGATAGCTGAAGCTGAAATGGGTGCAAGGCGGGGTGTCCTGTGGCTCTCCATGCAGAGAGCACCCTAGTAGGATGGCTGAAGCTGAGGCAGGAGTTCTTGGGGGTGTTCCGTGTAGCAAATAAATTTGAGGTGGGTCATGAGCTGAGGTGTCCCTGGGCACTCTGCATAGTGAGCACTCCAGCAGTATAGCTATAGCTAAAGTGGGCTTGAGCTGGGGTGCTCCCTGGGCTTTCCATGCAGAAGGTGCCCTGGGAGGACAGCTGAAGCTGAAGCGGGTGCAAGCCTGGGTGTCCAAGGGTGCTCATTGCAGAGTGTGCCCTGGCAGGGTGATTGGAGCCAAGGCCAGCATGGGCTGGGGTATCCTGGGGCACTCCATGAAGGGACAGCTTTCCAGATAGGCATGACCCAGGAGGTCCCAGAGTGCTCTGTGCTGGGGATGAAATGGTGTAGGCCTGAGGTGTTCTAGGGTGCTTATATCTGTGTCACCTTGGTGTGACAGCCAGAGCTGTAGTGAGCACCCACCAGGAGTCTCCTGCTGTATATGCACTGGGGCTACCATGGTGGGACTGATAGGTTTGGTGTGGGCTGGGACCTGGGGCTCACAGAAACTGTAGGCCAGCTGTGGCATCTGGACCTTGCTCCTGTGCATGCTGTCAGTATGGAGGGGAACATAAACCGTGGTGTTCACCAGCACCACTGACCCGGAGAGAATTCCAGTAGCTCCCTCGCTGTTTGGTGGAGGTCTAGGACTGGATCTTTTTTAGTTTAGTTGCTCTTTTAAACCTACACTTTTTTTCTGTGTCCCAGGGCATCCAGAACTACGACAGGGCTCACTGAGGTGGCAGGCCAGCAATGGGGCCCAGAACTCTGCTCCAGTCTGCATTATTGGGGTGGAGGATGAACATGAACTTGGCACTCACCGGCTCCTCCAACCTGAAGAAAGGTCCAGCAGCTCCCCCACTGGTGGAATTCTAAGGCTGGATCTTTTAAACCAGGACTTTTTTATTCTATGCCCAAGGCAGACAAATCTGCTCTAGGTTCCTCAGTACTATCCCTTCCCTTTTAGAAGGTGGGGATGGACAGTAAAGTCTCCCCCAAACTGAAAAGATGCTTTGAGGCCGAAAAACAAAGCAGGTGATTTTGTACATTTTTACACGGAGTTTTATTCAGGGTAGCTTACTGACAGGGAAGATTTAGGCAGAGGATGATCCATGGCAACTGCATAGTTTTTCTCTGCAAAGTTCGGACCTTAATCTACAGATTTTATAGAATAAGTGGACATGCAGAAGGGCATCGTAGTGAGGTTAAAGGGTCTGCATGTACCTCAAAGGGTTTGTGTGCACCTAATTGACAGCTAACCTTTAATTAGATCTTGTGGCACTACCTGTGTGTCAGGAATGGGAAAGACTTAACAGATTCATGGGAGGCCAAAACAAGCCTTCCTCTATGCTGACCTTGGCAGGGATTTCTCAGGTAATGTAGATCAGTCTCCAAGGGGCCTGGAACACATAGCCCAAGAAGGATCATTGAGTGAAATGAACAAGATGGAGGTCCAAAGATGGAATCAGTATTGTCAGCACTCTTACACTTCCACTACAGTTCCCTGCATTCAGGGGTTCCCTTCATTATCTTCTCTCCATCTCTCTTGCTGTGTTCTATGTGGTCTCTCTAGCCTTACTTTATATATTCTATCTTTTTGTGCAGAAGCTGTTCAGTCAGCCCTTAGTTCTTTAAGAGGAACTGCTCTATAAATAGGTGTAGATTTAGTGTGTCCATGGAAAAGGTGAGTTCAGGGTCTTTGTCACCATCTTGGACCAGAACTCCAGCTCTTCTAGTACATTTTGTGGATGTGTGTGGTTTTTTTGTTTTTTGGGAGTTTTTTGTTTTTTTGTTTATGGGGTTTTTTTGGTGGTTTCCGAGGTGATTACAGTTATTATTTTAACTTATAACAATCTGGTTCAGATTAATACCAATTTAATCTTAGTAGTATAAAAACTTTGCTTTCATATGGCTCCATTCCTTACCATCCTTCTTTGTGCCTTTGTAGTCATACAGATTACATCTTTATATATTGTATGCCTATCAGCAGAGATTTACTTTATTGCTTTATCCATTTTCTTTTATATTTATCCTTGTTACATTTGCCAGTGCTCTCGTTTCTTTATGGACTCCAGTTACTCCATGCTTATGGATTGGAGGAATTAATACTTTTATGTTAATATGTTTGTTAAAGGGTTTGTACTATCCAAAGCAGTCTACAGATTCAATGCAATCTCTACTAAAATACCAATAGCATTTTTCACAGAACTGAAACAAATAATAAAATTTTCGTGGAACCACAAAAGACCCTGAATAGCCAAAGCAATCTTAAGAAAGAACAAAGCTGAAGGTTCATAATTCTAGATGTTAAAGTATACTATAAAGTTTGGTAACCAAAACAGTATGGTAATAGGAGAGTGAAACAGAATAGATCACATGCATCAGTGGAACAGTCCAGAAATAAACTCACACTTAACATGGTCAATTAATTTGTAACAAAAGAGGTAAGAATATACAATGGGGAGATGACAGTCTCTTCAAAAAATGGTGTTGAGAAAGCTGGACCACTTCTTATACCAAGTACAAAGATAAACTCAAAATGGATTAAAGATGTAAGTGTAAGACCTGGAACCATAAAACTTAACAGTTAAACTTGGATGTCAGTCTTAGCAATATTTTTTTTCTGGATCATTCTCCTCAAGGGAAAAAGCAAAAATAAACAGGACTACATGAAACTAAAATCCTCTTGCAGAGCAAAGGAAACCATCAACAAAACAAAAAGGCAAGCCAGTGAATGGGGGAAGATATTTGCAAATGATTTTTCCAATAAGAGGTTAATATCCAAAACCTATAAAGAACTCCTACAAGTTAATATCAAAACACAGACAATCCAATGTAAAGATGGACAAAAGATCCAAAAAGACATTTTTCCAAAGGAGATTTACAGATGGCAAACAGACACATGAACAGATGCTTATTATCACTAATTATCAGGGAAACGCAATTCAAAACTACAATGAGTTAACACTTTACACCAGTCAGAATGGCCAGTATCAAAAAGAAAAAAAAATAAGTGTTGTTGAGATTGTGGAGAAAAGGAAACCCTCATGTACCATTGGTGGGAATATAAATTGGTGCAGCCACGATGGAAACCATTATGAAGGTTCTTCAAAAAAGTAAAAGTAGAAATATCATGATCCAGTAATTCCACTGTGGTGTATTTACCCAAAGAAAACAAAAACACTAATTTGAAAAGATATATGCACCCATATGTTTATTGTAGTGTTATTTACAATAGTGAAGTTATGGAAACAACCTAAATGTCCATCAATAGATGAATAGAGAAGGAAGATGTGGTATATATTTACATTAGAATATTACTCAGCCATTAAAAAAATCTTGTCATTTGGACAACACGATTTGATCTATAGGGTATTATGCTAAATGAAATAAGTAGAGTCAAATAGTATATTATTTCACATATTTGTGCGATCAAAAAAGCAAAACAAATGAAGACATTGTAAAGAAAACCCAAAAGCTCATATATACAGACAACAAATTGGTGGTTGCCAGATGTGAGGGCAGTGGGGGGCTGGGGGAAATAGGTGATGGGGTTGAGAGGTACAAACTTTTAGTTCTAAAATAAGGCAAGATGAAAAGTACAGCATAGAGAATATAGTCAGTAACATTTTAATAACTTCATTGGTGACTAATTATAACTATATTATGGTGGTCAACATTTTGTAATGTATATAATTGTCCAATTGCCATGTTGTACACTTGAAATTAATATATTCTGTGTCAACTATACATCAATTTAAAATGTTCAAAAGTAAAATTTAAAATGTGATACATATGTATATACATTGGAATATTATTCAGCCATGCAAAAGAAGGAAATCCTGCCATTTGGGAAAATGTTGTTGGACCTTGAGGTTATTATATGACATGAAATAAGAGAGAAAGACAAATACTGCATGGTATCACTTAAATGGGGAATCAAGGAAAAAAAAAAGATGAAGAATCTTGTAAAAAAAAAAAAAAACAAAACCCAAAAATGAAAAGTATCAGAGCAAACTTCATCCTAATGTAGAATCTTAGAATTTTTTTTAATTGAGGAATGAAATAAGAATACTCATTTTCACCACTTTTTAATATTGTATTGGCAATCCTAACCTTTACAATAAGAAAACTAAATTGTACCATGATGAGTATGAAGGGCAGAAATTAAACTTACTGCTTGCAGACAATGTAAACTTTTATGGGAAAAAGAGTATATAAATCAATTAGAATCAATGGTTTTCCTTTAGTAAGGTTGGGTGGATATGAGGTTAATGTACAAAATTATTTCCATATCTTAACAGTGGATAAGTTTAATATAATTTTAATATAATTGAAAGGCAAATACCATTTATATTAGTTTTAGTGACTACCAGATAGCTAGAATTGGATCTGTCACAGGTATGGCACAAAGATATCTGTACGACAAATTTTAAAATTCTCACAACATTAAGGAAGACTCGAATAAATTAGAGACTGTATTCATAGATATTGTCTCCAGGTTTATCTATAGATTCAATGCAATTCCAACTAAAATCCTAAAGAGATTTTTTCAAAGAATTTAGTAAGATGATTTTTAAACTTAAGGACCTGGACTACCAAATATAAGGGCTTGTTATGACTCCGTAATAATACAGTGTGATACAGTTTAAGGATAGAGAAGTCAATCCATGGAGTAGAATAGAGAGCCTAGAAACAGTTCCACAAAGGAATAGAATTTCAGTACAACAAAGTAGTTATCAGTTTAGAGGAGAAAAGAGGGATTATTTGAAAATTGGAGCTTGGGGGCACCTGGGTGGCTTAGTCGTAAGGTGTCTGCCTTTGCCTTGGGGCATGATTCTAGCGTCCTGGGGTCAAGTTCCACATTGGGCTCCCTGCTCAACAAGGGAATCAGCTTCTCCCTCTGCCCCTCCCCTGGTGGACGATCCCCCCTCTCTCCCTCTGTCCCCCAAATAAATAAATAAAATCTTTTTTTAAAAATTGGAGCTTGGAGAAAGTACTTATTTGTTTTCACATGGGAAAAGATGAAATTGGTTCCCTATTTCACTTGATATTTTAAAAATTCTGCATAAATTAAGGATTTAAAATTTGTCAGTAGCACAACTTTTAAAATACATAGAAAATGTAGGCAGGTATCTTTTGGACTCTTGGGTAAAGAAAGATTGCTTAAAGAAGAATCAAAAAGGTGTCTATAAAAGGAAAGATAGATAAACTTCACTACGTTAACAATAAGAATTTTGACCCTTCTCTCACACCACATACAAAAATCAATTCCAAGTGGATTAATGACTTGAATTTAAGACCTGAAATTATAAAACTCCTAGATGAAAACATAAGGAAAAGCTTCATAACATTGATCTTGGCAGTGATTTCATGTATATAACACCAAAAGTACTGACAGTAAAATCAAAAGGCAACTTTGACTACATCAAACCAAAAAGCTTCTATACAGCTACAGACAAAGTCAACAGAGTGAAAAGATAGTCTATGGAATGGGAGGAAATATTTACAAACCATACATCTGATATGAGATTAGTATCCAAAATATATAATGAACTCCTACAACTCAGTAAGAAATAACTAGAATAAAAAATAGACATTTTTCCAAAGAAAACACACATTTGACCAACAGGAAAATGAAGACACTGAGCATCACTAATTATCAGGCAAATGAAATCAAAGTCACAGGGTATCACTTCATACGTTTTATGATGGCCATTATTAAAGACAAAGGCAGAAAATAACAAGTGCTGATGGAGATGTGGAAAATCAGAACCCTGTGCATTGTTGGTAAAATGGTATAGCTGCTATGGAAAATGACATTGGTTCCTCAAAAAATTTAAAATAGAACAACCATATGATTTGGCAATCCCACTTCTGGATATTTATCTAAAATTATTGAAATCAGAAACTCAAGATATTTGGACTCCCGTGTTCATTGCATTATGCACAGTTCAAGAGGTGGAAACAATCTAAATTTTTTGCCCATTGATAGATGAAACGATAATGAAAATGTATATACATATAATAGAGTGTTATTTAGCCTTTCAAAAAAATTTTTAAAAATTTTATTCGTTAGAGCACATGCGCACAAGCCCGGGGGAGTAGCAAAGAGGGAGGGAGAAGCAGACTCTTTGTGGAGCAGGGAGACCGATGTGGAGCGCTATCCTAGAACCCTGAGATCATGAACTGAGCAGAAGGCAGATGCTTAACCAACTAAGCCACCCGGGCACCCCTAGCCTTTTTAATAAAGATTTAATTTATTTATTTTAGAGAGAAAGAGGGATGAACGAGCAGGAGGAGGGGCAGAAGGAGAGAGAATCTCAAGCCAACTCCACACTGAGCGTGGAGCCCAGTGTGGGGCTTGTTTCCATGGCCCTGGGATCATGACCTGAGCTGAAACCAAGAGTCAGACATGTAACCTCCTGAGCCACCCAGGTGCCTAGTGCTTAAAATGAAGGAAATCCTGTCATATGATACATATTTGAACTTTTAGAGCACTATGCTGGGTAAAATAACTTGATCACAGAAGCAGAAATACTGCACATTTCCATTTATGTGAAGTATCTAGAGTGGTAAAATTCTTAGAAGGAGAAGGTAGAATGATGGTTGCCAGGTGAGGAAATGTTCAGCATCATTTACTGAGCAAGGGAAGGTAAATCAAGATTTTGGAGATAGCATTTAACATAAATTTGAAAAAATTAAAAATTCTGATGATATGAAGTATGTGTGATTTACTATCTTCTGACTTGAATATTCCCATAATCCTTTTTTGTTTTTCAAATTTTTATTTAAATTCTGGTTAATGTATAGTGTAATCCTAGTTTCAGGAGTAGAATTTAGTGATTCATCACTTACTTGTAACACCCAGTTCTCAACACAAGTGCCCTCCTTAATACCCATCGTCCATTTAGCCCATTCCCTCCCCATTTCCCCTCCCATCAGCCCTCAGTTTGTTCTCTGTAGTTAAGAATCTCTTATGTTTTACTTCCCTCTCTTTTTTTTCCTTTTATTATGTTCATCTGTTTTGTTTCTTAAATTCCACATGAGTGATATCACATGATATTTGTCTTTATCTGACTGATTTTGCTTAGCATAATACACTGTAGCTTCATCTACATCATTCCAAACGGCAAGATTTCATTCTTTTTAATGACTAGTGTGTGTGTGTGTGTGTGTGTGTGTGTGTGTGTGTGTATCCCTCACCTCTTCTTTATCCTTTCATCAGTCAATGGACATTTGGGCTCATTCCATAATTTGGCTATTGTTGATAATGCTGCTATAAATATCAGGGTGCATGTGCCCCTTCAAATCAGTATTTTTGTATCCTTTGGGTAAATACCTATTAGTGCAATTGCTAGATCAGAGGGTAGTTCTATTTGTAACTTTTTGAGGAACCTCCATACTATTTTCCAGAGTGACTGCACCAGCTTGCATTCCCACTAACAGCTTAGGAGGGTTCCCCTTTCTCCACATCTGTGCCAACACCTGTTGTTTCCTGTGTTACTAGTTTTAGCCACTGTGGCAGGTTTGAGGTGGTATCTCACTGTGGTTTTGATTTGTATTTCCCTGATGATGAGTGATATTGAGCATCTTTTCATGTGTCTGTTGACCATATGAATGTCTTCTTTGAAAAAAGTATCTATTCATGTCTTCTGCCCATATCTTAACTGGGTTATTTGTTTTTCTGGGTGTTGAGTTTGATTAAGTTCTTTTTAGATTTTGGATACTAACCCTTTATCACATATGTCATTTGCAAATATCTTCTCCCATTCCACAGGCTGCCTTTTAGTTTTGTTGACCATTTCCTTCACTGTGCAGAAGCTTTTCATCTTGAAGTCCCAATAATTCATTTTTGCTTTTGTTTCCCTTTTGGAGACGTGTCTGGTAAGAAGTTGCTACGGCCCTGGTCAAAGAGGTTGCTGCCTGTGTTCTCCTCTAGGATTTTGATGTTTTTTTTTGTCTCACATTTAGGTCTTTCATCCATTTTGAATTTATTTTTGTGTATGGTGTAAGAAAGTGGCCCAGTTTCATTCTTCTGCATGTGGCTGCCCAGTTTTCCCAACACCATTTGTTGAAGAGATTAACTTTTTTCCATTGGGTATTTTTTCCTGCTTTGTTAAAGATTACTTGACCATATAGTTGTGGGTCTATTTCTGGGTTTTCTGTTGTTTTCCATTGATCTGTGTGTCTGTTTTTGTGCTAGTACTATACTGTCTTGATGACTACAGCTTTGTAATATAGATTGAAGGCCAGAAGAAGACCAGAATTGTGATGCCTTCCACTTTGCTTTCCTTTTTCAAAATTGCTTTGGCTATTTGGGGTCTTTTGTGGTTCCATGCAAATTTTAGTATTGTTTGTTCTAGTTCTATGAAAAATGCTGGTGGTATTTTGATAGGGATTGCATTCAATATGTAGATTTCTTTGGGTAGTATAGACATTTAAATAGTATTTGTTCTTTCGATCCATGAGGATGGAATGTTTTTCCATTTCTTTGTGTCATCTTCAATTTCTTTCATAAGTGTTCTGTAGTTTTCAGAATACAAGTGTTCCACCTCTTTGGTTAGGTTTATTCTTAGATTTATTCTTATGGTTGTTGGTACAATTGTAAATGGGATCGATTCCTTGATTTCTCTTTCTGCTTCATTATTGGTGGATAGAAATGCAATAGAGTTCTGTACATTGATTTTGTATCCCGCTACTTTGCTGAGTTTGTGTATCAGTTCTAGCAATTTTTTGGTGGAGTCTTTGGGTTTTCTACATAGAGTATCATGTCATCTGTGAATAGTGAAAGTTTGACGTCGTCCTGGCCAATATGGATGCATTTTATTTCTTCGTGTTGTCTGATTGCTAAGGCTAGGACTTCCAGTACTGTGTTAAATAGCAGTGGTGAGAGCGGACTTCCCTGTCTTGTACCTGACTGTAGAGGAAAGTCTCTCAGTTTTTCTCCATTGAGGATATGCTAGGGGAGTACGTTGATAGGACTGCAAGGAATTTAAAGCCCTGGAAAGTACATTATAAGTTTTAAATAATCCACTAAGATTATTATTTCCACTTTTTTTCCCCAAATACCCCCAATCTGTGCCTATATTATTCTTTTTCCCCCACTTTATTTTTCAAATAAATTGAAAGACTAATTTTACAGATCTCATTTTAAGTAGGTACTTGTTATGATCTTAGGAGATTGTTAATATATTTTTCTAAACTACATTTATGTAAAGAAGTAATAAAAAGTCCAGTAACCTTAATTCTGAGTTCTAAAAAGTTACATCTAAATTTTTTACTTCTTCCCCTTAACATTCTATAATAATAACTAGAAATATATCCGTTTTTCTGGCTTTAGTTTCAGGTTTGAGCATATTCAGGTACCAACTTTGCTGGAATGGATGTCAAAATAAAGCACTGTAGGTCTTGTCACTTCTGGAGGAGGAGTGTACCTATATTCTAGCATTTTTCCACTTAACCGTGTTCATATAAACAAATGTTAAGAAGTATTTTCTTAGACTTGAAGATTCTATATAAGTTTCACAAACTAAAAAAAATCCTGTTGTTCAAATTTTTCCATATAGAGAAAAATATAGAACAGTAAAAATGCTTACAGTATACTTACCACATAGATTTAGCAGATTATTAACAGTAGAATATTTATTTTTTCTGAAGTATTGGAACTACAACTATTATAATATTTTAGCCCTTAATATTTATATGAATCTCTTTTTTAAAAAGACACTTCCACTATAACTGATATTAAACTGGTATTGGCATAATACCATTATCTCACCAAAAAATAATAATTTTTAATATTATCTAATATCCAGCCCGTGTTCAGATTTCTTTATGTACTCTGAAACTTTTAAAATTTTATTCATTTGAACCAGGATGTATTTGGTTGGTGATTCAGAAGATTCTCTTCTTCTAGAACAGTTCTCCCTGCCCTGCTACCTTTTTCCCACCTTAATTTCAGTTGTTGAAGAACCAAGACAATAGTCTTATGTGGTAATAAAACTTCTCCTATTTTGTGGTGTCCTTTACCCTGTTACTTTAGTCTCTGAATTTTCTATAAATTGGAACTTAGATCTAATGGATTGTTTAGATTATAATTAAAATCCCCCCCCAAATACTTCATAGATATTTCTGGTTACTTAATTTTGTGTCACAAAATCTCATTGACTTGTGATACCAAGGTTGATCAGAGTGTTCAGCTTCTAGAATTCTTTTGTTTTGTTTTGTTTTTTTAACTAGGCTCCATGTGTGGAGCCCAACACTGGGCTTGAACCCATGACCCTGAGATCAAGACGTGAGCTGAAATAGAATCATACTTAACTGAGTCACCCAGGTGCCCTGAGAATTGTTTGTTTTTTGAGCAGAATAAATTTACTGGGACAATGTGAAGTTTTATAAATGAAGTTTAATAAATGAAGTTTATTATACTATTTTTTTTAAAAGATTCTGTTTATTTATTTGAGAGAGAACAAGCACAAGCAGGGGGAGGGGCAGAGGGAGAGGGAGAGGCAGACTCACCTCTGGGCAGGGAGCCTGACCCGGGGTTTGAGCCTGGGACTCCAGGATCACGAGCTGAAAGCAGACACTTAACCGACTGAGCCACCCAGGTGCCCTGAAATTTATTATAGTAAATGAAGTTTTATAAATGAAGTTTAATAAAAGTAATACAAGCATTTGTGGAATGCTCTTCATATTTTTTACATGCTCCTTTCCTTTAGGTTCTCCCTTTCTTGTGAGAAAAGATAACAGTTACTTTCGTTTTTCACTACAGATTTTCAGCTACTGATGTTACAAACAATAAAATACTGGAGCATAGAGTTGAGGAAAAGACTTAAACCAGGTGAGTAATAATAAAAGTCTAAAGAAACAATAAAGCTGCCATTCATTTTTATAAGGTTCATTATTGGGGTAATAAAATTGGAATATGAACTATAGAGTACTAAGTTTCCTCAATTTGATAGTGTTACTGTGAAATACAAGAATATTCTGAGGTAATTAGAATAACAGGGTATGTTGTATGCAAACTATTTTCAAACTGTTCATAAAAAAATCAGTGGTATATAATGAGAGAGAGTTTGGTGAAATTCTGGGTTAATAGGAACTCATTTAATAAGTGGAAGTGTAAATTGGTCCATCCTTTCTGGAAAGCACTTTTACAATTTGTTTCAAGTTTTTAGTTGAGCCTTACAATCTTACTTTTTCTTCTGTAGTAATTGTAGGAAGACTACAAAAAGTTGTGTGTATGAAGATATTTATATAAGAGTGTATGAATAAATGAATAAGGAAAATTTGACAGTAACAAATATCTCACAGTATGAGACTGATTAAATATCAAAAACTGTATTAAAATGATAATGTATATTTATTGATACAGTATCTATAATGTATTTTTTAAGTGTCCACTCTGCCTACTAAACAATAGGAGTATTTATTTTTTTAAAGATTTTATTTATTTGAGAGAGAGAGCGCGCTTACTCACAAGAGCAGGGAGAGGGGCAGAGGGAGAAGAAAAGGCAGAGAATCTCAAGCGGACTCTACACTGAGCATGGAGCCGGACATGGTCCTCAGTCTCATGACCCCTGGGATCATGACCTGAGCCGAAACTAAGAGTCAGATGCTTAACTGACTGAGCCACCCAGGCAGTGGAACTGGTTTATGTTTTTTAAACAAGATTTTTTTAAAAAGATGCACGTACACAGATATATGAATATTTGTATATATTTGATTAGTTACATGTAATCTGCATGAACATGTGTCTGTGTAGATGATATACATATGGACACACATATATATGTATATGTGTGTACATAGGCACACAGACATTTGGAAAGATGACACCCTTATATTGCTAGCGGTTATTTTTGAATAAAAGGTTTATAAGTGATTTTTATACTTTTTTATATTAACTGGCTTTTAACAAAGGAGTATGTATTTTCTCATCACATTTTTCTGAGATAATGCTTCTTTTGAAGATTATATGTTTTTATTTTATGCCTTTGTAGCAACTTTTGGTATGCAGTACAAATAGTGATAAATTTGCTAACTCTCAAATAGATTAGAGTATCTGAGTAGTTCTTATGAGGCTAAATGCACTAATTCTGAGACTTATTGGTCGGGTGCCTTCATTCTGTTCCATGGCCAGAGCTGTTTTCTTATTGCTCTACTACCTGTCTTTACAAATATGTTGCTCCTCGCACAGCTTAAGTGCCTTGTCTTTTTTGGAAAATGAGAGTACATATTTTATTAATGACAGTTGTATATTGCCTTTGTATAGAACTTAGGTATTTATTTTTGATACTGGTCAACAACATGTGCTTCAGTATTAATACTGGTTGTTGTTTTTATAGTTTATTTAATTTATAGCAATCAAAAGGGTATTTTCATTAAACTTTTGTTTTACATCTTTTCCTTAACAGATTTTTCTTCAATCAGTTAAAAATATGGATCCTGAATCAGAGGGACCACAGATTCTCAAAGTTACCCCTGTTCAACAAATGTTTGCTTCTTGCACTGGCGCTATACTGACATCACTAATGGGTAGACTGATGTTGCTGTTGTAGATTATGTAACCGAATGATTTCCATTTGAGTTCACCATCTGTGAAATAATGCTAAAATTATCATCATGTTCTCTCTCCATGAGCATGATAACATGAAAGGAACCTTGGACAGAGAATCAAGAGACTTGAGTTTTTTTCCTTGCTTTGCCATTCTCAGGCTGAGTACACTTAGGGATAGTCCCTACTTCTCTCTGAATTTCATTTTTCATCTATAGAAATAGGGGATGAGACCAGGAGTTCTTTGAGGTTCCTATCAATTTGAATTTTTAAGACTCTATTAGCCTTTTTTAAAATAGAAAAGAAGATAGAATGAAATATTAGTGTAATGAATAATACAAAATTTGGGCAACTTATAGTAGAAACAAATACAAATTATGTTTTCCTTTGCTTGCATTAACAGTGAATTTCTTAAATTCCTCTGAGCCACATTTTTCTGTTTTTTACAGTCCATTTCTTTTAGAGAAGACAAATTACTTAGGTGGTAAGTTTGTACTTCAATGGTTTTTAAGTTGGCTAGTTTATTTAAATAAGAAAGATGATCAGAACAAACATAAACGTATTGCTTTCAGGTGTAGTATCTTCAGGTCAGAATGTGGTGTTGTAAAGATTTTAGAGATCATCTAATGATCTAATGTGACCTCCTCATTCTCAGATGAAGAGAAGTTTTCTTAGAACCACTATTTGGCATTTTTTTTCTACTTGTATGAAGTAGTGTGCAAATTAAATCATTCTCCTTTACTGTGCTGTTCCTGAATGGAGTAACACTACACTGAATGGTAGTAAAGATGATTTATGGCTGGCTTACTCAAATCTTCATTATGTATAGTTTTTATTTGATATAGCTGAATTTAACAGATGAGGAAGACTAATATTATTTGATTATTGATTACTTGTAATACAGAGTAATTCTCAAATTTTTAAATAGACTTCCAGAATGTTTATTCTTTACCTTAGATGATATATTTTCTTTAAAATACTAATATTTTAGTTTTAATGCTAATGGAATTGTTATAGAAATATTACAAGTGACAGTTTGGTAGTTATGAGAGAAGTAATTACATTGTCTTCGCATTGATCCTCTTTAAACACAGTTCAAGGGCAAAAAATTAGAATGTTACACTTAAAACCATTTTAAGATAAATAATCTTACTTACATAGTCATGAAGAGGGGTTGATTTGTTATATTTTGTGATTTTTGGACAAATATCTGTACAATTTATAGGTATCACTTCCTAATTGAAATATATGTTTTCTTCATAGTGACACCCCTCGATGTTGTTAAAATTCGACTCCAAGCCCAAAACAACCCATTCTCCAAAGGTATGTGTACTAGTTATCCTGAAAATGTTATGTTAGGCTTTTAAATGTTACTTTATTCATTTTTGTTTGAATGATTTTTTTTGTTAATTTTTAAAAGTTCATACTTCCTTATACTGATGCAGAAATATTTTTTCAGTACTTAGTTGTACATGATGGGGTCTAGCCAGAAAACAAATATATATAAAACAGTTATAACACTTTTATGTACCTAATGAAAGCATAGGATGATTTAATATTTGAGTATGTGCTTCACAAGTAAGAACAGAATTCTAAGTGAAAGGGGCCTTAGAATCTAGCTTTCTCCAGAGTCCAAGAGCTATGCCCATTCTGAAACATTCATCTAACAGTCATCTAACTGTTGCTTGAATATAGTGTAGGAAATTATTATTTTATCAGGCAGCTTGGTTAATTGTTGGACAGTATAGTTTATATGAATTTGAAAAGTAGTTATACATCTTTATTAGATGGGCAAAAATAGCAATTCCTTGATAAATCTTTTATGGTTTTCTAAAGATAATGACATTACAAACATGTTTAAATCGCAGAAAACAGACTGTTTGGACTGTGAGAATGTTGTCTCAGACATAAATGCCACTCTGATGAACACAGCACTGAGATGGAATGAACAACAGTCATAATTCAGACGGAGGACAGGATAGATGGATTGCAGGAGGAGACCAAAAGGAAAGCTGTTTCCTACACATTTAAGAAATCCTTAAAAGCAGGAGGAGACACTTAGACTTATGTATTATGAGACTCACATATATGATCAAACAGAAAAGATAATTTTGGCAGCCAGGGTGAGTCCAATAATTGGAAAGAGTTGCTGTTAGGGAAAGTTGAAGTAAATTAGCTGGGAGCTGACGTCTAGAATGAGCAGTATAAATACAGAGAAAGAGACAGCATAGCACTGTTTACATTGATAGAGAAGAACTTTTTTTAATCATCTATTTTTCTAATTGAGACAAAATCGCATAGAATATTGTATTAGTTTGAGGTGTGCCACATGATGACTTGATGTATGTATATATTGCAAAAAGATCACCACAGAAAGTTTAATCAGTATCTATCACCTCACACAATTTTTTCTTGTGAAGAGAATTTTTAACATCTCTCTTAACAAGTTTCAGATGTCCGTTAGATTTCTGCTTATATGTTTATATATGTGTGTATATACCTATATGTAATTTCATATATGTATAGTTCAAAAAACCTTTTTTTTTTTGTCTGAATTTCCCTTGGGTACCAGAGTTTTATTCTTGTCAAATGGAGAAGATGTACACCCATGTTCTCTTTTCAAAGCACGTTTTCCTCCTTTATATTCCTTGTGCATTCCCTCAGATAGCTAAAATAATTTATTTCTGTGTGCATTTGCTTACTACATTCCTGAAAACATAAAATTCATCAATTTACTCAATTACTTTTCACCACTTTGAGTTTAGAGGCCAGCGCTTTGTCATTAAGTAAATCAGTTTATGTATTTTTCATCCTAAAAGGTGAAAACAAATTATATCTCTTTTTGTAATTTTCTAGTCCACTCATTGTACTTTGAATTTGTTTCTCTGTAAAAATGGTACAGTTGTGTGAAATAATTTTTGACTTTTGGACCTTCTTTGTTAGGAAAATGTTTTGTGTATAGTAATGGACTTATGGATCATCTATGTGTCTGTGAAGAGGAAGGCAACAAAGCATGGTATAAGAAACCAGGACGTTTCCAGGGTACATTGGTAAGGAGATTATGTTATTTATAATCACGTTATGTTTTCTGTTTTTATATTTAATCTTTGTATGAAAGATTTTCTAATTGGAGGAGAGTATTAAGTCCATGATATAGTTAGCACACTTATTCACAGTTAAAATATAGATGTTGAGGGGCGCCTGGGTGGCTCAGTCGTTAAGCATCTGCCTTTGGCTCAGGGCGTGATCCCAGCGTTCTGGGATTGAGCCCCACATCAGGCTCCTCCACTGGGAGCCTGCTTCTTCCTCTCCCACTCCCCCTGCTTGTGTTCCCTCTCGCTGCCTATCTCTCTGTCAAATAAATAAATAAAATCTTAAAAAAAAAAAAAAAAGATGTTGAGGCAGGAAAAGGGTAAATACTTCTTTGCTTTTAATTAACTTGTTACTAAGTTGCATCTGTTCATGTTTTTTTATGTGGAAACTAAAAACGGAGTCAATTTTTTTAAACTTTTAAATTTTTTTAAAAAGATTTATTTATTTATTTGAGAGAGATTATCCACAAGTAAGG
The DNA here is from genome assembly GCF_023065955.2 of Ursus arctos. Classification (NCBI taxonomy): domain Eukaryota; kingdom Metazoa; phylum Chordata; class Mammalia; order Carnivora; family Ursidae; genus Ursus; species Ursus arctos. Next base: position 29,572,809 of record NW_026622985.1, on the reverse strand, counting down.
GGCATGGAGAGGGAAAGAGAAACTCCATAAGCAGACTCCCTGTTGAGTGCAGAGCCTGACTCTGGGCTTAATCCCACAACCCTGAGTTGATGACCTGAGCCGAAATCAAGAGTTGGCCATTTAACCGACAGAGCAACCCAGGTGCCCCCAAACTATTTTATTTTGACATAATTGTAGATAATACGCAATTTTAAGAAAAATATACAGACATATCCCATGTACCTTTTTCCTCCTTAAGGGTGTAGAACAATTCATCACGACAAGCATCCTTCCTGCTTCCCTGTTATAGCCACACCCATTTCCTTTGTGTTCTCAACTGCTCCTTAACTCCTGGCAGCTGCTACTGTGTTCTTCATTTATATCATTTTCTCAAAGAATGGAATCATAACATATAACATTTTTGAATTAGTACTTTTCACTTAGCATAATTATCTGGAGATTCATCTAAGTTGTTGCATTTATCACTGGTTTGTTCCTTTTATTGTTCAGTAAATTCCTTGGTGTTGATGTACAGGTTTGTTTTCTGGGTTGTGGCCAGTTTTGAGCTGTTTCACATAAAGCTGTTACATAGATTCATTCTTGGGTTTTTGTGTGAAAGTAAATACTAAACAACAACAACAAACTACTCACTGTTTTTGTCTGGGAACACCCTGTTTACAACACTTCTAAACCAGATATGTGGGTTTTTCCTCCATGCCAAGCAGTTCCTCATTTATCAGTGAACACCAACCAGGTATCCTCCAGTTTAAGTCAGTACCGACACCATAAGACTGCTCCCACTTCAGATGCCAGTCACAAGTCAGGTTGTCACCCATGTTTCTAACTGGCCATAAATCAGAGGTTCCTATAACCCCCTTCTTGGATTTAGTGAGTTGCTAGAATAGCTCACAGAACTCAGGAAAACAGTTTACTAACTGGATGACCAGTTTTTTATGAAAGGGTACAACTCAGGAGTAACCAGTTAGAAGAGATGCGTAGGGCAAGGCTTGGGAGGTGGGTGTGGAGCTTCCTTCTCTTGGTGTGTCACCCTCCTTGGTCCTCCTTGAGTTCACCAACCTAGAAGCTTCTAAACCCTGTAGTTGAGGGATTTTTACGGAGGCTTTCTTATATAGATGTGATTAATCAAATATGTTATGAATAACAAAAGATATTCCTTTCACTGTTATTCTCTGGAGCTATTTTAGGACTGAGAACAAAAGGCTGAATATTAAGACAAAAGATGCTTCCATTGCTCTTTATCAATTAGGAAATTACAATGGTTTTAGGAACTGTGTGCCAGGGACCATGGACAAAAACAAAATATATACTATAAATCATAATACCACCCTGCATCTTCGTTTCTCTAGGATAAATGCCCAGGAGTGCAGTTGCTAGGTCATATCGTAGTTGTATGTTTATAGTTTAAGAAACTGTTTTCTAGACTGACTGGTGGTACCATTTTACATCCCCAGCAGCCGTGTGTAACTATTCTAATTTCTCCACATCCTCACGAGCCTTTGATGTTGTCAGTGTTTTTATTTTAGCTGTTTTGAGAGATGCGTAATGATAACTCACTGTGGTTTCAATATGCATTTCCTTAGTGGCTACTGATATTGCACATCTTTACATTTCCTTATTATCTATTAGTATATCCTCTTCAGTGAAATGGTTCTTCATGTCTTTCATCCATTTTCCAAATGAATTGTTTTATTTTTACTGTTAAGTTTTGAGAACTCTTTCTAAAATCTAGACAATAATCCTCTCTTGTGTGGATTTGCAAATATTTTTTCCACTCTCTGACTTTTATTTTCATCCTCTTAAACAGAGTTTTCATGGAGTTAAAGCTTAATTTTAATGAAGTTCAATTTATCATTTTTTTTCTTGCTTAAGGTGTCAAATCTAAGAATGTTTTATTTATCTTTAGACCTGAAGATTTTCTGTTTTTTTTCTATAAGTTTTATAGCTTTATGTTTTATATTTAAGTCCTTGATCCATTTTGAGTTATTGCTATAGCAGGTATGAATTGGAGGTTGACTTTTTTCATTGTTTTTGTCCATTTTGCCTGTGGGTGTCCAGTTGCATTTGTTGAAAGCTGTCTTTCCTCCAGTTTGTCCACAGTTGGGCACATTTGTCCACAGTTGGGCATACTGTGTGGATCGATTTTTGGGTTCTTTATTCTTTCTTATTTATTTGTCTATTACCTGTATCAGTAGCACACAGTCTTAATTACTATAGATATATAATAAGTCCTGAAATCAGGTAGACTGATTTCTCCCACTTTATTCTTATTTTTCTTGTTCAAAGTTGTTTTAACTATTCCTAAAGTTCCTTTGTTTCTTCATGTAAATTTCAGAATGTTTTTATATCTAAAAAAATCTTGCTAAGATTTTTATAGAAATTGTGTTAAACCTAACTAACATCTTTACTGTGTTGACAATGAACTGGATCAACAGGAGAAAGTTAACTACGTATGTGCAGGGCTCCATAAGAAAATGCAGCCCAGAGTCAGGCAGTTGAGGTTTATCTGTCATCCACAGTTAAAAAGGGGGAAGGGTCTGGGATTTCAAAGGAAGGAAGACAATTCACTGCAAGATGAAAAAGTAAATGTTTGGTAAACAGGTGTGTGCTGGGCCACACAGAAGCAGTGGGACACAGGAATTTCAACAGACTTTGCTGGGTTCCTCTCTGTCTACCACACCTAGTTTATATTACGCTATAGTTATCTACGGTGATAGCTCCCTTCCTAGAGCGGTTCCTCTTTCTAAACTCTTTTAGACAGAGGGAAGGTTTAAAGGTTCTTCCTGAACCTTCTGTTTCTTGAAAATACTCGGCCTAAAATAATCTACGTGCCAAGGAGTCTCATTTTGTAGTGCCAAATTTTGCCCCCCATAACAGCATTGAGTCATTTTTTTAACTACTCGTCAGCTTTTATCTTTTAGTTGATGTATTTATACTATATTTAATAGTTACAGATACTGTAGAACTTAACCCTTGTTAAAAAACAAAATTCAGCTGAGTAAATTTGAAGATCTAATTGGCTTTATTCAACAATTCATGACTTGGGCGGCATTGCATCTAGCAAGTAGAAAGGAGCTCTGAGGAGACTTTATAGGTAGAAGACTTTTATAGGCAGAAGAAGATGGAGCTAGGAAGTTATTCTAATAAAGAGTTACAGGCAATGTCACCTTCCTCTGAGGGAAGTTTGGGGTCTTAGGCAGATTACCTCACTAGTGCTAACTTGGTAATTACACATTGACTGGTTAAAGGTCATGTTCTTGGGAGAGGCTGAAACTGCAGTTAGGTTAGGTGGCTAAGTCAGTGTGCTGATGTGGGAGTTAGCATAAGTGACTCCATTTTGGGCCTGTTGTCTCATCATTAACAGCCTGCCATTTTCTTTTTGGGTTTTGTTTTTTGGGTTTTTTTTTTTTTTTTTTTAATTTTATTTTTTGAGAGAGAGGGAGAGAATGAGTGAAAGAGAGAGTATGAGTTGGGGGGAGGGTCAGAGGAAGAGGGATAAGCAGACTCCATGCTGAGCAGGGAGCCCAACTTGGGACTTGATCCCAGGACCCTGGGATCACGACCTGAGCCGAAGGCAGATGCCTAACTGACTGAGCCACCCAGGCACCCCTTCTTTTTGTTTTCTGTTGCTGTTTTATTTTTCCTCTCTTCGTGTTACTTGAACATTTTTTAGAATTTCATCTTTGTAGAGTTTTTGTGTGTATATTTCTTTGCTGAGGCTTCCTAATTTTTCATTTGTTTTGGATGTGTTCATGAATGATCACTCAGTGATTTTTGTGTTGACTGCTTTATTTTTTTAAGGATTTTATTTATTTATTCGACAGAGATAGAGACAGCCAGTGAGAGAGGGAACACAAGCAGGGGGAGTGGGAGAGGAAGAAGCAGTTGCTCATAGCGGAGGAGCCTGACGTGGGGCTCGATCCCATAACGCCGGGATCACGCCCTGAGCCAAAGGCAGACGCTTAACCGCCGTGCCACCCAGGCGCGCCTATGTTGACTGCTTTAAAATCTATGTCAGATAATTTTAATATTATCTCATTGTTATCGTCTGTTGTTTTTTTCATTTAGTTTGACATTTTCTTGGTTCTTAGAATGAAAAGTGATTTTTTTATTGAAACCAGGAAATTGTATATTATGTTGTGAATCTCATTTAAACATTCTATTTTAACTGGCTTTTTTGACACTTAGAGGAAGAGGGGTGCCACCTTGTTAGCGCTGGGTATAGCTGGAAGTTCAGGTTCCTTACTTAGCATCCACAGACACACCATGTTTGGAGGACCTCTTTACTGCTGAACAGGTGCTATGATCTGAATGTTTGTGTCTGCCCAAAATTCATATGTTGAAATCCTAATGCCTGAAGTGATGGTATTAGGAGGTGGAGCTGAAGGTGATTAGGTCATGAGGTCAGAGACCTCTAAGGAATTAATGACCTTGTAAAGGAGGCCCAGAGCACCCTTGCCCTTCGACCATGTGAGGATACAATAAAAAGAGACCTGGAAATGGGGCCCTCTGACCTAGCTGGCACCCTGATCTGGGATTTCCAACCTCCGGAAATGTGGGAAATAAATTTCTGTGGTTTATAAGGTACTTGGTTATAGCAGCCCAGACAGAGCAGAGAGGGAGTTCTGGCTTCCCTTAGAGTTTGCACTGACACTGGTGGGGTGATCGCATTCCTCTTGGGTGACGGTGAAAGCCCTAACTCCTCTCCGCTCCTCCGACACTACCAGCAGAATGCTTGCCGTATTCATCTTAGTTATTTTAGATTCCCAGTCTGATAATTCTAAAGTCTCTGCCGTGTATGAGTCTGGTTCTGATGCTTTGTCTCTTCAGACTGTTTGCCTTTCAGCATACTCTGTATTTCTTTTGTTGAAAGCCACACGTTGTATTGGGTTAAAAAAAACTGAGGTCAATACAGCTTTATTGTCAAGTGATATGTTTATCTGATTAGAAGTAAGGCTGTTTACTGCTTGTTGTAGCTTTGTTGTCCCAGAATAAAATTCCCTCCAGTGTCCTCTTTTTTGTCTTGCCTTTTATCTTTGAGTTTCCCTGGAGACTCTGAGGCTTGTGGTTTTCTCAAAGTTCTGATCCTCTGTTGTTTTAACAAGAGCTCCGCAGATACAGATACGGTGATGAGGTATGGAGGAAGAGAAACATTCTATAGTTCTATCACTACGTCTTATTCTTAAGGAACATGAGTTGGGTGTTCTCTTGCCCCAGGTTGGTTAGATTTTGGTAAAACTGGTGGTTTAGGCTCTGCTAAAATAGTTTCCCTTGAGTCTAGGTTTTATTAAGGAGAATACAGGTTTCGGGTATATTTCAAAACTGGTTACATTCCCCCTACCCCAGCTGGAAGCAGGAGCTTTTTCTCTGATCTTCACAGTGAGAATCTGGTGTAGAACTCATTGAGCTAAAATTCATGAAAGTGTGAGGGGGCCCCCCTCAGTTTTTGATCCTCAAGGTCACTGAGCTTTCAGCAATTTGTTATTTATAGTTTAGAGTGTAGTTATTAATATTGGCTCTAATTGCAGGCTTCTACTCTAGTAAGCTATGAGTCTCTGTATCTGACTGCTTATCCAGTTGTCAGGTAGCAGTCTGCCCTCTGACTTCAATTGTTTTATAAATCTAAGAGGAGTTATTAATTTTTCAGTTTGTTGAGCTTTTTTCTTGTGAGGACAAAAGTGGCAACTATGTCCTTCAGAGTGCTAAATTTGATGTATCCCAATTTTTAATATCAGTCAATTGAAATATTTTCTAATTTCCCTTGTAATTTCTTTTTTTGCCATGGTTATTTAGAAGTGTAATATTTATTAATAATTGGATATTTCCTAGAATCCTATTGTTTCTGATTTCTACTTTTATTCCAGTCAGAGGAATGTACTCTAAATTTACAGATTTTTGGAATTTTTTGAGTCTTTCTTATTGGCCCTACTTATGATCTGTCTTGGTGAATATTTTATGTGCATTTTAGAACCTATGTTCTGCAGGCATAGTGTCCTGTAAACCATTAAGTCAGGATGGCTGATGTTTCATTTAGATCTTCTGAATTCTAATTTTTTTTAATCTGTTGGTCACTGAAAGAGTATATAAAAATCTTCAATTATGATTGACAGTTTGTTTCTTTTCACTTTGAGTTCTCTCAGGTTTGCGTCATGGATTTTGAATCCCTGTTTCAGATACCTTATGTTTTTCTGATATATTTTTATTTTAATGAATTGTCTTTCTTTTTATCACTGGTAATATTCATTATTTTGAAATCTTTTGTCCGATAGTAATGCAGGCACTCCAGCTTTCTCGTATTGTTTATAAGGTGTATCTTTTTCCATCCTTTTACTCCATGACAGCATAGAGCTGGGCCTTGTTTTTTTTTTTTTTTTTTTTTTTTAGTCCCCTCTCTGACAATCTCTGATTTTTAATTGGAAAACTTAGCACTTACCTTTAAAGGAATTCCTAACATGATTGGGTGTCATTCTACTGTCTTTGTATGTTTTTTGCTATTTGCTCCTGCTGTTGTTGCTTTTTGGTTTTCTTCTCCTTTCTTGCCTTGTTTTTGATTAGTTGAATTATAATAATGTTACACTGATTTCTCTATTCCCATTTCTAGGGAGACAATTCTCCAAGTCTTTCATGTTTCTACGTATCTTGTGAGCAAGGTGCTGACTGCCCTCAATATGTTCCTTACCATCTTTTCCAGGATGCTTGTATAGTGAATAACCTTGGAAGATACAGTGTCTCCCTCTAGAGCAAAGGGCAGGTATGCTCACTGCCCATTACAGAGGATTTGGGTCCCCTCAGGTCAGATTTCCCTGCTGTAATGAAGGCCACTGTGTGTTCATATGTCATCTAGCCTTCTTCACATTGTCCTGTGGAAATTGGGGCTCAGGAAACTCATACAACAGTGCTGATACTCTGGCTGCTGCTGTTGCTGTGAGTAATAAACTGTCCTTTACCTCTTAAGCCAGAGATTCTTGTCTTCCACCAGCTCTCATGATACTATGGCAGGCTGACTGGTTAATTTGCAAGTAGAGTACACGTACTTAGACTGCTCACGGTTCTTCAGGATTCACCCTGTCCCTTTGTGCTGTGGCTTCGTGTACAGTACATCTTTGTACATTACAAATTCCACAGCTCACTGTTAGAATTGTTTATTTAAAGAGTCTTACATCTTTTAAAGTAGTTAAAAGGAGAAGGGGGGGGATAAATGTTTCATATATAACCATATATTTACCATTTCTTCTTTACTTACTTCCTCTTTTGAAGATCTTAGTTGCATCATGGTCCTTTCTCCTGAAGAACTTTTTTTCAGCATTTCTTTCATGTAGTTATTTCGGCAGTTTTTCTCTCAGTTTTTGTTCTACTGAAATGTCTTCATCAAGCATTTTTGAAGCCTATTTTGGCAGGATACAAAATTCTGGCATAATTTTTTTCAGCACCTTAAACAGTCATTCATTACATTATCTTGTGACCTTCCCTGTGTCTTATGAGAACTCATCCTTCATTCGTATCATCTGTTCTCTAGATGTATTTTGTCATTTTGCTTTTCTCCTTCTGTTTTCATTGTCTGTTTTTATTTTGCTTGGGGTCTTTTCTGATTTGGGGCTCTGTAAATTGATCTCTTTCACTTATTTGGGGAAGTTTTTGGCCGTCATTTCTTTAGGTTATTTCCTATCCTGTTCTCTCTCTTTTCCTCTATGATTCCAAATAAACCTGTTTTACCACTTGTTGTTTCCCATGTGGTCCCTGAGCTTCTACATTTTTCTTCATTCTTTTTCCTCCTCCAACTTCAGACTGAAGATCTGTCTTCAAGTTCAGTGACTATTTGCTGTTTCCTATCACTCTTAAGCCCACTTAGTGAATTTTTTATTTCAGGTTTAAAGTTTTCATTTGGCTGTTTTTTATGGTAACTATTTCTGTGCTGAAATTCCAAATTTGTTCATTCATTATATATCATCTTTTAAGTTTTTGAATAAATTTTTTAATAGCTGCTTTAGAATTCTTGTCTGCTAATTGTATCATCTGAAATTTGTGTTGGTTTCTATTGACGTTTTCTTTATGGACACATTTTCTTGTTTCTTAACTATGTCTTAGGAATTTTGATTGTATAGTGGACTTTATGAATGATGCATTGTAAAAACTCTGGATTTCTTTTGTATTCTTCTAAAGAGTCCATTTTGTTCTGGAAGGCAGTTAACTTTGGCTGGATTCAGACTCCAAAGTCAGGCTCCCCTGTGTTGGTTTGCAACTGAAATTCCACTCAGCCTTTAGCTGCTGCTTATTTGTTTGTTTGTTTGCCAGGACTTTGTTGTCTTGCTCTAGGATTGTGTAATTTATTGGTGAGCCAAGTTTGCTGGCTGATTCTGTATGAAAACTTTGGGGCTTATGCTTTCTGTAGGGCCTCCTTTTCCTACCTAAGTTTCTGAGCATTCTGTCAGCCTGAATTCTGTGTTTGCCATCTCAAGCAAGTAAATGTGCTATTCTTTGCCACTTTTCCAGGCAAAAAGTTGCAAATTTGCAAATCTCACTCATTGCTCTTTGTCTTTTAACAGCAGACTTCCCACTGATTTTTACCTGCTTTTGATTCCTCTCCAGAGATTTCAAGTACTGGGTTTAAATCATATTTTCTCAGATTCTATAATTGGTCAGGAGAGTTAATCTGACCAATTCTCTGCCATTACTCGATTTCCTTTTTATAATAATCTTTTAAAAACTGGGCATCTAAGCCCTAAGTAGAATACTCTATAGCTGAGTAACATAAATTTTATTCTGTAAGCAGAAAGTATCATTCAGAAATGTTTTACTTGTATTTGAAAGTTGAGGAAAATTCCTCTTTTTTAAAGAAAAGATATAACACAAATCTGAGAAGTTCATATTTTGGAAGTAAATGTTTGAAAGAATAAAAGTACCAATCATTTATCAAAAAGTTTATATATCAGGCTCAGGGATATATTTTGACTACTTTTTTTCTATTATAATTTTAGGATGCCTTTTTGAAAATCATTAGAAATGAGGGCATTAAATCCCTATGGAGTGGCCTTCCCCCTACCTTGTAAGTTGCAATTTAATATTCTCTCACTAAGTGATGATTGCTGTTTTGTTTTGCCTTATAAGTGGCATGGTCATATAAAATTGTGCATTTATAAGATTGGGACTTTTTCATTTTCTGAAGCATTGTTTTGTGAGTCCCACAACCACCCACACATTTGATTATTTGTTAGAAGTATTCACAGGACCTAAAGAAGGTTATACTCATGTCTGTGACTCATTACAGTGAAGGGCTACAAAGCAGAATCAGGAAGGGAAAAAGCACAACAGTAGCTGAGCAAGGCTTCCAGAGCCCTCCCTGGGGACATCCCATAGGACAGGCTTATTCTTCCAGCACTGAACTGCAGCGGCATATACAAAGTGTTTCTACCTGAAAATGTGTTTGAATGGCAGAATCTGGGGCTTATATTGGGGATTGATGACATAGGCAAATTCCTTCTCTGTGATCACCTGTGATTACCAAAACCCAGACCCCAAAAAGAAAGCAAATGTTTACCAAAAGTCACATCGTTTGCACAAAACAACCTAGACTGGTTGATTTGGTGCTCTAGACATACCAAAAAAACCTTATAGGGAATATTCCAAGGGCTACATTCCTTGGAATTGGCCACAGGTCAAGCATGCAAAAGGTCCTCCTGAAGATAAAGATTTGGGCAACCAGGCCTGCTGTAGTAAGTCTTTGGTGCACAAGCATAATTTTTTTTTCATTTTCAGAAATTAAGATGTTATTTGAAATTAATTTCAAAAATTAAGATGGTGTTATTTGACTTTTTGTTTGTTTTACAAACATAATGATACTGTGATATGCATACTTTCCCTTTTCTGCATAATTTTAATTCTCTACTAACTAGCTATTATATGAGTTAATATGATAAACTAGTAAGGCTGAATGTAAAAATCCCAAATAATATCTTTCTTTGCTTCATTTTTTTTTAATGTATCTTTTTTGTGGAGCAAATTAGTCACTTTGAGGCATACATTTTAAACAGTGCCTAAGGTTATAAAGTTAGTGGCTGATCCAAGACCAGCAGTCAATTCTGTTTCTAAATTCTCATCAAACTTCACTGTGGAACATTAGGCATTTCAAAGTATGGTCTATGAATGTCCCTTAGACTATAAACAAACTGATTTCTTGTTGTATTAATATATATAACATGACAGTGCCTGCAACTTTGTGCTTAATTTTTTAATAATTTCCTTTTGATAATTTCATTTGAAAGAATATATTATGGGAATTTCCTCAAAACTATGCAACATTAATTGTAATTTATTTCTAGATACAGGCAGGTATGATACTCAGTCCGTCGTTCAAAAATATTTTGCAAATGCTCTTGCATTTTTTACTTCAGGGATTTTCGTGTTACAGTGAATGTAATTGGGAAGGAAGATTTTGGGAGACTAGAAACAATAGAACAAATCAAGGAGGTAGAGGAGTGTCCTCTTTAGTCTTTTCCTATTTTTGACCTGAGCAAGTGCTCTGTAACATATTTTCACAACTAGAATCTGAACTTCTGTAGGGCAGATACCTGTTGTACATCTTTTTGTTGCCTACTAAGTTAAACTCTAATAATTTTAAAATAAAGGAAAAATCGATGTCATTGGCTGATTTGTTATGGTTTTTAGCTTATATACAATATAAGGATTTTAGCTTAAATTTAATAATAATACATTTAAGCCTTTTAATGGTTTTTATAAATCTTTTTGTTGGTGTTTCTAACAGAGTGATGGCAGTTCCTGCCACAGTTATTTATTTTACCTGCTATGATCAATTATCTGCTCTTCTGAGATCAAAATTGGGAGAAAATGAAAGTCGTGTACCAATTATTGCCGGAATTGTTGCCAGATGTAAGTAATAAACTTACTGTATTTTCATTCTGATTTCTGTTTAAAGCTGCTTTTAAAATTTTGACAGTCACAGATAATTTTGTATAAAATGTAGAGTATTGGTACATTTCGCATTGTAATTTGTACTAATTTGTTAGTATCTATACTCTAGAAGTCATATAGTATGTAGCAATTGCCATCAGAATAAGATGGGATCAACCCATCCCTGTTGAACTTTGGACAAAGAGTTAGATTTTAAAATGACATCAGATGTATGATATCGGATGTCAAGTTGATGTCAAATTGGTGCCAAGTCCTGAATCATTTTCCTTATAGACTCTGGGATTCAGAGTTTAATCAGAAGGAAATTTGCCTCTGTTCAAAAAGATAAGTTTTTTTGTGTTGTGGGAGTGAGGTTTTATAGTAGTTTAATTGATGTGTAATATTTCTGGAACTACTGGTGAAAGAGTTGAAAGCAGGGGTGCCTGGTTGGCTCAGTTGATGGCACACATGACTCTTGATCTTGGAGTTGTGAGTTTGAGCCCCACATTGGGTGTAGAGATTACTTAAAAAAACAAAATCTTAAAGAGTTGAAACAGAAAGAGCAAGGTGCATGAAAACGGACTTTTAAGAAATACCTTTATCAAGGGGAAAAAAATGTGCGCCCCTATGTTGGCATCATTAGATATTTGATTCTAAGGTTTGCAGACTTTTCAGAATGAAAGTTATGTATATAAAATGCATGAAATATTTTTGCATGTGTGTTTGCATAGTACCTGGCTTTGTTTTTGTTTTCTTATATTTGCTTGTTTGTATTAGTTGGTGCAGTAACTGTGATAAGTCCATTAGAATTGATTAGAACCAAGATGCAATCTAAGAAGTTTTCTTACAAAGAATTGCATCGATTTGTCAGCAAGACAGTGTCTGAAGATGGTTGGATATCCCTTTGGAGGGGCTGGGCTCCTACTATTCTTAGAGATGTACCGTTCTCAGGTAGGATTTACCTTAGTATCTGCTAAATTTTAGGTAGCATTTTCTTACGTATGTATCACTTTTGTTTTTTTTTTTAAGTTCAATTAGCCAACGTGTAGTACATCATTAGTTTTTGATGTAGTGTTAAATGATTCATTATACATGTCACTTTTAAGTTAATTTGAAGCCCCTTAAGGCTAAAGGTAAGTTATCTTCTTTAATGACCACAAACTCCTAGTTCAATGTTAGGCTTTCAGATCTTTATGAGTCTTTATTGGACAGATAGTTTCTAATTCAAGCCTGATTTTCTGTTTTCCTTCTGCTTCATTTTTTTAAAGATGTTAATTGGTATATATTCACATTTAAATAAAACAAACTACCTTTAACATTGCCCTAAATGTGATAATTACTTAGGTAAGTGAACTACTACAAATCAAAATATAAAATGTGTTTAAGAGCACCTGTGAATTATATTGACTTCTACTTTTTCAGTTATTAGAGGTAAAAATCTTCCCCTTTAAATGAGTATCCTGTAAAACACTATTCTAAATCAGATAGGAGATTGTGCTAATTATTGAATTGTGAAGAGGGAGAAAATCATGAGAAAGAAGTGCAAAACTAACAACTTATAAAATGTGCATGCTTCAGAGTTCCTCTTTCTTTTTCCCTTTGAATTCATCCTTTTCTTGCGCTCTCTTCACATCTCTATGTATCTTGCCCTTTCCATTAGTATTTTTCTTCAGCCTTTTGTGTTCGGTTATGCGATTCAAAAATACAGATTCCTAGGCCAGTCATTTTTCTTCATTTTTTATCACATGATATTTGACACATAAGAAGTAATGTAGTATAAATTATGAAATATATTAATAAAACAAACACTTGTGAAGTCACCATTCAGTCTGTGAACTAGAGCACTGCAATTATCATGAAACTACATATATTCACCTCCACTGTCACATCTCCAGTGGTAACCACTATATTGAATTTTATCATCCATTTGTTTTTTAAAAAACAGTTTTACCACATGTGTATTATTGCCAAACAGTATGTTACTTAGTTTTGCCCATTTTTGAGCTTTAAAAAATGCTCATTTTACTCAATAATCTTAAGATTCTTTTTTGTTTCTATGTGAAACTTTTTTTTTCATTTTTACTCTCATTTATGAGTAAACAAGTAAGTGCTATTGTGAATATTTTTAACAGACTCGTGGTGTACACGTACAAGGATTTCTCCAGTATCAGATTTGCTAGTTCATACAAATATATACGTTTTATTACATAATGTCAGATTCTTTTCTAAAGCGATTGTATAGATCAGTACACCTACCACCTTCCTGTTCCTTCATTCCGTACCCTCACCAGTACTTTTACTGTGAAAGCTCTTACGTGTTGTTTCTTTAGTAATTTAAAGTGGTATCTCATTTTAACTTCTATTTGGCTGATCATTAATGAGGTTGAGCACCATGTCATTGGCCATTCATTTATCCATAATTGATTTGCAGTTAAGAACTGAGATAAATATTCAACTTTATTCTCCCCTCATATGGATGGATGGTTATCCCAGCATCATTTATTGAATCACCACACTTGCTCTGGGGATTTGCAGTGTCACCTGTCACATTAGAGCTTCACGTATGCATGCCGAGCCTCTGCTAATACTGCAGTGTTGTCTAAATTACCAGTGCACTATTAAAAATCTTAATGTCACCTTATTATTTTCCTCTAGAAATGGCATCTCTGTTATATAACTCTTCTTTGAAGTGTGTTAGTAGAGTTTTAAATTTTTCTTCATAAATATATACAAACTTTTTTTTTCTTTTTTTAGATTTTTTTATAGTTACACACACCTCCAACTTTGGTAACTATTTTAAAAGCTCTATTAAAATAAAAGTTCCAAATCTTTTTTGGAACACTGCCAGTGTAGTGTTACAATTAATTTTCCTGTGTTAGAGAATGTTTAATATTCAGCCAGTTTTGAAACTATTATTAATTTTACTTTGCCTATCTTCTGGATTTTTTGTATAGACATAAATATGTAAACTGTAACTATTTTGTTTCTTCATTTTTAATCAACAGAGCTTTTATTTTTTTTCTATCTTACTATGCCTCCTAGTTTTTGATGAATATCAATATATCTTGATGTATATCCTTTTCCTAAAGAAATCCCCTTTTATCCCGAGGTTTCCAAGAAATTTGTTTTAAAAATGAAAATGTGTTGAATTTTATGAAATGCTTTTCCATCAATTTTAGATGATCCCATACATAGTTCTTTTAATGTGGTGTTTGGCATTTAAAGGGTTTGTTACATTTACTACCTTTACATTCCTCTTATGATAACCCAGTTTAGTCATAGTATATGATCTTTCATGAAATACATCTGTTTTGGGTTGCTTTTTTTTTTTTTTTAAGAATTTTTATACCTGTGTTAATGAATGAGATTGAACTGTAGTTGTCCTTTCTCCTACTGTTCTTGTCAGGTTTTGGAATTGAAGTCCTACTTTACTGTTTTATGGGGGCGGGGGTTGTTTATAAGATTGCTAGAATATTTCTGAGAACTTCATTCCCTTTTTTTCAATCTCACCTAGTATGTGTGCCCAAGCAGAAAGTAGGGTGTGTCAGGGTTAGACTTTCCCTTTTCCTTTAATATATGACCTTATATCTTTAAAGTCCACATTTCGCTTCTAAATTATGTGTTAATTTCATTTTCTGTTTTTATAGCAATGTACTGGTATAACTATGAAGTTTTAAAGAAGTGGTTGTGTGCGAAATCTGGTTTATATGAACCAACGTTTATGATCAACTTTACTTCAGGGGCATTATCTGGTTCTGTAAGTTGATATTCTTTTCTTGTTAATATTCCAGAATAATGGTAATTGTCTTATTAAAACAGAATGAAAGATTATATAGCATTTCATATTTATTGAGATATCACTTTTGGGCTGCACTGCTTTAAAAATTTTTTAAGTATTGACTCTCCTGTTTTGAGGAAATAATTTACTAGCCAATAAATATTTTATTTTATTTTTTAAAGATTTTATTTATTTCAGAGAGGGAGATAGAGCAAGCATGAGTGGGGGGAGGGGGGAAGGGAGAAGCAGGATCCCTGCTGAGCAAGGAGCCCATTGTAGGGCTCGATCCCAGGACCCTGGGATCATGACCTGAGCCGAAGGCAGACTCTTAACCGACTAAGCCGACCAGACACCCCTAGCATCTCAATATATTAAAAAGCACTTTGTGTCTATGTTTTTATTACATTACAAATACGTGATTGTTTTTCTGAAATTTTTTTTGATTTGTTAGATCATTGTAGTTATGATAATGTTTTAATTCGTGCTTTATTATTTACCAAATATTTGTCAATTAAATTAATGCCAGTAGACCTGGTTAGGTAATATTTCATAGAGTGTCGTATCATACGTATAATCAGATTGAGTAGAAGTAATTTCATCCTCTGCTGCTAATTCCTGTTTCTTTGGGAATGTTTTGGCCAAGTATTTCTTAAAAGAATTTTAACAGGAAAAAAACCAAAGAATTTTAACAGAAAAAAAACAAAGAATTTTAACATATATTAGAGTCAGAAGGGAGGAATCTCAAATGGCCATTTTTAGGTAGTAGAGAGTTCACTGTTGCCACTCCCCCACATAATGTAGCTTTTGAGTGGTCTTTTACACAGATTCATATCCTCATGATCTTGGCCACAGAGTTTTCTTATTTCCACATACATACAAAATGAATTTGGGATGACCTAGAGTGAGATGCTGACCTACTGGAACCAAATGAAAACAAGAGTGAAGGAGCATAGTAAAGGGATGGAGACCTGCAGGAAAATACCGGAATAATTGTACCAGAAAGCCTGGGCTAAGGAAGCCACTGTGAATTAGTTCAGAACTTAGAAATGAGTGTTCCCAGGCCTGGGGTCTGTCAGATTAACCCTGGGATTTACAAGCCTATGGAGACAAAAGAGCAGTGACTTTTTGAGTAATCTAAGTAGTTAAGAACCAGCGAAATGTTTTCATTATCCTTATTTTTGAGGTGATTAAATGTAACTTAATTGTATTGCATTTATATCTTAATCCAGGATGAATGAGAAAAAAATAAAATACTATTTATATAGAGAAATTCATAACAGTTGAATTACAAAACCAATTTTGTACTTAAATGCTTAATGTCTTTTTTTAAAAGTTGAATAATGTGGCACCTGGGTGGCTCAGTCGGTTAAGCAACTGCCTTTGGCTCAGGTCATGATCCCAGGGTCTTGGGATCAAGCCCCACATCAGGCTCCCTGCTCAGCGGGGAGTCTGCTTCTCCCTCTCTCTGCTCTCTCTCTCTCAAATAAATTTTTTTTTTTAAAGTTGAATAACGGCTTCAGAATGTTGTACCAACTTTCCAGTAATAGGAAGGAAAATTCTCTATTTCACTACTTCTGCTTAAACATAGGAAATTAAATTTAAAAAATATTTTTAATGATCTAGAAAGTATCTCTGCCTTTTGACTGTTTTCAAATAAAAACTTGTCTCTGCAACAGAAGAAGCACATCAGTGTGATGTTCAGGGTTTCTGTCACAAAACAGAAGAGCTAAGCCACATCATTTTAGAAAGTGTCAAAGGCTAAAAAACATTTATCACTACGTTTTGCTGCTACGTGCTAGACTGTGGAGAGGGAGAAATAATTGATTTTCACTTACCTGAGATCTTTGAAACATTTCAGTTCAGAAACTTAAAACAGCATTGTTGGGGTGAAATACAACGTAAGTGATTTCAGGGAGCATTTTAGGAGCATATTGTCAAATGTGAACTGGGAAGAAAACAAGTTTTTACTTTGCATGGCTGTTGTATCAAGTATTATGAGACTTTTTTTTTTAAGATTTATTTATTTGTCAGAGAGAGAGAGCAAGAGCATAAGCAGGGGGAGAGGCAGAGGGAGAGGGAGAAGCAGATTCCCTGCTGAGCAGGAAGCCCGATATGGGGCTCGATCCTAGGACCCTAGGATCATGACCTGAGCTGAAGGCAGCCGCTTAACTGACAGAGCCACCCAGGCATCCCTGTTATGAGACATTCTTGAGGGAATTTATTCTTTCAAAAAACCTTCCTTGGAGCGCCTGGGTGGCACAGCGGTTAAGCGTCTGCCTTCAGCTCAGGGCGTGATCCCGGCGTTGTGGGATCGAGCCCCACATCAGGCTCCTCCACTATGAGCCTGCTTCTTCCTCTCCCACTCCCCCTGCTTGTGTTCCCTCTCTCGCTGGCTGTCTCTATCTCTGTCGAATAAATAAATAAAATCTTTAAAAAAAAAAAAAACCTTCCTTGCTTAATTAGGTTATTATGAAAATGATCATTGATTCATTTTGAGGTATTTTTAAAGTGTGATTTGTGAACTATTGTAACTGTATTTGGATAAATATGTGGAAACCCATTAAGGAAAGGGTTCGTGTAAATTTAATTTTTTAATTCTATTTTTAAGACACTTGTTGGAAATTTTTAAATGCTTACTACATAATTGAGAAATTCTGCTTTAAAATGGGTATTATAGGGGCGCCTGGGTGGCTTAGTCGTCAAGTGTCTGCCTTTGGCTCAGGGTGTGATCCCGGCGTTCTGGGATCGAGCCCCACATCAGGCTCCTCCGCTGGGAGCCTGCTTCTTCGTCTCCCCATTCCCCTGCTGTGTTCCCTCTCTCGCTGGCTGTCTCTCTGTCAAAATAAATAAATAAAATCTTTTAAAAAAATAAAAGTAGGTATTATACCTTCATGTGTAGTAAAGGAGTAATGGGACATTTAGGAGCATCAGAAATTGTGCATACTGGTTTTGGAGTCCGGGCGGTCTGTGTGGTTGTAATTCTGACTCTCCCACTAACCTCAGGAAAGTAGGGGAACTTTTTTTGAGACTATTTACTTCTAAATTATGGGAGAAATACATAGCACATGTTATCTGTTTTCTTTAATAAAACCTTCTCTTTGAATATATCTGGTTTCATCTTAAGTTTCAGTTTAGTTATGATTCCATTGTTTATCCTTCAGTAATGTGCTATTTAGAAGAATATAAAAATATTAAGAAAAAAATTTAAAGGTAGATTTAAATTAATTTTACTTTTTGATAGTTTGCAGCTGTTGCAACTTTGCCATTTGATGTGGTAAAAACACAAAAGCAGACTCAACTTTGGATATATGAAAGTCATAAAAGTAAGTTTAACTTAGAACATTTTCAAGATGCCATGATTGTTTTCCTTTTTCTTTCCAGATGGACTAAATAAGAGAAACAAGATTTTTTTTTCCTCTGCTGCTTTAACTGAAACTAATACACTGTTAGAATGGAATGCCCAGAGAAAAAAATACTCTCCAAAACTTAAGAAACTTAAAACTTAAGAAATTTAAAAATCTATATATTTTGCCTGTCGTCAGTTTAGTCTCATACCTGCTAGAGAGAGGACTACATACTATATAACTGTTCTTTCAAATAAATCTAGAAATTTAGAGTGAAGGTTAGGAAATTAGTGGGAACCCTTTTTCTCTTGGTGTGTTTTGTTTCATTAGTATGTGTATACATTTCATTCTTTTTCTCAATGTTTTTTAGCTTCCCTTCCTTTTGATATGTTTTTTTCCTACCTGTTATCCTATCTATTTTTACCTTTTTATAACCTGTAATTTCTTCTATAACAAAAGTGTGCTCTTAGTTGCTTCTACTAGATTCCTTCTATCATTATTTATTATCTATAGAAAGTATGGCAAACCCATTGGAAATTATCTATTACAAAATTATGTCATGTAAACCTCGTGATTGATAAACCTATTATGTTAATAAATTATTCTAACCCACCAGAATATTCTGCCTATAAAAATAGGTATTATAATTTTTGAAACAAACAGTAATGTTTATAGACAACTGAATCTGATGAATATTAGTGACTACTTTGTCCTTGACTTTCCAGAGTCCTAGTCCATTTTCATAATAGGAGCTAACTAAAACCTGGGAAGTCAACAAAATTTATTATCAGGGTTCTTCCATTTCCTTTTTGGGTGGGAGCCTTCTAGCTGCCTAAGCCCTATCTGTTCTCCCTTGGTAGTTCAAAATTACTTTGTTTCATTCTCCCTTCCAACTTATCAGAATTCCTATTTCCTCTATTACATGAAGTATTTAATATAGTCAGAATATTCTCTTTGGTGTGATTCATGACTGTGGTCACGAGCCGATGGTCATGGTGGTAGTGAGGGAGAGGATGGGAATCTCTACAGTTAGCTTCTGATCCTCACTAAGGTTTGAGACTTACCTGGATAAATAATCTTTGGAGTCACCTGGGGTGCTTTTTCATTGCATCTAAAGGTGGGCATCACCCCCAATGGACTCTCATTTAATAGATCTAATCTGCGGCTCCAACTTGTGAATTTTGAAAATGTTCCCTAGGTGATAGTGATTGTACATCCTCCTTGAGACTGGCATCAGGGAGCCATCTTCTTTCACTAGATTCGGCTCTTACCTATCACTGTTTTTTTCCTAGTGTTTCTCCAATAAACCCCAAAGGAGAAATCTTAAATAAGCTTTAGATCTTAATTTTATATGATTTTCATTGGTCACTTTTACCTGTTACTCTGCTTCAGCTATGAACCAGGTATATTTAGCAAGATACACTTCTACTGCAAATTACACTTCTGATTTGAGTGATAAACAGCCCATATTTTTTCTCATTTTTATCGTATATTATTTATCCCCATCAAAGAGGCAAATCAGCTCCCTTTAGAAGTGGATTCCTCCACTCTGTAGCTCAGCTACACCAAATCCATTATCTCTAAGCAAAAAGAAAAATAAGAAGTGTTCTGTAAAGAATGATGCTGAGTTCCTTGTAAGAATATGATCTCTGTAACTGTGCTTAGACCGTGTCTCCCGTGCATTAGTCGACTACTGATTGGAGTGCACCGTGCTGGTCTAGACAGACAAGTGAGGCCATCTTCAAGTCCTCAAACAGCTCACAGTGTAATGGAAAAGAAGCATATTAGGATGTAGTGAGTGCCAGATTTCATAATAGAGGTAACTTTTTCCTCACTTATGAGGCCCTCATTTATAATTTTAAAAAATTTAATGTCACCTTTCAGCTTTTTAAACCTGGCTCAGATCCACCTGCTTTCAACAGTTACAGTTAAACTTCTTTTTCTGTGAACATATTCAGTATTTTAAAATACTTCAGCAGAAATTTTAAAACCATTAAAAAATGGTTATATGTGACAAATTGTGAAGAAAAGCTCAATCTTAGTTATGAGGACAGTGCCAACCAGAAGGGCAGTGAGAGGACATTTTATATGTGCTGGGTTGTTGGGGAGAACAAGGAGCAGTGCGCATGCTCATGCTGGGCAGGTGAGAGTCTAAGTTTGGAAAATAACCTGGCAGTCTCAAGAAAGGCTCTTTGAATAAGCAGTTCCACCTTCGATATGTGCCCTAGAGAAATGTTTGCACACGTACAAGGATACCCACTGAAGGATTCTTAATCCCAAAAAGTTAGAAAGCACTAAAACTGTCTGTGGCAAGGAAATGGGTAAACTGTGATAATCCATATAATGCAATACCATACAGCAATTAAATCAAATATAGCTATATTTGCCAATATAGATATAATCCTAAAAGCACGTTACAAATATACAGTGCAATAGCACTTATACAAAGTTTAAGAGCATGAAAAGCAAGAGTATATATTATTTATGGATATGTTCAGGTGTAGTGAAAGTTTAAAACACAAGCATGGGAAAGATAAAGGAAAAAAGAGACAAGAGAGTGGTTACCTCTCAGGAGAGAGGAAGAAGAATACTGAGAAGGAATATACTGAGGACTTCAGTTCTATCTAAAAGGTACAGTTACTAGGTTTTGATAAATGTGGATGGTCAGTAAATGAGTGTTTCTTTTATTGTTGTCTATGCTTGAAATATGGAAAAACCAAACATTGTTTCCTTATGATGTAAGAAGTTGCTTATTACCTGTAGGAATAGCTCCAGAGGGTTAGAACTTTGGGCAGGACATACTTCGGAGACTCCATAAGAGCATGACTGAGGCTTACCTTCAGTTGAGAATGCATTCTGTCCATTCTCTTCTGCATTAATTGCACCCTATCCAAATAGGGACCACTTCAGGGCTTGAATTCTACAAGATCAAAAATATCTGGCTACTTGGCTTCCTTTCTTTCACTAGCTGTTTCCAAAATTTAAATGGAATAATTTAAATATGAAGAAGTTGCCAACTTGTAATATAAAATTTTTGTCATTGACTTTCTTTAGAAAGTTAAATTTCATTCAGAAGTACTTTGTTCTTGGTTTAAAAAATGTGTCCTTCCTGTTGGATTGCTATAGTTATTATCTTTATATTTAGAGTATTTATATTGATCATACAGCTTCCTAAATAAATCACAGAGCCTCATTTATCTTCATAGTCAGAGAATCTGGTATTTCTATAAATGAGATTTGAGATAATGAGCCCATTCCTTTAAGTGGTAAAATTCTAAAAAGCCATTTTTGAAAGCTCTCTTTCTCCAACCTTTTCCTTTTTTCCCTCTGGGCATGCTTAATAATACACACTTTAATCTTCCTGAATGACTCGAGTTGTCATCCACGGTCACGGTGACGAGCATAGTATTACTGTGCAGCTCTGAGCAGCTAATGAGGATACTGTAGTAGTGTTTGCCCCTCATCCACTGACCTCAAACAGCGACTTTGACAACTTCAGTGTGTCAGCTGTCACAGTGTTCACGTGGTAGTGGGCCTGCTTCTTAGCAGACTCTTTTTACTCATTGCATCTAGTAATCTGTGGGCTAAGCCAGCTGCTTAGAATCATTGTGTAAAATGAAGGTAAGTAAACTCTGTGCATGAACAGCTCATTCATAGCTGTATGTTTGAACCTCAGTGACATCTATTTTGTTGTTTTTAAAAAATAGTTCAGTTTCTTACTTTCAGATATTTGAGTGGTTACTGTTAATTAAAGGCTGGCATTGCCAAGTAAAGTGTGTGCATTTTTTTTTTATAACTGTGTACTTCTAGTGACTGTACAGTTTGAAATACTATTTTTTTATCAAATTTTATAAAAATGCAGAATTTTGTTTTTAAAAAAGGCTGTATCTGCCCTTTGGAGGAGACAAGATGGATATAATTTATATCAAGACTGGTACATCCAGGGACGCCTGGGTGGCTCAGTAGGTTAAACAACTCCCTTTGGCTTGGGTCATGATCCCAGGGTCCTGGGATCAAGCCCCCATCAGGCTCCCTGCTCAGCGGGAAGCCTGTTTCTCCCTCTGCCTACTGCTCCCCCTGCTCGTGTTCTCTCTCTGTCAAATAAATAATCTTTAAAAAAAAAAAAAAAAAAAGGAGAGAGAGAGAGAGAGAGAGATTGGTACATCTGTTCAGAAAGGTTTCAATAAAGGCAGACCTCCCTAGGAAGAATGAGCTGTTCTTTTCAGAACTTCTTCTTAGAAAAAAATTTTTTAAATGTGTGCAGTAAAAATGTAATGAAAAATGGTTATCAGGGCTTCTGTTTGGCTTTGGGAACCCATGAATATTTCTACACATCCTTTAAATTTTTCATTATGAAAGATGTTTAAGGCATGGAAATACGTATAAAGGATACTACCCACCACCAAGCTTAAGAAACTTAATTCACAGAATCCATCTGTGTATTCCTCCTCGATTATATCTAGTCCTATACACCTTAAAGTTATGACCTTTTTCTAATTTTTCTTTTTAATGAATCCAGTTGTTAAAAGTAAGATTTTGGGTAAATTTTAGGTAAATAGATCTGTTCTTATTATAATGATTATACACATCCAAAGGCCATGAACATTTTTATGTGTATTGTGTATTAGAAGTTATTAAGTGGTAATTTATGTATCATTTCTTTTGTTTTTAACATTTAGTTTCTATGCCTTTGCCTATGTCCACCTGGACTATCATGAAGAGCATTGTTGCTAAGAATGGATTTGCAGGATTATTTACAGGTAAAAATACTTGCTTTACCAAATTGTTGAATAAAATGATTACTTTTGTATCTGTCATCTTCCTAAATTAACTTTAAGCAGGAAATTATTGAAAACATTCCCCATTTATGAAACATACCACATTTATGATGTTAAAGCAAATATCTTAGGGACTTCTGGGTGGTTCTGTCAACTAAGTATCTGCCTTTGGCTCAGGTCATGATGCCAGAGTTCCGGGAGGAGTCCTGCATCAGGCTCCCTGCGCAGCAGGGAGTCTGCTTCTCCCTCTCCCTCTGCTCCTCCCTCTGCTGATGCGTGCTCTTTCTGTCAAATAAATAAAATCTTTCTAAAAAATTACTTTTTTTAAACATAAGGTAAAATTTGTTCTGATTTTTCTTTCTTTTAAGATTTTATTTATTTGACAGAGAGAGACAGCCAGCGAGAGAGGGAACACAAGCAGGGGGAGTGGGAGAGGAAGAAGCAGGCTCCCAGCGGAGAAGCCTGATGTGGGACTCGATCCCAGAACGCCGGGATCATGCCCTGAGCCGAAGGCAGACGCTTAACGACTGCGCCACCCAGGCGCCCCTGTTCTGATTTTTTTTCTGTTCTCTTTTCAGGCCTCATTCCCCGTTTAATTAAAATTGCTCCTGCTTGTGCCATTATGATCAGTACCTATGAATTTGGGAAGGCTTTTTTCCAGAAGCAAAATGCTCGAAGACAGCAATACTAGTGATGCTGTTTCTACTTGAAACAACCACCAAAGCCAAATAATAAGATGGAGACTCTTAGGCAAGAACTCTTTCACCATTATCTTAAAATGATTTTATATATTTCTGTCTTATAATTTAAATGAGCAGTAATTTCTACTTTGCCTCTGAACCATAACCCTAATTTTAAAATAAATTTTGTTACTGATTTTTGAGATATTGAAAAAGATATTCCAGAAATCACAACCATTAAATGTTCTTGTAAAGAAAAGAAAAATTATTTCTTAGCACTGAAAGTGATAATCTCCAAGAGTTTGATATTATAGATTTCGGTATAATGTCGTTGGGAATGTGTCAGATATATCAGAACATTTTGAATTGTGTGCTGAATGATGTGCAGAGTCTAGAAGAAAAATGTCTTTTATACATACTTAAATCATGCACATAGATATCTAAATATTCCAACAAAGTAGTTAATAGATGGAAGTCTTTAAATAACATTATTTGCATTTACCTAATTACCTATTAGATACTTTAATTCAAATGCATTAGTTTTTTGTTTTGTTTTTGTGTTGTTTTTTTTACACCTCCTGTTGCTGTTTTAAGACTTTACCAGTATTAGGATTTCTTCCCCCAAAGGTATGGCTACTTTATCTTTATGAGCCAGAATATAACTGTCTATGTGATAAAGATATTTTTGATGACTAAAGACTCTGTATTATCTACTATTTCTACAAGAGAGGAGTCTTTACTGATTGTATTAAATGTTTGGCAAGTGAATCTTGGGTGTGCAATGGAGAAAAACCACATTATATTTAGAGGAGTAAAGGTAATGTTTCAGCCTGCGAAGGGCCTCTGGTTTCAGCCATCTTGGAATTCAGGTATCACTGTTTGTGGAGCTCTTGAGGTCACTAGTATTGTCTTCTTCTAACAACACTGAGATTAATACGATATAAGCCACAAAATATTTCCAAAATGTCCCTTGATTTTACACATCTCATGTTAGTATGCTACATCAGGAGACTAAAGAGGCAGCCGTTTCCTTGAAGAAATTGCTTTTAGTCACTACAGGTTAATAATGTAGCTCAGTAATGTAGCTTATGGCTGTAGGAATGAAACAAGGCTATGATGGCAGGACAAAGATAATGTTCTCTTTTTTTTGTTTTTGATTTATTTTCTCAGGATCTATATCCTATAAGAAAAAGCACTTTATTACAGTCTATGTGTATGCTATGAAAATGTGAAGTATTTTTTCCCCCTAAAATAGAGTAATTTAGTTAGGTGAACAGACCTCTAGTATTGGTAGAGGAATTATGTATTTTGTATTTTAGTAGAAAAGAGTTCATGTTTCATCAGAAATAAACTATATGTAGGGTTTGTATGTAATCTTTTGTGTTTACTTTATCCTATGTTGATTTATCTTAAATTTGCAACATACGTATCTATAAAATCATAAATGTTTATGACTTTAACTTATATTTTCATTAAACTGTTTTATGCTTTCTTAAAATGATCACTGCTTCAAGCTAAATATTTTCATATAAAATCATTGTTAATGCTATACTTTATTATATAAGAAAGTTTATCTTGAATAGTTTAGCAGTATTAAATTTACCTTTGTTCTGTTATGCTTCTTTTTGGTAACTGGTAGAAAAGAGAAAAATTTAAATTTATAATTATTAAGAAGCAGTCACATATTTCAACTTAATAGAAAAACCAGTAGGGAAATCCCCACTGCCCTCCCTCCCCCAAAACAGACTGCGCTTATAGAAAATTATTACCATTTATGCCTAAAATAAATCTAATTCCCTAGTAGCTTTTCTAGTACATATTACAGCTATGTATCTGGATAAAAAGGGTGAACTGAAGCTTTCTTTATACTTAAGTGGTAAAGAAGCATTAAATTTAAACAAAAAATTTAAACAAAAAAAAGTAGCAACTGAAAAGCACTTGGCTAGAAATTATATTCTTGGTAATGTTTCTGGAAGCAAAGTTTCAGTCTGTGTGAAAATACATTTATTTCCTTATATGTGTGTGTACATTTTTTAAAAAGAAATTCAAGTACTACATGTTTGCCACCTTCCATATAATACATATTTGACTTTTTGAAAAAGTAGATATGAAGTTAAATTTTTCTTTTATTTTTAGGAAACTATTCACTATGCTTATTTAACCACATGACTGCTTTAAATTCTTCCCTCTTTCTGGAGCATGAATTCCAGGGATATGGGAAAGTTGAGTGTATCAGGTTTTAATTTTTTTCCAAAATGAACTTTTTAAATAAATTTTAACCTATCATTCAACATTTACTCAGATCTTTTATGTGGTAGGCAGTTTGAGCAGCACTTGAGATAAGTGCTTCATATACTGTCACTGGCTACAAGGAGATGGTAGCTGTGATTGGCAGAGGTCTGCAAACGGAGCAGTGGGGAGGCTGAGGAATTCTCCACTGAGCTTGGGGGCCGAGAGGGAGAGTCAGGAAATGCTTCTAAGATTAAGACAAACATACCTGGAGGTGGGAGTCTCAATCAATCATCAGGCAATGGAATTTAGTCCCAGGGAAGGAAAAACAGGAAGGCAACTGGAAACCAAGTATTTTTGGCACAGGTCTAATAATTATAGAGTTGGGTTTGGGGTTTTTTTTCCCCCAAGACCAGCAATTACTTCAGCTGAAAAGAAAAGAGGGGTAGCATAGTTTAGCACAGCACACACCAGAATGTGTCACCTGTAGTAGGCTAAGTCTTAGGTAGTGAAACTTTGGTTTCAGTTGGACACTATAGAAAATGGGGACTTACAAGGATTGGTTTGGACCAGAATAGACTTTGAAAAGGGACCATAATGACATTGATGTGATTTTTATCTGCCCCTTCCTATCAAACTAAATAGAAGCTGCTTTGCTTCCAGAAGAACAAAGGGAACCAGTTAAACAATACTTAAGAGCCCTGATGTTCAAAGCAGTTGTGTGACATTTCAGAGGTTATCCAATGTGTCTGTTATCAAAACTGGAGATTTTACCTAACAATAGGAACTTTGACAAAGAATTTCCCTAAGTTGTAAATTTGAGACACACT
The DNA here is from genome assembly GCF_023065955.2 of Ursus arctos. Classification (NCBI taxonomy): domain Eukaryota; kingdom Metazoa; phylum Chordata; class Mammalia; order Carnivora; family Ursidae; genus Ursus; species Ursus arctos. The sequence goes on along the minus strand of NW_026622985.1, from coordinate 29,546,268 downwards.
TTTAACCACTTGAAAACTTGTGTGTAAATCTAATAAAGAGGACTTAAAATAAAAACTTAGTTTACATAATTTCATTTAATGCTGACATCATCTTGATGCCATCATAGGTTCTGAGAAGATGATGTTTCCATTTATAGGTGAGAAAACAAACATAGCTTTTATATAATTAGGTTAGTAACTACCAAAATCACTATTGTACCACTTCAGCAGACACTGTGTATTGTAAAGCAGATCATGTTATTTTTTTTTTAAATAAAAGGTATTTGAGTTGAAATAAAGATTTCTCCAAAACCTCTTGTCATATTAGTATTTTAGGTGTTGAATAATATACATTTACCGTATTTGCTTAAAAAGTTCAGTGTATAACTTGAATCCAGTAACTTGTCTTGAAGAAAAAAATATAACCACTAATGCATGGTACAAAACTTTTAATATACATGCAACAAGTATAGTACATCAAGGCAACAAAATACACATGGACTTATTAGCATATAATTCAGCATTCTGTTTTGGGTTAGGGTGTGTAAGCAGTAAACACTACCACCTAAAATTAAAGATTGAGACATACATTGTTTCCTCATGCAAACATTAACTACATGTAGAACTAGTGTGAAATGAACTGTATAGAAACCTGAATTCACATTAGCAGATGAATTTTATACCAAGAGCTCCAAGAAAGGAGGAAAAGTCATGATCCTCAGATGTCATGTTTAAATCTGCATTTAGCAGCATGTTAAGATGCACAAGTTACTGTATGCATTAGACAAATCTGGAAAATGTTACCAATTATGGAATCTTGAATTTCCTTCCTATATTATAAAAATATATGGAAAGAATTTAGCAATGATGTTTTTTTAAATTACTGAGGAATAATAAATGTCAGTTGAGAGTAGACCATGAATGATAAAGCATTTTAAACATTCTGATCAGTTTTTGGGAAAGCAGCAATAGTGCTTAAGGCCAACCTAAAAATTTTCAAGTTCCCCTCCTTAGCCATTTCCTACTACCTGCTCCCAAGGTTTCCACGGTCCTCATTTTGTATCTTCCTTTCATCCCCGTGCTTACTAAAAATTGCTTCAGATACCTCACTCATAATAAGGTATATAGAATTAAGAGTAGGTACCAGTAAACGGTTAAAGATACCATTTTGCAAGAATATTTGCATTTTTACAGGTATTAAAAAGCCTTAAGCTAAAGGAATAGAGCTCTGAGTATGTTCTGTACATTTAGGTAACTTATTTTAATGGCTTCCAGGCCTCCTTTGTCCCTGAAATGACTTCATTTGAACTGTCTTTAAGACTGGCATTATTATCTTAAATTCCAAATTATGAGAATAAAGCTCTGTATTTCAGAACCACCACACTCCTACATTTCCACTACAAAGAATGATGTAATAAGTTCAGCGCTCTTGCCTCCTCTGAATAAAATAAATTGTTGTAGGGGGAACACTGTTCCTACATGTCCAAGCTACCGAGTTTGAATGTAATGTTTTATTAATAAACAAAAATAGTATATGAAGTCCCCATTAAGTATTGTGTCCTCTTTGTGTAAACAATGTATAAAACTTCTTTGGCACAACTGATCATGTTTTCCTCATAGCACTTACTGTAGAAAATATAATTCATACGTTTTCTCTTTCAATATGGTGGGATTTTGATGGATGAAATACATAGTTCCAAAAACTGCAAAAAGATTTTATAGCGCATAACTTTTTAAAAAAGAAAACTAATTTTTTTTACCTGTAGAAGTGTAGGGATTTCAAATATTAACATCAGTTTTTAACCTTACTGTGGCAAGATTCATTGTTGCACACAAGGGAGAACAGAATAGCACTGTATGTCAGACATATTGACGAGTATGGTGAGACTCTACTGATCCTTATTTGAAGGTTCTCAAATCCTTAAATGAACTCAGAATCTTTCCTAATAAAATACTTTTCAATATCTGTTCTACATTTTTAAATGTTTCCAACTACTTGGAGGAACTACTTGAGGAACTTCCAACTACTTGAGGAATATTTGATATTTTAAAATAAAATTTAAATAAAATAAAAGAAAATCCTGGGAAAACAATTTATTCGTTTTACCAAAATGGTGTAAAATACTTTCCCTATGACCCTGACAAATTTAGTAATGGCCTAAAGACATATTCCTACAAAATTTATAAAATGTTAATGGAATGTTGTACCAAATGATAGCTATTAAAGAAAAACTGAGTAAGCCACTATGAAACCAGCTGAGAACCGCCTCCTCCTGTGAAAAACAAGGCATTTAAACATCAGAACCTAGGAAGAAATGAATGAAAAATGAAATTAAGTCATTTTTAGAAAATGTAATCACTGAATAAAAGAGTAAAAGAAAATACTTAGCTTATGTCTCTGGAATAAAACCTTGAATTCAGTCTCTGGCAATTATGGTACATTTAAATACATGAAAATCAGCTGAATAATAAATATACATCACAATTTGCAATGGACTATTAATTTAGAGGATACTTGAAAGTTTTTTAAGCCTATTCATTTTTGAACTTCCTCAGTGACAAATACAAGAATCTTAAAATGGCAGGATCGTTTTCACTCAGAAGGGCACATGGAGTGGACTGAATTCTCTAATCAAAGCAATAGAATTCCAGACATATGCCCAAACAATATAAAATCCCAAAGGTTTTCCCAGCAGTCAAACTTATGTAAATAGAACATTTGCAACATAAAAACTTCTGGCTTTGACATAAAATTTTTCAGGATGGAGTTAGGCCTGGACTCGTCATCTCTGTTGTGGGACTTGCAAGGTAGTCATTAGATTTGAGACTTGTTAGAGATTTGTAACTCGCCACTGATGTTAGAGAGCCACAGAGACCAAGTAATGAGGGAGTGTCTTCTTTACCTGAAAGTTAAGATCAAGTAACAAATATTTAATTGCCCTTGAAGAATGATACCAAAAGATCCTATAAAACTAAAACCATAACTTTACAAAACACTGCAAACATACCTAATTATACATTTCCGTAGCTTCAGCGTCACCCTTCAAAAAACATTACCAGAGGATGATGTGTGCTCCTCATAACATTTCTAGATATGGAAGTTTGAGATACCGTGTTTTAGGGCAAAAATTAAAACTTTACCTATTTTTCCAGAGTATGTTCGTGTTCAGTTAGTAAAGGATAAGGAACTAACAGCGCCAATGCCCAGGCCGTGGAAATCCCAGGAAGTCCATATGTGGGTTAAGTAAAGCAGCAGAAGCCAAGCTGCTTCCGTTCAGGAGGAGGGCTGCTCTGGGGGGCGGAGCTCTGACACTTAATGATCAGACATTTCTTCGGCTTCTGCCTTGCATCAGGAACTTTGTCATGTCCTGCACTTCGGTAGGCCCATGAAGGAAGACTGGCAGATCTGTTTTCAAAGCTGGGGAACATAAGTTCTTTCCAGAGCTGGTTAAGTTTGCAAATACCAGCTGGAAGTGGCTGGTTTGAGGCTGTGAAGGGCTGAGGTCTTTGAAAAATAGCAGGTTTCCAAAGTAGATAAAAAGTTCAAGTTTTACTTACACAGATATAGAAGTATAAACTGAACCAGATAGCAGGTGTTTCTGAATGCTATCTATTGTTTCAAATGACCCCTCTAATATGTTCCTATAGTCCTTTGACCTCTAACCACCTAGTTATACTGTGTGATAATTGTGGGGCTCTCTTTTCTTCTAAACTATACACTGAGAAAGGACATGGAATTTGTTGTGTTCATGATTATATTCCTGGTGCCTAGCACACAGGAGATGCTCATTAATTAATTATATTATTAACAAGTCATGATTCAGTAAGAACTGTACTGGGACCCAAGAGAGCTCCCATGTCCCTTTTAGCTGTATTACCTTAGGAAAGGCATCTTCTCTAAGCCTATTCTTCCCTTTGTAAAATACTAAAGATGATCAGCTATGTTAACTTCATAGTTTTGCTGACAAGTATGATACAGGAAAATATAACAATGTTAGAAAAAGATAGGGAAGAGTAATTGTTAAATTCCAGGTTAAAATGTTTATCATGTTATTTTGGGGTCAAAACATTTAGATGTTTCAAGGACCCTTTTAATGTTTAAGCTTAGAGACCCACTTCAGGCCAGAATCACCTTTCTGGAGTTCTTGTTAATGCTCCTGGAACTCAACTGCTTTGGAGTCTTTCCAAATTTCTACTTTAAGTGTACAATTCAGTGGCATTAATTATATCCATAGCATTGTGCAACCATCACCATTATTTCCAAAAATTTTCATCACCCCTAACAAATTTTCTACCCATTTAAGCAATAACTATCCATTATCCCCTTACCCCCATCTCTGGAAACTCTAATCTACTTTCTGTCAATGAATCTGCCTACCATACATTGTTCTTACAAGTAGAATCATAGAATATTTGCCCTTTGTGTCTGTCTTCATTTTCCTTAGCATATTTTCTAAGGTTCATCCAGGTTGTAGTATGTTATCAGAACTTCATTCCTTTTTTATGGCTGCATAGTATCCCACTGTATGTCTACACTACTTTTTGTTTATCTGTTCATCCATGTGGATACTTGGGTTCTGTCTATGTTTTGAGTACTCTAAACAATGCTGCTGCAAACACTGGCACACAAGTATCTGAGTCCTGTTTGCAATTCTTTGGGAGTATATACTTAGAGATCATTTTTTTAAATAAAGATTATCATACAGTAATGCAAAAGACAAAACAATCTAAATGTCTAACAGTTACACGAAGAGGTACTATAGAGCTGTAAAAGAATCGAAGGATCTCTATGTACTGCTAGGTAGTGATTACCAGGATATCTGGAAATTTCACTGTCAAGTGAAAAAAGCAAAGTGCAGAATAGGGTATAGCATGTTGCCTTTTATCTAGAAGAGGGGGACAAATTATTTGAGTTTACTTATATTTAAAAAATAGACAATTCAAAAACTAGTAAAACTGGTTAACTGTGAAAGAGGAAGTGAACAGAATTGAGATGAACTTTAAGCACAGTAATTTGACTCTGGCATATATTCTCAAGATAAAATAATTAGAAACCCTAAGCTATTTTAAGTTATATTTTAGTAATAATATACTGTTATTTTGAAATTAATATAGTAGAAAAAAGTAAATAATTATGTTCATATAAATTAGGAATCAGTATTGTCATATCAAAATATAAAATCAAGTACACAGAAACCGTGAGTCTTAAATTTGAATTGTAAAATAAATTTAAAGTATATTTTTCTTTAAAAAAAAATCCCTATCTCTTCCATGGGCTAGAAACAATGACCATTCCAGTAACAAGAGGCACCCCTATAAGCTTAAATTACAGTCTCTAACACTTCCCAGTATAAGGAAGTAAGACTTCTTGAAGAAATAGCTGATCCTGGGTGTGGGCATGAAATATAACGCAAAGAACCCAAAACATCTTTTGTACCACAAAACAAAGAAGCTATGACAGACTAATGGCGTGGCAAAAGGACACAGGAGTCATCTTTAAGGGTCTTTCAATGTTCAAAAAGGACAGGGACCGCCTGATAAGATGTGCTGACAAAGACGCATTATTTACATACTGTGGATATGTTTAACCTGAATATGAATAAGACAAATATAAATTTTTGGACGTTTAACAAAACAACTGGCTTGGGCTCTTCAAATATATAAATCTATATGAGAGAAAAAGGAAAGTATTCTGCTAGATGAAAGGACCCCAGAGAGATTGAAAAGCAAATGTAGTATGTGATCCTTGACTGGATCCTGAACAAACAAAAAAGGCTTTTAAAGATATTACTGGGGGCGCCTGGGGGGCACAGCGGTTAAGTGTCTGCCTTCGGCTCAGGGGGTGATCCCGGCGTTATGGGATCAAGCCCCACATCAGGCTCTTCCACTGTGAGCCTGCTTCTTCCTCTCCCACTCCCCCTGCTTGTGTTCCCTCTCTCGCTGGCTGTCTCTCTGTCCAACAAATAAATAAAATCTTTAAAAAAAAAAAAAAGATATTACTGGACAAGCTGAGATATGAATATTAACAAATTAGCAGGTAATACTGTACTGACGTTAAATTTCCTAAGGGTCCTATAGTCTGGCTTTGTAAGAAGACGTCCTTATCCCTAGGAGATACATGCTGTTGTATTTACAGATGAAGTTTATGATACCTGCAGTTTACGTTCAGCTGGTTGAGCCCAGCAGTTAAGGCAGATATATGAGTAAATGAAGGGAGCGTGTGCCTGCAAGAGCAAAACAATGCAAGTGGCAAAATGCTAACAGGTGGTGTACAGTGGTAAAGCATACAGGGTGTTCATTCTTCTGTTCTTTCAACTTTTCTGTAGGTTTGAAATTATCCAAAAAAAGTGGAGTGGGGGAAGAAGACAAAGGTCCAGGAAAGTCCTCAGTTGTGCCTCAAAGAAACACACCATACAGCAGAGCCGAGGGGGGCATATCCAGGAAAGCACTGGGGGTTGGGGGTGGATCTACCTACAAAAGCCAGTCTTCAGAGACACAAAGCCAGCCTCTGAAAATACTGATGCTGTGAAACACAGTGGGCAGTGTGGGACCCTCAAGGAAGCCAAGAGAGACTTCACTGTAAGCCTTCATTTAAATATAAAAGGGAGGGGCGCCTGGGTGGCACAGTGGTTAAGCACCTGCCTTCGGCTCAGGGCGTGATCCCGGCGTTACGGGATCGAGCCCCACATCAGGCTCCTCCGCTATGAGCCTGCTTCTTCCTCTCCCACTCCCCCTGCTTGTGTTCCCTCTCTCGCTGGCTGTCTCTATCTCTGTCAAATAAATAAATAAAATCTTTAAAAAAAAAATTAAAAAAAAATAAAAATAAATATAAAAGGGAAAAATGCACAGAAGAATCCAAGATGGTTATGTTGCGATTATGCCATGCAACTATAAAAGGAAATAAAATATAAAAAAGAAATAAGCAAAAGGAAATAGATGTTAAGGCAGAGAATGAGGTTATTCCAAAATATTCTTGAATATTGTGATGTCAGCAGTAACTCACACATGTATGCGTATATGTAAACACAATTATCACAATGGATTAAAAAATAAGTATGTTAAAATCGGTATTGATATTTTAAAATCAATTTTTTGATACAGGACCAAAGAACTAGTCAAGGTTAAATAAAACTTTTTAGCTTAGATAAATGGAAAAGTGGTAGTTCCTAGCAGAAGCAAATTCGTCATAAGCAGCAAATAGATTTTTTTTTAAAGATTTATTTATCTGAGAGAGAGACAGGACGAGTGGGGTGAGAGGGAGAAGCAGGCTCTCCACTGAGCAGGGAGCCCAATGCAGGACTCGGTCCCAGAACCCTGAGATCATGACCTGAGCAGAAGCAGACGCTAAACCAACTGATCCATCCAGGCGCCCTCAGATTTTCATTTTATAGCAAGAAAGATGTTTTGTTTTAAATTTATTGACATAGAGTCTGGACTCTACAAGTCTTCATATGGTACTGCTACAAACGTTACTAAGTTAGAAGTCATTCATTCAGCACAATGCCAGACATCATGATAAAAATAAAAAGTCAAGAACTACTTCTTGCCTGTAGGGAACTTAATGTAAAGTAGAAACAGACACAAACAGAAAATTATTGTAAAGTACAGTAAGAATAAGTAAAGGTGAGATCACCAACCCTATAAGGAAGTCTGAATGGGAAGGAAGGGGTCAATGAGGAAGCGAAGAGGCAGTAAATTGTATCCGAATTTTAAGGAATGACTACAGAGACTCCTTAGCCACTAGCATAAACCCATAAACATAGGGAAAGTGTTCTATTAACCTGTTATGTAAGCAACATGTTACCTTCTTGTGATCAAAGGTCAAGAAAAGGGGTGGTCATCATTTTGTGCAATAAAATTTCAAACTACTGGAACCACTGTGTGTGGTAGTTGTACCTGGAGAAGAGGGAGTTACTATGAGTTGTTTTTGCATGTACGTGCATGAACTTGGTCACAGGTGTCCATATTGATATCTCTTTAACTGAGTTACTTTATATATATACTGCTTAAAATGCCTTCAAAAATTATAATTTTCCTTAAAATTAGTAGTTGCTTGTTCATAGAAAAGCATGAAAACAGATAGTAGGATGTAAATTTCACTGAAGCAAGCACCCATTACAAGGATTACTGCAATTCACACCTCCTGGTAAAACACACAAAGCACTTAGGCAAAACCCTTCAAGTAGAGGGAACTTGGCAACATATGCAAAAGGACTGCTTATCACATGCCAAGCGTGCAAATGGGGGCAGAAGACAGTCCTCAGACTAGATAAAAGAAATTTTAAAGTGACAAGCAATTGGTGTGACTGATTCATGCACCATGCAGGATTTCTGTTAAGATGTGAAACCTCAATTTGTCATGGAATTCCTGTGGCCTTTGAAGAGAAGCTGTTTAACTTCTAGATGTGTTTGATCTAATTGAGGAAGAAACTGTAAGTTAGGCAAATAAAGTGCTCACATAAAAATGTGCGGGATACTTGGTAACGAGAGAAAATCCCTGTATCAGTGGAGGATTGTTTTAGGAAATGGTTCACTGTTGGCACAGAGAATGATACTGTGAGCAGACACAGCCAATGTCTTTTGATTAAATGATTCAGAAGAGACTGACTTTGAATATGAACTTCTTTACAACTGAATTCACTTTTATTTTCCTTCTTACAGATAAAGAGGATTGGTGTTATTTTTTTAAACCTATGTAATAAAAGCAGCAATGAATGACTGGAAAAGGAAATTCAGAAAACAATTCCATTAATAATAGAATCTAAAAGAATAAAATGCTTAGGAATAAATTCAAATACAGACGTGCAAGAGTTGTACATTGACAACTACAAACTATTGTTGAAAAAAATTCAAGGTTGAAATAAGTGGGGAAACATCCCATTTTTCCGTGGATTAGAAGACAATATTGTTAAGATGGCATTATTTCCCAAATTAATCTACAGATTCGGTGTAATCCCCATCAAAATTCTAACTTCCCTTTTTTCAGAAATGACAAGTTGATTCTAAAATTCATATGGAAATTCAGTGGAGCCTGAACAGCCAAAACAATCTTGAAAAAAAACAAAGTTGTCCTGATTCCAAACTTAACTATAAAGCAAGACAGGGCGCTACTGCAGTGTGGGTAATACAGCACTGGAACGGGCATACAGACCAACCAAACAGAACTGAGACTCACCCATACAGGTATGGGTAATGCATTTCAACAAGAGTTCTAGGACCAGTCAATTCAGCAAAGAATAGTTTTTTTCAACAAATGGTCCAGGGGCAACTCAATATCTACTTGCAAAAGAATCAAGTTGGATGATTAGCTCACACCAAATACAAAAACTTAGATCAAAGACTTAAATGTAAGATCTAGATCTATAAAACCCTGAAAAAGAAACATAGGAGTAAATCTGCATGACCTTGGATTAGGCAATGGTTTCTTAGATGTGACACCAAAAGCACAAGCAACCACAAGAAAAACTGGTTAAATGGGACTTTGTCAAAATTAAAAATTTGTGAGTCAAGGAACACTAGCAAGCAAGTGGAAAGATGTTCCTCAGAATGGAAAATATATTTGCGAATCCTACATCTGTTAAGGATCTACTATCCAAAATATACTACTGCAACTCAAAAAATAAAAAGGCAGTGCAGTTTTTAAATAGAGGAGTCGAACGGACATTTATCTGAAAGTGATACACAAATGGCCGATAAGCACATGAAAAGATGCTCAACATTATACTCAGGGCAATGCAAATCAAAGCCACAAATTCCATTTCTCACTAGGATGGTATAATTAAAAAGACCATCAATAACAAATATTGGTGAAGGTGTGGAGAAAATGAAACCCCCATACACTGCTGGTGGGACTATAAAATGGTACAATCACTTTGGAAAAAGTATGGCAGTTCCTCAAATGGTTAAACAGGCTCCAGCCAATTCCATTCTTAGTTATATACCCAAGAGAAATAAAAATATATGTTCACACAAAAACCTGTACATGAATGCTCATAGCAGCATTATTCCTAACAGCCCCAAAGTGCAAACTATCCAAATGTCCAAATGATGAATGGATTAACAAACGGTGGTACATCCATACAATGGAACATTACTGGTGCATAAAAGGGAATGAAGCACTGATACTTGCTGCAACATGGACAAACTGAAAATACAATGCTAAGTCAGAGAACCTAGACAAGGGGTGCCTGGGTGGCCCAGTCAGTTAAGCTTCTGACTCTATCTCAGCTCAGATCTTGGTCTCAGGGTCATGAGTTCAAGCCCCGCATTAGGCTCCATGCTCAGCGTTGCACAACATTGTACATATACTAAACACCACTGAAGTGTACACTTTACAATTGGTATGTTATGTGAATTACAATAAAGTCTAAAGGATCTTTTTTTTTCTTTTAGAGAGAGAGAGAGTGTGTGTGTGTGTGTGTGCAAGTGGGGGGCGGGGCAGAGGGACAGCGAGAGAGAGCATCCCAAGCAGACTGTGCTGAGCATGGAACCCAATACAGGCCTCGATCCCATGACCCTGAGACCACGACCTCAGCCGAAATCAAGAGTCAGGCACCCAACAGACTGATCTACTCGGGCGCCCCAAGGATCTTTTACAAATAAATATAAAAAATGCTAAGAGATATATAAACAACGTGTTATGATTTAATTGTTGGCTTTTTTCTTTTTGGAGGGGCTACACAAAATAATGGTGTATTTTAAAACCCAAGGCATCCTAAATTTGCTGAAATATGGGAAGCTACTAGTAGTCACTAGCATACTGTCACATATGAAGGGCTTAATAAAGCCTTGAAAAAAATGACAACTTCTCACCCTTTTCTAGGAACAATTATGGTGCCATTTTATCTTCTGATATTTTCTTTTTAAGACAAATTTATTTATTTAGAGCACACGCACAAGTGGGGAAAGGGAAGAGGAAGAGAGAGTATCTCCAGCAGACTCCCTGCTGAGTGCGGAGCCCAATGTGGGTCTCAGTCCCACGACCCTGAAATCATGACCTGAGCCGAATTCAAGAGTGAGATGCTTAACTGACTGAACCAACCAGGTGCCCCTAAATTTCATCTTCTTTGCTTGACTTCTAATTCAAACACTTCCTGACTCATTTTACTTTTCTTCATTGCATTTTCATTCTCTTGGTTGCTTTCCTGCCTTTTTCCAATGTTCTATATTAAGTTCTCTTTCAAATCTATTCTTTAAACAGCTTATTCTTTAATATTTTCTTCTGATATAATTTTGCCTTTTCCTCCATTTCTTTCTAGAAAGTAATCAACTATCAATTCATTTCTTCCTGTTTCTTAAACATTTCTTTTTTCTTTTTTTTTGAGAGAGAGCACAAGCTGGGAGGCCGGGGGTGGGGGGTCAGGGGAGAGGAGGGTGAGAGAGGATCTCCAGCAGACTCCCTGCTGAGCGTGGAGCTCCATGCGGGGCTTGATCTCAGGCACTTTGTCAGCCTTGTCAATTTGTAGATTTCAGTCTTTCAGGCACCCCTCTTGAACATTTCTGTTCCTAGTTTCTGATTTCTAATTTAAAATGGTATCATATCTTTAAATGATTGTTTGAGGATACTTCAAAAATCATATGGTTGTACTACAGTTTTTTTCCTGCTTCATTACTGTTTTTCTGGGGGAGGGTTTCATCAGAATTTTTTTTCTCAACTTAGGTGATTTTTTTAAAGAATAGTAATTTTGTACACATAGGAAGGCTAGCTTATTTGGCTGGTTTGTGAAATTTTTAACACGAGGGCACTCTCTTGTATCAGCATATCAAAGTATGGTTTCCTTACCGTATGGCTTTTATGGGAGGGCAGAAAGGATGCTATGGGTGGAAAGAATGTGTGTCCTTCAAGTTTTAAAAAATTTTCTTTAGTGGGGCACCTGGGTGGCTCAGTCAGTTAAGTATCTGACTCCTGATTTTGGCTCAGGTCATGATCTCAGGTCGTGATCTCAGGGTCATTAGACTGAGCCTCGCATTGGGCTCTGCACTCAGGGTGGGGTCTACTTGAAATTCTCTCTCTCCCTCTGCCCCTCCCCTCCCAAATAAATAAATCAATCTTTAAAAAATACAATAAAATAAAAAATTTTCTTTAGTTTTACACTATCCTAAATATATTACAGCTCTTTTTTGTTGCTGGGTTTCAGTCGATGTATTTTTTGGTAAATATTTTTTTTTGATCATTTTATTAGCTCTTTGGGTAGGGAAATTCTGTAAGTAATACTTAATCTGCTAATTAACCTTGAATTCTTAAAGCCAATACTTCTCTCCCTCCCTCTCTCTGTATTCACACACTTTATTTTTTAGAGTAGTTTGAGGTTCACTGCAAAATTGAGCAGAATGTGCCAAGATTTTCTCTCTGTACAGAGCCTCCTCATTAGGAACATCCCCCACCAGAGTGGTACACTGGTTCCACCTGATAAACCCACATGAACACATCATCATCAACCAGGGTTCACAGTTTACACTGGAGTTCACTCTTGGTGTTGTACGTTCTGTGGGTTAGACAAATTTATAATGACATGAATCCACCATTTCAGTATCATACAGAATAGTTTCACTGCCCTAAAAATTCTCTAGCTTCACTCTTCTATATATTTGCTTTTATAATATAAAAATTACCCATTACCAATCTTGACCTCTTACTATTAATACGCCCATAATGATAAACTGATTTAAATCCTAAATAAATGTGTCTTTTACATAGAGAGTCATCACAAATAATTCTACTCAGAGAATGGATTTTTAAAATATACATATTCTAAATTATGACAGTGAATTCAGTTTACTCTCTTCTATCTACATTCGTGCCAGTAGGATACTCTATTTTGCTATCTTTATTATCCACATCATCAAGAAAAGATTCATTTTTAGTCAGTATACACTGTTTACTAAACTATTAAAATAGACTTAAGGCCCTCTGAGAATGTTTCAACAACTACCTTAAAAGAAGCAAAAAATTCTGCTTAACATAATTTCCCATTGCCTGAGCCTTCTTGTTAATTGAATTTTTACTTTATACTATCTGTACCTTGTTCCTCACATTCTGTGACATTCATTCATTATATATTTATCAACCAATATTTAATAATTGTCTATAATGTGACAGGCTCTGGTAATACACTGGTGGAAAATATGGACAAGATTCCCTACCCTCACAAAGCATACATTTAAGTGGGAGTTGGGACAAGAATCATAATATAACAGAGGCAATGTGATGGAGTGCCTGGGGCGGGGTGGACATGATGTGGAGATAATGGTTATTTAAGGTATGGCAGTCAATGAACACTTCTTTAAAGAGATATTCCAATAGAGACCTGATAAAGAGGATACCATTCAAAGACCTTAAGAAAGAAGTTTCAGGACACTAGGAAAAGCAAGTGCAAAGATAGCTGAGGCAGGAGCCAACCTGAAGGAACAGCTAGGAGGTCAGTTTGCTCGGGTGCAGGGAGCAAGCAAAAGAACGGTACAAGGTGAGGCAGAAGCTGGCAAGGACACGGTCATGTAGGAGGCCATGATAAGCAGTCTGGAAGAGCCGAATCTAGTGATGCGTGTGGTGGTGCCATTTACTGCAGGGGAGAAGACGGGAGAAACTGGAGACCCAGAGGAGTGCAGGTCCCCCAGCGGCAGGGAACTCTTCCCCACCCCCCACCTCGCACACACTGGCACACGGAGAACTGGGACACAGAGATAAAAGACAGGAGCACCCTATCATACCAGCACCACTCGTCCAACCCAGAATGCTGGAGTCACAGCCCGAGCCTGTGCTGGGGGCAGAACAGAAAGTAACTCTGAACCAGCTAAGCTACTAAAGTTTATAAAGCACAGGCTGAGTCTTAGAAAATGAAATATGATCACTGAAAACAGTCTGCAAAGTTTCGGAATTGAACCAAGATGTTGTTCAGGAAGATGCGACACAAGGGAAAGAGGGGTGGACAGAGCACAGCTGAAAGCAGGAACAGGAAAAACAAACTCTTTCGTATCTGTTCCCCAGGTTTTCAGGGTACTCAAGAAATGAGGGACCCAAAGTGACTCAAGAACGAGGAAGTTGTCAGCTGTATCCAAAGCTGCTGAGAAGTTTAACAGAATGAAGACCAAGAAGGGACTTTTGAACTGCAGTTGGGCAGTGGTGCAGCACCTTGATAAAAGTCCTTTCAGTACGTGGGAGAGACACAGAAAGCCCAAATGGCAAGGGTTAAAATGAGGCCCCTTATTCAAAACAAACAAACAAACAAACAAACAAAAGCACACCTTTTTTAACCCTAATGCAGCTTCATTCTTAGCGTGCCTCACAGAAGTGTCAACTGCTGTTCTTCACCATTCTGCAACCAAAGCATACACAGCGCAGGAAAACGTAATTTCCAAATCGATTTTGTTTTTCTTACCTTCACTGATTAAATTTAATGTGTCTTGCTTCCCATCTCCTTCTTGTGACTGACCTGGATCCAGTGACGTCTGAGAAAGGCTGACTTCAGCTGATAACTGGTCAAGACTTTGATAACTTTTTCTGTAAAACAAGGGTGAAATACTACTTGGATTTCTTCTCACAAAAAAGAATTTCTAGAGATATTCTTTAATGATTTGCTTCAATTAATTGAATTTTGGTTTACTTCTCCCCAGTTCTTCCCCTAAACTGTCTCTATTGTGGCTGCAATATGATCTCCATTATACTCTTCCCTCCACCCTCTTTGGAGGACTGTGTGTTTATTAAAAAAGGAAAAGAATTTAATTTAAATCCTTACACCAATTTTTGATTATTTAGCTAGTGAGAAAATGGGGACCTTCTGATTGTTATCAATTTTCAAAGGAGCAGAAAATCCACAGATTATTCTTAATGCAGAAACCAAAATGATAAACTTAATAATGACCTAGTATCTCCCAGGCACTTGAAAATTTTTCAATGTCTTGATATTTTTACAGGCAGTTTTTACATAACAATAATTACAAATTATTATCACAAATTCCTGTGATTTAGAGGTTTAAAAATGCTGGATAATAGGGGCGCCTGGGTGGCATAGCGGTTGGGCGTCTGCCTTCGGCTCAGGGCGTGATCCCGGCGTTGTGGGATCGAGCCCCACATCGAGCCCCACATCGAGCCCCACATCGGGCTCCTCGGGTATGAGCCTGCTTCTTCCTCTCCCACTCCCCCTGCTTGTGTTCCCTCTCTCGCTGGCTGTCTCTATCTCTGTTGAATAAATAAATAAAATCTTTAAAAAAAAATGCTGGATAATAAAACAGCTGTTTCTGTTAATACACTATCAAGATAATTAACCTCCTTCCCTCATGTATTTGTTACTGTGAGCTCAATTTCCATTAAACAAATTAATGAGAAAGGAATTATAGTAGAGGAGAAATTCAGTTATAAATGGAAAGTTAATAAGGTTTATTATTAAACCTTCCTCATATTTGTTTTGTCAGGATAAAAACAACTCAAAAAATGTATGCAGCTTTGGTGTTATTGACATTTCAAGGAAGAGAATGGAATTCGTTATTATTTCCAAATACATGTGATCCAGGAGAAAGAATATGCTTTTCAGGTTTAACATCTATTTCCCAAGGTAGCCAAACCCTAACTAATTTCTTAGAATTTTCATGTGTTCTATGATAACATTACAGGAAAGTATATATAATTTAAATGATCTATTCCAGAGCTATTCTGTATTCATACACACAGAGTAAACTTTTGAATTTATTGAAAGTATACATGTTATGTATGAGGGGATATATACAACAGTATCTATTTGTTTTTTTAATCTAAGAAATGAAGGATGAGATGATGGAATAACTTTACTAGTTTACAATGTAGGCAGTGTTCTCACTTTATAACATGACTTTTCAAATGTCAAGTATAGGAGTTCTTAGTTATATTTTTAAGTAGCAGAAAATTCTATTAGGAAACTTCTGATAATTATTACAATAGATAAAACATATATAAGCTATACAACATGTAATAAAGGAGGATACCCAGTATTTACAAAATGTTTACCAAATGCTAGGTACTGTCCCTATACACTTTATATATATTAACTTATTTAATCCTCACAACTACTCTAAGAGGTTGGAATTACTACTATTCCCATTTTATAGTGGAGTACAATGGGGCACAAAGACGACATTAGATTTGAACCTGGTAGCCTGGTTCTAATTCTGTCCCCTTAACCTCTATGCTATCTCCTTCTCCATCACAGAAAGAAAAAAATTTAGGTTTCTGTTTTATTAAAAACCTTCTTAAAAAACAGCCTTGTGGCTGAGACTGACCATGTAAACTATACTGTATTGAATTATATCACTGAAAATTTCACTTGACTTTCATTAAAATTTTATTTTTTTAGCTATAGAAGAAAGCAGGAACACAGGAATTCAGTAAAGGAAGTTATAAATTTCTTTCCAAATTATTTTTCTGTGCCTAAGAAGTAGAATGCTTGTTTTTAAACTTTTGGCTTTAAATGAGTTTCTGACACTGATTTTCTCATCATAGGAAACTTGATAATTAATATTAAATTTTAAAAATTATAGAAATATTTACAAACAAAATACCCAGAAGCAAAAAAGACATAAAATTCATTTGAAAATTATAAGGACTGTGAGCTTGTTGGCACATGTTTATAGAAATCCAGAACTGTCACTAGTTGGGGGGAGGAAAGCCTATAAAAGCTGCCTCTGATAAAAGCAAAAAGAGTTTTCTGCATTACCTACTGAAGTTCCTTTTAGATATCACATTTCCAAATGGAAAGTGATTGTGGAAACTATCTACACCCTTTAATTTATTACATTTAGTGAACAATCTTGCAGTTTACAGGCTCCCCTTAACCAAATGCCAATAAATACAGAAATAGAACTTGGTAGGCAATGATTTCTGAAGCAATAATAAAAAGTCCAAGCCAAAATGAGGCCCCTTATTCAAAAGATACTCATGACAGTACCATGTAATATCTTCCTTGCATAGATTACATACGCACCGCCTGGGAGGAATTTAGTTTAGCTGTTTGCAACCATGACCAGGAATGGGTTTTCCACATTCTTACCTGATTGCCAATACAGCTGGTAGCTCCCTCTGACAAGCATGTTATCCTGGAGTAATCTGCCTACAGGAGTTCTGTCTTTAAAAGGTCACCACTAAGTCCTATTTTAGAATTCTAGACTCCTTAACATCATACTGTAAGATTCAAACGTAACCCACATGCACATCGAACCAATCAACAGTCTATTTCCCGGAGCGGATTTTTTAAAAAATAGCAATATTGTACTTAATCAAAGTAAGAACCCCAGACAGCAAGACAGGAATCATGTCAAGTGTCATAAGCGTCTGGGACATAATAAAACCCACTATATTCACTATCGAATTATTTAAAATTTTAAATCACTCAAATACAAGCTACTATACAAAGAAACTAGATACCAAATAAACGAAATGGAGCAATAGGCCTGAATTCACTTATTAGTAAATTTTCTACAATCTTACACTTTATATCAATAATCAGAAGTCATGATATGGATAATCTACATCACTTATTTGCCCAATAGATGTACTGAAGTCAATAAGAATTTACATTGTCTGGCAGTCATTGGGCAAGAAAGAGTGTAAGGCTCAGAAGGAGACGTTATCCACATGAAGAAAAAAAAACACGGAGAGGCACACTGTAGACACAGAGGCACATGAACGTTCCTGGAGCCAGAGATGGGCTGTTCTTTTTATTCTTGGTCTGATTTTCATAGAAATGGGTTTAAGGAACAAAATAAGCATTTCTTTTATCAGAATATCTTTATACTCAATTTACTAAAATTAATGGAAGGATGCCAGGGAGCCTGAAAGGGAAGACCGTATGTGAGTCAGGTCAACGCAAACCTCACAAGCAGCAAAAGATTTCTGCAGCCCCAGTGCTTCAGGGAGTTCTACTCCAAAAATACTGGAAAAATGCACATGGGAAAGAGAAGCGATAAGACCTCTGAAATAATTATATCTCCTCATAAGCCATCAAAAAAAAATAGCTCACATAGATCATGAAAGGCATATAAAAGCTCATAATTCTCAAAAATTTTATGAATGATAGCCAGATGAATAGCAATGATAAATTCAGAGGACTGAAAAAGCTTAAGTAGAAAATAAAAATATGATGACAATAAATCTGATCTTTTAGGATGGAAATGAGTGGGTTAGGCAATAATCTAACAAGATTATATAACTTATCATCTAGTAAGGGACATGTGGCCTAGAGTTTACATATAAAACACACTAAGATGGAACTTATTGGAAACAAAAAAGTAACCAATTGCTCAATGTGTGTGTTTTATATACTTACTTATTGTTGAGTTTTTACAGTCAGCCTGTAATGCTTTAAAAAATTTTAACATGATATTCCTATGTTTGAAATAAAGGAAAAGATAGAAGATCCAGCATAATTAATTAGACCTTGCCAGGTCTAAATAATAAAGAAAAAACTGAAAATGATATTTTTAAAGTTTTTTAAACAGTATAGTAAGTGAAAATAAATATAAGATCTTCCACTGTGAAAAGCATTTTTCTATGAGTAGGTGACAGCATAGCAAAGTTACCCAATCACTCATTTTAAGAAACATCAGCTACACCAAGAAATTCATTAAATCAAACAGCACATTATCATTCTTTCCAAAGCTAACTCAACAGAGCTCCTAGAGAAATACAGACATCCCATACTCTTAGCAGGAAATTATAATTATAATATAATATAATGACGAATTCTATGGTCAGTTTCTTTCTCCACGTTTTCAAGAGCACTAATGTTCCTTATTGAGAGATTTTAGCCACCTCTTCCATAATTTGTAGGTGCTGGGTAAATGTTTGTTAAACGTCCTGAAGATGCTGGTCAAATTAAGAGGAATCAGTGACGAAGTTAGTTTAACAGCTTTGGCTTAATAGTACAGATTTGAGGGGAGCAAAAACTAGATCCTGAGAAAAGCTATGATTTGTTTCAAACATTATTTATAGAGCACTACACTATTCTGGAAATCCAAAGTCTCAATTTTTACATTAAAAAGTTGGGATTACTTTTTCAGAACAACTGGAGATCTGCTGGTCATTTTACATAAGTTTTTACATAAGTTTTACAAACTCTCTAACAAAGTAGAGCTTAAGACGGAGGGAGGGTGTATATTCAAGGTTATATAAGAACATAAAAAGAGATTATATACAATATAAATAAAGATTCCCTGAGAGGTAGTAGGTGCCATGCAATTTATTACTGAATAGGCATTACCCCCAGTATTACATGTGCAGAAGGTAAGAGGTGTTGCTTAGTGTTGTTACACAGCAAACAGGGTAGCAGAGATTACTTTCAAGTCCTGACCCTAAACTCTGGGTCCAGTGATGTCCATACTACACCCTAGCTGCATCCATTTTGCTCAGGAATATAGCCGTTCGGCAACAGGGCCATCTAAAAGCAGCATCAACATCGATGTAAGGCCAGATGAAAGCGTGTTGCTGCGTAGCTGAGTCAAAGAGTATAAAGTCTGGATCCATGCTAAATAGACCAACAGACACTTTCACTACGTTCTTTTCTGATACTGCAATTACTTTTGCTGCTGCTATAATACTTTGTAAAAGCCAGTCATTACTACCACATGTGAAGGTCAACTAGAAATAACTCTTCCACTGAGACTCAATGGCTCCTCAACAGGCAGCTCTACAGGCAGGGCTACATACAGGTCTTTGGTCTAAAATATTTTACCTCCTACTATCTAAAGTGACAATGTGGATATTGCAGTAAAAAGCATACTATTAGTCTTTTAACTTGTCAGGAGTTAATGTTATAATATTTTTGCAGTTATAAAAGCAGGAGCATCTCATGCGTTATAGAGACATAAGTGGACCAAAGACTACAATAGATTCCATTTTTCAATCATAAATCAGAAATATGAATAAACTAATATTTTTATTACTTATATGTCATAGAAAAATAAAATTATAGACGAAAATAAGAAGATATACTCTAGTTATTTATAACTGTCAGAGGGCGTATAAGGGAACTAGATACAATCCATGAAAGGCTCAGTCAACACCTTGAATCATACTAAGCAGCACGGTTTAGTAGATGTTGAAGAGAGTTCTACTGAACTATTCTGTAAACAGTCTGCCCACTTTTCCCTGCCTATCTCTAGCAATCAGTGATACAGACAAAAAAAGTATTTTTTAGCAACAGAAGCTCAAACTTATTTTGAGTACTCTCTTTGATAAATGAAAAAAATTACACAGTAAAGCAGGTAGAAATTATGTCTATGCTAACACAAACCCTGTAGAAATATCTGGCTACTAACTACCTAGTGAAAAGCACCCTAAGAAGCACAGATGGAAGTGAGTCGCTCTACCAGTAAGTTTAAAAATAAGGGCTCTAAAAGAACAGTGGAGAAGAAATTAAAAAAAAAGAGAAGGAGGGAAGGAGGGAGGGAGAAGGGAGGAAGAGAAGAAAGGGGGGGAGGGAGGAAAGGGAGAGAACAGAAGGGGATGGAGGGACAGAGGGAAATAATGAGAAAACGAGCTGAAGATAGGAAAATAAAGATACTGAAAAAGTTATCAAGATGGGAAGAGTGGCTAAAAGGCAAAAGAAGGTAATACAATTTATAACTTTCAAAATAAGGATACTCCAAAGGAATATAGCCTAAGATTTTGCAGCTCTCTCAACATTTCGACACTATGACTTAATGAAATAGTCCTAAACAGCAGGACAAAGAAATACAAAAAGAATCTTATGGCTCATAGGTGGGGTGATTATCTCTTCTATAGCCTCCAAAAATTAGATTTACTGAAAATAAACCAAACTCCCTCAGACCCACCAAGAACAAATATCTTGTCATTCTTTCATGAGATGGAATTTTGTGTTTTCTAACTAGCAGGAAAATTAATCCTAAGACAAATACAAATACCAAAGCTAAAATTAAAAAATAGATGGCTCATTAAGTACGAGCTCATAGACTTAACTGAAGGACTGGCTGAAGACTTAAGGGAGAAGCAGGGAGCTGGTACAATACTGCGTAAGAACTTCTTAGATATTTTACTTCCCCAGGGTGCCTTGGTTTCAAAATGTTAACATATTCACTCCTTAATCTGACTTTATCAAGCCAAAGTACTCTTAAATTCTTTTTCCCTAAAGTAATAATGAATTCAGAAAGGAGAATAAGTGAGAAACCAAAGTGGATAACCATATGTTTTGGTACAACTAAATTTGTAATTAGTTGGAAAAAAAAGTATTACACTTACTCATACCACTGTTTATTGTGTTTTCGGTAAAGCAACGTATCCAAGGCAACAGCATTGACATCCAGAGCTCCTGGGGAAGGCCACTGGTTGGTGAGGTGGGCAGTTAACTCTTGTCTTGATCTTAAATCATTATTCTTTAGCACAGTCCTGTGAATATTAAGATGGTGAGTGCTTTTGTCTTCACTGTTCTGCAATGGCAGAGGAACCTAATGGTATCAGTCCGGCCCCCAAAATTCATCTTTTTAAGATGGTATGTTAACAGATTGTCAACAGAGCTATAGGAAAGCTAGCTGGGACTACTCATGTCTCCTACAACATGTGTTTTTCATTCTTTCTCTAAAGGCTAAATCACTAACGTGTGAAATTCAGACTTCCTAACTTTTCCACAAAGATATTACTAAAGGACTAAAGCTGCATTTTACACCTTACCTAAAAAATTATAGTATCTTAAAGTCATAGATTATCAGATTCCAGTTAAAATAAGAAAAGATTCCAGGTGTATAATTTGAGCATCAAAATTCACACTCAATTTAAGTCAGTAAACAAAAAACAAAATGAATAAAACTAAATGCAGAAAAATACAAAATAAAAAATCCATAAGGTTTCTGTAATTTTTTGTTAGAAGTGACTACCAATAAATCTTTATGAAAATTATTAAATCAATGATAACTGCACTGAACAATATAACCCACTGGAAATATTTCAACTACAGAATGAAACCATTGCAGGGGCGCCTGGGTGGCACAGCGGTTAAGCGTCTGCCTTCGGCTCAGGGCGTGATCCCGGCGTTATGGGATAGAGCCCCACATCAGGCTCCTCCGCTATGAGCCTGCTTCTTCCTCTCCCACTCCCTGCTGTGTTCCCTCTCTCGCTGGCTGTCTCTACCTCTGTCAAATAAATAAAATCTTAAAAAAAAAAAAAAAGGAATGAAACCATTGCAACAGCTCATGGTTTACTCTCGTTTTTGTAGAACCACTACTCATTAATAACAACTTGCAAAAAAGCTAACTTTTGGCCAAAATATAAACCTCACAAACCAATTAATCACTGTCACAAGACTAAGTCAACATTTGAACTGGTGGTTAAATATAATTTAAAAGCATAATTCTGTTCGCAAAGGTCCTATTCTACCTCTAAAAGGCTTCAAAATACCACGTAGGCAAACTGCCTTGTCTCATGGGAGTCCGTGACTTTGGCGTAGCAAAATCTGAGCCATCAGCTCAGAAGCAGGGAAGTAATATGTGCCTGCCACTAACTGTCAGAAACAATCGTCCTGTTGTGGTGGCAGTCAGTGGTGTGTCGGCAAGACCATCCTGCGCCAAAGAAAATGAACCCGCACAGCACCTCTAGCTGTAAACTGTGATTCAAATGGAAAAACCCCATTTATATGTCTCTACCAGCCTACCTATGAATATTTCTGATTTTACACAGTATCTGTGTACATTTAAAAATATTTGCTCCATCTATGTCCACAAAGAAACATTATTTGATGTAAATACTAGATTCTCAGAATGGAATACTAAAAAAGTAAAACAGGCCCAAGTCTGTGAGAAGCTATCACAGTAAGATATACTTGTAGGCTACCTGTAACAATTTCATTTCACTGGAAAAAGGATGAAAATTTTAAAAAGGACTTTTTAAGTACTTTAACATGGGTTTTTATGAAAACAGTAAAGATTTTACAAAAACTTCAAGACTGCCAGAAAAATCATGTTAAGCAGAAATGGGGAATACTGGCCAGAGAATCTATTAAAACAAGCCACCATTATTTTGGCTTCTCTTATTAGACTTTTCTCTTTCACATATTCACTCTCTCTAGGGTCTCCAGTGAATGTCACTGGAAAACTCAACTTCAATGTCATCACTGGTTTACAGGAAATATTCAGAGCAGAATGCAAGAAAGGCAAATGTGTACCTGTGAGGAAATGACGTTGGGAAAATTCAGTTAATGTAAGTAATTGAACAATCTCCGATTTAGAATATATTCTTTCTGGAAAGTGGAAAGTTTTACACTGCATAAAATGAAAAAAGGAACAGAGTTTCATAAAAGTTTTTACACATTACTTATCCATGGAAAAGTTTTGCCTAATGACAACTTATCATATTGTCTTTAGACTTCTGTGTTTAGAAATCCCAATGACATCGTTTTCTATGGGCAGCTGCCCAGTCCTTTGAAACAGGAGAGAGAGATTGCAGGGTACTGGATAGGCTTAGCTTTCATCCATGCTGCATCTGCTTTCCACCTTCTGTGACAAATGTGGAGACAGACAATGCTGGCTCTTGCCTTGCCACTAGGAAAGGGAAAGGGAAAGTTTCCTGGAGAACCCTTGTGTAAGGCCCTTTCTCTCACTACTCAAGTACACTAAGGGGCAGGCAAGTAGATTAAAGCACGTTGAAAACCCCACCCCTGAATTCTGAATCTTGACTCTGCCTATTTGGATAATGAAGAGGCAAAGCGGTTTATTCATTCTAGCAGTGGGCCCTGACCAAAATGTACCAGCAAAGAGACAGACCTGAAGTTCCTACTTGCTAACCCTCAAAGTAGCTCAGCCTACCTCTCTCCAAGCCTACTTTCCCAGTCTTTCTCTCCATTCCTGTTGTTGCTATCAATCTAATGAATTCCATTTATGCTTAAGAGTTCACTGTGCTTTCTTACAATCAAAGAGTCTTATTACTCACTGAGAACAAGCAAAACATACCTAGTTAACTTCAAGACCTACACAAAGGTAATCTAAATGAGGTTAATATGAAAAATGAGGATATTTTTCTCATTGGCCTAACTTAAAAATTGGTTCATCTTAAATTATTCAACAATTACTGTTATTTCCTAGTGTGAAATCAGTGGCAATTTAAGGTAAAATTATGTGATATTTAGCATTTAACTTTAATTAAAAACTCTAGCCAATGTTAACACTAATAAGCTAATCTAAAAATTAAATCATTCTATATGAGATAGATTCTACTTGTCACTTCTATTTATGATACAAGTCTCTCGTTAACAACTGAGCATCTCTAATTAAGGTAATAAATCTACAGAAAGATACAATAAAGGAAAATTATTTATTACAAAAGTAGCAGTAACATATTTATCACAGCTAATTTTAAGAACTTTCCTATGGTATCTACCCTTAAATTGCTAGATAGATAATTTCTCTTCAGATTTTCAATAGTAATTACACAAGAAGTTGGCCACATAAATTCTAATTCAATCCCCCCATGGCTTTACTGAGGTATAATTAGCAATTAAAAACCATATACATCTAGGGGGCGCCTGGGTGGCTCAGTCGTTGGGCGTCTGCCTTCAGCTCAGGGCGTGGTCCCGGCGTTATGGGATCGAGCCCCACATCAGGCTCCTCCGCTGTGAGCCTGCTTCTTCCTCTCCCACTCCCCCTGCTTGTGTTCCCTCTCTTGCTGGCTGTCTCTATCTCTGTTGAATAAATAAATAAATAAAATCTTAAAAAAAAAAAAGTATACATCTAAAGTGTACAACTTGATTGATAGACATAGACAACCTAATCACCACATTCAAGCTAGTTAACATATCCATCACCGCACAGTTACTTCTGTGTCATGAGAACACATAAGATGCACCCTCTTAGAACACTTCAAGTCTACAATACAGTATTAAGTACAGTCATGTTGCTGTACATTAGATCTCCATAACTTATTCATCTTGCGTAACTGAAACTTTGTACTTTTTGAGCAGCATCTCACTTCCCCCTCTCTCTAGGCCCAAACTGGTATAGCCATTCTACTCTCTGCTTCTATGAATCTGACTATTTTAGATTCCACATATAAGTGAGATCATGCACTGTTTTTCTGCATCTGGTTTATTTCACTTAGCAAATTTTCCTCAAGTTTCATCCATGTAGTTTCAAATGGCAGGATTTCCTTCTTTTTTAAGGTGGAATAATACTCTATTGTGTGCATGAGTGGGTCTTCATGTATCACATTTTCTTTATCCATTCATCCATTCATCCATGAGGTTGCTTCCACCTCCTGGCTATTGTAAATAATACTGAAATCAACATAAAGAGTGCAGGTATCTTTTTGAAATTATGAGTTTATTTCCTTTGGATAAATACCTAGAAGTGGGATTGCTTGAACATAAGATAGTTCTATTTTTAATATTTTGAGGAACCTCCTTACTGTTTTCCAAAGTGGCTGTATCGATCTACAGTGCTACCAAAAGTGCATGAGTGTTCCCTTCTTTCCACATCCTCAGCAACAGTTGTCATCTACCATCTATCTGGTAATAGGCATTCTAAGTGAGAAGATATTTCACTGTGACTGTGATTTGCATTTCCCTGACGATTAGTGAAGTTGAGCATCTTTTCATTGGTCTTGGTCATTTCTATGTCTTCTCTGGAGAAATGTCTAAGTCATTTGCCCATTTTTAAATTGAGTTAGTTTTTTGTTATTGAGTTGTGTGAGTTCCTTATGGATTTTGAATATTAACTCCTTATCAGACAGATGTTACAAATATTTTCTTCCATTCTGCAGGTTGTCATTTTACTCTATTGAATGTTTGCTGAGCAGAATCTTTTTAGTTTGATTCAATCTATTTTTCTATTTTTGGTTTGATTGTCTATGATATTGGCATCATAGCCAAAAATAACATTGCCCATAGTAATGGTTATTTCCCTGTTTTCTTCTAGTGGTTTTACAGTTTCAGGTCTTAGATTTAAATCTTCAATCTATTTTGAATTGATTTTTGTAAATGGTAAGAAAGGAGTCTAATCTCATTCTTATGTATGTGGATATTCAGTTTTCCCAACACCGTTTATCAAAGAGACTCTCCTGTTCCGATTGTGTGTTCTTGGTAACCTTGTCAAAGTTATCAGTTGACTTGGAGATGTGTGGATTTACTTGGGGGCCCACTATTCCATTCCAATGGTCTATATGTCTGTTTCAGTGCCAGTACCATACTGTTTCGATTATTATAAATCTAAAATATGTTTTGGAATCAAGAAACGTGATGTCTTCAGCTTTATTCTTCTAAAAACTGCTTTGGCTATGTGGGGTTTAAAATATGAATTTTAGGAATCAACCTGAGACGCAGGAAGATACATCTGGATCTCTACAAATGAACATCTCCAGCGCTGAGTATTGAGGTACGAAGCGGGGAGCCATGAAACCGCGCACAGATATCGGAAGATAAATGGAAGGGGGAGAGAGACGCCGCATTCGGGTGCCAGGAAGCAGTAGCCACCTGCGCGGGGAGCGGACGGACTTGCAGACTGGCACCCGCAAGAGAGCAGACTAAGACCATGAGCCAGGGAATGCGTGCGACCAGACTGAAACAGAGCTCCGGTGCACGCACTGGAACCAGACTGTGACCAGGAGCTCCGGAGCGTGCAGGGGCGGCTGGTGGCTGGCAGCTGGCGGTGTTAGAAACACAAAGGACAGAGATGCGTGGGCCTTGGAAGAGAGGGCTGGGACGCCAGCTGTGGTGTGCACATCCCGGGACGCTGCAGGGTTGAGCAGCACCAACAGAAACAGAGTTAAAGTGGCCAGAACATCAGTGGAAAACGGTCTGCGATCCCTCTGTTCTGAGACAGAGGTTGAGATTCGGCTACTGCTGCTCTGACTCTCAGAAGAGGCACAGCAAACCGCCAGGGAAAGCTGCCAGAGAACAAAAGGCTGGAAATACCGGCTCACAGCATGCCCATCTCCATCCCCCCTCGCAGGGGACACGGAGACTCCACACAAACAGGGTTGCCTGAGTATCAGCGCGGCAGGCCCCTGCCCCAGAATGCAGGCTGAAAAATCAAGAAGCCCACATCCCTAAGGTCCCTATAAAGCAAGGGTGCACTACCTAGGTCCTGGTCAATAATTTGGGCTCTGGACAACCCCACAACCTCTCCTCATCAGAATGACGAGAAGGAGAAATCCCCCCCAGCAAAGAAAAGACAATGAGTCTGTGGCCTCTGCCACAGAACTAATGGATATGGACATAACCAAATTAACAGAAATGGAGTTCAGAGTAACAATGGTCAAAATGATGTGTAGACTCGAAAAAATTATTAACGAAAACGTTAATGAGAATATAGAATCTCTAAGGGCGGAAATGAGAGCGAATCTGGCATAAATTAAAAATTCTATGAACCAAATGCAGTCAAAACTAGAGGCTCTGATGGCCAGGGTGAATGAGGCAGAAGAATGTATTGGCAAATTGGAGGATGGGTTAGTAGAAGAGAAAGCTAAAATAGAATCTTGGCTCAAAAAAATCCAATCTCAAGAATGTAGGTTACGGGAGATTACTGACTCAATGAAACGTTCCAATGTCAGAATCATTGGCATCCGCGAGGGGGTGGAGAAAAACAGAGGTCTAGAAGAGATATTTGAACAAATTATAGCTGAAAACTTCCCTAATCTAGCAAAGGAAACAAGCATTCGTGTCCAAGAGGCAGAGAGGACCCCTCCCAAGCTCAACCACAACAAACCTATGCCACGTCACGTCATAGTGCATTTCGCAAATATTAGATCCAAGGATAGAGTATTGAAAGCGGCCAGGGCAAAGAAATTTCTCACGTACCAAGACAAAGGTATCAGAATTACGTCAGACCTGTCTACACAGACCTAGAATGAGAGAAAGGGTTGGCGGGGGGCATTTTTAAAGCTCTTTCAGGGAAAAACGTGCAGCCAAGGATCCTTTATCCAGCAAGGCTGTCATTCAGAATTGATGGGAAAGATAAAGACCTTCCAGAATCGCCAGTCATTGACCAATTTCGTAACCACGAAACCAGCCCTACAGGAGATATTAAGGGGGGGTTCTATAAAAGTAAAAAGGCCCCGAGAGTGATACAGAACAGAAAGTTACAATCTATAGAACGAAAGACTTTACAGGCAACATGGCATCATTAAAATCATATCTCTCAATAATCAGTCTCAATGTAAATGGCCTAAATGCTCCCATAAAGCGCCACGGGGTTGCAGATTGGATAAAAAGACATGACCCATCCATATACTGTCTATAAGAGACTCAGTTTGAACCTAAAGATACATTCATACTGAAAGTAAAGGGATGGAATACCATCTTTCACGCCAATGGTCCTCAAAAGAAAGCTGGGGTAGCAATTCTCATATCAGACAGATTGGATTTTAAACTAAAGACTATAGTTAGAGACACAGAAGGGCACTATATTATTCTTAAAGGATGTATCCAACAAGTGGATATGACAATTATAAATATATATGCCCCCAACAGGGGAGCAGCAAGATACACAAGCGAACTCTTAAGCAGAATAAAGAGACATATAGATAAAAATACATTAATAGTAGGGGACCTCAACACTCCACTATCAGAAATAGACAGAGCACCAGAGCAGAAAACCAGCAAAGAAACAAGGGCTTTGAATGCCATACTCGATGAGTTGGACCTCATAGATATATATAGAACACTACACCCCAGAACCAAAGAATACTCATTCTATTCTAATGCCCATGGAACATTCTCAAGAATAGCGAATGGTCACAAAACAGGTCTCAACCAATACCAAAAGACTGAAATTGTTCCCTGCATATTCTCAGACCACAACGCTTTGAAATTGGAACTCAACCACAAGGAAAAATTTGGAAGAAACTCAAACACTTGGAGACTAAGAACCATCCTGCTCAAGAATGATTCGATAAACGAGGAAATCAAAAATGAATTTAAACAATTTATGGAGACCAACGAGAATGAAAACACAATGGTCCAAAACCTATGGGATACAGCAAAGGCAGTCCTAAGGGGAAAATACATAGCCATCCAAGCCTCACTCAAAAGAATAGAAAAATCTAAAATGCAGTTTTTATATTCTCACCTCAAGAAGCTGGAACACCAACAGAGGAACAGGCCTAATCCATGCACGAGAAAGCAGTTGATCAAGATTAGAGCAGAAATCAATGAATTAGAAACCAGGAACACAACAGAGCAGATCAACAGAACTAGAAGCTGGTTCTTTGAAAAAGTAAATAAAATTGACAAACCGCTGGCAAGACTTATCCAAAAGAATAGAGAAAGGACCCAAATTAATAAAATTATGAATGAAAAGGGAGAGGTCACGACCAACACCAATGAAATTGGAAGGATTATTAGAAACTTTTATTAACAGCTTTATGCCAATAAATTAAGCAATCTGGAAGAGATGGAGGCCTTCCTGGAAACCTATAAACTACCAAGACTGAAACAGGAAGAAATTGATTTTTTAAACAGGCCAATTAATTATGAAGATATTGAAACAGTGATAAAATACCTTCCAAAAAATAGAACACCAGGACTGGACGGCTTTCCCGGGGAATTCTACCAAACATTCAAGGAAGAAATAATACCTATTCTCCTAAAGCTATTTCAAAAAATAGAAACAGAAGGAAAGCTACCAAACTCATTCTATGAGGCCAATATTACCTTGATCCCCAAACCAGGCAAAGACCCCATCAAAAAGGAGAATTACAGACCGATTTCCCTAATGAATATGGATGCCAAAATCCTCAACAAGATCCTGGCTAATAGAATCCAACAGTACATTAAAAGGATTATCCATCATGACCAAGTGGGATTCATCCCTGGGATGCAAGGGTGGTTCAACATTCGCAAATCGATCGGTGTCTTAGATTTTACCCGGAAGGAAAAAGCCAAAAATCATATGATTCTCTCAACAGATGCAGATAAAGCATTTGACAAAATACAGCATCCTTTCCTGATTAAAACCCTTCAGAGTGTAGGGATACAGGGTACATTCCTCAATCTCATAAAAACCATCTATGAAAAGCCTACAGCAAATATCATTCTCAATGGGGAAAAGCTGAAAGCCTTTCCCTTAAGATCAGGAACACCACAAGGATGTCCACTTTCGCCATTATTATTCAACATAGTACTAGAAGTCCTTGCAACAGCAATCAGGCAACAAAAAGGGATAAAAGGTATCCAAATCCGCAAAGAAGAAGTCTCTCTTTGCAGATGACATGATACTCTATAGGAAAACCCAAAAGAATCCACTCCCAAACTATTAGAAGTTATAGAGCAATTCAGTAATGTGGCAGGATACAAAATCAATGCTCAGAAATCAGTTGCATTTCTACACATGAATAATGAGACAGAAGAAAGAGAAATTAGGGAATCCATCCCATTTATAATAGCACCAAAAACCATATGTTACCTTGGAATTAACTTAACCAGAGATGTAAAGGATCTATATTCTAGAAACTACAAATCACTCCTGAAAGACATTGAAGAAGACACAAAAAGATGGAAAAATATTCCATGCTCATGGATCGGAAGAATTAACATAGTTAAAATGTCCATGCTACCCAGAGCAATCTACACTTTCAATGCTATCCCGATCAAAATACCAATGACATTTTTCAAAGAACTGGAAGAAATAGTCCTTAAATTTGTATGGAACCAGAAAAGGCCACGAATCGCCAAGGAATTGTTGAAAAGGAAAAACAAAGCTGGGGGCATCACAATGCCGGATTTCAAGTTGTACTACAAAGCTGTGATCACAAAGACAGCATGGTACTGGCACAAAAACAGACACATAGACCAATGGAACAGAATAGAGAACCCAGAAATGGACCCTCGGCTCTTTGGTCAACTAATCTTTGATAAAGCAGGAAAAAACATC
The DNA here is from genome assembly GCF_023065955.2 of Ursus arctos. Lineage (NCBI taxonomy): Eukaryota > Metazoa > Chordata > Mammalia > Carnivora > Ursidae > Ursus > Ursus arctos. The sequence goes on along the minus strand of NW_026622985.1, from coordinate 29,515,458 downwards.
CAGTGGAAAAAAGACAGTCTCTTCAATAAATGGTGCTGGGAAAATTGGACAGCTACATGCAAAAGAATGAAACCTGACCACTCTCTCACACCATACACAAAGATAAACTCCAAATGGACGAAAGACCTCGATGTGAGACAGGAATCCATCAAAATCCTAGAGGAGAACATAGACGGCAACCTCTACAACATCGGCCACAGCAACTTTTTCATGACACATCTCCAAAGGCAAGAGAAACAAAAGATAAAATGAACTTGTGGGACTTCATCAAGATAAAAAGCTTCTGCACAGCCAGAGAAACAGTGAAAAAAACTAAAAGGCAGCCCACGGAATGGGAGAATATATTTGCAAATGACACTACAGATAAAAGACTGCTATCCAAGATCTACAAAGAACTTCTCAAACTCAATATGCAAGAAACAAATAAACAAATCATAAAATGGGCAGAAGATATGAACAGACACTTTTCCAATGAAGACATACAAACGGCTAACAGACACATGAAAAAATGTTAAAAATCACTAGCCATCAGGGAAATTCAAATCAAAACCACAAAGATACCACCTTACGCCAGTTAGAATGGCAAAAATTGACAAGGCAAGAGACAACAATTGTTGGAGAGGATGTGGAGAAAGGGGATCCCTCCTACATTGTTGGTGGGAATGCAAGTTGGTACAGCCACTCTGGAAAACAGTGTGGAGGTCCCTTAAAAAGTTAAAAATTGAGCTACCCTATGACCCAGCCATTGCACTACTGGGTATTTACCCCAAAGATACCGACATAGTGAAGAGAAGGGCCATATGCACCCCAATGTTCATAGCAGCTTTGTCCACAATAGCTAAGTCGTGGAAGGAGCCGAGATGCCCTTCAACAGATGAATGGATGAAGAAGTTGTGGTCCAGGGGCGCCTGGGTGGCACAGCGGTTGGGCGTCTGCCTTCGGCTCAGGGCGTGATCCTGGCATTATGGGATCGAGCCCCACATCAGGTTCCTCCGCTGTGAGCCTGCTTCTTCCTCTCCCACCCCCCGTGCTTGTGTTCCCTCTCTCGCTGGCTGTCTCTCTGTCAAACAAATAAATAAATAAAATCTTAAAAAAAAAAAAAAAAAGAAGTTGTGGTCCATATATACAATGGAATATTACGCAGCTATCAAAAAGAATGATTTCTCAACATTTGCTGCAACATGGACAGCACTGGAGGAGATAATGCTAAGTGAAATAAGTCAAGCAGAGAAAGACAATTATCATATGATTTCTCTCATCTATGGAACATAAGAACTAGGAAGATCAGTAGGAGAAGAAAGGGATAAAGAAGGGGGGGTAATCAGAAGGGGGAATGAAGCATGAGAGACTATGGACTCTGAGAAACAAACTGAGGGCTTCACAGGGGAAGGGGGTGGGGGAATGGGATAGGCTGGTGATGGGTAGTAAGGAGGGCACGTATTGCATGGTGCACTGGGTGTTATACGCAACTAACGAATCATCGAACTTTACATCAAAAACCAGGGATGTACTGTATGGTGACTAACATAATATAATAAAAAAACATTAAAAAAATAAAATGAATTTTAGGACTGCTTTTTCTATTCCTGTGAAAAATGACATTGGAATTTTGACAGGTATTGTGTTGAATCTGTATATAACTTTGGGTGCTATGTACATTTTAAAAATATTAATTCTTCTAATCTACGGACACAGGGCATCTTTTTTTAAAAAGATTTTATTTATTTGAGAGAGAGAGAAAGAAGCACAAGCAGTAGGGAGGGGACAGTGGCAGAGGGAGAGGGAGAAGCAGGCTCCCCACTGAGCAGGGTGCCCAACGTGGAGCTTGATCCCAGGACCCTGAGATGATGAATTGAACTGAAGGCAAATGCTAAACCAACTGAGCCACTCAGGCACCTCAGGATATCTTTTTAAAAATATTTCATTTTTTTTTGAGAGAGAGAGAACATGCACACAGGGGGCGGAGGGGCAGAAGGAGACAGAGAGAGAATCCTAAGCAGGCTCCGTGCTCAGCACAGAGCCAGACATGGGGCTCGAGCTCATGATCCTGAGATCATGACCTGAGCTAAAATCAAGAGTCAGACGTTTAACCAACTGAACCATCCAGGTGACCCAGGGTATCTTTTTACTCATCTGTGTCTTAATTTCCTTTGTCAATGTTTTAAAATTTTCAGTGTACAAATCTTTCACCTCTTTGGTTAAATTTATTCCTAAGTATTTTATTCTTGTTGCTATTGTGAATAGGATTTTTAAAAAATTTCCTTTCCAGATATTATTTAATATACAGATTTTACACACACACACACACACAAACACACACACACACACACACACACACACACATCTTCCTGTTGAACTCTTTTATCATAATATGATGACCTTCTTTGCCTCTAGAGAGAATTTTAGACTCAAAGTCCATTTTGTCCAAGTACAGACACCCTGCTTTCTTTTGGTTACCATTTGCATAAAATATCTTTTTCTGTCCCTTCACTTTCACCCTATGTATGTCTTTAAGTCTGTAATGGGTGTTTGTTAACAGTGCATCACTGGATCTTATTTTTTTAGTCCGCCCAGTCTCTCTCTGATTGGTGAGTTTAATACTTACTATTGTCATTTTGTTAATTGCATTTGTCTGTCTTTTGCAGTGTTGTCCCTCTCTTCCATTCTCGCTGTCTTCCTTTGTTATTTGATGATTTTATTGTAGTGATCTATTTCCATTCTTTTTATCTTCTGTGTTTGTACTATAGGTTTATTTTCTGTGGTTAGTTTGAGTCTTGAATAAAATTGCATGTAGTTATAACTTCCTCTTCTAAGTTGATAACTTCAGATGCATGCAAAAAAACACTCCTTGTAAATCACTTGAAGATTGCTTTACTATTTTTAAGTACATATGCCCAAATTCAGTTTTAATCAAAAATTAAATTAAATCTACAAAATATTTCACAGACAGCATTTTCATGAAAAGTAAAAAAAACAGTTTTACAACTAATACCAAGTAAATGTATTAAGTGGGTCATGGAAGACACACTTAAAATGTGTAAAGAATCAATAATCTAAAAGTACCTGTGATTATCATATTTTTTCATATTCTCAAAAGAGGAAGTCCAGAAAGTACAACTTAAATTCTCCTCTTATATTTTACTGTTCCCAATTATTGGCTTCTAGATCCCAGAAGAATCTTTGTCTTGCTTACATAAAGTTATTTTACTTGACATTTTAGTGAAAACATGTGAAAGTAAAGTTTGAATTTTTTTTTTGCGTTAACTATGTTGAAATACGCATCAGTAGTAATTTATCTATTGACCATTTCATGAGCCCTCTGAATATACCCTCAACTGTCTGACCAAGCATATCTTTGATGGATATACATAAATTCAAAATACCTTGGATTTATAAACACAAAATCTCTCTATGAAACAGGGAGCCCAGCTCTCCTGCAAAATAGTTTGAAACAAAACAGGATAGCTTTCAGTTAAAGTTCAAGGAGTTGTTTCATTTTTCAAAGGAAAATACCTCAGTATTAAGCCCTCCTGGGCATGACAGAAATATTTGATGAACACAATTTATTCTGTAGTACCTAGCCAAAGCCTGAAAAGTTCCTACACTTCCTAAGTATGTAATTTGCACTATATATAAGTATGTAATTTACCAAAACACATTATTTTTCTTAACTTAAGTAGGTACAATATAACATAATACGACTCTGGATTGACTACAAACACCTCAACACCACTTCATGCAAATCCTCTGTGCCTTCCCAGGAGGAAATTTGCTTCTCAATATTTTTAAAGAAAAAACAAATCTAGTATAAATGCATTGTTGTTTACTGTCTCTTTTTAAAATAGCATTCCACATCTACATTGCTCATTAAGTAATTTGCTAAAATTCAGTTTGTGAGGATTTGTCACATGAATATGAAACATCAAGAAGGAGTATATTTAGGTGACTTCTCAGGAAAATGGCCAATAGGCCAATCCTAGGCTCACCATGTCCCATGGATGTACCTCGGTAATACCCACATCAATATAAATTACTCAAAAAATGACACAAAGACTAGAAGAACAGAATCTTCACAGCTAATTGTAGGGAAGAGGTCACAATGAAAACATCAAGAAGGGCAAAGATGTGGTCAGACACCAAACTGACCAGTGAGACTGTCCACGGGAAGGAGTAACACCAAAGCCACAGAGAAGGGAAAGGGGCAGATCCCACACCAGGCATTCTAGGTACAAAGTACCCACACTGGGAAGACTAATCCTCGTAACATCTGGCTTTGAAAACCAGAGGAGTTTTTACAATCAGTAGGCCGTAACACCCAGAACTTTAAAAATCAGTGTTCGGCTCTGCTAGAGCAGGAGGGTGATAGGAAACTGAGGCCCTGCTCTTAAAGAGCCAGCATATCCACACTGAGATATAGCACAGAAGCGGAAGTTTGAAATACACCTGGGATACATGGGAAGGAGATTTATTTACTAATTTATTTACTAGCAGAATGTGTGCTGGTGGAGCAGCGATTTTTAGGAGACTTGTCCAAGGACAAAAAAGCTGATGGGCACCATTTCCCTACCCTGTACCCCAGCCTGGATATGCAGACAACTGCAGAACCAGTGTAAACACTCTCTGTGTAGCTTGCTAATAGTTCCTCCCACCCCTGTGCTCTTCTGTGGATTGGCCCCTCCAAACCCTCTGAGGAGCTCCCCAAAGTGCCTCCAGCAACCTTTCCATAGCAGACCTACTCAAACCTTATTAAAAGTGTGCCCCATCCCACATTGTTCTGCAGACCCACACCATCCAACCTGCCCCAGGCAAGAGTCCATGCAAAGAGGCGCCACAAGTCTAGCATTGTGCAAGCAGCCCTAACAGTGGCCAATACCACTCCAGAAAGACTGCTGCTGTGATGAAAGGCAAATATACCCACACACCAACTCTGCTGAAGTCCCAGCAGTGGGCTGGGGACAGGTACCCAGTCTGACTGCAGGCCTTGCCCACCAATGAAAGTCTCTCAGGGGACAACAAAGAGAGTGACCTGCAGTTTGGTATGATCACAGCTCTGGCAAATGTCTAGTCTGACCCAACTCAAGTCCAAGGCAGTCCCACAGTGGCCCACTAAAAACACAGGGATCAAACACTGTTTGAAACAGGCAAAAAAGAGCCACTGCAGATGACTGAAGGGAAAAGCAGCTCAGTCACATCAGGAGGGGGCATGCAACACATAGGAGCTGCTCCTGAAGCTCCAGGTTCTGGTGAGGAGGGGACACTGCACTGCAGGGAACTATAGGACCTTTTCTTCATAAGGCCACTACTTTCAAGAGTAGGAGTCTTTCCTGACTTTCCTAACACATAGAAACAGATACAGACAGTTAGACAAAATGAGGAGATAGAGGAATATGTCCCAAATGAAAGGGCAGGACAAAATCACAGCAAGAGAGTTAACAAAACAGAGATAAGCAATATGTCTGATAGAGAATTTAAAATAATGGTCATAAACATAATCACTGAACTTGAGAAAAGAGTGGAGGACCTCAGTGAGACCCTCAACAAAGAGACAGAAAATACAATAAAGAACCACATAGAGATGAAGAACTCAATAACTGAAAAATTAAAAATTCACTAAGAGAATAAAGAATAGACTAGAGGAAACAGAAGGATGGATCAGTGACCTGGAGGACAGTGTAATGGATAGCAATCAAGCAGAACAGGATAAAGAAAAAAGAAAAAGAAAAAAATGTGAACAGATTAAGGGAATTCAGTGACACCATAAAGTGTAATAACATCTGCATTATAGGGCTCCCAGAAGAAGAGAAAAAAAGGCAGCAGAAAATGTATTTGAAGAAATAACAGCTGAAAACTTCCCAAATCTGGGGAAGAATACAGAAACCCAGATCCAGGAGGCACAGAGATCCCCCAATGAAATCAACCCAAAGATGTTCACACCAAGGCACATAATAATTAAATGACAAAAAGTAGTGATAAAGAGAAAATCTTAAAAGCAGCAAGAGAAAAGAAAATAGTTACATACAAGGGAAACCCCAAAATGCTACCAGCTGATTTTTCAGCAGAAACTTTGCAGTCTAGAAGACGGTAGCATGATATATTCAAAGTGCTGAAAGGGAAAAATGTGCAGCTGAGAAACGTCTATCCAGCAAGGCTATTATTCAGAATAAAAGGAGATAAAGAGCTTCCCAGACAAACAGAAATTAAAAGAATTCATCACCACTTATCGGCCTTATAAGTAATGTTAAAGGAGATTCTTAGAGTGGAGAGACCATAAATAGGAGCAAGAAAAATAGGAAGCACAAAAGCACTAAAATTAAGTATATCTACAAAAATCAGTCAAGGGATTCATGAAATAAAAGGATGTAAAGTATGACACCATATATGTAAAAATGTGGGGGGCAGGGGAGTAAAACTGTAGTGCTTTTAGAATGGGTTCAAATCAAAGTGACCATCAGCTTCTATACCTAATGCTAACCGCAAATCAAAACTGGCAATAGATATGAAAAAAATACAGAGGAAGGAATTCAAGTATTTCACTAAAGAAAGCCACCAAACCACGAGAAGAGAGCAAGAGAAGAAAGGACCAGAAAAGAACTAAACAAGTAACAAAGTGGCATTTAAGTACATACCTATCAATAATTACTTTGAATGTAACCAGACTAAATGCTCCAATCAAAAGAAATAGGGTGATGGAATGGATTAAAAAGCAAGATCAATCTATATGTTGCCTGCAAGAGACTCATTTCACAGCTAAAGACACATGCAGATTGAAAGTAAAGGGATGGAAAAAGCATCATGCAAATGGAAGATAAATGAAAGCTGAGGTAGCAAGACTTACATTGGACAAAAGAGACAGGTGCCTATGCTGGCTCACTGTGTAGAGCATGCAACTCTTGATCTTAGAGTTGTGAGTTCAAGCCCCATAGTAAGGACAGAGGTTACATTAAAAAAAATTAAATAAATAAATAGGACTTTAAAACAAAGACTGTAACAAGAGACAAAAAAAAAAAAAAAAGACACTACATAATCATAAAGGGAACAATCCAACAAAAAAATATGACTATTGTAAATACTTATGCACACAACAGTGGAGCATCCAAATACATAAAGCAGCTAATAACAAACATAAAAGATGTAACTGATAGTAAAACAGTAACAGTAGGGAACTTTAACACACCACTTACATCAATGAATAGATAATCCAAACAGCAAATCAACAAGAAAACAGTGGCTTTGAATGACACATTGGACCAAATGGATCTAACAGACATATTCAGAAGGTTCCATCCTAAAACAGTAGAATATACATTCGTTTCAAGTGCATGTGGAACATTCTCCAGAATAGATCACATTTTAGGCCACAAAACAAGTCTCAACAAAATCAAAAAGACAAAAGTCATACCACACATTTTTTCTGACCACAACACTGTGAAACTAGAAATCATCCGCAAGAAAAAAATCTGGAAAGAATTGAAATACATGGAAGTTAAATAACAAACTACTAAATAATGAAAGGGCCAACCAAGAAATCAAAGAGGAAATTAAAAAAATACTCAGAGACAAATGAAAATACAATGGTCCAAAATTTTTGAGATACAAATAAAGCTGTTCTAAGAGGGAAGTTTATAGCAATACAGGACTACCTCAAGGAGCAAGATAAATCTCAAATGAACACCCCTAAACTGTTACACCTAAAGGAGCTAGAAAAAGAAAAGCAAACAAAACCCCAAACCAGTAGAAGAAAGGAAATAATAAAGATTAGAGCAGAAATAAAAAAACGATAGAACAAATCAATGAAACCAGGAGCTGGTTCTTTGAAAATATCAACACAATTGAAAAACCTTTAGCTACATACATAAAAAAGAGAGAGAAGAGTCAAACTAAAAAATCAGAAATGAAAGAGGAGGAAAAATACCAATTTTACAGAAGGAGTTGTACAGAAACACGAGCAATTATAAGAGAGGATTATGAAAAATAACATGCCAACAAATTGGACAAACTAGAAGAAATAGATAAATTCCTAGAAACATATAGCCTCCTAAAACTGAATCAGAACTGTGGTCCCCATCACCTATTTCACCCATCCCCTCGCCCACCTCCCCTCTGGTAACCATCAGTTTGTTCTATGTACTTAAGAGTCTGGTTTTTGGTTTGTCTCTTTTTTTCTTTCCTCTTTTGGCATTTTAATTTTTAATAGAGACTCATCTCAGGTAAAAAAAGCATAGTCCCAGTAAAAGATAGTTCAGTGTTTCCAGAAAACTTATTTGCTTCTACTACTTTGGTTAATATTTTATTATACTGATCCACCTCATATGTTTTGTACCCATGTTTCCAATATGTGCTCTTCTCTTAACCTACAAAAGCCTTCCTCTTCTTCCTCTCGCCTGGTCACCTAAAGAGCTCCTGAAAAGCCCTATTCAAACATCAACGTCTTAGGGATGTTTTCCCTGGACCACTATTCCTGTTCTCCTTCTGTAAGTGCACGTACTTTTATTGCTATACATGTATATACATGTTCCTATACACTCATCACATCATTTAGGTATCTGTCAACTTTGAAATCCTCAAGGTTATCTTATTCACATTTATTTTTTACATTTTAAAAAAGATTTATTTATTTTTAGAAAGAGGGGTCAGGGGGGCACATGAGTGGGAGGCAGAGGGAAAGGGAGAGAGAATTCCAAGAGGCTCCATACTGAGCACGGAGCCCCACACAGGGGCTCTATCTTACGACACCAAGATCATGACCCAAGCCAAAACCAAGACTCAGACGCTGAACCAACTGTGCCACTCAGGTGCCCTCTTATTCACATTAAAATTCTCAGTATCTAGCATAGCTCCTACGAGGATGTAGGTACTCAATAAGTGTTTACAAAAATATCATTTCAAAGGTTTACCTTTCTAATATGGAAATCTAATCAATGTGATACTAGTAACTCCACAGAACTCCTGAGCATGGCATATAAAGTCTTCTCTCATCTGGCCACACACACATACATGCTTGCCCTCTATGTCTGAGTAACAAAGAGCAACCATGCAGTTCCCTATATTTGCTGGATTCTTTAATCTCTTTTTGCTTTTGTTGTCTTCTCTGCCCAGGAGGCCCATCTTTTCCCATAGTAGTCTATCAAATGTTAAAACCAGTGTAAGGAATTAGTAGAAGCATCTAGTATAACCTTCTTAAACCTTTCCCAGTTCATTCTCCTTTACAATGAAATCCTTTGTTTCCTACTGTATCCCATACACACCTCTGTCATAGCACTTATGACATCTCATTTCTCTTATTGTTTCTATGTCTGTGGCCTCTGTCAACACTATGAAAACAGGCACTAGAACAGATTTATTTCTGTATTCTTAGCACCAAGCCAAGTACCTAGGACAGAAAAGGGGCTCAATAAATGTCAGCAGAATAAATATTGAACTATAAATCAGCAAATTTTATCATTATCAAAATAAGCTATGGCCTGTTTTTTTTTTTAATCCAAAGGACAACACAGAATCTTAAAGAAAAGGAACTATGAAAAATAATTTAATCTGCAGGGGAAGATAGCAAATACAGAATATATTCTACTTTAAAACTATTAGATTTACATTTCCCTGATGCCAAGTGACATTGAGCATTTTTTCATGTGTCTGTTGGCCATTTGTATATCTTCTTTGGAGAAATGTCTGTTCATGTCTTCTGCCCATTTCTGGACTGGATTATTTGGTTTTGGGGTGTTGAGTTTGATACAGCCACTCTGGAAAACAGTATGGAGTTTCCTCAAGGAGTTAAAAATAGAGCTACCCCTACCCTATGACCCAGCAATTGCACTACTAGGTATTTATTCCAAAGATACAAATGGAGTGATCCAAAGGGGCACCTGCACCCCAGTGTTTATAGCAGCAATGTCCACAATAGCCAAACTGTGTAAATAGCCCAGATGTCCATCAACAGATGAATGGATAAAGAAGATGTGATATGTATGTATGTATGTATGTATGTGTGTATGTATACATACACACACACACACTGGAATATTAGTCAGCCATCAAAAAGAATGAAATCTTACCATTTAAATGGATGTGTATGAAACAGGAGGGTATTATGCTGAGTGAAGTAAGTCAATCAGAGAAAAACAATTATCATATGGTTTTACTCATATGTAAGATATAAGAAAAAGTGCAGAGGATCATAGGGGAAGGGAGGGAAAACTGAATGGGAAGGAATCAGAGAGGGAGACAAAGCATTCTTACCTATTGGAAAGAAACTGAAGGTTGCTGGAGGGGAGGTGAGTAGGGGGATGTGGTAACTGGGTGATGGACATTAAGGAAGGCACGTGAGGAGCACCGGATGTCATATATAAGTGGTGAATAACTGAACTCTATATCTGAAACTAATGATGTACCACTATGTGGTGGCTCACTGAATTTAAATTTTAAAAAAGCTGTTAAAAATTAAATACCAATGCATGTTTCTTGTTTAAAATAACAAAACATTTGGGTAGCTTTAATGTCTAGGGAAGAAATTAAATTGCTCTTAAAAGCATAAGAAATATCACTGTGCTTTGCTAAACATCACAACAAACTTCTAGTCTAGTGGTTCTCTACCCTGACTATATTTCAAATAACTGGGGAAGCATTTAAAAAATTCTGATACCTAGTTTCATCTCAGATCAATGAAATGAGATTCTGTGAGGGTGGGGCAATGCTACTTTTTAATGCTTCCTAAGTGAATCTAATATAAATTATTTTTCTCTTGCAAAATAATAATAAAAATCCTTATCTATCTGGCTACTCCTTTTGGTCTCAGTGAAAGTACCTTCTTCTACTTAATCCTTAAACGTTAGTGTTCTGATTCCTTCCACTTCTATTCTCAAATTCCTAAGATTCCTTATAAATACAGAGCACCCTGGCTTTAAAAATGAGGTTCTATGCTCTTTTTAGCTCTGAATATAACATTCATTATTTTTAAAAAAGAGAAAAAGATACGATTTCCACAGTTTGGTTTTCTTCCTTTCAGAGATTAGGCTCAAGTCTGTTGTTACTTATAAGTTTTGCAAAAGATCTAGAATTCCATAATCTCTGTTTTAATATAGTGGTGCTTAGTCCATTGAAAGCTATTATTTTGTTCATTTGTTCAATCCTTTGGCTTGTATCTCCAAACGTGAGGGTTATCCTCTCTCCCTCACTTTGCTTCTTTCTCACTTACCTCAGAGACTATGCTGATGCCCATGAGGGTACACTTTTGGCAGCTGGATATATAAGGCATATGACCCTTGGCACTTAGGATTTAATATCTGTGATTCCAAGTATTCCTGAGCAACCCCAAAGATATGTGATATGAAGCAATTTTTAATTTGGTAAGGCAACACATTTGAAGCCCATTGCTATGAGCTCAGTTCTGAGAGTGAGTAGCAAAATTCCTACCACCACTGCAGCAAGCAAACCTTTGCTTTATCTTCCACTTAACACTTATTGTCAGATATGCTGTAATTCTTAGGATATACTCCAGTGCCATTTGTGACATGGCATACTGAAAAAATCCTAAGCTATAATCACATGAAAATGAAAGATATAATATATCATGACTATAGGAATGCAGAGTTTTATGCTGATAGACAGAATGGCTGTGCAGAAAGCCTTGAAGGTCAAAGAAAGAGAAAGCCAGCCAACACGAATATAAAGAAGTTTCCCCTAGACAAAGATGGGACAATCTGAGCATCAAAATGAAAAATAAATGTAAGCCAATAGAAGCATACTGAATATAAGAATTTCTGCTAGAATGCAGAAACAAAGTAAAGTGTTCTGCAATATCACACTGCAAATAACTGGCCTTATGGGGAGGATAGAGTTAGGAGCTAACAATTCAAAACCTATTCAACTTTCGAACTAGAACACCAAGAAAAAGTGACAATACTAATTAAATTCCAAACCAAATTTAAAATATAGGTTAAATTCTTACTAAGTAAAGAAATATTACACAATAATTTTACAACAACTTTAACAACAACAACAACAACAACAACAAAGTAAAAGCCATTTGACTGAAAAGAGTGGAGGGAAGGGTTGAGGCTGCTGAGGCTGAGGCTTGCCATGAAAGCAAGGACATAATCCCCAAATACAAAAAGAGCCTCTTCAAGGTGAAGTTCACCTGAATCGGAGGAATGCACGGTGAAAGAGTAATACATACAGTGAGAGAATGCCACCTATTGGTGCGTTGCAGTACTTGCCCATATTGGTGTATTCGGCATTCTGTTGTTTCTCACTGAGAAACATTAACCTCTTAAGAAAAGTCAGCTACGACTCAAGGTGATTTCTTTGCTACGCTGACATCATCCCCTTATCTGTGAATCCTGTATAAGTTAATTCACATTACAGAAGTGATTATATAGCAAGTTCATAGTCTCAAAAATAAAAGAAAGCAAAACAAAGAACAAAATCTTCTTCTCATTGGTTACTAACAAAGGCATCAGCATCTTCTTCTGAAAATTAACAGTATCCTATAAGGACTAATATGATATCCTATAATGACTAATAATATCCTATAAGAACTAGTAATATACTATAGCCCTAACTGGTGAGGGAAAGTTGTGTACAGATTCCAGCCAATGTGCATGGAGGGAAAAGAATTAGGAATCACCATTTTACAAATCATACAGAATCAACAGCTGCAGTAATGCTCATGTTCATTCTTGGTTCAAGCCATTAGATGAAAGGCTGACAGAAACTTTTACAACGGAGAAATAAAGTTGTCACCACCTGAATCCACTGTTCAATGTTAGGGTCGTTAAAAGTGGGACAACCAGTGTGCTTCCCAATATGAAGTCCACAAACACACCGACAAAAAAGTTAAACTCATATTTAACCAGCCTCTCAGGACAGTGGTTCTCAGCCCACTGCACAGCAGAACATCTGGGCAGCTTTTTACACTTTCCTGAGCCCCACCTTTGGCCAATTAAATTAATGTCTCTCAGGTGAGGCTCATTCAGGCATCCTTATTTTTCAAAAAATATTTTTAAAAAGCTCCCTGAGTGCTTCTAATATGCAACCAGAATCAACAAACCACTAATCCAGAGGTAAAAAGATACACTTTACAGGATATGCAGCACAGAGCAGTGAGTCTCAAACTTTAATGTGTCAATTAATCCCTGAGGATCTAGTTAAATGACAGATTCCCATTCAGCAGGTCTAGGGAGGGTGCCAAGAACCCCGAGGAGGCTAAAGCAGCCAGTCCCCTGTGACTAGAGAGGATACACACCAGTGTTGTCCAACAGAAATATAAGAGTGGCATATATAATTTAAAATTTTCTAGTAGCCACAGTAAAAAGAATGCATGACTTTTAATAATGTACTTATTTAGCCCAATCTATCCAAAACATTACCATTTCTATATGTAGTCAATACAGTTTTTAATGCGATATTTTAAATTCTTTATTTCATACCGTCTGATGTGGATTTTACACTTACAGCACATCTCAGTTCACACTACTCACATTTCAAGTGCTCACCAGCCACGTGTCACTAATGGCTAACATCCTGGACAGCACAGTAGAGAAGAACAAATGAAAGAAACCACAAAGAACTAATGCTGGACATTCTATAGGAAAAGTCTGCAAATAGATAATGACAGGACAAGTATAAATGGGGGATACTAAATTAAAGTCTTCAGAGACATAATTATATGTCATGTAGGACTCTGATTCTTAATTCAAAAATGCAACTACAAAAAGGTTGATTTTGTTTTGTTTTTTAAAGACAATTGGGGAAATTTGTTATGGATGAGCACTAGATGATAAAAAGAATGTCCCTAATTTTATCAGCTGAGATTATAAGATTATGTGAGAAAATGTCCACTTTCTTAGAGATGTGAAAAAAGTATGAAGGAATGAAAGGACAGGATTTGCTTCAAAATAGTTCAGCAAAAAAAGAAAAGGAAAATGAAAAAAAAAGAGATAAAGCAAGTGTGACAAACGCTTGTTAACTGTTCAACCAGGTGATGGGTAATCAGGGCTTTAGTATACAAATCTCTTTTTTGTGCACACATGAAAATTCTTTAACAAAAACTTTAAAACATAATAGCATTAGAATTCAAATGCTAATTTTATTTTTAAAAGGTCAACTGCGTGCTAAATGGAAGTAAGTGAACAAAACAATGGTATTTATGTATTAATAATGATATGTGTTATTTACAAATCTTAATTTAAGGAGGCTTCCTTTATGTACTCAGTGTCAACATTTACTAAGTAAAGATGCCAAAAGTGAGCCTCTTTTCTAGTCTGAGTCACTTCTCCGTGAAACACCGTACTGTAGTTCCAACTGTTGCTAGGCCCCTTGCCCAAGTATACTGACATCTGCTCTACCAAACAATCTGCCAGCAGTTTTAATCAAACATCATAACTAAAGGCAATGAAATAACAACCATATTAAACCTGTACTCTTTCTTGTTGTAATATGTAATTTCCCATTATCACTCAAGAAAGTACAATACAATGTAGTTTTACCTAACTATCTGGTATCTGGCTTTTTTCTCTTTCAGATGCATCTTCTTGATTTTTCTGTGTTTATATGGATAACAGAGTGTGCAATATATATTAGCATGATGTTAATATCTTAATAATAATTGTTACCTGCCAAAAAATATACATGATCAGGAATTATCATAATTTGTCCATTATTAACAGGTCCAGGATGACATCATTGCACTCTCTTGTTACGATCTATACCACTCACCCTAAACCTGGTGAAGCAGGGTGCTACAGCTTCACTGACTTGCGGTTTGCAGGCCCACAGACCACACCGTCACTACTCCCCAGGAACTACACAAACGTGGCTGTTGAACTATAACAACGAATGATTCTTTACTTCTGTTAGCTAGACTCTTCAGTTCCTTCACGAGGGAGTCTTCTAGGACATGCTACTATTCCTATAGCTTTTCACACCATAAATAGAAAAACTGCATCAGCTAACTAGCAAAAACTCCTTTTTATAAATTTTACTGGTATTAATCATGACAAAGGTATTTAGATTTTATTCACTGTTCTGAGGCTATCTAGTCCCGAGGCTTGCAATCAGTGTTTTACAAAGAATCATCTGTATCTATCTGAAGATCTAAACCTGTGGATGAAGACAAACCTTTCCTCCCAGTACGGTTCTCTTCAATTAACAACATGACCAATGACATCCATCTGTCCACTTTATTAACTTATGAGCTTCTTGTAAAGATAGAATATGTCTTTCTTATTCTCTGTA
This sequence comes from Ursus arctos, assembly GCF_023065955.2. NCBI lineage: Eukaryota > Metazoa > Chordata > Mammalia > Carnivora > Ursidae > Ursus > Ursus arctos. Next base: position 29,500,230 of record NW_026622985.1, on the reverse strand, counting down.
TTCTCAGTACTCTCAAGCACAGAAGTATACATTTAAATAAGTGTTTACTGAATGAAACTAAACTCAAAAATGAAAAGGTTTCCTACCAATTAGCATAAATAAAATGACAATAAGTTTTCTATAAGGCCATAAACAATACATTTCATAATCTTATGAGAGACTTTCCATATAGTGATTCAAAGTATAACTAATACATTAACCTTGTTTGTATTTATTTTACTGAATGAAGTTTAATATGCAAGCAAAATGGAATTAAAAGTTACCTAAATAAAATAAAGGTATGCCACAGATTTCAATAAAACTATGAAAATAAAAACCTAGAATGATGCTGTATTTCTATTGAAATGATAGCATTATTCCTAATCAATATTTGGAGATTTAAAATTATTTGATACTTTAAAATTCCACCAACAAAAATTTAATCACTCAAATACACCTTAGTCAAAAACTAATAATCCAAAATAGTATTTCATCAGTGATCAATGAAGAAAAGAATATAGTTAAAATTGGTACCAGTAAAGTAGTAAGTAGCCATGTATGTCTTCCTCCCAATATACACAAATCTATACTGTAATTATAAATATTAACCCAGTATACACAAACCTACACTGTGATTATAAATATTAATCCAAATGCCATTTAGAAGCTAGATCTGAAAAATGAATTTTTTGAAACTCAGGGATAATACAATCTAAGTCTAAATTCATTTGTCTGATCTGTAGCATTTGGGCATAATAAAGTAAAACATTTTAAATTTACCATTTATCCAAGTGTATTTATTAAGGAGATTTTAAGGTTTTGATAGACCAAAAGAGAGGAATAATCTTTGAATGTTTTCTTTGTTCTAATGATATTATTCATGATAGCATTTCTACTCATAGTAATCCTCAAGGTAAGTATTATCTCCAGTTTAAAGATAAGGAGACAGAGGCTCCAAGACATTAAGATTGAGCTCATAATAATAGGCAAATATAAAGCCAGTATCTGAACACAGTCCATATTTGTAAGAAAGCTTTAGAACGCTCCTCTAATATACCATGCCCACCTAATCCTCTATTGCCAAAGCGATAGGATGGTCACATTTTATGAGTATTCAAAGACACATTAAAGCATAACAGTTACTCAAAATACATCTAAGCATTGAGAAATATATAAAAAGAATAAGGTAAGTTAAAAGGATTTAAATCAACCAGGAAAAGATAATTAACGTAATGTGAAAGCAAATATTGCACGCTTCATAATCCATTTAATACCCCTCTCCTGACCTTTTCCTTCACATATTATAAATTTTAATCTTCTCAGGGCCCTACTGTCTTCTAAGGATTAACAAAGAGAATTCCAATGCCCAGATTTCATTGCAGGCCTTCCTAACTGTTGATAAAAAATCTCAGCAAGAAGGAAAAAAATGTCCACTCTCTCCCTAAAGCCACAAAAATGCCCAGAGTATTCTGTACCTTACAGATGACAGTTAATGTAGTGAATTGAGAAGATTCTCAAAGGAATGTATCTTACCCTTCTGTTCAGTATCCTTGCAAGTGGTTTTTGTACAAAGGAATCTTGTAAGACACCAGTTAACCTGGTTACAAGTGTAGCCATGTTATGTGAAAGTATATCTTTAACCCTAAACTCAAGAAAATAGACTAATTCTGATTGGTGGCCTTCCGTATTTATTTTTTGCTCTGGTAATATTTAGCTAAAATCTCCTTAAAGGCATTAAAAAAACTGTAAGTATCAGTGATATTGTTCTATCAGAGAAGTATAATAAAACTATAACTCAGATTCTTTTTTCAAACTTTTAAAAAGTTTGAGTCTTTTCCTTTACATTATCAAAAGTACAATAAACGTGATACATTTTATTTTTCGAATGAAAATATCTTTGATAAAATAAAAACTCATTTCACAATTATTTTTAAGTTAAAAGCATTGAGACAAACTACCAGTATCAATTGCAAAAGAAAAATTAAATTGTCTTCTACTCTTTTAACTGTAAAGAAATAACTAGAAATCTCTATTGTTTGGCTTTTGATATTATTCTCCCTGCTTACAGAAGCAAAGGGTTATGGAAGGTATTAATTTGCCCCTCAATGAGTGATAAACTCTCAGTAAAATATTAGAAAAAAATAAGAAATAGTACGTGAACATAATTCTTTTCATCAAGATACAAATTCCTAGAAAACACTAAAGTTTTCTGTTAGTTAATAAAAGCTTTTTACTTAAAAAAAAATCATCTTTCCTGTTTACTAGGTCTCAAAGGATCTCCTTGGGAATAACATGTTAATGACAAAAGGAACCACAATAGAAACCACAGAAAGAAAAACACGTTAACTAAGTGATTAAAATTAGTATCAGTAATAAAAGGCCAACAGACTATATATGGACCTCTGGATATGATATCCCCAACACTTACGGACACACCACTTATATTCCAACCACAAATGGACAAGCTTATTCTAATCATGAGGAAAAGCAAACCAAATCAAAGTGACGAACATTCAATAAAATTACCAGTTTGTATTCTTCAGAGGTATCAATCTCATATAAGACAGACTGAGAAACTGTTCTAAGTTAAAGGTGACTGAAGAAATGAGACTAAAGAAATGAATAACCAAATGCAACACATGATTCTGGACTGGATTCTGTACCAGAAAAACCGAAGCTGCAATAAAAGATATTATTTGGACAACTGATGAAATTGAAATTAGTTATGGGTAAGATGAAAGTATTACACTGATTTAAATTTCTGAAGTTGATGGATGATCTATGGGTGTATAAGAGAGTATCTTTGTTCTGAGGAAGCACACAACTGAAGTATTATAGGGTAAAGGGTTGTGGTATATGCAAGAGGGAGAGAATTATGAGCAAATGTGGCAAAGTGTTGAAATTTGGTAAATCTAAGAAACGGCCTATCAGAATTCTTTGTACTATCCTTGCAACTTCTCTGAAATTTTGAAATTATTTCAAAATAAAAACTTGAATATCACCCTTTAAGATTAAATATTAATGTGAGAAGATTTTCACCATAAACAATTAACTGATAAAATCAAGTTTGACGAAATGGTATGATTAGTGCAAGTGCTTTGAAAAATGACAAATTAAGGAACTTATACCAGAGTGTGATCTACACACCTTTCTTCAGGGAAAAAAACAAAAACAGAAACAAAAACACCCAAAAAACTACTGCTATGGAAAAAGCTATACCAAAGTGTGCTTAGTGACACTCTGGCACACATGGGAACAAACGCTGCACCATCACTGTACTTGGGAGTGGTACTGGTCTTATATCCCATCTTTTGAATCAATTAATTAATCAATGAATAAATAAATACTTTTCAAATTATGTATATGCATTTGAAAGAATACACATCAAGTTATAGCAGTTAACTCTGTCTGGGTAGCACACATCCAAAGATATAGTTTTTATTTTCTTCCTGTATTTTGTAAAATTTCTGCCATGAGCATGGATTACTTTTATGAGAAAAGGAAAAGTAAACTTTCTAAAAAGAGTAAGTGAAAAAGAACTTAATAGCAGGCAATCAGACTTCTCAGAATTTCAATCCTATGTCAAAACATGACACTTTCTTATGTTTACATACGGCCAATATTTTCCCAAAAGGATCTCACTTACAGCTGATCTTGAAGCTCCACAATTATATATTCTAATTGTTCCTTTTCCAATTTATGGGCCAGATCAGAATCTTCAATCCTTTGAAGTAGTATTTTATTCTGGGAGACAGATTCAGACAGCTGGTTCTCTCGAAGTCGTAAGAGTTCTTCAAGATAACCCTGAAAATACAGTACCAACGAAATAAAGCTACTGCACAATCCTAATGTATATCTTGAAGATCAATAGTGAGTAGGTTAAATGCTATTCTTTACATATTTAATGAAACAATCTCAAAGTATTACTGATGAAATATTGAAAAAAATCATTTTAATTGAATAGAAAAATTTAACGTATGTCCTCCATCCTTTAAAGCCCTTCCCTGAAGTTCAATAAGATGTTTACTCATGGTAGGTAAACTGGAAGTTTGTATATTTTGACCCCCTTCACCCATTTTACCCATCTCCACCATGTTCACATTCCTGGTGAACTGTTTCTTTTTTTTTTTTCAAGGGCAATGAATTTCTTTAGTCTCAATAGTACTTTTCCCTTAAGGACTATGTTGAATGATACAAATACAGAATTTTTTCATATTTGTTTTACCTTTACCCTCCTAATAAACACTATACTCTCAAACATATAAATGAAATCACATACAGAAGAATATTTTTAACTTTTTTTAGAGGGCAGGAGGGCCAGAGAGAGACAGGGAGAGAGAGAATTTTAAGCAGGCTCCAAGCTCAGCATGGAGCCCAACACAGGGCTTGATTCCACAACCCTGAGATCATGACCTGAGCTGAAATTAAGAGTTGGATACTTAACCGACTGAGCAAACCAGGTGCCCCTAAATGGCTAATTTTTATATTAAAACATAAAATTAGAAGAAGTTGAAAAAACAAGTGCATCTTTTAAAACTTTGCAAGACAAGGACAATTCAAGAACAGAAAGGAAGTAGCAATGGGTCAACACTTACATTCAGCTAAAAGATGTTTTGGCAGTGATAGTCCAAAGGCAATAATGAGAATCAGATTAAATGACTTTTGGCAACTGATAAATACCTTCTGTTCCAGGGTTAGCTGATACTTTTGTTTAACTCTCTTACACTTGTTGAACCAACTATTCTCATCCATGATGAAAGGAGGTCCAACATTCTCTGGAGTGCTGCTTTCACTACCACTGCTTCCCAAAGTCCTCAGCTCTTCCTCGTCACTGCTGATGCTGTCAGAACTGGGAGGATTAAAATTTTAAAAATAAAGTTAATATGTTTCACTCCATTAAGAAATACTTCTCTATTTTGTAAGCTGCTAGTGAGCCAACTCCAAAATACTTAGCACTCCATAGACAATAATAATAATGATATTATAACGACTTCAGCTTCCTGAAAAAAAAAATGACCATCTAGTATAGACTGCCGACTCCCTCTCACATAGTCAAGCCTCGAGATGCTACAGAAGTTCAACTGAGGTTTATAAACCTAAAGAATTAACATAAGGACTGTAAGAATGTTCTGAGAAGAGAGAAAAGATTTCCAGGGAAGGGAACCAGAAAACCTAGATATGCTGGAAAGAACTTTGTGGATGAGTTTTTTTACTCCCTCAGGTAGATCACTGCTTGTCCAGTATCCACTGCTGTGCAGACAAACAGCACAACCAGCCTAATGTCAGTGGGGTATAATAGGGCAGTGTTTGAGGTCAGCTCAGCTTTAGCAAAGAGGAGATAATAAAAGGTTAAGAAAAAATAGTCATTCCCAAGCATCTTCCATTGGGGAAAGAAGGAGAAGCAGAGGTAGAGGAGAGGAAATACTGTTTACAATCCATATCAGAAATTCCTAATGACATCCATTTAGTAGAGGAGGACAGAATAAGGTTAAAAAAAAAAAAAAGATAAAGAAAGAGGAAGAAGAAGAAAGAAGAAGAAAAAAAGAAGAAAGAAGAAGAAGAAGGAACTAAATGAAGAAGTACACTAAAATGGATGTCTGGTTTAGAAGAAAGAGGAGACGTTACACTTAAAGAGGGAAAAATACACTTTAAAATATAAGCAATGATATTAACATAAAAAATAGCATACAAATATTCTGTATAATCTTCAAAGTATTAAAAAAAAAAACAAACCTCTGACCTATCAAATAGAGAAGCAAAATAAGAAAACAGAATAAATTCAAACCAAAAAATAAGATGGCAGAATAATCCTTAATACAAAATAAGTTACAAAAATTTTTAATGGGTTAAACTCAACAGCAAAAGCCAAATGTTTAAGTTTAATTAAGACAAATAAGGACTGAAGCAACTGGGTAAAAGCATCCAAGTCATGATTTCAGCTCAGGTCATGATTTCATGTGTCACAGGATCAAGCCCGGCATCAGGCTCAGTGATCAGCGTGGAGTCTGCTTAAGATTCTCTCTCTCCCTCTCCCTCTGCCCCTATCCCTGCTCACACGCTCTCTCTAAAATAAATAAATAAACCTTAAAAAAAGACAAATAAGGACCAACAATAAGTTGTCTACAAGATGCATATGAATACAGAACAATTAAAATTAAAGAAATGGAAAGCACACCAAGAAAACATGACTCAAAGCAAATCCAGTTCAGAAATAATAATTTCATTGGTTTGCGTAGATACACTGGTGGGAAATATCATAAGTATCAAAGAAAGATACATATTTCATTTTCTGTGATCTGTGTTTACACCTGTTGGGCTCTGGAGTCTAGGGCCCAAGTATGTTGCAAATATGAATCAGAGACTTCCACATAAGGAAAGGTCCTACCTCCAAGGAGATGCTCCCAGTCAATGATCTAGGAAACAAACCAATAAACAAACACATACCAAAGGAAATTTGCCTGTCACAACCATGACTACAGACTAGAGAGAATAAAGCAGTGGCTGAGGATAAACCTCCAGCTCTGAAAAACAAGCAGAACTTCCAAAAAAAACCTATTTTGATGTTAAAAATTAAATGGATGAGCTAACAGGCAGATATAAAGAGAGAATTAATAAAAGATATGAAGAAATTACAATTACTTATTAAAGGTTTTCAATGCTTAGAAAAAAATAACTGCTATGGTAGAATAGCATAGCCAGCAAAATTATCTTTCCAGGAAGAGGGCAGTGTAAGTGCACATACTCAGAAAACTAAAACCTGAGAGCTGTACCAAGAAATTCTCCTAAAGAACTACTGATCACGCTCCAGGAAATAGAAGGTCCAAGAAGAAAGAGTGAGCAAAGAAAATTTTAAGCTTATGGGTAAATCTAAACAAATATTGAGAGTATGATACACTAACAATATTTTTAAAATATCAGAGACCTAAAATTCCGGATGGTAATAGCATATGTCAAGAATGAAATGACTAGAGTTAAAACAATGCAAAGTCCTCATTTATATGAATAGGTAGTAAAGATGTTAACTTTATACTTTGTTAACTTTTAAGTATGCATATTAAAATTAATGGAGTACCAAAACAAGAAGAGAAGTATAGTATATAACTTGTAAACTAGTAGAGAAATAAAATGGGAGGAGAAGAAAAATCAATAAAGAAAAAAAGAAAGAAGAAATAGAGAAAGAGTAGAAAAAGAAAAGCAAAAAATGTAGAATAGAAAGCAAAGAGTACAGGGGCGCCTAGTGGCTCAGTCAGTTAAGTGTCCAACTCTTAATACAGGCTCAGATCATGACCTCAGGGTCATGGGATCAAGGCCCATGTTGGGCTCCATGCTCAACAGGAAGTCTGCTTGAGATACTCTCTCCCTCTTCCTCTGTCCTCACCCCCGCACTTTCTCTCTAAAATAAATAAATCTTAAAAAGAAAAAAAAAAGAGGGCAAAGAATACAAGTATTGAGAAAGAAAAAAAAAGTATAAAAATTCTCCATACACTGGGTATAAGGGAAGGTATCTCAAAATAATAAAGGCCATATCTAACCCTCCCACAGCGACTATCATACTCAATGTTTAAAAAGCTGAAAGCCTTTCTTCTAATCAGGAAGAAGACAAGTATACCTACTGTCACCACTATTATTTGACATAGTATTGGAAATCCTAGCCAGAACAATTAGGAAAGAAAAATAAAGTCATTTGAATTAGAAAGGAAGAAGTAAAACTGTTTGCAGATGACATGATACTATATATTAAAAACCTTAAAGACACCAGCAATAAACTGTTAGAATGAATGAGTTCAGTCAAGACGCAGAGTACAAAATCAATATACAAAATAAACTGTGTTTCTACACACTAATGACAAACTATCAGAAAGAAAAATTAAGAAAACAATCCCATTTATAATTACATCAAAAAGAATAAAATACCTTGGAATAGATGTAAAAGAGGAGGTAAAAGACCTCCCTACACTGAAAACTGTTAAGACAGTGATGAAAGAAACTGAGAAAGGCACAAATAAACTTCAAGACATTCACTGCTCATGAACTGAAAAAATTAATATTGTTAAAATGACCATGGTACCCAAAGCAACCTAAGATTCAATGCAATACCTATCAAAATTCAATGGCATTTTGCATAGACCTAGAACAATTGTAAAATCTGTATGGAACCACATACACTAAACAGCCAAAGCAATCTTGAGAAAGAACAGAGCTGGAGGCATTGCACTTACTGATTTCAAAATACATTACAAATCAACAGTTATCACAACAGAATGGTACTGGCATGAATGCAGATACACAGATCAATGGAACCAAATGGAGTCCAAAAATAAACCTATGCATATTTGGTCAATTAATTTATGACAAAGGAGCCAAAAATATACAACAGTTAAAGAACAGTCTTGTCAATAAGTGGAGGTGAAAAAACTGATCAGCCTCATGTGAAAAAATAAAGCTGAAACTGTGAAACTCCTAGAAGGAAACAGAAAGTAAGCTCCCTGACATCAATCCAGACAAGTTTTGGATTTGAGGCCAAAAAAAGGGTAAATAAAAGCAAAAGCAAAAGTAAACAAATGGGCCTACATCAAACTAAAAGGCTTCTGCATAGCAAAAGAGACCACCACAAAATGGAAAGGCAACATACTGATTGGGAGATATTAAATGCAAATCATAAATACTATAAGGAGTTAATATCCAAAGCAGAAACTCAACAACAAAAAGACAAATAATCCAGTTACTTACTAATGGATTATAGACTTCAACAGACATTTCTCCAAAGAAGATATATGAAAAGCTCACAGTACATGAAAAGACGGTCAACATCATTAATCTTAGGGAAATGCATATCAAAATCACAATGAGATACCACCTCACACCTGCTAGAATGGCTATCACCAAAAAGACAAAAGATAACAAATGCTAGTGTAGATGTGGAGAAAAGGAAGCCCTGTGCACTGTTGGTGGGATTGCAAATTTGATACAGCCACTATGGGAAACAGTATGGAGTTTCCTCCGAAACTTAAAAATAGAACTACTGTATGATCCAGAAATTCCCCTTCTGGGAATATAGCCAAAGAAAACAAAACACTATCTTGAAAAGATATCTGCACCCTACATTCATAGCAACACCATGCACAATAGATGAGACACAGAAACAACCTAAAAGTCCATCAGTGGATGAATGGATAGAGAAGATGTGGTATTCGTATATAATAAAATATAAAATCCCACCTTTATGCCTGTCCAAAAATTCTTGCTATAATTTTTTTATGGATCTAATGTACTAGAATTACCCCTTTTCCCAAGTGATCCACTTACTCAGGTTAGAAATCTTGGTACCATAATACTATGTTACTCCTCCCTCACTACCTGAGTATCCTCACACTCATCTCTCCAATAGTGACTTCTCTAACTAGATGGTGATTATCTTGGGAACAAGGACTATACTCTTTTTCAGAATTTCATAAAGTGTCTACCCTCTTGAAATCTATGTATCCCTGGCAGTTAGGAAAGTTTCTTTCTTACATTAGTCCTCAATAAATGCATCTTCAGAGAGAGAGAGAGAGAGAGAGAGAGTCTGTGTGTGTGTGTGTGTGTGTGTGTGTACATACATTACACATATACATATATTACTCTCTCTCTTTCTGTTTCCCTTATAGCTCTGGCCTTACCATAATATTTTTAAAGTATATAAAGATGATCTTTTTATTCAGGAAACTATGCGAAGAGACTTTCAAAAAAAATCTATATCATCTGATTAATTTTCAATGCTGATGAGACTGTAGGGAATTCTTAACTCTCATACAATCCTGGTAGTAGGATGAATTGATACAACTCTTTTATACAGACACACTTTAAGGGCCATAAAATTTTTCATTGTCTTTGCCTGAGTAACTGTAAATTCACAGCAGAAACAAATAGAAAATTGTTTTGCACAAAATGTTCATTATTCTTTCCTTTATAATGGAAAGAAAATGGAGAACAATCTGAATGATGGATTTCAGTTTTGAACTCTCAATAGACTATAATAGAGCTATTAAAATTATCATTATAATGACTACACCAACAGAAATACATGCTGTTTTCTAAAAACTATATTTATGCTGAAATTACAGTTATGTAAAAAGTGTATTAACATAAACACTAAAAATGCAAATGGAGTTTGTATTTTTGAATGATTTCTGATACTGAAATAGAAGCAATTTTAATGAGATGAATATATTACACAAGATATTCAACTATAAATTAAGATTTCAATAACATATTTCAAAATGTTAAATACCTTTGGGTAAACTTCAAATATGGTGTATAGTCTATTACTGCAGGAAAGTTTCCATCCAGTCCTTCTCCCTTAAGGCAGAAGCTAAGACAAGAGACAATAAATGTGTCACATAACACATAAACTTTTAAATCGATGTTGTGCTATAAATAATCTCTTGTTAGAGACATTTGTTTCATCAAATTGCAGGTAAATTTTTAAATTCAGATTTTAAATGTTAGTGGTTAAAAATAAACACCTTAATAAAGATACTCTATGTTCACTACCAATGACAAAAGACTGCACAAGTTAATACACTCTAATATGAATATATCATGCAGAAGAAAAACTTTCTGAGAAATCTGTTTAAACATTATTTAATGGATACTACCTTAGTCTTCACTGGATTTTAAGATGTCACTAGAGAATTTTCAAATGAAGACTTGTTCACATTTTCATACAAACTCTATGTGACATTGACTAACACCTTAAAAGGTCTCACTAATTAGAAAATGAAAGTTTCCTAAATTATCTGAATAGATGAAAGGGCTTGGATCTTACACCTAAAAGAATGCTAAAAAAAAAAAAAAAAGCCTTTTAATCTTTAGTCAATCATTTCTGAGGCCATGGCAACAGAAAAATGTTGAGATTTGCCCAAAGTCATACTGGGAATCTTATTAAGCCAGTAAAGAAATTCTAGATCTCCTGGTCTCCCAATCCAATAATCTTTGTCTTGTATGATGGTATATCCAATTGGATTATTTTTTTTAAAAAGTGTTTAGTTCTATTATTACTATTATTAAAAGAAAAAAGTCCATCTTCTAGGAACATAAACAAGAACATTTACAAGATGTAGGTTGATCTTTTAAAAAAACAAATTCATCTATGAACTCCCACCTTCTAGTTTCTTTGGTAAGTTTGCCTGTTGAAATACCATTCTAATACATTAGTATCAAGGGCATGTATGTACTTTTTCGTACTTGAATAAAGAATGAACAAAAGTGGTCATACTTTATAAGTGCTTTCCTTCATTTACAAAATTATTACTAATGTATCTTTAAGACATATGCTTTTAGCAGCATGACATGTGAAAAACTAACACACTTGGAAGGATCAAAAAAACAACCTCCAGATTGCATCTATCATATTCATATTCTGAACAATTAAGCTAATAACTGAATACTACTTTATTAAATCTTAAACAAAGGAAAATTATACTGATAAAATGAAAATATTTTGAAATGGAAGTGATTTACTAAAAAATGGTAACCTCAGTGGAAATTAGCAGCATTATTTTTTGATTCAAGATCTAACAGATTTCCAATTATGTTTTATACTTATTTTTTTATATTCTCGGATTTTTAAGTGATATTTTTCAAAAAATTATAATATTTTCATCATTCTTACACTTGAGTTCTTGTTACAAACAAACCTTTTACTTTTAGCATAATGTAAAATCTTGTATCAATTAAAGAAATGCAAAAAGATACTCCCATAAATCTATGAAAAACATTTTTATGTTTACTACTTATAATCTTAGTCTGAAATCAATTCATCTCGTTGGTAATAAAAGCAAATGCTAACAATATTTTTGATGGTCTAGATACATAAAACAAACATAAGACGCCCAAGATATGCCAGGATCTTTTTTACTTCAATACATGAGATAATGAAAATCTTTCTGGCTTTAAATCTACATTTAGTGCATCTCTTTTCATTTTAAAGCAGGAGCTAAAAAATACTAAGAGATAAGATCCAAAAACTTCCTTCAGTGCTACCAGGGTATAAGTTTTCTGCTGGGGAAATGCAGTCTAGGATTGTTTTGCCCAAGCGAGAGAGCAAACATGTCCGTTAATTCCTTAACCCAAGACAGTCTCTTTTCTGAGAGCAAACCCAGTGAGAAAGCTGATGTCGCTGGATGGGGAACAACAGGTATCAAGTATCAATATCCAGCTGTGTGCTTTACTTATTAGCAAACCAACAAAAAAAACCTAAGTAGAAACTATTATGAAGTCAAATAACTTAGAAACTGAATACACTTAGATTAAGTACCTGAAATCAATAGCATTGAGTCCAAGCAGCATGCCAGCAAGCATATTTGCTTCCTCACCCAAGACAATTGCTCCATCTTCATAAAATCGCCTAAAAAATGAAATGGATAAATATGTAAATATTAAAAGCAGACTGAAATTTCATCTATAGAAATTATTTAGAGACCAAACTAAAGTAGAAAGAACTAAATTTTATTTATCAAAATAAAAACTATCCGGATCACGCAATTCTTGTAGATATTTAGAAAGAAAAATGCCAACATAACAAAAAAAATCATTCTAAGTGTTTCCACTTCTCTTAAAAAGAATTCCTAAAGTGACTCTTTCATTGGGCCAATATTGTCTACTATTTTTCCCTAATAGTGAAGCAATATGATTGTAATTTGAAAGGTGGCAAATTCACAGTCATTTATACTGGTCTCTTTTTGAAACTATGTAGACTATTGTTGTAAAAATAGAACAAACACAAACAGACATTGTTTTTCTCTAATTCAAGGGTTATTAACTAAATGAAGAACTAGAAAGATGAGATCATTAGTAATTCATGCTAACCTTTAACACTACAATACTAATGGGCTAGCAGGGTGACTGCGTATGAAAAAGAAAGTGTTCATTATATCTGACAAAATATGAATATGAATCTGTCAGTGTTAATTCCTATAAAGCTTTCTGTTTCAGTTAACGTTAGTTGTTAAAAATACTAAAATTTTATTTTAATATACTTATAGACTTTGAGAAAATATCATGGTATGAGGCTAAGGTATTTTTCCACAAAAGAATGTAAGATCATTGTATTTACTCTCTTTAAAAAATAATACTGTGCAAAACCTAGTTGATTTTCAGTAAGCAGGGATCATTTAATTGTTATATCTATTTATATTAGATATAGACAGTCGATGCCACTCTGTAAGACCCCACTAACTAGAAGGAAAACATTTTAGTAAATGAAATTTGTCTTACTCTTTTCGGTAAAAAAGATTTTAATATGCTCATAATCCCACTGCCAATTTTGCATAGTTCACAGTTTAAAAATACTTTTACAACATATCATTTGATACTCGCTTAAAAAGCCCGTGAAGCAAAGGTGGAAAGAACTATCATTAGTTTCAAATTTACCATCAAGAAAAGTTAAGAATTAGGTTAAAACAATTTGCCCAAGCTCATGCAGATAAATTGCTCAAGGAGGAAACCTAATTCTTCTTACTTTAAGTTCTATATATTTCTATTAAACCATACCTGTAAAACCATTTCCTGTAAAACAAAAATATTAAAGAGAATTTAACCTATGTTATAATTCATAAGGAATTTTAAACAAATAAAAGTACAAAGGAAAATAAGAGACCACTATTCTACCCTCTGTCAGATGTAAGGCTACAAACAAATATGGTGGGAAGACTAGCATGGAACAGATGTTTTCTGTTTCCTTGGAAATATGGGAATTGCTTTTATTGACTCATACAAAAAGAGAAAAACTAAAAACTTCCAGTGTAACAAAGATTAATAAAATAAATGGAAGGAATTTCTATTTATTTAACTAGGATATCCCACAAAAAGATGAAGATATTTAAATCTATATACCTGAGATTCTGTCACTGTCCCAATAGCTAAATTGGCTACTGAGAGAATATTTTGACTCCTGGAAGAACTGATTACAATGGCTCTAGATCCCCAAATTCTATGGGACACATGGCTTAGAAAGAATTCTGGTTTTTGATACTGGGAATCACCCATTATTCCTAGTATTTCCCTATATAAGAAAAGGTCTACTTTTTTTTTCTCCATCTTGAGTCCACCATGTTTAAAAGTACATTCTAAGAATCAGATCAAAATTATTTCTGCTTGCTTCCTAATGTCAAAATTGATTTAGAGACTGTTGATGAATATCAAACACACACACACAAATCTAACTAGTTTTAGAGATTTCTTAAAGTCCAATGATCTTACATACATGTGTATATAATATTGTTCTGATGATTTTTTGGGGCTTTATTTTTACTAATTATTTTTTAAGTTAAACAATATAAGTGAAACACTTGCTACATGTGAAATAATTCCACTCAAATAAAACCATACCTGAAGTGTAATGTTATACAGAACTCATTTACCATAAGTCTTTACTGCATTAGAGGGTATGAGAGAACAAATGGAAGAGGAAGTGCTAGTTAAGAGTTGTCCAGGGGCACCTGGGTGGCTCAGTCAGTTAAGCATCCAACTCTTGAGTTCAGCTCAGGTCCTGATCTCAGGGTTGTGAGATGGGGCCCAGCATGGGGCTCTGCGCTTCTGGGCATGGAGCCTGCTTGGGATTCTCTCTCTCCCTCTCCTTCTGCCCCACCCACATATGTATGCGTGCTCACTCTCTCCCTTTCTCTCCTTAAAAAAAAAAAAAAAATTGTCCATTGTATGCTGAATGTCTTCACTGTTAGTGTGGGGTAAGAAAAAAGTATTTTTCATAAAATACACTTTTAGGTTTGAGATAACTTTTTATAAGTAACTTAATTCAGTATTCAAAAGAATAATGAATTGAAGTGATCTGAACTGAAAAAGATACTTTTATCATTTAATCAAAGACATCATTCACATGTATTAAAAAATCAGAAGCTATTAGGAAAATTAATTTTTATTCTCTTAAATCAACATAGCAATAATTTTAAATGAAAGTCTGATTCTTATCATCGACACTTTCAAAGACTTCAAAAAACTGTAAACTTTAAATCTCTTCATTTTATCTCATCGAAAAACTGGAGCATTAATAAAATTTGCTTATATAACCAAAGTTATGTAACAAATGAGCCAAAGGTAAACCCTAAGATGACTAAATTCAATAATAGTAAGGTAACACTAAAAAAAAATTCTTTCTCTAGTTGAAAATATTTTTGTTCTAAAGAAAATAATTATATGAGAAGGATCTAACCAAAACAGTAAACTGAATTGCCAAAATACATTATAAATACTGAAAGTGAAAGGTAAAAAAGATACATAAAATTTCCATTTAAAGCTTTATACATTGGATTGTATCTCTAAAGAAGTTTTGCTTGTTAGAAGCAAAGGAAAATTATGAGCAACTCTTGATACTACTGTAATCTGGAAGAAAAACTTCCACTTTTTTTTATTAGGTATACTCTTTCATTTGTCTGTTGACTATAAAAATATTAGAAACCAGGAAAACATTTAAAATAACACCCTAGTAATAATAGTACTTTTTCTCTTTTCATATATAATTTAACTCTAATTGAAACATATCTCTATAATGCTATCTTTAGTATTCATACTGTAAGACTATTTAAAGGCCTTTCAGGTACTTCAGTAACAAATACCCTTTGGATGGCGTCCAAGGTAAACAACCAGTGTGGATCATACCGGTACTGTACAATATCATGCTTCAATTTTCCCTTTTTGAGAGTCAGAAGTTATTCTACATACTGAAAATGCAATATTAAAATATGAGAAATGTTATCTCATAAACCGAAGAAATTTCATTATCACATTCTAGTTCCCTTGCCCAGTTTAGTCTCTACATATGAAATTCTAAGGGAGAAGGCTAGAAAAGTCTCCCTCATGACATGAAAAATAGATTATAGCATCATAAATAAATGTCATATTTCATTCAAAGACCAACTGAATCAGAATGAAAAACTGATCAAAAGTAAATCTCCAAGATCTTGCTAGGAATGTAATAATAAATAATAATAAATTCCTATTATGGGGCAAGAACTGTGCTAAGTACTAAAGTTAAATGGTGAACAACTTAAGTATGGTCCCTCTCCATGCAGTGCACCATAGGAGAGGGGACAGGCAACAAACAAAAGAAAAAGGTAATTAGGGTTGAAGATAAGTAGTATAAAGCAAATAAACAGGTTGTTGAGGTAGAGAAAAATTGAAGGAGAACGCAGCTCTGAAGAAAATCACTATTAGGAAAGGCATTTTGTAGTGTTTAGCTTGAGACCTTAAGCCTGCAGCAATCTGATCACATAGGGCTCTGTAGACCATATAACATCGGCAATAAATGTGAACGTTTACTGAGTGCCAAGCACAGTGACAAATGCTTTATATGAATTACATTCTTTAACTTTACCAGCACATATTATGACAGAGAGGGATTAAGCACTTGTGTAAGATTCTACCACTAGAAAGTTGGTAAAGCCAGGATTTGACTCCAGGAAATGTATTTGACTAGAAACCATTTTAATGCTTTAAGTGGGAACTGACACAACTTTTTAAACTTTAAGAAGATTGGTTGGAAGATAAATGGCTAGTGGAAGGGGGCAAACTGGAAGCTCACTGAGAACATCAACAGGGGAGTGTAGACAAGAGATAAATGAGGTACTATCACTCTAGCAATCTGGAGATTAAGGTAAATAGATCAAGATAAATTTTGGAGAGAGGACTGACAAAACTTGTTAATTAGGAATGATTATAGAGAATGACGGAGAAAGAGAAATAAAATATGAATTTTAGGTTCTGACTTGATCAAACATGTAGGTAGGTTGTGAAACCATCTGCTAAGAAAGAGGTAAAGAGGGCTAGAGGGGAAAAAAATCAAAATATCTGAACTATCTAGGTAGAGATTTAAATGCAGTGTCATGATCATACAAGTGGTATTTAAAGCCATTCTAAAAATTCTATGAAGACAGACAGAAAGGAAAATGAACGGAGAATAAAGATCATACAATGCAGGGCTGAGCCAGGAGAATACTGACCTTTCAAAGTTGTAAAGAGCAAAAGAAGCCAAAAAGAGAGACAGAGACAGAGTCAGAAGAGCAATTAAAGAAGAAGGAAAAGCCATGGAACGTTATATAAGTTAAAGACAGAGGTTTTTCAAGAAAGGGGAGGTATCTAACTGGTTTAGCTGGACAATGGTGTAAAGTATGGACAGGAGAAATAGCCATTTGTAGCTTGTATATTATTGGTATCCTTTAAAAAATTATCCTTGGTGGAGTGGGACAGACACTGCACAAGAGTAGATACAAGAGTGACTCTAAGGTAAGGAAATGATGACAGTATATATCAACATTTTTTGAGAAGTGAGGTGATGAAGCAGAACATGGAAATGAGCAGAAGGAAATACAGGTTCAATGGAGAAGTCTTCTCTTCAAGGTAGGAGATAGCAGCATATGTTTCTATATGTGTGGGAATGATCCAACAGTGGGAAAGAGATTAAGAATGAGATAAGAGAAAGGTGATAACTAATGGAAGAGGTGAATGGGGATAGGAGCCAGAAGAAGGTGGCCTCTGACAGGAGAAGAGACATTCCAACACAACAACAAAAGAACAAAAAGAATATGCTTACAGTATGTTTGATGCTAGGAATAAAAGCATTCATTTATGGTAAGTTCAATATGACCAAGAAGATTATTCTTACTTTTACAACAGAATAACATCAAATATACCCTTAAGGTTTTCCTTACTTGTTTCCAGGAATTACTGCTTGCATGGCTCGTGGACAGTAAAATGTTTTCAAAGTTTATCCATGTTGTAGCATATATCAGTACTTCTTTTTTTTTTTTTAAATAAGAAGTTTATTTAGACAAGATGCTTGATGAAGGGAAAACTATCTAGGATTCATCTTACAGACTAATTAATTTCTACCTAAAGACAGATTACCCTACATTTAACATTTATGTACAAAAATGTTATAAAACTGTCCTTCATTTTATAATAATAAATGAAAAACAATAAAATTCTCCAAACAAGGTATGCCAGAATTTTCATGTTCTTTTTTTGGTTAAACAGTGAAAACAAAACAATTTACTGGAATATAAAGAGCTGAATGAGCATGAGCATGGAGAATGCGCGTATTTTCACAGAGTCATTACTTTTCCCCATCCCGTCTTGATTTGATGTCAATGAAAATATACCACCGGACATTTAGTACAAAAAAAGTGCAATCTGCTAGTGCAAATATGCCAGTTACTTTAGAGTAAAGGAATGGGAAAGGGGAAAATGAAAAAATGGAACTATCATGCAGCAGTCAGGATGTGAGGGAACCAAATTACGTTTTTTGTTTTTGTTTTGTTTAACAGAGAATGTATTTTTGGTCTGTAGGAAGACAGTTCTGGAGTAAAGTAGCGAGTTCCTTCTTTAGTAGACACCTGCTGCTGCTGCTGCTGCTGGAACACACCCATTTTATCTTCATTCTCTATTTCTAATTGTGCAGGTGTGTCTGCTTCACTGATGGGCTGCCTTTCAAGTGGGAATCTGATCTGCCTCATAGACAAACCCTGTGGTACACAGAGGCTTTCGTTAGTTTGCTTAGTGTTCTAGGCCTCCTAATTTACACTGCACCACGGAACCATCCTGGCCCACCACGTGCCAATTAGTATGATTATTTTTCTCAGTCTTGACTTCTGCCTTGGGCTTTTCATCCACCGTGGAGAATTTCGGAGTCTCCTCGGCTGCCACTTCACAAAGGAGATACCAGGTCATCCACACTGAGTGAGCACACAAGCAAGTATCAGTAGTAGCAGAAGCAGCACTTCATTTCTTTGTATGGCTGAAGGTCATTCCACTGCATGGAATACACATTATTTATTCATTCATTCATCAGTTGATGGGACATTTAGGTTGTTTCCACTTTTTGGCTATTATGAATAATGCTACTATGAACATTTGTATAGACACTTTTCATGAACACATGTTCAATTCTCTTGGAAATACATATACGTACATATATAGGAGTCCCGTGCAAGGTCATATGGTAAATCTATGTTTAACCTTTTGAGGAATTGCCGGACTGTTTTTCAAAGGGGCTGCGCATCATTCTGCTTTTCTACTATCAATGTATGAGGGTTTCAATTTTTCCAGATCCTTGCCAATACTTGTTATTATGTGTTTGATTTTAGCCATCCTAGTGGGTGTGCAGTAGCATCACAGTGTGGTTTTGATTTGCAATTTCCTGATGGTTAATGAATACTGAGCATCTTTTATGTGTTTATTGGTCAGCTGTATATCTTTGGAAAAATGCCTATTCAGTTCTTTGCCTATTTTAAAATGTTTTTTTATTTCTAAGTTGTAACAGTTCTTTATTTATATTCTAGATAGAAGTCTCTTATCAGACATAGGCTTTGCAAACATTTTCTCCCATTCTTTGGGTCATCTTTTCACTTTCTTGATGGTATTCTTCAAAGCACAAAGTTTTAAAATTTGATTATGTCCATTTATCTATTTTTTTCTTTTGTGGCTTGTGTATTTGGTATTATATCCAGGAAACTATTCTTAATCCAAGGTAATGAAGATTTACATTTATGTTTTCCTCTAAGAATTTTCCATGTAAGTCAGATCCATTTTCAGTAATTTTTGTATATGCCAGGAGGCAGCAGTATACAAGCAACTTTTACTAATGTTTTTCATCTTAATAATGTAAAACTTTTAAATAGATTCGGATTCCAAAAGTCCTTCTTAGCTCTTGAAAGATATATTAATTTTTCACTATCTACTTTTCTATAAGTGAGAAAGTATTATCAACTCCTTTTTCACTCTGTGAGAGCTCAGTAATTTTTGAAGTTTTTTTTATACTCTACTCCTTCCTTCTCTTAGTCCTACTATAACATCAAGAAAATTGATATTTCTTCTGAGCACAACTTTTGTCATTATAAATTAAGTACTGTGGTACAGTTGTAAAGTAACAAACACATCTCCATAAAACTAATTTTATCTCTTCTTTGTATTTTCCATATTTGCTACTTCAAATTCTTATCAGAATGTTTTCAATCTTGTTTCAAGTGTCATATTTGTGTTTCTTAGCTTAACTTTTCTAATTATTTTTCAGTCTGTGGGTGGGGACAAATTAAAACTTGGAGCAAATTAATTCAGTTTCCACCTTACCTACTTTACCTTATTCTCTATTTCTCAATATTCCCAGTAAACTACCAAAACAATTCCCCACTATTCTTTTCTTTTTCTTTCTTTCTTTCTTTTTTTTTTTAGCTTGGATTCGAATCTCAAGTCCACCAACCATCCAACCCTGGCTATTTCCCAGTAACACCTCAATCCCTAAACAATGAAACTCTGCAAGGGTTGTTTTCAATTGTTCACTAAGACATCCTCCACCTTATAAAAATAAAAAAATCACTTGAATTTCTCTAATACTATGGAGCCACATGATGTACTCCTACCAGAGGATTTACTGTATTTCTCATCCCCATACTTCTTCCACCCAATCTTATCCTTGGATTTCCACTGATTAGTATTCTCAAGCTTGCCTGTCTTAGCTCATGTAGCTCCTCCTTCTGTCCTGGGGTAAACACTTTGTATCACCATTTTAGTCATTACTCTTAATCTTTGAAGAGTAGAACAAGAAGAAATCACTTGATTCAGAAACTCTCAAGATTCCTAAAGGATCAGAGATCATTTCTCATTGTTCTACAAGTACTTATATCAGGCAGCATCCAGACAAAAGGTAAGGTGTAACTATTCTTCCCAAAAGTTTGCTTGTATTTTACAAACCTTATCTTCCAAATAATAGATACGCTTTGGCTAGAGGTTCACAATTAAGTTTACTTATAAATTAAGAAGTTTCTTTGGTTTGATTTCAGTAAAAAAAAAAAAACAAAACAAAAAAAAACAGTGTAAATAGTTAAAAACAAAAAAGGGAAGACTTTGCAACTGTGTTTTTCAGTTAACTCCTGAAATGAGAATTCTGAAATAACTCCTTACTTCATTTCCTGGGAATTAGAGCCATTATATTCACATTTAAATACTATGTGTGTGTATATATATAAACATTATATATTCGCATGTATGTGTGTAAAAACACTTCTTAAGCCATGTTTCTGTTTGAATAATATATGCTTATATATTGTTACTAGTGTATTGTTACTTCATGGACTTTTTTGAGCTGAATCATTTCCTTTTTACCAAAAAGGACAGCTAATACTTCAGAACAAGGCAAAAAGCATTTCCCTTTAAATATTTGAACTACTCATTCTAAAAATAATCTATTCAAGAATTATTTCCACCCCACCCAATTATCTAAGAAACAAGAGTAACAACTTAGATTATTAGTGCTTTAATTTTTACTCAGAAGACTACCATAACTTTAATGCAACCTTGTTATTGCACCGGAGATGATTATTGTATAAATTTGAATTTGATTTCATTAATTTAGGATTTTTGGGTTTGATCTATGAGATTCCGGTACTATTATTTTCAAACATTCAGTATCCTTAATATTTAGTATCTTTCATAATTAAACTCATTTACTGGTGACAACAAATAGAAGAAACAGATTTTTCATTTCATGAAGTTCATTTCAAACATCTAAGAGATAATCATCATTTCACTGCCCACCTTTGGAAATATCCCTAAAGAATCATATTGCTATAAAAAGAATTCAATAATTATATATCAAATAATTATGTGCCATGATAGAGGTGCTGGTTAATGATGTGGCCGCAATCATTTTGTAGTATGTAAGTATATCAAACCAACATGCGTACCTTAAACTTACACAGTATGTCAATTATATCTAAGTAAAGTGGGAAACAAAACAAACAAAAAAAGAATGCACCGTAATAAATGCCCAGATTTTCTCAAAATCCAAAATGCCAAATACGGTGTTAATTTCCAAAGTCATGGAAATTAAGATTCCAGATATACGACTTCTTTACCTATGGACCTAATTTCCTCTATCAAAACTGCTTTATTGTTGTCACTCTCTTCTTCTCTTTCACAAATATGCTTTATGAGGTAGAAATCAGTAGGGTAATCTAGAAGCGTCTAAGGCAGTGTGGTCCAACAGAAGCTTATGCAGCTGTGCTGTGCAGTTTGGTAGCCGCACATGTCTACTGAACACCTAAAATGTGATATATGGCAACTGAAGGAGTGATTTAGTCATTTTACTTACTCTTAATGAATATTACTTTACATAGTGGCATGTGGTTAGTGGCCAATGTGTTAAAGAGTACATGTTTAAAGTATTGAAATTATTGAATGTTTTCATTTACAGATACTTTTGAAATGGAGAAAAGTGGTTTCTTTAACAAAAGCTATAAACAGAGATTAGTAGACCAGGATTTTATAGGAATGCCTGTTGTCCTGATATGTTTTTTACTACCACTGTAAAAAAATACTAAAGTCCTGTTTTTCACATGGCACAGCATGTCATCTCTTAGGTGAACATAACCTAAGAAAAACAACACTGGTATAGGCTGTCCTAAAAAGACAAGTGAGCGATCGTTAGTTACATATACGAATTAAAACTAAGAAATAAAATGTGGAAAAAGGAAGAATGCTATAGGAATTTCATGGTTAGACTTTCCTTCAAAGTAATTGGTCATGGAAAAGTCTGTGGAAAGAATGAAAATTTCAAGTATTAAAAGTGTAAGAAACAGAAATGATTCAGAGAAAAGATATTCTAGGCATAATGTGAAGCCTGAAAAGATAAACCCAAGTGGATGTATGTTTAGCTGATGAATGGCATTTTCCTGAGAAGACAGTGGATTTACCTAAGTAGTGCAAAAAAGAGGAAATAAAATAGTTGAGGACTTTAGAAAGGAATGAATCTTCATTCCGTTTTTATTTCTAATCTTTAGGTGACTGTTTTAAATACATATTTGAAAATCAAAAGGCCATTTAAACCTGGTTGTTTTGAAGTCTCTCAGAGCTGTAGAGATGTATTCAGATAAATGCTTTTCCATGAGTGCTACTCTGATCCAGGCTCTACCCTACAAGGAAGAAGAAAGAATCAAATGTGAAAAAAAAAATTACAAGTTAAAGAAATATTTTGCCCACTGTGTCATAAAAAATATAAGCATTTTAATATGTAAAGAACTCAGTCAAAATATACATTTGATAAAGGCTAAAAAATATTTAAGTAGATAAGAACAGGTAAATTTTGATTACATATAGTATACCTTTGTTTCTCTAGAGATATAGGATACAGTATATCATACTAACCTTCTGTCCTCGGAAGGGACATAACTATGAATATTGGATCAGAGATTTCTTTTTGTAACTTTCTACCTCAATGCCCAAATCAACATGCTAATTAAAATGAGTTCCCTTATAAAACATGAACAGAGTCCATTCTCCTAAAAAAAAAAAAAAATTTAATTGCTGTCACTCCATTTAAGAAAATGTCCCACCTATCCTTCCAGAGGGAGGTTTTAGATAACTAATAATGAACCAAATTTCATTATTTATCATCCATCCAAATCATGAATTACTGAGTTTGCACCCAGGACATTCTAAAAACTATTACTGAATATTAAGATGGAAAAAAAATGCACAGCAAAATTACTCAGAACCATATTCTAGCAGAAACAAAGAAACAGACAATTCTGACTAAATGTGAATAATTTAATTTTACTTTTGAAAGGGGTAATATCATTCAATAATTGAGACAAACCAATTCATTTTTTTAATAATCCAAAGCATTTCCCCTGGACTCTTTGTTTAGAATGAAAGAATATTAGAGGTCATATTTGTAATGAGAATTTTTTGATTCGCTTACTTTCATTTTCACTCAGCTCTCCCACAAAACTCCAGAAAATCCGTGAAGATTAAGGAGATATAAAATCAAAACACTGCAATGGCAGTTGAGAATAAAGGTGACACTAATCAATATATATGATGGTCAACTACCCATCTGGAGGAAAAAAAAGCATTCTTTAGAAATGTCTACAACTCTAGTGAATTTACCAAACTTCTGGATGGGAAGGATCAAAAAGCAGTCAATCTAGACAGTGGTAAAACCTGACCAACTAGAAGCAGTAGTATTGTTGGGAAACAAAGGAATGATAGGGGTGTGATTAGCATGGCAGTCAATTTGCCCATCAAGCTTAAAAGCCCTTTTAGCTTGCACAGTGCTCAGTCCATTGTTTCTGCAGAGTAAGTCTTAGGGAACCTACAATTAGCTGTGGCTGACCTAACAGGAAGGAAGAGACGAACCATTGGTCAGAAATCCCGAGTTTCTCTCTTGAAATTTCCTTTGAAAGACAAGGAGGCTGGTAGTGGTGGCTTGAATCAAAAGGCTAAGATTTCACCAGAGCAGAAGCTGGGAAAGTTGCTCTCTAGAGAAAGTTAGACACAGGAGACTGTGCTATTGCTAGATAAGAAATGTGGAGAAAGTCCTGCTTCCTGATTTATTAATTTCAATCCATGCAAAACTGGGCTGCACCTAATTTCCTGTCTTTGGATTTTTGTGGAATTCTCTATTACATTGTAATAATACACTGCGCTAATTTCAACGGTTTCTTTTCTTTCAACAAAAGAACCTTTACTAGAACAGAAGATAAACAGACATAAATGTTGTTGGGGCCACGAGGTGGGGAAGTCAAAAAACCAGTTTAAGATTTTAGACTTTATCAGTTGGGTAATGGTGAACCACTTAATGTTTTGTTTTTTTTCCTCCAGAGGCACAAATATTCATTTCTTTATCACTGAAGATTTTTGAAAAATAAATAAATAAAAAGCAGGCAATGCTTCTTAAGGCTGTAATTAATATATACTTGGCTCTGTTTTAAGATACAGTAAGATATTTATATACATTAAGATATTTAATCTTCCGGGGGCACCTGGATGGCTCAGTCAGTTAAGTGTCTAACTCTTGATTTCAGCCCAGGTCAGGATCTCAGGGTTTAAAGACTGAGCCCCCTTTCGGCTCTGTGCTCATCCGGGAGTCTGCTTGAGAGTCTCATTCTCCTTGCCCCTCCCCCTGCTCATGTTCTTGCTCTCTCTCAAATAAAGTAATAAATCTTAAAACAAACAAACTAAAAAAAAAGATATTTAACCTTCCCAAGAATTGTTAGGTTACAGTACTATTCCTACTTTTCTCTATGAAGAAACAAAAAATAGACAAATCAAGAAGATAGGAAACATCTCACCACCAAACCAACCAACCTAATTGAATAAAAACCTATATACCCTACTTTCCCCCTGTTTCAGGGGATAAACTGTAATCATTTAAGAGAACAAAAAGACAAATTACAGAGTAGGCAAAGATATCTGCACTACATGCATCTGACGAAAGACTCATTTTTAAAATACAAATAATTCTTACAAATCCATAAGAATAAATTTAAAATGGGGTCTGCAAGGGGAAGACTTCAACTATAGATTCAATTTCTCTAGTGGATATCAGAATATTCAGATGTTTTTTTCCTTTTTATGTTAGTTTGAGAATTTTTTTCAAAGAATTTTCCCATTTCATCCAAATTTTAAAATTTATAGGTATGAAGTTATTCATAATATCCTTTTAGGATTTTTAATGCCTATAGGGTCTACAGGGTTGTTTGGCCTCTTCTTTATTCCTGATATTGGTAATTTATAATCTCTCTTTTTCTCTTTATGAATAGTCTTGCTAGAAGCTTAGCAATTGTGTTAATCTTTTTAAAACCACCAAGTTTTTTAGTTGATTTTCTTCTAGTGTACATTTTTTTCATTTAATTCAATTTTTGCTCATTATTTCTTTCCTTCTTTTTGAGTATATTACTTTGTTTAAATAACTTTTCAGATGAAAACTATGATCCCTGATTTTTAGCCTTTAGTCTTTTTTTTTATATACATAAGAGCCTATATTTAAGCCTATTTTCCTCTAAGCACAAGTTTTTACATGTTATATTTTCACTGTCACTACTTTCCACATAATTTTTCAATTTTAGCTGTAATTGCTTCTTCCATCTGTGAGTTATTCAGACGTCCTTCTCAATGATGGCTCACATAAGCATTTTCTGGTTATCTTCTTGTTATTAATTATAGCTTAATTCCATTGTCGTTAGAGAACACACTTTAGGTTATTTCAATCTGAAATTCATGGAGATGAATTACAACTCAGCCAAGGATCAATTTTTGTGTAGGTTCTATGTTTGGTATAACTGAATATTTTGTAGTTTTCTATTTAAACTTTATTATATACTCCAGTTCTCTGGTACTACTAGTCTTTATTTATATTTTCTACTATAGTTACTTAAAAGTTCATTATCTGCATCTCCCATAGGTCTGTTTCAGTTTTCTTTTTTATATTTCTTAGTTTTGGTCACTTGATCTTGTTTCTTGATACGTGTAGTGGTTTTTGATTGAATACTGGACATTGCATATAAAAGTTTGTAGCTGCACTAACACTACCTTTCCTTAGAATAGATTTCTTTTTCTTCGAGTAGGCAAGGAGTGTACTTGAAAATCACTTTGCACTATTTAAGGGCACCACTTTTAGGCCTTTTTTGAGCTGGTCTTCATCTGAATTTCCCTTACTCCCAACGTAGAGCCTTTTTAGGATCTCAAATAAAAGCCTACAGTACTTAACAGGGCCCCTCCAACGTGTTTGACCTTGAACTCTAACTTCTGTCTCTCCAGAACAAGACTGTGAAATCTTCAGTCAGCTTTTTTTAGCCTCCTACCTGCTGCTTTCAGCTTGGTTAATGAAACTTCTGCTCTGTGCTTAAGGTGGCTTAGAGCTGGCAAACAGCTCATAGGAAAACTGCATGTATAACCTCAGACACATATGTCTGCTGTTCTCTCAATATATTAAGTCCTGGTAAAAAAAAAAACCCAGAGATCTCTGATTAGACTCTATACCAATGATGTGAACAGACAAATGCCCTTAGGCTAAAAGCCAAGATGAATGTAGGGCTCACCTCAAGTACTATCCTTCTCTCCAGTACTGTGGCTACTGCAGTCCTCATACCTTTGTTGTTCTCTTAGGTCTTAAATTTGTTGCTTTGCATATTTTATCCAACCTTTACAGCTGTTCTTGGCAGAAGGGTTGCTCTGATATAAGCTATTCTGTCATCACTAGAAGCAGAAACTGGTTCATTTCTCACCTCTAGGATCATCTGGGTTTTTTGACTCTAGTTATATCCTTCTAACATGACTCTCTCTCTCTCCCTATGCCTGCCCCATACTGCACTTGGTGGATCTTTTTGAAAAGTCAATTAGATTATAGTACTCTATCATTTAAAAAAAAAAACTAAAAGAAAGAAACCCTTAAGTACCTCCTCATTGAACTGAGAAAAATATCTCAACTGTTAATATACCTTGTTTCCTCTGTTCACTATTTGCACAGCACATTTCCTCCCATAATTCACATCCTGGCTCAAATGTGATTGTCTCACATAAGCCTTTTCTACCTACACTGTCTAAAAGAGTGCTTTCTTTCACCACTCTGTTCACTTTCTAATCTCTTAAACTGTTTCATTTTTTCATGGCCCCATAGATTATATTACATATATATTTGTTACATTACTAAAATATAACATACATAACATTTGTTCTCTGCCATCTTTTCACCAGTGTCACTGTATCATCAGTATTTATAACAGTTTCTAGCACACAGCAGGTACTCAATATATACTTGTTGAATACTTGGAGAAAATTCAAGTAGATAAGTAACTTGCTCATTGCTAATAGGCATTAGAGGCAACAGTGACAAGTGGGGAAAAGGAATAATATGAGGAAAATGGCATTTTATAAAGACTCATAGGAAGTTAGTATTTAAAATGGAGAGAGTATAAGACAAATGGGCAGAATGAGAATACGTCTAGTTTCTGCCTGAGAAACTTTCTTTATTTTTAAAGCTTCCCAAATATGTCTGACACTCTTCCAGGTTTGGAACCATCACAACGGAAGTCTAAGGATAGGAAACAAGTGGTGGTTTAAAGAGATAGATAGATTTGTGAGTTAGTAATAGAGAATAATCATAAAAATGGCATCTTCACAAATCTATACCTTACCGTAAAGTTCTAGTATTTGATCACTCTGGTGTATCCGTGATTAATAACCCCTCTGACCCCACCTTAGCCTCTTTCCATAGAAAATTTGGCTCACCTGCCTCTAAGAAAAAGCAGTGACTAAGTCAGCTTTTGAACAAAGGAAAAAGTGAACAAGAGGATGACACCCCGAAAAGACCAGGAGGGATTAGGGATTTCTGTCCTAAGAATGTGTTAAGGACTACATTCACAGTGCTGACATGGTACAGGTGCTCAATAAAAATTTATCTGATGAAAAGATGCATGAATATATGAATGACTGATGTGATCAGCATATTCTGAAATTGGTCTAATACATTAAACTCAAGAACAGAACAAATGTACAGGGTAAGCAACCACAAACCAGGAAAGCCTAACTCAGCCACAAACGAGAGCTGTTCTTAAAAACAAAGAAAAAGAAAAAACTTCGTAAGACAAGCAGGAAGGCATGAAGAACTCAAGAACAGCACAAAGCTTATATTCCAGAGGCCAAAACCAACAACAAAAACGAAAGGAGGAAAAGGATTTCTTGAGCTTGAAATCCATGGGAATACTAAGAAAATTCAATGGAAATATCTGTAAAATAAATAACAGTAGTAATCAAGGATCCAATTAGGGGAGTTTCTGTCAGAAATCATACATTATGCTTATAAGTAATCAGCCCAATAACAGATGGGAAAGGTGGGTGTGTTCAGAAGGGAGTGAAATGCCTGCTGAGATGAAGTTAGGTTTCTTAGAGTGCTAATTCTAATCTGAAACTTAAATAAGAAATCCCATGGGGTGCCTGGGTGGCTCAGTTGGTTAAGCATCTGCCTTTGGCTCAGGTCATGATCTCAGGGTCTTGGGATCAAGCCTTGCAGTGGGCTCCCTGCTCAGAGGGGAGTCTGCTCACTCTCCCTCTGCTCCTCTCCCTTGCTCATGCTCTCTCTCTCTCTCAAATAAATAAAACCTAAAAAAAAAAAAGAAATCCCGTATACAGAAATCGATTCCCAGAACGTCTGCATATTGTGGAAAAAATGGCTGCCAATGTATCTGAGATGTGAGATGGAAAGATTACGGACATGATCTTCAATTCAAATATTCTATTCCATTGTTAGGCTTTGTTTAAGCCCTAGAAAATAGGCTCAGCTGCTCATGGACTGAGCAAAGAAAGGGACTGTCAGCATTTCACAGATCTCAGCTTAGTGATTAAGTATCAGATCTCCCATGGTGGCAAGTTTCTATGATGTGAATCTAAATTGTACAGTAGTTCTAGGACACAGACAATCCTGATTCAATCAAAACTAAATTTAAAGAATGTTTCTATACTGAATTAGTCATTCTCTGTAAGGTATCTTGTCTTCCACTGCTTAAAATGTCATCCACATAGCCCTAAAGGTATAATCAAAGGTATTCTGCTTCTTACATAGAATTCAAAAATGGAGATCTGTTTGGGTCCCAAGTGTATGGAGTTGCACATTGTTTAGCAGGTAAATTTGGTGCTGTGGTTCTGTTTTCACAAGTGTCAAGGCTGAATGAGATGGATACTATATAGGCTACTGGTCACTCTAGAAAGCAGCTCAAAGGCTCAGTAAACCAGCCATCTGAAGTATTTACTTAATCCTTCAATTCTGACAGTTGGCAGGTGTGATTTACTGAGTAGATTAAGTACTTTGCTCTACCCACTGCAATGAATAAAGACAGAAGTAATCTTTGCTTGCAGACTTTTCCCAGCATCGCCAGGCACATCATAGACCTCTCTTTCCCCACTAAATGGAATCTGTTTGAGGCCTCAGCCAAACAAAGATATAAAAGCAGGATTTGGAACATGATTGTTCTGTGATATTTTCATACTCAACACTGTTTTTCTGGGTTTTTTGTTTGTTTGTTTGTTTTTGTTTTTTTACAGAATAAGTATTAACTCTCTCTGCTGGGCAGCATCTTGTAACATAGGGCTTAGTCCCAAAAGTCTCATTAAGAAAGGTGGTCAGCTGGGGTTTGCATTTCTGTGCTCCACCCAGATCCAAATGCTACATTTCTAATGTTTGTTAGCTTCTCAATTACCTTTTGTATTTTGGTATATGCTAGTTCTATAAATATATTCTCTCCTATGTTGAAGGGGCTTAAAATACACTTGTCATGTTAATTCCTCCTTCTTTTAATTTGAAAATAAGAAAATAAAGTGTATGTGCCACCTGGAGTACTTTCTATTTGCATAGACTTGATTCATTCAAATTATAGTTTGCCTTTTAATCTTAACCTACAGAAACCAAGATAGTATTCTTAAACCAGAAGGAAAACATAAAAGGAAAAATGATATAAACTCAAAGGAGATGCAAAGGAGAATTCAGATTGCACATTTTTTAAGCCTGTAGTCAATCAATTAGAAAGTAAATAAATGCATAAAGTCAAGAGTTTGAGAAAATAGAGGCTAAAGGACTACTGTGACAATATTATGTTTAAGAAGAAAGTTGTTAATATAAAACACAAGATTTAGACATCTATAAGAAAAAATATTTTTAAAAATCTAGCTATGATTGACTTAAAAATGAAGGCATTTGGCTTGAAAAAGTGTGAATCTAAAAAAGTTAGAAAGCACTGAAACCGAAAGTTAACTGTTGCTCACAGCCCTCTGGTTAGATTGGCAGAAGGAAGTGAAGGAGGG
The DNA here is from genome assembly GCF_023065955.2 of Ursus arctos. Lineage (NCBI taxonomy): Eukaryota > Metazoa > Chordata > Mammalia > Carnivora > Ursidae > Ursus > Ursus arctos. Next base: position 29,469,630 of record NW_026622985.1, on the reverse strand, counting down.
AGCAGCAGTTTTAGACAGTGAACTCTATGGCTTTAGTCTTCACAAGGTGATAAAAATCATAGCTATCAACTTTACCCAAAAATATACTTCCACATTATAAATTTAGAAATGGTTAAGTATATTTCTAATCTTCTCACTAAATTTAAATATTATAAATCTTTTTTTAAAACTTATTCAGTTTTTGTTTTACAAAATATTTAATTTCAATATACCTTTATCAATTTTACTAACCAATAATTTTCCAGAAGAAAAAATATCCTAAATAAAAATAGATGCAGGAACAATAAACTCGGAAACTATACTTTTTAAAGATGATTGTTATACTTTCATTTATTATAGACACATAATTTGTAAGTTTGTAACTATGAAATAATGAATTATGTCTTGATCTTAAAACTGTACATTATCTATTTTCAATCTATACTTTCTACTTAGGTTTCATTCTGTAATTCTTAAGTGCCAAAAATAGTAAGGAACCTAGTATGACAATCCAATAAAAAAAAAACTCGTAAACCAAAGCTGATACAGCTTATATGAGCAGCGCAGACTTTTTATAATCTTAAAAACTATTGGAGACTCCAGAGTGCTTTCAATGGGTTATATCTATTGATATTTACTGTATTACAAGTCAAAACTGGAAACTTCTAAAATATTAGGTAATTAAAAAAATAAATAAACCCATTATATGTTAACATAAATATTTTTGAAAAATAACTATCTTTTCCTAAACAAAAATATTAGTGACAAAAGTGGGTCTGTTTTACATTTTTTCAAATATTTTTAATGTATGGCTTAATAAAAGAGAACTAGGGATCTGCTGCTGCATATAATCTGTTATAATTGTTTTAGTTGAAGCATTTGAAGGCTATCTAGCCTCACATAGATACATAGTTGCAAAAGGGAATCTCTTACAGCCTTTTCAGATGATAGTGGATATTCCCCTTTAATTCTACATTAAAACTCAGTAACTGATAATTTTTTTTTTTTTAAGATTTTATTTATTTGACAGAGATAGAGACAGCCAGCGAGAGATGGAACACAAGCAGGGGGAGTGGAAGAGGAAGAAGCAGGCTCATAGCGGAGGAGCCCGATGTGGGGCTCGATCCCGGAACACCAGGATCACGCCCTGAGCCGAAGGCAGACGCTTTAACCGCTGTGCCACCCAGGCGCCCCTGTAACTGATAATTTCTAAAAGGCTAACTGAAACATGAAAAATATAACCATGCCAATGAACTTTTCATACTGTATTTCATTAAATACATTATCTAAATAGATCTTTTACCCATGCATGATTTTATAATTCCATGCATTGATCATTTGGAAATTATGAGTTTTGCAGATTTACCAAATGCTAACACATTTCAGTAAACAATTTAAAAATATATTTGCTAATATCAACATCGTTATTATCAGAAAAGTCTGTAAGTACAGGGAAACTATTAGGCTTAAGATGGTGAATACAAGTTTTCCAAGATTCTAATTTTTACTTGAAAGTTTTAATTTTACCATTGGCAACCAATGCTGTCAGCTGTTTCCCTTGAATTAACAGGCTCACTTTGTTCATTTTTATTCAAGAAAATTCTACCAAATGCCTAAGTCGAAAAAACTATAGTTTGTATGCTTTTCTTTTAAGTAAAAATAGTATTACATGACAAAAGTGTCTAATTCAGCTCACAATTCAAACTACATGAGTACTTCTCCTTGAAACAACCATCATATTTCAGTATGCTGCAAATGCTTTATGCATACTTTCCATTTTAATACTCAGGATATTAAAAAGATAGGCACTCAAAGGTTGAGATTTAATAAAATTAATAATGTTTACTGCACCATCATGGACATTTTTGAGAGGAACTGGCCTTTCTTTTTTCTTTTCCTTCCTTCCTTCCTTCCTTCCTTCCTTCCTTCCTTCCTTTCTTTCTTTCTTTCTTTCTTTTTTTTTTTTGACTAAGTGCAGTGGGAAATACTTAATGATTACTAGTAGTTAGATGCCACTGCTTTAATTCATGCTAAGGAACCAGCAATTCTGCCACCATTGTTTCTGTATCAGCAGTGCAAGTGTCAACAAAAGGAAAAAGGCAAATAACATCTTGGTACTACATGAAAAGACTTTTGACATTATGAATCACCAGGGTTCTTCAGGACACTGAGAGCCACTGGTTTAGGTAACTCAAGAAATGTAGAAACTTCACAGAATAAGAAATATTTTATTGTGCTTCTCAAAAAAGAATTCATAATGACTAGCTTCAAACCTTCTTGCTATTCATAAGGCAACAAGAAGATTCAAGAGCATTCTAAATAACTACATGCAACTAAATAAAAAAATAGAAATAAGCCTATAAAAGATTTTAAACATGGTCAAGTGCTTAATCCTAGCCAAGAAAAAAATATTTATATAGCAAAGAGCTCAGAATTTTCTATTTGAGTCAAAACTGCTGAGGATTAGATTATACACATGGCATATTATTATTTATGTCTTACCTTAGCTCTAGAGGAACTGACATTTTCCATATTTTCAATGCTGCAGATACAATTCTGTGAAACTTTCCGGCAAGCCACTCTGATATAGTCCCAGAAGCTACGAGGACTTTCATAACCAAACCAGGTTACTTGACCTTCAGGAGACAAATTGTAATACAAAATAAAAGAAAACTAGACTAGAAAATTCAAAATGCAAGAATAAAGTTCTGAAAAATAAAAGACAGCCTAGTTTGCCATAACGAAAATGTCATTGACCAGAGTGGCAAAAAGCCTTCAATCTAGTCCTGCTCCACCTTTAACTAGTTGTGCTACTGTGGACAATTTATTTAATGGATCTGAATCATAGTTTTCTCAACAACAAAATAAAACAAATGAAAGAAAAACGGACCAGACACTAAAAAAATCTCTTGCAGTTTAATATTCCATTATTCTTTTAGATAGTTCCCAGAAAACCCTCCTTATGGTTCTAGTTAACCATTAATTCACATGTCAAAGGTTGCATTCTAAAGCTTTCTCTACTTAGAGAAACAGAAAAAATAGTTACATAACACTTTTCCCCCTCTTCATAGGAAGACTTCCAAGAAATGAAACAATGTTGTGGTCTATCTTCTAAGTAAACATTATGAATTAGAATCCTATGTTTACTGATCAAACATAATCTACCCAACTATTCTCATCCAGAAAGCCATAAAGTTCCCGTCATTCATCTGCTTTCTTCTAGTTGGCAACCCACAAAAAATCCTTCAGACATTTACCATTACAATTTTTGAGATTTGGGTAATTATGTGTCCACTCATGAACAAATGTTCTTTTACATGTTATCTTACACTAGTATTAATATTTCTATATGGGACTCTGACTGGTGGGTCCATGGGCACCATTTTGTACACTGAGCATTTTTAAGTAGGGTATAAGAGACATCTTAATTCTTTCTTTAGTTTTCTGGAAGGATTAGTCTTACCTAGGTAAGCTGTTTAATCTTAAAGTAGAAAGATCTGCTTTTACATTTTAAATCTGGGTTTCCTTAATTATTTATCTTAGATTTTCCTGTCCCCAGTAATAGCTTCTCTGCAGCAACAGCAGAAGTATTCTTGTCAACAAGCACCATTTTAGGAGTGATGTCTCAAATGATATTCAGTGGTTTCTAACCACAGCAGCCCGTAAAAATAACTGAGCTGCTTTTTAAAAAATACCCATGCTTGGGCTCCACCCCAAGGTAAATAATCAAAATCTTTAAGGGCGGGCCCAGGCATAGGTATTTTTTTAAAAAGATCCCCCTGGTATTTCTAATAATGTATTTATAGTTAATTAACCAATAGAAATTGTACATATCATAAGTAACTCCTATTCATTATTCAGGACATTTTAAGGCCCTTTTCTTCTTGTAATCCGTGTACAATCTCTATAGTGGGTCAATCCCTCTCTATGTGCTGACATAGCACCCTGTGCTTATTTATCCTTATAATTGTTTACTTGATTATCTTACATATTAGGTGGTAAAATCAGTAAGGCATGGACTGTATCTTGTTTGACTTCAAATCAATCCCCAACATTTAATTCTTGGCTCATAATAGGCATTCAGTAGGTATTTGTTAAACAAATCAACTGGTAAATCAACACAAAACATCATCTTAATTGCAATGCACATAAAATTTGAATTTTAAAAATCTTTTTATAGTGACAGTACAATGGCAATCTGGTATTAAGAAATGTGCATCCTAGATTACAAATGTCAAACATTCCGGACAAATGTACCTTCGTCTTTATAAATAAAAACACAAAAGCATCTCAAATCATTTATCAACTCAATGTCTCTAAACTCAATGTTTCTTTAAAAATCAAATCTTACTACCTACAAATTAAAATTTATAGGAATACTTATAATCTCCCTTCTTTCTCTCAATTTCTCCCCGTCACTTTCCTTTGACCCCTCTGTTCTTTGAGTTAAAAAAGTTCCTGGTACAGTACCTCAGTATATTTTGTCTTTAGGACAATTTTCATGTCATCAATTTGTTAGCCATTTGGAGAGGAGGCAGGATGCCTACTGGTTAAGAATATGAGTTTTGAATCAGAGTGATCTGAATTAGATCACTTTTTAGCTATGTGATCTTGAGTTAACTTCACCCTATCAATCTGGGTTTCTTCTATAAGTTGACAATACCTGATACCTATAAGTTGACAGTACCTACCTGATAATACTGTTGAGAGAATTAGATGAGGTAATCTATGTGCAGCAATGAGTTTATAGCCTGGTACGGATGTTAACAATTATTACAACTGTTATCACTATTACCATACAAACAGCTAAGGGACCCAAGCTCCCCTGTACTGTAAACAAAGTGGGAATGGGATGCAAAATTAAAATTTCCCCCTTACTTAATGAGAACCTAGAAAAATGCTTAAAATTTACTCCCTAATGCAAACTTTTCCCATATCAACCATTTCAAATTTACCTTCCCAAAATATTTCTAGTCTCAACTAATTTTCTTTGGCTTCTATTAATTAAGATCACTTCATAATTTAAAATGAGAGGTATAGCCAGACTTCCATCAAGAAAGGATCTTAAAGGGAACATCACAAGTTTTCTCTGTTGACTTTATTTTAAACCTTCTCATGAGTTTGAAATGGCTAAGGAAAATAATTTATGAGAAGTTTTAAAATAAAGCTGTCAAAAAACTCACAAAAGAATATAACAAAGCCCCATTTTGGAGGAGAGGAAACAAAGATACCAAAAAACAAAATCTAGGCTAAGGTTAAACAGAGAAGGAATGGGCACTATATCCTGGGGACTCCAGCTATGGATAAGATATGCTGCCTACAAGACTTTCACCCAAGAAACTATGGTAAGATTTCCCAGATTACAAACTAAGAAGCTGAACAATTAAAAGAATAACATATCATCATGATTTGCAGGGCCTTAAATAAATAAACCTGTAGTATCTTCACAACACTTTTATCGACTTAGCAAACTAGATGTGAGGATGACTTGGCTTGATTCTGCCTTCCTTCCTCTTCCATGTGCATCATTTTCAAACTGAAGTTCTGAATTCAAGACACTGAATTTTTCACATTCAAAAGAATATGCTTCAAGAGAAGTTATATTCCTTGTTAGAGCCTCCAAACAAACTCTCTTGTAAATTGTATATCCTAGAATTTTATGTAAATTATATTAGATAATTTCTGCATCTATGAAAAGGTTATATTTAATTTAAAAATAATGGAAGCATTCAATTGGTTATTTGAGATATTATTATTTGAAGATCATTTTTACTTAAGCACAGATTAATAGCAAAAGATGTACTTAGGCTATTAGTCTGTAATCACTATTCAACAGAAAAATTAAAAAACAAAGCTACAAGCTGATCGTGCCTTTTAAAATAACTATTAAAGCAATAAACAGTCACTCCCCAAATATTTTCACTTCCTTTAAAAATAACTATAAAAGAAAATCACACAGCAAGGAAACAATTAGTCTGTATCTTGAAGAAATTTTTTTCAGAAGAAATACACTGTCACTAACAGAATTCTTTTAAAAGCTATTGATATGTGTATAATATGCTTTCTGTTACATGTTTTCCTAGAAGTTAACTTTTACCAATAATGAAGTTAAAAAACAACTTTTTCAAAACTTACTGACATTCCATCAGTCTACTCTAATTCATTTTAAGGCAAAGAAAGAAAGGGTGAAAAGTCTGCTAGACTAAAAGATAACGTACTACTAACCAGCTATGTGATATCTTTCCCACCAAACTGCCTTATTTTCAGCACCTTAAAAATGGCCTGTGATCTCTAGGGTCCAAGGTTATTTTAAAATAACTCTTCTAAAAAATTTTTAAAAATAAAATAAAATTATTCTTCTATATTTAAGTTAGATGTCTGTTCACATTATACAATATATTTGTGTTTTGCTTCTATCTTAGTTCACAGGTGGAATGAGACCTTCTAAGAACAAGGACTAAATTTTCTAAAGTGGTCCTCTACTAAGTAGTGGCTGACACATCATCTTTTGATAATATAAAATGTAAGTGAATCTGTTTAGTGACGTCTTTCTCTACCCTTTGTATAAGTGCTTACCTAAAAGAGCAAGTGAAAAACCCGTCCCCCAAGCCGAAGTCTTGTTAGTGTTACAATGCATCACCTAAATCACGGTGTCAAGGACTATCACCTTGGAACTGCTATTCAACTAGACAAGCAATAAAAACAGTCTCATCGACTTAATTAACCACTCTGATATCACTGTAAAAGTTTTCAGATACTTAAAGGAAAATAGTCACTTGTGGATTCATTGTTGCCAATATATTACTATTTAGATGAATTCAACTTTTAACTTTTCACTTTAAATTTTCTAACAGCAATCTTGAATTTCTTACTGCTAATTTATAAAAGTCAGTTTAATATTTTCTATTATATTTTTGCTAAACAGAGAAAAATCCCCATTTCTGCAAGAGGACAGAGTCTTTTCCTTTTTTAAAAGAAACTATTTTTAGTTGAGGCTCCTATTTATTAGACTACTCAGCTTTGAAAGTAAAATAATGACCCTGATCAATTTTCTAAATTTCATATAAATACTCTAAAAAAGGAATTTAAACACTTTAAAAATAACTTTAATTACATATTAAGCTGAATCTTAAGAAGTACAAGTCTAGATTAGACACTCAGTTGTACTTACATTGCTAGCTCTGTATGTTACTTACAAGACATCTCAAGTAAATCATTTAACAACTATGAAGCACAGTTACTAATTTACAAAACATAATCATTATTCTTTGTTACTGACAATGTCTTGTTCACTGGTAAGGAATTTATCACAAATATCTATAATATGCGTCTATACCATAAAAATGAGTTAATTCTTAATCTTTCAAGACAAAAAAATTAAGGTAACCAAGTTCACCAAAAATCTGAAAATTGAATTTGACTTAAAGCTTTTATCCCAATAATTTTACCATCTTTCCAAGTAGAAGACAAAGATTTTGTCTTTTTCTTTTACCAGCTTTTTAACAAAAGGCTTAGAATACTGGCAGACTGAATTAGAGTCCCAAAGGCTGGACTTCATACAGAGAGCAACACATAAATGTGAGCCCTGAAGAAATCAAGCATAATCTGTTTCAGTAGTGATTAAGGCTATATATGAGGACGTAAAACAAATTGAAACTGTTTAAAATGATTACTTGTGAGGGTCAAGGTTGAAGAAGAGAGATATTTGTTTTCTACTTTCCATCTCTTGTCTTAATTTTAAATCCTTAAAAATAATGACTATATATTTCTTTTCTAATTAAAAAATATAATAAAAGGCTAAGTCATTAAGTACAGAGCCTAGCAGTGGTTTGCAGACAGGAGGAACTCAGTTAAAAAGTTTGAGTAAGTGAATAAAGGCATGCATTCTACCTGGAAGAAGGGAAACTAAGAAATATATTCACATTATTGATTCCAGAATGGCAAAGCAGTTATTGATACTGCCCATGTATGTTTTATTGAGTGACTCTGGAAAAATCACACAGCTTCCTTAAGTCCCCAGTTTGCATGTAACACAAATCTTATTAGAGAACACTTACGAAATTAAGGAGATAACTAATTCTTACATCGTTAAGAGTAACAATGTAATTGCACAGATATGCATGATTAATAAAAGTGACTGAAACCATGGGAACTTAAAGAAATATGAAGGGGGTCACATGAGAAAGAAAGGAGAGTAAATGGATTATTATATTGTGTGGGTTTACAACAAGATTTTAATTTAAAAATTAGCATAAGCATATTTGTGCCCTCTGGATTAACAAAAACAAAAACAGAAAGCTTTTGCAAAACCCATGCAATGTACTAAAAAAGATCACTTAACTGATACAGCCCTCCCCAGTAAGTCAATTCCATGCTCCCGTGCAGCTCAGTGGCGGGAGACATCACCAGCATAGAGTACCTTGAAGAGGTATTTGGAGATGAGCCAGCCATCTGCAACTTTGGGATATCTCTTTAAAAAAAATAAACAACAACAACAACACACAGATATTTAAGAAACCTGCCATCAAGTTTACAATTGCAAACTGAGTAGCCCGAATAAGATGGCTACACATTATCTGGATGCAATAAACACTACATTTACCTACTTAATAAATAAAATGAACTCAGTTAAGATGAATAAGTGGTACACTCAGCAAGTAAATCAAGCTGGTCCCTTGTCACCTATTCTACTGGAGAAAGGAGGGTATCTGTAAGTCACAGAAACAGGCTCCCTGTTTGCTTGCAGGGCCATCATTCTTTCCCAAACATGATAGGCGGATAATGACAGGACAAAAGGAGCAAAAGCTTGATTGAATCTGCTAGATTTACACCTCAGAATGTATAAGATTGGCTAGAAAAATTATTATTAAACTATATGTCTTATAAAGTTATAACTAATAATAAATACACTTTTTTAATGTTAACTTTTCTAGAAGTTATAAGAAAATTCATTTTGAAGAACAGCTCTTGTTTTTTGGGCCTAAGAAGAGTTAAAATTTTTATTTTTTTCTTTTGTGAATTATGAGAACAGCACTTAGATATCAAGGAGAATGTTCTTCAGTTTAACCAATGTTGACTGAATACCTTCTTCATGCAAAATACTGTTTTATTTCCTACAGCTTCCAATTATTGTTTAACAACCACCATTTGGAAAAGCACTGCAAATTCTTGCTATGTAGTTTGGAAATTCCTAGTATAATTATACAGGAAAACTCCAAAGCCAAATTTCTAAAGCTGCATTCCCCCCAAATGATATCTTCTTCTCATAACCAAACACTGAAATCTCCAACAGGACATGGTCCCATATACCTTTCCAAATATTTATACCCTTTATGAAACCAAACAAAACCGATCACACACACAGTCAGTAATGTATGGAAATGAAAGGAAGAAGATGTATATAGTTTGTGCTATTGGCTACATCTATGTATTGACCATTCACTCTCTACCCTCCTACTTCAATGTAGAACATTTTTAACGAATATTAAATTTGGAAACACATATCCAAAAGGAACTATAATTTGGTATTGTAATTGAACCCACATTAGAAGATCATGTTGTTGTTACAACCACTACAAAAATGAAAATTTCTCAGCATTGAGAGGTAAATCAGAATAGAATGCTTTTCATTGCAAATATTAAGAAAGCCAATTCTTAATGTTTAAACCATGTTTACTATCTTTGCCCTGAAAACAAAGTTATGTATCTTATTTGTAGTCATTAACATAACCAAAAAAATTATCAAAGTAAAAACAATGTCTACGAAAATCCTACTTAAAAGAATTTTACTTCAAAAAATGTATTAAATAGGGGGCAGCTGGGTGGCTCAGTTGGTTAAGCGTCTACCTTCTGCTCAGGTCATGATCCCAGGGTTCTGGGATCGAGCTCCGCATCAGGCTCTCTGCTCAGTGGGGAGCCTGCTTCTCCCTCTGTCTGCCTCTCTCTCTCTCTCAAATCAATCAATAAAATCTTTAAAAAATGTATTAAATAGGGGCGCCTGGGTGGCTCGGTCGTTAAGCATCTGCCTTCGGCTCAGGGAGTGATCCCGGCATTCTGGGATTGAGCCCCACATCAGGCTCCTCCGCTATGAGCCTGCTTCTTCCTCTCCCACTCCCCCTGCTTGTGTTCCGTCTCTCGCTGGCTGTCTCTATCTCTGTCAAATAAATAAATAAAATCTTTTAAAAAAATGTATTAAATAAGATATATCATGTCCAGATTTATGCAATGACTTAATCAATCCCTGGTATAAAGTGAGAAACAATTACTAACTTTATTATAAATCACAATTTATAGATTAGTGTTTGTTTGTTTGTTTTAAAGCTGTCAGTATTTTAGCCTTTATGTCCTCATTATGCAAATGGTTTTTATTTTGGCTGTAAAATACCATGTGAAAATTTAAAAAAATTAAAATGCTTTCACTTATTTGTAGGCCTTAATTGCTTTAATCATAATTTAATATCTTACTCTACGTCGGTTGTAAGAAACCAGGAGCATCCAGACGAAATAACAATCCACTAGATTCCAAATTATCTGTAATTAAATTTCAACAACTCTTTCATTTTATAGATGAGAAAGCAGAGGCCAGAGAAAGCCTGCTTAGACCCATCTCTGTTTGCTGTCACCTCATGCTGATCTACTCCTGAGACAAGATTTGACAGATGGAGGAGAATCAGTCAATTAGTTTTCCTGGTTGGTTACGGGTTCTCACTGACAGCCTCAGAAATAAGAAAAACAAAAAACAAAACAAAACAAAAAAATGAGCAGTAAACACATAGTGTGACTAAGGTGAATATTTTCATATAAAATTTGAATTCTTAGCATAGCTGCTGCCAAAAAAGTAAATGAATAAGTGAACTACAAAGCTCACATTATTTCAAAGTGGCCCAAGGAATTGTCTGGAGAAACGGTCTCATTTGCAACTGAAATAAAACCCTTTGTTATAAAATATATTAATGTTAAGAGAAAGTGAAACAGTATTTTACCTTTAAGTAGAGTAGAAAAAGTTTCAATAAAACTTATACCAAAGTGTTTTGTTCAAAAACAAAATTCATTCAAATGCACCATTACAATCACATGACAAATAGTTATAGTAGGTGTTAATTTCTGAAACTTTAGTCAAAAGAAGAATCTACTCAGAGATGGATACAATAAAAGAATGTTTAATCATACTAAAGATATAGTATTTCCTGACCCGAAGAGTACTGAACTTTCAAAAACAAATAACTGAAAATAAATCCAACTATAATCTTTTTATTAATGTGGAAATTGGCCTTCATCCAGAAAAGATCACTGACCACAAATAAATTTGCCTTGGTGATAAGACTGAATATAATTCTAATTCATGAATATGATATTTATTCTTCCATTTTTTTCATGTTAGCTCTTGTTCCAACTTTAGCTTTCTATTCATTTCGATTTCTTTGATGACTAAGCTACATTAATTATCATGATTGATATAATTTGATAAATATTAATGACTACACAGAAGGTGAACATCTGCCTTCACTATATTCTAATTTTTTCTCTTTCTCTGTGTACATATTTTTCTAATAAAGTCACAGGTAGATGACTTTATTTTTAAATGATCCAAGATAGATTCTAAAATAAGACCCCTAAATGGATTTGTAAATTGCCATTTGTAATAACAAAACTGATTATAAATTATCAGACAGTAATTTAGAATTTTCACAAGTGTTTTTTAATTGGCAATACCAAATAGAATATACTTTATTTTGTCATTGATAATATTCATGCAAGTTCTCATTGTTTGAAATTTTGAATCTTCAAGCCATGTATTTATATGTAAGAGAAAAATCATTCAGTGAAGCAATATTTACAATTGTAGTATGTACTGTAATTCACCTAACAATGAAACAATATTATCTTCTTTTCTATGTGGTAAATTTTCATTTCTTAATAGATTCTGAAATTAAATTGTACCATCATATAAAACTTATCTTAGGCTTTCAAAAGACTACTTTAAAATGACATTTATACGTAGATGGTAGGTACATTAGAAACAAAAGTGTGTGTTCATTGATGCAACAATTTTTAAAAACTGAGTATCAAAAACATGAAAATATTTTACATTTTAAAAGTCACAGTGATTTAAAGGAAACACACGTAGGAAGAATTTTAATAAAATATTAGGTTATATGAATGAACAACTCTGGAAATTTGAAAATCAGAATGAAATCATTATGATGCCCTCCAAAAATGAACTAAAGTTCATTAAACTGTGCAACCTCTTCCTTGTTCTATAAGAATGAGAAATATTTGAGCAATATTTGAGCATTTAAAATGCTGAATTTACATAACAAAAAATTTAATGAGACAGCAACTTTCCATTGCTGAAAATAAATAAAATATAATTTAATAATTATGAGTACTGTAAGATGCTCTACGCTAATTCCACAAAAATCATCAGGTCAAACTGCAAATGTCCAATTACTTTTCTGGCAGAGACCCAAAGGGCTACAAACACAGATAAATAAACATAAGCATGAACTACTATCAGAGACCATCAATTCCTCCTAAATTCAAGAATTTGTATTACCTGGTAGAATCATAAATTTCTTTACCTCTCTCATATATTACAAAATTTTCAAAAATATCTGAAGCAATGTTATCAATGGTAGATATTATTTAAGTATTTTAAAAATATTTTCTTCTGTGTGGTACTCCCATTTAAAAGTCAAATCTAAATTTAGAATCCTTAATTTGAAAAGGTTTGGGAAGTAAAGTTCACGTAAAATAAATCTAAAAATACTCCAGAAATGCGAAGTTTAAAACCACTAAATCTCTCATTCTGTAAATAAATAAGTATTTAAATCGGGGGGGGAGGGTTAAAATGACTTCTTGAAAATTCTGGTTTGGTTGTAAAACATAACATCTCCAAGTAAGTACATAAAGTCATTTTTCTTATTCTTCACCCGGACATGCTTACAGCAAATACCATAATTAAGAGTACTACTACAATCATATGGCTCCAAACAGAAGCAAGTACCTAAGTATGTGGGGACTGTGTTTTAGAATTTTAAACATGTACAAAATTATATAAGATATTATAAAACAAGGACAGGAAAAATATTTCAGATATTGCAAAACAAATAATAAACTGTCAAGTGAAAAATGACAGGCATAAAATGAAATAATAAAATACCAATAGCAATCATGTAGAAAGACCAATATCAAAGAGAAAAAAAGGCCATTCTTAATCAAAATGGGCTACATAAAAGCTAGTCCTGTGTGATGTAAATAGCTTTATTCTACTTGAGGGTAATTAAGAAAACTCCCTCCACAAAAGAAATAGGCAAAGGTCATTATCAGGAAATTACAAAAAAAAAAAAAGATTTTTAATAAACATGAAAATATCCTCAATCTCATTTGCATATAAGTGCAAATTAAAATAACAGAATATTTTATGTATTTTATATTAATGGAAGGCCAAAAAGATATTTTCCCCTATCAAATTAAAAATTTTTAGTATTAAAATTTTTTAAATATTAACAATAATACAATGAGGATATAAGAAAAATAACAATTACATACATTATTGGTACAACTTTTCTGGTAGACAATATAGCAATATATATGAAAATAATAGTATATATATCAGAATGTGCATACCCTGTGATTTCAGTAATTACAACTCAAAGAATTCATTAGCTACTACCATTAACAGGAAATAATTTTAAAGAAATTGGAAAACTACATAAACACAAATGTTCAAGAACTTAACACCATGTTTATGAAAGGGAAAATTAGGAAAAAATAAATAGGAAATTACAGTTAATTCTTGCAATAGATATGTACTTGTTAAATATGAAATGGAAATATATTCAAGAAAATAGAAAACATTTGTTCAAACAAAACCTTATACATGGATGTTCATAGCAGCCTTATTTAATGAGAGAAAAAAAGCAGAAACAATCTGATGTCCATTAAATAGATACACAAAATGTGGTATATCCATATAATGGAATATTATGTAGCCATAAAAAGAAAGAGCTATTGATAGATACTACAACACGGATAGAACCTTGAAAACTTTATACGAAGTGAAAGAAGCCAAACACAAAAGGTCATATATTTTATGATTTCAGTTACATGAAATGTCCAGAATAAGTAAATTCATAAGGACTGAAAGTAGATTAGTGGTTGCCAGGGAAGAGGGGTGGAGAGAAAAGAACTGACCACTTAAGGGTATGGAGTTTCTTTTGGGGATGATGAAAATGTTCTGGAACTAGGCAGTACTGGTAATTGCATAACATTGTGAATATAATCAATGAATTATACTTTTTAAAATTGTTACAATGGTGAGTTTTATGATACATTGGTTTGATCTCACTTAAAACTACTAAAAAATAAAATTAAATGGAAAATACAATATGGCCATGAAAAGATGCCCACAATTACTAAGGGCAAAATACAGATCATAGCGGAGGAAATACAAATATATACACATTCATATGTACATAAATATATAACATATATGACAGTTATACAGCTGCAATTATATCTATGATTTCTGGAAGACAAAAAATGGTAGCTCAAGAAGATAAAAATATATATAGAACAAGGTCAAATTAAAAAGTCAAATCAAGTAGTCTATATGCCAGTTATGGGATAAAATCTTAATGTGAAGAACAAGGCTTTTAAAAGGCATCAGAAAAACAAAAAATAATCAGGGCTACAAGTTTAATACTAAATAAAGTATAGGAATATAACTTTAATTGAAAAAGATACACGAGAATAGAGAAATTTGAGTGACACTAAAATTTTTCCAGTACTTTTTCTATCATACTTGCTTTGCAAAATAAGGCTTTTTGTCTTTAGAATTTATTTGTTTACTTATTTACTACTGAAACTTAAATTTACTATATTATATAGAGGTTAATTTTATTCCCTATACAATTTAAGACACTAAACCAAATTTACCACACTACATACAATCCCGGTTATTTCAAGAATTACTTGAATATTATCATTTTCTGAGATACAAAATCTGCTCAAGCTTTCCTAAGTTTCCAAGTACATAACTTAAAAGGGTGTTTCTCCGAATGGCCTTGTCCATTGTCTAAAAGCCAAATTCTGGTAACCTTCAGAGCCATTTTCTTATCTCTTATATCATGTTTTGGCTTAAGTATATGGGTTTTTATTGGGTGAGCTGCATTCATATGTTACTACAGAAACAATTCCAGTCTCATTTTGTGTGCAAACCAAGAATCAAAAGTTGGAAAACCTTCAAAAATGAACAAAGAAAACTCAAAAGCCAAATGAACAGGTTTATCTTTATCCATTGTTTCTAGCAGTGTTTATACTATACTTCAAAAGGTGGCCTCATGGGGAGGTAACTATTTATCATCTAAGTCAGGAAGAGCTTTGAGGTTCAAGCCAGTGTTCCTGAGCAATGCTTGGTATCATAACAGTTCAAGCGGACTGCAGAAATTGTAAAATGTTAAGTCACAGGCATTCTAACTTATTTTAAGACTCTGAATCTAAATGTTATTAGGGGGGAAAAAAACAGAAATTATTATTCTTCCATCAAGGATTCTGTTTTCCAACAAATACTGAGTGCCTACATATCCCAGGCACTAGAGATCTGGGATACATCAATGAACAAAACAGACAAAGATCTTTGCCCTGGTGAAGCTAACATTTTAGTGGTGGTAAAGACAGACAATGAACAATAAACACAATAGGTAAGTCACATAATATGCTAGAAGTTAACCCTTAAAAAATAGTGCAGGGAAAAGAGGGCAGGAGTGCTTGGGGATGAAAGGAGAGGAGGTGAATTATAATTTCAGTTATGGTGGAAGGGTTTAGGCATCAAAGAGACATTTTGAATGGATGGGGGAGTTAACCATTCAGATATCTAGACGTGTTTTCTGTACACAGGGAACAGACAATATACTAGTGCACTATGGCAGGCATGTACCTGGTGCAATCAAGAGAAAGCAAAAGACTGATGAGGCTAGAACACAGCAATCTAAAAAGAAAAAAGGGATCCACTGCACCCAAGTACAACCAGAAAATAATATCCAAAATGAAGGCAAAATCTAAATTGAATGTGAGTCAGCAAGCCAAATGTTAATAAGTATAATTAGCAGATTCACAGGAAATTTGACAGTGTCTCATTATATTTGATCATTTTTTCTTTAGTAAGTAATTAGTATATTACTAATTGATAGTTCTCTCTGATACTCAGCTTTTTTTCGTTTTAATCGGTTATATTCCATATAACCTTTACAAAATTCACTACTGTATCCCATTCCCACACCACCTAGCTGAAGTTTACAAGATTATTTCTGACTGCTTTAATACTAAATTTAATATTTTTCTTAAACTGTCTATACTACTAGTCTATAATCAAAGTCATAGGTGACATTTTAATGAATTCAATTTTAATTTGAGCCACTTTTATGCTTCTTTCCTGTATAAAGCCTTTCCTGACCTGTCCAAGCAGAAAGAGTTATTCCTTCTTTTGTGCTACATCATGCTCATTAATACTTCTCTTATAACTCAATGACACTACTATACACTATTATTAACGTATCCTCCTTCTGCCCTCCAAGACAGATTTTCCTGTGAAAGTATACCTTAACTAATCTTCCAAGACCCTAGCACAGGACCTAGACTGATTACTAAATAAGAGATCAAGTGGGACAAAAAGAATACGGTATGTA
Source organism: Ursus arctos (assembly GCF_023065955.2). Lineage (NCBI taxonomy): Eukaryota > Metazoa > Chordata > Mammalia > Carnivora > Ursidae > Ursus > Ursus arctos. Next base: position 29,452,963 of record NW_026622985.1, on the reverse strand, counting down.
TGTGTAGAAATGATCAGGGGAAACAAGGGAAAGTGGGGGGGGGGGGCGGAGAGGAAAGTATAGGTGAAATGTCAATAAGATACACACTCCAGAAAAAGAACAGGAAATTCATGCTATGATTCATTTCCAAGGGATAGGAAAAGTAAAAGTTACATTTAGCCAAGAAAAATGTGGAAAGGTGATGGTAAAAGAATGTTCTTTGGGGTTTCTTTTTTACTGTGTTCTGTGACAAACTACCCAACTTCCTGAAGTAACTGGGGATCAAAGAGTGGGAATTTTAAGTATTACAATGAAAAAGTGAGATCTTTCCCCATTTTAAAATGGTTTAATGGGAAGCAATAGAATTTGCATGAGTCATATTTTAAATTTACAGTAAACTTAATGTTGTACAGTTCTATGATTTTTGAAAAATGTCATGAGTAATGTAACTAAGACTATAAGATACATAACAGTTCCATCATCAAACACACACACACACACATACACACCACCACCACCACCACCACCAACAACAACAACAACAACAACAGCTCCTTCACACTGGTGCTGTATAATCAACACCCCCCACCAACCTCTAACCCCTGATCTTATTCTCTGAAACTACAGTTCGGCCTACGTTAGAATGTCATATAAATGTAATCATATAATATCTAACTTTCAGAGTCTCGTTTCTTTCACTTAACATAATGGATATGAAATTCATCCACGTTGCTATGTATAGAAACATGTGTTTTCCTTTTTGTTGCGGAGTCTGTCCACTGTATGGATGTATAATAGTTCGTTTATCCATTCATCTCATGAAGGACATTTAGGTTGTTTCCAGTTTTAACAATTATGGATAAAGCTACTATAAACATGTCTTTATGTATACATAAGGTTTCATCTCTCTTGAGTAAAGGACTGAGATTGCTGGGCAACTATTTTACATTCCCACCAGTAACATATAAAAATTCCAGTTTCCCACATTGTCATCAGAACTTCATACAGGTGTGTTGTAGCACCTGACTTTGGTTTTAATTGCATTTCCCAAATGACTAATGATGCTGAGCATCTTTTCATGTGATCACTTGGCATATGTGTATTGTCTCTGTTAAAGCATCTGTTCAAATTTTTTGCCCATTTTTAAAATGGGTTGATTGTTTTCATATTATTATATTTTTATAGTTCTTTGTATATTCTGGATTCAAGATGTGATTTGCAGCTATTTTATCCCATGATTTGTCTTATTCTCTTAACAGTGTCTTTTGGAGGACAAAAATTTTTTAATTTTGATAAGGTTCACTTTATATTTTTGCTTTTATGGATTGAGCTTCTTTTGTTATATCTAAAATACACTAGCCTAATCAAACATAAGAACGGTGTTCTATATTTTTAAGATTTTTATACTTTTAGATTTTAAATTTTGTCTATGATCCATTTTGAATTAATTTTTGTATATGGTGTGGGGGATGGGTCGACGTTCATTTTTTGCATATATGTATCCCATTGTTCCAGTATTATCTGTTGAAAAAGATTATCATTTCACCAGGGAATTGCCTTTTCATCTTTGCCAAAAACCAATCAGGCATAGTTGTGTGGGTCTACTTCTGGACTCTATTTCACTCTATCTCTTTACCTAACAACTATCTAAACTTTCACTAATAACACACTGTTTTACTCACATATCTTGACAGTAAGTCTTAAAATCAGTTTCAGTGCACAACTTTCTTCTTCCTTTATGAAACTGGCCTATTTTGTCTGGCCATACAGAGAATTAGTTTGATATCTACAAAAAAGCCTGCTAAGACTGACTGAGACTGAATTGAATCTATAGACCAGTACGGAAAGAACTGACATCTTAATGTTCAATTTTAGAAGAATTACTTTGTCCAAAATGTCAATGTACTAAAGTGGAGAAACCCTGCTGTAGACTTTTCCATAGATGCCTACTACAGACCAAACATTTGTGTCTACCCATTGCTGAAACCTAATCACCAATGTGATGCTATTTGGAGGTGGACCTTTTGCAAAGTAATTATGTAATACACCCTCATGAATGGGATTAAGGTCTTTATAAAACAGAACCCATAAAGTTCCCTCACTCGTTCTGCCATTTGAAGACAAAAGCAAAAAGATGGTAGCTATGAACCAAGAACCAGGCCCTCACCAAACACATCTACCAGTGACTTGATCTTGGACCTATCAGTCTCCAGAACCATGAGAAATAAATTTCTGTTGTTTCTAAGCCACCCAGTCTATGGTATTCTGCTATGGCAGCCCAAACAAACTAACACAATGCCCTTTAAGGAAGTTCTCTTCTAATACCTGGTTGGTAGACAGGTTTTACCATAAATAATGTTGAAACTTTGTCAAATGATCCATTGAGATGATTCTGTGATTTTTATTCTTCAATCTGTTAATAAGATGAAACACATTAATTGATTTTCAAATATTAAAATGCCCTTGCATTCCGGAGTTTGATTTGTTAATATTTTACCGAGGATCTATGTCCACAAAGATATCAGTATATAGTTTCCTTTCCTTGTAATATTTTGTACATTGTTGCATCAGGTTAATGATGACCTAAAATGATTTAAGAGATTTAAGACTAGTCAGGTTATCTATTTCTTTGTAAGATTTGTTAGGATTTGTCTGTCCAGAAATTGGTCCATTTCATCCAAGTTGTTCGTAATATTCACTTATCTTTTGAATATAGGGTTTGTAGTAATATGCCCTCTTTCATTCCTGATACTGGTAATCTGTGCTTTCTCTTTTTCTTGGTCAGTCTAACTAGAGGTTTATGAATTCTATCGATGATTTCAAACAACTAGACTTTCATGTCATTGGTTTTATCTACTGTTTTTGTATTTTTGAATTCACTGATTTCTTCATTCATTCATTCATTATTTACTTGCTTGCTTGCTTTGGGTTTTTCTCTTTTTTTAGTTTAAGGTGGAAGTTTAGATTATTGACTTTAGACCTTCTTCTTTTCTAATATAAGCTTTTAGTGCTTTAAATATCCTTCTAAGCATTGTTTTAACTGCATTTCACAAATTTTGATACAATACATATTCATTTTTCATTCAGTTTAAAATACTTTCTTTATAGTATTAAATTTATTTACTTATTTTAAAATTCACCCATTTCTTTTACCCTCCCATCCCTCACCTCTGGCAGCACCAATCTGTTCTCTGTATCTATGAGCTTGGTATTTTAAACTTTTAATTTTTTTAGACTCGGCATATAAGAGAGATCATATGGTATTTGCCTTTCTCTGACTTATTGCACTTAGCATAATGCCCTCGAGCTCCATGTGTGATGTCACAAATGGCAAGATTTCATTCTTTTTTTATATCTGAATAATGTTCCACGGTGTATGTATACCATATCTTCTTTATAGACTTACTGACTCATTCATTAATGGACACTTGTTTCCATATCTTGGCTATTGTAAATAATGCTGCAATGAACATGGGGGTTCAGATATCTTTTTAACACAGTGTTTTGTTTTCTTTAAATAACCAGAAGCAGAATCGCTGGATCATATGGTAGTGCTATTTGCAGTTTTTTGATGAACCTCCATACTGTTTTTCATAGTGACGGCACCAATTTACATGCCCACCAACCGTGCACAAGGGTTCCCTTTTCTCTACATCCTCACCAATATTTGTTATTTCTTGTCTTTTTAGCAATAGCTATTCTGACAGGTGTGAGGTATTAACTTATTGTGGTTTTGATGTGCATTTCCCTGGTGATGAGTGATGCTGAACATCTCTTCATGTACCTGTTGGCCATTTCTATGTCTTCTTTGAAAAATGTCTATTTAGATGTTCTTTTTTCAAATTTTTATGTATTTTTAATTATGTTTAGTTAGCCAACATATAGATGTTCTGCCCATTTAAAAATCAGATTTGTTTTTGCTATTGAGTTGTAGAAGTTCTTTATATATTTTAGATATTAACCCCTTATCAGATATATGACTTGCAAATATTTTCTCCCATTCAGTAGGTTGCCTTTTCATTTAGTTGGATTCCTTTGCTTTGCAGAAACTTTTAGTTTGATGTAGTTTATTATTTATTTTTGCTTGCATTGCTTTTGCTTTTAGTGTCAGATTTCAAAAATCACCACCAAGACCTAGAGTTTACAGTTTATGTTTTCTTCTAGGAGTTTCTTCAGATCTTGCATTCATCTTTAATCCATTTTGAGTTAATTTATTGTGTATGGTATAAGAAAGAGGTCCAGTTTCATTCTTTAGCATGTGGCTGTCCAATTATCCCAATACCATTTACTGAAGAGACTGTCCTTTCCCCACTGTATATTTTTGTATACTGCTATAAGTTAACTGACCATATATATGTGGATTTATTTCTGGGCCCTCTATTCTGTTCCATTGATCTATGGGTCTGTTTTCATGCCAACATCATACTATTTTAATTAATATAGCTTCATAAGGTAGCTTGAAATCAGGGAGTATGATGCCTTTAGTTTTGTTCTTTCTCAAGATTGCTTTAGCTATTTGGGATCTTGTATGGTTCCATACAAACTTTAGGACTGTTCTATTTCTGTGCCATTGGATAGGGATTACTTTGAATCTTAGATTGCTCTGGGTAGTATGGACATTTTAACCATATTAATTCCTCCAGTCCATTAGCACAGAGTATCTTTGCATTTATTTGTGTCTTCTTCAGTTTCTTTTATTATTGCCTTACAGCATTCAATATGTAAGTCTTTCACCTCAATTGAATTAATTCCTGGTTATTTTATTCTTTTTGATGTAACTGTACATGGGATTGTTTTCTTAATCTCTCTTTTCTGATAGTTCATTATTAGTGTGTAGAAATACAACAGATAGGGGCACCTGGGTGGCTCAGTTGGTTAAGCATCTGCCTTCAGCTCAGGTCATGATCCCAGGGTCCTGGGGGTCCAGGTCCTGGGGATTTCAGGTCCTATGGATTCCAGCAGGGAGCCTGCTTTTCTCCCTCTCCTCTCCACTCACGTTCTTTCTCACTATCCTTGTCGCTATCTCTGTCTCTCTCTCAAATAAATTTTTTAAAAATCTTTAAAAAAAGAAATACAACAGATTTTTGTGTACTGATTTTGTACCCTGCAATTTCACTGTTTATTAGTTCTAATAGTTTTTTAAATGGAGTCGTTAGGGTTTTCTATATATAATGTTATGTCATCTGCAAAGAGTGACAGTTTTCTTTCTTTCTTTCTTTCTTTCTTTCTTTCTTTCTAATATGGGTGCCTTTTAATTCTTTTTCTTGACTAATTGCTCTGGTTAGGGCTTCTAATACTATGTTGAAAAAAAAAGTGGTAAGAGTGAGCACTCTTGTCTTATTCCTTATCTTAGAGGAAAAGCTTTCAGCTTTTCACTGTTGAGTATGGGGTTAGCTGTGGACTTGTCATATATGGTCCTTATTTCGTGGAATATGTTCCCTCTATATCCACCTCATTGAGAATTTTTATCAAAAATGGGTGTTGAATTTTGTCAAACACATCTGTGAGATAATCATAATTTTTATCCTTCATTTTGTTAATGCAGTGTATCACACTGACTGACTTGCAGATGTTGTACCAGCTTTGCACTCCTGGAATAAATCCCACTTGATCATGGTATATGATACTTTTAATGTGTTGTTGAATTCAGTTTACTAATATTTAGTTGAGGATTTGTGCATCTATGTTCATCAGGGATACTGGCCTTTAATTTTTTCTTGTGACATGTTCTCTTCTATGATGCATTTTCATTTTTCATTCAACTTAAAATACTTTGTAATTTTCCTTGAGACTTCCTCTGTGACCCATGAGTTACTTACAAGGTTTTCTAAAATTTCCAAATATTTGGTGATTTTTCAGATCTTTGTTTATAATTTCTAGATTGTTTATAATCAGAGAACATACTTTATATGATTTCAATTCTTTTAAATTTGTTAAAAGTTTGTGTGCAATGACTCAGAATTAGATCTTTTTGAATACTCTATTTACCCTTGAAAAGAATATACATTCTGCAGTTGTTGAATAAGCTGTTTTATAAATGTCAATTAAGGGGCGCCTGGGTGGCACAGTCATTAAGCGTCTGCTTTCGGCTCAGGACGTGATCCCGGTGTTATGGGATCGAGCCCCACATCAGGCTCCTCCGCTAGGAGCCTGCTTCTCCCTCTCCCACTCCCCCTGCTTGTGTTCCCTCTCTCGAAGGCTGTCTCTCTCTCTTCAAATAAATAAAAATAAAATCTTTAAAAAAAAAATAATTAAATGTCAATTAAGTCAGTTGGTTGATAATATTGTTCAGATCTTTTCTGTCCTTACTGATTTTAAGTCTACTTGATCTATTACTATGAAAGAATTGCTGAAGATACATGTATAATTGTGGATTTTTTATTTTTTAGTTCTCTAGTCAGTTCTATCAGCTTTTGCTTTTGAAGCTCTGTTGTTTAGGATTTGTTTTATCTTCTTGGCAAAGTGACTCTTTTTATTACGTAAATATTCACCTTCAATCCCATCAATTTTCCTTACTGTGAACTCTACTTTGCCTGACGTTAATACAGTCACTCCAACTTTCTTTCAGTTAGTTTTTGCATGCAGTATCTTTCTCTATTGTTTTACTTTTAATCTATCTGTATCACTATATTTAAAGTGGATTTCTTTACCCCATCTCTTTTAATTGACACATCATTTGTATTTAATGCAATTTATATTTCAAATAAATAATTTATAGTTAATGCATTTACTAATACAGCTAGATTTAGGTTTACTATTTTTTTTTCTTTACCCCTTCATTTTTTCCAACCTTCTTTTAGATCATTTGAGTATTTTTAGCATTCCATTTTAATATATTTATTGGCTTTTTGGCCAAATCTCTTATTATTTTATAGTCACTGCTTTAGTGCTTACAAAATAATACCTAACCTTTAACAGTGTACTTAGAGTTTTTACCATTTCGAGTAAAATAGATGACCATATTGGTCCCTTTACTTTCTGCTTTTTATTTTAAATGTCACTTTTACATGAAAACGTAAAACCTCCCAATCAATGTTGGTAATTTTCACTTTCATATAGTCATATATTAAAGATCTTAAAAAGAGAAATAAAATCAGCTGACTTAGATATTCACCATTTCTGTTGTTCTTTCTTCATTGATGCAGTTCCAAGTCTCCCTCTAGTATCATCTCCCTTTGTAAAGGGATGAACGTTCATTAGCATTCTTTCAGATCAGGCCTTCTAGTAAAAATTCTAGTTTTCCTTCATCTGAGTATTTGCTTTGCCTTCACTCCTGAAGTATGTTTCCACTTTTAGAACTTTAAAGATACTGTTCTTTAAGAACTTTAAAGATACTGTCTGCTGTATCTTTTGCTATTGTCCAATAGGTCTTTGAAGCTCTGTTCTTCAGAATAAGTAATTTTTACTGATCTATTTTTAAGTTCATAAACACCTCTACTATCTCCATTTGGCTATTGGGCCCCATATATTGAATGTTTTCAGACATTGTGCTTCTGCATTCTAAAATTTACATTTGTTCTTTTTAAAAGTTTGTATTTCTCAGTTTCGAACTTCTGTTTTTTTTTACTCATTTCAAGAATGTTTACATCATGAAGCATGGTTATAAGGGCTGCTATAATATCTTTAGTAATTAATCTCAGGATTGGCATCTTTGATTGTCTTCTTTTGAGAACTGATTATATTTTCCTAATTATTCATATGTGAAGCAATTTTGGGTTTTATACTACATGTTTTTAATACTATCTTTAAACTCTGAATTCTGTTAAAATCCTTCAAAGTACGTTGATTTTTGTTTTGGTTTGTTTTGGGAGGCAATCGACCTGGTTAAATTTGGATAGCCAATTTCTTTCTTGCCTTACATTGGCAGACGTTCCAATATAAGTTCCGTTTGCAAAGTCTTTGCTAGGATTCTTTGGGTCTTGCCCATATATACACGCCACTTTGGGACTTGGGCAGTATCCTAGCTCAGTCCTCAGAATCTTAGCATACAGAACCAGGACATTCTTTTTTCCAGCTCTCTTCCCTGATACAATTTTCAGCTCCCAGGTCCTTCCTTTATTAATCTGTCTAGCCTGATGAAAGGTTTTTCCCCTTTATCAGAACTTTTTAATCTCTCTCCCCGCCACTGTCAAACAGATCTGGGCAACTTAAGCTGCACTTGAAGCAGCAAGGAGAAAGAAAAAATAGGAAGACTCCAACACACCCTGACTCACAGAAGTTCTTTTTTCCTTATCCTCTGGCCAGAAAGAGAAGGTTACTGTTGGAGCTTTTGCTATCTGCATCCACAGTGCAATTAAGAACTGAGGCTCCCTCGGGTTAAAGCTGAGGATACAGGAGGGAAAAAAAATACACAGGATACTACTCATAAAAATTTCTCTTCAAATTCTGATATCATTCCTCAATCTGGGCTGCTACTGTTTATTTTTCAAAGTATACAAGCAGTAATTTTCTGTATTCTGGCCAGAATTTTTAGATGCAATCAGTGGGAGAGTGGTATGAACTGAATTACCTCCCTCTAAAGCCATATGTTGAAGTCCTAACACCCAATGTGATTATATAGGTAATTAAGGCTGAATGAGGTCATAGGGGCGGGGTCCAGAGCTGATTGGACTAGTGTCTTTATAAGCAAGGACATCAGAAAGCACTCTCTCTTTCTCTCTGCCATGTGAGGACACAGCAAGAAGTTGACCATCTACAAGCCAGGAAAAAAGTTCTCACCAGAATCACAATCAGCTAGCCCCTTGATTTTGGACTTTCCAGCCTTCAGAACTGTGAGAAATAAATTTCTGCTGTTTAAGCCACCAGTCTGTGGCATTTTGCTATAGCAGCCTGAATAGACTAAAACAGACAGTTTGGATCGTAGTGGGCTTACTCCAGCTTGGCTAGAACTGTAAAATCAGTGAGGTGTTACTACTATAATTTTTGAAGGCCATAATACGGTAAAGAGTATAGTGTAGTAAAAGACAAATAGTAAAAGATAAATAGAACCCATGCTGCCTGAAAAAGGATACAGTAGAAAAATAAAAGAAGTTTTCTTGGGAAATTTGCCAGAGATGAGAAGAATGAAATGAAAAGTTCAGAATGCAATCGTAACAGCAGAGGAAAGAGAAAAACCATCTGTAAGAAAAGCTTACTAAGAACTGGTTAGAGGGGCGCCTGAGTGGTATAGTTGGTTAAGTGTCTGACTTCAGCTCAGGTCCTGATCTCAGGGTTGTGAGATCAAGCCCTGAGTTGGGCTCTGAGCTGAGACTCTCTCTCCCTCTCCTCTATGCCTCCCCCCTTGCTCTTTTTCTCTAAAATAAATATATAAATCTTAAAAAAAAAAAAAGAGAGAGAGAACTGCATAGAAAGGAATAAAAAGGAAACAGAAGAATGCAGTGGAACTGGAAAATGAAATGACTACTCAAATAAAAGCTTCAATGGGTAATAAGCAGGAGTATAGCTCATGCTCAAGTGGAAAAGAACCTTGCAGACTTCCTGCTCAACGGGGAGTCTGCTTCTCCCTCTCCCTTTGCCCCTCCCCCTGCTCATGCTCTCTCTCTCAAATAAATAAAATCTTAAAAAAAAAAAAAAAAAGGAACCTTGCATCCAAGGGAAAACAAAGAAATTAAAACCCAATACCACGGAATGGAAATAGATGGGATTTATATAAATAGAGGGACATAGGAAAAAGGAGATGTCTTAATTAAAAAATATATATATATATATATATATACTATATCACACAAACATAAACATATATAATAATTACATATTACAGTATATATGATATATACTGTACAAATATATACACATGCCTGAGAATTTTTTTTTTTTTTTTTGAGAGGGAGAAAGAGACTGCAGGGCAGAGGGAAAGGGAGAGAGAGAAATCTCCAGCAGACACCCCGCTGAGCGCAGAGCCCTATGCAGGGCTCAACCCCAGGACTCTGAGATCATGACCTGAGTTGAAATCAAGAGTCCAACGCTTAACCGACTGCACCGTCCAGGCGCCCCTGAGTATTTTTTAATGAAAAATATTTTTACTCACATGACAGTAGAAACTATCTAAAAGGAACTAATGAATACTTCAAATTAGGGCCACAGTTGTTTTATCTCGATGTTACATACTTTGCCCATTAAGTTTAGCTATTCACTCAAATCAACAACAAAGGGCAAGAATAATTTTCAAAGAAGAGAAGAAGAGAAAGTTTTGGAGCTCTCTTTAGAGATAGCAATAATTTGTCTATGAAGTGGGAAACATGGAATTTTAGGAACATCCTCCTGCTACCCAATATAGAACAACAGGAAAACTGGAAATGCTGGATGAAATATAATAAACACACTTTAAAATATAATTAGCATATTGGGGTGCCTGGATGGCTCAGTCGGTTAAACGTCTGACTCTTGGTTTCTGCTCAGGTCATGACCTCAGTGTAGTGCAACAGGGCTCTCCTTAGCTCCAGGCTCGGCTGGAAGTCTGCTTCAGATTCTCTGCCTCTCTCTCTGCCCCTCCCACCGTTCTCAAATATATAAATCTTTAAAAAAATAAAATAAAATATAGTTAGCACATGAAAAAATCACAGAAATCCTTAAGAAGCCAAGAATGATAAACAGAAAATAAGTGGATCTATAAAAACCCTAAACTGAACATACCAAAACAGACTCAAAATACAGAAAGCAAAAATAGATCTATAAGAGTAACTTGGTAAATCCATCAGAATAATAAACATTTCAAATTTTTAAGTTATTAATAGATCAAGCTGTCAAAAATGTAAACAACATTTCAGGAACATAATAAACAATTAAAGAAAACACATTCTTCTCAAGATGAAATATTTATTAAAACTAACCATAAGCTAGGCCGTTAAGCAGAACTTAAAATTTCAAAAAAATCTGCCATACAGACCAAATTCTTTGATAATTTCGTTAACATAGAAGTAAAAATGAAAAGGTAAAATTCTTATTTCCAGTAACATTAAAAATAACCTCCTAAATAACACATAAGCCAAAATAGAAATAATGGAAAGTAGAATTTACCTAAAAATGAATATTAATATTATATATCCCAACTTGTACATGTAACCAAAGCATTACTTGGAGAGAAGTGTGAAAAATAATCTGCTAGGAGCCCAACATGACAAAATAGACTCAAAGAAAATGTACCAGAAGAAATAATGATATGATTAGCATACATAAATGATCAAAAAAGCCATAAGTTAATTACTTGAAAGACTAATAAAATTAACAAATCTCTGGCAATACTATTATGAAAATAAGAGAAAAAGAACTAATAATATTAGGAATGCAAAAGGGGACCAACTGGCCTACAACTGCATGGAGGATAATAGCACCAGGTATCCGCTGATGGAATTTTCATTCCTTAACAGCAACATTAACGAAACACATCATATCCTTCAGAAGAGGGGGAAAATGGTTCACAAATAATGAGGGTAGGGTATAAGTTTTTTTTAAAAAAACAGAATCTCAGTTTTAAAGCATAAACAGAAGAATGTTCTAAAACATAAAACAAATAAAGATGAATATGTGCTGTAAGTTTTAGTCTTTAGAGCTCTTTAATAAGCTTCAACTTTTTAAAACCATTTAGATAAATTTAGCTATTTTAAATGTGGTACATTGAAAGGAAAAATTGCAACTAACAAGGGATTAAATAATTAAGAGGGCACAGAAAAGAAAAAACTGATAGTGGAAAATAATATAGACGAGAAGTTGTCAACAACGTAAAGAGACCTATAAGCATATACATACTCCACCTGGCCCAGGGTTTTTACTGGCAAAATCTATCTTAAGAGACAATTCCAAACTTATGGAAAATTCTTACAAAGAGTTAAAAAAGATAAAACACCTCTGATTCATTTAATGAAGATAATATAATTTGATAACAAAAACCAAAACAAGTACAAAACAGAGAAATTACAAAGAACCAAAACTCCTACAGTAATAGTAAACTAAATTCTAAATCTGGCCAAGTACATTAAAACAATAGATGAGGCTCAAGAATATATGGATTTAACATTAAGAAAACTATTGATGTAATTCTTAACATTAAAAAATTAAAGGAGAATTCTGGTTCCAGACAAGATAAAGTAGATGCACTTTCCTTTTGGTAAATACAACTACAAACTCTGGGAATTACATATAAAACAAGTATGAGACTATTCCAAAAATGGAGAATAAAAGGAAGACTGGCTAGAGATCTTGGAAGCCAAGAAATGACACAGCAGGTAAGTTTCCTTGTCTTGTACGTCCCAGACTCTGTGCTAGACACATTAGCAACCTGAAATAGGCTGGCCGTCTCCTCTTGAGCGTTCTCAGTTATATTTAATGGTAGAAACAAAAATTATAACAGTCAAATGTGGTTCTAATCTTTTGTAGGGGAAATATTTAAAGCAATTATATGTATTTTTTAAGTTTTTTATTTTAATTCCAGTATAGTTAGCATACAGTGTTATATTAGTTTCAGGTATATAATACAGTGATTCAATAATTCTGTATATTACTCAGTGATCCTCATGATAATTTTCTCTTAATCTCCCCACCACCATATCCTCACTGTAACTATCTGCTTGTTCTCCATAGATAGTTAAAAGTCTATTTCTTGGTTTGTCTCTTTGTTTTTCCTATGTTCTCTTGTTTTCTTTGTTAAATTTCACATGAGTGAAATCATATAGTATTTGTCTTTCCCTTGACTTATTTTATTTAGCACCATACTCTCTAGCCCCATCCGTGTTTTTGTAAATGGCAAGATTTTTGTTTGTTTGTTTGTTTGTTTACAGAGAGAGCCATAGCTTGAGCACAAGCGGGGGCAAGGGGAGGGTCAGAGGGAGAAAGAAAATCTTCTGGCAGGGCTCAATCTCACCACGCTGAGATCATGACCGAAGCTGAAACTGAGTTGGACATTTAACCAACTGAGCCACCCAGGCATTCCATTTTTTCTTACGGTTAAATAATATCCATTGTGTGTGTGTATGTGTGCCCGTGTGAGTGTGTGCCCGTGTGTGTGTGTGCCCGTGTGTGTGTGTGTGTGTGCACGCGTGTGGCACATTTTAAAAAAGATTTTAATTATTTGTCAGAGAGAGAGAGAAATAGAGAGCGAGAACAAGAAGAGGGAGCAGCAGGCAGAGGGAAAAGCAGGGTCCCTGCTGAGCAAGGAGCCTGATGTGGGACTCAATTCCAGGACCCTGGGATCATGACAGGAGCTGAAGGCAGATGCTTGCTTAACTGACTGAGTCACCCAGGTGTCCCAATATACACATTTTTCTTTATCCATTCATCTATCGATGAACACGGGCTACTTCCATAATTTGGCTATTGTAAATAATGCTACAATAAGCATAGGGATACATATATCCTTTCAAATTACTGTTTTTATATTCTTTGGATAAATACCCAGTAGTGTGATTACTGGATTATAGGATAGTTCTATTTTTAATTTCTTAAAGCAATTATATTATCAATGGGCAGAGAATGAAGGGAAATGAAGAAAGGTATGGCTTTTAAATTTAAGACTGGAAAATGATGACATTCATAGACTGTGATAAATTATGGATATACAACGTAGTACCTGGAGCAACCACTTAAAAAATCTATACAAAGAGATACACTCAAAAACAATATACATAGACAAAAATGGAATTCTAAAAAACATTCAAGTAACCCACAGGAAGACAAGAAAAGGAAAACAGAGAAATGAAAAACAGAGGGAATAGAAAACTAAAAAATAAAGTGGAAAGTCTATTGTATTTATGTTTTTTCTTGCTTCTTTTATCATCTCATTTCTGCCTGAAGACAGTTCTTCAGCCAGTCTACGGGCAAAAAATTCCTTAGCTTTCCTTGGCTTGAGAATGTCTAGATTTTCCCTTTATTAGTGAAGGATAATTCTGCTAGATATCGGAGTCTGTGACGGCATTTTTCTCTTAGCACTTGAAAGAAGTGCTTCCATGGTTTCTGATGAGAGATCTGCTATCATTCAAATTGTTTTTCCCTTAAGACAGGGTGTAACACTTCTCCTGCTACTTTCAACATTTTCTCTTTGTCTTTATTTCTCAAAAGTTTAATTATAATGTGTCTTCTTTGGATTTACACTATGATTCACTCAGTTTTTCAAATCTGTATGTTTACATTTCTTGACAAATTTGGGAAATTTTCAGCCATATATTTTTAGCTCATCTCTCAGAGATACTCTGATGAAAAAAGAGTTAGATCTTTTGTTATAGTTCCACAGGTCCCTGCAGCCCTATTTTTTTTAAGTCCACTTTTTAGTTTTAGATTATTTTTAGTCTTTGTTGTTTAGACTAAAAAATTTTTCTGTCTTCTAGTTCAATGACTCTTTCCTCTGTCCCCTCTATCTTCCTGTTGAGCCTATCTGTTGAGTTTTTTATTATGGTTTTGTAATTCTCATAACAGAACTTCTATTTGGTTCTTCTTTATATCTTCTGTTTCTTTGGTGATGTTATCTACTTTTCAATTGTTTCAAGCATGTTTGTAACTGCTCATTGAAGCATTTGTAACTGCTCATCGAAGCATTTTTATCATGACCAATTTATGATTTTTGTCACTAATACTTAATACCTCCGTCATCTCAATGTTGATATCTATTGATTGTCTTCATCATTCAATTTGAGATCTTCCTGGTTCTTGGTATGACGAGTGATCTTCAAATGAAACCTGGACATGTTCACATTATAAGTCTCAGGACCTTATTTAAAACTTCTGTTTTCACTGGCTTTCTATGACAGTTCTAGCAGGGGAAGGGCAGGAGTAGGGGGCACCACTTCACTACTGCCAAGTGGAGGGAGAAGTCCACTTTTCCTAGTTGGCCTCCGCTGACATTTGAGTATGGGGAGTCCTCATTACTGCTAGGTAGAGGTGGAAGTCCAGGCTTTCTACATGGTCTCTATTGACAATGCACTGGGAATTGCCTTGTTACTGCTGGGTGATGGTGAAAGACATAAGTCTCCAACAGGTCTCTTTTGATACAACCTCAGGATGGCAGGGAAATGACTCCTTATTACTGCTGGGTGGGAATGGAAGTCCAGGCTCATCAATAACATGGTGGGGGTGTGAGGTAAAATGGGAAGAGAGGGCTCACAACCAGCCAGGAAGGAAGAAGTCCCAGTTCTCTGCTTGGCTCTCTCTGATACCACTCTGATGGTGGTGGTGGGACACTCTGTTACATCTCATGAGGAGGGAATTCTAAGTTCCCCATTTAGTTTTTTCTGGCCCGGGTGGCGGCGGTACCACACTTTTTCTGTGGCATTTGTCTAAAGTAGAGGAGGGAATATTTAAAAGTCTTCCGCCTTGGGGCGCCTGGATGACTCAGTTAAGCATCTGACTCCTGGTTTCAGCTCAGGTCATGATCTTGGGGTCATGAGATTGAGCCCTGCATCAGGCTCCACACTCAGTGTGGAGTCTGCTTGAGATTCTCTCTCCGTCTCCCTCTGCACCTCTTGCTCATGCTCTCTCTAAAATAAATAAATAAATCTTTTAAAAAATAAAAATAAAAGTCTTTTGCCTTGCTTTCTGTACCTGCTGATGTTTATAGTCTACTGGCTTATCCAGTCTTGGATATACAAGGAAAATCAGAAAATTCAAAGAACCCATCAAGTCATTCCCATAGTCTGTTTACAGTCCCTAGAAAGTGTCCCTTCTTCTACCTTTTGGAGTCTTCTTTTGTTTTATATAATAATGTCCAGGGTTTTAGATATACTTAGTGAGAGAAATAGGGAAAAGTACATTCGCTTCATCTTTAGAATTTCTCCTAAATTAATTTTTTATAGTCATCTCATCCATCTCTAAAGTGGATAACAAAGGAAATAATACTGTATTTATCCCTATCAAACTTGTACACAGGCAACTAATTTATTAGAGAATTAAGACATTAAATAATAAATAGTTTAATTTTTAAAAAACTATGAGATTTGACTTGGTCTTAATTTCAATGTAAACCAAAAGTGTGACATGGGAATAAAAATGTCAATGTAATCTTAAATTCTGAACTAATACAGAGTTCACCTCTCTGAAGCACCTTACTCAGTTCTGAGTATCATCTTTTAAGAGCAATACTAATAAACCAGTGATAAACCAGAAGAGTAAGATAGTGGTGGTTCCGGACGTTGAAGGAACTACAGATACACTACTTAGAACAAAGGGGGACTGAGGAGCAAAGGTTATATAATAGCAATCTTTTAATGTTTATTAGGCTCAAAACTGAAAAAGAGTGGCAGGAAACAGATCAAAGCAGACTGAGATAGGTTGGCTTTATTTACATAAGATTTTTCTAATAATCCAAACTGCCCCAAAATGTGATGAATTGCTTTACTATCCTAAGTCCCAACACATCAAAAGTATTAAAACCAAGACTGTATGCCCACCAATCACAACTATCTTTTGAGTGGCTTGCTTCAGGAGAGAGCCTAGAATAATTTTTAACCTGCAATTCATGGTGCTACCTGACGTGGCGCTATGGAGTTGGAGGGTCGGGTACAATTGCTGCTGAGCAGGTAAAATGCCCCATTTCCCCAATCTGCTTCAACAAGACATTCCACTTATTATATACCCAGCATCTACAGCTGCTTTTATTAGGGCAGGTGCAGATGAGGTGGAGAGAAGGATGATACTTTAAAAAAAATAAAAGTCCAAAAATTAGTGAAGATCTGAACTGAGGTCTCTTTGAATTCTATATTTTGTGATTAGTTCCTAATTCTTAGCTATATTCCAGGAAAGTAAGATCATCATTTTATTGAGCAATAACTGTAAACAGGATTAATGTATGTCATTTTAAAAGCCTCGTTTTCTTCAATTATGGGACTTTTACAATGAATAAAGAAATAACTGTTTCAAGTTTTCCACTTTACCTGTATCAATACAGACTATTTTGTGCCTGGGGGTGGATTTTATCTTTCTCTGAAAAATTTAATATGTAAACTAAATGCCCTTTTATTTGAAAAATAAAAAGTAGCTGGAGAAAAGTAAATCTCACAGACCCACAAAGTTATACATTTTAAATTTGTACTTTTAAAAGACAAATATTGAAAAAATTAGTTGTTATACACTAAATTTTAGGTGTACTATAAAAATAATCATATAACCTTGCCAAAAGTAAAAGCAATTTGTTATAGTCTAGAACACTAAAATAATATGGAAGTCTGTAGACACTTGAGTCTTTAAAATACTTCATCTCAAAAGTTAAAAATCATTTCATGATTCATATCTATACTAATCACAGTGACCACATTAGTCAATTTACAGGAACTTTTTTTAAAAGCATATTTTAAATTATTATTTTTACTTAACTTAAAAAATTAACACAAATTCCACTGTATCATCATTCTTACTGTCTTAGTCATACTAGTGGAATTCTTATCCATAAATCAACTAGGGATTCTATTTTCAACATGGTAGTTCACTGGCTTCTCAGAAATGACACCCACTGTTAAGTAATTCTAAAGGTCTATTATCTAGATTTTGCTGAGGCAGGACTCAGAAGATGGCAGGCTAGTGTGCAGGAGGAGTCCACATATGTGTTCATGAGTCTGCCCAATCACTCAGCATGGATATCTCAACATGGCCTGTTTTCTGCTGATAGCTGCTTATGTATTTTGTGAGTGAATCATATGCTAAATGGTATACTGAATCAAGGGAATTGAAGTTCTATGATAAAATATTTGTGAACATTAAGATACATCAAGGTCTACTGTGTTGCATGTGTTTTTTAATCACATATTATTTATAAATTTATATGTAAAATATTTAAATATTATCACCACACAATATAGTAACCCAGACAATATCTCAAAATACTCTCTTATCCTTTGCTTTTATAAAAACTTATTTTCTTATAAAAGGTAACATTAATGGCAGAAAATTTAAGAAATACAGAGGACCAAAGTAAGAAAAGCATAACTTTTTAAATGCAAAATAACAAACTTTTAACCGAAAAGCATCAGTGATTTTATGGACCTCATTTTAAATTGCAAAGGGCTGACTGAATCCAGATTTTGTTCTCCCATGTAATTAAATTCAACCCTTTGTTATAGGCTCACAGGACTCCTCAACTGATTTAAACACTTAGGGGTAAAACTTGAGGCTTTCAGCATCAAAAAGCACAGAAGAGAATTATCCTTTAGCTTAAATTTGGGATTCTCATAAGTTATATTACCAAAGCAGATTACTCATTTGAAACTATACCATTAAGATAGTAAAGATAATAAAAAGTTGAGTTAAAACATCTGATGATCAAGTTTCCTTTAGGAAGACAAGATAATGGGATTAATGTGATAAAGTTATTATTTATTACTACTAAGAGTTATGCTACATAATATTTTTTGGTGTTATCTATATTTTACAGGTATTTTTAAAGTAAACATATTTTATAATTCTGAGAGACCACAGCTCCCATCTGACCTTTTAAATTTTAAGAGATTTATCTTTCTAATGTAAATATATTTACTGATTTATTTTGAAACCACAGTTGAGCATATTTTTTTTACATACCTCTTTTAACTATTTATGGTGAAAAATTTTTCAATGATCCCAAAGTTTAATGAAGTAGGGATTAAGCAAACAAACTCAATGCCTGGATGCTTCTTTGTAAGTTGGTTAAAATACCATCTAGTAACCTTTGAAGACCGGCTACCTCTCAATTTAAGTTTTCATTTTAATTACTTACAGAAAGTGACTCTGCTTCCTGTATGTGACACAAATGCACTCAACACTTTTAATGCACCCTGGAAACAGGCATAAATCGTAGAACAGAAATTCATTTCCAGGGACAAAGGGTAGGTCAGAAGATAAGGCATTCTAAAACCAGTTTTATGTTTCTCAAGATGCAATATGGCTATTATCTAAATCGTACCAGACTGTATGGATTCCAAAATCTCAAGCTTCTAAAAAAGAAAGCTGCTGTGAGATGAAAAATACATTAATTCTGTTACCTTTTAGCCGGTGACTTAGAATCTGTTCCAAAATGGCTGCAAAATTGTTAAATTCAGGAGAAGAATCATCAATTGTCTCAAAGCAGGACCGATCAATCAGGGTCTTCACAGAAAACCTGTGGAAAAAAAAGAGTTGATTCATTCACCTAAGTAGGAAAAATGAAAAGAAAGCAATTTGGGGAAATATAAAAATGTAAGTATTATATTTACTGAAAACTCCATTCAAATTTACTCTGTGAATAGAAAATTTTACATAAATATCAGGCTTTCAGTTATATATTTACTATCTATTGAATGCAGTAAGATTTATGAGTAGCTCACTGTCTTCACAGACATTAAAATCAGAATTTTAAAATGACCTAAATTATTAAATCCAAAAACTCAAAAGCTACAATAGTGCTTATAAGAAATTTAAGTGTCAGACCCAAATGCTTTTAAAAGTTTTAGAGCACAAAATTAAATGAAACAGGTTGCAAGTATGCATGAAGTACAGATCCAAAGTTTTTATGAGCTTTATAAAAAGGAAAAATTACGTATCTGTAAAGTATGCTATATTTTTCCTTCTTATCAGATGTCCTTTGTCTCTATTTTTGAGTCACAATCAATGCACTTTCCAAGACTTAGCTCAAATGCCATCTCTTCAATGAAGAATTATCCTCCTGCACATTCCTAGCACAAGCATTTTGTTTGTATGGCCCTTTAAGAGACAATTACAGTTGATCTTACTGCTATTATCTGTAGTATCTATCTTATTAGAATACAAATTCCTTCAGGGCCATACGTATAAATGTGCAGAAACATATCTTCTGCACTTTTATATCTTCCTCAGCTTCAGCACAGGGGACAATGCCTTGAACACTGCTGTCAGTAAGTACTTGTTGATTTATTTGTAAGCCCTTCTTTGAAGGAATAGCAAAGAAACATTTACATGCCAATACCATGGCAAGACAAAAAAAAAAGTTTATGATTGTTAACATGTAACAACATTCATGTCACCACCATGAAAGTTGCAATACAGAACAGTTCTGCCATCTCAAGCAATTCCTTCATGCCATCCTTTTATAGTCATACCCTATAAAGGGTGACAAATGAGTGCCTAAGCATGGACAATCAGTGAGGAAAGAAGCAATGGGGAAAACTATGAGAGCTGTTAAGTAATTAGGAATGTAAACTATGAAGGAGATAAAGGAGTACAAACTCTTTCTTATGTTTTAGGCTTGTTGGTTATACTATTCAATCAGGATAGAAAATAAAGGAGAAAAGTATAGAGGGTAATATAAAGAGATTTGTTTATATGATTACATCTAAAAACTCTACACTAAAAACTCTCTTCCTTGCCAGTTATGATGTGTAGGGAGATTGAAAAAAAAACAGTAAAACATTTATATAGTACACTGTAATTTAAAACATTAGAAATATTGAGAATTTAAGGGTTTTCTTTGTAAAAAAATTTACCAACAGTAGTTTGAACAGTGCTTGCATTCTTACTGTATAACTTAAAATATGGACTGAGCATATTTTCTATGCCTTGGCAAATTACTCCTTTCTAAGTCTGGACCAGTTTCCAACATTTTATCCTTTGCGCTTTCAACTGTGAAAATCTCGGAGAGGCCATATAATGTGAAGTGGCTTGCCAGCACCACTCCTGCTGGGACCTCCTTTTTGTCATAACCACTCTGTTCATTTATATCAATATATTCACCTTCACTAAATTCCTCTGGCTACATACCTAAATACCCTTGAACAGCAGCAGTGTCAGTATTCCCATGAGTAACTCTTTCTTTCTTTCCTTTTTTTTTTAAGATTTATTTATTTTAGAGAAAGAGAGCACCAGTGGGAGGGGCAGAGAGAGAGCGAGAATCTCAAGGGCTCCATCTCAGGACCCTGAAATCACAACCTGAGCCAAACGCAAGAGTGAGACCTTTAACTGACTGTGCCACCCAGGTGCTCTTGTGATTAACTATTTCTTCTATAATTCCACTTAAGTTCAATCCAAATTTCACTTCCACTGTCAGCACTTTCCATTTCTTCACCACATTTTCATCTTTGTTGGTCAGTTCAGTCTTTCAATTATCCATTTTTATAAAACATCATGTGGGTTTATCACCAAGACACAAGGAAGCAACACAACTACAGGTTTTGATTTCTGTGTGTGAACTAATAGCACATAAATAGTGACCAATGCTAGGCAGGCTTAGAAGGAAGTGATCTGACTGGTCACTGATCATCATGTGCATTTGTTATTAACACAGTGATTTGTAGGCTAAGGTGCCAGCAACAAAATTTTATTTTATGCAATTACTCATAGTTCATATACCATGATAGTCAAACTGGAACTGTGTTATTATAGGCCTGGTATTAACTGAATTGTAGTAACTGAAATAGTACATATTGGAACTGTGCAAAGAGAAGACTGCCCCATTTATTAATTACAAACAGAACAATTTATTACATGTTAGCATAAATTATTTTATAAAATGTATCTTTTCCAAAACAACAAAAAATTAGCAAGAATAGCACTGTTGTGTCTCTTTGCACATATTTTAATTTATTGTTGAATAGAAGAGAATAAATCCTCATATCTGCTTCTGTATTCAATCTATTTTAATATTATACACCATGTATCCTCTGGAAAACTCCACTGTACGCTCATTAAAGAATGGGAACAAAAAAGGCAAATACTGTCTTAGAACTGTTAAGAAGATAATTTCTGACCTTTTGGACCTCTGAAGGGGTGAGGGTCCAGGAGAACACTTTGAGAACCACTATCTAAGGCATTCTTTGTATGTAATGAAATAACTTTTCTCTTTGGTAACTAGAATGGTAGTAATTATATATTCTTGAGAGCACTGGGAAAATAATTATTCAAATAACTTTCAGTCCTCTTTGGTCAGGGCAAATAACCTTGACAGAGCTGGATTAACATTCAGTACATAGTACTATCTACAACTACAACTAGGACTTAAAGGCGGAAGCCATTATGTAAAGAAAAAATAAGAACAGCTAAGAAAGAAGTAGCACTGATGAAGTGGTCTCTGGTACCTAAAAGATAGTCAAGTTAGATAAACATCAGATGTAATACAGGAGTAAATCAATAGAAACAAAAAGAAGATAAACCAGGTTAAACAGGGACTTGAAAACTTGTTTTTCTTTCCTATGTCCATCTCACTGACGATATACAGGAGAAAAATCCTGCCAATCCTTAGCAAACTTTCAATAAGAATAAATAAGTATAATGTTCTTATTCAGTAGTAAGAGATTGAAAAGTGTTCCTAAAATGAATAAACAAAACACCTAGTCTGGTTTTTGACTTAAATAAAAGGAAATTTTGGAATGTTTTAATATTTCCCTCCAATCTTCATTAGGTAGAATGGAATAGGAAGTCTGACTCTACAATCACATTTAAGGCAGAAGTAATCTATTGCTTTAAAAAATTATGGCATTTAAGATCATAATGCACATCAGTGAAATGAAATGAAAATTTTACTTAAAGATAAAAATAACATAGTACTTCTTTCATCAAAAAGAACTAGGTTTGAATATTCAATTTCTTTTTTTAATAGATATTTGTTTATTTATTTATTTATTTGACAGAGGGAGAGAGCACAAGCAGGGGGAGCAGCAGGCAGAAGAAGAGGGAGACACAGGCTCCCCACTGAGCAGGGAGCCCGATGAGGAGCTCTATCCCAGGACCCTGGGATCATGACCTGAGTCGAAGGCAGACACTTAACCAACCGAGCCACCCAGGTGCCCCTGAATATTCGATTTCTAACTATAACAATCTGATAAGATTTTAGTCACTATTGTCCTCCAGGAATAATACAAAATCCTAACAGATTATCTACATTGTAAACTATAACGGGAAGAAAAGCCATGGATATTAATACATATATTTTTGTAGCACCAAGAGCCATACACACATCAATCAATAGTCAATAAACTACTTGTGTCTTTTTTATCATGTTATCAGTACCTTGTATTCCTACAGAAGACACTATTTGCATGACAAAAACCTAAAATGGTAAATCTCATAGCACTAAATTACTTTTAATCCAACACCTGAATAAAAATAAAAACAAAAATAAAAACAAAGTCCAAATACCCTAAAGCATACCTTTATACACAAGTTCTGTTATTTCCAAGCATGAAGATATTTAAGGGTGAGAAAGCATTTTAAATATTCTATTACATCAAGGTTGATAAGGAACAAAAAGAACGTTTCCTGCCTTTGCTTCATCATTTATATCCTACTCTCCTCCTACAAAATTTCAGAAGGTAACTTAGTTCCTTAGAATCCATGTTTTACTTCTAGCTAGCCAAGTCTTCCCACTCAACACTTATTTCTCCAGAATCATGTAGCTAGCTCCATTATGCCAAAATAATGAGAATCTTTTCCTCCATAACACAGTAACTAGCCAAGATGTGCTATAAAAACCAAACCGGTAAAAAGAATTTCAATACATCTAAAAAAATATCTCCCAGATGCTGAGCTATTTCCTGATAATGATGACATTAATATTAGTCATCTATTTCCTGAAGAAGACTGATTTTAAAATAATGAAATGACAATTTGATGAATGTCTAAAAATACCAAATCAAGTCTAAGTAACAGCTTTTACATAAGAATTAAAAATTCAAAAATGTACATAAAAAGGTCATATAATCAAGCACAGTTTTTGAAATGTTTCTGTCTAAACAGATTCTCTTTTCCACTTTCAATGCCCAAAGAAAATTGTTGGTAGGTCAGAAATAGAAAAGAATGCAAATAAAACCTTTGAACCTAAGATAGCATGAACTACCTTTTTTACTTTGGCAACATACCAAGAAAAATGAGAGTTACCAAAACTATGTTTAAAAAATCTTCGTTACACCATATTAAATTAATTCCTCCCATGAGTCATAGATTTGTAATTATATAAATAATTAAAAAGTAAAAATGTGACAACAAAATTTAAAAATATTACTCTGTTAAAGTTCTACATAATTGGAAAGAAACTATTAAAAAGTGGAAATCCACCTTTAATATTTAAGGCTTTGCATTAGTAATATATACATATACATTCATATATATGCAGAGTGATCAAGAAGGAAAAAATATACTTCCATCCCCTTACAATAAGCAAACATGCTTCAAAAACCATAAACTCCAGGGTGCCTGAGTGGCTCAGTCGGTTGAACATCCAACCCGATTTGGGCTCAGGTCATGGTCTCAGGGCTGTGAGATGGAGCCCACCTTTGGGCTGGGTGTGGAGCATGCTTAGGATTCTCTCTCTCCCTTTCTCTCTGTCCTCCCCCCCCACCCCTGCCACTCTCTCCCTCTTAAAATAAATAAATAAATAAAACTATCAATTTCACACAAAACAGATTTTCCTACCTATACACAGATTTTCTTACCTACCATTAAATCTCTTTACCACAGAATTATACCTGAAGATAACCAAAGTACATAAAAACATCTAGAATCATCACATTTCAAAACTAAAAGGATTTCAGAAAAGTCATTCATAAGTGATATTTTTAAGTAGAACATAACTATCCAAATCCTGAGATAGGATTCTTTCCACTATTCACACCAAAATTATAGAATTCCTTATAATGTCTATTGCTGCTAGCAGTCAAAGGGGCAGGTAACTATCTTCTGCCATTAATATAATATTCATCATCAATAATCAACAAGGAGATGGCTGCTGGGAAACAGGATACAATTTATGCCAAATACAATGTAAATCAGTAACTGTAGATAATAGCTTATTTCCTTTCTTATATTTTATACCAGAAACTCAAAATTAGAATCAACAATTTTGCCTTTTTTTTGAGTATTATGAAAGTAATGAATTCCCAAAAATCATGTGTATTTCACCTTTAATTTTTCTATAATTTTAATCTTTCTATAATAAAAAAAAATTCTTTACACATATCCTCTTAGGAGGAGTCTGCAGACTACTATCACAGGCCAAGTCCAACCTGTTGCCAGTTTTTATAAATGAAGTTTTATTGCAACACAGGGAAAAAAAGTCAACAAATTTCTCTGAAATGGTAGCCTAAAAGTCTCTCTCTTATTATAGTGTTTACTATTTTAAAAAATTTAACCCTATGTAAAAACTAAAAGAGAAAAGTGTATTTTAAAATATTTTCCCCACCTGTACTGACCAAATTTATTTAAAAAAAATTTTTTTTAAGATTTTATTTATTTATTCGACAGAGATAGAGACAGCCAGCGAGAGAGGGAACACAAGCAGGAGGAGTGGGAGAGGAAGAAGCAGGCTCCTAGCAGAGGAGCCTGATGTGGGGCTCGATCCCAGAACGCCGGGATCACGCCCTGAGCCAAAGACAGACGCTTAACCGCTGTGCCACCTAGGCGCCCCTATATTTAAATTTTTTTATTAAACACCTGTGAAGTGCACTGTTTTAATTATATTTATTTATTTATGTATTTTATTATGTTCAGTTAGCCAACACAGTACATCAAGAACTGATGATATACTACTATATGTTGACAAAATGCCTTTTAAAGAGAATTGTTAATCTAAGTACTTTAAGGATGAGATACTATATAATTAACACCTTGTATTGCTACATAAGCAGACTGATGACAACAGATTGCTCAACATGAAAAATAACATTAGGTGCACTATCTTAAAAAAAACAAAGGATAAGACAAAATTTTCCAAAAAAATAAAAATAAACATCTAAAATTAGAAAGCTATGAAACCAAGAAAACTTCCCATCTTAACATAAATTAACTCATTAAATCTCTTATACAAAAGACCTCCCAATTAAAAACATTTTAATGAAGAATACTTTATACCCTTGGACAACCAATCCTTCTGGAATCCAAATGCTCTTTATTCAATAACATATTTTAACATTGGTAAACTATCTAGTAAACTAGATACAGCAGCACTACAGCAACAGGAAGAACAGGGACTTTAATATCAGAAGGCCCTGGATTCACACCTGGCTCTGCTGTTATCCATTCCTGTCAAGACACTTAACCTCTCTGAACCTCAGTTTCCTCAGTAATCAATTACCAAATTATTGTGAAGTTTAAAAGAGACAGCATACAGAAAGTGTTGAATTTTCAACTTACACAAAAATTACTAAATGTTTGCACATATCCCCTTTCTTTTTAGAACACCAGCATTTCACTGAATAATATCTAAGCATAGAGAAAAGAGGCAAAAATTTCAAGTGTCTGCATGTAAACTGATTATTTAAAGGACTTAAGAGGTAGCAATCATGGTTTATGAACACCAGAAATGCTAAGAAAACAAAGATTCCCATTTTCTGATTCTATGGCTCAAATACAAACACATATACCACACACGATTTACAACTAGTTCATATGTAGCCACAGACACTGAAGGAAGCACATAAGAGGAAAGCATAGGTTTTGAAACTAGATATATTTGGGTTTCAATTCTAGCAATGTTAGGCTTAACTATAAAACAAATCTGATTGAAATAGAAATTGCTTCAATTAAATTAAAGAATTTTCATTAATAGTCATAAATGCTTATCTTTTTCCTCCCAAAAGCATATTCTGTATGCATGACATAAATCAATGGATTTTCCTCAGATGTTAAGCAGAGATGTTTTTTGTTTTTAATTTTATTAAAATTTTAACATATATATTTTTTAAGATTTTATTTCTTTATTTGTCAGAAAGAGAAAGGGAGCACAAGCAGGGGGAGCTGCAGGCAGAGGGAGAAGCAGGCTCCCCGCTGAGCAAGGAGCCGATACAGGACTCAATCCCAGGACCCTGGGATCATGACCTGAGCCGAAGACAGACGCTTAACCAACTGAGACACCCAGGTGTCCCTTAAGTTATATTTTTAATATTAATTTTGAGACTTCATCTGAAATACAAAAGATGTACTTTATAACTGTAAATACTAAGAGAAACTTAAAATTCCAAAATCAAATGTTAAATCTGAATATATGAGGGATACTGTTATCTTATCCTCTTCTAAGGACAATCACCACTACCAGGAAAAATAGACAATGTCATTTCATTTAATGCAAAAAAAAAAGTGTTCATTTTGTGCATTTTCTATCTTATAGTTAATATTTCAAAACATTATGCCTTTTATATTTTTTACCTATTTTTGTGAAATAACTTCTATAAAATTGAAAATTAAAGTAGATTGCTTTGGTAAGGAAATACCAAAAAATATATATTTGTTTAGTTCAGCCTCACTCTTTTTTTTTTTTTTTTAACTATTATTCAAACACTGGAAGAGATTAATTTTTTTTCACGTTAAATTTCAATTAGAGTAACTCCATTCAAAAGAAAGCAAATTCTACCACTGAAGCTTTTAGATATTTAAAACTCTACTATCAGGGCACCTGGGTGCCTCAGTCGTTAAGCGTCTGCCTTCGGCCCAGGGCATGATCCCAGGGTTCTGGGATCAAGCCCCACATCAGGCTCCCGCTGGGAGCCTGCTTCTTCCTCTCCCACTCCCTCTGCTTGTGTTCCCTCTCTCGCTGGCTGTGTCTCTCTCTGTAAAATAAATAAATAAAATCTTAAAAAAAAAACCAAACAAACTCTACTATCATTAGAGATTAATCATTAGGATGACTTTTAAAAAATAAGTGATGATGATTCTTCAATTCAACCTTTAGCCTTATTTTGGAAATGTCCATCCACGGCTATTATTCTTCACTAGTTATAATTACCTCATTTGATAAACTGCTGGAAAAAAACTTGATGCTGAATAAACTATGATTCTAGTATTTGAGAAATTCACATTCTAGTAAAAGACAAAAAGATAATTAAATTACAACATAATTGGTAATACATTTATTTATATATCCCATCCCAGAAAAGACTTCAGATTGCTTAGGGGGGCACATAAAATACCATCAGTTGGCTGCATAAATTAAAACTGGGGAGGAAGATGAAAAATGTGGGAATGAACTAAGGAGGATGGAGTAAATAATGGCAGACCAGCGCTCTCACAGAGTACAGCTAGAAAAACTGGGAGAAGGGGGAGGAATTACAGAAATCATATGTTTGAAGCCTGCAGAGAGTGGCTAAAACAGTAGGAATTAGGTTAAGACTCCAGAAAGAGGAAAGCTCAAAAATCAGTGGACTGCTATAGTTGCTTTTACCCAGGAATGTCTGCCGATTCTGAGTGTGGCAGGGTCTAACTCCCACAGAAGGCTGCTAGTGGGTAACAGAAAAACCAGGAAAGCTTTTGAAGGAGACCTGGGTAGGCCTCAAACACTTTCTTGTCATCAGAAGACTAAAATCCTAATCAGAAAGCGTCTGATTAACAGAATAAAGCATCTGGTAGTTCCAGAAGACAAACTAATAATTTAGGACTACCAGAGAAAGGGTGCTGAAAATATACCAAACTTAGGTTGAAAACCCTGGATGGTCAGGGGCAAATGAAAGGCTGAGCAAGACTTACCAGGGTTGAAATACAGCCTGGATTCAGCACCATCCCTGACTGGATGAAGGTGATCAGCTACCACTCTATCTTCCAGAGGAATTTAACATTAGTAAGGAAAGTGAGTACTACCCTATACTATGAGCCACGGACACTAGTATGCTCTTGACCACGTTTTCTTCAAATTGATCCCCATCAATTGATCCCCATTCCACCTGTTTACTCCTCTGTGGTCTTTTTCTACTATATGTTCCAATGAATACTTTTGACATAAGGTTGACAAAAGGCTAAGTAGAATAGCACTTAAAGGGGGCGCCTGGGTGGCACAGCGGTTAGGCGTCTGCCTTCAGCTCAGGGCGTGATCCCGGCATTATAGGATCGAGCCCCACATCAGGCTCCTCTGCTATGAGCCTGCTTCTTTCTCTCCCACTCCCCCTGCTCGTGTTCCCTCTCTCGCTGGCTGTCTCTATCTCTGTCGAATAAATAAATAAAATCTTAAAAAAAAAAAAAAAAGAATAGCACTTAAAGAACAACAAAAGCGCTGAAAAAATTTAATACATACTATCTGGCATTCAATAAAAAAAGAAAATCTAGATATGCCAAAAAATAAGACTACATGCCAAAGAGAGAAAGAGAGAAAACACAATAAAAAGAGATGTAAGATGATACAAATATTCTAAATTAGTGATGAGAACTTTAAGATAACTATGATCAATATGACCTAGGGAGGACAGGAAAAGATGGATATAGATAAAAATATACACATTTTTAGAAGATTAGAATCTATTAAAAAGAATCAAATTAAAATTCTAAAGCTATCTGAAATTAAAAACTCAAATTTTAATTTACTCAGTAGATGAGAAACAGTAGAAGACAAGATTAATGAAAAGGAAAAGAAGTCAATAGAAAATATACAAACTGAAGCAGAGACATAATAAAGAAGAGAAGATACAGAAAAGAAAGAATGTAAGTCAAGTGGAGCCCGGTAAAATTTAACATACATGTAACTGGAGTATAAAAACAGCCAAAATTTTTCCAAACCTGAGGGAAGAGCAATGGCAAGGGTAAATATGTAGGTAAATGCATATGTGTATTGCTTAAATATCAAGTATAAAGTACAGCAATAAAAGAATCTTGCAGAATTTAAAATATATGGAGACTTAAAATGTCCAGGCTGAGAAGCAATAAATGGTTCTAACACTACTGGAGAAGCAGTGACAGTTAAATTTCTATTACGCAGTGATAAATCAAGAGTAACTGCCAAAAGGATAGGAAACTAACATATATACAGAACAAGAAAAAAAATTTATGACAAGTTCATTGAGAGAAAAACTGGAATAGTGGAATAAATAAAAAATACTGATATATAAGAAGGCAAGGAAAGAGAAAAAAGTAAAATACAATAACATTAAAAATAAAATACAATAACATTAAAAACCCAAATACAATAACATTAAATGTAAATGGACTAAATACTCTAAATAAAGATTAGATAAAACCCAAAACTCAATTCTATCCTGCCTACAAGAGACACTTTAAATTTAAGGATAAAAAGATTTAATGGTAAGGATGGAAAAAGATACTTCATACAAACATTAACTGAAAGAAAGCTGTTTTAACTATATTAATAACAGACAAAATAGACTTTAAGGCAATAACAGTATTAAAGATAAAGACATTTCAAGGTGACAACGGAATCCAACCCCTAGGAAGAGATCACAATTCTTCTTCTTTTTTCTTTTTTTAGGATTTATTTATTTGAGAGAGAATATGAGCGGGAGGGGCAGTGGGATAAAGAATCTGAAACAGAGCCCGATGCAGGGCTTGATCTCATAAGCCTGAGATCACGACCTGAGCCGAAAACAAGAGTTGGACATTCAGCCAACTGCACCATCTAGGTGCCCCAAGAGATCACAATTCTAAATCTGCACACACCCAGTAATAAAGCAACAAAATACTGACAGCAAAAATGACAGAACTAAAAGAGGAAATAGACCAAGGTACACTCAGAGACAGACTTTAACGCATCTCTCTCAAAATTAGATAGACTAAGTATATAAAAAAACTAGTGAGGATAAAGAAGATATGAATAACACAATTAACATACTTAGATACAATATAGACAGAACATGCAATCGATGACAGAATATATATATTTTTAAATGTACATGAAATATTTATCAAAATTAACCACATGTTATATCATAAAGCAAGCATAAACAAAATTTCAAGTCTGAAATCTTTCAGAGCATGTTCTCTATTAAGTATGGTAGAATTGAGTTAAAAATCAGTATCTAAAAATAAATAGAAAATCCTCCACTGTTTGAAACCTAAATAATAAATTTTTAAATAACCCATGAGTCAAAAAAGAAACCCCAACAGAAATTTAAAAACATTTAAAACTAATTAATAATAAAGATACATTTCAAATCCTGTGAGCAATCCCAAAATAATGCCAAACAAGGGCATCTGTAGATTTAAAAGGCATATATTAGAAAAGAAGAAAGGCTAAAAAACAATGACCTAAACTCCCATCTCAAGAAATTAGAAAAAGAACAGTAACTTAAAGTAAAAGAAATAATAAAGAAATCAATGAATTAAGAAATAAATGTATGGCAGAGAAAATTAACAAAGCCAAAAGCTGACTTTTGAAAAGATACATAAAATTCATAAACTCCTACCAAGAAAAAAAAAAATGGGAAAAACAGAGATGAGCAATATCAGGAAAGAAAATGGAAAATTACTACAGCTTTTTTAAAAAATAAAAAGTTATTAAGAGGATATTTTAAAGATCTTAAGAATAAATTTGATAATATACATGAAGAACTCACTGAAGGCTGATTCAAGAAGAAACAGGAAATCTGAATTATACAGTGTCTATTAAATAAATTGAATCTGTTACTAAAAAACTTCCCACAAAGACAATTAGCAGTTCAGATTTCTTCCCTGGTGAATACTTTCAAAAGTTTAAGAAAGAAATAATCTAATGTTATACAAATTCTTCTACTGAAGAATATTTCCCAACTTGCTTTATAAGGTCAGATAATCTTAATGACACAACTAAACAAGGACACTGTAATAAATAACAATTACAGATAAATCTCTTCCATGAACATATACGTGAAAATCCCAAATGGAATTAACTCATTGAATGCAAAGATATGTAAAAAAGATAATACAGCACAAATGAGTGCTTTTATTCCAGAGTAGTTTAACCTTCAGAAGTCAATCAACATAATTCACTATATAAACAGAAAAAAAGGGAGAGAAATTATGTTTATTTTGATAGACAGAAAAAACATTTGATTGCAAATATCTAATTCATGGTAAAAATTTTAATGTTTTCTGCAATACTCTGGTCCTAGCCGTGCAGTAACACAACAGAACAAAGGCATGAAGTTTTTAACAAGCAGAGGACATGACTGTATTCAAAATTTTTAAAAATTAAAAAACTGCAGAAAATCTGTTAGAATAAGTAAATCTTGTGAGATTACAAGACAAATATTTTTAAAAGTTGATTTTGTGCCTATATATCAGCAAAAAAAAGAAAAGGAAAAAAATTTAATGATCTGTTATAATATCAAAATATAAAAGAAGTTTAAAAAAGGATGTAAGTGTATATGTATATTCACAACTACAAACACTTTTGAGAAAAATTTCAGAATATTTAAATACATGAAGGGTAATGTTCTTTTTCTTGACCTAATAAGTGCTAGTTACAATATAGTGTCCTCTTTGCAAAAACTCACTGACCTGTACACTTATGTTATGTGCACTTTCTGTATGCAGACTCTAAGTCAATAATAATTTATATGAAAAATGTGGAAGCAAAATAGAGCTAAGAATAATGCAAAATGCATTACTCCCATGTTCTACATATCTTTTAGAGCTTGGCCACAAATTTAACACTAAAATTTCTAAAGCTGTGTAAGAAAAAAGAAGTTGTCAGTTACACATTTGTGTCCAGTAGATATAAATAAACCAACTGCCTAGAGATACAATTCTTGGCACTAAAATAAGACAGCTATTTCTCATAGAAATCTTCACAAAAAGAAGACACTTCATGACATAATAAACAATGTTCTTGACACCAACTTCAAGAAGACCTTCTGTGACTGTTTCTTCTGATGACACACAAATACAGGCTGATGGAATCTTACCAATGCACAATTGTGAAAAAGCAACTGGTGACAGGAGTGTGTGAAGCAATGCTATCTACATACCCAGCTGCTTTCTGATGATTTGGACCTACTCAGATAACTTCTAAACTTGTAAGACTGAATACATGAGTGGATAAGCTTCACATATTCCCCCATGAACATCCTTTCAACTGAGCTTCTGACATTTATCAATTAGCAGTGAAGATAAGCAGTGAAGTTAAGATAAGCAGGGAAGTTACGATAGGCAGGGAAATTACATGTGTGGAGGACAGCTGTTCTCCCTGAGTATGAACCCATTTTAGCTAGGGGAAGAGATAATGACCTATGAATGCTGAAAAGCTTCTCCAGGACTAATTGCTGAAAAGATGATCATGCTACCTCCATCATGAATACCTATCGGGCTCTTAACAATCCTTAAAAATGACACTGAAACCGCTCCAAAAAAATACAACTATTAAAATGTTGATCAAAGACCAAACCCAAAGTTCTGCCACACAGAGCATTACTGAAAGAGTTTTAGCCAAAAATATAATCACTGTAGCCAAGGTATGAACAGTCTCACGAGGCATATTCAAGCAAACAGTAACAAGGAAAGTAAGTCACTCAATTTAAAGTTATTTAAAAGATTATACTGCCAATCATACTAACATTTTACATAGGTTCAAACATAAGAATAGACATTTTTTCTGATTATTCATCAACTGGACTGTTAGGTTCAGAGTGCTAAAGCTCACTTACTTAACTGAGGCCTCTGGTTGCCTTTTTTTTTTTTTAACATATGATAAATTTACTTATCTGCTTTCCTAGTTCACAGCCAATTATAATAAGCATGTGAGGATAGGAAGCACAAAGGAAAGAGCTGCTAGAAACAGGCAGAGTTGTAAGAAATTACAGATAACTTGGTAGGAAGCAGCAGCAGAATACAAAAGCAGACAAAAAAACTTCAAACACGCTATTTTCTGGGGCCATGTTGCAAGAAGCTCTATGCATCTCAAGAGTCCTCAAGGGCAGCCACTGCAAAGGACATATTCACAGAAAGAGATTCAGAGTGAAGTCCTTAATAAAGATTATATTATTCTTTAGAGTCTTTTTTAAAGAAGGTAGCAAAATGTGTAATCCATTTTTAAAAGTGGTTCACGCAAAATGTTTTAAATATTAATATTTATTGTGGCTTAAATTTAAACACTTAAATTATAAGCTTCAGTTATACAGAAGATTGCAATCCACAACTAATGCTGAGTAGAGCACTATAGTTGATGGGAGAATTTTAAGCTTAACTCAAATATTAATAACATGGAAAATATAAGCACCTCATTCCCTGACTACACTGGAAAAATAAGGCCCTACTGTTACTTGAAATAACATTCAAATTATGAAATAATATCTTCACCTACAGAAAACCAGGAATAACTATGTACATCTTATTAGAAGTACTTTAATTTGAAAACCATCTTCACTCATGACACTTTCTCCTTAAATGGTTCTTGTTAATCCACAAGACAGGAAAATTATGACTGTGTGAGGAGTTTCTCTTAAGGTATTGATGTAAGAGTTTAACAAATGTTATATTAAAATCTGTTTATGCATATATAAACTGTATACTTTAATAGCTTTCTCATAAAACAGTGTTAACCTACAGAAAGAGACTTTTCATTTTAATTCTCTTTGTCAACAGAAGTAAAAATCAAAGGAATATGTAAGTTTTTCAATAAAACATGAAACTTAAAAATGACATAAAAGATGACTAATGTACCTGATTTTCTATGGATGAAAAATAGAGATTAAAAAAGGCCTGCAGGACTTAAAAAAATCAATTTTTCAAAGTTCCAAATAGCAAAGAATATGCAGGGAAAATACTAGTCGGTACACAGAGCCAAAATCAGTCTATGAATATTTTGGAGTTGAGTGTGGAATACTTAGAGGCCTCAAATGACCTACTTTCTCTCCACCACAATCTGTAAAAAAAACATGATAAAACTGTACTAAGTATCATACAAGTATTTTTAAGGCTACAATACATAAATGTTCAATAGAACAAAAATAAGAGATGAAATAATTATAGACATAATCACAATGAAATAAAATAAAATTAAATTCAATCCTGACTATCTTACCTAACCCAACAACCCATTTCAAAATTTCCACACCATAACAATATTGTTCTTGTACAAGGCTTTAAACCTAAGGAATTGCTTAGTTACATAATAAGGCTTTAAAACTAAGCTGAGAATATACCTAAGTTGTTTAAGGGGTAAAGAAAAGCATATCATATAAATATTGTAGATACAATAGAATGATACGTGGTGGTGGAGGGAGTATTTTGTTTTGATTTGCTTTGGTAAACTGTTCACAAGTTTTCTAGAACATCAGTAGAAAAACATAAAATGGAAGGCACAGTTCAAAATGTTTTTGTTTGGAGAGAAAAATGCACATACCTCATCTAGCTACCCTGAAACATATGTCTACCATTACCCTGCTCACATTCAGAGAAATTCAAAAGAAAATATCAACACATTTTATCTGAAGTCTATTATTAGTTTTAGGGTTGTTATTGAAGGTTACTAATGATCTAAGCTGATTTTACAGTTGTGAAAACCAGATAATGAGATGTTTGCATGGCTTGTTAAAGGACATAGAATTAGTTAACGACAAAATAAACTTAGAACTCAAACTCTAAACCAACTTCTTCACAACTTCAATATCAAATCACCTCTAACTTCATGAAAAATGAATTCATTAAGAGACAAGGGTGATATACCACAATTTGGTAACTCTGAAAGGCAAAGAAACATTAATGCAGAAATATTGATTTGTTCAGGCAGAGCTACTTAAAACATACAAATGGCCTAGAATGACTTTTTTTCCAAAAAGTAAAAGTCTTTCAGACAAAGCCTATCAAACAGATCCCATTACTATTGAGATGGATGGTTATTTATATAAACCATCAACTCTTTGTACATGAAGAACAGCCTTAGTAGTAAATCCACATAAATAAATACACAAGTTGAAATCTAGACCAGAAATTGAAATTTATTTTAGCTACAATACTAAATTTATGTGTAAATTATAACTGAGATCAGCACTTATATTCATTTTGCAATAGAAAACAATAATTATGCAAATAAATTAATGAAAACACAGCAAGCCCAGACAACTGCCCACACAAATCATTGTGATATGACTGAAATTTCTTAAACATAACTTAAAATGTTATTTAAATAAGATTGAGATACAAATCCATTCTTCTGGCCTGCCTCTGATAAGAGAGCAGATAAACATCAAGTAACCCCAAATCAGCCAGTACAAAAATGGAGTAGCAAAAGAAAGAGCACCCACCACTCAATTTATTCATTCAATAAATATTTACTGAGCATCCGATTCTATAGTGTGAAGAATTATTTTAAAAAATAAAATAAAAAAGACAATTGAGCAAAAAGCTGCCCTGTGAAGTTTAACTCAGAGGGAGCTTTTATGAAATACATTGCCCCGAGAATGTTGGATCCTGCTTGAAATGATCCTCTTTTAAAAAAAATTAGAAGAAATCAGTCTTGCTTATTGTTCTATTTTCCTAACTTAAAAAAAGATGATTTACCTGGACTTAAAAAAATTTTAATAGCTGTCTTCCTCAAAACGTTGCATCCTAGAGAGAACAAATGGTAAATCAAACCAAGTCCACATTATTTTACTGTGTACAGCTCAAAGTGCCATACAGTTGGTGAGGCAGGTCTTCCTGCTATTTAGGCAACATCTGTAAAAGTCCAGGTTAAAAAAACAAAAAGTCGTTCAAAGTTATTGAATATAAGTCCTAGTATAAATATCTGTATGCTGCGTCAGATGCTTGACACATTTTTACACAAGAAGAAATACACAGAAATTGAAAAGGAGAAAAAGGTGTGATCATTTTTTAATTCTTAGAGGATTACCAATGGTTGAAGCTGAGGTGTTTGGTGAAATATCAGTCATTTCTGAATACAGATACTAATTATTCCCTTTATGTTTCTATATTTTTCTAGAGTAAAAGAATACTACATTTATAATTAGAAAACCTTTAAGTAAAGGCAGACTTGGCATAAATCTTTGACACGAAAACTAGGTATCCTTCACAAGTCCCACTCTTAATAACAACTGCAGAAACTGCACAAGCACTGCATTTTAAAAGTGGAGAGAAAACACACACACACACACACACACACACACACACACACGGCAGGCTTGTAGTAGACACTCGATACTGGTGGAATGAAATAACTGAATGTATGCGTAAACAAGCCAAAACAAAAACAAAATGCATTCTGATTTTGAGGCAACACAGTAAACAATCACAGTAACGACGACTTTACCAAAAGCTGGCTGACAGCTTAATGTGCACTAAATGAAAGAGCTTTTCCTTCCCGTCCTCCTCTTACTCTGACACTAGAAGACACATTCAAAACAAATCCTCCCCCAGCCCCGCCCCAAGCTTCTCCTCTCTCAGTTCCAGTCCTGAAACTGTCGGAAAGTCCGGGGCCTCACGGTGCCCAGACCCGGGCCCCTCTCAGGGCGCTCGCGCCCGCGGACACGCCCGGTGCGGAAGAGACTGGGGCCACGGCTCCCCCAGTCTGCAGGACCCCCAGGGGCTCGCGCGCTCACGCGCTCGCCCTCAGCCCTCGGCGCCGGCGGCCCCCTCCCGCCGCCGCGAGCTGCGGGCCGCGCCGTACCTGCACACCGTGATGAGGTTCCTCCTCTCCACCGCAGCATTGCGGGCGCTCAGGCTCTTCTTGCCGCCGCCGCCGCCGCCCCCGCCGCGGCTCCCGCTCAGGCCCCCCAGACTCCGGGAGGCCATGGCGGGCTGACCCCCGAGCCCCTTTTGTCTGCTGCGACCCCTCCCGCCCCCCACACCTGCTCCTTAATGCTCTTGCTCGTTTCGCGACCGTGGGGGTACTGGAGGGTCTTGGGGGAAGGAGCGGGGACCGACGGAGGGTGTGGAAGACCGCGGGGGAACTCGTACCCGGGCACTGACGGCTCGCGCTCCGCACGAAGCTACACACACACACACACACACACACTCACGCGCACACACGCACGCACCTCCCCCGCCCTCGCGCGCGCCGCCGGCTGCCGGGCGGCGCGTGCGGGGCGGTGTCGGGCGCTCCTCTGCTTCCCGAGGGACCTCGGTTGCCAGCACGCGCGCGTGCCCGCAGGCCCGCACGCCCTACCACCTGCCTTCGGCCGCCACTCGCGCCCCAGGCGAGACTGCTGCGGTGAGGCCACGGGCCTCGCGCGCGCAGCCCCGCCCTCCCTGCACCTATCAGGCTAACGCAGTCCACCTGGAGCCAATCGCGGCACGCGAGGGGCGGGGCCGGCCGCGTGGCTCTTTAAAGTAACGTGCTCGAGCACCGCCCCGGCGCGTGGGCAGCTGTCAAGACGCCGGGCTCGCGCTCGCAGCCCGCGTGCCGCAGGCGGCCGGCACGCAGCGGAGCCCGCCGCAGTTTGCTCGGGGATTGTGGGATGCGGGGCGCCTGAGAGCCCCGGGAGAATGCTGATCGTTGCGGGGAGCCCAGCTTTAACTGCTGGGATCTCTAGCTTTAGCGGCTGATCTTTTTCACGCCGGAAGCCTATTCTCAGGTCCTCAGCCCCGAAAATGCAGCAGCGCGGCGCTCGCAACAGACCCAGGACTTGACTCCCAGGAAAGGAGCAGGGATCCTTTTGTCCTAACTCCCTCCCCTGGTCTGGAAAACAGCCACAAATAGCCCGTGGAGGGAGACTGCCGATAGAATATCCCCCTTGGGCGTCTGATGGTGGGATTTCCTGACAGTCCACGCCACGTCGCTCCTACCCTAGCCCCAGCACGTCCTGCAGCCAGGACTGACCGCCCGCGTGAGAACGAGCGCGGTGCTGATGTGTATCCTTCTCCCGGCCTGAGCAGAGACCCCGGAACTGGGTGAGGAACAGTGAGTCTAGGGGCAGTTGGGACCTTGGCTCCACTGGGCTGCTCCGGGAGAATAGTGCCGACCTGGTCGCGCGTGTTTGGAATCTAGCGCCCACTTTGCAACACTTCTTCACCCTCCTGCCTTACCAGCAGGAAGGTCCTAGCCTCTGTCTCATTCTTCCGCACTCACCTAAGTGGCCGTCTATCTCCTTTGCATCAATATGCTCAGATTTCAGAGTGAAATCCATAACTACTGTCCCTGTGGAGCCTAGCACGGTGGCCCGCATACAACAGGTTCTCAATAAATGTTCATTAACTTGAAGTTACATTTAGCATTATTTTACTAAGATTTTACAATTTTGGTGGTTCCAAAATCCATATAACTTCCATCTCTGGTTTTGAAGTTTCTATCAAAGAAGACTCATAGAACATACAGTTTAGTATAGATATCCCTGTATTTCATGTATATTATACAAAGGAGCAACTGTCACTCCATGTTGAACGCTTTAAAAACAGTTGTATAATAAAGCTGTAGATGACTAATATCTGAGTTTGTAAAAAATTTTAAATCTCTAAAATCATTAAGGCAAAGACATGGCCCTTTCAGCCGCTAAGTCTAATCATAGTAGAATAAGGATCTATAAAGGAAAAAAATACTTGTCTTAACTAACTTACTGCAATAAACATTCACACATTAAAATTAGAGAAAATAACTTAGACTTTAAACTTTCTGTTTCACAATAATAAAAGCAGGAGGGTTTTCTATGTCGGTGCACTTGTTCCCAAACATTTCTTGTCTTCTCTATGGTAACGTGGAAGCTTTTAAGGAGAGTTGCCGTTCTAGAAGCTCCAATTTAACTTGTTTCCTCTTGCTACACCAACAGTTTGAATTCAGAAGTGGCCATCAGGAAACAGATGCACTAGCTACACAGGCAGTCTCTGTAAAGTATTTGCACTGGTAGTGACAAATACAACTCAAATTGAAATGTTTGTGATTCAAACACAGATGAAAACTGCATAAGGAAAAGAGTGGAAAGCCATCAATTACCAAGAAAATTCCTAGACACCTATGCTGGTTTGTCCCATGGGGGAGAGAAGACACACAAATCCCTTAACACTTATCAAGAAGACAAAACTGAGGGCGCCTGGGTGGCTCAGTTGGTTAAGTGTCTGCCTTTGGCTTAGGTCGTGATCCTGGGGTCCTGGGATTGCGTCCGGCCTTGAGCTCCCCTGTTCCCCGGGAACCTACTTCTCCCTCTGCCTCCCTGTCTCTCATGAATAAATAAATAAAATCTTAAGATAAAAAAAACTAAAAGGAAGGTAAAACCAAGTGGTCATGTCAAATACAAAAGAGTGAGGTGTCATTATTCTCAAAATTTGCTCTCCAGTCTCGTACATTTTTTAAAGATTTTGTTTGTCTAGTTGAGAAAGAGAACGTGAGAGAGAGAGAGAGCATGAGCAGGGGGAAGGAGGAGAGGGAGAAGCAGACTCCCCACTGAGCAGCAAGTGGACTGGACCTTGATCTCAGGACCCTGGGATTATGACCTGAGCCGAAGGCAGACACTTAACCCACTGAACTACCCAACCCTCAAGTACATTTTCATGTTGTTTGTGCTATAAATTTATATTTATGACTGAAGACTTAGTAAACCTTCATCTTAGATGATTAGGTAATAAAGTTTTTCAAATGCTACTTTTCAGGGGATTCAGTTGACATAGGTATTTGCTGAAAAAGATCTCTCGTAAAGAAAAGCCGTTTTTTGTATGTACAGTGAGTCATTAAGCTGCCACATGGGGGCCTTATTTGATAACGCTTTTTCTTAATTATCCTGAGCAATATGTCCAGGGTCTCCTTTTTTCTCTAGAAGACAAATCTGGAAATAATTAATCAATTATATCCATTACTAAGTGTAATACTATTATAAAGCCACATGAGTTTTCACACTACTTTTTCCACTTTTTTCAGCACCAGTGGCAATTCTTTATTTCATTTATCTGAGCATTTGAACAAAGGTTATTCAGAGAGTTAAAAAGACTCCCAAGAAAAATAATGAAAGTAGTAGATGCCTAATTTAAAGTGTAAGAATTCTATAGACTGAATGGACAGACCATCTTTATTCACCATTTTCCCAACCTCCTCTTTCTCCCCATCAAGTAAGACCATTACAACTGTAACATGTCTTCACATATTAATATCCTTAGATCTCAAGTGCTATAAGCAAGAGAGATTACCAAACCATTGATTATTTTAATCTCAAAGAAGTGGAATTTCTATGCATGCCTAAACACAGGAGCCAGACAGAAAAGATGGATAAATTTGAAGACACAATATTTTTTAAAAATCCACAAAGTGAGGGAAGGGGATGTGAAGACAGAAGTGGAGGTTAGAGAGGAGAGGAGACACTACACTGCTGGCTTTGAAGATGGAGGAAGGGGGCAAGGAGCCAAGGAGCACAGGGGGCCTGTGGAAACTGGAAAAACAGCCCTCACAAACAAATGCCCTGGGAAATAGTGGAGACCCGTGGGCCCAATCGGGCATGGAAGCAGGAATGCAGAGAAAACTGGACGGGGGCAGCCCAGGCCCAAGGACTCCATGCTGCTAGTGCACTCGTGTGGAGGCCTCAGCCGTGCAGGGAGGATCTGCTACGTTTCATTCTCATAGAACCTTGATATGGACAGAGGCATGGTTCAAGGCTGGAGCGTGTTGAGGGGATGAGGGGCCACCCCAAAATGGAAGATAGTGAGTGAAGAACTTGAAGTCCTTTGGCAGAATGGACCAAAGGCAGACCATGAAGTCTTTCTTCTCTTCAGAAAACATCAGAGGAAGGACCTGACAGGAAGGTATAGCTACCACCATTGTCTTAGGGTTTCCACATCCTGCTCAGGACCGCTTGCAAGAAAGCAGGGACTACTTTCACACATGGCTTATGAGACCCAGTCTCATCCTTCTCTGGTCTCTGTACTGTTTTCATTGGCCCCACGAGCCAGTCCTCAAAAATATTTATTGGATGAATACAATAAATGAGCAAATGAACAAGTGAATAAATAGACAAGTTAAAAAGAATCACATGTTGTCACAAAATATCACCATTTTTCTTAGCGTGGAGGTGCAAAGCTGGCAGTGAGATGGAGATTGGAAAGGATCCCTTTTTTCTTTTAATCTCCCCAGGAAGGACCTGAATAAACATATCCCTCCCTACAGTCAGACATACTGGCAGGTGTCCTTGGGCCCAGAATAGAAAGGTGTGGCAGAGCTCTGTTGCTGCTGCTGTAATTGGCATGCAGGCAAGCACTCCCAGGCCTCTCCCAGCGCATTAGAAATCTGAGGGGGTGGGTGCTAATAACCCATAATCAGGGTTGCATTTGCCAACAGCCAAAAGAAAAATGAACCTTTAATTGAGCAAGATTTGGCATCAATCAGTGATGTGACTTTAGTCAGGCAAAACCGACAGATTACAAGTCAGACATCCAACTGTGAGAATTGTTCTCTCCTGGGGTGAAGAATGCAAAAATGGAAATAAATTGCATTTCTTACCCACCCAGGACCATAACTCACTGTGAAAAAAAATAGTGTGTATTTGTTTTTAAATCTTCTTGAGTTCCTTTTTTAAGTTATGTTTTAGCAGAGCTTAATTTATTTTGTAACTCCAAGCCCCTTCACAGAAGTGTTGTGTTTTATTATATGCTGATGCTCGTTTCTAAGGGACAGCTGAATATAATTAAATTAGCAACTACCTCGCCAGAGAGCCGAAGAAGGTGCTTGAAGTAACAGTAGCAGGCCCGAGAATTCTGGCAGGATGGTGGTGATGGGTCAGCAGAGGTTTGGGATCTTTTTGAATTCCCACCCATATATACAGAGCTACTAAGAAGCAAAAACCAAGAAACCCAGCTGTGGACAACATTTACCACAAATCTCACTGATGAGATATTCCCATGAACCCCAAATGCAAAGAGGTTGGGATAAACCACCAGCGGTAGCAGCTCTGGATGCTCTCAGCAGCTGTGAGAAAGCAGAGGGAAGTCTACAGACCTAGAACAGGGAATTCCAAAAGAGCCAAAAGGTGGGAACACTTGCAGGCCTATAGAGAATTGTGCAGGTACTGGGAGGGGTTTTGCCCAATCCAGGCAGGGAGTGGGAGGGGCCTGCAGTCAGCTCTGAACTATGAACTTTCCAAACTGACTGGCCAGGGTTCCCCTTTAGGACAAGACCCCTCGGCAGAGGAAACCGCAGAGAATATAATCAAAAGTGAGACTGGTGCTTTGGACTGACAGCTGGCCCACAAAAACAGGTGAAACCAGCTGCAGATACTTGTGCTGATGACCCTGCCTCCGACCAACTTTAGGCAACCAGGTTCGTTCTCTGTTGCTCTGGAGCATTACTTTGTTGACCTATCTGGACACAGTTCTGCAACTCAACTCTTGTCACTCTTTCAGACAGTTTTGTATTCAATATCCAGGTTCATCATAATTTCAATCAGTTAGCCCTAGTTCTGTCCTCTGGAGTTAAAAAGAAGTCTCCTCCCTCCTCCGTGTAATGTATTTCAATCATTTGACAACAGCTATCAAAGGCCCTCTAAAAGCATCTCTCTTTCAGGCCAAACATCGCTAGTTTCTTCAAAAGCTCCTTCTGAGGGGCGCCTGGGTGGCGCAGTCGTTGAGCGTCTGCCTTCCGCTCAGGGCGTGATCCCGGCGTTCCGGGATGGAGTCCCACATCGGGCTCCTCCGCTGGGAGCCTGCTTCTTCCTCTCCCACTCCCTGCTGTGTTCCCTCTCTCGCTGGCTGTCTCTCTGTCAAATAAATAAATAAAATCTTAAAAAAAAAAAAAAAAATCTTCTGAAATATGGCTTCCAGAATCCTCAACCTTGGACCCTGCCTCTGGGCTTATTACAGTTCAAGTCATAGTAAAGCAAAAAAAAAAAAAAAAAAAAAAAAAAATCCAACCCTGGAACCAAAAAGCTTATATTTAAATTCTGGAAGCTCTGCCTCCTGAATAGTCTATTATCTGCTCTGGACCTCAGTTTTCTTATCTGTCATATGGGAATAATGTTACATTATAGATTTATATTGAGGGTCAGTGAGATAATAAATGTAGCCACTTTGAGAACTCTAGAGCATGGACAAAGTAAACATCAATGTTTGGGCACAATTTCTCAAAGTTGTAATATCACTGGTACCCCAACGTGCATAACTTGTATTTCTAGAAAGAGATCATTCCAGAAGTGATCTGTTGTAAAGAGGATTTGGTGGGCTCTCTTCTCCCTTATTCTAGTCTCTAGGTTTTTCTTAATACAGTTTGGGTTACATGAACTGGGCAGGCATATCACATTGTTGGTCCTCATTGAGCTGGCAGTAAGCTGTGTAAGAGCCATTCCACTGACTCTAGTTTTCTTGATTGTCTTAGACAAGGTCACAGCAATGTTACCCAGCACTTTAATGAAGAGAGCTGCTTTCAGCCCCATAAAAAGGACCTCTTACGCTAAATTAGACCAGTCCATCGTTCTTTCCCCAACTCAATCCTAAGGAATATTTTTTCTAAGGGAGGGAAAGTACAGAGATTTCTGCACCTTTCTCATTTAAAAACATTTAAAAGAAAAATTCACCAAGCAAAGTTCTCCATAAACAAAGCAAAAGAAAAATGACAGACTAGGAAAACAGACTTGAAAACTAATATCATGAACAAAAGCCCATTTCCTTTTACACACAGTACTCCTACAAATCAGTAAGCACTGTTTCACTGGAACAATGAAGGTTGAAGCCAAATGAAGGGGGAGAGAACAAGGGGAGTGGCATAGGGGAATATTAAATAGAGGAATGTTGGTATTTTATCCCCATTGTGGTGGTGTTGCTTTTCACCAAATCTCGTGACTTGAGCATATTTTAAAGCTGACAGAATGAATCCACTAGGAAGGAAAGGTTAGTAAAATAAGAGAAAAAGTGATCAGAAGAGTGAATACAAAACAGCAATGGGATGCGAGACACAAATGGATGGATTGCGCTTTGGTTAAAGGCACCAATTTGCAGTTGTAACCAGAGAAAAGAATAGAAGTGTTGGTGCAGATGTAAGTAGTTTTGAGCTTTTATTATTAGAAGGTCCATGAAGTTCCCACCTGACAGCTTCTGCGTTATCTGCAATATGAAAGACATCACCAGTTGAGAAATTGAAATAGTCCTTCTAATAGTGACTAGTAGAATAAGTTGGCTAATGAAATCTAGGACTCCTGGTCAGTGTTTGAGGACCCATTTGAGGGTGTAATGGTAAAATCACATTGAAACATATCCACCCTGTCTAGTGATTTT
This sequence comes from Ursus arctos, assembly GCF_023065955.2. Taxonomy (NCBI): domain Eukaryota; kingdom Metazoa; phylum Chordata; class Mammalia; order Carnivora; family Ursidae; genus Ursus; species Ursus arctos. Next base: position 29,408,293 of record NW_026622985.1, on the reverse strand, counting down.
CTTGAGTATTGTTATTGTCCTAGACATCTCATTTGTCTGCCATAATGAAATACCATAGTTTTGGTGGTTTTAAACAATAAGAATTTATTTTCTCAAAGTTCTAGGCTGGGAAGTCTAAAATCAACGTGCCAACCAGTTTGGTTCTTGGTGAGAACTCTCTTTCTGGCTTGTCAATGACTGCCATCTTCCTGTGTGTTCACATGACCTCTTCTCTGTGTGCAGAGGATGGGGTTGGGGAGTGGAAGAGAGAGAGCAAGATCTTGGGTGTCTTTTCTTGCAAGGGCACTAATCCCATCCTCTGTGTCCACCCTAATGAGCTCATCTAACCCTAATTACCTCCCAAAGTCTCCATCTCCGAATATTATCTCATTGAGGGTTAGGGCCTCAATGTATGGATTGGGAGTAGGGGGGAACACAAGCATTCGGTCCAGAACAGTTAGAATAGTGGCATGCAGGTAATAAGGAAGATATTGATTTCAAGCAAGAATAATCATAATAATCATACAGTTACACAAGTAAACTGGGAGAAGAGGTTGGATATTGTGGTCAGAGAGCAGTAGGCTTAAATTTGCAGTTTTGATTACAGCAGTTATGGGTGATGACAAAACCCAAGGTTGTAATCATGGTATTGTGTGGCAGTGGAGGAGTGTATGGGTAGGTCTGATGATGAGAGCAGGTAAAAAAATTCGGAAGTCAGAGTGTTGAATGGCCGTTTATGTGTTATGAAGTCACCCAGAACTATGGCAGGATTTAGAACACACAGTAGCTGTTGTGTTTTCTTACCTCCAATAATTTAGGGGGAGTAAGCAGAAGATTAGTAGATGACAGTATTGTCAAATTACCTAAACCTCAAGGATTGAGAGCAAATTTTGTTCGTTTGCTTGCTTTTTACAAGAGATGGGGAAATAATGGTCTAGAAGTGGCAGTAGAAACCAGGAAGGACACTATTCTTCTGGCTCTAAGGTATGAAAGGGATGAAAATATTTCAAAACAAAACAAAACTAAACAAAACAAAAATCTGTTTGAAAGTACAAGGGAAGCAGGAGTCCTCAGGGGAGATCCAGGCTTCCGTTGAGGAAAGAGGGTGGAGAGACCAAAGAGCAAAAATTGAGAGGTCATCATGGAAGGGGTGGCAGACAAGGTCAAGATCAAAGAAGTGCAAAATATGTTGGTACAATAAGGTATGGACGGTGAGGCTGGTGTTACCAGCTGTGTTGAAGAATACCTTGACAGGTGTCACAATTTTTTTTAAGAGACTTTTTGAGCAATGGCTGAGCAAAACAAGGTGAATTTGGTCTTACAGTTTCCTTAAGGAGGCACCACGGACCCTTAGTTCAGAGGGCTTTTGCTTCCTTTCCTTCCCTTCCTTCCTTTCCTTCCTCCCTCCCTCCCTCCCTTCCTTCTTTTTCTTTTTCTCTTTCTTTCTTTCTTTCTTTCTTTCTTTCTTTCTTTCTTTCTTTCTTTCTTTCTTTCTTTCCAAATCTTGGAGAGGGTTGTTAACAAATTAAAAATTACAGACTCCAGACATTGCATGGATTATATCAACTAATCTTCAGAACCATTCTCTGAAGTAGGTACTGTTATATTCTACCATTTACAAACAAGGAAACAGAGACTTAGAGAGGTTAAGTAACTTGCAGAAAGTCACACAGTCGCAGAGCCAAGATTAAAATCTTGATCTGTTAGATCCATTCTTTTTTTTTTTTTCATTTTGCCACCCTTTTGTTTTTAAATTGAAGTATAGTCGACACACAAAGTTACATTAGTTTCAGGTATACAACAGTGATTTGACAAATTTATATGTTATGCCATGCTCACTACAAGTGTTGCTATTTTGTGTCACCATGCAAACCTATTGCAATATCATTGACTGTTTTCCCTATGCTGTATCTTTCATCCTTGTTACTTATCTATTCTGTAACTGGAAGTCTATATCCCTTACTCCTCTTCACCCGTTTTGCCAATCCCCCCTTTGCCCCTCTGGCAACCGTCAGTTTGTTTTTTATATTTATGGAGCTGTTTCTCCTTTTGTTCACTGTTCTGTTTTTTAGAGTCCACATATAAGTAAAATTATATCGTATTTGTCTTTGTCTGACTTGTTTCACTTAGCATAATACTTTCTGGGTCTATCCATGTTGTCACAAATGACAAGATCTCATTCTTTTTATGAGTGAGTAATATTGCATATTTTATATATATATATATATTATGGGTGAGTAATATTATATATATGTATATATATCACATCTTCTTTATCCATTCACTTGCAACACTTGGGTTGCTTCCTTATCTTAGCTATTGTAACTAATGCTGCAATACACGTAGGGGTGTCTGTATCTTTTTGAATTAGTGTTTTCGTTTTCTTTAGGTAAATACCTAGTAGTTGAATTACTAGAGTATGTGGTATTTCTGTTTTTAATTTCTCAAGGAAACGCCATACTGCTTTTATCAGATCCATTCTTTTTCCTAACACGTTTTGCTACCTTTTTAAGAAAGTAGCTCCAGGTGAGCCTTAAACACAAAACCTCTGCTTTGCACACATCATGCTTAAGAATCAGGAGGAGTTGTGTACAATGACCAGTTGCACCACTCATGGACTAGAGTCTCCAGAGTCGAGAGGAGCAGAGCTCCAGTTTCCATTAGGCTTTATAAGAAAGGTGGGATGAGTTTCTTCATTGGAGCTAGCAAGAAAGTCCCCTGATCAATGTAGGGAGGGCAGCAGTCTTTTCATTTCTCTCCTCCATCTTACGCTTCCTTTTGCACTAGAACGTTAGCCTCATGTTGTAACCAGATTGAATGATTTTATACCAAAGGGAACCATTGTCAGCATTCTCCAGCACATTATTTTCGGTTTTTACCCACCCTCCCCTTCTGTGTTTCTAATAAGTATCACCAACATTTTCTATGTCCCCTAATGACAATAAAACTGTTCTGCAGCACCATAATAACAAAATAATGTTCCATGGTGTGCTTGTATCATAATTTATGTTGAATTTCCAGCATTTTTCCGATTATGTGATTTTACATGGCATTAGCAATACAATATCTGCATGTCCATGATTACTGCTTTAAGAGAAATGGTTGCATACACTTTTTGACTCAGAAGGTATTGTTGAGTCAAACCATATGAAAAATTTTAATGGATACAAATTAAACTTTTCTCTAGGGATGTCTTACCAATTTACATTCCTACTAACAGTACATAAGAGTGTTTTCTTACAGACTTTCTCACTCTGGGAGCTATAAGTCTTTTTGTTGTTTTATTTAATAAACTTAGCAAAGAGCATTATCGTATTTATACTTTTATTTTTTATTAGTAGTGAAATTGCACATTTATTTCATGTTCTTACTGGTAACTTAGTCTTTTGGTTTTGCCTATTTAAGCCCTTTGCCTATATTTTCTAAAAGAATATTAGTCTTTTTTATAATGGCTTATTATCATATTGGTCTACTATGCATATAGCAACTACTTTTTCTTGCTTGTGGTTGCCTCACTTATGGTGCCCATTAAGTTATTATATAGAGACACATTGAAATGTCTTATATAAATGAGCTTTATCAATCTTTTCCTTTATTGGTTTTCCTTTGGTCATTTTAGAAAGCTCTTTGCCATTCCCAAGATTATAGAGATTTCATGGTTGCTTGTTTCTATCAAAAATAATTCTCATTTAAAAACCTATTTCTGTAAAAATGTCTATGCACTATGTCTCCAGGAGGACAGATATCATGTTCATTATGTTTAGCATCTGGTATATCTTTGTTAGTATTCAATGAGTATTTTTTGAATGAAAAAAAAAAAGGTCATCTATATGGACTACATGAAGATGTGGAATTAGGATATAACTTTATTTTTTTCCAAATGATTAACCATTTGTCCAATTCTACTTATTAAATGAGCCATCTTTCCCCTACTGATTTGTGATATTAAACTTATCATGTAATAATTTTTACATAGTAATTTGCACTTGTAATAAAGGTTTGTGTTCTTGATAATAAATCCACAGAGACAACTAACATAAATACTTCACAGCAACTTTTTTCAAGATATCTCTCGAGGCATAGAATAGAGATATATGTACTTAATTTTACCCAGATGGGCTCATGCTATGTACAGTTGATGTATGTTTTCACCATCTGTCACTATTTATGTTTGTTTGTAATGTTTTCTTCCTTTAAAAAATTGTACATTTTTTTGTAGCCAAAATACATATTTTCATTTTTATGGTTTCTGAGTTTTCATGCTTAGAAAAGCTTTCTGTTATGCTTAGATTATAAAAATGTTTACGTATCTTTCTGTGGTATGTTTATTTTTCCTTTTTTGGGGGGGGGCATTTGTATATTGGATACTTACAGAACCTATCTTGATGTAGGAATCAATTGGTTCTAAAAGTCTAACTTTTCCAAATGGCCAATAGTTTTCCAATGGTGGTATTAAATAATGCATTTTTTCCCACTGATATGAAATGCTACCTTCATTAGGTACTAAATATTTCTATATATTTGAGTCCATTGCTGGGTTTTCTATTCTGATCCATTGATTTATCATCTGTGAGCTAGTGGTACCAAAATTGAATAAGTACTGAAACCTTATAATTCTTTTAATTATACAGTAGGGCTAGTATCTCCTAATTACTTCTTTCAGAATATTCTGGTATAATTCTGGAATGCCTATTCTTTCATATAAACATTAGAATCATTTTGACACATTCTCACCCTCCCCCCTCCAAGAAGCCTATAGAAATTCTGATTAGAATTGTATTACATTTCTAGATTAGATTAAAAAAAATAACAACTTTATGATATTTGCATTGTTCTAAGACCATGGTATGTCTCTTTATTTCCTTGCATACTCTTTTTTTTTTTTTTAAAGATTTTATTTATTTGACAGAGAGAGAGAGAGAGCCAGTGAGAGAGGGAACACAGCAGGGGGAGTGGGAGAGGAAGAAGCAGGCTCCCAGTGGAGGAGCCTGATGTGGGGCTCGATTCCAGAACACCAGGACCATGCCCTGAGCCGAAGGCAGACGCTTAACGACTGAGCCACCCAGGTGCTCTTCCTTGCATATTCTTTTATTTCACTTGGTGGAGTTTTATAGTTTTGTCATAGAGGTCTAGATTGATATTATGATTTTTTTTCTTCCATTGTATTTTTGAGTAGATTTAATTTTTACATAGGGAAACTATTCATTTTTGCACAACTACTTTTTTAAGTGTGCTTATTGCTTTTAATAAGTTTTCAGTTGATTCTCTTAGGTTTCCAGGAAAACAACCATATCATCTGAGTTTATTCATGTAGCACTCATAACATTGACAAGCACTTGTTAAGTATGCAATAAGCATTACATGGAATTATTACGATTCCTATTATTATTTATCTTAGTAAGTTATCAGAAAGACTAAATTATCCAGGATGAAGTAAGTAGGTTTACATTTTTGGATCTTGGAAAAGTAATTCTAAATTTCATCTGTAAGTGTAAACATGCAAATATAGCCAAGACTATCTAGTAAAAGAAAAGTAACAGAGAAGACATGCTTAATCAGATATTAAAATATGTTTCAAAGTATATAAAAACATATTATGAAATATAAAGACACTAGCTCAAAAACAGAAAGATTAATAGTGAGTTTAGTGCAGTAACAGAAATTTCTTTAACATCAAGAATTTATTTCATAGCTAAAAATATGTGCATACCAATTTTACAAATTCTACAAAGTAATTTTCTATAAGTTATCTTAAGCAACATATTCAAATGTAAGCTCTTAAAAATAATCATCTTGGGGATATTTTGGCAAAAGCTAAACATCGGTGAGAAATGGGTTACTCACAAACTTCTAAATGTGATTTTAAGCCATGATATCAAGGACAAGAAGAATTCTATGGTCATCATTCAATTCTTTACCAAGCTTATGTTTAATTTCTTGTGGTTCATATAATTGATCTTGATAATGAGGTTAATATCCTCTCACATATTGGTTGGCAGACTTTGGAAGCCAATGCTTAGTGGTTATATTAATTTTCTATTGTTATATAATCATCACAAACTTAGTGGCTTAAAAATACCCATTTATTAATTTACTGTTCTGTAGGTGGCTGACTTCTCTGCTCAGGGTCTGATAAGGCTGAAATTACAGTGTTAGCTAAGCTATGTTCTTATCTGGAGGCTGTGGGCAGAATCTACTTATGAATTCATTTAGGTTGTTAGCAGAATCCAGTTCCTTCTGGTTGTAGGAGTAAGGTCCTTGTTTTCTTGCTGGCTGTTGGCTGGGGATCACTCCCAACTCTTAAAAATCACTCTCAAATCCTTTCCATATTGCTTCCTCCATCTTCAGATCAGCAACAGCGCATAGAAATCCTCCCATGCTTTGAAACTCTCATTTTCTCCTCTGCTACCAGCAAAGAAAACTCTGCTTTAAAAGGGCTTATGTGGGGGTGCCTGGGTGGCTCAGTGGGATAAGTGGGTCCAGCTCTTGGTTTCAGCTCAGGTCATCATCTCATGGGTCACGATCTCATGGGCTGTGGGATGGAGCGCTGTGTGGAGCCCTGTTGAGCCCTGCATTGGGCTCTGTACTCAGCTGGGAGTCTGCTTGAAGATTCTCTCCCTCTGCCTCTCCCCCCACTCAAGTGTTCTCTCTCTCTCTAAAATAAATCTTCAAAAAAATAAAAAGTACGGTGCCTGTGTGGCTCAGTCAGTTAAGCATCCGACTCTTGATTTTGGCTTGAGTCATGGTCTCGGGGTTGTGAGACTGAGCCTGCATCAGGCTCTGCCCTCAGTGGGAAGTCTGCTGGAGTCTCTTTCTCCCTCCCCTTCTGTCCCTCCACCTGCTCTCTCTCTCTCTCTCAAATAAACACATCTTTTTTTTTAATCTTTTTTTTTTAAGATTTTATTTATTTATTTGACAGAGAGACAGCCAGCGAGAGAGGGAACACAAGCAGGGGGAGTGGGAGAGGAAGAAGCAGGCTCCCAGCAGAGGAGCCTGACGTGGGGCTCGATCCCAGAATGCCAGGACCACACCCTGAGCCGAAGGCAGATGCTTAACGACTGCGCCACTCAGGCGCCCCTCAAATAAACACATCTTTAAAAAAATTAAAAATAAAAAATATATTAAAAAAGGGCTCATGTGATTTGGTTGAGCCCATCTAGTTTACCTCCCTATCTCATGGTCAACTGATTGGTAGCTTTAAGTATTTCTGCAAAATGCCTTTTGCCACATAAAGTAATGTAATCATGGGCACAAAGGCATAAAAGGCAGGGAGCTGAGATCATAAGGACCGTTTTAGGACTTTGCTACTACACTGGTGAAAGAAGCAATGTATTCCTTAAAGTCATTAATTTTGTTAAATGTTTGTTAACTTGGTGTTGTCCTCCCAGCTCCAAACCATTTCTTTTTTTTTTTTTTTAAAGATTTTATTTATTTATTTGACAGAGATAGAGACAGCCAGTGAGAGAGGGAACACAAGCAGGGGGAGTGGGAGAGGAAGAAGCAGGCTCCTAGTGGAGGAGCCTGATGTGGGGCTCGATCCCATAATGCCGGGATCACGCCCTGAGCCGAAGGCAGACGCTCAACCGCTGTGCCACCCAGGCGCCCCCCAAACCATTTCTATTGGTGTTCTTAAGGCATTTTGTTATGGGTAACTTCAAAGAGACCATCAACCAAATGGGGGTCTCCAAGGCCTAGGAAAACAACATTTGTCATTTTTACTCACTCAATGTATATATTTTCAATTGTTGTATTAATCAGGGTCCTCCAGAGAAACAGAACCAATAGTATATGTATGTATATAAAAAGATGGATATGGTGCACCTGGGTGGCTCAGTCAGTTAAGTCAGTCAGTGAGTCTTGGTTTCAGCTCAGGTCATGATCTCAGGGTCATGAGATTGAGCTCTGGTGTGGGCTCAGCACCAAGTCTGCTTGATAGTCTCCCTCTCCCTCGGCCTCCAGCTCCTCCCCCCATTCGTGCTTTTTCTCTCTCTAAAATAAACAAACAATCTTTTAAAAAGATAGATATAAGAGGAGATTAATTATAGCAAGGAACTCATGCAATTATGGAGGCCAAGAAATCCCAGGATCTGTCATATGCATGCTAGAGAACCAGGAAAACTAGTGGTGTAATTCAGTCCAAGTCTGAAGGCCTGAGAACCAGGGGGTTGGTGATGTAAGTCTGACTTCAAAGGCCCAAGAATCTGAGGGTTGATGGTGTAAGTCCTGTTCTGGGTCCAACAGCCCGAAGACAGGAGACAGTGGATATTTCCACTAACAGAGAAAGATAATTCACCCTTTCTCCCTTTTTATTCCGGTCAAGCCCTCAGCCGATTGGACGATGGTCACCGGAATCAGTGAGGGTGATCTTCTTTACTCAGCCTACTGATCCAATGCTAATCTCTTTCATAGACACCCTTACAGATGACACATCCAGAAATAATGTTTTGGGACCTATCCCTAAGCCCAGGCAACTCGATGTGTAAAATTAAACATCACTGGGCTAGGCTGTGGGGGTGCAATGGTAAGCAAAAATGTTTGGATTCTTTGAGTTTAAGGTTTAGATGAGAGAGAGAGAGAAGTGTTAATACAAACTCATGACATAAACACATATAAACATATGTAAATTTACAGTAAACACTCCATAGGAGAGAAAAATGCGTAAAAGAGAAAGTTGGGAACAGGATTCCAGGAGGTACTATTTTCATAGACTGTAATGTCAACAGTGCTCCCTGTGTCCCTGCAGGGGTGTCAGGGAAGAAATACAATAGAGCTGAGGTGTGATGGAAGAATTAGGAATGACTTAGGGAAAGGGGGTGATGGTGGCAGAAAGCATGTAGGCAGAATGAAGAGCATGTACAAATGATCTATAACTCGAGGAAATCCACTGTGCCTGAGGTCAGTGTGACTGGAGCTCAGAGTGAAAGGGGGACTCTAAGGGTGTGGTTGAAACTAAGACCAGAAAGGAGGATAGGATTTGCTTTATACAGAGCCTCATGGATCACATTAAGCATTTTGATTGATGAGGGAACAGAAGGCAAGCTGAGGACAAAGCAGAAACTGACACCCCGCAACCCCCACCCCCACCCCCATGGGATGTATGTGACTTTCCTCAGGCACTCCTGGCTGCCCTAAAGGACAAAGAAATAGTTAACCTATAGATACCACGATCCCACAAGACTTAAGTCTCCCTCAGTTTACAAATGTCTTAGCAGTTTACAAGAACGAAGCATTTCTACCAATAACCTAGCTTCCGGAAGGGACTGTAGATATGATTAAATGTCCTTATAATCTGCAGCCTCCAGGAAGGTCCCAACCATCTTAATGTTAATGCCTTGCTAGAGGGAAAAACAATCTTCACTTGACAATGGCAAGGCCTCTGGTATCTTGTGAGTCTTCTTTAACATATGAAAGTATTTTCTCAACCTCCCTTTTTCCTTACTTCCCCCAACCCCATGGTATATAATCAGCCACCCCTCACAACCCGGTGCAGCAGCTCTTTCTGCCCATGGGTCCTGTCCCTGTGCTTTAATAAACCACCATTCTGCACCAAAGGCGTCTCAAGAATTCTTTCTTGGTCGTCAGCTCTGGACTACACCCCACTGAACCTCACCTATATTCCACAACCTCATCATTGATCTTTATCCTAAGAGCACTGAGAAGCCCCGGAACTGTTCATAGCAAAAGGCTGACAAGACCCTAGCTGAGTTTTGACGTGATCACTCCGGCTGCAGTGTGGAGAATGATTGAAAGCAGCAAGTAACAAGTGCTGCTGAATTATGATTTGACAGCACTCAGGATGCAACACTTCATTAGAGTTTCCCTAATAACTTAGGGTCATAGGCATTGTGATTGAAAACTCCAGTTCTCATTTAAAAGCCTTAGTATGTCCCTAATAACAGGTACCCATACTGTGCAAACTCATGTACTGGACCAAATTGTACTTTGTAGAAGAAGAAGAAAAATAATACCAAACAACAACAACATCAACAACGACCTCCACTGCTTTTACAGTAATATACCTGTGGTGTTGCCTTACATGGGAAGCCTGTAAGTTGCTATTCCTCGGGGTTTTCTAGCCATCCACACTGTGTGAGGTTGTTGTTGGAGAAGCCCATCTTTATAATATATGAGAATCCCCACTTGATATATGCCTCATCAAGTTTTGGTTGTTTGGGTCATTATCATCTTCTATCCAAGAAAAAATTAATTAAATTAGAGAACAGAGAAGAGTGTGAGAATTTCTTGGGCAGTGATGAAAAACTTTTGTCTCTTTCTTTCTTTCTTTCTTTCTTTCTTTCTTTCTTTCTTTCTAACAATTTCCTTTAGACTCCATTATTGGAGGGCAACCCTTTCCTTCAAAGCCATATGTATGTATATATTAGGCCATTTGTCTCTTTTTTTTTTTTTTTTAAGATTTTTTTTTTTTTTTTTTTTTTTTTTATGTGACAGACAGCCAGCGAGAGAGGGAACACAGCAGGGGAGTGGGAGAGGAAGAAGCAGGCTCCCAGCAGAGGAGCCCGATGTGGGACTCGATCCCAGAACGCCGGGATCACGCCCTGAGCCGAAGGCAGACGCTTAACGACTGCGCTACCCAGGCGCCCCAGGCCATTTGTCTCTTTTTATGCGATCTGCCCCAGGAAGTTCAGAACTAATCATTAGTCTGAAGTAGAGTAACTGCGTAGGTCACAAATTGAACGTCTTTTTATCAATTCACAGGCTGTAACCCATTGCTTTCTGATTTTCCACTTATAGTTTTATGACGGAGATGATACGCCTGTCCTGCCCTAATTCATAGGGAGAATCCAAACTGGTTCTAGCCTGTGCTTGGGTATGGAATGAGACTTTCTCCTACCCACAGCCCCACACAGGTGTCTGTGACCTCACCCTTTGTGCCCAAACCCTGGGAAGTGGGAAGTGGGTCTGCTAGTGTGGGATGGAGGAGGAGGAAGCTGAGCAGAGCATCTGTTTGGCAGATGATATCTGGTGGGTGGAGGTCCTTGTGAGAGACAGTCCATTTCAATTTAGTCCCTAGATCCTTAGGGTGCCGTCTCCCCCCCCCCCGACCATCCTTACCCAGCCTCAAGGATGGTGGCTCACTCATTCTTTCCTCTTTATTGATTTTTTTATTATTTCATTTTATTTTAACTAGTGAATATTTTTTAAAGGCAATGCCTGAGTGCAGAATTGTCCCGGTTATGCTCAGCAACCCCCCACTTAAGTGAAATTTAACAATCAGACCAATGTCTTAAACCATTTAACAGAACCCCAGGCCAGCAGATCTAGATAATCTTATTTCACTGATTTTGTTATTTCCAGTTTACAAGGATGGGCAGAAATCTAAATAATAGGATGGAGTAAATAGAACATATAACCTAAATCAGCCCATATCTCATTCCTATGGGCTTGTCCCCTGCTCTGCCTTGCCCCATATACACTTTCTCTACCTGTATCAGTCAGTGTTATGCAGAGAAACAGAGCTAACAGTGTGTGTGTGTGTGTGTGTGTGTGTGTGTGTGTGTATGCTATTGTATATATGTATGTATTGTATTATATGTATATGTATATACTATTGTGTTATATGTGTATATAACAGTATAGAGGGGCACCTGGGTGGCTCATTTGGTAAAGTGTCTGCCTTTGGCTCAGGTCATGATCCCAGGGTCCTGGGATTGAACCCTACATCTGGCTCCCTGCTCAGTGGGGAGCCTGCTTCTTCCTCTCCCTCTGCTGCTCCCTCCATTCGTGCTCTCTTTCTCTCTCTCTCTTTCCCTCTCTCAAATAAATAAAATCTTTTAAAAAAATAACAGTATATATAAAATACTATATTATACAACTATATATATAATCCATGTTGTGTATAAAATATTATATATTTATAGTATATATTATCTATAAAATTTATCCTATGGGAGCCAATTCCCAATCCAAGGACAGGGTGAGATGAGATGAGAAGTCCCAGCTCAGCAGTGAGGCAGGAAAAAGAAAAGAGGTGAATTCCTCTTTTCTTCAGCCTTTTGTTCTATTCAAGCCCTCACTAGCTTAGATGATGCCCACTGACATTGGGGAATGAACTCTGCTTTACTGAATCCATCAATTCAAGAGCTAATCTCATCCAAAACATTTTCACAGGCAAACCCAGAAGTAATGTTAATCTGGGCACTCAATAGCCTGTTGAATTGACACAAAATTGACCACCACTCTACCTAGTCCTGCTTAACGATATATGCAGATTTTCTTGTTAACTCTCAAAGGATACGGTGAATATGGTTTACTGAGCTCTTTTCAGACAAATTCTATCTGCCCTTACCATGAAGTTGTGTAATAACTCTTGGCTCTGTCCTTCATGAGCTCTACGTCACCTTGGGGGAAATTACATTTCTACGTCCTTCAGTTTTCTGATCTCTGAAGTTTGTACAATGATGACAATACCTATTACATTGGGTTTTGAGATTAAACGAAATATAAATGAAGCTCTTAAAACAGGGTGTATAGGAAGTGTTTAACAAGTGTTAGCTATTAACTATTATGATTAATTGTTCTTCCTGGAAAAAGCACCAGAACATCAAGTCTGGATTCAGCTAGTATCTCCGAAACTATATTACGTGGCTTGGCAAAGGCTTTGTGAAATTGACCTTAATATTGTTTTATTTTCTTTCTTTCTTTCTTTCTTTCTTTCTTTCTTTCTTTCTTTCTTTCTTTCTTTCTTTTGAACACAAAAAATTGTGTCAGTTCCAGATTGGACAGAATATCTATCCTTCCTTATCAGACATTTCCTCTTCTTCATAGTTTTATAAAAAATGTTCTTTAATTATCCCGGTTTGCCCAATCAGGTATTCTGAATCACCTTTGTCCTTTTCTTCTATACACTCACGCTGCACAAGACTTCCAAAACCTCACAACCCAGAAGTCACAACAAGTCAGTAACAGCTCAGGATATGCTCATACTTAAGATGCCTTATTATTCCAATAGATACTGAAGAATAAGATACAAATAAGATATAAATATTAATAGAAGATACGGAATATAAGATGATGAGGTTGTAGAATATAAGTGAGGTTCGGTGGGGTGGAGTCTGGAGCCGACGACCAAGAAAGAATTCTTGAGACGCCTTTGGTGCCGAATGGTGGCTTATTACAGCACGGGGACAGGAACGGTAGGCAGAAAGAGCTGCTGCACCGGGGTTGTGAAGGGTGGCTGATTATATACTATGGGGTTGGGGGAAGGTAAGGAAAAAAGGGAGGTTGAGAAAGTACTTTCATATGCTAAAGAAGATTCACAGGATAGGAGAGCCCTTGCCCTCGTCAAGTTAAGGTTGTTTTTCCCTCTAGCAAGGCATTAGCATTAAGATGGTTGGGGGCTTCCTGAAGAATGTCACGCATGCCCCATCCAAGAGTGGGGGTGTGGGGAGGAGGTCGCAGGGTGTCAGTTTATGCTTTGTCTTCAGCGAGCCTTCTGTTCCCTCATCATAAGATATAAATAATACTCAGTTACATAAGTTTACAGGGCAGATGCTTCTTATTATTTTATCCCATTACTATCACATCAAAGTTTGCGTTAAAATCTACTCTCCTTGGGGCACCTGGGTGGCTCAGTCGTTAATCATCTGCCTTCAGCTCAGGTCATGATCCCAGGGTGCTGGGATCGAACCCCACCTCAGAATCGGAGAGTTTGCTTCTCCCTCTCCCTCTGCCTGCTGCTCCCCCTGCTTGTGCTCTCTCTGTCAAATAAATAAATAAAATGTTTTTAAAAAATCTACTCTTCTTAAAATGTCTTATACTTACTTGAAGCAATAGCCATAGAGATACAAATCACACCTTCCATTGACTGTGAACATACTTACTAACAAAGCCAAGCATGAGGTTAATCGTTGGGCTCTCCCAACGCTCTCTTCAGTAATCTGAGTATCCTTCATCGCCACCAGTCAAGGAGATTTTGTGGATCTGTACTTTCTGTGGTCTGTATTGAAAAATCATTTTTCCCCAATATAAAATTAGATTAAATATACCTTTTCAAATTTATAAACGTTGGACATTCTGATATGACCACTTGCCCTTCTTCTCTTTCCTCCTTTGTCACTTCTACAACCTTGTTGGCAGTATCTTCCAAATATACGGAGAATCTGAACATTTCTCATGACCTGCACTGCTACTCCTCTGGACTGGCTTCCTGCGTCTGCCCTGAGCCTCCAATGGAACAGCCAGTGATGATTCTGTTACTCCTCTGCTCCCAACTTTCCAACGCTTTTCTCTCTCCCAGTGAAAGTCCCTACAGGATCTAATTAGATGTCACCGTTAATTCTATGACATGGTATCCTACTGCTCATAACCCCTTGGTCAGTCTGCTCTGGCCACACTGGCTTCCTGCTGCTCCTTGGACATTCCAGGCATGCCTCAGGGCCTTAGGTCCTTCGCACTGCTGCACCCCAGATAAGAACAGGGTCCGTTCTCTTTCTTCCTTCAGTCACCTTCAGTCACCTACTTAGCTAGGCATACCCTATTTGAATTACAAACCCTGTTCTTCTGAATTCTCTGTATTTTTTCACTGCTTCCTTTGTCTCTGTAGCACCTATCACCATCTTAATACTACGTATTTTCCGCTTATCTATTTGTTCCTTTTCTATCTCTTCTCACTATGACATAAAATTTCACTAGTGCAAAAATTTTTGTGTTTTGTTCACTGATGCAGAACAGTATTTGACATTTGGTAGTTGTTCAATTGTTACTTTTTGAATCAACGAAACCAGCCTCAGCTTTCTTTTCCTCCTTTATCTCCCTTTTTTTCATTCACTCATCATTTATTGAGTGCTTGTATTCTAGGTATTTTGCTGGCATTATAAAAATTAATAAGACAGCTTCTTCCCTCCCTTGAAGTGCTTGGACTGTGATAGGCGGGTGAGAGTCATCGGAATGTTTTAGTCAGAAAAGTATCCTAGTTAGATTTGCTTTTCTCTCAACTTTAAAAACGTCACTCTGGGGGCGCCTGGGTGGCACAGCGGTTAAGCGTCTGCCTTCGGCTCAGGGCGTGATCCCGGCGCGGCGTTCTGGGATCGAGCCCCACATCAGGCTCCTCCGCTATGAGCCTGCTTCTTCCTCTCCCACTCCCCCTGCTTGTGTTCCCTCTCTCGCTGGCTGTCTCTATCTCTGTCAAATAAATAAATAAAATCTTTAAAAAAAAAATAAAAAATAAAAAATAAAAAGGTCACTCTGGTGCACTATAGAACTTGAATGGGAGGGGACTGAGATCAGGGGCAAGAAGCAGGTGGCTTATTTTAGAGTAACTCCCCATTTTTGCCTTCTTCATTTCTGGGCCTCTTGTTAACTTCGTGGAGTGAATGCACAGCCCAACCTTATTCGTTCACTGAGTCAACCAATAGGGATGAAGCCCCTATTCTGGGCACAGGCTTTGAGGGATTATAGAAGTGGACAAGATACAGAGCCCTTTCCTTAACGGATTTACAGTGTAACAGGAGAGACAGGAAACAAATAAAAGGTGAAACCAACAGTATAGTTGATGTAAATATTTAAACTGGCTGCCTTTTAACACATTTCCGTTTGCTCTATTTTTGATTGCAACACTCTTCTTACTTAATAAGATTCACCTTGAGAAATATCATTATTTGATCTGATGCTTTGCAATGCAAGGTCATGCATGAACTTTGAAACGCTATAAACTAGGAAATTGTAAGCCACAGTACATAAATATTAATCAAGTTTTTTTCTTTCATCGTGTCGTGATTTTATTTTTTGGTTTGGGATAGAGAACTAACTTTATAAAGTAAAAGAATTATTAAAGTATTTAGAATGGTTTGGTTAAAATGAGGAGCAAGCAAGTAGCAGATATTAGATATTATCATGAACCCAAAGGATAGAAAAAGAAGTCAAGTTTTTGCAGGTTAATAAACAGAAATAAAGCTTTCAATGTGGGCATTTTCCCATTTCAGAGCTAATATTTGATTGAAAGAAATTCAAGTTTTATTTCTGAGAGAAAAATAGTTAAAATAAAGTTACTGTAATATAATTCAGATATCTCTGGGAAATAAATTACAAAAAGACAAAAATAGAAAAGAAAATTTATTTAGAATAGCTGTGTTTGAAGTATTTGCTCTGTTCTCAAGAGCTGTAATGAAGTTTTCCTACCGAACCTGGATATCAGATTGTCCCTTGATGGTTAAATTTTAAAACCTACATGTAATGACTCAGAATAAGAGTATACCAAAATACTTTAAAACGTATTGAAAGAAAGATATATTCAATATATGTGGAAGAATTACTAAGGAAAAAAAATGGAAACAATCAGTACCTAGCTTAAATTGTTTTTTTAAGTGTTGGCAGAGCCCGGTGGAGACACATTCATGTGAGGACTGTCCTCATTCAAGGTGCCTCTTTGGCCCTAGGACGAGTAATTCTCCACTGCGCACCTAGATATAAGATATGTGAGTTTCAATTAAACCTAAATATAATCATTTCCACGTATCCTCATTCACTTTCTCCATAAGCCTTGACATATTGACGGGTAGACAGCTCAAATTTAGTCTTATGCTTTAATAACTCAGAACAAAAGTTTTAAAGGGTACATTTCTTCTAAAACAGTTGTTACCTATGTTTTCCATGATCTATGTTGTACTAAATTTAACTATAAAAAAGAAATCTTATTATATGGCAAGACTTCATTTATTCTACTAATTGTGGGTTTCTTAAAGCCAAGAGCAAATTTGTATTCCTTTTTATCTGCCATGAAATCTGTGCCACAGAGTGCAACGCCTTGCACATAACATAGAATCAAATATTTAAATGGAAAAACTGACATTAAATGGACTTTTTACTTTTGTATCCCTATTGTAGGATAATTAATTAATTTCCAGTACATTACTTGCACTTTAAATAATACCGTGATAATGACGTTTGTCATAAAGCATTTTTGTATTTAGAATTACTTTTCTAAAACCTTTATCTAAAAGTCTGATTATTAGAACAGATGTTAAGACTTGTAAGTTTGTTTTTTTTTTGTTTTGTTTTGTTTTGGTTTTTTAAGATTTATTTATTTATTTGAGAGAGAAAGAGCAGGGGTATGGGGGGGGGCTGAGGGAGAGGCAGAGAGAACCTCAAGCAGACTCTGCATTGAGTGTGGACCCTGATGCGGGACTCAATCTCACAACCCTGAGATCATGACCTGAGCTGAAACCAAGAGTCTGACGCTTAACAGACTGCACCACCCAGGTGCCCCACTTGTAAGTTTTTTTGTTTTGTTTTGTTTTTTAAGCCAAACTGTTTTCTAAGAGGTTTACATTAATTTGCAAATACAACGGCAATGCTGGGGCACCTGGGTGGCTCAGTTGGTTAAGAATATGATTCTTGATTTCGGCTCAGGTCATGATCTCGGGGTTATGAGATTGAGCCCCACCTCAGGCTCCGTGCTCAGCAAGGAGTCTGCTTGTACCTCTCCCTCTCCCCCTGCTGCTCCCTCCAATCTCTCTCTCTCTCTCTCTCAAATAAATAAATAAATAAATAAATAGAATCTTAGAAAAAAATACAATGGCAATGCATAAAAATTCATGTTTCACCACACCTTGCCAGTTAGATGTCACTTTAAAAAAACCTTTCCGTAGAGGACAGGCAAATGCAAAACAACAACAAAAAGGCCAAGTTATTGTTACTAAGTACCAATTATTATTTTGCACTTGGTTTCAATATTTCTATCTTTAAAATGTCTAATTTTGTTCAGCCAAGAGCCACATGCCATGTATCTAAACAGTGCTATCTCAGCACTTTAAAATCATTAATTTTCTTTATATTTTTATAATGGTAAACTAAAAATAAATTCATTAGTTGCTTACTATGCGCTAGGCCTTGTACATATATTATTTAATTTAATCCAAATTAAAAACCCTGTAAGAGACTGTTTTATCTCCATTTTGCAGATGTGGACTTTGAGATGTAGTAGGAATTCTCTACAATAGTATGCTTACTGGTCAGTAAAGATACTAATTTTTGGTCTTTCATGTCTCTGTAAACATTTTCTCTAGCCTGGTTTGCCTTTTAATTATTTTTACCCACAGAGGTTTTATGTATTTATGTTGTCAAATCTGTCAGTCCTTTCTGTTGTGATTTTTTTCTATTACTTCTAAATTGTAGTTCTTCTCTCTTTGGAGGTTTGATATGTATCTAATTACACGTTCCAATTTGTCTGTGTTTTCTTTTTTATTTACTTTAAAGCACATGTCCAAAATAACCTTGGTAGGTGGTATGAGGTAAAAATCTAAATAGATCTATTTTTTTTACATAAATAGCCAATTGCTCAAATACAATTTATTGAAAAATCCCTTCTTTGCTATTACTTGTAATGCTTCTTTTACTCCATGTTATTTTCTAATATACAACAGAGTTAATTTCTGCATCACCAAGCTGTTCTCTTCTGATTATTCAGTTTGTGCCAGTATCATCTTTGGAGACTATAAAGAAAATAAAGCATTAATTTTTTTAAAGGCTTCTCTGAAATTCTTTGACCTATGCAGATTTGGTTTTGGTTTTGTGTACATGTTGCAAAAAAAAAGAATCAGGATGTTAGGTTTCATGAAGAAATCATTTTTGATTTATGACTTTACATAAAAAATGTTACAGAGGTATAAATTAATCATGTTTAGTTATGCATACAATGAATCACCTTTATTGAAGAAAATTACATAGTTTGGAAGGTTTTTAGATAGTCCAGTATGATCAAGATTTGTGACCAGTATTGGAAGGAGCTCCTTGCTCATTGCCACTACGTACTATGCTCTGGTAATCTGATCCCAGAGGAAATAAATTACTTAAAAAATTTTATAGTGTGTTGCAGATGTTCCCTGATATCTAAGAATTCTGTAACAACATTTGACAAGTATTTATTGAGCAATTTCACTGAGCACTCTAGATATAAAGAGAAATGAGTTAGTCCTTTCCCTCAAAGGAGCTCCTAATGCGTTTGAAGGAAGGAAATAAAAATAATGACTAATATTTATTGAGCTATAAATCAGGTGTTTTTTCACGCAATCCTGTCACAAGCAGAGCTATGATTTTATTCATTTTAAACAAGGGGAAATGAAGATTCAGCGAAGTTAAAAGTCTGTGTAATATTGCACAGTCAGCGAGTGGCGGAACAGAAACTTGCATCCAAGATCCCACACAGAAATTTGAATTCTAGAATCCATATATTTAACCACCTCTCCATGCTTCCTCAGGTTCAGAATAACAGTACACGTTTAACAGAACTGAGATTTTTCAGGCAGCTAGTATACTACTGAAGGGCATCTTTTTTTTTTTTTCGAGAACCCATATTTCCATGTTTGATTTTTTCCCCCTGAGTAAACCACATAAGTTAATACTAAATGTAGCTATAACAGAGTTTGAGAGGATAAATACTGTTTCGTTGTTGGAAGGAGAACTTAAAATGGTCTCCACCAAGGTGCCAAGAAAAGCAATTCAACTTCATGAAAACTTCAAGCCAACCTGAACTACTGATGGTTATGTATTTTCAAGTTTCTTAAGGTAAAATTAGGCCTAATGAAACTAATAAGCTGGAGTATATTTGAATGATTTGATGAGTGATTTTTTCAGAGCTAGTTTCTTTTTTTTTTTTTTTTAAGATTTTATTTATTTATTTGACAGAGATAGAGACAGCCAGCGAGAGAGGGAACACAAGCAGGGGGAGTGGGAGAGGAAGAAGCAGGCTCATAGCGGAGGAGCCTGATGTGGGGCTCGATCCCATAACGCCAGGATCACGCCCTGAGCCGAAGGCAGACGCTTAACCGCTGTGCCACCCAGGCGCCCCTCAGAGCTAGTTTCTGAATGACATGGGACTCAGGGTAGATAGCCTTGGGACATGGGAAGATTGGTAATTAAATCCAGAAAGGTGTTGTCAGAGTCTCTGTGAGTGGAGTGTGTGTGGAAAGAGTTTTTAGTGATTGCTACAACCTGGGAGTAATGGCATGGAACCTTAGTCTAGATGTCTGGTTTGTACAATTACATGTATTCCTTCTTGTCTTCTTGACTAAAAGAGTAGACTAAAAGAGTATCATGTATGATGATTCTAGGATGGTGAAGAAACACCACTATCTTACTTTAATGGTTTTGTGGTTTTTAAATGTTTTTTTCCCTGCAATTTAGAAAGGGTAAATAAGAAACAGAATCCTGGAGAGTTAATGCCTAGTGGATCTAGATGTCAGTTTGATCAAGGTATCCTTCCTAGAGTCCTTCATCCACAATGCTAGGGTCATGGCACTGTTTGTAAGAAAGCATAAAGGAGTTCTCAATCTATGTGGCAGTGAGAAAATTCTACTCCAAGAACCTCAATCTCATAACTAAACTTCATGAAAATTTGCCTTATCTGTTCTGATGAGGCAGTTCAAACCAGGATATAAATTAAAAAGTTAAACTTTAAAAAAGAAAAAAAGACCCTCTTCTTTCTAAATAAATCTTCTCCATCAAGAGGGTTACAGGATTTATGCAGTTATTTCCTTTAAAGGAAGCAAAGGAAGTGTCTGGGAAAATGGGAATAATTGGGGGAATGGGGAAAGATTGGAATAGGAAGGCATGAATGCACATGTTTCAAGATCTTTTTTTTTCCCCTCCACATTCTGACATTCCACAAGCCCACAATTTTCAAAAAATGAGTTGATGGAAGACAATGGCTTTACATAATACAGTAAGCAGTGAATATTATCACTGTTATCACTGTCCTAAACGTGGTGTGTAAGAAGGAAAACTTCAGCCAAAAGCATAGACCTTTTCTCAAGGTAGAGATAGAGTTACTATGATTTCTTAAAAGGAAAGTTAATGACGAGTTATTCCACACTCAGTGAAATGAGAACATTGCCTTTCTAGGCGACTTTCTGTAGTCAGGTGGTCAGTGAATATCTTATGTTCCAGATATCTTAGAGCTTATAGAAGTGCTAAAACAATCTCTTTAAAGCACTGATCTAAAAGATAATACTCAGATACCATACAACAGATTTTTGAAATGTATTTGTTTATAGAACATCATTAAGTTATAAAAGGTGCCTATGTGTCACTTAGTTTCTGTCCACAAAACTTAACATATTACTTCAAACCTTAAAAATGGAAGATGTCCAAATTTAATGACGAAATATTAAGAAAGTATTAGCATTTCCAAGTAAAATTAAAACAACATGAAAGTAAACCCAAAAATCAAATCTCCCTAGACCCAAGAATTTCAGACACTATCTAACCAATTTTTAAAAAAATACTCACGTATTACTTTCTTCCTAGTCTCAAGAGGTGGGAATCTTTCTAAGAATGAAAAATGAAAGTAGTCATGTTGTTTGCCAGCTAAGACCTTGTAATATTGTTCTACAAATGTGGAATAAGGATCGAAAAACAAGTGTACCCAGTAGGATATAATGAGGGGAAAATGAGGGGAATGAGCAACGATATTAATTTAGTCCTGCTTTCATTCAGCAAATATTTATGGAGTGCACACTGTGCTTTATTTGCTGGGAAACAGAAGAACAAGGCGGAGATAAACTGTGCTTATAGAGCTCACATCTGAATGGGAAAGACACATTTTGTAATGAGCAAAAATTGCAATTGTGTTGTGAGAGAAGTACAAGATACTTCGTGAACTACTGTCAGGGTGACCAAATCCAATCAGAAAGCATAGGGAACATTCCTTGAGGAAGTGATTTTTACACTAAGCCAGAAGAATGAATCTGTGTTAGGAAGGTGATGAGATGTGTGCATATGTGTGTGTGTGTGTGTGTGTGTGTGTGTGTGTGTTCATGCAAACACATGTTGGGCAACTGGAAGGGGTGGGAAAGGGTACAGTAAGACTGTGTCAGGGGTCCAGGCAGTAGGAACACAGGGCACAGCAAAGCTCCTAGGAGTTGCCAGAAGGCCAGTATGGCTGGATCCTGAAGGAGTAAAGAGAGAAGTAGCCTGAGTCTAGAGAGATGAGCAAAAGCCAGATCATGGAGGGCCTTCACAATTGAACCTGAGGGCAATGGGAAGCCATTGTAAGTCTTACCTGGGCGTGTAACATAGTCATATGTGCATTTTTTAAGTTACTTTGGCTGCTGTGTGGGGAGTGGATTAGAAGGGATCTAGAATGGAATTGGAGAAACTAGTTAGGAAGCTCTGATAGTGGCCCAAGTAAGAAAGAATAGCGGTAATAGTGGTTCAGACAAGGTTATTGTCACTGTTGAGAAGAAGTTGGATTTGAAAACTAGACAGAGAAAGCAGGGAAAAGGGGCGCCAAGTATGACTCCTGTCCCACCCCCAGGTTTCTGACACATAGTAAATGCTGTGTATTGAGATGTGCTCGCTGCAAGAGAAACCAGCTTGGGGACAGGACCAACGGTTTAGTGCTCAACGTGAGACCTGTTGAGCCACGCAGGTGGCAATTCTACGGAATGAGCTTTAGAATTTACTATCTCTAGCGGTAACAAAGACGATGGGGACGAGGAAAACCTGATTACAAAATAGTAAGAGGGTTTGCCTTTGCCGTTTGATGATATTATAATATAGATAATATAGTTGGCTTAGAGCATTATTTGATTTTAATGCATAAATGCATTAATCAGTAAAATAAAAGGCACAAAGCTAGAAATGATAGCAGAATATGAATTGCAAACTCAGTTATCAGTTCCCAGAACAAAGCAGTGTAGTATGACTGGCCATTCCGAAGGAACACGATAACTGCAATGTCATGGCATGCCATATTATGCAACAGAGACAGGATAGTCAAATATTTGACAGAATTATAGAATACCTCATGGGGAAGGACTAATGCAAGGAAAACTAAAAGATAACAATCAGATTTCATCAGCATCTCATGAAAAGATCACACAATGAATTAAAAGATTGACAATTTTTTTGTTATTGTGGTTAGCACCATCCCCTCCATTTATGTGTTAATATTGAAGGTGTTTTAATAGATCCTCTTATTAGTAGTTACAGCAAAAATGCAACTGGTAATGAGTGATATTTTTTTCATTTTTTCTAAGTATTGAACAATAAAATAAACCTCAGGCCCAAAATTTTAGATAATTGAACTGCAGACACTATTAAGGCAAATAAATAGAATGCACTCTGGAACTGATAGCCCTTCTCCTGGGTCCTGAAGAATGGTAATTAAAACAGGCTAGTCTGATTGATCAAAGGCAAAAACAAAATTGAAATGAGAGAAACTTTACTCAAATGTGAAGTAAAATAGCTAGAAAATATGAATGCACCTGTCCCCCTAACATGTATCCCATACTAGCCAATATGAAATCCTCACTGTTAGAATCCCCTCTTAATATGTTAGAAAGAACAGCAAACTCTGTGTCAGGAAACCTGTGTTGTTGGCTTGACCCTCTTTCTTACTGATTGTGTAGACTTGGTCAAGTTTCTTAGCATTTTATTTTTTATTTTTGTTATTTTTTGAGATTTCATTTATTTATTTGACAGAGAGAGCACAAGCAGGGAGGGCAGCAGAGTGAGAGGGAGAAGGGAGCCCAATGTGGGACTTGATCCTATGACCTGGGATCATGACCTGAGCTGAAGGCAGCCGCTTAACTGACTGAGCTACCCAGGTGCCCAAGTTTCTTAGCATTTTAGAGACCTGGTGTAATGAAGAACTTCATACTATAACCTCTACATTCTCTTATAATCCTGAATATCCACGAATCTAGAAACACTGGAGCATGAGAATTACCCTAGAGTAAAAACCACTTTACAGAAATAATCTTAAAAGTATTAATATTCAAGGATTTCAAGAGCTTAACTGCTTACTCAAATCTTTCCTCATTTCTCTGTCTTGGTTCAAATGAGTTCATCCTACTTAAAATTGTGATCTTTCTCTGACCTGCACACCTGTTCTCCTTCCTCTGACCTGTTCTCCCCTATAGCACTGTCCACATTTTAACATACTAAGTCATTTATTTTGTTTTATGCTTTTGCTAATTCACCTACCCTCATCATCAAATATAAGTTCTACCCGGGCAGGGATTTTTTGTTTGTTTTGTTCATGGATCCCTGCCAACCTAGAATAGCATGTGACATATAGCAGGTGCTAAATTACTAGTGTTGAATGAATGAATGAGTGAATTCCGAATATAAATTTAAAATGCAACACTCCTTACCTTAGGTATAATTGTAAAAAACAGATCTAACCAACCATACTGGTCTACTAGCACAATGTTCCTTACATATGGAAGTATATTTTAAGTAGATTTGTCCTGTGAAATAATACAAACCTTAAAAAAAAAGAGTGAACATCAGTTCATTGAACTGATCTGACCTTGTTCCCAGGAGAGAGTTCATTTCAGATTAGACGAGTTCAAAGTCAATGAATCATAAAACAATTAAAAAACCAAAAAGGAAATGACTTTTTTTATGAACTCCGCAAATTCAAAAACCATTTAAGGACATGTTATTATTTTTATGTTAGGAATTCCTCAGTGCTGATGTGTGAGGGCAAAAGGTTTGGCTGTTAAGTAAGACAGTGATTGAGTAGATATTATATACCAGGATTGAGCTAACCAAATAAGTATTAAACTTCAAAGGAATTTCCCTTTAGGAATAATCTCTACAAATTTATCAAGCACACAAGAGAATTGGGCTCATTCCCTGATAGAAATATTTCATTTTTCAACTGAAACTTCTCTCGAGTAAGCCCTTCACTGGTCTATTATTAATAATAACAATAATGAAGACAACCATAGAAGTAAACGTTCAGAACTTACACACCCGGGTGTAAGCGAACTGCTTTACATTCATGATGTAAATTAAGGAATTTCACTTGCCATGAGAATAAATCGATGATTCGATGTCAAATAACCAGAACTTAAACTTGAACTGTTTAATGGTAAAGCCCACATTCTTTGCTGCAATGCTAGGTTGTCCCTTGTTTCTAAAACTTAACTTTATCAGTAAATGGCAGAATTTTTTTTACTGAGGACATTCAAAACATATTTCTGCAGACTCTGAAGACAAATTTTTAAAAAGCTCAAATGACTTTATTTCTTGGCTGGCATCATTGAAATTGGTTCATAGCTCCCTTGGGTGTTGACATTGAAAAGGATAGTGATCATTTTAGATGTGAAAGTTTAGTTTTGTTTGTCAAAAGAACGAATACAAAACAATTGCCCTGTACACTGAAATTACAGTAATAGTTTTCACCCTGAAAATACACACACACACACACACACACACACACACCGCTTGACGGACTTCATGCCCGTTTATCTTTACATCATCAGCATCTAGCAGAATGTCTGCCACATAGTATTTGCTGTTTGCTCCCTAATAAACAGCAAACTCCACTGAGAAGAACTGGGATTCTGGACCCACTTCCTTATCCCCATCTGCATGCTTTACACAATATTTCATTTAATTGTTTTTCCATTGTAAAAATAATACACTTTTATTTTTTATATAAATTTTAGTTAATGTACGGGGCGCCAGGGTGGCTCAGTTGGTTAAGCATCTGCCTTTGGCTCAGGTCATGATCTCAGGGTCCTGGGATTGAGCCCTGCATCAGGCTCCCAGGGAGTCTGCTTCTCCCTCTGCTCCTCCTCCCTGTTCATGTTTTCTCTCTCTCTCTCTCTCTCTCACGCACACACAGACAAATAAATAAATAAATAAATAAATAAATAAATAAATAATCTTATTTTTAAAAATTCTAGTTACCGTATGGTGTAATATGAGTTTCAGGTGTACAATATAGTGATTCAACACTTCCATACGTCACTGGTGTTCACTACGACAAGTGCACTCCTTAATCCCCATCATTTATTTCCCCAATCCTCCCACACCTCCTCCCCTTTGGTAACGTCAGCTCATTCTCTATAGCTAAGAGTCCGCTTCTTGGTTTTCTTCTCTCTCTCTCTTTTTTCTCTTTGTCAATTTGTTTTATTGTAGAAAATTGGAAAAACAGAAAAGTGTGAAGGAAAAACTGACCTAACTTCCATCATTAAAAAAAAAACCCACAAAAAACCATTCTTCACATTTTCATATATTTCTAGTATTACAGCAATTGATTTTCTTTACATAGTTAATATCATGCTGTTGCAGTTTTCCCCTGCCCTTTTCCTTGAATATTAACATATGTGTTTTTGAATGTTATTATAAATTCCTTGTGAACACATTTTATATTATACTTTCTTTAAGGGAACATATCATAATTTATTCAACCACTCACATGTAGTTACGTACTTAGGTCACTTCTCATTTTACACTTATCAAATAAAGTAGCAAAGAGCATCCTTCTGCCTGATTTTTTTTTTCTGTACTTTGGATTATTTCTTTAGGACAAATTTCCTAAAACTAAACTGAGTCAAACATATTTAAGGTATGCCACATTGCTTACTCACTTTTATAGTTTTCACTTCCTACCTATTTTGCTTCACTTCCGTGAACACTTGATAATCTCATTTTTTCAAAAAGTCCTTTCTGTTTTAATTTGCATTTTTTTATAGTTAGTGTGAACATTTCACTCCATCACTCTTTTTTTCACCAGTGTGCTTTAGCCTTTTTCACGCAAATTGCCTTTTTGTGTCTTTTGCCCAGTTCTATTTCAGCCTTTGAATTTTCTTATCATTTTATATGAGCTCTTACTATATTAAGAATATTAACTCATGGTGTTATTTATAATGAATAGCTATTTGGTTAGTTGTTGCTTTTAAATTTGAATTTCTTCAATATAATTTTTATGTTCTTCCTTTTAGCTTTATTTAAAACAATTACTTATAATTATTTCCATATCATTGTTTCCTTTTAATGCCCATCATTAGCCCTTTCTAGTCATGACACTTTTGCTCCCGAGTTCTTAATTTTTATTCTTGTCTTGGTAGTTCATGCATCATCTTTGTTAGGATATCTGAGTAAAAATCCTATTTACTCAGTACCAAACACTTGATTTACTTCTTACACAAACCTAGGTGGATTCTCTAATTGTCTCCATTTTCAGGAGGGAGAAGTCAAGGTTTTGAGAGGCTGAGTAACCTGTCTGAAGCCACTCAGCTGATAAATGGTGAGGCTGGAATTCAAACCCTCCTGAGCCTCACTTCATTCTTACCTCTCCCTTTATCCTACTCCTTTTTCCTCTCTCCCATTAATTTTGTAATGCATTAAAACAAAACAAAACAAAACAAAAAACGCTTCTTCTCGTGCTATTATGGTAGATTTATTTTAAGAGAGAACAATGACTTACTCAGTTTTAAGGCTGGTAGAGACTATAGAACTTTGAAAGGACCCTAATGGTCACCCAGGCAGTTAGCCTGCTGGTCTAAAACCTGTAAAGATGTCTCTGACATCAGATTCACAACACTTAATATTTTCAACAAGCATTTATTGAACCTTTATTTTTTTTATTTTAATGTTTTTTTATTATATTATGTTAGTCACCATACAGTACATCCCTGGTTTCTGATGTAAAGTTCCATGATTCATTAGTTGCGTATAACACCCAGCGCACCATGCAATACGTGCCCTCCTTACTACCCATCACCGGTCTGTCCCATTCCCCCGCCCCCTCCCCTCTGAAGCCCTCAGTTTGTTTCTCAGAGTCCATAGTCTCTCATGCTTCATTCCCCCTTCTGATTACCCCCCTTTCTTTATCCCTTTCTTCCCCTACTGATCTTCCTAGTTCTTATGTTCCATAGATGAGAGAAATCATATGATAATTGTCTTTCTCTGCTTGACTTATTTCACTTAGCATTATCTCCTCCAGTGCTGTCCATGTTGCAGCAAATGTTGAGAACTCGTTCTTTCTGATGGCTGAGTAATATTCCATTGTATATATGGACCACAACTTCTATTGAACCTTTATTTTGTGTAAGTTGCTGTACTGCTAGAGTATTTTAAAAGTCCTAATCATAAATGATATTAACATTAAATATCAAAGAAGAGCTACAGATAAAGAGCAGCAGGGTTACGGAGGGGTAGAAAACACTTCTGGCTGGTGTAGACAGAGAAGGGTTCATAGAGAGGTAAAATTCAGGCTTCTACTTGCCATTGACTGACATATGACTCAATTCTTTATTTTTAAGTCAATTCGTTATCACCTGGTCACTATTTCAATGTTGCAGCTTTGGTTAAATGATATTGCCAGAAATAACCTCTTTGGGGATGAATAGTCTGTTCAGTGTCTAGCTTTTTGCTTTTTTGTTTTTGTTTTGTTGTTTTTAGAGTGGTGGGGGGGGTGGGGACAGAAGAAGAGGGAGGGAGAGTCTTAAGCAGGCTCTGGGCCCAGCACAGAGCCTGACATGGGGCTCGATCTTACGACCCTGAGCCATGACTTGAGCCAAAGTCAAGAGTCAGATGCTTAATCAACTGAGCCACCCAGGTGCCCTTGCTTTTGTTTTTTTAAGTGTATGCGTGCGTAGAAACTATCTGAGATAGTCCAACATACAGGCATTCAATGTCCCTTATCATTAAGACAGTCACATGTTTTTCATACATAAAAGCAATTGCACCTAAATGGGTGGAGAATATATTCATCCTTTATTGTTATTGCCACAACTGAGTCATTTGTCTTGACCTTTGGACTGGAAATTTCAGGTATATTCTTTCTCTGCTCAGGTCAATTAAGTTCATTGACATGAACCTGTATTTCTTCTTTCACAAAATTGAACCTTCAATTCAGACTCAGATTGGCGAAATAGAGGAGCCAGGAGAAATAGGGGGCATGAATTATTAAAGAGATAGGGAAACAAACATACAAGATTTATAATAAAAGAGGGATGGGAAGAAAGTTCTGAAGAATTAAGAATTCCCTTCTTATGAGAAGAAGGGAAAGTAGGTGAGAACATAAAAGACAAATTTTAAGAGAAGCTTGAGAAAATAATCCTATTTACTCTGAAAATCCTATTTATCTGAAAATACTACCAGAGAGCCCGTACTTCCTTCACAGCACATTTTTACTTAATGCTTGTTGATTGATAGAAACACATGTAATGGATCTTCTATTCAGGCAGAATGTTAAGCTTCTGAAAATTTCACATTTAAGACATATAAACATTTATTTACAACACATTTGCAGAAATTAAAAAGGAAGGAATTAGAATTAAGATTTGCTTGTGCATTGTTTAGCAGGCTGTGAGATAAGGAGAACTAATGAGAGTAGCTAAACCACTCGTAGGCCTTCCACATCTAAAATCTAATATTTTAATGCACCAGGAGAAACTCACTGTTTTGGGACTTAACATGGCAACTACTCTTCACTTGTAAGATTGAGTTCTTTGGTAGATCTTCGCATATCCGTTTTGCTTGAGGTAGGTTAGAAAGGTACGTTTCTGAAGAGGTTCATGTTATTTGGATGGCAAATAGTTTCAAAGAAAATAAGGCAACTAGCCTGACAATAGCTTTAATGGAATCTCCGCTATTAGAAAAGCACTATACTGACTGCTATTCAAACAAACAAGTAAAACACACAATCCCAGCCCATCTGGGACAGCAGAACACCTACAGATAAAATAATCTACACTCTCCCTGAAGGCAGATTATAATGTTTAAATCATCCATCACTGTAATTAGCACAATATTTGGCATACGGCAAGCACTCAGTAAATGTTTGTGGAATAAATGTTGACGGAACTGAAGCCCAGATCTATGAAGAAACATTCCAATAAGCATAATTATTTTCAAATAATTAGAACCATTTTAAGAAGCATACAATTTAAAAACAATGTTCTATCTTATAATCAAAAGCTTTTATATAATTTTATACTTAGTCCACACGTTCCTGAGTCAAATGGCTCATTCATTTTTTTACTCACTTATTTAACATATATTTCATGAGCATTTACCATCTGCCAGACACTGTTTGTAGGTGCTTCAAGCAAAATAGTGTGACATTTGAGTAAAGACCTGAAAAAATGAGGAAATGAGTCATGCTGTATAGCTGTCTTAGGGGAAGAGAGTTTCTGGCAGACATAATGGTAAGAGCAAATGCCCTGAGGTGGGAGCATGCTTGCATGTTCAAGCCTGGGTGGCTCAGTTGGTTAAGCAGCTGCCTTTGGCTCAGGTCATGATTCCAGTGGTCATGATCCCAGGGTCATGGGATTGAGCACCACGTGGGGTTCCCTGCTCAGCGGGATGCCTGCTTCTCCCTCTCCCTCTGCTCCTCCCCACATGGGTGCAAACACACACATACTGTCTCTCAAATAAATAAATAAATCTTAAAAAAAAAAAAAGGCAACAAAAAAACAAAGAACAGAAGATGATGAGACTGGAACAGAATGAGGGAAGAATAATAGAAGATGAGATTAGAAGTGAGAGGAGGTCAGATCACACAGGGACTTACAGGCCATGGGAAGTATTTTGGATTTTACTCTAAGAGAGGAAACCATGGGCTAGTGACAGAATTTGACTTGACTTAGTCTTAGCAGTAGACTTTGGGGAGGAGAGGGTAGAGAAAGACTGTTAGAGAGTAGTAAATGTAGAAGTAGAAAGACCAGTTTTGAAATTATTGCAGTATTCAATATTCGTGGTGACAGATGCTGGGGGGAGTGGCAATGAAGGTGTGCAATGGTATTCACACCTGGATTTCCTTTCTTTGTTACTCTACTGAAAGTAAGAGAGAATAAATAAATGTAGCTACATGTATGAGTGCTGAAGAGCGCCAAGGAAAGGCAAAAATCAATTGAGAAGGGGTATTACTACTAGTTCATAGCAATTGTTGAGTATTTGGGGTTGTTTTGGGCACTGTACTAGCCTTTTAAATACACAGATTGCCTAATCTTCCAATGACACTATACAGTACCATTATTATCCCCTCTCCACCAAAGACATAACTGAAGGACAGAAAAGTGAAGTAACCTGTTCGAACTTATGCAGCAAGAACAGCAGAAATGGTATTGAATCTGTTTTTCTGACTCTAAATCCCAAGTTGTTTAGTGGAGTCAGATACTGAAGATGGAAATTGTTGTAAATCAATTTAGTTACAGACTTACATGTGGAAAGATTCCCATTTAGAATGAAGAGAAAGAGCCAGTCATCTGAGGCTGAAATGGAACAAATGTGTATGTATGTATTGGGGGGTAAGGGAGAGAATAGGAAGAGGTAAGGCAGATGAAGATGGTCACAGAGAGAAAAAACTCAAAGATATATATCTTTTTCTATCATATATATAACAGAAAAACAGAACTTTGGACCGGTGATGGGTAGTAAGGAGGGCACGTATTGCATGGTGCACTGGGTGTTATACACAACTAATGAATCATCGAGCCTTACATCGGAAACCGGGGATGTACTGTATGGTGACTAACATAATATAATAAAAAATCATTTAAAAAAAAAAAAAAAAAAAGAAAAACAGAACTTTGTTAAAAACTCTCTGGGCTACAGATGTCCATCAACAAATGAATGGATAAAGAGAATGTGAGATATCACACACACACACACACACACACACACACACACAGGAATATTACTCAGCCATCAAAAAGAATGAAATTTGCCTTTTGCAACGATGTGGATGGAACTAGAGGGTATTATGCTAAGCGAAATAAGTCAGCCAGAGAAAGACAAATACCAAAGCATTTCACTCATATGTAGAATTTAAGAAATGAGACAGATGAACATAGGGGAAGAGAAGGAAAAATAAAATAAGATAAAAACAGAGAGGGAGGCAAACCATAAGAGACTCTTAACTACAGGGAACAAACTGAGGGTTGCTGGAGGGGAGATGGTGGGGGATGGGGTAACTGGGTGATGGGCATTAAGGAGGGGACTTAATGTAGGGGTGCCTGGGTGGCTCAGTCAATTAGGCGGCTGACTTTGGCTCAAGTCATGATCCAGGGTCCCAGGATTGAGTCTCTTGTCAGGCTCCCCGCTCAGGGGCAAGTCTGCTTCTACCTCTCCCTCTGTGATCTCTCTTGCTCTCTCTCTCAAATATATAAGTAAAGTCTTTAAAAATAAATAAAATTTAAAAAAAAAAGGAGGGCACTTGATGTAATGAGCACTGGGTGTTATATGCAACTGATGAATCACTAAATTCAGCTCCTAAAACTAATAATACACTGCATATTAACTAAATTAAATTTAAATTATAAAAATTTTTAAATAAAAAATTTAAAAATGAAAAAAAAACCTCTCTGGGCTATTCTAATCCTTAAACTACTTATGTTCTTGATAGAGGTTTTCACTTCAAGCCTGTAGACATAGTATTACCATAATATTACACCTAAAAAAAATATCCTAGATTGTTTTAGGGAGGATTTAAGGTCGTTTACACGGATACATAAAACATAACAAGACCGCATAAACTAAAAGCAGGACAAAGTAAAACAACAGTGGATACAGACTGCAGTCATGAATGAATCAGATTAAAAATGGATGTGACAAAGATGGAAGCGTTATGCATTTGCCCCAGGTGGACCACAGGGTTGGTGATAGGCCTTTAACCAGTGAACCAACGCTGTTCCATGCATATCCAATTACAACATAGAGAAAATCAGTGGCCTGTTAGAAACTCTAATTTACGGCTTGTAAAGAAGCTTGACTATACGGCTAAGAAAAAAAAATCAAGGCAGAGGATGTTTGGTAAAAGGTGAAAGTTTTGCTTTGCAGTATGATTTTCTTAAAGAAAGCAGGGAAAGTACACTATGCAGAAATAAATAAACAAACCCATAAATAAATAAAATAAATACAAGGTTTTTCTTCTTTTAAACTTTTGCAGGTAGCTGAGAGGCACAGGTGTAGGTCAGAGAATGAAGACTAAAGGTGACAAAAACATCTATTTCTCCTAGGTTTATAAGAAGAAAAGCTCTGATGTGAGTTAAGACTGTTTTATGAATTTTTATCGTGAAGATTGCACTTACTTTTCATCAACGTGAAAAAACAGTAGACCAAAAATAGCAAATGGTAGCAGTAAACATCGGATTAAATTACAACTAAAGTAATATGCTAAAGTACACGATACTTTTTAAAAAATAATCCGAATTAAAATATGAGTTTAGAAACGCCTTGGAGAAAACGTGGGCATTGATCTGATGGCTAAAATCTGTTAAGGTCATATACTTTTAAATATTTTTACGCTGAAATATCCGTTTCCATTTTCATACTTAAAAATTTTCCTATTTCCTTTCATTTATCTTCAAACAAAAGGTGAACAGCTACACCTCAGAAACTGCCAAACATACTAAAGAAAGGCTTGCAGAAAATTTTCACCTGGCTTTTTTTACAGCTGCTGCTAGCAAGGAAAGTTTAACTTGCGTTAACTACAGAACGGACGAGGTCGGAGATTGTTTTATCAACTTCTCAGACGCAATGACAAAGAAAATTTCTCTTATCTACTTGAGACCCATGGAAACGATTGGGTTTCACTGGAAATTAATGAATATAAATATTTCCATGGGTATGGAGCGTTATGTAGACATGTAGAGACATGACTATAACTATCAAGTGTCCCCCATGATTCAGCTGATAACCATTTCTCTCTTGGCTCTTCTACTGAGGAGCAACAGAAAGGAGAGGACATTCCTCCTGCAAATCCAATCTGTTTCGTAACTCGTCTTGCAAACAGCGTGCAGGCGAGCAGGGCCGGGACCTCGCCGGAGTGGTGAGGCTGATTGGCTGGGCACAGGAGCGCCGGGGCGTGGGCTGTGCGCTCTCGCCTCACTCCCAGGGACGCAGGAAACCCGGGCGCTTTCGAGCAGCGGCTCCTCCTGGCTCTAAGGAGCCGAGGCCGTTGTTCGTGTCCGCCGGGTCTTTCCTTTAAAATCTGACTCTCTTCTTCCAAAAGTCACATCTTGGTGGAGGTTCCGAAGGAAAGCCCGAGGTAGGGGCGCGCGAAGCTGAGGGCTAGATGGGGACAAGTTCGCGGAAGGGTCGGGCCCCCCAATTTCCTGAGCTTGGTCCCTGTGGGAGAAGGGCTTCGGAGGGGAGGGTGGGGGAGAGTCCTCTTGGCAAGTCCCCTGGGGAGCCCCTGAGGCACCCCAGCCCACAGTCTTCGGCGCTCGCCGCGCGCACCGGGTAATGCTGCCCGGAGCGCGCAGAGCCGGCGCCGAGCGGAGAGCGGGTGTCTGAGCCGGCGGCAGGTGCCCGGGGCAAGCATCACCGCCCCGAGAGGAGCAGGGCCGGAGCCGCAGAGGCGGCGGCCAAAATCCGGGATGCGCCGCCGCCCTCCAGCTGCCCGCCTGGAGTGTCACCTCCGCCTCCTGCGGGTTCCCCATCTGACCCATGGCCTGTGGTTTCTCCTCAGGTCACGATGGATCTTGAAGGAGGCCATAATGGAAGAGCAGAGAAGAACTTCTTGAAAATGGGCAAAAAAAGGTAGCCAGTTTGTTTCACTTTCATCCTTAACGTGGCTTGAGAAATTTGGGAAATAGATTTCTAGTCTCCAGCTCTGAAGTAAATGGAGATGATTTTTTTAACCTTAAACGCAAGTGGGTTTTCTGCCGAAGTTCACTGGTTGAGTGGAGGACACGTTTACACATTCCCACGGCCTTGGTGAGCTTCTTCCTCGGCCTCCCTGCCGCCCACACGGCAGTGCTCTTACATCCTTTTCTGTGGTTTATGAACTTTCTGCTTTACGAGAGCTGCTGATCGCCCACGTCCCCGAACATGTGCTGCTTGCGCTGTGCTCCGTGGTCCCGTCTCTTGCTTCTGGTAAAACATGAACATTCTGGTCACAGAAACATTGCATGTTTGTGGCCTGGCAGATGGGACAGAAGGCCACAACTACATGTAGGTGGTAATGTTTTTTGTTTTTTTAAAAAAAGGCAATGACTATCTGACCTTTATAAAAGAAGTTCTGAAAAAAGAAAACTGCAGTACCAAGGAAGCTACTAGCATTGTGTGAAATTATTGGTAATGGAACCACATAGGGAAATTTTTTTTTTTTAAAGATTTTATTTATTTATTTGACAGAGATAGAGACAGCCAGCGAGAGAGGGAACACAAGCAGGGGGAGTGGGAGAGGAAGAAGCAGGCTCATAGCGGAGGAGCCTGATGTGGGACTCGATCCCACAACGCCGGTATCACGCCCTGAGCCGAAGGCAGACGCTCAACCGCTGTGCCACCCAGGCGCCCCCACATAGGGAAATTTTAAGTAAATTTTTATCACAGTGCAATGTGCATACAGGAAATTTTAAACTTTGCTCAATAGGTTCGTTCTTAGTTGTAAATTGTAATAAAAATTTAAAAATAAAAGAAGTATATTAATATTATTTGAAACAAAGCTTTTCAGTGTAAAAGAAAAATACAAATAGGGACATCAAATAAGTTTTAAAAAATAATGTTAAATTTGAAACGGACTTCGTTATGAACTCAGGATTTTTAAAATAGTTCACTTTCTACCCACTGAAGGGGACAGTAGCAGTGAGCACACTTATTGCTAGATCTCGGTTTCTGAATATCATTCCTTGCTAAATGGAGTCTGTATTCTATGGAGAAATGGCTAATTACAACCATGGATGTTGGGGTTGGGTGGGGGGCAGATACAAAATGAGCCTGGACTATCTTGTTCAAAAAGAATTGTCGAAAAGAACACAAGAGCTGGCTTCACTGTACTTGATTGTGAAATACTGTATACAGTATAGTCCATGAATCTTTAGTAAAATTCTGAAACGAAGAGGGAAACAAAAAAGGTGGGAAGAGGTAGTGAGAATAAATGACTACTTTTTACAGAAAAATGCCAGCTATCGTATTGGAATCTTCATTGTTATCATTGATCCAGGCAAGGATTGTTATACGTCTTAAGCCAGTCAGAAAAAAGTTGTATCTAAGAATTATCCCAAATTTTTGCTAGGAAGAAAGAAAATGGAGATTTTTGAGTGGAGAGATTTTTGCAGTTAGCAATCTTAACCAAGTGATCAGACCTGGCATCACTCCTGGTGGAGTCCTGTGTTAGTGACAGGACACCACCTAGGAAGTACGTTTGCAAAAACATTGAGTCTGAATCCTATCAAGCTTCTAGACTGATGTTGTCCAATAGAAATATAATGTGAGCCCCATTTGTAATTGTTAATTTTCCAGTAGCAACATTTAAAAAGTATAAAAGAAACAAGTGAAATTAATTTTGAAAGTATATTCTAAAGAAGCCAGAATATCTAAATTATTTCTACATGTAATCAGAATTATTGATACAGTTTGCATTCTCTTTTTCACACCAAGTCCTCAAATCGGCTGTGCATTTTATACTTACTGCACATCTCAATTTGGACTCAGTTTGACACTGACATATCTAAGATGCGGGACAGTCTGCAAGAGATCTTGTTACTACAGAAAGTCAATGTGGGTGGAGGGGGCAGAAGGACTTTTTGATTTAAAAAAGAGACTAGGGGTGCCTGGGTAGCACAGTCGTTAAGCGTCTGCCTTCGGCTCAGGGCGTGATCCCGGCGTTCTGGGATCGAGTCCCACATCGGGCTCCTCTGCTGGGAGCCTGCTTTCTCCTCTCCCACTCCCCTGCTGTGTTCCCTCTCTCGCTGGCTATCTCTCTGTCAAATAAATAAAATCTTAAATATATATATATAATTATAAATAAAAGAGACTAAAGAGGGGCTCCTGGATGGCTCAGTCAGTAAGCGTCTGCCTTCGGCTCAGGGCATGGTCCTGGTGTTCTGGGATCGAGCCCCACATCAGGCTCTTCCGCTGGGAGCCTGCTTCTTCCTCTCCCACTCCCCCTGCCTCTGTTCCCTCTTTTGCTGGCTCTCTCTCTGTCAAATAAATAAATAAAATCTTAAAAAAAGGAATAAAAAAGAGACTAAAGAGACAAAACCATCCAATACAATGTGTGAAACTTGATTACATCTAAGTTCAAAATCAAAACAGGAGAAAGCTATAGAAAACATTCTTGGGAAATTTGAAAGTAGATTGGATATTAGTTGATATAAAAATTGCTATTAGTTTTCTGAAATGTGAAAATGGTAGGAAAATGTGAAGTTCCATGATGTTTGCAACTTACTTTCAAATGGCTCAGCAAAATATTAACAATGATAATGTATACTTACTTACATTCATAAAGAACATATGGTCAAAATGTTAACAGTTGTTGAATCTAGGTGAATTTTGTGTGCATAGTCATTATTAGTGTTCTTTCAATTTTTCTCTTTGAAAGTTTTATATACACAAAAAGAAAAAGACTCTGTATAGTGGAAGGAAGATATTGCCCTTTTTGTTTTTAGGTTGTTTGTTTGTTTTGTTTGATACCTTAAAGAACTCTGTCCTTAATACACAAACACTTAAGGATATTGGAGTCAGAAGTGCTGAGGGTATGTGGAAGGAAATGGTAAAGAAATTTGTTGGAGCCTGCACATACCTTCATTTTATTATTGGTTCTTCCCATGCCTACGGACTTCTTTTAAACAAAAAATTGTTTTTTTAGGTAAGTAATTCTTATTGAGCTGTGCTCATCATCACTGATTAAAAAGAAAAAGCAAAAAGAAAATTGTTTTCTGCTTGTGATGAGAACTCTTAGGATCTACTCCTAACAGCTTTCATATGTGTCATACAGCACTGTTCACTGTACTCATCATGTCGTACATTGCACCCGTGGGACTGCCTTATCTTTGTACCTTTGTATCAAATTCCTCTAGTCTCCACCCCTTTCAGCCTCTGATAACTGTGAATCTGATCTCTTGTTCTATGAGGTTCTTTTTTAAAACTGTATGTTCTAAACTAGAATTATAAAGAAGCATGTGGCTTTGCTAATATATATAATGTTCGGATGATAGTATCATTTGGAATATATGTATTTCTAAAGGTCTGATAAGTGACTTGCCTTTTCTAAGTCCTGTGTTTCAAGCTGATGAGGATAAATTAATGATCTAGTAGGGATGAGAGATCAATGTGGAAAAGCATTTCTATAGAATGCAGTATCTTAGAAGTCTGAGGTTGCACTGAATAATAACTTAGTGTTTAGGGGATAGGCTTTTCCGTTTAAACTTGGCTCTATTCCAGCTGTGTGACCTCGGACAAGTTCATGAACTCTCTTCACCTGCAGTTTTCTCAGCTCTGACAGAAGGACAAAAATGTGCCTGCCTCACAGAGATTGAGATAAGATTAAATGAGATTGTGTATGGGAAGTGTTTACTTAGCCAGTATTTGAAATATTATAAAATTTCCAGAGTAGGAGCAGTTTTAGAGAATGAAAAATAAATAAAAGGCTTGGAGCTAAAATTCAATTATGTGTGACTGCTTTTTTCCTCTCATCCTGGTTCCAGAGATACTGAAACCATGCTTTACTGGGAATAGGGTGGGACCAATTTGAAGAGTTATGTTTGTGTGTTTTGTGTGTTTTCATGTCCGTCTAACATCACTTTAAAGCCAAATATGGGGTAAGCTGTGGATTTTTTTTTTCCTTTAGAAGTCTCTTCAATTCTTTGACCTCATTTAGCATAAAGAACAAAGACAAAGATGAATTTACTTTTGAACTTGAAAATCTGTATAAAAATAATGTGATTCGTCTCTGGAATAGCGTTTTGTTTGTACACATGAAAATAAAGATGCAGAGGCCGCTTTTGGTCAGTTTGCTTTCATAGGTGGCCATCATACAGAGTGGAAAACAGCTTATAGCTAGAGTTGTTTGAATCTGTGCTCAAAATAATAATTAGCCTTCTTATTCCTGAGGACAGCTTTCTGACAGTTTACAGACCATCTTTTTTGTTCATAGCTTTTCTAGATTGAATTTATTGCCGTAATGGTACATTTATGGCTCCAGACATCCTTTCAGAATTAGATTGGCTCATAGAGAATGATTTAATTACCTTTCTTCTTAGGTTAGTTTATGCCCAGCATCTGATTGCCACTACTCTCTATTCGTAGAGAGAATGATTAAGGATAATATGTAGGTAGTACGGAGATAGACTATCTACTGCTAGAATTGCTTAGATGATAATTAAGAGAATTAACTCTGGAAAACATGAATGATTTTCTAATTACAGGTTTTCCTTAACTTACCATGGGGTATTTCCCCATAACCCCATTGTGAGTTAAAAATGTCATAAGTTGAAAATGCCTTGAATACACCTAACCTACCGAACACCACAGTTTAGCCTAACCTACCCTAACCTACCCTAAACATGCTCAGAACACTTACATTAGGCTAGAGTTGGGCAGAATCATCTAATGCAAACCCTGTTTTATAATAAAGTGTTGAATAGCTCATGTGATCTATTGAATACTGTGCTGAAAAACACCATGGTTGTATAGGTACAGAATAGTTTTAAGTGTATGGGTTATTTACCCTTATGCTCTCACAGCTGACTGGGAGCTGTAGGTCACTGCTGCTGCCAAGCATCCCCAGAGACTACTGTACTGCACACTGCTCGGCAGGGAAAACATGCAACTTCCAGACTGGAAGTATAGTTTCTATTGAATGCATAACACTTTCTTACCATTCTGAAGTCAAACCATTGTAAGTCTGGGACTGTCTGTAGAATAAAAACAGGAAGCTCTCTTTTTTTAATTATTATTTTTAAAGATTTTATTCATTTGAGAGAAAGAGCACAGGCAGGGGGGTGGGGCAGAAGGAGAAGGAGAAGCAGACTCCCCACTGAGCAGGCAGCCTAACACAGGGCTTGATCCCAGGACTCTGGGATTATGACCTGAGCCAAAGGCAAATGCTTAACCATCTGAGCCACCCAGGCACCCCAGTATAATTTCTAATAATTGCAAAAATTGTATGTCTGTATATTCATCGTAGAAAATTAGGGAATACCAAAGGTACAAAGAAGAAAATACTTTGATAGAAATCTCAATACCCGGTGATAACCACATATACGGATTTCCAAGATAGATGTAAATATTTTCAAACTTCATAAATGGAATCATCCTATTAATGTATATTTTTATGGAATAATATAGACATGTTTCTTTATCCTATTTGTTATTTAATATAGGATCTACATTAATTTGGTCCTTTAAAAATTTACATAATTTTGTGTAATCCTGTTGCTGTTTTTCAGTAAAAAAGATGAGAAGAAAGAAAAGAAACCAACTGTCAGCACATTTGCAATGGTGAGTCTGAATTTATTCAGTGTTCAAAATGCTTTGGAAATTTGACTTCTTCCCTAGAAAAGAGATATTTCATCTGGTATAATATTTTCTTGGAGCATATGTTAATGGAGAGGTAAAATTAATAGGTTTAATTTAGCTTGTTTTCAGCAGATTGCCGATTATAATGTGCTATGTAAATTGAGCCTCAACAGCCACTCTTCTTGGCCTACATTTCAGTATTCTGTTAATTTTTTATGTGTCCATTGGTCTGTTACCTATGCAAGCCCTTCCCCTAGGGATGGTCTCAGCCATCTAGATAGAGGAAACCAGCCCCATGGAGTGTGGTGCTAACAAGATACAAGGCTCCTTGTCATCAGTGGCTCTCAAATTCTGGCAGGTTTGAGGTCAAAGTCTCAGGCACCCAAAAAATAGAAGTTATCAATGCATTACTTATTACTATGAACTTAGTATATGTCATTATTCCTCTGTGCTGAATAACTGATAATTTCGAATTTGAAAACCTTTATATGATTCTTTATCTCATTTTCTGGTTGCATGGTGGTTGCTTAGAAGCTTCTCTTTAAGCAGACTTGCAGTAAGACAGGGATTTTATAGATGTGGCTGGATGATGGTCTCTCTCTACCTGGATCCTTCTTTTTTCTTTCCCAAGAACCTGGAACACTACTGAACCAATTAAGTCTGGCAGTGAGTGCATGCTTTATAATCCAGTCATAATACACCAGATGTTTTTTGAATGTCCATGGTGGGGGAGGGATAGGCTATCTTGTAAAATGGATATTAGCAAATTGAATATAAAAATAAGTGTAGGCAGGAGAAAAACAGTTGCCTGACTTTGACACTGGAGACTCTGTGGTTATCTTACATGAACATCTTCTTGCCCTAAAGTTGCTCTGGCTATGGTTTCAAACTTTTGTCCTATCTGTCCTCTCTGGAATATTTTGGGAATGAAACTATATGTTTGGGTCATTCTCAAAAAGACTACTCAGGTGGGAGTGCCTGAGTAGTTCAGTAGGTTAAGTCTCTGACTCTTGATTTCAGCTCAGGTTCATGATCTCAGGGCCGTGGGATTGAGCCCCATGTCGGGCTCCATGCTCAGCACAGAGTCTGCTTGGGATTCTCTCTCTCCCTCTGCCCTTCTCCCTGCTTATGCATGCTCGCTCGCTCGCTCTCTCTCTAAAATAAATAAATCTTAAAAAAAAAAGACTACTCAGGTAATCAAGGGACAGCTTTTGTTTTATATTCTTATCTGTTAAAAGAAACTTTTATGTTCATGTAGGGTTTATTCCCAAGATTTAATTTCAGTTTTGTCATTTTGAGACCAAAACGTTTGTCTTTTGTAGTTTAGTTTTTATTATTTGTAGCTTAAATTTTTTTTTAAAAAAGTCTTATTTTAGAAAATCTAACAGATCTAATATAGAGAGGTAATAATATCAATACAATTTAAGCCACCAAAGAATAAAAATCTGGAGTTTAAATGTGAGGGAATAACAACACATACAGTACTATATGCTATGTGTTGTTCTAAGTTTATAGAACTCATTTAACTGTTACAACTTCCTTTGAGACTGAGACCAGACATATTAGCTTGCCCACTCAATATACAACAGGGCCAGGATTCAAACCTGTAAAGTTCATGTTCTCAATCACATTGCTCAGGATGGCATAGGAGGAATATATTGTAAGCCTTTTGATGAAGAGCTGCACTATTTATGTATTTATTTTTCCTCATGTCTTTTTCCCAAGGAGTTGACACAGAAAACTGAACTGAACTCGTATGTAAAACCTATAGACAGGAGGACACATTCAGAATGGTATAGTGCTGATGTTATCAGCTGAGACAAAAACTCATGTGTCAGGACTCCTTAAGAACCCTGGGTTTGATGATTGACTAGGAAGACTGACTCTCATGACTCAGCATGTTGTCATACTTGTGATACTCATGGCTAAGATATTACAGCAAAAGGATACAAAGCAAAATCAACAAGGGATTTTGATTGGAAAAGGAAAGAGGGAGGCAGAGGTCCAGGAGAAACCAGGCATAAGCTCCCAGAGCCTTCGCCCAGTGGAGTCACACTTAATTCTCCAGCAATAAATTGTGACAACTGTGAAATGCTATCAGACAAGCTCATCAG
This sequence comes from Ursus arctos, assembly GCF_023065955.2. Taxonomy (NCBI): domain Eukaryota; kingdom Metazoa; phylum Chordata; class Mammalia; order Carnivora; family Ursidae; genus Ursus; species Ursus arctos. Next base: position 29,366,249 of record NW_026622985.1, on the reverse strand, counting down.
AAACTCAGCACTCAAAGTTTATACTAGCGGCTGATCACATAGGCATGGCGTACACCAGAATTCCAGACTCATAGAAGGAGGGCAGGTATTCAGCATAAAGCACTTTGTACAAATAATTTGGCCACTTTTATCAGTTAGGTGATGTTAACCCACCCCAAATCCAAGCTCTAGATGCCCACTAAGGGCTAGTCTTGAACACAGGTCTTTCGAAACAGCAAATCTCAGGCTTCCAGCATTGACTTATTTCTACTATGAGACTTTTTGGCAGTCTTGAGAAAGTGATGAAAAAAGCTAAGTAATATTCAAGTTTTTCTACAAGCATTTTAAAAAAATATTGGGCCTACTTTCAACAGAACAAGAAACATAAAAGGAGGATAAAATCCAAAGGAAGTAAGGAAATGGGACAAATGGAAATCAGGACAGGAAAAATACAAGTGGGGCTACAGGTCCTACGCAGAGCCCTCCTGAAAGACCACACACTCTTGACAGGAAGGTGTTGCAGATTCAACTCTGAGCATTCTACTTCGTGTATCTTATAGAAAAATTATTTTTTTTTCAAAATAGAGAATATAGCTATTATCTATCTGGGGCACGCTTGGGTGGCTTAACCCACTGAGCCACCCAGGCGCGCCTCCAGAGTTAGAGCTTTTAACAACTTTAATCATTTATGATAGTTTATGATCGGCTAAGCTTTTATCTGACTGGATTCAAAGAGTTCTTTTTTGATGCTATTATCTTCTGGCCACCTGGTCATTTCTCAGTCATTGGAGATTTCACCACCAGGATCAGTGTCTCCCTTTCCACTCCCAGAGCTCCTACCACCTTGGGTAACTTTTATGGTGTTCTGGATAACAGCTCCTTGACCTTCACAAGTGCGGTCATCTGTTTCTTCCCTTCACCCCAGCTGTCTGCTTGTATACTTACATCCTGAATTTTATTGTGATTTGAAACTATTGTGCCTCCAATGTGACCGATTGAAGCAGCAGCTTAAATCAGTCAGCTGTCTCCTTTCTTTTCAATCTGCTCATTATTCTCTCTGAATATGTGGCCCATTGACCCATCACTTTTCCATCAGCCCCTTCTCCTGCCCAAACTATAAGCATCCTTTCACTTGTCATCTGATACACAAAGGCCAAGCAAAATCACCGTCTGCTTTCTTGCTTTCCTTCACCTGATTTTTATAGCACACCTCACAACAGGGTGTATTCCCAGCCAAAATCCTACTCCTCCTCTTCTCACCGACTGTGTCAAACCTCTACACTTTTAAGATTTCCCACTTTTCTTCTTACCCCTTTGGTGGATGAGCTCTCCTTTTATTTCACAAACAGAATGGAAGCCATCTGACAAAAGTTCATCCCTCCCAATCTACAAGCATCTCTCTCCCCGGATCAGATCCCTCCTCTTTCCCTCCTAATGTAACAGAGGAAGAATCTGGTTCTTAAAACTAATCACTCATTTGGAGCACCTGGGTGGCTCAGTCAGTTAAGCATCCGACTCTTGATTTCAGCTCAGGTCATGATCTCAGGGTCATGAGATCGAGTCCCATGTCAGGCTCTGCACTGAGCGTAGAGCCTGTTTGAGATTCTCTCTCTCCCTCTCCCTCTGCCCCTCCCTGCCCCCACATGCACTCTCACACTCTTTCTCTTGAGAAAAAATGTAACTCACTCATTTGTACTTTGACTCCCACATCCTCTGCCTTCTCAAGGACTTTACATTACTATTATCATTATCCTTTCTCTTCTGTATCTACAGTCTCTCCCTCTCTACTGGGTCTTTCCCATTGGCATTTACATGGGCGGTGTCCTCACTTTCGCTAACACCATCCTTCAAGCCACCCCTCTCTTGCTTGCTTGACACACAGGAGCTGCCTTTACTTGTGTCAGTTTCACTGTGCATTCACTTCTTAACATATTATAACTTGGCTTCAGTTTCCACCACTCATCAAATTCAGTAGACATGTCTTGATTCCATCTTGACTTTCAAGTAGTGCTTGACACTGTCCACCATATTCTTTCTTGTCTTTGTTTCCATGATGCTACAGTCTGCTGATTTTGTCTTATCTCTCTTTTTAATATATTTTTAAAAGATTTTATTTCTTTATTTGACAGAAAGAGAGCACAAGCAGAGGGAGGGGGAGACATAGGTTCCCCATTGAGCAGGGAGCCTGATATGGGGCTCAATCCCAGGACCCTGGGATCATGACCTGAGCCAAAGGCAGATGCTTAACCAACTGAGCCACCTGGGTGCCCCTCTCTTATCTCTTTTGTTCTTTTGTCATCTTAGTCTGTGAAGTTAGAGTTCCTTAACCCCTTATCCCAGAACTCAGTACATTTTTGTACTTTCACACAGGCATTTCCAAATTGTTTTCATGTAGAACTTCTTTCTCATTTGAGTTCCATTCCACACAGTTTTAGTATCTTCTATCCATTTGCAATGGTTTCCTTTACCAATTTATAGTTACTTTTGTTCCTCCATTGAGGATGTTGGCATTTAATTACTTCTACTTCTCTCAACTATGCTCTCATTATTCTTCTGTTTGGGTAACCTTAATAATGACTCCTAGGCCTGATGTTCTTTGACCTTTTCAATTCCAACAACCTTCACTCCTACTCTACTTAAGTAAATTACACTTGTGAACAAGGTCCTTGGGTTTATCACCTGGGTGGACTCCCATCTAAGAAGCTGTAAACTCAGAGGTGTCAGTCTTCAACTTTTCAACCTCAATTTTTGATTCCTTCTAGCTTAGCCTTTTATCTTTGTTATCCTTTTTCGGACTTTGTGTATTCATTTCCTATTGCTATTGTAATAAAGTACCACTGATTCAGTGTCTTAAAACAATACAAATTCATTACCTTATAGTTCTGGGGCCAGAAGTCTCACTGGGCTAAAATCAAGGTGTCAGAAGAGCAGAATCCCTTTTGGAGGCTCTAAGATAGAATGTCCCCCCCCCCTCAGCTTTTAGAGAGACTGTCTGCCCTCCTAGACTTATGGCCTCTTCCTGTATCCCTCTAACCTCTTCAGTCATCATTTTTCCTGCCACTGAGTCTGAACCCCCTGGCTCCCTTTTGTAAGGATCCTTGTCATTACATTTGGTCCACTTAGATAATACAGGATAATCACCCTATCTCAAGACCCTTAACATCTGTAAAGTCCTTTTTACCATGTAAGGAAACATTCAAAGGTTCCTGGGATTAGCATATGACATGTTTATGGGGCAGGTGCATTATTCTGCCTATCACACCTGGTCAAGGCTTTGCTCTCTCAACCACTCTCTATTGCTGGTCCCCTTACTCCATGTCTGCTCTTCTAAAAGCCATTCTGTCCATATTAACCACATCAAATCTCCTCAGTTCCTGCTTTTCCTTTGCATTTAGTTGGGAAGTTTAGAGTAAAACCCAGACTCCCTCCTCTGGCTATAAAGGCTTTATGTAATCTATCTTCTGGCAAATCTCTGACCTCGCTGCAGACAAATCTCCTACACTCTGCTCTTGCCGCGGTGATAATTCAGTTTGGTCCTTGAGGTACACAAAGCTTCTGTTCACCACAGGACCTTTGCATTTGCTCTTCCTGCCTGGGATGCTCTGTCTCCAAATCATCCAGTGACTAACTGTATCCTTCCTGTCATTGAGATCTCAGCTCAGATGTTGTCTTCTCAGACCAGCCAGTCTAAGCCAGCTGACCCTGCCTGTCATTGTGATCTAAGCTCCACAAGAGAAGGAGTTTTTGTATGTTTGTTTCACTAGGTACTCCTAGTGCCTAGTGTCGGAACTTAGATACTGAGTGAATGTTGAATACATCAATTCCCCCTTTTACTATTTGCATTAGAGTGTATACTATATGAGGACAGGTAGCTTATCTTTTTCACTGTTGTTGCTGGTATCTAGAACCAAACCTGACCCTTATTAGTTTCTTAACAAATATCTTTTGAATGTTGAATGAATGAATAAATTAATGGATTCATTGACTTCCTTCTCCAACCCAGGCACCAGGGAACGGGCATGTTAACCATCAAGCCTGCTGAATATCCCCTAAACCACTCTCCTTTGTGTATCAGCCTTCCTTCTCTGTGGTTCTGGCTCACCTCTCCTCTCTTCCTTATCAGTATCTAGCCAAACATTTTCTATTTTCTTGTATTTAAAGGGCTCTGATTATAATTAGTTTAGGCCTCTGTCTTACATTTCACCTGATGTGTTACAATATTTTTTTTTGTCTCCTTCATTATAAACTACTGAAGTCTGTTAATTTTTACATTTTCTACACCTGTAACATTACTTGCTTATATAAAATATTATTATATTGTATACCTAATTAAGGTTTATTTAATTCTTATTTTCATCCTCACAACCAGTATGCGAGGCTTGCTGCATGTATGACTATTTTCCCCATTTTATAAATGTAGATACTGAGACATTATTAAGAGATTATTTTCCCCAATTCCCCTTCCTAGTGAGTGATAGAGCTAGGACATTTCACTGAGTCCTTTGTGCTACTCAGCCTCATGTTACTACTTTCCTCAAATCTTACCACTTTATCTTCAGAGATCAATCTTGCCTCATGTCACAAATAAACATGAGGTTCTGAACTCTGTCAGCTTTGTCCTTGTTCTTGTGAACTTGTTTGTATCTGTGACTACTCCTAACTCATTCCTTCTCTTGAGGTGAAGCAATGTATCTTTACCTGTTTGGGAACCATTCTCCCTTTACCAAGTTTTATTTGAAGACTTTCAAACATATGGAAAAGTAGAACAATAAAATTCATGCTCATATACCCATTGCCTATATCTAACAATTGTTAACAGTTTGCCTCCCATTTCACCTGAAGTTACAGATTTTGTGATGTTTCATACGTAACTGCCTGTTGACATACCTCAAAAATTTTCCTACACAACGTTTTTTAATAAAACATAATATAATGATCATATTTAACAAAATGAGTACTCATTCCTTGATATTATGTAATGTCCAGTTTGTATTCAAATATTTTCAGTTGTCCCCCAAAAGAAATGTCTTTTACAATGGATTTGTTCCAAACAGGATCTAGTCAGTGACAACATTTAGATATTGTGTCTTCTGAGTCTAGAAGTTTCTCCCCTCTCAAAATGACATTGACATGCTGAAAAGACAGTACTATTTGTCCTGTAGAATGTCTCACCTTCTAGACTCTTTTTATTTCTTCCTTATGGCATCATTTCACTTGTTCTTCTGTGGCTTACATTTTTAATATGCTGAAAGTTATGAATACATTCATGTTAAATATTTTGTGGTAAGAAGATTGTGTAGGGGATGCTGTGTACTTCATGTCTCATCACATCTGGAAATATCAAATGTCAGAGTATTTACAATACTAAGTTTGATCACTTGGTTAAGGTGATGACAGATTGGACCCCTCCATTGTAAAAGGATCTCTACCCCCTCGAAGCTATGAGTGATCTTGGGGCATCGTGGGATATCTTGTTTCACCCGTTAGGTGTAGCATCCACCAATGTTCCCTCTCCTCAGGTTCTTGAAAGATTTGTTTCCTTTATTCTATAGGATGTTGCCCATTTCAGTTTCCTTCCTGTGTTTTCACCAATCACCTCTGTGACCCATGTACCCATAAACATGTGTGAGACTTCATTAAATAGTCTGTCCTTGATGTTTCCTCCGTGTCCGGTTCCCGTCCTCTTGCTTTTCCTTTTGCCCCAAGATCGTCAAAAGGACGGTCAACATGCTGTCTCTTTTACTTCATTTTCAATTATTCTTAACCGCAGTCACTCTTTTTCTCTTCCTGGATGATCTCCTCCAACTCCCATGACTTCTGCTATATACGCTAGTATCATGAAACTGCGTTCCAAACTCTGAATTCTCTCCATGTGCTTCTCGGATAGCATTTCCAGGACGAGCCATCAAATAGCACAAAATGAGATTTCCCTGCGTCCCTTGCCTCCAAACTCTTGCCTCCTCTGGTTTGCCCTAGCTCTCTGAAGGGTGCTTCTTTGTCGATCAGCTTTTTATTACTTCTTTTCCACCTCAGACCCCAGTCTTCTCTGAGCATACTGCTCTGCCTGCTGTTCTTTCTGGTTAGAATGTCTTCCTTCTTTCTTCTGAATACATGCCAACCTTTCAAAGCTGGGAGGATGCAAAACCTCCTTTATGAAGCTTTTCCACAAAGGAGGAAATGACCATTTGCTCTGTTTTATGTCTGCTTTACTGCATACACTATGCTGTCTTTAGCATGCACAATATAGATTGCATACACTTTTTTGCTTTGCCTTCCTCTTTTTCTTTAAGCCGTTTGAAGGCAGGACTTAAACCTTTAGTATTTAGGCTTTGATTCGTCATTGGGTAGGCATTGAGTAAATATTTATATTCATGGCCTGCTTGTTTTAATTATGGCCAGTGATTAGTTTTGGAAGTAAAATATCCCGTGGGAGTGGTGATAAGAGAAATCCTTGTATATCAACTATTTTCTCTTCCTCTACCGAGGAATTTTATATTTTATCTACTTTAAAGGAGTCTCTAAGAGAAGGTAAATGGTTTCTGCCCATCTCTTCCTCCTTATTGGTGTTTTTTTTAAGGAGGTGGATGAATGCTTAGTTAAGACAAAGTAAATAATGGCAAAATTTAGCAAGGGTTTCAGTGAAATATGAAAAAAAATGCCAAAAAACATATTTTCCCTGTTTTAATTTGTAAAGAAGAAGATGTTATCAATTATGGATATGTCATTAACTTAAGCTTACTTGATTGCATTTTTATGAGCTAGAAATATTTTATTTTATTTATTTAAAAAATATTTATTTAGGGGCACCTGGGTGGCTCAGTTGGTTAAGTGTCTGCCTTTGGCTCCAGTCATGATCCCAGGATCCTGGGATTGAGCCCCATGTTGGGTTCCCTGCTTGGCGGGAAGCCTGCTTCTCCCTCTCCCTCTGCTGCTCCCCCTGCTTGTGCTCTCTCTCTCTCTGTCAAATAAAGAAATAAAATCTTTAGAAAAAATAAAATGAAAATATTTATTTGAGAGAGAGAGAGAGAGGGAGGGAGGGGGCTGGCCTTTGTGCTCTGTTCCTTGTTGGGACAGTGGGAGAGAATCTTCACCAAGACTCCACACTGAGTGTGGGGCCCAGTGCGGGGCTCAAGCTCACAACCCATGAGATCACGACCTGATCCAAAACCAAGAGTCAGATGCTTAACCGACTGAACCACCCAGGAGCCCCTAGAAAAAATTTAAATGCAAACACCTAAGTATATGTTAGATGTTGTTCTTACACCAAACTTGAATTTTTGCTAATTAAAAAAATATTTATTTATTTATTTATTTATTTATTTATTTGAGGGAGAGAAAGAAAGGGAAAGAGCATATGTGGAGGGAGAGGCAGAGGGAGAGAATTTTCAAGCAGACTCCTCGTTGAGCACAGAGCCTGATGTGGCACTCAGTCTCATGACCCTGAGATCATGACCTGAACTGAAACCAAGAGCTGGATGCTTAACCAATTGAACCACCTAGGCACCCTGAATTTTTGTTAATTTTACAACTCAGATTTACTAATTCTTTCCTACTTCGTGGACTAGAACTATTCTGCTCTTTATTTCTCCACTTGTCAATGTAATACTTACTCCTACTTATTACTCCTGTAAGTTCCTTTTTAGCTAACTTCAAGATTGGCTTCTGTCTCTTTGTCTCTAAAATCTTTCTGCTGATGTGTCTTTCATGTTACCTGATCTTGATCTTTGTTTTGGTTTATGTTCCCTGCCTAGACCTGTGATTTTTCTTTTTTTAATCCACTTTCCTTCCTAGATTACAAACCTGCTGACTCTACCTCATGCATCCACAGGACAATTACCTGCATTGGGGTTTATCCGCAAACCCCCATGGAAGGCTTCATCTGTCTCTGTTTTTGTTTCTGTTTTCTTTGATTTGGTTTTCTTTCAGTCCTTAACTAGTTCCTTGAATTATACAGAAGTATTGATTGCTTCTCAAGTGGACTGTCACAGAGCCCTGAGCCCGTTCCCCTTACTCTTGTCTTCTCATCTCTTTCTGGATCCAGAGGTCTGTCTTCACTTTTGACTTGCCTATGATTAAATAGATAGGCACATCTACACTATCAGTCATTATGGCCCTATTCTATCTTTTCAGGAAATCTCTTTTTGGGAAGCATGCATATAACTAATTCTTCCTTCTTCTTACTATTGAGGCCTAATTGCATTCAAATCACTTTACATTCATGCTAATTTCATTATGCGGCAGATCTTTTACTCAAGCCACTTTCATAAGGCAGCAAAATATTTCCTCAGTGGTGTCCTTAGAGGGGCCTTTGGCAATCAAGATTTTTCTTGGTTAAAAAAAATCTTGTGATGAAAAGTGGTTTCTATTCTTGGAAATCAGAACAAATACATATTTCTATAGTTGTACCATTAAAGACTTATAATTTCCCAGAATGTCCCATCCCTCTCATCAAGCCTCATACATAAGAAAAGAAGACAAACCGAGTCCAATATGAAAAAGTAGGTCAGAACTCAATAGAATAATCAAATGCCCATTTCTAATTAGGCTGTTATAATTGTTTAGGTTGGACCAGGATGGTAGTAGTAGTAGTAGTCTGAGAAATGTTAGGATTTTGGATATATTTGGAAAGTAGAGCAAACTATCCATGAAAGTCTGCTAATTGTCCCTGTTCTTTACATTTTCTTTTCTTTTCTTTTTTTTTTTTTTTAGTTTCGCTACTCAAATTGGCTTGATAGGTTCTATATGTTGGTGGGGACAATGGCTGCCATCGTCCACGGAGCTGCACTCCCCCTCATGATGCTGGTTTTTGGAGACATGACAGATAGCTTTGCAAATGCAGGAATTGCAAGAAACACATCTTTTATAAACATAACTAATGGAAGTAAGTATTATTTGCGGCACTGATTTTATTGGAAACTTAAAGAAAAATCTGTTACTTAGAAGTGATGTTTAGCTCTTATTAAATACGCTAGTGGTTTTACTTGTGTGGGAGATGGAGAGATCTGAGCTACAGTTCATATTCATAATGAGTTTGAGAAGATAATATTCACAAGCGTTAGAATCCCCATTGGAAGTGCTGGCAGATATACGTAGAAAAAGACAGCTCTGTTAAGTCAGAAAGATCCCAGGAAGTTTCAGGAAGAGGTAAAAGAACCACCTAATCTAGACGTTGAATGATAAATAGGAATCAGTTATGAGATTCTCTGACATAATAGAAATGGGTGTCAGAGACAAGAGTCCAGGATGATTCTAAAATTTGTAGCCTGAGAAACAGGATAAACTGGAAGCAGTTATCATCAACTGAGATAAGGAGGGTGGAGAGAGAGTAGGTTTGGGCAGTGAATACCAGAAACTTAATTTTGGGTATTGTCACAGGTTGGGCTCTTTGGAGAAATATGGCTAAGAGAAGTTGTGTGTGTGTATTTGTGCATGTGTGTGTGTATTTTAGGATGGAAGAAATAATAGCTTGTTTGCATGCTAATGGAAATGATCCAAAAGAGAGAAGAAAATGATGTTTCGAGAGAGAGGGAAGAGATTTGTTTGCGTGATGTCCCTGACCGAGGATGGAATAGAATACCTGAAAGGAAATACTTGCTTTCGGTAGAAGCACAGATAAACTTATCCACAGTAAAGGGTGGAAATAGGGAGCATGTGCGTGCCAGTGCTCAAAGCCGCATTGATGAGGAGGTGAGAATTTGTGGAGGTTTTCTTGGGATTACTTCAGTTTTCTCAGTGAAGTAGGAAGTAAGACATTTGGCTGATAAAGGAGATCTAAAACAGTCCTCCAGTAGAGTGGGAAAGTGAATGGACTATTGAAATGATTTGGGTGTCACACACACTCTCACATTCACAGTTGATTGAGGAGGGACTGGTTGATAGCTCTGAGCTCTCAAGTCACCTTTGGTCAAGCTTAGATTGATTTAAACTAAACTTACCGAAGACTTACAACCTGGTGGGTGCTAAAGTGGTAGGACTTTTGAAAATGCCTGTTTGAGAATACATTGATACTCACATAGCTTTTTCAAGTTTAAGTCTCGGGTGAATGTTATAAATCCTTCCCCAAAAATGTGCATATAAATATTCATACAAATTTGGGGTATTTATGGATCCTTTGATACCTGTCAGTGGGTCCTAGGAACCCCTTCTTTGTAATTCTGAAGAACACATTGTTTACCTTGAGGCAGGCTTACTTCAATACTGTGAATGCAGGTACGAGTTGGGCCAGAAAATTTTATAGTATGTCTGAGCTATGTAAAATTCCTATGTATTTATTATGGCCCTTTATGGCATTCAGAAGGAGCTGCCGGAAGGTGTACCACCTTGGAATGGCACCTTCCTTTTGTACCATTCACCCAAAGGAAGTTCTTGATGCTCTCTAAATTTATTGGTTCCTGTGCATGCTGTATTTGGCAATATTCCTTGGAGTGAGTTCTCCTACTACGTTACAGTGGAAGAATCAAATCTTACAGTACTCTCTGGTAGCCCAGCAGACTTTATGTGTACATCTGTGCCCATCCTTTTTTGTTTAAGATTTTATTTATTTATTTATTTTTTTTGAGAGAGAGGCAGAGCACACAAGAGGGGGGCAGAGGGAGAAGCAGACTCCTCGCTGAGCAGGGAGCCTGACGTGAGTCTTGATCCCAGGACCCTGAGACCATAACCTGAGCCGAAGGCAGATGCTTAACCGACTGAGCCACCCAGGCGCCCCCATCTGTGCCCATTCTGATCCTCAGCTACTCAACTACTGTAATGTCCAGTGGTCTTTTTAAAAAAAAACAAAACAAAACCCTGCATTAACATTTTTTATACACTATATCCTCATCACCCAGATATTGTCCCTTACTTTATGAAAAAACAATTGATTTCTTTAAGTAGGAGAACTAATCATTCCTATGTCTACCTCCTGTAGACATGTTGGGATGGACAGTAGTCAGACTTAGTTATCTAATAAGCGTGCATGAGTTCCCAGGCGCTGGTCCTGCTGCGGAGACCAGCAGTTCCCCGGGCTGGATGATGGCTGCATGGGCTGGTCACAGCAGGCTTCTTCATACATGCCTGCGTCATATGGTTTCCAGCTGGGTTTGTAGTTCACTCTGCATTCCTTGCCCATCCTCCCCATTTAGCTCACTCTTCTGATCTTGGGAAAACTGTGCTCCTGTCAAGCTCTTAGGAGGTACCATATTTAACTGTTAGGAAGCAGGGTCTGGAATTGGACTGCCTGGCCGTAAAACCCTCACCTTTACCATTTTTTAGTTTTAAGCTTTAGGGGATTTCTTCATACTCTAATTTCCTTGTCTATAAAAATGTTGACCAACCTACTTCATGGAGTAGTTGTGAAAATTAAATGGATTTATCACTTAAGGCTCACAGAACGGGGCCTCCTTATAAAAAAGCACTCAACAAGTGGTCATATCGTCAGTAAACTCATGCTTTCATGTTCTTCACAAATGAACCTACATAACTTGCAGTGGTGATGTGGTTCTTTATATCATTTCATCTTTACAGAACTCTGTGATACTCCATCTTTATTATTGTTTTAATCTTGGGACATACCTAGAGTTACTCAGTCCCTGTTATAGATGTGGATAATTGTCCCTTTCAGCAGCATTTCCTTAGTCACTGTGGACCACTAGCCATGCCTTTCTGGGAAGGTAAGGGTCCTCAAACGATGGCCCAGGGGCCAAATCTGGGCTGTTGCCTCATTTTGTACTGCTTGTGAGCTAAAGGGATGGTTTTTCTATTCTTAAATCATTGGGGAAAAAAGTCAAAAGAAGAAGAATATTTTGTGACACAGGATAATTATATGATACTGAAATTACAGTATCTGTAAATAAAGTTTTAATAGAATACAGCCATGCCCGTTCACTTGCATATTTTCTGTAGCTACTTTCACACGCCAGTGGTACAGTAGAATAGTTATGACAGAGACCTTATGGTCCCCAAAGCCAAAAATATTTACTTTCTGACTCTTGCCAGTAAAAGATCACCAGTCTCTGAGGTGGGGCATTGAGTAGGGGGTTATTATCTTCAATTGTTAAGTCAGTAAACTTGTGTTAACCTTTTCCATGTGCCAGGCACAGTACATGTCCTAAGTATTCATTCCCAACCCCCAAGAAACTTAGTAGAGTGGAAGAAATGAACACATGAAGCAAAAAATGCAGTCAGATATTAGTGCTGTGATACAGAGATATATACAAAATACCTGGGAAAGGACATGAAGGGCACCTGACTCCATATATAGGAATCATGGGAGGCATTCAAGAAGAGGTGATAACCAGGTTTGGTCAGCATTGTACCTCTCTCCTGCACAAAATAAACATGTTCTATGTAACAAGAGAAATTCTTTTCAAATAAATATTACGTAAAAAATAAATTAATATCCTTCTCTCAACACCACCCCTTACTGCCACTACCCTGCTGTATATCCTTCCATGTCTTTTCAAAAGCAACGTGCAATCTCTACTGTAATTTTTAGTCTGGGACACTCAGTTGCCTGTCACTAACCTGCTTCTCTGCAGATTCAGATTCCCAGATATCAGATCATTTGTGGGGACAGCTTCAAAGGTTTTGATGCTGGCCCTAGAGATAAGAGCAAACGAGCTCTCTGGTGTTTCTGGAAGGAGAGCCAGTCTGCTGGACTCCCAGGACCCCTGACACTCTGACCTTCTTTTGTCCTCCCCCTGGAAAACCTCATTACCTTTCCATGGGGGTAGACTAAGGACCAGAGCCTCCTTGTTGGACAAGAAGTATTCCTTGTGTAGAGGAGACTTGGATTTCCTAAGGCTCTTCAAAATCTGAGAGTTTAACACTAAATGTTGGATTTAACTAGACAGCTCTAAATACTTGGAGTGAGCAGATCCTTCTCTGCTGCTACAATAAACCCCTACGAGGGGTTTTTCTTTTCTCCTGATGTCTTGTCCTGATTATCAGACACTGGCCTTTGTCCTGCTCTTTTTGTTGTGGACCTGATTTCTTGATACCCTACTCCCATCTATCTTTACCTTGTTTTCAGAATTTGCCTTTTCCCGAAAATCTCTGATGCCTCGGGCCTAGAGAACTCTCTGGTCCTGTTGTACAACTTTGGTGAACAAAACTTAATGACTGCTGATTTTCTGTTGGTATTCTGTGAGTTCTCATCCTCCTCTTAAGACTGACAGCTCTCTGGAAATGAGCCCAGATAAAGACGATTGTGATTTTAGACATATGTTGAAGGTGACAGGTTTGGTACAAGTGTAAATGACAGCCAGGCAGTTGAAGAAATAAGACTGAATCTTGGCCTACAGAAAAGGACTAGGAGTTGGCAATATTTGAGTGGAAGGGATGTTAAGCCTCCTGGGATAAGAGGTAGAGAAAAATAGAGAGTGGGAGCCTTAAGCCTTGAGAAAAGACTCGGTCGTTTGCAATAACAAAAGCTAATGTTTGTTGAGCATTTAAGATGTGCTGGGTGCTGTTCTTAGTACATTACATGTATTGACTCCATATTCTTGACAGATTAGGAAAGGGGTCCAGAGAGTTGAGTAGATTTAAATTGCCTCTGGTCATAGAGTTGGTAATGAGGATTCAAGCCCAGGCAGACTGGTCCCAAGCCCACACACTGAAGGAAACAGAAGGACACCCAGAAAGGAAGACACTGAAGATGACAAGCTGATTCAGAAATTAAGGGATACAGAGGATATTTTCCATGTCTTGTGGTGGTTATCAGCCAGAGATATTCTTTCAATAAGCACTTGATTATTTATTGTCTCTAATGTTTCCATTTATGGTACATCCACACTGATGACTTTTTCTCTTTCTCTATAACTGTATTATGGTTGGTTCTGTTTAGTCTCCTACCACATCGTGGGCTGAGGAGTGGAGAAAATGTGAGTCACTCAAAATCTAGTACAATTTCATAATTCAGACAAAAAGGGGAAGAGTGGAAAGAGCTTATTTTCATGTTTATCATTATATTTATCATTTCCATCCCCCTGCTCTAAAACTCATGAGGAACAGGAAGACTATCTGTAAAATTATTCTCAAAATAATATCTGTATTTTGCTGCTTAAACTGTGAGTGTGTAAATCATGGACAGATCTCGAATGTGTGTTTCAAGACTTTGATGTACGCAACGAAGACATTGCCATGTGTGCCCTCAAGGCCGGTGTTGGGTATGCTCCAAAATAGAATGATAGATAATATTTGAATTCTAAGTTATTTCATAAAAATTTCCATAATGGATCTGTTTTCTTGCATTTGCTCATGGCTTTCCTCTGCCCCTAACCATTTCACTAGAAAAATTCTTAGAGGTAAATTTCTGGAAAATTGAGTATCCAATATTGACAACATATTTGGAAGTACACTGTTTGATGTGGCAGTTTTTAAAGTTTGTATTAACAGTTAAGATATGGCTACTTTTTCTAGAATAGTAGTATAATGTAGCCAGATTTTTTTTTTTTTTGGCGATTATTAGGAGAATGCTTTTTCAAGCCAAAAAGTAGATTAGCTAAGATGTCATCTCTACAACATATAATAAAGACAGCATAAAAAATGATACACAGATAATAATTGACCTATTTTAGATACTTAAGAAATGGGATGAACCTAATAAAAGCCTTGTCTCCATTCTCTGAGCACTCCCATCTCCTTCCTGGCTTGGAGTGTTGCAGAAACTGCCCATCTCTCTGTAAGGGCTTCTTACCATTCACTTCTCCCTCAGAAAGACCTTTTGTCCCCAACCCACTTGAAAGTCACTAAAGTGTTGCCACTTGCCTCAAGATTTATTACTGAGAAATTATCTTGTTGATTTATTGGATTACTTGTTTATTACAGCTTGTCAAATGGGAAGAAAGGCCTAGGGGGGAAAAGAGGAAGTTCCTGGGAAAAGCTATCTTAGAAATTTCAGCAGTGGTGCCCTGTCACATGAGGTTTGGGCCTGAAAGTAAAAGCATTTCCTGCTTGCACAGAAATCCAACAAGATTAGAACAAAATGGCTTTCTTGTGCTAGGTTGTGTCCCCGGTGTCTGAAATAGTGTCTAACGTGAAGGCTCTGTGGAAGATGGTCTGAAAATCACCCTTATAATACAATCTCCTTTTACCACTTAGGAAATCACAGATGTATTTATGTCTCATACTTTTTATTCATACTGTTCGTAAGTGTTCAGTAGGTAAAATTATTAAACATATTGAGATATTCAGATCAGATAAAAATGCAATGTAATGTGATCCCTGAATGGTATGGAGTCTTTAGTCATGGTGGTGGGCGCTGTTCAGCTGAGGTTTCTTTGAAGTCTTGCTTGGGTAGTAAGGTACTGGTTCAGTGTATCTCTTATTAATTTTATATGAGACACTTATATACAAAATAGAATGATTGGATGGAATATTTTGAGCCATGGTCTACATGTGTGGTGGCCCTGTGAAACCACTTGTAAACCTTTGGGACGGGCTAGGTTACAGCAGTTAGAGCAGGCTGTGTACGGAGGAGACAAAGATAACTAAGTCCAGTTCTGCAGGGGCTCACGCCAGTGGGAGTGGGAGGAGGAGATAGATATCGATCCTTCTATCGGTACTTCACCATACTTCGAGCATTGACTTAGTAAATTGAATCCTGTGTCAGTTACTCTGGAGTTCTGTGACAAGATGAGGCACTCTACTAAAGGTAGGCCATTTGAGAAGAGGTCATATTTGAACTTATTCATGGAGGAGGGATCGTTATCAGAAGAAAAAAATGTGGTAAAAGGCATTCCAGGTAGAGAGAGGAAAATGAATAAAAGCTTGGAGGAAGAAAGCTGTCATCACTTCTCTACTGAATCTCTTCTCAGTATGTGGAAGATAATCTTTAATCTAAAAGGGTGGAGCTCAACCTCATGACATTTAATCAACATACGTTGTCATGCTCTGTATACTCTCCAGTCCCCAAGGGCAAAGGCTTCAGGAGCACAGAAACCAAGAAAAAATTTGGGCACTATTTTTTTTTTTTTTATGGTACAGCAGACCTCCCTCCAGACAGTGACTGCATAATGCCCTAGTACTGAAATAAGAAAGCTGTGGGGGTAAAGAAAATGTTTATAACAATCATTCATTGACCTTTCAAAAATGTTATCCTGTCAGGAATATATTTTCAAGATTGAAAAGGTGCTAATATGACATGTTATGGACCTTGGACTTCATCTGTGATGCAGCGACTGTCATTGAAGGCTATTAATGGAAGATATATATATATATATATATATATATATATCCGAGAGAGAGAGAGCGCATGAGGGGGTAGCAACAGATGGAGAGGGAGGGAGAGCATCTTAAGCAGACTCCATGCCTAATGTGGAGCCTAATGCGGGGCTCAGTCTCACAACCCTGAGATCATGATCTGAGCTCAAACCAAGAGTCAGACACTTAACCGACTGAGCCACCCAGGTGCCCCAGTATGATTACATTTTTGTTTGCAAACATAAAATCAGATGACAGAGTGAAGACCTGACTGAGTAGAAAAACCAGTTAGGAGCTCTTAGTAGTGTAGAGGTAAGGGATGATGGGGCCCTGAACCAGAGCACTGACCCTGAGGAAGGAGAGGATTTGAATAGCTCCAGCCCAGATATGGGAATCCCTAATGCTGTGGAAGTGGTTGAGGTCACCCTGGGAGTGCGCATGGAGTTCTGGGAAACCCCAGCTTGTAGGGAGAGGGAGAACATGAGGAGCCAGTGAATGACACTAAAAAGAATCACAGTAGTGGAGGAACCAGGAGGAGGTTCTGGAAGCCAGAGGAGGAGAAAGTGGTCAAGAGTCTAAGCAAGTATTTTATTAAAACAAAAGGTGCACTTAAATGTTTTTCTGTACTCGTTATTTGGTTGATATTGTTAGGTGTGTGTACACCCACGCACAGACACACACGCACACATTTGTTATATAGAGAGTTTCTGACGTTTCCCACTGAAAAACAGTATTAACTTTTAGATACTATTTAAACTTTCTACTTTATAAATATTGCTTTGGGCAGTAACCCTTGAGATCCATACAAGTAAAAAGTCACTGTACTGTATGATTTGTCAGGTCATTTCAGCTTGAAAAGTTTTGATTTTGTGGGGGCACCTAGGTGGCTCAGTCAATTGAGCATCCAACTCTTGGTTTCGGCTTGGGTTATGATCTTGGGATCATGGGATCCAGCCCCATGTCAGGCTCTGTGCGGAGTGGGGAGTCTGCTTGAAGATTCTCTCCCTCTGCCTGTCCCTCCACTCACGCTCATGCTCACTCGCTCTCTCCAAAATAAATCTTTTAAAAAAAAGTTTTGATCTTGTGAAGGCATACCTAAGGATGAGCATTTTGTGAGAAGCTCATAGAAGCAGGAAAAAAATCTCTGGGCCAGAGAGCTTTTAATTCATAAGAATTGATTGGAGGAAAAGAAAAGTTGGTTGGAGGGAGTCCAAAGAATGTAATATTTTTATTTCATTGGTCAGTAGAGATTATCTCTGTCAGATGATTTGCATGCTCTGTTGTTATTCTCACTGGTACAGTTTGACATTACTGAATCATAAGTAAAATGCACTTTGTACTAAAGTTAGAGTCTGATGACTGAATCTGTGTGTATATACACACACATACATGTAGAGAAATATATATACACACATGAATTTATTGTACGGTATTGTACACACATGTGTGTGCATTTATATATGTGTATTGTACGAGAACATAAAGGAGTCAATTTTGACCTTTAACATCATTTCTTACTTTTCAAACAGTCTAAAGTGACTATAGACCTAGAAGCCACCATTACCTAAGAACATTTATTTAAATTCTCTTGGTTCCTTACCTCTAGAATTGAGAAAACTGGTAGTAGCAATGATGAATAGAAAACAGATGTTAAGTTAGCTTTGAAAATTTGTCTTGCTTTGGTAGTAATACACACTAGCAACAATTAATACCAATTAGAACCTTTCCTGGCTAGATAGATGACATTGAAAATCCCTAATGAGGGATCTTCTAAGACTCATGTGGAGAAAAATCCTCACCCAGCTAGCTGTTTATTATTTTATCCTTGAAAATACAGAGCAGAAGCAATCTCCTAACTGATTTAAAAAATCAGTCTGGACACACGTATTATTGCCTTGCCAAAAGTGATACGGAGCAATCAAGTTCTCTGCTACGTGCTTTACGCCGCCGTCTCTGCATCTTTTTGTTACTTCCTTACATTCATTCTGTATTACCCCTAAAGGTAAATTCCCCCAGGGTTCTGTGCTTGCTCACGCTCTTCTTCTTACCCACCACCCTGTCCGCACAGGTAAGGAGAGATGGCTTTTTTCTTTCCTGAATTTAGCTATGGCCTCCAGCACGTGACTCCTAAATCATTCAGATCGGAACTCTCTCCAGAACTGGAGTGCTATGGTCTAAATAGTTATTGGACACCTTCAGTTGAATGTTCCAAATACCACAGAATAGAAATCTTCAAAACTGAACCAGTAATCCTCTTACATCTAACCAGACCTGCTCTTTTTTTTTTTCTAATTTATTTCCCACCGTGACACCACCACGCTCCAGATGCTTAGACTTGAAGTCTTGATTGTTTCAGCAGTTGCTAGAACCTGTAACTTCTCCTTCTCTGAATCTTATGGGTCCTTTCCTTCTTTTCTGTTCTCATTTAGACCCTCTGTGCTTACCGCATCGCGGTAGCTCACATCGCTCGGTCTCTCTAGTCCGGTTAATCTGATGCGTTGCTAGCAGGTGTGCTGTGTCATCCTAAACCCTACCTCTAATCACGTCCTCTTCTGCTCAAACCGCTGAGTGACTACTAGTTTTATATGCTTTACCTATGGGGCCCGGATGATCTTTCCGGTCACATACCCACATTCTCCCATTCACACAACACACCCACACCCCAGCCAAAGTGGCTTATTCCCTTTCCAAACATGCCATGGACTTTTGTCCACATTGCTCCCTTTGCCAGAAAAACTTTTCCTCCCCTTTCCCATGCCTGTCAAAATGAGACTCAGCTGAATGAAGCCCTCTCATATTATGACCTAACTTTTGAAATGACAGTAGGATTTAAAGTGTGCTTCCCCCCTGAGCCAGCAATCTTGATTATGATAGTTTATCCTATAAAAATATATGCCATACATTCCTATATGGTATACGTGTGTGGGTATGTTTTTAAATGCAGCATTGCCTGTAACAGTAAAACATTGGAAACAACTGAAATAGATGTAACTTTGAAAAAAGGAAGATACACATTTATACACACATTGACAGAAAATTGGCTGCTGATTGTGGGCTGTGATTTTTTTAAAAAAACCAACATGTATGTGTATTTACGTGTGAATAGACATACATACAGAAAGAAACTGAAAAAATACACACCAAAATATTGTGTGTGTGTATGTATGTATGTATGTGTGTGTGTGTGTTGGGTGGGCAGTGTTGAAGTTTTCATGCACCTTGTCTAAAAATGTCAACATTTGCTAATACTGCATGATGAGCTCAGTAGTGCTTGTTACATAAACTTTTGTGTTTTATATTTTTTAAATGAAAATGAAAACTGGAAAAATGCAGTGTTAGATTTTAAATGCTAAGTGCTTTAGTGTCGAGCATGCACTGACATTTAATCAGCAGGATTGAGGCCCTAGAAAAGAGTTTTCTCTATGTCATCTTAGAGTGATATTTCATAAAATATTTTAATTCATGGACACCAATATTCCAGCTGACACACTGCTTCTTAATAAATGTGGGTTTCTTCTTGCAAATAAGCTTCACTGAATTAAGTGTGTGTGTGGTTGCACGTGGCCAACAGTTACAAATTTGAATGGATGCCATAATTCTTACACATAGTTAAAACATCAGTTTGACCTATTTTTGCATAAATTGTAAAGTGACACAAGTTTGATTCATTTTTATATGCTTATTTTTAATGGAGAACAAAGAGACATAATGGTATATGTTTGTTTTGTGGCGATCTAGGTATTACGAACAATGCAACTTTCATCCACCTTCTGGAGGAGGAAATGACCACGTAATTAGACGTTTTCCTTACTATTGTTAAGATTTTCTGTATCCAGTTGTAGCATTGTTTAAAATTTTGCATTAGCATAATAAAGAATCAGGCTTTAAAGAACAATGCCATTGTTAGTTTTCTAGGATACAATGTAAATTTTTTTATTTTTTAAGTAAAGAATTTGCTGCCTGAGCTGTACTCAAATTAAAATTAAGCCTAGATTAGATTTATATATGCATTGTAAATATAGAATATCATAACAGGAAGTTAGAAGAATTCAAAGTGGCTTTTTAAAATGTAGTTAAATTAAGAATCACATATTTACAATAGCTTTGCAATTATTAGCTTCCTTCTGGATTTTTTTAGTCATGATATGATGAGACCAGTCAACACATTTTTTTTCTTTAACACAGCATCAAATTCTAAACAATGAAACAAAACATCCCAGAATAAATATAGTCCCTCTGACCTTTACTCACCCTGGGAAGTTTTTGTTAATGATTTATATATCTTGAAGTTTGCTCCCCAGGACAGCTTAAAAGAGATGTCCAAAGGTACAAGTTGGTTAATCAGAAGGTAATAGTTCCACGTTATCCTGTATATGATCTGTTAGGTTTGAAGAAAATAGAGATGCTTGATCATATTTTGAAAGATGAGAAGCAAATATTCTTATGGAGAGGCATTTTTTTTATATTGAGGAAAATGAAACAGTATCTTGTAATCATCTTACAAATGTTTAAATATAAATATATTTTGTTTGAATTAATGTGGACTGATGGTTTAGAATACATTAACTCCTCATTCTACTTGTTAAGTAGGGTTTATTTAGAGCTATTTCTTGTTGTATCATTAACACTTGTATAATAATTAATTACTGAGTTATCTATTAACTAAAGTTTAGTATTCTCATTACATCATCCCAGATAAATTCATTGTAATCACAAGGAATAGCTTGGGGAAGGTGTGTTTACCAAGATGCCTGCTGGGTTGAACACCATGTTGTGAACAGTAATACCCATGACTCTCTGGTTATTACATAATCATTTTTATAGCTTCTGCATGGCTCATACCAGCCTTTTTATTGGAAGGTAGCAAGTAGAGAACTTGTAAAAATGGGAATATTGGAATCCCATATTTCATTTTAGCATGTTTGTCTCTAACCTAAGAATGAATTCACTTAGTAAGGCACAAGACTTGTTTGCTTTTTTTTTTTTTTTAATATAAAGACTCAGAGCAAAGAAACATAAATTCACTATTTCTAGATGATCAAGACTCAGGTTTTAGAAGATGGTCAAGTTTTCTGTTGTTCAAGTTTAAACTGGAAGGCATGCTATTTGATTCATTAGGCATGTTAGGGTAACTCACGAAGGCTAGTCGGGCAGATGATGTAAAAATACTTTTTATTTGGCATCTGTGTTCTGCCAGATTCATAGCCTCAAAGGCCAAGGGACCATTTCCAGCTCTTGGTTCCACTTTCTGACAAGTTCTGTCACTTCTTTCTATTCTCCAATGTGCAGAAACACCTCAAAGTGCTCATCACTGATCCCGAGGCAATATAAGTAGACAGGAATACAGCAGTAGGTCTCATTTGGTGCTGTGATGCCTCAAGGCACACACGAGTCTTTCACAGTAACTGGCATATGCTCTGAAGCTTGCTCGGTGCCCGGCACTGGCCTAAGTGCATGTTATGCACGCTGCCTTGCTAGTCTTATCTGCATCTCACTGCAGATAAGAAGTTAGAAAACTGAGCTTTAGAAAGGTTAAGCAGCTTGCCCAGGATTATACAGCAGTTAATTGAAGAGCTGGGATTTGAGCCAAAGCAGAAGCCATACTGCTAATCATCCCACTCTATTGGTGTAAACGTAGTTGGGTGCCAACCACCAATTCTGCTTGCCACCGCCTCTTCTAATTTGTTAAGGGTGGCAAGGTAGCCACATGACTGAAGACATAAGTATGAGTGGTCTGTCGGGGAAAGCTGCGGGGAATCGGAAAACTGCGTCTGTGGAGTGTTCTCGTTGCTTTGCAGGTATGCCTATTATTACAGTGGGATTGGGGCTGGAGTGCTAGTTGCCGCTTACATCCAGGTTTCCTTCTGGTGCCTGGCAGCTGGAAGACAGATACTCAAAATTAGGAAACAGTTTTTTCACGCTATTATGAGACAGGAGATCGGCTGGTTTGACGTGCATGATGTGGGAGAGCTTAACACCCGGCTCACGGAGTAAGTACCTGGTTTTACGTTTAAACAGACACGGTTCTTATTCTTATTTAAATGAAAAGAGATGTCATCAGATCTCTTCAGAGATATTTAGTGCATACCTCAGAAGTAATTATGAGACTGAATTTCTTCTGAGCAGCAACCATGTCTTATAGATCATTTGGTTCCTGTTACCCTGCTGGGGCATGAGGGGACTTGCATGACCAGCAATGAATGAGGGAGAACTGCCAGACTCAGCAAGTCCCCTGAGAGAGGCGCGGGAGAGCAACAATGTGATATTTTCTGAGGAAGTTTCTGAGCAAAATCCTAGATGTAAACTAATTGCCCCATACTCAGAACACAACAGCTAAATGGATTCAGTTCTATATTCACAATTCTCATGTTTATTTTTAACACTGTCTATTCTTTTAGTGATGTCTCCAAAATCAATGAAGGAATTGGTGACAAAATTGGAATGTTCTTTCAGTCAATAGCAACATTTTTCATCGGTTTTATAGTGGGATTTACACGTGGTTGGAAGCTAACCCTTGTGATTTTGGCCATCAGTCCTGTTCTTGGACTGTCAGCTGCTATCTGGGCAAAGGTGGGTAAAGCATGTTGTAAATCCAGACTTTATACTGTCTCCACCTTACTGCCGCCCCCAACGGTGGAAGACTGTTTTTATATCACACGATGGCCCAGATTCTATACTTAATACTTGGTTTTATTTTATTTTATTTTATTATTTATGTTTTTATTTAAATTCAAGTTAGTTAACATGTAGTGTAGTATTGGCTTCAGGAGTAGAATATAGTGACTCATCTCTTACACATAACACCCAGTACTCATCACAAGTGCCCTCCTTAATGCCCATCACCCATTTAGCCCATCTCCCACCCACCTCCCCTCCAACAACCCTCAGTTTGTTCTCTATAGTTAAGTCTCTTATGATTTGTCTCCCTCACTGTTTTTCTTTTTCCTTCCCTTCCTCTATGTTCATTTATTTTGTTTCTTAAATTCCATATATGAGTGAAATCATATATTTGTTTTTCTCTGACTGACTTATTTCACTTAGCATAATACACTGTAGCTCGATCCATGTCTTTACAAATGGTAAGATTTCATTCTTTTTGACGGTCAAGTAATATTCCAGTATGTATTATGTGTATGCATGTATTTTATATATATATATATTACACACAAACGCACCGGTTCTTCTTTATATATTCATCAGTAGATGGACATTTGGGTTCTTTATAATTAAGACTATTGTTGATAGTGCTGCTATAAACATTGGGGTGCATATGCCCCTTCAAATCAGTATTTTTGTACCCTTTGGATATATACCTAGTAGTGCAGTTGCTGGGTTGTAGGGTATTTCTATTTTTAACTTTTTGAGGAACCTCCATACTGCTTTCCAGAATCACCACACCAGTTTGCATTCCCACCAACAGTGCAAAAGGGTTCCCCTTTTTCCTCATCCTCGCCAACGTCTGTTGTTCCCTCAGTTGTTAATTTTAGCCATTCTGACTAGTGGTATCTCATGGTTTTGATTTGTATTTCCCTGATGATGAGTGATGCTGAGTGTTTTTTCATGTGTCTTTTAGCCATTTGTGTGTGTTCTTTGGAAGGATGCCTGTTCATGTCTTCTGCCCATCTCTTAACTGGATTTTTTATTTTTTGGTTGTTGATTTTCATGAGTTCTTTTAGATTCTGGATACTAGCCCTTTATCTAGTATGTCATTTGTACATGTCTTCTCCCATTCTGTTGGTTGCCTTTTAGTTCTGTTGATTGTTTCCTTCACTGCGCAGAAGCTTTTTATCTTGATGAAATCCCGGTACTTCATTTTTGCTTTTGTTTCCCCTGCCTCCGGAGACATGTCTAATAAGAAGTGCTGTGGCAGAGGTCAAAGAGGTTGCTGCCTGTGTTCTCCTCAAGGATTTTGATGGATTCCTGTCTCACATTTAGGTCTTTCATCCATTTTGAGTCTATTTTTGTGAATGGTGTAAGAAAATGGTCCAGTTTCATTCTTCTGCATGTGGCTGTCCAATTTTCCCAACATTATTTGTTGAAGAGACTGTCTTTTTTCCTTTGGATATTCTTTCTTGCTTTGTTGAGGATTACTTGACCATTGAGATGAGGGTCCTTTCTGGGTTCTCTGTTCTGTTCCATTGATTCATGTGTCAGTTTTTTGTGCCAGTACCATACTGTCTTGATGATTACAGCTTTGTAATACAGCTTGAAGTCTGGGATTACAATGCCTCCTGCTTTGCTTTTCTTTTTCAACATTCCTTTGGCTACTCAGGGTCTTTTCTGGTTCCATACAATTTTAGGATTGTTCTAGTTCTGTGAAAAATGCTGGTGGTATTTTGGTATTTTAATCAGGATTGTATTCAGTGTATAGATTGCTTTGGGTAGTATAGACATTATAACAATATTTGTTTTTCCAATCCATGAGCATGGAATGTTTTTCCATTTCTTTGTGTCTTCTTCAATTTCTTTCATAAGTGTTCTGTAGTTTTCAGCATACAGTTGTTTTACCTCTTTGGTTAGGTTTATTCCTAGGTATCTTATGGTTTTTTTGTGCAATTGTAAATGGGATTAATTCCTTGATTTCTCTTTCTACTATTTCACTATTTGTGTATAGACATGCAACAGATTTCTGTATGGTGATTTTATATCCTGCAACTTTGCTGAATTTGTGTATCAATTCTAGTAATTTTTTGGTGGAGTCTTTTGGGTTTTCTACATAGAGTGTCATGTCATCTGCAAATAGTGAAAGTTTGACTTCTTCCTTGCCAATTTGGATGCCTTTTATTTCTTTTTGCTGTCTGATTGCTAAGACTAGGACTTCCAGTACTGTGTTGAACAACAGTGGAGAGAGTGGATATCCCTGTCATGTTCCTAACCTTAGGGGAAAACTCTCAGTTTTTCCCCATTGAGGATGATATTACCTGTGGGTCTGTCATACTCAGCCTTTATGATGTCAAGGTATGTTCTTCTATCCCTACTTTTTATCAAGAGGGTTTTTATCAAGAAAGGATGCTGTATTTTGTTAAATGTGTTTTCTACATCTATTGAAAGGATCCTTACTTTCATTAATGTGGTGTGTCATATTGATTGATTTGTGGATAATGAACCATCCCGAAAGCCCAGGAATAAATCCCACTTGATTGTGGTGAATAATTCTTTCAGTGTACTGTTGAATTCGATTTGCTAATATCTTGTTGAGAATCCTCGTATCCATGTTCATCAGGGATATTGGTCTGTAATTCTTTTTAGTGGGATCTTTGATTTGGAATCAAGGTAATGCTGGCCTCATAGAATGAGTTTGGAAGTTTTCCTTCCATTTCTATTATTTTGGAACAGTTTCAGAAGGATGGGTATTAACTCTTCTTTAAATGTTTGGTGGAATTCCCCTGGGAAGCCCTCAGGCTCTGGCCTCTTGTTCGTTGGGAGACTTTTGATGACTGCTTCAGTTTCTTTGCTGGTTATGGGTCTGTTCAGGTTTTCTGTTTCTTCCTGTTTCAGTTTTGGTAGTTGATGTGTTTCTAGGAATTTTTCCATTTCTTCCAGATTGCCCAATTTGTTGGCATATAGATGCTTGTAATGTTCTGTTATGATTGTTTGTATTTCTGCAGTGTTGGTTGTGATCTCTCCTCTTTCATTTGTGATTTTATTTGCTTGTCCTTTCTCTTTTCTTTTTGATAGTCTAACTAGGGGTTTATCAATTTTGTTAATTCTTTCAAAGAACCAACTCCTCATTTCATTGATCTGTTCTTTTTTTTTTTTTTTTTTTTAATTTCTGTATCATTTGTTTCTGCTCTAATCTTTGTTATAGCATTTTTAAATTTTGGCCTGACTAGTTTTTAGGTCTTTTATATCTGCAGTCAGGGTTTCTCTGGTGTCTTCTTTGCTTCTTTCAAGTCCGGCTAGTATTCTTACAACTGTTGTTCTAAATTCTTGTTCAGATATATTGCTTATATCTGTTTTGAGAAAAATCTCTGACTCTGATTTCTTCTTGATCTTTCTTTTGGGGAGAATTTTTCCATCTTGTCATTTTGTAGATTTCCTGTTCCTGAGAGTAATGCTATATTAAGAAGGGGTCGCACGCTGTCCAGATCCTGGTGCTTCAGGAGGTGTTTGTGGTATATGCTGTGTATGCTCTGCTCGTGTGTTTTGGCTGCACTTTCCCATAGGTCAGTCCTCTGCAGAGTTCCTCCTTGCTCACAGTGGGGGCTGTTTGGACCTTTAGCTAGGTTTTGGTTTATTTGTTAAAATAAGCTACTCAGGTAAATGTCCAGGAAAACTGCAGCAAAGCCCCATCCTCAGCTGGTCAGGTCTGTGAGGTCCTCCCTGAGGATGTGGTCCAAATTGTCCTGAAGCTGTAGGAGCACCTCAATACTTGGTTTTAAATCATTGGTTCAAAATCAGTGGGAATAAATGGCTGTAACCTTACTAAGTCCTACCTCTGCCAGGACTCCATGCTCTCCTGGGCCGTGTAGTTATTTGAGAAAGGGATGAGCTAGAAAGAAGTAGCTCTCACATCTCATCCACTGACTTCATTTAAGGGTATACTCAACTCTTTGTTTAAAAAAAGATTTTATTTATTTACTTGAGAGAGAGAGCCCAAGTGAGAGAGAGAACAAGCAGGGGAGGGGGGCAGAAGGAGAGGGAGAAGCAGGTTCCTCACTGAGCAGGGAAAGAGAGAGAACAAGCAGGGGGAGGGGGCAGAAGGAGAGGGAGAAGCAGGTTCCCCACTGAGCAGGGAGTCCCACACAGGGCTTAATTCCAGGATGCTGGGATCATGACCTGAGCCAAAAGCAGACGTTTAACTGACTGAGCCACTCAGGGGCCCCAAGGCATGCTCAGCTCTTCAAGAGCTGTGTACTTTGTAGACAATTCTATATTCACAGAGATTCAAGTTCACTGAATAACACATATGTCCCATTCAGCTAACATTATTGATTTTAATGTTTTTTAGGTTTTGTTTAATTTGTATATTGATTTAGCAGTTGTGCCAGTGTTATAAATGGTGCTCTAATGTTTTATATATTTAAATCCATTGGTATGAAAATAGTTTTCAGAAAATAGACACTGTCTAGCCCCGATGCATGTAAATCCAAGCCTGCAGTTTTTTCTCCCAATCATGAAGGCAAAACAGTATTAATGGCCCTTCCTGCCTCTGCACACAGGCCTCTGATGATCTTGTAAAACTTATTTTCCCTTTCAAGGTTGGGTGTGGTGTTCATTTTAAACTGATTCGATGTAAGAATGCGTGGTGGTAGAGATTGGGTCAGTTTGTAATTTCTCTTGGGTTCACCACAACTTAGAGAAAGCACTACAAATTCATTTGGCAAAAGCATAAAAGGTACTGGGGGGCCAACCAAAGTCAAGCCTAACACAAAATAAATCAGATGGTGAATATTAAGAAGTTTTAAAATATTACCCTGTAAGATAGATATTATTTTGATATTACAAACAATAACTACCATTTACTGAGCATCTACTATATCAGGAAAGTACATATTATCCTTCTGAAGTGTAGGTATTACCTTATTTAGCACAGGAAGAAATTGAGGTTCTGAGGACTCTGTTAATTTGTTGCTGAGAGAAAGAGTGTGTAAATGATATTCTTGGTGGTTAAAATGCATTTCTCTATTAGTCAGCTGAAATACTTGGCAAAAATCGTGTGTGTTAATTGATTTTTCTGTTTACGAGAACATCAGGCAAGTCAGGTGGCAAACTCTTCATGTCAGTATTTATTGAAGAACTGTTTAATATGTATTGATGTCTGTTCTAGTTAAGTTAGGAAAACAGACCGAAAGTTAATCTTTTAATAACTATGCATTGCTTCAAATACTATTTATTTAATAAATGAAGCTGCAGGCTTATTGCTGGAGACCCAAGTTTTAATCCTCACTCTGCCTTAAAGTTTTGGTATGATTTCAAACTAATTTCATAAGTTCTCTGGTTAGCAGCCTTGTTAAAAAAGGAAGTGGGGTCCAGCCTGGGAAGCTTCTTTGTCCCTGTGAGCCCAAGGCTCTTCTCTGTAACAGGGGCAAGAAGAAAGAACAGGAAGCGACCCTGTCACAGCAAGCGTCCTTGTCCAGTAAGCAGCTTTAGACCAGTATGCTGGTGACTGTCATCTTGCACCTAGAGGCACTGGGGCAGCTAGAGGGCACAGGCAGGGAAAACCACCACATGCTGCCTCCCCTGAGAGACAGCTGGTAGTCTGACCTTGTAGAATCCACTTTCACTCACTCGCGTGGCAGAAAGAGAGGCCATCAGGAGTACTGGCAGCTCTAGATAAACCATTCTAGCCAAAATAATGCACAGGGAATAGAAAATGAATAGGAAACTGCCACTGGAACCACAGCTCACAAAAGTAGGCCAGGGATTTCAGGCTAAGCCCACACAAAGTAACGACTTGCTAAAATTAAATAGGACCCATTCTCCTAGCATACCAGACAAAATGTCCAAGGTACAATAAAAAGTCACTTACCATACCAAGAACCAAGAAAATCACACCCTGAATGAGAAACAAAACAAAACAAAACAAAACAAAAAAACAATGAACTGTGACACTAACACTGAGATAAATCAAATGTTAGAATTATTGAACATGGATTTTGAAACAGCCACCATAAAAATGCTTCATTAATCAATTACAAATTCTCTCGAAATAAAAGGAAAAAATAGGTAATCTCAGCAATGAAGTCAAAGGTCTAAAAACAGGATGAAATGAAAGGAGAAAACGGAAGGATACAACAGCGAAACTCGGGGTCATGGTGGCTGGGCTCAGCCTCCCTGAGTGGAGGTGACAGAAGAGAATCTGCACCCAGGGAGAGAACAAGGGGAATTCACTTAACTCTGAAATGGAGAGAAAATGGAAAGAGCTTCAGGGAGCGGTGGAGCAATAACAGAAATGCCAACATTCGTCACCACTGGAGTCTCAAAGGAAGAGGAGAAAGAGAGGAGGGTGGAAGGCATATTGGAACAAACCCTAAATTAAAACAGATCTACACCTTCAGTCCAAGAAGATAATATGCCAAAGGGGCACATTTGGGGTGACAAATTCTACTTCCTTTTAGTTGCTTTGAGGTGTCAGGAAGGTCTAGTGCGTAAATGGGTTATTGCTTGGGTAGCAAAGAAGACAGGTACGTGCAGCACCGTGTCTGCACACAGAACATGGTTAATAGATGTTCACTTGCCTTCACCCACCCATTCTTGTTACTGGACAAGGGTCTGTTGCCTGCTGTGCTGCACGCCAAACGCTGACAACGCTTTTGTGGCAGAGAGAAAGGGTTTTATTACAGAACGCCAAACAAGGAGGTGCGAGAAAATTTCTCAAATCTGCCTCCCTGAAGAGTTGCCATGGGGTATATTTAAGGACAAGGGGTTAAGATGTCTCAGGGTATGTAGGTTGAATGGAATGAGCTGATTGGATCTAGGGGAAAAGGCAAGTGTCCTCCTTTCCAAGCTTGTGCGTTCAGAAATCATGCCTTCTCATGGGACACATGTTCATTAAATGTCAGCATAAGAAGGACGGGGGTGGAGGTGGGAGGAGTGTGGGGTGCGTCATCAAAGAGGTTCCTTTTTTTTCCACTCTTGATCCCTTTTGCGCCCCCGATTTGCTCTTATCTCAGCTAGTCTTACCAGTGGTCTGTCAACTTCTGCAAAACAGGCTCCTAAGTCAATCAGGGTAACCACAGTTTCCTCACACTAGAGCAGTCTCGCATTTGTTAACAGCATCAGTTTCATTATTAAATCTCTCACAGCTCCTTTTACATTCACACGCAGCAAAAGAAGAAGTGCACTGTTAAAATCAAAACAACTTTGAGCTTTTTACTGATACTACTTGTAGAAATGAGTCCGCAAATGCTTCTAAATTACTTATTGAAAGAGTGTAATACTGTTTAATTAGAACTTTATTATTAATCACTTGCATGTACCCTTCAGTGGCTGACTACATACCCATTCCAGGTACAAATAGTAACATAGTCCTTTGCCTGTGCTAGTTGATCCCATTTTCACAATAGGGCCCTCCAGGAGCCCAGGTCATGTGTCAGTGCCTGGTTGCAGATAGAGAGAAGTTCACTCTCCTTCCTGTTTGTTAATTCAGGCTTTTCAGCCATATGGACTTAGCCTTGAATCTTAGATGTTTCACTTATTAGCAAATTACTTTAACTTTTTCACCCCTTCATTTCCTCATATGTAAAGTGGGGAAAATAATACCTACCTCACTGTGCAATTGAGAAGAGTAAATGAGATCCTGTGTATATAATCCACCCAGTACTGTTCCACAGAATAAATGCCCAGGAACCAATCAGAAGGATCAAAGAGCATGCATAAAATAAAGACCTCCCTGGTGGCTGAGTATACAGTTTTGCTCATGAGCACCAGCAAAGGGGAGCACTCTCCTTCCCCTGGCCCCGGGGAAACCTTCTTGAAATCCATGCACCACATGGTGCTTGGTCCTCTGCATTTTTCTGGTCTCCCACCTTGACACTTCTGATCCAGAGCACAATTAGCAATTGCTCTATTCAGCTCATCACCGTATTTCCGTGATGTGATTAATGCCTTTTTTTCTTATTTTGTTTATGATTATAGTATATACCGCCTTTTCTGAAATTTAAGATCTCCCCAAAGTCCTAGTTTTATT
Organism: Ursus arctos; assembly: GCF_023065955.2. Taxonomy (NCBI): domain Eukaryota; kingdom Metazoa; phylum Chordata; class Mammalia; order Carnivora; family Ursidae; genus Ursus; species Ursus arctos. Next base: position 29,335,456 of record NW_026622985.1, on the reverse strand, counting down.
TATTTAGATGAGGATCCATGAGGTAGTTGGTGAGAAAATAAAAATTTTAACTTATTGTATACCATCTCAGTCCAACAAAGAAGCACGTTAACAGCGTGAATATATGTACTTAAAAACAGAACATCACGACCAAAGACGAATGAAAGGCAGACTTCATTCTATATGTACGTTAGCATACATGGATCATTGGTGTATATATTTTTATTTTTCAAAAGATAAAACTAACTTTTTAAAAAATTTTAAATGATCTGAAATTGCATTTTTAAACAGATACTATCTTCATTTACTGATAAAGAACTCTTGGCATATGCAAAAGCTGGAGCAGTAGCTGAAGAGGTCTTAGCAGCAATCAGAACTGTGATTGCCTTTGGAGGACAAAAGAAAGAACTTGAAAGGTTTGAGTTTTTTATTTTATGTTGCTAGTAATTTTAAATTCTGTTTCATCTTATATGGCCTTCAAATTGACAGTGTTGAATATAAGGGTGTGTGTGTGTGTGTGTGCGCGCGTGTGTATTTTTTTAAATAGCTTCCTGGATATACTACAGCATAGCTAATTTTCTTGAAAAGTTGTGTTTTAGTTGTACTCTTCTTACATCTGCTAATTCAAAACATTTTCTAGAATCTCCTAGGTGGGAAGTGACAATAAAAAAGTTTCTTAAGGCTGAAACATTTTTTATATCTGATGATAATTTTTCCCCATTAAGTTAATTCTTTGTTCTCTAAGACTAAATGAGTATTTTGGATAAGATCTAGGGATACGTTTTAATCTGTGGTTTGTTTCCCCTCTTGTCCAGGTTCGTCATCAGTTGGGTTATGCTCCATGATTTGGAAGATAAAAATATAACTAAAAAGCACATTTGTACAGAATTTCAAAATCTTTATTATGTGTCGTTTAGTATTTTTTACAACTGTCCCCTTTTAGTAGATTTCTGAGAGCATAGATGGTAAATTTATTGCAATGTATAATAGTCATCAGATCCATAGATTTCTAAGCAGTGACAGACTTTATTGAATATGTGTTATAATCTGATATTATAGTATTTTAATGTTAGGAATATATGTGTATTTGGATTTTAGGAAATACTAAACTATATTGTTTGGAACATTATACGTTGTTGGTAGAGCCATAAGGAAAACAAGGAAATTTGGATGAGTCAGAATGATAGTTACAGGGGAGATGAGACGTGGGTAATAAGAGTGAGACACATAGCGGGGGGCTTCTGTGGTTGTGGCAGTATTCTGTTTCTTGACCTCAGTTGTGCTGACATGGGTGTTCGCTGCATAATTATTTTTTATACTGTACCTGTGCGTTTTTAGTATACTTTTGTTCATCTGATATATTTCATACCCACAAAGATGTCCTCTGAGAAAATTTGTGATGGCTGAGCACCATAGTTCAAAGGAGAGTAATAACTATGTTCTCTCTCAATTTTTTTGCTTTTGCCTTAAAATATGTCTAATGAAATGGGAAGTCTTGCTTAATGAACAGGCAAACATCCAATCAAATACAGCCCTTCCTTTTTGGAAGTTAAATTCTTTCAAGGGGAGGAGAAAGGTAAAGACAACCACAAATAACAAGCTATCTGATATACCAGTTGGGTAAATATTATTTGGGGATATAAAATATTCTTTTAGAGTCATAGGGGGGTACTATTTAGAGAGATGATTCAGAAAAGTCTTCTCTGAATTGTTAATGTTTAAGCAAACAGAGAATGAAGTTTTGAACTCAGATTCTTTTCTGGTTTTTCTCAGTGGAAAGGTGGACCAGAGAAAGAATACGTCCACCAACACAGGGAGACAAACTCTTCTGCTTCTGCCTAGTTTCTGAGCTGGGGGAAAGCATCTCCTTAAAGAAACCAAAATCTCAGGCCTCACCCTCTGGTGCACTTAGGGCCTGAATTTATAAAACTCTGTGAGTGAGGGAGTGCTCTCTCCCCCAAACTGAGGATTTCAGATTAAAAGTGAATCCTCGTTCAGTGCAACCGTTAGGGTGCCCAGTAGAAGAAATGAAAAATTGCTGAAAATTAATTAACTAAGCATCCAAATTAAGAACTTAGAAAAAGAGCCACAGAGTACAAAAAGTATAAGGAGGGAATAATAAACAGCAAAAATTAACTGAATAGAAAATCAGTGTAAGAAAGCGGAGGCTTGACAAATCCATAAACTCATTCTTCAAAAAGACAAATAACCAAGTATTTTACAAATTTAATCAGGAATTAAACAAAGAATAAATAAGGAAGAATTGCTACAGACAAAAAAAAACCCTTTATTTTTTAAAAGTACAGCTTTATAACAGAATTTAAAACTCAAACGAAATAGACAATATTCTAGAAAAATATAGGCTAAAACTTTCACTTAGGAGGAAGAAAACTTGAGTAGACCTCCAATCATCAAAGGAATTGAATCCAAAGTTAAAAAATCTCCTTCTGCCCTTATATACACAGCAAAACCCACAGAGTCCAGATAATTTTACAGACAAGTTCTCCCAAAACTTCAAGAAAGAGATAACCCTATCTTATAGAAATTGTTTCAGAGAATGAGAAAAAAATGCATAGAAAGTTGTGAATTCACCTTATAAGGACAGTGTAACTTTGAAGCCACAATCAGGCAGATATGTGAGAAAGGAAAATTATAAAGCATTTTCACCTAAAACATAGATGCAGAGGGTCTACATAAATTATCAGCTAAACAAATTCATGTGAAGAATACCATCAGATTAAAAAAAAATCTTGAACTTATTAGTTTTATCCCATCAGTGCAAAGATGGTTTAACATTAGGAAATCTATTAATATAATTAAGCATATTAACAGATTGAAAGGAAGAAATGTTTTGTATTGATGGATGGGGGAAAAGCATTAATTACATATGATTTATGACAAAAATTCAAAACTAAGAGTAAGAATTAGTTTTCTTAATATAGAGTATATAGAGATACATAAAGAAACATAATACTTAATGGTGCAATGTGCAAAGCATTCCTTAAAATAATGAATGAAACAGGTGTATCTGCTAGCATTATTTCTATTTAGTGTTGAACTGGTACTGGATAATAACACCAATGAAATAAATAAGAGTAAGAAAAATAAAAATAAAATGAAAAAGAAAAGCTAGAAGAGTTGGAAAACAAGAAGCAAAATTGTCATTATTCACAGATGATATGATCATATGCACGGAAGTTCCAGTAGACTGAAGACTAACAATGCTCAGTGAGATCTCTGGGCATCTGATCACAATTCAGAGAAGAATCCCGTGAAACCAGCAATGAATGATTAGAAAATAAATAAAATTTCATTAATTCTAAGATGTACATTTTTCTCTCACAGTTCTGAAATTAAGATAAATCCTATAATCGGTGCCATCTTAGTATTATTGTGGATCTGGACTGAAGTCGATTCTTACAGGCAGGATTTGTGTTTGCTTCTACCATTCACTGGGGATGATATTAACCTGAGACCACCTTACCTGAAATTCTTTGTGTAGGAGTTTTTGAACCACACAGTGGTGTGAATTTATATTTCAGATCTGCATGAGTATTGTCTGTGGTTCAGATTCTCAGGGAGTTGTTTTTTCGTCCCTTTACTTGATGCCAGGGTTGAGACGCACGAGTTCCCCTGCTGTCACTCTCCCTGGGGTGTGTGCTTATTATCCTGAGGCTGTAGTCCTTTGGGTCCCAGCTGTATATGGAGTGTCCTACCAAACTCCTTAATGCTACATAAAATAACAGAATAACACTAACTTCTCCCAATTAATAACATCCTAAATTTGATGACTGATAATTTTTTAAAAAGGGATTATTATTAGCAATACAAATTATAATTCTGTATGGGATATAACATTAGTAAGGAGGGAAAAGACATTGTGGGAGTTAAGGCCAGTCTTCAGAACTTAGATAAATCGATCATTTTAGTTCAGTAAAAGTTTAAAGGAATTGAGTTTTATATTTTTTTCCTAAAGAAGATGGGGATCAGGGGCGCCCGGGTGGCTCAGTCCTTAAGCGTCTGCCTTCGGCTCAGGGCGTGATCCCAGGGTTCTGGGATCGAGCCCCACATCGGGCTCCCTGCTCGGCTGGGAGCCTGCTTCTTCCTCTCCCACTCCCCCTGCTTGTGTTCCCTCTCTCGCTGGCTGTCTCTCTGTCAAATGAATAAATAAAATCTTAAAAAAAGATGGGGATCAAATTTTTATTATGAGAATAAGCAAATGGGCACACACAACTATATTCAGAGGTTCATTTTATGTGTGACATCATTTTTTCAAAAGATATTTGTTATTGGGATGTGTCTTTGAAAAGATATTCTCTCCTAGCGAACTGAAAATTAGTTTTGCCTTTAAATCAAGAGTAGACTCAGGACTACAACATGCTGGTCTTGTTTTCTTTCCACACGTGCTGTGCTACACTCTGGGTTTTCAATAGTTAATTGGAAATAGAAGAACTTTTCCCTTTTAGGGTCCTTAGTCCAAAGAATAAAGTGGAGATAAAGGGAAGGGAGGAAAGTAGGAAGATAAGAAAGAAATTACTGAAGAAATTAATGAAATTTCAGCTTTTAAAACGTGCTATGAAAGAAACAAGTAGTGTGCTGATGAAGGTGAGGAGGGAAGTTTTACTTTAACCATGGCAGTCAGGGGAGCCCTCTTTGAGAAAGTTTCATCTAGGCTGAGACTTGAAGGATGATGAAAAGCCTACACTGGTGGGGGGAGGGATAGAAGAGTCTTCCAGATTTCCTGAGGTGGCAAACTTTGGTATGTTCTAGAAATTACTGTAAGGCTTGTATGCCTGGAGCTCTGTTGAGTGAGGGGAGATGGAGACGAAAGGGTGTTGAAGATGGTGGAGCTATGGAGGAGTTAGGATTTGACTCCAAGGGCACAGAAAAGCAGTTGAGGGTCTTAAACAAAGGAATGAGTACCCACATTATGTTTTAAGATGATTTCTCTGTCTATAATGGGTTTGATACATGGAGGAGAGCAGTTAAAGATTGGAGGCAGGGAGACTGGTAGAAAGGCTGTTGTTGTAAGTCCCGGGTGAAAGGTTTATGGTGCCCTGATGTGGACTGCAGGCAGGAGAGGGGAGACAGTACCTAGATTTCAAATGTAATTTGGAAGTAGGGTTGCTAAAACTATTCTTAGGCCAAATATAATCCTTCAGTTTTCTTTTTAGTTCTTTCCCTTCCTTTCTCTGCTTTTGCTTGGACAAGTAATTAAGATCTTAGTCGGACTTTCTCTTCCAATTAACAGATGCAGGAGGAAGCTGGCTCTCTTAGAATGGAAATTTAACCAGAATTTAGAATGAATTCAGTTCCGTAGTATAAGAATAGTTTTATTCTCCTTAGTTTTAAAATGATATTTTTCTCTCTTGCGTATGTCTTACTGCTTAGTATTGATTTCTCTGCTTAACTAAAATTGTTTCTTGCTCTTGTAAGTGGTTGGTTGTGTCACTGATAAATATTTTCATAATATTTAAAAAGAATTTTTTTAAACATCAGTGTTTTTGTTATGTATCTTTAATCCATTTTAGGAACTGTGACTTTAATTACCAATCTTATACTAATGCTTTTAATGAGTAGGTGATTTTAATATGTGGTTTTGTAGTGTGGTATTTTTATCAAAACATAAATCAAAAAGCCTTTGTAAAAGTAGTATTGTTGATGTCTCCTTCCTCCTTATGCTTTTCCTTTTTTCATTTATCTTTTCTTGTATCTAAATGATTTTCTTCCTTGTTGCTTCTTCCTCTGAAAATGTTTCCTCTGGCAGCATGGTACAACAACATATTAGTGAAGTGAGTTCTGCATTAATCTCGGTAAGCAAGAACTGACGTAAAGAAAGTAACAGTAAAGGTGTGAGTCATATGCATTAAAGTTCCTTATTTGTAATTATGTATTGTTGATGCCTAGTAATACCTTTTGTCTCAGGTCAACTAAAAAAGTGAGAAATAGATCAACCATTGAAACACATTACTCAAAAATAATTTTTTTGCTCTAGTATTGTAACTGACAAGTTAGGGATACATATTTTTGCAGAGAGAAACTCTAATAGTGTGTTACTATTGTATCACTCTAAAGTTCTGTTTAAATTTGGTCTTTGGTGGGTATAGTAGTCATGCGAGTTTTATTTGGCAGGCTTTCAACTGGTAAAGTAGCTAGTTAAAAAAAGTCATGAAGGCAAGCAATCCCCATGCTTTTAACTGAGCAGAACTTGAACTCTGCTGTACATTCCAACTAAGGGAGTGAATCCTCCAGAGAAAATTAATATAATACTATATATTTGTATAGTCATGCTTTTATGGATCAAGGACCTCAAAGTATTAATTTTATGTGGAAGTAAGTTCTTTCTATGCTTATGAACTTTTTCTTTCTGCAAGACAATGTTCTAAGTTCCCAGGGAGACGTGATTAAGAGGATAAAGACAGGTTTAAGACTCAATTATAATCTGTCCTATTTCTCTAATAATTTTACCTTAATTCTATATTTACAAAGATTCTTCTTAAGAGACATGGAACTAAGCTAATGGGGCCTGCATTAAGAAAAAAGAAAAAGAAAAAGGATCTTCCTTAATGTTTCCTTAAACATTTCAGCTATTTGAAGTCTTTACTTGTGTTGAGCACTTTCTAGCCTTATATTTGCTTTTTATTATTAAACTTAAAAGGCATGCAGATTTTGAAGGGAAAACATAAATGTTTCCATAGCTTCTCTTTTGTCTTGCCTATGAAACAGTGCAAGTTCTAGAAGTTTACTAAACACTATTTCATGTGTTTCACTATTGCTAAGGCCAGAGAAGAAGCTTTAGAATACTTTCCCCCAGACAATTTAATCTCTGTGGAAGTAAGCCTCAGTTTACTCTTCTACAAGAAGGGATTAAAATAGTGCTAACACCATAGGGTCAATGTATGAACAAATGGAGAAAATAGACATTAAGCACCTACCACAGGTTTGGGCACATTCTAAGTACTTAACAACCATCATGCTATCTCAGCTTTTTTCATATGATTTATGAGTATATGTGATAGTTTTTGTTACTTCTCCCAGGTATAACAAAAATTTAGAAGAAGCTAAAAGAATTGGGATAAAGAAAGCTATCACGGCCAACATTTCTATTGGTGCTGCTTTCCTGTTGATCTATGCATCATATGCTCTGGCATTCTGGTATGGGACCTCCTTGGTCCTCTCCAATGAATATTCTATTGGACAAGTACTCACTGTAAGTGATGTTATTTTAAGAAATGAGTCTCGTAAAAATTCCAGTGAAGTTGAGTGATGTTGGCTTGAGTGATGTTGGAGAATAGGTATTGAAGAACTGTTGAATAATACCAAGAGCCATGTGCTACTAGATTAAAAAGTGGAAAGAAAATTAGATATGTTGAGTGTCTTTTTTGCAGACCTCTTGCACAGTTTGTCTTATAGGCTAAATAATATTAACATCACTAATATCTATAGCGTGAAATCTCATTTCTTGAGGTTATTTCTTTGTGGCAGTCTCAATGCTAAGCATTTTTTATTTTCTGATTGACTATTCACAACTATTGATAAATGGCAAAATACACTGTTTAACTGTTTTTCAAATTCTTTGAATGACAGTCATTCAATGCAAAGTTATGGAAGTATTAATTGTTACTCTTCCTTAAAGAATATTCTGTTTGGAGGTTCTCTGCCTTATAGAACTTTGTACAAGCACAGAAAGCTTGCCATTTGATGCTATCCTCTTTTATTTAAAAATGGTGAAATCGTTCATAAACCAAACCCAATCTGTATCGTGATCTAATAAAGTACATACTATTAGAAGAGTCACTGAGTTCCTTTTTCATAGGCTAAGCACAAGTGTATTGTCGGTAACACACTGTATTTCTTGAGTCCCTTAAAACAGTTTCCTTTCTCAAGAACCAGATTTGTAATGTGGATATAATAATTGTGTCATCCAAAATGTGCAAGGCTATTTAGTTAAGAATGGCTTTTACCCAAAAGCTTTTATTAGGATAGTAATGCTATTGGTGAACCTAGATTGTAATAAGACATGTGTTCTACTTAATTGTGATGTAGATATGCAGTTTAAAATCTTGTATTCACTGATCCCAGAACTGCCTCACAAACTGTAATAAGCATGCAGAATCTGAGTAAGAGCGTGGGGTTTGAAATCAGGATGACTTGGCTCCAATTCCAGCTACTTATTTACTGCATGATTTGGGGTGGCCACGTAGACTTTTCAAGTTTCTGCTACCTCTTTTACCAAACGGAAATGGCAGGAATACTTTGCCATAACTTATAGTGTAGTTCTAAGTTCTAACTGAGAAAATGAATACAGAATCACTTAGCAAAATTTCTTCTGTGTAAATTACTGGGTAATTCCTGTGTGATTTAGAAAGAAATGAATAATAATATTAGTTCTCTGTAACCCTGAAGAAAAACAACTTCATTTGGGCAAAATGAAAAAAAAAAAAACCAAAAATACACCAAAACCCAAAAAACCTGTTTATCAGACCTCAAAGAGAACACAGTCTGGTAGAAGAAAAGAAGACAACCGGATCAAGAATAATGCCCTAGATGTGCGCTTTATCATTTACAAAATATTTTTGTATGCACTGTTTCACTTGATACACTCTAAGGTTGCCAGGTCAGGAAAACAGACTCCTGCCTAGTTTGGCAAATGAAGAAATCGAAGCCTGGAGAGTCTAGGAGAATTGGCTGAAGACATATAGCCAGTTAGGGCTTATCCACAATTTGGACCTTGGTCTCCTGACACTCCTTTTGATGTTTGTTTCCCCTATGCCCTGCTGACAATCTAAACCAAAGTAATTAGCCATTAAATAAATATATATTCTATTATATTCTGGTCCGGTGGAACTTGTACCATTGTTTCACTGAGCAAGTAGACTAATTCTGTATTGTAAATCAAAAAGGATTTAAACTTTTAAAATGTTTTTGACACGCAGGACTCATAAGCTGGCTTGCCAGTTTAAAAGTTAATTAGCAAAGCTAATAATAATAATAAAATTTAATTAGCTTTGTTAGAAGAAAGATGTATGAAAAAATTGTAATAAACACTAAGTAACTTGATGATTTTCCTTCACATCCGTCAGGTCTTCTTTTCTGTATTAATTGGGGCTTTTAGTATCGGACAGGCATCTCCAAGCATTGAAGCATTTGCAAACGCAAGAGGAGCAGCTTATGAAATCTTCAAGATAATTGATAACGTAAGTCTGGGCTAGCCATTTATCCGTCTACAAGTTTTTCTAATTAAAAGTTACTTTCTTTATCGCTTTATCCAACTCACCACAAGTGTTACTAAAAATAGCTATTGTAACCTAGTCATCTTCTGAAAATTTTATTCTGTTTAGAAACCAAGCATTGACAGCTATTCGAAGAACGGACATAAACCAGATAATATTAAGGGAAATTTGGAATTCAAAAATGTTCACTTCAGTTACCCGTCGCGAAAAGAAGTTAAGGTACAATGATACATGATTAATCAGTGATTCAACCATGTATTGGATGAAGTTTCTGATACTTTAGTGATTTAAAAATTGCCTGAAGGGCAATTTATATTTATGTATATTTATATTTGTATATTTATAAATGTATATTTAAACCTAGTTTTGACTGGAACTGTCAGTTTGTAGTCCCAGGGTCTGTGTATCGCCCTTACATTTATTTCTCATTTGTTCTGTTAGATCTTGAAGGGCCTCAGCCTGAAGGTTGAGAGCGGGCAGACGGTGGCGCTGGTCGGGAATAGCGGCTGCGGGAAGAGCACGACGGTGCAGCTGTTGCAGAGGCTCTATGACCCCACGGACGGCATGGTGAGGTGGTTCTTGCTGAATGCGATGCTGCAGCGATCAGCAGTTACCCTGGCCCGTCTCACATTCCAAATCTGCAATGCACGGAAATCACGCTTCCTTTTTATTTCAGGTCTGTATTGATGGACAGGACATTAGGACCATAAACGTAAGGCACCTTCGGGAAATTACTGGCGTGGTGAGTCAGGAACCTGTGTTGTTTGCCACCACCATAGCTGAAAACATTCGCTATGGCCGCGAAAATGTCACCATGGAAGAGATCGAGAAAGCCGTCAAGGAAGCCAACGCCTATGACTTTATCATGAAACTCCCTAACGTAAGTCCCTCTCCATCTTTGCCGTGCTAGAGGTTCAAAGACCAGAATGCTGGCCTAATGCAGGAGAAGTTAGGAATCTACTGTACACAAGAGGAAATTCCTAAGAAGAGAAATCAAGATGACTTCAGATTTTAAAGCTCTAGCACCATCAGCTCGTACTAGGCATATTTGTAAAAATTGGGGTTGGTTATTGCTGAGTTTTAAGGAACTGGATCCTTTGTGGGTTGTTTATGGGATTACTTCCCATCTTAAAATGTAGGTGACATAGTTTGTTCTTTTGCTAACCGCCCCTCCCCCTTTATTTTCTATGTTGCAGAAATTTGACACCCTGGTTGGAGAGAGGGGCGCCCAGCTGAGCGGCGGACAGAAGCAAAGAATCGCCATTGCTCGGGCCCTGGTTCGCAACCCCAAGATCCTCCTGCTGGACGAGGCCACGTCAGCCCTGGACACTGAAAGTGAAGCAGTAGTTCAGGTGGCCCTGGATAAGGTCTGTGAACCTCAATTTACACCAACCTAATTTGTAAGCATAAGGATATCCCACTGTTAATTCTTCTCAAAAATTATTTTTTAAAAAGGACATTTCTGATGATTCCTAAAGTGACCCTGTCAAGTATCAAAATCACATCTCCAGTCCTCTTTGGATGTGTTCATTTAATTTCTATTTATTTCTGTTCTTTTTAAGTAGAAATGAATAAACTTTCACTGAAAGATACTTGCAAAACTTTAAAATTAAATGAGAAAGAGAGATACAAATGAAAATTGGTCTTTGTTGTGATCTTGAAAACTTGGCTGTAGAGATAACCCTGTTTAGGTTTCTGTTTTTGCTATTGTCAACAAGAGGAAAATATAATGAAGGTTCACATTTAATTTCCAAAACATTAAATACCTATGAGAAATGGGAAACCTCTTGTCCTCAGGAAAGGGGCAGAGAACTGATGATCTTGGAAACTTACCTGGGCTGTGAAATGTCCTTGAAGTCAACAGAGTTTGACCTTCCTGCAATCCTTGAGTTCACATGACTCATTCACCAAATCAGATTTGAGTACTTACACTGAGCTAGGCGCTGTTTGCTTGGTCTCTGGTATGTATTGGTAACCAGCCTAGCTCTGTGAGGACAGGGAATATGAAGACCTCTTTTTTAGTTTTTATTTAAATTCCAGTTCATTAACAAACAGTATAATATTAGTTTCAGGTGTACAATATAGTGATTCAACACTTTCATACATCACCTGGTGTTCATCACAACAAGTGTGCTCCTTAATACACATCACCTGTTTCACCCATCCTCCCACCCACCTCCCCTCTGGTAACCATCAGTTAGTTCTCTAGTTAACAATCTGTTTCTTGGTTTGCTTCCCTCTTTGTTTTCCCTCTGCTTATTTGTTTTGTTTCTTAAATTCCACATATGAGTGAAATACAGTATTTGTCTTTCTCTGACTGACTTATTTCACTTAGCATAATACACTCTAGCTCCATCCACGTCATTGCAAATGGCAAGATTTCATTCTTTTTATGGCTGAGTAATATTCTTTTGTATACCTGTACCACCTCTTCTCTATCCATTCATCAGTTGATGGACACTTGGGCTGTTTCCATAGTTTGGCTATCGTTGATAATGCTGCTATAAACACTGGGGGGCATGTATCCCTTTGAATTAATATTTTTGTATCCTTTGGGTCAATACCTAGTAGTGCAGTGGCTGGGTCATAGTGTAGTTCCATTTTTAACTTTTTGAGGAAGTTCCATACTGTCTTCCACAGTGACTGCACCAGTTTGCATTCCCACCAGCAGTGCACAAGTGTTCCTTTTTCTCCACATCCTCACCAACACCTGTCCTTTCTTGTGTTGTTGATTTTAGCCATTCTGACAGGTGTGAGGTGATATCACACTGTAGTTTTGTAATTCCCTGATGATGAGTGATGTTGAGCAGCTTTTCATGTGTCTACTGGTCATCTGTATGTCTTCTTTGGAAAAATGTCTATTCGTATCTTCTGCCCATTTTTTATTGGATTATTCATTTTCTGAGTATTGAGTTTTATAATTCTTTATATATTTTGGATACTAACCCTTTATCAGATATGTGATTTGCAAATACCTTCTACCATTCAGTAGGTTGCCTTTTAGTTTTAGTTGATTATTTCCCTCACTGTGCAGAAGTTTTTATTTTGATCAAGTCTTAGTAGTTTATTTTTGCTTTTGTTTCCCTTGCCTGAGGAGACATATCTAGGAAAAAATTTCTATAGCTGATGTTAAAGAGGTTTACTACCTTTGTTTTCCTCTAGGATTTTTATGATTTCAGTTCTCAAATTTAGGTATTTAATCCATTTTGAATTTATTTTTGCGTCTGGTATAAGAAAGTGGTCCAGCTTGATTCTTTTGTATGTTGCTATCCAGTTTTCCCAACACTATTTGTTGGAGACTTTTTCCCATGGGATATTCTTTCCTGCTTTGTCAAAGGTTAATTGACCATATAGTTGTGGGTTCATTTCTGACTTGGATGCTTTTAATTTCCTTTTGTTGTCTGATTGCTGAGGCTAGGACTTCCAGTACTATGTTGAACAATAGCGGTGAGAGTGGATATCCATGTCATGTTCCTGACCTTAGGGGAAAAGCTCTCAGTTTTTCCCCATTGAGGATGGTATGAGCTGTGGGTCTTTCATATATGGCTTTTATGATGTTGAAGTGTGTTCCCTCTAAACCTACTTTGTTCAGGGTTTTTATCACAAATGGATGTTTTCCTTTGTCACATGCTTTTTCTATGTCTACTGAAATGAAATGAAATGGTTCTTATCCTTTCTTTTGTTAATGTGTTGTGTTGATTGATTTGAGAATATTGAACAACCCTTGCAACCCAGGAATAAATCTCGATTAATCATGGTGAATGATTTTTTAAATATATTGCTGGATTTGGTTTGCTAGTATTCTATTGAAAAGTTTTGCATTCATGTTCATCAGGGATATTGGTCTATAATTCTCCTTTTTAGTGGAGTCTGTATCTGGTTTTAGTATCAGGGTAATGCTGGCCTCATAGAATGAGTTTGGAAGTTTTCCTTCTGTTTCTGTTATTTTGAAACAGTTTCAGAAGGATGGGTATTAACTCTTCTTTAAATGTTTGGTAGCATTCCCTTGGGAAGCCATCAGGCCCTGGACTCTTGTTTGTTGGGAGATATTTGATGACTGCTTCAATTTCTTTGCTGGTTATGGGTCTGTTCAAGTTTTCTATTTCTTCCTGTTTCAGTTTTGGTAGTTGATGTGTTTCTAGGAATTTTTCCATTTCTTCCAGATTGCCCAATTTGTTGGCATATAGATGCTCATAATATTCTCTTATAATTGTTTGTATTTCTGCGGTGTTGGTTGTGATCTCTCCTCTTTTGTTTGCAATTTTGCTTGGGTCCTTTCTCTTTTCTTTTTGATAAGTCTTGCTAGAGGTTTATCAATTTTGTTGATTTTTTTTCAGAGAACCAGTTCCTGGTTTCATTGACCTATTCTGTTGGGTTTTTTTAGTTTCTATATCATTTATTTCTGCTCTAGTCTTTGTTATTTCCTTCCTTCTGCTGGCTCTAGGATTCATTTGTTGTTGTTTTTCTAGCTTCTTTAGGTGTAAGGTTAGGTTGTTGAGGTAAGCCTGTATTGCTATATACTTCCCTCTAAAACTGCTTTTGCTGTATCCCAAAGGTTTTGGACTGTTTTGTTTTCATTTTCATTTGTTTCCATGAATTTTTTAATTTCCTCTTTGATTTGTTCTTCAGTAGCATGTTCTTTAACCCTTAATGTATTTGTGGTCTTTCCAAATTTTTTCTTGTGGTTGATTACTAGTTTCATTGTGCACTGTTAGAAAAGGTGTATGGTATGATTTCAGTCTTTTTGTATTTGTTGAGGCCTCTTTTGTTGCCCAATATGTGATCTGTTCTAGAGAATATCCCATGTGCCCTTGAAAAATATGTATTCTGCTGTTTTAGGATGGGATGTTCTGAATACATATGTTAAGTCCATCTGGTCCAGTATGTCATTCAAAGCCATTGTTTCCTTGTTGTCTTCTGCATGCATGATCTGTTCATTGATGTAAGTGGGGTGTTAAAGTTCCCCTATTACTATTGTACTATCAATTAGTATCTTTATGTTATTAATTTTTTATATATATTTGGGTGCTCACTTGTTGGGTACATAGATATTTATAGCTGTTATATCTTTTTGCTGGAATGTCTTCTTTATGGTTGTATAATGCCCTTCTTTGTCTCTTTTCACAGTCTTTGTTTTAAAGTCTGGTTTATCCGATATAAGGATTGCTACTCTAGCTTTCTTTTGACATCCATTTGCATGATAAATGTTTTTCCATCCCCTCACTTTCAATCTGTAGGTGTCTTTAGGTCTAAAACGAGTCTCTTGTAGGCAGCATAAAGATGGGTTTTGTATATTTATCCATTCTCATACCCTTTGTCTTTTGATTGAGTGTTTAGTCCATTTACATTAAAATAATTATTGATAGGTATGTATTTATTTTCATTTTATTACTTGCTTTGTCATTGTTTGCAGAGATTTTCTCTAATCCTTTCTTGTCTTTGTCACTTTTGGTCTCTCCTTTGCACTCAAAGAGTCCCCCTTAATATTTCTTGCAGGGCTGGTTTAGTGGTCACAAATTCCTTTAGTTTTGTTTGTCTAGGATATTTTTAATCACTCCTTCTATTCTGAATGGTAGCCTTGGTGGATAGAGTATTTTTGGTTGCACATTTTTCCCATTCAGCACCTTGAATATATAATGCTGCTCCCTTCTGGCTTGCCAAGTTTTTGTTGAGAGATCTACAGCTAGCCTTATGGGTTTTCACTTGTAAGTTAAGGACTTCTTTTGTCTTGTTGCTTTTAAGATTTTTAAAAATCACTGTATTTTGCAAATTTAATTACAATATGTTTTTGTGTGGGCCTGCTTTTGTTGATTTTGATGGGAGTTCTCTGTTCCTTCTGGATCTGGACATCTGTTTCCTTCCCCAGATTAGGGAAGTTCTCTGCTATTGTTTCTTGAAATAAATTTTCTGCCCCCTTTTCTCTCTCTCCTTCTAGGACTCCTATAAAATGAATGTTATTATGTTTGATGAAATCACTGAGTTCCCTCAGTCTATTCTCATGTTCCATAATTTTTCTTTTTCTCTTTTGTTCAGCTTCATTATTTTCCATTATTTTGTCTTCAAGGTCACTAATTCATTCCTCTGCTTCTCCCAGTATGCTGTTCATTGCATCAAACCTGTTTCCAAACTCGTTTATTGCATTCTTCATCTCTAATTCTTTTTTAACTTCTTTATCTCTGTGGTAAGGGTCTCCCTGATGTCTTCTATTCTTTTTTTAAAACTTTAAAAAGCTCAGTGAGTATCCTTATGATTGTTGCTTTAAATTCCCCATCAGGCATGTTACTTATATCTGTTTTGCTTATTTCTCTGGCTGTGGCCTTGATTTGTTCTTTCATTTCAGATAAATTCCTCCATCTTGGCATTTTGTCTAAGTCTCTGCCTTCTTGCTACAAAAACCATTTATGTCTCCTGCTTCTGGAAAATAATGGCTTTATGAAGAAGAGGTCATACACTACCCAGGACCTGGTCCTTCAGGGAGTGTCTCTGATGTGTGCTGCATGTACTCTGCTGTTGCATTTTGGCCGCTCTATCCTTCGGGCCAGTCCTTTGCAGAGGCTCTTCTTGCCTGCTGTAGGCATTGTTTGGTCCCTGGCCTGAATGTGGCATGTTTTAACTAGGTGTGCTCTGGTCTGCTTGCAAAACGAGACCTCACACCAACTCCATCAGAACTGAGACCCTGTAGCACTCTCTGGTTGGGAGAGGTGGAGTAGGCAGGGGTTTGTGCTGGTTTTCTGGAGGAGGAGTTCACCATGCTCAGACTGAGGCAAGCCTGACTTAGAAGGGCAGTCCTGCCAGAGCACAGGAGGGTGGGGCTTGGTTTAAGCAAGTTAGGCAGCCATTGTCTGAGCTGAGCTGCTTTCCTCAGGTGGCTGGCTTTGTGTTTATGCTGAGAGGTAGGGAAGGGAAGTGGTGCCAGCCAGCTCCTTTGTTCCCAACGAGGTATCTCCTCAAAGACTGCCTCTCAGGAAAGCACTTCTAGAATACAGAGTAATCTCCCTACTGTGTGCCCCAGACATTTTTCAGATTGCTGTTTTCACACTGTCTTAGACTTCTTTGCCTGCCTTCTCTCCGGTAGCAGTGAAGTGCCCTCCTGGCTTTATCCCATCTAAGCCTGCTGAACTTTAAAACTTCAGGCTTTAGAGATGTGGTGCAGGCAGGGGCTTGTGCTGGTCTTCTGGGGGAAGGGGTTCACCACACTGGGACTGAGGGAAGCTTGACTGAAAAGGGCATCCCCGCCAGAGCACAGGAGCTTGATGTAAGTTAGGCAGCCTGTGTTAGCAGTGCACTGCTTCTTGCAGGTGGCTCTGTGTTTATGCCAAGATCAGGGGAGGGAAATGGCACCAGCCATCTCCTGTTCCCCGAATGGAGTCTCTGTGAACACTGCCTCTTGGGGATGCACTTTGTGAAGAGTGAATAATATCCCCCCAGTGTACCCCAAGCATTTTTCAGATCACTACTTCCACACTATCTCCTCCAAGGTTGTTTGTCTGTCTTCTTTCCAGGACCAGTGCAGTGCCCTCCAAGCTTTATCATAGCCAACTCCACTGACCTTTAAAACTCCAGGCTTTAAGCCCCGGTGGTTGCAAGAACTCACAAAATTCAGTCCATCTTGTTTTCCAAGCCAATGGCTTTCGGGAAACATTCTCCTTGTGCAATCCCTGTGTGTTCCTCTCCGCCCCCCACCATCTCTCTCACATGCGCACATGCCTTTTTCTGCAACCATTACTCCCTCTTCACTGCAGCACTTGTGATCTGTTTCCCCCTAAGTCACATCTCCTCACTTCCGACCTTCTTAATGGGGCCTCTTCTCTCTCCTTAGTTGTGGAGTTTGTTCTGTCAGTCTTTAGGTTGATTTCTGGGATATCTAGGATGATATGACAGTTATCTAGCTGTGTTTGTGGGAAAAGGTGAACCTAGGGTCTTCCTACTCCACCACCATCTTCCTCTCCTAGGAGTAGAATTCAAAGTAGAATTCAAAGTTGAATTCTCACAGTAGAATTCAAAGATGAACTCATATTTGTTCCAGCTCTCCCCTTCTCTAATAACAAAACAACACTACTGGATGTTCCTTTAAACATCCTGTCAATGTGTTCAATAGGAGGGAAAAGCAAGTTACTAAAAATTGAGTGAACCAAAATAGAGGTAGGTGGGATAGTGGCTGCTATTTCCCCTTTCACTTTGGTTATCTGTAATTTTACGTCTGTGTTTTTCTTATTATTCTATAATGAAAGTATGTATTAAATTATAAATTAAAATGATTTAAAAAATACTTTTGCATTAAAAATACTTTTCCTTGAGGAACACCTGGGTGGCTCAGTTGGTTGAGCGTCTGACTCTTGATTTCAGCTCTGGTCACAATCTCGGAATCGTGAGATTGAGCCTCGTGTAGGGCTCTGCACTGGGCATGGAGTATACTTAAGATTCTCTCTCCCTCTCCCTCTGCCCTTCCCCTCTTCTCCACCCCCCAAAAATACATTAACTATTAAAAAAGTACTTTTCCTTTAGAATGTAAATTTTGGAGGGAGAATTCCACATGCCCCCTTTTCTTAAAAACACCTGAAGAATTGATCCATTATCTTCTCTACCTTCTAGTTGCTACCACCTAATTTTTCTACATGTATTGCTTTTTCCCGTCAGAGTTTTCCACTTGTCTTTTTTATATTGATCCTAATACCTCTTGTTGTTAGTTTGAGGATTTTATTGCTAGTTCCTGGAGAGAGATACAAAGTCACAAAAGTCATAAGCCTTGGGGAAAGTTACAGAGGTGAAAGAAATCTTAGACAAGTTCTGGTTCCATATTAACTCTGTTAACTTCTGTTTCATATTAAACAAAAATGACACTGGGCATTTAAAAACATTTGCATAGCTCTTCAGTTTTTCTGTAATGCTTCTACCTAGGAATAAGTAACATTTATTAGATACTTACTGTATATATATCACAATGCTTTGTGTACATTATATTATTTGGTCATCACAACTACTTGAAGAATAGAGTACTAATATTATCTCCATTTTATATGTGAATAAACTGAGCTTCACACAGGGTAAAAGATTTGGATAAAATTGTGGAATTCGTAAATGTCAGAGCTACGATTTGAGTTCAGATCAATGTGGCACTGAAGACTGGACTTTGCTGCCTCACACTGATTGCCCATCTTAATCATCCAGAAGTTCTGTGAGATGGGATGCTAGGCGTCCCCAGACCAGTGCTGTCTAGTCTGTACTAATACCACACACTGGCCTGGGTCTGCTCTGATTGGCCAGGGCTTGGACTGCAGCATTTTTTACTTCGTATAAGCCCCTGATTATTATTGTAAACTTGGGCTGATAGAGGTTAAGTAAAATTCTCAGAAGCTTACCTAATATTGATATGTGACTATCATATTTGTGTTAATATTTATTATAATAAAACATTATTTTAAACTGTTATCAATTGACTATATATTTATTAAAGCCGATATAGCTTAGATGGTTTTTATAATATCCAAGGCATTGGCATTCAATAAATATAAATTGAATGAATTTTTGCCTGTAATCGTTCATGTATTCAAAAACCTCATTTTTCTCTCTTTAGGCCAGGAAAGGCCGGACCACCATTGTGATAGCTCATCGTTTGTCTACAGTTCGTAATGCTGATGTCATCGCTGGCTTTGATGATGGAGTCATTGTGGAGAAAGGAAGTCATGATGAACTCATGAGAGAGAAAGGCATTTACTTCAAGCTTGTCACAATGCAGGTATAGTCCAGCTCTAGAGTTTTCATGCAGTAATTTAGGGACAAACTGATTTTGTGTATTTAGAACTACAAATAAACATTACTTGACTTGATAATCTTGATAGGCAAGAAAAATACTTGGGGAATTCAGACCAGGTTTTTCTTCCCATTTAAAAAGAGGGAAAATAAAGAAGGGTAATTAGAGAAAATTAAAACTTTAAAAAGGTTTAAAGGTAATCTATCCACTGTAATAGCCACTAGTCTCATGTGGCTCTTGAACACTTCAGTGGCAATTACTCTGAATTGAAAATGTATTCCAGATTCCAAAGACGTGGTACAAAAGAAGAATGCAAACTATCTCACTAAGTTTTGACAATGATTACATGTTGAAATGCTAATATCTTGGATACATTAGGTTAAATAAAATGCAGAGTAAAAATGGATTTATCTCTCGCATTTTTTAACATGGCTACTGAGAAAATTTTAAATGACAGACGTGGGTCACAGAATGGTGTGCACCATATTTCCATCGATAGCACTAGCCCAAAGCAAATATTATTGAGCCCCAAACACCCACAAAAAGGAGATGACAAGGTAAGATACAAGGAAAAGATGTCATGTTATTTCAGTATATTCAGCGGCAGTCCCCCTTCAGTGATTTTAATTTTCAAATAGATCACACATTTACACACTACTCCCCCAGTAGCAGTTTAACTTTATCCTTTCCTACAATGATGTAAATTACCACTTTCCTTGATAGCTGATGTTTGGCAATTAATTTTCACTTGTTTTCTGAGCCTAACCTGCTTATGCTTATTTCTTGTTTATTTTAGACAAGTGGAAATGAAATTGAATTAGAAAATGGAACTGGTGAATCCAAAAGTGAAATTGATGCCTTGGAAATGTCTCCAAAGGATTCAGGATCCAGTTTAATAAGAAGAAGATCAACCCGCAAGAGTATACATGCCCCACAAGGCCAGGACAGAAAGCTTGGTACAAAAGAGGACTTGGTACGGAGAGGATGTAGAGTTATGCCTTCAGCCCTCCCTCTGGGCTAGCATTGGGGTGGCAGGAGTAGGAGCAAAAGTTATCCAGAATTCTCCTGTCCTATTCCCAAAACGTTCCACAAACCAAAATCTCAACATTTTAGGCTCAGAAATTTATGAATGAGAATTTATAAGACAATTTTAGAATTAGAATTTATAATGTAAAGATATTCTTTTTTTAAGAGACTTATTTATTCCTTTGAGAGTGAGTGCATGAAAGGTAGGGGTGGGGGAAGGGGGAAGACAGAGGGAGAGGGAGAAGAGACTCCCTGCTGAGCACAGAGCCTGACACAGGGCTTGATCTCAAGACCCTGAGATCATGACCTGAGCTGAAATCAAGAGTTGGATGCTTAACTGACTGAGCCACCCAGGCACCTCTATATTATAAAGAGATTCTAATGGGGACATTTCTGTTCTTTTATCCCTACTTGTAAATTTTCTAAATGTCTGGTAAGTGTTAAATGTTTGTGAAAACATCATTTATTTCTTAAAATATATAGGAGCAATATAATAGAATCTGTCAGCACTTTTTAAAAAATTAAATAGCCATCAGTTCATAAGAAAACAGGAATAAGATATCTTCATTTAGAAATTTTGGTACAGGGGTGCCTGGGTGGCTCAGTCAGTTAGGCTTCTGCCTTCAGCTCAGGTCATGATCCCAGGGTCCTGGGATCGAGCCCCACACTGGGCTTTCTGCTCAGCAAGGGAGTCTGCTTCTCCCTCTCCCTCTGCTCCTGCTTGTGTTCTCTCTCTCTCAAATAAATATATAAATGAAATATTTTTTAAAAATTTTGGTACATATTGAAGGACTGTGCATCATTAAATTGATAAAAAGTATCAGTTCTTTTTCTAACTAGCCTGTTGTAATATTTTGCTTTCCAGGATGAAAATGTACCTCCAGTTTCCTTCTGGAGGATTCTGAAGCTGAATATAACTGAATGGCCTTATTTCGTGGTTGGTATATTTTGTGCTATTATAAATGGAGGCCTGCAACCAGCATTTTCAGTCATATTTTCAAGGATTATAGGGGTAAGTGTTTATGTTCATTTTTTGGATTTACCTGTGAGTCCTGAGTAAAGACTGAGCTGTTTCTATTTGTAGCTGTATACATAAGCCACAAAAAATATTGTACCTTCATATGAAACTCAGCAACTTGAAGGTGTAAGTCTGGTTTGGGATAGGAAAGCTAATTTTTCAATCTTCCTTTGTCCTTGCAGTTAGTTGTTCTCTTAGGGCCCAGGTTCCTGAAATAGTCCATGAACCTGACCTGATGAGAGTCTCTGCTGTCACTGGGCTCTGAGTAAACGTATGAGAAGTCCTATCACTGGCGTTCAGAGAGGGTTCATGGTGTGTTTGCCAGACTGGCTTGAGCCAGAGCTGTTGTGTGACATACACACTTGTTGGGATGTGAGCAGGTCTGGCATGCTGCCTCTGGGGGACGCCCATCCCACTTTTTAAGATGGAAACAAAAAGGAACAGATTCTGAAAGGTTGACATGTGTTGATCGTACCTGCTTTCAATGATGGCATTTTTATCAGTAAAGCTACCACCAAGGCAGGAATGCTCTCTGTTTCGCGGTAGATGTTTGAATATCACGTTGAGGGTACCCTTGCCATAACAGCTGAAAACATTATGGAGAAAGAAGTTGCTTGCTCCATGGAAGAGGCCAAACGTTAACTTTTGATGTACCAAAAAATACATTAATAGGCAGGTCTCCCCATGCCTGGCTAACTGATTTCTCTTTGGTATTCGTATGTTCAGTGTATTCATTCAAGAACTATGTTTGCAGTGACTGCTGTGTGCCACATACTGTTTCAGGTGGTTAAAAAAAAAAGAAAAGAAAAGAAAATGCCAAGAAGGAGATAAAGTGTCTGATAGCATGGAGCATATGTTCTAGGACAGGGGTTAGCAGACTTTTTCTATGAAGGGTAAGAGAGTAAACAGTTTAGATTTTGAGCGCCATCTGGTCTCTGTTGCAAGTACTTAGCTCTACTGCTGTAGTGTTGAAGTGCCCATAGTGCAGAAACAAATGAACATGGCACTATTCCATTAAAGCTTCGTATAAACATTTGGCTGGTGGTCCACAGGGAACTGATTACTGGTCTAGCATTTGTTGTACAGGCAGTGAAGTGGACAGTGGCATCATCAGAAAAAAAAAATTGGGAGTGGACTAGTCAGGAATGGGTTTGGCTGTGTGTTGCAAAAACTCAACCTAAGGATTTTATATTTTCTTCGTTCCTCATGGAACAGTAAGTCTGGAAGCAAGTGACTCAGGGTTAGCACACTGACTCCTAGATATTGGTTAGGCAACCAGTCTTCTGCCTCATTGAAGGTTTGTAACACAGGGTTTAAGGTTTTGGGCTCTGAGTTAGATTGCCTGGGTTTAAATCTTGGGGTCATCACTTGCAGGCTGTGTTACTTTGAACGAGTTAATTAACCTCTCTGTGCCTCTGTGTAAACTGGTGATGATAATGAATGTTAGGAGGTGATTGTGAGGATAAAAGGAATGGTATACATGAATTTGTATAGAATAGTATCTATCACAGAATAAGAGCTCACTGATTGTTAGCTATTTTTGGGTGGAATAACCAAGAAAAATGAATTTTATCTCCTCCAAAGGGCTTTTTTCCCCCCCTGTATAGAGGATAAAGTTTACTGGGTTGGGTTAGGAATGTAGTTCTGTTATAAGACAAATTTGGCCCACTGTGAAGGGAGTTGTTTTCTCTCCCTGTGAAGTAGTTATTTTCTGTGTTCTCTAAGCCCAAGACATCCTGTTAGCCTTTTTACCATCTCTGGAAAGGTCTCCACGTGTGGTGCCAGGTCAGCTGGCTTTCTAACAGGCCGTCCTACAAAAGGAGATGGCTCAAGGAGGCTCCCTTCTTACAGAGGGCCTGGGCTGAGTGAATGACTACCTCTCTCTGGTTTACCAAAGCAGCATCGGCAGATTTGTCTCCAGCTTGATGTGTCCAAATTGTAAAATAACAAATTGCCATACAATGTAGTTTCCCACCAAAGGGGAACCGTATTCATTCTCATTTCTATTTTACATAGCTGGTGTGGCCTCGTGGCACTCATTACTCCAAGAAGGAGTGTACGCAGAAAAAGTATTGGGTCCCTTTAGGAACAATAGACCCATTCTTGGCCCTTAAGGAAGGTAAAGTTCGCACACCTTTAGGTTTGGCTTTAGGGAAACCAGCCCTGACTTCCGTCATACTATGCCTATCTTGACCCCCAAATATTGTGCTTGATGGAAAATGGGTCAGACCCAGAATGACGTCCTTAGTCTTTAAACTGAAAACCTTTCAATATTTTCTCAACAGATTTTTACGAGAGATGGGGATCCTGAAACAAAACGACAGAATAGTAATATGTTTTCTTTATTGTTTCTAGTCCTTGGAATTATTTCTTTTATTACATTTTTCCTCCAGGTAAGTGTCTGCATTTTCACTTTATTCATTTTGGGGAATGCATTGTTATTCAGCTGGGGAAATTTCTAGACATTTATGTAATTTGCTCTATTAGCTGGACTATTAGCAACCAACTTTCTTTGACATATTTAAAACAAAAATATTTT
The DNA here is from genome assembly GCF_023065955.2 of Ursus arctos. NCBI lineage: Eukaryota > Metazoa > Chordata > Mammalia > Carnivora > Ursidae > Ursus > Ursus arctos. Next base: position 29,311,910 of record NW_026622985.1, on the reverse strand, counting down.
GGGGCACTTGAGTGGCTCAGTCAGTGAAGCATCTGACTCTTGATTTTAGCTCAGGGTTATGGGATCAAGCCCCAAGTCTGGTTCTGTGCTGGGCATGGAACCTGCTTGATTCTCCCTCTCTCCCTTTGCCTCTGCCCCTTCACCCCACTCACACACACACTCTCTTTGTCTCTCTTTCTCTCTCTCTCTCAAAAATACATACATACTTACATAAAATTTTAAAAGTAAAAATATTTTAAAACAAAGATGTTTTGCTTCCACTGGAGCACTTGCTTACCTTCTCTCCGTCATCTCCCCCAAATGAAATATTAATGAAATCAGAGGGAAGTGGGTGTTTGATCTAATATGATGACTAGAAATGAAAGCTGGGGACTCAAAAATGGAATTCAGGGGAACCCTGGGCTTAAGTTTGGATATAAGTACTGTCAGTGAGTTTAAATACTCAAAATGTCTTAGTATGTCCTGAAAACCCGATAAGCACATCACACTGATTTAAAAAATGTTTGAAGAGTTTATCATTCACCTTTTGCTAAAGGAGAAAGAACCTTTCTCAATAATGGAAGAATGTCAGTCTCACAGCCTTAAACTGTAGACCCTTTTGTGAAGAGTCATATTTTACAGCTGCACACCGTTTGGCTGGAACAGAACTGCAAAGAAGTTAAGCGCTATAAAAGTTTAGTAAGGTCAGGCAGCGTTGGTTTTGGTGTTAGACTTTGGTTTGAGTGTGATTTGCATCAGTTCCTAATTTTGCGGTTTTGGGCAAATAAATAATTTAAGCCTCAAATTCCTCATCTGTGAAATAGGGACATTAGTACCTTCCTCTTGATGAATAAAATAAATAATGTGACCTGTGTCACGGGCCCTCTCCATCACTGGAGAGGAGCATTGGAGCACGCGGCCGGGCAGCTGTCTGGCGGAGCCCGGCGGAACCTCGGAGCCAGGCTGCGGAGCAGCACCGTGTGACTGCGCATGCCCGGAGCCCTCTGCTGCCCTGGGCGGTCATGTCCCCACAGGCGAGGGAGATTTGAATTGGTTTGGCAAAGGCAGCGAAAGCAGTACCTTTGTAACATGGTGATGCTCGGGGAGATAGGAGCCTGACTTGCCTGGTAAAACCGAGTGGAAACAAAGGCTCTAAATTACAGGATCTCAAAACTGTAGAGATGGCAGAGTGGCCAACAACGTTAGAATGGCCGACCCCTCATTTAGAAACAAAAGGAGGGAGCTCCGTGGGTAATAAAATCTCAGGCTCTGGGTTCCCATTCTTGTCAGGATTCTCATAGACCCAGATTCAGGTTCACCTCTGCCACCTTATAATTGGGTCCTCTGGCAACTAAACCTCAGTTCTTTTGTAAAGTGGTGATTATACAGTTGTCGTAAGAATGACATTCTTCCATCACTAAAAAGGTTGTCCTCTGTGTACATATATACCTATATGTATACGTATTGATGTACTTTATATAAAGTATGGTGTCAGAATAAGCACTCAACAACAGCTAGGTCTCAACAAAAATAACAGCAATTCCTGTAGTGAGCAAGATATTTCCCATTTCATTCAGTCTGGTACAGAAACCTTAATCTGGCCATTTCTAAGTAAATTAAATTGCTTTAGTAATTTCAGGCTTTAATTCAGGGAATCTAGGATTTCTCCCTTTCCTCCTTCTCCTGGATCAGTGTCTGTTGGCAGAGGGGTGCAGGGGGATGGTCTGTGGACATAATGTACCTGCCGGCTTCATGCTGGCACCTGGTAGGGCCTGCGGCCTTCAGTTACATGGTCCCACCTGGCTGTCCCCCTTTATCAGACCCATTCAGAAGAATTGGCTCTTTCTTCACTTGTGCTCTTTGCCTGTGTTTCTTCTCTCTCTCAGTAATGTCCACACACTAGTTGGGGGCACAAAAGAGATATAACTGCCCTTTCCATATCTTTGATTCTGCAGGGAATTGGGCTGTTATTAGGGCCTCTCCTCTTCTGATGCACCATGGGCCATTTCCTCTCTGCTTTCCCCACGCCATTGTGTGGTGGGCCTTATCCGTAGGCTGCCACTTCCTGGAGCTCCAGAAAGATGAGGAGCACTGCTTCTCCCTAGTCCTGTATCCCCAAACCCATTGGGATGAGGTTTCTGTTACCCTTCTTCCGCATATGTGACCCCCCATGATAGCACACTCACTTCGGACTCTTTATTTCCTGGAGTAACTCCTCTCTCCTCCCAGAAACAAAAAGTTAGATCCTTGGGGGAAGGGAAGGGGCAGAGCAGAAAATTCTCTCTTGGTCAGCCTTCTTCCCTGGCCTATTTTGCTCCTAGACTTTGGCTTTTTTTAACTTGGAAACTAGGAATTTGGTGTCTTTGTTCTCTGCATCCTTTATTGCTGGGGTGGCTGGATATTTCTGTTTCCCCAGATGACACTTCAGGTCCTGATATATATCTTAGCAGTATCCCTTTGGCATTCTCAAAGTGTCCCATCCAAAGTGGTTTGGATGATATGTAACAGACCCGCCCTGCTTCCAGTGCCCCTGCCTTGGAAACAACTTGAACTTCCTGGGTGATAGACCCTGGCTCACTGAGAGAAATAAGCAGGCATAGGAGTAGAGACGAAGAAACACATTGACTAATAAATCCTGATCAGCCTGCCAGGAACGGGGGAATGGCAATGATGATTTCAAAACGGGGCTATCCTGGCCGCGCTGCCAGTGTGGCTATGCACCATGGTACCCAGTGACCGAAACACAGCCCAGCCTGACGTTGGGCTTTCTGACCTCGTGTCCTCTCAGCAGTGACCAATCCGGCCTCCCTCTTCTGTATAATCAGTGGCTGGGGCTCTGACAAGTCTCCTTCCTTGTGGCGTGTTCACATTCACAGGGCTTCACGTTTGGCAAAGCCGGGGAGATCCTCACCAAGCGCCTCCGATACATGGTTTTCAGGTCGATGCTGAGACAGGTATGTGTGTTGAGGACTGCACCTGGGCTGTGCGGAGCTCCCTCCTCGCGCCCGTGCAGTGCCAGTGTGGTCAGGTTACTCAGCCTCTGTGGTGCTCTTCCCTCCGTCTCCCCTCACAGATGTGATTGGACCCCCCAGCTCTGGCTCAGAGCCCTGCTGTCTGTCCACTGTGGGCAGGACGAGGGATAGGATCGCCCCTGACAGTCCCCAGAGCAGGTTCAGCCCCAGCCTTTGTCGTGGCAGCTGGAGGTGGAGGAGGCAGCACCCCTCATCCCTTTTCTCTCTTTCTTTCCTTCTTTCCCCTGGGACACCCAAGACATTTATGTTTCTTCCCACTAAGAGATGCCACCTGAAACCTGTGTTTCCACAAATCAGAATGTATCCGCACTGCCCAGGTTCTTTGCTGCAGTTAGATCGATACAGTAACTGATGCCAGTAGTGTAACAAGCGGCTGGAATGCCTCTTCCATTTCAAACCTTCAAAACCCTAACAGGCAGATGTGAATGTTTTCTTAGGGGAAGGGGGAGGGAGCTTCTGGGAATGTCACCCAAAGCAGCCCAGTTCAAAGAGAAAGTTTCTTTTACAGCCCCTAACATTTTGTATGTGATTTTATAATTCTTCCTTGTAAAATCACTGGTCACTCGCCAGTGAATAAAATGAGGCTCCAGAGGGACGCCTGGGACGCGCCAGGAGTGCTGGAAGCCTAGCTGAGAAGCATCGGTTTGCCGTGTTAGGGTTTCTAGATGACATTCACATTTTCTTGGCTGTCTTCGGTTCCTCCAGCCTTTCCCACCTGTGCCACCATGACTTTAAAAAAAAAAGCATATTTGTGGGAATTGCTAGCCAGTAACTCACAGAGCCAGGACTGACTTGAATGAGTAACAGAGCACTATTTGATGGGGACCCTGTCCTAGGACTTTGAGTGAAACCGTATTTATAACTGAGATTCCATTTAGGATCGAGGCTGATCTTGGTCCAGAGCCAAATGCCCCATTACCCTCCCAGCCCCCAGGCCGACTCCTGGGTCCATTATACTTTGGAAGCAGAGCTGATGGTTTGTGTAATGCCCTTTCCATAAATTACTAAGTCTGGCAAATACATATTAAGGACCTTCTGCTTCAGAGCCATAATATGCAGTATTGTCAGGCATTCAAACCTCAACAGTCCCTGTCTTCAAGGGAGTTATGTGCCAGTGGTAGAGGCACTTAAACAAAGCAATTTTAAAAAGCAAAGTGATACATGCCATAACTTGTAACACTATTTTCTTAAATATTTGGGGGAAAAAATGATACATATTGCTTTAAGTGCAAATCACCAGTACAGGTAACAGGACCATAGTTATTGTGGATATAAATTCGTACTTCAAACTCACAATATTTTCAGTACTTACATATTTAAAAAGTTAAATGGACAAATGGCCAACAGACACATGAAAAAATGCTCCACATCACTCGGCATCAAGGAAATACAAATCAAAACCACAATGAGATACCACCTCACACCAGTTAGAATGGCTAAAATTAAGTCAGGAAACAACAAATGTTGGTGAGGATGTGGAGAAAGGGGAACCCTCTTACATTGTTGGTGGGAATGCAAGCTGGTGCAGCCACTCTGGAAAACAGTGTGGAGGTTCCTCAAAAAGTTAAAAATAGAGCTACCAGGCACCTGCGTGGCTCAGTCATTAAGCATCTGCCTTTGGCTCAGGTCATGATCCCAGGGTCCTGGGATCGAGCCCCACATCAGGCTCCCTGCTCAGCGGGAAGCCTGCTTCTCCCTCTCCCACTCCCCCTGCTTGTGTTCCCTCTCTCGCTGTCTCTCTCTCTGTCAAATAAATAAATAACATCTTAAAAAAAAAGTCATCTTAAAAAAAAAAATAGAGCTACTCTATGACCCAGCAATTGCACTACTGGGTATTTACCCAAAAGATACTAACATAGTGATCTGAAGGGGCACCTGCACCCCAATGTTCATAGCAGTAATGTTCACAATAACCAAACTATGGAAAGAGCCCAGATGTCCATCAACAGATGAATTATCCGGATAAAGAAGATGTGGTGTGCGTATTTATATATATATGGAATATTACTCAACCATCAAAAAAATGAAATCTTGCCATTTGCAAAGACATGGATGGAACAGAGGGTATAATGCTAAGTGAAATAAGTCAATCAGAGAAACCCAATTATCATATCATTCACTTATATGTGGAATTTAAGACATAAGACCAGATCATGGGGAAGGAGAGGGAAAATAAGAGGAAATCAGAGAGGGAGGCAAACCATGAGAGACTCTTAACTATAAGAAACAAACTGAGGGTTTGTTGGAGGAGAGAGGTAACTGGGTGATTGACATTAAGGAGAAAACGTGATGTAATGAGCACTGGGTATTACATATGACTGATGAATCACTGAACTCTACTTCTGAAACTAATACACGATATGTTAATTAATTGATTTTAAATAAAATTAAATTTAAAAAATGAAAAATAAAAGGTAAATGGCTTTACCAAAAAATCCTATTTTATGTTAATCTTAAATTTTAATCTAGATTTCTTTTGTTGATTTTTTTTAAACCCAATTCATTTTTTCTGCCCTGAACTACATTATCTAAACTGCCTATTCAGCCTCTCTATTTGGATGTCTAAGTAGGGGCACCTGCCTTTGGCTCAGGCCCTGATCCCAGGGTCCTGAGATCAAGCTCCGCTTCAGGCTCCCTGCTGGGCGGGAGGCCTCCTTCTCCCTCTCTCACTCCCCCTGCTTGTGTTCCCTCTCTCACTGTCTCTCTGTCAAATAAATAAATGAAATCTTTAAAAAATAAATAAAATGGATGTCTAAGTAGTAGGCACTCAAAAAATTATTTTGACAAATGAAATTATTTATGTGTTTGTCTATTAAGTCCCTTTCTTGTCTATTGAATGTCAAATTCTGAGTGCTAACTGCAAGGGATGTAAGTGATAACCAGCCTGACCCTGTCCTTGCCTTCGGAGCCAAGGATCTCCTAAATAGAGCTTTAAGATAATAAAATCATTTTCTGTGCCACAGGATGTGAGCTGGTTTGATGACCCTAAAAATACCACCGGAGCATTGACAACCAGGCTTGCCAATGATGCTGCTCAAGTTAAAGGGGTATGTGCCTCCTTTCTGCTCATTTTGGTCTTAATTGGCCATTTTGGATCTCAGCATGAAATTAATTTTCCCATTATAGGTGTTCTCATTATCATCAAAATATTGGATATATATTTAGCACAATAAATCATGTGCCTCAGAGCAAAAATGTTAACTATTTAAACATTGTATACTGTATAGTGTATATATAATTTACAAGCATTCTTTTGTTATTTACTAGTTAGTCATGCTACTAACAGGATGCTACTAACATGGAAGGATAATTATTTAGAAAAGGAAGTATTTGTTAGCATATCACGCAGGATCAGTCTGTTTTGGGTTCAGCTAATCAACACAAAACTGTCATTGCTACTGAAAAAAAGAATGTGTGTAGTTTCTGTATGAACGTTTAGGAGCACTGCAGTTTAGAAGAGAGGGAAGAAAACTCTAAAAACAGGTTGAGGGGCACTTGGGTGACTCAGTCGGTTAAGTATCAGACTCTTGATTTCGGCTCAGGTCATGATCTCAGAGTCATGAGATCAAGCCCCACATCAGGCTCCTCACTGGGCAGACGTGGAACCTGCTTAAGATTCTCTCTCTCCCTCTCCCTCGGTCCTTCCCTGCCCACCCTGCTTGCATGTATGTGCTCTCTCTCTCAAAAAAAAAAATAACAATAATAAAACTAAAACTAAAAATAAAAACAGGTTGAAAAAAATGAGAAGCTCATTAAAAAATTAAAGCAGTGGTAGAAGGAACAACTTGATCAGATTATAAAGTCCAAATTTTACTACTGCATGACTCTCTTTAATTTCTCTAACTACAAACTGTTGAACCGGGAGGTTTTGATTTGCAGAGAGAGTGACCATTACCTCTACAACTACAACTGTCGATAGCAAAAATCCATAAGATAATGTAGGATTTGAAAATAAAGCATGTGATCTCTGCCATGTCTTTCCCTCTGTTGAACCTTATTAATCTTTATCTTCTAGTCTTTCTATAAGATAGCTCTATATTAAAGTTTCTTCTGTTGAATACATGGGGCTTAAGAATAAATTAGGTTATGAATGTGGAAGCACACAGAGTTTTAAATTACAATATAAATCTTGAGAATTGTTTTAATACAGATTTCTTTGCTTAAAAGCAAACAGATCAACAAACATTGAGGTTTAGATCAAGTTTATAAAACCTAACAGGGCCAAATATGCACTGCTTGAAATAACTTTGAACTTCCTAAAGCAGACAACAACCCTGGCCTTATGGTGTCTACACCATAGGTCAGATCGTCACTAAGTGCTACGGGAAAAAAATAACAGCAACATGTATAGGGAGGGCCTTTCTGGTTGTCAGGTGAGGAAGGCCTCAGAGATACGGTGGTTTATGCAAGAGGCCTGAATGAGGGAAAGGTACTAGCCCTGTAAATGCATAGAGAGGAGTGTTCTAAACAGAAGGATCAGCAAGTGCCAAGGCCCTGAGGCTGGAGCATTTCCGTAACTGTTCCAAAACAGTAAAGAGGATAGTGTGGCTGGAGTCAAGTGACTGAAAGGAAGAGTCATAAGAATTGTGAGCAGCATTATATCTGGAAACAGATGGGAAACGATTGTAAGGTTTTGAACACAGGTGTGATGGGATCTGAAAGTTTTAAAGGCTGCCATATGACTAGGCTGAAGGGAGCAAGGATGGAGTCAGGGACTCTATTGCCATAAATCAGGGGAGGGATGATAATGTTTTAGACTGGGGGGAGGGGTCATCGTGAAGGTGACAAAAAGTAATCAGATTCTAGACACAGTCTGAAGGTACAGCGAACAGAATTTGTTGGTTATATGTGGGGTATAAGAGAATGGGGATGTAGACTGTCTCCACAATTTTTGACCTGCATCACTTAAAAAATTAGGTTGCTTCTTAATGAACTGGGAGCCTGTTGAAAGAAAAGATTTGAGGGAGAGTTGAGAGTTCTCTCTGGAACATGGTACATTTGAGATGTCCAATGAGATGTCCAAGTGGAGATACCAAGAAGACAGATTAGATGTGCAAGTCTAGAGCTGAGCACGGAAGTCTGGTCTAGAAATAAACATTTGGAGATTTTTTTCAGTGCATTGGTAGCTTGTAAACCAGGAGACTAAGATAGCCAAGGAAGCATATGCAGATAGAGAGCATGGCAAGTCCTAGGCCCTGAGGTCAAAGCTATGAGGATGGACCCACAAAGAGGACTGGGAAAGAGCAACCAGAGAGGGAGGAGAGCAGTGTCCTAGAAACAACACAGAGCATTTTCAGGAGGAGCAATCTAGGATATCAGATACTGCTGATGAGCTTGCAAAGTAACCGAACATCTTACTATGCTACAGGTGCTGATGGTTCTGACAGGAACTATTTCAAGGGTGTGGTGGGAGCTAAGCCTGTTGGGAGTGGGATCAAGAGACAGGAGAAAAGAGGACGAACACAATTAGATACATCGTGAAAGGACTTTTTGGGAAATGGAGGAGAGAAGTGGGCGGTAGATAGAAGACATAAAGCATCAGTCTCTATTTTTTTTTTTTTTTTAAGATTTTATTTATTTATTTGACAGAGATAGAGACAGCCAGCGAGAGAGGGAACACAAGCAGGGGGAGTGGGAGAGGAAGAAGCAGGCTCATAGCGGAGGAGCCTGATGTGGGGCTCGATCCCATAACGCCGGGATCACGCCCTGAGCCGAAGGCAGACGCTTAACCGCTGTGCCACCCAGGCGCCCCTATTTTTTTATTTAAATTGGCAGGAGAATCAGTCAGTGAGCTTGGGATCAATCCATTTTGCTCCCTCCCTTCAAGAGCCGTTCTCGGAGATCATGATCAGTGTGGACAAATTGTGTGTAATATCTGAAATCCAGTTTTCCCTAGTTAACCTCTGCTGCCATCGCTTTAGTATGAGACCTGGCTGCATGTGCTCATGTGGACACACATGTCCCATATCCCATTTGGTGTGGAGGACACAACCTAGAGGAAATGCTGACTTAGCCCCGGGTGGCAGAACCCTGAGCAGGGGCAATGTGGGCATTGTGTGCTGGCGGTCCTTCTCTGAAATTCCTCCGGGGTTATGGCCTGTCCTAAGCCACGATCCTTTCCTGTATCTGTAAGATTGGTGGCCAGCCCCGTCCCTCTACTGTTGTTTGTGAACTCCTCAGCCACTCACAGGGGCTCCGGTGGCCCCTGATTGCCTGCTGGTGTGGACCGGCTGCTTTTCATTTGCTTCTTCAAACTCATGCTCTCACGGCCCCTCTAGCCTGCACACCCCTGTGTGAGCCACCGGGTTAGAACTGCTCTCCAGAGCTTCAAACAGCAGCTAATCAAGAAGAACCAGGGAAGAGATAGCAAGTAGGTCTGTGAGCGCCATCAGAAGCAGAAAATTCCAATGTAGCTGCTAGCACAAATTGGCCAAGACAAGACAGTCCTATCCACTTAATGCTACCAGCTAACCTGCTTATAATGGGGCAGATGTGTGTAGGTGTGTAAATATGTATACATACACACACCTATATACATGCATATACATATATACACTTACGTGTATATATTCTCTTTGTGTGTGTGTATTCCACTGTGGGAAGTGGTGAAATTATTTTTTTATATCTAAAAATACCCAAGGTAAGCAGTATTGTCAAAAATCATTCCACCGAAGGCAGGGCTAACTCATTTGTGTGTATATAGTTAGTGATAATGTTTATCTAGGTTAAATTTTCTTCATATTTAACTTCGCTGTCAGTGAAACATGTTCTCGGATGTATTTTTGAGTCAGTAGCATAATTCTACTAGAAAGAAATCAGGAGAAAATATATCTCAATATTTGCTTATGAAATGGTGAGCTGTTAAGTTTTATTTTGGTAATAGGAGTAGGATTCTGCAGGAGAAAAAAGCAAATGAGAGCCATGTAGAGATCAAAAGCCACTATGTATTTAAGATTTTTTTTTTTCCCCAGGAGAAGGTGGTTGAAGGGAAGATGAAGTTATAAATGTTTCTAATTTCAGAAAGAGGCTCAGGAAATAGGCTTTTTTTTTTTTCCAGTAAGCACAAATGTTTTAAATTAGATTTCTAGCAATATGGTCATGTTTGGAGGAGGAAATAAATAGCAGGGCAGGGAGTAACAAGGAAGAATGGGCAGAAAAATGAGTAGAAGAGGAAGTGAGATAGAATTACTTGAATGTACAGTGAGGTGGAGAGGTAACGAGGGGTCTTAGTGGGTTTCAAGTGTTAGTCTATTTTTGTCTGACCCTGTTTCACACTTGGGCTGTAGTTTTTGGGAGTGTTATCTTCTCTCAGCTCTACTTTTTTGAAATGAAAACTACCAGGCTACTACTAATCTATGCTGTCCCATTCATTGTGATCTGCCCAATTCTAGACTCCTACTCTACGTGAGGAATAGATGTGGAACCGAGTTAGTCTCTAGAATAAGGAATGGTAACCAGCACCATGGCTCTAAGTGCTAAATCAAGTTAAGCCAAGGAGCTTAATCTTCCCACACCCCACCAGCTTAAGGTTCTCGATCTTTTCGTTCACCTTGCATGTACATTAGAGAAGAATTTGTCATCTCTGATCCATTCTATTTTCATGGCCTTGACTGCCAGGCAAACCTGAACATTCATATGTCTGAATTAATGTGCTAGAATCGTTCACCTGCCGTGAACCTGGGGTGTGTTCTGAGCGCTTCTCTCAGTTGCTGTGGGAAATGAGTTCTGGCTAGGACTTGTAGATTCTGAGAACAGGAGCAGTCTACATTGTCCTTGTGCCACAGACTGTGTCTGGGTTGTAACCTTTGACTTTTAGATTGAAAATGTGCAAATGCAGAGAGCTGGCTCTGAAATCCACTTCATTCTTTGACTTAAGCCGATTGGTTAAGCATCCCTTTGATATAAACTCAGTGGCTGCATCAAAGAAAAAGAAATGCTCCATTATTCATGCTGTCTGGTGCAATTCCTGGCATAGAATTGAATGTGCAGAGGCTCCAGGTAGTTGTAATACACTTGGCCCCTATTGACTGGTCTAGTGTTTATATCACACAAGTGTTGAATGATTTCAGAGGATTGACAGTGGAGTGATAGAGAAGTGAGTTATAAAGGATTCTGTCCTAACATTTAGGGCTGAGAGTTTTGGTTATTAATCAACGTATTTGTTCATTTTGAGGGTTGGAAGAAATTTGTCCAAAGTCACAGAGGAGGTAGTGACCAGTCTGGACTCTACTGCATCGTAATCTATACCTGAGACTGCCCCACTCAGGCAGAGGGAAGTTCAGGAGATGAAAAAACATGGGCCATTTCCAGATCTGGGCACCAGAGCCGGACTTTGGAATGGATTGAGGGCTCCGGGTGTTTGTAAGGTAGAAAAGTACGGTTTGGAGTAGTAGACTGATTTCACTTTATAGTTTGACTTCTGGCTTTAGAACTGGAAGTCACTGCATGCTACCAAAAGTCATGCTTCACACTCCCCTCTGGCACTCAAACTAAAGGCTCTGATGCCCACTTAATAGCCTAAATTAAATTCCATACCCTTCAGCTCTGTGTAGTTTTTCCAAATCAAATGCAGGTTAAATTAAACACAATAAGCATCTCAAAGAGGCCCAGATATAATTGGATATCCTTAATGACAAATATTAGACTTAACTTATGTGTTGCTTTGTATCTAACGTTGGAAATTTCCAACATTTCCAGTCTTAACTGTCTATTTTATCTTGTTAATTTGAAGAGCTTGCTTTAGTGATCATGGTTTCATTGATCAGTGAAAATTTTCTTGGTATTAAAAATTAGAAGAGAGAGGTGCCTCGGGTGGCTCATTTGGTTAAACGTCCAACTCTTGATCTCAGCTCAGGTCTTGATCTCAGGGTCATGAGTTCAAGCCCCATGTTGACGTAGAGCCTACTTAAAAAAAAGTTAGAAGAGATAGAAATATGTAATTTAACTCTGAATTATTGATCTTCTACTTTCCGTATTTACTCTGAAGTCATGGAAATCTTCATTTTAGAAACGAAATAGACTTGTCATTTTTATTTTATAACTGAGAAGATAATTAATAGACTTTCATGAAGCTGAAATGTCATAATCCTAAAGAAAATATAGGCATGGGTCTTAAAGAGAATATGAAAGCGCTTCTCTAATTTGTTTTGTGTCTTTGTTTTGTAGGCTATTGGTTCCAGGCTTGCTGTAATTACCCAGAATATAGCAAATCTTGGGACAGGCATTATTATATCCTTAATCTATGGCTGGCAATTAACACTTTTACTCTTAGCAATTGTACCCATCATTGCAATAGCGGGAGTTGTTGAAATGAAAATGTTGTCTGGACAAGCACTGAAAGATAAGAAAGAACTGGAAGGTGCTGGGAAGGTGAGTCAACCTAAATATAACTGCTGATCTAATAGAGTAAAATATTCTAATCAGTGTTGTTCTGTTACTCACTGCTACTTCCTATGCTTGGAGAATGTTTTTATAACCATTCCTTAAAGCAGTGTCACTTGACTGGAAGAAGACTGGAAACTGAAGAAAAGGAAACACAAATTTTGAGGCTCACAAGCTGATCCCTAATTTTATTAGGCTTTTCTCCTTTGGAACCATTGTCTTCACCCTCTTCCTCTACACCCTCTCCGCCCCCCACTTCTTTCCCTCAAGCAAGCTGAAATCCATTCCTTTATTGAGGAGAGCGGCCCCATTTAATTACATATGATAGGGAGAGGATTCAAATATGGAAAAGTCCTAAAGGTATTTATTCTATCAGGCTTAAATTACTAGCATTCTTTCCTTTTTATCAGGCCTCCTGCTGACCTGTTGTTTCTGTTTATCTTTACCCTACTGCTGCTGCTACTTTTTCTTCTTCTTCTCTTCCTCCTTCTCCTCTTTCTTCTCATTCTCTTCCTACATATTTATTTATTTGTTGTTGTTGTCGTTGTTTTTTTTTTTTTTTTTAAGATTTTATTTAGTTATTTGAGAGAGAGAGAGGAAACACAAGCAGGGGGAGTGGGAGAGGAAGAAGCAGGCTCATAGCGGAAGAGCCCGACATGGGGCTCGGTCCCAGAACCCCAGGACCACTCCCTGAGCCGAAGGCAGCCGCTTAACGACTGAGCCACCCAGGCACCCCAAGTTGTTGTTTTTAAACAAATGCTTGTATGGCATTTACTGTGTTTCCTTGGCAATTTTCACCTTTTGTTGTGACCCTAGGAAGTAGGCTCTATTATTAGCTCCTTTTTCAGGGGAAGCTGAGGCACAGTGGGTAATGGCCACAGTGCCTTAGAGTTGATAAGCCTCAGAGCCAGGATCCAAAATTGTGCCTCTGAGAAGAAACAGGGAGGTCTGCTGATGGCCAAACAAATCTGATAGCCCATGGTTTGTATCATTGCAGAAATATAAGTTGTCAGTTCATGACTGACCCCCAGAACTGGGTAGGGATACTTCTATTTAATGGACCCTCCAAGGTTCCTAAGAGTTGGGCAGGGACCCAGAAAGATCCAGTGGCTCTGGCCATCTAGGCCGTGTGTCTGGGGTACTTTGTTTCCGGGCCAGGCACCTCACCAGAGAATGAAGAGTGATAAAGAGGGAACTTTATGGAAGTTAATCATCACCACCGACACTTTACCCTCTGCTTCCCAGCCATCTCCTCAGACTTTTATCCTGATCCTTAGGATTCCTGCAGGAAATTCCTTTGGACCAGTTTTAGTGCTTCCTAACTAGTGTCTTTCGGAGAAAGGCCTCATGTGAGGCTCCCCTTCAGGCCATCAGAGACCCAGTCCCGAGCTGTAGCAGGGCCGTGCTAACCCACCAGCCTCTGGTCGTGGGCTGGCCCCTGTCGCATCGGCCCCTGTCAGGGAACATGTTCTGTGACCAATCACTTCATTTAATATCCTACGGTCTTGCTTTTTCTACCTGTGGCATTGACTTTTCATGTGAGGAGAAGACGGAAAAATCTAGGACAAAATGTATACAAAGAAAATGTATTAGTGTTTAGTAGTATCGTCATTTCCTGAGGTGTTCAAAATGTCCCAGAGAGGAGCCTTAGGTCATTTAGAGGAAGAAGGTGATCAAGGCGCTCAGTTATCAGGTAATTCATTCGACATCACGGGTTAGCACTTCTGAAGCGGCCCATCAGATTTAAGACTCTTGGAGTTCTGTCCCAGGGGGCAAGGAAGGGGTGCAGATGGACGTGGTTATGTGTGAATGTGGCAGGTTCACTGAGCAAAGGTCAGAGGTGAGATAAGTGCTCTGACTCACTGGTGTTTCATGAGACTGGTAAGAGCAAGTAGGGAAAGTGCTGTTGCAGGACCATCCGGTCTACGTAATTTTGAAAATCAACTCCCAAAGCTCCTCATTCCCAGATTACCATTTACTGTTTATTATATGAGGCATCATGCGAGCAGCTCTGCGTGTATTTTCTCATTTGATAATCTTAATCACACTTTTGAATTCTTCCTATTAGATGATAAAACCCAAGGTTCAGAGAAGTTGAGTAACTTGCCCAAATCACATAGCAATAGTTCTAACTGATCTCCTGCTTCCACTCCTTCCTTTCTTGTCCACCCACTTTCTACAGTCTTCTCACAGAAGCCACACTGGTCTCTTTACAAACACAAATAAGATCACGCTAACCGGTTACCAACTTAAAACCCTCCAGTGGCTTCTAATCACACTTGGAAGAAAATCAACTTTTTGGTTTATAAGACTTTGCATGACTTAGCCCCCTGACAACTTCTATGAACACATCTTTCCTGACTCTCTCCTGCGTCCACCCTGCTCTGGCCTCAGGGGCTCCCTTTCAGTTCCTGGAACATTCCAAGTTGGCTCCCTCTGATCTTCCCATGGCTGGTTCCTTTATATTATTTAGATCTCAGCATTATTACCTCTTCGGAGAGGCCTTTCCTGACACTTGAATTAATTCATGACACTTCTCAGCACTTGATGTTTCTCTGCTATTTCTTTGTTTATTGATTAATGCACTGTCTTCCTTATGAAGACATAAGCTCCATGGGGACCAGGACTATGTCTGTTGGTTTGCCCTTACAGGGACAGAGCAGCCCCAAGATTCCAGAGCAAGATCTTGTGGTGTCAGCCTGCTCATAACCTCTACCCTGCCTGTGCTCCGTCGACTTCTGTTACATTATTATTGACTCGTGAACATCTTAATAAAATAGATGCTTTTTCCTTTTCAGAAATAAAAGCCATAATCAAACCTCAGTTTATTTGAAGCTAGGAAGAGAAGTGCGAGGAGGGTTTTTTTTCTTTCTAGAAAAAAAAAATATATTGTTTTCTTCAAAATTATTTAGTTCATGATGGCTACTGAAGGAAACTCAATGCTATTTACTCTTCTCACAGAAGTTCTCTTTCCTTGGAGGGTCTGGATGGCTCAGTCTGTTAAGCATCTGAGTCTTGGTTTTGGCTCAGGTGGTGATTTCATAGGTCGTGATCTTGTCGGTCGTGAAGATGGAACCCAAGTCCGGCTCTGTGCTGGGTGGGGAGTCTGCTTGAGATTCTCCTTCTCCCTTTGCCCCTCCCCCGGCTCTCTGTCTTCTCTAAATAAACAAATAAACAAACAAATAAATAAATCTTTTAAAAAAAAGTTCTCTCTCCTCATAGTGGTTACTGAGTTTCTATTTAAAACTCTTGGAAAAATGAAGCTGTGAGGATGCAGAGTACTAATTAAACCTTTTCCTAATTGCTTCACCATGAGGCAAGATAAAGATGATGGTGAAGTGATTACTATATTGTTTTAGTCACTACGCGAGGTCTGTGACTCATAAACTCACTTGTATTGGGCTGTTTACACCCTCTACGAGTGACCACATTTACAGACCAAATCACAAACAAAACACACCTGCCTTAGAACATGGTGCACAGAAAATATGTCTTAGAAACCACATTGAAGGGGCGCCTGGGTGGCACAGCGGTTAAGCGCCTGCCTTCGGCTCAGGGCGTGATCCCGGCGTTCCGGGATCGAGTCCCACATCAGGCTCCTCCGCTACGAGCCTGCTTCTTCCTCTCCCACTCCCCCTGCTTGTGTTCCCTCTCTCGCTGGCTGTCTCTCTCTCTCTGTCAAATAAATAAATAAAATCTTTAAAAAAAAAAAAAAAAAAAAAGAAACCACATTGAAATTTACAGTAAAATCTGTTTTTCAGCAGATGTTATAATTTGTTGAATTTCCTTACTCATGCAAAGAATCTTTCCGTTTGTTGGGAGCGTTATCACTGAAAATATTTCTAACATGGGTCTGAACAAGGATTGTGTGTGGATTTGACTGGAGGTGAATTTGTTCCTCTTTTTGTTTTCTGTACTTTTAGGATTTTCTAAAATAAATGTATATTATTGTCATAGTGTGTACAGATTTTTATAAAATATTTTAACATAAATTGAATCTGGACATTTTCCTACCTTTGTTAGTAGCTTATGGTAAACATAGTTCGATATTCTTGGCCTAATCCGGTCAGAGTATAATATTTTAAACTTTATTTTTTAAATAAGTTTTTGTTTTTAAGTATATGGTATTATTGTTTTTCTTCTAATAGGTCTTTGCATTACTCTTTAAAACTGACTTATGATGTGTCAAATATTTGCTTTTCTCTTTGAAGTTAGGTAATCTATAAAGGATTTAGTAAGAAATAAGTGAGGATTCATGTTTATGATTTTTAAGCTGTAAATCATTCAACTGTAAATGAATGTCTTTATTGGAATCACTTCTGACCATGGGGCACCTGGATGGCTCAGTCTGCTAAAGCATCCGACTCTTGATTTTGGCTCAGGTCTTGATCTCAGGGTCGTGAGATCGAACCACGTGTCAGCCTCCATGATGGGCGCGGTGCCTGCTTAAGATTGTCTCCCTCTCCCTCTGTCCTTCTCCCTGCTTAAAAAAGAAAAAGAAAAAGAATCCATTCTGACCAGTGTACAGGCCAGAGAAAGGAAGGACATCTTCATAGAAGAGTGATTTCCCTTACTCACTGATTTATAATTTAGACTTATAGTTTTAAAAGTTATTTCTCTTAGAATTACAGAGGTAAAGGGGACTTCAGGACCTTCTTGTCCATCCCCCTCATTTTACATATGAGGAGACCGAGACACAGAGATTTCCAAGTCCCATGGCTGATACAGGCTGAAATCTCATTTTGTGCACTGGAATTTTTCATGTTTTCTACAGCGCTTTACCCAGACTCCAAAAGAATATATTTGTCCTAATTACAAAGACTTGTTGGAAGTTGCATTTAATTAAAAAAATAACAGAATGAGGGAAACTTTCTGGAAAACAAATGGATAATATATGCCATGTTCCTTAAAAATTCATTTATTCCCTTTGACCTTGTAATTTTACTTTTAAGAACTTCTCTCAAGAAAATAATTTACTTTGGACAAAGGTTTATGTGTAAGGATGTTTGTCACAGCATTATTTTTAATAGGAAGAGAATGGAGAACCTTTTTCAACCATAAAAGAAGGCTTAACTGGCTGGGATATTATGTGGCCCATTACACATCACATTATTAATGTATATTTAATGACCTTGGAAAATGCTCCTGATATTTGTTAAGGTAAAAAATAATGACATAAAGGCCAAAAAGAGAATTTGGTCCCAATTTTGTTAAGTACATACATGCTTAGAAAAAGATATATATAAGCTAATATATAAAATATACATATATGGAGCTTTTTATTCACTTTTTTATCTTTTCAATATTTTCCAAATAGTCCTCAGTTGTCATGAATGATAGTTATAAAGAGAAAAATATAACATCACATTTAAAAAATATATGAAATAATCATAAACCTAAAATGTGACCAACATAGAAGAAAGAGCACTGTGATAGATGTAAAATACTGAGTTCTCAGGTTAGTTTTCCTCTGTAAAGAAAGCTATGTGGCTTCAGCTAAGTGTCCTCATCTCTTGAAGCCTTAGCTTCTCTCTCTATAAAGAGGAGATTGAATTAGCCAATCTTCCTTCCAGATCTATCTAAAATTTGATTTGATAAATGGGTTTCCTTTCTCATAGTGAAGAAGCTCATAGGTCATAACAAATAATATGTCATAATAAAATTAATTTTATTAACCTCTTCTATGGAATTCACACGAATTGCCACTGTTCATTCACCTTTGTGCCTGGGGGCTCTTTGTTGCAGATTGCTACTGAAGCGATCGAAAACTTCCGAACTGTTGTTTCTTTGACCCGGGAGCAGAAGTTTGAATACATGTATGCACAGAGTTTGCAAGTACCATACAGGTAATAATCACCAAAGAGTGGGAGGGGAGTGTGGGGAGGTTTATCAGTCATCGGTTTTGTTTTCAGAAAGATTGCTTTGGTCAGAAGGTAAGGAACAAGTGGAGAAACTACTAGAAAGGAACCAACTGGGAAGCACTTGTAATTATCCAGGAGAGAAATCACAAGACCCTGACGTCTCCGAGGTAGTTCCTATAACAGCGGGGAACTGATGGGAAGCAGGAGGGAGAGGACAGATAGAGAATGGCTGTCTGATGCCAGGTTTTGGTAATGACCCTATTATTTGCTCTTAGTGGGGATGACTTCTCTATGGAACATGAAATTTGATGTGTCTGTGGACCTGGGTGGAGTAGGTGGTGCTTTTTGAGTATGCCTTTCCTTCCTCTCTTGAGGCTTCTCTAGTGAAGAACTTCCGTATTTCCTTTAATGCACTTATCCAGTGACAGTTCTAAAAAGTAAGCCCAACCTCTCTGAGTCTCAGTTTCTTATATGGTAAAAGGAGAGAGTTGGACTTAATGGGTTTTCAGACTTTTTATTTTTTAATAAGAGTAGAGTCTTTTTTTTCTGAAGATCTTTTCATTTGATATACCAATATATGAAACAGACGGAAATAGAGTTGACCTGGTTGAGGCAGAGGTAGGAGACCCACAGGCTGCCCACTCATCAGCCTGCTCTTACCTCCATGTCATTTGGTTCATGTGGCTCAGAGAATCCACCAACGTTAACGCCTTTGTGATGCCTTCTCTCACTCCCCCAGACAGTTCAGTGCTTCCTCCTTTCTTTCCCTAACATGTTATTTATAGGGTACCTTCATTGCATAATTACAGCCAACTTGAGTGGTGGGTCTCCAAGGGCAAGAACGTGACTGATTGTTCTGTGTCATCCAGCATGGTCCCTGCAGCTTGTAGGTGTTGGGTAAATGTGTGTTGAATTAATGTTGACTCTAGCGTGCATGTATTTTATATGTCCAAAAGTAGGGGGAAAGGGAAGGAACTTCCATTTATGAATCCCTAACAGTTTCTTCATGTTTTCCTTGGCTTATTTTAACTTTGCCTCAACATTTTGAGGTATAGTTAATCCTCTATTAGGCAGTTTCCTAAATTTTCACAAGTAGGAAATTGAGGACTAAACTTAACTTTTTTGGAAACTGAACCCATTTTTGTCTGCCACACCCCACTGCTGATCTAGCAAAGGTTATGTTTTAAGGACTGAGCAATGAAAGTCTAGTAAGTCTAGTAAGTTTCATAACGTCTTCTTTTCAGAAACTCTTTGAGGAAAGCACACATCTTTGGGATCTCATTTTCCATCACCCAGGCAATGATGTATTTTTCCTATGCTGGCTGTTTCCGATTTGGTGCCTACCTGGTGGCAAACAGGTTCATGAACTTTCAGGATGTTCTTTTGTAAGTATTGGGTTAATATTAAAAGTTGAACTCTAGAAATAAAACTGAGGTCAACATGCTTCATGCCTGGATAAAAAACCTTACTGTGAAGCTTCATGAAGAGATTTTGGTGATTCAGAAGGTGGAATTTTGCCCAAGTCTCTGTGTATTATCATGGAAGTACCCCATTTCTTTTGGGGAATCATTGACTGCCCCGTTTCCCCAGTGCTGACTCATACATTTGACCTTTCTGAATATGTGTTTTAGTGGGGGTAGTGATTCAATGAGGGGTTTCCAGGAGGTTTTGGCATTTGGGAAGAATGCCAAGGGTCTGGCTCCTTTTAAAAAAGTCTCTGAACAGGGCAACTAAAGAGAAGGTGTGGGACACTGAGTTCTGCAAACCCTGGGAGATTCTAGGATAAGTTTGCTTTCCTTGATACAAAAAGAGCAATTAGAAGGTAAGAGCTGAAGAAATTCAGAAGGGACAAAGCTAGACGGGGATTTCTGCTCCATTGCTATAAATGCAGAAAATTGTACCTCAGTCAGGGGAAGACAGACCTGAACTTAATTATACTTCCAAAGTACTCAAATATGCAGTTGGGTAGTGAAAAGTATGTATAATCTTTCGGAGCATCTAGATTTGGTGATGGGTGAGACTCTGACCTTTGATAGCATACCATCATTAGTGGTAGTACAGTTTCACATTTAAACCAGAATCATCTAAGCCTGGCCAATCTAAGGTGTTAGTGTAATATTTCCATTCTATTTAGACATTTGCTTGTGCATGCATTATAATTTGCTCAGGACGACCTCAACAGAACATTTAAAATTTCTACCTAATATCTCTGTCTAACAAATGATATGCAGGAGCTATTTATAACTTAGACAAAAAGATCAAAACCAGGCATCATTGTCATTGGGGCTTCGATTAGATAATTGTTTGATATATAGCTTACTTCAAGGTAAGGCATTGAATTGATGAAAGTTGCTGACACATGAGGATTTAGATCGAGAAAATCAATCCTCCAAGTTAAGGAAAGGAGAGACCTGTCTGAAGAGTAGTCCATTTTTAAAAGATCTCACAAGAGTAAATAGTGACAAGCCAGAGATTAACCATTTGTATAATTTTCTAGAGTCCAGAGGAGAGGATGTTGATGGGCTCACAGTATTCTTCTGGGAGGGTTCCCAAGTACTATGTTAGTTCCAGGCCCACTGTTTAAAAAGGCATGTTGAAATAGCCAAATTATGGAAACACCCCAAGTGTCCATTGGCTGGTGCATGGATAAAGAAGAAGAGGTATATATATTCAATGGAATATTACTCAACTATAAAAAAATGAAATCTTGACACTTGCAATGCCATGGATGGAGCCAGAGAGTTTAACGCTAAGCGAAGAAAAAAGTCAGAGAAAGACAGATGATTTCACTCACCTGTGTAATTCAAGAAACAGAACAAATGAACATAGGGGAAAAAGAAGAGAGGCAAACCAAGAAACAGACTCTTAACTACAGAGAACAAACTGATGGTTACCTGAAGGGAGATGGGTGGGGGGATGGGTGAAATCGATGATGGGGATTAAGGAGGGCACTTGTCCTGATGACCGTCAGGTGTCGTTTGGAAGTGTTGAATCAGCATATTCTTCACTTGAAACTCATAGTACACTGTATGTCATCTACCTGGATTTTAAATAAAAACTTGGAAAGGAAAAAATAATATTAAAAATAAAATAATAAAAAGGCATATGGAGAAATGTGTCCAGAGGAGGGCAACTGGAGTGTCGAGAGGGAAAGGATTTACCAAAGAAGCAAAGGGCCTTTTTGACAATATTCCAGTTAAGGCCTGGATTATGCAAAAGGATGTATATTTTTCTTCCATTTGAAAAAGAATTTTTTAACAATAGACTTAATCAAACTTGTTACTTCCTAAAACAAAGGATGGAAGCCAACTTAGGGGAAGTTGCCCAGGGAACAAACATTGGGAACTGGACTTGACGTCCTATAGAGTCTTTCCCAGCTTTAAGCTGCTGATTCCCATGTCATAGGTTAAGCATGTGGATGCATCTTGAGAGCAGCGTGATACCTGACTCTGTAAGGAGCTCAGTCTTTTCTGTACAGCTCCCGTATTTTCTATGAACCCAAGGTAATTTCAGCACCACTGCCCATATCTGTTATTTTTTTTTAATAGTTAACACACAGTGTTACATTAGTTTCAGGTGTGCAACATAATGATTTAGCTTCTCTATACGTTATGCTATGCTCACCACAAATTCAACTACCATCCCTTAACATACAAGGCTATTATAATATCATTGACTGGGTTCCTTATGCTATACCTTTTTTTCTCGTGACATATTCATTCCCTAACTGGAAGCCTGTCTCTCCCACTCCCCTTCGCCCCTTTTGCTCACCCCCCTCTGGCGACCATCAGTTTGTTCTCTGGTTTATAAGTCTGATTCTGCTCTTTGTTTATTCATTTATATTTTTAGGTTCCACGTGAGTGAAATCATATGGCATTTGTCTTTTTTCCGTCTGACTTATTCCAGTTAGCTTAATATCCTCTAGGTCTGTCCATGTTGTCGCAAATGCCTACATGTGTTATTGATTGCCACAGTCACACTGCATAACAACCAACCAGTAAGCCCCAGTGACATACAATAATAAACGTTCATATTTGCCCACAAATCTGTGGGTCAGCCAGGCAGTTCTGCTGAGCTGGGTTGGACATAGCAGATCTCAGCTGGGCTCACACATGGGTGCAGTGGACTGCAAGCTAGTTGGCTGGAGCCCACACAGCTTGTCTCCATCTGTGCCTTGTCCTCCAGCTAGCTAGCAGGGCTGTGCTAGTGGCATTGATCGAAGGCACACAAGGCCCCCTGAGTCATAGGCTTAGAACTGGCAACAGTCACTTCCACCACATCCTGTTAGCCAAAGCAAGTCACAGGCCAACCGGATTCAAAGGCGAGGAAAACAAATTCCACTTCTTAATGGAGGAGCTGCCAAGTCACATTGCTAGAAGGCGAGGAGAGAGAAACAGATGAAAAATGGGGCCATTTTACAATGTATTACACTGACGTGAACTGTATGAAGACACTTGTTTGTTTTGTTATCTTTTAACTTCTCTTTCTCATTGTTTGAGGCACTGCTCTGTGGTTGTAGAACTGCCAGCTGTGTAGCATTATAATCCTAACTCTGCACATGCTTCATCTGTGTTTTTGCAGGGTATTCTCAGCTATCGTCTTTGGTGCCATGGCGGTGGGGCAGGTCAGTTCATTTGCTCCTGACTATGCCAAAGCCAAAGTATCAGCAGCCCACATCATCATGATCATTGAAAAAACCCCTCTGATTGACAGCTACAGCACAGGAGGCCTCCAGCCGGTGAGTTTGATGTTTTGATGATAAGATATATTCCTAACTGATGAGTGGAAGCATTCTAAGAGGAAATTTAATAAAATCTGTGGGTTTTTAAAAAATTTTTCTGGTAATAAAAAGAAACTTTCTAGATCATGAGGTCATTTTAATAAATGCTAATCATGTATGTTAACATCCAGTATTTTTGTATAACAAGGCTACAAGGAGATAGATATACTGCCCCGTTTATAAGCAAATCCTGTTTATCAGGTTTTATTATATGTAAGTCATTGTATTTTTGGAGAACATATTTGAGTTAGTATATTTGTATTAACAATACATGGAAAAAAACACTGACTCTTTCAGATCTTATTTATTGCGTTCTGGCAGTTACAAATGCAGCCTAATTGTAATACAAGTTCACTGTCTTCTGATGCCTAGTGGTAGAGAGGGGTTCTCTGTACAGTGAGTTTTCAGGATTGCAATAATCATCTTTTTGTTACTGTTCTGATCTTAGAATACACTGGAAGGAAATGTGACATTTAATGAAGTCGTGTTCAACTATCCCACTCGACCAGACATCTCCGTGCTTCAGGGGCTGAGCCTTGAGGTGAAGAAGGGCCAGACGCTGGCACTGGTGGGCAGCAGCGGCTGTGGGAAGAGCACGGTGGTCCAGCTCCTTGAGCGGTTCTATGACCCCTTGGCTGGAACAGTGGTGAGCACACTTTCTTACCTCCTCATTTTAACTTTTTCATCATTCTAAATGCCTGGATGTATTTAATTCTTGAGTGTAAGCCACAGGTTTTCTAACCTTTAAACAACTGTCTTACTTAAAGTCTGACGTCCTACATAACAGGCTCCAAGCTGTGTCTGCTTTCCCAGGCAACTTCTTCAGCCTTCTCTCAAACTGCCCCTCCACTGTCCTTGGCGAGCAGCCTTTTTATCTCCCATCTCCCTTCCCTTGGCTAGGTTTCCACTTACATGAGAAGATCTAGCAAAAATTTAAGTAGCCAGAAAGATAGAGGAGGGAAGAGGTGCTAAGAGAGACAGTAAGGTGGGAGCCAAGGATGAGGAATGTTTCAAGAAAGAGAAGGTAGTCAGCAATGACAGATGCTGCGGACAGTTAAGAAGATGAAGGCTGAAAAGACATGATAAGATTTGGCAATGAATGGGCTACTTGTGACATTTTTAAGTATTCTAAGTGAAGTGGGGTGGTGATGGGAAAGAGTTTAGCATGGCTGAGGCACGGCGGAAGGGGAAGCGGAGACTGAGTGCAGACTCTCTAGAAGATCAAAGGTGGAAGAAAGACTATTAAGAACAGCAGTGTGAGCAGGGGGCAGAGTCCAGGGGAGAGAGGTTCAGGAGGGGGAATCTGGAGCATTTTTATGGCTGAGGACGAGGTAAAACCATTGAGAGAGCGTATTGAAACACCTTCTAAGAAAGAAAAAGTGAGATCAGCAAATTTGGGGAGCAGATGAAGAATATGGAGGGATTCCCTTTTCTTTCATGAACTAAAAGAATAAACGAGGGTCACATTTATTTGTTCAACGTTCAGCAAACATTTACTGAGTGCGTGTCAGGGACTCTCTTAGGTCCTGAGGATGAGATAGGAGTCATGAAGGGAGTAGTGAAATTTTAAATGACTACAAGGGAGAATAGGAAAAGAATCAAATTAGGAAGGAATAGAAGAAATTTTTACTATATAGGTATTTAGTTATTGGTTGTACTCAGAGGAGCTATTAAAAATATTTAACGACAAGGGTGCCTGGATGGCTGAGTCGGTTAAATGTCCTGACTCTTGATTTCGGTGCAGGTCATAATCTCAGGGTCATGAGATGGAGGCCTACATCAGGCTCCATGCTGGGCGTGGAGCCTGCTTAAGATTCTCTCTCTTTTTCTCCCTCTGCCCCTCCCCTACCCCCTTTTCTACAAAAAAATTAACTACTAGAATGTTATGGCACTGACCAAACAGAATGGACACCTGTTCCATAGTCATATTGAAGCCCCAGCTGCATATGGGCCCCACTTGCATTAATGAAAATAGAGCTTTCAACCTGTAGTCCAGGGCTCTTTTTAAATTCAGTCACAGTCATAAATATTTTTTTATTGTATTCTACTCAGTCTGTTTCTTAACAGCTACATAAGCTGTGTCACTTATTTTTACTTTCTTGTTTTATATTTTCTGTGAATTCTGATTTTATGCTTCAATTTTACTGTTAAAGTTTGAACAGAGGACTCTAAAGGAAGAGACAAAGGAAGCAAATACAGAAGGAAATGTTAGCTCTCAGACTCTGATTACGGCCCTTAACAGATGTGGAGTAAGCAGTGTATTAAATGTTGAGCTCTAATGAGTTATAGGTTATGATGTCTGCACTCAAAGACTTCACTTGAAGAGATGGGGCATATACTTACATCAGTTATGTAAAGGAAGATAGGCCTAGAGCTGGCTCTTAAGGGATAAGTAGAGCTGGTTGCCTGAGGGTGACAGAGTGAGCAGTCAAGATGTCATTTGTTGCAAGACACAAAATGAGGTAACTGGGTGGTGGACATTAAGGAGGGCACGTGTTGTAATGAAGCTGATAAATCACTGACCTCTACCTCTGAAGCCAGTAATACATTATATGTTAATTGAATTTAAATTTTAAAAAAATAAATATTTTTTAAACATAAAAAGAAATAAAAACCTAAAAGAAAATAAATTTGAAGTGGAAAAAAAAGAGTGAATGTGAGCTGTGGTTGATAGTTGATTTGCTCCCAATGTCCATATAGCCTATTTTGGCTGAAATAGCAGATTTAATGAGAGCTGTGATTCTTAAACTTTTAAATTACAACCCTTTAGGAAGAGAAAAAAAAAGAAGTCATGTTCTCCTCACTGCACTCGTAGTCACGTGTGTTAGTTTAGCACTGCTACTAAAGAGAATCAGCCTGTGCCTTCCAGATTTTGCACAGTGCCTCTCACTGGCAGAGCCACAGTTACTTCCAGAACTGGAAGGGAGTCTGGGAAATAGTCTTTAGCCTTCCACTCCCTTCATATATGGAAGGGTAGACAAAGAAGAATATGGAAATGAATGCTGAATGCACAAGGCAATAACCATCTCGAGACAACACTGAAAACGCTAGGAAAACAACGTGTCCTTGTCTATTGTAGGCACGCTGTTATCTGCTCCCGTACATTTGTGCTAGGGCTTTGAAGTACTGCCAAGTGGTCACAGCAGCCAGAATTCTTAGCGGAAGTGTCTTCAAGAGGCATGAATAAATGTGCCAAGTTTTGTTTATGAGTATCAATTAGTAACCCTTAACCCAGTGAGTAGGTGATGAGTAATGAGTTCTCATCGCCGTGTAAGAATGAGTGTGGATCTGAGCATGATCACTCATG
The DNA here is from genome assembly GCF_023065955.2 of Ursus arctos. NCBI lineage: Eukaryota > Metazoa > Chordata > Mammalia > Carnivora > Ursidae > Ursus > Ursus arctos. The sequence goes on along the minus strand of NW_026622985.1, from coordinate 29,285,570 downwards.
AGAACTGAAGAAAGGTGAGACCGTGAGGTCGGGAAGTCCTCATGACCCTCCGTGGGCCTTGAAGGATGCTTCGAGACATAGTGACCGGTGCTGTGGTTCTCCCACTGATGTGTATCAGAATGGCTTACGGAACGACTGAAGAGCAGCCACCCTGGCTCACTCGAGTCCCTCAGGGTCTGGCCTATTAATTTTGCAATTTTCCCAGATGATTCTGATGCCAGCCATTGTTTGAGACCCCCTGAGCTGATACATTTGAAAGGTGTAGGTTAAATTGTGCAGAGTCTTGAAAAATGAAGCTAGTGAGTTATACAGAGGGGGCATTCCAACTTTTGTGGGGCCTGCCGGTTATACATTTTTAGGGACTCCACTTAAAAAAATACAAAATTATGAATGCAAAATTAGGTACAAAAGTGAATATTTACCTTTAGTAAAACAAATCATAACAAAATATTGAAACTTTAAAGATTGGGGTCCCTTTTCTCATTTATTTGAGTGAGAGAGAGAGATAGTGCACAAGAGAGAACACGAGCAGGGGGAGAGGGAGAAGGAGACTCCTGCTGAGCAGGGACGCCCCCACCCCCCGACTGGGGGCTCGATCCCAGGACCCAGGATCATGACCTGAGCTGAAGGCAGACGCTTAACTGACTGAGCCACCCAGGCGCTCCTCAGCTCCCTTTCCTCTTGAGGCTGCTACATGAATACTCACCTGGATGAGCTTCCTGGCTGCAGCCTGGCCTCCCTCCCCTGCAAAACACAGCTCAGCGGCCTGCAGTGACCTGCAGCTCAGGACCCTGGAAGCCGAACGTCATTACCTTCACCGTTAAACCGCCTCTGGTCTGAGTCTTCCCCATTTCCTGTCTCCCCTCTCCGGTCTATCACACGCACCATCGTCAGAAGCCTGTTGTCATAGTCCGGGTATTACCCAGTGGGCACCTGAGCTAACACGGGGCATTCCTCTATGAGGGGAGGACAGAGATTAGCTTTTAATTCTAAGGTACTTGTGTTACCAAAACCCAACCTATAGTGTATAAATTCAGTCCTACCTCCCCGAGTTACTGTGTGATCTTGTGCAAATTACTTAACTTTGCTCATTTTTTTTTAATCTGTAAAATGGAGATTAAAACCACACCTGCCCTCCTGGGTCATTCAGTCAGTTAAGCATCTGACTCTTGGTTTTGGCTCAGGTCAGGATCTCATGGGTCATGAGATTAAGCCCCAGGGTCACTCAGCACAGAGTCTGCTTGGGTTTCTCTCCCTCTGCCCCTTCACCCACTCACCGCACACACTCTCTTTCTAAAATAAATAAATAAATCTAAAAAAAAAAAAACAAAACAACCGAAACCCAGCTACCTCACTAGGGTTGTTGTGAAGATTAAACAAGAGAATGCATGAGACATGCTTATCACCTGACCTATAATATAGTCAGTGCTCAATGATTTATCTGTAATCATGATTTCAGAGTAAATACATATAGGAGAATAATACATATTTAACATTTGATTGTGCTAAGGAAGGCAGCAGTGTATTTAACAATTTAGAACAGAGATAAGTAGTCACTTAACCTGGTTTTACCTTATTATTACCAAGGTGTTTACTTTCTTGGTTAAGCTGTATTTAGGCCAGTATCTTTTGAACAGTGTTCGCTGATTTCCCAAAGTTCCCTGGTCTTCCCTCAGACCATCACCCATGCCTCAGCCAGAGAACCTCTGCACTGGTCTCTTTTACATTTGGGTTTCTAAGCATGTTTTCTCTACAGAAAGGATGCTTCAGCTAACCCAGGCTTAAAGTATTTGCAATTCCGGTGTATCATGTGGGGATGAGGAGAGCCAAGAGTATTACTGTATTCAGCGTGATGGAGAAACTCATTAAAACTTGATGGGATCATTCAAATATGTCTAATTATATTAGTTAGGCAGTGTCTGTTTTCCTCCCAGGAGTATAAGCTTGGAGAAAATTAAGCTACTCCTTTCCTGAAATTTCCATTTCTCAAGTACAGTGTTCCATCTCACAAGATCTGCTGTTTTGCCACATTCTTGTATGGTTTTTACTGCCACTCTCCACCCTCTACTTCCCACCTTCACTGAACACTGTAGGGAAGCCTAGAACATAGATGCTGAAATAGTCTCCATGGCAACTGGGCTTGGTACTAATAAGGTCATGACTGTGTTTCCTATCCCTGTACTTGCCAACTTCACGAACAGAAGCCATGTTCCTGCAGCAAAAATTGTACCTTACCCCTAGCCAGCTGTCTCCCAGGGGCACCCAGCCAGGCACATGGGATCCAGCGAGTATATACAGCACAGTAGACACTCACCAGCACTATGGGAAAAGCCTGAAGCTGAGTCATTTGCTTCTTCAGAGGGGATGAGTAGCTCTCTCACTTGAATACCAGAGTTCTCTTGTGAAGTAGATCTTTTGGGCAGACGTGTGTGCATCAGAGCAAGGCTGGAAGGAACACTCCCCAGGCTCCTCCGGGGTAACCCAGGGAGCCAGGCCACTAGAGAAGAGGCAGCTTCTTCCCCCTACTCCTTTGGCCCAACATTGTAGATGTCTGTCCATCATTTTGTCCACCCAGCCTGCGTCCATCCACTGTAGTTTCCATTACAGTGATACAGTTACCAATCTCTGATAGTCTTGGAGCACATACCCAGTGCCCAGCACTGTGCTGAGTGCGGTCTAGACATGACCTCATGCAGTCCTCAGTTCTATGAGTTTAGGAATTATTATCGTAATTCCCATTTTACCCACAAAGAAACTGTCGAGAAATTAATTCATTTTCCCAAGATCAGCAACTACTTAGAGATACAGCAGCCACCTTCCCACACTTACTTCTTTTCCATTTAACTGCTGCATCCCATTCTTCCAAAACCTGATTCTTAGAAACCTGACCCGCAAACCTATTATGTGCTTGCAGTAGTTACTGATTTCCAGCCTAATCTCAGCTACTTTTCTTGCAAAAAACTGATATGTAAGAATAAGGACGCCGGCAAATTTCGTGGTATAAAACAGCACAAACTTATTATCTTACAAATTCTGGAAGTCAGATGGCTAGAATGGATTTCACCAGGCTAACATCAAAGTGTCACCAGTGCTGTGTTCCTTCTGCAGGCTCTAGGGGACCATTTTCTTCTTCTAGCTCCTGGCCCTTTCCTCAATGCATGTATCAGAAACCAGGGTTAAACAGAAGGAGCGTGACAGTTCGTCAGAGCATACAACTATGACCTTGTTCAGTTAACTTTGACAATCCAAACTCAACAGAACAACAACAAAAATGTTGCCCTATAGTTACTTGGCAATATTAGCGTATGAAATAACGATACTGATTTTGCTAAATTAAAAATGACCTGGTCCTTGAACTTACCTATGAACTCTCGTTTGCAGCTAATTGATGGCGTAGAGATAAAGCACCTGAATGTCCAATGGCTCCGAGCCCACCTGGGCATTGTGTCCCAGGAGCCCATCCTGTTCGACTGCAGCATTGCTGAGAACATTGCTTATGGAGACAACAGCCGGGTCGTGTCCCAGGAAGAGATCGTGCGGGCGGCCAAAGAGGCCAACATACACCCCTTCATCGAGACACTCCCTGATGTAAGTCTTTCTCTAAATTAGGAGCCCAAGAGCCTGTGGCAGCCTCCCTGGCCCGCACTTTGATTTCTAAAGGGCTGGGTTTCCAAAGGTGAAGAGAAGTGAACAACCAAAATACACACCTGTATACAACATCTTGCCACACTTCCTATCCCCATTTGATACTGTGTTTGCCTGATCACCGGACTGGCTCTCTCTGTGAGCAAGCCTGACCGAAAAGTGTGTATTTGGAGGAAGCCTTTCCCTCTGAGCCTAAGTACAGCGCCCACAGAAGCAGGCACAGCCTCTTCACCCCCATTTCTCTTCTGACCTTCCTTCTGCTTCCTTGCTGCTCTCCGCCAAGCTGCAAACCTACCTCTGTGGAGTTGGGCCCAGCCAGGGAACTGAACCCATGTCCGAAAGAAGGCTCTCCTTGAATAGAACGGAGCCCTTAGAGCGACTGTGGTATTATGTAATCTCTCATCATTGCACATTTCCTGGCCCCCAAGCTCTGCTTATAGGGCTGATTCTTGAAAGCTTCTTTGGGGCTCCCTGAGCTGTTGTCCATGGATGCCCTCTGAATTCTTCCTGGGAATTTAGATAAAAGGAACCTCTTGCCCTCTCTTAAGCCCCTTAGATACTGCATTTTGAAGTCACCTGGACCTGGCTTGTCTATACCCCCTCCCATTATCACTGGTTAGTTTTTTTATAATAAGGAAGCACCCCTCAAAAATAAAGCTCAGTAGCCTCTAACCAGCAGGGAAGGCAGTTTCCTTATGCGGAAGGATGGCAATACCAGCTGGCCCCAACCCTTTCCCAAACTTCCTTTCCTTGAGACTCTTGTTCCGATAACTGCTGACACCACATCATAGACCCCAGGAGGAGGAATTGTCCCTCTCCCCTCCATTTAACTTTCTTGCCCAGCTGTGGATAATCAGTCTTTCCCAAGGCTAGAAAACTTGAAAGATACAGCTTCAATCCCCTTTACTAATGATCTCAAAGTACGGGCATGAACCATTAGAACCTGCTGGATGAAAAATGTTGAAGGTAGAGTCTAGCAATCTGTTTTAATAGCCCAGATACCGGGCTACAGTTTGAGCACCACTGGGCTAGGGGTTAACAAAGACAAACACAGAGAGTACATATTACTAGCTTATTAAACATACCTTGCCCCTCTGGCATTCATTTGTCTGTCACAGGGACCCAGCCTTTCTGGGCTCCCGGTCTTGAGCCCTGTTTTCTGCCCAAGGACCCACTTCTTTACCTGAGCAATTCCTACTAGGATTTAGCTCACCCTGCAGGAGGCTAGTCTGGTTACTGACCTCCTTCAGGGTCACAGCCCTGCCTTTACCTGCTGCAGCAGGATCATACGGTCTCAGTGCAGCCTGGGAACCCCTGCCCTCCCATGGAACACACAGTGCTCCTGCCTCCTGAGGCACCGGCAGCCTGGGGTGGACCTCCCCTGGGGTCCTCAGTGGAGATCTCAGTCTGAGTGCCATTGAACTAGGGAGACAAGAGAGAGCCAATAAAAATAGGCGGTCCTATATAGAACATGAATTTTTAAGTGAAACTCTGGTTGTCAGAATCAGAGCCCATGGTTTGACTAAAATTCCAGCCCGGCAAGGGGCTGAAAATTATGATAGTCTTGTTTTCTAGGTTACACATGCTGTCACATCTTGTTCCTGCTCTCCCCTACATAGCCTTTTAACTCTTGTCTCTATCATCCTATTGAGTAGTTAATGACAGTTACCTACTGTGGGATTCAGTATGAGAGGAACTTTGGAAGAACTCTAAAATCAAAAAATTAAAAAGAAGGTTTTAGCTTTTAAAGTTAGATATCAAGATGGAATTCCTTGGCATCCATTAAAATTTTTGAAGTGTTAGAGAGACCAGAAGGCTCCCTAGAATCCCCCCCCCCCCCGCAAAAAGTCTCCCTTCCTGACTTTAATGCAGAGAGCACCACCTGCTGGTTATAAGTAAACTAAGCTTCATTTATTACATAGACCGTATAAGTCACATTTCCTTCCTCAAACCAAACTTTGTCCCAAATATAATGAAACCAGAAGACTGAAAGAGACTAACATTGTAACAGTATTCTTCCTCATAAAGATATTGACTTGTTACACTAAAACATATATTCTCAGACCCAAATGTCTATTTTCTTTTCGAAAAAAAATTTTTTTAAGATTTTTATTGATTTAAGATAGAGTGAGAGAGAGAGAGGGTGTATGTGAGAGCACAAGCAGGAGCAGAGGCAGAGGGAAAGGGACAAGCAGACTCCCCACTGAGCAGGGAGCCCGACATGGGGCTCTATCCCAGGACCCTGGGATCGTGACCTAAGCTGAAGGCAGATGCTTAACAGACTGAGCCCCCCCCCCCCCCCGCATGTCTATTTTCAAGAAGAGATGTCAAACCTGCCATCTAGAGCTACATTTTTGATATTTAATCCTCTATGAGACCATTCTTAGCTTCTGAACCAAGACTTTTTTTGTGTGTTTATGGAAGTGGTCATCCTATTTTCTGTGAGCAAACTCTTTTTTAGGAATATCAGTTTTGTGTTTCATAATAACAAAACCCTATTCACAGAAATATAACACCAGAGTAGGAGACAAAGGAACCCAGCTCTCTGGGGGCCAGAAGCAGCGCATTGCCATAGCTCGCGCCCTTGTTCGACAGCCTCATATTTTGCTTTTGGATGAAGCTACATCAGCTCTGGATACAGAGAGTGAAAAGGTAAGAATTTAAATTGGATCCATCACCCTTGAATTGGTTGTCCTTAAATGCTTCTGTCTTCCACGGTAGAGAACAAAATTCAGCCCAGATTTGTTGATTGTTACTTACATCAGCTTTCCACAGAGTGTGGTCACTTTCTGTAGCGGTTATTCAAGAGACCTCAGACAAAATAGGGGAAATTAGTCTTAGAGCATTCAGGCTCCAAAAAACAGCCCCGGATCAGTTTGTATGGACCAAAGACGCTGTGTTCAGGAGGCCACTCCCCCATTTCTACCATTGGCATGTCCTCGGCAACTACATAAAGAAGTGGGAGGTTCATACACTATAAAAGCTGACTCTACCTTAAGACAAATATTAGTAATCATTCTCAGTTTGAGAAAAAGTTGACTATTCAGGTACCTGAAAGACAAATTAATTCTGAGATATCCCCTATCTTTACTAAAATCCCAAAATTCAAGGCGGCTGTGTTCAGCCTGTGCTCAGTCTCCCTGGATTTGCTACAGAGCTGGACTGGGGGCAACCCCGAAGGATGTCGTGTGGGTGAGCACACCAGTAAATGCCTTCCCGATTGCACAGACTGTATTTATTGCCGTAACTTCAAGAAAAAATAACTCCTGCCTCAGAACTAATCCAGACTAGGATTCCCTTATCTTCCAATACGACAAATTCCTCGCTTGGTCAATTCTGTGCTATTTCACTGATACCGTCATTAAAGAAGGACCCATTGTTGGAAGCTTGTGAGCCTTATGATGGAGGAGGAAAGGAGAGGACTGTTTTTATCAGAATTAACTTATGTGGTTATTGATCAGGTTGTCCAAGAAGCTCTGGACAAAGCCAGAGAGGGCCGCACCTGCATCGTGATCGCTCACCGCCTGTCCACCATCCAGAACGCAGACTTCATAGTGGTGTTTCAGAACGGCAAGGTCAAGGAGCATGGCACCCATCAACAGTTGCTGGCTCAGAAAGGCATCTATTTTTCCATGGTCAGTGTCCAGGCTGGAGCAAAGCGCTAGTGAACTGTGACCATAGGAGCTGTTAAATATTTTCTAATATTTGTGTTAAAACATGGCATTTAATCAAAATTAAAAGTGAGTGCTTACTGGAAAAACCCTGTAGAATTACCTGTTTAACATTTCCTGTCGCAACCAAAGATTATTCCACCACGTTCAGAGTCTTCAGATTTTATAATTAAAGGAACCAAAAGAAACACTATCAAATGGAATAAAATGCTGGTGTTAACTGCATTCTAAAACTTACAGAATAATTCAAAGTAGATTTTGTTAATAAAATTGTATAGTTTTTGTTTATATTTTCTTATTTGTAACTTACTGCCTTGCTGAAAGATTATAGGAGAGGCAAAAAGTACTGAATGTTTGCATAAAGTGCTATAATAAAACTAAACTTTTATATGACCACAGTCATCTTGTCTAAAATGCTTGTACGCACATCATCTCCCATTTGGAATATTAAAGATTATTTCTGCATTTGAAAAAAAGAAAGGCTTCTTTAAAAACTTCCATTAATTTTTGTGAGAAGCATTAAATAGTATAAATAATTCCCATGGTACGTGTCTTTTCACAGTGGGTCCTCTGGAACCACCAGTCTTCATTCTTTGTGGATGTGATCCTGCTGGTTCTTGTGTTTTTACATTATGATAGCTCTCACACCAACCACACACATCAGTACAGAATTCTAGGGGCCGGGGTGGGTGGGGCACAGGATGTGCAGTTGTGAAGTGTATAATCTGACATTCAAATATTTTGCCTTGCTCTTATAAAGGGCTCTTACAGGATTTTAATATTCCTGCACTTTAAAAAATATAAAACTCTTTTTCTGTTTTGACAATGAATTACTTTTCACAGTAATTGGTCTCTTCCAAAGCTGATCCTTCTGGTGGTGGAGACATATGCAAGCATAATGAAAAAAGAAAATACCCTGAAGAATGATACTCTGACTACAAAAGAAAAAAAAAAAAAAAAACTACGAACAAGATTGAAAGACACAAGCTGGGAGTAGTATTTGCAATATTTATTGTAAACAATTGATATCCTTATTATCTAAAGAATTTTAAAAGGAAAAAAATGCTATCACCTCCAAAGAAAAATGGGCAAAAGAATGATTAGATAATTCCCAGAGAAGAAATACATTGGAGGAAAAAAAAGGAGTGCACAATCTCTGAAATGAAAGAAATGTAAATTAAAAGAAAATACCCTGGAAGAGTAATAGCAGCCTCATGGTGAAATAAGATGTCCCTTGTTTTTGTCGTCCCCCCTCAACAACAATAATTTCGCATCCATCAACAGACAGAAGTGCCTCTGTGGGAGCTGTGGGATCCAGCACCATAAGCCAAGGGTCCTGAGAAAAGTCACACCCTGTGTGTTGGGTAATAGGCATCCAGACTTTGGTCCTGGCTATGGACCCTGCAGTGGCCTGTGACCTGGCTCCAGGCCCTCTCAACCATAGTGCTAGAAAACACTGTGTTAGACCATCATCCATGGATGAGAGAACCTTTGTAGAAGTCCAGGAGTCCAGAGGAGAAGTTCCAGCAAATAAATAAATTAAATAAATAAATAAATAAATAAATAAATAAATAAAAGCAAAAAATGCTAGTTTGAATGCATTGGAGGGGGAAAGAGGAATAGCTTGACTTGATGTGTACAACTCCTCTCCCAAGGAAATAGCTTGGGGGCCAAGAGAGCTCTTAGCCCCTAACTTCTCTTGTGGAGGCCTCAACACAGCTGAGGGCCCAAAAGCGATCTTATCCCCTAACTTCTCTTGTGGAGGGAGGTGAAAGCATGAATGAGTACCTGACTTCCCCGGCTGTGCAGAATGCTGCCAAAGAGATTTATTTTCCTCATCCAGAGTACTGAATCTTAACTTGCATGACTTCAGGGTGGGGGGGAGAAACTGGGAAAGCAGCAGATAGGACTCTCAGAGGGCATTGAAGAGATATGGATTCTACCAACTGTGTCATGAACTCTATCAAGAAACTGAGCTGCAAGCCACAGGGAACACCTTGCCTGCAGATCCTGCCAACTGGCCCTTGGAGTACCTCAGTGCTCAGTGTTCTTCACACACACACACACATAGCCCCTGGCCTGTCCTGTGGCTGGTTCTTTGTACGAGTTCCCAGAGGTGGTGGCAAGAATGAGACTTGGCAGACAGCTAGTGAGCACACACAGAAGGCAGGCCCGATTCTGTGGGCCAAGGAAGGGCCACAAACTTGAATTTTACTGCTACCTTTGGTAAAACAAAAGGAAGGGAGTCACTCTACATGGCCTGGTGTGGAGTCAAGAGAAGGTACATAAGCTTAAGAACTCTGTCAATAAAGGGAGCAAGAAGTGGGGATCAGCTGTATTCACAGAGGGTCTGATGAAACCTTCAAGTTACCAGCAGAGCCGATGGAAGATATTTCTCTCCTGAAGCCAGTGAATAAAAACTGGAGGTAACTGCTACTTCACAGGGGCAGACAGGAATGCAAAACTTCACAGAACATGAAAAAAATCAAGGAAGTATGACACCATCAATGGATCCCAGTAATTTTCCAGTAACTGACTCCACAACATGGAGCTTTGTGATTTATCTGGAAAAGAATTCAAAATAGCTGTTTTAAGGAAACTAGATGAACTTCAAGATAACATGGAAAGAGAATTCAGCAAAACCAGGAAAAAAATACATGAGCAAAATGAGAAGTTTAACAAAGAGAAAATTGAAAAAAAGAAATGAACAGAAATTCTGGACCTGAAGAATACAATGAATGAAATGAAAAATGTAGTAGAGATCATTAGCAGAAGAATAGATCAGTCAGAACAAAGAGTCTGTGAGACAGACGACAACAACTTTGAGATAATCCAGTCAGAGGAGAACAATGAAAAAAGAATGGAAAAGAGTGGGGAAAGCCTATGTGATCCATGGAATACCATCAAGAGAACCAGTTTCTGAATGATTGGAGTTCCAGAAGGAGAAGAGAAGAAGAGGGGGTAGAAAACATATTTAAAGAAGTAATGGCTGAGAACATCCCAAGCCTGGGAAGAAATTGGGTATTCAAGTTCGTAAAGCTCATGGGTCACCACATTAAATCAATTTAGATCCCCTTCAAAACACATTACAATAAAACTATCAAAAATTAAAGACAAAGACTCTTAAAAATAGCAAGAGAAAAAATAAAAGCTTATAAGGGGCCCCTATATGCTATCATTGGGTTTCTCAGCAGGAACCTTGTAGGCCAGGAGAGAGCGGGCTGATATGTTCCAAGTGCGGGGAAAAAAAAAATCCTTGCCAACCAAGAATACACTGTCTGGCAAAGTTCTTCAGAAAAGTAGTAGAGAGATTTTTCCCAAACAAAAGCTGTGGGAATTCATCACCACTAGAATTCCTCATAAAAAGTGCTGAAAGGAGTTTTTCAAGCTGAAATAAAATGATACTAATTAGTAACATGAGAACATATAAAAATAAACGACATACTGGGATAACTACGTGGTCAAATACATAACACATAATATATTATTATAATGTGGTGTGTTAACTGCTTAACACTAATATAAAGGTTAAAGGACAATAGTGTTAAAAATAACTACATAGCTATAATAATTTGTTAATGAGTACAGAATATAAAGGAGGTAATTTGTGACACCAAAAACATAAAAAGGGGAGTAAAAAGTTAGTGTTTTTGTATGTTAGTTTCTGTATGTTTTGTAAAATACACTATTATACCTGTAAGATGTTTTATGTTAGCCTCATGGTAACCATAAGGCAAAAACCTACAGTAAATTCACAAAAGATAAAAAGAAGGGATTCAAAACCTACTACTATGGAAAATCATCAATTCACACAGGAAGGCAGCAAGAAAGGAAGAAAAAAACCAAGGAAACGACAAAAGAGCCAGAAACAATAAGATAGCATTGTAGGTCCTCTCTATCAGTAATCACTCAGTGTAAATTGATTTAATTCTTTAATCCAAAAGAATAGAGTGGCTGGATGGATAACAAATCAAGACCAAACTATATGCTGCCTATAAGAGACTCACTTCAGCTTTAAGGATACACATAAACTAAAAGTGAAGGGATAGAAAAAGATATTCCATGCAAGTAGAAGGAAGGGGTACCTTGTCCGTATATCAGACAAAATGGACTCTAAACCAAAAATGGTAACAAAAGCAAAGAAGGTCATTATATAATGATAAAGGGGTCAGTTCATTAAAAAGATATGATAATTATAAATATGTTTGCATCCAACAACAGAGCATCTAATTTATTAAGCAAAATACTAAGAGATCTGAAGGGAGAAATAGACAACAATACAATAATAGGAGGAGATGTCAGACATACTAGAGGACATTAGGACCCCACTTTCAATAGTGGATAGATCAAGCAGACAGAAAATCAATGAAGAAATGTTCGACTTGGACTATAAACCAAATGGGTTGACAGATATGTAGAATCATTCCATCCAATAACAATAACATATACATTCTTCTTAAGCACACATGGAACATTCTCCAGGCTAGGTCATGTGATAGGTCACAGGTCATTGCAAATTTAAGAAGATTGGAATCACACCAAGTATCTTTTCTGACTACAATAATATGAAACTTGAAATCAGTAACAGGAGCAAAGCTGGAAAATTCACAATAATGTGGAAATTAAACAACATGCTCCTCAACAACTATTGAGTTAAAGAAGAAATCAAAGTGGAAATCAAAAAATATCTTGAAAGAAGCAAAAAAAAAAAAATCTTCAAATAAACGAAAATGGAAACACTACAAACCAAAACCTCTGAGATGCAGCCAAGGTAGTTCTAAGAGGGAAATTTATGGATATAAATACTAATATTAAGGAAGATCTAGAATAACACAATTTTATACCTGAAGGAACTAGAAGAAGGAGAAGAAGCTAAGCCCAAAGTTAGCAACAGGAAGGAAACAACAAAGATCAGAGCAGAAATAAATGAAATAGAGACCAGAAAAACAATAGAAAAGATCAATGAAACTAAGAGTTGTTTTTTTGAAAAGATAAAAAAAAAATGACAAAACTTTAGTCAGATTAAGAAAAACAGAAGATTCCAATAAAATCAGAAATGAAAGAGGAGACACTACAACTGATACCACAGAAATACAAAGGTTTATGAGAGATTACTAGGAAGAGATTACATGCCAACAGATTGGATAACCTAGAATAAATGGATAAATTCCTAGAAACATACACCCTACCAAGACTGAATTGTGGAAATAGAAAATCTGAATAGACCAATATATAAGGAGATTGAATCACTAATTGAAAACCAGCTAAGAAAAGCCCAGGACCAGATGGTTTCACTGGTGAATTCTATGTTAAAGAAGAATTAGCACTGGGGGCGCCTGGGTGGCACAGCGGTTAAGCGTCTGCCTTCGGCTTAGGGTGTGATCCTGGCGTTATGGGATCGAGCCCCACATAAGGCTCCTCTGCTATGAGCCTGCTTCTTCCTCTCCCACTCCCCCTGCTTGTGTTCCCTCTCTCGCTGGCTGTCTCTATCTCTGTCGAATAAATAAATAAAAGCTTAAAAAAAAAAGAAGAAGAATTAGCACTATTCCTTCTCAAACTCTTCAAAAAATTTAAGAGGAGGAAACACTTCAAAACTCATTTTACCAGGCCAGCATTGCCCTGATACCAAAGCCAGATAAGAATACTGCAAGACAGGGACGACTAGGTGACTCAGTCAGTTAAGTGTCTGCCTTCAGCTTAAGTCATGGTCCCAGAGTCCTGAGATCGAGTTCCGCATCAGGATCCTTGCTCAGCAGGGAGACTGCATCTCCCTCTGCCTGCCTCTCCCCCTACTTGTGCTCCCCTGCTCTCTTTCTGACAAAAAAATAAATAAAATCTTAAAAACATATACTACAAGATATTCAAAACTAATACAACAGTGTACATTAATTATACTGGAATTCATTAATAAAATTGAATGAATGAGTGAATGAATGAAAAAAACACTACAAGAAAAAACTACACACCAATATCCCTAATGAATACAGATGCAAAATTTCTCAATAAAATACTAGCAAACCGAATTCAAAAGCACATCATACGGCTCACACACCACGATCTAGTGGGATTTGTCCCTGGGATGCAAAAATGGTTCAACATATGCAAATGAATAAATGTGGTACACCAAATTAATAGAATGAGGGATAAAATTTATGTGATCCTCTTCATACATGAAGAAAAAACATTTGACAAAATACAACATATTTTCATGATAAAATTCTCAACAAATCGTGTATAGAGGAATATAATAAAAGCCATGTATGATAAGCCCACAGCTAACATCATACCCAATGGTGAAAGATTGAAAGTTTTTCCTCTAAGATCAGGAATACCATAAGGGTTAACTCTTACCACTCCTATTCAATATACTACTGAAGTCCTAGCCAGAGTAACCAGGCAAGAAAAAGAAATAAAATTGCAAAGGAAGAAGTAAAATTGTCTTGGTTTGTAAATAATGGGATTTTATATAAATATACATATATATTACTAAAAGCCCTATCAAAAAAACTGTCTTTCTCTGTCTGGCTTATTCTACTTTGCATAATGCCCTCCAGTTCTTCCATGTTGTCACAAATGGCAAGATTGCCTTATGTTTTATAGTTAAATACTATTCCATTGTATATATTTACATACACAACATTTTCTTTATCCATTCATCCATCGATGGACATGTGTGTTTCTATATCTTGACCATTGTGACTAATTCTCCAGTCAACACAGGAGTGCTGATTTCATTTTCTCCAGATACATACCCAGAAGTGGGATTGCCAAATCATACGGTAGTTCTATTTTTAACTTTCTGAAGAACCTCCCCATAGTGTGTTCTCTAATGTTAAACCACCATATTTGTGGTGAGTTGTTATAGTAGCCTCAGGAAACTGATAGAAACCTCAAATCAGAGAAGCTAAACAAGATACTTTTATTTAAAAAACAAAACGAGGGTAATGAGGCTCTGAGTTGGGCTGCTGAGAACAGAGAACAGATGGTTCTGAGAAACATCCGTAGTCTATACGAGAAAGGTAGAAGGGTGATAAAAAAGTTGGCTTGAAAAACGCTGTGACGCTGATGGAGATGAGGAACTCTTTTAGAAGGAAGACGATTTATTCTTTTGGCTTAGAGGTGACATCAGAGCAGAAGGAAGTGCGGCCCTCAGAGTATAACCAAACACAGATGGGCCCCAATGTGTACTGTTTGCTTGAGTTGCACTCTGATTTTCCTAGTTCCATTCTAGAATTATCCACCTATATCCACCTCTAAACAACAACAGCCCTCTGTTTGCTTCACCAGAATCAAGTTCTGAATTTAGGCCAAAATGTATTTCAGCCTGTTCCTTGACACACAAAGTAGCTATTTGTTCCCAGGTCTCAGTGATAAGAAGTCTTTGTGATTGATTCCTTTTTCTTACTCACATCTCTGTCTCAGATGCCTGTTCCCAGTTTGCGAACCCTTTGAGAAAAGGACTGCGTTTTTACATCACATAATTTTTGCGTTTGGCAAAGTCCTTGGTATCTAGTAGAGATTCATTGAGTGTCTTCTCTTTTGCCAGGTTTTTGATTTAGAGTATCTCTTCCTCTGGGTCAGTTTTGTTTTATCACAAATTAACATCTGAAAGTCTTTTGTTAACATAATATATTTTAAGAGAATTTTTATCTAAGGACATATACTTTTATATAAAAAATAGGAAGGAGGGACCATCATTACCATAAAATCTATAATCCAGCCTTTCATACTCTACAGAAAAAAATAAAGCCTTATGGGAATTATGTCCATAATTTTGTAAAAGAAAAAAATTTGTTTTTAAGAAATTGGAGTGGTCTGATAACAGTATTGTACCGATGTCAATGCCCTGGATTTGATTCTATCCTACAGTGACGACATGCCATCATTTGGGGAAGCTGGATGAAGAATCCACAGCACTCTACAGTGTTTTCAACTTCCTGTGAGTCTATAATTATTTCACAACATAAAGTTAAGAAAAAATAATTAGAATCAGACAGTTCAACATAAGGATTTGTTTGCTCTCGAAATGAGAATAATTTGGGCCGAAATCTGAAAAAAGAGGAGTTTCCCAGGAAGTAGTAGGAGTGAGGAGACAGGCCATAGGGAAGGAGGGAGAGATTTCAGGTAGAGGAAATAGCCGGTTCAAAGAGCGTCCGAAATGCAGAACGAAGGACGTTGTTGGAGCTGGCTAAACAAGGCGAGCATGAGGCACCCTGGGGTGGGGGGTAAGCACAGCTGCCTGCTTTCCTCCCAGAGCCCTCCTTGACAAAATGGAGTTTGGGAGTGTTTGAAGCTGAGGACCAGATCCTGAGCTATGATGACCATCCCCTACCTCAGACCCCAGCCGCCACGCTGTAAGGGGAAGGCTAAGACACAGGGGGAGGCCAAATGATTTGACTCAGCTGAGCCTCCAGCCCACAGCCAGCATCAAGTGCCAGATGTGAGTGTGTGTCTCAGACATCCAGCCCAGTCAAGTCTTCAGATGCAGACCCAGCCAGCATCTGACTGTACCGTTGTCGTGAGATGAGAACCACCTAGCTGAGCCCAGTCCATTCAGATAACTGTAAGGGATTATAAAAACCATTGTTTTGCTTTGCCTGGGTGGCTCAGTCGGTTAAGCATCTGACTCTTTTTTTTTTTTTTTAAAGATTTTATTTATTTATTTGACAGAGAGAGACAGCCAGCCAGAGAGGGAACACAAGCAGGGGGAGTGGGAAAGGAAGAAGCAGGCTCCTACCAGAGAAGCCTGACGTGGGGCTCGATCCCAGAACGCCAGGATCACACCCTGAGCCGAAGGCAGACGCTTAATGACTGCGCCACCCAGGCGCCCCTAAGCATCTGACTCTTGATCTCAGCTCAGGTCTTGATCTCAGGGCTGTGAGCTCAAGCCCCACACTGGGCTCCATGCTGGGTATGGAGCCTACTTAATAAAAAAAAAAAAAAAACCAAAAAACAAAAAAAACCCACACCATTGTTTTTAAGCCAATTGATAGCTAACAAGTAATTACTCTTCCAGAGCCTATAAAGGATTTTCACTTACTATAACTCTCTTGATCTTCAAAAGCATCCCTCTAGGCTGTAGTGCCTTGGTGGGCACCTGGTTCTCCCATGGACTCCAACACCTCTAGCAATACCTGGCACATTGAAAGTCCTCAGTAAAAGTATATGTTAAATGAAAAAACAAATGGTTTCTCTTTAAAAAAGATTAAACAAAAGATTTTCAGGGAACACCTTCTGCAGCTGTAGTCCTTTTGTTCCACTTGGAACTTCTAACACCAAGGTGAAAGACCTCTGCCCTTGGAGTCTGGAGAAATCAGAATAGCAAAGAGAAACCAGGCACACTTCCAGATATGTGCAAAAGGCAAAGGTACATGATGAAATATTTTCACCTGGACTCTTTCAAAAGAGCCAGTTTTGGTCATAAGGAAAAGTGACCTTGGAACTGGAAACTGACGTTTTCGCTTTCTCCGCTGGGCAGCTCCACGGAAATGTTTTCCCTCTTACTGATCATCGCTTAGTGTATGGAGAAGCACCTAGTCTCTCCAGTCAGAAAAACCTAGGTTTCTCTTTCGGCTGCCAGTTTGTTAACATGTATGATTCTTAGGCAAGTTACTTATTTTTCTCTAAGCTTTTATTTCCTCATTGGCAATTAAGGGATTTCGCAAGCTCCTTATTGGATAACTTGAGCACAAAATATTATAATGAAGGATTTAGGACAATACTCAATACCTAGAATATAAACAAAAAAAATAAAGTTGGTTGCCTTCACTTCATATTTTTCTTGCTCTTTAGGGCTACCAGTTCTCTCATGTGAAAAGGAAGTTGTGTTTTGTATTTATTCCTTTGACAGTTATCTGAAGGGCCTTCTGGACCAGATGCTGGGAGCACAATAAGAAGACAAGGAGCTCACAGCTTAGGAGACAGGAAATTAGGTTAGTAATATGTATTGGTGCCATGAGGCAAGACTTCTTGGGGAATCAAGAAGAAAGCAATGACTTCTCCTTGGAGTGGTTCGAGGGTTCAAAAGCTTCCTGGAGAACTGAGTAGATACCTGTCAGATGGACAGTAGGGAAAGGGTGTAGATACAGAGAGCAATGGAGAACAGTCTGGAAGCCTGGAAAGGGAAGTGACTCAGGGTGGTCAGTTTCCTGCGTTGTGTGTTGGGAGGAGTGAGTGGAGGCCACCACAGGGATGAGTCTGGGAAGTAAGGTAGGAACCAGGCCTGAAAGGCCAGCTGTGCCAGAATCAATTGATTTGTATTCTTGCCCTGGTCTATTTGAAATAAAGTATTGAGATATGCCTTATTTTAGAGGGTCCACGTTCCTGCACATGTGCAGTGTGATTTCATTAAATGAACCACATCTTACCTTTTTGATTTCCATTATAAAGTTGAAAATATATACCTCACAACTTCCATAAATGAAGGAAGAAAAGAACACACTTCAGAAACCTACGCATCTCCCAAGCCCATGGGTAGCCCACAAGAGAGCTGCAGGGAGGCACAGCTAACATCTTAGGCAGGAAATCACACTATTCTATTTGAGGAGGAGGGAAAAGGGCAAGAGGACTTTTTCCCCCTTTCTAGTCAAAAGAGACAGAAAGCTGCAACAGTATTATCAAGGTCATAACTCTAATATTTTATTTCTATAATCAAACCAGTTTTCAGCTGAGGCTGAAATTCAATCAGAATTTGAGTGTGACAGTTTTTTTCATTTGCAAAAAAGTTCATCGTCTTTCCTCAATTCTCTTAGGCAAAACATGTCTATCAGTGTGGGCATTGACCCCAGGACTCCCACCCTTTAGAATTTAAATAGATGACTCACCTGGATTTCCATGGATTTTCTAAATTCCTTCGGGAAAGTGCCAGCCAAGCTAGGGCTGAGACTGTCTGAATTATTTGAAAAACTGCATGGTTATAATAATCTACCTCCCTAAACTATAAAATGGTAGAAAATTCTTTGGGGTCAGATATATTCCAAGTCTGGAACATACAGACAAAACCTGTAGAGAAATACGCCAATATGGAAGTTGTTGCGTTAAAGTGAAAAACTACTTAAGGATTCCCTTTACGAAAACAAATATTTAAAAGGATCTTTACCAACGTTGGATGATGTGGAGTTTCACAACACTTAGCATTCATGAAAGTCTTTTGCATATACTTTAATTCTGAAAGCAATTTTTTGAATAGCTAAATTTTCTATTATGGGTTATTATTGGCTATTAACAGATGAAATTAAATCTCAGATACCTTTTAAGTTCTCAAAATTTTCATTTCTACCAGAAAGGTTACTTTAGCCAACAATTTTATCTATTTGTATTGCATATCAAGGCCAAAGTCGTAAGTGAGCTATGCTAATGCCTTTCACCAAAACTCCCATATACTTTGTGCATCTCTTTATGTTTATATTTCCCTCTGTATTTTAATCACTTGCTTATTTTTCATTCTGTTTTTGGTTATTTTTGCATACCTGAGGGCTGGGTATCTATCTTCTTATCTTTATGTCTTCGCTGGGCTTAATGCCATGTCTTGACGCAGTCGATGACCACTTCAAAAGTGTTGCATGAATCATGAACAGTCATAGTCAGGAAATGGCAGAGTTCAAATATCTTTAGCCACTTTCCAGAGACTTTCACCTTGAGACATGTGCCAAATATCTTCCCTTTGCTCTCCCCTGTTTACTCTCCACCCTTCTCTCCACACTGCTCTCTGCCCTGGGAGATTGACTTCTGTGGGTTCAGCTGAAGGGGAGCCAGGGAGCGGTTGGAGGGGCTCACTGCCCTTCTCAAAGCAGTTTTCCCTGTTTGACACTTAATATGGGTTCTGGCAACTGCTACCTCCCCTACCATGCTGGCCTAGGGAAGGCAATAGCCCCCCATTTTTGTGGCCCCACTGTCTCCCCTATCCATTATGATATATCCCCTATACCTTATGTTCTGCCCATATCTTTATTACTGGTTCCTTCATTAAATCCTCCTTCAATATCCTAATTTGAACATACCATTCCTCTGCTGCTGAGCCTTTGACCGATAAAAGACAGTTTGTATTATTGCAAAAAGTATCTTCCATTCTTGACCAGTATAATGATTGCTTTCCAAACACCCTCTCAATAGCCTCTGTAAGTCTAAATTCCTCCTTCACTTTTTGTCTCTCAGTGTGTAAAACCTCTTCTGTACCTCACCGCAACCTTATCTGCCTCTCACCTCCGTCAAATTAAGATCACACCTTCTTTCTTCCAGGGCTCCACTCCTCACCCCCAGCTGTTCTTGCATGACTTCCCTGCTCTTGGAACTTTGAGAATACCTTTCTTAGAAGTAGCTTTACATCTACGGCTAAAGAGAGTGTGAATATTATGTTTTCAGTGGGTATTGGGGGATGGGGGATGGGGGTGGGGGGAGGAAATACAGGTAAACAAAGCTAAATGATTTGTTTACTACAGAACTTCTCAATCTTCCATGTGCATCGTGACCCTCTGAGAGAGCTCGTGGTAAGCAGCATTTCTTAAACTCATTTGACCAATGGACACTTATTATCTAAGGCCCTTGTTACCTACTAAGTGCTTGCTGGCAATCCTCAGTTTACAGTTTGGAAAATTTGGCTCAAGGGGGATTACTTCTAACTCCATCCCTCTCTCCCTCCGTAAGTGTGTATTGAATAAATGAATAAATATTGATGAAATTGGTCAAAGCTCTAAGAGAAAGGAAGTGGAAGACAGGGTTCTACAACCCTTTTTTTTTTTTTAAGATTTTATTTATTTATTTGAGAAAGAGAGTGAGGCAAAGAGAGAGCACAAGTGTGGGGAGGGGTAGAGGGAGAAGCAGACTCCCCACTGAGCATGGAGCCCTACGCAGGAGTTGGGCGGGGGGGGGGGGGAGTTTGTTATCCCGAGACTTGATCCCAGGACTTGATCCTGGGACCCTGGGATCATGACTGGAGCCAAAGGCAGACACTTAACCGACTGAACCACCCAGGTGCCCTGACAGCCCCTTCCTTTTAGTCCTGTGGTGTCTGCTGTGTCAGGATCTTCTAAGATGGTGTGAGCTGGGATGTGGCCAGCACTTCCTGCAGGATCTAGTTTGTGGTTCTGATTGCTGGTACCTGGCTATTGATTCAGAGGTCTTCTTCAAGCCTTTAAGCCTAGATTAATTGCAGATACAGTTTCTCCTGTGGACTTTCTGCCTTGATCCTGAACTAGTGAGGGGTGGGAAAAGGAATGGACAAGAAGGAGGATTATCAGGTACTTGCAGTGTGCCAGCTACTATATTGGGGTTATCTCCTTTCCTGGAGAAGCTCAGAGTCTAGGAAGCTCACAGGAAGGAAAAGGTGTAAAAATAAGTATAATGAATGCAGTCTAACATAACATAACGCAAAACATAACATAAGGCTGCATGAATGAAGAGCTTGCACCCTGGTTTCTTTAACATTGCCTCATTATTTCGCTATGTCGGCACCCATAATTATTAGCATTTGACTCCCTACTTTATTGTGGTGTAAGCTTGAGGCCAGTCTGAGATAGTGTCCACCTACTCTCATGTCTTATGTAGAAAAAAATGTGCAGATTTTTAAAAGTAGACATAGTGGACTGCATGTTACTAAGGGGGTGGAGGGGAGAAATGAGCAGATAAGTTCGAGAAATCTTTTTAGCGAATACTTCACATCCCTTTTCTGTTGATGAACAAATACAAATACTGGCTAATTTGATTTTAGAATCTTCTTCCTTTGCCTCTGCATTTTATTAGAGATAATAGATTTAGAAAATTAGGCAGCATATTCAAGGAAGATGGAGTAGATGTATTCTTTCCTATTCCTCCTCCTAAGTCCAACTAGAAACACTGAACATCGTACGTAAAACAAACATAAGAAGACTTTGAAAAAGGCAAACCAGCAAAGGACATTTGAATCCAAAGAATGACATGGTGGTGAATTTCCCATTTTCCATTTTGTTTTGCTTTGCTTCATTCTTGCCCTTTATGTCCCAGGCTTGGAGCAGAAGAATGTGAAATGCCAGCATGCACAGGCAAGAAGGAGCTTCAACAAAAGCCTATTCTCTCCAGCCAAAAGGACCAGAAAAGGGGCAGCTCACAAGACAGAAAATGTTTAGACGGTAGCTACTCTACTCTAGCCAAACAACATAGGAAAAAACCGTGATATCACTCAGAGCCACACCTGAAAAGACTAAGTGGCAAGCCTCAACTTCCACCCTTACTAGGCTATAAGAAGGCAGCCTGACCTCACTGTCTGGCCCTGGCCATGTCAGGGAAGACTAAATAGGAAGCTGACTTTTCATCCCCACTGAAGGAAGTGAAGCACTCTCTTCCCTCTCTCTCCCAGGTAGTGTCAGAAGGGGTCCAGGAAGGGTTAGGACTTTCACCACCACACAGTGGTCCCAAGGCCACCTAGCCTTCCTCCTCCCTCCCACCTTCATCCTTACGCACCTACCCACCCCCCACGGTGCCGGTGGAGACCATGTGGAGGACTCTAACCATGTTCTTCTACTCCTCCCAGCCAGGAAGGTAGCAGAGGAGGCCTAGTAGGAAGCCAGGACTCCCGCCTGTGCCAGGACATCACAAGGACCCCCTCCCACCTCAGTTGTGAATGGAGCCCAAGTGGAGAACCTGGACTTCTCTCTCCACTTACAGAAAATGAGGCAGGAATGATACCCCCTTTTCTGCTAAGCAATGTCTAAAAATCAAAGAAAACAGAAGGCTTAAGTAAGATCTAGAATCTCATAACATCATGCCTCCAGTGTCCATGTTTCAACTGAGTTAAACTCAACAGACCGAGAACTGGGAAGATCTCAAAGTGAATATGGGAAATCTCTATACCTTCTATTTAACTTTGTTGTGAACCTAAAGCTGCTTTAAAAAAAAAAAAAAGAAAACTAAGTATAAAGAAAAATGTTGAAAACAGCAAGGGAAAAATGACACATCATTTTAGGGAAAAATAATTTGAATGATACTGGATCTCTCATAAGAAATTACGAGGGTCAGAAGGAAGTGACAAAACTTTTTTAAATGCTGAAAGAAGAGCACCCTCAACCCAGAATCCCATATTCAGTGAAATTATCCTTTAGGAATGAAGGAAAATGAAGACATTTTAATTGAAGGAAACTTGAGGAAATTTGTCACTAGCCCACCTACCCTAAAAGAAGGGCGGAAAGAAGTTCTCTGAACAGGAGAGAAATGATAAAAGAAGGAAACTCAGAGTATTGGGAAGAAAAAATGTGATAAGCAAAAATATTGCTAATACAATAACCTATCTCCTGTTGTATTTTCTAAATGTTTTTGATGGTTGAAGCAAAAAAATGTATTAAAAAATTAACCACACAGCCTGGTATGGTTTTAAATATAAGTAGAAGAAATATATAAGACCATCAGACAATAAACGGGAGAGGGTAAATGACTGTAATGGGGATGACATTTTTACATCTCACTTGAGCAAGTAAAATGCAGCAACAGTAGACTGTGGTAAGTTGTACATGTGTGCTGTATAGTACTCAGAACCACAGAAAGTGGGAGTTTAAAAAATGTTGAGGTAACCCACAATCTCTTCCAGAAAATAGAAGTGGAGTCAATGCTTCCCAATTCATTTTATGAAGCTAGTACTGCCTTGATACTAAAACCTAAGACAGACAGATGGAAGGAAGGAAGGGAGGGAGGAAGGAAGGAAAACTACAGACCAATATTCCTTATGAATTCTGACACAAAAATACAACATATTACTACTGGGGAGGATACAGGGGATCTCTCTGTGTTATTCTTACAACTGCATGTGGATCTGTAAGTATCTCAAAAAGTTGTTAAAAACCAGAGCAAAGGAGTGGGCAAATACAATTTTAGATTCCATCTGATATTAGTAGAGTTCCAAAATTGATTTACGAATGATTGCAAACCCAAGTTCATTTTGCTTCGATAGGATTTCTGAACATTTTACAACACCCTTTCAATGGACGAAGAACCATTAGGATGCCACCATTTTAAGGCTAGGAAAGGGTGCAGTGAGTAATTGAAAACTAATATCAAATGCAAACTTGATGTTACTATTCCTTTTTGTTATATTATTTATGGACACTTCAATATTAGCAAATATCTGAATCTGTAGGAAAGTAAAGTGCAATCTTTTGAAAAGCTACGGTTTTGTAATAACCTTAGGAGTAAGTCAACATAAATGACCTAAAGCATAGTAACCCTATCTCATGCTTATTCATTTCATCTCTAACCTTGGCACCCTGCAGCCATTCCTGTCCACCTAATCATTCCCATAACCCTCACAGAGCACAAGAATTCCATTAGGCAATGTGACCTTGGAACTGTCAATGTGCTAACAGAAATGATATGATGCTGTGATTCATAGCAAACTCATCCCGACTGCTTCTCGAAGGTTTGTCATGGTACCTTCGTAAGTCCGCCCTTGTTTGAGAGAGCGTAAGGAAGAGTTCATTGGGAAAGAGAGAGCTGAATCGGAACTACCCTCATCTTCATCATCCCATGAGTGCCTTCCGATGTGCCGAACCAAATTAGTTAGGTGAATTTTATAATGAACAAAAGAAGACTGAGAGCAAAAGCAAATTTTTTCTTACGAGAAAGCTAGGTCGTAAGTGGAGAGGGATTTTTGTTTTGATTTTCAAGCAATGAAAAGGCTTTTTAAAAAAGGTTTTTGGAGAAAAGTGCAGGATGTAGCATAGTTTGGAGAAAGTAAAGACAGGGCAATCAGTCTATAAACTCAGAGAAGAAAATGGAAAAGTTAGGCAGAGGTTGAAAAGTCCTGGTAGCAGACAGTTTGGAAAGAGTGCTACTGTTCAGTGTGGCCACATGCAAATGTAGTAGTTGAAGATAGTATCTAACCATCTTTAGAGATGAAAGGTCAGGGCTGTTCGCGGCAAATACAGTGTAGTGAGGGAAAGACCACAAAGCATATTATGGTCCAGCGCAAGTCAACTGGAGAAGGAGCTGAGTCTCTTCAGGGAAAACTGTTGCAAATTAATTTATATTTAAATATCAAATAAAATGGAACATATTATTGTATTATATAAATATTACATGTTACCACATTACATATATATTTTAACGTATGTTGGTAGATGGCATTTGTGCTTCCTTTTGTCTCTTACTTATAGGAAACTCTTTTTTATAATCTTTATGCTATAGCTTTAAAATATTGATCTGTTCAATACACACTTAATGAGCCTTCTAGTACTGTGGAGACTAGAACCTGGATAGGCATGGCCTTTGCCAGGCAGTAGTCTTCCCCAGGAATACTGAACAGGCAGCTGGAGTCACATGGCCAGGGTTGGAGGCCTAATGCCATTGTGTCCGAGCCACGTGGAGATTCACCTACTCTTTAGCAATCCCAGTTTCTAGCCTTTAAATTAAGAATAGCTTCTCACCTTAAACACGATCCTTGCTTTGATCGTCAAATGAGATAGTATGTGTGTGTGATGGGTTCTGTTCTTGATAAAGAACTATGTATTTCTGCATGAGTTATGTACTGGTTTATTCTCAGTCCTTTGCAGGGCAGGAACCATGCCCTATTTTCTTTATATCCTCAAACCCCAGCACAGAGTCTGGCACATAGTAAGTGTGGGCAGCAAATGTTGGATATCTCAGTGAATAATCTTTATTCGCATGCGTCTTACATGCTACTGAGGTGACAAGAAATAACAAGGTTAATAAATCTGTGAGTTGTATAGTATACTAGAAGTGATAAATGTTGTGGGAATAAAAATCAAAATAGAGTAATGGGAACTGAGAGTCCTGAAGATATGGAATGCAGTTTTTAAAGGGGACATCACGGTTGGTCTCCTTGAAAAGATGGCAATTGAGAAGAGACTTGTAGAAGGTGAGGGTTTTAGTCATGTCACTATCTGGGGGAAGAAAACTGGGGGCAGAGGAAATAACTAGTTCCTTAGTTGGTGGAATTCTGCCTCTCTTGTTTGAGGAACATCGAAGAAGCCAGTGTGGCCGGGGTCGAGTGAGGCGGGGAGAGGAAGAGAAACCGAGGTCAGAGAGCCCACAGAGAGGGTGAGCCGTTGCAGGCACGGCTCTGAGTGCATTGGAGGCCACTGGGGAATTGTGAGAAGAGCGACACGATCTGACTCGTTTGAAAAGAATCACTCGAGCTGCTGCTTTAAGAATGGACAAAAGCAGAAGAGGGGCAACAACAGCAGCAGAGAGATCGTTAAGTAGCTACTGTAGTGGGGCGTCTGGGCGGCTCAGTCGTTAAGCGTCTGCCTTTGCCTCTGGTCGTGATCTCGGGGTTCTGGGATCGAGCCCTGCATTGGGCTCCCCCTGAGCAGGGAGTCTGCTTGTTCCTCTCCCTCTCCCCCTCCCCCCACTTGTGCGCATGCTCTCCCTCTTTGTCTCTCTCTCTCTGCCTCGAATAAATGAATAAAATCTTAAAAAAAAAAAAAAAAGAAGCCATTGTAGTAAGTCAGGTGAGAGATGATAGCGTCTGTACCATGGTGGTAGAACTAGAGAAAGAGAAGTGGTGAGATTATGGAAATATTTTGAAGGTAGTGCCCATAAGATTTCCTGACAGACTGAGTATGGGATGTGGAAGAGAGAAGAGCATGCAAAATGACTCCAGGGTTTTTGCTGAGCAATTGGGAGGCTGGAGCTGTCAGCTGAGAAGGAGTCTGTTGGAGGGGCCAGCTTGGAGAAAAGATCAGGAGTTAAGGTGGGGCACATTAGCCATCCCAGTAGAGATGTCAAGAATCCAGGAGGGAGGTCTAAGCTAGAAATAATAATTTAGAAATTGTTGGATACAGTTGGTATTTAAAGCCATGAGACTGGCTAAGATCACAGAGGGAGTGAGAATAGACAGAGAAGTCCAAGGAGGAAGACTTGGAGCACTCCAGTGGTAGTTAAAAAGTTGAAAGAAGAGGAAGATTAGGGCTGCCTGGGAGGCTCAGTTCGTTGAGCGGCTAACTCTTGGTTTCAGCTCATGTCATGATCTTAGAGTTGTGAGATCGAGCCCCCGCCCCCCTCATACTCTGCACTCAGTGGGGAGTCTCTCCCTGTCCCTCTCTCCTCAGCTTAGTCATGTGCAGTCTCTCTTTCTCAAATAAATAAACAAAATCTTAAAAAGAGAGAGAGAGAAACACAAAGGAGACTGAGAAAGAATGACCAGGAAAGCATTACAAAATCCAATAACTATGTGGTATCTGGGTATCCAAGTGAAGAAAGTGTATTATGGAAAAGAGAATGATAAACTTGTCAATTGCTTAAATTTGTGAAGTAAGATAAAGACAAAGAGTTGACTTCTGGGTTTAACAATATAGAGGTTATCAGTGTCCCTTAAAAGAGCAGTTTCAGTGGTGCAGAAGAGTCAAACTTCTAATTAGAGTGGGTTTCAGGGGAAAGAGGGGGGCAGGAAACGAAGACAGTGATAGAAATAACTCTCTTAAGAAGTCTAGCTGCACAGAGAGAGAGACAAACCATAAGCGACTCTTAATCATAGGAAACAAACTGAGGGTTGCTGGAGGGGTGGAGGGTGGGATGGGGTAATGGGTGATGGACATTAAGGAGGGCAGGAGATGTGATGAGCACTGGGTGTTGTATAAGACTGATGAATCACTGACCTCTACCTCTGAAATCAATAATACATTATATGTTAATTAATTGAATTTAAATTTAAAAAAAGAAGAAGTCTAGCTGCAGAGAGGAGAGAAATGTGATGGTAATTGGCAGGAGAAGTGGGATCAAGAGATTTTTATTTTAAGATGGAAAAAATAACAACATTATATGTGCCAACAAGAATGATCTGGTTAGGATGGGAAAGTTGATGCTACAGGGAGGAGAACCATTCTTAGGAGGATGGGATCTATAGTAGAAAAGTACAACCATCAGAACTGGTGGCAAGTAGGGGCATGGACTTTGTTTCATGGTGAGACCATCCAGATGGTTTTGTATTTTCTTCAGCCATGTCATGCAGCATAGTGTAGCCTTGCTGTAGTTGGGTCATTTAAATTAGCCAGCACTGTGGTTTTACTAAGTGAGATTGATAAAAAGAGAGGTCAAGGGGGTTGCAGTCCTAAAACCTTTGCATTGTCATAGAAAAGGAAAAGGTAGCCATTTTTAGTTGAAGATACCTGTTATAATCTTTAGAAAGAGGTTAACTACTCAATAGATAGTAAGAGAATGGACACTTAATAAGCTAAGAGAAAGGAAACCAAAATAATAAAAATATTCAATAGATCCAAAAGAAGGTAAAAATTAAGATTAAAGAAGAAAGATAAAATGGATGGAACAAATGGAAGAAGTAAGATAGCAGAGTGGCGGTAAGACAGCTCTCTATCCGTGAGAACAAAGAAGTATCTCAAAATCCTACCACAAAGAGAAAGTTAAGATTTCTTACAGCCTGAGTGTCGAGAAATCCAGCTTATCACAGTGGCTTAAATATGGGCTTTGAATGAGTGACTAACTGGACGGATGCACAAGAAGGGTTGTTTCATTGTTATCAAATAAATATAAAAGGAGCCCTTGGGATTGGCCCTCAAACACAGAAACACAGTCATGTTGGTATGACTCCCCTCTCCATGAACACCCACTTGTCCTAGAGTCTCACTTCCGTTTTGAGACACAGAAACCCATGACAAGCACTTTTTCAGGGACAACTTTGTGAGTTGACTCAGACAGGCAAACGCATCTCATTACTGGGTGCATTTTGTTGGCTTCTTTGTTTTTTTGGTTTTAGTTCAGCAGCTTGCTACTGCTTCAAGTATCTGCCTTTTTACTCCCCCAAGATTTCTTGCATAGAAACCTAAGAGACTATCATCCCTACGGTCCACTGACTTTTTAATGTCCTCCAGCTACCACCTGGCCTTCTTTCAAACTAAACAATCCCAATGGCTTTGGTCCCAGAGTATCTTAAAAGAGTGATCTGATCCCCTGTTAGACTCCTGAAGAGGGGGACTTCTGGTTGATCCGAAAAGAGAATCCTTCTGGTGATGGTGGACTGGATAAGGAGAAAAACTATTTTGAGGAAAAAGTACTTCAGTAAATTCATTTCTGTCACCGAATTCGAGACTATGCCATAGTTTCCGTCACCCGCTAGCACGTTCTTCCAGGCAGCTGCTGCTGAGCTCCGGGTCACAGGCAGAGCAGGATGGAGAGGGGCGGTGAGTGCACAAGCGAGCCCAGAGCTGCTGCCCTCTACTTGTCTTCCTCGTCAGCCTCTTCTGGTCTTGTAACCATAACGCTCGTTTGTGAGGTGCTTCCTGGGTACCGGGCACTAATCCTAATAACACCCCTCTCCTATGGATTCAGCGACTGAATCAAGAATTAAATAAACTGCCCAAGGCCAGACAGCTAGTAAATGGCAGAGGTGAGATTCAGAGCAGCGATCACCCAACAACATCAGCTCCTGTTATACCTCGCTCTGCTTTCTCTGGGAACCCGAGAAAGTCATGGGATGACTTTAGTACTAATAAGACCCCGTGGAAGGAAGGACCAGCAGGTAGTGCTGCTACGTGATCAGGAGGAAGGCAGGCCATATTTGTTGAGCATATACTATGTTTTAGGCATAAGACTAGGTGTTTACCTTCTTGATTCATTTATTCCTCGCAGGAACCTGGCAAGGGAGTTGTTTTTATCCTCATGTTACATATGAGGAAACCAAGGCCCAGAGAAGTGAACAAAGTATCCAGTGTCACATAGCTTACAAGATGTGAAGCTCTAGGTTTGAATCCCACTGGCTTCAAAGGCTTCATAATGCCTTGCTCTCTGTTTTAGACCCTTTCTTTTCAGAGACGTGTCCAGTAATTAATCAGAAGGGATGGGAAGGCCGTACAGGGGACTCAAGTAGGCGCTAAGTGCAGAGACAATTTAGTATAGGGAGAAGTCTGAGATCAGAGTCGGGAGACAGGGGAGGGCACTGCACTGCTGATACAGCCTCAGGTGCATGAGACTCAGGACTCAGCCTCGCTGGCATCAATTTATTCTTGTAAAAAAAAAAGGGGGGGGGTTTTAATTAGGTGATCTCTACCGGCATTTCAAGCCCTAAAGTTCTGTGTCTCTGAAGTAGTAAGAGGGCACCAACAGCTTTCTTTTGTCCAAGGGTCATGATGTGCTGATTCTGGGCCGTCCCCAGAGATGGTTGGGCTCCGTGCCACCAGCACCAGACCTGGGGAACAGTTAAGTGGGACGCGAGTCCGGTGCTCCCTCCTCAGCTGCCCTATGATTGTTGAGGGTCCGGAAACAGCCCCCGCACGGGTGTAAAAACAAAACTGAGCGCCGAGAGAGCGTGACAGTCACATCTGGGGGTTCCGGTGGCCCGCCAGGCTGGTCGTGGGCTTATTGAACGAAGCCGGCGCGGCCGGGCAGGGGCTGGCGCCTCGCCCGGGTGGGCTGCGGCGGCCGCGGCGCGCGGGGCCCCTCACCCGCGCCCGGCCTGCAGAGGGAGCCCGACGGGTGGAGGGGGCTGCCCCGGAGGCCGGCGCTCTGGCCCCGGCGGCAGCGGGAGGCGTCTCTGGGGCGCCGCGCGCGTAAGGGGCGGGGGCGAAGCTCCGGCGAGCAAAGTCCAGGCCCCGCGGCCGCAACACCCCGCGCGCCCCGAGGCTCGGACAGAGAGCGCGAGGTCCGAGGTGAGTCAGGCCCCGCGCTCCGGGCCGCGGCGGGAGACCCCAGGGCCGCTGCACCTGAGACCCCGACAGCGCGGCCTCCGCCCCGTGCCCCTCGACCCCGCGACCGTGTGCCCGGTTTGCACCCTTCGGTGGCGGGCTGTGGGGAAGCTGGTTGTACCCCCGAGCTGGGCCGGGTGCCCCTGGACCTGAGGCTGTTGGTTTCTCCCCAGGTTGAGATGGATCTTGAGGCGGGAAGGAACGGAACCGTCCAGTGCCCCAGGAGAGCGGAGGGCGACTTTGAACTGGGCAGCAGCAGGTACCTCACCGGCAGCCACCGCTTTCCCTTACGCCCATCAGCAGGGCCAAGCTCGGCTTTGGAAAGTGGAGCAAGTCTGTCGATGCCTTTGTGTCAGGGGCTTCTGTGGAGCGTCTTGTCTAAGGTCCTGACTGTCCTCAAGGAGTGTCACAGAGGCTTTTTCTGGAACAGGCTTAGGAACAAGAGGCTGCCTTCAAAAGTGTCGCTTCCCCACTCTGTGCGGGGTGATTCGATGACTATCTGTACTGTGTAACATTCCTTGCATTATATAACTCAAAACTTTTACAAATAACTTTCATAAACATCATCTGAGTTTTCTTGCTAATAAAGCATCAGACAGCTGCTGTTGATGGTTGCGCTTCTTCAACAAGACCAGTGAAGCAAAAAAACAACAGCAGCAACAGCAACAAAAACCCTGCTTCCCCTGTTAATTCCTCTTCCTCCAGTGTTATCCCCTCCCCCCACCCGTCTCCCAGCACCTCGAGGGCTCGCATTTCTCCCTTTGGGGCAATGAAGTGGGGAGGGGGGCCGTGGGCAGGCTCATTCTTCTGTAATCTGGGCTTCCAGATCAGTGTTTGTTCAGACGCCAGGGGAAAACCTCAGTCTTCATTTGCCTGCTCTTTCTCCGTGGCTGGCTCTTTGGTTCTCAGCGGCCCTTGTCAAGCCCACTTCACAGGCCTCTGTAGGGGCAGTAACAACCAGTCAGTGGTGTGTTGTCTTTGTTTCCTCTTTCAGTGTGGGAGTAGTGAATCATTTTCGCCTTTAGCCTCAAATAGTTTCTGAGGCTGTTAGGGTTTCTGAGTTCAGGCCAGGCCACCCGGAACTAATTGACCTGTGTCATCAAGTAATCACCCAGAGGGACAAATTTATCAGGTTCTGTAATGTGTCCTCAAGCTGCAAGGGGCCTGATTAGCCAACTGAAAATATGCCTACCTGATGTTTAAAGAATTATTTTAGTCTGTTAACTTCTTCCAACAGTGATATTGCTCTATTCCTTCTAAGTACCATGGTATTCATTCATAGAAAATTTAGTTTGCCAAATAGAATTAGAAAACAGATGCTTGGTATTATTTCTACCAGAGGAGAAAAAAATGCGGTTTTCATCAGCTGGCAATATAGGCTGGGATTGACGATGAATCTATAATAGATGGCATTTTTATGAAGGCTATTTATGTATTTCACTGGCTGAACATTTGATGAGTGCACAAAAGAGCTCTCCCTGCAAAAGATGCAGTAATCCTCCAGAACCCAAGGGAGTTCTCAGAAGTGAAGTCCACAGCCTTGCATTGGCAACACAAGAAAACAGTTCAGAAGAGTCATACAGAAAGTTAATAGTAAGTTAAGACCAGAAGATTAAGAAAGTATACGTTGAGACTAATTTTTACTAAAAAAGCAGACCAAAGCTTATTCACTGCGAGGAAGTCAAGCTCCCTTCAGCTATTTAGGGCAAATGGTAAGTTAGTTATATGCTAGTTCCAATCGTGCTGCTACATTGCCTACGGCACCTTCTTCTGAACATATTTAGTGGCAGACGTCTGTCTGATTTTAACAAATGTTCTTAATCATTTGGGATCAAGTCTTATGAGCAAAACTTTATCACCTACCTAAACTAAATAATTAACAAATTAAGCTAAATAAATGCATTTAGATTAAAACAATCTCTGTCCTCATGGAGTTTACATTATTGTAGGGAGGTGAGATATAAAGAATACTTGTGCAAAATAAGTAAGCTAGGCAAACGTTAGAAGGTAATGAATGCTATGGAAAAGGTTAATCAAGGTTAAGGAAATCAGGAGTGCAAGGAGGAAGTAGTTTGCAATTTTAAATAGGGTGGTTAAGATAGGTCTTATTGGGAAGGCAGTATTTGAGCAAAGACTGAAACGACAGGAGAGAGCCGTGTGGGCGTCTGAGGGGACAGCATTCCTGGCAGAGGCATCTGACCATATAAAGACCCTGCTATGCGAACATGTTTGGTGTGTTCACAGAACAGCAACAACAGAGAAGCCAGGGTGGCTTGAAGCAAAGCAAACAGGAAAAGGAGTAAGAAATGTGGTCAGAGAGGTAGCAAGGAGACAGATCGTGTAGAGGCCAAAATCCAACGTAAGAATTTTGGCTTTTACTCTGAGAAAAATGGCAGCCATTGAAGGCTTTTGAACAGAGGAATAGCATGATCTGACTTGAGCTTGCGAATGATTATCTGGAGGCTGTGTTGAGGGTAGACTGAAGGTGGCATAGCTGAAAGTAGAGAGACTATGCAGGAGTTCTCCTGGGCTATTGGGATAGCAGTGAAAGTGATGAGTAGTGGTTGAATTCCAGATGTATTTTGAATGCAGAGCCAACGGGATTTCCTGACACCACTCCCTACAATCTTTCAGAAGAGTAGACTTTACTCTCTTTTTAGATCAATGCATATTTTTTAAGCAACGGAAGAATTTAATTTTTTCCCAGATATTAACCTATGTATTTTCTTTCTGTGTATGAGCTCTGCAAGGCAGGTGACCATTTCTCATTCATCCAGATATCCTTTTAGTACCTTGGACAGTTACCTTTGCACTCTGGCTAAACTAGATAATTTGGACAACTTGTGGATATCACTGTTTTATATTTGAAAAATAGTCAGATGTGATAACTACTCAAGTTTATATTCAATTGACTGTGAAACATTTGTTAACAGTTTTTAAATTCAAACAATTATATATATATATATATATATATATATATATATATATATTTTATAGGAACCAAGACAAGAAAGAAAAGAAGAGAATGAACCTGATCGGACCATTAACTTTGGTAAGCTGTGAAATATTAAATGTGAATAATCCTTGTTTTCTTTCAAATTTGGTGTCTTAAATCCACAGATATGGAGCCAGTACTTTAAGATTGTCCTAGGTTGGCTTCTTGTAGTCAACGAACCACATTCTCAAGGTAGATATAAAAGAGGTAGGGATAGACTGGCTATGAAACAGAGCAGAGCTGGGACTTGAGCTCATTGCACCTCACACACTAACTGATTTCAGGAAAACACATCTCTGCATTTGCTTCTCTCTCACACACATGCACACACACACACACACACACCACCACCACCATTACTGCTATCACACCCACCCACCCACCAAATTTTGCTTAAATAAGCTTGCATATAAAGAAAACGATTGTTAACTGCAGACATTTAGAAATAAGTAAGAAATCTGTGTTCACATTTGACTTCCAAGAAAATTGATTACACATGGAGTAGCTGTTAGAGATTCTGATTATGTTTAACACAATTGTCAGTGGCTTTCTGCTGGCACAAAGCAAGCCAACATATTTTTGGAAGAAGTCTAATCTGTTTTTCATTTGTCAAATATGTCTCAGAGAGGTGGGCCGAGAAAGCATTTGCCTACTCTGAGTAAGTATGATGGGTTTCAAACTATGACAGCCATTATTCCATAGCAAAGAAGGTGGTGTTCAGCGGCATGTTGGCTGAAATCGGCAGCTTAGTAAGTGGATGAAAAGACACCAAAACATTCTCGGTCTCCAACGTTGGTACACATTTCTCATGTCACCACAAAGCCCCTGTTCATTCTCTTCTCCCTTATGTTTGTAGTGTTTTTATTTTAAAAATTTAGTGCTTTAAAGAATAAATTGTTTGTAAAGCTAAATCTGGTTTTAATGTACATGTTTTAGATCTGCTTCCTACAGCAAATAAAACACCACAAACCTTGAGGCAGAAATTGCGTACATTTAATTTGAACTCAAATGTTAAAATTTAAATTAAATTGAAATATAATCTTTTCTGCCTCTGAATAGATATTTTTTGTCCTGAGGACAAAACTGTTGTTAACAAGAATTAAAAACTCTTTGTTTAGTTGAAAATCACTTAAGTCTAAGTTTGCTTAGGAAACTGTGCTGTCGCTGTGAAATTCTTATAATTTTAAATTGAAGCTTAGAGACAGTGAAGTTTTATTTAAGTAGTATGAAAAGCATTTAAAATGATCCTCAATTTTATGCAAGTGTTCACTAAAGAGAACATGACTTGATGCCCTGATCCTGTGCTTGTAACCGTGGCCAGTAGACCCAAGTGCTCTATCTCCCTTCCCTTGGAGCCACTAAAATGAACCTTGGAATCACTAATCCCTGTTCTAGCAATTTTAGGGATACTTCTCCATTTGCTCTTGACTTTGCCAGCTCCCCTGTTCTGCTCCAAGCTTCAACTGGCTTCTGACCCTTTATCTCTTTCGGCACTCGTCCTTGCCCTGCGTGTTTGATGATGGAATTTGGCCTCCCCATACTGAACTTCTGGAACTCTGTGAGAACAGTTTGCACACCCCTCCTCCCACCAAGTGTGCCTGACCTCAGACTGCCCTGGCCTGTTGACCCTGTTTGACTCAGCTTCAGCTCTCGAAGACCCCACTCTGCCAAGCCTGACTCATCACTCATTCTCCTGATGACTGTGTCTCGTCCCCAAAAGGGGGTAGGGTGAGGGAAATGGGTAGAGGGAAAAAATTAAAAAGAGAGGACAGGGAGCACCTGGGTGATTCAGTTGGTTAAGTAACTGCCTTTGGCTTCGGCTCAGGTCATGATCTGAAGGTCTTGGGATCAAGCCCCACATTGGGCTCCCTGCTCTGCAAGGAGTCTGCTTCTCCCACTGGCTCTGCACCTCCTCCCACCTGGCTCATGCTCTCTGTCTCTCTCTCTCTCTCAAATAAATTTAAAAAAATATTTTAAATAAATAAATAAAAGGGACTGAGGGGAAGGTATAGAAATGGAAATATAAGAGAAGATAGATGTAATCTAGAAGGCAGAGGAAGAGAGAAGACAGAGATAACCATAGAATGATCAGTCAAAAGCAGGAAGAAAACCTGAGAAATGAGAGAGGGCTAAAAAGACAGTGAGGGGCAAACTCTTTGAAGTCCTGTGACATTGCTCAGCTGGTTAGTTCTTGGGCATCGTACATGTCACTGTAACAACTAGTATCAGCCTTCTAAGTGATAGTACTAAGTACATTGTATAGTGACAGCGCTAAGTCTAGGAGGATTGGTGTGGCCCACCAGGCCTTTTTTACCTCTTTCTAATGTCATCTCCCACACTGTGCACTCCAGGATTTCCCCTGCAGGGGGTTCCCTGAACACTGCATGCGGTTTCTAGGCACCTTGCTAATCTCAGCCTAAACACCCCTACTTTACCTCCCAATTCTTCTTCAGCAAATTCTCCCTTATCCTTCCAGATTCTTCAGGGAGCATCGTCTCCTTAAGCAGGACTTCCCTAGAGTACACATGTAGACAATCCATTATGTTTATTCATTTCACTTCTGAGCTGCCTTTTAAAAACCTAACTTAAACCTCTTAAAGGGAACTTATCCACGAGACTCAAACAATGTTTCCTCCCTATTTGTAATTCTCCCTCTGAAATATTTTGAACGTCGTTTTAAAGGATGTGATATATGTGTGTGTGTGTGTGTGTGTGTGTGCATGTGATGTGTGTGTGCATGTAGTGAGTTCAAAACAACTAGGAGTAAACATTAAGTACTTAATGTACTTAAGTACCTAGCTGCTTTGAACTCACTACATGAGGAGCTCTGGAAGATCAAACCACATTTCTTAATGGAACTAAACTTTTATCCTTTCTGATTATATTGTAATCACTTATCCAAAGAGATACTGATTAAACAGAATCAGATTATTTCTTCACAGAATATAAAAATAAAGAATCATAAAATTAATCTGTCAATACTGTGGATGGAAATCCTCCTTCTACCCTATTACATTTCTCTGCAACTACCGACCTTAAATACAGAGTACTGACCTTAGAGGTGCCTGAGTGGCTCAGTTGGTGAAGTGACTGACTCTTGGTTTTGGCTCAGGTCATGATCTCAGGGTCCTGGAATTGAGCCCCACAACGGGCTCCTGCGGGGCTCTGCACTCCGTGGGGAGTCTGCTGAAGGATTCTCTTCCTCTCCCTCTGCCCTGCTCCCCACCCCCACTCACTCTTGCACACGTACTCTCTCTCTCTTTAAAAGAAATAAATAAATCTTTTTTAAAAAAAAGTACTGACCTTAAATAAAACCCAAAGAACATATAGTTGTGGAGAGAGAAAAATTCTTTTCTATAAAGTATTACTTTATTTCCTTTCTTTTTATTTTTTAGTTTAGATATTCTGACTGGCAGGATAAACTATTGATGTCCCTGGGCGCCATCATGGCCATAGCTCATGGATCAGGTCTCCCCCTCATGATGATAGTGTTTGGACAAATGACCGACAAATTTGTTGATACTGCAGGAAACTTCTCCTTTCCAGGTAAGCATTTGTCTATTATTTTTTTGGAACATACATTGTACTCCTTTAACTGGATGAAAGATCAGAAGTTGATTTTAGTATTTCTCATCTACTTGTTTAATGGTTTGCACTTCTGGCTGACTCTGGTTATCACTGAAGAAGTTATAAAATTCTCAGAACATTCCTTGAATACTCATTTAAATTTCAACAACTAGATCTATCCTGTTTGACTTTTAATACAGTATAAGGAAACGTACAGAAAGATTTGCATCTAAAGAAAGCAGGGAAATCCCTCTACTTGAGGACAGTGGGACAGTAATCTGACTAAATCTATGCAATGCCCATCCCTTTGGTAATTACGGACACATTTCAAAATACTTTAGCTAGTATGGCCATACTTCTTAGCTATACTCTGCTTGTAAATCTGTTCCTGGTTTTCTTTTTTTTTTCTCTCCCTGCACCCTTTTTGTTAAAATTCTATCCATCTTCTGTCTCTAATTTGTGGATCAACCAGGTTGGCTGGAACTTGATATAACACTTCACTGAAGAGTGAATGGTTCCAATGTGAGAATGATGTGTTTTGAAACACACACAGGAGTGTAATTACTGAAGAGCCAGAGTCCCATAAGTTAATGTCATCTGTAAGAGGGACTGTGGCAACAGCACTGGAGTCAGGTTCCAGTGGACACAGTTATTTTCATATTGGCCAGATTCAACACAGGAAGTGAAATCTTTATGCTTTCTACCAAGCCTGATGGCTCAGTTCCTCCCAAGAGACCTTGTGGGCACTAGGCTGGAGAAGATTGAGTGAAGCTTTATTGGCACACAGATGGTGGGATATAAGGGAAAAAAGCTGATAAAGGAAAGGCAGCTTACATAGCAAAAATACCTGAGAAAAAGTGGACTCTGTCATTTAGATCAGTAGGGGTTTTCAGTGTTTACTGATTCAGAACTACGTATTTGGTTAACATTAAAGAGCTTAAGTGTCCTGACCTAAGATAATAGGATTGCTTGATTTATACAATAGAATCTGTTTACATAAACATTAATAGGTTTTAGAAATCTAGTAAAAGTGCCTTTTTAATTTTTATTCATTTTTATTAAAGATTTTATTTATTTATTTGTCAGAGAGAGAGAGCACAAGCAGGGGGAGTGGCAGGCAGAGGGAGAAGCAGGCTCTGCACTGAGCAGGAAGCCCAACGCGGGGCTAGATCCCAGGGCCCTGGGGTCATGACCTGAGCCGAAGGCATTTGCATAATCAACTGAGCCACCCAGGCATCCCGAAAGTGCCTTTTTTAAAAGATTTGTATTTATTTATTTGAGGGAGAGAGAGAGAACAAGAGAGGGAAGGGAGAGGGACAAGCAGATTCTGCCCTGAGCGAGGAGCCTGATGAGGGGCGGATGGTTTGATGGGTACAAGTTTCAGTTTTACAAGATGAAAAAAATTCTGGAGATTGATTGTACAACAGTGTGAATATACTTAACACTACTGAATGTACACTTAAAAATGGTTAAGGTGGTAGATTTTGTTATGTATTTTATCTCAATTAAATTTTTTAAAAAATGAGGTTAAAATAATGACACACACTTAGCACAGATGAGTTAGTGTTTGGACCAATTTTATTAGCCCTGTTTTTGTTTTCACTAACACCAGAATAGTTCCACAACTTTCTTATTTGGAACAGTTTGTTTTTTACTTGTTTCTAATTATGCAACCAAATAGCTTTGAAGCTGGGCATGGCGGACAGGTGCCGTGTGCTGTGCCCAGGGCCAAATTCAAGGTCTCTCTGGGGAATGGCAGGAGCAAGTCACTTACAAACCTGTAATGGCTGTGCTCCCCAGAGTTGCCAGCTTACTCTTTATAGCTTCCAGATGAAATGACCATTGGTCCTCTATAGCCACATTTGTCATTAGATTTATAGTCTGTCTTAAGGATTTATGATGGGAGGTCCCTCAAATGTTATTAATTTCCAATGTCCACTCTTTAGCAGTTTGTATAGACAATATTGTCATTAAATTTCATACTCAGTCTAAATCCAGAGAGCTCACTGGTATGTTGAGAGTTCTAGAGTTTAGCAAAAATCATGGAAGTGGAGAGAAGGTCAGGTACTTAGCTGTACTTAGCCTTGGCAGAGCTCACTTGCTTGTCTCATAGAGATGATGTTTATTTAAAGTCTGTTCTTTAGGGGCGCCTGGGTGGCTCATTTGTTAAGCATCTGCCTTTGTCTCAGGTCATGATCCCAGAGTCCTGAGATCGAGCCCTGCATTGGGCTCCCTGCTCAGTGGGGAGCCTGCTTCTCCCTCTCCCTCTGCTGTGCTCTATCTCTCTCTCAAATAAATAAAATCTTTTTTAAAAAAGTCTATCCTTTAGAACTGTTGGACTCTTGGACAGTTGGACTTAATGAGAGCCAAATAGGAAGGGAATGTTAGAAGAAAATAAGGTATAAATTACAAGAGGGTTGGACAGTGAATGATTGTGAAGAGAACGCATCCTGTCAACAAAATAAAGCTCCTTGGTGACAAGGTTTCTTCCCTCACAATGACTCAGTTGTGCGGAAACCATGCACATTCTGCATCCCAAACCTCAAGGACAGAGTCAGAGGAGACATTTTTTAATGCAGAGTACCAGGAAATTGATATATTTTATGTCAAGTCTATGTGTAATTGTAATGATCTAGACAATTCTGTAGAGAAATCAATACACCCTGCATGCCTTTGCATTGCTGTGTCGTTGAGAGGAAAAGGCATACTGGAGACCCCAGTTACCTTAACTAACTGCACGTACTGCCTAGGTTGTCTGGACAAACACCAACTCTTTGTTTTGTGCTGAATATTTCCATATGATAGGAGAAGTTCTAGGCAGAATTGAGGAGGGCAGACATTGATTTGAGACTTAAATATGACATCAGGACTCTCTGTGTAATGTCTCCCTAGGTAGTCTTTAAGATGTGCAGTTATTTAGGCCCATCGCTTACCAGCTGTATGACCTTGGGCAAGTTACTTAACCTCTGTAATTCTTTCTGTGCTCATCTTTGAAAGGTGATCACAGACTTACTGACAGAATTAAATGAGACGATTCATGTAAAGCGTCTGGAAGTTAGTAAATGATCAATAAATACTGGGGGAAACTAGCTGTGACAACTTGGAAATGAAATGACCACTCTAAAATTCTGTTTCTTCATCCATAAAATGAATGGACTTTATGGGAGCTCTCTAAAATAAATAGGCAACGTCAAGAATTCTCCATTTCCTTGTTCTGGGAGGCATTCAGGCAGAACAGAGTGGGGGTTCTCCATCCTAGCACATCGAATCAAATGGGGATACTTCTTAGAAATGTGATGCTCTGGACTCAGCCAGAGGTTCTTATTGAACTCTTCTTTCATGGATCCTGGGCAACTGTATTTTTTTTAAGTTCTCCATGTGAGTCTAACAGGCACATAACATTGAGAACCCCTGAACCAGGTGACTTGGAGATTGTTTATATAGGTATAATAGGTATGATGGGTAGAATCTGAGAAGACCAGGCCTAGGCACTTTTAAATCTAGAGTCCCATTAGGTTTCCAGATCTAGAATTCCAGATCTAGAGTCCCATGAGATGTCTAGATCTAGAATCCTGTGAGATTTCCAGATCTAGAATCCCATGAGATTTCCCGATCTGGAATTTCATATCTAAAGTCCCGTAAGATTTCCTGGTCTAGAATTCCAGATCTAGAATCCTGTGAGAGTTTTCTGATTAGAATTTCAGATTTAGAGTCCCATAAAATTTCCCGGTCTAGAATTTCAGATCTAGAGTCCCATGACTTTTCTGGGAACACGTCAACACACATCTATCTTACCTTAGTCCTCGGGCAGCAGAAACTCTCCTAGGAGCTCCTAGGGTTATATCCAGGCCTAGATTGCCATTCTTGGCTTAGATTCTGAGAAAGGAGCGTTTCAAATTTTAAATGCCCGTAGATTCTTATTTCCTAGGAGGGAGAATCAGTCTGAGTTATAATATCCTCACTGAGAGAATGTAAACATTTGAGGTAGGCATTTGGAGGAGAGTAATATCCATTTACGATTCTACCTGATTTTTAAGTTCTGGGGAAAAACTAACCCAATACACATATTTGTGGAGTTTCCCCAAGGTTTGAACAATGATTTCCACCACTACCAAGCTTTAAGTAGCTTGTCTGCCTCTAGTAAAGTGGAAACACTTTACTGTGAACATCAGTAGAAGTTACAGTTTTGTGGGAGAAATTATGCCACAGTCAGGGCCACAAGCCTGCTAATCGATCCTGACAGTAGTTTAAGTTTTAAGTGCATCTCGACCTTAGTCCCCTTTGGAAGAAGATAAGGAAGATACACCACAACTGGGAAACATGACTATTGGGTTATTTACACATGGTAAGTGAAAAAAGACTAGTTTCTGTCCTAGCATCATGGTAAATGGGAAATACCTACTCTGGTATGTTTTCTCAACAATGCTGTGGTGATATTTTGTCCTATTATTTTGACATGGGCTGTTTCCTTTACACTTTTTCATTTTGTGTGTTCTTTAATATTTTAAAGGATTTTATTTATTTATTTGAGAGAGAAAGAGCGTGAGTGGGGGAGCAGAAGGAGAGGGAGAAGCAGACTCCCCACTGAGCAGGGAGCCCAACTCGGGGCTTGATCCTAGGACCCTGGGATTATGACCTGAGCTGAAGGCAGACCGCTTAACCAACTGAGCCACCCAGGCGCCCCTCACTTTGTGTTTTTTAAAAAGTGAAAATAAGGGTACCTGTGTGGCTCAGATGGTTAAGCATCTGCCTTCAGCTCAAGTCATGATCTCGGGGTCCTGGGATCGAGCCCTGCATTGGGCTCCCTGCTCAGTGGGGAGTCTGCTTCTCCCTCTGCCCCTCCCCGCTCATGCTCATTCCCTCTCTCTCTCTCTTTCACAAAAATAAATAAATAAAATCTTTTTTTAAAAAAAGCTTAAAAAATAAAAAGTGGAAATAAGTCATTACCACATGGAACAATCAGTGTAGTATGAAGTTAGGGGCTATATGTATAGCGTTAGGACTCTCAGCCTACTTGCTAGTTGTGTGACTTTGGATAAGTTACTTTATCACTCTGTGCCTCAATTTCCTCATCTGTGAAATGGGGATTCACAAAACAGTCCTACCTCATAGGGTTGTGGTGAAAATTAAGTGAATTAATACATGTAAAGTGTTCAGAACAGAGCCTGGCAGCTAATAAATGCTTCATACATGCTAGATATTATTAAAACAAGAATGGCACATAGGCATTTTTACCAAATGAGTTCAAATTAATAGACAATAAATTTCCTTCCAATTAATAGCACTTAAAAAAATACCAGAATACAGTTTTGCCAGCAAACAGAACGTGGAATGAAGGGTGATGGCCAATGGCCAGTCTCATCTTTAGACAACTCACTTACCTTCCTTGTCTCTAATTTTCCCTCCTTTACAATGTATGTAACTCAGCCTTTGTATTCCTTCTGTCAAAAGGAAGCATGTAAGGGAAAGCACACATGTATTAAAGTAAAAGTAATAGAAACAATTACCTGTAAAGTGCTTTTAGCCACTAAGAAAAAGTGCCCCTTAAATTCTGTATTTTCTCTTGAGACCATTTCTTTTTTCCTCCTCCGCCTTCTATATGCTCTGTATGTCCTCCAGCAGCTCCTCTCTGCTGCCTTAGGAAGCTGCTTTGCTAAAGGCCTGAGGCCGCCAGGATCAGGGACGAACCCAGGAGGGCTACCTTTCCCCATCTGGGCCCTGGATGTGCTGCACCTAAACCCTTGAACTCTTTACTTGAGCAAAGTGACAAGAAGTCATTGAAGTTGAAAAGAAAAATGATTTTTAAAACCTGGTAACATCTATTAATAGTTCAACCTTTCAAAAATGTCTTATTTTTGTTTTGTTTTGTCTTTATTTAGTGAATTTTTCATTGTCAATGCTAAATCCAGGCAGAATTCTGGAAGAAGAAATGACTAGGTAATTGGCTAATACATACATCTATATATGTAGGTATTATATATATAAATATATATATTTATATATATAAGTATTTGTGATGTACTTTAAAAATGTTTTATTTGAGAATAATTGCAAAGTTTCAGAGAATTATAAGAATATACACAGAGTCTCTGTATACCCTTTACCATTTTATTATATTCTTTGACCTATTGTTATCATTTTTTTAAAAGATTTATTTATTTATTTTAGAGGGACAGATAGAGAGAACATGAGCGGGGTAGGGGCAGAGGGAGAGGGGTAGATAGAGAATCTCAAGCAGACTCCTCACTGAGGGTGGAGCCCAACGTGGGACCCCATTCCAGGACCCTGAGATCATGACCTGAGCCAAAATCAAGAGTCAGCAGCTTAATTGACTGAGCCACCCAGGCGCCCCTGACCTATTGTTATAATTTATAGCCACCCCTTCACCTCCACCTCTGAAGTAACTTGCATACATCATCGTGGCCCCTTACTCATAAATACTTCAGTGTGGTTCCTAAGCATGGGATACTCTCTTCATAACCATAGCACGATTATCAGCATCAGTAAATTTAATATTGATAAAGTACTTTGATCTAATCTACTATCTGTATTCCAGTTTTGTCGGCTGATCCAATAATGTCTTTTATGGCATTTTCCCCTTCCATTGGCCTTCTTAATAGAAATCTCAAAAGCCTGTGACATAATGTTTGTGTGTTTACTTATCAATTAATGTTGCTGACTTAAATGCTAACTGTATGCTACTGCAGGCCTGAAAGGCTTCTATCTGGAGACAGTTTGTAAAATTATATAAAAGTATCTTTGAAAGTATCAAAACTGAATTTGTTCTTTTTAAAGATACTAACTTTCCTCTACTTTAGTTAAGACTTCATTCAAAGTTTGTTTAAATTTATAATGTTTTCAGCATACTATTAAAAAAATATTTTTGAATTCTGCCAAAGAGGAAGAGGGTTTTTTGTTTTTTTTGTTTCAGCAAGGGAGGGGGGTCTTTCTATAAACAATACAAGAAAACTTACACTAAGAACCATTTCACATGCTCAATCCGTTTGTCCCTATACTTGTAATGTGTGAATAGTAGTGAACTTTTTCAATAAAATAAGATATGGAGGTCTAGAATCTTAATCATGAGAGAAGAATCACGCCGTTTCTACAAATTGTCAGTATCAGTTGTAAGATGATTAACACCATTATTTTTTGCAGTTAACCACAAAATGTATCTGTCTTCTGGTAATTCAAGTGAATAGATTTGCCATCATCGTCTTATAATTTAAGAAAGAGAAGAGAAAAAAACTTTGATGTGTATTGTTATGATGTCCTACACAATCTATATGATTTCAGTAAACTTAATTCCCAATCCTGAAGATTTTTCCTGAAAAAGATGAGTAAAGAGCAGTACTTAAAGGAAACTTGCTAATTATTTTCCAGGTATGCATACTATTACTCAGGGCTAGGTGCTGGAGTTCTCGTTGCTGCCTATATACAAGTTTCATTTTGGACTCTGGCAGCCGGCCGACAGGTCAGGAAAATCAGGCAGGAGTTTTTTCACGCTGTTCTACGACAAGAAATAGGCTGGTTTGATGTCAACGGCACCACTGAACTCAATACACGGTTAACAGAGTAAGTGTATTGTTTGTGTCACACTTTCATAATGAAATTAATCACTAACTATGAAAATGTGTCGTGGTTAGATTTTAGATTAAAAAAAATTACTAGATGAAACATTTGATACCTATTGGGAACAGATCATCCGACAGCCATTTCTAGCATTGACAGCATGTGCCCCATGCATTTTCCTTATCTGTTAGTTTGTTCTCCTCAGTGATTTAGTAGGTTAATTTGAAGACTGAGCTCACATCTTATATTTGTTCATCTCTCTGTGGGGCTTGCTGCAGGGCCTGACAGATGTTATCCATTCAGTTAAGATGGCTGAATGAATGAGTACATGTGTGAATGGAGTCACAGCAAGACTTGTCTCCATAATTGTTGGCTCTTCACTCATTCGACAAATATCTGAGGGCCTGTTTATATGCCACACACTCTTCTGGATGTTTATGCTCTGCCAGTGAATGCGCTAAAGATCTCTGCCCTCTTGTTGCTTACTTTCCAGCAGGGGGAGATGGAAGACAAACTTTGTCTTCCTGGAGTTCCCAGCAAAAGAGTCCTGAGCCAATGAAGTAAAAAAATCCGGGAAGGTCAAGGCGTTTAGGACCTGGTTGGCCTCACTAAGGACTTCAGCCTTGACTCGTAGTGAAATGGGCAGCCATCGGGAATTTTGATCTGAGGAGTAACATGAGACTTCCATTTCCAAAGGATCACACTGGCTGCTGTATTGAGAAGAGAGTGGGTTGAGAGTAGGGCCCAGGGTAGAAGCAAGTAGCCCTTCCCTGTGACTGCTGCAATGACCTTCCTAACTCCTGCTTTTAAACACACGGACTCATACGTTCAGAATGCTAATACTTCTCCGATAGGAT
Organism: Ursus arctos; assembly: GCF_023065955.2. Classification (NCBI taxonomy): domain Eukaryota; kingdom Metazoa; phylum Chordata; class Mammalia; order Carnivora; family Ursidae; genus Ursus; species Ursus arctos. The sequence continues at coordinate 29,240,647 of NW_026622985.1, read as the reverse complement.
TAACTAATTTAATAGCATCAACTTGAATGATATGAACTTCTCAGAGGCATGCACTGATCCTGAATTTCTTCCCTTGCGCGGTATTTAGGTGAGGAAAAATCCCATTCGAGAGGCTAAGACTGTGAACGAGCCTTGCAGTAGTGTGAACAAGATTTGCCTGTCTGTGTTTGTCACATGTCTGCTTCAGCTCTCTGATTGAAGACCTCCTGCCTGTAACCACTTAGGTGTGATCTTTTTTAGTGACGTCTCCAAAATCAGTGAAGGAATTGGTGACAAGGTTGGAATGTTCTTTCAAGCAGTAGCCACGTTTTTTGCAGGATTCATAGTAGGGTTCGTTAGAGGATGGAAGCTCACCCTTGTGATAATGGCCATCAGCCCTATCCTGGGATTCTCCACAGCTGTCTGGGCAAAGGTGTGTGAAAAGGGGGCTGTTTTCCCGTGTGTTGGCCCACATGTGCGAGAGTTATTTTCAACATGCAGGGTTCCGGTTCTTGTAGCTGTCCAGATCCGTGTGACATGTCAGTTGAAACCACATTTCAAAGCACGTTAGTGCTGTAATAAAGAAATTCATTTTTAATGTGATTTAAAATGTCAGTTATTACTTCAATTACGGATTTTTTTGCACTGCTATTATTTCTTTGGGTAAATCTTCTGGCATAGTAGTTTAAACTACTTAAATGTTTATGTCCTTATTTAAAGAAACACAATTTTAAAACATAACATTCTTCCAAACTGTTGCACGAGTATAAAAAAATTGAAGTTTGGATTTGTTTTATTTATTTTTAATTGTTACCTGTGACAAGTGGCACTCTGCCAGTTTGGCCTTGCCATAAGTGTGTGTGTGTGTGTGTGTGTGTGTGTGTGTGTGTGTATGAAACCTGTCCTGCTTCAGACAACACTGCAGAGTTGAGAAGTTTTACTGACAATTTTTGCTCTTTTGGAGGTTGATGATTTACTTAGTAATTTACTTATATCCATTTTATTTCCATTATTCCTTTACCTGTGGCCTGCAACGTCTTCTTTAGCCATCTTAGTAGTAAGCAGAATGCCCATGAGTAGATCTGGAAGTATTGTTTTCATAGTAATTAAAATCGTGATACAATAAAGGCAAAAGTAGTGACTCTCCAAAGCTATAAGGGTTTATTTTAGTTTATATTGCAATTAGCAGAGAAAAGCATAGTAGATGTGCAACTTGACGTTATTCCTGAAGACGCTATGCCGAGAATTACATGTGGTTGTTCTGTTCCTGACTACTCTGGGGAACACCACCAGGCTGGATCAGATCCAGCCTTTGCAGGGGTGGAAGGAGCCCCTGCATCTGGTACATGGACTGTTTGTTGTCCACTTCATGCCTCCACTGTTTGGGAAGGGATAGGGCTTGGGAAGAAAAGGCAAGTTAAAGAATTGATCAGGCCACCTTTTAACTTTTCTCCCCGTATGAAAGTCACAAATGTTTCTCCTCCGTCCAGATACTCTCGGCATTTAGCGACAAAGAATTAGCTGCATATGCCAAAGCGGGCGCTGTGGCAGAAGAGGCTCTGGGGGCCATCAGGACCGTGATAGCGTTTGGAGGCCAGAACAAAGAGCTGGAAAGGTCAGGAAGGTTCTTTGTCCACGAGTTCAAAGAACCCACTTTTGCATTTTGTTGCTCATTCTTTTGTGGTGTGTGTTTACTACTTTCCTTTTCTTAGTATTAACCCCTCCCCCACAAAATATAGGGACACTTTGCTGATGTCTGGGGTTTAATGTCAGCCTCTAAAGCAGGGATCTTCCCCTTTATACGTTCCATGGAGTCCTTTGGCAGTCTGATGAAGCCTATGGACTCCCTCCTTAGAATAATAATTTTAAATGCATAAGACAAAATACAGAAGATTTCAAAGGAAACCAATTATAGTGAAGTACAGTTCTCAAAATATTTTTAAATTGTGATACAGTAAATACCTGCCTTTGTTCTTCACATATTAAATAATAAGAGCGAACTGTGGGTTCAGTAACTACTGTAACTCTGAAGTAGAAAATGCAGGTAAGAGATACTTCAAGATGTTTGTTTCAAGTGTAGCGTGATATAAAAATGATCCAGGATCTCTACTGGCAACAAAGTCATAGTTACTGCTACTTCTGCAGTGATTTGTTGCCTGCGTTGATAATCCAAGGAAATGCTACATTTCAGGTCTAGGTTAGTGAAAATAATTATACAATTGTTTCCACATTCGAATTCCTTGACGGTGGATCCCAGGCCACTTAGCCCTGCTCTACAGGAAACTGACAGACAAAAACCAAAATGTCAGAACAAAGCCCACAGATAAAGGCTAGTCTGCTTTTCTTTAATGTCTCCAGGCAGGTTTTTTTTTTTTTTAATAGCTCGCCCTAATACAGTCAAGGTAGGGTTCTGCCTCAAGTTCTCTCTCTTGCATTCTGTGGCACTCCTGACACCCACAGCTTTTTGCAAGAGAAAGTCTCTGCACATCCTCCCACCTTAGAAGCCATGTTTCCCCCAATTCCCTCCATTTTCTTTGCCTATTTTTCGATTCCTTGAGCCCTCTTCAAAATCACCATGTTCCTGTTTCTCTAATCTCTTCCTTTTTCTCTCTCCCTGCTGCTTCCTGTACACAGTAGCCCACACAGAGCACACTAACCCTCCCCGGGACCTCAGGATGGGAGTGTAATCAGTACTGCTCCATTAGCCGCAGTAAGCAAGCTGCCTCCGCGAAGGTAATTACAGCATGTCCTCCACTGTCACCAGAGCCTGGTGTCACATGGGGGCTGACCTGAATCTCCCTGGGCCTTGGGGCCCGGCCACACAGGACTGATCACAGGGCTGGAGGCGGCCAGCCGCTGGCTCCCCAGGGACGCAGCTCTGCAGAAGGAAAGCAGTGCCTGGTGCTGGGGAGAGCTCACTGAAATGTTGGCTGCTTTAAGTAATTAAACACAGAAACTTTTTGGTGGCAACTGCATATTTTAAAAAACTGATGAATTCTCGACATCTCATTTGGTTAAACTGAAGAAGAAAAAGATACTTGTTTTTGTTAGAAATACACGATTTTATGTGATATTTTCCCCACAGACTCGTTTTATATGCATTGTAGTTCTTCTTAATTTTAGGAAGCCAAAATTAAATTTTACACACGTTCTGTACCTAACACGGAAGGGTAGATTTCATTTAAACTGATGCAAACAAAAATTGTAATTCAACAGACCCATTGTAGACATTTGTACCTTTGTATCCATCCTAGAAGCCAGAAATATGAATTTTAATTACTACTCAAAAATGTAATAGAATGAGCACTATTCAAGAGGAGATTAAATTCTGAAACAACAATAGGAATAATAAAAGGGATAGGAATCACCAGGTTTTGCCAGCTGTGGGCCAGCACCGTGGGAACTGCTCTCTGTGATTATCTCTCAATATCAGAATTATCGTGCAAGGTAGACATTATTAATTCCATTTTACAGGTAATGTAACTAAAATCTAGAAAAATTGAGTACGAACCCTGTACGTCGTGACCACTTTATAACCTTGTGCTCTGGCTTGACAGTGGAAGATCAGCCTGACCAAAAAACAAAAAATAAAAGAAAACAAACAAACAACCCCCCCCCCCCCAAAGCCCAAGTTTAAGTACAAGAACGTGTGAAATTCCAATGTCTCACCCAATGGGGCAATAGAGGAAGGTTTTTCTCTTCCCTAGAGAAAAGAAATGGAGCTGTGTAAAGAATCTATTGTAAGCATCCCGAAACGTATTTACATTTCAGTGCCATTCTCATTTGGCTTTGTTTCTCTTCTCCCACTTGAACCTTGGGGCTCTTGATGCTGGCCTTGAAGGTGATGGCAAAGCTCTTCCATCTCCCAGGAGTGAAGTTCAGTTCTGGAACAGCTATAGGAAGCCTGGTTAGAATGGTAGGGACCGAGGGAAATGAGTGCAGGCCAGTAAAGAGAAGGCTCAGGTGGGTTCTAGTCCTGGCTGATCCTGAATTGGTTCAATTCCCAGGAAGTTGGGTTTCAGCAGGGTTTCTTCCTTTGTTCTTAAACCTCCAACTACACAGGAGGCAAATATGGCTCTGATTATGGGTTGTTTTCTTGTTACAACGTTTCCCCCTCATTTTCTGGTAGGTATGAGAAACATCTAGAAAATGCCAAGAAGATTGGAATTAAAAAAGCTATTTCAGCAAACATTTCCATGGGCATCGCCTTCCTGTTAATTTATGCATCGTATGCGCTGGCCTTCTGGTATGGATCCACTCTAGTTATATCAAAAGAATATACTATTGGAAACGCAATGACAGTAAGTAGCTTTCCTAATATTTATGAAGAAACCAAAAATACTGTTTATCCATCTATGTTGTGTTTTCTTTCATATTCCTCCTTTTCAAAGAATGAGCCTGATGATGGGCTTTTTCCTTTTGGTAAATCTTTGTGCTGTCCCGTGGGCAGAGCTGGCCTTCTAGAATACACATGGCACAATTATGAGTTGGGGGCAAAAACGTAGCATGTAGTTAGACCACTTGAGAAGATATACAACATATAAAAGAAAGTAAAAATTGAATGAATTTATGAATGAACAAATACGGATTGGAGGCATCCTCTTCTGCCATTCGGTTTATTATATAAGAAAGTAAACATTATTATAGACAGGTCATAGTATGAGAGAATGCTGAATTTATATAATATAATGCATCAGCTATCCAAAACATATGATGGAAAGTTATTTTATTTTGTTTTCCAGAATGAACACAGGTTTATTTTGTGATTCTGAAAATAACATGTACAAAGTTATACAAAGGATTAGAATACAGAATTTTTAGAATTACAAATTACTTAGAATCTGATAATCCATATATACTTAATGATAACCTGTGGTGTAGATCTCCCAGATCATTTTATATATGTGTGTGTGTGTGTGTTTCTCTTTCAAAACTGGGATTATATTATGCTTATCTTTTTATAAACTTTTTTTAAAAGACTATTTTAGAGAGAGAGAAAGAGTGCACAAGTTGGGGGGGTGGTGGCAGAGGGAGAGGGAGAGACTCTTCAAGCAGACTCTCTTCTAAGTGCAGAGCCTGCACTTAGGGGCTTGATCTCAGGACCCCCAGATCATGACCTGAGCCAAAATCAAGAGTCAACCACTTGACTGACTGAGCCACCCAGGCACCCCTATAACCTTTTTTATAAACCAGCAATATTTTGTGACCGTCTTTACATGCCAGTGATGATCAAAACAACATGTAACCATTCAGAAAGCAATCTTTTAAAACCTGCACTTCCCTATGTTTCTAAATAGAGGATACTGAGGACCCTCTTTGTGATGAATGAGGACCATTAGGAAAGTTAATCATTTCAAAATGTTTTCCGGAATGGCATCTTCAGATTCCAGTAGGTGTTGAGGGCTGTTTGCTGAATGAGCTTTTCTAGTTGTGGAGCCTATTTTTTCTTTCCTTTACTTTCTTTTTTTTATTTTTCCCAGAGTTGATTTTTTTCTCATTTTGACCTCCTTCTGGGCGGTCAGCTCAGAAGCTCTCCACCTTCTTCACGTCCTCATTTGCTAAATTTTGTAAAGAAAAGGGGGAAAATCCTGACTCCTCTCTCTGGCCCGGTCTCCTCATTTGTACCATGTGGTCGATGACATCTCCCCGGCAGGGCTGGAGAGTCAGAGCCATGACGCAGAGAGCCCAGCCACACCCCCTGCACGAAGGGCAAGAGCTCTGGGGCATGAACTTTATAACATCGACTTTTTTAGAGACCTTTTGCTTCCTTACTGGTTCTTATCTGTATTGCAAACAGTGGATAAGTGTTTGTGGGATATTTGAATTCTGGGTATGTGAAGTGTGATTGTTACTGACTTCGGAGAAAGGTCAAGCTATGTGTAGAAGTTGCATCATGCCCATGTTTTCCTCAGTTAAGATTTGCTGATCATATGCATTCCTGAAGCTACATTCTTGGCTTTTCTATAGTAAAGGGAAATGTGTTCATTTCTGTTTGCCATAGTATAAAATAATTGTGTAAAGGAATTATTAGTGCACACAGGTGTGATTTCGTGATTTATCATGTGTGAACCGTTACTTTTTATATTAAAAATGTTATCAAAATATGTATGTAAAATGCTATTTTTTAGGGATATTCCACGGGCCCCAGATCTACTGTGTTTCATCTTGAACATGGAATTACTGTGTAATTCAATTCCATGCATAGGTAGAGAAAGTCATAACAATCTGAGTAACAATACTGATAGGACATGCTTCCCTCTAGTGGCCCTTGGCCTCCAAGTCAAGGAAATAGGTCTGAAAAACCTTTCTGACTCTGTATAAGTTCAGGAGAAGAACAACAGATAGTTCGGCAAGCTAGACAAAGAAATATTTTTGAGATTGAAGAAGCCCATTGTGCAATGAAAGGTTATATTAACCTTATAAACTTTGCCCTCTTTCTTAAAAAAAAAAAAAAAGTTTAAAGGGACACACCTAAACTTAAGCTTTAGTGTACTTTGTGTTTCAAAGAGTCGTACTTGAGATAATAATGGGCAGCAGAATGGGGCGTATAACTGTTCCTCACGTTCTTTTGCTCAGGTCTTTTTTTCAGTCCTGGTTGGAGCCTTCAGCGTGGGACAGGCTGCTCCATGCATTGATGCTTTTGCCAATGCAAGAGGAGCAGCCTATGCGATCTTCCACATCATTGATAGTGTGAGTCATTTATTATTTCCATGTCAAAACATTCTTTGAGGCTTGTGCACTTAACTCTGGCTTTAGGTTAAAAATCATGTAAAAATTAATAATGTGAAAATAAGGGACCTCTTCTTAGTAATGAGCGAAACAAAGTGCCTCTTATTAACATTTCTAAAAATTCATCTTGAAATAATATAATAACATTGATCTCATTTTGGAAAAGCCCATCTGCACCAATGTGTTATTTTTAGAGTTCAGAGCAAAGATATTTGCTCTTCTGAGTTTTTCTCCTTTGCTCTTCCATGTTGTAGCTAGGCTAGGAATATTATGATTTCTATACACAGAATGAGTGGGTAGAAAAATTATTGGTGGGAACAATACTGACAGTATATTTTGCTGCGGGTTGCTCCCTTCGAAGAAAAAAATCACTGCGTGATTCATATGACTTTGAATCAACCATGCTGAATGAATGCAGCGAAATAAAGAATACAGTTTTCACATATTGAAGCATGTCACTGCATTTACACAGATAAAATGCAAAGCAGGTGCCTGAAATGTCATGTAATCCAAGCAGACCCTCCTGTTTCATTGACCTAAGTCAGGAGAAAATTGCTCAGCTTCTGAATATATTTACAGTTTACGTTGCTTCTAAGTAACTTGGCCCTAACCCATTGTTCAGTCTTTACAACCCAAATCCACTTCATTTGCTGTTTAGGAATAAGTTCGTTTTCACTAAATGCTGAAATACCTGGCTATCTCAATTCTAATATGTCTTGTTATCGCACTTGCAGAAGCGTGCATATCTGACCATTTAGAAAATGTATGGAGATATGCCAAAAACTTAAAGTGAGATATTTTAAGAAATGAAATTAATATATCCATATGTACTTTTCAGAAAATGTCTGTTTTCTGCCAGGGAATATTTCCTTACACACACACACACACACACACACACACACACAATCTACGACTGGGTTCTGTCTCATGGGAAGGAGATTGTGCCATTCCAGATCCTCTTTTTGGAATTTGCTAAATCATATTCCTTAAAAGTGCAATTGTTTGTCCTATGATAGAATAGTCATTGAGTTTTGTTTTATTTAGAATCCTAAAATTGACAGTTTTTCAGAGAGAGGACACAAATCCGACAGCATCAAAGGGAATGTGGAGTTCAATGATGTTCATTTTTCTTATCCAGCTCGAGCTAATGTCAAGGTACTGTGAGTGATATTTATAAGAGTTCCTAACTCAGACTGATTGTTTAATCATCATAAAGAACCTCAAGTCTCTGTTATTTTGATATTTATATGTTTTTTCCTTTTGGGGTTTTAGTCCCTTATGTGATACTTTTTTTCAAAATTAAAACTGAATCAAATCAGTCCCCTTCAGGATTTTGTTGTGAAGTGTGTTCTTCTCTCTTTTCCCTCACAGATCTTGAAGGGCCTCAGCCTGAAGGTTGAGAGCGGGCAGACGGTGGCGCTGGTCGGGAACAGCGGCTGCGGGAAGAGCACGACGGTGCAGCTGTTGCAGAGGCTCTATGACCCTGATGAGGGTAGGGTAAGTGGGAAGAACCAAGTTCTCAAAGTGGCCAGCTGGGTACCAATGAGCCCTTCGAAATTGTTTTTTTCAGTAGCAAATTTGCATGTGAATCCAGTTTTGGTAAAAAGGCTACAGAATTGCAACGCGTCTAGATAATGCATTCAAACACTTGGATGGGGCTAAAAGCTATTCAAGATGACCAAAAGCTAAAGAGGCTAGACAACACTCTCTTCTGCTTTAACTAGGCATTGGATAACTCACTAACTCAACTGGAAAACGGTCATCCAGACCACGGAGACTGTTATTTTCAAGGAATTACTGGGTTTGGACAAAAATATTCCATACAGCAATTTTTGAGAACCTGATAATCAAGGTCACAAGAAATGTCAGGATAGTAATTAACTTTATCAAAGACAGTTGAGTTTTCTTAAATGTTGGAATACCTGAAGGGGAAAATGGGATAGTCTTTTTAAAAACTTCTGGGGACTTGTGAGACATTAATAGCCTAGAGCATATATATTTTTTTGCGTTTTAAAAACTGTGCTATGAGGTGCCTGGGTGGCTCAGCCAGTTAAGCATCCAACTCTTGATCTCAGCTCAGGCCTTGATCTTAGGGTCGTGAGATCGAGCCCCGCATTGGGCTCCACATTAAGCATGTAGTCTATTTAAAAAAATAAAAATAAAAATAAATGAATAAATAAATAAAATTTTTAAAAAAGCTTTCTTATAAATTGAAACTTAAAGAAAAGTTGCAAGCAGGAAACACATGTAGTCTTCACCCAGATTTACGAATTGCTTATATTTTGACCCATTTACTTTATTGTCTTCTCTCTCTTTCCACATACATAATAAACACACATGCACATGTATACACACACACACACAGAGACATATTTTGTTTTCTGAACCTTTGAGACTAAGTTAAAGACATCATGTCCCTTAACCCTTATGTACTTCGGAATATATTTTCTAAGAAGAGGGACATTCTCTTACATAACCACAGAACAATGATCAAAATCAGTAAATTTAATATTAACACAATAGTAGTCCACAGTATATATTCACATTTCCTCAGTTGTACCAACTTTAGGACACTGATACTAAATATATTATAATTTTATTATAATATATTATAATTCAACAATTATGAAAACAGAAGATTGCAAGTTACAAAGAAAAACAAAAAAACATCAAAAGGCATTGAGATAGAACAGAGATTGTAGGAATGAATACAGAATTCTAGAGTACATGAATTATTTAATTAACATAATAAAATACACATTTTGGAAAAATCTGATTTTTTAGGGGAGAACATAATTCTATCCTCACTTACTAAAGCAAACTCTAGGTCACTTCAAATGTAAACATTTTGCTTTATTTTTAAAAAAGAACCTAGTAAAATACTAGCCATTAAGAATATACATTTGAAAATATCTTATTTTTAAAATTATTATTGGAGTAGGAGTGTATGATTGACTCAGCCAGTGGAACATGTGACTCTTGATCTCGGTCGTGAGTTCAAGCCCCACATTGGGTGTAGAGCCCAGTTAAAATTTTAATAAAGGGTTTTTTAATGTTGGCTAATAGAATTTAAATTTAAAAAATTTAATTAAAAAAGAAAAAATAAAATAATTATTGGAGTATATTTTTAAAACATGTCAACAAGGAAAAAAGTCTTCGGAAATTCTGTAACTCAGAGATATTCACTGTTCACATCATCATTTAACAATTTTCTTACTAAAATATTGAAATGTCCAGTGGTACAGTCCATTTATTTAATTTTTCCTTAAACTTCTCTTTAAATAAACATAGTAAAGCTACAATGAAAGAAAGCAATAAATAGAAACATGATTTATGATATATATGGAAAAATGATTATATTTAATATTTGAGAAATTAATTTGAATCTATAATAGGATGTGAACATGAAAATCTTTTGAGAATACATATGCATCTAAAAATTTTCAAGAAATGTTCAGCCTCATTTATTCATATTTACAAAACAAAGCAAATATAAGGTGTCAGTCTGCATTTATTAATTACAAAAAACAAATTAAAATGTTAAAACCCAGAACTAGTAAATTGCAAAAAAGCAGATAAGTTATATGTTTTTGCTGACACTACAAATTATTAAACTCTTTTTAGAGTGTTGTTTATTCAACCTTTATCCAGCAAATAATAAATGCCCAACATACACCAGTCATTATACAGGTAAGCAGTTGTTATCAGAGAAATAAAAAGAAACCATACTCTTAACCTAGTAACTCTCTACTTCTACAATGATAGTCTTCCACTGTTCCTTGAAAGAAGTCTAATATCTAGCAGGTGGGAAACGCTAAAATCAATTACGGTATATTGCATCTAGTAAAACATCACAATCCATCAAAATGACATGTCGACTATGTAGGTGAATGGACATTTTTATTCAAATTTAAATAGTGATAAGCAAAAAATAATAGTATGTCAAAAATACATAACCTAGTATCGCTTATGGAGAATAATTCATCCATGAAGAAACTGTCTGTGTAAGATAATAGAACTTTTTTTCTTTTTATTCTTGCTCATTGCTGTTTGTTTCTAATTCTCATTTCTAACCATATGTAGCCACAAAAATAAGTTAAATAAGTTACTAAGTTAAGTGTTAAATGTCAGCTAAGACTTTTTGTAACAAATTGAAGAGTCTTAATGCTTTAGATGTGAGATGGTTTAAAATATTTAATAGAGATACTTCTTTCTTTCAGATTAGCATTGATGGGCAGGATATTAGGACCTTTAATGTAAGGTACCTCAGGGAAATAATTGGAGTGGTGAGTCAGGAGCCAGTGCTATTTTCTACCACAATCGCTGAAAATATTCGTTATGGCCGTGGAAACGTCACCATGGATGAGATTAAGAAGGCTGTGAAAGAAGCCAACGCCTATGACTTTATCATGAAACTACCACAGGTAAAAGCTCTGTTAACGCAGTTGCCCTTGAAATTCGAATTTGACTTCATGGAGTGTGTTCTTTTTCAAAGTTTAAGCTAAGATGCAAGGTTGTTCAACTTTCCTTAGGCAAGTCCCTTGCATTATTCACTGGGAGGTGTAAGGAGTACAGCCTGGTACAGGAGTCCTATAAAATTGTAGAGAGTAAATGGTAGTAGTTTTTCAGAATTCAGTGTTCATTGATTTTATTATACTTTAGGACTCATTACCATAGTCAAAATGAAGCTGTTGTCTTCATGAATTCTTTTCATGAATTTCTAGACCCCAGAGCCTTCTCCATTTAAACTACCTCAGGAGTTCCTCCATGTTTTCTGTTGTAGAAATTCGACACCCTGGTTGGAGACAGAGGGGCCCAGCTGAGCGGAGGGCAGAAGCAGAGAATCGCCATCGCTCGGGCCCTGGTTCGCAACCCCAAGATCCTCCTGCTGGACGAGGCCACGTCAGCCCTGGACACCGAAAGCGAAGCAGAAGTACAGGCGGCCCTGGATAAGGTCAGTCAACCCCAAACACCTGGAAGACCAGCACACTGAAGCTTTATTGGAAATTTTTGCTGATGCTTTGTGACTCTAGATAGAAAAACATAAACATGAGAGCAAGTGAAACTTCTCCTGGGGCTTTATTGATTTCCCTTTTCTGTCAGGTCAACAAGGCAAAGAGAGGTGGATGGCCCATTATCCGGCTAGCTCTGACCAAAGTCCACGGAAGTCATATCAGGCCTATGCCGTGAGCCTCTTAGCACCGTTTACTTCTTGCATGGAGGCTAGTGCTTTGATCAAAAGTAGTCGTGTTAAAATGTCCAAAGAAAAATCTGGTTACCTAGACACCGGTCCAGCTGCAAAACAGCTCAAAATATTCGCCTTACTCTGGAGGTAGGCAGTGCCATTATCTTTATTCATGAAGGCGAAAGGAGGTAAAGTTCAATTTGTGCAGGTTCATCTAAGCACGTAAATAAGCAACACATTTTAAGGATGCTGAGCTCACGTGGCCAGCTCAGGTATTTCTGAATCTCTCACTGTCATTTTTCAAAGAGGAAGCTTCACAAGGAAGAACGTTAGGTTGGGACACTCCTGTGGTAAATGCTGATGTCATCTGTACTAACGACCCAGGATAATAACCAGAGTCAGATGGCACCATATCAATGTTTGTGAAAACATATTTGGTTTGAGAAAGCTTAGTAATCAAATGGGCAAGTGGCTTCACAGCTTCTATCCAAACCACCCCTTGCGATTTTAGAGATGAGCTGTATGAATCTTATTTTCTCAGGACAACTTCCACCTGAATCCTGAGTAAACACTGTGTGTGCCCTAAACTGGGGTTAATCAATGCTTCACAGTTTATCAGATTAATATTTTGGCTTCTCTTATATAACTTAATCTAATAATGACTAATGACATGAGAGTTACTCCTCACAAATTCTTGCACAGAATTATATTGCTTTCATGTATGGTAAGTCTCAATATTAAGGAACCAAATATATACACAGGAAATTTTATGGGCCTCCCATGTGGCTTCTCATAGTCATACTAACACTCATACAATAGGCTAACCTGGCTGCCTTCCGTGGCCTTCTCAGGCCAGCGTATGCAGAGGCGGAAGCTAGAAGACATCTAGAGGCTTAGACTCCAGGACTCACAGTGTCACTTCCATCACATTCTGTTGGTCCCAGGAAGCCACAAGGCAGCCTGGACTGAAGGAGTGAGGAGACAAGAGTCCACCTCTTGATGGGTGAGCTGTCAAGTGTGTGACCACATTTAACCTTCCACAGCACACTCTCTCCCACAATTACTCACCCTTCTCCCATGTGCAAAATAAATTCTCCTTTTCCTAATACTGTCAAAATTTTCATGCAGCAATGACCTCAGGTTCAAAGTCCAGGACCTGAAGATCTGTGTGGGGTCCAGATACGGACAGATTCTTTATGTTATGCTCATCTTGCTGCAGAGATCTGTGAACTCAAGAGATTAGTCATCTTCCACACGTACACCCAACGTGCAATGTTGATGCAAGAATAAGATAATAGTAGTCACTCCCGTTCCAGAATTAGAACAGGAAGCACATAGCAGTTACTGGTCCACAGGAACTCTGAAGTGCAGTCAGGTGAGTGTAGCCAACTACCCCACTGCTCCAGGGAAAGGGAATTTTCCTTGATTACGTCCTAGTCCCACCCCCAGCAGCGGAGTGGTCTCCTTGGGTTTGGACTCTTAGATCCTCTCTCTGAGAGTTCTTTCCTTTGCAATAAGAAATAACCTGTGTCTGCAGCTGAGGAACTTTCTCAGCATGCTTTCCACCCATAGAAATTTGGGACCTGTAGGTCTCTTTACATTTGGAATTTTCTCAGTCTCTTTCAGTCCAAGCTGGTAGACACTCTTAAAGACTGTGGGTTTGCTTGGAATCCAACCGTGGCTCACTCAAGCCCCAAAAGCTACATCTGTAATTTTTTTTCCAAAATGAACCTCTCTCTACTTTGGGCCACGTGTGAAGCTGCCATGGGAAAACCCCTACATAAGAGTCTCCGAAGCCCTTTTATGTAGCCGCAGGTGTCTCCTAGAATCTGTCTTAAATGTCTCAGAGATTTTAACGAAAAAATCTTATACTCACACGCTGATTTGACCTTTGGCTTCCTTTCCCTGGATGACTAACAACTCATTCCCAACCAAGCAGGTACTGGGTTTTCTGTTTCCTCTAAATTCAGCTTGCAAGCCAAATAGCTCCTTCTAAACTCACCATTCTCTCCTTGTACCTTGTAACATACAGCCAGTGGAATCCCATTAAGGGAAGTGCAGTAGTGAAGGATTTTCCTTTTAAAGATATGATTTGTAGTCTGCAAAATATATCAGCTTAGGTATCTTGCACAGTATGGAGTCACTTGGGCCAGTCATTCTAAGGTACAAAGCAACCATATTTTAACAATGACAAGTCGGATTTTGTGATTTATTATTTTTCCTCTGAGAGACATAAGAATATAGCACTATTATATCTACTGTTGTTCTTCCCTGATTACCTATCCTGTAAGAATAATATTTTTCTTTTGTGGATCCTTTATACATCCATCAATACCTCGTGTGCGGCACCCACTTATTGTAGCTATTTATTTATATGCCTTCTCTCTCTCCTAAGAGGCAGAATTAATAAATGCTTCATGTTTGTAACTTTTTTTTTTTTTAAGTAAACTCTAGGCCCAAAGTGGGGCTTGAACTCACAACCCTGAGATCAAGAGTCACATGCTCTATGGACTGAGCCAACCAGGCACCCCTGTGTTTCTGTCTTTTCAACACTTAATCAGTGCCTTGCACGTAGTAGAGTCTAAATAAATATTTACTGAATTGATTACCATGGTCCAGCTCATTGAAATAATACATGTCTACATAAAAAAAAAAAATTTAAGGACCATATCAGCTGTTGACTCAATAGTGACTATTTATCAAAACAAACTATAGGTTTTTCCATGTAAGATCTTAAAGAATACAAATGCAGATATGTTATTTTGATTTTTTTTAAGGAAAGTCAGTAATCACAAATTTTCATACCTATATGACTCTCTCACTCATAGTGTTACCATGCTGGAGGGGCAAGAGAAAAATAAAAATTAGCCTCCATGTGATTTTCTCAAATGATTCCAAAGGTTTCATTTTATGCCCCTCCGCACCTTTACCCTCAGAAGTTCCAGAAAGGCTAATGAATTAGTACTGCCTTTGTTCGGACCTGCCTTTTATCCCTGCCTTTTATTCTGCATTAGCAGAAGGTCCAAATTTCTTAACAGCTGGTGTCCTTGAATCTAGGGTATTTATTTGCCAGTGTTTTTTCATCATTGGGACATCTGAGAGCTCTGAAAAAAAATCTCTTTGTGTCAAATCTCTATTCTGGCCAGAATTTCTTGGTCAGGGGTGACACTTGCTAACTTTTAAATTCACCAATACATCCTTTGTTTCTCCTGCACACCGATCCTTTACTCACAAGTCTGACTGTAACTCCTCTGGGCTTTTTTTTTTTTTTTTAATGTTGACATAGTATCAACCTATGATTATCATAATGTTAACATAGTCACTGTTAGCAATTTACACAGCACAATTAGTATCACGAGTGTGATTAGAATGATCAAATTATTTCCTATGTGCCTTACCGTACATGGACCAAGACATGCAAGTTCCACGTTGGTAAATATTTATGAGTGCTTCTTTGGGGGCTGGGTACTAAAAACTGAACAGTCTGAAATGTTATCCAATAGAGCAATGCTCTAGTTTCTGTCTTTTTCTGTGGTTTAACTCTTTTATACTTAAACACAGCTGATGATGGTAATGTTAGTGTAAGGACTGATGGAGAAAGACCACTTTATTTTTGGCTCCATACCATTTATTGTACAATCTACCCTTTTCCCTACTGATAGACAATGCCATATTTATCATATACTAATTCTTAAATGTTTTATGTTTATTTCTGGACTCTCTATTTTGGTTTATTGATCAAGTTGCCTATTCATAGATAGCTTTCCCTGGATTTTACTATTGCTATTTTAAGTAGCCTTTTATGTGTAATATCTGGTGGAGGTATTCCCCTCTCATTAACTTCTTTTTCAGAATTTTCATGGCTGTTCTTTGTTTAAAAAAATTGAGATATAATTCATATACCATGAAGTTCACCCTTTTGAAATATACAATTCACTGATTTTTAGTATATTCACGAGATTTTGCAGCCATCACCACTGTCTAATTGGAGAAGATTTTCATCATCTCCAAGGAAAGCTTGTACGCATTAGCAGGTCACTCCATTCCATGCTCACCCCAGCCCTGGACAACCACTAATCTATTTTCTGTCTCTATGGGTTTGCCTATTTTGGAAATTTCACATAAATGGAATCATACAATGCATGGTCTTCTGTAACTGGTTTCTTTCATTTAGTGCAATGTTTTCAAAGTCCATTCTGCATGCATCAGAATGTCATTCCTTTTTATGGCCCGATAATATTCCATTGCATGGATAAGCTTCATTTTGTTTACCCTTTGATTAACAGATGAACATGTGGATTATTCCCACTTTTTGGCTATTATGAATCTCAGCTGTCATTTTTAATTTGCATTTTTAACTGCTTAGGTGAATTAAGCTATACTCTAATAATGACATGGTTTTATTGCCCCAGAATAGGAGTGGCCTTAGCTATATCCTAAGAGAGCTAATGAGTATCAAAAAGAATAACCTTCATTAATGCTATAACATGAATAATTCGATGAGCATTTTCCAGGGTTTAAATGCCCATTGGTAAACCCACCAAGCCAACATGTGAGTTCACAGAACTACTTAATGGGGTGAGTTGTAGATTTTAGCATGCATAAAACTCACCTGGGGCACTTGTTAAAAAGCAAAGTTATTGGCCCCGCTCCCAAGATAGTGATGCAGGTGGTCTTTGAACTATAGTTTAAACGATCCTGATCCCGAAGTTCATTTTCATCTAAACTGCCTGCGTGCAGTCCATCAGAATTACGATTGAAATCAGCCTCCTCAAAAGAAACCCTACAGAAGTGCCCCGGAGAAGGCTGCATTTGACAACAACTCTGCTAACAGGTCCCTACTGAAGCTCTCGGCTGCCGTAGAGCCGACAAGGAAGGCTCCTCAGACGAGTATGAAAACACTTGAGAAGGGTCAGACCTTCTCTGGTTTTTCTTGGGTAAGCCCACACTACCGTGAGCCTCCAAAATTATCCGTCTTCATACTGGAGGGCTTGGCCTCCTCTCTGGGCCAGAACTCACCCTCGCCGGAGCCTTCCATAGATGAGGGTGCATGTGTGCCCCCATCCCACAAGGGGAAGCTGCTCTCATTGACTGCAAACACGTGCATCCACGTGCTGACCCGTGCGTGCTTCTGGCAGTGCGTGGACGTTGTAACCCTGCTGCGTCACGTCCGTCCTCCCTTTCAGGCCAGAGAAGGCCGGACCACCATTGTGATAGCCCATCGACTATCCACTATCCGAAACGCAGACGTCATCGCCGGGTTTGAGGATGGCGTCATTGTGGAGCAAGGAAGCCACAGGGAGCTGATGAAGAAGGAAGGCGTGTACTTCAGGCTTGTGAACATGCAGGTATGTGCGCCCCAGGAATTTGTTTTCTGCTTCTCAATACAGTGTTCTTTATATTATTAAGACATCAGGCAGCTAACGCCATGCTGAGAGATAGAAAACTTCAGGAAGATACCGAAAATGTACATCTGGGACTTGAATTCAGAATCAGCGAAAGAATCCTGAAAGAGAGAAAGGTGAGGGACGAGGAAAGTAAAGGAAGACGTCAAAAACATTTCGAATTTATTCCTTAGGCTAGAGATCCTTAATTGCCTGGGGAATGTATTCAAGCTAGCAGGTCCTTTCCATCCTGAGATTAGGGACCATCAGGAAGAGAGCAATGCTGGGATCTCTAGCAGCTGGAGAAGGTCCTGGGTGATTTTAAAACGCTTCCTAGGTGATCCTAACAAAACCAGCAGCAAGAGTCATGACCCTAGGAAGTGAATAGTGTGGTCTTCTTTTTTTAAAAAATCATTCACTCTAGCTCCTAAAATAGGTAATATTGATAATAATTGGTTTATATTACTATTGTATTATGCTTACTTGTGCAACTTTGCAAAATAACCTAGAAATATTTTTTCTATAAACCTGATTCTTAAAGCAAATGTCTATACCTCTATAAATATAACTAACTAGTTGGTACGTGGATATTTTTGTTGGCTTTTTTCTTAACATTTCAAATATATATATCCTTCAGATGCTAACATTTTGATGGGTACTCAGCAGTCCATTGTATTAATGTGTGATAAGTTGCTTAGTTGTTTCTCTAAAATTGGATACTTGGTTTATTTCCAGTATTTCTCTATTCTAAGATTTTATTTATTTGAGAGAGAGAGAAATAATGTGGGTGTGCAAGCACGAGTGGGGGTGGGGGGCAAAGGGAGGGAGGGGCAGAGGGAGAGAATCTCCAGCAGACTCCCAGCTGAGCGCAGAGCCCGGCTCAGGGCTCAGTCTCACGACCCTGAGATCATGCCCTGAGCTGAAATCAAGAGTGGGACACTTAACTGACTGAGCCACCCAAGCGCCCCTATTCTAAATTTAGGTTTCCTCTGCTATCCAAAAGTAGAATGCTCCTATAAAATCTTTCATAAGCCAAAATGGTGTAAAGCAAAGAAGCAATTACCATTAATTTACATGGAAAAAATTGCGAGCATTCCCAGACCCCAAAAATAACCTCTCTTAGGCTTTTCTAATACCTAAGGACCCATTTTGCTAATGGGTACACAAAACTAATCGGCATAAAGCAGAGGCGCTCACAGACACAGTGCAAAGCTCTGGCGGCCAGATGCTGAGATGCTGAGGGTAGTCTGGGCAAGAGCTTAGTGCAGCTGCTGCGCATGCGCGCGGCTCGGGGCCTCTCCGGCCGCATAACAAATGCTGAACGCTATTTTCACTCTTCACCTCTTTTCGTAAGAGCGAAAATCCTCTTCAGTTTTCTTTCTGTTAGTGAAAACAGGTACTAACGTAGGTTTTTCATAAAAGTGAGGCTGCATAATGCGAACTTTCAGAAAGCAGGGAATACCTATGTTACCTCTTGGAAACGTGGTTCCAAAAAAGTTCAGTCAAAACTTGGCTTTGTTTTCTGATAAGTAACTTCTCTGAGCCTTAGTGTCCGCATTTAAAACACGAAATCTACCATGCAAGCTTGTTATAAGGTGAAGAAATAAACACCTGAATATACTTAAAAAATAAAACATACAATTTAAAAGGGTTAATTTTATGGTATGTGAATTGTTTTAATAAAACTTATTTTAAAAAAAACTACGCTACACAAAAGAGATGCATGATAAATAATAGTTACTGAAAATTTCAAAGTCCCCAGAGTGAAAGTATCAAATGAAACAATGGAAAGTCTCGTAACTCTGGCTTCAATTTGCCAGAGAATGTTTTCCAACAGGAGGGGGTAATTAGAGTGTTTTTACTAGTTGCTTCTCTATGACCTAGCCCTCACAGGGTCTTTATCATTTCCCTCGTTTAAAAAAATAAGTACAATGTTCCTTTAATTGAGTTTTCGTTTTCGTTTTATTAATGGTTCCTGCAGCTGTGCTGTTTTGCCCGTGAAGACAGGTGAGATCCTCAAATGAGGTAACCACGTCCCCTGGCTGGCAGCTTCTGTGCCCCGGAAAGAATGACTTTCCATTCCCACCGGCACTTCGGCTGGGGGGCCTCTAACCTTTCTATGTCACATTCCATAGCCTTTCTTTCCAGGAAAAGTCGTACAGTCGAAGATTGAATAGTGTCTGGGGGTAGAAGGGGCTTGTCACCAAGTAAGCGTTGGTTCCAGCAAGTCCTTGCCTGTTCGGTGAGCGGAGCGTGCCCTAACACGACTGCTCATGTTCCCCCCAGCTCTGCCATTCTGTGATTCCTAGTCCCTGGAACTTCTCCACCTGGCACTCTCACATTTCCCACTTCTGGGTTAGGCTTTGTCTAACCATCCATTTGTTGTGCCGGTGCAGAGATGGAGGAGAGAGCCGCAGTGAGCCTGGGTGTTCAGTAAGCGCTCACCACTTAAGTGCCGCTTTTTCCTTCTGTTCCAAAGACCAACCAACCTAGTGTCAAAAAAACCTTGTCTCGGTTTGGTTTCTAAGTCGGATGGTCATTGCTTTTTCATTAGGTAGACTGTTGGCTCTTCGTTTCTTTTAAATGTATTTTAATGTTTTTCTGATGATATATGTAATGCATTCTTATTTTTAAAAATCCAAGTGTTAAAAAAAAGCCCTCAAACATGACTATTTCAGAAATTTGAGAGACTCCCATAATCCAAACCCCTGTTGATAGCCACTAACAGCCACTTGGTATTTATTTTTCATCTTTGCTAACCTGAAAGAGCTAAACAGTATTTCCAGATTTCTTTCATCATTCATGAGATTGAGCATCTTTTCACACGTTCATCGGCCGTGTGTGTTTTTTCCCCTCTGTTAAAGCATTTGTTCCTATTTTAGGCCATTTTTCTGTTGGGTTGTTCATGATATTGACTTATAAGGACTCCCTGCATAAAAAGGAAATATACCCTTGCATGTATTGGAGATATTTCCCCTGCTTTTTTTTTTTTTTTTTTTTTTTAAGAGGGAAGGGGGAGAACATGTGCATGCGAGGGTGAGGGGCAGGAAAAGGGGGAGAGAGAGACTCTCAGGCACACTCCCCACTGAGCTTGGAACCTGTCACAAACTGTCCCACTGAGATCATGACCTGAGTGGAAATCAAGTCAGACACTTAACTGGCTGAGCCACCCAGGTGCCCCCCACTTTATTCTTTTAATTTCGCTTTGTGGTTTGTTTGGCTACCATACAAAAAGCTTTAAAATCGTATGTAATTATATTATCATTTTTTCCCTTCATGTGTTCAGGATTTGGAGTTGTTCTTAAAAAGGATATTCACCCATATTTTCTTTCAACATTTGTTGTACTTTTTATAATTATTTGAGCCAGCTGAGGTATATTCAGGTGTAAGAAATAAGGGCTATTGGTTTTAAATAAATACTTTTCATCACCTGGTAAAAGTGGCCATCTTGACTTTGGAGCTCAGTGACCTCAGCACCTACCAAATGAGGGCTTTTGGTAAGGCACAGAAAACAATATTATGGGAGAGAGTGAGGGATTGTTCATTGGTCACAGAAGGCTAAAATCAGAGTGGGCTAATTGGGAGAACTCTGTTGAGATAGACCCTTTGATTAGCATGGAGAAGATGACAAAAGGAGGAAAAGAAAAGGCATTCATACGAGGGGCCCAGTTTGACTTGCCATGAGCTAGAATTTGGGGGACCCAGGCTTGACCGTGCGGTGGGGACCTGTGGAAGGTTTTTGAGCTGGGACATAATTTGAGCAGAACTGCCCTTGAGGAAAATGAGTCTGGTAGTGGTGTGGGAATGGATGGAAGGGAGGGTGCAGACATCAGTTAGAAGACTAAGGCTTTAGGTTGGTTTGCTTTGGGAGATGGTATACGATGGTTCCAGTTACAAGCAAGCAAGGAGGTCTGCCGGCAGAACACATCACTGCAGTGTGGATCAAGGCACATGGGTGATGTTTCGTCGGGTATTGAAAGCACAGCTGGAAAGCTAGGATCGGATAATACACAGAGCTCTAGAGAAGCTACCGCAGGGTTGGTAAGGCACTAGTCACAGGACTGGGTTTGAGGACAGGACCTGAAGACGAGGAGCAAGAACGTGACAGTACGACACTAACTCAGGTCCTGGAGAAACCATGAAGAGGTTTAGACTCAAAGTTAGACTCCAGCAAGGTTACCTTGACGTTCCTCACCAGGCATTGAAGCAGAGGTCAGAAAATTATCCTTCCCCTTGCCCCTTTAAGGAGAGAACTGATCCCAGTGCAGGCAGTGAGGCTTAGCCTGCAGGTGGGGTCACCTGGGGTGAGGTGAGTCTGAGCGGGATACAAGGCAGAAAATGAATGCTCTTGGCCAGTCAAGGAAAACAGTTTAATTGCCTCCCATGGGGACTGCCCAGCTTTTCCTTGTTTGTAGCTTTAAAAACGAGCTCTTGGCAATACTTGTCTTTATTCTTCTTCCTTCTGGTGGTGGTCATGACGTTCTCTTCGTTCCCCCGTGCAGAGAAAACTTCGATGTAGCTGCTGGATGCTGGAAAATTGGCCTTTTAATTTTTAAGAAACACTTTTGTTCTCCAACTTTTATATTATTCAAATGGAATTTAACCTTTTCATCCTTTTTAAACTTCAACATAACTTCTCTGTGTTGAAAGACTTCTTTACAGTCTTCGAGCTAATCTTGATTGAGAAGCTGTTAGGGAATCGACAAGTGTGGCACATGTAATAGTCAAAATGGCTTTATGGGTATCAACTTGGAGGTTATATCCACCTGGACACACAGAACTTAACATTTTTTCTTCTTTCAGACCTCAGGAAATCAGATCCAATCAGGAGAATTTGACCTTGAACTAAATAATGAAAAGGCTGCTGCAGATATGGCTCCAAATGGCTGGAAATCTCACATATTTAGGAATTCTACTCATAAAAGCCTTAGGAATTCACGGAAGTATCAGAAAGGCCTTGATGTGGAAACTGAAGAACTTGTAAGTTGTTTTTCACTTAAATCTTTTATGGTGGAGTTTTGCTGTTGAAATTCTTGCCCTTGCAAATATATTGCAAGCGCAGATGATTCCTACTCTGAATGATACCCTTCCTGGAAAAAAGGAAATATCTACTTCTAAATGCATTTGACAATGGATTAAAATCAATTCCAATAAAAAGTGGATTTCCAGTAGGAGGGAAAAAATAGATCCAGAAACGTAGCCTTTGTGTTTAGATGCTTAAAAGTAAATACTCCATTCGTCTTCGAGATTCAGAGATAAAGCTAAAGTAAACGGCCCTGATATTTGTCTTCTATTAGGAAGGATTATCTCTGATGGTCTATGCTGAAAAACCAGAATAACATCGGTTTAAACAAATTAAAAGTTTTCATTTCTCTTTCACCTAAAAAAACCCTTCCTGGTAAGAAGCCCAAGCCTAGCGTGGTAGTGGTTCCGCAGTCCCCTTGGATTCAGGCTCCTTTCATCCTGATCTTCACTGTACTTGAGTGTGACTTCCATCCTCACACATCTAAAAGGGCTCTTGAAGCTCCAGCCATAACAATCACAGTCCAAGCAGCAGGAAGAAACAAAGGATTTTCCAGAAGTCCAGACATTACTTTTACTTATCTGTCATTGGCCATAACTTAATCCCACGGCCATACCTACCTACAAGGGAGGGTAAAAAACTTAATCTTTTTCCTCTATGCATTGCTGCTCTGAATTAGATTGGAATTCTCTTACTAACAAGGGGAGAATGTCCAGAAATAGCAAAATTGAAGACTTGTGATATCATTAAGTCAAGTTAACAGAAACTTTTATAATTGTGAGGGAATCCATTCTAAGAAAAGGTATTTTCTTCAAGAAGTTGTTTGAAAATACATTTGGATGTTACTTGATAAAGGTGGTTTATTTTTATTCCTGTGTTGGCCTGAAGAAACTAATCCTACCTAGAGTTCATTGCTTCTGTTTTTCTCTGCCCACAATATTATTAACTGCCGAAATTCTAAGGGCTCTCTTAGCAGTCTTAATCTTGGTATATTTATGGAAAGAAGAATAACAATTACACCATCATGAAGTTGCTTTATCTTAAGTAAGATAAACAATTCCCACCCACCCCTCTTGTGGCTATGGAAGCATCCGCTTTTTATTTTCTCATTTATCTTCAGAGCCATGCTGCTGAGTCTTTAGAGTCTGGTATTTCAGAGGAGAACTTCTCTGAGAATTGCACAGAGAAGAGGGGGAGGCAGAAAATGCCACAATCAACAGATTGTCCCAAGTACCATCAGAGAGGGTTCGACAGTGTACCCAAGGAAAGGGAGGAATTGCGATGAGAGGGACCTGGGGAGACCTGTTTGTGTGTGTTGAAGACAGCAGGCCAAGGAAAAGGGTCATTTATCAGGCTGGAGACTGGGACTTAAAGGTAATGCTAACTAGGGAGGGAAATGAAATGAAATGAAAGACGGGGAAGAGACAAGACGAGAAAGAGACTGGCTTGAAAAAAGAGAGCCGAAAGAACCTACCCCCATGTTCTCTGTTTTGTAGAGACCAAAACATGATCTCTGACCATAAAGCTATGGGATTCCCTAGGCACCTTTTGTATATAGTTTAATTCTAAAGGAGAATATTCTGACTATAGAGGTAGTTTAGGTGACCTAAATCCTTCGTGTTTGAGAAGACCTTGAGTTTGTCATTTGCTGAGAATCTGGTATGTGCCAGGTATTGGGATAGTTTCTAGGGATATAAAGACATATAGTCTTCACCTTTAAAAACAAAACTCGCATATTAGAAAAGGAGGCGTGTAAATACAGAAGGAAAAAAAATCACAAAACAAGCTAAGCTTTGAAATAGGAGAAGCCTGCAAGGAACAGTGATAAAAGAAAATGGGCATAATCAAGTCGGCTTTGTGAGTTGGGACATGTCCCAGAAAAAGGCAGTACTGGCCAGGATGCTGGGGGTGAGGGGAGCAGGCCCGTGTTCTCAGGTTAATAATGGTATCCCACATTTGTAAGAACGTTTATCCATCTATTCATGGGTATTGTCTCATTTGACCCCACCATCATCCCTGAGTAGAGTCGGGGCCTGAATGCCAGAGCCTTTTGTGCCTGGGTCCTGCCTCACCTCCCTCTGCTGAGGCTGGAAGAGAGACGGGCTGATGACACCACGGAGACTGCTTCTCGGGTGAACAACTCTCACTCAGCTTACGCCGTGCAATTAGTGCCCATTGTTAGGATTTTATAACAGACTGTCTCACCCTTAGGTAGTTGGGCCTAGATGGGTCATTCTCTGCGCCTCATCTGCAGGCTCCTTGAGGGCAGTGCTGTCTTTGTCTACACACTCTGGTAATGGTTGTGTCCTCACCAGTTGGTCCTGATATATCTATATTTGTGTGCGTTTGTGTCTGTGTGTTCTAGGATGAAAATGTGCCATCAGTGTCTTTTCTGAAGGTCTTGAAATTGAACAAGACAGAATGGCCGTACTTTGTGGTCGGCACGGTGTGCGCCATTGCCAACGGCGCGCTTCAGCCAGCGTTTTCAATCATATTCTCAGAAATGATAGCGGTAAGTTTGCAAACATCACGGAGGAGCTTGACTTTAATCCGTTCTCGTGCTGGCCTCACCACTGGCTCCATTTTGGAGTAAAGCAGCCTCAAATGAAAGTACGCCAAAGTTTTTAATTCCCTTGTGAGGAACGCTGTGAGGCAAAAGAAAAAGTAGCCTTCCAACCATTCCAAAGTAGGATATTAATGATATTATAAGGAAAAAAAAAATCACTGATGGAGGCATTTAATTATGTCTCTGCATTGGGGTGAAACTGGGGTCAGGCAGTCATCGGCATCCCACTTGTGGAGAGCATGGCTGGGGGGTACGGGGGTGAAGGAAGGAAGGGCTCATGTCACAGCCTCTGAGAGGCCGGGCACTCTGGCACAGGCCGGCCGCCACTTCCCAGCTGGGCAGACGTGGGCTAGAGGCTGTCCCTTCTCATGCCTCAGTTCCTTCATCTCCAAAATAAACATACCTCACAGGATGGCTGAGGATGGAAAAAGATTATAAAGAGAACTCTAAGGTGAGGCATTTCAGAGTGTCTGCTTTGAAGTCAGTATTCAAAAAGCAACCACGAGCATGTCGTCGTTTGAGCAATCCTTCCAAGGCCTGGGGAGTCTGAGACCTAGAAGACTCAGACTATCCAGTTGTTAACTTCGGTGGGGGATATTTATAGGACCTCAATCAGGAATAGCCAAGGCTCTATAAGACCCACCATTTATATCGTGTAGTCTTGGTCAACCTCTGACATTATTGGAGAGACTTTCTTGTTAAGATGAATTATTCACCATCATTGTTACAAGTTTATTGTACGCGTGGAAGACATTGGTCTACAATTAAGAGCACAAGCCAAAAAGTTAACAAATTAGAAAGGACCCTCCAGGTGTTTTAAAATTATAAAGCAATTCCTGGCTCTCTTGCCATTCAAGAGCTGTGTGGACTGTATTTATATCTGGGGGCCTCTGCTTTGTGTCAGATGCTGCACTAGGCCCTGGAAATAGGGCAGAAGATAAAGCAAGTCCTGCCCTCAAAACAGTTACTTTCTACTGGGACAGACACAGAGCACACAAGAAACTAATACCCACCATGTCACGGGATAGCAAGTGTTGGAAAGGCAGGACCTGGCAACGGGGAAGCTGGAGGTGCTGTTTCAGGTTGGGTGGTCGGGAGCCGCTGTGGAGGGAGGGGTGCAGGGCTGGGGCAGAGGGAACAGTGAGTGCTGGGGAAGAGGAACAGACGCCACAAGTGCAGCCACGCACGCTCCACACGCGGTGCTTCACCCCACGTTACTAGCCACACATGCCTCAAATCCGTGGCCACAGGAAGGAGAAATAGTGGTTCCCAGAGGGCTGGGGAGTGGGGATGGGGAGAGTGACTGTTGATCAGGTGCAGAGTTCCAGAGTGACATGATGCGAAAGTTCTGGATGCGGGTAGTGGCAACGGTTGCACCACACTGTGAATGAGCTTCATCTGCTGCACTGGGTCCTTAAAAGTGGTCACGATGGTAAATTTTTTTGTTATGGGTTGTTTTTTTTTTTTAATTATAAAATATCTATATGTTCAAAGCCTAGTGTTTCAACTGTGATGCTTAAGCCATCATTTATGGGAAGAGTGAAGAGGATCATGTAATCCAAGTGGGCATTTTAAATGTTCTTTTGCAGGTTTTTGGACCAGGGGATGATGAAATAAAGCAGCAGAAATGCAACATGTTCTCATTGCTTTTTTTAGGCCTGGGAATTATTTCCTTTTTTACCTTCTTCCTTCAGGTAAGTACCTGTGATTTCATCTTCTCATCACGTCTCCATGCCGTTAGAGAACATACTTTATCCATCAGCTAGATTTTCATTACCTATTAACACATGTTAATTATCAGTTAATCAAAACCTAATGGAGCTCTTCCTCCTTGCGACGAGCGCTGTGAAGGAACACGTGTGCTACTGCGTTCAGACACCGTGGCCCTGGCCAGAGTGAGCTCGTCAGCCCCGCTCTGCTTGTCCTCTTCTACCTAGACTCTTAGTACATTTCTTCTGTCTCTGTAACTCGGCACCACGCAGGCCTTTCTAACACAGTCGACGAAGTCAGAACGAGCTTTCTTGGTCCTGTCCAGCACGCTCATCTTCTGTCGTCGTCGAACCCATGGTAAAGCGAGGCAAGCATCTTCCTCAGAAAGCATTGCCTTACTGGTAGCGAGTCAGTGCTCCAGTCCAGCCCTAGGTCTTGGTGTATTTGGGAGTGGAGCTGGTTTTAGAAATGTGTTTTGGAGGCTGTGACGTAGTGGGATGATGCATAGCACTGCAAGGCCCACACTGGCCGTGAGTGATGTGCCGGCCAAGGAAGGAGGAGACCAGAGTCGTCAGGCCAGTCTCGGACACCTGGGGCTGATGCCTCCCCGGGTACTGAGCACCCATCCTCCTGGCTTCCTAAAGACTCCTGACGGGTCCTCCCCAGAGCACACTCTCCACGCCTACATGAACGCTCAGTGTTGCCTGGAGGCTCCCAGCCATCGGGGGCCCTGGAAGCAGGCCCAGCTGTGGACATGGTATAGCTCAGGAAGAGGGACATTTTTCTGGCAGGGATGCTTGGGGAGGAAGAATAGTCTAATTGTTCCCCAGTAGGAGAGTAGGTGGAGCCGAGAAGGAGAACCAGCAAACTCACTTGGAACTTGATGCGGCAGACATCCTCCTCCCCTCTGCCCTCCGCCCTCCACTCTCCCACCCTCCTCCCCTCTGCCCTCCCCCCTCTTCCCCTCTGCCCTCCCCCCTCCTCCCCTCTGCCCTCCCCCCTCCTCCCCTCCACCCTCCCACACTCCACCCTCCACCCTAGGAACCGAAATGTATTCCTGCACAGACCTGCTACTTCTGTTTTCAACTGTTTAAAGTGTCAGGAACATGCCGAGTGTTGTAATTATATATGGTATTGTTCTTACTGAGATGTTGTCCTTGAAAGTTTGGAGAGGGAAACGTATTTAGAATGTTTCAGAACCCAGAACTGGACATTTGTAAGGTTTTGGTGTTAGGATTCTTTCTGCATGCTGGTGATTGGGTAGTACAGGAATTTGAAGTTGGGACTTTGAGTTAGTGTTTGGTCATAGACTTCCGTTATCTGAATAGTGGATGAATATGTAAGTAATGTAAAAATCGATGTGAATATACCCACTGGGGTCAGAATACTGATGATCAAAAAGGGACAATAGCCTTTTTTCTTTTTCTCTTTTTTTTCCTCCCCCCTCAACCAGGGCTTCACGTTTGGGAAAGCTGGTGAGATCCTCACCACCAGGCTTCGGTCGTTGGCGTTTAGAGCAATGCTAAGACAGGTAGGTGTGCACACTGGTTCGGATTTGTTTCGCACGCAGCCTGTTTCTGTTGTTCTGGGCGTCTGTAGTTCATGTCTGTGCCTGCCTGCCCCACCCATGCATTCCTGCAGGGACCAGCCAGGGCCCTGCAAGCTGTCCTGGTCTTCAGCCAGACTTCTCAAGGATTTCATGGGAGTAGGCTGAATTTAGGTAGCTTTTTGGGCTTCTTTAGCCACTGTTTCTATCCACATGCGTACTCTCATTTCAAGGACCTGTGGCCCTTCTCTGGCTTCTATGCAGGTCTTAGCAAGGCATTTGAAACTCCGGGATGTATTTAAACAAAGGAAAAGGTGGTGGGTAATATTCATGATTGACTATGATAACAATTTTCCCAAATGTTGGTAACTGAGTTTTCATTCTGTCTTAACTTGAGCTCAGTTTTCTTATTAATTCCGTCGTTTACTCATTCCATTGTTCCCAGCTGTGTACCAGTGTGCCGGTACCTGGGACTATAAAATGCATTTTCTACCCTCTTGAGAAGTCCACAGTCTAGTGAGGGACATGTGGGAAAATGTGCAAATTTCAATTCCCTGTTTTTATAGAGGAGGCTTAAGAGAGGGCCAGAATATTATCCATGCACTTGACAGGAATTGATTAGATTCCTGTTCACAAAAGAGCCCACAGCAGGTATCCTATTTTGGGTGGGTCTGAGTTTACAAACTTTTTTTCCAGTATCTTTTAAGTGTTGCTATGTAGGGAAAATTATTTTCTATGAAACTAAAAGATGCTGTGGATGAGTGGCCTGTAGTTAATTGTTTCTAACATACACCTTTTCAATTCTTGCTTAGAAAAACAAAACACGGTGGGAAACCAGGGCTGATTTTCTCATGCCTAGAATTTTCAAGAGTTGTGTTGAGCACAACTCCAGCCCCTTTATGAGGGACACCACCCCATCAGGGAGGAAGTGTCCATAGTGTGCCATGCAAGGATTGGGTGATGGAATGCCCACCTGTGCCCTCCACCTCAGGTGCGGCTGGCAAGGAGCACGGATGCAATCTAGAGAAGCCCTACCCCACCCCCGGCCCCCAGATCAGCCATGCTGTCCTGGCCACAGCAGAGCAGCCTGGAGCTGGGGTCCTAGTGGACCCCAAGGATTCCTGCTCGTGGCAGGGACTGGGGCTCTGCACTGCATGTCCCCTCTCCCCTAACTCCAGGGCCAGGTGAGGTGTGGTTATTTCCAGCACTGAAGGTTGTGGAGGTTTTATCTACTTTTCTTTGCTTGTTTTAATTTCGAACTCATTTAAAGGTGTGTTTTGTGCCACAGGACATGAGCTGGTTTGATGATCATAAAAACAGTACTGGTGCGCTTTCTACAAGGCTTGCAACGGATGCCTCCCAGGTCCAAGGAGTATGTAGACTTTATTCTGTTTTTCTTTAATGTGTTTCTTTCCTTTCTTCTTTTTCCTTTTTTTTTTTTTTTTTTGAAGATTTTATTTATCCATTTGAGAGACAGTGAGAGTAAGCGGGGTGGGGGCACAGGGGTGCGAGGGGAGGAGCAGAGGGAGAGGGACAAACAGACCCCCGCTGAGCTCGAGCCCTCCAGCCCTGGGGCTCAGGCTTGATCCCACAACCCTGAGATTGTGACCTTAGCCAAAATCAAGAGTCAGATGCTTTAACCAACTGAGCCCCCAGGCGCCCCTTCAATGTGGTTTTGAATTAACATATGGCATGGCTGCAACAGCTAAGCCGCTTTCAGCTGGAAATGACAGAAACAACTCAAACTGGCCTAAACAATCAAGAGGAAGGTTGGACTTCAAGGTAGATTGATTCATTGCCTCAAAAATGTCATGAAGGACACAAGTTTCCTGTGTGTGTGTGTGTGTGTGTGGCACTGAGTGGCTTTTCAGCCCCCACCCATACATCAGCCACCAAACCACCACCTTCCCGTAAATCTAAGTTTTTGGCTAACTTGGGTCATCTGCCCAAGCCTTGGCAGATTACTGTCTCTGGGGACAGCCACGCTGTCCTTGGTTGAGGTCCCCCCTGCCGTTGGAGCTGAGGGCTGTGACTTTGAAGCTTCCGGCTTCCACCCAAGCCAGAAGCAGAAGCGGTAGGAGAGTCACCGGCAGTGTCCAGTGCACCGGCGCCCCCTCCTTTTCTGAGCCCTACAAACAGTTATTCAGCTCCATGTATGCTTGGTGGTGGCTGGTCTCTCAGGATAGATAGATACACTTTGTAGCAGTGTGTAAATTTCCCTCTTATACATGGGCAGCAAAGGGTTCTTAACATGGCCAGAGTATACTAGGGTTAGTCTTCTCTTTACATGTTGCCTTTGTGCCAGAGTACCTGTGCCCCACATCCTCTCCTCAGAGCAGCGCTGCGGATGACCTGCTTTTGTAAAAAGGCTTAATTGGCGTGGGCAGGCCAGGAATGAGAACCGCAGGGCACGAGCAAAGAAAAACCTGCAGTGCCTCATGAGTGAGGCATGGGCGTCTTGGGTTGATGGCAAGGAAAGGGAGCAAATGTCAGCCAGGCCCACAGCCCTCTCCTCCTCCTCACCGGGAAGGCTCAGACTGCTGCTTATGCATTTGCGACGTGAAACACAGCCCCCTCTCTGCTTCTGCTCTCGCAGGCCACTGGGATGAGGCTGGCATTAATTGCACAGAATACAGCTAACCTCGGAACTGGTATTATCATATCCTTTATCTACGGTTGGCAATTGACCCTACTGCTGTTATCAGTTGTTCCCATCATTGCTGTATCAGGAATTGTTGAAATGAAAATGTTGGCCGGAAATGCCAAAAGAGATAAAAAAGAACTGGAAACTGCTGGAAAGGTGGGTCAAATAAGGCTTCAGTGAGTGTAAGTAGTGTTTTTAGACATGTGTTTTAGTTGATTTAGTCCAAAATGCATGTTTGCGCTCCCTACAGCCGATAACTGTCAACGCCTCACAGAACATTTACTGTACTAATGATGCCTGTAACTTGACAATGGGATAATTAATGCAGGGCTCTTAGCCTGTCAAAAAGCACTTTATGTGTAGTTTTTATAATTTTTTAAATAATTTCTGAATATCCAAAGTCCATTTTACTTTGGACTAATAACCCAGTGACATTGTGGAGAGAAATGTCCCCCCTGTGTTACATGGAGTCCTTAGGGCAGAGAATATAAGTGAATTGTTGAATTGCTGGTACTTGGGAGATCATGCTTTCTCCTTCTTGGCTGTGATGGCTACAGTGAGGGGTCGCCGCCAGATGGCAGTAAATGCTTCGGTGGGTGGCTCTAACCGTGGTGGCAGTTGGGCAGCCATTTACTTGAGCCTTACCGGGGCCCATGATTGTGTGAAATACACGCACGACCTCTTCACACTCTCACAGTAATCTCGTCAGGCAGCTACTACTGTTATCCCAATTTTGTAAATGAGGAACTTGAGAAACTAGGGAAAGACATGGCAGGGATTCAAGTTCTGGTTTAATTTCAAAGCTCTTTACTCAGTAGTCTCTTCATATGTACTGAAATGTATCTAAAGGTAGATAGAAATGTTTTATTTACATGTATATGCATTTAAATATTTAAACTACAGCCAGGGACATTTGTACTTACTTGTGCCAATATTATCCTTTATTGACACATTAGGAGATGAAGCAGACAGATATAAATTGTGATAGAGTTTCTGCAGCACCACACGTGACAAAGCCCTTTCGCACGTTACGGCAACTGGCCTTCGCTATGGTTCTGTGAGGTGGGGCAGGTAGGAGGGCCCCCTCACAAGGAAGAAAGCATTCCGAGGTTCGGTGACTTGATCCAGATGTGTGTCCTGTCAGGAATGAGATGAAAAATCCATCCAAGCAGGTTTGCACTGAGCCAGTTATGTCCAGTGACGCCATTTCCCCTGGTCTCCTAACCCACATCAGCCGCGGTGCCGTGTTGGTGCCCCCCCCGCCCCGGGTCTGCATCAGAACGCTCGCGCCTGCTGTGCACCCCACATCCTCCCCTGGAGCCCGGGGTCTGTAGGCTACTTCATGAGTCCGGGACTTAAGGAGCCCTGGGTGTTCTCACAGTTGGAAGACCCTCCTGGCTGCTGGCCGTGTGTACTTGAGGGCATCGTTTCCTGGTCTTCCATTTGGCACAACTAACTGCTGAAAAACCACTGTGGTTTTTATTTCCTTTCTCCCTGAAACCTGGTTCTTCCTCATTTCAGAAGAGAGAACTGTCAGTAGATAGAATGAAGATCACGTTTTCTTAGACCAATTACATGAAAAGAAAAATCTTGACTCTGGTTAAGATTAGAGCTTAACTCTATTAAAAATGACTACTAACACTGAAAGGTATCAGAATTTGGGCAGGAGTAGGGCAGTTCGTAATGAGCTTACGGCAAATGAAACATAGCCCCTCGGGTTATTAGTCTTGGGCTTGTTAGTCACCATGTGGGATATTGAAGAAGATCCCCAACTTCTCTGGTCCTCCCTTCACACTTGGATGAAATGGGAAACTGTATCAGATACTATCCCATGTTCCTTCCAGCTAATACTCTCATTCTAGGAATCAGAGAATAACTCAAACAAAATTATTTTTAATAGCCACTTAAATCTAATAAGATTTTTTTAAAATACAGTGTGAGAGATCAGAAATTTTAGATGTTAATTGTTAGCAATCAGTCATAATTCAATTTTGTTTATTCAGACAACTCTTGATATAACACAGAATTAAGATTAGAAAGAAGGTCCTGGAATTTCCTCACCCCCATCACTGTCATATGTTTTTTTGTTTTTGTTTTCAAAAAGAAAAGCTCTTACTAACCTGGGTGCAGATAAATCATGGTTAAAGTACATCCGGATTTGGGATACGTTCCCTTTTTCAGAAAGGGCTCAGCAATGAGGGTGTTGACTCCTTGGCTGGTAAGGAGGTAGGGAGAGTCTGCATTTAACCCTCTTGACTTAGGCCCTGACTCAACTGAGATTACAGCTTGCCGAACCAGGACTAGGCCTCAGAGCAATTAATCCATGGCCAGGAAATCACGCGTTAAGTGTGAAGTCGTTAACAACGAGCTACTCCCTGTATATGTTACAAAGTCGGGGAAGCAGAAAAGCATAATGGGTTAAGAACACGGACTCGGCATCACCTAGCCTGATACGGAATCCTTGCCAACTTATTAACTCTAGGGCTTGAGGCAAGTCATTTGACTTCTCGGTGTCTCAGCTCCTTCAGCTGTGACAGGAGGATAACACTGACCTCACGGGGCTGTGTGAGGCTAAGTGGGAGCCTGTCCGTAAAGCAGAGTACCACCCGGCACAGACTGACCACTCACAGTGTGCTCCAGTCTGGCTGTCATCGCTGTTAGTTTTCATTTCTAACTAAAGAGAGGTTATTCAGCCTGAGGTATCAAATATCTTGCCTTCCTCTGGTTACAGAAGCTGAGAACGGAGGTGAAAGTTCTTAAAGCTGAGAAAACAAAAACAAAACTAAAATCTGATGCTGTTTGTGTTTATGGATTTAGATAAGTCAGCTGCAGAACCAGGCTTTAAACTTCATAGCTGAGGCACAGACCGTTAACATTAGTCCAGGGCGGTTTGGCTGGAAGAGTCAGAAAACTGCTCTGGCTGCTTTGAGTAAAAAGGGATTTGAGGTAAGGGCGCACAGAACTGCAGGGAGTACAGATGGAGAATATTCCCGTAAAGTTAGAGGCTCTCAGCCACACGCTCCTCTGTGTTGGAGTCTCTCTACACCTTCGTTCCGTTCCTCACCTGAGGATTCAGACCAGCTGCCTCCACATACCCAGTGTGGCTCCCCAAACGGAGACCTTCCTCTCGGAATCCACACCACCTCTCCGTTCAAGCAGTGGCCTCCAAGTCCAGGAAACAGAGGAGTCCGGGGTCCATCCCTGGTTTACGCGGGGCCCGAAGGCAGGGTTGTGTTGCTTATAGCTGGGATCTTCATCCCAGCTGTGACTGGCTGGTGTCTCTAAGGAGGGATATGTGCATGGAGGAAATGTGCCAGTGCACCTCCGGTGGGCCCTTAGAGGTCACAGAGCCTAATGCCCTCTTGTTGGACCCTACCCTGTAAAGAAAGCAGAGCCACCAAAGGCTGTGACAAAAGCCAGTCAAGTAAGTGGTGGCAGGGCTGGGAATAAAATCGGGTTTCTGGTGTCCAGACTACCATGCTTGGCCTCAGCTTGTAAGTCTCCCCAGGCATAGGAAGACTCACCCACTGTATTTGGTAAACGAGATTTGCTTTTGAGATGGGTAGTTCTGCTATAGAGCTCGTCTTGAAGAACACATCTTGAATGCCCTTGCTTTCAAAATTGAAGGAATTAAAAACCTTTCAACATAACCTGCAGGATTTCTCCAACAGAGCCCTCAAGTTTCTAATTTTCATTATCCAGGAGTAAAAGCCCCACTTCTAATCAAGATCTGTTCTACGTTACAGATCGCAACGGAAGCAATAGAAAATATTAGGACAGTTGTGTCCTTAACCCAGGAAAGAAAATTTGAATCGATGTATGTTGAAAAATTATACGGAGCTTACAGGTAATGAACATTAGTGATTGTTACTAAGAACCCAGTGCTTTCCTAAGGCTTAATAATTATTCCCAAAAGATAAAACTTCTCAAAAAAAAAAAAGTATGACTTTAAGGATGACATTTTTTCAACAGCTCACTGAAAATAAGTAGCTTTTTGATGCCCCTGGGCTATAGGATTGGATTTTTACATCTCTTGTGAAAAGAACAGAGGGGTGTCGGGAGACCGACCACGGAACAGAGGAGCGCACCGGTGTGTGCGCCCCATTGCGGGCAGCGTCAACCACCTCTCCAGGCGACGGTGAAGTATTCCAGGGAATTCTTCAAACTCCGATTTCCTTGGAATTGTGTAGACTGAACTAAAGATGAGACTTAGTATTTGGCTAGAGTATTCCATTTGTTCGCTGGATGAGGACCAGATCCAGGCTACTCGTGAAACCCACACATATTTCAGAAACTCCCAGGGGCATGACTGGCTACTTGTTTCCAGCCAGGACCTGTTTTTATAAATGAATGTATTTTAACGTTAACAAAATTAAACACGACTTAGAATACAACTTTGCAGACTAGAAGCGCCGCTTGAATGCTTACAGATCTGAGAAGGGAAAAGTGAGGTTTTCATTGTATTCCATCTCCTTCGTTATATATACTTCATGAAAGTACGTTTTTCTCTCCATTTGATGTAAATAGACACGTTACATGTGAATATATATGTGCCGTTACCTAAGACTTATGGTTAATTGGAACTTCAAGGGAATGAAGGAAGAGCTAATTTTTAATTTGATTATAATTTAAAGATGGAAGAGCACCGCAAATTAAGTAATTTTAAGTAATGTAGGACCACGCTCATAGCATGTAAGTTAAAATATCCAAATCAGTGATAGTTTGAATTTTCCCAAAATCTTTCCGAATGCCTTCCTTCCACACCGGGAGTAAGTAAGCCACTGTTCTCCTGAAGGGTGTAGAACACAAAGTATAATAAGGTAGCTGTGCTAACAGGGTAGCACGTGGGCTGATTAGAAATAATAGTGCGGCCCAAACCGTGTTGGGACTGTGGGCCTAGCTCAGGGAAGAACGGACGTGTGTGTGTATAAACCTCAGCGACCCTGCTTTTCCGAATCTGGAACATGAACTGTGACATGAGAGAACAGTCACAGAAGACAAGACAATACTGAAGAAGTCGCACTCAGACAATTCAAACGTCAAACCTCACTTCGACATCCTCCGTGTTTTTGATTGAACAGTCGTGTTTATATCATAGGGGTTGAATTTCTTTTTTTTTTTTTTTTAAAGATTTTATTTTTTTATTTATTTGACAGAGATAGAGACAGCCAGCGAGAGAGGGAACACAAGCAGGGGGAGTGGGAGAGGAAGAAGCAGGCTCATAGCGGAGGAGCCTGATGTGGGGCTCGATCCCATAACGCCGGGATCACGCCCTGAGCCGAAGGCAGACACTTAACCGCTGTGCCACCCAGGCGCCCCAAGGGGTTGAATTTCTGATTGACTAGTTATTAACATGTAATAATAGCAACTATCAGTTGAAAAATCAGTATGAGGTACTATGCTAGACATTTATATTGTTTAATTCTCCATTCTGCATCATATTGGTTATCCCCGTGACACAAATCAGAAAACTGATCCATAGAGAAGTTGTCATGTAGTCAAACTAACAGAACGAATGAATATACTAATTTGCCTTGCAGGAATTCTGTGCGGAAGGCACACATCTATGGAATTACTTTTAGTATTTCACAAGCATTTATGTATTTTTCCTATGCCGGTTGTTTTCGATTTGGCGCCTATCTCATTGTGAATGGACATATGCGCTTTAGAGATGTTATTCTGTAAGTAACTTTAAAAATAAAAGATTATTCTATATGGTTTTAGGAGGTCTATGCAAAATTTGAGAGTAGGGCAAAAAAAGCCCTCACTTGTTCTAAAATGAGGTCAGAGTTGAATCTACCGTAGAAATCGGATTTTAATAATACTCCAAGTACAGCTGAATCATCCAAATGGACTAAAATTAACCAAGTTCATAAAAATCATAAACCAGAACTGTAGTAATACACAGAACTCCAGTCAGGAGGACAGCAAACTTTCCCATTGTACAGTGTAGGCAGAAATAAGTCCTAAAGTGAAAACTGCTGGTTACCAAGGACTCAAACCAGAGGCTTAAATAGCTCGCTGTTGATCTGCGACCACAAGATGGCACTGATAAAGGGATGGGAATGCATGACTGAAATCTGGCAAAGGCCTCTTCCCCTGACTGGGCCTGAGATGACCCTGTTTGGTCTTGTAGCGTCTCCTTTTTTCTTGGTTTCCAAGGCTAACCAGCAGTCTTTCTAATCGAGGCATTCCTCTTTTCAAAATATGCTAACGACATTCAATTAGGTTGTGTTCTTGTCTTGCCAAAGGGAAGCCATTCTTTTTAAGATCACTTGGCATATTTCTGCTCTGGTGGGATGATTTTAAAGTAGTAGTAGACAGCCTCTTTTCCGAACAGGGGGAGGACAAGGAAAGTGTTTTCATCCAAAATCAAAATAACTACGAAAAAAGTATATATAATCTTTATATCATTCAGGATCCCAGCAGGACACAAATGCCCCTTGGGATGGGGTATCTAGGGCGAGTGCTAAAAGGTCTGTTTACAAAGGTGTGAGAAGTGTTAAGGTAAGCAGCCCCCGGGAGAGCTGCCAACTACCCAGCAGTTCCCAGCTACGAGCCACTAAGACCCTCAGCCTGAAGGGCAAGAGGATGCAAGGATTTTCAGAACCCAGCATAGGGGGCTTCTGTGGTCCTCGGAGCCACACCAACCACACAATCTAACAAGAAAGAAGCCAACAAAACAAATGCCCTCACCTCCTGCTAGTGCCTGTCATTGCCACACCCCATGAGAAGCCAGGGGACAAGGAAAAACTTTTTGATGCAGTCCGTGAAGGTCAGCCTCTTAGGCAGGGAGTGGGATGGTAACAAGATGCAGGTGGACAGGGAGCAGAAAGTGGTTTTGGAGGCTGCATGGCAGTATCCCTGGGGACATAACTCTGGGGATTGTAACTTAGAGCACTCGGTTGTCTAGAAGAACATGACTGAGGAAATGGGCCCTGCCTCTTTCGTTTTGTTTCTACCATTAAAGAATTAAATTCTGGATAACTGGAAGACAACTTTTTAATCTTTTATGTTAAAGCTCAATTATAGGCTATATAAGAAAGGCAGCAACATGTGGGCTGTTTATCGCTATTTTATTAATTTTTGGTAACCAACCTTAACCAAGTATTTAAGGGGGAGCCTTACTATACCCACCATTCCTGCCCCTGTACTTAAAACACATTTTAATATCTTCGGCTTAGAAGTTTGGGAAATGAAACATTTTTTTTAAGTTCTCCAGTATTAATGGATAAAAAATTCCTCCCCTCCCCTCATTCTCAGGGAGCTCAGGTGTCAAGAGTAAATAGCCTCCTGGAGATGGAGATCTCAGAATCCTAAGCCCTTCCTAAAAGACATTATCATCTATTTCCATTCTTCAAAGAGCATATCACTGGAAAACAGAACTTTAGCTGAGGACAATTGTTTTTCTCAGGGTAGTGCCAATAGTTCCCTTAGTTATAAGAGAAAACTGAGTTGTAGTAAAGGCTTGTTTTCCCTAATACAGTTTCTTTAGCTGCAGTGTTAAGTGCGGAGCAGTACTGAGTGTGCGGTCGCACCGGAGAAACTACGAACAGGCAGCAGGTCCAGCCACTGAGTAGGAACCGTCACCCCTTGTCCGATGCTGACGAAGCCCCTCCAGCACTCGGTGCTCCAATGCTCTCATGTCCAGAAAGGATGGAACTAGTCACTAAAATTACCGGAGGTCACGAGTCAGAGTCGGTTAGAAGCCACTTCCCGAAAGAGAAGAACGGTGGAAAGTTACAGACCTCTGGCCTCCCCTCTAGATTTCCTTGGTTAATGGAATTTCACGGAAATGTGTGTAGTGGTTTAGGCAGGGGGTCGGTGGAGGGGGCGCCTGCAGGAGGAGAGAACATCGACACTGGTGAGCGGTAGGTCTTTAGACTTTGAAACATCACAGAGCTAATCACAAGCTAAGCTTCTCATTCCCCTACTTCTGCCCAGGGTGTTCTCGGCAATCGTGTTTGGTGCAGTGGCTCTAGGACACGCCAGTTCCTTTGCTCCAGACTACGCGAAAGCCAAGCTGTCCGCAGCCCACCTGTTCATGCTGCTTGAAAGACAACCTCTGATCGACAGCTACAGTGAAGAAGGCCTGAGGCCTGTGAGTTCTCTGCTGCCTGCTGAATGCTGGGTTAATGTTTCCTAAAGGCTTGCTATCTGCTAGATGATCAGCACAGGAAACCTGTCCTGATTATGCTGACCCATATTGAGCTTACTCTGGGACATTTACAGGCCAACATTCTCAACATTTTGAAGTTTCATGGGGGGGGGCACCTGGGTGCTTTCGTGGGTTACGCATCTTTCTTCGGTTCAGGTCATGATCCTGGAGGCGCAGGATCAAGCCCAGAGTCAGGCTCCCTGCTCAGCAGGGAAAGAAAGCTTGTGCTTTCTCTCTGTCAAATAAATAAATAAAATCCTTAAAATAATGAATAGAATTTCATAGGGGATTTCAAGGCTTCTGAAGTTGAGCACATCAAAAAGTAAAGAAAGGGGTGCGTGGCCGGCTCAGTCAGTGGAACATGTGACTCCTGATCTTGGGGTCATGAGTTCAAGCTCCACGTTGGCATAAAACTTAATAAACTTTTTTTTTTAATTTAAAACTAAAACCTCCTCTATTGAATGAAAATCATAGTAAACTTTATTTTTTTTTAAGATTTTATTTGACAGAGCACAAGCAGGGGGAGCGGCAGGCAGAGCAAGAAGCAGACTCCTCTCTGAGCAGACAGCCTGGCGAGGGGCTCTATGCCAGGAACCTGGGAGCACGACCAGAGCTGAGGGAAGATACTTAACCAACTGAGCCACCCAGGCGCCCCCATATTAATAAACTTGAGAGAAAAGTTGTACTGCAGATGTACTAGAATGGAGTAATTTCCATGAAAAATGTTAATTATTTCTGCAGGAAGGTATACGTGTGTAACTCTGTAGGTGAAGGTGAATGGCAGTGCGGCTTTAATCACATTTTGTAATGACTGAGTTACAAGTGGGAAGAAGGCTACTTTATTCACATTCAGAGCAATAATCCTACACTATCTCCAGAGTTAACACAGATTTAGATCTGAGTGTTCTTTGTATGACACCAGCTGCTGCACATAGGAGTGCACGAGCAGCAGGACGCATAGACAGTTTTTCTGGGACTTTATCATGGATTTTCGTGTGCTGAGAAAATTCCTGTGCCCCATGAATGAGCTAAAAAGGCAGCCAGGGTTTGAGATAAGGGCTGTCCACTGAGACCTCAGCTAGACGCTGCACCAAATTCCCAAGCCTTTGCGCCTTTGGCCACTGGCTTCGCTCTAGCCTCAGAACCATCACTTGGGAAATCTAAGTATTTGTCTAAAAGAACCAGAAACTGAGTTTAGATAACAACTCTCCGTGACTTTGGTCTTTTATCCCCATCTCCTATCTTCATTTTCTGTAACGACAGCTTGCTTTCAGTAGTAACTGGTGCCGACACTCGGACTAAATGTGAATTTTATGTTCCTCTCCAACAGGTAAAGTTTCTGTGAAATACTTATTCCAGTAATTATCAGACTAATTGTAATAGTAACATTAAATTTATTTTTTAGGATAAATTTGAAGGAAATGTGACATTTAATGAAGTCGTGTTCAACTATCCCACTCGACCAGACATCCCCGTGCTTCAGGGGCTGAGCCTCGAGGTGAAGAAGGGCCAGACGCTGGCGCTGGTGGGCAGCAGCGGCTGTGGGAAGAGCACGGTGGTCCAGCTCCTTGAGCGGTTCTACGACCCAGTGGCTGGAACAGTGGTGAGCACACTTTAAGTTAGTAACCTGATTTAAGGTTTTATTTCGAGTGGCTGATAAACGAATATTCTTATAAGAGGAAAAAACCTGGACAAATAAAGGCCTATAATCCTGGCTGATGCAATAACCACATTCTAAAAAACCCAAACTGGTACCCATTCTCAGGCAAATATATGGGGACAACAGGGTAGAACACCTGGAGTTCAGTATAGTTCAGAAAATGCTGAATGTGCAGCTAACCTCTGCCCCGCTCTGGGCCGACTGAGCCAGCCCGGTCCTCCTAAGTCAATATTCACTTCCTGGTTTGTAAAGGTGAGCCACAGACTCTGGCCAGAATTCTAGGCAGACAAGCAAGACAGGCTAGCACCTTCTTACTGCCTCCTGCCTCCTTCTGCCTTCTCTTTTGAACACTGAACTCAAGGCTCTTTGACTTTGAGCCTCATCTCCAGCCCTTTCATACTTAGCTTTCATCAGTGACTTTCTAGCACCTAGGTCCTGGCTCTCTGCCGTGAGTGAACTTTACTGATAATGCCTGCACCTCCCATCACCTTGGACTGGCACCCACTGACCAGTCCATCCCCATTTAGATGGTCACCAAAGTGTTAAACCTTGTATAGTTAGCTCTTTTAGTTAGGAAAGCTTATGCTTCCACTATTAAAACTACTCTGAAGGGATTAATACAGGCAACCGGCTTGACAACACGATGTGCTAATACTATGGTAGAATTTCTTTCTTTACTGAGAAATCATGACTAATTGAACGTGTTTCTGTTCCTCCACCCAGAAGAAAGCTGCATTCTCAGTTGACATATCACAAGACTCCACTGTTCTTTGAGCTTGTTCACTTTGCATTGAACTCTTGTCCTCAGTGCTGTCAAAAAGAGAAATGGGAGAAGTTTAAGGCTGGTATTTCTCGGGGGAAGAGTGGTAGAGGTAGGACAGGAAGTAACCTACTCTGAGCATCTGGGGCCATACTAATGAGCTTTTTGTTCTGGCTGCCTGGAGGAGGGGATTAAAGTCAAGCTGAAAGGTTGGAGTCATTCTGGGAAGAGCAGATGTGAGTAGGACCCCTAACTGCAGACTCCTTAGAAGCAGGATGGTCTACTTGCCTGGAGCGGGGCACAGAAGGACGAAGAGGAATGTGGAAAGACAGGGCCAAATGGCCTATCCTATCATTTCACCAGTGAGATGAAGAAAGGATGGCCTAATCACCATAAAAATCCTTTTTTTTTTTTTTTTGGCCTCCAACTCTAAGTGCTTAGAGACTGTGAGCCTTGGTCTTTCCTAAACCAATGATGCCCAGATGTCACCATGCTCCAAATGGTTAATCTGTTAATTTACGAATTAGGTTTTCTTCTTCTTTTTAAGCCCTTCTTATAGTTTGTGGACTTTGGTTTTCAGCTCCTAGATGGTCAAGAAGCAAAGAAACTTAACATCCAGTGGCTCCGAGCCCACCTGGGCATTGTGTCCCAGGAGCCCGTCCTATTCGACTGCAGCATTGCTGAGAACATTGCTTACGGAGACAACAGCCGGATCGTGCCCCAGGATGAAATTGTGAAGGCAGCCAAAGCAGCCAACATCCATCCTTTCATCGAGACCTTACCTTATGTAAGTTAACTGGTAATTTCTTGGGATGAAATCACAATCAACTACAAACTGTTTTCATCCTCAAAACAGGTCCTGAAGTTATACACCAACAAAATCTTGTAAGAAAACTTGTCTCTGTAGTAGCACTAGGACCTTGAACAATGCGCTGAACTGCATGATACCAAGTTTCCTTAGTGGCAAAGGAGAGCATCAGGCATCATGTCAACATCTTATAAATGTAGTGAGAGGCAAATGAAGGGTATTAATTGTAGGTACAATATCTCTGGTTGCAAATTGGTGGTTGTGGGCTGCATTCAGATAGCAGTCATGTTTGATTTATCTTTTATGGTGCTTGCATTCTTAATTATTTTTATTTTGAGATTGTATATACATTCACATGCGGTTATAAGGAACAGAGATTTTATGTACGCTTTACCTAGTTTCCTCCAGTGACATCTCGCCAAACTGTAATACAATATCCCCACCAGGATACCGACGTTGATCTGATCCACTGCTAAGATTCAGACTTCCGGTTTTGCTTGCAACCACCTGCATGAGTGTTTAGTTCTGTGCAGTGTTATTGCATGTGTGCACTCACATACCCACCACCACTCAAGATATAGAACATTTCCTTGTATGTCTCTTAATAAAAATGAGACTTTAAGTAGGATTAGCAGTGCAAAAGTAAAATTAAATCATGCATCCAGTACACAAATATATTCTGAGTGCTGACTCAGTGCCAGGCCGCATTTTGGGAGACGGGGCATACTGGTGTAAACAATGGTGAGAGACCACTGCTGCCTTCATGGAACTCAGAACACTCTGATTAATACCCCCAAGGTTGTATTGTGTTTCTCCAAGGCAATATAAAAATAACTCCAGTCAGGTCCTCTACCCAAGGTTGTTCTTTGGGTTAGACTATGAGCTTATCATGAGATGGAATTTACTTAGCATTTACCAAGCTCATTGTAAATAAACATAATTCTTATTAAAAAAAATACAGAACATTTCCACCACCACTCCAGTCCCTCATGTTGCCTTGTTAGAGTCACACACACACACACCCTTTCTTTTTGTCCTCACACCACCCAACCTCTGGCAACCACTAACTGTTCTCCATTTCAGTAATTTTCTACTTTAAGAATCATTAAGCACACATACAGTATATACCCTTTGGAGGTTAACTTTTTCCACTCAGCGTAATTCCCTGAAGTTCTTGTATCTGTAGTTCATTCTTTACTTCTTTAGCGGCATTCTTTTTAGTGGGATGATTAGGACTGCATGATACGGATTTTGCCACAGTTTGGTTAACCATTCACCTGTTGAAGTGTGTCTAGGTTGTTTCTAGTTTTAAAAGTAAAGCTGCTGTAAATATTTGTGTACAGGTTTTAATATGAACCTGAGTTCTTATTTCTCTGGGATAAATGCCCAAAAGTTCAATTGGTGGGCCATATGGTAATTTCAAGTTTTCTAAGACACTGCCAACCTCGTTTCCCAAGTAGCTCTGCCATCTTACCTTATTCTCTTATGCCAAAGTACAGTTAACACTTTCTCTGCCTCTTTGCCAGCATTTGCTTTTGTAATTCTGACAGATGTGCAGTAAAGCTCATTGTGGTGGATTTCCTAATGGCAAATGATGTTGATTTTATTTTATTAGAGAGAGCGGGGAGAGGTAGGGAGAATCTTAAGTAGGGCCCATGTCCAGCACAGAGTCTGAGGCAGGGCTTGATCTCACGTCCCTGAGATCATGATCTAAGCTGAAATCAGGAGTCAGATGCTTAACTGACTGAGCCACCCAGGAGCTCCTGGACATCTGTTTATATAGTTGCCATCTATATTTCCTTTTTGGTGAAATACCTTGTTTTTTGCCCATTTTCTAGTTTTCTTTCTTGAGTTTTGAGAGAGATTGATATGTATCAGTCCTATGTCAGATATATAATATGCAAATACTTTGTCCCAGTCGATAGCTTTTTTCATCCTTTAGTAGGGTCATATGCAGAACCAACTTTTTAATTTTCATAACGTCCAGTATAACGATTTTTCCTTTTACAGATTGTGCTTTTGGTATAAGAACTCTTTGCCTAGCCTGGGCCTTCTAGGTCCTAAAGAATTTCCCCATTTTTTTCCCCTTATGGTTTTATGATTTTACATTTTAGTCCACGATCCATTCTAAGTTCATTTTTGAATATAAGGTTTATGGGTCATGTTCCATTGTATTCCTTTGGAAACAACATTTACTCTCC
Source organism: Ursus arctos (assembly GCF_023065955.2). Classification (NCBI taxonomy): domain Eukaryota; kingdom Metazoa; phylum Chordata; class Mammalia; order Carnivora; family Ursidae; genus Ursus; species Ursus arctos. The sequence goes on along the minus strand of NW_026622985.1, from coordinate 29,196,294 downwards.
AGTTTCTATGGTCCCCCAACTCTCCCTTGTTAGCTTGTTAGAGCTGCTATGTCTGAAGCCAAAGTGCAGTGAAGTCAATATGTATTTGAAAAATAAGGAAAAGTTCAGTGAAACAATTTTCTTCAGTAATTGGTAAAGGTGAGTACTCCTGCAAAGATGATTTGAAGTCACTAAAAGCGATGGCAGGGATCATCGATCTTCTGCTATTTATCTAGCTTCTAAGGTTCTACTGAACTAAACTGAAATAAATCTTAAGTACTTTTATATTCTGCTGTAATTAGCAATCACACTTAAACCCGCCAATTTGGTTAGCCTTACTTAGCCTTACTCACCCTTAACAGGTAGTCACTGAGGTCAATCAAGGATAGGATTTGATTAATAGAAACACTTTGCTGATACTGGACTTAAATTAATTCACTTTACTGCATAAGCCTTGTAGTACTTTTTTGGCTCTTTATTCATTCTACGCTTTTTCAGCCTAGAATGTTCTTTCTCAGATCCAGCTTCCCTTCATGCATCTCTCCTTTCTGTTCCTACCTTATCTCCATATTTTCTATTCATTTCTTCTGATCTTTCATAGCATGTTGAATATACCTCTTATTCAGTACATACTAGACCTTATACCGAATGCTATACATCCGGTTTTTCTCCTTGCATTACAAATTCCTTCACGGTAGGAGTTTTTGTATTTCTCACAGTTTTTGGTGTAAGAGAATAAACTAGGCTCCATGTGGGTCATATGAATACTTCACATTAAATTTTTTTTTTTAAAGATTTTATTTATTTAACAGAGACAGATAGCGAGAGAGGGAACACAGCAGGGGAGAGGAAGAAGCAGGCTCCCAGCAGAGGAGCCCGATGTGGGACTCGATCCTGAAACACTGGGATCACGCCCCCAGCCAAAGGCAGACGCTTAATGACTGAGCCACCCAGGCGCCCACACATTAAATAATCTTTTTAGGACTCCAAACACATAACATCAATTGGCATTATGAGAATGGTAGGAATTGGGGAATTCAGTGCTCCAGTTTCTGTTGCAGAAGACCACGAAGAACTAAAGTAACTAGTTCTCTGGTTGGATTCTGAAAATGAATATTCTCTTAAGTGGAAAAAATATTAAATGGATTATGCAGCTGTTAAGACATTTATAAACAAAAGTTGCTGTAAGTACAACTGTCCTATATTAAGTACAAGTTTATGCAGTATACCATTAAAGTTAATCAAGTCCTAACCCCAAAAATTACGTCTAACCTGCAGAAATATGAAACAAGAGTGGGAGATAAGGGAACTCAGCTCTCAGGAGGTCAAAAACAGAGGATTGCTATTGCTCGAGCCCTCATCAGACAACCTCAAATCCTGTTGTTGGATGAAGCTACATCAGCTCTGGATACTGAAAGTGAAAAGGTAGGGCCTCTCTGCTCACATTCCATTTAATTTGTAAGATAAAAGTTTTTTTGGTACTATCAACCATGAAAAAAGTAAATAGAACTTCACTGGTTATATTTTAAAGTAAAAAATTTTTTTAATCCTTCCAGTATTTTCCAAATTTTGTAAAATCATCTTAATTTCATAAGCCAAAAAAAACATTCAAAAGAAAATAGCATACCTCATGTTTTTTACACATTAATCATGAAAAGCTGGAAAATAAAAAGGAACTAGTAAGATACATTTGTGGACAGAAAATTTAGATACTTGAGACTTAGTGTGAGAATTCATTTTTATAACTAAAGGAACTAATGACTATAATGCCGTTTATGTAAAAATACACATGTATAATAAAAGGTAATGTATTTTGGTGTGATGGTAAAGGTTTAAGGTTTCCGTTCTGATTCATCATTAGATTGTCCAAGAAGCTCTGGACAAAGCCAGGGAGGGCCGCACCTGCATCGTGATCGCTCACCGCCTGTCCACCATCCAGAACGCAGACTTCATAGTGGTGTTTCAGAACGGCAAGGTCAGGGAGCATGGCACCCATCAACAGTTGCTGGCTCAGAAAGGCATCTATTTTTCCATGGTCAGTGTCCAGGCTAGGACACAGAACTGATGAACTCTTATTATATCTTAAAAATAAATTCAAATGGTAACTTTTTCTGACTTAAACTAGAAATCTTTTACAAATCATAAAATACAGGTATATCTTATTCCAGATCAATTTGGAACAGCCCATTTGGTGTTGATATGATAGCATCTGAAATTTAAGAGTAAAAAGTAATAACCTGTCTTGATGAGGTATAAAAACAGCAGCCTAGCTCTTGAGTTACCAGAAACATACAGAAATCAGACACAGAGAAACTTATGGTCCTGAATAGCTGGGTAGATGACAGGATGGTTGGGGAACGATTTTCACAAGAACGGAAAAATACATTTCTTCCATTGCCTACTCTCTCCCTTGCTGACTTCCCAAATTCTTTTGGGAATAGAGGTTTGTTGTTTGTTTTTTTAAATAAATGTGTTGTTCCCAGCTTTATTACCAAAGTCCAAGAGGAAATGAGACTGCCCTTGGACAAGCTAACTTCACAGGCACACATCTGTTCCATAAAGGAAAAAGCAAAACAATACAAAACAAAAACCCAACCGCATACCATTAAATAGCTCTTCAATGATCTCGACTGTCATCTGAAACACTGGAAAGAACAATGAAATGCTGAGGGTCTACAGCAACTCCATTACCTTTTATCAGTAATCTTAATTTGCCCAGAATGTTTAGAGGCCCCCCCCCCCAAAAAAGTCTGGGCAACCTTTAGCAGCTAACCACACTGAAATGCTTCTCCTTAATTTTCCATTTGTTTTCTTTATAATTCACCGAAGCAATATCAATTCTCACCACTGTCACATGTTCTTCAGGTCAGTAAACTACCCAAACTAGTAGTTCCTCCATCTGTAACAAACCAGGTCTTACCAAAGATATTTTCAAATGAAACCATGTGTATAGTGGACTACATTTCAGATGAACCAAGAGAAGAATGGGACAAGAAGGGGTACATTACCTCAGTGACTCAGAAGCCTCTGGCAATTCTAACTCTCCAGGTCTGGGGAGAGGCCCAGAAATCTCTTGTTAAAAATGATCTGGAATGCTTTTTACCTTCAGGCAGGTTAGGGAAACAGGTAAAGTATCACAGAAGAGGTTTCTCTGCAGGAAGTGAACACTTTCTAAAGCACCCACGTCCTTAGACATTATTTAAAAACAACTAGCTGAATGATTCTATAGCCACCACAGTACAGTCTATTAAATTGTACCAGTGAGGAACAAGGTCCGCGGTATAGAATGGAAAGAAGAAATCTGTTGGGGATATATCAAAACGCCACAGAAGCCAACTCAGTGTTTTCACAAAAAAACAATAAACCAGACTTACCATATTCAGAAGACAGGAAAAGTGAAAGGATGTATACAGCCAGTAAATACACCGTAATCTTGACGTAGGGCATTGCTATAAAAACAGCCCCCAGTAAGTCACAATAAATGTGCCTACTCATCTACATTTACAAAATAACTTTGCTGTTTATCCTCTCGAGATGACACTTTGCCCCCACCCCTTAAACCTAGACTGCTGTTGCAACTTTTCTTCAATAAAATGCAAAGTAATATCCTGTGACTTCAGAGCCTAGGCCTCAAGAGGCCTTGCAGATGCTACCTTTCTCTCTCACAACACTCCCGCTGCCGAGTACCTAAGTCAAGGCTAGAATAGTGAATAATCAGAGACCATGCGGAGAGAGTCCCATGAACCAACTCCCCAGGCAGCAGGTGAGGCATCTTCAACTTCACAGCCTCAGTCCGGCACCCTGATGAATGCAGCCGCATAAATAAACTACAGCAAGCCCAGAACTATCCAACTGGCACAATCCACTGACACAATCATGAGAAATAATAAACTGATTTAAGACAGTAAGTTTTGGGTCGTTTTTTACACAGTAATACATAACTTCGATCACAAAGTATAAGGTGAAACAGGAGTAGATTAGTTATCCAAACACCAAACAAGAAGCTACATGATTGAGAACTTTATTTTCTATTTTGAACAGCAGGAAAAAAAATTCTGAGAATTTGATCCAGCAATCTTCTTCAAGTCACTAAGTCTAATTTTAAAAATAAGTGCTTTAATTTTATATTCAAAAAACTAAGTACAATATACTATAATGAATTTTGTTAGGATTTTTCTGTGTGTGCTTCAGAGTATAAACTTCCCTGTAATTGTTCTGTCCAACAGAAACTCTAATTTTCAATTACCATTAAATTGTAGTGGTCTTTTCCATCAAACATAGGCTTGTATCCCTGTGATGAATGTGGAAGGCAACGATTTCAGGGAAGTTAACATCTAATCATGTATTCCATACCCTTTGGCAACTAGGAAATGTTAAAGTGCTTGACAGACCCTACAGCGATGTTGAGAGAGAGGATTTATAACCTATATATGTTACCAACAAAAATGCTTCTAGGTTGGAGTAAGACTTGCATTAGTAAAAACTGCAGATCTGCATTGTTGAGGCTGATCTTCCACTTTTGCTTAGTTGTCTATCTCACTACATCAGTGTGCACTGCTACTGCGTCAGAGGAAGCTTCAAAATCATTTTTAATCATCCGTGTGAGAATAAACTCAGCATGATTCTGCTAATTTCTACATTTAACAAGTTTCCGTTAATATGCCTTCCTGTCGCCCATCACCAACCCACTCTCCACGCACTAATATTTTTATAAATGCTAACTAAACGGTTAGTCTCTAAAGATGAGCAGTGTTCATCAACTGCATCATATCATGGAAAGCCTGAAACACCAGCAGAACTAGCTTTTCTGCATCAGTCTCTGGACATGATTTCCAGGCTGAACAGGCCACAGCAAACCTGTGAAGCACAAATAAAAAATGAGTAAGTACTACACAAAAATCACAACACAAAGAGGCTCGAAATGGTGACGATGAATACAGCCATGACCTTTACTCTCCATCTAGCAATTCATCTAGCTCAAGTGTGAATTCTTACTGACATTAGGTAAATGTGACTGGACATAACTGAAAGTAAAGCTGGATGTATACATAATGCTAGGAATACCTAATCTGTGTGACTGGAGGCTAAGAACAAAAGGGAACAAAAAATTAGCCAGAGCTCAGGAGTGCTCTGGAGTAAGGTGTTACTATGTTCAACCAACCCACCCACCTCTTCCTAAAAACAAGAACAAAAAACCTTCCTAACATTTCCTAATGTAATGACTTAGAGGGTGAATTCATGGCACTGTTTGCAATGAAACTTGAACTATTTTTAAAGAATATAGCACTTAAAGACAGTTCAAAAAAAAAAAGAGAAAGGTTAAGAGGAGAGAAAAGATGTTTCTAGAAAAGCCAGACAGAAACTCTCTTGGGACAAGTCATGCCTTCCACCATCTCCTTCTAGATTCTCCTGATTAAAACAAACAAAAACAAAAACAAAACAAACAGAAAAACCCCAAAAACCCCTATCTGGCAGTTCTAACTCTCCGGAAACTAGCCTTTCCCCTTCCAAACACTCAAATTTTCAGAGCAAACTCCATGAAGCATAAATTAAAGTCAGAATGCTACTGTACAATGGAAAGCTTGTGGATAATCATGCAATTTTCACATCATTAAAAAAGACAGTGAATTAAATCTTCAAGATGTACTTTCGAGTAAGCAGAATGAAATAAAAATATGCTCTGGCCCAGCGTATCATGATAAAACCAAGGTCTGACTGGATTGTATCTGCTGACACGTATGTAGGAACCCAAAGAAAGTTCTGCCTTGTTTTCATCTAGTGGTTCATGGTCACTCATCATTTTCCAGCTACTCTGTGCATATAATTCTCAAATACTTAGCAACGTCTAAATATATTTCTTTGCAATGATTAACAACTCTATTTAAGTACTGAATTTTTAAAAATTCAGTTATCTAAATTATAGAAAGAAAGCTTTCCTACACAATTTACAAAAGAACGTACACACCAATGAAGAGAAAATTTGCTTCTTAAGCATTCAAGTTATGTTATTTTTGCCTATAAAGCTGGTCAACAATGATTTACGGTGCCTAGAGCTTGCAATGATGTGATGAAAGGAGGAGTATATAATATTATACATTATTTGTAATGATGAAAAGCTGAAAATAGTAGGGAGTAGTTACATAAATCATGAAAATCTGTAAAACATTATTCAACCATTAAAACATCTCAAAGCATATCTAACGACAGTGGAAATTGCTTGAAATAATGTTAAGTGGGAATGAATTTCCCAGAAAGGACACTAAAATATTTATAATGTGATCTAAATTTATAGAAATTATACAGTATATGCATTATAGATTAGAAACATATTAACAGTTTGTGTCTTGTAAATGTAGATGACTGTTCTGTTATTTTTTTCATTTTTTTATAAATTTTTATGAGCATGCAATACATTTAAAATGCTATTTCAAAAATAAACCAATTTTCTTTAAAAACATACAATTTTCAAGTTTAACAATGAATGAAAAACCCTTTCCAGATAGTTTCCGCGTATTTCGTTTGGAAACTACTTGTGTGTATTCATGTGATGACGGATGAATGTGTGCCTCTAGTGCGGGTCTCTTTTGTGGGCTTCACAGTCACGTAACCATGTGCCTACCGACACATCCTTTCATATATGAAGACCATACACTCCTTATTAGATGAAATCTAAGTCAACATGTATAAAACAAAATTCTTAATCCTACCCTAACATGCCCCCAACCACATTCCTCCCCTAACTTTCTCCATCCCAGTAAATGCTACCATCAAAATCACCAATTCATCAGTAAGTCACGTCCGAAATTGCTCTCAAATCCCTCCACTTTTCTCCACCTTCATTATCCACTGCCTTGTTCAGCTTATCGTTTGTGCTTACTGATTTCCCTCCTCTCATTCTTGCTCATATTACTGTCCACCTTATTTACATTCCATATAACAGCCAAAAGTCCTTCATACATGCAAATAAAGCATGGGTACATTTCATGCTTAAAAACTGATAAAATGTTTCCCATTATCCTTAGGAGAAAATCCCAACTCTTCACCATGTCACAAGGCCCTATTATCAACTGACCACCCCAACCAAATCAGTGTCTGCAGAAGTAATATTTTTAAAGGTCTCCAGATGATTCTAATGTGCACTCAGAGTTGAGAATACTGTCCTCCAAGATGTAGCTCCTATGTACGTCTCTTCAACATCTTCTACCACCCCCCCCGCAACTTAATTGCTAATTTATAGCCATACTGCCTCTTTCTGTTTATTATAAATGTCAGGCCCTTTCCTGAGGACCATATAATTATGTTCAACAACAAAGTCATTGTGAAAATGTACTGAATTCAACTTATTTACAAGGCATGGTTACAAAACTAGGGATACAACAACAAACAAATCAAAAACCCTGTTCTTATGGGCTTATATTCTAGGAAGGGAAGAAAGATTAATATACCAATAAATATGTATATCCACTGGATGGTTATTAAGTGTTACCAAGAAAATGTAGCAGGTGAGGGGGGCAGGGGGTGCTATTTTAGATCATCAGAGGAGGCCTCCCAGATGAGCAAATTTTAAGCAAATACCTATATGAAATAAAGGAGTGATCCTTGCATATATTTCAAGGAAGAGTACGAGGCAGAGAAAATCATAACCGCAAATCCCAGAGGAGGGAGCTCGCTTGCTATATTCAAGGTACAAGATGACAAAAGTGGCTGGAGTAGAGTGAAATAGGAGTGGAGCTGGAGAAGATAAGGTCAGAGTGGTAAGTGAGAGCCTGATCGTGCAGGATCTCATAGGAGGACTTTGGATTTTACTGTGAATGAAACAAGAAACTCCTGGAAAATTTCGAGGGGAAGGGCATTTTTGAAAGGGGATCAAGGGTTTTTGTGTAGACAGCGTTCTGCAGGTACGGAGAGGGTGAGACCACAGGAGAACCTACTCCAACAACCTAAGTGGGAGAAGGGCTGGTTCGGCCTGGGGGAGGCACTGGGGACGGCTGGCGATGCTCGAAGTCTGCAGAGCTGTATTCTTGGCTCTTCATGTGATTAATTCCCTCTCCCCGTCACCATCGCAGCCTCGCTGGCTCTCTCTGCCCACAGTAAATGAAGCAATGCTCCAATCCTGCCCACAGTTTGTCTCTATTACCACATTAACTTACTTATTTTCTTCACAGCATTCATCACTAGTTATCTTGCTTGTTTGCTTCTATTTTCCCAAGTAGAAAATAAAATCTTTAAGAGAGAAACCTTGTCTGTCTTGTGTCTTTAGTACCTAAGAAACAACAAATTCTCACTACGTACTTCCTGAATGAGTGAATGGAAGTTCTGCCCCAGGATCAGGACTTTTTCTAAAGTCAGACAGCTGAGGTTTGTCTGGCTGGAACTCCTGTCATTGCATGCAATACAATATCCATACTTGTCAGAAAATATGTTAGAATGCTTATTCTCTGTGTCTGATGATAATTTTAGACCCCTGACCCTTGATTATGAAAAAAATAGTAAGATCTATGTCTAACCTCTGTAATTTACCCTTTAATTTGTACACTAATGTACATAAACTGAATATTATGGGAATAGATAATTTAGGACTTACATGCTAACAAATACAGGTACCACTGGTAAAACAGACTATATGCACAGATGACACTTGACATAGAGACTGATGATAACATTTTGAGCAGTAACACTGACTGTAAATTCTTTTACAAAGTTAAAGTATAAAAACAATATATTACACACTGAAATGTGTCATACATATGATCATCCTAATTTTTCCCATTCCATCTGAAGCCTCCACGCATACCATCTATTCACACAGTGCTAAATGTAGCCACATTGTTTTTTATAAAGCCCCTCACACTCTCAAAGACCCCTGAGAAGAGATGGCCCAACTATGTGAATGAGGACCTCCTGAGCCTTTCTACCAATTTCACACTACCTTGTTCTCCACCTACCAGGTTATAGTACTTTCTTTCTCACTCTTTCCACAAACGTCATACAACACAAATGAAATGCACCTGAACCGGTAAAACATTCTTTTTTTTTTTTTTAATATAAATTAATTTATCTAGTCTCTTATATTGGTCACATCAGTACTATCTAGGACTACATAAACCACCACATATTTATAGGCAATCAAATTTTATCTGAAGTTAGCATAAAACACCCTGGGTGAAACAAACATGTTAATATGTGTACTGGGTTTTGAGGATAATGATGGTATGTCACTGAGTCAACCTTAAATGGTGTTCTGCACAAAACACCTAAAAGGACTGATTTGCCAAGTGTCCCAAAAATAGGACAGAGAGACAAACACACATTAAATGCCTAACAGCCTTACCTGTCATCTGTGATATGGTAGAAAAATCCATAGCCATTGTGGACCATGGGAACCACCAGTCCCAGGATTTTAAAATAACCAACCAGACTTGTTGAGAGAACAAAGTTTCCACCTCCTCCACTGTGTGGCATAAAGAGAGGTTATTTTACTAGGCTTTCAGAAACTTATATTGCTTCGAAAGAGCTTTTAACCTTCAGAAAAAAGGATCTGATGGATCAAGTTATAAAACACTACATTATATTACCTTTTGGAGAAAAGTGGGTCTGTAAAGAGTTCTGGAATAGGAAGACCTTCTTCTTTTGCTATGAGTAAAAGACCTAACAGATGACGGTCAAATCCTGCAATGAAGCCACAAGCATGAAGGTAGAAAAAAATTTTTCGACATGAATTTTTTTTAAGTCAGAATAATTCCAACGTAAGTACCTTTTCCAGCTGAAAAATCTTTCATCATTTTATTATGTTTTGCAAAAGCCTGTAACATCTTCTGTTGCCTCTGAAGAAGCTGTGTTAAAAATCAAGACATACTTCAGTAAACTCTACAGAAACCAAATTTAAAAAACCCTTAATTCAACATAATTGAACATAACTTGGGTAATCTGAGAGATTTCTCTGAGAGGGAAAAGATTTCTAGAAAGATGCTGAGACACATGCTTCTATATATTTTCCTACTTCTACTGCCTTTTCTTTCCTATATTGTCCTTCATCTTATTTCTTTCCAGGAAAGGAAAATAGGAACTTGTGGGCAGCACTGAAGTGATATTCATAAGTGTAAAGAAAGAAGCAACTAACAGTTCAAAACTAACACAGAGCTGTTCAAAAATGATAATGGAATAGTTCTATGATATTAAAATAAATGAAAATATATATAACCATGTCTATCAAAACTAAAGAGCAAATACAATACCAAAACAGCAGTGGGAAGGACCTACCCTATTGTCTAAATTGTTAAAAAAAAAAAAAAAAAAAAAAAAAAAAAGCACAGGGGCACCTAGCTGGTTTGGTTGGTAAGGAATGCAACGCTTGATCCCAGGGTTGTGAGTTCGAGCCCTACACTGCATACAAAAACTATTTTTTTAAAAAAGAAAAAGAAGAAGAAGAACTAAAAAACAAAACAAAATTGTTCTGGTTCTAATACATGAAAACAAGAATCTGTGATTTCAAAACCTTTCAACCCTATCAAGAAAAGCTTCCTTTTAAGGCACCGGGGGACAGTCTGCACGTTACAGATGTTATCCTGCAGGCGGATCAGTAACAGTAAAATATTCATGGTATTAAAGATACTCTGTGTAGAAAGTGACACAAATGGGCTTCTTCTCAGGTCTTTCCTGTTTCATATTCTTTCCAAGTATATACTTCACTGGTAAATGAATGAACGCTTTACAAACTTGAGGGACAAATATCTGCAAGTATTTTACTGATTCAGGGGAACTGAAGCAGAGAAGTTAGTTATTTAAGGACTAAGGTTCCTTTAAAGCAGTGAGGAATTACTGTGAATTTTTTTCTTTTCGACACTCACGCCAGTAGAAGGGTCCTGCATGGACTGGCACCAACGGAGCGCCTCTGCTGTGCACGAGCGCATGGTCTCTGTGCGGCCATGATAGAAGCACCTTGTCATGGCGGTCTCATAGCAGCTGCCGGGGCTACAGGAAAAAATGAAAATAAAAGAAAGCGTCATAAGAAAGAAAAGGCTCAAATGTTATTACAAAGAAAGCTTACCTAATAAATCTGGCTTTGATCAGTGACTAAGTTCTACACTACAGATCATTGTTGAGACTTTCAATTACAAAGAGACTACTTTCAATAATCAAAGAGTAAAAAAGTCTTCTGATCCACAGGGCCTGGTACAACACAGGCTCTTTCAAAGGCTTGGCTGTGGTCAGGCTCTGTAGGGCGGTGCGTCTGTGGTAGGTGGCCTTCAAGATGCAGCCCCAGGGATCCCTGCCTCCTGTAGTAAAACTCTGTATAACTCCTCAGTTTGAGGGGGAGATGGGCCTTGTGATCTGCTTCTAATGAGAAGAACAGGACAAAGTGATGGAGGTCATTTCTGAAACTAGGTTACAAAGAGAGATCTTACTCGCTCTCACTTCCTTAGTATGAGGAAAGCCAGCTGCCTCGCTGGAAGGTTCCCTACTAAGAGGCCCAGATGGTGAGAAACTGAGGGAGGCCTCCAGAAAATATCCTGGAAGGAAATGATCTCTGCTAATAATCACAAGTGAGCTTGGAAGCAGATCCTCTCTCAGGCGCACCTTCAAATGAAAAAGAGCTGAATGACACTCTAACTACGACTTCAGGAGACCTGAAGTCAGAGGCACCCAGCTAGCCTCCACCTGGGTTCCTGTGTGACAGAAAATATGAAATAACATTTATTGTTTTATGCCACTAAGTTGGTGGTAACTGTTACACAGCAATAGATAATACGGAGTCCCTGGTCTTTAGTTCCTTTATACACTACATGAATGACTAAAGAATTAAGTAAAAACATTCTCTAAGAAATTCCCCAGAGTGATAACTGTTTTCCTGGGTTGAAGAATGATGTAAACAATTTTAGATATAGAGCTCTCTTACTTCTGTAACGATCTTATTCCTGGTGGTTGGAATTCAGAGTTAAAGAGATCAAATGGAGTGAGAGGAACAGATGTGAACATGGGCATTAAGAAGGCTCAAACACAATTACTAAGCCTCTTCTGCCAGTGTGTCTATAAGACGGTCTCCCTGCGCTGAAATAGTATCTTTTTTAAAGTATGAAGGAGAAAGTGTAAACAAAAACTTAACACTAACATTCTTAAAAAAAAAAAAAGATTAAAAATAAAAGCAGTAGGTAAAAATATTACTGCTCTGTAACCTCTACTACAATAATAGATCTTGGCTATGAGCATCAATGCCTACTAAAACCATTAGGTAAAAAACTCAGGAAACTTTATAATGGACATTGGCTAACAAATCCACTCTTAATATCAAACAGGATGAAACAGAAAACAAATGACCTTAATTATTTGATTTACTGTTGTAAAAAATAATAAAAATAACTGATTCTTATTCTCAAGTCCCTAGATCTAACTCCGAGTTTATAGGAAACATGGGAGACAGAGCAACTTGTTTAATAGTTATTTTTCTTTGACTTAAAAGGCAAGGGCATAAAACAGTAATATAAACTTGTATCAATGGGCACACAATGTATAAAGATGTAATTTGTGACAAAATAAAAGAGGGTACAGAGATGTATAGAAGCAGAGTTTTGTATATTACTAAAACTAAGCTGTTATTCAAACAAGGTTGTTATAAATATAAAATATGAATTGTGTTCTCCAAGGTAATCATGAATAAAATAGATTTAAAAATGTAAAGAAAAAGAAGGGAATCAAGATGGTACACTATAAAAAAATCCAAGCCAAAAAAAAAAAAAAAAAGATAGTGGAAGAATTTAGAAAAAAAAAACCAAGTAAGATCTACAGAAAACATAGCTAGGTGGCAAAAGCAAATATCTCTTTATCAGTAATTATTTTAAATGTAAATAGATTAAACTATTCAATCAAAGGCAGAGATTGACAGAATGGATAAAAAGCCCATAATCTATCTATATGCTATCTACCAGAGATTCACTGTAGATACAAAGACACTAAGAGGTTAAAAGTGAAAGGACAAAAAAAGATATTCCATAAAACTGGTAAGTACAAGAGTTGGAGTGATTAAAATAGATTTTAAGTCAAAAGGGTTAAGAGGCAAAGAGAACATTACACAACATTACACATTAATGAAAAGCTTAAGTCATCAAGAAGACATAACAATTATAAAAATATACACACCTAAAAAGAGCCGTAAAACATATGAAGCAAATACTGGCAGAATTAAAAAGACAACTAGACAGTTCTCCAATGGCAGCTGGAGACTTTAATATCCAACTTTTGATAATGGAGATAGCCCATGTAGACCGGAGATAAATCAGAGGACTTGAACAACAGTATAAATAACCAGACCTAACAGACATATATAGAACATGCCACTTCGTAACAGCAGAATATAAATTCTTCTCAAGTGCACATGCAACAGTCTCCAGGAAAGACCACTGAGTAGGCCACAAAACAAGTCTCAATAAATTTAAAAATACTGACATCATACAAAGTATCTTCTTCAATGACAATGGAATGAAGCCAGAAATCAGTAAGAGAAGAATAAACGGAAGATTCACAAATATGAAGACATCCAACAACATACAAACAATGAATGGGTCAAGGGAGAAATCACAAGGGAAATCAGAAAATGCCTTGAGATGAATGAAAATGAAATTGCAACCTCCCAAATCTTAGAGGATGAAAAGTGTTCAAAGGGAAGTTTATAGCTGTAAATACCTGCATTAGGAAAAAAAAAAAAAAAGATCACAAATCAATAGACTAAGTGCACACCTTAAGGAACTGGAAAAAAGGAGAGCAAAGTAGACCCAAAGCTAGCAAAAGGAAGAAAATAATTAAGACTAGAGATAACCAAAATACAGAAATTAAAAATAGAGAAAGTTAACTAAATATGGTTCTTTGAAAAGATCAACAAAACTGACAACATTTAAGTACAATGATTAAGAAAAAAAAAGAGAAAACTCCAATTACTAAAATTAGTTATGAAAGAAAGGGCATTACCACCTTTACAGAAATAAATAGGGTTGTAAGAGAATACTATGAACAACTGTATACCAATAAACTGGATAATCTAGATGAAATAGACATATTCTGAGAAACACACAAACTACCAACTTTGATTCAAGAAAAAATTGAAATCTGACTGGACCTACTACAAGTAAGGAAATGAACCTGTAATCAAAAATCTCCCAACAAACAAAAGTCCTGGACCACATAACTTCATTGATGAATTCTAAGACTTAAAAAATTAGGAACAATCCTTTTCAAATTCCTCCAAAAAACTGAAAAGGAAGGAACATTTCCTAACTCATAGTGAGGCCAGCATTACCCTGACACCAAAAACAAAGACACAACATTTTTCCAAAGAAGACATACAGATGGCCAACAGACACATGAAAAGATGCTCATCATTCATCGTCAGGGAAATAGGAATCAAAACTACAATGAGATACCATCTCACACCTGTCAGAATGGCTAACGTCAACAATACAAGAAACAACAGGTGTTGGTAGAGGATGTGGGGAAGGGGAACCCTCTTGTACTGTTTGTTGGTGGGAATGCAAACTGGTGCAGCCACTCTGGAAAACAGTATGGAGGTTCCTCAAAAAGAACCACCTACAATCCAGCAATCACATGACTGGATATTTATCCAAAGGACACAAACACAGTGATTCCAAGGGGCACATACACCCCAATGTTTATAGCAGCATTATCTACAAAAGCCAAATTATGGAAACAGACCAAATGTCCATTGACTGATGAATAGATAAAGAAAATATGGTGTGTATAGATTACTCAGCCCTAAAAAAGAATGAGATCTTGCCATTTGCAATGACACGGACGAAGCAAGAGAGTATTATGCTAAGCAAAGTCAGTCAGTCAGAGAAAGACAAATACCATATGATTTTGCTCATATGTAGAATTTAAGAAACAAAACAAACAAGCAAAGGGTTGGGGATGGGGTGGGGGAGAAGGAGGCAAACCAAGAAACAGACTCTAACTATAGAGAACAAAGTGATGGTTACCAGAGGGGAAGGACATGGGGGTTGGGTCAAATAGGTGATGGGGATTAAGGAGTGCACTTGTTGTGATGGGCACCAGGTGCTGTATGGAAGTGCTGAATCGCTAAATTCTGAAACTAGTATTACACTGTGTTAACTAATTGGAATTGAAATAAAAGCTTTAAAAAACAGACATTACAAGAAGACAAAATAGACCAATATTCCTTTACAACTAAAGATGCAAAAATCTTCCAATTGGTAACAAACCAAATTCAGCAGCATATTAAAGGGACAATACACCATGCCCAAGTGGGATATATCCTAGGAATGCAAGGGTGGTTCAACAAATGAAAATCAATCAATGTAATACCCCTTATTAATAGAATGAAGGATAAGTCCTACACGATAATTGACACAGAAAAGCATTCGACAAAATCCAACACTCTCCCATAATAAAAACACTCAATATACCAGGTATAGAAAGAAACTTCCTCAACATGATAAAGGACATTTATGAAAAACTCACAGCTAACATCACACTCAATTGTGAAAGACTAAAAACTTTCTACCTAAAATAAGTAGTATGACAAGGATAATTCAGCATACTATTGGGTGTTCAAGCCAAAAGAAATAAAAGGCATCCAAATTGGAAACAAAAAAGCAAAACTAGCTCTACTGACAGATGATTTGATCTCAAGTCCACAAAAAACTATCAGAACTAATAAACAAATTAAACAAAGCTTAAAGACACAAAACCAACACACAAAAATCAGCTGCATTTCCATACATTAGCAGTGAATGACCCGAAAAGAAAATTAAGAAAATAATTCCATTTACAACGGCATCAAAAAGAATAAAATACTCAAGATTAAACTTAACCAAAGAAGCAAAAACTCCATACAAAGGAAACTACAAAACACTGCTTACAGAAATTAAAAAAAAAACATAAATAAATGGAACAGGACTCTGTGTTTTTGGATTGGAGACTACTTATCATTAAGGTGACAATGCTACCCAAAGCAGTATACAGATTCAAAACTCCAACATTTCTGCAAAAATGGAAAAACTAATCCCAAAATTCATATGGAATTTCAAGAATAGCCAAAACAATCTTGAAAAGAAGAACAAAGGTGAAGGACATGACACATATTTTTGGATTTCAAAATTTACTACAAAGCTACAATAATCAAAATAGTATGGTATCGACACAAGAAGAGACACAGAGATTAATGAATAGAATTGAAAGCCCAGGAATAAATCCTCACATCTATAATCAACCGATTTTAAACAAGAACATCTAGATCATTCAATGAACAGTCTCTTCAAAAAATAATCCAAGAAAATAATCCAAGAAAAATAATCCAAGAAAACTGGATATCCACTTGCTAAAGAATGAAGCTGGACCCTTACCACGCACTATACACAAAAATTAATTCAAATAGCATCAAAGACAGGTGCCTGGGTGGCTTAGTCAGATAAGTTGACTCTTGATTTTGGCTCAGGTCATGATCTCAGTCATGAGATCAAGCCCTGCACTGGGCTCCACGCTAGGCATGGGGTCTCCTTAAGATTCTCTCTCTTCCTCTCCCTTTGCTCCTCCACCTCCCACACTGCTTATGTTCTTGCTCTCTTAAAAATAAAATAAAAAAAGTAAAAATAAAAGAGAGAGAGAGAGAGAGGGAAAACCCACATTAAAGATATAAAACAAGACCTAAAACTATAAAACTCCTAGAAGATAATACAAGGGTAAAAACTTCATGACATTAAGAGGGTGCCTGGGTGGCTCAGTCGCTTAAGCATCTTTGGCTCAGATCATGATCCCAGTATCCTGGGATTGAGCCCTGCATCAGGCTACCTGCTCAGCAGGGAACCTGCTTTTCTCTCTCCCACTCCTCCCGCTTATGCTCTACCAATCTCTGTCAAATAAATAAATAAAATCTTAAAAAACAAGAACAAAATAATAAAACTTCATGACATTGGATTTAGCAATGATTTCTTGAATATGACACAAAAGCACAGGCAACAAATGAAAGCAAAATAGATAAACTGTACTTCGAAATTAAAAACATTGTACATCAAAGGATACCACCAAGAGAGTGAAAAGAAAACCCACAGAATGGGAGAAAATACTTAGCCAATCACATTATCTGGTAAGGGTTTCATATCCAGAATACATAACAAACTCTTACAATTCAAAAAGAAAATGACAACCCAATTACCAAGAGCACAAAGGACTTTTATGTAAGACAGTTTGCCAAAGAAGATATACAAATGACCAATCAGCATCTGAAAAGATAGACAACCTCATTAGTCAAAAGGGAAATGTAAATAAAAACCACAATGAAATACTACTTCAAAACTAACAGTTATATTTTTTTTTAATGAAAAAAGTGTTGGCAAGGATATGGAATAACTGGAACCTCTGTATACTGCTGGTGGGAGTAGTATAGCCATGGTGGAAAATAGTTTGGCAGGTGCTCAAAGAGTGAAAAAGAATTATCACACAACCCAGCAATCCCACTCCTAAGTATAGACTCAAATTAAAACAGGGACTCAGATACTTGTATGTGAATGTTTACTACAACACTATTCAAAGTAGCCAAAAGGTGGAGACAAAACAAGTGTCTACCAACAGATGAATGGATAAAGAAAATGTGGTATATCTATATAGTGGAATATTTAGCCATAAAAAAGAATGAAGTTCTTATTCTACAATAGGGATGAACCTTGGAAACTTTACCCTTAGTTAAATAAATCAGAGACAAAAAGACAAATATTCTATGATCCCACCTAGAGGAAATATCTAGAACAGGCAAGTTCATAGACAGTGAAAGTAGATTAGAAACTACCAGGGGCTGAGGCAAAAGGAGGAGTAAGAAATTACTGTTTAATGGGTATAATTTCTCTTTGGGGTAATGAAAAAATTTTGCAAATAGACAGTTGTGATGGTTGAACAACACTGAGAATGTAATTAATGCTACTAGATTATACATTTAAAAATGGCTAAAAAGGAAACTTTTCTTTTATATATATTTTACCACAAGAAAAAAAAGATAACCACTTAATGCAAATAGTAACAGTGTATTGTGAGGCTAACTACGCATCTAGAAGTATAATATACATCAACAACAGCACAAAAAAACAGGAGAAGCATTCTGTTTTAAGGTTCTTCTATTACACTTCAAGTGGAAAATGTTACTTGATGATAGACTCAGGTAAATTAAAGATATATTTTATAAACCCCAGTACAACTACTAAAAACAAAACAAAACAAAAGAGTACATCTGACAATGGAGATAAAATGGAACAATTAAAAAAAAAACTATAAATTCAAAAGAAGATAAAAAAACAAAAATCAGATAATGATAAAAAGAAAGGAAAAAACAACATGGTACACTTAAACCCAACCTTACTGATAATTATTTTAAATGCAAATGACCTAAATATCCCATTTAAAGACACGTATTCTCAGACTAGATATTTAAAAAGCAAGATCACGAAGTTTCTACTTCTGCCTAGGATGTAGAAAGTCACAACATACCATCTCTCCTACCCTAAAAATTAGTAAAGACTGGATAATCTATAAAATCATGAACCCATCAGGAAACTGAGGCTACAAGAAAACCTAGGGATTTGAATTCCAAGAAGAGTAAAACCTCTCTTAGAGGACAGTGGATACTTTAGGTGATGAAAAGACTGTAGAAGTGTAACACATCAAAACTCCAATACACTGATGATGGAAGTCCAAATGAGGACATGGTGCCACTTGGGGGAAAAAAGTCAGGAAAAACCCTGGGGAGCGAGAATGGAATAGCAATGCTAAAGATATACCCTTGAACTCCAAGAGCCTGAAAATGGAAAATGAGTGGTCCTCACCGTCCATGAAGTCTATAATAGGCCAGCTGAAGTGCAAGCTGAATGAATGTATCAGGGTGAAGCATCTTCTTCTTGGTTAGCTTTTTGCCAAAAGATGTAAAGGTATATGCCACAACCTGCAGATCAGATGCCTAACAAAAAAATTAAATGGGAAAAGTGAAAAATCAGCTAAGAATACCCCAAAGATAACCAATTCATCATTTGCATTAATCATTACATATAAAAAAATTAAAGGTATCAAAGCTATAATTTAAAATATTTTAATGTTGTTTGGGTGCCTGAGTGACCCAGTCAGTTAAGCAACAGACTCTTGATTTCAGCCCAGGTCATGATATCAGGGTCGTGAGATCGAGCCCCATATTGGTCCGTGCTCAGCAGGGAGTCTGCTTAAGATTCTCACTCCTCCTCTTCCTCTGCCAACACCCCTCCCCGCCCCGGCTAGCACTCTCTCTCTAAAATAAATAAATCTTTAAAAATAAATAAATAAATAAATAAAATGCTTTATGTTGTCATGCTTGGATGATAGCCAAATTTTTATAATGGTAGTTAAAAGAAAAAGCATTAGTATCTGGAAAAAAGTAAAAAAAATCTACCTGCTTGAGATATTGGGCTTCAGCTTGATTAATGTCATTTAGTATTTTATCATCCACAGTGAAAACAAGCTCCTCTGGAAGTGGTATATCCCGTACTTTTTCTGAACCCTGAAAACAGGAAAAAGACTTAAAAATATTAAATTAAAAAACTACTAAGAAAAAAAAGATGAAATACTTTTTCTAACATACCTTCCATCTTCCTTCATTCTCAAAAATCTTCTCATTAACATAATGGGTGATGTTTACCATAACCATTCCATCAAGAGGAGCATGCTAAAATGAAAATACATAAGGTTTTGAATACTTTGTCAACTTAAAACTTGACCCAATATTTTCTTTTCAATTTCCCTCCCCTCCAATCTTAATACATACTAAGCTGCAGAATTCAAATGCCTCACCTAGAAACAAAGACATGGATATTCTACAGCACAGTAAGTGACTGCTGTATTTTATTTGCAGTAAAAGAACAAATACTTAAAGTTGGAAGCACCTAATTAGAGACCTTGAGGTAATGGGGAGGAGTATAAAGCAACCATGAACAATCTAGAGAAAATAACTGCTATTTAAACTGGAAATGAAAGCAGGTGTATGTGTGCAGTGCTAAGATGTTCTGAAATTTTAAGAGCACTGTGCAAAAAGCAAAGGCAGATGACAGACTTTTCTGAACGCTAAATTGAGCATTGATATGAACTTTATCGGTAAAGACATAGGCCACTAGGTGAGTATTAAAAAGCACAATCAGTTTGTGTTTATGTCTACAAGAGGGTTCAGATGTGGCAGCAATAATTCTCAGTGTTTAAGGAATGCTGGAAAGATGGGCTGAATTACAGGAGTATTACAGTTTTGACAGCTATACTGAGAGAAAGGAACTGCAGCTAGTGAATTTTTCCATCATTTATTCTGGAAGACAAACATTTTGCCTTCTTTTTTCCATGTCCTTTGGCGACAATTACATAAGACAGTTTTTTTTCCTCCATGCTACTACTATCACTTTACATTAAACAGTTACCATTCATGAACTGAATGTGACACTACTGGCCTTGGAGGGAAAGAAGGGAGGCTTACAATATGGACTAGCACACTTGGGTCCACGTTCAGAGGAGTAAATTAGGTGTCTTAAGTATCGCCCTAACATTACAGAAATCTGTTGACCTATGTCACAGCCCAGTGGAGCTTAGAAGTACAGTATGAAAACTGTTACCAACTAGATAGCAGCCACAACATCAGGAAAGACTCTTGAGGGAGGTCAGAAGAAGATGCACGAGCAACTCACCCCATCAGTCCTTTGACATAATAATGAGACTCACAGGTCATTGACAAGCCCATTTTCTAACTGCATCTTACAATTTTACAAAGAATTTGCACAGATAATCACATATTGTTTCATCTGCGACAGTAAAATTAATTTCTAACTTTTATTGGACCCAGTAAGAAAGAGCAAGACTGCAGGACAAAAGTCTCTCTGGTAATTCAACCTACCCATCTCATGGTGGAAAGCTAATCATCAATTTTAAAAAAATGTTAGGAAATATGAAAACTTCATATGCTTTCCTGATGTTTTATTTGTTCATATAGTTTTAACTTTCTTTTTTTTTTTATTTATATGGAGACATTATGCATAACATACTTTTTAGGAATGAGGGCTTCGATCCAGTGTCTAAACTCTACCATTTCCCAATTGTGCAACTGTTGAAGTTACTTAATTCTTTAAGTAAACTGCCTCATTGGTTAGTAGGGGTAATAATCATATAGTTGGTGTGAAAAATAATTTTAATAATGCTTATAAAGTGCTTCCCACAGAATGTGGACCACAGCAATAATCAGTAACAGCTGTTACTATTTAACTGTTTATTACATGCTTCCTATGTGCCCTTCACAAAGCTCAATAATAAACCCTAGATGGACAAAATAGTTGACCCCAGGATTTTAAATCCCAAGAGGGAAATGTAATTAACTATTATAACCACAAAAGTACATATTTAACCACCAATGGAAAAAAGCAGCAACACAGCATTGCATTTAGAAGAGACCTACTTCTACAGTATGCAGTATACAGCTGACCCTTGAACAACGCTGACCTCCCATGCAATCAAAATCCGCATATAACTTTTCACTCCTCAGAACTAACTTAATTACTAATTGCCTATTGTTGACCAGAACATAACATCTGGGAATAACAAAAACAGTCAATTAACATATTTTGTGTTTATGCACTGTATTCTTACAATAATGATAAAGAAAATAAAATGTTATTAAGAAAATCACAAGGAAGAGAAAATACATTTACTGTACAGTACAGGAGTAGAATAAGGCACCACACCCCCCAAAGGCACCTCATCCCCACCCAAAGTTAAAACTCACCCAGGAATGTGGGAAACCTCCTTTCAAGCAGAGTCCAGGGAAAGGCAGAGAACTGGGGAAGGCACAGCACTGTTATCCTTCTTTCTAGGTTGCTTTCTCCACCTGACCCCTCCACATGGTTCTAACTCAGTTTCTGCTTGTGGGAAATGCTGGCAAACTGCTCCCAGTAGTATTAGTTCTCCGCCTTAGAGAACTTTCAGCACCTCAGACAGTGCTCCTTCCTGCCTTGTGCTTTGCAGCTCACATTACTATCCTGCCCCAAGTGTTCTCCTGGACCCCTGGAGGTGGAGGTGGGGGGGGTTGCAGATTATCATTCTGTGGTTCTTGGCCAACTGTGGACAATGACTGGTCTTGGCACCTCATGAGAATCCCTCTCCAGAGCCGGTTCCTTTACAACTTTTTGTTCAAGATCTCAGAGAACCAAACTCTGCATAGGTAGTGAGGTGAGAGCCTGATGTTCCAGCCTTCTCAGCATCTCTCTGCCACCTTTCCTTCACTTTTAGTCATTTGGCAATTTCTACCTTATTTTTCAATCACAGGATAAAATATGTATTTATTGAAAAAAATCCATGTATTTAAGTGGACCCACACAGTTCAAACCTATGTTGTTCAAAGGCCAACTATATACACTTCACTAATGATGTTTTACATAGGTGAAATTGCTTTTTCTATAATTATCTTAGGTTACAAGGGAAACCAATATGGGATTTTTAAAAGCAGATTATCAAAGGGAGATAGATTTTTATAAATAAATGGGTGTTAATACATACACATAAAACAAGTCCATACACTGTCTACAAGAAAGATCTCATTTGTGCTGAGGTGTGTGTTCATTATGGAACCAATATTCTTTATTTAGAGATAACAAAGATCATTAAAGTTATTTTCATCCTGAATCTGAGCAAACAGTACTATTAGTAAAAATCAAAGTAGTGCAAGGTGCTTTTTTTAGGGGGTGGTTTGAGGGTTGGAAGTGAGGAGGGCAAGTAAGATGATGAGTTCTTGATGATGAGAAAAATGTAACCTTATGTAACAATCTAACATCCAGTTTGAACAATATACAATTAAACAAAATTCTCACAGTGAGATTAATAGGTAAAAACTTGAAAAGAATAACTGCTCCATCAACTGATGAATGGGTAAAGAAAATGCGGTATATATATACAATGGAGTATTACTCAGCCACAAAAAATGAGCTAGGTCTGCCATTTGCAACAACACAGAGGGAGCTACAGAGTATTATGCTAAGCTGAATGTGTCAGAGAAAGACAAATACCATATGATTTCACTCATGTGGAATTTAACAAGCAAAACAAATGAGCAAAGGGAAAAATTAAGAGAAAGACAAACAGACTCTTGACTATAGAGAACTGATGGTTATCAGAGGGGAAGTGGGTGGGGGTGGGCAAAATAGGTGATGGGAATTAAGGAGTTCACTTGTAGTGATGAGCACTAGAGGATGTATGGAATTGTTGAATCACTATATTGTATACTTGAAACTAATACTACATTCTATGTTAACTAACTGGAATTTAAACGAAAACTTGAAAAAAAAAAAAAAAAGAAAAGACTAACTGCAAGCTACCTATATAAAAATGGTCCATGAAACAATTAAACCAGGGACAAGAACACACGCAGAAGGGAAAAGTGAGACTAACATTAAGGTCAGAATGAGATAGGAAAAGACTGTTAAGATGGAGGCGGTGTCGGAATATTTTGAGGAGGGTAATCAACTTCAGCATAGGTCGAAGAGAAATGGAGGAAGATGCTAGGAAGTAGTTAGCTACTTTACAAAGGATAGTTTTCCAGGAAATAGTGAGGATATAAACCAGACTGCGAAAGTCAAGAAAAAGAAAAGAAGGAACTCAAGAGAAGACAACTGATGCAATTAATAAGAAATATTCTGTCAACAATGAACTCCAAGGAAGAGGAAAGACAACAAATCTTTAAAAGGACTCATAGCAACCTCTCACTCTGATGAGCTACTATAATAGCTTTATTACCTCATCAACCACTTCACCTTCTTCTGAGATTTTTCTGTAGCCAACCACCACACGTCTGTGATAGTTTGAATGAGAATGATTCTAAACCCCTAAATTCCAAGGTTTAACGTGTGACCTAGGCCCGGTGAATCAGAGCACCTGACTCCTCAGAATGGGCACATGATAGACAAAGGCCAATAACAACCAGAGAGCATTATTCCCAAGACTTGTGTTGGAATCAAGGGGCAGGGGAGGGAGCAGTGGTAAGCTGGCCATTTGCATAGGGAACACTAATCTATGAAGGGAGCTGCAAAGACATGAGACTGTGGATTCGACAATCACATGGGATAGTCTACCTGAAGATGAAGTCAAACATAGGAACGTAGTGCCAAAAAAACGGAGACAGAAATTTCAACTGAAAGCATTTGAACACTGGAAGTCAGTCTTACCCAAATTTAGCCGTACCCCCATGCCAACAAATACCTTCTTAAGCTAATGCCAGTATAATTTAGGTTTCTATCACCTAAAACTGAATAAATACTGGTTAATACAACTATTGAGCCCAGATCAATATAACAGGTCTTTTTATTTGTACAGTCACTAAATGCTTCTAGAGGAAGGTCACCAAAAACAAAAAAACTACCTCATGCTACTTTATAGCCAATTACATATTTTATGAACAATCTTACAATGGGATTATAAGTGTATATTGCAACCTCTCATTTTTTAATTTTCTTCGTTCATAGACTTCTTGAATGTCCATCAGAAAATGGCAAGGTAGAGTTAATAAAGATGATCACAGGAGAATAAAAGAGAAAAAGGATTTTTCTTTTTTTTTTTTTAACGAAGAAGGTAAAAAATGGTAGAAGCACCAGACACTTTAATATCTATAGTGTAAATAAATGTTCCAAAGCTCATGTGCCATGTTAGGAAAAATAATTTAAAAATTGCTAGGTAAATCTAGGGGCGCCTGGGTGGCACAGCGGTTAAGCGTCTGCCTTCGGCTCAGGGCGTGATCCCGGAGTTCTGGGATCGAGCCCCATGTCAGGCTCTTCCTCTATGAGCCTGCTTCTTCCTCTCCCATTCCCCCTGCTTGTGTTCCCTCTCTCGCTGGCTGTCTTTCTCTCTGTCGAATAAATAAATAAAATCTTTAAAAAAAAAAATTGCTAGGTAAATCTAGAACTAGATCTACATATACTTCTCTGTGCAAAGAACATAGACATAATGATGTATCTTTTAAACTAGGTTGTAATTCAGGTGCCTGGGTGGTTCAGGCATCTGCCTTCGGCTCAGGTCATGATCCCAGACATCCTGGGATCCAGTCCTACATTGGGCTCCCTGCTCAGTGGGGAGTCTGCTTCTCCCTCTGCCCCTCCCCACCCCATTTGTGCTCCCTCCCTTCCTATCCCTCTCTTTCTCTCTTGCAAAAATAAACAGTCTTCAAAAAAAAAATTAAAATAGGTTGTAATTTTCAACAAATAGGTAAAGATTATCAAGAGCTTCCTAAATCTTTAAAATCCATAACTACAGATATGGAAGGGGGGAAAAGATGGCGGAGGAGTAGGGGACCTTTTTTCAGCTGGTCCCCTGAATTGAGCTGGATATCTACCAGACCATCCTGAACACCCAGGAAATCAGCCTGAGACGTAGAAACTTACATCTGGATCTCTACAAACGAACATCTCCAGCGCTGAGTATTGAGATACGAAGCAGGGAGCCGTGAATCCGCGCACAGATATTGGAAGATAAACAGAAGGGGGAGGGAGCTGCCGCACTCGGGCACCGGGAAGCAGTAGCCACCTGCACTGGGGAGCCGGCCGGACTCGCGGACCAGCACCCAGGAGAAAGCACGCTAAGACCGTGAGCCGAGGAACAGGCGTGTGACCAGACTGAAAAGCAGAGCTCCGGAGCGCTCAATGGAACCGGACTGATACTGAGAGCTTGGGAGGTGCACGTGCGCACACGCAACCAGACGGAAAACCGGTGCTCTGGAGCGCTCACGAACCACACTGAAACAGGGAATGCGCGTGGCAATCGGGGGTGGCAGGTGGTGTTAGAAGCACAAAGAACAGAGACGTGCCAGCCCTGGAAGCGAGGGCTGGGAGAGTGGCTGTGGGGCGCACATCCCGGGACGCTGCGGGGTTTTTAGCAGCACCGACAGAAACAGAGTTAAAGTGGCCAGGAAAGCTCAGTGGACAGCAGACTGCAATCGCTCTGTTCTGAGACAAAGGCTAGGATACGGCCACTGCTGCTCTGACTCTCAGAAAAGTCACAGAAAACCACCAGGGAAAGTCGCCAGAGAACAAACGCCCGGAAATACCAGTTCACATTGTGCCCATCCCCATCCCTCCTCTCAGGGGACGGGACAACTCTACCCAAACAGGGTTGCCTGAATATCAGCGCGGCAGGCAACTCCCCCGGAAGGCAGGCTGAAAAATCAAGAAGCCCACATCCCAAAGGTCCCTATAAAACAAGTGCACACTGCCTGGGTCCTGATCAATAATTTGGGCTCTGGGCATCCCCGCAACCTCTCCTCATCAGAATGACGAAGAGGAGGAACCCTCAGCAAAGAAAGGACACAGAGACTGTGGCCTCTGCCACAGAACTGATGGATATGGATATAACCAAATTGTCAGAAATGGAGTTCAGAGTAACAATGGTCAAGATGACGTGTCGGCTTGAAAAAAATATTAACGAAAATATTAACAAGAATATAGAATCTCTAAGGATGGAAATGAGAGCGAATCTGGCAGAAATTAAAAATGCTATGAATCAAATGCAGTCCAAACTAGACACTCTGACGACCAGGGTAAATGAGGCAGAAGAACAAATTAGTGAATTGGAGGATGGGATGGCAGAAGAGAAAGTAAAAACAGAAACTTGGCTCAAAAAAATCCAATCTCAAGAATGTAGACTACGGGAGATTACTGACTCAATGAAACATTTCAATGTCAGAATCATCGGCATCCCTGAGGGGGTGGAGAAAGAGAGAGGTCTAGAAGAGATATTTGAACAAACTGTAGCTGAGAACTTCCCTAATCTGGCAAAGGAAACAAGCATTCGTGTCGAAGAGGCAGAGAGGACCCCTCCCAAGATCAATGAGAATAGACCTACACCATGTCATATCATAGTGCAATTCGCAAATATTAGATCCAAGGATATAGTCCTGAAAGCGGCCAGGGGGAAGAAAATCCTTACATGCAGAGGGAAGAATATCAGAATAACGTCAGACCTGTCTACAGGTACCTGGCAGGCCAGGAAGGGTTGGCAAGGTATTTTCAAAGTTCTAACTGAGAAGAACATGCAGCCAAGGATCCTTTATCCAGCAAGGCTGTCGTTCAGAATTGATGGAGACATAAGGACCTTCCAAGACCGGCAGAAATTGAAAGAATATGTGACCATCAAGCCAGCCCTACAAGAAATATTAAGGGAGGTTCTATAAAAGTAAAAAGGCCCCAAGAGTGATACAGAACAGAAATTTACAATCTATAGAAACAAAGACTTTACAGGCAACATAACATCATTAAAATCATATCTCTCAATAATCACTCTCAATGTGAATGGCCTAAATGCTCCCATAAAACACCACAGGGTTGCAGATTGGATAAAAAGGCATGACCCATCCATTTGCTGTCTACAAGAGACTCACTTTGAACCTAAAGATACATCCAGACTGAAAGTGAAGGGATGGAAAACCATTTTTCATGCCAATGGACCTCAAAAGAAAGCTGGGGTAGCAATTCTCATATCAGACAAATTACATTTTAAACTAAAGACTGTAGTTAGAGACACAGGAGGACACTACATCCTTAAAGGATGTATCCAACAAGTGGATATGACGATTATAAATATCTATGCCCCCAACAGGGGAGCAGCAAGATACAAAAGCCAACTCTTAACCAGAATACAGAGATATATAGATAATAATATGTTAATAGTAGGGGACCTCAACACTCCACTATCAGCAATAGACATATCATCTAAGTAGAAAATCAACAAAGAAACAAGAGCTTTGAATGACATACTGGACCAGATGGACCTCATAAATATATACAAAACACTACACCCCAGAACAACAGAATATTCATTCTTTTCGAATGCACATGGAATGTTCTCCAGAATAGACCATACACTGGGTCACAAAACAGGTCTCAACCGATACCAAAAGACTGAGATTATTCCCTGCATATTCTCAGACCACAATGCTTTGAAACTGGAACTCAATCACAAGGAAAAATTTGGAAGAAACTCAAACACTTGGAAACTAAGAACCATCCTGCTCAAGAATGATTGGGAATTGGGGCGCCTGGGTGGCTCAGTCGTTAAGCGTCTGCCTTTGGCTCAGGGCGTGATCCCCGCATTCTGGGATCACACCCCGCATCAGGCTCCTCCGCTGGGAGCCTGCTTCTTCCTCTCCCACTCCCCCTGCTTGTGTTCCCTCTCTCGCTGGCCGTCTCTCTACCTCTGTCAAATAAACAAATAAAATCTTAAAAAAAAAAAAAAAAGAATGATTGGGAATTAAGGGAATTAAGAAGGAGATTAAACAATTTTTGGAGACCAACGAAAATGAAAACACATCGGTCCTAAACCTATGGGACATTGCAAAGGCAGTCCTAAGGTGAAAATACATAGCCATCCAAGCCTCACTCAAAAGAATAGAAAAATCTAAAATGCAGTTTTTATATTCTCACCTCAAGAAGCTGGAGCGGGAACAGAATAGGCCTAACCCATGCACGAGAAGGCAGGTGATCAAGATTAGAGCAGAGATCAATGAATTAGAATCCAGGAGCACAGTAGAGGAGATCAACAGAACTAGAAGCTGGTTGTTTGAAGGAATAAATAAGATCGATAAGCCACTGGCCAGACTTATTCAAAAGAATAGAGAAAGGACCCAAATTAATAAAATTATGAATGAAAGGGGAAAATTCACGACCAACACCGATGAAATAGGAAGGATCATTAGAAACTTTTATCAATAGCTTTATCCCAATAAATTAAACAACCTGGAAGAAATGGATGCCTTCCTGGAAACCTATAAACTACCAAGACTGAAACAGGAAGAAATTGATTATTTCAACAGACCGATTAATTATGAAGAGATTGAAGCAGTGATCAAAATCCTCCCCAAAAACAAGAGTCTGGGGCCTGACGGATTCCCCGGGGAATTTTACCAACCATTCAAAGAAGAAATAATACCTATTCTCCTGAAGCTGTTTCAAAAAATAGAAACAGAAGTAAAACTACCAAACTCATTCTATGAGGCCAGTATTACCTTGATCCCCAAACCAGGCAAAGACCCCCTCAAAAAGGAGAATTACAGACCGATATCCCTGATGAATATGGATGCCAAAATTCTCAACAAGATCCTAGCTAATAGGATCCAACAGTACATTAAAAGGATTATCCATCATGACCAAGTGGGATTCATCCCTGGGATGCAAGGGTGGTACAACATTCGCAAATCGATCAGTGTGATACATCATATCAATAAGAAAAGAGTCAAGAACCATATGATCCTCTCAACTGATGCAGAAAAAGCATTTGACAAAATACAGCATCCTTTCCTGATTAAAACCCTTCAGAGTGTAGGGATAGAGGGTACATTCCTCAATTTCATAAAAACCATCTATGAAAAGCCTACAGCAAATATCATTCTCAATGGGGAAAAGCTGAAAGCCTTTCCCTTAAGATCCGGAACAGGACAAGGATGCCCACTCTCGCCATTATTATTCAACATAGTACTAGAAGTCCTTGCAACAGCAATCAGACAACAAAAAGGGATAAAAGGTATCCAAATCGGCAAAAAAGAAGTCAAACTGTCTCTCTTCACAGATGACATGATATGGAAAACCCAAAAGACTCCACCCCCAAATTACTAGAACTTACAGAGCAATTCAGTAATGTGGCGGGATACAAAATCGATGCTCAGAAATCAGTTGCATTTCTATACATGAACAATGAGACTAAAGAAAGAGAAATTAGAGAATCGATCAAATTTACAATAGCACCAAAAATCATACGTTATCTCGGAATTAACTAAACCAGAGAGGTAAAGGATCTATATTCTAGAAACTACAAATCACTCTTGAAAGACATTGAAGAAGACACAGAAAGATGGAAAAATATTCCATGCTCATGGATAGGAAGAATAAACATAGTTAAAATGTCTATGCTGCCCCGAGCAATCTACACTTTCAATGCCATCCTGATCAAAATACCAATGACTTTTTTTCAAAGAACTGGAATAAACAGCCCTTAAATTTGTGTGGAACCAGAAGAGGCCCCAAATCGCCAAGGAATTGTTGAAAAGGAAAAACAAAGCTGGGGGCATCACAATGCCGGATTTCGAGCTGTACTACAAAGCTGTGATCACAAAGACAGCATGGTACTGGCACATAAACAGATACACAGACCAATGGAACAGAACAGAGAACCCAGAAATGGACCCTCGGCTCTTTGGGCAACTAATCTTTGACAAAGCAGGAAGAAACATCTAGTGGAAAAAAGACAGTCTCTTCAATAAATGGTGCTGGGAAAATTGGACAGCTACATGCAAAGGAATGAAACTTGACCACTCTCTCACACCATACACAAAAATAAACTCCAAATGGATGAAAGACCTCGATGTGAGACAGGAATCCATCAGAATCCTAGAGGAGAGCATAGGCAGCAACCTCTACATCGGCCACAGCAACCTTTTTCATGACACATCTCCAAAGGCAAGAGAAACAAAAGATAAAATGAACTTGTGGGACTTCATCAAGATAAAAACCTTCTGCACAGCCAAGGAAACAGTCAAAAAAACTAAGAGGCAGCCCACGGAATGGGAGAAGATATTTGCAAATGACACTACAGATAAATGACTGGTATCCAAGATCTACAAAGAACTTCTCAAACTCAATACACGAGTAACAATCAATTAAAAAAAAGGGGGGGCCCTGGGTAGCGCAGTCGTTAAGCGTCTGCCTTCAGCTCAGGGCATGATCCTGGTGTTCTGGGATCGAGCCCCACATTGGGCTCCTCCACTGGGAGCCTGCCTCTTCCTCTCCCACTCTCTGTGCTTGTATTCCCTCTCTCACTGGTTGTCTCTATCAAATAAATAAATACAATCTTTAAAAAAAAATTCTTTAAAAAAATGGGCAGAAGATATGAACAGACACTTTTCCAATGAAGACATACAAATGGCTAACAGACACATGAAAAAATGCTCAAAATCATTAGCCATCAGGGAAATTCAAATTAAAACCACACTGAGGTACCACCTTATGCCTGTTAGAATGGCAAAAATAGACAAGGCAAGAGACAACAATTGTTGGAGAGGATGTGGAGAAAGGGGATCTCTCTTACATTGTTGGTGGGAATGCAAGTTGGTACAGCCACTTTGGAAAACAGGGTGGAGGTCCCTTAAAAAGTTAAAAATTGAGCTACCCTATGATCCAGCAATTGCACTACTGGGTATTTATCCCAAAGATACAGACGTAGAGAAGAGAAGGGCCATATGCATCCCAATGTTCATAGCAGCATTGTCCACAATAGCTAAATTGTGGATGGAGCCAAGATGCCCTTCAACAGATGACTGGATTAAGAAGATGTGGTCCATATATACAATGGAATATTACTCAGCCATCAAAAAGAATAATTACCCAATATTTGTAGCAACATGGATGGGACTGGAGGAGATTACGCTAAGTGAAGCAAGTCAAGCAGAGAAAGATAATTATCATATGGTTTCACTCATTTATGGAACATAAGAAATAGCAGGAAGATCAGTAGGAAAAGGAAGGGAAGACTGAAGGGGGGGTAAACAGAAGGGGGAATGAACCATGAGAGACTATGGACTCTGGGAAACAAACTGAGGGCTTCAGAGGGGAGGGGGGTGGGGGACTGGGATAGGCCGGTGATGGGTATTAAGGAGGGCACATATTGCATGGTGCACTGGGTGTTATACGCAAATAATGAATCATGGAACATTATATCAAAAACTAAGGATATACTGTATGGTGACTAACATAACGTAATAAAAAGTTATTATAAAATAAAATAAAATCCATAACTACATAAAATACATGCAAATTCCACTTTGCAGACACATACCAAACTATTAGCCATACTACAAATCAAAGTAACTTGTCCTATACTGTTTTCACTGAGAATTCATAACTAAAGCTTTTAGTATAATGCCACAGAGCTACAAAAGTGTGTATTTATATGACCACAGAACAGCCTTACTAGTTTATTGCCACTAAATTAATTTAAACAATGGAAAGGAAAAATAACTTCAGTAAGTTTACTTACATCACAACTACAGCCAAATACTCCATTGGAAAAGGAAATCAAGTTGTAAGATTTGTCTCCCCAGCGTACAGTTGGATCTCCTGTAAGGACCGCTGCAGTTACCTGAAAGAAATGTAATATTTTAAAATTAAGAGAATTTTAATAGTAAGAGGTTTATAAGTATTTATATATGTGTGCGTGTATGTGTATATATACATTATGTAAGTGTACACACACACACACACACACACGTAAGATGCCACTTCTCTTCAGGTAAACCAAATTTAATAAAATGATAATAATTATACTCAAGAGATAATACTAATTCAAGCCCTGGCTTTAAATATTTCTCAAAATCTCAAGAAATCCTACCAGAAAACAGAAAGCTGGTACAATAGTCATGGGGGTTTAGAGAACTTACAAAGGAAAAGACAAAGCTTTTGCAACTTGAATAGTCTTAGAAGCTGTGGTAAGTCTAGTCATTAGGAGTCTACTTACAAAGAAAGTATTATTAAAATATCTCAAGAATTCATATCCCACTAAGCTTGTTTCTCACACAGTAGGCTTTGGCCCATTAGTGAGTCATAAATCAATTCAGTATATCACAGTAAACATTCATTACAAAAACAGAACAAAAGAGAATACAAATATTAGACTCTATCACAGATAATAAAGGTAATTACTATTTTGTGAAACTTCTGTTATGTGTGTGTATGTACGTAGTGGGCTGCAATCTATAAATGCAAGTCTAACTAGATTCTAGCAGTAAAAGTTCAAACAATGCTACATTAGAATATATTCTTTCTCAAGAAGTTTGGTAACTCTCCTACTAAAAAAATACAGCTAAAGTTATATAAAGGAAAGTTACTTCTACCTATAAGATTTTTCAATCCTGTATTATTTCTATCATTTAATATTGATGAATGAATTATGAAATAATATAAATGTTTTCAAAAGACTATGAGACTTCTACAAATTTGACTACTACCTTTTATTATCTCCAGGAAATAAAATTATCCAGGGTGGGCAAGGGAGGGGAAACAAAATAAGGCCACATTTACTCTTATACTCAGTAAAGTCTGTTTGTCAATAAAACTAAATGCTAAAATAAATAACTTATGAGAGTGCTATAACTCTTAGGACAGACCTCACCAACTAAGGTGTCAAGACACACTGGTGTGGGTTACAGGAAGGTTCTCAGCCGCTTTTGGCATAAGCTCATTTAGCCCAGTGTCCTATGCAAATTTTCTGTACATGCAAACAATAGTCATACTTCTTTAAACAATGTTAGAGATATATCTGAATTACCTAAACAATGAGGCAAGAATTTACAAAGGATTATTTACATATAAGCTTCAATTTGTCACACATAACATGATAGACACGAAAAGATTTTAAAAGACTTCATGTAACAAAAAATCTTCTCATCTTCAGTGCACACAAGAGTCTTCCAGAAAAATTAGTGAGATGAAATAGCAGAGCAAGATAGTTATGTACCTGAGAATAATCTTCTGGTGTTACATGTGGACTGCTGTCCTCTATGGAATATACCAGTAAACTGCTCTGAATTTTTTCTAACATAGTCAAATTCTCCGGATCAAGACTAATCAAATATTCTCGTGCCTAATGGGTAAAGAGATAATGATTAAATGTTACAAATTAAAAAGATCCAGAAAATCTCAAAATAGTTTGTTAGGGAAAAGGTTCATTAAGTGTAAACTGCTATCTGGAAGTAGAGCATTCCTAAGTCAAAATGGTATGAAGCAAAGAAGCAATTACTACTAATTTATATGGAAAAATGTTTGAACATTCCCGGGCCCAAAAAATAACCCCTCTTAGAGGCTTTACTGATAACGTAGGACACGTTTTGGTAGAGGCTGCACAAATAAAGTGAGATAAAGCACAGATGCCCATAGGCACAGATGTTCAAAGCTTGATGCTGAGATACTGAGGGTAGCTCCTCAGTATCTCTGAGTGGTGCTGCCACTCTCGCTGCTCAGGGAGCATGCAGTAAAAAACAAATGCTGAACACTATTTTTGCTTTTTGCCTTTTTTCCTAAAAGCGAAGTCCTCTTTGGGTTTCTTTCAATGAGCAAAAACAAGTACTAATGTAGCTCCTTTGTGAGAGTGAAATGGCATAACACAAACTTCCAAAACGAGGTGGATACCTGTACAGATAAAAATGCTGTATTACATATTTGAAAACTGGCAATAGAATACATCTTCTTTTTAAAAGATTTATTTATTTATTTATTTATTTATTTATTTATTTGAGAGAGAGAGCGAGCAAGCGAGAAAAAGAGCAAGAGCTGGGGGAGGGACAGAGGGAGAGGTAGAAGCAGACTCCTCACTGCTCTGAGCCGGGAGCCCCACATGAGACTCAATCCCAGGACCCTGGGATCATGACCTGAGCCACCCAGGTGCCCCAAGAATACATCTTAAGAGTTCTCATCACAAGAAAAAAAATAGTAATTATATGAGATGATGGATGTTAACCAGATTGTGATCATTCTGCAATATACATACACAAACATCTAATCATTATGTTGTACACCTGAAACTAATATAATTTTATGTCGATTATACCTCAAATAAAAAAAAAGAGGGGCGCCTGGGTGGCTCAGTCAGTTGAGCATCCAACCCTTGATTTCGGCTCAGGTCAGGATCTCAGGGTCGTGGGATTGAGCCCCACAGCGGGCTCCGCGCAGAGGCTGCTTGAGATGCTGTCTCTCCTCCCAGTGCCCCTCCCCTGCTCATGCTCTCTTTTTCCAAATAAATAAATAAAATCTTAAAACAACAACAACAAAAGAAAACCATATAACCTTAGCCCATTGAGTTCGCTCCTCACTAGTCAACGCTGCTATTCCAGGTCCATCAGGTTCACTATGGCACTTCCTATGAATGTATGTCAATTGCCTTAGGGAAGATTAAAGAAAGAGTATTTAAAAAGAGCACAGGCAGGATCACTAGCTACTTTTAGCCTTTAATAGGTCATAATATTTATCACTACTTATATTTTTTCGTATATTACCCAAAGAAAGGGATTATGATCTCAACAGCAATGATTTATTTCCCACACCACATCTTTTTTTTTTTTTTAAGTGAGTATGTGGTCTATTAACACAAAAGTATATTTGACAATAACTTAAGTAAATAAATTGGCTGTTTGGCTAGTATTATTTATACTTTCAAAATGTACTTCTGGGGTCCAAGTAAATACCCCTTACAATAAATACCCCTTACAATAGAGAACTTGAAAAATATTCTGGTAAGTAATCTTACAAATATTGCACATCTTATATAACTAAAAACTATGTGCATATATATTCAACAAAGGAATTATCCTATATCTGATTAATATTTGTGTATAACCCCCAAAACAGAAGTACTATGTAGTCGGTTTTAAATGTTTTCACATTTGCTGTTGTTACTTATAATCATTATAAAGATCCTATTAAAGACAAATTATTTCCCCCCAAAGTACTCTATTCTCCCAGTCTGATGAATTTCATATATCTTTAAACAGATGACAGGTAAATAACAGGGTTCTTCGACAAAGAAATACATTTTCATTGGACAAAAAACCACAGGTTTCACAAAGACAACAAAAGCACAGTCAACACAAGGGAAAACAGACAAGTGGGATTACATCAAACCAAAAGCTTCTACATAGTTAACAACAAAATTAAAAGGCAACCTACAGAATATGAGAAAGTATTTGCAAGCCATATATCTGATAAGAATATCCAAAATATATAAGGAATCCCTACAAATTAATAGCAAAAAACAAATAATCTGATTAAAAAATAGGCAAAGAAACTAAACAGACATTTCTTCAAAGACGACATAAAAATAGCCAGCAAATACACGAAAAGGTACTCAATATGATTAATCATCAGGGCAATGTAAATCAAAACCACAATGATGTATCACCTCACAGCTATCTGGATAGTTATTACCAGAAAGATAACAAGTAAGTTCTGGTGAGGATGTGGAGAAAAGAACTCCTGTGCACTGTTGGTGGGAGTGTAAGTTGGTGCAGCTACTATAGAAAACAGTATGGAGGTTCCTCAAGAAATTAAACACAGAACTACTTTATGATCCAGCAATCCCAGTTCTGGGTATATATCCAAAGGAATTGAAATCAGGACCTTGAAGACACATCTGCACTTCCATGTTCATTGCAGCATTATTCACAATAGCCAAGAGGTGGAAGCAACTTAACTATCTGTTGACAGATGAATGGATAAAGAAAGTGTACTACAGATAGATACACACACACACACACACACACACACACACACACACACACGTGGTGGAATATTATTCACCCTTAAAAAAGAAGGAAATCTTCACAGCTATTTGAATGGTTTGTTATCAGAATGAGAATGGGAAATTAGGAAAGAGTTAACGTTGTGGTGGTATGTGAACAGAGACATAAAGCATGAGAAAGAATGCCTGCTTATTCAAAAGGTAGACAAGGCAGAAAAGGGCATTCCAAATAGAAAGCATGAGTACATGCAAAGATTACAGATAATCTAATGTGTTTTAAGAATTGCTAACACAGAGGGCTTTCTGAGATGGCAGAGGAGTAGGAAACCTTAGCTTCGTCTGGTCCCTGGAATTCAGCTAGACAGCTATCAAGTCATTCTGAGCACCTGTGAATTCAACCGGAGCTCTAAGAAAAGAACTGCTGCAATTCTACAAATAGAAAACCAACCACTTTGGGGGGCGCCTGGGTGGCTCAGTCGTTAGCGTCTGCCTTCGGCTCAGGGCATGATCCCAGGGTCCTGGGATTGAGACCCACATTGGGCTCCCTGCTCGGCAGGAAGCCTGCTTTTCCCTCTCCCACTCCCCCTGCTTGTGTTCCTTCTCTCGCTATCTCTGTCAAATAAATAAATAAAAAATATTTAAAAAGAAAAGCAACCACTTTCTGCAAGGCAGGAGGTGCGGAGAAGTGAATCTGAGGAGATACACAAAAGATAAACTGCAGGGCAAGGGAGCCTCCACCAGCCGGTTACTGGAAAGTAATAAAGCAGCAGAGCACAAAATCAGAACTTCCAGAAGTCTGCTCTGGTGAGGGATGTCCCTGCCTGAAAGGCGCTCAAGTGGCAAAGCAGGGCAGGATCCTAGTTGGGACAGTATGGTCTCGGGATCCCCGGGGTCACAGGAAGATCAGGGGTGCCTGAGTGCAGCAGAGTTTCCAGGCATAGGAGCGGGGAAGCCGGCTGCAATCAGCTAGCCTAGGAGTAGGCTTTCAGCTTGCTGTTACCATAAACCACGAATAATGGCATGAAAAATGCTCCACGTCACTCGGCATCAGGGAAATATAAATCAAAACCACAATGAGATACCACCTCACACCAGTCAGAATGGCTAAAATTAACAAGTCAGAAAAGGACAGATGTTAGTGAGGATGCAGAGAAAGGGGAACCCTCTTACACTGTTGGTGGGAATGCAAGCTGGTGCAATCACTCTAGAAAACAGTATGGAGGTTCCTCAAAAAGTTGAAAATAAAGTTACCTTATGACCCAGGATTGGACTACTAGGGATTTACCCCAAAGATACAAATGGAGTGATCCAAAGGGGTAACTGCACCCCACCATTTATAGCAGCAATGTCCACAAGAGGAAAACTATGGAAAGAGCCCCGATGTCCATCAACAGATGAATGGATAAGGAAGGTGTGGTGTGTGTGTGTGTGTGTGTATATATATATCCATTCATCTGTGTATATATATATATATATATACACACACACACACACACACACACACACACACACACACGTACAAAGGAATACTACTCGGCCATCTAAAAAAAATGAAATCTTGCCATTTGCAACAACGTGGATGGAACTAGAGGGTATTATGCTAAGTGAAATAAGTCAGAGACTTATGTGTGTGTGTGTGTGTGTGTGTGTGTATATATATATCCATTCATCTGTATATATATATATATATATATATATATATATATATATATATATATATACACACACACACACACACACACATACGTACAAAGGAATACTACTCGGCCATCTAAAAAAAATGAAATCTTGCCATTTGCAACAACGTGGATGGAACTAGAGGGTATTATGCTAAGTGAAATAAGTCAGAGACAGACAATTTTCATATGACCTCACTCATATGTGGAATTTAAGAAACAAAACAGATCATAGGGGAAGAGAGAGAAAAATAAAACAAAATGAAATCAGAGAGGGAGACAACCGTAAGAGACTCCTAACGATAGGAAACAAACTGAGGGTTGCCGGAGGGGAGGTGGGAGGGGGGATGGGGTAACTGGGTGATGGACATTAAGGAGGGCACGTGATATAATGAGCACTGGGTATTATATAAGACTGACGAATCACTGAATTCTACCTCTGAAACTAATAATACACTAATTGTTAATTAACTGAATTTAAATTAAAAAAACAATAAATAAAACTTTGTTCATACCATCAAAAAAATCAATTTTAAACTAAGGAAGTCAGTTTTATAAATAAAATATTAGATGATAGAAATTATAATGAAATTACATATATCTGACATATTTCATTTTTTCTGTAGCTAAATAGTAATGATAACACCATACTGTATCTGTCTGCTGTTTTTTTTTTTTTTTTTTAAGATTTTATTTATTTGACAGCGCAAGAGAGCACAAGCAGGGGGAGCAGAAGGCAGGGGCAGAGGGAGAAGCAGCCTTCTCGAGGAGCAGGGAGCCTGGATGCAGGGCTCAATCCCAGCACCCTGGGAGCATGACCCGAGCAGAAGGCAGACGCTTAACCGACTGAGCCACCCAGGCGCCCCTGCCTGATGTATCATTTGTCAATCTTCTGACTTTTTCAAGAGAAATGAAGGAACAGTTTGCACAATGGGAAGCAAATGTCAGATCTCATTTCTGCCACTGTCATATAAATTTTTATTTCTGTTAAGTTATATGAATAACACATAAAACATATTAAATGAGATATTGTTTAAATTGTTTTGGCTTTAAGCAGCTGAGGTAACATTAAGTTACTGTCATAATGTAAAAAAAAAAAATTGTTAACACAGAAATGTGATAGGAATATAAGTTGCATGAGGAAGAAGAGCAGGACACAAGACTGAAAAGACAGGCAAAGGTCAAATTTAGACCACTCCTGGGGCGCCTGGGTGGCACAGTGATAAGCGTCTGCCTTCGGCTCAGGACATGATCCTGACGTTATGGGATCGAGCCCCACATCAGGCTCCTCCACTATGAGCCTGCTTCTTCCTCTCCCACTCCCCCTGTTTGTGTTCCCTCTCTCGCTGGCTGTCTCTATCTCTGTCAAATAAATAAATAAAATCTTAAAAAAAAAAAAATAGACCACTCCTAAGAAACTGGGACTTTATTCTAGACCGCAAAGAACCATTTAAGAATTTTTTTTTTAAGATTTTATTTATTTGACAGAGAGAGAGACAGTGAGAGAGGGAACACAAGCAGGCGGAGTGGGAGAGGGAGAAGCAGGCTTTACACCGAGCAGGGAGCCCGATGCAGGGCTCGATACCAGAAGGCTGGGATCATGACCTGAGCCGAAGGCAGATGCTTAACGACTGAGCCACACAGGCACCCCCCCATTTACGAATTTTAACCAAAGGTGAGATCACCATCAAATTTAAATTTTAAAGCCACAGACTGATAGTCATAGACTATGTATTTAAATACATGCCAGGTTTTAAAAAAATACATTCTTTTTTTTTTTTTACAAATCTTTATGTGCGTATAAATTCATTACAACAGATATGGAAGGATAGAATATACCAAACTAGTCAGAGTGATTAATTCTGGGGCAAGAAATGGAAATGGTAATATTTGCGATGTTTTTCCTTTTCTCCAAGTAGAATATATTCATATACATCTAGTAAAAGTAAAAATTAATTAAAACTGAAGGCAAAATAAGGGTGCCTGGGTGGCTCAACCGGTTAAGTGCCTGCCTTTGGCTCAGGTCATGATCCCAGGGTCTCAGGATCGAGCCCCGCATGGGCTCCCTGCTCAGGGGGAGCCTGCTTCTCCCTCTGCCCCTCCCCCTGCCTCGTGCTCTCTCTCTCTCTGTCAAATAATCTTTAAAAAAATAAAAATAAAAATAAAAATAGACTTTTTAAAAATCAGCATACATAAAATTCTTATTTTTTAGCTTACTCGCACCTTTTAAAAAAGGCAATTCTGAACATTTATTTTTTAAACTCAAGCAAAGGCTTAACACCTCAAGACTCAAGAAAGTAGTTTGAAAACCTGCAAATCTCTGGCGGGGTGATCAAACATCCGTCATGTATTACATCAAAGACAAAAACTCGGCCTCGACAAAGCACTACAATGTGAGTTGGGGAATGTCCTTCACTCTCTGGAAAAAGAAACAGAAACACAAACTCAATCTCTCAAAGTTAAACAAGAGTAAAACTGCATATTTACATTCAGTAGAAGAAAATAATCCTTGCTCCAATACTTGATCATATACTCGTCAAATATATCATATGAACAATATATCATATAAACAATAAGGTAATGGACTTTCAATTATGATAAAAATACACACTCTTGAAAACTGTCCAGGTGAAACATCCAAAAATCCATAGAGTTTCAAGCATTTGTACACCTTGAGACTCATATAAATCCCAAGCTACTGCAGGGCTCTCTAGTTTATTCACGGATAGGAATGACAGGGGAAAAGGGCAGCAAGGAATCCTGGAGAAGAGCTATTTCAATTAGTAAGTTTCTCTTTGGATTTATTTCAATGTTGATTGTTCATCAGATAATTTAATTGCAGTATTATCTAACTATGGTTTCTAAATAAAATAGTTTTCAGCTGAGAAAGGGCACTGTTTGAGTGGCAAGGAGAATGCTTTTTGCCAAGTCTAGTTTTACTTAAGGTTCTAACGACACCTGGTAAGCCACTGTTAACTTATTCTATGATTCTTTGGGTATGCCTTAACTCCCCAAGCACTACTACTTTGCTGTAAATCACAGACTATACTGATTTAGCCTCATTTTTCAATTATTATTCCCTTTAACAAAGGGCTTCCTATATGATCCCTGCTCCTCCCCTCTAAGAAAAAAGAAAAAGAGAGAAGACATATACCACCAGTGGAAGGAAATTTACTGGTCGATATTATATACAAGGAACTGTGATAAATGCTTTGCACACATTAACTCATGAAATCCATCAACTATGAGGAAACACCATCTCCTCATAGCACTTTTTTTCTCTAATATCCTATTTCCTCAAGACCTAGGAGGTGATGTATGTACTTTCCTTGTCTTTTATGGCTATTTCGAAAACATTTCTTCTCTCCTCTCCTTCAAAAACCTCCATATCTTTTTACATTTAATACTACTACTTTTTTTTTTTTTTTTTTTTTTTGCTGTCATTTACTGACCAGGTCTTAACAGGTCTGGACTAGAAGTCTGAAATGTGTCTTAGTAGGCTAAAATGAAAGTGTCAGCATGTCTGTGCTCCTTCTAGAGGCTCTAGGACAGAATCAATTTCCTTCACTTTTTCAGCTTCTAGAGGCTACCCACAGTCCTGGACTCAGGACTCTCCTCTTCCATTTCAAAGCCATCAAGGGAGATTCACAACTTTCCAACAACTTGCTGTCACCAATTTGGTTCTCTCTATAACTCTCTCTTCACTTATAAGAACTCGTGATTACTTTGTACCCACATGAATAATCCAGAATAATTTTCCCATGTCCAAGTCAACTGATTAAGAGCCTTAATTTCACCTGCAACCTTAATTCCCCTTTACCATGTAAGCTAAAACATTCAACAGGTTCCAAGGATTAGGAAGCAAACAACTCTTGGGGAGGGGTTGGGGGGGAGGCATTATTCTGCCTAACAGGCTAATAAATTTAATGATGGAAAGACTGCTTTACATTTGTTGAGAGTAATAGTTCATTAGGTGAGAACAAGGAAGGAGAAAGGCATGAAACAGTCTCTTGAAATGAAAGAATAACATGACAAAACAATATGGCAAGGTCATGCTGTGGATCCATTTGAGGTTTGAGAAAATTAAATGAGGTTTTCTGGTTTTCTCAGGCGAAGTAAACTGGTAGGGTAGGTATCTTTAATATGTAGAGGCAAGACAGAGGATGAAAATTAAACCGTGATGAGGTATGGGTAGAATGGTGAGGGAGCGAGTGGGCAAAGATCTGAATGTGTATGTAAAGGAGCAATCACAGTGAAGCAGCACAGGAAGCAGTACAGATTGGGGGTGGAGGAGGGAGGAATGGAACTGGGAAGAACTGTAGCATACCTCAATTTAAGTCACAGTGTGGTCAAAGAAATAGCTAAGGTACACTACTAAAGGAAGTGAGTTGTGAAGAGAAGGTAGAGATCAGAATGCGATGCTTATAATTTCTATGTTAGAGGACATGGAGTTTTTTTATAATAACAAGTTCTAAGGCATGACCACAGGAGTGTGTGGTTGCTTGAGGAATGGAGGTACAGATTACTAGAGGAAAAAAGTGTAGGAAAGGAGAGGTCATGGATCACCTACAACTGGAAGTTAAAGTCATCAAGAATGTGAATGGAGGGGGGGCGCCTGGGTGACTCAGTCGGTTAAGCGTCTGCCTTTGGCTCAGGTCGTGATCCCAGAGTCCTGGGATTGAGTCCCACATCAGGCTTCCTGCTCAGCAGGGAAGCCTGCTTTTCCCTCTCCCTCTGCCTGATGCTCCCCCGCCCTGCTTATGCTCTCTCCCTCTCCCTCTCTGTGTCAAATAAATAAATAAAATCTTAAAAAAAAAAAAAAAAAAAGAATGTGAATGAGGTAGTGATGAAAAGAAAATGAGACTGGTGATAAAGCAATGGGGGAATACTAAATTCAACATCAGAAACAAATAATACAGTATACGTTAATTAAATTGAATTTAAAAAAAAATTTTTTTAAAGAAAAGTCACGACAACAATGACAAGCACTGGTGACATAACCTGATAGCTTTCCTTTTTTCAGGAGCTTAAACTGTAAAGAAGAAGGGAATGGGGCAAGGGCCACCGGAAATAAAAAGGACACCAACATCTCCTACATACCCTCTAGTACCAAAATATGAGAAAAAATATACCCACCTGAGATGGTTAAAGGGAATGCAGTA
This sequence comes from Ursus arctos, assembly GCF_023065955.2. Taxonomy (NCBI): domain Eukaryota; kingdom Metazoa; phylum Chordata; class Mammalia; order Carnivora; family Ursidae; genus Ursus; species Ursus arctos. The sequence continues at coordinate 29,153,159 of NW_026622985.1, read as the reverse complement.
AGCTCAAAGAATAACCAAGTTCAGTAACAGTACCTTTCAGAAGGAAACAGGAACTTTCAGAGAAAAGATTGAGGATATAAAGGATTTTGCTGACCATGAGCTCAGAAAGTATTGCAGAACTGGAGGGAGGGTGGGTCACAGTAGTGGGAAACTTGGATCAAATTAGGCTACGCACAAATCCCTGAATGCAGATGATAAGAGGTGACCTGAGAGGTCTGAACTGCTTAGGGAAAATGAGGTAAACAGCATAAAAGGCATGACTGAATTAGTTTTAATGGTCTCTAAAGGGCTAAGTAAAAATAAAAATAATTCTAACAACTGCCTCCTTAATGATATTATCCTCTTTCCATATCAAAGATAGTTCCTATGGCCCAGCATTTTAATTTCTTCCTTGCAAAACCCTTAAATCCTTCACTCTCTCCCTCTGCACCTGCCTGATTGTTGAGGAAAAAAAATAACACACCGTCTAATCTAACCTTAAATTCATAAACACAACATTTCAAATGGGCACTCAACACTGATCAGCTACCCTGCATTCCCCTAGCACATTTGCTTCTCCCACTTTCCACAATGACTAGTATTTTTTTTAAAGATTTTATTTATGTATTTATTTATTTTGAAAGCAAGAGAGAGAGAGCACAAGCTGGAGGAGGGGGCAGAGGGAGAGAGAGAAAATCTCAAGCAGACTCCACCACTGAGCATGGAGCCCAACGTGGGGCTCCATCCCATGACCCTGAGATCATGACCTGAGCCTGAAATCACGATTCGGATGCTTAACTGACTGAACCACCCAGGCATCCTCCAAAATGACGAGTGTTTTAAACCTTCTCCTTTCTCCTCAAACCTACTCCAGCTAACGACCTCAGTTCTCACTTCACCAAGGAAAACACAAGGAATACACAGGCCTCCTCATCTTCCCAAAACAAAACCGGCCCATCTATGTGCATCTAGACGCACACTTTCTGAATTCCTTCTCCTTCTTGCTCCCGTCAAAGACCAACTGTCCACCATTTCTACTTTTGACCCTCTCAGCTCTTACCTTTTCAATGACTTTGGCTGTTTATTCTTTCCCCTGCAAGATAATTTTTTTTTCTCTCCTAGGTCATTGCTGTTATAGTATCACTCATTTTTTAAAAAAATAAATGAAGTCCCTCCCACTGCACATCAAAACATTCTCCCATAAACATTATCTCCAAATGTTGTCCCTACTTACTTGGTTTGCTTTCACCTCTTCCAGTTGAGCTCCCTTCCCCAACTTCCACTAAGACTGTTCTTGTGAGGGCAGACTCTGTCCACATCATGTCGATAGATACAATGGTCACTTTTTATTTTTATCTCATTTGGCTCCTGGAGCATTTGATACAACACTTCCTTCTCTTGGCTTCGGGGAGACCACTGCCCTTCCTTTCTTCCCACCTTGGTCTCTTTTGCTGTGTTCTCCTCTTTAGACCACCAAATACCCTATTTAATTGTGGTAAGATTTGGTACTGGTTCCCCTGATAATCTTCATCTATGTGTTGCAAAAGTAACTTTAGCTACTCTTATGCCTTTAAAAATGTTTTCTGTATGTATTAATGGTGATTCCTAAATCTCCATGCGCAGTACTGAAATCTCTCCTGAACTGCAAACTTTGTACCCAACTGCCTACTTTCATTTCCACTTCGGACGTCTAGAAGGCATATTAAATTCAACATAGCCTAAGGGACCTCTTAATTTCCTCCCGAAATTTTTCCTCCCGAAATTTCCCACCTCATGAACCAACACACGTATCTATCCCATTACTCAAGCCAAATATCTCGAAGTCATTTCTGATTCTCCTTTTTCTCTCACATCTCACAACCAATCTATGAATAATTCTACTAAATACAAATCCAAAATATATCCAGAATCCAACAACTTTTTACCAGCTCCATGCTATCACCCTAGTTACAAGTCATTATTATGGCTCTCTTGAACTATTGAAACAATTTTCTAACTGATCTCTCTGCTTCTACCCTGATCTGTTCCTAAAAATCTTATTGTTCAAATGGCAGGTAGAATCATCTTTTTAAAACATAAATCTGATCACATCACTGTCTTTATCAAAACTCACTATCTGTTCACATTTTAAATAAAAGCCAAAAACCTTAGTTGGCTTACAAAGTACTATATGATCTAGTCTCTAGTCAACTCTGCAATAGTCCCCTCTGCCTCCTGCCTACTCTGCTCCATCCATACTCCCCTTCAAACATGCCAAGTATATTCATGCCTAGGGGATTCCCTCCATAACACATAAAACAACAAACTGAACTAAATAAAAACAAAAATAAAAAGCCAAAAAACTGCTGGATCACATATCATTCAGATCCTCAGAGAGGTTTTCCCTGACTACCTAATCTAAAATAGCCACCCAGTTACTCATGTTATTTGAATTCCCTACACAGTATTTATCACTGACTCTGTTATTTTTTTGTTTACTTATTCCCTCAGCTTTGTCCCTACCTACACCTCTTCACATGGTCTTAAGCACAAGAATATACTAACCATGATAGCTTAAAGGACTGCATTAAGAGACACATTATTAAATTAATGAATCTGCATTTTACACACTGTAACTTAAAGGATTCCCTTATTTAAGCACCTATGAAGTGATAAAGATTAAACTGAAAACCAGGTCTATCGATACTGGATCCTAACTGATAGACATTTTTCTCTCTTTGCTACTGCTATTTTCCATTTTCTCCTGTTCATCTTTTCCATTCATATCTGGGCATTAAACTTTATGCCATAAATAACCACATCGTTCACTTGCAACATCAAGATAAATGTGAGTGGGCTTGAGGACATTAAATATCTCAAGCATCTAGTAAGGTTTACAAAGATGAGTTGAGTTCTACATGAAAGTAAACTCATACCCCTCACACTACAAGCAAAATTGGCTATAGAAATTTTACTTTTAAATAAAGTTTCAGTTAAGAAAAATATCTTTCCCTTATTACATTCCGCAGTAACTATAAACTATGTTATTAAATTTATAAAAAGGAAAAAATTCTGAAATAACTGGAAACCAGAACTTATAAAAGAATTTTCCTTTTTAAGATATGCTAGTACACCAAGCAGAATTTACCATTAAGCTGACAGTAAAAACAAAACCTTTGATAAGTCAATCTGAACTCATATGCCTTCAAGAAGACTGATACTAGGCTCTCACCTCATATAGCTGGAGGTAGAAGGGAGGGCACACTCACAAGGAGAAACGGGGCATGATAGGACAGACAAGCACACTCAAAAAGAGAATTCAAATAAGAAGACGGCAGAGACAGATCCAGGTCATATGCTCCAGATTTCCTAATACTCTGATCAATAATGCTCGTTAGAATTTAAACTCAAATGACACAATGTAAGCATGAGGTTTTGTACAGAACGATATAAGATGCAGTTTATGAAATCCATTCCCATAAATTATTTCTGATTAACCACAATGACTAAAAGCCTTTCACAGAAAGGCTCCGATTAGTCAAAATCCAGTAAACAAATATTTGAAATAGTATGTTCCATAGTATCATAGTAGAAACTGCAGCAAAACTACCCAAATCCCAATGCCTTCACCAAAAAAACACCCATGTTTTCTACTTACCAGTCCTAAAATGATTCGTAATTGAATCTCTAGTAATTCCTGGAATCCTGCAGGTGGAAAACAGCATTCGGAATTGATTCATATCTAGGGGACTATTCCCAGATTTATTAACAGGCACTTTTTCTCTATTAAAACAAACAAACAAAAAAGTATTTTGATCAACAAGTCATTATAAAACTTATAAACCAAGTAGTCACAACTGTAGTATCCTCGAATAAGTAAATTAAGCTTCTCAACATTTTGCCAGTTCCACCTTTGGGTAAATCTGTTACTAAATTCACATAACTGTCCTTACTTTCTTAGTAGCTGCCAGTAGTTCAAGTTATGCCAAAGACATATACTTCCTCTTTCCAACTGAGTGCCTTCCTTTGGAGGCCAGTAGTGTTCAATATAAGGCGCAGGACCAGCAAAATTGACATTCAGTTGCGCTGATAAACGAACATCCAGATAGGCACAATTCAGCCACCATTCTTCCAGCTAAAAAAAAATTAAGAACATCAACCTAATGCTATTGAGAATACTTGAATGTGTAACTGCAAGAAAAAAAAAAAAAGATGTACTTGTTCTTTCCTCTTTACTCTTTAACACTTAAAAATGTTTTCTTACCCACATCCAATTGTACACTGACAACTCATTTTATTATACGTAAATTTTACCTAAGTTTTGAAAACAAAAAAATTAAGAAATTAAAATACGTTTTCTTGTTTTAAATCATCACAGATATCAAAAAATGCTACTGTAATCATTTCTTTCTTTTGGAACTATAGGATCTTAATTACTATTCAGTTTAACTACACTATCAAAATCAGACAACAAGAAAGCACTGAAAAGGCACCTTTTCAGACAGATCATATTGGAGTCACAAATACCAACCTAAGTACTTAGGTGTGTTTTCTCAGAGCACCTTGGGTACAATAAATATAAAACAAATCCTCACTTAATTATAACAACTATTAAGGCATTTGCATTGCATTATTCTTTTCCCAGCAAAAACTGAAATACTAAATCAGAAATATAAAACCTTTTCAGTACACTTAAAACTAATTAAGATTTTTCACAGACAGAGCTTTATGTGTCCCTCTTTTAAAATATGCAATTGAATTTCATGTGTAAGTAAGCAGATCTCATCAAACTATCTGGAGTAATTTTTTAAGAAACTGACGTTATAAACTATAGTCAATTGTTCCGAAAAAGAAATAAGCAAAAGGATATAGACTTCTTTACCTTTACCCTGATTTAATTAAAATCGCTCAAGTGTCAAGATTGAGATAAAAGGAATCTGGAAGTATAAAATTTTATTATTCCATCATAGGTACCAATGACTAATGAAAAGATCAGCTTCCTTTTTATTTCCAAAACTTAAAGATAGCTACAATCATTATTTCTAAATTAAGGCAATGTTTTTTAATTACAAAAACTTATCCTCTCGTTCATACTACAAAGGTAATTAAGCTGAAGAAGTCAGATTCCTTGTAGAAAATTACTGAGTGCCTCAATAATTATTATACCAACATCTGCCTTTCAATCTATCTGAAACACATAATACTCATAACCATTCTCCACTCCAATTTTGTAATGGCCCTTTCTCTCCCATATGATGTTTAAATATTTGTATGCCACCTATGTGGTATGTCTATTTTTAGTGTCTGGAGTTTTTTCAGGCTGGGATTACCTAAACAAAATGTTTCTCACAATCAGGGTCTACAGAACACCTCCATTAGAACCACATAGGACAGTTCTTTAAGATTTTATTTATTTATTTATTTGACAGAGAGACAGCCAGCGAGAGAGGGAACACAAGCAGGGGGAGTGGGAGAGGAAGAAGCAGGCTCCCAGCGGAGGAGCCTGATGTCGGGCTCGATCCCAGGACTCTGGGATCACGCCCTGAGCCAAAGGCAGACGCTTAACCGCTGTGCCACCCAGGCGCCCCACATAGGACAGTTCTTAAAATAAGAGTTTCTGGGCTCCCATTCAGAATCATTGGTCCCAAGAAACCTGTATTTTGACAAGTTCTCCATATAAGAGAGGAGCTCACATACAACACTCACAAATTCCCTAGAGTTAAACAATTCATTAATTCTTTTGGATGACTATAACAATGACTGAAAGGACATTTACATTAATGATTTTAAAATGAAAACTCTTTACATTTTTATTTTTCATTCTTTCGGCATCATCAATTTTCTAATTCTAAGTACAATGACATAAATACCCAATTTCTTTTTCCTTTTGCCCTTTCAAGTAATTTCTGGTGCAGTTTTCTTCCAATACCATCTTGAAATTTTTCAACAATTTCTTTAGTTTTTTTATATTCTTCTTTATTTGCAAATGGCTTTACTACAAGGAAAAATATGCATTAAAATACTTAGACATCAAGTACCACAAACGCACCTTCATTGTTACACAAATAATGAGAATTATGTAAAACAATTATGTATGCATCATCACAGCAGTCCAATAAATCATAATAGAGTTTACAACATGAAAATGACTGAAAAGCAACAATGCAAAATGCTGTAAAAAAATTAAACAGTGGATACTATGCAATCTGATAACCATTTTCTGAAAAATTATTTTAAAATCATTCTGGATGATGACAGTTAAAATGATAGACAGGACTATCACCTAGCTATTGGTCCAACAGAGAAGTAAATCCTGTTTAGCCATAAGAGAAATTAAAGCTTCTTTCCACTAATGTTCAAGCAGAGCCTTGAACATCATGTATGTAAATTTAAGTATAAAGCCTGCCCAGAGCCAATAATGGTTTCTTTCCCCAAAAAGGGGGAAGGGAATAGGGGGTTCCTAGTTCATGAAAGTGAAAACAAACTGTTCTGAAAATTAAGTGACAGACCAAAGTCAATTAGTAATCAAAGGACATTAATATCTTCTGTTTTATTTTGTCTTTTCAAAGTACTGTCTTAAAGTCAACTTAAATAGGTGTATTTAAAGTACAAGTGAAATGAATAATCAAAAAAGAGCGAATAATCAGTAAATTTTTTAAAAAAGAAATTGGAATTCCCAGATAAAAGTAAATGAAGAAAAGGAAGAGAAAAAAAGGAAGAAATTTTAAAAATATCAGAGGACTTTCAGTTAAAGTGAACTAAATGCATACATTTATCACTAATCCTTCTAGAAGCTCACTAAAATGACAGTAATTAAAAAGGCATAAATCTGTAAGGACAAAGAATGAGAAAGGACAGGGCAGCAAACCAGTTAAGCTAACATTTCACACACTAGAAAACAGATGAGAAAATGGTAACTGAATTTGTAGAATGGAGAAAGTTAATATCTAAAGCCTGGAGAGCAGAAGGTAGGAAGAGACAAGGTAGGATTAAGTGCAAACCAGGAAGCAAGTCAATGCCTGCAGTAGAATCCCAGAAAGGTTAAAAAATTCAAGGCAAATGGACTTCCAAAGGAGAAAGAGAAACTGAAAACAGGTTGCTTTTAACTATTCAGAACCGCAGACAACCACCCCATCCACACTCAGGCCTGTAGATCTTTCTCCATTCTAAAAAGCCAGGCAACTTCCTACCAACACCAGTAGAAATCTAGAAGTCTACTCTTAGGAGAAATTGAACCAGACAAGCAGTATAAATAGATTCTAACACATATCGAAAAAAAAGATTATAATCAAAGTGAACACCCAGAACAATAAGCCCTCCAGCCTCCTTCCCCTAGTTAGTTCCCGAAACACTAGACAAACAGGTTCATGCCTTCTAAAAAAGAGGATTCTTCTCTGGGGAAACAGATCAGTCCAAGAGAAGTCTTACTGATATCTGGGCATGTGCCAGTGGAACTGCTAGATCTCTGCAACAAGGCTCACTAGAAGATCCACTGGTCACCAAGCCCCTACCTGTGCACACAGAGCTCTCAGTCAGCTTTTTAGGGCCTAACTCATAAAAAATCAATGATTAATGATTGTCAGATATTTGACAAAAGCCTCTCACATGAGAATCAAAGAGCAGAATAAGCAGAAACAGTATTGGTGACACCAAACAGTAAACAGACCAGAAAGGGAAAGGCACTAATAATGAGGGAAATAATTTTTTAATTACAAGCTTATTCCAGAACACCCCAGACCCAATTAATAGAAGTTCCAGAAAGAGAGGGCAAAGAAAGGAGGAGAAAGCTATCCAAGAAAAAGTATTTTGAAAATTTCCTAGAACTGAATTGCATGAATTTTTAAACTTAAAAGAATCTACTGTATATTCAGAGAAATAAATGAAAAAATCTATACACTAAGGGACATCAAGAAATTCAGGATGGTAGGGATAAAGAAAAAGGATTACAAACACATCCAGAGTATAAAACACAAGTCACATATAAAGGAGCAAACAGAATGGCTTCTCAAGAGGAACTTCTCTGGAGGAACAAATAGTACCTTCAAAACTCTTAAGAAAAATCATTTCCAACCCAGAATATTTTACCCTCAGCCAAACAATCAAGTACGAGGGCAGAATAAATTTTTAGGTCTTACATTCTTTCCTTCCCAGAAACTCTTTCTCTCAAGTAGCTACTGAAGATGTATTTCACAAAAATAAGTGAAAAGAGGAAGAAAAAGAAAGACAGGAACCAGGGAATCCAACACAGGAGAGAGAGGGAAAAAGAACTGCCAGAGATGGGGGAAAGAAAGCTCCAAGGTAACAGCTGTCCAGCCAACTCGAGAAAACACTAATTGGACCAAGAGGGCAGAGGGCGCCAGGAGGGATGTCTCCCAAGAAATAAAACTGAGAGAATAGCTTATGTATATAAAATATGTATAGGTACATATATATATATATATGTGGGCATTATATATTATAGTCAGGGATTATATAAGGTAGTCAGGGATTTTCAGTGTATTGAAGTATTTGGGAGTAAATTACTTAAGGATACAAAGCAAAGTAAGCAAACGAAAAATGAGCAAAACAAAATAAACAATGCCATAAAAAGGCAACCAAAGTACACTAAATGGCTCTCTTGTGAGTAACTGCATAACAATAAACCCTAAATGGTCAGGTAAATTAACTTAGGTACATACTGATTTAAATCAGGTGAAACCTGGCATTAAATCGGGTGAATACTAATTTAATCCCAAATGGTGATTTTATACAACTATATTGAAAGAATGAAAAGGAAAATGTGGATATGTTGGATTGCCTATTTGTTGGGTGTGAAGATGGGGAAGGTTAAAGGTGTGAAAGAGCTAAATCCACATCTTTTTAGGAACAAATTTATAATATCCACAACTGAAAAAAACCTAACAAATACTAGTATAAAAGTGTTACTTTAAATCCAGAGATAAACAATACAAAAAATAAGATAAGATATTTGAAATGTTTGCCTGAGGGACTAGGATTGGGGTGGGGAGTGGAGAATGAGGCAGAGGCCTACTACTTTTTATTATAAACCTAATAGTAGTATCTGGCTTTTTAAACTATGGAAAAATTAACTTGAGAAATAAAGAAATAAATAGAGAAGTTCTGGACATTTTTAAATGCCTTTGGGGTTGTTTTGGTTCTTTTGAGAGAGTAGAGCATGGGCAGGGGGTGGGGGGGAAGAGAGTGGGAGAGGGACAGAGAGAGAACCTTTTTTTTTTTTAAAGACTTTCTTTCTTTCTTTCTTTCTTTCTTTCTTTCTTTCTTTCTTTCTTTCTTTCTTTCTTTCTTTTTTTTAAGATCTTCTTTATTTATTTGACAGAGAGCGAAAGACAGCCAGAGAGAGGGAACACAAGCAGGGGGAGTCGGAGAGGAAGAAGCAGGCTCACAGTGGAGGAGCCTGATACGGGGCTCAGGGCTTGATCCCATAACGCCGAGATCACGCCCTGAGCCGAAGGCAGATGCTTAACAACTGAGCCACCCAGGTGCCCCTGAGAGAGAATCTTAAGCAAACTCCATGTCCAGCCAAAGTCCAACACAGGGCTCGATCTCAAGTGAGCCAAAATCAAGAGTTGGACACTCAACCGACTGAGCCACCCAGGCACTCCAAGTTCTAGACATTTTAAGGATACTTTAATTATCATGAGCCTAAAGGAAAAAGCAATTAGACCCTCATCAACTTTTAATAATTTCAGTTTTCTATGTTACAAATAATATTAATATATACTAGAAGATTACAAACATACCTGACTCAAGGTATTTTTTTAATGATTCTTCAAGGGAAGGAACAGGCAGAGATGGAAGAGAATCCTGGTACTGAAATGTTCGTTCTTCAGTTGATTTAGCCAACTGATTTTCCATGATGCAATCACAACAGGAAAACTAAAGAAAAAAGCCCTCACAGTTTTAATATCATAAATACTTACATATGCTAGTTCCAATTCACTAAACCATTATTTAGGGACCACGGTATATCCAGAATTTGGTCCTAATCCTTAAGGAATTCATAAACATGTCAGAGAAAATCAATTAAAAAAAAAAAAGCATAGACACCAAGTGCTGGAACTCAACATCGATGGAACTAGCGTAATTTTGATTTACTGATCACCTACTATTTGCCAAGTAGTACAATAGGTGTGACAGAAGATATTCATCTAATCTTCATATAATCTTTGCCTTTTGGAATTCACCTCCATTTTATATATGAAGAAACCAAAACCTAAGAGATTTAGCAACTTTCCTAAGGTCAAACCCCCATCTCTTTCACCAAAATCTTCACCCTACATTAAAGGTAACTGAAATTGGGTGAGGGAACTCCCGGTAGATCTAAATGGGTAGGTAGAATTCAGATGTGCTGAAAAGTACCATGGGTGGAAAGAGAGAACTCTTAAAAGTATGAAGAGGAGTATAAGACTCATCCAGCTGTAGAATATCAGAGTACATAAATCTATGACAAGCTGCTGTAGCCTACTTATGCAGATGGTTTGAGGCCTACACAGAACAGTTTCAAGTATCCCAAAGCAATCTTAAACATTTACCACAAATTTATTAATTTTCCTCAAAAACATCAAACTAACCCAAAGCGAGAATGACGTATACAAATGTTAAATGAGATTTCTCAGAGCCTTTAAAAATTAAGTTATATATTATAATAGCAATTGAAAAATCAAGGAATAATAGGAATTACCAGCCTTTCAAATACCACTTTTTAAATTAAAACTAATAGCAAAGCCAAACAAAATTTTCCACTTATAGAAGGTTACGGAATAAAATATTACCAAAAGCAAGGGTGTCACAGAGATTGTTATCAGTCAATATAAATTTTCCCCTTTTTTCTTAACAGAATCCTGAGTTTCAACTGGGTATAAAGCCACACAGCTTTATCTTTCCTACCCTGCCTTGGAGCTCAGTATGACCTTGTAATGTGTCTCCTCCAGGTCATATCCCCTGTAAAGGACTAACTACACATATTCTCCCTGTGCTTTCTCTCCTCACTGCCTAACAGGTAGGACCAACTGAAGCAGCACCTTGGAACTGTTTATGGAAGCCATGAATTGAGGTTGTCAGAATCTTCCTACTAGCCCTAGCCTCCTCCCACTAGATGTATGAAAAACCATTTTTATTCATGTCATTGTATTTTGTGCTTTCTTTGTTAGGGTAAAAGAGTTTAACCTATACCACTAAAAGACATAATCCAAAAATAAAGTAAAACAAGATCTCCCAATTCCTCAGTTTCTTCCTATATAATGACTTTGGCTGCACTTTATTTTGACCCTCCATAAATATTAGCTTTAGACCTAATGGAAATGTAGATACCAGCTCCACCACTCTCTAGCCATGGGCCTCTTGGGCAATGAACTTTAACTGAATTTCCTCATCCGTAAAGGATAATCATAATCAGAAGAGGTGTTATTAGGATTATTTTTTAATGCCTACAAAAACATATTATAAAAATAAAGTAATCTAGTTGAGACAACCCTATCATGCTAGGCAAAATTTCTAGGAATGGCTCCCATGATTCAACCCCTATACTCCCCAGAACCTGTGAACATAAGGAGATGATCACTTCCACGATTGTGATCATGTTGTCTTCTACAGCACAGTTAACCTTAAATAGATTATCCAGGTGGGTCTAATCACTGGAGCCTTCAAGAGCAGAATGCTTTCTCCAGCAGCTGGTTGTAGATGAGCCAGAGAGATTAAAAGCATTAAAAGGACTGAAGGTACTATCTGGCTATGAAGATACAGGTGGTCTTGCAGAACTAAGAAAGCCCCCAGCTGGAACCCAGCGAGGAAATGGGGGGCCTTGTTCCTACAACTGCATGAAAATGGATTCTGCCAACAACTTCAATTAGCCTAGAGGTGGATTCTTTCCCAGAGTCTCCAGAAAAGAGCCCAGAACTGTACAAACATTTAGTTCAGCTTTATGAGATGCTAAGCAGAGTATCCAACTAAACCTACCTGGACCTCCAATCTATAGAAGTTGTGAGATAACCAATTTGTGATTTTTTTTTGAACTGTTAAGTTTGTGATAAATTGTCATCAATAAGAATCTAATACACATATATAGAAAAGATACCCTATTTGTTGTATACCTCCCTGCTACTTAGTAGACTCTAGAAAACTGATACCAAGACTACCAATCCCATACTTACTAGTCTTAACTCACCAAAAGGTACACACTGAAAATATGAATTACCAGACTCGTTCAGGAAGGGTTATTCTGAATTCTCTACCACGAAGATACAATAATTCCAAAAGAACCTACATATGCATTAAGAAAATGATGCCACTGGAATTAATTACAGCAGGCTTCCTCGGGGCAATAAAATGTAAACCATGTAAATAAAATGGAAAATAGAATCAGGAAGATAAGTAAAAAACAAAAACAAAAACATAGTGTCACATACCGGTACACCAAGATGAACTGCTTAGGACAGCCAGGAATCTGCTGCGACAATTCTGTTTCGAGAAAACGGGGGTTTGATCTAGGCTGGTGACAGTAGGAAAGAAAAAACAAGCGTGACAACTGCAGGGGGGAAATTTTTAACAAAAACTGGTGAAAGAAAGTGGAAGACAAAAAGTCTAGAGACTGGAAACCCCAAGACTTAAACTGTTGGGAATCACAGCAAACACGCAAAAAGTTCATCTGCTAAACTGCTGGCTAACAATTACTACAGGATTAACCTGATTTCCGACAACCACGCTCTCATTACACAAAATGTCTCCCGGTGCCCTCTCAGGGCTCCAAGGAGTTCAAAGGTCGGCTGGAGAAAACGGGGAGCAGTGTGCGACGAGAGCGCAGCCTCCTCCCACCACTCCAAGAGCAGCTCTGCACACTCAAGAGGCCAGGTAAGAGAAATCTAAATTAGCAGCACTATGGACCAGCCCAGAGGCTCAACCTCAGGGGAACGTCTCCGACCCCCGCAGGCAAGATGCCTGCCGTCACGAACTCCCGCCGAATCCCGGCGCTTCCGCCGTTCTACTCTATTTAATTCTATTCTAAGCAACTTAACCCCCCCCCCCCCACGATCCCCAAGGGCTCGGGGAGGGAGAGAGCGCTGCCTCGTTGGTCCCGCCGGTCCCCACCGCTTGCGCTCCGTCTACTCCGCGGCAACCCACAGCCGCCACGGACCTGCTCCTCCGCCGCAGCTGAGGGCGGCGAATTGAACGGAAAGCAGCGAGGGTCCCAGCCCGCGGTCACCGGGGAAGGAAGACTGGCTGGAAAACCGCGAGGGTGCCACCACGTACTTGAAGCCGGGGACGAGCCGGGCCTACGCTCTGGTAGAACCCAGCCCCGCCTCCCGTGGGCGTCCTCCGCAGCCTGAGAAAGCCTTCCCGGACGCGGAAGGACCGGCCCAAGCCCTGCGGCATAGCAGTTAACCAACCACTTGCTGCAGGTGGAGCACAACTCCGGATCAGGAGTACCGCGGACGCTTGGGTCCCAGAGTGCTCCACCCACGCAGGTACACCTAATCCTCTGAGACCGATTCAGGAACTGGTGGCTTAGATTCGTTTTCACCCACTTTGTGCAAGACTCGGCGCCCTGTTTCCCTTTTCTAGCCCCAGCTCTGGGTTACCAGCTGCTCCTCTCCCTTTCCAGTGAGACTCTTTCTGCAACCCCCAAGCAAGAATTTATACCACTGTCTCTGAAAGGAATGGTGTTCACCCTGTGTCCTGCTGGCAAGAGAGCAGTGACCGCAAAGATCTCTGCTTATTCTCTTTCCCTTTATCCGACCAAGACTGAAGTTGGCGCCGCGTAGATAATGCCGGAGCACTCTGCAGCATCCCTGGCTTCCCTACCCTTCTGCAGTTCGTCCTGATCCCAAAGCCCGTGAAGCCCCGAGGGATGCTCACACTACAAGCTTGGGGCTGATCTGATATCTTTTCCTATTGCGCCAAAAAATGGGAGTTTTTAACCAAAGTGGAGCTAGACAAGTTCAAGGGGATCGTAATGTAATTCACGTAGTTTCACAGGCTAGTCTATTTTACATCTACCTTTTGAACAAAATATATTGGTTCAGTTTTCATTTAAAAGACATTGTTTCCTTTTTGTGGAAGAAAAGATCAAGAGTTTGCACTGGCTCTGAACCAGATATCAATTATAAAGAACCGGATTTAAGATAAACATGTCATTACAGGTCCCAGTCATTTATCTGTCTTTCCTAACCTGCTTACTAGTTAAATCTTACCTGAACTGAATTGAAGCCGTATATAACCGGATATTCACTTGGTGTTTATAGTCATAAGTTTTCTATGGAACTATTAACTTATTTCATTACTGTGCGACTCCAACCCTTGCTGGAGGTGTTGCATCCTATGTGACCACACACCTTTCTAATCAAAGTTCTGAATTCTGAGATATACCAGGCCAAAAAGGCTTCAGGTACAGAATTGTAAATTACTTGTAGTAGTTATTTCTGAAGTTGTGAAAGAAAACATTTCTCAAAGTATGTAAATGTTTTGCTCTGGGTAACGTTAAAATTGGCTTACAAGGTAGTATTCTTAAACAGAGTTATTTTTAAAAACTGCTCAAAAGCCTTCATTGTACTTTTTTCTTCTTCCTAGTGAGTTTTGGCACCTCTTAAAAAGTTTGTGCATGTTTAATGACTGTTGGTGGCACAGGATTTAGGGTCTCTTACCTTCACTGTCTTTCTCCTACTCTTGGTATTGATTTTAAGGGAAGCAAAGTATTTCTGTAAAGATTCCTGAATTTTTGGAAGGGGAAAAAATGTGGACTGAGTGAAAATGACAGGAACAGAGACTTGAGTGTGTAGGGCAAAAAATGTTATCTTTTAAAATATGTTATACTGGTAAGTGTGTGTACCCTTAAGCCTAGAAAGCATATAAGTGATTTTTCTTCGAAATGTGTAATAAATATTTTAATGGTAGATTCCAAATTATGTTCTGTTCAGGTTAAATTTGAACTACTTTGCATTTCCTAGAATGATGTGGGCAATATTGGCTAATAAGGAAGATGTTTCAGGCACATGAAGTACATTGATAACAAGAAGTTGTCCAAAGATTAAAAACTGATTGTGAATCAAAATATTTTTCTGGAGAAAAACCTGTGAGTACTATAAGTGGTGATAACAAGTTTTTTTAAGTTGCCATAAAGAGCTTTCATTTTTAGTCCTACATAGCTCTTTCTCACTATACTACAAATAGAAAAAGCCCTTATGGACAAGTCTAGATGAGTTCCATAATAAAAAATACAAAACTACTAGAGGTTTGCATTTCCGTTTGCACATCTAGCTTACCACTAAGACTTGTAACTCTAACGAGATAGGGAAACTGAAGGGACTCCATTTTAGAAAACCTTCTTCTCTGCTATTTTTCTGCTAGGCCCCATTTACTCATGTTCTATATTTCATTTGCATCTGAGTAAACCAAAGAAGCTATGTTCCCACCCCAGGGGGAAGCAAGAAAGTTGATCACGGGGCGCCTGGGTGGCACAGCGGTTAAGCGTCTGCCTTCGGCTCAGGGCGTGATCCCAGCGTTATGGGATCGAGCCCCATATCAGGCTCCTCCGCTATGAGCCTGCTTCTTCCTCTCCCACTCTCCCTGCTTGTGTTCCCCCTCTCGCTGGCTGTCTCTATCTCTGTTGAATAAATAAATAAAATCTTTAAAAGAAAAAAAAAAGAAAGTTGATCACTCTCTGAGTTTTGTCCTAGGCCCCTATACACATGATAACATCTTGAGAACAAACCATGGTGGACACTGTTCCAGTAGCCCCTTCAGTGATTTATGGAATTACACCTGTTGTTCACTGGACACTTGCCTTTGATGGGACCCTAACCTGGATTCCTTTTTTTTTTTTTTTTGGTAGTTTTCTGGCTTTATTAACACAAATATGACGTGCACATAAGCTTTCTATTCCTTTTCTTCGCTGCATAGCCTGGTGTTGGGATTGGTGGCTCTGGCGGCCAGCTGGGCTGCTCTTTCCACAATGGCTTTGTGGTTCTTGGAGGAGACATTCTAAGCAATCTCTGCACACTAAGATTTGTTGCACATCAGTAGCACTTCAAGCAGCTTGACATTGTGGACTAGAAACTTCCGGAAGGCACTGGGCAACGTGTACTTTGTTTTCTTGTTGCTCCCATAACCCTTGTGGAGTATCAAGATCAGGCCTTTGAATCTTCTACGCACTCTATTGTCACTGCCTCTGGGTTTCCGCCAGTTGTGCTTAATTTTGATATACCGGTTTGACTGGTGCCAGATGAACTTCTTGGTCTTCTTTTTAACAATCTTGGGCTTCACCAGAGGTCTGAGGGCAGCCATGATGCCCAGTAACAGAGGGCTGCCACCTCCTCAGACAGCACTGAGGAAGAGAGCCTAACCTGGATTCCCAAAGGAACCCATACCCTGGACCCCTTTCCAGTATAAAACCCTAATCTCAAGCAATGGAGAAATTCACTTCTCCTATTCTGAGCCTCCCAGACACTCCATCTGCTGTATCCCATCACTTCTGCTATTCATTAAGCTCTGCTCTCACTGGCTTGTGTTTGATTTCTATCCTGCACGAAGCCAAGGACCCTCTTGGCTTTTCCTGTGGGACCCCATTTGGGTCCTCAGACACGGCTTGCCTATGTCACTAAGAAGTAATGAAGTAATGTATAAATAGCTCTAATCTATGGGATAGATCTTTACTTTCACCCCAATGCATAAAATGAACATATTGAAGAAATAATTATGTGATCTTTTCTTATTTTGAATGGGGAGGACAATAAAAAGGTGGTTATTTGGGGAAGCAGCCAACAGCAAACTAAAGCATGCTGGATGCAATGAGACCAATCAGAGACTAAAAATTAACTCCACTACCAACAACAGATGAGCACACAAGGGGGCTCTTTTTAGCACTGATCATTGTTTTGGGATTGCCTTTGATGATATTTACTGTATATAAAAATTTACCACCAAAATCCTAGGGAAGAATTAACATAACTATGGTGTTCTTATATCGGATATAAAGCTTCTTATTACTAAACAGAACATTTTTTAAAAAATGTAACAGCCTTTTCAAGATATAATTTACATACCATAGGTTGCCCGTTTCAAGTATATAAATCAATGGCTTTTACTGTATTTACAGGGTTATGCAGTCACCATAATCGAATTTTAGAACATTTTTATCACCCCCAAAAGAGCACATTATACCCATTAGCATTCATTCGTCACCAACTCCTCATGCCTACCTCCCCAGCCTTATGCAACCATTAATCTACTTTCTGTCTCTATAGATTTGCCTATTCCGGACACTTCATATGAATAGGATCATACCATAGGTCTTTTGTGACTGGCTTCTTTCACTTAGCATCATGTTTTCAAAATTTATCCATGTTGTAGCAAATATCTGTACTTCATTTCTTTTTATGACTGAATGATATCACATTGTATGGATATGCCACATTTTATCAATTCGTCGGTTGATAGGCATTTGGATTGTTTCTGTCTCTTGGTTATTAAAATAATGCTGCTATAAACGTTCATTTACAAGTTTTTGTGTGAGCATATGCTTGTATACTTAGGAGCGGAATTGTTGGGTCATATGCTTACTCCGTGTTCAACATTTTTAGAAATTGCCACGCTGCTTTCCACCACAGTGACTGCAACATTTTACATTCCCACCAACAATGAATAAAGGTTCCAATTTCTCTACACCATAAAAACAGTAACAATATAATAGTAACACTTGTTATTGTATGTCCTTTTGATTATAGCCATCCTAGTAGATGTGAAGTGTTAGCTCATTGTGGTTTTAATTTGCGTTTCTAGGAAGACTAATGATGTTGAGCATCTTTTCCTGTGCTTATTGACCAGTTGTGTATCTTTGGAGAAATATCTACTTATTTTTTGCCCATTTTTTTAAACTGGGTTATTTGTCTTTTTGTTGTTGAATTTTAAGAGTTCTTTATATATTCTGGATACAAATCATATCAGATAAATGATTTGCAAATCTTTTTGTTCCCTCCTGTGAATTGTCTTTTCACTTTCTTGATAGTGTCCTTTGAAGTACAAATGTTTTTAATTTTAATGATGTCCTAATCAGTCTTCTCTTTTATCACTTGTAATTTTGATAGTGTAGCTAAGAAGTCATTACCTAAGCTAAGATCATGAAGAGATGCTCTGATGTTTTCTTCCAAGAGTTTTATCATTTTGGGTCTTATACCTACGCCTATGATCCATTGTAAGTTACTTTTTATGTGTGGTGTGAGGAAGAGGTCCAAATTCACTCTTTTACATGTGGAATTCCAGTTGTCCCAGAAGCATTTGCTGAAAACATTCTTCTTTCCTCGTTAAACTCACTTGACTCCTTTGTCAGAAGTCAGTGGAGTATAAATGTTAGGGCTTATTTCTGCACTCTCAGCTCTCTTTGGTTCATCTGTATGTCTGTTCTATGCCAGTACCACACTGTCTTGATTATTATAGTTGAATTTTAAAGTATGGAAGTCTGAGTTCTCCGACTTTGTGGGTCTTCTTTCAAGATTGATTTGGGTATTTTGGATTTCCTGTGTTTCCAAGGACATAACATTTTGCAAGATAACTGGGGACACTGGAATATACACCAAATTTGATTATATATATTCACTTTTCACCTAGATTATGCTTCTGAGAAACCAGTCTAATCTAGTTAATGAACTGGAAATACCAGTATTCTTGATTCTTTCCAGTATCATTTACAAGAAAAAGTTATGAAGAAAAAGTTATTTACAAATGTGAAGTTCAATGTTAGTATTTATTAATAACACTAGGTTTATAATCTATATATGGCATAATATTCATGTTAATGTGTATCTAGGGGATCTTTCCCTAAATCAAAGAATAGGGGAAACAAGAGAAATAAGATAATAGAAATAATGTACATATATCCTCAAAAGGAAACCAGTCTTATTCCATTTAGTTTTTAAATAACTATAGCTTATCAAAAAAGTGCTATGGTCAGCCCTCCAGAGAAACATCGTGAGGGCTAATCAGCAGGCCATAGGCTACAAGGCAAATAGTATTATCACGAATCTAACTTTGAAGGTCATTTGAAAAAACAGTTACCATGAAATTGTGTGTGATCTACCTGATTATATTTCATCATGTTTACTGACATTTGAACCTCAACTTGTTTTAGTTTTAGGAATATTTTTCCATTATTGTGTTTTTATAATGAACAATATGATATGTTCTACTAACATATAAAAATTGTCTACCAATCAACATTAAGTGCTTAGAGGAAAATGTCAGATTTTGAGAGTGACTCTTATTACCTTATTACCTGAATATTTTGTCTTTTTAAATTTGCATTCCATATTAGTTTATAACTCATATTTTGATACATACCTTAAAATGTATGTACTTTGTCTATTAAAATACGTGTCTATTAAAATAAAAAAATGTACTTTGTCTATTAAAATACGTGTATATTTTCTTTGAAGTATATTGAAGGCATTGCGTTATTTAAAATAATTCTGGGGATGCCTGGGTGGCTCAGTCGGTTAAGTGGCTGCCTTTGGCTCAGGTCATGATCCCAGGGTTCTGATATAGAGCCCTGCATCAGGCTCCCTGCTCAGCAGGGAGCTGCTTCTCCCTCTTCCTCTGCCTACCACTCTGCCTACTTATGCTCTCTCTCACTCTGTGTGTGTCAAATAAATAAATAATTGAAAAAAATAATTCTGGGTACTTAACCATCGTTCTGCATGGTTTTTTTTTTTTTTTCTATCCTTCAGTTATTAGAAAGGATACCATACACCAAACAGAGGGAACTTCATGATGGGTTTGTACAGAAGGGAAGCTGTCATGTTATTCTGTATTTTTTCATCACAGTACCTTCACCAATTTGCAACTCCTCTGAGCTCCCGTTTTTTTGTTTTGTTTGGTTTGCTTGCTTGCTTTTTGTCTATCATGCTTATGACTAAATGCTAACACTTAAAATTACCAAGAACTTTTTGGAAGTTTTATAATAAGGATTTTTATATCAGCCATGAGATGAGGTGAAGTCACCTGTTATGTCACACTTCCTTGTAATTATAGAACTTAAAAAAATGGGAAGCGCAAATAATTGGAATTTATGTTTAGTACATACCAAGATCATTGGTATTTATAAAGATCTGAAATGTTGCATAATCTCAAGTACCCTCTGAATTGCCAAAGAGATATGAAATTATATTCTACATACTCAAGATCAAGTATCAGGTGTTGTACTTTTATTCTTGGCAATCCTTATATTACAAAGCAGAGGCAAACAAAGCGTGGTGGGATGTTTGTACTACCTTCTTTAATATCAAGAAGCTGAAGGAAGATTTCCATTTCTGCTCCAAATATCAAACTTACCTTTCCCCCATAATAACATCCTTCTGCCACTGTGTCAAGTTTATCTAAACATATGAACATATAAGCGACTGGAGATATACATGGTATATGAATAAGATCTCTATAGTAGTGAAATTAATTAAATACAAATCCCTTTCCTTATTCTCTTTCCAGTTACCGGTTACTTTTCAAACACAAACTCAGAAGGTTTCTATGCTTCTTTAATGAAGTAATTTCATTTTTTGTTAGAGCCAAGTGGAACCATGTGTTCCTTGTTGAAACTTCTAATGACTACTGGTTTCTCCTGTACTGACAGTCCCTGTCTAGCTTTACTTGAGTTCTATACATTCAGTATCTTTAAAATGTCCCATCTCTTGGGGCGCCTGAGTGGCTCAGTTGTTTAAGTGTCTGCCTTAGGCTCAGGTGATGATCTCAGGATCCTGGGATAGAGCCAAGCCCCAAATCACATCCATATTGGGCTCCCTGCACAGCAGCCTGCTTCTCTGAAGGCTTCCTTCTCTCCCTCTCCCCCTCTCTCTCTCTCCCTCTCTCTCAAATAAATTAATAAAATTTTAAAAAATAATAAAATGTCCCATCTCGGCTTTCCTTTAAGCTTTCTCTTTCTCGGAATTCACAGGACTTCCAGAACAATCTTTGTCTTTTTCATTTTTATTTCATTTTATTTTTATTTCATTTATACCTCTGGGGCACATCACCTCATGTGAGCCTAAAGCTCACAGGACACATGTGATATGTAGCCAGGCTCCCTGACTTGGTTCAAAAGCACCATGTTGACGTTGAGTGGTCTTGAAATATTCAGAAGCTTTGTTCAGTAAATATTTGGGCGTACAAATTTGGAGCTCAAGAGAAAGTGTTTATGAGGCTTCAACGAAAATACAACTATCCTATGAAATTTCAGGGAAGAAAGAAAGAGTAATGAGCTTTTTTTTTTTTTAAAGATTTTATTTATTTATTTGAGAGAGAGAGACAGCCAGCGAGAGAGGGAACACAAGCAGGGGGAGTGGGAGAGGAAGAAGCAGGCTCATAGCGGAGGAGCCTGATGTGGGGCTCGATCCCACAACGCCGGGATCACGCCCTGAGCCGAAGGCAGACGCTTAACCGCTGTGCCACCCAGGCGCCCCGTAATGAGCTTTTTTTAAGAGAGAACTTCAGAAGCTACACCTCTCCCTGTATCTCCTTATTCTGTATCTTGGGCTCTTCTCTGTGGTAACTCTTACTGTCCATTGAAGTGCCGAATTCCCCAACCCAAACTGAGGAAATTCCTTTTTTAGTTCAACGAAGACAAACTTAAATTTTCAGAAAGAGTATAAACAGGAATTTTCAGACAAAGACTGTAGAAATGGCAGTACAGAACCCAAACTTACCCTAACAACTAAAATACAGCCATAAAGTAGCTTAGCTGGTACTACTTGGTAGCTGTCTCAGCATATTCTAAAGCAATAATTTTCAAGATGGGGTGATTTTGCCCACCAAAATATTTTTTGGAAATACTTCTGCTGATCACAACTAGAAGTGGAGGTGTTATTGACATTTAGTGGGGAGAGACCAGAGGGGCTGCTAACCACCCTACAAAAGTAATTATCTGACCCAATATGTCAGTAGTGCTGAGATTAAGAAACCCCGGTCTCAGTAAATATGTGAAAAGAAGGAGGTTCAACCACCTTCAAAGTGGGTTAGGATGGTATTTGTACATCCCGAGAGCTCTGCCAAAGGCCAGGATCGATTTCAAAATCTTTTCTAATGCAGTGTAACCAGTATCTTTTCAGCCTGACAACCAAATTCTTGTTTCCTGTCAGTGGAAATTCCAAATCTGATACTTTTTTTGTAGAGGAAAAATAAAACCATATACATAACCGATGATTAAAACTTCATGAATTTAGGGAGCTGGCTTTCTCTACCTCCCCAGTTCTCTTTGATTACTTAGGTGCCCTAAGAAAAAAAAGTGACAGACTTCCGTCAGTAGTTTTATAAAGCAGTAATGTAAAAGTTCCCTTAAAGAGGTCAAACAAGTCTTTATTTAGCATCTAAAGAGTGGGTAACATTCTGCAGGGAACTACCGATGAATTTTTTAAAGCATCACCTTCACTAGTTTTATGTCAGTGTTTTGCCCTCAGCTTTACTGGAGGCCCTCTCAAAGAGCAACCACGTGAAATTTGAAATATGCTATAAACGTGTTAAGAATGTAGTTTGTTACATCACTTGCAATATCTCCCATTATGTCCCACATTAAAACTTTCTTTTAGGTTTGAGTTCAGGGAAAGTTTTGGTATGGTTCCTCCTTTCTGATAATGAAATTTAAATAACGTACTGGATTCCCTCTAAGCTATAGCAAGAAGGAGACTCACAAAATGTTGATCACATAGTGTCCTTTGTCCTACATAAATATTTTTAAAACTTTTTTATTGAAAGCATTTTCAAGTCCTTTGTAATAAGAGAGAGGAGTGGGAAAGGATAAACTAAGAGGGAGGAAAAAAAAATAAGTGTACGTAGTTAAAGAATTCAGAAACAAAGGTCCGTGCAAAAATAACTGGAGACTGTGATGTGTCTTTTAAAAATTGAGTGCTAGGGGTTGTTGTACAGGTCATAAATACTAGTACCAAAGCACTTCAAAACATGGGTGAGATTATCACAAGCTCTAACTCAGAGAAAATTTGGAATAGATGGACCACAAAGGAAATGTATCCATCGGTAAGGAGGAAAGAAGACGGGCTTTCATTCCGAAAGTGACAATAGTAGAGTGTTTGGCCGGTGTGTAATGGATGATGAGGCAGCCAGGGAGATGGAAGATTGACACGAGGTATGCATAGAGAGAGAGAGAGATGGATAGATGGTGCTAATTGATGAAGAGCCTTGAATGCTACAGAGGAAAGAAATGCAAAATTTGAAAGCTGGAACGACAACCTTCTGTTTTAAAAATGAGAGCCAGAGACCCCAACGGGCTGATTTCCCCCTCCACTGCCACTGGTCTAGAATGTGGATCCCCTTACTCTCTTTCTGCAATATCCCATTGCCTTTCAAGATCTCTCTTGGCAGTAGAAAACCACTGTAGGCTTATATGCTAGAAAGTGTTTTAGAAAGTGTAGCAAAGTGACTGATAAGCTGTGAAGAGGGAGAACCAAAAAAGAGGCTTTCATTTTCAAGAAGGAATTCATTACTGAAGGAAAAGGGGGGGGGGAGGGAGACTGTTGCTTAGGAAGCACTCCCAGTGCCCACTACGTTACTGTTATAGTTCCTGCACTGCAAGAGACAAGAATATAAAAGTTGGTATTTATCAGGATAGGGATCTTTCTAGGAAGTGTTATGAATGTTCCACTTAGGTTATGGTCTGTGTCCTTTGGGCTGTCCCACCTGACTTGAAAGACAACTGGCTTCCATTCCTTGGTTACTTCATATTCAGAAGTTAAGCAAATTAGATAATACAGATTTGTGCAAAGATAAACTACGAGTTTTCTTATACATTTTCAATAGTTTTCAATACATTTCATAGAGGATTCCCTTAAGTAGCAGTCTTTGCACTATAGGGAATATGCAATTCCATATCATCACTACTTACCAGGAAAATGAAAGGCACTGAAAGATGCCTTTTGCCACATCTTGGAGAGTGAGTTTTATGAATGAGTTTGAATACTATAAATTTAATGCTTATGTTTGTTACTTGATGCAAAACATTTTTGAGGAAACATTCCATTTAATCAGGTACTGAAAGAAGAAAGTAAGGGCTCTTCCTTAGTAATAGCTTTTCTCCAGAGAAAAGTGTCAACCACACTTCAATGAAAAAAAAAGAAGAGGAAAAAAATGACCTGCATTTATATCAGTAAAAATAAAATAGTTTTGGAGCACTAAGATTAAAGATACTTCAGTATATTTTTAAAAGCTTAAAGATACTCTATCATATTAGTGTTTACACAGTAGTGTATCAACTTTTACTCAACATTGTCTTCTTGCTTTATTGAGGCAAATATATTTCATACATAGTACCAAAAATGCCTGAGGTCCTTCCTGTGTCTCTTCCTGGTTCTGAGACTTATCTTGGTGGACAAAACTATTTAGATTTTAGGGCCATTATTTTTCCAGAAAGATTTTGCTGATGAGAATATAATATTCTTTTTTTCAAGACTTTATTTATTTATTTGAGAGAGAGAAAACAAGAGAGAGCAAGTGGGGGGAGGAACAGAGGGAGAGGGACAAGCAGACTCCCCGCTGAGCACAGAGCAGAGCCCCTTGCAGGGTTCAATCCCACAGCCCCGAGATCGTGACCTGAACCAAAACCCAGAGTTGGCTGCTTCACCAACTGAGCCACCCAGATAGCCCGACAATATAATATTCTTGAATAAACAATGATCCTTTTTAATAGATTTCAGAATAGCCTTGGAGAGCCTCAAGACTCTATAGCAGGACCACTGTAATCCAGATAATGTGGGATGAGACCAAGTGGTATAGTTGGAGCACTCATGAGAAGGTCTAGAAACCTACCTCTGCACCTGATATGTGTTCTCAATCATGCGAGGATTAATCATGCAAACCCCAGGTAGGCTTCAGGTTCTCTGGGAAATAAAATGATTGCTCTCTGAGCTCCATCATCCCTACTTACTTTATAGTTCTGAGAAACTCCCAATGAGCTTTACCAGGTGTCCCAAAGCAGCGCTCCTCACGACCGTGTCTCCTGCTGGGCAGAATTCCCATGGGGCACTGGAGTCGTGGGAGGGTGAGTAGGATTTACAATCCACCACAGGAAACTTGTAGGAGTCCTTAGAACACGAAATGGGTTCCAGCATCTCTTGGGGCTGCTATCCACTCCTTCTTACACCCACATTCCTGTAGGAAACCTTTCTTTCCCCTCTTGTTCTCACCTTGTCACCAGCTCGCCAGGCTAACTGCACACCTATTTCCTAGCAAATCTTTTCCACTGCCCACCGTTTCGGTAATTATTGTGAACCCTTCTCAGGTGCAATTTCCCCCTGAATCCCTGCATTACTGAAGCTGCTAGATGGGGACAATGAATGTGACTGCGCAATTTGATATACTTGTTGGCGCTGGCCCCCTTGTACTGCAGCTTTCTTGTTAGCATTCCAAGTATTGTTCCCTCCGCCTAGTGTGTATAATGTTCACTTCCTTTTCTTTGTGTTTCCTACAAAGTGACATGTGATTAGATGAAGAAGTAAAAAGCTTTACAAGTATTTATTGAGCACTGCCCCTTGCCTAACATTCTGTTCAATACAAATGGACATGGGGGAGGGTACGTGTTGCGGTGAGCGCTGTGCTGGGTAAGACTGATGAATCACAGACCTTTACCCCTGAAACAAATAATACCTTACGTATTAACAATAAAAGATAATTAAAAAAGAAAAGAAAAGGAAGAAAGAAGTCAACGAGTCAATTCTGTATTTTCCAGTTTTCTGTATCCATGGTTATGACAGCTCATATAAGGTGGAAATCCTCAGGCATTTTTTGCTGTATTTTATGGTAAAGCATATACACGGTAAAAAAATAATCATAGGCTGCCAAGTGTGTAACTTCTACCAAAAAAAGTGTATTTGACATTCTGCTTGTATAAATCCAAATGCAGAATTCTGTGTGTTTTCATTACTTAAACAATTCTGGGCTTAATGCTAGCCCTTGTATTAATGTTTCCTTTTAAATAAAAAATTCAAACATAGGCTGTGTATCATTTTATTAGACACACTTTGCATGTCTCTAACTCAATGCCAAGCCAAAGTGGGTGCTGCTTGAATTTATATGTGAAAAAAATAATAATGGATAAGAGCTATTATCTCTGGGTTGTAAAAATAGGAATAATTTTTATTTCTTTGCACTCTTCTGCATTTTTCAATTGGCCTAACATAAATAATTTGTGTATATACTTAAATGCATGCATGCACACATACATACCTGTACATCAGTATGTTTATCTAGATCCACAGACATGATTTTATGGCGCCTCAGGATATCGTACAGTCCTGTATCCTGCCTTCAGAAATATTATGTGCCATTATCCTTATAAGAGGTCAATCCTCAGAAGCCTAGAAATATTAAGTGGCTTATCGGGAATTATACAAGCAGGAAGTAATGGAGAAGGGACCAGAACCAAGATGTTTCTGGTTTGTATTGTATTGTATTCTGTACTTTTCCTGTTAAAATAAACATAACAGGTGGAAGTGTGGAACCACCCTTCCTCTAGCATTATACGCGTGTGGTACCTGCTTCATGTTAAACCTCTGGCATTCTGAAATGTACAGTGCGCAGTACAGGTGTGTGTGTGGGGGGAGGGTCCTTAATCGCTTTGAAAATTTTGTCCTTTTTTTAATCTAAGAGTGCCTTATACAGTAATATGCATGTATTAGATTCTCAATAATAATGCCTTAAAATATAACAGAACATTAGCAGTGGTTGCTTCTGGGTTGTGGGTAAATGTTTTCCTTCTCATTTATATTTTCCCATGTTTTTCTTATTTTCTGTAATGACTACTGCATAGTTCACCATTAATCAAAACTGATTTTTTTATAAGAAGATTTCTTGAGGTCATGTTTTACTCCTTAAAGAGGGAGGAAGTTTTGTTTTACTTAACAAGGACATATATTCATGGTAAATATTTAACACTGTAAATGCATTGTTTTTTTTTTTAAAAATATTCTATCATAGGTTCCTTTAATAATCTATTGGAAGGTGTGAAAACCTCCCCCCAGAGAAATACAAATACACATATACAAACAAAATACAAAAAAATTTCAGGAGGTTCACAGATGCCCTCAAGCCTGTTCATATATACCCTCTCAGCCTTGTTCAAAGCACGGGCTACAATTTTCATCAGAACACCTGGGATGCTTGGGGGCACCTGAGTGGCTCAGTCAGTTAAGGGACCAACTCTTGGTTTTAGCTCAGGCCACGATCTCAGGGTCATGAGATCGAGCCCCACGTCAGACTCCACACTCGGCATGGAGTCTGCTTAAGATTCTCTCTCTCAGGGCACGTGGGTAGCTCAGTCAGTTAAGCGTCTGCCTTTGCTGAGGTCATGATCCCAGGGTCCCCGGTTCAAGCCCCTCACAGAGAGCCTGCTTCTCCCTCTCCCTTGCCTGCTGCTCCTCCTGTTTGTGCTGTCTCTCTCCCTCTTTCTCTGTCAATAAATAAAATCTTAAAAAAAAATTCTCTCTCTCCCACTCTCTCTGCCCCTCCCCCTGCTCGCTCTCTCTAAAAAAAATTATATATATGTATATATATATAATCATATTGCTTCCATTAATAGCCTTCAGCGATAGTTGCTGCATCATCTCCCTCCTGTTTATTGGCTCTTCTTTCTTCTACAATCTCAAACTCGTCCTTGCCAATCATAAGAAATGATTAACTCTTCATCTTTGGTACAATTCTTGTGTAATCTATGATGATTTACTCAGGACTACCTTATGCAATCCAGGCTACGATTATGTCGAACCCCTGCCTTGAGTCGGGCATCGTAACGGAAAGTGCAAGGATTACAAAGATAGGGGGGAAAGATCCAGTTTGTTGTCCATTGAATCCACACCACCATCTTCATCATGACCCATCTTCAGCCCTCCTTCTGTTTTGTTTTGCATATAGCTTTTGTCAGGTTTTCTATGAATGCATTCCTGATTTCTGTGCTGAACACATAAAAAAAAACATAAATACTAATCAAGTGAATAGAAATCTAGAAAATTCCCTGGTGGTGGAGAAGGTAAGCACATTTCTCTAAGCTTAGAGGGAAAAAAGAGCAGAAATGAAGGAGAGGACTAAAAGGAAAAAAAAAGACCTCTTGTCAACTTGCAATGCTTAGATTTGGGTCATAATGTATTATCTATTTTATATTACTGGGTTTTTTTGCTAATACATTGCCTAGGATTTTTCCATTTATGTTCATCAGTACATTGGCCTAAAATTTTAAGTTCTAGTAATGTCCTTGTGGGATTTTGATATTAAAGTTCTGCTAGTCTCATAAAATGAGATAGAGTGTTTTGTCTTTTTCTGTAAAAGTTTGGTAAAAGAGATTTTATTTTTCCTTGAGTTTTTGCTAGGATTCACCAGAGAAGCCCTCAGGCCTGTAGGGTGTTGTTTTAGATTTTCTAGGTTTTTTGTTTTGTTTTTGATTGTTTGTTTTGTTTTTACATATTATTGTTTTAGTGTGTAAGTGAGCAGCTCATACAAATTTAAAATAGTATTGTTAAGGTATGACTTAAAAAAAACCTTCTAGTTTGAAATAATTACAGATTCACATGAACTTGCAAAAGTAGTATAGAGAGGTCCCACCATACTCTTCCCCTAGTTTCCCCCAATGATGCCATTTAACATAACTATAGTACATATAAACCCCAGGAAACTGACCTCAGAACAATGTGTGTATATAGTTCCACATTATTTTATCAAGTTTTTGCACATTTTTGTAACTGTAGCTGTAATGAAAGTACAGGGGCACCCCAACACCACAAAGAATGTCCTGGTGCTAACCTTTTAAAATTATACCTGTTCTCCCCACCACCACCCCGATCCCTGGCAATCAGTAACCTGTTTTTCTTCTCTACAAACTTGTCATTTCAAGAACGTCATATAAATGGAATCATACTTTTGAGATTGGCTTATTTCACTCAGCAAGATGCTTCTGATATCTTCCCAAGTTGTTGTATGTCGAAAGTCAATTTCTTAAAATTTTTAAATTTAAATTCAATTTCATTACCATGTACTGCATCATTAGTTGCAGAGGTAGAATTTAGTGATTCATCACTTACATACAACACCCAGTGCTCATTACTTCAAGTGCCATCCTTAATGCCCATCACCCAATTACCCCATCTCCCCACCCACCTCCCCTCCAGGAGCCCTCAGTTTGCTCCCTGTAGTTAAGAATCTCTTATGGTTTGCCTTTCTCTCTGCTTTTATCTTATTTTATTTTTTCTTCCCTTCCCCTATAAGCCTCTGTTTTGTTTCTTAAATGCTGCATATGAGTGAAATCATACGGTATTTGTCTTTCTCCGACTGACTTATTTCACTTAGCATAACACACACTAGTTTCATCCACGTTGTTGTAAATGGTGAGATTTCATTCTTTTTGATGGCTGAGTAATATTCAGTGTGTGTGTGTCTGTGTGTGTGTGTGTGTGTGTACCCCATCTTCTTTATCCATTCATCTGTTGATGGACATCTGGGCTCTTTCCATCAAGACAAAATGGTACTGACACAAAAACAGACACATAGACCAATGGAACAGACTAGAGAACCCAGACAGTTATTTCCTTTTTATTGCCAAGTGGTATTTCAAGGTTCAGATGTACCTGAGTTTGTTTAACCATTCACCTATTGAGAAACACTTTGGTTGTGGACATTTAAGGATATTACAAATAAAACTGCTATGAACATTTATGTGAAGGTTTCATTTCTTTCTTCTTTTTTTTAAAGATTTTACTTATTTATTTGACAGAGAGAGAGGCAGCAAGAGAGGGAACACAAACAGGGGGAGTGGGAGAGGAAGAAGCAGGCTCCCAGAGGAGCAGGGAGCCCAATACGGGGCTCGATCTCAGGACCCTGGGATCATGACCTGAGCTGAAGGCAGATGCTTAATGACTGAGCCATCCAGGCGCCCCTGCGCACAGGTTTCTGTGTGAACATGAGTTTCTATTTCTCTGGGAGAAATGCCCAGCAGTTCAATTGCATATGATGTCTATGATTTCTCGAGAATTTTCCAAACCTATTCCAGAGTGGTTTACCAAGTTTACATAACCACCAGTAATGTACGAGAAGTCCAGTTTCTCTACTACCTCACCATTAGTGGGCATTATCAATTTTTAAAATTTTGGCTGGATAGGTGGATAGTGGCATCTCACTGTGGTTCTAATTTTGCATTTCCTCAATGGTTTAGAAATGCTGAGCTTATTTTCATGTGTTTATCGGACATCTATATATCCCCTTCAGTGAAATAGTTATTCAAGTACTTTGGCCATTTTCTAATTGGTTTGTTTGAGTTTTTCACTGCTGAATTTGGAGAGTTCTTTATGTATTCTTAATACAGTTGGTTGTCAGCTATGTGATTTGCAAATACTTTTTTAACCCAGTTTGTACTTACCTTTTCATCCTCTAAACAGAGTCTTTTCCAAAGAAAAAGTTTCATTTTGATCAAGTTCAATTTATCAAATTTTCCTTGCTTGAATCCTATTTTCATGTCTGAGCACTCTTCACCAAGTCCCAGATCCTGAGGACTTTCTCCTTTTTTTTTCTAGAAGTTTCATAGTTTTATATTTTACATTTAAATCTATTATCCATTTTGAGTTAATTTTTGAAAAAGGTGTGGTGAGATTTGGCCAACGTTCTTTTTTTTTTTTTTTTTTTTTGGCCCATGGATATCCAATTGCTTCAAATATATGTATATATTCAACGTATGTATATTTAACATTTAAATATATATTTAACATTTTCTCTTGTTGCGTTTTTATACATTTTATTTTATTTGAGTGTAGTCGATGATGAATTTGGAAGTTTTGGCTTCATGAGCGAACAACTAAGAAAGAATTCTTGAAATGTTTTTGGTGCAAAAAGATGATTTTATTATAGCATGGGGACAGGACCCGTGGGCAGAAAGAGCTGCACCTGCAAGTGGGAGGGGTGACTGATTATGTATTTAAAGCTTTGTGGAGGAAGTTGAGATAGAGATAACACAGGTTTCTAAGGAATTTCTGTATGGTGAAAGTGGGTTTTACAGGACCTTGAATATTTAGCTGTTTTCAAGATAAGGTTACTTTCAGTCTATAATGAAATATGACATTAAGGCAATAAGGCAGCCATGAACTCCTTGAGGAATGTCATGCTCTGCATGTCTCCGGTATCAATCAGGGGCTTCAAGCTGTAAGAAGATTTAATTTAAACTACATTGTTCTTGCCTTCCTGACCCTCATCAGTCGATACACAATGTTACATTAGTTTCAGGTGTATCACATAGTGATTTCACAAGTCTATATGTTATGCTATGCTCACCACTAATGTAGCCACCATCTGTCACCATAAAATATAATTACGGTATCATCAACTATGTTCCCTATGCTCTGCCTTTTATTCCCATAACTTATTCATTCCATAACTGGAAACCATATCTTCCACTCCCCTTCACCCATGTTGCCCGTCCCCCCACCCTTTTCCCCTTTGGCAACCATCATTAGTTTGCTCTCTATCCCTACAGGTCTGTTTGTTAATGAATTTGTTTTTTAAGATTTCACACATGAGTGAAATCATACGGTACTTATCTTTCTTAGTCTGACTTATTCCACTTAGCATAAGACCATCTAAGTCCATCCATATTGTGGCAAATGGCAAGATCTCATCCTTTTTTATGGCTCCATGATAATCCATTATGCGGGTGGTGGGGTGGGTGTATGCACACACCACATTTTGTTTATCCATTTGCCCTCTAATGATACTTATTCTTTAATTGGAATCATTACCTGACCAAGTTAGATATTTTGAGATAACTGCTTTTCTTTGACAACTCTTGCTCACACCAGTAAATCTGCTCACCTTCCCCATGAGTAGTCCTAAAGCTCAAATGGGCCTGTGTAGGCAATTTGAAGACGAACCTGTATAGGAATTCATTTTAGCTGCACTTGATTTACCAAGTGCAATTTATTTCCCTACCTCAAATTATTTTGTAAAATCAAAGTTTACTTACTTGGGTCAATTAGTTCCAACTCACACAGTTTATATCAATGTCAAAGATCAAAGTTCAAAAATATCCAAATTCCAGAAAGAATATTTTTAAATAGAAGGGAAACCTTTGGTTATTTTCCAGATCTTTTGCAACAAAAACAGAAACAAGGAACAAAGTGTCACAGGAGATTTTTACCACTGAAAAGAATAAATGTGCGCTCTGAATTGATTCCAGTTAAGATGGCAGAGGAGTAGGGGACCCCTTTTTCAGCCGGTCCCCTGAGTCGAGCTGGATAGGTACCAGACCAGCTTAAACAACCACGGAACCAGCCTGAGACACAGGAAGATACATCTGGATCTCTACAAATGAACATCTCCAGCGCTGAGTATTGAGGTACGAAGCGGGGAGCTGTGAAACCGCGCACAGATATTGGAAGATAAACGGAAGGGGGAGAGAGCTGCGTTCAGGCGCCGGGAAGCGGTGGCCACCTGCATGGGGGAGCGGGCGGACTCATGGACAGCACCCGCGAAACAGCAGACTGAGACCCTGAACCGGGTGCGCGCGCCACCAGGCTTCTCACGGAACTCCGGAATCGAGGTGTGCTCACCGGGCACAGACTGAGACCGGGAGACCCGGGAGCGCGCGGGGGCTGCTGGCAGCTGGCGGCTGGCGGCTGGCAGCGTTAGAAACACAAAGGACAGAGACGCGCCGGCCCTGGAAGTGAGGGCTGGGACGCCGGGTGTGGGGCGCACATCCCGGGACGCTGCAGCGTTGAGCAGCACCAACAGAAACAGAGTTAAAGTGGCCAGAACATCAGTGGAGAACGGTCCACGATCCCTCCGTTCTGTGACAATTCGGCCTCTGCTGCTCTGACTTTCAGAAGAGGCACAGCAGACAGCCAGGGAAAGCCGCCAGAGAACAAAAGCCTGGAAATACCGGCTCAGAGAGTGCCCGTCCCCATCCCCCCTCGCAGGGGACACGGAGACTCTACCCAAACAGGGTTGCCTGAGTATCGGCGCGGCAGGCCCCTCCCCCAGAACACAGAAGGCAGGCTGAAAAATCAAGAAGCCCACAACCCGGGGCGCCTGGGTGGCGCAGTCATTGAGCTCCTGTCTTCGGCTTAGGGCGTGATCCCAGCGTTCCGGAAAGGAGTCCCTCATCGGGCTCCTCCACTGGGAGCCTGCTTCTTCCTCTCCCACTCCCCTGCTTGTGTTCCTTCTTTCGCTGGTTGGCTCTGTGCCACATATAAATAAATAAAATCTTTAAAGTAGCCCACATCCCCAAGATCCCTGTAAAACAAGGGGCACGGCCTGGGACCCAGTCAATAATTTGGGCTCTGGACAACCCCGCAACCTCTCCTCATCAGAATGACAAGAAGGAGAAGCCCCCCCCAGCAAAGAAAAGACAGTGAGTCTGTGGCCTCTGCCACAGAAATAATGGATATCGATGTAACCAAATTATCAGAAATGGAATTCAGAGTAACGATGGTCAAAATGATGAGTAGAATTGAAAAAAGTATTAACGAAAAGGTTACTGAGAATATAGAATCCCTAAGGACAGAAATGAGAGCGAATCTGACAGAAATTAAAAATTCTATGAGCCAAATGCAGGCAAAACTAGAGGCTCTGATGGCCAGGGTCACCGAAACAGAGGAACAGATTAGTGAATTGGAGGATGGGTTAATAGAGGAAAAAACGAAAATAGAAGCTGGTCTTAAAAAAATCCACACCCACGAATGTAGGTTACAGGAGATTACTGACTCAATGAAACCATCCAATGTCGGAATCATTGGCATCCCCGAGGGGGTGGAGAAAAACAGAGGTCTAGAAGAGATATTTGAACAAATTGTAGCTGAAAACTTCCCTAATCTAGCAAGGGAAACAAACATTCGTGTCCAAGAGGCAGAGAGGACCCCTCCCAAGCTCAACCACGACAAACCTACGCCACGTCACGTCATAGTGCAATTCGCAAATATTAGATCCAAGGATACAGTATTGAAAGCGGCCAGGGCAAAGAAATTTCTCACGTACCAAGGCAAAGGCACCAGAATTACGTCAGACCTGTCTACACAGACCTGGAATGAGAGAAAGGGTTGGGGGGGCATTTTTAAAGCTCTTTCGAGAAAACCATGCAGCCAAGGATCCTTTATCCAGCAAGGCTGTCATTCAGAATTGATGGAGAAATAAAGACATTTCAGAATCGCCAGTCATTAACCAATTTCGTAACCACAAAACCAGCCCTACAGGTGATATTAAGGGGGTTTCTATAAAGGTAAAAAGGCCCCAAGAGTGATATACAAAAGAAAGTCACAACCAATACAAACACTTTATTGGCAACATGGCATCATTAAAATTCTATCTCTCAGTTCTTAGTGCCAATGTAAATGGTTTGAACGCTCCCATAAAGCGCCACAGTGTTGCAGATTGGATAAAAAGAAATGACCCATCCATTTGCTGTCTACAAGAGACTCATTTCAAACCCAAAGATGCATTCAGACTGAGAGTAAGGGGATGGAGTACCATCTTTCACGCAAATGGACCTCAAAAGAAAGCTGGGGTAGCAATTCTTATATCAGATAGATTGGATTTTAAACTAGAGACTATAGTTAGAGACGCAGAAGGGCACTATATTATTCTTAAAGGAAGTATTCAACAAGTGGATATGACAATTATAAATATATATGCCCCCAACAGGGGAGCAGCAAGATACACAAGCCAACTCTTAACCAGAATAAAGAGACATATAGATAAAAATACATTAATAGTAGGGGACCTCAACACTCCACTATCAGAAAAGGACAGAACACCCCAGCAAAAACTAAGCAAAGAATCAAAGGCTTTGAATGCCATACTTGACGAGTTGGACCTCATAGATATATATAGAACACTACACCCCAGAACCAAAGAATACTCATTCTATTCTAATGCCCATGGAACATTCTCAAGAATAGACCATGTTCTGGGACACAAAACAGGTCTCAACCGATACCAAAAGATTGAAATTATCCCCTGCATATTCTCAGACCACAACGCTCTGAAATTGGAACTCAACCACAAGGAAAAATTTGGAAGAAACTCAAACACTTGGAGACTAAGAACCATCCTGCTCAGGAATGACTCGATAAACCAGGAAATCAAAAATCAAATTAAACAATTTATGGAGACCAATGAGAATGAAAATACAACAGTCCAAAACCTATGGGATACTGCAAAGGCAGTCCTAAGGGGGAAATACATAGCCATCCAAGCCTCACTCAAAAGAATAGAAAAATCTAAAATGCAGTTTTTATATTCTCACCTCAAGAAGCTGGAACAGCAACAGAGGGACAGGCCTAATCCACACACGAGGCAGCAGTTGACCAAAATTAGAGCAGAAATCAATCAATCAGAAACCAGAAGTACAGTAGAGCAGATCAACAGGACTAGAAGCTGGTTCTTTGAGAGAATCAATAAAATTGACAGACCACTGGCAACACTTATCCAAAAGAAAAGAGAAAGGACCCAGATTATTAAAATTATGAATGAAAAAGGAGAGGTCACGACCAACACCATTGAAATTGGAAGGATTATTAGAAATTTTTATCAACAGCTATATGCCAATAAACTAAGCAATCTGGAAGAGATGGAATCCTTCCTGGAAACCTATAAACTACCAAGATTGAAACAGGAAGAAATTAATTCCTTAAACAGGCCAATTAATTATGAAGAAATTGAGTCAGTGATAAACAACCTTCCAAATAACAAAACTCCAGGCCCGGACAGTTTTCCTGGGGAATTCTACCAAACAGTCAAAGAAGAAATAATACCTATTCTCCTAAAGCTATTTCAAAAAATAGAAACAGAAGGAAAGCTACCAAACTCATTCTATGAGGCCAATATTACCTTGATCCCCAAACCAGGCAAAGACCCCCTCAAAAAGGAGAATTACAGACCGATTTCCCTAATGAATATGGATGCCAAAATCCTCAACAAGATACTTGCTAATAGAATCCAACAGTACATTAAAAGGATTATCCATCATGATCAAGTGGGATTCATACCTGGGATGCAAGCGTGGTTCAATATTTGCAAATCAATCAGCGTGATACATCATATCAACAAGAAAAGACTCAGGAACCATATGATCCTCTCAATCGATGCCGAAAAAGCATTTGACAAAATACAGCATCCTTTCCTGATTAAAACCCTTCAGAGTGTAGGAATAGAGGGTACATTTCTCAATCTCATAAAAGCCATCTATGAAAAGCCTACTGCAAATATTATTCTCAATGGGGAAAAGCTGGAAGCCTTTCCCTTAAGATCAGGAACTCGACAAGGATGCCCACTCTCTCCACTATTATTCAACATAGTACTAGAAGTCCTCGCAACAGCAATCAGACGACAAAAAGGGATCAAAGGTATTCAAATCGGCAAAGAAGAAGTCAAAATGTCTCTCTTCACAGATGACATGATACTCTATATGGAAAACCCAAAAGAAGCCACTCCCAAACTATTAGAAGTTATAGAGCAATTCAGTAACGTGGCGGGATACAAAATCAATGCTCAGAAATCAGTTGCATTTCTATACACGAATAACGAGACCGAAGAAAGAGAAATTAGGGAATCCATCCCATTTACAATAGCACCAAAAACCATAAGTTATCTTGGAATTAACTTAACCAGAGACGTAAAGGACCTATATTCTAGAAACTACAAATCACTCTTGAAAGACATTGAGGAAGACATAAAAAGATGGAAAAATATTCCATGCTCATGGATCGGAAGAATTAACATAGTTAAAATGTCCATGCTACCCAGAGCAATCTACACTTTCAATGCCATCCCGATCAAAATACCGAGGACATTTTTCAAGAACTGGAACAAATAATCCTTAAATTTGTATGGAAACAGAAAAGGCCCTGAATCTCCAAGGAACTGTTGAAAAGGAAAAACAAAGCTGGGGGCATCACAATGCCGGATTTTGAGCTGTACTACAAAGCTGTGATCACAAAGACAGCACGGTACTGGCACAAAAACAGACACATAGACCAATGGAACAGAATAGAGAACCCAGAAATGGACTCTCGGCTCTTTGGGCAACTAATATTTGATAAAGCAGAAAAAAACATCCGGTGGGAAAAAGACAGTCTCTTCAATAAATGGTGCTGGGAAAATTGGACAGCTACATGCAAAAGAATGAAACTTGACCAGTCTCTCACACCATACACAAAAATAAACTCCAAATGGATGAAAGACCTCAATGTGAGACAGGAATCCATCAAAATTCTAGAGGAGAACATAGGCAGCAACCTCTACATCGGCCACAGCAACCTTTTTCATGATACATCCCCAAAGGCAAGAGAAACAAAAGATAAAATGAACTTATGGGACTTCATCAAGATAAAAACCTTCTGCACAGCCAAGGAAACAGTCAAAAAAACTAAGAGGCAGCCCACGGAATGGGAGAATATATTTGCAAATGACACTACAGATAAAGGACTGGTATCCAAGATCTACAAAGAACTTCTCAAACTCAATACACGAGAAACAAATAAACAAATCAAAAAATGGGCAGAAGATATGAACAGACACTTTTCCAATGAAGACATACAAGTGGCTAACAGACACATGAAAAAATGTTCAAAATCATTAGCCATCAGGGAAATTCAAATCAAAACCACACTGAGATACCACCTTATGCCTGTTAGAATGGCAAAAATAGACAAGGCAAGAGACAACAATTGTTGGAGAGGATGTGGAGAAAGGGGATCCCTCCTACATTGTTGGTGGAATGCAAGTTGGTACAGCCACTCTGGAAAACAGTGTGGAGGTCCCTTAAAAAGTTAAAAATTGAGCTACCCGATGATCCAGCCATTGCACTACTGGGTGTTTACCCCAAAGATACAGACGTAGTGAAGAGAAGGGCCATATGCACCCCAATGTTCATAGCAGCAATGTCCACAATAGCTAAATCGTGGAAGGAGCCGAGATGCCCTTCAACAGATGACTGGATTAAGAAGTTGTGGTCCATATATACAATGGAATATTACTCAGCTATCAGAAAGAACGAATTCTCAACATTTGCTGCAAAATGGACGGCACTGGAGGAGATAATGCTAAGTGAAATAAGTCAAGCAGAGAAAGGCAACTATCATATGATTTCTCTCATCTATGGAACATAAGAACTAGGATGATCAGTAGGGGAAGAAAGGGATAAAGAAAGGGGGGGTAATCAGAAGTGGGAATGAAGCATGAGAGACTATGGACTATGAGAAACAAACTGAGGGCCTCAGAGGGGAAGGGGTGGGGGAATGGGATAGACCGGTGATGGGTAGTAAGGAGGGCACGTATTGCATGGTGCACTGGGTGTTATACGCAACTAATGAATCATCGAGCCTTACATCGGAAACCGGGGATGTACTGTATGGTGACTAACATAATATAATAAAAAATCATTAAAAAAAAAGAATAAATGTGCGCTCTGATATTACCAATATCGTAGATTTCCAAATGAATTGGCACAAATTCCACTGTGTGTGTATTAATTCCCTGGAAAGTAGCTTGGCAGTTCCTCAAAATGCTAAACATAGAATTACTACATGACCCAGCAATTCCAATTCTGGGTATATACTCGAATGAATTGAGAGCAGACACTCAAAGGTACACACCTGTTCACTGCAGCATTCTTCACAGTATCGAAAAGGTGGAAACAAACCAAGTGTCCATGAACAGGTAAATAGTAAACAAATTGTGGTATAGGGGCGCCTGAGTGGCTCGGTCGGTTAAGCATCTGCCTTCAGCTTAGGTCATGATCTCGGGATCCTGAGATCAAGCCCTGCATCAGGCTCCCTGCTCAGAGGGGAGTCTGCTTCTCCCTCTCCCTCTGCCACTCCCCTCTACTTGTGCTCTCTCTCTCTCTCACTCTCTCTCTCAAATAAATAATATCTTTTAAAATGAAAAAAAAAACAAATTGTGTTATATCCATGCAATGAAATAATGTTCAATCATAAAAAGGAACAAAGTGCTGATATATGATACAACATGGATGAACCTTGGAAACATTACACTGAATGAAAAAAGCCAAAAGGTCACATAAGTAAGATTCTATTTACTTTTTTTATTTTATTTTTTTTGCTATTTCTCATTCATTTATTATTGTTTCATCCCACTATCCCACTAGTTCTCACAATAACCTCATGAGGCAGATGCCTTCATCTCCATTTTATAAGTAAGAAAGGCCCAGAGATGTTAATCGCTTGACCAAGGCCACATAGCCAGTGAGTGACCACGGCAGCATTTGAACTTGGAGTGATCTGACCCCTAAACTTACTTTTTTTTTTTTAATTTTTTTTATTATATTATGTTAGTCACCATACAGTACATCCCTGGTTTCTGATGTGAAGTTCCATGATTCATTAGTTGCGTATAACACCCAGTGCACCATGCAATACGTGCCCTCCTTACTACCCATCACCGGTCTATCCCATTCCCCCACCCCTCTCCCCTCTGAAGCCCTCAGTTTGTTTCTCATAGATTCTATTTATATAATTCCATAACTATTCCATTTTTAGAATAGGTGAATCCATAAGGACAGGAAGTAGATTTGTCATTACCAGAGGCTAGAATGGTGAGTGACTGTTAATGGCCTGGTGGTTTCTTTTTGGAGTCATAAAAATGTTCCGGAATTAGGTAATGGTGACGGTTGTACAACCTTGTGAATATATTTCCCAAACTACTGAATTGTATAATTAAGAGAATAAATGTTTTATGTGAATTGTAGCTTCATGTATTAACTTTAAAAATGAATGATTATTAGGGGTGCCTGGGTGGCTCAGTCCTTAAGCGTCTGCCTTCGGCTCAGGGCGTGATCCCAGGGTTCTGGGATCAAGACCCACATCAGGCTCCTCTGCTGGGAGCCTGCTTCTTCCTCTCCCACTCCCCCTGCTTGTGTTCCCTCTCTTGCTGGTTGTCTCTTTCGAATGAATAAATAAAATCTTTAAAAAAAAAAGATTGATTATTAAATATGACCACCCATGCAATTTGTTTCTTTTCCTTATGACATTCTTAGTTTTGAGTTTTAAAAGTACAGGATAAATAGAATGAAATTTAAATTGGCTGATGAACAAACCACATTTATAAACAATCTGATTTGTAAAAGGATGCAATTTCAACAGCTACTTCCTCTTTCACTGAGAAAAGGAAAAATTTTAGGATAGT
The DNA here is from genome assembly GCF_023065955.2 of Ursus arctos. Classification (NCBI taxonomy): domain Eukaryota; kingdom Metazoa; phylum Chordata; class Mammalia; order Carnivora; family Ursidae; genus Ursus; species Ursus arctos. The sequence goes on along the minus strand of NW_026622985.1, from coordinate 29,113,037 downwards.
AAATAAACAGGGGTTCATAAAATAGGGAAGAAGCAACTTATATCTGTTAGAGAAAAATAATATGGTAATTTTATAGATTTTGAATATGAAAGGAATACTTGAAACCAGAGATAGTTATTTAATTAATAGAAATGTCTAAAACATCAAGAGAGGTTTCTAAAACCAGTCAAATTTTCAGAAATAAGAGAAATAGTTTTGAGGATCTCGTATACAGCATGATGAATGTAGTTAATAATACTGTATCATTTATTTGACATTTGCTTAGACAGTAGATTTTAAGTGTCTCACCACACACACACAAAGGTAACTATGTGTGAGGTGATGGACGTACTAATTAACTTGATTGTGGTAATCATTCACAATGTACGTGAATATTAAATCATGTTGTACACCCTAAATATATACAATTTGTTTGTCAATTATACCTCAATAAAGCCAGAAAAAAAATAAATACAACCAGCCATTGGTGAATAGTTTTGCTGAACTTAGAATCCGTGTTGGAATAAGCTTTCATTTCAAAAGGAAGCTTAAAAATAAAAATAAAGGCAGTCAGGTTATTTTTCCAAAGATGCTTCTGAAAGAATATAGAAATCCTATTTCTATGGAAACAGAGTACTAAACCTCATGGACACCTATATTCCAAAGGGCAATCATAACTTAATGGTTGCTTTTAAAGGATCAGCAAGAGAATTGAATCTAAAATGAACCTGTGTAAAACACAGCCTTGAAATACATTTTATTCTAACGGGGAGAACTGCTCATGTAAATACTAACCGGAGCAGCCAGTATGGTCTAGTTACAGAACAGAATGTAAAGGAATTAGCATTACCATTAGCCTGCTGAATTATGTGGGAGCAAAATCTCATCCTATACTTCCCTTAGCTTGGTAGCTTCAACAGGCTTTGCAAAATCAGGGTTAATAATTAAATGAAGGTAGAAATAGATTATTTTGAATAACCCACTATCTATCCCTAGTTTTTTCTATTAACATTATCAATAGAGATTAACAATATAATTCCCCTCTCTGGGTTTTCTCATTTAAACTTGTGAAGTCTGAGAAACTAGGGGTAGGTAGTGGGTTATTCAAAATAATCTATTTTTACTTTCACCTAATTATTGACCCCAATTTTGCAAACACATTAAATATTAGTGATTTCTGATGGCACGGTAATCACCAACAACTTTATCTTCAAATGTCAGTAGGACTTAATAGTGTCCGAAGCCTGTAGTTATCACCTAAAGGCAGAGACGAGGGAAAAATAAAAAAGGAAGAAAGGAATGCAATTAGAAAAGAGATAGTAATATGAAAGAGATGAGAATATTGGAAATGAGTGGATGAGAATGCCAGCAGCACTTGCCTTAAACGCCATGGAACGAAAAATGCATGGATTATTAAAAAAATGTATTGAGTAACATGAAAAAAGGGATAGGTCAAGAAACAGCATGAAGAACCTTACTATCACACTGACCCACATATTGGGCGAGTAAACAAATATATAGACACATATTTTTATTAGAGAATAAGACATGAATAAATTTGTAGGGGTATTTTAAATAAAAACAGGTATTTCAACAAAGAAAATAATTAGGGACCATTTTCAAATGGCAATCTTACCTCCATAAGTTTATCTTACCAAAATCTCACTGGCAAATTTACAAACTTTTCTTGAACAGACATGAACGTTGTTATCTGAGTTGCTTTTAAAGGTGCAAAATCCTTAACAAATAGAATTCAAAAATATATAAAACGAATTATATACCATGACCAAGTGGAGTTTATTCCAGGAATGCAAGGCTGATCAATATCAGAAAATCAATCAATGTAATCCACTCTATTTACAGGCTAAAGAAGAAACATCACATGATCGTATCAATCAATGCCCAAGAAAGCACTTGAGAAAATTCAATTGCCATCTATTATTTAAAAACAAAACAAAACAAAACCTCTTGGAAAACTATGAATAGAGGGCAAATTTCTCAGCCTCGCAAAGAACATCTACAAAAACTATAGTTAACATCATACTTAATGGTGAAAAACCAAATGATGTTCCCATAGATAGAAAATAAGGCAGAGATGTTCATTCTTTTTTTTTTTTTTTAAGTTTTATTTATTCATTTTAGGGAAAGAGAGAGTAGGAGTGGCAGGGGGAGAAGCAGAGAGAATCTCAAGCAGACTCCACACTGAGCATGGAGCCCAACGCAGGGCTCAATCTCAGGACCCTGAGATCACAACCTGAGCTGAGACCAAGAGTCAGACACCCAACTGACTGCGGACACCCAGGCACCTCCAGAGATGTTCATTCTTAACTTTTCTCTTTCAACAAGGTACTTTATCTTGACAATGTTTATGTCAAAGTCCTGTTCGTAATATTGTACGATAGTTTTTTGTAAGATCTTACCATTAGGGGAAACTGGGCAAGTAGATGCAGGATCTTTCTGTATTATTTCTTCCTAGTGGATACAAATCTACATATCTCAAAATAAAAGTTTTAATTTTAAAACCCTCATTTTAATTGGAGAGGGAGTCTTTGAGTTGGAATTCATAATATTAGTCTGATGGAGCAATGTGATCCTGGAAAAATGACATAGTATGATAAATGTATTAGTCTTTATTCCTTAAATGGAATTATTCTTTGAAATCTCTACCAGTGAGTAAGATTCATTCGATACCTTTTTAAATTTGTAAGTCATTATATGACTTCTCTTGCCTAATATCTTGTGCTCAGTATATTCCATATAATGGGGCCCTCTGGCAAGTAACAGAATTCTTTAATCTGGATGGCCTTTCACTTTCCAAAACCTTTTAACCAAATGGTTCTTTTTCAGTCCAGAGAAGTTCAGTCTGAGGTGGGTTGAGCAACCAGGCCCAGGTCTGGAAGAGTTTGGGAGGTTCTGTTTTTGCCAGTAACTACTTTGGCGAGGCCTGGACTAGGGCTCTTGGGGCAGCTCAGAGGCCTCTCAGTAATGCTGGGTCTTGATTGGCCTCAAAACTGTCTTAACTTTCTTTTAGATTTTCTTTCATATCAATATAAAAGTTTTTAATTATGAAAAATTTTTCATGACAAAGTGTATTAGACTCCATATTTTTCTATCATTTTTTTTTTGCCCAGAGATATGAGGAAACTTGTCAATACTTTCTTTGACATACCTGTAAAAGTTACAACTTTCTTTGTTTTTAGAATTCTAAGTAGTAAATTCACTTGAATCCCATATCATAAGTTTATTTTAATTTGCCAAAATGAATCTAGTGAACTTAAGGCCTTAAGATGTATTGTTTAAATTTAACCTTTCTGCCAAAAAAAGTGGTTTTCTATGCACTTACTTTTCTCAACTAATTCTATAAATTGTATTTAAAAATCTTAGAAGTTTACACAATGAAAGAATGCATCAGTACAGTGCAAGTACCACTGTCATCCACAATCAATGTTTGTAGACCCCAGAATAAGAAGCATATGAATGAGATATTTCATACAATGTAGTTCTTCCATAAAGTTCTATTTTAGGAAATAAGGCATTTCAAGTCTATAAGGCATTTGGAAGAAGATTCAAAAGGGTGTTGTTCTCCATCAGGTTCAGACTCTAGAAGGAAACCAAAGTGAACTCTAGAGCAAACCTAGAAAAATAGTTCCAACTTATCCGATAAGCCTTTTAAAACATCCTGCTAGATTACTATAAAATACCAAGTGATAAAAGCCAAGTATATATCTGTATGATGATTCTAATTACATAAAGAAGGGAAAAAACAAAGAAATCATGGGATGGAAATATGCCAAAATGTTAGAGGTGGCTAATCTTGAATGGTAGACTTAAGAAGTTTTTGTTTATTTCGTCGTTTGCATTATTTCTTTAAAGTTTTTAGACTTTCTGTTAGGAGTAAGTGTTTCTTTTATATTCAGGGGGAAAAGTAAAAAAAAAAACTGGAGGAAAAAATTATTTTCTTAGTGCATATAACTGTCTTAATCTCATTTCTTCTCATGAAACCCAAGAAGTTGGTTGGGGTAGAGTTAATTCCCAGTAAGTTTAAATATATCAAATGAAAACTACCAAAGTCTCAATAAAATGCCAAGGCCACCAAAAGAGCCAATAATCTACAGCACAATCTCCACATATTATGTTCCCCCACTCCCAAAGGGCTTGCAGTTCCATCTAGATGTAAGACAGTTTGCAGAGACCAGAGCAGCTCGATACCACATGGACCCCGAGCCTCGTTGGGTCCATTCAAGTCAAGCTGTCAAACTGCCATCCCCATCTCTCGACCATAGCTACAGCCCAGAACACTTGCTATCGGGTTAATTTCTCACATAGGCTCGTGACTACCCACCTGAGTTTTACCCATTTCCTTGCCTCCTCCTACTGATTCTCTCTTTAAATCTTCCTATCATGTTCTCAAGCCACAGATTAATTTCCAAGAGATCTCCCTAGAAATTTAGCTCTTTCCTAAAATGCTCCATCTCTTCACTGTAACTGAAGACCTGAAGTTTTTCCCTTGATAAAGATTTCCCTGCTGAGTGTCAGGTGGAGTCTGCTCACCCCTACACCCTCATCTCTCTCTAGACTAGGAGAAAGAGTTAGTGTAATCTTGGCTCTGCCTTGTGCCTTTTTCAATTCCTTGCTCTGTAACCTTCCTTCGAAAATTCTCTCTCTCACTGAGTTTCACAATTCCTCACCTCAGCTTTAAGGATGTTCACTTCCATTTCAGTAACCCACATACTATTTACCACCATGAAATATTCCTTTAAAATGTTTAGGTCAAGAAGGTAAATTTTATGTGATGTATCTATTAACGATAAGTAAAACACACCTTTGTCGTAAATTCCCTTTTCTGCCACAGCATCCTATACTGATGCTGATACCACTCCTGTTCTCTCTGCTCCACTGAACCTTTTTATTGGCTTGGCAGGACTTACAGCCTGCTGACTTCTCCTTCTTCCCTCGGTTTATCTATAATTCCCAGGGAAAATGGAAATCATCTAGTCTTGAATTCCCTCAACTTCCGTTCTCTGTCCCTCGGGACTCACCCATGTGTTTACCAGGTCTACATCCTTCCATTTTACTGCAGAGGAAAGAAGTGTCATTTACCAGTTTTCACCTGTGTTACTATCTCCCTTCTGTTCAGGGAGCTTACTCATAGCTTATCTGCTCATTCTTCTTTATCTTTTATCTCTAGATTCTTTGCCTAATTTATACAAATCGATTGCTCCTTTCCTGCACATACTAAAACGCAAACCAAACATTCTCCATGGATCATGCATCCCCCTACATTGGTTTCTCTTTTCACCTGTAAATGTCTTGAAAGCGTAGACCACCTTCATTTCTCTTTTGCTTGCCTCCCATGTACTCCATGGTGTTTCTACAACTATCCATTTAAGGACCTCACTGGGACCTCCATCATAAGTGCCCAGGTTGGTGGAATTCAATGACCTCTTTCCTTTCCCCATCTTCATCTTCCTTCATCTTTGAAGGAGACACTGCTGGTGAACTAAAGTGGGTCCCCTTCTTGGTGCATTATAGACAGAGGCTACACCATGCAAAGTTGTCACACACAAGGTCATCTTTATTTGTACAAATAACGGGATCGTGAGGAATCATTTCCAAATCTGTGCCTCCCTGAGCAAGGAAAAGCAGTGCACAATTCCTCACCTCAGCTTTAAGGGTGTTTGCTTCCATTTTATTAGGGTTTGGGATGAATATTCAGAGGGGAATTTTAACATTATCGTGAGGCTGAGGCACTTCCTGATTCATTTGTGCGGGTGTCTTCCTCAAATGTTTCTTTTTCTGTTCCCGCAATTTGTCAGTTAGTTTCTTAAGATAAGATGGTCAGTGAGGCAGGAGGTTCTAGGAGTTCTGTTCTTAAAAAGTAAGATTGACAGGCAGAGGTTCTAGAAATTTCCTAAGTTCAGGGCGTCAGACACCAGTGACAACACTGTTCACCATCTTCCCTCCAATCTTCCCACCTTGACTTCCATGAGACCACTTTCTCCTGTGTAATTCCTTTCCTTCTAAAATTTTCACTTAGGCTCCATTTTGATGAACTTGTGACACCTCTCTCCATCTTCACAGTCAACCTCTTGCAAAGTCCTGTCATTCAACCTCTGCAATGTCTCTTTGAATCCATCCATTCCTCTCCATTCACTGTCATGAACTTGGTCCAAGCTCTTCACCTGTTATACACCCCATCCACCTCCCTCCCCACTGCACCACAACCTCCGTCCAGCCATCTGCACCATTGTCAGAGCAATCTGTCTAAAACTCAAATCTGATCAAATCGCTTTCCTGGAAAAGAAGATGAGGGGTTCTCCAGTGATCCTAAGATAATATTCAGGCTTCAGAGTGGTCCTTACCTGCTTTCACTCATTGACCACCCCTGTGCCTTACACTCTCTGCTGGATTCTAAGCCAGATGAACTCTTACTTGTGCTTCAAAGCCAGATCACGTTACTTCCTCTAAAGTGTGTTTCTAATCTGCTTTTTCCCCCCCCTTTACTTCTTCTTTTCTCTTTCACTGTCCTTGAGCACCTGGCATAAGTATGTACAGAGCTCTTTGGGAATACAAAGATGGCCAGTTCAGTACCTTCTTCATGCTAAATATTCTCACACATTTCAATGTCATGAACAGGGTTGCCACATAAGATACAGGATCCCCAGTTAAATTTGAATTTTAGATGAACAAAAAACATTTTTTTCATGTAAGTATGTCCCATGCAATATTTGGGACATATTATAAAACTATCAAATTTAACTGGATACCATTTATAGTAAAAACAATTTATTGTTTATCTGAAATTCAGATTGAACTGAGTGTCCTGTATTTTTATTTGCTAGTCTGACAATTGCAATCATCAACCAGACTAAAGGACAGGTAAATGATGACAGTTTCACAGCTGATGAAATAGAACAAAGCTCGGGGAGACAATTTCCCTAAAGTCACCTGCTTGAAAAAGATGGCAAGAGACATGATTTGAACCTGGATTTGATTCAAGGGGTAGATTTGAACTACTCCTTCAGTGCCAGTAACCATGGGCAATGGTGAGAAAGTGGAAGAGAAGTGACAGATCACAAAAGCTACAGACCCAAGGCTGGGGCTAGCTGCCTCTCCTTCCAACACAAGTCCCCTCTGCATGGAAGAACCAGCTACCTACTTGACTTTGTGTTTCTGTATTTGGTTTGCTGGACCTGCTGAGACCTACCCGACATAATAGTCGCCTCCCAGGTGTGTCACACTGCTCACGTCCTACATGTAGCCTAAGCTCTACTAGGTTCCAATATCTAGCAAATCACCTCTACCCAAATTTCCCAACAAGGTAGGAAGAGGGAGGTAAATTACAGCCCGATGACTGGGCTAGCTGGCTGCTGAGACATATCCCATAGGGCTTAATAGTATAAATACTACTATGAAAACTAGCTCGCTCCCATTGATTAAGACTTGGTATATTAATACTAACACAAACAGCAGCTCTTCCGTGCGTTGCATTGCATAATCTCCTACACACATACATCATTTTGTATAATCAATACCCTTTGGCAGAAGATACTGTTATCCTCAGAGAGGCAAGTAACTTGCTGGAGGTGGTTGGTCAGAGCCAAAATTCCTGTTTAATTTAGTCTGCTCTCAAATCCTGTGATACACAGCTCTCTCCCCAGTTGCCCAGAAGCAAAACCCAGAAGACAGTGGCTGCTGCCGCTCGCAACTATTCCAGTTTCAGTAGAGAGCACAGGAAGGTCAGGGATGGAAATGCAGCTCTCTCTGCGGGGGTTTACTGCCCTTACTTCTTCTTGTGTTTTGTTTTTTTTTAATTTAAATTCAGTTAGCCAACATATGGTTCATCATTAGTTTTTGAAGCAATATTCAATGATTCATTAGTTGCGTATAACGCCCAGTGCTCATCACATCACTGCCCTTACTTCTAAAGAGGACGTCTGAGCAGAAACAGTCCCTGCCCTCCTCCCTGACTTGTTTCCTCATGAATCACATGTGCCATAACCCAAAAGGGGCTTCTTTTCTTTTTTTTTTTTAAATACAGACTAAAGGTGTTACTTTTCTTTTTTTTTTTAAAGATTTTATTTATTTATTTGACAGAGATAGAGACAGCCAGTGAGAGAGGGAACACAAGCAGGAGGAGTGGGAGAGGAAGAAGCAGGCTCCTAGTGGAGGAGCCTGATGTGGGGCTTGATCCCATAACGCCGGGATCACGCCCTGAGCCGAAGGCAGATGCTTAACCGCTGTGCCACCCAGGCGCCCCAGGGGCTTCTTTTCTAAAACCGCCCAGCAGTCTCCAAAGTGCCCCACGCCCAGACCAGGATCTGCGTCTCTAGTGGGACCCAGGATGAATGAATAGGGTCTTATTATCTGGATTTCTACTCGGTGAGCAAAGCAATTGCCATTTACTCTTGAGCAAGTTCTGCAGCTATTGTTAAGTCTTTGATAAGTAAAGTACAGGATGGAATGTGTCCCATCCCGCCAAGGACTTCGGAAGGAACCTACCTAACTCGAAGCCAATCAGGAAAGAAACTGTGAACATTGTAGTGAGAGTGCAGAAAGAATGGAACTAGGGTCACCCTCTTTTATATAAGAAGGTCATAAGTTTTTATTATAAGAAAACCATGGAAAGGACAGTGTTCAAAGATAATTACTGATCTTAACATAACACTTTCTCAAATGCGTAAAGGTATGTTTTGAGGAAGTGTTTAGAAATAACTTGTTCAGTTTATGTCTGTTTAAAAAGTGTCAGGGAACCCTTATTAGAAAATGCAGGTCTAGACCCTTACTACTCAGTTTGGTCCAGAAACCAGTAGCACTAGTGTCACCTGGGAGTTTATTAGACTCTCGGACCCAATCCCATAACTACTGATTTAAAATCTGCATTTTCACAAGATTCCTGAATGATGTCTATGCAATAGTCTAGATTGGTAAACGGTAATAGCAGCTAGCCTGGTAGTGGTGTGTTTGTTCCCCGCTGAGGTGTGGGGGTGGTGAAGGGGAGGGAGTTAAAAGAGAATGACTATAGAAGAATGAGGAGACCTTATATATACAAGGGACAACTGTCACCCATCTGGCCAGGAATGATGACAAGGAAGTTGGAAATCACCATGATTTTTACCCTCACTGGATCCAGGACAAGCCCACGCCAGTGCTGACACCAGAGCAGGTCTTCACATTGTCCTGGCTGTCAAACAGGCTGTTAAAAAAAGAAGAAGGGGGCGGTGGCTCAGCAGGTTCAGCATCTGCCTTCGGGATCCCAGGGTCTGGGATTGAGCCCTGTGGGCGGCTTCCTGCTCAGAGCAGAGTCTGCTCCAGGTTCCCCCCTCCCCCCGCCCCTGCCCCTGCCCTCTCTGTCTCTAAAATAAATAAATAAAATAAAAATAAACTTACATACATCAAGAGCTGGCTCCTCATTTCCCTACCCCCCCAACATTGCTCACTTACTTTTTCCTGCACCACCAGCTACCCCACACTTAGTGATTTAATATAACAAGTTATTTCTCATGATTCTGTGGTTTGACCAGGCTCTTCTGGGCAGCCCTGCTCTCCAATCCAGCTTTTTCATAATAGAGCTGATAGTGGATCTCCACTTGTCCTTTTGTAGTGCTTTTCATCTTCGGTGTTCCAGATTTTACAGGCAAAGACAACATCACCAACGTAGGACTGTGTCCCTGTAACTGCCTTAGCGAAAAGCAGTGAGTGACTAGAAGAAAATTCAATGTAGGAAAAAAAAACACCTTAAAATATGCTAATTACAATTGTTCCCACAATACAGATTTTTAAAAATATTTAAACCTTTTCTGGGACACAACCCATTTCTCTGCCTTGGTGTCCACTCACTTCTTAGGAAAAAGAGGAGGAGTTTCTTCAGTATCTCCCAATACGAATCGCATCTCATCCTTCAGAAAAAAACCCTTAACAGAGGGCAAGTTTGATTTGCTATCTCTTCCCTGGGAGCATCTTGAAGGCAACAATTTGCCATAGAACAATCCCCCAATCTTAACATAACGTGAGGAGAGGAGCTCTGTCAGACTGGCCCCACAAGGCCTTTGAGCCTCCAAGTCCTCTGGTTTCTTTGAGAATTATCCACAGGTATGAAATAAGGACAAGACTCTTCATTCTTCCTGCAGACTCCTAATGCATCTTCCCTCACTCCCACATATGCATCCTTCAGGGATAAACAGTCAGAACCAGTGGAGTCTAAACCCATATCAAGGAGAAGAACCGGTGCTCCAGGGGTGAACTCATGAGAAGCTTCCCCTTCTCAGTGGGGAGAGAGCTTGACTGTGTAGGGCAACTGTATCAGTTCATCTTTGTTCATTTTCTCTGCTTCCAGGCCTTGCCCAGAAACCTATTAATAACTTCATATTTTTAAAAGATCAGATCCATCATAATGTTTACCCAACAATAGACAGTATGATCCCGGTGGCTACCCTTTAGCGATACGAAGTCCAAACTGAAGCAATTTGTCAATGTGTCTTTACTTTGGACCAAATCAAGTTCTTAGACATCAGCCTATATAAGCAGAGGATGAACAGTTTGCAGAACCCTTTTGCCTCTGTCCAGAGCACATCCAGACAGGCTGGGCTGTGTGGTGTTCTCTGTTCTCTGCATATACAACCTGTATGTACTATGTGAAGGCGGTTCACCGGGACCATTTCTCCCCCCGGGGGAAGAAAACACTCTGAGGCAAATGTGCCCCATACCTAGCTAGTAGCCAGACATAACTTTAAAGTCTGTTTCCTGGCCACCTGCATCCACTATTGCTTCCCCCACATCAGGTCACCCAGCCAAGGTGCTCAGACCCTGTGGCTCTAGTTTCCAAAACGGTCCCTTTAATGCCAAGCATAGGCTTTACTTTCCTAGCGTGTGACAGACATTACTTGAGATTCGATTTCCTTTAGTGCCTTTATCCCCCAAAGAAAGCAAAATATATATAGTACCTCCCTCCGCACTTTGGAGAAAGTTCCTAGCTCATGCATTATCACCTACTGAGAATCTTAAAATACTTGGCTACAAAAGAAATTAATTTTAAAAGTGCTTCAAGGAATTCAAGGTAAACTGAAAACCCGATGCATCTCCTCTAGGTAACGTCATGGTGAAAATATGCACTTGGGCACAGACTGGTAACTAATAACTTGGTTGTAGATTTAAAGACGTGGATTCAGGGAGTTCTGAGCCTCCAGCAAATGCTGGCTGTGATGGAGCGACACCTTCTGGTATACATGGAGTACTGCATGGAAGCCGGCCGCCTTTGAGGAAGCTCTTTTGCTCAGGTTAGCTTCAAACCAAAAGTTCAATCAATTCTATTGACCAAGCTCAGTTTCATCAACAGGGTCATATTGTTTGGAGAGTTAATAATTTCCACTGCTCGATTTTACAAGTTGTTCCTGGACACTGACTTTTTAGAGAGAAACAAAGCAGCCTCAAGCACACTTTTCATCTAGAATTATGGGAAATATCAGCCAGACTCTCCCCACCCCCCACTTCCTGTCCAACCCAAGAGGAAACTTCATAGGACCAAAAATGAAATGGAGCCTTTGCAACAGTGACCAGTCCAGACCCTCTCTGACTGATACAGGTAGGAGACTAGTTGTTACAGGGTATTATGGTTCATACTGTTCTAGTGGGTCCTGAGGTAGCAGGGAAAAAAAAAAAAAAAAAAACCAACCCACAAGCACCATAATGGGGTTCCTAACTTCATAAGAGGAAAACAGTGTATGGCTATTTAAATGTATTACTTCGCTAGGACTGTTGTCCACCACCACCAACTGGGGAGTTGAAACGATAGAAATGTATTTTCTCCCACTTCAAGAAGTCCGCGATCCAGGCTTTCAGCAAGATTTGTTCCATCAGAGAGCTGTGCAGGAGAATCTGTCCCATGTCTCTCTCCTAGCTTCTGGGGATTTTCTGGAAATCTTCAGTATCTCTTGGCTTCTAGACACACCATCCTAATTTTAGCCTCCATGTTAAGAGGATGTTCTCCTAGTGTGCCTATCTGTCTCTCTACAGGGTGCTCTTTTATAAGGATTCTAGTTACATTCCATTAGAGGCCCACCCTTCTCCAGTATGACCTGACCTTAACTCATGACATCTGCAATGACCCTATTTGCAAATAAGGTCACATTTGGAGGTACTGGAGAGTTAATATTTCAACATAGGAATCTTCAGGAAGACAGGGACATAACCCAACCTGTAATCGTTTCTCCCTTGGTCCCCAAAACTCATGTCCTTCTCACATGTAAAATACAATCACTCCATCCCCCCGTCCTCAAAAGTCTTCATCCATTCCAGCATCAACTTTTAAGTCAAAGTTTCTTCTAAATCGGGTCTGGATGAGATCCACGGTATGAATCCTGGAAAACATTCCTCTCTGTCTGGGAACCTAAAAACCAATCAAGTTGTCTGCTTGCAAAATTTGAAGATGGAACAGGCATAGGACAGAATGAATTCTCCCATTCAAAAAGGGAGAATTTGGGAAATTACGTTTACCAATATCTATGCCCATGTTTCAGTTTATATTTGGGAAATACTGGCCATGTTCTCTCTCTCACCTGGCATTCTATCCCAAGCTCCCTCAACTGGAGAAATTTTATTTTGCTCCCCTGTTATCCACATACAAATGCTCATTATTTTCTTATTCCTGTATTACTTCGAAAGGAAGCAGCATCTTGAAATTCAGTGCTATTGGTACCATACCCCTTTCCTGCCACACACACTCATAAATAAACACACACAAAAGAATACCACCAGAGCTACTTCTTTTGAACAAAGTATTGTTTTAAAAACTGTAAGATTGGGCGAGCCTGGGTGCCTCAGTCAGTTAAGCATCCAACCCTTGATTTCGGCTCAGGGTTGTGAGTTTGAGCATTGAGCCCGAGTCAGGCTCCGCACTTCATGCTGGGTGCTGGGAGTGGAGCTTGCTCAGGACTCCCTCCCCCTCCCCCTCCCCCTCCCCCTCCACTTCTCCCACATCGCTCTCCCCCCTCTCTTAAAAGAAAACTGTAAGATTGGCCATGTGTTGATCATTTCAGAAGCTTGGTGGTGGATACATGGAGCTTCGTTATATTATTATCTCTACTTTTTCTCCCCTGGGAAGCCATTCGGCTTGGACTCTTGTTTTGGGGAGATTTTTGATTACTGCTTCAATTTCCTTGCTGGTTATGGGTCTGTTCAGATTCTCTATTTCTTCCTGTTTCAGTTTTGGTACTTTATACACTCTAGGAATGCATCCATTTCTTCCAGATTGCCTAATTTGTTGGCATGTAGTTGCACATGTTATGTTCATATAATTGTTTGTATTTCTTCCATGTTGGTTGTGATGTCTCCTCTTTCATTCATGATTTTATTTATTTGGGTCCTTTCTCTTTTCTTTTTGATAAGTCTGGCCAGATGCTTATTGATCTTATAAATTCTTTCAAAGAACCAGCTCCCAGTTTCATTGATCTGTTCTACGGTTCTTTTGGTTTCTATTTCATTGATTTCTCCTCTAATCTTTATTAATTCTCTTCTCCTGCTGAGTTTAGGCTTTACTTTCCGTTCTTTCTCCAGCTCCCTTAGGTGTAAGGTTAGGTTGTGTATTTGAACCTTTCTTGTTTCTTGAGAGAGGCTTTTATAGCTATACACTTACCTCTTGGGACTGCCTTTGCTCCATCCCAAAGGTTTTGAACAGTTGTGTTTTCATTTTCAATTGTTTCCATGAATTTTTTAAAATTCTTCTTTAATTTCTTGGTTGACCCATTCATTCTTTAGTAGAATACTCTTTAAGCTCCATGTATTTGAGTTCTTTCCAAATTTCCTTTTGTGACTGAGTTCCAGTTTCAAAGCATTGTGGTCTGAAATGGGAATGATCCCAATCTTTTGGTACCAATGGAGACCTGATTTGTGACCCAGTATGTGATCTATTCTGCAGAATGTTCCATGTGCTTTCAAGAAGAATGTGTATTCTGTTGCTTTAGGGTGGAATGCTCTGAATATATGTGTGAAGTCCATCTGGTCCAGTGTGTCATTCAAAGCCCTTGTTTGTTTCCTTGTTGATCTTTGGCTTAGGTGATCTGTCGATTGCAATGAGTGGAGTGTTAAAGTCCCTTACTATTATTTATTATTGATGTGTTTAATTTTGTTATTAATTGGTTTATATAATTGGCTGTTCCCAAGTTAGGGGCATGAATATTTACAATTGTTAGATCTTCTTGTTGAATAGACCCTTCAATTATGATATAGTGTCCTTCCTCATCTCTTATTACAGTCTTTGGTTTAAAAAAAATCTATCTGATATAAGGATGGCCACCCCAGCTCTCTTTTAACATCCATTAGTATGATAAATGGTTTCCACCCCCTGACTTTCAATCTGGAGGTGTCTTTGGTTCTAAAATGAGTCTCTTGCAGACAGCATATCGATGGGTCTTGCTTTTTTATCCAATCTGATACCCTGTGTCTTTTAATTGGGGCATTTAGCCCATTTACATTCAGAGTAACTACTGAAAGATACAAACTTAGTGCCATTGTATTACCTGTAAAGTCACTGTTTCTGTATATTGTCTCTGTTCCTTTCCGGTCTGTGTAACTTTTGGGCTCTCTCTTCACTTAAAGGATCCCTTTTAGTATTTCTTGCAGGGTTGGGTTTAGTGATCATAAATTCTTTTAGTTTTTCTTTGTCCTGGAAGCTTTTTATTTCTCCTTCTATTTTGAATGACATTCTTGTTGGATAAAGTATTCCTGGCAGCATAATTTTCTCATTTAGCACCCTGAATATATCATGCCAGGTCTCTTTGGATAGGTCTGCTGCAGTCTAATGTTTCTACTCTTGTAGGTTATGGACCTTTTGTCCTGAGCTGCTTTCAGGGTTTTCTCTTTGCCTCCAAGATTTGCAAGTTTCACTATTATATGTCAGGGTATTGACCTATTTTTTATTGATTTTGAGGGGGGTTCTCTGTGCCTCTTGCACTTGAATGCCTGTTTCCTTCCTCGGTTAGGGAAGTGCCCCACTATAATTTGCTCCCATATACCTTCTTGCCCCCTCTCCTCTCTTTCCTCTTCTTCTGGGATCCCAATTATTCTAATATTATTTCACTTTATGGTATCACTTAATCTCTCAAATTCTCCTCTTGTGATCCAATACTTAGTTATCTTTCTTTTTCTCAGCTTCTTTATTCTCTATCATTTTGTCTTCTATATCACTAATTCTCTCTTCTACGTCATTTATACTATCAGTTAGAGCCTCCATTTTTTTGCATCTCATTAATAGCCTTTTTGATTTTGACTGGATTAGATCTTGGTTCTTTTATTTTTCCAAAAAGGGATTCTCTTGTGTCTTCTATGCTTTTTTCAAGCCCAGCTAGTATCTTTATAATTGTTATTCTGAACTCTAGCTTCAATGTCTTACTTATATCCATACTGATTATGTCTCTGGCAGTCAGTACTGCCTCTTTTTCTCCTTTTTGAGGTGAGTTTTTCTACTTTTTCATTCTGTCCAGAGAAGAATAGATGAACAAAAGAACAAAGTACTAAAATGGCAATAACAACCTTAGAGAAGTATACACTAAATAAATCAGAAGAGACCTAAAAAAAATTAAAATTAAAAAGAGAGACAGAGAATATAATCAGACAGGTGAACAGAACAGAGCAATAGACTGGATCCTGTGTGCATTTTGGTCTGTGACTTAGAAAACTAGATCCCGAAATTATAAAGAAAAACTTATATATGTACAAAAATAAAATTAAATACAATGAAAGGATAGAATGTAACTGTAAAAATGAAAGTTAAAAGACAATAAAAAAAGAAAAAGAAAAAAAAGGAGGAATATAAACAGACAGGTGAACAGAACAGAGCAATACACTATATCCTGAGTGTATTTTGGTCAGTTTGTTAGAAGAAAGTACATCTCAAAATTGTAAAGAAAGAAAAACATATATATACAAAAATAAAATTAAATACATTGAAAGGATAGAATGTAACTGTAAAATGAAAATTGAAAAAGACTTCAATAAACAAAAAAAGAAGAAAAAAGAGAGAGAATATGGTCAGACAGGAGATGAGAACAGAGCCTTACACTAGATTCTGGGTGTATTTTGGTCTGTTAGAAAAACTGCATCCCAAAATTATAAAGAAAGAAAAAATTATATATACACAAAAATTAAATTAAATACAATGAAAGGATTGAATGTAACTGCAAAAATGAAATTTAAAAAGATTTTTTAAAAAAGTTGATAAAATAAGAAATTGGGTGAAAAAGGAAAGAGAAAAAAATTAAAATCGAAAGACTAAAGAATCATGATAAAAAAAAAAAACCCCACAAATTCTATATGCTGTATTCCCCCAGTGCTGGAGTTTTGCAGTTCTCTATAATCGGTAAACTTGGTCTTGGCTGGATGTTCTTGCAGATCTTCTGCGGGGAAGGGCCTGTTGCAGTGATTCGCAAGTGTTTTCTCCCGGCTGGGCAGAACTGCCCCACCCTTGCCTGCGGCTAACTAATCTGCTCCCTCCACGTGGCTTTTGTTCCCTCAGGGCTTTCTGCCTTTCTGCGCTTTCTGCACTTTCTTTAGAGGATGAGAATGAAAATGAAGGCCTCCCCATCTATGGCCCCAGAGCCAAAAGCTTGGGGCCCCACTGGGGCCCCACTCCTCGGTGCACTCTCAGGTAAAAGTAGTCAGCCACTCTTGTCTGCCTGGTCTCAGTCCACACTCCGTGCCACCCAGCCCGTGACTGCGCATTTGTATCTCAGGCACGGGACTGCATTTGCATTTCGAGTCTCCAAACCCTGCGGGCTTGGCAGCACGCTCCCCTAACACTCCTTCCAGGGGAGGGGGGGGCGTCTCGCTGGTTCTGCCGCTTATTGGGCCCCTGCTTGGAGAGCAGTTGCCCAACGGTGTGGTGGTCCGTGGTTTATGGCGACACCAAGCTGAGAGCCCCCTCCTGGGCTCCGTTTGCAGCCGGCTTCCCCACTCCTATGCCTGGAAACTCCGCTGCACTCAGGCACCCCCGGTTTTCCTGTGACCCTGGGGATCCCGAGATCATACTGTCCCAACTAGGCTCCTGCCCCGCTTTGCCACTTGAGCACCTTTCAGGCAGGGACATCCCTCACCAGAGCAGACTTCTAGAAGTTCTGATTTTGTGCTCTGCTGCTGTATCACTTTCCAGTAGCCAGCTGGTGGAGAATCCCTCCCCGCCATGGTGAATCTTCCTGTGTATCTCCTCAGATTCACTTCTCCGCACCTCCTGCCAAGTGGTTGCTTTTCTATTTGTAGAATTGCAGCAGTGCTTTTCTTAGAGCTCCGGTTGAGTTCACAGGTGCTCAGAATGATTTGATAGCCGTCTGGCGGAATTCCAGGGGCCAGACGAAGCTAAGGTCCTCGGCTTCTCCGCCATCTTGGACTTGTTCGTGTTTTGAAGTCTGTGTGACTTATTCGGAAAACAGACTCCCAAGAATCCACGGAGATATTCCTGAAAGCAGCCTGGATTCCGGAATGCTCTCTGTGTGGAGCACCAGCCACTCTGTCGCGGGGCCGGGAGACTGCGACCACCCTTCCTGTGTTTTTAGCTAGGTGCCCTCTCCTGATGTTCGGCCTCTACCAGACACGCTCAGGTGATTTTGCCAACTGAGATGGAGCCGTCTTCTGCGCCTGGTAGGTCATCTGATAGATGGAAAAAATATATTTCCCAGAATCTGTTTCTGCCCACATTTATAGCTGTTACCATGGAGACTATATGCTCCAGCATGTATAGTATGATTCCAAATACCCTTTTGCCTAATTGCTTTCTAAGTATTTTGATCCATGGATGAATATAGAAAGAAAACCTGGTTCACCTAATGCATTCATGCAGCAAACATTACCTGGCGACTCTGAGTTAAGCATTATAATAGGCACTCGGGGCCACTGAGGTGAGCAAGACAGGTACATTTCAAAGAGGGATTTTACACAAAAGCAAATTGATGGGTGTGGCAATAGGGAAAATGGGAAACGCAGAATGGCTGCCTCACAAAGCAGCACCCACGAATAGTCAACCTTGAATTTCTGGAAAGGAGAGCAAGACAGTGGAGAAAAATTGAAGGCATTTACTTTGTGAAAGCAGGCTTGTTTGCTCAGTTTCCAAAGCATAAAACAGGTTGCTGTCCAGTTGAGCTTTCGGTTTGTTTCCAGTAGACTTATTAAACCCTAGGCTGGTGGTCTGATAATGACCCTCTGTGTTAGTGAGGGTGTGAGTCTTCGTCCTCCTTTTCTTCATTGGCATGGCTCTACAGGTCACTGGAGGAAGGATGGGATACCTGCATGGGGTCAAATAATTAGGTCTCTATCTTACATCAAACACAAACATAGTTCAGATAGATTAAAGATCTAAATGTGAAAAGCAAAACTTTAAAACATCTAGAATGAAATTTAGAAGAGTATCTGTGTGACCTTGGATAGAAAAATGCTTTTTGACACAAGACATAAAGAAAATAAATCACAACGTAAAATATTCATAAACTGTGTCAAAATTAAAACATCTGTGCATCAGGGGATACCTTTCAAAAAGTGAAAAGGCAAACCATGGATTGGGAGAAGACATTCACAGCACCTATGACCAAAAAAAGAATTGGTATCTTATCAGAGAACTCCTACAAATCAATAAGGAAAGGGGCAAACAAGCCGCTAGCAAAATGAACAAAGGACCTGAATAGGCAAGTCGCTAAAGAGAAAACCCGAAGGCCAATAAATATTTGAAAAGATGCTTAGTCTGACTAGTAATCAGAAAAATACAAATTAATACAATTAATACAAATTAATACAGTTTCGGACCCATAATACTGTCAAAAATGTAAACCCCCGACAATACCGAACACCACAGGACTGTGGAGCTAAAGTAACTCCTGGTGAGAGGGTGAAACTGCCCCACCCTTTGGAAAACCGTTTGGCTTGTCCATTAAAGCTATAGATGCTCCTATGTTCCTGCCCTCAGTATATACCAAAAAAGCTCACACGTGGTACAAAATTCAAAACCTAAATTTATATCAATGGGAAAGTGCATACATGAATTGTGGTACATCTTCAAACAATAGCTAAATAAATGCAAGTCAATGAGTTCCATGTATCGGTATAGATAAATCTTAAAAACACAGATTGAGGGAAAGGAAGAGTTGCAGAATTACAAAAGTATGCATAAGTGTTATAAAACCCCAGGCAGAGAAAAACGGAAAGGAATTGTGGGCAGGGTTACAATGTTATCTGGGCTTCCACGTTATATGTTACGTGTGCAGCAAACATGATCAAGCATTGGCAAAGCTCGGGGGCGGGATGCATATAACCTGTTAAGTATTAGCTTGAAGAGGGGCACCTGGGTGGGACAGCGGTTAAGCGTCTGCCTTCGGCTCAGGGCGTGATCCTGGCATTATGGGATCGAGCCCCACATCAGGCTCCTCCGCTATGAGCCTGCTTCTTCCCCTCCCGCTCCCCCTGCTTGTGTTCCCTCTCTCGCTGGCTGTCTCTCTCTGTCGAATAAATAAATAAAATCTTTAAAAAAAAAAAAAGTATTAGCTTGAAGAAAAAAATAAAAGGCTTCAGCAGCTGACAGACCTGATTTCAGATGGTAGCTAAAATCTCTGGGCTCTTTCACTTGTGAGCTCTGTCCTCAGGTGAGTTTCTTAACTTCTTGGAGCCTCTGCTGCTCTCCATATATACCTTCTGTTCTGTTACGTTATCATTCTTACACCTGCAGTCTTCGTGGTTCTGATTCTGGGGTCTGCTACCTGCTGTTTCTTTGAGCTCTTGTTCATGGCTGTTTGCTTCCTTATGAGCATTGGGGTTGTTGAAGTGAGTTCAGATTTCTTGGAACTTTCTCTGTGGGAATGCTCAGAGGCCTGACTTTAAGATGTTTTCCTCCAGGGAGAATATATGTTTTCCAGAGGCTGCAGGCTCTGCAAACCCAGGGCCACTTTAAATGTTTTCCCTGAGGGCTTTTCTCTTTCCAGAATACCCTAATAGGGCTGTGTGGGGGCTGAGCTCTATCGTGAGGGCATTTTGTGGTCATAAATTCTTGTTGGACAATCAATTTTCCTTGTTGCTTCATGAAAAGCTCTTTATTTCTACTTTACATTCACCCTGAGGACGCAGCCCTTTGGCACCCAGCATAAATGTGGAGGAATGGGAAGCTCTTACTATGCTGTCCGCCTGGTGTCGAGTCTAGGTTTGGGGGTCTGTCCCCTGAATCCATAGACACCATGAAGAATGGAAGTGCAAGTTCATCTGGGTTTAGTTAAAATCCTTAAGGTGAAAGTCAGTTCTTTGCCTGCTCTGATTTTTACTTTCACTTTGTTTTTTCCTTCTGAGAATTCCTTTCTTTCTTGCCAACTCATCAATGCATTTAAAAAGATTTTTCCCCTTCATTTAATCCAGCATTAAAAAAAATTTTTAGTGAGGTATTTTCCAAAGATAGCTCATCCAAAATACTGCTGGAAAATGAACTTGTGTGTTCTTTTATTTATTTTTTATATCTTTTTAAAGATTTACTTATTTATTTGAGAGAGAGAAAACACAAGCCGGAGGAGCAGAGGGAGATGGAGAGAGAGTCTCAAGCCGACTCCTTGCTGAGCACGGAGCCTGACACGGGGCTTCATTTCATGACCCTGAGATCATGACCTGAGCTGAAACCAAGAGTCCGACGCTTAAGCAACTGTGCCGGCCAGGCACCCCTGTGTATTCTTTTAAAAAGATTATATGAAATTGTACTTGGGATTTGCATTAAAATAATTCCATCGCCCCCCAAAACCACACAAGTTTGGCAAAACTTGGTGATAGGTACAAAGGAATTTGTTATACTAATCCTACTACTTTTATGTTTGTTTGAAAATGTCTTTAATGAAAATTTTTTCAGAGACGGAAAAAAGGAGAATCCAGAAGTTTGATCACAAAAGGGCTCCCTTTTCTATTCCCCTCAAGCACTGTCTAAGCTGGACTATTTTTTAGCCACCAGCCATAATGCTGAACCCTTCTACTCTCAGTACATATAAAAATGTAAATATTTGAAAATAAAAATTATACTTTTACCAATAGCTATTGTTTATGGTCTTTACTCTGTCCCAGGTGAATAACTTCCACATGGTACAGTCAGGAGGTGTGAATATCTCCATGTGCAGAGAGGAAACAGAAGCTCAGGTAGGTTCAAAGTGACTTGTAGATAATCACATATTCCACCAGTGGTGGGGCCGCTAACTGAACCTCGGTGACCAAAAATCATTCTGTGTCTGTCTGGCTGCAAAGCTCTGGCCTCTACCCACTGCAGTAAGTTGCCTCCCACCCATGTACTAGACCAAAAAGAAAAAACCAAAGGCATAAGCTCCTCCTCCCCTTGGAACGTTTCAGAGTCTCTTCTTCCTGCTAGCTCTTCCACTCCTCTGTTCTGTGATTCTACTGTCTGCCCCTTGCCAGACCCTTTCCTCACCTCCCCTGCCTTCCAGGCCTGAGTTGCCATCTTCCTGCTGGAAATTTCCTATTGGCCAGGCCTTGCAACCAGCTCTTGGAGCCATAATGTCTTTAAGCCCACCACTCATCCCCAGTTAGGTGTGAGGCCTTGAATATATAATAGCCTTCTAACCAGTTTCTCTCCTCCTGTCTCTTATTTCTCTGGACTGATCTGCATATCACAAAGGTTACTTGTGCTGAAACACTGCTCTTTGTGGACCCTGTTCTAAAACCAAGTCTTCCCAGGACTTAGGGCTGGAATGACAAACACGGGTCACAGAAGAGCCCCTCTGTGCCCCACTGCCATCCCTCACTCTTATCAGAGCAGGCTTCACAGACCACAGCAGTCTTCTCTCTCAACCCAGTGCTCCTGGAAACCCCTCTGGAGTCAGGTGCACACAGGAGACACCCTTCTTGCATTGTGACCTAGAGCCCTGACAGCAAACTCCCTCACTGCATGGTCAAGGCCCTCCCCCATAAAGGTTTCATTCTTCAAGTGGATCTGTGGATGCTTGCATGAGCCCTCTGTTCTGGCCAAACTGCTCTATTCCCTGTACCAGGGACATGTCTGGCACTTTCTCACCCTGGCTTTTGTTCTTTGCTCATGCCGTTTTCCAAACTTTGCTTCCCATGCCCCCTGCTCTACCTACTGAACCCTCTTCCCTGCCAGGTCCAGTTCAGATTTTAACTCCTTCTTTTTTTTTTTTTTTTAATTCAAGTACAGTTGACATACAATGTTATGTTAGTTTCAGGTATACAACATAGTGATTTGACGACTCTGTACGTTATGCAGTGCTCCCCATGGAAAGTGTAAATGTGGTTGCCATCTGTCACCAGGCAATGCTATTATAATACCATCGACTATACTCCCTATGCTGTATTTTTTATCCCTGTGACTTATTTATTTTATAACTGGAAGTTTGTACCTCTTAATCTCCTTTACCTATTTCACTCATCCCCCCCACCTGCTCCCCTCTGGCAACCACCAGTTTGTTCTCTATATTTATGAGTCTGCTTCTGTTTGTTTGTTTTATTTTTTAGATTCCACATGTAAGTGAAATTGTACAGTATTTGTTGTAATGGAGCCCAAGTTCATGTGCCCCACGGGCAGCAAAGCCAATCACTGAGACGTTGAGTATGTAGCAAGGAAAGGGTTTATTCTAGAGACAGCCAAATGAGGAGACAGGAGGCTGGCTCTAAATCTGTTTCCTGTACTAAGATTAGAACAAGTTTTTTATAATCCTAGGGTTGGGATTACATACATATTGATGAAAAAGGCGGAGAAATTTATGACTATTTGAGAGGAAAGATAGAGCATGCGCATTGTGCAAACATGTATGTAAAATGCATCCCATGTTCACCTTGGGGTGGACACTTAATATTAAAAAGAGGTAAAACTCACCTTCTTATGTCAGGAGGTTATCTTAGAACGAGGAGAGAGCTACAGGTATGCTCCTAGAGCCCATGTAAACTGGATGCAGGGCCATGTTTGTTCACAGGCTGGAACCATATCAGTGACCTTCCAGTGGATTTGTTAGTGGAGTCTGAAAAGGAACAATAACTGATGAGGGAGAAACAGATCTCTGAAAAATAGGCTTTAAATTTCCTGTCAGTTCTAGGGGTCTGGTTTCATTTGTCTGACTTATTCACTTAGTATAATACCCTCTGAGGCCATCCATGTTGTTGCAAATGGCAAGGTATCATTTCTTTTTTTAAGGCTGAGTAATATTCATATATGTGTGTGTGTATGTGTATGTGTGTGTGTGTATCATCTTCTTTATCCATTCATCAGTCAATGGGCAAGTAGGTTGCTTCCGTATCTTGGCTATTGTAAATAATGCTGTAATAAATGTAAGAGTGCATATATCTTTTCAAATTAATGTTTTCATTTTCTCAGGTAAATACCCAGCACTAAAATTACTAGATTGCATGGTATTCCCATTTTTATTTTTTTGAGGAGCCTCCATACTGTTTTCCATAGTGGCTACACCAATTTGAATTCCCACCAACAGAGCATGAGGGTTCCCTTTTTTCTACATCCTCACCAGTACTTGTTATTTCTTGTCTTTTTGATACTAGCCATTCTGACAGGTGTGAGGTGGTATCTCATTGTGGTTTTGATTTGTATTTCCCTGATGATGGGTGATGTTTAGCATCTTTTCATGGTTCTAGTGGCCATCTGTGTATCTTCTTCAGAAGATCCTGGGATCGAGCCCCACATCAGGCACCTCTGCTGGGAGCCTGCTTCTTCCTCTCCCACTCCCCCTGCTTGTGTTCCCTCTCTCGCTGGCTGTCTCTCTCTCTCTGTCAAATAAATAAATAAAATCTTAAAAATAAAATAAAATAAAATAAAATATATTGGGACCAATTGTGTGCAGACTTGTGTTCAGCCAGAGAGGAAGAGTAAAAAGTGAGAACCTCACAGTTTAATTGGGAAAGGCACATGTAAAAATAATTCTACATCAGGATGCACCGGAGCGTGGGTGGCTTAGTTGGTTGAGGGTCTGACTCATGGTTTCAGCTCAGGACATGATCTCAGGGTCATGACCTTCAGAATCGTGAGATTGAGTCGTGCCTAGGGCTCCGTGCTGGGTGTGGAGACTGCTTAAGATTCTCTCTCTCCCCCTCCCTCCTCTTTCTCTCAAGTAAATAAATAAATATTTTTTTAAAAAGACACACCGTCAAGGTGCCGTACTGGAGAGTCAAATATTAATGGCCTGTAAGCATTTGAAAAATTATTCTACCTTACTCTAGTAATCACAGACAAGCTAATTTACATAATAATTAATATCATTATTCCTTGATCAAATTGGCAACAGTTTTTATTTTAAATCATGATATCCAGTGTTGACTAGAGTTTGGGGCAAGGGGTCTCAAACACTGTGGTAGATCCTCTCAGGTGATAATTTAGTAAAATTTTTTAAAACCTTAAAAAAGTACGTACATCATCTAGCAATTTTATTTCTACAAGTAGACTTAAGTAAGTCTGTTTTCCAAAGATTTTGCTACAAATATCCTCATTGTATCAATATTTTATTTGTAATAGTGAAAAGCTGGACACAATCTAAATAACGATAATAGCTAACATTTAATTGAGTGTTTACTATGTCCTAGATACTTACTTGGACACTTTACACACCTTCATTCATGCAGACCTCATAAAAAACAATATGGGGGAGATACTATTATTATTATCGTCCCCATTTTACAGATGAAGGGCTGAGGCACACAGAGGTTATGTAATGTGGTCATACGCCTGGTGAGTTGAAGAGTCATGTGATTTAGCCTCAGCTGTCTAGCTCTAGTGTCCATGCTCTTAACCATTCCACTCCACCTCCTGCCAGATCTAAACAGCCAATAACAGCTATGGTTAAAATCAGTAATGTTCAATGTGTGTGTGTGCAAGGGGGTGGGAAAGAGAGAGAAGGAAAGAAAAAGGAGGAGGAGGAGAGACGAAGGGGGAGAAGGAAGAAAGAGAGGGTATATGAATTATAGCACATGTATACAAATACTATGCAATTATTAAAAATGATAATGCACACTATACAGGCATACTAGCTTTATTGTTGGTTGCAGATGCTGCATCTTTTTAGGCAAATTAAAGGTTTGTGGCAATCCTGCTTTGAGCAAGTCTATTAGCACCATTTTTCCAATAACATTTGCTCACTTTGTGTCTCTGTGTGACATTTTGGAAACTCTTACACTATTTCAAACTTTTAAAATATTATTATTTTTGTTATGGCTCTCTATGATCAGTGATTCACCTTGCTGAAAGCTCAGATGATGGTTAGCATTTTTTAGCAATCAAATATTATTTAATTAAGATGCACTTTTTAAAAGACATAATGTTGTACAATCAATAGACTATGGTAGAGTATAAACATAAATTTTATAGGTACTGGAACATTAAAACATTCATTTGACTCAATTGTTTTGTGATACTTGCTTTATTGCAGTGGTCTGGAACTGAACCCACAATATCTCTGAGGCCTGCCTGTATTGAGTTGTGTTCTAGAACAATGTCTTTAAAACTCTTTTGACATGACCTATATTAAGAAATAGACATTTGGTGCCTGGGTAGCGCGGTCAGTTGGTTGTGGGACTCTTGGTTTCAGCTTAGGTTGTGATCTTAGGGTTGTGAGATTGAGCCCCGTGTCAGGCTCCACATTCAGTGTGGAGTCTGCTGGAGTTCCTCTCTCCCTCTGCCCCCCAATAAGTAAATAAATCTTAAAAAAAAGGAAGAAAGAAACATTTTGCATCACAACCATACCCATCTATGACAGGAGGAGGGTAAGCTGGCTTCCACCAGTACAATTGTCCTAGTTGTATATGGTGGGTGTCTCTTTTCTTATGTCATGGCAGTTCTTAAATTTTTGGAGTATCATAGACATTGTTTTTCTCACACACACACACACACACACACACACATGCACACACATCTGAAATAGAAGTTTCATGAAAACCACACTCAGACTTACTAAATGTGATGCAGTTTTATATTTTCTCTTCTGTTCTATTCTATTCCATTCTTAAAATTCTGGTCATCAGCCTCTAGTTGAGTTCATCATCCTAAATTAATGTACCCATAATTTGAAACTGATTCTGGAAGAAAATCATGGTGCTTGTAATACCTAAAGTCTCCACAAGGAGACACCACAATTCTACCCAGACAGGGTTTACACCAAAGGCTCGCCCTGCTGGTGATGAGGAGAGGGCAGGGATGCTGTCTTCTGCAGGACGCAAGTCAATGGACCAGGCGCAAGGCACTTGGCTGAAGGACAGCTCATATCTTGACTATGCACCTATTGAAAGGTGTGACACAAAAATCTCTGTTCCTGTGGAGACTGTCAGGGTCTCAGTCACATGCATCTGACATGGAGATATAGGAGATGTAAGTGATTAACAGAATAGAGGAGAAAATCCATGAGATAATGAGAAGCTGGAGGGTAATAATGGGTCTGTAATGAGCCAAAGGTTCAGTAAGTTCAAGTTATGTTTGGAAGACAAAACTGAACAAGAAGATAGAAGGAGCTAAGAAAGATACCTAGAGCAGGGAAGCCTGCCGAAAGGAAGAGGAGATAGCATCATCACAGCAGTATGCACTGAGATGCAGTTGCATGGACCACGGCTCCCACACTTCTGTGGCTGGTGTCCCCGGGACTTCCAGCTCTTTGCGGCCCAGTCGTTCTTGAATTCTTCTTTCTAGGAGGCTCCTGGATCCCTGTATTCCTGAGTGCCAGGGATCCTAACAGCAAATGCTTCCTCCGTTTGCTGACCCAGCAGCAGTCGAGTCTCTTCTGCTTATTCCTACAAAGGAGCCTAACTGAAAAAAAAAAAAAAAAAGCAAAATGAAAGATGTTCCCAGCTTAAGTTAAAATGTTCCATATTACGTTAAAGATGTTCCCATATTAAGTAAAAAAAAAGGATATCACTTTAGAGCATTTCTTTATAATGTAATTTTGTTTTAAAATGTATAACATAGGGGCACCTGGGTGGCTCCATCGGTTGGGCTTCTGCCTTCGGCTCAGGTCATGATCCTGGGGTGCTAGGGTCAAGCCCAGTGTTGGGCTCTCTGCTCAGCGGGGAGCCTACTTCTCCCTCTCCCTCTGCCTGCCACTCTACCTACTTGTGCTCCCTCTCTCTCTCTCAAATAAATAAATAAATCTTAAAAAAAAATAAAATAAAGTATAGAACATAAAATCTGGAAGGGTATACATCAAGATATTGACAGCGGTTATAGCTGAATGATGATTTGTGAGCATACTATTTTTTTGCACAAGTTTTTTTTCTAAAATAATCACATACTAATTGTTTAATGTGTTAAGCACAATGCTTATTAAAAAGAAAGAAAGAATTTTAAAAACCAAGATATTTTTGTGTATTTAACTCCTTATTTTTTATTTTTTTATTTTTTATTTGGTTATTTTATTTACTTATTTATTTTTAAATTCAATTAATTAATATATAATGTATTATTAGTTTCTGAGGTAGAGGTCAGTGATTCATCAGTCTTGTATAACACCCAGTGCTCATTACATCATGACAACAGCACAGGGTTGCTGAACGTCTTCTGAAGGATGATGTGATTTGGGTCCCAGAGGGCTTTCAGGGTACAGGTATCCTGGGAACTGTCCTCAAAGGGGCCACTATGAGTAAAGTCCGAGAGGCTAGTGCCCCCAGGGAATACTGGGAAAATGGTGGGGGGCTGGCTACAGCTGAAGCAGAGAGCACCCTGAGCTCTTAAAGGACACAAAAGTTTGAATACATTTGGTAGAAATTAATATCTTTTTAGCATTCTAAAGATTATGCACTTCTTGATAGATATTTGAAATGATATAATTTATATGTAAGTTAGAAACATAATAATTAACAAAAATATATCCAGTACCCAGCTTAAAAAATAGAACATGACTAATACCCTTGAGACCCTCATATACCTCTCTCCGAACCCATCAAGCTCCTGCCCTCCCAAAAGTAACCACTCTCCTGAATTTTGTGTTTAACATGTCCCTTATGGTTTTATTGCAAATGTAGACATCCTTAATAATAGTAACAGCTGGGGCGCCTGGGTGGCACAGTCGTTTGAGTGTGGACTCTTGGTTTTAGCTCAGGTCCTGATCTCAGGGTCATGAGATCGATCCCCGCCTCGGGCTCCATGCTCAGCTGAGAGTCTGCTTAAGACTCTCCCTTCCTCTCCCTCTGTGCCCTCTTCCCCCGCTTGTGTTCACTCTTGCTCTCTCTCTAAAATAAATAAATAAATAAATAAATAAATAAATAAATAAATAAAATAATAGTAACATCTAACATTCTTTGAGTGCTTGCTCTTTCTAAGACACTATTCTAAATTCTCTATGTATTTTAACTCTAATCTGCACAACAAGCCGAAAGGGTAAATATTGTTATTAACATCCCAATTCAGCAGTTAACTGAACTGAGGCACAGAGAGCTTAAGTGACCTGCTCAAAGTCACACAGCCAGTACATGGCAGGCCCTGGTTTCAAACCCTGGCAGTTTGCTCTAGCTTCTGTACCCTTAACTACTTATTCTGCCCACTCTTAACAATATATTGTCATTCTCCTTATTTTTGAATCACGTACAAATAGAATCCCATTGTGTTAGTTCTGTTTGTCCAGAAGGGCATTCCGAGATGTGGGTTCTAATGAGAGCAGTTTCTTTGGGAGGTGAGCCACTGTATTTGTCAGATTTCTCCAGAGAAATAGAACTAATAGGATATACACGATAGACATAAGAGGAGATTTATTTTTATCATAGGAATTGGTTCACACAGTTGTGGGGGCTTAGAAGTCCCACCATCTGCCATCTGCAAGCTGCAGAACCAGGAAAGCTGGTGGTGTAATTCAGACTGAGTCCAGAGGCCTGAGAAGCAGGGCCCCATGGGGTAAATCCTGAGTCTGAAAGTCCAAGAATCAGTCACACCAATGGCCAAGGGCAGGAGAAGATGGATGTCTTAGGTCAAGCAGAGAGCAAGTTTGTCCTCTACCTGCCTCTTTGTTCTTTTCAGGTCCTCGGAAGATTGGATGATGCCCACCTACATTGGTGAGGGCAATCTTCTTGGCTCAAGCTACCATTCAAACACTCATCTCTTTCAGAGACATTCTCCCAGACAGACCCGGAAGTGTTTTACCAGCTCTCTGGGCATTCCTTAGTTCAGTTAAGTTGACACATACAATTAACCATCACAGCCACAAAAGCCCAGTAAGGGAATGGAATGGAAAATAAGGAAGGAAAAGCCAACAAAGAAGTTACCACTTTGGACAACTTCATCCTAGTCACACTAAGATGCCAGAGTAGAATAGACACTAAAGAGTTATCCCACCCAAGAGCGGGGAGGGAACCAGAGTATTAATACAGCAACTCATGGCAATCATGGGTTGAGGCCTGGCTTCTAGAGAGCGTTAATTCCCTCTGGCCTGCCTTATGTGCAGACAGAGCGAGCTTCAGAAAGAAACCCCTCTGGCAGAGGGTAGCAATGACTGACATAGGGCTTGGATTGACCTGTGCTGAAATGGTAAGGCCTAAGGTGATATGAGCAGGGAGCTTCTAGTATCTTGTCACATACTCTGTGAGCAATCCTGCAATTTGCTTTTTTTTTTTTTTTTTTTTTTTTTGCTTGCTGTTCACCGCTGTGGTTTTGAGATTCATCCATGTTGGCATGCTGATACATGTAAATTGTGGTTCATTCATTTTCACTGCTATATTCTATTATATGACTATGTTTCATTAATTTATTCCTTTTTTTAAAAAAAATCCATTCTGTAGTTAATGGACATTTGGGCTGTTTCTACTGTTTTGTTATCAGAAATAATGTTACCTTCTTTCACAAGTCTCTTATTGCATTTGCCAAGAGTTTCTTCTCTACACCCAGGTTTAGAATTATTGGGGTAGGAAGTACTCACAACTTAACCTTTACCATATAACGAGTACAGTAGTCGTTCCTGTAGAAATATCAGCAGCAGAGTCTCAGATTTCCTAATGTTTCATACCTTTGCTCAAAATGGTATTGTTAGATTTTTAATTTTTGCCAGTCTGGTGTGTATAAAGTGACATTTCTTCATATTTTGGGAGGATACACACACACACACACACATACATGCATTTTTTTTTAAATTTAAAAGTCATGTGAATTCAAGTTCAACTTCGGTCTCTAATTTTTTTTTAAAGATTTTATTTATTTATTTGAGAGAGAGAGCAAGGGAGAGAGCAAGAGAGAGAGCATACAAGCAGGAGGAAGGGCAGAGGGAGAAGCAGGCTGTCTGCTGAGCAGGGATTCCGATGCGGGGCTCGATCCTGGAACTCCAGGATCATGGATCATGACCTGAGCCAAAGGCAGATGTTTGACTGAGCCTCCCAGGGGCCCTTAGTCTCTGTCATTGTAATTTAAATTGTCTAAGAAGAAAGATGGGAAATAACACTCAGAGTTGTGACCATAAATGAATGAAATTTTTCACTTGCATAACTTGTATGATGGTTCATTTTATGTGTCAATTTGAATGGATCATCCAGATATTTGACTAAACATTATTTCTGCATGTGACTGTGAAATTAGTGTTTGAATCACTGGACACACTTAAGCAATTTGCCCTCTCCAGCGTGGTGGGCATCATCTGATCTGTTGAGGGCTTGAAGAGAAGGAAAAAGTAGAGGAAGGCTTTGGCCCTTCCTGAGTACTTGAGCTGGGACACTGATGTTCTGCTCTTGCCACCCCTGGTGCCCAGGCCTTCAGATCTGGATTGGAATCCACATCTTTCTCTTCTCAGACTTTTAGACTAGGAGCTTTATTGGTTTTTACACACCAGCTTTATTGGGTCTCCAGCTTGCAGATGGCAGATTGTGGGACTTCCCAACCTTCATAATTGCATGAGCTTGTGTTTTATAATAAATATATACTTTATTTATTTATTTATTTATTTGGACTGTTTCTCTAGAGAACTCCGACTAGCACAACTTGCCAACAGGTTCTAAGGTCAATGATAGGAGAAGACTTTCAAAAGTATGAGCAAAGTTGGCACCTTGAGTTATGTGTAGCTTCTGAGGATACACTGTAGGACGACGCTAAAGTTCTGTGTGTCTCTTAAAAATTCAGTGTCCTTATTTTACAGGCAGGTCTCATACCAGACAGATGATAGCCTTCCTTCTCTGTACTCTTAATGATTTTCTTAAGCTCTTTTTCACTTTGGAACAAGTGGTTGTTCTAGAGGACTTAGCACAGGAGAGAGCTTTGTCAACATTAATAAATCTTTGCGGTATCTCTAGTGAAGGAGGCAGCAGTTGCCAGTATGAGTTTCACAGGACTGCTACAACAAGTTAGCACAAATTGGGTGGCTTAAAACAGCAGAAATTAATCCTCTCACAATTCTGGAGCCCAGAAGTCCAAAATCAAGTTGTCAGTAGGGGTGTTTCCTTCTGGAGGCTCCGAGGGAAAATCCGTTCCCCGTTTCTTTCCTAGTTTCTAGGAGCCGCCAGCAACCCTTGGCATTCCTTCGCTCTGACTCGGTCTTCACGTGGCCGTCGTCTCTTGTAAAGGCACTTGTCATTGGCCTTGGGCCCCAACAATCCAGGATGCTTTCATTTGGAGAGTCTTACCTTAATTACAGCTGCAAAGACCCTTTTTCCAAATAAGGCCACAGTCACAGGTTTTTGGGTAAACATATCTTTTGGGAGTCCACGATTCAATCTGCTAATGGGAGGCAGCAAAAGACGTGGTTGAGAGGAGAGCTAATTACGTTAGATCTTCTGACGTTCTGCTCATAACTCTCTTTTAGTGGGCAGGGAGGAAAAACACCATGCTGGGCATTAGAGATGAGATTTCTTCATTTGTGAATTCTGAGAGTTAATAGCTTTTCCCCAAATAGAGGCTCAGTAACAGATGTCTGATCTCACCATAGGGATTGTCAAGGAAGCCAGCCAACAGGAGGTAGTGTTAATATTTTCACTGGGGAGAATATAAATGACTCTCTAAGAAGGAAAAATATGTGTGCTGTTGGGTGGACAGGTTGCAAAAGAATTTCTTTATCTTAGTTGTTATTTATTTAATTTTTTCTTCCTGATCTTAACATCCTTCTTTAAAAAAAAGCCCCCCCCCAAGTTCTTCCCTGGAAAATAAACCTATTTCGTAACATTCTATGTATTTTATTGAAAAAGTCAGAAGTGAGAATGATGTGAACTTTTTAATTCTTGGGTATTTTTTTTAACTTTTTTTCTATTTTTACAGTGAAAAAGTTAATTGGGTCAATTTCCCATAGTCAGCAAAAGACACCATAGATATTTTTAAACAATGCCATGTACTTCTTCAGATGTTTATTGTTCACTCTGAACCTGAATTTTTTTTTTAAAGATTTATTTTTATTTATTTGGGAGAGAGAGAGCATGTGCACAAGCAGGGGAGAGGAGGAGTAGAGGGAGAGGGAGAGAATCATCGTCAAGCCGACTCCCCACTGAGTGTGGAGCCCAGACACCGGGCTCAATCCCATGACCCTGAGATCACAACCTGAGCCAAAATCAAAAGTTGGACGGTCAACTCACTGAGCCACCCAGGTGCCCCTGAACCTGAAATTCTAAGAATAAGATCATTTTATTCCTGTCTAGGCCTCCTTAAAAAAATGAAAGTGACATTGTTCTAAGAAAAGAAGTGTGATTACCCCACTGTTACGTTTATTTAGATAACACCATAAGTAGTACAGACAGGTGCCCAGAGCAAGGCTAGCAGGTCTGGACTGGAGTGTGCGGTGCTATGCATATAGTACTAAATATATCTAAACATCACAGGGAAAACACCTTTGTGAAAAAGATCTTACCCCTCCAAAAAAAGGCCCAAAGTATCCAAAGTCACTATGTAAAAAGCTAATATATCTGCACTGTGAACTATAAATTACATTTATATTTTTCTCTTTCTCCCCTTTAATTTTTGGCCTCCTCTCTTAAGGTCAAAGAGTCACATGATTTTCATGCCGAAGACCCTTAAAAATTCACTTATTCTCTTGCTCTCATTTTACAGTAAGGGTAAATAAATAAATATGAAATAAATAACCGAATGTGACACAGTTAGTGACAAAGCCGTTGCCTGGCACACACTTCTCCTGAAGCTAAATGCTTGAACTTTAAAGAATTTATTCAAAATAATTATCAAAAATACTCTAGATCTCATATGAAATGATTACAAAAATTAACTGTCATTCCCATCAGTTTTTCCAAAGTTTTCTTAAGAGATGTATTATAGTTCAAAGCCTGAAAAATACTTTGTCATTGCATATTTATTTTCAAATTTCTCATTCATAGAATTAAAAACAACACACACACACACACACACACACACACACACACACACACAGAGTTTGAAACCCAGAAGCTACTGTAGTTACAGTGAAGGGCTTACATGCTCAAAATCCTATTTGTTCCTATTTGAGAGGATTGGCTTAAATTGGCATATTTGTTTAATTCAATTTCTCTGTGCAGATTTTGCATTTTCACATTGAGAACAGTGCTTCTGCTGTGGGCAATAGACAATTGCTTCAGATTTTATCCACTTCAGTACCAGTGCTGAATTCATTACTAAAACCCCTAAAAATTACTTTTTATCAGTTGTGGCTCATTCCAGCGAATAACACTTCAGAGTATAAAAATTGATTTCCCCCACTGGATCTCACTGAATTCTCATACAACAACCCTGAGGGTGGAATTTATTTTCCTTATTTTTTTTTAGCATATGTAAAACTGAGCCTCTGAAATTTGCTCAAAGTCACAGTTCTCTATTACACATCAGCCTTATTTAAAGTGGAGAACTCCAAATAAAGAGTCTATAGGTAATAGTATTATACCAATGCTAATTTTCTTAGGTTTGATAAATAAATGTACCATAGTTGTATAAAATGTTAACATTAGGGAAAACCGGGTGAAGAGTATACACCAGAGCTCTCTGTAGTATCTCTATAATGTTTCAGTAAATCTAAAAGTATCGCAAAACTTAGAGACATTTAAAAATAAGTCCTCTAATTAGTCTCAGAGTTTATTAGCATTTTAGATCTGGCAGGGTAGAATATAACCTTTCCGTTTACAGATAAGGAACCTGGTGCCCAAGCAGACTTTCCTAAGCTCACCAGATCAGTTTCCCAATTACTAAGCTGGTTCTTTCACAACACCTGCCTGGTTTGTAGAAATTGCATACTTCTATTCAAAAAATGTTGTCAGCAAGTCCGCAGAGACTATCTCCTCTTGGGGGCACATGCAGAATGATATGTACAGTCTGTTGCAATGCCTAAATTCATTATATTGGTGAATCAATCTTATTACATGACTATTCAAATTATGTACACCTGCAAAGGCCCCCAGCAGTTCCTGCCATCTGGCCCCGTGATGTAGGAAGACACTTGCTCCCTTACTCTTGCTTCTGGTTGCTTTTCACTGGTACCACAGCCTTTCTGCCAGCTGACTTCTTTCTTGCCACTTAACTTTCTTCTTGTGTCCATTGAGTGAGGCTGTGAGGGCAGCACTCAGAGCAGAATTCTGAAGATGTGTGCTTCTCCCCACCCCTACTATTTAAGAGACATCTTCCGGTTAGGAGTGCCTGGGTGGCTCAGTGGGTTAAGCATCTGACTCTTAATTTCCGTTCAGGTCATGATGTCGGAGTTGTGGAATTGACCCCCATGGTGGGCTCCACGCTCGGCGCAGAGCTTACTTGTCTCCCTCCCTCTGCTTCTCCCCTGCCTGTGCTCTCTCTCTCTCTCTCAAATAAATACATAAAATCTTTTAAAAAAAGAGAACGAGAGACATCCCGGTTTGGTAAGACCCAGGCACAAATTACCTGGTGTGCACTCCTCTCATTTTTGAGCTCTGGGACCAAGGAGAAGCACACTTCTTCAAAATCTGCTCTGTGATCCTACCTAAGTGAAGCTATTAATATTACTCTATTCCCCAGCAAAGGTTGTGTGTGTGTATAACTGCTTTGTTCCTTTTGCAAGCCACCTCACTGAACAGTGTTGGAATATGAACTTTTCCTTCAATTCTGGACTGTGAACACTGCTTCTCTCTTCATCCTCTCCTGACCTCTAGTATTGGTTTCTGAAAACTGATGCCCTTGACTACTGAAGGATCATGGGATGCCAGTGAACATATGCGAAGATGGAAAAAAGAGAAAGAAAAACAATAAAGAAGCACAAATGCATTATTGCCAGTTTTCCTATTTCTGGGAAAGGCATGGAACTGAAAAAAACATTTCAGAAAAGAGAGAAAGATTTATGGGGCACCTGGGTGGCACAGCTGTTAAGCGTCTGCCTTCGGCTCAGGGCGTGATCCTGGCGTTATGGTATCGAGCCCCACATCAGGCTCTTCCGCTATGAGCCTGCTTCTTCCTCTCCCACTCCCCCTGCTTGTGTTCCCTCTCTCGCTGGCTGTCTATCTCTCTGTCGAATAAATAAATAAAATCTTTAAAAAAAAAGAGAGAGAAAGATTTAAAAATAACAGCTCTGTTTTTATATTTTTCTTTTTTAAAGATTTTATTCATTTTTTTCAAGTAATCTCTACTCCCTAGGTGGGGCTCGAACTCACGATCCTGAGATCAAGAGTCACGTGCTCCACCGACAGAGTCAGCCAGATTTTCATATTTTTCATGTTTTTACATTTTTCATGTTTTCTCCCAGTCTTGGTTCACGTGCATAGCTATGTTAAGCAAGAATACTATAAAGATTCTACTTAATATTTATTTTTTCCCTTTAACGTTAAATCATGTGCATTTTTTAAATTTTGCTACAGTCTTCAGTATGTTCATTTTAGTAGATGCATAATATACGTAATTTACAGAGTTTTGACTATGTGTCCAGTGTTTAAAATATGTTATTTAATTCCCACAAAACCCTACAGGGCAAGTATTGTTTTGCTCATTTCATCTTATTTACAAAAGTAAAAACTGAGGCTCAGAGGGGTTAAGTAACTTGTTCAAATTCATGCACCTAGTGAGGGGGTAAGTCAGGATTCAAACCAAAGTGTGTGGACTCCAAAGTCTAGGCTACTGACTTGTCAGATAGCAGAGTGAGGAGGATATGCAGTGGAACTCCAGATCCAGTTACTTAGCCTGATACTCTGTCCAAAAACCAGTGGTTTATGGCTGTACACCAGAAAATATCTGGGGAGCTTTAAGAAATAGTGTTGCCTCCTCTGAGAGACTCAAATGTAACTGGCCTGGGGTGGCCCCAGGCATCAGGGTATTCCAAAACTCCCAAGTATTTTAACGTCCAGCTACTGTTCTCTGTGACAACTTTACTGTAGAAACGACAGAAGAGGGGAAACACAATTAAATCATAAATGAAATGAATGAGTATTTAACTTCAAAAATGGCTTCGTAAGTTATATGTCTCCTGCCACGTTGTGGTCGTCTGTCCCTATAAGTTTGGGAGTCATTAGCATGGACATAGAGGTGAAGCCGTGGCTGTAGGCGAACTGGCTCTTGCAAAGCATGTAGTGAGAAGGGAAAAAGGATGCAAACAGAGCCCAGGGGGATAATATTTAAGAGATGGGTAGAGAAAGAGCCAAAGAGCTATCATACAGCCTACTTCCAGGATTTTTATTTTTAAAATTTTTTTGGTTTTTTATTTTTTAAAGATTTTATTTATTTACTTGAGGGAGAGAGAGAGAGAGCACAAGCGGAAAGGAGAGGCAGAGGGAGAAGCAGATTACCTGCTGAGCGGAGAGCCCAATGTGGGCCTCGATCCCAGGACCCTGAGCCGAAGGCAGACATTTAACTGACTGAGCCACCCAGGTGCCCTACTTCCAGGATTTTTAAATGCTAAGTGCTGCCGAGTGGTCATGTAGGGGAAGGTCTGGAAACCTGCGAATTAGCCCCAAGCTCTCATGGGAACATTCATGGCAGTACACGGGGGAGCCATGTGGGTAAGGCAGATTTCAGTGACTGAGGCAAATGTGGGAGGTAAGGAAGTGGATATAATCTATATGGACCTTTTTACTGAAATTTTGGCTTTAAAAATGTATCTGTGTTTTCAGCTGTAAGCATGGGAATACCCAAATAAAAGTGACTTACACAATAGAGACCCTCCCACTACACACACACACACACACACACACACACACACACCAAGAAGCCCAGAAGTGGGCAGTTCACAGATTTAGACTCTCGTTGGCTTCTCTGGCATACTCTTGGCCACCCTTCATGGTCATGAGATAGTAGAAGCATCTTCAAATATCACGTCCTCACATGACAACATCTAATGGATAGGTCTCCTCTTATGCCTCTCCTTTTGTTAGGGAGGAAACCCTCCTGAAAGGCCCCAGCCAACCTGCTCTAGTGACTCATTGCCCTTAACACTCACATACCCTCCCCCAGCTACAAGGGGTTCTCAGCAAGTGAACATCTGGTATTTTTGTCCTTTACATTGGGAGGTAGGTTCTGCTTTCAAAGAAGAAGGGAGAGAAAAGAAAGATGGCTATATAGGTGACCACAGAGTTGCACAGAGAGTATGAAGAGAGCATGGTAGCCAGAGGTAGACATGGGCTTAATGCAAGTTCTCTGCTTGTTTGTTTTAAGATGGTTGAAGCTGGACATGCTTAAATATAAAAATATAATCATATTAGTGAGCCCCCCATGATGGTGGGATGCATGGGAAGTAAAACATGAGAGATGGACAGGTGTCTCTTCCATTCTAATTGGAGGGAAGGAGAACTGAAGATGGTGGATATGGTTCATGTGTTGGTTTGCTGGGAAATGGAGGGGATCTCCTCTGATGGCTTTGGTTTCTTTCTTGCGAAGGGGGTGGCTGAGTTATCTGCCAAGGGTAAGGGGACACAACACAAGAGAGTGTTGCCCAGGTAACACAGGATTTTCAGCTGGTTTTAAGGATGCAGTTGAGGCTTGCTGCCCTGAATTTAAAATTATTTTAATTAGGGGCATTCATGATTTTTTTTTCTCCAGCTGCACTAGACACTTGGCCACAGGTATTGGGATGGCAGAATGATGACTATCTCAGGGGACTTTCTGCACAGGTGTGATAAAATAAATAGAATAGGGGAACTGAAAACACCGTCGAAAGAGCAGTTTTAGTGATAGCACACACAATCTGAACAGGCAGGAAGTGAAAACAGGGGAATAGATCCACTGGAAGAAATTCAAGAGACCAAAGGATCAGAGACAATGAGGTGGCCAAGGGACTGATGTAGAATGAGTAAATTGGCAGGATTGTTGGATAAGGCTTAGTAAATGGGCTGGTTTCTTTCAAACATGGTGCAATTCTGGGTGTTGACAACCTCCTGAAAGTTGAATTAGAATGAGTGGCTTCAATACATCGAAGATCAAGAAATGAAGAGCTATGGTATTGGAAGGGTCATCTAATGGCCTGAGGAACAATTTATAAAAATAGAAGTGGATGAAAGAAGTGCTTTTCAGACTTCAGTGTGTGTACGAATCTCCTGGAGATCTTATTAAAATGAAGATTATGATTTAGTAGATCTGGGATGGGGATTGAAGCTCTGCAGTTATAACGAGTTACCAAGTGATGCTGATTTGTTGGTCCAGGAACCATACTTTGAGTGGCGAGACACTATATAACCCCATTATTATCTTCTACACATACTCTCTTCTTTATTTAAATAACCCTCTACTCTACTTTGCTGAAGGGGGTGGATCTTAGAAGATACCTGTTGTCCCTGGTCCCACCTGTTGGCTGGTTGGGGGTAGAGGAGCTGAGGCAACTGGAAACTACCCACAATCTGAACTCAGCTGATTGAAATTTCTCATGAGATTCTCAACTAACAAAATAGAGACTAAGCCTGCAAACCAGTGGTGAGCAGTGGCTCTATAAAATCTATTTTTTCCAAAGTTTAGCAGCAAAACAAGCTTAGGCCATATGTCACTTGAAATTTTGGGGAGTAGTAATGATGAGGAGACTGGTTCTTAGGAAAAAGAATGGAGTAGAGGCATAGAAAATTAGTGAGACAAAAGAATAAGAAGTTCTAGAGTAAGGGGTCATTATCTCCAACTCAACTTTCCTCCTCAAATACGCTCTACACAAATATCTGGCCTCTCTGGCCTGCCTTCTTCACTCTTCTCACATTAGCTAAATCATACTCCTCTTCAGGTCTTGATTTAGAAGGAGGAAGCTTTTCCTGTCAACTGAAGCTGGTGGGTGCCTTCCCGTGTATCCCTATAGCTCCCCTTGGAGTCCAGATCATAGCCTTCATCACCATTATGACAACCACCATTTGGATATTTATTTGTCAGATGTCTTGTATATTCTCTACTAAACTTTTTATTTATTTTATTTTTATTTATTATTTTTTTTAAAGATTTTATTTATTTATTTGACAGAGATAGAGACAGCCAGCGAGAGAGGGAACACAAGCAGGGGGAGTGGGAGAGGAAGAAGCAGGCTCCCAGCGGAGGAGCCTGATGTGGGGGCTCGATCCCAGAACGCCGGGATCACGCCCTGAGCCGAAGGCAGACGCCTAACGACTGCGCCCCCCAAACTTTTTTTTTTTTTGAATAAAAACTGGTTGAGGGCAGATATGATCTACTTCAAAGCTTGTCCTCTTAGCCAATGTATCTTGCCTGTCTCTTTCTTGATCACCCTATTACCCTTTCTGGTGGTTGGCTGGTACAGAGCAGGCTCTCAAAGGTACTTGTTTAATGAATGTGGCTGAATGTGAGTGACTTATTTGTTCAGCCCATCGACCTTCTATCAGAACTGGGTGCAGGGTTGTGTAGCATTCCTGTTAAAAGTCCTGCACAAAAAGATCATTTATGAAATACCTAACTGATCAGATATGCACCATAGCTCCTCTACTCAGTGTTGCAAATTTCAAATCAATGGATGTGTGGTTCTTAGTCCATCCCCCGTCCTAATCCCTTGACCTAAACCGCGGAAAGGTCACCAGGAATCTTTGCTTGGGCTCTAAACGTTACATGGCTACAGCGTTCTAACGAGGGTTCTCCCTGCAAACAAACATTTTCAGAGCTCTCTTTAACCTCGGAGCTGCAGTGTCCTGCCAACCTAACGTGGTTGCGTTTGTTCCCTAATACTTGTGACTCCAAATGC
Source organism: Ursus arctos (assembly GCF_023065955.2). Taxonomy (NCBI): domain Eukaryota; kingdom Metazoa; phylum Chordata; class Mammalia; order Carnivora; family Ursidae; genus Ursus; species Ursus arctos. The sequence goes on along the minus strand of NW_026622985.1, from coordinate 29,073,066 downwards.
GGTGACACTATGTTGCCTATAAGGCCTGTCCACCTCCAGTTCCCTATGCTGTAGTGTTCTCTGTGGCTGCAAATGTGCTTAGTCAGCACAATCACTAACAGCATGAGTGTGCAAGTCAAAGAAGTACCTTGCAAGTGTCACGTCCCAGCTGTTTCTTTAAACGCCACAGGATCCCTATCACAGAACAAAACAAGACTAACATACAAACAACCATAAACCAAATTTGTCAGTGTCCCCCGTTGCGTCCTAGTAGTGCAAAGACTGGGGTGGTTAAAACAGGCTAGTTGTTTTAAAGATGTTTTCAGCCGAATGCAAAGCTATCTTCAGAGAGGTTCTTTACCCACGTGGCTCGCGCAGACGCTAATTACTAAGACGCTGAGAAACGTGCAGCCAGGGAGATTGGCAGCCCCAGCGGGAAAGAAGTGGCACCTCCAGAAATAAAGCTCCGCAGCCAATGCGGCTCCTCGGCCCGCGGGATTGGCTGCCCCGGCGGTGACGTCGCCTGGGCGGGCCAAGTCGGTTTGCGACAGAGACCGCGGGTCCCGGCCGGGGGAGCTGAGCGGAGGGTATCCGCAGCCCGGCGCTTGGCCCTCGAGCCCGCTCTCCGCCAGCCCGGAAGGTTTCTTTCTTCTCCGTGCGGTCTCGCCCGCGCCCCAGAGTCTTGGCTCGGAATCCCGGCGGGTGTGTGCGCCCGGGAGCAGCGGACCCCGGCGCGGCCAGGACTCCCCAGCTCGAGGGCGGCAGGGGACGCCAAGGTTTGGCCTGCGGGCGCGGGGCGGTCGCGGGGCGGTGCCCAGGAGGGTGGCCAATCTGTGCGCGACCGAGGCGGGATTTTCTCTTGCTCGCTCTGCCCGGGCGGATGCTCCAGCCGCGGCTCCCGCAGGAGAGAGCCGAAGGGAGCTGCGGAAAGCACGACGGTGCGCGGGTAGATGCGGCAAACGAAGGGGATTCGAGGTGCCTGGCGCGACTGCGACCTGCAGCTGCAGCGCTGGGGGAGAGGCCCGCGGAGCGCTGGGCTTGGGCAACTTCATTTTTCCCGCCGCTCCAGAACTGGAGGGGTGGAGAGGTGCTGAGAGCTTGGAGAGGGGCTTGTAATGAGTTCTTCACTGGAACCCCGCTCCTCCTCGAGCGTGGGGGTATTGGTGCTCAACGGAATATTGAGAAAGTTGGGAAGCGATCGCGTAAAGAAATGCGGTGGGGAGGGGTGGGAACGGTGGGTACCCCCGGGAGCGCGCGGCCGCGGATTTGCTGTGTGCGCTGCAGCGCCCCGCGGACCTTGCAGCCTCGGGCCCGGCGGGGCTGAGCGCTGAGATTTGGGGAAGTGGGAGCCGCGCGGGCGGGGCGTCCCGAGGAGAGTCGGCCACGCGGTGTCTGTTTCCTTTCACTTCCTGCAGCAGTTGCTCGCTATGAGGAGGGCAGCGGGCCTTGGGCGGAGCGGCCGCGTCCCCCGGGCCTGAGCGCCCACCCGCCGCCGCCGCGGGGACGTCCCGACCCACCTCGGCTTTCGGCCATGAGCTCTCGGTGAATACGCGGCTTGGGCATTCGTGGACCTGACACTTCGGGAGGTAATGCTGGCTCAGGTTTGAGTGGCGTGGGAGAGTGAAGAAACCCTAAAATGGAGGACTTTTCTACTAGGACCTATGGCACCAGTGGCCTGGACAACAGACCTCTGTTCGGAGAGACGTCGGCCAAGGTGAGCGCGGACCTGGATTCGGGGTTGGGGATGTGTGTGTGTCTGTGTGTGTCTGCCCTCCCGCCCGGAGCCCTGGCCTGCGGCCCTGAAGGTACTTGTAGGAAAGAGCTGGTTCTTCAATCCTGCTTGCCTCTTAAGATGTTTGTCCTGCCACTCGGCTCTTTCTTTGGGACAGGGTTGGCCCCGGAGCCCTGAAGGCGGGGGTGGAGAAAAGTTTAGAAAGTTCTGTTGGGGGCCCTTCAGGGGAGTACGGAAGCCCCTCTCGGGAGGGGAGGTGGAGCTGGAGTGCCAACCTTCAAGAGGCTTCAGGTGTGCACCTAAACCTTCCGCAAGAAAGAACCCCAGAGAGGTGCTTCTCATGAGTATTTATCTGGAACCATTAAGGGTTTACGGCTGAGGCAGCCAAGCAAAGAGGCTTGATAGGAGGCTTTCTTTGACAGCGCTCCGTTCCGGGAAGCGCTCAAAGGGTCTCCAGACCTAAACAAGCTGTAGTACCTTATTTTAGGCTTTTAAAAAGTGTAATGCCTTCTTACAGGCTTTATCATGTGATGTTCTGGGCCAGTAATTGAGGAGAGCTCTTTTCCTGTCTTCCACTTTAATTTTGAGTCATTTTGGCAAGATGAGCCTATGTTTTTTTTTTTTTTTCCACCTAGAAAGTGGTATTGGTGACCTTTGATCCCTGACAAAGTCCTTTTTTTTTTTCTTCCCCTAAGATTGATTTATTTATTTTAGAGATAGTGCAGGAGTGCACAAGCCGGAGGGCAGAGGGACGGGGAGAGAGGTGACAAAGCCCTTTCAAGCCTCTCTAAAAGTAGGGCTCATGTGGAATCTAGAACTTCTTGGGTTTTTCAGCTTTGGTGGGGGTGGGGATCTCTGACAGAAAGGATGGGAAATTGTACACCTGGCAGGGTGGGTTTGGAAGCTGCCAGTCTTCTACAGAACTAGTACTGGATTTTTTAAACTCTGTGGGTATTCTTCTTTCTTAGAGTATCGTAAGAAAATGTTTTAAGCTTGGTCTCTAGGAAGATGCATTTATTTATTTATTTTGTGACTTTGCATAATCCAGGTTCATATTGCACATAGTTTGAGAAGCATGATTCTAGTTGATTAGACGTTCCTATTTCTACTATTATTAAATATTATGTGATAGGCCCTCGGGGTCCAAGGAGCACAGTTTGGTGGGCGAAATAGGGAAACAGATGTGATGCATTGGATTTGTGTTATGACGGGGCATAGAGGGGGTGTGTTGGGGGACACAGGAGAAACTGGTCACCTTTGTTTGGGAAGCTTGGGGAAGATCTTAGACGGCTTTTCCATTCAGAGTTTCTGGTAGCCTTGGGCTTGCACATATGAATGCCCCTAAATTAGGGTTTAACAAGAAGAGGATTTGGGGCTTGGAGAGCAGAGGCAACTTGCTGCGTGAAGGTGTTGGACCAAGGGCACCTGACTGTCCAGTTGTCCCAAGAGCTAAGAGGTTCAGTGTCTCCCTCACAGGCCTTGGTGCACAGATTGGGGTTCTGGGTGATGTAGACTTGTGACCTCCTTTAAGCCCCACAGCCCCTTAATACTGAGGTAGATGAGTTTAAGATGGACTTGATTTACAGAGACACTGAGAAATACTGATGTTTTCTGACTTGCTTGGGCCTAAACAGTCAATCACTGTAAGTTTTCTATTGCCTATGATCAGTTTGAAACCCATCCAAGAACTTGACTGTTTGAAATGTTTCTCTCTTTGTTGCATACTTATTTAGTCCAAGAGTATATCGGCCTGGCATTACTTAGGCAATTTAGGGCATTGTAACAGTAGATTGAGCTACTCAGAGACTAAGAATAAGGTACAACTCCACATATCAAAATTTAGTTCCCTCCGTGAGGTTGACAGAATGATTGGACATAGAGAAATTATCCAGAACCGAAAAAGGAAAGAGACCATTGGTTTGAGAATGGGAGAAAACATCCTGTGTCTTATAGATTGAGGTGTCAGGTCTGAAGGAGAGACCTAGGTCTTTAATGACAGCAGATGATTCTATAGGAGGATCCGAAGCGGGCCAGGCACAGGAACTGGGAGGACAAGTTGCAGGGGAGCAATTCGTGTGGAGAGCAGTCATTGCCAGAGCGGGGTGGATCCCTGGGGACCCAGAGAAACCCTTCACTGGCCCCTCTGTGCAGGTATTCCTAGCCTGCTCTCCTTCAGATGCCAGGAAATTGGACACAAAAGCCACTTGGCCATGAGACTTACTATTAATGAGCTACCATTTCTGAGGAGAAAAATCCAGAAAGGGGAAAGCCCACTTCCTGTCATAGTCTGTTAGATGCTCTGAACTTTCAGTAATCTTGTTTGTCATACAACAACTGACCATATATAGCCCCTCAGTTTTATTTTATTTTTATCTTTATTAATTTTTTTTTTAGCCTCTCAATTTTTAATCGAGAGCTTTAGATCTAGTGTCTACCTCTAGGGCAAAAAGATGACTGAAAGCCCACAGAACAGAGCAGAATCTCCAGGGGGGCTGCTTTTCCTCAGTGCCAGGCAGCATGCTAGGCATTCAGGCTTTCCCCCGTTTGCTCATCCAGCTCCTTTGTAAGGTGGGCATTGTGACTTTGATTTTATAACTAAGAAAGCTCATCCACAAAGCAGACTCCTTGTTGGGTCACACTACTAGTTCTTCCCTGGTAATGTTTTAACAACCCCCTTTCAGGAGTTGACGAGGATAGTAGACAGTAAATGACGCAGTCTGAGTGCATACTTTGAAAAGCAGTGTAGAAATTCACATACCAGTTACCCAATCCCAGGAAATGGGTGAAAGGGGTTCATCCAAAGTCTTGGAGTGGGTGAAAGGTACCAGAGTCTACTATAGGACAGAAGATACGTAACCCAGTGGGCCTGCAGCTGCTTCCTCGTGGGAGAGTCTCTGTAGTAACTTTTTTTTTTTTTTTAAAGATTTTATTTATTTATTTGACAGAGAGAGAGCCAGTGAGAGAGGGAACACAAGCAGGGGGAGTGGGAGAGGAAGAAGCAGGCTCCCAGCAGAGGAGCCTGATGTGGGGCTCGATCCCAGGACCCCGGGATCACACCCTGAGCTGAAGGCAGACGCTTAACGACTGAGCCACCCAGGTGCCCCTGTAGTAACTTTTGTCTTCACCTGTATGGGATGCACATATTTTCTTCATTTATGGAACTCTAAACATATTCAGACTTCAGCATGATACTTACGAATACCTTCTCAGATAGAGCCTTGGAGGGAAAGGCAAAGTGAAACCATGCTGTCCTTACATAAATATCTCAGGGATAATAGGCAAAAAAGGAAACCCATCCATCATTCCTTTGGAACTACGTATTGCTAGGTGGGCTAGCTTACGCATCCTGGTCAGAATGTTGTTTTCAGCTGTTTTGATCCATTCCCAAAGTCTGGGATGGACTTACGTACATTGGTTGAAGGGAAAAAAACAAATGTGGTGCAGTTGCCAAGATGGATGTGTCTGTGGTTGCCAAGCCCGTGCTCTAGCCTCGCGTTTCTAAAGGGGCACGAGCCAGTAGAAACACAATGTGAGCCACATACGTGATTTTATTTTATTTTATTTTATTTTATTTTTTAAAGATTTTATTTATTTATTCGACAGAGATAGAGACAGCCAGTGAGAGAGGGAACACAAGCAGGGGGAGTGGGAGAGGAAGAAGCAGGCTCACAGCAGAGGAGCCTGATGTGGGACTCGATCCCATAATGCCGGGATCACGCCCTGAGCTGAAGGCAGACGCTTAACCGCTGTGCCACCCAGGCGCCCCACACATACGTGATTTTAAATGTTCTGGTAACCATACGAAAATATAAGCAGGTGAAATTAATTTCAATAAATTTTGTTTAATTTCCTACCAAAAATACATTTGCATGTATAATCCATATAAAAAGCAGAGATATTTTTACATTTCTGGACTAAGCCTTGGACATCCCGCGTGTATTTTTCACTTGGAGCCCATGTCCATTTGGATGAGCACATTCCCAGTGCTCAATAACCACAAACAGCTGGTACCCGCCTTACTTACTGGACAGCACTGAAGCAGGTGAGTTCGTAGTTACGGTGTTTCGGAGCATTAGTTACGGAGCATTCGTGAGACTGATTTCTACAGGACATCCTTTGGAAACTGTTACTGTAGGAAGCCTCTTCCTTTGCTCCTCTCTTCCCTACCCTACTGTGAACTAAAACTGGAGAAAATCCCCCTCTCTTGTCCATGGCTGCCTTTAAAAGTTTGCTTTAGGACCGCACATAGTTGGGGCCATCTTTCTAAGTAATGGAGGCACCCTAAGTTAACCTCAGGGCCTGGAGTCCATGTTCTTCTGGTTTGCTGGCTGCCTGCCCAGTCATCTGAGATCAGTTTCATCCAGTCCAGATGGATGAACCTAAGATGGGAGGGAGAAGATGGTTCTCTCCAGGAAGAAGGCAAACCCACACCCCATAGCTAGCACAAGTGGGAAAGCAGGAATGCTACCCCTGGTGGAAGGTAATATAAACTGCTTTCTGGACCAGCCTGCTCTGTTGATTTGTCACTGGTTCCAAAAATGAGTGATGCATCTTTTAAGGCGGGCGGTGACCATGGTTGCCCCTCCATTCATACCTGCATATGATCTAAGGAAGTGAGTGACTTTGGTGACGGTACATACACTGAACTCAACTAATATGGGGGTGAGGGGGTGGGGTCTGTATAGGGCATACGTTACTGGCCCCGAGGCTCAGATCTTTGGTTCCAAAGGCAAAAGGTCCATGTAGGAAAGTATTCTTCCTGCATCCTTCCCCCTTCTTCCCGTAAACAAGACAAACAAGATTGGTGGGGGGAACAAAGGTCTTTTATGGCCTGTACTCCAATGAAAGCCATTCCAGCTTGGGGCATTTAGCTTCCGCAGATGATAGTGTAAAATGAGAGTGCCACTTTGTGCTTTTTGTGGGGGGTGGCGGTTTAAGGGTTGCCGCTTAATTAATAACAAAACTGTGATTAAGATTATTTTGTCTGCCTGCTACCCTCCCTCTGCCTAGAAGGCCAGTCTTTATTCTGAGGGGTGCAGGCTTCTGGCTTCTTTCCTCATGCTACAGCTTCTGGGTGAGCCTCTGAGTCCAACTCCTGTCTCCCTCCAAGGGGAGCTGGTAGCCCAGGGTACCAGATCAGCTGTCCCCTTGCCTCTCGTCCACCAACACACCACTTTGAGTTGGGATTTCTTGTGCTGGAGATATTCGAGGAGGATCCCTGCCACGCCTTTTTTCTTTCTTACTATAATAAGTTTGCTCTCTCCCATCCCCAAACCAAAGGACTGGGGATCTCTGCAAGTTGGGCTCAGGCATTTGTAATTTTAGGAAGCCCCTCAGAGGGTGCTCTGCATCGAGAGGGCCGATTCCCTTGGTCTTACCCATGCTTTGTGGAAGCCCAGGGCAGGCTGGCACTCTCCACCAACCTCTTTCCTTTAGCTGCCTCCTGCTCTTGGCAAATGCTGTTTACCTTTCCGTAGCGTTCTTGCCGAACCCTGACATCAGACTCGTGATGCGCAGTAAGCCAGTCTCTGAGTCACCGGGTTTGAAGCAGAGAAGGCTGTGCTATCAGAAGGGCACCCCACAAGAAGGCAGGGGAGAGCATTGCCCTATCTGAGTTGCCCTGTGGAACCTAGGAATGGCTGATCTATGATTAGCAAAGTACGTGGCAGTTAGAGCAGGACCTGGGTGAACTTGAAACTTCTCCAGGGGGTCTTGAAACTTCTTGAGGTTATTATGTGCTATCTTCCCTACCCTGGCTAGCCAGGGGGTCCTGGTTCATTACATGTTAACCGGTTCTGCAAGACAGACATTTCAACAGGCATGCCACCCCTGGTCTCTGTAATTAACTTCAGGAAAAAGAATAAAAGGACAGGGTTAATAATTTTTGCAGGGTGGTGAAGGAATGTGTCTGTGTGCAGCCCCTGAAGGTTTTATAGAGGAAGAACCTTGTAAAGGTTTAAGTGAATAAAGAATCCTATTCCCTGGATCCAGTGCTGTCTCTTCTCCAAAATCTGAATCCCGTTCAGTCTAAATCCCCGCCTTAGAACATTCCTTAAAATCCAGGCTGCAACCATGCTGCCCTTAAATGAGCCTGGCCCTCGGAGGTGCCCCCCAGGCACTTACTCCTTGTGAGGAGAGGGATTTGTCTAGATCTTGCCTTCCTGACCCCGAGTGTCAGCTCCTTGAGGGTAGGAGGCCCTCCTGCTGCTGACGGCCTCCCGCGACCCTGTCCCTGTGTGTCAGCAGAGGGCCAGGCAGTAAACCTGATACCGTATTGTACAGAAAACTTAAACTGAGGTTGGCCTCTCAGAAGCTCTCCGGCCTGCTGCGTGGTCCTCTCCACACGTGGAGTTTTTGCAGGTCTGGGGTGGTAGGCTAGGTCTGCTGAAAAGGGTCATTTTTTTTTCCTCTTTTATGGTGCATGTAGATGTATAAGTACGTTTTTTGAGCTGCTCGAGGATCGAGTGGGTTGACAGACTTGAGTGTCCCTGTGGGAATGATGGAATGCGTTTGAAATTGGGGCTGACTTAGAAACTGGTGCCAGGGTATGGTCCGTCTGCACTCCTCTCATCTCTGAGGACCCAGCCTCTCATTGGTAAAATGCCCCATTAGATGTAGGAATAATAGTAATACCATATTAGCAGCCGTTTACCGGCTCTCTGGTAAATGTCACTGTTCTAGAGGCTTTACAGATAGTACCTCCAAGTCCTTACAGCACCCCCACATGTTCGACCATTGCGTGAATACGCAATTTAGGCTTAAAAGTTGAATGATTCCTCCAAGGCCACAGGCCGGCATATGGCAGAATAAATCCGTCCCGTCTGTCAGGCTCCTACTCTCGTAATCTTCCACTGTGTCTCTGTGACCCTCAGGAGGTCACAGCCCCTTCCTGTGGGATTCTAGGGATTATTTTGCCCCTTAAACTTGAGGGGTAGATTTGTTTTCTATTTTCACTGTGATCTGGTTTGCATAAGTTGTGCTTTAATGAAATTAACATATTTCAAGTTCATGTATCTCTGAGAAAGAGAATCAGATAGGATGGAATTACAAAATTATTCACAAATGAAAGCTGCTTCAAAATGTGAGTGTGTGAAATAAGGGAACCCTTTCAAAATGCCTGTGCATGTACTTTCTCCAGATCGAGACGGGGTGTCGGGTTCAGATGGACACGTGGCAGTGGTGGTCATGGTGCATTTGAGAGGGGGCTGGGGGGGTTGTAAAGTGTGCATGCGCCTGCATCCTCGTGACTACCTTCTCACGCTGCCTCTGCTCCTGGCGCCATTCCCAGTCTGGTGCTTCTTTGCGAGTCCTTTGGGATGTCTCAGAAGAGCAGCACCTAGGATCAAAGTCACTATTGAAAGCTGTCCCTGGGTTTGCCCCAGATGACAGTGTGAGGGCAGGCTCCTACTTAGAGCTGTGTAGCTCTGGGGGAGCCGTGTTAACCCACTGACAAGGCGTGAGAGTTCTTGTTTCAGCTGGGCCCCAACCTCCCACATTTTACACCCTCTCGGTAGGTTTATACCTATAGGGCTGTCTCTTGGGACATCTGCGCTATTTCCAGAGCTTTCCTGACAAGAAGATTTCCACTGCGATTTGGAAGAAATAAAAGGAAAATCATTTCTGAGAATTGGCCATTTATTTATGGGAGTGTTTTAGTTTGAGAATGCAAAAACTTTCGTCACAAAATTGTAAGATGTGGCTCAAGGGTCTGACTCACTCAGTCGGGTTAACAATGGTAGGAAGTGGTGCCCTTTGGACATTTCCTACGTGCTGAATGGACGGTCTTCTCTCTGCCTCACCAGAGACGATAATCACTGTCTTCAGTGACCTGAAGCTCTTGTGGGTTATGGAGGATAAGTTCTGGATTTAGAACGCGATTGAGGCCTTTAATGAAGGGATGAGCAAAGTTCTGGGAGCCTGAAGAAAGAGAAACTTCTATTCCGGGCACCAGATCAGAGTGCTTTTGAGTCTTGGACCTTGAAGCAGGAGTAAGATTTTTGACAGGAGGAGGTGATGGGGAATCCCCAGCCGGAGGTCCTGCCTGTGTCAAAGGGGTGGGAGCAGGAAAGTACCGGAAATGGTGAAGGAACTCTGGGTGCCACTGTGACTGGACTCGAGAGCTTGCTGGGAATGGGCTGGGCAGAGAGCCTCGAATGCTGTGCTGGGGAGTGTGAGTTCTTGCGGAGGCTGTAGGCTGTTGCTTGTGCGTGCCTGTATGCTTGTATTCACTTACCAACCGTGTCTGAGGAAGTGTGCTGTGTGCGGAGCTGTCGATCTCTCATGGAGCATGTATGTACTGCAGGGAAGATAGAAGGGCATTAAACAATCCCTTTTCTTCCCTCTCTCTTACTGAGCTTCAGCCATCCTGGCCTTTTATTTATTTTAATTTTATTTTTTTAAAGATTTTATTTATTTGTCAGAGAGCACAAGCAGGGGAGTGGCAGAGGCAGAGGGAGAAGCAGACTTCCCACTGAGCAGGGAGCCTGATGTGGGATCCTGGGATCATGACCTGAGCTGAAGGCAGATGCTTAACCAAGTGAGCTACTCAGGTGTCCCCATCCCCACCCCCTTTTGTCTCCATCCATTTCCTAAGCTTACTCCTGCTTCAGGGCCTTTGCACTTGCTGCAGTGGCTTGTTGGTAGTACCCTTCTCCCAGATCCTTGAATGTCTCATTCCTTAGGTCACATCCTCATGAAGGATTCCTGGGCCTCTTTTTACAGATAGACCCCATTTCCACCCTGGCCACTCTTCATTTACCCAGTTTTATTTTCTTCGAAACTTCTTAACACTTCGCATGTAAGATGAGTGGAAAATGAATGCCTAACGTCAAAATGGGAGGCGGTATGGATGGAAGTTTCTTCTGATGCTGGAGGGAATTGAGCTTTGTGTGCTCGAGATGGACTCCACGAGGGACAGCTTCAACATAAAGATGACGAGGGAGAGAGTTAATTGAGCCGGGGACTGGGTGCAGGATTGGCAGAGAAGCAGGTCACCTTCTGGTTCTGTTCAGGTTGGAAAGAATGGAAACAGGAAGAGGAGGAGTTTTCCTCTTGGCATCTTTTTTTAAAGGATGTCTGCTGATAAACAGTTTGCAAGAGTGGGATGAGGAAGCTGAGTTGAGATGGACCTGCACACCCTGTTCTAGAGAGACGCAGGGACTGTCATCTCGAAAGGCCATGGAAGGACAGTGAAGGCTCAGCTGACAACAGGAATTTGCAGTCAGCTTAGTCTGTCTTTGAGCTAATATTTGGACATCTAATATATGCTGGGCACTGTGGTCAGCATGACTAGTGCTACCCCCCGATTTGGTGGCACCTTTGTACAAACAAGAAGGTTCTGTCTGCTCTGGGCAGTGGCAGCTTCCTCAGCCACATGGCTTGGCTTTGTCTGAATTAGAGCAAGGTGCTCCTGCCAGTGGGGTGCTGTGGGCTGGTGCCAGGATGCTCAGCTGGGAGGGTGAAGCAGGGGGGCTGGACTGCGGGCATGCAGCCGTGTGTAGTGAGTGGCCCGCAGTCTGACAGTGAACAACAAAGACGTGGCCTTCAGGCTCCCAGACCTTACAGGGGGAAAGGGGAGACGGAAGCATAAACTGGCAGGTGGGGTTAGGACAGTGGGAAGGTTTCACGGCGAGGCTTAGCACCGGAACATAGAAGTAGTCGAGGGTTTGGGGGAGGGGTGACTCAGGACTGGGTTTTCAAAGCATCAACAGCAGATGAACAGATCCACTGGGGAATCTTCCGAGCACAGCTGAAACCGCTGACTCCATGGTCTGAGATTGATAGGGAGGCCCTCAGGTTAGAGCTTTGGTGTAACAGATGGGGAATGATCTAGACCGTGAATGTGGGTGAAGACCAGATTGAAGGGCAGTAGAGCAGAACGTTGCAGGGATACAGATTTGGCAAAAGCAGGTGCAGAAATGATCGAGGAACTTGGAAGAGGGGGAAGAAGTTGACTGGATGTTGCCAGGGATCTAGGTTTTAAAGAGGATGCTTTAGTCCATTTGAGCTGCTAGAACAAAATACCACAGACCAAGGACTAGGTGATTTTATAAACAACAAACCTTTTTTTCTCTCCATTCTGGAGGCTGGAAGTCCGAGGTCAGGTTGCCAGCATAGTTGGAGGAAGGTCCTCTGTCAGGTGGTAGCTTGTGTTTGTACCCTCACATGGCACAAGGAGTCTCTCATATGGACACCAGTCCCATTCCTGGGGGCTCTACCCTTGTGGCCTAATTATGTCCCAAAGACCCCGCCTCTTAATAGTGTCACAGTGGGCAGTAGGATATGAAGGTGAGAACGCGGGACACAAACAGACCATAGCAGAGGGTTTGACTGAGGCTGCTGACTCCATCTGGCCCAGAGCAGGGTATGCCCTGCACCCCACCCCTCGGCTGTGAACCTGGGGTGAGTACATGGGTGACACGGCTCTCTTGGGGACAGTGTTCACAGACAGAGGAAGCAGGGGAAATCCAGGGTGTGGGAGAACTCTGCAGCCCACAAAGCTGTTGGCTTCCATGGAACAAGTTTCAGGGGGTGGGATGGCTCACAGGACTTGCGAGGGTGGGTGTGAGGACAGACTTGGAGAACATTTAGCGGGAGGCTGCGGGTCTGCCAGGCTACCTGTGATGGTGTTGGAGGCGAAGGATTTTATGGAGTCACAAAATTAGAGGCAACGCTTAAAGTGTAATTCTCAGTCTTACCCCAACCCTTGCGCCCACCCCAGAGGGGTTTTCTGTCCTGCGCAGAGCTTTCTTTGTTTTCCTTTCCGTCTCCCTGGGAGTGCCAAGCAGCACTGCTGAAGGATGAATTAATTCCTCAGCAGGAGTTGCTGTCGTGCCTCTGAAACCAGTGCTTGGTCCTGCTCCTGCTGAAAGTGAGTAATTGGGCTTGTACTCAGGTAGGGAAACCTGGACCCAGGTTGATTAGATATTTCCATGGAATTAATGGAACCTAGCCTGGGAGGCACCAGTTGCATGTTGGGCCTCCGTGGCTGGCAGAAACGTGACCTTCTAGGCTGCAGGACCAGGCCATAGCTTCTGCTGGGCAGTGCTGTGTCCGTCCCGGAACGGTGAGGCCATGTGCTGTTCTGCCTGGGAGCTGAGATTTCTCAGGAGCTAGGCCCCAGATCAGTGATGAGAGGAGCCTCTTGGTGAGAGGCCCTCTAAGAGTAATGCTGTTGGCCACTTCTTACGATTCTCTGACTGAACCAGCATTCATAGAGCGTCACCCGTGTGCCAGGCTGCAGGGAAGGGAGACAAGAAGGCTGCCTACCTTGCCGTAAACTGACTGCCAGTCCTAATGGAGGAGACGGGCAGTATGTTCTAATTCAGTGCAGTAAGCGTCAAGTCTGGGCAGCGTGATCTTGGAGTCCTGAGATAAGAGCATCTCATCCTGAGGGGAAGGGGCCTGAGGATGGTGTCCAGAAAGGGTTTACAGCGGACTTGATGTCTGAGTTGAGCTCTGAAGGGTGAGCATTGAAATTGGGAGTGTTGGCATGTTAGCCGTCCCACCTCCCACCCCACAGTTCACTTTTGAGAACACTGTGCCTTTATCTTTACTTACGGGTCAATATAAGAGACGATTATGTGTGAAGTAGCTGTTTCCTGTGTCCCTGTATTTCAAAGACCCATGCAGCCGAAGTTTGCCTCTCCTCTTGACCCAGTGTGCTTCATCAGCCAGCAGTTTTACACCCTACTGCACTCCCCATTTACCCAGCAGTCTTAGTACTAACACTTGAGCTTAAATCAGAAAAGTTTTCTTTAGTCCAGTTTTTTTTGTCTGTCCTCTCACTCCACTCCCCAAGCCCCTTGCTCTGTTGTTCCTTAAATGAGCTGGGGTTTTACTATAGTAGCACAAGCCCTTAACTCCATCTTGGAAGTAGGCAAAAAATAAACTGCTCTGGAAATGGAATACTTGTTTGCATTCCAAACAGTCTAGAACCAGGATGTTTCCTGGCTGCTGAGGGCAAAGGCCAGTTTTCATTTATTTGGGATGTTACTGCCAGTTTCCTTCCAGAGCCATCATGAAACACCTGAGCATTTGACACGTGTTTGGGGGTCTCTGTCTTGTATCAAGATGCTGGCTAATGACTGACAAGGCAAGATTGGCAAGATTTGCCAAGATTCTCTGCTTCTTGACTGCTGGGGAGTGGGCCTTCTACTCTGGCCCAAGTGCCATTTGAAGCTGACAATGTAGAACCATAGTTAAAGCAGGAAGGGTCCAGAAACCATGTAGCCCAGTCCCCTGGTATGATAGACCCAAATGGGTTAAGGCATCTTTTTAAAGTCACATGGTTATTAGTCCGTGGCAGAAGGGAGATGAGAACCTTGGTTTCTTAACTCATTTCAGGATCCATATATAGTATTAGTCTAAGGATTCTTAGACTTTTGGCTTGAATTTTGCAAAGAGCATTGGATGGACTTGGCCATTACCTGGTCGTATGACCTTGACAGACAAGTCTCACTGAAGCTAGTTACCCATTGGTAAATGGAGATCATGTTTTCTTGTTTGAGTCACAGGGTTACCTTCTGCCATCCCAGGTACAAGCCATTGGCACATACGTCCATCATTTTTCTCCTTCCCCATTTCCCGGGAAAATGAGACCTAACTGCTTTGGGCTCAGGCTGATGCCAGCCCCTTTGCTCAGGTCTAATGAAGCTGGCTCAACTATGGGCTCTCTCCATTTGCCATGCTTTTGTTTTCTCTGGGGTCTTGGTTAAGGTCCCTCTTGACCACCTTCTTCCCTTTTTGTTCATCTGCTAGTCCTCTTTCAGGTCTTTGTCTTATATTCTCTACCTGACGAAGGTACCTTACTTCCTTTCTCCTTAGTGCTCTCTTGAGCTTTGGACAGTGTCAACTTCTGGAGGGTAGAATCTGTTTATTCATTGTTGTATTTGCATCTGGAATATAGTAATTTTCTTCATTTTATTGAGATATAATGGCGATGTTTAAATGAATAAATGACTCACAAGGTAATATATGCAGAATGCCTCTCAGAACTATACATTTTCTGTGCTAGAATGTCCTAATTCCCTATCCTATCCTCTGCAAGTAAGATCAAGGATGATTTTGAGCCTGTCGAGCTTTCTTGGGGAGTGAAAATAAAACACAGTATAGGGTCTAAAGGTCTGGGAGGGGAGAAGTTTTGGTAAGCAGAAACAGGAAGAGTAAAACTGAGGAGGAGACTGTTTCTATGAGAAATTAATATTCTTATCTTCATGTACTTTATTATGATTTGGTGCATATTAGTTTGAAAACTGACCTTTGAAATGCTGTTTAATTATTTGCTTCAGTTGCTCTATCTTTGGAGACTGGGAGCTGTGGGAGAGATGCTAGAGCCCAGCAAAGTAACCTCTGGGCCCAGGAAAGGGTCTCTTCTCTATTAAATAACTTCTCAATATTTAAAATGGTTTAGTTTGGACTTGATAGAGCAGTGCTTCTCAGATTTTAATAGTGCAGATCGCCAGAAGATCTTGTTAAAATGCAGATTGATTTAGTAGGTCCTTGGGTAAGGCCCAGGATTCTGCATTTCTCACGGGAGGGCGATGCCGCTGGGCTGCACCCCAGACTTCCCTATAGCAAGCTTTTAGAAGCGCCTGAAAGTGGGAGGTCTTACTAAGTCAACTCTGCTGTATCTCTGGCCTGGATTCATGGTTACTTGGACAGCAGAAGGCCTGAAGCCAAGTCCTTGGCTTGGAGAAGGAAAACCCTGTGAGAAACACTTGACCATATGCTAAATGGTTCATTCCATCTTGGGAGTCCCAGAGGGGCTGCATCATGATAGAATGACCGATATTCATGAAGATGACTTGGGATTCTATTCAGTGAACTGTCTAGAAGGCAATCAAGGAGTCTTCATTCATGTTTAGATATCTTACCATGAAAGATTAAAACCAGTTAGGCTTACCTAAGTTTAACAACATGAAAAACTCAATTGAGGAACTCTTCATTCCTGACACTCCACTGTAGTTTGCTAATGGACTGAGGGGCCACCTGCCACTTGATTCTTTGTCTAGACCAGAAGTAGCATTCTAAGTTGCTCTTCCAATGAGAAGCGTAAACGGGATCTACTCTCTCGGCATTGAATCCTGTCTCCATCGCTAACTGATATTGAGACCTTGGGCAAATTCTGTTTCCCAGAACCTGTTTTGCCACCTGTAAAATAGTCCTGATACCATTCCATCCCAGAACTTTTTTTTTGAGAAGATATGCAAAAGCTCTTGGCATAGTTACTGTCCCTTCACTATGATTACTTTTTCTCCTGCTCTGATCCTAGTTGGCATCTTGCTGTGCTGTTTGGAGATAAGTGATTCTTCTTGGCTACCTCACCTGAACCTCTTCACTGTCTTCTTTCTATGGGTAAGAGAGCTGTTGTGAGGTCTGCAGACCTTTGTAAACTTTAGCAAATCCCTGGAACTCCTAAAGAGATGAGAGCAGATATTCTCAGAATAGACCAGAGAGTTCAGTTAAACCTTTTTCACCAGGTAAAAATAATGGGGCTCCCATTAATAGACTGTACAACTTAGGTTGAGAAACACATTTGTCTTGCGTGTGGAAATAAGTGACTAGTGATCAGTGATTTTTGCCCCTGGGTCTCTTTCCCCACAAATGGTTGTAATTTCAGACTCTGGGTATTGCTGGCCAGGCTTCTCTAGCTGAGGCGGCGACAAGATCTGTTCCGAGTCCTTCTAGGTTAGTTAAGGGTGTAGCTGGAGTCCTTACCTTTGTCCTGTATAAAGGGTGAATTGCAGTGCCCTTGGTCTGGAGAGAGTGGTTTGTCCCTGGTCAGATCAAACACACCCAATTTAATACTTGGCTTTCCTTCACTTTTCCTCAGCTTCGCTTGCCTCTTAACTTAGGATTCTCAGCTTTAAATGTAGACAGCTCGGAAATGGGTGTTGAGTTGCTGCTCTGTGCTTGTTCCTTCCTGTGCCCTTCTATCTGTCAGCTTTTGAATACTGGCTACTCATGTTCCATATCCTGCTGTTCCTTGCTCAGATGCTACCAAAACAATCTTTAAGATGACTGACTTCTGTGACTTCTCCGTAATAGGACTACTTGGTATTCTCAATGGCCTTTAGAGTTTCTTAATCCTGACCTTGTTCTCTAAGCTCAATCAAATCTATATATTACACGTGTATTACATATTACTAATAGTATGTTAGTTTTATATATATAAAATACTTGAGTCCCTACAGCTGAACCTTTATCTAACCAGTGACCCTGATTTGGGAATCCTGTTGCTTCTCACTTGCTGTAGGCCTTTAGGCAAATAATTTAACCATACTCACTGGACCTAAATTTATCTTCATCTATAAAAAAAAAAATAAGGATTGAATTAGATGAGAAGTTTTCCAAATCTTTCTGTGGAATTGGTTGGAGTAAGGATGGGAATGACAAGAAGGCTCAGTGGATAGGACCCCAGGCTCTGCATTAAATCTAAGGATTATTTTGTTATTAAAGGCTTTTGCTAATTAATTTAGTTGGCAAAGCACTGGCCTAGACCGTCTGAGATTGCCTCCAGCCCTGGCATTGTGTGATCCCATCCAGCCATAGCATCTTCTGTTAAATACATTAGACAAGGACACCTGAGCTGTAACACAAGTAGGCCCAAACTCCTGGCACTGCGTATTATCTGCAGTCTGGTTCCTGATACTTGTCACCAAGGCCCTGGGCTGGCCATCCCAGTGCCTTTGTCCCTTTGCTTCTGTTAAAACTGTTCCCAGCAGCACACGGAATATTTATAAGTGTCCTTTCCCCCTTAAGTCCTTCCCAGTCTTCAAAAGACTATAGTGTAAAAGCATCCTGTCCGTTCAGAAAACCTTCTCTAATTAGTCGTCCGTGTCTTCCCCTCTCCACTCTGGTGGCGCAGTACACTTTGCCTTTCTGGCAGTTCTGTGTATGTGTAAAGCTCGGAGAGGGGCAGGACCGTAGTGTCGTAATTCTGAATCACCCCAATGGCTAGAACTGTACCTTTCTGAAAGTGCCGTGGGTCCATCATAGAGCTCAAAAACGCTTTTCTCTTTCAGGATCGAATCATCAATTTAGTTGTTGGCAGCTTAACATCCTTACTGATTCTAGTAAGTATGTTTACTTTGTGTCTCACCCAGGCTCTTAGCCAGAGTTTTTTGAAAGCCTCAGTATTGTGGTTCAGTTTAACACTCAGAAAAAATACTTGAAAGAGGCCAGTACGTGAACCTGTGAAGTATTCTCGTCATAATCTAGTTTTCAGTTTTAATACTGCTTGAACAAAACTGCAGTTGACAACAGGAATACGTAATTTCCACCCTTACCTCCCAGTTGAGTGTATGAAATGGCACACATCAGGTAAGTAGTTTTTCCGAGTTTGCCATGTTTCTTCAATAATTTGTAACTTGTCAGGGGCACAGCAATGCCCCTGTATACTACCCACAACTCCCCATTTCCGCTAATCCTTCAAGTTTATTTTGTTCCTAAAGCAAACTCATTATCCTTTGGTTTAAAAAGATTATTTGGTCATTATTTTTCATCCTGTGTAATGTAGCTTGGTGCTACTGTTGTAAAATAAAGCTACAGCTCCCGCAGTCTGAAAATAGCGTTTTTGTATCCTACTTTCATTAAATCTAAGACAATTGTAGTGACGTTTCATTGACTTCCTAATAAAAAGAATGAGTATAATGCTTTCTCTGTGGTAGAAATGGAACTCCAGTGTATTAGAATCCTTTTTCAGTATTTTCCAAAATGTTCAGCAAAAACCGTTTTGGTTTTAATTTGTTGGCATATTCAAAATAACGTAACAAAGGTTAGAACTTTTCCCGGTGGAGTCCTATCCTGGGAATGAGGTTTAAATGCTTTCTAATCTTTTTGTCAAGAGGTTATTTTGAGCTTAGCTAGTTTTATGAGCATGATGTTTTGTCTCCTTTGATCATAGAGGAAAAGGATAGAGAAAGGAAGTACTAAAAGAAGTAACATTACAAATACTTTACTAAATATTAACATTCCAGAAGGCAAACCTGGTGGTAGATGCTATTGTAATGTGAGTGTTTTATAATAGGACAACACTTAAAACTCCAGTCTAACGGAGTGTTGGAATTACCCCAAGGCCTGACACAATTTCTTTTCATACAGGTAACGCTGATCAGTGCTTTTGTTTTCCCTCAACTACCTCCAAAACCGTTGAATATATTTTTTGCTGTCTGCATCTCTTTGAGTAGTATTACTGCCTGCATACTTGTGAGTACTATTTAGAATTTAAATTGAGTATCCTTGAGGGCTGAAGGTTGCAGTGCCTGCCTAGGACAGATTCCCAGCCTTGGGTCTGTAAGAAAGGGTGTATCTAGTTAAGTCATCCCCACCTTGCTTGCGAAGGATGTCAGAAGTCTCAGTATTAAATTGGCAGATTTTTTGATGTTGGAATCAGGAGTTGTTAATTCTAAAGGGAAACTGTTCCTTTGAAAGCTTAAAACAAAGGGGGGGGTGGGGAGGGGAAGAAGAGTTAAGACTTGGGTGGCCAAAGCTTTGGTTTAATTTACCTACTACGTCTTCCTTCAAGGACTACGTACAGGCCCAGCAGGACCTGGCAAATACCGTTACTGCTCTAAAGGGAAGAGATACAGCCTTCTGGATTTATTTCTAATTACAGAATTAGTCTATTTTCATCTCTGTGCTTATCTCCCCAAATGAAAGTAATTAACACCAAGAACCTCCTGGGAAATCTTAAGCTACAGCTGTATCCTTGTCACAAGAATGTACAGTTTTACCATAAAGATGCTTTTCCTTTATGTAAAGAAACAAAGATGGTGACAGATCCTCACCTAGATATTTGCCAGTGATTTAGTCATTCATTAGTTGGCTGTTTTTATTTCCCTTTAGGAGAGTTAGAACCAAAACTATAAACCCTTAAAAGCAATAGTTCTGACTGACATAGGGCTCAATCGCCATTGTAATGCGCTTATCTAATTAATTTATTCTGCGCTACTCCTTTGATCTGAGGAAGAGTTGGCCCATCTACTTACTTCTGGAGCCTTTGGAACAAAGCTACCAGAGATGGCTTCTCACTCCCAGCCCAAAGCCAGGAGTGACTACTGGCTAGTTTTGTATGAAAATTTAAAATGTATTGGCAATTACTGATTCTGTAATTAAGAATTTAAAAGTTGTCATCCTTTTCAGTACCTAAGGGAGCTGTACCTTTTACTCAAATACATTTAAAATAGGCCTACAAGGTATACATTCTTGGATGGCTTGTCAGTGATTGGATGACTAATGGTTTGGACAGAACAAAGGTAGCTGAGAAAGCAGGAATAAGTATGATTTTGAATGTGGAAATTTGGTACTACTGGAATTGTAAAGAGAAAAATTATATTCTGGCCACATTAGTTTCAGAAATGCAGACTAATGTAAAGACTGTCTCACTTAGGGGGAAAGTATATATGGATGAAATTCATCACAGGTGAAAAAGAATTAGTTGTATTTAAAAATTTTCATACCAGGCCCAGTGGCTATTACTTAAACTCTTATTTAATTCTTCTTCTTTTAGATCTACTGGTATCGACAAGGAGACTTAGAACCGAAATTTAGAAATCTAATTTACTATATCTTATTTTCTATCATCATGTTATGTATATGTGCGAACCTGTACTTCCATGATGTGGGGAGGTGAGGCTGCCAAGGAGAAACACTTACCAGGTCTCTTCCAAGCTGTACATTAGGACTGAGTCAGAGCTGGGTAAGCTGTGCTGAAGAATCTCCCGCACAAGTCTGATACATGATTTTCATGTTAATTGTAAATCTAAAATTCCCTCTTGCAGGGGAGACATATCCTAGATGGCTTTGCTTTTTCTTTAAGAAGGTGGTATTGCACTTAAACATTCCAACCCTTAAAGCTTAAATGGCACAAGCAATTTTCACTTTTGAAATTAAACTTTTTTATAATGTAAGTGCATGGCGAAAGGCTATGTAACGATCTTGCATTTTAAGACAAATATTCTTTTATTTCTGTTAAACTGAATATACAATTGTTCCCTAGGCAACCAACTTTTGCTTATAACTACAATTTCACATTAACAAAACACAGACGGTGAAAAGACAACTTTGATTGTGAAGATCTAATTACAATAATAAATAAAATAATTTATACAAGTTTTTTTTTTTCTTTTTCTTTTTTGTGACTTTTCTATAGGGGTCATGTTCATTAAAGCCCTAGAGGCTAATTTTGGCTTCACCTTCTCTAATACAGGAATGACTCTTGATTTCTTTCTTTTCATAACAGAAGCAAATTTTGTTTTTTTAAATTGCCTGAGAGGGAGAAGTTATGTCGCACCCCACCAGCTAATGCACTGAAGTGAAGGGCAGACGCAGATACCTTCCTCAACTATTTCCTCGGTAGTCTGTACAGCAAAACATGTAAGAGTCATAGTATAGGGTAGGCAACCTTACTTCCTTTCCCATTTAGTTTAATTTTACTTCAAAGTGCTAACTTTGTAAACTGACAACAGTGGGTTCTGAAGGGGTAAAAACTCTACTTAGCTTCTGGTGAGCTGTGTTGCTATTCTCTTCCATATTCCCTTTAAAAGTAATAGAAAACCTGTAGTGAATGTTCTTATAATGCTTCTCCGTGTACCCAGCCTCAATCAGCTCCCACTGCCAGCAATGGGTAAACCAACAGTAGTGGCCACACAATCCCCTCCTAGGTCTCTGTATGGGATGCTGGTCACCTTTCAAACTAAGGATACTTTACTTTACATTTCTGAGCGTCACTGGTAAGCGCTACACCACGTTGATGGGAGTCTCTGAAATAGGAACAGGCCTATCTGAGACTGGATAGAGCCATGTCTGATCTTTAGAGATGAATATGACTGCTTTTAAAACAGAGGAGGAGATAAGCTTTGGTGATTGTAAACTTTTCTCAGTAGCTGAAGTGAATGAAACTCCCTGCTGACAATTAACACGAATCACAGGGATCTATCAGTTAAGACCTCCATACTCGGTTCATCTACACACTGTCCTAAGACTAAACCTCAGATGGTATATTTAAAGGAGGTAAAAAGTCATAGCAGCAACACTGTATGTGGCTTAAGCACGGTAGCTATTTAAAAGCCAAAGGAATGGTGAATTAAGCCTCTTGGGAGTTGCTCCTATTTCTTTGATGTTGTAATTAACAGTGTGGCTTCTTTGCCTGAGCTACCTGTCTCGTAAGAATTACCTAATGACAGTTGACCAAATCCTCAACATCCTTTGAGTCTTCTGAAACAGGACTGCCCAAAGATGATCCAATGATATTTGATTCTTCTCGATGATGTTGGAGTATGGGATCTGTAATGAGTTAAGTGTTAATAAGTTTACGTGTATGTACTATAATCCATGCCAAGAAGGTATAGTAAGTGCAAAATCTAACAAGATGACTAAATATTGTTGGATCAGGTAGCCTCATGTTCCCCTTAAGATTTATCAGGCACATGATGGAGTTGTGTCACAGTACCTGTTAGTGTTGTCAAAGGCAGGACAGATTCAGTATCTATAACATCAGATGCCTGGATAAAGCCATGTGGTGAAGGAACGATAAGTATGGTTTCATCATCAATGGTGGTTTGATCAACGTGTTCTTCTATGGTAGGAGACTCTAGATCCTAAACAGTAGCAATTAAAAAAAAAAAAAGACATTCTGACTCCTATTTCTTAGTTTTCCTTAAGATCCCAAACACATTTAGGTTTAAAAGGACTTCATATTTATAAAGAAAATTAAAGCCTTGAAGATGGGCAAAACAGAATTTAAAACAAGTGGTTCAGTTATACGTCCCCTGAACGTAGCAGAAATAATGCTGTTACACCGGGGGTAAGGTGCTAAGCTGTACCACAAAGACCTACTACTCACCACTCTCCTGGAAACGGTTCCATCGGTCCCAACAAACAATTCTCAATAGTTTTGGTGCTAAGGCTGAGCAACACTGCTGTCTCATACTAGTGAGGTCACAGGTATGGTTTGCATTTGATTTTTGTGTCCAGAGAAAAGGAAGTTAGTGGAAGACACGCCCCAGCCCCCGCCGTATTATTGCTAGGCTTTTTCCAAACTGAAGGTTCCAAGGCTCAAGGCAAGAACCCAGAGGCTGTTCCCGTATTTGCTACTTACCTCAGTAACATAAGCACGGGCTAAAGGAGATGACTCCTCCTCCTCTTGTTTAAGGTCGGTGTCAGAGATTTCTTCTGTTCTGACCATAACACTATTCATCAGTTCTGTGCTATTTTGGTCACTGAATTTGGATACGTGAGCATCATTAAATGACGGCTCTACAGTTATCTTAGGCTGATGAATTTCATCTGGGAAAGTGTCTGCTTCTAGGGCATCTGGAGGCTCAGGAAAATCAGATGAGTGAATATCACTATCTACTGTCAGTTCTGCTTGGGATATGGAAGAAGTGATGTCCTCTGTGGCAACAGTCTGAATGATGACTCTTGGTGTGTGACACTGCACTGTGACGTTGTCACTTGTGTTCAACAAATGTTCTGGCTATAAAATGTTAAAGAAAACGATCAATAGCAAAATGCGAAAGTCCCTATGAGACTTCAGTTATAGGTGACAAATACCATTTACAGGTGGTACCCTACTGTCCCCTCCCCACTCTTCCCCCCTCTGGAACTGCAGTGTTCTTACCACTGTTTTTCTAGGACTTCCCCCAGCCCCATCATTCCATCTCACGTCAGGAGACACATGGGATAAGGGTTATACCCCAGTGAAGGCAGAGTAATGGTGTAAAACCATGTTCCTGAGACAACAGCAGTAGGGAAAATTGTTTAAATAACTGCACTACATTAGTTTTGGCTCTTAAACTTTGTATCAATTAATCCTGGTCCCTAACAGGTACTCAAATACTTAGAGTAAATAATCAATTTTCCCCATGACCTGTTGTTACTGAAAGCACATGGGTTCTTTCCTAGTATTAAAAACAAAAAGCTGGTGACACTTATCAGCCAGTCTTCTCTACAGAAACTAGAACAATCAAGGAATTGATGTAACATACGGATAAAGCGTGGACAATGATCTGTTCAGGAGAAGCAGGAGCAGCAGCAGTCAGGGTTACTGTTGGACTAGCCGTCAGAGTGAGGGGAAGGCCTTGGCTTGAGCTTGTTTGAAGTAGGTAGGTGCCTGGAGTGCCAGTGGGCTGTAAATGGAAAGACTAAAGGAAAAAAAATTAAGATCCACACAGGTACAGCAGACTGAATAAATAAGCTTACTTATTAAGTCTAGCTTTATATCCAAAATGGAGTCTTTAATTGACTAGCCACAAACATACTTCCCAATCCTGAAGGTGCCCTCAAGTAGCAAAATGAAGGGTATAATAGTGACTTGTCCTACGTCCTTACCCTTGTCTTGGCGGTTTAACAGAGAGGCACGGCCAGACCTTGATCCTGCTCTTCCCTCCCGTGTATTTCTACGGTCTGGTCTTACCCATTTATTTCTAAGCACCAAGACATGGTAGCATCAGCCAGTGTGTCCAATGCAGTAACCTGCACACAGTCTTCCTTTACTGTCTCTCTAGAACATGAAGAACTGGTACTCCCCCCAATTTTTAAAAGTTTCACATTTTTGAAAAGGTACTACAGCAGAGTTTACTTGAGCAGTTTTTCATAGTGTAATTTTAGGAAGTATTTTTTATACTCAGGAGAAATGGACAGACATAGTAATTAGTGTTCAGAATGAAAAAGAATGTAACTGTTTGAAAAGCTGGTTAACTGATGATAAGTTTATCTTGATATGTTTCACAGAACTGTAACAAAACTGTTCAACACCAATAAGCCTTTCACAGCCACAAGCTTCTATAGATGATAATTTGAGTTCGGTTTATCCTACTCTCCCAAAGGGAAAGTATTTGCACTTAGAGGGTGGTGCTGAAGTCCTAGAGCCTATGGTCTTGTGTACTGAAGTCAAAACCGCTCTCCTGGTACCAGCTCAATGAAACTAAGTTTCTTTATTGCTAAAGCAGGCATAACAACTACCTTAGGGGTGGGGTTGTGGGCATTACAAATTATTACAAAATGGTGCCTGGCACACAGGACTCAATTTCTTTCCTCCCTCCCGTAAAAGTTAAAGCTGATCATTTACAAACACAACCTTCAGTAAATTAGATGTGGTCAGACAATAAATACTTCATGTATTATATACATGTAAGTTTCTGTAATGTTCACACTTTTTTGAAGCTGAGGCACTATCATCCTTCATTAATAAATCAGGACAGAAGTCTCTAGATATATGTATATATATTATTTGGCCAGGGGGAAGAGGGGAGCTGGCAAAAGTTTTCAACCTGTGACAAAGGGTTATATTACACATCCCTATTTTGGAGACGACAAGATTAGGAAGTGGAAGCTCAGGTTAAGTAAATTGCTAGTAGAGGTTCCAAAGTTGTTAGAGAACCTTTAGCCATGTTGGCTATCCTCATGAGATCTGACTGTGCAGAGGATAAACTTTTGCACTAATAGCCCTATGTTTGTCACAGCAAATAAACCTTGACATAATTTAAATAAAACCTACTTTATATTTTCCTCCTGAAAAATGAGCTAATTCTGGATATTACCTATTTTAGGAAACAGGACAAGAATGGGGACTTAAAAAGTTATTCTACGACACCCAAAAGAAACCCCATTCAAATTAGCAATCCTGACCCTTAGCTCCCCAAAACCTCTTAGCATAGGCAACCATTAATCTTCTTGTCTCTGTAGATTTGCCTGTTTTAGACATTTCAAATAAATGGGAATCAAATACTATATGGTATTTTGTGCCTAGTTTCACTTAGCATAACATTGTCAAGGCTCACCCTTGGAGCATGTATTAGCACTTTATTCTTTTTTGCTGCTGAATAACTGGATGGCGACAGCACATTTTACTTACCCATTTGTCAGTGGATAGACACTTGGGTTTCCACTTTTTGGTTATTAGGAATAGAACATACATGTACAAGTTCATGCAAACACGTTTTTCATTTCTCTTAGGTATACCTTGGATTAGAATTGGTGGCTCAGGTGTTAACTATACTGTTTCACCTTTTTAGGAACTGCAACATTCTTTTGTAAAGTGGCTACACCATTTAGGATGGGGACTTTTAAATTCTGTATCCCCAAGGGCCAGTACAATAAGCTTTTTGGTTATTTATGGTATTTGTTTATGACTCAACACAAATCAATAGTATGCACCCTCCTCATTAAGCCCTGTCACTTCCATATGTAAAAAGAGCACATTATTGGTTTAAACCTCTACAGATGAAGAAAAAGTGGAAGTCTGATTTGTCTTCGTTTAACCATCTGGCCTCAAAAACATGGACATAGTTGCACTTGATGCCAATCATGTTTTTATTTCATCTGTTCGTACAATAACAGTGCTAAAATTAGTGATTTTTCTTATGCATAAAATGACCAATTTCTATTTTGTGAAGTGTTACTCACTGGAAGAATCTCAAATGCCTGTAGTGTTCCACTGTTTAGTGTTATTGTTTCCGAGTCAACAGTAGCAGCAGGGGACTCTGTTGAAGCTATGGTAGGAACAAGGACAACAGTAAATAAAATACGTAGTCTCATAGTGAATAATTTGCCTGGAAACCTGAAGTCATTTAAATTTCTTACAAGAGAAGGAATCTAATGGATTTACCTGGGATGGCACAGATATGGGGTTGGCAAACCATGGCTCATATCCAAATCCAGCCCACTACCAGTTTTTGTAAAAAGTATTATAGGAACACGGGCCATACCTGTTTATTTTCCACAGTTGCTTTTGCACTACAAGGGCAGAGTTGACTAGCTGTTATAGAGACAATATCTGCTAACCCCTGGTATAGAACACAAAATATTTCTAGTATTAGAAGTAAGAGGATACACCAAGGCTAACTTACAAGTAAATAGGAACTTGGTAAAAAATTTGCCTGGGTATTCTGATAAGCAGTATAGATTCCTGGAACAGTAGTCCCCAAACACCAGGCTTCAGTTCTAGCAGCATTACTCCCGAGCAATGTAAACCTGAGCAAATAGCTTGCATTGAACCTACTTATGTTCTGAGACTTTATCTGTCCTGCCTACCTCATGTAGTTGTTGGGAGGAACCACAAACATGAAATATAAGATAGTATTATTTCAGGGGCCCCTACGTGGCTCAGTCGGTTAAGTGTCTGCCTTCAGCTTAGGCCATGATCCCAGGGTTCTGGGATGGAGTCCCATGTCGGGCTCCCTGCTCAGTGGGGAGTCTGCCCGCTGCGCCCCCCACCCCCCGTTTGTGCTCTCTCTTAAATCTTCAAACAAACAAAAAAGATAGTGTTATTTCAGAAGAACACATCTGGGAGACTGAACAGCGCTTTAGAGATCACACAGTATATAATCTCTTTATAGGTGTGTCAGTTGAGGCTTTAGACTTGAGCAGTGTTGGTTATACCTGATCAAGGTTATAAGAAATTAAGACTAGATGAAATGTGATCTTTTGGTGCTTTCAATTGCACCTGTAGATAAATCCATGCGAAAAATGATTTGGAATCATCTTGTAATGTGTAATGTTTATTCCGACTAAAATACTAATCAGTTGGAAAGGAAATGAGACACCTTTCAAGAGAAATGTACTTGATTCACGTTACTACTTCTCTGTTTGATGGAATCTTAAGATCATACCTAGACTAATTTAAAGTGATTCCAGAGAAATAACCTTCGTCATGGGTAAGCGAACTATGGGCAGAGATAAATGTGGTGCAAGACTAAGAATGGTTTTTACATATTTATTTAATTATTTTGGTTTTTACATTTTTAAAGGGTTGTTTAAAAACCAGAAAATTCCACAAAGACCTATGTAGGCTGCAAAGTCTAGCATGTTTATATTTACTATTCTGGCTCTAAAATTTGCTAGTCCCTGACTCCTAACATAAAGGAAGAAACAGCCAGGAGATTTTAGCCTGAATGCAAAGAATAACCGATATGGTATAAAACTCTTACTGATACTTCTTGCTGGAAGAAATAAAATTATTCTACATATTTAAAAAAAAAAAAGCCATCCTGTGAATATTAGGGTACCAATTCTAAAATGTCTACATTCCCAATAAGTATAGTCACCCCAACAGCCAAGGAAAGTTCTAACAATCTCTGTGCATAATCTATAACTAACAGTAGTTCTCATATTTATGGTGGACCGATAATTGCAGTTGCTTCACAATTCTTCAGGCGATAAAGTTAAATAAGCAAAGGGCTAAAGAAGAATTCTTCATGCTTTATTACAATGGTAGAAAGCTAAAGCAAATAACCAAACTTAGAATATTAAGATCGGCAATGATTAGTTTACAGGTCTCCAAGGTAACTCTGAGTCACTGGATGGATATAGTGTCACCCTACCAATACACAGCCCAGTGATTCTCAAAATGGTGTCATATTGTACGTTGAAGAATCTGTAGGGTGTTTTTATTTGCCATAATGACTAGGAAATACTACTGGCATTTTGTGGGTGAGTCAAGGGACACTGAGCATCCTGCGACATGCAGGACAGCCCTGCCAACAATGAATTATCTCACTCAAAATGCCAATAATCCTCTGGTTGAGGATAACATGCACCAATTGGTATACTCTTGGCAATGATCTTTCCATAGACATAGCATTTAGGTAGACAAAAGAAATGAGAAAAAAGTGAATCATCTGGTTCTGAGAATTTTCTTCTCATTCCTTTTCTGCTACTCTATCACGAAAGAAAAGGTAGAACTATCAACTTGGCTTAGATTTCAGGAAATAAATTTCCTCTCCCTATAACAATTGTTGGGTTCTCATAATCTCATTAAACAAAAAATATATCAGAGGCTAAGGAAAAAAAGGGTAAACAAAATAGTTCCCACAGGAAACTGGCTCTTTACTTCCTGAAGAAAAGCCTGAATCTCATCAAACCCATTTCTTCTACACATGACTTCAAATCCACCCCCAATTTGTGTGTGTCCGGTGAATCACCAAAATGATGTGCCACCTCATGAACTCTATTTCCTTGCTCAACTGACTGTATTTTAGGTAGTAGTCTGTTAATCATTAATTCCTTGTAACCTCTAAACGTAAGATGATTTAAAGTGGTTTAAATGGCTGGCAAGTTCTTCCTGTCACACACTCATCTTTTGTGCAAATATTAATTGAGCTAATGAACATGAAATGCCTTAAACTGCCTTTGTCAACTTGCACAAATTTCTGTCAGCATTTTGGAGGAATGAAAGGTGTTAGAGCCATGACCAAATCATACAGGTCCAACAGCAAGGAGTCTCCAGTAAGCACTTACAGACATGGGTGATCTGGACTGGAATCTGCAAGGCCGTCATGGGGCTTGGAGAGATGGCTGTATTGTCTTCCAAGCGGGCGACTCTGATCTGAACATGCGGTACACTGGAATTGGAATTACTGTTTGGAACTCCAGATCCCGATTTATTCTCCAAAAGCGTTGGGTTGTTTTTTTGATTCTCATGTAACTGTTTAAGACCTTTTATTAAGACTGAAGGGAGATGGGTAGACAAAAAGAACATTGATTCTCCGACAGACCACCATCTAAGCAGCAAGGGAGGTGGGGGTAAGGAGGGAAAGTATTTGGAATAAATAATTGTACGCTGCATGTGAGATCTCAGCAAAATAACAATAAAAATTTTTTAAAGCCACAACCTGTCTGGAAATTTTTGGAAACATTATCACAAGAAATTAAAAAAATTCTTAACATAATGTTATTCTTGCCACCTAAGATGCATTAAAAAAATAGCCGTTGTGAGGACCATGAAAATAAGACCTTTGCTATGTCCTAGGGCTTCAGGATAAAATTCTTATTATTTGGGAAGAATATTGTTAATGCAAAGTAGCTTATTTCCCTTTCTCAGTGAATAGTGTATCTCTCCCGCCACACACACCACACCAAGTACTCGAGGACATGTGACTGTTTTAGCCACGGCAAAGGCATCATCAGCTGGCTGCGAGTTTAACTCACAACTCCAGAGTAGTAGCTCATCTTTTCCAAACAGTAATATGCAACCACCTTGAATTCTTGTGCAGGAAAGTCAAATCTAGACTCTCCCCTTCACCAGTCCTGATAAACTATCAATCCTCTTAGGTGATAACTGCCATCTGGGTGAGTTCATGTCATATTAGTATACATTCACTCTTCCGGTTTTAACATTAGGTTTATAAATGTGTAACTATGTACTTGATTTTTTAAAAAGCTTATTTTCATCAAGCCAAAGTTCTTCATTTATTTTTCCTTTGGAAAAATGGAAGTTGGAGCACTATACTAAGGAGAATGAATCTGAATGCCTTAATTAAACGGACTGTACAACTTAGTTTCGCACCTAAGTGCAAAGCAGGCAGGGAAAGGACAAACATGCTGTGCCTCACTCTTCAGCAAACCCAACTTAAGATCCCTAGATTTACATAATAAGTGAATTATAAGTTTGTAGTCTTTATACTATAAAACCACCAAGAAAATCTCTATATGACAAGCCCAGTTAAGACAGGTGAAATTATTCAACACATAAAAGTTGATTTAAACCTCAGTTTTCAGAAATACATTTTTGTGCACAAGATGTAAAATCGTTTTCTTCACAGTGAGAATGTATGTAAATGTGTATATTTTCATCTTAGGTGCTTTGAGAATTACACATCACATCAACTCTTCTCAAGGAAGAAAAGACAGTTACCCAAAGAAATAGAGGAGATGTTTAAGGGAAGATCTACTGAGATTCGTATCTCTTTAGCTGAGGCAAAGAACTTCTGACCTCTAAGTAGGTCCTGAGGAGTAAATATGAATAAGACAAGGGAAGGACTTAAGAAGCAAATAATACATTACCAGGGAACGAAACATCCTTATGATTTGCAATTTGCCTTTTGATGGTCCACCATTTACTTCGAAGCCATTGTGGTGAACGGACACTGCTCCATCCCTCCGCTAACAGATCCCAGTTGATGTCATTTTCATCCGCGACATCAAGCTCTGCTATCCTACAGGTTACAAAACAAACATCTGTTAGATGTTAACTTCTACACATGATGGCACTGGCGATAAAGGGGACAGCAGCTTCTGTCACGGAGATGCTACTGTTCATTGCATGGGAAAGGATTCCAAGGTGCAGAACTGCTCCCAGAGCTAAGAGCTATATGACCTAGCACTAGCAATAGCCTTTCATTAATGGTATAAGCAATGGGCCAGGCCAAAAATGGTCTGAAGTAGATGGAAGCACTGTAAAGGCAAGGGAGTAGCTAAGGGTTAGAAACAGGGTAAGAACAGGGTTAGTTGTATGGTGTTTTGCAATGTTTTACAGCATGTCATAGCAAGTTATTTCCTAGATCTGAACTTTTCCATTTCTATATAATAAAAATGTTTAGAAATGAGCTCTTTGCAGCTGACTAGTTGAAAAAAAGTGTTTTAAAAACAAAACCCACCAACATTAATAGTACCACTAAATTTTAGGTATTAATGGTCCATTTGTTTTCTAGCTTCAACTGTCATGATGATTTTGATTTGCAGGACGGAGTAGCTTTTATTACTTCAGGGTCTCAAACATTTTTTTGCTGGTATTTTTGCCCACTTGAGTCACTGAGTCTTAATGGTTAAACTGACTAACTTAAAAAAAAACAGCTCAGGATTATTATCTTAAAGCTATTTCCGGGTATCTATGAAATGGATGTGTCTGACTGGGTCCAGCGTGAAGGTGTGGGGTAACTGCAGACTGGGCCCCCTTCTTGGTGAGCTCAGCACAGCAGCCCGAGATTGAAGGGCATGGAGACTGAGCAGCCCTCTTCCCCTCCACACGGTGCCCCTCTGCCAGCACTGAAGCACGGTGGTGGGTGGCGAGCCGCAGTACCGCTGGCTGCCTGGGCTGTACCTGTTCTGTGGACAGAGAGAGGACTTCAGTCTCCACGCCTGCAATCTGCTACTTTGCACGAGCCCTATATCCACTAAAAAGGAACAAACACAAAACAAAACAAAACAAAAGCTCAATATGAAATCCATAGGATCTGGAAGATCCTGCATGGATGTCTTCTCTATGGAAGGGATGCTTTCAGACATTAGGCATCTAAGGAAACCAAAAGAGGAAATACAATCAAGTCACCTACAGCGATTAAGCGGCTTTTGTCTTTAAAGGACTTAGGACACAAACCTGAGGATGAGATTGATTTCATCTTCCTTGGTCCATTCAGTACCTCCACTCTGTTTCCAGTTCAGGTAGTTGAGCCATTTAGAACGACACTGCTTTTCTGAGCGGGTACCCACTCGCTCTGCCACGGCTGCCCATGACACGCCCTGTGTCACTATGTCACCTGGCTCAGTGCTTGTCAATTCATGAACCACCTCTGCAAGTCTCTTTTCCTCTTCTTCCGTCCACTTCCCTGAAAGAAGGAAATCATCTAGACTACTACTGCTACCTTTTTTTTTTTTTTTCCGGCAAATCGGATTCAGCCCTGTATTTCCAAGGACTGATGGAAGTACACAGTAGCACCAAAAATTATTACTGAACGACCCTGGAGCGGGAAACTATCCACTAACATGGTTGCTTTTCACTAGCCCAGTAAGGTTCTTGACACAAAAGAAAATACAGAACCCTAACAGAAAACACTGGCTGACTCCTTAAGGAATGAAAAACTACCCAATACATACCTAGAAAGGATTATATACTGTCAAGTTGCACTAATCCTAAGTGGGAAGAGCTTCATGGAGGCAAGATGGACACAAACTCACAATCACAATTTTTCCTTAGTCTTGCCTAGAATTCCATCTCTGCAGAAGTAGAGTAAGCTCGAGAGAGATCCTTCATTAGAGGAATGAATGATGAGAGACATGTGCGGTAACTCCTATGAGCTCTGACCCACTGTAGTAAAAATGGAAACTAGGTTTATACCATCTCCTTTCCCTCCCATCCCAACTCCAAGATACTGTGATATAACAGAAGTCTGAGACTAATATTCACACAGGATTTTACTCCAGGTTTTCCTGAAGCCTAGACCAGTAATGACACCAAATGATCCTCTTGGTCTTTCCTTACGGAACTTGAGCAGAAAAACAGGAAAAGAAGGTTTGTTTGTTTTTTTTTTACTCCTTCCACTTGTTTCCATTTTGTTACTAGTAGCTAAATATGTCCAAGAAATTTCAAAAGAGCTGTGTGCTTGCATCAGGGATTCATTCATTCAACAAATATTTACTGGACATCTATTATGTGCTAGGCACAGTTCTGGATACCATATATTCAAGACAAAGTCCTGCTCTCCTACTTTATCATGGCAAGAAAAGTGGTTCTGTACTCACAGAATTTTACATAAAACTCTGGGGTCCCATCCTAAATCCAGAGCTCCTATTCCTGCTTCATTCGTTAAGCTGTCATTAACCACAGAATGACAGAGTTGGTGGAATTTATGTTCTCCATGTCTTACAGGTCATAGTGCTGGTGGAATGAATGGTTAGGTAGGAAACATTCCTGATTCCACTTTGGCAGGGTAAGGAGGTGAAAACAAAATATATAACCTTAGAAGCTTAAGCTTACCTTGAGAACTATTTTTCTTATTGAAAGACTGAGCACAGACTGTGGCTCCTTCAGAAAATTTTAGGGCTAAAAGGGAACTATGAGATCACCTGTTCTAACCTCTTCATTTTAGAGGAAACTGAGGCTCAGAAAGGATTTATGTGAGAGCTAGTGCCCGAGCCCCAATATTGTTGTTAGTCACATAGGTAAGCTTTAACAGTATCATCAATGAGTTTGTATACATTAAGAGTTAAATAGGCATTTGTGGTCTGGACTAGAGACTGAAACACTAATGACAAGTTGTTTCTATGGAAAAATATACTTACTTGTTTGAAATAAGGAAAACAGAGCCACAGCATCGAAAGATAACTTAAGTGTGGACCTGCCTGAACTAAAGCTTTTTATAAACATGAGTTGATAAGCTGTTATTAACAAAAGCTCAACAGTTAGATGGGCTTAAATTAAAACTACTTCCTCTTTTAAGCCTTAATAATAAATACTTTCCCAACTGGAGCAGTTCTGAATTGCTACAAAATTGAACATGCTACAGCTAGAAACTCTGAAACTGAGGAAATGTATCCCTGCAAAAAATGTCACCTCACACAAAACGAGAAAAATGAAGGATCACTTGGGCCTACCATGAAGAAAAAGGAAGACTAAAAAATAAAATGTGAACTCAAGTGAATGACAAATTTCTTTCCAGAAGAGAAGTGAAAGCAGTATGTGAAGGGGCGGGAAGCTCCAATGGAGACAAGAGCAGCCCAGCGGCAGTGCTCACAGTACCTGTGTTGCAAGTATCCTTCATCAGTCGGCACCGATCTTTGACGGAAGACGCGCTTCTTCCTAGCGCCGCCCCTATTGTTGCCCAGTCATTGCCATGCTTTATCCGGAGCCTAAAACAAGAGTCTGCCAATCAGCATTGGGTTCAACTGTTTTCTCCCTTTTAATTTCATCATTTATTCTTCATTCTTCTTCTTCCCATTTGACTGGTTTGGAAGTTGTGGGCAGCAATACTTTGAGAGCCAAAGTTTGAAAGTGTGGCCTTTTTTTGGGGTCCACAGTTGTCTGTGGGTGAAAAAAAAACAGGCAGCAATTGCCTTTTTCCTGGGTCAGAGAAGAAATAAGTAACTTGGATATGTGTTCAAAAAAGACCAAATTTCCCCTCAGGTTACTGACACAATCTCCCAGGCATCCCCAGATTGTTCCCTTTGGAGTACTCCTAACAAGCTCTTCTCAGACAACTGAAAAAGTTTCCCAAGCTGCTATCATCATAAAGAGGATCAACCTTCAATTTTTTCCACGATCCATACAATTCATTAACCCATACTTTATGGCCCTACTCAACAAAGCAAAATTATTTTTCCTGCGAAACAGCCTTCATAGAGTCCACCCAGACATTAAGTGAAACATTTGTTAAGTCACCATTCTAAACTAAGCATGTAGCACAACCCTGTGTTTTTGATCCTGGTATGTAAATTCCTGGTATTTAGTCTTCAGGCCACCAAGAATGGCCATCTGATCTTTTCTGTAACCCTGATTAGTGGTCTGAGGACACATTTCATTCAGCAACTCACTACAGGAGAAGAAATTTATGGGCATGGCTACTCCGTGCACGTATGGATCTAAAAAGTTCTTTTTATGGTCAATCATGCTTAATAGCAGGATTAAATTATACCAGTCTACTAAAAATCTCTTGACATTTTCAAAGTAAAAGTTTAAAAAACAAAGATATTAAAAAAGTTAAAATCCAACTATCAGAATTCAGGAAAAGAAAAAAATTTTTAAACTTACTCCTTGAGCTTTTCAATTTCTTCAGGTGTATATCTAGAAATTTAAAGAAATTTTTAAGAAGATCAATTAAAGAATGCTAAAAAACCTTAATAAAAAATCAGAATTTCACTTAGGGAGCCAAATATTAAGTCACTTAGCATACTGATAATATTTTTAAAGTAATCAATTTCAAAGTGAATTACTAAAAATTAAAACTGATGCTTCTATTTTCTTTTTTGTAAATATTTTTAGGTATAATAAAAGTGAGTAATGTACATTTTTCTCTAGGAAAATTCAACATTTAAAAGATATTTGCTCCTATTCTGCTTTAAGTCTTCCTTTATTTCAAAACTGGTTTCAGACCCTCTGTACCGTAGCTATTCTGAAAGACTTATGCATGACATTGTAAACCAGAGCCAAAATGCAAATCTATGGTAAATTCTCAGAAGGCACCAAAAAATTTTTAAAAACTTCTCTTCATCTCCCCTACCCATGCACGGACATCTGCCATACTCTCGCTCCAATGTAAAGGCTCTTTTTCTTTAGAGGGAAAGTACTCAATACAGCCAATGCAATGCTCCTTTTAAAAGCAGTTACCTAATAAGCCATACTATGACTACCTAAAATTCCCAAAGAGAAATTTAAAGTATGTCAGTAACACCATAGAATCACTGCATTGAAAAAAAATGATGCCTTCCCATAAATGCTACCTGTAACAGCAAGCCAGGCAATGTATTCAGAAATTTATTTATTTTCCACTCTGGTTTTATTTCACTTTATTATCACTAACCTAGGAAATGCTATACTATATTAAAAAAAATGAATACGAACAACGTTACCAATGAATTTAGAGGGTTTTTTTTCACACTTCCTAAATCTTTACCCACTATAATATTTGTTACTTTATAATAAAGCAGACTTTGATGTATGAAGACAGCTACGTCTAAAATCTGACATATATAAGGTGACTGAGATTCTAACTTCTAAGAGACCTTGTTATAATGAGATTTCCATATTTACAACATGGACCTGGAGAAAAAAAATATTAACACAACAAACAGTAATTCATAGCTGTCTCCAATTAAAATTCTGATCAAAACTATATGTTAAAAAGTGATAGCTCCTTAAATATTTCCCCTAATTACATGAAAACATGCAGCATTACAAGTTTTCATACTTTCCCACATGGTTTCTGTCATCATACATGCGAAGCACTCTTCTATAAACTGCAAACAAAG
The DNA here is from genome assembly GCF_023065955.2 of Ursus arctos. Lineage (NCBI taxonomy): Eukaryota > Metazoa > Chordata > Mammalia > Carnivora > Ursidae > Ursus > Ursus arctos. Next base: position 29,036,894 of record NW_026622985.1, on the reverse strand, counting down.
GCCGGTTCAGACCCCATGCTATAGTCCTGTAGAAATCTTTTCTTTCGTCTTTTGACATCTCAAAGATGATTTCTGTAGCATCTTTTATTCCGCGTGCCTAAATGGGTTACATTTCTTTGATTTAGGGATTTCTGATAAAATGCATATGGATATACTATGCTTTTTAAAAGTTGTTTTTTTATGTTCAAGATCATCAAAGGCATTTAGAAAAATAATGTATTGCTAATTCATTAATAAGTCAAATATAAACGTTAAAATGTTCCAAGAGGTAATAAGGTGATACTTAAATGCTCCAAAAATAAACTATTAAGTTCAATAAAGTCAAGTTGTGTCAACCCCTTTTAAAATGATAAGAAATTAGTATCTAAAGAAAGAAGAAAATCATAAGAACAAAATTAATGAAATCAGGAATCAAATAACAGAAATGACAGGCAATGTTAAAAAACGGTTCTTTGAAAAGACTCATTAAGACTAATAAAATATGAAAACATAAACTATGGCAAAACTAAAAGACAAAACAATACTGGAAATGAAAAAATGGGGCCTAAGCAGAAATGCTACAGAGATTAGAGAGTTGAACATTATGAAAATTCTATGGCAATAAATTTAAAAACTTACATGAAATGAATAAACTCCTAGGAAAAGTCAACTTACCAAAACAGACTCAGGAAGAGATAGAAAATCTAATAAGCACAGACCACCAAGAAAATTTAGTCAGTTATTAATAATTTTTCACAATGAAAATACCAGGCCCACATGACTTGGTAAAGCCAACCAAACAATCAAGAGAAACATAATTCTGATTTTAAACTATTCTAGGGTATAGAAAAACAGGGAGGACACTTCCTCATTCGTTTTATTAGGTGAGCATAACCTCAACAGCAAGACCAGACAAGGACAGTTTCAGAGAAGAATCTTCAGGTAAGCTCATTCAGTAACACAGATCTTCCAGTCCCTAAAATACTGAGCACCTGCAATGTGTAAGAAGGTCTGTAATCAATACAGAAGGTGAGCTTATTCCAGGAATTTTTTGTTAATTAAAAAAAATTATCATTATAGTATTAATTATTAAATTTATGGAAAAAATTAAATATCTACAGATGTGGAAGGAACATTCATAACATAGAACATTCATAAGTGATTATACACCTATCGAGTTTTGATTTGCCGACAATCTGATAAAAAAATATAAAAAGTATAGGTCGAAAAAGAAAAATTATTTACAAATGTTATATATGTAGAAACTTAAGAGTATTTAGCAAACACTGGTTACAAAATATATAAAGTCATCTGCATTTCTATACAAAGATCATAAAAAAGTTTAAAAGTTCTCATTTACAGTAACATCAACATTAAAAGCAACAGGACTAAATCTCAGGCAAGTTATGTAAGTCCTTTATGGAAGAAAACCAAGTATCACAAGGCATTAAAGAGGAAGCTGCTACAATGGAGGGTATACCATGTTCTCAATAGGAAGATGGACTACTGTATGGATGTTAATTACTCTCAAATCTACGCACAGAGCAACAGCCCAAACCAGCCAAGACATTCATGAAGAGACTTGCCCCATCAGATGCTGTGATTTCTCTAGGCAGTGTTATCTATACTAGTGCAAGTATGAACAAATAGAACCTGGAAACAAATTAGAAAACCCAGAAACAAATCTGTGGAAGCTTGACTTGGAACAAAATGGACATTGTAGATTGGGAGAAGACTGACATTCCATAGCGATGCTGGGACAACTGTCTTCCATTTAAAACAAAAAAAATCCCAACAGTGAAACCCCATCTTGGAGCAATAGGATAAAAAATCACCATGAAAGGCAAAACTACAGAACTTTTAATGTGACAATATATGGGGCAACATCTTTATGCTAACCTTGAGGCAGAGGAGGATTTCCTAAATAACCATGCAAAATATAAAAGTAAAAAATGATGATTTTGATATTGAAATTAAGAATCTTTTTTTCATGAAAGGACCCCCAGGGAGAAGGAAAAGATGGCCAATAAATTGAGACAAGATATCTGTCATGCAAATAAACAAAAAGCCATTAGTATCCAGCATACATTAAGAATGTCTAGAAAATGAAAAAGATAACCCCATAAAAAACATAAAAAAACACAAACAGGAATTTCAAAGAGGAAACATAAAAAGTAGCGAATAAGCATATAAAAGTATGTAATTAGAGGAATACAAATTAAATCCATAATAAAATACCATTCACATCCATCAAATTTGTATAAATTAATAGCAAAAAAAAAACACAAAACAACCCCAAATGACCGTTAACTGTGCATGGGTAACTTAGAGTATATATATTGGCATAATGAAATATAGCTACAAAAAGGAAATAAAAAATCAAAAGGGTATGGATCACAAAATCACAATAAACACAAGCCAGTTACAGAACACCCAGAGAATGAATCTATTTACATAAATTTCAGAAAGAGGTAAAACTACACTGATATGCATTTTATACATTCTTTTGAATGTATGAAACTTCACAGTAAAAAGCTTCTCCTTTTTTTTTTTTTTAAAGTAATCTCTACACCCAACGTCGGGTTTGAACTCATGACCCCAAGATCAAGAATCACACTCTACTGACTGAACCAGCTCGGTGCCCCAAGTTTCTAAATTTTAAAATCTAGAATTCTCTTACGCCAGTTCTGCAAATAATTAAATCTAACATTTACAAGTCTAAATATATGAAAGGCACTGTGTTGCAGGATGACCATATAGTGAGATGAGAAGATTCTTCTGCTCTTTTTTTCCCACTTGTGGCAGTTACTTTTGTTTATCTGATGTCTAATTAATTGGTTTAAAAATGGGTCCACAATGTTCTTAAACAGCAGCACATAATAAAAACCATAGTCAACTATCAAATAAAATACCTTTTCCCAAGATCAGTACATCTTTTTCGACATTTCCTATCTCTGCCAATTCATTCATCATTCTCCCAGTCGTCCAGAATAAACCACTCTGAAGTTATTCCAAATCCTTTTTCCTCTTCCCTGACATCCAGTCACCACGTGTCCTTAGAGACTACCTGCTTATCTGCCCTTTCCCTGCCAATTCTTCCACGCTGTAGTTTATAAAGTTCTTAATTACTCTCATATGGTCAAGTGAAATGGTCCTCTAAAAGGTCTCAAATTTCAGTCTCATTCCCACCCTTTAATCATAGAATTGAAGGGGTCCTTGGAAACCATCTACTCCAATCCCCTAGACAAGAAACCAGCTCCTTAATTTCCAAGTTTGCGTTCTTACCATTCGTTACTGCCTTATCTAAACCAGCATTTTTCAAGTTTTCACTCAAGTGTGACCAGTGGACATATGTTTTCAATGGTCACTGTATTTGTGTTTCTCTTAAAAAAATTAGTTTGGTGGGAAGGATCTTTATTCATTAACAAAGAAATGAAGTTTTTCACTCTTTAGTTTACAAAGCTTAGCTTGGGAACAGTGCTGATTAAAATTAGGCTTAGGAATGTGGACATTCTAGGCAGCAATGTATTTATAATAGTGAAAAATTATATAAACCACCTAAGTATCAAACGATAGGACAATGGTTAAATAAATACTGTACCCCTCCCATTCCCAAACAATGCTGATGGGTCTGTGTTTCAAACATGCACTAAAACTCCTTTAAGGGAATGGTTAGCAAATCACTGGAAAAATTTCCTTGACAAGAACACAGACCTACTCCACCAATCCCTCACTCAACTAAGGTACCAGTTGTTTTCATTTCCTATAGGACAGAGTTCTAATTCTTTGGACTGGACTTCAAAGCCAAGTTTCCAGAGGCTAATTACTCAGTTCAAGTTAAAAGGAGCCAATTTAATGTGCTCTGGGTTTCATTTCTGACTTCTTAGTGCTTAGTACTTACTTGCGCATGCTCCCTCCAGCCCCATTCTAACCCAAGTTCTATTCCTTTAAGACTCCACTCAAATCCTTGCTCTTCCAAATATTTTCCATTATTGTCCTAACCCTAAGAATATACTCTTCCTTCTCCGAGCTCATGCAGAATTCACAACATGTATCATTCACATTAGGTACAATCCTTATATTACTCTTCACCTGCTTTCAACATTCCCAAATGAACTGCTGGCTTTTAAAAAGCCAATACCATGTGTTACGGCAATTCATATCTCCAGTACCTCAAAAATACTACGTTCAAGAGACATTTAATGAAAAGGATGACTTAGCTAACAGAATATAAGCCTCAATATGAAAATGAACTAAATTACTCATTTTTTTAAAAGGGGGAAGATTCTCACGTCATAAATTCACTCAAAGAAGAAGACCTGTATCTTATGCTTTTGACAATGCAAGCTTAAACTAACTTATAGGCTGCTTGAAAAGACAGGGCTTTAAGATTCTGAGAAACTATTAGGATTTTGTCTAAACTTCAGGTGTTAACTAACACAGTAAAGCTATTTTAAATTAAGAATTTGAAATTTGTTTAAAAATATACTATAATCATATACCTTAGAATTAGGAAGCTATGACATATTAACCAATCATCCATTATAAAAATTACTGGAAAGCTACTTATAAAGTACATACAATGATGCTTTGATAATTTTTGCAATTGGCAATGAAAACAAACAAAAAATTGTGAAACAATTTGTTGTGAAACCAACAAAAAATGCCATAAAATACCTTTAGATAGCGTTCAATATTGTTCATCAAAATATCAATTTCTTCCTTAGACCACATCCCCTGTTTCCATTTATGTCCTTTAAAGGAAAAGAAATAATGTTATAGAAAACATTATCCCTTCAAAAGGAATAAAACACTGAAGATTTGATTTGTGATTAAATAAATTATCTGTGGGACTAAAATGTAGCTAATTTCTTTTTCATCTGAAATCTGAAAGATCCCCAGATAGTTGCTTTTGTAATCTCTTTTAGGTAGGCTCCATGCCCAGTGTGGGACTTGAACTCATGACCCTGAGATCAAGAGTCACATGCTCTACCGACTGAGCCAGCTATGTGCCCCGTAACCCCTAGTTTTTAAGAAAGAATACATTTGATCCTGGGGCACCTGGGTGGCTCAGGCAATTAAGTGTCCGACTCTCGCTTTCGGCTCAGGTCATAATCTCAGGGTCGTGAGATGGAGCCCTGCGTCAGGCTCTGCGCTCACTGTGGAGAATGCTTGAGATTAGGTCTCCCTCTGCCCCTCTTCTTCTCTTGCACTCTCCTTCTCTCCCTCTAAAATAAATAAATAAATCTTAAAAAAAAATACATTTGATTCTACTAAATAAAGACAATAATAAGTAAAAGACTAAAAAATTATGGCTTCCCCTCAGTTATATGTCTTACTCTTTGAGCAATACAGGCATGCTAAAAAGACATGAAAATTATAAAAGCCAAATCATGTTCAAGACTGTGAAAAATTCACCAGTGGAAAAAATAAATTTTATGGGCAAAAGAACATGCACCAATGATTCTAGGACAAGGTGAACATAATATGTTGCACACCGAGTGAATAAAATATTCATAATGAGTATATACTATGCAGTAGTTGAAAACAATTCCTTTTCTTAACTTCAGAGTGGCATATACACAACCCCCACTTTCTTGTAACAGCTCCCTACCAATCCTCAGAACTCCGTAGGACTATAAACACTTACTTTAAACCTCTAAGCAGCTTATCAGACCAAAGTTAGATCTCTGAGAAGACTTGACTTCCCACTCCCACGTGTAGTAACTGTACTTTCTTTTATATGCCACCACTGTGCTTCTGTTTATAATTTACTGCATCTCAGAGAAATTACAATTACTAAAAAAACAAATGTTGGTTTCATGGTCTCATTCAGAGCCAAAGTTAATCAATTACAAAAACTCAATTACTGTAACTCCTCAATCACAATTACGAAGTCCTCAAAATCCTGATGACTACAAGTTCTTCTTACCTCCCATTTTTTCCAATGGATATTAAAATTCACATTATATATTATTACCTTTGTTAGTTAGAGAATCCTTATCTTCTTTAGTTGTAAACCATGCTTGGCTAACTGCTGAAACTTCCTCATTACCCAAGGGAGATATTTCATCTAGTTGCTCATTCTGTAGAATCTTGAAGAGGTAAATGTTAAAACACAAAACAAAACAAAAGAAAAAACAAGTATAGCTTGATTTAATACAACCTGATTCATCTTTGTTTGCAATACTAAACATTATAAAACTCTAATATATGGAATTCATTTGCTTTACACAGAGGAAAAATATATTCAATTTATAGAAAAACAATGATTTCTCTGCTGTTTTTATTGTGACAATATGAAAACAAAACTGCCTACATTAACAAAATATGACCTTCATTTAAGCATGTTAACTCCGTACTAGTAGCCAATTTTATAGAATAATAGCTAAGGTTCCATTAAGTACTTCAATCAATACAGGATATCTAAAGCCATCTGTTTATGTAAATATATAAAATGAGCTCATACATATAATAAAATGGACATGCTTCGTTTCAATGTCATGATTGTTCAGGTCCTTATAGGTAGTTTGCTGCCTAAATATACAGTCATCTGTAATGTAATCTCTTGCTAAATTTAAAGGATTAATAGGTCAAATCAAAAGACATAGCAAAATCATGGTCTCCTTATTGTTTATTGACAAGTCTGTTTTTAGCCAACCTCTAGAACTGATTCCTAACCTCATTAATGTATCTTCTCAAAGGACTATATGTTATCACTTTTTATTTTTATTGCAGCTAAAGCAGTCTTTACCGAGAAATGTGTAGTTAAAACCTAATAGCTTTACTGAGATATAATTCACACACCATAAAACTCACCCTTTAAAATATATACAATTCAGTGGCTTTTAGTATATTTATGCAATTATCACACCAACTACATTTTCAATCACAGACATACCTCATCTAGCAAATTCTGCAGGAACAGAGCCATTTAAGAGAGCTGGACTTGGGCTAAAGACTGCTACAGTCTAAGTAAGGAAGATGTGGCAACAGGGCTACCATTTCAGGGACAAGCCCATCTAGGGCTTGAGCAGAGCAGGAGGAGTGTCACATGCCTAGTGACCACTCGACTCAGTTCAGTCTCTGCACTGGATCAACTAAGCCATGTCACTGGCTGGAGGTAAGTTCTAAAAGACACTGGACTATTTCCTGAATAGGCAGAAAGTGAATTTTTCATTTCAAGAGGAACTGAAATCATCCTGCTTGTAAAGAGAGAAGCTGTCAGTGAACAGCCCAAGCACAATGAGGAGGAAAGCCACGTTTCTACTGTTACCTATGTTATTTTTTTTTATCTGGGAGTAATGAGTATGTTGTATTTAAGAAATCACTGTTCTTAAATCTCTGAGCAAAAAACTAGAGTCACTGGAGTAAGTATGGAAAGTTTTGTAACCCTAGGTTTATGTGTCAAACATTTTAGATTTTTTTCTTTTAAAGATCAAGAGGCTACCTTTATAAAGTTGAGAATGGAGACAGATCTAGACAGATAATGTCTAAGGCCTCTTGTATTCTCAAGATCCTAACTGTCTAAGATTTGACAGAGGTTATTCATCAAGGGGGACAGATTGCTGTGAAAAGACCTTGATACAAACAATACCCACTATTAAGAAACGTAATGTAGAAAATACTCTCCTGAGGTGACCTTCTCTTATATATTAATCAGTTGGTTAAAAAAATCACCATTTCCCAAAGTGAGTCTAAATATACAGGCTACTCTCTGAACCTTAGGAATACATCTGTCATTCTGGTTAATTGCTATCTTTGGGCAAACATCTAATGCCTTTTGTCTCAAATTACCCTGATGAAGAAATAACAATTATTACTTACAAAGAGTAAACAAGTAAATGGTAAATATGTAAACAGCCATCAAATGAAGCCAACAATTATTAAATTTTAGCAGTAAAACTTAACACCTTCCATAGCAAGTGAACGGAGTGTAAAGACGACTTAGGTACCTTAAAGGATGTCTAACTATATTTAGTATATAGGTATTATTAAGTTTCACAGTATTTTACCCCAATTTTTCACTACTCTATATATACATTTTTTAAAATTACTCAGATATATTTAGTATGCTGCTGTTTTTGAAATGCAGCCTTTTTGAATTGGTTTGGTTATAGGGTTTTATGTCTGTAATATACATAGACTTGGAAATCTAAATATTTTACCCACTAAATACTTCTTTTAATCACAAAGCACTGTATATATTGCGAAATTTTTTAGTTTCTATTTTTTTTTCAAGCTAGTTCCCATGCTGAAATGGGACAGTACATTAACTACAACAATATGTGAAATAGTTATACCTGCTTTGACACAGGACACAGCAAAAAGCAGGCTAGTTCTGAACTTTGAACTATGCTTTCACTTACAACCTAATGGTATTTTTAATGAAACAAATATCAGAAATTATTAAACGCTTTTCATTCACTAAGACGGTAATAACAAACCAAGAGGCTAATATCAAATTATAACTCATTAACTTTTTTTTTTTTTAAAGATTTTATTTATTTATTTGACAGAGATAGAGACAGCCAGCGAGAGAGAGAACACAAGCAGGGGGAGTGGGAGAGGAAGAAGCAGGCTCATAACGGAGGAGCCTGATGTGGGGCTCGATCCCACAACGCCGGGATCACGCCCTGAGCCGAAGGCAGACGCTTAACCGCTGTGCCACCCAGGCGCCCCATAACTCATTAACTCTTAAGAAATAACTCAAACCAACCCTATAATTTGTCTAACTCACACTACCATTGCCCAATCTTTTAACAAGTAGGTTGTAAACTACATCACATACGTACACACACACACACACACACACACACAGAGCTATTTTTATTGTATTGAATATGAAATTGAAGTCAGACTATACAGTCTTTGAATTGGAAATGAATCTGACAAGGCCCGTTTTGAAGAATGTGCTCTATGGCTTCAGAGGACTTGGAAAAAATTCCTGTCCAAATCACCCACTGAAATCCAAGAGCAGATTATGACAATCTCTAGGCAGGCTCAAAACTGTTTGAAGCACATGAAAGATTCACTCCTCTGGAAGTCCTATCATTCTGGAACCACTGTGAAGCTCCCTGTTGAAAAAGGTTTTCACAGTGCACCCACCTGAGATGTCCTTAGTCCTTGATGTTATATATCAACTCGTAACTCTTACACTTAACTGAAGGGTCATTGTGATGCTTCACATAAGAAAAATAATGACATAATGTCTCTATTATCTACTTCAAAAACATATTATTAAATAAAGAAGTGAAGCAAAAGGACAAGATACTAAAAAGAAAGGCACAATCAGCCAGACATAAACTTCAAAGTAAAACAGATTTAAGCTCCAGGCTATCTAAGACAGCAAAGAATTCTGATTACGTTTGGCAAAAATAACGCGTATGAGACAAAGAAGTTCACATAAAAGGAAAGCAGTAAGTCTTGCTTGTTATCCAACCTCTTAACTCAGGATAAAATGTATCTTAGTCCCATAGCACCCAAAGGGACTACAACTGTTATCATTAAAATCTATGTGAAATGAATAGCTTCCATTCATATGAGAACAGGGCACATATGTAACCCCCCTAAATCGGTCACTAGAGATACTGCTGGGTAACACTTAAAAAGCTTTATACCAATATCTTATATAACTGGTAAGATAAAATTTAAAGTTATTTAATAGCTCAAGTGCGATCATTCCATGTAGCTGAAGAATGCACGTGCACCATCTGTTTCAACAGATGTGAACCACTCTACAGGGAATGAATTTTAAATTCTACCTTTGCCTACTATTCTGAGATTCATATATGTGGGGACTGGAAACCTGAATGAAAATAATAAATCTTACCTCAATTCTGTCCTTTGTCAGACAAATTATGTTCTCATCATCTTACCACCTAAGGTATGTGTTAAGGATAATCCTCTTGCGGTCAGTAAAAAGACTCACTGTACCTGGATCTGTGTCACAGTTCCCTCAGTAATCTCATCATCTGCCACCTCGGTGGTTGCAGTCATGGTCACCTCAAAGCTCTGATCATTTTCTGAAACTTCAAGAAAAAAAGAACAATTCAACTCCAGAATAACAGCAAGTTCTAATTATAAAAAAAAAAAAAAATCCATGGAGAAACATATGTGACCATCTAATTTCCTAACATATTACCATATATGCTTAACAAAAATTTATTGTGTACCTAATTCATACCATTGCTTTGGATGATGGGAAGATAGCAGTAAGCAAATGAAACGACGTCCTGCCTTCACTATGCTTATATTCTCGTGAGGAAGACACAAAATGAACACATTATGTCGGATGTGGATAAATAATGAGAAAAAATAAAGTAGAAAAGGGAATTTATTGGGGGAAGGGATTGAAATTTTAGATAACAGGCCAGAAAAAGGAACCAAGATTTGGACCCAACTGAGAAAGGAAGCTAGTCACACAGGTATCTTGAGGAAGAGTACTTCATGCAGAAGAAAAGCCGAGGGCAAAGACTCTGAGATGGGGCACACCTGGACTGCTCAAAGGAATGGCAAGGAGGACAGGGACGAGAGAAAACCGAACAATAAAGTTAAGATACTATGTGGGGACTTAGAGGCCAATGTAAAGACTCTGGCTCTAACACTCACGTAGGAAACCAGTGGAGTGACATAGTCTTTTATTTTAATGGGATCACTCTGGCTCCTAGGAGACAATAGTCTGAAGGGCAGGAAGGGCTGCAGTGAAATCGGTTAAGAAGCTAATTCAATAATCCAGGTAAGAGAGGTCAGTGACTTGGACGAGGGTCGAAGGCAAGTGAGGGTGATGAGTCGTTCAAATTGTAGATATATTTTGATTTGGGAACCAACAGGATTTGTGGACAAACCAAATATGAAAGAAACTGAAAAGTCCAGGATGTTATTAAAGTTTTAACAGTCTGAGCTATTGGAAGAATGTTCCTGCCATTAATGAAATGGGGAAGACTGTAGAAGAAGCAAATATTAGAATTTAAAAAGTTTTAGGAGCTTGGTTTTTAAACACACTAGTTTGAGGTTAAACATCTAGAATTAAGATCAAGTCTGGACTGGAATAAATCTGGGCATCATCACCTGAGATAGGATTCAAAACCATGCATTCTAGGGAGTGAGAGAAAACAAAACAGAAGCAACCTAAGAACTGAATCCTGGTCTACTCCAATTTAGAGCCTGGGGAGATGTGACCTATTCACTCAGAAGGTGCAGACAGGACGGTAGAAAAAAACTAGAGGAATGTGTTCCCTGGAAACCAAATGACAAAATGTTCTAGAGAAGATGGAGTGATAAATATTGTCAGAAATTGTGGACAGATCAAGAAGACGACTAACACACACAAAATCACCAATGGACTTAGCAACAGGAGAGTCTCTGGAGACTTGGGAAGAACAGTTTTGGTCAAGTGATAAGAGGTGAAATCCTGACTGGAGTGGGTTTAGCAAGAATGGAGGAAGAAATGAAGGTGAGTATACCAATTCTTTTTTTTTTTTTTAAAGTATATCAATTCTTTCAAAGTATTCTGCTCTAAAGGAAAGGAAAGAAGTTAGATGGGAGCCCAAGTGGGCTAATGGGACTTTTTCTTTTATTTTGAAAGATTTTATTTATTTATTTATTTGTCAGAGAGAGAGAGACAGAGAGGGAGAGCGCGCGCGAGCGCACAAGCAGGGGGAGCTAGAGGAAGAAGCAGGCTCCCCACTGAGCAAGGAGCCTGATGCAGGATTCCATCTCAGGACCCTGAGATCATGACCTGAGCCGAAGGCAGTTGCTTAACCGACTGAGCCACCCAGGCGTCCCGGGGACTTTTTATTTTAAAGAAGAAATTATAGTGTTTGTAATTCTGATGGGAATGATCCAGTAGAGAACGAAAAACTGATGATTCAGAGGAGAAAGGAAAGAAATGCTGCAACAATGTCCTTGAGTAAGTAAAAGGGATGCGATCTAGTGAAGCGAAGGGCTGGCCTTAGCTAGAAGAACAGAATGTATGGACATAACTACATGTGGGTGTGTATCTGCAGTAGTGGACACTTGCAGGAACTTGTTTGGATTACTTCAACTTTCTCAGTAAGTAGAAGCAAGGTTATCTGCTGAGAGTAACAAAGGTGGAGAAAATACTGGAGGTTTCAGGAATGTATGAAACAGTCACCCGAGCGGGAGAAAAAACACCCATTTGTAAGTGTGGTGTGACTGGCAGGCAACAGTATGAGCCCACTTCAAGTTAATGATCATGAATTTAAAGTAAGATCACTTAGCTTGCTTGTGCCGTTTTTCAGTTAGCTGTGCCAATATAGCGTAAATAGCCAGACATATTTAAACAGGGTTGTGGTTTCACTAAAGGACAACGAAGTGAGAGAAGGAAAAAAGGATCTGAGGGTAAATGCAAGAGTGATTATAACGATTAACCACGAAACAAACTGGGTAGGGAGGAAACAAAAGATACAAGTGGAAAAGAACAATGCAAAAGTGGTAAGATCAGTGGGCCCTAGTGGGCAAAGGACTGCAAGCATTCAAGAGTATTAGAGGAAGTAACCTAGAAAGATAGGACGTAGTCCTGGAAGTATATCACAAATGGACTCCAGTTAGTAGGTGATAGCAAAGGAGGTAATAGGAGTAATAAACAAGGTAGTTAGAGAACAAAAGGCAGAAGAGGCTAAGATATTGCAACAATCATCTAAATGAATAATCAAGAGTTCTGTGAAGAGAGAATGGATAAATGTGGTGGTAGATAATTGCAGTAGAGAAGAAGTGGTAAGTGATCTAGAATGATTAACATGAGACTTAAAGAGGCTTTTTAAGGATCAGACAGAAATTTTATCAGTTTTATAAAGGATGTAATGAAAACCCTGAATATTAAAATTAAATTTCAAGTTAAATTTTTAAGAGCTAATAATATTTACTTCCCTGAAGTCCAACAAACCATTCAGTCAGTCCCAGACGATGGTGACAGACACAGGACTTCATGTTTTTACGTGAATTTTTTTTTAATGGATAAGTTTTCCTAAGTTGATTTTATCAACATACTTTTTACCAATTTAGAGAAAAATACTTCAAGCCAATGTTTCATAAATTTAGTCCTACTGTAAATATTAGGCTCCAGAATGTCCTCCAAATGTGATGATGCTATGACCCCATATCAAGCAGCTCAGGTGCTTTTAGGTCAGCACATCCAAATTATTCTACCCAGTTAAGTGAGTAAGTGTGGAAGGATTCAGTCTAACACCATAAAATAGAACAAGTTTGAACCTACAGTCATGACCAAGGTACTCAACTTTAACCAAACGAATTAACCAGTCATAATTTATGTGAAAATAATCCCTCAAAAATTCTGACTTAGTAAAATAAATATTTTTGTTTTATGTACTAGAGATGTAATGTACAGCATGGTGACTATAGTTAATAATACTCTATGGTATATTTGGAAATTGTTAAGAGAGTAGATCTTGAAAGTTCTCATCACAAGAAAAAACAAAGGTGTTAACTAGGTGTGGTGACAGATATTAACTAGAATCATTATGGTCATTTCATAACATATACGTACACCAAATTATTATGTTGTACACCTGAGACTGATAATAATGTTATAGGTGAATTATATCTGAGTTTTAAGAAATTCTAGCTTAGAAAATGTCCATATAGGATTTTTATCTGTACAGACAGGTCAATTAAGTTTTAAGACTGGATCACAACCTAATTATGGTCAAATTAGGAGTTTAAAATCATATAAGCCATCACTAGAAGGAAAGATCATTTAATCAGAAATACATTATGTCTGTATATGTCAGCGGAAGCAATATTAGTAATATTAACTTTAACAATGTCTTTGAATAAAGTCTCACAGTAAACTGATATAAAATAGTTTCTTTTCTATTCAATTGAATAAGCAATAAACTCTACATGAAAAGTACACATCTACCTGTGAAGACAAGGTTTGCCACGATGAAAACCTAATCTTAATTTTTTCCAACTGAAGATGTGATTTTGCTTGATGCTGAGAGCAAAATTAAAGTTCTCAAGAACCAGAATGCCTGGGTATGACCTTAGACAAGTTCTCACACCTCTCTGTGCCTTAGTTTCCTCATTGTAAAACAGGGATCATAATACCTACTCTACAGCGCGCTTTCTCAATGAGGGCATACATGCTTCTGGGCGAGGTGTGGGTGAAAAAAGCATTCTCTTTATTAATAAAACAATACATACCTACGGTACATTAAAAAAAAAAACCCAGTATATCTGTGGTATTACAATTTCTCGGAGGAGAGCATGATCAGGAGAAAATGTCTAAAAAAGTTTGGGGCGGGAGGATGACAATAATTAAAAAAAAAAGGCTGAGAAGATTAAAATAGGCAATATATGTAAAAACATTTAGAGCCATGCCCACTCATGAAGTGTTAGTTAAGAGTTCTTTCAACTAAACGAAGAGAATATAATGGGTGTAAGTCTACCTTGAAATGCCAATTTGATTTCTCCCAAGCTAAAATTTGATTTCAAAAGGGAACTCTGTTCTTAATACACAGTGACTTACGTGGAAGTGCAACAACTGATATGCAAGGAGTAGAATCATCAATACTCTGATCATCCTCAGAAGACAGACAAAGCCTTTTATGTGGAGGTTCAGTACTATCTTCTGAGTCTATTTCATCAGCTTCTAATGAAACAAAATAAAACAAAAATCTCAAAATCTTCAAACCAATGAGGAAAACCCAAAATCTTCAACAAGTAAGTGTAAAACAATCTTCTTAACCATTTGCTCAGTTAACCCAATTGTGCAGGTAGGACTCCAAACGACACTGCCTTCGTTACCCCCAGTGCGGAACCTCAGCTCCCATTCTTACAACAGGAACTATGACAACAGAGGCGCCATCTCACTTTTGTGCTACTAACTACCTGTCTTTCCAAATATTTCACATGTAAAGACAAGGGCTTGTTATTTAATCACTCATAAATATTTACTGAATGCCTACTATGTGCTAAATACTGGAAACAGAACAATGACAGGTAACTCCTCACTGTCAAGGAACTCACAGGGTAGTGGAGATGACTAAAGCAACAATTTCAAAATAGTGTTCTAAGAGTTATGCAGGTGGAACGAGGGGAGAGGCATCTAATTTATACTACAGTTGAAGGAAGGTTTCCTGCAGGTGTTAAATTGGAAAGAACTTGAATGAACAAACGCCAGGGGTGATGATTATTACTGGCACTAGGAATAATTATTTGCAGCGACAGTGAGGTATGAAAAGCTTAAGGTGTGTAAGGAAAAAAAGTCAGCTGTGAATTGCTAGGACACAGATATATGAAATGTGACAGGAAGTGAGGCTGGAAGGGAAGTGGAGATGATGGGAGTCCATCACTGTATTCTAAAAACCATGGGACACTTAAAACAAACAAACAAACCTTCCTACACTACTGAGTATCATGAGCAAGGTCATCAGCAGTTTGAAAGATGAATTTGGGTTGGGAGATGAGTTAAAAGGCTACTAGGGCCTCCCAGGTGAGAAATGAAGAGTCTGAACAGAGAAAGGGGGACTTGAGACAAAGGAAGCAATGGACTCAAGAAACAAAATACTATCAACAAGTTTTCATGATGAAATGAACAAAGGAGATGAGAGAAGGGTTTATTCCTACCCACATTTATGATCTGGGATACTAAGTAATGAAACTGAGAAAGAGAAGTAGGTCTGGGAATTTTGTAAAAGAATTCAGTTTGGAACATGTGAAATTTAAGGTGTCTATGAGAAACACAAAGAATTCAGAAAAAAGACAGAAGTTTGAATCACTTTAATAGGTAGGTGGTAGTTAACATCACAAGTTTCAATAAAAAAAACAGAAATTAAATACTGAATGAGAAAAGAAGATAAAACCTTGGCTGAGCAAAGATAAAGTTAAGGCAAAATAAACAGTAAATACAAATAAGGAATAGGTAGAGAAGTGACAATAAAATCACAAGCCTCAAGGCTATGGAATCCTACAGATAATGACATTAAATCTTATTCAAACAGTCATATAAAATCCTCTAACAGACTGTAGCAAAAAAACTGACAGGACTACATGTATATTTTCTAATGTACTACCTACATTGCAGGCACCAAATGATATCAAAGAGGAAGTATATTAATCAATCATCATCTTTGTAGGCTCAATAAATTCTACTTATTCGTAAACAGCTATGTGATACATCAAAGTTCAAATTCATGGTAAATTTTAAAAATACAAAAGTATATTAAAAAAATAAAAATATAAATTAAGGTTAATTCATGATCCAAAGAGAGAACTCCCTTTTCTACTGTGCTAGCCTAAACTGTCTATCTGGGTAACAGGGATCAAAGGTGACATGAAATCCAGAAATTCAAAAAGATCCACAATTGTAGGTCAGCAAGTTCTCCTACCATTCTGAGGGCAATGAAGAATGAGGTTCCCGTCTGTGTCCTGAGTCAAAGTCACAGAGTTCACAGTTTCTACTGTTACTGTGTCAGAATCCTCTTCAACTGTGCTCATACTCAAATCTGTAGATTTCAGATTTAAAACATTATTTCCAAATACGAACATAAAGTAGCCTCCAACTTCCCCCTCCACCCCACGAAAACCCCCCACAATTTATATCCACTACAGTGTTCTTTATGTGAAATTGCAATGACAGACTTCAAAAATTGTTTTTCAAAAAGTTATACCCATATTTAGAATGAGATGTAATAATCTGCAAGAATCTGACTTTTCTAATTAAAAGCCTATGGCATTTATTTTTTAAATACTGGGTTTTACCACATCCAATGAAAATGACTGTTGCAAGTTGTCTTATTCATAAAATATGTCCTATTAGCAAAACTTTCACCACAAATTATTTATTGGCAATTTTATGATACATTCAAATAGGTGTTTAACTTCTGATTCTTTCAGAAGATTCATTAAACCTTGTATCTTAGAAATCTAAATCTAATAATTTCTCCATAATACTTTTTACAAGTATTTAAGCTCTATTATTATCTGAAAACTAAGAACACTATGGAATTATCCTCACAATGTTTTTTTTCCATATTAAAAAAGTGTGTACATTCATCACTGACCAAACTGCTTTTTTTTAATGGATATGGAGTTAAGCTTTCTTTTGGAATAATTGATTTTAAAATGCCTTTACCTGCTATTTTACACATACATTATTTTCCTCTTGTTCAGACGAACCGAACGATCAGAGTCTCACAATAGAATACCTCATGCTTGACAGGAGGAAATGTATTGAATTAAAATCAAGAGCCTGGTTGAAGTCTTTGGGGTTTACCTTACAATGTCCAATGAAGTTCTTCCCTCAATACTCCATTTTGGTCTTGTCCACATACTTTTTGCCAACTAAATAATAGAGGCCATAAGCCTTAATGTTTACTAATCACTCAATATTTATTTGGCTCCTATGCACAACGTATCAGTCTGTTCACATATTTACTATTTATTCACGTGCATTTTTCCTTGGCAGAAAAACTTAAAAATGTACTGAATATTTACATGGTGAAGATCCAATGATTCACTCAGGTTTTACTATACAAATTACTGTTTTAAAAGGATATCAATCATTTTACAGTAATAAAGATGACATTCCCCAAATTAAACAGAAAAAATAATCTAGTTACCACCAAAATTTGCAGAACACAGGTGAAGTCCTTGGAACAAAGGCAGGCTTACCTAGAAAATAGATGGATCAGGTATAGCCCTTCCCACAGAATCAAGTCGCCTTCCCTTAGACACCAGCATCACTTTCATGTTATCCAGACTGCTTCTCTCCCATACTCCTGCCTCTGCAACACTCTGAAAAAGTAACAGCATTACACAATAAGGCTTAAATAAGAACGAACAATCGTGTTCTATCGATACTCTCATGACACTCTAGCCTCAAGACTCTGTGATGTCTCAACTAGAAAAGGAATGGCAAAAACCAGAATTCTTTTCTAAATAGACCTTTCAGAAATCAAATCAGCCTCTGAAAGTATTCCCCAATGAAAGGCAGAAATGATGAGATCCTGTACCTATTTAGTTTATAGGCAGTTTATCAACCCAAGCTGTCCCTCAACATACAAATATTCTCAGAAAAAAAGAGGTTCAACTATGCTACTGGCTCTGTGAACTGAAGACAGAGCACATACAACCTAACCCTGTACCACGAGTACTACCAGTAACTTTATTTTTTTCTTTATATAATATACTAACACCTCTTTATACATAATACTGTATTTCATCTTAAAGCATTAAAAACTATATCATATCTGTGAACAATCCTAAGAATCTATGGAAAAAAAGAAACCCTAAACAACTGAGCCAGGAAAGGTAAATTACAAGTAAGCTCTTGAATCCAATGTGAAACTTACAAAATCTGAAGTATTTTTTAAACGTTTCTTTCAGTACACTCATTATCATCCCAAAAGGTCAACCAAAGAATCAGAAAGTTCAGCATGATTTGAGATTTAAGGGGTATTTCAGCTACAGCTAACAGCTGAAATTTCCGTTTTAGCATTGTTCTAATGAGAACTCCTCTCTCCAGGATAGTTGTATTTTGAGAATTGCTATACATAAATAAGTCTGCAGTGAAAAGGTACAGATCCTGCTAGAGAAACCTCCAGTCTGCTATTAAATTTCATGTTGTTCTTATTTCTGAATCCCTTAAAATTTCTTAAAACGCTGGTTAGTAATATTTTACTGCAGAAGATGGAGAAATTCAATGTTAAAAAAAAAATGATCCATAAACTTACCAAAAGCAGAGTTCACTCTCTCTGGTGTGTGTTTGTAAATGTATACACACTACAGTGTATAAGCAAATTATATCCTGCTTTTTAGAGTTTATTCATATTAAAAAGTATGATGAAACCAAGCTAGGTAGCTAACTGAAGTTTTTGGTATCATGTAAAACTTACACCACCTTAAAAAACATGACATTGTTTAATAATTGCCCTATCACTGGACATGTGTTGTTCCTAATTTTTCATTTCCTTAAAACATACTGCAACAGTTACACACTCTATTTCTTTAAACAGTTTTAATTAATGGAAATTATTACCTAAAAGAATATGACACAATTTAGAGCTTTTTTAAAAAAGATTTTATTTATTAGAGAAAGAGACCACGAGTGAGAGCACAAGAGTGGGATGAGAGGTAGAGGGAGCAGACTCCCCGCTGAGCAGGGGGAGCCGGATGCAATGTGTGGCTGGATCCTAGGACTCCAGGATCATGACCTGAGCCAAAGGCAGATGCTTAACTGACTGAGCCACCCAGGCATCACAAAATTTAGAACTTTTAAGTCACACTGAGACTGGGAAACTGTAAGGGACCTCATGGAAAAAAAAAAAAGCTGTTTTTTTTTGTGTTTTTTTTTCCCTGCTTCTAATTTTGCTAGGACCTGCACCCCTACCTTACACATGCCTTAATGTATGTCCTCCTTGTAAAGGTCAAGGAGTTAATTATTTCTTTGAAGTCTTCCAGCACAACTGATAACATCTAAGGAGTGGCCAGATGAGGTCTTCAAGAACATTCTCCAAGACCACAGACTCCAAACACGCGGACCAAGACTGCAAGCTCCAGGGCATTAAGTGCCTTAAGGAGGACATCTGACCATTAATCCTTGTTTTGACCAGTTCCTGGATGCCTGAGAGGACATGTACACCAGACCATCGTCCTTAATAATAACTCCAGATCGGCAAACATGAGACTCACGCCGGTTTTCCTTTGAGTCTCCCAGACGGTCTGTATCTGCTCTGGTCTATATATTCATTCAACTCTGCTTTCACTTCTTCCTGCCTTTGATTTCCATTCTGCAGGAAGCCTAGAACCTGGTTGGCTGGTCCTGTGGGACCCCTTCTGAATCCTCAGACCTGGCCTGCCTGCATCAATACTGCAATCAGTTTTTCAGAAAGGTTGTTTGAATTTATACGCAAACCAGTGAGGTAGAAACTCTATTCTTGGCAAACTTTTTTTTTTTTTTTAAAAAGAAAGCACAAAGCAAAAAAAACAGCACAAGAGCTCAGTTGATAGGTGCAAAGTAGTCACTGGTTTAGCGTTTTAATAAATTTCATCAGGACCCAAATTAATCTAAAACTAAGAAAAAATAAAGGTAGATTTAAGACAATATGGAAATAAGGTGAGATAATAATACCAGAAAAAAGGAGTCTGAAATACCTAGCTGAAATAAAGGATTTCATTCCTGACAACCAGTACTGGTTACAGGTAATCCTATGCAGTGTACTAGCTTTAAATCAGAAATCTAGGTTCATTTTCAAAAATTCGGCAACTCATGTTTGAGATTAGTAAATGGTTCTGAGATGCTCTGCAAATTAACAAGCATATTTGTTCAATCAACAAATATTTATTACTTATCTACTACATATTAGGCACTCTTAGGCACTAGGGATATGGTGGCCACTTTTTTTTTAACTGTCTCTTTAGATATGATCTTGACTCACTTTCCTAGGGTCTCTCCCACTCCCCACTGTAGTTAGAGCTAGGTGATCAGTATATTTATTAATATTTAAGAAACTCATCTGATTTTAATATATTTATTTTTAATAGGTAACATATTTACACAGTTCAAAATTCAAAAGATCAAGTTGATTATACAGTGAAGTCTACTTCCTGCTCCAGTTTCCTAGTTACCTGGTCCCCTTCCTCTACAGGTAAACTGTTACCAATTTCTCAGGCTTCCTTCCAGTTATTTTATGCAGATGTTAAGTTAATATAGCCCTTCCTGCTACACATACCCTTTTTACAGAAATAGTATCATACTACCAACACTTAAGAGTACCTTTTAATGGCTACTTTCCAGTGTTTCAGCAAGATGAGGAGACACCACTAGAAGCATATGACTGCAAGCTGGCCAACTGATTAATAATAGCAAAGTCCCTACAGTGGAACCTGCTTTGGTGGGTGGCAGGAAAACAACACCCCCCCCCCCACCTCCCAGCAGCCAGTATGGCAGAAGCATTCCATAAAGGAGAGTAGCTGAATTTAAGGTTGGAGATAAAGACGGTTAAATCTCACAAGGCCTCACAAATCCTTGGATGGTTTTCAGTTGGGGAATATAATTACATTTTTAAAAGATCACTTAGACTGCAGAATGGAGAATGGATAAGCAAGTTACAAAGACAAGCTGTTGTCCAAGAGAGGATTCTTGTCTGGACTGTTCACAGCAGTCAAAGGAAGGAGGCTGAACAGAGGATATATTCTGGAGGCAGTGTTGAGAGGATCTGCTGAATGAAGAGATGATGGAGATTAAGGGGAGGGGAACTATCTCAGGCTGATTCCTAGGCTTTTGGCTTGAACAGCTGATTGAGTTGGGGGCACTCAGATATATATTATGTATTTTTATTACTATTAGTATGAGTAATTAACATTCTAAGGCATTCAAATGAAGATATCACACTGGCAGCTGGAAGCTGGAATTCAACAAGGATTAGAATATCAAGACAAATGAGTTAGTGACATGCAAATACATTTTTTAAAGATTTATTTAATTATTTTAGGGGGGAGGGGCAAAGGGAGAGGGAAAAAGAAAGTCTCAAGCAGACTCTGACCTGAGTGCAGAGCCCAAGGCGGGGCTCAATCTCACAACCGTGAGCTGAAACCAAGAGTCAGACGCTTAACCCACTGCACCACCCAGGCACCCTGGCAAATAATTTTTAAACATATCACCACCCAGAGAGGTTAGATAAAACAGTCTAGATTCCAGTTCTAGAGCACCCTTTAACAGGCGGAAATCAAGCTATATATAAACAAGCAAAGGAGACTGAAAAGGACCAGCTAGTGATGGAGAAGGAATACTAAGGTGTTAATCAAAAGACACAGTGTTTTTCAAGGAGCATTAAGTAGTCAACTGTGTTAACAGAAATGTGAGATGATGGAGAAGTGACTATTTCATCTGTCAATATGGAGAACATTGGTGGCCTTAACAAAAGTATCTGAGGTATAGTGGGGACAGCAGCCCTACTGGAATATGCAGAGAACTGAAAGTAGGGAGACAAGACTACGGGTCTTTTATGAGGTTTAGTTTTCAGGGCAAGTGAGAATACTAGCTACAGTAACGTCCAGAGAGCTGTTATTTAGAAAAACAAATCTGTATTCTGATAGGACTATGAGAGTGCCTGAGAAACGCTGGTGAATAATCTTAGGATAGTAAGGTACAAAGCTGAGTTAATTTTAGTGCCTTCCATTCTAATTCATTATGCATGAAACTATGCTTAACTTCTGGACCTGTTCCTTATTTGATTTGGGAAATGTATCAGAAAGATGTATCGTTTTAGTCTTCTTTTGGATTGCCATGAGCCTACTGAGGTCTTCCCTTCATTCTCTGTAAAAGGAGGTAACGTATGTACTATTTGTATACTAACTAGAAACAAGAAGAGGAAAAAAATTTTAACAGTCATTTTAACTGGTGAAATGGCTTTTTAGCACGTTTCCATCCATCATTTGGTGACTATCTTGAACAGCAACAATATACTAATAAAGTCATGAAAAGAACATGTGAAATGCAGTATAAAACATTTATAATGGAATACCTACACTCACATTTAAATGAGAAATATATTTATCTTCATTTAGAGCTCCCAATAAACGAGAACCGTATCTAACGTAGAAAAAAATAACAACTCTGGATCTGGTACTTAATACAGAATTTAATTAAAGAAATGAATCCTTCATCCTACTTCATTCTAGTATTGATGTAAAGTTCTTATTCAATGGATTATCTTAGACTGGTATTTCCATCAACTAAATCTACATACAGGCATAATTCCTTTTATTACACTTCAAGGACACTACGTTTTTTAATACAATGAAGGTTTATGGCAATCCTGCTTTAAGCAAGGCTACTGGCACTACCAATAGCAGTTGCTTACTTCGTGTCTGTGTCACATTTTGGTAATTCTCAAACTATTTTCAACTTTTTCATTATTACAGTTGACCCCTGAACAGAATATGTGTGAACTGCATGTATCTAATTATATGTGGAATTTTTACAATACAGTTCTGTAAATGTATTTTCTCTTAGGATTTTCTTACATTTTTTTCTCTAGTTTATTGTAAGAATACAGTAGATGATACATGTAACATACAAAATATGTGTTAATTGATTTTTATTGGTAAGGCTCCTGGTCAACAGTAGGCTATTAGTTTTGGGGGAGTCGAAAGTTATATAGGGATTTTAACTGCCCAGGGGACCATCTCCCCTAAGCATCCAACAACTGTATATTGGTTGTGGTGATCTGTGATCAATGATTAAGACTAGGTGAAAGCTCAGACGATAACATTTTGTAGCAGTTATTTTTTTTTTTAAGATTTATTTATTTATTTATCTGACAGACATAGAGACTGCCAGCGAGAGACAGAACACAAGCAGGGGGGGAGTGGGAGAGGAAGAAGCAGGCTCCCATTGGAGGAGCCTGATGTGGGGCTCGATCCCAGAACGCTGGGATCACTCCCAGCCGAAGGCAGACGCTTAACGACTGAGCCACCCAGGCACCCCTGTAGCAGTTATTTCTTAATTAAGGTATGCACATTGGTTCTGACATGCTCTTGCATGCTTTTAAATGAACTACAGTAAAGTATAAACATTAATTTGTACATACCCTGGGAACCCAAGAATTCATTTGACTTGTTTTATTGCAACCTTTGCTTTACTGCAGTGATCTCGGAATGCTCCTAATTTTCCAAGTGAAGCGTCAGGTTATCTTCCAAAAACTACAACCAAGAAAAGTGGCATTTCTTCCTAGTTTGGGAACTAGTTTTGCAGATAAATCTGTATCTGTTTCTGAACAGTCCAAGTATACGAGGGTGTATTTTAGTGGAGATCATGAAAAGCACTGGAGCTAAAAGTTGCTGACCCTACAAGCCTGGAGTCAGGATTCTACACTGAAAGATGTGATAAGACTAAACATTCAGTATTATAAGATTTTTTTTTTTAAGAAATATCTTTTTCTTTTTTTTAAGATTTTTTTTTTTTTAAAGATTTTATTTATGTGACAGCCAGTGAGAGAGGGAACACACCAGGGGAGTGGGAGAGGAAGAAGCAGGCTCCCATTGGAGGAGCCTGATGTGGGGCTCGATCCCGGAATGCAGGGATCACGCCCTGAGCTGAAGGCAGAAGCTTAATGACTGTGCTACCCAGGCGCCCCTATAAGATTCTTTTATAAGGGGAAATCAAGCAAGCTACAGAACTTGTAACACTAGAATTTTATTGAAGGAGTTGACTGAAAAACAACACTGTGATGCAAGGTTTGTGGTGTAATTCAACTAATAAGGCAGTAAGGCCATGTTCAATTTTTAGAGGTCGTTTCTTAAACCAGTGTAAGGAAAGTTGTTCATATATTCCTCTGTAACATTTTGTGATGATCTTCCAAACATACTGTCCCATTTTTTAGAACTTCTTTTTCTGCACTTAATTTGGACTATTTTTCCAATATTTCTGCTTATTCTTCCACAGCATTTTTAGAAGCAAAGCTATAAATGAACGCAAAGCATACTAGACTAAGGTAACTAATCATTGTAATAGCTTAGCTTTAAGGTGGCAGAATATGACTACACACTAAGTCAATAAAGTTGTTTGGACTTTATTATAAAAAGTTTTAGTTGCTTAAGATGTTGATTTCAATTACCAGCTATTTTTTTTTTTTTTTTTAAGATTTTACTTATTTGAGAGAGACAGTGAGCCAGAGAGAGCATGCACACGCTGGGGGAGGGGCAGAAGCAGACTCCAGTTGAGCAGGGAGCTCTGGGCAGGGCCAAATTCCCAGGACCCTGGTATCATTCATGACCTGAGCAGAAGGCAGACCTTAACTGACTGACAATTAACCAGCTATTGAAAAACAATGTTATTATCAAAGAGAGTTACTTGGTAGTATGGTTCATTTCAAGGTGCAGCATTTCATACCTGGTTTGGCAATAAAATCATATTGCTGATTAAAAAGGAAGACTATTTTTCACGCAGTGCATGATTTAAGAGCTTATAATGTGTATCTGACTACATTCAAAAATTTTATCCATTCAAAACTGAGCACTTTATACAAGGCACCATCAGAAGCTCTTTAAATGGAAATAAATTATCACCATACTCCTCCGATTTACACTGAAGTTGATTTTTATTTTATTTTTATTTTTTTAAAAGATTATTTATTTATTTATTTGACAGAGAGATAGCCAGCGAGATAGGGAACACAGCAGGGGAGTGGGAGAGGAAGAAGCAGGCTCCCATTGGAGGAGCCTGATGTGGGGCTCGATCCCGAAACGCCAGGATCACGCCCTGAGCCGAAGGCAGACGCTTAACGACTGCGCTACCCAGGCGCCCCTGAAGTTGATTTTTAAAGCATATTTTCTTGACAGATACTAACATACACATAGGCAGTAAATAAACAATGAGCACTTCTTTTGCTACATAGTATGTGATGGTAAATAAAGATTAGTGTTGACAACCCACGGCTTGGAAGAATGGCCTGACAACAGTGTACATAACCAAAATGACAGCTTAAAAAAATGAAAAACTGTTCATAAAGGGATCTCCAGTGTGCTTTTTTCCTAACAACTACTTTCTGAAATTCAGTCATGGAATGGGGATCTTTCCACAAACCTGAAGCAGCAGACACGATAAACAAGTTCCTTCTTTTATTTATCATTTATCTTTATGGAATCAAAGCAAAACCAAAACCTATTGTGATTTCTATTACAAGAATTCTCTTCAGAAAAGGAAAAGAAGGGGGGAGAGAATGACATGAAAGCAAACAAATGCCACATACATTTAATAAATCTATCACTTAACACCACAGTAAGTTCATAACTTTCTCAGGTCATTTCCTATCATTTGAGGATAAAAAAAAAAAGTTTTGCAACTGAAATTGCAAAGCATTTAGAGGTACACCAATTCCTAGGCAAACCTTTTATATGGAGAAAAAGTGCTAAAGATGAGGGCAATAAGAGAAAATTGACTACTAAAAATAAAACTCCATTTTGAGAAGATAAACATTCCAGGTTAAATAAGTAGCCTCTTAGACAAAAAAAGGACAACTCTTCCTGAACTTCATTGTTGTTCTACAGTTTTGCTGTCCCTGCAACAGTTATAAATGTGTGTTCAATATGATCCAGGAGCTCAATACTTTAAGAAACACTTCCCAGCCCTCCTAAATTTTTAACATCTATGTGCCAGGCTGTAAATCCCTAAGGATGCTAGTGTTTCGAATTAGGGTATTCATCCTCACAGGTGTTAACTTAAGCCAATGGACGTAATGGAGCATGACAAAAGCAACGGTTTATTAATAACATGAAATTATTGTCAGAGCATACAGTTTTATTACAACATTAATAAAACATCTGTAGATGTTGGAGAGATAAAGTAAATTAAAAAAAGAAAAAGAAAAGCTTCTTTTATTTGTATTTCAATACTAAACTAGCAATATCTAACATTACAAATACACTTCTCTCTCCCATTGCCTCAGGGTGAAATCAGATAAAACTTGCTCATCTTAAAAAAAACAAAAACAAAACAAAAACTTTTAAAAAGAAGAGAACTTAAAAAAGATTCTTTTGATATAATTCTCTATAAGTAACCATTTCCCAGCCATACTCTGCTTTCAAAGATCAAATCCTAACTTCAAAACGTTCTTGTGATTGCTTCCCCTCAAAATATTTCTAAAACCTGAACGTTCTGAGAAAAACATTTATACAGTATATATTTATTCATCTAACTGCTCAAAGTATGAACTTAAAGTTCTAAGCAAGTATGCAATGCCCAGTACTTACTGATTAACTGTAGATGAAGACAGGGCAATAGCATTTTGGCTCCACCATCTAGCTCAACTGCAAATAAAGAGATTCACGCAGAAAATGCAGATTCTAGATCAATCCCAAAAAGCGTATTTTGGGGTGAGCCTATCAACTAAAATAGTAAAAAAAAAAAAAAAAAAAAAAAAAAATTAGCTTTTTGGTGGCACATGAAAGGTATTTTTTGTAACTGTAATTTTTTCCCAAATTCAAGCTATTTTTTGTCGCTGGTGAATGAAAAAACAACTATTCTCATACCAAATTTTTCTCAGACAGCCTGACAATTCTTTTTGTAAGGTTAAGAAACTGAATAATTTTTTCCTAAATCTTACTAAATTTCTGAATCTTAGCCTAATAAATGCGCTCTTAACACTACACCGCCATAGAAAAACGCTAAGTTTTTGGTATTTATCGCCACAGAATCTTTAAATGTTAAAGTGGTGGTAATTATTCAAATTACTAAAAAAGAAAATAGTTATACAAAAAAGATTATTAGAAACAACTTTAAAGCCGGCTCAAAGAATCTTAACGGAAAAATATAAAAACTAACTGAAAAAGAAAAGAAGATTTCCCGTTTGTAAAACTTTAAACACAATGGAAGAATATTTTCTTCCTTGGACTGGAGCTTAAAAGCTATAAATAGTTAATAGCCTTGTACGAATTAAAAATAAAGATATAATTAGTAAAAGATTAAAAAAATTTCGAAATGGTATTATTCTATGCTTAAAACATTGCATATTCGAAAGTCACCCTATAGACTACTAATTTTGTCGGATGTCCCAACAAGCAGCCTCGCCTACTGTCAGAAGGAACACGACGATGAATCAAGTTACGAGAAAAGCAACCACACACCTAATTTGAATTTCCAGATTCAAACATGGAAAGGGAGAGAGTCCTGATTTACATTTATCACCCTCTCCTTATCTTCACGGAGTATTTTTATTATAAAAACAGATGCTGTATCATTCAACTGCATAGAACGGCACTTGGCCACCTCTACTCTCAAATCTACGCCAGAGATTGGGTCAAAACAAAGTCTATTTTAAAGGACAATAAAATTAAAAAATTTAAAAACTTCCCCAGAACTCAGCAAAATATGACAATTACTACTTTGCAGACGCCTTTTACGGTTCTCTGCTAGACTAGGACACTCTTCCCACAGTCAGTCCCAGTCTCTCCTTTTTAAGGGAGACTGACAGAAATACTACAGCCAGCAACCTCTATTGCCTCTGCATGGGCCCTGAATAGCAAAGCTAGAACGAATCCCAAAAGATGGAAGAGTCTAAGACGCAAACAAGGTAAAAGGAAAAAAAAGGGGGGGAGGGGGAGAGACGAGACCCGCCCAACTCTCTCAAGCCCACCTCTCCTTCACTGGACCACATAAAACCGAAAAGGTAAGGAAAAAAAAAACCAGAAAAGGAATACCAAGAGAAAGCAAGTAAGGCTTCCTTACTCTCCGCATTCTCGGGCCCAATTCTCTACCGAAGCTCCCGGCCCACCCCACCCCACCCCCAGGGGTCCCGGCGCCATTTAGCTCCTCCGAAGCCGCCGCCATTTTCCGCCCCCGCCGGATCGCTGCTGCGCCTCGGCGGCCGCTCGCTACCCCACTCTGTAGCCTGAGCCACCGCCGCGGGCCAGGCCCTGAGAGGGGGGCCCTGGCCTGAGCGTGCGGGGACGGCAGCTTCAGCGTCATGAAGGCCCAGCTCCGACCCCGCCCGCGATGCCCGGGTGCCCACAGCCTGTGCCGGCCGACGGGAACAGGCTGGCAACAAGGGGGCCGGACAGGCTCCACTGGGCGGAGCGGCCCTGGCGGCGGTTGGGACCTGAAGGTTCCATCGCACTTACTTCCTGTTTTGGGTCCGGGCACTTTGGAAGAACCAGGATGGAGGCTCCAAAAAATACCAGGATGGAGGAAGCAGCCACGGGCAAGAGTGGCTGCAGCTGGAGTGAGCGAGCGCGACGAGCCACCGGAAACGGAGCTACGGCCGCGCCCCGCCCCCAGCCCCCGCACGCTCCCCCTCCCGCTCTCCTCTCCCTTGGGACTGCCCTGCGTGTTGGCTGACCGCGTCACTTCCGGCCAAGTCGGAGCCCTGAAAAAAGTCCCGGTTTATTGGAGCTTCGGTAGGGTCTGTGTGGCTGTTGTTTGTGGTCCGCTCCTCTTCTCTCTTCCTACTGGGAAATCTTGGTACCGACAATTCTGCTGCTGATGCTGTAAAGGAGGCTCATCTTTTTTCGGCGTAACTGTGGTCTTTCCGCCTCGGGGGGCAGTTGGGCCCAGCTGGCAGAGTTTGATAAATTCGCCAGGCTCCAGAGCGGATACAGCTGGGCGTGGGGCGGAATAAGAGCCTTGTCTAGATGGAGAAGAAAGCGGGGAATTAGTCTGGCCCCTCACATTTGGTTTGCCTTGCCTTAGGTGCTTTGGGAGTGTGATGGGGTTCTGGTCAGAAGTGTCCTCTGTGAGCGTAGGAAGTTGCCACTCTAGTTTACAGTCTGAAAGCACTGTTTTTCCTAAGCCGGTTGTTCTTCAGTTACGTGGGAAACTTTTAGAAAGGACCAATACTCGGGCCTATCCCCTAGACCAGTCTTTCAGCATCTCCGTAAGACGGTGGCAGAGATTTTGTTTTTAAAGAATTTCAAGGCCTTGAAAATCAGGGTGGAGTGGTCCGAACCTGTTACAACTATTTATGATTCCGATCTCATTTTACTTGTTTATAAAACTAGGTTTGTTGTAGTCTTCTTTCTGTGCCGGGATGACAGAAGTTTAAAAGTTACACTTGACTAATGTTCTTGCTTCCAACAACTATGTGTAGACTCACACTACGTTGTTAGGAGGGGAATGTAGTTCACCTCAGTGGTAAAGGTCAAATAAAGGCTATAGAGAATGTGAATATGTACTCCCAAATTGGTCTTAAGTAGCTAATGAGGTTAATAATGCGTAGTGATTTCCCTCCCCCATTATCTTAGCATGTTATGATTTTTCTGTGCAGTTGTGGTTTTCTTTGACTACAAAGTATGGTTGAAAGACTTTGTGAAAAGGGCAGTAATTCATCAAAGAAACATGGGAGTGGTCGTGGTAAAAAACAAAACAAAACTACACAATGAATTGGGTTTAGAAACATAGTCACATGTTAAGCCAGATGTACATGGTTTTAGCAGTAGTCCACATAACCATGCTGTTCTTTGGGGTAAAAGAATGTCTCTGGCATAAACATTGGGTTTCACAAAAGAAGTGCAAAACAGTAATGAGATACCATTATACACCTATTAGAATGACAAAAAAAAAAAAAAAAAGCCACAGACAACACCAAATTCTTGTGAGAATGTGGAACAGGAACTCTGCTAGTGGGAATGCAAAAGTTTACAGTCACTTTGAGAGACAGTTTGGCAGTTTCTTACAGAACTAAATGTTCTTACTGTATGATCCAACAATTGCTCCTTATTTACCCATTGAGTTGAAAAGTTAAGTACACCTGAAAATCTGCACACTGATATTTATAGCAACTTTTTTCATAATTGCCAAAAAACTTGG
The DNA here is from genome assembly GCF_023065955.2 of Ursus arctos. NCBI lineage: Eukaryota > Metazoa > Chordata > Mammalia > Carnivora > Ursidae > Ursus > Ursus arctos. The sequence goes on along the minus strand of NW_026622985.1, from coordinate 29,006,626 downwards.
AGGACACCAAGATGTGCTATAGTAGGTGAAGGGATAAATTGTGGTACATCCATACACTAGAATATTAGCTAATGCTAAAAAGAAATGGACTATCAAGCCATGAAAGGATATGAAGGAAACCTAAATGCATATAACCAAATAAAATAAGTCAATCTGAAAAAGTCATACTGTATGATTAAAACTACATGACATTCCGGAAAGGGGAAAACTGGAGTTAGTTAAAAAGATCAGTAGTTGTCAAGGTTTGGGGCTGGAGAGAGGAATAGATGGAGCAAAGGGTATTTAAGGCAGTGAAACAATTCTCTATGATACTAAATGCTAGATACAAGTGCTTCTACGTTTATTAAAACCCACGAAATTTACAACACCAATAGTGAACCCTAATGTGAACTGTGGTCTTCGGGTGATAATGATGTGTCATTGTTGGTTCTTCATTTGTAAAAAATGTATCCCTCTGGTGGGTGATGTTAATAATGGAGGAGGCAACGCATGTGTAGAGCAGGTGGTATATGGGAAGTCTGTACCTTTCTCTAAGTTTTGCTTTGCATCTTAAAATCTAAAAAAAAAAAAGTCTATTTGAAAAAAGAAAGAATGAAAGTGTGAAATAAGCCTTTGGATTTGGACAACGTGAGCCAGCATTTTTTGATTGCTTATGTGTCAAATGCTTTACATGTATTAAACTCATTTAGTGTTCACAAGTGTAAGGTGCATCAGTACAGTTATCACAAATGAATCTTATTTTAGACAACCAGAAAGAAGTGAAAAAATGTGCAAGGGTGCACAGCAGATAAGTAAGTGATAGAGTCAGAATTGAATCCTCAGCTGCAGAGCCCATGCTCTGAACTATGACTCCTGCAGCTCACAAAGTACACTTTGCAGTCTTTCTATAATGAAAACAAACTATTTCAGCCAGTTTCCAGAGTCTTTACTGAACTGGAAGATAGACACATTTGACCAATTTTCAAAAATAAATGCCAGAAGCAGCATTTTATTACATCTGACTTTATTACCAATATGTGATACTCTGTATCCTACTTGGGTATTACGTATACCACTCATTTTTATAAGCAAAACCATGAGGTAGGATTGTATTGGGGAATAGATGTTGAAGTCACACCAAAGTATGCATCTTGGCTTTATTGTTTAGTAGTGGGTATGGTAATTCACTGCTCAGTTTCATTTGCCTTCAAAACATGGAAATAATAAAATCTACCTCCTAAAATAATGTAGGCATGCATTGCACAGGGCCTGACGTGTAGTGACCAGAAAAGCAATTACTCTCAGAGCGGGTTCTAATTAAATAATAATTACATATGTAAAATTGTTAACATTTATGAGGAAGTGGTTCCTAATTAGCAACATTTTTCATAAAGCATAACCATATAGGATTCTTTTTCACCAAGGCATGACAGGGTGGTATCTAAATTATAGTTTATCTGTCCATTGTCCTCTGCCAAATTTTGCAGACTGCACTCTGCTCCAGTCTGCGTTAATTCCCTGAAAAAGTCAAGCCCATCCTCATAATTAATTCTCCCTTTCTGGGTGAGTTTCTTACATAAATACCTTTTCCAAAGTCAGTTAGTATATACTTGGGGAAGACAAATGTATTTTAATACTAGTTTAATATATAATTTTAAAAGCAAATTCAGCATCCATTTATGATAAAAACAAAGTGGATATAGAAGGAATGTACCTCAACATAGGAAAGGCCATATATGACAAACCCACAGCTAATCATACACAGTGGTGAAAAGCTGAAATCTTTTTCTCTGAGATCAGGAACAATACTGGGATACCCACTTTTATTACCACTTTTATTCAACCTAGTATTGGAAGTCTTAGCCACAGTAATTAGGCAAGAATAGGAAGTAAAAGCATCCAAATTGGAAAGGAAGAGGTAAAACTCACTGTCTGCAGATGACATGATATTATATATATAAAATCCTAAAGACTGTCAAAAAACTGTTAGAATTAATCAGTTCATTAAAGTTGCAGAATACAAAGTCAATACACAAAAACTGGTTGCATTTCTATACACTAATAACAAATTATCAGAAAGAGAAATTAAGAAAACAATTCCATTTACAACTGCATTCAAAAGAATAAAATACCTAAAAAGAAATTTACTAAGCAGGTGAACGACCTGTGTGTTGATATCTATGAAACATGAATGGAAGAACTTAGGACAAATAAATGGAAAATATTCCATGCTCATGGTTGGGAAGGATTAATATTGTTGAAGTGTTCATACTACTCAAAGCAATATACAGATTCAACAAAATCCCTTAAAAATTCTGATGGCATTTTTCACTGAAATAGAACAAAGAATTCTAAATTTGTGTGGAACCACAAAAGACCTCAAATAACCAAAGCATTCTTGAGAAAGAGGAACAAAACTGGAGGCATCATGCTCTCTGATTTCAAACTGTATTACAAAGATACATTAATTAAAACAGTATGGTATTGACATTAAAAACACACATAGATCAATAGAACAAAGTAGGCCGAAAATAAACCCATGCATATGTGGTCAATTAATTTATGACAAAGAAGTCAAGAATATACAATGTTTAAAGGACAGTCTTATCAATAAATAGTATTGGGAAAACCGGGCAGCCACATGCAAAAGAATGAAACTCAGTCACTATCTTACATCATATATAAAAATTAACTCAAAATAGATTAAAGATGGGAACATAAGACCTGAAACCATAAAACTCCTAGAAGAAAACATAGGCAGTAGTCTCCCTGACATAGGTCTTGGCAGTGATTTTTTTGAACCTGACACCAAAAGCAAAAATAAACTAAAAAGCTTCTGTATAGCAAAGGAGACCATCAATAAAATGAAGAGGCAACCTACTGAATGGGAGAAAATATTTGCAAATCATATATCTGACAAGGGACTAATATGCAAAATACGTAAAGAACGCCTACATTTCAATAGCAAAAAACCAATCTGATTAAAAAATGGGCAGAAGATCTGAATAGACATTTTTCCAAGGAAGACACAGATGACCAACAAGTACCTGAAAAGATGGTCAACATCACTAATCAGGGAGATGCAAATCAAAACCACAAAGAGATATCACTTCACACCGTTGGAATGGCTATTATCAGGGGCGCCTGGGTGGCGCAGTTGTTAAGCATCTGCCTTAGGCTCAGGGCGTGATCCCAGCGTTCTGGGATTGAGTCCCACGGTCAGGCTCCTCTGCTAAGAGCCTGCTGCTTCCTCTCCCACTCCCCCTGCTTGTGTTCCCTCTCTTGCTGGCTGTCTCTCTGTGTCAATTAAATAAATAAAATCTTAAAAAAAAAAAAAAGAATGGCTATTATCAAAAAGATAAAAAAAATAAGCATTGATGAGGATGTTGAGAAAAGGGAATCCTTGTGCACTGTTGGTGGGAATGTAAATTGGTGCAACCACTATGGAAAACATTATGGATGTTCCTCAAAAAATTAAAAATAGAACAGCCATATAATCCACCAGTTCTACTTCTGGGTGTTTACTGGAAGAAAACAAAAACACAAACTCAAAAAGATCCATGCACCTCATATTTATCGCAGCATTACTTATAATAGCCAAGCTATGGAAACAACCTAAGTGCCCATCAGTGGATGAATGGATAAAGAATGTGTGTGTGTGTGTGTGTGTATAATGGAATATTACTTAGCCATAAAAAAATGAAATCTTGCCATTTGTGACAACATGGATAGACCTGAAGGGTATTATGTTAAGTGAAATAAGTCAGAGAAAGACAAATACCGTATGATTATATGTGGAAACTTAAAAAAAAAAAAAAAAAACCCAAAAAACCCCTTCCCCCAAAAACAAACCCCAAGCTCATACATATAGATAACAAATTGATAGCTGCCAGAGGTGATGGGCGGAGGGTGGGAGAAATGGATGTACTTAAAATCTTTTTTTAGTTAAAAAAAAAATACTAAAATTTATTATAGTAACATCATATTATCTTTAACTTGCATAATGATTGTAAGGACTATCCATAATATAATTTGAAGTCTAGGGCAACTTTCTGTAGTTTTACATGTAGGTTATTTTTACCTTAGTACTTTGTCACTGTATCCCTAGGGAATACAAGAGATTTTTAATATTATCCTAGGATTTATCTAATAAAGAATTAAATATTTTGTAGAAAAATCATAGAAATAGTTCTATCCCAAATAGAAGTTATAAAAGTATTTACAGCACAGTTATGGTATTTGCTGCATTTGCTACTTATGATTAACTCTCTTGGACTCTAGATTTTTTATAACACTTTCTTGAAGCTCATCAGTGATAAAATATTGATGAAATTAGTTTTCTTAAACACGAAAGTGTTTCATATACTGAGAGGCAGGTTCTGTTGATTATCTCATGTCCTGGATGGTATGAAAGAGATGTTTGCAAAGGCTTTTGTTCAAAGTATATGAAAAATACAATTACTGGGTAGTCCATTTTCTTTCTACACAGTTTCTGAGTCATGTTAATACAGTTTGTGGGCTACACTGGAAGTCTTTCAAGAAGTTCTGGACAGCTGATGGGGATTCCTATGCTAATAGGGGAAAGAACAAACTTTCCCTAATTAGGCCCACACATGATACTCTTCCAGGTCCTCTTTGGTCTCACATTCCTCCTCTAGGCTTTTCTCTGGGGTTTATGGCACTCCATGTAATACCCCTGTCATGCTCCTTCCTCTCCCCCCCATTTTGTGTCAGTGTCTCATCTCCACACTTCTTTTTATCTCTCAATCTAGTCACCACCTCTTTATACCCTCCTCACTTTTTCTTTTGCAGTAGGTCTTTACTGAGACTTATTAATAGAACATTAGCAAAATTTGGTTTCTCTTTCAGTTAGGAAAATGAAGAACCAAGACTTTGGATACTCCCAGTAAGCGAGGATAAAAGTTTTCATTCTGTCCTTGAAATTTTTTTGTGTGCAAAATGAAACAGTTAAGTTACTTGACTAAAATTGGGAGAATGTCTGGACCCAGATTCAAAGACCTGTTCCTTTACAGTCTGTCATAGGAGACAGAGGGATAATATACCAATAAGCCAGTAAATACTTGCCAATTTTTATAAGTTCTAAGGAGGACACAGATTGAATGCTCTGAAAGTAAGCTTTCCATGGGGTATTCAGAGTAGGGCATTCTGAGAAGACATTTGAACAGAGACTAGAAAGATGAGAAGAAATCACCATAGTAGGGGGTAAAAGATGGGAGAGCATTTGCCCAGTTAATATGGGAAAGAGTGTATTTGTAGAAAGCAACTGGCCCGTATAATTATAAAAGGGAAAGAGCACAGTGTTAGTAAGGGGTAGGCTCAGTCTTTTAAGTCCCCTCCTCTAAGATTGGTGGTCAGCACAGGAACCAGAGGTGGCTGGACCATCTGCCACCTCTGCCTTATCTCATTGCTTCAGTTTGTCAGCATATGGCACAATACTTTAATATACTCTTAAATGTTTGTTGATATAAAAAATAATTAGTTTCTTAAGCCAGAAGATCAGGAAGCTAGCCATTTCTCTTCTTTGGTAATAGTTACTGACTACAGAGAGCTCAGTTGTTTTTCAGATAGTGTCACTACTTGCATAACTCTGGAATAAAATACATGCTCCCTTTAATTATTACTGTAGTGCAAGGAGGGTATTTTAACAGAATGCTCTGAAAGTGAGCAAACAGAAGGTTTGGAGTTACTTTATTGCCCGAATCTCCTTGTCCATCTAGAAGCAATATTTTAAGGGTAGAAGCATTGCATTTTAACCAGCAGATGTCCCTGTTGTTTAGCAAGATTTTTTTTTCTTTCTTTCCAGAGTAGTAGCTTCAACAGTAGATAAGAATTCTGTGGTTTGAATTTGTTAGTATTACACTATGGTAGCCTCATCAGTAAGAAAACCAAAGGGATATGCTTTGAAATCCAAATGTGACAAGTCTTCTATCATTTGAAGGCTTGTCATTGAATTATCCCCTTTTCAATGTACCTCTAATTCCCTTGCACAGAATACACGGTGAAAGAAATAAAAGAAGGAAATAAGGAACATGTGTAACCTTTATAGCTTTCAGGAGCTTGCACATCTGTGGTACACTTATTCCTTGGCTTCATTCTGCAGATCTTCCTGAGCACCTACTTTGTGCTGAGCACTCTTTTAGATCTCTTGTTGTAGAGATCAAGAGAGATAATGTCCTTGCCCTCAAAGAACATATTTTCTAATGGAAGAGCTTACATTGTAGTAGTTTTTCAAAAATGTGTCTTCATAAAAAACTCTTGTTTCAAGTACCAATTTACTGAATTGTTGCAACTGCCTGTAAAACTTGCTCATTATTAACAACTTAATGAGGGATTAAGACAAAATATGAATCAAATAATTTGGAGTCATCAAATTAGTCTGAATTGCAAATATTAGGAAAAGTGGATCAATGCTCATTGGTCTTGCTTCATCAAAGCACTATGCTTCTTTTAAATTACACTACAGCTCTGTATTTAATATTGTTGTTAAGCTTTTAAATTCCAGTGTAGTTAACATACAGTGTTATATTAGTTTCAGGAATACAATATAGTGATTCAACAATTCTATACATTACTCAGTGTTCATAAGTGTACTCTTAATCCCCTTCACCTATTTCACCCATCCCCCCACCTACCTCCCCTCTGGTCACCATCTGTTCTCTAGAGTTCAGCGTCTTGTTTCTTGGTTTGTTTCTCTTTTTTCTTTTCCTTTGCTCATTTGTTTTGTTTCCTAAATTCCACGTATGAGTAAAGTCATAGGGTATTTGTCTTTCTCTGACTGACTTATTTCACTTAGCATTATACTCTCTAGTTCCATCCATGTTATTGCAAACGGCAAGATTTCATTCTTTCTTATGGCTGAATAATATTCCATTGTATATATATATACCACACCTTCTTTAACCATTCATCTATCGATGGTCACTTAGGCTGCTTCTGTAGTCTGGCTATTGTAAATAATGCTGCAATAAACATAGGGGTGCATGTATCCCTTTGAATTAGTGTCTTTGTATTTGTTGGGTAAATACCCAAAGTGTGATTATTAGATCATAGGGTAGTTCTATTTTTAATTTTTTGAAGAAACTCCATACTGTTTTCCACTGTGGCTGCACCAGTTTGCTTTCCCACCAAGAGTGCACCAGGGTTCCTTTTCCTCCCCATCCTCGCCAACACCTGTTGTCTCTTGTGTTGTTGATTTTAGCCATTCTGACAGCTGCGAGGTGATATCTCCTTGGCATTTTGATTTGCACTTCCCTGATGGTAAGTGGTGATGAACATCTTTTCATATATCTGTTGACCAGCTGTGTGTCTTCTTTGGAGAAATGTCTGTTCATGTCTTCTGCTCATTTTTGGCTGGATTATTTGTTTTAGGGTGTTGAGTTGTATCAGTTCTTTATATATTTTGGATACTAACCCTTTATTGGATATGTCATTTGCAAATATCTTCTCCCATTCAGTAGGTTTCCTTTTAGTTGTGTTGATTTTTTCCTTCACTGTACAGAAATTTGTGTTTTGATGTAGTCCCAAAAGTTTATTTTTGCTTTTATTTCCATTGTCTGAGGAGACCTATCTAGAAAAATGTTGCTTTGGCCGATGTCTGAGACATTACCACCTGTGCTCTCTTCTAGGATTTTTATGGTTTGAGGTCTCACAGTTAGGTCTTTCATCCCTTTTGAGTTTATTTTTGTGTATGGTGAAAGAAGGTGGTCTACTTTCATTCTTTTGCATGTGGCTGTCCAGTTTTCCCAACATTATTTGTTGGAGACACTGTCTTTTTCCCATTGGATATTCATTCCCCCTTTGTCGAAGATTAATTGACCATATAATTGTGGGCTTATTTCTGGGTTTTCTATTCTGTTCTATTGATCTATGTGTCTATTTTTATGCCCATACGAGGCTGGTTTGATTACTGTAGCTTTTCATAGACCTTGAAGAGTGGAATTGTGATACCTCCAGTTTTGTTTTTCTTTTTCAAGATTGTTTTGGTTATTCAGGGTCTTTTGTGTTTCCATACAAATTTTAGGATTGTTTGTTCTAGTTCTGTGAAAAATGCTGTTAGTATTTTGATAGGGATTACATTAACTCTGTAGATTGCTTTGGGCAGTATAGATATTTTAACAATATTTGTTCTAGTCAAAGCACTTTGAACAATATCTGGCAAATAGTAGGTGCTCCAAAATGTCAGGTATTGTTATTTGTCTTGCCCATTATAACAACAAAAAAATGAAAAACAGGAGAGAATTGTGTTATTTGACCATTGAGTAGGATTTATTAGGGTGACAATTCCATCTCAGTGAAGAGCATTAGAATATAAAAAAATTATTCACTAAGATTTATATTGAAAAAAAGATTTATCTTGAAATAAAAATAGCTAACAGGTAGTCTATTTTTAGATAACTTCTTAATTTATTTTAAACTGCCTTCCAAAATGTCAGTCTATTGATAATAGATATGGAAAGGAATATTATAAATTGCATTGTTTTGAGTTTTTTTGTTTCTCTGAAACTCCTTGGGAAGAGGCCTGTTTTCATGTTTCTGGACAAAGCGCTTTATGTACTGGAGAAGGTGATATGGCCACTTATTTGAGGAAACCCCTTCTACAAAGTTTCACTGGATACTTTTAACATGCATACAACAGATGCATATAAACACATGCAAGCTAAAGGTCTTTCTTGGCCTGAAATAGTTAGACTTAAAATCCAAACTCAACAGAAAACACTGTTTATCAAAGAAGCAATTCCACCAAAAACAATTACCTGAAGTATCAACCTAGTCTTTTAATACCTACCCAATTTAAGAACATCTACAATGTATTAAATATAGCCATATCAAATTAAATTCCAGAGCATAATACTTTTGTTATAATGACTACATCTTAAGTGGGCGGACCTGGTAAAAACATGTAATATATAATTTTTAATTTAATGAGATTGGGAATAACAGGATTAGGAAAGCAGAGCTGCTGTGAGCCATCTGTTCAGAGTGGTGAACAGTATTATTACATATAATCCTGTTTTAGAATTGTAGCCATTGCAGCAGTATTACACGGATACCAGCAAACCTAGAGTAAGGAAGATATGTGGCTCCCACAGTCACAGTATCACTAATGTCTTTTTCCTCTGTTTACGTTTCTTACCAGAAATTTACATTTAGGCCAAACTTTGGTCTGTGTTAGTTCAACCTGGTATACTATGACATAAGCCTGTTACAGCCATTCTTTGAAGGTGAAACTACTTTCTCTATTTCCATTATAATTGGATAATCTCTATTTTTGTTGAACAGGAGCCCATTTTCACACGATGCTGCAGTCTTTTCCTTCTTTTCCTTTGCCAAAGAGCCATCTGCCATGAAATCATTATTGAGAACACTCTTGATCTTGAGCCTGTAATAAATTTTCACAAGAATCTCCTCTGAGAAGGAACCCATGCTGCTTTGCCATTGTCGACCAATTGCAGGAAAAATATATGATACAACAATATCTCATACATAATGTTATAAATAACTATGTTATTTGAAAAGGTCACAGTAAATATAGTACTCTATAAGCAATCTGTCTCTTGCAGTGGCTAAAAACAAAAATGAATCTGAAGCCTTTGCTTTTAGGCCTTTCCTACCTCTCTCCACTGCAACTACATTTTGAGAAAGTAATAATTTGGATGAAGTATTTAAAAATTAGATTTCCCTAGGATAAGTGGCTTATAACTGCTGGTAGGATGCAACAAATGACCAGGGTTTTCCTACCATTCACATATTGACTTTGTAGTAATATATAAATTGTTAGGTGTTTTATTTAAAAAAAACTAAATAGAAAGCGAGATGGTTGATTTCACTTCTTTGTATTGTTGTTTAAGCAAATAGAAGATAAAACTCAGTCCTGATGGGGGCGCCTGGGTGGCACAGCGGTTGAGCGTCTGCCTTCGGCTCAGGGCGTGATCCTAGCGTTATGGGATCGAGCCCCACATCAGGCTCCTCCGCTTTGAGCCTGCTTCTTCATCTCTCACTCCCCCTGCTGTGTCCTTCTTTCGCTGGCTGTCTCTATCTCTGTTGAATAAATAAATAAAATCTTTAAAAAAAAACAAAAAACAAAAAAAACCAAAAAAAACTCAGTCCTGATGAAAAATTTAAAGACATATATCATACTCTACCGTTTTGCAAGGAATGTGTCTGTCATTTCTTCAGTAACAGGTCTTGAGAGAGCTCCCCAGACCCTGATAGCCATTTATTCCCCCTCTCTCTAAACAAATGACCTTTATGGAGTCTTTTAAGAATGAACTCCCTCAATGGGCTGCCCCCACTTATATGGTCACCTGTGTTTATCTAACCTCCTTCTCTACAATTCTAGAGATGTTCATTCTCTTAATCAAGGCTAATCTCTTTTTTTGTGCTTTTGACCTGTCTCCCTTCCAGGACTGTACTTATTCCTTCTTCTATATTTTTAACCACTGTAGTCTGGTTTCTGCCTCCAACATCCCACTAAAGATCATTAATGGCCTCATGTTGCTAAATCCAATGAATAATATTCTATTATCACTTAACTTAATTTTTCAGCAGCCTTTACTACTGAAATGACTACCTCTTCCTTCTTTGAATACTCTTTTTTTTTCTTGGTTTTGAGATCCAATACTCTGGGTTTTTTCCCCCCCAGGCATGAAGAACGCAGTCTTTTATTGTATCAACACTAGATGCCTAATACTTAGCCTAGCATTGTGCACAGAGGTTATGTTTGAAGCAATAATGATACTATTGGCCATAATAAGTATAGATCTCCTTGAATGGCAGGAACAACAACGGCAAAGAATTAAAAACTTGGGATGCCTGGGTGGCTCAGTCAGTGAAGCATCTGCCTTCAGCTCAGGTCATAATCCCGGGGTCCTGGGATGGAGTTCCATGTCGGGCTCCTTGCTCAGCAAGGAGCCTGCCTCTCCCTCTGCCTGCCACTCCCCCTGCTTGTGCTCTCTCTTTCTGACAAATAAATAAATAAAATCTTAAAAAAAAAAACAACTTATACGACACTCCGTATGCTATAGGCATGAATCCACTATGCATATATTTTTTTCTTCTAGGCAAGGTATTTAGTTGTTTGTTTATTTGTTTAGGAGGGTTTAAGTTTTGTTATATTTCCATCTTAAATGGTTTTAGACAGCATCCAATGGCTGGTACTTTTAAATCACTCTGGAATTCCTTCTATCTCTCTAAACACTTCTTGGCTGGCCTGGCTTTTAAATTTTAGAGCTCTTCATGGTGACCTCCTGTGTCCACATCTCCTTCTCTTTCTAATCTGTCTTCCTAAGTGATTTCATCCACTCCAGTGGCTTCAACTGCTCTTATACACTGATGACTCCTATATTTATAGCTCCACTAATCTACTATTCAAATCCCTGATGGACGTGGCACTTGGCTTAAATGTGGAAGATTGTATTTTCCAAAAATGGCTGTAACAGTATTTCTCATCCAACATGCTTTTCATACAATACAGCTTTCATACCTTCCCATCAAGAGGAAGGACTCCTCCCATTGAAATGGTACAGCTTCTGTGACTATTTTAACCAATAGAGTATGCAGAAAGTGGTGCTATGTGACTTCGGAAGATAGATCATCAAAAGCCTGTCAGGCATCACGTAAGCAGCCACCATAAAAGCAGCCCAGCTGCCATACTGTGAGGAAGGCCAAACTAGCCCATTCAGAAAAACCACATGAAGAGGCACCATGTAAAAAGATGAGTATGACTGAAGAGCCCCTTGCTGCTCCAACCTCCTCTCCAAATGAGGTATCTGTTGCTGCATAACAAATTACCCCAAAATGTAGTGGCTTAAAACGGCAAGCATTTATTACCTCTTAGTTTCTGTGGGTCAAGCATTCAGGAGTAGCTTAGCTGAGTGATTTCCTTAGGGACTCTCACAAGGTTGCAGTCAAGCAAGATGTCAGCTGGGGCTTCAGTCATCTAGCCTCAAGATCACTCACTCACATGGCTGTGGCAAGAAGCTTCATCCTTGGCTATTGGCTAGAGGCCTCAATTCCTACCATATGGGCCTTTCCATTGGCTGCTTGATTGTCCTCAAGCACATGGCAACTGGCCTCTCTGAGAGCAAGAGATCCAAGAGTGAGATCAAGGAGGAAGCTTCAATGCCTTTTATGACCTAGTTTCACGAGTTACACATTGTCGCTTCTATTTTATTCTATTCATTGGAAATGAGTCACTCAGGCCAGCCCACACTCAAGGGGGTAGGGATCGGGATCTACCTTTTGAAGGGATTTGTGGATACCTTTCATCCATTGTTACTGTTCCAGCCATTATCTGACTGCAAAGGCATGAGAGACCTGCAAGCTAGAACTGTTTATCCCAGCCTTTTCCCAAATTCTCATCCATAGAAACTGTAAGCAATAATAAAATGATTATTGTTGTTTTAAATCATTATGTTTTAGAGAATTTTTTTTTTTTTTCAGTGCTAGCTAACCAGAACATGGAGTCTTTTGGACTAAACCCTAGAATGCCAAAAGCTCCATTCTTTTCTGGGATCCCCACAAATTTGTCTGGGGTTTCTATTCCTTTCTCTCCCTCTGACCTAGGATTTTTGCCTCCAAGAAGGGAGTAGCATATGGGGTTCCTTCTCACCTACTACTGCTTGTTCTCTTGTCAAAATTTTCATTTCCTTTTGGTTGGGAAAACAGCTCTTACAGCATCAGCATTCTTCCCACACTCTGGTTTATGATATAAACTCTGATCTAGGTGGTTTAGGCTCTTCTATTAGTTTTTAAACGAAAGTTTTTAGGATCCCACAAACCTATTTTTTCCTCCATATTTCCTGTCTCTCAAAGATAAGACTCTGGGTTTCAATATTGTCTCATATAATTTATAAAAGTCCACTCAGAAGTTTAACTTACTTCTTGGTTCTAGTCTGTGTGTATGTTCCTTCTCTGAGGCAGTGTAGAGAAAACTATCAAAGTTGCCTTCATGAAGGATGACAGGTATAAGAAAGTTCAGGAAGCAACTGCAACCCATTAATAGCTCAAAATTATTATTATACTAATGAATACTTGACATATAGCATTTATGTTAAGTGCTTTTTGATTTTATATAATATGATGTTCCCCAACAAGCTTACATAGGAAGGACAGGACTATATTGTTCAACAAGGAATTTCTTCTAAGAAGGCCTTCTTGTATTGTACCTGGTTAACATCTGAAAGATCACTTTCTGTGAAAAACGGCATAGATGCTCACATAGGGCTTCCTGATGACTCTTCGTTTGTGTTTATTTGGTTCTAAATAAACTTTCTCCATGACAGCTTCTAATGGTGATGAGGCCTCTTCAGCAATGAATTATTTTGTAATCAGTCATGTTGCAATCTGTCAGAAATGCTCAGTTTGTCCATCTGCTGGGTCATTTCCACTATATTATGGAGTCTGTTTGGAAAGATGGAAATTGGCCAGTTCATCCTGTTTTCTTCACTGATGTGTTAGTATCAGTACACAAAATGTGGTTGAGAAAAAATTTAGGTGAAATTCTTAAAATCTGAGATGGTTACATTTAGCCTACTTTTCAGTTAAGAAAGTGATTCATATTTATTTCCAGTGGCTAAAACCCAACACTACGTTAAGTCTAACTAAAGCTCTCTCAAATTGCTAACTTGATAGTTACTATAAGTAGCATAATTAGGAATTCTACAGTGATTTCTTTTTGACTATGTTTTTTTCAACTATGCTTAATCCTGCTCTTAGCACCCCTGTTTGTTTAAAAGTTGTGGAATTTAAAAGGAGCTACGTTGGGGCCTCCTATCTCCCATCTCATGAAATCAATGTAAGATTGCTTCATTTCCAAAGTCCACCTGGGTTCAGACCTTTCCATATTCTCCTGCAGATTCTCAGAGTTTTAGACCTTTCCATATTCTCCTGCAGATTCTCCTTCTTCCTCTAATTCTTGATCCAGGTGCACATTCTATTTTACCTTGAAGAATCGAATCTCTTCACCAGTTATCACAGGGTTTCTCTTTCTAAGAATTTAGGCTTTGTGGGAGAGTTAAAGGTTTCAGGGAGGAGTCATAGCCTTCCACCATTTCTCTGGCTTCTTTCTCTCCTCTCCTATTCTTTCCTATCTTTCAGGAACAAAGCCAGTTTCTCTTCTTGCCTTATATATAGCATTTTAGTAGGCTAATATGCATGATCTAACCTGTGGTAGAGGCTACTACTAATCCCTGTATTTGTTCGTCCCTTCCTCCATAGTGTTAGTAGAATATTTGAATGCCAAGGTAACAATACATCTCCTAGCTTCCTGTATAGCCAGGTATAATCGTATGACCATCACTAGCCAATGTGATGTAAGCAAGAACTGAAGTATATGCCATCTGGGTTTTCCCCCTGAAAGGAATGAGCCTGCCCTCCTTTTCACTTTCCCTCTTCCTTCTGGTTGGGATGTGAAGGTGGTGGTAAGAATCATCTTGAACTATGCCGATAAGAGCGTCAGGAATAGTAGAACAACCAGATGTACTGACATGTTGCCTGTCCTTGACTGACTATGCCTTGAGAGACGGATAAGCATTTACCTTTTCTTTCTTTCTTTCTTTCTTTCTTTCTTTCTTTCTTTCTTTCTTTCTTTCTTTCTTTCTTTCAGAGAGAGAGAGCATGAGCAGGGGAAGGAGCAGAGCAAGAGGAAGAAGCAGACTCCCCACTTAGCAGGAAGTCCAACGCAGAGCTCGATTCTAGGACCCTGAAATCATGACCTGAGCCAAAGGCAGATGCTTAACTGCCTGAGCCACCCAGGTGCCCCTATCTTCTTTTTAATACACTTATATTTTGGGTTTCTGTTTCTGCAGCTGAGTCTATATTCTAATCCATGCAATGCCCTTCAAGCTCCCTCCCTTCTCACCAAGGCGTTTTTTAAGAATACTAAGAGGAACTCTGATGAACCAAATTTTCTCCTCTTCTTATTTATATGTGAAACTTCCTGTACAAGGGGAAGATGAGTGTTATTTCTTTAAGTAGATGTATGAGAGTGAAGGCACTTCACGTGGAAGAAAATTTCATGAGGAAATATTCAGGAAAATGCAAAGAATTTCTAGGGAATAAAAACATGTGCAGTTTGGGGGGCACATAGGGGAATTCTGGAAAGCAAAGCTGGAAATGTGACTTGGCTGGGTTAAGTTAATGGAGGCATGCATCTGTTCATCTTTGCTGCTTTGCCATGTAACAACACCCCCGCCCCCAAACACAACTTTTAGCGTGTTAAAACAATTATTTACTCACTACTTAATGGGTCTGCAATTGGAGCTGGCAGCAGTTGGTTAGTTTTTCAGCTGTTTTCCTACTCATGCAGCTGAAGTCAGCTAGAAGATCAGCTGGGATTGGATGGCCTCATTCACATGTCTAGTTGATAGGTTGATGGCTCATGTGCACATGCTCAGTTCTCCATGTTGTCAAATCAGCTGTCTACCTTGGGCTTGATAGCTTGGGCTGCTAGATAGCAGCTGTATTCCAAGAGGAACAAAGAAGGCAAGACCCAATGCTCATATAATTTGTTTTACATTAGTAAGTCTCCAATTGTTTTACATTAGTAAGCCTCCAATTGTTTTACATTAGTAAGTCACTAACTGAGCCCATATATGAGTTAGAAGAAGACGTCACCTCTTGATGGGAAGAACTGTAAATTACCAGAGGACAGTATTTTGCAATCTTCTTGGACCTTGGATACTAAGCTAAGAAATTTGGACTTTTAATTGGTAGAGAGTGAGGAAGGAAGGGCACAGACTTAGAGATCAACCCTAGATGTAGCCAAAAACTGTATTTTTGATAATAGTCTTTATTTTTTTTAGAACAGTTTTAGATTTATAGAAAAATGAAGATGATACAGAGTCCCCATATGTCCATCTTATAACTATAGTATATTTGTTAAAATTAATGAACTAATATTGATACATTTTTATTAGCTAATAC
This sequence comes from Ursus arctos, assembly GCF_023065955.2. Lineage (NCBI taxonomy): Eukaryota > Metazoa > Chordata > Mammalia > Carnivora > Ursidae > Ursus > Ursus arctos. The sequence goes on along the minus strand of NW_026622985.1, from coordinate 28,990,702 downwards.
ATACTTTATGTAGATTTCTTTTTTTTATAATTTTATCTCATTTTATTTCATCATGATAAGTGCATTCTTTAATCTCCATCCCCTGTTTCACCCATCCCCCCACCTATCTCCCCTCTGGTAAAGGGGAGGTAGGTTACCAGCTTGTTCTGGTTAACAGATGGTTATTTGTTCCCTATAGTTAAGAGTCTGTTTCTTGGTTTGTTTCTCTCTCTTTTGTCTTTTCCTTTGCTCATTTGTTTCTTAAATTCCACATATGAATGAAATCATATGGTATTTGTCTTTCTCTGACTGACTTATTTCCCTTAGCATTATACTCTCTAGTTCCACCCACATTGTTGCAAATAGCAAGATTTCATTCTTTCTTATGTCTGAATTATGTATATATGGTGGAATATATACCACACCTTCTTTATCCATTCATCTATCGATGGTCACTTAGGCTGCTTCTGTAGTCTGGCTATTGTAAATAATGCTGCAATAAACAGGGATGCATGTATCCCTTTGAATTAGTGTCTTTGTATTTGTTGGGTAAATACCCAATAGTGCAATTATTAGATCATAGGGTAGTTCTATTTTTAATTTTTTGAAGAAACTCCATACTGTTTTCCACTGTGGCTGCACCAGTTTGCTTTCCCACCAAGAGTGCACCAGGGTTCCTTTTCCTCCACATCCTCGCCAACACCTGTTGTCTCTTGTGTTGTTGATTTTAGCCATTCTGGCAGTTGCGAGGTGATATCTCCATGGCATTTTGATTTGCACTTCCCTGATGGTAAGTGGTAATGAACATCTTTTCATATATCTGTTGACTAGCCATGTGTCTTCTGTGGAAAAATTTCTGTTCATGTCTTCTGCTCATTTCTTGACTGGATTATTTGTTCTTTGGGTGTTGAGTTATATCAGTTCTTTATTTTGGATACTAACCCTTTATTGGATTTGTCATTTGCAAATATCTTCTCCCATTCAGTAGGTTTCCTTTTAGTTGTGTTGATTTTTTCCTTCACTGTACAGAAATTTGTGTTTTGATGTAGTCCCAAAAGTTTATTTTTGCTTTTATTTCCATTGTCTGAGGAGACCTATCTAGAAAAATGTTGCTTTGGCCGATGTCTGAGACATTACCACCTGTGCTCTCTTCTAGGATTTTTATGGTTTGAGGTCTCACAGTTAGGTCTTTCATCCCTTTTGAGTTTATTTTTGTGTATGGTGAAAGAAGGTGGTCTACTTTCATTCTTTTGCATGTGGCTGTCCAGTTTTCCCAACATTATTTGTTGGAGACACTGTCTTTTTCCCATTGGATATTCATTCCCCCTTTGTCGAAGATTAATTGACCATATAATTGTGGGCTTATTTCTGGGTTTTCTATTCTGTTCTATTGATCTATGTGTCTATTTTTATGCCCATACGAGGCTGGTTTGATTACTGTAGCTTTTCATAGACCTTGAAGAGTGGAATTGTGATACCTCCAGTTTTGTTTTTCTTTTTCAAGATTGTTGTGGCTGTTCAGGGTCTTTGTGTTTCCATACAAATTTTAGGATTGTTTGTTCTAGTTCTGTGAAAAATGCTGTTAGTATTTAGATAGGGATTGCATTAAATCTGTAGATTGCTTTGGGCAGTATAGACATTTTAACAATATTTGTTAACAATATTTGTTAACAATATTTGTTCTTCCAACCCATGAGCATGGAAAGTCTTTCCATTTCTTTGTGTCATCTTGAATTTCTTTCATCAGTGTTTTATAATTTTCAGAGTACAGGTCTTTAACTTCTTTGGTTAGGTTTATTCTTAAGTATTTTACTGTTTTTGGTGTAATTGTAAATGGGATTGTTTTTTTAATTTCTCTTTCTGCTGCTTCATTATTGGTGTATAGAAATACAACAGATTTCTATACATTGATTTTTTATCCTGTGACTTTACTGAATTTGTGTATCAGTTCTAGCAGTTTTTTGGTGAAGTCTTCCAGGTTTTCTGTAGTAACATGTCATCTGCACATAGTGAAAGTTTTGCTTCTTCCTTACTAATTTTGATGCCTTTTATTTCTTTATGTTGTCTGATTACTGTGGCTAGGACTTCCAGTCCTGTGTTGAACAGCAGTGGTGAGAATGGACGTCCTTGTCTTTTCCTGACTTTAGAGGAAAAGCTCTTACTTTTCCCCCATTAAGGATGATGTTAGCTGTGGGTTTTCACACATGGCTTTATTGTATTGAGATATGTTTCCTCCAAACCTACTTTGTTGAGGGTTTTATCAAGAATGGATGTTGTACTTTGTCAAATGCTTATTCTGTGTCTATTGAAATGATCATATGGTTCTTATCCTTTCTTTTATTGACGTGATGTATCATGTTAATTGATTTGTGAATATTGAAACACCCTTGCAACCCAGGAATAGATCCCAATTGATCTTGGTGAATTTTTTTTTTTTTTAATGTATTGTTGGATTTGGTTTGCTAGTATTTTGTTGAGGATTTTTGCATATAGGCTTATTGGAGTTAATGACCTGTAGTTCTTTTTTTGTGTGTGTGTGGTGTCTTTATCTAGTTTTGGTATCAAAGTAATACTGGCCTCATAGAATGAATTTGGTAGTTTTCCTTCCATTTCTATTTTTTGGAATAGTTCGAGGAGAACGGTGTTAACTCTTCCTTAAATATTTGGTAGAATTCACCTGGGAAGCTGTCTGGTCCTGGATTTTTGTTTGTTGGAAGTTTTTTGATTACTAATTCAGTTACATTGCTAGTAATTGATCTGTTCAAAATTTCTATTTCTTCCACTTTAGTTTTGGTAGATATATGTTTCTAGGAATTTATCCATTTCTTTGAAGTCGTCCAGTTTGTTGGCAATATGTGCTTTCATAGTACTCTGTGGTGATGGTTGTTATTTCTCCTCTTCCATTTGTGATTTTATTTATTTGGGTCCTCCCTCTCTTTTGTTTTTGTTTTTTGTTTTTGATTAGTCTTGCTAGAGGTTTATCAATTTTGTTGATCTTTTTAAAGGACCAGCTCCTGCTTTCATTGATCTGTTCTTTTTTTTTTTTTTTTTTTAGTTTCTACATCATTTATTTCTGCTCTAATCTTTATTATTTCCTTCTTTTTGCTGGGTTTTATTGTTTGGGTTTTGTTTGTACTTTTTCTAGCTTCTCTAGGTATAAAGTTAGGTTGTTCATTTGAGGTTTTTCTTGCTTCGTGAGGTAGACCTGTATTGCTATAAACTACTCTCTTAGAACCACTTTTGCTGCATCCCAAAGATTTTGGACCATTGTGTTTTCATTTTCATTTGTTCCCATGTAATTTTTTATTTCTTCTTTTATTTCTTGGTTGACTCATTCATTGTTTAGTAACACGTTATTTAATATCCATGTATTTGTGCTCTTTCCAGACTTTTTCTTGTGGTTGATTCCTAGTTTCATAGCATTGTGGTCAGAAAAGATGCATGGTATGACTTTGATTTTTTTTGTATTTGTTGAAACTTGTATTGTGGCTTAATATGTGATCCATTTTGGAGAACATTCCATGTGCACTTGAAAAGAATGTGTATTCTGCTGTTTTAGGATGGAATGTTCAGAATATGTTTGTTAAATCCCTCTGGTCCAGTGTGTCATTCAAAGCTGGTGTTTCCTTGTGGATTTTCTGTATGGATGATCTGTCCATCAATGTAAATGGGTGTTAAAGTCCCCTACTATTATTGTATTACTGCTGATTATTTCTTTTATGTTTGTCATTAAGTATTTTATGTATTTGGGTGTTCCTGTATTGGGTACAATAAATATTTACAATTGTTATATCCTCTTGTTGGATTGTCTCTTTTATTATTTATTATTATATAGTGTCCTTTTTTGTCTCTTGTTACAGTCTTTGTTTCAAAGTCTATCTTGTCCAATGTAAGTATTGCTACCCTGGCTTTCTTTTGACACCCATTTGCATGATAAATGTTTTTTCCTCACTTTCCATCTACAGGAGTCTTTTGGACTGAAATGAGTACCTTGTATGCAGCATATAGATGGGTCTTGTATTTTAATCTACTCTGTCACCTTATGTCTTTTGATTGGAGAATTTAGTCTATTTTCATCCAAAGCAATTATTGATATATATGTATTTGTTGCCATTTTGTTACTTGTTTTGTGGTGGTTTCTATAGATTTTCTCTGATCCTTTCTTCTCTTGCTTTCTTTCGTGGTTTATTGGTTTTCTTTAATGATATACTTGGATTCCTTTTTTTTTTCTGTGCATATATATTACTGGCTTTTATTTGTGGTTACCATTAGGTTTGTATATAACATCTTCTGCATGTAGCAATCTATATTAAGATGACCATCCCTTAAGCTTAAGCCCACTCTTTACTCCTTTCCCCCATGTTTTAGTATATGTTGTCATATTTTACATCCTTTTATTTTATGAATCCCTTTACTAATTTTTATAGAAATACTTATTTTTACTGCTTTTGTGTGTGTGTGTGTGTGTGTGTGTGTGTGTATACTTTTCGTACTCTTATTTATGCTTTTTGCTTTCCACTCAAAGCGTCCCCTTTAATATTTGTTATAGGCCTGGGTTAATGGTCTTGAACTTCTTTAGTTTTTATTTGTCTGAGAAACTCTTTACCTCTCCTATTCTGGATGATAGCCTTGCTGGATAGAGCCTCAGGGAATGTCTACTATGTGTGTCGCGTGTGTTCTCTGCTGATTCTTGACCTCTTTTTCCTTCAGTCTGGTTGTCTGCAGAGGTTCTCTTTGCCTATTGTGGGCAGTGTTTGGTTGCCAGCAGAAGTCGAGTGTGTGGTTGTCTGCTTGTGAAATGAGACCTGCCCCTGCTGCTGCTGGAACTGAGGTCCTGCAAGACATGTGGGCTGGGAGATGTGGTGTTAGCAGGGTTTGCACTGCTCCTCTGGGGCATGGGCCCGCAGCACTGGCACCGAGGCAAGCACGGGAAGGGGGGTGGGGGAGGGAAATGGAGCCTCCTGCTCCTTTGTTCCAGGAGGGGTCTCCTTGAGATCCCTGTCTCTCGGGGCCATGCTCTGAACTGAACAAATCACTTTCGCTCCCGTCTTCTGCGGGCATTTTTCAAGCTGCCAGTTCTAAGCTGTATCCGCTCAGCTTGTTTGTGGTGCTGCGTCTTAAGGGTGGGGACTCTACTTCCTAAAGCTCTCCTAGAGTTGAGCCCAGAAATTTTTTTTTTTTTTTTTTTTTTTTTTTTTAGAGTAAGCTCTACACCCAACATGGGGCAGGAACTCACGACCCCAAGATCAAGAGTTGCATGTTCTACTGACTGAGCCAGACAGGTGCCCTCAGCTCATCTATTTTTAAAGTTCCAGGCTTTAAGTCCTGCTTGTTGTAAGAACTCACAAAATGTGGCCCCTTTCGCTTTCAAAAGCAAATGTTAAGGGGATTCATCCTCTTCATTTGTTGGGTTCCCCAGTGTGAAAGTCTCTTTTTTGTCTTTTTCATGCCACGGGCTCCCTATCCACTACTGATGGCCCTGGTCCATTTTGCCCCCAGACCAGATCTTTATCCTTCCTACCTTCTTTTTAATTCTTTAAATTAAAAATATATATATATATTTTTTAAAAATTTAAGCAGCTTCATGCAAAGAGCAGAGCCCAACACAGGGCTTTTGAACTCACGATCCTGAGATCAAGACCTGAGCTGAAATCAAGATGCCTAACCAACTGAGCCACCTAGATAGCTTCCTTCCTACTGTCTTTGATGTTGCCTCTTCTCTACCCTTAGTTGTGGAGTTTGTTCTGCCAGTTTGCAGGTGGTTTGGGGGGTTATTTAAGCTGATAGGAGTGTCATCTAGTTATACCTGTGGGACGAGGTGAGCTTAGGATCCTCCTACTCTTCCATCTTCCCTGCAGACTCTAGATTTTTTATTAGACTTTACCTAATGTCCTTCTCCTGTTGCAAGATCCCATCCCAGGATGCCATATTACGTTTAGTTGTCATGTGTTCTTAGACTTCTTTTGGTTATGATATTTTCTTGGACTTTTCTTGTTTTTAATGACCTAGATTGTTTTGAGGAGTACTGATTAGGTATTTTGTAGGGTACCCCTCTTTTGGAATTTGTCTGATGTTTTTCTCGTGATTAGATTCAGATTATGGGTTTTTGGAAGGAAGATCACAAAGGTAAAGTGCCAGTTTCATCATATCATATCAGAGGTACACTGCTTTGCACTGTTAATGTGAATCTTGATCATTTGGTTAAGGTAGTTTTTATCAGGCCTCTCTACTGTAAAGTTTCTGTCCTGTGACACCCCCCTCCCCCACATACTCTGGAAGGAAGTTACCATGCTCAAACCACACATAAGGAGTAGATCATTATTCTCCCCCTTCTTGAGGGTAGAGTGTCTACATAAATTATTTGGAATTATACTCTACATGGGAGATTTATTTCTTCTTCCCCATTTATTCTAGTTGACCCTTAAACAATGTGGGGGTTAGGGGTGCACAATTGAAGATCCATGTATTTCTTTTGACTCCCCAGACACTTAGCTACTAATAGCCTACTATTGACCGATAACATAAATAATTGGTTAACACATATTTTGCATGTTATATGTATTATATATTGTATTTTTTATAGTAAAGTAAGCTAGAGAAAAGAAAATATTATTAAGAAGATCATAAGAAAAAAGTACTTTTGCAGTACTGTACTGTATTTATGAAAGAAAAATCCACATGTAAGTGGACCCATGCAGTTCAAACCTATATTATTCAAGGGTCAACTGTAATTTATTCAATAGTTTATATGTATCAGTATGGACTCATGAACATTTATCATACACTCTGGGTTGTAATTTAATACTAATCTTTATTTTCTTGCTCAAGTTGTTTCAGCTTTGATGACTAGGAGCTCTTTGAGTTGGCATGCCCCTGTCAACATAGGCCGATATTGCCTGGGCTGCACAAATATCAGGAGCAGATTGCATAAGGCATGGGAGGCAGAAAGAGAAGTTTGCATGAGGACAACTGAAGGGTGGTGGGCATTAAGTTAAGGCTTAACCCTCTTTCTTTTGAATTGGAGAGAATAAGAAGAATTATTCTGCTATAGCAGATTTCAAGGTTGAAGCTATCATCAGGGAAAAGCCAGATGTTGACTATGTTATTATAACCAAAAAATACTTCTAGAAAAGTTTGAAGGTGCATAGGGTTTTTACAGTTGAGCAGGGATGCAACAGAATGCAACAGGAGGAGATAATAAAGTGTCCTGCAGAGGTAGAGGACTGTGAAAGAGGGAGGGAGAAAGATGGAGATTTAGTTTCGTGAATCCAAAGGGTACTTATCCCATGTTGCAGTATCTCAATATGAGCCCCAAACAAGGGATTTGACAGTTAAATGAATGAATAAAAATATCTTTTGACAAATGGTAAATTAGCAACCAATAATTGCTTGCTCAAATAATTATTTGGGACAAGAATGAATGAAAAGCATATGCTGCCTGTTTGAGTTGTCAGTACTTAGATGAGCTGTTGACAAAAATGGAAGGATATTAAATTAGAAGCGTGAGCTTACATATTGCATCAGAGAGTACTGGAAACGCTGGCACTTTAAATATTCACATGAAAAGTCATAATGAGAATGACTTCTTACAATATGTGAAAAAGTTATATAATGATATATGGGTTGTATCATTATATTTTCTTAGGTTGGGAGGAAGGAAATTTGATGGTTCTCTCTTCCACCATACTCTACATTACCAAAATATTTTGGTACATGTGTCACTTTGGGTTTTCACTGGGGAAGAAATGGAAAGTAGGAATAGTGTTCTGAAAAGCAGAGACAGAATTACATTGAAGAAAAAGAATAACCTTTCTTACTTTTCATCTGTTATTTTCCCTTGCTTCTCCCCACCACCACTGGAGAACTAGATTTAGATGACCTATACCAAAAGAGATCAAAGATCTCTATGTGCCTTCTTTGAGCAGCACAATGAGAATAGAATCAGAAACTGAATTCAAACTCAACTTTGAAGACAGAAACATCTGAAATTTTTGAGATGAAGACTGGACAATTTAAAGTGACCCAAAATAACGTAATAGTTGTCTCCTGCAGGGAACAATCTTTATAAATCTGGGCCAGAAGTTTGCATCTCTTATTTAATGTTATCTTCTGTCATTTACTCTTACCTGTCCTTGGGCAGGTTAATTTCCACCAGAAACTTTTTTTATTCATGGTGTTCTGAAGACTTAAATATAATCTGTGTATATAGGATTTTCTCCCTGGTTTTATTTTTTATGCAAAATAGAAGCAATCTCAAATTAAGGAATAGTTGGCAGTACAGTATAGTCAATTTTTTTCCCTAAGCCATTTGAGAGTAAGTTGCTAATGTGATGTATCGTCACCCGTGATTACTTTTGTGTATATTTCCTATGGTGATATTTAGTGCAGGATGGTATTTAGAAATCAAGAACTGGGTACTAGGTGTAATTGTAACTATTGGGATGTTGCTGTTTCCAGGTCTCTCAGTGGATAGAAATTTATACATGTCTTCAGAAAGAGACGCATATAAGAATAGTTATGCAGCTTTATTCATAAAAGCTCAAAGCTGGAAATAGCACAAATATCTCCCAACAGGAGAGTGCATGAAAATGGTGGTGCATTCATACAATAAAATACTGCATAGCAAACATTTTTTAAGAAGGGAAAGAAAGAACAAATGATACATGCTATCACCTGGGTAAATCTCAAAATCATCATGTTGAATGAAAGAATCCAGATACAGCCAAGAACGCTCTGTATAAATCCATTTATATGAACTTCAAGAACATGCAAAACTAACCTATAGCAATTGACCAGAATGGTGGCTGCCTATATGGAATGGAATTGAGTGGGAACTGAAAGTAATTGGCTGCCATTATGGAAATATTTTATCTCTTCATTGGGCTATTGGTTCTACAGTGTGCCCATTGAACTGTACATGTAAGATTTGTGCATTTCACTGTATGTAAATTTAAAAAATTTAATTAAAAAATTAAATTAAAAAATTTAGTGGGGGGCTGACTCAGTTCAGCAGAGAGGATTTTATGCCTTATCTTGCTTGGCAACTGTTAATGTAAGTTTGAGCATGGAAGCCATGAGTTAAGAATGGCAGAATAGAAAGAGTTTAAGTTCTTCATGACTTTGTAGGACCACATAGCATTCGTAGACTGTGTAGTTCCAGAATATGTTTGTGTGTGTGTGTGTGTGTGTGTGTGTGTGTGTGCTTGTGAGAGAGATTGAGACCTAATAGGTTTAAGTCATTATAGTTGAGGCTTAGTTCCAGCAGCCTAAACCATTCCCTGACCTTCCCTGATCTCTTTTTCTCTCATCTTGTTTGGTTAGGAATACAGTATTTCTCAACCTAAATGTACTATCAATCCTGAGGGAGAATTAAATAGCTATTTCATATGACAGTAATTGCCTGTTCCTAATGCATGTTCCACAGAATGTTCATTTCACAGGAAGAGATTCCATATTAAAAAAAAAAAACAGATTAACCTTTTATATGCGAATCGTTAGAAATTATTGAGAATTTAAATTCCCACCAGGGGAACACCCTCTACTCATTTCGCAAATATTTCTTGGCCACCCAAGCTTTTTGTCAATGGTGCATCTGGCTGTATTGGATATGTTCGGAAACATCATCCTCCATCAGGTGTGCAACTTGGAAACAACACTTCTTGGGATTTGACCTTTTCCCCAACTACCCCTCCCCACTTCAACAGGATGTGTAGCTTGTTTCAATTTGCTGTCATCAACCAGTCCTACTTAAAGAATGTGTTTCCTACCTTGCCAGAACTCTAGAAAAGCTCCCCGAGACACAGTATTTTAATTTTTTAAAGTCTTCTTAGTGCAGAGGCCTTACATGTTCTGTCCTGCCTGCTCTGCCCTCCCCTTTCAGTTCCCTTGGCTCTCCTTAGTCCTGAGATCTGGGATCTAGAAACTTTGAAGATGCTATGCATGTGTATGGCCAAAGTGTAACAGATGGGGGTATGGAAGGTGCCCTCTGGGATGTTCAATGAGGCAGCCCCAGTTCTCCTTTGACTCTTCCGGGTCCCGCCTGCACCCTGTCTTCTGCCTGACCCTGTCTTCTGGGGCTCATAGTTCCTGAACTTTGATTTCTGTTTGCTTCTCTTATTTCTGACTCATCTTAGTTTTCTCATCCTTACTTTCATTTTAGAGATGTTTTTGAGCTTCTGACAGGTTGGTCTGGGAACTGACTATGGCTAAAATCAACTGGTATTCCTGTATCCAAGTACCCGAGTATTAACGCTTCTCAGTTACCTCCCCTTCCCTCACAGATGCACTCCTGCTTGAAACAGTCTTTTGCCCACATGACAATTTGGAGACATGTGAAGAAAGACTAACTAAAGAAGAATTTTTAAAATTCAGGATTACTCTGTGTTGTGAATATTTGAAGGTAAAGACTCCATTCCTCCTCGGTCAGACTTTAGATTGTCTGTTGAGAATTAAAGTTTAAAAGGATCACAGGACAGAATAGCAATATCTTTCTCTAAAGGGAAAGAATGATGGCTCAACAGGTAACGTTGAACTGTAACCTGATTGAATATATTTAGTAACCAAAGAAAATAGTGTGATTCAGATGGTGGGGGACCTTGGCTAGCCCTGAAATTTCAGAAAAAGAAAGATCACAGGGGCAAAGATTGACTATACCTAGGGACAAGAGACCTTGACCTGGAGGGAGCATAGAACTGACACTGCTCATTCTGAGGTTATGATCACCAAGAAACCTTTTGATAATAGTTCAGCTGCCCATACAGTGGTCCTGTAGGTAAAGAATGCATGGGCCATAGCAGTGAGTGGCAGTGAACACCTTTCTTTGTGAATTAATATACTTGAAATTGAGTTTAGATATCAGTCTTTGTGAGCTGGATTAGTGGAATGCTGCGTGGTGAATTGAGACATCAGGTTCAGGAGCTTTCGAGGCTCTCGAGCCAAGCCTGTGAGGGATTTATCAAGGCAATGCCAGCCTGGTAGGAGCTGAATGTGTAGCTCGTCCCTCTTCCCTAGTCATCTTTCCTCCAACCATGGCCATGTAGGTGAGCACATTTTCTTCAGATTTCTAGCCTATTTAACTCAGATTGATCAAGTGTGTCAATATTAGTGACATGTTAATACCTATGTACTTTTCACCGTTTCCTCCTGCTTCCAATTTGGGGTGAAAGTATCAACAGGAAACAGAGGGATATTATGACCCCACATGGGAAATTAGATAAAAGAAAGGATTTCCTGACAGGTGTGCTTTGAAAGTTTTGTTTCTTTTTAATTTTTATTTTAATGTAATTTTATTTATTTATTTACTTTAAGAAAAGAGTTCAGATGCCAGTTTGGCTGAAATTGCTCTTCTTCTTTTTCTTCTTCTTTTTTTCCTTGTAAAAAGAAGCTGGCTCTGATGATACCACTCTGTTTTGTCCAGCCCAACAGATCCTAAAATGTATTGTTCCACTTGATATTAAAAGTATATTCTGAGCAAGGATCTGTGGTAGTTCCTATTTAGGTTTGGGGGTTGGGTTTTCTCTCACAAAGTTAGGTGAGAAAGGAAATCAATATGTTTATTTATTTAATTTAGGCAACCTCCTCTGAATTTTGCTAAATTTCTGACTCCATGTTGATAAGAGAAACCTGGGTAATTTCCTTTTATCTCAGCCTTTCTCCATGGAAACATCTGAATCAACATGTGTAACGGTTTTAATGGCTGTGATGTGGATTACCACCCACTCGCTCTCTTCAGTGTCATAATCTGTGCTGTTTCTAGATTGCCGAAGTAATTAGTGGGGCTATGTTGCTGTACTAGTCAATGACATTTTATGAGTATGATTAAATTGTGTGGGCTTCTGTTTCCCATAATCTAAGTGTAAAATAAAGTATTTGATGGATTAAATCATTAATGATTATTATTTGGATATTTGAAAGAATCACATTCCAACTCACATGGGAAAATACATTTAGGTTATGCTCAGAAATGAGTTAAGTGAAACTCTCAAACATTAATACGAGAAAGAAATCCATGTGGGACAACTGCAAGAACAGATAGACTTCAATTTTTTTAATGTTGAGAAAGTTAAACTTTCCATGTCAAGTAGCAGTCATTCAGTGGTAACAAATTGTCACAAATTATTTTTGTTATACTAGGATCAAGAAAGCTCACTAGGCAGAAACTGGGCTAGGGCCTGCCCACTGCACTTTCTGGCCTGCCCCCAGACACATGCATTGTATACTATCAGTCCTAAGGGTATGGCATTTCGTTTACATTCAATATTATGTTAGTTACTTTGAAAATTATCTATGCCAGAACTTTAAATTTTAACTCAAGCATTTAACTAATGGACAAAATTTACTGGAAAAAATAAGTAAAATAGATGATAAAAACAATAAAGAAGAAGCATTTTATTTCAGTAATTTGTACATAGCAGTAAATGTAGCATTATCTTTATGTACTCTTACCTTTCAGAGTAAAATAAAAATAAATTAAATGGGACTTTCCTGGAAATATAGACAAATCAATTTGTAGCTGTTTACTAGTTCAATATCAAGTGAGATAATTAATTAAAATTAGAACATTTAGCACATTAGAATAATTAGCCCATTAGAAAGATTCTATTTGGGCAAGACAAAAGACTAAAAAAGAGGCTGAATACAATGAACAAGTGAATGTGAAGGATATATTTTTGTTGACTTTATCTTGTTCTTTGTTTTTTAAAAAAGTGATAAGGAATAATCTCAGACCCCTCAGATATGGCAGTAGGGAATGATTTATTCTTACATTCATTTAGCAATGTCCTACTGCTGAAATGACAGTCTTAATAAAAATAGAATGAATGCTTCGAGGAAAAATATTTAACAAGAATATTTTGATCACCTATTATGAGAAAGACATTGCTGCAGTTCTTAGGCGTATAAGATGATAAAAGACAGTATGACTCCGTAAGGTATCACCATTTTCAGTATAAACTTGGGTTTATTTGTGATAATCCACACTTGGTTTCCACATCTCATCTTGGACTCAAGGTACTTGCTGGGGACCCAGGTACACTGTGCAGCTTTACTTGTTTTTGAACAACGGCAGAAATAGTCTTACCTGACACAGCGGGGAGGGTATAATTGGTTGGCTAATCAACAATGTGGCTAAAACCTAGAATCTTTTAAATTTTTTTCTTTTCCTTTTTTTTCAGGGACTCTTTAAAAATTAATATATTAAATGTGTAATTCAAACTTAAAACATAAATATGTATACTTCTGTCAAGTTTTTGGAATAGAGTTATGACTTTTTTTTCACGTGGGTCTCATGATTGGGGTTCTGTAATCTCATTTATACATGATGTATACACACAATAGTTATCATTTGTGATTCTCAGTTTTGTTTCCTGAAAATGGGATGGAAACTTGAAAATACTTGTGAAGTGTACTGTGAGAAAGTTCCTCTGTTTTTAAGATTTGTTCACCTATCTTTTGGCGTGCCTGCTCAACTTGTAATTCAAAGACAATAGTTGTTAGAGGTCCACCTTTGTTGAGTCACTAAAGTGAATGAGACAGTGTAATTCTATTACTTAGCATTTCTTAAAATATTTAACTTAATTTTTATTAAAACAACTTTGCCTTTTTCACTTATATTTAATTGATTTTTGTGATATTCATCTGAGTCATGTATTTACAGTAATAAGCTCAACGGGAATAAACAGGTTTGAGCAAACCGGACTGACTTGATGGCAACATAATTCAACTGATGGGAAGAGAAGTGTGTGGGCATAAAGAAGGAGAGTATTAGCGATGATTGTATAGTGTGACAAGGGTCTCAGTAGGTATGTTTTAAAGAAGATTATAGAAGAAATGGAGAGTGTTAGTTTTCCAGCAGGGCACTTACTTGCATTATGGTTAAAGTTACAACTGCAGGGGTACCTGGGTGGCTTAGTGAGTTAAGCCTCTGCCTTTGGCTCAAGTCATGATCGCAGGGTCCTGGGATTGAGCCCTGCATCAGACTCTCTGCTCAGCCTCTCCCTCATGCTCTCTCTCTCTCAAATAAATAAATAAATAAATAAATAAATAAAATTCTAATAAAAATAAAAAAAAATAAGAAGATACAAGTGCTGGGTAGACTCATCATGTAGGTGTGGTAGTGTGGTCTTGAGACTTTGTTATGTAATGTTGAGGGACACTCTACACATGGTTATTTTTTGTTTTTGTTTTTTTAGAGAGAGAAAGGCAGGGGAGGGGAATAGAAAGAATCTTAAACAGGCTTCATGCACAGCACAGAGCCTGACATTGGGCTTGATCTCAGGACCCTGAGATCATGAAGTGAGCCAAAATCAAGGGTCGGATGCTTAAACAACTGAGCCACCCACATGCCCCTCCGCATGTGGTTTTATTTTTTATTTATTTATTTATTTTTTAAAGATTTTATTTATTTATTTGACAGAGATAGAGACAGCCAGCGAGAGAGGGAACACAAGCAGGGGGAGTGGGAGAGGAAGAAGCAGGCTCATAACGGAGGAGCCTGATGTGGGGCTCGATCCCATAACGCTGGAATCACGCCCTGAGCCGAAGGCAGATGCTTAACCGCTGTGCCACCCAGGCGCCCCCACATGTGGTTTTATCAGGGCTCTTCACTCATCAGTGATTCTCTTGGCTTTTTCTTCTTCTGTGTCTTGGTTCTATCCTCAGGCTGACTCCCCTTATGATAGAAAAACAGCTGCAGTTGTAGTCCTACCATCTACATACCCCCACTGATCAGAAGGATTCAAAGTATCTCTTCAGGTAGCTTCAGGAGGAAAGTAAGGACGCTCTCTTCCCAAAAGCTTCCAGCAAACATCTCTTTTTTCATTGATATAAATTGCATCATGGGTCCTTCCCAGAATGAATTACTGTGACCAGCTGATGCGGTGTGCTGTTTGGCTTAAACCCATCACTGTATATGCATGAAACATATGGAATGAATGAGAGAGGTAAGAAACTGGAATGAAAACTGCGGTTCTATAAGAGGAGAAAGAAGGGGGAGATGTCCACTATAGGCTGCAAACCCAGTCTATAAATTCCTTAATATGGTGATCAATTTAATCAAGTATCATCCTTGAACTTACAGGCGTTATTTTTTACAGTAGGGAGAAGTCATCTAAAATATTTTTCTTTTTCTTATTATTATTGATGTGAAGTAGTGTTGGAGTGTACCGGAGATAGATATACACATTACATTGAATAATGTGAATTATTTCATTCGGTGTCTCAGAGGAGAACATGGCTTAGTGGCTAAGAACACGGGCTCCAGAGACACTGGATTCATATCCAGAATATTGCACTGTTGTAATATGACTACCTCTGTGACCTTAGACAAGTTTTGTAACATAAGACCTCAATTTCTTCATCTAGGAAATATAAAGCATCATAAAGTTGTGGGGATTAAATAACCCATATAACACACTTAGTACAGTATCTGGCTGCACTTCTAAATGTTATTTTTGCCAGGGTCTAATCAGAATTGGTGTCCTCATTACCATTTTGCTACCTGGAAGTCTTCAGGGGCTCTGGAATCAAACCTCATGCTGAATCTTTGAAAGAAGCTTATATAACTTGAAAATCCATCTTGTTTATTTTTCTGAGTGAAATGATAAATTCACCACTTTTCTTGCTCACAATATATATGTAAGAGTGAAAGGAACTATAACAACATAAAACAGCAATGTTGAGCTATAAAGGCTGGGCAGAAACGAGTAGACTTAAAGTCAGTAGAGGCAAAAATCAATCTATGGTGTTAGAAGATAGGGTATGGATTAGTCTTGGTGGGTAGGAATTCAGTGACTGCAGTGGGTTTGAGGGGAGACTTCTGGGCTGGTCGTAATGTGCTGTATCTTGATTTGGATGTTGGTTATAAAGTATGTCCATTTAATGAAATTTATTTAGTTGTATGCTTGTGATTTGTCCATGTTTCTTCCTTCCTTCCTTCCTTCCTTCCTTCCTTCCTTCCTTCCTTCCTTCCTTTCTCTCTCTCTTTTTTTTTTTTTTTGTTATACTTATCAGAAAGGTAAAAGTGAACATGCCTGACTTTCTTTGGATCAAGAAATATAGCTCCTTACCTTTTGTCCAGACTAAAAGCCATGCAAAGATAAGCCAATAGGAACCTATTTCTTTGGAGGAAATATGACCTTACAAGGACAGTCTCTCCCATGATTCCATGGTATGAAGGGCCAGCTCCTGAGATGAGTGATTCATATGTGAGAAGAGACATTTCCTGGGAGAGTGGAACTTGAATGACCAAACCTTTCTCTTTTGAGGTCTAATGTTATAAAAATCTTTTAAATGGGTGGTGTTGGTCCTAATGGAAGACCATTGTCAGAATGTCCTTAAAGTCCCCCAGTAGATTGCTAAAGATTGGGGAAGGAGGAGAATAGTCTGCTAATGGAAGTCTGGAGGTTCACGAATGTAGAACACATCTGTTCTGGAACATGTGGGCCATGCTAACTTAAGCCAATCTGTACATCTCATCCTTCCAACCACCGTGATTGTTTCAGACATGGGTGGAAAACCAGATCAGAACAATGATATCTAAGGTCGCACTTGCTGAGCTATCTTGTTAAAAGAAAGGTAAAGAAAAAAATTCAATTGTGGAAAATGGCAGAGAAGACATCTTTTTTGTCCTAAATGTTGAGGTATAGCATGTAAAGTTGGTTTTATTGTATCTGTATTACTGTCACCAGCAGGGAAACCATGAGGCTTCCCTGGAAGGCCATTATATATACAGATCCTGAGGATGAAGCCTATGTTACGAAAGGCAGAGAGGAGAGATGGAGTGAAAACTGAGTCCTTGATAACATAGACTCCTTTATTACTAAAGCCAATTTGAGTAGGTTTTTATCTCATAATATACTGATTGTTCAATGGATTCAAGAATTTGATTATTTTAAGAATGCATGTAATACAGTTTTACCTAATTTAACGTGTATATAAATATTGACATGGGAAGGAGCCACATAAAATGATTGGTCTGAGTTCCTTAACCCTTGTGAGTAGTTCTGTTCTCATCTTTCCTAACTTCTACCTCTATGTCCGATTTATTTATTTATTTATTTATTTTTTTTTTTAAAGATTTTATTTATTTATTCGACAGAGAGAGAGACAGCCAGCGAGAGAGGGAACACAAGCAGGGGGAGTGGGAGAGGAAGAAGCAGGCTCATAGGGAGGAGCCTGATGTGGGGCTCGATCCCATAACGCCGGGACCACGCCCTGAGCCGAAGGCAGACGCTTAACCACTGTGCCACCCAGGCGCCCCTCTATGTCCGATTTAATTTTGAAGGATTTCCAAAGATTACTGTGTCTTTGTAATTTTTTACATGGGATTTACTATACTTCTTTCAAATAGGGACCAAGCTAAAAATTGTCAATAAAATGTTGTTGAATAATGACTATTTTTAGAAGTAGACCTAATTTCTTTTTTAATTACGGGAGGACTTCTTTTTTTAAATTTAAATTTAATTTTGTTTAAATTCAGTTAATTAACGTATAGTGTATTATTAGTTTCAGAGGTAGAGTTCAGTGATTCATCAGTTGCATATAACACCTGGTGCTCTTTACATCATGTGCCCTCCTTATTTATAAAACCGATTTCCTTAATTTAAAATTTATTTTTTGAGGGTATGAACAAAGTTTTATTTATTTATTTTTTAAATTTAAATTCAGTTAATTAGCATTTAGTATATTATTAGTTTCAGAGGTAGAGGTCAGTGATTTCATCAGTCTTATAAAACACCCAGTGCTCATTACATCATGTGCCCTCCTTAATGTCCATCACCCAGTTACCCCACCCCCCCTCACACCTCCTCTCCAGCAACCCTCAGTTTGTTTCCTGTGGTTAAGAGTCTCTTATGGTTTGTCTCCCTCTCTGATTTTGTCTTATTTTATTTTTCTCTCTCTTCCCCTATGATCCTGTTTTGTTTCTTAAATTCCACATATGAGTGGGATCATATGAAAACTGTCTCTGACTGACTTATTTCGCTTAGCATAATACCCTCTAGTTCCATCCACGTTGTTGCAAATGGCAAGATTTCATTCTTTTTAGATAGCCGAGTAGTATTTCTTTGTATGTATATACACCACACCTTCTTTATCCATTCATCTGTTGATGGACATCTGGGCTATTTACACAGTTTGGCTCTTGTGGACATTGCTGCTATAAACACTGGGGTGCAGGTGCCCCTTTGGATCATTCCATTTGTATCTTTGGTGTAAATACCTAGTAGTGCAATTGCTGGGTCATAGGGTAGCTTATTTTCAACTTTTTGAGCCACCTCCATACTGTTTTTTAGAGTGGCCGTCCCAGCTTACATTCCCACCAGCAGTGTAAGAGGGTTCGCCTTTCTCTGCATCCTTGCCAACATTTGTCGTTTCCTGACTTGTTAATTTAGCCATTCTGACTGGTGTGAGGTGGTACCTCATTGTGGTTTTGATTTATATTTCCCTGATGAGGAGTGATGTGGAGCATTTTTTCATGTGTCTGTTGTCCATTTGTATGTCTTCTTTGGAGAAATGTCTGTTCATGTCTTCTGCCCATTTTTTGACTGAATTACTTGTTTTTTGGGTGTTGAATTTGATGAGTTCTTTATAGCTCTTGGATACTAGCCCTTTATCTGATAAGACATCTTCAAATGTCTTCTCCCATTCTGTAGGTTGTCTTTTGGTGTTGTCAACTATTTCCTTTGCTGTGCGAAGACTTTTTATCTTGATGAATTCCCAGTAATTCATTTTTGCTTTTGTTTCCCTTGTTCTTGGAGACGTGTCAAGCAAGAAGTTGCTGTGACGGAGGTCAAAGAGGTTGCTGCCTGTATTCTCCTCTAAGATTTTGATGACTTCTTATAGGCAATTGTTAAGTGATCCGTAACTTGAAAATCTGTAATTCCTAGATTCTAACTATATCAACAGACACCATGAGAGATGATTTCTGCTGAGCACCAGGGAAGTCATTAACAGTTTGGCTTGTCTCCATTTTTAGGTCAACACTCTCATACCCTCCCTCATTCTATTTCCAGTATGTTCATGTTTTCCCAGAATAGCTATGAAATCATGTAATTAGCCTCCAAATCAGCAATGCTGACACAGCCATTGGCATTAAGTACAAAAAAATTGATCAACTTATTTTAAAGAAAACATTCCAAAGGAGTCAGGTCTGCTTTCAAGAGCCAGGGAAAGTCCGATCTGTTAATACTACATTTCTTTCATTACAACATGAAATGGCTACTGGAAACTGTTCCCACATTGCCTCCAAGAATGCCTACTCCCAGAGCAGGAAACACCCCATAGGTCAGATTTCTGCACATGTACTTTGTGCCCATCACAAAGCCAAATGAGCTAGATCCAGATGGAAGTCTATAAAATAACATATTTAAAGGGGAAAAGTAATCAGTGGTGAGGTAGGTGGTATATGGGAGCAAGAATGGGGTCCCACCCAAGAGATTTTTTTTTTTTTAAGATTTTATTTATTTATTCGACAGAGACAGAGACAGCCAGCGAGAGAGGAAACACAAGCAGGGGGAGTGGGAGAGGAAGAAGCAGGCTCACAGCGGAGGAGCCTGATGTGGGGCTCGATCCCAGAACGCTGGAATCACGCCCTGAGTCGAAGGCAGACGCTTAACCTCTATGCCACCCAGGCGCCCCCCAAGAGATTTTTTAAAAGGGAAAATGGTATTTTCCTTTGTGGTATATTCTATAAAATCAATACATAGTGGATGTGTCAGGCGTATAAAAGACTGGCAAATCAGAAAGACTCAGAAATAAGTGTAAGACATAATGGTGACCTGACTGGTGATGTGTGTGGGTATATATTTGTGAGTACATGCACATATAAAGCAGCACAATCCAATTTTCCCATCTGAAAAATACAAATAATTGCACCTTTTTCACAGTGGCCTTGTGAAGATTAAAGGGAGGGAAGCTTGTCAAGCATTTAGTGCAGCACCTACCGCACCAGAGGAGCTCCGGGGGGGTGGAGAAGAAAGCCGCAAGTACAAGAGCATGCAGGCAATGCCATCCATTTGCCTCCTTTTTCTGCACAGTCTGTGGTCTGCCCAGGAGCTGCTGTAAGTGCTTTGTGTGTTTTAACTGCTTTCATTCGCACGACAGGTACCTCTAAGTACCTTTAAGGCAGGTGCTATTTTATCTCCATTTTGCGAATTAGGAAACCCTCACCAAGGAGTTACTTAAGCCTTACATTGCCGAGATTACAAAGTTGGCAAGTGGACGATTGCTGGAGACAGGATGGATCCCCATCAGTCTGTACCATAGGCATCGATGGAGTGTGAGTGTACCCAGAGCCCGCTGCAAGGTTCTGATGGCTTCTAGGGGGTCCTACTTTTTGCCCAGAGGCTTTCTTTTCCAAAATTAGTCATCTCATGGTTCTTGGTTTGTGAAACTGCTTAAATTTGCATAATTATAGGTTTATAGGAGACCTCTACATTCTTTAACTTTTCTGCCTGTTTCCAGCCATCTGATGATTTGTAGTTTCTCTTAAGAGCTGTTTAGATTTTCTTGGTTCTTTGTATGCCTAGTAATTTTGGATTTTATTTTGAACATTTTGAATATTATAGGTCTCTGGGTCCTGTCAATATCCTTTAAAAATGTTGATTTTATTGTTGTTTTAGTAGACAACCTGGTTAAGTTCAAACTACAAATCCTGTCTTCTGTGGGCAGTGGTTCGATTTTTAGTTTTTACAGCTATTTGGATCCCATCCCACATATGTCCCACTGTGCCGGTGTGGGACCTGGTTGAGGCTGTATACTGCGGTTTGGTTGTAAAGCCTTCACTAAGCTGTTTTCGGTCTCTGTTGCACATGCACATCTCATGGGTGAGCCTAAGACCTGTGTGGGTTCACACAGGGATACACAGATGGAGAGTTTCTCCTTCAGCTCCCTCCTCTGTGAGTTCCCATCTTCCAAGGATATTTTATCCCTGTCTCCTCGCTGGAAAGCTGCGGTTTCTCTTAGAGTTTTAGCCTCCCCACAACTGTTGTGCACTTCCCATAACTGGGACATAGGGGCAAGAGAAAAAAGGAACAAAGAAAAAAAATGTGAGAGAAATACTTTTGGTTTCTCTTACACTTTGGGGTGTGGGGAGCAGGCCCTCCACCCGTCTTCTGCCTGGAGATAAGGGTTTCTCTCTGGGTTTTAGGAGCCTATAAAACCTCAACTTTCACTGGGGTTTGCTGTGGGGAAGGCTGGGACAGAAAAAAAAAAATAAAGATTTCTTCCTCACTCTCAGGCTGGCTACTACCTCATCCTGTGATGAGAAAGAAAGTATTTCTCTTGGAGAGTTTCATGTCCATGTGTGCTACGCAGTAGAATCTGGACTGCCCTTGAGCCTAAGCTGGGAAACTGTTGCATAGGTTGTTCTTTAAGTGTTGGTTTCCTTCCCTAATATGTCTGCTCTTATTCATTTTCAGAGTTCTGGAATATTGATTTTTTATATTCTTTTGCAGGACTTTCAGTTATAATCACCAGGAGAACTAGGGTGTAGTGGGCTTACAGCGACTTACATGAAACCAGAAGCTCTTTAAAGTTATCTTTTAAATTGAGATACTCCCTTCCTGTGTAATCATATATTCCATATATACTGTGATATAAGGAACCTTAATCCCCTGGAGTTACCTATTCATTGGTTTCTTTATTCACTAAATAGTTGAATGCCTACTCTGTTCTACATTCTGAAAAGAATGTGGTGGAATACATATATAAATAAGACCCAGTTTCTACCCAAATTTCTCAGAGTATGCACAGAAGACAAATAAACCAGTAACTGCAATACAGAATCAGTGCTATAGTGGATCTTTAACTTTTTTTTTTTTTTCACTAAACCCCAAGCAGGGAACTATCTCTATTAAAGGCTAAGCTCTGATCTCTTCCTCATTTTTCGTTTCCTTTGATAACTGCCCATTTCCCTGTTTGCCTTTTCTTTTTTTTTTTTTTTTAAAGTACAGTCCGGAAGAGTTGGTTCCAAGGTAGAACTAAATGTTTTTATTTCACAAAGAAAGGCATATATTTTAAGCAAAATTAAAAGTAAATTCTTACTTTACTGGGTTACTTGAGAGGTCTTTAGAAACTAGATACATCTTTTCCAGTGTCCTCTGCCATCATTACCCTTTGGTCTCAAGATCTTATCTCTTATCTAAGGCTCAATCTCTGAGTTACACACTTTAAAAATACATTCTTTCAACCATTGAGCCAATGCTAAGCTATAGCTGTGAGTTCTATTTTAGTTTGTAAAACTTAGTTGCTTAAAATAACAAACATGTATTATCTCACAATTTCTCTGAGTCAGATGCTTGTGCCTCTGGTTCTGAGTCTCTGTTGAGGTTGCAGTTAAGCTGTCAGATGGGGCCACAGTCTCATGTTAGGCTTGACTGGGAAGGATACACTTCCAAGTTCCCTTATGTGGTTGTCAGCAGGATTCAATTCCTCTTGGGATGTTGGACGAGGGCTTCTGTTCTTTGCTGGCTGTTGGTCAGTTCTTTGCTCTGTACCTCTAGTTCCAAGCTGTGCATCTCCAGAGGGCTGCTCTTAACATGTCAGCTGACTTGCCTCAGAACCAGTGTGTAAGAGAATATAAGAGAGCATCCAAGATGGAAGCCATTGTCTTTCTGTAACCTAATCTCAGATGTGAGGCCATCACTTTTGCCATATTCTATTTGTTAGAGGCAAGTCACTAATCCAGCCCATGACCAAGGGGAGGGTGATTATAAACCTTAACTGCCTAGATCAGTGCATTTCTTATTTGCTGTAAATAGGACTTCTCTGTGCTAAGTCTTGGGACATGATAGCCTTTGCATGCTAACTCAAAGCATCTAAAATTCCATAGATATTTATCTTTACCCTTTTTATTTTGTTTATTCATATTAGCTTTGAACTACTTCCTTTCCAATAGGTTGGATTCACTCAGACTAGATCCCACTTTTAAAATATCCTGCAGGACGTTATAATGTACATTTATATATTAATAAAAATAGCTGTCTTCCTAAAGAAGTCTCTACTGTCTTTCAAAAAAGTATGCAAAGTATTTAAGACTTCATATTTATGTTTGATTCATGTGCCTGTCTGCCTCTTATTTGTTTGTTGCTTCTTATTTCCCAGTTACTCTTGGGAGTTGGAGGACATTTTGTGATAAAGGAAAATCTTTATCACTCAAGGTCACTTTGGGTATAATTTCTCAGGCCATGTGATTCTGGGAGAACTCTGTAAATTCAAAATTGTATTATTATTTATGTATTAATGCATAACTAAAGATGCACTGATCAAAATCACAGCAAGGGAATTACTGCCATGGAAAATATATACATTCCATTTTTTTCTATGACCTGCACTAATAGGACTATCTCTAATAGAAGAGAATTAACAACCTTAATATTTTAGTTAAGCATTGTGTGATTATAATGGGATGCCACTTTAACCTTCTGCTTGTTGAATTTGTGTCCACTTCAGATTTTCATAAGTTATGTTATATTCTACAAAATGTATTATTTTTGGTTTTCATATGATTTGATTTTCCCTAATTTTTGAAAATTTTCAGTTTAACAAGACAAAATTTGGAGCATCCTCTTTCATCTGTACAGGAAATAATCTACTTGTTGCTAAAGCTAACTGAGCATTATTGACCAAATTATTATCACAGTGCTACAGGAGCACATGGCATATATGTTGAGAGCCCTGGGAAACAAGGGCATGAACATTTTGTCCAGAGGGGTCTGAGTCCAGAGATTGCTTCTAAAGACAAAAACAAAAACAAACCCTGAAATGTAATCACTGTACATAGGTAATGCAGGAGTGCAAAAATCAATTTCTCTTAAATCCTAAAATAAAAGATATATTTCATTATCCTTTGTCAAATATTTTATTCATTGAACAAAATGTATTGGGTATCCATATGTGCCAGTTCTCAGCTGAGAATTGTCACTTCCTTCAGAGCTCATGGTATGATAGATAAAACAGGAGTAAATGGCTTGAAACAGTGCCATCTTTCTTTTTTTCAAATGGGCTTTTTAAGAAGATTTTTTTAAAAAAAGATTTTATTTATTTATTTGACAGATAAAGAGAGCAGCAGGCAGAAGGAGAAGAAGCAGACTCCCTGCTGAGCAGGAAGCCTGATGCGGGGCTCGATCCCAGGACTCTGGGATCATGACCTGAGCCAAAGGCAAACGCTTAACCAACTGAGCCATCCAGGTACCCCAGAAGAAGATTTTTTTTTTTAAAGTTTATTTATTTCTTTTAGAAAGTGTACACACAAGCTGAGGGAGGGGCAGGGTAGGGGAGGGACAAAGAGAATCTTAAGCAGACTCCCTGCTAAACACAGAGCCCTTCTAGGGGGGCTTGATCTCACAACATCAAGATCATGACCTGAGAAGAAATCAAAAGTGCGGTGCTTAACTGACTGAGCCTCCCCGGTGCCCCTAAGGAGAAGATTTTATTATGAAATATATTGCACATATATAAACTTTTGACCAAAAACCATTCACTACCTTTTAGTTGATGAAGAAAATATTTAGTATAAATGGTGTAACTAGGTAACAATTTTTAAAAATTCTCTCACCAAAGAAGGACATTAACCAGTCTTTTTAATCCCTTCCAAGCAACCTCATCTGAAAATCTTAGTGCTCTAAACCTGTTACTCCCAGATCAAAGACTTTCAGTAGTTCCTCTTTGTTCACAGAATATACCTCAAACTTTTAAACCAAATGTCTGAAGACTTGGGGGGCCTGGGTGGTTCAGTCATTAAGCATCTGCCTTTGTCTCAGGGCCTGATCCCAGGGTCCTGGAAATTGAGCTCCGTATCGGGCTCCCTGCTCTGCTGGGAACCTGCTTCTTCCTCGCCCACTCCCCCTGCTTGTGTTCCCTCTCTTGCTGGCTTTCTGTCTCTCTGTCAAATAAATAAATAAGATCTTAAAAAAAAAAAAAGTCTGGAGACCTGTGGTCCCAGAAGACTTTTCTAACCCCATCTTTCATTACTTTATTACTTTTCAGCTCCACCTTTCATAATGAATATTTGTTACAACACCGTATTTCAACCAAACCATTCTCTCTCCTTACGCTATTTGTCTGCATGCCTTTCCCTTCACTTGGTTGTTTAACTGGTCCTTAACCAGGGGCAATCTTGTCTTTTCCCTCCTCCCCTCACGTTTGGCAATGTCTGGGGACTTTTCGGTTGTCACAGCTGGAGGGGACTACTGGCATCTAGTGGGTGGAGGTTAGGGAGGCTGCTACAATGCACAGGACAGCCCCTCCAAGACAAATAATTCTCTCTCCCAAAACATTTCTATTGCCAATGTTGAGAAACCCTACCTAAATAGTACTTTCCTTTCTCTTTGTTCAAATTCCAAACTCTTTATGGCCTCTTTTAATGATTATCTCCTCTATGCAAGCTGGTGTTGTCCTTTCCATCCAAATAATCACTCTTTTGACTTTGAACTTTTCTAAGAGAAGTGCTTTTGGTACTTAGTATTTTAAGTAATTTATTTAAGACTAATTTTTTAGAGCAGTTTTAGGTTCATTAGCAAAATTAAGAGGAAGGTACAGAAATTTCTCGTATACCCCTGCCTTCATACACACATAATTTCTCCCATTATCAGTATCTCCCCAACAGAGTGATATGTTGTTATAAATGATGAACCTCCATTGACACATCATAACCATCTGAAGTCCATAGTTTACATTAGGATTCACTCTTGGTGTTGTACATTCTATAGGTTTGGACAATTGTGTAATGATAGGTATCTGTCACCATAGTGGCATACAGAGGAATTTCACTAAATACTAAAAATGCCTGCTTTCGCCCCCATACCCCCAACCACTGATCTTTTTACTGTCTCCACAGTTTTGCCCACGTCCAGAATGTCATATGGTTGGAGTCATAAAACTGTAAGTAAACATCTTTTTTAAATTGGCTTCTTTTGCTTAGTAGTGTGCATTTCAGCTTCCCTTATGACTTTTCACGGCTTGATAGCTCATTTCTTTTTAGCGCCGGACAGTATTCCGTTGTCTGATCCATTCACCTACTGAAGGACATCTTGGTAGCTTCCACATTTTGGCCATCATGAGTAAAGCTGTTATACATATCCGTGTGCCAGTTTTTGTGTGGACATAAATTTCCAACTCATTTGGAGTGCAGTTGCAGGATCATCTGGTAAGAGTAGGCTTAGCTTTTCCCGTCTCCTTTTTACACCCACTTCTATTCTTCCATCCTCTGAAGTTCAGCTTACAGTATGTCTTCTTCAGGAAGTCTGTTGGATCACTTCCGCTCACAGAATTCTTTCTTTCCTTTAAAATCATTTTATGGAAGTGGTATGGTATAGAGCAGTGGTTCTCAAACTTAAGCAGGCATTGGAATCCTGGTGAAGAGGGCTTAGTTAAAACACAGATTCCTGGACTCCATTCTCAGAGCTTCTGATTCAGTAGGTCTGGGTGGAACCCAGGAATGTGCATTTCTAACAAGTGCCCGGGGGATACTGATGCTGCTGGTCTGGGGACCACACATTGAGAACCACTGCTAAGGGAAGCGTAGAAGACCACCCTTAGCCAGACAGGTCTGGATTTCTATCCCAGTTCCTCTACCTCCAAGCTGTATGTCACCGAACTAGTTATTTTATCTCTCTAAATCTCAGTTTCCTCACCTGTAAAAGGGGAACAATAATAGATTAATTAGAACTATACAAAATAAGATGTATAAGTGTTATAAAATAGCAGATTTCTTTGGTATTATTTGTATTGTTTATGATAAATACTAAAATATACCAGTTATTATTTTTTTGTTGGAAAAGAAAAAGTTAGAGTGTAGAGATTTGTTGACATTCACAGGCCAAACCCAAAGAGTCTAGTAGCCAGCACTTCCCAGATTGGACTGTGAGCCAGCTACGGGGAGATGAGGAGCAATTGTTTATCATACAGTGCATGTGAGACCCACTTTTGTGTGCATATTATTTCAGAGTGCGTTGATATGTTACCATCTGATGCAGAGCATCCCAATTGGGCAGAGTTTCACTGCAAGTTTCTCAGAGGATTCGCTCTTCCTAATGTTGCGCTCACCATGTCTGCTTTTAGCATGGATGAGAACATCCAGTCCAATCTGCTGTGCTCTAAGTGGTAGGGTTGGTTGTTCTTGATGTACGTGATATAAGTTACAGCAGAGATGGCAGGGGGTTGCTTTCCTCACAAGAACACAGTGGGAATGGCAAATAGGACCCTTCAATGGTCCATGTTGATAGGTAATTTCACCCAATACTCTTGACTGGGCTTGGCTGAGTGGCGCTGCTCTAAGATCTGCCTTTAGGTTGAAGGATCAATGTCTATAGAGGAAGCTCTTTTCATTGCTATGGCAACAATAAAAGAGAACACAAAGAAACATGCAAGGCATATTGAGGCCTAGGCTTGGAGCTACCATTTTCTCACTTTTGCCTGCCTGTTTTGGTCAAAGCAAGTTTCATGAGGTGAGAAAGATAGTCTGTCTCTATGATGACATTACACAATCAATTTACCAAAAAATTGGCAAAACGAATGAAGGCTCTATGTGAGGAAAACTATAGCAATTTCAACATAAAATCAAGGTCTGAACAAATTGAGAGGCATACCATGTTCTTGGATGAGAAGATTTAATTGTAAAGAGCTAATTATTCCCAAATCAATTTATATATTTCATATAATTACAGTTAGAATACCAACTTGGATTTGTTTTGTGGAACTGGACACACTGACCTTAGAGTTCAATTGGAAGACAAAGAAAAAAATCTTAAAAATAGACAGAAATTTATCTAAAAGAATAGTGACCGGGGCATCCCATATATCAGAACATCGTCTATAACCACTAAAATTCAAGTAATATATGGAACTGGCATAGGAGTAGACAAATTGGTCATCCAGATACAGAGCAGGAAACATTAAAATGTAACATATGACAAGATTATTTTAATTCTGGGAGAAAAGATTTATTTAACAGTTGGTGCTGGTAAAACTGATTGCCCACCTATAGGAGTGTAAAATTAGATCCCTACATTTTGTATATATAAAAATCATTTCCTGTTCAAATACTTAAATATAAAAATTAAAATGTTAAGAATTTTAGGAAGGAATTTAGGAGGTAGCATACAATCTAGGGAGAGAGAGAGAGCTTAATAATAATAATAATAATAATAATAATAATAATAAATCCTAGATTAGAATCCTAGATTAAATGAATCCTAGATTAAAATCCTAGATTAAAAATTACATATCTGAGAACATAAATATTAAAAGTCTTGTATGCAAAATAAACTATAAGCAATGCCTGCAGACAGTCATTAGATTTGGAGCAAATTTCTGCAAAGCAGATGATGGATTAAGTAAGGATTAATAACTATAATACTCAGCTTTTACAATTTGACAAAAAAGACAATAGAGAAATAGATGAAGGAGATAAATCTGCAGTTCACAAGGGCAAATCCAAACAGCTGATAAATATATTAAAAGATGCTCTAATGCAATAGTAGTCATAGAAATGCAAACTAAATTAACATTGACGTACTGCCTTATACCTGCCAGACTGGTATACAGTTTCAATGTTATAGCAGTTATTGCAAGCAGGGATTCAGGAGCTGGAAGTATAGTTATCATGTTGGCAAATGTGAATTTTCATAGTCCACCTCTTTGGTACCCAACATCACATTTTTCTTTCCATTTATATAACCTCCCCCTCTTTCTCCAAGTCCAGATTTCTAGGTGATGTTCACTCCACTCCATCAGGTCTCCTGGTGTTTCCCTGGGCTCGTGACATACAGACTAAAATACAAGTTATTGGTTCTCAACATAATCATTTGTGGTAATTAAGAAGTACCAGGAAAAACTGCAATATAAGCTTCCGTTTGGAGAGAGACAGTAAAAAAAAAAAAAAAAAAAACAACCCAAAAAGCATAAAAACGTCCCGCTGTCACCGGTCCACAGCAAATATCAAATCCTAATGGGTGGGAGTAGCAAGAACTCTGTGCGATGTCAAAGAAGTCACTGCCAGTCTATCAGACCCTTCTGTTTTCTGGTAGGTCTCTGTTGTTTCATTCCGCAGCCTCTGGTGCTTGCTGGGGTGGGAGTAGGGGATCCTCCTTGTCTGTTATATTTCATGACCACAGGTGAGGTCAGTTATTGCTTTTTAACAGCTCACTTCTAGTTGGTGTGACTTTGGGGTGCTTGAGGATGGCTTTAGAGGCTGATTGATGGAAACATCAATGCGATATGAGGAGTAAAGTTGGGGATAGTGTTAGGCACATAGATGAGGGGGAGGGGATAACCCAGAAGGGCAAGGAATTTATCTGCTGGTTTCTTTTTTGTGTTTCATCTCTTTGAATATGTAACCTTCTCCAAATGTGTGAGTAGTGTTTATTTGGCCTCTCCACTGGGGCTTTTTTTCTGCTCTGAGGTGGTGGGAAGAACGGAGCCTCAGTGGGTCCCTTCTTGTCTGGGAGGGACACAGGAACTGTGGTGGCTCTGTTATAGAGAGAGAACAGCTGCCGTGCCAGTGCTTGGTGCTTTCTTCTGGGGAGACTGGGTCAGCCAGTGGTATTGGAAGACACTGCCAATGGCATGGTGAATCTGGCCACAAGTGCCTTATTGTTCCTACTGGAGTGGATCCAGTACCATCAACTGCCCCTCACCGAGGGGGCTGGGTCTCATGTGATTCCCACCCGTCTCATGCATGTGCAAATTCTTAAAATGGCTGTAAAAACTGACTACAATCATATGACACATATTATTTAATATTTACACAAGTGACTTTTTGTTTATGCAGGATTTTATATTTTATCTTGGTCAGTTTTCATTTTGTTAATTTAAGAGTTGGTGAGCAGGATCATAGGAAGGAAGCCAGCTAGTCTGTAGTTCAGGCAAAAGAGGGAAAGGTGGGGAGCAAACCCTTTCTTATTAGGGC
Organism: Ursus arctos; assembly: GCF_023065955.2. Lineage (NCBI taxonomy): Eukaryota > Metazoa > Chordata > Mammalia > Carnivora > Ursidae > Ursus > Ursus arctos. Next base: position 28,960,818 of record NW_026622985.1, on the reverse strand, counting down.
TTGCATAGCCAGGAATTGCACTAGATTGGCCAAATGTATTAACTTGGTGGGTCAGAATCACCTGGGAACTTTGCATACGGCGCACGTGCTTAAGTCTTGTATCCCTTATTAACTCTCCGGGTAGTACTCCAATATGTACTCAAGTTTCAGCTCTCCCTGCATTAACCCATTATACCTGAGGTAGATATCATTGCTCTCTTTATAGAGTCCCAAGCCGGGGTTCCCAGAGGTTAAGCTGGATCGGGCTGGAAGATGGAGAGGAATTTTAAAAGGTAATTTCTGCCTGATTTGGTGGGGAGTTTAGAAGCTTGAAGATCATAGTTTATGTTAATATGACATTGTTCTTGCCCGTTTCGGTGAGGACTGATGACATTCCAGGTATGCTTAAAAAAAGTATTACACGTTAAATCAAGAAACAAATCTTCTCAGCGGTAGTTTGCCACCTTATATTCATAGCCCATTTTTTCATCAAAATTTCAAATATTATATGCACATAGTTAAAAAAATAAAACAAGGAAGAAAGAGTTTCTCTTTCAATATTAGATGTTTCTAATTCATCCTGGGGACTGGCATGGGGGAATGTTTGTGTTCTTTTTAAGATATGTAAGTCATTTCGTCTCACCTCCTCTGTCTCTCTAACCTTAGCTTCATTAGTTTCCCACTCCAAACAGAATAACATGTAAAGTCTTTCACATGATCTAAAAGACTCCATGACCTGGCCCTGCCTGCTTCTTTAACTTTTTTCCACCATTTCCTTTAGCCCATGTTACCTCCCTGGCTTGGTGCTGAGTGTCTTGCATTGGATGGATTCTTCGCTTGAAAGATCAAGTCTGGCTTTCAGGTCTTTCCTCAGCCTATTTATACAATGTGTCCCTTAGTGTGGTTTACTTTCTTAGTGGGGTTGGTCGCTTTCCAAAAGTATCTATCTGTTTAATTGTTCATTATATTTCTCCTCCACACATGAGTAAATTCCATGAGAATAAGGACTTTGTCTTTTTCATCTATGTTCCTATAATACCTAGGAAAGAACAGTGCCTGGCCCATAAGAGGGCATAATACATATTTGTTGAATGAATGAATGAATATACCTTCCTGAGGACACACAAACAGACATAGACGCGCACACACACACACACACACACACACACACACGTACAAACACACAGAGAAATTTACACCAATAGAATCATGCTATCTTTAAAAACAAAATTGATTATCTTTGAGATTTTCCTAGAAAGACATAGATTAACTAGTATTTTTTTATGGCTTAAAGATCTTTAGGATATAAAATTTAGCTAAAAATAAGAAAGCAAAGGACCGAATGTAATACTATTTTGTGGATGTACTGTAATTCATTTATCAAGTCACCTACTGATGGATATTTTGCTTTGGATTCCAGGAGTTTGCCATTTCAAAAGTGCAGCAATGAATACAATCATGGTGTCTTGGAGTACCTTTCTTTCTCTCTTACTTTAAAATTTTTAATATTTCAGGTGCATACATATTTGAACATCATTTTGTCAGAATCACCATATTATGTGACTGTTATTGCTGGTTGGGGTGGAGATATTATTAATTAACATTGATACCTGAGAATTTTCAAAAATCAATATGATTCTTAGAAAACATTGTTCTTTTTACTTTAGCTTCAGACTTACTGTAAGTAATTTTATTCTATGAGAGATGCCAATTTTTAAATGAATTTCCTGGAAAAGAAAGAAGTATTTCCCTTATTACTCTGACTTTTGAAATAATAGCAAGAGTCGGTTAACTTCTCAAGTGTAAAACTCAACAGGGCCCATGCCTGCTGACCCATGAGAAATTTCAAAAGGCTGGCTAATGCATTATTGATTGTACTTTTTCTAATTAATTCTAGTAAGTGGGCAGTTCCTGGGGGTGGAGTGGCGGGGACAGGGCCTCGAGCAGATCATATTGTATGTCCCCTTCTCTGCTCCACCAGTCCTGTTAATCTAGTGCTATCAGGTCATGAGGAACACAGGCAGTTTTGGTGGTGAAAAGTTGCTAAAAGGGCTAGCTCGGGGATGGTGCAAGGCAGGGAGGGAGAGGTGGTTCCTCCAGCTGCGCTGCGTGGTTGAGAATAAGATGCTGTCACGCTGAGTGTTCATAGGTAAGACTCAGGTCCGACTAGCTAGCAGAACCACCTCCTGCCTCACGCTGTGGCTGCTTCTCTGCATTCCAATTCATCTTGCACCAAGAGATGATGAGAAGGGGAAACGTAGGTGGCCCAGGACTGTTTATCTGATCCACATATCTTGGATGAGTGTTCCTCAAACGGTTACTTTTGTACCTCTGGACACACTCCAGTTTATCTGTGTTTCTTTTAAAGACATTTCTGTAAGCTAAGCAGGGCCTCCCACATGCTGTTCCCAACCCTAGTCTGTGTCTTGTCATATCACCACCCTCTGGGCAGCCACAAGTTATGGTATTGAGAAGTAATGACCGGCTCTCCAAGACATGGCAGGACCTGCCCTTTCTGAATGGCAATTCCAAGTCTATTTACACACCCAGCGCCAAGAAGAAAGCAAGCCAAGAGAGAATCTGTATGCATCTTAAGCACTTTAAATGCACAGTGAATTCTCATACTTTTAAGTGTGGCCAAATGAATATTTTGAGCCTTATCAATCTGGTTAGCAATTCCTCTTTCCTCAGGGAGAAGAAAGGGTTTGGCATAAGGTGGGTAGAATGGCAGATGTATTTTCTCTTCTATATCTGGATTGAGTCTAAAAAGAGAGGTTTTCTAAGTAGAAGTGCTAGAACTCAGTTTAAGCCACAGAAGTCTGAAGATAGGGGCTATTTTGAACCCACCTTGGCCTGTGTTCCTCTTTATTTTGTCTTTCTGTACTTTTTATGTAATTTTGATTTTTTTAAAACAAAATCTTGGGAAGCCACATATAATCTAAGTAACATACCTGGTGATGTGATGTCAGGAGTATTCTTATCTATCTGGGGCCTTTTTCTTGTGCTAAGGGCTAAGACTCCATGAGATACTAGAACACCTCAGAAAGAAGATGAAGTCACTGACTGAGACCTCCCATTCCCCAACCAGATGGAAACCACTTTGTGAGATCCCCCTTTCTCCACCCCAGCTTCTTATATCCTAGTGCTTAGTATGGCAGGTGGTAATGGTAATTAGTATGGTAGTGAACTTTAAGAATGTAATGAAATGTGGACAGGTTCTTAACTCATATATGAACTTTGCAAGAATGTATACATTTGAGCTGGTTTTGAGCATCTTGTTACATATTCCCATCATGCTGATACATGATTCCCATTCAGTAGGCTGAATTGCATAATAGTTCCAAAGGCTCTCCCTGCCAGAGTCTTGTTCATGTTGTATTCCAGAAGACTCTGGAAGGATCTGATACTTAGGGAAAAAGGGCCGGTCGTGTTAGTATGACTGTAGGCATTTGTTCGTTTTCTATTTGGGAAAATTGCTGTTCTTTCACCAAGATAATTGTAATTTTTAAAAGATGACACTTATTAAGTGATAATGTAGTGATTTCCCTTCCAAATAGGAGGAATGAATCGAATTTTTTTTCTAAAGAAACTATTATTAACGTTAATGATTTGTAGGTCACTAATTACTTTGCTTGCTGCTCATGGGGCAGTGGTAGGATCTGACAGTCCAGGACCTTGCTCCCATAATTATAGATATATTCCTTCAAATGATAACTGAAAAATTGCGTGTAGATGTTATTTTGTAAGTAGTTGAATTATAATTAAAGCTCTGTAGTGCATTATTTTGTTTCATATAAGTCTCCATTTTATTTTATCAAGTTTTTTTTTTTTAAGCTAGGTACACTTGTACTTTCTTATTGAATAGATTCCACCTTGGATATAGATAGTCACGCCTGTTTTATGCTAGCAGGGAAGGAGTAAAGAGGTGAAGATTACAGGAAACAGGAGTAGATTGAGTTACATAGCCCTCTTTGTAAGTAACAAGGAGAGCTGAGAGAATATAGTCCAAGGATGGATCTACTCTTCCAAGTATAAATGTTTATTTCTTCAGTGCGGTTGTAGATAGCCCATCAGAGATAAAATAATAAGCAGAGATGAGCACAGTTCAAAATGAACAGATGTCTTCTCTATTGGAGTAAATTTTAACTTCAAAGACATATTTTTATATTTAATTTTTGGTTGCATGGTGTATTTCAAAGCTTCAAAATGATTCCAAAATTATTTTTCACTACAAGATTTCAATAACACATCATGTATCTCTGGAAGGTAAGAATCAAAGTGTATGACAGGCACTGGGAAATCACGGCAGACAGTGGCAAAGTGATCTCAGTTTGTGTCATAGAATTCTCATGCTTTGGCTGAAACTAGTTTAAGAGACGGTGGCATAATGGAAGGAGAGAGTAGGCAATGTAAAACTGTAAGGAGCCAACAATGATGGGAAAGAAGACAACTTTAAGAGTGGACATTTCATTCTCCCTTCCTGAAAATTCTGGAATGATGCTTTCTAGGGAATGTGCAAACAATGATTTGGAGGATGACAGCATTAAGACTTCAATGATGTCAAAGCTTAATACAATGCAGTGTGGCACAGATAATTGAGTATGCATGGAATATCCTTTAATACGTAGACCAATTTTTCCTGTGAGCCACCATTTCTAATTTCATGTTGCTATGAAAAGATGGCAATAAAAAAAACAAATAACAAGGAGATAAGCTGTTTGTTATTCCTTCTTAATTTTGTTGCCATGTCTTTCCTCATATCCCCTCAAAAAGGGAACGATACCAGAGCATGGTTTGAGATCTCTCAAGCTTTGTATTTCTTTCTCCCATTCCTCTTTTCCCCTTTTGCTTGGCCTTGGGACAACATTAGTTAACATTCTAGTTGTTTACCCCTTGAATTAATTATCATGAGTTGTAGAGACACAAGTTCTGCTATCTGTTGCACATCATTAAATGGCATCATTAAAACATTAAATTATATCAGGGTGAAAAGCAGTTGTGAGTTCTGCTCATTTATATACCATCCTTGCAAACTCTCCTTATGAACAACCATCTGTGCAAAGATCTCGATGAGGAAAAAGAAGAGAAGCCTATAGATTATAGACTCTGCACAAACACGGTTGAGGAACTCCACAATAATTGTTGGCTCACAATGAATCCCCACAGCACTCTAACATAGTTGGAGTGAGATTATGGCCAGAGCTCCACTGTCTCTCACCGTTAAGAAAACTATGTTTGCATTAGCTGTGGAGTGTATACTGTACCAGTTTCCTACTAAGAGATGTATGTTACAGTATCTCTGTTAGACGGTTACTGACTCAGTGGAAGTGTGGCTACAAAGAGCTCCAAATCTCTGCTCCAGGTGGTTGGAAGAAGGTGGGAGGTTAGCACATGGCCGTTCTCCATGAGCAGCAGAAAAGGGCGGAAGTGAGGTTTGTTGGGAGGGTCTTCTTTTGTTAATGGCTTTACTGTGGCTTGACAGAACCTTAGAATTAGGTCAAAGGTCTGTATCCGTCAATAGAGCTCCTTGTCTCAGGGCTCTGATGGAGGAGATCTTGGTGTAAATCCTGGATCTGCCACTTACTTTGTGTGAACTCCAAGTCTCATTTCTACATTTGTATTACTTCCTAAAGCTGTCATGATGATTAAATTAAATCCTGTCTGTAAAGACACTCAACTAAGGCTGCTCGCTCTTATTTTAATGATGTAGGTAGAAGTGCAAATGCAAATCACAATGCTTCCCTTCTCTTCTAAAGAACTGTAGATGAGGGATAGGGAGCGGACGATGAGTGTGTGACTGGAGATGGCGTGGGGGTAGGCCATATCTCCTAGGGTTCCCGTATCTCCTAGGGTTCATGTTGCTCACTGGCTTTTCAACTCTTCTTTGATTCTTTGTGTTCCAGAGCCTGAGCTGTAAGAATCAGCAATAATGGACTGGTGAGTAGGCAATCCTGAGGTGCTGCACATCTTTTAGCCTATAAGATACTTGCTTCTGGGTAGGTATAGAATTAATCGCAGTCAAAAGGAAGCCAGAGGCTATAAGTCAATCTTGATCATTACTGAATGCAGAGCAAAAATTCTGGAATATTAGACTAAAGCAAAAAGAAGATTTACTAAACATGGTGTTATAGGTTTAACTGTGTTTCCCACCTCCACCCCCAAATTCATATGCTGCAGTCCTAACCCTCAGTACCTCAGAAGGTAACTTATTTGGAAATTGGGTGATTGCAGATGGAATTAGTCAAGATGAGGTCATACTGAAGTAGGGTGGGCCTTTAATCCAAGATGATCAGTGTCTTTATAAAAAGGGGAAATTTGGACACACACACACACACACACACACACACACACACGGAGAACACCATGTAAACATGAAAGCAGAGATCAAGTTCATATATCTTCTAAGTAAGGATCACCAAAGATTTCCAGCAAGTCTCCAGAAGCTGGGAGACAGGCACGGAACACCTTCTGTAGCACAGTCCCCAGAAGGAACCAAGCTTGCTAACATCTTCATCTTGAACTTCTATTTTTTTCTTTTTCTTCAAAAAATTTTTAAAGATTTTATTTATCTGAGAGAGAGAGAGAGCATGAGCAGGGGGAAGGGGCAGAGGGAGAGGGAGAAGCAGACTCCCCGCTGAGTAGGGAGCCCAATGTGGGGCTCAGTCCCAGGACCCTGAGATCTTGACCTGAGCCGAAGGCAGATGCTTACCCTACTGAGCCACCCAGGTGCCCCATCTTGGGCTTCTAGATTCTGGATCTGTGATACAATAAATTTCTTTTAAGCCATCCAGTTGGTAGCGGTAGCCCTAGCAAACTAATACACATGGGTAAAATTAATCTCCATTTCTCTTAAACAAAGCTGGGAAAAGGGTGAAGCAAATGAAGCACTTGCCTCAGCGCGTTTAAAGGGCACCACACACACAAGAAGGCCCTTACTAATGAAGATAAATCATATCTGAATGCAGTATTTTTAAAAATTGAAACTAATGCAAAATATCAATGCCAAAAAATATCAAAAGTTTAAATAGCAACAGGATCAACAAGAGCTTCATGCTAAGCATATTGGAGCATGGGGCAAAAGAAATGAAAAAAAAATTAGTAATACTATGTTCATAGTGTTCTTAACACTAAACTTATATCTGCTATATGAAGCATCACAATCAAGACCTTTATACATGTACACTTGTCTAATGATTTCCTCAGGGTAAATGATTAGAAGTGGACCAAAAAATGCACAGATTTTATGATTGGATACTCATTGTTAAATTGACAAAATTTTGCTTTCCCCATTGGTTTATGGATACCTTTTTCTCCTGGATATAATTTGATGTCTTGAATATTTCACTTATTTTGTGAATTGCCAATTCACATCCTTTATGTATTCGCTTGGGTTGTTCATCTCTTTCAAAGTGTTTTATTTAAAGAGCTCTCATATTAAGGATATTATCTGGATATTAACTCCTAGTTAATGTTATATATATTGCTAAGTTTTCTCCAGTTTATCAGTCAGTCGTCCTTTTTTTTTTTTTTTTTAAGATTTTATATATTTATTTGAGAGAGAGCCGAACGCAGATGCTTAACTGACTGAGTCACCCAGATGCCCCAGTCCTCTTTTAATTTATGTTGTATTTTACACAACCAGAAACCTGAGCGTAGGTGGAAGACGAGGTGACTGGAGCAGAGAAGAAGGTAGAGCCTTTTTGTAAGGTCACAGCCAGACTAATAAGCACCAACGGCAGGCACCCGAGGTCCAGAACAGACCAGAACGATGAGGAAGCGTTTGTCACTGTATCTCTGCACTCATGAAGAACTCAATACAGGTGTACCTAGGACACACATACTGACTGATTGGCCTGAGCTAATGAACTCCACTTTTTTATTTTTTACCTAAGCCAATCTGAGTTTTTTGTACTTTGTAGCCAGAAAGAGTCCTGATTAGTCAGGCCACATAATTTGGGGAAAATCATTTTTTTTTCCCTGTTAAATACAAGGAGACATTTCCAGGGAACCTGAAGAACTGAAAAAGTAGTAGACTTCGTTTTCCTGATTTTGGAGAGCAAAGGCTCAGGTGGTGTTTAGACGGACTAATTATGAATGAGAAGATAAATTAGAAATTTGTCATCAGAGTCATGGAAGCTGGGAATATTTCCACATATCTAAAGCTCAAAGTGTAAAGGCTGAATTGGAACAGAGGGTCAAAACTCTTTGTTTAGCCCCATGGAAGTCTGCCTCCAGGGAGAAAATGTGCTGATCCCATTGACTTTTGGCATTCTGGTTTTGTGGCAATTATTTTTTATTGTATAATACTACGTTGGCATTTGGCTTTGAATACGTCGGTCTTCTGAGTGGGTTAATAGGAGTCCTCCCTTGGGACATGGCAGAGTACCAGTGACTGAGCTATTATTATTTCACTCTAAATTTAGCCTTCTCTGTGTGGCTCTGTGATGATGTAGCTGGGACTTTGCAAACTACATTGCCCAGAATTCTTTGCCTGTTAGCCTCCTCAAGTAGCAGGCCCTACCAAGGAATTGGGAGTCAGGAGGAGAAGAGAAGGGATTTTCATCCTGCTTGCTTGTTATTCCTATTAGTAAGGCTCCTACATCAGCATTTTGTTCTGGTCTCCAGCTTCTTGTAGTACTTTGCTTGTGTGTCTCCTCAGAGGTACTTGGAGCAACGAGGTCTCCCTCCTTTGAGGTTCTAGGCTCTGATAATCTAAACTCTTTGTATTACCCTGGCCTAAGGGCTGGTAGCTGCATTTAGCATCGCTGCATTACCTCAGTGTTTCTATTGTGCTCTTTCAGCCAGCAAACACCTGTGTAACCAATTCCTTATATTTAATTTCCTTCCTCCCTAGACCCTAATATGTAATAATAGGAATGGTCCCAGGAAACATCTCCTAAAAGATAGAATTCTGGAATTGGTTCAGTTATGTTCTTGGGCTTAAATACATACTGCTTAACTCCTTGGCAAAAAAAAAAAAAAGGAAAAGAAAAGAGTCACTAATAATCCATGACATGCATTGGTATCATGATTAAGTAAATGGTCTCTTGTAGTTGATTGTGATGAAGTGTTTGTTGAAGCAAATGCCTTGGAGACCAAGTAGCTGTCATACTTTTTTGTTTTGTTTTGTTTTGTTTTGGTAGGAATGAAAACTGCAAACACTAGAAGGTAGGGTAACTGCCTTTGATTGCACTGGTGAGTTGACTGAGAGAAAAATGACAAACTTCAGGCCTTTAAACTTTCAACTAAAGACACTGTTGGATAATCAGAATTTCTATAGCAGCCCCAAAAGAATCTCTTGTATTCTGTAGCCACTGAGCTGAATTTGCTGCAGATTAGTCCATAATTTAATTGGGTAGGTTGCAGAATTACAATACCAGTTGGATTTATAACCTGCCAACTTCTTACTGGAAAGATTGGGAAGGAGCGAGACCTGGAATGGGGTATCCGTATAAATTCAAAGCTGAGAGTCTTGAACCCTTGAGTGTTTCTGAGACTCCCTTGCCAGCAAAATCAGCTCCTCCTGCCTCACCTTGTCAACACCTACCAACACGACCTCTCAGGGCTTCTATAACTTGAGTCAGAACAAGTACAAGATATGAGTCAGGAGGGTATAGTTATGTTTAAAATAATTACGAAATTTTGTTGCTACATATTGGCAGAAACATGGTGAATTCATGTGGGAATGGGTTTTCTGGTTGTTAGATTAAGATGGATGGAATATCACATTGGGTTAGGCTAAGTTTATTGATAGGAGTTCACAGAGAGTCTGGATTCAGTGTATGAGCTCAAGCAGCTGAAAGTGGCTGTAACAGTTTGCTTGGCTGATTGATTGACACTTGGGCTCATTGGTTGTCTACATTCAATGAGGCTGAGATGTCAGAGCTTCTGGGAGTAATGTTGTGGAAGAAATCCAAAGGTTTAGAGAGTTGCAAACTTTGGAGCAGAGCAATCATAGACAGCCTCACACTGCTCCACTCCCTTTACTATAATACTAGCGAGGGCCCAGTGATGACTTCCTTTACTAAGGCGCTGAGAGATGCATTAGTGAGAGGAGCTCCAGCATCTGTTAACAAACTGCGTGACTGTGGCGGCGGTTCTCTGGAGGCTCGGGATAACGGCAGCAGAATGCTTTGACTCTCTTTACACAGAAAGACAGTGAGACCCCTCAAACTTGAGTTTGTTGGGAACAGAAGTAGAACCAGAACCCATATCTTGTGACTTCCAGTCTGAGACCCCTTCATTAAGCCTCATTAGGTCCAAATCCATCAATCCTGTATAGTTCAAGACTCAAGGTCACTTTGGTTTAACATGTATATATTCGTGCATACTTGTTCTCTTCTTCACATATGACTTACAGGGAGAAAATAATGAGACAATCTCATAACATGCAAAACCGAACATGGCAGCCCGTTACAGTAGCGGTTGCATGCACGTTTACACTGCTATCCAGCTGCAAAGGCAGCACTGAGCAGTTGTAGGAGATCTTATGACCTACAAAGCCTGAAAAGTTTACTATCTGGCCCTTGATGGAAACAGTTCGCTTACCCATGCTCTAAAAATAAAAGCACTGCAGATAGAGCTTAAGTTTCCTGTGATCACTCTTCCTCTTGTCAGCATAAATTTAATAATATTGTGTTTTCATGTTTATAGATTATTTGTCGATTTAAATAATCTATGATTTCTCTGGTCACTAGGAAAGATGGGGCAATTTTTCCAGAAGACTTAACAGAATGACTGTCTCCTAAAGAAGGTGGGCTACTTGGTCTCCCCCTTTTTTAATTTTTAAATTTTATTTGATAAATTTATTTAAGGATTTTATTTATTTATTTGGGAAAGAGAGAGAGAGAGCATTAGCCAGGGAGAGGGGCAGAGGGAGAGAAAGAATCTCAAGCAGACTCCATACTGAGCATGGAGCCCGACACAGGGCTCGATTCCTCAACTCTGAGCTGAAATCAAGTGTCAGAGGCTCAACTGACTGAACCACCCAGGGACTCCTCCCTACCTTTTAAAAGTAGGCTCCACACCCAGTGTGGAGCCCAACATGGGGCTTGAACTCACAACCCTGAGATCAAGACCTGAGCTGAGATCAAGAGTCAGATGCTTAACCAACTGAGCCACCCAGGTGCTCGGGTCTCCCTTTTCACAGGTGAATCTTAAAGAGCATAATTACCAGAGAGAAATTTATAGGTCACTGGTACAATGCAAAGTTGCCTTCTAATGATTAGGAGGTAACTTTACTTTTACAATTGCTAACATTCACTATATATATATTTTTTTTTTTTTTAAAGATTTATTTATTTATTTTAGAGAAAGAGAGAGCAGGGGAGGGGCAGAGGGAGAGGGAAAGTGAGAGAATCTCAAGCAGACTCCCCATGGAGCATGGATCCTGATGTGGGGCTAGATTTCATGACCCTGAGATCATGACCTGAGCCAACACCAAGAGCCAGATGCCCAATCGACTGAGCCACCCATGCACCCCAACGTTCACTATATTAAAAAAAAAAACCTCTCTTTCAATATAACTCTGTAGACCAACCACTTAAAGGCAACCATTGTTAATTGTTAATTTACATTCCTTATGAGCATTAATATTCATTGAAAAATGCTAAAAAAATACAAAAAATAAATGGATGCATTCATTATTTTCTGATTGTTCTAGCTTAGCCTCAGATGTAATATTTATAGAATATTTAGTCAATAAATAATTAGTTGTCACCTGCCTCTTTTTTTCTTGAGGGATATAAGATTGCATGTATTTTCCACAAGTCAAGAAACACGCTCACATCCAGGACAGGCCATTATTTTCTAAATTACTGAAGTCATCCTGGAGATGAAGTTGTTTTGAGATGATTGATTGTTTTCATTATTCCACCAGCCTGAATATTTACTGCTGTGTTCCTTTTCACCATTCATATTTAAAAGAATCTCTCAGGGAAATAGAAACATAAAAAGCCCCTAGGATCCTTCTCCATTTTATTGCTGCTATGACACACGCCCTTGTCTAGCTTCTGTCTTCCCTGTAGAACTCCATCATGGCTTCTTGGTCAGATTTGTCTTCCAGAGATGCTCCATGTGAGAATGCTTCCTGATGGAGGAACAATGGCTACTGTGTCAGTCTGAAGACCTACTCCAATGCCTTTTCTCAAGTGATTAAACAAATATGCTGGTTGAATAGTGATTTGATTCTTCCTTCAGCTTTGCTTCCCTCTGCTTCAATGAACACTGTATTAGTGTCCCATCGCTGCTGAAATAAATCACCTCAAGTTTAGTGGCTTAAAGCAATACACATCTATTGGCTAGTAATTTTTGGAGGTCAGAAGTCCAAAATGGTTCTCACTAGGCAGAAATCAGGCTGACTACAGGGCTGTGTTCTTTTCTGGAGGCCCTAGGGGAGCATCTGTTTTCTTTCTTTTTTCAGTTTCCACTTCATTCCAATTCCATCTTCAAAAGCAGCAATGGCCTGTCCCATCTTTCTCACATCACATTACTCTGACACTGACACTCTGGGCTCCCCCCCACATTTAAGGTCCCTCATGATTACATTGGGCCCACTATGGATAATCCATGGTGGAGTCTCCCAAGTCAAGATCCTTAATTTAATCACAGCTTAACTACAGCTCAAAGTCCCATGGGGTATGTGAGGTAGCGTGTTCACAGATTCTGGGGACTAGAACGTGGACATCTTTCTGGTGGCTGCATTATTCTGCCTACCACAAACACGTTCACTCAAAAGAGTAGATAATGTCTGGGGGTGTCTGGGTGGCACAGCGGTTAAGCGTCTGCCTTCGGCTCAGGGCGTGATCCTGGTGTTATGGGATCGAGCCCCACATCAGGCTCTTCCGCTATGAGCCTGCTTCTTCCTCTCCCACTCCCCCTGCTTGTGTTCCCTCTCTCGCTGGCTGTCTCTATCTCTGTCGAATAAATAAATAAAATATTAAAAAAAAAAGAGTAGATAATGTTTGAAATGGAACAGAATTGTTGGGGAAATTTTGTTTTCCTGTCGCTATTTCTCAATCATACTAGTTTACTACATCAGCTGTCTCAGTATAAAATATGTTTTGGGGATAAAATTACTATTCTTGCATGCCCCTTTTCCGGGCTGGCCTGAGACAAATTATGAACCCACAAGTGAATTTGTCTGTCTATCCCCCCACTACCCTCCCTGAGTCCTGTTTCTTCCCTCCCAGAACTCTGCTCTCTTTTCTTACTCCTTGTCTTAAGCTAATCCTGATAAGGTATTTTGTAATAGGAGCTAAAAAAACGATGCTCCTACAGATATTTTTACATTATCAAAAGGTTTTGAAAATCAAAAGACTTCTAAGTCTTTAAGACACAGAATGGAGTTTTAAGATCCAAAATCCCAAACCCAAAAGCTGATAGTAAATTATATTCAAATATTTGTTCATCATATGCTATGCTAGTCGCTGGGAGGATTCAAAGATAAGGAAAGCTCAATTCTCAGTAAGTTGTTGATCTGGGCAACTGAAAATTCATATTATTGGATCAGAGGACTTTCAAATCACCCATGTAAGTTCTAGTTCTTTGTAACTATACTATCATTGACAGCATTAGAGTTTAAAAACTAGAATTTTTCTTTATGGAATTGCTATGGACCTGTATTTACCAATGGCTTCAAATTTACTAACAGAAATGTGCCAGGGGAATGTAGCCTTCAAGTTTCTTATACCTTCTGATGGCAGAAGGTGGGGAGGAAGGGGTGAGACATAAACTTCAAATTTGCCATTATATAATTTCTTCTGGTTTGAATATTCTTTTCTAAATGATTCAGATTCTTAGATGTAAAATTGATTTTCCTTCCTTCTCTATCTTTCTAAAATGGTATCTGGTTGTATTTCACGATGAGGTTTATATGACCACATGATCGTGGGAGACTACAAGGGCCTGTGGATTTTAGCTAGTCTCTGCTGTGGAGTGGTCATTCTGGTTTTCTTCTTAGACCAGTATCTACTGAAATGCCTGTGTGGTCATTTGAACACATGCTGACCTATATCCTGCAACCAGACATATATTTCTAGAGGTGAAATCTCCACATATTGTGGCTTTGCTATCCCAAGATTTTGCTGGTCCTCCAGCTCTCAGAATTTGTGTCGCTTTATCAGAGCATGCAGAAACCACTAGGGCCCTGCATCACCTGTGTCGAGGGGCTGTAGGAGACGTTAGTGCTGCTTCAGGCTCACTTGGCATCCTTCACCAATGCAGCATTATTGCTTCTGCATCATGCTGGATGAGGGTGTATGTGACACTCCAGCTAGGGGCATAAAGTCTTTGAAGTGTTGCAGGTAAGATTTCCAGGAGACACACTCTGAGATGGAGATTTGCATGAGAAGTTTGTCGAGGAGGGCTCCCAGAATCTACAGCTGGGTGAAGTGGTGGAAGAATGATGAAAGCAGATGGAAGTGTGAGGGAATGCCACAAAGTCTCAGCCAATCCTGTAGGGAAGCTTTGAAGCTGAAATAGACCATCAAGGTGTCCTGAATTAAGGTAAGGGGGCTAGGCACCCTCTGTTGACCAGTAGTGGATCGGTATTAGACCTGTATTGACCAGTCACTGGATGAGAATTGCTCCGTGCCCACCTGACCCCCGGGGGCATTCCCTTGGACAGTGGGGCTCTCTTCAGCTGAAAGCAGTTTTCTGAGAAATATTTAGCTGTGAACTCTCAGACATCAATATTGTCACCGTCTAGGGAAATGAGTGCATTAGTCTTGGAGGAGGGAGGAACTGGGGGCCAAACCACAGCATCCACTATCCTGTGGAAACATGCCGTTTGCCACTCCTGACTCCCAATTGACATTCTTGGGATCCCCCCTCATCCATCTGGATATTTCTACTCTGTCTCCATTCCCCCACTCTGTCTAGGCATTCTACCCTGAGAGGGAAAGGAAGACGCATAGTCATTTCGTGTTTTTTCTTTATTTCCTTGTCATTTCATTTTCTGTACTCTCCCTGGACAGTAAGTGTGGGCTTTCTTTTGTCCTCCTCTTTTCTGTAGGGGACTTCTCCTATATCATGTTGTCAAGAACAGAGAGGAGTCTGAGATTCTACTCCGCTCTCCAGCTAGCCAGTTAGCTTGCCATAGTTTCATGGCGTCTGGCAGAAGACATAAGTCTCCTGAGTTGGAGACTGGGGGCTTTATTACTCAAGGCACATGAGGTAGTAAGCACTTTATATTAGTGCCTACTCTCCACTTTCTCCAAGTCCCATGGGAGCAATGTTGATGGCTCTAGATGAGTGCTATGTACACAGTGGATTTATGTCACAGCTGAGGAACTCTAAGCATTGGAAACCCCAAATCTGCCCAAAATTTGAACCAGAGGGAGACATTATTTTCATTTTACTAGACAGCAAACAAACCTATCCTGTGCTGCAGAGGAACATACTATTTCTGTCTTTCAAGGCTGTTCTTTGTAAAGTATCCTAGAAAAGATAGTCCTGGATAGAAGACTGTCAGTGCCTCTACTTACAAGATGTGAAGAAATGTGAAGATTCGTGGAGAATTGTCTCCTAACACACACATCCCTAACCCATAAGCATCTTTTACAGCTCAGCCTTAAAGGTAGAGGATGTATTATTTCTACATTGTGGAAGAAATTATAATCAGAGTCTTCTAGGCTTGACTATTGTTATAAGAGCTTCAGAATGCTAGAAACTAGGGATTAATAAGGATAAAATATATTGGCTTGATATCACCCAAATAGTGCTCAAATTATCTATTACTTTTGTATTCTTATGCCTTTTCTATTTAAAACTTAGGAAGATCACAACTGTATGATGTTTGTAACACACAGATATTGTCTTGTCTAGGACCATAATAATCTAAAGACTGCTTTTACCTGAATTGGCAAATTACTTTTAGGAGTATTCACAGCATTCAACTATGTTTTGTGTTTTATTTTGACATGTAAACTGTCAGGTAGTAAGGTAATTTGTGCTATTAGCCAAGGGTAATTAACGTTAGCTGCTGTAACAAACAATTTCCAAGTTTCAGTGGCTTAATACAAAAAAGTTTCATTTCTTACGTCACAGAACAAAGTAGGTCAGATGGCTCTCCTGGGGATTCTCCACCCCCACCCCATGTTGAGTCAGGGACCTAGGGTCCTTCCATCTGGTGATTCTACTTTTCAGTAAGACCCCCAGACTCCTTCAGTGGGTACCCTCCATTTGGGCAGCTGACTAGCAGAGTGTTGAGGACCTCAGGGGATGTTTTAAGAGTCAGGCCAGAAAGTGAGGTATATCACCACCTATATTTCTTTGGCTAAAACTAGTTACATGGTCTGACCTACATGCAAAGGATGGGAAATATCATCTTCCTATTGTCTCTGTCATATTCCTTAATAAGAATCTGTCAGTCAACAGTATTTATTGATGATCAGCTTGGTGCTTATCATTGTGTTATACACCGTGAAAATAGGAAGAGAGTCAAAAGTTTTCATCCATGGATATAGAGAATGGGTTCAGGCAAGAAGTCATTTTTGACTCATTCTCTTTAAGTTAATCATTTATTTTTTTTAAAGATTTTACTTATTTGAGAGAGAGAGAGCACAAGCAGTGGGGAGAGGTAGAGGGGGAACAGACTCCCCACCGAGCTGGAGCCCGATGCAGGACTTGATCCCAGGACCCTGGGATTATGACCTGAGCCGAAGGCAGACACTTAACTGACTGAGCCACCCAGGTGCCCTTATGTAAATCATTTAGTAATAGGTTGAATCAAATGCTCCATTGCAGGTTAGTTTTTTTTTTTAAATTAGGGGCATATTTAACCCCTGGAAGTATAAATTATAGTGTGTGTATCAAATAGCATGTTTTCTGGATTCAAATATTAGGTGCCTAGATCCCTGGTAGTGATTGAAGACAGTCCTCCGTGTACAACAGCTGCAGCAACAGAAGGGGGTGGGCAGAAGCAGTGTAGGGAATTGGGTATGCCAGTAACAGGCTAATTCTTTGCCTAAGCATAAATAAAGAAAGATATTATGTGTTAGGCAGTCAGTGGCAACCTAAAGGAGGATGGGATCAGAACTAGGGATCTGGGTCATGAGAAAACTGTATAAATGAACAGGAAACAAATGACAGGACACGATAATTGTCATCAGATTGGCAAGGACTGTGATATAAAATAAGGGGGGCAGTAAACTAGTGATTGTGGAATATGTGATGATCTTAATGGCTAAAGAAAAGAAAACATAAGTCAGAAATTACTATGACCTCCTTTTTTGCTGCAACAGACACAAGTATATTTTCAACAGTCTTGGTGACCTTGTAATTATAAGATGAACGCAAATTAAGTAGCTGCTTGCCTTCTGAGGTCAAATTTTGTCCCCCCATCCCCATTCTTATTTTTAAATGATTCAAATAATCAAGTAGCCCAAAGATGGTAGTAGGGAATTACTATTTGTTGAATGCCTGTTATATGTTGGGAACCACATTAGCACTTAAAAAAAATGTTTACTATTTAATTCTTGTGAGGATGCTGTGAGGCAGGCATGATTATCCCTGTTTTAACAGAAAAGAAAACTGAAGCCCAGTGAAGGGGCATGACTTAATGAAGGACACATGACTAATTGTAGAATTGGAACTAGAAACCAAGTCTTTGGACATGGTTCGTTGCTGTACATTATAATGGTGACATAAATTTATCTGTTTATTGTCAACCAGAGATGGTTGGTATTTTGAACAATTTATAAAGCAATATAAGGTAAAATAAAAGACTGCTTACTTGAACTCGGAAAAAAAAAGATGAAAGAGAGGTAAAATATTGAAATGTATTAATTTGGCATCACAGAAAAATATGTGTACCTCTCACTCTACCGTTCATGCTCTCACTCTCTTTCCCTTCCTTTCTAATTTGTATCTCATCAATTTCTGGAAAAGGATTGATGGAAGTTCTTTTGCTGACTCCCAAGAAAGTAATAATGTAGTAAAATTCTTTTCAAATTTCTAGCTAAATAGATTGCTCACCTTCAGACTGTGAAGAACTGACAACATTGGTAATAGAAAAATATCCATGTAGGTAGGACATACTTTTGTGTCTTACATAAACGAAATCATATTATTTACATTTTTCTATAGCCCGCTTTTGTGTTGGATATTATGTTCTTGGGATTCATCCATGTTGTTCTGTGTAATCTGTAGTTCTTTAATTTTTACCACTGTATGTGAAATTCTATTGTATGTATATACCACAATTTGTTTATCCTTTGTATTGTTGACAGACATTTGGGCTGTTTCCAGGTTTTTACTGTAAATTCTGGTGTGAACGTTCTTTTACAAGTGTCCTGGTGCACATATGCGAATATTTCTGTAGGAGATATATATTCTTAGGAGGAGTATAATTGCTGGGTCATAGAGTAAGGGCATCAACTTTATTGGATGACGTCATAGGGTTTTTCCAGAGTGAGTGTTGTGCCAGTTTACGCTTCCATGTAACAGTTGTGATTGATTGATTGAGGTAGAGTTAATACACAGTGTTACATTAGTTTCAGGTATACAGCGTCGTAATTGGACAAGTTTAAAGTGATGCTATAGCCATGGAACAGTTTTATTTGCGCCAGGAACCACATCTTAGACTTGTTATTGTCAGTTGACTCATGCCAGTCTGGTTGCTCAGTATAGTTTAAACTTGTATATCCTTGAGTAATAATGAGATTAAACATGGTTTCTTATGCTTTTTGGTCCTTCATGTTTCCAAGTCTATTGCTTTCCAGGACCCTTGCCCATTTTCCATTGGGTTATTTGTCTTTTTATCATTGATTTAGACAAATGTTTTTTAAACATATTTTTGGGACATAAATCATTTGACAGTAATTTGTGATGCAAATTTTTTCTTTCAGGGTGTGATTTATCTTTTGATTTTTTAAATGGATTTTTTAAGTAAACACAAGTATTAAATGTTAATGTAGTCAAATTTATCATCTTTTCTTGTGTGGTTTGTTCTTACTGAGTCTTAGTTAAGAAAACTTTTTCTACTCTAAGGTTGTAAAGCTAGTCTCTTACATCTTCAAAACTGTTTCATTTTTTCATACATGATTTTCTTAATATATATGGTGTACTTTAGAAATATAATTTATTTTTTTTCCATATGGTTCACAAATTAGTATCCATCCAATTGGGGTGTTCTTTCATGTATCAAATTTTATGACTTGTATAATGGAAAAGCCACTCCCCATTTTTAGAATATTTTCAGCATGTTACTATGTGGTTGTGATTAAATGTGTTTTCATTGAAAACTAAAGTGTGGTTAAGGTGGATTAATCTAGATTTGGTGAGCAGGAAACAGGAAGGGTGTAAAAGATAACTTTGAGGAAGGGAGACCAGTTAGAAGCTTATCACAAATTTAAGTAAATGAAGTTGTGAAGCATGAAGTGACATGGTAATGGAAAGGACAAAAATGTGAGAAAACTTGCAGAGAAAGAAGTGAATGTATTTGGTAAACAAATGAATATGGAAAGCAAAGTAAGGTAAGTGGTAAGTATGACTACAGGTTTTGATCTTGGATAACTCTGGTTTTAGGAAAAATGATTATTTCAATGTTAAATTTATTAAAATTGATGTGGCAACAGGTATTGATTTACAAAGTATTTATATGTAATTAAGTCTGTTGGAGGGATGTTTTTAATAAATGTTGCTGGTTTCTGCATTTTTATTGTTTCATAGGAATTCTTTATATATTCTGCATATGAATCCTTCTCCCAGGAAGATCTTCTAGTCTGTGAGGTTTTTTTTGTTGTTGTTGTTATCGTTTTTAATCTTTTTATGGTGTCTTTTGAGGAACAGATGTTCTTGATTTTTATAAAGTCAATTCTATCAATTATATTATTTATGTTTGCACATTTTAAGAAATTTTTCTGGACAGTGAGGTCATGAAAATATTTTACTATTATGTATTCTAATTATAGTTTTTACAGTCACATATAGATATTTAATCCAGCTGAGATTGAATGTTGTTTAACTGTATCAGGTAAGGATACACAATCATTTTTACCCCTTGTGAATACTCAATTGTTCCAGTACCACCTTGAAAAGTCCATCTGTCTGTCACCAATTTTTAATACCACCTTGACCATATATCATTTGATAAATGTAGGAGTTTATTTCTGAGCCTTTTATTAGATTTCATTTCTTTAATTGTCAGTCTGTGTCAACATCACCTAATTTTAATTTCTGTAAGTTCATAAAAAGTTTTGATATCTAATAGGTCAGGTTTTCCAAACTTTTTTTCTACTCCTTCAGTAGAATAACATCTTGACAATTTTTTGACCCTTGAACATCAATATAAATTTTAGACTAAATATGTTAATGCATACACACACAGCTGATAGGATTGTTATTTTTACTATATCGAATTTACATAACAATTACAAAGCTACGATCTTTATATTAGTCTTTTAGTTCATGAACATGGTATACTTGTTGATTTATTTAAGTCTTTAGTATACTTAAGTAAAATTTATATTTTTGTCTATAACAGTTTTACATATTTTTATTAAATTTCCTCCTATTTCATGCATTTTTACCTTAGTTTTTAAGAGTCTGTTTTTCAACTCTGTATTATTGGCATATAAAATGCAATCGATTTTTTAAAAAGATTTATTTATTTATGAGATGGAAAGAGAGAGTGCGAGCACACAGCAGGGAGGAGCAGAGAGAGTGTGAAGCAGACTTTGCACTAATTGCAGAGCCTGATGTGGTGCTTGATCTCAAAGCCCTGAAATCATGACCTGAGCTGAAACCAAGAGTTAGGAGTTTAACTGACTGCACCACCCATGTACCCTGTAAGATGCAATAGGTTTTTACTCTGCAAATTTACTGAACTCTTTTCTTATTCTAGAAATTATTTATAGATTCTGTTGGATTTTCATAATAGTCATACTACATGAAAATAATAATATTTTAATTTCTTCCCTTCTTTCTAGTGTTTATTTCCTTTATTTCCTTTTGGTACTGGCTAGAGACTCCAATACAACCTTGAAAAAAGTGGGCATTCTAGTCATTGTCTTGATCTCAAATGGGATGTTTTTATCATTAAGTGTGATGTTTAGTGGTAATTGTTTTGGTAGATAAGGTGAAGGAATTTTGCTAATTAAAACAAAAACAAAGACAAAAAACCAAGGCTGAATCGTTGGGCTGGAACAAAAGAAAGGAAAAGTGGAAAGAAAACTTCATTGAGTTTTTAATTCCAACTTTTTAATTTTTAATTTCTAAGTGTCCTATTTAGTTCCTTCCTCCCTCCTTCCTTTCTCTCTCTCTGTCTCTTTTAAAACCAGTTTAATCTTTTTAAAAAGGTTTATTTATTTATTTATTTGAGAGAGAAAGAGAGAACATGAGTGGGGGGAAGAGTGGAGGGAGAGGAAGAAGCACACTCCCCACTGAGAAGAGAGCCTAATGCAGGGCTGGACTCCAGAACCCTGGGATCATGACCTGAGCCAAAGGCATATGCTTAACTGATTGAGCCACCCAGGCACCCCAAAACCAGTTTAATCTTTAAAATATATTCTCTTATTTTCCCCTTATATGTTTAGGGACATTTAATTTTTAAAATATATTAAGTATATTTAATATTTATTCTTTGTCTTCTAATTCCAATATCTGAAGTTTTTGCACATCTAACTTTGCTGTCTTTGTTTCTACCATCTCCCACTCCAGGTGGCATGTTTCCTTATGCATCTTACAAGTTTTAACTATAAGTTCTTAATTTTTGGAATTTTATCTGTTCAAATTTTTCAAGTCCTGTATTGGCAGTTTATACCTCCAGTGACTATTTGCATTCACTTTTGCCAAACATTGGGGAACTCTACCAATATAGAAACACTTTAGGTTTTCTTTCTTGAGGATTTTTTTTTTTTTTTAAATATTCCTAGGTAGTATGAGCTCTGGTGAAGCCCAGCTTGTGGATATGAATTCCAAGGGAGGATTTAATGTTTCCTTCTACCCAATGCCACATTTTATAATAGGCAATTTTCCTGATTGTCTCCTGGATTTATTTTTAGTTCACATATACTTTGAGGGTTTAGGCCTCTGGGGTACCTGATTTATTAAGGAATCTCCAATTAGATTTCTCATCTTGGTCAGGTGCCTCTTAAGATTTATCTCCTGTTACCTATAAATACAGAAGCTCAAGTTCACCTTCATAGGCAGATGTACTCAAAGTCAAAACCAGATTCAAAGTTCAGGTTACCTCTCTGGATTCCTTAGTTTTTGGTTTCTGAGGGTCCTTATTTTCTTGCTAACATAAGGATGTATTTAAATTTTTAAAAATTATTTTAATTATTTTCAGTGGGAGGGTTGGTAAAGTGTCAGGTATGTCATATTACTGGAAAACGGATTTCTTAGGGTCTTTGAAAATAATTTATCCCTATAATAAAGTTGCATTGGTATGAAAAGAATGGGGGTATCTTTATGAATAATACATAGTATAAATACAAGATCATAGACTAAATGCTTATTCAATTATTCACTCTTTTATATATATTCACTGGGCATTCTGTGAGATGCTGTGTTACATTGCAGAAGATACCAGTAAATATACTGAAAGGTCCCTGGGCTTCAAAGATCATTTATATCATTTATAGATATAATGATAAATTCCATAAAGATGGTTTAAACTAAATACTCATACCTAGCTGGGGAACTGAAGCAAATCACTGCAGAAGGTGATATTTTATCTTAATCTATAGGATAGATGGAGGGAGATGAATGGCAGTTCACTCCAGGTAGAGGGACCAAAGAACATGAACAAAGGTGTAGAGAGATAAAAAAGCATGGAATGATTTTAGATAACTATATGCCTGACTGGATCATAGTGATTTTAAGGAAATTGTTAATGATAAGAAGGGAAAGTCAGGCTGAGGCCAGAGTGTGAAGGGCCATGAATTCTAGGTCAAGTAATTTGAACTTAAATTAGTAGGGGGACTAATGGATGCATACACCTCTCAGTTTTATATAGTTTAAAATCTGTCATTTATGGGAGGCTGATAGTGGAATCAAGACTTACTCAGTTAATCTCTAGCAATTATGAATGGGTAAACTAATGATGTACTATATACTGGCTAATTGAACATAATAATACAAAAAATAAATAAAGCAAATATAAAAAAATTAAATAAACGGAGGTAAATGAGGATGGGCTGAAGTCTGGGATTGTGAGACAGCAAAATATGGATATTTTATTCAGGGTTTCTGATGACGGTGGGATGTTGTTTACATAATTACTTCCATTGCTTAGAAAAAAATTATTTATTTCTGAACAGGTTTGAACCAAGTTCTTGGCATTTCCTTCCATGAGTTAAGATTCAAGCCGGAGTCATAACTCTAAGGACACAATATTTAGGAACTAATATTCCCCTCATTTTAAAGCGAGAACTGGGCTTGTTCTTGCTCAGTTTTGATCATTTTATCTTATTTTTTAGGTTATGATACTAGTTTAACAGAGCATCTCTATAAATTTCTTAGGTCAACTCATTTTGTTAATAAGAAAAGAATCATTAAATGCCAATTAGGATTTGTGGTATCAAAATTCAAGGTCTACTTAAAAATGCTAAGGATCTTAAAATTATCAAAGGAATACTAATAGGCATACTACAAATGGCTAATGTAATTTTTATTTCTGAACCGAGATGAGAAATGAGAATGTGTGTCTTTCTCCACTCCAGTACCAAAACCTCATTAGGCTCTGGCCAGCCTGTGGGGAAGTGACACAGCTGAGGCTTTCCAGGCAAAATGCATTAACATTACAAATGAAAGTTGGTCCAAATCTATCTCAAGCAGCATTTTCTCTCAGAGGCATAGTAAGAATTACATTAGCAGTGCAGTTATTAAGCTCTGTTGAATAATTCTGTATTTTAGAAAGGGAAAGTGACCTTTTGTATCTCTCAGAGGGGTAATAGCCATACAGATATATTTAAGATGAAGCTAATTGGGACAGGATACCAGATTGACAAAAATATGGGGGGAAATTTGGTGTTCAGTTAAGCAAATATAGAGTATGTAATACAAAGCATTTCATAATATTAGACAGATGTGTGACCTTTAGCACTTCCAATCAAACAACTTTATCTTCTCTTACAGGTTGTATATATAGGGAATGAAAGACAGAAAAACGCTTGAAAATTCTCTGTTTTATACTGCTTTGAAATATGGGCACAATTTATCACCTAAACGCCTCAATAATTAGCATAACTATTGCTTCTCTTCAGAAGTAGCTATTTTTCACATTTTGACATACTTCAAATCTGGGTGTTCCCTAAAAAGCAATGTCAAAAAAGAATATGTCCCATTTCCTACCCTTCTTACTGCTCATTATCTTTGTGAGTGATAATACAGTCATATGTGGTAGGATTCAATGTGTGAATTAAGTTTGAATCTGTAATGTTGCTTTAAAAGTTTCAAAAACACAACACTAATACAGAACTGAAACAAAACATTATTTTATACGAAGGACTATTAACCAGCAAACAATGAAATCAGGGGTAGTAGAAAACTGCCAAATCTATTGGCCTTTCAAAGCCAGGAAAGACTGAATGACAGATTCGTGGTCCTAAAGGAGTATAATTCAGGTGCCAAACATGTATGTATCAAAAGCTTCTGGATGACTCTCAAGAGAAGGTAATTCACTTACAGTGATGGCTAATTCAATTAAGGAAAAAGTGAAACTATCAGCTTAACCAAATAAGAAATGAAAACAAAACCCTAAAATAATACTCTCAATCTTAAAGACGCCCAAGAGCTGAGATCACAAGCATGGATTTATAAAAAGCAACATATTGTCACACTGCCTGACCAAAATCAACTCAGAAGACTCCAAATCAACCCAGAAGACTGAGTGGGAAGACACTGGAACTCAAATTGCATTTTGATGATGCAGAAAGGGCTGTCTCCAATTAGATGAATAAAAATATAGTACCATGAGTATGAAAGCAATGTAACATATATTTAGTGTTTTGTCTCTGAAAACATAATAAATACTTAGAAGCAGAAATGGTAATCACTAAGATCCAAGGTGGATTTACTGTCTCTAAATTACTTCACACTAATATGATATTCTTCCTTGATAGGGTTGAAAAGTTTGAGATGAGTAACAAATCTATATTTCAGTAGAACACTTAATAAACTCATTGTATTCCTGTGGACAAAATGAAGAAATATGGCCTAGATTAAATAGTGTATCAGAGGTTGAATGACTGGGTGGATATGGTCTGATGAGTGGATTAATGGCATCTGGAGAGAGGTTTCGGGTGGTTTGTGGATAACCCTTTCCTAGGCCTTATTCTATGCAGCACAATTTGTTGGTAACTAGAACACATGGAAACCTTTCTCACAAAACTTGCAGTTGTAAAAAAATAGGAAGTATAAAAATACTTTAGATCAAATCAGTATCTTTAAAAAATTTTGACAGAGTAGAGGGATGGACGGAATCCAGTAAGATATGTTCTATAAGAGATAAATATAAAATCCTGACTCTGGAATCCTGTTTGGGTAAGCTAGTTCTTAATTTCTAGCCACTTTGTTAAACTCTCTCAGCCTCAGTTTCCCTATGTGTAAAATGGGAATAATAATACTAGGTACTTAACAGTTTGAGGTAAGGGCTTAGCACAGTGCTGGCACATAGTAAGTGCTTAATAGGTGTTAGCTGCTACTTTTCAGGAAATCCTGGTATAGAATCCAAATTCTGCCACCTGGGTGGCTCAGTGGGTTGGGTGTCTGACTCTTGATTTTGGCTCCGGTCATGATCTCAGAGTCGTGGGACCAAGCCCTGAGTCGGGCTCCCTGCTCAACAGGGAGTCTGCTTGAGATTCTCTCTCCCTCTACCCCTCCCCCCACTTACATGAATGCTCTCTCTCTCTCTCTCCTTAAATAAATAAGTCTTCTTAAAAAACCAACAAACTCAGCCACTTATAGGGTATGTAAACTTGGGTAAGATACTTATTCTTTCTAAAGCTCGTTTGCTTCATTTGAAAATGGGGATGGAAATAGTACCTACCTCCCAGGGGGTTGTCATGAGAAGTAAATGAGGTGACGTATGCGAGGCCTTCTTTGAGGTGGTTGGCACATCGCGAGCTCCTAATGAGGGGTAGCAGTTACAGGGAACATTAGTATGACTTGCAGAAAGTCTACCTTGAATGAGATAGAACTATAGCCTGTTTAGAATAAGGGAAATTATTCTTCTACTCTATTATGGATGGAATCTATGCTATTACTTCATTTTAAATGTATACTTTTAAGAGGAATATTGAAAATTGAGGTGACCATAAAATCAAATACTGTGCAAAATGATAGCAGCGACTGGGATGTTTATTCTGAAGAAGAGAAGATTGTGAAAGGAGGAAGCTCTTTGAAGTGTCCTCATGGGAAGAGGAATTAAGGCCAGTGCTCTTGGCTCTGTGTGGGCCTCGGAGTTAGGATTATGACAATGAGAGGTTTTTTTGCTCCCCTGAAGACTTTCTTCCTGGGAGAGCTCTGCAAAGGTAGGACAGCTGCCTGGGAAAGGAGTGATTGCTCATGACGGAAGTTTTTTTTAGGTCTGAAAAGTCATTTGATGGAGAGTTGCAGGGATTCAGGGATTCAGGGATTTGAGACGGGATTTGGCTCCATGATCTTTAAAGGCCAATCCTCTCTTAAGGTTCTGTGGTTCTGCAGCTGTTGACTTCTTTACAGTGCTTAACATTTAAGATCTTTAAAAAAATCTGTGTCCAGTCACCCAGTCTTCTCTTTCAAAAAACTATTTGACTGAAGCATCTCACCCGGAGTAAGAATTGCATATCCTTGACCTTTCAGGACTAAAATTTATTTCCTTCACTGCTTTTATCTGCAGTATCTGGGCAAATGGATTTGCAGAATCTGCACGTGCCAATCATACTTGCATTTCTTTTTAAAATAGGGAAGTTGATAAAATGGTCAAAGAATTGTCAGGTCACAGGATTTCTGATGGCTCAGCTTTAAGAGCCAGCAATGATTTGTCCCAAGTAATGTCAATATTAGTTAATAGACATGCAAATATTGGGGATGTGATTCACAAGCAAGCTTGTTATTGCACAGAATTCTTTGAACAATAAGTCTTATAGGAAAAAGTTGTATTGACTTTACTATCTCATTTGGCATAATAGTCTGCTTCCAAGTGGTTTAATTTTTCTTTGATTTTTAGTTTATGCTTCTTGGTCTTAGAATTATGTATGGAAAAACTCAGACTCTCTCCCTACTTTTATATTGATTTACAAATAAATCATGTGTGGTTTAAGGACAATGGAAAAGGGAATTTTTCCAACAGATTCAACCCCATGGTAGGCATTGCCTGGAAGAAGGTGACACGATGTCTAATCTACACCTGTTCACGGGTAATACAGTGAAGGAATGGGAAGGAACAAGACTGGAGGTTTGCTGTTAAAGAGGACTGAGAATCATGTAAATGAATTTCTTGAAAAGAGCCTAGTGTGTAGGAATATTAATGTCCCTTGTGAATTTTCACCAAATGTTCAATAACCAGGTGAACTAGATGACTCACTCTGTTGATGTCAGTCAACTCCTTTCTCTGGTTACTGTGTCAATGAGCTCATAAACAATGGTCCGTCACAGCAGTGATGAAGATTGTTCATGTCTTAATAAAAAATCGATTGTCTGTCTCCAAGGTTGATCTGGGTCTCCTACCATGGCTGAATGCTCAGTCTGCCAGCAGTAGAGACCAATAGTGAGCTCTTGAAATTGTATGATATAACGAGGGGACCAGCCTAACTGCTGGTTGATTATATTGGGTCCCCTACATTATAAAATGAACAGTGTTTTATCCTTACTGGAATAAACACTTAATCTGGATGGTTTATTTTCTTGGTCCAGTATGCTGCTTCTGTTGACTTAATGCCATATTTACATCATGTCCGAATTACATAACACAATATTGCTTTCTCACACAATACTGCTTTTAATCAAGAAGTTTATTTCACAGTGAAGTAATTAAGGCCAGTGCCTTGACTGGTATTTCCACGAAACACTCACCCAGAGCACCTGGCTTATGGTATAGCAGAATGACCTAAGGAACTGATTTACTGTCTCAGCTGGGGAACGGTACCTTTGATGTCAGTGTGGTGTCCATCAGGATAAAACATATTCTCTGAACTAGCGACCAATATATGATGCTGTTTCTTTCAAAACCAGACTGCCCTGGTTCAGAAATTATGGAGTGAAGTGGGGTAGTATTTCTCGTTATTACACTGAATGAACAAAACACAAAATTTTCCTTCCCAAGTCTGTTCCTTTAGATTCTGCTAATTTGGAGGTCTTGGTATTTAGCAGAGAAATATTCCACCAGGGAAGACAATTGAACTGGGAGGTGAGATGCTAAGATGGCCATTTGGCCTTTTTGGGCTCCTTCTGACAACAGACCAGGGTGCAAAAAAAGAAAACAAAAAGTTTACTATGATTTTCAATGATGGAGCTCAGGAATACCTCTGGAGCACCTCCTACTATTGTAATATCCAATGAAAACAGTTAATGGGAGACAACCCCTTACAGTTAGGGTCACCAAGGTTCAGACCATTCAGGAATTTGCTTTTGGATTGCCTCACCAAACAACCATGACTGCTGAGCTACTGCCTGAGCACAAAGAGAATGTGAAGAAAGTTATCAATACCAAAGGTAATGTCAGAAGCAATTGAAGAAATGAAAATTATTGTCCCTGCTCATATTTTCTTGTTTTTATATGGATATAGTAATAATATATTGTTTTTATATTGTTTTTCCTCAGTTTCCCTAGTTTTTTTTTCAAACTTAATAAATATTTAATGTCTACAAAACCCAACATGTTGTCATCTTTAGTGGTTATTAACTTCAGTAGTCACTGAGTTGCAGTATTTTTTTAAAATTAATCCTTGGGGCGCTTGCGTGGCTCTGTGGGTTAAGCATCTGCCTTCAGCTCACGTCATGATCTCGGGGCCCTGGGATTCAGCCTCATCTCAGGCTTTCCACTCAGTGGGAAGTCTGCTTGTCCCTCTTCCTCTCCCTTTGCCCCTCCCCCCACTTGTTCTCTCTCTGTCTCTCTCTCAAATAAATAAATAAAAATATTTAAACAATTCATTCTTTAACATACAGTCAAATTGACTTTTTTGGTAGGCAATTCTATGAATTTTAATGCATATGTAGCTTTGTGTGACCACTATCACAAATACAAAATGATTTTAACTGGTAGTTAACTTTATAATTTATCTGATAGATTTCAGTATATCAAGGTGGGATTGTCACTGAGTTAGAAGAGCAATGTGAACATCCCTCAGAGATGGAAGTTTTAATGTAGGGGTGAGAGTGTTTATGTACATTGAGTGGCAAGAGGGGGAACTGCTGTAGAAAATGTACTTTGACTCACTTCTCTCCAATCTGTCCTACTTTTAGTGTGCCTTCTTGAACCAAAGAGGTGAGACAGCTAGCTAAAATGTTCGCAAGACTCCCTTGTAACCAGATTGTATATTAAAACCAGATTTTCCCCAGGAAATGTCCTCACATGAGATTCGGAAGGAGGGAGTGAGCAACGTGAGATGGCAGCTGTGTGAGTGTAGATTAATTCTTCCGGCTGACACGGCAACAGGGGCATTTGGGTCTTCTGCTTTAGTAGGCACAGAGGTTTTGGTGTACAGTTTTTTGTTGTTGTTGTTGTTGTTGTTTTTGATGTTGGGTTTTTAAACATCACACCTGCTGAGTGGTGTGTGAAGTCTGCGGGGGAGTTTCTACCACAGTCGTGTTACGGGCGGGTAGGCTGTCACGCGTAGCTGTGGGTCTCCTGGCTGCATAGATCCAAGCTTCGTTCCCTGGCCCCTCAGGAAATTTTGTAAAGTAGCCAATACTACGCTATAAGTTCCTTTCCCTTAAACCGGATAAAGTGGATACCGTTATCTGAGACTCATCCTTTGTTTCTCAAACTGAGAATTTGGGGGAACCCTCAAATTCATCTTGGGATAAATTTTAGAAACTATTAAATGAATTGCTGTGCATCTGAAATATTTCATATTAACAGTAACAAACCTGCATTTAATTGCTCTCATTTATGGTCATCTCATAATGCACTCATTCATGCCACCTATATTTATTAAGTGCCTATGTACTAGATCTGGAAACACAGCAAAAGCATGGGGTGCCTGAGTGGCTCAGTTGGTTGGGCATCTGCCTTTGGCTCAGGTCATGATCTCAAGGTCCTGGGATGGAGCCCTGCATGGAGCTCCCTGCTTGGTGGAGGGTCTACCTCTCCCTCTGCCCCTCCCCCCACTTATGCCCTCTCTCTCTCTCTCTCTCTCAAATAAATAAATAAAATCTTCAAAAAAATAAAAGCAAAAGCAAAAGCAATACCTATTTTTCATGGAACTTCCATTTTAGTGAGGAGAAATAGTAAGTAAAATAGGCAACATGCAAGATGATACTGCTAGGTAGAAAAGCAAAGCAGGGAAGGGGAATCGGGAGTGTCGGGGTGTTAGGGTGGCCAGGGAGGTCCTTATTGGGAAGATGACATTTGAGTAAGGACCTGAAGAAGAAGGAGCATTCTGGACAGAGGGAATAACAAATACAAAGGCCCTAAGGTAGAAGGACATCCGGTAGGTTGAAGGAACAGCAAGGAGGCCAGTGTGGCTGGCATACAGGGAGTGAAACTTAGGGATCATAAAGTCAAGTGCAAGCAGAGGTACTAACATTTCATGCGAAAGAGTGACATACAAGTAATCTAAAAAAAAGTATATGTTTATGTAGAGATTATAATTTTTCTCATTATCAACAAAATGCAAATTCAAAATATAAAAATTCTCAGAGAAAAAACCTGATCTCCTAAGAAAACACTGAAGGTGCCCCCTTCCACAGCCCACCCCGGGAGTTTGTGAACTCAAGCGGAGAAATGCTCTCCTTTTTTCTTTTCTTTTCTTTCTTTTCTTTTCTTTCTTTTCTTTTCTTTTCTCTTTCCCCTTTTCTTTTCTTTCCCCTTTTCTTTCTTTCTTTCTTTCTTTCTTTCTTTCTTTCTTTCTTTCTTTCTTTCTTTCTTTCTTTTCTCTTTCTCTTTCTCTTTCTTTCCTTCTTTCCCTTTCTTTTCTTTCTTTCTTTCTTTCTTTCTTTCTTTCTTTCTTTCTTTCTTTCTTTCTTTCTTTCAGATTTTATTTGTCAGAGAGAGCGAGAGTGCGAGCGCACAAGCAGGGGAAGTGGCAGGCAGAGGAAGAAGCAGACTCCCAGTTGAGCAGGGAGCCCAATGCGGGACTCAATCCCAGGACACTGGGATCCTGACCTGAGCGGAAGGCAGACATTTAACCGACTGAGCCACCCAGGTGCCCCGAAATGCACCTATTTTTTAAGAAGAAACATTTATAGGGGCACCTGGGTGGCTCAGTTGGTTAAGCATCCAAGTTAGTTGGGTCATGATCTTGGGGTTCCTGCTCAGTGGGGAGTCTGCTTCTCCCTCTCCCTCTCCCTCTGCCCTTCCTCCCTGCTCATGATCTCTCTCTCTCAAATAAATAAATAAAATCTTTTTTAAAAAAAGAAACGTTTATAAAGAACTACAAATATACCAATAAACATGGCAATGCTTTAGGCACATTAATTCATTGTATTTATGAATTCATTGCAAACCAAGCCTACGATGTCAGGCATTTTTAACTCTAATTTACAGATGAAGACACTGAAGCCAAGGGAGATTATATAATGTTCCCTAGATCACACAGCCAGCAAACAGTGGAGTTTTGATTTTAAATGCAGTTTTGTCTGACTTCACAATCTTTTTTTAATATCTCCGCAACCTCTCACAGAAGGTTCAACTGTATACCCAAGTGAAAGAATTTTCTTCTTTTACTAAAAATAGGTTTGTTTTGATCCTTGAAGGAAGTGGAGAGCAAGGGACATACGTACCACCGGTAAAAGTCTTTCTGGACTTAGAGACAGTAAATCAAGTAACCATAATTTAGCCTTTCCTCATATGACCTATTTTCCATTTTTTGAATAATTTTTTTTGTTCCATTTCGAGTCTTCTCCACTTATCTTGCCCAATCCCCCATTCTTCTTCTCCTACCTGTTAATCACCCCTGAAATTGGCTCATAGCCTTCTATCCATGTTTTATATTTTTATTTTATTGGATGTATCTATTGTGTACGAATTTTGTATCATGATTTTTCCCATTTAACAGAAAACATTTTTGTAAAAGCATTTCCCTCTGTCAGAGACTTTTCATAAAACAATTCTTTGGGTTGAGGTGATATACCATTGAATATTATTATTTACTTAACTGTTTCTTAGAGTTAGATATTTAGGTTTTATTTATTTTCTTTGACAAATAACACTTGGTGCACATTTTTGTCCTTATATTTTTGTATATATCTTTGATGATTTCTTGAGGTAGGATTGGTAGGCATCAAAGAACACAAACATTCTAGTAATTCATAATGATTATGAAAATGATCTATGATAATTGTAGAAAAATTGAAAACAAATCTGTAAAAATAAAAGAAAAATATCTGTATGCCACCGTTAAAAGATTATCATTGCCAACATTCTGATTTCTAGTCATATTCCTTCTATAAAGCACACTTACACACTGCCTCCTGCCCTATACTTGGGAATATTGTTTATTAAAGTTTGTTTATTCCTTTTTTACATTAACATTATGTGATAACATTTCCTTGACTCATTTAGTATTCTTTGGGAAATGTAATTTTCAATGTCTGTATAATTCTACCATGTGAAGTAGCATAATTCATGTACCTGTTCCCCTATTAGAGACATATGGGCTATTTCATTTTTAATTGTATTAGACAATAGTGAGTATTCTTGTACAGAACTTTGTGCTCCTTCCCTATTAGTTCCTTAAACAGAGTCATGAAAGTAAAAATTACTGGATTAAGGCACAAATATATTAAGACACTTACTGTATATTGTCAGATTGATTTTCAGAAGTGCCTGTTCTCTTGAGTGTATAATACACAACATACAGTTGCCAAAACTATTACTTTGCTAATTAGATACAGAAAATTCATTAATTTTTTCATTTTGACTGTTTAAAATGGATTTTTAGAAAATGTGTTGTTTGCATTCATTTAAAATTTTTTTCTAATCTTTGTGTACTTAGACAATCTCTAAAATTTTGGTTTGTTATACCACCATCTGCTTTAAGTTAAAAAAAAATTTAAAAAATCTTTGTGTTTAGCATCATTTGGGTACAGCAGTGACTTTTGTTGATTAGCAAAGTTTGGTTCAATTTTCAGTTATGTACTGCATAAATGAAAGTGAAAATTGATGACCGTCTAGTGACTTTAAGCTATTTAAATTTCACAGTTGAACCTCACCCCCCCATTTCATTAGGAATTTTTATATTGAAGTATTTTTTTAAAACTAGGCTTTTAAAAGTAAAGTTATTGTTCAGATAATCACAAACCATTTGAATAATCTGCTGTTAGATTTCAGAACAGGTGCAAGGGGATCAGAGTTTTCTTGAAATTTTCCTTTCTCTGTCAATCTGTGTGCTGGTTTTAATTACCTAAGGTCAAGATCTTTTCTATAGGTAAGACTGCTCTGAGAAAATGATAATTATTATTATTTGTGAGTATAGTTGACATACAATGTTACATTAGTTTCAGGTGTACAACTTAGTGATTTGACAAGTTGATACATTATGCTGTGTTCACCACCAGTGTAGCGACCATCTGCCCCATTACATCGCTAATACAGTATCATCAACTGTATTCCTTATGTTCTGCTTTTTATTCCCATGATTTACTCATTCCATAACTGGAGGCCTGTATCTCCCTCTCCCCTTCTCCCATTTGTCCAACCTCCCACCTCCTCCCCTCTGGCAATCATCAGTTTGTTCTCTGTATTTATAGTTCTGATTCTGCTTTTTGTTTGTTTATTCATTTTTTAAAATTTATTTTTACTTATTTTTTAAAGATTTTATTTTTTCATTTGACAGAGAGAGAGCACAAGCAGGGTGAGTGCAAGCAGAGGGAGAGGGATAGGCAGGCTCCCCTGCTGAACAGGGAGCCCGATGCAGGGCTCGATCCCAGGACCCTGGGATCCTGACCTGAGCGGAAGGCAGACACTTAACTGACTGAGCGACCAAGGTGCCCATCATTTTTTTTCTTAGATTCCATTTATGAGTGGAATAAGACGGTATTTGTCTTTCTCAGTCTGACTTATTTTACTTAGCAAATACTCTCTAGGTCCATCCACATTGTCTCAAAAGGCAAGATCTTATAATTTTTTATGGCTATGTAATATTCCATAATATTACAAATAGATTTAAAAAAAGGATGTGAGAAAAAAATATATATATACACCACATGTTTTTTTTAAAAAATCTATTTGTCTACTGATGGACACTTAGGTTACTTCCATGTCTTGGCTATTGTAAGTAATGCTGCAATAAACATAGGGGTGCATATATCTTTTCAAATTTGCATTTTCATTTTCTTTGGGTAAATGCCCAGTAGTGGAATTACTGGATCAGATAGTAATTCGATTTTTAATTTTTTGAGGAACCTCTATACTGTTTTCCACAGTGGCTGTACTAATTTACATTCCCACCAGCAGTGCACAAGTTTTCCTTTTTCAGCACATCCTCACCAACACTTTTGTTTCTTGTCTTCTTGATTTTAGCCAGTCTAACAGGTGTGTAGTAATATCTCATTGTGGATTTGATTTGCATTTCCCTGCTGATGAGTGATGTTGAACATCTTTTCATTTGTCTATTGGCCATCTGTATGTCTTCTTTGGAAAAATGTCTATTCAGGTTCTCTGCCCATTTTTTAATTGGGTTGTTTGGTTTATTTGGTGTGAGTTGGAGAAGTTCTTTATATATTTTGAATGTTAATCCCTTATCAGATATAGTGTTTGCAAATATCTGCTCCCATTCAGTAGGTTTTCATGATGGTTTCTTGCTGGTTTTCTTTGCTGTGCAAAAGCTTTCAATATCCTTTGCTGTGTAAAAAGTTTGTGTTTGCTTTTGTTTCCTTGTCTTAGGAGACATATCTAGAAAAATATTGCTATGGCTAATGTCAGAGAAGCTACTGTCTGTGTTCTAGGATTTCTATGATTTCAGATCTCACATTTAGGTCTTTAATCCATTTGCAGTCTATTTTTGTGTATGGTGTTAGAAAGTAGTTCAGTTTCATTCTTTTACATGTAGCTGTCCACTTTTCCCAGCATCATTTATTGAGACTCTTTTCCCCATTGTATATTCTTGCCTCCTTTGCCATAATTGGCCACAAACATGTGGATTTATTTCTAAGGTCTCTATTCTGATCCATTGATCTTCATGTCTATTTTTGTGCCAGTTACCGTACTGTTTTGACTACTATAGCTTTGCAGTATATCTTGAAATCTGGAATTGTGATAACTCCGGTTTTTATTTGGGGTCTTCTGTGGTTCCTTGCAAATTTTAATATTATTTGTTCCAGTTCTGTGAAAATGCTGTTGGTATTTTGATAGGGATTGCATTGAATCTGTAGATTACTTTGTGTATATGGACAGTTATGACAATATTAATTCTTCCAATCCATGAGCATGGGCTATCTTTCCATTTGTGTCATCTTCAGTTTCCTTCATCAGTGTTTTATAGTTTTCAGAGTACAGTTCTTTCACTCACTTGGTTAAGTTTATTCCTCAGTATTTTCTTCTTTTTGGTGCAATAGTGAATGGCATTTTTTTATTTTATTTTGTTTTATAAAAAGATTTTATTTATTTATTTATTTGAGAGAGAGAAAGAAAGAGAGTGCACGCAGGCAAGTAGGGTAAGGGGCGGAGGGAGAGAATCTCAAGCAGACTCAGTGCTGAGTGTGGAGCCCAAAGGGGGACTCAATCTCACAACTCTGACATCATGACCTGAGCCGCAATCAAGAGTCAGACCCTGAACCGACTGAGCCACCTAGGTGCCCCATAAATGGTATTACGTTTTAAATTTCTCTTCCTGCGACTTTACTGTTAGTGAAAAAGTTATTTATTGACAATGACAAGATGTCTCACTTGGGATAATCTGTAATTGTCATTTAATCTACATGCATTGAATAGGACAATCCTTATTTTTACAAGGAAAGAAACTGTCCATTAGCCATGCTGTTAAGTCTCGCTCAGATGAAAAAATAATATAATTTGACTCATATATTTTGGATGCATTAAAGAATAAAAAATATAAAATGAAAATAATAACTAAATAAGAAATTATAGGCATTTATAAAAGGATCTGTAGAAGCACAGGTGTCTCTAAGGATAAAACAAAGGAAAAAATCACGAAGGAAATGTTATATTTGAGAACACAAAAATGATAATCTTTTGCAAAAAAGGCCACCTGAAACAAAATTAAAAGACTACAAACTCAGAAATGTATTTGGGACACATACGGTAAATAATGTGTAGTACGCAAAACTTAAAGACTGCTTACAAACTAATTAAAAAAGATGGAACTTTAATAGAAAAATAGCCAGAGTGCCAGTGGAAAGTTCACACACAATGACAAGAGAAGGAAATACATAATCAGTAAATACATATGAAAAATAATTCAATGTCACAAACTGTAAAAATACATTTAAAAATACTAATAAGATAGCATTTTTCTCTTTTGCCAAAATGGTAAATATCTAAAGTATTATTAAATCTAGAATGATGTTAGATAAATACTCAAACAGCTGGAAACAACTGATATAAAATTGTTGGAGGGAATTTGTGCCCTATTCATCAAAACCCAAAAATACACATACAGTGCTACCCAATGATTTCAATTCTAGAAAACCATAGAAAATTAAAAGTAGAAGTGTGAACAGATTACATACCAAAGGCAATCATTCCAGAATTATTTATAACATCAAATACTTGAGAAACAATGCCTAATATCCAATAGTAAATTATGTATCTCCAAAGCATAGATGTTATTAGACAATTATTAAGGCTGTGTTCGCAGAGACTTCATTGACTTGAGAAAATATTCATGTTGTTAAGGAAAAAAGAGAAGCAGGTTACAAATTATAATTCTAGTTTTATAGTACACAGGCAGTTAAAAGACCATGAAGGGGGGCGCCTGGGTGGCACAGCGGTTAAGTGTCTGCCTTCGGCTCAGGGCGTGATCCCGGTGTTATGGGATCGAGCCCCACATCAGGCTCCTCCATTAGGAGCCTGCTTCTTCCTCTCCCACTCCCCCTGCTTGTGTTCCCTCTCTCGCTGCCTGTCTCTCTCTGTCAAATAAATAAATAAAATCTTTAAAAAAAAAAAAAAAGACCATGAAGGAAATTCTTCAAGAGGGTAATACCATGCTAATGGTGTCCTATCTCATTGGTGGGATCCCTAGTAATTTTTACATTCTTCCTGGTACTTTTAAGTATTTTCCCAAATTTTTACAATTAACATGCATAATTATGATAATCAGAACAAGAGGGAGAGAGAGAGAGAAACTTTCACATTCCATGTGGAAACATTTATTAAAAAATATTAAAGATAGAGACACATAAATTCAGGTCAATTTATGAGTCAGCCAGGTACATTTCTCTCATCAGAAACTTGGGTACTTCTTTGAAACAACAGGAGAATTCACATAATCACAGAATTATAGAGCAAGAAGGAACCTTTGAGATCCCCACAACTGAGGAAGTCATATGCCCATTTTGTTCACCTGTTGGTGCCCACCACCAGTTCAGTATATTTGTAAGGAAAGAACATATGGAGACTACCCCAGTAATTGTATATATAGAACTGCTTCCTCCAGAAACAAAAGGGCTTTCTTGCCCAAGGTTACGCATCTTCCCCATGAAATGACACCGACAGTAGCAGTACTTGTGGTTACTACTACTACCAACACCCATCGCATCTACTGCTTGCCAGGCACTCCCCTCGGTGCTTTATGTGCAATTAATTTAACCCTCCTAACAACCCTATAGGCTGGGTATTGTTACTATTTTCGTTAAAGAGGTGAGGAAACTGAGTTACCAACTGCATCGATATTTCATTCCCCTTTCCTCCCTGCCATTTTACCCATTGATCTTAATCACCCCAAAATTCGATGTGACGCTGGCCAGCCTGGATCTTCACCAAGGGCCGTTCCTAGGGCGCGTCTGTGAGGGCTTGTGTGTGATGCAGAAAGTAGGGCAATTTTAAAGACCAGCCGCCTGATAAACAATATCCTGATGTCCTGTATTCTACTCTGGCTTCATGCCTGGAGCGCCCCTCCTGGCGGGCCACGGGACCCGGGGATACCGCGGGGGGCCGCCGCGTCTCTCGCTCTCCTCCGCGCGGCGACGCTCGGGCCCGGCGGCGGCGCAGCCCCTCTGGAGCGGCGGGGCCGAGCCGCAGCACTCGCCCGCGCCACCTGCGCCCGGGCTCCCGCGTCCCCGCCCCGCGGCCCGCCCCCGCGCCGCGCCCGCGCCCCGCGGTCCCTCCCTCCGGCGTGACGGGAGCACCGGCGCCGGCTGCCCGGCCCTGAGCGCTGCCGAGCTGTCAGCGGGCGGACGGGCAGGGGGCGAGCGAGCGGCGAGCCGAGCGCGCCCCACCCGGGGAGGCTGCCTTCCTGCCGGCCGGCGGACCGCACTGGGACGGAGATGCGGCTCCTCGCCCGGGGGCCGGCGCGGGGGAGGGGCCGGGGGCGGCGGGCTGGGGCTCCCCGCTGCGGGCTCTCGCCGCCCTGGAGCCCCGCCTGGATTTGCTGCTGGGCGCTCGCCGGCTACCGGGCGGCCTGGGCTGGGGAGCTGCCCTCCTCCTCCGGCCGCCCGCTTCCTCCTTGCCTGGAGGTGAGCAGCACCTGGTCCTTTACCTGGAGTTTGCGGGGGAGGGGGAGGAGGGAGCGGGAGGTGAGGGGCGAGGCGGGTGCCCGTTTGTCCCTCCCTGCCGTCGCCTTTTGCCTTCCTTGGAGGACGGGGGCTTCCGTGTGTTGCAGGGATGAAGTTGCCCGCCCCGGGTGGCTGGCCGAGAGAGGGTGTGTGGCTTTGCTGTCTTTTGGGGGATGCTGTTCTGTTCGCGCTCCTGTTTTGAGGGCTCTGAAGGACTTTGCGGCGCCCTCTTCAGAGTGCCTGGCTTGAGGACCTGGGGCCTTGGCAGAGATTTCTGCAAGTGGGGTGGCGGGGAGACTGGGGAAGCCCCGCTAGTGGAATTTGGAGACCCACCTCCTCACAGCTCTTCTGGAGAGCCAGATAATGCCACAGGAGGGTTTCCCGCTTTCCGCCCCCCCACCCCCTGTTCCTCCTCCCCGTTTCTCCACCTCCTTCTCTTCCCCTAGACCCTGTAGGGGTCTCTACAAACCCCTTCTTCGCACTCGCCCGCACTCAGCTTCCTGATAAGGCCCTGGGGACTTGCTAAGCCAGTGTGTGGTATCACTTGGCATCCTTCTGGCAAAATGTGGATATGGATTAGGGAGAATAAAAGAGTGTGTACTTAGGGAAGAGGCGGGTTGGTGATCTAGAAAATTAGAAAAGACAGAGTGAATATGTTCCTTTTGGGAGGTGTTCATCTGACTAAAGCATTGCCACTGTTTATTTTGTACTTCGAGATTATTGTTGACTTACAGCCAAAAAGAAGAAAATGATGGGTGATGAGATTTTCTCCTTCTTTTAGGGGAAGTGGACTTAGTGTGCCAAAAAATTTACAGGGGGTGTCATTGGTACTTGTAGTGGGTGTTTATCTTTCCTTTTAGTGTTCCAGAAAGTGCAGCCTCTTAATGAAAATCAATGAGGGGAAGGAAGCAACATTTCTGACCTACTTTGAGTGATTATGTTCAGCAGGATATGGGGAGTGGATACTGTTTTTAGGAAGATTGCTAAGAATCAGGGTGATGGGTCATTTTAATTTTTGTAGCAAAAATAGGTTAGCCAATAGCCCCTCTGGGAAGAAAGGCCAGACCCTGTTCCTTTGTGTGTGATGCTGTAACTTTTGAATTTTACCCAGGCTTGAATTATAGAGTATCTGCCTTCTGGACATCATCCATCATCCTTGGATTTTCATCTTCCTCTCTCATAGTACAAGTCCCAGGACAGACTGAAATGAGAGAGAATCAGATCAAAGGCATATATGGGAGCACACAGGAGTGTTGCAATTGGGGAAATCAGGGCAAGCGCTCAAGAAACAGCTGTGTTTAACTTCAGCGCTTATCAATATAATTAGTAGTTTAATCTGTGTTCTCCAACTTTACCTATCACGTGGGAATGATCCATTCTTCCAGATTTCCACAGAAAGCTGCTTCCTGGACATCCTCTGATTGAACAGTTATAACAGGACAAACCTAAAGCCTTGCCTCTGGCCCCCAGCCTCAATATGCCCAACATACTTCTTTTTCTGAAATGAAATGCCTTAAGCTTTTTGTAACACTAATTCTTAGTAATGAAGAATCTACTTGAAACATCAAGGTGAAAGTTGGGGCCAGTGGACTGATGTTTTTTGGTCATTACCAATAGACTGATCATTGGGATGGTCACATGGACCACAGATGTACACCTAGAAAGAACAGAGTAAGAGCCTCCAGCCTAACAAAGAAGTAGTGAAAGGAGAGGCAGGAAGATGACAGAAATTTCAGGAAGGCTCTCTTCAATTAATCCCAGCTCTTTGTTGCACTGACTTTAGAAATTGCTTGTGACTCAGTTCCTTGAGGTCTCCTTTGAATTCCTCCCCCCCCCCCCCAAAGTGGGAATATGTGACTCATACAGAGGGATTGTATTGAGCTTGCCTGTGGCTGGTTGTGTTTTTAGAAATGGTGATACCCGGATGCATTGATATTCTTCCTGATGACTGACAACATTTGTAAGACGACTGACTAAGAGTTAGAGGTTCCTTTGGAAATAGGAGAGGCCAAGCAGTCTCACAGTGGCTGAGTCCACTCCTGGGCATCTGGTCCAACTCGCTGAGACAGTTTTCTAGAGTCGATCATTGTTTCTCTCTGACACTGTTTTTAAGAGGAAAGGGAGAGGAGGAGGTGTTTTTCAGGCTCTGAGGGTAGGGTCTGTTTGTGCTGGGAGGTAAGGAGGAGGCCTCCTCTGAGGCGGACCTGTGGAATTGTAGGCCAACTCCAGTGGACAAAGAAATAAAATAACAATTTTGTGTTCACTCTTACCTGTTTATCCTTTTCCATGATTGAGTAATAGAAAAGGAGGTGAATGCCGCACACCAAAACAGAACCATGTGCTGGGGAACAGAGTGAGAGGGTACAGTGAGGGTCAGGGGCTGGAAACTAAGGCCAGCTCTTAATGATATGACAGAATGTTGAAAAGGGTGGAAAAGTCAATGATTCTAAACCTCATTTCCCTCCAGTAATTTGAGTTTCACCCTCAATGACCAGTATTTTTATAAAAGTAGACATGATTACATTATGTAGACTTTGATTTTCTTTGCTTGTTCCTTAGAAGAAAGCAAGGGAAGGAAAAAGAAAAAGAAAATTGGTCTGGGACTAATCAAGTTATAATTGCTGGAGTTCAGAAAAAAACTCTTCAAAAAGACAATTGGGTTATGGGTTAAGTTTCACTTAGGTTTTTTGCAGAGAATGGGACTCTGGGGTGAAACTCATGAAGTACGGCTTCCTTTGTCAAGTCATTGGATTTTGGAGGTGAGAAGGGGAGAAAAATGATTACTTTGGAATGAATGCTCAGCTGGTGATCAGATCAGCAGGGTAGAAACACAAGCACAAACAGGAAAGCTATAGTTTGGGAGACAGAAATAAAGAGTAAAGTTACTGTGCCAGATAGAAAGGACAAGAGGATGTGACTTTGGTAAATGGTGCTGAAGGAAAAAAAAATACAAAGACTGGACGTCAGAAAGTGCAGAATTAATTTCACAGGCTTATGCTTGGGGAAACTTACGGAGAAGGATAAGCATCCTCTGGGTTTCTTGGCACCAGTTTGTTGCTTGTAAATGACAGTAATAAAAACTGACCTACCTATTTCTGTTGTGAGGCTGAGATTAATATACGTTAAAGGAAAACAATCTATGTGAATGTGAGAGTTGATTATTGCTGAATTAGTAGACCTGGATCCTGATATTTCAGGAAGGGTCTACAGGGAGATTTCAGAAGCTCAGAGGATAGACTTATCCAAGGAGGGAACGGACTGGAATTTTTAACTCATCGAATAATAGGACTTAATGGGACTGCCAGAGGAAAAACATGATAAAGGCCAACAGATGATTCAGAGGTGGAGTAAGGTATTAGAAGATAGAGTGCACGAGAGTAAAAAGAACAGAGCTAAGTGGATTATGTATGCATTATTTAAATTTGGAAAATTAAATCACAATATAGCTTGATTCTTAGTTCACTGCTCTAAAATCCTGCATAATATGATTTTCTACCGGTCTCTGAATCTTGAGACTGATGACTTTGTGCCAACAGTTTTTATTCCACAGGCATTTATTGAGTTTATACTATGTGCCAGATGACATGTCAGATGATGTGAAATTACAAATTAAAAAAATAAAATTTAATTGGATAACAATGAGACAGAAAAGTAAACAATTGCAATGAAATGATTTGAGGCCATGAGAGCAGAAAGGGGAGGTCACATGCAGTGAGAAAGGTCAGAAAAGGCCCTATCGAGGAAGTGAGTGGGACCTGAAAGATGAGGAGCAATTTGCCAAGCAGACAAAGGTCAGATGTACATATGGGCTAGGAGGACATTTCTGGTGTAGAACGCAGATTGAGAGAAAGGGCAGAAAGACAAAACTGCATTGTGTTATAATAGGTCGTAGCTGGGATACAGGGTGCTGTGGAGAGCTTAATGAGAGATGAGTCTGCGAGGCAAGCAGAAGCAGCTTGATCCTAGAGGCCGTGTGTCATGCTAAGAAGCTGGTCTTCATTTGGTAGATGATGGGGAGCAATAGAAAGATGTAAACATCAGGAGCAACAAAATATGCTTTAGTTTGGCAACAATATGGAATCCATATTAGTGGAGGATAAAACAGAAAGAGGTGAGACCTGCTAAGGGCAATTGCTGTAGTCCAGGTAAAGGGTGATGGACCTCAGTTAAGGAGTAGCTACGAAGATGGCAAAGGGGGCATGCTTTTGGAAGGTAGAATTGCCAGGAAGTGGATGTGGAGGGTGAGGAAATTCAAGATCCTGACTTGATGAGAAGATGGTGCATCTGACCTCTCTGAGGAAGAGGAGATGAGGAGCTTGGTTCTGAAGAGGTTGACTTTTAGTAGAGTTGGTCAGTAGGGAGTTGGATATCAGGCCGTGTTGCTCAGGGGCCTGGTCTGTGCTGATATGGGAATCACTTGAATGAAAGGCATGGTTGAAACTGCTTTATTGGATGCAACCATCCAGGGAGTGAGAACAGAGACTACAAAAGGTACGACTGGTTTTCTCAGCATTGAAGGTGGCGGAAATGGAGGCATCCACAAAGGAGACATGTAAGTAATGCTAGAGGAAGGGAAGTGGACAGTACAGAGTGTGAGGAAGGTGAGAAAAGCCTTTGAAGGAAAAAAGGGGTGGTTGTAGTGTCATTTGGCCAAAAAACTCAAGTAAGATGAGGACTGAAAAGAGAATATTGAATCTGACCATTGGATTGCTGGTGCTCGATGCCAGAGTGGTTCCTGTGGAATGGTGGGGATGGCTTAAGTATTAACTGGGAGGTTAAGCGAGGGGGGGGGGGGTTATGATAGAGGAGAATTTTATTGTATAGCCTTTGTAGATTAGGTAAGAAATTGGGACTTTCAAGTCCACGGAAATCAGAAGAGTTGCAAATGGCCACATCTTCTGTTTCAGGCTTGGAGGGCAGCAGCTGAGAAATATCCTTTCAGCTGGCAGTCTCTGAAGGTCATGGACTGTGGGTGAGGGGGTCAGAGTCTCTAAAGTCACACTGCTTCAAAAGGGGTTAGGACTCAGCCTTTGTTTTCAAGCAGTTAAGATAATTAATCTTGCCTGTTGGGCTTGTGGAGGTGATTTTCCATTTCAAGTTCTTAAGCTCAGAACCATTTCTCATGTTTTAGGCAAATGTGAACAAGTATTCACACCATCAATATTTACAATGTAAAACCAAGAGTTGACAGTTCTGTGAAGTGTCATATTTTAGCACAAGGGATGGAAATAGCAGAGCATAGTATAGAGTGGCACAGTTTCCTATCATAGTGTATTCTTCAGAAGTGTCTTGGATCTTGTCAGAAAACATCGGTCAAACTTTGGTTGCCTTTTCCTTCCCTCTGAAGACACCATGGATGATTCTTGTCCCTTTTTACATTTTTAAATCTAAGTTATGTGTCCTATTTCAGTATTAAACCCATATTTATTGTGTACTTAAGTACTAGGTACTCACGGTAGAACAAATAACAAAACATATGGCCGTGCCCACATTGAGCTTTATAATCTCATGGGGGCAGAATCAAAACACCACCACCATCTAAGCATGTTTGCCATAGTGGTACGATGGAAAATTGCTGTGTGCAGTGGG
Organism: Ursus arctos; assembly: GCF_023065955.2. Classification (NCBI taxonomy): domain Eukaryota; kingdom Metazoa; phylum Chordata; class Mammalia; order Carnivora; family Ursidae; genus Ursus; species Ursus arctos. Next base: position 28,916,490 of record NW_026622985.1, on the reverse strand, counting down.
AGTATATGGCCATTCTAGTCTGGGGTTGGGGGGATTCCCAAGGAAAAGACGTTTAAGCTAAGACCTAAAGGATGAGTAGGAGTTTGTTGTTTGAAGGTTGTGCTTGGTGGTGGTAGAACATCTCAGACAAAGGAAGCCTCCTGGCCAGGATCAATTTCTGTATCCTCCTTTTACCCCTCAACCCTTCAACTGCTAAAGACAAAGGATCTTTTTTCAGAATTCTAGTCACAGCTTATTGTTTACTCTCGGGCATGTGTATGCTGTTCTACAAATGGTTTGCACATGCAGGACTGCCCTGTAAGGATGGGTGAGTTGTGCACTGTAGAAGGGCACCCAGCAGTGGCAGCAGGTAAGAGCTAGAATCCATCCAGTGTGCGTGTGGCTGGCCAGCTATCCATCTGCAGGAAGGAGTACCTTCTTCCATTTCATAGGTCCAAAGGGGCACTGTTTTCTAAGTCCTGTAAAGGTCCATATGGTTTACCAGTGGCACTGAATACCCTCCTGTTCTCCCCCCAAGTATATGATATGCTCATTGAGGGCAGGATTTCATCATTGTACTCAGCAAACAGTGATTAGATATCTTTATGTTTAAGACACTTTAGGGGTTTTAAAGATAAGTAGGATGTAGGTCCTCTTTTCTGGCAGCACTAATCACTGCCTTGAAAATAAAGTAGTGTGGGTGGCTTCCACTTTTTCCATTATGAAAAGAAATTGATCTTTATAGTACATTTAATCTTAATTGACATCTTCTCTCAGTTATACCAGATGTAAGACTCTGCAATAAAAACCCAGTGATCAGAATATATTGAAGTTTACTCTCAACTCAGTTTATAGCTCTGGAGTTCAGGATACTATTTATTGCTTATTCAAATCTTCACTTTTAAAGTTTTTTTCTCTAGGTCAGTGGTTCTCCAAGTGTGATCCTAGGACTAGCAGTGTTAACATTATCTGGAAACAGGTGCCTGGGTGGTTCAGTTGGTTAAGCATCTGCCTTTGGCTCAGGTCATGATCCCAGGGTCCTGGGATCGAGCCCCACATAAGGCTCCCTGCTTCTTTCTCTCCCACTCCCCCTGCTTGTGCTTACTTACTTCCTCTTCTCTCTCTGTCAAATAAATAAAAAGAATCTTAAAAAAAATTACCTGGGAACTTGTTAGAAATGCAAGTTCTTGGGCTTTCCACAGCAGTCTGTGTTATAGCCATCTCCCCAGGGGATTATGTTTTATCCTGAAGTAGGAGGACCACTGTCCTAGGTATAAGGAGAGGAATACAGTTTAGTTGCCTGAAAACCCGGGACCTGTTTCATTGTTAAAGCTCCTTCAGCTGTAACTCAAGCTGACTTGCTGTTTCTGCAGGGCATTTTAGAAACTCCTACAATAATCACATCAAATGGAGCACGAGCTCCTCTCCATTACCATGAAGTGTATCAGCAAGCATTTCTCTATTATCTTCTATACCAGGTACTAGGCAGGATGCTGCTAATAATACAGGATGCAGAGGACGTTGTCATCCCTGTCTAGGAGCCTAAGGCCTGATGGAAGAAAGATGCATCCACTCATGGAAATTAATGAGTGTTTCTTCCTGAAATAGACATTGGAATAAAAAAACATGGTAATATTAAGAAAGTATGGTCAGCCTTCTTGGTAAATGTTTGTCAATGTTTGCTAGTTATGGGGAGGAGATTGTTGTGTATATTTTGCTCCAACTGCAAAGTGTCTTCTTGTTATAGGAGACAAAGTATCAAAGGTGATAAAAGATTAGATTCACATCTGGCCACTGTCTTACGTGACCTTGTGCAGATCAACTTCTTTGAATCTTTCTTTGTCTGAAAATGGAGACAGTAACTCCTGCCTTACCCATGTTAGAGTTACTGGGAGAATCTAATGCATTTGAAGATGCTTTGTAAATTTTAATGCAATGCTAGATAGTAGTTATTATGCTTGTCTAAGTTAAGAACAGTGTTTCTGAGAGGATGGATTGAAGTGTGAAAGTGTTGGGAAGTGGAAAGGAAATTTGTTTACTTATGGAAGTATTTTATAGGAGTATTTTTCCTAATTATGCAAGTTGTGCATAGTGAAAATTTTAGAAAACAAAAGAAATGATTAAAAAAGTCAGCTCTTGTTCTTCCACTTGGGGATATCTGGAATTAATGTCTTAGCTCATTTTCTACTTACGCATTTTCTTTTTTAAAACCACAAGTGATCCCAGAGTGTATCTTTTCCTCTCTTGTTGTAACCATTTCTCAATGACACTAACTTTTCTTTGTAAATATTTCCATAATAGTTATAAAGTATTTTAATATGTAATATATTGCAAAATAGTACATCATTTGAACGTCTGCCACTGTTCACTTCTGAGTCATTTACATCACCATTTCACTGAAAATGCTCTCTTCTAGGTCAACAATGACTGCTTCTTCACTAAATCCAGCCATTATTCCTCCTCTTTACCTGCCTGGTCCGAAGCCTTAGACTTGAATGATCTGTCACTGCTGAAACTTGTCCTTGGCTTCCGTCCGGCGCACCTCACTTCCATGGCTTTTCTCTTCACTGTCATTCTTATCTTTCCTGTCTCATCACCCTGACTTCTTTACACTGGGGCTTCCCAGCCCTTTCTCATTGGCCCTCCTACCTTTTTTGTCATCCTCACGCTTTTGGTGATATCATCCAGTTTCTCCGTGTTAAATACCATCTCCATGTGGACAGCCCTCAGGTTGATATCTCTGGCGTGGAGCTTTCCAGGTTCCCAGCAAGCACAGCCTCCATATCTCCACGTGGAGAGTTACCTCAAACCTGACACTAAGCTCCTGCATTGCCCCAAACTTACCCCTTCCCCATCTCCTTGAATGACAACTCCTTCCTTCCTGTTGCTCAGGCCTACAACTTTGGAGTTTCTGTAGACTTGTTTTTCTCCCACATCCTATATCCAGTCTGTCAGCAAACATTCTTGTCTCTGCTTCAAGATAGCGCCAGAAATTTTCACCTTCTGGGCCACACCGTGGTCGTCTCTTGCCTGGATTATAACTTCCCATCTAGATCTCCTTTAGTTTGATCTCAACAGAGCAGAAAGAGATCACCTAAAACATATGTCCAAAACAGTGTCATTCTACTGCTCGAAGCTCTTGTAAGGCTTCATTCCAGCCAAAGCTCTGATGGTGGCTTACAGGACCCAATACGATCCAGCCTCCAGTAAGCCTCTGATGAGGCTTAAGAAAGCCTGTTCCTTACGCCTCTCTCCGTTCTTTGCTGGGCTTCAGCCTCCCTGGTCTCTTTGCTCTTGGTAGAATGTGTTGTGTGAGCTCCTTTCTCAGGAGCTGCATCTTTGCTCTGCTTGGACCTTCCTTCACTCGGGTTTGCTTGGCTTTCTCCCTCATGTGCTTCTGGTTTCTGCTCAGCTGTCATGTTCTCAGTAAGGCCTTCTCTGGGCACCTGTTGAAAATAGCACCCTCCTTTCTATCCTCATATCATGCTTTTATTTTTCTCCACAGCACTTTTCAGCATCCATTATAATATATATTCTAGTTATTTGTTTTGTTTTGTTTTTATGACACCCCCTCAATGAATTGCAAGCCTCGTATAGACAGGCCAGTATCTATCTTCATTCCTTCCTCTTACCCTCCCTCCCTTTTTCTTTCTTTATTTCAAAATAAGCTACTTTTCCCCTAGCACCTCAAACAGTGCTTGGCACAGTAAATGCTTAATAAATGTTTGTTGAATGAATGAGTAAATCGAATTTTGGGCACTAGGTTTTTAATTGTAATTTAAAAATGTCACAATTACATAACCCATATCTGAATTTCTTATTATTAAGGCTAGATTATTTGCAGTAGAAATCTTAGGTCGAAGGATATGAACTTTATCCTGGCCAACAGTGAAAATTGTTATTTATTGTTACTAACTTGATGGTAGAAAATGCTGTATCATTGACGCAATTTACATTTCTTTAATCACTACTGAGGCTCACTATTTTTCATATCACTTAGCTTTTTATATTTCACTTTTTGGGGGAATTTTCTGTTTAGGTTTTTCACTTAATTTTTTCTTACATATATGAGCTCTTCATTGTAGTAAGGATAACATTCAATATACATTGAAAATATTTTTCCTTTGATTTTTTTTCCCTGAGTACATGTTTTGATATAATATAATACCTAGAGAAAGCCAATAATTATTTAGGCCATAAAAATGTGTACGGAATTACTTCCCTTATCATATCAAATAAGAATAAATTTAATTTTTAAAAAGACTGATATTTGGCACATAGTGCCTTATTAATTTCCTACAGTAAATGAAATCTGTCATGTATCTGGCTGACAAAAATACTGAAGCAACTGCAAAGTGACTAAGAATTGGGCTTGGATTGATAGTCTTTTGTTCTAAGATTCTGTTTTTGAAATTTCAAGACTGCCCTACTTCATTCTCTGTTACTCATTTTCAGTGGCCATTCACATGTTTGTCTGTTCATCTAGTATTTAATGAGTTCCTATCATGTGTTTCTCTCACGGGAAAGCTAATAATACCTAAGTCTATGATTATACTACAGATGGGTTAACTGCTGTGCGGGAGTCGTGCACAGGGTTAAACAGAAGCCCAAAGAAGGGGCAACTAAATCAGATTAAGGAGCCCTGGCCTCAGAGAAAGTCCTGTTTGAGCTGAGTTTTGACAGATTTCCAGAAGTGCATTCTGGGATGCACAGGGGCCAGCGCATTTTAGTCAAAGCAAACAGGCTGTGTAACGGCCCAGAGGAATGAACTCCTATGGGCATTTCAGGGGCTACCAGCACATGGGTAGGAGTGGCAAGAGTGAGACTGTGAGCAAGGCAGGAAAGCTATGGGGAGCCACTAACATCAGATTGGAAGGATTATTCTCTTGGTGAATGGAGGACAATAAAAGAGGGATCTTAATGGAGGCAAGAAGATCAGTTAGGGGACTGCTGCCTCTCCCGTGGGGAGAAGAAAAGTCATAGCTAAGCAACGGAGAGAGTTGTAGTGGGGGCAGGGTGGCGCTGGATGATACAGTGCAGTCTCCTCTGACGGCTGGGTTTTCCGCCTTGGGCTACTGGGTGGATGCTCAGCCTTTCATTGAGACTGAACATTTAGGAGGAGGAGGAGGCTGGGTGGCTGGAAGAAAGAGAATGAGTTCATTATTGGCATCCTGAGTTTAAAGTGCCCCAGGGACGTCCAAATAGTGCTCTCCCAGAGACAGCTGCGTGTCTGCCTGTGAGTGGAACAGAGACACCTCATGAGCCGCGAGCACAGGAGAGGTGCTTGCGGCCATTGGTGTTGATGAGGTCACCTGGGTTCTGAGCACACAGCAGAAGCGGTGTGTTGAGGAGAGGGCGCAGGGAAACACAGGCATTTAAAAAGGCAGAGCGGGGCCCCTGGGTGGCTCAGTGGGTTAAGTGTCCAACTCTCATTTCAGCTCAAGTCTTGATCTCTGAATCAGGCTCTGAGCTCAGTGGGGAGTCTGCTTGAGATTCTCTCTGTTTTACCCCTCCCCCACTCTCTTGCAACTAACAAATAAATAGATCTTAAAAAAAAAGAAAAAAAGCCAGTAGAGTGAGAAGCAATTGAGAATGAGCCTGAGAAGGCACAGCCAGTAGAGGGATCACACAGAAGCTGGCGGAGGGTAACTGACCAGTAAATCTGGACAGTGAGAGAGATGTGGTGTTTCTTGATGTTTGGTAAGGCATTTGAAATGTTGTATCTCGGTATGGCAAGAAGCGGCAGTACATGCTGAATGACCGTATAACTAGGCAGATTGTTGGCTCTTTGAACAGATGTACCCTAGGGCTATTAATTTAAGGACTTGATGCGAATCTGGAGGAAGGTCTTGAGTGTAATGCTCTAGTCCCCCCACATTCACAGGGGATACATTCCAAGATGCCCAGTGGAGGCCTGAAACCCTGGACAGTGCTGAACCCTATATATATTATGTTTTTTTCCCTATATATATACACACTCTTGTGACAAAGTTTAAGTTAAAAATTAGGCTCAGTAAGAAATTAACAACAATAATAAAATGTAACAATTATAACAATATACTGTAGGAAAAGTTATGTGAATGTGGTCTCTCAGAATATCCTACTGTCCTGAACTCACCCTTCTTGTGATAGTGTGAGATGATAAAATGCCTGCGTGATCAGGTGAAGTGAGGTGATCCCCGTAGCATTAGGCTACTATTGACCTTCTGACTACACATCAGGAGGGGGACTGTCTGCTTTTGGACATGGCAGAACCACGGGTAGAGGGGCCTACTGTACCTTTGGTATTAGTATGTAATCTCTGAGCTGTTGTTGTTTCACTATTTAATCGATATTTTGGTTTTGGGAAGGCTTAACCAAATTTTATAAAGTCAGAAAGCTGGGAAAGATGCCTAATGAGTTGGAAAGCAGAAGTGGGATTTAAGATGATTTGAAAGGCTAGAATAATGGGCAAACAATTGTTAAATGTAGACTGTTCTTTTGGGTTCTGAAATTCAGATGTTCAAGCATAGGATGAGGAAGTCTTGCTTTAAAGTACTTTTGAAGCCACAGATGTCACATGGCTGCTAAAAGCAGTGATGGGGTATGTGTCTTAGGCTCTATTAATATGAGCAGAGTGCTTGGCACATAGAAGGTAGACATTTAACTTAGGTTAGTGATTCAACTTAGGTGTAATATTTGAGGAGGAATATTGACATATGGAGATGTTGACTTGACGTGCCAATTAGGAAATGAACTATTTGGAAAGTATGTCCAAATCCTTGAGGACTGACCGAAGGAATTGAGGATGGTTATTTCTGAGAAGACTTAAAAGGAATCATGATAATGAGTTTAAAATGCATTATGTGCAGTCATGTATAAGAGGCATTGGTATAATGCTCATTTAGATGATGAAATTAGGATTGGTGGGTAGTAGGCAGAAGAATGCAGAATTTAGTTCATCCACGAAGGTGTTTTATTTCTCTTTTATTTTTTTCAAGAAGGTGTTTTGTATCTGTAGAGTCATGAACTGCTTCTTTGTACTTTGAAATTTGCAGGGCTCCTGTTTTGGACAGACTGATGGCCTAAGTCCCATCTATGAGTTCTGGTTTGCTACACTGTGCCTATATTCCTAATGGTGGATTTAAGGGGCAGTTCAATGATGGCTCAAGGTTACATACATTTCTGTTGTAACAGGCAAGAGGATAAATCTTTATCCTCGGTGCTTTAGTTCTAGGACACACTCCTTCTTAATCTGTCATATTTAGCACTTTATTCTAAGATTGCAACAGTGTAAGCATAAAACAATGCCTTTGGTGTTTAACATCCTAAAATTGAGAGTGGAAAAAATTGGCCATTTGAAATTTAAGCTTGATGCTGACTTCTATTTGGTAATTCTTGGGCATATCAATAATGCATGCTAGGAGATAACTTGAGCCGAAATGACAGTAGATGCTTAAACATATCTGAGCTTGGTATGCTAGGCAAGTGCTTCACTATCCAAAGAGCAGATAAATATTAACACTATTTGCTCAATTTTTTTATGATTCCTTTTTTTACATTTGACCTTTTGAAAATTAAATGCAGTATGTGTGCATTCTAGAAAAATGAGGCACTAAAAGTACTCATAATCCTGCCAAATAAACACTACTCTTAACACCATAGCATTTGTAATAGGAGTAATAAGTAAAAAGAACAATAGCCAGATACAATTTTAGGGCTTTTCGTTTATTTATTAATTCATTCATCCTCCAGACTCTAATGAGATTGGTCCTAATACTTCCAGCATGGTTGAATTACTACTTGTGAGCCCCAGCTTTTGCCCCAGCACCCACACTTGTAACCATCAGGCAGCCCTGTCTCTATCACATACATCGGATGTCTTTGCATTTATTTCATTATGAATATACATGTATGTTTACAAAATGGGAATATTCTGCACAGTTTGGTAATTTTTTTTTTTTGTATTTAACAATATGCTGTGAACTTATCTCCTCTAGAATTTTATTCAGTGCTTAATGTAAGGTAAGCCTCTATTTCCCAAATAACCAGTTTTCACAAATAGTATTTTGAACCATCCATAATTCATCCTTTCTCCATTGATTTGTTTTCTATACCATCTCTTGTCTGGGCGGGTATGTATATTCTTCTTAATCTATTATTTTATAGAGAATATGTGACATATGTATACTCAAAAATATTTGATTTCTTTTGGGCTACTTTCTATACTGTTGATTTTTTTTTTTAACCAAGATTGCACACAGGGTTTTATAATATGATATTATAAGATACTTGTTGCTTTTCTTTCAAAGATTTCTTAGCCATTCTTACTTCATTTAGTCTTCAGGTTCAACTTCAGAAAAATTTTGAGAAGTTTAAAAAAACTCATTGGAATATTCTTTTGGATTCTGTTAAATCTCTTTAAGTTATTTAGAAAAAATTCTCATCTTCATAGACTTTTTGTCTTCACATTCGAAGACCTAGTTTGCTTTGGTGCTTGGAATATTCTGTACTTTTCATGAGCACTGACTTTGTATTCCTGAGTATTTTTTGTTACTGTTTTTTTCTGGCAGCTTTCCCCTCCTATCTTTTAATTGAGTTTTCCCGGACAGGTTGGAAAGCCATCGGTTTTTGGAAATTAATTGTATATCTGGTCTCTTATACAGCGGTCTTGTTAATTCTAGTAGTTCATTGGTTAATTATCTTCGATTTTCTTGATAACAAGTACCACTTATTGAGTAGTTAAATGTGTGAAGTACTTTTTATATTCACAGTAAGCTGCACAGCTATCCATCCCTCTGGTTTCAGAGTTGAGGGTACTGAAGCTCAAAGGCAATGAATAACTTGAGAAAGATGTCAAAGGTAGTGAGCCATAAAGCTGGGATACCTATGTCCCCAGGGACCTCGATTTCCACTGAACTTCACTGCCTCCCACTCTGCCTACACAGAACTGGACCGCACTTCCAGCTCTCTACACCTGCTTCTCTCAGGCTTCGTACTGGATCTAACTAAGAGCCTCCAGCACCTCTTTATAATGTTTTTCACCTTTTGTCAATTGTTTTTAGGTTCCTTTTTCTAAAGGCAGTAATCCCTTCCTCCTTGTTTTAGATCGCTATCCTCTGCTCCAAGGTAGATGTTAGCATTGCACATGTTTTAACAAAAAGAGCTCTCTGTCCTGCTGTGTTTCACCCCCACACTGGTGTGCAGGTGGCCGTGGCCATCGGTCCTTTTCTCTCAAGGATGTGGTGTCTTTGCAGAGTCCCTAGTCCAGTTTCTCTTGTCTGGCAAACTTTATTCCCCTGGTACACTGATCAACTGAGGGGAGGTTGATTTTCTCTCTACCAGATTCCTGTGTGAAAAAAATTTTTTAGAAGAAATTTTTTAAGAAGGAAAAATGCAGAGCCATCTGTGGTTCTTGCACAGTAAGCACACGTGACGGGCCCTGGATGTAGGGCATGTTCTGTCTCTGTCTTGACCTGTGCAGTTGCGGGAATGGAGGACGGAGAAGAGCTAAGCGGGAGTGAGGGGCGGTGGTCTGATGACATCTTAAAGCAGAAGCCTGTCAAACTTAGATGTAAAAGGCCAAACTCTGTTGCTGGAAAAAACACTTTATACCAAAGACAACTCAGAATTAAAATCAATGGGCTATAGTTCCATCATTTTACCAAAATTATTTTAATGTTTTTGTTCTCTGTTGCCTCTTTCTTTAGAGACTTACATGACAGTTACATGGACCAGGCATTGTTCTAAGTGTTTGGCACATAGTAGCCCATTTAAAAGCAATCATTTTATTAGTCCACTCCTTCTTATGTAAATGATACTGTTTTAAAGTGTTACTCAGATATTTTAATGGGAAGGCTACACAATTGCCTCAATCTTTTTTTACAGTTTATTGAAGATTAATGGAAGCACACTGAACTGCATAAACAGGGGGTACATAATTTGATTGGTTTTGACATATGTATATACTTATGAAACCATTACTATCATCAAGATAGCCATTTCTAATACCCCCCAAAATTTTCCTACTTCCCCTCTGTAATCCACCCTTTCCTCCACCCTGTCCCTACGCAGCCCCCGATCAGTTTTCTGTCACTGTGGATTCACTTGAATTTTTTAGAATTTCATATAAATAGAATCCAGTGGCATGCACTCTCTTTCTTTCTCTCTCTCTCTCTCTTTTGTCCTGGCTCTCTTCCCTTAGCATAATGATTTTGAGATTGATCACATTGTGGTGTGTTTAATAGTTTGTTCCTTTGTTCCTTTTTATTGCTGAGTAGCATTCCATTGTATGGCTATACCACATATGCCTTTCTATTTTTAACATACTATAGTTCTAATCATGGTACTTGATATGCTTAAGCTCCAGTATGATAATGTAATCTATGAATATCAAGAACTCATTAGTGAGCATTTCAAATAGGTTGTTTATAAAGTTCAGCAGCAGCAGCCTAAAATGTAAATGTAAGCACGAAAGGACTGTTGGCGTTCTGAGATATTCTGGGAGGTAATTTAGTTTTCTGTTTTACTCAGTATTTAGTGCTATTTCAGATAAGTCTTGATTTTTTGAAAAGCTAATCATTCAGTTAGTCAGTTAAATAGGCTTGTTGTTGGAATTACTTCCACTTGCCTGCCTGTCTGCCTATAGATCATTTCGTTATCAATTAATGTTTGGCAGAGTGCAGGGGACAAAGGCGGACCTCCCACCAAGCGTTCAGAGGCTAAAATGTGGACTTTTTTAGTTCATGGTGATGAGCATTTGTGTATGCTGTAGATGAGAGTAATGTTGGTATTCATTTGGAAGGACAATTAAATGTATTCATTAGTTTCATTTACTAGTTGAAATTATATTTCTAAAAAGAAAAATCCAGCAAAATAGCTAGCTTTAATTGCATTTTTTTTTCTTTTTTTTTGGTGGGAGGTGATGAGAATTTGGTTGACTAACACGTTTGCCTTTAGAACGAAGTAAGAATGCTTTTAGACTAGTAGTGCTTCGGCAAACTTTGTGGACCCTTATATTTTTCTTTTTTTCTTTCTTTTCTTTTTTTTTTTTTTTTTTTGTTTTTCTCCAGAGAAGCAAAAGGTACTAATAGGAACTAGGATTGTGAGACTAGCTGACCTGTCCTATTGGGGTTTATTTCTTCTGTAGCAGTCACTGATGACTTTGACAGGACAGGGAGAATGATGTGACTCATTCGACTTGATAGTAGCAGGTTCTGCGTTCTCTGCTGGACACAGACACACGCAGACCAGTCCTTAACCCTGACCTTTTCAGCTATGACTCTTTTTCTGACCTTCCTTTCAAAACCAGACTCTATTTTTTTCTTTATTTTCTACTCTTTTTTTCAACTCACTGTTGCCTGGCTTTTATCCCAGTCATTTTCCTAAACCTCTTGTTATGGTCAGTAACCATTTCCTAATTATTAGTGGTTTCTTTATTCCTCGCCTTACTCCATTTCTCTGCAGCATTTAATCCTGTTCCCAGGCTGCTCACTTCGCTTTCTAAGGCACTGAAATCTTGTATTACTCAGTCCTAACATCCTTATTTCTTTAGCTAGCTACTCTTTTCTTTTTTGGTAAATGTTGGTTTCCCCAGGTTTTTGTTTTTGGTTGCCCTGTCTTTGCATTATATATGTCCTCTCTGAATCTTAGTCATATTCCCTTTGTTCTTAATTTTGTGTAAATAGAAGTAATACTTACTATACACAATTTGAGTATACATTTGAGAGTACATGATTTGAGTGTATTATAAGTAATTTTGCACAAGCAAAAAAGATGAATATCCCCTGCAGTCCCATTGTGGAGAACCATTGCTGGAATTTTTCATCTGACTGCTAGTCTGATGTAAGCCTTTATTCAAATGAATCTTAAATCCAACTTCCAATGCTTAATTCTATATCAAGTTCCAAAAGCACATTTACAACTCCTTAAAAGACACCTCTAGTAGGATGTCACGGATGCCTTCAAATGAAATACACCTGGAACCAAATTTATTATCTTTCTCTGTACCTGAATCTAGTTTTTCTTCTTGCTTCCATTTCTGATTGGTTAATAGAGCCTTGATGTCATTAGTATTTTTCCTACTCTAAGCTCCACCACTCAGTCATAAAATAGGTCATTTTAATTTGGTCTATGAAGTCCTTTATCACGTGGTTTCAGGGGACCATTTTAGCTCTCCCTTTGGCTCTTTACTCCCTTCCATTTCAACCTTCTGTCTTATTCTGCAATCTAACCATCATTCCGCATTTTCAGAGATTCTCATGCACTTCCATCCTTCCGTGCGGCCACATGTGAAAAGCCATTTCCTCTCTCTCTGGTGTAAGGAATCTCTAATTATTATTCAAGACCTGGATTGAGTGCCCTTAGTTGTGGCTGAGATACCCCTGCTCAGGTGGAATGAATCTGGGGCCTAACACTTCCTACATTTGCCTTGATTTGTTCTGCCTGGAGAAGAAGCCCATTCAAAGGGCTCCTTCCGATTGCTTTTAGATCTATGAAGAGCTACCTTTCAAGGATGGACTTAAGGTGTATTTCAGACAACTGACCTGGGACCACCAAGTGGATGTTATGGTGAGGAAGACTTTTCTTCAGATTATGGAAGAACTGCAGCCTTTAATGCTATATGGCAATGGGAAAGACCTTGTAAACTACTTAGCTCTTCATCAATAGAAGTACACAAGCAAAGACTAAATGACCATTTTTCCTAGATTTATTCATTTAATCAACATTGTTAAGCACTTTGCCAGCTGCTGTGCTGGCGGTTTCAAGATGAAAAAATAAAATCTTTTCTTTAAGGAGCTTATGGTCTGATGCAGTGGTTCTCAACCTGGCTGCAGATTAGAATCACAGACCAGTGATTTATTTCCATTTTAGAGATCTCAGAGGACAGGGTCTGGGAAACATACTCCAGTGTACAGCCATACAGTTACTTTTCAAAGGGCCATTTATTTAAGACCTACTCTAGGGCAGGCTATATGATGTTCATTTATTCTTTCACTAAATATTTCTTTAGCCTCCTCTTTTGTGTTTGTTGCTGGTCTAGGTACCAGGAACATATCAGTGGACAAAAACAGAGTTCCTGCTCTTAGGGAGTTTGTAGAAGGGTAGATTCTGGGCCTATTGCAAACACGCGACAGTTGATATAAGTCTAAGTAGAAAAGTAAAGGAGGTGCGGGGATAGAGGAGGTGTTGGTGAAGGGGACATGACAGCAGATGCGAACACCGAGATCTCAGGTAGATGGGGTGTTGCAGATCACATGATGCCTTTTAAGACACGTTGAAGACTTTGACTTTTATCCTGAATGAGAGGAGAGCCCTGGAGGGTTTTGAGAATAGACATAACATGATTTATATGTAAAAAGTTCAATCTAGCTGCTGTATGGAAATAGATGATGGGACATGGGTGAAAACAGATTAAGTTATTCCAATAATCTAGGTGAGGCATTATGGCAGCTTAGATGAAGGTTTGAGGGGTGGAATGGTAAGAAGCAATTGGATTCTGTGTATATTTTGAATTAAAACATATTTTTATGTATTTTTAAAGGGATGATAGGCTTTACTAAGCTCTCCCAGGGAATGACTTTATTTTTTATTTTTTATTTATTTTAAAAAATTTTTTTTGAGAGAGAGGGAGGGAGGGAGGGGTGGGCGGAGGCAGAGGGAGAGAGAGAACCTTAAGCAGGCTCCTTGCCCAGTGCAGAGCCCGACTTGGGGCTTGATCTCCTGACCCCGAGATCATGACCTGAAACAAAATTGAGAGTCAGATGCTCAATGAACTGAGCCACCCAGGCACTCCAGGGAGTGACTTTACCTAGAGAAAGAAGGGGACCAAGTGCTAGGGCATGTCAGGAGAGGTGGGAGACCTAGTGGAGGGGAATGGGGGCTCCGAGGCCAGATGAAGAAAGTGCTGAAGGAAAAGCCAGTGAGGCACTGAATCAAATGCTGTTAGATCGACCAAGAGGAAGGCTGAGAATTGATGTTTGGATTTTGTGAGGTGGCGGTCCACAGTGATTTTTACAAAAGCAATTTTGATTGAGGGGTAGAGGCAAAAACACGATGGGAGTGGGTTTAGGAGAGAATGAGAAAAAGGGAGGCAGACTCTGTGAGAACAGGCAGTTCTTGGAAGGAACATTGCTAGTAGTTGCGGGGCATGGTGGAGAAAAATGCCAGTAGCTCATGGGGGAGTGCACATAGTTACTTGGGGAGAGTAATGCTAAACTGTACTTCAAGGCTTCTTCCAAATGCAAGATTTTGTCCTGTAATTAGTGGCTCTGGTTTTATTTGTTTTTTTTTTTTTAATACCTTGTTTAAGAATTTGAGATGAGGCACACCTACAGTCTTCTCTCCTGTTTAATTTGAGACTTTTAAAAATCTAGCTCAGCCATTTTATTTATACCATGTGACTGTTCCTCCTCCTTTCTGGTTTGGGGATGTCTTTTTACGTTAGTTTTCTAGGGCTCCCATAACAAAGCACCACACACTGGGTGGTATTTATGGTCTCACAGTTTGGGAGGCTGGATGTCCAAAATCAAGGTGTCCTTCTATTCCAGGCCCCTCTCCTTGGCTTATAGATGGCCATCTTCTCCCTCTGTCCATCTTCCCTCTAGGCCTGTTTTTGTGTACATATTTTCTTCTTCTTCTTCTTCTTCTTCTTCTTCTTCTTCTTTTTTTTTTTCCTAGGATACCAGTCATATTAGAATTGGACCCACTCTAATGACCTCATTTTAACTTGATTACTTCTGTAGAGCTTATGGCCCCAAATCAGATCATATTCTGAGGTCCTGTGGATTAGGACTAGATCCTATGGATTTGGGGAGGGGACATGACACTTTTACTTTCTCATAGGCTCATTTCTGGAGTTTCTGATAACTTTTAAAATTTTTCTGCTGGGTGGTATTTAGGCAGAGTTAACCTCGTCATTTTGGGGACATTAGGCATTGCTTTAGAGAATTGGGGCCAGGAGGTGGATTTCCTGATGTAAAATGAGCACTTGATGAATTGTAACTTCAGTGAACTGCCCTTTTGAAAAGAAATATAAAATGAATTAGAGAGGTGATTTCTTAACACTTTCTGTGAACATGAGTTAGACTTTTCTTAGACTTCTCAGTCACTTTCATGTTTAAAATAGTAGAACAAGTAAGTTAGTAGATACAGACTCTGTCTACCTAGGGAGGAAGAAGAGGTAAATCAGAGCACCTTCTCCAGGAAAACATTTACATTAAATACGTGGATCACCTCCCTGGTATGACGATGAAAGCACAGCCTAGTTATAAATAAAGGCCAACATGTGACCCTATAATATGTCACCCTTGTTATAGACAGAAATTAGTTGTTTATTATAAGGAGTTTTGTTGTTATATTACAGAAACTGGCTCATATTTGCTTAGCTGGCTGCATGATCCCAGGAAATGTTTCCAGCAAATTTTTGCCTATCCTGTTCTCTCTAAAGAATTGCTTTTCCAGCATCCGGTTTTAGTTGGAATATAGGTCATTAAGATGTATCCTCATAAAACTGTTTGTGATGGTAATGGATTTAACTTGGAAACATTAAACTACAGGATGTAACTAATGATTGTAGTTGTCAGCCCGTGGGCCCAATAGCTCTCATTTTTTCATTAGCGCTGCAAGGAAGACATGTACATTTAATTGTGGAATAGCAGATATTTTTTGTGGGCTTATTACTCCCTTATAGGATAAGGCAGAATCCAGTGCTTTAAAATGAAGAAAACATCTGTGGTGGAAATTAGGGCTAAATAGAATACTTTTTTGGATATTTTTTGAATCCGTTTTTGGTTTAGAAACCTATCATTTGGCAGTGCCCTAAAATAACCCCTGAATGAATCTCTTGGAGACAGCCTTGATTTTTTTGACTTTGTATTCTTGGTTTAAATAATGAAATAATTTTTTCATATTGTTTAAACATGAAAAAAAATAACCCTCTGAATAAGAAAGTAAATTCTTCTCTAGTGTAAAATAGCAGCAAACATATCCTCAGTGGGGTTTCCACAGCTTAAGCCTGGCAGTAGTTCAGATAATAACTCTATTAAAGCAGACAATTTGTTATGATGGATTCTTGTTCTGGGTCCACAGTCTACCTAATTGATGACCATGGCTCAATGAAATCTGATTTGATATTCTTGTGCATTCATGAAATCACAACCCTTCTTCCAGCTTCCTCCCTTACTTTCTCATGTTCAGTGACTCTGGAAAGACATCTTTTTCTTAGTATTTTCTCAGAGACTGTACTGATGGAATACAAAGAGCATATGGAAGCAGATATATGCGTAGGTCTTGATTTTATGTTTTGGTAGACTGGTTTATTTAAGCAGATACAACAGGCGAATATGTTTGTTGAAGGTTTTCCTTTGTACCAGCTGCTGCTTTTTCCTCTTTCCTGGGCTGCTTTGCCAGAAATGCACACCTTTATTCCTACACTGTTTGACAAAAGTTTCCAATTGACAATTTTTCAATGTGTTAATTAGCTCCTTGAGAAACGCAATATATATTTAACATGTATATTTTAAGAATGTTGAGGATTTTTGAAGACTTGTGCTTAAATTTGTTTGAAATGGAATGTTTTTAATTTATTAAAAGTTTTTAATGATAGAGGCTTACTGTTTCTTAAATATTGTTTACAGAATTGGCCTTAGTTTACAACAGCGTAAAAAACATGCAGTCTACTTTAATTATTCAGAAGAAAAGTTTTATTTTTATTGCATTTTTTTGGGAGGGGAATTAATTGCTGCAGAGGTAATGTTCACCTTGTTGTATATGTACCAGACTGGGGTGGAGTGGACATTGACCAGGGAGTCAGGGACCTAGGTATGGGATTTTTCTTACTGGTAGTTGGCTGTTGTGACCTTGGGGAACTTGCTTTCTCTTGGACTCAGTCTTCTCATTTGGAAGGAAAAGGATTGGTTTAGATAATCTATAAAAGCTTTTTTTTTTTTCTTTATTTCTTCTAGTTTTATATTTTTAGAGAAACAGGGGTTATGTCTTTGCTTCTTATTGTACTTTTGACTGAATGTGGAATTTTTTTGTGGCCAGTATGGGTCATACTTGGCAGAGTGATGTAGCTTGATAGTTTCTGGAAACTAAGCATTGTCTACAAACAGTCAACAAGAGGGTTTGGTGAATCTGGCCCATGCTACTTCTGGTTTTGTTTTTTTTTTTTTTTTAATTTTTTAAAGATTTTATTTATTTGACAGAAAGAGAGGAGAGAAATCACAAGTAAGCAGAGTGGCAGGCACAGGTAGGAGAGGGAGAAGCAGACTCCCCACTGAGCAGAGAGCCCGATGCAGGGCTCAGTCCCAGGACCCCGGGATCATGACCTGAGCTGAAGGCAGATGCTTAACTGGGTGAGCCACCCAGCCGCCCTGCTGCTTCTGTTTGACATGAATGCAAGTTTGCAATTTTCACCAGCTGATGACTAGTTCTATGATTTCATCTAGTCGTCCAAGTCAATTGAGTTTAGACATTTAGTTTGAGATACTTAACATTTCTCAAGACAAGATTTTGGGGAATTAAAAGGTCTTAGCTTTCTATAATTCTGCCTTGGGTTATGGGATGATCTAGCATAGATAGGACTCAATCTTAGTAATAACTTATATCTGTGACAGCCTAGGATTTTTTTCCTGTAGGAAAAGATTCACAGGTTATTGACATGAAACCAGAATGGGTGAGGTTTGCTTTTCTTTTGAATCCTCCTTAGCCACTGGCCTAGGGCCTTATTTTAACTTCTGAGACCTTGTTTTCTCATTTGAAAATGATCATGTCCCATGGGGATGTTTATAAGACTTATTCCTGAATAGAGATACATTCTTAGAAAGGCTCAACATTGTAAAGATATCTGTGTTCCACAAATCTATACATTTAAAAGCATCTCCCCAAATATAAATAAAGTTTTTCTTCTTTGGGACTGTGTATCTGTTGGAGGGGTAGAGTAGGGAGTAAAATGATCCTTGGGTTTATTAGACTGTGTTCTGAGACAGGTTGGGAAAATTCTGAAAAAGAAGTGTGATAAGAGGAGGTATTCTCATAATCTATAAATGGGAGTATCAAGTATTAAAGACTTTGTAGGAACAGTTGGGTAACATTTGTCAAGAGCCTTGAAACATACTCTCATCGAGTAGTTTACATCTTAAGTAAATTGGTTAAGGGTGATGTACTCATAAGGTGATTCATCTCAGTGTTATTCATAAACAACCCCAAATTTTGTTTTTATTTCTTTTATTGTTGGGGGGGGGGAGGGAGAGAGAGAATCTTAAGCAGGCTCCATACCCAGCGCAGAGCCTGATGTAGGGCTCGATCTCATGACCCTGAGGTCATGACCTGAGCTCAAATCAAGAGTCAGACACTCAACTGACGGAGCCACCAGGTGCCCCACAACCCCAAATTTTAATAGGTGACTGGTTAAATTGTTTCCTGTGTTAAATGGAATACCATGGCACCATTAAATGTGATGACATAGCAGTGTATTCATTTACATGGAAGAGGTTTATAATATGTTAAACAGATAATACAGTATGTTATGAAAGCTTTGGTATAGGTATATAGATGTGTGTATTTATTTGGAAAAATGTATAACAGATTAACAGTGATTATACCTGGGTGGCAAAATTATGGATGGTTTCCCTCCTACAACGTATGCTTAACCTCTATTTCTAATTTTCTGCCAAGACCATGCATTCTTTGAGAGGAAATAGAGTGTAACATGTGAGGCTCTTGAGAGCATAGGACTCCGAAGCCAGCGTGGCTGGGTTTAAATCCCAATGCTGTCACTTCCTGGCTGTGTATTCTTGAGGAAGTCACTTTATCTCTTTGTGTCTCTCTTTCTCATCTGTAAATCAGAGATGATTATAATAAATAGCAATAATAATGTCTACCTCATGTATTTGTTGTAAGGATTCAATATACTTAATGTGTGTGAACTTTGAGAACAATTTATAGTAAGTACCATATTAATGTTACCTATCATTATTAATAAGAATAGTGAGCGAGTGAATGAGAGACAGATGGACAGACAGACACACTCAGACACACTAGCATACCTAGAACTCACTTATAGAGGTAATGGTCTCTTATGGTGTCAGGCATATCAAATTGAAACAATTTGGTAAACTTTGAAGAGGAATGTGATGATTAGATGTTCACCTTTTCCCCTTATTTTTTAACTTTTAAAAATAATTAGAATGTAATTCACTTAACATAAAGTTAACTGTTTTATTTTAAATTGACCATTTGAAAGTGAAGGGCTCAGTGGCAATTCGCCTAGTCATGATATTGTGCGACCACCACCTTTGTCTAGTTCTGAAACATTTTCTGTCACTTCAAAATAAAACCGTGTGCCTGTTAGGCAGTTTCTGTCCATTCCCCACTCCCTGCTGTGCCTGGCAGCGATCAGTCTGCATTCAGTGTCTGTGTACTTACTTATTGTGGATATTCCATATAGATGGAATCATATAACACATGGTTTTTTGTGCTGGCCTTTTTTAACTCAGCAGAATGTTGTGGAGGTTTGTCCACAACATAGCATGTAACAGTAGTACATTCCTTTTTATGGCTGATGAATATTCAAGTATGTGTGTGTGTGTGTGTGTGTGTGTGTATTATGATTTGCTTATCCACTGATGGACACTAGGGTTATTCATTTTTGCTCTTGTGAATAGTTCTGCTATGAATAGATGTATACTTTTATTAAATAATGGGTTTCTTTTGGTGGTAGTGGTGGTATATTTATTATAAAAATGTGAGAAATGCAGAAAAAATTAAAAATAGAACATCCCTACAGTCTAGGAATCCCAATACTGGGTATTTACCCCAAAATATAAAAGCACTAATTCAAAGGGATACATGCATCCCTTTGTTTATTGCAACATTATTTGAGATAGCCAAACTATGGAAGCAGCCCAAGTGTCCATTGATAGATGAGTGGATAAAGAGCCACAAACTGAGCCACAAACAAGAATGAATGAACTGCCATTTGCAGCAACATGAATAGAGCTAGAGAGTATAATGCTAAGCCAAATAAGTCAGTCATAGACAAATACCATATGATTTCACTCATATGTGGAATTTAAGAAGCAAAGCAAAATGAGCAAAGGAGAAAAAAGAGCCAAACCAAGAAATGGACTCTTAACAATAGAGAACAAATTGATGGTTTCCAGAGGGGAGATGGGTGGAGGGAGATGGGGGAAATAGGAATGGGGATTAAAGTGTACACTTAACATGATGAAAAAAATAAAAAAATTAACTGCAAAATGCAAATAGTCCCAATTTACATTTTGGTATAGGTCCTTTCAGTATTTTTCTGCATCTATACATGTATAAAAACACAACTGTGTACAAAAATAAGCCTTTTTAAAAGAAAATTGAAGATCATATTATACACTGGGTTTTTTCCTCATTAAACTTTGTTTTAATGGGTCTTAAATTCTGTGCTAGATTTTTGGTCAAGTTGTTTCCATTAGAAAGTACTCTTTTTAAAAACCAGTAACTTAAAACTGTCACCCACACACAAAACAAATGGTCCACAAAACGTTCTCCTTTTCTGCTGAAGGTTTTACTATGCATTGTTAAAATTAACGTGTTTTGCTATTAAACTTCAGGGGCCAATTGAGACAAGGAGTTCTGAGACCCTTCTTCCACCACTGATTAAGACTGGGGTGGCAGCTATTAGGCATAATATTCATTGAACTTTCTGAGCTGCTGGGCAGACTTGATGCCCTTGCCAGCGCCAGCTGCCTAATTGTCCACTGCCTTGATGACACCCACAGGAACTCCCTCTCACCTGTCATAAACAGCAAAATGGCCAAGAGGAGGATAGTCAGGGAAGCTCTCAACACATAAGAGCATGTCAGGAACCGTATCAACAATGGAACATCACCAGATTTCAAGGATTTGGTGCCATCTTCCCGCTCTGCCCCCAGCATGATGATCAGTCTTCAGCAAACTTGCAAGCAGTGTGAGCTGTGTGACAATCCAGCACAGGTGCATATCCAGCATTGACTTGGCCTGGATCATTCAGGTTAATTATCTGAGCCATGAAGCTACCTGTTTCCGTCATTGGGTCACTTTTGCTGTCAGCAGTGACGTCACCACAACAAACATATTTGACAGATACATTCTTGACACTGAAGCCTGCTTTGTCCCCAGGAAGAGCTTCACTCAAAGCTTCATGGTGCATTTCATCAGAGTTTACTTCACTTCTCATGTTGACAGGAACAAAGGTGCCCATCCTGCTGGGTTTGGAAACACCACTCTCCACCTGGCCCTTGTGCCAATACCACCAGTTTTGTACATGTCTTGGAGAGACAGACCTAAGAGCTTGTCAGTTGAATGAGTTGGTGGCAGGATGCAGTCCAGAGCTTCCAGTGGTGTGGTTCCACTGGCACTGCCATCTTTACAGGTGACTTTTTCATTCCTTGAACCAAGGCATGTTAGCAATCGTCTCTTCCAGCATGCTGTCACCAATCCAAAACAGAAATTGGCGGGAACGCTACTGTGTTGCAGTTGTAGCCAATTTTCTTATGTCGGTGCAGACTTCCTTAATGATTTTTTGTGTCTCTTCTGGCTGTAGGGTGGCTCAGTGGAATCCATTTTGTTAATATCAACAGTTAGTTCTTCCACACACTGTGTTAAATTAGAAGGGCATGCTTACGGGGAGGCCCATTCTTGGAGATACGTGCTTCCAATTTATTAACAGTGGCAGCAACAATCAGGACAGCACAGTCAGCCTGAGATGTGCCTGTAATCATGTTTTTGATAAAGTCTGTGTGTCCTCTGTTATCGGTGGTGGTCACATCATACTTGGTGGTCTTGAGTTTCCACAGGGTGATATATAGTGGTGGGAATATGCTCACATTCAATTCTCAGTTTATCCAAGACCCAGGCATACTTGAGGGAGCCCTTTCCCACCTCAGTGGCTGCCTCCTCAAATTTTTGCAAAGTTCTCTTCTTCCCACCACATTTGTATATCAGACGGCCAATAGTGGTAGATTTCCTGAATCTACATGTCTACTGAGGACAATACTGATATGAGTCTTTTCCTTTCCCATTCTGGCTTAGATATAGTGATGGTTTTCATGGCACCTGTGTTTGGGTGGCAGACCTTTTGTGAACAAGCTACATTGTTTCATGTCAGTACTTACCATCTAACATTTCTCAAGGTTTTCCGATGTCTATAAGTGTTCCAGCTCATCGTGAATTTCAGTAAACAGTATTTATTTTACTGATATCTTGATAAAAATTTAGCCTTTGGCTTCTATTTAAGGCTACGATGAATAGATTTTTAGATAAAATATTGCTTACCTATTGTCTAAAGATAAAGTCCTAGGAATAGAAGTGTTTCGTCAAAGAGTATATGCTTTTAAGGCTTTTGACACACACTGCCAAATTTCCCTCCAGAAATGTTGTGCTGATTTACATTCCTCTCAGCAGTATTTGAGTGTCCGTTTCCTCTTTTATTTGCTCATAATTTTTTATTCATAGTCATTGTCATTTTAACAAAAAGTGTATATGGTATTTTTATTTCTCTTCGCATAAAATGTTTCACCATATGTTTGTTGTTTTCTTTTTGTGAATGCCTACTTTGTGACCCTAGTGGATTTTGTCTTTTTCTTATAACTAGAACTTAAAAAATATATAATGAAGATGTAAATCTTGACAATCTCTTACAAATATGTTTCCTACTTATTTGTGTTCTCATTTTGTTTATGGTATTTGGTCACAGGGGGCTTACAAGCTTTATGTAGTGAAATCTATATGCTTCGCTTTTTTTGGTTTCTGCCTTTGTGCATATGTTTTTCTAAGTTTTCCTTAGGTGATTGGTATTTGTGCTCGATAATGAGCAAAAATCTTATATTGTCCTATGTGAATGTGGTTTAAAACTTACATATTGTTCACAAATGCTGCTCAGTATTTATTTGCTATATAAGAGTTTTCTCCAGTGACTTAGACAAAATTGCAGTTAACTGAGAACTTCTTGAATCATCAGCCTAGGATCTTTTGTGTTAAACTTTAGAGATAGATACAGATCATAGGAAACAAGGGCGTATCAGGGATTTATTCAGGGAACCCATTTCCATGGCATGTGCTTGAGTCAGAACACATTCACTTTATCTTCTTTCCATATTTTCTCCCTGTCCAGAGTCTTATAACTTGTGTTGACTCTTGAGGCAGTGAGATCCTCATTCATCAAAGAAAGATTGAATTTTGTTCATCATGCCCAATTTACATGTACAGGAAATTGGACTGGTTCTTTTTGGGTGGAAATTGTGTTTACCCTTTGAAAATCATTTAACTGGAATACTGCATTTCTTAGGCATTCCAATTCATTTGTCTTTTTTACATCTTAGGGAAACATATGAGTCAACGCTAACCTAGGTAAGAAGCTAACGTTTTTTTCTTGCAATAAAAATTGGAAGTGACTTTTCCGGTGGTATGAAATGAAACATCTGTTTATTTTAGGCTGAGGATGTTAATGACAAGTCACTTAGTCTTTACTTGTTTTTCTATTTTATTTCTAAATGATCTGGGTTTTTGTTTGTATAAAAAGAAACATGTTTATTATGAAGGGAATCAGGAAATAGAAGCAAGCCAAACATGCCAAGATGATTACTGTTGGTACCTTTGTACAGATCCATTCAGATTCCTTTCATGATGTATATAGTCATTCACACATTTTATAAAAAGGCAATCATGTTATACTCATCATATCATGAACATTTTACTATGTCCAGGGTAGATGTATACAATTTGAAATAAATACACCAAATGCTACTATGTGGGTGTATCAAAATATAATGTGGCAGTTCCCCATTGTCTACCATTTCTACTTCTTGCTATTACAGGTGTGTAATAAAGATTATTGTAGCCATATCTTTGCTATATCTAGATATTTACCTTTATGTATTTCCTTAGGACAAATTCCCCAAGATGGAATGTCTCCAATTTCCTAATTTCTGAATCTTATAAGTTCTTTTTCTTTCTTTTTTTTTTTTTTAGAATTAAAATAGGAATGTGAAAAATATAGCTTGGGTACCTTTTCAAATTTATTATACGAAATCAAATCAGAATTCCTCTAAGAGTAAAGGCATTGTTTATCTTTCCATTTCTCTCTCTCTCTGGCAATTCATCGTCCCCTCTATTTTCCTGATTGTAGAAAACAAATGTGAAAGGGTCAGTGTGATAGGAATTCTAGAAGATTTGCTTCCTATCTTTGTTCTTTTTGAAACATAAACTGTGTGTGAGTGAGTGAGTGAGTGTGTGTGTGTGTGTGTGTGTGTGTGTGTGTGTGTGTGGTGGAGGGAGCGGGGGCGGGGGTTACTTTTTGAGGGCAGGTTTTTGGAATGGAGGTGTCTATTCTTCTGACCATGCCTGTTTTTATCTATTTGACATTTGGAAAAGTTCTTACAGTTGGCCTTACTGTTTGCTGATGATTACTCACCTTGTTTTCAATTTCTACCTTCTCCTTTTCCGTGGACATCAAGAGCCCACCTTGTGCAGTTGCTGAGCAAGATAACAGAGATGGGGAGAAGATAGGGCCAGTTTCTCAGGCTAGTCATGTAATCTGGTGTGGCAAATACTGTGATAGGACCACTTCTTATATAATCCAGTAAAACAATTGGAACATTAACTTTAAGTTATTTGGGAAGTGCTCTGTTTTCTATTTTGGGTTCTCTTTCTCGCAAGTCTTACAACTTTGTAACCTAGAACTTCATAATTTTATCAGTGATGAATGATCTGATTCTGAAAACAAAGATACAGATTGGGGCTAAAATATTCTAGGACACATGAATACTAACATGCAGAACAGTTTCATTGTCAACAAAGTCTTTGAGAAATAGTGACTATCTCTCTACTCCTTGAAGGTTAAGAAAGAATTGTCTACTTGTTTGCTTTCATGTGTTTAGATTTGTCTCAGGTTTCAGTTTCCACTGTGAATCACTGAGTGCAGAAAAGGGCACACCGCTAATTTAGGAAAGACCTGTGTGAAGGTAATCACACCTTCAGAGAGAGATTTGTTGCCTGGAGAGGAAACGGTGCTGTTATTTCTACTGGTTTAATTAAGAGACTGGCCAACGCAGACCTGTTGACTGACAAATAACCCACTTTAGGAAAACCTGTTGTGTAGAGTTCAAACTGCAATCTGAAATGTAAGGATATTATCAGTAGAAAAAGATTTTTCACTTTTGAAGGATTTGAAACAGGCCTTTCAAAACAGCTTTGATAGTCTTTGTTAGTGAGGGATTAAATTGTTGAAAAAACTGCAGGCAGAGAGTAGCAAAGATCTGGGCTTAAAATTGGTGTCCAGAAACGTTTAGGCAGATAATTTGTGTCCACTGACTCAAATAGGATATATAGATATAATATTACAGTTCACAACCAATTTATCAGTTTTATGTGTGGTCCTAGATTTTGATAAAAAATGTTGATTAAGATTGTTTTGATAAGATATTAAAGCCCAAAAGGTATTTTTTTTGCATATACTGCAAAAATATTTATAAAAATATAAGGCAGACTTTGTAATATACTACATGATTATTTCCTGGAAACAGAAATCTGTCATTCTGTTAACATGCATGAATACTCTTATTTGTATGGTGTTGATTGATAGTCATAGCAGTTACTTTTTTTCCTGCAATGAACCACTTCTTTTTTTTACAGGTTTATTGAAATATGATTTATATAGAAAAAGCTATACATATTTAATGTAGACAATTTGATGAGTTTGGATATATGCATACGTTTGTTGAATCACCACCACAATCAAGGTAATGAACATATCCATCATCTCCAAAAGTTTCCTTGCATAGAAGTTACTTTCTGAAGTGAACCAAAGAATGTTCAGTTCATATGCAGTTTGGTTTTACTGTTTTCTCATGTAAATATAATTCTGTATTATAGGAACCAGTAGCTGTCCAATAACATTGGGTGAGAGAAAACGTTTGCTAATTTCTTATATTGAATGGGTGCTTTGTATAAATCAGTATTTGAATTTTAAAATCTATACCATGTTTGCTTCACTTTAGCAATTTTTTTTTCTTTATTTCTTTTACCTTCATATTACTTAGGAATCACATTATTGTGACTATATTTTTGAATAGAGTAGATAATGGGTGACATTGGAGTGCTTGAAATTCTGGAAATAAAGCTGTGTTTAGCTGTTACTTTTAGCTTCTTCTTATAGCTACATTTTAACCAAATCCACTATTACCAGATAATTATCTGGAAATGTCATTTATTTAAGCATTGACCCTTTCACTGTGTACATTTAATTCTTGTTTTTGGTGATCATTTTGGTCTGTAAAGTTGCCTCAAAGACCAAATTAACAAATACTGAGCCTTTGCTCCTACTGGAAACATAAGAGACTCTGGTTACAACATTTTCATCAGCCAATCAAAACATAACCTTGTTTATGTTTCCATTTAAAGACATTTTGTTTAATATACACTGTTAACTCATTAATATGGAAGTCATGACCAAGGACACTATAACTCACACTTGAAGGAAGCTTATCTAATACCTGTGTTTTCTCCATAAGGTACATCACAACCTTCAGCCCTATGCTTGGAGCCATTTTAAAAGATGAAGTCACCTGTATATAGCAAAAAAATGCAAAAAATTTGGCACATAATATGCTGCCCAAAAGACAGTTGTTTAGGCTATGAGAGCTGAAATGGGAAGGCAGAGCATTATCCTGTTTGACTTCAGCCTGGAACATGCATGTTGGATGACTCAAATTTTTTGCCACTCTGGGCATGCCTGTGAATGATGGTGAGAGTACCACGAGTATTGACCTTGGGGTTACAAATAAATTTTAGCAAGTAGAAGAATCTGCAAATGCAGCCTCTGCAAAAGATGAGATTCACATGTAGCTGTTTTTGAAAATACTTTGAAATATTTCTAAAATGAAATAGAATTCAACATAATTTAAACTTATCTTGATGCTATAGGCTTATCATTATGGGGATCCTTATGAAGTTCATTCAACATGAATTGAAGGTCTGTCATTGCTGCTCCCAGTGTGTCTGACTCCACATCAGGGTCCCCAGTGGTTCACCATTGTCTTCTTTACTCCCTGCTCCTCCATCGCTCTAACCCACCTGGTACTTCTCACGGTGGCAGCTTTAGGTACCTAACACCTTCCTTCCCTTTCTTGCTGCTCCTAATGTGCTGTCTCCTATAACCCAGGAGAAACCAGGAGCTTTTAGGAGAAAGCAGAAAACCACACTTACTGAATGATTAAGAATAGTTTTTAGATGTGAGCTAAACTCCATTAACTTTAGAATGAAATTTAGAGAAGAACTATAGTGCATTTGTGACAGTTATTTCCCTTCTGACTCAGAGGCTCCTGTTTTGTTAACATTTGTTTTCTACGAGGTACAAGATAATTCAGAATGGCAGAGTTTCTGCCATTAGGTCAGTGTGGACCAACACTCAAGGCTGGGTTAATTTAACATCTTGAGCTTTATTTTCTTTTGAGATTATATATAAACTGTGATAGAAAGCAGACTTCTGTTGGTCATTTTTGCATTTTGCATACATTCCTGAATATAGGTACCTTATCTTCATTTTATAAGATTGGACACTGATGTCTGGAAACAAGCTAAATATCTTAGGGTAGTAGCAGAACTGATGAGGAAGTCTGCCAAATACTTCTTTGTCCTATGTTCCATGACGTTGTTACAGAATTTTGTGTTTTACTTCTTTCTTTTTCAGGCCAGCTTTAAATTTTTTCATGGTCAATTTTCTAGAGGTTTTTAAATCATTAAATTTCTTGGGTTTTAGTCTAGTGACTTCCTCCCTGGTCTAGTCGGCAAAGCCAGGCTGGGTGCAACTTGTTCCCCTCTATGATTTAGAGCTACCTTCTGCCAAAGGGCCCATTTCAGATATGATTTTGTTATACTTTGCTTATGCCAATTGGAATGTTTTTTTAATCCCTGCTTATCTAAGATTTAGGTTCAATCATATTTTTGTTGCGGTGCAGTGTCTGTCAGACTGTTATACATTGCTAATGCAAAAGTGATCACTCGCTCAGGATAGAGAGACATGATGTAATCGAATAAAACCTAATGATTACATGTAGATCTATACTGTTTAATACTATAGCCAGTAACCACGTGTCACTATTGACCACTTGAAATGTGGGTGGTCCAAACTGAGATGTGTTTTAAGTACAGAACTTACACTGGATTTACATAATTCAGTACAAATAAAAGCATGTAGTTTTTCATTAATATTTTATATGCTTAAATATTTAAATGATAATACTAGTTCAGTATACATTATTATATTTAATTTTACCCTTTTCTTTTTGCTTTTTAATGTGGCTACTAGAAAACTTAAAATTACATATGTGAGTCACGTTTGTAGTTTATATTCTATTTATTTTGGGATATTATACAGCTGGTATCAATGTTATGCTGGATGTTTAAAATGTACAGACCCTGTCTCTTATTTCCTTCTCTGATCTTTCCTCCTCTCTTTTGAATACATCTCTTATGTTGTCCTTTTGGGTAGAAGGTAAGAAATGTAATACCCTTGTTCAATGATCAACTCCCTAGTGACTCACTGACATCACTTCTCATTATAGGTAGTAGTTATGCACCTGTAACAGTTCCCAGGATACCAAATTAGTAAAAGCTGAGTAATATAAGAATATATATATATATATATATATATATATATATATATATATATATATATTTGTTTTGTTTTGTTGCATGATGAAGTTAAGCCAATTGGTGATTTAGAGAACTCACCAGAACTGAAAAAATATATTGAAAATTTGCTGAAAGGAGTTTTGGAATAAAGATCAGCAGTCCTTGCTCAAGAGTGAGTTCTTTTCAAATATCTTACTGTCAGTCAATAAGAACTGAATATTACCAGGGTGTTGAGTAGTATGCATTTTCAAAAGTTGGATGCTATTTTCCAGTATATGGAGATGGATTCACTCCAGGATGTGTTCTGGTCTTTATTATTTTGCTTAGTATAGCTTCAAGGACAATTTTTATTTGCAAACTCGCTTTGTGGCACTATTGTTAAATTTCTGAAACCTTTATTGAAAAAGCAACATTGTACTCATGTGAATTTATTTATTTATTTATTTATTTAGATTTTATTTATTTGACAGAGAGAGACAGCCAGCGAGAGAGGGAACACAAGCAGGGGGGAGTGGGAGAGGAAAAAGCAGGCCCCTAGTGGGGAAGCCTGATGTGGGGCTCAACCCCAGAATGCTGGGATCACGCCCTGAGCCAAAGGCAGATGTTTAACAACTGCGCCACCCAGGCGCCCCTGTACTCATATGAATTTAGACAATGCAAATAATACACACACACACACACACACACACACACTAATTTTAATATGCTCATCACAATTGAGTCTCTACCTTTAGGCAAAATGGAGATCAATCTCTAATATTTGCTGGTGAATTTAATGTTTGATATCATGTGATAGGTAAAAAAATGTAGTTAAGGGCTCATCCACTTTCTGACTACAGAGGGAAACAGTATATTCTGGCTCAGAAATAATGTTGATATAGTGGTAATGACAGCATTCTTTTCTTCTGAACATTTTGTAAGGGTATCCTTTTCAGATTTCTCTGTTCCATGGGGTTGGTTTTAGATTTGGTTAGTTATATATAGGCAAAAAAAGTGACTTGGCACAAAATAATCGATCATTTTATTTCTTGTTCATCACAACTGATCAGCTTGGGTGCCTCTTTGAGCTGGTTTTCTCTATGCTAGGTCAGTGTTCTTTGAAATGTCACCAAATTAGAATAGTTACCAAGTTAGAGGTTAGTCCTTATTTAACTGATGTGGTCTTTTACTGGCTTTTTTGTTTTGTTTTGGCAAAGGGAAGAAGAACTTCAAACTTATGTTTTGCCAGTTTTCTTTCTTTGATATCTTGATTTTATTAGTGTTCCCTCTCTACCATTAACTGCCCCTTAAACCTCAACCAGGAATATTTATTCTCTCATTTTATTTGGAGGCCTGGGTAACTGTATCTGTTAAGTTAGAAAGTTTAGGTTTGTTCCTTCCATTGATAAAATATTACAGTTCTAGACAAGAAGATAGTTTTGAAGATAAATGGTTTCTGAGTTCTTTTGGTCCTCTTCATTGCTTTACGATGTTTAAGAGTAATAACTACTCTTGGGTGCATATTTGGGACCACTGCTTACCTATGCTGTGCCTCTGAGTTAAAAAAGAGGAGGAGGTGCCTTCTGTGAGGGCAGAGCTTTCACCGTGTGCCCTGGGGCCCTTCATCAGTGCACTGAAGGCTGAATTTTAAGACTCCATCTAGGATATGTGTATGGAGCTCAAACTGCCTAGCCATGCAGAGATTCCCAGAGATACATACATTATCTAATTTAATCTAAAAGACATTTCATATCCACCCAAGCATTAAGTACAACTGCTATTACTTATTTTACTGGAAACATTTATTTTTATGACCATTTAGAGTTTTAATTTCCACAATTGAGGAAATTGAGATTCCTATAAGCCAAGTAATTTGCACAAGGATGCAGGGCTGGCTGATGGCAGAGCGGGGAGTCACTCATAGATCAGCATTGCTCAAAGTCTGTGTTTTTCTAACACCTAATTTCAGTACTAGTTTTATGGCCAGAAGTTAAGAGAAGTAAAGATAGACAAGTCGTAAGCAAGGTTGGATCTTGTTGGTTACCAAATTATGGAATGTAATAAGATTGATGAGAATCATTATATGAGTCTTCGTGCTTTCTTGAGTTTGACAACTTTAAAGATTTTTTACATAGTAGCTTATGTAGAATTTCTACTGGCTTTATAAACTATAATAGTGCCTGTCTATGAGTGGTGTAGATAATACCATCCCTAGAGAAATACTAAAGACAGTAGCAGAATGAGCCTCTTCTCTCTGCTGCTCTGAGGTTCATCTTTCCTGTCTCCTAAAAACAGAAATTCTTCATGAATTCACATTTTGGAAGTTCATGGTGACCTTCAATAAAAATGTAACAGAAATGTATCATAATATGTTGTTTAGCTTTTTCCAAACAAAAGTGAGAGTATGCGTAAGCCTGCCCCATACAGCCGATCACTTTAGTTCTGTGTTAATATGAGCACAGATGAACGTCGTAGATAGTGCTTCTGATAGTTTGTTTCTATTCGCTACATTGGACCTTATTTTGCTTCATTGGTATTTGTAAAATCAGCTTAGCCTTACTTGAATCCCTGTTTCAAAGAGTTCCAGCTGCAAAGCTGACAAAACTCTTGGCAGGATTACTTGGAAGTATCAAGAATCTTGCTTTTAGTCTCTCCTGCCCCTCCCCACCCCCGGGGTATTTGTTTATAAGAATTAAAACTCCAGATCTTCTCAACATCAGGCGGTGCTACATCCTGATAAACTCATCACAAATTGAAAATATCGTAGTCACATGTGCCTTTAATACACCTAACCTACCGAACGTTATAGCTTAGCCTGGCCGACGTTAAACGTGCCCTGAACGCTTAGGGAAGCCTGCAGTTGGGCAAGACCCTCCAACACAAAGCCTGTTTTATAATAAAGTGTTGAATATCTCATGTAGTTTATTGAATACTGTACTGAAAGTGAAGGAGAGAATGGCGGTGTGGGTACAGCGTGGTTGTGAGTGTATCCATTGTTTACGCCTGTGATCCCGAGGCTGACGGGAGCTGGGGCCCATGGCTGCCGGTCCGCTGGGCGGCATCATGAGAGAGTGTTGTACTCTGTATCTCCAGCAGATGGTTTCTACTGAATGCGGATGGCCTTTGTACCGTTGTAAGGCTGAAAAACCCTAAGTCAAACCATCCTAAGGTGGGGACCATCTGTAACTGTAGAATGATGATATGTAGGAAATATTAAATGCAAATTCCACTCTTTGACAACAGCCACCGGCACAGATTTTGTGTCTGAATCTGGGGGAAAAAAAAACTTTTGGAGAAATGAAGTGCTTTGAATTTGGGCCTTTTTAAATGAATTGACTTAGACCCTTCAAAGGTAGTGGGTATAAAAACAGTTTTATAAACTGAAGTGTTTTAAAGGGTGTTCTTTAAAGCTTTCCTAGGTTTATTGGAGGAAAACATAAGAGCTCATCAGTCTGCACAAATACCTTCATTCTAGTGCAGAGAGTATTAATAAGCTGCTTTCAAGATAAACTTATAAAACACTTTGTGAGGACACTTCATGCTTACTAGCTTGCTTGATAACCAGTGGTTATCTTGAGCCTTCCTACGGCCGAGGGTGAGAAGACCAGAGACAAGTTTGAACACTGGTCTGTTTCTGCCTCCTCTGGGTGCACACCTGCTTTCCTGGACTGTTGGATTAGCCTCTGGCCTGACTTCACGTGTGAAATAGATGTTTCTTCCCCATTCTTCCTTATCCTGAACCACTCCCCTGACTAAAATTAAACTCCTACACCTCTGAGCATAAAAGCTCCCATATGCTCTGTCCTCAAACTAGTTTTCTAGTCTCTTCTTTCTTTACTTTTTTTTTTTTTTAACTGCTCCTTTCATACCCCACTCCCAAGCCATACTGTCTCCTCCTGGTTCTTGCAAGAAGTACTACAATTTGCTCCTCAGTGCATTTCTCCTTAATGTTCCCTCTGTGCGGGACACCTTTCTGCTCTGTTCCCTACTTCTGTTCTGTCTGTTGAAATCCTACCCAGAGACTCCATCCCCCTTTCCTCCATGAAGCTACCTTGGATCTCCTGGGCCGCTGTCAATGCTCTGCTTACCCGTTCAAGTTACACCTTCACTGTCGTAATGATCCCTGTTCGTCTCGCATGCTGACTAGTTGAATTGATTTCTTATCTATCCTATGATGAAGATACATGCTCATGTCTTATAGGTCTCTTTTTTATCAGCAGTGCTTAACAGAAATTGGAGATAGAAATATTTTTTGGTTCATGAATCAAAGAATTCAGGTAAGTTCTCTTTCCTTCCAAGTATCCTAAATTCGGTGTACTACTACTTGTGGATTATTTGTTTTCCATTTACCAAATGGCTTTTCTATGGTTTCTTCTTGTTTCTCTGATTACTTTATTATTTTAAAATCATAGAAATGTTGCAAGAGTAGTACAAGGAACTCCTGCCTAACTATAACTATCAGATTCACTGTTTATTTTTTCCCCTTAATTGTTTTATTCATTCTGTGTGTGTGTGTGTCTGTGTGTGTGTGTGTGTGTGTGTGTGTGTGTGTGTGAACCGTTTGAGAGTAACTTGGAGACACTGTGTTCCTTTCCAAGGAACAAGATCATTTTTTGACATAGTGATAGTATCATCATCAGAATCAGGATATATTATATTGATAGTTTATTCCTATCTATAGTTCATATTCAAATTTTTTCAGTTCCAGTAATGAATTTCATGACTATTTTTGCCCCAGTCCAGTACACAGTCTAGGATCCCAGATTACATTTTGTGGTCATATCTCTTTAGCTTTCTTCACTCTGGAATAGTTCCTCAGTATTATGGGTTTGTTTGTTTGTTTGTTTGTTTGTTTGTTTTTGATTTTTCACATTTCTGAAGAGTATAGACTCGCTCTTTTGTCAAATGTCCCTTAAATTGGATTTGTAGGATGTTTCCTCATGATTTAATTGAGATTATATGTTTTTCATCCAGTAACACGTAATCCTACGTCCTTGCTAAGTCATCATGTCAGGAGATATTTGTCCCGGTATTGATGATAACTTTCGTCATTTTGTTAAGTTTGCCAGGACCTTCAACTTATAAAAGTACTGTTTTCCCTTTGTAAGCCGTTAGTCATTTGTGGGCTATACATTTAGGCTTTGTGAATACTCTGGTCCCTATCAAAATTTCTCCCGCTAGTTTTAGCCACCATTAATGGTTTTCTAACATCATTATTGCTTCAGTACTTATTAGTTGACCTTCTATGGAGAAGGCTTTTCCTTTCTTATTTATATCAATATGGATTGATGGATTCTTATTTTAGCCCATAATTTTGAGTATTTATTTTGATGCACAAATTGGCCCCGAGTCAGCCAATCAGAGACCCTTCAAGCTAACTGTGGTGTCACTTTAACCTGTTTCATTTAGTTTTTAACATTTCCTTACTTCCTGGCATAGGATGTTCTAGGCTTATTGTATACTTTTCTGTTCAGCCCTTGAATTAGCCTTTTCTTCAGGGAGCCTTGATTCCTTTGAGGATGGTCTTTAGAAAGTGAGATCTGGGAGCCAACTCTGTTTGCTATACTGGGTGTCACGTTTTCTAGATCTCACTAGTAGACAAAGGTTGAAAATGCGTGCTTGTGTTTGTATATAGGCATGCACATATATACATATGTATTTTATTTAGTTCTGTATCTCTTCATATTAAAAGCTACAGGTTTATATTGATAACTTCAATTTCAGTCTAAAAACACAGGGTATGCTTGTGTTTTCTTCCTTTCTATATTTGCAATTCCCTTTTCACCAGTGAGAAACGTGGTTTCACTTATAAAGAATATATACAATACTCATTTGCTCAGTCTAGAATAGACAGAAAGTAGTTTGAGAATTACTAGCACATACTCCTGCAAAAAGTAAACCTGCTAAGTAGAATTCAATATTTATGTAATTTTTTGAGGTACAATGTACACATAATCACGTGTACAATCCTAAGTGTGCAATGTAAGTTTGAGACATGCACACATATGTGTGACACATATCTCTATCAAGACAGAGGATGTTTCTGTCACTCAAAAAGCTCTCTTGTATTCTTTTTTTTTTTTGATTTTTTATTATGTTAGTCACCATACAGTACATCCCTGGTTTCCGATGTAAGGCTCGATGATGCTCTCTTGTATTCTTTGCCAGTTAATCCTCTTTCCAACTCTGTTGCCAAGAGGCAATAACTTTTCTGACTACTTAAATCATCGTTTAGTTTTGCCAGTTCTAGAACTTTATATAAATGAAGTAATATGGTATGTTTTGTGTGTGCATCTGGCTTCTTTCACTTCTCATTATGTTTTTGAGATTCATCCACATTGTTTTATATGCCAGCAGTTCGTTTTTTTTTAAATTGCTAAACAGTGTTCCCTTTTGTAATTGTATCACTATTTGTTTATCCTTTCTTCTGTTGATGGACGTTTGGGTTGGCTTTTTATCTACTATGATAAAGTAAGTGGCTATCAACATTTTTGTATAGATCTTCTTTGTGGACATTTGTTTTTATGTTTTGGAGTAAAATCTTAGGAATGGAATGGCAGGAAAGGGTAGACGTTGATTTACCTGTATTAGAAACTACCAAGTACTTGTTCCATAGTGGCTGTGCTGTTTTTCATTTCCATCTGCAAGATAGGAGTGTTGTCTTTGCTTTGCATCCTTGTCAATATTCTGAGTTTTCCCTCCCCCTAACGTAGCGATTCTAACATAGGAGTGTCTCACTATGATTGTAATTTGCATTTCCCTGGTGGCCAGTGATGAAAGCACGTTTTTATGTGTGTATTGGTCGTTTGTATATGTATCCTTGTGAAGTTTCTGTTCAAGTCTTATGCTTTTTTTTTTTTTTTCAGCTTTGGTTGTTTTTATTTTAGAGTTGTAGCAGCTCTTTACATATTCTGAATGTGAATTCGTTGCCAGAGCTATGTTTTCAGAGTATTCTATCCAGTGTGTGACTTGCCTAATCTTTTTTCTTAGTATTATCTTTTGTTGAGCCAGAATTTTAAATTTCAGTAGTCTAATTTACCCTTTTACTTCTTTTATAATTGTTGCATTCTTACCCTGCCCAAAGAAATCTTGACCCTTGTCATGAAGATATTCTCCTGTTTTCTTCTATAAATTTTATAGTTTTACCCTTAAATTTAGGTCCATGATTTATCTTGAATTAATTGTTTTGTACAGGTGCTACAATAAGGGTTAAGGTTTATTTGTATATTCATACGGATATTCTGTTGTTCCAGCACCATGTATCGAAAGGACTGTTTTTCCCCCATTGAATTCCTTTGGCAGGCTTTTGGAAAATGAGTTGCCCATGTCAGCGTGAGTTCCTTGAATAATCTTAATTACAAACATGACTTTGTTTTTCATTGAGTTGTTACTTTATATTTTAAGTAGCATTCATAAAAACTCTTACTCAGCTTTTATAGGGGGAAACTTTGTTGTGGTTTGACCACCTTTTTCATCAAATGTCAAGATAAGCTGGTGTGTGATTTGCTCTTGGGCGAAATCTATCAGTGGGGCCTCACACATGTTCCGTTAGCTTGTCTCAACATTGTCCTTTTGCCAATACAGAAAGCTTCCTGGGTAGTTTCTTTTCTCACCCTACTTAAGAAATCAGACTTTAATAATGCAGTAAGTCAGTCTTTCATTTTTATTAAAGCATATGTGCCATGATGCTTATAATAAATAAGGCAACTGCCATGCTTTTCTTTTTTCTCTCTCTCTTTTCTTTTCTTTCTTTCTTTTTTTCTTCTTCATCTGTCCAGCATGTATGTATTAAGATTCTATTATAAGCTGCCTCACTCTGGGCCCATAGGATGAATGGCAGTTGGCTTTCTGTGACCACATTTCCGAAACCTTTGGTAACATCTTAGAGTACAGACAGGGCTGAAATTTGCCAGAACGGGTACCTGTGCTGAGCTCATAAAGTATGCACACACATGTGCGTGTACATTCCCCCCATACCTTGGAGGAAGTGGAAAACTACCTTGGAGATCTCATTACTAGTAGCTCAGGGCTATTGCAAAGAGGAATCATAGCTTTCCTTCTCACTGCTGACTGCTTAAGTTTCATTTTCCTTAGCTTTGCAATTTTCTGATGGAGTCTAATATTTGTCCATTGGTGGAAAACATGTAAAATTGTCTCTTTTTTTGTTTTTTTTTGTTTGTTTGTTTTCAGACCTATCACACATAGGAGTTTTAGGGCTGCTTCTGCCATTAATATGTGCCATGGCTTCACGGTAAGAATGTGCTGCCGACAATTAGGCGAGCCGCTGACGGACGATGTGCTTCTGGTAGCCGTCAGCCTGCGACCTCCATAGCCTGTGCTGGATAAACAACTGTGTTGGGTGACTGTTGTTATCTCGAATGCCCTGCCGTTGAGCAAGGGTAATGGCAGGCGCCAGGGCCGGCAGGCTCCAGGCTCCCAGGAAGAGTTGCTTTCTGCAGATTTTGTGTACAGCGGCCTGTCAGAGATGCTCAGAGTGTGTGGTGGGAGCGCCCACATGGCTGACAAGGCAGCAGCATTATGTTTGAGCTGTGGACACGTATTGAATTTGTATTAGCTTCTTTTGTAAGGCCAAGTGCAAGTACATAATGAAATAAGTAACATGTGTAGAAACATTGATTTCGGTTTCGTCCCGGTGCACAGGGACCTGGTCTGTTCTCCGCTCTGGTGTTCAGAGGGGGCTGATCTTGAGCCTGCAGCTGTTCTGCATTCGTTTTGGCAGTGAGCACATTCTTCCTTTGTTGTCCCCACCTATCCAGGACAGAGGGGCATCTGTTGTCATATCCATTATTTATCTGTGAGAAACAGTTTTACTTAATTATCTTCCCTGCCGCTAGAGGCCTGGCTTGGCTCGCTCCCCTCTGAAAGGATAATAGGACTCAGTGCTGCTAATACGTTTTAATTAGTGAGCTCACTGCAAAGCCAGCGCCTCACACTTAGTTCTTTAGATGGCTTTGGAGATAAGAACTTCTGCAGCAAAATGAGCCCGCAAGTGGCGTGCACACTTCCTGAGAGCTGCGTTCAACTCTCATGGCAGCTGAGTGAAGTGTGCGTTTTCTCAACACCCTTATTCCTGGCTGACCCTGCCAAAGTGGCAGAGACCGCTTTCTGGGCTACTTCACGGGGCTCCCGTGTATCATGCCTCGCCCAGCTTTGGAGGAAAACGAGCCCTTTCCTCCGGCATGGCACAGCTCGCCTTCTGAGAGAATGGCGTGTCTCATGCTTTATTCTCAGAGCTCCAGCTCCTTCGTTTGAAAGCAAGGCATTTGAACCACGATGCGCTTTCAGGCACTTTTGAGCTCTAAGCCTAGAATCTTTAATGAATGTCGACGTTCTGGAGATAGGTAAAGCATAATACCAGGAATTGAGGACCCAAGGAGAGGAGCCCTTGGCTGGCACCATGCATGGATAGCCTTGGGAAAAGGGTAGTTTCCTTTGGGCTCTGCAATGTTCCTCTGTCTTTGCCTTTGTAAAAATGCAGGGCAGGGCCTTCCTATGTCCCACTTCTCCCTTAGCTTTCTTTGAAAATAAACAAGGTGGTATTTTTCTCTGGGCATATTGACATGTGATTTTATAACTGCATAGTTTTCCAAATTCCTTCATTTCAAATGCAGGCGGTATTAGTTTCTTTTGAGGAGCATAAACCCAACCTCTGAGAGGTTGGTGATTGTCCCCACCATTACTACCCCGCTGGTCCATGCCAGGGCTGGAGGTAAGAACCTAAGTGTCTAACCTCTGATATTAAGGGTATCACATGGTGATGTATAATAACTCTGAGAGGTGCCCTTCACAGTTCTTCTTTGCTCTGGAGACAGTTCATAATTGAGAGCTTAAGGAGATGCATTCTATAGATGTTTAGATCAGAAAAATGCCCTTTGTCAGTGGTCCCCTTAAAGTAGGGCCTGCCAAGAGAGGGCAGACCTATAGAACTTTTGTGACTCCCTGTTTACTCTTGTATGTAGCAATAGAGAGTCTCGGGGGGAGGGGGGGATTAAGGTTGTGATAGTAATTCACGCTTCCCCTCCTCTTAGAAGGGCCATTCATCATGTTTCCCTTTCCAAAACCAAGCCCCCAAAGCCAGAGTGAACGTCTGGGTCAGCGTGTAGCAGGGGAGTTTTGGAAGGAGTGTGGTTGACTTCTCACCTGCAGTGAGTGTTGGCTGTCAACTCACAGAAGTGCCCCGTGTGTACTGGATTGAAGAGGTAGAGCAGAGGCTCTTAGATATGAACAGGGTGGAAGCATCTAGCCCCACATGCCAGAGCTTCACAACATCCTCTGGAACTGGAGGGTAGGCGGTCTTTAGTTTCAGAAGGACCTCAGTGTTAAGGACATAGTAGTTGATTGAGTGGGAGACATCACCGGGCTTTCCTAGGAGATGTGCCCCAGTTACATGCCTGAGGTGCACACCTGAGAGGGAGCATTCTGCTTATCACTGGTGGGTCTAGACGAGATACAACATCCTCCCCCCAGCATCTTATGTGCCTTTGTGGAGGGAACACTGCCTGCTGGCATGCTTTGCCTACCCTAAGGACACCTGGTTGGTAGAAAGCTGCAGTATGTAGCATTCATTCATAGAGGGGAAGAGACCACCCATGGCAACGATTACTTGTCACTGGCATCAGATGGAGCAGCAGCAGTGACCAGCAGAATGGGGAGTGCTGCTGCCCTGGGAGCCTCACCCCCTTGGCTTCTCCTCGCTGTCCTGAATAGAACCAGCATATGGGTCCCAGAGGAAGGCGAGCAGGCCACTCCTTTCCCATCTCAGCCCGAACTAGTAACTGACAGGTGCAGTCTGTGTTAGAAGGGACGGGCAGCCTGGCTTTGAACCGGACTGGATGAATTTTTAGAGTAGAAGTGACTGGGAATGTGATTGGTTTGGACTGAGATATCTCCAGTTGGTGAGTTAGTTTGACCTTCACCCAACTGGATGAGATCCTTGACTTTGGGATTGGTAACATTTGATGAAAAAAAAAAAAGGCACAGTATTGAGACTCTTCAGCCAAATATGACAGAACAGATCAGCTGTGACTTGCAGCTCTCGTGGATCACAGTTTACTCCATTAAGTTCAGATGTGCATAGAAAATAAAGCTGCCGCATTTTTCATAAAGGAATCTCCTCAGTCTGCTTAACGACGCATCTAGCTGTTCTGGGACTTCAGCTCAAACAAGTGAGTTTCAGACACACCTGCCTCACCATTTGCTTGCACACCCTCCTTTTCTCCTCACAGTCATTTGGGAGCCCGACCTGGTGGGCTTTCCTCTTCTAGTTGGCCCAAGTTTTCCTTTATGTCATTTCTTGGCAGAATGTTTTCCAGGAAGCCTAATTTATGTAGGAAAGCAATAAACAATCCACTGTTATCCCTGTTACACCTCTCATTGGATTTCCCCCAGTTCTGAGCTCCAGTATTTCTGTTTACAAATGAAGAATCTTTTGTAGAGGAAGCTCAGAGAAGTCAAGGAAATGTCCCAGGCCACACATCTAGGAAGAGACAGAATTGAGATTGAAACCCCTTGCTCCATTATGCTGCCCCCAAGGCGCCTCCCCAGAACATGCTGTTGGTTCTAGGTCAGCACTCTACAGAGCACCCCGACTTTGCCAGAAATTCAGCAGTGCAGCTGCTGCTTGATATGGGTCAGTGGATGATGTTTTGTTCCCTTGATTGAAAACATTGAAATGGTGGTGCTTTTCCTACATTTTTAATTAGCCAAGCTGAAGCTTGCGATGCGAAGCCGAGTGGGGTTCATTTCCTATTGTGTATTCTGTACAATACGTGGAATGTGGTTGGCACTTGCTTAGGTTAGTAGCACAGGCAGAGTAATGACAACAGCAACCACGAGATAAATGGCTGGCTCAGAACCTCCAGCAAGTCAGGGACGTTGCAAGGCTGACTCAGACGCTGAGTCTGGGCCAGTGAATGAGTCCAGGCTGCTCTTCTCTCTCCTCCTTCAGGCATCTCTGGGATGAATTACATTTACAGGACACCTTAATGTTTATTGGGAAAGGGCTCCAGCAGCTTTCTGTCTCCTGGTTTAGAAAACCACCCTTCAGCCTCTGCCTTGGAGGCAAAGAGGGGCTTTTCCTAAATGGCCATCTGTGAAGTCTGCAATTACCCAGGACATGCCAGTTTCAACTCGCAGCTTCTTTTGCAAATGTCTCCCCTCCTGTCCTTTTTTTTTTTTTTTTTTTTTTTTTAAACATGTAGTTTTCAAAGAGAAAGCACAGCCTTTGTCGATGAGTATTAACCAGGACAGTTTCATAAGGAGTGGTGTGATGGCTTGCAGGGATGGCCATCAAATGTCACATTTCGCTTTCGAGAGTTCATGCAGCATTTTGCCTTGCATATGGACAGTAATGTGCTCTCTGTGAGGTGAAGCTGGCTCTTTTGGATGTGTTTTTCAGTCAAATTCAGGAAGTTCCATATGGCACTGTTTTTATTCTTGCATCATCTTTATTAGGTATTGACCTTTACACCTGAAATTGGTCTGATCTAAAGAAAAACAAATGAAATAGGAGTGAGAATCATCAAGTGCATGGATCTTGGCTATGAAAATGCGGATAATTTATCCTTAGAATTTTAGGTCAGCATATTATTCTTAACCACAGGAGATCACATGGAGGAATAGAATCTGTTCAGTATAGTCTAGATTTGGCTTTTTAAAATACAGGTGAAATGGGTTGCTGAAACTGAATGGAGTGTTGCTCTCAT
The DNA here is from genome assembly GCF_023065955.2 of Ursus arctos. NCBI lineage: Eukaryota > Metazoa > Chordata > Mammalia > Carnivora > Ursidae > Ursus > Ursus arctos. Next base: position 28,875,163 of record NW_026622985.1, on the reverse strand, counting down.
AGAGGAGCCTGTCATTGCTGTTTTCCTTGGGGAGGCTCGGTGCTTTAGGAGGTGTTGTTGGTAAAGCTGGCTACACTGTCTCTTGAAGCTGCTGCATAATTCTGATGAACAGAACAGAAAGGAGACCCAGAACACGTGATTGTGGGAACTGACCTATTTTTTTACTTGAAGCTATAATTTCAAATCATTTATATTCTTTACGCTGCATTTTATATGCTCAATTGATTTTTATAGTTGAATAATCAAGATGGTAATTGATAGAATATATCATTTACTAAATTTAGGCAAAAGTTACCCTAGAGAGTTTACTGATGGGGGTATACATTTTTCGTTTTAACTATTTCCCTTCTAAGGCTTTTAAGAAGTGTTCTTTATTCCTGGAGTAGAACAAAGCATCTGACATAGTGATTACAACAAAGTGTTTCCAAAAAATACTAGAAAATCAAAATACTGAATACCCTGCATAAATCAAATAAGATTACCTGGTTGATATCCTTAAGTGGCCACACTGGGGAATGCCAAGGAAAGGCGGTTGGTGCCAAAGTAGGGGCTTTGTCAGCTGTTTTTTCTTGGCTGATAGTGACTCTTTATTTATTTATTGTTTCTTTTTTCCTCCCTTCCACCACTGAAAATATGGATAATACCAGAAAAGAGGAAATGACACCAATTTAGTATTTTTTGTTGTTGTTGTTAACCTCACTAATATGTAAATATATTTAAGAAAAAAGTGTTTTTGAAACCATGAAAGTTCCAGAACTCTCCATCAACCACCCCTCTCCCTTATAACCTGTCCCTCTCCTACATCTACAGCTCGATGTTCCTGTTGGTCATGAGCATTAATTATAGTTGTCTCAGGTTCTTGGAAAAAATCAAGGAACTATGGGATCCTAAAAATATTTGGTAAAAAAAGATCGTTTTGTCTCTTTGTTTACATTTGGTTTATGAAAAATTGATGATTTAGTCAGAATTGTCAAATACTATAAACGTATGGTTTCTTTTAACCTGAATAGAAGCCTACAAAGTAGGCTAGATGAGTAGCTCTCAGTAGGGGTGTGTGAATTTGTCTACCAGGGGCATTGGGCTATATCTGAAGACATTTTTGATTGTCATGACTTTGGGGAAGGGAGGCTTTCCTATTGGCATTTGGTAGGTAGAGGTCAAGGATGCTGTTAAAACCTTGCAGTGCATGGAGCAGTCCCCCATAACAAAGCACTATGTGGCCCAGAATGTCAGAAGTACCACTGTTGGTAAAACCTGTACTAGATCCACAGGTAGGAGCCCTGGATTTAGACTGTAGCTCTCCTACTCAGTAACCATCCAACTTTGGACAAAACTGCTTAACTTCTGTGAGACTCAATTTCTTCTTCGTAGAAATACAAATAATGCGTCATCATCCATCAATTTTTTTAGTTTTGCAGTGCGGATCACTGTGAGCTAATGGGTAGTAAAATGCTATATAACTAAAGGAAGGCTATGTACAAATTGTGTGATAATAGAGTAAAAAAAAATTGGATGTTTTTATATTATCGTTGTTTAACCAGAATACTTTCTTGATGAACTCAGAACTTTCTGAGTAATGATCTCTTGAAGGTTAAGACCTATACTTATATTTCTTTAATATCCTCAAGTAAAATGCCATGTGTATAAAGGAACATCACATTTTTGTTAATTATGTATGCGCGTATTGTTGACCCTCCATTAATGAATATCTTTCCTTTGATTAGTTTGTCCACCCTTGTGTAGTACTGTTTGATTCTGTCAAGTCCTAGGTGGTGGATCTGGCTGCTCTAATTTGCTTGATGAAATATCGATCACATACAGTGTGATTCCTGTATAGACACACACTGTAAGCTTTTTCATAAACATTCAGTACCCAAACTAACTGATGAGGTTAGGGTTTCTGGAACAAATTACTTTGTGGTGCAGCTGACTAGATGAACCCTTGATTGAGAGACACTTCTGTATCTGGTGGGGATTTGGGTTTACGTGTGATATAGAACGGACCCAGAAATACCCTTGGCCAAGTGACCATGGTGGGATGGGACACTCATGACAGTTCTTTAACCAGATCAAGGATTTTGAACAGTTCTGGAGGGAATCTGAATTTCTTGACTTGATGTAAAAACCCATTGGCTACGCAGCCCAGTAAAGGTGTTGTTGATCCTGCCATGTTTTCTCATCCCAGTTGAACTACTTCTGCCTAACTTCTCCAAATGTATGGAGAAATAGGTCGGAGTTGTTACTGCTGAACATTAAATCATTCCTGGAACTATTTGAGTCTGGTAGTTTCTTGTGAGAGACAGAGGAAGAGCTCCTTTGGGCATATAAAGGATGAGCACAAGTGGAGGCTGGCAGCTTCTGATCTCTTTCTCAATCGAAATCAGATTTAGCGTTATTTGCTAAATCCCTGGAGAACTATAGTGGCTGCTCTTTGTGATGGGCTTCTGCCTTCATTTGAATTTATATATGAATACTGCCTGCTTGGGCAGGCAGAATATTATTTAAATGTATTTGGGTTACTTGCCAGCATTGTTCACTGGACAGCAGCTTTTCAACAATTTGTCCAGGATCTTCCCCCTCACACCCTTTATTCTGAACACCCATATACAGTGTGAAACATGCGAGAATTTTTTTTTTCCTTCTTGCTTATTGATTTAACCATAGTGATAGATAGGTACTTGGAAAAATTAATGACAGGCTCAGAGAGAAATTTTTTAAGTATATCTATAGATAGCTTTAAAAGCCTTATAAGAATAAATGCTGAATATAGCTAAATTTGCAATTTTGTTTGAATATTAATATAGTTAATACCATTTTTAGAATTCAAAGTGTTTCAGGAGATAGTCAATTAAAACTTCTAACTTAGTATGCTTGTCTCAGAGTCTTGATTGTTCCACATTTAGAATATATCTGGGAGAAAATAGATTTGTGTGATGGTTAATTTTGTATGTCAACTTGACTGGGTCACAAAGTGCCCAGACTTCTGGTCAAACACTAATTATTTTGGGTGTTTCTGGATGCGATGAACATTAGAATTGGTAGAGTAAGTAAAGCAGATTTCCTTTTCTAATATAGGTGGGCCTCATCCAATGAGTTGAAGGTCTGCATAGAATAAAAAGTCTGACCCTCCTTGGGTAAGGGGATTCCTACCTGCCTCTTTTGATCTGGGACATTGGTTTTTTTCCTGCTTTGGACTAAAACTGAGACATTAAGCTCTTTCTCGAGCCTGCTGGTCTTCTCACTGGAGCTACACCATCCGCTATTCTGGGTCTCCAGCTTGCCAACTGCAGATCGTGGGATTTGTTGGCCTCCGTAATTGTGCGAACCAATTCCTTATAATCTGTCTGTATCTGGCCACCTATCCATGTACTTACCTACATACCTACTTATCTCCCTATCTACGCATCCTATCGTTTGGTTTCTCTGGGGAACCCTGACTAACACAATTAGTGTTTGCCAGGAAATGGGAAGAGGGATAAGGGGTATAAGGTTGTGGTGGTGGTGTGTGTGTGTGTGGGGGGGGTTGATCAAAATGTTAGATAATTCAATAGTTGATCCAGTGATAGTTGCACAATCTTGTGAATACACTAAAAATGACATACATGTACACTTAAAATTGGTGAATTTTATGGTATGTAAATTATATCTCAACTTTAAAAAGTCAGCTACATCTGAATTGACTCATCTCGGCCACACCACTTATTCTTTTGCTTGGACAACTGCACTAGCCCCCTACTGGTGTCCCTGCTTCCCTGCAGCCACTTCTGTTTAGCAGCCAGTATGCTCTTGTGGGAAGCCAAAACTATTTCAAATTATCCTCCTACTTTAGACTCTTTAATGATTTCCCATCATACTGAGAATTAAATCCAAACTCCACTCTATGGTCTACAAGACACTATCTTCTGGCCTCCCTGTCTGTCATCATGCCACTCTTCTCTTGATTCTCAAAACTGAAAGATTTACCTCCTTCGTGTTCCTCAACAATCCACTCCTATTTTTCTTCTAGGCTTTTGTAGCTGCTGGTCCCTCTACTGGGAATGTTCTTTGGGGTCCTTCTCTCTGTGGCCAGCTCTTGCTGCTGGTGGCCCACTTTTACTCCTCACCCTTGGCTCCTCCTCCCCCGTGACTATCTACGTCTCATCCTTCAGGTTGTATCATAAATGCCACCTTCCACGAGCCCCTTATCTGAAGTAGGACATCCTGTTTGTTTCCAATTTATATTATAGTCTCCATAATCTGTTATTTCAGTTGTTGAGTTTTTTGTCTCTAACTAGAGTGTAGGTTTCCCAAAGGCGAGGATCTTTTCTGTCTTATTCTCCTTCAGTTCTCTCCCATTTTAGTTCATTGGCTGGTTTCATTGTGGTTATGGGTTTGGCTGTGGGAGGCAGATGGCCTGGATTCCCTGTACTATCATTGTGATCATGTTACTTGTATTTCTTCTGTGAGAGAGGGGAATCTCTCTTGTGGAACTGTTGTGAAAATTAAATTAGAGAATTCATAATTCATGTTACGCATTGGCACCATGCTTAGCACATTAGTAAGTGCTCAAAAATTTAAACTTGTAATACAATACATAATAATTCCTCAAAAAAATGAATTAATCCACAAAAATAGACTCCTGGGGAGAATTTCCTCTCCTAACTTTCAGGTTTATTTGCTAGTTACATTCTTTTTCCTGAATCTTACTGAATTTTATACTCCTTCCCTTGCCCCCCATCCCCAGCCCCCTGCAGCAAGTCTCTTTATTTTTTATTAAAATTCTTGAAAGAGGAAATGAAATCACAAGGTTAACGGGGAGCCTGACCTAACTCACACTGGTAGCATCAGGGTGGAGCACAAAGCAGGTTGTAGCAGACCCAGCTGGGTACTACATGCGTTTACTCACTTCCATCTTTCTTGTCTGTGCTCAACTTTGGTTACGAGTCTCCCATGTTCTTCTGGGAAAATAACCCTACTCTAGGAATACCCTTGGTTAGTCTAAACTAGGAGTCAGCTAACTACATCAAACCAAATCCAGCCAGTTTCTGTAAATATGGTTGGTATGCAGCAGTTCTTACTCTTTTGTGTACTGTCTATTCCTGCTACAGTGGCAGAGATAAACAGTTTGCTGATGGACCATCTAAGCCACTCATGGAGGTCTTGCCCTTGCAAGTGATTAAAGGTGAGCATGTCATTCTGTCCTGGCTATTGAGAAGCAAGGGGGAGGTTTCCTTAACCATAAGAAAAATTGAAAAATGATTCTTTATTCTGTTGCGGGACATTGTTTTGTGTGGAGGTTATATCTGGGACTACTATAACCAAAATATGGCCAATTGAAGGATGAAGCCGACCCTGATAGAAAGGCAAAATAGTTAGGACTTGAGTCCTTGCGGACATCCTTGAGCCATTGAGTCCATCAACTTTGAGAAGTCTTCTACCTTGGTGCTTCATTTTATAGGACAAAATTCAATTTTCTTGTTGAAACCAGTTTGAAAAGGCATTTTCTGTTAGTTGCAGCCCAAGGTATTCTAATGGAATGAATGAGTGTGAAGTGTTGGGCAGGAAGTATAGCCCTGTCTCTTTTCCTTTCATCCTTGAGGAGTTGCTTTATGGCCCTAAAAGGAAATTTTATCTTATTTAACCAGTTCAGTTTCTAAAAACTATATGTATTAATGGAGCCATTCCTTAGGAATTGCATTTGATTCATGCTTTACCATTTCACTTAAGCATCAAAGGTAATTGATGAGGACCTTACAGTAATTTGATAGCTTTTATCCTGGAATTTCAAAGCACCTGATAAATGACTTTGATTTACTCATTGTTATACCTCTTAATTCAAGAGAATGTTTTATACTTCTCTTGGCAACGCTGTGTTTGGCAGCAAGAACAGTCCAGTGTGGTTTCCCCATTTCCCAGGTGGATATCTCATTTCTAGGATTTTTCTTGTGCCCTTTCCCTCTCTGTATAGGGTAAAGGGATGTGATTGATAATTACCAAAATCATCAATATTCACTGAACTCCTCTGCTACTCTAGGCTCAGATGATACGGAGATGTAAAACTTAATTCTTGCTCCCATAAGAGATTAAACTTTGGACAGGAACATATGATATGTAATAAGAAAGGAAGTCTGAGGAATCATATCAGTGGTACAGGTGGAAAAGCTAAAGGAGAACAAAGATTTTGATTTGGTATAGATTCTGTTGAGGACAGGTATTAGGTGGGTTTGTATGAAGAGAAGAACTTAGCTGATTAGAGTGTGTGTATGTTTGTGAGAGAGAGAGAAAGAGAGAGAAGGAGGGAAAGGGAGGGAGGGGGAAAGGAGATGGGTAAGGGAGTTGCTCATCACAGAGAAGGCAGATGGCACATGGTGTCTTTAGAGGTTAGTAATTAGACCAGTTTGGCTGGAATGTTGGGATTGTATAAAAATTGGATTTTGAGAAGGCTTTGAGGGCTAGATTATGGAGGAGTTGGAAAGATGGCCAAGTGGTTTGGACTCTATTTCGATCTTATATCCATGATTGTTTTTGTAAACAATTCTGATTTGTAAAAGAAAATCAGAGGGGCGCCTGGGTGGCACAGCGGTTAAGCGTCTGCCTTCGGCTCAGGGCGTGGTCCCGGCGTTGTGGGATCGAGCCCCACATCAGGCTCCTCCGCTATGAGCCTGCTTCTTCCTCTCCCACTCCCCCTGCTTGTGTTCCCTCTCTCGCTGGCTGTCTCTATCTCTGTCAAATAAATAAATAAAATCTTTAAAAAAAAAAAAAAAGAAAATCAGAGGCAATAACATAATTCTAATTTAATATAAAAATAGTTATTAAAATGAGAGATTTATCATTGTTAGTAAATAATCAGCTGCCTTCCAAATATTTGTAAGATTCCCCTCTTTTTATAATAACCAACATGGGTGATTTTCTTTCCTCTTGTGAAGCTTTACACAATCCCAGCATTCCAGCCCAAATGATCGAATTACTAACCTGTGAAGGCACCATGTACTCATGTGCCTTCTCTTCTACTGTATTATATTAAAAGAACTCATCATCTCTTGAATTTCTCCATTTGTTCCAAAGTGCAGGGCCATGTCTCATTCACTGTTATATTCCCAGTGCTTATTGAACTGTAGGGAATCACTGTGCGGTAGTGGAAGTGAGCTTAGTTCTAGGTCCCAGTCACTTCATTTCATAGGATTTCATTTTTACTCTCAATCAGTCTCTATAGTTTTTATAGTTTTGACATTTTAAGATGATAAATGATCATGACATTCTTTCTTTAAAGATTTATTTATTTATTTTGAGAGAGAGACAGAGCGGGAGGGAGGGATGGAGGGAGCAGGTGCAGAGGCAGAGGCCAGGGAGAGAGAGAGAGAAGCGGACTCCTTGCTCAGTGTGGAGCCCGACACAGGGCTCGATCGCATGACCCTGAGATCATGACCTCAGCTGAAACCAAGAGTCGGACACTCAACCAACTGAGCCACCCAGGCACCCCTTGACATTGTTTAAAAAGATTTTAGCTCTTGTTTTCAAATCGATGTAGGATTTTCAAAACATAACAGTCTGAAATTATTTTGGGTCAAAACATCAGTGAAAACCTGAGACAAACTTCTTTTTAGAATGACAGTGTTATAGCAATGCAGAGAGAAGGAATTTCACTTTTCTATTTAATGTGATTAGTCAATTAGTGCTAGAAAAGGCAGAATGTTTGCGAGGGCTTAGTTAAAACTGACTCTTCTAATTTTTCCACATTAACTTAGCTTAGGAATAATGCGAATCTGATTTCTCTAGCATGAGCTATGGTAAATCTCCATTTTATTTGGTTTTCATCCTGACTGAAGATTCCTGAACTAAATCTAGGAACACTGGATTTTAGAAATTTCTTTTATTAGGAACTTTTTTTTTTTTTGGAGTCCACTTCCTGTTGTAACAATAGTTTACTTCCCTTCTCTTCATTGATAACACTATTTTTATTTACAGATTGGAAAAAGCACCTGCAGCTCTTCCCTCCCCATATTCATTAGCCCCTCTTCCTTAGTGACAGACACTTGGGAAGCGTGCTTAGTTAAAAGATGCTTTCCCAGGATTCTTTGCAGCTGGTGGCCATGGACCAACTTTTGGCAAATGAGCTATAAACAGATACGTCAGACGGGATTTCCAGGCAGGCTCTTTAAAAGGGAGAAGGGTGTCCATTCTCTCCTCTTTCTCTTAGGTTCTTTTTGTCTTGCTGACTGTTACAAGAATATAATGGCAGGAGCTTCAGTAGCCGTCTTGGATCATGAGGTGACCTTGAGGATGGAAATCAAGGATGAAGCAGAAAGCCAGGAGGAAACTCACGACTTCATGGAACTGCCAAACCAGCTCAAAACTGTTTGTTTCTTACTTGTTTTTGCCTGTGAGAACAAACTCTGGCATAACAGAGCTGGGGCATGTTTTTCCAACTGTCAACAATAATCGCATAATTGCATTTATAATCGGGAATGTCATGCATGTGTTTTGAAAGTTGAAGATGGTAAATTTTTCTCACCAACCTCACAGATGATGATAATCACTAGAAATAAGGAAGTGTAGAGGTGAGAACCTATTTTCCTGGAAGGAGAGCTGTGTGTTGTACTAGACAAAACATCAGACTGGGAGTAGGGTGCCTTGGAATGTCTGCCCTGGTTCTGTCACTGACCAGCTGTTCAGTAGCATAGTTATTTAATAGCATGGAACTCTTGTTTCTTCAACTATAAAATGAATCATCATCACTCTCCCAATCACCTGATGCAGTCACTTGCCAAGTGTTTGCTTTGTGCCAACTCTGTGCAGGCATTCTGCTAGTCCTTGGGACTTCCGTAGCACTTAAACTGTATCTTAACTTAGTACTCATTGCCTTCTGTTATGATATATGGCAGGTCTAAATATGACACATGTATAAATAAATCTATGATTGCGTACATTGATAGATTATAAACACAGTGCTGCTGAGTTTATTTATAGCTCAGATGAACAAATTCTATTTTTTCTTTGTGACAAATGTGTCCTATAGATGAAAGGGACAAACATCATTTCCTTTGATAGGTTGGGTTTCCAAGCTTTGTGGCTACAGCTGGCTGTGTGGTTAAAGTTTATATTCCAGGGAGATTACATAAAATCTCTGTAGTTCGCAATTGGGAAGCTTATTTCTTCTCGGCAAACACTGAATATTTTATGGTCAGGGCCACAGACTATGTAGATATAAACTGAGATAAGACCATTAACCCACCCAACTAGTTCTTTTTGGTGTTTGTTCAAGTGTGTTCCAGTGGTCCTTGGAAAATAAATAATCTTTGACCTCTTTTTTATCTCCCTGAGAAGCGTAATGGCTAGTTCAATACTTTGAATTCTTAAGGAGCCAAGATTTGCTAGATTATTTCTTTTGACCTATCGTTTCTCTTTTAATTTTATCCAAAATTGAGTCAAGCTTTTGGGGGCTTATAATTTGTTCTATAATAATAATGAGGTACTGTTTCCTTTATATTTCAAATTTGTAAATTTTGTACTCCTTGGGATCTCAGTGTAAAGAACAGAACTCAGGGCCTTCCACTTGAAACTTGAGGCAAAGAAGCAAAGAGCAAATAGTATGTTTCCAAAATGGTGGTCAGAGCTGCCACAGGCGGATAAAGTGTGGGCTAAAGTTGAAAATCAACTCTGCTTCACGAATTCCTCTTCAGTCACTTCTGTGTAAGTGGTAGTAAGTGCCATTGGAATGGCACGGCAGGCAGTTTCTTTTCTTTAAATAAAGGGCCAATCTATGCACAAATGTTGCTTTGAAAATGGGCTGTCTATTCTAGGGTGCTTGTTTACACTTAAAAGGATTTAGAACACCTCGAAATAAAATAGCAGTCCATAGCCCACTGAGCCTTCTCAGGCTCGCTTGCTGCAGCCAGGCTCCTGATTTGGGAGCCCACGCAGCCAAAAGCCAGTGTGGGAGAGTCTCTTATTTCTAAATAGGCACACGTTTTGTATGTGCATATTTTACTGTCTTCATTACAGCTAAACCAAATGATATTTGGAGCCCAGAGCATATAGTCTGGGTAATTTAAAAGGGAAATAAAGACAAAATTGATGGAAATTGCTTATTTAAAAAATACCCGCAATCTGTTGGTTCATTATTTATGAAACTCTCACAAAAATAAGTGATTGGTTAGCCCTCATGTGTTCATTTTACTGTAATAGCAGGAGAACCTTTCACTATAAAAGGCTTTGGTGATTTGATTTTATAGTTATTAATGGTTTTATAACACTGTTTTTGGGTCAGTTTCTACTTAAATTGCTGGTATGCACGAGAGAAAAGTAAAATTACTTACTTAGGCTTTCTCTTTGTTAAAACTTCGGAGAGAATTTTATTTTGGGTAAGTGGGATATATTTTGGTTCATTGTTTTGTGAGCACATGTGTTGTGAATCACTTGTGTGTAGCATCAGGCTCCAGGATAGGCTTTACGAGATTTATAAAGATAGAGGTGGCATTACCCTTTCTCCTGGGTTGCTTAGATTCTCTGGAGGAAGGGAGACATGCACACACAGGCATGTAACAAGAATATGTCATCACTTTAACTCAGACATGGTTTTTTGCAAAACTGTGTTTAAATCATGTTTTAGTAATAGTGGCAATATGTCCATAGTGGTTGCTAGGATCCAGGCATGCCCTAAGCACTCTCATGTATTCTCATTTAATTGCACAACAATTTCGTGGGAAAGATACTATTATTATTATTATTAAAGATTTTATTTATTTATGAGAGAGAGAGTGCATGCACATGCACTCGGGGGGAAAGGGACAAGAAGACTGTGCTGAGTGTGGAGACCGATGCAGAGCTTGATCTCAGGACCCTGAGACCATGACCTGAGCTGAAACCAGGAGTCAGACACTTAACTGACTGAGCCACCGAGGTGCCCTAGGAAGATACTATTATTACTGCTGTTTTACAGAGGATAGAAAGTTAAGCAACTTGCCCATGAGTCAAAGCAGGTCTAGTTTCAGAGTCTTGTACTTAGATCAACTATGTAATTCTGCTTTTTGGTTGAAAGATAAATTACTATAGCTAAGAAAATAGCTGCAAATACATGGTTTCTTTCAACACCAACTTTAAAATTCATTGTGAGGGCAATCAAACAAACATTTAAGCAGAAACAGTTTAATAAAAATGTTAAAGGAGAAATTCACTTTTAAATTTAATTTTTGAGAAGGTGACGGTTTCCACAGTATCATCTGTGAGTCAAATACTTAACAGTAAATATAAATACGAGCCATTATTGAAAGATTGTGAGACCTTCATTAAAGCAGTATGTAATTCAAGAATGTGGTACTAGAGCAGAAATTGGAATACCCTTTTGAGCTCGTTATGATGAAATTTAGGTTCTCCAGTAATGAAACTCTGGAGCACAGCCACCAGCCTGCTAGGGGGTTGACATCACAGTTCAGCTCTCTTGGGTGTGGAAACTGCCCTGCATCGTGGTGCTGCTCTCTGCCTTCTGGGGAGGAGACTCTTTGTTAGGAGAGTGGTTCTGGAAATTTTGATGGAAACTCTGGTGTCTTTCTGATATTATATTGCCTGTAGGGTAAGAAAAGGATTAGATGACATTTCATGATGTCTTCCAGCAAAGAGTTCTTGTTGGGGACTGTCACAGAGGATGTAAATGTTGGCCAGACCTAAATTTCAACTCATCACGATCAAGGACTTGAACAAATCCGATTGTCCTTGAATTAGGTTGCGGACGCAGGCTAATTTTTCTGCTCTAAGGTTGAAATGGCTAATTGTTTACCTATTTGCTTGGTTTAAGCATGTGATGGGATAGCTATGATCACAATTAATTTTGATTCCTTCTTATCAAAAAAAGGGACCGTAGAGTTCTTTTTGCTCTTTTGTCTGGGTTATATAATTTTGGCCTTATCTAGATCCTAGTGAGTGATATACAAGTAGAGCGTGTTAGAGCAAATATAAGATGAACATGACTATAATATTGGAGAGTTGCATTGGGTCTTCAGAGAATGGTTACTATGGTTTCAAGTATGAATGCTTGATTACTTGCTCTTTATTAATGTGGTATAGAATTTGTATCCAGTGGAAGATCTATTTTCTAAAAATTTCTATACTGCTATATTACTATTAGAAAAAATGGTTTCAGTCGAATGGCAACTTTTCCAATTTTTAACTGTAAGATTAATCTGGTTCAGCTGAGTAGGGTAGCCCTGCCCAATGAAAATTGTCCCTCAGAATTGAGAAATATTGGTTGATAAATAAAACATCTTAGTTTTGGGTATTGGAGTTGTGTCTGAAAGGGAAGAAATTATAACAAGGTTGAACTTGCTTGCAACAGTGGACTCCCATCTAATTTTTAGAAAATTAATTCTGTTCAGGAGCCTCATTGTTAGCTGTAGTCTGGTACTGTTTGTGATACTAATAATGCCTTGGTGGACTTACCCACTGAGAGACTTAGACTTCTCAGTTCAGATTTATCAATTGGGCACAGGTATAAATTCTTCTTCTCCTAATAAGTTAGTCAGTACATCTATATCGAGTGCCTATTATTTTTCTAGAACTGTACTGGGCTCTTGAACCACATTTAGTTTTTGTATCATCTCAGATCTGTACATTAGTCTTGCTGACTGAGGCAGCCTCTCCTGCTCCCACAGCATGGCTAAGTTGCCGTGGGAACAATCCGTCATGTTGCTTGCAGAAACAACCCAACAGCATCTTCGCGTCCATGCTGTGTGTCTCTCCTGAAGCCCCAAAGTTTCCCTCTTGCCCCTGAAACACGGTGGGGACCTACTCGGCACTCACATATGTGTGACCTACAACTTGTGGGGAGTTAACATCCCGTGTGGCCAAACTTTGACCAATGAGAGAAGGGGGTCAGTGGCTAATTTCTTTCTGTACGTGCTGTCTGGAGATCCAGTGGCTTCATACTACCTCTCTGAAGACGTTCTACAAATCTGAGCATTTAGTTTTAAGGAAGTTCTGGCTAGCTCGGTGACATACTTTCTTATGTTTGCTTTCTCTTCTTTCCTGCCTCACTCCTGCACTGCTATCACATAAACTTTTACCTCGAGATGTGTTTCCTAGGGAGCGTGGGGTCTTTCTGCTCTAAAAGAGAGAAATATTTGGTGGGATTACAAAGTAAATCACAGTGAGATAATGTGATGAGTGCAAGAGTTGTATAGAGGAGCTGGGCATGTAAGTGAGGACGAATTCTAGCTGGTGGAGGCCCAGTGAGTGAGGGAGGGATTCCCAGAAAGAGGTGCTTCCTCAGCTGAAGCTTGCCCAGTGAGTAGGGATTCACTAGCTGCCTGAAGCAGAGAAGGACTCTCTAGGTGGAGGGAATCCTGTAAGAGGCCTAAGACACCCAGGGACACCTGTTCTGGCTGTGGACATGCATGAATTAATAGCAGCTGGAAGTTAGAGAGGGCCAGGTCATAAATGGTCTGGACTGTCCTTCTTGAGAGATCAGTTGGGTGGATTCATGGAGTGGAGTGGAAGCCATTTACCTCTCACAAGGGGTTAAGGGGTAAATGAGAGACAATAGTGGAAGATAGTACAGATTACTTTTTCCAGGAGCATGGCTGGGAAGAAATGGAAAGGAGCTGGAGGGGCACATGAGACATATCAGTCAGAGTTCTGGCAGGAAACAGCTCACACAAAAAGTTGAACTGAATAGAATTTAATAGAGACTTTCTATGGAGCTCTGGATGTATTTTAAGGGGCCCAGCAATACAGGCACCAGGAACCAGCAGATACAGGTCAGGAAGCTGTTAGCACTGATAGGCCCAAAGGGGTCAGGGGAGGAAATGGGGTTGCAGTGGAAACTTAGTGGCTATGGAAGGCAGAAGGGAGAGAAATCCTTCCCACCAGTCTCCTGTCAGTGCCTCCCATTGGACAAACTTAACTAGATTCCAAGACAAAGGAACTTGAATGAAAGAGTCTAGAGAAGTCAGCCTCTCTGGGGCTAACTTGAGGCAATAAGATTTGAGATAAATCTGAGGAGCAAATGATGAATCACCAACACACGGGGTCGAAGGAGTCTTTTTTTTTTTTTTTTTTAACAATAGGAGAGACATGGGGGGGCCTGGGTGGTTCAGTCGGTTAAATGTCCGACTCTTGGTTTCGGCTCAGATCATGCTTCCAGGGTTGTGGGATTGAGCCCTGTGACAGACTCCATGCTCAGCACAGAGTCTGCTTGAGATTCTCTCTCTCTCCCCCCGCTGCCCCTCCCCCCGTGCACTAACTCGCTCTCTCAAATAAATAAATAAATAAATAAGTCTTTAAAGAAAATAATAGGAGAGATGTGAATAATTTACATGTGGAGAGGAGACCCAGAAGAGAGGGAGGAGAATAATTAATGGAACAAGTTTGAGGAGAGGATAAGACTTGGAAGAACAGATACTTGTTTTATAAAATAGGAAGGATGCACTGTTACATGAGACCCAAGGGAGGGAGCCAAGCTGGTGGGTAGGTTTGAACCTGCATAGGCACGCACAGAAGGGAGACCGTTTGAGGAATCTCATGCCCGGAGAGCCTTTACTTTCTTGTTTTTTTTTTTTTTTTTTAAATTTTATTTATTCATTTGACAGAGATAGAGACAGCCAGCGAGAGAGGGAACACAAGCAGGGGTTGTGGGAGAGGAAGAAGCAGGCTCCCAGCGGAGGAGCCTGATGTGGGGCTCGATCCCAGAACACTGGGATCACGCCCTGAGCTGAAGGTAGACGCTTAACGACTGAGCCACCCAGGCGCCCCTACTTTCTCATTGAGGGAGGAGGCAAGTTTATCTATTGAGAGTGAAGGGACTGGTATATGGCTTGGAAATGTTAGTGTTAATTATAGAATTGTCCTGAGGACAGTGGGAAAGTGAGCTGACTGGGAAAGAAGCACAAAAAGACAGCGGAGGGGGTGGGGGTCCAGCTGAGACAGGAAGTGCTAAGCACTAAGAGCAAGTAATAAAAGAAGCACCCAGAATACATATTAATAAGTAAATTGCTAATGTTAGTAGCTGTGATATAGTGAAGACAGAATTTTCCTGGTGCTATTTTTGACTCCTAGCTATACTTCACATGTGCTACTGGGTCTCGGATTTCTCACAATTCCATATTTCCTCAATTCTGAGGCACCATTTGTTTTAAAATGTGCCAGAGTTGAAGGAGGAGGAAATCCTTATTGTATTGAGCATACAGGAATTTTTTTCCCAACCAGTAATAGTATCAATGTATCCACTTAATTATGTATCATTCTTCATTACTTTCTCTGTCAAAGACTGAGTCTGTGCCTTCACCTGGAATAGCTAAATTCTCCTGAATTACTGCAGTCAGCAGTCCCCAAGCCTGGATGACATCTTTCTTTCCTCAACCTGTGCTTGGGGTCCTGGTCTGTATTGTCTGGACCTGACCCAGCCTGTGTCTTGCTTTCTATGACATTGGTCTCTGCCTCATCTTCCTCTTCTGTTACTCTGCCCTCCCTCTTGCATTCTCTCTGCATTCTGGCTTTACTTGCCATTGAGATGTTTGTCTTTTGTCGGCTCATGCCCTGGCTCAGCAGGGCTCAGGCATCTGTCAATTTATATCCTTAATTAGTTCTTAGAGTATCATATGGTTAAGGTTGGGCTGTGGTCTTACATTTCCTATTGTTTGTTTTTTAAAAAAATTTCTACTTCCTAATGTAAATGATTTGAGCCTTGTTTTATAAATAGTCCTAAAATTGCTAATGTTTTTACTGCTTATACTCCTGGCTTTGTTACTTGTAATTAAATACTCTTTCTTTGGAGTTATTCCGAAGTCTTTGGCAGATATCTCAGTGACAGTCATCGTCATTGTTGTCTGCTTTCTTCTTTCTTCTCCTCCTTCTCCTTCTTCTTCTTTCTCCTCCTCCTCCTCCTCCTCCTCCTCCTCCTCCTCCTCCTCCTCCTCCTCCTCCCCCTCTTCTTCTTCTTCTTCTTCTTCTTCCTCTTCTTCTTCTTCTTCTTCTTCTTCTTCTTCTTCTTCTTCTTCTTCTTCTTCTTCTTCTTCTTCTTCTTCTTCTTCTTCTTCTTCGTCTTCTTCGTCTTCTTCATTTACTTACTTAAAGAGAAGCAGACTCCCTGCTGAGCATAGAGCTGGGCGTGTGGCTGGATCTTATGACCCAGAGATCATGACTCTGATCTCATGACCTGTGCTGAAACCAAGAGTCAGTTGCTCAACCTATTGAGTCACCCAGGTGCCCCAGTGACAGTCCTTTAAGTTGCAGGAAGTGATTTTATTCTAGCATTTAAATGTCACTGGTTTGCTCTTAGGGGATCGGCAACTTTGCTTCCTCTGGTTACGTTACCTCTTGTGGGAGAGGTAGTCTTTAGCACCCTTCACTCGTGGTTGCTGTGCTGCTTCCTTGTGTAATTTTTTTTTTTTTCAGATGTTGTAAGCAACAAAGATAACATTCAACTCTTGGAATACTCAAATAACTGAAGTGATAATGAAATGAATGGATCATTGACCTATTGTTAAGGTTGTACAGGCCCAGTCCATGGCAATTACATCATTCTGCATACCTGATGACAAGTTTCTTTTGAGAGGGATTTCAGAAATCTTCAGATTTGCATTTTACAATGAAGAAATGTATTAATACCTCTTTCACATTGCTGCCATGAAGATCAAATCGGAAAAGACACGTGAAACATCTTTGTAAAATACAATAAGCCAAATAGATTATAGTCCTTCTTTACTATGCCTAGTATAATGTGTGGCCTGGAATATACTAATTCAGTAAGAGTTTTTTTTTGGTACACAAACCTAAATAATACTTTTTCTTGTATATGAATGACCATTTTATGTTTATATAGTGATCAGTTAATTTACTTATTGTAATACTCCTACAAGATAAGGAGAGAAACTGTTGCAACTTTATTCCAGATAAGAAAATCAAGGCTCAGCATACCCTGGGTGGCTTAGTTGGTTAAGCATCTGCCTTCAGCTTGGGTCTTGATCCCAGGGTCCTGGGATCAAGCCCCATATCAGGCTCCCTGCTCAGCGGGGCTTCTGCTTCTCCCTCTCCCTTCCCCAACTCATGGTCTCTCTCTCAAATAAATAAAGTCTTTAAAAAAAAGAAAAAGAAAAGAAAACCAAGGCTCAAAGATGTCAGGTGGCTTTCCTAAGGTACACAGCTGGAAAACTGGAGGTGGTGGGACTAGAATCGGGTCATCTGAGACTGTGATTAGTCTGTCTGCTTAACATTGCTGAGCTGTATCATTGGCAAGGCTGTGAGAAAACACTGAGAAAATATTTTTCCACAGATGCCTATGAGTATTGGGGAACTGAATAAATTAGATTTTATAATTTCTAAGCAGTGTGCCTTATATTTTTTGTCCTAATTCATTCCTGTGTGCAGAGACATGTATTATATTTTGGAAAGACAAATATTTAATTTTCTTGTTGGAAGTGACTGTTGTATATTGCTTTTAAAAAATATGAATCAAGAGAAACCTGTAGAAAGGAAATCCATCCTTATCTCTACTTTCTAATTTTTCCAGAGTCAGTATTTATTACCTACATAATGCAAAATAGGTACTATGACTGATAACAGTTTTTAAGATAAACATGCTTAGAAATATGACTGAGATGCTAACAGCGATTATTTCTGGCTAATGAGATTATAGCTGATATTTATTGTCTTTGTGTGTTTCCATATTTTCTAAACTTGCCACACTGAACATGTATTGCTTTGTAGTTAAAAAACAAAACATTAGCCACTATTTTAAAACCATCACAAGCAGAAAACAGACAAAGCTGAATAATTAGAAGCCTTATGGTAGAAATTAAAGATATCTTGGAATAAGTAACTTGTGAAGAATTATTTTTAGATTTACTTCGAGGTCGTGGATTCGCCAGGACACAGTGTGGTGGGATAATATGGAGCACCGGGAAGTGTGAAGAGGGATTGGGCAAAGGGAATCATTGGAGGCTAAAATTCTGCTTTCTGTGACGTTCAGAGAGAGGTAGCGAGATACCAGTTTTTATATTGATTTCTGCTTATAAGGTTTTAGGATTTATCATTAGCTCTCAGGATCTAACAAGGAAACTCTCATGGTCACGATGACATACTTCAGAGTCAGGCAGATTTAGGATTAGATTGACATTGGGAGGTTATTTAAATCTTTGTCAGTTTCCGTATCTGTAAAAAGTCAACCTTAGAAGGTGGTGGACAGCACTGAGATTTGTGGAGAGAACTGGGCCCTGTGACTGGGACATGCTAATCCATAATGGGTAGCAGCTGTCACAACCACTGAAGTCATCCACCTGATCTGGGGTTTGAGACGGTCGTGAAAGGAGTGGGTTTCATGGAACTACACAGCCTCTCAAGTATCTGTCAGCACTCTTGGCTGAAGGTGACAGCAACCCAGCTCAATCAGTTTCAGCTTTAAAACAGTGTTTATTCGATGTATTTTGGGGAAGCTCAACAAGTCGGTTGAAAGAGGAAACAGCCATGGGGAGCTCAGGCTTTTGAGTAGCTTAAGCTCATGGGGGATGGTTATAATAGCTGCTTTAAATTTTTTGATAATTTTAATATCTGCAGTTTGAAGGTTTTCATATATTGGTATCTTTTCTCTTGTGTATTGGTCAGATTGTTTCTGGTTCTCTGTTTATCAAAACAATTTTGGATTGTATTCTGGATATTTACAGTATTCTGTTGCAGAGCTCCTAGAGACAGAGAACAGACTGGCAGTTGCCAGAGGCGGAGTGTGGGGGGGAGGTGGGCAAAATGGATAAAGGCGACCAAAATGTACAACTTCCAGTTATAAACAGGTCCTGGGGATGTAATGCAATGCATGGTGACTATAGTTAATAATGCCGTATTGCATATTTGAAAGTTGCTAAGAGAGTAAATCGCAAGTTATCATCACAGGAAAAAAATCTGTATATAAACGTAGTGATGGATGTTAACTAATTGTGATCGTTTTGCAATATATACACGTATTGATCACTGTGTCGTGCCCCTGAGACTAAGCTAATGGTATTTGTCCAATATGCCTCAATTAAAAAAAATTCTGCTGTGAGACTCTGGGTCCTTTTCCAATCCCTTGTAAAGTTTTCTGTTTGTGTTAGCAGGCAGTTGACTGGTTAGGTTCAGACCACAGATCACCTTTTGTCTGTGCCGGTTCGGCGTTAATTCAGTTTTCAGAACATTTGCTATTTTTTCTTCTTGGTGGTTGGAGTTGTCTGCCTCCTGCTGAACCCCTCAGGGTTTAGTTGAAGCGATGGTTCATGGTTCGATGGTTGGTTCGTAGTGTAGTTGAGTTCTCTGTGATGGTGCTGTGCTGCTTTCGTTACGTGCCACACCGCTGCAGCTTGAAGGGGGAGCCCGGGGTTGCTGGTGTTGGTTCGTACACAGAGCCAGAAGACGCTCTTCCCTGTTCCCCTGGGATATTTTCTCAGGGACTCCCTTTTCCTATTTCCTCAGGCCAGAAAGATGGGTTACGGCATAGTTCTAGCCTCGTGCTTTTCTGTAATTCTGCCTGACTAGCGTGAAGTGTCAAGAGAAGGAAGGGAGAGGAAGAAGGAGGAGGATTCTCTCCCCAACTCTTCATAGCAGGAGCCCCTGTTCCAGTTCTTTTCTTCAGAGACCTGGGTTTTCTCTGGAGGTATTAGCTGCTGGCCTCACTGTCGCATCAGTGCTGTTCTACACCTGGGCTGGCCTGGGGCAGGGCTGCAAGAGCAACCAGAGGCCACAAGAAGCAGCCCAGGGTCCCCTCCTCCCTGCTCCAGAGTTCGCTTTTTTATCCAGCTCACAGAGTTCACTTTTCTTGGTCTTCTGGCCAGAAAGACAGGATTCTCTTGGAGTCTTTGCAGTCCGCATCCTACCAGACAGATCCCTGGTTTGTCCCACCTTCAGCTCAAAGCCAGGAGATAAAGCAAGAGGAGAAGCCGGCAGACCAGAGATGAACTCCCAGGGTGCTAGTTGTTAGTCACGTTGTGATTTTCTTCCCCAGCCCACCTGCTGTTTTTTTGTTTTGTCTTGATTTTTGGTTTTTTTGGGGGGGGGGGGCGCACGTTGGGAAAGAGAAGCTGTAGTGGGCTTTCTCCATCTTGGCCGACACCAGTGAGGATTTACTGATATGGGCCAGATAACGTGTTCATTTTAGGGTGTTCTGAGCTTGGCTGTCCAGTCAGAACTGCATGGAATCTTAGAATACTTCCCCAAAAGGTAGTGAGGGCAAGGGGCATGCTGTTACCTGAAGAAATGGGAGAAGGATGCTAGCCAGACAGAGCAACTCTTACTCTTTCTGATTAAAAAGAAGAACCTTCTAATAGATATTTTAAGTTTGTTTTCTAGGAGTGTAGTTATGACAGTAGGTGTTATTAGATTTATGAGGATTTTTAAAAATTCTGTTGATTCGAGAGATTCTTATAACATCAGTTGAGTGCAAAAAACTTAACTAGCTTATTTTTACTTAGCTCACAGAATTTGCAAGCAAACCCATGATTTGGATGTCAAACTGTTAGAGCCACTTATCACCTATGCTATTTCTGTAGACACTCTTTACAAGTAAAGCTCAATTTCAAGTGGCAGCGTTGACGATTATTAGCTTTTGAATTTAAAATGTATTTTTATAAATCTTTTCTGGCTGAACTCTGCCCGTGGCTTAGGTGGATTCAGATGTGGAGTTTGGCTCTTCCTGAGCCAGTGATGGCTTACGGAAGTCAGTAAAGTATGTTTTCAGAACTCCTCCACTTCCTTGTCCTCTTTTTGCCCATTTGGCTATTCGCATCTTCTTTTCCCTCCTTTTAGCAGAATCCTCCTTCTGTTTGCCTGCTTATACAGCACTTGAGTTCTGGGTCTTCTCTTCCATGCTACCTGGCACAGATTTTATCTGACCCCTGTCTTGGGACTTTTGCCCTTAAGGCCTTGCTGGGTGATTGACACTCATCAGAGAAACTGAGGAATGGTAATGGAATAATCCTTCAGCAATATCCTTTGAATTTTTGCATGTCCTACCAGGTACTTTATCCTAAAGTCAGGAGAAATACGAACATTTTTTATGTCTTAGCAAAGCACCTGCCTGAACTCAGAGAAAGCAATACATCGTAACTGTAGAAAAATGTGAAAATACAGAATCACAAAAGAGAAAATAGAAATCACTATGTTCGGCATTCAGTTCACTGTTGTCAGCCTTTTGGGATACATACCTGAGTCACTTTTCCATGTAGTGATTATACACTCATACACTTTAAAAGGGTTCAGGCATAGTGTTTCTTAACCTTGATATGACGCTGGAGCATCAGAAGTATTTTTGTTATTAAGTACGGCACTGGCATTATCATTTTAGAGTGGACCTGTCATGAGTACGCAGTAATCTATTTACCAGTCTTTTATTTTTGCACGTTTAGATTATTTTCAAGTTTTTAGTATTTTACATAATCCGAAAATGCAAACCTATTGTGGTTTTCTTGGGTCACATGAATGGAAATGGAAGTGGAGTTGATGTGTCATGGGGTATATTTAATATATTTCTGAAACTTTTGATGCAGTTTCTCTTGGTGCTTATTAAATAGTAAGTAGTTGCTCAAATTTGGCAGAAGCAAGGGTGCCTTTTCAGTTTCAGCCTGATTCATATAAAAAAACTGTAGTTTCTATTTCAGGCAGATAAGCTTGCGCCATATGTAATTAGACATAACAGGTGGATTTCCAAGGATTTAGCTTTTCTCCCTTTTGGAAAATTGAATTCTGCATACCATGGTACAGTTTTAATTTGGGTTAGGAAAAAAAAAAGAAAAATTACCTCCACTCAAGAAACCCTTCAAAAGGTAAACCGATTATCCCTCCCTCCTAGGAAATTCTATATTCCGAGTGATAGATCTCTTTTTTGTTTGGATGTTGTTATATAATGGGGATCGGTACCACATTCAGACCAGGCAAGTGTGGCTCCTACCTTGGTCTCTGCTGTAGAGGGCCTAATTCTGGTCTTTCTCCAGTTGTGTTCCTCTTCTTGTCTTGTCAGCAAGCCAAGGAGCCGTGCCCACCTGGATGTCATGTCCTGCACTCCCCGCACCCTTTTATATCATGCTGTGGATGACATGACTTTGGAAGGCTCAGGTTTGCCTTCAGGGCCTTCCTGGACTTTTTCTAGGTGCATCCTGATTGTAGACTGCAACGGGGGGAGGAGCGCTGACAGACTGGATGTGCCGCTTGGGTCGTCACTTGTATGTGTGGAGGCTGTTTAAGGTATGGGGTGGATATAGGAGAGGAAAGGGCACCTCGGTTTAGACCCTTGCCTTTGGTCCTGCAAATGTTAGGGGTGAGCCTGGGAGAGAACCTGCTACACGGTGCTTTGTTTTTGTACATGTGTCCTGAGGCTATTACCAGGTTCCAGCAGAGAGAGCCTTCCAGGCAGAGAAAAAGGCACGTGTTAGAGCCTGGAGGCAAGGAAGAGGATAGCATATTTGATCCCCTTTTAATATTTCATACATGAAACAGGGTAAGAAATGAAATATGGAGAAGCAGATAGAGAATGAATCAAGAAAGACCTTTTATACTATGCTAGGATAATGTACTTTTTCTTCAGCCAGCTAGAAGCGTTGCAGGGTTTTGAGCAGGGATGACGTAATTAGAACTGGCTGGGGAGTGTCAAGGAGGAGCAGGAGACAGGTGCCACTTAGGCTGTTGGTGGTAGTCAGTCCAGGCTGCAGGAGACGGTCAATGAAAAAGGACAGTGGCCATGATGGCGGAGATAAGACCCTTGCCCACTCTGAGGGCTATTGTGCGGCCCGATTCAAGTAGGAAAATGTTATGAAAATTGTTTTGGAAAGCTTTTAAGGTTCTGCAGATGTTGTTAGTGTTATTGTTAATAACAAAAATAATTATTGTATTTGTGGACAAAGGACAAAATTGAGATTCCAGCTAATCTCAATTTAAATGTAAGCAGATGTGAAAATCAGCTGAAATGATAGGGGTAACAGTCCTAATGTGAGGTGTCACATTCCCCCGAGGGCTTCTTTGGGAGCAGGAAGGTGGCTCTGCTAGTCTTGGAGATGGTGGTCCAAATGGAAAAGACGGCGGTGTTGGAGTTGGCTGGGCTCGGGTTTCAGTGTTGTTGACAAAGTGTCCTTGAGGTGGGTGTCATCATTCAGTAGGTGACTGTTCACACGGTCCCCTGTTGTCAGTAAGGCCTTTCCTTCCATCTGCTGCACTCATGTCTCTGAATCTATAACCTCCCTAATTCTGTTTTTCTAGAGGAAATAATCCTTGTCTCTCACCATGATGTGGAAGGGAGTTGGGAAGGAAGGGTCTATATGCTTCAGATTTTCAACCGGTCTCGCTGTTTGTAGATTTTTTTGCTTTCTGAGATACTTGATGCTTTCAACTATGAGAGTTCCTGCAGCTCAAATCCACTTTCTGCTTGTTATCATCTGCCTATGTAGCCCTTAGCTTTCAGATTTTCTTGCTTTGATTAGTCAATAAAGCTCATCTTGTGCTTTTCATCTCCCAAAAAACTGTTGACACCTGCATCTATTGTCATTTTCACGTCTAATCTCTTTATTATTGTCACCTTAAAGTATTACTGTTTTCACTCGTTACTCCCTTGAGGTATTACTCTTCTGTGGGTTTGTGGGAGCAAAGAGAAACATATATTTAATTCAGCAAGTTTAAATGTAGTTATATAATAACATAATGATTGCATGTGTTTAAAGACTTTATAACACATTTTCCTTAGTACTTTCTATGAGAGTTTTAAAATGAATATGTTTAATATTGATATTATTATAGATTGCCTAGCTGTAGGTTTCTTGAGAAAATTGAAGTTTCCTTCATTTCTTCATCGGTAGACTTGGCTTAGAATTTCTTTTTTTGAAACTTGCCCTCACAGTGCAGGATAGTGCTGGAGGTAGTTGGTTTCCCTTTATTAAGAACTGTGAAAATATGAGATATGGACTATCATTGTACACACATAGATTTTTCTTTCAAAGATGCAGAGGAATTTGGGTGCAGAGTGTTGGTTGAGTTGCTCAGGGTCTTGTGTTTTGATGCAGGCAGGCCGGGTCCAAGGACCCGCAGGGTGTCCAAGGGGTCCTCGGCTTCATGCAGGATGGAAGTCAAACATGAGCCAGCAGGAGGTGAAATCAGAGTTTATGGGAGAGAGAGAGAGACAGACAGAGAGAGAGCATGCACGCAGATACAGACAGTCAGTCTGGGAGACCCAGAAAGGACAGGAGCATGAGTCTTGTCTTTGGGGTCTGGAGGTTTTTGTTGAGCACTGTGGTCTGGTGCACCTGTCCTCCTGGGCATCCAGGAGCTGGTTAGAGCAAAGACAAGAGCCAAGTGTTATTCTGTGGAGCCAGAGGGGCTTGGTGTGGAGATAGCTAGTGCTGGCAGTCTGAAATAAGTATATGATAGCTTCATCAGGTCATTCTCACGCAGTCCTTCCTTAGATGTTATCTATTCTAGAGAAATCCTTAACTCCTGTCCCTTTTAAGGAGGACATATGCTATTTGCATTTTAAGGCCTGTGCAGAGTGGGGTGGGGGTGAAGATCCTAGCAAGGATAGAAGCTAGAGAAGAAGCAAAGGAAGAAAAACAACTTTGTTTTCTCACAGGGTCCCTTCCATTTCCCTATCTCAATTTCACAGTGGTCGGTGTGAGATTGGGTCTGTTGCTGCCAGTTCATTGCCTACTGGGTCTGTTGCTCCCAGTTCATTGCCTACTGGGTCTGTTGCTGCCAGTTCATTGCCTACTGGGTCTGTTGCTGCCATTTCATTGCCTACCCCTTTACAAGCTTGCACAGAGACACCATAGAAGGAAAATTGTCTAAGCTGGATCTTTCCCAGAAGCCCTGGGCACTTTCATTGACACTAAAAAGTAAGCCCCATGAGAGCAGGGACTTGGCTGCTTGGTTCATTGCAGTATTCCCAGCATCCACATGTCTACAATTGGCACATGGGCAGTGCCCAATAAATCTATATTGGTTTACACAACGAATACCTGAAAGGCCTTGTTTACAAAGATAGACATTGAGCTCAGATTTAAAACATGAACTCTTTCAAAATGATTTCTAAAAAGCAGTAGTGTCTGCAAATGCAGAGAAGAGGATGTGTCATAAATAGATCAGATACCTATTACTTAGCCTGAGGTTCCCATGGTAACTTCATGTTCCTTTCTTTAAAAGAAAAATCTGAATATAAATATTGCTGCACGCGGCTACGGTGCACACGTCCTTGGTAATGTAGGCTAAGGAAGTTTTTATTACAAGACCGATGTGTGTCTGCATGAAGTAGTCTCACCCTCCTGACCTTCCCACAGAAGTCAGAGGAGTATGCGCACTCACGGGAATCGGAGTGGAAGTATTTGCGCTCTGCCCTCCCATCTCGCGCTCTCTTCCCTTCTTGCTGCCTCGCCTTCTCAAATATGGGTGCCAGGCTCTTCGCTGAGCACTTCAGTTCCAGAGCTTTTGTCCCAGATGAGCTGCAGTCTGGGCTCTGCTCTTCTCAGTGCTTTACATAAAAATGTTCAGAGAGAAGGAACCCTCTATGAAGAAAACGGATTACATTTGCTTCTTTGGGTCCCATTCCTCTGTGTGTGTTCCCTTAAGTATCAGCACTTATTCTTCTTTGAGGCCCCAGTCCTCTTCCTGCCTCGATCCTTTTGCTTCTGTGCTACAGTTTGTGCTCGTCTAGTGGGTCTTGGTGATTAACTGTGGTCACCTCTTACTTGACTTCAAGGCTAGGCAGGGAGCGTATGGGAGCTGAAGTTCTCATGGGCGGGTCACAGGCATGAACAGACCTCGGAGTCCAGAAGGTCAGGCCGCTTCGTTTGTTATTAGTTCACTCTGTCAGGCGTCTGTCTCTCTGTCCTTAGGCTGCTGTATTTCACTGCATACCTTCCGGCATCTTACCTTCAGGCCTCATCTCGCCATTTGTCACACCCTATCACACTGGCTGATTTATGAAGGATCTAGTGGCCCTAGAAGACTTACGATCCCTACTGTCTTTCAGGGATGTTGCCTCAAAGCCTTTTCTGGTGGTTTCAGCTCACAGATATTTGGTCTGACTCTGAACTCATTATACAATGAAGTCACATCATGCACATTCTACCTTATTTTTCCAGAAAACATGGCACCTAAAAAGTAAGCCATTTGGGTGCTAGGAAATAGGGGTCTGCTAGAAGGCTTAGGGAAAAATTGGCTATCATGAGGTGATTGAGAAGTGCTACAGCATTGTACTTAACGGAGGAGTTAAGGGATTTTTGTGGGTAATTTTCACCAGCTGGAGTTTTTTCTTGAACACTGACCTGTGAAGCCACTGTTCCACTTTGGAGCCCTTTGTCTTTACGCTGTCTTACAGAATGATATGGTATGTGTGTGTGTGTGTCCAGTCCGCTCCAACAAAATCAGAAGGTTAGTGAGTACAAGGACTATGTGTTTTAAGTATTTTAAATCTTCCCCATAGCACTTAGGCCATAGTACTTATTACTAATTAAGTGCCACAAAGTAAAGAATGATATATACTAATGTTAATATATAAAAATGGTATATATTGATATAGGCATAAATCATTACATATGTTAATGTTTTATATAAAATATGTGTTTGTCAAGATATATATGTACATATGCATATTATTTTTATATATGAGATTTATTTGAAGCATTGGCTAGCCTATGTGTAGTTAAATTATAACAGTTGTCATCATAATTGGGAGATGATGGGGCACCTGGGTGGCTCAGTCGTTAAGGGTCTGCCTTTGGCTCAGGTCATGATCCCAGGGTGCTGGGATTGAGCCCCGCATCGGGCTCCCTGCTCAGCAGGAAGCCTGCTTCTCCCTCTCTCACTCCCCCTGCTTGTGTTCCCTCTCTCACTGACTCTTTCTCTGTCAAATAAATAAATAAAATCTTAAAAAAAAAATTGGGAGATGGTACGCCAGATTTTGTGTGAGTGTCATGAAGCTTTTGTACTATAAATGACTTTTGTGTTTGGGGGTGTCCTCCTTATTAGCAAGGAGCAGGGTGGAGGGTCAGTGGATGAAAAATTATTAAGAGGAGCCTTCGGGGTAAGGGAGGATTCTGGCTAAACGGACTTCTAAAATTGGGTGATGCAGAGCTGAACATGGAAGCCCAAAGGCCAAAACTTCTATGGGAAGAGAGCATGTGTGTGCAGGGGTGGGGGAGGGGGATGTACCATGAATTCTACTGAGGGATAATCTTTCCTTAAGTGTTTGGTGATCAGGAGTAATTCCATGTTCTGTTTATTTCTGGGGTTGTTTCCTGGTTCCCACATATTTACCCTGTAAATTTTTCAAAGGATCCTATCATTTTGTTATTTGGGGGCAGTGTCTCCATGCCCCAGCATTCTGGGATTTGCAGACATGTCTAAATAGCCGCCATCTTTTGAGTGGAGTAGGGCCAAATGTTTCGTCCAGTTTATGTTTTGGAGAGTATGGCTTGTGACCTCGTTGTGTTGTTCTTAGAGTGCACTCTGACTCATGTCAATCTGTTTGGTGATAACCTACCTGGAGCCTGAAACGGAGGGAAAATTATCAGGAATTCTACCCCCATAACTTGGCAGGAAAACTTGTGAAACATGTTGAAATAGGCGGGTGTCCTGCTTGGTGCCCTTTGCTGAAAGATCAGTTGCTATGGGAGCCTGTACCTTTGTCTTTGAACTACTTTACAACATTTCTGAGGTGTAGGAAACCGGTAGTCCTACAAATGACTCCTGTCCGTGGAAATGAGAGTGCGTTTTATCCTTTGGAATGCAAACTGATATTTTTACCCCTCTGCTTCTCTTAGTTCATTTTACTTTCTGGATTGCCCGCTTCTGTGTGTTCATTGAATTCTCCTTTGAACTGGTTAACATGTTATTGATTGACTTGCTGATTGATGATAAATAAAATCTTTGATGTGTATTAATTCCATGTTTGTATAAGAAAAAATTTTACCTTTTTAATTGCTCTTTAACACTTGGGAATTTTCCTTTCCAAAGGAACAATTTAAGTGTTCAATGGTTAGGTGGGTCTGTGGCTAGAGTTTTGGGGAGTTGGCTGTAAATCAGTACCGTGAATGCCACTCAGAATATTTGAAGAGTAGAGATTGTATCTTTAGTGATTTTACTACATCATAGTATTTCTTACATCTTTGCTGTGGATTTAAGGGTCGCTTTCAGAAACAGATTTTTAAAAAATGCTTTGTTCCCAGCCCAGATAAAGTAGCCTAGTAAATAATTTAAAACCCATCTAGCTTGGCCTACAATCTAAATTCCTGACCCTAAGTACTGCCCTCTCCATGAAATAGGTCTGCATTTCAGTATCTTTAAATTATAAATAAACACATTAAAGCTTCCTGCTGCAATCCTAAGAATTTTTTAACATAAGAGTAGAGGTCAGTTATCTGGAGGAGGCAGGTAGGATAAAGAATTTTAGGAAACTAATTGGCATGTGACATCTACCATTATAGCTAGAGAATACAATATGCCTTTGACCTGTTCTTATTGCTGTTCTCATCTCCTCACTGGCAACTTGAATGACACAGAAGCAGTGGTCCAGTGGTCAAACAGAGCTTTCTGAGCTTCCTATTTATTCTGGGGCCTTCATTTGAAATTCATGTCAGACTTCTCAGCATCATTATTTTGCAAGGATGATAACAAATTACCTGCATTTTACATACGAGGGCCAGGAACTTCTCAGTGGGATATGAAAATAGGAAAGACTTCCTAATACAAATAACTGGGAACAAGAGAAACAACAGAGTCATTACATAAGTGCATGGCTGGTCAAGGCTTTTCTGCAATGGAGGATTATAATAGGCTGAATAATGTTCCCCTGCCCAAGTCCTAATCCTTGGAACCTGTGAATGTTACCTTTAGGGGTGAATAAGAATCCTGAGATGGGGGATTATCTGATGGGCCCTAAATGCAATCACAGTGGGAGGAGAAAGAAGACCATGTGTCCATGGAGGCAGAGACTGGAGTAATGTGGCCACAAGCCAACCAATGCTGGTGGCCACTGGGAGCTGGAAAAGGCAAGGAATGGATGCTTCCCTGGATTCTCCAGAGGGAGCCTGGCCTGGCTGATGCCTCAGTGATATCTGAAGCCAGAATAGTGAGAAGACATCTCTGTGTTAAGCTGCTAACTTTGTGGTAATACGTTACAGCAGCCATGGGAAAACCAATATAGAGTTTGCTATCTGGTAGTGGGGAGCTGCTGTAACAAATACCTAAAAATGTGGAGGTGGCTTTAGAATTGGGTAAGGAACAGGAATTGGAAGAATTTGAAGGCACATGATAGGGAAAGCCTGGATTGCCTAGAACAGACTGTTGGCAGAGATAGGGATATCAGAGACTGCCAGCGAGGACTCAGTGAGGAGCACAGTGGAAAAAGCCAAGATTCTCTTAGAGAAAATGGAAACTCATAAGCACAATGTTGGTAGAAATAGTAAAGGTGCTACTGGTTAGGGCCGAGAAGAAGATGAGGCATATGCCTTTGGAAATTGGAGGAAAGATGATCCCTGTTATGTAGTAGCAGAAAAGGTAGCTGAATTTTGTTCTATGGTTGTGTGGAAGGCAACACTTACAAGTGATGAACTTGGTTATTTCCAGAGGAGATTTATGTATTGAAGGTATGGCCTGGTTTCTTCTTGCTGCTTATAGTAAAATGTGAGAGGAAATAGGCAAATTGACAGAAAATTCTTAAACAAAAAGGAAACCAGACTTGATGATTTGGGAAATTTTGTCCAGATTGCAAAAGATGGTAAAATTAGGAGACCCACACACAGTTGGGAAACTATGCTGTGGAGAGAAAGAAGCCAAAGAGCATGTCTGGAAAACCTTTTGCTAGCGCTACAGAAATTAGGTGTCTGAATCATGGGTCTTTTTAACCACCTCAGCAGAAGCCAGGAATAGGGATGGGACTGTCGAAGAAAGATCTGTGGAGGCTTGTCCGCCTAATGACGTGAATCCTGTGACACGCACGGGAGACCCACAAGGTATTTGGTAACATCAGCAGAAATACTGCCGGCTTGACTGAAAGAGACAGAGGTGGAGGAAATGGAGGAAGGCTGTTGGAATCCCCCAATTGTACAGTCAAGAAACAGCCTAAGAAAATTGCTCAGCTGCAAACATGTTCTACTTTTCAGAAAACAAAACAAAACAAAAACCTGAGAACAGCTCTGAGGTTGGAGCCTTGGGTGCCATGTTGGAGCCGTAAAGTACAGGGGATTATTTCTAGGCCTTGAAACCTAATGGAATCGGCCCTGCTGGATTTTTGAAATTATTTGGGACTGTTGACTTATTCCTTCCCTTCCTCCCTTCTGGTTTATCCCTTTTGGACTGGGAATATCTGTAACTGTTGTTAAGATCCAAACCCCTTGTATTTTGGAAGCAGGTAACACAGATCCCCGATGGAGAGGAATTTTGCCCCGATATAGATCATAACCAGAGTGTCCCCATACCCGATTTAGAGGATTACATTTGGAATTTTTGAGCTGATGAGATACTGATGAGGTTTTGGACTTGGAGTCAATGCTGTAATAGGCTGAGACTTGAGCTGATGTTGGGTTATGGTGAAGGTATTTGGCATGTGAGAGAGACATGCATCTTTGGGGCCAGAGGGTGGACTGTGGTAAGCTGAATAATGTTTCCTGCCCCCACAAGAAAAGATATGCATGTCCTCATCCCTGGAACCCATGAATTATCTTTTCTGGAAAAAAGGACTTTGAGGATGTGACTAAGTTAAGATGGGGAAATTACTCTTTATTATCTAGGTGGATCCTATATGTAATCACAGGTGTACTTCTAAGTATGAAGCAGAGGGAGATAAGACAGAAGAGGAGAAGGTAGTGTGACCCCAGAGGCAGAGACTGGGGTGATGCTCCCATAAGCCAATGAATGCCAGCAGCCGCCAGAAGCAGGAAGAGGCAAGGAGTGAGTTCTCCCCTCGATCCTCTGGAGGAAGGCCGACACCTTGATTTTGGTCCAGTGATACTGATGTTGGACTTCTTGCCTCCTTAACTGTGAACGGATAAACGAGTGCTATCTTCAATGGCTGTGTGGTGACTTCTTGTAGCAGCCATGGAAAACGAACACAGAGACAGGGGGCATCAGAGGGTTCCTGTTTCTCTGTGTATTCTTGTATTCTGTTTGAATATGAGCCATCTTTAAGATGACTGGTAGACTGTGTAACCATCAGGCTTTTATATTAGAAACTTTTACCACTCCTTCTATTTTAAAACAGTAACCTTCTCTTTGAAGCATAATGGCATGATATAAACTGAGAACCCTTGGTAGATAAACACGAGGCTTGACTTTGGCTCTCAGCTATGCTACATACTAGCTGGCCATCCCTGGCTAAATCACTTACTCAATTGGAGTTTCAGTTGAACAATGGTAATATTATTCACGGTCCTTCCTGAACCATATAATTGTTAATGAGTATTTAATGAAATAGATGTATGTGAAAAATACCAGATAAAGAATGTATGTCCTATAATGTTCACCTATTACTTATGCTCCTTCTACCTATATCAAACCTATGATGAGCGATTTTGCACAGAAATCAGTGACCACATTAAATAGGTTTCCCCCTTGGATTAGATGCTACCAGAGGGATTTGGGGTTCAAATTTTTGAACACTTTAAAGCTTTTGATACCTACAGATCTACTGCTCTCCAGAAAGGTTGTACCACTTAACTCTCTGATGGGAAGGCCACAAGTGCTCCTTTTATTGCCCTGTAACCTCAGAAAGCTTTTAAACATTATTTAAAAATGTTGTGTCAACTTGATGAATATAGTTTGTATTTCTTTGGTGAGGTTTAACTTTTTTAGTTTGTATTGATCTTTAATGAATTGCTTATGGTCTTTGACCATATTTCAAATAATTATTTGTCCTTCTCTGGGCTGGTTTTTAGAAACACAGGTTTGTTAAGTTAATTAATCTTTGCTGTAATTTGTTTCTTCACTGATTTGTTGTGTTGTTATCTTTTACTTTATGATAACTTTTGTGCTTAACCTTTGTATGTGGTTAAATTTAGTAAGCTCCTTTTTTTAAAAGACTTTGTCTATCTATCACAGGGAGGGGGGGAAGAGAGTGCACAAGTAGGGGGAGCAGCAGGCTCCCCACTGAGCAAGGATCCCAGTGTGGGACTCCATCCCAGGACCCTGGGATTGTGACCTGAGCTGAAGGCAGACACTTAACCGACTAAGCCACCCAGGCTTCCCAAATTTAGTGAATTTTTATTGCTTTCTTTTCTCCCTCCCTTCTTCTCTCCCTCTTCCCATCTTTCCATCTGGAAAGTCTTTTCCATTTGGCTGCTTTTATTGATTTTTTTTAAGGTACGTAGATTTGCCCTTAACTGATAGTAAGGTATATTTGAAATCCAGGATACTGTCAACTTAATCTCAGATTACCTGTTGTCAAGCTTGGTCAAAAGATTGAGTGGAAAAAAATAATATTCAGAGGTGATTGCCTGAAGGGTATACTAAATTTTGTTTCTGCCGTATAAAACCTTTGCTTCCAGCCTGATAATTCCACCTCTCTAACTTAAGATCCCTTCTCATTTTATCTTAAGTATATGCAGAAATTGAAGTAGAAGAAACAGAAACTCAAAACAGTTTGTGCCTTACCACATCTGCACTAACTCCTTTCTCTGTATCATCATCTCTACCTTCACCGTCCTTAGGATAATAATTCAATAATTCAACCATTCGTCAAGTGCTAAAGCAGTGTAGCCTAACATACCTAACATTTTACATGTGTTATCTTAATTAATTTCCACAACAACCATACAAGGTAGGAAATATTATTCTCATTTTTCTAATGAAATTGGATGCTTTGAGAGGTTAAGCGGCTTGCCCAGTATCACACAGATTGTACTTGGTGTAATGGGATGTGAATTTAAACGCAGACCTTTCTGATTTCAGAACTCATTTCTTAACTGGTATTCTTTCCATGTGTACGCATGCCCACATATGCACACGTGCGCGCACACACACACGCACACACACACACCTTACACACCTGATTTCCCAATGTTGATGTGACTTGATATTTCTGTTCTCTTTGGTCACTGATACAGTAAGGGAGGCAGAATAGAGTGGATGAATCCAAATGGCAACATCCAAGATATTAAACCGAATAAATAAGATGTTGAACTGAAAATATTTGAGGGAAGGTTTAGAATTTCTTTCATTCTCAAAATGCTCCAATGACGTTGTGTCCTTGCTCCCCCTCAGTTCAAGCATCTCACACATGTAATGTGCTCGGACCAGGGGAGGAGGTCATTGTGAAAATTTTAAAGCGTCCAGAGGCTAGAGATAAGTGGGTTGGTCTTAATTTGGCATTTGTAATAAATGTCTCTTTTATAGTCTGTGATTGATGGCAGCCTGCGGTGGTGGATGTGTATGGAGCCTGGGAAAGGTGCTTAAAAACTGCTCATCCTTTACTAGCATTTGGATGGTTCATTATTATACCTGCTGTTAAATTTTAAACAGAGTGAGAATTAGGTCAGTGGGAATAGTTTGCTCTTTCTTTGAAAAACTGGGGACAGTGGTGGCATTCAGTTTCCGAGTATTATTTAGCTCTTAGAATCACATCTATCAATTATTTGGAGCTTAAAAAATCTGCAAGAGAAATAGGAAGTGTAGCCTTTTTGGGGAGGTGAAACTAAAGGTCAGTGGTCACAGCTTCAGTGCATTGACTGTCCCTCATCCTATCCTCAACCTACTCACTGCCTGGCCTGATAATTTTTGATAAAACAAAACAAAACAAAACACAAAGCCCTGCTTGGTGTGAATGGAAGAGGGTAAGAATGAGAGCCAAGCAAAGAGGACACTTTGGAATCAGCTTTGCAGGCAGTTTGGGGGTGATGGAGAAAGCACAGTTGTCCCATGAGAACTAGCTCTAACAAAGGCTTGTTTCTGTGATTGTTTGCAGAACGATTACCACTTTGAATACACAGAATGTGACAGCAGTGGCTCCAGGTGGAGAGTTGCCATTCCGAATTCTGCAGTGGACTGCTCTGGCCTGCCTGACCCCGTGAGAGGCAAAGAATGCAGTATGTTTTGACGTTTGCACCATTTGTTTTCCTGATTAAACTGTATCCCTTCAGCCCAGAAGTGAATGTAAATGGATATAAAAGACTTTGGGAAAAAGGAACATAGAGCATTGATGTCTAGCAGAGCAAAAGCTTCTTCTTAACACTCGGTGCCTAAGCTTATGCCTGAAGTCTGTAATGAGACACAGGCAAAATTAAAGGATGCTATTTTTATTTATGTATGTATTTTTTTTTAATCTGTTTAAGATCTGGTTTACTATCTCAGTTGAAACTTTGGAGAGTCGAATGGCAGAATCTCTCTTTAATGGATTTTTTTTCTTTACATTTTAAAAAAGTTTTCAAAAACTTCGGGAAAATATATATAACATAAAATTTACGATCTCAGCCATTTTTTAGTGTAGAGCTCAGCAGCATGCGGTACATTCCCATGGTTGTGCTCTCATCACCAGCATCCATGCACATGCACGAAACTCCGCCATTTAGCAGTGGGTTTCTTTTTTTAATCCTTAGACATCGTGTAATTTGTCTTTTTAGTGTAACCTACGGAGAGATGGTAGAATTGATGAATATCTCATTCAGTAGCTTGTGTTAGCAACAAACAGGTTGGAAGGGCAACATTATGAATGAGTAGAGAAATAGGTTATTAAATTTGTTTTCATTTGTAAACTCTGCTTTTTTTTAATCCTTTCATTTGGTGAGTGATGGGTTCCTGCAGTGAAGTAGGTCTTGGGGTAAATTGGAGTTCAAAGCTGAAAAGTAAGACTGAGGTTATGTTGGTTTTCCTGCTGTCTCTCAAACGGTCTTCTTAAAAGCTTAGTTTTTCTGTTTCCAAATAAAAGAGCAGATGGATAAGTAAATTATAAAATGATAGTTAATTCCTTCCCATTCATAGAATATGTCTCTCTTACTGGTGAGAGGAGTATTGGCCTAGGTGGTAGGTTTACTGAAAAAAGGGAGACAGGAAGGCAGTAGTAGTCTCATGGGGAAAATTAGTGGAGAAAACCATTATTTTTAGTGAATGATACTAAATGAACACAGAGAGAACCTGGGATCCCTGTAGCTAGGTAAAGAGTTCAGTCTAGTAAGACTCAAGAGGAGAGTGGGGTCAGATTAGAATAAGTCTCTACTAGCCTGGGGTGTTTTCAGCACCTGTGCAGAAAGAGCATCAGCTCTCAATAAGGGAGGATTTGTGTGCAAAATGGAAACCGTCCGCAAAATACTTATGGAGTTAGGTTGTTGTAAAATGCTTCGGTTACTTTCCTAGAAAATTGGTATATTATTTATCTCTATTTACTTTTTACTTGTGGGTTAATTCCTTGGTTCCCTTGTAAACAACATGGGTGTGCGTGGGGGTGGGGGGTGGACTACTGAACCATCACGAACACTGCTCCTCATGCTGTGCTGGCCGGCACTGGCTTTTGAGAGCTGATCGTTAGTTTGAAATGGGCCTGTTCAGAGTATTTTACACCATGGGATTTGGCGAACACTACAAATCATGTGCCTCTCTTCCCCCGAGAGCTAGCTGTGAAACACTTATTAGCATTCCACTGATTACATTTATTGGCCAAAGGTTCAAAAATCTGTCATAGAATTGATGCTTAAATAGGAATTATTTCTATTTGAGGATGGCCTTTTTTGCATGTTATTTAGACGTGGAAACATGGAAAGTGTATAGTTTTCCACAGATAATGTTATGAATCTGATACTGGAGCTGGAACTTTTCAAAAAAAAAATTGACTTGTTATCAAGTCTCTGTTAGTTATTACTTTAAAAATGATGCTGACTTTAAAAATGACAATACTTATGTCATGGCTGGGAACATTTTTTATTTTGGTGTTTTGTCTGAAATCCGAATTTTCAGCGATTTACACATAATATGATTATGTCTGCTCTAGAAACCGTTGGTCTGGCCTCTAAAATGTGACTTTTTTTTTAATATGGTAAAGGTATACAAATATAAATTATTTTACAATGCACAAAAAGCATCGCATATCTAAGTAACTTAGCAGCTCAGTTAATTCATAGCATTAAACATGGTGCTTACCATGTTCCTAGCCATTAAAGTACTGCAGATGCAGTTAGGGTGATAACTGAGTATTTCCTCAGTGCCTTAGATTTTCTATTGCTAAGAATAGCTGTCATTTCTCATGCATGGACTGTATGCTAAACACTGCGCTTAGTCCCATTGTATCCTTACAAGAACCCTCTCAGGTAGATATTGGTGTTTCCATTTCATTGATGAGAAAACTCAGTTAAAGAAGGAAGTACCTTACCACAGGTCTCAGAGCCAGGATGTGGCAGATCTGGGATTCAAATCCAGACATGTCTGACTCCAGAGCCTGTCTCTTATCCCCTGATTTAGACTGCCACTTCTGGATGGCGGGCCTTGCAGGGCCCCATGTGGGAGATGTAAGGCGCTGTTGGTGGGTATCTTCAAGGGAAAACTGTAGGCACTCTTGTGCTTCAAGGACAAAGGAGGGTAAAAGCGTCCTGGTTCAGGAATGGCATGCTGCTTGTAAGCCGTGCCTGAACAATGCCAAGACCTTGGATGGCGAGCGATGCCCGTAGCTGCTAGACTCAGCAGTCGTGCCATAATGAGATGGTATAGCAGTTGGGTCACAAAGAAAAAATAAAACTATGGCGTGTGGCAGCTTCAAATCAGTGAGGACTGTCTAGGGCAAGGACTGTGTAGGGCTTACTTTCCCCGTGTCCCAATGTCTCCAAAGGAAGTCAAACCCAGAGTTTGGCCTCAGTTGAAATTGCTGTAGACCCGTCAGAATGTAATTGGGGAGACTTTTTTCTTTCTTATCAAAAGAAAGCAGTACAGGCCTTTCCTTAGGAAAAGGCTTATAGGAATGTTGAAGTAGCACTTGTAAATTTTTCAGGAAATCGAAGGGCAAGCTATATTATATAATTGTTATTTTAAAAAATCGTATAAACTCTGGCTGCAGGGCTTCTTGAAGTGAAGTTAATGAAGCTCGTGTTGTGCTAGAACCATGGGTGGGCTGTGAGCTGCAAGCTTATAGGGCTCAGGAAACGGCACGGAGAGGCCTCTGGTTATTAACTGACAGTGGCTCCTGTCGTCCTCCTGTCCCCTCTGCTGTGGAAAGCTCCTCAGTCTCTAGGTGGTACTGCTCAAAGGGCAGGCCACTGAGATGCCCTCATGTCCCTCCTTCTGTCTGCTGATTCCAGACTTAGCTTAGAGAACTTTGCTGCTTCTCCGAAGCCCTGGTGCCAAGAGTCTTGTGTTGGTGGGATCCCCCATCACTGAGGTCTTGGTATTGCTCAGACACAGCTAGAAGACAGCATGCCATTTCTGAACTACGACACTCCTCGTCTTCCCTCAGAAGAAGAGGATATAACCGCCATCCTTACTCTATTTCTTCTCTACTGTTGGGTCACTTCCCTAAAATCATCCCTTGACTCTTTGGGGTCTCCTTGACCTTCTTAGATCATTAGACACAACAGTGTTTTGGAATGCTTGCCTGAGTGGGGATACCTTCTCTCTCCTCCCTCATCTCTCCTTCCCTCCCTCCCCCTCTGTCTTTCTCTCTCTTCCTTTCTCTCTATCGCTCTCTCACTGGAGAAAAGGCCCTTTTGTCTCAAACCAAACCAAACCTTACAAATAGAAGCCTGGGGGCACCTGGATGGCTCAGTCTGTTAAGTCTCTCCCTGGTGAGTTCAGCTTAGGTCATGATCTCAGGGTCATGGGATCAGGCCCCACGTCCGGCTCTGAGCTCAGTGCATGGAGTCTGCTTGTTCTTCTCCCTCTGCTCCTCCGCCTGCTCTTTCGCTCTCTCAAATAAATAAGTAAAATCTTAAAAAAAAAAAAAAAAAAAAAGAAGAAGAAGAAAGAAAGAAAAGCCTGGCTACTAGGAGTGGGGAGAGAATTCCTCTACCTATTTCCTTACGTATTTTCAGAAAAATCTAGAACCCTGAAGGGGAAATAAACATGATGAGATACGTCTTCCTCTTAGGAGTTACCTTCTATTGCTTACTCCCTCAAATATTAGTCAGCGTGACTTTGAGTACAACCATTACACACTTGTCTAATTGAGGATGACTCTTTAAGATAGCTGTGATTCCATTTGATATGTTGTCATCCAATTGGCCATAGTCTTGTGGGCATTTTTAATCTTGTACTTTAATATTTCTATAAAGTTCTAATATTTGGTTTTCTTGGATCAAAAAGCGCTCATGTGCAGAGTAGAAAAAAACTCGAATATAAATTTTTTTCCTTCTTCTTGATTTCTCTCAGATCTGTATTTTTACATATTTATAAGCAGAGTAACTCATGACAAGTTTGGGTCAATAGCTTTTGATTTCAGTTTAGAAGTGAAGGAAGGGGAAGGCTTCTCAGGGAGAGAGATTCGGCTTTAGCTTTCTGAGTGGGAGATTGAGAAATCCATTCCTTGGCATTGAAGCTCTTGCTGCTGTAGGCTTTTCCCCAGGATGTAACTCCTAGTGTGTTTCTGTTGTGTGAACGTTGTTGCTGGTACAGGAGCATGTGCACGTGGGCGCCCTGAGCACATGGTGCTGGGTGCCGATCACGGAGCATGCCGTGAGTCTGTTCCAGGGACTACTGACCCCGAGAAATACTTCATGGAAACAAAGAAGTATTTCAGGGTTTTCTGTGGTGAAATACGAGTTAAGTTTGGAAAATGGTGAATCCCCTCACGGGGGAATGCAGTGAACATTTTCATACTGAAGTCTCTCAGAAACCTAATAAACACATATAGAACATTTCTTGTGTGTTAAGTGCATCCTGTCTTACTCAGTTTGCCAAGTTTAGTTGATTACAGGCCTCTTTTATCTAATGTGTAGTTGGACCCCACATGCTAATTTCTGCAGATGTAATTTTTGGAAAACACAGGTGTAAACATACATTC
Organism: Ursus arctos; assembly: GCF_023065955.2. Classification (NCBI taxonomy): domain Eukaryota; kingdom Metazoa; phylum Chordata; class Mammalia; order Carnivora; family Ursidae; genus Ursus; species Ursus arctos. Next base: position 28,836,297 of record NW_026622985.1, on the reverse strand, counting down.
CTGGATAATTTAGTAATTTTTAAAAAAGATTTTAGTTATTTATTCTAGAGAGAGAGAGTGGGGGGAGGAGCAGAGGGAGAGGGACAAGCAGACTCGATGCACTGAGCATAGAGCCTGACGTAGGGTCAATTTCAAGATCTTGAGATCATGACCTGAGCTGAAACCAAGAGTTGGAGGCTTACCTGACTGAACCACCCAAGGGCTCCTAATTTAGTAAATTTTTATATGGCATTACTTATACCAGATTTAACTAATTTCATGTAATTTCTTTGCTCTACAGGGTTCATTGGCCATCTTACTGTACTGGTGTCTAGTTAAAGACCTCCCATGGGTGATGATGGTCAGATGTGGTGAACACCTGAGATTAAATTCCAGATCTGCAACCAACTTGTATGTCTTGGGCAAAATATTTAGTTCACAGCTATTTATTGGGCTTTAATTCATTCACTGAACAAACATTTATCATTTCCCATATTCTTGACAATAGGGATCCAAAAATAAACTTAAAAGGATTGCTGTTTTCCGTGACCTTTCAATCTAATAAGAGAGCAAATAAGTAATAAGTTACTTATGGTATAGGGGCAGAGTGAATGAAAGATGGAAATACCTGAGGTGATCTTACCAAGGAGAGATGGACGACTTCCGCTCGCAGGAAGAGGGCTCACAGTGAAGCAGATGTAAGTTTGAAGTTCAGAGTCATCTGTTATCAGCTGAATGACCTCGGAAAATTATCTAAGCCTAGGCAGGTTCATATGAAAAATTGTTACTGAGAAAGAATTATTACTAAGAATTGTTACGGAAAAGTTGTTCATGTGAAAAATCCTTACTGAGGATTGAGTTAATAAATGCCATATTTAATGGGCCATATGTGTTAATTCTCTGAGGACCTCTGAAGCAAACCCCAAAAGAAGTTTTAAATTCAGGGATGCAAAGTGGCATTTGGGGCATAGGAAACATGGACAAAGGTGCAGATTGGGGGCAGCACCCACAAAACTGGGTGCTTTGTGAAAGCTGCATGGCTGGCTGTCAGGGAGAGTCTGAGAGAGGACAGAGTTTCTGGCAAATCTCACAGGCTCCTGTGTGTCATACCAAGGACTTTGACCTGGAGACAGCTATTCATGGGTGTCCAAGGGAGTTAAATGAGGTGATACATATAACCTATAGTGCCAGGAATCATAACTGTAATATAACTTAATAGTAATAATAATGTAAAATGATAATGACCAATCATTCTTTGCTACATGCCAGGCACAATTGTAACTGCTTTACTTGTATTCACTCAAATTCATTTCTGCATCACCACAACCTTATGAAGTAGGTACTTGGCAGAATGGGGATTTGAACCCAGGCAGTCCAGCTCCTGGGTTCATGTTCTTAACTTCTATGGTGTCCTGACTCTTCAGAATATACTACAGCATATACTGAACTGGTCTTAGTCCCCCTTCTTGAGGCATCCATGCTTCCCGAACATTTATCTCTTGTCTGAATTGTGATGCAAGTTAATATATGGATACCCAAATGATTTAAAAAAAATAGCATGTAAAGGCTCAGATATATTGCTTTGTGGGTCATTTTAATGGATTAATGCTCTCGTTGTAGATTTCATTCTTAATTGTATATATTTCTCTGAAAGGTGAAAGAATAACATTCAGAAAAATGATCTTGTAGATTTCATTCTTAATTGTATATATTTCTCTGAAAGGTAAAAGAATAACATTCAGAATTTAGGGCACATTTGTAGTTACATCCTCATATACAATGAGAAGTTGGTTAGTTAATGTTTTCCCCCCTGTGCCTAGAGTATTGTTAGTGCTTAATACATATAATATGCTTTCAGTATTCAGTGTCTATTAGGAAAAAAATGGGTACTTTCTTCAACTATAGAAATTCTTAATTTAGATGAGTCCTTTTTCATTCATCTCAAGAGATGAAGCTGTAACCCTCTCAAGGCTCCTCACATAGCTCCAGCACCCTGGACTGTTTGTGGATTAGAAACCTGGGGTGTCCTAAATTAGAGACTGACTTCGCTGTTTCATTCTATAGGTGAAACACAGAGATCTGATCAGATTTGTGAAAGTTCATTCTGTATGGAAAAGGACAGGAATATTTAGTCCTCGGTCGGCTTTGTTTGGAATGTTGATGCCTCAAGTTCCAGGTGGGAAGAGTGTTGAAGTTAATGGGTTCTGCAGCACAGCAGTGGCAGGTGAAAGGCCTGAGTGAACAGGATTATGAAAAGAACAGCTCAAAAATCAGGCTTGACGTCAGTTGTTTGATGGGAGCTACGGTTGAGGGGGGTTCTCTGAAAAACATGTTTTATAAGGAGATGAGAGAACTCAGCCCTTAAAATTGCAGAATCAAGGGCAGCAAGACTATTAGGAAGTAGAGGATGACGGACACCTTCTAAGAAAGAGGAAAAGTTCAGGATGATAAGAATCAAAGTGTTAGGACATAATTAGAAGTTGAGAAAACTGATTTTGCAAATGCATTGTTCTGCCCCCTTTGGTGACCTCATGAAGTACTCTCAACGTTTTCCTTCCCCTGACCTTCTCAGCTGTATTTTTTTCTATAAAACTTAGGTCATCTTGTGCCCGATGGACTGGAATTGGTCTTCTCCCCCATCAAACACTTAGGTCAGGAAGCCACAATAAAATCCATTTTTTTTTTTAAGATGAACACTACCTTAGCTCTCTCATGAAAAGTTGGAAACTAATTTAATGGGGATTGTTCTCTCTCGTGTTTCATGGATCATTTTTCCAGGCAGGAGTTGGTGGGGTTTTTTGTGTGGGGGAGGGGGTGGATATTCCGGCCCATCAGTCCCCTTGAGGAAGGATAGGGACAGTCATATGATACTACCTGACAGGACTGTGTGAGGACCCAGTCGGTGGAAAGGATGTTAGAGGTGAGAATTCATTTTCAGAGATGTAGAGACAGTGCTTTTACTAAATACTCTTTTCAGAGAACAGGGAATTAGAGAACATGAGCCAGAACTGGTTTGTATTAATGTACTTGTTTATATGTCTCCCTTTCATTTTTATAAAAAGAGATATTAAAACAGTTTTTCTTTTTTTCTTTCTTTTTTTTTAAGATTTTATTTATTTCTTTGTCAGAGAGAGAGAGGGAGAGTGCACAAAGAGGGGGCGCTGCAGGCAGAGGGAGAAGCATGCTCCCTGCTGAGCAAGGAGCCTGATGTGGGACTCGATCTCAGGACCCTGGGATCATGACCTGAGCTGAAGGCAGATGCTTAACCAACTGAGCCACCCGCGCGTTTCATAGTTTGTTTGTTTGTTTTTTTTTCTTTTTAAAGAATTTCACAAGTAGGAACTTAAAAATGCTGTGTTCCAATGTTCTCTTCATCACTAGCACTGAGAGAGGAAAAAGAAGAGCTGAGACTTGCTGGGCTCAGTATTGTGTTCGATTTCTCATAGATGCCACTTTCTACTTTGTTTTCAGTGAGAATTATAATAATAAACCTGGCAGGCAGTTGAAGTTTTAATTATTTGATAATGATAATTGATGGGCTGAATGATTAATAAAGGTTAAACGTATCATTTTTGCGGCCCACAAACTACGCATTACAGTCCCTGTTTTTACTGCCCTCAATGGCAGTGAATAATAATGGTTGTAAGAGTATACTTGTGGTGTAATCAATAACAGCAGTGTCTACAGCTTTAACCTAATTTTTTAAACTTACTCTATTCTTATTTAAATGAAACTAAACAACTGAAGAAAAAGAGGCATATTTGCTTATTTCTGGAATTGATTTAATTATTTATTTCCCCTAAATGTATATAATTATTTTTTATTTAGTATTAACTTAGGTTAACAGATAAGATAGATTTTACAGTGAATTTAGTTTCATGAATATAAATTTTGAATCTATTTTGAGGAAGATAAGTCTAGACTAGATTAAAATAGAAACTCCATCAGAGTAGGGATTGTTTCCAAAATATCCTTAGTCTCTAGTGTTTGCCAACCAAATACTAGGTACTCAAGAAGTATTTGTTGAATGACTTCCTGTAATATACTGTGATTCCCAGATACTTACCTGTAATGACATTGTATACACTTCCTAATTCATTAGCATCCCATTAAAAATTGATAATTTGGGGGGCACCTGGGTGGCTCAGTCAGTTAAGCATCGAACTCTTGATTTTGGCTCAGGTCATGATCTCAGGATCATGAGTTTGCGCCTAGTGTGGAGCCTACTTAGAAAAATTTTTTAAAAAAATAATTGAAAATTCTTTTATTACTATGATTATTGCTGTTTACTGTTCAGAAAACAAATTTCAGTAATGAATAATCTTGAATTAAATAGAAAAATAGATGAATTATGAATAAATGTAATTAATATCATCTTTCAAAGCATGAGGTCTCTGGAGGAAGAAAAAGCAAAATTAAAAGGCCCTTGTGGTGAGAAGATTAAATAGATATTCTTTATTGTTAGGCATAAATCATAGATGATAATCAGCATAGAAATGATGAATTCAGTAGCTGTTGTTTAGTACATTGTACTGGGTGGTTGCATAATAGTGATGTTTTGAATTTTCATGTCCCTTTTCACTGTCAGAGTGGTTTCCAGTGTCTCATGGTACCACAGCAGTCTTATGATGGAGGAAGCAAAGTGATATTCTCACTGGAATGTGAACAAATGAAGGCACAGAGGGTTAAGTTAATTGCGCCAGCCCTTTGCTAGTTGGTGACAGATGAATATAAATGCTTTTTTTCCATATCTGATTCTTCACACCTGCACATTTCAACCTTTCCGGATTTGCAGTAGCAGAAATTGAGGTCAGAATAGAGGCATAAAGCTGAGAACAAGGACACTGACTTTAGCACATGACCTCTTGGTTACAATTTAGACTTGAAGAGGATGGATTTTCAACATCAGTCTTTCTTTGGGTACTTAGGGAAAATATTGTGAAATCCCGCGCTGAGCCCATTGTTACTTAGTGTGTGACCTTATGCAAATCAGGTTTTTCTGTTCTTATGGCAGAACTTTGGAGTCTGCTTAACTTTAATTCAATTCAGATACTCTAGGATTTTGAGGTTGTTGAAGAAAAATTGTATTTATTTTAGAAATGATTAATTGTTCAAATGAAACCTAATCAACTGACATTTACAACAGTTAAAACAACTACTTACAATAACTGTCTATCATCCTGCTTTTGTTGAAAGGGTCCAATGTTATACTCTAAAGAAATCTGAATGAAAAGAGTGTCATGCCTAAGATTGTAGAAACTTCTATAATCCAGCTAAAAATCAGAGGCCAAGAGAGCAGTGTTGCAGTAGAAAGTGGGGGAAAAAAAAAAAGAAAGAAAAGAAAAAGGAAGTGGTGTCAGCTAAGATGGAATATACTAGAAAAGGGAAAGCTGGTCATCACTGGTGACTGCCTAGAGAGGTGGGCAGTGCCGTGCTGACATAATCTCATGGAGTAAATTGTGTTTAGCAAGAACGTGTGGCTCTTCTCCTCCTTTGACATGTGGCTTGAGAGCTGGCTTCCAGGGTGCAAAAAAGATTGAGGAATAGCAAATGATTAAAATACAAAAAGTTCAGACTCCTCAGTTTCCCGGTGTCATTAAAGGCCCCATACCCATTTGACTAGCTTTGATCACATAATTATTCTAAGGAGATATAAAATCGTCAGGCTGGTGGCAAAATTCTTATTGCCCCAGACCCTGGAATTGTAGTATTAATAATAATACAGTGAGTGCTTTATGTCAGGCACAGTGCTAAGTGCTTCATGTGGAATAGCTCATTGAAACCCTTAGCAGTTCTTTGAAATAGATGCTATTACTATCTTCCTTTCATAGACGAGGATATTGAGACTTATGGAAGTTAGCAGCTTGCTAAAATATTCCATGAATGTGTGTTTTAGGAGTGATATATTAAAAATTCCACAAGGTATCTGAAGGTAGGGAATGGTTATTGCTCAACATGTACAATAATGAATACTGTTCAACAATTGAAGACAGGAAATGGAGAATGATGTCAAATATAATAATGGATTCATTTGAAATTGCTTGAACTTTTGCATCGATTATAGTAATTGCCTAAGTTGAATTTTCTTGGGGCACTTGCTTTGGAATCAGACCTAAATTTGAATATCAGTTTTGCCACTTGTTAATGGGTACCCTCCTAATTGGATTATTTAAATGTACTGTGCCTCATTTTCCTCCTCTGGTAAATGGACATAATATCATTCTCCTTCACAGGTCTGTTATAAACATGTCGCTCTGAAATATTTGCAAATTCACCTACTTTATAAAGCTTATTTGTGACCTCCCACATCAGTACAAATAATACTTTCACAGTCATTTGCTGACATATACAGAGCTTTAAAATTTAAATTCAAATTTAAAAATTCAAATTCAAATTCAAAAATTTGAGTCACCCGATCATATGGTGTCCGCTGAGGTCAAACAATTCTGCCAAAGAAAGTCACTTTCTGCCTTATTTCTCATAGTGTCAACAAGTGTCCTCTTCACAATCTAATGCCACTTTTTTCTGTATTTTTATACTTTTTTTTGGTGATTTTGCTATCTAAAATTAGGCTCCCAAATGTGCTGCAGTACTAGTTAGTGTTTGTAAGTGCAAGAAGGCTGTGCTGTGCCTCGTGGAGAAAATACGTGGGTTCAATAAGCTTAGTTCAAGGATGAATTATAGTGCTGTTGGCCATAAGTTCAATGTTAATGAATCAACAATGTATATTAAATAAGATGTTTTTCAACTGAAACACACATAAAACAAGGTTATGTATTGATCTGTTGCTGAAGATACTGTGACCAGAGTCTCACAGGAGCCTAATCCTGGATTTTACCATGAATAAAAAGAATTGACTGTGTAATAAATACTCAAAACATTCACTGTCAGCTTTATCTTTCAGCTTTCCTTCTGGTCTAGAGAAGGAAGCATCTCTGAAAGAGTTGAGGCTATTCTCAGTGCTTTTAACGGGGCAATGAACTCTCTGAAATAACACAACACAATCTTCTTAGCTTCCAGAGTCCCTTTTAACACCTTACAAAATATTACTCCTTATTAATTAAAAGTTCAGTTTAGGACACTAGACTAAACTATCTTCTAACTAAACTAAAAATAAAATTGTGTTATCAGAAAGTAAATATTTTCAGCCCAGCAGGTGATACAATCCTTGCTGCAACTATTCAGCTCTGCTACTGTGGTACAAAAGCAGCCATAGACAATATGTAAATGAATGGTTGTGACTGTGTTTCAGTAAAACTTTATTTACAAAAACAGGCAGGCTGGATTTGGCCTGTGAGCTGGAGTTTGCTGGCCCTTGATTCAGTGTAATGTTGGTGCTTGATTTATTATAGTATGTGTCAGTTTACTAGAAGCCCTATAAACGATAGAAGGTAAATACAATTGTTTCCATTACTGTGTTTCTCTGCTGGTAGTGCTGGTAGTGATAATAATAGCTTATAGTGAGTGTTTATTAAATGCCAGGCACTGTGCCAAGCACTTTATACTATGTTTTATTTCATTAGTATAACCATATGAAGCGGTACTATGATCATTATCTCATTTTTCAGAGAGAGAGAAACTGAGGACCCCAGAGAGTGAAGTAACTCACTTAAGGTCACAAGAAGTAGTACAACCTGGTCCCATGATGTTTTTGACCTTGTAGCCAGCATGCACTATTTTTTGCCTAACCTTTTCTTATTTTCTGATGTTTACCTAATTGTGGGATGTTGTTTTGAGAGTTAGAATTTCATTGTACAGCATCGTAAGCTTTTCTGAAGAAAAACATAGTAATTTTTCAGTGGATAAATAAGTAGGCAGCTGTGGGTTTTAGCTCTCATTCTTTGGTTTTTCAAAATTAACTTGTTTGTATTTCTCTCTAAGTTTCCAAATGTATTATAAAAGAAGAATGTATCTAAATGTGAGGCTTTGCTCCTTCACTCTCTGCTGGGAGACTTGTTTTTCTTTATGGAATAATTGGGAGGTTTTATTTTGTTCTTGTTTCTTTAATATCCTGATTAAATGATTAGAAATCCCTTTGCTGTGTTTGAGTCACTAATAGCACTTTGAACACAGACCCACCCACTTGGGGGCCATAGATTTGCATTTGTTGAATGACTAATAACTTAGCAGCAGAGCTCCTTCTTTTCTGTAACTGTGTCAACTGTTCTTCACAATGCCCAGGCCTGCTGTCTCTGGTTTTAGTTAGTTCTCAGAATCAGCAAGTGCTTGACATCAGTAATAAAATGTAGGTAGTAGAAATGACTAGGTCGGAGTCATGAATGTTGAAAAAGTGGAGATTCTGATTTGGCTCTTGCATGAGAAACACTCCTATTACCCCTTTATATTTAGTTTCCACTCACTGGACCAAACTTTTATTGGACTTAATATTTGCCAGATAGAATTAGGAATCCAAAAATAATGATCCTTGTTTTCTGGAAGCTCAAAGTCTCACATCAACTGATACATAATATACATCACCTTATGTGTGTGTGTGTATGTGTGCGCGCGTGTGCGTGGCGTGTGTGCATGCATGCTCGCACACGCGTGTGCCTGCATGAGCACTTTAATGCAGGTGCTGTAAGAAGACTATGGTAGGAGCACAGAGGTAGACACACCTGACCGGCTGACTGCCTGGTGAGAGCAGGGAGGTCTTATGAAGAGGGTCATTTTGGGGTTAAGAATGGGAATTTTGCAAGTAGAACAGATGGATTGGTTAGCATCTCTGGAGAAAGAACACAGCAGAGAGAGAGGGGATGACCTATTTTGGGAATTATAGGAATCTTGTTAGGGTTGGAAGAGGATGGGGCAAGGGATGAGCCTGGGAAAATAGGTTGGGGCTAGATTATGAAGCATGTGTGGTAATAAGAACAACTTTAGAAAGCTTTAATTAGGGTGTGGCATGACCACAGCTTTATAAAAATAATTCTGGTGACAAAACTGACGGAGGAACACAGTGACTAGTGAGTTCTGCATTCTTCTGCCTTCCAGCTTTCTCCTGTGCTTCCGGAGAGTATCTAGAAATGAAGAACCAGGTATGCAGTAAGTGTGGTGAAGGTACCTATTCCTTGGGCAGTGGCATCAAATTTGATGAATGGGACGAATTGCCAGCTGGATTTTCCAACGTTGCAACATTCATGGACACTGTGGTCGGCCCTTCTGACAGCAGACCAGATGGCTGTAACAAGTAAGAATCCAAAGGAGTCTCTGGATCTTGACTGAGTACTTGGGAAGCATGTAGTTGCTCTTTTCCAGAAAGATGTGGGGGTAATCTTGGTACTGACTGGGATTATAGATAAGCTAATTGCAAAGAGTCATTTTTTTTGGGGGGGGGGATGATCCTACAGATAACGTAGCTCAATTTTCATGAGGTTAAAATAATTGCTCTTAGGCCATGATGAATACCGTATGCAAAAATGCAGTAAAGCTATTAATAGAAAAACAAACCAGTTTTCTAATAATATAACATTCAAGACAGTGGTATTTCTACAAACCTTTCTCTAATTTCGGATGGGTAATTTTAGATTAATTTTTCTTCTCTGAAAGGAAGAACATGTAATCTTCATGTAGATACTCTATTATCTCCTATAAGAAAGAGTAGGTTAAATACATAAAGTGGAAAGCTCCTTTGCTTAATTCCTACCTTTTAAAAAAATTTTTTAGAATTGAAGTATAGTTGACATATAGTAGTTTTAGGTGTACAACATAGTGATTATATATATGATGAAATGTTCACCATGGTAACTGTGGTTACTCCGTTACCATGAATAGTTATTACAATATTATTGACTTCATTACCTGTGCTGTAATTTCTTCCTTTCTTTAGGGGATTATTAGCTTTGCCTGTGACAACACTGGTAGAATGTTAAATTGTTTTGAAAAGATGCAAAATCTTTATCTTTGGGCTGTAATCCTTCCTGTTCTCTTGTATTGACTATGTAACGTTTCCTTCCATATGGCCATGCATGGGAGAATTAAACTTCAGGCCTCTGGTTACCTTCTGACAAGAATGGCTTCTCAGGAACTCAACATTTTTACCATGAGCTAAGGATGCTGGGGAATTATTTAGCTGTGCTGAAAGATGTGTTCTCTCCTTCCTACCTTCCCTTAATCCTTTCCAGTGCTCTCTCTTTCTCCCTCTGCCAAGTGACATTTTTACTCTCCTGATAATCATTTCAATGTATAGGGGTGGGACATTAGATATCATTAACAGTATTATTCCCCTAAATACATAAACACACACACGTATGTATATATATTTTTGTATATATGCACACATATATGTATATATACATGTATATACATATGTGCTTAGGTATGTGTGTATATATTTTTAAAATGTAATTTAATTTTTTTAAACAAAATTGCTCCTTAGAGGGAGGGTACTAGTAGGATGTTATGGTATCTCAGATCTTTGTTTTGGTGGATGGGAGATGTTGACATAGCTGCTGCTTCTACTTAGAATATGTAGTTTATTCATTAAACAAATTTAATGATAAGTACAACTTTTTCAATGTACTGTCTCATCTAATTTTCTTAATGTGAGTATCAGTTTGACATTGCTGTGTTCATCTCCCTTTTTCCATTCATCCTTTTTTCCATTCCTTTTTCCATTCATCCAATCTTGTTTTAATTCCTAGTTGGTTGAGTTATAGAGTTTTCCAAAATGGTTGTATCACTGTAGACTCCAGTGGTACATTTGAATTCTAGTCACACTCCATATTTACCAACATTTGTTTTGTCAATCTTGTTTTATTTTAACTATTTCTGTGTGTGTGTATGTGTGTGTGTGTGTGTGTGTGTGTGTGAAGTGATACCTCTTGCAGTTTTAATCTGCATTTCCCATGAACACGTTTCATATATTCATTGTCCATATGTTTAATTTTTTTTGTGTGTGAGATATCAACATGTTTTACCCATTTTCTATTTTGGGGGTTCATTTTATTATTGAGCTGTATGAGTTCTTTGTGTATTCTGGACGTGAGTTCTTGTCATATATATATTCATGTGATAGTTAACATAATATTTGCATACATGCATATGCAAATACATATACATACAGGTATATGTAATATTTCCTTTGTGGCATTTGCCTTTTCATTTTCTTAATGGTGTCTTTTGATAAAAGTTTAAAATTTGAAAAAGTACAATATCAAATTTTTTTCTTTTACGGTTAATTTTTTTTTTATATCTTAAGATATCTTTGCTAATCTTGATTGCAAAGGCTACAAATTACAATAGGCATTCTGAGAGTGTTTCATAGAGTTATTATTGTACTTTTACTTAAGATGTAAAACTTACAATAATAGTTACAGTTATACCCTCATCTCTGTGCTATTGTCATATATTATATTTAGAAACATGTTATAAAGCCTATCATACAGTGAAATGTATGTTAAATAACCAGTTGTTTTTAAAAGAACTTAAGAGATGAAAAAATATGGCTTTGTATGTTTGTCTGCATAGTCATATTATTGGTGCTCCTTCTTCCTTTATATAGATCTGAATGTTTAGGATTATTTTTTTCAACCCATGAAATTTTCTTTATCCTTGCTTACAATGCAAGTGTGCTGCTCACAAATTCTTTTAGCTTTTTGTTTACTTAAAAATAGCTTTATTTTTGCCTCCATTTTGAAGAATATTTTCTTGGACATCGGACTCTGAACTTTTCTCTTTCTGTGCTTTAAAGATGTCCCACTGCCTTCTGAACTCTCCCTTATTTGTGACGAAAAGTTAGCTGTATTTTTTATGATTAATTCCCTTCTATGTAATGTGTCTTTTTTCCTCTGCTTATTTATAAAATGTTCTCTGTATTTTTGCAGTTCAACAGTTTGACTGTGACATGCCTGGCATTGGTTTTCATGTATTTACCTCAAGTTTAGTGAGCTGCTTGGATTTGTAGGTTGATACTGTCACCAGATGTGGAATTATTTTAGCCATTATTTCACCAATAATGTTTCTCTGGCTTTTTCTCTCCATCTTTCCTTCTTTTACTCTAATCACATGTACGTTAGACCATTTGATATTGTCTAAAAGTCACTGAGGCTCTTTTTTTCCCAATTTTTTTCTCTCATATTTCAGATTACATAAATTTTATTGCTCTATCACCAACTTTTTTTTTTTTTTTTCAGTCTCAAACTTGCTCTTAAGCCCATCTGGTGAATTTTAAATTTTACATGTTGTGATTTTTCAGTTCTAGAATTTCCATCTAGTTTATTTTATGGCTCTTATTTCCCTTAAAATACTCGAGATTCTCCATCCCTTCCCTCACTGTATGAATACATCTTTTATTTATAGTTGACTATATTTGTAAGAACTGTCTTAAATACTTGTCTGTTTCTTTTTACTGTCTTTTTTCTCAATTAAGGGTCATATTTTTCCACTTATTTTCATGTCTAGTAAATTTTTGTTATCTTGGGCATTGTGGATGTTAAGATGTAGGGAATATGGATTATTTTTTTCTTTGTTTTAAGGATGCTGCATTTTGTTCTGGCAGGTGGTTTATGTGCTGAAAGAGCACCTTGATGTCATCAGGACTGGTTTTATTATTTTTTTAGGGTGGCTCTGTATTGGTTTCACTTTTAGTTCTAGGTCACAGCTTTTGTTAGTGCAGGAGTTGGCAAACTATGACCTGTGAGCCCTTTGTTTTTGTAAACCAAGTTATATTGGAAGAAAGCTGCTCTCATTTGTTTATGCCTTGTCTGGGGCTGCTTTTCAATTACAGTGGCAGAGTTAAGTATTGCAGGAAGGAACAGATGGTCCACAAAGCCAAAAATATTTTTTCTCTGGCCCTTTATGAAAAAGTTTGCTGATACCTGGTCTAGGGCAAGGCCCTTATTCCCAAGGTGGCAATTCTGGGGTGTCAGATGAATGCCCAGTGTGGTTATCAAGTTTTCTCCTCGCTGGCTGGCCGGAAGCTCCTATGACTCCCACTAGAGTGATCTCTCTGATTATGTCACAGCTTTGCAGTGGCTGTTCTCTGCCATGTCTGTCTGTATACTCCAGCCTCAAGCCCAGGACCAACAGAGAAACTCCATATGGGCTTCTGGAACCCTGTTTTCTCTGATTCTCAGGCCTATAAATTCCAGCTGCTACAGCTGCCCTAAATACGCATCTCTGCTCCTCAGCTCAGTGAGACCACTCTGCTCTGCTTGGGTGCCACAATCTGGAAAGTGTCCTGAAGAGTGAGGTCAGAGTCAATGTGGGCATTGCCCCATGTATTTTGCTGCTGTCAAGAGTCTCAGTCTTGTATTGCCTATTGTCAGTGCCTGAATATGGCCCATGTATTTTCCTTAGTTTGTTAAAGAGAAAGGGCAAATCCACTATCAGTTACTGAGTCAGGTTGGGTTGTGGAAATCTCAGTCTTCAGATTTCTTTTTTTTTTTTTTTAAGATTTTATTTATTTATTTGACAGAGATAGAGACAGCCAGCGAGAGAGGGAACACAAGCAGGGGGAGTGGGAGAGGAAGAAGCAGGCTCATAGCGGAGGAGCCTGATGTGGGGCTCGATCCCGTAACGCCGGGATCACGCCCTGAGCCGAAGGCAGATGCTTAACCGCTGTGCCACCCAGGCGCCCCCAGTCTTCAGATTTCTTTTAGAAAAAAGAAAAGAATTTGCCAAGATCTCACTCTTATCATCCATACAAACAGTTACATCTGAGGAGAAGGATGTTAAGTTGTGCTTTCATACAGTTTGGTTAGAAATTTTTTTTGGCCAAAGAGTCAACATGTGACTCATTATTGTTTTAGCTAAGAATTATGGTTAGATTTACAACTCAAATTTTGTTCACTAGTGTTCTTAATTTTTCATTTTTTTTTTTAGATAAAAATTCCAATTAGATTCTTACCCCTCCTATATACCCTAAAACTGTGATCTATGTTTTATTTAGGTTTACTTTAAATGGGTTTTTACAAGGACCAGTCCTTCATTCATATAAAGGAACTGCTCATCTCCCTGCCAGGTGTATATGTATAAAAATAAAACTTCAGATGTTGCTTGAGAGAATAATTCCACCTCAGACTATTGCAATTAGTCATTTATTTAGTGACCAAATTTTTGATGAATAATAGCTGTTTCTTAGCAAATGGATCACATAACCTTACCAAGATTTAGGATGCCCTTTGACATAAGAAATGAACCTTTTCCCAGTAATGTGTTGGCCTTTGACTTCTAGAAAAGCTTTAGATTTCTCTGGTGTGCCTTGCTGATTCGAAGCTTAGTTATGTAACTTGTGAACAGAAGAGGGTTACGAATGCTAATGTAAAAATGCCTCTTGGTTTTGTTTCCACAGCTCTTCTTGGGTCCCTCGTGGAAATTACATTGAGTCCAATCGTGATGACTGCACAGTATCTTTGATCTATGCTGTGCACCTCAAGAAGTCGGGTTATGTCTTCTTTGAGTACCAGTATGTCGACAACAACATCTTCTTTGAGTTCTTCGTAAGGCCTTCTTTGTTCTAAAATTTACTTTTTGAGAGAAATTCATGTAAAATTTCTCTTAATCAGTTGTTGCTATTCCATGGTATGCCTCCTCAGTTTTTTCTGTCAACTGAACCATTTGATATTAAAAGAAAACTTTTTTTCTTTAATATTTTATTTTCTGCTTAACATTGTTTATTTACCTCTGTGCTCTCACCTTGTTGAAGAACATTGGACTTGTTTTACTTTTGGTTATGATCATTAGATGACCATTTGATTTAGACTTTTTGTGTGAAAAATACTTTCACCCAACATTCATTTTAATTTTCTTTATAGCTACAGATGCTATTTTATTCAAAATGTGTTTCACCAATTTTAGTTTTTGTTTTTTCCTCTTTGCAGTTTCAAGTATTTGATTGATTTAAGTATAAGCATGGGCAATATTTCAAAAGTAGAAGTGGCTATGTGTTTCTGATTCTGTTGATTTTGTACAGTCTAAAGGAATCAGTGGATGAGGTAGTTGATTTCTTTGGTAAGAGATGAAATAGCTTTACAGAATATAGTATAAAATAGAAGTCTTACAGAATAGGCTGGAGAGGAGGTGGGGGGATGGGGTAACTGGGTGATGGGCGTTAAGGGGTCACATGATGGGATGAGTACTGGATGTTATATGTAACTGATGAATTACTGAACTCTACCTCTGAAACTCATAATACGTTATATGTTAATGAATTGAATTTAAATTTTAAAAAAGGAATAGGCTGTTACTACTAAAATTATTTAAATATATAATATAGGGGCACTGGCCTGGCTCTGTCGGAAGAGCACATGACTCTTGATTTTAGGATTGTAAGTTTGAGCTCCAATTTAGGTGTAGAGATTGCTTAAATATACAAATAAGTAAACTTAAAAAAAAATAATATAAACTATATCTAAGCTAGCAAATATTTGTTGTAGCTGTCTCTCAAATGCTTGAGAAAATGTTTTCAGATTGACTTCTTAAAAAAATATGTTTTGTACAGGTAACTGGGGAAAATTATCTTGTAAAATGTTTCTTTGGTCCAGATTTCAGGAGCCCAGGACTAATAATTCTAAAGCAAATTTATTTTGCTCCTGATAATGGAAATTGGTAAGTCAGAAGTTTGATAGGAAGAGATACTTGCCATGAAAGTATGAGCCTGGGATTTGAAGTCAAGAGATTCTGGCTCATGCCCCAGCTGTGTGGCTGGTTGTGTGTTTTGGGCAACTGAGCTAATTTTCCGGCCCTCAGCATTCCCTTTTGCAAAGTGGATTGTGTAACCAAACCTTTAAGGATCCTCCTTGTCCTAACATCCTTTGAGGAATTTAAGATGTTAAGTAATTTTCAAACAGATTTGCTTTTCAAGCTACATCTGTTTGCAGAACACTTTTTTTTTTTTTTTTTTAAGAATTTATTTATTTATTCGACAGAGATAGAGACAGCCAGCGAGAGAGGGAACACAAGCAGGGGGAGTGAGAGAGGAAGAAGCAGGCTCCTAGCGGAAGAGCCTGATGTGGGGCTCGATCCCATAACGCCGGGATCACGCCCTGAGCCGAAGGCAGACGCTTAACTGCTGTGCCACCCAGGCGCCCCTGCAGAACACTTCTTAAAGTAAATGATTCCCTATTCCGTTGGACATTTTTGCAATATTATTAAAACTAGAGTAAAGTCAAGCAAGGTATTATAAAACTGTTAGAATAAGCATTTAGTTGTGCATTGTTGAGTAAGTCCTTTGAGAGTTTTCGGTGAAGGTACTCCTAAGGCATCAAGTTTCATTACTTCCTTTGAATGGTGCCTTTGTTCTGGTTACAAATTCAAAAGAGGTGAATTCCTTCTTTTATTGATGTTTCAGCTTTATAGGTTGCAATTTATTGACTCAGAGGGTCAACACTTCAGTCATCAGACTTACGGTTAATGGAAAGGAAATGTCTGAAGACTGCAAGATACGTTACCTACCGACATCACATAATTTAAAGCAGTCAAGTATTTAATTTTAGAACTATGGGAATTTCATTCAGCTCCTCCACTCTTCTTTTTAAGTGATGAAACAAACCTAGAGAGAATAAAGTATTGGACCAAGGTCATACCTTTACTACTTACTTTTAGAATGAAGAACAGAAGTGTCAGATCCCAGAATGCCATTAGAATATCCTGAGAACACATGATGTTTGATTTCAGCTGGGGGAAAAAAAAAAGAAAAAGCTTTCAGCTTGTCCACACATGGACCACCAAAGGTATATTTAGGGTCCATATCTGCTTAAAAATGGCTTAGCACTTGCATTAGAATGGTCATTATGCTTATTGTATAAATACGATACTTAAATTCAGTTAAAACAAATATCCTCAGTGGCTGATATTCTCTGGTATTTTTGGATGTTAAAAGGATCTGTTTTCTAGTTAATAAGCTTTTAGGAAATATATATTATGGAGAACATTTTAATGTTGTTGGTAAACTGGCCAGGAGGATGAATGAAGTGGCCAAGATGTAGAAAAGAGAGAAATAGCCATTTTGGCCAAAGTAGGGGTGACGAGTTCTTATTTCAACGCTACTCTATTGCTGACTTGTGGGCAGTACTGCAAAATGGCCTAGCTTTTCGATGTCTGTGTATTCTTCACAGGCCTGGAAAGGTTGCGTGCAAACCCTTAAGCATTTTGTAAGAATTGTCTGGAGAGCACAAAGTCTTAAGTGCTAAAGATAGTAGCTGTAGCCATTTGAACTGGTACTGCGTATGGTTAACATTTCCCCCAAATCAAAATTTAGGGCTTTAGCTTTGACTGTAGCTACTTACCTACGTGTTTGGAATGAGTCCTGGGGAATTGAAAACCAAGCAGATGTCATTTATTTATTCATTTAAAACCTTACTTCCCTAAATCTTGTAAAAATATACTTTATTTTTATACTATTGGGCCTGGATGGTGAATGAAAGCTTTTAAAACTTTTGGTAAGTTTTTCGTAATGACTTTTTCTCCTTTCTGTGAATTTTCAGAGTTAACTGCTCTCATCCTCTCTCCCTCCCTCCTCTGTGCTTCTTAACCCTTTTGTTACAATAATGAGGATGCTTTACTTAGAATCACTTGTATACAATGGTCACTTAGGCTCTAGAGATCTTGGTATGTTTACTTGCTGAGAATTACTCATGGTCATTACTTAGTAATGCAGCCTGTCCTATGCTGAGTAATGAATTTAATTAAAGCCATCATTCAAGAAACTTTACTGGGGCCCTTGTGTTTAATCCACAGATTCAAAATGATCAGTGCCAGGAGATGGACACCACCGCAGACAAGTGGGTAAAACTCACAGACAATGGAGAATGGGGCTCTCATTCTGTAAGTCTCTGTTTGTTTGTCTTCTCTCCCGCTAACCCCCTTCTGCTCCTTCCTGTTCCCAACCTTATAAAAGAGTTTATGAAAAAAAATTTTTTTCATTGATTTAGACAGTTTCTAGTTAGGGAAGAAACTGCCCCAAAGTTTCATGGACACAGGTTCTTTGTAGGTATTTGTTCCTACCTTTCTCTTTTGCCTTAGGTTTCTTTCCCTTCGATTTCCCATTATACTCCAACTTTCCTCCTTTTCAAAGGGGCATTGACAAGAAAATAAGGCTATTCAAAACTAACACACAGAACCTCGGGGTATGTAAGCTTACATATGTGCCTGTCACATGGGCAAGAATCAGTGGCTCCTGGCACTGGAAAGATCCTTTGATCCAACTTTCTCTGCAAACTCCCCAACAAGTGACCTTCCAGCTTGTCTTGTTGGGGGCTGTATTGACTCCACTGTTGGATGGCTCTGCATATCACAAAATTCATCCATGGTTGGAGCCTAACCCTGTCACCTGTTGCTCAAAGTTCTACTGTCTCTGGTCACATTGGGTAAGGTAACTGCCTAGTCTCCACAGGACAGCTCCAAATGCTTGAAAGCAATTATCAGGCAACACAGTGTGTGAATCTGCTTTTATTTGAGGCATGGATTCCAAATCTTAACTCTGGCTAATAGTAGTTGTGTTTCTGTAGGCAGTTGGCTTAATCTCTTTTGTTTTATTTTTGGCTTAATCTCTTTGCATCTGATTTTTCATGTAAGAAATGGAAGCAATCTTGCAGGATTAAATGATAGGGTATATGGGAATGACCTAGTGTGGGGCCTGCAGTGAAGACTGAGCTCTATGTCAGTAAGTGACCATCCACCCCCACCTTTGAGTTGCAGCAGGTGCCTCATCCTTGAGTGATTAATACAATGCACCCTTTTGGACTGTTTCCCTCCCCTCCCCCCATCTGTATGCCAGGAAGTGATACTATAACCACTTAAGATCCATTCACCTTAGCATTCATTAAGCTGGGCTTTGAAGGTACAAGTAACCCTTGGCAACAAATATACTTTCTTCACTTAACACAGGGGAGAATACTTAGTGCACTACTTTTCTGAATCTCTGGCAGGGTGAAGTACTTGAGTATGTTTTAATTTCATACAGCTTGAATTTGGCCAGCCAGAGACCACATAGAAGAATAGGAGTGGCAAATGAGAAAGCAAGGAACCCTTAAGTTAGTTCATTGGCTTTGGCAGAAACAGCATGAGATTTATGGGAAATGTAGTTTGATAGGTAAATAGAACCATGTGCTGGTGGCAAAGGAAGCAAATATTAGATGTAATATCTTTTATATTCTGTAGTCATTTAAATCATGTTATTTTATAAGAGTCCTATTTTTTCTCTGGTCGCTGTTGCAGTATTGTTTATTAAGCAATTTTAGAAGGAAGCAAACTCATTCTGTTGCCTTTTTGTTTTCAGAGCCCCGAGATGTACTTATGAATAGTGGCAGTCAGCAAATATGTAATTGGGCTGAGTGACTCTTCACTGTCTGGAATGAACTCCTTTTAAATATAAACCAAGACTTCATACACATGGTTTAAAAATCATTTTATCTTTTTGTTCAGGCTTAAAGAATTTTCTTTTCCTTCTTTATTGATATATTTTTTGGATTGAAAAACTTTTTTTTTTTTTTTTTTTTAGAAAATATGACTACAGCAGAGCTTAGATATGAACTAACAGTAGACTTAAATTTGTAGCTTCCTAATTAATGGTGTTTCATGATAATGCCTTGATGGTTGAAGTAGCATGGTTTCTCTGACGCAGGTGCCTTGTGTTTCTCTTCACAGGTGATGCTGAAATCAGGCACCAACATATTGTACTGGAGAACCACTGGCATCCTTATGGGTTCTAAGGCAATCAAGCCAGTTTTGGTAAAAAATATCACAATTGAAGGTATTCCACAGCAATTTTTTTTAGTAGTCACATATTAGAGTTAGTTAAAATATTGATTAAATTGTTGGTTTGGATGGCTCAGGGGTTTATGGGGCAGGAATTAATATGTTAGGCATCATACGTATCTAGGATCCTGAGTTTATTTTTGGCAAGTTGACTGGCATTTTTTGTACCCTTAAACTAAAGTAGTTTAATCTGTGTGAAAAAAATAAGCATGATAACAATTTTCGGTGTCTCTACATAAAATAAAAAAGGATCCTTGTTAATAAGAAGCTATTCTTCATTCAAGAAATATCTATTGTGCCAGGCATTGAGTCCACCCGGGGCCACTATTAAATTCATAGAAATAACAATAAAATAAACTTCTCTGCTTGTCTCTTAAACCTCTTTTGCCTCTCTGAACCAGCCGGGCATTTTCTGGTCCAGGAGAGCAGCCAATAAACCCTGGCATGGTTCGTTCTCAATTAGGGATACTTTTAATTAAACCAGTGATTCTCTTTTATTAATGGCTTATATTTTACTACGTTCTGTACTGGTTCCTGTGACACTAACTCATTAGTTACAGGGACATCTGCTGGCAAAGGCTGGAATTACAAGCCAGAAGGAAAGGCCATTCTTACTAGGGTCTGTCAGGTCTGAGTGGAGTTGTCTTCTGCCAACTCAGTTTATAATCGAGTATACCTCTGTCAAATCTCAACCTCTCGTTTAGGTGTTTGCTCTCCTTAGGATGTTTAATTCAGTATCCATCCCAGTTTTTTGCACACAGTAAATACTTCCTTGGTGTTGAATGAATGGGATAAAGATCCTGGCTGACTACTCCTATTTCTCTCACTTCTGATAAAGGCAGGAAGAAAGTGCTGATGTGCTTGTTGCTGGTGGGTCCTCCCTCCCATGCTCTGTTTTTCATTACCACACAGGGGTGGCATACACGTCCGAATGTTTCCCGTGCAAGCCAGGCACATTCAGCAACAAACCAGGTTCGTTCAACTGCCAAGTCTGTCCCAGAAACACCTACTCTGAGAAAGGAGCCAAAGAATGCATAAAGTGTGAAGAGCACTCCCAGTTTTCGGGTAGGACTAGGCTTTGCCAGTTTATGCTCTTTGTTCTTCTCTCTCTAAATTTATGTTTGTTGAGAGTGTATAGTCATAAGCCAGAAGTCACACATCCAATGTGGTGGGAAGAGTGTACCAGAAACCAAGTGCTGAGGGCAATCAGTACTGAATGGATAAAATACGATTTCTTCTTACCCCTTTGTGCATGACTTTTCCATTTGTCACTTTTTCTGTTCCACACCCCACAGGGATATATTTCTCCCTGTGCTTTGGATATATTTATACTAATCTAAAAAAAATCATACTGTAATTTTACATGATTCGTTGGTGTAGAGGTGTACTTGGAAAATTTTCATTTGTTGCAAATTTACAGTGTTCAGTGATAACGGAAGAAATCTAATGTCTTATTGGAAAAATTGTGATGTGTTTCTTGTGTATCATGGAAACATTCATTGATCTAGGGTAAATAAAAATGCAGGCCTTTACTTTCCTTAGGCCTAGCTAGTTCTTCCTGAATTCTTCTGGTAAGGTTATTTTAAATTTTTAGTTGTCTGGATTTTTTTGTTTGTTTTGATTTTTTGCCTTTTTTGAGAGTCACAACGTAAATGACTCATTTCTGAAATGTGTTTTTATGTTGCAGAGGAAGGATCCAGCGAGTGTTTGGCGCGACCTCCCTGTACCACAAAAGACTATTTCCAGATCCATACTCCGTGTGATGAAGAAGGAAAGGTACAGGCTGTGTCCAGTCGACTGCACTCCGTACTAATCCAAGCCTCTTCCCAATTTGAGCAGACTCCGATTTGTTCCTGAGGGACTTAACTGAGTTGATTTATAACACATGTTTGTAAGTAGGACAGAGGAAATTTAAGAATGTAGACTCTCAATCCTGCTGTTCCGGCTTCGATTTTACTCTATTACTTACTAGTGCCATGGGCCAGTTATTGCCTCTAAGTTTTTTCATCTGTAAAATGGGGCTAATATCACTTCTCACTTCACAAGGCTGCTCCGAGAATGCAAGACATGTCGAGTGTGAGGTTCCCCGCATAGCGTCTGGCACATAGCGAGTGCTCCATAAATGACTGCTATTTTTAACAGTTAATTTTTTCCCAAAGTAATAGGATCAGGAGGAGCACAGCCTTAAAATGCGTACTGTGACTCACAGGATGGAAATATCCTGTAACTTCTCTTTAATTATTTGGTTCCTCAGTTGGTGTATCAATAAGAGCCGTGCAGTCATAGGCAAATTCAGTTCTGGCAGATTACTGTGTAATTGTGTTTGGAAAATGCAAAGTAATTACCATACAGATGGTACTTTGCCAGAGGGAAAATGCACACGTGAACCCCACAGGTGATGTGGCGTTTTCAGTATTACGTTAGTCTGCAAGTAGCGTATATCAGTAGGAGAAACTGAGATTAGAGTGGCTGCCACGGTGCCTGGGTGGCTCAGTCGATGAAGCATCGGACTCTTGGTTTCGGCTCAGGTCCTGACCTCACGGTTGTGAGATTGAGCCCCGAGCATCCGGCCCTGTGCTCAGCACAGTTGGCTTCAGATTCTCTCCTCTCTTCCTGCCCCTCTCGATCACACTCTTTCTGTCTGTCTCTCTCTCTCAAATGAATACATAAAATCTCTAAAAAAAAACAACAACAAAACAGTGGCTACAATGCAGCTTTCTCTCCTTGTGCTTACATCTTTCAAATCATGGCATTTCATTTCTTGACCTAGTTTGGAGAATATACATACATGTCAGTATTGCTTTTCTTTTCTTAATTTTGTATTCTTCTAATCTGTACTTTTTATATTTGTGTGATCATTAATCTTATCTTTAGTCCTTAAATTTTTTTTAGGAATTGACTTTTGAGTACTTGAGACCAAGGTTATTTTCGTATTTGCAGGAGAGCCCTTACTGAGAATCATTCAGGGGAAGGACAGTTTAAATTAGTGGAAAATTTTAATAATTAGAAGTATATGTAGTATTTTTAATAAGAACAGTAACTCAAACAGCCCTTAAATTAGAAGGAGTTATGAAATTAGATCTCAATGGTCCCATAATAGTGGCCAAGGAAGGGTTATTTTCATTTAGAAAATACGTGCAGAAAGCCACTAAGGTGAGTTGAAAGTCATTTGAAATAATGTTTCTTTACCTAAACCTTTTTTAGTTAAACTTGTCTTATTAATGAGTAAGGCAAGTTGAATTTGTTTTATTCTATGTAGTAATCACTAATTCAGCATTACTGAAGCTTAAATGAATGACATCTAATACACAAAGGGTTCTTGTCTTTGCTATGATGAAAATATTCAAAAGTCGTATTTTTATTATGTCAGTAAGTAGTTTATTATGTCACTGAATATTGTGATAAAATTTAGTTGACCTTGGCCTAAAGGAAGTAAAACCATATATTTAATGTAGAATGTACAGAATGCACACAGGCACCCACACGCATCCGTGCACACGCATGCCCTCACAGACATGTTGTGTCCACGTGTACACACAAATTACCTTTTTCTGTTGAGTCTGGGTGAACTCTGAGCACATTCTCAGTATAGAACACAATGTGCTTGCGCCCCATAAACTCAGCGATTCTTTAAAAAGTGATTTAAGACTTACTTCAAGATAAATGTGTGTAGCTTCAGAAGTAAACAAAATCCAATAGAAGCTTACTTAACTGATATAGTAGAGAAATGTAGATTATAGATGTGAGTTTTAATTTTTCCTATTATCGTTTGTTTCAACATTTTCATTTGTTCCAGTTTTCTCTTTTAAAAAGATACTTTATTCTTGCTTGGCACAGCCTGGTGGTTTGCTGGTGGCTTAGTGATGTTTTCAGGTCGTTCAATGACTGTGGCTCCCTTTGTCCTGTCATACTCTCTTTGATCTTATTTTCCCCTTGCTTGGAGAGCATCCTCGAGGGAAGCAACTGTTGAGTTGGACAGACTTTGAACATAAGCATTTATGTGACACAGGACTGTTACAGGTTCCTGTGTTTATTTCGAAGCTCAGTTATTTGATTGCTTCCCTCCTATAGGGAACATTTTCAGAAGTATTTTAATTAGTAACTGAAACCATTCTAATACTGATTGAGAGACTCTCAGTCATACCATGAAAAGTGCAGCATTTCTGCTGACTCATTCATTGATTCAGTGACTCTTTCCTGAGCACTGGTTATGTTACAGAGAACTGGGTGATGAAGGCAGAACCAAGGAGAGGCAGAAGAAGAAGGCAACTGTTGTCTTCTTGGAGCGTAGAGCACTGGTTGCGAATTTTTCTATTTGCAGCAGACACACCTGGAGGTTCGTGCCCCCGATTTTCTGTTTCAGTAGATCTGGGGCAGGACCTGAGAATTTATATTGCTCAGAAGTTCCCAGGTTAATTCTGATTCTGCTGGTCTAGGATCTCAGCAGTTTGAGAGCGACTGATCTGGATTTCAGAGGAAGAGATGGTCTGTCAAAAGCAAAAAAAAAAAAAATTATTTCCAACTGTGATTAGTGCTAGAGCAGAGAAGTCTGAGTTTTATGGGGATATGACCCAGCCCAGGCAAGCTTTAGAACTGTATGAAATCTTGGCCAAAGCATGGAAGAGGAACAGAATGGTGAAGATCCGATGTGGGAGGGAGCAGGACGTATCTGAAGAACTAATGGGGTATGAGTGTGACTGGAATGGGGGTGTGGGAAGGGGGTTGCATTAGCTGCATCTAATGACATAGGCTCATGCTGGAGTAGGGAGGTTTCATAGTGGCGAGTTTACTTGGAATTTTTGTGTATGTTTTGTTTTCAAAATGTTGTTTAGAGCCCACTTTTTACATATATTGAGATACACTCATATGACTGCATACAAGCACATGCACAGATTCAGTGCTTGACATTTGAGCTCAAAAAATCTTGACCTTGGGACACCTGGGTTGCTCAGTCAGTTAAGCATCTGCCTTTGGCTCAGGTCATGATCCCAGGGTCCTGGGATCAAGCTCCGCATTGGGTTCCTTGCTCAGCAGGGAGCCTGCTTCTCCCTCTCTCCCTCTGCCTGCCACTCCCCCTGCTTGTGCTCTCTCTCTTATTAAATAAATAAATAAACTCTTTTAAAAAAAAGTCTTGACCTTGCTAATGGCCAGGTAGTCATCGAGAGAAGTCATCTTATAATGTTAGCACCATATTTGACAGAGCTTTTCATGATCTCCATATGGCTAAGATAAGAGAATTATGGACTAAATGATATGGTTAAGAGGATATATGGCTAATTGAGGAACTATATGTAAAAAGTTTGACTTAATAAATGAATATATCAACTAAGAGTGTAGTTGATACTAACTAGTAGTATAGTTTGTATCATGTATTTGCTATACGAATATAAATTTAACAATGTAATTATACATATCCTAAGTCATACCAAGAAGAATATGAGTACATGTGACTTATTTTCAACATTTGATTTAAAAATCCTCAACTTGCTTGAGGATATTGGGAATAAGTATGTTAAATTGTAGAGCAATAAAGCTGGGGAGAATGACAGAAGTAAAATTTGGATCCCAGTGTGCGAGCACATTGAACTCAAATTAGCAAAGTCAACATTTATTTGTGTCAGAGTCTCAGATATAGAAGTATTTAGAAAAGAGAAAACATTAACTTGCCAAAACTTGCCAAAAATATTTTGAAGAGAATCCGAGCTTTAGAGCCTGGCTTACCAAATAAAAAATGCAACAGATATTTAAAGGGGAAAAAACCTCCCAAAAATACAAAGGATACTTAATTTTCAATTAAGTGGGTTCATGGCTGAAAAACAAGTCGCTCATTTGTTTATCATTCACAAAGTTTGTCTCAGATCTGCCTACAGAAGTTAGAGGGATAAGGGGTTTTGTTAGGGAGTCAGCCACATATAGACAAGGCGTAAGCTTTAATTTATTTAGGGTATTAGAAGTAGATAGAGCTAGTAACTTTTTTTTTCCCTGTCTTTTATCTCAGGATAAAAAGTAGTTTCCTCCCCTACCTGACTGTGGGATGTGATACACCTTTCTTTCTAATGGTTGCAAAGCAAGGTGTCAGTTTTGCTCCCACACTTGGGGATAATTAATTATTTTAAAGAGATTAAAAAGTACTTTCCAGACTTGGGGTTGGTGGAAGCAAGGGCAGGAGTCTCTTGACTCATGTGACTGGGAAGTCAACAGAGAGCAAATAGTTTTATCAAGACATTTTTCTTTCTTGTTCTTACTGATATGCTTGGTTCATTTTGATTTCCTTCACAGGCACGCTCTTTCCTGTGGTACCAGATGGCCTGGTGGTGTCTCCACCCAAGCCACTATCCTCCTCATGGCTCTTGCTCACAGAGGTGCCGACCGAAGTTTCAGAAAAGACTTTGATTGGCCCTGCTTGAATCATGAGCCCAACCATCCTTCTAATAGCATGGGATACTCTGGTCAGAGAGTTGCTTTCCCTGGGCTAAGCCCTGTGGCTGTGTGGCTGGATTTTATATCTCCCTGTTACTTTCAGTGTCACACAAATCAGTTCCTAAAGAGAAAAAGATGGGGTCGGTTACCACAATAAAAAGAGAGTGATTCTGTGCGGGTTCACAGAACTCATCTACTCTTAAATAACATGAATAGATCTGCCAAGGTTGTCTTGATATACTGGGAAGTCCCACAAAATTTTTTGCACCCCTCTCCTGATAGTTTCAGAGGGTCATAGAAGGTTTGCTAATGTTTTGGTATCAGATCACTATTGCAAATACAGTTCTTGTAAAGATGACTGTTTTCCTTCGCCAGACTCTCAGCTTCCTATAGACAGAAACAAATTTTTACTCACTTAAAAAGAAAAAAAATCTCTCATCCTAGTAGAGTGCCTGGAACAGAAGATAATGAAGCATCTTTTGAATGAATAAATGAATGAGAAATTAGTGAGTGAATGATTAACACATTTAGAGAGTTGTGTTCTGTCCTTGGCAGAGGGCTTGAGAAAATTTTGACAAACCAGGCAGAATCTCGAGAAGAGGGGCCGAGATATTAAACTATTTGATATGAAATATGGTTGAAGTTGCTGGTAATATTTTTTCAGGTTGGAGGAAAGACACCATGGGATGGAGGAATTTGGATCATTTTTCTGACATGTTCTATTTGTCCCAAAGAGATTTGATCTGTTCCCTTTGAATATCCATGACACTTCATGTTTCTCTTGGAAATGATGATGGTGACAATAATTATGGTAATAGTAGTGATGGTATTAACAACAGAAGCATCCGTCACTTACGTAATTGTGTGTGCACTCACTGTGTGTGTGCATGTGCATTCGAACATGGCCTCTGATTCTTTTTTTTTTTTTTAATTTTATTTACTTATTTCACAGAGATAGAGACAGCCAGCGAGAGAGGGAACACAAGCAGGGGGAGCGGGAGAGGAAGAAGCAGGCTCATAGTGGAGGAGCCTGATGTGGGGCTCGATCCCATAACGCAGGGATCACGCCCTGAGCCGAAGACAGATGCTTAACCGCTGTGGCACCCAGGCGCCCCTGATTCTTTTTTTTTTTTTTAACAGCTATGCAATTTAGACATTATTATACCCAGTTTGTAGATGAGAGATCTGAGGCTTAATGAGGCTAAGTAATTTCTGGAAGGTTATAGCTAGCCACAGCAATTAAGTCTTAAGACTGGAATTCTAACCTTAATCATGTCTGCTTCTAGATCCAGTGCTTTTGCATCCTCTTCACATATTTTCTTTTTTTATATTCCAGCACTTTGTGACCCTGTCTTATCACTATTAGACTGGAACCTCCTTCAGAGCAATTTGTCTTATTAATATTTAAATTCCCACAGTGCTTTCTTCTATACACAGTAGGTACTTAATAAGAACTTCCTAAATACTAAGTTGAAAGGAAATCGTAGAAAAGGAGAAACAGACTTTTCTGTATTATTCCATAAGGCAGAGTTTGGGTGAACTTACAGAAGGTAAATTCCATTGGTACGTAATGATGAACAAGCAGAGCTGCCCACTTCTGGAACAGCATGTTTTGTCAAAGAGCAAACTTGCAGCCAAGGCTAGAAGGGTGCCTGGCAGGGCAGGAGGTTTTAGAAGGAGGCCTTGAGAGGGGACATTTGACTGTGCAACTTAGTCATCCCCGAGGCAAGGAAATTGATGGAATTTGTCTAGTACCTTCTTTGCCCTTTAATGAACTTCACTATTACAAGTTATTCCAAATGCTCGATGTTTCTTACGCAGTACTTGTGAATTACATAGCAAGGGTAAGATGTAGGGAATATTAAAAAGTAGGGTATAAAGGGATACGGCCTTTAGAACCCCCTTTCTTCCTATATGGTTTAAGTAAGTCAAATATATTGGAGACTGTGTTTCTGAATTAGGATGATGGGGAAAGACCATGGCATTTCTCAGTGATTAGGGAGTTCTAAATTCGTAGAAAATAAAATTTCATGATAGTCTTTAAATTATTTTTTAAAAACAACTTTATTGAGATTGAATTGTCATATTAGACATTGTAGCCATTTAAAGGCTCACTTCAGTGTTTTCAGTATTTTATACACCAATCTAACGTTAGAACATTTCTTGCCTAAAGCCCTGACTACAACCTCCAGGGCAATGTTCAGTCCCCCTGGTGTCTTCCACATAAAGAAGAGGGCCCAAGATTTGATGCATTTAGAAAGGAGACAAGGAGGGAACCACAAAGGAAAAGAGAAAACAGTAGAACCTTCATAGAAAAGGAATCCAAGTGGATGCTGATATGTAGATGGCTGAGCTGAGGACATACTTAGAGCACATTAGATGTTGAGCATGGCTTTGAAGGAGGGGGTGGACACAATTTGACAGAATGGTGTGGGCATGTCAGACAAATGATGAGGGCCCAGTGCCTGGCTACTTTCCGGAAAAGATCAAGGATTGGAAAAGGCAGGAAGACAAGCAATAGCCCACCTGGTTGGGAGCATACAAGTCAGAACATCATAGAGCGCAAGGCAATTAAGTCGGGTTGGCGGTAGGTAGACTTACAAATCACGTGTAATTTAGCTCTGATGAATCCAGCCAGTCTACAAAGCCTTGGTGCTTCTGAACAGGGACATTTGAAGGAAGAAAGCTGGCAACATGGACAAATGCAGTCTCAAAATTTGTCTAAATTTTAGTCTTCCCAGTCCTGAATTTTATTTTGACATGAGAATTGGTACCTCCATGTGTTTCTTTAAAACATTTTATTATATTCACATTTAATATAAATACTCAGACACTATAGGTCTTCTCTAATCTTCCTGGCAATCTGATGAGGTTTGTTCTATTAGGGTGTTTTGGTTTCATAAAATTTTTCATAATTTTATCTCGACTTGCCAAAGAATGAGTTGATTGTGGGTTTTTCACCTGCACTGTGAGCCATCTGGTGCTAAGTATCATTAATATTGATTATTATCTTTTCCCAGCCAGCTCCACTTGAAAGCATCTGTCCCCCTTAGAAAGAGAGGCATAGACTCAATCTGCCATGTGAAGCAAGAGGCTTCGTAAACAAAAACTTTTACTGTAGAGCATTTGAAATTTGGCTTCTCACTGTTTAAATGTTTAAAGGTGGTGCACATCTTCTAATTTTTAAACATTTACTGTGCTTGGATTGAGAATCATATGGTCAGCTGACTTGTGAAAAATATATTTCCTTCTTTTACTATTTTTACCCTAACCGAACTGACCCTTCTTGACCAGTGTTACGTCACTGTTTACTAGCTGTGTCTAGTTCTTGGGCAAGTTGTTCAACAGCTCTTACCCATAGCTTCCGCATTTATAAACTGGAGGATTATAGTACTGACCTCCCACAGTGGTGGGGAGGAGTACAAGGTGCCCCCAGGATAAGTGGGAGCACTCAGCCTCAGCACCACACCCACCCCCACGTGGGAACTGCCTCTTTTCAACAATGCAATAGCTCACACCTATCGCAGTGCGATTTTAATCCATGTCAAAATAAATCAGCAAATTTGTGAATTCATTGGGTTGGAAATTTGTTTTCTATTCTTGCTACGCTAGATTTTTAAAAAGACAATCTCCCAGATGTAATGATGTTTCATTTGCTTAGATTCGCTGAATTTTATACACCCTTTTTCAGGAGAATTGAGAACCCCTTATGGATACAGGATCTAGTTTCTTTTTTTTAACCATCGAGGAAGCTTCAGCATCATTTTACAGATGGAAAGAGCGAGGCAGATGGGTGCAGTGGCTGGCTGAACTGTATCATCATGTAGGCCATAAAATGAAGCAGAACGAGAGTTATAAAAGGAAAAATCGGTTATTTATAATTCTGTTGAGACACCTACCTTTTAAACCATTTCCTTAAGCATCCTTCTTCAGATAAGGTAATTTGCTCTTCCATAAGAGAATACTTGAGAATAAAATTGAGTGGTCTAAAGGGTGTGCTACATATAATTTTCTATTAACTGAAAATAGCTATAGAGAATTGCCTTTAGTTTTGTTTCTCCAGCTTCAGTATTAGACTTATTATTGCAGAAGTTTTTTTTAAAGGAGAAGGCATTCTTTTATTGGATTATATGTCTAGTGAAGGAAACAGAGTCTCTTTTTAAAAACTATAATTATGAAATTATTTTTCCCTTTGCATTTAAAATACCTTCTTATTTTTACTGAGCATATTGGTTTTGTTTGTGAAATGGCTAAACCATTTAATTTTTCTGGTTTCACAATGAGAGTAATTTATAATCGCAACTTTCTGGTTTTGGCTGAGTTATAGTTATCTTGTGTATTTCGTGTTGTGTGTATGTGTGAAAGAGAATGAAAAGATAAAGTTTAAAAGACTTCTGTCTTTGAAAGTAGAGGTCGTCTTAATTCTGATGTTAGAAGCACGTGCAACAGGTCGTAGGATTAGAAATATTTTAGCTGTGGCTGTAGTCTGACATCAGGGTACTGGAAAAGATTCAGAGAGGAACCACATGTGTTTGTGAAATGCAGGATTGAAATGAGAAGCTAGACATAGTCTTTTTAAAAATGTACACTTTTTTTTTTTTTTTTTTGTAATCATATTGTGCTAGACATGGTGATAGGTGCTCAGGGTGAGAGAAAGGAATAGAGTAGTGAAGGTCTCCAAATGGAAAAGGTAGTCTCTGCATAGAAGCATCTGTCATTATGGAATAAAGTGAATGAGTGGCTACAGGAGTAAGGATTATAATCATGTATCTGTATTTTAAAGTGGAATTCCGTAATGATGAACGTGCTGTATGGATGCGGTAAGGCCCACCTGTAGCTCGTAGTAAAAACATGAAGTAACGGCCATCTCCCAACCAAAGTTTTTTTTTTTTTTTCCGTTTTATCTTATTTTGTTACTAATGGTTTAGATTCTTTTCTCCCGGCCCTTCTATTTCACTATTTGACTTTTCCTAGGCTTTCTGTTTAATGCTTTTATTACTGGAAATTTAAAGCAAATAAAACATCATATATGACCTGCAAGCTTTTTCTCCCCCCGCCCCCAGACGCAAATTATGTACAAGTGGATAGAGCCTAAAATCTGCCGGGAGGATCTCACAGATGCTATTAGGTTGCCCCCTTCTGGAGAGAAGAAGGATTGTCCACCTTGCAACCCTGGATTTTATAACAATGGATCATCATCTTGCCATCCCTGCCCTCCTGGAACATTTTCAGATGGAACAAAGGGTAGGATGCCAATTGGACCTTTAGCAAAATAATCTTGCTGGATTATTGTGACCTTGTTCTTCATTGTTTTTATGGAAGACTTCTTTATAAAAACATACTTATTCACAGAAACTGAAGAAGAGTTGAGAAATATTGTAGTGAATTGTGAGGTGGCAGTGGCTTCTTTAACCTACCACGAGGATAGCCTTTTATCAGTATTTT
The DNA here is from genome assembly GCF_023065955.2 of Ursus arctos. Lineage (NCBI taxonomy): Eukaryota > Metazoa > Chordata > Mammalia > Carnivora > Ursidae > Ursus > Ursus arctos. The sequence goes on along the minus strand of NW_026622985.1, from coordinate 28,804,761 downwards.
GTGTAATATGTGTAATATTCTCGTCATGGGATGACTCACTCTGCCTTTGAATGTTGATAAAAAAGAATCCCACCATATTAAGTGTCAAGGATAGATACTCCTTTTCCAATGAGTGTGTACACATATATTAATGCAGGTGTAAAATGTAGCCTCTTCTAATTCAGCTTTGGAATAATGAATCACATTTTGTGATATAGCAATAGCAAAAATTACTCGTTTTGATCATATGGCAGTGGAGATAGTCTCTTAATTGTTTTGGTGTGTACGGTTGAGAAAATTTTAGTGCTTATCAAATAATACAGAAAGTGATGCAGAGTTTGTTTTAATTTTGGTAAACAAAAATTACAGTGCATTTCAGCTGCAGTCATCTGACTTGAATATAGCCATGCAATCTGCTTACTACCCAGAGTCTTTGATAAATAGCATGAGAAAGGCTCAAGAGTCTGATTGACTTGGTTTTGAATTGACATCCTGCAGGCGACCGTTAGTGTGATTTATCCAAGTTACTTAAACCTTTTGAACCTCAATTTTCCTGTCCGTAAAATTGTGGGTAATGGTATCTAGCTCATTATCAATGAGCAGGTTATGTAAAAATATGTCCTAAAGTACTTTGGTATCAAGAAGTGTTTGCTCAGTGAACATTTTTCTCTAATGACATGATTAATGCGAAGTGTGTTGGGTAAATTCAGAAATGGTTGGAAAAGACCCTTCCATTTCATTGTTGCAGATATTAATTTAAATCAGGTTTATTTATGAACCTGACTTTCAACTCCCAGTATCATTTTTCAACATAGCCAATATTTTGAATTTCAAGTAATGAGTCCATAATTAAATGTTATAATACTCTGTTAAGTTTAATAGCCAATAGGAAGGCTGAAATATTTCCTCGTTCATGAGGTGGAGGGAACTGATTCTAAGATCACATATAAGAGAATGAGTTTCAGATTAACTTTCTTGTGGAGGGTGATTTGATGTTAGCTGTTACTCTCAGAAATGAAGGAAAAATAATTTAAAAAATTTATGTTGATCCTTTTCCTTTTTCATATTAGTCAAGTGTATATTAGTAAACTATATCCAGAAATATTTTTCTTTCCAGATTGCTTTAGAAAATGTATTAATTCTTAAGGAATTGGTGCTCCACTATCTCTCTTTCTCACTTCCCTCTCTGCTAATTAAGGTTTAGTGCTACTTCGAACAGAGGCATATGTCCAGATGCAGTTTAACTGTAATTGTTTATTTCACTTGTCTCTCATAGAATGTAGGCCATGTCCAGCAGGAATGGAGCCTGCGCTTGGGTTTGAATATAAATGGTGGAATGTCCTTCCTGGCAACATGAAAACTTCCTGCTTTAATGTTGGGAATTCAAAGTGTGATGGAATGAATGGTGAGTTCAGAATCGGCCCCCGGGATGTCTTTGGGTCATAGAGATTCTTGGACCCAGCTCTCTAAAATCATACCAAAAATGGGTATGAGGGACTTCATTCCTATCTGTTGGCTATGTGTCTGCCTTCCAGTCCTCACATGGAAATAGTAAATGTGGTGTCAGAGCCAGCTGACTTTTCTGTAACAATATAAACTATTTTGCATTTTTTTGGAGTTAGCTTTGAGGTAGATATTGAGGATCACCATTTATGGTTATAAATACCAGAGTAGATCACCAAGGGATGTAATGAAATCTATGTCACTTGCCATTTTGAAGAGTAGGATGACAGCATTTCTGCTGGGATAGGTTGAGTCTGGCTCAGGACTGAGCTGTGTTGAGAGGTGAAATCATCTCTAACTCCCCTTCCCTATGAAATCTGTGACTGTGTGTACAAAATATATATAAACGCCACTTATTGAAAATTTGAAAATGTGACAGAGTTCTATAAGATTGTGGCTGCATTTTATTTGTTCTAATATTTTAAGACTCGAGAGAGGCTAGCACTTCGTTGTTCTGCAATATTTGCTGGTTGAATGAGTGACAGTATCTATGTATGTATTTTTAAACTTGATGCTAGGAGTAGGTGTTACAAATACTAGTGTCTTATACCAAAATGCATTCTTTTACTTTGATCATCTCATTAGCAATTTTTATGAGTTAAATTTTCTCCATATTATATTTTGTTTTAAATAATTCTTTTAAATTGCCCCTGTTTTACATCAGTACCTATCTGAAATAAATATACTTGGAATGTAGGAAGTGAGGTAAACACCTGAAAACAAAGAGTGAAAAATAGTAGGTCCTTGAATAATGTTGGTTAAACATATGAGTGAGAGAGGGAAAGACAAAGCCTTAATACATATTAAACATTTTGAAATATTCTCTTTTTTGACCAATAATCCCACTTCTAGGAAATTATCCTAAGGGAGAAGAGAAAATGCAGTAGTTACTACTTGACCATGAGGGTCTACGTTCCTAAAAGATCCATGATTGAATTATAAGTTGAAGTTAAGACCTATGGAGGAAAAATAAGACTGGGAAGGCCAGGGAATCGAATGAAAGCATCGGTGTGTGTGTGTGTGTGTGTGTGTGTGTGTATTCACTTACTAGTAAAGATTATCTGGAACTTTTATTTGATCTTTTAGAGAACTTGGTCTAACTCTCACGACAATATTCAATGGTAGCTGCTTGCTCCTTCCTTTACTTAGAGGCTAAAATTTACATTTTTGATAATTTTCAGAAATGTTCAATTATTAATTTGAAAAATAGACATCCCTGCAGTGTTAGTATGTGATATTAGAATAGCAACTAGTAAGGTGAAAAATACAATACAAAAATGAAGATAAAAGGTGATGTATATTTTTGTGCCTGGACAGTTCAGTATCCAGCTTTGAGAGGAATAACACTGACAAGAATGGGGGCCAAAGCGAGAGGCCCAGGAAACAGCGTATGTCATGAGGGGATCACCCAGTCATGGGGTTCAAGTGGATGTGCTTTGGCCAGCTTGACTGTGTGACTTGGAGTACTTGGAGATTCATGTCTTCTCAGTCTGAATTGCAGAACAGACACAGAGAAGTAAATCTTCATGTATTGGACGTTTGCCTAAAAGTTACCCATAGTTGGAGACAAGTTACTGTTTATGCATGAAGATGTTCACTGAGCATTATCTGTAATAACAGAAATTGAAATAGCCTAAAAATTCAAAAAAAGCTTATGTTTATGAAAGTTATGCTGTAATAATAGAAGAAATGTTATGCAAGCATTAAAAATGGCAGTCATATGGAAAACAATTTGACAGTGTTTCAAGAATTTTGAATGTTCCTCTTCTCTAACCTGTTTATTCCATTTCTGGGAATTTATACCAAGGAAACAATGTAAAGGTGTAAAGAAAGGAATTATTGAAAAATATATTAACTTTGGTGTTGATTAGGAGAAAACAAGCTAAATTTTCAACAACAGGGTATGATTAAATAAAATTATGATGTAAGCATGCAAACATAGTGTTAAATCATTAAAATTAGATGTAGTAAGGGTTTTTAATGGGAAAATATTTTTAATAGTAATGAGAAAAATCAGAAGACAGTGCTAAATGAAAAAAATCAGAAAATAGAGTATACATTAAAATCTAAGGTATGTTAAAGTGTGTACCAGAAAAAGATTGAAAAGAAATACATTTAAATGTTAAGAGGCTGTCTCTTGGAAGTGGGAAGTTTCAGGGAAATATGAATTGCTTAATTTTTTTTCATTTAGTTTTGCCTTATTTAATAAATATTCCTCCTTGACTCACATTGCTTTCCAAATCATCATAACAGCACAAAACACTGGTTTAAAAATATATCTATTTTACCTAGTAATTCTTTCACTGGGATTTTTTTCTGAAAAACATACAGAAAACCTTTAACAAAAGTAGGTTTATTGTTAGAGCGTCATTTATACTACCTAAAAGATAAAAACAACCCAAATGGTTAAATTGGATATGTGGTCAAAGGAGGTAAGTCCAATAGTGTGATTTGGTAAATTATGGATATTAATTATATCCATCTACATGATAAACTATTAATTCAATCATGAATATGTTGAATTATTTATGCATAAAATTGCATATGCAATAATGTTAACATATAAAGCCATGACACTAAATGTTGTCAACAATAAGATCTCAAAGATGTAAAAATATGTGCATCCAAAGATAATGAAAAGAGACTCCTCAAAATATTAGCAGTGGTTTTATTCTGGGTAATAAGATTAAAAGTAAGTATAGTTTTCATCTTTAAATTTTTCTGTAGTTTCAAAATGTATAATAAATATAAATATGATTTCTGAAAAATAAGTAATGGTATATGGGGGATGCTTCTCCTTTCCTCATTTAATGTGACCATTTCAGCCTATGGTACATTGATTATTTCTGTACAGAGAACAGACCTCCTATCACCTTCTGTGTGCAGCCCTGTCTCCCCATTCTCTTGCCAGTTGTTAGGATATGCTTCTCTCTATTATATGACACTGACTCCTCAGTGAGGTGAGATCCAGTCTTGTCTTTCTAACCCTAGTACATATCATGGTTCTTGGTACTCAGTGAATGCCACTTGAGTGAATAAGTGAGTGAATGCAGAACAGGAGTTGTAAATTAGGGAACAGCAATACAGCAAACCATAAGAAAGAACTCTGGACCCCAAATCTTCTTCATTAAGTAATTTGAAATTTCTAGTTTCCATTGGTTACCTGAAGACTAAGATTTTCCATCTCAGTTTATTAGAATGGATAAAGACCATCTGTTTTAGTTAAAAAAAAAAAGCCTAATAGAGAGAAATGCTATTAGTTTTCCCATTAAATAGCCTCTATGCAAAAATATGCATTACTTGATTCTTCCTGAGGAATCATATGGAATGTCTTTACTGATATTAGGAGTTTGCCTCTGCATGCAATTTGCAACTGCAATGTAGACATAGGGAATTCTTTTGGAGTGTTTCTAACTTTGGAGGGAAAGGAGACAAGATGGCAGAAGGGTAGGGGATCTCGTTTCATCTGGTCCCTTGAATTTAGCTAGATATCTGTCAAATCATTCTGAACACCTATGAACTCAACCTGAGATGTAAGAGAAAAATTGCTGGAATTCTACAAATAGAAAAGCGACCACTTTTTGTAAAGCAGGAGGAGCAGAGACATGAATCTGAGGTGATATATCAGAAGATAAACCACGGGAGAGAGAAGCCTCTGAAAGCTGGCTCTCAGAAAGTGATATAGCCCCAGAACGCAAAATTGGAACTTCTAGAATTCTGCTCCGGGGAGAGACGTCCCTGCCTGAAAGGTTCTCAGGTGGTGAAGCCGGGCAGAGTCCTAGGTGGGACAGTGTGGTCTAAGGATCCCCTGGGGTCACAGAAAGTATGGGGGTGCCTGAGCTAACAGAATTCCCAAGCATTGAAGTGGGGAAATCAGCTGTGGTCAGCAAGCCTGGGAGTGGGCTCTCAACTCTGTTTGCCATAAACCTCAAAACATGGAAGCGTGGGGACCCTGCAAAGGGCAGAAACATGGCGACCCTCCTCCTTCTCCCGGGAGGGACAGCAAGGGTGCCATAGGATTGGGCAACTGCTCTCCGTGTGGGGCCCTCCACCCTCTCATGGGGAGAATTGGCGCAGGTGCGTACTGCAGCAGTCTAGCTCGAGGGCTGGAGGTTGGGGTGCTGCCCTTTTTATTTTCATCCATTAAAGTGGGGTGGAAAGCCTTCAGGGAACAGAAGCCACATAGAGCAATCCAAAGCAGCTTACACCAAGCCTGGCCCCCTGGCAAGGGGTGGTACAACTTTGCCCAGGCAAAGGCACCTGAGAATCAGTGCAACAGGCCCCTTTCCCGGAAAACCAGCTGGAACATCAGGTGAATACTAAATTTAGGGAGCACACAGAACTGCAGAACTCCAGTGCTAGGGGAAAATATTATATAGAATTAGAGAGTTTTTTTCTTATGATTCTTTATCTTTCAGTTTCAATTTTTCCTTTTCTTTTTTTCCTTTTCAAAAGTTTCTTGTTTAATCAACTCTTTGTTTTTAAGTCTTTTTTTAACTTTGATTTTTACATTTACATTTTATAGATATATTCTTCATTTTTGGCTTCCTTTCGCTGTATTCAATTTTATTTTTGTATATATAAAAGTTTTGTTTTCTTTACAATTTTGGGATTTAGTGTCTTCTAACAAACAAACCAAAATACACCTACGACCAAGTGGATCATCCTGTTTTGTCCACCTGGGAGATTATATCCTCTCCTTCCCCCCCCCTTTGACCTCTTCAGATTTGTCTAGTGTGTATTTTGCTTGGGTCATGGTTGATATTTTTCATTTTGTTCTCTCCCTCATCCATTTTTTCTGGGCAAAATGACTAGAAGGAGGAATTCACCCCAAAAGAAAGAACCAGGGGAAAACTCTGCCACAGATCTAATCGATAGAGATATAAGTAAAATGTCAGAGCTGGAATTCAGAATAATGATTATAAAGTTACTAGCTGGACTTGAAAAAAGCACAAAAGACACTAGAGAATCTCTTAGTGCAGAAATAAAATCTTATCAGGTGAAATTAAAAATGCTTTAACTGAGATGCAGTCTAAAATGGACGATCTAAGAGCTAGGGTAAATGAGGGAGAAGAAGTTGCCAGTGACATAGAAGACAAGGTGATGGAAAGAAGGAAGCTGAGGAAAAGAGAAAAAAACAACTAATGGACCATGAGGGGAGGCTTTGAGAAATCAGCGATAACATAAAGTGAAACAATATTAGAATTATTGGAGTCCCAGAGGAAGAAGAAAAAGAGGGACAGAAGGTATATTTGAGCAAATCATAGCTGAGAACTTCGTTAATCTGGGGAAGGAAACAGTCATTCAAGTCCAGGAGGTAGAGAGAACCCCCCCAAATCAATAAAAATAGATCAACACCCCAACGTATAATAGTGAAACTTGTAAATTTCAGAGTTAAAGAGAAAATCCTGAAAGCACGTCAAGAGTAGTCCCTAACCTACAGGGGTAGAAGCATTAGACTGGCAGCAGACCTATCCACAGAGACCTGGTAGACCAGCAAGGCTGTCATTCAGAATGGAAAGAGAGGTAGAGAGCCCCAAGACAAACAGAAAGTAAAAGAATTTGTGATGACTAATCCAGCCCTGCAAGAAATATTAAAGGGGATCCTGTAAGTGAAGAGAGAGCTCAAGAGTAACATAGACCAGAAAGAAACAGAGACAACCTACAGAAATAGGGATTTTGCAGATAATTCAATGGCACTAAATTAATATATTTCAATAGTTACTCTGAATGTAAATGGGCAAAATGCCCCAATCAAAAGACACAGGGTATCAGATTGGATAAAAAAGCAAGGCCTGTCCATATGCTATCTGTAAGAGACTCATTTTAGACCTAAAGACACTTCCAGATTGAAATTGAGGGGGTGGAGAAACATTTATCATGCTAATGGACATCAAAGGAAAGCTGGGGTGGCAATCCTCATATCATACAAATTAGATTTTAAACCAAAGACTGTAGTAAGGGATGAAGAGGGACACTATATCATACTTAAAGGGTCTATCCAACAAGAAGATACAACAACTGTAAATATTTATGCTCCTAACTTGGGAACAGCCAATTATATAAACCAATTAATAACAATATTAAACATGGATAATAATACAATAATAGTAGGGGACTTCAACACCCCCCCCTCACTGCAATGGACAAATCATCTAAGTAAAAGATCAACATGGACTATTTCTAACTTTGAACATAAACACTAATAGTCTTTTTTTTCTTTTTTCTTTTTTTTTACTTTATTTAAAAAGGTTGTTGGAAATCAGTAACGGGATTTTTACTGATAAAGATGCCTTATCTCATTTCCAGGTTGGGAGGTGGCTGGAGATCATATCCAGAGTGGGGCTGGAGGTTCGGATAATGATTACCTGATCTTAAACTTGCATATCCCAGGATTTAAGTAAGGAAAACCAATTCTGATTCCTTTCTGTAAGAATCCTCATGCCTGTTTCCCTATAGAAATAGATGAAGTAGGACTACCTTCATAAAATATACTTACGTTGTGATGGACTTAGCAAATAAGCTGTTGTACGATAATGTATTACATTTAAGAATATCTGTAGAATTGGTGGTTGAGAAACTGTAACTATTAGTTGTATATTTAGATGAAGCTGAAAGTTTTAAACAATAATTCTATCCAAATGTTACAACAACCGTGATTATTGGATGCTTAATGAAGAAATCTTTGTCCAAGATGTTGTTTTCAAGAATATCTTTTGGTTTATAAATTTATTTTTGTCTCAGTTTTATCTGTAAAGTAGTATAACTGTTTAAATCCCTTTTGCTTTAGTTCCCCATGTTGAAGTTTCCCAATAGATATATTTTTCTTGCCTTAGGATGGATGGTGATATTTACACCAGGAGATTCAAGCATATTACCATTGTTTTGTAGACTCCTTACTGGGATGGTCTGGGCACGCAGGGATGGAGTAAGGAAGAAGTTGTCATTGTGGGGAACCATTGGTTGGGGGAAGAGAGGAGTGTGACTTTCAGCTTAATAGAAAAAGTAACTTAGTTTTGTGCCATACTGTATTTAGAATATACTATAAATATTGTAATTTTAATCTGTCAAATAGACCACCAACATCTATGACTGGAGCCATGGGTTCTGAACTGGGAAGAATAACATTTGTCTTTGAGACCCTCTGTTCAGCTGACTGTGTTCTGTATTTCATGGTGGTAAGTGAAAGAGGGGCTTTCAAAGGTGGGTTTCTAAGCTTAGCCTTTTCTTTCAAGTGTCCATTCATGCAAGTTGGGATAAGAATCCCATTTTTCTTCCCATTCTTAGGTCCTTGCAAAAATTTAAAAATATCAAAAGAAGTCACTAATGTGCAATACAGCCCACAAAGCAAGCTTGTGTTCCTTATGGGGAGGACTGAGCAAGGGGACTCATGTGACTGACGGAAGTGAGGGAATATTAATCTGGTAAAAACTCCTTCATAGAGATATGCCACCAGCACAATGAAAATTCTCCTCTAATAACCATTCTGTAGCTCAAACCAGCAGGAAGGAAAACCCTGTATTAATAAGTGAGGGTAGAAAATAATAGGGGTGTAGGGCATTAGGAAGAAGGAAACTCTTCACTGTTTAATAATTGTTGACAAAGGACTTTACTATGTGCATGTCATAATTTTGCCCAATTTTTTCTAGATGCCTTATACATTTCAACTTTTAGCTTGAGAAAAGTAGCAATACAAAATTTATTAAGACCTTGTGTGGGTATTAGAAAGTTGTTGGCTAAGACTTTAATACTTTAAGTAGTGACTTCATAGACACAGTTTTTGCTTTTTCCCTAATAGACTTTTAGTAGCTAGTTAGCAGTCTGTTAACAGTTTCCTCTGTGATACGTAAGTTAGATAAAGATTTAAATATTTATTTGTGATTACTACTACCTTCAAGGAAGGCAGACTATTTTCTTCTGGTGGGGGGGGGGAAAGGACTTTGTCATAGTAAAAGAAGATCATGAATAATCTTCAACACATCCATTTAATACAAACAAATAACCAATAACTCTTCAATTCCCAGCTCTGCCTCCCTATTTCTTTAATCTGTTAGTTTTTTTTCATACTCAGTGTCCTTGCTGAGGTCCAGACTCCCATTATTTCTCAACAGCCATCTATATCCTTTTTCTCCCCATTCTCTCATATATGCTGTTGTGAAAATTATCTTTATAAACATAAAAACGGTAGTGGAGACCTCCACAACAAATATGCCTCCTTTCCCTTGCTGGTTGGTCACTGCCTATGGCAGTGGCTTTTGAAGTGTGGTCCCTGGACCAGCATCACCTGGGAATTAGAAATATAGATTTCTCAGCCCCATTCTAGTCTTAATGAGAAGCTCTGGTGATAGGGCTCAGATATCTGTATTTTAGACAGCCACAGGGGTGGTTCTAATATCAACTAAGGTTTCAAAACCAATAGGCTCTGAATATGCTTAAAATTTCTTAGTATGACATCAGCGTGGCTTTTTGTTCTCTTTGCCCAGCTTCTGTTTACCAAGTCCACTGTTACTACTCACACCTCTTTAGACACCGTGAATTCAATAGAGGAATACCCTGTACTTCAGTTCTCATGCCTTGGCACTCTAAGCTAGAATGGTTTTCTTCCTTTTGCTCTCTTGTCTAGTGAACTCCCACTCATAATTCAAGAGCTGCTCAAACTTCACCTCTTCTGGGAAGCTTTCTCTTAATCCTTTAAATAAAATTAGCCGCTCTCTCCAGCGTGCTCCAAAAACTCTTCGAGAAAACTCTATTTTCATTATGTGATTGTATTGATGTTTTTGTCTCTCTCACTTGACCAAGCACTCCTGAGGAAAGGGATCACAGCTATTTATTTTCGTAAATCAATCTTAGAGTTTTTAGCTCATAGCAGAATCTGTTAGTTTTCTTTCCTCTCTGTTTGATTTGGTTTTCTCACAGGATTTTTTGTATTGTCAATTAAGTAGTGTATAGAAATGCTTTCAAAACCATGCAGTGTTTTATCAAGGTAAGATGGCATTATTTGTGATAATAAATTCTATTATTGGAATAAATATCTAGAAAGATGATGTCCAACAGAGCACTATCTGTGTATTCTGAGCTGCTTTTAAGAAGTGGCATGTATGGTGGTTTGGTCATTTGGTAACGTGGGGAATTCTGTAATGTATGACAAACACATTCTGTTCTTCCTGTCTGTAGTGTGAACTCAAGACACATCTCTTCACAGCATATTTGATTACTTTATAATGTTTGACTCCTATGTTTATATCATAGAAAGAAACAGACATATCTTGAGCTTATGCCACCATATTGTCAACCTCCCAGATTATGTAACAGAAGCTCATCCAAATTTCTAGGTCATCTATTAGGGTTTCTGTAGGGACCACTAATTAGAAAATTCAAGGCTAGCTTTGGTTTTCACTTCAAATTAATTAGATGTGTATTATGTTATTTGGTTGACTTACTGTATTTGTTTTCTAATCACGTTAATGACAGCATATTGGTTAGAATGTCACACATATGTAGAATATTCTAAATATTGAATTTAGCTAAGGAAATCAGAAATAAAATATTACACAAATTCTTTTGGAATTCAAGTTTAAGCAGAAGAAGATTCTTTGGACTTAAAATAAGATTCTGGTTAATATGCACTTAGAAAAGCCTGGAAGTTGCAATTGTAAATCAGGGGGAACTTAGAATTCCTGTGCAAGAGCTGCCTATCAGAATTTCTCAAGGAAAAAGGCAAACATGGAAAACCTTGCTATTCTGTGAGGAGCCTACAAGTTTACTCTGAGAAGTTGGAGGAATTATGTTTTCCCTTTGAAGTGTATTTCCTTTTTTAAATTTTTTTAAAGATTTTATTTCTTTATTTGACAGAGAGAGAGAACACAAGCAAGGGGAGCGGAAGGCAGAGAGAAGCAGGGTCCCCACAGGGCAGGGAACCCAATGCGGGTCTTGATCCCAGGACCCTGGGATCATGACCTGAGCCGAAGGCAAACACTTAACCCACTGAGCCACCCAGGTGCCCCTGAAGTGTATTTCCTAAGCTAGAGTCACATGCACACAGACACATGCACACACACCCTTAAATGTACTCTACTTTCAGACTTCTTTCAGGTTATATTGACAGTATGGTTGAAAATTGTAAATACTAAGCTTGTGAGTGCTTGTGTAGACTTGAAGGGAGGTTTTGAGAGTTCTAGGGTGACGTGTTCTGCAGATAAATATTCACTGACCCTACAGGGGTTATTGTAAAGACACATATTTGTAATGTATACACATGTATATTAATCCTTAGTTTGTGCTTTTTTAAAATATTTTTCTACTATATATTAGGATATTAATAGAAAAAGTACCAATGTGGTGGAATCATGGGGTGGAACCAAAGAAAAGCAAGCTTATACCCACATCATATTCAAGAACGCAACATTCACGTTTACATGGGCATTCCAGAGAACCAATCAGGGTCAAGATGTAAGTTCCAAACACTTTTTTTTTTTTTTTTTTAAATACAAAGATGGTGCTCCCAATGGAAATTTTACAAAATGATCACTCAAATCTCTTGGAGGAAAAGACTTAGTTTTTTTATTGATGTGGGATCAATCATTTGGTTATGGAGTGGATTTGCATAAAAATGGTATATGTATTTTTTGAGAGCAAGAATGTATGAAATTGAATAACACAGTGTATCTTTGGGTTGTTCTACACTAAACAGATATTTTTGCTGAAAACTTAAAGAAAATCTGATTTTGTAGTTACTTAAAAACATATTTTTAAAGCTTTCTAAGACTTTGAGAAGGCTGGTGACTGTCTTCCTCTTTTTCTGAATGATCTGACATTTGTCCTGGAGCCATCAACTGGTGTTGGTTTATTATTTCATTGTACTGATATCGCCTTTTATAGCCTGGAGAGTGTGTATATACACACAGTTGGGTTTACGCACAGAATTACTTATTTTCTTTTACTGCCCCTGCTAGAGTAGACCTTAATCCTCCCCTAAGTAAGTTCCGTTGTATGTTTCAATAGTAGCAGGATTGTTACTTTTGTGGATCTCTACAGATATGACCTTCCCAAGGTGAAAACAAGATAAACCACTTAAAGCTGTGGTGACAAATGCAGAACATTTTCTCTTTTCTCTTTGGGCTTTCACTGGGGAACCCATTCCTAGATATTACTTGACTCTAATTGTTCTTGATGAGTGTTCGGGTTACCATCACATGGGGCATGAACATGCTGTGGAATGCTTCCTCGTCTTCCTGTTGTCTTTACCCCAGACAAAAAACATCAAGTAGTCTAGGGTAGCTCTGTTCTCTACTGATAAAGTGGTGCCCACTGCCTGGTGAGAACTGGATCTTAATTGATCCAGTGTTACAAGAAAGAAAAGTATAGTTAGACCCAGAGATTTGCCTCTGCTATGCATCCCTTCACTAGAAATCCGTACAGAGGTCAGAGAAAGTATTGGAGAGAGAGAAAAAGGCCCAAAGGGGTGGTGCGATGGCATGACAGTTAGTGTTTGGTGAGGACCAGTGTCCTAATCTTTGAAGACTAGCCCCTCATCGAAGTCTACCACTTGTTACACTGCAAACATCCTATACCAGTTTTTCCACATGTAAAGCCTCTATTTATGCCTGAGTTTGTACCAACTATGACAGATCTTGCAGTGATTGCGGCTAACCTCTTGGAACTCCATTACTATGGAAATTAGCTCCTAGTGTTAATATTTAAGATTTTTTTTTAAAGAACCAAGAAGAAATAATATTAATCCGCTATTGATTATAAACTGTTAGGCTGGAACACTCTGCTTATTTTGGTGATAGCAACACAAAACAATCTGGTTGTACAATTAAGCCCCAAGGCAGAAGTCATTACTTTCTGCTCTCTTTTTAGAATAGACGGTTCATCAATGACATGGTGAAGATTTATTCTATCACTGCCACTAATGCAGTTGATGGGGTGGCGTCCTCATGCCGTGCCTGTGCCCTCGGTTCTGAACAGTCGGGCTCATCGTGTGTCCCCTGCCCCCCAGGCCACTACATTGAGAAAGAAACCAACCAGTGCAAGGAATGTCCCCCTGACACCTACCTGTCCATACATCAGGTCTATGGCAAGGAGGCTTGTATTCCATGTGGGCCTGGGAGTAGAAGCACTCAGGTAAGTGAGTGTGTGTTTCGGTTATCCCCAGGAAAGCACACTGTAACAGGAACACTCACAAGATCCCCTTAATGCTTGTCTGGGAACTACGAAGTAGTTCTATTTAGAAATATGGCCTTTTCATTCTTGTTCTTGCTTTCTCTCTTCTTACATTTATTAAGCACTTGAACACATATTATGTGCCATGAAAGTTTTAGCTCCTGGGGGCATAACATATTAAGAAAAGCACCCAAATAAAAATGCTTTCTGAAAATATTAAAATTGATTTTTGTGTATTCTGTTAAGGTAGAGTGAGTAAACTACTTCTGTAGGTTGGCCATAGGAATATATGGAGGCCAGCAAGTATGTCTTAGAATATTTTAAGGGCAAAGGTTGATGCTATTTTATGGGTGAAGGAGAAAGTAGTTTTATTGTCTGTTGAAACCGGTGTAACAGGGACTTTTGGCTATTTATTAAAATACCTTTCTACAAGAAACTGGTCTTAGAATAACTTTGCTCTTACTTTAAACAATGCTGATTTTTCTGAACTCTGCCTTGGAAAAATCTACTTATTGTTTGGAAATTCTCTATATTCATGTGATAAAATTCTAACTAAGACAAAATTACGAAAAGAGTTTTTAAACATAGAAGTTTTTTTGAAACACTTTTCATAGCAGCTAATATTTCCTTTTTTCCTACATACATATATATATATATATATATTTTTTTTTAATTTCTTAACCTTTAATCAAAGGACCACTCAGTTTGCTATAGTGACTGCTTTTTCCACCATGAAAAAGAGAATCAGAGTTTGCATTATGACTTCAGCAACCTCAGCAGCGTGGGCTCGTTAATGAATGGACCCAGCTTTACTTCCAAAGGAACCAAATACTTCCACTTCTTCAATATTAGTTTATGCGGACATGAGGTGAGTGCTGGCTGTCAGAGTGAGATGGAGCTGTAGTTTAGCTCTGATCGAGTTGATATTTTCTGTGTGGAAGGCCCAATAAAAACTTCTACGGAAACTAACAACCAAATGTCAGAAACTGAGCTGTGATTGCTTAAATCCCATGCTGCCTCCCAGCACGTTGGCAGCTTTCTGCAGCAGGGCCGGCCTTGTCTGTGTCTCCGTCCATCAAAGCACTCATTACCCAGCCCCTGGGAGCCCAGAGCTCGAGTTAGGGTGTAGGAACTTGAAGGAGCTTTCTTTTTTGTCCAACTGGTTTGGGCTTGTTGGTCCCACCTATTTTTTAGGCAGGTAGTTTTGGTTTGAGAAAGTTCTACTGTTCCTTATAGTGTCCCTTTTCTGTTTTAAAAAGAAAAAAGACTTCCAAGAGGAAGTTTGTCCAAAAATTAAAAAGGAGGTAAACAGGGAACAAATGTCAGCTGATCAGGTAGCATCTGCTAATAAATACTGGGATCTCCTTGTTCTATGGGAAGAAGCTTTAATTAATGCTGGTAATGGGAAAAGTTACAGGACTATATGCCCAGTATTTTTATACATCTACGAGGCTAGGATTGGGAAGTACATGTATGTATACACCTTTAGCAAAGATGAAAATGTAATAAGACATTTCCTCCATGTTTTTTTCCATATTAACTCTGATCTCTCCAGTGGTCTTCATTATGAGATGCTGTGCCAAACTTTGTGCGAAGGAAATAAAAAGAGATCTGATGACCACAGACATTTTCAGGCAAAAAGATCTATAAATTTTACATGGTGTGGTGTTTGTCCTGTTCTGATTTTACAGGGAGTGATCTAACACACTTGGTTGGTTAGTCACTCAGTTCATTCAATAAATAAATACATATTAAATACCTGTTCTGCTAAATACTGAGTGAAGCAGTGAATGAGATTCATTACATTATGTATTAATTTCTTTTTGTCCTTACGCCTGTGTTAACACTGTCTTGCCTTCCCTCTATCCCCTCTTCTCTTCTGTCCTCTTTCTTTCACTTTCCTTTCTTTAACTATTCTCGGAATGAGAATATTTCCTCTTCTCAGCTTTAACAATTTAAGCTTAGTAACAATATATTGTACCTGTGTTGTGGTGAGAAGGCTTAGCGGAGGGAGTACATTTTATAATTTTGGACTGCTGGCTGCATGAAGGAAGATAAATCTATGTTCCTTTCTTTGTGCCCACATGCGCTTACTCTACATCTAAGACCAATAAAATCATCTTCCTTTTTCCCTTTATACATTCCTACATAGAAATTATAAAGCTGTAGTTGCTTGCAGTGGGACTATAGTATATTTAAACAGTCTTCCAATTTTTATAAATTGTATATTCCAACTGAATAAATGATTTAAAAACAAACTCCTGGGATGCCTGGGTGGCTCAGTCAGTTAAGTGTCTGCCTTCGGCTCAGGTCATGATCCCAGGGTCCTGGGATCGAGTCCCACATTGGGCTCCCTGCTTATCAGGGAGCCTGCTTCTTCCTCTGCCTGCTGCTCCCTTTGCTTGTGCTCTCTCTATCTCACAAATAAATAAGTAAAATCTTAAAAAAAAAATAAAAAGTAAACTCCTGTATTCCCTTTAACTTCCTGTGTAGTTGAGTAGTACACATCATTGAATCTGAGTAGCTGAATAAAGACACTTGTAGTGACCAACTATTAAGAATTCAGATGGTGTCCTACGATTTTGCTGCAATAAGACTTTGATGCTTTATTCTTCAGACTTCACATTACGTTTCTGCAACAGTAGGCTGATAAAGGAGAAGGAAGAGCACATCTTTTTCTTTGACAGTAAAACCTTCACCAGGAGTTATCTGGTCTCTTTGAATGCATTGTTATCCTTTGAATGGAAGGTTTCATGGGCGACTTTTAGTTCTTAAGTCAGATGGCTTAATCCAGCACAAATGATGCTTGTAGTTGGAAGAGCAGTGCAGCCTTGAATTTCTATATTCATTATAATTTAAATGACCCTGGTTAAACATTAGAATTCCTCAAGAGCTTTAAAAAAAAATGCCAGTGCCTGGGCATATCATTTAAAGCAGAATCTCTGCTGTGAAGAGAGAGCCACTGCTCTATTAGGGTCAAGAGCTCCATATCAATTAAAGCAGAATCTCTGCTGTGAAGAGAGAGCCACTGCTCTAGTAGGGTCATGAGCTCTCTGAGATCTAATGTAAGGACTGAGTCTTCCGTAAAACCTCCTTATGACTTTATTTTCCTAGGGGAAGAAGATGGCTCTTTGTACCAACAATATAACAGACTTCACAGTGAAGGAAATGGTGGCAGGATCAGATGATTACACAAATTTGGTAGGAGCATATGTATGCCAGTCAACTATTATTCCTTCTGAAAGTAAGGGTTTCCGAGCAGCCTTATCATCACAGTCCATCATTCTGGCAGATACCTTTTTAGGTAAGCTTCATTTGGTTCCTATATGCATGCATGCAATTATTCTAAAATTACAGCACTGATAACTTGTCATTGTGTTGGTGTTTGCCTTAGATGATGAAGGCCACAGGTAATTCTAAATCATCACTTTGTAACATGGTTCAAAAGCCCCTACAGTTAAGATCTATTGGTCATTCTAAGTGAGTGCAAGCATCTGCTGAATTTATGTCTTAAGTCATATGTGACAGGATGTTTTCTGAGAGTCTGTGCCTTTCATCAAATTCTCTAGGAGTTTAAGAAGCAGAATAAGTTTAGAAACCAAAACTATAACCAAAAGAACGGTAAACAAATATTGTGTAAACCTAAATCATAATATCACCACCAGTTTTCATAATCTTTTCTCATACCAAGAGGAAGCTGGGGTGACACTTAGCAAAGGTGAGTGTGCTGAGCTTTATTCCCCGTCTATCCTTTCTGTGTTTGTGGACTAGAAGGCATGGGAAAGATTTAAGAATGACCTCTTAGTGATTTTTAGGGATCAAGTTCATTAGAACCTTTGGGATGGTGATATAACATATAACAGTATAACAATTTAACAAGCTTCTTAGGTGATTCCGATGTACATCAGTTTGGAGGACCATTGTTATTGATGCGAGAGGAAGTTAGCTTTAATTTTCAGCACCAAGGTCAGTTACCAAGCTTGTGCTCAGTGTCAGAACTCCATGCCAGGAGAGATGGCTGTTATTGCTTACCTTTTGGCTCTGCTGTCATTTTGTCTTCAAGGGATGGGGAAAATGCCTGACTTTTAGATTAAACAAACTTTGGAGTTACTTTCTGGAAATTATTGGGTACAAATTTTTTTTTGTTTTCTCAGGTGTGTCTTGAGTGAAAAGCCGTATTAGCAAAATAGCCCAGCTCGTGCTACAAAACTTATCAGAAGCTGAGAATTTTAATAATGTCAGGATGCTGAAATGTTAGAGCTGGAGGGGGCTTTAGAGATCATCTCAATTATTTCATGCATTTTACAGATTTAGGACATAAGGCCCAGGGATGTGAAGTGACTTGAGCAAAATTACAGAGCTATGGAGTAGAATCTTTTCTTTTTTATTCTTTAGAGTTTGGAATGGTTCTTCATCTTACCTTGAATGGATAGATTTAATACAATATTTCTGGTCAAATGATGGTATCAGAGTAAAGCCGCTTTCTATTCAGATACACAGAGACTAAATAAATCTAATTTTTCTGTATTGCTTAATAGCTTCTTTTTTATTGTCGTCTAGGAGTGACCGTTGAAACTACATTGCAAAATATTTATATAAAAGAAGAAATGTTCCCAGTTTCCCCGAGCCAAATACCAGATGTGCATTTCTTTTATAAGTAAGTGAAGATGATGCTTCCCTTGACTATTTTAATCAAAAGAATGTCCCTTCATGGTACCTAGCATAGTAGCTTATTATACTTAATAGATACTCAATGGTTGGTTCTTAAATGGAAGACTTAGTATAAAGTAGAAAAATGAAGTATTTTGAAAGTGTTACATAAGTTCTGATATGTATAAATATATATCTTTTTTCTGATTATCTATATTTTATCTATATCTGTTTTTTCTGTGTATTCTTTTTTGTCTATTATATATTTAAATTATTTTAAATTAGGCAATAAAGAGACTCTACTTCCTTGTCCAGGCAGTATTTGTAATTCACACTTTTCAACATCAGCAAAATTAGATACAACCTCCCTTCCCTTCAAAAATTTTTGTGGTTATGACTTTGATTATAATTATGGTAACTTGACTAAACACCTTGATGATAGGTTATTCCTTTACCTGAGAAAATAGTCCACTTGTCCTGGGCAGTGAAAGTAAATGAGCTCAGTTTGTATTTAAATTCTTAATTAGTGAACTTGGACAGATTTTTCTTTTTCATTGTTGCATAGAGTGTGGGAGCAGCTATACCCGGGGTATTTATGTCTTTGTGATCTGTGTCCTGTCTGTTCTGTAAAATGCCATTTGCCCTGTAACAGGTCTTCTACAACTACAACATCTTGTGTCAATGGCCGGTCAACTGCTGTGAAAATGAGGTGCAATCCTACTAAACCAGGAGCAGGAGTGATTTCAGTCCCCAGGTATTCTTAATTCTGTGTGGTTATTTCACATTTGTATTTATTGTGAGGCAGCAAAACTCTCTAGAATCTTACTATTTTAAAACATATTCTCTAGGAATGCCAAGCAGAAAGAGAACAGAAGAGTATGTAGATTTTTGTTATAAGGATGTGCTGAGCGTTTCTTAAGAGGAATAGGTCTTCACCAATCTCAGTACTTCCCAGTCTCCTCAATGACATAATCTCATCCTGTTTGCCTAATAGTCGTGAAAATTATTTAAGTAATACATAATTATTGTGTTTGGATCCTTGTATTTATTCATAGTGGTTAGTCCCAATTTCCTTAAGACCTGGGTAATACATAACCTGGCTTATAGTTCTTCATCAACAGTGAACTACCTTGGTGATCTAGGTGGAAGTAATCTGCCCTCTGAATCGTAGCTTCTTTCTCTGTGAGAGGGTAGGGGCCAGGGAAGATGTTTTGTATGCCCCATTTCCAGCTCCTGCGTTTTCTGATGAATGGTGGCAGAATCACCAAGGTAGAGTCTTACCTGTAGAATACATAATACAGTTCGTTTAACTTACTGGCATTGAGGCAACAGCTCTCCACAGTCTCAGTCTGACTAACACAGTCCACTTGGGTGGGAACAGTAGGAGAAAATGAGCAATTTCATGGACTCAGAACTGTCAGCTTACCTGCTGCTTTCATGGTGTGAGCAACACTAAATGTCTGCTGATTTTCATTCTTTGCATGTATTCCTTGTTCTGTATATAGATTATTTCTAATCTTTGTGCAGGGTTAAGGTGCCTTTGGGTTACAGTTTGACTTGTAGGTTTTTCTCCATCAAGCTAGCAAAAGTGTGTATTTTCAAAAAATAAAATGATTAACTTAGTCTTGCTTTTGATTGTTTCATGATAACCCTTGAGAGATTTGAAACTATTCTGCTTATGTCACCGCAGTGTTGGAAATCAGTGGTCTAAGCGTTGTGTTACCTACTTGGTATCTTAAAAATATTAACAATGCTAACCATGTTGTGGGTTTACCTTGGGACATAAAGGTACACTAGTATTCACCTCTCACCAGCTGTGTTTCTCTGGTTCTCATGCATTTGGGAATTAATTTTTCTTTTCACCTTTTCAAGGTGAGAAGAGTATGTGATGAGAGGAGAACATAATGAAAGGTAATAGACATCAGTGAAAGAGACAGAGGGAGCCTGATGCATGATGTGCTGGAGGATCCTGGGGCCAGCATCCAAGCTGGAGTCAGGACAGCACACCACACTTGGTTTATGGGAAGGTGTGTTTAGAGTTGCTTTAATTATTCCCCAGTATCCCACCACATAGCTTTGAGTTCAGATGTTTCTTCTATTTATGGTAGCAGCTATGAGATCCTATTTTTGGACTTATTAACTAGTCTCTCTGAGTCTGGCCTTTAGGAGTTTCCCTGGATGGCTTCCAAAGCCTTCTCCAGGGCTCTGGCTCAAGCACATAATATGACCAAAGATAAAATGTGTCCTTTAGAAAGTATCTCATGCTCACCCTCCCAAGGTTGGTTCTGATGTTTTAAGGTAAAAAAAAAAAAAAAAAAAAAGTCTCATGATGTTAAGTGATAGCATTTAGAAATTTAATTTTTTTTCCATGTAAGGAGAGGAAAAGTAAGTTTTTCCTTTGACCTCTAGCAGTTTGTTCTATTTACGGTATTTAGCTGTCTTTGCCAGGGTTTCTCAAGATCACCTGTAGCAGAATACCTTGGGGTGTCTATTTTAAAAATCAATTTCTAAATCTTTCCTGAACCCAAAAGAATCTCTTGAGTTTGAGCACAGGAATATATTTTTTTAATACAAGGCAATTCTGGGGTGCCTGGCCGGCTCAGTTGGTGGAGCACAAGACTCTTGATCTCAGGGTCGTGAGTTCAAGCCTTACGTTGGGGGTAGAGATTACTTAAAACTAAAATATTATTTTTTAAAAGCACAAGGCAGTTCTGATGCAGATTAAAATTTTGGAGCTACTAATCTTAATCCACGTTTTGGTATTTTGGTGATTTGGCTTCGTTTGTTTTTTGAGACAAATTCTCAAACTTTGTTCTGCAATTTAGTTTTCTGAAAAGCTAATTTTAAATGTCTTGGTCTACAGGGTAGTACTTCACATGTATTTGATAAAACTATATATAATTATGATGCACATTGAGGTTTGAGGACCACTGCTCTAGGAAACTGCTGGAACCCTACAACCTAAGGTGCTAACCTTCAGTTCTTGCTTGAATCAGTTCCCCATGAGGGCACAAGGGGGAGCTCTGGGATCAGCATATGAAAAAGAGCAGCTTGTTCTGAAATAATTAGAATTTTTTTTAGCTTTGGGACTGAATTATGATTTCCTACTAACAGTAAGGAAATGTTAATAGAGCCAGGTTTCTCAGGCTACTTTTGAAGAGGATTTACTTTGCAATTTTTGGCAGTTGGGGGTGGGAGGAGCTTTAAGATCTCCAGAAGAGGGAGGAAGGTGCTAACCAGGCACTTGCCTTGAAAAATCTCATATGCTGTGACCAAGAAGTCTCAGAAAGCAGACTTTGGCAGTTTGGAAGGGATGCCACCCCCGGGAATTCTCCTCTGTTGGCCAAGAATCTTGGCAAAGCTGGCAAATGAGACTTGAGTAATAGTGATGTTGGTTGGGGCTCTGAAGCTTATGATCTGAGAAAATGTCATTAAGTCCCTTAGCCCTGGGAAAGTAAGAATGTCTTAACAGAGTGTGGATGGGCAGGAGAAAAGGGACAAGGTGTGTTCTCTATGTATCTCATGGAGGGAATAGCAAATTATCAGGGCCACCTACTAATCTTCAATTGGAAAACTGCATCCTGTCTGTTTGGTCTGGCAAATGCCTTTGGTTTCTAATTCCACAAAGTGTCTGGGGGGAGTGAGACATTTTAGATTAAAACTTAGCAACATTGTGTCTGTGGCAGAAGAAATCTGAGAGCCAGAGTGCAGTTTTGGGGATTTCTTGGTACAGTTTGTATCTTGGCCAGCAAATGAATTTCTAACAAGTTAGAGTGCTGATAGCCCTAAATAGGTCACCCTCCAGCCTCTGCTTAAGAAACTTTCCAAACCTTTAGTCATGATCCTAGGTGGTTAGAAAAACTGAAGGTTCTCCTTTCTGTAGGAAAAATTTAGACCTAAAGATTGTGTCCAAATCGTTCTTTCAAATAGATGAGAGATTTCTGTGAATTGAAAGGTTATTAAGAAATTATTAGAAAATGGGCAAAAGGAGTCATTTTTGCTCTGGTAATAGAGCTGTCATAGCTCATGAGAGACCTGAGTCAGACCCATTTACTTGACACATTAGGGAACACTGAGGATCTGTGGTATACAGCTGTGGTGGCACAGTCAAGATGGAATGATGCCCTGATTATGTCTGTTGTTCTTTTCTTCCCATCGTATTTTCATCTTGCCATTTTTTCCCTCCAGTTCTTCGTAGGTAGAGATTTACAAAGAAGCACAGTAAGCAAAGAGGCAAAAATCACATTATGTGGGGGATAACTCAATTGATCTGCAAGTTATTGGTGCCGTGTTTAACATGAGTCATCCTTCCTCCAGCGAGGTCGTCTTTAGTAATTACATGAGTTAGAGGAAAATCATCATCCTCTCTTTCTCTTTCTCTTTCTCTTTCTCTCAATTTATATAACTATATTTAACTGCTTGGATAGTTTATAAATCAGTCTAAAACTGTTTTGCCAAAACCTCCTTCAAAATCCAAATTCATCTTTATCGTAAGTGTAGCCTCGGCCTCAGAGAGTCAGGCTAGTGGATGGTTCAGGGCCAAGTGGAGAGGGACTGCTACCCATTAAAAAAAAAAAAAAAAAAGTGTAGCCTCTGAGAATATTGTATCTCACAAAAGGGATGCTTCAGCGGTCTGTCCTGATAGCATTCAGAGGTTGAGCATGCCAGGGCTTTATTCCACAGGCTCTGATTTAGAGCTGTTCTGTCAAAGTCACTGGACCTGTAGGACGCTAGTGTTTTCTTTGGTCTTTGGCGAGGTCTGTTGCAGCCAAAAAGTCTATCCATTTTAAGGTGGTAAAAGCCAGAGGATAATGATTGTTTAAATGGAGTCCTTGTTTTCCTTTTTCTCTGAACCATTTATGGACAGAGAATAGATATCTAAATCTGTACAAGTTAAATTTAAAAGGCAATAGAATTTAAAAGATTAAAGCCAAGTATGTTCTTAGAACAATGAAAAGTGAGGAGGCATATAAAAGCACTCTGAGCATAAGTAGAAACCGGTTATCATCAAGAAATGGAAAAATTCTACAGAATTGTGAAAATTCTACAGTTCAAACACTAATGAGTAATGTTAGGACATAAAAAGATCACAGAACACTCATAAAGTTTAAGGATCCATTTTGAAATAAGGATGATAAAACTTTGACAGAGTTTGCAGACCTGTAGATAAGAGGGACTGGGGAGTGTCGGCGAATGTAGTTTGTCCAGGTCTTGATCAGATTCTGGCTTTTGGTAATTAACCCAGGAGAGAATCTGCAAAAAGCGAGGTTTTTGCAGGAGACTGGTAGAATTTTATATCCCTTGGATGGAAGAGGAATGGAACAAAAAGTCTTATGTTCAAACTCTATCATAAGTGATGTATACTCCAGCCTTAGGGCAAACAAAATTGGAGCAAGATCCAAAGCCATTTTATGGGCCCCATGCAAGAAGGCTTTCTGGGCATTGGCATTCTCAGCAGAGAAAGGCTGAGCTTTCTCAGAAGCCAGAGCCGAGGGGCGTTACCAGCAGCTGGTCAGAGAGCATCACCCATGCCAGAGGATGCCAGTCTCTGACGTCCAAGATTGGGAAACCCTAGGAAACCCAGGAAAAGCTTCACATAAAAGAAGCTGTGGGACAACTGATCTCTGACACCAAACGAGAAAAGTTCTAGGCCCTTAAGACTATGGCCTTCTCCCCAGTCTCTTGAGACCAGCTCCAGAATGGTCAGAACCATACTGACCACGTATGTGAATTTTAACTTTGGAGTTTGAATAAGGTTTAGGCAACAACAAGTTTACATTGCTCTTATCAACTATCCTCACCATTAACAATAGGTTGAGGGTTGGGTTGTAATAGTTCATAAGAAAATAAGATTATTGTCCATGAATTTTTAGTATGAACCAAGGAGATCCTGCTTTAGGTGAGAGCATTCATTTAAAGGGGGACACTCATAACTCGTAGCTCCATTCACTTTCCTCCCAGAATGTGTATCCCATTTTAGAATCCAAGATAGAACTTCCCCTTAAAAGAAGATTCACCTTAATTCTTACACGTTGCCGTTGCTGTCCTGATTGGTAAGGCGATTCCAGAAGCAAATGAGGAAACCAGAAAGTCTTCCTCATTTAACGGTAAAACCACATTAAGGTGCCCTTTGAGTCGATGGTGGTTTCTTCACCTAGGATTCACAGCCAGGGCTCATCCTGGGGAGCTCGAGCCTTGTGTGCCCAAAACATCCATGATTCCCGTGCTGCTCTTCAGACCCCTCCTTGCTGGTGTCTGTGGTGATCTTGCAGACCAAAAATTATAAAAGAAGCACAATTAGTGACACCTTTGGAAAGCCAGTGTGGAGGGGTTGGAGATGATGGTGACTCAGGTCATCAAAAGGTTTCACATATGTGGCGATAAAGCATTTGTCTACCTTACTATATGTTTTTTGTTGTTGTTCTTAGTAGAAGAAAATCTTTTTGTGTTTTTTCTCTTGCATCTTTTTTTTTTTCTATTTTCCTTTTACATATAAGCACTATTGAAATGAGTATTGCTTCCTACATCCTTGTCACTTCTTACAGAAGGCCTGATTCAAACTGTGAAATTTGGGTTTCTAACAAAGAATCAAATTTGGATGTTCCACATTTTAAATGATTCGGTGGGTTGAAAGAATTAAAGAATTGATTCTAAACTAAACTACTTTTAACCTAAGAGTATATTTTAAAAAGTGAAGTCTACCAGGGAAAGGCAGTGAATCATTGCAGTATTTTGACACTTAATGGCAACTTTATAAGTTACATCAATGTCTTGATTTTTCCCCCCATTTCTGTAGTTCTACCAGTTCTTTAGAAGGTGATGTGCATTGTTAATAGTCTTTGCTATTTTGCAGTACTTGAAACTTGCCCAAATTGTTCTCTCATTTTGTCCTTTATAACCACCCTATGAAGGCAGTGAAACAGACCTTTCACTTCTGCTAAATTACAAATATGAAACAGTGGGGGGAGGGGCTGAGTCACTTGGGGAAAAAACACAAAATCACTTGCAAGTCCAGCAGGAATTATAACCTGAGTTTTCTCTCCAGAGGTTTTTGCAACTTTAATTAATTTTCCCTTTTCTTTTTTATTTGTTGAGTTTTTTTTCCCTCAAACTTAACCAGACTTACTCTTTCATTTTCCTAAGATAAACAGCCCTCACTGCCCTTGAAAATGTGCCTGTGTTGGAAAGATAAAATAATTTGGGAAGGAGAGAATTGAGCAGGAAAGTATATTGGTAATTTATGTTCAATGATCAAAAAGTTAATTACCTTTAAAGTTTCAATTCATTGTTATGCAACTAATTGTGTTCTTGAAGAACTTTTCTAATTGGTTACCCAATTTTTTTTCAAAAGTGCAATTTTGAGGTGATTTTCCTGATGTAGAAGGTGAGAAATAGTGATAATTTTTCCAGTGGTATGTTTTTCATCTATTGTACTTAGCTTTTTAAAAAAATCTCTTTTTGTTTCTTCATCTGAATATACTTTACTGCCTTTTACAAACAGAAATTAAGGCAGGTAAGAGTAAAGTCATTTTTCCAAAGAGTCCCCATTCAGCACTGTTCTTAGCTCTAACAGTGGTGAACCTCAATTTCCAAAGCACGTTACACAGAGCTACGCTTTTATTTCCATCCCACCTGTGATTAGTTTATGCATGCAGACATTTGGAAGGATAGTCATATTAAAATGTAGTCAGTTTTTAGGCACGTAGATTTTTGTTTCAGTGTTCATATTGTAGGGTGCCCTTAGAATATATACTAGGAGTATGAAATTTTACTTTGCTGGTAGACCGAAAATTAGTTTTAGACTGCATATCATCAGAAAGGCACCTGAAGTTACAACTTAAAAAGGGGTGTTTTGGGGTTCTGCCTTTTATTGTGTGTCTGTCTTTTTGCCCCAGGTGTTTCGAGACACCTTCACTCAGCAGCAGTAAGGTCTAAAGAAGGTTTCCAGGGCAGTGCCGTGTATGTACACAGCTTAAGGGAAGTAGAGTAGACACACGAACGAAACAGTATTCCCCGAGCTTTAATGAATTCATGAACAAAACAGCCATTCCCACCAGAGCCTTTCCAAATAACTTCTTGCTTCAATCAATAAGGATTCTGTACACAGTAGCAGCAGGTTAATTTCTGAGCCCTGCTGTGTTTATCTGTCCCTAAAATGAAAGAGGCAAGTTGACATAATAGACCCACGTACCACAAAGCAGTTTAGTCTCCATTCAGGCCCCGCTTGGTGGTTGGTTCTGTGCAATCTTGCACCTGTGTCTAAACCCCCTCCATGGTCACCACCTCTTGAAAGTGTCATCGTCAGGCTGAGGAAACCCTGGTTTGCATGGTCATTTGCATCACTGAGCTATGTGGACTTGATAGTTGACTTGTTTTTATACTTCAGGCAATTTTGATTTCATGTTTCTCCACACCCCCTCCCCCAGACTATGGTCCTATTCGTCATTCTGTTCCTGGGAACCACTGGCTAAGTACATTACTTCAAACAGAAATGACACCTCCCTTCTCCCACCTAGTTCCTGCCTGTATGCCTAGTGCCCACCCACTGCTCTGCTCTTGAAGGTGTTGTGATAATGACCAGCTTGTAATTCCCTTCCAGTTCATCTACCACTTCATCCCACCAGCACGCATTCCCTTGCTTTCTTCCTTTCTCTGCTGGCTAACTCTTACTGAATATTCTAGATTTGTCTTAGGCATCCCTTCCACCAAGAAGTCTTCCCAGAGCTTTTTTTGACATTATCTCTGTCTCTCCTTTAAATTTTTAAAAAATAGCTTTATAGAGTTACGATCCTCGTGCCATACACTTTGCTTACTTAAAACAGACAAGCCAGCGGTTATTAGTATATTCATAGATATGCACAGTCTTCACCATAGTCATTTTTAAGAGCTTTTCATCACCTTGAAGAGAAACCCTAGACCCTTTAGCTTTCACCTCCCTATACCTTAGCTCCCTTCCAAGCCCCTAGCAACTACTAACTTACTGTTTTTATAGTTTTTCTTATTCTGGACTTTCATAAAAATAGTATCATTTTTTTAAAATAAAGATTTTATTTATTTATTTATGAGAGAGAGAGCACAAACAGGGGGAGCAGCAGGCAGCGGGAGAGGGAGAAGCAAGTTCCCTGCTGAGCAAGGAGCCTGATGTGGGGCTCTATCCCAGGACCCTGGGATCATGACCTGAGCCGAAGGCAGATGCTTAACTGACTGAGCCACCCAGGACCCCCAGTAGCATCATTTAATATATAGAGTTTATATTCTGTATGTTAGTAGAAGATTCTATATATTAGTAGAAGATTTATATTTTATATATTAGTAGAAGATAGGCTTCTTCTACTTACTGTATTTTCAAGGTTCATCCAAGTTGGGGCATGTATCAGTTCTGCGTTCCTTTTTATGGCCTATTCCCCTGAATGATTATAGCACATTGTGTTTATCTGTTCATCTGCCGATGGACTTTAGAGTTGTTTCCACCTTTTGGCTCTTATGAGTAATGCTCCTACGGACATTAATGTACAAGTTTTTGTGTGGATATAGGTTTTTATTTCTCCTGAATTTTTATCTAGAAGTATCATTACTGGATCATGTGGTAACTCATTTTAATGATCCGAGGAACTACCAGCTTGTTCCAAAGCAGCTGAACCCTTTTACATTCCCATTAGCAGCATTTGGAGTTTCTAATTTCTTGACACGTCCGCAACTCTTGTTATTTTCTGTTTCTTTGATTCTAGTAGGTGTGAAGTTGTTGTTTTCTCCCCTTCCAATGTTCTGTTTGTTTGTTTTCTCCGCACCCACACATTGCTTTCCAGTATGCAGTGGGCACTCAAATGTTGATTGGACTTGACTGAATGTGGTATAAGAACTGCCATTTCATTTTTTATTTCAGCAAGTGCCCAGCAGGCACCTGTGATGGATGTACATTCTATTTTCTGTGGGAGAGCGCTGAAGCTTGTCCTCTGTGCACAGAGCATGACTTCCATGAGATTGAGGGAGCCTGTAAGAGAGGATTTCAGGTAAGGGGCAAATCCATCTAAGCAGATCTATGTGACTGAAGAGAAATTGACTAGTCTGGCGTCCCTGAAATCACAGAAACTCAGGTTCAAAACCATGGCTAAGGCTTATAGTTAACTTAATGTCACATTAGTATGCATTTAAAATCAAGTTTGGAAGGTGAACTCCCACATGCTGGGGTAGCTCATGGTGCACACTGGCATTGGGGGAAATATACTGTGTAAGGGAGTTGTAGGCTGTGGGTATTTATCTGGATTCTAAAGAAATGGTATCATTAAACCAAGATGTGATTTATATAATGCAGTTATAGATATAGTTAAGATGGGGATGGTATAACTCGTTCACTAAAGCGTACCTAAAGAGTAAAGCATGTATCTGGACATCAGGCCTATCCCATCCTGATGACAGTGTTCAGAAATCCCACCAGAATCCGACTCAATGATGCCAGTTCCCCGATAAGGTTACCACCATTCGGATTACGTTTAATATATTTCTCTTATCATTAAATTTTTTTGAAAACATGATTTTTAGTTACTGACAAATATTCTATTGTATACATATTGGGATTTAATAAATCCCCTGTTGGACATTGGAGAAAAATTTGAGAAGTCTTTTTTAAATAACTCTGTAATGAACGTCCTTGTTGGAAATGTGTTATTTGTTTAGAATTTATTATGAGAAAGAGATTAATTGGATCTAAGGAGCTGGACATTTTTAAGGCTCTTGATACATATTACTGACTTGCTTTGGTGGTATCGTTTCGCACTTCTGAGAGTCGTGTCTGAGAGTGCTTAGCGTGCTGTACTAGCTTTGAGGAGTACCGTATGAAAACACAAACTTTTCCTCCTTCAAGATGACTTCCCACTTCAACCTCTCTGAATTCTATTGAAATGACAAGAGAAAAACACAAATGATAATAAATCACTGCTGGTGGTGGTAACCTCAGTGGGGAATTGGCATCAGAGAATCAGATTCTGATGGGATTTCTGAAAACTGGGATGCGGATGAAATAGGCATGATGTTCAGGTCACCTGGAGTGGGGAACATGCTAGAACATGCAGAAGGCTCACGGCATGAGGGGATCAGAGAGGGAGCACTGTTCTGTCCAGGAGAGTCTGGAGGAGCATGTCATTGGCAGGTCAGAGGGCAGGAGTACAAGAAATCGGGGTGTGCCACCTCATCTCCTGCGCTCAGAGTATTAGCGGCAGTAGCCTTTACCTCTAGGAAAAAAACACAGAACTTGTCTCTGATTAGGGATTTTTCAAACTGTAATAACAGTGAACCTATACTAAGAAATACATCGCACAGCAAAGCTAGTACACAGACACCAACGCAGACACATAGCAATATGCCTAAAAACGAAATTAAATTTCATGGAACAATACTTATTTTCATATTTTCTGATAAAGTCTAAGCATAAAGGTCATATAAAATGTATTCTCATGAAATAATTGAATACAAAACAGGAAAAGTCCCCAGATGGACAACACGTAAACAAAAATTAGGAATGTATTATTTCATTTACCAAGTGTGCTTGCCTCTGGATAGCTCCTTACGGTTGAGAGGGCATGTAGACGGCGCTGCTCGTGCACCGGTGAGCCAGTTGGTGGTTAACATTTTTAAGTGGGTCAAGGGTGAAAATTCTTGGCTTACAAAAAAACATGGTTTTAGTCCTCATAATAATAATGATACACATTTTATGTCTCACAGTGGAAATTCTTCTTTATCGTTTCTCTAAAATGGTGATACCCTTATCATTTTCTTAAAGAATAAAGGAGAAATGGATGCCTTCCCTTCTTTGGCCACCAAGTTCAACTCAAGGGCTTTGAAAAGTCAGATGACTTTTATATAAACATTCTCTAATATTCAGCATTTCTCTTCTGGAAAGTAATGATGAGAAGGTTAAGACCATGAGGTTGGAACAGTCTCTCTAATTTCATTCAAAACGCTCTTTATTGACAAAATTCGGTTCAGCATGTTACAAGAATGTTTGGAACAGATAGTTACAAGGTCATTCTTTTTAAATATTTGTTTCTGCCTTAAAAATAATCTTTAGGAACACGTTGATGTGTTTGTCATATTGAAATATATAATTTCCCTCCTATAGTTCTAAATTTAACTTGAGAAATAGTTAAGTATACATTTCGGCTATACTTAGATATCAGTTTTGAAAATATTTGCCAAATGAGATCAGGCTTCAGTTAGAAACATAGAAATGCCATTCCGAAGCTTGTGCAGCTTGCTTAGTGTGTTCAGTTGCACCAGCAAAACAAATGGGCGTGACCCAGTAAGTGGGTGTTTACTTCCAGTCTCTGAATAAAATATTTTAAAATACTTTTAAAAGTCTGCTCTTCAGTCGTAACACAAATGACAGCTTTCACTCTTTTTCATTACTCTTATCCCGTGGGGGATTGTGCCAAGACTCCAGTGAATGCCTGAAATCATGGATAGTACCAAATGCCATGAATACTTTGTTTTTCCTTTTACATACATACACACCTCCCTGTGATAAAGTTTAATGTCTAAATTAGGCACAGTAAGAGATGAACAACTGATGATAAAATAGAACAATTATAACAATATATAGTAATGAAAGTTATGGGAATGTGGTCTCTCTGTCAAAATATATTGTCCTGTGCTCACCACTGTGATGATGTGAGATGATAAAATGTCTGCGTGATGAGATCAAGTGAGGGGAATGACGTAGGCACATGACAAAGCATTAGGTTGCTATTGACTTTCTAATGATAAATCAGGAGAAGCATGTGCTTCCTATTTGAACTCACAGAAAGTCAAACTGTAGGTAAGAGGGAGCTATGGTAGGTTCACGAGCAAGGGTAGATTTCTTTGGATGCCAAAAGCTTCATGAGTGAGAAAATACAGTGATTGCAAAATATTGCTAAGGGTATCATTTAAGTTTTTAAAATTGCACTGTATTTCCTGCTCCATCCTTTACAGGTTTTCACTCTGTATTGACTAAGAGTATATTTTCCCAATTCTGTAACTGTATCTAATCCAGGCGTGTATGAAGTTAAATTTACACATTACAACAGGTCCTCCACAGAGAGGGTTGCAAACTAAGAGAGTGGCACAACTTGTGGGGAAAGTGCTCTTATCAAATTGGATCTTAGAAATCTATACCAGGTTCTCAGTGTGTAGTAAGCATTACTTCTAAATGTCATGCAGTCGTAAAGATTTGAAGAGATACCATGTTATCACTAAGAGGGATATTTTAAAGCTTATCATCAAATTTATCTCACCCTGTTTGCAAAATATCCCACCATGCTAGAAGAATACGTATTTTCAGCTGCAGAGTCAGCCATTTTCTCCTTTGCCAATGACATGTGACTGGATGAAGGGGTAAGGTGTTCTAATTAATAGTTATGGGATGACTGAGAAATTTTGCCAATAGCTTGATCTTTTTTTTTTTTTTTTCTTGAACAATTTGAGGAGCTTATGGAAAAGTTAAGTGTTCTGGGTTTACAAGTATCTTTTTGATTTGAAGTTTTAACATTTTGTTTATGACTGTCATTAGACATTAGAGCTTTGCCATTTTCACTGACTGTTGCACATTCGATGAAACCATATAAAGTATTGCATGGTCTTTTATTTTTTTTGTTAGAACGCACTTCAGATGAAGCCAACATGTGTTGACTAGAGTTAATGTTTTTCTATTGTTGTTATTACCCTTAGAGATGTAGCATTTGTATTTGAACATAACCCTCATTTCTCATCTCATTCTTACAAACATAATGTGACCCATTTTAAAAGTGTTTTTTACATTAAATTTAATGAAAATATTAACGTTGTCATGCAGGAAAAAAAAAAAACTTCAATTACTAATGTCCTTTCTAAAAAACATGCTGAGAATTCTTATCCAAAACTTGATTGAAACTTTTCCTTAAAGTAAATACCATTTGTTCTTCTGTACTTCGTGTTTAATTGCAGAAATGTGTGCGTGCATGTGTGTGTGTACAGTAAAATTACATATTATTATGTTATCCTTCTGTTAGGATATTGCTAAAGTGACCATCAGACACCAGAAAATTTAATCAGACACAATGGTTAAAAAACTGAGTCTTCTATGTCATTTAATCTCACTAGATACAGTCATCAAACAAATTGCTACTGGTCATTGTATTTGTTGAAGTATAAAAGGAAGCATGCACTG
Organism: Ursus arctos; assembly: GCF_023065955.2. Taxonomy (NCBI): domain Eukaryota; kingdom Metazoa; phylum Chordata; class Mammalia; order Carnivora; family Ursidae; genus Ursus; species Ursus arctos. The sequence continues at coordinate 28,772,285 of NW_026622985.1, read as the reverse complement.
TACTCTAATTCTTGTTTCTGGTTAGTGTTATTTGATCTATTTATTTGAAAAAAGTCATGGTTGATATTCAGTATATTGATTTCATTATTCCCTAGTTAGTTGCAACTTGCAGTTTGAAAAACATTGTCCTAACAACACTGAGTCATCTGCTTTGGGAGGATAAGAATAAGGACCTACTGTGGGCAGTGATGACCCAGAATAATGCATGGGCAATAAGGGTGCAGTCTGTGTGCCTGCCCCAGCACCACTTGCCCGTCATGGTGCGCCTGCACGTCCTGGGTCCAGAGTTTGCTCTTCTTCCCAGGGGAGATGCTTGGTGGGGGAAATGGACCTACATCATGGGTAGGTGAACCCCATGACAACCTAAGCTTTCAATTAAAAACATGACTAAGAAGTCAGGGATCATAAGGATTTTGAGGAAAAAAGCCCAAATGGTATGTCCAAGCGAGTCATTTCTAGTCAACCTCCTCACCCTGGACCAAGCCTCCTGATCTGGTGATCCATGTTTTTATTTGGTTTTGTTGTGTTTTTGTTCATTATTTCTCTATTCATTCTCTTCTCTATTTTTTCCTTCTCTTTCTGGAGCTTCTATTGGATGAATGCTGAATAATCCTCTATGCCTACAATGAATAAAGAGTAGAACCCTTCTCCTTCTGAATCTCATTTCACATGTCATCTTTGTGTGTATGTGCTTTTTTAAAGGAAACCTTGTATGTATGGAATGAACCTAAATGGTGCATTAAAGGAATTTCTTTACCCGAGAAAAAGTTGTCAACCTGTGAAACAGTTGACTTTTGGCTGAAAGTGGGAGCAGGTGTGGGAGCTTTCACTGCAGTTTTGCTGGTGGCTCTAACTTGCTACTTCTGGAAAAAGAATCAGAAGTAAGTAACATCATTGGAGTGACCATGTAAGAACTGAAGGATCTCTTTTGTTATGAAAATTATAGACGTAATTATTATTACATCCATTATTTTTTCTCAGACAAGAAACTGCTCCTATGAAGGAGTTATAGGAAAGACCTTTAAGAAAGGAAACAGAAATGATTCTTATTCTACTAATAGTTGATAGAATGTTAGAGGTGATTGAATTAGACCCATTTGTTACAAAATAGAGAAAAATGGAGGCTCTGGCTTATTCAGGTAGATGGGAGCAGAGCTGAGATCAGAGGTCAGGTTTTCTCTCTGCCTCTATTTTTCTTTTCATGACAACATTGTGTCTTCTTGCCCCAATGTTTATTTTTTAGTTTCTTGTGAAACAGACTAAGTATATAGGCAAATACCATCTTTATTTGCTCCAGGACTTCAGGAATCTAGGGTTGAATATTGAGTCTATTTCCTGAATATATATTGATTTGTTACGACATTTGCCTCTTCTACAATGATGTATATATCCGCGGGGCTCTGAAAGTTGTATATTGTAATATCTCTAGGCCGTTATAATATCTGAGGTGGTGAATAGAAAGGAATGGGTTATATACAAAAACAATAAAGACCAGATCACTTACCTATGTGGTATTCTCATCCTTATGAACTAAACTTTGGGAAATCATATAGTCTCTGAGCTTCCAAATATGTATATATTAAAAAAGTGCATTCAAACTTCAAGGTTTCTCTTTGTTTTTCAAAAGTTCTTCATAACTGGACAATTTAATCAATGTAAAATAATTGATAGAGTTAACTATACTGCCACGATTCTCTGAAATCCTGGAAAAGATTTGTGTGTAGATGGTAGATAAATGAGAACGCATAGTGCTTTGGCTATCGGTGAGGGACATTGGTTAGTAGAGCAACTATACTACAAGAGCTGGTGTATGACCACCTAAAATTAGCTTTCATTTGTAATTTATTTATTTATTTATTTACCACTTCACTTATTTACCACTATTTAGACTGGAGTACAAATATTCCAAACTAGTGATGACAACTAACTCAAAAGAGTGTGAACTCCCAGCTGCAGACAGTTGTGCTATCATGGAAGGAGAAGACAATGAGGAAGAAGTTGTATATTCCAACAAACAGTCACTACTGGGAAAACTTAAATCCTTGGCCACAAAGGTGAGAGCAGAATTTTAACCTGGTATTACTTTGCATTTATTAATGAGGGGCCCTGGTAACCTAATAGTAGCTTTCATGCAATGCTGTGATTCGGTCTGTCTCTATCTCCATGGGTATTTTTATCCAACAGAAATACTCTTAGACGTACACAAGGATATAAATATAAGAATATTCACCGCAGCATTTTTTTTCCTGATTAATAGAGTAGAAACAACCTTACACACCATGAAGAAGGAGTAGATAAGAAATTTCCATATATCAAAGTAATGGAATCCTGTGCAACTATGCAGCTATTAGAAACAGACATATGTATGTCAATAGGCCAAAGATAAGTAAAGTAAAAACAACACACAGACTATTACATCCATTAAAGATTATTTATGTTAGTCTTTGCAAAGCAGACTGTGAACAATGGCTGCTTCTGGGGAGTCTTGAACTAATGTGAGTCTTTAGTTTTTGAAGTAGTACATTTTTGTGATATTTGAATTTTCACAAAGATAATGTGTTGTTCTCTAATTAAAAATTTTAGGTTACAAAAGATCTTATTCACTCATTCTTTTCTTTTTTTGTTTTTTATATCGCAACCCAGTTTTTTCACATAGAAAAAGTAAAATTTATATAAACTGTTGAGGTATTAGAGGTGCCTTATCAGATACCATCACATTTGTCAGCTTTGAAATGATTACGGTATCCAAACAGATTAATGTTAAGCCTTAAATATTATTTATAAACACATTTTATTGACATTCTTCACCATTGACTTAAATAGGAGAAATTACCAGTGTACCTACACTCAGCATTAAAAATAGAATGAAACAGAAGAAAGAACGTGTTTCAGATGATTTTCAGCAGGAAGGACAAGTGACGGAAGATTCCATTTATTGAGAATGTTTTCGTAACTATTTCCTTTTACTCTCCTGATTTAAGCACATAAATATATTATAAGGGATCATTTAAAAATGAAATGAATAAGCCATATTCCCCTTCTAATGGTTATTTAACTATTTTTCCACTGTGGTACTTTAGGAAGGATGTTTTTGCTCTGGAATAACAAATGCATAGTTAATGTCAAGAACCGAGATTTCACCCTACTTGCAAGATAACAAATGAGCCTGCCACTGTTTCATGGACAGTTTAGGAGATGCAAGACTCCCGGTCAGAGACAAAGCACAGCTCAGAGCTCACTGCAAACACGCTAACCAGGGTATCAGCATTTGTACCAGTTCCCCAAACCCCACTTTCCTCAGGGCTCTGTGAACAGGAACAGATGACATTTGCACACTCAGTGGCCTGCATTACAGGAAAAGAACTGCAAGCTTTGGGAACCTGACTTTTTTAGAATGGGCAGTATTCATGCCTGTCTTTTGCTCCAAAGAGAGAAATTACTGCCGCTGTACTAGAGAGGTAGTGCGTGCTTTCATTGCTTCAGAGGAAGATACCATTTCCTGCCATTTGCTCTGGAAAAATACAATTCCTTTAGCTTCCAAAGCTGCTTTCTATACAAAGATCCTTAAAAAGATAATCTTGAACAAAGGGAAATCACTGTCTTACTCACAAGATCTACAGAAATGCAAAAGAACCGCAGAGAATTGTCTCCCCAAAATAGCCAAACTTCATTTCTACACCATCTTGGCTTCTGGTGAATTTTCCCATTAGTATAGCACACTCTCCACCACTCTGTTTAATCTGTTGGACTGAGGTTGGGCTCAAATCCGGCCAATTTACTGTATGTATCATTTAAATAAAGCTACTACCAATACGACACCAAAGAGCAAGATGAGATGAACCTGCATTATTAACCTCGAACATAGCCCCAGGGTCCCAGATCCAACTAGCTGAATAAATCCCATAAACCGTGAGGATCCACCTTAGAAAGCCGGGCAGCTTTAAGTACCAGTATTGATCTTTCTACTCAGCCTGAGACCTGTCCATTGAGATCTTTCCTCCATAAACTTCATATGGAATAGGGTCAAAGACATTTTCAGAAATTTGCAGAACCCAATATATCTCCCACTTTTGTCTATACAGCCATGGTTGGGGAACTTGGTGAGCAGTATATTCAACCAAGTGGTCACTGTCTTTTGGTCTAGGATGATGGCAATCCAGACACCCAAAATAGATGAGTGCCTGCACAGACTTTGTCTTGACCCTCAAGGGTGAAGTTTAGGGCAATTACATCGTCCATAATAATGTTTGAACCGTGAGTTGATGTTGACGTAAATGTCATCAGAGGCTGAGGTGGTGTCATTCCATACTTTAGCTAAAGTCAGAGACAAATTTTTTACCACCCTTTCTAACTGAATAACTGCCTGTAGGGTAAATGTGAATAACATCAGTTATCCCTTCAGAAACCTCTGAATAACCAACTGTAATCTCATTTTGAAAATCCTTGCGGTTGCTAAAGGTTAATGATATATTGGGGCTATTCTCATAAATAGTTGAATTATGACCACTTACAACCCCTCCTAGGATACAAATGTAAGCCACCATGTTTTCAGGAGAGAAGTTAATGCTTCCCTCTACACAAGAAGTACAGTCCTGAAGATACATAGAGTGCCTTTGGAAATAAAGTATTACAGACAATTGTTGGAGACACCAAGTGGGACCTACATTAATTAGGCAATATGGGCTGATGGTGCCTGCAACCCCCTTGCTGGCTAGTAAATTCATTTCATATAATTGTGTCTCTTCTTTGTCTTTGAGAGGCTGCTTAAGAGCAGTCAGTCCAACTTTTCCTGTTGGTCCATGCTGTAAACTGGGTGGTGCTTGTTCACTCCATGGAATGACTGAGGAATGGCAATGGGAATGTTGGTGTTGATGTTATTTGGGGCAGAAACGGGCCATTCCCTGCTGTTTCTTATAGATTTCTCAGTAAGTTTAAAGGGACTTACTTAAGGTTAGAGCATCTGGTGGGTATGGTGAACCTAATAGTCGATTAAATTTAGGATACTTGCAACCATTTGAAAAAGGAACACAAATGCATTATCCTTCATAGAAGGTGACAGGGTGGCTCTGAAAAACAAATTATCTTTAATATTCCTCCATCCTTCATACCTCTCAGGGTCTAAGGTATCTCCTCCAGGCACCTCATTATCAGACTGCATTATTGATCTTCTTCCACTGCCACAAAATCAGTTTTTCCCAGTTCAGCTAAAACTTCATCTTATTTCTACATATCCCCTTATGCCCTTACTGGCACCTAGACCTACGCTCCAGAACATTCAAGTGCAAGAGGGACAAAGGCATTTAAAAAACTTAAGATGGAGACTAAATGTGTCTTCTGCCTTTGTTCATGTGGGCTATGGTAGGAGGTCTTGATGAGCTGTGTAGTCAACAAGTGGTTATTATCCTTTTGATCTAGAATCGTGACAATTCAATAAAACAATGCAGATGGCTATATTAGAATTATATTTGAATCTCCTCGACTTCCTTCTGAACCTCCCTAGACTCTCCAAACTCCCTAGGGGTTTGCTTTTGAGTAAAAAAGACACGTCATGTCCATGAGTGGACAGGGTAGAATCCTGGATTTTTATGTAAGTGTGTATAACCTTATATAAGTGCATATAACTTTAATTAACCTTCTTACTGATAATTATGCATGACACAGCCAAGAGGAGATGATCCCTTTCTCGGGACAAGCATGTTTAGTAACTGAATGACCTTATTAAAAGTGTGGACCAGGTGGAGGTAAGGGAGAGATAGAGTCAGAAATCTTTTTGTGTGATTTTGAGAAGGCCCTTCTCATGCTCAATGATACCTTTCAACAGTCTGAAGTAACGAAGGACCACTGAACATCTCTACTCTCAGCCCATTTTCAGGTAGCTTTTGTGATAAAGGGCACCATTGTTAGATGACAAAAGATCCATAAAATCACAAACATGAAACAGACATTTTTCAAGGGACGTAGTGGTGTGGCTAGAGTTAGTGGATCAGACTGGAACAGCAGCCCCATCATGTGAACAGGTGTCAAAAGTGGTAAGGCACTACTGATGGCCCAAAGAAGTGATCAGAGTTGTGACCTCATCAATTTGCCGTGGAAAAACTGGTCAACTCTTGGCATGAATCCCAAGTCTTGCATGCTTGGTAACCCCTGCATCTGAAAAAGAGTCCTTTACTTTGTACCCAGTGTGTGATGACAGATTCATTGCTATGGTGAGCAGAATGATGGGTCCAGGCAGCATTTGTGGCAGTCTGTCTGGTGCAATCTCTGTTGTGTGCTTAATTCTCTTTGATCTTTTCAGACCATGGGTCCTTAATGGAAGTATCTACATGAGTGACCCAGATGATTTGATCAGCTGAGATTTGTTTCTGGAATTTGTTGCCCCAGAGAGGAGTAATCTTGCTTTATCAGTCTATAGTTTTCCGAGTGGCAGACCAAATAGTTTATTGACTCTTGGTGATAGCTCCAAAGTTAGTGGTGATCTCATAAGGTTTATCAAGATAAGCACTGGCCACAGCTATGAGAATGGCTTTGGATTCTGCCCACTAAGCCAAGCAGTTTGTAAGTTTTCAGTTATGCATACCTGGCACTGAGATAGGAGAGCTACAGCAGCTGGTGAGCACCCATTAGGGTTCAACTCAACTAAATCATCAGTGAACAGGTCCAAGCATGAGGTAGAACTTAGGTGAACTAAGGACTGGAGCCAGTGGCTTCATTTTTGGTGGTGGAGTAAGGGATAAAGTTTCCCCAAAAGGGTATGCTGCCATTTTTTCATCTAAGGTTGAGATGCTTCTGGGCAGGACCAGCTGTATTCTTGAATATACCATTTATATTTGACAAGTGAGGCTTATGAGGTCCTTGCCACCTTGCTTACCTACCATGAATGCAACTATCAGGCTGCGGAATCACAAGATGTACATGGGAATGGCTTTCAGTTTTGACAAGAACTCCGTAAGAAGCTAATAGCTGCTTTTCAGAAGGGCTCTACCTGGTAGCCATATCAAGGTGATGAATCTAAAATCCCAAAAGATGCCTCTGGGGAAAGGCTCCTTCCCATTGCTGAAGTCTCTAATTGGCAGAATCATTAATCACTGAGAATTCTCTCACAAAGTGGTCATTAGGGCTGTGAGGCCACAAAGGTGGAGAGCATGATTCAGCTTGCTGGACGGTTTTTAACATAGCCTGTTAGCTTGGGCCCACCTCAAAAGATAATACTTTGTGAGTTAGCTGATGTCAAAGAGCAGGTAGCATATTCAAGTGCGGCCATGCTGTCTCCAATAGCAAAGAGTCTAGTCAAGTGCTGGACTGTTTTTCCATGACTGGCAGACAGGGTTAGCATTGCAAATCTGGTCACATAGTCTCAAGAAACTTTATTTACTTAGCAGTTTCCTGAAGGAAACTTGGATAGTCCTGCAGAATCCCTCACACAAGGTCACATTATCTTAGCCTCCCTGCGGAGAACCTTGCTTAAACCCCATTAAAAGAATTTACATGTCCCTCTCCTGTCACAGGTTCTGTAGGATGGTGACTTTGGTGCCTGCAAAGAAGAGTCATAAATGCTTGAATCTTTCCCCTCCTCAAGGCTCCCTAGCCGACCCAGGCGGTTGTGCCTGGCCTTCAGTACCTCTTGGTGACAGGAAAACTAATCATCTTTCTCCTTAAAGCAGCCAAAGTAAAGATCGATGGGGAGGAAGAGATTAAGGGTGCAGAGAGAAAGACAGTTTCTGGGACAGCAAGCAAAAGCACATGCTTTCGCTTTTAAGCAGCACAGCAGTTGCTCACGCAAACTTGCAGTGTTCTGGTCCACCTAAGATCCTATGTTACATGGCAAGGCTATCATTCCCGACATCATCTATTTCAGCTTTGGGAATCCTTCTTGTTTCAGTCCCAGCCAGACTGATTTCGGGCTGAGGCTGGAAGTGTTTTGTCCTTTTGTTGATTTAGGCTTGACTCGGATATTGGAGCCTTTTTAAAAAAAGGAATCTACCTTATTTCTTACTACATTTTTATAAATCTAAATTATTGCCTGGTTTTAAAATACAGGATAGTTGAAGTTTCCAGGGTGGGGCTGATCATATTAACTTATTAAGATTCCTTTGGGTCAGTTTGTCATTCTCCAGTGGACTCCCACATTGTCAACCCATCTGGGGCAGTAACAACCCAAGTGCTAGGCATTCCCTCACGAGGTTTTCCTGTGGGAATTCGTCTCAGTGAAACCTCTAAAGAAGGCCAAAGCTCTGTTAACTGCAGTTGGGACCCACTATGAAATCTCTGAGACCTTTTACTGTCATCTTTGAACACGCCCAAAGTTGGCATGATAGAGAGCAAGAGGTGTTTATCGCTAGGATGGCCAGCTGTTGCCATTCTTAATGATCATTGATTCCTGCCACATCATGTCCAAAGAGAATCAGCAAAAATTTTAACAATTCACTTAGCTTCTGCCCATGAGTAGTTTCTATTTTTTTCTTTAATGGTCATTCTAGGTGCATGTCTCTGTAACCTCTGTCTGAAAGAGGGCGAAACTGTTTCCTGTAGGGGTGAATGTTAGTACTACTGGTTACGAAGGAGCACACCTGCAACTGATGGCCTGATTGGTGAGGAAGTCCTCTTGCTCAGAGGAGGATTAACAACATCCAGGCCACCGTTCAGGCAGCTGAACCAGGAACTCTTGGAACCATTTCCCAGAATTCAGCCTACAACCACCTCCCCGGTTCCTTTCCACTTCCAGGCAGTGAAGTGGACAACTTTAATTGCCTTGTGGATCATACAGTTTGGTCACCATGTTCATTGCTAATTCTCACGGACTTTGCTCAAATCTTGTTAACCAGTGTGTGAGGCTGTCATCCTTATTATTCTAGAAACACATCTTTCTGTCAATTTGCCATCCTCATCATCAAAACAGTGAAGAACTATGAAGGTTATGGAATTGCACCACACTTGCTAGCCAACAAATTAACCCGCCATACTTTCATGGACATTTTGAAGGAAGGAGTCTCCTGGGTCAGAAACAAGTCTATTATTCATAGCAATAGCAGTGGCCACAATGACAGTGATTATTTTATTTCCTTGAGCCCCATTTCCCAAAGAGTGGGGCGGCCTAGGTGATACACAGTGTTTTATGTTGTATAAGAGGAGGCCTTAGCTTGGGGAATCTGAATCTTTTCTAACAGTCAGGAAGCATGTCTGTCTTTTGCTCCATGGGGGAGACAGTATCAGGGCTGCAAGCAAACTTTTCTTGTATTCTTCCAAGGCTTTTTGTAATATAAACAGCTTTGAGAAGATTGTGTACCATAAAGAACAATTAATGTCTTCCTCAGAAGACTTGCAGAAACACAAGAGACCCATGGAGAATGATCTCCCATCGTCAGAATACTTAAACTTCTCTCGCCTGATTTGATCTTGTGATTCCCTCTTTGTAAGGGCGTTGTCTTATAATGGAAGAAGCATTCAGGTGCCAGGTAAGCTTCTGAGGAGGAAGTGACCTTTAAGCTGAATGTAAAAGAAAAAGTGGGAATTACAAGTTTTTTTTTTTTTTTAAGATTTTATTTATTTATTTGACAGAGAGACAGCCAGCGAGAGAGGGAACACAAGCAGGGGGAGTGGGAGAGGAAGAAGCAGGCTCATATAGCAGAGGAGCCTGATGCGGGGCTCGATCCCAGGACCCTGGGATCACGCCCTGAGCTGAAGGCAGACGCGTAATGACTGAGCCACCCAGGCGCCCCAGTATTATTTTTTTTTAAGATTTTTATTTATTTGACAGAGAGAGAGAGAGAGAGAGGGAGAGAATATAAGCAGGGGAAGGGGCAGAGGAAAAGGGAGAGGGAAAGCAGGCTCCCCGCTGAGGAAGGAGCCTGATGTGGGGCTTGATCCCAGAGATCATGACCTTAGCCGAAGGCAGCTGCTTAACCAACTGAGCCACCCAGGTGCCCCAGGAATTACAAGTGTTAATAAACTTTGAAGTATTTCCTCATGTGGCAGTACCTCCTTTGTTATTATTTTATGGCCAGAGAGTCGAAAGCTTGAAAGATTGCTAAAAACAGTCACAGGAAACATGATGGAGGATAAAGTCTTTCTCCCTGAGAAGGCTGAGTGCACCTCTTTTTGTTTTGAATAACAATTTTAATTGCCTAATAATTAAAAAATCATTTAAATGAAAATTTAAAATATTATGGAAAAGCCAAAAGAATTGTACAGTGGTACAGCTACATACCCACCACCTAAATTTTACTATATTTGATTTATTATCTATCTTTCTAAATCTCTACTCCTCTATTCGTTTACCAATACATCTTTTTTGATGCATGTCAAAGTAAGCTGCAGGGTTCAACATTTCATGCCTAAACACTTCAGGATACATATAATTGATGAGAGAATTCAATATTTTCAGTTTTTTCTAAGGGACAGTATTTACATAGAGTGAAATGCCCACATAACAAGTATGCAATTAGATGAATCTTGGGAAGTGCATATACTTGTGTCACCCCAAATCCTATCAAAAAATAGAATATTAACCTCACTCCTGAAAGTAAACTCATGTCCTTTTGCGTGCAATTGATCCCCTTCTTCATCCCCCAGAGGAAACTACTGTCATGATCTTTTTAAGCTGTAGATTGGTATTGTCTGTTTTAGAACTTCATATAACTGTAATTACACAGTATATAGTATTTTGCCTAAGTTTTCTTTCAGAAAAATGTTTCTGAGATTTATCTACCCTGTGTTAATCAGTTGTAGATACCTTTTTATTCAGGATTGGTATTCTATTGTACGGATATGCCAAAATTGATTTAGCCACTCTCCTATTGATAAATACTTGTGCTATTTCTAATATTCAGCTATGAATGAAGCTGCTGTTAACATCATCGGACAAGTCTTATTGTGTGTCCCATTTAAAAATTTGTTATGCCTGGCTCTACGGAGCAAAAATGGTAGGAAGTTTCTTAACTGTTATGTCATTTAAGATTTGCTTTATCTTATATGTGCTTATTCATGTCCTAAAGGCCAGACCTTATTTGGTATTTTCCTCCCAATACACTGCACTTGTCGGGTTTTATTTATGGATTTACTTTTCTTGGCTTTTCTCAGCAACTTTAAAAATGTATCTTCAGGGTTTTCTTTTTTTTTTTTTTTTCTTTTCTTTGTTCATTCCACCATCATTCATGGGATACTGTCTGATAGACACTCTGCCTGGTTTGGGTGATATGTCAAATTAGATACAGTTTCTTATGTCAGAGACTGTCTAGTTATTATTAGTACATGGCACGTGCTCATCTTACACAGACACACACGATCAGCCAGTGGGACAAGAGCATCGTGTAGGGTCTCTCGGAGCATGGAGAAGGGAGTGCAATAAGGTAGTGACAGGTAAGGAGAAGCTGCTGGGAAAAGTTGGCTTTTGAGTAAGTTCTTGAATTTAGAACTCAGAGAAATCATTTGTATGGCATCTTTATTTAATGCTTGAGTAAACCCATATCTAGAACAGTTCCCTTATTTGTCCAAGAGATGATTAGGTAGTAATTAAAAACCCATCTCCTGAGTTCCAATCCAGTGTTTCCCCTTCTGAAATGTGGCATTGCAATACATTTGCATGAACACTGACAGCCTATCATGTACTAGGCCTGGAGTCACGTTTTGGGAATTTAAAATGTGAATAAGCTACAGTTCTTGTCATCCGTAAGTCTCATTTAGTGGTGCTAACTCCACACACACACACACACACACACACACACACACACACACACACCTACATATCCCACCATCTCAGCGATAGGATCAAAGTCCCATGTGAACAAAGAGGACACAGCACCTAAAACTCTATGACACTAACATGATTTTTAAAAGTGTTTTCCGTGTTTTTATTTTCAAATCTCCCCTTGAAGATCATCAACAGGCCTCTGGCCCTTCTCCCCTCAGGAACATATTGAATCAAATCTTCTCAAGGAAAGACCATAAAAATCTCAGATTTCCTTTTTAGTTTATTGTTGGTACCCTAAAGCTCTTTCCCATAACACACTGTAAGCTCCTTGAGGACAGACATATTTTATCCCGAAAGTCTAATCCTGTTCCTGGCAGTGCACTGGGGCTTATCAAACAGAAACACTCCAGAAAGGTTTTTTCTGACTTTCACAGTGAAACATTGGGAGAAATCTCTTCTCTTAAATCTCTTTTTCCCCATTAAAGAAGTGCTTATTTTAATAGGCTGCGTTTTGAATGTAATATGTACCAAAGCCAGCAATGCTGTATCTGAGTTAAAATTTTGATTTATTATCCAAGATGACTTGTTTTTAGTATCTTTAGAAGGTATATACCCAAAATATTTTCCTAAAATATGTTTGCGAACCCAAATGATCTTATGTCTTACTTCTCCTTATTTATTTCTGCTGTCCTCCTTCTTAGTATGTATCCGATGTTATCTTGCGAATATGTAGCTTCTGTCAATCTTCTTTTGTCCAAAATTCATACGGCAAGGTCATTTGTTTCAGCACCCAGGTCAGATATCCCCTTAGGAGGGGTCAGGTCTCAGTGGTTGCTTCACAAAAATATTTTTTGTGAAGCTGTATTTTTTGGTATCTATTGCGATCATGTGTTTGCTTCTATTTTGGATTATCTGTCTTATCTCTTGGACGTCAAAAACATCCTTCAGGGCAGGCATGCTATGTGTTTTATATCTGCCACTCTCCTTTAAATGTAAAATCCTAACCACAACTGGCAGGTAGATTAAAATGATTTCCAGAACTTTCCTTCTGGACCCGTAAGATCCTAAAAATCTTAGTGGAATTTGAATGAGTTGATTTTGTTTCAATATTTTTTTCTTCATAGGAAAAAGAAGACCATTTTGAATCTGTTCAACTGAAATCCTCAAGATCCCCAAATATATGAAAAGACAGTGCTATAGCCTTCAGACTAATGAATAAAGAAACCTGATCTCTAGTTCTGCAGGACCGTAGTTTAGATCCTGTCTTCGTATCCGGCACATTGGTGATCTCACAGAGGAGGGCCATGCCGCTGAAAAGGGAAGGAGGTTGAAATGTTTGATTGCCTTATCACATGGTCAATTATTTTGCCAAAAATAGGAAAGCAAATGGCTTGGGTCTCAACTGAAGATGAAGCTCAACTCAGGAAGAGATTTATCTGTAAATAGACATAACTGAAAACCAAGGTTAAGCCCACCAGTGCACTGCTGATGCATGCCATATAAGTAATGGGTAACTTTTATTCTTTATAACTTCTACATAAAAAGTGTGCTTTGGAGGGCAGATGTGAGCATATGCATTGTGATTCTATTTATGTCTTTTCTTTGTTTATAGTTTGGGGGGAGATTTGAAAAGTTTTAAGACATAATTTTTTCCCATTATTTATTTTCCTGACAGACCTTAAAACATCTTTTCTATTAAAAAATGGTGAACAAAGAAAGACAATAAATTTTTCATTTTTCCATACAGTCTTTCTTGATTTCAGAAGCCTAAGTAAGCAGTAACTTTTTAGGAAGAATAAAAATGTAAACATGTGCTTGGGTTATCTAAACTTACATTCGCCTTTGAAATTTCATCCTTGTTGGAACTGGTAAGAAGGGCTTGACTGAAAGAGTTGAAGGAATATTAAAAAAAAAAAAAAAAGGCAAAGAGAAGCCTGACTTTCCATTTAAAACAAACAAGCTGACGGCATTGTGGAAATCAAATGGCTTAAGACCATTTATGTAATGCTTGAAGTATAATTTCAAATGAGTGAGAAAGCTTGTTTATCAAATCACATGCAAAATCATGAAGAAGAAAATGGGATGGCTTGTGTATAAGTACACATAACCGTGCGAAGGTATTGAGATAATTTCATGGTTCGCAGAAAATGGCAGTGGGACACTGGCCCTATATCAAGCATCAAAGTTATATGGTTATTTTTCTTCTAAGACATTGAGGGTTATGACTTCCATAGAAGTTTTTCTTTTTCCGTAAATAAGGCAGGAATTCAATTTTGGGAAATTGCATATAATTGTATTCATAATAAGAATGTGGTTGTACCATAAGTAGTTAGGAAATACGTGTTGTTCTTATTCAAAAGTGATCCAGGTAATTGTGAACTTCCTCTGACGGATGGGTTACTAGAATCAGCACGACTTGAATAATTATCTGTTGAAAGAAGTTTGAATGGAGTTGAATCTAACTAATTTTGTGTAAACCTTTATTGTTTCAGAACTGGGAAAGAGGGAAGTTTACTGACCATTGATGATCTAAGGTGCTCTGGTTTGTTTTCAATAAACAGTAATCTTTGTAGATCTTAATCTAGGTTTTTTTTAAAAAAGACTGGTGATTGCCTGAGAGGCAGGCCATAGGGGCAGGGTTTGTTGAAAGTTTTGCCCCAAGTCTTTCAATGAAGTATGACTTGTAACTTTTGAGTCAGCAGGTAATGTCTTTATTTTTGTGGAAAGTGGGAAAAAAATAAATAATTGCAGTTATTCCTCTGGTGGGTAAAACGTTGAACCATTCTGTTGTTGAATGAATGTTCATTTTGTGTTCATCTTTGCTGTGGGATTCGTGAGTATAGGTGAGGTTGCCATGATTTTATTGTTTGTTGTGAAATTCAGGGAGGGCGTCACTTAGCATCAAGCTTTTTCACATTCAATTTCTTAAATCGTGTTTTAATAAGAAATTATTACAAGAAATTATTTTAACATTGCTCACATTTACCCTGGTAACTGTGCTGATGAGCCTTCCCCCCATCTTGATCAAAATTTAAACAGAAGAATGACAGTACATTGGAGTTGCACCTTTTCAGAGGAGTCCTGGCAAAGGTGTCCAGGCTGGACCGAGTCAGAAGGTTCCGCATAGTCACCTGTCACCTCTCTTCATCTTCGGCTGTGCTCCACGTGTATGTACCAAGCCATAGAGATAATTGGGATTTGCTCCCAGGTAGCTTCTTTCTTCTCCTGTCATTGGACTAAAATCTTTGACATGTCAAAAAAAATGCCTTAAATTTTAATGAAGTCTCTGAAAATGTAGTTGGTATTGAAGAATTTATTTTATTTCTAATTTTAGATATAAAATAGATTTTGTCAGCTCAGTCTCATCTTTGGAAAGGAGCTGCCTTTCCCCTTTGGGTCCCAGTGATTTGTCATTTTATTCCAAGCGCTGAAGAAGTATGACAGAAAGAATATCATGAGGAAAATATTCAGACCAATCTTGGCTATAAAATTCAATGTAATTTTATGTCTTGCCTTTGCAGAGCTTAGTGGAATGTTGAAAGGCATAAACAAATTAATCATGTTTCTGTGACTTTTAATAGACATTTGTTGTTTCTTTCCCCTCATAAATGGTAGAAGAAAAAGTTATAGGTTATTTTTCTAAAAGGCACAGGTTTTGAAGCCTTAAATACTACATTAAGTCCATTGTTGCCTATAATGTCTCCTAGTCCTCTGTCAAAATATATTTAAATTGGTTTTCCACTGGATGAGACCATGTCTTCTATGGATAAATTACATCATGCCATTTAACAACGTTGAGCAATTTGAAATGTGTCCACTTGATTTAAAAGACTGAATTTTATTCTTGTTGACTTTTCCCCTTTTTGGTTACTAGTAAATCAAGTCCTTTCCAGGATTAAAAATGTTTCATAGTATTTTTGTATAGAGTTTTGTGATTATTTTCTTCCCAAGGAGAGAAGATGGTTTAAATGGTTATATGGAAGAATTGTTTGGGTCCAGTCATTTATGAACCGGAGTCTCCAGGTTCCCAGGTGATGGGTCATGATTGACTGTCATTCTTCAAGACCAATTGGGTCAACTGTCATTTGACATCTGTCAGTAGAACTACTTTCTGTGGCTCATGGTCATTCCTAATGGAAGGCTATTGTGCAAATCATTTCTCTCTTCCTCATGAAAGTAAATTTCCTGGAAGTTGGGGTGGGAAAGATGACTTCACTGGCAAGTTTAAAGTCAGTGTATTGCTCACATTTCCTTTTTACACAGGAGATATGTAGAGTAGGTCTTCCTCTTGAGACAAATTAAAATATCCTCATATCTCTTTTATCATAACTGTGGATATTATCTCAGATTTACAGGACCAATTCCTAAATTCAGGTTGCCCTAAAGAAAAGGTCCCAAGGTGAGTAAACTTCAACAACAACAACAACAACAAAAACCCAACACCTGATGCATTCATTGGATGCTAAAATGGATTTCATCCTCACATTGACTGGCCAGAGATAGCACTCTTGCTAGATTTTATTTCTTTTAGCTTAACATTTTCAGATGAGTTCATTTTAGGATCATAAATGAAGGAAGTAAAACTTGAAGATAGGGACAAATAATTGAAAACATGATCACAGTGGATATTGATGTTACCATCACAACTGATAGTACTATTGCAGTTGTCTAGATCAGAGACCAGCAAACTTTTGCTGTAAAGAATCAGGTAGTAAATATTTTCAGCCTTGCAGGACATGTGGTCTCTGTTGTAACTCTGTAGCATGAAAGCAGCCACAGACAATATGTAAACAAATGGGCGTGGCTGCATGCCAATAAAACTTTATTTATACACATGAAAATTTGAGTGTCATTTAAATTTCACTTGTCATGACATATTCTTCTTTGGTTCTTTTCTCAACCATGTAAAAATGTAGAAACATTCTTGGCTCACAGGCCTTACAAAAAACAGGTGCTGGACTAGATTTAGCTTGGGAGCTGTGGTTTGCTGACCACTAGTTTTAATCACTGCCACCCACAAGCAAAACTATTCAGAAGAATCTGCATATAGATTCTTGGCCCGTTAGGTGCTTACCACCTCAAGAGTTTCTCAAGTCTCAAGTCTCAAGTCTCTACAGATGTTCAGGAAGGAACTAAATCATCACCCTCCCTTGATTTCATCACCTACACATAGGCAAAGCCAGATACTCTTCTACGTTCCTCTTGTAGTTTGGGACTCAATTCTGGATATTGATTAGCAAATGATAAAACTAAAATATGTGAATAGGTTCGAATTCAACCAGCAAGATTGATTTAAACACCTTTTTTGTTGGGATTTGTGTAATACTTCTTGCTAAGGTAAATGGATTTGGAGGTAATATTCATTCTTATATACAGATCCATTTAAAGTAACCCTAGTATCCCCAAGTAGGGGCTGTTGATGTATAAGAGTAGTTTCAGCAGGGAATCTTGAGTCCCAGCCCTGGAGAGGGTCACCTGATCCATTTGCCTGTGTCCAGGCAGCACACACTTCCATCCACACACATTTACCAAATCCTATTTTGAGATCTACTGGGTACAAAAGACAGTTAGGATTCCTTTAATGTTTGGTGGCTTGAGAAATGGACCTCCAATTTCCTTGAATAAAATGTCCTAGCTAGGCTTTTAATTTGTTGAAATTTTCCTCGTCTTATTAATGAGACTTAGAAGAAGAACTCTGTGTAAAATAGCTTGTGGGTATTGGTAGATTTGGCATAGAGCAGGGCATTATTTCCTTTATCTCAGATGGCTGCTTTCAGATTACTACTGGTTGGGTTAAATAAAAGGGTTAAACCAGTGGGAGTTCTGTAAACCTCAACTTTGTGTCACAAGGCAGGAGTGATCATTGCCGCCTTAGCAAGTTTGGGCCTTTGTTGTTAGAGCTATGGAGGTTAGAACCCACACTGGTGTTCCATCTTCCTGGCACCTCACTTTTCTTGGCTTCTCCAGGCTTGCACTGAAGAGCTCTGGGGCCCAAAGCTATCAAGATGGCTAGGTGAGAAAAGCAGGGGCTAGCCTAGGGAAAGTGGAGGTGAGGATTGTGAAGGCACACTGTCTGAATTACCTCCTTTCTCAGCTTTTCTCTTATTCTGTCCCCTGTGTGATCTGCCAACCAGCTTGCTCCACAGCTTGACAATGGGACTTTTTCATATTACCATGATGAATCTGAGTGGGCAAGAGAATCTATTAATATTTAAACTGGAGAGGACCCAGAGCATTTCAGAAACTGTAAACACTCAGAATACTAACAATCATCACCCACAGCGTTAGGTTCTGCTATGTTAATGGGTAGGGTAGATTATGCTGCTTCAGTTCCTAAAATTCAGGAAGTTTTTGCAAGGATGGATCAGCTCAATCAGTTTTATACTCTGGAAGGATGAAATGTTCTTACCAGAGTTAAAAAAAAAAATCAAAACCTATTTGTTCGAAATGGCCTAAAAATGATTTTATAGTTGCTGTTTACCATACATACTGGAATGTTTTTCAAAAAATTATTTCTAGGGATCACATGTTAGGCAATGCTTTTTCAAGTAGGAACAAGGCTGAGGGCAAGGAAGGAGAAAATGACAAGAACTGTCAGTCATTGCGTTTCCGGTGTGCAGGTGGAGTGTGAAAGATCCAGTGGCCTGTAGATCAAAACCCAGCTCTCAAATACAACATTCTCAAGATTCACCCACGGCCTCATTGCCTTGTTTAAAAAGATCCATGGTCAGTTTGATTGTTTTAGGCATCAGCTGTGTCTCTGAACCACCCATCTGATACGGCCTTCCTCCGACTGTCACATCCCATCAACGGATTGCGTTTATCCTCCCTTCCATTAGCTTTGCCTCAGCCTTTATCTTGAACAGATGCTCGTTTGGGGCGCACTTACCTAGCACTCCTGCCACCGTCTGCCACAGCAGGATGCTCTTCCGCTATCTGCCTTCTTCCTTGAATCTACTATGCAGTCCTTTCCACCCACTCCCCCAAATCCATGTTCTTCTTTGAATATGAGTTCGGGGGCTGGTTTGCACTGTTGTGTATCTGGTAACTTCTGGTTGGATTGGTTAGGTTGCTGATTCAAATGCATTCAGAAGGAAGGAGAGCATTTCAAACATCTGACTCCTCACTGTATGTCCTTCAAGCCCAGTCCTGTTGGCTGTGTGCACCTGCTTACAATCTCTAGATATTTTAAAAATAGCATCGGTATGTCCCAATAAACCAGCCCCTGGTTATTGAGCCCATGGGCCCTTCCTATCCTCGAGTCTCCTCCTCCTTCCACTCACTGTTTTCCTCAGTCACCTTTCTTTCATTAGAATCATTTCCTATCTTTATGCTCCTTAAAGGCAGGAACTATGTCGCATCATCTCTCTGTCATGGGCTGAAGAGTGCCCCCCTCCAAAGAACGTCTACATCCTAACCCCTGGAACCTGGGAATGTTACTTTATTTGGAAAAAAAGGGCCTTTGCAGATGTGACTAATTTAAGGCTCTTGGGATGAGATGATCCTGGACTATGCAGGTGGGCCCTAAATCCAATAACAAGTATTGTTATCAGAAACACACAGAAGGGAAGCTAGACACGCAGCAGGTGATGTGAAGATGGAACCAGAGACTGGAGTGATGGGACCACAAGCCAAGGAAGCTGACAACCCCCAGAAGCTACAAGAGGCATGGGATGGATTCTCCCCTAGAACTTCTGGTAGGGGATGGCGCTGCCAACACTCTGATTTCGGACTTCTGGTCTCCAGAACTGTAAGAGAATAACTTTTCTGTTGCTGTAAGGGATCCTGTTTGTGGTAAGCTGTTACATCAGCCACAGGGAATGAATATGTTCTCTAGTCGTGGTACCTGGCACAGGACCTGGCAGAAAGATGAGTTCTTAGTGAATTTTCCTACACCGATAAAAGATTTGTGACTGAAGCGTTTACAAAGGGAAGTCGGGGAGTGTGGGTACGAATAAGCCAGGTTTACTTATCCTCACTTTGCCTGTTCACTCCGTATTGAGCTTAGTAAAATATTCAGGTTTAATGACAAGACTGTGTGCCTGAGTATTGTTACTGGAACTTTGGAAATGCACTGGAACATAGCATATTCTGCATTTTATTGCCCCATTTAGCTCTCAGTGGTGAGAGTGATTTTCTAATAGAATAAGTTTTCCATCTTTATGCTTTTAAAAATGAGAGCTATCCTGCTTTCGCCGGCAGGCCAGAGTGTCTACATTCCAAGAACCATCTCCTTACTGCATCAGAGGCCCATTTGGGCAAATTCTGGGCTGCCATATGGATGTGGCTAAAAGAAACTCATATGTGTATTGTCATCTGGCCACCGACGCAGCCGGATAGTCGTGGTATCGTCAGTCAAATTCTGATCTTTGTGATTTGTGAAGTCCAGATTTGCTCGGAACTCTGTAGCAGGTAACAGCTTGTGTTCAGAGAGTATGTAGGTGTAAAGAGAAGCACAGTAGACAATTACATCCAACATTAAAAGTAGAAATAATCTAAAGTCAACATATTCAGATTACTTGGAGTGATTAAAAAAGAATAAGCCATTATCCACCATGCTGGAAAACCTCGAAGGTTTTATTCTCAATATTTTTACATTAATACAGATGCTTTTTATTTTGTGCTGAGAAAAACAATCTGTTACACATAATGTAACTTTAATATACAACATAGAAACTCATCCTAAATTAGTTACAACAAGGACCTACAAAAAACTTCATAGGAAAAAAAGTTACCTAATATTGCCACCATTTTTGTTTAGACTGACCCTGTCAGACCCTGTCACCAATGCTCCGCTCTGTAAACAATGGTTATTTCCATGTTCCGGGGAATCGTTAATAATAGGGGCGCTAAAATCAGCCTAAAAAGTTCTAGCACATCACTATATACTGTACAGTCCTCAAAAATAATTTATCGTACTGTTTCTAAAAAAAGGTACTAGGGTTCTTTTGCTCTGTTTCCATAGTCTGGAGCTGCACGCGAGCACTTTGTCTAACAGTCTAAAAACACGAGAACTGAACTGGAATTCACAATCACAGAGATGAGGTGGTGGAGTCGAGAACTTCCCGCCCATTGCACACCGTTGGGACGTAGGTGCTCGCAGAAGCTGGAAAACAAAGCAGGTCAGAAAATTCAGTGTTAGTCAAGTGAGTCACATAGGTAATGGAACGGATAATCCTAGACAGTAGTGAAAAGTAAGTTCAAAATCCATTTTAATTTAGCTTTGGAAAAAGCTAAGTGACTTAATGCTATAGTAGGTCAACTTTCTCAATACGTTCTGCTCAAAATTAGTTTGTATCCTGGCACATACTCCACTCATGTCATCCCTCTTGGAGAGAGTTTATGAGCATCATCATTGTTGAAAGGTGTCACTTGTGGGTTTAAAATTAGCTTTGGTAAGCTATAAACTGGTTAAAACAGAATGTGCAAAATTGAAGCTCACTGCAATTTTCTTAAAGATTGTTAAATTAATTACGGTTTTTAGTACCTCAATTACTTTTGTTCTTTCTGGGCAGGGATGCCTCTTACGTAGTCTCACGAGTCATCTGTGAACTCCACTGCCTTACAGAATGGTTTGATGCATTTTCATTGCTCAAGTGGATAACCTCTGTGAACACTCTAGCAAGGGCTGGGGTGCTGAGAACTCAGTTTCTTAACAGTTCTCAGAAGGGAAGATGTTCCAAAGGGACGAGACTCTTGCTAATGAATAGTGACGACAGTGTCAGGGTGTGAGTATAATATGGGTATGTATATTCGTTCTTTTTATGGCATTTAGTTTTCCTAGATGCAATTCATATTTCTTGTTACTTTAAAGGTTTTGTTTTTATGAGAAATCTACAGTCAGCTTTGTCTTTTTACGAACGAGGACAAAACCAAAACAAAACAAGGAGCCCCTTCTCCATGGGCTTCACAACCATGTAGCCAAGAGAATCAGGGATGGCCTTACATTTCCTTTTAGAGCTGTTTATGTGGCATCCGTTGGCCTGTCCATGATGATATGCTTTGCTGAGAAGGAACTGATTTTCTTGGCTCCCTGACCGGTCAGCTGTCCCATTCTTTAAGTGCATATCTCTTGGTTAATAATCGTATAAGCTCATTTCTTGCTGAAGTAGTCAT
This sequence comes from Ursus arctos, assembly GCF_023065955.2. Lineage (NCBI taxonomy): Eukaryota > Metazoa > Chordata > Mammalia > Carnivora > Ursidae > Ursus > Ursus arctos. The sequence continues at coordinate 28,750,483 of NW_026622985.1, read as the reverse complement.
GCCTGATAGTGGAAATATTCTTGCCCCATAAAATGACATTTTCCATAGGATTTTCTTTAAACACAGAGCAGACACTAATTATAAACTTTGAGATGATACGCTCAATCAACATATTTGGGGCACTGAAGTCTTTCAGCAGGCTCATCACTAGGGAACCGACAACTTCTCCATTTTGCGTTGATTACCTGGCTAGCTGTGTAAGAAAAGCCATAATGACAAGTCTCTGTGTTTGTGTGAGGTTACAGCAGAGTCCTGTGACATGCTAACTCTTGGAGATATTTTTTCTTTGGTCATTTTTAGGATCAGGTTCAATTTTCTTTACAATATGATCCCAAGGTACAACGTTGGGAGAAAATATGGCATAATCTACCTTTCTATAGTGAAGACATTAGAACACAGCATTGTGCCAGTTAAATACTGGATGGAAAGGGATAATGATAATAATTTCAAATGTGAGGGATTTACTTTATTCCTTGTAAAATTTCTTCATACTTATGTAACCCTACCTTCATGAATGCTAGGTAAGGCAAGAGAAAGAACAAGGTGAGGTGACGTTCAACCACTGTTGGGTGGAAACGTGGGAGGCATGCTAGGCTCTTCAGTATGTGCGTCTGCCGGCGTTCTCTCTGGTTCCATATAGCAACTCGACATCCCCATGTGGATGTTTAATAGACATCTCATAAGGAAGTAGCCAGAGAGTAACTCTTGATCCCCTAACCTGTCCCCATTTAGTTGTCTTTTCTTCAGCGAATGGTCTCACTGTCCAGCCAGTGACCCAAGCTAGAAGTCTAACAGTTACACTTCCTTCCTTCTTTGTCCTTCCTCCCAAGTCAAACCAGTCGTGTGGCCCCCTCTCCACATCCGCCTACCATCTGTGCATCCACCGCCTTGGGCCACACCACCATCATGTGGCTGTTGGCTACCAGGACAATTGTGCCGCTGGTGTCTCTGTTTCCACTCTTGCTCCCCTGCCACGCATTCTCCGTACAGCAGTGACAGTGTGTTGAAATGTCAGTCACCTCCTTGTGCTCCCCTAATGGCCTCCTTTGTGCTCTCCTTCCTCCAGATTACACACCCCGGGGTGATTCAGACCATGCCTGTTTCTCTGCATTCATTTCTTTCCACGGTTTCTTTTCCCCACTTTGTTTGCGTTTGTCCTCAAGCATGGCGGATCTCAGCGACAGCAGGCCTTGGCAGTAGCCACTGCTTCTGCCGGGAATGTTCTTCCCTCTCTCCATCACATGTGTGGCTTCTTCTTGTCATCTACAACTGAAATATCACCTCCTGAAAAAGGCTATCATCAGGCCACCTAATTTAAAGAGCCAACTGGTTATTCCTTGTCACATTACCTAATTTTGAAAACTGATTTTTTTCTTTTTGGTTAGTGTCTTATGTCTATTAATACTGTTGACTAGAAAATATGCTCTTTCTCATTATTTTAATCCCAATTGCTGGTCATGGTATAGAGCCTCTATAAATATGCTCTGAATGACTGTATAAATGGTTGCATTTCAAAGAACAGGGGAAACCAATGGAAGTTTCGAGAAGAAAATAATCTTTTCACATGAAGAAGTGACCAGGAAATAGACATACGGGCAGCCTTGTTTTGCGACAGGTAGGCCTGTTTGCATCTCCAGCCACACTGTGACAGTGACCGTCAACCGCCCCTGTGGGGAGAATTGGTTCAGGCTCTGTACATCCCGTGGCAGGCCAGGGACCTTTGACATTCTGACGAATCTCGTCATCTTTTCCAGGCTCAAGTTTTATGATTTCTGTGCAAGTTTTCCATTTTCAGAGCTTGAAGAGGAATGATAGGTCATGGGGGTGAGTCTAGGAGAACCAGGGACTGGTACGCCCATGCCCCTCTGTGTCTATCTTGGATCAGTCTGATAGCCTTCCTGCCGGCACTTTGAAAGATCGTATCAGAAACCTATTGTGATATTCACCACACTATTTTGGAGCTTGGTGTAATGCTGTTCTTAAGTGTGATCTTATGATTTTTCTTGCTCACCGCATTCTAATTTCTAAACAATTGAGTGTATCTTGACTAGGTGGGTAAGAAGGACAGGGGCTACAAAGGTGGCTGCATGGAAAATCCTAAGTTATAGTCTCAAATCATGTTCCCCTGGACCCCCCCCCCCCCCGTAGATACCGTTATGGAAATCTGTAGAACTTTGACTCACCTACTTGCGTCACAGGGACATTGAAGGGAACACCCTATGAGAAAACGTCTATACTCTTTGAAAGGAAGATAGAAATTCACAGCAATGGCAGGCCTTGGCAATACGCATAATCCAAATTCAAGTTGGTTTTGTTTTGTTTTGTTTTACCAGGAATAATGACAGCAAACCCCCTCTGTAAGACTCTTTCTGTAGTTATTTCTTCCCCAGCCATTTTTAAGTGTATTGAAGGGAACGGTAACTTGTATTTTTCTGCTTCTCTTTTAGTGTTTCATCTGTAGCTTCTGCCAGTGCATTTTATTTTATTATGTAAAAAATATCTTCATTTTTGTACGTGCTGCTGAATATAGTAGAGGAAATTACTGTTTTATGAGTTTACTATCTCAATTACTTTGCCTTTCATAAATATTTTACATATGCCTCCCATCTTCGCCCATCTGTTATTCCCCAAGGTAGTGAAATCTGGGGGAGAGCAAAGTACTATAATTTCCATGTGTGTGTTTGTGATGAGCTTTTGCTATTATTCTAACGAAATTCTCATGAGGTTTTTAATGGTGTAAGTTTAGCCCATTTTCTTAAGTGCGGTTAAGCCGATTTCTATAATCATACTTTCTGTCAGAAATAAGAGGTATGCTGGCTTATTTTTGGCTCTGCCAGGGGTGGGGGCGTGGGGGGTGGTGAACAGCCGCTGTTAGTCACTCCAGGCTAAGGTGGTGTGATGCAAAGTGAAAACCGAAGATAGTGGAAAAGGACCTAATAAGTTCCACTATTGATCACAAAAGGGCGATTCACACCCATCAAAAGGCAGATTTGACTTCACACCCTTTGGGGAGGCATTGAAAATCAATGCAGCCAAGTGGCAGCTTTGTCTCGCACTGTGAAATCCATTTCTCTTCCACCCGTAATGCACAGGCTGGCCAGGCTTTGGAGAAAATGACCCCATTTTTTCAGGTACCTGGGCCCTCAATCAATGCTAAACATATTTATTTAATAGATTCTTACGGACGCCAAGTCTGTTAGTCAATTTAGTGGCTGAGACTTGATTCCTGAGAACCAGTGTGTTACTCTAACTGTGTGTAATATAGCAGACTCGGGGAAAAAAGTAAAACAAACATTTAAACAGAGCAGACATTCCAGTTTGTTCCCATCTGTTCTGTTTCCTTGCTCCTGGTAACCCCAAATAATTTTTCCCAGCATGTCTGCTTGTTTAGATATTTTAATGCTATGGTCATGGAATTCGGTTTCTACAAACTGTTTGTTGCTTTGTCCTTCTGCTTTGTTATTGAACCTGTTTTCTTACTCATCACCTTAATTTTACTTGGACTAGGGCCCCAAGGGCCCATTCCAGATGTTCGTCTGCTGATTAATACAAGTTGTCTGTGCAGATGATGACACTACTAGCCATCGTTTTGGTAGCCTTGCTATGTCTGATTTCACAGTGGAAGTTATTAAGAAAGGAGGCTAGATTCTTCGGGTAATGGTCTTAAATTGTTAACAGTAGATCTAAGAGGAAGTCATATTCATGACGATGTGGGTTAAAAAATCTACAGACCCAAGATTTAATTTCCAAATGTGGAGTTAGAGCTTATGAACGCAAAGCCTTCTTCATTCGGTGACTTATTTATCGTGAGACAAGATTCACAGAAGGAAAAATATGGCATATACTTTTTTAAAACCCAGAATACAGCTTAATTACCTTATCAGCAGAAATTCCACTTGGTCTCCAACTAAACACCCTACTCCGCCGTTGCCACGACATACTGTCATGCTTTCTTTCCTTTTTAAAAATATTTTTATTTATTTATTAAGTAGGCTCCACACCCAGCATGGGGCTCGAACTCACAACCCCAAGATCAGGAGTCAGGTGCTCTACCTGCTGAGCCAGCCAGCCACCCCTGTCATGCTTTCTTTCCAATCATGTTCTGTCACTCTCTCCTCCCTCCCTCAAGGTGTACGAAAGTAGATGTGCAATAAATAATTTGAAAACGGAAGGACTTAATAATTTTTTGTGCTATTCTATTTTGCATTCTTTTGTTTCCTCTTAGTTAGTTGCCCAACATCTCTGGTTTTTCCTCTTTCTTACCCAAATGTGTTTTCAGGCAAGGATCAGAAGCTCCTTCACCCTGAGGCTCACACAGCTCCTAAGAGCTGCATGTGTTGCTTTGTGGAGGGATCAAAGTCAGGCCACAAGTGTTAAACTCTAATAAACTAATGTCAGGCATTTGTCCTCTCTTCTAGTGCCGCTGATCTTGTCAGCTTCACCGTCAGATTACATGCAGCATCTGAACACTTCCCTAGCTTCCATCTTCTGTCCTGCCCGCACAGCCTGAGTGATGAGGGCGATGCTTTTAAATCAGGTCATTCCACACCCTTGGAGCGTGTTTCCCAGTTCTTTCAGGAAAAAAGGAAAAGTTCTGACAGTGATTTCCAAGGTCTTTCTGTTCTGCCCCTCTCTGTCCTCATCTCCTCTTACTTTCATCCTTCGTCATTTCCCTCTCGGCCTTTCTGCTGTTCTTCTAGCTGTGGACCTTTGCATTTGCCCAGACATGGACAGGGCTCCCTTGTTCCCTTTCCTTCGTGCTTCTGGTCAAACGGCACCTTATCAGAGAGTCTTTCCTTGGCCACTGTATAAAAAACAGGAACCTTGTGTCCCCAGGCGGCCCTGTTTGTCCTTGCCTCACATTATCTTCTCCATGTCGCTTATCAGCACCTGATTGATTATGTATTCTTTGTTTGGCTGTTTCATTCATTACCACATCCTCAGTGCCTAGAGCTGAGCCTCAGCCCCAAAGCTTCTTGAATGAAGGAGTAAATTATCCATCAAAATGATCACAATTACATACTAAGGGGTCCCTGTTCCAAAGCCACTGACATTACTCTAGGTAGGGAAGACATTAAAAAAAATTTCCATATATAGGCATTTTCCCATTCTAGGGATATAGATATTTCCATTTATGGATGTTCTCAGTGAATTTCACTTAAACAAAATGAAAAGGAACTTGGAAGGAGAAATAGTACAGAATAAATTGATGTTAGACTCTTTGCTTGCTTTAAGGCATTGACCATCTGAAGTCAATGTACGGGCAGTATTTGATTATATACATATTACAAATTCACACCTATGCCAGTAGAACAAGATGCTGTCATGTGTGGCATTGAAGAGAAGCCTTCTAATTTAAAAAAGAAATCATTGAATTTGCAGATGCTAAGATTCTCGCTGTCAGAGTAATCTCTGAGATACACTTTGAGCTGAGGCAGAAAATCCAGAGAGGCCAGAAGAGCCACATAGCCACTTTTGAGAGTTTTATCTGTGACTTCACTTATCAAATTCCTTAAAGTGTCTAACAAAGAGGGCTCTGGTTTGCCCATCCCGAAATATGGTCATTAAGAGTAAATGATCCTTAGCATTCTCTTCCAGCTCGAGTCCCTTTGGTCACTGTTATTAAAGAAGGTAGGCTGTGGCACCTGGGTAGCTCAGTCAGTTTGGCGTCTGCCTTTGGCTCAGGCCCTGAGCCCAGGGTCCTGGGATCAAGTCCCACATCGGCCTCCCTGCTTCTCCCTCTCCCATTCTCCCTGCTTGTGTTCACTCTCTCTCTGTCAAATAAATAAATAAAAATCTTAAAAAAAAAAAGGTAGGCTATATTTGCTTAGGGGAAAACCTAGTGAAATATTAGAGATAAAGAGAAAATGATTAAAGGGTTGCAGAAAGGCAGTTGTGAGACAAATACAATGGAAATGTTATGTAGAAGAAAGGGGAAGTGTGAACATCTATTCCTTAATACATGTAGGGTTACCTATGAGAACCAGGGCCTCTCTCTTCTCCCACCCTCGAGGAAGGGGTGCAAGAGGACGGAATGAGGTTCTCAGGCATCCTATGACTTTCCCTTCCAAAGGGAAAATGGATTGGCATCTCTCTGATGTGGACGTACTAGGTCCATTCTGCCTGGAAGCAGCAGATGGCATAGCTTGCTGAATACTCTAGGCTCCTCCTGGATTGGCCAGCCAGGATTTATGTGTATAATATACTTACGCCTGTGGCAGAGAAGACCATCAATTCAGACTGCGTTGCCAAATAACTTGCTAATTTGCCTGGCCGGTCTAGTACACAGTGTCATTATGGGACTCCCTCGACTGTCAAGTGTAGGCATATTATGCTGATTTTCTGGACTTGCACTGTCAAGAAGAAACTTGGGCATTCTGTGCCTTTTTTTTCCTTTTATAAAGTCATATTCAGACTTGAGCAATGGCTTGCCCCCTTTTAACTGGGGTATCTTCAAAGGCTTGGCCATTGGTAAATGCAAAGTCTGGTCCTCATATGCTTGCTTTCAGTTGCTGCAGCTCTGGAAAATTATAGCATGACTCTGAAAGACTGTTCACTTGATCTTTTTATACCCCTGCTCCTTATAACGTGAAAAGCCTTTGTAATAAAGAATAATTCTATTAATGAAGACGTCCACACTTCACCACCTAGACAAGTGACTTTCTGAAAAAGGTTTTGGCAGAAGAAATCAATCTCCATATGCCAGCGGCTCCTCCGGGACCCAAATCTGAGCATCATTAGTTAGCAGAAGCCTCTTGACTGTTCTTAATGATAATGGCGTACATACATCTGAACGATCATGAGCAAGAGAAGCACACCCCCTCCCCCAGAGAACCAAGTCTGGATGCAGAATGGCTCCAAGGACGATTGGGTACCCCCCATTTCTCACCTCTCTCTCCCCACTCTGGGCTGATACGAGCTCATATTAGTGTCAACAACATTCTGACCTGCATGGGTCCCCTAGGGTTTTATGCTGCATAACCTCACGTGTACATCCCGCTTGTCTCCTTCAAGATTTTGCAGCTGGACTTACACTCGCAGCGTGCGTGCTTGATTGCCTGTCTTTGGGAACCGGCTCTAGGAAGCCCTTTTGCTTCCAAAGCTGAACAAAATAAAGAATGGTCTCTTCCTTCTCATTCAAACATGAAGAACGTTTGCTTATGTGTGTGGGTGTAGAAGCAGCATTATAAGTATGAATTTAGGATTTTTAGGGTCTCTGAGTTAACTGCTATTAGAAGGAATATTCCCAGTTTCAGTAACTGTCTTGTGTGGACAGGTACTTCTGTGCCAGACATGCCTTCTCTGGAGGGTTCCAGAGAGAGCTGGGGGAATAGTAGCTGCACAGGGCTGTGGCCGTGGGCATCACGGGGCAGAGGATGGGAGTTCAGAGCACGTCTTCCCCTCCGATCTCAGTGCCTGCTTCCTCCGCGAGGGTCCTCTCAGAGGCTGTCCCTGCTCTGCACTGTAATAGGAGATGAAGCAGGCAGCATGGTTTAGGCTGGGGCTCTCAAAATATTTTCCTTGGGCCACTTCCATTGAACCAGCTGGAGCATCTGTTACAAACCAGATTGCTTTTGACCCAGACCATATGACTCAGCATATCTCTGGGTGGGGCCTGGGAACACCATTTCAAAGAGGGTTTTTTTCCTTTGTCTTTTTGGTACACAGATATTGGGAGCCATTGGCCTATGGGTGTACTTAACAGAGAAAAATTAATGTTCCCTTCATTTTTATTATTTTGACTCCCACTGTGTATAGATAATCAGATCCAACTAAAATTATGCTCTTTTTCACTTAGCAGGATATAAACATTTTGTAGAACATGAGTTTTCCAAGATGTCCCTAACCACGTCATTTCTTCCATGCCTGCTTCTAAGTTTGGTTATGCTTTTCCATCTTTCTGGAGCAATTGCTCAGCTTTTAAAATCCAATACTATTACTTTTTCTGCTATCAGCCACCTTGGCTGCCGTCAGGTGGCTCACCCAGGCTCCTAAGCGCTGCAATATTTCTGCTACTCTCGCCTGCGAATGAAGTGGGGATGGATTTGGCTGCACCTTCTGGCCCGGGTAGCTTCTTGGCATTAACAGGATTGCCTGTGTCCGGTCTTTGTGATTCCTGATAAAACTGCAGTAGTGGAGTAAGGATTGGATGGGTGTGTCATAATAAAAATGGCCACAAGTTCTTTCAGAGGTGGGGGATCTGTGTCCCTTCCTTCAAATGTGGACAGGCTTTCTCATCCTCTCTACGATTCCATGTGATGAGGCATCCTGCCCAGCTGCCAAGTCTAAGAGTATAGCTACTGTGGGCCTCCAGATCAGCTCAGCCCCAGCTGAAACCACAGAAGGACCCAGTCCAGGCCTCACAGAGCAGGTGAACAGCTCAGCCAAGCCCTGCCTGAATTCCAGGCCCACCAAATCATGAGATGATAAAAGGGTTATTGTGGTTGGTTCTTATTTTTATTTTTTTAAAGGGCTATTGTTTGGAAGCCACAAAAATTTGGGGACATTTGCTACGTGGGAATAGCTAACTAGGTGTATGTGTGTGTTGTGGGATTAACCCTGTTGCTACACTAACTTATTCTCATCAACACACGGAGTTGTTGTTTTTACATCTGGAGGGATTAAATTAGAAAACCAGCAGCAAATTGGTAACAATAACTCAATACAATAAAATGCCTGCATAATACTTACCAGAACATAAATTATGTGCCAACTAGGTAAACGTATGCTTTACCTAATGAACTCAGAGCAATTTAAGGATATTTCTTGATTTATAAAACCATGTACTTCCTGCTATTTAGGAGGGAAATGAATATAAATTGAGCTGAATATATAATGGGGGAAACAGGCATTGGAAATTAAACAGGTTGCTTAAATTGTCACCACAGTGGGTCAGTGGCATGGTCATCCATAAACTAGATCCCCTAGACCAGTGTCTTTCAAACTTCTTTGGTTGCAATTCACAGTAATAAACATTTTACCTGGACCTTGTATATATACATATCACCTCTGGAGCAAACTTCATGAAATCCTACTTACCCTCATTACATACAATGCTCTCTAATATATTTTATTCTATTTTCTTCTGAAAAATGCTGGCCAAACATATTGCATAAATTTCATGACCCATTCATGGGTTACACACAACAATATGGACGACACTGGTCTATACACTGAGTTTCATGGGACCAGGGTGTCTGTCCTTTTCACCACTACGTACACAGGTGCTTAGAAATTTCGGTTGCATAGAGGATACTCAAGCATTTAATGAATAGTGAATTCCATGACTGTAGTTCCAATTTATTAAAATGGGTAGGATATTAATCACAGGTCAGGAAACCCGGTGTCGATTCTTGAATCATCGTATATCTTTAAGGAGTACCTCCTGTATCTTCTCATCTGTGAAATGGAACTTGTCATGTCTAGTACCCATGGAATAAAATGAGCCCACAAGTAAAGTTATTTTGAATAAAAGATAAAGAATTACAAATAATGGATTAATGTATTTGTTACTTCTATACTTTGAAATGCCTAGAGGTATCACATGAATACTTCTTCACCTTATTATTTTAATACCACTTCATTAATATAGATTAGAGGAAAAACTATTTTAAAAATGAGATCTTTTTTGAAGAAAAACATTTACTTAAAATTTCATCGAGTAACAAAATTGTTCTAAAACGTTGGGCTGGGTGGATGCTGACTTTGAAGTATTAATTAGGCCGCTAGCAGATCAGCATTCTGACGGGAAGCGGGGAAGCGTACGGAGGTACATTGGGATCAAAATACATTATTTTTGTGTAAATGGATATTTTTGAAATTCTGAAGAGAGACTCGTTTGGGTCAGGTGCCCTTGTTATTCCTTGAAGAATGTATTAATTCCTAGTATATATACATTAGGAAATGATGCCACTTCAAAATTACTGAGGTTTGCATGTATCAATGTCTGTGGAAGATTTAGGGACTTTGTTAAATTGCTTCAATAACAACCAGGAACTCTGAACTCTGAGAACAAAACGACTTTTGCTTGGAAGTAAATCTTGCAGCACAGCCTGGGGTAACTTTCCTATTGTTCTCCCGGTAAAGCCTACCTGGGACCTGACTTCCTGGGAACTTTCCCAGCTTGCAGGACGAGTGAATTGGCATCATACAGTAGTTTGATGCACTGCCTTTGAAACCAGACAAACTGACTCTAAATCCTGGTTCGGCCACTTTCAATATGCGGGATGACGGTTTCTTGATGTCCGGCATTGTGTGCATTGAATAAGATACAGCACACATGCACACGTGTGTGTAACCTTGAGCACCATGCCCGGCAGATGGAAATACTCAATTGAGGCTAGTTCCTGTTCGCTGCTCTTATCCCTGCTGTTTTTCTTTGTTATTGCCAGTTCTTGTCTGGACTAGTTAGCTGTTACAGTCAGGCTCTAGAAAAGAGATTTGTTTGCTCAAGAAATAAGCAGGTTTTTCTAAGGTCCAGGGAAAATTATTTTACAAGTTTTACCATGTCCTGGGACTCAGCCCTGGGGACACCTGGCAATTGCGGCTGGAAAGACAGTCACATCCCTATCTCCACCCGGGAGTGGCAGATACAGTGCAGTCCTGCATGTTTGCTTCCAGCCGGCAGGCTTGCCTTTGTTTGCTGGGGGAAGGGCAGCCGTGTTACATTTCATACTTTGTTGCAGAAACTGGGGCACTAATGTGATTGCTCACTCTGTGATGCTGAGCTATTTTGAGGCATCCTTTCTGATCGACTCGAGGCAAACTGGTGAAGTAGTCATTTGTCTCTGTCACTCCAGTCTTCCTTCCCCCTCCTGTGGCTTCGCCCCTCCTCCCCCCTCACCCTTCTGTCAGTGAATTTCTCCTGCTTCATACCACAGAGATGCTGAAAATGGCTTCAAAGGCTGTCCGTCCCTTTTAGGTACATTGTGCCTAAGAATTAAATGAGTGATTCGCTAAGGGTAGTGTTTCAGATATTTGCAGGCCAGCAGGAGAGACCGCTGTGGACTGGGGGGGTTCCTCTGTTGTCCTGCACTTGACACTGTTTCTCAGCTGGCTCGCAGCTGAAAAGCATCGTGTCACTGAAGCAGGAAGGAGATGTATGCCAGCATTTTTCCAGGTGTGTTCCATGGGAACACATTAGCTGGCGTAACTGTGGTCGACTACATTTAAGAAACTGTAAATAACAGGTAAACAGGTTAGCTTGCTGTAGGGATTCTTAAGACTAAATGCTCACGTTCAAGGAGGCACTTTGAACTTCCAACGGGGTATTTAGGATGTGCCATTTTCCATCTTAGTCGTCTTTCCTTTTTAATTTTTCATGAAGCACCTTCATCTTCTCTGTGACATAGAACATCCTTTACAGAGCACCGGTAGTCCAACCCTCTAGGCCAATGAGTGAAGTAAGGCCGTGAATAGTAAAGTGAGGTGCTCACGGTTACCTCCTGAATTGAGTGCAGAGTCAGGACTAGGGAGTAGGTGCTCTGACTCCCAGGCATGGCCAGATACCTTAACGGCTGCTGAGAATTTAATGTTTGTCTACCCTGCTAAACTGTATGCACTGCCAACCCAGAATGACTCGTCCAGTGACCTCTGTCTCCCTAGCACCGAGCATGGCACCTGACATGCAGGGGTTGAACCAGGACTTAGAGTGAATTGAGATTGTTCACGGGGACGGACACTTGTTGTCCTTGCCTGTCTATTCCATGGCTTCCCCTCTGATCCTGCTCCCCACTCCGGTGCTGTTCGTGGCCGGGTCAGCACCAAGTTCCATACTTACACTGAGAATACGTGGTCCCAGTTCCGCTGACACTGAACCTGTTGAGGTGCAGTCTGTGTGTGACCACATTCTTCTGGGGCTGGAACAGGATGATGTGCACCTTGGGTGCAAACAGACAGCCCAGGACCACAAAGCCGCTTAGGCTAACGGAGATGCACATGGTTGTTGTCTGCACCTACGAGAAAAGTTAAATGCCCGGCTGTAAATTCAATCATGTGGCCTACTAAAAAGAGCACTGAAAAAAGACCAAACTGAGAAAAAAACAAAACAAAACCCAAATCACCCACAATTCTATTGTTAGTATAACCAAACTAATATAATAATTAAATGAGATCTTCTGAGCTTGGGAGGTTCATGGAAACATCACTGAAGATTTGTAAGCAAACACACGTGTGTCGGGTGCTCCTGAATGCTTGCCAAGACTTTACATGGATTTTCTGTTTGTTTTCTTCTATTTGTAGAAAGACGTTTCTGCAGAACCACCTAAGTCAGAATCCTAAATAGTAAAATATCAATATCAATATTCAGTGGTGAAGTGACCGGATTGCTGATGTTTTCAGTCAATCAGCTTGGCTTGTTTAAGGTTTACTGTAATCATGAACAAATTGGGGCCTTTACATTTTTCTCCGTCTCTCTTTTTTGCTGGGAATTCTGCCTATCAGCCATTGGTTCCCCTACTCGAAATCAGGGAACACTGTCACCTTTCTTCTGGGGTACGTGTCTTTATTTCATTGGCACCTCTCTGGAATTTTGATACCTCAGGTATGCACTGTTCAATTGTTTTGTTCTCTAGGCTTCCATATACCTGTTCTTGACAGAGGAATTTCACTTCCTCTTTGTTGTCCCTGAAAATACACCTGAGAACTAGGTTTTATCATATCTTTTTTCATTTGTTTGCTTTCACTCTTCAGCTTCACTGATCTCATCAACTGTCCTAACTTCAGCTCCCATACATTCTCTAGAAAATCCTAAATTAGCTTCTACATATTTTATTGCTTTCGGTACTGAAAATGGAAATTAATTACTTCTTCTATCAGTGTCTACTCAGAGTACCTATGGTAAATCCTAGGGTAATTTTAGATTTCTTTGTCCTCTTTCTCCAGGCAATGCTATTACCAGATAGCATAATCTCTCGTGCACTAAAGTGTCTGACCTTCTTCTCTCATCAAAGAAAGCTGAAGACTGAACAATTAACTGGAAAAGCCACATAACGTTAGGAGGCTGTGTTCTGTTTTTGACTAAAAAAAAAAAATCAGGTTATACTTGTAGCGTAATTCTTCAGACTCTGGGTTTACTTCACATGCTAAAAGCACAATCTGTCCTGTCTATTTTAAACCTCTTGTCCGTTTTAACTGTCCAACTTGGCCCCGCATTGCAGGCTCCTTTCCCTTTTGTTAACTGCTCAGAAAAGAGTCTACTATCTCATTTCATGATGTAAAAGCCTTGATAAATCATAACTGTGTTATTTATAGCAAGTCCAATTTCTGGCTTAGTTTGTTTTTTATTTTTACATAGATAAACAATATCAGAACTGTTTTCTTCCTTTACAACCGTACTCCTCCATCCTCAGCTTTGACTGTGGAGCCAACAGGAAAGAGATCAGATATTATAGTGAGGGTAAGGCAAGTTCGAATGTGCCAGTTTTCAAGGAAACCTTTCCTAAAAACATGTCTTTCATGGTGAAGCTTCCCACACTGGAAGACATTACAAGGACAGGAGAGGCTTTAATGAGGGGGCTATGTTGGAAAAGCTGTGCTGTGAGTCGTAGACCCTTCCTCCCTGAAGGAAGGTTTTGCTTATCTCCTCACTAAAGGCCTAGAGAGGAGAGTTTCACTATGGCCATTCACAGAAGGTGTGAGGTTTTTCTGCGGGAGGAGGATGCTCTGGCCTGGAGCCTGATTCCTGTCTTGGAAATCTAGAAGGTGAGAAGAGGCTAATTACTCTCTTGGCAGAGCTTGCTACTGTACGGAGGCTGTTCTTTACTGTAACAATTTATCAAACAAAGGCTACATGAGGCCATTCATGGACAAGATGGACCACATGAGAAAGAGCCATCATGGGTAGTCTTGGGCCCATGTGGAGGAGCTTGGAGTCCTTCCTAGAAAGATGCCGCTGGCGGAGGATAGCTGGGTGCCCTGGGACTGAGCATGGAGTCACAAGGGACAACTTAGAAGAATAGGATTTGCCAGCCAGCTCACTCAAGGACCAGCAGGAGAAAAGAAAGCAGCTGGAAAGTTCTGAAGATGGCATGAAAACAACCTTTAATCACCTTCCAGGTATGCTAAGGATGCGTGTTTAACAAACATCATGGAGATCATAAAACCACCAAGTTATGTAAAAACTGTCCTGCTTCTTCCTTATTACTTTTTAACCAGGGCTGAGAGGGAAACAGCAACTGGTGGACTGGGGAGTGTGAGCAAGGGGGAAAGAAAAGTCAGGCACTCCAGGCTCTCAGCCTCTGGGAGAAAATGAGGATTGATGTTAAGTCAAGGTATGGTTTTGAGAATTACCCAGGACTAGGCACTTTAATTTCCTAATAGAGACTGTTTTCCACGGAAAATGACTGTGGGACCATATCACCTAAGAGCACACATTCATGGGCCTACCAAGGTCGTGAGCGCTTTCATTCATCGCTCTATCCCAGCACCAGAATGGGGCCTCACATACAGCGAACGCTCAGGATTTGAATGTGCGCACCGGAATTTCCATCCAGGGCCAGGGGATCATTACTCCCGCCAAATACTACAGGGGCAATGGGCGTCAGAACTAAAGATGCGTGTTAGTCATCGCGTATGCAGCTTATTATTTAATCTATTTGTTTTAATTTGATACCTTTTAGTTTTCTTTACAAAGCCCAAGTAGTAGCCTCATGAACTCACTTGTCCAGTTCCTTTAATAAGTCACACCCCTGAGTCTGTATGTATCTGTAATTCTTTGTTCTACCTCTTTGAGTCCACGCTGCTCTGCTTTCATTTTCCACAAACTCCCAGCACCATTTGACGTGGTTAATTACTGCCTTCTTTTTGGCTTCCTAGACATCCTTCCCTCACTGAAAGTTCCTTGTCTTAGTTTTCTTTGGTGGCTTTTTCACTTCTCCCTGATCTTTAAGTGTTGGGGGGTGTCCCAGACCTCAGTTTGGATTCTTGTTTCTTCATCATCTCATCGAGTTCCATGGCTTAAATATCTCCTATGTTGATGTTGTTCAGATATGTATTACTAGTTCCAACCTGTCTTCTGGGCTTCCAGACACATGTTCAACTGCTATCTTGGCATATTGTCTTGGATTTATAGTAGGCATATTGGGATATGTGAGCAAAACTGATCCCTTCCCCCAGGGTCTCCACTTGAGTAAGTGACATCAACTCCCACCTGATTGTGCAAGCCCCAAACCTGGCAGTCATCCTTGGTTTTGCCTTTTCTCTTACACCCACACATCCAGTCCAATAGCAAGTTCTGTTTGTTCTTTTGGAAGATAATTCTATATGGTGTCTTGTGTTTCTAACATGTCTTTCAAGCACAAGCCCTGACTGCCTTTCTTCTGGACTTTCTTTTCAGATATGACTATAGCTAAGAGACTTAGAAGACAGAGATAGTGCCTATTTGTGGAGCAAAGAGCCAGCATATCATCCATTACGAAAGGTTCAGGTTCCCTAAGCTCACAGTCCCTGCCCTGTAATGCTGCCACTGTCTGCGCGGTGGTCACGTGGCCCACTCTACACAGCCCATGGGAAGTGGACTCAGGGAACCAGAGCCAACGCTGGCCCTCTGGCTGCAGCTATTGCTTTGAGTCATAAAGTCTTTTTCGTCAGCACCAACAAAACCCTGGTAAGCTAACGTGTTACCTTCTAAGTAGAGTCAGATCTCAGATGATACAGTCTTTGACAGTTTTGGCAATGAGATCGGAATGGCTTTCTCAAAGAGGAAGTCTCAGGGCCTACGGGGCTGAATAACAAAATCTGAGAGAAGTCCGTGGGAATCAGTAGCAAGCATGTTGACCAAATTCTATGGCCAACCAGGCAGTAACGGTGCTCCACGTTACTCCCTATTAATGATGAGGTGGATCTGAGGAGGGGCTAAGGGCTGAGTGACGGGAAGTAGGTCCAGAGCTGCTGGACCAGTGCTGTAATTGTTGCTAACTCTCCTCTAGGGGGTGGGGTGGATTCCCTCCCGAATCTGATCCAGGTCCTGGGTGGGCAGAAAGTTCGACTCCCTATCACATGAAAGTTGCGGAGACAAGCACCGATATTGAGCATGAAAGGAGGGACCTTCAGAGAAGGCCGACACCAGGTGAATCATCTGCACTTTGGCTGATTCTCCTGGAAGCTGAGGGGGCCGGGTGCGTAAACCCTTGCTAAAGAAGAATGGCAACAGCTGGGCCCTGCTAGGGCTCATCCCTCGCTATAGTCTCTCATGCCAAATTTAGATCCATTCCAAGATGACAAGGTCTCTCAGTTTTTTTGTAGCAAAACCTGGCAGCAAAAAAGGAGCTTTGGCTGTCTCTGCAGGATTTCCCTGAGACAGAAAAATGCTCTGGAAAATCATAGATGAGGTGCTGATTAGTATTTGGGTTCTTATTGACTTAGATTGGGTTTAAAATGCTGACAAAGGGGCCGCACTCAAGAATGAGTGAAAGTGACACAAAGAAATCTAGATAAATTCTTGTGATTGGCAGCAGCACCGGAAAGCTTCCCTGGCCCTTATGTTAAAACCGGGCAAGACTCTAAGAGATGTTATCACGATGAGACAGCACATGCCCTGGATTAAGATGGACTTTTTAAAAAAAAGTCACTGCTGTGCTGGTCAAGACTGTGTTAGCCTAAGTGTACAAACCACTTGCCCCAGGCAGAAAGTTATCTGCTTCTGGCTTCTGAGTCAGGGAGTTCCCAAAGTTGAAATGAAGTGACAGTAATGATGATCTTGCCATGCCATTTAGGATTTGGGGGGTTCAGAAACACTGGACCTTTGTTCGGTTGAGCCAAGAGTAGCTGCTGCATGCTTAAAACTGAAAGCTAGTGTGCCTTACTAACTACCACGGAGTTATTCTCTTCCTCTGTGCTGCCTGATTCCTCCTTTACCCTTCACCCTGGTTTTAGCTGCTTTAAGGAGAGAGATACTTATGGATAGGACCAAAATCTCCCCATCCCCAAGGGTGACTGAAGTCCCATACACACGAGATCCTGGGAAACTTCTGGGAGGGAAAACCTCAAATTTTTATGCTCTCTTGGTTATAGACAACCAACTCACCATTCTCCCCAGACCCGCTAGGGGGAAGGCAGGGCTCGGCCCACAAGGAGGCAAGTGAGGCACTTGCTTGAGATGCAGATTTAAGGGGGCATCAAAAACTCCATAATTAAGAGAAATAATGTTTTCTTGCAGTGTTTTTTAAGAATAAAAATGAATGCTAAAAACTACGATGGGGCTGCCTGGGTAGCTCAGTCGGTTAAGCATCCGACTGTTGGATTTGGCTCAGGTCATGATCTCAGGGTCCTGAGATTGATCTTTGCATCAGGCTCCATGCTCAGCAGGGAGTCTGCTTAAGATTTTGTCCCTCTCCCTCTGTCCCTCCCCCCCCCCACGCATTCTCTCTCTCTCTCAAATAAATAAATAATTAAAAAATACCTATGATGAACACACTACCAACATTTTAAATAAGGATAGAGTCAGTAACAGTGCTGTGATAGGACATAATCAGTCTTAAGGCAGACACCGATCCTGTATTGAGGACTGCTTATACAACGGTCAGCGAGCCCACTTCGCATTGCCTAGTGAAACGGGGGCCTGGGGCACCCATATAAATGCTGCACTCTGGCTACAGCAGTGGCTGTGAGTAATAAGAGTCCTTTGTCTCTGAATCAGGAGTCTCGTGTCTTCCGCCAGCACCCTGGAAACCATGGCAGTTTAACCTGTTAGATTGCAAGGTGGATAAAAATCCTTGACAATGGATAAAAATCCATTTCCATTGTTAATATTCTACCATGTGATTGGAACACCTACCACAGCCACCTAACCAGTCTCCCCACTCCTGCCTTTGCCTTTAAGTCTGTGTCTTCAGCAACTTGATTTTTTTTTTTGCCTAGATAATGTGAGATCATAAAATGTGAGATAATTAAACTCCTCTGCTTAAAACCTTTCAATGGTTTCTTTTTCCATATAGACTGAAATCTAAACTTTCTGCTATGGCCTGTAAAGTCCTACATGATTTAGCTTCCCTGCCCACCTTGCATATAAAATCACTCTTCCATCTACTCATTAAACTCTAGCCATATATACCTTTCTTTTCTAAGACTTTTTTTTTTTTTTTTTTTTTTTTTTGCCTAGGGGTGTTCATACTTGCTGTTTCTTTTGACTAGCACATAGAATTCCCACGGCTAGCTCCTTCCCATCCTTCAGTAGAGTATTAGGAAATAGACACTAGCAGGGGTGACAGACGTGTTTTGAAGGAATTTGAGATCTATTTTTTTTAAAATCTTCAAAATAGTCAACATGGGTACATTGGAATGTCTTTGTAAGTATTTGAACCTTGTCAAAATTCCAGTCACCTCCAAAGGCTCTGCCTATTGTAGGCAAAGTGCCTCACCTGTGCCACACCCTATAAAATCCATCATCCAGATGCTCAGAGTCTAGAAGCATCTCTGCTACCTGTGAGCTTGCCAGGAACCCAGAAGCTGCGGCCACCTCTTTTCTTACTGGATCAGAATCTTTAGTCTAGCCAGGACCCAGATGAGCCCTCTGTACACTAGAGCTTGACGAGCTCTGTAGGGCTATCACCCCCCTTTCCTTCCGCCACAGCCCTTACACCACCTCATGAATTGCCCTGCATTTTCATGCATTCATTATTTCCTCTCCCTCCCTATCCTCCCCTCACTCCCACTAGCCTGTAAGTCATAAAAGTTATAAAAGATGTGTCTGTGTTGATAGCTATATCTGCAAGGCCCATAATAAGTGCTCACATATTTTTGGAAGACATGAATGAACAAACACTCAGTAATTACTATTAAATCCTTTATGGATAACTTTCCATCCAAACATGACCTGGTTTTTATTTGTACCATTTAAACTATGATTGGATCCCTGATGACTCAGTGTTTGATTCTTTCACTATCTTGTGATACAGAAGTAGATGGCCTGGATATTTCTCAAAGATCTTTGAATTTTTGGATTCTTACTCAGGTTCTTGCTTGCTGGGTCTTGGATGCTTGTAATTGCTTCAATTAGTTTTGCTTTTTCTAGGCTCCATTCTTTCAAACCCATCTGCCATATTAAGGATAGATAAGTTTGTGGTGTCATAGGAAAGGCATGGATTTGCGTAGGAAAAACTTGTCCTATTATTTCTTAACTGTGCCACCTGGGAAGTTAATTCTCCAAGTTTGTTTACTCACAGGGATACAAACATTTGCCTTTCAGGTGCTAATGAGGATAAGTGAACTCACATATGCAAAGTATCTAGCATAAGGGTGAGAGCTGATCAGTAAGAGTTAATTCCTATCTTTCCTTCTTACTTTTCATCATGTCACTTTTTGCCTGAGCCAAAAACCAACCAAAAGAAAATAAAAATTTAAAAATAGCAGGACCTCAGAACTCTTACTCATTATTTAAATGATTATTCAAATTCATTATTTAAATGAATTCCTCTGTTAAAATCTGACCAAGTGGCCAATTCCCTTTAGTTTCTCACTAGACTCCTCCCCACAACCCATTTTCTACTTGAGTAAAACCAGTATTCTGTGTTCTGCTTGGTTCATTCCTGTCTTGCCTCAAGAATATTCCCTATATGCCCTGTATTCTCTAAGCTCTGTAACTGCACTTTCCTACCAAGGTACAGTGCGAACTCCTCCTGCCTGAAGGAGTATTCCTGGAAAGACCATTCTTACTGATCCAACTCTTTTTTTCAAACCAGTAGGCATTTAAGAGCTTGTATCACCAATTTAATTATAAACTCTTCTGTGTTAATCTTGAATTCTTTCATGCTTGTTAATTTTTTCCCATCTGGGATATGAGCTTTTTGAAGACTAGAGTAGAGCTTTATATTTATTTATAATTCACAATGGGTGGCAAAGCACTGAGTCATATACCTTGTTGACTGTTTGATGGCCAAACTCCTACTAGCTGCCTGGAAATGGTTGGGTACTTTGCTAATACTGCTCATTCTATCTGAACCACCTGGTCTCCCGCTGGGAAATTTTAAATCTCATTCTTGTTCTGGAACTTCTAGAACAGTGGTCTCAAGTGCAAATGCTTATAGGTTCATGCATATGCATAAGTGAAGGGAGCCAATTGTGAGCATTCAGGGATTGGTAGTTGTGTGCTCTGTCTAGAGGCATAAACTCTAAGGTCTGGCTCAATGTTGCATGTAAGAATTTGAGTCCACATGTTTTACTTTGTTAAGAGAAACCAAGAATCTGCATATTTCTATAAAATTCCTCAATTTTCTGATTTTGACAAATATTTCAAAGAATTACAAAACAACGCATGCCAAACTGAAGACATCTGTGAGACAATAAGAGCATGTGATTCATTAGAGCAGTGGTTTTCAGTCTTGGCTGCAAATTAGTCACTTGGGGAGCTTTGAAAAATCCAGATGTCCAGGCCACAGCCCAGGCCAATTAAAAGAGAATCTTTGGGGCTGTGCTCCAGGTACCAATATTTTTTTTTCCAAAGCTACCCAGTTGATGGCACAGTCGAATTTGAAAACCAATGTGTTGGAGACTCCATTCTACCTTCTCATTTCTTTTGCGAAGTTAGGATTGGCATTATTTACAAGGAGTGAGGCCTCAGATGATTTCATTGTGCTTGGATGCCTTAATTAGCTTGGACCTGAAAATGCTCTGCAACCTCCGCCCTGTTTGCTTTAGGCCATGTGGTGAAACTGCTGGTACCGTCCCCTAATTCCATTGAGTCGGTGGATCTCCTATATTGCTCTCATGTGAAAGGAAAAAAAGTCATTTTTTGTCTTTTAGAAGTAAATGCTAATTCATTCAATAAAATTAAATCTTCATAATGCTATTTGTTTATTCTCAGTAGTATTTCTTGCTCTATTTTCTTGTTATCTTTTTGGAGAAAGAATAGTTTCAAATCATATATATCCAGAGTTAAATAATTAATATTGTAATTGGTTCAGTCGCCATACCCTAAATCATGTCTGCTGAAGCTAGCTTCCTAAGAACTGAAGTCCTTCCAGATCTGTAGGAACGGATGTGTACGTGTAGACAAAGGATGGAGATGGCAGCATTAAAATACGTTAGCTCTAGTTGCCCATCCTAATCCCCACACTGTCATGGTTCTAATTCCCTTGTGGCTCATATGATATGAACTCTGATCTTGCAGATTCAGTTCTGATGTTTTCTCTACTGACACATTTTCAAAATGTTTTACAGGTGGTCGTAGCGTGCCAGATCATTACCCCAACCCTGAACTTAAGTTCTCTATTTTCCTTGCTCTTCCTTTAGTCTGTAGTTTGAGTCACATGGTTGCAAATCATTTAAAAGACAAGAAACACTGAGCTTTGCTAGTCTCTTGAGGCCATATTTTAAATAGCTTTCTCTTCTTTTTGAGCTGCAATATTCAAGATTTTGGTAATATAGGAATTGCTGGTAAACAGAAGATGTGGGGACTGTTACAACCTATAAAAGCACTTTACTTTGTGAAATCATGGTGTAACAAGGAAACCTTATGCCTCTGGAAAACTTTATGACAACTTAAGAAATATGGAGAATAAAACCAGTTGCCTCAAGAGAAAAAAATTCTTATCCTCACTCCTTGGAAGATACTAAAATCAGAAATATAAATGCAAAAGTAACTGATGTCTCAAATTTGAACAATTTGAGAAATTATGATAGAATGACGAACTGTTTCTTTCAGAAGAAATGATAATTATACTTATTCCCAGAAATGTGAACTATGCATTACTGAAGACTTTATGAATAATGACTTAATTAGGTTACTTGGATATATACAGTAATATTTTTAACTAATTCAAGGATTTTACATATGTATGTATATATAATAAATATATACAGCATATATCTACAGGAACTAAAATTGTAGAACAAGTATAACAAATTAACATTATGTTTTAATCTGTTTTAGAGAAGTAATGATGCTTATTTGAAGCTTGGGTGAAAGTGTTTAGATCTGATATTGGCTTAATGTTGCAAGTCTCTTTTAATTTACAGATTAATCTGTGGCAGCCAGGTCCTTTTGTGTCTTATTTAAAGTATTCTTACTAGGTTCTTAATGGTTTAATCCTTACCCTCTGGTGAATCACTTTCTAAATGTAATTAAAAGTTTTAGGTGGGTGCGTGAGTTACATTTTTCTCCTACTAGATTATAAATTGCTTGAATGACCATGTCTTACGTTTATTTTCCTTTCTGTGCCTAGCATGATGCTTTGCACATAGTACTCACTAATTAAGTGCTTTTAAAACGTATTGGATTAATTTTCATATATAATATGATGGTTCATCATGGCATTTACAGTTACCAACCTAATAACTGTGATGAAAGAAGTCTATTTTAAATCCTACATAACAAGATGTTGGCAGGATAAGGGAAGAAGGAAAAGAAGAAACCATTCAAAGACTTACTCTGTAATCACTTGACGTCACGTAAAATATAGGGAGGAAGGCCAGCCAGATGATGCATGTGGTGTACATGGTAAAACCAATGAACTTGGCTTCGTTGAAATTTTCTGGGCACTTCCGAGTTTTGAAGGCGTACACAGTGCATAAGATCACCAGGACCACATCGTAGGTCAGGGAGATCAACATGCTGGAATCTCTGACATTGCATTTTAAGATGACTGTTTCTCGCTTCTCCGGGAGGGTGTACCGCCGGGTGCCCGGAGCCTCCAGGATCAGCCACACGGACACCACCAGGATTTGCACCAGTATCAGACCCAGGCAGATGAAAACCTGAGAACTCGGGCTGATGAATTTGGGCCTCTGAGCGCCATTCTTTACCCCATCAAAGATGCGGGCGATGCAGTTTGTCTTGGTCAGCAGGGCCGAGTAACAGACTGCGAAGGAGGTCCCCAGCCCTAGTCGGCGCAGAGCGCAGATGACTGGTGATGGCCTCGCGATGAAGAAGAACGTCATGCAGTAGGACAGACCGACCCCAAACAACAGGATGTAGCAGAGCTCCCGGCCTGACGCTTTGACCAGGGGTGTGTTGTTGTGCTTGATAAAAACAGTCACAACTATGCAGGTACACAGGAAGCCCAGGCAGGCGATGGTCACTGGCCCAATGGCCCAGGCGTCTTCCCACTTGATATAGTCCTCGGGGAGGTTAAAGCAGCCAGACAGGTCTGCCGTGGGCCACTGCCCGAGGCCGCAGTCCATGCAGGTAAACTCGTCAGCCAGGTATTCATAGGGCTCACAGGGGATACAGATCCAGCAGCAGACATCCCCTGGTTGCATGTTCTTCATCTCATTGGGAGCACAGGGGTCACTGCACTGGGAAGTGGGGACTGAGTTCCGGGACCAGTGGATGGAGTCAACGTCCAGTGATAAGGTTTCTGCCCAGTGACCAACCTTCAAGTAGGAGTACTTGCCACCCACGTACTGGAAATTGAACACGTTGTATCGTCCCATTCCGTCTCCGAAAGTGTCAAACTTGACAATGCTATCCACACCTTTATTTGGGTTGAATGGAGCTGTGACATGTAAAGTGAAAGGAAAAAAAAGAACAGTGTTTAAGTATCTGAGGTGAGATCAATTACTTATGTCCTAGTCCTAGCAAAACTGAGAAAAATAGCAAATAGGGATTCCAAGGCTGAAATAATTGACTACCATTGCTTTTACACATTAAAAGCTACTGGAGTACTCGTGCATTTATGAATTCATTCACTTAACATTTCCAAGCACCTCCTGTGAGCCAAGTGCTCGGGGAAATCATGAGCACAGTGCGGCGCCTGACTTCGGAGGAGCTGCTTATGTAACAGGGAACTGGCAAACGTGGTCCCAGTCTCTGTGGTGTGCAAATACTCATTCCCTCAAAGAGTTCACAATGGGAACCGGGCAAAACTTTGTGTTTCATCCTTATGAACGTATTTATGGTGTATAGACACCAAAATGTTCAATGTTTTCATGAAAATATAAGATTAATAGGAAGAATTTTTCTCTTTCAAAATGAAGAAAAAGGTTTTCATTGCAATTGTACGGTATGCTGCTTTTTTTAACCACTTTTTAAAACAAGTATAATTGATGTACAATGTTATATTAGCTTCTGGTGTACAACATAATGGTTCAGCAATTCTTTACGGTACTCGGTGCTCACAGCGATAATTATAGTCATCATCTGTCACCATACAATGTTATTATAGTATTATTGACTATGTTTCCTATGCTGTACTTTATACCTCCATGAATGAGTCACTTTATAATGGAAGTTTATACTTCTTAATCCCATTCTGTACCTTTAATCCCCATCCCCTCCCTCACCTCCCATCTGCAAACACCATTTTGTTCTCCGTATTTAAGAGTCTGGTTTTTGCTTTTTTAAAAACTTTTTTGTGTTTTAGATTCTATATACAAGTGGAATCATATGGTATTTGTCTTTTTCTGACTTATTTCATGTAGCATAATACCTTTGAGGTCATCAATGTTGTCACAAATGGCAAAATCTCATTTATTTATTTATTTATTTATTTATTTATTTATTTATTTGTGGCTGAGAAATATTCCATTGGGATATACATGGTAAAACCAATGAACCCCAATACCCCACATCTTTCTTATCCATTCATCTATCAATGCACACTTAGGTGGCTGCCATATCTTCGCTACTGTGAATAAATAATGCTGCGGTAAACATAGGGGTTCATACATCTTTTCAAATTAGTGTTTTTGTTTTCTCTGGGTAAATACCCAAGTAGTGGAATAACTGGATCATATAGTATTTCTATTTGTAATTTTTTAAGGAACCTCCATAATGTTTTCTACAGTGGCCGCATATGGTATGCTTTTAAACAGTTCAGATGATTCAAAAGGGAAAAAATGGAAACCTACCCGTGCTCTATGTAGAATGCTCCTATTCGCATAAACACATGTGACCTAGATATCTTAGAGGCACCAACAGTACGTGGAAGCCAGATGACAGTGCACTGAAGTTTGTTCCTGACTGTACAGTGTCAGAAACCCCCTCTCTGTCTCACAGCTTGCTGCGAGGCTTCAGGAGGACCAGCTCTCTGAGCATCTATGTTTCCTGTCTTCCAGCTGTTTGTCCACCATGTTTCTCTTGCCAATGACTGCTGCCACTCTGATCACCCATTTTGATGCTACCAGCTTTCTTTTGTGTGCCTACTATTTCACACTGTCTGTTTTTATGCTTTCATTGGATGCAGAAGAAGAATGTTGCTGATAGCTACTGATGCATAGACAGACTCTACTAGTTAGGATAGGCTTGCCTGTGTCGGTAAGTAGACCCCAAATCGTTCAATAGCTCAACACAGTGGAAGTTTACTTCTCCCTCATGAGGCCATTTAAGGGCTGGGCTGGTGGGTGTCTCTCCTCCACATGGTGATTTGGGAACCCAGGTTCCTTTCATCTTGAGGCTGTGCCGATTTGCGGGGTCTCCTCCTCATCAGTATCCCTCCAGTGGAAGGAGAGAATGTGAAGCAGGTGTCCCCGCTTAAAAGGGTAAACCTAGAAGTGACACATGTTTCCATTCACATCGCGTTCAGTAGAAATCAGTTCCGGAGCCACACCCAATGTCAAGAGGGGCCAAGAAATGTAGCTTAGCTAATGTGCCCAGCTACAAACCTGCCGGAGGAGGAGAAAATGGAATTTGGAGGACACTGTGTTCTTACTCGGCAGGGATTTTCTGTCTTTGTTGCCTTCTCCCTGAACTCCATTCCACCTTCTCTGGGG
Organism: Ursus arctos; assembly: GCF_023065955.2. Classification (NCBI taxonomy): domain Eukaryota; kingdom Metazoa; phylum Chordata; class Mammalia; order Carnivora; family Ursidae; genus Ursus; species Ursus arctos. Next base: position 28,724,839 of record NW_026622985.1, on the reverse strand, counting down.
CTCACGTTGTTCCAGCCAGTAGGGAAACATCTTACCCTTCTGGGTGAGATGCTTTATGAAGGAGAAGGGTCCCTCATTGAGTTACTCGGGTCCTTGGTGAAAGAAAGCTTCACGATTTACCAAGTAGCCCTCTCCTGCTTAGGGCTCATAGGTGCCCCTGAAGGCCTGCATTGGGTGGTTTCCCGTAATGTTTCAGACCACATATGAAGTCTGTTAGCAAGTGTGGTCCAATATGCCAAATTTATCCCTCATTTATGATTTTTCTCTTAATGATTTTGTTACCTCACTTGCAATTCAACTGTTTTTCTGGGTTTTGGTCTTTTATTTTTTTCCACTTCAACTTTACTAACTAACCTTTACCTAACTTTCTGCCACATTCCACGACCCCATCACATACGTTGGTTGTGTCCGTATTCTAGTTGTGAAGTGGCTTTGAGCTCATAGTGAGGCAGAGGGCTGTGGTAGATGAGGGCAGTTTGGGATGGTTTATATGTGATTCTCATCTCTATCTTTTAATAGTTAGCTAAATTAACCTTTCTGACTCCGTTCCTTAATCTGCAAATTATAAATGAAAATTACAAATAAAGTAATATAAAAATATAAAACGATCATTGTCCACTTATATGTAGCACTTGCAGATATGAAACTGTGTGATAATTAACTCTACAGTATTTGTTTTTTCTCTTGATCTCTTTCCACAGGGGTACGATCTATTCGCCATTGATACAGCTTTCAACTATGCTTTAATATCTGTCAGGACAAGTAAAAATAGGAGTTGAAAAACTTATTACTATATTTTTAGGAGTAGGACTCAGTATCAGAATTCTTATGTTATATAAAACTAACCTTGTTTAGTCGTGCTTATAAAAATGCACTAAATTTTTAGGGACTCCTTTTGTATGTTACTCCACTCATGTTACAAATCAGTGAAATATTGAATATTTTAACACAATTTACATCAAGTATAACAACCACAGATGTGTTATTAATTTGTTTACTCTCAACTATGCAATCACTCTCCACCAGTGTTCATTTGATGTTAGATTATTCTGTAAAAGATTCATAAAGAAATATATTTTACATTCTTAATTTAAATTCTTCATTATTTTCACAAATATAAGTTTTTAAAAATAATATATTTGGCAGATGATAAAAATGACTGCTTTGTGTGTTCTGAGCTGGAAAGTGTTACTGATAAGACTGTTGGCCTGTGAGCTAACAGTATAAACACTAGAGATAGAAAACATTGCTTTTACAAATCTTTTCTGGAAATGATCTAATATCATCAACTGGATATTGGGGGAGACTGTTTGCCTAGTTGAGGTTAACAGAATTAATAACACATCTGAAGTTCTTGCATTTGGTGTAAAATGTGTTAAAATATTCAAGGTTTCACTTATTTTTGATATATGAAAGGAGTCTCTAAAATTTTTAATGATTTGTTAAGCATAGAATAAAGAAACTGAGTTTGATGTTAACTTAGGAATTCTGATAGTGATTCCTACTCCTGAGACTGTAGTAACAACAGTTCAATTCCCATGTTTTTTCTCACTTGTTGGAAAATGTTGACTGTTAATACATTTTTAAAAATCATAAATAAGGACTTTAGCTCCTGCTTTTACAGAATGTTATTATTTTCATGAGGCTATTTTAAAGCAGATGGGTGGAATATATTAAGATTTTCATCAGTTTTTTCCTCCCTACCTTTTTATTTTGAAAAATTACAAACCTACCGAAATGATAAAAAAAAAAAGTACAATGGACACCACAGAATTGGGATCACCTAGAGTTAACTAATTGTTAATATTTTGTCATATCTGTTTTATCTGTCTCTATTTCTTTTTTGCTAATATATTTGCTATTAAAATTATTAAAAAATGAAATACCTATACTGGAGTATCTGTAGAGCAAGAGTTGGCAAGCTATAGCCCATGGGCTACATTCTGCCTCTTACCTATTTTGTAAATAAAGTTTTATTAGAACATGCCCATGCTCATTTGTTAGCATATTTTCTATGGCTGCTTACCTACCACACCTGTAGAGATGAATAGTTGCTCTAGAGATTGGATGGTCCCCAAATATTTACTATATGATGCATTTCATCAAAACCACATTAACTTTTACTCCATAAAGTTGACACATTTTACATCAAAATATATAGAGCAAAAGGAACCCATACACAGCAATTTGGTAGTAAAGTTAAATGCTTGTGTATCTGTTACCTGGAAATCACATCCTTATACATATACCCTAGAGAAATTCTTGCACATGTGTACCAGAAACATGTAGATGAATGGTATTAGGACAGTGCAAAGGGAAACACAAGTAGAAACAATTTCAATTTCCAAAAAATTTCCAAAAAATATTTCGTGTATTATTCACAATATCATACTGTTGTGAAATAAAACTAACAACAGCTATGGGAAAGAAGATGGATGTATGTTAGAAACAACATTGTGTGAGAAGACTTTATGATTCTACTTTTATAAACTTCTGAGATGAACTAAACTAAACATACCATTTGGGGATACATATGGAAATGATGAACTTTTAAGAAAAAGCAAATGAATGATAAAGACAAGATTCAGGATAATGAGTATCAGGTGAGAAGGAGGGGTATAGAAGGATGGGCCCAGGAAGAGTGCAGAGGTGGTTATCATTTTGTTATATTCTGTTTCTTGTTCAGATGAAGTGTTTCTGTGAATGATTATTTTATTGTTTCACTTCATAAATTGAACTAAGTGTATTCTTTGTATGATTTAGCATTTCAAAATAAAAATATTTAAAAATTAAAATGTGAGAATATGCTCTTCCAGGCACAATAAGATGTATTAATCTTGTCACTCAAGGGGACAAATGTCGCAAGTGTTTATTTCTCCTGATTATCACATTTGGGGACTGAGCATGTAGTTACAATCAATTGCTCCTGTTGCTGTAATGAATTACTAGGAGATGTGCTAAGATGTATTGGAAAATATAAATAACTTATATATACAATTTATAATTAGGGAAAGAACCACTCCATTTAAATGACATCAAACAATAAAAAACTCAGGATACACTTAACAAAATATGCGAAGGTGCAATTCACTTTAGATCCATTTTGGATCTAACCTCAAGAACTGTTAGATAATAAGTTTATGTTGCTTGAAGTGATTAAGTTTGTGATAATTTGTTCCAAAGGCAGTAGAAAACTCATGCACACATTAAATCTCTTCCGCATGTGTGCACCTGTTCTGTTACTGAGGCTCTAGAGAAGCCTCGTCACGCTGCTGGTGGGCAGGGAAATTGCTGTACCTCCAGCATGGGCCACCTGACAGATTTTCCAAATTATGAATGCATGTAACTTTGGCCCAGCATCTCCAAGTTGTGGGATGTATCCTACAGACATATTTGCATAGGTGTCAAATGATGTTTTCACAATGTTATTTATTTCAGAACTGTTTATAATTGAAGAATATTGGAAATGACCAATAATGAGAACACTGAATACTACATAGCTATGAAAAGAAATGACTCGTTCTGTGTGCCACGCGTTATGGAGCTATAACAAATTTTTAAATGACACCGTTAGAAGTGAGAAAAGGCAGCACACATTCTATAACATTGAATGTGCTATCTTTTATGCAGATGGAAAAAATAGAAGAATCTCTTTTTTTTTATTATGTGCATAAAGGAACTCTGGAAGGATACTCAAGAAAGTGGTTACCGATGGGCAAGAAATCGGAAAAGAGCAGATGTATGACAAAGATGAGAGGGAAATTTTTATTCAATTCTTTCATAGACTTTTTGCATTTTGAGGCAGGTGAATGTGTTACCTATTTAAAATATAATAAAAAAAGGAAAACAGAAATCGACAACCAGTTTTACGCTTGAGTAAACTTCTAACCTGAGTGACTGAGACAAGCAGAACAAAGAAATTTCAAGTCCACGGAGGCAGCACAAGGAGCAAGAGCAAAGGCTTTAAAGCACGAATGTGCTCCGAGAGACAAGAGAAGATGCCACATCTATGAGTTCGGTGCAGTATCTTCTTAAAAAGGAACAATCAGAGAACAAGCATGAGCTTCTGGAAATGAAACAGCGGAACTAGAAATTCAATATTAGGATGAAAAGGTGTATTTGAGAAAACTCAAAGTTTGACAAAAATGCTGAGAAGGAAAGCAGAAAGAACAGGAAAACTAGAGAATGCTCTGTGGAATTTCAACATTCGATCAACAAGATTTCCAGAAAGAGAGAGAAAATAGAAGGGAGGACATTATCAAAAGAGTCAAAGTGAATAACTATGGAGAACGGACGTGGCTGGAAAAAGACAGAAGCAAGAGACAGTTGTTCTTTCTCATAAGCTAGTTGAATTCATGTAAAAATTATGTGCATGTGGGGTTTTTTTTGATAAAAATAAACTATGAAGTTAAAAAAGCATGAATAATTGAACAAGGTCAGGCACAACAGCTTGCAAAGTAACTTACAGAAATGATCTTGCAAATATTGTAACAAGTTCTTGATAAGAGGGTGGTGAACAAATAGTGTTTTTGGTGAAATTTTGTTGTTTTTAAAAAATATTTAATTTATTTGACAGAGAGAGAGGGAGAACAAGCAGGGGGAGCAGCAGAGGGAGATGGAGAAGCAGGTTCTCTGCTGTGCAGGGAGCCCAATGCAGGGCTCGATCCCAGAACCCTGGGATCATGACCTGAGCTGAAGGCAGACGCTTAACCGACTGAGCCACCAAGGCGCCCTGAAATTTTGTTTTTTAATACTGATTTACCTGGCACTAAATTTGTTTTGTTAAATATGCAGCAAAGTATGGTCTAGTGTCTGGATCATTTGAATACATAAAATACACAAAAGTACTTCAAATAAATGCATTATGAATTCTAAACAAAGATCCATTGTCAGCGAAGTGTTAGCTTGGAATGAAGAGTTGCTGTGTCTATACTCCAGTGACAAAGCCTGAAAGGAGAAGCTAGAAGAAAACAATGAACCATGTCTGTCAAATGTTCCACGGGAGAGAATAGTCCTGTTTCTGAGCTTGTTCCAAACATGCCCGGCCTGGGTATTGTGGGGCGCAGGGAGGAACACCAGGCTCTTTCTCAGGTGCTGCTGGAGTCACTTCAATGACAGAGCCCCTGGAAGCTCTAGGGCATTGATCTCATTGCCTTCCTGACGCATTTAGAGTTGCCTCTAAGTCAAATGGCTCACCTGGGAAATAAAGTCCAGTGAACTAGAATCGTGGAGATCAATTGCATGGTTCTTTGGCGTGAGGAGACTCTGGGGAGTTGCCTATTTCTAAAGTTGAATCTCACCAAGGGAGCAAACATCATTAGAAATCCATTTGTTGTTGCAATAGCATGAAAGAACCCAAATGAGAGGAGGGAAAAGGAACTGGGAGGATGGCAGAATTCTTCTGCGGAAAAATTTATAACCTCCAAAATCTAATTTCAAGCCCTTTCCCTATCTAGCTCCTCAAAATCAGGTCCCAACTTTTCAGAAGGAGCCTGACGTGGCCTGAAGTCGGGAGGATGACTTCTCAGTTCAGCTCATTATCCAATTAGTTTTGACCCCAGTTTTTAATGGATTTATTTGAGAAGTTTAGTGCCAACGTGACCGGCTCTCCTAAGGCCCATTTGGTAGAGATGAGGCAAGCCCGTGCCTTAAAAATATCATAGGTCAATGGCAGGAGACAATTAAATCAGTTCTTTATTTTTTCCTCTCAGACAGAAGTCCAATTAAGGTAAGACAATAATGTAGCTCTTAACAGGCTTTCAGTAATGAGAATATTACTGCCACGGCCTGGGTTCACATTCATAAATACTAATGAAGATTGCAAAAGCTACTAACGGCAACATGGCTCCAATTTACAACATTTTCCAGCCAGGCAATCACTGAGCTTTCAGTGAACTAAGTTGATGAATTGGAATAAAGACATAAATGAAAAGACAAAAATGGCATCTCCCTTGAAAGACCTTGTTAGAGGTCAAGAGGTAAAGAAATCAAAACCTTTGGCTAGAACAAACATTCGTTTACAAACATCGTGCAGCAGGCAGATAGGAAATAGAAAATACTGAGAATGAATTCTTGGTACCAGTAATTAATTTACCTACCGATTATAACAAAATTGCCGATGCATTTCTCATGGTTATTTATCGACAGAACCTAGCTGCTGGGGCAAAGCACCATCTAGATGTCTAAGGTGGTCAGTCTCACATAGGAATAATGCTTAGTAAGTACCCATAGTCCACAGTGAAAGTGAGTGTTCGAGAAAAGCTGAAAGAACATCATTTTTTGGGGGTGGGATGGTATTATGACTTTTGAAAAGGACTCTCTTAAGTTCTCCTGGAAAGTTAGTACAGCTAATGCTTCTAAAGCTTTATTACATATTATCCTGGCTTCCCTGACTCTCTTCTATGTATTACTGCTGAAGTTCTCAGCCCTCAAGACAGCTCAGGAAGGACAAATATACTCAGACTAAGAATGAAGAGTGGGGAGGGAAGGCACAACGAGTGGAAACTAGTGAGATGCCAGTCCCTTTCTCTCCCAATTCAGAGACCAGGCTCAGGATCAGCCTTGGCTGACTTGGTTACTTCAGCTGGACGTCTCAGGGTGGCCACCGAATCTTTGGTTAGGGATCCTCTTTGATGCGAGCTAGTGCTATTACCCCATTGTTTTCTACCCCCCTCCCCATGCCCACCCTCCCTGTTACATAATCTGCTGTTCTCACAGACCCTATGATGAAGGTTTAGGCTTTCTTAAACTTTTAAATGGACTGTATATATAGAAAAAATTGCAAAAATAAGTGAATTAGTACAATGTGAACATATGCATGTACTATCACGGCTGTTAAGAAATAGAGCATTGCCGGTCCCCTCGTTCCTATTTTTCTCCCCATAGGGAGCCACCATACCTTTTAGTACAGGAACTAGTTTTGTCTGATGTTAAACTTTATACTAATGCCATCATCAAGTATATATTGTTTTGTAACATTTTTGCTCAAAATTAAGTTTGGTGAGATTCATTCAAGTAGTGGCGAGAAGCTACAGTATTTTATTATATGGAGGTGCTACAATTTCCTTAGCCACGCTTCTGTGGATGGGCATTTCTTTTTTTCTTTTCACTACATCTTTAGCTTATATAAATAATGCTGTGTCTTTAACTGGGTTGTCCCAGAAGCAAACCCCAAGACTAGATATGAGTTCAAATAGTTGATGTGGGAGTTTGCAGGGGAGTAGAGAAGTGAGGTTTAGACAGAAAACAAATCTGACGGAGAGTGCATCGCTGAGTGCCCGTGGGTCTCTTTCTCACTGGGGTCCTCTGGGAAACAGCATCGATCGGCAGTAGAGACTTAATACTGCAGCTTACTCACTTGGGTGGGACAACTCTCGTTTGTCCTTGGTTGATAGCGGCTCCGGGGTGGTGGCTTCATGGCACTCTCGACCTGCTCTACGTGCAGCCAGAGAGCATGCTCCTGTGGCCTGGAAAGCTCCCTGGCAGATCACAGAGGCTTCTCCCGAGAAGCCGCTGGCATACGTGAGAGTAGTGAGTGCAAAGGTGATGTGGGCGAGTCACTGAGAGCATCTCCCACGTGCGGCTGTGACTAGTTCTGTATACACGGCACTTTGGTCATATGTGTGTATGGGAACAAGTGTATTTTGTACATACATGAACACAGTGGTGCAGTGGGTGTGTGGGTACAAGTGTATATACACATGTATATGTATACAGTGGTGAAGTATATGTGTACAAGCACACTTATGTGTGTGTGTATGGAGTAGGATAGTGTGTGTGTATATAGGTAAACAGTAATAAAGTATAGATAGATGTTTATGTATATAGTGATGAAGTATGTGTGCAAGGACATATATGTATGGATATGTACACAGCTGTAAATTGCACGTGGGGGCACAAGTGTATTTATGTACATGCGGACAGTAGTGAAGAATGGGGGTACAAAGTACATGTGTGTATGTGTATACAGTGGTGACAAGTAGTGTACAACTGCCTGTGTATATGGATATGCATACAGTAGTGAGTGTCTGTGTACAAGGGCTTATCTGTGTGGATATAGACACAGCAGTGAAATGCGTGTGTGCGTAAACGTGCGTACATGTATGATAAGCATGAAGTAGTGGAATAGCTATGTGTGTGAGCTCCCATGGCTTCACTTCCCTGACGTCGCTCACTCTGAATCTGAGCCATGCAGGTGGCAGTGCAGTGACACCTTGAACATCGTGCCATCAGGCTACTGACTCTCCCACTGCGCTGACACAGTGTCCTGTATGTTTAGCTTTAAAGGAATCGAGAACAACAAATTAGAGAGTAGCTGTTTCGTGTCCCTCTCTTGCCTTGATCCTGAGCCCCTCTGGGCCAACAACAATGTGTCGTCCATCTCTGTCCCCCGGTCACCTGAGGCAATGCTGGGCACATAGTGGGCCTTCACTGATTGTTTCCTAAACAGATGAGTACACTTATTAGACCGAAGAGCATCATCTTAGGAACTTAAAAAACACCTCAGCGTCTGAGCCGAATCAGAGACTGATGAAACACCAGTCTTAGGGAAAGGGGCCTTTGCACCTTTATTTTCACAGTTTACTCTATCACTTGGCCACCAAGGTTAAAAGCCTTGGGTCTAGGCCGTAGGTTCCCAGTCATGGGTGATTTTGCTCCCAGAACATATTTGGCAACATCTGAGGGATTTTTGGTGGTCAGGACTCAGGGCTGGCGCTGCTGCTGCCCCAGCGGGTAGAGGTCTTGGGGAGACGGGGCTGACTAGTCTACGGTGCACAGAACACACCCCCATGACCAAAGTTATCCAGCCATTAGTGTCAACGCCACCAAGATTGAGAAATCCTCATCAAGGGTAATACATGTTTGGATTTCTAGAGATTATCTGATCATGTCTCACTTCTTCATAAATGGAAAACCCCCATGCCAGTTTGATTCTTTATGGTGTTATGATATTGAGTTTCCTATTACCTGTTTTTTTTTCTCCCTACAGACAGTTCCAGCTCACATACTCCCTTCAATTCTCCTTCAAAGTCCTCCCCTTTCCACACACGATGATAGCTGCAACGAACGTCGTCCCCACCTCTACCAAAGACCCCATTTCTCACAGATCCCCACGGTTTGCCTTTCATCCCCTTTTGAGAAACTAGTCAGCCCAGCTGGATGTCTCCCTGTGGTCAGTCCCCTCCTGGGAGAGAAGCCAGCTCTTGCACGTAGCTGGGATAGGTGCCCCGCACTCTTTTGGAGCAGACTCAAAGCACATAGAATAGGTGTTAGTGGGGAGAACTAAGTAGAGTCTCTGGGGGAATTTTCTCCGATTTAATGTGATGTCCTTAGCACAAACCAAGCACCCAAGAACCCTGGGACTTTGCAACCCTCACCAAAGGTTTTCAATTGGGGAAAAGACATTGTGAATTCTGAGGACAAATTTAATCTGTCCTCATGTTTTTTAATGTGACTACATCAAGTAGTAGGGCATAGATTAAAAAAAGGGGGGAAGGCTTCTCCCCAAAGTAGGATGGAAGTACAAATCCATCCGTGACTTTTAAAAAGAGAAGGCGTATGTTCCCCGTTGTTTTGGCCTGCATCACTCCTCCCTTACTATGCAACAGGTCCGCTTGCGGCAGATTTCAGTGCAATGTGATAGGGACAGAAGGTGAAACTGGCTGAGAAAATCCCATTCAGAGGAGTTCTAGGAAGTCAGTAGTGCCAACTAAAAAAAACCCCACTTGAAAAATGGGAGCAGAGCTAATATTCTGAAGAACATAGTCACAGCAAGCATGCTTAATAAAACAAACTTTCCGTTTTTAAGCAAACAACATACTACTTTATATAAAAAGCAGAATAGCAGAAATTTTATTCTTCAAGGATGAACTTTTCAAAGATAAGCCCAGCAGCTTAGCACGAGGTAACTGAAATTTTCTACGGGGGAAGCAAATTAATTTCTCTTCTCCTGCCTTATGCATGCACGGACATGCGTGTGACTCTCTGTGTGGTATCATGTGAAAAGAATAGAAGGGAAAATAAATGACTTCTCCCAGCATGCAGGTCTATTGTTGGCCTGTCATGTTTTTCCTACGCTGCTGTAGCATACACAGCCTGTCTTCTGTCTGCACAGAGAGGGGCTGCATTTTGAACTACAAGATTTCAAGTCAAGTCATCAAGCGCATCCCTACATTGTTAAAAAAAATTCCAAACTCACATCTTCCTGAAAAGGTTTCCGTTCCACTGGAAATAATTAAGGTGGCAGATTTGAAAATAGTCACATTTTTCTCTTCAATTTGTGCCATAGTTTCTATTTTGAATTATTGTAAAAATAAGGATGCTAAGGGTATCATAAACCTGGTTATTTTGTTTCTTCTTAGAAAATATTCCTAGAAAGTGATCAACCTCATCATTCTAGCTCATACAAGTCTCATTGCTATTCCTCCAATTATGTTAAATTCATAAGGTAGATAAAATTAACTGGGTGATAGGTAAACATATTTCTTTAAACATAATAATTACATAGATATAATTATATATGGGACATACTGATATAACATACAGATATATTTATAACATATATCTTAATATGTTAATTATATATTACACATACTATATAATTGTTATGCTCAAGGGATATATTAGTATTCTATCACCAAGTTAACTTTATCTATTATAAAATCTATATATAAGTTTTCTTGCTTGTGTTCCCACATTTCCCATACGGTGTTTTTACTGAAAAACCTGGGGATAAGGCATTGTTCACCTCCAGGACTTCACCCAAAGTTGTCTTGAAATCACTGGAGACAATGAGGGTGTTTTCATATCAGCATCCTAGGAGGTGTGCAATGTGAAGTAAACAAAAGAACTGTGGGGGTCTTCTACTTCCTTTTTTCCTTCCTCCTTTTCTCCAGCATACTTTCTTGTTCCCAATACCCAAGCTTCCCATGCAGCCCTAAGCAAAACCAATTCTCATCGCAGTTCTAGATTCTGTTGATGTTAAGCCTTTCAGGGATATTCATACTGAAAGAGATTATCAAAGGACAATGTGAAAGGCCACCATGGAGTGATTAGGGATAATGGAATATGCTCTCTCGGGGGAGAAAAAAGTTTGGCCAGAAGGTTTGTGCAGCTTTCCTAAAATAACACCATTTGGGGAAAGGGGAACAATTCTGTTCTTGGAGTATGTTTTAGTGTCAGCCCTAAGAAAAGGGAATTTCCCTTCTTTCCCATAGTATTTTTCTCCTCCGTGGAGAACACTGACAGTATCACCATAATTAAAAGAGACAGGCAGATGCTCTTCTGCTTCCTGTAACCTAGTGACAGAAGGGCCAAGCACACCGCCATGTTCACGCCCACCGTGCACGGCAGTCTCCAGGAGGCACAGAGGGGGTGGCACTTGCCTGGCGGTGCTGACCCTCCCCCAGGCTCTCTGGGCCACCTGCGACAGGTGGGGAGGAAGACTTGCCATTTGCTCTTCATACAAATGGATATTTGGATTAGTAGGCTTGGAATCTGCTCTAATGATCCAGCCACTTGGACAGGGCTTGTAGGAAACCAGAGCCTTTTTGCCCTCTGGCTTTTGCCCAGGATTCTAGCCATAATATCAGAAAAGTCTTCTGTGAAGGGGGACAGAGGGAGGGGAGATCAGGTACTTGCTTAGTTATTAACAAAAACTGAAATTAATTTCCTCTTGGTGATCCATCATTATGTGTTTAGAACCCAGGAGAAGAAAAGGAGAAAGCAGGATTTGGCACTAAATCTGTGCTAAAGCCCTGAATTACCTGCAACCCCCACCCCCCAAAGCTAACCACCTGCTTTCCCTGTTAGTTCCTTTATTTTTTTTAAGATTTTATTTATTTATTTATTTGACAGAGAGAGAGAGAACCAGCGAGAGAGGGAACACAAGCAGGGGAAGTGGGAGACGAAGAAGCAGGCTCATAGCGGAGGAGCCTGATGTGGGGCTCGATCCCAGAACGCCGGGATCACGCCCTGAGCCAAAGGCAGATGCTTAACGACTGTGCCACCCAGGCAGTAAAGAGGGAAAGGAAAATGAATCTCAGTTGAAAAATAATCTAATGGCAGCATTCAAATATCAACTGTTTGTTTTCTTTCAAACTGGAGTTGCAGGGCGTGTGTGCCAGAGCTGCGGGAGAAAAGGCAGGAACGGAGCAGAAAAAAAGAGAGAGAGGAAAAGAGGAAACTGAGAGGATGGGAAGGGTGGTGTGTGTTCTGTCTGATCCTTCTTTGCCTGAAACTGGATGCTGATGGCTCCTTCTATCCCAATTCTGGTTCTCATGACCACTTGCACAGTATGAACCCCACCTCCGGTGATGTCTAGCATATATGGAGAGCTCTATCTGAGGAGGCCAGTAGTATTCCTGCGGACTGTTGGGATAGGCTCCTGGGTGGTTTTCTGTACCCAGTCTCTCCACTTTGGTTTTCTGGTTCCTCTTAAAATGTCTTTAAGGCACCACAACCACCAGTGCCCCGTCACCCCACTGCATGAAGGCCTAAATGGCTTTCCTGTTGCATCTAGCAGAATTGACTGAATTTTTTGTTTGCTTGTTCTTTTTAGGGTAAAAATAAATGTTCAAAGAAAAAAATAAGTTCCGTGATCAAATAAACTGGATTAACAAAGCTAAACAGGTTTCATTCCTGAATGTGGTATTTAGCTCCTTGAGCATCTAATTTGTGAGTCTGTTTGAAAGTCATCCAGAAATTTGTAGGATGTGTAGCCTTTCCCTACATTTCGAACTACCAAGTTTTATTTTAATGTGGTCACTTTACTAAAGGAGCCTACCATCTTGCGTACTGGTGTGTCTTGGAACCACACCCCACAGAATCAAGCATCTGCATGAATTCCTGGGTCCTGCACCGTGCCCCCTCCCCATCCCTCTTGTGTTGTCCCTTCAGAATCCACAAGGAAACCGCACTGCCCGCCTCCTCTGGCCATATGCGCCCTGTCCTTTTCCACCTGCTTCACTCAAATTTGCTCCTCGTGCTCCCTGTGCCCCTTCCTCCCAGGAATGCCTGTGAGAATGTCCACGCTCAGTAAGGCCAGCAAAAATCCTGCATCTCCTGCCCTTTGCTGCCTCCTGGCTGATAGCGTCATTCCTCTCTGGGATCCCATGTATCATGTTCCTTTTCTTTGGCGCTCACAACCTGTCTCTCACATAATTTTTTTTCCATATCTCTCTTCCATTTCTCTATTTTATTATCACTAAGTGAGCCCCTCAAAGGCAGAAAGCGAACTTTACTGTCTTTCACATAGGAATGGTGAGCTGCCACCTATAGGCTACGTCCAGCCTGAGAAATAGGTCTTATTTGTCCTCCACTGTATTTCCAAAATATCTGAATTGGTGTCTCTTCTTAAGACATCGAGATGAAAAATTCAGATTTACTTCTTGAAACACAGGAAGACGTGATGACCCTGGGCCTTTGTGGAGCAACAGACGTGCTGGCAGGAATCCCAGCCTGCCTGCTTCCTCCTGGCGCTGACCAGCCCGCTGATGATATACTTGCCTTTCCACCCCAGCGACCGTGTCTAATACAGAGTAGGTTCTTGAAAAACAGGTGTTTTAAGCCAAGAGTAATTACGTCACAAATCTCAAAGGACAGGGGAAAAAATCCCACTAGTTAGAAAGAAAATCACAGATTTTTAAATTTGATTTTCTTTTCAAAATGAGCAGAGGGAGAATGAATTAAGGAGGTGTGCTGGTGGAAAACACACATTCACAAGAGGTGTTTGGTTGTAAGTGAACGCTCTCTCTGGGGTCGCAGAGCCCATGTGCACATCTCCGGAAGCGTATGCGTCACCCTCACTAAGCTGCTGCTTTGCTCCGCCCGGCAGTTTCACCTGGGCTGGGCTGGGCCATGCATCACTTTTCCCTGCAGTCTAACTGACAGCTTGTGTTGGAATCTGTCTCATTGCTTACTGGTTACGTCACTGGTGCGCGTTTCAGCAACCGTAGGATTCCTGGGAGCACTGTGTGGAGAGCGCTTAGCACAGTGTCCAGCACAGAGAGTGCTGCATGACTCTGGGCTTAAGAGAGCGCCGTCTGGTAGGTAGTGGATAAATGTTTGTTGAATGAATACATGAGCGACCGCACTAATGTGCACCATTGTGTAGTCAGTGTGCGGCCAGCCGGCTGGCCTTTAGCCTCGGTTAAATGGCTTAGGTTTGTTCAAAGAATCATCGCAAGAACCTCAGCACATACACCCATGTAGAAAGCTAGAGGTGGTGGAGAAATGTCAGACTTTGTCTGTAGGATGGAATGTTGGCTATGGAAATTAGGAAGAAAGAACCCCTGACTTTGGCCCTCTGCACATTTAGGGACGTTTTTGTTGGAGGGCGGGCACTGGGGGATGTTGAGGTGGCAGGATACTGGAAGGCTGGAAGCCTTTGCTTTGGAAGGTCTATTCTGGTCTGTAGAAGCAGGGGCCTGCTTTCCTTCCCAGGTCTTTTCTCTCGGAGAACCTATACCATTTGTGATGACGGGGATTTTTTCTTACTAATTGTTATCACCTTAGTACCTAGCATTTAACAAATGTGTGCTGGGGCAATGGTTAAAGGAATCAGAAGAAGAATGAATAATTTAAGGCAGAAAGCAAGGAACCTCCCCAAACATCAGCTGATACGTATAAACACGGAAAGTAATAGTGTATTATTGCACGGCGCAGTGAGTATGGTCACACCATTCTGAAGGGCCCTGGTGTATTTGCGGCTAATACTTCAAGGCTTTTGTGTGAAAACCTAAAACTGTCTGCTTGAGGAAGGTACTCAACACATACTACCTGCTGAATTTATTTGGAAAAACCTAATTTAATGTATTCTTTTCTGTTATCTATTTTAAAATAACGACTTTGAAACAACGGCGTACCTTCTCACCTCTCTTCCCGAGCCCCGGGGCGAGCACCTGCGGGAAGTCGGAGCGGCCCCGCCCTGCTGCGCGCGCAGGTCTGCTCGGAGGCGGCCATGACAAGTCACGCCCCTGGCTCGCTCTCGGCGGAAGATCCCCACGCTCGAGTTTTGACCTCTCAGCCTTCTTTTTCCACGACATTCAACGCCCTTTCCCTATGATATGAGCCAGACTCCTTCTCCGTATCAAAACTTACCCACAGAAAGGGGTGTGAGTATTGGGTATGGAGACCGGGGTATAAATTTAAATCACTATGAGAATTTGCTCGCGGGTTTGTTTGGTAAAACTCTGCAATCATACTGTGGAAAACGAAAGCTTTGTTCTGGTGAATGGAACGGAACGCGGTCCCCTGGGCCCAAGTGGTTGTTGGAAGGGTGGGAGGAATGCACTCAAGGGCAGCAGAGAGGCTTCGTCCTCTCCAGGTTCACCAGGAATTGGGCAGAGGTCATCCCACTTCTCCGCCTTCTAGTCCCTTTTATTTGGGTTGCAGGGTACATTCTGTGGAGTGTGGAATGGCCAGGGTTTTTCTTTTTCTTTCTGTTTTTTTTTTTTTGTTTGTTTGTTTTTTTACCTTTGTTTTGTTTTCGACTATTTTCACGCGAGCGAGGGCGTCCCACTTCAGAACTAATGACCGACGACCCTGGAAGGAGGCGGAGACGGTGTGTGATTCGGGCATTCACGGGTTAGAACATTATACATCTTGGATCAAAGGCCTCTGAGGAATTGCACCGCCGAAATCGCGCTTTAGAGGCGAGTCCATTCTTCGGGTGCTGATCACAGCCTCGCGCTGTGTCCGCGCCCCTGAGCCTGCTGGGCAGCATGGCATTAGCTTCAGCTCAGCCTCTCCGGCCCTGATTGTTGCCGCCACAATGGTCAGTGTTCCATGCTTTTCTTCAATCGGTTTCAAAATTGTCCCTGGAGCATTTCTTTTGTTGGCTTTAGGGTGTGCGATTGTCCTTCTTAAATGCACTATGTGGTAACTCGTTTGAAACACAAGCAGTAACATTTTGAAGGTAGCAATCGGAATGAATATAAAGTCTTTTTTTCAAAGCTTCTCTTGATAATGTATGATTAGAGAAGGAAGACATTTGCAAAAACTTTGTTGCAAGAATAAAGGGGAAAGGTGAAAAACTGATCCCCCCCCTTAGATTTGCTGCTTCCCACACATGCATAAAGACATACAATGACAGCTATTACTTTCTTTTTTATTTTCATCCTATGAATTCAGGAAATGGCACAGGCATCTCTGGCTGTGATAATTGCCGTGTGAAGTGAAGTGTTCTTTCTAGTGGAGGAGTTGGAGCTGTGGGAGCGGGCTCTGCAGGCATCCATTTCACGAGCGGACACTTCTTACAGTGAGGAGGTCCGGGACAGGTGCTTCAGGTCACCGTGTGATGGCGGGGGAACAGCCTCAGCCTTCTTTGCCCAGTGCCCGTCGGAGGTCTGATCAGTGAGATAGGGATTTGGTGGCCGGAAGAGAAGTTTTTGGTACACAGCGTGCATCTGCCTGCCTAGGAAGTTGACCCACATTATACAGCACTGCTGGATCAGAACTTCCTCTTTTATCGCTAATCGTAGTAATTAGTTTCTGGACTTTTAGGTGCTGCTGGGAAGTGACTAAGGCTGCAGGCATCTGCTGGGTATTGAGCCATTTGGTATGCATGCACCTTCTTTTGCTGAATAATAAACACCCTTGCTCTACTCCACTGGATACCTTCTCAACACTTCCTTCTTATAATCATATAAGGAAGGAATCCTAAACTGTATTTTATGATTACTGCTACACACGCATCTATTTGAGTAATGCTTTGTATCCAGCTTTGAGCTTTACATACATCACCTCATTTAATTTAACCTGATAACGTGAGTCCTCAGTGACGTTCAGCAGATGCGCAGACTGAGCATGATAGAGGTTGCGTCACATGACTAAGTGAAAGTCTCAGAAGCAAACACAGGTGTGCATGAGTCCAGCACTTGGGTTTCTAACTATGGCCAATTCTATCCTACTCTGAGTCCTGGATCCAGTCTGTTTTGCATATCTGTTCATGGTGCTTCCATAAGCACTGAGTGTATCTGCCATAGTCATTTTCACGCACTGCTTTGGTTGTCTTGAAGGCAGAAACTATGTCTTATTCATTCTCAATATTTAGCACAGTAAGAGGTGCATAGTAAATATTTCAGGGATTGCTCACTGAATGAATGATGAGGATTGACACCCGGGGCTGGTCTTCGAGGCTAAGTAAATAAACATGTTCATGGTATGATTTGGGGATTTCTATAAATGGGTCATTTGAGAAAGAAATCTTTTTCTTTTCTTTTCTTTTCCTTTCTTTTCTTTCTTTCTTTTTTTTTTTTTCTGTCACCATTGAAAGCAGTGATCCAGACTGAAAGGAATGCCCTGGTCTGCAATACGAGATAACGCCCAAGGAGACAGGCCTAGGGGACATGTATGGGAATGACCTGCATGGTCTACTTCAGCAGATCCAAACTCCCTGCCTGGCTCTAGGCTGCATACCAGATAGTTCCTTTTGTGGTATCAGTGCTTAGATAAATTTACCGTTAATTGCTGTGAGCATCTCATTTATTGATAACTTCGAGACCATGTTTGTGAGTTCTAATTATGAATAATTTAAAAATTGCCATCATTTTATTTAGGATAAAGGAAGAGGTTGAGAAACTTTAGAAGGCCCCAGATTCTCTTCATCTTCCCAGAGTCGCACATATGAATTCTCTTATTTCACTAGCAGCTCCACAAGGTGAGTTCCCTTACTATTTCATTTTCTAAAGCAGCTCAGAAAGACTGTGTTGTACTTCCTGAGATTTTTCAGCCTGGGAAATGATTTCCCAGACCTTAGCTGAGAAAAATCCTCTGCCCCACAATTTCTTCTCCACAGTGCAACAGGAACAATCTTCCTAAAATCACATTTGCTAGGTCTAAACCTTTCAGTGGGCTTTTGCCTTCATGAAAAATAGTTCAAACTCTTTAGCTGGAGATGAGATGCTTTTGACAATGTGATTCATTTACCTCCCTAACAAATGCTTAGCTACTACGCCCTTGTACCCTTTTCTTCTCCCCAACACTTGTCACCACCACTCCTGTCCCCACACCAGCCTCTCAAGCTCTATGCTCCATGCGTACCAAACAATTTTCCATTCCCTGAAAGTTCCATGTTATTTGCCTGTGTTCCTTTGCATCTGTCATACCCTTTGCCTGGGTTCCTCTTTACTAATTCTTATTTATGGCTCAAGACATGTATAATTTTGCTGACCTCCTAAAATTAGAATAAGTGACACTCTTTTGTATCCTTTTAGTATTTGATCCTAACCTCAACTCATTCATTTATCTAGCACCTAGGCTAAAAGCATCAACAACACACCCATGATCCTTGTCTCCATGGAGGTTATTCTAGTGGGCTACAAACAAACAAAGTAACTTCGAATAGTGCTAAGCACCGTGATGAAAACTAAAAGAAGGTGATAGTATAGAGAACGATGAGTCATGGCAGTTGGGAGGATTCTTCAGATAGGGTGACTGAGACAGGCTCCTTTAAGGAAGTACTATTTTAGTGGAGCTTTAAGATAAGAAGGAACCAGGCATTCGAGGTTCTGGAGGAAGAATATTCTACACTGAAAGAGCAGAAAAGAGAATATCTAAGGTTGGAATGTGCTTGGGAGTGACTGATGGACAGAGAGAGAGCCAGTGTAGTTCATGCAAAGAGAATAAGGGGAAAGTGGTGCAAGATATAAAGTTGGAGCGGGCAAGTAGGGGACTGGATCCTAGGAGGATCATGGGGACTCTGGTAATGTGTTCAGATTCTATTCTGTCATCAATGAAAAGTGTTCAGAGAGTGTTCCATATTAGGGACTTGATCCGATGACTGCAAAGAGAGGATCGGTAAGATGGGGCCCTGGGGCACCGCAATATTTAGAGTTTGGACACAGAAGGAGGAGGAGAAAGCATGCCAGGGAGCCTGAGAAAGAAGGGCCTGTGAGCAAGGAGAAAGAGGGCATGGGATTGGGGAAGGCAAAGAATGGTGTTGTGAATGGGAATAGAAGCCATAGAAGCCTAAAGAGGAATGGAAGTTAATGGTCCATTGTATCCAAAGTGGATTCACTTTGTCACACTGCATTATAATCACCTCTTTATTCCTATGTATTCTCACAGAGATTCTAAGTTCCTAAAGGTAGAGATAGATACCTTTCGATAGGCCCAGGACCTAACACATAGTAGGTGCTTTGTAAGTATGTTCCGAATGGATAAATGAATACCAAAGCCTAACAGGATGACAGCTGAACTCTGAGAAGGCTTAGCAAATCCAGGAAGTATCTGCTGTTCTTTGCTCTGACCTCCAGCCCAAGTTGTATTTTAAATTTTCTGTAATAGTTAACATAAAAAGCGATCAGAAACAGGACCCAAACAGTGTATTGAATAATATTCATTAAAAAATGATGGACAGCATGACAGAGTAGTGAATCCACGAGGGAGCCGAGAAGAATGAGCTATATTTTGAGTTAATTTTGTATTCATAAATAAGATTGGAATTGTAGCTCTGCTTTGATTCACCTCATTGAAAGTGAAAGGGGAGAACGGGGTATTTCCCCACAGGAAATCTAAAACTGAATATAGCATAGATGGTAATGGCCTTATTGCTTCACTTTCAATAATGTATCATTTTATAATTTAATAACAATCCTAGGGAGATACATTAGAAGGGACACATAAAGCATTTAGGGTTCCTTGGAGAAAGCTATTCATAATTTTGAAATTATTGTGATAATTGTTGGATAATGAGGAAGCTTAAAGCCATATCTGATCTACATCTTGACGAGCTTCATTTCCTCTGAGCTCTACCTATATTCTTAAATTGGGGAAAAGACTTTTTTTTTTTTCTTCTTTCTGTTTTACTGTTCTCAGAACACCTGTTTTTCCCTCAGATCTTCTTCATCCTGTTTCTAAATATTGGAGTAATTCAGGATTCTGTTCTGTGTCTTTTTCTCTTTCTCTCTACATCTATTCCCTAAGTGATATTTACTTATTTCCTGTCAGTTTAAATATGCCAAAAATTCCCAAATTTATCTCTAAAATTAGGAAAAGGGCTCTGAAAAACAGACGATCAAATCCTACTGCTTCCTAGGCTGTATTTTCTTGAAAGTAGGAATAGATATCTGTTTCATTCATCAGCGTGTCAGAAAGTGCTTGACACTTGGTAAGCTTCAGAAAATGTTTGTCGAAAAGCTGTAATAAGGATGTGATGGGGCAGCATACTGTTTTTGGTTTGCCCAGATAATTATGGACAGCTTCCACCTTTGCTAGAATGCCATCTGCCAAATCCTGCTTCTCACTCAACACTCAATTCAAACACTGCCTTCTGCATGAAACGGTGTATCTTCTCAGCTAGACCTGACTTAGCTCCCTTCTAGCTACTCCTGAAACTTTACCAGACCTTTATTTTTAAGTTGAGGTCTGACATAATAGATTAGTTTCAGGTGTACAATGTCCTGATTCCATATTTCTATGTATGGCATCGTGATCACAACAGTAAATCCAGTTAGCACCTGTATCTGACCCTTCTTCTGGTACTTAGCCATGGATGAATTAATGCATGAATAATAAAATGGAATCACGTCAACTCTGAACATATTTATGATGAAAACCTGAGTCTTTCTCCTCCCTGCTCCAGTCTGGGATCTTTACACTACACTGGATCGTTTCAACCTTTCCCTTTTGTTCTTCTCTAACATGAGTTGGCAGGTGGTACAGACTGAAAGGGGGTTTCTGTTTGTGAGGAGACTTGACTACCTATGAATAGAGAGACGTGTTATCCTGATTCGCCCAGGACGGTCCTGGTCTGTGCTGTTGTTCTGATGTGATTATTTATAATGCTCCCTTTCACTCTGAGCGGTGCCTGTGGTGAACGATAAGTAGATGTTCACTCAACCTATAAGGGTGTAGAAAAGCACAGCCCTTGACAAATTTCAAAGTACTTTGTGTTCAGGAAAAAGAGAGACAGAGAGAGAGAAAGAGAGAAAAGTAATATGGAATTGTGTAATAATTTCCCCAGAATCTGCATTTGCATATGATGGTAGAAACTTGGCTGTCCTTATTTCCTTTTACATAAGGGGGGGGAGCTGTTTATTTTCTTGGGATCAATTTTGCTTACTATACACTGTAATCTCACACTTGGGTAAAGAACATAGCTCAAAATTAAACATAACAACCAAAGGTTATCTCTAAGGGGTGTTAAAAAAGTTGTCACAGGAGGCCATTGGCATTTGGATACAGCTTAGAGATGTCACACAGCTGAGTTCCCATATACATCTCAGCTCCCTAATTGGTTTTGTCCTCATGAGATTTCTAAAGTATTTTCTTAATATGAGGGCCAGCTCCTAAAAGTATATACATGTTCTGTCCAGCAGATGGTGCGTTTGCAGCAAATTGCTCTTTTCTCCATCCTCCCCTGCCCCCACCCCTAGGAACTTAACCACCACGTTTCTGCCAGAACCTGCCATATTCAGGGTGACATATGATGCTGTTAAAATAAAATATAAAGGTTAGAGAAAGATCAGTAATAAGTCCTAAATTGAACATAGATTTCAAAAAACCACCTCTAAAAGAGTCTAGAAATTAATAGTCCATAATATGATGAAAAACCCCAGCTGACATCAAAGGAACCTCTTGCCTTCTTTTTAAAGAATTCTGTTTAATGCATAATTCACTGAGCCCATGAAACATTCTGGGAAACTTTTGGATGGATATCAGCCTTTTAATTCAAAATTATGCACTCTGGGAAATGGCTGGCGCTGAAGGTGGCAAGCCTACTAGGTAATTTACACCAGCAATCAAACTGCAATTACAAAGGAGATTAAAACGTGACTTTAAACAGCCTAACTCCACACTCAGGGCTAGTAGCTGTTTGGTAAACATCGAAAGGGAGCCTGTAATTAAAAATTCCGACCCTCTTCAAGCTTTCTTTAGGGTGCTACTATGAAATCTGAAGGGAAAGGGGAGAAATGAAAGCTTCATTTTAAGCAGTCTTGGGAGGGTGGCTTATATCTTCAAGAGGGTGCATTTCTTCTGATATTGTCTATCCCATCCGCTACTAGTTAGTTGTTTCTTGAAGCTGGTGTTACCCTTGTTTTTTTAAGAATAACTTGAAAGTTCTTCAAATCCGGAGACTGAATGTAGAGGGGGTGAGAACATTCAGACGGCAACAGCGACACAGCCATATAATTTGAGGTGCTGACTCCAAGACATGGGCTTTATAAAGAAATGGTGTCATCTGTGAATGTCTTGATTATGCTTACATGGTTTATAGTCTCTTTTCCCCTGAGGAGATTTAAAAAGCCATCTGGTCTGGATGTGTGGGGAAGCCCAAGGTGGAGGGCTGGGCAAAATGATGTAGTGTGGAAGATGATCTTAGTGGTGCCTATTCCTGCAGACCCCATCTCCAAGCCCATTTCTTTAGGATCTTGCCCTTAGCAGCACACATGCTTAACCAGGGTTTTAGCTGAGAAAGTGCCATGTCGCTTGGGAGGTCATGAATTGGCAGGGCATTTTCCTCCCTAGAGGGATGAAGTTAACATGATGGGGGCTGGCCACTAGGACACATCCATATACATCTTACCTAACATCTGAAACTCTAATACGGACCAAGGTGTGTCCCGTTCACCAACATTATCTGTGTGGCATTATACACTTTCAGAGCTTAACTGACACTTTGTTAACATCTTTGATTTCAATAAAGCCAACATGCTACAGGGACCCCAAATGAATGGTCACTCCAATGTTAGCAATGCTTTAAAAATGAGGTTGATTAGAATTCAATTACTGTTATCTGAACCCTGAGGTAAGTAAGTGATTAAATGATGAGGATGTATAGGCCTCATTTGAAAGACATTTAACTGCTTCCTTGTAGGAACTTGACTCTAAGCAGATTGAGAGATTAAGATATTTTGGATGATGCCCAAGATGTCTCATTTCTAAGGACCCATGAAGCTGGAAAAGCGTTCAGAGACTCAGAAACATAATTAATTACCGACTTAGGCCCTTAGAGACAGGAACTGCTTCAAGCCCGATATGGACCTTTTATCTAGTTAATTAGTTTTATGGGGAGAGTTTTGCACATTTAGCAGATGAGTATAGATTTTATTACTTGAAACACAATACAATTTATTTTTATGTTGTACTTTTAAATTAGGGGGAAAAGGAAAATAATGTTAGAACTCTGAAATAACTCAAGAAGTTCTGATAATAATGAGGTTCACTATGATGAGGCTTCATTCTCTCAATCAAATTATATCTCCAAAGGAAAATAAAAATTTAAGTATAATGTCCTCTAAATAGACCAATTTATTCAAGATAAGGGGCTTTTGATGTTACTCAGTATAGTTGTTCATTATCTAGAGCAAACTGGTTCTCAGTATATGGCTGAACGAGGCTCCAAAAAGGTGTTCATAAATCCCTTTGGTCCTAAATCCAAAGTGACTGAGGGAGGTTTATACACAATCCCATCATTTTCACTAAACAATGGTAAATGGTAAAATGGACATATTATTCTCTTTCCAAATGGATCAATTTTTACACATGAAAAATATGCCGGGAGGCAACTGCCCTAGAGGTTCCCTGCAAATGCTGTGAGGGATTTCTCAGCAGCTATATTCCCCTCCACAACTGTGATGCCCACTTTGATTCCATTTAGAATTCAAACAGGCTTTAAAACCCCTGAGTCACCTGTGGCTGGGAACACAAGTTTCCACAGTAAGACTTTTAAGGTGAGTCAATTTCAAGTTCTTGATTGTGATTCTAACAGAGTTTGGAATTAACACAAAGCCAGTAGGCATCAGAGGTAAATACCAATTCTGCAGCCCCCCACTCCAAAGTTGACCGTCTTTTCTGGGTTGCTTTTTGTTCTCCTGATGCACAAATATATCAGCACAAGTACATAAGCTTGTGCCAAGTTTTGAGTCACACTCTGTCACTGAGAATCCATGGGATTCTCCCAAGCTTAACCTGACGTGTGCATTGCAAAATTGGTCACTTTTCTACACTGAAAAAATTATTTCAGCCTCTGTTCTTTTATAATCATATGTATCTTCTTATTAGTAACTTGAATCATTCTCACTACTTTTTAACCTGTCAAAATAGGGTAATTTCCATACCAACAGTTCAAATGAACAAGCTGCACTGTTTGTGGACACAATGACCACAGCAGATTGCTCACACCCTCATTTGGTTGCAGCAGAGTGAGTACAATTTTTTATTCTAGACTGTAACTTTCCTAGTCAGAATAAAAATTAGTAAGTTTAAAGTCAGTAAGTAGGGGGACGCCTGGGTGGCTCAGTCGGTTAAGCGTCTGCCTTTGGCTCAGGTCATGATCCTAGGGTCTTGGGATCGAGTCCTGCATCAGGCTTCCTCCTCAGTGTGGGGGGAGCCTGCTTCTCCCTCTCCCTCTGCTGCTCCCCCTGCTTGTGCTCTCTCTCTCTCTATGACAAATAAATAAATAAAATCTTAAAAAAAAAATAAAATCAGTAAGTAGAGAAGCTTGTATTATATAATACCTATTATATATATATATATATATATATATATATACACACACACACACTATATATATAAATGACATATCAGTAGATAATTATATACCTATTATATAAACTTTCTATTACATAGATAGAAATATGCCTCTGATTTCCTCATCCAGCAAATGAGTATAAGGGACGGAAGAGGGGGAAGGGGAGCAGACTATTAGATGGATGTCAGGGTTCCCAACACCTCCTGCGTTCAATCACAGCAACTCCATTTTTATCTGTTTTAAATATTGTATTTCTTAATAGTGTTTAAGAAATAATTATGCTAATTTTTTTAAAAAGCTCGAAAACTCTGGCTAGGTAATCTTGAAGGTTCCTTCCCATTTTGCCCAAATGACCACTTAGTGAGATCTTTGGAAACCACTCAGTGTATGGGGTCAGTCAGATGTGAGGTAGCATCAAGGACATAGTTCAACATTTAAGGGTATTTGCCATGGAGGCATCAGATAGGTAAAACTGTGTCATCCAAACTGCTGAATCTCTACTCATCTACCTTCATAGGTCCCTGGAGGTGACACTTCCTGGAGAGTGAGTGGGGACATTGCAAGAAGGAAAAATCAAATACCAAGGACAGAGAAACAAAATAGTTCATTGAGTAATTTAATTTCTTTTATTGGTTCTTTTAGGACTAGGCTAAAAATGGCTTAAAGGTCAAAAGTTGGTTCTTTATATTAGCAATCTGAAAAAAAAATTTGAAAAGACATAAAGCTAAATGGTTTTTCCTGGCCCTTCAGCAGATTTACTGTTGTCCCTTATCATGAACTTCTCCTCTAATGATGGCTTATGAAGCAATTGGATGGCACCTCGTGTGCTATAAACAAAAATTTATGGTTGAAATCAGTTGGTGTCAGTTCCTGCCTTCCTTTGCCTACTTCTTACCTGATGTTCCCCTTATGGTGAAATTCACACAAAAATAGATGTTCTGGGCCATTTTATTATGAGATCCAAACAAACAGGAACAATGACACACTGGCCAGTGTCGATTAAAGATGCTCCCACAAGACAAGAAACAGAATTGACTACATGAAATTTTGATGAAGTGGGAAAACTGACCCATTGTTTTAGTGGTACTAAAAAATTAAAAAAAAATTGTTCTGTAGTGATTTTATGAAAGCAGATGGAAGCTTATTCCAATGGGTGTATTTCTATGTGATGTGATGTGGGGGGTGTGTGTGTGTGTGTGTGTGTGTGTGTGAGAGAGAGAGAGAGAGAAATTAGTGTTTTAATTAATTTTTTTCTAAAAAAGAAGGTTCCTTCAAGGCAAATTCTATTCTTTGATCTCTGACATAACTGAGGCCCAGAAAGCTTGGGTAACTTGCTCAAGGCTTCAGGGCTAGTTAATGTCACAACTTGGGGGCAAACCCTATATTCCCTGATTTTTTGCTCAGTGTATTTCATTTATATCACAATACTTGGTTTTATGCAAGTTATCTTCAATTAGAGTTACTTTCTATGACAAAGTCATTAAGCTAAGATTGGCTTCAGGAAAGAAGACATTTCCAAATTTATGGAGGGAGTATTTTCAGACAATACATTATGTGAGTGGTTTCCAATTTGGAGGACCCAGGTAAGATTACCTTGTCATTCTTGGTGAAGTAGAACCAGAATCTGAAACTGCTGAGGAAACAGAATATATCAATATTGTTTTTCTTCATAATAAAAGCAGTAACTATTCACAAATTTCTAGCAGAATGCCATTTTTTTCCCATTTCACTTCACACCCATGTTATTCTTGAGAACAAAATTTGTGCTTGCCAGGTTATGAAACGTTAATGATGACCACATTCATAAGGGGTCTCAATATTTTCTTTCTTAAGCACCATTAAGCAGAAGTTTCTAGCCTCTTGACCTTTTGACAAGGGATGAGACTGAGTAAACCACTACAGGCCAAATCTATGCAATTTTCCCTAGAATAGAAAATCCAAGGTCATCACAAACCAAAGAACAGGAGCTCCCACACTCAGATGAGAAGGCACTGCCTCTAATTTTGGGATCTGTAACATGCCTTCCATATTAAACTTACACAAGTATTTACCTGATTTTAAAATGATTTATTTTTTCAGTTGCTGTTAAGAGGCCTTTCTTGGCCTACTCCTTCCCTCCTCGCACTCCCTAGGTGGAAACTGCATTACTTTCAACAATGATTAATAAGCCCAGTTTGTTTGCAAATGATATAAAACTCAAATGAGATGCTGTATGTACATGTATATTTTTAAATGTGAAGTAGCAAACAAGTGATTTTATTGCCCTAATACTTCTGTTATAGCTCTTTAGGCGTCCTGCTTCATGTTATTGTTTCAAGATATATGCTTGTCTCTCCCAGATTAGCAGTGAGGGTAATGAGCACATCTTTCTCTTTGTCTTCTTTCTAGTCTCTAACATAAGAAAGATGCTTCAGTAATTGTTGCAGAAATGACTTAATACTTTGATCAATGAAGCCCATACATGATGGTCCTATCATGAATAATAAATATTATGGGGATAGAAGTAGGCCACTTTGCATCACTATTATGCACAGGAAGTGGAAGAGGCCAAAACAACTTGTGGATTGCTTGACGTTGCATAATTAGATTAGGGGTTCTGTGCTGTGGGGAAGACAGGTGTAGAGAGAAGAATATCCTATTATCACCCTGACATTCGGGGCTAAGCAAACATCACTCAGTGATTTTTTTTTCTTCTTTGTGTAGGTAGGATCAACAATGGTATGGTACGAAGTCCGGATAGAGAGTGTACAGATTTCTACAGAATCACACAGTGACTTTGGTAAGTTCTTTTGTCCAGTCTTGCGGTGGAGTATAAAAATTACAACTGCATATGAAAAGTAAATTCGTTGGTGCCTAGCTGCTAACGTACAATAGACAGAACTGATTTGGGTTCTAGTTGAGTACCTTGGAAATTTTAACAAAAGGCTTACTCTTCAGAAATTAAAATGTCTTAGATTCCTCAGTATTTATAGAAGATATGTATTAGGATGTCAACACTGACAGGCTTTCTTTATTAGCTTTTTCAATGTGTAACCATAATTTTAAAATGTGCCCTATTCTAAATCTTTGCTATTGCTCCTGTCACTTCTCTTGTGGAGCTTCCT
This sequence comes from Ursus arctos, assembly GCF_023065955.2. NCBI lineage: Eukaryota > Metazoa > Chordata > Mammalia > Carnivora > Ursidae > Ursus > Ursus arctos. The sequence continues at coordinate 28,697,260 of NW_026622985.1, read as the reverse complement.
GTGGCTTCTAACCCAACTCACAGTAAAATCCCACGTTGTGACAACGTCCTCCAGGTTCTGGACACCACCACCTCCCTAACCTCACTTCCTCCACCTCTGTACCTGCTAAGTCCCTCCAGCCACCCTAGCTTCTTTGCTTTCCCTCAAACACATCAAGTAGGCTCTCATCTCAGGCGTCCTTATTCCCTTTCTGGGGATGTTCTTATATTTCCACATGGCCTGTACCCTTACTTCCTTTAGGGCTTTGGTCATATGTGAAATTATCAGTGAAGTTTTCCCTGACCACATTCTATAGGACAGTAACACTCTATCTGCCCCCCACCCCCCCAACACACTTACATGGGACTCCCTAATTTACTTGCCTTGCTTTATATTTCTCTGTGGCATGTATCACCCTGTGACATGCTATGGATTTACTAGTTTATTTATGGAACAGAAGCTCTGCAAGGGAAGGGACTTTGTTAAGTTTCACTGCTTAATTCCTAGGGTCTGGGGTTGGCACTGATGTAGATAAGGTCAGCAGTAAATACTGAATGACTACAGGAAATTTACCTGGTTCTTCAAAGTCCACTTCTGATCCTATTTCTTTCAGGAAGTCTCAGGGTGAGTGGAATGTGGATTACCATCCTCTTTACACCCAGAAATTATAATCTTTCCAGAAGCAAGAACACTTTAGTCATATGAAAGATAAGGGCAAAAATACCGTATCTGCTAGTTCTATTTGGCAAGCAACAGATCTGTTGTGTTTCTAAAATATTAACAGATGAGTCTTGGAGGAGCTGTGGGATTTGCCCCAAGCCACAGAGCCATGCAGTGGCAAATTGAAAACGCAGATGAATTTTGCTGATTCAGAGTCTCTTGCTCTGCTTAGTGTCAATATTCTGTCAGGGCTCCAACAACAAATATAATCAGACCGGTTTTGCCTCCAGTAATATTTTTCTGCTTTATTAGACAGGTATCATTACCTGCCTGTTACACTGGAAGTTGAGGGGACATATCACTGGATAATGATCAAAGGACATGAATTCTAATCCAGGGGGGTTCTTTTTCTTTGACCTTGAGCGAGTGACTACCTGTCCCATTATCCATTTTCTCATCAATAAAATAATAAACAATAACATCTACTCCACTGAGTACAGAGGGCTGTGGTAAGGGTCTAGTCATAGTGTGTTTAAAAGTGTTTTTAAAATGATAAAATGCTAGTTGATCTACATCTTCACAATTATTATTAAGATTCTAGAATTCTGATTTTTGGGCAGCGTCTTCATTGTAGCTTCTTGACTGTGTGAGCTCTTATGATGGCCCATCAAACCTGAGGGACAAGAAAGTAAACTCCCTGCCACATTGTGGCTCAAGATATGGTTAAAAGGGATGAGCCTGCACACTCAGGGAATAGTATTAATTAATTCAGTCCTTGGTCTAGTAGTTTAGATGGCTAAATGTAAAAGGTAGATGCCAGCAAAGTCGAATGGAAAGCTCTTGTTTTCTTCTGTTGTCAATTAATTGATCTTACTTCACTTCTCCAGCTGTCTGCCACAATATTTTAAAGGAAACTGTGATATAATGTTCTGAAGAAAAATAAAACAATGTAAACGTTCCTTTTCCTTTTTTGCATTGTTTAGCTAGTGCATTAATTCAGCAGCAAAAGACCCTTGCCAGGCAAAAAGCAGAAAAAGAACTTAATAAATTTCCATACTGAAAACGAAGGAATTAAGGGGGGGTCTTCCACAGGATAAATTCATAGGGAGAATTTAGGTAGGCAAAAGCAGTGAAGAAAGCCATCTCTGGAAATTGGCACTCTGGGTTTTCTTTTAGAAACATTTTATTTATATTTTTTCTGTTTAAAATATTTCTGGAACTGACACAGAGTTCTTGATGAATAAAAATGAAGGGGATATAAATAACTGCATTATCCAAAGACTTGCTTTTGATTATTAAGAAATGATAAATTTTCTTTGTTTTCTACTTTTATTAAAATTGAGATAATCAAGGTTTAGGGTTTTATTAGACCAGGAGCATTTTAGGGACAGAGAAGAACGTTTTAAGAACTCCAAGAAGCTGGTAGAGTGCTACCATGTGATTATTGGTGACTGGATAGCTTACAAACAAAACTTTGTGGTAGAAAATTCTTCAGAAATTCTAATTTATGAAAGTATCAGTGGTATTCTTAAGTTATTTTTTACAAAGAAAACTTGATTTGTTATGGGTACTATAAAACAAATTACCACCATGACCCAACAATATGAACACAATGAGAAAAACCTACCAATACACCAGACAAACCCACAAAATTACTAGGGTGTTGGATGGAAATTCTGGAAGAGTTTCAGACCCACTATTTTTCCTCTTTCTTTCATTATTTTACTTTTAATTAAGTATGGAGGTTTGTAATTAGAATGAGAGAATGGGATGACAGAAAAAATGTAGTCTTAATATTTAAGACACATTGACCTGTAGCCTGATTACTTTTCTTTTTTTTTCCAATTTGCTTCTTGGAGATAACAGTATGATATTACAAATATTGATCTACTACAGTTTGATGCTCTCAGAGGAAGGAGTGAAGGATATAATTAGAGGCTTTCACTATGAGTCATTCTTTATTGAATATATCATTATAGCAGTTAACGAAAGAGTTAACAAATTCCTTTTGAATAATGAACATTTTGGGGCAACTGTTTATTACTACCACAACTGCACATAGTAAGTTGAGCCAAATGATGATGGGACTATACCCTTGTTCTAGCTACAAACTTATTTTTTCTCCTTAAGAAGCAATTGTGGAAAACAGTGCTCATGAAACAGACAGCTTTGGGTTGTCTTTGGAGGCTACTTAGCTTTGCAAACTTGAGAAAGTCATTAAAGTCCGTTGAGCCTCAATGACATTAAAATACAGGGAATAATATCTGCTTACCTGACAGGACTTTTGTAAGAATTAATGAATGAAGTATATAAAATGGTTATTGTCAATCAGGTAGCAATCAATAAATTCTAATTTCTTTTTCTTTTTTTCCCCTTTCTCACCTTAGAACTTTCTTCATTGGTTTTAGCTGAAGTTCAGGGAAAAGATGATAGGCTAGTGACCATAAACAATGTGATTTTGGAAAATTTTATATATTCTTATATAAGAGGACTGGAAACGTATATTTTCAGATTTAATCTAAAAAATCAGATCAACACTTTACTGTTTCAGTTTAATTTTAGTTTCCAAAAGAGCTCTGCACTTTAATACAGGTTAAACAGAAAGAAAACATTTGAAAATTTATGATCATGCCTGTGTAGCATGATCTCTTCACTTGGAAAATCTTTTTCTCCCTCCCTCCTTCTTAACAAATCTTACTCATATCCAGTGTTACATCTTTTAGGAAGTTGTTCCTGACTCCCTGCTCACTGCTGATCCCTCTTTACATACCAGACCCTTTCAAGATGCCCAAGATGAACCCTGGAGTGTAAAAGCTATCTTCTCATATAGCTTGTATTAACTGTGCAGCTACTTATGGGCAGAAAGAACTTATTTACTCATTTTTTTCTCATCCTTTGTAAGATCTGACACTAATTCACATTGAATACTAAAAATTCTTTGAAAAGTGCATAAATCCTCTCCATATTTTAAAAAAATTTTCTCCAGAAGCACTAGGAATCCCCAATTCTGTTTGTGCTCTACCATGAAGAAAAAATTATGTAAGAAGTTCACAAAGGTCAAATATGAGACTTATAGCTAGCCAACTGAGTTACTTCAGGAAAACAATGTACAGTCTTGTCTCAAAAATGAATCTACGTAACCTAGACTAATGGTTCTCAAACTAATCTTCACTTGGGTTCTATACCTGACAAATTCATTCTACAACTAAAATAGAAATAATCATGTTTTCTGAATTGGTTGACTACTTAAAGTCACATTCAATTGCCTTAATTTTTCCTATGATATTTCAAAAACTTTTGTTAACTTGCTGCACATCTGCTAGGAGGAATGAATGAATGGACAAGTAGTCAGTTAATATTAATGGCCAATAGGAGACAAACATTCATAAAGGAATTACACTATACTCATCAGGATTCTTGGTTGTAAGAATAAAACCAGAGGGCAGTCTTTAAAGAAAGTGACATAGGAAGCTCCTGAATTCCCCTCTTCCCATGGACACACTAAATTTACAGCTACACATGGAGCATTTCCCTCTAAACAAATCCAGAAATCAGCCTAATGATGTCTATACATTAGGCAAACAAAAAAATACCCACGTTGAAATGGATAAGAAAGGCTGAGACGCACTCTTGCCATAAACCCCACCCCTAGCACAGCACCACACAGTCAGGAGGGAACCCCCAACTCCCAGCTTCTCCCAGACGAGTAAAGGTTTGGACACAACATGTAGCATCCCAACTTTTAAGACTCCCTCCTGAGGGAGGGACTCCCCAAACACCTACCTCTGAAAGCCAACAGGGCCTGTATCAACAAAATCCCCAGGACTACAGCAAACACAGAAGCGTTATTAATGGACAGCACTCACTGTAGCTGTACTCCAGGGTTTGGGGCAGAGGGAACAGACAGAAAACATCCATCACCCAGTTACTCCTTGGAAGGGGCCTAACTACATTCAATAAATAAATAAAATCAGAAATAAAAGAGGAAACATTAAAACCGACACCACACAAATACAGAGGACCGTAAGACGCTACTATGAACAGTTACATGCCAACAAACTGAACAACCTAGAAGAATTAAATTTCCTGAAACATAGAACTTACCAAGACAGAATCATGAAGAAATAGAAAAATCTTAACAGACCCATTATTAGTAAGGAGATTGAGTCAGTAATCAGAAACATCCCAACAAATGAAAAGTCCATGACCAGACAGCTTCACTGGTGAATTCTACCAACATTAAAGGAGAGTTAATACCATTATTCTTAAGTTCTTCCAAAATAGAGGAAGAGGAACACTTCCAAACTCATTTTATGAAGCCAGAATTACCTTGATACCAAAATCGGGCAAGGACACACAAGAAAAGAAAATTGCAGACCAATATCCCTGATGAACACAGATGCAAAAATCTTCAACAAGATATTAGCAAACCAAACTCAATAGTGCATTAAAAGGATCATACATCACAATCAAGTGGGATTTATTCCAGGGATGCAAGGATGCCTCAGCATCTGCAAATCAATCAATGTGATACACCACATTAACAAAATAAAGGATAAAAATCATAGGATCATCTTAATAGATGCAGGAAAAAAATGCATTTGACAAAATTCAACATCCTTTTGTAATAAAAATTCTCAGTAAACTGGGTATAGAGGTAAATGCCTCAACATAATAAAGGCCATGCCTAACAAGTCCACAGCTAACACCATACTCAGTGGTGAAAAACTGAAAGTTTTTCCTCTAAGATCAGGAACAAGAGAATGATGGCTTTTATTCAGTATACTACTTGAAGTCCTAGTCAGAGTAATTAGGAGAGAAAGGGAAATAAAAGGGATCTAAATTGGAAAGGAAGAAGTAAAACTGTCTCCATACGCAGATGACATGATATTATATATAGAAAATCCTAAAAGCTCCACCAAAAAACTTAAAACTAATTTAAAAATTAAGTAAAATTACAGGATACAGAATCAGTATACAAAATCAACAGTGTTTCTATGCACTAGCAAAGATCTATCAGAGAAGTTAAGAAAACAGCCCCATTTACAACAGCATCAAAAAGAATAAAATGCATAGAAATAAATTTAACCAAAGAGGAAAAGAATCTGTACACTAAAAACTATAAGATGTTCATGGAAGAAACTGAAGAAGACACCAGTAAATGGAAAGGTATTTTGGGCTCGTGGATTAAAAGAATTAATATCGTTAAAATGTCCACACTACCTGAAGTGATCTACAGATTCAGTGCAATCCCTATTAAAATTCCCATGGCATTTTTCACAGAAATAGAGAAAAGAATTAAATTTGTACAGAACCACACAAGACTCCAAATAGCCAAAGCAATGTTGAGAAAGGTACAAAGCTGGAGGTATCACATTCTAATTTCCAATTATATTACAAAGCTACAGTAATTAGAACAGTGTGGTACTGGCATAAAATCACACACATAGATCAGTGGAATAGAATAGAGAGTCCAGAAATAAGCCATGTACATATGGTTAATTAATTTATGGCAAAGGAAGCAAGAATATACAATGGGAAAAGGATATTCTCTTTAATAAATGGAGTTGGGAAAACTGGGCAAACCTCATGCAAAAGAATGAAACTGGACCCTTATTTTACATCATACATAAAAATCAAATTGAAATAAATGAAGGCTTGAATATAAGACCTGATACCATAAAACTTGTAGAACAAAACCTAGGGAGTAAGCTCCTTGGCCTCAGTCATGGTAATGATTTTTTTGAGTTTGACACCAAAAGCAAAGGCAACAAAAGCAAAAATAAACAAGTGAAGCTACATCAAATGAGAAAGTTTTTGCACAGTAAAGAAAACCATCAACAAAACGAAAAGGCAACCCATGGAATGGGAGAAAATATTTGCCGGCTATCTATGTGATAAAGGATTAATATCTAAAATATATTAAGAGCTCACACAACTCAATGGCAACAGACAATCCAATTAAAAATGGGCAAAGTAACTGAATAAATACTTTTCCAAAGAAGATATTAAAATAGCCAACCAGTACATGAAAAGATGCTCAGCATCACTCATCATGAAGAAGATGAAAATCAAAGCCACAAGGAGCTAGAACCACACACCTGTTAGAATGACTGTCATCAAACAGAAAAGACGGAACAAGTGTCAGCAAGGATATGGAGAAAAGGTAATTCTTGCATGCTGTTGGTAGGAATGTAAACTGATACAGCTACTATGACAAACAATACGGAGGTTTCTCACAAAATTAAAAAAAACAAGCTACCATATTATCCAGCCATCCCACTTCTGGATATATTTCCAAGGAAAATGAAAACAGGATATTGAGAAGATATCTACATTCCCACTTTCATTACAGCATTATTTACAATAGCCAAGATATGCAAACCACTTAATTATCAACAGATGAAGGGATAAATAAGATATAGTATATATTATTCAGCCATGAGAAAGAAGGAAATCGTGCCATTTGTGACAACATGGATGACCTTGGAGACATTATGCTAAATGAAGTAAGTCAGAGAAGGACAAATACTGTATGATATCACATATACGTGAACTCTAAAAAAGCTGAACTCATAGAAACAGATTACAGAGGTTGTTTACCAGGGGCTAGGGGATTGGGGAAGATGTTGGTCAAAGAATATAAACTTCTAGTTGTAAGATAAATAAATTCTGGGGACCTAATGTATAGCGTGGTGATTATAGTTAATATTGTATTATATGCTTGAAAGTTGCTAAGAGAGTAGTTTTTAAATGTTCTCACCACAAAAAAGTAATGGTAATCCTGTGATGGGATGGAGGTGTCAGCTAATGCTGTGGTGGTTATCATTCTTCAATGAATAAATACCAAATCAACACGTTGTAGGCCTTACACTTACAAAATGTTATATGTTGATTTTATCTCAATAAAGCTGGAAGAAAATTTTTAAAAAATTAAAAAATAAAAATATATTAATGGTCAGTCATAGAATGTCTAATCATATTTGGTTCAGCGGTTCAGTGTGTGTATGAACATAATTTTGTATTTGAGATATTATTTTGGAAATGTATAAGTCAACTCTGTGCTAGTAAAATTGTTTATAATTCTTTTATGGAATTAAGTTTCTGAATATTCTGAAATGTTACTTAGTAGTGTAATTTCTGGGGACTCAGCCACCTTATCAAAATCTAATTTATCCCAGACAGTGGGATGAATCCTTTAACCATCACAGTTTTGGAATGAACTAAATACAAATGTGGGCTTATACTACCCCTGGTATAATGATAGGGGTTTGGAGAAAAAATGTGATGGATGACTATGTAATCTTTCCTAGAGATATCACATAGAGTGACTAACAATACTGTGGACACCTGTTGAACATTTACAGTAAGAGGGAGGTGAGAACAGTGACCAGGCATTGAGTTCTTTAGCTTTCCTCCTCAGTGCCTGCTCCTCAGGATGCAACCTCACATCCTTAATCTTCAGAAGGTGTGCTCACTCTCGGGTGTTAGGACAGTTTTGCTAGGTTCCTAGGAAGGTTTACCAAACCCAACTCTGGGAAGGATCCCCCATAATCTCCTGCTTCATTTGATGGCAGTGTAATCTTTTAAAATGTGCACAGAAAAGTCCTCTATTTCAGTATATGATTGCCATCAGGAGCAGAAATTTTTTTCTGAATCCATTGGAAACACTTCCTTTATCTATTTTGGCTCCCCAGTGTTCTGTTGAAGACGAGTAGTAGCACAAAGGTAGATGAAGTAGAAAAACACGTGTTTCCAATTCAACTGAGTTTAGAAACCTTGAAAGACCAGGTTATTGTGGGATAACACCAGGTGTCCCAAAGGTCAAGAACATAGGCTAAACTTATTTTTAAACTACATGTTAGCTATAGTGTTAGAAAATGCTCAGAATATTTTCCTCAATCTCCAGACACCTTTGTAAGTGATATTCCTAAAAATATACCACAGTGTCCAAAAAGCCTGGAAACATCTAGAAGATAGTATATTTATTATACTTTTTTCTGATTAGCAAGGTGGTAGAATTCATTTCTTTCATACTTTATGAGGGATGATTACTTTTTTCTGCTTCGTAGACAGGATGGCTTTTCAAATGAATCATAAGGATTATGAAATAACAACAACAACAACAACAACTATATGATAAGAATAATAAGCAGCAGCAGCAGAAGGCTCAGGCCAAAGTGGAAAATGAGGTTTTCTAGAGACTCCTGTTCTCCACTGTGTGACCTTAAAATGAGAATCATTTCTCAAGCTTCTAAGACACCAAAGCACAGATGTGCAGTGCATAAACAAATAAGTAACCACATTAGTGGTGTCCTTCGGGGGTTTAAATCTTATTCCTGTGACCCCAGGAAGCTGACCAGAGAGAATAGGAAAGAAAGAAATACAGGATATTTATCTTTACATTTTGGAAATGCTTTTGATCAGCAGAGCTGGAACAAGTTTCTGTGCTTTTGTGGGAACTACAAATGTTCCAGGGGAGGAAGCAAGATCAAGAGCAGTTTGCTCTTTCAGGGACTTCAAAGCCCATTCATCTAAAGATGTGGCCATTACCATTTTGGCTTCCTCGCTGTGCCTTGGATGGCCCTGTACTTTTCAAGAGGAGATTCTTGCTGGGTTCGGGCCAGCTCAAACATATTCCTTGGAGTGCAGTGTTCCAGAAAATCTGCCCTTCCTGGCCTGTGCTCTGTGATTACAGTCTGAACCAGGAGTGATCCTTGGACCTACTGGATGAGTCAGACGCAAAGGTGAATGGGACAGTGATGCTGGACTGCTCATTTTCTGCCTCTGCTCCTCTTCCAGGTGTGGAGAATTGTAAACATAAGAACAGGCTGCACCATCCCTCCCCCCACCCCCAGGCTCTGGGCTCTGATCTCAGCAGTCTGTCCCCTTGTTGAGACCAAGAGATGAGTGTGTTTCACCTTCCCACCCCCACATCCCCCAAAAAAAAGAAAAAAGGAAAAAAACAAGCAACCAACCAAATGAGCAACAGCAACAAAAGCTGTCATCGCTGTGTGTCCTATTAGGACCACAAGTCCAGCATAAGAGTTGTCCTCTTCACCTTTAAGTCAAACCTTGGGAGTGAGATTTGTTCAGTGAGTTGGAGGTTTCTTCTGGGCCTAAGTTAAGACACAATAATTTTCCAACTCAAAACAAAAACTGTATTCCAAACAGAACACAACGACTAGGGCAAGACCCTAATACCGCAAGCCCTGATCGTCCTGCTTCTAGAGTGGCCGCAGAAAGCAGGGACTGCCACTGTACTGTTCACTGTTGTGTCCCCAGGTCCCAGCATGAAGTCTGAACACATCTGTGGCATGAATGACTACATCAGGACCTTGGTGTCGCCCATTTCATTATGTGATCTTGGATACATTTCCTATTGTGTCAAGTTCTCAATTTCTCCCTTCTCAAACATTCTAGCCCACCCACCCCTGCGACTCACACAGAGGAATGCTGTGAGTGTTATCTCCAAGAGATTGCCTCCTCGATAGCGAATGTGTCCTGGAGCACCCCTGGCAGTATGTTCAGTAAGTGGGAGCTCTTCCTTTTCTCTTTTGAATTGGGTGTACTCTGGTTACCACATCACTCTGACAGTTAAGTTCACTTTTATGTGCTTCAGTAAGTGAGGATAATAATGCTGACATCCTGAATTTCCACCTCTGTCAAGTGAGGAATAGGGGCAAGTTCATCTTTGAGGAAGGCCTTTTGTCACTCTATGATTTTATTCTCCTCCACTTTCTGGAATTGGTCTCAGAATAAAAAGTGAGAGAGATTGCATTGTACTGTGAACACACAGCAGTCACAGTGATATTGCATTTCTGTGGATGTTTAATGGCCCTATTTCCTCTCTTTCTAACTCGGTAGTTTAAGCTTTCTTTTTACATGATGAGCACATGGAATTTCATTCAAAGTCATTTTGAAAAGTCAAATGACAACAAACATAATTCACATTTAAATATTTCTTTCAGAATTCTGGATGACATGGCTCTTTCAGATGGAAATCACTTTACTAACAACAAAAAAGCTTTGAAAAAAATTTTTTTAATATCCTAAAGTTTAGATTCTAAGGCTCAGCTTCCAAAGTGTGGGTGTTTTATGAACCACCTCAGCTCCAACTAATTGGGAAAGTGGCCCAGGAGCATTAAAGGAATCATAAGAAGGAGCCCAGAAAGAAAGGTATTTCAGACTTATTTATTGACTGTCTTTCATTCCTTCAATCCCATTAAGATCTAAGGTATGTCAGAAATGATGTTAGGTATTTGGGATCAAAGACCTCAATGTCCCAGGGTCCTTGGTGACACCCAAAAGCAGCCCTGGACCTGGTGACTGGATTTCAGTCTCTGCTCCTGCCACTAACCAGATGATGACATTGGACAAATTATTGTGAGTTTTGGGGCTTCATCTATAAAACAGGAATGTATAAGAGATCCATGACGAATGCCGTTAGGTTTTAAATTTATCTCAAATAAAAATGATAGAACATAACTAAAGGACAGTGCTTAGGTAAAAGCAAGCCATTCTAGAAGTCATATCCTTTTCTTTGTTGGAACTCATTTGTTAGAGAACACAGTATATACATTAAATTTTCAAAAAAAGAATATTATAAATCTATTGATTATTTTTCTCATTCCTTATTCCTTCAGTAAACATTTATGTAATGCACTCTCTGTACCAGAAACTGTGTTGGGTCTTTGAGATCAGAGATGAAACATATGTTCTCTGCCTTGAAAAAGCTCACAGTGTAGTAATGGAGACAGAGAAGGAAATATGAATTTGGGTGTCAAATGATATTCATAATCAACAAATATTTACTGAGCATGCATTATACTTTAGCAATGTCAGTGAAAAAATTGGTAACAATTTCTGTTTTCATTGTGTTTATATTCAAGTGTGAAGATCAAACAACGGAGAATAAACATGAAAATAAAAGAGATGGTGTGAGAGAAAAATGAAAAAATCATGGTGTATAAAAGAAGTAGAGCAGCTTAGAAAGAAATGGGGATGCTTGTGATGGGGTGGGGGCAGTGAATTACAATTTCCAGAAGGATTTCCTGGTGGGCCTCAGAAAAGCTAACATTGACATAAAGGCTTGAAGAAAGTAGGGGAATTGACTAGCCACAGGAATATATGGGGATAGGGCATTACAGGCAGAGAGAGCTGCCAGTGGAAAATGCCCTGAGTTTGGAAACAAGGGTGGCTGGAGTGAAGGGAAGAAGATGGGGAGTGAAAGGTGATGACAGGAGAGCAAGAGGGACAGGGAGGGGGTGGATCGGGGAAGACATCTGTAGGGCATTGCAAGGATTTTTTTGACTTTTACTGTTGGATGAAATGGGGGAAATCCCTAAGAGGTTGTGAGCAGAAGAGTGACTTGCTTTGATTTAAGTTTTAAAAGGGCATCCTGGCTGCCGTGAGAATGGGTTGTGGAGGCTGGGATGGAGGGGGGGCAAGAGTGAATCAATTAGGAGGCTCTTGTAGAAATGTAGCTAGAGATGTTGGTGGCTTGGACCAGGGTGGTAACAGTGGAGACCGAGTAAGTGAAGATACTAGATAGGGTGGATGGGGATGGGGTAAGGGGTTCTAGGTGGAGGAAACAGACATACACATTACATGTACATTTCATGTACAGAGGATACAAAGACAAATATAAAAGTATGATGTGCTTGGGGAGCTGCAAGTAGTCTTTACGGAAGGAAGAGTGAATGTGGGGCGCACAGCAAGAGGTAGAGAGTGGTTAGATCCTATGCCAGAAGAGCTAGCTCACTCTTCTGAAGAATCTCTAAGAAAGCATAGTTTTGCAAAATCTCTTTTGTAAAAGGAATATCAAACTGGGTTAACTTCAAGGATACTCATGTTGGCCAGTGCTGGAACTAGCTAGTAGAAATGTACCGAGGAACCAAAGAGTATTTTAATTTATGTAGTTAAAATTCTCAGGAGGCTTAGCTCTTCCATTCTGAAGTGAGTAGAGCCCTTTGGAGGCTGGCTGCAACTATCCTTTGTCAGAAGGATCTCAGTGTAAATGCACTGAGTACAAGCAGATGGCTGGAAGAGGACTTTTTCAATCCAGTTGAACAAAAATTGTTTGCTGTTTACTATTGTGCTTATTAGTCCCTTGTGTCAATATTCAAGTTAGAAAAACAGAGATACTATTTCAGAAAAAAATGTAAAACAAAATCTGCTTTTCAACAGATAACCAGGTTAGCCTTATTTTAAGAATGTACATATTTAGCTCCTTTAGCATCTCAGTGTCCTCCCATAGTAAGATACTTTTTCGTCCAATTCCCACATTACTAAGCATTGTGGCACTGATGGTTGGTCTAAGTTCCCTGTCTTCTCTGTAGTTTCCACCTGTTTTTCACCCTTCTACTCTCTTCAGAGGTGGAGAATGATTGGTAATGTTGAACAAATTGAGAAGGCTAAAATAGCACTTTGTGGTCAAATTTACAAAGCTGAACCAAATTGTAGAATCAAAGTTAGTAATTGAACAAGACAATTATTTATCCAAATAATGGCCTTATTTCTTCACTTTTCTTTGCCATTTAAGACTCTGTCTGGGAAATGAAAGAAAATATTTTGGTTACATAAAACACCTTGCAAGGGTTCCCTGAAATCTAAGAGCTCCCTTAATAGTAGCTGCTGATGACAGATTTGTGTATTTGCATACTGAGGAGTGAGGGATGGATTAGAATAATAAGATTAATGAATACATGTGGTGAATAAAGATAAATAATAACCCCAAGGGTAGTGGGAAGAGGGTAGGGAGGGTGCTTACTTATTTATCTTTAAGACTTAAATGCATTGTAGATGCTATATACAGATACCTGTGAAATTCATTTATATTTAGAACAAAGATATTCTTTTTTACTGATTCTGTGGTCCATTCTTATTTTCTGGAGATGTCAGTGGAAACTGATCTGAGATTTTGAGATAGATGATTCGATATTATATATAAAATATGTATTTATTATTTCTATATGGAATGCACCTGTGGGAACACAGGGCACAGAAAGAGTTTAAGCTTTACCACTTATACACAATCATTCCAGTGGTAAGGATATCTAGTAGATGAATAGGAGAAAATATTGACATAACTGATTTCCACTACTTTTGGCTCCCTCTGGGTGGAAAGAGGAAAAGATGTGCAAAATGCAGACTGGTAATTTTTGTGCTTATTTTCAAGGCTGGTTTAGGAATTAGAATTTTGGAATAGGAACCAACGGTCATAAGTCCTACCAGTGATTTTTCAGGTCATTTGATTTCCGAATGATCATCTGTAGAGGAGATGTGAGAACTGCCACTTTTCCGATAACAGTATGATTTGAGTATACAAACTTTCATGTCTTCGGGGAGAAACCAATTGAAACAGACTGCGTAGATTAGAATGATGCCCTAATGGTATGGGAGATGATTATTAGCAATTTAGGCAAGTGAAAGCATTTTATCATGGTAATATTTCTGACATCAAGTTTTTTTTTTTGAGCCCTATAATGTTACTTACCATTTATGACTTGGGTAAAGCTAAAGTCCTCAGAACCAGCACCTTAATGCACTGGTGTCACATGCACCTTCATAGAGAATGCAAAGCTAAACATTTTGTGCTTTTTATGCTAGTAATGCATGGAAGTGCAATGCTATCTTTAGAAATACTTTACCATATTTAGAACCAAATGAAAAGGAAACAGAAGCCACTTCAGATACACCTTTGCCTATTCACTGCTTTATTGGAGTGACTTCCATCTGCCTTCAGTTTGTTTATACGCAGGCTCTCAGAAAAAGTTTCATTTCATAACATCATTTGAGAAAATCTACAACTCAATGCCGACATGGAAATGTTTCTGTATAGCAGAAGAAATCAACTCAAATGCCTGGAAATCACCATGGTCTGAATATTTTTCCCTTTTTGCCCCTAATTAAGCTCTGGGAAAACAGCGACTTTTTTCTCTCACCCACTGTGAAAGTTATGAGATTCTTTTGCTCAAATCACCCACAAGGAAGGCTTGGAAGTTCATGTTCCTTAGAGAGTTGCCAATTCTGCTAAAGAAGATTAAATGCCCATATCACAAGTGTCATACCCCACAGCTAACAAGAAAGAGAGCAAATGTAGCGTAGCCAACATGTAGGCAGCTACCACAGATCAGCCTAGCCTAGGGAGCCTTTCGATTTCATGTAGTGTATCAACCAAGATATTCACTCAAAAATAAGTAAGAACATCACAGCCATCATATCGCATCTTGGCATATTTAACAGTCTGAACCCTTTTTTGTGGGTCTGAAACCAAGATTTCTGGGTTAGGGACAGAGATATTTGATTCCTGTTTGATTCCACCTGTTTACCCCACAGAAGATGAGTAAAGGCTCCTCGCTTACCTGTGAAGTTGATTTTCAGCAAATAGTCCTTGTACAACTTCTTCCCGTCCAGGATCTTCATAGCATCGCAAAGCTTGGTGGTGTTGGGACAGAGGGTGCGCTGCATTTTGTGCAGGGCGTGAGCCATGGCATACACGGCGTTCACCACAAACATGATCTTGGATTCTTGCTCGTAGTTGCTGCTGTCGATGGCCAGGTGCTTGTCGCACGCGCGCCGGTGGTTCCGCTTGTTCTGGAGGCTGCACTGGAACTTCTGCTCCCAGAAGTCCCGGAACCAGGGGTTCCGGTGGTTGTTGTAGGGGTTGAGGCTCTGGAAGTAGCGGTCGAACTGGCGGACGGGGTGCGAGGCCAGCTCCAGTGTGATGGCGCCGTAGGCCACATGCTCGCTGCCCTTGACGATGCTCTCCTGCGCTCCCCAGCCGTCGCTGGCCACCCAGGTGAAGGAGGCGTTGGCGCGGCTGGCGGCAGCGATGAGCTCGCGTGAGTCGTCGCTGCGCATGAAGAGCACGACGACGCGCGCATTGGGCTTCTGCAGTAGCTCGCGGATCACGCTGTCGTAGGACTTGCGGATGTTGGAGCGACCCACCTTCTCTGCGGTGGCGATGCAGATGTTGCGCTGGCGGGCTTCCTGCTCGAAGGCCTCGATCCCCGTCTCCCCGTAGTCGCCCTCCGAGGCCACGGTGGACACGTAGGTCCAGTTGAAGAAACGCAAGATCTCGGCCATGGCTTTGGCCTGGTAGAAGTCGGGGGGCACGGTCCTGGCAAAGTAGTCATAGCGCGACTTGTCGCTGAGTTTGGCGCTGGTGGACGCGTAGCTTATCTGAGGGATCTGGAAAAGCCTTAGCAGGTTTGCCACCTGGGCGGGGGGGGGGGGGGGGGGGGGGAGGGAGGAAGGAAGGGAGAAGAACTTGTTTTAGAAACCTGGAGGTAAACGGACATGGAAAATGAATAGTACCAGACTGTTTACCCAGCTCCCTTTTCACCTCTAGACCTCTGAGGTTTTCTTAGCACTTTTCCAGACACTTCCCTGGATGCTGTATTTTGGATATGAGGGAGCAGGTTTCGAGCAGGTAGTTTATGCTTTCGGAAAGGGCATTAGTAGAGAAATGAGAAGGGCAGTCCTTCCTGTCTCCCAGACTTTACGCTAGTCCCCGGACTATGCTCAGTCCTGTTTAGGTGTTTTCCGTGTGGTTGTTTTAAGTTTCTGGAGTCCTGCTATAGCTCAGTCAGGCGATGAACTACAGGGAATTGGCCAAACTAGTTTTTAGACAACTTGGCTGCGGTTGCATAGAGAGAGCCTGGGTGTTGTCTGATTCTCACTTCCCCCTCTTTTGCTAAAAATGGCAATCTCTGAAAGAGTTTAATTTGGGAACCTTATGCCACATGGACAGTCCAAATTAGACATTTATTATCTAGGTTAAGAAAAAAAAATCAATTATTTTTGGTCCACTCCAAATTTTAGGCACACGCTTTTCTAAACTTCTGAAAAGCTTGACCAATATTTTCTTTGCTTTCTTTTCCTTTTAAAATGTTGTTTCTGTTAGGGCTGTGTGAAAAGAAAGCATGCAAATGCTATTCTTATGGCATTTTTTTATTAAAAAGCAAATAAGGAAGTATTAAAGACCTTATCAAGAAAAAACCATCTACTTCAAAATTTTAAAGCTTGAATAAAGAATGTAAATTTGTTATACTTCACCTATCAGCAATATTTCACTGTTTTTCTTTATTGCAGAGTAAAAAAGAAAGTGACACTAGCTTATCAAGGAGCATTTTATGCATTGAGTATTTGCATAAATATATATCTTAAAATATCTACACACATTGTATGTATACCAAATAATAAGTTTGCTTTAATTTTTCCTTAATACTTCACATCTTCTGAAACCTTCTATCTCTATACTGCAGCTAAGTTATGTAATATACTAATTGTACTTTAATCAGAAAAAACACTGAATATTCTGATATACTCTATGAGTACTTTGAAATTTTCCTTCTGGAAATTGTGGTTTCAGGTTTACATTTGACATGTAGGAAGCACAGCTTGAAATAGGCAGCTGTTAGCAAAGAGCACAAGTAACATAAAACAACTGACATCTGAGTCCCGATTAATCATCATTTCATCTGGCAAAGGAAACCAACAGCCAAGTTCATACACAGCCACACAGCATGTTTTTGGAGATCTGGCCTGCTATTAAAACCAACACTTGATATAGCCCAGAGCTATTAAAAATGTTTTCTATATCTTTTCAAATCCTGGTACCTCTCCCTTAACTACAAATAGAACAGCTAGAAAATCTGGCACTTGTCATGCAAACAAAGCAAATTTAAGACCCAAATCTTTCTTGCATATGGTAAAAAAAAATTTTTTTTTAAATATCCTAGGATATGGATGAATTTGGGGGAGTAGAGGTAAGTGGCTGGGTGGCTGGAAGCTGAAGGCTAGTATGCCATTTATTTCTTCTTTCATCAGGACCAGGAGACCATGAACAAAATGGCCTACACTGATTCATTTGGACATAGGAGTATCGCTTGTTTACTCACCCTGATAGATGTGGGACTAAGCAAGTACTGTCACTACTTCTAGACTGATTATCTGGCTTCCTACAGATATATGTACCATGGTGGCAGACGGGCAATAAGAGAGAGCCATGTCTGTGCATAGGCTTGGCTTGGTAATGGTGTTTCCGGGTAGCATTGGAGAAGCTGTCTCCTCTTGATGCTACAGTTTATTCTCATCTTCAAGTTACATTCATCAAGACCTTAACCCCTCAGGGAGGCAAGGAATGAAAGGACCTGAAAAATGCCCAGAGATATTATTTTCTGGCAGCAAGGAGCCAAGTGAAAGGATCCTAAGCTGCCAAAACTTTCTTCTCCCAGAGGGGTACAAGTAATGAGAAGCTGCTTAAGAAAAGAGTTCTTGTCTGTTGACTGATAGGATCCTGTGGCTTCGTGTCTACTTCTTCAGGATGTCTGAAAACAATTTTCAGACAAGGCAGGCTGTTCAATAGAAGGAACTATGCATAGAATAATGGATGTGGAAAAGATTCGCTGCACTGGGAAGGGCCACGATGAGCTATAGCACGTTGGGGAGGGTGGCGGGCTAGAATAAAACTGCGATTATTACAATTATTATAATTATTCATAGCTTGTGACTATGAATCTGAAGGGTGAAGCTCAGAAAGACGTCCAGATGGGAAGAATAGGGCAGAAAGACAGAAGCGATGTTGCGGCATACACCATGGATTGTCTAGCTGTTGTTAGTAGGAGCTTTCTTACTAACGTAAAACTTGAAACTAGGGTTGGGGAAAATCCAGATAGTTGTCAGCTGGATGTTTCCTATCTCATTTGTCTCAAAACTGGGCATCTGAGGCATTCCTGACTTGCTTTACTGGCCATATGGTTTCTCTGAGAAAGCATGAAGGAATAAGGGGACCTCCTACACTGGACATCATTTTAAAAGTAAAAGAAGAACCATTGTAGGATGGGGAAGCAATGTGAAATTTTGGAAGAAAGTTATTCAATTATATTATTAGCAGGAGTGGAGGAAGGAAAACCAAGATCAAGTTATATGTGCTTTAGCAAAAAATGGTTTAAAAGTAGAGGTACACTTCTCATGGACAGAGACTCTAAAAAGGTACATAGTTTAAGAGAAATAGAACTATTTCAACAAAACAGAAAAGACAAGATCTCCAAAGAACCCACTGGGTTGCTAGCCTGCATGGGGGCATTTGAGTGATAATAGAACTAGGGACAAGGGATGGGTGCTAGAGGTATGCCGGGTCCTTGGGCATCCCCATGGACAGCACAAAAGATGGGAATGAACCTGTGAGAAGTAGCAAGACTAAAGCACAGAATGTGAAGATGGAGCAAAATGATTGTTTTTGCTGTTTTGTGTTTAAATTATGTTTCAGCAGAAGACTTGGTTAGAAGGGAGAATCATTGGTTGGGGAAGGTGGTTCCAGAAGGTGAAAGAAGAGACCTTGTCCAGTCCCTCTCGCTTCTTCCCTCTCTCCAGTGAGAATGTGTCCTAACCTGGAGATGGTAATACAATTATATGAAAACGTTATCTCACATCAATGTGGGAGAGAAGACCAAACAAAAACCCATAATCATATTATTTGAGTTTGCTCCCAGTTCTGAGTTCTGGAAGAAATAGTAGATTCACCTATGGAATCACCATCAGAAATTTTTGAGAAATCAATAATGGGAAGACTGTCAGAGGGTTGAAAAGAAAGGAAGAAGGGCAAAAATCAGGAAATATAAATTAAGAGTGAATAAATCAATAAGTAGAATGCATTTTGGTAGTTCTCTAGAATAGAGTTTTTTATTAGAGAACATGTAAGTGCTTAGAAAGGCACAGCACCGATTCACTAAGAATGAATTTCACTAGAGAACATCTCAGCATTAGTTGAACTATTTAGGGAATAATAAGTAGCCCTGGAGGACTATGACTTCCACAAGGCATCAGTGACATTACTTGGACCCTTGTGGAAAAGGGAAAATGATAGGAATTAGATGAGAAAGTTGAATATATTCTAAGAGAACAGTTTGAAACAAAGTCTGTATGAGGTGGTCAAGTAAGGTTAAATTTGTATCAGTGACTTTGGAAAAAAAATGTAAATAAGCTATAAGATCTTTACATTTTAGAACTGGAAGGAACCATGAAGATGATCTAAGCCTTTTGTTTTATAGGTGAGGGAACTGAAGCTCACAGGGTGAAGTGACTTTCCAGAATTTACACAACCAATAAATGGAAAAGCTAAGATGAGAGCCCAATCTCTTGATTTCCCCTAAAGGACTAGACTCTCTCGCTGGCAATAGGGTGATATGAACATAGAGAGGGATGTAAATTTCTGGATTTAAGTTAAAATGACAAAAATGAACAAGGAAGAAGAAAACTAGGGGGGAAATGAGGTTACAAATGCAAAGTTGAGTGTTGGCAGTTCAGCACCAGAAATCCAAGGGGAGCTAAAATCAAAGGCGGATGATTGAGGGGTTTACTCCCTTTAGATACCAGCTCACAATTCTTCAAAAACAAACAGATAGATGAACTATCCCACAGTCCGTGTTTTCTGAGTTACTGTTTGCAGACTACCCTTTTTGGGAAGCCTTTTAAAGATCCCTCATATTTTTAATAGTCCTAATATTTTTGTGCCAGCTAGCATTCTAGCTGTTGTAGATGTATTATCTGCTTTGATTCTCGTAACAATCTATGCAGTAGATACTACCATTAGCCTGTTGTATGGATTGAGGAACTGAGGCACAGAGTGCCTCAGGATCTTGCTAAAGAGCCAAAGGTGATAGGATTTGGCACTGCGCTCACCTTCCCAGACTCAATCCATTCTGCAATCCAGGCTCTCAACCTCTGCCATATGTGATTCTTCTCACTACACTATGGCAATGATATATTTCAAGTTATAACATGTTTGTCTTTTTTTAAATTTCTGATGGCAAAAACTCCTTGATTTGAAGGCCATGAGTAATCACTCCTTGTTAGCAAAAGTATATATATTTTTTTCATTTTTCAGTCTGTATTTTGCAGTGGCTCTGTGAGCATTTGTTTTCTGATTGACCATCTTCAGAGATAACAGCAGTTGTCTGAGAATCCACTGGGAAATTTTAACTGTGAGGTTGAAAGCTTCAAGCTATAAATATCATGATCATGTTTGGCTTCATGATTTATGTGAGAAATACAATGACCTTATGGCAGAGCCTGTTATTTCCTAGGGCTGGAGAGGCTGCACACAGATTTAACAGAACACTTTTCCCCATGTAGCATGTATTATAGTTTGATACTCAGTGTTCACACACCTTGGAGCATCCATTTTCTGGGTGGTTTGAATTTATGCAGGACTAGCCATTGCCGGGGTTTCATTGTAACCTGTCAAGTCATAAATATATTATTGACCCTGTTGGCTTGAGGAGAAACATTTAGGATGCTGGGCTTGGCCAGGTACTATTATGGACTTCAGCAGATGACATGGTCTAAAATTAAGATTTCTTGTATTCTCATTTTTGTAGTTGCAAGCTGGAGTTATTTAGGATGGGCATCACCCATTGGCAATAGTTGTCCAACAAACCAATGTTACATGTTGTGAACATCTGCCACCATTTTTCCACTCTTGTCCCCTCCGGAGGAGCTTGGTTGCATGTAGTTTCCCCACTGTGTTACGTTCTGGGTCTATGCATACAGTGTACAGTATATGATGTTCTCAAATCTGCACGCCTTTGCACACACTGTTCCTCCTGCTTAAAATGACCTTTACCACTTATCTGCTCAGGGAATCCATTCAAGGGCCCCTTCTCTGGGAAACCTTTCTTGATGACTCACCTCGAGCTGAGTTGTGTGCATTATCTGAGACTCTTGCTCTCCTTTATGTATTTTCCTCATGGTACTTACCAAAGTATAGTAGTGATTTCTTTTCGCTAATTCCTCTACTGAAATGAGAACTCTTAAGGACAGGGGATGTGTATTGTTAATTTCTGTTTCCTCAGTGCCTTGCAGAGTGTAGAGATGCCTCATAATGTTTGTCAAATGAATGAATTGATGAATGAGTGGGTAGTTTGCTGCTCTCCCATAGAAAAGATTTTTTCTATTACGAGGATACATTGTGGGAAAAAAAATAGCTGGCCGCCAGCAGGCAATGTAAAGATACTCTTAAACACCATCGATAAACAATTTGCTGTGCAATTGGATCTTGCACTAATTATATTCAATATTCCACTAAAATGAGATGACGCATAAGACATGGAATTGGCCTAGACATTTAGGAATCTGAAGCAAAGGATTTCATACTATTAAAACTGATTTCTTCAAATTATCTGTGTCACTAACTAGGAGTATACAAAAGAAAGTCAATAGGATAACAACTGCATCTGGCCTTTGAACCAATTCCTTTTGGGCTAGAAAACTTTTATTCAAGGAAAACAAACTAAGGGCCTCATCCATGAAACCTTAGTTCTCGAACAACATATACCTAAAGTAGAAGTCATAAAAATGTATATGAACTAATAGTGAGGTCTGCTAGTAAGGTAAGGTTTTTTTGGAGACAAATGCAACCTGTACAAGATACATAAGCAGCCAAACCCTCAGAGCTGTCATCACTTGCTCACTGATTCTTTCTTGGGACTGTCTAAAACTTTACCTTTACAATAATCAATAGCTGATTGTGGATGGACGTTACTATAGGCATCAAAACCATCCTTATGCACTGTTGGGAATTTTGAGTTAAAGACCAATTTGTTTGGGAGTTTTACTTCTCCTGACTTTTTTTTTTTTTTTTTTAAAGTAAGTCAGGGAGACTCTTCTTTTTAGGATTCCAGGTGTCACGCTTCATTTCAATGACGTTCTGGTCATGAAAGCGAAAGAGTATGTACTATGGGAAAGAGCTCAGGTAGTCTGTTCTTTGATGTTGTGAGAAGGGAATATGAATTGGAAATTTCAGGCCCCTGTGAGCCTGCACATCAGTCCTGTGGTCACCCTTCCCATCCAGGGTATCTACAATGTACCCTCGTCAAACATTAGCTTTGTGTCTTCTGTGTTGGCACAATGCCAAATATTTTTTTTTTTCAACAGAAGACAAAAAAGGGTGTGCACGTTTAGAGTCTAGTGGAAATAGATTTCCCACTCAAGGGATTGTCCATTCACAAGGGTGCTTTTCAGCACTTTCATTGTCATTGGCTTCTAAGGCTGTGCTAATAATACATTAAAGGGAATGACAATGACTAATTTTTATGTGGACCTGTACTTACCTACAAGAGTTCCAGATGGTGAGAGGCATCAAATGCTTACTCTCCAAGAGAGTGCTATCTATAGCACTGAAGTATATACATTTGAAAAACAACTCCTTGTGGCTGTCCTGGGAATTAGAGGACTCAATAATAGCCTCCATGGGTTTGCCTTTGCAGTCTTTGCTTTCCACCTATCTCTGGGGCTGTTTTCTAAGCATAAGTCTATAACTTTAATTGTTTTATCACACGTGCAATGCTGAAAGCTTTGTTTCATTCTTTTAATTACATGATTATATATAAACCTGGAAGAGAAACAGTGAGTGCTGCACTTTGAACCATCTGCTGCCTCATAACACATGTTATTACATAAAGCAGGTTCTAAAAGTTGTGATGGTAGGAGACCTCAGGACCCTTCTATTCCGAATGATAAAGTTGCACTGTTAGCTGTACAAAATCCCGGATTGGCTTATATTTTAAACTGCAACTGGAGGAGGTATAGGGTTGAGAAACTGCCTGAGGAATTCAAGCTGTTCACATCACATGAGTTATCTGCCCATAAAGGATGCCAATCATATTGTTATTGTGGAAAGGATTAGTCATTTTTTTTTTTTTTTTTTGGACCACACTACCTGCAGCACATCTGGGAACATTTTGCATGAAAACAGTTGACTGCAGCCCATGTCTGAAGGCCAGAGATTAATCTGGATTTAGGAAATCACATAATAGAGTGTAGTAAATGCCAGTTTACTCAGTATAATCTGCAAAAATCACTCTTACATGCTGTGGCCCCAAAACACACTATTCAAAGACTCATATTGCCTTTCCTGTTCAACAGCATGACTCAGTCCCCATGATTCTGTATAGACAGTCCAGACAAAGGATTCCTTATTCATGGCAAAAACTTACAAAAATGGCTTGAAGTTAACTTGATTTCTGTCCCGACCTCTCCTGAAATCACTGCACTCAACACCTGTGGTTTGCAACCCAGACAGTAATACACTTTTCATTTTCTTCATTTGTGACAAAGGGATTTATGAATAGAAAGGTTGTCCATTTTGACATTCTCGTAGCTGAAATGATATGTAGACCACATAGGATCCCTTGAATCACATTTTTTCCAGGAGGTCAGCATTATAAGACATGTCAGGTTTCTCATCATGACAGTGCCACTCTGCATTGGGCAAGTGTCCACCTTGTTCCCTTACTAACAGGGTGCTCTCTCAGGAATAACTTTGTTTCCACTCTGTCTTAGCAAGCACTTAGAAGAAGAACCAGAAGGCATTTGCTTACGGAATCCAGCAGCCTCGACTTTTGCTTCCTTTTTCCTCCATGAGTTTATTCTCAAGAGAAATCATGGAACCAAATTCATTTGGGTTCCAGTCACTGACTGTGGGATCAAAAGGTCTATGTCAGATCTGGTCCAGAGTATATTAATGCTTGCCAGCCACACCTGCCAAAGCCTGGTTCCCAGGAAGACCTGACACCAACAGACCTGTTAGAAGCATGTCCTTTAGTATCTTGAGTATTGATTTTTGACAATGCCTGCTGAGGATCTAACAGAGCCACAGGTTGTACTAAAGCGTATTTTTTGTGACCCTGAAGTCACTTGTATAACAACCACATGACAAATACAGCCTTATCAACAAGAAAGGCATTTCTACCCTTGTTGGTAGTTAACCAAAGGCCAAAAGTTGTTGGTATGCTTGAGGGGAGTTGAGGACTATAGCCTAATTAAAAAAAAAAAAAAAAAAGAAGCAGCAGCTTAATATTTACTTCTAAGGTCCTGGGGCAATAATTTAGGGCAGAAGGTTCTATACCATATTATGTGTAGCAAATAGAGCTGTGTTATCTATGGTTTCCCTGTTAACTGTTCATTCCTTCAATAGCGCTGTCAGGGATGGAAGCAAATAGTGTAGTGGTTCAGCGCACAGGGTTGGCATCAAACAAGCCAACATTTGGAACCCCAGTTCCTTTCCTCATGGGTAGTGTGAACTTAGGCAAATTATTTTAACTCCTTGAGCTTCAGTTCCCTCATCTGTAGAAGGAAATAATCACAGTCCCTCACTTGAGAAGTTATGTGAGGATGTAGTGATAACACACATCAAGTACTTAATTCACTGACTGGTACTCAGTAAAGGCTCAAAAAATGATAGAGATGCTGATAATGTCTCACTCAGCAGTTATTCATCCAGCAAACTTTGATCAATGCTAGTGGTCCCAGGCAGTATCCTAAAATTTACGTCTTTCTATGATGAGTAATGTACTACTATCTTCCACAAAATTATAGTCTGGTACAAGACAAAGAAACATAACCAAGGATTAAAATGTTGAGGTACGTGTGTACAAACTGTTACAAAACACAGGTGAAGGAGCAACTCATGGTGCTCAGTTGTGTCATGGCAGGCTCCCATGGAGAGGAAACATTTAGCCTTGATCTTGAAGGATCAGTGAAACTTTGCCAGACAGAGAAAGAGAAAAGGAAGTTTTTAGGTAGGTGGAAGAATATGAAGACAGAGAAGGGTATTGTTTTAATAGTGTAATAGTACAGTTCAGTATTGTCGGGGCAACCAGTGCTTTGCGAGATTTAGTAGAAGATAAAGAAGAATAGAGGGACTGTGGCAAGACTGCTAAATGTTTTATACGCTATGCTAATGATTTTGGACTTTATTCTTTAAAAGATAAAAAACTATTAAAAATTTTAATTAAGGGAATGGCATGATCAAAGTTGTGTTTTAAAAAGGCCATAGTGGATGATATCCAACTCAAAAAGAAAGAGTCAGGGAAGGATGGTGAGATGGACAAATCACTCATTCCAACCTTGGCTGTGAGTTCATGTAATCCCAGTAATGATGACTAAATTCGTACTAGAAATATGAAGATTGGAGGTATAAAGAAAAGTTTGAGTCCACTGAAAACTGTTTTATTTGGTTGGTAATAATTACTCAAATACTTATGTCCTGTTTGTTATCCTGTTCGTGTCATTACGGGTCACTTGAATCCTTGGAAGGAAGCAGGTCATAAGTAATATTGGTTGTTGGACAGTATAGAAAGGCTGAAGAACTTTCAAATCCCTGGAAGCATCTCGGAAAAGTGAACATAAAGAATTTCTTGAACGTGGAAATGAAAACCGAGAGTGAGTTAAATAGCCATTGGTAGCAGTTAAAATTTGCTGGATGGCATCAACCTGTGTTTATTGTTGCATTTCTTTAAATCTGGTTCTCAGTGATATTCCTTACAACTATTGTGTCAGCATAGGTAATCTGTGCTTAATACAAACATACAGTTTTCACTTCTATGGAAAGTTACTTTTTTATAGAAAAATTCGGAACACATTGTAGATTATGTCTTCAATCACATCTGTTTTCCACATTGGGAAAGCTTAAGTGCCTGGTTTGTGTTCTGTGGGGCCTCACTGTGAACCTGATGGCAGCTACCCAAACCAGAGGCACAGTGCCTGGGAGAAACCAGCTCATCCCTGGGATGCATGCCCTGCACATTCAACCCTATTAAGTGATGGCAAATGTTTCAAGATGCTTTGCCATTCTGACCACTTGGCAAGGAAATCTGGTCTATATTTGGAATATAATTTTTTAAAGTGTTGCTTCTATTGTATTCTCCCCTGTGTTGCCAGTTCCCTCTGTTGGAAGGTAAAGTCAGAGCTGGCAAGAATCAAGACTTTGTCACTAGTAACAGAGGGATTTCCATAATATACCAGGTGGTGATGTCAAAAATAGCAACACCACAATTTTAGTGTCCAAAGTCCCACTGATATACTGCCTGGAGTATCAACGTTTGCTTAGAGTTTAACTGCAAGTGTTTTTGGAACACTATTCTTAGATTTCCAAAGTCCATTAATTAGAAAAATGCTCCGTAAGTTTTCAACTGCATTTTTTCATAGACCAGTAAAAGCACTTCCACTACATTAAATCAATGAAATTTCATTATTATAAACTGCTAAGTGTTGGCTCCTTCCATGTTGAAATACTGAGCCTTATATATATTGATCCATTTAAAAGGCACATGTTTAATGGTATTTGAAAAGAGAACTTTGTGTTGTTAAAGCAAAATCATATCTCAGATTTAGCTAAAGGAGTCCTATTTCAATTAGCTTGCTTATTCATCTATCTCATAGTATAAAACACTTGCTGATACTTCAGGAATGTCTGCATTCCTTGCTTGTCATCCTATGACCTCCATCATAGGCATGTGGCTGCAATAGAAGCCGGTTCTCAGCCATGGGCCATTCTTTTGCCCAGTGGACGGTGGTCCTGATGGCACTTGTTTCTCACAAGAGTAGTTTCCAAATAAACACATGACAGAAGGGGAATTAATTAAGGAGTAAATTAACCCTAAAGCAAAAGGGAAAAACAGTGCATCTTAGATAATTACCTCTGATGAGAAATTTCTATGATGTCACAATGTTAACAAAAGCATTTTAGAACTGCTGTTGCCTCCTTCCCTATGATAAAGTCCTTGAACATCATTGTCCTTTTTTTGCAGAGCGGAAACAGGAACAATGAGGGGAGGTTTCAAAACAATCAGCTTTGTGAGATTACTTTAGAATGAAAAGTCTGGAAAGGAAATAAATAAAAAGATTCTATCTGAGATAACTTTTGGGTTGGAGTTTTCTGAAGCTTAGGCTGTGTGTGGGGATGATCAGGATAGCAGTGTGGGAGGCAGGCTACGGGGATCCTAATGTTGATTCTGCTACTTGCAGAATGGTAGAGACTTGAACTTGGTATCTGACTTTTATGACCCTCAGTTCCCCCCAAGAATTGTTTCTCTTGAACTGGAGATGTTAAAAGTTAAAAAACAAAAAACAAAAAACAACCAAACAACTAACAGATGATTATAATATGTATTAAAATCTAAAGTGTTAAATGCTCATTATGTGTGAAACACTGTTTTTTGTGGGCTTTATGTATTTTATGTATTTTCTCATTCATTTAATTCATACAATAAGCCAGTAAGATATCTCCATCTTAGACATGAGGAAAGAGGCAATGAAGGCTTAAATAAATCCTCATCAGTCCACATGCAGAATTTTAAATCAGTGAGCTAAATTTTTCAAGAAAGGCATGCTAAAAATGTGTAGTTGTAGCGTATCTGTGCTATGATCACTGTAGCTGCAATCTTAAACTTACTAAATGCAACTCTCACCTTTACTTTTCTGGTGAAAGACACACTAAACATGGATTCATAAATGGATCTCTAAAGCTGTCACTCTGCTTTTGTTGAGGACAGGATGATATTTCCTTCTCTTCTGCGTTAGCTATGCTCGCAGTATGTGACCTACTTGGCGCTGTGATGACTCTGTGCACGGGGAGACTGTGTAGAACTAGATTGGAGTATGGGCGAGGTCCTGACAGTATCTGGAATGGCCCTGGATGCCCAGCTTCTAAGGAAGAATGAAGTCAAACCCCTAGATCTGCTTTCAAATCAAGGCATCTTTCATGGCACATGTGTGGGCAGTGGAAGAGGGGAGAGTGGAGGGAGACTTTAGTCCCACATGCTCACTTTGCTGCATCATTTTTCTTTTGCATCAAACCCAGGTTTTCTACTGTCGGAAAATGCTTATTTTGAACTATGAACATTTAGACTGATCTACAATAAGGTCATAGCCATGACCCCCCCAATCCAAGATTTGTTTAGGGATTTTCAACCTTCTGGACATGTAGTACGTTATCATCCGTTAATTCATTCAATTCATTAAAAAACAAAACAAAACATTTATTCTCAGCCTGGTAGAGGCATTATCCTAAGTGCCATCAGTACAAAGGCAAAAGGATGTGTTTCCTACACTCAGGTGTCTTATAGTTTGGTGGAAGAAAAGATATGCAAATAAACAATTATACTTAATAAGATAGTAGCAGGGGGGTGTGTTTATGTAGTGGGAACTTGGGGAAGGTTTCTCAAGAAGGGTAGGGTTGGAACTGAGAACCGAAGATAGGTAGGGTTTGGCAAGGCCTACAAATAGCTAAAGAACATTACATTGCAGGTAGAAGAAACACTGTGTTCTCTCTTTCATGAAAGAATGTGCAGATGGTATCTGGGAGACTATGAGAAAGTGACTTTCCAGGGAGACTTCAGAGGCAGGCTTTATGTTTACACTGATCTGAATGTCTTTTTCCTGTTCATATCCATTCCTTCCTGCTCATTCTGTTATTCTAGCTAGTCTCCAAGTGCTTATGATGTCAAGTGATCCTCGGATCCTTTTCTCATCCCTGTTTTATGTATGGATTTGATATTTCCTAATTTGCTTATCCAGGCCTCAGAGCTCATAAGATGTCTATTTTTAAATTTTATTTTATATTCTGTCTGCTCCACATTGCCCAGACTCTACACAACAGTGTTCTTGATGTTCCTGAAATATAAATGCTTAATAGATGCTTATTTTCTGATGAAAAATGATTTTATGAGAGCCCTGGTTGTAATATGTAGGTAATTGAGATGCTCGATTCACCAAATTCATAAAAATACTACTATAATCAAGTGAAATAACAACTGGCTGGGTTTCCTCAAAGTGATCCTGACAGAAAAGAGCCTGTTACTTATTTTGCTTTGTTTTAGGTACTACTTCCCTTGTTATCCCTTACATCCCAATAGTAGAGTATTTTGCTTGTGTAACCTGTAATTATAAAATTAAGAAATGCCCTTAAATGCCATATAGTTCAAATACCAATATGTTGCTTCATTCTCCTAAAAAATGGGCCAGTTTTGCTTGAATAACTCTAGTGACAGAGGACTCACTTCCTCATATCCCCTGCCCTTTCATTTCTAGGACATCTCCCTTATGTTGGCCCAAAATGCACCTTGTTCTAGGTCAGTGATTGCCAGTGGGGAAGGGCCATAACTTTGTGATTTGGCAAAGCATGGACGCATTTTTGGATGTCACAACTTCACAACTTGAGGTGCAGCTGGCATCCAGTGTAGTGGGTGGGGGCCAGTGATGCTGTTAACTCTCTTACAAAGCACAGGGGCAGCTCTGGCCCAATACTGCCAACGCTGAGAAACGGCTCTAGATTCACCTTGTTTACCCATGGAAAAAGTATAAAGTTTTCCATCCAGCAATCTGCCTTATACTTGGGCCCAGCTAACTGCATGAAGGCTATTGTACCTCCAAGTCCTTTGACTATTTTTCTAATGCTCTTACAGTAAGACCAGCAATTCATGTGTGACTCTTCCCAAAGCATTTCAATGTAAAGGAGGGAAGCATTGAGGGAGGGCAGGACTTCGTACAAATTGACTCGTGGTGGGCCACGTTCACACTGTGGACTTGGGTGGAGGAATAATAGAATGGTGTCTTGATGTGCTGTGCCCCTTGCCCCATCTAGATCAAATCTGTGAAACTTACTGCACAGGATTTAGCCTAAGGTGTTATTCTTGTCAGAGACATGATACGAGGAATGCATGTCCAAATCCATGTCATGATAAACAAGAATGCTATAATAACCCTCTCCCAGGGTAAGAGAGGTCCTAGGATGTGGATATTGCTAAAAATTCTGTTAAAGCATCTGACCATCCCAGGCATGAGAAAGAGGTAGTGAGATCCTCTCAAGGCTCCCTTCTGCCCTTTCTATGTGCTCACCTTGTAGATGCCATTAACCCATGTCGCCATTTGTTGCAAGGTCACTTTCACACTCAGGGACACAAATGGGTCAACTTACACATGTCATTTCAGTTAAAATGTGCTCCAGGTTGGCAAGAAAGACTGCAAAAATGATACAGCCTCTGAAAAGGAGTGAGGAACATTTTTTGGAAGGATTCAAGGGACATTTTTGAATGGACAATTGAGGAGCTCTCTAACTACAGTCTGTTTAAAAAGGCACAAGCATAAGCAATGCTTCAAATTAAGTACCATGTAAACAATCGCCCAGCTAAAAGCAACCAACCTGATCCTCTTCTTGAATAAATACTGTTTTCCCTCGAAGTGGGTGGATTGCAGGGTTATAGAGAAGAGCAGAGTCATCGTAAAAATGCTTTGAAAAGAAGCTGATTCACCAGAGGGGGCGAATAGACCCCATGTATGCTTGCTAATAAAGAAGGATTTTTGATACTAGCTTTCATTGATTATCCAGTTAAGAAATCAATACTGTTGTTTTATAAAAAGGACAACCACAGAGTAGTTTGCACTACTTAATAGGAACGTTGGGAAAATAATTATTAAGGTCTTCGTCCATGGTGATACAGCTTAACTCAGCAGATCATTAAGAATTTCCCCTTTCAGGCAGTTTTCACTCTCTGCAAACAATGCCTGTTGTATGAGCTAGCCCAGCAGGGGGCACTTCCTCTGCTGACTTCCGGAGAGTTCTTTTCCAGTAGTGAGGAGATAATGAAAGAAGAGGAAGCTGGCGAGAAAGCATCTCCTGGAGCAGTCCCACCAATACGACAATCTAGACTCACACGGGGAGATTATTATCATTCTCTGAAATGCTCTCTCTCACCAGGCAATTTTGTGACAGAAAACTCTGTGCTCTGGTTTGGGACTGGGCACTACAATTAGATGATAGAATTTTTAACTGTGGTGGATTCGTGTTAGTACATTTCTCCTATAGCACCACCCTCTTTTTTCCCTCTGCTCTGTTCAAGCAAAGATACTTTCCAGTAAATATTCAGGAAGTCAGAAGTAGTTAAAAATGGACTTGGCAGTGTTGACTGATGTGAACGAATCTTTGTGGCCACCAGCTACATGCTGTCACCACAGTTCCCAGACACTGGGGTCTATGATGAGATTCAGTCCAGGAGCAGTAGGTGAGTGTGAGGGGTACCCTCAAAAAGCCACTCTCCTAAAATGTTTTCTTCATTACTGTACAAGAGTGCTTTCAGTTCACCATTAGAAATGTATCGCTTTGGATTGCCTTTGATTATTTGTTTTAGAATTCTTATTAAAAGGTTTGTTTCAAATATATAATACACTTTAATTCTTAGCTCTATAGCTAAGAGCCCCCTAAGACCTCTCTTCATTCACGATATCTAGCTGAAAGCAAGGGCCTATGGGGAAGGGTCCCTTGCAAGGCTGTCTGGAGGCCAGTGTGTAGACACATAGCTCCACCTCCTAGCTCACCTTGGCCGGGACCAGTGTGTGGTCTAGTCAGAGCCTGAGCACTCAGGACACCAGGAGGTGTCCCATGGAGGAGGGAGTGAAGCCCTCTCTGTACTTCCTCTCCAGCTTACGCCGTTACATATGTCAAGGCCTTTTCCTCTGACGTACAGACATTTGCCACCATATTCTTTTTTTTTTTTAAAGATTTTATTTATTTATTTGACAGAGATAGAGACAGCCAGCGAGAGAGGGAACACAAGCAGGGGGAGTGGGAGAGGAAGAAGCAGGCTCATAGCAGAGGAGCCTAATGTGGGGCTCGATCCCATAATGCCGGGATCACGCCCTGAGCCGAAGGCAGACGCTTAACGACTGTGCCACCCAGGTGCCCCTGCCACCATATTCTAATTGGCCTCCAGCATCTCATTCATACTGTGGCCCATGTAGCCTTTCTCCAATGCGACTGTCATTCTGTCAGTCTTACTCAAAACCTTTCAAAACATCGTTTCTGACCTTGTGAGCCACATAAACATATTCTGAATTGTAGTTACTGTTATTTCATAGGAGTATTGTACCTGGAGCCAGATTTTAAGTTCCTTGAGGCCAAGGCTGTGTTCTCTTACTTTAGTGGTCTTTCTACCCTTGTCACAGTGCAGGACACACAGAGGGGGATATATACAGATTGACCTGCTATTGAAGTACATGGGGCTCCAACAATGGTTTGGCCACTGGGAGGGTTGTGCAGTTGGTCTGAGGTATGGCTTTTCCACTGACTTTTCCTATCATTGTGGGAACATAATAGTTACCATGGTTTGAGTCTGTTAGTGTTTTGGTGAGGCATTTCCCACAGATCCTCTCAATTTATCATCTCAAAAACTTGTCAAGATAGATGCTATTTTGCTTATTTTACAGGTAAGCTAGTAAATGATGGAGTTGGAATTAAAACCCGAGTCTTTCTGGTGCCAAAATCGATATCCTTTTCATCATAGCATGATACTTTTGGTTTCCTTATTTATTCTATGGAGGCAGAAACCCTGTCAGAATTTGTGACTTTATGGTGATATTGACCAGATGAATGAAATAATAAGCCTGGTCCTTTGATGATTAAGAAGTGGCTTCTTCCCTCGTGAACTTGTACAGGATTTTAATAGCCCAGATCTTTTTGTCCTAAAACAATCTGCCCTTTTTTGAGGAGTACATAGGTAGTCAATGAGTAAAATTAGATTTAAAAAAATCTATGTGCCTGGCACAGTTTGTTAATTACTTTGGATAAATAGGTATTTACACATCTGCTGTAGAATGTCATTTACTGCACTGGGAGAAACTAAGGTCAGAAAAACATGGGGCGCCTGGGTGGCTCAGTCGTTAAGCGTCTGCCTTAGACCCAGGGCGTGATCCCAGGGTCCTGGGATCGAGCCCAGCATCAGGCTCCCTGCTCTGCTGGGAGCCTGCTTCTTCCTCTCCCACTCCCCCTGCTGTCTCTCTCACTGGCTGTCTCTCTCTCTGTCAAATAAATAAATAAAATCTTAAAAAAAAAAAAAGAAAGAAAGAAAAACATATATGTAATCCCTTACCAGTGGTAATACCGGGTTTAACATAAATATTTATAAAATGATTGGCACTCATCTGGTGAAATTATTATTAAAAGATGACAGATACATATTTTTAATTCTCTCTTCTCAAATAGCAAATCCCTTCTCTCCTGATCCAAATATAGAAATAGTGGCAAAATTAACATAATATGCTTTGAGATGTGCAATATTTTCTATCCACCTAATGAAGTCAAAGGGGGTTTACGAAAAACCAATTATCCTAATTACTCGTAATATGAGGGTGTTGTTCTGAAGAAGGAAAGAAATTTGAAGTACCTCATTTAGAACAGCACAGAATTTTAAATGCAAGGAATCTGGGAGATAGAAGTAAGGTTATTCCAGTGCAAATAGAGCCAATTTCAGTGGTTTGTGACGTATAAAGACAACATGAATGTAATTTGACTTCCTTTAGTGCTTGTGGCTTTGATTGTAGTAATTTGGTAGGAGGCAAAGTACATGACTTAGAATCATGGACTTTTATTACTGTGACAAAAAATGTTGAACTGCAACTAACATATAGAAATCATATGGGACAGTTGAAAGAGCACAAAAGTAGGCAAGATCTGAGTTCCAGTTCTTGAACTACCTACCAATGGGTGTTTTCATGAAACCAGTCTTCCTGGGGCTTGGGAAAGTGACAGGGTTGAGTTAGACAATTTCTCAGCTCTTTTCTGTCTCTCAAATTCTGTGACCCTGTAAGGGAGCATTGCTAGAGTTTGAATAATATGCTCCTTCTTTTCCCAACAAAATTATGAGAACCAGTTATCAGCTTTCTCTCTTATTTAAATTGTGTGCCAAATTGTTCCTTTTATTCCTTTATGGTAGTAATTCCGTGGCTTTTCTGTGTACGTTTTCATATTTACATCATGAGAAATTGTTGACGATTTATCTCTGAACAAAATGACACCTTAGTAAAAATTAGTTTTAAAAAATAGAGTTTAGATGTTATTTCTTCTTCTTCTTCTTCTTCTTTTTTTTTTTTTAAAGATTTTATTTATTTATTTGACAGAGAGACAGCCAGCGAGAGAGGGAACACAGGCAGGGGGAGTGGGAGAGGAAGAAGCAGGCTCCCAGCAGAGGAGCCTGATGTGGGGCTTGATCCCAGAACGCTAGGATCATGCCCTGAGCCGAAGGCAGACGCTTAACGACTGAGCCACCCAGGCACCCCAGATGTTATTTCTTCTTGTGACTGTTGTATTGATGGCTTTAGATCCTCACACCACCTTATCCCTACATCCTTGGTGATGTAACTTTGCAGCACTTGTCCTGTGGGTAGGACACATTTCTCTGCTCCTGATACTGGGCTGAGCCCTGTCCATTGCTTTGGCTAATGGGCTGCTAGCAGATGCGACACAAGCAGAAGCCTGGAAGGGATCCTTGCAGTGAAGTTTGCATTCCCTTGCACCTCTGCCATGTCTCTGAGAAAAACTCGTTTGGGCTAGCCCACTGATTCCAGGTGGAGAATAAGGAACAACCTGGTGTAGAGCCACCCACAACTGAACCCAGCCTCGATCAGCTCACTCCAGCTAATCTTCAAAATTATAAACTATAATAATAAATAATTGTTGTTTTAAGTCATTAAATTTTGGGGTAGTTTGTTATGCTACAGTTGTTACCTGATACGCTTCTAAACAATTTTCATTGCTAGAGAAATCTTCCTTTTGCAAACCTGTCTTATCAAATACCCGTAGAGGTCTTCAATTATATTGTTAATATCATCCATTAATGAAATCATTAGAATATTTTCTCTTTGTTTCCCCGGGACATAAAACCAAAGAGTCATAACATTTTAGCAATAGCACTGGCCAGTCTTACCTGTATGGAAACACTGCTGTATGAGCCGCCAATGACCCCTGCAATGAGCAGTGGGATATTTTCTTGAATGGCATAGGATCCATCAGGACACATATACTCAGCTTCATCCACTTTAGTCAAGGATGCCCTGACAAATTCCAGTGATTGCTCTAATGCATAGGTATCCCTTGAGCATGTATCCAAAATGTGTACACCCAGCTTCACTCCTGGCAGCAAGTAATTGTCCTTGTTGATTTCATCAATAGCAAACAACATGGCTTCCAGGCGTTGGATCCCTCGGTCTTCATTGATTCGCCCACATTCTTCAGTTCCAGTTCCTTTTTCATTAATAGGAAACAGACCCCCTAAAACAAGGTCACCTTCGATTTTAATCTCCCTCCTCAAAAAGTTATGGTCCCCTAAAGAGAGTAAAAATCCCTTTGAAAACAAAGCTAACGTAAGAACTTGGAGTCTTGTCAACATCTTCATGAATCCAGTTTCTGTACCTCTGGGAGGTATCAATGGATGAAGCCAATGTTGCCCGCTAGTCCTCCTCTCTCATTTCCAAACTGGATCTGTGGCCTGTCCTTCAAATAAGGGAGGAACAGACTAACAGAGCCTGTCACCAAATTCCTAAAGAGATAAAAATTATATGAACAAAAATGGTAAAGAAAACAACAGTGATTACTTGGATGGCCCCCATTCAGACCTTTGAAGGGATCATGACTCAAGGTACCATTTAGCAAACACATACTGCACCACTGCACCAGGCACTCTCCCACAGATACCCTCACCCAGTCCTTACAACACGTGTGACACAGAGCTCAGTGCTTCCATTTCCCAGAAAAGGATCCAGAGGACTAAAGAGGTAAAGTGACTTGACAGGGTGTACCTAGAATGGAGGTAGTGTTTAGACTCCGGTTTTCCTAATGCCAGGTTCAGTACTCCATCTCCTCAGTCACTGACTTTGCTATTGGTAGGACAGTAACTTGGGTATGAGTCTTGATCCCTTCCCTTCCAGCTCCATTTATAGACCACCCCTCTTTATTCACTCTTTTCTTTGTATTTGGGGATGCAACAAAACACAATGGGAACTCTTTCACAGTTTCTTCATTTCTACCACCACATTCCTGTCCTCCCTTCATTCCAGATACTTTCAGCCCACTGCAATCAAGATTCTCCCTTCACTGCTCTAAAAAAAAAAAAAAAAAAAAAAAAAAAAAAAAGTGCTCTGGATAAAGCTACTACTGATCTACTATTTTCTAAATCCACTAACCCTATTGTAGTCCTCATTTTACTTGACCTTCATTGAAATTCTGACTCCTTGCTATCTGTTCCAACTTCCTAGGTTTCTGTTCTCTTCTACATCTCAGATTCCATTGTTGAAGCCCTCCTCCCCACCCCCACTCCTGTAGGTCATCTAGTTTCATGGTTTCAACTATCGCTGAAATGACTCCTAGGTTAGCTGCCTCTTAAAGCTCTGCCTATACATCCCTCTGACACCTCAAGGTCTCTAGCTTATAACTTCTCCCTTATCTCTGTGAATGGATCTTTTCTGTACCCAGGTTCTCAAGCCAGAAACCTGCAAGCTAGAGCTCTTCCCGCTAAACTCCTTCCCACACTTAATTAGCCACGAAGTGCTGTAAAGTCTACCTGTTGAACATCTTTCAAAGCCACCTACTAGTTTATAACCCTGCTGTGCTAGGCCCTTGTTATCACTAACAGGACATAACAGTAGATTCCTGTAGAGCTGCTGCAGGCCCTAAAAGCACGTTTTTGGTGAGTTAGGAAAAGATAACCTTCCTCAAGTACCAAATTTTCAGATTTGTTATTGTATAGCCTGTACTACAGATGCTGAGTAAAGCTCAATTGCTGATAGCTGCCTCCTCCAGCCAGTGCAGGCAATGCCCGATGTGGCCCTCACATTTAGAGGAGCATAGTGCTTACTAGTGTGGGGGTTTGCACAGTTGGTTGTAATTTAGGACAGTTCCACAAATCGAGCTTCTTTTTACAAAAAGCCTAGAACATATGCACCTTCGAGGAATCAGACAAAGCCCTGCTATGAGGATCATGTTTTTGACAATAGGTTGGGGTGTTCCCGGGGAGCTTTCCAGAATCTTGATGTGGAGTAGCCCGGTTGCATGCACACAAACCAATGGACCTACTGTTGTACTCCTTGCCACCCAGCTCCCTAGCACTAGAGCAAACACTGGCCAGCGCCCTCACTCTGCCTGCTCACTGCCCTTCTCCCCAGATGAGGTAAGCTTACTATTTTTAGAATCAGGTGGAGAAGTGACAGCAGAGCTTCCTGTAGCATTCTCCTGACAGGGTACAGGTGCCTGTCGCTGTGTGTGGTTTGGTGTGCCAGTCTGCTCTCCTGCTTTTGTGCATGATTATGTGGGGTT
Source organism: Ursus arctos (assembly GCF_023065955.2). Taxonomy (NCBI): domain Eukaryota; kingdom Metazoa; phylum Chordata; class Mammalia; order Carnivora; family Ursidae; genus Ursus; species Ursus arctos. The sequence continues at coordinate 28,659,693 of NW_026622985.1, read as the reverse complement.
TTATGAAGGAGGGGCTCTCCTGGCTGCATCTCAACGTAGGATGTCTGAAAGCCACACCACCTGTGTACTGTCAGCTAGGTTAGCAAGTGTTAATCACCTGAATGGTGTCCCATTGGAGGAAGTACTTGAATAATGCATAATCTTAATTGCTGTTCAGAACAGCCCATCTCCTGTCAATCTGTACTGACTTCCTTTTGCTTCTAGATTGAAGAATTGACTTCTTCATAGTCTATGATCTTGTCCCTGGCTGGCTCTCAAGTCTCACTGCTCACCAGGCCCATCAGTTCCATCCCACCTCTGCCTTCACATCTTATGCTCCAGCTGTTCCCGAACCATGTTTATCTGAGAGGAAATCTAGAATGTCGATGGCCTCTTGGTTCTGCTCATGTTTTTCCCTTTGCCGCAGATACCCTTCTATATCCATTCGTCTAGTAAACACCCACTTATCACTTAAGACTCAACAGTCACCACTAGGAAAGGCCAAGACTTTTTTCCTATCTTCCCCCGTCAAATTGTTTACTTCCTGCTTTATATTCCTATTGTAGCTAGTTCCAGAAATGTTTGCTGTTGCTGTAATAATTCTTCCTTGTTTCCTTGTCTGCTCATTGGGAATAAATAAAATAGCACATCATTGAGGATTTTTAAGGTATGAAGAAAAAAAAATCAAATCTCAACAAAAAAAGTAGAGACAGGAACTAGTCCAGTACGTACTTCAACATTTTTGACATTTCTCCCTTCTCACGTTAGCAGTGCCCTTTAAAGCCCGGCTTTCCACATGCTTTCTGTTGCTTTCGCGTGGAGCAAGTGATGGGTTGTTTTTTTGAGACACAGGAGTTATCCAGTCATCCGGGTTTTGTTTTGTTTATTTGGGTGTGAGCCTCAGCAATGACAACAGCAGTCATTGGAATGCTAAGTGTTAGCCCAGAGCCTCTCTGGGAGATGTGCCACAGGGCACCAGAAAGTCTAATAATAATTTTTTAAAAAGTTGATACTGTGGTAGGTTTTTTTGTTTGTTTCATATCAATTTCTAGTCTCTCTTTGATCTTTATGAGCAGTTCCCTTTGAAGCAAAACTGCCATGGAAGGCAAAAGACACTGTGATCGTTATCGTTAATGATAAAGCCGCAGAAATTGCTCTATAAAATAATTGTTTTATGGGCCTAATAAAAGAGAATAGCTAATTAAAAGGAGGTCATCAACACAATCTTACCATGTATCTATGGAAAAAAATGTAGATATATTTTGAATCGGAAGGAAGTTTGCTCAAATAATAAAGATGACCTTATAGTTAATGGAAAACTTATTCTCTTAAGAAAATGCTCTTCGCCAAAGCAGACTTGAAAGGGAACATCACATTCCACTGAAAGTCCTAATACGTATCAGTCTACCTGTTTCACAGGTAGGGGCTGTGTTTTATTTAATTTTGTGTATCCAGGGCCTGGCATAGTGTCTGCTTGCAATCCAGAAGGTATTCAACAAATATTTCTTGAAGGAATAGAAACATCCATGGCTGTTATATTTGCAGATGACTCTACTATTTTAGTCGTGGCACAGTAAAAGGAAACTAAAGTAGAGAAAGGGGTTATTTTATTTCATCACCTACGTAATCATCCCAAGGGCTCTTATCCTATTATGCTCTTTGATGGTAGGACTGCTAACAGATAGAACTAGAGGAATTACTCTGTAAAGATTCTGGGGAGCAATGCTACCTTAGTATTTGGGAGTTGCTGCTGACGTGGGTCCCTATAAAGCTAGGAGAGATACAGCCTCAGATTGACCTACATTTACTTAAGTGAAAGCTTCAGTCAGGAGAATACTAAATTAGGAACATGCATTTTATCCTATTTCAAAGCATCGGAGATGCATCTACTCATCAAATATTTATTGAACACCTACTATGTGTGCGCTAGGCCGTGAGCTGGCTATGCAGAATATAAGCTTTAATTGCAAACAAATAGACATTATCTCTGCTGTCAAATGACATTCTAAATGCTCAGGTATTTTTATTTACAAAGTGATGGAAAGCTATTCATCTCTGTTTCTACCAACTGTCTCTGTCATTCATGAAAATCTTAAAAATAAGTTTACCATGGGTTTCCTTTAAGGTGGTAATTGTTATTAAGTGCTTGACTCAAAAAGCAATCCATAACGTATTACATATATTATATATGGTTAAAAATTAGATATACAGATCTTAAAAACAAGTTGACAATGTTATGTAAAATATTTTTCCTTTAAGCCCTCTGACAAGGCATCTTTGAGTAACATTTAATGTAGTCTTAGAGAATTACAAATTAAAAATCAATTAGAGTAATGTTTAAATACATGGTCTTAATATTTTCTTATTTACCTTTTCCTTAAAGCAAAATTTAAAATGATTAGGACCATAGGGCCATGAATAATTTAAAAACACTTAGCGTTATTTAAAATGAAGCCCTAAGAGCTGAAAGAACAGGAAATTAAAATTTAACATTGAAAAATAGACAAACATGCTTAATTTAATGCAACTGTTTATCTCTGAGTAACAGCTTATCGGATTGTGGGAAAGGGCACCAACCATTTCTTTTCAGGTTCCTTTCATTATAAATCAGCCAGCAGCACATTCCCCAGATAAACAGGCTCCCTACTGTAGGCACATTCATATGCAGCTGGAGAACAGCAGCTCTGCAGTCAAAGTTCTCTGTTCAGGGATGATGAGTGATCTGTCAACTATAAACAAGCATGCGTAGCCCTCTCTGTAGGTAACCTGCTCACCAATGTTTTATTAATCGGTGCATTAATAGAATCTCAGAGGTTTGCTGTGAATATAACCCCTGGAATATGTGGGCAAGAAGCATTCCTATACTCTGCATATGCTAATATGTATTTTCCTTCCTCTCTTGACTTTGCCCAGGGACACAGTGTCTAAAATGAAATCCAGTGTGACTCAGTGAATAAGTAGTTTATTCAGGGGAGATATAAGGCCAGCCCCCATGCCCACTTTCTCCTAAAAAGAAACCCTTAAGTTGCTGAAGGGCTTTGAGTGTTGAAAGCCTTGCACATTCGACATATCTGGAGAAAATTTAGGGTTAGTGATATTGTGTGAAATTTGATTGCACCTTTGGTTATAAAATTTTCAGCTGCCAGAATTACGGGTAATAAAAGACATGGCCTTTGTCCTTGAGCTGACATTTTCAATTGGGTAAACAGAGCCTGTATCTTACATTTTTAATAGCAGGATATATCATGTACAATTCTAATTCCTTTACTTTTACTAGGCAACAAAAGTATTTTTTGCCCAGAGGCCTTTAAGAAATCATTATGAATAGCTGACTATTTAAAATCCAATCATTTTTGGCAAATCTAGCTTAAAACTTCTAGCTTGAGTTACTCCAACTATAAGGTGGTCTATTTCCATTTGCTGAATTCCTGTATAGTTTGTGCTATGTTTGTCATAATGATCATATTTTGTTTTATATTTATTTGTTTAGTTTTTTTAAATTGAAATTTAGCAATTAGAAGTTGTTCCTTCTTTTTTCCTCATTAGATTATAAGCTATTGGATATCAAGAACAGTGCGTTAGATGTCTCTCATAGTGCCTCACATGTATAGTTGTCAAATGCTGGTTAAATGATAAATTCCAAGTAGCATGTAAGTTTTTGAGAGATTGGTCAGAGGATTGGAAAAATAATTTGGAGATTTCCTGCAGAGAATGAAGAAGGTAGCTGAAAAGACCAATTTTCTTTCCTTTTTTTTTCCCCCACAATGTGACTTTATAATAGGTCAAGATTCAACTTTGGCGCTTAGAGAAACTTGACCCAAATAGCTCTCAATCTTCCTTTAACTTTGAATTGCTGATTTTTAAGGAAAAGGATATAGAGTAAAACTAGAAAAATTGAGAGCACTTGGAGAAATTTGAAAGGTTAGGACATACACGGGTGTGAAGAATGAAGAATGAAAAACAACACAGGACGTGTAGGTCAGGTTCCATAATGCATGAATGACAAGGCGGAAAAGTGGAGGCCAGGCCTATGTATTCAGATTTGAAGTTACAGAGGAAAGTTCTGCTTTCTCTCAACTGTTTCTAGTTTGAGGAAGTTTGAGATACCACAATATATATAAAATTTCACATAACCAGAAACTTAGGTCAAGTGTTGGAAATAAATCGACCAGAATTTCCTGTGATCCTGTTTTATTCACAGTGAAGACAAAGGAAGCCCCCAAGCTCTAGGTGGCTATCTGGAAGAGGAAGATGCTTCCAGTTGTGACGATGGAGCCAGAAAGAGATGTTGATGATGCCAAAAGGAGAAACACCCACTTCACTAGTGGGACTTTAACCCTCTGCCCCCTGCAAAAAATCACATATAATATTTCCTTTATCCTCTGAATTTAGAAAAGAGTGTCTTTATGAGGCAGGCAAACAGATTTACAATTGTGCTAAACTTTAATCCTTAGGGTAATTGCTGGTAATTTACTTCCGATCAATAATATAAACTTGGTTCATTCAATATAGAGTATATGAAAGATTTAGTCACATTCCATCAAAATAAATCTTTACTGTTCTAAACACCAAACTGCACAGTATTTTCCTGTGTGTGTGTGTGTGTGTTGCCATTTGAGTTGTTTTTTCATCCTTAGGTTTCGTAACCTCCTTATAAATCCTTGGAATTGGAGCCTCCCCAATTTCCCTGCAGTCCACCTTTGTCCTTTTCCTCTTAGAAGCTGCCAAGTCTAATAGAAGTCACAGGTTTGTCTACATGAACAGAGAGTATAGAAACTGGGTTTGTCAAAAAGCTTTCCCTCTAGCTCTGGACAAAAAGGAGAAGAAATGGAGAAATATTTTTCATGGGAGAAAATTTTTACTTTGGTCATGTGATTTATCAGCTGGTTGTTATTTGTAATGTTCTGTGTGTATATAGTCCTTTCTCTTGAAAATGTCAAAGTATTTTGCACAATGAATTAACTTTTACTGCTTCCTGATGAGAAAAAATTACATCATCTATTGCGGGGGGGGGGCGGAATTTGTAATGCAAATTGTTCAAGGTAATGGTGAGAAGTAAATATAGAAGTAGGACCTAAAGAAGTTTTTTTTTTTTTAATCGTTATTGCCCAATAACATCTTACAAAAGAGAATACATGTCAATGCCTATCATACTGTTTCCCCCAAAATATCACACCCATCTCTAAAATTTTCCTCAGTAGGTAAATGATAAAATGTCTGAAACACCACCATCTTTGCCTAGTGCCAAAGTAATAGTTACAATACCTATAGCTGGCTTCTGCTTCTGGCCAGTCTTAGTAATTGGTATTAAATCTTCCCTCCAGCAGAAAATAGCTATGAACCTGGACAAAACATATAAGGCAAGCTATGACCCTTGAGAGAAAGAAACACATGAGAGAAACTCCATGATTACCGTATGAATTTCCCAACATTCTACATGGGAGCACCTTTTTGCCCTGGGGCAGTGACAGTATTGTTGGCTTTAAGAGGCAGAGATTAGAGTTCTTGGCTTCTGAAGTGATGGCAGTTTGTAGGGTAGAGAGCTGCACAGAGATGGTGAGCTTAAGAACTATGTGGTGCAAAGGCTGGTCGTGTTATATACAGAGTGAGATTCAGTGAAGACTGGCAGAGATCACCTGCCTGCAAGAAGTTTGAGAGGTAAATGTCAATATCAGAGGTCATGCATATCAGAAAATTAATGAAGTTCTAACCCAGCTCCAGTGGAGAAACCATACCAAACGTTATTGTACTTTGAATTAAATTCCCAGAAAGGCCAAGCTCAGGAATGAGTGACATGTCACAGGACTACATCTAAAACAGACCTGCTTTAATGAGACTAAAACTAAGTCTAACAAAACCAAGATTATCCACCAGTTATTTAATTGCCTGCTAAGCAAAAACTCAAAACTCTTAAAGGAAGATGATATAATTTAGACTGCCTTCAGTATAATTCCACATTAACCAGTATACAATAAAAAATTGTTTGATATATAAGAAAACAGGAAAATGTGACCCAGAGTAAAGAGAGAAAGCATTCAATAGAAATAGGCCCTGAAATGATTCACCTCTTGAAATTAGCAGACAAGACATTTAAGTAGACTATTACAAATATGTTCAAAGATTTAAATATATGAATAAATAGATGAGAAATTTCATGAGAGAATGGAAAGTTATAAAAACACAAATACTAGAACTCAAAAGTACAATATTTAAATATAAAATTTGTGTGAGGGGGCACAATAAATTGGAGATAGCAAAATAGTAAAAACAAAAAATGAAAAAAAAAAAAACACAAAAAAAACCCTTGAAGGCAGATGAAAAGAAATTATCCAATCTGACCAGAGAGAGAAGACACTGAAAAAATTTGACCAAAGCTTCAGTGTTCACTTAGACAATATTAAGTTGTCTAGTACACATGCAATTTGAGTTTACAAAACCAAGGGACTCAGCCAACCCTAAGCAGGATAAATACAAATAAAACTATACTCTAGGCAAATCATAGCCAATTTGTTAAAACCAAAGATAAAGGGAAAACTTTGAAAACAGAGTAAAATAGCACATATGTGCAGAGTAACAATATGAATGAGGGCTCACTTTTCATCAAAATCACTGGTGGCCATAATCCAGTGGGATGACATCTTTAAAGTTCTAGGGGAGAAACTGGCCAGGCATCCCCAAATTCTATTTCCAGTTAAAATATGCTTCAAGAAGGAAGGTGAAATACAGATTTTTCAGGCAACTAAAAGTGAGAGATTTCATTGCCAGCAGACTTAAAATATGAGAAATGTTAAAGGAATAACTTCAAAGAGGAAATGACACCAGATGGAAATTCAAATGTATAGGAAGGAATGAAGAGCACCAGAAATGGTAAATGTATGGGTTAATGTAGAAGAGTATCCATTAAGTCTAGCTACCAGGTATTGTTAGAATGAGTTCATGAAAACTGTATCTGTCACAAATAAAAAATGGTAAGAAAATATGGGTTCCACTACCATTTTGTCTATTATAGTTTGATTTTATTTCTCTCTGTGTATATGTTTGCATTTATCCTAGATCCTATTAGCTGAAAGCCTTTTCACACCTTTTAGAGTCCTCCTGCTAAAAGAACAATCTCATAATTCAAAGGCCATGCTTCTGAAAGTAAGATAGGTAATAGCCAATAACATATGCTTTATGATATAACTGCTAATAGATTCAATGAAGGATGAAACCCAACTGGTATACACTGGTACAGCCATACTAGTTGTTAAAATATTAAAATACTTCCATCTGATTGGTGAACAGGAAATCCACTAAGCCCTCTGAATCAGTTGCTCTGATTCCTCCTCTGGTGTATCTCCATCACTTTTCCCACTTTTCTCATGATCCAGCAATAAAAGTGTTAAATTCTGGCACAGGAGGATCTTTAGGTTCCAGCGTCGAAGGTATGGTTGCTGTCCGTTTTCATAACACGGTGCTAGTTGTTAAATGTTTTGAATATCATTCCTGAATTGACTTGCTGAATAAAATGTTGGGAAATTTGGGGAAAGTTTCAGTTTTAAGCAAAATTCTCATTAACTAGAACAAAACTGGATTTTCCCTTGTAGTTTGACTGATTAGCATCTATTTGTAATTTTTTTCTAGAAACTGTATGCAAGTTTTCTTGGGGAACTAACACATATGTTCATAAGGTAGGGTTAATCCATTCCTGGCTTGATAGGTGGCTTGTGATACATATGACGAACCAGAATGTGCTATGTGTCTCTGGCCACAGCAATTGGTTCCGGGATGAGTCTGTGACCAAATCATTGCCAACTAGGGTTAATCTGAGAATACTTTTTAGAACCATCAGGAGAAAAGCATCCTCTTTCTGTTAGAGTGACTTAGAGAAGTGGATATAAGCCCAGAGCTGTTGGCAGCCATATTACCACCATGAGTCAGGAGCCTGAGTTGCAAAGCCAGGAGACAGAGAAATAGTGAAACCTGACAATATTATCTGTGCTATTTAATCCAGCTAAGATTTCCCAGTTATGTGAGAGAGCAGATTCCTCTTTTTGCTTAAGTCAGTTTGAAATCTCTTTTGTCACTAAATGATTCCTGAATAAAACCTCTCTTCTTTTCTCATTCCTTTCCCATTAAAGATATTCTAAAATTTATTGAGCACCCACTATCTGCCATAGTGTTTTATGTTTAGTGATTAGTGTTTTATGTAGATTATTTTATTTAATCCTGCAATTTCCCATCTACTCAGGTATGCCCTTTTATAGATGGCCTGATTCTGTCCAGAATCACAGATGGGCCCAGGTTTTATGATGGTTCCTGTTGTGTTACCCCATCTATGAATGGGTTTTCCTAGAAATGCAACTACTCTAGTCATCCCTTCTTTCATACTTTTATCAGGATTCCCATTTTCTCAAAACTTACTTATGACAAGTGAAGTCATTTGATATATTAAGCTGTCAGTTTTCAGCACATGAATGCAAGTTAGTCTGTTAACCATTTAGGGATGGTCAAATTTTCAATGGGCCAAAATATTGGCTTAAGGAAAGAGAAACATTTTAAATCATAGAATTTTAGATACCTCAGTGTACATATAATGCAATATGAGGGCCTACTTGGTGTTCAAGTTACAACACATATGAACTCCATACTCAAATAGAAACAACTTGTACATATCACCCACTGTGAAATTGTGGACTTCAAATAATGCTTCCCTTATCGAATACACAATTCAATGCCAGGCAATGAAATGCCATTGACAAGTTATCTCTACTGTAATGGAGTTCTCTGGTCACTGATGTGATTTAAAAGACATTTTTCCAGTTCTTCTTTGTTGAAAAATTTTAGAGGAAATTATTGGTGGGCTTTAGTCGGCTGGTGTGAGCTCTCAAGGGCCAATTATACATATTTCTTCCCAATTCCATGTGTCAGTGATATCACTTTGGTAGCTTCAAATTAGCATGTTGGGAGTATTGCAGAAATCAGCAAACATTAACAATCAGTTTCTCCTCACAGATCCTACAGATCAGGTACTTAAACATTTACCAGTACACCACTGGTGGTATATTTAGCAATATGGCCTTAAAATTTATTCCTAGAGAATCCAATAGGAAAAGCATGGGAAAGCAATATCGCAAAATGCCTTCTACAGTCAGGGTTTTTCTACCTGCAGATCACAAGCTATTCTTGTGTCATGAAATACATTAGTGACTGGCAGTGAGCATTTTAAAAGGAAATAGAAGAATTATAGAAAATACCAAAACACTGATCCAAGGCATGCAGTAAGGCTGAGTATTATCTTCTAAAAGTTTTTTTTGGTGTGTATGAGTGTATGTCTTGGGTTACAATGTAAAATAATTTCTTACTGGCTCATGGCCAAAAAAACAGTTGAAAGCCATCGTTTAACAATGTGGGCTCTATAGTCAAACACATATTTGAATCTCTAATGTCAGCATATGACCACCTTCCTGTTCCTCGTTTTACATACATGTGAAATGGAGATAATGGTAGTACCTACCTCATGGGCTTGTTTATAGGATTAAATGAAATGGTACAAAACATTAGCTCAATAACTATTAGCTACTGTTAAAATTTTTGGTAATTGAGGATAATTTGCCGTTGGCTCCAGTGCAGTTGGGGGGTATTCTGGACTCTCCATGTAGCCACCTAGAGTCCAAAGCCAGTGTTGTTTCAGGACTGGATCACTTTAATTGTCTAGTCTTTATTTCCTCAATTAGTGATCAGAACCACCTGGTGGTCATTCTCTATTATGGTGACTTTTGCTTGGCAGATGTTTAGGAGTGATCTTGGAAGAATCACTGGCTGGCTGAACGATGCACGGTGGGACCTAAAGGTGGGACCTAAAGGTGGGACCTACTCGATGTCCGGTAAATTCTGGATTGTTTGGCGTTTACGGGTGCCAGAGACCATAAAATACCAGGAGAAAATGGAAAGTGATCTCCTAAGAAAAAGGTGCAAGGTGCTCATAGCAAATTGATTCATTCCCTCTGCCCTGAAAAACATGTTTTCATCCCTTGATGCTCCCTTGATCCTTTCCTGTCAGACTGAGTTTTATTGAGAGAGGGCTGGAAACCTCTTGTTCTGAGTCCGTCTGAACTAGGACGTTAACTGACTTGCATACCGAGACCAGAATGTTTATGATTCTGCCCACGAATGGTCTTAATTTTCATTATCTAAAGCATCAGAGCCTCAGGTACAAAGGGTTTGTGCCCTTGTGGTGGTAATGCTTATTAGTCTTTCAATTCCCTGGCAACTGTTCATGCCTGTGCCAACAAGTCCGGGCTGCCTTGTGCCCTTTTCTCAGGTCCTTGCATGCTCTTCATGGAGAACCAATCCCTCTGTCTCAGTACACATCTAAATGTGGGGAGCTCCTAACACAAAGCTGTAACTGGAGGCTTACAGATTTTCAACCAGCAGGACCAACGTGTCTCTTGTGGGGCTTGAACTTTTAAACTGGTTCTGACTTTATCTGTGTTTTACAAAAGACCAAGTAGAACACAAAACCCTCCTCTAACACAGCCTCAAGGCGTGGCTTCCTTTTCTTGTGTTACACCCAAGTTACCAGTGTGAAATTATGGCACTATGCTATTACACAAAGGCCCATTTCCCCAGGCAAGAAAGGGGTGGCGTGAGACACAAAGGAGCGCACACTGTGTCAATCTGCTTGTATAAAAGTCAAAACCAAGCAAACGTAATCCTGGTGTTAGAAGTCAGGATGGATTTCACTCTTGGGGATCTGGGAAGTTAGTGCCTGGAAGGAAGCATGAGAGCCCTTCTCTAGTGCTGATAACTTCCTGTTTATTGATCTGGGCTCTTGTTTCATGGGGGGTATTGTGTGTGGAAATTCATCAAGCTGCACTGTTAACGACAGATGCATGTTTCTGTCTGTATATTACACTTCAGTGAAAATTTAAAATGAAAAAGCAAGGCTAAAGTGAAAAAGAACGCCTAGAGCAGCTGAGTATTTTTTTTTTATTTTTATGGTTTTGTATGACAAATTGGCCACAGGGGCAGTGACATAAACTTGCAACTGTGGGTTTATTGATGACACTGGCCCTCATGAGAGAATCCCTTACTGCCTGGGGAGAGGCCCTGGTGTACAATGAGGGGCCTTACTTCATAGTGAGTGAGTGTTGGCCATGCAGAGGCCTCCTTCTCATTATAACTGGAGGCTAGCCACTGTGTTCTCCTTCCTGTATGTCGGCAGAAATCAGAAATCAGCGTGCCATCAGCCAGTATGCCAGTCACCTTCAGCCTGACGATGGTATCGGTGATTTACCAGCTCAGGTTAGGTGGCAACAGGGGTTATGAACTCCAATCAGAGGAACCCATTCTGAGGTGGGGCAAGTGCTGCTTTCACAGTGTGAATTCTGAAAAGTGGATGGAATTAATCCTGGACTTTGTTATGTTCCAGTGTTCAAGAAATTCAGCTCAGTAATTTCTTAAAAATCATTTGCTGAATCTATGACATGTCAGGCCCTCTGATAGGTTCTAAGGATGCAAGAATGAGCGGGACAGCATCCTTGTTACATTCAAGAAAGTATGGTTTCTGAGGACCATGATAGCCATTAAAAGCTAAATGTGCAATGTCACCCAAACTGATGTTGGCAGAGCACTCCAGTGTGCCAGACCTGGTAAGGACCAAAAGATGCGTCTTCTCATTGCCATGATTGTTTGTCTCTACCACAGATTGAGCTGGATTATCATGTAAAGGTAGGATGAAAACTATCAGGGCAGAGTTCCAAGGGCAGAGGATACTACTGTCCTTTCCAGATATCGTTAATTTTTTAGTGTGTCCATCCTGCCCTCTGTGGGCCAGGTGTCATTTCAGACAACTGGGAAACTGATGCCAACCATCAGTTATTATGTGAGAGCACATAAGCAGGCATCTGCTTCTAGTATCTTCCTGATGCTCCATATTTCTGCTCACAATGGAGTCTCATTTAAAAAGGTCACAAAAATTGTATAGAAAGTTGATTTTAATTATTTTTCTTTCCTAATCTTTTAGGTACACATGATTTTCTTGAAACTCAAGCTTTCTTCCTATCCCGGTTGCTGGTTTTTGTTTTTGTTTTTCGTTTTTTTTTGTTCCGGGTGCTGCTTTGATCACAGTAGCTCCAAGCTTGGTTTTCCTTTCCCTGCTACCACTGTTGGATAGTGTCCATTTCCTCTGGGGTTTGGTTCTGCCCGCTCTAGCCCTCATGTGCTTAATTTCACACAGCTATCTTCTCTCCAACCATCCTATTCGAGATATTGCTCTAAACTCGTATGCCTTACTTGTGGCCACTTGAACAGTTTCAAATATCACTTGTGTCACTCAATTTAGTTTTAGCACCACCAGTGTCCAGCCCTTTACCTGTTTGCTTCTCTCTCTTTTACGGCCCATTTTCTTTAGCCCCCAGAAAACACTAAGATAATATTTCATGCTTTTCCTTTGCATTCTTAACTCAGATATTTTTCCAAATCTGGACAAATTAATTCAGTGTTTTAGCTCACGGGACTCATAAAGTCAGCATCATTTGAATTGTCCAGGTTCCATTCTTCTAGAGAACACTTGTATTACACGTCTGGTCATAGTCCATATTTCAAAAGCATGCCATTGGTCGTAAACTGTGGTACACGCTACCTGGCAAGCTTTGTACAGTTACCATAGCTACACTTGTGAGTACCAGCAGATCAGTGTTGGTTACTATCATCCTTCCTTGCGATGGATAATGTGTTGCCAGGCAACACATAGCAGGTATGCAAAAAAATACTTGTTAACTAAGTAAATGATTATTTTTCTCCTTTGTGTTACACTTTACAAGACCTCCTAGTTTTCTTTTTCACCAGATACTTCCTTCCTGGGTGGAAAAAGTCATTAATAGTTTTTTAATTCATCCTCATTTACATATACATACTCATTTACTTCTCCAGATCTTCTGTTGTAAGGGAATGAGTAAAACTGGCTTAGGGGCAAACTTAACGACTGCTTGCTCAGGACCCCTGTCACTCAGTAGTGGAAAAGATCTGTCTGATTCCCAGTTTTTTGGCCCTCGTTTTATAACCCCCTGCTCTTAAGGATCGTGTCCTAACATCCCAGGGGATTCTGAAAGGCACCTGAGAAGAGCATGATGTGGACATCACTTGCAGTGGCTCTCTGGGGTTTCGCTTGTCTGGAACATGTGTGTTTGCTAACCTTAAATTCCTACAGTATTATGGCCTCAAAAGTATCTTGTCTCAAGTCTATACATGGTCCGGTTCAGTTTCAGGAGACCCTTTCCTCTAGGCCATGACCCTTGGAAATGATCCTAACCATGGAGGGGACCTTTGGACATTAATTTGTTTCTACATCTGGCATCTATTAGTCTTCTCATCAGGGCCATCTTCGGAGCCAACTCCAGAGCCAACTCCATCCACCGTCCAGATGTTTCTTTAACTTGTGGCTTAGCACAAGACATTTACACCTTGCTGTTTAACATACGTATGGAGTAATAACCTTGGGGAATTTTGAAAGCCCCAAACTGCAATTGCTGTGAAATTGTAGGCAAAATGGTCCCGGTGGTATGGCTGCTGAACTAGCCAAGCATCCCCCGCCACAGCCTACCAGTGACCTATTTCACAATGGGAGGGCTGCCACTTGATAGGATCTGTGGCGGGACACACAGATGTTGCCCAAAGGATGACACCCAGAGGAAAATGGAGTACCCAGGGGAAAGCAGATTTTCTTTGAAAACATTATTTCTTCATTAGGTGGAAAACTTGTAGTGATAGTAAGAATTAGAAAATCAGAATTTTGGTTAAATTTTAGTTATGTATTTTAGTGAAAACTGCCTAAAGAATGAGCATATGGATTTCCTTCAATATTACTGATGTTGCAGACATTTTACACAAAATTCTTTGAATGTTGGCATCTGAGCATGTTAAATGGTGTTTGCATGTGGACCAAAACAAATGCTTAACCATTTGCCGTCTCACACTCTTCCAGAATGCATACTGGAGCTGTGGAGACTTGGCGTATGGAAATCAAGAACGATGCCACTATCTTTGTCATGGGTGAGACAAAAGGACAAGATTAGGGTTCTTTTAAGGGTTTTGAGCTGATTTTATGACAACTAGAGAACAATGGACAGTGGCCTAATTCTATGAGAAATTTCACATTTCTTCATGCTCTAGTCCCACTGCCCCTTTCTCCAAATGGCCATTGTTCTCTGCATCACAATGAGATGTGTGTACTTGTTTTTAAAATCTGAGTATTAGTAGGTTATAAAATATTTTAGTAGGAAAGCCTTAGAAATCATGGAGACTGACCCTTGATCTTCTCAATTTTCATATGAAGAATCTGAGTTCTATGGTGTAAGGAGATCCCTCTTTCAGAGTCTGGTTTTTTTTTTTTTTTAAAGATTTGTTTATTTATTTATAGAAAGAGAGCACAGGGTGGGGGGCAGAGAAGCAGAGAGAGAGGAAGAGAGACTGTCAAGTAGACTCTATGCTAAGTGGGGAGACTGATGCAGGGCTCGATCTCACGACCCTGAGACCACGACCTGAGCTGAAACCAAGAGTGGGTCACTTAACTGACTATGCCACCCAGACGCCCCTGAAGTCTGGCTTTAAAACTTGGGTAAGGACCCCTGCCCTGAATAAAATCTTGTCTGTATGTGGTACATATTTGGGAACGTGTGGATGTGACATACTGAGCAAGGTTCTTCAAATATGTTCTTCCAGATAGAGAGACCTGTTACTTTTCCCCAAAATGATTTGGAATTCTTGCTGACAGATTTCTTCCATTAGAAAATCATGTTGCTTCCCAAAGGGACAGTTAGTTTAAAAGAAAGGGGAGGGATATTGGTGTGGGTGAGCCAAGGCAGAGAAGGAGGTATTCTTTTGTTTAATCACAGGGATCCATGGCAGCCAGTTGTAGAAAACAAAGCACGTACTGGCCACATGCTGCTGCTCTGAGAACAATGGTGTAAAAGGGAAAGGTTAAAACAAAAGCAAAAAGCAAAATAATAGGTGTATTCGCAGGCTGTCTCCTGCCAGGTGAAGAAAAAAGAAAGGGCAGGCAGCTACTTCACTATACCGAGCTTTTGCAAAAGGACGAGTCAACCACAGGGCGACAGGAGAAACAACAGTGGAGAGGGGCGCGCTCCAGAGCGCAGAGCGCTAACTGCTCCCGCCACCAGTGTTCGCTGTGGGCTGTGCTGTTCAGTGGGCTGTGAAATCACAATTAACAGAGCAAGGGTTTTGTAAGTGAGCCGGAGCTGCTCCAAATGACATCCTGCTATTAGCTGCTTTTAGAACAACCACATGGAACAACTCCATGTTTATCGGACTGTGACAGGATCTTGAAGAAATCATTAATAAAAACAGTTGATGATAGTTACCCTCACTGTGTTGGTATTTGAGATCGTTACCACTTAGGATGTGAGCGGGGGGCGGGGGGGGGGACACAGAAGCGAGAAACGGGTAGAGCTGAGCTGGCAGCCGGAGAGGATGATACCAAAATATTCCAGCCAAGTCTTGCTGAGGTTTTTATTTATCTCTTTTGGACTTGTGTTGAGGTTATACTTGCGCTCTGTGAAATGTGCTCGAGGCTGAAACTCTTCAGTACCTAATGCTGTGGACAAATGAGAGCATCCAGAGAACACACCTCTAAGGAGAAAAGAGGCTTTGATTTATGTAGAAGACTGAGGATATTAAATATCACGATTGCCCATGGAAAAGCCTTTTTATGAGATAAAATGGGCTCCCAGAAAATAGGTCTGAAATAGAGAAAAATAAATCTCGTGTCGATTTTCTTTTAAAATAATAGCTTTGAAATCCTTATTACCCCCTAGATATTAGAGGGTGCATTACCATTTCTGTTTTGATACATGTTAGGGAGGGTTTAGAAGCTGTAAGAGAGACCACGTTTTATGGATGAGACATGGTTTGTTGCATGTACTGAAACTTAGTGAACCTTGTGTGGCGGCTAACTTTTCACTGCCTGGCTCAAGGGTGACCTGCTTAAATTTTTCTCAAGATAATTGGATGTGTAATGGAATCGTGGACACTTCTATGTGGAAGTGAACTTATAAAATGTCTCTTCCAGCTCCTCTGAGGGCTCAGAGCAGTGAGTGGTCTTGTCCACCTTATTAAATCACTTGAAATCGGAGCCAGAACTGGAACTGAGTTTATGATTCTGAAGTCCTCTCTGAGAGTGTTCTCTGCATTGAAAGGTGTCGGTGGTCTTTGCTGCACTCTGTCTGCAAGATCAGCACAGAGTCGACGTTAGAATCTGAAGCCGTTACGGGGCGCTTGGCTCTTTTTAATTTTTGTCAGGCCAAAGTTGCATGATGTCTGCCAACACTGTTATTCAAATAAGCTGACTCCAAGTGGGCTGCTTCATCCAAGAATCACTAAAAGTACCACTGGATCTTTGTCCCATATTCTTTTTGAGTAAAGCGATAGAAGCCCTGTGAAATCAGCTTTCCTGATTTTGGCGTTAGCAAATACAGGAGGCGAGGAATTCATCCTGGCTTAGAAGGTGAAACAAAGGCGAGGAAGGCCAGGGCTGGCTGCTGGTGAACTATGTGGCCTTGGACAGTCTCTTGAGTTTTCATTTTCCAATCTGTAGAACAAAGGGGTTGGACTGAATGATTTCTAAGGTATACTTTGACTTGCACATTTTTTTTCATCCTCAATTTAATGTGGACAATTATTTCTGGAATTCTAGCAGCCTATTTCTTTAACTTTACAACACTTCACACTCCTCCCCAATCCAGCACGCATTTCTATTGAAGTCATTCCAAAAATATCTATTTTTCTGTCCATGGCTGAGCCTCTACTAGTCATATATCTGGTGGGTTTCCCAAGGGTAGGGTTACAGTAAGCCCAGCCTGCCATTCTCTCGTTTGTCCACCCCCCTCCCCCCAAAGATGGAACATAAATGAATTGGTCATAAATTAAAGATTAGAGAACGAAGTGAGAAAATATTAGAAAAATGTGCTTAGGAACTCGATACTATTGAAAAGTATTTAACATCTGATGCGTACCTGGAAGAAACTTTGTATTGTTGGCAAAGGGAGAAGAAAAGAATGAGAGGGGAGGAAAGGAAAAAGAAAAATACTTATTGAGGGCCTACTTTGCTTTAACTATGAGTAGACGCACCCATCTCGTTCTCCTTTGGCCCTCTCCATCATTCATTCATTTAAATAATATTACTCAGTGCACTTGCAGGCTAGGTACTCAAGACTCAGAGGTGAGTGGGACAGATGGAGTCTTTGTCCTCAGTGAGCTCACTTAATCAGGTAGATATTTTATCTTCAACTTTACACAAAAGAAGTTCCTTTCCTTTTGTAAAAGTAGAGATGTCTTTCAGAAACCCTGGGAATGGCATCCTTCTTTTAAAAATTCCTCCTAGCCATGGGTGTCCAAAAATTGAGTAGGCATCCATTTTACTGTAATGATGAGATAGCAAATTTTGTCCACAGACTTTTCACTCCAATGGTCCAATTTCTTAGTTTCCTAAGTTCTCGGTGGGCAGCCCTGCAGGAAGGCATTCCTGTCATGCTGGAATTGAAGGCATAGTGAGGCTGTGTGACTTCTCCAAGGTTGCAGAGTGAGGTGGCAGTAAGCCCTGGATCCGAGGTGGCTGCAGGTGTCTGGGAAAGATTTCTGGTTAATATTGTTTTCACCTTCCTGATTGTTTCGTCAGATTTTCTGGTGTCCAAGTATCCCGGTTTGGAGGGTGATATTCTAAACCCAGGTCTGCCTTCTCCAAGGTGGGCCAAAGGCTAAAATGAGAGTGGCCTTTTTCTATCCTTGGGCCAATGCCCCATTCTGCCCCAGCAGCAGGGCTGTGAATAATTAGATAAAGCGTACCTCCCACTACCCTCAGGGGCTTTGGGCACACCTGCCAAGTCAAATACACTTTATCTCAGTCAAGCATTGCCTGCCCCTCTGCTGTGGCCAAATGCCCAGACATTTTGCGGTTGTTTAACAAAGCCAACTGGAGAAGAAAATGACCCAAATGCCAGCACTGGGAGAGTTATGAGATAGAAGGGAAATTTCCATAAGGTAAAATACGCAAATGAGAGAGCCTGGTTTTCTTTCTTATCATAAATCAGCTATTTATCACACTGGGACATGAAATGCCAAGACAGGCAGTGCACCCAGATTTGGCCACAGCAAAGACAACCTATACGGGTACTTGAGCAGGAGACCCAGGGCCTGGGCATGAGGAATAAAGCAGGGCCCGTTTCTGCTTCTGCTGGTCTCCAATGCATACATTTCCAAGAGCGCTTTCCTTGTATCTTTTGTAAGGCATATCATATTCAGTGACGTAGAGAATCTATCTCTGCGCTTGTTTTGGGCACCAGACTGGAGTTCCTAGCAGTTCCTTAGGAGCATATTCACGCCCTCATTCAGCTGTTCCTGCACTGGAATGTTGACTCGAGTAGAAGTTAGCACCTCACCTCTGAGATGCTGGTGCTCGTCTACACCCTTGGGCTGCAGATACGGGAGCAGGAGGTTGGGAGCTTCCCTGGCTCCCTCCCTCATTGGAACCCTTGGCAAGTGGTTTGTAGGGGGTCCTTCGCTACTTCCGCTTCTGGGCCTCATACTCCTGTGGGAAAAACCTCCTCTTGGTGAGTCTAGCAGTGGGAAGTTCTTCATGATCCCCATTGCAGAGTAGCATTAACGAGATAGCCCTCTGCAATTTTTTCAGGGTGCCACAACGTCTGGGACTCAATATGACAGGAGGCTGCTACAGAGGGCAAGAGTTTCTGGCACCACTGTCTGCTACTGCACTCCTTGATGAAAAGCATTAGCATTTCCTAATGTGGTGCTTGGGTCACTCTAAGCCACCAACATCCTCTTAGTGGTGTATGTCCGTGTGTGTGTGAGTTGTGCTCGGGGGAGTGCAGTGTCAGTAACGGCGGGCAAGGGGCTTTTTGTCACGGACTCACAGGGAGAGAGGCTAAACTGGGGCTCTAACATTGCCAAGAAGCTTTAAGATCTTAAATTCTCCTTTGTGTCTCAGTTTTCTCATCTGTAAGATAATGCTAATAGCGCCTACCTTGCAATGTTGTTTGTGAATTTAAGTGAGATAATGCTTGTGGATGTACTCTGTAATAATTTAAAAAAAAAGTTACTGTGTAATATCTTATGAGCAATATCTCAGCCGGCTCTCTTCTTGAGGATATGGAAGTGGTTTGGGTCAGACTTGAAATATATTAGTGCACTAGTGTATATATGATAAATTTGGAAGAGGTGCTACAACTCCCTTCTAGCCCACAGAAGTCCTGGTTTCCAGCCCCACACTAGGCCTGCAATCCTACTGCTAGATTTATTCTTTATACCCACAAATCTCTTATTAGAATATAAATTCTACTGGCAAGAGTAGTATTACAAACTTTTTTGCAATCAATAGAGGACATTTTAGATGCCTGGGAGTGAATAGTTGCTATAGAAGTTCTAAAAACTAGCATTATCAGCCTTCTGATTTGTCCCTGGACATTAGGATAAGGTGGGGTCAAGGTTGCAGATTGAATTTCAGAATAAGAACACTATATGCAGCTTCAAGGAAGAAGAAATATGGAGTGTGAACACTGTTTTTGATAGGAAGGGAATAAGGAAGGACCATAAAGTCTCTACAAATTCTCCCCTAATTTATTGTGGTTTTCTTTGGGTTCTTCAGAGAATATGCTTTCCTGAGTCACTTCGGGATGTCTGTGTGTGGATAAGGGAAGGCCATATTACAGATAGTTGGATCATGGGATATAGCTTCTGCCTTTCCAATATCTCTTAAAAGGTTCTTCTTCTAAGCCTAAAGCAGAGAGTTTTATTTGGAATTTTCTTTTCCTTTCATTTTCCAGTTACCTGACATTAAAACAGATGGAGCTTCATTACTACATTATTTATCTTTTTGCATAAAATGTCACTTTCATCTTCAAAATGATGGAGCCATCACTGACATGACCTGACATGGTCATAAGCATGACGTAGTGAGAGAAATCCTTGCTTTGTAGGCAGACAGACTTGGGCTTTAATCATGGCTCAGTGAACTACAAGCTATTTGACTTTGGTCCAGTTGTTTAATATTTCTGTGCTTTGGTTTCCTCCTCTGTCAAGGGGAACCGTAATACTGGCCTGCGATTCGTTCCTATGTTGTTCCTATAAGATAATACATTTGAAATGTCTGGCATATGGGATACCCCAAAGTGCTCCCATTGTCTTCCTTTTGAAATGTACAGCTATAGAGATGGTAAGAAGTCACAGAGAGGAACTAGAATTGAGTTCTCCAGGTCTATAAAACACGTCCGTCCCCTAAAGAGCTTTACAAAGCTCACCTTTATTCACAATGTACATCTCTCACTGGGGTGGAATTCAGTAAGTCCTTAACTCAAAGAAATCTTTACTCAAAACCCTTCAATGGCTCAATTTCCTACTCAGCATATCTAAACTCCTCAAGTTCTTTTATCATCTCCCATACTGCTCCTCTCCAGCCATTTTTGGTCTCTCCTCCACTATTCTCTGTCATAATCTTCTGTTTTACTCGTTGGGATGGCAGATTTTATTTTCCACAACTATTTCTGGTCCCCTACGCTCTTCCAGAACTGGGCCACTCTCTCCTCAAGAGTTGGGGGCTACTGTCCCTCCCCTTGAACCTTGGCAGGATTTGGTGAGTTCCTCACGAGGAGAACGAAGCAGAAGCTGCTGTGTGACCTAGTGACGCTGGGCTGTGAGAAGTGATAAGGCTTCTTGCTCCTGCTGCTTTCTCTTTCCAGGGATGCTCAGCTTTAGAGCCCAGACACCTTGGAGGGAGCAGCTACATGGCCACATGTAGAGGTCATGTGGCAGAGTTCTAGCTGGTAGCACTCAGTCGAGGTCCTATCAGACATCCAGTATCAACCACCAGACATTTGTGAACAAATATTTAGGTGATTGCAGCCCCCAGTCTTGAGCTTCCCCAGATATAATTTATGGAGAAATGAGTTGTCTCCACCAAGCTCTGTGTAAATTGCAGATTCATGAGAAAAGTGAACGTCATTTTCAGCCATTCAGTTTTGGGGTGGCTTGGTACTCAGTAGGAGATCACCAGAACAACTAAGGAGTACTGCTTCTTATTTATGTTTGGAGTTTTTTTGTGAAATAAAAGTCATATCTTCTCTATCCTTTATTTACAGGACAAACCAACCCTGGGCATATAGCATATATGGTAAAAATGGTCTTCAGCGATCATCTAATCCAGCAACTTACAAACCACTACAGAGCTGAATTTTTTTCAAAATAGATATCCTGGGCCCTATTTCTTGTGGTTCTGAAGAAAAAGATCTGGGGTGGTACCCAAAAATATCATTGAAAGACTTCTATTAAGTCTCCAGATTTGGAAACCACGGATACCACTTACCCTTCTAAACTTAAAGATGCAGAAATAGGTCCAGAGGCAGGAATGAATTTATCTTAGGTAGCAAAGTGTGAGCAGAGCTGAAACTGGAACTTAATTCTACTGTCTCTCCCACTGGTTCATCTTCTAAAACACCTTTCTTCAAAGATAATTCAACATACCTGGGTGGGAACATTCACTTACTGCCTGTACCACCTGTCCTGCACAATAACTCAAGAGTACATTTATCTCTGCTCCATAATGCAGACTATTTTTTCAAATGAATGAAATATTTCCATGCTTTCACAAGGTCTGGGTGGAAAGGGCTCTGGAAAACCCTGCAGGAGGGGAAACGGTGGGTTAGAGATGACCGCTTTCTCTTTGCCTGACTGCTAAGGTCAGTCCACACATATACATATGTTTCCTCCTTCATGTACCTGCAAAGGTTGAATTAGACGTGGGCTGTACAGTTAATCTGTACATTTCCAGCCGACATGCTCACAGTGTGCTAAAGAATAGAGTGCCACAGGGAAAAATGGATGAGGTGAAGATCATTTCCGTCGCTCTGGGAGGAACATGACAGATCAATCAAGGCACGTTCTGGATGAATGAAGTCAGTGAGTTGGAAGTCCTTGCAAAAGACTTCTTTCTGCTGTTCCAAGTCTTCAGCCAGTTATGACTGATTTTTGAAATGACCCAAGTATTTTTAAGAGTCTTTCTCGCTTCCCCAAAATCACCTCTCAGCCTATTTCTGCCATAAATTCATTTTTAAATTTTGAATTATTTCTTGATATTTCCTTGTGATCTTTTTAAAAAGTTCAGCTGATTTTGGGGTTACAAACTTTCTTCTGAAACTTGATTTTGAATAGGCAGAGAAGTCTTTTTATTTTTGTTCTTATTTTATGTTTTTTACTGGCAACAGAACTTGCTGCTTGAAAAAATTATCAAAAAATCTTGCTTTTTAAATGGACTTGGTTGCCATTTTTTTTTTTTTTTTTTTTAGAGAGAGAGGGAGCATGGGCCTGCAGGGGGGTGGCAAAGGGAGAGGGAGGGAGAGAATCCTAAGGGGGCTCTGCCCTGAGTTCAGAGACTGCAGTGGGGCTCGATCTCATGACCTGAGCCAAAATCAAGAGTCCAATGCGTAACCAAGTGAACCACCCAGGTGCCCCTTGTTGCCATTTTTGAACCAAGAGAATATGGCCATGGGATATTTTGTCTTATCTTCTGCTCTCCAGTTTCGATTTTCCAGGTTGAGAGAGCATGAGTTATTCCTAGGATTAGTTAACCTAAAGGCAGGTTATATTGACTTGTTCCTCGTCAAAATGAAAGCTGGTTGGATGAAATGGTCATTAGACCTCATTAACCACCCTTCCTGTTATTCCCTTCATAGTTGGGGAATTTTCATGCGCCTGCCCACCCGCGATTCCCCAGTTTGTGAAGTTTCTCTTTTATATCTGGTTTGTTATTTTTCCTAATTTATATTTGGTTGCTTTCCCTCCTAATTTGTAAATTTTCTCATTTCCATTTGGATTGCTTAAATCTGATTATCCCTGTGGGCATTTCCTTGAGGTGTGGGTGTTTTGTTTTTGGTGTTAATTTGTACTTTTTTTTTTTTTTTTTTTTTAAAGATTTATTTATTTATTTATTTGACAGAGAGAGAGAGAGAGAGAGAGAGAGACAGCCAGCGAGAGAGGGAACACAAGCAGGGGGAGTGGGAGAGGAAGAAGCAGGCTCATAGCGGAGGAGCCTGATGTGGGGCTCGATCCCAGAACGCTGGGATCACGCCCTGAGCCGAAGGCAGACGCTTAACGACTGTGCCACCCAGGCGCCCCTAATTTGTACTTTTAATAATCATAGCTAATATTGTTGAATGCTTACAATTTTGTTGCTTACATTTCATGATACAAGCATTATTTTGTTTAATCCTCATACTATCCTGGTGAAATAGATGATACTATTATTCCCATTTTAGTGATGAGGAAGCTGGAGAAAAGAATGAGGATCTGTACCTTGTCAAACAACACAAACTGGTAGAAAGGGCTTAATCATTTACAATTGTGTCCTAGGTAATAAACTGAGCTTTTCTGTATTCTGTTTGTGCTTTTGGCCCTAATTTTACTTTAGTTAAGGTTTAAAAGGGGTATTCAGGTTGTCTTAATTCAGTAGTTACCAAACTTGAGCATGAATCACCTGGAGGGTCTCGTTAAGCCACAGATTGCCAGGCTCCACCCACAGAGTTTCAATTTAAGGAGATCCTGCCAGAGCTTCACAGTCCGAAGTCGGGGGTTTTCAATAGGTTTCCAGCTAGTAGTGTGGGTGCTGTTGGTCCTGGATGGCTCTCTGAGAGCTGCTGCTTTTGTTCACTCCCTGCAGGTAAAGTTAAGACGCTTCCTATCTCATTCCATCCAAATGTGGCAAGTTAATAGATATTATCAAAATTATCTCTCTTTTTTTGCCTCCTAGAAGTAGAATTATACATGATTTACGATTTTTAACTTTTTTAAAAGAGATTTTGTTTATTTATTTATTTTTTTACTTGACAGAGAGAGAGCGTAAGCAGAGGCAGCCGGCAGGCAGACGGAGAGGGAGAAGCAAGCTTGATCATGACCTGAGCCGAAGTCAGATGCTTAACCGACTGAGCCACCCAGGTGCCCCTCTTTTAACTTTCTAAAGGCTGCTCTGGTGTCAGCTTCAGACTAAAGCTGTTTCTTTAAGTTTCAGTGACGCCTTTGGCTGAATGGTAGCACAAACTCAGAGGCCTGGAAGTACTGATCCCATGCCTTGTGGTTGGGCGCCCCAATCGGCAGCTCATCATGTTTAGGGACCTATCTGATCCTAATGGTTCAGGAACTACAGGTGGCAACTGTGTAGGCTGGGCCGTTTTCTTGCTCTTTCGTTACGGCCCTTAGTTATAGTGGACATATATGGGTAGTGTGGGTCTGATTTCACTAGATAGTGATAATTTACGAAAGTCTTTCTATTCTTTGTATTCATTGAATACACTGACTGTTGTATGTTGACTCTTCCTTGACTGTTTTCCCTGTTGGTAGTTTTTATGACTTTTAAAAATTTTTGGCTGATTTAGTCTGTTGATAGAACCTTGAATTAATGTAGGTTAAATGATTTATTATGTGAAATGCTCCAGAAAGTTCTACAAGGAGCAGAGAGATGAAAGGGTCCTGGGAATTTCGACTACATGGTGTACAGGTGGGAAGAGCAACATTGGTCTGAGAGGTGGGTAAAGGTGCCCAAATGGCGTCTCAGAATGAAAAGGCCCAGGTCTCCCTCCCTGAGGAACATGACTGCCCTGCACCTACAACTGTGCCATCTGATAAAGCTGGGGTCCGGAAATGGTGATAGGATTTAAACTGTTGGCACATTTTGTAAATCTGTGGAACTGCATGGTATCCTAGGCTACTCGTTGACCATGAATCATGGAATTAGAAGGCATTAGAGTTGGCAAGTTCAAAAACTTTCCAATGCACGTCAGTGCCTACTGTATTAGGAGACTGGATTCAGAGGGAAAATGCTTGTTTTTTTTTTTTTATGTTTATAAAGGATGTCATCTTGGGTGAATCATTTAACTTCTCTGAGTGTTGGTTTCCTCATCTGTAAAATGTGGAAAAGAACATCTGCTTCACAGGCAAGGTGGGGAGATCAAATATGCTGAGATAATGTGTTGAAGAGCAGAAGGTCTGGCTTTATATCTGACTTTCAAGTTCTGTCATGTGAGACTCGGGATTAATTTGGCTTTCTACCACACGTCCTAAAAAGTGACCTCTGCCGCCATCAGACTAGTTTCCTCACATGAGTATGCCATTCTTTTCTCCTTGACTTTGCTCGAAAGCACCCGTGCATTCTCCTTGGCTGAAATCTGTGGCTTTGGCACCTCCCAATGTACTTGTATTATGTGTTCTTTCTGGGAGCAGCAGAGTCAGACGAGGAAGGATAATGATTAAGGATAGAGAGTGCGTGTGAATCACTTAATCCCTGCTTCCCGACCCTCTGCTTTCTGGGTGCTGAGCCTCACAAAGATGGAAATATGAGGCTCCTTCCTGCCCTTATCTCTTGGCCATTCAACCAGGGAGGCTAAACTTCACTGCCATGCCGTTGCCTCCAGAATGTTCCCAGCAGAGCGAAACTTTGAAATCTGGGAAATGCTCTGGTGTCAAATCTGACAAAGCAGCATCTAAGTGGTGCAGAAGACGTGCCCCACAGATTTCATATAGAACTAAGTGGGGCATGCTGAATTCGTAATGAGAGTGTTTATCCTTCTCGTCTGCTAGCTGGAGAGCGATAGATCAGCCACCGCTGACTGTTTGATTATAGATTTGCCATTTTATTTCATCTTCTTTGCCTCTATAGTTGCTTTAAAGATCATATTTATTTGGTACTATGGCCTGCCACTGCAAGCGCTGTTTGTAAAAAAAAGCTGCCCCTTGGTAAATCTCTGCAGCTCACTGTGTCCCAAGTGGAGTCGTCATAAAGAATATTATTACTAAATTTTTCTCAGATCTATTTTTTGAAGGGGAACAAAGGAAGCTATAGTAGATTGAAGGTCCTATTGAGAAAGGAGTTGTTTGCTATGCTTGCTAATTGTAACAAATGGAGCCCTTCATTACATGCCTGGCAATGTGTTACATACATGCTCATTGACTTACTGTTTGCAACAAATCTCTAAGGTAGGTTTTATTAGTGAAGTAGCCAGTGTTCAGAGAGGTTCAGTAAATGGCAGAGGAGCACAGAATTGGAAACTCAGACTTCAGGTCTGAGGCTTGTTCTGTATCTTGTTGTGTCCTTGGGCAAG
This sequence comes from Ursus arctos, assembly GCF_023065955.2. Lineage (NCBI taxonomy): Eukaryota > Metazoa > Chordata > Mammalia > Carnivora > Ursidae > Ursus > Ursus arctos. The sequence goes on along the minus strand of NW_026622985.1, from coordinate 28,633,561 downwards.
TGATTCAGGCTCTAATACCGTCCATGAAATCTCCAAGTGTGGCTGTGAAGGTTAACTACGATAATGCATGGGAAGTGCTAAGCTCTGGCTTGGTTCTTAGAAAGCAGTTACTAAACATGAGCTATTACCAATAAAAGGCACAGTCAGGATTCAGATCTGGGGCTTTCCCTCTCCTAAGTCCATCCTCTCAAGCCCAAGGCTTTGCTTGTTTCTGTTTCCATGCTAAATGAAAATCTTATCTAGCAGGTGAGTGTGGCTATTTATTTATGAACCACAGCAATTACCATTTTTGAAATGGAATCGAATGGTCGGTATTATTTGGGGCCCTAGTAACAGTGTTTAGGACTTCTGTTAAAGTAGTAAAGGTAAGTACTATTTTTCTGATTTGCCTGTCAGGAGGATTTCTTGAGATAGGATTCAATTTTAAAGAAACTCACATATGCAAATCTCGGCTTACAAAAGAAAACAATATGGGACAGTAGAGTAGTGGGAGAGTTCTCCATATTTAGTTCCTCCTCTTCTTGAGTGCATGACAACAAGATCTTCTATCCCAGCCTCGTGTGACTCAATTCAGCTGATGGGAAATGAGTGGAATATGGCTTATGTAAACCTCCCCATGGGATAGACTCCATGCTCTTTTCCCTTCCTGGCTGAACTGAAAACAAACATGGGACCTTGGAAGCCACATGCAGAAGATGGAGAGCCACATAAGAAAAGTACCTGGGTCTCTTTTGATCGTGAGTGGGGGATACCACCTGTCCATGTGGAATTTACTTGAGGAAAACAGAACTTTGTTGTGTGTTAGGACATGATCACTTTTGGGATTTGTTTGTTACATCACACCAGTGTTTCACGGACTCTGGCAGCTATGACAGTCAGATTGACCTTTAGTTGAAGAAGAACTCTTTGCCTTCTTCCCCTTCTGATGAGTTAGGGTTCACCTCCTGCCTGCAAGTAGAATGAACCAGCACATGGCCCCTGGAGATAACCCTGACACCCTCTTCGTCCTTTGCCTACCTGCCAGCCCACGAGGATCTTCACATACTTCCCATAAGTTTCTATCAGCCTTTGCCCCCCACTCTTGGGCTCTTTGGTGTCATGTAAGTGTTTTTCTGTATCAAATATCTTATTCTATATCTCTTAGTACAATTCACAAAATTTGAAACTTAATTTAGCTCACAGCAGCTTCAGACATGGTGGGAAAAGTAAGCTGGGAAGAACTGGGGGTTAGTTCTGTTTCACTGCTTAATGACCATGTAGCTTTGGGCAGGCCTACATTTCTCTAAAACTCCATTCCTCCTCTGTAAATGTGGTTAATCCCTGTGCTGCTTTGCTTGCTGAGATGCTTTGAGGATGTACATGTGGTTTATGAGAGTGTTTTGAAGAAATTTTAAAGTGTTCGGCAAGGCATTATAACTATTTGTTTAAAATATGAATATACACATCAGAGTCTTTAGAGTAAAATGGTAACTGTAGTGCCATTACAAGAGGTTTCTTTTTCTTTGTAAAAGGCAGTGTGCTGTATTAACACAAACAGATAAGCTGTTTTATTTGAATCTCACATTCCATTGCTTACTAGTTGGATGAACTAGTAATTCGTGGAATTGGCCACTCTAGGACTCAGTTTCCTTTTCTGAAGATTTTGGATAATAACGCCTACTTTGCCGAGTGTTGTCAGACCAAATGAGGGCCTGCAAAATAGGCACTGAAAAATATAAAAATCTGTGTATCTGAAAGATTTGCTACAGGTCAGATCTTTCTAGTGTTGATAACTATTTGCATGTGTGTTAGCAAATACTCAACCACAGAGATAAGGGAGAAGACCAACTTGATACTGAAAAGTTAGAGGTTGCCATCAATTGAACGTCAGAGGAAGCATCTTTGAAAGTACAATGCCAATCAGTGGGGTATTTTTTGTCTGACTCAGGCAATTTCTAGTTATGTGGGATGTCTGTAAGGATAACTGTTTTGCATAGAGAGTTTCCTTGTACTGAGGAGTGCAGTCACGTACAGCCGGGTATATTTACTGTTGACTGAATATTGAAGGCTAAAGGAGAGTCAGGATAACCACAGGGGCAGCTGGTTGCTCTTTCCCATTCCAGCTATTTTAACATCGTTTCTCTTCAAACTTCTGTGGTCTCTTGCAGATCCCTTGACTATCAGGTGGAAACTTTTATCTAGTTTCATATGCAAATAAAGAAAGTCTGTCCTCCCTGCTCCATTTACACAGTCCCCTCCAATCATTTGAACAAAACGTGGGGGACCATTACTGATGGTAACTGATAAACTTTCACATACTTTAAGTTGGAGAAAAGTGTTCACGGTATTCACATAGTATTCTTCACTAGGGATGGTGGGGGAAAACAAATCTGAATGTGTGTATAAGAGAATAGTGGCTTCATTTGAGCCGGTGTGGGGTGGGGGAGAAGTGGGGGCTGTGGGAGTAGAAACACTGAGAAGAATGGTAGGTGAGGAGAAGATAGAGAAGAAAAGGAGGAGAGAATGATGAGAATTTTACCAGGTATCCCAAGCTAGAAGGGAATAGAAATACATCTGTCCATGTGTCTGTGAAGGACGTTGGTGTTGTCAGAGGGCTTTGTTCTGGAATGAAGCTGCCTGCAGAGAGATTTCCTGTGACGTTTATGGGAATATGAAGTTCTTTTTCTTTACAAGTAAATATTTGAGTTATCTAACCCTAAAATGTCTGTGAAGAGATTTATGGCTTATGACTAATTCCATGTTATTGATGGGCAGAAATAGAAGAGAGAAATGGAATCCAAAAGTAATCTCCAAATTTCATTTTAACCTATAGTTTCAAATGGCAGAATTGTTAACAAGCAGCAGAACTGATGGATTTAGTGCTGCCTCCTACCTGTCTGGCACATCTCCCAGAAAAGGAACTAATTCAGTAACGAAAAGGCCCAAATCAGTAAGCAATAGGGACGGTGGAGGGATCAAAGGCCTTAGCAATATGCATGCTCTAGATTTCATGCTGAACTGACTTTTAACTCCTCTTTGTATCCTTCTTGGACAATCGGTAGTTAGTGACAAAGCATTTTCTTGCTATCTCAGGAGTAGATAAGGCCCCATTTATCCTACTAAATACTATAGGGCGTCCCCAGTCTGGAATTCTTCTTTTCCACTTTCTTCGGCTACTTTTTAAAATAACTGCTTGGCCTCAGCAAACTTGGATTACACTATTTCCCTGCTTCATCTTTGCTTAATTAGAAATCTCTTTTTCTCAGTCTTTAGAAGTCCTTCTATTTCTTGAATATCCAAGTCAACTCCTTCCTTCTCCATGAGGCCCTCTTAAAATCCAATGTTTGTCAACTCCTACATTTTAGATGTTGGGTGTCCTCTTTAACTTTGGAAGGGATGGGCCACCCATAGGCTCAGTCCTGCCTGGTCCTTCCAGGAAGGAAGAATGACAAAAGCCTCACGTCCATCATTTTCTGGATTTAAGGTCTGTTGTCTTTTTTCCGTAGGCTAGAAATCCAGAGTTCTGGGGAATGAGCTCCCGATTCTCAGCCTTTGCTCTCTCCCCATCACTCCAATCCTAGGTACTCTCCATTATATATTCTGCTGTCTCCCTTTTACTGCCAAACATTGCCATTTCGTTCTAAAATCAGATCCCAAAGCTATCGTTGGAGTCCACAAAACTTTTGTAAATCATGCTAGCCCCCTGCTTTTGCAAGGTGTAGTGACAAATGTTACTTCAGTGAAGTAACTATTCTGTGAAAATGAATGGTCACCCAGGATGGTCTTTCATCTTTCTTCAAGTGGCACTTAATTCCTAATAACCATCTACCACCTACTCCTCCCACCACCTGTGTGACCATTGAAAATTTACTGAGTTTTTTTAAGCTTTACATTATGCATGTGGAAATTGGCGGAGTAGTTAATGCCTCCTTCACAGAACTCTTGTGAGGATGAAATGAGTTAATTCTTGGGGCTTTGCCTTTCACACAGTAAATACTCAAAAATATTAGCTATTATTCTTAAGGTTCTTAATGTCATTATTGATATCCCATATGTGTTGAACTGTAGTCTCTGAATTAAAATCATCTGCTTGATTCACACCTGAACTTGGCGTCATGCTCTTTGGACATTACCAAATGACTCTTTAGCCAGATTCATTTCCCTAGACCTCATTGCAATCTGGCTTAGAGTTTCCTCTCCTCTGACTTGAATCTGCCTCCTACATCAGTATGCTTGAGTCCTGACATTATAGGACTTGGATATATCTGTTCTTTAGACACTTAGTACACCTGGTTCTAAGACTTATTTCTTCATTTTTTTCCCCTTCTCTGCTGTCTGTAGGCTCCTTATAGTCAATTACATTCTTTTGTCTCCTAATACACCTAATATGTGCGAGACCCTTGGTATATATATTTTGTACAATTGAAAGATTGTCCCTACAGAATATAATACACATCTTAAAATTTAACCCTTCAATACTTGAAGTCAGCGTGGCTATTAGAAGCAAGGGTTTATGTTTCTAATTCCATGTTCATTGAGTGTTTAAAAATTGCCAATCCTCACTACCTCAAGAAAATGCAGTTAAACTAAATTTAACAAATACATATTGATGACCTACTATAGGTTGGCCATTGTATTAAACTTTGGTGATACCAAATAAAAAACAGACTCAGTAACTGCCCTTGGCCATACAAGATAAAAAGGAATAAACATATGGATTCTAACTCTAAGATGTATCCACTCAGTTGCAAAGTCAGTCATTTAATAGCTATTTGAATGCGTAGTATATTCCTAATGAGGAAATTGAATAATTCCTGGAACAAGGCACAGAAATTCACCTTCAAGGTGCTGATATTCTAGTATACATGATACTGTTACCGCTAAGGTTTTCAAACCTATTTTCTGCAAATTCAAAAAGCCTATGAAATAGGTATAGCAAGCCCAACTAAACTATGTTTTCAGATGAGCAAATTAAGAATTTAGAGAGATTGAGTGACTTGTTCAAAATCCTACAATTAGTAAATAGCACAGTTAGGATTTAGACAAATCTCTATAGCAACAAATAATCGGATGGCATATCAGGTTAAATCATGTAAAACTGGCATTTTTGTTAATCAAAACTGGCTGAATATTACTGCATGGAGTTCCAATATAAACATGGTCTATAGTTAGACAAGGAAAGAATCATGGAGAAAGTAGAATTTAATGTACACATTGAAAAACTGATAAAATTTTCTTGGGAGAGGGCAATCAAATATTAAAGAGTGAATAAGGTATTTGGCAGAAATTGTCAAAGCTTACCAGAAGGAAATTAGAATGGATTCTTTGCTAAACGAGGGATAAAAATGTGGGAATACTGGGTCCAGATTGTGGAGAGTTCTGAAAAGAAAGCCTAACAAAATCTGCATTGTGTTTGGTAGCTCCTGGAGAGACTTTCTTGTACTGGAATAACAACACAAAAGCCACGAGGCAGGAAGAATGTTGAGGTGAATGCACACACGTGTGAACATCCTTATGCAAACATATCAGCTAGATCAGTGTAAAGAGACACTGGGGTGGGGAGTTTGTCAGGAAGCAAGTTCAGCATTTCTAGGAAGAGTTAATGTTGGAAAGGATGTAATGGAAGGCAAGGATATAATTGAGAGTCATTTCGTGGCAATGATCGAAAGAACTTGGTAATTGATTTTGTGTAGTGAGTAGGGAGCGAGAAGAATCAAAGATGATTGCTAGGATTCAAACCCAGGTGACTAAAAGAAAGGTAGAATTACCAATAGGAAGTGGAAAATTAGGAGGAAGAGCTTGTTTGGGGAAGGAAAGATGACATGATGAGTTTAGTTTTGGGATTTGAGCAGCTGGTATTTAATCAGAGAGGTATGTGGGAGGTAGCTGGGACTATGGGTTATGGTTCAATAGAGTTTGATAATGGAGTCAAGCTTCTAGAGGTAATGACCGAAACCATGGCATGGGATGAGTTAATTGAGACAGATGACATTGTATGGGATAGCAGTCAAGGATAGAAACTGAAGAATGCCAAGATGTGAAGAAAGCACAGTCGGGCTAGGAGACGAGGAGGAATGCTCAGAAAAGTGTCATCATAGAAGTAAGTTGGTAAGATCTAGTGATGACTGACCCTATCAAATTGTCTTAGCAGATTCAGTGAAGATAAGGGCAGAGAAAAGGCCATTTTGTGAGTATTTGACAATTAGGATGCCATATGTGACTCTGAAAGGTTTTTTTTTTTTTTCTTTTTTTTTTTCGTATAGTAGTTCTGGTGAAAGACAGAACGCTAAGGTTTAGAGAATAAAAGATGAAAAAGTCAACACAGGGAGTGTAGGTTGCTATGCAAGGTGTCTGTTTTTAAGACCTAGGAATCAAACTTTTGGAAGAATGTTGCTCTGGCTAGTACTTATTACTTAATTATTTTTAAAGTTATTTTTAGAGTATTTCTTCATATGCATATTTGAAAGTTCAAGAAACATTCAAGGTTCTGTCCTTCCTGTCAAATCTGGCAGAAATTAGATGGGGGTTTATAAAGTTTTTAAGGGGAGAGCTTAATGCAGTTGTTCTTATATGATCAAAGCAATGAGAGAACTGTAATGAGACAGATATTTTTCCCCATATGGCTTGTGGGGTTATTTCTGCTGTCTGACATTAGCTTTTAACCAATAACTTGATCAGATTCTGATAGATAGAAAAGTTTTATGCATGTATTTTGAAATTAGACTTTTGAAGTTTTATACATGTATATATGAAATTACAGTTTTCCTTTACAACCAAGAGAACAGCCGTAAGTGGATTGCTCCTTTGCTAATGAGAAAGAATAAAGTTAACAATTTACAAATCTTAGCTTTTCTCCATGTCAGAGAAGAATGTGTTTAGAATCAGAAGCAGAAAGCAACATTTTGTTCAAAACCCTTTCTTTCTTCCTTTCCTTTCCTTTCCTTTCCTTTCCTTTCCTTTCCTTTCCTTTCCTTTTTTTGCCATTAATAGGATAGGGTCATTTCTGTACTGAACAATATGTAGCACAAGGATACTTTCTAGAAAAATGTAGATGAATCTAGAGTAAAAAATAATACTGATGACACACATTTATGCCAAGCACTATTCTAAGGATGTTAGATTAAATTGATTAACTCACTTCATCCTTCTGACATCCATGAGCAGTAAAATCTGTAATTATCATTGCATAGATGAAGAAACTGAGATATTGCAATGGGAAGAGATTGCTTTGCTAGAAGTCAGTAGAGTTGGGATTTGAACCCAGCAATCCAGTTGAGGAATAGAAGTTCTTAATTATGACACTATGCTACTTGTAAAGGCCATCTGCATTCTTCAGCTAAGAATGATCTCGTAACAGGAAGCTAACCAGAAGTAATTTTGGATGACTGCATCTGGATTCACTCTTGGGAAGGTGAAATCAGAGCAGATAAAAGAATGCTACTTTCTTTGGGAATAAATTGACTATGGCGGGTGCAAACCCCTTATGTTAGAAGGTACTTTTTTTTTATACTACGAAAGATAGCATATCAATAAAAATTCCTTTGGAAATGAAAGAATTGTCTCTCTTTGGGCTCTGTGTATTCTGACAACCCCTATAATTGTGTATCTCCACCCCTGCATTGCACTGTGGGAAGCTCGGACTTAATTGCGTTTAGTTTACCAGTTTCATTGCCTACTCATTAGCTAAATGATAAAATTCCACCAATAGAGCAGATGTGGGCATGGATGCCCCGCTTTGTGGTGGCAAATGAAGGGCAGTAAACATGTTGGGAAAGTCACACCTGAGCACTTGGAAGTGATCAGACAAGTGAAAGCCTGCTGAGAGGAGGAAGAAGATATTGTGAAGCATTGCCAGCCTAGGGGTCGGCAGAGTGCCCGAGGCAGGACTTAGAAGACTTCATCCTGATAACTGACTTGCCTACTTTAACTCATTGCTGACTTGACTGCCCCCACTACCTGGGGAAGAAGGGGACAAGTCTCAGAATGCTAATTGCGCAAATTCGTAAGACAGTCAAGTTTATTCAAACTCTCTGGAAGTAGTTTGAAAAAATGGTGGATCAAAACTGCGACTAGTGGAAATAGGTTTGACTTTCATGAATGTTTTTATCCACAATCCATGGGAACTGCCTCTGTCAGTACACTCCCTCCTTGATAGTCCACGGGGTTTGCAGAAGGCAGAGGAACTGCTCATGCTCCTACTGGGTGCATACTCTGGTCTTAATTCTAAGTTCTTAGGGAGCAGAGGAGAAGTCTTGGAGCCTGCTGTGGTACAGTGTCTATTGTAGGGTCTTGGTAGAGCATGGCAATAAAGGTACTTAGAAACTACATGAAGGGGTATCCACAGGGGGGAAATGGTCTTTTTTGAGCCATTATATATTGTCTTCAGGATATAATATGTGTTTTTGAGATGTGACACATTATCATTCTAAGTATTACACATCACAGGTTCACAAAGCTTTTCCATAAAGGGCTAGATGGTATATATTCTAGGTTTTGCAGGTCAAATGGTTTCTCTTTTCTAAGGATTTTTTTTATTTTACAGAGAGAGAGAGACAGCACGAGAGAGCGAGCGGCGGGGAGGGGGAGAGGGAGAGAAACTCAAGCAGACTCTGTGCTGAGCACAGAGCCTAACACGGGGCTTGATCTCCTGACCCTGAGATCATGACCTGAGCTGAAATCAAGAGTCAAACACTTACCCGACTTAGTCACCTACCTACCTGATCATATGGTTTCTATTGCAACAACTCAGCTCTGCAGTGGAAGTGTAAAAGCAGTCATGGGTAACACAAAAACAAATGGGTGCATCCATGTTCAAATAAAACTTTAGATACAAAAATAGGTGGTGGGCCAGATTTGGTCTACAGGCCAAAGTTCGAAGACTCCTCGCTGAGTTCCTGCACACTTACACTTACACTCCCAGACAAGTACATACAGGGTCCAAAAAAAACAGTAACTGCTCATTGCATCTTTTTTTTCTTAAATTATTTCTTATTTTGATCAGACTTCTGACCTGACTGCAGATTCTTACATATATATATTAAACATCTGTTTGGTCAGTGCTAAAGGTTTCAAGCATTGTGCTAAAAATGCAGGAATAAGGAGGAAAATGTAGGTTTTTTCCCTCAAGGGCCTCGCTAGCTGCTAAGGAAGATAGGTAAATACAGATAAATGGAAACACACTATATTAGGTGCTGTGACAGCTTTATGTTAATAGGCTGAGGGATTCACAGAGAACCAGTAACTAACTCCTCCTTCTGAGGAAGAATTGCCTGAAAGGCGTCCGCAAGGGCTAGTGAGATTTCAGAATTAGTCAGAGAAAGAAGAGGGTGGAACATATGTGAATGGGCAGGGGGGTGGGGGGCGGGAATTCTGGAAGAGGAGGTAAAGCTAGGGACCAGACCATAACAGACTTCTACGTCTTTCTAGAGGCTTTTTGCTGTGAGAGAGTTTTGTTTGGTTAAAAAGACATGTCTTCTATTAAAACCTTCTACAAAATTTCCTGCGAATCTATTTGTGTCTTTCTTGTGCTATATCACCTTCTGCCTTGTGTTATAATTGTTTTTGCACTTGTCTTCCTCATGCCTATTTTATTTAATTTTCCTGGAAAATAGGACTCTGACTTACTCAAATTTGTATTCTCTCCTATCTGTAGGTTAATCTCCTGGCTGGGTCTTGAGACCTTGTTTACTACTTAAATTTAATTTCCACTCAGGTTTTTGCTCCCTGTGCCTCAATCCTGGCTGCAACTTTGAAGTGAACGTCTCATCCATTTCAGTTTTGCTTCTTATTCCCAATACTCTGATCTGGCCCCTGACACATAGTTATGAGTCTAGAATGATGGCTATGGACCAATTCAGTTAAGAGGAACGGTATAAGAGAAAATTACTGTATCAATATGCAGTAGATTCCTAGGTTATATGCACAGAAAATGCAAGCACTTAACTGGAGCAGGAATTCTGATATTGGGTTTGAAAGGGTGCTTAGTGCTTTCATTTTCAATTATGTGCTTGAAAAGTAACTTACTTGAGATGAGGAAGGAGAACAGAAAGTAATACTTTCTGAATTATGTTCATTATGGTTCCAGGTAGCTGAAATACACTGTGAAATGTCCAACTGGGGGAAATATGGAGGAAAAGGTGGGTGATGGTGAATTACATTCCGACATGAAACTGAAGAGGAAAGGAAGCTGTGTAAGAACACATAGCATGAAGTTGAATTTGTGCAACGTTATTGAGCAGCAATTCTGTACCATACACTGTAGCGTAACCCCAATCTAGGAACTGGAGGATACTCAGAGATAGAGGAGGATACTCTTGTAATCAAGGAGCTTGGGTGTAACTCCCCCCCCCCCCCAATGAGGATGCTCATGAGAAGCAGTGGCCTTTTGTTCTGGAAAAACATCTTCATGACCCAAAGGGTCCCTTGGCTGAAGAAGATGATAGCTTTCTGCCCTCTGGGTGAGGGCTTCTGTGAATATACTTAGTCATGCTCGTGAACTAGGAACTGCCAGAGTGTCCTTAGAGTAGGAGACAGATTAAAAAATGACCTCTGGAGGACCCTGGTCTGAGTTTTTGGTAGGCAAGGGTAGAGTGGCAGATGTCACAATAGCATGACTCTTGGATAGGTTTCTAGCCCACAAGGAGAAGAGAAATAACTATTGTTTGCCTACTGAAGCAGACTTTATTTTCCAAAGATGGCTGTCCTGCATGTTTTTGTACAATGAGACTTGGCTACTGTCTAACTGATTAGTGGAGTCTGATTCCCCTGTCCTTGAGTACAGGAGGGCTTGTTGGAATCAATAGGCTGTGGAAGAAATGATGCTGCATGATCTTTGAAGCTAGCCCATGAAAGGAGAAGCAGTGTCTGCCCAACTCACTCCAACCTGTGCGTAGAGCCCTGAGGTCCCACGTCAGAAGACTGACTACCATGAGGCAGCCATGCCCTTGACACACTCGTGACACACAGAATCCATGGCATAGTATAATAGTGGTTGTTTTATGCCACTCAACTTGGGGTGATTTGTTACACAGCAATATTAACTAGAATACCTACACTATGTTCGACAATGTGCTTACGGTTTTACATGCATTATTTCACTTAATCCTCAATCCAATCCTTAAAGGTGAATTCTGTTACCTCAGGTTCCTAGATAAGAAAATAAGTATGGAGAGAAGTTAGGAAGCTCACCCAAAGTTATGGCTATTAAGTGGAAGAACTAGGATTCACATCAAGGTCTAGCCAATTCTAATGACTGTAACTTTTGGTAATGATAAAGAGTGTTCCCAGTCCAAATATAGGAATCCCCGGATAAATGCCAATGTCCAGACTCCATCTTAATTCCACTGAATTACTTAGAACCAACACCTCAGGAGTCTGTCTTTTTTAATCAATAGAAAAGTTTGGTAATACTATTACATGGCACCACATCAACTGAACTAAATTCTCTAAATAATACTGCTGTCTTTGTGAGGCCGCTGTGGAAGACCACACCCAGCACAGTGCTGGGTGGAGAGGAAATGCTCACCAAGTGAGTGCTAAACTGAACTGGCTTTTCCAAAGAGTGTCTTCCATGAACCATCACCAGAGACATTAACTAGGATAGTGCAAGAAACACAGACTCTTAGGTCCCATCTCAGGCCCATTGAATCAGAATCTGCATTTTTAACAATATCCCCAGGTGTTTCAAATGCACATTAGATTTGAGGAACATTGATTTAACCGATTCTGGTCCTCATTTAGGAAAACTTCCCAGCAATGGGAGAGTGGGGCTGTTTGCCACTGTGTGCTCCAATGTGTTGCTGTGAAGAAACTTTTGAATAATTCCAGGAAAATGATTTTGCAACATGGAGGTTGTGTTTTCAAGGAAGTCTTTTTGGAAACTATAGAGCTAGATGATATGAGCTCTGAAACCTTGTGGTTACATTCTGTGCTAATGAAAGCTCAATTCTGCTATGAGTGCCTTGCCTGGAAAATATTTCCTTACTGTTTCCCAGACATTCCTACATCCTGAGCAATCTCAGGAAGAGAGCAGTTTTACATATGCAGGGTTTGTAAAAGGAATCAACAACCATTCTGCTTTGTTTTCAGGCAGGGCCAGAGGCATCTGTTTAATCTGTTGATCTGTATATCCTCTTGATACCATCAGATCATATGCACATGACCTACCCATTCCCGTGAAATGGTGACTGAAGCACTTCTTCAAGGAAGTCTAGGACAAACTGTATTTTCTTAGATTTACCTCATTTATAATTAACGAGCCTGCTGTGCTGCTCTATAATTACAAACACACGTGATTTAAAATCCATTTGTTGCCACACACCTTGCCTTTCACACAAATCTTGGGTCACGCATTAGTCAGGAGAGTTGCACAGACTAGTGTAGCTCCATTTAATCTATGCCTCCCCAGGTTCACATGCATGTGAAGGCACAGCGGGGCAACAAGGCTAAGACTATAGCTGGGGGAGGGGGAGAGAAATCCTTAGAGTCCTCAGAATTTTCCTTGTTGAATTAAATGACATTTTGTAATCACCTTTATCAAGTAAGTGTCTTTGATCAAGTACCCTTCATCAAAGAACTGCCCTTGGGCTCAGCCACCAAAGAGCGCCACAACATGTCTTCACAACAGCATGCTTGTTGTGTGTGTGTGTGTGTGTGTGTGTGTGTGTATATATATATATATATATATATCACATAGATATCAATTTAGTTATATATATCATATATATCATATAGAAATATAGATACAAAAATATATTTTAAAATATACTAAATATATTAACAATAATATATTAATATATTTAATTATATTATATACTTATATATAAATTATGTTAATATAGTAATATAATAATAAAAATATATTTAAAATATAGATAAAATATATAGTTATATATCATATATATCATATAGAAATATATATCATATAGATATCAATTTAGTTATATTATAAAAATATATTATTTATTTATTTACTCCTTTAGTAAGAAGTCCAGTGAATGACAATTCCTCTCTATTTTGGTAATAAGACCCTATGTTTAGCAACTTTTCTTAGCATCCGTTCAACTCCCTTTTAAGGTTAGCTCTAAGAAAGGAATGCATACTTAGGCCCATGTTTTTCTTCTGCTGTCAGTACAAATGGGGTTCAGTCAGCCGCCATTCCTTGTGTAGTATTTGCTTGTGTACTGGAAGAAGATCCTCCCTCTCAGTCTTGACTTCTCTAAATTTGTGAATTCCAATTTCATTTCCCTTTTTATCACTGGTGTCATTTTCTTACTTTTTAAATATCAGTATGACTATCATCTGCACCTTACTCCTCTTTATTTTGTTTATATAAATGTCCAACTTAATAGAAGATTAAGAACCCTACTGCATAGGGTTCTGCAGATATTGAGAACAATAAAACAATTCTCTGGGATTTGTTGAACATACACAATTTCTGTATTATCTGTAAATGTTTATTGCTATTAAGAAAAAAGAACTTGTATCAGGTACCTAATCAAATTTCATTATGGGGATAGTATTAACAGTTACCTTATTTGGGGCTATTAGGACTGCACTAAGCAAGATCAACTCTAGGTCATTTTTTTGAAATGGGAAAATAGCATTGTCAAAGAAATATATTGAATTAGGATCAGAAGTCCTAACTCTAATTAGTGAGCTCTGTGACCTTAGAATTAATACACTGAAACTTCCAGAAAGTACCTCCTAACGCAGGCAGTGTCAACAGAATTTCAATATGAGCCTTCTGCTCTTGGGGTGTTGTGCTGAGGAGCCACTTTACTAGCATCATGGACAAGCTGGAGCCTGCCCTGGGGGCAGGGATTCCCTCCTCCCCATCCCTCCTTGTAGCCACACAGAAAGTCCCTGACATGGATCAGGCACTCACTAACGCAGCTGAAAAAAAAGTAAGGAATTCACTAACTAGACAGTGGTAAGTCTGGTGACTAGAACATATGAGTTCATGCAGAGGCTGCATGATGAATACAGGCTCTAATTGAATCTCTACATAATAAAGAGGAATCTTTCTCACATATGCTAGATCGTAGAAAACATTTTTTAAAAATATATATTTCTGAGGACAACCCAAGATACAATGAATCAAAATTGTAGATGGTGGGGAAGGGAAGGGGCTTTGAATTTTTATTTTTAAGAAGCATCTTTGAGGGTTCCCATGACCAAATGAGTATGGGATACAATGATAATGAGAACTATGCCTTATCTTAAAGGATCCTTCCCACTTCCAGTTTTTATGTTTGAAGACCCTTTTTTTTCCCCCCTCAGGGGCCCAGTTACCCACAAGGAGGGGTCTTGACTTGCTCAACTTTAAGATCCCTGCTAATTCTAATGTTTCAAAAGTCCATGTTTCTCCTGGTGTCATACGTGCTTCCCAGTGTATCCCTTCCCCATGGTGCTCAGTAACCTCACACTGCAATGCAGCAGTTCATGACTTCCTCCATGGTACTGACCAGCTGGATCTGTTCTTGCTGAAGGGTCTTTTCCAACATTGGTCGAGCCTTTCTCTTTGGGTTCACAGTGTATCTGTTCTGCATGTCATCTCCTTGACAAGGTAACAGGTACACTTAAAGAGATATGAAGGTCTTTACAGGGAAGGCTGAAACACACATCTGTTGGTAGGCATTCAATCTCTTGGCCCACTGGTAGAGAAAGATAATGGTTCCTCTCAAATCTAATGCTGTAATACAGTGTTGTGCTCAAACCTAAATGTGTATTTCATGCTTGGTTTCAGGTTTAATCCAGTGGCCTCTGCTTAAGATCTGAATTACCAAACTGGAGTTCTAGAAAAAGATAAATTATGAAATAAAAAGTTATTTTTTATAAAGGAGGATACATGTTATATAGAAGTATGTAGATATTATTTGATCAGATTGCTTTTTCATTTGTGTCAGGGAAGGGCAGAAATTTCCAGGTTTTTAGGGGTCAAATGAAAGCCTCCTAGATTTTTCCCTTACTTGGTATTTCATCCAACAGGCCATGAGGAAGAAATTAAAAACTCATCAATAAACCAGCATGAAGGCTGAGATGCTGGAAGCTTTCATCTGTTAAATACTATGCTCGTGTATAACCCCTTTTGAACTCTTCTTCTGCTCAGTAGATTAATTTGCTACCCATTTGGTCCTGAGCAATGGGGATTCTTGGGAGGACAGCTGTCTATATGGCCAATGAATGTGAATGTGAATGCGTTAAGCAAGGTGCATGGCTGTGACCCAGACAGCAGATACGGTAGAACATTAGCTTCCCATTGGGGCCTGAGAAAAGCAAAGTCTTGACCAAACTACCTAAATCAGCCCCTTCTCTATTCCTAAAACCTTGCTTATTTTTGCCTATTGTTTACCTGATTCTGTCTGCCACAAAGTAAATGCTAAAAGGCAGTGTTTTGCTCACTTGCATGTCTCCAGTATTGAAAACCGAGCTTGCCACATAGTAGGTGCTCAATAAATACTTGTTGAATGAAACAATGAACAAGGGAATACTTTCACAGAAGTCCTATTGTGTGGATATACCATTTTAGGAATTGAGTATCGGTGATATACACTGTGATGCACTTTGCCAGTTCCTATTTGGTTGGCCACAGTGCTTAGCTCTGCTGTGGCTCTGTCTGGCAGAGTACACATTGAGGAGGGGATAGGTAGATGTGGAGGGACTCGACTCTGTCACACATCTCAGGGCATGGCCAGGGTGTCCAGACTTTGACCCCTCCAACTTTCTCTTCTTTCTCAGTATTCTCTACCAGTATGCTTGCATGTGTTGTACATTATCTGTTGTCTAGTTTACTCTCATCTCCTCCCATGACCTCACTTGCTATGTCTATTCCAACTTCCATTCATCTTCTGATGCCTGAAGCTGCTCTAACCACCTGTTCCACGGCACCCTCATTTTGGTGTCTCACTGGCCCCTCCAATGCAACATGCTGCATATGGTATTCTTGCTCTTGCTCCTTTCCAAATGAATTCAGAAATGTTCCTGATACCATCTTGCCAGACAGCCAGTGCCATTTAGAGCTTAAAAACAGCAGTTCCTTATTTCTGGTCTCACTTAGAGAATACAGGTAAGCTTTAGCTTTTCTGTCAATACAACAATTTTGACAAATGAAAGAGGTTTAGAATTGTAAGTCTCTTTCGTTAATGATTATTATGATTTCCTGTATTTAATATAAGATGCCAAGTCCTTGAAGGGTCAAGTGAATTGCCCTTGGTCTCAAAGTAATTAATAGCATTTATGCTTCTGGCACCCAGGTGTCTTGGTTCCTAGCTCTCTGCTGGTTTCTCTATACCTGCTCTCTACTGCATAGGCTTGCCTTTACAGAGGTGGGTAGTGGCTGTGGGAGAATGTTGGAACAACTGTTTTCAACACCAGTGTGGTTGAAAACAATACCCCTGTCTTCTCCCAGCAAACCAGCAATTAGTCTCAACTGTTTGAAAACAGAACTATTTCTAGGAGAAATGATGTTTGAGATGAACCAACACTCCTGCATCTCTTTGGTCAAATACTCCCTTCATCTCTTTGTTCTCTACTCTTCTCTCTCCTCCTCTCTCTCCTGGACTCTGTCCTTCTCTCTCTCTCTCTCTCTCTCTCTCTCTCTCTCTCTCTCTCTCACACACACACACACACACACACACACACACACACATTCCTCATGTATCCTTCTTATTCAAAGGGTCAGACAATAGTAAATCTGAAAGTAAACAGTACCCTGTTTATTTTCCAGTGTTGATTTAACTGACTAGGTCTTTACATTCAAATCTTAGGTGGTGGTTAGTTAAAATAAATTGTGATGTGAAATTCATGCATGGATGAGAATGCTTGCTTTACAACACCAAGATAAATGCCAGACTGAAATGACGACTTAAGGTCAGGTAGGCTGAAGCATGTAAATGGTAGCAGATTTCCGTCTCTAGTTGTACTTTAAAAAACCTGCTAATAAGGCATATATAAAGCTTAAAATGTCACACTCAGCAATGAAGACATTAATTTTGCTTATACAACACTATTCACACTCATAGGATTTCTGACAGTTTCAGGAACCCAGGAGAATTGAGAGGTCTCCAGAAAATGAATGCACATCAATAAAACCCCCTTAGAGAGGGATTTTTTTTTAAAGATGATCCCAACTTCTAGCTGATTTCTACTTAGAGTAACTGACAATGAAGATAGTATATGCAATGCTTTATAATGACTTTTTGATGTTTACTTCCTGTTCTGAATATTCCCTTTGTGCTTTTGAAATCAATAGTGCTGCAGAGTTTTACCTGCTCTTCACTGTTTCAAAAGCCCTTCGCTCAGTGCTCATGTTTTCACACAGAGGAAAGTAAGCCTGCCCAACCCTTATTTCCATGTCTTCCAGAAACACAGCGGATTTCCCACTGCTCTAGTTTGCTCTTAGACAGTGAAGCATTTAAACAAGGCTAACCATATACTAGTATCCTCATCATTTCCGGAGAAACTGATGTTTTTTTTTATTGTTCATAATACTTTAAATAAACAATAAATGCTTCAAATATCTTGATAAGAGTTTCATAAATTTATATCACTGATGTAAAGCAAAGGTTCTCCTTTGTAAGAAGAGATGGATGAAACAGAGTGAACAGAAGAATGAAACAAATGGTAGTCACTTGCTGATTGTTATTCTGCTATCTGTGTCTGTCAGCTTGTAGGGAGTAAGTGCCATCATGAATTTAAATAAAAGTCATTGCTCACACATACTTGAATAGAAGTAAGAGGGAACGGTTTGGTGTATTTCACTTTGGGGACATGGCATTTAAAAGCAATCAAGTTCATTTCTTTGACAGTAACATCTCTTTCTGATCAAAACCGAAATGAATCCTCTCTGTTCGGTGGTGGGTACAAGACTTCATAGGGTGTTAGCACAGTCCAGTTAAAAGAGAACCGACTTAAGAACTAAGCAGGCGATGTACTCTGTAATAACACTAAGAGTGAGTTTTTATTTTGCACGTATTATGTATTTGAATAGGTATTGACTCTTTGAATCTTCATTATCATCTGATGTCTGTCCTAGTTGATGCATTTTACAGATGAGGAAACAGAGGTAGTAAATAATCAGCCATGGGACACACAGTTAATAAGTGGGGGAGCCAGAATGGGAACCCATGTAGACAAACTCCAGAGTTCTATATCCTGCTGTCTACACTGGAAAAATGTATCTTTATAAATCTGGAATAATCACTCATCCCTTCAACAGTTGTGGGGATGCTAAAGGTGAAACAAAGGGTTTCATTTTTCCTCGCTGAGGATAGCTCACTCTCTCCTTACAAGGAAATTGGAGATTGCTTTTCCTAATTGCTTTATGCAAATGTAAGCCTAATATCAGGCAAATAAACAAGGAGGAACGTTTTTTTTTTTTTTTTTTTGCATACAGCATCTGGAACAGTGGTCAACTGGGTTACATCACAGAGAGATTCTCTTCCTTGCTTTCATCTGACTCACCTGTGCAGATGCCCACGCACGTGCTCACTCCTGCTGGGTAGTAGATAGCTTTTAGCACTTTGTGGGCAAGGACGTTGGTAAAACCCTGGGCTCTAGAATCAGACAAAACTGGGTTTAAATCTCATCTTTTTCATATAGTAGGTCTTTGATTTGGACGAATTTCTGAGTACTTCTCAGTCCGAGTTTTCTCACAGTAGCATCCAAACTAAGGGTTGCTTTGAAGATTAAGTAAAATAATACATATGATATATTTAGAAATGTAACTACTTAGGGGCGCCTGGGTGGCACAGCGGTTAAGCGTCTGCCTTCGGCTCAGGGCGTGATCCCGGCGTTGTGGGATCGAGCCCCACGTCAGGCTCCTCCACTATGAGCCTGCTTCTTCCTCTCCCACTCCCCCTGCTTGTGTTCCCTCTCTCGCTGGCTGTCTCTATCCTGTCGAATAAATAAATAAAATCTTTAAAAAAAAAAAAAAAAAGAAATGTAACTACTTAGTAAATATTCTCTATTCTATTTCTCTTCTCTCTTTCCTTCTTCCTCTTTCCCTTCTCTTTCTCATACCCCACTACTTAACTGCTCTTTTTGTCACCTCTTATGATCAAAGAAGGTCCAGTGTTATGAGCATAAATCTGGATATCCATTCTGACTGTGACGGAGTTTCTCTGTGACTTTGGAAATGTATTTGAGAGTTTCTATATCCATTTATCCAGTTGTCAAATGGTATTGGTATTCCTCATCTGCACGCAAAGAGAGTATGTTATAAGTTGATCCAGAGCTTTGAAGATGAAAATTGCCGTGTAACTGCTTGCTACTATAATTTATTAATCTGTGCTTTGAATGAATTCTTTTTGAAGATGAAATCACCACTGCTTTCGTATATTTTCTCTTTTCCTTATAATCTCGCTGGCTTTCCCATTGTCACACCCCATCTCACCCCTACTTTTGAGGCCTTTTATGTTTAAATGCCATTGCAAGGCAACAAATCAAAATTTATGCTTTGTATTCTAAACTTATGTGAGTTGGCCTTTTACAATAAGCTGGCATTTTGGAATTAGGCTTGAGATATTAGATTTGCATTTATGAATCACGGGTTAAGGTAGATGTAGTCTGGGAGGCTATCTATGTGAATTTTCATCTGGAGAGTCCACTCTCTAGATCAGAAACAATTGATTCATTCATTCATTACATAAACGATTATTAGTCATCCATTCTGTGCTAGCCACTGTGTAAGGTGCTGAGGATAGATGATCTGGAAATAGGTCTGGAAATAGATCTATAAGGAGCCTACAGCCTGGCAGGAAGATGGACTTGTGTAGTTGATAATAAGAGACATTTACTGAGTACCTACTCTTCATGCTGGGCACCTTACTTCGAGTGCCTCATTGAGCTCTCACAAGTAGCAGGTAAGAAAGCAGAGGTTCAGAGAGGTAAAGTAATGTGCCTGTGATCTGAGTCGGTAAGTGGTGGAGTAGGAGGCAGATCCAAATCTGTCTGATGTTAAAATCCCTCTTTGCACTGTTTTCCACTGCTTCTTAACAGTATTTGTGATACTGTTGCGTAAGTACAAGAAAGGTAACCAAGGGATGATACTAGTGTGCGAGAATTGAACAGCAGCTGTTTGCCATTTATATCTAGCCTTGATGGTGACCCCTCCACTTCCTCATGTGGGTGACTGACATTCATAGAATGACACTTGCTAGAAGGTGGAGATATGCTAGAGCCCTTCTGTTTGAATCAATTATCTCTGACCAATACAATCATCAGGGTCTCAGCAGAGGGAAACGTATTAACAGTAATAAACCTAAATCAAGAGAGAATTATAGGAATGGGGCAGGGAGCGGGTATTTTGATGCAAGAATTGTTTTTATGTTAACAATAAAGTGGTAAAATGGTAGTCAGGAATTTATAATCATTTTGAAGTAGAACCTTAGCTTAAATAGGACTCTCTTTTTAAGAAAATTTCCCTTCTCTAAAGAGAAAACAGTATTCTTTATTATCATAGCCCATAGCCTGGCAGACGGTTGTCATTCAACATATATTTGTTTCCTGAAAAATTAATGAATGTCTGTAGCAGCAAAAACGTATTCCTGAAACATGCCTACGTGCAATGTCTATGCTGATCCTATACTGTTGGGGAATTTGGAGGTACTTTGAGAATAGCTGTGTAGACAGGAAGATGAACCTTACTAAATTTCCAAATGAATGCAAAGATTGCAAACTTACATAAATGTATTTGATTTAGTAGGTTAATTACTTAGCAGTGTGTAGTGGTTAAAAAGATGTGCTCTGAGCTACGATTTTATGGGTTCAAGTCCTGGCTCTTTTATTAACTGGGTGACTGGACAAGTACTTAACCTAAGTCACTTTATCCACCTTGTAAGATGGAAATACTAGTCCTATCTTCCTCATGTGGTCAAATGAAAGAATGCATGCACACCAAAAGGTCCACTATTGTTGTTGTCGTCGTTGTTATTGAAGCTGGCTATCAAAGTAGCCACTGAGGCAAGGTTTTCACAGCGCAGGGAGAAATGTGTAGTAACGTCAGAGAGGAAATTGGGTCATTCCTGATTCTCTGAGAGGCAGAGGCCAACATGGGATTAGATGAGCAAGAATTTTATTAGGGGAAATACCTATGTGGAAGAATGGGGAGATAGCTGGACAAAGTGGGGGAGACTGATGAAACTCATAACTATTTAATCTGCAGTGAAAGGGAGAAGGAAGAGCTGTTGGGTGGATGTGCCCTTGATTGTGGTATGATGGAGGAAGGCTCCACAAGGCTGTCCAGGAGTCTTGGAGTCAAAGTGGCTATCAGAGGACTTTTGTGTCTTCCAGGAATGGACTTGCCTTGGTATTCCTGTCACAATTAATTATGGGCTGGTAGACCTCCATCTGGCACAAAATAAACTCTGCCTTATGTTTAACTCAAACTTGTGTTTGGGGAGCAGAAATTTATCTTAACCACCTTTGTATTTCCCACACCCTCCAGCATGGTAGTTCTTTATACAAGGAAAATGTCCAGATAGTGAATTAATGAACTGATTTCTGTGGTGGCAATGAGAATGGGCCTTGCAAACTTCCAAAAACAGAGAATGTAATTGACCAAGCTCCCCAACTACTGGGTCCAGGACTGAAAGCTGCACATGCACTGAAGCTATGCTTCCCAGAGCTCTTACGGGCCATAACTGCAGAGTTAGAAGATGTAAGTGGATTATATTACTTACATTTTTAATTGGTTGCATTTACACAAAGGAAAAATGAAAATATAAGTAAATTAAATAGCCAGGGTAATAAAAGAAGATAGAAGCTACATTTGCAGCTTGTTCTTAATTATAAACAAATGGGCTCTTGATTATTGTAGGACTATGAGTACAAGGTCATAATCCAAACCGGCTTTGAGATAAAAGAAAATGGGCATTTTAAATTGCAAGATAATATGAAATACGAAATTCTACTTCTAATAGCAAGATACTGACGTTGGTTGCTCAAGTAGGTTATTTCCATTGCTTGTCTATGCAGTTAATATCAGTGGGGACAAATGTTTTCCCGAAGCCATGCAAAGATAATTCACACTGCTTGTGTGTTCTCCTCCCACTCTTGTCTCCTCATCTCCATCAAGTCTTAGAATATCCTTTCTGACATGAATATATCAGTTATAGACATTTATGGTAAAACTCAATATGTGTCCTAATTTTAAAATTCTCAGCACTTTTAGATCTATACAGTTGATTTTATTTTGGTATCAACTGGTAAAATGTCATTTCAAGGTCTAAAGTGACTCCCCAGGACATTGGAAGACTTTTCCAATAGACAGTTTTGAGCTGATTACAATCTGAGGTGTCTTTCCTTTGGTGGGAGATGGGTGGAGAGGTGGCTTTGTTTGGCTCACTAGTGATGGTTCCTCTGGGCTGGGGCTGGTGGAAGGGGTATTTCTCACTTGAGGCTGAGATGTTGAAATTAAAGGGCCATATTAAAGCTGACAAGCAAATAGGAAAATGGAGAGTGAAAATCACATGGGGTACCAGACTGAGGCCCAGAAGCAGTTTTTCATGGATCAGTGGTTAGGTGATCTGAGAGCAATTATGAAGAAGTGGGTTCTGATATCACTGCAGATATCTGAGGTGAGCTGCGGTGTAGTATGCCTGACTTAGGGGGGTAGAGTTGCTCCTCACAGTTACAGGGACTGGAAAGAAGGCAGAGAACTGGAGTGGCTGAGAACCCTCAGAATGTCAGGGACCGAAAGGACTAGGACCCAGGGTTTAGAACTGTGAGTGCAGTGCCAAACTTAAGCCTCATTGCTACTTGTATGTACTCTAACTGTAGCCCCTGGGAATCAAAGTGTGGGGTGGCTTTGACTATAAATATAGGACGTTGACTATATCATTTAGGTAATAATTCAGGCGTTGAAGCAAAATAACCTCTTACTTTTTTTTAAAGCTAAAAATTAAGGTATTTTCTTCAGTGGTAGGGTGTGTGTGTGCATGTGCGTGATACAGAGGGAGAGAGAGCACAAGCACCCTTTGAGCTACTTAGCTAATTGTCAAGGTACTCTGCTATACTTTGCTTATCTGGAGTCAAAGGCTTTAACAAAGATGATCAGTATTTTAATCTCTAAAGGTATGCTCAGACTAGATTCTATACAGTCTCCATTATATTCGGGTCAGGAGACCTCCTTAATGATGAATAATTAGGAGTTATGCCCTCATTACCTTAAAACTGATTTGTTTCTGGAAGAATTTCTTTAGCTCTATTCTTCCAATAGTGGACTGGACAAGCTCTTGCTTAGTACTGAGGGGAAATGTGTTTAAATCCAACTCTGCGTTGGATTAGTTGGTGTGCTGTCCCTCTAATCCTCTGCCAGATGTCTATCCCCAGCTGGCAAAGCTCTCCGCCTCCCTTTCAGTGGTGATTGTCAATGCTGAGCTTCCTGCCAGCAGGAGCTGGTCTCTCCTCAATGGAGAGCAACATGCCCTCCATCAGCATTTAGATTCTTATGTGAAGACATTCATGGATAAAACTCCCCACTGCTTCTCATCTGCCTACTGTTCTTGGAATTTCCCAGACATATCCTGAACTGTTAGGCTTCTGTGTGGCCACTGTAGGCTGTGGGCTTGGGGAGATTGGTGCTACAAGCCTGAAAGGACACTGGGCATGGAGCCTGAATGTTTACAGACCCTGTTCCCATAGATCTTCAAGTGTCAAGATGGGGTTTACAGTGCTTGGCATGTGGTCCAGGGAGTGCATGAGAAAAGGGCCTGTGGGTTGAATGTTTTCCTTTCTTGGTAGCCACAGAGTGCCATGGTTAACGGTATAGGCTCTAAAGCCAGAGAGCCTGGGTGAGAATCCCAGCTCTAAAAGCTCCTTGCACTAGGCTAGATTCATTAGTGTGGAGTCTCTTGGTGACATTGAGCTGATTATATAACCTCTGTGTACTACACTCTTCTCATTTGCAAAGTAGAAAAAAGTGATACCACCTATTTCAGGGGGTTCCTGTGAAAATTAAATGAGCTAACATTTGTAAAGTGCTTGCAACAGTGCCTGGCTCTTGGTGAATATTACATAATTGTTGATTAAATTAACTAAGTTCATATCTCTCAGGTTTAGTGAATGAAAACAAATCTAAATTACTAGAGATTATGAAAGTATTCTGCTTGAGTACTAGAAAGTAGTATCTCTAGTTACCACTTACTGCTTACAGTGATCTCAATAGTAAGCCAAACATTTCAGGTAATCATGATGAAAATATATGTAATACTGGCACGGGCCAGGCACAATTCCAAGCTGCTTTACCTATTTTGCTCTTTGGTTCCTCACAATCACCCAGGCAGGATTACGTATTTGCCATTATTTTTATACTCCCCATTGAACTGATGAGAAGGCTGAGGCAGGATGTTGGTTAAATGGCCTGCCCCAGACCCCACAGCTAGAATAGAACAAAATTTTGAATCCAAGTAGAATGGCTCCAGCATCTGTGCTCTTAATCACAATAGACACTGCCTCTCATGGAACCCCCTCCTTAATTTATCCCAGCAATCTTGTGAGGAGGCATTAGCATTACCCTCATTTTCTAGAGGCTGATACTAAGACTTGACAGGTAAAGCCAGTTGCTCGTTTACATATGGCATGTCACTGAGGGAATACTTGGATTCAACATAATCTGCTATAAAAACAGTGAATAAAATCAAGATAAAGCAAGACAATTGGACAGGATTGAGTGTACCAAAGGGAAAGAGGTAGGAAGAGGAAGAGGAGGAGGAAGAGATGGTGGGGGAGGATAATAGAACAGAATCTTTATCAGTGTTGTTCTGGGGAATTCAAGACGTGGAACTTGTATCATATGTTCAAGGACCTTCCAGAAAAATGTATTTATAAAAACTTACCAAGATATGATTTCTGTATTTAGCTACTCTTGCTAAAGTGAAATTCTTTTCAGTGTCTGCTTTTAATCTCCTAAATCACTGTTACAGCTCTAATTCTGTCTTCTAGGGAAATGTATTTCCTCAAAGAACATTTTAGAAAGCAGCAAAGATATGTTCAATGTTACAATGTTCAGTGAAAAAATCTGAGTGCAAAATTGTATGACAACTTCTAGGTAGAAATATTCAGCCGTATGGACAAATCCCTGGAAGGGAATACAAAATAATGAAAAGACTTGTTCTGCTAAGGTGGTAAAATTGTGATTTACATAATGGCTTTCTTTAAATATTGCTTTTATTGGATAATTTGAGAAGATAATTTAAAAAATTAGCCCATATTAATAATATTGTTCTATGGTCAGTGTTGCTAGTTTAAGAGCATACTTCTGGAGTTCTAGAGTAATCTCTAATTTCTCCTTCATGTAACTACTGTCCACCTGACTTGGAAATTCTAGATGGAATTTTGTTGATAGAGGTAACAATGAGTTATGAAGGAGGAGTTCTGTGGACTTTAAACTTTAAGGAATATCCTAGCACTATATTGCGCCTTCATCTTGAGGGTTAAAAGAATTTTTTTCAAAATGTAAAAATGTTAGAATTGAAAATGTTCTAACAATTCAATATTTGTAAATTATGTCTCTCACTAATTTTTATTTTATCTTTAAAATGAGAAATGTAATGTATAAAATTTTTGTCCATTAGTACATGGTTCTGAATAAGAAAAAAGGGTAAGTTTTATCTGCTGAAGCAGCTTACCTTCAGGTGGGCTGAAGTCCAATGCAGCATTGATGGCAGTTTGCCACTCGTATGTCTGCTTTAGTCTTTTTTAGACTCACCTTCCCGTTTTACATTTTAATAAACTTCACCAGCATAATCTTGCTGTGTGATCTTTACAAATAGTATTAAAATGTCATGGTTTAGAGACAAGTTTTTCCAAAGAAGAGAGATGAGATTTATCAGATAACATTTATGTCTTGTATGCCTGGCAGTCCAAGATGATTAGAGACCCTCGGGAATAAAAATTGACAAAAAAATTTGACAAACTAATTTCTACTTATTTCATTTTTTCCTCTTTTTCTTTTGTTGTCAACATTTTGTCCAAACAAGTACTTCTCAATACATGCAAAGCAAGGGAAAGACCCTGGTGTTTCTTTTATTGCCAGATTTGATGGTATGAGTATATGCAAATGGGTCAATATGGTTTTTTTTTTTTTTAAGTTTTTGTTTTTGTTTTTTTTTTAAACTTGAAGACTTTTGTCTTCTTTCATACAACTTGGTGTATAGATGACTGGGACCATGCTTCCTTAGCTTCCTCTTTGAACAAAATGACCTTTAGATTTTCGAATCACTTAACCACTGTGAAGAATCTGTCTCAAAGATGGGAAACAGACGACTCTCTCAGTTCTCCAATGAAGGAACCTATATGTTAGTGCCAATCTACCAGCATTGCACTTCTTTGAGTTGTAATGAAAGTCATTCCTTGTATTTCACTTTAATGGGAAAACAAATGGTCCAAAGATTGAAAAATAAATGACATTGAAAGAAAAAGGCAAGGCAATTTTACAAAAGAAGGAAAAAAGAAGGAATGAGGAGAGCAGTTGCTGGGAATATCTCATTAGAAAGTTGTATAACATTCAGTGATATTTTAGCCTTGCCTACCAGATTTCATATTTATACCAAAATATAATCTGTGTTATACAGAAATCCCCTTATTAAATCTCTTTTTGATTTCAGAAAAATGGCTGCATAAATGGACGGGTGAAATGTACATGATCAGGAAATAGATCCTATGTCAGGTTAGCCTAACAATATAGTCAATATTATTCTCAAGATTAAAGGAATTGATTCATAGTTAACATTGGTTAGCATGTCATTAATTTACAGATTTTGGGACACTTGAGGTTTCTCTAAACCCTAAACCTTTGAGAATATAGAGAAAAGGAAACTATATTAATGGATGTTTGATACAGTCTGAACTGAATGAGGAAAGGTAATCTCTAAAGAAATTTCAAAGAAACAGGAGAAAAGAATGTTAATTTCCATGTAAATGTATTCAGAAGTCTAGGCTTTTCAGTCTTCCAAGGTGTAAGAATTAATTACCAGTTTTCAGGAGCAAAATTTATTCATGGTAAGAGCTATAGCAATCAGAATCCTTTAGGTGTAAAATTCTTGAAATTAATATGGAGCTGATTAAAGTTGAGTAAGTCACCATCCGTTGCTTTTTGTATTGCAAACTTCCAAACATTTGATGCTTCCTTTTGGCATGTTTGTAAACAGTATTTACAGTTTGCCATCTATATTTGGAGTTACAAAGGAAGAAATTAAATGTGTTGTCATTCATCTTAAAAACACATCAGAAAGGATGATTTCTTTTTGTGACCCAATATTATGTTCTAAATCTTTAAAGAACTATTCAGGTGGTAATGGAACAATATCAGTGTTAATATCATTGATGATTATGTCAACTCAAAGGCCTCATCAAAATTTAGGAACAATTTATTCCCCTTTTCTTACATCTATAAAAAAAGATGCTTAGTTTAAAACTGTCTTCTTAAAACCAATGAAGAAGTGAGAAAAGCAGTAGTACCTTTATTAATAGGCAGTATGAACATACTTGGTCGTGTTGTTGAAGGGGGGCTATTGTGCAGAATTGGAGTGGGGTCAGAGCTGAGAGGCTAAGGGAATGCATAATATTGGCAATCACCACCTACGTCAGAGTTAGATAGTTTAAAATCAACAGGGAGGGAGAGAATAATGGGATTTAACAGGTATATGCATAGAGGTAAATCAGGTCAACTTCAGTGTTTTTTGGTAGGGGGTATGTGGCACATTTTACACCAGTCTCAAAGCTTCAGTTTATTTTAAAGGTCTTAGAGCATACATGCCTTTGGTCCCTTAGGGCACGTTAATACTAGAAAACCCCTTTTAAAGAGGTATAAACACATTTTAGTATTTGATTTTCTTCTTCAGTTAGTGGTATGACGATGCAGTCATGTGTTGCAGTGGAACACATTAAATGGAACTGTGATTTTCTGACTCTGCCATCAACTTTTCATGTGTTTCCTGATGAGTCATTCCACTTGGCTGAGTCAAAGTTTAATCAAAGAGAAATTGGGATGAATCAATGAATGTACATTCCTAGAGAACAAAGTGAAAATTTCCCTCTTTTGGCAGTTGGAATATAGGATAGGGCATTAGATAAGCCCAACTGGTATTTCACTCATTGTAGCAAAGATGGAAAGCAGGCAGATGGTCTTGCCTTTCTTAAATGGGTCTTTCCTTAAAGGCCTCTTTTCTCTTAAAGGGGTAGGTGGCTACCTATTCCAAGATAAGTCTACAGTTTGAGGTAAGACCACTCAAACATTTCTTGTGTGAGAGGAGATCTGAGACTTAATAAGAGGCAGGTGAAAAGGGAAAGAGGCGAGGCATTTGGAAATCATCTTTGTAGGTTGAGTTTTGAGCCAAGCTGAGCAAGCTTGAGGTAACTGCTTCAACCTGAATCTCCCCAATGGCTGGACCTTTCCTGGTTACACATCCATATGAATTTTGCATCAAGGTCTTAGACACCGACACATTCTTACTTGTTTCAGTGACTTTCAAATGCAGGCTCCTCTTCCAGGACACTTA
The DNA here is from genome assembly GCF_023065955.2 of Ursus arctos. Lineage (NCBI taxonomy): Eukaryota > Metazoa > Chordata > Mammalia > Carnivora > Ursidae > Ursus > Ursus arctos. The sequence goes on along the minus strand of NW_026622985.1, from coordinate 28,605,083 downwards.
TTCACCATTCCCTCTCTCCTGTCTGCTTGGTCTCTTTGCTCCATTATCTGAGATGGAATTTCAAGAGTGTTCTCTCCAAGAAGGACCTCAGAATAAGTTGAAATTTCATGGAACTTTGACACAGCAACTTAAGACAGAGGATTTTCTCCCCCTTCTCTGAGGAAGTGGAGTATGGGGAGATGAGTGGTGAGTGGGATATCGTGAAGAGGTCCTAAACAAACAAAAGCTTTCCGTGCCTCTAGGTAGAGTTTCTGAAGAATGATTTGAAGATTGGTGCTTTGACACAGAGTTAGATTTGATGAATACAAAAACGAAATTAAATTTTATAAAATCATTAACGTCAGGAAGGCTCAGATTCCAGAAATATCATAAGACATAATGTGGGAAAAAGGAAAACTGTATTTTGTCTCATTGTGAAGGTTTCCAGTGAGAAAAAAAAAAACATAGGTAATCATTATGATGGATCCCCAAAATAGAAAAACAAAGTTCATCTCTGGATTATTTGTTCAACTAAAGAGAGTTTATATAGCTTGTGGGAAATCATCTTCTAGGAGATTGTTGTGTTTTATGTTTGTTCTGTTTCATTTTTTCCTCCTCAAAAGTAACTCTGATGTCTCAACTGTTAGCTACTTTTTGACACACAGACTCACTGCTGAACCTAGGATTGCATCATTTCTATTTGTTTAGGGAAATGTATTGAGGTGCTAGAACTATAAGGTACCCAAGTGTTTGCTAGGGCCAAAATGCTATGTTCAGAAAAAAAAAAAAGTAAAGAAAAGGTAAGATAAAAATGGAGAGTGTTCTGTTTACTCTTGTCTGGTCTTTTCATTTTACAGTGTTAAAGGGGTTGAATTTTGTGAAAAATAACAACAAAAGAATGATAATTGAATTCCTCAGGGGGTCTAATGCTGAGCTTGAGTTGGTGGTTCTGATCTTTATCAGAACCTCATTGGAATATGGATCCTACAAGGAGAAGCGTAATTCTAGAGTTTTAGATTCTTAAAAATGTGATAACCTGGCGTCTTCTACATTTCCATTGGAAATGTTACTATTTCCAAATAAACGTGGAAAACTTGCTTGTTGGGGGCATCTACTGGGTGCATCTACGGGTAGGCAGCTGCTTATAAAACCTGACTTAATAACAGTTTTCTTCCAGTTGGGTACATGGTACTCTGTCCCCAGAAGAGTGTATACCACAGGAGCAGTTGGAGACGGAGCAATGCAGGCCTAGCCAGCCAGTTGGATCAACCCTTAGGATCCTGGGAGATATAAATGTCCCAGCCAAGGAGTGAAGCACAGGATCGAGACAATTCCCCAGACAATTTAGGAATTTGGCTTTTTCTTTTCTATTGTTATATTGACCTCACACTTACTTGCCTCAGGTAGGCTTACTATCTTCTATTTTAGTAGACTAAGGACTGTAAGAAGGGTTTTTCTCGAAGACCTAGGTGTAGTTCTGTCAAATACTTCCTAGCTGTGTGATCTCAGACAAAGCCCTGACTGTCTCTGCTCTTCACTGTCCTCATTAGTATAATGAAGTGAGGATTGATTCCATGTGCTTACCTCACAGCATTGCTGTGAAGGTCCAAAGTGACAATCATAAGTATAGGACAGCCTGTGCAAATAGGAGATCAGGTCAATTTTGTGTAAAATGCCACATTCCTTTTAATTCAGAAAGCCCACAGTAGTCTCAGCTTTAGGCAATAGACCCTCAAAATGGCTTTTCTTTATTATATAACCTCACAGATGTATAGGTTTTTGTTTCCTGTAAGGTATTTTGGGTTTTTTTGGGGGGGAGTCCAAAATTTGCAGGTCAGTGAATAAATTGGAGAAATTATGGTTGCATATCTTTCCCGGTTTGAATAAACTGGATTTAGCAAACAGCGCAATAACAAAATAGTTGGGCAAGATATGAATGATTGAAAATGAGTTAATTTAAAAACAAAGGAATGGGGTGCCTCAGTGGCTCAGTCATTTAAGCATCTGTCTTGATTTTGGCTCAGGTCACAATCTGAGAGCCCGGGTCGGGCTCTGAGTTCAGTGGGGAGAGTGCCGGAGAGTCTCTCTCCTCTCCTCTGCCCCTTCGTCTTCTTTTGTGTGTGCTCTCTCTTTCTCTCTAATAAATAAATAAGTCTTTAACAAAATAAAATAAAAACAAAGGAAACATACGACATAGACTATTAAGAGAAACAGTCTTAGCAATAGTTTGCAATAAAATTACACCTAAACTGTGTGAATTTGGAAATAAGATTATAGGCTCCAGAAATGAGGGTTCTTCAACTTTTTTGTTATTAGTATGTTGATCAGTTGGATTCATCTTATTTTATAGAAAAGAATTTACCCTTTAATTTTAATCTCTGGATTTTGTGTTCAAGGCCTTTAAACTCATTCTTGTAAATCATTTCTCAAAGTGTCTTTTACCCAGTAGATTAGTACATTGTTGTGCTGGTGATTATAATATTCTAGTTAATAGTTACCATGTATGACAATGAAATAATAAGAATATAATAAAATGGATTTGAATTGGACATTGTCCATGTTGCTCTGATTGTATTTAATTTCCTACTTGGTGTCAGTTTCTTGTGATGAAAACATGTTACTGAAAATCTGTTTCCCAATCAGTTCTGGGTAACAGAGTTCAATTATTGTTTGAGTAGTGGTAAAACCTTGCAAATTTGGATTGTATCTGTGATTACCAAAATTCAAAAGTATAGAATATTTAAATTTAAGTGCAGTTCTATTGCATTTCTGATAACTTCAGTTTATCTCAAGTTGAAATCCTCTGTTCTAAATTAGTAAAGGATACGTTAATGGCACTTATGTTTTTAACTGAAGTTGAATGCATTTGAGTCTGTGTATCTCAGAACATTAGTGTTTACTTCTGTCCAGCCACTAAGAAGGACATATGACAACAGAAACCATTTCTTCAGAGTGACCCCAGTCACACTGCATTATTCTAGAAATGTCCCGTGCTCTCTGGACAACATCAGGCAAATGCTCCTCATATCACACAGCTCTCCACTTTGTAGCTTCCTTAATTGCATTCGGTGTCAAGATATTGGGACATAAATAAAATCGCTGTCTGGCTTCACTAAATAGTGTGAGGCAATTTGTGCTCAGGCCGAGCAAGGTAGAAAACACTTGCTAAGGCAGCTTCAGGGTTGTTAATTAAAACATGGCGCAAATTTGAAGAACTGAAGTTGTGGTTAGTAGTTGGGGACTGACGTGTGACTTCCCCGAGAATTTGGAAATAAGATTATAGGCTCTAGCTTCACTTGACAAATTAAGGATCAGAACAGGATCTCTGGCACTAACCTTCAGCAGGGTTATGAAGGGATTCTGCAGAGCAGTGGGAAAGTTCCTTTTCTAAATTCCTTTAGTTTTAACTAACTCTCTGAGTTTAGATTTCATCCTATTCAAATTATTTTCTGCTTGTGAATTGGCTTCCTGATGAGGTCTGTGTAAAAGCAGCAGTTGGGCTACTTGTGCAGAAGTAGGTACTCAGATACTCCTGTCTCGAAGACCATTGTTTCTTCTTACAAACTAATAAACTGACGTTCTGACTTCTATACCTCAGTTTCACCAGCTTGGTTAAAGGAAACCCCACTTGTAGATGGACAGCTGTCATGGTGTCAGACGTATTGGTGGGATCTTTGCCGGCCTCTGAACTGTAGTAAGTTGACCACGTTCGTGAAGGGCATTCTGCAAAGGCTGCTCTCCTAACCACTCATCGACTGGAGATCTCAGCACAGCAGATGGTCCTTGAGGCCTCTCGAAAATTAACATTGGATCAGATCAAACTTTTCCCACCTCCAAGCAGTGATGGTGTTAATAATGATGAGTGTGATGCCTCCTTCCTCCTTCCCCTTTGCTCCTTCCTTCTTGGAAATGCCAGTTCTCCTCATCTCATGACATAGAACTTTTTCTCTACACTGACATGTTCCCTTGGCCAAATTCCTCCAAAACCATTTTGTTAAAATTTGGCTGAACTAGACCTCATACTGAAATCTGTTGGCTTTCTATTTCAGCAAGGGATAGAATATATAATTGACATTCATGTTTAAAAAATAACTTTTTTCTAATAAGTAAAATGTGCTCAAATTTTGGAAAAAAGGGAAAAGAAAAAGAAAAAAAGTTTCTAGTAATACCACCTGTAGGTACTCCGTGCTTTTTTTAAAAAAAACAAAAACGTGTTTGCTTCACATCACTAGTATTAAATCGGATGGCTCCTATCAGTATGCTTTCATTCAGGGGGAGACACGATGTTAACAAGAGAGACAGTGTTTTAGGAATATCTATTAAGAGTATTAGTTACTAAACCAATAGATTGAATGGCCCAAGAACCATCCCGAGTCAAGTTCAGGCTGGACACATCATGCCTACATACAGGGAGATAACTGAAGATTTAAGCTGAATAAGTATTGTTTCTAATTATCCTGGGTAAGCTAGTAGGGTTCAGTCTCCACTAATTAAGTGAACAAAGAAAAAATTCCATTTGTTCTATTAAGGTAGCTGATGTGATTTGAGTGAATTCTCTCTTTCTGAATTTTATTTTCCCCTCATTAAGAAACAGGCCATAGTTTAAGGGTCACTTTGCAGAAGCGGTCTAATGGGTTTTTCCCAGTATTTCTCTTTTATGGTTAAATGTTCACTTTTGACTTGAAAAATCTCTGGGTTTCTGTATGTGATTTAAGATCTTCAGAGCCTTGTGAAGAATTCATTAGTGCCCGCTCTCTGGGTAATGGCCTCAGCACATTGATGTAACTGAGCCGCTTCCTAGTAAAGAAACTTAGCTTTGGAGGGGCTGAGTTTTCTGAGCCTCAAATCAAGATGTGGGTTAGCAAGGAAGGCAGGGCAGAATGTGACATCAGACTGTCTTACGACACTCAGGAGACCAGGAAGCTGTAAATACGGGCCCCTCTGGCTCTGCTTTGGAGGTGTTCCCAAAGGCTTTTGGGGTTTGCATGGGTAACCAGTCTTGTTCTCTGTCTGAATCTGGTATTAATATTACACTTCAGTAGTATTTTGCTATCGTGGCCAGCTTTTGAATAGAAAATTGTACTTGAAAAATGGACATGTGTGCTTTCAGGGTTCCCAGTAAAAAAATTTTTTTAAAAATTAAGTTTCAGACAAGGAGTGTCCATGCCAGATAAGAGCCGTGGAAGGGGAGGGGACTTATTTCTAAAATTCCTCTGAAAGGGTGCTTTGAGAGACTCTTTGGTCTCAAACAGTTAATAGTAGATTGTGGGGTAGGCCTAACAGGTCTTTGCCATAGAAACGTGTTCATGCTTGGTTCAGAGAGGAGGGGCCATGGAAGCCTTGGAAAATCCCCTCATTCAACTGGTTCTTCAAATTATGGAAATATTTGCTATTATAAAAAATGGGTGGAGAACAGGATATTGTAGTAAAATGTGTGTTTAGATTTAATTCTCTGCCATGGGATGGATACATTCCTAGCTCAGGCTTAGTTTTTTATTTAACATCTGTAAGACTGGTCAAGTTACTGGAATCCTCTGAGCTTTGGATTCCCCATCTGTAAAATGGTGGTAGTAACACTACCCTATAGTACTATGAGAATTAATGAGAGACTTAGATAGCTGCACTAATGAACAGAGTTTGGATCAGTTGTCCTGCTTTACTGTCCCCAGACATTTCCTAAACCAGAAATGAGAGGTGGTGGGCATTTGAGAAGACCTTTGTAATTCTGTGGATGGACTTATTGGCTCTTTGAGAAGAGTGAGTACCATGTAATGCACTGTGTATAGTCTGTGAAAGCGAGCTTACCAAGGGATTTTAAGTTTTTAGTAGGGAAATCATTTCAAATTTTAAGTAGTATTATTACCTCCATCTTGTGACTTTAAAATACAAATCAAGAATAATTACTGAATTAATGTAAACATTTCTTAAGTTATCTTCCTTTTAAGATGAATTCTGAACTTAAACTTTTAGAATGATTGATCATATGGAAAAAAACACAAGTTAAAAAAGAACGTTCTCTCATTTCCTCAGCCTCCTCTCAAGCCTGAAGAAGGGCTTTCCATCATCTGACAGCTTAGCTCTCAGCTCCTCCTGGTAGCTAAGCTTCTCTGAGAACTGACCTGTACTTAGTTACATAAATTCTTTCTGTCCTTTGCTAATTCATAGTTGCTTCTTGAATCAAGCTGGTCTTTCTCTTGGTTGTGCCTACAAACTGTGTCTGTCTTTATCTTTGGATTTTTAAAGGCTTAATCCTACACTGTGAATGTCCTTACTTATCTTGACTTAATTCAAGATGTTCTCAACTTTCACACCCCTCGTACGTGAGCATACCATTACATTAATTTGGATATATAGCTTTAATATTTTCCTCTCTCCTTCCTTCCTATCCATTTTTTCCTTCCCTTTCTTTCTCTCTGTATAGATTTCCTTAGGAATAGTTTTTTTTTTACAGATGAGTATAGATCAAGGGCTTCATTCTTTAAAAACCTCCCTTGAAAGAAATGAAAGAAACAGGGATTTTTTTTTTTTACCTCTGATTTCCCCACTGGGATGGGGACCTAAGAGTAAGGGAGAGAAAATGGGATAGAGGCAAAAGATCCAGAATAGTACAGTGGTTAAGATAACGGGCTTTTGCATCATGTCATCTAGGGCTGGAATCCTGGTCTTAGTCTCCTTATCAATAAAATGGGTTTCATCAAAGCTTCCGTCATAACGAGTGTGAGCAAGTTGTCTAATTCAGTGCCTGGCACAGATGAGGAGCTATTTAAATGTCAATTGTGGTTGTGGTTGTTGTCATCACTGTTAATATATAAGGGCCCAAAGCAAGGGATGCACTTTAATTTAATTTAATTAATTTATTTATTTTTATTTTTATTTTTTAATTATATTATGATGCACTTTAATTTTATAAGTCAGATGAGCTGTCAACAGCAGAGACATGCACTGAAACAGATGACCATGAATTTGGTGCCTTACAACTGCACACAGTGCTGGGGGAAATGAGTATGATGGGGCTAAAATCCAGGTGTTGGTAGGGCTGTGTTCCTTTCTGGAGGCCCTGGGGGGAAAACCATTAGCTTATTTTTTCTAGTTGCTAGAGGCTTCTGGCATTCCCTGGTTTATGGTTGTATCATTTCAATCTCTGTTCAAATTGTCAAATTTCTTTATCTTACAAAGTCTATTTTACAGGGACCCCTGGAATTGCATTAGACCCACCTGGAAAATAAAGGATAATCGCTCCATTGGAGTCCTAATTTAATCACATCTGCAAAGTCTCTTTGGCCGTGTATAGTGACATTCACAAGTTCTGGGGATCAGGATGTGGGCATTGTGGTGGAGGGAGTTGGGGCTGGGGATTATTCAGACAAACTGAGTATTTGGTGCAAGAGAAGCAATAGAAGGCTAGGTGACTTGCCATTGAAGCAGAAGAGCAACCAATGTTGATAGAATTAGTTAATCACCTTTGACTGATAGCCCAGTAAAGTTCCATTCCAACAGGTCTATTTGTTTTTAAGTAGAAGTTAAGGAAATAGATATTTTTCTAGGCAAATTGTAGTATGAAGAGCTTTATCCATTGTGGGTGGTATCACTCTTCTCTGAGGAGTTTCTTTGTTGTTTTTCTACAACTTGATGAGGCCCTGTGCTTCTTTTTCACGGTACCTGTCTTAGACTCAGATATTGTGTGTTCTGGGGGAAGAGAAATGTGTTTTTTCCCCTTTATCTCTTATTACCAATACAGTTTATATTTGGAATCTCAGAGTTGCTGTATTATCATTGCTATTTAAACATCAACTGATGTAAATAGGAATAGATGTTCTCACCACACAAGTTGTATCAGTCTCATGCTTCCTTTACCACAGAGTCAGTCATACTTCAATGAAAATAATTTCAAGGAAGGAAAATGTTTGTGATTTTCTAGCTTAGATTCAAGTAGTTTGAGTTACCAATAGGAAGCGTAGATACCCATATTGCTGTTTAAAGAAAAGGTGAACAACTATTCATAAAGACCTCAGTTTGCTCAGTGTGCGACATACTGACAGGCACACAGCCAGCATGGAAATAGATACTTGCAGGTAGGTTGATAAAGACTAGATGGTAAATGAATAGAATCAATTGAGCAGGCAAACAGAAAGGAAAAGCAGGAGGAGGTGAGAAAGAAAACCCAATGAATTTCTAAATCCAAGAAGTACATACAGTATGGTCTAGACAGTAATTATGGAGACGTGCAGATGACTGTCAGTTGGGTCTATCTGGTAAAGGTACAAAAGAGGGAATGGGAATTAATCAGCCCTTCCAGATGCTAAATCAAGAGAGAAAAACAGTGTGTTCCAAGGGGGGAAAACTACAAGACAAAGGCAGAAGATCAGGAAAATGTATGTTCATAGAATAATAGGCAGATGACCTTGTGTCAAGTAGAGAGTTAATGAAGGAAATCATGGGAGGTTAAGGCTGCAAAGTCAGACAGTTGTAGCCAAATACCGTGCAGAACATCAATACTGAACATGTCAGCCTGCTGCATCCTCTTCCCCACCCCTGCTTTATTGATTATTTTTAATTCAAGGATAATTAACACACACTGTTATATTAGTTTCAGGTGTACAATATAATGATTCAACAATTTCATAAAGTTAGCACTCATCCTGATGTGTCCTCTTAATCCCCGTCACCTATTTCCCCCATCCCCCCACCCACCTCCCCTCTGGCAGCCACTAGTTTGTTCTCTGTAGTTAAGAGGAGGACTGTCCTTTGCACACCTGCTAAGGCTGGTAAATGATCTAGATTATCTGTTAATACTCCCATGTTTCTGTTGTGAAACCTTGCTGTTGTATTACAGCAAGCAAAGGATAGTTCATGATTTGAAACCGTGTCACAGCTGATGTCAAAGGTCAGCTTTCCTTCCTTGAATATGTCCCCTTCACAGAGTGAGTGACTAACTCCACCCGTGGCACATGAAGTTGCTGGTCAGTAGCAGCAGGGCTGGTATCTAGGTCTCTGTGTCCCATGCTCTAGATCAAGACCCTTCTCTAAATCATTTTTATTTTGTTGGGCTGTAAATTCTGAGTTTTCTTATATTTAATATAATTCTATCTAGTAGCAATATTTGATTCCATTGTTTTTAATTGTAAAAATTGCCTGTGCTGCTTGAGGGCAGGGCCTGGGTCATATGTTGTCTGTCCTTTGTACCCTTTTCAGAGTTTAGCACGGTGTTACCATATTAAACGTAAGAAATATATTCAGAACAGAACGAAATGGAAAGATCTTAATTCCAGGCCTTATGTAATTTTAATTTTCAGAATTGAAACAAAATCTGCTCATGCAGCTATCAAATCAGTTATTCTCTTTTATAATGAACACCTTTCCAAAATCTTTCATCTATTTTTAGGGGAAAGGAAATGGATCGTTTCCCATGACAACTTCTCTATTTTTAATCCACCACCAAGTTCATTGTCTTTTTTGTCTACAGTTCATTGAACTTGAGTTGGGGGGAAAAAGGGACAAATAAATCAGCAAGGTTAATTGAAGCACATTTATGGACTCCTTTATCTTAGGTGATTTGTCCAGGATTCAAGCAAATGAATACTTTAAAGGATTTGATAAGCATTGGTACAAACCATGATTGCAAATGCTCTCTGATTGCTGTAATTAACTTTGTAGCCATGAAAGGGAACTCTTGATCTTCCTTCACTACTGAACACAAGTGCTCTGAAAAGAATTAACATGAAGGCGGCTTGTGAACAAACATAACATGGGAGAAAGTGAAGGCACTAGTTAATTTCCCCTTCAGTCCATAGATGACCAGCCATTGTGCAGCTCAGTGAACAATAAGTACGTTTTTGAAATTAGTGATTTTTCCTGAGGAAAACGGCAGAACCTGAAGAATGACCTAACTTTCATAGCCAAATTTTAAAAAGTCACTTCTTAAAATCAGATGTTTAAAAATAAACGTACCATGCATCAGTATTGAATACTTTTACATAACTCCCTCATGTCATGTGTTGTCATTTTTTTCTCTTTTCTCTTTCAACAATAAGAGAAGGCAAAATTGGGCTCACTTTTGTTTCCCCTTGCGATTTTTGAGGTTGGTACCAAAACAGAATTTTATGCAGAGGGACTAATGTTCAAGGATGAGTTTGTATTTCATTGCTGAATTACTTGGTTAGTTGTTGTTTGAGATAAATCCCATTTTTATTTACAAAAACAGCATGCCTCTAAGTGAGAGAAATAACTGATGTCAATCCAAATCGGGAATTAATTTCTCTCCAACAATCCTTATTGGTTTAGCGACTTTTATTATCATTCAGTTGTCTTCTATAACTGCGTGTGAATGAAAACCCTGGAATTCCAAGTGGGGGAGTGATTTATGAACTTAATACAGAACTACCTACGTGAAGCAGTGGAGTTGTAGTGCAGTGGAGATTATCTTTCATTTCCGGTGGAATGACTTGAAAATAGGCTATGCAGTTATTAAGTGACGTGTTCTTTAAGTTCAAAGCTCAGCTGTGGTGAAAGGACTCGGGGGACATAGTGTTTATTTCTTGGGGCTGCCAGGTCCAGCATGATACTCTATAAAGAGTAAGTGCTCAAAAAATACTCCTGCAATGAATTGATTATTTATAACCATCTAGTTCTCTTCCTGGGCCTCTTTTTTCCTGAGACCATCCATCTGCTACCTATGGGGTCATGCCACAGGGGATACACCAGGATACTTGGCCATGGTTGTGAAGAACTTCAGGATTTCTTTTTATTTTTATTTTATTTTATTTATTTATTTGAGAGAGAGAGTACATGCGCTCTCAGGAGAAGGAGCAGAGGGAGAGGGACGAGCAAACTCTGCACTGACTGAGCACGGAGCCCAATATAGGGCTCCATCCCACGACCCTGAGATCCTGACCTAAGCCTGAGCGGAAACCAAGAGTCTTCAGTTTAGCCTACTGGTGCCCCAAACTTCAGGAATTCTTAATGCAGTTATATGTGATCTCAAGAAGTTCCTACTCTAAGAGCATGTGTTAATTTCTGTTAGTGAGCTCTTACGTTCATGGTGATGAAGCCCTTGTTTCTCATTAGAATTTAGAATATGGTCTTCTCATCTAAGAGCTGGTCCTGATGAATTTGGCAGCTATAACCCTGCCTTGCTTCTTTCAGTCACCCAGCTTCACTGAGTTCTTCTGCTGAATCCTAGCTACGTGTCTGTGTTTCTGCAACCCACAGGAGGAGCTCTTCATGTGCAAGTGTCCCTGTTTGAACGCCTATCTCCTGCATGTATATTGGGGTAGGTGGGGGTGGGAGGAGTAAAGAGCAATGTGAAGTGCATGGACTAATGGAGGTTCTGCCACTTACTAGTTGCACGTAACTTTTACCTCTTGGAGCCTTGGTCTCTGTATTTCAAAATAGGTGTTAGATGACTCACCTCAAAGGGTTTTGATGTGAATCAATGAGGTAACACAGAAAAAGTCCCTGGTGCAGTGCCTTACATAGAACAAGCTCTCAAAGAATGGCAGTGGTCTACCCCTCAAATTATCCTGAACCTATATCCACCCCCCTATGATAGCCATTATTAAGTGATTACTGGGTAGTTTTTCCTGATGGCAAAAGCCCCACCTGTCTGCATTCGCTCATATTTTCAGCCTCTGAGGGCTACCTTGATTTCTGCCATTTCATTGTGGATCCCTTTAGTCTCTGGCACCTAACCAAATGCACTCTCCCCACCTTCAAAGAACAAAGCTTTCAGTCCTTCCGACATCTGCTTTACTACTGCTTTCTGAAATTACTTTATTTATTGCTATTTTTTGTCTTTTACAAAATAAGAAGCTATGTCTTAAAATTTTTTCTGAGATCATGCTATTTAGTATCTGTCCATACTTTAATCATTATTAAAAAAAAATGAGTGCATATTATGTACCAGGCATTATTACAAGTGTCTGAGATGCCATGAAAAGTAAAATAAACAAAAATTCCTTAATATTCTAATAAAAGATTGACTATAAACAAATAGTTCCATAACAAAATATTATTACATGATATCATGATAAGCTCTATGAAGAAACATTAGAAAGGGATGAGATGGAGAGACATGGCAGGTGTGTGTGTGTGTGTGTGTGTGTGTGTGTGTGTGTGTGCGCGCGTGCACACACACACACTTGATGATGTGAGGGCTCAAGGTATTGCTAAATCTCTTGTAGGGACAGTACACGGAGAAAAGCAAGAGCAGAGGGTCTGAAGAAAGTGTGTTTGAACAACAACAGGGTCGGTGAGGTAGGCTTATAGTGGCGGAAGAGGAGAACGGAAAGAGATGCTGTCACAGAGGTAGTGACAGGCCTGATGATGTCGACTCTGCAGTCTATTGGAGGAAATTTGTATTTTATTCTAAGATGAAAATTTTAAAATAGTGTGGGATAGAACCTGATTTTATGCTTGTTGAGAAAGCTTACAAACTTGAAAACAAGGCTAAAAGATGGCCATGTGTGCTTTCATTGCTATAAAGCAGCCAAGGGGTCCTGTCAAGGATGATTGAATTCCCTAGGGGCGCGTAACTTTGACATTCTCTTCGCTATTGTTTAGGGTCCAGATTCTGTGAAATTACATGTTAACTTGTAGATTTTGGGGTTTTTTGGACCTGCAAGTGATTTCTGACTGGTGGAAAAGATAACTCCAGAGTTATAGTTACATTGCCTATAGGACATTAACCCATTTGTCTCTAAATCAGCAAGTGGATTTCAGTATGCCTTTCCCATACACCATATTTCTCCCATTAGCTGTGGACCAGCTTCGGAATCCTTCTGGTTCCGTCATTAATTGGTTAAAAGTCTCTGAGAGGTATTTATGCTCCATTTGCTATGAGAGTTACGAGTTTAGCCTTTTGAAAATTGCATGCTTTAATGCACTAATAAAGCTCCCTGTTGAGTGGAAAGAGTGAAGGTTTGGGGAGAGTTGGGCTGTTGAGTGGAGAGAGTAAAAGTTTGGGGGGAAACTGTCAAGAGCGGAAGCAGAAGGCAGCTGAAGAGGGTGCAGGGGACCGGGCAACTGGAATGGGCACAGGGGGGTGTAATGATGAAAGTGAGAGGACAACACGTTGGGTTTTACATTTTGATTTGAGGGTAAGGACAAGACAAGCTGACGAATGGGTGTGAGCTGTGAGATAAGGAGAGGAAACTGGGATTTCCTTCTGGGTGGCTGGAAAGTGGTGGTAGAGAAAGAGCAGATTTTGGGGGGGGATTAGGAAATCCATTTTGGATCTTTTAATATGAATCTATCTGTATGTCTTTGACAAATTTCCTTATGATGACGATGTCTACACCCATATTTTTGCAATAGGCAAATCTTAGTTTTAAACAAATGTTCATAATTGTGTTGATTTTCTTTATACATATAAACACATATATTCTATCCATTTGGTGTTGAAGTGTGTATGTGTATGTATGTGTAAACACATATACACATATGCATACACATAGATACAGTATTTGGTGCAATTTCCCATGGGGTTGCTTATAATATTCCCGTTCTCCTAAATTATAAAGTTCAGGTTTGAGTATCAGCAAAGTTCAATTACTCCATGAACTAAAACTCTGACTTTAAGAATCTTTACTCTGTAATGTTACAACTGGTTACTCAGCTGACAGAAAATTGCTTTAAAAAGAAAACGCCAATTCCTTAATCTTACTGAGCCTTATTTCCTGTAGGAGATAAAGATTTCTGTGTTACCTATTTCAATTTATGTACGTGATGATCTAATAAGATGAACGGTAGTGTTGAAACTGAAAGCACTAAAGATATACAGATTATTCTAATGTATTACTATTTGGAGATAACTGCTGAAAATCCTTGTTCTTGAGCCTCTCAGTGAGGTTGACTCTGTCTGTCTATCTATCTATCTATCTATCTATCTATCTATCAAGATTTATTTACTTACTTGAGAGAGAAAATGAGAATGAGAGCAGAAGCAGAGGGAGAGGGACAAGCAGACTCTATACTGAGTGCAGAGCCTAATGGGGGGCTCTATCCCACAACCCAGAGTCCCATGCCCAACCAACTGACCCACCCAGGTGCCCCTATCCTTTTAAATTGCAAGATGCCCTACCAGTACTGGTTCCTTTCTTTTGGTTGATTTTTCTGTTTCTGTGGCACTTACAAACTTGTATCACTTTTCTGGTTTTTTTTTTTTTCCAGGTATTATGTTTATTATTTATCTTCCCTCACTACAGTTCAAGCTACCTGAGTATAGGGATCTTTGTCTCTTTTATTTACTGAGGTATGCTAGTGCCTCCAACACACAGTAAATGCTCAATGATTTGATGCCTACATGAATAAATGAATGAGTCTTTGTGCAATAAGGGGATTGCTTTATGATCTTAATCAGTAGAACATAAAAAGAATTTAATTTGGCTACATATGATTTAGAATAATTATTTACATATTTAATTTACATATTTACATAATGATTTACTGTCTTTTTCTTAGGCCAATGTTAAAATTATATTTAATGTCCTAAACATATAATGTTCAAAATCTAAGTATCCTCAACTATGCTTGGTGAATAAGGAGCCAGTTGCTTATTAGATATGTCATTTAATCTTGAGAAAATGATTTAACAGCTGTTTTCCTCTGTCTGTAAAATGGGATCAATAAAGATGTATATATAATACACACACACACACACACACACACACACACACACACGTACGCACAATGGAATATTACTCAGCCATCAAAAAGGATGAAGTCTTACCATTTATATCAACATGGATGGAACTGGAGGGTATTATGCTGAGTGAATTAAGTCAATCAGAGAAAGACAATTATATGGTTTCACTCATGTGGAATATAAGACATACTACAGTGGATCATTGGGGTAGGGAGGGAAAACTGAATGGGAAGAAATCAGAGAGGGAGAAAAACCATGAGAGACTCTTAACTATAGGAAACAAACTGAGGGTTGCTGGAGGGGAAGTGGGTGGGGTGATGAGGTAACTGGGTGATGAGCATTAAGGAGGGCACGTGATGGGATGACTACTGGATGTTATATGTAACTGATGAGTTACTGAACTGTACATCTGAAACTAAATGATGTACTATGTGTGGGCTAGTTGAATTTAAATTAAAAAATGGGATTAATAATAATACCTACTTCATAGGGTAGTTAAAGAATTGAGCAAACCAGTATATGAAAGACTGTAGAATAGTGTTCTGGCGCATAGTAAATACTCAATTAATATAATAATAATTATTATGTGAATTAGTAGTTTGTTGTACTGGAGGATATAACCACTATCTAAATCCATGAAAATTACATATTAAGGAATTTGGCAAAATGGATATAAAAACAAACAACTCACATAATGTACCCCAGCATGAAATTCTATTTAAAATATACCCATAATCAAGAAAAAAATGACAGAAATTTCTGTATTTAAGAAAAGCAACTTACACATTAGAGTGGTTTTTGAGTTAATATTTTACTTTCTTCCCTGCCTCTAGCTGATCGATTTTTGAGAGTAAAGGATTTTTGAAAGAATTTGTCCTCTTTTTGATGTTCATTTCTTTCCCACCTTTTGTTTCACAGCTCTCAGATGGGAGAGGAAATGAAAATGCTAAAATTCGTGAAGTTTGAAGGACTAGAAAAGACAGTAATGATCCAACAAGATGGAGATGAGAATAATGTTGAGCAAAAAATACTGGAGATGAGAATAATGTTGAGCAAAAACTGCCTTCCCTGGGAAGTTTGATCTTAATATAACTTCAGAACCCTACAGTTTTTCTGGGAGGCAGTTTCCCCCTTTTTCAAAGAGAAATGAAGAAAACTCCCATCCAAATATATGCTGATAGGCAAATAAAGTAGACTTTTCCAAGATGCAGTTCTTCGAATTTGTGTGTACCTCCCACATCCTTTACACATTTCAATACAAATGGTTCATATATATTAGGTTTATTCTTTCAGCTTTGTTTTTATCCTTTTCCTTATTGTTTAATCCCTTTTCTGGAGCAAAGGTGGAGTCAGTTCCTGGGAGAGTTTTAACATTCTTTCTCTGCTCTTTAAAAATTTGAGATACCCAACCAAAGCCGCCTTTGTTTGAGATCAGGGTAAAACACATATCTAAGGGAAGGAAAGGGTCAAGTCTTTGGAAATTCCCAAAATGATTTTTCATCCTACACAAGCAAATGAAAGTCTTTAATCTTCCCTCTCAAGCCTCCTCATTCTTTTTTTTTTTTTTTTTAAAGATTTTATTTATTTATTTGACAGAGGTAGAGACAGCCAGCATGAGAGGGAACACAAGCAGGGGGAGTGGAAGAGGAAGAAGCAGGCTTCCAACGGAGGAGCCTGATGTGGGGCTCGATCCCAGAACTCCGGGATCACGCCCTGAGCCAAAGGCAGACGCTTAATGACTGAGCCACCCAGGTACCCCAAGCCTCCTCATTCTTAAATTCAATATTAATGAGTAATATTCTAAACTTACCATTTCCAACATAGGGCTCTTTTTTCCCACTCTGCAAAGTAGTCTTTTCTCCTCTTTTCCCCACCTCTAGCCTTTTCAATTCCAGAAAATGGTACCATGATCTACCTGGATGCTCAAGGCAGAAGCGTATGGGTTCATCCTGCTTTGCTCCCTTTTCCCCAACACCCACCCCCTTTTGTAATATACCAGTGAGGTTGTGGGAATCTACCCACAAAATGTGGACTTTGACACTGTCTACTTTGTTCAGTTTTTGTAGGGGTGACTCACTCCAGTCCACTCTTTCTACTTAGGAGGGGTGCTCTGTTCCCACAGGCCACCTTTCAGTTCTGTGGCACTCTGATTCCTTTCCTGACTTGAGGGAGGCTTGATTCCTTTTCCTGAGCACTCTCTGCTCTTGTTATTTATGTGTCGACCCCGCAGCGATGGCCTCCATGACCCACCAATAGAAAACAGGTATAAATTTTTTAAAATTTATAAGCAAAAAAATGAGGGATTTTGTTTTTTTAAAAAAACCTAGTTGGCCAACGACAGAAAAAAGCTACATAAGCTTAAGTTTCAGATTTCCTCACTTCTGTTGAAAAGCCCAGTCCATCAGGAGACCTTCATTGATGAATTCTCACTGCTATTATTTTTTTAAATCAGAATATTTCTTTGATTTCCAAAATTACATTGTAGCTATTCGCTGACTTTCTGGCCACTATCTTATACCTTCTTCAAAATCTATTTGTATGATATCACATCTGTGAGAAATCTTTTCTCTAAATAACAGCAAAATACTAACATCATGCTCCCCCAGGAGAGCTACTTTGATCCCAAACTTTCACAGTAATGTGGTAAGCAACTGTATTCTTGAGGGGGAAAAGAAAAGAATAACTTATTCCTTTTTCCATTATAAATTTATCCTTAGGCTCTTATAATTCGTGGTTAATTTTTCTGCTACATTTCATTAGTGTGTGCAATCTTATAATAGGATAACAATCTGGAATGGGACTAATTTAGAATAAATGAATTACCTGTTTTATTGGTACTTACCCCCCTTTTTTATTTAATCTAAGAAGATTCACAGTTTGTGGTAAGATTCTATGGGGTGTAGCTGAAATGTACTCCAGTAGGGATGAGGATACTAGATAGGACTCAGACTTATTTCCTAAGAATTCATCATGGTTTTGGGTAAATACATAAACAGAGTTTATTAATCAAGAATCTATCTTGGGGCATCAGAGCCTTGGAAAGACTGACTTAGAACTTTCTTTTTATTCCTGAACACTTTGTGAACATAGAAGATCTCATTTTAAATGAAAAAAACTATGTTTTTTTTCCAGTTTTATTGAGAAAAACTATCCTTTTTAAAAGTTATAACATATATATATATATTACAGAGTACTCAACAGTGGTTGGGTGTAATATTCTATAAGCCAAAGTAGGTCAAGTTAGCTAATAATGTTCTTCTAAGCTTCCACATGCTTAAATGATCTCTTGTGTGCTTATTTTTATTAGTAACTGAAATAAGTGGGTTAAACTGTTCCCTATGATTGTGGATTTGTATATTACATTAGCTCTGCCAACTTTTGCCTTATATAATTGAAATTTATGCTATTAGGTATCACAAATTTATGATTTTATAACTTCCTATGAACTTGACTTTTTTATTACTTTGAAATGCACATCTTTATATCTTGTAATTCTACTTAAGATCTGTTTTGTCCCAAAATAACTCAGCTATATAATTTTTTTGTTAATATTTATGTAGTAGATCTATTTTCATCATTTTATTTTCAAACTACATGTCCATACATTTCAAGTGTTTCTTTTGTAATTAGAGTATGTCTGCATTTTGTTTTGTATTTGTGTGGCAAATTTTATATTTCGATTAGAGAGCTGAGTTCATTTACATTAAATATAATCTCAACTTATCTCTTTTAAGTGTACCATTTAGCTATCCCTGCTATTTATCCTATGGTTTATTCTTTAATTCTCCTTTTTTCTAGCTTCCTTTGGATTCCTCAATTCTTCACTGATTATTATTATTCCATGTTAAAATTCCTCCAAGATTTTAATTTTTACATTCTTTTCTTAATCTTGTAATGGTTACATTATTGATTACAATATACTTTTTCTGTTTCCTGAATATGTAAAACACAGCCATTTAATTCTATTTCTCTCCTTTTTTAAAATTTATTTTTTTAAAAAGATTTTATTCATTTTAGAGAGAGAAGGAGAGTGCGTGTACATACAAGCAGGGGGAGAAACAGAAAGAGAGGGAGAGAGAGAATCTGAAGCAGACTCCTCGTTCAGAGGGGAGCGTGGAGGTGGGGGGGCTTGATCTCAGGTCTCTGAGATCATGATCTGATCAGAGGCTAAGACTCCAAAGCTTATCCGACTGACCCAGCCAGGCAACCCTCCATTTCTCTCCTTTTGTGCTAATTTTGCCACATATTTAACTAATACAAACTTCTACATATTTATTTTTTTTATTTATGTTCCAGAAGACATTGTGTATTTTTGTTTTAATAGTCAATATTCATTTATTTTTTACCCATAAATGCATCTTTGCTTTTGCCCTTTTCCCTGAAGTTTGTGTTTCTATTCGATCTTTACCCTTCAGTCTGAAGAAGTCCCTTTAATATTTCTTGCTTGCAAAAAAAAAAAACAAAACCCTTTCACCTTTCAGTTTTGAAAAAAATATCTTTGGGGTGTCTGAGTGGCTCAGCTGGTTGAGTGTCTGCCTTTGGCTCAGGTCATGATCTCAGGGTCTTGGGATCGAGCCCCATGTCAGGCTCCCTGCTCAGCCAGGAGTCTGCTTCTCCTTCTGCTTACCTCTCTGCTTAATTGCACTCTCTCTCTGTGTCAAATAAATAAATAAATAAAATCCTAAAAAAAAATCTTCATAGTTCCTTAGTTCTTTTTTTCTTTTTTTGAAAAAATATTTGAGGGGTACAGAATTCTGGGTTAGCACTATTTTTTCTTTCAGCACTTAAAATACATCAGTTCATGGTCTTCATGTTTCTACATTTTTCTTTTGGAGTTAGCTGTAAATCTTAATTTTAGCTTTTTTTAATGATAGATAATATGTACCCCAGCCCCACTCTAGGTACCTCTTAAACATTCTCTTTGTTTTGGTTTTTACTAGTGTTATTATAATATTCCTAAGTGTGGCTTTATTCATATTTACCCTGCTTAGTGTTTATATAACTTTTTGAATCTTAAATATATGAAATTAGACATTTACCATTAATTTTGGAAAATTCCTGGCCAGTACTTTACAAATATTTATATTATACTATTCTGTCTCTTATCCTCCAAGTACTGTGATTACATGTATGTTAGACCTTTTCATTGAATCCTGTATTTCCCTTAGACTTTTTTCTTGGATTTTCTATCCTTTTTCCCTTACAGGTATCAATTTGGGCACTTTTTACTATCATGTCTTTAATTCACTAAATTAAATTATCTGTTCTATTTCTAATCGGTTATCAAACACAACACCAAATTCTTTTTTTTTTTTTAAAGCATGCCTTTTTATTTTTTATTTTTTTTTATTTTTTAAAGATTTTTTATTTTATTTATTTATTTGACAGAGATAGAGACAGCCAGCGAGAGAGGGAACACAAGCAGGGGGAGTGGGTGAGGAAGAAGCAGGCTCATAGCAGAGGAGCCTGACATGGGGCTCGATCCCACAACGCCGGGATCACGCCCTGAGCCGAAGGCAGACGCTTAACCGCTGTGCCACCCAGGCGCCCCCACAACACCAAATTCTTAATTTCAGTTTTTGTATTTTGATTTTGTATTTTAATTTCAATTTTGTATTTTAATTTCAATTCTTGTATTTGTAGAGTGGCCATTTTGAAATCGCAGTCAGATAACTAATATCTGAAACACCTGAACATCTCTTCCTACTCCTTGTGTTTCTTTTGGTATCTGGTGACTTTGTTCTGTTTTTCTCAAGCCTTGTATGTTTTGAATGAACACTGAATGTGATATACATCAAGTTATGTATCACGTTTTCTTCTGCCTGTCAGATATGTTGGCAGTGGGTTGTGTTGATTTCTTAGATGGTTGCTTTGTTAGGGCCAGATGATATTGTTTTTAAAATTTTTATTTTTAGTAACCTCTGCACCCAAAGTGGGGCTAGAACTCAGGACCCTAAGATCAAGAGTTTAAGGTCCTCTGACTGAGCCAACCAGGTGCCCCAGTGCTAGACCCTATCTTACTACTCTCAAGTGAGGTTTTAGGGGGTCTTAACTAAAAGCTTGACATATTAACCAAAGGGCTCTAAGTGGGAGGCATGTAACACACTAATCTCTGTTTTTGCATCATGAGACATCTCTGTAATATCTGTTCTACCCTTTAGCCCCTAACTGTTGCTTTATTTCTTTAAGTGATTTCCTATGTACAACTTAAGAAAAATTTAAAGCCGTATTTTGGGGCTTTCCCTTCTTTCTTAGGTTCTGCCCCTTAACTTCCAGCTTCTCTAGCAGCCCTAAACTCTGTCTGACCTTTGCCTCTTAAGTGAAACAAGACCCCCTTCTTCCTGATGGAGCTCTATTCTCCCCTGCTAATGCAAACTGGAGACAGTCTACGGAAAAAAATACCCACTTGAAGTACTTACTGTTCTGCCTAGAAGGATTGTATCTCCTCAATTTGCTGCTTGCTTAATCCTCAGGGACCTCAGACAGCTGGTTTTTATTTTTTGTCCAGGATTTTAATTATTTATAGTGTGAGGTTGGTCTGACATAATTACCCTATCTTGCTCATTATTGAAACTGAGTGTTATTATTTTTAAGCTACATGTTAAGCATTCATTATTTGCCAGGTATGGTGCTTAGGGATTTAATTGTATTATCTCATTTAATCCTCATACTAGTCTTTGAAGTAGTTATTCTCACTTTTATAGACAAAGGAATTTAGGAAGGATAATTAACTAGGCCAGATCACACAGCAAGCTGTGTATCCGGACCTGTCTGATACAGAGGGGGGCGGGGGAAGAGGAGGGGATCAGGGCTGTTTTCAGACCCTTACAAGGAACACCAGGGCTTGCTTTACTGTTTTTCTGACTGACGATACCTTATCTCTGTAGACTTAACTTACTTCTGGTTTGAAACTGTCCCCTATAATCTTTACTGGTAGTTGGAAACAATAGCAAGAAAACAAGAAAACCAGGTGTGCTATGTTCTCAAAGCTTTATTTAAAAACACTTCTGAGGGAACAATCTATGTCATCCCAACTGTCTTTGCTGCCTTAATTGGTACTTGGAGAAATCTCCAGAAAATTGGTAACTTTGAATATAAAAGAAAACACTAACTACCAAAATCTGAATAGATGTATAGGAAATAAGTGCCAGGGACTGGAAGCATTTTTTACCCCTTGAATCCTCTTACCATCTCTCCAAGCCTGGTTATATTGTCATTACTATTGAACAGCTGAGAAACCAAGGCCTGGAGAGAGAGCTAATAAATTGTCCAGTGTCACAAAACTACCAAGTGGAAGAGGTGGGACTTAAAACCTGCCTGGCTCCTTAACTCTATTGTACAGAAATACAAATACTCAGCAAAATCTCAATTAACTTGAATTCCTAATGAATAGAATGTTACTGATAATTGATTCTCTCATGAGGTTAAGCGCTATGGCCACATTTTCTATGTTAATACTAGTTAGAAATTCCACTGAAAGAAATGAGTCCACTTCATAATACATTTCTCAGATAATACTAAGTAGAGAGTGG
Source organism: Ursus arctos (assembly GCF_023065955.2). Lineage (NCBI taxonomy): Eukaryota > Metazoa > Chordata > Mammalia > Carnivora > Ursidae > Ursus > Ursus arctos. The sequence continues at coordinate 28,582,931 of NW_026622985.1, read as the reverse complement.
TAGCTGGAGGATAAATTTTCTAAAAAATATAAGTAAAATTTAGAAGAAAAAGCGAAATGATCAATGTGGAAAAATGCTAACTATTTAGGTTGTAAGCCTTACAAGAATTACAAAATTTCAGAAAAACATTATTAGAAACATAGACTAGACTGGCTGCTATGTGACCTTTAATTCATTTATTCACTCATTCTGCAGGCATTTGTTTATTACAGGCTGTGCATGAAAAGAAAAGTGTTATTGAATATTTACCAAGTGGCTTCAGAAATATTATCACACTTAATACTCAAGACAGCCCTCTGTGGAGTATCTTATTGACATTTTCACAGGAAACTGTGGCTTTGGTGGGCATTAATAATGTGCGCATTGCCAGGAAGCTGATGGCTGTGCACATGGCAGAGGTGGACCTTGAGCCCAGCACTGAATGACTGTAAGAACAAGGCTGTAATGTTGTGGGGTGCTGGTCCTGGCATTGGGAATGCAGGGTAGCACTCTCATGGAGGGGTGGGGCCACAGAGAGCTTTACAGTTGAGTAGACGAGATAAGACAACAACAAATAGAAATCTAATAGTAAAAACGGTGGTGAGTCCTATCATAATTGAGATGCATATTTAGGTCTTCAAAGGAGGGAGAGATCGCTTCCAGTTGGGCTAATTAAAGAAAACATCTGAAAAAAAGTGGTTAAGTAAAGATCTAAAGGATACCATTTAAACTATAAATCAGAATCATGGGTTCCTACAACAGCCACTGCTGTGTCGCTTCTGCGTTTGAGATGGAAGCGGTTATTCTCTCCTCTGAGCTCTTAGGCACTTACCTGAAAAATATTTTTTAAAGGTACCTGTCACTTTCTATCTTGTGCAATCATGATTAAATATGCACATGCTTTTTTAATGGCCTCCTTCACGGCAGAGGCTTATTCCTCAGGTGGATCCCCACAGTGTCTGGCACGATGCCTGGGACATAGCAGGTGCTTTTCAAAACCCCCTCTCCCTTGGTGTCAATGACATCATGCCATCTTGGCTATCTTCCCATCTCTTTGAACTCTCCTCAGCCTCCTTAAGTGAGAAGGTCATATCCTCAGTGCTCAGTCTCCTGGCGTCTACCTCTCACACAGAACCTATTGAAGGACTTAATGTAGTCCCACTACTTCAGTGATAGCCCATGCACTAATGCCTCCCAAATCAATAGGGATCTCTTGCAAGCTCTGGATTAGTTTGTACAACTGCCTGGCGAGTATCTCCATCTGTGCATCCCTCAGGCACTTGTATGTCAACATGTCTCAAACCGAAATCTTCCCTTCCTCTAGACCTCTGTCTGAATCTTCCTGCATGGGCCACCTCAGTGAATGTTAGGGCAAAACCAGCCGGGCATCTTAAGTCACTTGATGCTTTCCTCTTCTCCTTTTTCCTGCTTATCTACATGGGCTTGGTCATGAAGTTCCTTCATGGCTGAGGAGATACTTCTTTAATTTCTTGTTCACCTAAATCTCCATGGCCATTGTCTGAGGTCAAACACCGTCATTTCTCATCTAGACTACTGATGAGCCTCCCTGACATGAGGCTTGATCTCTTGTGATCCATTTTCCCTAACTGCTGTCTAGAATGATTTTTAAATGCATATCTGAAAATGCCCTCTTCTTCAATATCTTGACTTTTTTTTTTTTTTTAGATTTTGTTTATTTATTTGACAGAGAGAGAAAGAGGGCACAGGCAGGGGGAGCAGCAGGCAGAGCGAAAGGAGAAGCACGCTCCCTGCGAAGCAAGGAGCCCATTGTGGGGTTTGATCCCAGAACCCTGGGATCATGACCTGAGCTGAAGGCAAACACTTAACTGACTGAGTCACCCAGGTGCCCCAATATCTTGACTTTCTGGTGCCTTTAAGATAAAGAACTGAACCCCTCAGCATGGCAAATAGGGCCAAACATTCTTCACTTTATCCATTGCTTGACTCTGCTTCAAACCAAAGGCCTCCTTATGCTTCCCTGCTCCTTGGTGCACTAGTTCTTCATTCCTCCCGGAATATTGACTTTTCCTCTATCTTTGGCCAACACGGCCTTCACAAATAAGCTTTATAACCACATCCTTCAAGAAGCTTTCATGACATATCCTACAGTCTTGATTTGTTATCCCCACTCTTTGCTGGGATAGCACTCTAAACTTACCTCTATTTTAGTTCTCAACACACTGGAGCCTAGTTTTTTACTTAACTATTCTCTTTTCCTCACTATGAGTATTTTGAGGGAAGGAACCTTGTTTTCTATCTTTGTACCATAATGACCAGCTCATTCTCTGGCACATGCAGGAGCTCAGTAAGCAGTTGCCGAATGAATGGATACAGAATGCTTGATGAGCAACTAAAAATATAGTCTGAGAACAAAGATTTCACCCCTTTTAATGTGGAAATTGAACCTGGTTCAGTTTTGGGGCGTGCTGCATGATTTTCTACTTTATGGCACTATGGCTTCGATTTCCTAATGCTCACCACTGCTCCACCAGAATTCCCCCAGAACAAAAAATAATGCAAGTGTAAACTCAAATACAGTGCAAAACCAAGGATAATAAGCAGATTTTCCCTTAAGTATGCACTAACCTAAATCCAACAGTCATTACTTTGTCATTTATTTTATCTTATTAGGTACATAGTCTCGCACCCCCCACAAGCTGTGGATTATTTAATATTGTGATGGCATTCATATGAAATAGAAATGCTGTGATTATGACCTGCATTCAATTTTAGTTCTGTTATAGTTTTGCTTCTTTGTTATACCAGATACTAATATATATGAGCTATCTATAGATAGGTAGATAAACAGATGTATAGTTGTACAAATGTAGCAGAAGTAAATATAATGCATATAGTGATAAATGTATCTCTATCAATCTATGTTATACTTTGCTCTGAAAAATACTAGTCAAATGTAAGAATTATTTTACTACTCAGTGTGGTCATCAAAAAAAAATTTTTTTTCAAAGACACTGGTCTCCCATTTTCCAATTAACGAACTAGCCACTGAAACTCTGAGCTCATTGGCGTGCAGCATAAACTTGAGGTGGTGTCACCGATGTGCAGAGCTTGCTTTGTCAGTACCTGCGATTCTTCACTTCTGACATGGGGGTGTGAACATTACACAACACCCACGTAGCCCAAGAACTCCTTTTCTCAGGAATACAACCTAAGTTTATGCTTCTAAATGGGTTATTTAATGCTTTGAAATGTAGGGCTGGTTCTAGATTTGTCAGTGTTTCTATGCTGGTGGAAATTATGGGGGTAAAATAGGAGTATGAAGATGGGAGAGGGTTCAAACCAAGAAAACCCAGAGGTAAAATGATACCCCAGTATTCAAATGTCTACCAAGGAATTTCTTCAGGCATATGTCAGGTGCTGTGCCATTGGTCTCTTCATTCATGCTTGCCTGCTGCTGTTGGCATGAATTCCCTATCCCAGTCTACCCTCCAGCCACAAAAAAACTTCCCTAAATTAAAAATGGAGTCATTGATAAATAATGTAAACACATTTAAAAAGAGAGGAGAGAGCGAGAGAGTGCATATTCATTCCTAATTGATGCTAGGACACATTAATGTTTTATTCTTTCTATTTAATTCCATTAATGTGACATGGTATAGAAAATATCCAGAGAAAAAGGAAATGCAAATGAAACATAGTATCTTTTAATCTTAGAAACTGATAGGGTATTAGAATTAATCCCAATGGCTCAACCCTCTCAGCCAATGTGAAGATTCCCTCTGATAGAATGAATTGTGGGTCCCTTAACTTCTGCTAGATAGCTTTCTACAGTGGGGAGGTTGCTGTGTCAACTTTGTTACAGCTGTAATTGATGGAAGATATTGTGAGGGAAAATCAGCCTGCTTACTGTGTGGGTGTGTTTTTCCTGCTCTACAAATGCTCTGATGACTGTTCTGCCTAAAGATGTACTTGAATGTTGAAGCTGTATTGTGGATTGGGCCAGAGAGTGGGAAGAGTGGAGAGTGCTTTGTTGAAGTGTCTTGATCTGAGCTGCCAAGGGAAATAGTGCATTGGTGCCCACTACATAATGGCCGGTCAAAATTCAGGGATTCTGGGGGTAGGGGGGCAAAGAGAGACACCTCTAAAATTGCGTTTGTGTTTGGTGGCTAAAGAGTAGCTAATTCTTGAGAGCATGTGGAATAGGAGGGGACTGGGGGCTCTGAGAAAAGGCCAGCTACATGAGCCCAGAACCTTGGGCTTCTTATGTATATACGGTTTTTGTACTTTCTGTGATTATTCTTTCTCTGTAATCATTTACTATAAATTTAACAAGATCTTACTAAAAGCTTGAATCTGTCTAAATTATGTTATAGGGTGCTAAGGAGAAAGGATTTTCTTCAGTATAGTGTATTGAAGTGGGATATATTAATTTCTCAAGAGACCACCCCAAACCTGCACGTTAGAGGTGACTGAAAACAAGTTGTAAAGAACTTTTAGGGGAAGGGGAAACTTAGGAGGGTAGAGGAAGTAGTACTGCTCTGCTGGTTGTCTCACCATCTGTAAGTTTATACTTTTAGAACTAAATCTTGGAGGTTTGTGTTTTATATTATTAAAGTAGCCCACATTGTTCCAAGATTGTTCTTTACAAACTTCCCATATGTTCTGTTCATTAATACTAATTCATCTTTCTGGAGATACTCTGAAAGAGCTAATAGCATGTGCACATGAGGAGTCTTGAAATGTGTTATGTGAATTATGGTATTCCTCCTAAATCTTGTCTTGCAGAATGACCATGGTTTCTGCAGTCGTTCTCATGCTCAGTGGTTCCAATGTGCTTTATCTGATTACTCACTTCCAAAACCTCATATGCCTTTTGAAATATAGCATGCACAACTGCTCAAAATGCTTGCTGAGCATTGAGACATGGCAGGGGATGGGGGTTGACTGCCTTTCTCATTCTACATATTCACTTTCCATTAGTGAAACCCATTTTTTGGAAAATTTTGATTGAAAAAAAGATGGTGATCATCTTATCCTATGAGCAAAGAGAAAGAAGGCCAGGTTCACACTGACTATATTTTGTTCTAAATGTATCACTTGAAGTAAATAAATGGGAGATAAATTTGTCTGTGCCGGTTAGCCTGATCTAACCACCACAATAATTTAATTCCTATTTTTTAGGTAACTTTGTCTTCCTTGGCAAAATAAGTCAGTCGAATAATTGGATATGAACTTCTCTGGGCAGGTTTTGGGAGTAATGAGCTAATAAAATCGGAGCCATGGGAAAGACAACTCAGGGAGTAGATCCCATTTCTAATGGGGAGGTTCAAGGGGATGGGTGAGGGAGGGGAGGCATGGGGGGGCAGGAGCCAGCTGAAGCCAACACCACTACTTCCTTCTATTTTCCTCCGAGTGCTGTAAACAATAACCAAATGCCTCTCTCTCTCTCTCTCTCTCTCTCTCTCTCTCTCTCTCTTTTTTTAGTACTGGCTGTCCAGTGTGTCAAATAGGATAACTGGGTCATACTTTTAGCTGTATTGAACTTGCAGAAACCTAAAAGTCGTAGGCCTTTTTCATGGGAAATACTAGCAAGGAGGTTCCCTTATCCTGTAATTTTAAACCTACTTTTTTTTGGAAGACACAGTTTTCTATATTTAATCAAAATATTTTGGTCTGTGTGTGTACATACTGTTCACTTTGTCACATAATAACATACCACGATCTTTTAGGATCAAAATTTACTTATTTAAACCTATTTCCTTCCACAAATTGATAACATCTATCGACCTTATATATCTGTCATCTGTGTACTTATCATCCTGATCATATAAAATGGTCAGTTAAGAGATGAGAGTCTCATGGCAAATCACTACACAGAGTGAGTGAACCAAGGGTTATATGATATATTAATCAACATGGAATGGGCCATTTATCCAGCTATTAATATGAACTTGTAGCCTATTATTCTCTGGTCTATACCAATCCATCTTGCCTACAACGATAAGACACTTCCAAATGCCATATGAAATAAAAAACCCCATTGCTTATCATGGAATTTCAGAGCTAGAAAGGAGTTTAGGAATCATATATCATATTCTCATCCTGAAGAAAATACTGATCTAACTACATTTTACATTTAACTACTTTTACCTTACACTACAAATAATCTGACTCAAGAGCTCCATATCACCTTCCAAAGGTTTACAATCTCCTTAAAAGTCTCTTCCAGAAACAATGTTAACATCAGTACATGCAGTTCTAATAACATTTCTCTTTGTTGGAAAAATGGGCATTTGTCCATTTTCAGATTTTTTTTTTAAGATTTTATTTATTTATTTGACAGAGAGACAGCCAGCGTGAGAGAGAACACAAGCAGGGGGAGTGGGAGAGGAAGAAGCAGGCTTCCCGTGGAGGAGCCTGATGTGGGGCTCGATCCCATAACTCCGGGATCATGCCCTGAGCCGAAGGCAGACGCTTAATGACTGAGCCATCCAGGCGCCCCTCCATTTTCAGTTTATCTAACTGTTAGAATTTCTCAGAGCTGATATCTCAGGTGTCATGGTCCTATCTGTACATTCCTTCCAGACAGTAAAATTCCTTGACCTCGGGGATGTGAGATCTTTTAACCGAGTTTGGTTCTTCCTTACAATATTCTCAACCAGCCTGGAATGCCCCTTAGCCACATGCTCTCCTTTCAGTGTGAGGATTTGCTTTGACAGAGAAAGAGAAACAATGTTAACATGACCCTTTCTGCTTGGAGGAATGGGTATAGCCTATTCTTTTCTTGTTTTAAACATAACTTGTAAAATTCATTTCATCTTCCCTAACATTATTCATAAGTTTGAGTTATTGCTTCTGCATTCCTGGCACTGTTCATAAAGATTTGTACCGTTCTTTTGTATTCCATTTGTGGCTATGTGCTCCTTCTTCTACCTTTTGTACATGACCTTTAAAATTTTTTTCTCCTGTTTATAAAAAGAATCTTTACTGAAGAAAATTTGAAAACCAGGGACCAGTGTAAAGAATAAAATAAAAAATGAAAATCAGGGGCACCAGGGTGGTTCAGTGAGTTAAGCCTCTGACTTCGGCTCAGGTCACCATCCCAGAGTCCTGGGATCAAGCCCCGTGTTGGGCTCCACTGCTCAGTGGGGTGTCTGCCTCTCTCTCTGCAACTCCCCACTTGTGCTCCTTCTCTTTCTCTCTTTCTCTCTTGCTCACTCAGATAAACAAAATCTTTAAAAAAATTAAAAAATCAACTGAAATGCCACCAGTTAGAAATAATATTCATATATTAACATATACCATTTTCATGCATATATATTTTTAGTTAGAGCCATAATCATATTTCTTCTTTTTTTTAGACAGAGAAGATAGCATGTGAGCACAGCACAAAGAGGAGGGAGGGGCAGAGGGAGAGAAAGAGAATCTTAAGCAGGGTCCATGCTCAGAGTGGAGTGGGACACGGGGCTTGATCCCACGACCCTGAGATCATGACCTGAGCTGAAATCAAGAGTCAGACACTTAACCAACTGAGCCACCCAGGCACCCCATATATTCATATTTCTGTCCTGTGTTCTTATTTATAACATTTTCCATACCATGCAATATTTATATACAACATAGTTTTAATTGTTTCAAGATAATTTATTATACACATTAGAATTCATTTACTAGCCTCCTTTTTAGGAATGTAGCCTTTTGTAATATTCTGCTCTTAACGACAAAATTGTGTTGAATATTCTTATGCTGTGAAAATCTCATCATATTAGACATTCCCCTCTCCAGCAACAATAATTGCTTTGGATGATTTTTATTTTTCCTTATGTGATAATTTAAAATTGTACAGTCATAATTTAATTTTAGAGTTTCTCGCTCTTTGTCAGTTTTTTTCCCCCTCAAAAAAAAAGTTGTCTATCATTTCTCCAAATTTTAGGAATATTCTTTCCCTGATTAGAGTTCATTTATTTGGCTAGATGACATATTTCCCTTCTCCAACGCCACCCATCCTTTCCCCAGTCAGTTCTTCCTTCTTGGCCAGACTTAAAATACAGCATACCCTCCTTTGCAGATAAATTGATTATTTTTCTGTGATCTTCAAAGAAAGCAAATTAATGGCAGAATAACATGTCTTATTTAGGTTTATTGATAAAGCATGCTTGATCTCACTGGAAAGCCAATGGGACAAGAGAGAAATCTGGAACTAGAAAACATGGTTTGATCAGGTGGGGGGAATAGAGTCTCCAGATAATGCTAAGGAGAGTAATACTATGATTATGGCTAGTCTCTCAGTTTTAAGCAGTGCACTTGCTGGCAACTAGAGATCTAGGGTCTTGGGACTACTCCTTTCAGAATAAAGTTTTACAGGGTGTCAGGGTGCCAAGTGGATTAGTGCTGAAGCTAGGAATCCTGTCCTAGTTAGGGCCTCTAGTGGTAATTGGTGAAAGTCATAAATGAGATCTGCAGAATGGGTTGGGAGAGACTCAGAGGTAGCCAGCAGGTAGATATGCAGGGCTCTAGCCAGTTACATCAATGCTGGGCTTAGCGTTATGGGTGGGTTTGAATTAACATACATGTTGTGCCCTAGTCAAGACTGGCTTCAGGACTGTATGAGGCTGAGTGCAGGATGTAGGTTTTGATGCCTCCTATTGTGGAGGACGAGTCTGGGGGAAAGGTGGGAATGGCTCAAATCAAGGCATGACTATTAAATACTCAGATTTTGACCAGAAGAGTATGCCAGCAGATGAAGAGATGGTTAATGGTTAAACACTGTCTCTTGGTTACATTTCTGTATAAGAATCTATTAGAAAAGCTATGTTTGTATGCTTCATCTAAATATATGGCCTATATTATTGCCCAACTCCCAATAGCATTTCTGTCTTTTTTCTTCTATGCTCATCCAAGTAAATTTGGCTACTCTTCCACCTTCATGGCTGTGATTTAGTGATGGTTCGTATCTTCTTAACAGAGAAGCTAATCTCTGACCCATTTTAATTTTTTCTAATAAAGTGTATTTTTTAATTTACATATTTCCATCATTAGCTACACCACTAAAATTAGAATATATCTATGAAATTGTATCTGTCTCAAAACAAAATTTATTATATTTATTAGATTTATTCTTTCTGTCTTGGTATATTGAAGTGAGGATGTATTTTTCATACTCCCCACATCCTCCTGCTTTTTTGTAGAGAATTACTTGGTATTCCTCCTTGATGTTAGTTTTTCTGTGTTATTATATATGTTGTCTTTTATACTATTCAGTCTTATACTTTTATCAGGATGTGTTTCTCCTCTTCAGATTTTAATCTAAAACCTTCTTGATTGGATCAGCAGCTATTCTAACAGATTTTTTTTTTTTTTGAGGTCCTTGTGAGATGTACTTCATCCCTTGCCAGAAGCTACATCAGATACTTTGGTAATCTTTGCAGAATTTCTTGGCTTGGAATCATATAAACATATTGATGAAATTCATGTAGCTTCTGCTGAGAGCTTTAGCTTGAATAAAAAAAAAAAAAGCCTAAGGCTTAAGAGTTTTTTGTTTGTTTGTTTTTTCTGTATAAGAATACAGTGCCTAATGCAGTCATGCCCTTCTTTTGATATTTGAGACCTTATTTATTGCTGTTTCTGTTAAATACTGACCTCCCATATCTTTCCCCTTACTGAAATATTTTAACAAAACAGAGTCTTTATATTTAAGAGAATTTAAATCTCATTATTTTAAAAGATTTATATCGTGAATTCTTTTTGGTATCTTAATCCTTGAACATATTTTAGAGGAAAAAAAATTCTGTGACAACTGAATCTATAGGGAAATTAAAAATAAATACAACTCTTCCTTTAGCAAGGAGAATCTTAAGTTTCCTCATTTTTTTTTCTTTTCGTTCAGATTAAGGTCTCCAACCAGAAAATGGGAAACCAAACTTGACTAGAAATCAATATAGTCATTATTCTATTTAGAATATCATTGTTAGGCTAATGGTTTTTGAACTCTGATTATGATAGTCCATTTTCATTCCTAACACCATTTGCAAGCCCACGGCATGCTAAGCCCAATTCTTTTTGTCTGGTGTTAGACTGCTTTTCTAGGGTGCCTGGTAAGATGCTAGTTCTAACTAGCCTTGTATTTGGTTTTCTGGTTCTCAGCCTAGGGTTACTTGAGTTTTGCCTTCTGTCTTGAGGCTGACAAATCAGGCAGACACAGAACATTCTGACATCAGGACGTGGTGTTTTCCTTAAAGAAAACTGAGTATGGCTTACCACTTTTCGGCCTGCTATGGAGGGTAGCCTCGGTCTAAAAATCCTACTTAAAGAAGCTAGGAAGGACTACAGATGACCTATCCAATAAATGTCAGACCATTTTGATGGTACTACTAGTTCTCTAAGAAGCATGGAGGATGAAGTATGTCATCAAAATAGATATAAAGAATGATTTTAGGAATTAGTAGAGCAGCTGATATTATACTAATTTCTATAGAGATACAAGGTAATAATTGTATTGCACTCAGTGAGCTTACAACATGTCAACATAAAGAGTATATGCCCAAGTTATTATAATAGAAAACAGTTATTATAATCATAGGAGGTATAGGGCGGTAAGATGAATCCTGACCTGGGGGTAGGAGTCCCCAATTCTAAGAAGGCTTCCTAGAGCAGATGGTCTATGAGTTGGGTCTCAATAAATGAATATAATCTAACCAGTCACAGAGGGCAAGCAATTCTATGCAGAAATTGTAACCTGAGAAAAGGCTTGGCATCAAGAAACAGCAGGGGGTTAGGGAACAATAAGAAATTTGGTGTTTTTAGAAGACACGATATGAATAAAGAATAAAGGGAATTGGAGTTGTAGGGTTCATATCATTGAGGGTCTTCTAAGCTATGCAAGGAAACACTGACTGTAGCCTGTCAGTAATGGGAGGTATCTTTTGGGTTGTCAGTAGGTGAGCTGGCAGATACATAGTTGTAATAGATTGACTAGCTCTGAGGAAGAGAGTTGCCACATTGGAAGGATACTCAGGAAGCTTTGTGGAGAGGACCTGAGGCTTTCTGCCAGCAGCCACGTGAGAAAACCATCTAGGATGTGGATCCCCTAGTCCTGGTTAAGTCTTCACATGACTGCAACCTCTGGAGAGACCCTGAGCCAGAATCACCTAATTAAGTTGCTCTTGAACTTCTCACCTTCAGAAATTGTGTGAGCTAATCAATGTTTGTTGTTTCCAGTGCATTCTGGTGTAATTTGTTATACAAAAATAGATGATTAATACCCTGGCTTTCGAGGTATTGAAATGATAAACACAAATAGGATTATTTAGGAAAAGTGTATAGAGTGAGAAAAGCAGTTGTCTGAGGAAGCAGTTGACTTGTACAAGACATTGCAGGAAGGCATAAAGGAAACCAGAAGAGGTAGTTGGAGAAACTTGAAGAGTTAGATGGTTTGGTTTCAGATATTAAATAGGAAACCTTATTCTCGGATGCTGGAGAAAAAAAGACAAAACAAGGGCATAATGGGCATACAAGTTAGGTTAAGTTTTGAAATGGAAGGACAGTTGAGAGGACTCATTCTTGAGGGTGGGAGTTTTCCACATAAAATAGGAGGACAGATCACCAGTTCCTAGTAAAGGTGATAACAACTGAGTAGAGAGGAGAACCTTTGGAATAGCTCTGGAGGGAAAACAACGGTGAGTGAGGACAATTAAAGGAATGGAAGGATTGTGCTAAGTAGTCAGCTGAGGTTTGGAGACTATGTCTTTGAAATAAACAATACTAGTAGAGAAATATGACAGTATATACAATTGAGGCTCTTTCTGTTTCACTTGGGCTGGAGCCCTAAAGTTGATAACAGTACCATAGATAAATGCTTACCTATTCAAGACATGGGGAAAGATTGTCAAATTAATTTTGTAATGCTTAGTTCATCATTCTTCTTGACTATAAGGGAGAAGTCAATATTGATCCAAGAGGTGTTGAAGAACAGGTACTCTTTCTGCAAATGTGTTGATTTTCAATGTGTTCACCACTCTCAGCACACCCATAGAGAGAGATAGAGTACTTTTGCACATTTTAAGCCAAGTGAGGGAAAGGCATTTGAGAAAACTTCCTGGAAAACTTGACCTGAGTCCTCTAGAGTTTATTCCAAAGTTAAGGGTCTGGCTGAATCTAGCAAAACAACAAGACAATGAGATGCTTTGGGAGTTAGTCAAATTTCCATTATTGGTGGGGTCATTTCCCAATTACCAGATATGTTCCCCATCAAGGGAGCCCCCCCCCCATGGTCTCCTTAAAAGGAACCCTGTTCCAAGCAGCCACTTGGGATGAGGCGGCATCTGGTGGAAAGGCACGACTACATCTAGGGAGTTAAAGACATACGGAGTATAGAGTCAGGGGAGGAAAGACAGCAGTATTCAGTCGAAACTGTACATATGCACCATAAGTCACCTTTGGGTATACATTATGCTCAGAAGAAACTGATGCCAAATCACAAATGTGCCTGCCAAATAGACTTCTTTTGCCTCTTTATTTTTTCCCCCTATATTCCCTACCTCAGCCTAATTGTGGACGGGCCAGGGCACTAAAAAATGGGGGAGGAAGCAGAGTAGGAAGAGAAAAGATGCTAAATACAATTCTTCTTCCACGGCAGTCCTCCCAAGTATCGTTAGTACTGAGCTGGAGGAAGGAAGGAACTTTATATTTGCCTATTTGAGTTCATACTTGACTGGCTGTGCTTTGGAATGGACTAGACATTGGATTAGCAAATCTGTGCCCAGATTTGAGGTTTTGTCCAGGGACAGGAAAAAAACCAAACCAAACAACCAACAACCCTTAGACATTTTGCAACAGTGGGAAGAAGTTAAGGCTTCTTTATATTTTAGTCACACTTGTTTAATGAAGAATAGTGTTGGTTGGTTGGTTGGTTGGTTGGTTGGAAGGTTGGTTTCCGGTAGCCCTACACTGCCTGCAGGTCCATTGGGGCCTTTTATGAAGTGAGATCAGTAAAGGATAAGGACATATGTGAGTCAAGGATGCCAGTTGGAGAACATAAAGATAACAAACCATAAAATTCATTTTGAGTCAAGAAGGAAATAAGGTAGGGTTAAGGATGGGCTAATAAGCCCAGAGAAGTGAATTGAGGTTTGGAATTTTCAGAAAGCTGATGAGCAATTGACATGGGAACCAGAAGTGAGAGAGCTGGAAGGATTGGAGGTTGTATTCAGGGACTTCTAGATTAAAGTAATTGCCAATGTTGGGGTGCCTGGGTGGCTCAGTCAGCCAAACATCTGACTTTGACTCAGGTCATGATTTCAGGGTTCTGGGCTAGAGCCCCATGTTGGGCTCTGTGTTCATTGGGGTGTCTACTTCTTCCTCTGCCTCTCCCCTTCCTCGAGCAGTGCTCTCCTCAAATAAATAAATAAAATATTTATAAAGTAATTGCCTGTGTTGACACAGCTGACGTTTTCTAAAAATACCTGAATAATTCAATTCAGGTCAGCAGGCATTATTGAGTATGTGGCGATTAAGATGGAGTTCACCCTCAAATGACTTGTGACAGCATAGACAGGAACTATTAGGAAAGTCTGCATATGAATTTTATTAACAACAATATGAGTATTGAATTTGGTAATATCACATGATTCAGAGGCATTTAATATTAATTGTGCACTTAGTATGTGCTAGATAATGTGCTAACTTTGGGGTATAAAAAGACAGAACACATGGGAATCACAATTACCATACAGTGAAGTAAGTAATACTAAAAACGGTGCACAAACAGGTGGAATAGAGTATTTTGGAAGCTGAGGGAGTAAAAAAAAATTAAAAACTTATCTTGCATTAGGTGACATTAGGTTTGTTTTAAAGGATGAACGTGCCTTAGGTTTTATTTATTGATTGATCAAGAAATAGAAGAGGAAAGAAATTTTGTATTTCAGTGAGATCTTTGTATGTATTTCATGAAGGCTGCATTTGAGGTAAACCTTGAAGGACATGTAAAATTTTTGAAGGAAGTGATGGAAGAATGTGTGGTTTGTCCTGAAAATAATCTAAGCACCATGTAGCCATTAGAGAAACAGACTATCTTCTTCAGAATGGGGAGCTGTCCAGTGCTTACAGCAATTAGAGGATGAACATAGGAAGGTAAATTTGGACAACCAAGTGAGGGAGCTTGAAAGCTTGAATCATTCAGTAGAAAACTGGGAACCATTAAAAGTTTTAAGCAGGGGGAAAACATAATTGGAATGGAAACTCAGGAAGATGGATTTGAAAGGTGGCTGTACGATGATTAGGGTGGGGAAAAACTAGAGGGAATCTGACAAATTAGAGACTATAGTAATATCATATGTAAGAGGAAATAAAGTCCTGAAGCAGGATAGTAAATGAGGGGATGGGCAAGAGGAGTGGATTCAAGACGTCATTTGGAAATAGAAACCAACTGGATTTTTGACTCAAGATGTAGGGACAGAAATACTTTTAGGTTTCCGAGGCCATATCACTAAACATCTAAGAATATGACACTTTGATTAAAAGGCGTAGGAAAGTCATGAGGAGGTGCTGGTCGATGAGGTAAGATATGACACATTTGAGAGGCTAGTTGTTTGTAGAGTTGCCTGACAGTCCTTTGGAACTGTGAATCTGCAGCGTGGAGGGAGATGGGAGGTGCAGAGCCAGAAGTTACCTGCTTAGAAGTTGATAGTTGCAGACAAAGGAGTAGATAAGGTTTCTGATTGAGTAAGCATCTTCTAAGTTTTTTACCCTATGTGAGTTAGGAAACCCTTGGAGAATATGATGAAATCTATGCACCTTTTTTTGCCAGAAAAAATGTGCCAACATATAGACCCCAAATTCTGTAGACCTTAGTTTAAGATTTCTCAGCATTAAGAGAAGAGAGGAGAGCTGAGGAATGAACTGTGCAAAATTACTGAGGTGAATAAGGAAAAGATGACATAGCAATAGAAGACAAACCAGGGTGCGGTTTTAAAAGATGCTTTAAAGTAGTTAGTGCTGCAGAGAGTTTCAGGAGTCCAAAAAGTGCGAAATTTCTGGGTTCCTTGATCATTGGATTACGAGTACATTGTTGATCTAGGACTAGGAAGAAATCATTCTGTAGAGTAGTGGGGACAGAAGCCAAATTGCAGAGAGCTAAGGAGT
Organism: Ursus arctos; assembly: GCF_023065955.2. Taxonomy (NCBI): domain Eukaryota; kingdom Metazoa; phylum Chordata; class Mammalia; order Carnivora; family Ursidae; genus Ursus; species Ursus arctos. The sequence continues at coordinate 28,567,832 of NW_026622985.1, read as the reverse complement.
AACTGGATTGTAAGATTAAGTAAAGATACTAAATGGAGAAAGTAAGTCTATTCTGCTCTTACATTACATTTAATCATAAAGTTAAAAAGATAGCAGCAACTTGAGGGAATATGCAGTTTTGGAAAGAATTTTTTATATAATTTTAAAAAATTGGGCATGTTTTTAGACAGAAGAGAAGAAATCTGTCTAGATGGAGAAGATACAAGAAAAAAGATAGAAGAAAAATAAATACAAGAAAAAATTTCATAAAGAAATTTTAATTATTATTACTTAACATTTTTTTTTTCCTGTGCAGTCTTACTACTAGCTATGCTGCATTTTTGGAAGACAAAATAATGATCATTCCACATTGCTGGCAGTATGAAGTGCTAAGTCTTACAAGGATCCATTCATGGGGCACAAGGAAATACTGAAAAACCAAATCACATAAAGAAGAGCAGCCAAGTGTAAAGATTTTTGTCACTCTAGGTCTGGCAGATGTATTCCTACAAAAGGGGGATGGAATCACGAGCAGTGCTTGAACAGAGTACTCCTAGCAGCAGAAGCTAACTGTTGAGTCTCTCTTCTTGATTGTCAATATTTGTTCTTTCCCAGCATCCCAATATCATGCTTCTCAACCTTGGCTGTCCATTGGAATCATTCAGGGTAGTTAAAAAATATGGAAGCCTGGACCGCAGCCCCAGTGATTCTGATTTAATTGGTTTGGGATGGGGCGTGAGCAGGGAGAGTTTTTAAAGGTGATGCTCATGGGCAGCCAACATGGAGAATCACTCAACATACTCAGTTTGGGCTTCAAATTCTCCATTAGAGACAATATCTTCCAACTAGGTATTTTCCAAAAGCTGCTTGGAGAAGGTATGATTGCTAGCTGAAATCCTGAGAGCCTTAGAAGACTCCATGGAGAAATACTCATTCCCTTGGGTAGTAAGACAGGAGTTTTTCCATATTTTTTCTTTCACCCAGCTTAATCCAGTCTTTTCACCCATACTTACGAGGAAGCAAGCACTAGCTGTAGCTCATTATTTGGACATTTGTGAAATTCATGTTCAAGGAAAAACTGATGGTTAAGGCAAGACTCCCAGGAGAGTGACTACTTCCCTTTCTAAAATCATCCCTTGGTGCTAAAGACGCCTGCAGCAAAACAACAGTTGTTCGCTCTGGATACAAAGTAGCCAGTCTGTAGGGGGCAGGTAGCAATGAGTCTCTTCTTCAGCAACAATAATTCTTCCAGAGAAGGAGCAGTCAGTCACACAAGTCTATTTTCAGAAAATATTTTCAGGGTCCTCTATACGAGGCCAGTAATTCACTTCCCTCCCCTCCTCTCCTCCAAGATTCACTGCTTTCTAAAGAAGAGGTCATTAGCAAGTGTGAGAATTGCCCAAGGATTATATGGAGTTGTGGCAGCTAAAGTGAATGTCTCATTAGCATGTGAGAGAAAAGCCCAAACAACACCATCAAAGGGTGTTAAACCCATCCAATGGGGGTGAGGAAGGGGTGGTTGGAATTAATTTAAATCACTTAAAAGCCAACATGAATGAACGAATTATTTCCCTAACGGTTAAAATTTTGCCTGCATGTGAGTGAAGGTGTCTACATTTTCTTGTGAATACGAACATGTGTTCATAACGGATGGCCTATATAATACAATTAAAAATATTTTGACATTTCAGCTGTCCTTTGGAAACCAGAAGACTCCTAAGGAAGCAACAGCAAGGAGAAAAAAACTCACCAGGAGAAAATCTGTAGCAGCATATAACATGCTTACTGTCATCAGGCTGGAGGACAATTGAAATAACTAAGACATACAAAAACAGATCAACAACAATATGATAGGCACACCTGAGTTAAGAATCTAATGAAGTCACTTCCTTTAATTTGCGTCTATAAATCAGACAAAAATTTCCCACCAAACAGGATCAGACTTGAAGGATTGGGTGGAGGGGGTGGAGGGGGGAAGATTGGGTAAGGGAGATGGGAATGAAAAAAAAAAAAAAAAAACTAGCAGGAAAAGAAGTGCTCTGATGAGCTACCAAAATTTCCCTTCAGGCTACCAGTTTGGCTGCCTCCAATGTCTGCTTAAAGAGCCTGTTGCTTATTGATTGGATGAAAGTGGCAGGAATACTTGGTGGGTGATTGTAATAGCTTGCAATCAAACAGAAATGCCAGTCGGTAGTAACGGACTTCATGTCTTTCTGCTCCGACTGGCATCTCTCAGGAGCAGAGCTCTTGAGGAGCTGACCGTTTCTTCGAAGTGTCCTAGAGGTTGGGTCTAGGCAGAGGTGACTTTGATATCAAAAATCGGGGCCAAGGTACTTGGGCGATTGGTAGCCCCTTTTTTGAGCATCCTCAGTTTTGCCTCTGCTGGTCACATAGAGAGACAACATGGGTTAAAGCTCTGCTAAGTGTTTTTTGGAATAACTCTCTTCTGCTTGATGAAATCAGAAAAATACAGGTAGCACAGCAGGCCAAGGAAAATGCTAAGAGACGAGCTGGGATTCTCACAGTGATGTGCACTGGTGATCCTTAACTAAGAGCGAAGCACTCACTATTTGATAGCACGCATCTCAGACAACAGGTATTTCCCCGTGTCTCTGCTTGAGGGACCTAGCTGAATCATCCGCTCTTCTATGCCCTTAATTCTGTAACAATCTGGGCCAGTCAGGCATCTCTACTACTCAGGTCAGATGTGAAAGTGCCGCATTGTTAGTTACCTGGTGGATGTAGAACATCAGTCATTTTACAAAACAATTTTGAGGGATTTTGACATTTGCAATAGAGAAGATCCACAAGTCTTTGATTTGATAAGTTGCTTCCTGCTGCCTCCTTCCTGTCAGAGGTACTGAGCTTGAAAATGAGATCAAACTTCCAGAAAGAAATATGCTTTATATAAATGTTCCTACTCCTATTATTTCATAGTCTCCTATGACAACCTTAGCGTCAAAGATTTATTCTGGGTAGTTAAGTTATACAACGAAATATCTGATGTGAATTTTGGCAAGAAATTCACTAAGTGGGTAACTTGCCAGGAGCAGGTATCCATATGGAATAAACAGAAGTAATGAGAATAGGTAAAATCATCTCATCAGGGGCCTGCATCTCTGAATTAACTTCCTAATTCGTCCTGATAAAATAGCATTAAGCTCATCAGTACCGCAATCTATCTTTCTAGTAAGATGTGTTCATAAACAGACTCATTTTTTCATGGAAAAAAAGTAAAAGCAAAACACAACAATAGCTGGTTTGGATACTACAATTCATTAGAGAAAAGGGTTTTTAAAACTTGAAAGGACTATTTGGGGAATATGAATAAGAAAGAAAAAAATCAGCTTTAAAAGATCAAGCTCTGGCTTTCAGAGAGGGATGTTCACTTTTAAATATAAAATCTCTCATTTAGAGGTGCTCAGGTTTTAGATGAAAAATACCACAAACATACGCATGTTAGTTCTAAGGCAGTTATTTTAATTTTCTTCAGGCCAAGTGTGCTAAGCTGAGAGAGGTGCTGTTTTGTGAATGGAGTCCTGCTTTTGACTGTGAAGAAGTAGTGTGATTTCTTGAAGCATCTTTCCATTTGCTTCCACGAATAAGACATTTTCTGGAGTTAAGCTAGAGGAAAAGGAAAGCTAATCAGATCATTTTCTGTGCTGTGAGATGCAAGATTCTTTCTCTCTATAAAATGGGTTATTAATTCCCCAAATTCTAATCTAGATTCCTCTGCCTGTTAAGAGAAGCTTAAAATCTCCAAGGGATTATTTGACTTTCAATATCTCTTGCTTTTGTTAAAATACATTTCAACTTGCTCCTGTAATTAACATTAACATCAAGTTCTTATTTCTAACTTCAAGGCTCTCAGAAAGTGAGGATTACAATATAATTTAGATAAAAATGATTAGAGGGTAAGAGTCTTCACAGATCGTGAATGACGGAAAATATGTCTAACAGCCCACGTTACTGTGTAGCCCTCGAACTTGTTCTTCCTAAGACTTTGCTGAATATAAGTAAACGTCTGACACTCTGAGTTAACATTTAAAAATACGCATTAGTTTCATAATCACTGCAGTGCAGAAGTTATTAAAGCTCCAGCAGTTCAGCACGAAAGAAGCCAGGAAATATTCTTCATTATTTTGCTTCTTACACCACATGATAATTTCTATGGAATCTTCACTTTCTTAATCTTAGATCACACATAGAATCTTCATAAACATAAGAAATATAACATATGGTTCATAGAGGAGACTGTAAAATTCATAGTGGGATCTCTAAAGAAAATTCCAAAAAGAGAAGTAGGAATCATTTGATTAGTGAATCTATTTTAATATCCAGACTGGCTTATAAGAAGAGAATTGAATTAGCTTGACTGATAGTGGGGGATTACTAATATTAGATAAAGATTAAGAGACTTGGAACTGTGGATATGACACCAGGTACAGAGGTAGTTCAGCCTTGGTAAGATTCAGCAAACATTTAATGAGCACCTACTAAGTGCCAGCCCTGATTAGGTAATTTTATATTTGTTACCTTCTTTAATCTGAACTACATTGCAAAGTAGATAGTATAATGAGGGTTGGAGAAATGTAATAATATACCTTTCAGGATAGTACAGCTTATAAGTGATAGCATCAGAATTCATAACACGTTCTCCTAACACCAAGTGTGGTGCTCATCTTCTTCGTTGTGCTTTTTCTCTCAAATATATTCAGTTTGGTAACAGAGGAAGAAAACAGAAGGAAAAAATAGATTTCCTCATGCATCAGGTAATAGTTTGACTAATGAAAAATATGTCTTTCTGAGCAGACTTTCGCAGCTACCACAATCAACAGTGATACTGAGAATAAAACTCTCATATTCTAAAACTTATATTAGATTTATTTTGAAGTCTTTGCTATCTTTCCCAGAGAGTGGAGAGGCAGAAACAAGAAAACTCATCTTTATAGTATTTTTAAAGCAGTCTCTCTTCTTGGTGTTCAAATGATACTAGCCAGGACTCCCCAAGGTTACTGTTGTCACTTCTCCTCAGTCCTACAAGGTTCAGTTAGGAGTGGAATTAGGGGAGCAACTGGATGGTGCAGTCGGCTAAACATCAGAATCTTGGTTTCCCCTCAGGTAGTGATCTTGGGATTGTGAGATCTAGCCCCTCATTGGGCTCCATGCTCAGCATGGAGTCTACTTAAGACTCTTTTTCCCTTTATTCCTCTGCCCCTTCTTTTCCTCCCCTCTAAAATAATAAATTAATAAATCTTAATTTAAAAAAACAGTGGAATTGGGGTTATGTGTGACTTTGGATTTACTAGTACACATGGCAGGAGGAGGTGAGTATGTAGTTGAATTTTGTGGGTTGTGTTGGTGAATCACCCTCTATGGGCTTCTCAGCCAACTGCAACATTCATCTGCTTGCACCACAGTTGTGCAGGCTGTACTGGGTAGAGATGGTTTTGTCATGCCTTTTGGATGAGCTTAGTGTAGCTTCTGAATGCACTGTTTGTTCCAAAATCCGAAGACACAATGGATATTCACCAACAATGGCTTGTTTGTTTTTAGTGTGTCAAAACAATTGAGATAAACAATGCCTAGAATGTGATGTCTGCTTCTAATGCATAAATAATTTCAAAACTTCCATAAAAGGAATGATATATTGATGTCGTAGCAGGCCCTTGATAAATGCTTATTGATTGATTGCTTGATTGACTCATTGTGAATGTCCTGAACAACTGTGTAAACATCAAGATGAAATTTTGCATCCGTAACCCATATATCACCAAGTCTTTTTAGTTTTTAATTCATGAAATTTTTCTTTAAATCATCCACTCCTCATCATTTCTGCTAACTCTGCCTAAGCTACCATCTTCTATATTCTGCACAACTACTAAGGTCCTATGTACTGGTCTACCTGTATGCATTCAGACCCCTCCAACCTCACCCATTCTCCATATTCCAGTGTTTTGTTTTGTTTTAAATACAAGCTTGTATGACTCCACTCCTGTTTTAAGTATTTGAATGATTTCCCATTGTTCTTAGGCTAAGGACAACTCTCAACATATGCAGTGTTGCACCCTGATCTCAATATTCCAGTCACATTGGCCTTTTGGTTGCTCATAGATACCATACTCTCTCTTTTCCCAGGATCTCTGCTTCTGCGCAGCCCTCTGAATACAACTCTGTTTCCTCTCCTCTTCACTTACTCATTCTCCACTTGTCATTTTTTCATGGAAGCCTGACTTCCATGATATCAAACCCTCCTCCTATTATGTGTTCCAACAGAATTATATATCTCTCATTTTTAGCAGGCATAGAAGTTACAATTTTATATTTATTTGAGACATTCAATTAATTTCCCTCTCCCCCACTAGATAATCAACTGCACTTGTACAAGAACTTGAATGGCTTACCATTACTTTAAGCCTAAAATCTTAAAACAAAATTCTTAACAAGTCAGTAAGGCCTTTTGATCTGGCCCCAAAACTCCTTCAATCTCATCTTTGAGGAATTTATGTCACATAAGTTAAGAAACATTTATAGGTTATCTTTTAACCCATGTTCCATTCTGTTCCATTGCATTGCATTCCTTTGCCTTGCCCACCAATACTGCAAAGCTATACAAATGAGGAGTAGTAACTATTTCTATTTCCTCAAATCCAATTTTCAGCTTTGTCCCCTTCTGAACAGTTTCTATCTCCCGACTCCATGGTAACTTCCAATGACTTTTAAGATGCCAAATATCTTGCTCTCATTAGTTTTTAGGATCAAGATGCTAAAGCACTGGTCCCATCAGTTGTTTGAGCTACTTTGCCTTCTCAGTCATTTACCATGGCTGTCTCAGAAAACTTCTTTGTTTTCATGATCACCATTTTTTCTTTCTTTCTCTTTTCTTTCTTTCTTTCTTTCTTTCTTTCTTTCTTTCTTTCTTTCTTTCTTTCTTTCTTTCTCTCTCTCTCTTTCTTTCTTTCTTTCTTTCTTTCTTTCTTCTTTCCTTTTAAATTAATTTATTTAATATATATACAGAGAAAACACAAGTGTGGAGAGAGGGGCAGAGGGAGAGAATCTTAAGCAGATTTCCCACTGAGCGCCAAGCCCAACTCAGGGCTCCATCTCATGACCCTGAGATGATGACCTGAGCCAAAATCAAGAGTCGGATGCCCAACTGACTTAGTCACCCAGCTTCCCACCATTTTTTCTTGTTTTGCCTCTCACTGCAGTGACCAGCACTTATCTGCATCTTTTGATTGCTCCCTTTTTTTGTGTGACTTATAGAAAGCACTAGTCCAGGGCTTGTTTGGAGATCCTTTGTTCTTGCCTGTTTACATTTATATTCCAAGAGATCTCATTGGGAGAATGGTCTCTGCTATGAGATAATAAGTAACTTATAAATAGATTTACAGTTTCTAGTTTAGAGGTCACTGAATATTTGCAAAAAACACAAGTTTAATATTCATTAGTTGTATTAAAATATATTTATTTGTACTAGCCCTGTATTTGAGTCAGTTTTTGAGTTAATATGGTGCTTTAACTCAACAGGGGAGAAACTACAACATAAATGAGAAAGTATAACAAAGAGTCTGAGTGGATAAGTTCTGTTTAGAAACAAAATGCTAGGTTTGGTGGTTCTTATGGGTATTAGGGGTTTGGTATGTCAATGTTGAAGTATAAAGGTGAGGATACATTAAAAGTAATTTCATATTAGAATATCTGTAGAAAATAATCACTGAAGAAGGTTAGGTTTAGTATAATTCATATTTTCAAAAAGTCGTCTTTAAGATAAAAGTTATGAGACATTTTTAAATAGACAATATCATGAAAATAGTTGGGTATCTGAGAAGAATGTTTGAGCCAAAGACTTACGTACTAAGATTCTTTAAAATACATAGGTCTTAGATATACATAACATCAAATATTAAAACAATTTTTCCATTAGTATTTATTAATTTTCTCTTGATGGTACAAAGGCAAACACTACAGAAAAAGAATAAAACTTTATCGGTGAAATATGGCAATATACTCTGTGGGTCAACATAAGTAGCTCATTGTAATTCAACTAATATTTGTTGAGGGCTCATCGTGTCCAATGTCTTTATTTCCTCATTCCTTCCTCCACTATTTCATTTATTCATTCAACATTTGACCAGAACATGGCTTTCCCTACAAGAAATGTATAGAGATTAATAAGAGACAATTCTTATCTTCAAGCAAAGATAATGAAAGTATTAAGAGATAATTTCTGATTCTGGTAATGAGGCATTTCAAAGCAAGTGATTCCGGATTTTGAAACCAGATGAAAGAGAGTTTATCATTCCATTTATAGCAAAATGTGAAGAGTTTAAAAGTAAATTTGATTCAGATATTTACAATTATTATGGAACATATAGTTTATAAGATAGGCAGTTAGTGTGCTTGCAACTAGTGTATTTCTTTAAATCTGGTGCTATTCATTATAAGATTCACCCTGAATTTAAGAACAACATTTTGGAAAAGAAATATTATTCCATAAAATGTGCACATAAATTGAATTATATCTCAATTACGGAAACATTAAGCTGTGAAAGGAAAGTGCCTATTATACTCTGTGGAGGAATTACAATAGATAGTAAATCAATTTACAAGCTGGTGGTGGTATCTAGCTTCAGTTGATTTATTGATTAGTTTATGATTTTTGATGTCACTAAAACATATTTTACAGTTAATTTCAGGACAACATTGGCAGCAAAATGCTTTTTATTCTGTAAAATGTGAATTGGTCCCATGCATGTGTTCCAATGCCATTCTATTCAGATTACTTTCTTAAAAAAAATTGTCCAAGAATACTTTGTTTCCATAATTATACCAAATTCCTTTTAACCTCTGGAAAAGAATATTAGAAAATGTGTTTTTTTGAGTCTACATTCCATTGAGGGCCTCTTAAAGTTTAAAAAATCCTGAGCATATCCTCATTATTTTCTGTAAGTGCTACACAGTAGGACCACGAGCTACTTGAAGTCAAATCTACAGATAAAGCACCTACTACAGGGTCAGACACATCCAGAAGGTACTCAGTTTCTGGGAAGAGATGGATGTGTCAAAATATACTAAGTTAAATTAAGTGGAGGCATTTTTTACATGTCCTGAGATGTTAAGGACTCAAACCCAGAGCATTCCCTCAGTCATCTCCTATGCAGTTTACATTGCAACACATTTTCCTTTTTAAAAGTATTAAGCAAATCTTGTTACTAAGGGAAAAGGAACAGAACTTCATTTGGGGTGACACTTAAGCCTCTGGCATTCTTTTAGGAAAGTCCAAAGAAGCATATCTATTTCCCTACAGACTTTATTGACTCATTTCTGCCTGAAAAATTAGATGAAAGATTATGATGCCACTTATACTTAAAAAAAACTTCAAATGTAAAGTTTTAAAATTGTAAATAAAGATCTTTGAGGGCAGGGACCTTTTTTTTTTTTTTTTTTTTGGTTTTATGTTTTTGCTTGCCAGTGCCTCACATAGTACAAATTTGATATATGTGCTTAATTAACAGCTGTTGAATGGGTGAATAAAAGTATCATGATTAAAGGAAGGAAGCCCTAGAGTTGACATCAGAAGGTAACATTAACTAGCTAACTGAAATGGTTTGTACACGCATGAAAAGAGCCAATCTGAGTAAGTTAGAATACTAAAGCTTTGATTTCTACCATCAAAATGAACACTTAGCAGTGTTGCTGTTTATCTACACGTGCTCAAACCTCCTCTTTGCTAGAACTGCATGGATTAGTTGATGAACCAAAACTAGATAAAATGTTCACTAAGTGCTATTATAATCAAAACAACTAATGAATGTGTAAGCCACAAGCCTTATACATCTTCAGGGATGAGCAAGATTGGTTCCTATAGTCAGACTGCTGATGTTGTCAAGGATTTTTCTTAGGGAGTATTTAAAACCAAGATTATCAAAATAAATATTTTCAAACATCCTATTTTCCTTTTTCCTTTTGCCGATGGATTATTATGTTCACCTTTTCTTCTTTGTTTGTTTTGGGAATTAGGGTTTTCCAATGAGTCCATGTGCAGTTAAGAACTGTCTCGAGATATTGAGTTTACATTACAAACAAGCAAAAATTCCCAGTCTGTCAGAGATCTTCTCCTAGGATACAAGGAAAAGCAAAGTTCAGCTAAACTGCGCAATTAATTCGCCATCACTTCTGAATAGAGAGAAAAGGTTGCTTTAAGCTGTTCTGCCCTCCTCCTAGGGATTTAAGGTCAGTTTCAAGAAGCAAAATTACTATTCTTTCAAAGTTGTCTCTCTTGATTTGTATTCCTGTAATTATCTTCTCAGGATCTCTTCCTTTTTAACTTGTAAACTCAGCTTAATAAATCAATTCGAGGATTAGATACATGTAAGCATACCTACTCTGAGAGCTGGATGGACAAGAAAGGAATAAAGTAGGACAGTTTCCTTTCCTGCCCACTGGTTTCACCAATGGATCAATTATTTTTGTTTTATACAAAGGATTCTGAGATCCCCCCCCCCCGAAAATAAGAAAAGTGTTTTTTCTTTTTTCTTTTTTTTACTTAAAATTCTATTTCTTTTAACATAAAGATGAAGAGCATCGTCATTCTGCCTTTTCAAGTTGTGGACAAATTCCGGAGATCAAAAGAACAATTTTTTTTGTGAAGAAATAAAGGCTTAGAAGTGGCTCTTTTACTTGCATCTGACTCTCAAGCTACTGGAATTAGGCGGCTTTAAGTGAAAATAAGGAACATAAACAGTTAAATGTATTCTGCTCAATAATATTAGCAAGTTGAGCCAATATTTGACTCTACCACTGATTTTTATTTTCTACAAAGAGCTCAGAATGTCACTAGGTTTTGAGTTGTTTTCTCGTTTTCAAGTGAACGAATATAATCCCACCGAAATGGTTTTTGCAGATTAAAGATTCTAGTTTTGGGACGATTTCACAAGAGAAGCAGTATAGTCAACGGGCCAAATTCATGTGCTAAAACTGCTGGGTCCAAATCCTAGCTATATCTTTACTGTGTCACCTTAGGAGGAGGCCTCAGTTTCCTCCTTTGTGAAATGGGAATAATTATGGTTCCTACTTCATAGGGCTGGTGTGAGAACTAAATGAGTTAATATGGGTAAAGCAAATAGGCAATACCTGGCAAATAGTAAGCATTCCATAAAAGTTATTGTTGTTCACAGTATTCTTTGCATTCTCCTGGAAATGCTGTAGAGAATATATGTGTGAGCCACATTTATTTTATTTTGAGAAGTAGTGTAACAGAGTTTGTATCAAATGGAGCACGTTGCAGCGTTACTCACGAAGGTAGTGGGAACTAGTATTATCAAATGAGATTTATGGATCCTCTTCTCTGAAAATGTCTGAAATGTGTTTCCATTTATGAAGATTCCAGAGAGGAAGAAATCGGCCTGGAAGCTGACTTTTCTCGGGAAGTTGATCCAGCTCTCAGTTTTTATGATTATTTACCTCAATTTCTTTGCTACTCATATTTCACTGTTGAAGGGGACATGAGGAGGAGAAATGTTGACAAAATGAGGACAGGTGGGGGAACAAGGGAATATATCACTAGCATTATTATTAATTTTGCTCTTTAGACAGTAATTAAAATATGAATTTATAAACAGGACCCGCTGGTTTTGGAGTGTACTGATTCTGACTTGGGATGCTGAATTCTGTCTTCTTTATTGACAAAGGTGACTTGAAATATATGACTAAAAGGAATCTTAAAAATCAATACCCAATTTTAAAGATGAGGAAAATGAGCTCCAGAGTGATTTAATTAACCACTACTCCATTTATTCAATAAATATGTATTGATTTTCCTCTATGTGATACTTGCTCTGTTGGGTAATAGAACAGCCAAGCCTGGTCTCTGTCTTTTTAGCACTGAAGGATACAGTGGGGAGATAGGCAACGATAATGAAGCATGACAAAGGGAAATGCAGGCAGCCTGGGGTGTACAGCAAGAAGTAACCTATGAGAGGAGGTCACCAGTGGTGTGGAATTCTAATTGAGCTCTGACAATTCTAATGGAGTGGGCCAGTGCTCTGGGAAGTTGCCCAGCCTGTGAGAAGGTCGGGGGGGGGGTGTGTGTAGGGGGGAGAGTGAGGGCAAGGCGGGCAAGCTGTTCAGTTTGATTAGAAGGAGTGTGGGTTGAAAGGGATGACAAAAAGCTGGAGGGATACGCAGATCATAGTGGGCCAGGTAAAGCCTTTTGATTACCCTGTAAGCAGTGGAAGCATCTTTGGAGAGTTTTAAGCAGAAAGAAACATACTCAGCTTTGTGTTGAGATAATTCTTGCTATATAGCCTGGTGGGTGGATTTGGAAGGCTAAGCCAAGACTCAAAGAGGCCAGTGGGTGGCACCTGCAGAGGCTTGGCAAGAGAGGGGGTGGCTTAACCTACAGTCTGTGGATAAATTCTATCAGATCATAGCCACATAGAAAATAGTGATTTCATTTCTAAGTCTTGTTCTCAAATACTTATTACTTTATTACAATTTTCTTTTCACCCAAGTTCCTAAAAAATAGCCATTTGTGAAACCCTCCTTACCCTTTACTAAAGCAGGAATTTGACAGAGCGTATCCTTTCCTGTTGTAGGAGGAAAATGATTAGCTTAACTGTTTTAGCTGGTGTTTGTCACCCAGCAGCTAATTCCTACCTACTAAGCCCTTTCTTCTTTGTGTCTGTTAGCTGTACTTGTGTTTTCTATTCTCCTTGTCACTAGGCCAGCAGTACCCCTCACCTGTTGCCGTAACAAGTTGGCTCATCTCCCTGAGTCCTAAACCCTCATTTCCTCACATTTAGCTTCACGTTGTGTTTTAAGAGTCCCTTGCTCAAATGCTTTCAGAGGTTTCCCTCTGCCTGTAGGAGAAACTTTAGCCATTATTCTGCCTGCTCTTAGAGTTTTCCCAGGCCCCTCACCCCCATACATTCTACCCTTAAGCCAGTTCACACATGGTTCCCCAAATATATCCACACACCATATCTCTGCCTTTGCACAGTTCTAGATGACTTTCTCCAATTTCTGAAATCTTGACCATTTTTCAAGGTCCAACACTGAAGCCATTTTTTTACATGATACTTTTCTGCATTTATACCAAGCAGAAATGTTAATATCCACTCAGGGCTCTTCTAAGTGAGCTCCTGAATTTTCCTGTTACTATAGTTACATACACACATATCTCATCTTTCCTATTAGATTATAAATTCTTAGGGAGACAGTGATTTTTTTTCTCTCTCTCCTCCTCAGTGCCTTGTCCCGTGCCTTAAAAGTAGTGGGCATTTGGAAAGGACTTATTTAATTAAATTGATGTTACTTTTCATACCAAGTTTTAAAAATTTTATAAGGAGTTCCTTTGTTGGTGATCAAAAATGCCTTTAAGAAAATGATATAATTTATGGAATAAAATGAAGATTATAACAGTAATTCTTATGAAGCACAACCTATGAAGGGGAGAAATTAATGTTAATATTTCAGCAAAAAAGATACCCAGGGAGTAAATAAAAAATTTAAAATCAGATTCCTTCATTCATTAAATATTTGTTAAATATCATTATATGTTTCATTCATTATTATAGACTGCTGAAGAAGATAAGATCTTTGTCCTTTTGGAGCTAATTCTGGGCAGGGAGACAGATGGGTGTTCTAGCCACATCTTGAATTATTTCATAGGCATTGATTTCTCTAAGTCTTTATACAGGTAGCCCCATAAAAAACATTTTTTCTGGGTCATAAAAAGTTATAATCTTTTTTACTTAGACTTTATTACCATACTCCTACATCCCACAAGCATCTATTGGTATAGTGGTAGTGAGGCACTTTGCTAAATTCGCAGCTAAGTCAGAAACCACAGACATCTAAGCAAGCAAATGCACTATATTCATGATGTTCAAGTGTGGTCAAAGGATGTTCAAAGAGAGAGTGAGTATCAGGAAATGCTTATGTGCACCAAAGCATATAGCATCACTAAATGGTCTAGGTTTGACTCCAGACTGGGAAATAGAGAGGGTAAGAGAAGGGTAAGATGTTTAGATGTTTTGGCAGCGGAGCAGTACAGAGATGCTGCCCTAGGACTGGTCCACATGCTGAAGGTTGTTCCTGCAAGAATGTGTTAGTGTTTTTCATGAATCAAAGTGAGGTTTGGGAGGTGCATGAGATAGAGAGACCCCCAACCCCAGAGAAAGGGCTAGAAAGGTAATGAGACCCCAAAAATGAGTCTCTGTAGTGTGTACTGCTGAAAAAGCAGGTGCTGAAGAGGCGTGGTCAGACAAAGGGAAATTTGTGTCAAGGAAATTGAGGTAAGGCTCTCAGCAATGAAGAAAGAAGTCTCAACACACACACACACACACATGCATGCACGCACATGCATGCACACACATGCGTACACACACACTCTAAGAGGGAGTCAGCTTTAAAAATCTGGGAGCCCAGAGTGTATGGAACCTGTCAGATAAAAACTTCTTGTTTCACATACCTGTTCTGCTTACGTCCTCCCTCCACCCGCAACTTTGGAAGAGTTAGAACTTGTGTTAATAAGAGAAACAAGGAACACTGAAAGAGAAGACAACCTTAGGAGGTTTGAATCTTTCTCAACTTCCCACCTGAAATAGATTTCTAGTGGGGACAGAGAGGAGACTCCACTTTAAAATTTAAACTTTTAATTATTGTATAGGTCTAAGCATACTAATTTTTGAATGGAGACTGTAATTAAGGTTTATCATTTAATTACATCAGAGTATAGTATATTTTACTGAATGCATTTTAAAGGGCCAATGAGAAACGAAAATAAATTTGCCCTCTGAGTTTCTTCCACAAATTAGTGTTCTTCCTGCCTTTTACTCAGGTCAGAACAGTATTTCACTATCGAAGCCCATATCTGATGAAGATCACATGAATGTTGTGGATAAAAATGGCTTTGGTAGGGGCGCCTGGGTGGCACAGTCGTTAAGCATCTGCCTTCAGCTCAGGGTGTGATTCTGGCGTTCTGGGATCAAGCCCCACATCAGGCTTCTCTACTAGGAGCCTGCTTCTTCCTCTCCCACTCCCCCTGCTTGTATTCCCTCTCGCTGGCTGTCTCTCTCTGTCAAATAAACAAACAAACAAACAAACAAACAAACAAAATGGCTTTGGTAGGACAAATGTAAGCATCGTTAGTATGGACTTAAATAAGGTGAGATTTGAAATTGACCTTAAAATACAGGTTTGTAGAAAAGAGGTAGAAGCACATTCTAAATGAAGTTGTGACCATAGAGATGCTCAAGGGTCTATTTTGCGGGCAAACAGAAAATCTGGGTAGAGTAGAGGATCCTACTGAGAAAGAAAGGTTGGAAATATCCACTGGGAACATGCTTGTAGAAAAGTTTGATGGCAAAGCTAGGAAGTTCAAACTTCCTTTTCAAATGACGAGTTCATAGTGCCTTTTAAAACAGGGAATGGAATAGAAAAGTTGGTTATTCATCAAAACTCAACTGGTAGCTCAATGTTGCCTTTTCCATATTCCCACTTCTTTCTCTAGATATCAGGATATCATATTTTATCATTTTGTCACATCATTGTATTTTCTCTACAGCACCTTAGTTCTCTTGTTTATTGTCTGACTCACTATTCAGTGAAGGCTGAATGAGAACAAAAGTCCTTCTAAATTGTTTTGGTGGTTGTCCTTCACAGCTATAGTATCTGTAGAACAATGACTGGATGCACACAGTAGGCGCTCGCTCAGTATCTGGCAAATAGATAAATAATGAGGATGGAGAGATTGCAGTAGATGAACTGTTACAGAAGATTGGGGAACAAGTGATGAAAATAGGGCTGAGGTTTTGATAGTAGTCGGAGAGAAAAGAAGACATGCACAAGATGAGTTGTGAAGCAAGGATCTAAAGAGGACCAGACAGAAAAGAAATGTCCCTGAAAATTCCAAGATTCTGAACAATTTTCTGGGGAAATGATGGTGTTCTCCCTAGAATCTGGAACTAAGAAGGAAGGCACCAGTTTGGGGTGGTGTTGGGCTTTTAGCTTTCACTAGATAGAACTCTTGTGTCAGTGAGAGAGGCTGGTAGAAGGGCCGTTATCAGTATAAGCACTGCAACCTCCACAGAGGGTAAGGAAGCCATGCTCTGCCAGGGACACGGTGTAACTTCCAGCAATTTAACATTTTTGTGCCTGAGACAGCCTGAGCTTTAACAATTCAAATGTTTTTTAATGTTGGGGAGAGTGGGGAGATGTGGTCTATTTTTTTTTTTAATTGCTTTTCACTTCATGAAGTCATTTATTAAGTGTGGAATGCAAGCGAACACAAAGAGATTGCTCAGGACCCTAGGAAGTGAAGTTGGTGGCCTGGCCCAGCCTCCCCAACCCCCTGCTGCCCATCCCTCATTCCCTCTTCAGTTTTTTCCCACGTGACTCTAAATGCTGCTTAGGAAACTATCTTTGGCAGTATTTGTGAGGATTGCCAGCTTCAGCTAAGCAACCATTCACTTGAACGAAGTAGAAACTGAGTGGAGAATGTATAAGAAGTTGCCAAACGAGGGTTTTTTTTTCCTCCTGCTCTGTAGATCCGGAGGGCGAAGGGGAGATCTGTGACAAATAATGTTTTCCCACATCTCCCAGCTCGAAGGGATACAGTTATAAACACAATTTGCGTTTTAAGCGTGCAGTTATCCAAATCAAGAAACATTTCTGTTCTCAGAGATAGAATTTTTTCATTGATAATACTCTTCAAATACCAATAACCTCCCTTTTCTAACATTTTCATAAATATGTGTCATGTTTGTGGATCTTAGTGGAATTTGCTATAGGTAATAAGAGAAAAATTTCCTTGCAATTAAAACAATATGAGGCTTCCAGAAAATGAATCTATTCACACAACTCATGGGGACTGTACTTCATTAGTTGAGCTTAATTAATTAATTAATATTCTGGCTTACAGAATTTGTTTTAGACAACTGGTTAATCTAATCAGAGTAGATTTGCTGTGGAGAATAATTTTGTAGAGTGATTCATTGGGTGTTCTCTGTAGGACCATTATTCTATGTCTAATTGTTACGGACTAAATGTGTTCCCCTTTCCTCCCATCCCAAATTCATCTGTTGAAGCTCTCACCCTAATGTGATCGTATTTGGAGGTGGGACCTGTGGGAGGTAATTAGGTTTAGATGGGCTTACAAGGATGGGGACTCCCATAATGGGATTAGCATCTTTATAAGAAGAGGAAGAGAGACCAGAACTCTCTCTCTTCACCATGTGAAAAGTGGTCCTTCAGGAAGTGGGCTCTCTCCAGCAACCAAATCTGCTGGCACCTTGATCTTGGACTTCCCAGCCTCCAGAATTATGAGAAATACATGTCTGTTGTTTAAGCCACCCAGTCTATATAGTATTCTGTTATAGCAATCTGAACAGACTACAACAGTAGTGCTTCTAAGACTTAAGTGTGCATCAGAATAATCTGGAGAGGCATTTAATACATGCATTGCTGAATCCCAAACTAAACGACATCAGTCTGGGCTACATCGGCCCCAGTATTCTTCATTTTAAGTACACTTCAAAGTGATTCTAAGGCAGGCTCTTTGGGCAATAATTTGATAAATACAGTTTGAAACAGAGTCAAGATGATTGTTGCTTTTATAGTACGTGGGAAGGTGGGATTCCCTACCTGCAGCACATAGCATCAAATACAGCTTTAGGAGTTAAATACTTTATTTAATCAATTTATTTATTTATTTTAAGTGTGCTCCATGCTGGGCAAACTCCATGCAGAGCTTGAACTCATTACCCTGAGATCAAGACCTGAACTGAAATAAAGAGTTGGATGCTTAACTGACTGAACCACCCAGGTGCTACTAGCTTTAGGATTTTAGCAGGAAAAAAGTGAGGAAGATGAGTAAAGAAAGTCTCTTTCTTCGAAAATTTCTGCATCGTGTTTGTTTGGGAAATCCTAGCCAAAGAAGAACATCTCTTACTCAAATTTGTGAAGTAGGCACAAATTATAGTTGTCCATTCTGCCACTCCCCACCACACTAGGTGAAGTTAGCTTTTCTGAAAAATAAAAAAAATCAACCTATAAATCCAATGTATTGGATGGTTGGTGAACTACATGGACCCAGAAACATATGGTGTTTTGTACTTTTGGGATGAAATAATTTAGTTTAAAATTCGGAGAATTTAATGAACCAAGGCACGTACTGGAAGAAATTTTTCTTGAAGGGAGGTAGGGCATTTAGCATTCTTCAAAACATTTTTCCCAAGGGCAGGCCTTGAGCAAAGTCTATGGAGGAGATGTATCAGGAATCTAAGTTCCATGTCTTGGCTCCTTATTAATTCTGAGTGAGGTGTGGTATAATCAGCAATATATCTGGACTTGACAGTAATCACTGGGATTAATGCATCAGAATGTGGAGGGTCTTTGCTTCTTTATAAGATGCTTCAAAATAGAAACAGTTAATTATATTCTCCAGATCTCTTATTCTCCTTGAGGCAGATACAAATTCCAACTGTTTTGACCTTGTAGTGCCATCTCCCAAGTTGGCATGTATTTCAACATATTTTGTGAAAGCAGTTTCCATTATTTTATATTCACCAACACATGGTACATTGAAATTTTTCAGCCAAATATAACATATTATTAATAATCTATCTGCTATGTATTATTAACAATCAAAGGAAATGGTCTCCACCAGATAGAGGCACAGATCTGTGATATCCATTCATTTTTTATGTCCATAAGATACTCTAGCACAAATCACAAATCAGAGAAAGACTTTTGCATAAAGACTCATATTTTGGGACTTGGGTTGTCTGGAATGAAGTATAAATTCATGCAATCAAGACAGCAGGTTTCTTGCCTATGGGAAAGCACCCAGGTCAGAGATTCATATGTGGATTTTCCCAGAGCATTCCTACTGACTGACCGAGTCTTTGGAATCACCAGCAAGTCACTTGGCTTCTCTTGTTCTTAGTGTACTTAAAAATGGAAACCCCTGAGCTTTTCCTTTTTCAAGTTGTATACGTTATGAACAAATGCCCAGATCTGTAAAATGCTGAGAATTTCTTACATAAAAAATGAATGACTCTTTCAGCTGGGTAAAGTAATTTTGCATTTTTACTAGTCTCCAAATGTTTTTACTAGCTGATTTTCCAGGTGGGAAGGAGTTAGGTTGTAAAGAGGAGAGAGACCTTGGCGTTTTAGCCTTAATAAGCAGAAATGCTATCCACCCCCATGCTGGCTCTTTGTAAGACTATTCTTGACACTGTGTCTAGTTTTGCTGCTTGTGGTGTTCATCAAAATCAGGCTTCAAGAAATAGGATTTGGTCACATTTTCACACCTGGTGTTTATTTCTCAGCTTGTTAGTAAACCTATTGTCTTCATAGACTTTTCTGATTCTCCATTTTTTCCTGATACATCTCCTCCATAGACTTTGCTTTTCTATTTTTACAGTTCTGGTTAACTGTAAATAATTTTGTAGTCTATTTCTCCCATTTGCATTTCTTTACCCCTCAGAAGACACTGGCTCTGTCTGGGGATGTGTAAAGCCTGAGCCTGGGGAACTCCCCTGCAGGTTCTGTTTTACTGGTTGGTCTTCCTCTTCACCAAAGTATGTCCCTCTGCTTGGAGCTCAAAAATAACTGTTGAATGAAATGAATCCCAGCATAAAATTGGGAGATAATATAGCTTAATAGTAAACAGAGTAAGACTTGGGGTAAAAACATAAGTTTTGAATTTCAGTTCTTGCCTTGTTAACTACCTGAACTGGGGGAAATTACCTTATCTCTCTGGGCTCCCCTTTCCTGAGTAAAATGGAGATACATTATAGGGTTCTTGTGAATGTTAAATCAGATAATCCATAGAATGGTTTAGCAGAATTCTTGGCACGTGGCAGTTGGTCAATAATTATTATCTATTATTATGACATACCATTAGTTTTGTCACCTCACAACATCTAGCACTGTCTCAAATACAACTGTATTGGAAATTTTAAATCTAAATACATCTGTCAAATGACAGAATTTTTTCAGACAGTTGATAATTCTGGTAGCCTGTTCATAATTCTAAAGTTTCAAGTTTGATTTTTGGATTACTTTCAACTTTACACGTTTGTGAAATTTTGTGTGTGTTTTAACACTTTTTTTGATGTCCGCATTGCATGTCCAGGATCTTGTTTGGTTATAAAAGGTGCTTAATAAATATTTATTGGCCAAATTGTTTCCCTGTTGGCTACCTGTTCTTTCCAGTGGTAATCTAGTTTTTAGGGGAGTCTCCTCAAATTGTTGTAGTCTTAATACTCCCACGCTACATATATAAGCTATAATTTTTTTTTTCAAACTGTGTGTTTGGTCTCATGGTTTTGAAATTTCTGTCTCTTTGGTGCATACCTGTACTCTTCCAATTGAATTTCCTCAAATATGTGTGTGTGGGTGTGAGTGTGTGTAGTGGTACACAGACAGTGATGGTGAAGTAAATTCTGACAAGGAATTAAAAATGAGAGCTACCCTGGGCCCTCTGTGGAGACACTTATGTATATATGGTTTTATTTTCAAACATGATGTTTCAGTCTATGCTTGTATAGATAATATCTGAATGTTTTCCGAATTCATTTCTCTGTACAGTGTACAATTTCCAGTTTCATAAAAAGATTATTCATTTAATAAGGAAATATATCTCTGTAGATACAGACTTCTTAGAAGGCCTCTGTCCCAGGGAGAAGTCACTAGTGTATTAATGGCCTACTTTTCCTCTACCAAGAAAATTGATTTCCCCTTTGTTTCTAAGGAAAATCATTTTGAGGGTACTCACTGTGTGATGAATGGCATGATAAAAACACTTAGGGGCTTCAGGAGGGAGACTACTGGTTCAAAAATTATTTATTCCATGCAGTCTGATTTTACTCCCTGAAAGATATAGTCAGTTTTGGAATGCTACTTCTCCTCAATGTTTTCTTAACATAATCCACATGAATGTTTTCATGTACAATCTAGTACTCACCACGCACTGAAGAAGACAGCACTAAATGTCTGTGTTTAGCTGCTGATTCACCTTACTCCTAGTCCTATATTTTCTGAAGTTGCCAAGTGTAACCTACGAACTTATTTCCTGATTATATCATTTACTCCTCTACTGTCTAGCAGAACTTGCATTTCAATGCCTGTGACTTGCAGAAACAATTGAGTGGGATGGTGAGTCTACCAAGATATTGGCTAAAGAATCTTAAAAGAAGCCTACACATGGATGTCTTGGAACCAGATTTTAAGTGAACAAACTAAAAACCTCTTTCTCTCCTGTAGTTATTTCAGGCTT
Organism: Ursus arctos; assembly: GCF_023065955.2. Taxonomy (NCBI): domain Eukaryota; kingdom Metazoa; phylum Chordata; class Mammalia; order Carnivora; family Ursidae; genus Ursus; species Ursus arctos. The sequence goes on along the minus strand of NW_026622985.1, from coordinate 28,546,564 downwards.
TTCTATTTTTAAAGTAACCTTCACATATGGTACCTCCATATACATCTAAGTAGATTCCACATAGATATATGCATAATTTGAGTTTACTTTTCATGATACAGCACAGCGATGAATTTGAGCTTAATTATACTGGCTTTTCAGATTGTGTTTTGTATGAAGGGACTACTGTATCCTAACAGAATTACTATGTATATCATGTACACGTACATATCTAAACTATATCCACTATTATAATTCCTAGCACATTCTGTTAATTATGGAAATCACTTTGATTTCAATAGTAGAATTTACATGACAAGAGCTTTTGAGGCTTCATGGAGCATCAGACCAGCATGTCACAAATTCCCTTGTAGTGTGGGCCTTGACGGGGTTCTGTTGACATTGAATTTGCAATGAAAATGTCTCATAAATGTGCATCCACATAGAACATTACTTAGAAAGGATCATCTCAATATTCACATAGGTCATTACTGTCAGAGAGGAAAAATTTCCTCACATTTCCATTAGTAGGATAAATTATCAGGAACATATAATCATACACATACATATCAACAACGTGAAAGATGTGTCTTAAATATTTAGAAAAGATGTCCAGTTATAGAACTGTCTCCTTTGAATTCTCTCCTGTAACTGTATAAAGCTTTTTTATTCTACAAATCCTGTATGAATGTTAGATGGAGAGTCTAAATCAGGCAAGAGAATTGACTGATCCAGTGGGGTTATAATAGGGAGTAAGTAACAAGATAAAATAGAACCACGGGAAAATTAGGCTGAATATCACAACAAAGTTCATAATAAGGAGAACTATTAGACTGTGAAATAGTCTTTCACAGGCATTGGAAGAAGTCATTACTTGAGCCATTTAAAACCAGACTGGACTGAAATACCCCAAAATACAGTACGCTATGGGGACCAAGCCTACATTAGAAGTGGAAGGAGGGGAATGACCTAATAGTTTCTACTGTTTCTGTGATTACTATGATTGTACTCATTTTATGTGTTCAGTCTTGGTGGATAATCTTCTATAATTTTATGCTACTTCTTGGGAACAATTTCAACAAATTCATCCAATACAGAATTGGATGCATTTAGCATAGTCTCAGAAGAGATGAAAATGCACAATAAATTCTGTGTAAAATAGCAAAGCAAGATAAGTATAAGTACTTTACTACTCATTTTTTGGGGAGTAACCCTTGGAGGAAACAATTCTCACCCTGGAACTGTGGCCATATTTCAATGTGCATAAACACATCCTGGCCTTCTGGTTTTCAATGGAAATTAGGTATTAATTTTCATTTCTTTTATTTAGTGCTATCTTGGGATGATGTTGAGTGTAGAACAACAAATTGAAACATTTCATCCCAAGCCAGTGGGCTGTATTTTGGCAGGAGGTAGCTAGGAACCTGGAAAAAAAAAATCATGCACCATTTTGGACTGACGTTGATTAGAGGACTGGACAAGAAAGACAAAATGTTTTGATTTGAAAAAAAAAAAAAGAGTTGTGCATGAAATAAGAGAGAGGAAAAGGTACCTAGGTAAATTGTAAAAATGTTATTATTAGGAGTCTTTCAAAATAAGACCATCCTCAATCTTGTGCGATTCTGGTTGATCACCTATCATGAAGAAGAGAAGTGAGACAGGTGACCTTCTGAAAATTATCCTAATTTTCTTCACTCAAAAATATTAATTTAAATTTAATTAAAAATAAAGATAGCTCAACTTTATGCTAGCTTTGCATTTCTTCACCTTACCAACTTAAATTGCAGTGGTATAAAATCAGAGATGGGCTTATCATTTTGATGTGTTTAGTAATTGCAGGGTAAATCATCTGATTTACACTCATTTCTTTCCCTCTATACACCACAACTTCTTTAAAAGACCATCAAACACAAATGAGTGGATCATAGAATATATTTTCATTTTTTATAAAATTTTCTGTTTATGTAGCTTTTTATATATTTTCTCAACTTATTGATCACATATTCCTAAAGTGTGAAAAATACCATTCAATTAAATAGAAAGGTACTTCTTTCCCCCAAGTCCCCAAATTTAGCCTATTCCTTGCGTTGGCATAATTTTTTATGAGTTAGGTTTCACATTTCATTGTCAATGATCTGGCTCACAGAACAAGAAGTTTTATACCTAGGTTGTTTTTTGTGGGAGTCAGTGGGCACATAACAATACTAAGAGATTTTCTTAACACTTATCCCTCTTTTTAGCCAATGAATGAAGACATTCTGGAATTTTCATCGTTTTATTTGTGAAAACATAAGTTTCAAGACTTCTTTTCCTCAGTTTCCAACCTGAACATCTGTGTCACTCTGAATATAAATCAAGACAGCCTTAGGGCATGTCTATCCAAAATATCCATGAACTCCTGCTTGGGTGATCAGATCAGGACAGCTAAAACCTACAAGTGTGAAAAATCTTTGTAAATCCACGACAATGCCATTGTGAAAGGGAAAAATATCACTTTATTAAGGTCCAGTGTGCAATAGCTTTTTAGAATCTATACAAATTCTATTGGGCTGTTTTGAGAAGAAAGATGCTTAGCACTACAGAATCAACTAATAGAGTGTCCTAAACACCTTTGGATAGGAACTGTATAATCCTCGGGAGTTTAGTGTAATAGGAACCCAGGTGTTTTATGCCCCTATTAAATATATTTACATAAACAGAGTTCCGGTAGCAGCCTTAAAATATGTGATCAGATAAACCAAACCAAAGCAGACTTAGATTTAGGTAAATGAATAATGTTTCTCTCCAGGTCGATGCTTAATTTTTTCCCAAAGAAACACAATATAGCTCTACTGAACAGTGCTAAGAGTAGGAAGCACAAATAAAATTAAGTAGAGAAACTCAAAGTAATGAACTATTGCTGAGATCCTTAACTCACTGCCCTCAACTCTCATTAACCTCAACTCTGCATATACCTGAGAAGTAACTATCTTTATATTTACCTCAAACGCACCACTATTCATTAACAGTAGACATATTTTATCAGCAAATTAACTGAGCACTTGACCACAGATCATTAAGAGTGTACAGTTTTATTCCTAATCAGAATTTACAATGCTTTAAAATACTTGAAAGGCAGGGGGATGTCCCCTTAAGATATCTATCGAAAAGTGTTGTCTCTTAGGGAGTCCTCCACGTTTGTTAACCCAGGGAAGGAACTAGAAGGAAATCTAAATGAAATCCGTAAGAAACAAGCTTATTGGATGTATTACCTAGTCTATTTCTGGATCGCGAATCTCCCGCCCTCTCTGAGTTACCTCACTGTCAGATAAGAAAATGGAACAAGATCGATGAAGAGATACGCTCCCAGTCTGGCTTTTCGATTTTTCGCTCAAGCCAAAAAGAGCAAAGGGCACCGAGTTAGGGCTCCTTCCCAAGCGTGCTGGTAGGAGAGCGAACCACACTGGCCGCTTTCGGCTGCAGAGCGTATCCCGACTGCAACACGGACCGGGTCCCGCTGACTGCTGCCCACCTCGCCTGGCAACCTCCACACCCACACGAAACCGCCAGTGTGGCAGCCAGTCATCGCAAGGTTTCCTGTGCACAAAGCCTAAGGAGCCCCCGAATAGAAACGAATCCTAAGCCCAGAGCAAGGTTAGAGGTGGTTGGCTGACGAGACTGGTCTCTCTGGGGGGGTCTGTGAGCGCTAGTTCGTCCCTCCACCTCTCGCACCCTGCACCCCGGTCGCAGGTCTGTGCCCTGAAATCTACCTCCCTCCCGGAGACACAGACGTGCGCGCACACACACAAACTCTCACTCACGCACACCCACATCGTCTCTCTCCCCCTCCCGCCCCACCCCCGACAGAACTGTAGGGACTGATCTGGGCTCTGCCTCAACTTTCCCGGCTGAGCCTGCCCCACGCGGCACCCGAGCCTCCGCGCCCCCACCGGGCGCCCTCCAGAGGGACACGTCCTCCTCTGGGCCGCTTACCTCTCAGCGACAACTCCTGGCAGGGACTGGAGCTGACCGCGGTGGCAGCGGCGGCGGCTGAGCCTGCACCCGGGCTCTGGCTCATGGTTGGTCCTCCTCATCCGACACAAAAGAGGTAGCTTGCTGGCTTTGTCCTTTCCAAATCCAAGGAAGAACTTATTTTGCCCCCGAAATGGCCAACTTGTGCGCGCCGCTTCCTGTCACAGTGCCCCCTGCTCCCGCCCCCTCCCGGCTGCGCGCTGGACCACTGCCCGGTGGCAGAGCATCCAGGCCTCCGAGTCAGTGGGGAGTGGGAAAAGGGAGGGTGGGAGGGGAAGAGAGGGAGGGGGTTGGGAAAAGGGGAGACCCAGTGGTCTTCGGTGGAAGGGAGGAGAGCACTTCCCAGCAGAGTCCCTCTCCGCTTTACAGGCAAACCCACTTCCCAGGCGCGGAAAGCAACTTTCCTTCACCTTGGCCAGGCTCAAACCGTCGCATCTAATTGGGACTCTCGGCAGAGACACGGACCTTCTGGCATTCTCTCGTTCTCCTTCTCTTTCTCCTTTCCACCCTCTCTCGTTCTCCTTTCCCTTTCCCCCTCCCCCTTCCCTCACCCTTAATAGGGGTGTATCTGCAGAGTCTTCAGTGAGCCAGGGTACCTAGACGAGAGGATTATTATATGAGAGCCAGGGCGGTTTTGCTAGCGGCTTCGCCTCACTCTGTTGGAAATCCTTAGGCAGGCCAGGCAAGGGTGGGTGAATTTCGGAGGGGTGGGGTGAAGGGGCGTGGGGCGGCAGGAAGATCTGCGGCTCCAACTTTGAAGCTCTGCTCGAGCTCTTGCCTTCGGGAGAGGAGGGACTAACAGCGGTGGCAGAACTCTCCAGCGATCCCCGTGCAACGGGTTGACAGCATGCTGGAGGAGAAAGGGAGAGCGGGAGCTGAGAGGGAGCGAATGAGCCTGAGAGCCCGGTGTGCCTCTCTGCCCCACACACCGCTCAACTGCACATTGCGAGCCCCTGGAGAGGGCTTGTGCAGAACAATCTCTGGGTCAGACGGGAGGGAGACGCTCCTGTTTCCTAGCAACCCCCATCAATCTTCTCGGGATAGCTCCCTCTGAAGGAATGCGATTGGACAGCCCCTGGAGGGAAACCACGCCCCCTCAAGAATGCTGGGCTGCTGCTTTTTCGCATTCTCCTAAATTTCTTAGGTGGAATAAGATTAGGGGGAAGTGCTGAATTACCTTGCTTCTTATCCTCCTATGCTGCCACACACCCCCCCTTGCAGCGACCCCCCCCTCCACCCCCACGTTAGTCCTTCTCTAGCCCTACTTGGGGTTGGCACACACAAGCGCTGCTCTCTACAGAACCTCTTCTTTCTTCTTGAAATTAAATAAATAAATGAAAACCTTAAATCGGTGACGTAGGCACAAAAGAGAAAAAGGCACACGGAAATAGCTATAATAGGCTCCGAGCTACAGATACAATCCTAAAGGTAAAATTCCAGGCATCTTTCTATGTTTAGAAACACATTGTGTTTAATTTCAGAATAGAAACTTCACGGCCATTAATTTTTTTCACCCCGATATACTAACTTTGTGTTAAACAAGGACTGAGTTATATGGAGCCGGAGACAATTAAACTTAATGCTTCAATGCTACATTTATTCTTTAATATTTAATGTTAAGTTGTTTAACAGCAGCCTGCTTTTGTAACCTAGTCAGAACATTTAAACTACAGAAATAATTTTACTACTGATTCTTTCAGGGAGCCGACAATATTTAGAAGACACGTGCACTTATATATTCCATTGTGAACACCACTAAAACTAGAAGCTCGAATATATTAAAAATTAAAATGTTATTAAATAGTGAAACTCTAAAAATGCTAGAAGTTCCTCTTCCAAAACCATTCTTTCTGGAATGCAACAGCAGTGACAAAATAACAGCAAAATTATTCTTCCTTTGTATTTCACTGCTATTACCTAATGTGTACTAAAAACACATTAGACTTTTGTAGGAGAGAATTTTCAGTGTCTGTCCAATAGACAAGTGTACATTAAGGAGCAGTGACAGGACAAAGGAGAGCATAAGGGTCTATTCACTGAAATGCTTCAGATATGCATGAAGCCATGTTGGCAGCTTTTGATTTCTTCCAGAATATTCCACAAGATACCTTTTTTGCCTTTCGGAGACTATCAGAATCAGCTGAGATAAGGGAGAAGTAGAAGAGATCTGATGTTTTCATTCATTAAAAATAAAGGTAGCTGTGTTTGCACAAAAGAAAACACCGGTGTATAGGCTGCCCTGCATGGCTGTAGCCACACATAGGCTACATACTAGGGTTGGCGATGTAAGGAGCCAGAAATACTGAAGCAAATTATTAATCTTCTCAGATCTGGCTTCATGGGACACTTTTCTCTTTCCCCCTGCCCCATACACACAGAAATGATGAACATAAGGGCTTTTTAGTCTGGTGAAAACATATTACCTGAATTTGAATCCTTAATTGCCATCCTCTCCTAGCTGTGTGACTTTCAGCAAGGTTCTTAACCACACTTTAGCTTGGTTTGATCATCTGTAAAATGGGAATAATGATTGCTCATCTCAGAGTTATTTTGAGAATTAATAAGTACCATTTAGGCAGTATGCAAGTATTAGCTATGACTAAGTCTTTAGTTTACAGCCAACCAGTGGTATTTTCAGTGTGGCACCATATATAATATTTAATTCAAGGCAATTAGTCTTGTGCTTTAATTCTTTTTAATTTAATTTAAATTTATCATTGAGAACATGGCTTTAACTTTTAATGTTTATTTGTTAGTGTGTGTGCGTGTGTGTGTCCACACACACGTGCATGTTTTCAAGTTCCTTTTAAAAGCCTCAAGGGAAAGAATTAAATAACAATCTCTGGCTAAAAGGCATGTAAATTAGGAAATGACCTTTCCCTTTCTCCCACTCTCCCTCAAGTATTCTAACTGGGCTATGTTTGTAAACAATTCTAGTCCCCATTTTTAAGGATTTCTGGTATAGCATGTTTATTGTTATCTAGTCTTTTCAAGACGAGTACCCATTTAGACATGTAGATCACTCTTTCTCATTCATATTTTGTATTACTTTGATTCATTTTTACTAATCCATCTATATTTATTTGAATGATTAATCATGATATTTCTTCTTAGGACACTTTGTAGTTAATGCCCTGCCTTCTGGAATAATGCCTTTTTAATATGGCCTGTTCAGTATAGCACCTTTCATTCAGGAATAGCATTGGGAGTTGATGTGCTGTCATCATTAATTACAAATAAAATGCCTTCCATATTTTCATTCTGGTCCAGAGTTCACTCTCATTAGCATTCCCTTTGGAGCCAATCCATTGGCTCAATTCAGAAATGAGTTTCATTGCTGGTTTCTAACCACCAGTCAGTCCTCAGAGTGCAGTGGTGTCGATCATTAGGTATAAAGTGATCAGGTGTCCAGTTTGTCTGGGACAGTTCTGATTTACATCTATTGTCCGGTTGTATTCTCAAAGCTCAGTTTATTTTCAAAAGTGTCAGGTTTGGACATTAATTTATATGGCTACCTACACCGTCTAATCTGGCTGAAAACTCTTGTTTCAGCCTTTCCTTGCTCCATCTGCCATGGAACATCTAACTCTTTTTCCAGCATAGGACCAATCAATTCTGGAACCCTAATACATATGTCTCTGTAAATATATAATATACACGTAAAATACTAAAATTTATATTTAATTTGCTTATACCTAAGTCTCCAGTGTGGGTTTCTCTCTTTTCAGTTGTCATGTTTTCAACTTCTTTTTAAAATATGTTTGCCCCTTGGATCATCTGTGAATTCTGATTCTAATTACTGTTACACAATATAAAAATGAAAATACTCTTGTCTTAATTTTGATGGAAGGTACAAGGCAAGAGATGCCAAGTACTCTACATTCCCAAGCAAGAGTTGCCAGACCACCTGTGCTGCACTCGAGTAGAGAATTTTTTTTAATATTTTATTTTATTTATTTATTTATTTATTTATTTATTTATTTATTTATTTGACAGAGTGAGAGAGTGTGTGGGGGTGAGGGGCAGAGGGAGAGAGAATCTTAAGCAGACTCCCCACTGAATGCAGAGCCCTATGTGGGGCTCCAACTCAGAACTCTGAGATCATGACCTGAGCTGAAATCAAGAATCAGACGCTTAATGGACTGAGCCACCCTAGTGCCCCATGAGTGCAGTATCTTTAAAACCTATGTACTATGGGGTACTATGGGAGAGTTCAAGTCCAAGTTTCTGAGAGACGTAGGAAATTAGAGTTTAGAACGTTTTTGGTGTGCTCTAAATATGCAGGTAGAGGATTGGGAGTATGTGTTTTCCCGCACTTCAACCTGTAAGCAGGGTGCTGCTGCTATAGGGAAACCATTGCTGTCTTCCCTGGAATTAGGGTGATGTAGTAGACTGCTTTGTATTTCACAGCAGAAAAAAATAAATTGCAAGGGGCTGTGTGGAGATTTGTCTCCCAGGGGGCCCAAAGAGAAGAAGGCTGAATTTGATGGGTAATTGCACTCCTACCTACAACGAGTATCAGGGGTTGTTTTTCTATGCACTGTATGTGGGGAGAGTGAGCACAGAGCAGGAGAGGTGTTTTCTTAGATCCTAACCAGAAGGGCTTGGAGGAGAAACTTTGAATCCCCAGTAGGCAGGCTGTGGGGGGCACAGGGCTGTGGTAATGCAACTGTGTAGGTTGTGCTCTGCACAGAGGCAGCTAGGACTCATCCAGTGTTCCTATGCAAGGCTGCATCAACCCCATGGGAGGTTGCCACTTTGTGATTAATTGATCTGGGGGTGGGGGGGGGTAAGGAGGTGCTGACTGGGAGAAGCTGGAAGGTGAAGTGCAGACAACCAGGGGCCTCTGGTAGTTTATAAGTATTCAGTTGTGAAAGCCTCACCAGAATCAGGTCAGATTCTGAGATTCCCCAGAGCCTGAGGGTCTTCAAAGAACTGATTAAATTGGGCTTAGAAAAGTCAACTTTGAACACCTGCTAAGCATGGAAAAAGCGAGGCCAGATCACTACTGGTCAGATGGGACTCTTCTTGTCCCCTCCTACCTTGTATCTCAGACTTCTTCAAATCAGAGGGATAAAAGCTCCATCTCCTGCTTGCCATGGAGGGAGGATGAGAAGCTGGTTGAACAGAGAGAAGAGCCCTTCCAGGTTCCATTGCTGGCCTCCCCTACTGGCTTCCCCAGATGGAGGAAGGGAAAAACTTTTAACTCAGATGGACTTCGGAATTTTGGTTATTACTCTGCATCAAATCCCCATTCCATCGACATGAGTTTGCTTTGTTTTGTTTTGTACTAATGCAAAGGGAGGAATTTTTATCTGGGAACAATCTGAAAGGCAAGGTACCAGCCTTGAATTAAATCCAAGAGGATAAGAGAAGAAAAGCCCCATAGGCAAGATTTGCCCAAGCAGTGGTGAGAAAAAAATAATTTTTTTTGTGTGTGCTTTATGAACCTCACTTATTAGGTGTATAAATGTTCTCATCAGTACCTTGGATCCTTTTGCATATTTTCCCTGATTCTCACAAAGAAAAAAAGTAGTCCTTGAATATTTACTATGTTTGATTTTTGTCCTGTATATTGTAAAATTAACAGCTGATTAAGGTTGGTTCTAAGCCTGAATGTTCAATATTAAAATATCTGTCACCCAGAGATAAAAAGATTTTAAGATTTTCAATCATTAAATATTAATGAAAAGAAGTACAAATAAAAATAGTACAGCCTTTGAAAATACTCATCACAAGAATTTGAAATCTTTGTGTGTCTTCCTCATCAGACTGGAAGTCTCATAAGGGTAGGCACTATGGTTATTATGTTTATCATTATATCCTGATACTTGTGGAAACGGTGTGTGTATGCATAGGTGTGGGAGCTGGGAGTAGAAAACTTGATCAATAGATATTTTTTGAGTGAATGAATTAACATTTAAAGATTAAAAGATCATATTGACTTATGTTTTTATAGTTGAGTAAACTGAGTTGTGCATATAGCTTTTGTTCCCAAATTTCTATGTAGGAGGAGTTTTAAATAGTTAATCTTGTTCATTAACTATTAATCTGGTTCACCCACTTTTGGAGGGGAGTGGGAATTTGTGCTAACCCTTTTAGATCTCAAGTGGCTAAAACTGCCTGACATGTTATTGAGCTCTACAGGCATCTGATGAACAGAAGATTAAATGGTTGGAAGATCTTCCTCAGAAGATCTGAGGGTTGTGTCTCAATTCTGTATTTTTATAACAAGAGAACTGTTTTAGTTTTAGGTCTTTTTAAAAAAGATCTTATGTATGTATGTATGTATGTATGTATGTATGTATATATGTATGTATTTGAGAGAGAGGGAGCGAAGGAGTGCAGGACGAGGAGCAGAGGGAGAGGGACAAGCAGACACTGAACTGAGTGCTGAGCCAGAGGCAAGGCTCGATCTCCAGACCCTGAGATCACAACTTGAGCGGAAATCAAGAGTTCCAAGTACCTAGTATACTGAAGTCATAGGATGGGGCCTGAAGTTTCTCTTCTGATAATGGTGAGCAGAAATGTCAACAAATCACTAAATATACAACATGATGGAATATGTAAAAGAGGCCTTTTAGGAAGAATGACTGTATGTTGCTGCTCATGATAAACATCCTGGGCTCGAATGAGCTTTGCGTGTAATTACTAAGGTAAGAGCCTGCAGTTCCACAAGGGCTCCATTTCAAGATGACACTTGGAAACACATGTGTGAGGAAGAGCTTTAGATAGAAGTGCTTTTGGGTTGCAAATGATATATAGTCCTGCTAACTATGGCTTATACAGACAGTGGTTTTCAGTTGGTTTATTTTCACATATCAAGACTAAGCATCTCTGTCTTTTTCTTCATGTTGCCATATTGCTGCTCCTGCTCCAGCTATCACATCACTCACTCAGGAGGCAGGAGAAAGCAGCAGTCTGAGTTATGTTTGCCCTGTGTATCGAGAATGCACAATATTTCTTGTCACCACATACCATAATATCATTTACGTCTAACTGGCTAGACCTGTTCATTTCACTGTCTGTAGCTACAAATTATGTTGGCAAAGTGTGTAATTAGATTTTTCAGCCCTCTTTAGTGTGAGCATGAAGAAAGAGGGTGAATGGGATTGGCAATTGGGTCAGTCAGCCAACAGCATCTGACTTACGGAGTAATCTCAGTGTTTCCCTCTTAAACCTTTTCTATGCTAGAGATAGCATTCCAGCCCATCATTAAATTTTTGACTAGAAAGCGGACAGGATAGATCTTCCATGCAAAGAAAAATGTTTGTAGTTGCCTATTGAGGCAGTCACTCTTTGGTTTTATATAAGCTGTGACCAAGTGACCCTTTCGGGCCAAGGTCAACTCTAGTACCTGTTCTTAATTACAGTAACAGCTGGCTCATTCTTTATGTGAAAGTAGTATGTATCATTTAAGATTCTTAGGGCCTCAAAGTATGTGTCTTTTTGAAGAAACTCTAAGTCACCATGCAAACTACTTATAATGACAGGTATTCCAAACACAATTTTGCCTTTAGAGCTGTTTGGGAGAATGCTCAGTAAATATTAAATGCATTTGTAGTACGTAAAAAAAAATTAAGTGTTGAGTCCTGAAGCATAAATGTTGCACAGTGAGATACCTCTAGTGCTTCTGTTTTGGAGATTCATTTACTAATAAATATTTATTGAGGGCCTACTCCGTGCCAGGCAACGTGCTATTTGCTGGGTGTGCAAGATAGATTAGCTCAATATAGCTCTTGGTTTAGGGAAGCATATAGCCAGAAACATGTTTTCAATCAATATGGAGCTTTATTTTTAGGAATGTTCCAACCATATTCCTTATGACTGTGGGAGATGTCACAAGCTCTCCATATTGTATTTCAGGTTATTTTACTCTAATTCACAATATTCTACTTTTTAAATTTATTTTATCTTGCTACTTTGGAAATGTTCTTTTCATTAAAAACAAAAGCAGGCAAACAAACAACTTTTTGTCCCAAAGAGCATTTCCTCCTTTAAACTTTCGTATGTTTGAGCAATATTTAAGAAATTCTTCAGGTTCATGAATGAATCCACTTTTTAATGTAAAAGGCCATGTATCTATAAGGAATCCTTTTCCCTAAGGAAAACCAAGGTCTTGGATAATAAAGAATTTATTTATTGATTTATTTTTTGCCTGATCTGGTGGAAGGACAACTTCCTGGAGAGAAGATTCTTGGTGGAGATAACCACACAAATGTAAATGTGAGATGTTAAGATGTGCTGTTATTTCTAGGCCAGAATTTAATAAAATAAATTCAAGATTTCAGGAAAGTTGGATTTTTTTTTCTTTTTTTTTTTTTAGGTCAGGCAAAACATGTTTTGCTTGAGTTATCTTAGCAATTGGTCAAAACCCGAACTGGGCAGTTGTTTCTCTTCTTTGGTTTAATGTGCTGGTGGAGCTTCAGTCATTGAGGGCGTGATAATTCAATTAGATGTAGTGTCAAATTAGTAGTAGCATATGCAAATTTTAACAATTCCATACTGCTCAAATTAGAACATCCCAGACTGAAAAGAAGGGTTGGATTAAAGTTCTCAGGGAAATGTTTATTAAAATTATGTGTTAGTCACAAATCTTTACTTTGATGATTCATTGTTTTTCCTAAAGCATAGTTATTTTGATTCTAAAAGTTGTGGAGTAAATGTGCTCTTATTAGTTGGAATGCTTAGAATGTCATGAGAAGTGGTTGTTCTTTACCTCAGGTTTGCAGAGAAGAAAGCAAATCCTTTCTTTTCTTTCTTTTTTTTTTTTTTTTTTTCAGTACAAGTGAATTGTTTGTTCCCGAATTCACTCCTCCACTAATAAAGGGGCTTTTGTGTATCTGGAGTCCAAGGGCATGGTTTCCTAAACTGATGTTCGAGGAACACATATAGATCAGAAAATTGCTGAATTAGAAAAATGAAAGGCTCGCTATGAATTCAGTTAGGCCAACACTTCTCAAACTTTTTTTCTGCCCAGGACTCCTGTCAGGTGATGTTCCAGCTGGTTGTCATTCTCTAAGGAGTATCTAAAACTCTTCTGATTTCTGTTGTGGGCTGCAACTCAATTCCTTTCTCTTCCACTGAAGGAGGATATTGGAATGCATGTAAGAGTGACTTTACTCTCGGAGCACCTTGTCTCCCGGCTAGTTTACATAGAAAGTAAAACATTCATGCAAAGTAAAACGTTCAAAAGTCTTGTCACGTTATTACAGAATAAGAACTGCTGACCTGCTCAATTACGTTCCCTCTCGCAGAAATAGCTGTGATGGGGCACCTGGGTGGCTCAATAGGTTAAGCGTCTGCCTTTGGTTCAGGTCATGATCCCAGGGTCCTGGGATCGAGCCCCACATTGGGCTCCCTGCTCAGCGGGCAGCCTGCTTCTCCCTCTCCTTCTGCCCTTCCGCCTGTTTGTGCTCTCTCTTTCTCTCCATCTCTCAAAAAAGAATAAATGAAATCTTTAAAAAAATAGCTGTGATAAATCTGTAAAGTCCCTGAAGCCTTCCTCAGTCTCTCCGTATTTTTATTATTAACATTTTTCCTTTGAATAACACTTTGGGTTTTCAAAATGCTTTCACTTGTAGTTTTTACCACAACCGTTGGAGTTAAAAAAAAAAAATTCTGCCGTCCACATTTTCTAGATGAGGCTTCTAAGGCTAAGAAAAGTGCGGTGACTTATTCTAGGTCATACAGGAAATGAATAACGTGGCCAGAACTTCAATCAAGTGAACTGATTTTTAATCCAGTGTGTAGCTAATATCCTACCTGCCTCTCGTTAGTCTCCATACCCTGGATGATGCTTCTCTGCCACAACCATCCCCACCACAAACCACTTGAAGCTTATGGGCTCTTTATGTAGAGGTTGTTTCTTAGGGCCTTACCATCATTCCCCCTCCAAGTTCTGTATGCTGAGTTTATTTTTTTCCATAGGGCTTTAATCTTTAATAGCTTTGTAATGTATAAGAATTATGAAATGGACTCATCCCTACAAGGACTTAACCCTTGTTAAGGTAATGATGACCACTCCCAGGTACGTTTCAGTTTTAAGGAGTGATACCATTACTGAGAGTTTCAGATACCTTGGAAATCAATGGGATTATAAACTTATTGTGAATATGATGATTAGGAACATGGTCACAATAGATTGCTGCATGATCTAAAATTAACTAATCAAGCCAAAATCTTATGAACATTTTTTTGGTTAGTATCCATGATTTCCAGGCTCCTGGGTGACTCAGTTGGTTAAACCTCTGACTCTTGATCTCAGCTCAGATCTTGATCTCAGGGTCATGAGTTCAAGCCCCAAGTTTGGCTCCACACTGGATGTGGAACCTACTTAAGAAATAACCATGATCTTCTCCTGCCCCCATGACCCCATCTTCACAGTAAACTGTGAAGAAAGGTACAATGTCTACTTGTTCAGTGTTCTTTATCTGGAATCTGGTGCAGTGCCTGGAACTTTGTTGAATGAATGAGCTTCAATAGTATTGCCAGCTACCTGCTTGATTATAACCATAAAAAGATGATATAGGATATTTAAAAGTTGATATTGTGATAATGTAATTATAAAAACATGTGCTTCTTAGAGATGAGATTAATTGTATTCATTAGGATTGACTAAATTATGCAGTGGTAATAATAATCCCCAAATCTCATGGGTTTAAAACAACACTCAGGCTACATGTTGATTTAGGGTTGACTGGGAGCTCTGTTTTACATTGTGTTTACTCTGGGACCCATGCTGATGGAGCAACTACTATGTAGAACATTGCCAGTTTGGGGAAAGAAAAAGGAAGATCTAGAGGGTCTCAGATCGACACTTAAATGCTCGCTCTGGGGAGAGACGTGCGTAAATTCTACTTACAGCTCACTGGGCAGAACTAATCCCAGCAACCACAGGGGGGCTGGAGAGACAATGCTACCCCGTGAGCGGAAGTCAGAGGACTTGACGTTAACTATTGAGCTGCACTAATGGCTCCTCCAGTGGTAAAGCAGTCTTCATCTGATGTGGAAACTATGTCTGTATTGTGTATTCTTCCAGAGTAAAAAATAAGAATTTCTATTTTTGACCATATTTTGTGGATCAGATTCTACACTAGTGGTATACATACATTGCCTCAGAATTCATATAACCCTGAGAGGAAGGAATTATTATTCCTTTGTACAGACGACGAAAGTAAAGGGAGGTTGAGTAGTTTGCCAATTAGTAAGTAGTGGGGTCAATATGAGAGCTCAGGTCTCCTGGACTCCGCAGATGATGCCCTTAACAAACATGAAATATCGCCTTTATATAATACTTCTGAGGCCTTTGAGCACGATCATTCAGTTATTAATTTGCTTTTGGTGGTCATTTTCACCAGGCTCCCCAATGTCCCTTTATCCATGATGCTGCACAAGCATGCTTTTAGTCAATATAAAGTAGAATATGAATGGTCTGTTCTTGCCATAGAGACTAAAACTTTAATATCTCTGATTTAAAGGGAAAGCGACCGTGAGACCATTCAGGAAGAGTTGAGATTGATTAAACTTACTAGACCAAACATGAAATTGTGTTGTTCTGGTAAAATCAAGTTCCTGATCCTGTTTCCACTGATTGTATATAATGTTGGTTCAGTGTTTGGAAATTGCAAATGATAGTTCCAAAATGGTTACTATGCTTTCATTATGTTCTTAAAATTGAAATTTCCACATAGTTATACACCTCCCAATTCTTCAAAATAAGCATTCATTTTATACTTAGATGTTTTCCCCCTAGATCTTACCTATTATGAAGAAAAAGTTTTCTCCATATTAGGATTTTAGAGGTGACTTTTGGTATTATCTTTTCTACTATTGCAAATTCTTTAAAATAGAACCTTGTGGGCACCGGGGTGGCTCAGTCAGTTAAGCCTCCAATTCGATTTCAGCTCAGGTCATGACCTCGGGGTCCTGGGATGGAGCCCCACGTTGGGCTCCCCACTCAATGGGGAGTCTGCTTGTCTCCTTCTCTCTTTGCCCCCCCCCCCCATGACCCTTTTAAATAAATAAATCTTTAAAAAAAAAGAAAATAGAACCTTCCTGTTTGGTTGCCTGAGGGAAGCTCCTTTCTCCTTGTTTCATATTTCCAGGCACTCAAGAATTAGGATAGCGCTGCCTGGCCTCTCTGCCCCCCCGCACTGCTCCCCAGAGGAGGAGTCAGCCATCATGCTAACATCCTGCGGGAGAATGAAAAGAGCAGGTGCAGAGTAACTGCTTCTCCTTAGTCTGTGTGGGATCTGCCTGCTCATATTTCTTCAATTCTAAGACACATTTTTTAAGACTTTAGCATCTTTGAATAAATATATCTTATGATAAATGATAGGTCCTAGTCTAAATGATAGGGTACATTTCTCAGTGGTACATAAAATAATGGCATACCTTACAAACCCAGTGTTTTTTATTAGATGAACTATTCTGTTTTTCTCCCTAATGTAGGGTAGACAGCCTAACTGTGGGGTGCAATATTAGGAATGCACTGTGGCTACAGAAGTAAGCTTTACCCCAACAGTTTCCTCAGTAATAAAGGGAGTATCTCCATCCTCTGACTTTCTGATCAGCTTTCAGTTAGTTCTGAACTTCAATGGGTGGTGCGGGGAAATTATTATATATGAAATGTGCAAATACCTGAGTCTTGTACAATTGACCAGATACTTTGACAATAGGTAAGGAGAAGAAGTTGAGAAGAAAGAATTCTGGAGATAGAGGCATCGTTCAAAAGCAAGACCCTAAATGATCCAAGAGGGTGGCTTTGGGCTTCAGCTTACTGGGCATGAGGTGGGAATCATGGTTTTTTGACTTCAGTAGGTGGTAACTCTCTATAGCACGCCATATGGCTGCTTTTTACAATTTTATTATTGGTTTTTAACTCATTCACCCTGGGTGGGAGGTGTTAGGCCTCAGGCTTTAGTAAATTGGCCAGGTGGGATTTTGACTTTGATGGGTCACTGAAGCATATAATAACTTTGTCCCAAGAAAGTGACAGTTTTTATCCAGGCAAGACTGCAAGTGCCTGTGACTTAGACAAACTCTAGCTGCACAGGTGACCTCTGCATTCCTGGATATAGATGCCTTTAGGTAAGACTGTGATGGCAAGACCTTGAAATGCATAGGCACAGCGTGGCCCGGTATTTCAGGTGAAGGCAAGTTGACATTAGTCCTTTTTGACCTTGGAAGGAGTAACAATACTTCTTGCTTTTAAAGTGCAAGGCAGCTGAATTTTGCCTGTTTTATGGCATGTCAGTGAGGTTCTTGCTTTGTCCTGTTTGTGCCGGGATGGTGTAGGCAGTGCTAGCCCCACTGACTCCTCTTCTCTTCATTTTTATGGCATGTCACCCTGTCTTCAACGCCAAGAAAGAAAAGTTTGCAAAGAACAAGTTATGTGGTTCCAGTTGGCTTGAGATTTGTTAACTGAATAAACTTTTGCTGTAGATCCTGATTTCACAGACCCAAATTATGGGTTTTCCCAGGGAAGTATGGTAGATTTTTATGAATGAATAACTAAGAATGGATAGAAGCCCTTTTAATGCACAGAATATGTTATCCTCTTGGGATAAGATAAAGATATAGCTCAGAGTTAAATTGTTGTAAACCCACAGTCTAAGAAGGCAATTAAAAGAAGTTGTATCTTTTAACTCTGAAAATCAGGTTTTTTTCCAGGCAATTAAAAAGCAACTGGAATCATTTAAAATGAAGGAAGACTGGCTAAGTAAGCTGAAAAAAAGGGAGTTGCTTATTAGAAAAGTTGATATCTTAGCTGTCAGACTAGGCGAGTAGGAAGAGGAAAACGAGATCTTAAAGGCCAGGAGAGTCAGATATAAAGGAAAAAATGTTGAACTTAAGCCTAATTGCTTGAAAGAAGATTCCTTCTTAAAGACGAAGAGAGAGAATCATTTGTAAGAATAACTGAGTAAAAATACCTGGAAGATTAGGATGATTGTACCATTTGGTTACAAGGAAATTGGGCATATTTAAGAGGAGAAATTAAGGGAGATGAGTGCAAAATATTCCAACTTTTAGTAGGTGAGTAACTGCAAGGGAGCAGTCAGGTATGCCCCATTTTCCTGACAGAACATATGTGAGAAATTTACGGAATTTATATTCTACAGAAAGGCACAACAAAAATGAGACAGACAGAACAACAATAGATGGGGCTTTGTGTATATGTCAGTCTAAAGAAAGAGGTTCTAGGTTTAGGGAAACAAAAGAAGAAGAAAGAGACAAAAAACTTTGGGGCAACCCAGACTCTCTAATTTTATCTCCCTCATTATGGAAGGGTCCAGAAAATAAAATCTAGAGAAGTATATTAGAAAAATAAGCTTCTTGACTAAAAAACACAAAAAAGCAAGTGGGAGAAGCCACTTAAACTCAGCAAACACTACTAGTCCATCAAATACTGAAAGAAAACAACTTGAGCAGTTGAATTTTTATCAGTACTACTTAAAACCGTTAAGGCCATCCAAAACGAGGAAAATCAGAAACTGTCACGGGCAAGGGGAGCCTACGGACGCGTGAGACCCAAATGTAATGTGGTTTCCTGAATGGGAGCATGAAACGGAAAAATGACATTAGGTAAAAACTAAAGACATTTGAATAAAGCATGGACTTTAGGTGATGTATTAATATTGGTAAATTATTTTTGAAAAAGTACCGTACAATATAAGAGGTTAATAATAGGGAGACTGGATATGAGTATATGGAAACTCTGTACTATCTTTGCAGCTTTTCTTTAAATCTAAAACTCTTCTGGAATATAAAAGTTTATTGAAAAGAATTGAATTGTTAGAATGTCAGATGAGCCTTTGGGCAATTGCAAAGGGAAATACTAGGAATGACAAGTTTTTTTCTAACTGAGGTATAATTGACATATAAGATTAATTTCAGGTATACAATGTAATGATTTGATATTTGTATACACTGCAAAATGATCACCATAATAAGACTAGTTGCCATCCATCACCATATATAGTTAAGATTTTTTTTCTTGTTATGAGGACTTTTAAGATCTACTCTCTTAGCAACTTTCCCAAATGCAATGCAGTGTTATTAACATATAGTTACCATGCTGTACATTATATCCCCATAACTTACTTATTTCATAACTGGAAATTTGTACCTTTTGACCCCCTTCACCCACTTAGCCCAGTCCACCAATTCCCTCACCTCTGATAACCACCAGTCAGCTGTCCTCTGTATCTATGAGCTTGGCTGTTGGTTTTGCTTTTTAGATTCTGCATATAAGTGAGATCATACGTTATTTTCCTTTGTCTCTCTGATTTA
Organism: Ursus arctos; assembly: GCF_023065955.2. Classification (NCBI taxonomy): domain Eukaryota; kingdom Metazoa; phylum Chordata; class Mammalia; order Carnivora; family Ursidae; genus Ursus; species Ursus arctos. The sequence continues at coordinate 28,527,280 of NW_026622985.1, read as the reverse complement.
TTTCACTTAGCATAATGCCCTCTAGGTCCGCTCATGTTGTCATAAATGACAAGATTCCATTCTTTTTTTATGGATGAACAGTATTCTATTATATCTATATGTCTAGTTATACCTATAGTCAATCTATCATCTGTCTATCTATCTATCTATCTATCTATCTATCTATCTATCTATCTATCTATCTATCTATCTTCTTTACCCATTCACCCATCTGTGAACACTTAGATTGTTTTCATATTTTGGCTATTGTATATAATGCTGCAGTGATCATGGGGGTACAGATATATTTTTGAACTAGTGTTTTCATTTTCTTTGAATAAATACCCAGTAGTAGAATTGCTGGATTATATGGCAATTCTATTTTTAATATTTTGAGGAACCTCTTCCATTGTGGCTGTATCCACTTACTTTCCCACTACCAGTGTATGGTCCTCTTTTCCCCACATTCTCACCAACACTTTTTCTTGCTTATCTTCTTGATACTAGCGAATCTAACAAGTGTGAGATTAAGGACAGTGTTTTGAGAAGCTTTATTGGTTCTCCCTTGGCTACAAAAAACAGGGCATGAATGTTAATAGTAAACTAATACAAAGTCTGTGATGATGATTATTCATTTGAATCAACCTTGGGGAAGAAGAACCCTGTCTTAAGAGACAGACTTAAAACCTAAGTGTCCTATAAGAAGAAGCAGTAGAAACAGTAAATGAGACACAGGGATGAAAATATCCCTTACAAGTCATTAAACACTGATGACCCTGGGGTTCAAGAAATGTAAAACTCAAAGGAAGAATGAAAATTAAGGTTTGAATATATTGAGTGGGAAAGAAAAGCACCTAAAATGTCTGATCCTGCCACTTTTGCAATTTTCCAAACATTACAAAAACAAACATAGAAAAAACAGCTTGAGGATGGGGATGGCATAATTGGATGATACCCCTCACCCCTCCTTGATAAACTTCCACTATCATTACCCCTTTGGTGGAATTGAGTTTAATCTCAGAGGTTATGGATTCTGAGCATATCTCACAGACTGAGTGGCGTCTTGGCCAGGCTGACACCAAGATTCTCTCTATTCACCTTGCTTCCCTCAGATATCCACTGAGGCTTTACTGTGATATTTGGCATTATTGAGTACTAAATTTGGAAGCATAATTTTGTCCATGATAACTTTTAGGAGCTGTGTAATGTGTTTTTTTTTTTTTCTTCTGAATTTCATGGATACGGGCAAATGCTGTGATAATCTTATATGTCCTATTTTTAGACCTTTTAGAAGTACATCTCATAAGAGACTTAGTGATAAATGTATTCATTCTTGAGTTTCCAAAAGAATCACCAAGTCTGGAGCTGCTGAAAGCTGCTTCTCACCAGCATCAGGAGTTCACTCTGTTGAGACTGAGTGGAATAAGAAATTGATGAGGATTAATTTTGGACTATTAATTTCTTAGTGATTTTAACTCTTAAGGGCAGTAAGATTTACTTTGTTTTTAACTGTGATTTATAAGAGAATTTGTATTTGTTTACTGAATGTAATTTCTTCTAAGAAATTTTAATGAGGGTTATTTTTAGGTTAGGGCATATCTTTATTTCTTTTTTGTAGTTGGAGAATCTTAATGTTGTCATTTCATTATATTGCTTATCCTCTCATGGTAAGAACTGAGTACGGTAGCTCCAGGTTAATTTAACTAACATGTTGTCAAGACTCCTTTAAAATCTAAGATCTATTATCTCCCATTATTGTGGAGGAAAAAACATACATTATAAAGGCACGTGGATACTTCACTTGAATACTCAAAATCAACATCGGAATAACATTGTAAAATTTATAAAGCAGTTTTATTCCACAGTATCATTTGGTTGATTCATCTATCTGTCCATTCTCCCATCCGTTCTTCATCTATTTTGACCACATACCTGAATTTCCCAAGCAAATGGAGATCTTTTCAAAGTTTGATCGGCACAAAGCAAGCAATAATGGTTTAATTAGTAAATAAATGAATAGATTCTGTGATAAAAATGCAAATAATTGGCCTGCATCTATAAAAACATTTAAATGTAATTTACAGGATTAACACCATGTTACAATTATATTGTGTAATAAAGCTATAAGAAGATACTAAAGAATGAATGTCTACTGTTCAATAAGATCAGGTGACTTTTTAAAAGGTCACAATTCTCGTATGTAGCAGACCATGGAATTCAGACTGCTTTTTTTCTCTCCTACATGAGGGTCCTTTCCTCTACCCAGCATGACCTCCAGGTAAATATGGCTATAGTTCCTTCTTTTATGGTTCTAGTTTACTTTTTTAAAAAATGTATATCTCTGAGAATATAAATTTAAGGGAAAACACTTTTTGATTGGTAGTAATTTACCTTCCTTAAGGTGCCCAGTGGTGACATAATTGATTTTGTTGCCATTGATTAAAAGCCACATTAAGTTTAAAACTGGCAGCTGAGTCCAGAGATAACATTTTCATAATGACTTTTAATAAACATGGAAGAAGTGATTTCATTGCATTCATAAATTTGATTAATGATATTTTCCCAGGACCAAAATAAATGAACTGCTTATTTGCATGCCTAATTGCTGTATTACAGGTAGATTCTTCGACAATATATATTCAGGACAGGAGAGGAGTATTCCAGAGATGGGCCTAGTAAACCACTCTAAAAATTGTTACTGCTGGTAACATTAGAAATCTCAAAATGGGCATGTTTTCATTTACCAAAAAAGGAGAAGAACATTTTGATTCATCCAGATTTTTCTTATGGTGAAAATATGAATATGATGTCTTTTAACCTACAAATAATTGTTCTAGTCAGATATTTCTGAGCATCTGACATGGCCCCTCCCAGACCTTTTTCTCCTTGTGTCTTCCACATCTCAGTAAATGGCAATTCTATTCTAGTTTTTATTCTGAAATTTTTAATTTACTGCTTGACTCTTCTTTATCTCCTCTATCAGCTCTACCTTCAAAGTGAAACCAGTATTTATTGATTTCTCATCACCAGTGCTGGCTTCCCTGTTTCTGCTTTTGCACAGTTTCAGATAATGTCAACCCAGTAGTCCTTGTGACCACATTCATGTCATTTTTCTGCTCAAAAATCTCCAATGTTTCCCCTTTCTTTGGAGAAAAACCCAAAATCTTAACTATACCCAACAAGACTCTCTGTGATCAGTTTCTAGTTGTCTATTCCCAGCATCCCCAAATTATTATCTCACACCTAATCTCTAAATACGGCACCTCCCCACTACTCTACTCCAGCTTTATTGAGACCGCCGGGCATACCGTACCTCAGAGTTTCAGGGTCTTTGGCCTGTTATTCCCTTTCTTTGCAAACTCTGCATGCCCAACTGCTTCACTTCCTTCACTCTTTTGGGGGGGGGGGAAGGAGAAGAGAGAGAGAAAATCTTAGGCAGGCCCCACGCCCAGCAGGAAGCCCTACAAGGGGCTAGATGCAGGGCTCGACATGGGGCTCCATCTCATGACCTTGAGATCATGACTTGAGCCAATATCAAGAGTTGGATGCTTAACGGACTGAGCCACCCAGGTGCCCCCCCTTCAATCTTTACAATAAGGTCCCTGAGCATGCTATCTAAAATGTCAACACGTTATCCTTTATCCTGTTCTGGTTTTTTTCTCTTTAAAATTTCTAGTTTTCTAACATACATACAATTTTTTGTTTTTAAAGAATGATATCTGGAAAGTCCATAAGTAGAGTAATTTTAGAAAAACTAGATAATGCACATGGATTTCATCTCTGCAGCAAAGGTGATTTTCATAGATAAAAGTCCCTACAGAACTGCAAGGATTACTCTGACAGAGAAACAGTTTACTAGAAAGAAATCTTTTATGGTGGGGACTGGGAGAGGCTGTTTTTGAGATGTTTGGCTAACTGTTGGTGGCTTTGAAGTTTGAGGAGGTGTCTAGATCCTTAATTGGTAGGTCGATGGTTTTAAAAAATTAGTGGGGGTTGGATTCTCTGGGTAAGATTGGATGGGAAACTGGCTAAGGGCTTTCCCCTCTCCCTGATTCTGTGATTTTTTGCACATTTCTGAAGAATAGGATTTTCTAGAATTCCATACTATAGTTTGGGTCCTACAGTCCTGCTCAGAATTCATACTGAGCCTGTTCCTACATGCTATTGAGGGTATTTGTGTTCTAATTATCTCCTTTTTATCATATAAAATATTTGTAAAAATCAAAATATTGCCCACAAGTGGTTAAAAAAATCAAATGGCCAGAAACATTTATAATGAAACACAGCTACTTGAGCATCCATGCTGCTCAGCAGGGCAACCCCTTGTAATTGTTTGCTTCTTTGGGGTCCTCTAACATCTTGAAATAGTATGCTTATACTGCTGTCTCTTCATTTATCAATTCTAGAAAACATTGTTTCCTTCCTATTGTCTGTAGAAGAGGGTTAACTCACATATATTATTTTCTATCAATTTCCCAATTCAGTTATGCCATCATTTTTTAGTTTCTTTCTTGAGGAAGTTTCTAACTATATAGTATAGAGAGTATCTATAATGTAGGTATATCATTGTTTCAACTGTGTGCAGTATGTCTTGGTTCTGCATTTTCCATAGTTATACTGTTAGTCCTTCTGTTCTTTTGACCACCTAATTTCCTCATCCCTATTTCTCAACTTTTGTCAGATATATGTTTACTTTTATGTTGTTGAAGGTTGACTAACAGATTCTTTTTATTTTTTAGACATGATATTTTGTCTGTAGGTTAATTCTAAAGGCTGACAACTAATACAAAATTTGTTTACAGTTATGCAAATATTGTTCAGTAAAGAGAAAATTAATTTGCTAAACTTATATCCTGTTCTCTTGAATTTCAAAGGTAGATCCCTCTGTCTACTATCAACTTTAAATGTATTCTTCCCTTTTGAATTCTACCAGCTGCTAAAAACTATGCCACATTTTAGTTGCAATGATATTTGGAAAGCAATTTTCGCACACAGTTTTTATCTCCTGGAGTTCCTGATTGCCTTTTTTTTCTTATTGAGAGAACAAACATATGTCTTCATTACCATTTCCTTGTTATCTTTCAGCTTCTTAATCATTTTGTCTATGTATCTGGGTACATTCTATTTCTTAAAGCCCATTTAAACTAATTTGAAGCCATTACCTTATATTTGAACTGTGGCTTCTATATAGCTTCTAGTTCCTGGAGTTTCTAATCGTATTTCATTTACCTCATATCTGTTGTACCATCATTTCCACTCAAACTCTCAAATCGTAATACTGATTCTATACAGTTACCCCTTGTCCTCCCTTCTGTTGAGAATTGCCTCTTTAGTGTTCTCTCTGCCCTTTGAAGCTTACATTCATTCTACTGGGAGATAAAGGGAACCAACAAGGTAATGGCATTTTGTAGTTTTGTCTGTTGATTCTACTTAGTATTAGTAAGAGGAACGTGTAAGAATTTGGAAGTCTTAGGTGCCACCGAAGTCAGAACTCTGTCATTTATTTATCCATGAAAATCAGTATTTAAAAGGGTGTTTCTATTCCTTAGCATCATAGAATATGCTGTATGCATTAAATTAGGCACTAAATAGGCCTTAGTGGCTGCCTAGAAACTAAATCTAGCATTGCTTTAAAGCTAAGAAAATAATGTATTTCAGTTTCCAAACCATAAGATTTGCAAATGAACTTTTAGAACAAAATCTATTTGTTAAAATTCATTGGTTAAGTTGGCAATTGACTAAGTTGCCGAGTTATCCTAAATGGAAAATAATTTCTTTAACAGCGTGTCTAGGCAGGAATTATAGGTTTCTTTTATTTCCTATAGGGTGTTGCAGCATTTAAAACTTATTATTAATTTAGTAGAATTATATAACATTGTCTGTAAGCCATTTGAAATGTTGTCCATTTACATCCACAAGGAACCTGCTGTGTCCTCAAGTTGATCTGTATACTAAAAAGGTCAGCCTAGGATTGTTTTTGGTAAAGACTCATAGAACCATTTTTTGTAGTACTTTCTTTTTTGGTCTGTTATATATCAAATGGAGATAAAGGTAAAAAAAAAATCTAAATGTTCTCATTAATTCAAGGTGTGAGGCTCCCTGGAAAGAAATGCAGTTATACCCTAGAGGCAGCCAGATTTCTGAGCCTTTACTTTGCCACTTTGGCTGTTTTACCTGCTTGGTTCTGTTTGTTCAGATTTCACTCACACAGAGAATCCATCTGCATATATACTAGGGACTAAATATTTAGCCAAGTTTGTAATTTAGTACTAGTTGAAATGAAAAACTATTTCTAAGCAGGTTTAGTTTATGATTGTTTGTACTCTTGTTTTAACTTATCTGATGTTTAGAAGGTTTCTTTAGTCTAAAGACTATATGTGTATGCTTGTGTGTAAAAGACATAGAAGATACATTTAAGATATATACATACATCTTAGAGTAGCCAAGACTGCAAGACTAAACTGTAAAGATTAAATAATAACCTTAGCAAAAACAAATATTCCTTTCATTGCTACAAATCTTGGAATAAAAAATAACCATTATTCTTAGTGAAATACAAAGAAGAATAAGAAGAAAGAGTTAAAACATTTATGAGACAGTCCTAATTTCTTTAAGGCCATTTATTTGTATAAATTAAATGCAAATTAATAGTTTGCTTACATGCCTGGTAATTTTTCATTGGATGCCAGGTCTCGTGAAATTTACCTTTTTGAATATTTTTGTATTTCTGAAAATATTCTTGAGTTTTATTCTGGGATACAGGTATTTGTAAACAGGTGGATGACTTTGGGTCTTGCTTTAAGCTTTGCTAGGTAGGACTGTAGATACATTAGTCTAGAATTAATTTTGCCACATCACAGAAGCGAGTCCTTGTTAGTGCTACATGCTCCGGCATTATGAGATTTTCCACTCTCAGCTGTTGGGCAAAGGCGTTATTCCCAGCCCAGTGGGAGCTCCAGGCACTGTTTGCTCCAGGCATTTCAGATGATCACCTCCTCCTCCTCTCAGTCTTGGGTCGTTTCCTCATACGAATGTACTGATCAGTAGTTAAATGAATACTCAATCCTCTGCAGATTTTGGGGGCTGTCTCTCTGTGGGGCTCTCTTCTCATTATTCTGATCTGCAAATTCTCATTTCCTTGATTTCTCTGGACTCTCAGCTTTGTCTCACGTTAGGGACACTACCAGGCACTGCCTGGGTTTTCCCTCCCAGAGTCGCTGCGTGCAAACTTACACCTAGCAGCAAGCTGGAACAATCACAAAGCTCATCTCATTGTCTTCATTGCCTAATATCTGATTTTTTTTTTTAAAGTAGGCTCCACGCTGGGTGTGGGGCTCAAACTCACAAACCTGAGATAAGACCTGAGCTGAGATCAAGAGACGGTGGCTTAACCCACTGAGCCACGCAGGCACCCCATAATATCTGATATTTTGAAAGCCTCTGATTCATTTATTTTGCTTAGTTTTGTTTTAGACATTTCAGGTAGGACAAATCTGGTCACTGTTCCCCCATCGTGGCTGGAAGCAAAGGTCTACTATGTTTTTTTAATGGCTACAAATATTCCACTGTATAGCTTATATCAAAATGTATTTAAAGGACATAAAACTTACCTCTAGTGTTTTCAAATTATAAGCAATATAGAAATAAAAACTCTTATGTATATATTTTTAAATGTGATAGGATGATAATTTTTTCTCAGTTTTTTCAGCTGATAAAGATGACCAAAAACACATTTTCCACCCATGTTTAGCTTTAAAAGTTCCAAGTTAGATTTGGAAAATTAGAAAGTGGCATTTAAAAAATTTATTTATATTAGAGACAGAGAGAGAAAGAGCGCACAATCGGGGAGGGGCAGAGGGGGAAAGACTCTAAAGCAGACTGCAGTGAGCGCTGAGGCCAACATGGGGCTCCATCTCAGGACTGCAAGATCGTGACCTGAATGGAAATCAAGAGTCGGATGCTTAACTGACTGAGCCACTGAGGCACCCCAACAAGTGACATTTTTATAGTGAGAATCGTGGTTGTCTTCTCATAGTCCTATCACTTCAAGTTTCAGAAACGTTGCAAAGAGTAGCATCTGGTAAGGATGGTTTTACTCTCTGTGTGTTCATGTTGGAGGAGGCTGTGACAACTAGACTAAGGCTATAAATCTTAGTGTTTGCTAGATGGTTTTTAACAACTCATTCATTCAACAAATATTTTATTGAGTTTCAGCTCTTTGGAGACACTGACGCACCCAGTAGTGTTTGTTAAACAGAGGAATATGATATGGACATTTTGTCGATTCTAGTCTATGTTACGTTTTATAGTTTACATTCAAATCTGAAGATTTCCAATTTATAACTTTTATTTTAATTTTTTATTTGAGTGTAGTTGACACACAATATTAAATGAGCTTCAGGTGTACAGCATAGTGATTCAACATCTCATTTTACTCTGGTCACCGCAAGTGTAGCTACTACCCGTTACCATAGAATGCTGTTACAGTATCATTTACTATATTACCTGTGCTGTACCTTTTATTCCCATGACATATTCATCCCATAACTGGAAGTTATGTATCTCCTACTCTCCTTCACCCAATCATCGGTTTGTTCTCTGTGTTGATTTTATAAATTTTCTTGTTTTAAATTACTTTCTTATAAACAATCAAAAGGCACATTTTAAACAAAGCAAAAAACATTCAACAACCTAACATTTCACTACTGAATTTATTTTGTTCATAAGTATAGTGATTACCTGATTACCTGTAACAATGAATATTCCTTCTATACTAATATTTGACACTGGAATTTAACAGAATGGACCCAATTTAATAAATTTGGAGAAGTAGGTTTTCTTTTCCTCCCCCCTGCCCCAATATTTCTACTCATCAGAATATCTTACAGGAGACATTGTATAGGTAAACATCATGCCTGAGGTCCTGATGTTTTTCATAAAGACATTGAGGGTAGGAAGAAATTCTCTTCTATACGAGCAATATCCACATTAGATAAAATTTCAAATGCAAACTACTACTTCAGGTTATTCAGAGTTCTTCTATCTGTATTCATTGCTTCAGAGGCCCATTTTTTAAATGGAAATATTGATAAAGTAGTCCTCCCGAAAAAGATCATCTCTTCCATACAAAATCTTTATCATTACTCTTTATTTTGTTGATATACCAGAATCAAGTGCTAAAGCAATTGCTTGTTTAAAGAACTTATCCAATTTAATGACTACGTATTTCTTCCCATAGAAAAACACTTCAAGATTAAAAAAGGTGAAATTAGATGAAGAGAAATCCTGCTGTGAATCATACTTTGTGAAAGAGAAATATTTCACAGTAGTGAGCTTCTTAATTAATAAAGAAGCTAATAGGATTTTGTGAATAGGCCTGGCTTTGTGTTCCTGGCAAAATGCCTAATTTTGGATTGTGTGATTCAAACCTGGGTAACTGGGAAGCTTGGGAGCAGGGGTAGATCAGATTTTGTGGGATCCGTAGCTTATTCAATTAGGTGAAAAGACTCTTACCAAAATAAATAAATAAATAAATAAATAAATAAATAAATGCACAAAATTTGTTATAAAAGAGGTATTTGTGGAGATGAGAAAAATATAAAATCTTACAAATTTAAAAAGCTGACAAATATCACTAAACATTAAAAACGCACAATCCAGAAATTAATGCATGTTTTTAATAACGAATTGCTTGATGTCAAGCAATGTGTGTGTGTGTGTGTGTGTGTGTGTGTGTGTGTGTTTTCCAGCTTTTCTTCCCTGACTTTGTAATTAAGCTGAAGTCTTATTTATTCAAGGAAATATTATCAAGGACAGTAGAAAATATTAAATATACTGTAGAAGACAAAACATCTAAGAAAGAACTCCTACTGAAGTTTGGAGTCTATATAATTCTCTAGGGAGTATAGATGTCTTTTTTGCCTAAGGGACCAACGATAAAACCATTTAATTTGTGTTTTGTGTCTCTTCTTTTCCATACCTAATGCGCTGTGGTAAAGGGATAAAAGTTAAGTTGAGAAAGACGTAGAAGCCACATAATGTAATCCTGAATTTAAAAAAAAAGCCAATTTAAGTGGAAGTGTCATTTAATTTTACAGCAGTAATGAAAAGCCTGGTTTGTATCTTCGCAGGTTTCTAAAATGTTTTGAAGGTAATATTTCTGTTTTCTGGAATGTGTTGGTTCTTCTTACTAGAGAACTGGGAACTGGAAATTGTTAGCCTGGTGACCTGAAATGATGTATTTTGGCCCGAGGCTAGTTGACCTGCCAGGCAAATGGTAATGAGTAGAAAAAGGGTGTGTTCCTTACAACACTTCAATTTCTATTTTTACCTATGCACCCATACATCACCTTAAGAAGGGATATGCTATTGTGCATTTTAAGGTCCTACAGTACTGTGGCAAATTGGAATTTAGATCTTCCGACCGTTGGTAAATTATCAATTCATTCTCTTGGTGAAATAAAAATATGGAAAACTTATATTTGAGAGAGAATTATTAATGGCGCTTATCTTGCCTTATTTTGATATTTTGGAGTATTATTAAAATGTTACTTAACACTTGCTGGCTGTGGGTGGAAAGAGGTATGATCTAATTAGTATGTATTTAATGATATTCTGTTTCTAGTAGGAACAAATTAAAAGCATTTATGTTAGATCTAGAAAGGAGTTTATAAGAAAACTTACATATTGTTAGTATATGAAAAATATAAATTTTATATTTTTCCACTTAACATTTTATTGTGACATATAAATATTTTCCCCACTTAACATTTTATTGTGACCTATGGCAATAAGTATTTTTCAAAAGCCTTATTTTCATTGGCTATATAAAATTCTCCTAAAGGAAAAGCCTCTTCTTTCTCTGTCAACCAATAAATTGCTGCCAAAATAATCATTTTTCATTCCAGGGTAGTATCATATCATAAGACTACATTGGTTTTCAGAAATGGTTTTATGAAACTCTCTAAATGTTAGTGATCACACCAGGAGATTATAAAAAGAGGGTAATTTCTCTTTAGTCTCTGATTATCAATGTGCTTTTCCTAAGCAACTGCTTATTTTTAACTTGTGGATGCTCTGTGCCATAAAAATGACTACATTTTAAATCTTGCCTCTCGAAGGCTTGAATAAAGTTGTAACCTAACTCTAGAATCTATATCTAACTTCACCTAGACTTCCCATTCCCCAACCTCACTTACTGCAAATTAATTGTAGCTTGTCATATGTGTGCAGGCTTTTGAGATATATTTATTGTGAAAAGTTAGTATGCAAATAACAACAAATCAACCATGATTATTAAAATGCCACAAGGAAATTACCTGGTCTCTCTGAATATCAGTTTCCTAACCTAAAAAATATGAATGGATACTTTAGGGTAGAGACATTATGAAGTTTAAATTACGTAATTTAAGTGAAAGCCTATTACAGAGTCAGGAAGAGAATAATGTTCAAAAGGTGTCTTCTATTCTTTCTTTAGAGCCAGAGCTAATACATAAATTCCATTTTCATTTAGGTAACACACTTGCTGTTAAGTGGAGTCATTCTGAAACCATCCCAAGCAGATGACAAGCTATCTAGTATCACCAATATCTTGGTACTTTATATAGAGCAGCTTCATATAATAAAAATCATTTTAAGAGGCTAATGAAATAAAGCAAAAATATTTTACTGTTTTCAAATGACTATTTTGGTAACATATAGATAAATGTAATTTTCTCTTTATTATGGGAAAGGAGTACCATAACAATTTCTTTAGCAATATAGTCTTAAAATATACTAAAACTATGGCTCTTTAGATGTAGTTTTATACAAAAGATTTAAGATGTTTCACATTTTAAATATATATGAGAACATATGAAAGAAGGATTTAAAAGTCAGTGTAGAGCACTCCTGGTACTAAATAATGTAAAACGTATTCTTAATAATGAAATTACTAATCAGGGATGACAATATTTATAAAGAAACATTTGCCCTATTACGTGTTTGAATTAATTTGCTTTTTACATTATATGTTAATATTTGATTTACTTAAATTGCACTTTGCCTTTAAAATATCATTATAATTTGAAACATATAGGTAATGCAGTTATGTAATTACTTAATCTTGGTGATGGGGATAGTGAGGGAAGTAGCCTGTCTTGTAGGGGTATCTCACAAGGTGTTTTTATTTTTCCTTTAAATTTGATTAATATTTATTTAATGATTAATTTCCTTTAAATTATTTTTTCCTTTAAAATTAAAGCAAAAAATTTTCCTAGTGTTTACATATAATCAGGGTTTGCAACTTATACCTTTTGACTAAAAAATATATTATAAATAAAGGCTAGCTATGGTGGTCAAAACGTCTTACCCAGGGAAGAGAAAATTTAGTGTTAAATGTTTCTCTTCTAAGAGAAATCAACCAAGTGAGCTAATAGTGGTTGGACAATCTGCCCTTCCTTGCTCCATTTCCCAATCCTAGAATGAAATCGAACAATGAGAAGTAAAACTTAACTGTGAAGGAGTAGATACATGAAAGATTTGAGTTTGTTATTGGGTTTTCTTACTGTGATTGCCCTGTATCTATGCTTTTTTGATGATACTTTGATATCCCAATTTATTCTTCAGGTTTTTTTTTCCCCCTGACAAGAACTGTCAGAGAGGATCCTTTATCTAAGGTGAGTCATTAACATGGTGTCTTAGCAAAAGCCACATATATTCAAAGAGAAGGAATGACCGAGCCCATGATAACCTTCCTTCCTGAGGCAAGAGACATGAAATCACAAAGAGGTGATAGGGATATGTACATTTTATCTCCCTTCTTTTTGTTAACACACACATGCACCCACACACATACACACACAGAGGAATTTGTTTTTGAAGAATAGATATAGGAAGAGAACTGGCTGCAGAAATTAGAAAAACAAATGGAAATCCTTAATGTTAACTGAACTTAATTATTAGTCTTTGCTTTGCCTATAACAAAGTGCTCTTCTTTATTTCTCAAATTGGGAGAATGAGAGAGACATATAGAGATATTCTTGAAAAGTATAGAAAATTTTTATTGCTTAGAAAATAATTCAGATATCATAAAAATTTGTATCTCTAAAAATAACTGTCACCATTAAAAACACAAATCTTTATTAAGAATGTTAAATTTATACCTCGAAACAATACTATAATTATGTTCTCAATTTGATGAGCTCTTGAAAATAACCTGGCAGTTATGCTTGATTACTGCATTTTTCCTATTAGCATTTATTACTTAAGTAACCATGATACACAAACACATCTTGACAATTTTTGTTTTCCTAAAATATTACCTGGTTATAATTTTAAAGTGAAAATACGGCCATTATGAAATTTCCTTAAGTAGACAAGTTCTTAGTTTATAAATTCGGACCTGAAATAATTTGAGTACCTTTCCAGACCTCCGACTTATTAGTAATTTGGTGGTGGGTTAAAAAAAAAATTTCATTATCTTTGTCAGAGTTACCAATATTTATAAAAGATGATTACATATTGAGCCTGTGGCAAGATTCCATATTTTTCACAGGCCACTAAATGAACTATTTAAGTATTATTGAGCAAATTATACTTCTTTGGCTTTTATTAATCAACAAACAATCAATACATATTTAGCACATGCCTTTGATGTGTTCAGGTCAGTGTTTGACTAGGAATATATATGCATAAGCCATCAATTTCACTTTTAAGATATTTACATTTGAAGAAACAGTAATTACACATAGTAGACATTTTTGAGCAGTAACATTGGTTTCTGATCATACCTGTAACAATGTGGTATCTATTTTAAATGTTCCAAGTATTTAGACAAGGAAGATGGATCTGTTCAAACTCATCCTTCTGGTCACCCAGCCTGAGAGGGGAGCAGGTGAGTCAAAGCAAAGCCACTATGACAAACAACCCAATGAAAACTTCCTGAGACAGGTAGAGTTGATTGTATTATGATGTAAAGCCATTTCTCCAATAGATCACATTCTTCTTTCTTATACTTTACAGTTGTGAAACTGTAAAATATTTGCCAGTAATATTTGCAATGGATATCCCTGTCTGGACTCAGGAAATTTCGTTGTGTATTGTCTTCCTCTTGGATTCCATGGTACTGAAGAACAGTATTTAAATTTTACTCTCTGAATTGCCCTAAAGCTCTATGCCTAGTAAGCGGGTAACTAATAAATATCTGATAATAAAATAAATAAATAAAATAAGCATCTAATACATAGGTCACTTAAAGGTTAGTCAAAAGGTATATATTAGATAGAATTTAGAGCTGATTACAAATACGAGCAGCAAGATTTTGAATCATTATGGATTTTAACCTGCATCAGAGGACATTGAACAAATATTTTCATGGGAAGAGACTCATTGGGGACAAATCTTATTTGTATTGAGTATTCTTGAAAGCAAATGTGGCTTATGTATAATAAGAAAGAATAACACTTTGACAGATACTGCTGAATGTCCTGAAGTATTTTAAATTCTGAAGCCTGTTTCAGATATTGTCGTTTTCAGTGTTATAAGGATATTTTCATCTTAAATTTTAGTATTTTTTTAAGTTTTTATTTTTTAAAGTAATCTCTACACACAATGTGGGGCTTGAACTTACAACCTGAAGATCAAGAGTTGTGTGCTCTACGGACTGAGCCAGCTAGGTACCCCTTAAATTTTAGTATTTTAAACATATACAGATCATTATTCATCTGCAAACTAATGCTGAGTACAAAAGCAGTGTTATATGAGTATATATAACAACATCATTAATATTCTTGATATTGTCGTGGTGATTGAAATTTAGTTCACTAGCAGCATGTATGTCATTGTCTTGTATTCTAAATCATTAGTGTGGGGATATGTATTAGACTACTAAGTGACTTGCTTTGGGTAAGATAGTCTAATTTTTTTTGAACAAAAAGACTTCTAATAGCCAGACACATGACCAGAAAATACATCATGTAGCTCTTAATGAGTTGCTTTTGGTTTCTGTAGTTAAATTGATATGGTTGTAAACAAAGTGAATCATAACACTTTACAACCTCAGTCTAGTACCTCTTCCTGGGAGCATGGTCCAGCATGGGCAGGAACAGACATAAAATAGACCTTTGGGCTGGAATTTCTCAGTGTGCAACTCTCAATGTAAAGATCACACACACACACACACACACACACACACAGGCTGAAGCTGTGAAGCAGGGTGAAAAGAATCTGGATTTTTCCAAATCATCAGATTTATTTGTCTTATAATCCTGAACCTATCCAACACTTTTTTCTTGAAAATTTTATAACTCTAATTATAACTGAAAGTGAAATAGAAATGTGAATATAATACATTAATACACAAGTCAATGTAAGCAAATTGATTCAATAATAGACTAAAATTTGAGGACGTTATAAATTGCAAAAACTTCCATAAATCTTTAAGACACAATAAAGCTTTATCATTTAGAAATCCACTTTACAGATGACCAAACAATGATTTTAGAAGACTTACTAAGAGTAGAGAGCTAACTGGTATCACAGCCAGCACTAAAAATCTTCCGCTTGATTTCTCCTGCAGGGCTTCCTCCCTTAAAATGACTTCATGTTCATAAACTACATTTGCCAGTTGAATATTTTCAGTTTAATAATTTTAAAAAATTGTTTTAAGGCTGGATGGCAAATGGATGACAGCCAGTTTCATTATAGTTCTTTATAATGTGACTTAGCTTCAGTTTTTCTTAATTGTTTCGAACAGTGTATGTTTGCCTGTGGTGTCGGGATATAGTAAGTACTAGATAAAAAAAATGATACATTCTAGGTCTTAATGAAATTCTAGAAAATACTAGTTAAATGACAAATCTAAGTAATTGTAAAAGAATGTGAAGATAAAAAGAATATATTTTAAAATTTTTGTTTATCTATTTATTGAAGCATAATTAACATACAAGATTATACTAGTGAATAAGAGACAATTGTGACACTATCTTTCACATAGTGAAAGAGAGACAGTTTTCAAAAATAATTATTAGAATACTACATCATGGGGATTTCATGACCTATATTATCTATTTTCATTAAAACATTTGACAAAAGTTTTCTATGAATTCCTTAAGGTTAAAGCATTTAAATTTGAATTAGGTAGTACTATTAAGATTACTACATATTTACCACTGATTAATCTAAGAAATGCTGATCAGTGATAGTTTTTGTGGAGGCTTACAGAGGTGTTAGATGAATTTCATCTTTATATCTCTGTTAAAAGTTGTTCCCCTTTGGATAACCTCTCTTCATGTAATTTGAATGTCTAAAAAAGTGGCCACGGAGGCAAGACACAGACACACACCATCACCACCACCATCAAGATACAATGATGACTTCTGAGGCCTTATTTCTGGACATAAAATCTTACGAGATTTATCACCAAGGAAGACATTAGAAGGACACCTAGTTATAAATATTTTATAAAATCAATAAATTCTCTAAGGAAGAAAAGCAAGGACTCTTCTTGGATTTTAATGAAATAGCTGGCAACATTAAGGACAGCGAACACAAAAGTTGGATCTTTCCTGAAATTTTCCATACTTTAGAAACATTTAATCATACTTCCATTTCAAGATTTCAGTATAACACAATGTTAGTTAAGCCACGCTATTAGCACAGTTCTATGAAGCCTTTAGGAAGTTTTTTTTCTCCTGAAATACAACAGACATCCATCTACTGCTGTTTACAAAGTGAAAAAGTAAGCTTAACTCTAGCTGGTCTATTCCAGAAGACACTGAATAACTATAAAATGCTGAGTCCAGGTCCTGAACTTCTAGAGGAAATATTGCAAAGGATCTTATGGTTTGATATTCTTAGTTTTATATATTTTCAGGACATACATGAAATATGTGAATGAAAATACTCAAAAATTATTAAAATACCATTTATTGTTCTGTTAGGTAATTTTAGCTTCACTCAAATTCCTCCCAGAGGTTTATTTATTCTGGGTGCAACACCTTTGCAAAAGGGAACATCTTGTGTAATACATAAGATAGAGTACACACACAAGAAGGATTTATGATAAATGGTTTTATAATATCATGGTAATATAAACAACCTTTAAGAATTGTATGAAATAAATCTCCTGTGTGTTTTTTAATTTGTAGAGAAAGTAAAAGATAAGGATTGTTTGCTTAGGGAATTGAAAAAGGAAACCCACCGGGACATTTAATAAACAAATGTTTTCAAGTTTTCCTTGGACTATGTTCAAAAGGTAAGATTAAGAAAAACATATCTACTAATGTATCCACTCATGTAGCCCATGGGATAGGGATGTTCCTATAGCCCCTGGCTATCATCTGCCTCTATTATGTTAATAGAAAGTAAGATGGTCAGAAATATCATCTTCAAAAACAATCAAGCAATGTCAGAGCTGGAAAAAACACTAGGAGTACAGTTGACCCTTAAACAGCATGGGTGTGAACTGTGTGGGTCCATTTTATATGAGGATTTTTTTTCAGTAAACACAGTACAATACTGTAAGTGTATCTTCTCTTCCTTATGATTTTTTAATAACATATTCTTTACCTTACTTTGTTATAAGAATACAGTATTTAATACATATAACATGCAAAATGTATGTTAATTGACTGTTTTTGTCATTGGTAAGGCTTTTCGTGAACAGTAGGCTATTAGCAGTTAAGTTTTTTGGAGTCAAACGTTATACACAGATTTTCAACTGCACAGGGGTCAATGGCCCCCAAACCCTGAATTGTTCAAGGGTCAATGGTACTGTTTATCTTCATTGAAAATTTAAGTTTTCTCCTAGACTGTGGATTTGTAAAATAAGAAAATTTCAGAAGGGGTAAAGACATATTTTATTAACAGTTTTTATGTGATAAGTTTTTTTGTGGGATATGGGTAAGTCCCCTGGTTTTAGATGAAAAGTTTTTCAAATAATATACTTGATGTTATTTTCCACTTCCTAACCCACTTTCTTAATAATTTGGCAATATAACTAAGACATTATTAAATATTTATAGGTAATTCGATATTCCAGGTAGCTTGATACTAGGAGTGATGAGCTCTAAGATCAGAGGTTCACAAACTATATAACCTGTGGGCCAAATTCAGCCCACCACCTGTTTTTGTATGCTCCATGAGCTACGAATAGTTTTTATATCTGTAAATGTTGAGAGAATGGAAAGTATGATATTTTGTGACACATGAAAATTATGTGAAATTCACATTTTAGTACTTATATAAAATGTTAGTGGAACACAGCTGTGCCATTCATTTCATACTTTTTTTTTTTTTTTTGCTGCTTTCACACTACAATGGTGTATTAGAATAGTTGCAAGAGAGACCACATGATCTGCAAAGCCTAAAATATTTACTTAAGATGTTTACTATCTGGTCCTTTCCTGAAATGTCTGCTGATCCCTGCTCTGGACTGTAGAACTAATTACTGCCATCTCTTGGAAAAGGGGTTGAAAATTAATGTAACATCTTTAAGGTAAAAACTGCTGGAGAAATAGGTGGAGATAATAAACGGACCTAGATAATAAATAGGGTTTTAGTATTCTCCTTAGTTTAATATTTGTAGTTTGATTGTGGTCTAATGAGATTAAATACTTCCTTGAAAAAAAACATTTTATCATATGAAAAAGTAAAACACTGAAACCTGAAATCCAACATTTATGGTTATGACTTTAAAACAGCAAGTCTTCTAAAAGAGCACGGAACACATCACTCATATCCTTGACACATCTCATTTACAAAATTTTATATCTGGTGAATATAAATATACGCTTTCGTTCCTAAAATCCAGTCTCTCGTAACCCCTAGCGCAGACGGAACAGCCAGGTCATGCTGAGCAGAACTTTGCTGTATCAGAAGCCTGGGCCAGAAACCGGAAGCTGGCCGCCTGGCGTCGAATTCAACCCACAGACATACCCTTTTCCTTCTTAGTCTCTGTGTTATCTTTGAAAAATTTGAAATAGTTGCAACCATATAAAAATTGGGAGATTTCACTTAAAAGTTTGGTTTACAAAAGTTCTGACACGCCTTCCCACGTGGCATCACAGAACTATCTGCGAGTGAGTGGCTGCGGACCTTTTCCTAGGGGGCGTGGTCTCCCCCATTGACCTGGGTCCTCAGCTGTGGGCTGCAGGCATTGTCAGTGACTGCCTGGCCCCCGGAACTTCGGTTTGGGATCCTTGCAGTAAGCTCTTCCAAACAGTGAGCTGCCTGAGGGAAAGGGGAACGGAGGCTTGCGTGAGAGCTCAAGAGTGTTTCTCTGGCGCACACAACCAGGTATCCCGGAAGAGGACACAAGTTTTACGTGAGATACGAGGTGACCTATAATTCACACCGACATGCTTCACTGGATGACAGGTTAGTGGAAACATCACTGAAGCAGAAAGAGAAGACTCCATCTACTAACAAAGATAATGGTTATTAATATGTATTATATTATCCCTGCATAAATTTTGAGTTATGGTCCTTCAGTCTTACACGGACTCGAAAAGTGGCATCAGTGACTTTATATGAAAACGGATGGCTATGCTTGGTGTAGCTCCATCAGGCACAATTAGAATGTAGAGCAAAATGCATTTTATATGAGTCAGCACTTCGAAGCGACACCGGTTATAGCGAGTTCCCTGTACTACAGGTGCTGGCAATTAGGTAGACAAACTGCTGGTGGGTAGTTTTGCTTAGGAAGTTCAGAGGTAGGGCGCCTGGCTGGCTAAGTCTGGTAAAGCATGCGCTCTTATCTCCCGATGAGCTCGAGCCCCATACTGGGGGTAGAGTTTACTTCAAAACAAAACAGGAAAAAAAAAAAAAAAAAAAAAAGAAAGAAAGAAAGAAAGAAAGAAAGAAAGAAAAAGAAAAAAATTTAGACATCCCTCGAATTGTTAAATTATATGGCGAGTTTACGGGGTGTTTCTAACTCAGAGGCGCTGTAATTCCCTGTTGGGTTCCGTGACTAATCAGTTAATGGAAATACACGTGTGAAGATGTGTATATGGATGTATATATTATTTATCTGTCATCTATCTATATTAGGTTGAACCATAACAACACATATATAGAAGAAGATCATGGACATCATGTGCAAGAGAATTCCCTGTTTTATACTTAAGGAAGATGAGTCCAGTGTCTCCCCAGACGAAGGTGCCATGTTACTGTCAGGTATGGTGTCCAGAACTAGAAGCTTTTAAATCCCAGATTACTGTTTTCCTCTCCCTCTCCTTTCTCCTCCTCCTTCTCCTTCAACACTTCCTTTTTCTCTCATGTCATATTTAGCGGTTTCTAAGTAACTGGAAAATATTTTACTCAGTCTACCATTTCACATTTTTTAAATCTGAAAATTAGACCAATTAATAATTCATCAGTCCATGGTGAATTATTTTCCCTACTAGGTGAATGACATTGTGCTACTTTGAAATAAGGACAGTGAATAAGGCAGAAAACAGTACCTGTCTCTAGATATTATCAGAATTCCCTATTAATTTCATCAAGTACAGATGAAAAGCATTTAAAAGATAGGAAATCGAAGCCAAGATTTCTGAATATATCGAAATTAACAAAAATGAAAACACTGTGAATTAGAGCCTGTGCAAGACAACTGAAGTTTAAAAGGAGAATTTGTTGTCTTAAAAACCTAGACAACAAAATAATTGATGTATTAAAAACTGAATTAAATGAAGTAGGTAAAGAATGATTTAAGTTTAAGAAAATCTGAAAATAGTAATTAGAATTCAAAAGAACACCAATTAATAAATTAAAACAAAAATTGTAGAACCGAAAGTATTTGAGTAGCGATAGTTCAGTAATAAAGCTTATATACCTTTTTAAACTTATAGAGTCTGCTAAATTTTATACTTCAGACACTCAGATTTACACTATCGAATGTTGGTATTATACTTTGAACTTTTTTTTATTTATTTTTTGTTTTTAGTTTAATTTTATTTTTTTAATTAAGTTCAACTGGCCAACATATAAGTACATCATAGTTTTTGATGTAGTGTTCAAGGATTCATTAGTTGCATATAACACCCAGTGCTTGTCAGATCCCATGCTTTTATTATGGTGAGAGGAATGACATATAGATAGAAAAGCATTTATCCATGGTGTCTTAATTACTTCAGTTGTCACGGAATTTTTCCACGATTATATAATTATTTAGAACGTTAATTTTTAAATCAAACGCATTTTGTTTATTTATTTACATATTTTAAAACTTATAGTTCTGAAACAAGTTTCTTTTTTAACCCTGGTAGACCTAAATAGTCTTTTAGAGGAAAGACACATTTCTAATATTATAAATTGGAAGGCGATAGTCCAGTATCTCCTTCAGAATCATTCTTGAAATTATTAAAAAGTGATCTGTAGCCAAATACATTTTGCACATAATCACAATATTCTTTTACATTCCATAGCTTTTTAAAAAATATTTACCTTTTTTCTATCAGTACAATGTCATTTTCATATTCCTTGTGTTTGAGTTATTATTGTTCTCTCAGAGTTGATTGTGTATGAATATTTAAAAACAAAACAAAAAGCCCAAAATGAATTAATAACTAAATTTTTCAAAGGAGAAAATTCTGTCAGCATGGTTGTGTAATAATGGAGTATTTACAAAGACATAATTATACAATATTAACGAGACATTTAGAGTCTGAATAAAAATTATTAATATTATTTGTTTTACAGTTGCTACTAACTCTTGAAAATGTTTGCCCTGGTTTATTATTACAAATATAGTAATAGTGGTTGGGTATTTACTATGTACCAAGTACTATGCCAACTGATTATATTCCATATCTTATTTAATCTTCAGAACAATTTTATAATATCCCCTTTTATAGAAGAGTAAACAGACTGAGAGTGTTTTAGCTCCTTGCTAAATATCACTCATTTAGTAAGTGGTAGAGCCAGAATTCAAACCTAGGCTTTCTGATTTGTAACCATCATACTTAATCACTATGGTTTACTTTCTGTTAACACTTCTCATTTTAGACATTTTAAACTGTTCCTCCCCAAATTTATATTTTCCCCTGAAAACGATATTTAATTGATGCTTATTCTTTCTTTATAAGATTTTGTTTATTTATTTGAGATGGAGAGTGACAGAGAGTAAGCGGGCGTGCACTTCCAAGTGGGGGGGGGGCAGAGGGAGAGGGAGAAGCAGGCTCCCCGCTGAGCAAGGAGACGATGGGAATCAATCCCAGGACCCTGAGATCAAGACCTGAGCTGAAGGCAGATGCTTAACCAACTGAGCCACCCAGGTGCCCCAATGCTTATTCTTTTTCTCTTCTACTTTTTCAGATATAAAATCATGTCACTTATTTCGTGTTATAACTTGAATGATTTTCAGCGTTATCCCTTTCTTGAATCCAAAGAGAAAGATTTAGTTTCTTTGACCCTTTGATAAAACTGGAACATCTTTTGTCTTGTGTCATGTTGTTACACAGAAAAGCCACTCGTCGATACCGCACCCCCACCTTATCTACTTGTGGCTTGGCAACAGGCATTCATGAAACAATAAAAGCACTTTTAAGGACTGCCAATGATCTATAATAGATTATCTTGCTTCCTTACAGTATTTCCCTATTATGACCTTGATTTTTATCTGAATGAATTTTTACTATTTGTCATTTTAGTGTGTACTCACATTAGTCCCTTTGAAGAAAAATGTGTTCAAAATTTGTTTGGTCTCTTTGAATCTTCTTTTAATATTTCTTTTGTGGCGGGAGTTTGCTGTGATCATTCTCTTCATTGATTTAAGGGGTTTTGTTGTTTTTGTTGTTGTTTGTTTTTTTTTTCCAAATTGTTGAAAACTTTCAGTTGTTTTTTCTTTTTCCTCAGAGTTTCTTTTATTTGTTTTTTAATTTTTATGCTACTTCTTCCTTTCTTGACTCAGCTCCTATAATGTTCTGGAATATTCTTCCCATTCCCTTTGTTATTATTTTTATAGTCTGGTTGTTTCACATCCCATTTCCTCTTTTTCCTCTCTCTATCCAATTCCCCCCCCCTTTTTTTTTGCTTTTGCACTTTTGCATTGCTTTCTTTTTCCTTTGCTTTGCATGATCCATCTCATTGATGTTTTTCTTTCCTTACCACTATTAAAAGGCGTCTTTCATCCTTGTGGATGAGCCAAGAAAAATAAGGGAAGGAAAATAGCAACAAGAAAGCTTCATTGCAACAATTCTGTTTTTCTCAGTTCTTATTATTCCTTCTGTGTTTTTAATGACCATGTCGCCTTATTTCAGATAATAGTTTTGAACCGATACTCCTTTGGTAATAAATTACCCAGCAAATTTAATTTAGCACATACATCTGCACACCTTAGAAAGAAAAAAAGAAGTAACAAATATGCTCCCTGAAGAGTCTTTGTCTTTTTCCATATACTTAGGAGGATTCTGTGGCAAATCTTCCTTTATCTTGAAGTGATATTCTTTGTTCTTTGCTTTCTTCATCTTCCAGGATTTTTCCAAAGATGATAATGCATTTTTAGGGAAGCGCTTGGCTGCTAACGGATCCATTCTGTTACAGCAAAGGCCCCTGGAATTTTGTTATCTTCAAAGTTACTCAAAAGTGAGTCAGCTGTAAGTTGAGGCCAGCAAACATTTTTATTATTGCTATTTTCATTCTGAAAGTATGTGGAAGAGGACAGGCTTCCTCCCCACCAGTGTGAAGCTTTTTCAAGCTAGTATAGACGCTGCGAAGGAG
Source organism: Ursus arctos (assembly GCF_023065955.2). Classification (NCBI taxonomy): domain Eukaryota; kingdom Metazoa; phylum Chordata; class Mammalia; order Carnivora; family Ursidae; genus Ursus; species Ursus arctos. Next base: position 28,503,604 of record NW_026622985.1, on the reverse strand, counting down.
TGACGTATCGGCGGTGCTATCAGCAGTCTTTGCTGCACGGATCCCCGGTTCTTATCAGTGCTTGTCCCTCATACTTCTGTGTTCGCTCTGCATTTACCACATGCGCTAGAAATAGAGTTGGTGCTCTCAAGGATAAATAAATGAAAAAACCAACAACACAAGTCCCAGAGTGGAAGTGTCCTCCTCCTTGGACAGATGATGGGAGTGAAGGGGCAAGGTGTACTCTGCTTTATAGCGCTTGAGAAAGCGAAAAAATAATAGTACCCATAATAATAACAATACTAACAATGATAAAAAACTGACATCTATTGAATACCTACTTAACTTCTGCTTTGTATCAAGAATCGAGTAGTAATACTAACAATAATGATAACAACAATAAAATCGAACATGTATTGAATATCTACCATTAACAAGGTTTTGTGCTAAGTTCTTTGTATGCATTTTCTTTCTTAATCTTTATACAAGTCCTATAGAGTTTTTATAAAAAAAAAAAATTGGCTACAGCTAAGTAACTTGCCCAAGGTCACATACCTGGGAAATATTTGAGATAAATTTTCTGTCCATCCTTGTTTGTCAAAATTACAGAGACAAAATTTCTCAGTCCCTCAATATTCTTCAGGATATGCTGAATATTAACTGCTGTATGTGGAGCATTACAAGATATCTTTTTTCCTCTTTTTTCTCAAACTGGGGGTGTTGATAACCCCAGTTTCATCATACATTTTAATTATTGAATAAGACAAAATTTTGGAACTCTGTGAGAGAGAAAGAAAATTATTGCAAGCCCTGAACACACTGTACAAATGCCCCCATGTTGCTCCCCGCCCCAGTCTCCTTAATAGCCCATGTTCAAAAACCAAGCAGAAGAACCAGCTTCTTTGGCTTGTTGGAAACATAATGTGTAACACTTGTCTTTAGATAAAAAAAAAAATCTGTATTCTAGGAATCTAGGTGCTATAAATTCTATTATTTGATTACATTTTAACTTAACATAATGTATCATCTAAGAAAGTAATGGCTACACTATTGCTAGTGGGAAATAAGAAGTTATTGAATTACACGGAAGCACTGTAATAGCTCCATAGAGTACGAAGAAAACAAACAAATCAGGAAAGGATAATCAATTTTCTGTACCGTGAAAAGCTAACATTGTTCTAATAAATAAGAATTCCTTGCTCTTACTTTTCATACTGTAAGTACTGTGATGCATTTGGTTTGTTTTTGCTATTCATTCTAAAGTAGTATTGCCATGAGAAGTTGTGTAAAACAGTAACAGGTTTAAGTTCATTTTCATAAAGGTAATTAAAGTTCATCACTTCTTGTTGGTGCAACGAGCCAAGCGATAAATGGAAAGGAAAGGCCTCAAACACAAACTTTTAATTCAAAATAATGTAACATTAACATTTTCTGCACTGAGGAATATACAAATAAAATGTATGAAATTAATCATGTTTAGACAACAAAACAAAACAACAAAAAAACCTGTTATTTCTTCCTGGTTACAGAGCTGCAAGGACATTACTGACGATAGTCACAGTCGTGCTATTTTTAGTTTGTAATTACTTTGGATAAATGATCAAAGATGTGAGAAGGATGCACTCTTTAAATGCTTCAATTCAGGACAAATTATATCCCTTGGAGAAGGTAGATAGTTTGTAAATTCCTATTCTGGCTTATTCCATAAAGTATAGAGAAAGAAGGTACTTCTGTGTTGAAATATACATTATGTCGGAAAGTCCCTCTGCTTGAGGGGTATGTTGCTCTTATAGATGTTGTGGAGGAAGAACAAGAAGAAAATATACCTGGATGGTTGATAATTTTCCTAAGGTGAATAACCTGTTTCCAAGTGATGTTAGTCTTATCAAGTAGAAGTTCATGTTTCAATGGCTTTTGTGGGATAGTCTCTAGGATAGGGACAAGTGTGAGTGCATGTGGTTTCTTACCTCACAAGCCTGTATTTTAGGTTTATGAATTGCCAATTAAAATTTGACATGATGGGATTGAGTTTAAGTTGCTCTCATTGTCAGTTAATGCAAACTTCAATTTTTTTTTTCTTTTTTTTTTTAGCGAGAGGGAGGGAGGGGGGAGAGGGAGAGAAAGAACAAGAACTCAAGCAGGCTCCACACCCAGCACAGAGACCAAAGTGGGGCTTAATCCCACAACTTGAGACAATGACCTGAGCAAAATCAAGAACCGGACACCCAACCAACTGAGTCACCTAGGCACCTCACAAACTTTAACTTTTATGTAAAGAAGAAATATATATAATACACAGTGACATTGAAAAACCTACCCTAAAGCTAACCTTCTAATATCGCTTTTTCAAAACAAGCACAAAATATAATGAAGTTCCTCTTTGATAATACCACACACACACACTTTATAGTCAGCTTCTTAAAAAAATATTGTACAATGACCAAAAGAGCTACCTGAAACTATACTGTTGTTTCAATAACTAATATATGGTATTCACTGAATAAATGAAGACTTCAAAGGCCTGTGGGCTTGTGTTCTACATACATAGAAATATTAGATTATTCTATCAGTCACTAACGATAGTGTTGATGGTAAGACTCCATGATTGTAAATGATTACTTGAACTACGTATGACATGTTTGTGCAAGTTTTTATCATTTAAAGACATGAATTAATCTTCCAAGGAGCTAACATTGTACAAGTCTGCTTAAATTACTTGAGGCATCTCTGTAAATTGCTTTCAGTGAGCTTAAACAGAACAACATCTCACAGCTTCTAAAGTGTGTTATTTGTTTTGGGAAGCCTAGACACTAAATCCACAGGGAAAGAAACCTTACCTAACTTCAGAGAAAGAAGAATAGAGTATCTCATATGTATGTATTTTTTAAGACAGACTATTTTTTAAAATCCATTTTAGGTTCGCAGCAAAATTGAGTGAAAGCTATAGAGATCTTCCACATACCTTCTGCCCCCCAACATACACAGCCTCCCCCAGTATCAACATCCCCCACTGGAGTGGTACATTGTTACAACTGATGAACATACATTGATACATTATAATCACCCCAGATCCATAGTATACATTGGGGCTCATTCTTGGTGCTGTACATTTTATGGATTCAGGGAAGTGTATTATGACAGGTGTTCACCACTACAGTATCATACAGAGTAGTTTCATTGCCCTAAAAATCCTCTGTGTTCCACTTAGTCATCCCTCTCTCCCTCCATTGTTTTGTCTTTTCCAGCAAGTAATATAGTCGGAATCATACAGTAGGTAGCTTTTTCATATTGGCTTCTTTTACTTAGTAATATGCATTTAAGTTTCTTCCAGGTCTTTTCATGGCTTGGTAGCTTGTTCCTTTCTAGTGCTAAATAATATTCTGTTGTCTGGATGTACCACAGTTTATTCATTTATCTACCAAAGAAAATCTTGTTTGTTTCCAAGTTTGGGCAATTAAGATTAAAGCTGGTATAAACATGTGCAGGTTTATGTGTAGACATACATTTTCAGCTCTTTTGAGTACTCGTACCAAGTAGTGTGATTGCTGGATTGTATGGTAAGAGTATGTTTAGTTTCGTAAAACACTGCCAAACTGCCAAAGTGGCTGCACTCTTGAATTCCCACAAGCGATGAATGAGTGTTGTAACTGCTCTGCATACTTGCCAGCATCGATGTTGTTGGTGATCTGGATTTTGGCCATTCTAATAGGTACATAGTATCACATTGTTCTTTTAATTCACATTTCTTTGATGACATACGATGTGGGGCATCTTTTTATATGTTGGTTTGCCATCATGTTTTCTTTGGTGAAGTGTTTGTTAAGTCCTTCAGCTCATTTTTGAATCAGGGTTTTTGGTGGTTTTTGTTTGTTTGTTTGTTTTGTCGAGTTGTAAGAGTTCTTTGTATATTTTGGATAATAATCTTTTATCAGATGTGTCTTTTACAAATGTATTCTCCCAGTCTGTTGGTTGTCCTTTCATTCTCTTCACATTATCTTTTGGAGAGAAATGGAATATTTTGCTTTTAATCATTACATCCCCCAAAGACATAGCTTCTTTAGTCTTTTCTTGGCTACATGATGGGTTTACTCTTCATTGCTTCTCACTGGCTCAAATATTTTGTCTGGGAAAAATATATGATCTCTTTTAATTCCTGGGTGTGTAGAGATAGAGGAGAGAAAGGGAGAGAGAAAGAAGAGAGAGAGAGAAAAACAGAAAGAGGGGAGAAGAGAGAGACTTAGGAAGAAGAAAACAGAAAACACATGAAAATATTAATAGTAATTCTGAGTTCAATTATGGGTGATTTTAAAATTTTCTATTTTGGTTTTCTGTGTTTTTCTAAATTTCTACAATAAATATAATTTTTATAGAGAAAAAATAAAATGAAAGCATTCTGGAAAAAGAAGAGAACATTTAAAGCATATTTTACATCTGGAGATTAAGGAGAAAGTTATTATATATCACTGATATCCAATAGAAATGTAATGTGCGCAAACATACATAATTTTAAATTTTCCAGCAGCCACATTAAAAATGTAAAAAGAAACAGATGAGGTTAGTTTTTAAGAATATAACTTAGGGGCTCCTGGATGGCTCAGTCAGTTAAGCATCAGTTCAGTTCAGTCAATTAAGCTATTTCAGGATTGTGAGATCAGACCCTCTGCTTTTCTCTTGGTTTCAGCTCAGGTCGTGATCTCAGGGTTGTGGGATTGGCCCTGCATGGGGCTTCCTGCTCAGTGGGGAGTGTGCTTGAAGATTCTCTCCCTTCCGCTCCCCATTCATCCTGTGTGTACACTTTCTCTCTTTCTCAGATAGACGAATAAATCTTTAAAAATATATAACTTATTTAACCAAATATACCAAGGTATTATTATTTTAATATTTAACATATAATCAATATATAATTTATTAAGGTATTTTACAAATTTTGCCTTGTTGGTAATAAGCCTTTGAAATTGAGAGTGTATTTTTATACTTATAGCACGTGTCAATTTGGACCATACATTTACATTGGAAATATATGACCTTTATTTAGATTTCATAATATTTACATTTGTAAAAGTAAGTTCACCTACCAAAGTTATTTTGAACAGATTTAAAAAATTTCAAATAAGTGAATCAAGTACCGAAAAATAATTTTCTGGGCGCCTGGGCCTCTCAGTCAGTTAAGCATCTGCCTTCGGCTCAGGTCATGATCCCTGGGTCCTGAGATTGAGTCCCACATTGGGGTCCCTCCTCAGAGGGAATCTGTTTCTTCCTCTCCCTCTACCCCTCCCACCCTGCTTGTGCTCTCTCTGTCTCTCTCTCTCAAATAAATAATAAATAAATAAATTCTTTAAAAAATAATTTTCCTTCAATATTAATGTCCATATTGGCAGTACTCATTCATTTCTTTAGAAATGATTTGGCTGAAGAAACACAAATGACTATCAAAGTACGTTTTTCTAAATTAAGAAAATTCACTAACTTTTGTGTCAACTTAATACATAAACTTCAGAAGTTTATTGTACAAATTAAAAAGAAAACCTAAACTTAACAATGTCAACAAAGTATCAAATTTTTCAGTATTTTGGCAGCTAATTTATATAATTCTGTCAATTTCAATGAAAGTTTTCTTCATATTGGTTAATGCTAGAAAAATATATATATATCATTCATATGCAATATGATATTAGTGACAAAATTAAATTGCACGGCCACTTTTTTCTTCCATTATTGAATGGAATTTCTTTTGTTTCAAGAAATCTTGAAGTGGAGTTGACAGAACAGTAAGTCTTTTAGAATGCAACCAATGAGCAATGGCAAAAAAGCCAAACCAAACCAAAATAAAAAAATGTAAGATAATTAAATTTTTTATATTGTATATCATTTCATAGTTCTGCACACTAAAATTATTCATAGCATTTGTACCCACACACATCTATATGTGTATCTAGAGATTATAGACACTATTTTAGAAAATTGAGCACAAATATTTTCAATAGGTATCACGCTGTCAAATGAAACAATACAGGAAAATAAGTTTGTTGTCTTAAAATTCCAGTAAATTCAGGTTTTGTCTTACTGTAACTTGAATACTATTTATTACTATAGAAAGAAAATACTTCGTATTTAGCTATAATTATTTTTGACAGATATAAATGATTCAAAAATTAATCCACAGTTGAGGGGCCCCTGGGTGTCTCAGGGTAGAGTTGCTAAGATTCTATCTCTCCCTCTGTCCCTCTCCCCCCACCAGCTCACCTGCCTGTTCTCTCTCTCTAAAAAATAATAATAATAAAAATATTCCACAGCTTCGTTTTTTGGGCTGTGAATTAACAATTTGTATATTTTTAGGTAAATGGCAACTCCATTGAGACAAAACCACCCTAAAATAGTTATTAGACAGTATGTCTTATACTGTATAACTCAACTAAAGCTAAAGTGCTCATAATTTTTCAAATTTTGAATCAATTGATTTTTATAATGTAATTATCTGGTGACTTAAGTGAGATCTTTTACTTTTGTAAAATATCTTTTCAAGTCTTAGAATTCCCTTGCAAAATTTCTGTAGCTAAAATAATAGGTTTTTTTTTTTTTACCATCTTGCTAAGAATGATTTGTTTTGCAACACTTCAAGCCATTCTATATATTGCTAAACTCATAAACTGAAATTTTGTTTAAAAGTATTAAAATTTTTTTACATTTAATTCTGATTTTAGTCACTAGTTTCATTGATTCTTTTTTGAATTTGGAAAGGAAACATCAAATTACATATATTTTTGCTGAAAAATTCTTCTAATATTGTCTAGTTTATGACATTTATTTTTAAACAATAAACAGCTTCTTTTATTCTGCTATAACAAATTGCAGTTGACATTTATTATAAACTTGTAACAGACCTTCCTCCAGGCTTTTAAAAATTTACTGTTCTTATCATAGTACCAGCTTCTTAATCTTCCTTTAATTCTGGCATCAATAATAAGCCTATATTTTAAATTTGAAGATATGTTCATGTTTATTTGTATGCTATAAAAATAATTGCACTCTAATTGAAATTATAATGAATAATTCTATTTAATTATCAAATAGACTTTACATGAGTATCACTTGAACTCATGCTGACTGAATACAATATTCAGATAAGCACATTATAATATTATATTGCTCTTTGAAGAATATTCAAATTAGCACCTGTCCTTATGAAATCTTTTCGGTGATTTAGTTTTTCAGTCTTTAAACTAGGTGTATAAATAATGGGTTTGAGCACATATGTTGTACCTACAGTGGTTTTATTTCCCTTTGTGTAATAAGTATATTTACTGTATTTATTTATTATTTCCTAAGAATGCAAGTACTCATCTACTTTAGTATAATTTTCCCATCTGTTAAGTAAGCACAACAACATTCTTATCTACCACATAGGGTTAAAGGTTTTAGTGAATATAAACCACTTAGAACACTACCGGACACAAGGAAAATATCCAATGAATGTTACATATGTTTAAATTACAGTGGTTATTATTATTATCATTATTATTATCATTATCATTATTACTGTTGCCAAAGGCGACAGTCAAAATGCTTTTATTTTTGATGCCATTACCTCAATATCCTTATTTCTCTTTCATTTCTATTTTTCTGAAGGATTGAAAGCAAACTAATTCTAATTGTTCTTTGAATAACATTACATGGTTCTGAGCAAAGAACTGAGGATTACCTTTATGATCAAAGAACATGTGTCTTTTTCTTTCCTAGTCTCTCCACTTTTATTATAGGACATGTTGCAGACAGGGGAGAGGAGTGGCCAAGGAATGTCAAGAGGGTAGCTGGGGGCCATATCCCCCAGCTCCCACCGTGAGCTTTCAGGCACACTTGGAGGTCAGAAAAACATGTGCCTACAACATGATCAGTTTTAAGTATATTTTCAGGTAGCTGATGTTACTTGATAAGTAGTTTTCAGATAGATGAAACATTGCTGTATTCTGATACTCAGGCATAGTTAATAAATGGTATATTTCCTATTCAGGAATAGTCATGGGTTTCTCATATACATAATAGAAAAACTTGGGAACAACTAAAGTGTTCAAAAGATAAGAAATTGGTAAATATTAATGCATAATGTTCAGACATCGGCATACTACAAGTGCATTAATATGTTTTAGATTCATATTTGTTGGGATAGGAAGATGTGCAAGATATATTATTTAATGAAAGAAAGATTAAACATGTATAGAATATGATTTAATTTGTAATATAGATATATTATGTGTAGAAAAGTATGAAAGACTATATACCAAACTGTCAACAGTAGTTATTTCTGGGTGGTGGAATTAAAGATGATTTTTTTATTTCTAATTTTTATTCAATAACCATATATTGCTTGTATAATAAAATAATTCACTATGAAAGGGAGTATTCACAGAAAAACTTTTGGGAAATTCTATTTGTCTTTTCTTGTCTTCTACAGTTTTCTTTAGAATTAGGTTTTCTTCTAAAACAATTTAGAATTAGTTTCAGAATACTAATTTAATTTGTAGGAGAGGAATTTCTTATGAGACTTGAAAAATGCTGGGCCAATAATCCGGATGGTTGGGTAGTTTAGATTTGAAACAAGTGATTTTTTTAAATGGGAAAAGTTGCTATTACTTGGTGCCTTTTACTTTATTATGATTTTTGGCCAAATATAATTTATTCTTGTAGAAAAGTGGTTGATAAAAGGTGCAGTTTGATAAAAGTCCAGAGAGCTTGAAAAGTCAGAGAGCTACTTTAAAATATCATTTTAAACATAATTCTTTATTTAAATCTAAGAGATAATTAACTGCTCATATGATCCCATTTTTGTGGCCCTGAGAAGTTTCTCTGCCACCCAAACTTTTTTGGTGATGCTTTAAATTCCTTCAACAGAGAACAAAGAATTTTATTCCAGCTGGATTTCAGGCTCAGTAGTTTCAAACTAAATTTAAGATAAGGGGCAAATGGCTCACAGTGGACCCTTTTTGAGTGTTAACCATTGGGAGGGATAGAGGATGGTGAGCATAGATGTGCCCATCGAAATAAAAACCACACAGAGAAACAGGGTTAGGTGGGAAAATGGAAGGATTCTCATCCAAAACTCTCCCTAGTTCACATTTTTTTCCCCGGTCCTCTCCAATGTCTCTTCAAGCTGGGCACAAAGAGGGAAGTTTGGGAAAAAATTTACATTGTATTTTTTCATTAACCTCTGTTTCTATACAGAGTTTAACAAACCACCAAGCTTCTACTTCCCTGCAAACAACATAATACACCCTCCATAGGTCAGTGTGGTGGAGCATGGATAACCAGAGAAGGAGCTGTCCACCTCCTGGTCCTATTCTACATCGACAGTTCTGTGTATCACTTGTTGAGTCACATTTTCTGGAGTCCTGCCTGTTTATGATTTTTAAATAATAAAAGAATGTATTTGAGGTGGGATAGGAACTTCCTCCAGTAGTTACAGGACTGGGGTGTGGGAGAATGCGGAGCTAATTGCTCACTTGGTAAATGGAATCTATTGGGTCTCCTGCCTCACACTTCTTTTGTGGTTTTGAAGCACATAACAGAGTTCACAGACACACAGTTGGTTGTAGATCACTGAAACTGAGAAAAACTCCTTGGGAACATTACCTTATGCCTGTAGTCAGATTTACCCAGAAGAGGCGTCAAAATTGTAGGAGACATCTTTAGATTTTGCCTGTCACCCTTTACTCTTACTTTGGTAATGGCATCCTGTCTTTCTTTTAAGAATTTCCCACCTCCATTTCAGGGGTCACGGTGGAATTGTTAATCACATGCACTGTGTTTCCCATGTCCCCCTCTACCTGGTTCCACTGGTCCAAGAACCCACATGGGATCTAAGTGAGGCCAGTCTGACTCCTGGGATTTTGGGTCTTGTGCAGAGTTGGAATTGAGTCATTCTGATGGCAGAGCCTCAGAGGTATTTCTTTTGACATTGATACTTCCCCTTGATAGATTTCCTCAAAGCTATTTCTGAGTGAGGTCTCCAGAGGAGTCCTGGTTCCTGTCCTCCTCTGGGCTTGGTGGTCCAAGTGGTTTTCTGATTATGTGGGCTACTGTGAGTAGCTAATAATTCTAGTAAATTTTAAAAAATGAGTTAGCCAAAATTGTTTTTTAAGTTAAATTTGACTTCTGAATGGCTACATAATTGGATCACTGGTAGCATCTCATCTTTTCCTGATAAACCAAAAACCTCCAGTCTGAAACCATGCCAACACTCCAACAGAATCATCAATCCAAAGAGCTGCACAGGATGGGCAAAAGGGGAAAAGTGGAAGCATGAAATACAGCAGGGAGAAGACAGCAGAAGGGAGTTAAATCTTTATTGAAGAAATTTTCTGAGTCTTGGAATCTAGCCAAAGATATATTTTAAGTTGACCTATGGCTTCTCTCTGTCCAAGGGAATTGCTGTATTGGCTGTTATTGATCCTGCTTGGGTAATATCCTTCACTTAAATCCCATTGTACTACCGAACTTCTCCTCAATTTTTTCACTCTCTTACTTGTGTTCCCTCTTTACCCCCATTCCTTTGCTCGAGCAGTTCTCCTGTATGAATTTCATTTCTCACTTTGCCCAATGAGATACCCATCTTTGGAGACTGATCTCTTCTGGGAAGCCTTTTTTGATGCAACAATCCAATTTAGTTTTTATTCATTCATTACCTTGCAAAATAACTTCTGAGCATTATTTCAATAGTACAAATTAGCTAAAATGAGGTGTTGGTGGTGAGAGTATACTAGGCAAATGAAACAAAGCATGTTCAAGAAGCTGGCATCAAGAGAGTTCCTGGGATGTTTAGGAACTTGGATACATTTATTCATTCCTAATTATTGGAAGGTAGTTGGTGAAGGGGTGATGAAATTGCTGAGAAGACAGACTGGTGAGCCTAACAAGGGTCAGATGATAGTATTTTATAAATATCTCTTGAAGGGGGGAATGAACCAGGGAGAGCTTTATTTAGATATACTATGTGCTTTGCAGCCAGAAGAGGTCGTATTCAAACACAGTCTCCATCTTACTTCAAAGTTCAAGCCTCTTTTCTCTACCCTACCCTGCATCTTGATAGAGCTCTTTCATCAGAACGAGGAACAGACATGTAGCCTGGGTTCACGTGCTGCTCAGATACAAATGGCTCAAAGTGCAGGAGAGAAAGAGATGTGATTTTACTGGGCGAAAAGTGCACCTGGGAAGGAAAGCTTAGAAATACTGTTTGATGACACTGTAATGAAATGAGAATTTTGAGCAACTGCATTTAGAGAGAATGAGAATATTCTGTAATTTGTGTTAAAATTCCAAATATAATGAGGTGACTATTCCAAAAGAGATGTGTACAGTATTGAATAATGAGTAAAACATAAGATTAGCTGACCAGTCAGGCTCAGGCACAAACAGTTCCTTATACGTAAAACTGATTCCACAGGTTCTCATAGGGAAATGTTTATTTAGCAAACCTGTAAGTCAATTCAGATGTGGTCTTGGAAACTGTTGGAAATTTTCATAGACCAGATAGTTTACAAATAAAAGGTCAGAATTTAAAATTGGAACTGTATATACGTGTTCTTTGAGAAAGTTAATTGTTTAGTATAATGTATGATTCTTAAATGTCTCTGCAGGTCATAATTTTTGATTATTAATTTCTTAATATATAGTGTTAAGTTACCCCTCCCCCCATAAAATATAAATAATATATTTCTAGCCATGATACTCAACTGAGATATGCTTTCAAAATGTGTGTGAGATCCCTATACATTACCTCTATATCATGTAATGTTTTCTTCCTCTGACCTGGAATAATGAGGAAAGGTAAGGAAGAACAGCCGTATTTCGCAAATTTGGCTAGTCATCACAATCATGTGAATGAGTCCTTGAATGAATCTCTGATCTTCCTGAGCCTAAAAGAAACAGAATCTCCTTGGCCCATCTTGGAAATCTGCATTTTTAATATATACCCTGGGCCAGACATTTCTGATGATGACCCCAGGTCCTCATAACATGTATGTATCCTCTCTCTGATACCAAGAGAACTAAAGCAGAAAGTAAAAGAAGGTGAATTAGAGTTTGAATGGAACAGTTCTGTTATTACTATGTGCCTCTGTCCTTTATATGATCTAGCAGATTATTTGTTTTACCCTTAATTTATTCTTTACCTATGATCTGGCAGTTTATTTATTTTACAGTTAGCACAAAATGAGCAGGTCATCTCTGAAATTATTATTTTGGGGCTCAAGATTTTTTATTATTATGATCTTTGGTCTCCTGAAATTCTTGATGACTTCCAAATATCCTTCCTAATGAAATCAGAGTGGGAGACAAAGCATAAGAGACTCTTAAGCCCAGGAAATAAACTGAGGGTTGCTGGAGGGGCGGTGGGAGGGGGGAAGGGGTAGCTGGGTGCTGGACATTTAAGGAAGGCATATGATGTAATGAGCACTGTATATAAAACTGATGAATCACTGAACTCTACCTCTGAAACTGATAATACATTATATGTTAATTAATTGAATTTAAATAAAAGAAATAAATAGAAAAAATTTAAAAAATGAAATCCTTTAGATAATTACTATCAGCAGAACATAAATTATGTAAACTTTTTGATTATAGCAGCATAATATGTGATTTTGTAAAATAAAGACAATGCTAGTATATAAATTAAAAAAAAAACAACAAAACAAATATCCTTCCTAAAGTAGGGGAAAATTGTCAGTGGCTTTGAGGCATAACCATTGCATTGTAAGTCTTTTGGAATAAGATCTGTATCTAAATAAATTGGCTTTGCAAACCCCTTAAAATCCAGATAGCACTGTGCATCTTTTCAGAGTTCAGTGTATATTTGGTGATACTTTGAAGATGAGAAAAAGTGATTGTTTTGTGGTTAGGGGAGTGGCCAATCATAGAGGTGTGATTTGAGGAGTTTAGGCAAGCACTTTCCCTCCAGCACAAATGTGATTGATATCTTGCAGCTAAAGCCTAATCCATTGATACCTCCCAAAATGCAAATAAATCTCTCTTCAGATATTTGCAGTTGTGTGAGAATAAAAAATACCCAGAATTTCAGTGTATGTAGAACCTGTGCTAGTAAATGTGTGTGGGGGGGGGAGGGGAGAGACGGACAGTGGGGAAGGGGGAAGGAGTGAGGAGGTGAGCTATCAAGGAGGAAGAATAAGACCTAGAGCAAGGAAGTGGGACCCATAATGACCTGACTCTTGCTGTATTTCCTCTAAACAATGATTAAACATGGACGTTAAGCTATGGGGCACAGTTCCAGGGGCTTGTTTCCGTCCTCTGAAAAATTATAGTTTCCTACCTCCTTTTTCCACTCTGCAGTCAATGGTTTCTAAACTTTGTGCTTCAGGAACTATAAAGAAAAGCCATTCAGTCAAGGACTGTTTATTTAGTGCCCTCCAGGGTGCCTAGAGCTGAACCAGAGAAAATTAATAGCATTAAACCCCCAAGCTTTGATGCTGGTTTGAAATACAGAGCTGCTGGACACATATATCCAAAGGGACATTTATACCTCTTTTTAATGTGTATTAAGAGAGGAAAAATATTTGACCTGCTTATTAACGTGTCTTTAATGTCTAAAGTACTTTTTTGAAGTCAGATTTATTAAGGTATAATTCACATATTGTAAAATTTACCCTTTTAAGTGTACAGTTTGATGAATATGATAAATGTATAGACCACTGCAATCAAGATATAGAACAATTTCAGCACCTCTAAATATTCATGCCCCTTCATCATTAACCCCTCCTCCTACACCTAGCACTTGGCAACCACTGCTCTGAATTAAGTTCCTATAGTTTTGCCTATCCCATATCATATAAATCAGTCATAAATTACGTAGCTCTTTCAGGCCAGCTTCTTTTACTTAATGTAACACATTTGTGATTAATCCCTGTTATTATGTGAGTCTGGAGTGTATTTCTTAACACTGCTGAGTTATATTTCATTGTGTGCATGTATCAATTCATCTGTTCACCGTTTCAAGAACATCAGAGTTATTTCCAATTTTCGGTGATTATGAGTAAAGTCATTTTAGGCACCTCAACTTTCTTTCATTAGTTCTTGCATGCTATAGCTTTCCAGTTTTTATTTACCATTTAACCTCTCGTGTCTTTATTATATTTAATATAAGATTTTTTTGTAGGCGGTATAGATCTGGGTCTCCTTTCTAAGTCTAAGATAATTATCTTTTCTTTAACTGCCATTTCTAGACAATTTGCAGTTAATGTAATTATTTACGTATTTACATTTAAATCAGGAGCCTTGCTAGTGGTCTTTGATACATTTCTGTTGTTTTTATAATTATTTTCTTTTCTGCCTTGTTTGTATTGTGTATTTTTTATGATTGCATTTTTCTCTACTGTTGTTTCTTATTTTGGAATCATTTACAATAAATATATCTTTAATTTATCATGATCTGTCTTCAAAAATATTATACTCACATAAAGTGTATGAATGCTATAACAAAAACATTCCCATTTCTCCCATTTTAGCGTTTGTGTTGTTGTTATCATGTATTATAATCATACACATTTTATAGAACTTACAGTATATTGTTATAGCTTTTGGCTTTTATAATTATCTTTCAAAGGAATTAAAATAAAAAATATGTTTTATATTTACCCTACATTTTTATCCTTTCCAATGTTTGTGTAGCTCTAGATTTCCATCTTTTGCTAGAACATCCTTCAGCAGTCTGTAATGTATGTTTAGCACCAGTGAATTGTTTCTGCTTTAATTTGTCTGGAAAGATATGTTTATTTCTCTGCCATTTTTCATCTCTTCACCAGTGGGCTCAATTATTTTTTGTTTATTGAGAAACGATAATGAAGCATTTATTACACACTGAACTGTATGATTTTATACACATTTTATAAAAATTATAAATACATATATAAACCATATATGTATAATCATAAATATACATATATGCATGTACTAATAAGAAGCTTGGGGCTTAGTGATCCATACAAGCAGACATGTGTAATTCACAAGCAATTTCAATGACATGTGATAAGTTCTATGATAAGGATAAGTACTTAGTAATACTTGAATACAGAGGAATATATCTAACCCAGTCCTGATATGGAAGAAGGACTTTTTTCCTTTTGAGAGAGTAACATATTAGTTGGTATCTATTGGCTAAATCGTGTAAGTGCAGTGAACAGCGACGCTTAATAGTGAAAGATTCTTACATTTTTAGAACAGGAAAAACTTTAAAAAATATAGCATGTGCCAATGTCCAGAGGAGCAAGGTTAGAATTTCTTAATGAAATCTGAAGTTTCTGAACTGACTAGATTTTTAGTTATTTTACCATATATTACAGTAGAATTACAGCATGTGCTGACATATTACACTTTACGAAAACCAGATAAATATTTGCTTTCCAGAATCTACAAAATTGACAAGTGTCAAATCTTTATGCATTTCTAACTAAAAAAGCAATTGATAATCTGATAAATAGTGCCACAAATTCATTTGAACTTTAAACTAGCTATAATAACTATTATCTAGGGATATGGCAGGAGGAGATGGGAGTAGAGGAGGGGGGCTCATTTTTTTTTTCTTTTTTTGCCCCAGTACCAGTCTCTTTTCTCTCCAAGATATTAGAATTTGTAAATTGTAATTTAGAAAGACAGCAGCAAATAGGAAAAGTAAATGCAAACATCCAGGTGCCATGTAGTTCTGTTCTGCTATTCTTCCCATAAGCAACATTTCCTTACAGTTGTCAGATACGGGATTAACTTCATGATGCAATGTCATAGCTTTAGCGGCATACTTGTTTTTTTCTTACATTATTTGCACTTTGATAAAAGTAAGTGCTAGCCTCCAATATTTAGAAACCAGAGCTCAACATCATTTGATAATATCACAGAATAAGATGGTTGTCAATTTTTAAAAATATTTAAAATATTTAGGAAAAAGAAGATATGATATATATATGAAATATATATGTGAAATATATGTGTGAAATATATGTGTGAAATATATATGTGAAATATATATATATGAAATATATATATGATATATATATGAAATATATATATATATGAAACTGGAAGTTGGTATCTCTCTCTCTCTCTATATATATATAATGAAACATTACTCAACAATAGTAAAGAATAAGACCTTGCCATTTGCAACAACAGGGATTGACTTAGAGGGTATTATGCTAAGTGAAGTCAGGCAGAGAAAGATAAGTAATGATTTCACTTACATGTGGAATCTAAAAACCAAAACAAATGAATAGCAAATATTTTGTATATTTGAAACAGACCCGTAAATACAGTGAACAAACTGATGACTGCCAGAATGGACTGGGGTTGGGAGTTGGGCAAATGAGTAAAGGGGATTGGGAGATGCAAGTTTCCAGTTAAGGAGTGAAAAAGTCACAGGGGTGAAAGACACAGCATAGGGAATATAGTCAACGGCATTGTAATGGTGTTGTATGGTGAAGATGGTAGCTACACTTGTGGTGAGGATAGAATTTTTGAATCAGTATGTTGTACACATGAAACCAGAGTAGCATTGTATGTCAATTATACTTCAATAAAAATAATGTAAAATATTCAGGTCAGGTAGAGTTTGGTTTAAATATGGAGAGATGCTGATAAATTTATAATCTGGAGGAAGGCTTTGGAGAGAAGAAATGACATTGATGTTGAATTCCACTAGTACCCGTTTACCAGATGTGAAGCTTGGGGGAGAATGTGCAATGAGATACTTTGTGCGTATAACATCATCGTATTCTTCATAGCATCCCCAAGAGGAATTTGGTGAGTCACATTTTATGAATGGGGTTATTGAGGCCTAGAAAATGTATATAATGTCTTAAAAATACACTAGTAGAAGCAGAATTGAAATTTGCACTCATATTGACTCCAAACTCCATTTTCTTGTCTTACTTGTCTCACTTTTCCTTGCCTCCCTTTGCCTCGCCTCGCCTTGCCTCTCCTCCCTTTCAGGTATGGTTGACATGCAATATTAATTAGTTTCAGGTATACAATATAGTTATTTGACATTTATATTCATCATAAAATGCTCGCCAAGATTAGTGTAGTTATTCTATGTTATAATACAAAGTTATTATAATATTATTGACTGTTTTCCCTATGCTGTACTTTACATCCCCATGACTTACCTATTTTATAACTGGAAGTTGGTACCTCTTAATCCCCTTCACCTATTTTGCCCATCCCCCACCCCTCTGGCAACCACTAATTTGTTCTCTGTATTTATAAGTCTCTTTAGTTTTGTTTGTTTATTTTTTAGTTTGTTTTGGCTTTTTAGATTCCACATATAAGTGCAATCATATGGTATTTGTCTTCCTCTTCCTGACTTATTTCACTTAACATAGTACCCTCTAGGTCCATCCATGTTGTCACAGATGGCAACATTTCATTCTTTTTGATGGCCAGTATTCCATTGTGTATATGTGTGTGTTTCTGTACATACACATATCCCGTCTGCTTTATCCATTTATCTATTGATAGACACTGAGGTTGCTTCTGCATCTTGGCTATTGTGAATAATGCTTCAGTGAACATAGGGGCATCTATATCTTTTTGAATTAGTCAAACCCCATATTCTTTTCATTAATAAAGCAATTTAATTCACTAGATAAGTACATACCTATTTTATACCTACAGTGTTAAATACAGTGATGGGGACTTGGGACATAAAAATAAGGAGGACATACTTCCTACCTTGGAGTGGTTTATAGCCACTTAAAGAGAGCCATCAGGTAAACTGATAATATAAGGCAATTTTAGGTCTGTGATAGAAAAATTAGCCGCCCAGGAATGCCCAAAGGAGGGCGTGATCATTCCTCCTGCAAAAAGTAGGGTAAGAACAGACCTACGTAGGATGACCAAGATGAGCCTGGAACATGAACCTGTGTTCAACAGTCCAAACACCACATGATAGGGATGAGGAAGGTTATTCCAAGGAAAATGTGCAGTTCGAATGAAGGCACGGAGGTGAGATTTTTCCAATGGATGCCTTACAACAGATTATTTTATTAAAATAACTTTGGTGCCCTGAGGAAATGGAACACGCAGAGTTGATTTTGATGGCTCGTAAAGCACAGCTTGGTGAAAACAGAGCCAGCTGATGTACCCAGTAGGGTGATATCTCCCTGACATTGTACATATGAGAGCAACGTTTCACTGAGTAGTATAATTTTGGGTAAAGGTGAAAACTAGAGAGTATATTTTCTTCTGAATTTTATAAAAACCTGAAAATGCTAGTTTGATCAGGGAAAATAATAATGTTCACCTGGAATTAGTGGGCGCCATAAGAACAATTAGAGCCAAATGTGAAGGCTTTAGTGTATGATAGTAAGAAAGGTTATGTATGAAGGAGGTGACTTGCGATTTCTAAATAAAATAAGTATTTGCAAAGTTAAAATCTTGTTGAGAAGGAATGAAACTTAATTTGAAAAACTTCTACAGCTAGGGTCAGTTGAGAAAAAAGACTGAGATGAGATTGGTCATTGCTCAGGACAGTCCTTCTCAAACTTGGCTGTACATTAGAATCACCTGAGGAGCTGTTAAAAAAATCCAAATATCCAGGTTGTGCCCCATACCAATTAAATCAGAAATTCTGGGGGTACTAACCCCAAACCTCAGCACCTTTAAAGATCCTAAAGTCATTATTTTGTGCAGCAACTTTTGGAAATTGGTGGCCTACACCAATGTCTACTTTATTTGAATTCCTTAGATTAGCTTTATGTAGGAAAACTTTGTAGTAAAAAAAAAAAGTGAAAGAGGCCATGTTTCTTTTAAAAATTGCTTGTAGGTTCTCTTGTCGAAACCAGTAGTTAGAATACCTAATGAAATTTTAGGAGTGTACAGAAAATCATCAAGTTGCTTTCCCCCCCTCATATTGGAAAAATACCTGTACTATAGTTGCTATCATCATAAAATTTAGCATAAGACATGACTGATAACTCATTATTATGTGCTGAAAATCAGAGATGACAATGATGCATGCAAAGTACTGTTCTCTGGGCACCTTTCCCAGATCACCTAAACCACAAGAAAATATTGTGAATTCCCACTTTTTCCTGTGGATTGGTTAGGACAAAAACCTTACCATTCATTTTATGAAAGAGGAGAGTGAAATGCAAGGAACTGAAGCTAGAATCTAGGTTTATTGATTTTCATCCCCTATTATCCCTGCAGTACCTGGTGGACCAAGCCAAAGCTGAATGCTCACATGATTAAAGCTGGATGCCAGAAATGCTATTTTTAGGATAAAAAGTGACAAGCTGAAAATTTTGCTTTGAAATCAATATATTTGCCCCAAAGGTATCACATTTCCAATGACAGTAGAAATCAAAGTAAGATCTGTGAGAGGAAAATGCTTTAAAATATGGTCTAAGGAAGAATGATTATTCTTCTTGAGGATAATTCTAAGTATATCGTCTTAGTGATTTTGGCCTGCTATAACAAAGTACCATGGACTAGGTGGATTATAAGTAACAGAAATTTATTTTCCACAGGTCTAGGGCCTGGGAGTCAGAGATCAGGATGCCAGCATGGTTGGGTTCTGGTAGCGGCGCTCTTCTGGGTTTGCAGACTGTGAACGTATTGTATCCTCCAATGGTAAAAAGAGCAAGCTCTCTGGCCTGTCATTACAAGAAAACCAGTCTCATTCATGAGGGCTCCACTCTCGTGACCTAATTACCTCCCAAAGGCCCCACCTTCAAATAACATCACGTTGGGGATTAGATTTCAAATATGAATTTGGGGAGACACAAATATGTAGTCCATAGCATATATTAATCCACATATAAACCAAGAAGTATTTTTTGCACATCTGCAACGTCGTTAGCATTCACTATGCACCATGATGCAGAAAAACAGAAGACAGTTTCTTGTATAAGGAGATTGTAACATATTGGTAAGCTAAGACAGCACTTGCTATAAAATTATCATACATAATAGTACAGTGTGTAATTGTTTGGGGGAAGCTAATACGGGAAATTTGATCCCGTTCCATAATGTGTGAGAGGGGTCACTTCTCTTTTACAACTTCCCTTCAGTATTACAGAAAAATACGTTAAACTCATATTTCAGAAAATATACATCAAAAGTCTGGGAAGGAGAATATCAGTATGAGACATTTTAAGAAGATTTTACTTTGTCTAAATGAAAAGGAGGACTCTTCAAACAAAAGACCAATAAAATACCAGATATAAAACCCATTAAGCTGCTTCTAATTATTTCTCATTTTATAGCATTCAGTGAATAGAGGAAAAAACTTTGCATGTCAGAGTATCTGTTTAATTAAAAAAAATTTCCATCAGCCGCTCCTCCATCAGACTGTGTTCTTTGTTAGAAAAACTAAAAGCTTTTCCTTTAAGATGTAGAACAAGACAAGGATGACCACTGTCAGCACTTCTATTAAATATAGTAACAGTAGTCCTAACCAGAGAAATTAGGCAAGAAAAAGAAACAAAAGACATCTAAATTGGAAAGGAAGAAGCAAAATTGTCTCAGTTTGCAGATGACATGATTTTATATATAGAAAACCCACCAACACACTGTTAGAACTAATCAACAGATTGAGTAAAGTTAAAGGATACAAAATCAACATACAAATAATCAGTGGTGTTCCTATACACAATAAAGTTTTCAAAAAGGAAATTTAGAAAACAATTTTATTTATAATGGTGTAAAAAGAATAAAAAACTTAGGAATAAACCTAACCAAGATGGTGAAAAGCCTGTATACGAAAAACTACAAAACATTGATGAAAGACATTAGAGAAGACATAAACGCATGAAAAGACATCCCATATCCATAGGTTGGAAGACTTAATAATTGCTAAGATGTCTATACTCCTTAAAATGATCTACAAATTCAGTGGTGTCCCTGTCAAAATCCCAGTGGCGTTTTTTTTTTTTTTACTGAAATAGAAAAAAAATCCTAAAATATGGAAACACAAAAGACCCAGAATAGCCAAAGTGATTGTGAGAAAGAAGAACAAAGCTGGAGGCATCACATTTCTTAGTTTTGGAATGTATTACAAAGCTACAATAATTAAAATAGCATGTTACTGGCATAAAGACAGACATTTAGACTAATGGAATAGAAAAGAGAGCCCAGGAATAAATCCACGCATTTACAGTCAACTGATCTTTGACAAGGTACCTAGAATACACAATGGGGAAAGGGTAGTCTCTTCAATAATTGACGTTGGAATAACTGGATGTTGATATGCAGAAGAATAAAACTGTACCCTTATTTCTTTTAAAAGGGTTTGCAATATATGCAAAAGTTAACCCCAAGTGGATCAAAGACTTACATGTAGTGCCTAAGCTGTACAACTACTGAAAGTAAACCTAGGGAAATAGCTTCTTGGCATTAGGCTTGGCAATTGCTTTTTTTTTGTTTAGGTTTTTGTTTTTGTTGTTGTTGGGTTTTTTTTTTTTTTGGATATGACACCACAAGTATAGGCAACAAAAGCAAATATAGACAAGTGATACTACAAAAACTAAAAAGCTTGTGTACAGCAAATGAAGCAATCAACTGAGTGAAAAAGCAGCCTATGAAATGGGTGAAAATGTTTGCAAACATTTATCTGATTAGAGTTTCATAAACAAAATATGTTTAAAAAGCTACAACTCAATACAAAAAAAATGATCCATTAAAAATGATCAAAGAACTTGAGTAGGGCATTTCTCTAAAGACCTACAGGTAGCCACCAAGTATAGGAAAAGGTCAACATCAATAATCACTAGGGAAATGCAAATCAAAACTACAGTGAGATATCACTTCACAACTGTTGGATGACTGTTATCAAAATGACAGATAACAAGTGTTAACAAGGGTACAGAGAACGAGGAACACTTCCACACTGTTGGTGGGAGTGTAAAATGGTGCAGCTGCTATGGAAACCAGTACGGAGTATTGGTCATGAAAGAGGGAAATCCTACCATTTGCAGCAGTGTCGATGAACCTCGAGGAACTGTGCTAGGTAAAATAAACCAGGGACAGATGGGCAAATCTTTCATGATTCCATTTATATGAGATATCTAAAATAGTCAAACTCACAGAAAGAGAGAATAGAATGGTGGTTGCGAAGGGCTGGAGGAGGGAGAAAGCGGAGTTGCTGTTCAATGGATGTAAAGTTTATTATGCAGGTTGTATAAGTCTAGAGATCTGCTGCACAACATAGTGCCTAGGGGCGCCTGTGTGGCGCAGTCCTTAAGTGTCTGCCTTTGATTCAGGGCGTGATCCCAGAGCTCTGGGATCGAGCTCCGGGTCAGGCTCCTCTGCTGAGAGCCTGCTTCTTCCTCTCCCACTCCCCCTGCTTGTGTTCCCTTTCTCCCTGGCTGTGTCTCTCTCTCTGTCAAATAAATAAAATCTTAAAAAAAAAAAAAAAAACCAACAAAACATAGTGCCTAGAGTTAATGATATGGTACTGTGTACTTGAATATTTTTTTACGGGGGTAGGTCTCATGTTGTGTTCTTACTACAAAAACCAACCAGACAAAAAAACCCAGAAACATCAAAAAGGAAAAAAAAACACAAAAGGAGATAAGGAAACTTTTGGACGTGATGGATTACAGGTATTACCTTAATTGTGGTGATGGTGGTGTGCATACATCCCAACTCATCAGATTGTATACATTAAACATGTGCATTTTTTGTATATCAATTATAACTCGCTAAAGCTGTTGAAATCATGAGAAAAAAAGATAATGAATAATTGATTAAGTTGTTCTTGATCCAGCCATTTTATTCTACATTCTAAATTTCTCTCTTCAAATATCAGTTCTTGGGATCACTGACTTTGGACTGTGAACAAACTGAAGATTTAAATTCTTCACTCTGAAGTGGAAGTGTAAATCTTTTTGCTTAAAATTAATAAATTTTATCACTTAGATACTTTGACATTGTTTAGACATACCTTATTACTAATTTACTTTAGTAAGTAATACATTGAAAATTATCGCATAAGGTGGTCTTATTGACATGAGTGAATTCTGTAACACAGAGAGGCATATGTTTGGTAAAACAAAGCTCTAAATGTGTAGTAAAATAAATACCAAGTCTGAAATGAGGTAGCATATTTTTTGTGTTGTAAATGCAATTTCTTTTGTCACCTGTCTACTTGAGAAGAGTTTTAAGTGTATATTTTTAATTTAGCAGTTTTGTATTTCTTGGAATGTATAAACTCTGGGTCTTAAATGAAAAACCATGGTGCCCTGAGTTTTGTTAATCTTCCATAATGGATCACTGACTTTTCTTTCTGCAGTTGCAATGGAAAGGCATAATACAGCGAAACATGTCACTGGATTTTTTAAATTAAAATAGAAAATTAAATTTTGAGTGAATTTACTTTAAGGATTGAAGAAAAGTCTAGTATGCTCAAAGAAAGTCTAATGGTAGTGTAACTTCCTTTTATGTGCTACTTACTAGACAATTCCTAGATGTGGACAAAAAATAGAATGTATTTCAGGTATTAAAAAATACCTATCTCTATCTGTGTATGTTAATATTACTGAATGGAATGCAACTGATGTTTTTTGAATATCTATTCTGTGTCAGGAACTGTATTATGTTCATTAACCATATAGAGAAAATAATTCAGCGTGGGCTAAAGTGATCAATTTACAGAACAGGTTAATTTGACCATAGATTATTAGGTTTTATTTATTTATTTAATATTATTTTATAATTATGTAATACAAAATATAAAAATAATTTTAATACTATTATTATTTCCTTGTGCCTGTTTTTAAGTGTACATTTCTGTAACCCCCACCACATCAAGATACTGAACATTTTCAATTACCCCAAAAAAGTTCTTTCATGTCCATTTATGGGAAACTTCTTTCCAAATCCAGGTCCAGGTAACCACTAACTGCTTTCCTAATTTTCCCAAAGACTTAAAATACAAGGAAATGTTTTCTCTTGTTTTGCCTATTCTTAAATTTAACATAAATAAAATCATACAGTATCTATTCTTTTGTGTCTAGCTTCCCTGTTAGCATAGTGTTTTAAAATTCCTTTGTATCACATTAGTTTGTTCAGTCTTATTATTGAGTAATATTCCATTGAATGAATATATCACAGTTTCTTCCTCTGTTTACCTTTCAGTGGCCATTAGATTGTTTCCAGTTTTGGCTATAATGAGTAGAGCTACTGTGAATGGTTTTGCACAAATATTTGTGTGGATGTGAATTTTTCGTTTCTATTGATTGAATACTTTGGAGTGGAATGGCTGGATGATGTGGGAAGTATATGCTTAGCTGTTTGGGAGACTCTCATCCTTTTCCAAAGTGATTATATTGTTGTACATTTCCAGTAGCAAGGCATGAAAGCTATAGCTACTCTACATCCTTGCCAAAATTTGGGAAGAGTCCTTTCAATTCTCCGTTCAAGATCTTATTTAATTTGTATTTAATATCATTTCCCTGATTTAATGATAGTGAGCATCATTTTGTGCACTTATCCATCATTTGTTTATCTACTCTTGTGAAATGTACATTCAAATTTTACCAAATTATATTGTGTTGTTTCTTTTAATAATGAGTTGTAAGAGGTTTTTAATATATTCTAGGTACCAGTTCTTTGTTAAATATATGTCCCGAGAATACTGGAAATTATCCTCTAGACTTAGGATTATTTTCATTTTTATCTTTCATTGTAATAGTGGCTTTTAAACATCCTAAGGTTTCAATTTTGATGAAGCCGGATTTTTGAATATTTTAATAATTATGCTTTTTTTCTCTTCTAAGAAGTCATTGTCTAACCCAAATGTTTCTTCTATATTTTTGGGACTGTGATCCATTTCAAGTAAATTGTTTATGTATAGTGCAAAGAAGTGTCGAGGTTCCTTTTTTCTCCATATAGATATTTAATTTTTCCAGCATAGTTTTTTGAAAAGACTGTTCATTCTTTATTGATTTACCCTGGAATGTTTGTTGAAAATCAAATTATTATACATGTGTAGTTCAACTTTTACTTTCTATTCTGTTCAGTTGGTCTCCCTAACTATCTTCATACCAATAACACACTGTCTTGATTATTATACCTAGATTATTTACATTGGTTATTTACTATTGAAATGTAAATATATTCCATCTTCCCTTATATTCCATTATACCCACTCCTAGGTTATTTACATTACATTTCCTCAATTTTTTAAAGAAACAATCATATCTTTTTTTTTAATTTAAGTTTTTATTTCCAGTTAGTTAACATACAATGTTATATTAGTTTCAGGTATACAATGTAGTAATTCAACAGTTCCATACATCACCCTGTGCTCATCATGACAAATGCACTCATTAATCCCCATCACCTACTTCACCCACCTGCCACTGCCCTCCCCCATTTCCTTAAATTTTAAAATCAGCTTGTCAGATTCTCAGAAAAACCCGCTAAGAATTTGGTTGGGATAATATTGAATCCATGTGTCAATTAAAGGAGAATTAGTATTTTTTTTTAAGATTTTATTTATTTATTTGAGAGAGAGACAGCCAGTGAGAGAGGAAACACAAGCAGGGGGAATGGGAGAGGAAGAAGCAGGCTTCCCAGTGGAGCAGGGAGCCCGATGTGGGGCTTGATTCCAGGACCCTGGGATCACGCC
Organism: Ursus arctos; assembly: GCF_023065955.2. Taxonomy (NCBI): domain Eukaryota; kingdom Metazoa; phylum Chordata; class Mammalia; order Carnivora; family Ursidae; genus Ursus; species Ursus arctos. Next base: position 28,477,998 of record NW_026622985.1, on the reverse strand, counting down.
CTGAGCTGAAGGCAGATGCTTAATGACTGAGCCACTCAGGCACCCCGAGAATTAGTATCTTAATATTTTTAAGTTTTCTAATATATTTTACATTTTGGATACTTTTGTAAAGTGTGTTTTTTATTTTCCAACTTCTTATTGTTTTTATATTGAAATACGTTTAACTTTTGGATGTTGCTCTTGTATCCTATAACCTTGTGAAAATCACTTACTGGTTGTAGTAGATTTTGGAGATTCGTTAGGATTTTCTGTACACACAATGTGAACTATGAGTGAAGAGATTTAAATCTTTCTTTCAATCTTCATGCCTTTTATTTCTTTTTGTTGCCTTAAGGAATTGTCTAGAACTTCCATTGTAATGTGTAATAGAAGTATTGAGAATCAATATCTTCTACATTTTTCTGATCTTAAGGAGAAAACATTCAATTTTCACCATTAATTTTTTTCATAGATATCCTTTATCAAGTTGAGGAACATTCTTTATTTTCTTATTGTCTACTTTCTTTCTATTCTGTTCTAGGGAATACAAGGTTTCCTTCCATTTCTAGTATCTATTTCTAGAAAAAAACACTTGTCTGTAGTTTGCTCTCTTGTAATATCTTTGTATATTTTTTTTATTTTAGGGTAATGATGGTCCCCCAAAATGAATTGTAAAGTATTTTTCATGTGCCAGTATTTTCTGAGACATTTTTGTATTATTTCTTCCCTAAGTGTTTGATAGAATTCACTAATGAAGCCTACGGACACTGTTATAATTGTATTCTGCAAATGTTGATATGTGTGTTCTCATTATCATTCAATTCAATACATCTACTGATTTTCTTCTGTGACTTCTTAGATTCAGTGGCATTATTTAAAAGTGTGTGACTTAATTTGCAAATATTTGAGGATTTTCTGTATTTGTGATTTCTACTTTAATTCAGTTGGAAGATTTAATTCATTTTAAATTTATTAAGACATTTTAAGGCTCAACAAATGGCCTATCTCCATGACTATTCCATGTAACCTGAAAAGAATGTATATTCTGTGGTTTGGTGGAGTGTTTTATCAATGTCAGCTAGGTCGATTGGCTGACAATTTTGTCCAAGTCTTGTATATCATTACTCATTTTATGTCTGCTTGTAGTATCAGTTATTGAGAGTATTGTCTATTTTCCTTGCATTGTTTTCAGTTATTGCTTCATATATTTTGAAGCTTTTATAGTAGCATATAAATATAGAATTTTTGCATTTTCTTGATGAATTGACTATCATTATAAAATAGCTCTCTTTATCCCTGGTGATATTCTTGTTCTGAAGGTACTTTTTTTCTGATATTAATATAGGCACACTAGCTTTCTTATGACTAGGGTCTGTATAGTAGTTCTCTTTCCATTCTCTTATTTTTAAATAAGGGTTTCGAATAGATAAAATACAGTGTTGTTAATTTTTCATTTCAATATGAAAATTTCTGTTTTTTAATTAGAGTATAGGCCATTTACATTTAATGTGATTATCGATATGGTTATATTTAAGTCTGTAATCTCACAAGTTTTTTCTATTTGTCTTGTCTGTTTTTTGTTCAATTTTTTTCCCCTTGCCTTGTTTTGGATTGAATGTGTGTGTGTGTGTGTGTATTTTCTGTTTTTATAGTATTTGATTTTATCTGCAGAGTTAAGTCAGCTCTCTTTTTAAAGAAAACATTTTAGTGGTGGCATAAGGGTTTAAAATATGAATCTTTAACTTAACACACTCTACTTTCAAATAGTATACTACTTCAAATATAATTTAAGAAACTTATAGCATTATAGTCCTAATTTTTTATCATTTCTTTGAGCTATTGCAATCATAGTTTACTTCTATGTAAGCTATAAATTTTACAATACATTGTGAGTTGTGGGTTTTTTCTGCTATTGGTACTTATCTTCTAAAGAAATTTAAAAATGAGGATTTTTTCTTAATATTCACATAAATTTTCATCCTTTTGTTGTTCTCCAGTCCTTTGTATAGAACCAATTATTCACCTGGCATCAACTTTCTCTTTATGAAGAACTTTCTTTAATATCTGGTACATCATTCACCCCTTCCATCCCCCCTTGATCCTTCTTTTACTAATATTCAAGCTGTCATTGAGTATAAAATAATATGAATAGTTATTTGGTAGATGAAATTATATGGGAAATACAAGTATCTGTATTCATTTAATAGTAGCTTACTAGTGTTCCAAATGCCAAGGCCTTTTACATATAAGTTTTAATTTATAGCCTGAGAACAAACTGAAAGGTATGTTTTGATGTGGTTGTGAGTTTTGATGTACATTTACTATATGGTCTAAAATACTCCATGAAATCTTTCTTGGGAAAATAAACATTTATTGAACTTAAGATTGATGAAAAGATTTAAAGAACAGACTTAAAAGAAAAAATCTCTGGGGGTACGTGGGTGGCTCTGTCAGTTAGGCACCTGCCTTTGGTTCAGGTCATGATCCCAGGGTCCTGGGTTGGAACCCCATATCTGGGCTCCCTGCTCAGTGGGGAGCCTGCTTCTCCCTCTTCCTCTGCCCCTTCCCCTGCTTGTGCTCTCTCATGTGTTCTCTCTCTCTCAAATAAATAAATAAAATCTTTAAAAAATTAAAAAAAATCTCTGAGACACATATATTGAGAAGATATGCTTTTTCCATTTAGATATTTAATAATGCTCAGATAATGATGTAGATTTGAGTTTAATTGGAAGGTTGTCAGTTTATGAAATGATTTCAGTATTGTGTTTATTTTTTCTTTTCCTATTTGGTACTATATGTGTCCTTTTGGTTTCCACTTAGGAAAAATCATAACAGAGGCTCAGTTCTCAATATGAATATATTGATATGAAATTGCTTCATTTTAAGTTGCTCTCAGGAAATAGCCATAATCATTTCTGAGGAATTTGGGGTAACTTTTTATGGGGAGAGAAAATATAAGGTCTATAAACCTAATATAGTAGATAGAGATTTAATGACAGCAGAAAAAAATATGTCTGAGGATTCCTGAGCTGGTCTTTAAATAACCTCAGTTTATTTTATTTGTTTAGTAATACATAACAGTTAAGGGGAAAAAAAAAGAAAAAATATGCTAGGCATTTTATGTTATCTTATTAAATTCCTCTCAATATTTTAATAAATAGATGATATGTATTTTTAGAGACATGTAAAGGGAAGGTCAGGAAGCTAAGTAATTTGCTTAATAAATGGCAGAACTAGTATTGGAATTCAACTCTTTCCTTTCCACTTACACCCCCCACAGCACAGTAATAAACATTTATCACTTAATGTTCAGTTTTTTCATTGAATTTTTTTTCTTTCTTCCTTTCTCTTTGACTCCGTCTATGTGTCTGTCTCCGTTTCTCTCCCTTTCTTTCCATGCACTTAGAATAATGGCTGATGAATAGAATCGGTGATTTATCAGGTTTAAAACTCTGGCGTCTTCCTTTCTTCTCCATCTCATTCATCCCACAATCATTTTGTTAGAAAATCCTGGTAGCTCTTATTTCAAAATATCTTCGTTTTATAACTTATTCTTTTCACTGCTACCAAAATAGTCCTATCACTTGGTCTGAGCCCCCATTAGTTCTTCTTTAGATTATGCAAAAGCCTCTTGTTAGTAGTCCCTGCTTAAGCGTCCTACTTTCCAGGTAGTAATTTGGAAACTTAAGATGGATCATGCCAGTATTATTGCCTCATGTTGTTTCCACATTCCTTTACAAGAGCCTCTAATGCCCTTTGCCTGATCTGACTCACCTCTCTAGCTTCATCTGCTACTCTTTTTGTTTATTGTCTCCAGGCTTAAGGGCCTTCTTTATCTTCCTAGAGCATGTTAGCTCCTTTTCTGCCTCAGGCCTCTGCACCAGCTCGTACTTCTTCTTGGCATGTTCTGCCCACAGATATCTATAGGGATATTGACCTCATCCCATTTAAAATTTACTTAAATGTCTTTTTAAAAAATATTTTATTTATTTATTTGATAGAATACAAGTAGGCAGAGTGGCAGGCAGAGGCAGAGAGAGAAGCAGGCTCCCCACTGAGCAAGGACCCCGATGCAGGACTTGATCCCAGGACCCCAGGATCATGACCTGAGCCAAAGGCAGACACTTAACTGACTCAGCCACTGAGGTGCCCCTTAAAGGTCTTTTTTCAACTAGGCCTACCCTGACCACTGTATTTAGAATTGCAATCCATCTTCCTTTCTTCCCCTATCCTCTGTTTTATTTCCGCAGTACATATTACTTTCTAATATACTATATAATTTAATTTTTCACTTTTTGTTTAAATCTCTTTATACCCCCTTTATGAGAGAACATAGCCTCCAAAAGGGGAAAGATCTTTGTTTCAATCATTGATCTCTCCAGTATTTAGGAAGGCTTGGGACACAACACATACTCAACTGATGAATGGATTAGTAAGTATTGTAGTGGGACTGTTGAAGTGAGGGCGTGGTTGGGGGGCTGGAAGCGGGGCAGAGCAGGAAGATCAAGGTTTTTGTTTCTGCTTTTGCTTTACTTTATTTTTGTGTTGAAAAATAATTGGCATATAGCATTGTAGTACTTGCAGGTGTACAGCATAGTGCTTCAGTGTTCGTATACATTATGAAATGGCCACCACAATAAGTCTAGTTATCCTTTGTCACTATACAAAGTTGTTACAATGTTATTGGTTACATTTCCCTTTGCTGGGGAAGGTTTAGGTTTAAATCCTGAAATGGGCGGTGTAGTTCCAAAACCTATCTGTGTAATTTAGATCAGAAGGGATGTGACTATAACTGCTGAAATGCATAGGTCCTCTCAGGTCCATGAAATAACAGTGATTTGGAGAGGTACCTTCTTTTCTAGATGATCAGTTAAATATCAGGTCTATAAGAAGTACTAAATTCTTTCTGGCCTTTACTGAACCAGCAGAAGGAGGGAGTGAAATCCTGAAAAATCTGTTAGGCTTGGATTATGACGGTTGGCAGCACATCTTATTTCCTTGAGACTTTACTACAAAAAAAAAAAAAAGGGGTAAAAAAGCTTTCTTTATGGGATCCAGGAAGAAGTATTTTGCTACTTTAGTACTTTTGAGTGATAAGGTCATAGGAACACAGGCAGTCTTCTGACAACGCATTAGTTTTTGTCAAGGGTGAAAGTCATATAAAAATAAAAACAATTTATTCCTCACTATCACAAGAAGAAGTTTAAGGGAATCATCTGGGGTCAAAAGATCAAGAATGTGTTCCTGGAGGCAAATTGATGCTACTTTATGTTCCTGGGCAATAGCTTTTCAAGTAAGCAAAACTATCAGAGAATCAACCAGAGGAAGAAAAGCCTAAGTTTCATTTTCTAATTCAAAATATGCCCTTTTTGAAAATTGGCTCAAAAATGTCCACCTTAAAACATGACCCTTAAACCTGCTACAAAAACCATTTGTTTGTTTATTTGTTTGTTTTTAACTTAGAGAAGCTAGTACTACACCTATCTTCAACAATGAAAAAATAAAAGACTTTCTTTGTAATTAAAATGCCCTCAGAAAAATGCAGTGCAAGTTATTCAAATTGCATTTTCTGTTACCTTTATTATAAGCCATTTACAAAGCTGACAAAACATTGATCTCATTTACCATGAACAGTGGCAACATTTTGATGCTTACTATTTCAGTAATTTGCATATATTAGTAGGAATCAATTTTTGAATTTACAAATGGAAAATGCTTTCTCCTTTACCTTAACCTCTAATTTTTCACAATCTAAGACAACTCACACATGAAAAAGCCCCATCATTCCTTCTGAATTTTACAGCATTTCCAAGACATAAATTTATAAAATTCTGTGTCTTTCAACCTGTTTTGATTGACTATATGCACAGATTTTTTTAACTGTAGATTTTGAACTTCTGCATGTATTTGTTCCTAAATTTGATCTTAAAATCCTCTGAAAAGCAGCCATGCTCAAAATAATTTTCTCACATTTTACAGAAGATATGCATATCCCTCATCTAACACCAAGTCCTGGCCAATGGACATCGCCTCAGTGTTTTAAAATCTAAAGAACACCAAACTAAGGAAATACTTTTTTTAAACCTATTCTTTCCTATCATATATATTTCTGTTAAGTGTGGAGCCTGGCTTTAAATATGGGGCTTTGGAACATGTAGGGTATGTCTGAATTCAGATACAGGTAGAGTGGGGACGACAGAAGTCATGAGTTTTCAGTTAGCAGCACTGCCTTTTTTATTCCTTAATACAACTGTCAAAAAATGCCTAGCTTTGGAGCAAACCAAGATGGTGGTAAGAAGTGGCGAATGCTAAAAATGTCCCTTCACGTGTATTTAACTGTAATGAATCCTTGTATGTTCTGGATATGAATTCCTAAAAATTAATTCATGGGTCGGTGATGGTAACTCTTTCAAATACAACTAGAATGATTTTAGAAATAACAAATTTTTCGCAGCCCATGGGATAACACACAAAAGTAAATTTATTTGTCATTTATTTGAGACTCTGTGTGTGTTCTAAGGTAACTAAGAAATATTTTGTTAATCATGTGATAACATATTAATGCAAACTTAATCAGTTATCACATTATTATCTCATTAGGTATTTAATATATTCTGACTTCTGTTAACAAACTCAAAATTTATGCTCACTACCAGACTACTTGGTTTTTCGTTATACTTACTTTCTCCTTCATGAAATAAAGAAGCAGCATTTGTTGATGCAATATGAAAAAACTAAAGCAGTTATTTTTTATTTTTGTTCTTGGTCCTTATTTAAGTTATTCCCAAGGGTAAATAACAGAGTTTCATATACATGAAATGATATCTCATGTTGGTATTAGTTTGCATTTCTATGATTAATACTTTTGAGCAACATTCTATATATATAATTTTTGTGTGTGTGGTTATTTGGATACCCTCTTTTGTGAAGTGCTTATTCAAGTATTTTTCCCATTTGTCAATTGAGTTTCTTTTGTTGATTTGTAGAAATGCTTTATATATTCTGAATATGAACGCTTGATTGGATTTATGTACTGATTATTTCTTCCCAACCTGTAGGTTATCTTTTCACTCTCTTAACAGAATTTTTACTAAATAAAAATAATTAATTTTAGTAAGGTCCAATTCTTTTTTTCTCTACTGTTAGTTTTTTTTTGTATCCTATTAAATATTTGTGTTACCTGATGTAAAAGTAATATTAAGAATACGTATTATTTTACCTTTCGTATTTAGGTCTGTGATCCATTGTGAACTAATTTTTAAGCATGGAATCAGAAAGGAGTCAAGATCTTTTTTTCCTTGATTTTTCCATTGTCTAATATCATGTATTGAAAGTACCATCCTTTGCCAAGTGAATTGTGCTAATTGTTTTTCTGTAACTCAAGTGACTGTGCCTATGTGAGTCTGCTGCTGGCCTTTCTGTTCCACACCAGGACTGGAAAAATACTGAACAATTAAAAAGTAGGTATATTAAAATATACACTATTTAAGTTTAAATATTTATTTATATACCAAGCAGAATATTATAGTTTTATTTTCCTGGGTTTAATCAAAGTAAACTCATCAGTAATATTTTCCAAACCTAGTTTTTTGCTTATCTCATTTTTTTAAATATTTATTTTTATTTATTTGACAGAGAGAGAAAGAGAGAGAGAGCATAAGCAGGCGGAGCTACAGAGGGAGAGTGAAAAGCAGACTCCCTGCTGAGCAGGGAGCCCAATGTGGGGCTCGATCCCAGGACACTGGGATCATGACCCAAGCCCAAGGCAGATGCTTAACTGACTGAGCCACACAGGCACCCATGCTTATCTCATTTTTTACTTTGACTATTACTTGAAATAAATGAAAGTAACTTCTTTGATGAATATAAACTTTATCAAGCGATATGGATATACCTCCCAAATAATTAAACTTAAAATAATGTTGTGAGTTTTAATGTACGTACATACTTTCAGTTTTCTAATATTTTTTCAACTACTCTAGTATTCTGGAAGAAACCATTAAAGAAACACATAAAAATAATGTATATGGGACTCATGTTTTTCCTTTTACCTCAGTCTCCATTATAGCTTGGCACAGCATTTTTGAATTCTTTCTCTCTTTAATTTTTTTATTATATTCATCACAGATACTTTTTGCATTATTTATGATTTAAAAAAATATTTGCATTAGAATATTGTTTATCTTGATTTGACACCCCCTTAAATTTTGCATCTGACACAATGCCTATCCAGGCCCTAATTTTAACACTGTAATTTTCATCTCTAGAAGTTCAGTTTGAGGTTTTTTAAGATCGTCCATGTCAATAACACATTTAAATAAACTTCTCATAGAATACTTTTTGATTTACAAAAAAGTTGTGAAGGTAGGAGAGATTTCTCATAAACTCCATTCCCAGTTTCCCTTTTACTAACATCCTGAAATATTAGTATGGCATAGTGTTGTAATAAATAAATCAATATTGATGGATTACTTTTAGTAAAAGTCCATACTTTATTAAGAGTTCCCTGCTCTTTATCTAACATCTTGTATCTGTTCCAGGATCCCATCCAGGTTATCAAATTACATTTTGTTTTCTTATATCAGGCTCCTCTTGACTATAACAGTTTCTCAGACATTCCTTATTTTTGGTGAGTGACATTTTTTGATCCAGGTTTTATAGACTGTCCTTCAGTTGATGTTTGATGTTTTTCTCATAGTTAGACGAGGGTTTTTGGAAGGAGGACCAAGAGAAAACATGCCTTTTTGTATCACACTGTATTAAGAGTCCATACCATTAACCTGCCATATTACTGCTGTTGTTAACCTCAGTCACCTGGCTGAGGTAATGTCTGTCAGATTTCTCTCATGCAAAGTCACTTGTTTTTCCTCTTTTCTACACTGGGTTCTTTGGAAGGGAATCACTATATGCAGCCCACTGTTAAAGAATGGGGAATTATGCTCTTGTCCTTGAAGGTAGAGTATTTACAGAAATTATTTGGAGTTCTGAACAGGAGACTTGTCTATAGTGTCCTATTTATTTATAGAATCATTTTTTTATACCATTATGGACTCATGGATACTTATTTTATACTTTGGGTTATAATCCATTGCTACTTATTTATTTTGTTGCTCAAATTGTTTTAGTTTTAGCCATTGAGAACTCTTTAAGTTATCTCTTGTGTCTTTTGACATATCCCTGTCATTGCGGGGGGGTTTTGTTTGTTTTTTGATAATTTTCTTACTTTCTAGTGCTACAAGATGCTTCTTGTTTATTTTGTGTATTCCTTGCCTGAACTCTAGTGTCAGACATTTCTCCAAAGAATTCTGGTTCCTCTTAAAGAAAAAAAATTATTAGAAACCAAGATGTACGTATTAAATGTGCTTGCTACTCTTTGAGGGTCATTGCTTTTGGAGCTCTCAAATAACAGAGCAAGGAAATTTAAGTGTATACTAGCTTGAGTATATGCACACACATCTAAGGACTTTTTTTTAAGATTCTATTTATTTTAGAGAGAGCGTGAGCAGGGGGAGGGGCAGATGGAGAATGAGAGAGAGAATCTCAAAAAGACTCTGCGCTAAACGCAGAGCCTGACGTGGGGCTAAATCTCACATCCCTGAGATCATGACCTGAGCTGAAAGCAAGAGTCTGACGCTTAACCAACTGAGCCACCCAGGCACCCTCATATATAAGTATTTCTATTTGTATCTGTCTGTATCTATGTTAAGCTAACCAGGAGTTACTATTGAGTTGTCTAACTCTGGCCATTTGCCACATGGATATTCTGGCCTCCTGTGTTTGCTCCTCTATACCTTTGCACTCTAATAGCAAGAATTCTGGCTTCCATTATCCCCCATTCATGTACTTAAGTCCTGTAGTTCCAGCATACAACTACGGCAGTTTCAAAATGTTTAACCTCCACTCCCACTGCAAACAATTTTATGGTCCAGAGGAGAGTGCTTATATGTACAGTTTCCTTTACCTTCAGTCTTATAGTCTCAACTGATTTTCCAAGTTACTTTGGTCAGAATCTTTTTCCTCTGCCCCACCAGTTAGGTTATTTCATATCATCTTCTGGGACCTCTTAACCTCCCAAATGTATTTCACATTTTTTCCTACATTAAATTTCATTCTTCTGGTTGTGAATTTTTATTGGTTTTGACCAATGCATGGTGTCATGGCTTCACTGTTAGTATATCACACAGAATAATTTCACCAACCTAAAACTCCACTGTGAGCCACCCTTGCATCTTTCTTTTCAGCATCTTGAACACCTGCAACCAGCAGTCTTCTTGCTGTCTCTCCAGTTTTGCCTTGTCTAGAATGTCATACAGTTGGAATCATACAGTATGTAGTATCTGTGCCATGTCTGAGTCTGGTTCTGGTGACTGCTTTGTCTCTTTATTTTTCCCCCTTGCTTTTGGCATACTTTGTATTTTTTTTTTTGTTGTTGTTGTTGTTGAAAGCCATACATGTTATATCGGGTAATAGGTAAATAGGCCTTTAGTTTAGGGATTTATGTTAATGTGACTAGGAGTAGGGCTGTGATTAATATTTGTTGGAGCTATGGGTTCCAGAGGCTTTGATTTCTGTAGTGTCCTTGCTTGTCCTCCCCTCTCTTATGTACTCCCATCAGGCAGAGTCTGGGTCTTACAGGTTGTTCAGGTATAATCCAATGTCACTATACTGGGGAGGTAAGAGAAGCAGTGCATAATCTTCTAGTTAAGTCTCAGTCTTTTGATGGACCTATGTCTCAGGATTATGATCCTTACAATTGTTTCTTCAGTACTGCCCTTCAACTTACCACCCTGCATTTTACCCTATTCATTTACTTGACTTCAGTGTTTCCAGTCTATATCCTTGAAGCTCTGGTCTGTGTTGATTACATTTTCCATTTATTTCCTTAGATGAAACAGGAAGGCTGGAGAAGGGCTGGAGTGGTGAGAAATTCCCTTCCTCTTCCCCTACCAGGCATAAAATTTTGGAATTACGCTCTGACAAAGTTCTTACTCTTGGAGAGAAGGTGTTTTTTATGGCGAAGGCTTCAGATGTATTTCCCTGTCTTTCTCCCTGACCTCCCTCAATCTCTACGGGAGATCCTTCTCCAATCCTCCCAATGAGGTCTGCCATGGTCCCTGGAGAGAAAGCCCACCAAAACATGGGGCCCCCTAGTATTATCCCCAAGGAGTTATGGGTCTTTTATTAGTCCTCATTCAGCCTCCAGCAATTTATCAAATTGCCACTTAAATGTTCCCACAAGTTTTTAGCTCCAGCAGCTTCTTCTCCAGATAGGTAGATCTCAGGTGTTGTGTCTCTGGATGCACCTGCTTCTGCAGATTTCAGGGTGCTTTTTTTGGTTTTGCGAGTTCAGTTCTCTGATGTGTGCAAGACAAATAATTGGCTTTTAATTTGTCCCTTTTTTTCCTCATTTTAAGAGTAAGAGTCAACTTTTAAGCTTTTTCCATGTTGTATCTGAAATCAGAAGTCCCTCTCAACTTACCTTTTTGAACTTAAGAGAATATAGTTATAACTACCCAAATGTTCTTGTCTGCTAATTCTTTTTTTTTAAGATTTTATTTATTTATTTGAGAGAGAGAGAGACAAAGATAGCAACAGAGAGCATGAGTGAGATGAGTGAGCACTGAGCAGGGACGAGAGGGAAAAGCAGGCTCCCCGCTGAGCAGGAAGCCTGATGTGCGGCTGGATCCCAGGACCCTGGGATCATGACCTGAGCTGAAGGCAGTTGCTTAACAGACTGAGACACCCAGGCAACCCTTGTCTGTTAATTCTAACATCTGTGTCCATTCTGAGTTGGTGTCAGTTGATTAATTTTTCTCCTCATTATGGGGTATATTTTCTTGATTATTTGCAAGCTTCATAATTTTTTTATTGGAAGCCAGATGTTTTGAATTTTATCAGGGTTTTTTTTTTTTTTTTTGCTGGATATTTTTGTAGTCCTATAAATATTCTCAAGTCTTATTTATGGATGTAGCTGAGTTATTTGGAAATCATTTGATCCTTTTGGGTCTTGCTTTTTGGATTTTTTAGGAGGAACAATATCAGTGTCTACTCTAAACCTAATTATTATCCACTACTGAAGCAAAGACACTTCTGTGTATTCTCCCCAGAGCCTGGTGGGGATGAGCACTATTCCTAGATTTGTGTTAGTTTGTGCTTCCTTTAAACCATTAATGTGATTATTTTCCTGACTTACCTAGTTTCCTCATGTACATAATGATCCTTTGAAGATCTGTAGGGCTCTCTGTGTGCACCATTTTCCTTTCTGGTTTGTGTAAAATACGTGCTTCATTTTGGTCTTAGTATCAAAGAATAATGTAAAATATCTAATATATATTTTTATAGTGATTACATTTTGAAATTACAGCTTTGGGTTAAATACATATTATTAAAATTCATCTCACTTGTTTCAGTTTTTAAAAATGTGAATGATAGAAAATTAAAAATTATTTCTATAGTCACATTTTTCTGCTGGACAGTACTGATTTAGACAGTCCGTAGAACATCATGTTCATTCACTGTAAACTGGTATCATCATATTAATACTGTGAGAGCAGGAAGTGGAAAGAACTTTGGATGTATTAAAATACATACACTACGAAAAGTGAGGTGTACCATGCTGAGATTTAGGGACCTTCTACCATGATGAATTTTTTAGGGGTTCAGTGTTTTGTGCATCCTCACACCTTGTGGTGAAGTTCTATGACAAGAGGATATAGTGAAAAATACCTCAGCCTGGTTCATGGATGGGTTAATCTAATAAGTTAGTAAAAGCCAAAAGTGAACTGCTATTGCATTAGAGCAAATGTGGCCCTTAAAGGCAGTACTGAAGGAAATATATGGATATATATATATATGTGTATATATATATATATATATGCACACACACACATATACAAATATACAAATATTTACAAATATATATAAATATACAAATATATATTTATATTTATATATGGATTTATATATAATATATGGATTTATATATATAAATATACAAATATACATATATTTATATAGATATAAATATACAAATATTTACTTATATATATAAATATACAAATATATTTGTATACTTACATATATTAACATAAATATATATGTAATCCTTGGCTATGAAAAATAGCATGACTAGTTAGTCAGGAGCCTGGCAGGAAGAAAGATTGAGGCATTTGAGATGAAGAGTTTTATGGAAGGATAATCTTAAGGGAGTAAGCTTGAAGCTTGCAGACTTTTGTATCCACGGCAATGCCCATGGTACAGCATTCACTACAGAGAGGACATTGAACAACTAGCTGATGTGCTGATTTGTCCAAGTCTCTGTTCTGGTATATACCAGTGATTGTGTTATAGGACCATGGATGGAATGATTATAGTTGCAGAATGGAGACTTTGCTTAAGGCCCAAAGCAAGAGTTTCCTATTACAGGTTCATCCACCCTAGGCTGTAGCTGCAGCAACCAGCACTTAGTCATTGAGGAGACCAGCCAGTTCTCCGTGGCAAGTAGATTCTGTTGAACGCCTTCTATCTTAGAGGGGAGAATGTTTGTCCTTTTGGGGTTGACATGCATTCCGGGTATGAGTTTGCTTTTCTTGCCTGCAGTGTCTTAACTGGCACCACTATCTGAGGGCTTAGACATTCTGAATGTATTATTCAGTGGCATTGCTTAAGGTCAAGTGACCTACTTTGCAACGAAGGTGTGACCATGAGCACACAGCCAAATCCATATCACTCAGAAGCTACAGATCTGATAAAATTTTGAAATGCTCTCTTGAGGGTAGAGAGGAGGATCCAGTTTAGGTACATACTTTGAAGTAACAGCCACATATGGTGCTGGCCTCTGATAGGTAGAAACCATGGGTCCAGGTACCACGTCATTTCTAGTGACTCACTTGGAGAAATTGTGTTTTATATCCCTGAAAAGTTAGGCTCAGTATGACAAGAAATCTTGTTTCTCAGGGAAAGGATGCTTTTGCCAGCAGATAAAGTTATAGTCGCACCTTCTAGTGCACACAGGTAAAGAAATGAGGCAAAGGCAATTATATGATACTAATGATTATAATTCAAAATTAAAATTTAAAATTATATGTAGTTAAAAATGTAGCGTAAACATTAACAAAACAATCTATTGAAAAATGTAATTTACAAAATTGACTCTAGGTTAGAAAGAAAATACAGAGTCAATATCATAGAAGAAAAAAGTTTTAATTTTTATATAAGAAAATATTACATCTGTTTCTCTGGTTGTTTTGAGACTAGTTTTGCCTCTTAGTTTATATGGAAGACGTTTCTCAGAAATTGAATCAGATGATTTTGCAGCTCTGAAGTTTTGACAAAAAACAGTGAAGTCAAAAAAGATAAAAATATTTTATAAAAGCTCTTGTATTTGCAAAAGAGTAATGAGCCATACAATACTTTGATTTTTCTAATCCTTGCTGAATATGTCAGGTTAAATCAAGTGCCTATAAAGGAATGTATGACAAGTATGATTAATAGTCATTTGATATCCCTCATTGTAACATACTCCTCAGAATGGAGATGGGAAAGGAATCATACCTGGTAACAGTCTTTTCACTCTGCTTGTACTTTGTGTAAATATCCTACAAATAAAGGATTTCTCTCAGTCTTGATGATCTATGGAGAAAAAGCTAGTCAGTTGGATGACACAACGCAAAATATAAAATTTAAATTTATGATTGGAAGGGAACAAGCAGAAAGTCAAGCATTGTTTTTCCTCCTCACTCCTCTTGCTCACAGGATTAATAGTAAAATCAATTTACTTTGACTTGCTTTAAAAAATACTTGATTTGTAACTGTGAGACTGTGAGTGGTGATGGATGGCAATTAGACTTACTGTGGTGATCATTTTGCAATATATACAAATATTGAATCATTATATTGTACACCTGAAACTAATAAAATGTTTATGTCAATTATATCAAAAAATAATGAAGATTCAATTCGAAATAGATTTAAAGTGAGTATTTTTGGAAAAATATGCATGAATTTTAAACTGCTTTTGAAGAAATGTATGAAAATATAAGACTTTACTACTTCTATTTGTCATTGTTAAATGTTTTGATGAATATGGTGTAATTTAAGATAACCATAATTCCCAAGAAAATTTCATAAACAAGTATGTAGAAAAGGTTATTTTTGAATTTAGAAGATTACTTTTCAGGTCAGCTAAAGGTTAAAATTACAAATCCTTTAATTTTGTAATCAGATCTCCTACATATGATTTTATAAAACTATCAAGTAAAATTATTTCCTTAACCCACATGAATTTTAAAATAGGTCCATATCAATTAAAGGCAGACTTCTTGTCATTGAGGTAGTTATTTTCTGGGATTTTTACACAGGCTTAATCAGATGTGTCACTCTTCTAAGATTAAGTTTTGAAAGAGATATTGAAATCGATAATAATGTTAAAGAAGTAAAAACTAACCGATCTTTGCAATTCACAATCTATGGAAACAAGATGGCATTTTGTGCTGAGTGTCGAAGTTAGGAAAGCTTATTTTCCACTCCTCATGTTTCCAAAAGGAAGGAGAAGGAATTTTCTTTTTGTTCTTCGAGACAGAAATGTGTGGGGGAAACAATTTCAGTTTCTTACTGTTTTTCTTACTGTTTCCAAGGAATGGGGAGTAATGTTTTTGGCTGGGAGGTTGCTAGAAGGAAGCAAGATGCATACTGTGGCCACTTGTCTGCTCATTGATAGTGTATTCCAGTCAGTTCTCTACCTTTTGATATAGTGCCTTCCTGCTTAGGGTGATCTGCCAGGAACTGAGTGCGTGAGTTGAGGGTAAAGCAGTGAGTTTGTTGCAACTAACACACATCCCTGCCGTTTTGATCTCTGTCTGATTTCTATATTTCTCATTATTTCCAAACTTGGAAAATACGGTGTTACTTATTAATCCTGAATCCTTCAATGTAGAGCATCCTTCACTGTCCCATTGAAAATATTAAGTTTTCCATATCAAATAAGTGAAGTCTATAACTTAGACTCAATGTATGTGGGTACATTACCAAGTCATGATTCTAATGTGATTTGGGGTTTGATTTTCTGTTGGTTCTCTATGGAGTGGGTCACTTGATTTCAGTGCAGTTGGAGACTTTAGATCCAATCCCATAAATCAATGTAAAAAGGGGTAAAATAGGGTAAATCCTCAGCTAATGGAAAAGTACTGCAATGACTCATAATGGATCAATGGTGTCATCTTCTGAATCAAAACAGTACATTAGTATTTGTAGACCTATCTCAGGGCAGAAAAATGGATGCCTTGTTTTCTTAAGATTGTTCTTAGTCTCTAATTGAGGGAAGAATGACACTCATATTCATTTCATATCCAAATAATTGATGGCATGACCTTGAATTTTCATGTTTCCACAGCTTATGGCTAGGATTTCAGGTCACAAGAGGACAACCTTCATAGCAGATTATTAAATATTAATTTTTACAGGGTTGATTATCTGAAATACATACTCTCGAGGCCAATAGCTAAATTTCATTTTCAGAGTAAATTAAGTCATCACTTTAATGGTTATAATTTTAATATTTACCTTTCGTGGGTATAGATTTCTTTTTCAATCAATGTACAGATAGAAGATCTTGTTATTCAGCATGGCTCTGAATCAAATAGGTGTGTATTACATTGTAATTATTTTCCAGGTAAATGTATGTTTCAGAGAGTATGTTGGAAAATATGGTAGTGCCATGGAAGTGGTAAGTATAAGGTTGATTTTTATATAATGGTGAATACTATTTTTAGGATGTCATAGTTGGGTATGGATGAGGAATGCTAAGTCCTAGATGCAAGAATTGGGGATTTATCAATTCCAGTATTAATTAAAAGGAAATAGACTCATTCCAAGTTTCTTATGTTGTAGAGTGATAATCTAAATTGTAATTTTTAAAAACATATTGTTTCCAGAATTTAGGCATTTCCCACTTAGTCTATAGCAATGGTGGGGTAGGACTTAGGATTTATTTAAATAGGACTTAAAGATCTTAGAAAGAACTCGTTCTGAGGGATTAAACATGAAGTCCACAAATTAGAGGAGAGGGTTGGTGAAGTATATTGCACAATGTGTATTATTCAGATCATTGTTAAAACTATTCCTGAAACTACACTCTGAAACCTCAGAAGATTCAGTAACTATGTGAAATAAGCATGTAATTTCTGAAAGAGAGGAGCTCAGCATCAATACTGCTTTAAAACACTTAAGTGTTCAGCTTGTTGGTGGTGAGAAAATGGAGGGATTTGAAATGTATTTTTCTTATTGGGGCTCACTGCTAAAACCGAAAATGAATATTAATGGCTTGAGCATAAGGCTAAATCAAGATATTCAGACACTATAAATAGTAGTAGTAGTAGTAATAGTAGTAGGAGCAGCTAACCCTTATACAACACTTTCTGTGCACCATACACAATTCGAAGCTTTTTTTGGGAAGGCATATTTTTAAAGACATCAGAACATCAAAGAGAAACACTGTTGGCAGTCTTAAAGACCAACTAGGACATCTAAGTCACTCTAGAGCCTTTTAAAATTTAGCAGAAGGGGGTGCCTTGGTGGTTCAGTTGGTTGAGCATCTGGCTCTTGGTTCTTGGCTCAGGTCACTCAGGGGTGATGAGTTGAGCCCAGTGACAGGCTCTGCGCTCAGTGGGGAGCCTTCTTGAAGATTCTCTCCCTCTGCCCCTCCTCCCACTTGCACTCACCCTCTCTGTCCCTAAAATAAGTAAATCTTTAATAAAAAACTTAGCAGAAGATATGGACTCAATGAAAAGGAAATGATGGACGCATAGCAGAGAGAACCATGTACATGAACACATGAAACATACCCTGAGCACTTTAGGAAGGTAATGGCAGTAATCCTAAAGAGGGGAATGGATGTTCTATCAGGTGAGTAGCTAATCTTTACCCTTGTGTTAGCAGAACTTAGTGATAAATGTTATGTGAATGAAAATGCCAGAGAAGTCTTCTGAACTTGGAACGAACACCTCAGTGAATTTGTCTGAGGTGTTCAATTCTCCTTCCTTGATTTAGATCACGAGATGTTGCAGTGAAGACTGAGGATGCCATCCAGGTTGCTCCAACCTGTTAGTTTCTTAGTTTTCTGCTTTATCTATCTTCTTAGTAGAAACAGTCCTAATTGTTGTGATAAATATAAAATACAGTTTTATATATATATATATATATATATATATAAAATATAAATATATAAATATATTTTAAATTTATATTTAATATTCAGTAAAGGGTGTCAAATACCTGTTCTGCTTATTATCACTTTGGAAACCCACCCTGGCCAACTGATCCAGAAGATGTCTGCTATCTTTTGAGGTATGCTCTAGATTCTCCCAAACTAGTATTCCAGTATACTATGAAGTTTATATTTAAGGCAAAACATCTGAAACTTAAACTCTAATAATATGACCCTCTGTTTTCTGGTAATAGTATAATGAATAGATAAATAAGCAGAAACTGAATTTACATACTTATATGTAATATAATAGAATGACTGAATTGTATAAAAGAACTGAATTCAACATGATGAAGTACACATTAGAAAATTTCCTTGTTCTTTGAAACTTACACTAAACTTGCAGAAAGGGAAAGACAGATGCAAATATTTTTAGAACTATCATTCTGAGACTTACAGATGCTTTCTAATATAATAAACAATTCCAGTGCTAAACTTGGCTAAATTACTCTTCTCATTTGCCTTTTAGATTAAGAAAATGATTCTTAGAGAAGTATAGTGAAATGATAGATAGAGACGGTGTACTACATTGGAGAACAAGTGTATTAACTACAATAAAATTACAGTCTTACATTAAAATACATCTTTAATGAATGTTCAATTTACAAAATCCTAATGTTAATGACCTTCTTAATGAGTGGGTAGTTAAGCCCATAATGAGCACTAACTGTGTTTTCTATCACCCTTGCAAAGAAAAGTTATTTATAATATGTTGGGGGCATTTGAACATTCTAATGGTGTTTTCTATTCATGCTGAAAGACTCCTCAGGAGATATGCTTGCTTGCAATGTCATTGGCTCAATAGTCGGACAGTTTAATTTGTTTTTATATGAACTTATCCCCTGCCACAGGCTACACCCTTAATCCTCAATGTCTTTGCCTTTGTTGCTTCTCTTTTAAATGCTTTCCCTGAACTTTCAAAAGGACAGCTCATCTCATCCTTCCTGTCTCAATTCAAATGTCAGCTTCTTTGTAAGGCCTTCACTAACTTCTCCATCTAAAGTAACAAGTCTAGCCACTCTGTTACATTATACTGTCTTGGTTTTCTCCATTTCATTAACTACTACTTAGCTATTCAGCAAATACTTTCTCAGTATCTACAATGGGTCATTCACTATTGAGGGGTCTGAGGATAATGCAACAGCCAAAGGGAATAGAATCCTGCTCTCCCAGAACTTACATTCTGAAATTCTTTTAGCTTATTTGTTTAAGTTTTACTATATTCTCACAAGAATGTGAGCTCCAAGAGAGCAGGGACCTTGTGTTATTTACTTTTTTACATCCGGTTTCTAAGATTGTGTCAATTAATAGGTGCTTAATACACTGTTGAATGAATGAACCAAATCTGTAAGAGTGTTTAAAACTTTCACTATTCCAGGGCGCCTGGGTGGCTCATTTGTTTGAGCACCCAACTCTTGGTTTCTGCTTAGGTCATGATCTTGGGGTCATGGGATAGAGCCCCATAGTAGGCTTTGTGCGCAGCACAGACTCTGCTTGAGATCTTCTCCCTCTGCCCCTCCCCCTGCATGTGCATGTGCACATGCTCTCTCTCTCTCTCAAATAAATATGTAAAATTTAAAAATAAAAAAACACAAAGAACTTTCAATATTACTTTACTTCACTGACTAACCAGAATCTAATGCTGTCCATCCTTCTGTAAAAAACATTGACTAAAGACCCCTAAAGGACGATGACAGTGGGTTAGTGCTTAGAAACTGATTATGTTGCCTTATTATTTGAACTTATTCAGAATTAGTTTTGATTTTTCTCAAGCTTATTTATGGCAAGTGTATTTGATTTTTGTCTAGTATATAACAAATCACCATAAACTTAGGACTTAAAGCAACACACATTTATTATCTTAGAGCTTCAGTGGGTCAGAGGTCTGGGCACAGCTTAGTCTGGTCCCCTCTTTCAGGGTCTCGTACAAGGATTAATTAAGGTGTTAGCCAGGGTTGCAGTTTCATGTGAAGGCTCACCTGTGGAAGGATGTGTTTCCAAACTCATGTAGGTTTTGAAAGAATTTACTTCCTTGAGAGTTGTTGAAAGGAGGGCCTCCATTCCTGGCTGGCCATGGATTAGAGGTCACCCATAGTTGTTGCCATTTTGGCCTCTCCAACACAGCAGCTTGCTTCATTAAAACATGTAAGCCAAGGCAGATAGACTCTGAAAGCAAGACCAAAGTCACAATTTTATGTAGCTTAATCACAGAAATGACATCCCATCTCCTTTTTTGTCTTACATTGATTATAAGGATGTCACTGGATAGCTCAGACTCAAGGGGAAGGAATTATCCAACATTGTGAATATTGGGATGTTGGAATTGTTGAGGGCATTGTAGAGTCTGCCTGCCACAACAATTGTACACATGCTATTTTAATCATTTGGTTTAATTAACAAGGAAAAGCAATGATATATGAGTGGAAAAAGAGAGCTTTTGGCATAAAAGCTATATTATATTTTTTTATAAAGACATGATAAAATCATTTTGCAAAATAAAATGTTTTTGAATTATGTGTGGGCTAGATTATAAAAAAATCTATAATTTTGTATACAAGATTTTTTACAAGTGTCTAATTTTTTGTCCTATCTCAGAAATGCAGATTCAAATTATAAATTATAACTGATCCATTATGAATAATTCTTACACAGTAGAGATGATGTAGAATTTTCATCAACCATACTCAAAAAGATCCTGCCATTGCATCTAAAGTGTGGGTAGCCCACATGTTTTTAACAAACTGACTTTGGTATAGATGTTGGAAAGAAAACCATGGGATCCACATATTGAACACCAACTGGGAGAAATTACCTGGTGATATGCATGCTGCTCAGAGAGTTACAGAAAATTTAGTCATTTATCAATAGAGAAAATTGGATTAGAGAGCAACTCTACAAAATTGGAGAAGCAGGTCTAAATGAGAATATGTCACATTTACTTACAAAAATAGTGGCATAAAAATAAGAGCATGCAGCATCTAGAATCAGAAATTCAAAGAAGAAATCACAGCAACCACTTGCAGCAATGCAGCTTATATCCAAAATTATTATTTTTTTAAATCAGCAAATCTTAGAGCTTTAAAAACATAAATCCTTTTATCTTTACCAATTTAGTGCCGCTCACAAAACCTAGCATGGATGGATGGTGAATTATTCAAAGAAACATGTGAAAAAAAGTAAAGTTACACGTAAAGCAAATTCATTTTAGATAACGCACTTTTACAACTCCATCTGAAAAAGTTAAGGTATTGTAAAGACTTTTTATTTTTCTCTTCAATGGGACATCGCTGATTTCAGCCTACACATTAAAGGATTCTAGAGTATCTTAAAAAGATGATGCAGGCAAAAATTTTTCTGTTTCGGGAAAAACACAAGACAAGAAAATGTCTTATAGAATCATTAGCATTCGCTTAACAAAGGCTTTTACAGTGTATCATTATTTAAGATATAAATTTCGAGTTCGAACCGTAGCGGGAGCGGAGAGCGGATCCCAGAGAGCCCTGAGTAGCCCCACCGCCGCCGGGGGCCCAGTTACCATCACACCCCGCGAGGAGCCGCAGCTGCTGCAGCCTGCCGGTCACCATCACCGCAATGGTGAGCAGCAGGCCCAGACCCAGCAGCCGGCCACCGCCCCCCCCCCCCCGCCCTCAGCGCTGCAGACACCAAGCTCCGCACCACCCGCGGTGGCTTAGGGAGCTGCGGCCCCGGGCAGCCTCACATCGCTGGCGCCTGCTGGCAGGGACAAGAAGGTCATCGCAAGGAAGGTTTTGGGAACAGTAAAATGGTTCCGTGTGAGAAACAGATATGGCTTCATCAACAGGAATGACACCGAGGAAGATGCATTTGTACACCAGACTGCCATCAAGAACAGGAGCCCGGGAAGCACCTTCACGGTGCTGGAGATGGAGAGACTGCGGAGCTGGATGTTGGGGAAGGAGAAAATGGTCCGGAGGCAGCAACTGTGACCCGCCCTGCTGGAGCTCCAGTGCAGGGCAGTAAATATGCAGCGGACCGGAACCATTCTAGACACTCTCCGCGGCGCAGGAGTCCGCCACGCAATTCCCAGCAGAATTACCAGAATCGTGAGAGTGGGGAGAAGAGTGAGGGATCGGAAAGTGTCCCCCAAAGTCCAGACCCAACAGCGCCAGCCCTTCCGTAGGCGACGGCTCCCACCTTACTACATGCGGAGACCGTCTGGGCGTCGACCACAGTATGCCAACCGTCCTGTGCAGGGAGAAGTGACGGAAGGTGCTGCCAACCAGGGTGCAGGAGAGCAGGGTAGACCAGTGAGACAGAATATGTATTGGGGTTGTAGACCACCATTCCGTAGAGTCCTTCTCCCCAAGGACAGCCTAGACAGGATGGCAATGAGGAAGGTAAGAAAAATCAAGGAGATGAGATCCAAGGTCAGCAGCCACGTCACTGTCGGTACCGCCACAACTTCAACTGCCAACGCAGACGCCCAGAAAACCCTAAATCACGAGATGGCAAAGAGGCAAAAGCAGCCGATCCACCAGCTGAGAATTCCTCCACTCCTGGGCTGAATAGATGCCGGCTTACCATCCCTACCATCATCCGGTTTAGTCACAGCATGAAGGAATGAAGATGAAACTCCAGTAGTAAGAAATGAACAAAAGATAGGTACTGGCAGAAGACCTTAAGTGCTTGCTTTTTGCCCATTGACCAGATAAATAGAACTATCTGCATTATCTATGCAGAATGGGGTTTTTATTATTTTTACCCAAAGACGTCTCTTTTTGGTAATGACAAACGTGTTTTTAAAAAAGCCTATTTTGTCTTCAATACACTTTTAAAGGTTTTTGAATTGTTTCATATCTGGTCAAGTCGAGATTTTTAAGAACCTCATTTTTAATTTGTAATAAAAGTTTACAACTTGATTTCTTCAAAAAAGTCAATAAACGGCAAGCACCCGTTAATAAAAGTCTTAAATAATAATAATAAAAAAATTAGGATGTAAATTTCCACTTCATCCTTTGATAAATATAGGTGAAAAATACCACCTGAGAATTCCAGTGCTGTAATAAACTCTGAAAAATGAGAAATAGTAACAACTGTAGAGTATTAGCTGATTTGGGGCCAGTTAAATAGTGCAGAGATTTACTGAAAGGCAAAACACAGGGGTTAGTGGTAAATGTTCTGGCAAATTACATTGCTCAAATGCAGAATTGGTACATGCATGGACAGAAAAAAAATAAAGATGTATATGAAGGAGCTATAAAATTGAATCTAGAACCAACAGCTCATGCATTACTCAGAAAAGTCATAGATGTTACGTTATATTGACTTACAGCTGAATGAACCAATAATATTCCGATGAAATGTTGGAGATAAACTTGTGAAAAAGTATATTCTTTCTTGTGAATAAAACAAAGTTATTAAGTAAATGTTAAAGATTAAGTTAGAATAATATACTTAATTCTGTTTTTAAAAGTACCCTTTTAACCAACACTTTCCATTGTCTGAACAAGTACTAATCCGCGTAGTACTGGATATGAGAACTTCAGCCGATGTAGCGTACAAACTGGACAGCTGGCTCATCTGGAGTCTTCATGACATTTACGAAAACACTGCTCCAGTGTTTATCCTACTGATGGTGGTTTAGTTGCATGAAATATAAGGAATGAAGCTTTTGATAAGAATAGGAATGGAATCTCAGACCTGACTCCATAACAGTAACTCAAGAAAAAATAGCAATACAGTAGTAATCCTTATTCTGCCATTGCCCTACTCTGTGGCAGCCACAACCACTCAGCAAAATCACATCCCTCTTGCAGAATAACTGATCAGGGATAGACCTGTGACATAAGTTGGTCCTGAGTGAAGCTCAGAGCTTTTGGCCTGTGGTCAAGGAAGAGAGCTGTCTGTCTTCTGGAGGATATTGTATGTGGTTGGTGGGACCTGAAACTGTTTCAGCCAATTTGCTACATGATGGACACCGGGCTGGAAATGAAATGTGCATAGAGGAGGCAAGAGCAAAGAGAATCAAAGAGAAATGCAGCTTAAAGTGCGACAAAACGTACTTGAAGACAATCCTACCTTTGAATGATTCAGTTACAAGAACCAAAGCATGTATAACACAATGTAGATTGTATTTTCTATTACTTGCAACAAAAATATCCTTATACAGTAAATGAGTCTTCAAGGCACTGAGAAAACCTTGTAGGGTTGAAGAGCAGCTCCCAGAGTCTCCCATCACTGACTTTAAAGATGAGATGGTGGCCCTGTGTTGTGAGCAACAGAGGCTTCTGTGCAAGTGAACACCATCACCAGTGAATGCCTGTTAATGACAGTCCTCACAGAGCCATATCTCTGACGATGCTCCTGCAATTTGGAGCTGATTGCCTTTTTATATTTAATGGTCGATTCTGCTGGATACATGAAGACTTTGTCATTTCAAAATAAATTATACTTCTACTTGCCAATGCTATTTTCCTCCCCACCTTGATCATTTTTGGCTAAAGATATTAAATATTTATTGAAGTTACACATAAGTGGGAATTATTAGTGATTGACCACAGCTATAATCCATAAAATATTCATCATCTATCTTTAAATTATTGATTGTTATAAAAATATACAGGCGTCATAATAGAATGAAAGTTTAGCATATTTTTCTCCTGAAAAGGATTAAATAGAAATTCTTTACCCGCATTCTTTTTTTCTCATGATAGGAAGCTGACAGTATTAGTTAATTATACTTTTTTCACATTTTTTGATAATGTCATGCCAGATTCCAAGAATCCTATCTGAAAGGCGGATGAATAGGTAAAATAATATTAAAACAGCAAATAATAAAAACGATAGCTAACACTTATGTGGCACTTACAATGAGCCAGACACTCTTCTAGCACTATCTGTGTACTCCTTATGAAAACACCAAGAAGTACATACTCTTTTCTCCTCTTAGAATGGCAGTGTTGAGATCTAAAGAGTAAAGTTGCTTGCCCAAGAATACAGAGCTTGAAGGTGACAGAGTTAGGATTTGAACCCAGGCAGTTTAGCTCCAGAGCCCGTGCATTTCACCACTACCCACTCTACTTGTCATCCTAGATATCACTAAGTATTGGAGAGAAGATACCTGCACAAGGCTGGTCTTGATTGGAGCTGATCTACACGACTGGGACTTGGGGAAAAGGAAATTGACTTTGTGATTGTCTAGCCGAGATGTAACAAGAGAATATCAACTGTTTTTGGTATTCTTAACTTTGGCTCACAGGAAGTTTGTAGTGTGGCAGTGAGTGGAAGTTCAAAAGAAGGTGTCCAAGTCATTTTAAAAATTAGAATAGTCACAAGGTAAATATTGGAATATTTAGATGTGAGCAAAATTTTCATTAAGATAGGTAAGCTCCCAAGTGGACTCTTGAGGGGTAGAAGTCTGACGCTCAGTTGTTAATAATCCCAAAGAGAAAGCAGATGGAGAGGCATTAAATACATCAACTTGACTTCATAGGAAGCTATCCACCTTCAGATTTTACACCATCATGTAGCTTTAACTGAGAATTTACGTAATTTCGGGAACCATGAGTGAAATTCTAGTCAAGATTCCCCTCACAAACCCTGGCCCATATATCGAGCTGCCTACTGGGTACCTATCGTTATACCATGTGATGGTAGGGTTTACCCTCTTGGTAAGTGATAACACATATCACAATCCTGTTGAAGTTTCTTAAGTCTTTAATTGGCTTAATAAATTAAAATAGGTTTGTATTTTCCTTTAAATGTGCTTATTATCAGCATTTTATAATTTTGCACAAATATGTATTTTCTCTAAATATTTTGCTGTCAGGAAAATGCTTTCTAACTCCATTTAGTGTACTAATCAGCACTGGATTGCTAGAATAGCTTTTTATTGACTAATAAAGCTTATTATATATGCTGTTTACTTCAGGTTTGCAAAATTAAATAAAAATTACTAGCTATGTCCAAAAAAGTGAGGTGAAACCTGGCATAATCCTTGCTGCCTCTCCCTCCCTCACCAACAACATAAATTTTGAGTCTAATTCTGATGTATCTTAACTATGACCTTTCTCTTTGAGTTCACCACCTTAGATTAGAACATCAGTTTTCACATAGATGATTGCAACATTCTCTCAATACATCCTCTTGCCTCTTCTGTTGCTACCATTCAAACCATATTTTTCCTGGTCATCAGAGTGATGCTTATATATATACACCAATCTCGGTGTTCTGTAGGGCTGAACAGAGTCAGTACTGCTGAGGATGACACATAGAGCTCTTTGATTTGGCTCTTGTTCAGTGGCCTGACTTACCTGTCACCAATCTGCATCACCGTCCTTCCTTCCTGCATCACCACAGCTAATTGCTAAATACGTAACCCTGCAAGCTACTTGCTTTCCTTTTTTACTGTGAGTGTGTGTGTGTGTACGTGTGTGTGTGCGCACGCGCGCATACGCGTGCATGCCTATGTGCATACTCAATAGTGCATTGAGCATTGTATGTATTCAATAATTATATGTTATGGTGAGGTTTGTGACTTTGAGTATTTGTGAGGATCTGGGATACATTTCCTATGAAAGCTCCCCTTCTGGTAAGACTGTATCTGAAGTAATTTTTAGTTTTGGGTGCCAAACTTTAAGGAATAAATCAAGCCAGAACATGAAAATAAAAGAGAGAAGTCTAAAAAAGCTTGTCTGGCTGTGCTCATAACTCCCTTCCAATAGCTGAAGGCCTGTTTTGTAGATGACAGCATTGGCCAAATTTGTGTAGCTTCCTTTTGTATAACTTGGGAGAAGTCATGAGGGACAACGTGAATGTAGAACGACATTTTGACTTACTAGGCTGCCCTGTGAGGAAGTGTTTAAGTGGAGACTTGAAGAGAAGAAGGTGGGACTAAAGCAGCTCCCTCACCTCCTTTCAGCCTGAAGATTCTTTTCAGCATTGAATTCATTTTTTTTCACTTTAAAATGGTGTCTTTCACACCTCAGTGCTCGAATCACAGCCTCCATTCTGAAATTATCAACAATCACTTAAAAACAAGAATGTGTTTACCTACTTTTTTGAGAAACAGTGCCTGTACACCTTACTCAGTTTCTTTTTTCTATATGTTCTGATGAGGATCTCACAAACTCCATGTTTTTCCCCTCACCTCATGGGACTAGCAGTATACACAAAAAGGTGATTAAGAAAGTCAAAGGGATGCCTGGGTTTTGGTTAAACATCTGACTCTTGACCTCAGCTCAGGTCTTGATCTCGGTCGTGAGTTCAAGCCCTGCGTTGGACTCCACACCCAGTGTGGAGCCTATCTTAAAAAAAAAAAGAAGTCAAGAATGTGTCTCTATTAAATTCCAGTATTCCTTATGGATTGTTTCATTTGTTTTTAAATATTGATTCTTAAGTTCTATGTTTAGCATGTCTGAATAAGTCTGTTTTGATTGTTTGGTTCTGTTAAATTAAATTATCCTCATTTCAAATTATTTTAGCTTTATTTTACATAGCTGTGTGTACTTTTGGTACTCCTCTATTTGAATAAACAGCTAGTTCCTTTTTGAAATAAGCATTTAAAAATAGAAAATAATGAAGAAGTAATTTGAAAATTGCTCTCAATTCTTCCACTCAGAGACAACTATTAACAGCCATCAGTTTGGGTACATTTATTTCCAGTCTGTTTCCTAGGAATATACATATATTTTTAAATAGTTACTATCTCACCTTATTTATAAGTTTGTATTCCACTGGTTTTAGTTAACATTATATTACGTATATTATTACATGCCATTAAGAAGTCTTCCTACATATACTTTTATTAGCTCACAATTATTAAGAACATGATTTCTGAGCAATTTGGTTTTTAAAATTTGCATATCATTGCCTTTTGTCTAGAAGCATGGATGCAAGTGGCTGCTCTGTAACTACCATTCTAACTAACTTGGATAAATGTAATTAGAGAAATAGAAATTTAGGAGAAAAAGCTGCAGTCGGCTCTGAACCATGCAGCATGTCTCTGATGAGATGTTCAACATTCATTGATTTCTTCTACTTATTTTACATCAGTTTTAGCCCTGTCTCTCCTTTCAACCTCCTCTGTCATTAACTTACCATCCTTCCTCAAAAATCAAATCACTTAACCTATTTTTGTTTTAACAACCACTTCTACTTCATATTAGTAAACATAAATTTACTTAATTATGAGGTCCTAGTTAAGGATAATTATTGGACAACTGATCTTTTCTGTTACTCTTTAAATATGGAAAAATCAGGGACACTGAGGTGGCTCAGTTGGTTAAGCATCTGACTCTTGAGTTTGGCTCAGGTCATGATCTCAGCATCATGGGATGGAGCCCCGGAGGTGGGCTCTGTGCTTACTGCGGAGTCTGCTTAAGATTCTCTCTCTCCCTCTCCCTTTGCCCCTTCCCCTGCTCCTGCTCTCTCTGTCAAATAGTAAATAAATAAAATCTCTTTGAAAATTAAAAAAATAAAAATAGAGAAATCATTGGAGATTTAAAAATTGCTTTATTCTTGTCTGGCATAGGCTCGGAAACAAGGTCTGCATTCTCTATTTCATATATGTTAGCAGCCGAGCATGTTGCAGGCACTTATCCAGTGGCATTTAATAAAATGCCAAAATTAAAATTTTGTTGTGAACATGCTATTGAAAGTGAAAGAAGAACATAGAAGAAAAAGAGACAAGACAAATTAGAAAATGGGTAGATAAAATGAGAGTTGGCATGTGGATATTTTGCTGCATCTTCTTGAACATATTTGCCTTCCTGGGTTCTGCAAATGTGTGAATCCAACCAACTGAGTTGCATAAGCCAAATCAACTCAACTTAGATCATTTCTCCTAAGGTAAAAATAGGCAAAATCATTCCTCCTTTAAGAATTCAACAATCAGAAAAGTATGGGTAAAATATGTAGTTTTGCATTATTTTTAAATTAAAAATAAGAGTATGTTTTTAGAAAATAAATTTAATATAAATTTTTTTTTTTTATAAATCCCTTTGATTTATAAAGCCAATTGGGAAGTTATCTGGCTTTGCAATGCAATGTTCATTAAGGGAAAACTTGAAAAGTACAGAATAGAAGATTGCTGGCACTCATCACCCAGAAGTAAACAATGTTAACTTTGTGTTTTATAGCTTTTGTCTTTTCCCCATTTATATTGAGAACGTTTTCCACAATAAAATTGAGATTCCATCATACATATATTTCAAGTCAAATTTTGATTATATATTTTGAGTATATTTTCATGTTTTTATCATTAAATAGTCTTCTCTATTATTTTAAGCATACTCTTGATTTGATATATTGAAACCAATACATAGCAAACTGGAAATGATCTATATTTTAATTTTGATTAAAGTGTGTAATACCTTTAAGTTTGAAGGTATTTTGGATAATATATTAACAAAAACATTTAAGGTAAGTTTTATGGTGCCTAACAACAAGTCAAGGGCTGTCTTCAGCTCCTTTCCTCACTAATACTTGGTGGCAGCGACACTTTGGACACGTAAGGCAAAATTTGGCTTTGACTGCAGCATCCAGCCACGTCCAAGAGAGACTGGTGTGAAGAGTAAAACATTCCGAAAATTGTTTGTATTGTTAATGGTAAAAACAAGCAAATGAACAAACAAATCCCAATGCATGCATACACATTTGTGCACACACATATACACACATACATACACCATGCCAATGAGCAGGTGTGAGTCTCTCACACAGCTGGAGTCTATTAATTGAAACTCTTCATGTGATTAGCAAATCTAGCAACAAGAGAGTCTTCTGCACATCTAGAACTGGTGTCTTCTTCCTGGAAACCAGGTATCTCAACCTTGGCTAGACATTAGAATTACCCAGTGAGTTTCTAAAACACATGGTAGTCTAGCCCTAGCCCTCAAATTTTTCTGTGGAGCCTGAGAATTAGTAAGTTTAAGAAATTCCCTGATGATCCTTATATTTAGCCAAGCATAAGAAGTATTGCTTAAATGAATATTAAATTACAAAATTGAGTTTTGAGCAAGTAAAATATAATTTTCTAATCAGAGAATAAACAAAAGGAGTAAGATGAAGTCAATTAACAGGGTAAAAATGTATTTTCTATTTTTCATGTTCCCTTGGGCAGATATCATCTATGCAACATTTAAAACAAACACAGAACATTTGTCTCTAGAAAAGTTTAAAATGTAACCTACGATCTTTTTCTAAATAGTATTATGTATGTGTTAATACCTGTTTGTTGAGGGAAGAAATACAAATTGCAAATAATTTGCATTTTGTATTAAAAACTATGAGTATAAACTTAAAATGGAAATGGTTGTCCTCAGAGTCTCATATTTATCTATTAATAACAACCAAAAGAATCATTCAGTTTTACGATGTGAATGTTCCAAAGTAATTATTTTAAATTTATATTTTTTGTCTTGCTCAAGAAGATCTTCAGCTATTTCAAATTTGTGAACAACAGACTGAGGTAATGTCAAATAATTAAATACCAATACCATTTTTGGTTAAAATTTGATCATATCGACTAGCTATTTCAAATTAGAATGATTTAAAATTAAATCCTTTCTTAAATCAAGATAATAAAAATGTTCCAAGATGATTCTAAATCCTTTCTGAGAAATACTGGTAAATCCCTCTATAATTAACTTACCTAAAGCAAGTTCACAGTGAAATTTGCTTTCTGTCTTCTCTACCACTACCGAGAAAAATAGCCCTAAATCTGATTAACCAAATGTTGTTTGCCTATATTTTATATTAAGCTTTCTACCTAACATAATTTCCATACATTTTATATAGTCAATAGTTCTTGAATATTAGTGTTCATAAAGAGTCATTTAGGGGTGTTAGTTAAAAAATCAGATTCCTGGTCTCTAGTCCAGAGATTCCTAAGGATAGAATCTGAGAATCTGCATCTTTTTTTTCCTTAAAGATTTGTTTATGTATTTGAGAAAGAGAAACAGAGTGCAGGTGGAGGGGCAGAGGGAGAGAATCTCAAGCAAACTCCCCACCAAGCAGGAAGTCGACATAGGGCTCGATCTCAGGACCCTGAGATCATGACCAGAGCCAAAATCAAGAGTCATTCATTTAACTGAGCCACCCAGCCACCCCAAGAATCTTCATCTTTTAAATAAACTTCTCTGTCTGTTCCGATGTAAAGACTAGTGGTTTGTGCTTGAGGAAATCTTCGTTTCATTTTGTGTATTCATAGATATTTCGGGAAGATGATGCTGTGATGTGTACTTCACAAGCATTGGGAAGAAAATTGAGGGAATGTTACTTTTCTCCTCCCTTAACAAGGAGTAGGCCAGCCACCTGTGTCCTGTGATTTTTAGGGTGATTCGAACTCTTTTTCCCCCAATAACTTACTTTTCTTCCCTTTATTGATATATTCTATGTCCCAAAGGTAAAGCCTCTAATGTGTATTAGACTAATAGGCTTAAGTTAGAAATATCTAAGAGACAAATGCATCTATTTAAATTCACCCTGGGTGTAAATGAATGGAATCTTTTCTGGAGAAAGAAGTGCAGTGGCAACAGGAATGTAAGGGCTTTCACAGGGATATTGAAGAAGGGTCAGGCTCTGCAGGGATAGGAAAAATGGCTCAACAAGGAGAATCCCTGATCATTGAAGAAACCATACCTCTAACACATTTGCTGTCTTGGTTTAGCATTCTCTACCTATCTATAAGTTCCTAAGGTAAGTGTTTCTCTTATACTTGTTTGAATTTTTTTTTTAAAGATTTTATTTATTTATTTGACAGAGATAGAGACAGCCAGCGAGAGAGGGAACACAAGCAGGGGGAGTGGGAGAGGAAGCAGGCTCATAGCAGAAGAGCCTGATGTGGGGCTCGATCCCACAACGCCAGGATCACGCCCTGAGCCGAAGGCAGACGCTTACCCGCTGTGCCACCTAGGCGCCCCTGTTTGAATTTTTCTGAACCTTTTTTGTGTTTGACGCCTAAAAAGAAGATAACAACTACTTGATTTTAAATGGTAAAATCTTTGGGTCACTTTAAACTTACTTCTTTCCCTCTGACTCTGCCTTTAATCAGACACCATATCCTGTTCTGCCTCCTAGTGATCTCATCATTGACATCCCCCTGCCCTTTCCTTGCTTGGCACTCTACTCATTTCCTGCCTTTCTCCCTGAGTCTTTTTTTCTATTCAAATTTGTCTTCCATATCAAAGCAAAGTTTGGGGCACCTGGGTGGCTTAGTTGGTTGAGCTCAACTCCTGGTTTCCGCTCAGGTCATAATCTCTGGGTCATGAAATCAAGCCCTGCATCAGACTCAGAGCTCAGCGGGGAGTCTGCGTGAGATTCTCTCTCTCCCTCTGCCCCTTCCCCACTCTCTTTCTCAAATAAATAAATAAATGTTAAAAAAAAAAAGTTACCCCCGATTGCCTACAATATAGCATTCTCTAAACTATATTCCCGAGGACACTGATTTCCAGGAAATGGAATTCCATTTGAATTTGCCTATTCAAATAAGTCTGTAAAATAATTTCTTTGTGATTGCTTAGAACATTTATAGACAAAGGACTCTGCAATGAGATGTGCTATTCAGCATTTCCCAAGCTTATTTGACCAGCAGTTCATTTTTGTGAGCATTTCTTGGCCTTTACAAAGAACTATGAATCTCATCCTGTGGCACTCAGCCCTTTCAAGACCTCCCCCCTACGGTGTACCTATGTTCTTTTCCATCACTTTCTCCCCTACATTCCACACACAGCATCGCTGAGCTTTTGTTAATTTTCAACACTCAGGTGCCTGTCCGTGCTTTTGTAGAGCCAGATTGCTCTTCCTGGGATGTCACCTGCCTTTAGTTACCGTTCCAGCTTTATTCTTTTTAAAAATGTCCTTATGTTTCTACTTCTTTTGAAAAGCCCATATTTATTATCTCCTCCTCATTGTCTTTTCACATGATCATTTTTCACATTATCATTACATATCATTTACATTATCATTGCATCTGTGAAATGGCTTCTTTAGAGCACACAGCACAGTCCGTTTTTTATGGATGCTTGTT
The DNA here is from genome assembly GCF_023065955.2 of Ursus arctos. Taxonomy (NCBI): domain Eukaryota; kingdom Metazoa; phylum Chordata; class Mammalia; order Carnivora; family Ursidae; genus Ursus; species Ursus arctos. The sequence goes on along the minus strand of NW_026622985.1, from coordinate 28,444,750 downwards.
CTTTCTCTAGAGTAAACTTCCTAAAGCCCATAACTATTCATCTTGGTCTGTCAAGAAATTTGCTCCTCAGTATATGCCAAATGAATGAAGGAATGTACAAATAAATTTTCATTTCAGCTGATACTGGTTTATAGGCTAGAGCTGCTGAATTAAATTGGTTTGCCTTTATACAACCTCCAAATTCCACTTGTATCCCAATTAATATGATTAGAGGACAGTAGGTTTGATTCCATATTATTCACAGTGTCCCTTCAAGTCTCTGCTTGTTTCAACCACTGTGGTCTCTTGGGTGGTTCTCAAGTGCTCACTGTTTCTTCTCAATGTAGATATTCTTGGAAGAGTGTGTGTTTGAGAAAAGATGAATTGTTTTTTATAGGATTCAGAGATGGAACACTTAGGATTATCAAGAAGTTCTCCTTTCTCTTTTATGTTTTGGTTTCTTTTTAAATTTCCATTTTGGAGAGCTCTAAACCTTACCCTTTATTTTATTCTTATTTATCGAGCAATATGATATATAGTATGTACCAGATTCTAGGCAATTTAGAAGTACTAACTCATGTCATCCTTGTAAAAACTCTACCAGGCAGATACCATTGTTACCCATATTTTACAGAGGTGAAGTAAATTGCCTGGGTGGTGCTGTTAGAAGTAAGAATAGAATTTGATTCCAAGCAGTCTGGCTCCACGGTTGGCACTCTGAAGCAGCCAGCCATGCTACTTCTCACTGTGTTCTCAGTTTGCAATGTTTTTCAACCTTGTGCTAAAGAATCACTGAGCATTTCTTAAGAGCACATGTCACTTTATGGAAATCGCTTTGGGGTGCCTGGGTGGCTTAGTGGGTAAAGCGCCCAGCTCCTGGTTTCAGTGCAGGTCATGATCCCAGGGTCGTGAGATTGAGCCCTGCGTCGGGCTCCGTGCTCAGCCAAGTCTGCTTGAGATTCTCTCTCTTCCTCTGCCTCTCCCACTCATGCTTGCTCTCTCTCTCAAATAAATGAATAAATCTTAAAAAAAAATCACTTAAATGATCTGTGAAAAAGATTTTTTTTTCATTTTAGCTAGTTGGTAAAAAGTACATAAATCCCTAAAGAAACTTAAAGGTTATTTATAGGAATGGATTTTTGTTTCCAAATGTAATCATTATAGACTTCTAATATCAAGAAAGTAAACACACTTCAAAATGAGAGTAAGCGAGCATTTCAAATCAATTATAATATTTATTTAAAATTTTTAAATACAATGGGTTTAGTTATATCAATAGGTTTTATCTGAGACTCAGTGATCTTAAAGACTTCTTAAAGAGATTAAGCCACAGCCAGCCAGAAACTCTTACATGAGGAAGATGAACATGTCTGTTGGCTGTAGACTGTTTCTGTGCCCAATAAATAAAATAATCAAGACAGTGTACTCCAAAAATACTTGGTGCATGAGGAAGAATGGCATAAAGTAAAACCATAGAAGAAGGGAAGAGGAATTATGAGGCTTAAGAGGATTGAACTCGTCAGTTCATTCGCCTTTTGTCTACACAGAATGTAAATGTAAGTTGATAAAGAAGGAATAATAAAAGCAGCCATGATCTCAGAACACTAAGTATCAACGAGGAGCTTTAAATTATCATCTCATTTAATTACTATCACAGCCTATAGGGTAGATGGTGTTATCATCATGTTATTACTTATGAGTCAGAGCAGTGGTTCACACTCAGATTTTGGGCTTCAGAGTGAGTGCTCAACCACTACGCTAGATTACCTCTGTGGGGGAGAAGGCAGGCAACCACGTGAGGGTAGAAATCAAATAATGGCATCTTTCTTGGATTTCCTTATTGTACTAGTTCAAAATTTCCCCAAACTTAGCAACTTATAGCATCAAATATTTATTACCTCACAGTTTCCATGGGTGTGGCTGAGCTGGGCACTTCTGGTTTCGTGTCCCGTGAGGTTGTAGACAAGCTGCCAGTCAGGACGGAAACCACAGCAGTGCTCGGCGGGGGCTGTAGAATCCTCTTCACAGCTCACTCACATAGCAACTGCAGGACTCCTCGGAAGGCCCTTTCCCAGCTCACTCATGCAGCCCCCGGCAGGCTGCACCCCCTTGCTCACCATGTGGGCCTCCTCCGTAGGCTGCCTGCATGTCTCCATGATTGATGGCTCAAAAAGGAGATAGAGCGACAGTAGGTCCAAGACAAAAGCCACTGTCTTTTTGGAACCTGTTCTTGGAAGTGGCACTTCATCACTTTTGTGTATTTTATTTGTTAGAGTGAATTGACAGACCTAGCCCCACAGTCAAGACGAGGCGATTACCTAAGAGCCAGAATACCACAAGGCAGGGATCGCTGGGCTTCTTAGAGCTGGCCTACCAAGATGTGATGGGTCTGTTAGGTACTGTTCATTTTACCTAAATCATGTTTCTGATATCTTCAGGATTCTAACAGGATGGTTGGAGTTAAAAGGTTAGTGTTTATTAAATCTAACTTAATTAATTTTAAAACTTGATTGTTGGAGAAGTGTTCAGTCTAGCTTTCTCTGTGGTATCTTTTTTAAGATTTGTCACAACAGAAGAATGTAAGAATTTGTCAGGTATCTCAAGATTAAAAATAGGATAAGAAGATTACAAAAACCTGGGTGTATTATTTCATGAGGTTGACAGGTTTAAAAAAAACAAAAGTCTTTGTCTGTCTTTGGTTAGTACAAAGAGGCATCTTGCACCAAATAATTTTCTGAATAATTTTTGCAAAGAATATTTAGCATAAAATCAAAGCTAAAAACAGTCATATTACATAGTGGCTTGTACAAAAAATGTAATGGAAAGAAATATTGTTTCTTTTTGACATACAATAATAATATGAATGTTCATGTAGGATGAGTCCTATAGTCTGGAATTTGGGTAAAGTATAGTAAATATCATACATCTTAGGGGATCATTGATCAATAATTATTTTTTTTGAGCCCCTTTTGTGTGTAAGTCATGGTGGAAAAGTAAATGAGATCCTGAAGTCTCATGGTTTTCAATTCCTTCATTCATAAACTAATTCATCGAGGTGCTAGTTGAGAGCCTACTATGTGCACAGTATCATTGCTAGAGTAATAGGGCAGGGAAAAGATTTTTAAAATCCATAAATCTGATTCTAGCCTTTCCCGATCTCATACTCTTGAATTTCAATCTGAGTCATTTTTGTATATTTTATTTTTCAATTATAGCATGTTGTTCCAAGTGGAAATTTAGTAGATCGATGCTGAATTATCTAGCAAGCTTCTTCTAGTTCATCAGGGTGCTATACTCTGAGGAATTTCTACCATCCTTCTCCTGGAAGATGACTACTTATTTTCAGTACTTAGTTTAGAACTCTTACCTCTTGGGAAGTCTTCTCTGATCACTATTGGGTGGTTTCTTTCTCTCCTTTTGTGCTTTTCTAGCCATATAGATTATTCTTCTCATATTATTTAGTGCCCATTTTCTTTTTAAAAACATGAATCCCATTCAAAGGTTTAGCAATATTGATTTAGTGTCTATTATATGCCAAGAACGTCAGTAGGCACTGGGTATATAGCAGTGAACAAAACATAGTAACCAGTCTGGAAAACAGTATGAAGGTTCCTCAATAAATTAAAAATAGAACTACCCTGCAGTCAGCAGTTAGACTACTAGGCATTTACTCAAAGGATACAAAAATATTAATTTAAAGGGATACATGCACCCCAATGTGTATCTACAATAGCCAAATTATGGAAATAACCCCAGTGTCAATCAACTGATGAATGGATAAAGAAGTGGTGTATATACACAATGGAATAAAACTCAGCTATCAAAAAGAATGCAATCTTGCCATTTGCAAGGACATGGATGAAGTTAGAGAGTATTCTGCTAAGCTAAATAAGTCAGTCAAAGACAAATACCATATGATTTCATTCATATGTGGAATTTAAGAAACAAAACAAATGATCAAAGGGAGAAAAAAGAGAGGGAAGCAAAGCAAGAAACGGACTCTTAAGTATAGAGAACATACTGAGGGTTACCAAAAGAGAGGTGGGTGGGAGGATGGGTGAAATAGGTGAAGGGGATTAAGGAGAATACTTGTGATGAGCATGGGGTGATGTGTGGAAGTGCTGAATCACTATATTGTACACCTAAAACTAATATTATGCTCTATGCTAACTAACTGGAATTTAAGTAAAAACAAAACAAAACAGAAAAACAGACTCTACTGCCATGGGCTCATGTTCAGTAGAATGAGGCAGATAATAAATAAATAAACGTATACTAACGCAGGGAGTACTAAGTGCTCTGACGACAAAGCTGGGGGTAAGGGGATAAAGTGAGTGCGTGAGGGAAGGTGGGGTTGTCTTAAGTAAAGAAGTCAGGAAGGTATCTTTGAGGTGATGATATGCAGAGCGATCTAAAGGAAGGGAGGGAGGAGTCCATGGGGACAGAGTGTTCCGGGAAGGCAGACAGTGGGTGCAAAGGCCCTGAGTCGAGAATGCATTTGATGTGCTGAAGGAGCAACAGGGAGGCCTTGTGCCTGGAGCAGAGTAGCTGTAGGCAGGTGGGGCAGAAAGTGTTGAGATGTGAGGTCAGAAAGATTTCCAGGGGTCACAGTGCATGGGACTTTGGGGGCCAGAGGACTCCTAGTACCTAGCACACACGACTGGTGTTTATGAACATACATCTGATATTGTTAGTTTAGGCTGGGAGTATAAGAGCAGTATTGTCTAATTATATATGAGTATTACTATCATTAACGTGCTTTGAGTAGTGAATCAAAACCTTTGCAGCACTATAGCGTCACCTAGGGATCTTTTGAAGAGGCTGATTCTGGGTCACATGGCAGACATGTGACATCAGGATCCCTGTGGGTGGCATCTGGATTTTTAAAGCTCCTTAGGTGATTTCGGATAAGTATGAGAATCATTAACTTACATCAGTGGTTCTCAAAGTGTACCCACCATCCACCAGCATTGCAGAGAATTAGAAATACAAATTTTTTGGCTCCATCTCATACCTATTGAGTCAGAAACTCTGGGGGGTCAGACAAAGCAATCTGTGTTTTAAGAAGTCCTCCAGGTGCTTCAAATGTGTGCTAAATTTGGAGGACCACAGTCTCAGAGGAATGGGCCACATACAGGCAAAACAGACGATAAGTTTTATGGTTTTAATTGCAGAGGGCCGTGTTTCTGTCATATGTGTGCCCTGGCAAGAATACCTGACATTTTACCATGTGCGAACTCTTTCTCTGGATTAAATTTACTCTCTCTCATAGCCCTTTGTTTAAATAGAACATTCCTCTGGGTAAAACATCAAGCCGTTGTTACTTAGTAGCACTTTGTTGTAAATGAGCTTATTAGAATGATTTAGCTGACAGAATGGGTCGTTTTGAATGTAAGAATGGCTGTAGTTAGAGCAGATTTCTAGAAAAGGATGGAGATGAGATGGTGGTATAATCTTCCTATAATCTTAAAACTATAATTAGGAGATTAGTAGATTTAATAAGATTTTAACACAATTGAAATATAGTTTTCCAGTATTTTTTCCAAAGATATTTGAGAACTGTGTTTATTTCTTGTTTAATTAATTGTGCACCTGTTTCTGTGTTACGTATGTCTGGAAATAATGATTTAGACACTGGCGAATTTGAAATAACACCAATATTCGTAATAATTTCAAAGTGGAAAATTTGTTCAGATTTTTTTTTTTTTAAAGGAATCAAGGTCTTACTGTTTAGGTTTTTTATCTGGCATCACTCTTCAGGAAATTTCCATATGGAAAATCTCATCATCTTTCATCCTCCTATAGAAAGCTACATTTTCTTTCACACAACTCCAATATTAATATGTACACTGGAGTTTCTTTTTTACTTTCCCCTTATCTGAGAATAATAATAATGAGAGAAAGTGAATTATATAGCTCAGGGCCACTGTTGAGAGGCCGAGTTTGAACACTATGCTAATTCTGGTTTTAGTGTTCTTATCAATCCAGCAGGTGCATTCAGATTTAAGAATGCAGTATGAAAATCTTTTGTTATCCTGCTACACAAGTTTTCTCTTATAGAGAAAAATCAGCTTTTTCATAAAGGCTTAACCAGAGGCGATACCTGATATCGTCTGCAAAGTGCGAGCAATATATCTTTGAAGCACTTGAATAATATTAGTATCTTGGCTGAGAACAGGGGAAAAAATAATCTAAAAAATAAGGATAATACAATTTTAGAAGCGAGCCTTCACATGGCAGAGGATTTCATTCAGCTGGTGACAAAGGATTCCGGATAGAAGTAGCACTTGAGATGGAGCAAATGGGAGTGCAGGAGGTAGGCCTCGGTGTCTCCCGTTTGTGTCCTCATACAGCCCGAGGTGGCTGACTGCCCAAGGCGTGGCTGAGACCTGCAGCCACACTTTAGAAGCTGTCTGTGGGATTTTTAAATGGATAACTTCCCCCTGTGTCAGTCAGCCGAGCAATGTGCTTTCTTAATTGTTCCTCCTATTATTTGTTTCAAGATAAATCCACACCCTTGCTGGGGAGGTGAATGCAACCTTTGCGGTGTTATAGTGCCCTCCTGAGACTCCCTTTTCTAACAAAACAGTGTTTCCTTAAATGTCAAATTCCTCTCATTTATTGTTTTCGCCTTGGAAACCAAGTGTAGCAAAATGGGAAAGTCTTTTTCTTCTCCTATTTCTTTCCCAGCCACCTAAAGCACTGTCGTCTAGTGGAGTGCTACACAGTTCCATGTCTTGAATCGGAATTCTCCAGCGATAAGTAGCATGAAACTATCAAATGTCTTTTCTCCTTTGCATATTGTAAGGCCTTATTATTACATTTTATCACTCCCAGGCATTTATTAGAAACTATCAGTGGCCTGGCTTTTTTTTGTTATTGGATCACAGTGGGCAAGTACAAATGTAGTCATGTGTTAATAACTCTCCCAGAAGCTAATGTAAGGTACCCCAAAAATGAATATAAAGGTAATTTTTATGTAGTGAGAAATAAAATCACTGTACAACTGATTGGAACTACAGTTAATAAAATGGTGAAACAACTGTACGAATTCATATTTCAAAAGTACCTATCTGGGCTTGCTCTGAAAGATCAGCCCACACATTCTCACACTTACAGAATGCACAGAATACATGTGTATCTCTGCACAGACAATGTATTTTTCTCACTTTATCTTTCATTTTTATTGTGGATAAAATGTATCAGGTTTTAATATGTCTCATAGTGTGCAGATGATTTGCTCATTATTTTTTGATTTAACAAATATTTATTGAAGGCAGTGTTGTACTTGCTGTGGATACAAATAAAGTCTGTGCGTAGAGATAATAAGGTCTATGTATCAGGGAACCTCTATGTATCTAGTGGGTGAGGCCTAATAACCAAAGAAACAAATAAATAAACAAGATAAGAAGAGTGGTAGGCAGAGAACAACAGGATACTCTAACAGAGACTGCAAGGGAGATTGTAGCAAACAGCAGGATAACATAATAGGGATGTTAAATAGATTAATAGATACACGTATGTCTAATAAATGGTAGGACTTTGGAGGTGAGCCTTAAATGATGAGTGAACCAGTCAGGAGAAAGCTGGGAGAAAAGGAAATGTGCAAAGTTGGTGGGTGGGCAAAGTTGGAGGGTGGACATGTCCAAGGAAAAGAAAGAAAGTTTACCGTGGCTGGAGTGTATCAAGCAAGGTGGGGAATGTTGCGTGACAATGGTGCTGTAGGAGCCAGACTCTGAAGGCCTTGTGGGCCAAACAGGATTCTGGATTTTATTCTCTCAGCCACAGTGAATATTGGAAGGGATCTATGTAAGTTCCTCTGTGATGGAAGGTAAAGACTTGGATAAGAACTTTGAGAACAGACATACCAAAGATATATTTTATATTTAATTTTTTAATTTTATAGTCAACAGAGGATATTATATTAATTTCAGGTGTATGACATAGTGATCGACAGTTACAAGCCCTGTGCCATGCTCACCATGCTGTGTGTGGCCACCACCTGTCACCATACGGTGTTACTACAGTATGGTTGACTCTATTTCCTATGTTGTACTTTTATTTATTTATTTATTTGTTTGTTTATTTGTTTATTTTTAATAATTTTTTAAATTATATTAGTCACCATACAGTACATCCCTAGTTTTTGATGTAAAGTTCCATGATTCATTACTTGTGTATAACACCCAGTGCCCCATGCAATATGTGCCCTCCTTAATACCCATCACCAGACTATCCCATTCCACCATCCCCCTCCCCTCTGAAGCCCTCAGTTTGTTTCCCAGAGTCCATAGTCTCTCATGGTTCATTCCCCCTTCTGTTTACCCCCCCTTCTTCTTCCCTTTCTTCTCCTACCGATCTTCCTACTTCTTATGTTCCATAAATGAGTGAAACCATATGATAATTGTCTTTCTCTGCTTGACTTATTTCGCTTAGCATTATCTCCTCCAGTCCCGCCCATGTTGCTGCAAATGTTGAGAAATCGTTCTTTTTGATGGCTGAGTAATATTCCATTGTCCACATCTTCTTAATCCAGTCATCTGTTGAAGGGCATCTCGGCTTCTTCCACGATTTAGCTATTGTGGACAATGTTGCTATGAACATTGGGGGTGCATATGGCCCTTCTCTTCACTACGTCTGTATCTTTGGAGTAAATACCCAGTAGTGCAATTGCTGGATCATAGGGTAGCTCAATTTTTAACTTTTTAAGGGACCTCCACACTGTTTTCCAAAGTGGCTGTACCAACTTGCATTCCCACCAACAATGTAGGAAGGATCCCCTTTCTCCACATCCTCTCCAACAATTGTTGTTTCTTGCCTTGTCTATTTTTGCCATTCTAACTGGCGTAAGGTGGTATCTATGTTCTCCTCTAGGATTTTGATGGATTCCTGTCTCACATCGAGGTCTTTCATCCATTTGGAGTTTATCTTTGTGTATGGTGTGAGAGAGTGGTCAAGTTTCATTCTTTTGCATGTAGCTATCCAATTTTCCCAGCACCATTTATTGAAGAGACTGTCTTTTTTCCACTGGATGTTTCTTCCTGCTTTATCAAAGATTAGTTGCCCAAAGAGCCGAGGGTCCATTTCTGGGTTCTCTATTCTGTTCCATTGGTCTATGTGTCTGTTTTTGTGCCAGTACCATGCTCTCTTTGTGATCACAGCTTTGTAGTACAGCTTGAAATCCGGCATTGTGATGCCCCCAGCTTTGTGTTTCCTTTTCAACAATTCCTTGGCGATTTGGGGCCTTTTCTGGTTCCACACAAATTTAAGGACTATTTGTTCCAGTTCTTTGAAAAATGTCATTGGTATTTTGATTGGGATGGCATTGAAAGTGTAGATTGCTCTGGGTAGCATAGACATTTTAACTATGTTAATTCTTCCGATCCATGAGCATGGAATATTTTTCCATCTTTCTGTGTCTTCTTCAATGTCTTTCAAGAGTGATATGTAGTTTCTAGAATATAGGTCCTTTACATCTCTGGTTAAGTTAATTTCGAGATAACATGATTTTTGGTGCTATTGTAAATGGAATGGATTCCCTAATTTCTCTTTCTTCAGTCTCATTGTTCGTGTCTAGAAATGCAACTGATTTCTGAGTATTGATTTTGTATCCCGCCACATTACTGAATTGCTCTATAACTTCTAGTAGTTTGGGGGTGGAGTCTTTTGGGTTTGCCATATAGAGTATCATGTCATCTGAGAGGAGAGACAGTATGACTTCTTCTTTGCCAATTTGGATACATTTTATCCCTTTTTGTTTTCTGATTGCTGTTGCAAGGACTTCTAGTAGTATGTTGAATAATAATGGTGAGAGTGGGCATCCTTGTCATGTTCCTGATCTTAAGGGAAAGGCTTTCAGCTTTTCCCCATTGAGAATGATATTTCCTGTAGGCTTTTTATAGATGGTTTTTATGAAATTGAGGAATGTGCCCTCTATCCCTACACTCTGAAGGGTTTTAATCAGGAAAGGATGCTGTATTTTGTCAAATGCTTTTTCTGCATCAATTGAGAGGATCATATGGTTCTTGACTCTTTTCTTGTTGATATGATATATCATGCTGATCGATTTGCAAATGTTGAACCACCCTTGCATCCCAGGGATGAATCCCACTTGGTTATGATGGATAATCCTTTTAATGGACTATTGGATCCTATAAACTAGGATCTTGTTGAGAATTTTGGCGTCCATATTCATCAGGGAAATCGGTCTGTAATTCTCCTTTTTGATGGGGTCTTTGCCTGGTTTGGGGATCAAGGTAATATTGGCCTCATAGAATGAGTTTGGTAGTTTTCCTTCTGTTTCTATTTTTTGAAACAGCTTCAGGAGAATAGGTATTATTTCTTCTTTGAATGTTTGGTAGAATTCCCCGGGGAATCCATCAGGCCCTGGACTCTTGTTTTTGGGGAGGCTTTTGATAACTGCTTCAATCTCTTCATAATTAAGTGGTCTGTTTAAAAAATCAATTTCTTCCTGTTTCAGTTTTTGTAGTTTATAGGTTTCCAGGAAGGTATTCATTTCTTCCAGGTTGTTCAATTTATTGACATAAAGCTGTTGATTAAAGTTTCTAATGATCCTTCCTATTTCATTGGTGTTGGTTGTGACCTCTCCCCTTTCATTCATAATTTTATTAATTTGGGTCCTTTCTCTATTCTTTTGAACAAGCCTGGCCAGTGGCTTATCGATCTTATTTATTCTTTCAAAGAACCAGCTTCTAGTTGTGTTGATCTGCTCTACTGTGCTCCTGGTTTCTAATTCATTGATGTCTGCTCTAATCTTGATCAGCTGCTTTCTGATGCGTGGGTTAGGCCTGTTCTTCTGTTCCAGCTCCAGCTTCTTGAGGTGAGAATATAAAAACTGCATTTTAGACTTTTCTATTCTTTTGAGTGAGGCTTGGATGGCTATGTATTTTCCCCTTAGGACTGCCTTTGCAATGTCCCATAGGTTTTGGACCATTGTGTTTTCATTCTCGTTGGTCTCCATAAATTGTTTAAATTGATTTTTAATTTCCTGGTTTGCCCAATTATTCTTGAGCAGGATGGTTCTTAGTTTCCAAGTGTTTGAGTTTCTTCCAAATTTTTCCTTATGATTGAGTTCCAATTTCAAAGCATTGTGGTCTGAGAATATGCAGGGAAAAATTTCAGTCTTTTGGTGTCAGTTGAGACCTGTTTTGTGACCCAGTATATGGTCTATTCTGGAGAACATTCCATGGGCATTCAAAAAGAATGAGTATTCTGTTGTTCTGGGTTGTAGTGTTCTATATATCTCTATGAGGACCATCTGGTCTAGTATGTCATTCAAAGCTCTTGTTTCTTTGTTGATTTTCTGCTTAGGTGATCTGTCTATTGCTGATAGTGGAGTGTTGAGGTTCCCTACTATTAATGTATTTTTATCTATATGTCTCTTTATTCTGGTTAAGAGTTGGCTTGTGTATCTTGCTGCTCCCCTGTTGAGGGCATAGATATTTATAATTGTCATATCCACTTGTTGGATACATCCTTTAAGAGTAATATAGTGTCCTTCTGAATCTCTAACTACAGTCTTTAGTTTAAAATCTAATCTGTCTGATATGAGAATTGCTACCCCAGCTTTCTTTTGAGGTCCATTGGCATGAAAAATGGTTTTCCATCCCATCACTTTCAGTCTGAATGTATCTTTAGGTTCAAGATGAGTCTCTTGTAGACAGCAGATGGGTGGTTTATGTCTTATTATCCAATCTGCAACCCTGTGGCGTTTATGGGAGCATTTAGGCCATTCACATTGAGAGTGATTATTGAGAGATATGATTTCAATGATGTCATGTTGCTTGTAAAGTCTTTGTTTCTATAGATTGTAACTTTCTGTTCTATATCACTTTTGGGGCCTTTTTACTTTTATAGAACCCCCTTTGATATCTCCTGTAGGGCTGGTTTTGTGGTTACGAATTTGGTCAGTGCCTGGCGATCCTGGAAGGTCCTTATGTCTCCATCAATTCTGAATGACAGCCTTGCTGGATAAAGGATCCTTGGCTGCATGTTTTTCTTGGATAGAGCTTTAAAAATATCCTGCCAACCCTTCCTCTCATTCCAGGTCTGTGTAGACAGGTCTGATGTTCTGATATTTTTGCCTCTGTACGTGAGAAATTTCTTCACCCTGGCCACTTTCAATACTGTATCCTTGGATCTAATATTTGCAAATTGCACTATGACATGACGTGGCGTAGGTTTGTCGTGGTTGACCTTGGGAGGGGTCCTCTCTGCCTCTTGGACACAAATGCTTTTTTCCTTTGCTAGATTACGCAAGTTTTCAGCTACAATTTGTTCAAATATCTCTTCTAGACCTCTCTCTTTCTGCACCCCCTCGGTGATGCCGATGATTCTGACATTGGAACGTTTCAATGAGTCAGTAATCTCCCATAATCTACATTCTTGAGATTGGATTTTTTTTTTTAAAAAGATTTTATTTATTTATTCGACAGAGATAGAGACAGCCAGCGAGAGAGGGAACACAAGCAGGGGGAGCGGGAGAGGAAGAAGCAGGCTCCTAGCGGAGGAGCCTGATGTGGGGCTTGATCCCATAACGCCGGGATCACGCCCTGAGCCGAAGGCAGACGCTTAACCACTGTGCCATCCAGGCGCCCCAGAGATGGGATTTTTTTTGAGCTAAGTTTCGGTTTTAACTTTCTCTTCTACCATCCCATCCTCCAATTCACTAATTCGTTCTTCTGCCTCATTTACCCTGGCCGTCAGAGCATCTAATTTAGACTGCATTTGATTCATAGCATTTTTAATTTCTGCCATATTTGCTCTCATTTTCACCCTTAGAGATTCTATATTCTTCTTAATATTTTCATTAATATTTTTTTCAAGTCTACACATCATGTTGACCATTGTTACTCTATTTCTGACAATTTGGTTATATCCATATCCATCAGTTCTGTGGCAGAGGCCACAGTCTCTGTGTCCTTTCTTTGCTGAGCGTTCCTCCTCCTCATCATTCTGAAGAGGAGAGGTTGTGGGGATGCCCAGAGCCCAAATTATTGACCAGGACCCAGGCAGTGTACACTTGTTTTATAGGGACCGTAGGGATGTGGGCTTCTTGATTTTTCAGCCTGCCTTCTGGGGGAGGGGTCTGCTGCACTGATATTCAGGCAACCCTGTTTGTGTAGAGTCTCCATGTCCCCTACAAGGGGGGATGGGGATGGGCACACTGTGAGCCGGTATTTCTGGGCTTTTGTTCTCTGGCGACTTTCGCTGGTTGTTTGCTGTGCCTCTTCTGAGAGTCAGAGCAGCAGTGGCCAAATCCAGCCTCTGTCTCAGAACAGAGAGATTGCAGTCCGTTCTCCACTGTGCTCTCTTGGCCTCTTTAACTCTGTTTCTGTTAGTGCTGCTAAAAACCATGCAGCGTCCTGGGTTGTGTGCCCCACAGCTGGTGTCCCAGCCCTCACTTCCAGGGCCAGCGCATCTCTGTCCTTTGTGTTTCTAACACCGCCAGCCACCCCTGGTTTCTGCGAGCGCTCCCGAGCTCTCTGTTTCAGTGTGGTTCGGGTGCAGTCTGGATCGCCAGTTTTCAGTCTGGTCGCGCGCGTGCTCCTGCGCTCCCATTATCAGTCCGATTCCAATGAGCGCTCCAGAGCTCCGGTTTTCAGTCAGGTTGCATGTGCGCTCCCGAGCTCCTGGTTTCAGTCTAGTTTGAGTGTACGCTCTGGAGTTCCAGTTTTTAGTTTGGATGCACGCTCCTGAGCTCCCAGTTTTAGTTCAGTTCCAGTGCACGCTCCAGAGCTCGTTTTTCAGGCTGGTCACGCTCGTTCCCGGGCTCACAGTCAGTCTGCTCTCTTGCGGTGCCGGTCCATGAGTCCAGCCCACTCCCCAGGGCAGGTGGCTACTCCAAAGAAATATTTTAAAGCTAGAACAAGATTGACTATTCACAGTATCCATATTGATTTACCAACTATTCTCCTTAGATATTCTAAACATAGCACAAAGAATGTTCCTTTTAAATGTCTAAAAAATTGCCTTGGAGCAAGGATTACTTAACCCTCAAAGATATCTTCTTGATAAAATCAGTTATTTAGTAAAGATAGTGGCAAATGGACAAAAGAGCTTAAATTTTTTAAAAAAGATTTTATTCATTTGAGAGAGAGAAAGAGAGTACACAGAGAGAGCACATGAGTGGGGGGTCGGGGGGCAGAGGGAGAAGAGAAGCATACTGCCCGCTGTGTAGGGACCCCAATGCAGGGTCCATTCCAGGACCCTGAGATCATGACCTGTGACAAAGGCAGAATCTTAACTGACTGAGCCACCCAGGTGCCCCCCCCCCCCACCAAAAGCTTTAATTTAAGACCAGATATTTCAATATATGCATATTAAGTTTAGTTTCCTATATCATGGTAGAGTTGAAATATTGCAGAGGAAAGGTATCAGTTTCCTCACACAGACACACACACACACACACACACACACACACGTGTGTTTTATATCACATCTTTAGAAATGAAAGCATCATTACCTGGCATTCCCACGATTTCAGGAAGTGCTGTATTCACCTCAGCCATGGACTGATTATTTGTGTCCCACCTAAATTCATGTTGAAACCCTAACTCCCAGGGTAATGGTATTAGGAAATGAGATTTTTGGAAGGTGATTGCAGCCCTAATGAAGAGGCCCCAGACAGAGCCCTTGCCACTTAAACCACATGAATATACAGTGAGAGGCCAACCATTAAACAAATTGTGGTTTCAACTTTTGACAGTCATTGAAAACAGCACATATCTAGACTAACTCAGAGATGTGAAAAAAATCATACATATCTTCTTTTGGAACTCGGCATCATTTTCCGAAGGCTATAGTTAGGCTTCTATTGGAGGCAGACTATCCCTAGGGAACATTAGTTCAGATTGACAATCCAGAAAGAACCATGTGATGCCTAAACGGAGGGAACACAACCAGATGTATTAATTTGGTAAATAAAAATATGACTAAAAGAAAGAAGGAATCATGTGCAGTGGATAAGAGCATTGGCTTTGGGCTCAAACAAACCTGAGTTTTATTAATGGCTCTATACCTAGTTACTGGATGGTTTTAAGCAGGTTGCTTTACATCTTTGAGCCTCAGTTACTTCTGTATGATGTAGGTAATAATACTCACATGTTCTGAGAGGAAAAAGAATGAAACAATACATAGAAGGTGCTTAGCAAAGGTCAGATGAAAGGTCTCCCTAATGACCTTATTTAAAATTGTAATTCCATCACCTCTCCCAGTGTTCTTGATTCCCCCATACCTTGCTTTACTTTTTCTTTTTTAATAGAGCACTTTATCTCTTTTAATACACAGTGGCATTTACTCTATTTATTGTATTGTTTATTGTGTCTCTCCTGGCTAACATAAGCTTCACAGGAGAAGAAACCTTTGTTTGTCTTTGTTCACTGTGTATTTCAAGACTGGAGAACAATGCCTGGAGCATAAACACAAATGGATATATTCAAGGAACATAATGAAGTCCAGCTAATAATTAAATAATAATCGGTGCTGACTCTAAGTTCTACTTCCTTGGATTCTCACTGTCCTCTCAGAGACAGTCCAGTTCCCTGGACAATAGAAAGAGGGAAAGGAGAAAAACCTGAACCAGTGGTTGTTGGCCTTGACTTGACAGAAGAACCACCCAGAGAGCTTTTTAAAAATTCAGATTGCCAGGCTACAGCCTTCATCAAGAAAACCAGAGTCAGTAGGGATGAGTATCAGGCCGCAGTATTTAAATTTTTTTTCTATATTTCAGCATGTAGACAAGCTCGAGATCCACTGATCTAAGCCATGGCTGCTACAGTTGCTACATTTCCCAACCAAATTATGCGGGTCAGTGACACTTATTTCCTAAGCTAGCTCCTTCCTCATGGCAGCCAAGAGTGAAAGAGTGATGGTAAGACAATGTAAGCATGCAAAACCCCTTGACATTTTGCTACTAATTTTAAGCAAATTGATGGAAGAAACAATAAATACATTCAAGACCCAGAAGAAGAGAGCATACAAACTCAAAATCAATCCTTTTTTTTTTTAATAGAGAAAAAATTGGCATATAACGTCATATTAGTTTCAGAGAGGCAACATAATCATTGGGTCTTTGTATGCACTATGAGGTGATCAACCCAATAAGTCTAGTTACCGTATATCACCATACAAACTGACCCCTTCACCCATTTTGGCTATCTGTCAACATTTCCCCCCCCCAATAATCACCAGTCAGCTCTCCATACTTAGGAGTTTTGTTTTGCTTGCTTTGCTTTTTATGTTCTTCATATAGGTGAAATCATACAGTATTTGCCTTTCTCTGATTTATTTCACTAAGCATAATATTATCAAGTTTCATCCATTTTGTTGTAAATGGTAGAACTTACCTTTTTATGGCTGAATAGTATGATGTATATATGAAATATATATCACATCCTTTTTATATATTCATCCATCCATGGACATTTAGGTTGTTTTCATATCTGGGCTATTGTAAATAATGCTGCAATGAAAATTGGGGTGACTTTATCTTTACAAATTGGTGTTTTCATTTTCTTTAGATTAAATACCCATAAGTGGTATATAGCTTACTCATGTGGGAGTTCAATCCTTAATTTTTTGAGGAATCTTCACGCTGTTTTCCATAATGGCTCTACCAGTTTGCATTCCCACCAACAGTTCCTTTTCCTTCACAACCTCGCCAACCCTTAATATTTCCTGTCTTTTTGATCAATTTTAACCATTTTTAATGAAAATTCTTTCTTGTCATTATCTCACATCTTCTTAAGAGACATGTTCAGTAGACTTCTCTTCAGATCTTCCTCCAAATAAGACACCCATTTCTCTGATTTGAATGAGTGTTTGGTTCGTCTGCATGTGGTTTCTCATATTGCAGTGCTATTATGGGTAGTGTATGACTTCATTGCTAGGTTAACCAGGAGTAGTGCTTCTCCCCCTTTACTGAAATCCTAATTCTTGTGGATCAGTTGTTTTGTTGGCTATTCTCACTCATGCAGTCCAAAGAAGATGAAATGCTCTGGAGTGCTGCTAGCTTTCTTCCTGTTTTGTCTGTTTTGCCACAAAGAATGAGTGAATGGTACATTGTTCACTTATATTTCTGTCAAACACAATACAACAACTTCCATTTCTCTTGAGTATTTAAAAATTTTTAGTATGATATTTACTTTAGCACCAACATTAGTATAACTATGATAAGGGAAATGTGATTTGCTGAAGTTCATCAACTCAATGGCAGAATGAAAGCTAGAACATGAGCATTTTGATGAAAGATGAAAAAAATAATGATCTAATTCCATACTCATATGAATAACATCAAAAATTAAATGTTGAAATTTTATCTGGTTCCTATCCCTTTATCCTTATCATCATTTGTCAGATATATCCCCAGAACTGGGTGTAACGGAGATTGACTAGCTGTCCACCAAACCAGAGTCCTCGCTTTCCTGAGTCAATAGACTACATTTCCCAAATACACTTGCAGTTAAGCCCAGGTGACTGAGCTATAGCCAACACGATGTGAGGAAAAAGTGACACACCAACACACACACACACACACACACACACACACACACACACTCACACCGTTTCCAGGCTTGGCTCATAAAACCTCCAACACACAATTCATTCTCTGCTCCTACCTTTTGGCCAAATGCGGAGGACACTGAAGCCCTAGAAGAGAGAGAAGCCACAAGAGACAAGGTTGTGGGGCTTGGCCACTTGGAAAGCTGCCCACCAATCAAGGAATATCTGTTTTAGATTTCCTGAGAGCAAGGAATATGCTTCCCCTATGCAAAGCCACTGAGATTTGGAGGTTTACTTATTATATCCACTCCTCGAAAATTTTCTCTTTAAAGATATTTTATTTCAAATAATGATATTACATTCTAATTTTGCCCATAGAACTTAGTGAGAAAAGTGGCCCTTCCCTACACTGCACTAAACTCTGACCTTCTACTAGGTTTTTATTTCATTTCCTCCTCTTCTATTCTTCCTCTCTTCTCTGTGGAGACAACCTTCAAAGTAATCCATGGCTGTCTGTTCTTCCCTATTTTGGACACATCTTCAATCCTCTGGAAGTAAACAATCTTTCTACTCATGCTTCACAAATTCATAATATTTAGCCACACCACTCACTCAAGACTCACTCACACATTTGGAACAATCTGTGGTTAATACCAAATACCTGTTTGAATAAGTCTTTTTAAAAAATTTTTTATTTATTTAATTAGAGAGAAAGTGTGTGTGAATGGGGTTGGGGTGGGGAGGGGCAGAGGGAGAGGGAGAGAATCTTAAGCAGACTCCCACTGAGCGGGAAGCCTGACTTGGGGCTCAATTTCACAACCCTGAGATTATGACCTGAGCAGAAATTGAAATCAAGGGTTGATTGATCAACCCCTGAGCCACCCTGGTGCCCCCTCCCTGGCTTGAATAATTCTTAATGATATTATATGTCTCCTTTGGATTTATAATCCACTCTGAATATTTTTCCACGTCCACTCCCCTTCTTAACCTCAGATTTATTTAATGGTGCCCTTTTTCTGTATTCTCATAGTCCTGAAAATTTGGAATTAAATTTACCTCCTATCTTTATCAAATATCCAGTTTGTCATCCATATATCATCAAATTATACCATTTCTTCATTTGAAATACATTTCAGATTTCCCCCTGACTCTCACATCCGTTTGCTACCACCTTAATGAAACCTATCACTGCATAAACATGCAATAGTTTATCTCACGAACCTAGGTCTCTCTCTCTCTTTTTAAGATTTTATTTATTTATATGAGACAGAGAGAGCGCAAGTGTGAGAAAGGGGAGGCAGAGGGAGAGGGAGAAGCAGACTCCTGGCAGAGCAGGGAGCTCCACGTGGGGCGTGATCAGAGGACCCTGTGATCATGACCTGAGCCAAAGGCAGACGCTTAACCAAATGCACCACCCAAGTGCCCCAAACCTAGGTGTCCTCTACCACTGGTTGGTATGCCATTTATTTTTCTGCCTACTCTACTCAGGAACTCACACACTTATTAGCTCTATATTAATTTTAGATTTATCTGCCTGAAAGAATTCCTACCCAGCTTTTAATAAAAAATCTTCAGTTTTAGGTTGCCTGATCTCTGCATTTGTATATGTTTCTCCCTTCTTTTCTACATCTGTACAAGTTTTATTTTATTAATAGGGGCACAAATTTTACACATTCTTTGAGGTTTCAGCTCATGTTCCAGTTTCTCCCCTAGTACTTTTCTTCAATGTGTTCTATATTTACTGTGAATAAATCTTGGCATTTTCTCTATCCAGATAGCTCTCTGAGGGCAGGAGATCAGTGTTATATTTTTTCATTATATAAAATATATTCACACATGTAAGAGAAGCAACCCTATTCAAAGTCTAACTGCTTTAATATCGTTGCTTCCTCAAAGCTTTTATTAAATTCTCAACATTTATATTTATTTTCTCAACACAACTCTGAATTAATGGACTCTGTATCCAGGTGTTTCTTGACCTTCAAATCATCAAATCCTTGTTTCTTTGGTGTATACAATTAAAATATTTTAAATTAGACTGATTACACTTTACTTCTACCAGTACCTTTCATAGATTATACCAAACTGTATTATTTTCCTCTCAATTCTCAGATAATAAATATCTATGGGGATATTATGGAGACTTACAGGGAACTAGATGTTTACTCCTAACTCCTGGCTATCACTTTGAAGAAATCTTCTTGAGCATACTCAAAATAATGGCACCTAGAAACCTAAGTCCCTGCAGTTAAAACTAATGTAAGTTTATCTCCTTATAAGCTTACGGAACTAAAATAAATGTATTTCTTAGTGCTTCTCTGAAGTTCTGTGGTGCCAACATCATAGGTTTATTTGGATTCATTCATCTAATTTAAAAAGCTGTGTCTGGCTGAGTCTTTCGAGATTATATTGGACAGAATTACCATGGCTCTGAGCTTAAGGTAATTATCAAAATATATATTCACAAGGCACTCTTCTTGATAAACTTATCCTTTGCTTTGACTTTGCAAATTTTGAAAGAAATTGTTCAGTGCCAGAGGTAAAGAGGGTGTAGTTTGAAGAGTTTATTTTTAAAGTTCTGTAATTAAAAGCATGACCTGGCTGAGGATCAATTGTTGGTAAGCAAAAATTAAGCTGCCCTTCAGTACATTATCACTTGGTACACGTTGAGGAAAAAGTGTGATTAATAAACTAAGAAGTAATTTTCAGTTAATTGACTTTCATCAGACTGCGGTGCTACGGGGCTGAGATCCTGGGTGGATCGGTGTATGGGACTAGGAGCCTGTCAAACCTTCCCTGATGTCACCGGCTCCAGTTGATTCATTAAAATCCTTTTGTGAACAAGGAGCTGCCGACGGAGTTCGAAGGAATGTGTGCCGCCTTCAAATTCATCACAAAGACTGGGAATAAAGGGAAGTATGTTCGGTGTCGAGTGCAGTACCTGTCATTTACCGGGCCTTCAACATGCCTCCTTGAATGTGACTTTGTTACCAAACGTCAGCGGCTTGATCATCTCAAATAAGAAATAGCTCAAGATAGGAAACAGGATCTGAACAAAACTCCCCTTGATTAGTGGATCAAAACAAGTCGTGTTAGCAAATTTGGAAACTAGATGCAGAGGTTCACATTCAGTAAATGGGTACATGTACTTCTTTTTTTTTTTTAAAGCTGAGCTTCCTCTTACACTGTTGTATTATTATTTGCTCACACGTCTTTTCTTCAAACGGGTGCTGAAATAATAATGCCGTGTCCGACTGAGCGCTGGATAAACCGTCATTCGAGCCTCGGGACTGGCACACTGCTCTGCAGTGGGGTAGGAACCCCAGACTGAGTCGTGGCACAACTTCCTTGGTAGAAGCTACACCCCAGGGACCCCGGAGGGCTTTGCTGGACCCTTTGTTATGGAGCCCTCGCGAGAGAGAATAAGATAGAGGGAAACCAAGAGAAAGACATTCATATGGAGAAGCACGTAATTTATGGAAGGGTGAACTGTGGCGCGGTTTTAGACGGCCGGCTAATTTGGGTAATTTGGCATTTCTTCTCAACTGGTGTGAAGCCTCCATGCTGTACACACCTGGGATTTGCCTTCATGTCGTTCAGGCTGACTCCGTGGTTCAAGTTCCCTGTCGGAGCATCTACCAACTGGATCTGAACAATACGGTCATTTTCTACCTTGTCTAACAGGGAATATTCAAAGAAGGTGTATTTAAAACATGAAAAGTTACACTAGATTCAAAAGACGGGTATTCGGGGCACCTGGGTGGCTCAGTGGCTAAGCGTCTGCCCTTGGCTCAGGTCATGATCCCGGGGTCCTGGGATCAGCCCACATCAGGCTTCCCGCTCAGCAGGAGGTCTGCTTTTGCCTCTGCCCCTCCCCCCTACTCATGTTCGCCCTCTTAAATAAATAAATAAACAAACAAATAAATAAATAAAACCATCTATTTGTTGGTTACAGCTGACCCCCTTTCACTTTTACAGGACAACTGGCCCCTGCATATTGAAGGTGGAATTCTTCCTTTTCCTTCAATAAATAGTGAACAAAGCACTCACTAGAATCTTTGGGGACTAAAAAGATGAGTGAGACACAGTCTCTATCCTCTAAGAGCAATCTAGCGGGGGCTGAAAAATCACTCTTCAAATTGAATAATGCACAGCAGCTGTGCTGGAAGGGAGACGGCACCAGGTTGCATGGGTGGGAGAGACTGTGTTCAGCTGGTGACCATGCAGCGCTCGGAGGGAACCGCAGCTCGTTAGGCGTATCTCGAAAGAATGTTCGACCAGTCGAAACGTGTGAGAGAGGCCTTGATCCACGCTAAGGTGTCTTAGTAAACACAAGGCATTTTTTAAAAAAAATTAGGTGGTTCTGTTTTGGAGAACGTGCTGGTCTACAGTACAGAATTTTATGTATTTTGAAGAAATCCTTTTATGGGTTTTACTGTTGAAACAATTTAAATTTTGAACTCATTCTGGACTCATGGGAAGTACCTACATAGTACAGGGTCTCGTGTACCCATCACTCAGCTTCCCCTGACGGTGACATCTGACACAGCTGGAGCGGAGTATCAAAACCAGGAAACTGACTGTGAAACATTCCTATTAGCTGGAATGCAGACCTTATTCTGCTTTCACTATTTTTTAAACTTGTACTCGGGTGTGTGTGTGTGTGTGTGTGTGGTGTTTTTAGTTTTTAATCAGGAGAATAATGTAATTGGAGTTGGGCTTTAAGAAGATTCTCTGGCAACAGTATACAGGGAAGACTGGAAGTGGGGAGACCAAATCAAAAATTATTACAGTAAGTACCCCGAGGAATAACGAGATCCTCCAATAGATAATGCCCAGCACCGTGCTGGGTACGGGGAAACCGCTTAGAGAGTGAGTCAGGCTTTGTATTTTCAGAGTGCATTTTTTCAAGTGTAAAAAAAAAATGCAATACCTTTTCGAGTTGACAATGTATGTGCAAGAGCAGAAATCAGAAGAATAGCACATAGTCAGGAACCCAGCGAGGTTCCTAGACAAGCACAGTGAGCAGCATACTGCAGAAACCCATTGTAAGGAGATGGGAAAAACAGGACCATTCTCCTTTGGAAAGAGGTAAGTAGCTCAGGTCAGAGAAAGATCAGATGGAGACTTGCAGGCTATAAATCCACAGCCAGAGGGATATGTGCAAAGTGAGGACGCGTGTGCTTCTTGTCCCAGCTGCCGGTAGAAAGCATCTCAATGTTTTCACCGGAGCCTGCTAACAGCTAGTTGTAAATTCAAAATAAAAAATCTGCTTCTTTGGGCACCTGGGTGGCTTAGACGGTTAAGCATCTGCCTTCAGTTCAGGTCATGATCCTGGGGTCGTGGGATCAAGTCCCGCGTCGGGCTCCCTGCTCAGCAGAGAGTCTGCCTCTCTCCCTGGCTTTGTGCTCTCTCTCAAATAAATAAATGACATCTGTAAAAAAAAAAAAAATTTGCTTCTTCAATTCAAGACCTTCCTTTTAAAATCTGATCTCCTGTGAGAAGATTCACAAATGGTTTCTTACTGGTTTTCAAATTGAAATAAATGCTAAGAGAATTTTCCAGTACTGCATTTCTACTCTTTTACTCAATATAATGATAAGATAATGTTGTTTCCCTTAGGCCTCAAAATCTCCTATGACTACTTCAATATTTGCTAGATAGGCAAAATGGGAGTTGTAGAACTTAAAATATGTGCTTTGGTGGCTGAAGGATTATGAGTAAGTTATTTAAACATTTTCTAAAACTTAACAACCTTGTCAGAAGTACAAAAATGTTGGAGTCAAAGGTCTCTTTCCGTTCTAACACTCTTAAAAAAAATCTCATTTTGTTAATTCCCATATACCTTTTTATCACTGTTCGACTATTGTTCAGCATTTAGTGGTGACTGGTGACTGGCACACAGTAAATATGCAATGCACGCTTTCTGAATGAATTATTTGGAGATTCTTAAATACTAAAAAGCTTCTCTCAAGAATTTTAAGTAGTTTTGAGATCTTAATAGAGCAAAACTCTATTGAAATCTTTGCCACTTTGCCTTTTTGTCCTCTATTTTTTATGTGTTTAAAAAATATAAAAGTCACTTGAACTCTTTGGGATTCAGTGTGTTTATCTGTAAATATGAGAATTGAGCTTTTGAAAGTGCTTCTATTTCTAAAACCGGTGGCATTAATTAGCAGAAAAATTATGCACTTCTCATATAGCAAGATTTCAAATTAAATTCCACTTAGTTCTTTAACTTGTATAAGTTGCAAATGTACTTTTAATAACATTTACAAAACGACATTTAAATTAAATTTGTCTAAGCATTTGTTCACATTACTTTTGTAATAAGTATAGAGTGAACTATAAAAATAAGAGCTAACATTTAGTGAGTCTTTTACTAAGTTCCAAGCACTGAGGTGTCACTGTTTTACTCAGGAAATCCAAGGCCATAGAGGTTAACTAACCTATTCAAGGTCACACATCCAAAAAAAGGTGCAGTCTGGATTTTCACATAGGTAGCTGGGCTTCAGGGTTGTGCAGTTCACCACTACTCCCACTGTCTGTCACCGTGTGCCACTTCCAAGATGGAAAAAAGAAAAAAAAAAGAGAAAAAAGAAAAAAAGCTCTGAACAGTATTTTCAGAGTTAGGCAACAGTGGTTGAATATTTTCTTGGTAACCTTGAACAATCGTTTGACCTCTGAACTTCTACAGTCGCTAATTATGGACCCTAGAAGCTCTGCTGAACGGTAAATCCAGTTTGCATTTGGGGACATAACATCCATGGGATGTAGATGATTCAATGACCAGAAATAACCATTTCCCTTAGTTTATCTGAAGGGAGGGTCTTTCCTAAGTAGCCTGCTTGCTCCTGGACTACCCAAGCTATTTATTTAGTCTCTGATTATTTGTTCTGAATTATCCCCTTCTAAAACATGAGAATGTAGTGGGCAAATTATTTTAATTATTGATTAATAATCCATCTTTTCAATGGATACGGAATTTTCTACACACTGTATGCTCCACATTTATTTGCTATTCAAGAAGATAGATTTCTGCTGAGAAGTTTGAGGAAAACAGTTAAATACTTGTATATTCTTGAGTCTTCTAGGCAATATGCCCCTAATTTTCATGATTTTTCAGGGATGGCCTGTCTTCACAGTATACATATATAAAATAGAGTAATTCAATTTTATTTATGCTCTTAAGTCATTATGTTTGTATAAACTTGTCCTCAGATATTAGCATGAAAACACCACTTTTTTTTAATTTAACAAAACAGTTCTATTTTTGGATCTTTCTAGCTCTTTACTTCTCTCTCCTCAAAGAATAATCAAATTATACTATATTGACCCTATGGTTCTTATTAATATGTGTGGTAATACAATACTGAATAGATGGTCTTGAATTTGAGTTTTAAGCTCTTGACATGTGCTGAATGCAATAGATAGTTTAAGAATAAAACAAAATAAAAAATTTTTAAAGCATATGAGTAAAGAAAAACAAAATAACTGCCATTACACTCATTTTCCTCCCTAGAACATTCAATCCCAAAGGCCTTAGATAGAAAAATAATTTCTTGGGGGGCACCTGGGCGGCTCCTTTGGTTAAGTGTCTGCCTTCAGCTCAGGTCATGATCCCAGGGCCCTGGGATGGAGGCTGTTAGGCTCCCTGCTCAGCGGGGAGTTGGCTTCCCCTCTCCTTCTGCCCCACCCTGCTGCCCCCTCCCCCTGCTCATGCTTTCTCTCAAAAGAATAAATAAAAAATCGTAAAAGAAAAAAAAAGAAAAATAATTCCTTGGGCTTTTAATAGGTGTTACTCCCAAAAGCTTGAGAGACTCATAAATAAGGTTGAACAGATTTACTCTCACGGAATTTCTTCCTGTCTTTAACATCTCATTTATTTAATTAAGTGCTTTCCAAATCTAATTTGACTGTTATTGAACATTTCATGGGTATGATGTTTCATGGAACCCTGATTATATTCAAATTAGTAGTCCTCAAAAGAAGCTGGGCATTGGAATCATTTAGTGTGTTTGTGAAGAATAGCTAGCTACACCAAGAGCAATCACATCTGAGTCTTTGGAGGATGGCAATCGACAGTAAACAGAATCATGGCCCCCCAAATATGTTTACTCCCTAATTTCTAAAATTCGCTACAGGACAAAGGGTAATTAAGGTAACAGATGGAATTAATTTTGTTAACTAGCTGACCTTAGCTTATTCTGGAATATCCAGGTGGTCCCAATGTACCTACGTGGGTTTTTAAACGTAGCAGAGGGACGGAAGCGCTGGAGTCAGTGGCGGAGTGAAGCAGCGAGAGGAGGACACCACCAGCCACCTCGGGCTTTGACTTCGGAAGGAGGCCACCGGCCAAGGAATCCAAGCAGCCTCGGGGAGCCAGAAAAACAAAAAAAGCAACTAAACAGATTCTCCCCCAGAGCCTCTAGAAGAAACACAACACTCCAAACATCTTGAGGTTTGTCCAGTGAGAATCATCTTGGACAGCTCGTCTCCAGAACAGTAAGTTAATACAGTTGTGTGTTTCTGAGTTCCTAAATTCACGGTAATTTGTGACCGTGGCAATGGGACATGGATACAGGATCCAAGCGTTGGTAATTTTGAAGAGCTACCAGGTGGTGCTAATTTGCAGCCAGGTTGAGAGCCACGGTTTTAGAGGGATGTGGGCTCCGTGGACTCGATTAGGAAATGTTTTTATTAAACAGTACTATCTGGCAGCTATCACCGGGGGTTCAAATTCACATTCAAAGTATTTACCTTACTTAATCTTCCTAACAACTTCATAAGACTGCAGTTCTTATCAGAAGCACAGATGTTTGTAAGGAAGCTGTCTAATGGTCCCAGCTACTGAGGGGCAGGTTTCACAGGCTGGCTCCCCTAATCTCCTTCATATTTAAGTCTTGTGTAGTAGAGCCTGGGTAGTCCTATTGTAAATGTCATCCAGAATTGTTGACTATTTTGTGAGTTCCCTTTTAACAGAAAAAACAGGAAGTTAGAAACCAAAGGTGCCAATTATAATGAAAATGTGGATGGCTAAGAAGAAATAACTTAAAATCATTCAGTGTTTAAGAATGATGGAAATCTGAGAGATTTGAGGGTTGTAAATATTACTAAATGCACCATTGTTCAGTGTTACCAAGAGTATTACTCTGAGAGTTCATCTTAAAAACTCATTTTTCAAGATTAACTTTTGTTCTGCGTACCCTCATTTGTGAGAGGAGGTATATAGTTATGATTTCATGATGGTAACGTGAAGCTAAAATGTTAATGATCGGAAATAGCATCAATTGACTGAGTATTTAATAGGTGGGCCGTGGGTTTTCAGAACAGTTCAGTACAATGTTTTACAGTCTATATGTTATGTGCCATATGGAAAAACATGCCTGTTTGCATATCAGATGTTTTCAATTTCTTGAAAAATCAATGGCCGTTCAAAACCAACTGAAAATGTCAACATACTTTGACATTTTGGTGACCTACTTAGGAGAAGGACAAAGATACCAAAACAAAGCTATAAAATCCGGTGGAAGATTTATTTATGAAGTATTCAGACTTTACGAATTAGGAAGGCAGAGATAAATAGCAAAACCAGTTCCCTGGTGATCGGGTACTTGCCATCTCTGTCCCCGTTAAAGACTATACTAGTGTATAGTATCTTTCAAGTTTCCTCCTTCTATGCCTCTGAGGGTTGTAATGAAAAGAGCACTAAACTAAAGACAAAACGCTAGCTAGTAGTGTGACTCTGAATATAAACCATAAAACCACAGCAATTTCTCCTGATCTATAAAAGGAGTACTACACCTGCTTTTTCCACCTCAAAGGATTGTTAAAAATCCAATGACAATGCCTGGCAAAGTACTTTGAAAAGAGCAAAGCACCATGTAAATAATTATTCCATGCAGTAAGCCACGGTCAATCTGGACTGCAAACATTCTCTATCCCTCCATGACAAATGACTCGAAAACTTTATGGCTTAAAACAACAGTCATGTCCCCGTATCTTAGGTCAGACATCTGTACACAGCTTAATTAAATCTTCCCCTTCAGGGTCTCTGCCAGGCTGCAGGCAAGGTGTCTGCTGGGCCTGTAAGCATCTCAAAGTTCAATTGGGGAAGCATGTGCTTCCAGGCCCATTCATATCCTTGTTGGCAGGATTCAGTTTTTCATGGGTTATTGGACTGAGGGCCTTAGTTTCTCACTATGTGTTGGCTGGAGGCTGCCCCTAACTCCTTGGCACATGGGCCACTCCAGTATGGGATCTTTTTTCATCAGTTTGCAAGCCAAGAAAGCAATAGGAGAAATACAGTAGGGTGGAAGTTCAAGTCACCTGTGACCTATGGAAATGGCATCCCATCATTTCTGCCTTATTCTGTTCATTAGAAGCTAGTGTTGTGATCCATCTCCCATTCAAAGGGAGGTGACAACATGATGGTGTATCAGGAAGTAGGGATCTTGGAGTGTCCTCTTGAAAGCCATCTTTCACATCGATCACCTTTTATTACCTAAACATACCTGGGCTTGGTGATTTGCATCACCACTGAAGATTTCTTTGTTTAAAACTTCCCTCAAATGCAGTTCAACCTTCATGAGCCAACTCAATTATGATCTCTTTTTGTGCATTCCCTTGAATTTGTTAGATGGGATCTTCCCAATGTCTAAATTCCCAAAGCATTTGGCACACATCTGCTCACCTCACATACCAATTCCTGCTTCTTGTAATCAGTCTTAGCTTTCAAACTATACATTAACAGGGGTCCTGAAGGCAGGAATTGTATCTTAGACCTGTTGTATTCTCCTAGGGAGCCAAAGACAAGAAAAATTACAAAAGGAGCATTCTACATGTTTTTATTGAATTGAGTCATGTTTTTTTGTTTTTGGTTTGTTTTAATGCAAAGATTAAAAACAGCTGTGTTTAGATCGTTCTACTAAAGGGCTTACTTGGAGCCACCAAGAATCCATCAATAAGACTTTTGAAATAGTCTCATTCCAGGGATTCCCGCCAGTTTTTTGTTTTTCCAGGGGACCTCTGTGGTCTGCTCTTCTAATGCTTAATTCATTGAGAGCATGAACCTGCAGAAAATAATGGAACCATTTGACCTCAACAGTAAGGTCCCAGATTTTCTGACACCTATACATGATAAGGGCACACTTTTGTTCCAAGAATTCTTCAGTGCCTAAACACTTCCAGTTATTAAAATGTTCTAGAGCAGGCTTAATTTTAAGGCAAATTTCCCTTGAGTATGGAGTTTTAATGAAAAATCTTTCATTTATATTATTAAAAAACTTTATGGGTGATTATTTTTTTAGTCCAACCCTGTTTGTGTGTGAATGTCGCTACACTCCAAAGAAATCACTTAGATAATAACCTGGATAAAAGACTATCTGGGGATCTATAAAGTTATATTGGCACAGTAGAGTCTGAGCCAACATTTCTACTTTGGGGTATTTACAAAGCAGAGCCCAACGCGTGTAATACTGTAATCTTAGAAGCTAATGGGAGATTAATTCATTTCAGTTTGAAAGATTTCAAAGGTTTCACTAGCCTCTACTCAAGAACACTTACATGGCTTGCTAATCTGTTGAATGTGTGCCCCAGGGGTTTTGGGTTAAAAATCTACTTTGCCTTCTTTTCACTGAAGTTAATCTAAAGAAGGCTTGGGGAGTGCATATTTCCGGGCAGCTCACCGTTAGGTTCTCCACAAATTCCTTCTGCAAGCTCTCTCACTCCCTTCTTGCTCCTACTCATTACTATCTCATCTGGGGAGAATTTCAGAAAGTCTGGACTGAATTTGGCTTCTCCTCTAGGACCCCCCCATTAATCGTCCCTGTGTAGGAAATCAGCAACGTTCAAAGTTAAATTTTTGGCTAAGAAAATAGGACTTAATCCATTTGTTCAGTGGTCCATGAACTCGAAAGCGTCATGGGGTTCGATCTGGTGTGCTGAATGCCAAGTCACAGGGAGCAGTTAGCTTTCCTGTGATATTTCACTGTATTTTCGGAGAGAAAAATAGCCGATGGAAAAATAAATAAAATTGGGCAAAAAAGAGACTGGATTTTAGTCCAGGCCACATTGATAGCTTTCATTTTGTCATTGATTAGGTTATTCTTCCATTCGTTTGACAAAGAGTAAGCGTTAGTCACGTTAGTGAGTCTGGTACCGTTTTACACAATGGTATCAAATAGCAAACGAAACAAGGTTCCAGCTCCCCTGGATCATACGTTCAATAGGGAAATGGGTAATGGGCACGTAATCAGGTAGATGTACCTTCTGCCAGATGGTGATGAGTGCTTTAAAGGGGAAAAAACACTTTCTGTTGCTTCACAAGCTGCATTAACAGTTGGGTGTGTGTGATCACAGAAGAGCATAGGAACACTGACCTGAAGGAATAGAGTGAGTTTATGTGAGTATTTGGGAAGCGGGAAGTTCTGAAAGGAGCAGAAAGCACATAGACCCTAGGATGGGAGAATTTTGTGTTTGTAAAGAACATTAAGGAAGCTCAAATGGAGATAAGAGGAGAAGAGTAAGAAATGAAATCTGAGAGCTAGGGATGGGATATGGTTCGTATTGGGACAGGTAGGCCACAGTAAAAACTTTGAATTAGATTCCAAGTGGGACAGAAACCCATGAGAGGGTTTTAAACAAAGAGGTCATTGGCTTTCTGTTTTGAAAGGATCAATCTGCTGATCTATAGACTTAAAGGGAACAGGTGTACAAGAGCGCGAGAGGCAGTAGTAAGAATACAGCTCCGATAACAGCGAATAGTGGACTAAGGTAGTAGCAATTGGGGTGGAAGAAAGAGACCTCGATATAGTTGATGGTGTCGACCAGTAAGATTTGCTGGCGGAGTGGACATAAGTTGTTGGAGAAGGTGAGGTTTCATGGAGGACTCCTGTACCACAGCCGAAAGGATGAAGTTGATATTGGGATAGATAGATTATGGGGGGAACAGGCTGTGGGGAAGACAAGGGGCTCAGTTTTATAAATTGTAATTGCGAGGTACATTATTAAAGTAAGTACAGCTGTTAAATTCATAGTTGAATCTGAGTCTATGACTCCAGAGTGAGGGAAATAAATACAGGCATCCTCAGCAGTTAGGCAGTATTTAGAGTTAAGGAACGAGTTGAAATCATCTAAAACGCAAGTATATAAACGAACAGCAAGTTCAAGGACTGAGCTCTGGGGCACGCTAACATTGAGAGAGAAGGCAGTTATGGAGGACTCAATGAAATAGCCGGAAAGAGACAATGCGTAAAAGAATTTGAAAGATTTATTGAAATCCTAATGTATAGTAAGTCCTGTGATTCAGTGATGAATAAAATAGTTTCTGCCCTTGAGGATTTCACAGTTTACTGGTGCTGTAATAGTTATTTATAGAGAGTTATACAGAATGTGCTCTGGGCTCAGGAAAGACAAAGGCTGTTATCTCTGCCTTTGGACGCCAGAAAAGCGAAGACGTTTGATCTGGCTTAGAAACACGACATGGAGCTTACCGTGTAGATCAGGGAGTGAAGGGCATTCCAGGTGCAAGGAATGGAGTGATTGAAGGTGCAGAATTGGCATAAATAGGTTGGCAAGAGGCCCGGGAGGCAGCAGTCAGGATTTATAAACACCGACTTTGGGGACATGGTCAACTGGTCTCTGCCACCCAGTGACTATGTCATTTGGGGCAACCTATTTTCCTTCTGTGCCTGTTGGGTTCCTTATTGATAGATCCCGGTAGGAATCTTCCTTCCGTGATTGCTATGCGGGTTAGGAGTGAGGATCTTGAGTGCCCGCCCGCGCGCTTACAGTACGGTTGCTGCACGCTGCGGGGCGGTTGCTGACTCTGGTGCCGCATCCGCAGCGCTCCGGAACACTGGCGTTGAGAGCCAAGACCGAAGGAGTTGCGCACATCGCTTTATTTCGCTGGGGAGAATTTGAAAAACGTAAACCAGCAGTGTTACGATCAGACATTTTTATTAGGTAAAACACACCCAATTGCAAAGGAAAAATTAGAGGAGGAAAGAAGGAATGAGGAGAAGAGGTTGGGAGGTGGGTGATAAAGGCACAGCCCAGGAAAGGTGAGATAATGCAGAAAGCACAGAAGCAAGGAAGGGCAGCACAAGAGGGGGAGGGAGGGGGGAAAACACTTCAGGGTTCATATATTCCATCCATTATGCCAAGTACCTTAATACATACATGTCCAATTACTTGCCACAATCCCATGAATTGGGTGTTATTACAACCATTTTACGTCTAAGGAAACTGATTCTCCAAGGGACTGCGTAATTGGCCCAAGTTTTCGCAGGTAGCAAGTAGGGTGGAGGCCTGGAGAGCAGGCTTCAAAACCAGGCTTGTCTGAGTGTGAACACTAGGCAGGGAGACGTGATGGCTGTGAACATCAGCGAGGCCCACAGGAGAGCCTGAAGAGTGGGGTTGTAGGAAAAGGGCTGAATTTGTTCTGGCAGACAGAGCGCCAAATCATTGCAGCTAAGGCATTGCCGGATCTAAAGGTTTCTAGCTTGAATAGACGAGATACAGGATTTCCTTCATGGAAGGCAAGGAAGGAAATGGCAATTGATTAGATTAAACTATTGTTGGGACTCGAGCGGGCTTACATCGCTTGGATCACCTGAGATTTTTGCCTATTAGCTCTGCAAAATCTGGTCTCTGGACCGCTGGAATTTTGATCACAATTGTGAACTACAGAGTGTTTCTGCCTTCCATTTACCTAAAACTAAACAAAAACAAAATAAAACAAACAAAAAGCCCTGAGAGGCCCTGGAGTTCAGTTAAAACTTGGAAATCTCTTCATTAGTTTTCGGAAAGCAAACTCCCTCCTCTCCAAACACCCACAACTGGAAGCTGTACGCAGAGGTAGTTCTCCCCTGGAAAAGAGGGCACCAACACTTACATTCTGGAGATTAGTAGGATGCAGGAAAAGCTAAGGCTTTAGCAATAAAGTGATTAATTAAAAAGTCAATTTAGAGTTTTTGATTGAAGTTGAAAATTTTGATAGAAAGCTGTATGTTTAATGGTCAGACCTCTCTCCTGCGTGGCCAACCTAAATTGCTTTCTTCTGGGCAACTCTCGGGGTGAGTGGTCCTCAGGGAGCTCACGTGTCTCAGAGGCATTACATTCTGTGTCCCAAATTCAACTCAACATAATTTTTATAAGACTGCACTCTTGTATCTAAAAAGCCAAGTCTCCGTGAAAGATGGACACAGACGCGGGTTATAGCATTTCAATTGTTCCCCAACTCCCCCATTTTTTTCTTCTTTCTCCACCTCCAATCAGCTATGGAGTCTGGCTCCAGTTTCCCTACTGTATCCTCACTTTTCCTAGTTGATTCAGACCAGGATAGACGTGCGTCCTCAACCCCCACCTCGCGAGTGCTTGTGGTGTGAAGGGTCTGTGAGGGAGGGATAGAGTCTACATGGGGTGTGATGGACCCATACAGAAATCCTTCGTACCTCTCGTGGTAAGAGCTGTCACTGTTTGAGAATGAACAGGACTCCTCTAAATCCACGTGGTTCTTTCCCTGAGCTTCTCTATGGGAAGAAGTTGATGTGATCTTTAAGATTAATGAGGGGGGAAAAAAATCAAAGAATGTTCTTACATGCTTTTGTAGTTCTTCTAGGATACAACATTTCTGAGTGAGTAATAAATATGCCCAGCGACATAGTAAAACACTGTATTTGGCTCTTCATGTTTAATTGAGTATGATCATTAACAGGAATATTTGCTATGGACTCATCAGTGACCAGGAATATATTTTTGTCTGGGATCCCCTGACTTCAAAGGAAGTAAATGACTTTTTGGAATGGGAGAGACAAAAAAGTTTTCCGCAAGTTATGAGGAGATCATCAGGCACGAGTTCTTTGGTTGAGAAGGTGTAAAGTATTGGCCCATCAAGCAAATTGATTGGATGTTCAGAGAATGAAATTGAGAGCAGGAGGGAGGAGAGATGCCTTTGTCCTTTGGGATTTTGAAAGAAAAGTCTGTCACAAACAGCTATAATTTGTAAGGATGGAGTACCTGAACAGGGACGGGAAAACCTTTCTGAAGTTTTGAGAATGGGTTTTTGGAATTGGTGAAGCACTCCTGGTGTGACAGTCTTAAAAGTGGTAGCTCCCTGGGTCCCTGAGGAGACAGAACCATAATTCAGGGGCCTCTGGAAAGGTCCCATGGCATGATCTGGACCTGACTGGGAGAATGCAGATTGGCCCTCTTCTAAGTACCTCAAACCTGAGCCAAGGTCATTGGCTCCAGTGACAAACATGAAGGCTCAGGGATGGCGATGGAGGGCAGGGCTTCATTTTACTGAACTTTGTAAACTTAAGTGTCCTTGTCTGACCAATAGTGGGGAGTGAGTTTTGAAAAAGGATGGATACTGGCTTTGTCAACTATGATGATTGGCAGCTAAAATCTAGCTTTGATTTGGCTGGAAATAATAAAAAATTGGGACGTATCTGACATGGTGAATGTTGCAGCGCAATTCATACTTACACCCAAAAATTCATAGTGATCAATAGCTCAGCTAAAATCTGTCTAGAAAAATAAATGACTCCGTTTAAATGTTGACGGGATATTTAACAACATGAGCTCTTGGGATTGTGGGAGCACTAATTTGTCTTATAGCCTGAAGAATAGTGAATTCAAGCTTTTGATACTGGGGAAAACAACCGTCAACATTGTGCAGGTACCATAGTGAACGCTTTCTGAGTTCTTTTGTGAACCTCCATAAATCCGTATCCTCAGTAGAGACGAATTGATTTTCTTACTTTATGCTGGTGGCTGGGAATTCCAAGTGCTATAACTTAAGCTGTCTCTGTTCAAAGGGAATCAGAATAGAAAATCAGTGATGTCCTTTCTCTCATTCTAGAGATGAGGTTCTCTCTCTCTCTCTCTCTTTTTTTTTTTTTTGATTCCTTTATACAAATATATATGGATGACTTATGTGCACTCAATAGACTTGGCAATGGGATCAAATGTAAAGAACATGGAACTGAAATCTCTCTTATCTGGTTTTGTAACCTGGGCTCGGGTATGTACTAGATGAGGTTTGGGAAGGTTATCAAAAAGATACTGCCAGTTGACCAGTCATCTGGAATAGGGTGATCAGAGGCTCCTGACCTCTTCCCCATTCTTGGAATGTGGGTTCTACTTGTTGACCTTCTCCCAGAGGCTGTTCCAAGGACAAAGACTTGAGATGGTGATATAGTGTCAGGAACACCTGTACTGACCCCAGCCAAGGCCACTCTATATAAACTTTAAAGATGCAGCAGACAGGTGTGGGGATCCATTTGTCTTGCTGTAGCTCAAGACAAGCCGCCTATGTAAGTTCCCTTGTTTATTAAAACTGCCACCTCCTTCCATCTGACCCTGCCCTCCACGTACCAGGGGCCAGTTTCACGTTACATTCAGGAATCTCCCAAGAGCGTTGTGCGCTAACACCATCAGAGAGTCATTTAATTTCATTTTCTACATTTATGTTGTTAGAACATTAATACTTCTCACAATGATAGGAGAAACAAGATAATACTGGGGAAAGCTTTGTAACTACCTAGGGCTCTGTTATCATGTGCAAGACTTTGAGCTCAATTTTCAAAGAGTAATTGTGCTTTTTACTTAATCAGTCTGTAAAATGAGGCAAAATGATTAGCCCTACAAGCCCTTCCAAATTCTGCGATTCCTACAGAAAGAAGAGACTTTGAAAATCCACAGAAGGGGTATTTGTGAGAACAGTTTATTCAGGAGATAGGGTTCTTTTTTTTTTTTTTTTTAATAATAATGATTTTTTATTATATTATGTTAGTCACCATACAGTACATCCCCGGTTTTCGATGTAAGGCTCGATGATTCATTAGTTGTGTATAACACCCAGTGCACCATGCAATATGTGCCCTCCTTACTACCCATCACCGGTCTATCCCATTCCCCCACCCCCCTCCCCTCTGTAGCCCTCAGTTTGTTTCTCATAGTCCATAGTCTTTCATGTTTCATTCCCCCTTCTGATTACCCCCCCTTTCTTTATCCCTTTCTTCCCCTACTGATCATTCTAGTTCTTATGTTCCATAGATGAGAGAAATCATATGATAGTTGTCTTTCTCTGCTTGACTTATTTCACTAAGCATTAAGGAGATAGGGTTCTTTGAATGAAAATGGGTTAAAGCTTCACCAATAGTATATGGAATCTATATGGTAATCTAGAAAAAACACATAATGGTTATAAATGATGATATTAACAAGTAAATAACTTCTTAAAAAAATTATAAAGGTTACAGAGACCTAATAGAATTGGTTATATTTTGCCCTTCATAAGGTTAGGGACCTTATCTTGTTTATATTTTCTCAAAATAATGAGTATTTGATATTTTTCATTGAAATTAAACGACCCTTCAATTTTCAACTTAGTTTTCAGAACCAGTACCTCAAACATAACCTCAGCATGATTTGGCATCACCTGGAGGTCTTGTTAAAATGCTGATTTCTGGGGGCGCCTGGGTGGTTCAGTCGTTAAGCGTCTGCCTTCAGTTCAATCCCAGGATCCTGGGATTGAGCCCTGCATCGGGCTCCCTGCTCGGCCGGAAGCCTGCTTCTCCCTCGTCCACTCCGCCCTGCTTGTGTTCCCTCTCTTGCTCTCTCTCTGTCAAGTAAATAAATAAAATCTTTTTAAAAAATGCTGATTTCTGGGCTCCACTTTCAGAATTCCTGATTTCTGGTAGGTCTGGGAGAGGTGTGATAATTTGCACTTCTAATAAGTTCCTGGGTGATGTGGGCACTATTGTTTGGAGGACCACGCCTTGAGAACCAGTTCTTGACAAGTACCAGTTTATTCCCTGGTCTTAATGGACATGGGTAAGAATCACCTGGACAACTTTAAAACTAGTTTCCCCTGGCCTTACCCTCAGAGTTGGTATTTCTGTAGGTCTGGGCTGAGACCAAGACATCTGTACTTTAACAGCTCCTAGGACCTTTAAAAAAGGTTTGGAAACTATTCTTCTTATAGAGCTAAAGGCTTGTTGGGTTCGTATGATGCCCCCTGAGTTTTTCTTAGGTTGAAAATTCAGAATGAATGCAGCAATTAAAAAATCTCTTTGATTAAAGGGAGAGAACAACAAATAGAACTAGTTTTTATTTAGGGAAATAGTGGTTTATTTGATTTCAATTAACCTAAGACAACTTTGCACCTTTAGTTAAAATAAATTCCCTTCCAAAGGATGGATGGAATTGGGTATTAGATCCTCAAAAGCACATGGAAGCCAGTAGGCTAAGATTCCACGTATATATTGTGACATACATGGTACTTAATAATACGATCTGTTTATTACCTCTTTTGAAGCTTACTAAGCACGTAAGGCATTTTGTTTATTCTAAATTTATCAAAGTTATCTGCCAAACAGTCATCTAAAACATGAGAAATGAGGCAGGTGAACTCGGACATAAGAACATTTTCATGATGGATAGTTCTCCGTTACCTGCTAAAAAGTGCCACACTTGATCTTTTTCAGGGCCCTTTAAGCCTGTGCTGTTCAGACTTGTCCATGTCACGTGTCCCATCTATTTGCAAAAGTGATTTTTGATACAAACTCTGAAATAGTTTCGCAAACTCCATGTGGCAGCCTCCAACATCAAACTTTATCTTCCTGAGTATGTCTTTGGACAACAAAATTACAAACCAGGTTTTAGCTGTAAGCTCAGCAGATCATGAAAGAAAAATCTAAGCTGACTCTTCCGTAACTATTTCAGTTATGTAATGTGGAAATGAGTAAACGGCGTTGATCAATACAGCAAGCAGGTGTGGCTGGAAGATAGGCCAGGGCGAGCTAAATTAAGTCAAAAGTGGTGTTTTTACATCATTACTTTTCTAACCATCATGAAAATTAATACTGTGCATTTGAGATTAGAGGTTTTACACAAATTGAAGATTAATCCGGGAAATGTGGTTTTCCAAATGGAGTATATCTATACCTTCTAGTTTTTTTTTCATTTCACCCATTCAGCTTGAAATGACTTTTGTAATTCTTGACATTTGCTTTCATGATCATCCTTAAAGATTTCCAGCACTATTAAAGATTGCATTCCTTATAAGGCCAAGGATCCAAATTTGCCATATATTTGACATGAATGTCCTTAAATCATGTGGAAACACAGAGAAGCATTTTTATGAAATGCTTTATGAAGTGTTAGGAGACCAAACCCAGAAAACAGTTTTTCAAAAAATGTTGGCTTCATTTTTATTTAACAATACTTGTGCTAACTGAGGAATTAAACACCCCTTCCCAAAACTCATACACAATACCTATATCCTGTATTTATGGCCAGAGGCACAGTAAGCCCTGAGGGAATTCAAAGATCTAAAGGTAAAATCTTTGTCTTTAAAGAACTTGCCTTCTAGAGGGTAAGACAGATGTGCAAGAGACAGAATGGGATCAGTTAGTTGACAAAGTGACACGGGACAAACTGCC
Organism: Ursus arctos; assembly: GCF_023065955.2. Taxonomy (NCBI): domain Eukaryota; kingdom Metazoa; phylum Chordata; class Mammalia; order Carnivora; family Ursidae; genus Ursus; species Ursus arctos. The sequence goes on along the minus strand of NW_026622985.1, from coordinate 28,406,795 downwards.
CAGGAGCAAGTGCAGGCTCCATGGGGACATAATTGTCAAGTTTAAAGATACAGATGTTCAATACAGCCCCGAAGAGTGAGGGAATTAGGCACCCAGAGAAGCGCATAAAAGAGACAGTGCATCGGGGTAACAGCGAGTTACTCTTCATGAAGGGGTAAGTTGGACAGTGGGCAGAGAGCACATTATGAAGAGCCTCACGTCTTGTACATTAAGTGTAGGAGCACGTGTGTTTATCTCTTAACACCTGGATAATTTCGTTGTTGACACGACAGAAAGTGATTTGCCGAACTTTTGCTGGCCCTTCCCAGCATCCTCACTGTTTTCGTGGCAGATGCAGACAGAGCACACACAAGTGTAAATGCTGCCAAGTCACGTGTGAGAAGCCAACCACTAGGTGGCAGAACCGTACTGCGTTCTGTGGCCAAGACCAAAACTGATCTCTTGACACCTTCCTTCCTCCTCCTTTGTTCAAAGCCAAACTGGCTCCAGACTGATGCTAGGAGTCGAGGTTTGTCCAGAAGTTTCACTGGAGATGGAAGAGCAAATTTTAAGGAGTTCTTGCGCCTGCAGCCTCCAGACCTGCTTTCCTTCACTCACCCCAATAGACAGCAGTTACTGGAGGAGTGGAAATATATCTTAAATAATTTCTTTGATTAAAAACCTAAGCAAACCTCATATATCAACAGGCACACACCATATTTCACATATAATTAGCTCATAAATAAACTTAGCAATATGTAAAAATAAAACAAAATGCCAATCTAATTTCTTTTCCATAAAATTTTTCCACTGCTAACATAGAATGAAGCCATCACCATATGGCCCATCAGTGCAGCAGAGAATATGTGGTCTAATGGTTTATTAGCAAACTCTTGAATTTATTTCTCTAAGCTACCAACTGAATTGTTACTGTATGTTTTTACTTACACTGCCTGTAGATCTATTTAACTGCTTTTTTTGTTTCTTTTGAAGAACCTACAACCAAAATTGAAGAATTCTGTAGTAATGTCAGATTTGCCAGTTTAGAATGGGAAAGTGTTGAGAACAGGTGGATCATAATAAATATTCCAACATTTCCTTTCCATATAGTCAACACAGATCTAAATTTAGGCAGCTCCTATCTTTAGGCAATAATTAGTCATGGATGATCTGCATATTTGGGCTGTCTTTTAGTTAATGAAATAATGATTAACTTAATTCATGAAATCCATTAATCAAATTGCCAATTTGGTTAAGGGTTCCATGAGCATGGGGTGATGCAGTCATGATCTCATGGTTTTATATTAGCTGATCAGTGTGGGGGTAATTAAAACTCTGAAGAGAGAGCTAACATTTTGCTCCTCCAAGCAGTACTCAAAACAGTTGTGTATCTGAACCGTAAGGCTATTTCGCTTGTGCACACAGGCACACAGCTATGAGACTCTCCAATAAGGGGAAAATAACCCTGTTAATACTAAATATTGAGCTTTTTCTTTTTTTAACCATGAACTCTGTAAAAAACAAAAAACCCCCCAAAACCTCTAACTAGACCATTAGGTTTGTAGAGACTTTTTAGACTCGATTCACAGTCGGCCGATTTGTAGTAACTATTTGAGATGCTTGTGCGTTGTGGGCACCAGGCACCAATCCCACCCATTTTAAGTGTAACGATCCTAAGACTTTTTATGACCAACCAGCAGTTACCAGAGCAGACTTTGAAATTGCACATTACTAAAAAGAACTAGAATGCATCGTTGAAATCGAAAACTGTTTACAACATTATTCTGTTCTGTTGCCTACTGTAGTAAGTCCCTATGTTTCAGGGTATCATTATGTCTTGCTGGAAACACATAATTATACAAAGCTTCGGTTTCTCTCCCTTCAAGGAAGAAATGCTTGTGTGAAATGATAGAGCTTTAGTTCAGCCTATTCTCCTATCCAATAATGCTTTCCTTCCTTTTCTTTTTGTTTTTTATTTTTTAGCTTTCTACGATGAAAACAAATCTGAACTGGAAGAGGAAAAGAGTATTCCACAATTTTTTCCCACTTAGCAAGAATGGGTACAATATGCTGAAAACTTGATAAATTATCAGTGAGCAAAATAGGTCTATAAAACTTATTTTAATGTTATGTAAAAACAAAACCTTCTATAGCCTTGAAACAATTTTAATTGTTTCATAATAATGTGTTTCTAGCTGTCTGTGGAATCTCCTTCTTCCCTCATTATATAGGAAGCAACTTAAATTAACCTTTGGCTATCTTAGGGAAGATAGAAATGTATTTGTACACCCACCTATCTGCCTTCAATCCAGCAAAGAGCAGTGCCAAGTCCCTTGAATTGGCCCTGCTTATTTCTCCACATTGCTTCAGGGGGAAGAAAGCTACGTGCTACCTGTTTCTGCATCATAAAACACAACCTACTTGTAGATAATATTACTACAAAGCTGCTATGATGGTATAATTCTGAGCAAAAATGTTTGAATTTGTTGAGTACATTATTCTCTATCAGCAGTCTCGTGAGCACATCCCAGTTGTCTCTCTTTGTACCTCGAGACAAGGTCGTATATAAAGCACTTGTCTGGTGCCGTGTTCCAATGTCTCGTATCTCAGCACCTTTCATTGTCCCGCGGTTGAAACGATAGTTTCAGACTTAAAGGGTAAAACCAGTGTGTGGGATAAATACGAAAGAATTTTGAAAATGTAACTGTTCTAAATCCCCTTGCAGAACTATCTATACTCAACTGTTCTGTGTATCTGTGCATATTTTTGGAAATATTTTAAAACTCTTCATCAAACGGAATGTGTATCTTACACAAATGCACAGGGAATAATGTCATGAACTCAACCACCCAGATTTAAAAAATTATAAACTCTGGTCTCACCTACAAGACCCAGATCATTTTAAAGCACATCTGAGACACTTTACTGATTTTTATCTGTCAGTATTTTAGTGTGTATCCATAAATGGTGTTTTCCAAATAGGCACCACATAATCAACACACCTAAATGTTGCCAAGAACTACTTAATATTATCAAATGTATAGTCCTCGTTCAAAATTTTCTGATGGTATTATGGTTGATCTGTTCCAGTGAGGTATCAAATAAGGTTTATATATTCAAGTTTCTTAAGTTTCTTAAGTATTTTTTGGTCTTTTAGTTATTAAATAATCCTGTAAATGTGTCTTGTGGACTTATTCATAGCCTGTGATTTGCTAATTACATTTTTCTTGGATCACTTAAAAGATTACAGTGTCCCCAGTATTTCTTGCAGGTTGGTAGGTAGAGGCAAATGGTTGATTTGGCTGTGAATACTTTTGGCAAATACACTTCACATGTAATATTCTTATTATAAGCATATAATGCCTATTTATTCCACTTTACATATTTTTAACAGTCATTAATGCTCACAGCTTAGATCAATTATTTCCCTTGGGTTTATAAAATGGAGATAGTTTAATTACATCATTCCTTTTCTATTAGCAAGGATACCTCTACAAAGAGGAAATTTACTTCATATTTCATCAATATGTGGTTACCCTAAAGAATGGATAAATGTTTGATAGCTTCCTTTTATTGATTAGTTTTAAAAACAGCATCTGCCAGTGGTGGCCAATTCTCCAATGGCTATTATGAGTTAATGCATTTAAACATACTTTCTGTGTTAAAGTTCATTGTATTTTTGAAACTGTAACAATCCTCTGTTATTCCTACTCGTGTGTAATGGGTCGGCAACTCCTTATGTCGCTCCCTGCCTTTGGCTGTTTGACATGCCTCTAGTAGTCTCCTAGCTTCTTAATTTCTGTTGGGCGAGATTTCTCTGGAAACCTTTGTCCTTTTTCCTGCCCTGGATGTTACATCACTCTTGCCCCAAGAAGACCAAATGCTTTTAGTGGGGAAATAGTATTTAGAGATCATTAAAGATCACAATCTAGATACAAAGGGTCATTATTACTGTTGGTTTGTTATTGCTTCAAGGCTTTTTCATTGAACAGAGCTTAGAAATGTTAGTTTATTTTGTAGAGACTAAAGTCATGAATTTACACTAATAATTCAGTTTCAGTTTAGTCCTACAGAGTGTATTTGACCTCACCAATTTCATGTCTCCACGTCCAGTGGATAAAATCCTGGATTTCAGGCACTAATATATTCAATTTCTTCATCCCACAATACATACCACATAATAGTATAAGAATAAAAAATACTAACACTGCCACCAAAGATGCAATTTGTGAAAACAGTTTAAGAATTTTTAAAACCCTATTTTGGCTTAGTACGTATCTCTCCTGGGACACCTGAAGTTAGTGTCTCTTAAAGTAACTTGGAATAGTTTTTCTCTTTGTGATAATGTTACCAAATAAATACAGTTTTATTCATTTCATTGCACAGCTAAGCTTTCCGATACAACTTTCAAATTTGTGTTTTGTAATTACATGAAATACTTAGAGTTTTACATAAAAGTTTATAAAACAATGTACACTTAGGGAAGTCTAGCTTTTGTCACTATTCTATCTTCTTCTATTTTTTTAAATATGGTTTAACCTTCAGTTACAGTTAAATTCCTGTACAATTCTATGTTTCTTAGATGCCTAATTTTCTCCCTCTTTTTCACATAAAAGTAAATCTTGGAGATGATTTAATCATAAAGGAGATACGCCTTTATTTTTATTTTTACAGTTGCACAGTATTCCACTCAAGGACAAACTATAGTTCCTTTAAATAGTCCCCTGTTCTTGGGCATTTGTTATGTGAAGATCTTTGTACATATACATCTTTAAAATTTTTGCTAGTTTACCTTTGGGGTTGATTCCTGGAAGTAGAATTGCTGAGTAAAAATGGTAAATGGTCACATAATTTTGCTAGATGTTGCCTTAATCAAATTACTTAAATAGCTTCTACCACTTTGCATCCCTAGTAGAAATACCTGAAAATAACTACATTACCCAAACTTGCCAACAAAGTATGATGTGGAAAGTTTTCATATTTTCTAATGCGTAGGTGAGAAATAAACGGTTTTAATTTGCATTCAGTTAGGATGAACGAGGTTGAACATACGTGTTTAGTGGGTAATTATATTTATGTGTTGACCATCCATTCTTAGACCTTGCCAATTTTTCTTCTGCAGTTTTAGAAGCTCCTATGTTCTGGTGACAGTATTTTGTCTATAAGTTGAATATGTATTATGTCAGTATGGTATTTAATTTCATGCATCACTATTGTGGGTATTTGTTTGCCAGGAAACACATTTTTATTTATTTTTACATAGTTTTTGTCAAATTTAATGGTCTTTTTCCTTTGCACCTGGATTCAAATCTTAATTAGGGGTGTTTATTTAACAGTAGTTATAGGGGAATTTACCCATGTTTTTGTCTGATGTTGATATGCTTTCACTTTTTACTATTTAAATTCCAAAATTCGTTGGAACTTACTCTAGTGAATGGTGTAAGGAGTGGATCTCCTTTACCTTTCATGACTATGATGATAATAATTACACTTTTGCTGTATACTAAGTTTACAGTCAAATTTGGATAAATTTGAGTTTTCCTCAGCTTTATTGAGATAGACTTGACAAAATTATGTTTACAATGTGATTTTGATATACATTGTGTGTAAAAGGATTCCCCCCACCAAGTTAGTTAACACAACCATCACCTCACATATTTACCGTGTGTGTGCGCGTGAGCACGCGCGGTATTTGTGTGTAAATGTCCTGCAGTTTTAATTACGGTGAATTTTTAGTGTTTAATACCAGGTGGGACTATTTCTCTTGTGTCTGAATTGAAGGAAAGAAGAAGGGGAAAAGCATAGGATAAAAATCATATTCAAATGGCATCAGGTTTTCATTAAAATTGCCCCATAAGCTCTGCTCAGCCATTCTGCTTCTATCTCATTGACCACAATTATGCTGTGTGGCCACTGCTCGTCACAAGGGAAGTTGGAGAACGAAGTGGGATGTTCGTTCGTTTGATTCTTCAGCTGAGAGCAATGCCATACCATGCAAAATCTAGGTTCCCTTAGTAGAGAAGGGGAAAGGTGGATCTCACAGCTAGCTGCAGTGCTATAAAATACCTGAAGGGCCTTCGATAGATATCAAAATAAAAATATTTACCTTTTATTCCCCTTCCCACAATATTTCTTGACTCATTTACAAAAGGTCTTTCCTAAAAAGAACCCAATTTTTTTTTTTTAACTGCATTGAACTTCTAAACTGTTAAAATTACTTTCAGGTGATAAGCATTTTTTAAATGTCAGAAGTGTGAGGAGAGAGGAGAAGCTGTGGGGACAGGAGGAATAATATGCACACAAATGAGCAGACCTGGAGGACGCCAGAAGTGTTCAAATACCAAATAGAACAGCCTCCATCTCTGTCGTTTGGTCACAAGTATTGCTGAATTTGCTACTTTCAAAAAAATAACTTGATTATGTAAATAGTTGTTGAAAGGCATTTGAAAAACTGCTGTTCAATCACTCTGAGGTAGAAGCTGCTACCCACTTTTTGAGACCCATTTTAGTTAAGTCCAGTCTGCATACAATAAATGGTGCTATTTTAAGTGTGCAGTGCAATGGGTTTTGACAAATGTACAGACTTGGGTAACAACCACCCCACTCAGGACACAATTCCATCACCTCAAAGTTTCCTTGTTTCCCTTTGCAGTCTGTCTCTGCCAACCCAGGAAATAATCAACCTGCCTTCTGTTACTATAGATTAGTTTATATTTTCTAGAATTTCATACAAAAGGGAAAATGCAGTATACATTCTTTTGTATCTGACTTCTTTAACTCAATAATTTTGAGATATATCCATATTGTTAGCAGCTCTTCAATCATTTTATATGGCTTAGTAGTATTCAGCTGCACAAAAATACCATAATTGGTTTTATCCATTGACATATTAATGGACATTTGTATCATCAATAGTTTTGAGTGATTATTATTAAGTTTCTATGAACAGTCACACAGATCTTTGGACATAGGTTTTCTTTCTTGGTTAAATATCTATGTGATTTGTAGGTCATAGGGTAATTGTACGTTTCAGTTGATGATGCTGCCGTATTCTCTCCGTATTCAGGAGAAATTTACCTTCCTACCAGTGATGGATGAGGGTTCTAGTTGTTGTACATTCTCACCAGTGCGCAGTATTGTCAGTCTTTGATATTTTAGTTGTCTAACATTCAGTGAAATGCTCTCAATTCTGAAAGCATTAAACTCATGGCTTGACTCTGAAGCTCTATCTTTCAGGAGTAGATTGCTCTGGTTTCTGCCTAACTTCCCATCTTGCTTCAGGATCTCTTGCCCACACATGAGTAATTTAGCTGCTAGAGATACTGTACTTTGATTATATCCTTCCTTTGTATTCTTGCTACCAGGATTTCTTCTTTAAGTTTGCAGCTGTTCTGCCAGCACTGAAGTCTCTTCTCTGGTAACTTGACCTGGTAAAGCTGAAGTTTTCCTCACCTACTTTCCTACCCCTATACCTATGGTGGTTGGGGACTCCCTTTTGTTCTTGTCTTTGCGTAATGGCTTGACCATTATACATGGACCTACCCTTCCCTGAACCTTTGCTCATTTTTCTTCATTTTAGCTGCAGTTTGTAAGTTCTTCTCTAGTTTTTGTCACAATTTTTAAAATTACATTCTGGTGACTTCAGATGTACACTGGGTGCACATTCCCAGAAGAGCCATAATTAGGTTCACATCAGTGTTCAGAAGCCTGTTAACTGATAACAAATGTAACTGAAATAAAGTATTCATTTAAAAATCTAATCAAAGTTCTGGGGCTACGAAGGTTAGAATGGAATCACAAAGACAAGACTTGATTTCCTTTCTTGGGTAAGGAGAGTTCAAAGCAAAAGTTAAAATTTATGCAAAATTGAACAACAGTCCTTCCTTTTCTATTTCTCTTTCTGCTTCTTTCTTCGATTTCCCCCATGTACCTAGTGGGTGCTAGTCTGTCACTGTAGGTCCTAACTCAACCCTTAGGGAGGTTGACTTGCCTCCTTGAGTTTTTCTTCCAAGTTATTTATCTCTGTCCCCTTTGGATTATAACTCTAGTTCTCTAATGTAGTTAATCTCTGTTAAATGTTTAGCAGGCAAATTTTTTCACATTCCCAGAAGTGTTTTCATTCTTAGAACTCGAAATTAATTAAACTTTCCTGTAATTTATTCTTTCCTCTACTTTCCATACCTCTCTTTCTAGACTCTGTGGGTGAACTTCTCCTCACTGAAAACAAGAATGTTACCAACAGTGCTTCTATTCGATCACATCTCAGTGTTTCTGGAGAAAGTCTCTTTCCCATTTGAGATTGGGCCTTCAAAATCTTTCATCAGTGCACTGTACAGTTAGGCCATATAAAATTATGCTCAACCATACCCTTCCTTTGTCTATAAAATTTCCTGACTTTGCTGTAATCACTTTGGCTTTGAAGACCACTTCTAGGTGATTCTATTTTGTCATTGTGACCTCTTGTTTCTAACCCAGTTCACTACTTTTTTTTTTTTTTAAGTTAGATTTTCTTCTCTAAGGTCTCATGGAATTTTTTCCTCTTTGACTCTGAGAAATCATTTTGAATTCTCATGCTGCCCTCCGTGTTTTAGCCTCTTCTTTCCCTAGTTTCTTACTTGATGCCGTTGGTGAACCCTATGCACTTTGAACATGACCTACTTTGTCATACAAGTATTGAACACAGTGACAAATACATAACTCTATTAGCCTCCTATGAATTTTGTTTTCTCATATCCTGAAGAAAATAAGGAATCCCTTCTTGCCACTTAGGATGTAACACAGAAATGTGTGGCATGTTTCTGAAGTACTTACTGAATCACAAAGCAATTTCACATAAAACAAAACGTGTCAGGCACTCTTTGATACACTTAATATATATTGTTAATTTAATCATATGAATAATGAGGTAAGCACTGTAAGTACTGTACATAGCAATCCAAGCCAGAGAAGCTAAGTGAGTTAACATAGTCCATAAAACTATGAGGTGACAGTGAGATTCGAGCTTCGGACTTTGGCTTTGGAACTTGACCCTTAACCCTCACACTCTTGTGTATGTGAAGCCCATTGCTCTAGACAACTTCTCAGTGAGGTGCTACTATTAACATCATTTGTAGTTGAGGAAGCAGCTACAAAGTGAGGCTAATTTATTAATTCCTGTTGCATGATTAAAGCAGTTGAAACGACCCTAGAATGTGATGTGTTAATACCTGTAGCAAACCCTATTACTGCCCGGCATTCATGTTGCTTCTCTCTCTCTAGATATCCTGAAGGAGACGAGAGAGACATAACAGAATCAAACTAAGGTTATCTCGATTTAAGCCTTGGAAGCAACAACATTTGAAGAGTACAGAAAGAAAATTAGAAACAAGACAAATGCATTTATTAAGTACTGAACCAAATTCCCCCAGCAAACAAGGTTCTCCCAAATGTTATTGCAACTGCTTTCAAAGCCTGCCAGTAACAATCACCAGAAGGAAAAAAAAAAAACAAAACCCCCAAAACAAGCAGACACACACATTGTGTAGCACAACACTTGTCTGTTTGCACTAAATATATTTGACTATTTGAGAGCCATGGCTTGCTGAATGAAGCAAGTAGAGCATTCAGCCCCAATGTCATTCTACTGGAAAAGTGATACTTAGCCCAGAAATTGTAACTTAGGAAATCCTTCATTAGTTAAGGATGTTTTCTCCTGTGTAAATATGTGCACTCCTTGGAGGGAAAGCATATTAAGTCTCATTATTTAGGCTCTGGTGGAACTAGTTAATTCAGTGCAACTGCTGGCCAAGTGAGAGTAAGTCTAGGTAAGGAGGCAGAGGGACAGGCCATGCTGTGGACTGAAGCGTCAGATAAAACAGAGCATGAATCCACATTTTTCACTTAGAATCTGGGCAGTGATGAACACATTATGAAACCTCCATTCCTTGACCTGAGAAATGGGCATAATGACAATCAAGAATATGTTGTTGTGATTACATAAGATTGCATGCATGAAATGCCTAGTTTATAATACCTACCACAATGTTGTGCTTTCTCCTAATGCTTCTCTGGAAGATGTGTAGTTACAGGGCAGGCAGGCAGGTCACTTCTGACTCCAGAAGGCTGGGCTAAGGAGAAAGGAGGAAGTGGAAGGACAGATAAGACCATTTCAGAGGGGGTCACAGGTACCAAAGAGAAAAGATTCAAATGTTTTGAACTTGTGTTTATGATTAGACCTGATTATTTCTCTGAGTCCATCTCTTTTTCTGTCTCTGATCCTTTGGTTTTTTTCCCCCCCTCTGTATAACTCTACCTGAAAATACTATATCATGCAGTGAGGATCCCCATAAAATGATCCTCAAAACTTCAATTTCTTGTTTGCTACGCTTCTATACATAGCTATTGTAGAGATACAGGCCAGATCCTATTCATGAAGTAACACTTTCATGGCTGGTCACTCTAGGCACAATGTCGATATGTGGAAGGAAAAAAATGACGTGTGTGTGTCAGAGGGGTCAGAAATCATATACTTTAATAATATGCTGGGTAAAACTTGGTGGCATTTTGTTACAAGTCTGGGAAGGGTTGAAGGCTATGCATGTTGTCATTGTGTTGGAAGAATTTAATTGGAAATAAAAAATTACATCAATCATGTTTTAAAACACACCTGCATGTTGTGATTGTTGCCTCCATTTCTACCTTCCCCTCCCTCATGGATTCTTTCACTTCTTTCCCCTAGGAAGGTGAGAAATTGAGTAGGATACCTAAGTCTTCCCAGAAGTTTTCCTGAAGGTAACAATTCTGATTATATTTGGGAATTGAAAGGTTAAACAGATAATCAATTACCCTAAATTTTAGTCTTTCCACTTTTGACATTACTGTATCTATGACTTCAATGGTATATGTGACAATACTTAGAGTGAGTTCTTTTTTTTTTAATTTTTTACTATGTTAGTCACCATACAGTACATCATTGGTTTTTGATGTAGTGTTCCATGATTCATTGTTTGCGTATAACACCCAGTGCTCCATGCAATACGTGCCCTCCTTAATACCCATCACCGGCCTATCCCAGTCCCTCACCCCCCTCCCCCCTGAAACCCTCAGTTTGTGAGTTCTGATGCTAAGTCTCATTTAAACCGAAGGCAGTCGCTAAGGTAAGTGCTGTTCAGGAATCAGCACAGATCCAGAGACTTGTACATTGCCAGCTCCCGGGGAGATCAAGGTGAGGTTTCATTAATTACTAACATTTGCCTTCTCTTACATGCTGTTCCATGTGAGTGCTATTGCGGAGATCGTTAGCACGGTGATTTGGCTCTAATGTTTTAAGATAATGCGAAGTGTTGGAGAAGATAACCTCTCACATGGTCCAATGCTAAGCAGAAACTTTCTTTCCACATCCATAAATACATATCAACAGTGGACACTGTGTACCTTGTTCCCCAGAAAGATGGTGAACTCAACCACACTAAAGATGAAACATAAAAGGGATGTTTTACTGGGTAATGAAGTGGTAAAATTGTGTACTTTTTCCTCTTCCTTTTGATTATTATAGTGCCTTAAATGTTTATGTTGGTGGTGGAGGATGGAGATAAAATAGGTTTTCCAATACAGCTGAAAACCATACATTGGTAAATTTCTGACTGAAATGTGGTAACTTTAGGTGAAAGTAACCAACTATTGTCATTTATTCAAGAACAGTGAGCATCTTCCGTGTGGCCAACCTTGTTCTAGGGGTTCGGGGTATAGAGATGAATAAAGTGGAGGTAATCTCTGTCCCCATTAGCTTGCATTATTAGGAGAGAAGCAGAGAGTAATCACGTTAACAAATACACAGATAATATTATTGTGGATAAGAGGGGGAAAAAACTGAATACAACAATGTAAAGGATAAAGTGGCCCCTCCATGGAGAGGGGCTGTTATTTTAAATTGTGTAGTTAGAAAAGGGCTCTCTGAGCAGGCAGACATTGAGAAGCCACATAAATGAAAAGAATCATAAAGAATTGTATTTGAGTATAAAAATAAAGTATAATCCTGTGGAAACTTATAAATTTAAGTAATTTTGACTTGATCTGGATAAATGAAGATAATAAATTAAGCCCATGGTTAATGAATTGTTGAGGAATTTGCCTCCAATCTCTCAATTCTTAAGTAGCTCTTACATGCAGTTTCTCCTTGGCCTGACTTCACACAGTCTTCAGATTTTCCTCACTTCCACGTGTAAGTGGGTGGTGAATGCTGTTTTAGATGCCAAATTATTAGCCATCTAGGGTGTCTCTATATCATGGTTGTGTTTTAGCTGGGCATGTAGATAAAAAAGCAAGCTCAAAATATAGAACTTTGTTTTCTTTAACAGTGCCAAGTAGAATCTGCATGTGGGATGATTTTCTGACCAATAATATTTTTCTTACACCAGAGATAACTTTATTCACCCTTCTTTATCCTTCATTATTTTTCTTGATTTTGTGTCCAGAAAAGACTTCTATTTTTTAACATGCTCTTCTTCGTTGACCATTTTAAACTTTTCATCTTTCAATAGCTATATGGTCTCTATCCATGTTAATAATTGCAAGAACTAGATAATAATTCCCGCACAGATAAGCTACTGTTGGATGACATGGATAAAGAATTTACAAAGAGAACTTAGAGTGGTATTGTGACTGATAAAAGACCATGAACTGGAACATTCTCATTCAAATTAAATTCCTCCATGACTTAGTATCAATGGCAATGGTGCATTTTCTTGATGTGGACCCTTACTCTCCAATCAAGATAGAGGCCACTGATGCATCTCACACCAGCCGCCAGAGAGCTGTGCCTAAGTGTTCCCCTCTCTGCCAGCTCAGAATCAGTCAGATGGTTCCTACAAGTCCAAAGCCGTTTGGTTGGTTTCTGGGGCTTTGTAACGAGGATAAATTAAAGCACTGTAGCATGAAAAAAGGAAAACACAAGACTTCTAAAGGGATTTAAAAGCTAGGAATAAAAACATCAGAAGCAGTGCCAAGCAATATGAGAAGTGCCTTTTTGCGATGTTTCAAGTGTCTTAATATTAATCAGAGCATAAAAATTTTGTTTTGCTCTTTTCCTAATGGCAGGGACAAGTATGTTTGTTCTAATACAAATCAGCAATGCGAAAAGGGAAAGAAAATGTGGTAGGAATGTTTAGTTGCCTGATAGTGGAACTTGTTTGAATATTCATATGTCACGTGGATTTTTGATGTTGTAAACATAGACACATGTAGTTTTTAACAAAATATGCAGAAGCGTTGCCAGAGCAATGGACAACATAACCATCCCCATCTGGTTTTCTTACATTTCTGGGAAAATAAAGTCAGAAATGTATAGAGATTTCAATAAAATAAAGTATTTCCAAGACATTGTAACAGCAGCTGTGAGTATTGGGAACAAAGCATGCTCTAGTCTAAAAGTCTAAGGTGGAAGGCACTCTTCCAACATGGTTTTAAATGTTATGTAGGTGAAAGAATACCATAGACTCTCTAGAAACTTGGTTTTAGGAAAGAGAGCTTAATTAGAGACAATGATGAACTTGTAGAAAAATATTCCACCATGGCAATATATTGAGCATTTAATTTTAACTTTCTCTGAACGTAGATTGATAATTTATACATGGAGAATAACTTTTGTTAGGTGACCACTAGCTTTATAAGCAACACTGAATCTTCAAAACACTGATACATATTGGGGGGGGGTGGATTTTGCTTTTGTTAGGTCAGCTTAGCAAAGAGAAAATTACTTTCCAAGCAGCTAGTTGACTCCAGTAAGGACAGGTCACTCAATACCCCTCACTCCCCGCCCCAGAAAGACTGTTCTTCAGCAAAGAGATTTAAGAATTTAAAGAGAATTTAAGAGATTTAAAAATCCTCTCCTTCCCTGTCTTTTCCCTTTTCTTTCAAGTATTTATTGGGCCTCTTTGTTTCTTTCTATGTGTGTTTGAATGGTTTATACACTGCCCAGCTCTTCACATCATTCAAACATGGTTTTCTATATCATTCATGCTTTTTAAAGACAGAAAATTCATTTTGTGTTGTTAGATGGTTTTGTCAAGGATACTTGGTGAAATCATATTAAAAATGCTATTTTGAAAAATAGGGTGGAAGATGATAAATGGAACTCCGTGCCTCCTCCCTTGGAGAACAATTTGATAGTTTCTTGGGCAGGTTTTCTGAGGAAATCGATGGAGGGGATTTACAAAAGGTCAACTGTGACCTTTCCTCTATGATCACACCAGCATTTTCAGATCCGTAGGGTATTTCTACTTTGCAATGCTGCTGTCATTTCAAACTCCACATCGCTAAACATAAACTTACATACGTCTCCTCCTTGGGCAAAACAGTGGAGTTTCTCGAGGACTCCATTTTGACCTAGCATTTCACTGCATCAGACTGCCACTCCCTCAGAAACAATTACCTTTGACTCTAATCCCCTCTAGCAGCTCTAACTAATCTGTCTCCAAATTTCATGCTGATATTCTATTCTGAGAAAATTCTTCCTATTATGTCTACTCAGGCTATTTTACTATGTCACTCCATCCTGACTGATCCACTCTAGCGAGAGGCTTACTTGTACTGACTGCCTTTAAGTCCCACCTTCCATTTAGTGGTTAACCTCCTGTAAACTGGCTTGTGTATTTACCATCCCATGTGATAGCTAAATTGAATAGAATTTTTTTTTCTTCTATGATACATGTATATTGGATAGGTCCAAGGGTGCTCATTTGCACCTACTTCTTTTGGTGATTTGCAGTGTTGAGACTTAGCTCACATTGATGGGGAGAATTAGCCAGCCATTTGTGGGAAGCCAAGCACCATTGATAAAAAACAAAAAATAAAAAAGAACAGGTTTAGAGAACATGATGCCATCAGAAGTCAGGCACATTGAAGGATGAATATGGGGGTGTATCGGTGGGTAAAACTAAAGATGAGGGTTAGTCAGATCATGAGGAATCTCAAATGCTATACCAAGAGTTCAGACGTTGTGCAGAATGCTTGGGTTACCACTGGTAGATTCTAAGCAGTGAAGTGATAGAAGCACATGTGAATTTTAGAAAGATTGTGCTGGTGAAACTTGGAAGAATAAACTGAGATTGTGCTATATTGGAAGTAGATAAAATTTGGTAAGTTATTTTTAAATCCAAGGAGATCAATGATAAGGTTCTAAACCAGAACTTTGACAATGAGATGAAGAGAATGGAATAGATTTAATAGCTATTTGGGTTACAAAATTGACAAAATTGGACAATCAATTGGATATGGTGTGAGGTTGAAAGAGACAACAGTTGAGGAAGATTGCCATAGATGAGTAATATTGGAGTAACGGAAAGTAGTTAACTTCGGAAGAAAGATGATAAATTTAGTTTTGGTCATTGTTATAAATTGGTCAAATGGCAGCCAGGTGAAATTGTTCAGGAGGCATGTAAAATAAACCTAAAATGATGAGGTGATTTTCCTGGTGGAGCTGAGGATTTCCGGGGGGGAGAATAGTCTATAGGTGACAGCTAAAACTATGGCTACGGAGCCAGAGAGCAGGAATAGAGTGAGAAATTAGGACAGAAGTGTCAGTCAGGGTAGATGTAGTTATACTGCAGTAACCACCCCTCTTCCCACCAAACTTGCGTGATTTACAACAAAGATTTCCTTCTCTCATTTACTACATGTTCATTGTGGGTGGGCTTCGACTCTGTTCTTACCTCTGGGACACAGCCTTTCTAAACAACTTCTGTATGGAACATCATTTAGCATTATGCAGAGGGAAGAGAAAACATGATGAAGCATGAATTGAGCCTTAAAGCTTCGGCCTGTAACACATGAAACTACTCCCATTTCCAGGATCAGAACAAATCACAAGTTCTGACTGCTGAGGGATGAGGAAGTAAAGCAGATACTGGGTAAGCAAAAACAAAACTCTCCCAGGATTGCCAAGTCAGAATCCAAAAGAATACAAACATCTAAGTAACTCTTGGAAAAAGGAGTGCCTTTCGAAAAAAAAAGTTAAAAAGGAGCAGCTATAATAACTAGAAAACACACTTGAAGGATCTTTCCTGAATAATATAGAAGAAAAAATATTTTTAGTATAAATGCATTAATGGTTTTAGAAAATTATATACCGGAGGTATATTTGTTTTTTATAATCACTGAAAATTGGAGTATGGGTATAAAATTTGTTTTTAGCCTTCTTTACACAAGGATCACCGTGCAAGATGTGAGGTCACAGGTGCATGAAAAGTGTAAAGGAAATGTGTTAATGCTGGGTCTGGATACACTTCTATAAAGTCAGCAATACTTTGTGAATTTCTCTTAATAGTTAAAACATATTTATTTGTTTTTTAAAGAAAAGCTAAGGATAATTTTTAATTTCTCATAATCTAGTTGCTGAGGCTTTAGAACAGGTTACTATTTTCCCCTTTGATTTTGGGCAAAATGAAAGCTCCCACAGATGGAGGTAACTTCTTATATTTGTGTGTGTGTGTGTGTGTATAAGAAATATGATCATTTGTTTAGCATATGAATAAAGTACTAATCATTTGTTGTGAAGAGCTGGGCAAACCTCCAGAACTGAGACCTGAATTTGCTCTTAATAAGGGAACAGTGAAATGTTACGAGGTGGAGGTGGTTCTTTCTTACTCTGAAATTAAATGTGGAATTAAGAATCAAGATTTTAGATTTTAATAAATTTTAGCTCTTTGAAATATTAATTGGCCTGTGATAACTCTGCTGAGTTTTAATAAACTTATGAGTTAACTATTTGTACATCAAAGACAGATACTGAGTATCAGTGGGAATAAAAAATGTGAGGCCCCTTCTCTGGTGGAACTTAGATTAAACTGGGGGAAACCTGTTAACTCTATCATTATTTGTACAATTTATTGTGTGAGCGTTATCCATCAGTAAAGAGAAATACGGTTTTTCTTTTTTTTTTTTTTAAATGTTATTTATTTGTCAGAGAGCGAGAGCGCACATAAGCAGGAATAGCTGCAAGCAGAGGGAGAAGCATGCTCCCCGCTGAGCAAAGAGACTGATGCGGGACTTGATCCCAGGACCCTGGGATCATGACCTGAGCTAAAGGCAGAGGCTTAAGTGACTGAGCCACTCAGGCACCCCCAAGAGAAGTATGATTTCTAAAAGATAAGACCTACACTGGTTTCTTTTGAAAAAGGGATCTAGAGTAGACAGTTGAAGAATGAACAAGCATCAGCAGGTCAAACGGATATTGGCTGTGTGTTGGGGAGCTTTCCAGGCCGAGGGAATAGCAATTAGGGAAGCGAAGAAAGTATAGCTCCCTGGAGGATTTGAAAAATCCCAGTCAAGGAGAGAAATGGGGGGGAGATGTGACTAATCATTTGCCTGAGTTGTATTTGCTCTACACATCCTAGAGGGCCTTAGAGCTCATGGTAAACACTTGGGACTTCATTCCAGTGACCATCAATATCTTTTGTGTTTTGGGTTTCTTTTCCCCAGAGTCTTTTTTTTTTTTTTTTTTAAATAAGAGAGAGAACAGACATATTCCCATTTGTCTTTTCAACACGTTATTCTTGGGGCTCTCGGCAGAATAGGTTAACAGAGAGGCAGGAGTGGCCATGGCATAGTTCCTTGCAGTTGAGGTAGGGGGTCATAGTAACTGGGAATGAGAATGGAAAGATAGAAATTAAATCCAGAAATGGTCTCAGAAATAAAGTCCGATGGGTTCCATGGTTGATTAGATAGATGTGGAGAGTGAACTTTTAAGAGGAATGGATTAAGGTTGACTGCTAATATGCATAGGCATTTCTATTATAGGCCCTGGTCTTTGGGTGAGTACAAGTATTGTTTAACTCAGAAGAGAGATCTAGATTCTGTGTAAGTCATGGGGAAAAGACAATTTACTATGAAGGTCCACCGTTGAATATCAGGTTAGCCATTTTTAGTCTATTTTAATACAGAGAGGATTTTGATGGAAAATTTACACTGATTGGGTCATTTGACTTGGGAATAGGCTCCAGTGTTAAGCAGTTTGCTACCAAACACCTGTAAGTATATCCACGGCACACAGTAACGACAATGAGGACAGAATCCTTACTATGTGCCAGGCACCATTCTATGTGCCGTATGTATGTTAATTTGTCTTCCAACAGTCCTATGTACTATTACCCCTGTTTTACAGACGGGGGAAAATGAGGCATAGAATTCTTCCATATTTGCCCAAGTACATAAAACTAATAAATGAAAGAACCAAGATTTGAATCTAGATACTAGAACTGTGGAGTGTAAGCTCTTAAATACCTCACTGTGGGGTTGGACTATAGTGAATTCTAGTATGCAGAAGCTAAAAGAATTTGGCTGGAAAAAAGGCAAAACTCAAGGGGTTGTGATTTGGGGACAAAGTGCTTTGAGAAAAAGCCTGGAGCTCCCTCATAAAGTCTAGTCCTAGGTCTGTTATTAGCCCTGATGTTTTCTAGAATGAGTTGCTCCAAGTGATAAGTTTATAATGCTCATTCCGCAGGAGTCTTTCAGAGTGACATCCCTTAAGAATCTTTAGGGTAGGTGTCGTGAGATCTTAACCTGTGGAAACTATATAACTTTCATCTTTGTTTTGCCGAAGTTGGAAAGTAGGGCTTGATGAAGGACAGATATTAAGTGAGTATCTACTGGATAAGTAAGTTGTTCTTAAAGTTGTAAGTAGTTCCCAGGTGTGTGTCTTCTTGGTAAGGTTTGGAGGAAGGAGATAAACTATATTAAGGCTGAGGGTTTAGTCTTTAGAAGTCTCTCCAATTACTCAGAATTCTCATCAGGTAAAAAGTAAGGGAAAAACAAAATCTGAACTTTAATGCCCTGCAGTAGATTCCAAATACAGCCACAGATAGCTTAATGATGTGTAAAGAACTTACTTTAGGATACTAATGGTATTATATTACTATTTGTAGTTATGTTCCCCCTGAGTTTTTCAATTAAACCTCATGTTGTCTGTTGAGATGCAAGGGAAGATGAGATGATCCCCAGTTGATGAAAAAAGCTAGCCAGAGCACGCAGTGGAGAGGTGATTTGCTCACTTAGTGAACTGAATAAAGTCTAGTGAATTCCTTAATCTCACAAAACCATAACAGGGTTTTAAATTCCTAGTCGACCAGACTGAGTCTTGAGTAAAAGATACTTCCCACTGTCATGCACTATAAGAAAGCTATTATAGTGCTCAGTTTGGTGTAACTGGTAGCTTTCACTTTTAAAAGCTTCAGGCCTATTCATTTATCGCTTTACTACCTCTACTTAATCTGCCTCAGATTGCAGGGACTGTTTGGACACGGAATTCTGGGTGAACAGACACTCTGAATTCTGTGAGATGGCCAGCCTTCGTGTCCGGGGCTATATATTTTGAATTATTATCTTTCAATACCAGTTTCATTTTCTTGTTTTAACTACAAGAATTCTACACTCTTAATGTGAGATAATTATTTCATTTGAGTTTGTAATAAGAAAAGTAAAAAGTAATTCTTCAAATTCACCTTGTTGAGAGATCTAGTCAAGATTTCTACCATAGTTAGAATGATACTTACTTTTATGTATTACTCAGTGAGCCTCTTAAGTGTTTTAATTTTCATTGAAGTCACATAATAGAGCTGGTGTGCTTATTTGATCTTGTTTCAGAAATAGATTTGCCTCTCTGCTGGTGTAGATGTATTGCTATAGCTCACTTTAAATCCAGTCAGTTACAAATTCCATCACTCACTGATTTCCTATTAAAAGCTTTCTATGGAAATTATGTACTGCTATGTTGGAGGTTCTAAAAGAAACAATACACTTAGACGCTAGAAGAGAGAAGAGAAACAGAAAGACAAACAAGTAGTAATTTTATTTTCCTAAATGTAACCTGACTAAAAGCCCATAAAGTGGTATATTTCATTGGACATCATGTTGTATACATTATAAACTTATTTTTCTAAAATTTAAGGAATCCTTTCTCTCTTCCATCCTGTGTTGGATGTCGAATTTACCTTAAGACCAATTATAATATAATCTATCATACACTAAAGTTATTTTCATGTCTTTTAAAAAATGACAGCAATTACATATGTGGTTGGAATAATATGTGAAGTATTGGAGGAAAAAAATGAAAGATGAATTCTATAATTGACTTTAAAATTTGCTGATCATTAGAACGGAGGGACATTAAGGATAAGATGGGATTTTTCCCATCGTATGGGTGAGTTATAGGGGTAGAAATTGATTCAAGATACTGACATTGTAATGTGCCATTGGCAGTAAAATCGATACCTTGATCTACTACATCTTGCTCATACATAATATGTTGACGTGTCAAGATACACCCTGGATTCTGTAACTATAGCATCTTACCACGACTTCAATAGATAAAGAGAGACATATGTCTTGTTATTCATTCGTAGTTTGCCTGTTTACTTTTTTTTCTCATTTCCTTTAAAATACATGGTTAGAAGCCAATTTGAACATTACTTCTTTGCTATAGGAGCAATCCTTTTGAAAATAGGGAAATAAAAGGGAAGGGAAAGCACAAGCCGTACCTGAACTCTGTGAATTTTCATGCTGCTAGATGACTTTAAGAACGAAAAGAAAGAGGACCAATGTAACAAGAGAAATTTTACCTAGAAGTACCGTTTATCTCACCTATACAATGGCCTCGAAAGGAGTTTTATCTTAACTCTCTATTTATTTTAGTACTACTACTACCCTGAATGGATTTGGAAGGTGAGTAGATTCTTCAGAAAGTTCTAAAAGTGCATAGAGATTTAATGATGTGTTAAAAAGCCAAATAGTCTTTGTAGTTCGCAAAAGCCTTTATCACAGTTAGAAAGGGAGGAAGGCCTCACCACCTCTATATGTGTTAAAATTATAAGGGAACTTGTACACGAATCTTTGAAGCAATTTTAGAAGAGAAAGGAAACTGCTATTTATAGTGAGGCAATTATAGACCAAGGGGATGACATGTGGCACTTGGCTAAAAGGTGTGTGGTTTTGTTTTAAACGGAGCAGTGGTGCTATGGGTGTTTTCCCTTAGCTGCACAGACCTACTGAGAAGTCAGACTGTGTGTGTTCTCTGGTGAGGTGGTGGGTGAGGGGTAATTTCATTCACAGCTGGATATTTGCTCCTCATAAAAGAGTCACTTAGAGCACATATAAATGTACTCTGAAAATTGGTGCCAGATTGCATGAACACTGCTTCCAGTATTTTTTTAATGTAAGAGTAAGCAAGAATAGAAAAATCGAAATCTTAGAACTTCGGTATGAAGCGGCCTGAAAAATACAGGGTAGTGGATTTGGGAAATGTTTCTGAAGAGGAGATGGAGATCGGTGGTATCTGTCATCATTTGGGTTTCCCAGGAGGTACGTGCTGAAAGGGAGATTCTCAGGCAAGGAGTTTGATGAGTACTCTTTGGGACCAGCATCTGTGATGGAGTAAGGGAGACCGAATAGAGCAGGGGGAGAATGTGAGCCGTGATGCCGTTCCGCAGGGGCTTTGCCTGGCCCGAGTGTAGCTCTGGATCTGAGATGGCCCTTCATGTAGAAATGTAGACTTTGGAATTTGAGGATCTGGAAGCAGTAATTTGCCAAACAGGAGAGTATGGCCCTTAGA
Organism: Ursus arctos; assembly: GCF_023065955.2. Taxonomy (NCBI): domain Eukaryota; kingdom Metazoa; phylum Chordata; class Mammalia; order Carnivora; family Ursidae; genus Ursus; species Ursus arctos. The sequence continues at coordinate 28,385,239 of NW_026622985.1, read as the reverse complement.
AACCATGGTCTTCTATATCCTCCGCACTGGTTCCATGCAGTCAACTTATTAAAGAAACAGCTGTCATTGACTGGGGGGTATTCTGAGTCCTGGAAAATGGTGTCTCATATGCAATATCATAATTCTAAGCAGTAGCTGCACCTTCAAAAGTCCATTTAATTGTTCTCCCATGTCAGCAGCTTCCATATGGTGTGGTATGTGATAGAACCACTATCCCAGGATCCCATTTCCATAGCCCCAGTTATTTGCTGGGTGAGACTCTCTTATACCCAGTGTCATATGGGATCATTTAGGGGAGCAAACATTCTTTTAACCTTCAGATAGTTTGTGCTCATTTTTATTCCTGTTAGTTGGAGAAGCAATTTTAATGAACTATATATAGGTCAATCTCAGTGAAGACGGTCCACTGCCCATTCCACAGTGGAAAGGATGCAGGATGCCATGTTCATGGTTGGTCTCCCCCCCCCCTTTTTTTTTTTTAAGATTTTATTTATTTATTTAACAGAGAGAGAGACAGCCAGCAAGGGAGGAAACACAAGAAGGGGGAGTGGGCGAGGAAGAAGCAGGGTCCCAGCAGAGCATGGAGCCCGATGTGGGGCTCAATCCCAGGACCCTGGGATCACGCCCTGAGCCGAAGGCAGACGCTTAACCGCTGAACCACCCAGGCGCCCCCATGGTTGGTGTCCTGAACAGACAGTGTCATGTTGGCATTGCTGAGCCATAGCTGGCTTGAATTGTCTCTTCAGAGGTGATTGTGTGCATCTATCTCTTCATATCTCAGGGTTCAGTAATGTCCTATTTGGCAAGCTGAAATTTACCATGCTGGGAGTATTATATATGCCACAGACATAAGGGCCTTTTTTCCTTGGATAACCAGCTGATGCTGATTTTCTAGCACACCACCTGAGATGTAGTCTCTGTTGTTGAAAATTTAGATGTTCAGTACTGATAGTAGCTAAATCAGACACAGTGAATGGGAACCCCTGCTACTGGGTCTGTGTATAGCTTCCATCCCACCTGTCAAAGGTATTGTTTGAATCCACAGCACTGGAATAGCCAATGATAGAGGCTGGCTCTTACCACATAGCTTAGCCATTCTGTCTAGGTTATTAGGGCCATTTCTGTCATAGGTGCTCTTGGGTGGACATGAACCTATCATACATAGATTGATTTACATACATTTTTTCCTCAGATCTCCTAGTTTTCCATTCTATTTTTTCCATGTCCCTGACCCTATAGCCAAGTCATTCACTACTGCTTAGACTATAAATAGTCTTCTGTCAGGCCATTTTCCCCCACACAAAAGAGATGGTCTTCACTGTCCAAAGCTCTGACATTGCAAGCGTTTTCCCTATGGTTACATTGGCTACCCTCACTTGTGACCTGCAGTAGCAAGTACTTTTTCACTCAAATTCACATACTGCGCTTATGCATGGCCTTTGTTTCCTCCATTGTGTCCTTGTAAGTTATCCTCCCCTGCCATATAGTCATCGTGGTGAGCTGGGAGACAGAGACACAGAGAGCAAAATCTGTTTGTGAACAGATGCTTACATCCTCTGAATTGCTCAAGCCCCATCCTACATGTGCCATTTTCATCTCAGAAGGAATTGTTGGGTTCACCCTTTATTAAGATGGAATTCAACTCATGAGATATTCTGGTTGTATGGACACTTGATACTCTGGCTGTATGGACACTAAACGTATATCTCCTCCAAGGCCCAGAAGGACAATGCAGGTTGTTTTTCAAATATTTAACACTCTATTGTGGATAACATGGCCATGATTAAGAACCCTAGGAGTTTGTGTTGCCATTCTCCTGCTGGAGAATTCTCCAGGTTGCATATTTTGTCTACCGTAAATACCTCTTAAACCATAGGATCTGTTGGATCATATGGCCCAAGAGGCAAGGATGCTTGCACTGAACACAGAGCCTGCTGTCCAGCTCTATTCTCTCTCTCTCTCTTTTTTTTTTTTGGTCTCACTCAAAGCTGACACTTTCGTGTAATCAAGTAAATGTTTTAGTACTGTAATCCCAAGTCTGAATTATACACCTGTAGATAATGGAGAGCCCCGGCAGCCATTTTTGTGTTGCTTTGGTGGTAGGAGATGTAATAAAATAATTAGTCACTTATAAAGGATATGTGCTGGCATCCCCCAGACCATCAAACATAGAAAAACTTCACTGACAAAAATCTTCTAGAGAAGATCTTCTAGGGTACCTTATGAAGGCCTGAGACATGTTTAGCAGAAAGTGTTCATTGGTTTGATTAACATGTTGTCATTTTGTTTAGCCAAATTGAACTAGTAATTTGGTTTGATTAATATGTTGTCATTACTGGCTGCACTAATGTAATATTCTGAAGATGAGATAAATGATGTATATTACTTCAGACAGTATCAATTGAGTACTGGAGACTAAACCCATCCCCGGAGGAAAACTGGAAGTGTATACTGGAGTCATTCCCATGTGGATATAAATTGTTTCTTAATCTATATGGGGGAAAAAATGCATTCTTGAAATTGTGGTTTACCTCTATTGATCTTCTCAACCAAAAGTAAGCACCTGGGCCCAGAAGTTATAACTGGGCTACTACTCGGTTGAGTGGAGTTACTCTTCAGGAGTATGTGCATGGAAAAGTAACTGGGGGATCATCACCACTTAAACGTTTCTATATTTGGGTAATTCTCCCTGAGATCTAAGAGAGTTGTTTAATATCTTGGCTGAGGGTAGAGTTAGTTTCAGAGGCTCCCATGTGGTTTTACCCACTATAATAGCTCTGGCCTCACAAACCTTAGAACTAATGGAAGAATTCTGACAACTATACTATGTAGCCATTCCAATGGTATATTCAGGACCCCCCCAAAATAATATAAGATAGATTAGTGAACCCAGTAGATACACTGCAGTCAGACCTAGCCGAGGCCACAGATAACTGCCTGGCCTCCATATTCGTTCAGTCTAACAGAGGTGGTCACGCAAATGCACGTGTTGATATTACAGTTTTCTAGGTAGCAATATCCAGTAGACACTATGTCCCAGGGTTAAAAAAAAGAGGCTTATTCCCTTTCTTCAATGTGAAGTTAATTTAGTAAATGGCCGTAGATAATTTTAATAAAGTGCTAGAAGAAACTTTATTTTTTTCTGTAGTGAGACAGAATCCTTCTTCCTGGGAACCTGGTCTGTCCTTTAACAAAGGGGTTCTGGATCTGAAAATTGGTCAGGTCTGGATATTCTGCCAGAGACTGAGTTTTATTAGGGCAACCATCCTTAGCCTCCTGATCATCCAACCTGATTTCTGTTTGTGTTAATTAATAACCTATCTTTTCTCTAGGGTCACTGTGTCCTGTTAACCATTTCTCAGCCTTTCTGTGAGTTAGTCCACTTTTGCTTTCAGTCCAACCTTGCTGCTCATTGGGATAATTGCTCCAATTTTGTCTGTAATGGTTAAGTAACACCATATGGCCTCTATTATTTTGGGATTACATCCTTGCCATTGCTATCAGGGAAACCATTTTAGTAACAGCATATCCTACTGTTATCCTTGCCCTACAGAGGACAGTTGCCACTGAGCTTCTTCATAATGGTGTTGCTCTTACCACTAACAAATTTCTTACACTTTGGTAAACAGAGGGTCCTCCAGGTATTCTCTGTGGAACATAGTCATTTGTTGGGTTTTCAGATTTTTCTGATTTTACATAGTATACCTCCTGTAGCACATCCCCTTCTCTTAGCCTTCTGTGAATTCTTCTAGGTCTTCCATGGCATTTTTTGTCATTTTTACTTCACTTAGTGTGGGGTATTACTTTTTTCCATGATTCTAGAGCCATCCTAATAGAACGTTATCACCTACCTTTTTGGGTCTTTGCTAGGATTGTAAATATTGAATCATAGAAAACATCACCATGTCAGTAAATTCTAACTTGATGTTCAATTGAGTGGAAGGAGCACCAGCCATTAACAAAGAACAGTGAGCAAGTTTTTTAGGACTAGAGAGTTCTACAGAATGTGGGAATTCAGTTTATTTTAGCTTGTAGACATAGACTTGCCAAACGTAATCTTAAGATTCTCACTCTGCTAATAACGGATCTGACCTTGGCATAGCGACTTGCTGGAGTTGAGAATTCAATATTCTTGAGAGCTTTTCTAAGTCCTGGGGTTTGAGCCTCAGCATTAACTACCTGTAGGATGCAGGAGATAGGATTCTTTTTATATTTTACCGGGGAGGGCTTCTGGCTTTCATACTTTGCCTTGAATTAGGAATTAATCACTTTCTACCCTTTTATATTTTTCTCTAATGCAACAGTAGCACTCAGCAAGAGCCATTTTGTTCTGCAGTCATTATAATTGCTACTTCTCTGAAGCTCTCAAATGTCTGAGATAACACAATGACCAAAACACCCCCTTCTATGAACATCCTATCCAAGTTTACCAATGAAAAAACCCCACATGCTAGAGTCTAACTTTGCTTCATCTAACACCAGTGATGAATGGTGTCTAGACAATGGATAATGTGGTTCCAAAATCTCATTTTAGTGCCTATTTCCCATCACTAACTTTCATAGTCATTTTCCTCAGACAGTAAGTTCCAAGATAGATGTTACATGTAGTTGGAACACAGGGTGGTACCAATAATTCCTATAAGAGATTTGGGGAGGTGGAAGAGGGCAGAATGAGAACTGGAATAGTGCTGTAATGTCAGTAGAGGCTTCACCAGACCCCACTGAAGCTCTGAAACTCTAATCTTTCAGAGGTATTCAAAACTGTGGCAAGGAGGTTGGATCTCTGTACCTCCACAATAATAGAATTACCAGATGTTGGCTGTCTCTGGGGAGAGTGAGAATGGATTACCCTGAATGAAACCTCTCTTTTACAGGGTGCTATCCCTAAAGAGGAGGTCATTGGTGACCAACAAAAGTCAGAGCTCCTTGCTCCTGAGGTATGCATGTGTTAGCCTTAAAGGGATGATTTGGGTGGCGTCCCGTAATATCTACTTACAGGGTCAGGAAAACAATTCATAATGAAATTTCTGTATATTTGGTAGCATTTTATGTTTTCTAAATCACAAATGAGAGCAAATGCTCTAATAATGAGCTTTTAAAATTTTCAGGACTAAAATTTGAAATTGGTGTTACATTTGTGTACGTTGCTATTTTTTTTTTTTTTTTAAGGAAAACATCCATGGATGTCCTTGTATATGTATTAAATCTCTCTTGAGATTTTTATATCTAGGACATAGAAATACTGAGGTAACAAAATTGTATATACAATTTTATACGGCCTAGTTAAATCTATGTACTAATCTAAACATTTGTGAGAAAGTAGCTACTACCACTGTTGAAAAGCAAGAAGTACAAATGACAAACTAACCAATGTGAACAAGATTCCTATTAACCTAATGTCTTACAATATATACTTCTTACATACATCATTTATTTGATGTTTCACATTTAAATGTGAAACATTATTTAATGTTTAATGGTCATTTTCCTTCATCTTAGAAATGGAGGTATCCTGTACTGCATGAAGAACTTAGTGATAGCAAAAGAAAAACAAAATAAAGTGCCATGATAGGTAAAATATTTCAATGAAGAGCTGATAATTAAATACTAAATACACAATAATTAAATTATAGATAGAACATTTGTCTAAAGATCAAAATTTAACAAACCTAATTTAAACTGAAATGGATCTCTTTTTTCAGTATATATCGCATTTTCAATGTGTCAAAAATAACTTTCCAATAAGTTCCAATGTGCCTTTTCTATGTTGATTGAAAATCACTAATTTGTTCTGCCAAGATACATTGTTATCAAACATAAGAGACACTGCTAAGGATTCTTAATTTCCAAGGGTAAATAGAGGTCACTTTTTCTACTTGAGGCAGGTATGGTTGTCCTTTAGGAGAAATGCTGTGGTGGATACTACCCTTGCATAAATGCATGGGTGTTCAGGGGCAATTTATTTTTAGTATTAAAACAACCTGGAAAAAAAAAGGTCACATCATTTAATGGAAAATTCCAAGTAATGTTTAAAAAAATCTACTTAGAATTTTGGAGCACATGATATGTTTATGACCAAACTAATTTATATACGGACAACACCTGCATCCCACTTAGGATTCTCAATATTAAAGTAAAAACACAACTGTCTTACTCCTTATTGTGAGAAATATCACTGTTTTGAGGGTACTATTTTCATTAAATTACCTTTATTTCTTCCTTTATTCATTTAGGCCTTATATAGCCCTTCATTAAGAACCCTCCCTGATGTTGACCTCATCTGACTTTGCAAATGTAGTAGCTTCATAAATTCTGTTTTCCCACCGCAAAATGTTCCCTTGTTGAGTTTCGTGAAATTGAGTATGAAGTTGTCTATTAGATATTAACTGAGTTAATGGATTTGGGGGTGGGTGTCCCTGTGTTCTACCTGAAAGTCACAATTCCCATGCGGTGGGGTTTCTGCTGTTAGTTCACACTCAATCTGGAAGTTACTCTTACCAACAAAAGAAGTGGAATATAAAACTTTTTTTTTTTTCTATCTCTGCTGTGTAGGCAGAACCCAGAAACAGATGGCTAGAGAACACAATGTCCTAAGATTAGAGACAGAAAAATTCAGGTCCCCCCAAATAGAAGTCAGTCCAGAGAACCAAGTAATGCAGGCCAGACATTTCGTAGAGCATAACATAGAGGCACAAAGCTACCTTAGCTATCACTTGGGTTAAAAAAACAAAAACCAAAACTTGAGGTGCCCTTCCAGTAGAGACTGAAGAAATCCTGCAGTGCACAGACGAATGCTCCACACAGAATAGTAGGCCACGAGGACGGTGTGCTCTAAGGGCACTGAAGCCTGGAGGAGAGACTGTTTTAGAAACGTAACAGATTATTAATGTTAATTACTCACAAGGCTTTCATCACTTGCAGATCAAGTTGGAATTGGAAATCTACAGAACTCTGTCCCGGTGCTGTGCAATGTATGGAGTTATATTTTATTGACTTGATATAGGTACTTATTACAAAGTATGAATTAAGTCATTCTCAGCAAATCCATTTGCTACCTATAGAAAGTGCTGAGGTAAAGAAGGATACCTGGATAGGACGGGCTCTCTTGACAATTTCAAGTACCCGGAGAGGACACAGCTAGGTCAGTAGTAGTCCCTGCACCATGCTGTCCTAATCATTTTCATTTTGACTGGCCTCACGTTGATTTGGATGTACCCTCTGCTTTCCTCTTTGTGCCTCTGCTCAGGTTATGCCTTTGCCTGGAACAACCTTTCTGTCACTTGTGCAAGTCACTACCTTGCCTAGCTTTTTAAAGCTTAGCTCAGATGTGATTTATTTACTCACTTATCTTTCATATCAAATTGAGTGCCTCTTAGGTGGTTAGGAGTCAATTGACAAGAACCACAGAGGAATAAGGGAATGTAGACATAGGCAAAGAGAATTAAAATGCAGTAGAAATGTAGCACTAAAATGTAAATTAATTTTTATTTTTTAAGAATCTGAGGAGGGAGCAAAAGGAACTAGGAAGGAGTTTTATTTTCAACAGGAGATGACAACTGACCTGTGTCTTAAGACATGGTATTCGTTGGAGAAGGTAGGAAAGCATAAACAGAAAATCATGAGGAAAGGGAGAGGAATTGTGACAATCCTGATACCTGTAGATAAATACACACAATTCAAAAAGAACATGAGTCAAGAAATGATGAAAGCTGAAACCAGAAGGGTAGACAGGTTGACCACATGGAGGTAGTGGGTAGTATTATGGACTGTGAATTCTACTTGGTCAGAAACTGGAATTCACTAAAGTATTGAAGCTAAGAGAATGGCAGTGTTGAGTTACTGGGACATCTACTCCTGTAGCTGAAGTAGGGGTGAACACAAATGACCATGCTGGACAGAAGATCGAGTGAGACCCCCTTCTATACCTACATCAGTATGACACAGGAGGACGGAAAGTTTAAAGGAGGAAGATGGTGAGTTTTGGTTGCACACAGTGAATTTGAATTGCTGAGGCTACAAAAAAATGGGAATTCCAAGCAAGGAGATACATACTTAGGGAACTTAAAAGGAAATGTTTCTTGTAAGATATTTAGGAGTAAGCAACTTCTAGAAGTCAAAATAATGAATGTCAGTAAGATCACTGAAGCAGAGCAAAAATAAAATTTTACAACAAAGGTGGGAGAAGTTCATAATCTTAAAAATATTTCCATTCTAGAATGCTAATAGCATTTTTTTAGGTACAAGAACCTGCCGCAGGTCCTATGGCTAGTAACAATGGAAGTGAAATTTAAATACAAGACTTCACACTGCCAAAATTTGCGCGCTCTCCTATGTATATATGTACATACTAGTGTTACAAAATAAAATTCAACTGAGTAAATTTGAAGGTCTGACTTTCATATTAAGTGATTCATAAATTGGGCAGCATTCCATTTAGCGAGTAAAGGGGAGCTCCCAGGAGTGGTACAAAATGAAAGGCTTGTTTTTTGTTTTTATAAGAAGGATGTGGGCAAGAATTTTATAGTTAAGATAAAGGGTTGTTCTAGGCAAGGTCACTATCCCAAAAGGGGTAAGGGTAAAAGCTTTTAACATGCAGAATATCTCGTTTCTTTTGTCACATGGAGAGGGCTCATGTGACAGATTATCTCTCTGATTGCTGACGACTGACTATGAAGACTACATTTATAGGGAACTTTGAAAGTGTAATCAAATTAGGTATTAGGGTCTGGTTTAGGGGCACCTGGGTGGCTCCGTCAGTTGAGCATCTGACTCTTGATTTGGGCTCAAGTCTTGATATCAAGGTCCTGGCATCAAGCCCCACATTGCGCTCCACACTCAGTGGGGAGTCTGCTTGGAGATTCTCTATCTCCCTCACTCTCTGCCCCTCGCCCCACTTGCATACTCTTTCTTTCTCTCTGAAATAAATAAATCTTAAGATCTTCTATAAGGTCTAGTTTGGTGACTTGGCCTAAGTGACACCATTTTGGGTCTGTGGTTTTCTTTTTAACAAGACTAGAATCACAAGATAGTTCAGGTAAAACTCTTTTAACGGGGTTTTTTTTTTTTTGAGAGAGATCTTTATTTTTTCTTTAATTTCCTACTGTAGAGCAAGTCAAGTCTCAGAACTAAAGGAAAAATCCAATACTGGTTCTGAAGGCAGACACATGGTTTTTATTTCAAGCTATGTGACATTTTAACTCAAAATAGTCATTTGGATGACCTTGAAAAGTTACTAGATTTTGTTTATTTCACTTTTTAAAAAATGTAAATAAGTAATTGGATCACAAGGATCATATTTGTTTAAAAAATCAGCAATATGGTGGGGAGATGCATTTGAAAAAATACTTCTAAATTCTGGGGAGGGAGAGGTTCTTTTTTGTTTGTTTTTAGATAGAAGCTTATTAACATGTACACCTCATATATACATGGGAGATACCTGGCATGAGTAACTCCCAGAGAGAGGGTGTGTGTGTGTATGTATTGGGGGGGCATTTATGTGAGGTTACCAAGAAAAGCACAGTAAACAAGGATAAGGTTTATTTTGTGGATTTAGATCCTTGTCTTCTCCGTTGATAAGAATTCTTGTGCTTTAGTAGTCTTTCTCTGCCTGCCCTACAGAGGGAGATACCCTTAAAAATGGCAATTCCCTTTATAAATGTAGATTTCCCTTACAAAATGGAACTTCTGTGTTCTTAATGTGCTGACAGTAAGATACTTATTACTAGAGTATGTTTGATTTTGTCCATGTTGAAGTTTGTAAGAATCATGGAGTAGAATGAATATATGGATTGAAAAAGGTAAAAGATGTTTCTTAGCACTATATATATATATATATGTGTGTGTGTGTGTATATATATAGCTAATATATATCATTTATCAGCTTATATATATATATAGCTAATATATATCAATCAATTATATATATATTGATTTGACACGTTAAAATGCTATATTTATGTGCACGTATGTCATTGAGCTTTAAATTTCTTAGTGAAAACGTGGTCATCTATTCAAAAACTTCATGCTGGGCACAAAAGAACATTCATGATTGCTTGTAGGACATGTTAAAGGTGTCATCAAAGAATTTGCCAACTATTTAAATATACAGATACTATACTATATACTTAAGGCAATTGATATTCTGTTAATTCAGACCTATATAATCCAGTAGCTCAATTTAGACATCAGAAAACATAAAACAGTATCATCTGAAATAGAGTAATAAAAAAATTGTGCTACATTAAGGCAGTACCAATGTGTTCCATATTATTGATGTGGGAAACAAAGGCAGAATAAAAATGATTAAATTTCCTTATTATCTATAGCCCACTGACAAGTCCTTGAGATAGGCAGAGTGACATTCCTCTAGGGACTCAACTATCTGGATGTTGACCCTTTGCTAAGGGCAAAAAGGTGATCTTAGCCTTACAGGATCCTGTAAGTCTACTCTGACTTATAAAAATTCCTTTGGAAACTTCCTTATCTCTAGCCCCCACCCCCCGCCCCAAGATACATGTTAGCAATCAGCCCCCAAGCATATGACCCACCAAAATACATTTGAAGTGTCTCATGACTAAGGTTTTTATTAGACATTTTATTAGACATGACCATTTCCTAACAATAGCTAGCCCCCTCAATGTCCTAGAAGCCTTGTTTCCAAAATTCCTTAGAAACTTAGGCTATCCCTAAGCCCCTCCTAACTTGAAAGTATATAATGGGCCACTCTTTATGACCCCAGTGCAGCTCTTTCTGCCTACAGGTCCTGTCCCTGTGCTTTAATAAAATCACCTTTTTGCCCCAAAGACATCTCAAGAATTTTTTCGTGGCCTTCAGCTCTGGACCTCACTAAATTCTAAAACTACATCATTTGGTGACCAGAAAGGGACCCCTCTCACTCCAAAGAGCCTTCTTTTTTTTCTCACCTTCACTTAATAAACTATTACTTAACTCTTTGGTGTCTGTGAGAGTCATTCTTTGACTCCTCAAGACAAGAACCCTGCAACACTGTTGAGTCAAAATCTGTAGTGTGGAGTTTATTTTAGGCCCCTGTGTTGCTGAACCAGGCCCTTGGGTCCTCCAAGCAATAGAAATTGACCAGAGGCCAAAACGGAGGTTCAGACAAGGCATTATGGGGGCTTCAGTTTCAAAACAAGGGAAGCAGCACAAAAGAAAGAATCCTCAGGCTGACTCCACAAGGAGAGGTCGGGAGAGTTATTTAAAGAAACCTAGGTGGGAAAAGAATGACACCTAAGCATGGAGACGCAGGGATTTGTTAGTGTCTCTGCACTTAAAGATCGTGCTTCTTTATGCATTGCGTGTCTAATTAATATGTTAAATCTCTACCCCTGGGTGTGATTTCTATTATTATAATGGAAAAGGTCAGTACTAGGTTCCATTTTGGCACAGGTTGCTTTGGTTTGGTCCATCAGTCTTTGTAGTGAGCATCTTTTTTTCAGGAAGCATCCTTCTTATGCATTCCTGAAAGGCTACTCAAGAAGCATGGAATTTCAGCTTTTAAACGTTTTATTTATTTATTTTTTTTGGTAGAGGTAGCCAAAGAATGCTGGATTTTGCCGTCAGAGTTGAGGGGAGTCAAGTCCAGTCCCTGCTCGGTCTCACGTGTATTAGTAAAGTAGACAAAAACATTCATATAGTACAAAAGGAAGATGACTGGAATGGTTAGGGATTAAGGACCAACTTTGCCATTGAACTTGGGGGAAAGTACTGAAGATGAGCGGTCAGAAATCACAAAACCTATTGAAAAGCGGGTAATTCTATCTTCCAATAACAACAGAAGGGCAGCTGTTCATAAGAAGTTAGGTCTTGATCATCCTGAAATCAAGGTCCAAAGGCTTAGAGTAAATGAAAACCCTGAAGTCAAGAGTCTGCTTGATTTCAACAGCAAAATGGATTCACATTAGCTTTTCTGAAATATGTCTCCCTTACTTATATGTATATATTGTTGGACATTTTCTATAGATTCATATTTGACATTTTGTCCTTATAAGTTCACTTTGGTTTCTTTATTTTCTCTTTCCTGTACTTTGAGGAATATTCATGAATGGATTTCCTTTTATACCTCCATGGCCTTGAACTATGTTTCCTTTGTTGCTTGATCAGAAGCAGTAGATATGCCTTTTAGATTCCTCTAGAGAGGATTTTGTGGCCATAAGAGATGTATTTTTTCCTCTACATCAGATATGTATGTTATGTGACTTTAAGGGAGTATCCAAGGTCGAATTTGTATTGTTGGGGAGGAAAAACTTTCCTCTGTCAAGTGTTCTTCTAGTTTAGATATGAATTAATTTTACATGAATCAGATTAATAGGAGAAAACCAAGTTTAATTTTATGTGTATGGGTAATTTACAAAGATGACGAAATTACAAAGACAGGCAAAATGAGGTGTATAGGTCATTCTGAATTAAGAAGGGAGGAAGAGTCTGGGACTTCAAAGAAAAGGAAAGAAAGTCACAGGAAAGAGTAAACAGTTGGTAAACATTGGGTGGGCTACCGAAACAATGGGAGAAGGAGAGGAATTTTAACAGGTTGCTAAATTCCTCTTTGTCTACCACCCCTAGTTCATGCTATTACGTAGTTATCTATGACGGTATTCTCTGCCTGTAGCAGATCCTCTAAGTTCTTTTAGGCAGTTGTGGGGAAGATAAAAATTGCTTCTTGAGTGTTTTGGGCCTTGATTGTTTTCAGCTCAAGATAATGTACATGTCTTGTGGCCTATCTTGGGTGGCCTGCGCTTGGCCTTTATAGTTCCTGAAACCATTAATAAACATCTGAGATGCATTATCAGAACTTGTGGCCTAATAACATGAGCCACAAATATCTTACATTCAGCTTTTAATAAAACTATAGCTGAAATGAGAAGGCCTCAATCTCAATGGCACTTGATGGGAAGGTCTATGTAATTCAATAACAATTTCTGGTTTAGTCATTAGATAGCCATTGTTTAGATAAGAATATTAGTGTCTATATGAATTACTGTAAAATTTAAGTTAAATCAGTACTTACTCTGGATCAAATAATGGAGTTGAATTTTTGTCTACGTATATTTACTTAACTGGACAAAGAGCTTTGCTATAATAAAATGTTTGTCATAATAGTTGGAATGACTTTTGCCTTGTAGCCCTAAAACTACAATTATTTTCTAGGAGGAGATACATTTGTTGGAATGGTGTGTGTGTGTGTGTGTGTTTTGTCTGAATGTTGGTTTTAAATGATTGGGTTCTTAAACCTAAATAATAAACAATTTTTTGTCATAAGCTTATTTTACACACAAAACTTGATTATTTCAGATATCATTAATTAGCTCTAATGAATCCAACTGATAAAAGACTTTTTGATTTTCTTAAAATTACAAAAAAAATGACTAAGTAAAAATATTTTATTTGTAAGTAAAAATTAGTTTATAAGATTCCTGTAGATGTACTTGTAAACACAGCTAGGAGTCTCAACTTTCCTCAACATGGGGTTTATTTCTTTCTTTTGCCAGTGATACACATTTTTACTTATATACCAAAATAAAGTATCTGTGATCATTTTATATGCACATGATTTACTTGATTCTCCTAAACTAAAGAAGATAACAATAGCTATTGCTCTCTCTTGCTGATCCTATTTCTGGGTCATAAGATAAATGTGAGGAACCTTTTTACATTTTTCTCTCACTGTATAGATGAAATTCTGGGTCTAAAAAACAAAATTTCTATGTATGGGATGAGCAGACCTTCTTATGAACAGTTTTCTAAGACTTAGAAAATTGTCAAGATAAAATGTATGTGCAAAAATATTTCAGGTCATTAAACTTAACAAATTATAAAAAGTCTTAAATTCTGGAAAATACAAAAGCAGTAATAAAATGTACCTCAGGGATTGATACTACCACAGAACTTGAACACTGGAGTTAAGTAATCAGAAAAATGATTACTGATGGAGTACTTCAATGCCAACCACTGTGGTGGGTAGTACTAGCTGTCTTCTCGAACTTTGACAATTAGTTTTATCCAGTACTAGTTAACTTAGGCTGGATATCATTATTTTAGATAATAACTTGCTTTTCTCAGCCATGGTTTTGCTAGCCCCTTGGATGCACACAAAATAAACTCTGTTGTACTGTTGGGGAGGAAGAATTTTTTCTGTCCTTCAAGCTCCTTCTAGCTGGATTAAAAATCAAACTGACATCAGACAGGTTAACAGGAGAAAATCAAATTTGATAGTGTACATAGGGGAATCCATACAGACATGGAAATTCTAAGGACAGTTAGGCAACATGAGGCTTATTTGAGCTAAGGAGAGGAGTGGAGACTGAGGATGCAAAGGGGAGAAAGACTATTAGTGGTAAGGTAAGAGAAGTTTGGAAAACAAAGTTCGCCCTAATACACAGGTAAATTTCTTAGGTAGGGGCACCTGGGAGGCTCAGTTGGTTAGGTGTCTGACTGTTGATTTTGGCTCAGATCATGATCTCGAGGATTTGAGATCGAGCCAAGCTTTGGGCTCTGCACTCAGTGTGTAGTCGGCTTGGGATTCTTTATCCCTCTCCCTCCTGCTTGCTCGCTCTCTCTCTAATAAATGAAATCTTTAAAAAAGTTTCTTAGGTAAAGAGGAATCTCTGTTAATAGCTCCTTCTGTGGTACAGGAAGGAAGTTGAGGGGAATATAAAGAGCTTTCTCTGAATCAGCTGGGTTTGATTCCTTTTAATATAATGTTCCTTCCAAAGTGGCCCATCATGGTGTAGCTGCCCTTTGACCCCACAGTATTAAGCAGCTGAGAGTTCCAAACTGTACCACCCAGATTATTCTGATTGATAATAGTATTTTTTCAACTAAAGTAAAAGTTCTATGATTTGCAGATGAGGATACCTTGTTACCTCAATATCTTGATGATTTCTTTGAGACTGATTCTCTTTGAATTGTCTTATTACAGCAACTAAAATAACTTGTTTAATTTCCTGTTTTTTGACTTGTATTCAAAGGGGTATTTAATTTAACTTCCAGTAAAGAAAGTGAATTGACCTATGGTGATCTGTGCTTTAGTCATCAGCTTGGATATCTGCATTCTATTGGAAGCTGGACACTTAAAACATATAAATGGATTGATATAAAAGTTCCCTTTAAATTTAGCAGCCTGCAAATTTTTGAGGCAGTTGGCTTTGTAATCTAAATTAACCAAATTTCTTCTTTTTTAACATTGGACTTTATATTTTATTTTTCCACATGGTTGAAATGAATGTTCCTTGCTCAAACTGCAAGACTCATTTTTAGATCATTGTAAAAAAAAAAAAAAATCTTCAATCTTGTGTCTCTATCTATTCCCCTTGACACATTCACAGTCATATAATTTAAATTCAGATTTCCATCTGTATAATCCCTCACATTTATTTAGTAGTGAAAAACATTTGAAAGCCTTATCCACATGTGCTAATCATCAAGATGGTTCAGAAATTCCTGAATGATGTCTGTGCAGACCCAAGCTATGTTCCTTTTCAATACTCCAATCTAATTGTTTAATATTTCAAACAAGCCCCTATGTATTAATATCCCTCTAGAAATTTTATAATTATTTTCTCAGTTAAACATTAGAAAAATGCATGATGTCCGATAGTTTAAAAGTGCGTTTCTGAAATAACATAATGCATCTTCGGGCATTTATTTTGCTTATTATTCAGCTATACTTTTGCCCAGTAAAAGGTCCAAAAGTTTTATGATTTAGTGCCAAATACTAAGATAAATCTGGATATTCCAAGGACTTAGGATATAAAAGGTATTTAGCATTTCTTAAAATGTCTTGAAAATACTTGTTATTAATTTAACTTTTATCTAAACTAGAAGAAATACAAGTTTATGATTTTATATAAACAATGAAAGCATAAAATGGCATTTTATTACAAGTCAAAGCTGTATAGACTACTGAGGAATCCTCATGGCATTGAGTTGAGTAGTAGACAGGGCTGTTTTTCCAGAACTAGAACAGTTTTGTTGTGTATACTGCTCAAATTCATAGGTAAACTTTCACATTAAAATATTATTTGACTATACTGGTGTTGATTTTTGGATACAAAAACTTTAATACCTTTGAAAGCAAACAATTACTGGATGAGAACTTCTTACTGCCTAAAGTTAAAACTTTTTATTTTATTTTTTTGTCCAGTTTGAAGGTTGATTAAGGGTTTAGGAACTCTAGCATAACATCCTATAATGTTATTGTACCAATATTGTTAACATCAGAGAAAACATAACTGTATTGTGCTTGATAAGAACAATCACAGTTCAATAAAAATGTAGGTAATGGTCTTCTCACTTGTGAGGAGTTCACTGTTTTTCCTCCAGAGAATCATCTCATCATTCCACTGTACTAAATACACTGTGAGTATTAATACTTTTCAATCAAAATTAAGCTAATTTACCATAGAAGACTCCTGACATAGCATATCAGTCAATCCTCGCCACAAGCCAATATATCCCCTCCTGACTACCTTGGGCCCTGATCTTGGCAGTGTGTTCTACGTGATCCTCTGTGGTAGAGACTAATTGGAGGACAATGTTTTAATAGTGTTTTCTCTTTATTGCTATCTTGTTTGTCCCCTCATTTTCTCCTCTGCATTCAACTTAGAATGAAAGACCGTCATTGTTCCTAAGTGGGCTATTATGAATTCATTATCTTTTACTTCATAAAGATCAAGAGAGCATTCTGCATATATTTCCTCCACTGAATTATAATTTCTCATAGGCTTTCAGGAGAAGAGATTTGTATTTTATGCAATAGAAGTGACAGTGTTTCATTGTATACTGTTTGTCATCTGTTTTTGGTATTTCAATAAACTATTCAATCAAGAGGCACCTGCCCTCCCTCTTCTATTTTTTTTCCCCCTCCACATAGCAGGAATTTATTTTTATTAAATCCTATGTTCCTCAACTTTGGTCACTGTTTTTCACATTAACTGACCCTGTTTAGACATTGAACTAGTCAAGTCATTAGAGACAAAAGAAAGGCTGAACTCTTAAGTTTTAAACCATATTTTAGGAATTGCATTTAGAATTTAGAAAGTACTCATTGTTATTCAGAATACCATGATTACAAAGTGTGGATAGAATATCACAACATCATTTTGAAAAAGATTTATTATAAAGCTTGCAGTTACTCTTGGTGCTATCTTTAATCTTTAAAGGATTTCTTTTATTCTGAAATCATACTAAGGTTTATC
This sequence comes from Ursus arctos, assembly GCF_023065955.2. Taxonomy (NCBI): domain Eukaryota; kingdom Metazoa; phylum Chordata; class Mammalia; order Carnivora; family Ursidae; genus Ursus; species Ursus arctos. The sequence continues at coordinate 28,368,026 of NW_026622985.1, read as the reverse complement.
TAATACTGAAATCTTCACATAATATTAGACCAAGTTTTACATAATTTCTGCCACCCCCAACATTATAAATTTTAATTCAGGATTTCAAAGAGTGTTGAAAGATAGCATGATGCTTCTTTCTTTGGAAGAAACATGTATTTTAGGTTATGCATTCATAAAATCCCTCCCAGCCCCCCCAAGCAATTCCTAACCAAATAGGGGCAAGCCAAGAAATGAACTCAAGATTTCAGACTATGTGCCCTATTTATATGATTATGCTCTGGGCTATTATCATAATTCTGGGCCCCATTCCATTTTCTTAGTCCCAAAAGATGATTGGAGAGTAGGCAAAAGAAATACGAAAGACTGATTGCCATGGATTATCATTTTGTTTTTAATTTTAAACTGCAAGTTCACATTCTCCTTTGAGTCTCCTCCACCACTGAGTTGTTTCTCACAGTCACTTGGGAAATTTGAAATGCTGGATCTGCTTTTCTGAAACACAGTGTACTGAAATAATCATAGGAACAAATTTTGTAAGGATTTGATGATGAAAGACAAGTTCATTCCTTTTAAACAAATGAACTTGGGATTGAAAGTTAAGGCTAATTCTATGATAACATCATTCAATGATGCTGTGTTGCTAACAGAATGACAAACTATAGGATGAAAGGAAAATAGATCACTGAATATGTGAAATTCAGAATGTCAAGTTTTTGTTCGAACATTGAGACTGTCAACTTGTCAGAGTAGTTTTTAGACAAAAAGGAAGGATTAAACAATTTAAACATTCATTAAATTGCCTTAAGCTCTATGTAATGTTATTTGTATATTTTAGGGATGATTTTGAGCAATGGAGGGTGTAAGGTGCTTTGTAAAACATTTTACTCTTACTATTTTAGTGATTTACTTGTATAGGTATGGAAGTCTTTACTTTTTTCCCTTGTGATTTCTTGATAAAATGGAAAAAGTTCAATTAGAAAAAAAAAACTGATCATACTTAAATAAGAAGAAACTTGTTGCCAAAAATGAGTAATTTTTATTATAAAGGCTTTGATAAGCAAGCTGTTCTAGATTCCTATAAAAGATGTTCGTGAACGCAGGCATGCTATAGTATTTTTTCATTGTATTAGTTTATTTGCCTATTCATGTGCCAAATATAACTTCTCACACATTTAGGACTGGAGAGGTCAGGCTGAAAGGCAGGAGAATTATGACAACATCTTTGCCACTGAAGGAACAATAGGAACTTGAAATAATTACCAGACATGCCCTTCTGGGCAGAGCTGTATAATGCTGGGTGAGCAAATGTTTCTGAGCTCTAGTCCAAGCTTGAAACCCAATATCAAGTCACTATAAATTTTAAAAACCAACAGAATATAAACATAGGTGTTTTTTATTTCCTCACAAGCAACCATGACCAAGTATAAATATTCAGTCTTGTCCATGGGTTCTTGTAGTCATTTGGCACTGGACTTAAAAACAAAAAAAACACCATTGCATGTTGAATTGCAATCTCCTCTTTGCAAAAACAACTGTATGGACTTCTCAAAAATAAATGAATGTGTCAACTGCTGGCCATGCACTAAAAGATGGATGGCAATAAATCACACTAGGAGAATCTTCTGGTGAATTAAACCAGAACCTATGTGTCACAATGATAAAGAGCCTGGGCATCAAAGTCAGACCACAAGGAGCAATAGCCAACTCTCTAACTCACCGACTGTGTGACTAAGACAATGGTAGTAGCTATCTTGGTTAGTTGTTAATGGGCATTAAATGAGACAATGTATGTTTTTGGTTCTATATGGGGCTTGATCCATGCCTAGAGTTCAAAGTATTTGCTACTAATTATCCCATTGAGGAGTAAAATATAGTTTCCTCCCCTTGACTCTGGGCTAGCCTACCAGTGACTTTTCTGACCAATATGTTATGGGAGAAGTAATATTATATGTCTTAGTCCATTTAGGCTGCTATAAGAAAAATACCATATAAACAATAAGCATTTATTATGCTTTTGGGGGCTGAGAAGTTCTGGATCTGGGTGCCAGCACCATTGGATTCTGTTCGAAATTAGCTTCCTGGTTCTAGTTCCATGCTCAGCTTTTCAGTGGACTGGCAGCTTCTGCCTTAATGTCTTGGAGTCTTGACTTACCATAACAGAAATTCAAGTTCCTTCTACAGCTAGAGATCACACCGAAGGGCCAAGCATGTGAGTGAAAAGGTCATAGTGCACATACATTTCAGTTGAGTTTTGGGAGAACACCAGACCCAGTCTTTATCTCATGTTGGCATTGGAGATCAAGTGATGACCATCTAACTGAGTCCAGTTAATCTACAGAACGGTTGGAAAAAATCAGCATTTGTGTTAAAATATTACATTTATTGGGCTGATAGTTGTGACACAGTAATATATAATCAGAACAATGTTACTATTCTCACCATGGACAGAATGAGAACAGTGAGTCAAAGACCATCAACTTATTTTATAATACAGTATAATATAATATGTGATACAAATATATGTAAAAATACTTGTGCACCTACTATGCCAAGCACTATTGAACTATTGCTGGGATTTTCCAGTGAATAACACAAAATTGCTGTCCTCATGAAGATTGCAGTCTAGTTGGGGTCAGAGAAAAATGAGAGCTTTCTCATATTGAGTGTTCTCTGGCAGAAAGACTTTTTATGACTATTATAAGTTAGGGTTTATTTATTCTTGGGCTAAGACTCAGTGTACAATGTGCAAGCGATACGTTGCGGATCACTTAAACTATGAATGCTTAAAGTAATTCAGCTATAGAAAAAAATGAAAGAATCAAAAAAGGGAGAAAAAATGGGAAATAAAGGTAGAAAGATACTTCACCTTTATATTTGCAATAATATTTATGTCTAAAAATTAATATTTTCTTTGAGAAAATAGATTCAGAATTCTTAATGTGATATAAAAATTTTTAAAATTTTTTATATCACATTAGCTTCTCAGAGTGAAGGAACTGAATGTGCTCTACTAAGTTAATACAGGATACAAGGTGAGTTCCTGAAGAAGCAAGTTGAGAAAATGCAGGAAAGCTATCTAATCACTAAAAGATGAACATAAATTCAGTGGTGGAGGAGAATAAAAACAAATGATAAGAATGAAGGAAGATAAATAGGAGAGGAAGTCTAAGCAACAGAGCTAGGTAGGTGCTGGATCTTGAGGAAAAGGATGTCCAAAAAGAAATTTCCAACTCTGGACAGACAAGGGAAGTGCAGAAACAAGGACATGTATTTTTCTGTTTTAAGTTCTTCATTTCTGCAATGTGCATCTCTATTGCTTATTTCATTGTTTTTTGTTGTTGAAATCAAGGGTAAGAATTAGTTTGGTATAGGGATCAGCTTGGAGGAAAGAGAAACAACTGGCAGCAGATGGTGAAATGCAAGGAATTTGAGAGTTCATTGGGGCAGAAACTAGGATCCAGATAAGACCATGAATGGAAGTTCTTGGGAATTTGTTGAAATTTTAGAGAGGGCTTTGGATTTTGGATAAAACATGAGATAGACAATCCAGGTTATTTTTCTAACCATTTAAAGGCAGTATATAATTTCACTGATATCTGAGGTGTCTCACATTTGAGGGGACATAGAGAAGGGGCCATATGAAGAATAATAATTGAGAGAAAAACTTGGTGGTAGGGTGGGAGTGGTGGGCAAGACACTGAGATTGATTAAACACCAACCAGGCACTAAACACTATGCTAGATGCTTTGCACTCTGATACCATTTGGACTTAATAGGACTATTATTATAATCTCCAAGTGACACATAGGAGCTGAAGAGAGACTGTAGCATAAGAAGTAGGTGATAAAAATGGGAACATTTGCTATCATAAACCTAAGTGCTATATATTATAACTCATTCTGTGTTGATAAATATATAAAGTAAGAATTTGACTGCAATTCCCAGATGCCCCTGAATATAGATTGTGACATAATTCTAAGAAAATATTGTCAAACACGTTCCTTTATCAGATGTAATCTCTGATGACAAATAGTGACATTATTGATATTTTTAAATGACAAATTCTGTGCTGATTCTAGATACATGGGACTTATTGCCTGGCTGGATGTCCTTCTCTTTGAGTTCCTCCTTCTAATGCCCTCATGGAAAGCTTTTTAGAGACTGCCTTGAGCAAAATAACACAGTGAATATAATTTATCATTTAGTTTGTTTTTCTTCAAAATCTTCACATCTCTTGAAAAATATTCTTCCTTTTTTTGTCTCTTTCTCCACATCAGGGGGCAATGTGCTCGACATAACATTTTATCAAAACTTCCCTAAGGTGGACAGATTGTCTGACTGTGGACTTTCAGGCATCATCCAGTGTTCTGTAATACTGTGGATAAGCAGGGCTCTCACCGGTGCACATTAACTCCAATTTAGAATCACCAAAGACAATTAAGTAGAAGTTAAAGTATGAGCAACAGAACAAGAGAAAAGAGGGAAGACTCATTAAAAAGCATATACAGCAAAAATTTTGAAATAGAGGTTAGCCCTTTTACTGTTTCTATTCTGTTTGTTTCCATTGTAAATTCTGGAAGTATTCTTAAGACTTCTTTGATACAGTATAAAAATGAACCGTAGACAACATTATAGGAAATGGAGTGTGCATTTCTCTGAGCATCTGGCGCAGGCATCTGTTGGACACGGGACACCAGCTCATTGCTCTTTTCCTGTGTGGAAGGTCTAATTAAGTAGCAGACAACCCTAGAAGCCCTAGAGTGTAGTTCAAATCAGTATCCAAAGGTTTATATGTGCTCAGAAACCTCTTAGATCAGTAACACTGAAGTGTGAATCTCAGCAAAACTAGCTCAAAGTTTCATGCCTAGAATATGCAGAAGTTGAAAGAACTTTTATGAGGCACTATGTCTAGCTCCAAGGCATGGTAGGGGATGACTAAGCTGGAAGGAACCTCAATAATAAGTTCCTAGCTAAGGTTGCTATTTAAGTACATTTAAACTAGTTCAGGAAGAGAGCTGTTTACACTTTGCTAAATCATCCCCAGGGAGTGAGATTTTGCATTAATATCTCATAATCTTTAGAATCAGGGAGTTCTGTCTTTGCACTAAATTCCCTTCCTATCCCTCATCCATCTTCTCTCCATGACTCTCTCTTTTAATCCTTCTCTCCTTTTCCTTCCTTCCTTGATACTGAATCACTGCTCAGTCAGATATTCAATTCTATAGATCTAATTGTCCCGTAACAGTCATCCTTCAATTAGCTCATCTCTCTGTTCTATGGAATTTATTTTCAGAGCTTTTGCTCATAGGGTCAATTTACCTAATTTATGTTTGCATATGCCGTGTGGGCTATTATATCTAGTTTTTCCTTATTCTACTTAACTATGCTTATCTATGAGATATAAAAGATGTAAGAAATATTGGACTTAGAAATGTTCTTTCCATGGTCACCAAATTAAATCTTCTGTGTGCGTTTTCTTTCCAATCTATCACTCTCTTAGAGGATTGGACGTTTTTATTTTATTTTTTTTTTATTTATTTTTTATTTTTTTATTTTTATTTTTTTATTAATAATGATTTTTTATTATATTATGTTAGTCACCATACAGTACATCCCCGGTTTTCGATGTAAGGCTCGATGATTCATTAGTTGTGTATAACACCCAGTGCACCATGCAATACGTGTCCTCCTTACTACCCATCACCGGTCTATCCCATTCCCCCACCCCCCTCCCCTCTGTAGCCCTCAGTTTGTTTCTCATAGTCCATAGTCTCTCATGTTTCATTTCCCCTTCTGATTACCCCCCCTTTCTTTATCCCTTTCTTCCCCTACTGATCATTCTAGTTCTTATGTTCCATAGATGAGAGAAATCATATGATAGTTGTCTTTCTCTGCTTGACTTATTTCACTAAGCATTATCTCCTCCAGTGCCGTCCATGTTGTAGCAAATGTTGAGAACTCATTCTTTCTGATTGCTGAGTAATATTCCATTGTATATATGGACCACAACTTCTTAATCCAGTCATCTGTTGCAGGGCATCTCGGCTCCTTCCACGATTTAGCTATTGTGGACATTGCTGCTATGAACATTGGGGTGCATATGGCCCTTCTCTTCACTACGTCTGTATCTTTGGGGTAAACACCCAGTAGTGCAATGGCTGGATCATAGGGTAGCTCAATTTTTAACTTTTTAAGGGACCTCCACACAGTTTTCCAGAGTGGCTGTACCAACTTGCATTCCCACCAACAACGTAGGAGGGATCCCCTTTCTCCACATCCTCGCCAACAATTGTTGTTTCTTGCCTTGTCTATTTTTGCCATTCTAACTGGCGTAAGGTGGTATCTCAGTGTGGTTTTGATTTGAATTTCCTTGATGGCTAATGATTTTGAACATTTTTTCATGTGTCTGTTAGCCATTTGTATGTCTTCATTGGAAAAGTGTCTGTTCATATCTTCTGCCCATTTTTTGATTTGATTATTTGTTTCTCGTGTATTGAGTTTGAGAAGTTCTTTGTAGATCTTGGATACCAGTCCTTTATCTGTAGTGTCATTTGCAAATATATTCTCCCATTCCGTGGGCTGCCTCTTAGTTTTTCTGACTGTTTCCTTGGATGTGCAGAAACTTTTAATCTTGATGAAGTCCCATAAATTCATTTTATCTTTTGTTTCTCTTGCCTTTGGGGATGTGTCATGAAAAAGGTTGCTTTGGCTGATGTCGTAGAGGTTGCTGCCTATGCTGTCCTCTAGGATTCTGATGGATTCCTGTCTCACATCGAGGTCTTTCATCCATTTGGAGTTTATTTTTGTGTATGGTGTGAGATAGTGGTCAAGTTTCATTCTTTTGCATGTAGCTGTCCAATTTTCCCAGCACCATTTATTGAAGAGACTGTCTTTTTCCCACCGGATGTTTTTTCCTGCTTTATCAAATATTAGTTGCCCAAAGAGCTGAGGGTCCATTTCTGGGCTCTCTATTCTGTTCCATTGGTCTATGTGTCTGTTTTTGTGCCAGTACCATGCTGTCTTTGTGATCACAGCTTTGTAGTACAGCTCGAAATCCGGCATTGTGATGCCCCCAGCTTTGTTTTTCCTTTTCAACAGTTCCTTGGAGATTCGGGGTCTTTTCTGGTTCCATACAAATTTAAGGACTATTTGTTCCAGTTCTTTGAAAAACGTTCTCGGTATTTTGATCGGGATAGCATTGAAAGTGTAGATTGCTCTGGGTAGCATGGACATTTTAACTATGTTAATTCTTCCGATCCATGAGCATGGAATATCTTTCCATCTTTTTATGTCTTCCTCAATGTCTTTTAAGAGTGATTTATAGGTTCTAGAATAAAGGTCCTTTACGTCTCTGGTTAAGTTAATTCCAAGGTAACGTATGGTTTTTGGTGCTATTGTAAATGGGATGGATTCCCTGATTTCTCTTTCTTCGTTCTCGTTATTCGTGTACAGAAATGCGACTGATTTCTGAGCATTGATTTTGTATCCCGCCACGTTACTGAATTGCTCTATAACTTCTAATAGTTTGGGAGTGGCTTCTTTTGGGTTTTCCATATAGAGTATCATGTCGTCTGCGAAGAGAGACATTTTGACTTCTTCTTTGCCGATTTGAATACCTTTTATCCCTTTTTGTTGTCTGATTGCTGTTGCAAGGACTTCTAGTACTATGTTGAATAATAGTGGCGAGAGTGGGCATCCTTGTCGTGTTCCTGATCTTAAGGGAAAGGCTTCCAGCTTTTCCCCATTGAGAATTGATTTCTTAAACAGGCCAATTAATTATGAAGAAATTGAGTCAGTGATAAACAACCTTCCAAATAACAAAACTCCAGGCCCGGACGGTTTTCCTGGGGAATTCTACCAAACATTCAAAGAAGAAATAATACCTATTCTCCTAAAGCTATTTCAAAAAATAGAAACAGAAGGAAAGCTACCAAACTCATTCTATGAGGCCAATATTACCTTGATCCCCAAACCAGGCAAAGACCCCCTCAAAAAGGAGAATTACAGACCGATTTCCCTAATGAATATGGACGCCAAAATCCTCAACAAGATACTTGCTAATAGAATCCAACAGTTCATTAAAAGGATTATCCACCACGATCAAGTGGGATTCATACCTGGGATGCAAGCGTGGTTCAATATTCGCAAATCAATCAGCGTGATACATCATATCAACAAGAAAAGACTCAAGAACCATATGATCCTCTCAATCGATGCCGAAAAAGCATTTGACAAAATACAGCATCCTTTTCTGATTAAAACCCTTCAGAGTGTGGGAATAGAAGGTACATTTCTCAATCTCATAAAAGCCATCTATGAAAAGCCTGGACGTTTTTATTTTAAATTAATCAAAATCACACTTGGATACATGTGATCTATTTTCTCTAAAAATGAAAATTAGTAAAAGAAAACGTTTTAAAGTAATTTTTTACTTTATAAATTGAACTTTGGACCAAAAGTGGCAAAGATGGGGCCCTTGGGTGGCATAGTCAGTTAAGCCTCCCACTCTGGATTTTTAATTCAGGTTGTGAGATTGAGCCCTGTGTGTCTGGCTTTGCCCTCAGCAGTCTGCTTGGGGATTTTCTCTCTCTTCCTCTGGCCCCTTACCCTACTCATGCTCACTTTCTCACTCTTCCTCTTTCTGTCTTTCTCTAAAATAATAACTCTTTAAAAAATATAAATGAAAACAATGGCAGAGATAAAGGAAAATGATGAGTTAATGTGACTCCTGGATCTGTGTGGCTCCAGGTTTGCAAATGGGCATTAGTGTCTGAGAATTCACTTCCTAGTGATGGTTGGGACTAAAGGTACATAACTCAAGATGAAGAAATGAATCTGACTCGCTTTATGAAACCAGTGTCTCAGTGATAACCACAGCCCCTCCAGCGCAAAGAAAAGGAAAGCAAACTAACATCCTATAAATGCTGCCTACATTTACATTTTATATACAAATATTGACCTTGGGAACTTGTAGGGTCCAGATACACTACCGTGGAAGCCAACATTAGTTCCATTACTGGATCTGCTCTATACTCAAACTTTGTAAAAATCACTCCAAATCCCTATTTTAAGACCTCTTTCCTAACTTAGAGTCTGGGGAAGTTGAGCAGACGGTGATTTCAGAATGACTAGTCAAAGATGTGCAGGAAATGAGGGGGGAGGGCAAGAACACAGGGAGGGAAAGAAACAAACAACCCTTCATGTTTAGAGTAAGTCTCTGCAACCCCAAATTCCCAAACTCAAGAACATGCAGGAGCTAGTGATATTACCATTGACATAGGGGGAGCTATAAAGAAATATCATACAAAGGAAAGCAAAATCAATAATGAAAAGATACATTTACTCTAAATGAAACTGATTTTCTAAAACAATCAAAATTTAAAATGACCTTGTGTTGGGTGCTCACATCTATAAAATAGTGAAACAAAATATAAATGAAATAAGAAAAGGTAGGTATGAGAAAGAAGAAAATAAACATCTTGGAAATAACCAACATACTCATTAAATTAAAATTAAGAGGTGGTGAAAGCTCTAGATTGGACATAAAATGAGAAAGAGTAATAGGAATATTTTCCTAATGAATTCACCCCAGGGCATATAAGTGATAGGTAAAGAGACAAATAATAAATGAGTTCTAGGGGGTACATCACAATTTTAAGAGCTTGAAAAACAGACACTGAGAAAAGGAGGAAAAACAACAGTATTCGAAGAGATAATAGCTGAGAATTTTCAAATATTGAAGAGCGAGCTGATCTGCAATTTGATATATCTCCTAGAGTTCTAGATAAGAAAAAATTAAAAACAAACATTAAAACAAACATCATGGTTAAACTGTAGACTATCAAGATTAAAAGGAACACTTCAAAAGCTGCCAGAGAATTGATATGATAATGAGAATTAAATAGACAATAAACTCCTCTTCAGCAACAACAGATGCTGGAATGCAATAAAATCATATATTAGAGGTTTTTGAGGAATAATAACTATCAACCTAGAATTGTATGCCCAGCTAAATCATCATTCAAGAGTAAAGCCAAACTATGGGGCAGCTGCCTGGCTCAGTCTGTAGAGCATGTGACTCTTGATCTCGGGGCCATGAGTTCGAGTTCCACATTGGGCATAGAGATTACTTAATAAAAAAAAAATTTAAAAGAATAAGGGCAAACTGAAGACATACTGAGAAATATAAATACTCTGATATTTTACTACCAGGCAACTTTGTGAAACAATGAAAATACATTGCAGTGAAAAGGAAAAGAAAGTTGGAAGCAAGATAGAGAAATACAAGGTAACAGTAACATAGTAATTGACACAGTGTATTGGCAAATTTAATTTACTCTTGACTATAAAAGTAACACCCATTTGTGCTATAAAAAGAAAGCTAAAATTAAGCCCAAAATAATAAAATAGTAGGGCTATTCAGTAGTTGGCACAAAGAAGAGAACATCTTTATGTTGAGGAAAGTAGCTTGAATAACTTCAGACTTCAAAAACGCAAGTGTGCCAGTTAACATGCAAAAGTATATACATTAAATGTGAAAAATAGAATTTAGTTTTCCAAAACAGGTGGGTATTTGTAAAATGCTATTCTGCTCTCAAAGGGCAGAGAGGGGAAAGAAAAGAAAATGGGAAACATAAAAAATGAGGCTGGGAAAGAAGGTCCCAAAGCAACAGCAATTAAAGGTAATAAGAATGGGTTAGTACTGTCAAAATCCTTAGGATCCTTAAGTGTGGTACTGATCTCTGCCACCCCATTCCAGAATGTCATACTGCTTTTGACTTACTATTTCGGTTGTATGAGTGTAGTTTCAGAGGGTTCCGATGCAGTAGCTTTTAGTCTGGAGGTCAAGGGCTCAGTGTGGCAATTGGAGCAACTGCCAAGTAGGTCAATCGCAATAATACACTCAGGAACTGGGCAATGTTTATTCAGTGGGTCTGCATGCTCTGGGTACCCATCATAACTCAGACTTTGGCCAGTACTCCATTTATTACCAGATTGCCATAGACTCACTGGAGAAGCAGGACCAAGATACCACTTATCTTTTCTGAATATTATTGTGAACTCAGACCCTGTTTCCAATATTCCTTGAAATACGTGTGTATTTTTCCTGAAACATAGTTACTTGAATAAGCCATACTTAGGTCTGTGGACTCGGCAAAGTTATGAAGACTTCTTATGGGCGTGACTACTGTCATATTCCCAGGCGTACTTGTACAAGCTGAGGGGTCCTCTGGTTGGATGCTCATCCATTTTTTCCCTATGATTGTTTTGGTTCTGTTAGCTCACTCAGTAACTTTGTAGCTGCCAGGCCTCCTTGGCTACAACTGTACCCCTGTCAGTCAATATGATGGCATCCAAATTCAGACCTGGCTCCTATTGTTCAGTGTCTATGAACTTGGTTACCTTCAGCAAGCCAAGTTCTATAAACACCTCTCTTTCCTCCAGCTCTTGTCTGGAGAAAAGAACCACCACTTAACTCTTTGGTTGTTATGACTTTCTCCAATGGTATTCCTTATGGTCCTATATCTTCCCATGAAACAAAATCATCTGGTGGGTGTTCTGAACATATACAGTGTATTATTAAAGAAAGCTCAGTTACCGGAGCCGTTTAATTTTTTCTCCCACCATCTGCCGCTGCAATTCAACTTGGCTTTAATATAGGCCTTTTCTTCACTTTTTCTATGTTATGAGGAACCATCTTCTGAAGTCCTCGATTGTCGAAAACTTTAAATCTTAGGAGAGTGTTTCCAATCTGTAAACTCTCTCTGGTCCACTTTTTTCTTCTGGACCACAGGAACACTCACTGCCAGCATGTGTTCCCATTTTTATGGCTTCTGTAAGTACATGCCAAATACGTGCATGCAATTCCTTAGGGATTAGGACCTTTTTGCCTTAACAGCTCTGGTATGTCCCCAACTAGCCTATACTATGAGTTAACCATAGCTATTTGCCTTGTTAGACAGAAAGGGAGACGGGGCATATCCTTACGGGGAAACTGTCTCCGTGATGGGGGAAGCCATCTGCATGCCCACCAGCTCTTAGTATGGGTCAGCCATTTCTGTAGGTTTATAAGGGTTGGAAGAATCTGGGGTACTAAAATCTTACACGATTTCTCTCAGAGGTCTCCATTCCATGTATCATGCTCATAGAATTTCCCAACCAGGACACTGGTCTTGACCTAAAAGATTCCCTGGATAGAATATTTAACCTTTTGTTGCCCACCTGCTCAAACTATTATTTCCTGGGTTTGGTTTTCTGTCCAGGATGTAAAATTTTGTCTGTACTCCTGATGTGGGAGACGGGGGCTTTGCATGCTATGCAACAGGCCTTTTGATTTAACATACTTAGTTTTAAAATGCTTGATGACTGTCTTTAGCATTTCATTAATTTTCTCTATAGCGTCAAGGTCATTTAGCAATAACTACCCCATCCCACTGTACTTATTATTCCATCCTTAAGTTTCACATGCCTAGTAGGTACGTTGTACCCGCTAATGCATTCCCTTGAGCAGTGTACTGGCCCAATTCACCACTGGTAGAAGTTTAACAATCAGAATGCCGGGGGTTTTTGTGCTCCACTAGTGATTGGGAGTGGAGGAGGACTCATTCAGGCAGGGAGTGACCCAGACTCAAAATACCAAATTATTGTCTACTGTCTTAGATCAGCCCTAGACATTGGGATCAAGGAGCTTAGATACTTCTTAAGTATATAAATACCAGGCATTTTATAAGATGTGTATAGGTTTACAAAATATCTTTACCTCTAAATATTGCCCCCTCTTGGCCACTGAAATAGGTACTCAGGCTGGAAATTCTGAAGAAAAGAGTAGTGGAATCTGCATGGCAGCCAAACCTACAACCTTCACAGTACCTGTCTCTCTCGAAGGGAAACCATGCTTTAAACAGGGATTTTATTCTTTCATTTTTTCTTTACCCTATTTGCCTTCAGTCTCAAAGGCGATGATCAGAAATGTGTCACTTTATGGTTCAAAATTTAGATACTGTTGAGAAAGCCCTGAGGATTGTCAATAGAGACATTCTATGTCTTAACTGAAATGAAAAAAGACATTTTGAAGGTATAGTAGATGTTTTGGCGGAATACAACTTTCACACAGCAGGTGATCTTTGCTACAGCTGACAGAAGGCCTTTAAAGTGGGTTCTGAAGTTTATTTTCTTCATCTTGCATGTGGATAATTGAATTGCAGTTTGCTAACTGAGACAACACTAGTTGGTGTCATGTGTACCATTCCGACATTTTAAAGGAATCTTGGGTTTCTTTAGCCATTGAAAAATAGCATGCGAAAGGCAGAAGTTTTCAAGAAAATGTATTTTTAGACTGACAAATTATTACAGCTCCTGTTAGAAATAAACCTATTAAAAGCTTTTCAGTGTTTTCTAGATTAGGCTTTCCTTTTATTTCTCTAGATTCTTGATGATACACTTAAAAGCGTTTTTTTTTTAGATTTTACTAGTGCCAAGACAGTAGTAGTGACAATCTATTAAATACATACCATGCCCCATGCGTTAGTTAGAACACGATATACACCATCTCATTTAATTTTATTTTATCCTAGAGAAAAAAATGAAGCTTAGATAACTTGAATATTCACCTATGATCATTCAGGTGGGAAGGGGTGGTCCTGGCTGGTGAACCCAGGGCAGTATGCTATAAATCCAGTGCTCTTAACCACTTGTATTAGAATAGTCCACATAGACTCTACTACCTGTTTAAAATTGTCAGCTCCTAGCACTGCATTGGACACTTAGGGAATACTTAATGTAGAAAATAAATGTTCTTAGAATTAATGGAATCTTAGTTATGGGAAATACTACATGACCATTATATATAATTGCATGAAAATGATTGCTTGGCACCCTGAGTATATTTTAAAGAACTCATTCTCCACTTATTTATCAGTCTGTTTTTTCTTAATATTTTGTTTTCCTAATCTATATTGAGGTGTAGTTGACATAAAATAAACCGAACATATTAAATATTATCATTTTATGAATTTTGACATGTGTACACCTATGAAATGACTCATCACATCGGGAGGTGAACATATCCATCATTTGGAAAGTTTATCTAAATGTATTTATAATCCCTCTAGCCCACCTCTCTCCTGCACTGCCCCTACCACAACCACTGATTTTCTGTCACTACAGATTAATTTGTAGATCTGGAACTTCATATCAGTTGTGTAACATAATATGTATTACTTTTGTGTCTGCATTCTTTTCTCATAATAATTTAGAGATGCATACATGGTATCACATACATCAAATATGCCTTACTTTGCTGTTGCTGAGTGGTATTCCACTGTATGGATGTACCACAGTTTCTTAAGAATTTATTTACTGCTAACAGACATGTGGATTGTTTCTGGTGTTGGCTTTTACAGCTCAAGCCATTATGAAAATCAGTGTACGTGTGTTTGAATATATGCATTCTTTTTTCTCATTCTATCCATTGGAGTGGAAGGGCTAGGTCACGTGATATGCACATAAATTTTAAGAAAACTGTCCAATCATTTTCCAAAGTGGTTGTACCGTATACATTTCCACCATGTATATTGACTTTTTGTTCCTCTATGTCCTCAACAACACTTTGTATAGTTGGGCTTTAAATTGTAGACATTCTAATTGATATGTAGTGGTATTTCAAGCAGTTTTAATTTACTTTTTCTAATGAATTATGTGGTTCATCTTTTCTTATTTGCTCTGCTCTTTTTAGTGAACTCCACTTTCAAATATTTGCCCATTTTAAAAACAGGTTTCTTATTACTACTTAATTTTCAGAGTTCTTTATATATTCTGAATATAAGTCCTTTACTATATATATGCTTTAAAGATATTTTCTCCCAGTATGTGGCTAGTCCTTTTATTCTCTGAAGAATACCTTTCACAGTGCATAAGTCTCTAATTTTGAAGATGTTCCATTGATCAATTGGTCCATCTGTGGAGCATGCTTTTTATGTCAGAAATAAGAAATCTTTCCCTAATCCAAGGAAGCAAATATTTTCTGTTTTCTTCTATGAGTTTTCTAGTTTCAGATTTTTTCTTTATGCCTAGAAAAAATTTTGAGTTAATTTTTAAATCATATAATAAAAAATTTATTTTCATGTATGCGGATGTCCATGTGTTCCAACATCATTTGTTGAAAAGACTCTTGTGCCAGTAACTTGCAGTTGTACCTTTCTTGGAAGTCAGTTGCCTGTGTAAGTGCAGGTCTTCTTCTGTGGGTTCCTCATTCTGCTGTACTGACCTATTTATCTGTATTTATGTCAGGATGATAGCGTCTGCATTATGTAGTGTTAGAGTCTTAACGTACTGTATACCTACATAACATGTACGTCTTAAGCATACGTAGCTCTTTTACTAAAAAATTGTTTAGGCTACTTTGTGTTCCACATGGATTTCTAAATCAATTTATCAATTTCTGCAAAAAACATCCACTGCAATTTTAACTAGGATTGTATTGAATCTATAGATCATTTGGGAAAATTGACAGGAATAGTGAGTGTTCTGACCCATGAAGAAACAGATGATCCCTGTGTTTATTTAGGTCTTTAATTTCTTTCAGTAATATTTTGTGGTTTCCAGCCAAGATTTCACATAGTCACTCACATTTATCCGTGAGTACTGCATATAATTTGATACTATTGTAAATGGGATTGTTTATTTTCTATTTGATTATTTGTTGCAAATTTATAGAACTCCAACTGGTTTATGGATATGATAATGAATTTTGCAACTTTGCTAAATAGACTTATTAGTTATAGTAGCTTTTTGGGTATATTTTGTCATATTTTCTACAATTGTAATCATGTTATCTGTTAATAAACACAGCTGTATTTCTTCCTTTTCAATCCAGATGTATTCTGAAAACCTCCATCACAATGTTCTCAGTGTTGAAAGCAGACATCATAGTCTTGTTCCTGAACTTGGGGAAAAATATTCAGTCTTTTAAAATTAAATATGATGTCAGTGGTAGGTTTTTTTATGCCCTTTTTGAGACTGAGGAAGTTCCCTTCTATTCCAAGTTTTCTGGGAGGTTTTTATCAATGCTTTTTCATTGTTTATTGAGATGATCATGTGATTTTTCTTCCTCAGCCTGTCACTAGAGTCACTTATTTTAATTTTTAAATGGATGAGCCCCATTTCTGACATTGTGTGTGTGTGTGTGTGCGTGTGTAGTGTAATACAATTCTAAGGGTTTTGACAAATGCAAATAGTGATAAAGAATAGTTTCATTGCCCTAAAAATCTACTGGGTTCCCCCTATTCAACTTTCCTCCCTCCCCTCTTTCTAAGCTCCTGGCAACCACTAATCTTGTCTATATAGTTTTGCCTTCTCCAGGATGTTGTATACTTGGAATCATACTGTATGTGGCCCTGTGGGACTGGCTTCAGCTGGCAAAATGCATTTAATCTTCCTCCACATATTTTCATGGCTTGATAATTCATTTCTTGTTACTGCTGAATAATAGTCCACTGTTTGCCCTGTAGTACACTGCACTGTGTTTGTTTACCTATTGAAGAACATCTTCGTTGCTTCCAGGTTGTGACAATAAAAATAAAGTTGCTATTAAATTTTCATGTGCAGATTTTTATGTGGATATCAGTTTTCTACTTATTTGGGTAAATATCTAACTGTGTGACTGCTGGATTGTGTGGAAAAACTATGCTTGGTTTTTTAAGAATCTTTCAAACAGGCTTCCAAAATGGCTGTACCATCTTGCATTCCCACCAGCAATGAGCAAGAGTTCTGGTGGTGCATTTCCTTGCCACCATTCAGTGCTACCTTTTTTGGATTTTAGCCATTCTAAAATGTTATCTCATTATTATTTTAATTTGCAAGTCCCTGATGATATATAATGTTGAGCATCTTTTCATATATTTACTTGCTATTTGCATATATAGCTATTGTGAGGGGTGTGTCCTATCTTTTGCCCTATTTGAAATTAGGTTGTTTATTTTCTAATGGTTGAGTCTTAAGAGCTCTTTGCATATTATAGATAAAATTCACTTACCAGATACTTGCTTTGTAAATATGTTCTTAGAGTCTGCGATTGTCTTTTCATTCTCTTAACAGATCATGTGTTTTGCAGTATCTTTTGCGAAGCAGAGATTTTTAATTTTAATAAAGCCTAGATTGTCAATTTTTTTTTTTTTATTTCATGGATCATTCTTTGGTGTTGTATTTAAAACCTCATCACCAAACCCAAGCTCACTTAGATTTTTTTTTCCTCAGTGTTACCTTCTAGAAATTTTATAGTTTTATATTTATGTCTGTGATCTATTTTGAGTTAATTTTAGTAGAAAGCATAGGGTCTATGTCATGCTCACTTTTTTTTTTTTTTTTTTTTTTGCATACAATGGTCCAGTTGTTCTAGCATCATTTGTTGAAAAGAATGTTGAAAAGATTACTGTTGGTATATTTCTAGGTTCTCTATTCTGTTTGAGGGTTTTATTTGTCTATTCTTTTCCTGATACCACACTATCATGATAACTGTAGTTTTATGGTAAATGATAAAGTTGGGTATTATCTGTCTTCTGACTCTGTTCTATATTGTTTTGTCTATTCTGGGTCTTTGCCTCCCCGTATAAACTCTAGGATCAGTTTGTGTTCAGAAACAACTTGTTGGGATTCCGACTGAGATTGCATTGACTATATAGATCAAATTCGGAATAACTGACATCTCAACTATATTGAGTCTTTATATTCATAAACATGGAATATCTATTTAAATCTTTGATTTCTTTGATCAACATGCTGCAGTTTGATCACAGATCTTGTACCTATTTTGTTACATTTATACCTTGTCTCTGTTATTCCATTTTGGCCAGAAGCAGAAATCAAGAGATTTATACTTGACTAAGGGAAATTGTAGCTGATTTTGAAGAGCTAATAGAGTTTTAAACTCTAGTCCAGGTCAAATTGCAAGAGCAACAATTGCTATCTGGTTGCTATAATTACTAATTTATTCAGTCACGCACTCATTCAGCTTTTTAATAAATATTTATTGAGTTCCTACTATAAACTAGGCCGTTTGCTAGACCGTTGTAATACAGCAATGAATAATACATCATCATTAAATTATAATTTTGATATAATTTGGATTAAATAATTGGCAAATGATGCCAGCTTCAGGCAAAAAAAGTATATTTGGAATGTTTGCCTTGGTGCCTAACTAATTGACGTGTTTTTTTTTTTTTTACTTGAATCCAGATGAATTGTTGTGTGGCTCATTCCTAAAGGATCTACATCTCCAGCATGTGCTAAATAATAAATTTGTAAAGTGTGCACTGGTAATTTAAGTTTTTATCAATGAACACCAAAGCCAGAAGTAATCACTTATGTTTACATGAGCATTTACATTTTAATTAGAGGAATTTTAAAGACTGGGGATATTTCTAGGTTAAGGAAATAACTTATTAATAGTAGACTTTAAGATAACTATACAAGAGGGACACCTGGGTGGCTCAGTCGGTTAAGCATCTGCCTTTGGCTCAGGTCATGATCCTGGAGTCCTTGGAATCAAGACCCGCATCAGGCTCCTTGTTCAGTGGAGAGTCTGCTTCTCCCTCTACCTGCCACCCCACCCCCCACCCGCAGCTTGTGCTCACTCTTTCTCTGGAAATAAATAAATAAATAAAATCTTAAAAAAAAAAGATAACTCCACAAGAAAGCTAATTTGGGAGGATGATTTGAGAGAGGGGGTGATGCTATTCTGGAACATTTCCCAGAGCTGATACATTCCTGAGTGTATCACAGCTCCTATAATCTGTTCACAAGGTAACCTTCACCTCCTAGGTACTGGGAGTAGTGTGAAAGAATACAGAAAAAGGGTAGGATCTTTAAACCAACAGAATCTCAAGAAATTTTATTGATTTATGACATCTAATATGCTGTGGAATTTAGTCCAGTCTAAAGAGGACTTATTGCACAAATTTTTCCCAATTCCATTCATGTTCCATCTCCTTAGGCAAATGGAGAGGTCCTTGATACAATATTTATAGTATTTAGACTATTTACTTAGTGGTTTACAGAAAAAAGGTACCTATGCTTTACATATCATGTGGCTGGTTTCTTGCCAGGGCAAATTCTTAAGACATCAAAGATAAAATAAATGATAAACAAAGGAAACAAGAGGAGGTCGCTACTCAAAGTGAAATAAAGCAAAGCAAAAGAAAATAAATGCGTGTGTAGTTTATCGGCATCATGCCCAGAAAAGCTGGAAGAAATTGGGGTGTGAACCAGGCATTCACTTTCCTGTGAGCATGCCTATCTGATTTTATTGAGCAAAAAAACCTCTTAGAGATTATAAATATTACAGATTAATAGAGTTTTTATTGGAATTACCTTTAGGAACTTGATTCTGCTTAGTTTTAGGATGGCATACAATCTTTGACTGCATTTTAATTATGTCTTAATCACTGAAACCTAATGCTTTATAAAATTTATCCCGTATTAGGTAATGTTGGAAGTGTTTTAGGTGTATCATCTTAATGTTAAAAACAATCTTAGGAAGTAAGCACTAGCATAATTTCCATTCAATATTGAGGAAACAACATGGGTGGATGTAGAGGGTATTATGCTAAGTGAAATAAGAGAGACTGCAAAAGACAAATACCGTGTGATTTCACTCGTGAGGAATCCAAATGAGCAAACGCACAAACAATCAAAAAGCAGAATCAGATCTATAAATACGGAGAACAAACTGATGGTTGGGGGAGGTGAGGGCAAAATAGATGGAGAGTGGGAGAGACAGGCTTCCAGTTACAGAAGGAATAAGTCACAGGAATAAAAGGTACAGCATGGGGAATATAGCCGATGTTTTTATAATAGCATTGTATGGGGACAGATAGTCACTATGCTCGTAGTTAGCATAGTATAGCTTACAGATTGTTGAATCACTGTGCTGTACGCTTAAAACGGTAACATTGTGTGTTAACTATACTCAATTTTTTTTAAAAAGGTGAAATACTAGAAAGATTAAGAATAAAATAAAATTGAGGCGACAAAGACAAAGAAGAACTTACATAATTTTCAGTTAACCAGCAGAGCTACACCTCAAGCCCTGGCAGGCTGGCTGGAGTCTGAACAGTTAAAGAGCATTCATCCGGGCTTACCAGAATTGATAGGTGTGGATGTTACCAGCCCAAGTGGATTATAAAACACTTTGAACATGAGTGATGTAATAGGGGCTACGCTTTCAAGATACTGATACCTGTTCCGGTTCACACCAACGAAACATTTTGCTTTATGATTCTTGAGGATGACATGCTCTGTGATAACATAAGATAAGGCGGGGATAACCTCAGTACACCAAGGGTTTACTAGTCTAATAGAAGTCCTGACCCTCCTCTGATTCATTTTTCTTCCACAGTCAGCCTTTCTGTTTTTCTATAGATCCTTTCCCTACTCCCCAAATTGATGAGAAGAAATATTTTCACTCAGTATAAAAATTGGAGTTTTTAATGCCATTTAATTAATAGTGAATAATTGTTGATAGTGTTAGAACATATGCACATATATGACATATATGTTATATATGTGTGTATATACAACTATATATGTCTGTATATATATGAAATAGGTACGTTCAAAGAGGCTCTATAAATGGTAGTCAATCAGTATCAAATGGCAGGTAGATTAACATACAATAATGAGAGACTTGAGTATTTTCAGAGAAATAGTAGCAATTTTACTGAAGTTTATATTTAAAAAAATTTAAAGATTTACCGATTTGAGAGAGAGTATATGTGCAAGTGGGGGGAGGGGCAGTAGGAGAGACTCTCAAGCAGACTCCCCGCTGAGCGCAGAGCAGAGGCTGGGCTTGATCTCATGACCCATGAGATCGTGACCTGAGCCAAAATCAGGAGTCAGATGCTTATAAACTGAGCCACTCAGGTGCTCCTACTAAAGCTTTTAAAATTAGAATATTATGACCAGCTAATAAAACGATCTCTGCCAAGTAAATAAATTATGGACACACTTAAAGAATATAGTCTTACATAAGGAAAATAGTGGAACATCTTGTGCCATCAACTATTGGATTTCAAGCTCTCTTAAAACTTTACAGAAAGTAATCTCATAGAATATTCTGTAATAATCTATACTCAAGATTAACTCCAAAAAATAGGTAATACTTAGAAAAACTCTTCTCCTTTAAGACCAGAAGCTATTCAGAGGCGTCATCTGCAGTGTCCAGGGACGTGGCAGCACACTACAGACCTATACATTCGTCTGAACACTGCATTGACAGCTTCATTAGACATTTCATTCCACGTCACTGGCATGCAACTGATTTCCTCTGAGGTTGCAGGATACCATTAGGCTTTGATCAGAAGGAACTTGATCTCCTGCCCAGCTCTGCACAGGCTGCTTCTACCCTGTATGTTGGCTCTTCCATGGCAGTTAGAATTGACTGGAGGAACTATTACGCCAGGGAGAGTTCCTAATTTATGCTCTGAGGAGGAAGGAGCATGTAAGCAATATTATTTCATGAGCCACTTGAAATAGGAAGAAATGTCTGTATAAATTGCCATATTACAGGTCTGCAATAGTAATGTAGAGCCCAGGTATCTGCTTGGCACTCCAGCTTTAATGGACCCCTTCGCGGCTCTGCCAGGCACCATCACCCACGTCTACCCGGCTCCCTCTTCTTGAGCGGTCTGGTTGCCATGGAGTGTTTTCACATTCTAACTGCTAACTCACTAGCACCTGGAACTCATGGAAGCCATGTGCAGCTGCTCACTTGCCTGGGAGTTGTGTAATGAATGTGGCAACCTTTCTGTGCTTGACTGTGGTCCTGTACAGGAGGAGAACATCCTAACCCCCTTTTGTGTTGCAAGCTGTTAAACAGGTACATGCTAGTGTGTCTTTATGACCCAGAATGTTACTTATGAAAAGGAAGTAGGGTAAAGCTAAGCTTAAGAGGCTTTACTGCATGAGTCCTAAAACACTTTTTGTTTTATCTTAACATATTCTTTCTTAGGAACTTTTAATCTTTCATTTTTGTGTCAAACGGATACAGTTGAGATTACCCACAAATGTAGTCACTGTTTCTGACCTTGCCATCTCTGATGACTGATACTGACAACCACGATTGACAGTTCATGATGATTATCCATTGTTGCAGCACTTTGAATATTGGGATACAAGCGTGCAACTTCAGTGTGTTGTAATTGGGAATGATAGCAGACATTCTTTGACTTGGCCTGTTGACTATTGTACTTTGTATGGAGATAACACTAGTTTACTTTCTAACATTGGAAATATTGTGAATGTGTTTTCTAAGAGTTCAGATCAGAAAAGAAAACCAGAATCATTACAACACCAACGCCAGCATGACTGAGGCATCACTGAAAAAGAAGGCTAAGTAAACAGTGTTATTCTAATGACAGATGGAAGGACATATATAACTGGGTTAGTGAGATAAATAACAAAAACAGCACATTTGTGATTGGGCATGGTGCAGAAAGGGAGGTGAAAACACATATGGAGACTGAATCTCACAAGTTTTGGATGAGACAGGAAAATATATCTAAATAAATCAAAAATGTTTTGTCTCCCTCAAAGACACCAATGCTCAGTTGGAAATAGTCCGGCTGGACTAGCTTGGGAATACCCTTGTCAGGAACGTGCGCTGTCCTGTCGTTCTGGTTACGCACTGAAACTCAGCGAAGCTACAGGTCCTGATAAAGAAATTGCAACTACAAGGTTCAGTGAGAGAACAAAGGGGAAAATTTTGATCATGGAGAGATTAGCCCCTTACATTATAAATTCTGTCAGATTTTATTTGCTGGTTTCCTTTTTAACATTGGAAATACTATGATCATGTTTTTGTGAGCCTAAGTGTGTGCCCGATTGAAAATATTTTTTTCTCTTAATAGATGGATTAAGCTGATTCACATTTATTTTAGGACTGATGAGTTTATTTTCCAATGAGCTATAATTTAAAATGATGTGCCTTTTGTTATATCTGCTATCTTTATGTATAGGACGCACATTTTCTGTCCTCTTATTAAAAAAAAATGGATATTTAAAAAGGTTGAGTGTTTCGTTCTAGGGGCTACCCTGGTACTTATATTTCCTTCAATGACTTTAGTTCCCTGTTCGTTTAACCTTTTACTATCGGCTTTATCAGTTTTTTGGGTAGGGGAGTAGCACCCATTAATAGCAACCTATTGCCTATAAAACAATAAACTTTTTGTGTTTTCTGTACCTTCTTGTTCCACATTTTAGTTGGATTATTCCTGATGACAAAAATAGATTAACATGAAGGTGGTCAAAAGGTATAAAATTCTAGTTACAAAACAAGTCCTGGGGATGTAATGTACAGCTTGGTGACTGTAATGATACTGTAATGTCTATTGGCCAGTGGCTAGGAGAATACATAGGTGCGTCCTAGAAGTTCTCATCACAATGAAAAGCAATTTGTAACTGTATGGTGATGGATGCTAACTAGCCTTATGATCATTTAGCAGTGTGTACGGATACAGAGTCCTTATGTTGCATACCTGAAACTAATATATGTCAATTATATGCCAATTAAAAATATATAACATTGATGCAATAGTCTCTGCTTCCCTCATCTCTGCTTTTATGGTTATATTCATATATTTTAAAAAATGGTTACCATACTTTTTTGAAATTTTCACAGTCATAATTTGGTTGGATGAAGCTCCTGGTGTGTGTGGTTTTTTTTTTAATTCATTTTTTATCTTCTCATTTTTGATTTAAGGTAGATTTTCATATCTTTATTTTTTTTAAGATTTATTTATTTTAGAGAGTGTGTGAGTATGCTAGGGGAGGGGTAGCAGGAGAAAGAGAGTGGAGTGCGGAGTCTGACATGGGGCTTGATCCCACGCGCCTGAGATTATGACCTGAGTTGAAATCAAGAGTCAGATGCTTAACCAGCTGAGCCACCCAGGCACCCTGCTTTTCATATCTTCAAATGCTTTTTGAAATATTTTAATATCTGTTGGGGGTGTACATTTAAAGTTTTCTTGGGGTTGATGGTGTTAGTATATGTTTATGTGTATAGAAAGTTTCCTCATTTAAGTAGCATACAAATTTTTTAATGATTTTCTGTAACAGATCTCTGCGGACTTTACTTTTCTTGTGTTTCTTTTGAATGATATCCAAATATTGCTCATGATTATTCTTACGTTAATGGCATTATTTTCTGTTAGTCCAGCAAAGGACTCAAAATGTTACAGTGCTTTCTAAATTTCATTTTTTAAGATTTTTAGCTGAAGGATAGCTGACAAATTATGTTATATTAGTTTCAGGTGAACAACATAGTAATCTGACAACTCTATAAATTAGGAAATGCTCACCACAACAAGTGTAGTTGCCATGTGTCACTGTACAACATTATTACAATATTAGTGACTATATTCCCTGTGCTGTGTTTTTCATCCTTGTGACTTACTCATTTTATAACTGAAAGTTGTACCTTCATGTGGTTTGGTGTTGAAAGAGAAGTGAGTCTCTTGACTTGGATGACCCTACATTTTCATGTATTCGTCTTTTTCCTTTTACCACCTGATTGTCAGAGCACACTTTCCCCTTCCTTTTGTCCTTTTCATCCCCAGAAGTTATACATTTGGAATACTGTTTTTCTTTTCTTTTTTAAATTCTTTTTTAAAGATTTATGAACGAGAGAGCGAGCGAGCGAGAGCGCGCACGTATGGGAGCAGGAAGGGCAGAAGGAGAGGGAGAAGCAGACTCTCTGCTGAGCCGGAAGCCGGACTGAGACTCAACTAGAGGCCTGGAGCTCAGTCCCAGGACCCTGGGATCGTGACCTGAGCCGAAGGCAGACGCTTAACCCACTGAGCCACCCAGGCGCCCCGTGTTACCTTGCTTTATCATGCTTTTTTCTTTTTCTCCCCTCACAAGTCTTGGATAAGATAGGAAAAGGTATCAGAATAAACCAAAATATTTCTTCTCCCACAGAAACAACAATGTTGAGTTGAAAATTAGGGTCCCCGCAGGATCTGGTGAATACCGCATAATGAAGATGCGTTACCATAGTGTTCCCTTGATTGCTCCATAAATTCAGGGCAGTTACAACTCCTGACGATGAAGGCTGCTCCGTTAAATCATTTACCTCTCGACGTCGTGTGCCTGCAGTGGAGTCCATCTCTTTGCATTATGTATTTCTATTATTTTTGAGTATGGTTGACAACGTTGAATTAGTTTCAGAGATACAGCATAGTGGTTCAACAAGTTCATACATTCTGCTGTGCTCACCGCAAGTGTAGCTCCCATCTGTCCCCGTATGATGTTATCACAATACCATCGGCTCTGTTCCCTGTGCTGTACCTTTTATTCCCATGACTTGTTCCTCCCATAACGTTAAACCTGCGTCTCCCACTCGCCATCACTCATTTCGCCCACCCCCTCACCTCTCCCCTCTGGCGATCCGTTTTGTCTCTGTATTTATAGGTCCGATTCTGCTTTTTATTTATTTTTTTCCCTTCATCTCTTTAAATCCTGCCTCTGTCCCTTTTTATGGTTTTTGGCTCTTTCAGACCATGTACTCTGAAATCCCTTCCCTGCCGTTTGTTGTGTGATCTGTTTATTTGCTTCCCCCACCCCCAGTATCTTCAACTCTAGTGTAGATTTGATCTTTCCTGTGGTGGCTTCAACTCAGCCTCAGGCTCCTTAGCCAGTGTCCCTTCTCTGCTTTTGTTGCAGTTTTTTCTGCTTTTGCTTGCCACCAAGCTCTGAGACGCTTGGGGATGGGTGGGAGCATATGGCGCTGCAGCACTGACAGTCTTGTGCTTTTCCTCTTCACAGTAACTTTGCATTCTCTGTCCTAAGGCAATGTTGGGGGTGTGATTTTGCATGGCTTTTTATAGGTGCACAGCCCAGTTGTTAGTCCTGTCGCTGGGAAGAGATTTGGGGAGACGTTTTACTACACAGTCTTCATTGTCTGTAGTTACCCCCAAAGCTTGCTCCCCCCCCCACTCATTTTCTTGGCAATACACATCTTTTCAAAAATTTACTAAGCACCTATACAATGTGTATACAGCTGGCTCTGTTTTGCTCTTTAGTCCCAGTATTCCTCCCTCAACCCAGTGGTGTCCCTAAAGATGTAAATATGAAGGCCACTCTCTTAATCTGGTTTTATAATCCTTGATTGACTTCATGCAAGTGAGAAACTTTCCTAGCTCTTTGTTGCTTAAAGCCATTTAAAATTTAATCTCTTCTGTTGGGCTCTGAAAACAGTCTGCTTTTCCAGGTCTTGAAATCTCTGATTTTCTTTTCAGTTGTACGTGCTGAATGACCCACTCTTTTTTGTTTGGCTCTTTCTTTCTATATGTTGTTACATTCAGCCACTATTAGCAAATGCACACTAGTGCTGGGATTTTAAAATGATTTTTTTCTGGATTTCCTAACTTACTAGTCACGTGGATGGCCTGCTCTCTGTCATTGAGCTTTGCTACGTGTTTTGCTACCGTAACATGGATTACAACATTTCCATCCTTCGTTACCCATTTCCTTGTCATACTGTAAGCCATGGTTCAGCAAATTACTGCCTATGGGCCAAATCTGGCCTTTGGCCTGTTTTTGTAAATAAAGCGGTATTGAAAGACAGCCATATTGACTCATTTATACATTGTCTTTGCTGAATACAGGGTTGTTGAGTAGTTACAACAGGGACCGCAGAGTCTGCAAAGCCTGAAATATTTATAAGCTGGCCCTTTGTGAAAGAAGTTTAGTCACCTGGGTGCCTGCATGGCACAGTTGGTTAAACGTCCTACTCTGATTTCATCTCAGGGTCTAGGGATCAAGCCCCACATTGGGCTCTGTGCTGGGTGTGGAGTCTGCTTGAGATTGTTTCTCCCTTTCCCTCTGCCCCTCTTACTCGTGCTCTCACCCTCTAAAATAAATAAATATATCTTAAAAAAAGTTTACTAACCATTGCCACATATGTTTTGTCATAGAAGAAGAAACACCACTTCAAAGTGTTATTTGGAGTGAACAAGATAGTCTGTTGTAACTGATGGACTCTGAAGTGGCAGCGACTTGACATCATAGCAGTGTATTTTTTTCACTAAGAAAAAGTGTAGTGCTAATGGAAATCCTGGGCAGTTCTCCAAATGGTGACTTTGGAATCTAGACTTCTTTGATCATGTGACTGACATTTTGGAACTCTTTGCTACCAGCTGGCCACACAGAGGAAGGAGAAAAGGGAAGAGAATATAATGGATAATTACTCATATTGACATGGGAAACCTACTAACTGCTTTCATTCATATTTTATTGGTCAGGATAATCACATGACCAAGATTATTACAAGAGAGGCTGGGAAATGCATTTACAGGTATATTCTGTAATGATTCTTAGGTCTCTTGAACAGACAGGTGCCCTAGGACAGTTCCTTCACCTCTCTGCTTTCAGTTTTCAGTCTGTTTATGGCCACAGAGGACTTCCTGTACTTTATATTGAGATCATCAATGCCTTGAAATGTTTATTCGGGTAGTGGTTTTAAAATATGTCCACAAATTCCTTGGTACTTTTTCATTTAGGAGGTGGAGCTTAGGATTTGTCTACTTGATTATTGCCTGTGTGTCGTATTCGAGATCTCGCCAATATTTGGAGGGTGTCTGATATAGAACAGATGTTTCTTGTTGAATAGAAACCAGAGTTTTGCATAATTTATTGGAAAAGCATACTGCCACAGAAATAAATTGATAAATACCGTACTCAAAGGGAGCTTCACAGAGATGTGGATGCAAAACTAAGACTATTCTGCAAATGGTAATAGATGACCAGAAACAAAGAAAACAGGAAAATTTACAATGTAAGGAACAAGATGGTCATGCACAAGAGAGGCGGATTGGGTGAATTTGGATAAAGAGGCATTTAGAAGCAAGAGGCAAAGTGATGGCTTCTTTTTAATGCTGAATAAAGAATCGCACCAGACTCCTAGAGAGAAACTAAATATCAACCTCAGAGTGCATTCATAACATGTTGCATATATTACTATTGAATGAATTTGTTTCTGTGACTCCAAGTTGAAAACCACAAGTGTTGTTGATGTTTGTGTTAAACATAAAGCAGAATATAGTAGTAAGCGTCAGGTGGTGTGTAAATGAGATCAGGGCTATTTTATGTAAAGGGGTCAGGAAAGCCTTCTTTAATAAAAACATTTTTGAGTCGATTTCAGCAAGAAACAAGGGACTAAGTTTTGTGGATACTGGAAGAGAGAGTATTCTAGGCAGAGGGAAGAATAGGGGCAAAGATCCTGAGGTAGGATCCTGTTCCTCACATTTGAGGAAGAGTGAGACGTCTGGATTAATGGATAATCAAGGAGAGATTGATAATAAATTAGGTCCAAGGCAAGGCATAGGTTATGCATTGTAAGCCATGGTAAAAATTTTTAACTGTCAGTGAGATAGGAAATAAAAAAAAAAAACAGGGGACGTATTTGGCTTATGTTTTTCAAATATATTTGGGCAGTTTTGTGAAGACTGTAGGAGGGCATTAGGGTCGTCCCATGATAATCTACATATGAGCTGATAGTGTCTCCTAGGGAAATTGTAGTGGAGCGGGAAGGAAGTTGTTGGATTTTTCTTTGCTGTCTTAGAACTAAATTGTAGGGGCGCCTGGGTGGCTCAGTCGTTAAGCGTCTGCCTTCGGCTCAGGGCATGATCCCAGGATCCTGGGATCAAGTCCCACATCGGGCTCCTCCGCTGGGAGTCTGCTTCTTCCTCTCCCACTCCCCTTGCTTGTGTTCCCTCTCTCGCTGGCTGTATCTTTCTCTGTCAAATTAATAAATAAAATCTTAAAAAAAAAAAAGCTAAATTGTATATGAGGATATGGTGTCTTATTCTAAAACACAGAGCTCATAGGTAAACCTGTAGTACCACTTGAGTGTCAGTTCTGTAAGAACATGCAACCCAGCACAGAATAGTTCCTGTATTATATGAACTCTTGAAGAAATATGTGTGGGATAAATAAATAAATGAATCACTTAAATAATGGGTCATTACCACATATCTTTGTTGGAATCAGTTACATCACACTTATATCCTAGGCTAGTTCCAACTAAAATTACTAAACTATACTTATCTGCATTTCACAATTTAGCATTTCTTTGTGCCATGTTGACCATGTTCCTCATAATGTTAAAATGCACTTTGTTACAATGTACTTTTGAATTTTATATAAGTAATTGTTCACTACCTCACTAGATCTTATAAGCAAAATAATGTTATATCTCCTGAGGGATTCTGTTGCAAGGACACTGTGATGTGAGTCATATGCAAGGTTTCCCTTTTCACATTGGCTCATAGAAAACTCATGGCTGATCCCTTGAAATGGTTCTAGAAACAAGCCAAAGTATAAATCAGTATGCAAAACTATTAATACTTACGACTGCTTACTTAAAAGACCACCTTTTATGTAATGAGAGTAAATCCTACTTAACGGAAATAATGTTTCCATAAAAATTTATATTCCTTTTCACTTCCAAAG
The DNA here is from genome assembly GCF_023065955.2 of Ursus arctos. Classification (NCBI taxonomy): domain Eukaryota; kingdom Metazoa; phylum Chordata; class Mammalia; order Carnivora; family Ursidae; genus Ursus; species Ursus arctos. The sequence goes on along the minus strand of NW_026622985.1, from coordinate 28,338,542 downwards.
CAGCTCCAACACTGAAAAAGTTTTACTTTTTGTATGTGTTAAACTGATTAATTTATATCGTTTTCATCATTGCTGATGGTTCTGAGTATTTGTAGAGAGAAAATTATACTTTGCATTGAGTCCATATCTCTTTTAAAAGTTTTGAAAACAATTTTGTAAAACCAATACGAGGTCAAATCATACACAATTATTTTAGGTGCAGAATGGTAAAATACTGGAAATTTCGTGTAGTTCAACTGAATATTTCTCTTTGTTCTGGTGATAGAATCATGCCTTGTTGCATCCATGTAGTCTGAAGTTTGAGGCTTGTTTCAAGGAGAGAGCAACTTGAAGCAACTTGTTGTATGGTCTAGCTCATCCTTTACCCCCCCTTCAGAGGCCATAAGATTACAGGAGCCCTGTTAGAGTTGCAGTGATCCTGGGACTTAATCTAGAGTCAGGCAGACAAAACTGAGGAATTAGCATTATATTAATTATATCCCCTCAATTTCTATTGACTTCTGTGTAAAATGAGATTAATTTTCTGCCAGGCAGGACTGACCTTGTCCTGATTTATGATGTAGCAATGCTCTTTGCTAAGGGAAATGTTACATTCAAATCAAAATATCCATAATAAACAATGGTACCAGTAAAAAATAATCTCAACCAAAGTCAAAACACTTAATGCATAGAAAATGTACTTTTTTTTTTCTTCCTGGAACACTTTGTAGTGCTTAACAAGATTATTTTTGTCAATATAAGGCTAAGTATTGCATTCTTTCAAATTTTGTAAGCTGACAGTTCCTTAGGATGTGTAGATTTCTATTTGGTAAATATAGTCTCTGAGCCATGAAATAAACATAAAAGAAAACAAAAAGAACTATATAACAACTGCTAAAAGCTATAAGAAAATTGTGCTAAAACATACAACCATATTCTTTGATATCTGTAGTTTACATATTACCAATTTATCTTTTTATGGTTTGGGGAGTGAAAGGCATATCACATAGTAGTAATTAATCAGTATTGATTTTACAAATAATAACTCCATTGAAAGCTCAGCATTGGGAGAGTTTACTTTAGGTATATGGTCAGCTATGATGGAGAAATTATAAACCAAGACAAAGTGGTTATATTTGCTACATATTTGCCACATCCTGTCCTAAAGATAAGAATTGAACTGACTTGCAAGGCATGGGGACGATTTCGTAAAAGGCTGTGAGTTGGCTTTTAAGAAAAGCACCTTCCATATTCATATTATTATTTTTACAGTGCCTGCAGAAACTAATAAAATTGGGCTTATCTTGCTATCTACACTTCCATCACTGACAGGGGAGAAAATGGCAGGGAAATTGATCCTATTGATTTGAAGATTTTCAGCATTCTTCTCAACCTCCTTGAAAATTGAGGTGTAAAAACATCTAAGTTAGTGTCTGCCTTTTGTTCATTAGTGCTGAAATCCTAATTTAATTTAAAGGATGATTGGTCTACTCTTTATCAGAGTTAATTTTAAATTCTACTTCCATAACTCATTGTCGTGGTTAAGGCTTTCTATTTGTTTCTTCCTCTGCAGTAGACTGATCTGTTACATGTTGCCCCTCCCTTCTCTGATGAAGATGATGGGTGCTTGCAACTTTTTAGATTGTTCTTTATTTTGCTATAATTTCATGCCAACTGTGGATTTTAAATATTATATATATTTAAATAAAGTCTTTTGGAGCAGATGCCTAGTATAGTCTGGCTTAGTTCATGGCACATTTCCAATCAGATTATAAATTTCCACAAACACAGGCCTCTGCACAAGCTGAAAACTTACGTGAATTTGACGGCAGTGGAATTTAAACAGGAAAGGCTGAGCGATTGATTTCCACTGCCCCAGAAGAGGAAGGATCATGATCCGAATGCTGTACAGATTCAATCAAATACCGGAAGCCATTGTGCATCCAACCTAAGGGTCTTCCTGCAGCTAGCTAAGAAAGGTCTCTTCAGTTTTTTACCACTCAAGACCTGCCTGAATAAATGATATTTAAGCCATCCCCTCATGAGAATCTCATAGAAATTAATATATAAAATCCATATATGAGTATAAACTTCTCTGGAAAGTGTAAGCTTATCAGACATGGGAAGACAGTACAATATAAAAGTGGTGCTTTATGAAAATGTCTTTTGCGTATCTCTGTCCCTTTTGCTAGATTCCTCTAACTCCATTTCCCAGCATTCTCTGTCCCTCAACTTCTACACACGTGCTGGACTTCCATAAGCAGATGCTCCCTTTGAGACTTGAAAATCCAAAATGAAAATAGTGTGCACTGCTCGTGAAGACATATGCTATTTCCGCAGCAGGCATTCTGGAGTTTGCTCCCTGACTTTGAAAGTGTCCAGCAGTAGCTAGCTTCAGTATAATCCTTTTGAATTGAGAATAGGCAGAGGAATATGCATTGAAGAAAACTTCGCTAGCTACTTGGCGTGTCAGGGTTTCAGCCCCCTATTTTGCATACCTAGCTCTCATAAGCATCTTCTGTTTTATAACACATTTTTCATCTTACATATTTAAAAATAGGTTACTAAGAGATTTCTAGAAAAATTGGTGTGAAAGTGATTTAAAAAGAAACCCGTAAGCTCAGAAATAATCCAAAAACGTGGCAGCAACTTCATTATGGCTTCTTAGTGAGGTAGTTTCAGCAAATATAAATTAGCTAAGAGAACTCTAGCGTGTGGGTCCTGGACCTCTGTAAGTTAGACTGAAGACGGGGGCAGGGTGAGGGAAGTGACATGGGGATGGTTATGAGGAAATGTCACAGAATAGAAAAGAAATGAAAATCCCAGAAAATTATCCTTTGATCCCCATATTTGAAGGAGTGAAGGCTAGAGATAATGATGAACAATAGGAAAGATGGTTATCAGAGATGAAGCCCCTTTCATTGCTGTGGGGCAGATGGTTCAAAGACTATAGCAGCAGGGATGTAAACACATGTACGAGGCCGTCAGAGATATGGTTACAGGCTCCACAGAATACAGTGTGCGGTGGGCAGTGGAGAGCCCACTACTAAGAAATCCTATCCGTCTGTGGTTTCACAGCCAGAGATTTCTCTACATGCACTGAAAAAAAAAAAAAAATGCAGATAAACCACGATGTTGTTTGAATTTTTATGATCAGAGTTCCTTAAAAAAAAATGGAAGTTTTATGTTAACATATTAGATAACCTTCTGTTGAGAGAAATATTGATTCAATAGGCAGAAATTATAGGTAAGTCTAGAAATATCCATGCTATATATGTGCAGAATTAATATACAAAACCAGATATGGGAAGTATAGCATTTTGAGAAATGGATTTAAGAAATAGAAGTAAACACCTATAGAAACAATGTTCTCCCATAAATGTGTCTGGTCTCTGCTGTTTCTCTAAATGGATCAGAGGCTAAGTAGCTGAACCGATGGTACAAAGCTGCATACCAAGACCCATAGGAACATTTCTGGCAGCCTGTCGCCCGTGTCGTATCTAGAGTGGAAGGAATTACTAAGTATCGTTACTATTATGCCTTCTCACCACCTACTTCTCTGTGAATGTGGATGAGATCAATAAAACAGAATAATGACACAGGATTAATTTTTCCTGAGGGAAATGGACACATGGGAAAGCAGGACCATTGGACTAAGAGTGCACAATGAATTGTGAGGGCATATAATTGATCAAAAGATTAAATATGCCTCCAACTAAGAGGAGTGCGTAGTTGTAACAGAATTAAAAATTAATAAGGCATTTTGCTTCTGAGAAGATGCAGTAGATGTTCTTTCCCTTAGTCTTCCAGCTAATTACAATGAAAACCTCTGGTCATTATATGTAAGACAAACTTAGAAAAGAACAAAGGGTGGAAAGGAGTCAGACAAGCTAAGAACATTGGGCCCCAGAAGCAACACAGTGACGGTGCGTATCAGTGGAGGCTTTGTGTGGAGCTGAGGCTCCCTCCAGAGACAGACAGGGATTGCAGTGGCACTCATAGCAATTGCCGTCCTCAGTGTTTGTCCCAGAGAAATAAAAGTTTATGTTGACATAAAACACATGCATGAATGTTTATAGCCACTTTATTTGTGATAGCCCCAAACTAGAAACCAGACAAATGTCCCTTATTGGTTGAATGGTTAACAAGCTGTGGTATATCCATACCACGAAATATTACTAAGCAATAAACAGGAACAAACTATCGATATATGCAACAACCTAGATAAATCTCCAGAGAATTATGCCAATGGGGGAAAAAGCCATTGTGAAAAGGTTAAAGATTGTAAACTTAGATGATGTTCTTGAAATGAGAAGCTCAGAGAATTGGAAGATAAATTAGTTGCTGCCAGGGGTAAGAAGAGGCTGAGAGGAGAAGGGAAGTATATATGATAATAAAAGACAATGTAAGAGACCTTTGTGGTGATGGAAATGTTCTGTATCTTGACTATCAATGTCAATACCTTGACTGCGGTAGCATAGGAAACCAAACATATGAGACAGATTAGAAAAGAAGGACCATACAGCTCTGGAAAGGACCTGAGACTTAAAAATTAAAGTCAGATATCAGAAAGAATGGACTCTGACATGAAATATCTAAGATATGCTGAGTTTTATTTTTATTCCATTTTTTTTCAAATTTTTATTTGAATTCCAGTTACTTAACATACAGTGTGATGTTAGTTTCAGGTGTACAATATAGTGATTGAACACTTCCGTACAACACTGGGTTCTCAACGCACGTGCACTATGTATTCCTCATCACCTGTTTCACCCGTTCCCAGCCCACCTCCCCTCTGGAAACTACCGGTTTATTCTCGATAGTTAAGAGCCTGTGTCTTGGTTTGTCTCTATCTCCTTTTCCCCTACTTTGCTTACTTGTTTGTTTCTTAAATTCCACATGTGAGTGAAATCATATGGCATTTGTCTTTCTCTGACTGACATGTTTTGCTTAGCATAATACTCTGTAGCTCCATCCATGTCATTGCAAATGGCAAGATTTCATTCTTTTTTATGGCTGAGTAATATTCAGTTGTAGATAAATATATCACAACTTCTTTACCCATTCATCAATTGATGGACACTTGAGGTGCTTCCATAATTTGCCTATTGTTGATAAGGCTGCTGTAAACATCGGGGTGCACGTATTTTGTATACTTTGGGTATTTTTGTATTCTTTGGGTATATACCTAGTAGTGAAATTGCTGGATCATGGGGTAGTTCCATTTTTAACTTTTTGAGGACCCTCCATACTGTTTCCCAGAGTGGTTGCACCAGCTTGCATTCTCACCAATAGTGAAAGAGTGTTCCTTTTTCTCCACATTCTCGTCAACACTTGTTGTTTCCTGTGTTGTTGATTTTAGCCATTCTGACAGTTGTGAGATGATACCTCATTATAGCTTTGATTTGCATTTCCCTGACGATCTTTTCATGTGTCTGTTGGCCACGAAGATGCCTTCTTTGGAGAAATGTCTGTTGATTTCTTTGGTCTATTTTTTAATGGGATTATTTGATTTTTGGGTGTTGTGTTGTATAAGTTCTTTATATATTTTGGGTACTAACCCTTTATCAGATATGTCAATTGCAAATGTCTTCTATTCCATAGGTTGCCTTTTTAGTTTTGTTAACTGTTTACTGTGCAGAAGCTTTTTATTTTGATGTAGTCTCAACAGTTTATTTTTGTTTTTGTTTTCTCTTGCCCCAGGAGACCTATCTAGGAAGAAGTAGCTATGGCTGATGTCAAAAATGTTACTGCCTTTGTTCTTTTCTAGGATTTTTATGGTTTCAGGTCTCACATTTAGGTCTTTAATTCATTTTGAATTTATTTTGTGTTTGGTATAAGAAATTGGTCCAGTTTGGTTCTTTTGCATGTTGCTGTCCAGTTTTCCCAACATCATCTGTTGAAGAAACATTCTTTTTCCTAGTGGATATTCTTTACTGCTTTCTAGAAGATTGGTTGACCATATAGTTGTGGGTTCATTTCCAGGTTTTCTATTCTATTCTCTTGATCTATGTGCCTAGTTTTGTGCCCACACCATACTATCTTGATCACTACAGCTTTGTAATATAACTCAAAGTCCAGAATTGTGATGACTCCAGCTTTAGTTTTCTTCTTCAATGTTACTTTGACTATTAGGGGTCTTCTGTGTTTCCATACAAATTTTAGGATTGTTTTTTCTAGCTCTGTGAAAGATGCTGTTGGTATTTTGATAGAGATTGCATTAAATGTGTAGATTGTTTTGGGTAGTATAGACATTTTAACAATATTTGTTCTTCCAGTCCATGAGCATGTAATGTTTTTCCATATATTTGTATCCTCTTCAGTTTCTTTCATCAGTGTTTTATAGTTTTCAGAGTACATATCTTTTACCTCTTTGGTCAGATTTATTCCCAGGTATCTTATGGTTTTTGGTACAACTGTAAATGGTATTGTTTCCTTAATTTCTCTTTTGCTGCTTCATCATTGATGTATAGAAATAAAACAGATACGTGTACATTGATTTGGTATCCTGCAACTTCACTGAACTCGTTTATTCTAGCTGTTTTTTTAGTAGAGTTTTGGGGTTTCCTATACATAGTAAGATACATTGAGTTTTAGTTAAAGCACAAATCCCTATTGTCCAGGTAAGTGGGACTTCAAAATGTGGGAATGAAATATTGAGAAGAATACATGGAGCTGAAATAAACATTAGTGGCACGCCATATGAAGTTAGTTTTCTTTTGCGATTCAAAGTATGGTCCATAGACAAGCAACCTTGGCATTTCCAGGTACCTCTTGAGAATGAGGACTCTCAGGCTGCACCTAAGATCTGATGTACACATAGGCTGATAAGCAGTAATCTAATTAGTTCTAATTAGTTGGAAGATCTGGAGGGCTTTTGTGCTAGACAAAAATGATGACAAGATGAGAAGGAATATAATTATGAAAGAAATATTGAGAGTTAAAGTATTACTTGTTGGGGAAAGCTTCTTTCTATTGTTTTCAAGTCAATTCAGCTGATAAATAGAAAGTAATTAATTGCATATTCATATTTTCCACTATTCAGTATCACTTCAGATGTTGGGTTCTTTCAGCAGGCAACCAGAACAAGTTATGAGCACCTTTCAGGTTGTCAGCACCCATCATTAGAAAATACTCCATATTGGAATATATTCTAATTTTTTGAACATCAAAGAAATGGAAAGATGTCATCATGAATATTGAAGCAAAAAAAAAAAAGAGGTATTTTATTTACCAGAGGAAAAATTAGATTACCATTAATCTTCTCCAAAACAATAATTGGTTAGGTAAGTTACAAGAAATAGAGGAGGCCCTGTCTGATGACCTGGATGCCAAACATATCCCTCCCTGCCCCAACATGTTGCAGAAGCTCTGTCTCCTGATGTTCAAGGTCGGTTACCCCTGCTTAAATGGCGACTCCTTTCTTTGACTTCTTGTCTTTCATGAGTAGACTAAAGTGACCAGGCAGTGGGCAAAGCTTAAAATTTAATGTAATATTTACAAAAATTCTGGTAGAAGCAATTTTCCTTTTGGGAACAAGAGACAGAAAGCACAAATTCTTCAAGTGATACGTAGTGAATGATTATAAGCAGGACACTCCTACTTCTAAACTTTGGTTCCCAGAACCATGTATTCTATCTCTTAGGAGCACCATGTAGGTAGAATAATAGTTTTTGACTTAGAGCAGAGATTGCATCCTGATGGGTGACGACCTAAGGAGGTTAGTGAAGATCACAGGCAGTATATCTCACTTGTTCTTTCAGCTGCAACTTCAACAGGCAGTTCCATCCTTCTAATAAGCCAGCATCTTCTGGTGGTAGAATATGTGATGGCACAAGTGTATCCCATGATCTGCACATTTTTAAATTTAAATTGAGTGCCCTATGTTTGATGTATGATATATCAGGTTCATGGACAAAACACTCTGTATGCCCTTGGATAGAGGTACTAGCTGAGAGGCTCTGTATATAGGAATGTTGAATTCATACCCCAAATCTTTTTTGAGTGAAGAAGAATCAGTGCTTATTCCACTAGAGAATAAGTCCTATGTAATCGACAACCACTCTCAAAGGATGATACCACCTTATGGGGGCTCTGTACCTGGCAAGTTGAACTTTTATCATTAGCAGCAGGTGGATCAGCTGTGGCAGATGGGCCCATGCTGGTTCTTACCGGCTACATCTTAGGTATCTACAGTGTAATCTCAAATCCAGAGAATTGACATTGGCATGGGTGTCTATGTAGCTTTATGTAGCGTTATCACATGTGCAGATCCACGTGACCACCGCTGAAATCACAATACAGACTTCTGTGACCACAGTGATCTTTGTCATGCCACCTCTCTGTAACCACACCGACATCCTTCTAAAAACCATTCATAACCCTTGGAATCACTAATATGTTCTCCATTCTATACTTACGTTATTTTGAGATTATTATATAAAATAATCCTACAGTATGTAGGCTTTTGATTCTATTTATCTAATATGTGACCAATAAAGGATGTTGGGTGAAGTTTACACAGGATCTTTCTGTACTGTTTTTGCAACTTCCTGTTATTCTAAATTATTTCAAAAAATATTACATTAACACTGTGCTAATAATACTTTCTGTTCTTGAAAAACATATAAATAAGCTCAGTGTCTGAAGCCTTGTTTCCCATTATAATTTTAACTAAATAATGATCTTGTCAGGCATATTTGGAAACAGAGATTGAATAGAATTTTTAGAAATTAAATTACGATGCAAGAATAAATGGAAAGAAGTTCAAGACTGTTGTCTTTCTTAATTGATTTCTAAAAACCAGTAGGTAAGAGTGATTTAAAAATGGAATGGAGCTATAAATGGAAAAATGTTTAAAATGTTTCCTATTTGGTCCTGTAGAACAAAACTAAATATATACTAATGCATAGTACAGGTTCTCTGTGAATTTTTCTAAATTATATGAAAAACAGAGACATCTATATTGGTAAAACACACCCAGCAAATATAATATATAAAATGTATGTGAAAGAAAACCCAGATTCATTTAAAAACTAAATGATGGCTTTCCAAATTATTCTGTTGAATTGTTTTGATAAATCTTTTAATGGTATACATTTAATTGTGATTTCCTTTGGTAGATTTTTTTTTTTTTTTTAAGGCAGAAAGGCAAAGGACTGGGAAACCAGGCTGTACTGTCATTAAAAAAAAAAAAAAATCAAAAGCAACCACAAAAATGCTATGCTGTGTATTACAGAATTTATTTTTACATTTACTTTTTCTGAATTTGCAGGATCTCTTTCTTGAGTTTATTTGTTCTGATGTTTAAGTCCTTGTACATTTTGTGCAAACAAATGGCAAATGGCCAAGCAGTGCTGTTCCTTTGAGAAAACTTGTAGACACATGAACAGTAATAGCAGGCAACAACATTTCTAACATTTTTTCTACAGTCTAATGGATCTATCTTGCACATCCTCTTTGGACAGCACTAATTATAGTATGATTTGTCATTTGCTCCTAGTTTTACTTCCTACCTATTTATTTAGATAACAAAAAACCTGACATGGATCTTTATGCTTATAATTTTGAAATAAATATCATTTTTCTATAGATGTGATACAGCTTCACACTGTAACTGGTGTAGATATAAAAATGATACAAAAACGAAACACATATGCAACTGATGAATCACTACCTCTGAAACTAATAGTACACTATATGTTAACGAACTTGATTTAAGTAAAATCTCAAAAAAAGAAAAAAAACACATAATTTGGGCATTTAGATCAATTTTATATTCAAATTCAAATACTATGTACTGAGCAAAGAACAAAGATTGCCTTTGTATGAAGTACTCCACATAATCTATTTAAAATAATCATTGTAGTAGTTATTCGAGGTAAATATCACTAGAATCTGATTTCACACATATAAAGAAACTAGGACTAAGAGAGGAGAAATAGTTTTTAAGTATCTTATACATGAGAAGAAAAGCAACTTTTTTGAACAAGTTTTCTTGACTCTTGAAACGTATTTGATTACATGTTTATGTAAACCTCTAATTTCTTCATTATACATGACATAATTGCACCGATGCAATGAGACTGATTTGTGGCTGCAGTTTATGGAAATCAGACTACATACTTTATATTTAAACCACCAGCTGGAGAAAACTGAAAAATAAATATACCTCTTTATTTTTATTTTTTAATATATGACATAGTCGCAGAAGGCATTCAATAGGAATATATGTCTATCTTTGTCTATGTATCTCTACATCTGTATCTGTTTGCAAATTGATGTGAATTTCTTGGAGTCTAGAATTAGTCCCATATCTGTTTTCAAGGAAATTGGTGAGCTGGTCTTATTCAGGATTGGTCTGTGAAAAAATCAACAGTAGGCATCACCATTCAGCTTTTAGACCACATAACAATTGCTTTAATATCCCATTCAAAGGCTCCCTTTTGGACCTTTCTGCATTTCATTTGATCTCTCACTCTTAGCAGTCTTGCTTAATTTTTTCTATGTTAAATCTCTTTAATATATATATATATATATATATATGTGTGTGTGTGTGTGTGTGTGTGTATATGTGTGTGTGTGTGTGTATATATATATATAGTTTTCAATCAAACTTGAATCTTATTAAATTCAATAATGCACTCTGGTCAAGAAAGATAACTAACAAAAATGGCTTGAAAGTGCTTAAAATGAAGTAGACAGACTTTTTCAACATTAATTAAATACTATTAACAATAGATAAGAAATAGAAATGCAACAGGAAAAGTTAAATTCTTTGAACAAGGACTGATGAAAAGATGATGTCAAGTACAGAATGTGGAACTTTATATCTGTCTATATACACATACAGAGAATGGAACACATAAAAGGACTTAAGTTGAACACAGGCAATTCTCATTTATTTCAAATGTGAATGGGTGGCTAGCATGAGAAGAAAGAAATAGTAAAGATAAATAAAAGAAGTAACAGAAGTATGACAACATAAAGTAATTCCTCTGTATTTTAAAGTACAGGTAAAGAAACTTTTTTGTTTTGTTTTTTTAATTTTTGTTTCATTGCAAAATGGGCAAAACGCTTTTGGTGTCATAAAGATCCTTGAGATAACTTTTGTTACTAAAAGAGGAGACTGAGAAACTGAGAGCACAGGAGAAATTTTGACAATTTTACGGGGATTAGTGGACAAAAACCGATGATCCATGCCCACTCATGATAAGGATATGTGATTCAATACCCACACAGTAGGTTGTTTTCTTAAAGGAATACACCACAAAAATAAGGGAATTGGAAATATATTGGTCCTAAAATCCCAATTTCCAAACATCTCAAAAACTTTAAAGTGATTTGCCACTAGATACCACCTAAAAGCAAATTTAAATCCTGTTATAAGAAGTTAACATCATCTCAACCTTCAGACCATTTTGATGTTTTTACAATGTCCAGAAATCCATTAAAAAAATCTGATACACTAAATACATGATGGCATATTCATAAAATATGATATTACTGAGCTGTAAATAACTAATGGTGCATGCAACAACATGGATAAATCTCACAGGCAGAATATTGAGTTTAAAAATAAAACAGACTATGGATATGTTTCTATGTCTATGAAGTTGAAAATAGCCAAGTAAGTGGGGGTGAAAAAGGTCAAAATGGTGGCAACATAGAAACGAGGGTGTCGACCAATAAAGAAGCTAATGTTTGAAGTTTCTTCCACTGTCCTGGATAAGGTCACATGCTGAGTGTATTAGAAATGGGTTCTAGGGCACCTGGGTGGCTCAGTCCTTTAAGCCTCTGGCTCTCCGTTTCTGCTCGGGTCATGATCTCAGGGTCATGAAATTGAGCCCCACCTTGGGCTCTGCTTTCAGTGGGGAGTCTGCTAGAGATTCTCTCTCTCTCTCTCTCCCCCTCTCTCTCTGCCCCTCTCCCCCAGCTCGCACACATGTGCACGCTCTCTCTTAAATAATGGGTCCTAATTTCTAAAGTGACAGTAAAAAAATAGTTCAAGGAATGTTAGAAGAAAGAGGGAAATGACAAAAATGGCAAAAGAGGAGATATTAATACAGAGTAAGCTGAACACAGGGCCAAAGACAGTTGATACAAACTCTAATAATGATACTAAATTGGAAAAATGTTCCATTTAAAAGGAAGCATTTTCAGACCGAATCAAATCGCAAACATAGGCAGCTTACAAGAAGCACAGTTGAAAAATAAAGATAGAGGAAATACAAAAGTGATGATTAAATAAAGATAGATTATACTGATATTAATAGAAAAGTGGGTATAGCCCTTTGATAGCCATGAAAGGTGTTAATTTCCAGGAAGATAAAACCATTTAAAGGGTTTGAGCCCTTAATAACATAGCCTCAAAAGATCATAATGAAACATTTAACAGAAGAATTTAAAGGGAGAAAATGACAAATCCAAAAATCATAAAGAGATTTTATTATAACTTCTTACATTTATGAATAAGAAATTAGAAAACAAGGATAGATATAAAACCTTAGAAGATGTATAAAGTTAACATAACTGATACATATGAACATGCTCCCAGCTCCATCCCTTCCTGCCAAACTGCAAAATGTTCATTCTTTTCAAGTACGTATATAACATGCTAGGCCAAAAAGAGAGGTCTGAAATAATTTGAAAGAATTATACCAATTATACAGATAATCATACAGATCATATCTCTAGTTGCCATGAAATTAGTATAGAAGTCAGAAATAAAAAGTTAACTAAAATACCTCTTGGTATTTGAAAATTGAGCAATATACTTAATTCATGTAAGAAACAAATTTAAAGGGCAAAAATAGCAAATACAATCTCAAAGAAGAAGAAAAAATGAAAGGACTTATTCTAATGTATATCAAGAATTATTATGGTGCCACAGTATTGAAATCCCTGTTTTAGGTGCTAGGATATACAAGACAGATACGGTGTCTGGGTAAACCTCCACAGATAGTGACACTGGATTTATGTATAAAATGGTTATAAAAGGGGACGTTGCAGAGAAATGGGGAAAGAGCAATTTACCAATCTGTATAATATCAATTGGATATCTATATGAAGAAAAAAAAAGTAATAACCGTCTTTGTTTCCCTATACTCAAAATCAAGATCAGGTAAACTATCTGAATGAAAAATGAAACCGTGGCCTTTTGAACACAAGAGAATAACTTCATGAATCTGATGAAAGGAAAGATTTCTTAAGAGAAAATTTTCTAACTATAAAGGAAACTTTTCTAACTATAAAGGATAAATTAAGTACTTCTGTTGATTAAAATGTTCTTAAGAGATTAAAAAATATAAGACCTCCAGTGGGAGAAGAGAGTAATAACCCTGTGCAAGCCACACCGTGTATGAGGTGCACAGAGAGAAGTCCTACAGATCAGTAAGAGGATACAGAATCATCACACACACACCAGAAAATACATAGAACATTAAAAAAACCTGAGATATTATAGAAATACTAATATTTATCACAGCAGCATTTTGGAAACATTCCAAATGTTCAACAGCAAATGGGTAAATACACTGTAACATCATTACACCAATACTGTGCAGTAATTCAAAAGAAACATAAAACATCCTCAACAAAGGATTAAATCTCACCAAGATAATCTTGAGATACAAAACACAGACACAAGAATTTGTATGTTTCGTTGATTTAGAAAGTTCAAAAACGGCAAAGTAAATATTGTTAAAATGGAGACTAGTGGTTGCTTCTTGGGAGGGGTGACAATGAGTGGGAAGAAAAATGGGCTCTTCTGAAATGTTGTAAAGTTCTATTGCATAAAATCCCTTTGCGGTCATTTGTTTTGCTTCACACTTGAGATTGTGTACTTTTCTGTGTTTGTATTTCACACTAGTATGAGTGAATTTAAAATCCTACACCAAATAGAAATATTAAAACGTAAAACAATCAAGTACACTCATAGGTAAGGTAATACAAACGACACAACATTGACAGGTCATTTTCTTCACCTATTACATTGAAAACAAATACTTGGGCAATGCGTAATATGGGCCAGAACATGTTGGGTCAACAGCCTATTAAGATCTCATTGGAATATGAATTTATGCAACTTGTTTGGAAAATTATTTAGCAACATGTACCGAATTAAAAATGTCCCGAAGTTGGATCAGACTCTCCACCTCTAGGAATTTTTCCCACAGAAACCCTCCCACACTTCTACAGAGTGCTATGCACATGGCATCGGTGTTTTAAAAATAAAGGACTGAAATCAACTTCAGTGAGTTCAAAGGTAACAAGTATAAGACATTTTGGCTAAATGCCCTGGGTCCCTTTAAAACTGGAGGCTTCCTCCGTTATCTGAAAGTAGAGTGTTGCTGTGATGTGTTTTGTAAGCTGAAATGACATAAGGGGAAGAAGGGATTATCATTAATTTATATAGAAACACTTGGAGAGTTCTCAGACCCCTTGAAATAACCTCTCTTAGGCTCTTCTGATACGTTAGGGCACATCTTGCTAACAAATGCACAAAATAAATCGAGCTAAAGCATAGATGCTCACAGTTCAGATGCTCAGTGTGGCTCCTGGGGAAGGAGGGGGGTGGGGGGGTCACTCCCCCTACTCAGGGTGCGTGATGCCTCTGTAATGGCTCTCGCAAAACAAATGCTGAACATTATTTTCGTTTTTGTCTTTTTCTGTAATAGTAAAAATCCAATTCAGATTTCTTTCAATTAGTGAAAACAGGTCTTTGATAAAAGCAAAGTGGTGAAACATGAACTTAAGAAAAGTGGGGGATTAACACTGAGTTTAGATCCCTACTTACAGATACGGAAATGTTACCAAGTATATATGTGTATCTTACACTTGCATACATGTACACAGAGAAAGAAAAAGGAGGGGGTAGAAGTGGGAGAGAAGAGAATGGAGAGAAGTGGGGAGGGCTAAAAGGGGGAGGAAGGTGATGGGGGCAGGGAAAGAGGGCTTTTTTTCTGAAGACGTAAATATCCAAAAGAACACAGAAGAAGAAAAAAAATGGTTGCCTCCTGGCGTACCTGGGTGGCTCCGTGGTTCAAGTGTCCGACTCTTGGTTTAGCTTACATCATCTCAGGGTCATGAGATCTAGCCCCACGTCAGACTCCAAACTCCACATGGAGTCTGCTTGAGATTTTCTTCCTCTCCTCCCTCTGCCCCTCCCCTGGCTTGCTCACTCTCTCGGAATAAATGGTTGTCTCTTAGGTGGATTATTACAGTGTTGTAAGAGGAGGAAGACTCATTTTATTTTTTTCATCTATACTCCCAATACATATGACTATTTTACCTGCAGGACTGTGCTGTTTTTATATTTAAAAATCAATTTCAAAAGCGCTCAATCTCCCTCAATCTTTCAGTGTTTGAGATGACTTAATAATAATTCTTTATGAGAAAGTATATATTTGTACTTGCCCATTTTTCCTCATGAGTTTTTGACTCCTGCTCATGAAAATACAAATGAGAAAGTCTCAGAATGCATATTAAGAATAATTTCAACTATAATTCTGCTGGAAAAAATAAAATTAAGTATATCACAGTATAAGGGTGGTTATATTTTTATTATGGAAGATTTATGCTTTTAACGTTTTCCATATTATATAACGCAAACTCATGTAATTGTTCTATTTTATAAAATAAAGTACTCCATAGCTACAAAGATAAAGGAACTAAAAGTCTTCATTTGACTTGTTTTCAGAACTTTTATCCTGTCATGCAGTTTAAGGTCTGCGTACAGGACGTTTAGCAATCGTGTAAATCGGTTGATCATCAGATAAATAATAGGAGTAACATATTGTTCAGTTTCAAACTATTATTTACATGTTGTCTAATCATATATATTCAAGATGATGAGCTAATATTTAGCCAGAATTTATTGTCTTTAAATTTAAAAGTGTTTCATGTGGTAGAATAAATAAACGCATACTCTGTATTTTCCGGCATGTTCTTTGTCATTTCTACTAATACCATCGCATTTTCAGGGATATAGTTTAGAGACATCTTAGCAAACGTAAGATTTGTAATAAATTGGCAACAGTAATATCTTCCTGAATGTTTAGGGTTTTGCTTATGCTCTCATAAGAATTTGTGGAATGAAGGTGGAAATGTCAGTTACTATTTTGGTATTAGCACAGTAAATCCAGATATATATAATCTCTCAACCATCGTGTGTGTGTGTGTGTGTGTGTGTGTGTGTGTGTGTGTGTGTAACAAAAGCCTGAGGGAAAGGCTGGCTGCCGCTTGGGTTCAGAACTGTCACTCATCTGTTCAAGCTTCAGAAGTGTCTTGGCTTTCTTTCTTCCACAAGAGGCTCACTGGAACCACCGCATACTGTGTCAAACTACAGGCAAATCCTTTATCAGCACATCCTTTTGAAACTGTCATTGAACCGCGTGAACCTAAGGAGTGATGAGCATTAATAATACCCTGTTCCTTTTATCCTTCTGCCTTTCAGTTTTATTGCCAGATTCTTTATCTAAACTTAGGTTTCACAGTCCAGACAAATGCAGTTCTCCTTGCCTTCCAAAGTGGTGCTTCGCCTAGCTTGTAGAGATGGGTAGGCTTTGTTCTAACTAGTTATTTTCTAAAATAATCGATACTTTCTTGTAAACGACCTTGGGCTTTGCTTGCAAAGTTTCAGTATCATGGATCCCAACACACCGAAAATGCAGCACATCATTAAAGAAAAGACCCCTGTAGCTCCTTAAACCGCTGCCTGGGTTTCAAGGTGCGTGCTCTGCGTCAGTGTCCGTGTGGCGTTCTGTGCGCAGCGGACCTAAAGGCACGCTCGTTTGTGGGCTTAGGAAGCTCCAGCGCGATGTGAATTGGGGATTGGCTGTGGCTAATGTTTAAAGATCGAACTAGGTAAGAAATATGTGTGTTGGGGCTTTCTTGGTTTGGTACACAAGAATTTTCAAAATTGTAACCTTGTAAATTCTTAACAGTAATTTTATATTTTAGGTGTATTAAATATAAAAGATAACGTATATGAATATATACATTTTAGAAACCACTGGACACAAACTGCTTTATCTAATTAAAAGCCAAGTGAGGTATACCATTTTATTTTGCATATAGATGAAACTGTAAAGGCTTGAATTTGACAGAATGTGGGTATTTTTTGTTTTTTGCTTTTTAGTTTAAATTGTTAAGATGTACAAATACTACTAAAAAGCCTTGATAATTATATTTGCCCACTGCTAAGTTATTTTTCATGTCAAACATGAAAGAATTACATAGCTGTGAAACTAGATCAGTTCTATCAATCGTTATGTCACAGCGATGAGGATAAACTAGTCATAAACCAGAAGATCATCTAAGGACTTTTTTTTTTTTTAAGATTTTGTTTATTTATTTGACAGAGAGATAGCTAGCGAGAGAGGGAATACAAGCAGGGGGAGCGGGAGAGGAAGAAGCAGGCTCCCAGCGGAGGAGCCTGACGTGGGGCTCGATCCCAGAACGCCGGGATCACGCCCTGAGCCGAAGGCAGACGCTTAACTACTGCGCCCCCCAGGCGCCCCCCATGTAAGGGATCTATCATTTGCAAATAGTAACAGCTTTCGCTGAAATCCAGCTAAGACTCGGGTACAAGACTTTAAACATTTTTACTTCTGACTTATATAACAGATATATAATAAAAGAACGAAAACTACCAGTAGTAAACAGTCTTTGAAAGAAGTAACTGATTTTATCTGTTCTGTCTTTACGGATTTGCCTTAGGAAGCGGTCTCCTTTGAAACCTTCTTGGCCTAACATGGTGTGTGTGTATGTGTTTCACAGACTCAGGGAGGTATTGGTGAAAGCTAAGTAACACTGACAAAGCGAATAGGTATTTCCTGAACCGTCTTCTTGTTCTGAATTCCACAAGTGATCATCTGAAACAATATTTTCACCAACATCCTTGGCACCTTTGTATCTCTTTACTTCAGCAACAACTGCCAAGCAAAACACATACATCATGCTAAAATTAAACGTTTTTGCATCTAAAAAATGTGTAGGACTATACTTAAAAAAAAAGTGAGGTATAATAGAACATATTAGTTGCAGGTGTACATAATGATCCGATATTTGTATGTATTGCAAAAGCATCACCAAATAAGTCTAGTTAACACTCAAGACTACACTTTCTAAAAGTGTCAAATTTATAGATATAAACCACAGTCAGTTAATGATCTACAACTTCATTGCACCAATAACACTGTGTAATCCTTTTCTTGACCACTATTAGCTAGACCATACTGATTTCCTCTATTCTGCCACAAAGCATTCTTTCTTTCCTCAAGGTCACTATTCTCTCTCGAAGCAAATTTTCCTGCTTCCTACTTTGAGAAAATTGAGAATTGAGAACCCTTTCTGAGCTTCCTGCCCTTCCTATAAATGTTTTTATGACTACATCTGGCATGATTTCTTTTTTCTAGTCTAGATGAGGGAGCATCCTTTATCCTGATGAAGGACAGCTACCTCAATTAAGCTTTCAGGCTAATCCCTTCCTGTTCTTTCTCTTTTGCAATCTTCACTGGGTCTCTGAGTCTATTCTCTACTAAAATAGTCCCCCTATATATAGCCTTTGTGTTTGTTTCTTTTGTCATTCAATTCATACTTCTCAAAAACGTAGTGTATACTTATTGTCTCTCTCTCTCTTTTTTTTTTACTTCCCATTTACATACAAACTGCTAAAGTCTGACTTCTGAACTCACCACTTTACTCAAACTGCTCTTGGTAAGGTCATCAGTGGCTCCCTCTTGTTTTCATTCTTACCTTACTGACCTCTCCGGAAGCGTTCAACAGTTAATTATTCTTAAGTGAACACTTTCTAGTTCTTTGTTTTAATTATTCAAAATTAACATATTTATATGTAAATTTCCATGGACTAATTTTCAGTTATTTTAGGTGTATTGTTTTGGTTTGGGTGGGAGAATGTGTTGTGTAAATGGAGGTCTCGGTTCTTGGAGTCCCCATGAAAATCTTTATGTGAGGATCCACGTTCAAATAAAGACAGCCAGAGGGACAGTAGCAAGCACAAAGCAGTTTATTAAAGCGAAAAGTATGTTCTCAAGGTGAGAGAGCAGGCTTGAGACGGAACCAGCCCGTAGGTTGTTTTGGGATTGGGTATTTGTTGGGTCTTTCTGGGCTGGGAGGAGGTGTGATATACCTTCGGGTTCTTTCTAATGGAGACTGCTTCCAGTCTTTTTGGGGACTGCTCCCACAGTTTGGAAGGGGAAGTTTTTGACCCTACAAGATTTGTACTGTACCATGTGGTAGCCTTTCTCCGTGGGGAGCCTACCCACAGTGCAAATGCATTATAATGAGTCTAGGGGTTACCTCGAGGCAGAGGTGGAATTAGAGAGTGCATGCTCTGCACCTGTGTCTCTTGGTCTGTTAGCCCCAAGGTCTTGGAAGCCGCAAGGTCAGGACATTGTGCCCCTGGGCTTCTAACTTGTGACCTATTTATCACTGTCCTTGCCTCCAGCCGTGTCTTTATCATTCTCCCCTCCCCCTGCTCATATCTAGCTTCTACCTAACAGTTTGATGAGTTTTAGTTATTCTATACATTTAACCATCACCACAGTGAAGGCATAGAAAAATTACATTATCCTCTAATGTCTGCCCCTTTTGCATTCCATGCTCTTTCCTAACCCTGGTTCCAGGAAACTACTGATCTAACTTCCGTCACTATAATTTTGCTTTTTCTAGAATTTATATAAATGGGATCAAATACTATAAAGTTTTTTGCATTGATTTATTTTACTTAGTGTAATGTTTTTGAAATTCACTATGCTGTGTATATATTAATATTTTCCTTTTCATTGCTGAGTATAATTCCATAGTATAGATACCAAATTTATTTATCTGTTCATCTTTTTGTTCTTTCTAGTTTATTAGTTATTGCAAATAATGTTGATATGAATGTTCCTCTATAAGTCTTTATGTGAACAGATATTTTCATTTCTCTTGGGTAAATATTTAGAAGCATCATTGCTCGATCATATGATACACATATATGAAGGTTGCATTTGCTCTCTCTCTGGATTTCTCAACAGAAGGACTACTGACATTTTGGGCTGAATGATTCTGTGTTTTGGGGGACTTTCCTATGTATTTTCGATGTTTATTTATTTTTATTTTTTTTTATAATGATTTTTTATTATATTATGTTAGTCACCATACAGTACATCCCCGGTTTTCGATGTAAGGCTCGATGATTCATTAGTTGTGTATAACACCCACTGCACCATGCAATATGTGCCCTCCTTACTACCCATCACCGGCCTATCCCATTCCCCCACCCCTCTCCCCTCTGTAGCCCTCAGTTTGTTTCTCATAGTCCATAGTCTCTCATGTTTCATTCCCCCTTCTGATTAGCCCCCCTTTCTTTATCCCTTTCTTCCCCTACTGATCATTCTAGTTCTTACGTTCCATAGATGAGAGAAATCATATGATAGTTGTCTTTCTCTGCTTGACTTATTTCACTTAGCATTATCTCCTCCAGTGCCGTCCATGTTGTAGCAAATGTTGAGAACTCGTTCTTTCTGATAGCTGAGTAATATTCCATTGTATATATGGACCACAACTTCTTAATCCAGTCATCTGTTGAAGGGCATCTCGGCTCCTTCCACGATTTAGCTATTGTGGACATCGCTGCTATGAACATTGGGGTGCATATGGCCCTTCTCTTCACTACGTCTGTATCTTTGGGGTAAACACCCAGTAGTGCAATGGCTGGATCATAGGGTAGCTCAATTTTTAACTTTTTAAGGGACCTCCACACTGTTTTCCAGAGTGGCTGTACCAACTTGCATTCCCACCAACAATGTAGGAGGGATCCCCAGTATTTTCGATGTTTAATAGCATCCCTAGCCACTACGTACACTTGATGCTGTTAGCATACTTTCCCCATCCCCCAGCTGTGATAACCCAAACTAGATAAAATCAAATGTTCCCCGGGAGCAAAAATCACCTCCTGTTGAGAACCACTGATCTATATTCTAACACTTGGATTGTCAGCCATTTAACTTCATCATTTCAGTGTGTGTGTAGTAGTATCTCATTATAGTGTTAATTTGCATTTCCCTAATGACTCATGTAGAAAAAACAAAGACCACCCAAAAGAGGACAAGCAAAGGTGGTTTACTCAGGGCTTGCTCTAGCAAGGGAGTAAGCCATTACTTGAATTTGGCAGAGACTTAAAGGCCAGCGGGGGAGTGGAAGAGAGGAAAGGCTTCAGGTAGTCCCTGATGGGAGTTTGTTGGCATGGCGAAGCTAGAGACAGGGTATTGGCAGAGCGTTCTATGTGACTGATTAGGAAAACTGTCATTTATTAATTAAGCCTGAGCCTTTGGGCTGATTGTTATTGAGATGATAGTTTGGCTTCTAGACTATGCAGATAGTGGGTCATAGTTCTATTTTTATATCTGGCTTGGTGGATATTTGTACATTCAATCTCTCAGGAGAGAGAGAGAGGACCCTTGAGTGTGCTTTATTGGCTATTCATCTCTTTCTCTCTTTTTTTAGTGAAATAACTGTTGAAAAGATTTGCCCATATTTTTGAAGGAAGTTATTTGTCCTCTTATTGTTGAGTAGCAAGACTTCATTATGTATTCTGATCAAAGTCATTTGTAAAACACTTATTTTGAAAATATTTTCTGTTAATAGCTTGACTTGTCATTCATTTGTCTTTTTTCATGTTTTAATTTTCTTTGGATATATACACACAAGTGGGATTTCTGGATCATATGGTGGTTCTAATTTCAAGTTTTTACATACCTTCCATGCTGAACCAGTATGCATTTCCACCAACAGTACGCATTTTTAAGTGTATCTTTTGAAGAGCAGATGATTTTAATTGTGATGTAATTCAATTTTTAATTTTTTATTTTATACTTTATGCTTTTTGCATTTTGTTTGAGAAATATTGCCTAGTAAGTATCACACAATTTTCTTCTAAAGTTACTTTAAGTTTTAACAGTAATTGCTCTTATGTTTAGTTCTATGATCCATTTAAAGTTAACTTTTACATACGGTGGGGGGTTAGAATTAAAGTTACCCCCCCCAACATATGTTATAGCATCATTTGTTGAAAAGCCTATCTTTACGCCATCGAATTGCCTTGGAACCTTTGTTAAAAATTGATTGAATGTGTGTGAGTGTATTTCAGGGCTCTCCAACTGATCTACATCTGTCCGTATGTCTGTCCTTATATATGAGCACCACACCGTCTTCATTATTGTACCTCTATAATAATGCTTGAAATCCAGTAGTTTAAGTCCCTTAAACTGTTCTTTTTCAATATTGTTCTAGCTTGTCATTTCCCTTTGCATTTCAATTTTAATGTTAGATTAAGTTTATCAATTTAATTTTAAAAATTGAGATTTTGGTTGTATTCGTAGTAAATATCTGGATAATTTTAGGGAGTTCATTGTCTAGGTTCTGAGAAACAGAGTGTTGAAAATGTAAGAAATAAGAAAGACTATTAGAAAAAAATGGAGAGGGAGACAGGAGAAGTTGGGAGAGCCATTAAATCGAGAGGCAAGTGTGATGCCAAATGAAGTAGAGAAGGAAGAAAGAAAATGTGAACAGAACATCTTAGACTGTTGGACAGTTCTGAGGAAAATTTGGAAGACACTTGTTGACTCTTTGAGTCACATTAGTTCATAAGGACACTCTGGGTCTAGTAGGAATAACCCAGCCTTAGTTTCTTTGTTGTGTCCAGTTACTGGCTATGGATAACCTGCAAGAATGCATGGCCCTAGTATAAATACAGTCATGGATTGCAGAGCACACAGCTAGGGCCCTAGATCAATTATGGTTCATAAAGTTGGAGCTGAGGGGTAGATCCTCATGGCTACCCCAGGAAGAACTGCCATCCTAACAATATCAAATCTTCCGATCTACAAACATGGTGTATCTCTCTGTATTAGATTTAAATTCTCCCTTGTGATATTTGGTAGTTTTCAGTTTACATGTTTTTACAAAAAACATGTAAACTGAAACAGTTAAATGAACAGTTAAAACAGTTAACTGAACAGTTAAATTTATTTGTTACTATTTTTGAATATACTGTGAATGAAATTCTATTTACTTATTAACACACTTTATTTTTGCAGTAGTACATTTGGTTTTTGATGTGACTAATATTTACATTTTATTTTGTATCTTACAACCTGCTAAATGTACTTATTATTATTACTCAAGTTTTCTATTCTATCATCATTTTTTAAGATTCTGTAGAGTTTTCTACCAACAGGATTATGTTATATGCCAATAAAGTGATTCTTAATTTTTAATTTTGAATCTTTATAATTATTTTTTCCTTAATGGATTGGCTAGGATTTCCAGTACAATAGGTGAATTATTGAGCTGGTTAACACTATAAACAAGTGTGCTTATATTCTTCTAGGAACACTGGGATCAAAATTATAGTCCATGTCACAATTATCCTATCTTTGAGGCAAAGGATCTGGCATATTTTATGCAGTGGCTAATTGTCCATTACTGGTTAAGAGCTGTTTCTGGGACATTAATTATCCACCTCCTGCAGTTAGAAAAGTCTTCAGACAGAAATACTGATATTCACTGTAAGATGTCTTGGTGTTTAAAAATGAATTTTCTTAATAACGTAGGTGGGACTTGCTGTACTTGGACTCAAATATGGCCCACGGTAAATGCCCCAAATTACCTTATTCAATATAGAGGGAGGACTCCCAAAACTTTAAAATGAGACTCACATAATGATATGGTACCGGCTCACCACAACCTGTAAGGGATGAAAGCTCATTTACTGAAAACCTAAGAAATACACTATGGAAGAGAATGTCAGCTCCTTGAAAAGTGTTCCTGTTTGTTTCTGTAGTCAGGATATACTCATGGAATATTTTGCCATTTCAGTGGCTCTCTGGCTTCAATGGTTGTAGGAACCAAGAAGCTTCATTTAACTATTAGGAACAGAGTGGGTTCCTGTTACCATCAAGGCCAGAGTAATAATCAGAAATGTCTGACCATCAGAAAAACTTGTAGATCATAAGTAATCATGGAATCCATAAGAATTATATATAAATCCTGTTTGGTAGACAGCATCCTGACATAAGCCATAGAAAGTAGAAAGTCATGGCTTCTCATCCAATTTCCAGATTTAATTCCATTCACAGATTCAGTATTCCTTGTGTGACTAGGAAGGTGGGTGCCCTTGAGAAAGATTACCCTAAATTAGTAATAGCAATATTTTTTCTAGAACTTCCAACATAACTGTTGGTTCATTCATTATTGCTGCTTGTAAGGGTAAACAGAAAACCCAGAGCTCAAGAGTTGGAAGGTGCAAGGGAAAAGTAATTTCTAAAGAGATTTCTGGAGTAATTTTGAGAAAGTCCCTAGAGATCCCTATCCATAATGATGGTCATATGACTAACAGTCATATGATTAGTGAAACTTTATATCTGCTCCTGGAAGGCTCTGTGGGACTCTTGAATACCTACTAGCTGTATGTCCAGTTTCTGACTGAAGAGATAGGTGCCACTACTTGGCAGAACTTCTGTCTTGAGTCCCTGAGGCTGCTATGGTCGAATGGGCCAAGAGGAAGCCCTTAGAGTTCCTTTCTCCTACCAACTGACTAAGTCTTAGCTCTAAGTGATCAGGTAGAGTAGAACCAAAAGTAGTGGTTATGAGGTCCTGGGTGGGGTGTGGTGCCACCAACAGCATGCTAGCTAGACTGATCTTGCGACAGTCTTGGATTGTGTTCTCAACTGCCTAAATTTTTTTAAATGTGTTTAAATTTTAACGAGACAGGCATTCTGATTTCCCGAAAACTCCTGTGAGAGCACCAGTATCATTCCAATGTATTAATTTTCTTCTTAAATTGTAGTAAAAAATTCAGACGTGAACACATTTATTTATTTATTTTTAAAGATTTTATTTGTCAGAGTGAGCAAGAGAGCACAAGCAGGGACAGCAGCAGGCAGAGGGAGATGCAGGCTCCCCGCTGAACAAGGAGCCTGATGCGGGGCTCAATCCCAGGACCCTGGGATCATGACCTGAACGGAAGGCAGATACTTAACCGACTGAACCACCCAGGCGTCCCGTGAACACATCTTATCAATTACTGATTATTAGTAAGTAGGTCTCAACTCTGTTCCTGATCCTTCATATCTAGTATCATTTTAAGGCTTACGTAATCTCTTTTGTACTACTGAAAAAACTAAATGGTCTTTCTGCCACTGATCTGTTTCTGCAAAATTCATCTTAAATATTGTTGTCACAATACTATATCAAAAAGGCAAAAATGATTATATGGTTTGATTAAAAAATTCCTCAATGCAGGGACGCCTGGCTGGCTCAATCAGTAGAACATGTGACTCTTGATCTCAGGGTTGTGAATTCAAGCTCCACGTTGGGTACAGAGATAACTTAAAAATAAAATCTTTATTTTTTTATTATTTTTTGTTTAAATTCAGTTAGCCAACAAATAGTACATCATTAGTTTTTGGTGTAGTGTTCAGTGGTTCATTAGTTGTGTATAACAACACTCAGTGCTCATCATATCATGTGCCCTCCTTAATGCCCATCACCCAGTTACCCCATCCCCCCAACCACCTCCCTTTCCAAACCCTCAGTTTGTTTCCCAGAGTCAAGAGACTCTCTCATGGTTTGTCCCCCTCTCTGATTCCTTCCCATTCAGTTTTTCCTCCCTTCACCCATGATCCTCTGCACTATTTCTTATATTCCAAATATGAATGAAACCATATGATGATGGTCTTTCTCTGATTCACTTATTTCACTTAGCATAATACCCTCCAGTTCCATCCATGTTGATGTAAATAGTAGGTATTCATCCTTCCTGATGGCTGAATAATATTCCATTGTATGTATATACCACATCTTCTTTATCCATTCATCTGTTGAAGGACATCTCGTCTCCTTCCACAGTTTGGCTATTGTGGACATTGCTCCTATGAATATTGGGGTGCAAGTGCCAGTTCTGTTCACTCCATCTGTATCTTTGGGGTAAGTACAAGGTAGTGCAATTGCTGGGTTGTAGGGTAGCTCTATTTTTAACTTCCTGAGAGGCTTCCATACTGTTTTCCAGAGTGTCTGTACCAGCTTGCATTCCCACCAACAGTGTAAGAGGTTTCCCTTTTCTCCACATCCTTGCCAACATTTGTTGTTTCCTGTTTTGTTCATTTTAGCCATTCTGACCGGTGGTATCTCATTGGTTTTGATTTGTACTTCCCTGATGACTGATGATGTAGAACATTTTTTGATGTGTCTGTTGGCCATTTGTATGTCGTCTTTGGAGAAGTGTCTGTTCATGTCTCCTACCATTTCTTAATTGGATTATTTTTTTTTTCAGTGTTGAGCTTGGTAAATTCTTTATAGCTCTTGGATACCAGCCCTTAATCTGTAATGTCATTTGCAAATATCTTCCCCCATTCTGTAGGTTGCCTTTTAGTTGACTGTTTCCCTTGCCGCGCAGAAGCCTTTTATCTTGATGAAGTCCCAATAGTTCATTTTTGCTTTTGTTTCCCTTGCCTTTAGTGATGGGTCTTGCAAGAAGTTGCTGTGGCTGAGATTGAAAATGTTACTGCGTATGTTCTCCTGTAGGATTTTGATGGATTCCTGTCTCATATTTAGGTCTTAAATCCATTTTGAGTTTATCTTTGTGTATGCTATAAGAGAATGGTCCAGTCTCTTTCTTCTGCATGTGGCTGTCCAATTTTCCCAGCACCATTTATTAAAAAGACTGTCTTTTCCCCACTGGATATTCTGTCCTCCTTTGTCAAAGATTAATTGACCATATAATTGTGGGTTTATTTCTAGGTTTTCTATTATGTTCCATTATCTGTTTCTGGTTTTCATGCCATTACCATACTCTTTTGATTACTACAGCTTTCTAATCTAACTTAAAATCTGGAATTGTGTCAAATTTTGAAGGTCCATTTCTGGGCTGTCTATTCTGTTCCACTGATCTATGTGTCTGTTTTTGTGGCGGTCCCATGCTGTCCTGATGATCACAGCTTTGTAATATAGCTTGAAGTCAGGCATTGAGATGGTTTTCTTTTTCAACATTTCCCTGGTGATTCTGGATCTTTTGGGGGTCCATACAAATTTAAGGATTGTTTGTTCCAGCTTTGTGAAAAATGTTGATGAGAGATGACATGATACTTTATGTGGAAAACCCGAAAGACTTCACCCCAAAATTACTAGAACTCATACAGCAATTCAGCAACGTGGCAGGATACAAAAAACAAAGCGCAGAAATCAGTTGCATTTCTATACACTAACAATGTGACTGAAGAAGGAGAAATCAAGGAATCTATCCCACTTACAATGCACCAAAACCCATAAAATCCTAGGAATAAATCTAACCATAGAGGTAAAGGATCTGTACTCTAGAAACTATAGAAAACTTATGAAAGAAACTGAGGAAGGCACGAAGAGATGGAGAAACATTCCTTGCTCATGGATTGGAAGATTAAACATTGTTAAAATATCTGTGCTGCTCAGAGCAATCTGCACATTCAATGCCATCCCCATCAAAATAAAATCTTTAAAAAAATTCCTCTCTGCATTACTTTTAGATTAGTGTTTCCGAAAGTCCATTTTATTTACTTATTTAGAGTTGACACACAATGTTTTATTACTTTCAGATGTACAGAATAGTGATTTTGATTGTGTGTTACACTCACCACAAGTGCAGCTACCATCTGTCACCATACAACACTATTACAGTGTCAATAACTATATTCCCTATGCTGTACTTTTTATGTCTGTGACTTATTCATTCCAGATTGGAAGACTGTATCTCCCACTCCCCTTCACCCATTTTGCCTGTCCCTCACTCTCCTCCCCTCTGGCAACCATCAGTTTGTTCTCTGTATTTATGGGTTTATTTCTGCTTTTTGTTTCTTGGCTTTGTTTTTTTACATTCTACATGTAAGTGAAATCATATGGTATTTGTATTTCCCCGACTTAATTCACTTAGTGTAATACTTTCTGGATCCGTCCATATTATGGCAAAAAGCAAGACTTTATCCTTTTATGGCTGAGTAATACTCCATTGTGTGTGTGTGTGTGTGTGTATACATAAAATCACATCTTCTTTATCCATTCATCTATCAATGCACACTTACATTACTCCCATATCTTTGTTGTCATAAATAATGTTGCCATAAACATAAAGGTTCATGTATCTTTTCAAATTAGTGTTTTCATTTTCTTTGGGTAAATATCCAGTAGCAGAATTACAGAATCATCTGGTATTACTATTTTTAATTTTTTGAGGAAACTCCAAACTCTTCTCCACAATGGCTGTACCCATTTGCATTCCTACCAACAGTGTGAAAGGGCTCCTTTCTCTCCACATCTTCGTCAACACTTGGAGTTCCTTGAATTTCTGATTTTAGCCATTCTGACTGGTGTGAGGTGATACCTCATTGTAGCTTTGATCTGCGTTTCCTTGATAATCGGTGATGTTGAGCATCTTTTCACGTATCCTTTGGCCATCTGCATGTTGTCTTTGGAAAAAAATGTTTGTTTATGTCTTCTGCCCAGTTTTTAACTGGATTATTTGTTTTGGGAGGTGTCGATTTATCTAAGTTCTTTATATATTTTAGATACTAACTCTTTATCAGATATGTCATTTGCAGATATGTTCTCTGATTCGGTAGGTTGCCTTTTAGTTTTGTTGATTGTTTCCTTCACTGTGTGGAAGTTTTTTATGTTGATGAAATCCCAATAGCTTATTTTTGCTTTTGTTTCCCTTGTCTCAAGAGACATATCTAGAAAAATGTTGCTATGGCCAAGGTCAGAGACATTACTACCTATGCTCCCTTCTAGGATGTTTATGGTTTCAGGTCTCCCAGTTAGGTCTGAATATACTTTGAGCTTGTTTCTTGTGTATGGTGTAAGCCAGTGGTCCAGTTTTATTCTTTTGCATGTAGCTGTCCAGTTTTCCCAACACCAGTTGTTGAAGAGACTGTTTTTTCCCATTGAACATTCTTTCCTCTTTGTTAAAGATTAATTGACCATATAATTGTAGGTTTATTTCTGGGTTTTCTATTATGTTCCATTGATTTGTTGTGATTACTACAGCTTTGTAATATAACTTAAAATGTGGAATTGTGATAGTTCCAATTTCGTTTTTCTATTTCAAGATTGCTTTGGCTTTTTGGGGTCTTTTGTGGTTCCATACAAATTTTCGGATTGTGTATTCTAGTTCTCTGAAAAATGTTGATGATATTTTGCATTGAATCTGTAGATTGCCTTGGATAGTACAGATATTTTAACAATTTTTGTTCTTCCAATCCCTGAGCATGGAATGTCTTGGTATTTTTTTGGTTTGTTCTTTAGTATCTTTCATTAACATTTTATAGTTTTCAGAGTATAGGTCTTTCACCCCTTTGATAACTATAATCCTAGGTACTTTATTATTTTTGGTGCAATTGTAAATGGGATTGTTTTCTTAATTTCTATTTCTGCCGCTTCATTACTAGTATGTAGATACACAACAGATTACTATATGTTGATTTTGTATCCTGTGAATTTACTGAACTCATTTATCAGTTCTAGAAGTTTTGGAGTGGAGTCTTTAGACTTTTCTCTGTATAGTATCATGTCATCTGCAAATAGTGAAAGTTTTACTTCTTACTAATTTGGATGCCTTTTATTTATTTTTGTTGTCTCATTGCCGGGTCTAAGGACTTCAAGTATTATGTTAAGTAGATGTGGTGAGATTGGATATCCTTACCTTGTTCCTGACCTTGGGAAAGCTATCCATTTCTCCCCACTGAGCATGATGTTCTCTGTGGGGTTTTCATATGAAGCGTTTATTATGTTTTCACATGAGGCCTCTAAACCTACTTTGTTGAGGGCTTTTATCACGAATGATGATGTACTATGTCAAATGCTTTTTCTGCATCTATTAAAATGATCATATGATTTTTATCCTTTCTTTTATCGATGTGATATTTGATTGACAAATATTGAACCAAACTTACATCCCAGGAATAAGTCCTACTTGATTGCGGTGAATGGTTCTATTAATGTATTATTGGATTGAATTTGCTAGTATTTTGTTAAGAATATTTGCATCTGTGTTCATCAGAGATACTGCCCTGTGCTTCTCTTTTTTTTGTGGCTTGTTTATTTGATTTTGGTAGTCAGGGTAATGCTAACCTCATAGAATGAATTTGGAAGTTTTCCTTCTTGTGTGTTTTGGAATAGGTAGAGAATGGGTATTAACTCCTCTTTAAATGTTTGGGAGAATTCACAGCTGAAGTCATCTTGGTCCTGGACTTTAGTGTGTTCGGATTTTTTTTTTTTAATTACTGTTTGAATTTCCTTGCTAGTGATTGTTCTGTTAAAATTTTCATTTTTTTTCCTGCTTCAGTTTTGGTAGGTTTTATGGTTCTAGGAATTAATCCATTTCTTCTAGATTGTCCAATTTGTTGTCAAATAACTTTTCATAATCTCTTAAAATTGTATTTCTGTAATGTTGGTTGTTCTTTCTGCTAATTTGTGATTTTTGTTTTTTAAAGTCTCCTTTTTTTTTTTCCCCTCAATCTTCCCCCTGCCCCCTTTTGTATGATAAGTCTGGCTAGAGGTAATGAATTTTTTTGATTTGTTCAAAGAACCAGCTCCTGGTTTCATTGACTTGTTCTATTGTTTTTTGCTTTTAGTTTCTATATCATTCATTTCTGCTCTAGTATTTATTATTTCCCTGCTGGTTTTGGGTTTTGATTGTTTTTCTTTTTCTAGCTCTGTTAGGTGTAAGTTTAGGTTTTTTGACTGAGATTTTTCTTGCTTCTTTAGGTAGGCCTGTATTGTTCTAAACGTCTCTTTTAGAAACACTTTTTCTGCATCCCAAAGATTGGGGACCATGTGTTTTCATTTTCATTTGTTCCCATGTAATATTTTATTTCTTCTTTGATTTCTTGGTCAAGTCATTAATTGTCGAGTAGCATGTTATTTAATTTACATGTATTTGTATTCTTTCCAGGCGTGTGTGTGTGTGTGTGTTTGTGTGGTTGCTTTCTAGTTTCATAGCACTGTGGTCATAAAAGATGCCTGTATGCTTTGATCTTTTTGTGTTTGTTGAGATTGCTTTGTGGCCTAATATGCGATCTATTCTAAAAATAATGTTCCATGTGCACTTGAAAATCATTTGTATACTGATGTTGTAGGATGTAATGTTCTGAATATAACATTAAGTCTGCCTGGTCCAGTGTGTCATTCAAAGCCAGTGTTTCCTTGTTGACTTTCTGTTTTGATGGTCTCTCTACGGATATAAGTGGGGTGTTAAAATCCCCTAATATTATTGTATTACCATCTGTTAGTTCCTTTATGTTTGTTGTTAACTGTTTTATATATTTGAATGTTCCCATTGGGTGCATAAATATTTACAATTCTCAGGTATTGTTGTTGAATTGTCCCTTTTATTATTATATAGTTTCTCCTTTGTCATTTTAAAAAAAATCTTTGAAAGTCTGTTTTGTCCAATATAAGTATTGGTATGTCAGCTCCTTTGACATCCATTTGCATGATCAATGTTTCTCCATCGCCTCACTTTCAATCTGCAGGTGACTTTAGGTCTGAAATGAGTCTTACAGGCAGCATATAGATGGGGCTTGTTTTGTTCTGTTTTTTAATCCGCTCTGTCGCATTACGTCTTTTGATTAGAGCATTTAGTCCAGTTAGATTGTAAGTAATTATTGATAGATAAGCATTTATTGCCGTTTTGTTACTTGTTTTGTGGTTGTTTCTATAGTTCTTCTCTGGTCCATTCTTCTCTTGCTCTTTCATGGTTTTGCTGGTTTATTTTAGTGATAACCTTGGATTCCTTTTTTTAAAAATCTGCATATCAATTACTGGGTTTTATTTGTGGTTACCACCAAGTTCGCATAGAATGTCTTCTGCATACAGCAGTCTATATTAAGGTAATGGGAGCTTAAGCTTGAACCCATTCTAAAAGCACTAAATTTTTACTCTTCTCCTTATGTTTTTTATTTATATGGCGTCATATTTCACATCGTTTTATTTTGTGAATCCCTTGACTGATTTTTACAGATATACTTATTTTTCATACTCTCATTTATGATCTTTCTTTTCCACTCAGAGTCCCGTTTAATTTTTCTTTTAGGGCTAGTTTAGTTGTCATGAACTCTTTCAGTTTTTGTTTGCCTGAGAAACTCCTTGTCCCTCCTATTCTGTATGCTAGCCTTCCTGGATAGAGTATTCTTGGCTGCAGATTGTTCCCTTTCAGCATTTACAGTCTATCCTGCCACTCCTTTCTGGCCTGCAAAGTTACCATTGAAAAATCTGCTGAGAGCCTTATGGGATTTCCCTTGCACATAATTGTTTTTTTTTTTCTCTCTCTCTCAGT
Source organism: Ursus arctos (assembly GCF_023065955.2). NCBI lineage: Eukaryota > Metazoa > Chordata > Mammalia > Carnivora > Ursidae > Ursus > Ursus arctos. The sequence goes on along the minus strand of NW_026622985.1, from coordinate 28,306,192 downwards.
TTTTAAATTTTTTTCTTTATTCCTACTTTTGGCCATTTTAATTACTATGTACCTCTATCCCGCTCTATGAGAGCACAGTGTGGGCCGTGTGCCAGCAACGCTTGCAGGGTTTGAAAGGCCCAGGTCGTCTTCAGGGGTCTTCTGGCTTCGTGGAAGCAGAACATGGTAGGTGTGAGGCAGTAGGGTGGCACTGCTAGGAACCTTTGTAAGAGGGCCCCTGCCACACTGGACTGAGGTGGGCCATCTGGAGAGACGCATTAGGTGAAGCACAGACGTGAGGGCTGGATGGCCATGCTAGCAAGTTACATAGCCAATCCCTCAGTGCCTGTGTGTTTATGCAGGGGAAGGGAGTGAGGCAGGGGAGGGAAATGACGCCTAGGAGTTCCTTTCTCCTGGAGGAGTTCACCAGAGATTGCTATCCCTCTGGGATGGACTCTGAGATGAGTAAATATTTTCCCTCCCATATGCCCCAGGCACCTTTCAAACTACTGCTTGTATGTTGTTTCTCCATGGACTGTTTTGTTGTGCTGTCTCTTTAAGGACAGGAGGGACTTAGTTTTCTCTAGTCCTCCTGGTTTTCTGAGAGCCAAACCTGCTGATTTTTTAAAATTCAAGTTTTTAAGCCCTGCTGGTTTTAAGAACCCATGAAATTTGGCTTCTGTGCGTTATTTTTTTTTTTAAGCCAAATGTTAGGGAGATTTATTTTCCCCTTGTGGGTGGCCCAGTGTGGGGGTCTCTTTTGTCCCCTTTCCATGCCCATGGCATCCCTTTTCCCACCAGAGGACAGTCCTTTGAGTCCATTTAGCTCTCGCCATGTCTATACCCTTCCTACCCTTTTCAGTGTGGCCTCTTCTCTACATTTAGTTGGGGAGCTTACCCTGCCAGTCTTCAGGTTGTTTTCTAAGTGATTTACGCTGCTGTGAGTGTTCTCTGGTTGTATCCATGCGGCACGGTGAGTCTAGGGTCCTCCTACTCTCCCATCTTCCCTTCCCTTCCTCTTTTACTTTTTGAAATAGTTTCAGGAGAATAAGTATCAAGTTTTCTTCAAATGCTTGGTAGAATTCATCTGTGAATCCATCTGGTCCTGTATCTTTCTTTTTTGGGAGTTCCTTGATTATTGATTAATTTTCATTATTAGTAAGTGGTCTGTTCAGGTTTTCTTTTCTTTCCTCATTCAGTTTGGAAAAATATTTTTTCTAGGAATTTATCCATTTCTTGTAGGTTGTTAAATTTATTGGCATATACTTTTTCATAGTATTTCTCATTTGTTTCTGTGGTGTCATCGTTACTTCTTTTTCAGTTCTGATATTATTTGAGTCTTCTCTTTCTTGTGAGAATGGCTAAAGTTTTATCAGTTTTGCTTTATTTTCAAAGAACTAGCTGTTGGTTAAATTGATCTTTTCTATTACAGTTTTTTTTTTGGGGGGGGGTCTCTACTTCATTTATATCTGAACTTTGTTTATTCCTTTTCTAGTTTCTTTAAGTGTAAGGTTGAGTAGAGTATTTGAGATTTTCCTCATTTCTCGAGGTAGGCTTATATCTCTATACATTTCTCTCTTAGAAGTGTTTTTGCTGCATGCCAGATTTTGGACCACTGTGTTTTCATTTTAAATTTTTCCACGTGTTTTTAAATTTCCTCTAATTTTTTCAATGATCCACCGGTTTCTTGGAAGAGTATTATTTAGCCTTCATGTATTTGTGTTTTTTCCAGGTTTTTTTCTTGTGATTGTTTTCTAGTTCCATATTATTGTTGTCAGAAAAGAGGCATGATATGATTTCATCTCTTTAAATTTGTGGAGCTCTAATATGTTATCTATGCTAAAGAATGTTCCATGTGCACTTGAAAAGAATATGTATTCTGTTGTTTTGGATGGAATGTTCTGTATGTATCTGTTAGGCTATCTGGTCTAATGTGTCATTCAAAGATACTGTTTTCTTATTGATTTTCTGCCTGGATGATCTATCCATTGATGTAAGTAAGGTGTTAAAATCTACTTTCATTACATTACTGTCAATTTCTTCCTTTATGTCTGTTAATACTGTATGTATTTAGGGGCTGCAATATTGGATGCATAAGATATAACTTTAATATCGCCTTGTTGATCCTTTTATCATTATGTAATGCCCTTCTTTGTCTCTTGTTATAGTCTTTGTTTTAAAGTCTATCTTGTCTGATACAAGTACTGCTACTTTGGCTTTCTTTTTTGCTTCCATTTGCATGGAACATCTTTTTCCGTTCTTTAAGTCTATATGTATCTGCAGGTCTGAAATAAGTCTCCTGTAGGCACATATACACGGGTCTTGTTTTTTTATCCATTTTACCAGCCTATATCTTTTCATTGGAGTATTTACACCATTACATTTAAAGTAATTATTGATAGGTATGTACTATTGCCATTTTTTAGTTATTTTCTGGTAGTTTTGTAATTCTTACCTGTGTTTTACTGATTCTCTTGGTCTCTTTCCTAAGATTGATCACTTTCTAGTGTTTATTATACTAGCTTTCTTTCTCTTTATTTTTTGTGTATCTATTACAAGTTTTGCATTTGCAGTTACCACAAGGTACATACATAACAGCCTAAGTATGTAGCAGCCTGTATCAAGTTGATGGTCACTTGAGTTGAAAAATATGCTTAAACAACCTCATACTCCCTACTTTACATTTTATATATGTGTGTGTGTGTGTGTGTGTGTGTGTATATATGTGTGTGTGTATATATATGTGTATGTATGTATGTATATGTATGTATATATATATATATATATAGTCATGCATTACATCTTTTTATTAATACTTTTCTTCTAATTTTAGCCTTTTTTTTGCACTTCAATAAATCCCTTTAACATTCTGTGATAGGTGGTTTATGGGATGGACTCCTTTAATGTTGTTGTGTCTGGGAAGTTATCTCACATTTAATTTTGAATGACAATCTTGCTAGGTAGAGCATTCTTGGTTATAGTTGTTCTTTCCTGTCAGCACTTTGAATTTATCATGCCATTCTCTTCTGGCCTGAAAAATTTCTGCTGAAAAACTAGCTGATAACCTTTTGGAGTTTCCCTTGTACATAATTATTTGCTTCTCCTGCTTTTAAAATTCTCTATTTATATTTAATATTTGACATGTTAATTACTATGTGTCATGGTGTGGACTACCTTGATTTCATGTTTTGTGGAACTCTCTGTGCTTCTTAAACTTGGATATCTGTTTTCTCCCTAGGTAGGAAAATTTTCAGCTATTATTTCTTCAAGTAAGTTTTCTGCTCTTTTCTCTCTTCCCCTCATGGGCCACTTATGATATGAATGGTTGTTTGCTTGATGCTGTCCAAGAGATCCCTTAAGCTATCCTCAATCTCGAATTCTCTTTTTTCCTTTTTCCTGTGCAGCTTAGGTGCTTTTTAATAACCCGTCTTCCAGATCGATGATCTGTTCTTCTCTATTTGCTAATCTCTTGATTCCCTCTAGTGTATTTTTTATTTCAGTTACTGTAATCTTCAAATCTGATTGGTCTTATATTTTCTGTCTCTTGCTGAGTTCCTGCTACATACTTCTACTCTTCTCTGCAGTCCAGTGAGCATTTTTTTTTTTTTTTTTAGTTTTTTAATTTATTTGACAGACAGAGAAAGCACAAGCAGGGGAAGTGGCAGGCAGAGGAAGAGGGAGAAGCAGGCTCCCCACTGAGCAGAGAGCGCAACGTGGGGCTCAATCCCAGGACCCTGGGATCATGACCTGAGCTGAAGGCAGATGCTTAACAGACTGAGCCACCCAGGCACTCCCAGGGAGCACTTTATGATCATTACTTTAAACTCTTTATTAAGCACATTGTTTATCTCTGTTTCATTTGGTCATTTTTCTGAGATTGTCTTGTTCTGTTTCTTGAAAAATTTCAGTAGAGTTAAGAGACATTGTTGCAGTACTTTCAGGTGTACAATATAGTGATTCAACAATTCTATACATTACTAAGGGCTCATCATGATTCAGTGTACTCTTAATCCCCTTCACCTTTTTCAGTCATCCCCCCATCCTCTCTGGTAATCATGTTTGCTCTCTATAGTTAAGAGTCTGTTTTTTTGTTTTTATTTTTCAAGTACATTTGTTTTGTTGCTTAAATTCCACTTATGAGTGAATTCATGTGGTATTTGCTTTCTCTAATTGGCTTATTTCTCTTAGCATTATACTCTATAGATCTATCCATATTGTTGCAAATGGCAAGATTTCATTCTTTCTTATGGCTGAAAAATATTCCATCATGTATATATATCACATCTTCTTTATCCATTCATCTATCAGTGGACACTCGGGCTGCTTCCATAATGTGCCTATTGTAAACAGTGATGCAATAAGCATAAGGGTGCATATATCTTTTCAAATTAATGTTTTCCTATTGTTTGTGTAAATACCCAGCAGTACAATTCCTAGATCCTTCAGTAATTCTATTTTTAATTTTCTGAGGAACCTCCATACCGTTTTCCAGATTGCCTGCTCCAGTTTGCATTCCTACCAACAGTGTGTGAGGGTTCCTTTTTCTCCACATCTTCACCAACATGTTGCTTCTTGTGTGTTTTATTTTAGCCATTCTGACAGATGTGCAGTAATAACTCATTGTATTTTTGATTTGCATTTTCCTGATGATGAGTGATGTTTAACATTTTTTCATATGTCTGTTGGCCATCTGTATTTCTTCTTTGAAGAAATGTCTATTGATGTCTTCTGCCCATTTTTAATTGAATTTTTTAAGTGTTGGGTTGTATAAGTTCCTTATATATTTTGGATACTAATTCTTTATCAGATACATCTTTGGAAATATCTTCTCCCATTCAGGTGATTGTGTTTTGAAATTGTCTTGTTCTTTGGTTTGGGGGCATATTTCTCCATCTTTCATTTTGCTTGACTTTCTGCATTTCTTTTTATGAATTGGGCAGAACAGTTATTTCTCTGAAACTTGAAGGAATGGTCTTGCTTATGGCCATTTCCTGTATAGGCTTTGTGTGGCTGGTGACTTTGGGTGAAGACTAGAGCTATGCCTGGTGTAGACATCCCATGGCATCTGTGCTGAGGCTGCCTTGGTGAGATGTGTAGAACTGAAGTGGGCATAGGCGGCAGTGATCTACGGGCTGTCCCTGCAGACTGAAACTTAAGTGATCACAAGCTAAGCTGGGGGCCAGGGGAGGTGTCCCATGGCTCTAGGCACAGGGGAAACCCTGGCAGGGCAGCTAAAATGAAAGTGAGTGCAAGCCAGGGTGTCCTGGGGCACTCGGGCAGGGCTCACCTTCCTGGTGTGGCTAGAGCTGGGGCAGGGCTCGGCCTTGGGTTCTTGTGATGTTTCACACAGGGACTGCCCCACACAGGTGGGGGGAGGGAGCCCCAGGTCTTTCCACATAGAGGGCACTGAACAGGACACGTTTAGTGAGTGAGAGCCACGAGTTCCTTGATGCTCAGCACAGGGGGCAACCTGGCAGAGTGGATCATAGCCAGGCAGGTGTGTCCCAGGGGCCAGGGATAGCCTGGGCACTTGGTATCTTGTGCGGGAGTATAACCAAAGTAGATGTGAGCCAGGGGTGTCCTAGCAAGGCGTTCTAAGTGGTATGTACCTGGAGTGTTCCAGTGTGCTTGTTCCTGTGTCTCCTTGGCACAATGGCTAGAGTCGTAGTGCATGCTGACCAGAGACGTACAAGTGTGCACCACAGTGGAGCTGCCTTTGTTGGGTGGCTGGAGCAGGTGTGGGATAGAGGCCTGGAGCTCACTGAGGTGGTAGGTTAGCAAGAGTGCCCGGACCCTGTTCCCAACGATGCTATGAAGATTGGGGCGGGGGGAGTGTAAAACCATGGTGCTCATTGGCCACTTTGACTCAAGAGTTCCAGAAGCTACCTTGCCATTTGTCAGGATTCTAGGGCTAGTTCTTTTACAGTCTAGTTGTCCTTTTAAACCAAGGCTTCCCCCCCCCGCCCCGCCCCCGTGTTCCAGAATGCCTGGGGCTTATTGAAGGAGCAGGCTGGTGATGGTTCCTGGATCCCTGCTCCTTTGGTGGTGTAATATAAACTGGTACTCACCAGCCTCTTGGACTAGTGAAAGTTCCAGCAATTTTCCCATCATTTGCCTGGTCCTGGGGCTGGTTCCTTTATATCCTAGCTGCCCTTTTAAACCTTGACTTCTTTTCTGTGCCCCAGGGCAGACGAATCTGCTCATGGTCCTATATGTGGTCTCTACCTGTTCTTGTACAGAAACTCTTCAATAAGACCTCAGTTCTTCAGGAGGAATTGTGTCTGTGGAGGAGGGGAGTTCAGGGTCTTTCTATGTTGTCGTTGGACCGGAACTCCCTGAATGTATTTTAAAGAGCACTAAATTTAAGAAACTACGTTTTATATAGTATCCATTTTAATATAATACCCATCTTGTGTAGTTATGTATTAAATTCCTGGAAAAAAAGAAACCCAGTTAATGAAATCTTAATGCTTATTTACTTAAAAATTCTTTCTATGCAATACCTATTATCATTTCATGAAACTAGTAATGACATAAAGTTTTAGAAATACTGGTTTCTATAGTAAAGCTCAAGTTTCTTCATCAGGCATGCTACAGCTTCCATGCTCTGAGACCTGTCTTTATTTTCAGCTTCATCTTATTCCATTAAACTGTATTCAGTAAGTCTCAGGGAATTTAACATGTATTAAGATATGCATCCATTCATTTAGTTTTTCTTTCATTTACATGCATAATTTATTGATCTTACAATTCTGGTGGGAAAGACGATCACAAATTTAAGGGCATGATTTTGAAACTTGATTGGATTAAATAAGAGTCAAATTTATTGTCTCACTAACAAGAACTTCTAGGGCTCTGTAAATCATTACTTAAATTAGGGTTTAGTGGCATCACCAAAACACTGATTCTCTCTCGCTTTTACTCTACTATTCTGAGTGTTTGCATGGTCAGCAGGTTTTATCTCCTCATAGTTACAAAAAGGTTGCAATAATTACAGACTCACTTGCACCGTTCGAAGGTAGAAGAGATCATTTTTTCGTGAATGTCACTTTTAAGAATGAGGAAATCTTCAGCTATAGAGTGGAAATCTCACTTCTCAGTGGGATAAATCTCAAATCTCATAGGGAAAAATTAGAAAATGGCTGTCCTGACCCTGAGAACTAGTAAGAGGAAGAAGATTACTATCTGGGTTGTCCTCATGGGGAAGGCATCCATGGTTTATCTGGGATAAGAGTGAGCAAATGAACAAGATTTATTCCCAGATGACACTGGGACACTGTCACAGAGACCACTGATTATGCTTGCTATATATTGCCTCTTTCACCCAATATATTCTGTCCAGTTGGTAGCGTTTAGGTCCCCCACACATCACTTGACCTTTGAATATGCTGTATATCTATGTAAAATGCATAGCCTACTTCTGTTTTCTATAGGTGATTAATTCTGATTTATTGGTTCAAATATAATTCATAGGTTAACTTCTCTGAGAGTTTTGATTCTCATGTTGATATCTATAGTACCCTGTGCATATTTTTATAATTACATTTTCCATTTTATGATTATCAGTGTGTGATTATGGGTCACTCTGTATCACTAGACTGAGAAGAATGATTATATATATATATATTATATATTTTGAATGACGTTTAGATATAGATGCCTTTATGACAGAAAATAATGTTCACACTGCACAAAGTATATTTTTGAAAGGAAAAACCCAAAGAGGAATTTGATAGCATTCTCCTAGACTTCTATTCATAGTACTTGTTTTTTCATTGTATAACAACAAACTTTTCGGGAAGAGTTTCAGATGAACAGAAAGGTTGCAAAAATAATCATTTCTATGTACTCCACACCTAGTTTCCCCTGCTGTTAAGTGTACTCGATAAGCCTAATGAACAACTATGTAAACACTATCATCAGTAACTAAAGCCATATCTTGTCTTGAAGCCTTAATGTTTACCTACTATGCTAGTTTTCAGGATTACTGGTCAGGTATTTGACACAGGTTCCCTCAACTGGGAATTTTCTGATGTTTTCATCATGCCTAGAATGGGACAAAGGGTTTTGGGAGGAAGAGCACGGAGGTAAAATGCAGTTCTCATCATATCATATGAAAGGATGCATGTTATCAACACAACATGTCATTATGGATGTTAAGTTTGGTCATAGATGAGGGAGTGTTTGTCAGGTTTTGACATAGTAATGTTACCCCCGCCCCCATATTGTACTATTTCAAAAGAGGTCACTATGTACAGCCCAGTTTTAAGGGCTGGGGACTTATGCTACGGTCGCTTGAGGTAGCAGAATCTACATGCATTCATTGGAATTCTCTTGCTCAGGATACTTGTCTGTTTTTACCTATTTATAATCTAATCACTTAATTTCAGTGTAGGCTAAGGGATATTCATTTTTTTTCTAAATTGAATTGTAACCAAATGTTTTGTATTGCAAAACTTTCATTTTCGACCACTGGAAGTTTTATCAGTTGGTTCTTGTCTCCCTTTGACATATTTCAGTTGGTTTTGTTTTTTAAGCACTTTCTTTCTTAGTTTCTGCCGCTAAAAGGCACTTCAGGCTCATCTCGTGTATTTCCTGCATTAGGTCTAGAGTAGTCATTTTTCTAAGGAGCCTACGTTCCTTTTGTTAGAAATGGAATTAAAAATCTAAATTAGAACATAGTGAATACTTGTTAAGGAGTTCTGTTGTTTCTAGAGACTCTTAGTTTACAGAGTAAAGAAATACGTGTGTATAGTAAAAAGTGTTTTTTCCCAACTTTATCAATATATAATTTGCATATAAAATTGTGTAAATTTGTACAGTGTGATGATTTGATACATGTATATATTGCAAAAATGATTACAATAGGGTCCATTAACACTTTTATTATCCCACATAATTACCATTTCTTTTCTGTGGTGAGTATATTTAAGCTCTACTCTCTTAGCAACATTCAAACACATAATGCAGTATTGTTCACTATAGTCTCCACGTTATACATTCAACCCAAGGAATTTACTCATAACTGGAAGTGTATACCTTTGATGAACTTGGGCTCATTTTCCCCAGCCTCCAACCCCTGGCTGCCAGAATTCTAAACTCTGTCACTAAAAGTTTGGTTATTTAAAACTCCATATTTAAGATAGGTCATACAGTGTTGGTCTTTCTTTGTCGGACTTACTCCACTCAGCATATGTCCGCATATCCCATCCATGTTGTCACAAATGGCAAAATTTCCTTTCTATAGCTGAATAATATTCCATTATATAGATAGATACATAGAGACATGGTACGTATGTGAATACATCTATTTTATTTATCAATGAATATCCATCAGTGGACACTAAGGTCCTTTCCATGTCTTGACTATTGTGAAGAATGTTTTCGGGGCGCCTGGGTGGCACAGTCATTAAGCGTCTGCCTTCGGCTCAGGGCATGATCCCGGCATTGTGGGATTGAGCCCCACAGCAGGCTCCTCCGCTATGAGCCTGCTTCTTCCTCTCCCACTCCCCCTGCTTCTGTTCCCTCTCTCGCTGGCTGTCTCTCTCTCTGTCAAATAAATAAATAAAATCTTTTAAAAAAATATTTTCATAAATGTGGGGATATAGATAATCTTGCTAAGATACTGCTTTCATTTCCTTATGATATATACCCATAAGTGCAGTTGCTAGATTTTATATTCTATTTTTAATATTTTTGAGGAACCTCCATACTAGTTTCCATAGTGGTTGTACCAATTTGCATTCTGACAGCACACAGAGTTCCCTTTTTTCCACATTCTTGCCAGTACTTCTTAACTAATGTCTTCTCAATAAGAGCCATTCTTACAGGTGTGATGTGATTTTTTACAGTGGTTTTGACTTGCCTTTCCCTGATGATTACTGATTTGAGCAACTTTTCATACCTGTTGGTCATCTATGTGCCTTCTCTAGAAAAATGTCTATTTGGGTCTTATTTTTAAATTAGTTTTGTTTGTTTTGTTTTGGCTATTGAGTTGTAGGAGTTCCTTATATTTTCATTGATATTAGCCTCTTACCCAATAGATGATTGCAATTATTTTCTCCCAATCCATCCATTCGTTGCTTTTACTTTTTAGTTTGACATAATCCACTAGTTTTTGCTTTTGTTGCTTGTGCTTTTGGTATCACATCCAAAAAAATAATCGCCAAGATCAATGTCAAGGAGTTTTTCAGTTTTAGGTCTAAGAGTTAAATCCTGAATCCATTTCAAGTTTATTTTTGTAAGTGGTGTAAGAGAGAGTCCAATTTCATTCTTTTGCATATGATTACTTAATTTTCCAAACACTGTTTATGGAAGAGAGTATTCTTGCCCCATTGGGTATACGTGGGTCCCTTTTCAAATATGAGTTGACTGTATAGACAAGGGTTTCTTTTTTATTTGAGAGAATTCTGTTCCCATGGTGTATGTGTTTATTTAGATGGCTGTATTTGTTTTTTTTTTTTTGTTTTTTTTGTTTTTTTTTTTTAGATGACTGTATTTGTAATGTAGTTTGAAAACAGGAAGTGTGATGCCTCCAGCTTTGTTTTTTCTTAGGATTTCTTTGGTTAATCAAGGCCATTTATGGTTCCATACAAATTTTAGAACTTTAAAAGATATTTCTGTAAAAAAAAATGCCATTAGAATTTAGTTAGGAGTTTTATGAAATCCATAAATGGCTTTGGGGGATATGGATATTTTAACATTTGTTCTTTTTACCCCAGAACACAGGATATATTTCCATTCATTTGTGTCTTTGGTTAAAGAAATTGACAAAGTTTTTTTCTCAGTGTATGGATCTTTCATCCCCTTACATACATCACTGTGTAATTTTCTTCTGTTTTTGATGCAGTTGTGAGTGAGCCTGTTTATTTTTTCTTCAGATATTTTGTTGTTTGTTAGTGTATAGAAATGCAACTGATTTCTGTTTATTGATTATTACTTTAGTCTTCTTACTCCTTATTGGTCTGTTCAGATTTTTGATTTCTTGATTTAATCTGAATAGGTTGTATATTTGTTAGGATCTTTTATATTTGTAGTGTATAAACTACACTTTTATTTCTGATTGATGTAGCAATCAAAAGTGGCCACCCAGGCGCCCTGAAGTAAGAATTTATTTCTGATTTTGATTTTTCCTTTTTTTTTTTTTTTTTTAAGTCTAGCTAAATGTTTGTCATCTTTCACAAAACTAGCTCTATATATTCTGTTATTTTTTTCCTTTTACTAACTCTGGGCTTACCTTGTTCTTTTTCTAGCTCCTTGAAATATACAGTTAGGTTGTTTATAAACTTCCCTCACAGAATTGCTTTTGCTGCATCCCATAAGTTAGGGTTTGATGTGTTTCTATTTTCTTTTGTCTCAAGATAGTTTTTAACTAGTCTTTTAATGTTTTTCTTTGACTCACTGGTTGTTCAAGAGTATTTAATTTCCACACATTTGTGAATTTTCTGGCTTTCCTCCAGCTATTGATTTCTAGTTTCATGTCTTTGCGGTCAGAAAACATAATTTGTATCCATTATCCTGAATAATGTTCCCTGTTCACTTGAGAATTTGTATTCTGCTGCTGTTGGTAGAAATAGAAATGCCCTCTATATATCTGTTAGGTCGTTCTAAACTATAATGCTGACAAATTTCCTTATTAATTTTTTAGGATAATCTATCCATTATTGGAAGTGGGGTAATCAAGTCCTCTACCATGTTTGTATTGTTGTCTATTTCTCTCTCAATATCTATTAGTATTTTCTTAATATCTATAGGCACTCTGATGCTGAGTTCATGTATATTTATGATTGGTATATACCCTTGATGACTGATCCCTTTATCTATAATAAGCAGTTTTTTACTTCATCACAGTTTGTTTTTCTTGTTACAGGTTTGACTTAAAGTCTATTTTTAAGTACAGCTATTCCTGCTCTCCTTAGGTTTCCATGTGCATGGAATATCTTTCTCCATAACTTCACTTTGAGCCTCTATGTCTCCTTAAAGCTGAAATGAGTTTCATTTAGGTAGCACATAGTTTGGAGAATTTAATTCATTAAATATAAATGGATTAATGATACTTAAGGACTTGTAGGTAAGGTTGTGTGATTATCTTGTTCCTTTCTTGTCCTCCTTTGTAAATTTAGGATTTTCCATAGTGGTATGCTTTGATTCACTTCTCAATCCTTTTTTTTTTTTTTTTTAATGAATCCAACCTGCTCCAAGTTTTAGGTTTGTGGTTACCATAAAACATAGTTATAATAGCCTATGTTAGGCTAACAACTTCAATTGCATTTAAAAACTCTAAACAAAAATATATAAGTTGCAACGTTAAAAACATAAGAGGAGTAAATGATTAGACATTTGTAATATTTTCCCATTTAACCCATACAGTAGGATTAACTGACACACCACAAATTAACACGCTGCATTAAAGTATTCAGAATACTTTACAGTGTGTTTTATACTTTCATATGTTTTCATATTTCTAACTAATGTCGTTTCATTTTAGCTTGGCAAATTCCTTTAAGCCTTTTTTGTAAGGCAGGTCCTATGGTGATTATCTCCCTCAGCTTTTGTTTGGGAATGTCTTTACCTTACCTTCACTTCTGAAGGACAACGTTGCAGGGTAAAGTATTTTGGTTGGCAGGATCCCCTGCCTGCGCCCCCCAGCCCCAGTCCTTTGTATCATTCTATTCTTTAAGGTGTCTTCTAAAAATCCAATGGTAGCCTTATGGGGATTCCCTTCTATGAGAGAATTCTGCTCTTGCTGCTTTTAAAATACTCTTTGTCTTTGATTTCAGACAACTACAATAATGTTTTTTGGTGACAATGATTGTAGTTTGAAATTTTGGGATGATCTATTATCTTAATGAATTTAGATGTCCGAATCTCTGCCCAGATTTTAGAAGTCCTCAGCCATTAAATCTTTAAGGTTTCTGTTCCTGAGATTCCAACTTTTCTTTAATGATATTCCGTGGTCCATGTTGACTTTCTTCACTTTTTCATTGTTCTCCTTTAAATAATTACAAAGATCTTCTACTTCACAGAATCTTTTTTCTGCTTGAGCCAGTATGCTTTTGATTCTCGTTATTGCATTTTTCATTTCATTCATTATATTCTTTAGCTCCAGAATTTGTTTGGTTCTTTTTTTTTCTCTGTTAAACTTTGCATTTTGTTTGTGTATTTTGCTCTTGATTTCACTGTGTTATCTATCTTTAAATGTTTTCTTGTGGCTCATTGAGATTCCTTAGAACAGCTACTTTGAATTCTTTGTCAGGTAAATCATTGACCTTCATTTTTTTGTGGTTGATTCCTGAAAAATTATTATGTTCTGGTGTTATATTTTTGTTGATTTTTTTTCATGTTCCTTTAAGTCTTGCACTGCTGACTTCACAGTTGAGGAAGTGGTCACCTCCTGTATTCTTCACTAACTAGCTGAGAGAGAGAAATACCTTGTCAACCCTGCTAGAGATTGAGGCTTTCTCAGGCTTTCCCTATAGATACACCTGCTGACTGCTACCTTGTGTGACAGAATTCTTAAAGCTCATGTGCCTGCCTTCTCTCAATCCTCTCATAAAGATATTTCTCAATAACATAAAGCCAGACCTGTTGGTGACAGTCTTCATTTTGCTTGCCCTAGAATGGTGCTAATGCAGGTCCATAGATTTGGGCTAGCTTCATGAACACACTCACTAGACCTCTGAAACTCTCTTGCTGCTGGGGGTGCCTATGACCCCTTTGAGGATCTGCATTCTAGGTGTCCCTTGTGGCTCACTGGGGGCTTCCTGATGGTGCCTGTGACATGTTTAGTAGAATCTGCATCCATCTGATACATTCACCATGCCTTAACCACTAACTAACTGCTTCCAAGTCAGGATGTTCAGTACTCAGTATTCTGGATAGGGCAAAAGATAGATGAGACTCTTTGGCAATATCCTGCCCTGATGGAGAAGTTGTGCACTATTCACGTACTCTTACTTTCCCCCTGGAAGAAATCATGGACTGAAAACTTTCTCTTAACACTAAGCTGTGCAGGTTTAGGGGATGGGTGATGTGGGTAAAATGAACCATTACCTGCTTCCATGCTTCCATCTGGTATTTTTTTGTTCTAATGATGTGCTGAAACTTCCCCACTGGATTCCGGGATTTCCACAAAGTCTTCCTTGCCCATTGGTGGTTGTCTCGATTGATGTTCTCTAGAGGAAAGATAGTATAAAATACTCCACCATTACGATGATGTCTCTCCTATAATTATTTAAACACAATTTCACCCTCATGCCTCCATATTCCATCCTAGCCCTTTTCCTCTTTGCTTATCTCCCACTCCAACAGTGAGAACCTGAGTGCCACCATCTTTCATCCATTTACATAATAGTTCAGTTCTAGTATACAAGTATACTGGTTCATAATTTGTTAAATCAGTACTCTGATAAGAAAAAGCTTTACCAACTAATGCAATTTTTATACAACTTCTCTTATCTATACTCATTTCCAAAGTTCCCTAGATGACTACTTTGTACCTTTCCCTTTTAGTGAGATGATGTCCTACATTTTGATACAATTCATTTGTTTTCTTCTTGTTGGCAACCCCTAACCTCCTAATGCATTTAAAAACATTTTTTTTTTAACATTTAGTTTCACTCTTTGTGCTATGAAGTTGTAATGGTTTTGACAAGTTCATGGTCTAATGTATTCATCAGTACTCTATTACACAGAATTGGTTTATCCCTTAAAAACCCTGTTTCACCTATTAAACTTTCTTCTCCCTTAGAACCCAGGGTTAGCACTTATTTATTTTCTGTCCTATAGTTTTTTTTTTTCCCTGAAGGTCATATAAATTTAATAATTCAATATGTAACCTGTTCAGGCTGACTACTTCCAGTTAGCAATACGCAATTAACATTCATTCATATTAATAGCTCATTATCTGTTATCCTTAAATCCTATATAGTAGGTATATTTCACTGTTTATCCTCTCACATATTTAAGGACATCTCAAGTGCTTCCAGTTTGGGGCAATTATAAATAGTGCTCCTATAAATTTTCACATGGATGTGTAGACATTGTTTTTCAAAAGAGATGAACAAATACTAAGAATTTGATTGCTACATCAAAGATAAACCTCTGTTTAGCTCTTTAAGAAACTGTCAATGAGTCTTCCGAAGTGGCTGTGCCATTTCGTTCCTTCTTTCGTTCCTTCCAATGATGGAAATTATTTCCTATTTCTCCAAATCCTTGACAAAATTGCTATTATTAGGATTTAATTTTTTAAATTTTTACCTATTCTAAAAAGCATGGAGTATTTTCTTAAGTTTAATTTTTTCCCTAAACTGTAATTTGTTGCTAAATTTTGAAAGTTTTCTAATTGAAATATTTCTTCTGCCTCATTCCATTGACTTTCTTCGACTCTTTCCTTGGTGTGTTAAATAATTTGATGAGCTGATCAAAGGCATTCTTCGTTACTTGCTTCTTGATTTCTTGCATGTGCTTTTGATTCTTTCACATTGTTGTCATCTTTCTGGTAACAGTATTTTAAAACACTTGTCTGATAATTCCTACGTTTGTGTCACATCTGAATTTGTTTCTGATGATTATTTTGTCTCTTTAGGTTGTGTAATAGGTCTTATCTATGTTGTAATGTGAGAAGTTCTATTAATTTGCCTAGGATTTCAGCTTTTTTTAGTGATAGGTTTCAAATACCTCTATGTTTTTATTTTTGCCTTTTTTCCCTGGCATTAGTGCTTCTCTTTGCTCTGTTCCTCAGAAAGAGTATGCATCTTGGGACTTCTTTCAACTGCAATCCACTCTTAATATACTTGAGGTGTATTGGGATGATGGTTGGATGTGGGAGAAGGAAAGCAAGCCACAGTCTTTGGAATAAATGTCAGGCTAATAGATCTCCCCTTTCTTTGGGGTTTGCCTTTTTTATCTTTTTGGTCCTCTCATCTGTTCTACTTCCAGCATTCCCAATCTATTTTTTTTGAAGGCGTGTTCTGGTTTTTCCTTCTCCTCTTAATATAGGAAAGCTGGAAAGGGTACAGTATTGTGGAATTCCTTTCCACCAAGGGAAGTAAGTTCTGGCCAAGGGATTCCCTGAGAGTCGAGCTTCATTATGAGGATTTTGAAAGGTATCATAGTTGTTTCTCTTCCTTTATTCTTCAGAGTCATGAGGTTGTTTTTCTCAGATTTTCTCTGTGAAAGCCTAGTGCAGTCTCTGGAAGGAATTGTGACCCTCAAAAGTTTCTTACTCCAGTGTACACTCAGCTGGCAGCAATTTCTGATTTTCCAGTAATCATTAATAGCTTCCAGATGCTTCTGCCTCTCCAGCAATGGGGATAACTGTTTGTTTGCCCTGTGCTCCTAGTTTTCTGATGGTTCTAAGAAAGTTGTTCATTTTTAGACAAAAAGTGCCAACTTAGGACACTTTTACAACTTGGACTTGAAACCAAGAGACTGGTTTTTAAATTAAATATAAATTACCTTTGTAATTAATAAATTGACCCTTGATATAATTTTAAACAGCATTATATTGCATAAAATCACTAAATATAATAAGTGTAAACTAGTAGGAGCATGAATTTCCAAATGTTTTATCCATGCTTAAAAAGGGAATAATCAAAATGATTTGAAAAAATTAGATTTCAGCTTTTCAGTTTACAGATCTAAATTGTACTTCTGAGCTCTCACAGCAAATTTATTATTAGCCAGTAATAGAACAGATTTTTTAAAAACCCTCTTCTACCCTTGTTTCTGCTTTATTCTTACCCTATAGGAACTCTAGGGACCTTACCGTCTTGTATTTAGGCACCATTAGTATTTTTCACTCTTCTACCATCTCCAACCTCACTGACATATACAATATCCTATGAAGTGCTAAATGATAGGTGTTGGATTCTGAGTTTTGGCATTCCAACTAAAATTTTGTTTCAGACCTCTGTTGGCTTCCTAATCAAGTATTTGTATTCTGTCGATCATATAACATCTTGGGTGCTTCCCACTTAACGGTGACTGTTATTTTTGTTGATCTATATACTCATTTGATTATCAACCCATCTGTGCCTCAGTTTCTGCTATGTACTTTTCTTAAGTAGACATCTGATTTTTTTCTTCCTTCATTCAAACCCTTACATTTCCACTCTACCTTTAGAGTCAGATAAACAATGCATGCAACATATGAACATTTTGTAAAATGATACTGTACGAATAAAGAAATGTACAAAGGGGGAGAAAGACATGTCCATAAACTATTCTTTCTGGAGAAGTTTACATATACACACATTTATCTGACTCTACTGGAATATATTTTTTCTCTTTCATACATAATAACTTGGGATAAGGATTTTTCTTCTCTACATTCATTTATTCTTAAGTAAAAAAAAAAAAAATTGCTGCCAGCTGAGTGTAGAAACTTTTGAGGGTCACAATTCCTTCCAGAGACTACCAGGCCTTCACAGAGGAAACCTGAGAAAAACCACCTCATGACTCTGAGGAATAAAGGAAGAGAAACAACTACGATACCCTCATAATAAGTAAGTTAGCAAATGGCAAGGTTTGCTTTGGGAAAATACCAAATGTGGACTGTCTTTAATGTGAAAATGCTATTTTAAGTGATTCAGAAAAGTTCATTAGACATTTTTAATGAAATCTTATGAATCTGAATGAAAGTTAACTCCAAATGTAATGACACAGTAATTACCAAGGGAGTTTGGAGTTCAAGAAAAAGTTACTAACAGCTAGACAAGTTTGTTTTTATTTTAATCCTCAAATTTAAAAGCCATTCAGTACTATTTTATAGGAAATGAAGGAAAAGGAAAAATGGTACAAAGGGTGAGGAGAAAAAAAGTAAAGGAGATGATCTTAGGAAAAACAAATTTCAGTTTTTTTAATATATTCATAGATTTGATAATATGGTTTAAAATCCCATTGAAGAATGTATATATCTTCATATTTTACTAATTAAAGATTTCATTTATTTGAGAGAGAGATTGAGAACGAGTGGGAGGAGGGGCAGAAGAAGCCGACTCCCTGAGGAGCAGGGAGCTGGATATGAGACTCCATCCCAGGGCCCTGGGGTCATGACCTGAGCTGAAGGCAGATGCTTAACCTTCTGAGCACCCAGGTGCCCACTAATTCATTTGCGATAGTTACAAAAGACTTTCACTAGCATCCTAAGACTACTCCATTGGAATATAGTTGCTATCGGTGGTATCCAGGGCTGTCATTTATAAATGGAGTATAAGCAAAACCATTAGTTCATGCACAGAAGAGAGTAACAATGAGTAGAAGTAGCTCAGATCAGTGAAATATTCTGCAAGGTTCAAGAGTGTATTTATCATCACTGACAGACATTTTATGTTTGTTCTATGAGTACAAAGTGAAAAACAAACATTTATCACTGCAAAGCTATTTCAGCTAAGAAAGTGCTAATATATTCTGAGACAGATTTTGAGCCACAGTGAAGAGTATGTCACGACGGGGAGGGATAATTGTGGACTTTTTCCAAAAACAAGCCATGGCTATCAATATTCCCAAATCCTGACAATTGCTCCTTTTTTTTCTCTCATCCCCACAAACAGAAGATTATCAACTCTTACCCTGACTTGTTTTATTTCTTTATTGTGCTGGGATTTCATTATTTTTAGTGCTAGAGGCATTGTAACCTATCTCAAGTACCTGATTTGCATGTTGAATAATTCAATTGATTCTCTGCATCCATGAGCATGGATGGAACCAAAACCTAATGTTTCATCCAAATATGACCTAGACGTATTGGATATTTGCTAAGTAAAGCATATAGGAATGTAATCAAAATACTTGCAGATGTCATTCTATGAACAACAACAAAATGATGTGACTTTAAAACAACATTGAGAACTGGGGGGGAAAAGGCTAATGGTGTAAAAATACTAATAGGTGGAGGAGACAACAAAGTTTGCGACACTGAAGAATTAAATGAAGGATAATAAGAAAATGGTACTGAAAATCAGTAGAAAGTTTCTATTTAAAGGGTTTTTTTTTTCAAGCACCAGAAACTATAATGAAAAGAAAGATGATGAACATTCTGTTAATGTTTAATGATTACAAAAAGATGGGACTTCTGTTTCTCATAATGGAATACATTTATGTTCCCACTTAAAACAATGACTTTCAAGAAATTAGAAATCCTACAAAGAAGGAAAATAATCCTTGAGAGACCTGAAAGAAGCTAAATGAGCCTTGAGATCACCAGCTTACTGTAATGAGAGTTTCCAGGCCCTAAAGCCAAAAGGGTAACCTAGGCAGAGGCGGTCGACTCCCAGAGTTGAACAGATGTCGCCAAAAGTCTACATAGTTCGAGAGAGTTTGAAGTCAAATTACTGGACATTTTGGACCTTCTATTTTTAATCTTCTGTTTCCACAGTGGCTGCACCAGTTTGCATTCCCACCAACAGTGTATGAGGGTTGGTTTTTCTCCACATCTTCGTCAACACTTGTTTCTTGTGTTTTTTATTTTATCCATTCTGACAGGTGTAGGGTAATATAGTTTTGCATTTCCCCAATGTTGAGCATCTTTTCATGTGTCTGTTGGCCATGTGTACATTTTCTTTGGAGAAATGTCTGTTCATGCCAATTTTTTAACTGGATGTTTTGGGGGGTGTATAAGTTATTCACACACTTTGGATACTAACCCTTTATCAGATCTGTCATTTGCAAATATCTTCTGTCATTTGCAAATATCTTCTCCCATTCCAGAGGTTGCCTTTTAGATTTGTTGATTGTTTTCTTTGTGGTTCAGCAGCTTTTCATTTGGGTGTAGTTCCAAAACTTTATTTTTGCTTCTATTTCCCTCGCCCCAGGAGACATATCTAGAAAAATGTTGCTACAACAGGGACATTACTGCCTATACTCTCTTCTAGGGGTTTCACATTTAGATTCATAATCCATTTTGAGTTTATTTTTGTGTATGGTATAAGAAAGTGGTCCAGTTTCATCCTCTAGCATGTAGCAGTCCAGTTTTCCCAACACCATTTGTTGAAGAGATTGCTTTTTTCCCTACTGTCTATTTTTGCCTCCATTGTCAATTGACCACATAATTGTGTTTTTTTTCTGGGCTTTCTATTCTGTTCCCTTGATCTTTTTGTCTTTTGTGTGTATGTGTGCCAGTACCATACTTTTTGGATTACTAGAGTTTTGTAATACAACAGGAAGTGCAGATTTGTAATAGCCCTGGCTTTGTTCTTCTGTTTCAAGATTGCTTTGGCTATTCAGGTTCTTTTTGGTTCCATACACAGGATTGTTTGTTCTAGTTCAGTGAAAAAGGCCTCTGGTATTTATAGGGATTGCATTAAAGCTGTAGATTGTTTGGGGCAGTAAGCACATTTTAACAATATTTGTCTTTCCAATCCATGAGCATGGAATATTTGAAAAGTTTCAGGTACCTGTCTGCTTATTGTAATAATGCTACAATAGACAAATTATGAAAGCAGCCCAAGTGTCCACTAACAATGAATGGGTAAAGATGTGTGTCTGCACATACACACACACATATATGGACTACAACATGGATGGATCTAGAGAGTATCATGCTGAGTGAAATAAGTTAGTCATAGAAAGGTAAATACCATATGATTTCACTCATCTGTGGAATCAAGGAACAAAGAAAAAGACAAACCAAAAAAGTAGACTCTTAGCATACAGATGGTGCCTGAAGGGGAAGTGGGTGTGGGACAGGTAAAATGGGTGAAGTGGATTACAAGTACACTTAGAGCACTGAATAATGTATAGGATTAGTGAGTCACTACATTGTACTCCTGAAAGTAATACAACACTACATGCGAACTACACTGGAATATATATATATATATATATAAAGATAGTTGCAGAACAAAGAGAGAGGAGAACTCATTGATGTCTGCAGAGAGTTGCCCTAGAATAATTGTGGCGCATGAATTGGCACACACACACAGGTGAAGAAACTACCTGAGAGTTGGAGCACCAGTATCCAGTGCTCCCACAGGGTTGTGCCTGTTTGCAAGCCAGAGTAGAAAATCTAATAATTCGCAAGCCATTGGTAGAGAAATTTAAAAGGTCTTGCCTTAGTCATTGGTGGAATTAGCCTTAGAATAAACATCACTCTGATGTTGTCTAACGTCTTAAAACACAGATTCAAACAATCAACTGTAACTTAAATATGTCCTAAAGCTCAAAAACCTTAAAAGCTCAAGGGATAAAAAATTATCTTCTAAAAAGTAAAATTCACAGTATCTTTTAGCCATTCAAATATTATCAAGCAGGTAAGGCAGAAAAACAGAGCCAGAACGAGGAAAAGAAATGAAACAAACCTGACACCATAGTGACAGAGATACAAACTAGAGCTCTAATTATTTATGTGCTATTTTTAGTATGTTCAAAAAGCTAAATGAATGGTTAAGCATTTTAAGGAGAAAGATATTTGACCTTGAAGCAAAAATTTGGATATAATTGCTATAAGACACTGTAGAAAAATTCATAAACATGGATACCTCACAATAACTATTTAAAATATGACGCATCATAAGAATGGGGGGAAAAAAACCCCAATGTGATTTGTGGTACAACTCCAAGCAGCCATTCTACTTAGAAAGAGACAGGGGTCGAAAAATATTTGAAGAAATAATTATGCAACAATTTCCCAGTTTGGTATAATTTTCCTCGTGTTATTAGGGCTTGGTGTTCCTTGAGCATCCTAAATACCTAGGTTTAGTTTTTATCAAAGAATATCTTTATAAATATTTAAAGGCATCCTGAGGAAAAGTATACGTACAGAGAAACAACAATAAGGATGAAAGCGATTTTTTGTTAGATCAAAGCGAGAGAGAAGAGAAGACAGTTGATCAACACCTTAGAAGTACTGAATAAAAAGTTGTCAACCACAAATTTGATGAATAGAGAAAATCTCTTAAAAATTTTTTTCAACTACAACCTGAGAGAATTGATGATGTACCAGGTCTATATTTTAAAAATGGATAAAAATGGTCTTTCAGAGTTCTGGTCCACTATAGCAAAGAAGGAAGACCCTGAACTCACCTCCACAGATGTACCAACTTTACACCTACTTCTAGAGCAGTTCCTCCTGAAGAAAAGCTGAGGGAAGACCGAACAACTGCTGTGCAACGAAAGGTAGACCCCACAGAAAGCAGTGAGACAGAGACTTGGTAATGAAGGGAACCCCCACCCCTGCCAATGCAGATTGCAGCAGGGAGGAATAGTACTGAGGGAGTAGCAGCAGATTGGTCATGCCTGGGGCAGAGTGAAAAAGCTGCCATTTTATTTTTTAGATGGGGGGAGGAGTGAGAAAGAAAATCTTAAGCAGAATCCCCACTGAAGGCAGAGCCCAATCTCACGACCCTGAGATCATGACTTGAGCCGAAATCAAGAGTTGGATGCTTAACCAACTGAGCCAGCCTGGTGCCCCAAAAGCTGCCATTTTAAAGAGCAACTAGTATACGAAAGATCCAGCCACTTCAAGTGCTGAAAAGTTCTCTGGGTTGAAGGGGCTGGTGAAAACCACTGTTGACATGCTCCCTCCATCTTGATAGAGTAGCTAGGAACGGCTTCCATATGCCCTAGGCAGCCTGCAGCTTCAGTAAACCTCCCAGGTCCTAGCCCACGTGAGCCACGAATAGCCAGGCTGCAAAAAGCTGTAATTTAAAAACAATAACTAGAATATCAAGGAACTAGCTCTAGGACCCCTAAACGGCAAGGGAGCATCTAAAATGGTCTCTGAGTCTGAGGGCCCAGAAAGTGCCACTGTTGAAATTCCTTATCTGCCTTGATAGTGCAGAGAGGAGCAAGGTCTGGTCTGCGGCCTCAGTGAGTCTTGGGTCCCTGAACCATGCCCACTGCAGCTGTCCCATCAAGGTGGCCCCAGTGCGGCGTGCTCCAGGACACTCCTAATCAGCACTCACGACAGCTCCAGCCACTGAGCTGACAACCACCAGCAACAGAGCACCCCAGAACACTCCAGACCCATCTCACTTTGGCTTCAAACAGGTTTCTCGGGTACTCTTGAGGTAGGCAGTCAACTCTGTGACCTCCTGGCTCATACCTTCTTCTGCTACAGCCGAAACTCTGAGTACCCCCTGCATGGAGTGCTCTGGGAACTGCTAGCCTGTGCCTATCTTGACTCCAGCCTCCCTGCCAGGAGAACCCCTGTGCTGAACACTCTACCATACCCTAGCATGCTTCACTTGAGCAGAGCTGTTCTGCCAGGATGCCATCTCTGGGGAGAGTGCCCCAGGACCCTTGGCTTGCACCCCACTTTGGCTCCAGCTGCCCTGCTAAGGTGCCTCCTGCACAGAATACTCAGGCACCCTCTTGCCCATGTCCTGGCACAGCTCCATTAACCTCACCAGGGTATTCTCTGCACAGAGAGGCCCAGGACACACAGACTTCCACTCCATCTTCAACCGACCACAGGGCCCTGTGTACAGGGAGCCCTGGGACCACCCCAGCCCATGAACCCTTGAGCTCTGCCACCCTATCAATCAGGGCACCAGCACAAGTGTCCTGAGATGCCCAGCCCACACAACGCCATTCCAACTAGCCAGCCAAAGTCACCAGGCACACAGAATCTACAGAGGGAATGACCATACACAAGATCAGTAGTGCAGATTTAGGAGAAGTAGCTGGTCCACCTACTTCATAGAAAGTCAAGCAAAATGAGTTGAAGACCTGAATGTGAAATCTGAAACCTTAAAACTCCTAGAAGAAAAAATCATAGAAATTTATTTGACATCAGTCTTAGCAATATTTTTCAAGATACATCTCCTCAGACAAGGGAAACAAAAGTAAAAATAGAGTGAAAAAAACCATCAGCCAAATGAAAAGGCAACCCCGTGAATAGGAAATATTTGCAAATAATCTACCTGATAAGGAGTTAATATCCAAAATACAGAAAGAACATATATACCAGAAAACACTGAAAAAAGAGAAATAATCCAATTTTAAGAAGGACAGAAGATCTAGTAGACATTTTTCTGAAGAAGACATACAGATGGCAAACAGACACATGAAAAGATGTGTCCCCACATCATCAGGGTAATGTAAATCAAAACCACAATGAGATATTACCTTACACCTATCAGAATGGCTAGAATTAAGATAAGAAACAAGTGTTGGTGAGGATGTGGGACAAAAGGAAACATGCACTGTTGGTGGGAAAGCAACCTGGTGCTGCCATTATGGAAAACAGTATGGAGAGTCCTCAAAAAATTAAAAATAGAAATACCACATGATCCAGCATTCCACTACTGGGTATTTACTCAAAGAAAATGAAAACACTACTTTGAAAAGATAGATATATTCCTGTTTAATACAACATTATTCACAATAGGCAAGATATGGAAGCAATCCAAGTATTCATCAATAGATAAATAAGAAGATGTCGAACACACACACACAAAGGAATATTACTCTGCCACAAAAAAGAATGAGATCTTGGCATTTGGGGCCAGATGGATGGGCCTACAGGGTCTTATGCTAAATTAAAGAAGTTAGAGTGACAAAAACAAGTGCCATATGATCTCACTTTTATGTAGAATCTAAAAAAGCAAAACAACAAAGGAATACATGAATAAACAAAACAGACCCATAAATACAAAGAACAAACTGATGCTTGCCAAAAGGAGTGAGGCTGGGGGATGGGCAAAGAGGGTGAAGGGGAGTGAAAGGTACAGCCTTCCAGATACAAGTCATGGGGATGAAAGGTACAGCATAGGAAGAATCATCGATGGTATTTTAGTGGCATTGTATGGTGACAGATGGGGGCTACACTTAGGTGAGCATAGAATAAATTATGGGGTTGTCAAAAACTACTTTTTTCTTGAAGTGTAGTTAACACACAATTTCAGGTATTCACCATGTTTTAAGATGGAAGAAAAATGATAATCAATATAAATATGAATCCACACAAAGAAATGAATTGTACTAGACAGGGTAAGTACACGGATTAAAATGATGTATCATTTAAAATTCATTAAAACATTGACTTGTAAAAAAAACTGATACAATGTGGTATTTATGAAATGTGGAAATTGTATAACAAAAATAAAATTTGGGAAGGGAGTTACATAAGTATATTCTTGTACTATTTTTATACTATTTGTAAACTGGAATGATTTCACTCAAGTTAGATTATATTAGGGGCACCCTTCGGCTCAGGTCATGATCTCAGGGTCCTAGGATCGAGTCCCTCATCAGGCTCCCCACTCAGGAGGGAGTCTCCCTCTCCCTCTCTAGCTCTCACTCTGAAGTAAATAAATATTTTTTAAAAGATTGACATATTAAATTTTTTTTACTCTAAGCCTTAAAGTAACCCTAAAATTTCAACAACAAAAAATTGCTGTCAATATGTCAACAAAACTGATAAAGAAGATTTTGAAAAAGGGAAAAAGGTAGCAAAAACAGATGGCACCAGTAGAAAATACATAGAACATTGTATGGTTACACTTAACCTTAATAGTAATGACATTACACGGAAATGCTCTAAACACCATCATCAAAAGGAATAAATGGATTCGATAAAAAGTGAGAATCCTATACTGCCAACAAGGAACATAAAGAAACAAAATGGGACAAGTAAAAGTGTAGTAAAATTCATACTATGTTAACACTAGTCAGAAAAAGTACGTTTCAGAGCAAAACATGTTGACAGGGCTAACTAAGGTGATTGATAATGATACATTGGCTAATTAAAATCTTAAATATTTTTGCACTTGATGCAAAATGCTTAATTAGTAACTCAAAACCTAGTTCTTCGAGAAGATTAATAAAATTGATGAAACTCTATACCAGCTCTTCAGGATAAAAAGAGAAGTCTCAAATTAACCAATATCACGATAAGAGACATGTCACACTACAGAATCTATATTTCAAGGAAAATCAGAGTATTATGAACTTTATGCCACTCTGTCAAGAAGCTAGCCGACACAGACATAGTTCATAAGAATCATAGAATATGGATATATATTCATGAAGAAATGAATAAACTGAAATGGACAAAATCTTTGAAAAATCTAAACTATCAAAGTACTCTCAAAAGGAAATAACTTGAAAAGCCTTACTCCAACTTAAAAAAATTGTAGTTTTAAAACTGTCAACAAATTAAACCCTGGAACCAAATGGCTTCAATGAGGAATTATACAGAACATTAAAATAAGAAATAATGCCCTATCTATGGAAAATTCTTCAGGAAAATGAATGTTTCCAAATTCATTTTATGTGATTATAGTAATACCAATACTAAAGAATGACAATATAAGAATATAAAACATCAGGCCAATATCCTTCAAAAATATAGATGCAAAAATTCTAAGTGGAAATTAGCATGGCTAATTCAACAATATATTAAAAAGAAAATACATCATGACAACCTGGGGTTTATCCCAAGATTGCAAAGTCGATTTAACTTTCTAATGTCAAGGAATATAATTCACAATATTAATTTTAAAAAAAATCCCATGATCCCAATCGACATTCTTCTCATAAAACTAGAAACAGAAGAGAACTTTCTCAACATGATTAAGAGCATCTACAAAACCCAACAGTTAATAACATTTTAATGACAATGAAATGTATGCTCTCCTTAAAAAATCAGGAAAAAGACAAAGGTGCCTGCTCTCATCACTTCTTTCAACATTACATAGAAGGCCTAGGCATTCTACATGGAAAAGGAAGAAATAAAAATGTCTTTATCACAGATGATAAAATCTATGTAGAAAATTTGATGAATCTATAAAATCACTGCTAGAAGTTAAGCAACACTGCATATTATAAATTATACAAAATCATTGTATTCATAAAAGCATTGAAAATGAGATTTTAAAATACCATTTAAAATTGTACAAAATTATATTGGGGGATACCCAACAAAACTGTGAAAGACATATACACTGAACACTACAAAAGTGCTAAGGAAATTCACATATGTGGAATGTTAAGTCATTTGATTTAGAAGACTCAATGTTGTTAAGATACTCATTCTCCAAAAACTTCTCAAACATTCAATAAAGTTCTAATGAAAATCTTAGCCAGTTTGTAAAAATTAACATACCTGTGTTGGAACAATTTTATATCCCTACTGCACCCCCCCAAAAAAATACATCATATAGAAATATAAACTTATGATGGATAATAGATTTGATGTAAAAATAAATTACAAAACATCTAGAAGAGAACGTTTTCTAACCATTATGCCAAAAGAATAATTCATAAATAAAAATATATAAATTGGATATCATCAAAATAAAAACTTCTCTTTGAAAGACATTCATATGCACACATTCTCGTATGTTCTTAGGTTTGCTTATGCATAAGTGAAATGAATGACAGCAAGAATACTAGGTATGAGAAGGAGAGATTGTGATTACTTGTTAATTTTAAGGATCTGTTATTACCTGTCAAATGTTACAGTATTATTTAAATGTGCACATGGATTAGGCACAGACATATTGCATTTCTAAGCAACCACTAAAAAATTTTTAAAAATGCACATGATTGTGACAATATGCTAAAAAAAGGAGAGAACATGGAATCATAAATTGCTCAATTAAGACCAGGAAAGGACAGTATAAGAGAAACAGGCCAATAACCCTGATGAACACGGATACAAAAATCCTCAACAAAATACATCAAAGAGGACATACGATATGAACAAGTAGGATTTATTCCATGGATGCAAAAATGTTTCGACATCTGTAAATCCATGTGAAATACCACATTAACAAAATCAAAGGCTAAAATCATATGTTCATGTCAGTAAATGCACTAAAACCATTTCGAAAGTTCTATATCCATTTATGATAAAAACTGTCGACAAAGTGAATTTAGAACATACTTCAACATAATAAAGTCAGTGTATCCCAAACCCACAACTAATATTATACTTGATGGTGAAACGCTGAGAGCATTTCCTCTGAAATTAGGAAGAAGATAGGATGCCCACTCTCTCCACTTTTATTCAACATAATATTGGCAACCCTCACTGGAGCAACTAGCAAATCGTTTGTCTATTAGAGAGAACGTATATAAAAAGCCCTAAAGACACCACCAAAAAAACTTTTAATACATGAATTCAATAAAATCACATTCTGTTCTGTTGGATTTCTATACACTAATAATGAACTATTAGAGAAATTAAGAAAATAATCCCATGTATAGTTGCATCAAAAAGAATAAAATAACTAGAAATAAATTTAACCAAGGAGGTGAAAGAATTGGACACTGAAAACTGGAACACAATAACGAAAGAAATTGAAGAAGACACAAAACACAAAACTGTAAAACTCCTAGAAGGCAACAAAGAAAAAAACCTAGATGGCCTTGGGAATTGTAATGCCTTTTTTGGATACAGTACCAAAGGCTCTAGCCACGAAAGAAGGGACTGATAAGCTGGACTTCATTAAAGTTACAAACACCTCCTCCATGAAAGACAAGATGAAAAGAATGACAAGACATGCCAAAGAACAAGAAATAGTACTTGAAAAGACACATCTGATACAGAATTGTTATCCAATTATAGCATTTAACATATAAGAAGTCTTAAAACTCAAAAATAAGAAAATCTAATCAGAGAAAAAGGCAAAGACCTTAACAGATGCTTGAGCAAAGAAAATATACAGATGGCGAATAAGCACATCAAAAGAAGCTCCACATCTTATGTCACCAGGGAAATGCAAATTAAAACAACAGCGGGACACCACCTCACACCTAGCAGCGTGGCCAAAGCCTAGAACACTGACAATACCAAATGCAGGGGTGTTGTGAAGCAACAGGAACTTTCATTTGTGCCTGGTGAAAATGCAGAATGATGCAGCCACTTTAGAAGACATTTTGGTAGTTTATTACAATGGAAAATACCAGAATGTGATCCAGCAATCATGCTGCTGCTTATTTATCCAAAGGCATTAAACAAACACTTCTGTCCACACATCCCTGTAGAGGGATGTTTTTGCAGCTTTTTTCATAATTGCCCAAACTTGGAGGCATCCCGGATGTCTTTCCGAAAATCAATTTATAAATGAGCTGTGGTACATCCTGACAATGGAATATTATTCAGTGCTAAATAAAAATGAGCTATTGAGACATGAAAAGACACCAAGGAAACTTCAATACAAATTACTAAGTGAAAGGTCAATCCAAAAAGGCCATAGACTATAGGACTATCAGTATATGACATCTTGTAAAGGTAAAACTTTGGAGACAGAAAAAAAAAACAAAACCCAAATCAGTAGTTGCCTGGGATTGGGGAAGAGAAAGGATGAATAGGTCAAGCATGAAGCAATTTTAAGGCAGTGAAATCACTCTGTCGGATGCTATAATGGTGAATACTTGTCATTGTACAGTTGTCCAAATACACAGAAGGTTCTATACCAAGAGTGAATTCTGTGGTAAACTACAGACCTTGGGTACAATGATGTGTCAATGTACGTTCATCAGTTATATGAAAGCACTTTGGCATAGGATTCTGATAATAGGAGAGGCTTTGTAAAAGTGAGGGCAACAAGTATACAGAAAATCTCTGTACCTTCAGCTCCATTTTACTGTCAGTGTAAAATTGCTCTAAAAATAAAGTCTATTAAAAAAAAAAAACAATAGATGAGAACACCTGGAAGGATGGATTTGTCACTTATATTGAGGAAACAAAGCAGATAATGGTGTGGAAATCAAGAATTCTACTCAGTATTAGGATACTTAAGAGTGGAAAATGCTGTTGTCACTGAAATAAAGTTGATAAAAGAGACAAATATAATGATTGCCAAGTTACAATTGAAAGTCTAGAAGATTAAGAACCAAATTCGTTTACAACATAAATATTAAAGAATATTTACCTTATATTTTCATAAATTAATTATTCATAAATATAATGAAACAAAACTTTATGACCGTATATTAACAGATATTTTTATAATCTGTAATTATCTTAATGTATGTTATAATTCAAATAGATAAATACTGAACTGAGAGTACTAGAATAGCAATCAAATATAGACCGAGTCATTTAGTCTTATAAATTTCTTAAAAAGTAAAAATATTCAGAAAACATACCCATATAGTCCAAGAAAACAAAACATACCCTCTGTAAGTGGTATATAGAGTTTTCCCCCAAATACTATCCATGCATTCATAAGAATTTTCAATGTGGTAATTTGTTACACAATTTAGACTACTCACTGGGTTGGTTTTGTGTGTTGAGTCATTGATTTTACTACTATTCACCAACATTTTCAGTTCCCTTCCATTTCGGGCTATTTATTTGTATCTGTATCTGTCTTCTTACATGTGTACCAACTCATCGACCTTTGAGTAGAAGAATATAAGTGTGGATAGAATTAGTATTTCTGTTTTCAGTCTAAATTGCATTCCTACCCCAGAATTTATTATACTGCTGATAATCTCATAGTTTTGAAGCTATTCTATTGGATAACTGGATTTCTCATTAAAAGCCCCACAAAGGTTTACAAGGTGCAATCACAAAAACATTTAAAAATTGACAGCCAGGCTTAAAAATGGATTTCTTTTTAAGAAATGCCAGTATGATACATGGTTACTTTTAATAGAAAGTGTTTAGAAACCATTAAAAATATGTTTTTGGATTTAGTTATACAAACTCACTGGCTATTATATTTATTTGCGTTATAAATATAGTTACATTTCTTATTCATTGGAAATCCTGAAGAACAACATATGTATGTATACAACAATATCTTTAAAGAATGAATGTATATTCAATTCATTCATATAACATCTCATGGACACCTACAAACTGGATTACATTTTTATTTAATTATCATTGTTACTAACTGTGAAAATTATCAATTCAAATTGTAATTAAATACATGAAAAAACTGAGTATTTGCAATTACTTAAGTAGTTGACTTTGAACAACACACATTGGTGCCAATTCTCAGTACTTGTAAACAAATTACAAGTATTATATTTCATCAGATGGTTTGGAATAAAAAATAATTCTTAAAAATTTAGACAGTTCTCAGAAGTTCTCTCAAATGTAAATCAAAATGGCAAAAGTAAAAAAAAAATTAGCCCATATCAACTAAAGAAATAAATGCATGGAGTAGTGACTTAAATGTGAGGACTACATACTAAATAACTCATTCATACAGTTCCATAAGTTTAAATGAATATTTTTTTAAAAGATTTATTTATTTTAGAGAGTAAGAGGGAGAGAGAGAATCTCAAGCAGACCCTCCCCTTCCACATAGGGTTCAATCTCAGGACCCAGAGATCATGACTTGAGCTGAAACGAAGAGTTGGACACTAAACCAAATGAGCCACCCAGGTGCCCCTAAATGATATGGTCCAACATTACATAAAAGATGATTATTTGACTATGGGACATGTACGTTTATGTTAAAATGAACCACCAGACAAAATGGTGGTATAGCAATATGCTTCCACACCACCACACCCACATACATTGATTTGGACAACGATTTTGCACACAGAACCAACGATTCAGGTCAGGGATTATAGCATACAGGTAGAGCCCAGACATAAAAAAAGGTGCACTGAGGAGGACAGTATTACAGCCCCCCAGTTGGTCTTTAGGGTTGAGTTGCTTCAAGACAACACACTCCTTACCTGCTGCACTAAGACCCTTGATCTGTAACAGAACAAATTTACTTTGTTTGGTATTTGCGGACTACTGGCCTTGAGGAGTGAAGGACCAGACTGTTCCCTGCCACAGAGGCCAGCAGTCTGTTTGAAGCCACCTTGGCCTTCTGATTAGCCCAGTAATATTTTAGGAAAATGTTTTACTTTGTTTAAGTCACATAAATGATCTTACTAAT
This sequence comes from Ursus arctos, assembly GCF_023065955.2. NCBI lineage: Eukaryota > Metazoa > Chordata > Mammalia > Carnivora > Ursidae > Ursus > Ursus arctos. The sequence continues at coordinate 28,274,408 of NW_026622985.1, read as the reverse complement.
CTTCCTTTTTGGATCTGTAGACCTTGCCCTCCTCTGTGGAAAGACGAGAGTACTCCTGCACATCACAAGAAGCAGAGCCCCTTGCAACAAACCCTCCCAGTGAGTTACAGTTTGTATTTGGCATCATCAAGTCTCCACATAATTAAGAAATGTTGCAGGCCACTGTACTTCCTTTGCTGATTTACTGCCCTGAACCCCTATTAAAAATACTTGGGCCAGGTGGAAACCTTGGAGCTGGCTTTTAGACAAGAGCCCACCTTCTCCCCAGTTTGCCAGCCTCCTGAATAAAACTCAAATCTCTTCCAATCAATCAAAACTTCTCTCTCGAGTACTGGCCTCTTGAGCAAGGGGCAGTCAAATTTGGGGTCAATAACAGTAGGAAGGACAGATTCACATATCCCCCTTCCACATCCCCCATATCTAGGCAGCCTATCAAAGAGTGAGAGGGATGTTCTCCCATGAGAAAAGGATGGTAAAGTATCTGATTTCTGAGCAGACACCAGAGCCAATCTGTCCCAACACCAGGCTTATGCCCATTGTCCTAGGTCACTTCCTGTAGGCTCTAGGGGCCCCAGACACATACCATGGTCCCAAAATGGCTTCCTTGGCAAGGATCCAGCCAGAAAAATAGTAAGATGGCATTAGTGAGTCTTTACCTATTAAAAATTACTTTAAATGTAAACAGACTAGGGGCACCAGAGTGGCACAGTTGGTTAAGTGGCTGACTCTTGATTTTGGCTCAGGTCACAATCTCAGGGTCCTGAGTTCGAGCCCCTCATTGCAGGTGGGTTGAGTCTGCTTGACTATTCTTCCTCTCCCTTTGCCCCTCCCCCTGCTCACATGAATGCTTTCTCTCTCTCAAATATTTTTAAAAAATGTAAATGGACTAAACTCTCTAATCAAAAGACACAATGGCTAAATGGATTAAAAAATAAATTATATGCTGCCTACAAGTGACTCGCCTCAGCTTTAAGGACATAAACAGGCTCAAAGTGAAGACAGGGGAAAGACATTCCATGCAAATGGAAACCAAAAGAGAGCATAGGTAAATGTACTTATATATGGAAAAAAAAAAGACATTAAGTCAAAAATTGTAACAAAAATGTCAATTTATCAATAGACTGCGATAATTATAAATATTCATCCAATATTGCTGCATGTAAATGTACTAAGCGAATATTAATATATCACTATGGAGAAACAAAATACGATAATCGTAAGGGACTTGAAAATGCCACTTTAAACAATGGATATATCATCCAGACAGAAAATCAATAAGGAAACACTGGACTTGAACCACACCAAATGAACCTAAAGACACATTCAGATAATTTCAACCAACAGCAGCAAAATATACATTTTTTTCAAGCACACACAGACCATTTTCCAGGATATGCCATATCTTGGCAAATGTAAGAGAACTGAAATTATACCCAGTATCTTTTCTGACCACAATGCTATGAAAAGTGAAATCAATAATAGAAAAAAATTCACAACTGTGTGGAAATATGCTTCTGAACAGACAATACATCAAAGAAAGAAAAACAGAAATAGACAAAACACTTAAATGAAAATGGAAACACAATGTGCCAAACTTTATGTGACACAGCAGCAACAGTTGTAAAAGGGGAAGTTAATGCCTACCTTAAAAGACAGCTCTCAAATTAGCAATCTACATTTATACCTCAAGGAACTAGAAAAAGAATCACTTAAGTTCAATGTTAGTAGAAGAAAAAACATAACAAAAATCAGAGTAAAAATAAGTAGAGATTAAAAAGACAATAGAAAATATCATTTTAACTAAAAGGTGTTTTTTTTAAATATAAAAAAGTTTGAAAAACCCTTATCTAGACTAAAAAAAGACGACTCAGAACTGAAAGAGTAGACATTACACTTAGTAGGAAACACCGGGACCAGACCATTTCACTGGTGAATTAACCAAACATTTGAAAAAATTAATACCAGTTCTTCTCAAACTCTTCTTAAAAATAGAAGAGGAGGGAACACTCCTTAACTAAACTTTATTTTATGAGACCAGAATTACCGTGATACCAAAATCACATTAGGACACTGTACATAGGGATATTGGCCTGTGGTATTTTCTTTTTTCTTTTTTCAAACATTTACTTTTTTATTTGAGAGAGAGAGAGAGAGAACACGAGCAGGAGGTGAAGAAGGAGAGAATCTCAAGCGGACTCCACACTGAATATAGAGCTCAACGCGGGGCTCGATCTCATGACCATGAGATCCTGAGCTGAAACCAAGAGTCTGTCGCTTAACCTACTGTACCACCCAGGTGCCCTGGCCTGTGGTTTTCTTATAAATATATTTGCAAAAAATCTCAACAAAATTCTAGCAAACCAAATCCAACAGGACATTAAAAAGATTATACACCATGATCAAGTGGGATTTTTCCCTGGGATAGAAGGCTGGATCAATATATACCAATAATTGTAATGAATTTATAAAATGAAGACAAAATCAGAGAGGGAGACAGACCATAAGAGACTCTTAATAATAGGAAACAACCTGAAGCTTGCTTGAGGGGAGGTGGATAGGGGCATTGGGTAACAGGGTAAAGCACATTATGGAGGGCACGTGATGTAATGAACACTGGGTATTATATAAGACTGATAAATCACTGACTAAATTTAAAATTTAAAAAATAAAAACAAAAAATCTTATCTCAATAGATACAGAAAAAGCATTTGACAAGATTCAACATCCTTTCATGTTAAAAACCTCGAGAAATGGGGTATAAAAGGAATGCACCTCAAAATAACAAAGTCTATATAAAAAAAACCTCAATGGTATAGGATTAGGAATAAGATCAAGATGTCCACTCTCGACTCTTACTCAATACAGCTCTGGAAGTCCCACTAGAGCAACTAGGCATAAAAAGAAATAAAAGGCATCCGAGACTGGAAAGGGAGAAGTAATACTATTTCTGTTTACAGAAATTATGATCTTATATATAGAAAATCCCTGAAGAGGCTACCAAAATACTATTAGAACTAATCAACAAATTAAAGTTGCAGGATATGAAATTAATATAAAAAGATTAGTTGTGTTTCTATACACTAAGAAAAAACTATCTGAAAAAGAAACACAATTCCATTTTCAAGAGCAGCAAAATATGTAGGAATATCTTTAACCTAGGAATGAAACAATTACAACACTGCCATTTGCGAAACCATGAATGGACTTTGAGGACATTATTCTATGTGACCTAAGTCTGAGAAAAACAAACTATAGAATATCGGTCACATGCAGAATCTAAAAAAGCCAAACTCATAGAAACAGTAAAATGGTGGTTACCAGGGGATTGGGGGGGGGGGGGGTAGAGGGATAGGACAAATACTGGCCAAGTTTATGAACATACAATGAGTAGTAAATAAGCTCGAGAGGTCTAATGCACAGGATAGTAAATACAACAATGGTATTACAACCATCGAACTTGCTAAGAGACTAGAAAATAGCTATTCTAAACACTAAAAAGAAATATAATGTTACATGATAGAGGTGCTACTTATTGCTACAATGGCAATTATATTACAATATATAAACGTATCAAGTTAGCTTTTTATACAACTTGAATTTACAGTATTACATACGAAATCTATTTCATTTAAAAAATTTTAAGACACTGATGAAATAACTGAAGACATGAATAATGAACATTGTTAAAATGTCCATACTACCCAGAGCTATCTACAGACCCAGTTCAAGCCCTATCAAAATTCCAATGACAGTTTTCATAGTAAGAGAAAAACAATCCTAAAATTTGTATGTAACAACAAAAGACTGAATCACCACAGGAACCTTGTGGAAGAACAAAGCTGGAGTCATTGTACTTTCTAATTTCAGACTTTAATACAAAGCTGTAGTAATCAAAACAGAATGGTTCAGGCATAAATACAGACACAGAACAGAATCTAGAGCCCAGAAATGAGCCCTTGCATACATGGTAAACTAATATTTCTCAAGGAAATCAAGAAGATTCAATAGAGGAAAGATAGTTTCTTCAATAAATTGTGTTGGGAAAACTGGACAATAACATGCAGAAGAATGAAACTGGACTCCTATCATACACCGCTCCCCAGAATTAACTTGAAATGGCTTAAATTCTTCTATGTAAGATCCCAAACTGTAAAACTACTGGAAGAAAACACAATGAATATGTTCCTTGACATGGGTCTTGGCAATGATTTTTTTTTGGATGTGAAAACAAAAGCACAGCAACCATGGCAAAAATAAACAAGTAGAACTATATTGAATTGCAAGGCTTTTGCAAAGCAAAAGAATCAGGAAAATAATCTACAAATGGCAGAATATATTTTTAAAACCATCTATAAGGAGTTAATATAAAATCTATATAAATTATTCACACAACTCAATAGCAAAAACCCAATCTAATTAAAAAATGGGCAAAGGACCTCATAGACATTTTTCCAAAGAAGACATACACATGGCTAACAGGTATATGAAAGGAGCTCAGCGTCACTTCATCAGAGAAATGCCAATCAAAACCACGTTGAGATAGTATTTCACACCTGTTAGAGTAGCTATTATTAAACAGACAAAAGACACATGTTGGCAATGCTGTGGGAAAAGGAGAGCCCTTGAGCACTATTTTGGGAATGTAAAATGGTAAGCCACCGTGGAAAACAGTATGGTGTTTCCTCAAAAACATTAAAAATAATGCTACCATATGATTGAGCAAATGCACTTCTAGGTAATATATAAGAAAATGAAAACAGAACCTTGAAGAGGTCTTTGTAGCTTCGTGTTCATTGCAGCATTATACACAACCACCAATACATGGAATCTACCTACATGTATATCAAAAGAAAATGCAGTACATAGTCACAAAAATGGAATATTTTTTTAAAGATTGTATCTGTTTGAGAGAGAGGAAGAGCACAGGCAGGAGCAGCGGCAGAAGGAGAGAAAGAGAACAGGCTCCCCGCTGAGCAAGGAGTCCAATGCGACCCGATACCAGGACCCTGGGATCATGACCTCACCTGAAGGCAAATGCCTAACTGACTGAGCCACCCAGGTGCCCTTGGCCACAGCAATGGAATATTATTTAGCTCCCAGAAAGGGGGAAATTCTGACTTTTGCAACAACATAGATGGAGCTTGAGGACATTATATAAAGGGGAAAAAGTCAGAATGACAAATATTTTTTTTAATCAGGTATTACTGACAGTTTGGTTTCAGGTGTACAGTGTAATTCAACAATTCTATATATTTCTCAGTACTCATCAAGATAAGTACACTCGTAATCCCCTTTATCGATTTCCCTTCTCAACCTACCCACTTATCCTCTGGCAATTACCAGTTCTCTATTTTTAAGAGCCTTTTTGTTGTTGTTTATGTCTTTTTTTCCTTTATTTTGTTTCTTAAATTCCACATACGAGTGAAATCATACGGTATTTGTCTTTCTCTGACAGTTCAGTCAGCATTGTACTCTCTAGGTTCTTTACGTTATCACTTATGTGCAGACTCTAACAAATAGAAGTCTCATGGACACAGAGAATAAAATGGTGGTTGCTAGGGGCTGTGGGTGGCAGAAATGAGAATTTGGTCAAAGTATACAAACTTCCAGCTATAATATCAGTAACTTCTGGGAATCTAGTGTATAACATCATGACAATAATTAATGATACTGTATTATATACTTGAAAGTTGTTAAGAGAGTAAATCTTAAATATTACCACCCCTCCCCCAAATTAAAAGTGAGAGGATGGCGGTGTGAACTAATGGTAAGCATTTGCAATGTATACCTATATCTGAACATCAGACTGTACACCTTAAACTTTACATGTTATATGTTAATATTTCAATAAGGGTGAAGAAAAATGGGCTTGACTTAGGATAAAACAGAATATAATTAAATCTAAAAGAAGTTACTTCAATTAAGGGCAGGCTAAAGATGAATTTTATACAATGGAAAATATTCACCAATTAATGTTTATGTCTTGCTGACTATGTTGTCATTTGCATGAGAAAAATTTCCTTCTTATTTAGTTAACCTTAATCATGTCTTAATTCTTAGTTAGGAATCACTGGGAATGAATGCATCCATCTTTCCAAAGAAATTGCCGATTATTTTATTTAAGCATATTGCTGATTGAACAAAACTGGAGTTCATTATTAAGGTGAACTAAGATGATTAGTAGCAGTTTTAGAAACCATTCCTCTCTTACTCTTATAACATTTTGGAGATTTTAATTTTTATTACCAGAGACTTTGTAATTTTATGACAGTAAATAATTTTACCTTCCTCAATGAAACATTTTCTACATTTGTTCATTTATGTCAAAGAACTATAAAAACAACCTAGTAACTTTCAAATGATTAAACATATCATTCCTTAAATATTTTTTAATTGACTACAAATTCTCTCCTGTTTCAAATAATTTTATAAGCTAAAATTCAGCTAGCAAAGTAATGTCATTGTTACTGTGCCTTATTCTGTATTCTCTTTGATGACAGTTAAGCACAATAACGTTGTAATATTTCTAAGCTGACACAGAATGCCCTCATTTTTTTCTGAAAATCACACTGGGATTACTCATTAAATAAGCCCATAATAGTTTGGTCAATATAATATTACAAGTATTAAATAATTTAACTTGAATGATTTTGTAGATTATGTCATTTATAAAAACTGTTGATACCTATACGGGTCACTCAGAAATGCTGCTGGTAAATTTTAGGCAAGAATTGTTTTTGAAAGCTTTTGTTGAAAATTTTTAGGCAAGAATTATTTTGAAAATTTTAGGCAGTAATTGTTTTACTATTTTTAAGACTTACATTTCAATATGATTTTTAAAATAAATATTTAAGTAGCTAGATCTCTAGGAGAGAAAGATAATTGTGATTTATTCATAGATCATTGACTAACTTAATGGTATTTTATAACCAATCATGTCAAGAAAATTATATTCAATTATTATTTCGTTTTACAAGGATGTTATGATAGTCGATATTTTGTAATAAAGATACTTTCTGAAAGTTTTAGAGAGTTTTCTTATAATGTTTTTCTCATTCAGAAAATGATATAAACAATTTCTTCTTTATAAATATTAAAATTAACTGTTTATGCTCATACAAGACTCTTGGTTGTAACATACTTGAACATTTTTTAAAAAAACTACCAACATTTGATAATCTTTGATTTTTATCAAGAGATATTTCTTATTAGTATCTGTACACATCTTTTTTTCCATGTTATATATGTGTTCTTTTTTTCTCCTGAAGTTTTTAGGTGCCCTAGTAGTTTATTCAAAGTGGCATATATTAAGGAGTTAAAAAGAGAGAAATGTCTCTATTCTTATCATTTTCCTACTATATATCATTAGCTTGAGATATTGTGTTTACTTTTCTGATTAGAAAATTAATAATGCCCATTAAAGAGAATTTAGCCAGAAAAGTATGGAGATCAAAATTTATATTTTTAATACTTCTGTGAATTATCACTCTTAACATATTAATATTTTTATTTCCCTCTGCTTATAAATGTATGTTGAAGCAATAACTACAATTTTGCTGAATACTCATTTTAAAAAAATTTGTCTGAAATGTTGTAAGTGCTTCAATGGGGCATATGGTTGGCTCAGTTGGCTAAGTGTCCAACTGTTGGTTTCTTCTCAGATCATGATCTCAGAGTCTTGGGATTGAGCCGTGCTGGCCTCTGCACTGAGTGTGCAGTCTTCTTCTCCCTCTCCCTCTCTCAAATAAAATCTTTAAAAAAAAGTGCTTCAATGGTTCCATGATATCCTATTACTAATTTTTACTCACCTATTTATTTATTGAACATTTTCGAGTGCCTACAATAAATCAAGAATTATATTTATGTTAATAGGGAGTACTGAAGAGAATAGGCCAGACTGTCATGCAGCTTGTATTTCAATACAAGGAGATAAAAAATATCAATCTGGTAATTTGAAGTAGTGATGACAGTAATAGAGAACAATGAAAATGGGTAACAAAATAATGACTGATAACAATGACAATGGGTAATAGATAGTAGCTAGAAATGCAATGGTCCTGAGGTAGTAAAAAGTTTGGCTGGCACTAAGTAATGAGGGTTGGGGCAATGCATTTGCTTGAGACATTCTTTGAGTTCTAAAGCTTTGCTTCTGATTTTAAAATTTTGACTCTCAAGTGGAAATAGGTCTCATGACCTATGCTGATCTTTACACAACTGAATATATGGTATAGGAATTCAGATTTATAGTATATATTCAGATATACTATTGTTTGATATATTATTTATTCCCAGTTTTACATTAAATAATGTTGGACTTCTTTACACTTAAATTATTACCAGAGGTTCTGCTTTCTTAAGTCAGAATTCTACAATGAGAATTACTAAGTCAAAGATTAGAACTTTTTGAGTATCTTGATAATTAAACTGTTCTTTGTGTTCGCTTACACTCCAATAAAAGTTGAGTTGAGACTCACTAAATCTGGAAGCATTTCATGACGTTTAGTAGTCTTTCTTAAGCAGGTAACATAAAATTGAGCCAGAATTTACTATTTCATGGTCATGAAATCCACAACATGGTAAGGACATCATAAATGACATAGATGTAATTATGTACACTTCCAAGAGAAATAACATGTGCTTATGAAGTAGTTGCTGAACGAATGGAAAATATTTTTTAAAAAGGCAAGGGGAGATGCAATTCCAATTGTGTTTGTTTTTAAAAAGATTTTGCACAGTGAAAGAAGCAACCAACAACACCAAAAGCAAATTATGCAATGGGAAAGATATTTGCAAGTGACAAATATGATAAAGGATTAGTATCCAAAATACATAAAGAACTTATGAAACTCAACACCCAAAAAACACAAATAATTCAATTAAAACATTGGTAGAAGATACGAATAGGCATTTCTCCAAAGACATCCAGATGGCCAACAGACACCTGAAAAAATGCTCGACATCACTCATTATCAGGGAAATGCAAATCAAAACTACAATGAGATCACCTCATACTTGTCAGAATAGTTAAAAACACAGGAAACTTGTGTTGATGAGAATATGGAGGAAAAGGAACATTCATACACTGCTGGTAGGAATGCAAAGTGGTGAAGCCACTGTGGAAAACAGTATGGAGTTAAAAATAAAACAACCCTACAATCTAGCAATTGCACTACTATGTATTTACCCAAGGAATACAAAAGTACTAATTCAGAGGTATACACGCACCCTGATGTTTATAGCAGTATTATCTACAATAGCCAAACTATGGAAATAGCCCAAATGTCCCTGCCTGACACCTAGATAAAGAAGTGGTATATATATATGTGTGTGTGTGTGTGTGTGTGTGTGTATCCATATATGTATATATACGTACACACATACATATATACACACACACAATGGAACACTTAGCTATAAAAAGAATGAAATCCTGCCATTTGCAATGACATGGATGGAACTAGAGCATAATATGCTAAGGAAAATAAGTCCTTTAGAGAAAGAAAAATACTATGTAATTTCACTCATATGTAGAATTTAAGAAACAAATGAACAAAGTGGGGGGGAAAGAGAGGGGAAGGTAAAACAAGAAATAGACTCTTAAGTATGGAGAACAAACTGATAGTTACCAGAGGGGAGGTCGGTAGGGGTTGGGTAAAATAGGTGTTGGGGATTAAGGAGCGCACTTGCTGAGATGAGCACAGGGTGATGTATGGACATGCTGAATCACTACATTGTACACTTGAAACTGATGTTGTATGTGAACTGGAATGTATTATTTTTTTAACTAACTGGAAATTAAAAACTTTAAAAAAAAGCAAAGGGGGAGAAAATAGCAAGTTTGGGGCTCAAACAGTACTTACTTCTCTATAATATAATTTTTAAATTATGTGTAAAACATTCAGAAATTCTAAAAGAAATAACTCTCAGATATTTTAATTGTGCAGACCTATAAATATTCCTACCCTGATATCAAGGCAAAAAAATTAATTTCTCTCTATGTACTTTATAATTAATAATATACAAACTGCTTTCACATAGTGGTTTTTTTAAATATAGTTAGGATACTGAGCATTATTCATGATTTGTAAATACTACATTCTCTGATTTTAAGATACCTTTTGACCTTGATGAGTAGAAATTGCAAAGAATTTTTGCTTTGAGCAGGTGGTATGTGCCAATCAGAAGTATGCCCTGAGCAAAGAAAAATTCACAGAAAGCTTTTGGTTGCTTTGTATAAAAATATTTCAGAAAAAAAACATTTAGAATTCCACGGGCACATCTGTGGTTGTCACAGGGGAGAGCATGTTGCAACTGTGTTATGTGGGGAAAAAATTCCTTTCAAAATTAAAATATTTACAAATGCATGAATACAGATACGACAATTCTATCACTGAGTTTATTTTTAATGAATTAAGAGAGAAAATAATAGCTTTCAGGTTGGGAATTATCACTTTTCTTTCAGAAATCACAAGCAGAGGAAAATAAATGACATTTAAAAAATCTGAGTTAACCTATTTTTCATTCTTTCTGTTTTATTTTTTTCACCTCTTTCTGTTTTAAGTGCTATAAGCGATCAACAGTGTAGTATATCCATTCATTATCAGCTCATTTCTGGGTACAAGAATGAGGAGATACTGTCTAAAAAAAAGTCTTTCCTTGGATGAAATGGCATTAGAAGCAAAAAACCTACATTTCAAAAAAAATTTTTTTTTTAGCTTCTGTAGTAAAAAAAAAAAAAAAATGTATCAACAAAGTATTGTGTACCTACAGCCTTTCAGATTTTAAACATGTATGTCAGAAAAAGCAAACAAAAAAACAGTTTCAAAGTGCTACCCTTCACAAGAATCAGATTGAGTTTCACTGGAAAATTCTACCAAACACTGAAAAGTAGTCAACTCTAATGCCAGTTAAATTGTTACAAAGAGTAAGTAGGACCAGAAAACATTCAGAGCTTTTTTAAAAATGAAGATATTGATGCTATTCCCAACCACGATTGTCATTTCATTTTAGAAGGAAGCTGAAGTCATAATGGCATAAAAGATATGCAATAAAAAACAAGTACAGACTAGTCCCACTTAATTCCAAGTAAAATAATTGCAGAAGGATCTAAAATCACACAAAAAACAATACATCATGGTCAAGTAGGATTTATTCTAGAAATTGGATGATTTAATACAGTTACCCACTAATGTAATTCACACTATTGACATAGCAAAGTCTACTATTTGTTAACAAAGTACCAATAAATTATGGTGACTTCCTAAACTTGAATCTACGTAAATCTACATATATCAGTTGCAAAGTCAATATCTGACACACTAAGAAAGAAGAGAGCAATTACCACTAAAATACAGAAAAGGACCACTATTCTTTATATTGATATTTAAAATTGAACTATAGTTATTATTCAAAACAATAAGAACACAGGAAATGTGAGAAAAAAAGAAAAAATCTTAATGTCCTCATTTTATGATAGCATGTCTGGAAAGTTAAAGTTAAAAAATAAAAACCAATACAAACATTTCAGTAAGCCATCAGAATATTAAAAATTAGGAAATTTAAAACCTTTCTTATATTCCAAGAATAGTTACAAAGAAAATCTTATTTTAAAAAAAAAAAACAGTGAAAGATAATACCTAGGATTAAAGGTGCAAAACCTAGAGAAGGAAAATTTTTAAATACTTCAGGAAGACACAAAAATTGTCTTGAAAAAAGTGGAAAGAAATATCATTTTTTGACCATAACAATCAAACATTATAAAGACATCAATCCACACTAGGTAAAATATAAATTTACCATGGTCCCAATAAAACTGCCAAGACTTGGGATCATTATGAAGGTCATTAAAAAAAAAAATGAGTTGAAAAGGAAACCATAAAAAGGATCAGTAAGGCATAGTAGAATTGGCCCTACCAGATATTAAAATAAAGAAAAAAGTCTTTCTCATAAAAACAACGTGCTGTTTGTACATGAATAATCAGAAAGAGCCTGTCACCAAAAAGTAAAATTGGACCCAAGTACCTATGAAAGTATAGTATATAGTACGTTAAGTCTCAGGGGGAAAAAAATAGAGTTTTTGATCAATGTTTTAAAGGCAATTCAATAGTTATTAAAAAAATAGTAAAATTGAAAATGTATATCATTATGTTCCCTAGGATAAACTCCAAATGAATCAGAAATCTAAATGTTTAAAAATAAATCATGCAAGTACTAAAGGAAAACATTTATTAACTATCCTAAGTTGGAGTTAGAAAGCCTAAGTATTAGTTCTCAAAATTTAGAAGCAATAAAAGATGAATAAATTTCACTATTTTAAAAAAAACCTGGGACATAGAGATATACGCATACTTCAAACTAAAACCAGAATATATGTGCAGATTTTTATCATAGATGAAGTTTAATCCCTGTGTTCATTCTTTGCCTCTCTCTCTCCCTCCCTCCCTTCTAGTCCTTCCTATTATATTTCTGTATGTATCTGTTTAAGAAAAGCAAATTCTCATAGAAAAATGGACAAATAACATAAAAATGCCATTGACAAAAAAATAGTGTAAATATGTTTAAATTTAGGAAAAATGCTCAGACTCACTCATAATAAAAGAATTTCAAATTAAGACCCATATTTTAAATTTTTCTTAATTTTTAGTTCATCAAAATCTGCAGAAATTGACAAAACATTGTATTGCCCTTGTCAGGGGGAAGCTATTCTCATAGTTCACTGGTGTATATGGGTAAAATGATACAAAATATATTGGGGGAAAGTGACACCACCATGAAACACTGGATAGATTTTTCACTTAGCAAATCCACTCCTAGGCATCCAACCTAAATGTAGTCCTCTACAAATAAGGTAGAAAGAATTGATGTCAGTGTTATCCACTATAGCATTGGTCACAGCAAAAATTTAAAACAGAGCAAATGTTCAAATTAAGGGACTCTTTAATTTTTAAAAAAAATGGTACATCAACACAAAGGAGTACCATGAAATATACAAAACAGTGAAGGAGATGTTGGGTCTCCTATATCTGAGTAGTAGTCAAAATGAGTGTAGAGTCAAAAGCAAACATTTTCTGGGGGATCTGAGTGGTTCAGTCAGTTAAGCAACAGCCTTCAGCTCAGGTCATGATCTTGGTGTCCTGGGATCCAGCCCAGAGTCAGGCTCTCTGCTAAGCAGGGAGTCTGCCTCTCCCTCTCCCTCTGTACTCTCTCTCTCCAGTAAATAAATAAAAATCTTTTTTAAAAAAGCAAAAATTTTCTGAGTATACTCTTATGCAATTTTGAATTTTGAAGACTAAGTGAATATTTTATGCATTCAAAACATTTAGAAATAATTTTCTAACACCTAAAATTGAATACCACTGAGAAAACTGATCCCAACTCCATGTCAAATCATTAACAACCACATAAACTTAAGAACAGAGGCCCTTCATGCTACATTCTTAATGGGACTTATTCTAAAGAAAGAAAAGAACTGAAGAAAAATCTTGTCTTCAGAAATTTTATTACAGTAACACTTCTGCATTAATTAAAACATATTACATACATATTTTAACTCAGATATATGGTTTTATGCACTAAAAATGCCAAGAAGCAACGATATCCAGAAGTAACACCCTTTAAACCAACCTGACAATATGGAATATATACCATAAAGACTCACCAAAGATACATTTTTGAAAACAAATAAATAGAAGGTTATCCTGAATCTAAGCAAATATTCGTATGTAAATTCTATTTCAATGCCAATAGAGAAAATTTAAAAAAAAATAGTGCACATATGCCAGCAGTAAGATAAATCTAGACAGTGGTACACGCTGTAAGATACCTGGCATGGTGTCAACCAAACCCCAATATTTTAAAATAAGGAGTTAGGGAGCTCTTCTAGATTAACAGATTGAAAAGACATATTGACAAAATATAAGAAATAATTATTGGTAAAAATTATTAATGGGGTATATCCTTATTTTCATTGAATACACTCCATAATATTTAAGATGAAAACTGTCATAGTGTCTTCAGGTTATTTTGAAATAATATTTATATATATAAAGAATATAAATACATACATGAATACCAACACACACAATTACATCCATATGCATGTGTGTAGGCAAACAGAAAGGGAGAAGAAACAAATACAGCAAAATAATTATTACCGATCTGCGTATGGGTTGTGGTGTTCATTGTGCTAATCATTCATGTTGCCTGTCTGATTGCAAATTTGTATAAGAACTAGTTTTAAAAAACAAAGTGTACTCATCTATTTCTTTGAAGCATTTAAACAGACTGTGTTGCCAAAATGTTATGTAATTCAATACAACTCAGTTTGACTTACTAATTTTATATAAAGAACTTCAACAGGTGAAAGGTACTTTTCAATTTGAGAAGCTAAACAATCACAACATAGCTGTGGTGCTTAGATAAATGAAAAGTGCTTCAGAAATGCTTATTTTGGAAATTATTTCCATTTTCATACAGTTTTTATGAGATATCTGTTTGAGGATCCTAAACTAGGAAAACCTGGGATACAGAGATCAAATTTCCTCTAGAATAATCAAGACGTTTCCTGTAAGATAATCTGATAATTTAAGGCTTGAGAAATATCTCTACTAGAAACATTTTAGGACAGGGAGAGAAGCAGCCATATTTTCAATTTATACTTAATATCCCCCCTATTATTTAGATAATACAATTTTAATATTCTCAAGTTCCCAGAACATGACCACAAATTGATTAGAAACAAAAAAAGTGGTAAGAGAATAGGGACCCCTGGGATTAAAAATGATAAATATACATCCATTGGCAATAGTGACATTCTGACAAGAATAAAGTAGAAAATAAAAAGTAAATGACTAAATAGATATCAGTTTAAGGTCATCTAATATAGAGGTAAATAGTCCCATATATTTAAACGGCTCCCAAGAACACCTTTACTTAAGCAATAAACAAATATAAGGAATGCTAAAAATACACACTCTGAAGCATGAACATTAGGGATAGGAGAAACCAGTGTCTTCTAGAAATCATTTTAAAAATAGTACCTGTCACGAGGTGCAGCCTGTGAAATTATAATTAAATCAAATCAATTTAGGAGAGTAAAAGAACAAAGAAATGTCCAAATAAATTAATTTCTCTATTATCCTTAAATATTTTATGGATATAACTGCATATCATTGTACTAAGGGAATGGTATCAGATAACTTTTTCTTTATTTTTAAGTTCATTCCTAGCTGGCCTATACTACCAGGAACTACGCCAGACTGCCTTTGTGTTTACATAGGCTGATAACACCTGAAGCTAGAAAATGCCAGAATGTTCATTTGTTCAACTCCTTGACAAAATCACTAACTCTTTCCTATTTTAAAAAAACACCACATAGAGATGATTATAACATACGCTTCGAATACTTAACATTTACGTCAAGAATACTCGCTTTTATTTCCAAGTAAGTGAATTTCAAAACTTGTAGTCTTTCTCATTTTCCCTTATATAGAAAATTAAAAACATTCAAAACTTGGAAAACTAAGATTTCAAGGAAACCTATTAGTTGACACATCCAGAAAATCATGAGAGAAGAAATCCAAATAGCTAATGTGTATACTGAAATTTTTTTCTTAAAATAATAAAACACAAATTAATGTATCTTGTATTTTTGCTAATAAAAGTAAAAAAATATTTTAAAGAAAACAGTCTATTTTGACGTAGACACAGTGAAATAGTACTTTCTATAATCAGGTGAAGAAGAATATGATGCAACATTTCTAGAGTGATAAGTAAAATGGGTATTACTAATGTTCACATTCATTGAGATAGTAATTCTAGTTCTAGAAGATTAATCTAAGACAAATTAATTAAGGCTATTATCTATTTCCTTTTTTTCCAACCAGAGAGTGAATCCAGGGTTATTTATGGTAGTAAAATGTAGAAATAGGTAAAAGTCCAGAAATAAGGAGCCATATATATTTTGGCTAATCAATGAACTAACTAATCAATGAATTCAGTAGTTTCAGGATACAAAGTCAAAAAAAAAAATCAGTTGTGCTTCAAGATGCTAACAATGTAATATCTAAAACAGAAGGAAACATTTATAATAGCATCAAAAGAAATAAAATACTTGTGAATAAATTTGAGGAGGTGAAAAATCTGTACCCTGTAAACTATAAGACTCTGATGAAAGAAATTAAAAAGATGTAAATGGAAAGAAATTCTATATTCATGGATCAGAAATAATTAGTATTGTTAACATATCCATACTACACAAAACTGTAAAAAGAGACAAAGAAGGGCATTATTTAATAATAAAGAGGGAAATTCAACAAGAAGATATAACAATTGTAAATATTTATGCACCCAACATGGAAACATGCAAATATATAAAACAATAATAAACATAGAGGAACTAATTGATAATAACACAATAATAGTAGGGGACTTTAACACCCCACTTACATCAATAGACAGTTCGTCTAAACAGAAAATAAACAACAATGCCTTTGAATGACACACTGGACCAAATGGACTTAACAGATATATTCACGACATTCCATCAGAAACAGCAGAATACACATTCTTTTCAAGTACACATGAAACAGTCTTCAGAATGGATCACATATTAGGCCACAAGACAAGTCTTAAAAAAATTTAAAAAGATCAAAGTCATACCATACATCTTTTCTGACCATAATACTATACTATAAAACTAGAAATCAACCACAAGAAAAAAATCTGGAAAGACTACAAATACATGTAGGTTAAATAACATGCTATTAAGCAATGAATGGGTCAACCAAAAACTCAAAGAAATAAAAAATTACATGAAGACAAATGAAAATGAGAACACAGTGGTCCAAAATCTTTAGGATGTGGCAAAAGTAATTCTACCATGGAAGCTTATAGCAATACAAGCCAACCTGCAGAAGAAGAAAAAAAAAATTCAAATAACCTGACCTTACACCTAAAGGAGGTAGAAAAAGAATAACAAAGCCCAAAGCCAGCAGAAGGAAGGAATTAATAAAGAGTAGAGCAGAAATAAATAATATAGAAACAAAAACAACAACAAAAGTTTAGATCAGTAAAACCACAAGCTGGTTCCTTAAAAAAATAAAGTTGATAAAACTCCAGCTAGGCTTATCAAAAAGAAAAAAAGCCCAAATAAATAAATCACAAATAAGAGCAATAACAACCAACACCACATAAAAACAATTATAAAAGAATATTATAAAAAACTGTATGCCATCAAATTGTACAACCTAGAAGAAATGGACAGATTCCTAGAAACATATAAACTATCAAAATTGAAACAGGAAGAAATAGAAAACTTCAACAGATCAATAATCAGCAGAGAAATTGAATGAGTAATCAAAAAACTCCCAACAAATGAAAGTCCAAGGCCAGATGACTTCCTAGGAGGAATTCTACCAAACATTTAAGGAAGAGTTAACACTCTTCTCAAACTATTCCAAAAAACAGAAATGGAAAGAGTCAAAACTCATTCTATGAGGCCAGCATTAACCTGATTTCAAAACTAGACAAAGACTCCACTAAAAAAGAGAAATATAGGCCAATATTCCTGATGAACAGGGATGCAAAACTTCTTAATACACCGCATTAATAAAAGAAAGGATAAGAACCATATGATCCTTTCAATAGATGCAGAAAAAGCATATGACAAAATACAACAACGATTCTTGATAAAAACCATCAACAAAATAGGGAAAGGAGGAACATACCTCAATATCATAAAGGCAACGTATAAAAAAAAAACCCCACAGCTAATATCCTTAATGGGAAAAAACTGAGAGCTTTTCCTCTATGGTCAGGAACAAGACAGGAATGTCCACCCTCACCACTGTTGTTTAACTGGGTACTGGAAGTCCTAGCGTCAGCAATCAGACAACACAAAGAAAGGCAGGCAAATTGACAAGGAAGAAGTAAAACTTTCACTATTGGCAGATGACATGACAATCTATATAGAAAACCTGAAAGACTCCACCAAGGACTGCCAGAACTGATATACGAATTCAGTCAAGTCACAGAATACAAAATCAAAATACAGAAATCGGTTGCATTTCTCTACACCAATAATGAAGCAGTAGAAAGAGAAATTAAAGAATCAATCCCATTTACAATCACACCCAAAATAAGATACCTAGGAATAAACCTAACCAAAGAAGTAAAAGATTTGTAGTCTGAAAACTCTAAAATGCTGATGAAAGAAATTGAAGAGGACACAAAGAAATGGAAAAATATTCCATGCTCAAGGACTGGAAGAACAAATATTGTTAAAATCTCCACACTACGCAAAACAATCGCCAAAAGGAAAGAAATCCCTATTAAAATATAAACAGCATTTTTCACAGACCTAGAACAAACAATCCTAAAATGTGTATGGAACCACAAAAGATCCCAAATAGCCTAAACAACCTTGAAAAAGAAAAGCAAAGCTGGAGGCATCACAATTCAGGACTCTGAGTTATATTACAAAGCTGCAGTGATCTAGACAGTATGGTACCAGTACAAAAATTGATACATCGATCAAGGGAACTGAACAGAAAATCCAGAAATGAACCCACAACTATATGTTCAATTAATCTTTGCTAAAGCAGGAAAGTATATGCAATGGAGAAAAGTCTCTTCAAAAAATGGTGTTAAAAAACTGGACAGCTGGGGCGCCTGGGTGGCGCAGTCGTTAAGCATCTGCCTTCGGGTCAGGGCATGATCCCAGCGTTCTGGGATCGAGCCCCACATCAGGCTACTCTGCTGGGAGCCTGCTTCTTCCTCTCCCACTCCCCCTGCCTGTGTTCCCTCTGTTGCTGGCTGTCTCTCTGTCAAATAAATAAATAAAATCTTTAAAAACAAAAAACTGGACAGCAACAAGAAAATGAAACTGAACCAGTTTCTTACACCATACAAAAAATAGATTCAAAATGGATGAAAGACCTAAATATGAGACAGAAAACCATCAAAATCCTGGAGGAGAACCCAGGCAGCAACTTCTCTGACATCAGTTGTAGCAACTTCTTACTAGATATGTCTCGTGAGGTAAAGGAAACAAAAGCAAAAATAAAGACAATTATCATATGGTTTCACTCATTTATGGAACGTAAGAAATAGGAAGATCGGTAGGAGAAGGATGGGAAGAATGAAGGGGGGTAAACAGAAAGGGGAATGAACCATGAGAGACTGTGGACTCTGGGAAAGAAACTGAGGGCTTCAGAGGGGAGGGGGGTGGGGGATTGGGATAGGCCGGTGATGGGTATTAAGGAAGGCATATATTGCATGGTGCACTGGGTGTTATACGCAAGTAATGAATCATGGAACATTGCATCAAAAACTGGGGATGTACTGTATGGTGATTAATATAACAAAATAAAAATTATAAATAAAAATTATAAAAAAGGAAACAAAAGCAAAAATAAACTGTTGGGACTTCATCAAGATAAAAGACTTCTGCACAGCAAAGGAAACAATCAGCAGAAATAAAAGGCAACCCTATGGAAGAAGATATTTGTAAATGACATATCTGACAAAAGGTTAGTATCCAAAATATATAAAGAACTTATACAATTCAACACCCAAAAACAATCCAGTTAAAAAATGGGCAAAAGGCATCAATAGACATTTTTCCAAAGAAGATATACAGGTGGCTAATAGACACGTGAAAAGATGCTCAACATCACCCATCATCAGGGAAATACAAATCGAAACTACAATGAGATGTCACCTCACACCTGTCAGAAAGGTGAAAATTAACAACACTGTAAACAACAGGTGCTGGTGAGGATATGGCAGAAGAGGAACTCTCTTGCACTGTTGGTGGGAACGCAAACTGGGGCAGCCACTATGGCAAAGAGTGTGGAGTTTCCTCAGAAAGTTAAGAATAGAACTACCCTATGGTCCAGCAACTGCACTATTGGGTATTTACCCAAAGAAGAGAAAAATACTAATTCAAAGAGATACCTGCACCCCAATGTGCATAGCAGCATTATCTCCAATAGTCAGATTACAGAAACAGCCCAAGTGTGTCCATCTACTGATGAATGGATAAAAAAGTAATACATGTAGATAGATAGATACAGATACACACACATACACACATAGTGGAATATTACTCAGCCATAAAGAAGACTGGAATCTTGACATTTGCAATGACATGAATGGAGCTAGAGTGTGTTATGCTAAGCAAAATAAGTCAGTCACAGAAAGAAAAATACCATATGATTTCATTCATATGTGGAATTTAAGTAACAAAACAAACAAAGAAAAAAAAGGGAGGGAGGGGAGGCAAACGAAGAAACAGACTCTTAACTATAGAGAACAAACTGATCATTAACAGAGGGGAGGTTGGTGGTGGGAGCGGTGAAATAGGTGACAGGGTTTCAGGAGTGCACTTGCTGTGAGGAGCACCAGGTGTTGTATGCAAGCGTTGGATCACTATATTGTACACCTGAAACTAATATTATGCTCTATGTTAACTAAATGGTATTGAAATAAAACCTTAAGAAATATCCATATTACCCAAAGCAGTCTACACATTCAATGCAATCCCTATTAAAATTCCAATTGGATTTTTAACAGAAACACAAACGAAAAAAACCAATCCTATAATTCATATAGAACCACAAAAGAACATGAATAGCCAAACCCATTCTGAGTAAGAAGAAACCTGAAGGCATTCCTCGTCTGGATTTCAAACTATACGACAAAGCTATAAGAATCAAAACAGTATGGGTACAGGCCTAAAAACAGCTCAGAAATAAAACCCCTGCTTATAGAGTCAACTCCTATTTGACAGATGAGCCGAGAATACTCAAAAAAGGCAGGATAATCTCTTCAATAAAGAATGTTAGGAAAACTGGATAAGCACATGCTAAACAATTTAGTTGGACCTCTATATTACACTACTTATAAAATTTAAGTCAAAATGGATACAGACTTAAATATAAGATCTACAACCGTAAAACTTCTGAAAGAACACATCAGGAAGATGCTCCTTTGTGGGAATTTACAGTGCCTGGAGAGACAAAATCTGATTC
This sequence comes from Ursus arctos, assembly GCF_023065955.2. Taxonomy (NCBI): domain Eukaryota; kingdom Metazoa; phylum Chordata; class Mammalia; order Carnivora; family Ursidae; genus Ursus; species Ursus arctos. The sequence goes on along the minus strand of NW_026622985.1, from coordinate 28,253,376 downwards.
GTATGTGCCTCCCTGGATGAGATTAATTGGAAAGCAAAGGAGGAGTGCCAAGAACACTGGGCCTCGTTTGAAGTTTCTTGGCTGAAAGCAGCCGGGTTCTTACTGCGGATCAAGGCTCTCATCTAGGGAGTAAATGTTAAAATTTTGAAGAAAAACAGGCACCTGTGGTAGTCGCCTACTTGACGGACTCCTTGCCTCCTCGCCCTTATCACACGCTGCCCCATATATTATTATCCTGACCATTAAAGTTAACACTTTCCTCCTTGCTTTGCGCTTACACCTGATATGTTGCTAAGACCCTAATAAAAGTGGAGACAAAGCTCAGCTCAGGGCCTTTCGCCACGAGAGCGTCTGGTCCCTAGGCCTCTCCTTTCTCCTACTAAGGTGTCTGGAGTAATCTTTTCATTTGCCCTCTAGGGGTTTGCTCACCAAACCCGACACTCCCTGGCAATGATATTTTTGGATATGAAAACAAAAGCACAAGCAAAAAAAGCAAAAATAAATAAGTGAACTATGTCAAATTAAAAGTCTTCGGTGGAACAAAATAACGAAAAGGGAATCTATGAAATGGAAAAAGTATTTTCAAATTATTTCTTTTTATAAAGACTTAATCATCAAAATATATACTTATACAACTCAATAAAAATTAACAATTTAACTTAAAACTTAGAAAGGACCCAAAATAGGCATTTTTCCCAAGAAGATATACAAATGGCTAATGAGTACATGAAGGTCCTCAATATCACTCATGTTCAAGGATATGCAAATCAAAACCACAATGAGATATCACCTCCCACCTGTGACAATGATTTTTATCAAAAAGATAAGAGATAACAAATACTTAGTGAGACTAGAGAAAAGGAAATCCTTGTACACTCTTTATAGGAAAGTAAATTGGTACAGCTGCTATGCATAATAGCATGGAGGTTCCTCAAAAAATTAAAAATAAAGCCACTATATGACCTAGCAATCCCACTTACATGCATTTAACCAAAAGAATTGAAATCGGGATCTTGAAGGGGTATCTGCAATCCCATGTTTATTGCAGCATTATTCATAATAGCTATGATATGGAAACAATCTAAGTGTCCATGAATGGGTGAATGGATAAAGAAAATATGGGGTGTGTGCGCGCGTGTGTGTGTGTGTATAATGGAATATATTCAGTCATGAGAAAGAAGGAAATCCTGTCATTTAGGTACAGATCTTGAGGGCATTATGCTAGGTCAAATAATTAGAGACAAATATTGTATGACTTTGTTTATATTTGGAATTGAAAAATAACTAAACTCATAGCAACAGAGAATAAAATAATGGTTTCCCAGGACTGAGAGTTCCAAGAAAAAGATAGATGTTGATCAAACGGTTCAAACTTCCAGTTATAAAACAAGTAAGTTCTGGGGAGGTAATGTACAGTATGGTGATTATGGTTAATAATACTATATTACATACTTGAGAGTTGTCAAGAGAGATCTTATAGGTTTTCTAAAAAATGAAATGGTAATTATGTAATGTGATGGAAGTATTAACTAATTCTATGGTGATAGTCATTTGCAAGGAGAACTGTATCAAATAAATGCATTGTACACCTTAAATTTATACATTGTTGTATGTCAGTTATATCTCAGTAAAGCTAGAAATAAAAATACATATAAATACATACACCATCCAAGAAAAAAATAACGAAAGACCAAATATAACAGAATATTACTTGGTTAATTTCCTATAAGAAATTTGGTAAATCACTAATATCCATCTGCTTGCTTTCTTATCTAGGATTTTGAGAATACTGAGAGATCTTGGTTGACGAGAGTGTACTACTGAGTTGAAATGCAATTTTGTATTTAAAATGGGAATTAACAGTACCCCTTTTTACTTTAGTTCCCTTTGACATCAATGCATCATTGAGGATATAGAGTAGTGTAAGTTGTTTCAGCAGAGAAGTAGCACTTTAAAAAATCTCTTAAATGACCTGAACACACACACAACACACACACACACACACACACACACACACACACACACGCACACACACACGCACACAGAGTTTCCTTTTATAGATCAGACCCAATATCTAAGAATTGCTGGACACAGGAAATCTGGATTTTATAGATGTAGGATAAACAAGATCATCTAAACAAGTTTAGATATTACCTATCCAAACTTCCTCAAGAAATATTTAATGACTCCTTAATCCCATAAAACCAAATTAAAAATGATTGTTTTTGAAAAGGTGGTGGGTTAAATGTCAATTTGTCATCATTCACCAATTGGGGAAATCTCCTATTAAAGTTCTAACCTTGACACTGTGCCTCTTTACAAATCTTCTTTGCTTCAAGGTTACTGAGCCTTGCAATTCCTTTATGACTGGTAGTAGTTTCAAAGAAGTCCATCAAAGCACCCAGTATGATTCTATGTATAGAACTACTGAGAAGGAAGGAGAAATTGGACTATGAAGAAAGACCAGTGTACTCCTACTAATGAAAGCTCATGAAAATAAATGAAAGTTTCTCTGAACAAAATCTTTTGTCCACAGTAATAATTTTCATCTTCTCTGCTGCACAAAATACCCACACAATAGAAATGTATGTATAAGGTTTTTCTGTTGATGTCTAGCATTAACACATATTAAGCGATTATTATGGGCAATATTATATGTTAGATGCAAAATGGATTTAGCATATAATTATAAAAGTTCTGTAAGGGTCCACTGATCTTTAACTCTTCCTGCACTTATTATTACTATTTTTATTAATTTACTTCTTTTCTAAAATTCATAGCACCTAATTTATGTAATTAATTTTCCCAGGCACAATAGATTCATTATCTTATGGTTTCTTTCAAAACCCTTTCTCAGTTTGACCTCTTCTATTTTTACATCACAAATACACAAAAATTTACTTTTCTGTAACATTCTTCTGGAAAAATTCAGTGGTCTTTTCTAATTGTTTTCCTTTTGCATCTCTCCCCATCTCTGGACACCAGCAGCTAATCTCTTTCTCTGAAACTATTTTTATCTCGAACTCTGTACATCTGAGGTTCTTGATGTTCTTCTCTCTTCAGGTTGCTCGTGTTATTTTTGGTTCAATCCTTTCCTTTTCCGGGCCATGGATCTTGGTAGTACTCAAGGGTTTTGTCCTAAAACATCTGCTAATCTCTTGTTACATCAACAATTTGAGAGAAATTATCCATGTGGAACTTGTGAAGTTCTAAATGTGTGTCTTCAAACTCAATCACTGACACTCACATGCCACTCTTAACTCCCAGGTATCTTGTGAGCATGGACATTTTTGTGTTGTTTAAAACTCAGAGGAAACTAAAATCTTCTTACTCCAAAGGTAGTCCCTTCTACCCAAGTTCCTGAGTGCCAATTATACTTCCCATTCCAGTTTCCTGTTCTGATCTATATTTCTCAATTACCCCATGTATTTCTTCTTTATAACCATGTATTTGATTGTAATCATTCCCCCAATTCTACTAATGCTATATTATAGGATGAAATACATATATTTTATATCTTTTTTTCATTCTTATCCACATTCACCACCCAATTATGTCTTTATGATATATACATTATTTTGGTCTTTACCTTCAGTGGTTTTAAAATATAACCTATGCATTAGTTTTGAAATTCAAAAAGTTATATTGCATTAAAACTTATACAAAATGCATAGCCTCTTGAGTATACAGCTTAGTGAATATTTATAAAAGTATTGACCCATGTAACCATTATCTACTCAAAAATATACATTTCCCACCTTATGGAAGGGCCTCCTATGCTACTGCTTAGCTTATAAGCATTAAAAATGCCAAAGCTATAATCCCAGCACTACAGGTTTTGATTTAGTTTGTTTGAGATGGGTCCTCAACATTGGTATTTATATTTCTACACAGGCAGTTTAATAACTTTAAAATATATAACAAGAAGAAATACATGGATGCATCTTAGTAGTAGAGTTGAGAAATGGAGCACATGTGGATTAACTTTGGAGAGAAAAATGCTCTCAGAACACTTTGAGGAGGAGACAGGGATGAAAGTAAAACATAGTTCGAGTTAAGGATGGTAACATTTCATGCCACATTATATAAAACACTGCTGTCATATATGTTACTTAAAATATTTTTCATAAGTCTTTCAAAAACAATTTGGATTGGAATAGAGAAAAAAACACATTTGTATGCACAATGGAGTCTCGTTAGGGGATTTTTAAAACTCTTGCAATATCTACAGCAGAGCTCATTTGTAGAATTTGTACCTCTATGCAGTAGACAATCATCCAGAAGAATAACGGTCAGAAAACAGGCACTTGGTAAATATGTAATAATTAATGACAAAGTCAGCTTAAATTTAATGTGATTACTGATTTATTTAACAATAAATGTACCATCTTACTATTACTATTTCTCATTTATCTTATCTTTATAAATATATACATTTCTCTCCTTAGTTGTCTTCTTTTTGATGAACTACTCTTTTTCATTTTCCTGCTCTATTAACATACTATTAATGATTTCTGTTATTACTTTTTTAGTGATTACTCTACAGACTATAAAATGTGCATGTAATATGAGTTAATATTGATAGAGGAACTGCAATACTCAATACATTTATAACTTCCTCCTGCCTTTTTTGACATTGTTGTATCATTGTTTGTTTGCCATGTCTTTTAATTTCCAATGTTTTAAATCCCACAGGTTAATTATCATCCTGTATCTATTTATCTAGATTTAGCCACTCTTCTCTATTATTTCATGAACTTTCCAGTTTCCATCTAGAATCATTTTTATTTTGCTTAATGAACACCTTAATTATTATCTTTAGTGCAGTTGTGCTAATGACAAATTCTTTAATTTTTTTCATTATGTGAAATTTTTTGTCTATTTTTTGAAGGATATTTTTACTGCATATAGAATTTGAGAGTGGCAGAAAATACCATTTCATCATCATCTGGCTTCCAATATAAGTTGAAAAGTTAGTTGACAAATTTGTGATTTTACTTTTTATTGTCTTTTTTTTTTTAAAGATTTTATATTTAAGTTTCTCTATATATATTTCTACAACAAATATGGGGCTCAAACTCACAACCCCAAGATCAAAAGATGCACCCTCCACTGACCGAGTCAACCAGGCACCCCTCCTTAGTTGCTTTTAAAGTTTCTTTTCATATTTGGTTTTCAGCGGTGTCCTATGATGTACGTAGGTATGGTTTTCTTTCTGTGTATATTCATTAAAGTTTATAAAACTTCTTATATTTGTAGGCTGGTGTTTTTCATCAAATTAGAAAATTCTGTCATTATATCTTTAAATATTGCTTCTGCAACAGTATCCTCTACTGTGGCCCTCTAATCACACATGAATTAAATATTTTCACCATAACCATATGTCATTTACTCCTTTCTGTGCTTTTCTACTTTTATCTTTTGGGGCTTCAGTTTGTATTTGTTTGACCTATTTTTATATTCAATGATACTTTCTTCCATTGTGTCTAATCTTCTATGAACATATTATGTTCTTAATTTCAGTTTTTATTTGATTTCAGTTCTAGACGATAAGTTGTGTTCCATTATTTTCACATTATCAGTTTTGTCCTATAATTATCCATCGTTTAATTTATGTCTTACGTGCATTCTGTTAAGTGAACGCCTACAAATTCTGTGAGTTTACTTCCACTGACCCTTTTTTATTCTTCGTTTTGATCACTTACTGTCTTTTCTTATGACATTAAAGAAAATGAATGTCAAATATGTGTATAAAAACTGGTTGACATAGTCTGAGTACTTGGCTGATGTTATTTTCTTTCAGAAAAATATTAGCTTTCGCCTTTTCTAGGCAATTAGGCCACTATAGAGGATTTTAATCCTATCATGGATTGAACTCCTTCAAAGTGGAAGCCTCAATACGACTCCTACTGCCTGCTGTGTAGTACCCCATTAGGATTCTAACCTGAGGACTCATTTTGAGTTCCATGAAGAGCAAATTCTGTGCTCTAGCCCTAAAACAAACTATTAAATGTTCTGCCAAGCTTTTCAGATCCATCTCTTGATTCAGCAAATGCTCTGTAACAGTTCTCAACTGGAGGCAATTTTGCTTACCTCACCCAGGGCATTTGGCAATGTCTAGAGAGACTGTTGGTTATCACAATTGTCATGGTGCTACTTGTGTCTAGTGAGTAGAGACTAAGGATGCTGCTAAAGTTTTGAAATGCAGAGGACCACACCCCATAACAAAGAATTATTTGAAACAAAATGTGTACTATGTTATGGTTAAAGTATTAATGTTTTTAGAAGAAATACAGCTTTACATGTAGGATCCACATCTGGGGACACTTCTTCTCTGTAAGATCATGACCTTTCAAGTTTTCCAACTTCAGAGATTTCAGGAATATATTTTATTATTTTTCAATATTGTCCAGACTTTCAAGTATTTTGTGGGGAGAGTTACTTTAGGTCAAACTTATCTGTGTTTTGTACGTTCCTCAAAATTTTAAAATAGGAATACCATACGATTTAGTAATTTTGCCACTGGGTATTTACCCAAAGAAAACAAACATACTAATTTAAGTATGTGCACCCCTGTGTTTGTTGTAGTATTATTTACAAGAACCAAGATATAGAAGCAACCCAAGCATCCCTCAATAACCAAAGCAATCTACAGATTTCATGCAATTCTTATCGAAATACCAACAGCATTACTCACATACCTAAAACAGGCAATCCTAAAATTTGTCTGGAAACACGAAAGAACCTGAATAGCCAAAATAATCTTTAAAAAGAAAAAAAAACCCAAAACCTGGAGATACCACAATTCCAGACTTCAAGTTACACTACAAAGCTTTAGTAATCAAAACACTATGGTACTGGCACAAAAAACAGACACATACATCAATGGAACAGAATATAAAGCCCAGAAATAAAGCCATAATGATATGCTCAATAAGTCTTTGACAAAGGAGCCAAGAATATGCAGTGGGGAAAAAAATAGTCTCTTCAAGAAACGGTGTTAGGAAAACTGGACAACTTAATGCAAGAGAATAAAATTGGACCACTTTCTTATACCATAAACAAAAATAAACTCCAAGCAGATTAAGGACCTAAATGTGAGACAGGAAATCATCAAAATCCTAGAGGAGGGCACAGGCAGTAATGTCTCTGACACTGGCCATAGTGGTTGGTATCTTTCTAGATATGTCTCCTGAGGCAAGACAAACAAAAATAAAACGGTAGGGAGTACATCCAAATAAAAAGCTATTGTACAGCAAAGGAAAAAACTGACAAAAATAAAAGACAACCTATTAATGGGAGAAGATATTTGCAAATGACACATCTGATAGAGAGTATCTAAAATATAAAAGAATATATATAGCCCAACACCAAAGAAACAAATAATCCAATTTAAAAAATGGGCAGAAGTCATGAACAGACATTTCTCCTAAGATGACATACAAATGACCAACAGACGCATGAAAATATGCTCAATATCATTCATAATCAGGGAAATGCAAATCAAAACCACAATGAAATATTGCCTCAAAGCTGTCAGAATGGCTAAAATAAAAAACACAAGTAACAACATGTGTTGGCAACGATCTGGAGAAAAAGGAACCCTTCTGCAGTCCTGGTGGGAATGCAAGCTGGTGCAGCCGCTGTGGAAGACAGTATGGAGCTTCCTCAAAAAACATTAAAATAGAACTATCATATGAGCCACGACTCGCTATTCACCCAAACAATATGAAAACACTAATTTGAGAGGATACATGCACTCCTATGTTTATTGCAGCATTATTTACAAGAGCCAAACAATGGAAGCAGCTCAAGTGTCGACTGATAGCTGAATGGATAAAGAGGATGTGGTATATATACACAATTCGGTCGTAAAAAAGAATGAAATCTTGTCATTTACAAAAACATGAATGGATCTAGAGAGCATATTGCTAAGCAAAATGAGCCAGTCAGAGAAAGAAACATACCATATTTCACTTATGTGTGGAATTTAAGAAACAAAACAAATGAACAAAGGGAAAAAAAAGAGACAAATCAAAAAACACACTCAACTATAGAGTTTGAACAAATGGTTGCCAGAGGGGAGGTAGATGGGTGAAATAGGTAAAGAGAAGTAAGAGTACACTTAACTTGTTGAGCCCTGAGTAATTTATGGAATTCTTGAATCATCATATTGTACACCTGAAATTAATATAACACTACATTAACTACACTGAAAATAAAAAAATAAAATAATGATGAATGGATAAAGAAGATATGTGTACACACACACACACACACACACACACACACACACACTGGGGTATTAGTCATAAAAAAAGATCCTGCCATTTACAACAGTGTGGATGGAAATAGCCAGTATTATGGCATTTTGCCTAGAGCTCGGTCTCCTTCTGTATGTTAGAAAAACCTATTATGGGGCGCCTGGGTGGCTCAGTTGGTTAAGTGTCTGACTCTTGATTTCAGCTCAGGTCATGATCTTAGGGTTGAGCTCCATGCTGGGCTTGGAGCCTGCTTAAGATTCTCTCCCTCTCACTCTGTCCCTCCCTGTTTGCATGTCCTCTCTCTCTCAAAAAAAAAAAAAAAAAAAAAAAAAAAAGGCTGTTATGTTCTGTGTTCCTGAGAGTAATGGCTTTATGACTAAGTCATACAGCGTTCAGGGCTTGGTGCTTCAGGGCGTGTCTGGTGTGTGCTGCTGCTGCTGCTGTGTTGTGGCCGCTCGTTCCCTCAGGTCAGTCATCTGTAGAGGTTCCCCTTGGCTGTGTTGGGCAATGTTTGGACCTTGGCCAGAGTGTGGCAGGTTTTAACTAGGTGTGCTCTGGTCTGTTTCTTTAATGAGACCTAATGCTACTTCCACCAGAGCTGAAGCCTTGCAAAACTCTAAGGTCACTAGACATGGTGTTTGTGGAAGTTTCTGCTGGTCTTCTTCCACTACCTTGGTCCTTAGGCACCCTTGTCAGAGAAAAGCAGAACCAGGAGAGCACAGGCGGGTGGGACTTGATGTACTTGGGTTAGGCAGCCAGTGTCGGCACTGTGCTATTTACTGAAGTTGGTTTATGCCGAGGGGCAGGGGAAGGAAGTGGTGACAGCCAGCTCCGTTGTCCCTGGAGAGGGGACTCCTTGCTTGCTGTTCTCAAGGAAGCACTCCCAGAAGAGCAAATAATCTCCCCTCATGGGTGCCAATCCTTTCAGATCGCTGCTTTCACGCTGTCTTCCTCCGGGTTGCTGGCCTGATTGGAGCAGTGCAGTATACTTTGGGCTCTCTTCCAGCCAAGCCTGCTGACTTTGAAAACTCCAAGCTTTAGGGACGTGGTGTGGGAGAGCCGTGCTGGTCTGGGAGAGGCTCTTGGTGTGCTGGGACCGATGCAGGTCTGACCAGGAAGGGCAGCGGCACTAGAGCACAGCCATGGGATTTGGAGCAAAGCAGGCTGAACAGCCTTTGTCAAATTGAGCCACTCTCATCAAATGTCTCCGAGCCTGTGCTGAGGGTGGGGGAGGGGAATGGCACCCAGCGGTTCTTTTGTCCCCTGAGAAGTGACTCTGTGAACATCACCTCTCACAAATACTTTCTAGGAAGAGCCAACAGTCTCCCCTGCACCTTAGGTGATCCTCAGATTGTGCTCTCTGCGCCAGGTTGCTTCCCTGCTTTCTCTCCAGGAGTAGGGCAGCATCCTCAGGGCTCTATGCCAGCCAAGCCACGGACCTCTCAAATTCCAGTCTTTGAGCCCCATTGCAAAAACTCATGAAAATCAGCCCTTCTTGTGTTCTAGCCACTGGTTTTGGGGAAGTGTTTTCTTGTACAATCCCGTGCACCCCACCCTCACCTTTTTTCATAACTAGTGTTCCTTCCCCTCTGCAGCACCCATGATCCATTCTCCCCCAGACCACGTCTCTGCACTTCCTACCTTCCTCGATGTGGCCTCTTCTCTCCCCTACTTGTGAAGTTTGTTCTGTCAGTCCTCAGGTTGATTTTTTGGGGGTATTCAGAATGATTTGATAGTTATCTAGCTGGGGAGGAGGCAAGACAAGTGTCCTACTATATGCCATTTTAGCTCTGGCCCTTAAATATAGAGAACAAACTGGTGGTTGTGAGGGGAGGTGAGTGAAGGCACAGGTAAAATAGATAAAGGGAATTAAGAGGCACAAACTTCCGGTTACAAAATAAATATGTCATGGACACATGAATAGTGTAGTATATAGAATATAGTCCATGATGTAATAATGTTGTGCAGCAATACATGGTGATTGCCCTTATCTCGGTGAGCACCGACTAACGTACAGAATTGTCGTATCAACGTGTTGTACACCTGACTCTAACACTGTATGCCAACTACACCTCAATTAAAAACAAAAACAAAAACAAAACAAAACAAAACAAAACAAAAACCCTAGTCTGCCATTGTTGGAAGAAAAAAAAATCACAGATTTGGTTAGAGTTTTGTATTTCTCCACAATTTCTTTGCAAAATAGCAGATGGGAGTGCTGTGCATAGAATGGATGACAGATTTAATCCAAAGCCAGGCTTTTTAAGAATTAAGGAATAATTTTTGTGAGCCAGAGTCTCTGATGCTAGAGACTGCAGAGCTGATCAAGATGACTTTGGTTTGTAGGATGAGGGAAAACACCCATAACGATCCAGATCAATGGTTTTCTGCTGCCTCATAAATACTGTGATTCAGACTCAAGATAAATTTGAAGGCAAAGAAATCACTTTTTGTTCTCACAATGATATTTCAGTTTTAGATGCAATGTAACATATTTTTATACTATAGTTTTTTTTTTTTAATGACAAAAGTGTCCAGTTTATGAATTGGAAGTTATCCTCAATAATGGTAGATACTAGTTTAAAAGCCCATCAGGGAGCTTTTAAGTGCTGAGACACAAGAAATTCAATTTATTTTTTGTAGACACTCAAATTTAAATGTAGTTATTTTGCATTCCTTTGAAAAGAACATCAGTAGAAATTAGTCTCTCAGGCACAGTACATGATAACGTAGATTATCAGTGTCTCATATGGATTCCCTGCTCCAAGAAAGGTGAAGTGTCAGTACCAACTCCACTTCTCCCATGATTTCTCCTCCAACTTTTTGGCTGTATTCTGGGATTTAAAAGCCCAGGAATAAAAAATATCCACAAGGGTTGGGGCACATATGAATCCAGTCTTAAAAGTAGGTCTAGAAATGAAGATGGTAAATGTCAGAAGTAGCTCAGGCATCTTAGACCCACTGATGAGAAATGAAGAGAAAAGCAACATCAATGCAGATATGAGCATGTCTAATACCCAGATCTTTAAGAAAGTCTTTAAGAGAATCAGTGTATAGTGAAAAAAATAAAATCAAGGCAAAATTATCTACATGGAAAAGTTTATTCAATAAAAAGTGCTGTTTGAATCAAATGGAGAAACTAATTCTAAACATTTGCCATCAACTTTATTTTCTGTAAATAATAAACATAATAGTTATTATTGGCCTTATGTTAATATTAGTAGAGGCTGAGGATACATAATAAAGTAGGTGCAATGCTTCCTTTTAATGTTCTTTCATATTCGGTAAAAGATCATGAATTTGAGAGCGAAGGTGAAACTTTGGTTTGTTTGTTTTTTGGAGGTACGAAACAGCAATACTTGAATTGCTTTTTCTTAAAATTGTTTTTAGAAGGTTAATAAGAAAGCTGACATTGTAAGCATAGATGGGAGTATTATTTAGAAATGTGTAATCAACGCTGAGAGAAGTCATTCAAATTAACCTGACTAAAATAGCAAATTTCTATCAACTCTAATCCAAAACAGGAACAAAATCTGGATCTAGATCAACTCTCAATTCTTATATCATTTATCATGATGTTAGATTATTTATTACACTCTTTGCACCTTCATTTTTTTCTTCTGATAGTGTCCTTTTCAACCCCTTATTGTCCATGTAACTTCCATTTAGTTGACTAGTTACTTAAAATTAGGTATATTGACGTAATAGACTGCTATCAACATTAAATATGGTTTTTTTGCAAGATATGTAATAACATGGGGTAATTTCTAAGTAAAAGATGTTGCTTACCAAAGAGGAAATAAAGTATGGAAACAACAACTGAGATCTACAGTACATATCTTATATGCATTGCACTGAGTATTTGCTTTACAACCATTTATTTAATAAATGCGTATCTATAAATTTCTCTACCAATATTTTTATTTTCTGGGGAATATTACGAGTGACTTTTAATCTCCTGTTTGTAATTTTCTTTCATTTCAAAAATTTTATACAAGATTAAGGTTGTCTTTAAAATTAAAAGAATTGGTTGGGAACAGGTGAGGAGTATAACCGATGTACATTTTATTAGAAATACTACATTAATATATTTATTAAGATAAATGTGGAAGAACATTAAAAAGAAAGACTATAATGGAATTACCTAAACTTTGCCTTTCCTCTTATTTGTATCTCTCTCTCCCATTTACGTAGGCAAACAAATATAAGATGTAAAAACCTCTAAATTGCACTACTGTTAATGATAAGCTAAATTGAGAGGTTAAAAAAAAAGTCCCTCCTCTACTGTAACGCTCAACCTCAGGCTCCATTGCTGAAATGAGCCTCTCATTCCTTTTGTCTGCCTTTTCTTCAGTGATTTAGTGACAATTCCAGTTCAATTATTATTAATTTCTTTTTTATACCCTTGCAGTTTTTACTCAAATAAAGCAAAATTCTCTATATTAAGCAAACAAATCAACTTAGAAGACAGAGATGTCAAGCTATTTTTCTACTTATCTGAAATAACTCAGATATTATAAACATTTTCTGAATAAGATACTGGTGGTAATGGGAAATCTCAATGAGTAAGAATTTCCTTGAGCAAGACAATGTGTTCAGTGCCTATGATACAAAGATGATTGGAGCGGTCTGTGTTTCTTGAAGCTGATTCATCTGAAGGGTTTTTTGTTGCCTAAGTCTCAGCACAGGACAAATAGATGCATGGAGGCTGTCCTCCCCCAGATCACCAAAGCGTGAGCTGCCCTCCCCTCTGTTTCAGATCTGCCTGTCCTGTCTGCCTTTGAACGCTTAATAGCTCTGCATGCCTCCACTTGCAGATCAAACACCAAAAACAACCGTAGCTATCAGCAGAAAATGGACTTTCACAATTCTATTCTTGTGACAGCTACGATTGTGACAACGGTGTGTCTGGTGTGTATTGCTGCCACTGAATGACCATTCTTTCAACATTCAACTGCAAAGGTAAAGGATCGAGAAACTTCTCACTGGGGCACAGCGGTTTCAAAGTGTCAGATTTCTTCAAGCTCCCCATGACAGTTGGCTACCTGGTGTGTAGAGATAGAGCCCACACAAATACACCTATGTCAAGCACATTCAACTGCCCGACTTCATGGAAATGCAGCATAATAGAATTCTTGCCTGGTCTTTTATTACGACTGCTTTTGTGGAAGTATTTCAATTGGTGTAGGCAGTGGACCAACAGGCATATATTTTCCATTTGAATACCAGAGTGCTAAATTTATAATACCTTTTTATTTACTGAGAGATTGCTTGGCCTAATTTGTTCAGCAAGGGTATTTCCCACTTGTTTTCCTTTCTGAATAGGAAGATCCCATTGTTGGGGGAAACGGCTGTTAATTAATCATATTCTACCAAGCTTTTGATTGCGTAGCTCAATTTTATTTGAAAAGTATAATGGGGTTGAGATAGGGCAAGAGTGAACATTGAAAACAAAGCTTATTATTTATGGCAATATTGAATACTTATGCAAACCATCTTAAAGTTTCAGTCTGTTTTCTGCTGGTAACATTTTATGGTTGATTAAAGCTGTCAGAACAACATTCAAATTAAATTCAGTGGGAGGTCATTCAGCAATCGAGAAGTATGTGCAGCCAGCTAGCACCCAGCACTGCTGCAGAAACAGCGTGCTAATGAGAAGTTTGGCAATATCATTTTTCTCTAGCAATATTCAATGAGTATATGTATATATTTGGTTTTAATAATGTAAATATTATATCAGAGCCTTATCTTTTAACAAGCAGACAAAGAATCCAGGACAAAAGGGAATACTTTCTACTAATTCCTAAATTATGTAAGTTAAAATAATTTAGCATAAATGATGATTAACAGTTACCATAACGTCAATTTCCTGAAGTTCCCACATCATTATGAACATAATTTTATTTATTAATAAATGAACAGATTTTATTTTTTTCTTGAAAACTAAATGAGTCTCTATTGTTTTCCATGACATCTTTATTCAAGGTGGTGACTGCCTTGAAATTCTCACAAATCAATCCAAATATTTAAAGGGCTGTCATACAGTATAGTAGGAATTACTCTTACAATGTATGGAATCTAGTACTTGCATCAGCACTGCAGAGTAGCAGGTACTCAATGTATGTTTGTTTGAAACTAGGTTAAATATGTACATGCTACCGAATCATGGATTTCGTATCTAGGATGCAAGGAAATAGGACTACTTAAAGATGAGGTTCGTTGACCTCAGGGAACAGAGTATCTATTGGGAAACTTTTGGTCAGTTATAGCTCAAGGCCTTTATCAGATATCCGATGCATTGTTGATGTAGATGACTTCAAAAGTCTCTTCCCTTCCGTTACTGAAAATTCTGCGCGCGCACACGCACACACACACACACACACACACACACACACACACGTGCATGTGCACAGACATTCAGGTTACATAATTTATTTAGAGTTATCTAAATTTATCTTATCAATTTACATTTTTCCCCTGGCATTCTCGAAGTTCATTCAGAATACATTTCCCTCCCTTTTTTACTTTTCCTTTTGTTTAACAGTGTCTCTAAGTGTCTGGATGTTTAGATTCCTAGGCCTTATTTGGTATTGTCAAGTCACAATTTTCAAATTTTTTAAATGGCTGTTATTTTTCATATAACTGGCAAGTAGTTTCTTTCCAATTTCTAGGTTGACCTTTTACAGTTAGAACTTTTCTGTTCTAGTTCCAGAACTGGTCGTATAAGACCCCTTATATCCATCTCCCAGTGCCCTGATGGATATATCCAGATTAGTTCTTCAAACTGCTATCTTGATGCTCCCTGCAGCAGATCTTTCACCTGTAATTAATGACTCTAGTTGTCAAATTGTGGGTAAATAAAAATCTGTTCATGTCGGCTCATAAGTGAAGAAGTGAGAGAATTAGGAAAATCACCATTTTATATCCCCCACTATAAAAACTGATACAGGCAAGAATTTTCAGAATGTAGGAAATACAATATGCGCACAGTGCTAAAACATAACATGACAGATTACTTATGTTTTGCCAAAGGAATATTCTCTCTTTATAACTGAGAGAGCTGGCAGGGACTACTTTCCTCATAGCATCCCTCAT
The DNA here is from genome assembly GCF_023065955.2 of Ursus arctos. NCBI lineage: Eukaryota > Metazoa > Chordata > Mammalia > Carnivora > Ursidae > Ursus > Ursus arctos. Next base: position 28,238,017 of record NW_026622985.1, on the reverse strand, counting down.
AGGGAGACTCCAGACCTTAGTCCTCATGTGATACAATAAGGAGTACGTAAGAGTATCTAAAAATTATTCTTACAAAAAATGCTTACCCTAAATCTAAGGAAACGTCTAAGCTCATATCCATATTTAAGCAAATACAAGGGATAGACAAATAAGTTAAAGGACACTATGAGGGAACAATTAGCCAATTACAGAGTGTGGGACACTGTAAAAGACAGTGGCCTTGTATGGTCAAAATGTCACTGTTAAATAAAAGGTCCTAACAGAAGTCCTTTCCTCAGATAAAAATAATAAAATCTGCATGAAATACCAAAATTAACAACCTGCAGTTTCTAGAGCACGAACGAAGGTGCAGATTTTGGAGAGGAATTGGAAAGTGGATCAGCTTGTGGTGAGTTACCCACTTGTGTGGATTTAAACTGAGGTTAAACTATGATTCATAATGCTCTGGGGTGGCACAAGCTATGACAGAAATTTTGCTATGCTTTTGGCATGAGGATTTGGAGAAGAGTTTATGGTGGTCACACCCTGAGGGGGTTGGGAGTTCTGGAAATGTGAAAGCCCAATGAAGGGGGCCTCCAAAGTTCTGTTTTTAATGACCGCCAAAATCTCTTCCTGACTTCTGAACCATGCATATGAAGTAAATTAAAAGGCCCTCCAAGGGGCGCCTGGGTGGCTCAGTCATTAAGCGTCTGCCTTCAGCTCAGGGCGTGATCCCAGAGTCCTGGGATCGAGCCCCACACCAGGCTCCTCCCCTGGGAGGCTGCTTCTTCCTCTCCCATTCCCCCTGCCTGTTTTTCCTCTCTCGCTGGCTGTCTCTCTTTGTCAAATAAATAAATAAATAATATTACAAAAAAAAAAAAAAAAAAGCCCCCCCCCAAGACAAAGGAACTGGACAGTGATTTGAGCTACTACCCAAAACAGAGTCTGAAATTAGAGTCTAACCAATTCAGAATACAAAAGAGACTCTATAATATAAATTTTACAATATCCAGGAAAATTCTAAATTACAAGAACAACTAGGGATATATAACAAATGACTATGTGTGCATTGATAAGTCAAGAATATATAATTCCCAAAGCAACAATTAAAACTATGCAAGTATAATTAAATATCTAAGAGATAAATCAAACTGGGATTCTGAAATTATTAAATAATTAAAAGGAAGGAAAGAGGAACAAGGAATAATAATAACAGAGGAGAAAACCAGAAATAAATAATAACATGGTAGATCTAAGTCTAATGCTTTTAATCGTATTAAAGTCAAATGACTAAACATTTCACAAAGAAGGCAGAATATAAGAATGAAGAACACAGAACCCGATTACATACTACCTAGAAGAAACAATGTAGACACAGTGAGTTCAAAGTAAACGGATGGCTAGCATACACAAACGGTAAGCTTGAAAAGTCTAGAATCCTATATTAATATCAGATGAAAGAGACTTCAAGCTAAGGAGGACATTTGAGGTAAAATTGTACATTTTATAATGATAGAAGAGTAGGTTCAGAAGAAAGACATGACATCCCGTAACGTGTATGTAGAAAATAAGGGTATTTCAAGGTATATGAAGTAAAAACTGATAGAAGAAAAGGAAAACAAAGATCTTTCCACAACTACAGTAGATACGTTTAACACATTTGTCTCATCAACTGATGGAAAACTATAAAAAGTAAAACTACAGATGACTGGGAAAAATTCTATCACCCATTTGATTTAATTGGTACTTATAAATTACTATATCCAACAACTACGTTATTTTCAAGTGAATACAGTATATTTGCCAAGGTAGGTAATTCATTGAACCACAAAATTAGCTTCAAGGAATTTTAAAAAATTTAAATCATACAGTATATATTTCCATAACAGAATTATAAATAAGAAACCATAAGGTAACCAAGAAAAACATAAGTATTTCAAAATTAAACAAAATGTTAAACAACTCAAAGGTCAAAGAAGAAATCACAAGGGAAATGACAAAATATTTTCAAACTGAATGATGAAGAAAATACAATTTGGGTGGCAAAATAATGCTTGGAACTAAGTAACTTTATTTAAGATTTATTTATTTCAGAGAGAGAGAGAGCATGAGCAGGGGTGGGGGCAGAGGGAGAGGGAGAGAGAATCAGATGCCCCATTCAGCGCAGAGCCTGATGCAGGGCTTGATCTTACAACACTGAGATCATGACCTGAGCTGAAATCAAGAGTCAGGCACTTAACTAATTGAACCACCCAGGCACCCCAGGAACTATGTAACTGTAAGTTATTACAGTGTAATTAGAAATAAATCATTGTTGAAGCTTCTTTGTAATGGAGCTAGAAAAAGAAGAGCAAAGTGAATTCACCTTCAGAAACAAGAAGTAAATGATGGTGATAGGAGCAGGAATAGATGAGAACAAAGATAAATGAGATAGGAAATTAATAAAGCCATGAGCATGTTCACTAAAGATCAGTGAATTTGATAAAACTCTAGACAGAGTGAAAAGAAAGAAGAAGTACAAGTTACTAATATCAGGAATTAAAAAAGGTTATCACTACCGATTTCACAGCCATTTAAATAATAATATAATAATGTTATGAGCAATTTTATGCCAACAAATTAAGTAACAGTCATGAAATGGAAAACTATGGACATCTTCAACCTAATACAATTGACATAATTCAATGAAAAACAAATAGTTTTGTGTATTTAATAAATTTTTTAATAAAAAAATGTTCTCAGGGGTACCTGGGTGGTTCAGTTGGTTAAGCATCTGCCTTTGGCTCAGGACATGATCTTGGGCTCCTAGGATGGATCCCCCCACATCAGGCTTCCTGCTCAGCTGGGGAGTTCACTTCTCCCTCACTATCTGCCCCTCCCTGCACTCGTTCATTCTCTCTCTTTTTCTCTCTCTCCCTGTCAAATAAATAAAGTCTTAAAACAAATGCTCTCAGAAAAAATACCAGAGCCAGATATTTTCACTAGTTCTATGAAACATTCAAAGAAGAAATACCAACCTCTTACAAACTCTTTGAAATGAAGTTAGCATTACCTTGATACTATTCTAACAAAGATATTACAAAAAAGCAAAATGATTGTTTGCTTATGAACACAGATCCCTCAAATACTAAACAAAAATACTAGCAAATTGAATTCAACAACATATAACAAGCGTATAACAAACATAGCAATTCCTTTTACAGTAGCATGAAACATAAAAGATTTAGGAATTAATTTAATAAAAAATGCAAAACCTTTGAAATAAATCTAGTTATTATTTCTGAGAAAAATCAAAGAAGCCTAGATAAATGTTGGAAATACCATGTTCGTGGATTGGAAGACTTACTACTTCAAGCTACCAATTCTCACCAAAGTGACGTATAGATTCAACAGAATAACAAAAAAAGATCCCAGCATGCTTTCTAAGAAAGATATCGATCAGCTATTTCTGATATTTTTTGGAAAACTGAAAAAACAAATATCAAGAAGAGGAAAGTTAGAGAACTTACAGAGTAGATTTTAACACTTACTACAAACCGACAGTTTTTGTAGCTTCCTATAAAGTTAAACATACACCAACCATATCCTCCAAGCTTTCCTCTCCAAGATATTTACATAGGAGAAATAAATACATACCAAAAAATATTTGTTTGTGAATGTTTATAGCAGCTTTATTTAAGTAGCCCCAAATGGGAAATAACTTAAATTCCCAACAACAGGAAAATAAACCAAAAATAAATATGTATATTTTCATTAAATTACTACTGAGTTATTAAAAAGTAATTACTGATACATGTATTACCATAGATAAATCATTATTTTTAAGAAAGTCAAATATAAAATATTTTTATTGTAGGATTCATTTGAATTTGAATTCCTAGAAAACACAAACTAATCTGTAGTGACAGACAGCAGACCAGTGGTTGTGTGGGATAGACTGCTGAATGATGATGGAAAATTTTTTAGCATGATGGAAGTATTCTGTATGTTGACTGTGGCTTTGTTTCCACATATTTATTTGTCCAAACACAATGATTTGTACACTTAAGACAAATTCAGTTTATTGTACTTTGATTTAAAAACCCAAAGTAAATATAATTAACTTAATTTAAAAATACATTTCATTTTGATCTAAGCAATGTTTTGTTATGCTTTACTAAATCTGAATTAATATAAACCCTAATGACATTTTTTCTTACACTTAGCACAAGTCAGGTGTTAACACACTCATTATTGAGCAGATAAGTGAATGAGTAAGTACTATACTTTGTTTTTTTAACCAATCACATGAAATGAGTGCTTGGTGTGTGCGTGTAGGGGTGTGTGTGTGTGTGTATGTATGTATACAGAGACACCTGAAAGACAATTGCTTTTAAATCACTTGATGTATTAAAATATTTCAATACCATTAGGAAGAAGACTTGGTAAAGTATACATGTTTTGTTTAAGGCTGTAATTTCTGTTGTTTAAAAATTTTCTATGACAAATCACAAGTCTTGTTTTTATGAAAAAATATTGATGCCATAGAAAAATAGGTGGAAGAGGTGTGTTGTTCTTTATTTAAGAAAAAGACTAAAGAGACCTAACAACCAGATACAAATGGTTTACTGGAGCATATGAGGAATTTTTGAAAATTATATGCTAGTTAGTTTTCTTAAGTGTGATAATTATAATGTGGTTATGGAAGTGGGAAAAGTCCTTAGATTTAAGAACTGTGAGCTCGAGTACTGTGGGTAGATATCATGATGCTATAACATGTTTTCAAATAATTCAGAAGAAAGGAGATAAATATTGAAACAATTTGACTATAATTACATTTTATGAACGGTATTCAGTATCTCCTGCTTTTTTCAATTTCTATATATTTGAATATTTTCCTAAATAAACACTGGAAGAAACAAATTTTCTTTGTACTATGTAAATAAAAGATCATTAACTAAAGAAATAGACCCCCAAGAAGTCAAAAATGGACTCTCAATTAAGACTGACTTGCACTGACTAGATAAATCAATTTTTGTAGAAGAAATCATCGCTTTTTAAGGAGTTCAAGTCACCTATTAGTAAGACATGAAAAAAAAAAAACTGTTAAATTGTTATGGTTTACCATGAATACAGTATAATTTGGCTACTAAGCACCATGAACCAGGATATTTTTATGTGGATAAAATTTCAGTTTTAAAAAATAATAGCAGAAACAAGAAAATTACATTATGTTTTCCCATTTTTACTCAACTATACAGACTTATAAGCCTTAAATGGCCATACATCTATCAGAAGATATTTTGAGAATTTTATTTCCAAATCACTTTTTTTTTTAAAGGCAAAATTACCAACAATGCTGACAAATACTAACTCAAAAATCTCTAAAAACATTATCCTGTAACATAACTGTTTGGTTGGTCCCAACAACTCTTCAAAAGTTAAGGGCTTGAAAATAAAATTGTTGTAATGATATTTTCTACATGGTTTTAAATGGTCACAACAGTCTCTCCCATCCTCCATTCCTACCATCAGAGAGCAGGGTCTATGTGCCCTCCTTTGAATCTGAGCAAGCTTGTGACCATTGCAGACTCAATGTTATGTGACCTCTTTTTGTGTCTACAGTAGAGCCTCCTCACCTGATCCCACTGAAACGGAGATCATCTGTTACTCAGTGACCTGACCAAGTTGGAGATTTGTGACCAAAAGTAGTGACCGTTGGTGTTTTAAGCTTCCAAGTTTTAAGGTAGTTTGTTATATAGCAATAGATAACTGACCTGATTGTCAACAAAGAATTTAACCAAATATTAATTACAACAAAAAGTACCTTCATAAATAGCACTGTCCCTGTAGATACATATCTTGTTATAGAATGCCATGAATAATGCCATTTTCTTTTCCTGGCAGGTGCTGTAAGAGTTGGCAATATCTAAAACTCGTGATACCCACATTCACATATGTAGGGTAATTTGTGTTGTAAAGAACCTTCTATGAAATGTTCAGAAATGTTGTACTTATAAACTATGAAACATCAGATAAGACATTTGCCCATATGTGGTTACAGGGAGCCATTTTTTGGACTCTCAAAGAGGCTATTTAGAAGTTCAAATTACATGAAGTATAAGAAAGCTCTTCCTGATCTCTAAAGAGCTATACAAATAACATTTGCTATTAAAATCAAGATTATTGAAATGTTGCTCTATTAATCTTTGTTTTTATTCTGCCCTTTGAAAAGTCCAGGCTTAAAGAACTGGTTTAAAAGAGTCTAAATGAATGAGGTGTAGATTAGAGCAGAGTATTGGGTTGTTTACAGGCAAGTGCAAAAGATTTTGCTTTTTCATTTTAAGGGAAATTACTTTTTGAAACCTTTATATGCTACCTTGGCTGTATCTTGAGAATAAAAAGCTTGGAGTTGAAAGGGCACTCTGAATTCTGCAGTGATCAATTTAATCCTGCCTTCAGAATTCTAAACAACTTTCTTTTTGTGTCTTAAAAACATTCATGATCACGGGTAAACATTTTTATATATATTATCAATACCCTTACAGTTATTTATTTCATTTCCCAAAACGAAGTTGTAAAAGAGCTAACTTGTTAATAAAAGCCACACTTCTAAAAATATGTCTTATCCCTTAGAAAATACACATAGTTCATAGATTTTCCACATGGAAAGAAAAAGAGCATCAAGTTGCATAAGGAGATAATGAATATTATAAATATTTTAATATTGTTGAAGATACTTGATTGCTACCCCAGTTAGGGTGATTTTTCCTCCCACTGGGAAACTGTAGGATTTTTTTTCATTACCTACTCATTTACTTATTTAGCATATTTCAGGAATGTCAGATGCAGAATATATGGCTATTTTAATAGGCAGTTCCACTCTTTTTCTGGGATGATGTTAAAGCAGCGGAATTATCAGAAATGGGCATGTTCCAGATGAAATGAATATGTACAAAGAGACAGAATGTGAGACTCTGCAGTTTACTCTGAATTTTTCAAATGGGCATCTGAAGGACATTTATTATTTTGGTGACCTGAAATTCTCAAGATGAAAGTTGGCTCAAATTGACAACCTTTTAAACAATCCATGCACTCATTTATTTATTCTTTTATGGACTCACTAATTCAGGCATTTTACTCTTTATTTTTCTGTCCCAGTCACTAAGTGAAGGGCTTAGGCTATAAAGATGGCCATGGTTACACTCTGTCGCAAGGAGCTTGTAATACTGAGGGAAAGACAGTTGTGACGATACTAAGAGGTGTTAGGCCATTTGTTTGCCGGGCCTGGCTGCCATCAAGGGTCAGCAGGCCTTTTCTTTATTAAGTACCTGGCTTTCCTTTCCCTAAAATACGTTGGTCCCAGATAGAGAGTCACCGCTAGTGTTCTTATCTCATGATTTTCTAAATATCCCTTTAAATGATATGACTTTTGAAACTTTAACAAAACACGATTCTGTGGCTTTACGTGTGTAAAGTACCCGATTTGTTATTAGCTATGCATGTTTGTGTAACAGCTTCGCCTTAGTCTTAGATATTTTTAAACTAGTATCTACTATTTTTCTGTTACTGCTATTATATCTCTTTCCTTCTTTATCTATAAAGTGCACATATACATTTGTTTTTGTCATATTTAAGTATTTTAGGTGCATGTACCTTTTTGTGGAAGTGGGGGGTCCTATGCGTAATCACAGCCTGAAACAAGGGAATTTGCACTTAGCATTCACTTCACAGGAAATCTTCTAAAATCTGGAGATCTATTTATTTTAATCTTGTATATTGCCTTTGATTCTAAACATATTTTTTTGGAAAGTTAGTGTATTACATGTAAAATGTGTGCACTATTAATTGGTAATGTTATAGCTTGCAGGTGCAAATGAACCCACCTAAAACAGCTTAAACTAAAAGGGTATTTGCTGATGCCCGTAACTGAAAATCCAGGGATGGCACTGTCCTCAAATGAAGCTTGATTCATGGTCTAATGGTGTCATCTCTCTTCTCTTCTATGTATTAATGTGGAGGTGGAGAGTGGAGTTTGGTGATTCTTTTATATTAATCAAGGCCTACTTCTGGACTACTTTTGCATGGACTTATCCTAGCCAAAACTATAAGGATTGAGAGCAGGAGACAGGTGGTTCTCTTTTATCAGGAAAAGTGTGATTGTTGGATACCGGCAGCCAAAAGTGACAACTCATAATTCTGCACCAATTTGTCAGTATTGCCTACTTGTTTTTTTTCTAGTAAGTTAGCAGAATAATAGGCTAAATTAAAAGAACAATAAATTCAACCCTAAATTTGGGTGAGTACAACTACTGAAATGATTGTGTTTTTGTTTGTTTCCAGAATGATGCAATCCATTTATATGTAAACTCATGAATGGAAACTATAATCTAATACACATTCTCTTTTACACTGCTCAAGCCTCTGGATCACTTCACATGATGGAATGGCACTGAAGGGAGTAATAATGTGTATTTAGGACGGGACACCAAATGTAATATTTCCATTGGTTTACATACTAAAAATAAACATTTTGGAATTTTTCATAATATTCTTTAGAGAAAGGTGCAACACAGCCTCTTCACTAATGTATGAAATCTCTTGCAGGTCATATATCCTCCAGCATATGTCTGAGTCAGATGATGCCCTTTCTATCAGAGAAGACTCCAAAGGGGGGGGGGAAAGTCTTTCCTTCTGTCTTAATACCAAAGTTAAAGAGCATTTGTCTAGGGTATGATTCTCGTTAGATAGGTCATGTTTCTGGAAAAAATAGGCCCTATGGCTCTCTTTTGTGATCAGTACTGGAATTGCATTCCAGGGCCCTTTGAGAACAAGGATCTTTAATAATCTCTGAATTTGTCAAGGTCCGGGGAATCTCTTGAATACTGAAAGTCATTAGAGTTTGCCAATCTTAGGGACATAACTATGTCAAACAGTATGTAATTATAGAATTCCAAGATTCAAAAACTATTTTTGCTTTCATCAAATTGTTTTGGGTCTTTCATTCACTTAAGGCTTTATTAAGTGCATGGAGGAACTGGTTCTGTATGAGGCACCTGAGGGGCAAAAGCCTCTGTTTTCATGGAGCTTACATGCTATGGAAAGACATAATAGAAGAAGGTAATGCCAGAAAGAGACAAATATACAAAAAGTAAGAGAGAGTGAGGTTAGAGAGAGTAGCTGGGTAGGAAATACTAATTTAGAATAGGTGTTAATGAAATGCTTCTAGCGGGTGACACCTGAGTCAGGACTTGAATAACAAAAAGTAGCCAGCCATATGCAATGAGAATTAAATATCCCAGGATACATTTCACAATACATAAATATGACCAGAGATGAGGCAAGATACAGTCTAAACTTTTGCTCAGGTATCAACACTGTTTATATGAAAACTTGCTTTAGAAAAAAAAATTCTAATTCCAATATTCTACTCTCTTTTAAAATGTGGCATTACAATGACTTAAATAAACATCAATGTGGCATAGCTGATGCTATGTCAAAGTAGAGGACAAGGTCCTTAGCTGTATTTATGATATAAATTTATTGCTTTTTGTTTATTGCTGCAATATAAAATTTATTTGTCCAAACTCTGGTCTAGGTCTCTGAGAAGATTAGGCTAATATGTCTCAATCAGTGTCTCCTCCTTAGTAAGAAGCAACTTCTCTCTCAAATGCCTGTATCAGTTTGACAGCTTTCTCTACCTCAAATATCCCAAAAAAGCTTTAGCTGTCTTAAGTTTCAGAAACCTCAAGATACATAATTTAGAGTGGTTTAAAAGCAGTACATTTATTTTCCCTTTAACTTACTCTGCCAGTATTATTTTCACTTAGTCTGACTCTACATAATGGAAGAGATGACTTGGCTGATAAGTTTAAGTTAGAACAAGGATGTCTGCATTTCCAATGGCAAAGTCCAGATAATTTTCATCAATCCACTCAAAATGAATTTTTGAAACATTAAGAGATATTTCAGTATGTGCCTTTGTGGTATTTTGCCTGGACAATCAGTGATTTGATTACATTTTCTTAATGTGCTAAAACCTCCAATAACCTAAAATAGCAAACTGGACAAAGTCAGAGAAGTACCGTATTTCAAACAATGGTTAGATGCTATCACATAAAAACATGGACAATTTTTTTTAGCAACACTTTCTCTTGAAAAATTGTGGTTTTTTAAAATGACAAAAAGTTTTTATATTAAACCATAAAGTTAATGATAAATGTAAATTAGGAGATGATGTAATTGCCTCTGATATGACAACTTCAATTCTTTTCATTTCATTCAGTTCTCAAATATTTGATTAGTCCATTTTATAGAAGAAATACTTTCGAAGGTTATATACAAGGTCATTAGAGAAGACTGAATAATCTTTGGGTAGACCAAAGATATCTAGGTCCTAATCTCTGTTAGAAGGTGCATTAAACAAGACAGCAGATTATCCCTTGGAACTTCCAAAGGAGTGCAGACATGCTGACACCTTCGTTTTGGCCATTGAAACTGATTTCAGACTTGGGACACGTAAGAACTATGCACTGGTCTAAGCCGCCAAGTTTGTGGTAATTTGTTAGAGCAGCTGTAGGAAACTAACACAATCATAAAATTAAACTGTTGAATCCTAGATAGAACCAACCTGCCCCCCCCATTTTCTTTCTACTATACCACCTTGTTATGTTGCTTTGTACAGTAACCTTAATAGTGGCAAACTCACTGCAACTGACTGAATAAATCCTTCATGTGAATTTACAAGTGCATGAGAATGCCTTAATTTGTAGATCTGGGAAGCAAACACACTTTAAAATACGGACTTCTTTGGGTGGTTCAGTTGGTTGAGCATCTGACTCTTGAGTTTGGCTCAAATTATGATCTCAGGGTCCTGAGATCCAGCCCTGCAGCAGGCTCTTCCCCCAGGAGGGAGTCTGCTTGAGTTTCTCTCTCTCTCTCTCTCTCAAATAAGTAAATAAATCTTTAAAAAAATATTGGCTTCTTTGCTTAAAACTGGGTTATTTATAGTGTTTTGAAAGATGAAATGCAAGCCTTGAAAAACTGACACCAGTTATCTCCTCAGATAGATTTCCCTTAGGAGAAACTTAGAGAATACAGGCCCTTTGTTAGATAGGCGTAATTTGCAACTGGCTTAATTTCTCTTGATTAAACTATGGTCTAACATTTTGTGTATAAAATGAGAAGGCTAGTGACATAATCTGGTCTAGGTCTCTGCTAAGATTAGGCTGATGTGTCTCAGTGTTTGGGTTGAATAGTCTTTGGGTATTCCAATACAACTAACCAATAATCACCGCTCTGTTGTATTTTTGGAATAGATGAAAAGTTGTAAAGAGTGGCATCTTCTGTTTACTACTCTGGAAAATACCAGAAAGATAGGTACATTCAAAACAAAAGCTGAAAGAATACGGGTCACCTCACTTGAATTGAATTAAGCAATTTATCAAGTTACTGAGTGCTGTTTTGGATCTGAGTCAAAAAATTAGATTTCTTTTGGTTTCTGGGAAAGGGGGTGACAACACAACACAGAACCTCACATGGAGAAAAAATCTACTTATTAGTTAGACTCCAGAATAGAAAGAGTGAAATAGGATTCAAAGATGAAGAACTGTGGTGTGTCTGAGTATCTGGGTGGGGTGAACAGAAAGGGATGGGAGCTTGGAATCAAAGTCAGAGAAATAAGTGACAGAGATGGAGAATTTGAAACCAGGAGCTCATTATGGGCAACGACTGTATCTTATTTAAATAAAAGATGTTTCAGTGGCTGCAATGTGCCAAAAACTTGTCAAAGTAAAAATGTAAGCTGAATATTTAGAAATCAAACAGCATCATTTTTGAAGGAACAATAGTTAAGGTTGAGCAAAGAATGTGAGGTAGTTAAATTCCGTGTTTCAGGTCAAGTTTGGCCCCAGAAATTGAGGTCAAAGTGAGCCTCACGTGGTACTCAAGAGCACTATTCTAATGTGAAGAGCAAGTTGCATTTCCAAAGGTTAATAACTTGGCTGGTTCCAAAGTGCTTTGCTGTTTCATTGCATCAAGAAATGGTAGAGGAATTAAAAATGCATTGCCTACTTGGGTAATGTAGTTTTATATGTCAAACTTAAAATTCCAGGTTTTCATACTTCTTCAGAACTTGTAAAGCAAAGACTTGATGTATTTTCTCAACTGTCAGAAAGCCTGTGTGTAGGAATGCAGTGGACAGAAGGAAATGACATGAGGTAAGGTCGACGAGATAGACAAGGGTCAGATCATTTAGGGCTCTGTAGGCCATGGGAAAGAGCCTGGACGTTATTAGAAGTACAAATGGGAGTCACTGGAGAATTTCAGGTAGCAGAAGTACAGTACATGACCACATTCTTAAAGGTCAGTTTGACGGTCCTGGGAAAATGAATCAAAGGAACAAGAGGAACAGGCCATTGCCATATTCTAAATGGAAAATGCTGACTAAGGTGGTGGGAGTGGTGCTAAGGAGGAAAAAAATTAATGACATATTTTAAAAATTGAGGCACAAGAATTTGCCACCAACAAGTAATGTATATTTATTTGTATCAATATGGTTGGTAATGAGTGGGAGGAATTCAAATTAAAATAACTGGGTGGCATGTCTAGGAATTCACTGAGATGAGAAAGATTGTAGAGAAACAGGATTAGTAACTGATTAATTGATTTTTGGTGGGAAAAGAGGAAGGAGAATTAAGGGCCTGTTTTTTGTTTTTGTTTTTAGTTTGTCATGCTTATGAGACATTTTAGTGGAAATACTAAATAATTAATGATATGTGTGATTCTATAGTTCAGTAAGAGATGTATTTGGGTGTTATCACCCCATATACACTATTTCAAGACATGTGAATTTATAAGATTACCAAAGGAGAACATAAGCAGGGAAGAAAACAGAGGCCAGCAAAAAATCCTAAAGAATACACCTGAGAAGAGGACAGCACATACAAACTGAGAAAAAAAAGAAAAAGAAAATAGGAAAAAAAAATAAGAGTGAGACATCATGGAAACTGAGGGAGGAGATATTTTAGGAAGTATTCATTGCTCAAGTGTAGAACATGATGAAAAGTTGCCTAGAGTGAGGACAGAAGAATGTCCACTGAAACACTCCAAAGGAAGGCTCTTAAAGATGTTGATGAATGAAATTTCAAAGAAATATGGACTTTACAAATCATAAAAGCAGTGAATGTGAAGTACCAGAAAATAAATAAATATATACATGATATAGTTGAGGAGTTTTACCTAGAAAGGGAATAAAGAAATGCAGTGGCTACTGGAAGAACGTGCATCTATTAAGGGAGAATGTGTTTTCAAGATGGGATATATTATAACGTGCTTATATGTACTAAGATATGAACAAATTAGTAGAGAAGGAAAAATTGATGATGTGGGAAAAGGAACATATAATCAGAATAATAAGCCACTGAGAAGGCAGTAGTGAAATCAAATTAAAAACAAACAAAACAATGTATTTCCTCTATTATGACAGAAGGAAGGCAGCAGAATCTAAGCAAACGCGGGTACATTCTGTGAGGGGAAGATGAATCCCTTTTATTTGATTACTTTTATTTTCTTATTTAGTTAGTGGAATCATTAGCTGATCCAGGAAAGGGAAGAGAGGGCTATGAAAGGTCTGTAGAGAGTTTATCTGATGAAATATCTAAAGCACCAATGGAAAATACTCCTAACTGTGTGAAGGAATGAATGGAGGAAAAGAGATGAAATTGTTATCTTGCAGAGTTGAAAAGTTGGCTTATGTAATAGGATTGTGTAGCAAACTGTATGTCCAGTTTTTAACCTGTTCACTCCTTCCTGCAAAGCTTGGATCATAACTGTTCTATACTGAGAATGATGTTCAGATTTCTCTTGTCAATGCCTGGTTTGGGCATAAGAATGCAACCACGATCTGGGCCAATAAAGTAAAAGAATGCATCTAGAGGCTTCTGTTAAAAATAATCTTTGATTTTTGGGTTGCCTGGATGGCACAGTCGGGTAAGCAGTCAATTCTTGGTTTTGGCTCAGGTCATGATCTCAGGGTCATGAGACTGAGCCCTGTGTCCGGCTCCATGCCCAGCACAGAGTCTGCTCGGGATTCTCTCTTCTGCTCCCTTGCCTCTCACGCTCATGCTCTTTCTCTCTCTAAAAAATAAATAAGTGTAAAAAAAAAAATCTTTGCTTTTAAACCAAGATGCAGGTTAGGAAAAATGGTTCTTTTCTGCCTCAGGCAGTGCCATGCTGGAGGATCGTATGGGGACCCAGCCAAAAGTTCAATAATGACAGAGCAGAAGAATGACAAGGACTCAGGCACTGTCCGGCATTCATGAGAACAGAAGGGCCCTGCCATGGGCCTCATAATCTGGCAACTTCGAAGACCTGGGACATCTCAAACCAACAAAAAGTACATGTGTTGAAGAATGCGCTGGTGAGTGTGTCAATGGGGTTTTGTGCTCAGCAGGTGCAAAAGTTACCCATAACCCTAAACGTCACCTTTCATGGTTAATGTAGGGTAACTAGAGAAAATGCAAGACACACACTTAAATCTAAATTTTGGAAAAACAATGATGCCCCTTGCAGTATTTGGGACATGCTCATAGAAACAAATGTGTTAATTATCTGAAACCTAAATTTAACTGAACAACCTAAATTTTTATTTGCTACATCTGGCTATTGGACTAATCAGCTTCCCCGTATCTTTTGTCTTGTGTCCTTAAAAGGCAATGTGATAGCATTCAAGTGCTGTGAACTGTAGGTTGTACCATCGCTGGCACCGGCAGACGGGCACTGGTCTGGGGTACAGACCACTTCACCAGCAAGTGCTTAAGTGAGAAAAGACAAATACATTTTTGTTTCTATTTTTAAGATACAAAATTCTTTTCATATAGCAAAAATGCAACCGATTTCCGCGCAAATAGTGCCGTCGCAGTAATGCCGGGCATCCACCTGCTTTTCTCTTTTGATGTTTGTATTTATGGTTCTAGAGCTACTTATCCTTCCATGCAAATGTATTAACATTTGCGGATGATACCTGGGAATACTTGGCTGTATTAAACAAGCTATATTCTAGGTCCGTTTGTAACACGAACAGAGGAGGATACTGATTCTTTATGTTGATCACTGGATGTTCAAGGAAAGCTAAAACTCTAAGTAGTTTTAATTCTTAAAATTTAGTAGGTAAAACTGAATTTTACAAAAGATGTGAGGCATATAATTTTGCTGAAGTATATTTATTTTTTTATTACATTTTGTTCTCAAGTTTCCCAAGCACAGTACTCAGCTGGTGACATTCTAGATGCATCAGGGAAACGTGAATTCATTACACCAAGCAGGTGCCTTAAGGCATTAGGGCTCAACTCTCTTTTGTGACCCTACGTAAGAAAGGCTGAAAGGATCTAGGTTTTCATTTAATAAACAGAAAAGTCCATTAGCCCTAATAGAGCTTGTTAGAAAATAAATGATAAGTGGACTTTAACACTTACCAAAATATACGGCTGAGAGGCTCTGGTATTTGAACAAAGCAGGTAAGGAATACACAATTTTAACTACTGATTCTCTAGATTCCTTGAAAACATACACGTACGTATATATTACTTAAGTATGTATTATGTAATATATATGGGAAAGTGGCACTAGAATTATATATTTGGATTGTATTATTTTCATTCCTGTACAAATGTCTTCATTCCTTTACAATGCATATTTTGCCCTAATTGCTCTTCCTGCATCCATGCCTTTGCAATATGATTTTGCAGCGTCTCATGTCAAGAGTCTATTTTCCTACACTTTGGGACTGAGTTGGCCTGGATTTGTTTTGGTTAATAGAATATAGCTGAAGGGGTCATTAATAATCAAAAATTTAAACTCCTTCTTTTTGTATGCAAGTCTTATAACTTACATCCAGTTGTAAGAATTGATTTTTTTTCTTTAAGGAGAGAACAGAATTAATAAGTTTTTATCTTCAGATGATAAGCATTTTTATATTGGATGGTTATTTTCCCTGTTTCTTCATCACCTACTACTCCTTCATGTTATACTTCATCCCAAGCAAAATACATTTAGAGGCAAAAGAGCTTTAAATGTCTTTTTATTTATTTATTTGTAATCTCTGTGCCTAACGTGCAGCTCAAACTCAGACCCCAAGATCGGGTCACATGCTCTAGCAACTGAGCCAGCCAGGTGCCCCAACTGCTGTCTGTTAAAAAAAATATTATAACTACTTTTCTAACGTTTTCACTAGAGCTTTTTAAAAATTGTTGAGTCAGCATATGAACTACATGTACCTGATAAATTTAAGATACTGAAACTCTTAATCTGTTACAATAAAATCTTGAGGCATATTGGCTAGAGCCAATTACTGGGTTAGAAGACTTTTTTTTTTTTTCAGCGATGGTGTTTTTAAAAATCTTTTAGGCATTTTCAGGTTACTACTTGACAATTTTTGAGTTTTAAAATAAAAGCTTATTCTTTGTGCAATGGAAAAGCCTACTGTTTTATCAAAACACTGTCTGGAAACAGTGAGGATTATATTTATTTGAAAACTGAATTCAAAGTGTATTTTTATGATTAACACATATCTTCATTTTTCGAGAATATTATGTGCACAATGTACAAATATTGCTTTCTAATATTTAGTGTTTCCTCTATTTAAACATTATAAATCAATATTTTAAGATTATAGCAAATGTTTATTCTTTTAGAAATACATGCTTATTCCACAAATAAATGTCTAATATATATCTTTACAGTAATTTTGGATGTCTCTTTGGGTGCAGATGGACACTTGCTTTGTATGTTCACAGAATTCCAAGCTTAAAATTTAATGGGGAATCTGCTGTCTGCTCTTCAGAAAGGCAGAGTGCTAAGACTAAGGGAATATTCCAGTGTTGGTAATGGGCAAAAATGTTATGCTTTCAAAAAGATTTATAGATATATGAGAATCAGGAATTCCAGGAACCCAGAAGACTTTACTGCTTATGCATGGTCAGCAACTCGACTTATAACTTCTCCAAAATGAAAGAACAAAATTCAAGATAACTTTGGAAAAGAATGCTATCCAATGCAATTTCTGAAAATGAGGGCAGGAGGAATTTGTTCTCTAGGAAAAGGAATCAGGTTGAGGGTTTTTCCTGGAATTCATAAGACCATCCACTCCACCTGTGGTTTGAAATGATCTAAATAATAGAGAACTTACACAAAAAAGGAGAGATACCTTTGCCATCATTTCTCAAGCACATACTTTCATAAATTCTGTTAGGCTTCTTATAGAAAACACATGGATGATTTTTTTTTTTTTTTTTTTTTTTTAGAGAAATGCCACAAATCCAGGTGTTCTAGATGTTGCCTTGACAGGTTTAATTTCTAATGAGAGCCTCTTCATTGTCTCCAATCTTCAGCAACTAGTACTTAAAGAGATAGACTGAATGTATGGCTTCCTTTGAGAAACTGATTTATCACCCTGTGTTCAAGATTTACCTAAAATGCCCTATAAACTGACAAAAAACCATAAGATTTTTTAAAACTAACTGGATTAGGCACCTCAGCGTTACTTATTATGTAAGAAATATTTTAAAAATATAGTCATATATATTTATATGTATACACAAGTATATACATACACCCATATGTATCAACATAAAAATATGTACTTATATATACACACATATGCATATACTCCTTAAACATTATGCTGAACTGCTATTGATACAGTTCTCAGTTTTCATCCAGATAAAGCCCTGAATTACTTTGTGGTTGTACATATTTCCTAATGACTCATAAGGTAGAACTCTCTCTTGCTTAATATAGAATAATTGTTCTCAATTGCTTTCACCCCCGATTTTATTACAGGATACACTTCCATTAGTAACACACCTTGATAATGATAGTGATTCATTTAGCATTTAAAAATGACTGTTCTCCAAAATGGAGTACCAGAAATCCTAGGAATTGTGATCCTCTTTCATTGAGGGATATATTCATTTTTCTCTTCCATTTTCTTAAAACCGCTGATGTAGATTATTAAAACTCAAATTAGAATTAGAATTTACTGGAAAAATTAAAATGTTATGCTAGAAACTATCCACTTAATACAAAAGAAAGCAAAAGAGAAATAGAATAAAAAGCACGAAGCATATAAAAATGATGGTGATAGAAGTGCAAAAATATTAAGTCATAGTAAGTGTAAGTGGATTGAAAATCCAATGAAAAGGCACAAATCTTCATACTACATTTCAAAACAACAACAACAACAACAACAACATCTTATCATATACTGCCTATAGGAGACACAATTCAGAGTCAAATATATAAGTAGATTGAAAGTAAAGGATGGAAAAATATATTTTTTAAACGGCAATCAAAACTAAGTTGGAGTGACTACACTAACAGCAGATAAAATAGATTTTAAGACAAGAAAATATATTTTTAATGATAAAAGGGTCAATCTACCAGGCAGATCTAACAATTATAAACAAATACGTGCATAGTATCAAAGCCCCCAATACATAAAACCTGACAAAACTAAAGAAGATGTAGTGAACCAAACACAATAGTTGGGACTTCAATATCTTACTTTCAATAGTGAACATATATTACACCAAGGCAGAAGATAAAAAGGAAATATAAAACTTGAATAACATTATAAACTGACTAGACCAAAACGACATCTATATAACATGTCATTCCAACAAGAGAATACATATAAATGTGGGACATTCTCCATGCCAGAGCATATCTTATGGCATAAAACAAGCCTTCATAATTTAGAAATTTTTGTAATCATACTTTCAAATGATTGAAAATGTTTTCTAACCAGAATGGAATTAAATCAGAAATCAGTAACAAAAGAAACTTGGCGTATACGTGAATGTGTGCAAACTAAAGAACACATCCCTAAAGAATCAATTAAACAAGGAAAAACTAAATTAGAAAGTTTTTTTGACATTGATGAAAAATAAAACCCAATATTTACAAATTAATAGGACACAGTAAAGAAGTATTCAGAGAAATTTTTTAGCTATATACATCTACATATAAAGAAGAAATATTCAAATATTTAACACTAGCTTTAATAGAAAAATAGAAACAAATAAAAAGGAAGGAAATACTAGAGTAAAAATTAATAAAATTAGAAATAGGAAAACAACAGAGAAAATAAACAAAACCAGTGGGACCTTCTTTGAAAAGATAAACCATTCTTGACAAACAGCAAAACCAAGAAAAAAAAAAACAGAGAAATGACTGAAATTACTAACCCAGGATTTTAAGAGGGTTTATCGCTACTGATCTTACATAAATAATATTGTGAGGGAATATTTTAACAATTTCACACCAAAATATTAGACAAAATGTAGAATTCCTAGAAAGACACAAACTACTAAAACTGACTTAAGAGAACTGCAGTCTCTGACTAGACTATGTAAAAGGGCAAATTAGTACATTAAAACTTCACACAAAGAAAATCACAGGCTGACTTGTGAATTCTTCCGAACACTAATAAAGAATACAAATTGAATTCTTCCTCCCCCCCAGATGTTCATCTACTCTCTCAACAGCTATTTAATAGTGTTTTCATGGTTCTGCCTAGGGCACCTAGGCAAGAAAATGAAACAATAGACATCTGATTGAAAGGAAGAGGTTAAAGTATCTGTATCTGCATACCCATAAGGTCATATATAGGAAATACTAAGGAACCTATTAGAAAACCACTAAAAGTAATAAACAGCCAAGCAATGTGATAGGATATAAGATTGATTAAAAAAAAAAAAGCAGTAGTATTTCCATTCACTTATAATGAACATGAATGAAATTAGGAAAACAATTCCATTTAAAATAGCACCAAAAAGAATAAAACACATAAGTTAACAAAAGTAGTGTAGAACTTGTATATTGAAACAAAACATATTTAAACAAATTAAAGAATTGCATATAAATAGAAGGACATCCCGTGTTCATGGATTGGAAAACAATATTGTTAAGATAACATTATTCCCCAAATTGATCGAGATTCAATGCAATCTTTATCAATATTACAGTTGGCTTTTTTTTTTTTGGCGGATATTGACGAGAAGACACTAAAATTCATAAGGAAATTGAAGGAGACCCCAAATGATCAAACAATTTTGAAAAAGACCAACATTGGAGGACTCACTCTTCCCAATTTCAAAATGGCTGGAACAACTGGATAGTCGAATCCAAAAGAATGAAGTTGGAACCCTATCTCACACCATACATGAAAATTAACTAAAAATGGATCATAAAGCAAAACTTAACAGCTAAAACTATAAAACTTTACAAGAAAATCTAGGAGCATGTTTGTTAGATATGACACCAAAGCATACACAGCAAAAACAAAACAAAATACACACACACACACAACCCACAAAAAACCAAAAAACCCAATTGGACTAAATAAAAATGAAAAATGTTTGTAGTACATATCATACCATTAAGAAAGTAAAAAGACAACATACGATGTATGAAAATATTTACAAATCATAATCTGATAAGGAAATTGTAAATAGAATATATAAACTCTCACAACTAAATAGTAAAAAGACAACCCATTTTAAAAGGAGGAAAAGATTTAAATGGACATTTCTTCAAAGAAGATATATACAGATGGTCAATAACCACATGAAAAGATGATTAACATCATTGTTCATTAGGGCACTGCAAATTCAAACCACAATGAGATACTACTGCCTACCAAGTAGGGTGGCTATAATTAAAACAAAAGAAATTAACAGGTGTTGGAGAAATTGAAAGCTTCATGCATTCCTGGTGGGTACAGCTGCTATGAAAAACATTTTCATAGTCCCTCAAAATGGTTAACATAGAGTTACTGATACAGTCCATTATTCCACTCCTAGGTATATTTCCAAGGTAAATAAAAACCTATGTCCATACAAAAACATGTATATGAATGTATAGCAGCATTACTTATAAGAGCCAAAAAGTGGATGCAACCCAAATATTCATCAACTAATTAAAAAATAAATGAAGTATCATATCTGTGCAATGGAATATCATTTGGCAACAAAAAGAAATGAAGTAATGTTACATGTCCCAACACAGACGATCCCTGAAACCATTTCACTAAGTGGAAGGAAATGCTTACAAAAGACCACATATTATATAATTCCATTTACAGAAATGCCCAGAATAGACAAATGTATAGAGTTATAAAACAGATTAAGGGTTGCTTAGAAAAAGGGCATGGACAATAGGAGGTGGGCATTATCTGTTAATGGGTATAAAATTTTTTTATGGAAGACAAAAATATTGCCAAATTAGACTGTGGTGATTGTTGCACAATTCTCTGAATATCCTGAAAACAATGTAAATTTTAAATGGGTAAGCTGTATGGTATGTGCATTATATTTCAACCAAACTAATGAATAAGTCTAGCTTCTTCTGTTGGGACAAAAAATGCAGTTTTAAAAACGGGTAATTCAAAAGAAAGGCGGAGAAGATGGCAGAGTAAGAGGACCCTAAGCTCACCTCATCTCATGGACACAACTAGGTCATAGTCACAACTTGATAACACTCATGGATATAGCTAGATAACTATAAATAACCCAGAAAATGACTGGAAGATTGACAGAACAAATCCCACAACTAAAGGTAGAAAATAGGCTACATTTAAGATGGTAGGAAGGGCAGAGACATGGTGGGCAGCTGAACAGACCATAGCCTTCTGTAGGGGGTGAGGATGAGGTAGGAAAGGGAGCCATAGGCAAGGAGAAGTGAGATAAACAGACTATACCTTAAAGCCCACATGGAGAAAATGAATCCTCCTCACATTTGGCTTTGAAAGAAAGAGGAGCAGAATTTCAGGAGTCCTTACAACCAGAGGGACTAAAGGTCTGGAATTTTAAGTTAGTGGGTTCTGTTCTGGGGAGTCTGGATGGCATAGGAAGCTAAGTCCCCCACCCTTAAAGAGAGAGCACAACAAACAGCCCATAGAGATACAGTGCAAAAGCAGCAGATTGAAAAAATCTAGGGCAAAGGGGAGGGAGAGTTATTTATGCATCCCAGAGCTCCTCCCAGAGGGCCAGCATTGTCAGAACGTTCCATCCTAAAATAGCAGAATACACGTTCAAGTGCACATGGAAAATTCTCCAGAATACATCACATATTAGGCCATAAAACATTCTTGACAAATTCAAAAAGATCAAAGTCATACCATGCATCTTTTCTGACCACAACACTATAAAACTAGGTATCAACCACAGGAAAAAATCTGGAAAGACTACAAATACATGTAGGTCAAATAACATGCTATTAACCAATGAATGGGTCAACCAAAAAAATCAAAGAAGAAATAAAAAATTACATGAAGACAAATGAAAACGAAAACATAATGGTCCAAAATCTTTAGGATGCAGCAAAAGCAATTCTAACAGGCAAGTTTATAGCAATACAAGCCAAACTCAAGAAGCAAAAACAAAACAAAACAAAACAAAAAACCCCCCCAAATAACCTAACCTTACATCTAAAGGAGCTAGAAAAAGAACAAATGAAACCCAAAACCAGTAGAAGGATAGAAATAATGAAGATTAGAGCAGAAATGAATGACACACACACAGAAAATGAAACCAGGAGCTAGTTTTTTAAAAGATCAACGAAACTGATACACTTTTAGCTAGACTCATCAAAATAAGGACTCAAAATCACAAATGAACAAAGAGAAATAATAAGTGACACCACAGAAACACTAACAATTGTAAGAGAATATTAGGAAAAATTATATGCCAACAAATTGAACAACCTAGAAGAAATAGATAAATTCATAGAAACATACAAACTACCAAAACTAAAGCAGGAATAGAACATTTGAACAGATTACCAGCAAGGACATTGAATAGGTAATCTAAAACCTCCCAACAAACTGAAGTACTGGACCAGACACAGTCACAGGGTAATTCTACCAAACACTTAAGGAAGAGTTAGTACCTATTCTTCTCAAACTATTCCAAAAAATAGAAGAGGAAGGAAGATTTTCAAGTTCATTCTGTGAGGCCAGCATTACTCTGATACCAAAACCAGATAATGACAACACACACAACAAAATAGAACTACAGGCTGATATTTCTGATAAACATAGATGCAAAAATCCTCAATAAAATATTAGCAAACCAAATATGACAATACCTTTAAAAAATCATTCAGGATATCAATCAGGATTTATTCCTGGGAGGCGTGTTGTTCAATATTTACAAATCAATCAATGTGATTCATCACATCAGTAAGATAAGGATAAAAACCATATGATCATTTCAATAGATGTAAAAACAACAACAAAAACATTTGATAACGTACCACATCCATTCGTGATAAAAGCCCTCAACAAACAGGTTTAGAAGGAACATACCTCAACATAATAAAAGCCTTATATGAAAAACCCACAGCTAACATCATACTCAATGGGGAAAAAATAAGATGAGGAACAAGACAAGGATGTCCACTCCTAGACTTTTATTCAAAATAGCATTGGAAGTCCTAGCCACAGCAATGAGACAACAAAAAGAAGTAGAAGGCATCCAAATTGGTAAGGAAGAACCAAAACTTTCATTATTTGCAGATGACATGATACCATATATAATAAACCCAAAAGACTCCACCAAAAAACTACTAGAACTGATAAATGAATTCAGTAAAGTGACAGGGTACAAAATCAATGTACAGGAATCCATTGCATTTCTATACACTGATAATGAAGCAGCCAAAGGAGAAATTAAGAAAACAATCCCATTTAGAATTGTTCCAAAAGTAATACAATACCTAGAAAAAAAAACTTAAGAGTTGAAAGACTTGTATTCTGAAAACTATAAAACAGTCTTGAAAGAAATTAAAGAGGACACAAAGAAATGGAAAGACATTCCATGTTCATGGATCGGAAGAACAAATACTCTTAAAACATCTATACTACTTAAAGCAATCTAAAGATTTAATGGAGTCCCTGTTGAAATACCATAGCATTTTCCACACAACTCCAACAATCTTACGATTTGGAACTGCAAAAGATGCCGAATAGTCAAAGCAATCTTGAAAAAGAAAAACAAAGCTGGAGGTATCACAATTCTAGACTTCAAGTTTTATTACAAGGCTTTAGTAATCAAAACAATATGGTACTGGCACAAAAACAGACACTGAGGTCAATACAACAGAACAGAAATCCCAGAAATAAAGCCACAATTATATGGTCAATTAATCTTCAATAAAAGAGGCAAGAATATTCAATGGGAAAAAGACAATCTCTTCAACAAATGGTGTTGGGAAAACTGGATATCTCCATGCAAAAGAATGAAACTGGATCACTTTCTTACACCATACACAAAAATAAACTTAAAATGGATTAAGGCCCTAAATGTGAGACGTGTAACTGTAAATATCCTAGAAGAGAGCATAGGCATAATTTCTCTAACATTGGTCATGGCAACATCCTTCTAGATATGTCTCCTGAAGCAAAGGAAATAAAATAAAAAATAAATTATTGGGACTACATCAAAGTAAAAAACTTCTGAGCAGTGAAGGAATTAGCTAATAAAACTAAAATTGACCTACTGAATGGGAGAAGATATTTGCACATGACATATCTGATAGAGTTAGTACCCAAAATACATAAAGAACTTATACAAATATAACTACCCTATGACCCAGCAAATGTAGCACTAGGTATTTACCCGAAGGATACAAAAACACTGATTTGAAGGAATACATGTAACATGATATTTACGGCAGCATTATCAACAATGGCCAAATTATAGAAAGAGCCCAAATGTCCATTGACCGATGAATGGATGAAGAGGATGTGGTGTATACATACATACAATGGAATATTACTCAGCTATCCAAAAGAATGAAATCTTGCCATTTCCAACAACATGGATGGAGCTAGAGAGTATTATGCTAAGTGAAGTCAGTGAAAGACAAATACCATATAACTTTACTCATATGTGGAATTTAAGAAACAAAACAGATGAACATAGGTAGGAAAAAAAAAAAGGGAGACTAACCATAAAAGAGAACAAACTGAGGGTTGATGGAGAAGAGGTGGGTAGTGGATGGGGTAGATGGGTGATGGCTATTAAGGCAGGCACTTGCCATAAGCACTGGGTGATGTATACAGGTGATGAATCACTAAATTCTACTCCTGACACCAATATTACATTATATGTTAACTAACTAAAATTCAAATAAAAATTTGAAAGAAAAAATTTTTAAAAGATATGGAAGCAGCCCAAGTATCTATCAATTGATGACTAGATAAAGAAGATGGGAGTGGAATATTACTCAGCCATAACAAAGAATGACATCTTACCATTTGCAATAACATGGATGGAGCTAGAAAGTATAATGCTAAGAGAAGTCATTCAGTCTGCAAAAGACAAATACCATATGATTTCACTCCTATGTGGAATTTAAGAAACAAAATAAAGGGAAAAAAATAAGAGACACAAAGAGAAACAGAGTGAGAGAGAGACAAAGCAAGAAACTGATTTTTCGTTATAAAGAACAATCTGATGGTTACCAGAGGGGAAGAGGGTTTGGGGATTGGTGATATAGATGATGGGGATTAAGGAGTGCCCTTGCCACGATGAGCACTTGGTGGTGTTTGGAACTGCTGAATCACTATATTGTACACCTGAAGCTAATATAACACTGTATAGTAACTAACTGGAACTAAAATAAAAACTTTAAAAAAAGAACTTATACCACTCAACACCGAAAAGCAAACAATCCAATTAAAAAACGAACAGAAGACATGAACAGACATTTCTCCAAAGAAGACACACAGATGGCCAACAGACACGGGAAGATGCTCAACATCACTCATCATCAGGGCAATGCAAATCGAAACCACAATGAGATATCAACTCATACTTGTCAGAAGGCCTAAGATCAAAAACTCAAGAAACAACAGGTGCTGGAGAGGATATAGGAAAAAAAAAAAAAAAAGAACCCTCGTGCCCTGCTGGAAGGAATACAAAGTGGTACAGCCACTGTGGAAAACAGTATAGAGGTTGCTCAAAAAGTTAAAAGTAAAAATACCCTATGATCCAGTAAGCACACTACTAGCTATTTACCCAAAAAAATATGAAGACACAAATTTGAAAGCATATATACATCCCAAAGTTTATTGTGTTATTTCCAATAGCCAGTGCTAACAGAAGTCATTCAGTCTGCAAGGGAAGCAGCCCAAACGTCCACTGACAGAGGAACGGAAAAAGAAGGTGTGATATATATACACAATGGAATATTATTCAGCCATAAAAAGAAGGAAATCCTGCCATTTGTAACAATGTGGAATGATCTAGAGTGTATAAAGCTAAGCAAAATAATCCAGTCAGAGAAAGACAATTATCATATAATTTCACTCACATGTGGAATTGAAGAAACACAACCAATGAGCAAAGGGGGAAAAAAAAGACAGACAGAAGCGAACCCAGAAACAGACTCTTAACTACAGAGAACAAACTGATGGTTACCAGAGGGGAGGTGGGTGGGAGGATGGGTGAAATAGATGATGAAAATTAACAGTACACTTATCATGATGAGCACTGAGTAATGTATGGAAGTGGTGAATCACTGTATCGTACACTGGAATTTAATATAACACTGAATGTTAACTACACTAGAATTTTTTTAAATGTTGCAAAAATAATGAGAGATTAAGACATCTTCAGACAAGCAAAATGTGAGGAAATTCTTTGCAAGCAGTCCTTCCCTGAAGAAAAAAAAAAATCTTAAAACAATGTTTTCCAGGCTAAAGGAAAATTATATAGGTCAGAAACTTGGCTCACTCTAAAGGACAGAAATACCATGCTAACAGTAACCAAGAGAAAACTGGAGTAGCTCTATTAACTTCAGATGAAGCTGACTTCGGGGCAAGGAAAATTATCAAGAATAAGGTTAAAATAAAAGAGTAAGGTGGGGCACTATATAATGATGTACACATCTCACAAAATTGTGGATTTTTTTCTTTAGCAAAATTCCATTACCAGACCTAAAAATGTAGCAATTCCTTTATATTTAGTACCATTTCATATTATCGTTTGTCTCAAAATGTCTATTTCAAAGTAGTTTGTTCGAATTACATACATTGGTTTGTCTGCTCTGTTTCTGAGATCTTTGTTAATCTAGAATGTCTTCTATTCAAATCTTTCTCTTTCTTGTTTCACAATGTTGCCAAAAGCCATGTAAATTGTCCCGTGGTATGAACTACGTTCTTGATTTGTCCGTCTCCTTTCTTTGATGCTATTTAAATTGTTGGAGGAATTATTTTTCCTTAAAAATTGGAACTATTATCTAGAAGTCTGCATAAATTCAGGTTCAACTTTAGGAATAATGCTTCTAAGAGTTACAAAATACCTGGCTGTCTCACTTTTAATAATCTTAAGATTGATCATTGGTTCTGGTGGTAATAGCTTAATTCCTCGTTATAAAGTTGCCCATCACTTTTTGCATTTAATTGTTTACTCCTCTGCCTGAAACAATTATTTTATTACAAATTGCAAAATGGCAATGTTCTAATTCTGATATTTCTTCCTCATTTATTAAATTCTTCTCTAAAAAAAAAAAACGCCTTTCACCATTAGCTAAGAGTATTTGATTATACTAAAATACAGTTAGTATGAGATCAGCAGAGAAGTTATTACAGTTTCCTTTAATTGCCAATTTCAGAGTAAGGAAGTGGTGCTCTAAATGCCCAGGTAGTAATCAATAAAGTTTTTTGTTTGTGTTATAGCTTGTTATTATTGTTGCTTGACTGTATCTTCTCTTTAAGTATCCTTATCAACTGTTTTAAAATATATACTCCATATATATTAATAGATAGAATCTGATTTTATTTTTGTTGCATGAGTTTTCCCATCTTTGTTCAGTGGGAGTTCCTTTGCTTTGGTCCCAAAGTCCTTTGGATATAAAACTATTGGGCTTTTATTATTTCTTTGCTTTCTCATACAAATATCACAGACTCACCCTGAACATTTCTTATACCAGTCCTGGAATCAGCCAGTAATTTCAAATGTACCAGTAGTTGTACATTTCAGAATTCACAGTGTTAGGAACAGGAACTGGACTGTCATTATTTTTAGGGTTTTTTGTTGTTGTTGTTGTTTCTTAACAGAATTAGGACGGCTAGAGGGATGGAGAGGCAGAAAGACAGATACCTGATAAACAGATACATGTGTAACCTTTTTTCAGACATAGAAAAACTCATCAACAGGTTACAGTCTTTATAGCTTAATGAACTAACACAACTAAAAAGTCACTTTTGTTAAAGTTATAAAAAGTACGCTTTGCAGTCTTCACAGAAAAAACAGGGAAGAGATGTCTGATAGAGAGGACAACTTTGGAGGTCATCTTGAGTTTGGTGTTCACAGGAAAGGAAGTCTTAGCTAATGGATTTCGAATTTGCCAGTGTTGATGACAAATGTAAATCCCAACTGGAGATGCCTGTAGGCAATTTTAGGCAAGATACTGGGAGGATTCCAGAACTTGCAGCAAAATTATACCGTAATCTATTGCGGTTAACATTTGGTTTACAGAAGTACTTTTGTTGTAAGTCTCCTTTCTAGTGACCTTCTGATTCCTACGCATTCAGATTATAGGACAGACTTTAGCTTCTGGCACTTATTCTGTGAAAATAATTTTTCGCTTAAAAAAAAAAGTTGCCTTTTAAGATATTTGGCTTCCGTATAGATCAACTGAGAGAAAGAATATGCTGATCATGCCAATACGGTACTCACGGTCCCTTCCGCTTTTTGGGTTTTTTTTTTTGGTTTAAAATCAATGATTTAGCATTCTGGTACCTTCAAGTATATTTTAGTTAGCATTAGTCATTTTCTCAGCTACGGTCAGTCCTGGGTCTTTACAATCGCAAGTCTTCAAAGAAAGGACTAAATAATAGCAAACACTAATAATAGCAAGATTTCAAAGAAAGGACTAGTTAATAGCAATGCCTTAAAGAAAAGAAAAAAGGGCATTCTTTTCTCAGATCAGAGCTTCCTAAACCTTTCAAGGAAGTATGAATACAGGCAGAGCAGAATGAAGTACAGTCTGAAAGGACCAGCTTCAAATAAAACATTTGCTGAAAATCTCTTGTTTTGTAACAGAATTCAAGTTTTTTTGACGTGCTTTTTCATAATAATGCTTTTATTTATTGAGCGCTTAGTAAATGCCAGATGCTGTGTAAGTGCCTCACGCCTGTGTTCCTATCTAGTTCTCTTAATTCAGCAAACTGAGACTCCAAGAGGTTAAGTACCAGACACTCTCAACGATAGCTCAGGACTTGAACCCGGCTTATTGGACGCCATATGCTCTTAAACAGAATAATGGGCCAAGTTTATACTATAGTTTTCCATACTTTTGAGATCACTGCCATAAAAAACGTATATAATTACCTCACTTTTAGAAGATTGCCATAAATCTTTAAATTATCTATCCCTCTGCCCCAACCAGAGGAATCCGGAATAGTTGATCTAGTGTGGTCCCAAAGAATAAATATTTTTAGCAAAGAACCCGGGTGATTATAACGCACGGAGTTAGGGGTTCACTTTAAGAAGCCATAGGCTTATAGATTTTTCTTCCATTTATTTCCGTATCAACTCAACTCCTTATCTTGACTTTTCCTTGTCAAGGAAAAATTCAAGCTGCTACAACCTGAGACAAGTCCTGCCTGAGCCAGGAGGTGGCTGAAGTGGTAAGAAAGGAACAGAATGAATGGCACTGAGGCACAGCTCCGTGGGTCTCCCTTGTTCCTTGGGCAAGACCAGTGACAACTGGCTGGTGGCAAATTTAGTTTAAAACTTTGCCTCTTGGGGCAGGCATAATGCCTTCTGCTCACCACATGAACACGTCTGTTTAACAAAAAAGGTATTTACTCTCCATGTTGGGCAAGTAGTATTGGTGTCTAGAGGAGAGCTGGGTAATTGAAGATACGTGACATATTGCAGTAAATGAATCTTTTTTTTTTTTTTGCTAAGTAGTACTGATAAATTTTTTTAAAAATAGATTTAAGAAAGTATCTTTGTTTTTGTATACATGTGTAGGGATTTGGCATCTAAATTGACCCTAAAAGACGACTTAGTTTGCACATGTTTTAACCAGATACTTTTAGCCATAATATACTTATGTTAAAATGACTTACCTTTCCGTAGACGTGCTGGCAGTCAGTCAGGAAGTTATGCTTATTTTGGCAGGATTTAGGGAATCAAAAAAAAAGTCAACCTCTATTTGGGAAATTTAAGAATATCTTTATAAATCTGCTTTCAAACCTCTAATTCTAATTGTGTTGATCATTAAGCTGCAGCAGCTTTGGTAGAAGTACGTTCCTCTGAGAGCTGAGAATTGGAATCAAGTTGTTACAATAAAATCTACCTTAAAAATTTCTTACCTGCAACATTTATAGACTATTTAGTTTTGGAAGAATGGCAGGAAGAAAGCCTAATTTATGTATTAATGAATTAAAGGGATTATGGGAATTCTTGTCCATAAGGTGGAAGGTTACACTGGGGACTGTTTTGTCCCCCGAGCGTAGAAGACTATTTGGATATTGAGGTTTGAGGTCCTAAGCATGGAGAACTCATGGCTCGTTTGAACGCTCTTGTACAAGCCCTGAGTTCTGCATATGAACGCACGGCCACAACAGGTGGCTACATCACAGTGTAAAACATCACCTGCCCCGGTGTTAAGGACTGTCCTGCAGTGACATAGGGTGACAGCAAGAAGCAAATGCTATGAGTTTAGCAAGACAAGTTCTCTAGAGGTAAAGCTAGATTTCTCTCTTTCAGCAGATTATTTAGGAATAGGCTAGATAATGGATTTCAGGCTAATAGGGCATATGGGTTTCTTAATTTACCAAGTTAGTAACAGTGCATTTGGAATTCAAGTATATGAAGCAGTTCATATTCTTTGCAAACGTAGCCCAAGGAAGGTGACTATGAAGATGTCGGTAGAAAAAGAAAGGTGGGTTTTTTTTTGTTTGTTTTTTTAAACCAGAGTAGCTTTAATCTTGCCCTGAAATGCAATAGACATGAGACTATTAAAAAGATTACCTGTAAGGTGTCTCTGGAGCCACACGACTTCGTTCAACACTGGCTCTCAACACTTGCTGGTGGCTTCGCATGCAGGATATTTCACATCTTTGTGCCCCAATTTCCTTATCTGTAAAATAAGAATAATTAAAGTATTACCTTACAGGGTTTTTACAAGATTACATGAGTTACTGCATGAAAAGAGTTTTGAATAATTCGTGACACTTAGAAAAATGTCATTCTTGACATGTATTGTTTGGTTTATTAGTTTATTATCATTTTGCTTATGAGTATGCCTTTAGGACATACATATTACCATATTTAGAAAGATTAATTTATTATATAGGTCAATAAGCTCTTGAGTAAAGTTGCTGGATTCAGCAAATAAAATGACAGAATATACAATTCTAATTTCAGATAATTTTTTTTTTTTTTTTTTTTTTTTTAGTTTAAGCACATCCCAAGAATTTCCTGAATACTTGTGCAATATTCTAACAGCTTTTTAACTCTTTAGTAGATACTGATTTTCTTCTCCTACAGGTCCAGTAAGATGGAGTCATGGAACGAGGTATAAGGTTATCTCCCAAACCAGACCAAAAAGTAACAACCAAACTTTGCTGAAGCCACTAACAACAGAAGCCATCTTTCCTTGGTGCTTGAAAGCTGTTAGACTATAACCCAGCAGCCGACAAAAGAGAGACAATGCAATAAAGAATAAACAAAAACAGTAAAGAAGAAAGCAGAGCAAAGAGATGAAAAAGATTAGATGATCATAAATGCTCTCAGTCCCTGGCGCCAGCTGACCAGATGTGATATACCACTGGCCTTTTCATTTATAGGAACCATTAAATTTTCTATTTAGCTAACATCAACTTGGATTAGATCCTCACACTTAGAGCTGAAAAATTTCTAGCTAGTAAAACAAGTAAAGGTCATCTGCAAGGCTTGGGAATCAGAGAATAGTCCGAGCCAGGGGCTTGAGAATCTTACAATTTGTCTTAATATGCATCTTAGCACATGATCAGCATTCAGTAAATAATGGTTATTGTTAATAGCATAGTTCTTACCTAGTAAACGTCTAAAGAATGAAACGTCACTAATTTGAGATGCGAGATTGAGTTGCAAATATATAGATTTTCTGTAAAAGGGCATTTAAACCAACTTATGTCATTCTCATTCTTCTTACAGTCGACACACTTTTATTTTCTCAAAGAATCATAAATAATCTACAACAGCACAGAGCCGTTAGAAACATTTTGACAAGTTGAATTAGACAAGTGGAGATTTTAGTTCCCTAGAAATACACATTCTTTAAACCACAAATGGATAAAAATTGCTGGGGCAATTTGAGTTTGGGTTTTGTCAAATTTTCCATGTTTGCAAAATTGTTCAAGGCATCAGCTGACCTAGAACACAGATTTTGTCTCGCTGTCACTTGCTGATGCCACAAGGGTATTGGAATACAGTTGTAGCGTCATCCCGTACTCCTCTCTCGTGTCTAATTTCTTTTAGTGATGCAAAAAGGTGGTTTGTGTGGTTGATATCATCTTGGTCAAAATTACAGTGGCTATGACCTTATGCAATTAAAAAATAATAGGCAGTTGCATAGATGTTTGTGATTTATAAATTAATTTCTGCAATTCTAAAGCCAGATGAACATAGGTCTGAAAGTCAACTCTGCTAATGATCCCAGGCAAGTTATTTTCTCTTTCTAGAACTCAGTTTTCTTATCTGAAAACTGGACCTCATAACAGCACCTGCTTCACATGCTTATCTCAAGGATTAAGTAAGCGAACGCAGGTAGAGCACTCACAATAGTCTGTGGCTCATGGGAAGCAGAACGTTACGTGTCAGCTGTTACGATTACTGATCCATTGGTCCTGATCTGCATCTTCTCAAGGAGTTAGCACATTTTATTATTCATTAACATGTCTTACTCCCATAACTGGGTAAAATCAGGTTCAGAGAAGTCAAGTAACCAGTCAAGATGACACAGCCTGGGTGGCAAATCTGTGTCCCAGCTTCAGGTATAAATGGTGGGAAGAAACAGGGAATGTCTTTCATGGAGATGCTAATTATTTTTTAGTGTTCTAAGAACCCATGGTCAGTGTTCTCAGGAATGCAGTAAGACATCAAGTTCTTGGTTTTAAATTCAAGAAATGCATTTGCCTATATTGTTTTCCTTTCATTGAAAGTATAATTAGACAAACCACTTACTTTAGTAATGGGCCATTTCTTGGTGCTCCTAAGTTAGGGAGGTTTTCTAAGAAAAAATAAAATTCTTCTCTATCTGAACTTGAATTCTGAGATGTAAGCTACTTTTGTTATTTCTTCTTCTTCTTTTTTTTCTTTTGTTTTCTGTTGGTGGTTTTTGCATTGTAGTTTTATCTTCTACTAAAAATAATTCTTACTGACCTAAATAAAAGTTGTCTTTGTAGGTAGGCAGATTGGCAGATAATAATTAGAGACCTGAATGTATTAAGAGCTACTTATATCAAATTATGATTTACTGTACTTTTCAGATAAGGATTGCTCTTTGGTCTCTGGTGAGGCAGCAAATACCATATCATTTCTAAATTTCAACAGCTTATATATGGAATTTGCAAACGTGAGGATATGACAAGCACAAATTTGATGCCTGTGTTTAGAGTCTTTATGACCAGGATGCAAATTCCAAGGCAGCATTTATTTACTGGAAAGTAAAGATGTAACACAATGACAATGCACAGAGAAACTGCAGAGGTGATTCTGACCCTAATGCTTTATTGGATCAATAAGGAAAACAATTATCTTTGGCCCTATGAAACAAACTCTAATTAAAAAGAAAATGTATATGATCTGAATATCTTCTACAATACTAGCAACTGTTCATGTACCAAATATGTGCCAATGAAATTATTAATAACTGTTAAATAAATGTTCTTTGCTCTTAGTTCCATTTTCTTTCCAGTAGATAAATGTGCTGGACCAACTAATAGACACAATAAATTCCTACTGAATGATTAATAAAGCTTAAAAAAAATCTCTGGAACCATATGAAATATAGAAGTTGAGAACATACTTCCAATAAGAAAAAAATTGCTCATGTATTTTAAATAATAAAAAATGCATTTAACATTGCTCATACATATTTAAAAATTAGTTTATTCTTCTGCAGGGTATGGATTAATACCAATATAAATTTACTCTGGTACCATTAGAAATTTTCACTCGCCATGGAGGCAGTAAAAAGTGTTGTTTATAAGACTGTATGTTTACATATATAACAAAGTATTTTATTTTTTTCGAAGTTCTGAACGTGACAAATATGTGTGTGCATACACATACACACACACACACACACACACGTATATCTATAGTAGAAAAGACACCTAAATGCAAACAGTGACAAAGCTTTATCGTGCAGAAGTTGCCCAAAAGTCCTTATTTCCTTCTGTCCAGCTTAGACTCCAACACCTATCATCAGATTCACTCTGGAAAATACCCCTAACTACATTGCCCACTCCTCCTGTTTTTGTCAGCTCTTTGAGGAAAACCTCAGTCCTAGTGAATTCTCACTACTGAATGACTAAAGGAAGTCACAACTAAGAAGACCTACTGCTCTGAAAATTCATGATTACTAGTTTCAAGTGAGAACTTACTGCTTTCTTCCAATTCTATGAGATTACTCACTTTTTCAACTCTCACTCTCAAAAACAAAAAAAAAAAAAAATAGAGATATATTTGCCTGTGATCCTACCTGAAGCCAAAGCCAACCCCTGTGCATTAGATCCCATTCCTTCTCTCCTCCTTAAAGACACAGTCCCAGCAACTGTGCTCTCTCTCCTGAAGCTAAGTTTCTAAACCCTCTACTGGATCATTCCCATGAGAATATAAAGCTATATAATTTTTCTGTCTTAAAAAAAAGTCATTTGATCCTTAATTCTTCAGTTAATACTCATTTCCCCTGCATAACAAAATTCCTGAAATTTCTTGCGTTTACTTAGTTGTTTTCAGTTTTCCTCCTTGCAGTTTCTCTTAAACTGGTTTAAGCAGGGCTTTCCTTCTGGGCTCACTAGACATCTTCACTTGCCACGGAGTCAGTGAAAGAGCCACTCCACCCAGGGAGCACCTGTAAAGCTGCTGTGCTGCTTGAACTCATACTCAGATACACACGGATAGTCCGCAGGATTTAGATGTTAAAAGAAAGAGAGGAGTGCATTTTTTGAGAGAGCATCCTGCTTATATTCACTGTAACGTCTTTATCTCCTTGTACGATAATTTCTGATTTCCCCTAAGCATTTGCCAACCAGATCAATTGGTCTCTGCCATACCCATCAGTCCATATTGAGATTGATATCTTAATATCATTTTCACTTTTAATGACAAGTCAAAGTAGTTTCCTTTTCTTTAAACAAATCCTTGGTTTTCATAATCTTTACCTTTGATCATCACTGTCTTTGCCAGGAGCTATTTGATTTTAATATTCAATTTTGAATAAAAGTGCCAACTGGGAGAATCTTACTTTGCTTTTAGGCTAAAAATCAGTTGCAATTTTAATTTATTTTCTTTTCCTTTAGGCAAAAGAAATGTTTTCAAAGACACTGCATTTTATAAACATTGCATATGAAAAAGTTAAACACATAAAGAAAGAGAACATTTTTATTGTGGTGGTGATTTTCTTCCAGAATTCTAAGAAAGTAGAGGCCTGGGCTGTGGTTCTAATCAGTGACAGGTAAAGGAAAACATTTTATTTGTTAAAGAAGGATGAATGGCAAGAGGTCAGTTTTTACGGTCTTGATTTGGTCTTTGGGCTGAGAATATGATTTCATGGCTATTAAGTGGGCCAAGCTGCACTTTCTTTACAATGATGGACGTGGTTTCTTTTGGCACAATGTTTCAGCACGGCATGCATAAGTCATATCGGCCCTGGAAGTCCATGTTATTCCTGCATAATGATATTAAATTTGATGTTCTCATTTTATATGTTGACCAAGTATCTTGCCCTATTCATTTGATTCTTTGAACTTTTTCAACCTCTTGCTATATTTTTTCTATACAAATCTATTTCTCTTGAAGGCTTAAGCTTTAGCATAGTCTTATTTTGATATATGACTGTTAAAATGTAATTTGTGTCAAAATATTGCAAAACTGGGCCATCTACCTCTGAGTCTCTCTCTGTAGGCATAGAGTGAATAGAGGTAGAAACAAGTCTCCAAAGATTAAAGACATTGTTAAAGATCACACAAAAGGCATGAGAAGATTTTTGTTAGTATTTGTAATATTAGAAAACAAGTATTACTAAAAACTGAAGACTTTCATGAGATAAAAGATATAAACACTAAGGGTATCTGGGTGGCACAGTTGGTTAAGCATCAGACTCTTGGTTTCGGCTCAGGTCATGATCTCAGGATCATGAGATCAAACCCCGCGTGGGGGCTCCAGGCTCAGCAAAGAGTCTGCCTAAGTTTCTCTCTTCCTCTCCCTCTGCTCTTGCTCCCCTCCCTGCACAAGCTCGCTTTCTCTCTCTCTCTCTCTAAAATAAATATCTTTTAAAGAAAAAATAGAAATAAATACTAAAAGCACAAGGATTTATGTATCTTCTTAAAAATACTAGTGTACAGCAAACAGCACCTGTGTGTTACAATTCCAACATTTAAATGATGAGCGCCTTTCACAGTAATTAACCTAATTTAACTCCTTGAGAGTGAACTATTAGTAGGCGATTAGGATACATACATTCTTTTATTTTCATCCTTATATTTTACAAAACATATATGTGACTTTATATGCTAATCTGGCACTCAAAAGATATTATCCTTTAGATACCTTTCCTGAACTGTCACTGACTATGTGGAAGGTAGCTGCCTAAAGTCTGTATATCTCAAACGTAAGGCAAGGTATTCTATGAATCATTGTTTTTTTTTCTCCCTGGGGAGGAAAGAGGATATGGGATTTCCCATATTTCCTATAATAATTTTGGCTGTGAGATACTTAGAAATACTAATTTATTATAGCTATAAACGTATGAGTTTTCATTAAGAAATTCAACTCTTTATTAATGAAGGTTGAAAATCAGCCATCATTTTTAACTTACTGAAGGATACAGAAAACCAAACAAGTCACCAGTAAAATAATCATTGTTTACAAAGGGAACACTTGCATTTACAAGACTGCAGATCCAGAAATAGAACATTGCAGTATACGATGAAGTTTCACTTCCCCAAGTTAACCTTGATTGTGACTTCTAGTTTTGCCTGGTCTTTACCTTTAAATATGTCCACTGTCTTTTGTTTCTTCAACATTATGCCTGTGTAATTTATCCATTCTGTTGCATGTATCAATGTTTCTTCATTAATATACTTACTACAGTATTTTTTATATTTATAAAAAATAAAAGGTAGCAACATTCCTTCGTTAATATACTCACTATAGTATTCTTGTTTATAAATATAAAAAAGTTATCCATTTTAGTATTAATGAACACTTGGCTTATTTCCAATTTTACTAGAGTAATAGTGAATCAATAAGCAGTTTATATTGATTTTACTGAATGAATGTAACAATGAGTTGAGTCAACAAGAAAGAATGGAATTGCTGACCATAAGGTTCACATGTGCTCAGCTCTAGTAGATGTAGCCAATTTAATAATTTCCTAAAATGGATGCACCAATGTACATTTCTACCAGCACTATATGAGCAGGTCAGTTGCTCTATATCCGTCTGAAAGCTTGGCATTTTTATTCATTTTTTAAACTAGGCATTTTGATCATTCATAGTGGTATCCTCTTGAAGTTTTAATTAGTATAACCCTAATGATTAATTCATATTTTTTTAATTTTATACATGAACTCAGTAGCAAGATCTTGTTCAACTGTTTTACACATTAGTTATCCATATCTGAATTTTTAACTGGTTTTTCATTTATTTCATGTTGTGGTTACTAGTCTTTGTCAAATATAATTCATTGCCCATTATTTCTTCTACTCTGTCTTGACTCTTCAGTTTAAGGATGAGATATTTCATTAAGCAGCACGTCTTCATTTCAACCTTGTCTAAATCTAATTTTTCAGTATTTCTTTTAAGACTAAGCATATGAAGAGATTGAAACATTGATTAAAAACCTTCCAAAAAACAAAACGCCAGGGCCTGATGGATTTCCCGGGGAATTCTACCAAACATTCAAAGAAGAAATAATACCTATTCTCCTAAAGCTATTGCAAAAAATAGAAACAGAAGGAAAACTACTAAACTCATTCTATGAGGCCAATATTACCTTGATCCCCAAACCAGGCAAAGACCCCCCTCAAAAAGAGAATTACAGACCGATTTCCCTGATGAATATGGATGCCAAAATTCTCAACAAATCCTTGCTAATAGAATCCAACAGTACATTAAAAGGATTATCCATCATGACCAAGTGGGATTCATCCCTGGGATGCAAGAGTGATTCAATATTCGCAAATCAATCAGTGTGATAGATCATATCAACAAGAAAAAAGCCCAGAATCATATGATACTCTCAATAGATACAGAAAAAGCATTAGACAAAATACAGCATCCTTTCCTGATTAAAACCCTTCAGTGTAGGGATAGAGGGTATTCCTCAATCTCATAAAAACCATCTATGGAAAGCCTACAGCAAATATCATTCTCAATGGGGAAAAGCTGAAAGCCTTTCCGTTAAGATCAAGAACACGACAAGGATGCCCACTCTCGCCATTATTATTCAACATAGTACTAGAAGTCCTTGAACAGTAATCAGAAAACAAAAAGGAATAAAAGGTATCCAAATCAGCAAAGAAGAAGTCAAACTGTCTCTCTTCACAGATGACATAATACTCTATATGGAAAACCCAAAAGAATCCACTCCCAAACTACTAGAAGTTATAGAGCAATTCAGTAATGTGGCAGGATACAAAATCAATGCTCAGAAATCAGTTGCATTTCTAGACATGAACAATGAGGCTGAAGAAAGAGAAATTAGGGAATCCATCCCATTTACAAAGGCACCAAAAATCTTACGTTATCTTGCTATTAACTTAACCAGAGACGTAAAGGACCTATATTCTAGAAACTACAAATCACTCTTGAAAGACATTGAGGAAGACACAAAAAGATGGAAAAATATTCCATGCTCATGGATCAGAAGAATTAACATAGTTAAAATGTCCATGCTACTCAGAGCAATCTACACTTTCAATGCCATCTCGATCAAAATACCAATGACATTTCTCAAAGAACTGGAACAAACAGCCCTTAAATTTGTGTGGAACCAGAAAAGGCCCCGAATCGCCAAGGAACTCTTGAAAAGGAAAAACAAAGCTGGGGGCATCACAATGCCGGATTTCGAGCTGTACTACAAAGCTGTGATCACAAAGACAGCATGGTACTGGCACAAAAACAGACACATAGACCAATGGAACAGAATAGAGAACCCAGAAATGGACCCTCGGCTCTTTGGGCAACTAATCTTTGACAAAGCAGGAAAAAACATCCGGTGGAAAAAAGACAGTCTCTTCAATAAATGGTGCTGGGAAAATTGGAAAGCTACATGCAAAAGAATGAAACTTGACCACTCTCTCACACCATACACAAAGATAAACTCCAAATGGATGAAAGACCTCGATGTGAGACAGGAATCCATCAAAATTCTAGAGGAGAACATAGGCAGCAACCTCTACGACATCGGCCACAGCAACCTTTTTCATGACATATCTCCAAAGTCAAGAGAAACAAAAGATAAAATGAACTTGTGGGACTTCAACAAGATAAAAAGCTTCTGCACAGCCAAGGAAACAATCAAAAAAACTAAGAGGCAGCCCACAGAATGTGAGAATATATTTGCAAATGATACTACAGATAAAAGACTGGTATCCAAGATCTACAAAGAACTTCTCAAACTCAATACACAAGAAACAAATAAACAAATCATAAAATGGGCAAAAGATATGAAGAGACACTTTTCCAATGGAGACATACAAATGGCTAACAGACACATGAAAAAATGTTCAAAATCATTAGCCATCAGGGAAATTCAAATCAAAACCTCACTAAGATACCACCTTATGCCAGTTAGAATGGCAAAAATTGACAATCCAAGAAACAACAATTGTTGGAGAGGATGTGGAGAAAGGGGATCCCTCCTCCATTGATGGTGGGAATGCAAGTTGGTAGAGCCAATCTGGAAAACAGTGTGGAGGTCCCTTAAAAAGTTAAAAATTGAGCTACCCTATGATCCAGCCATTGCACTACTGGGTATTTACCCCAAAGAGACAGACGTAGTGAAGAGAAGGGCCATATGCACCCCAATGTTCGTAGCAGCATTGTCCACAATAGCCAAATCGTGGAAGGAGCCGAGATACCCTTCAACAGATGACTGGATTAAGAAGTTGTGGTCCATATATACAATGGAATATTACTCAGCTGTCAAAAAGAACGATTTCTCAACATTTGCTGCAACATGGAGGGGACTGGAGGAGATAATGCTAAGTGAAATAAGTCAAGCAGAGAGGGACAATTATCATATGGTTTCTCTCATCTATGGAACATAAGAACTAGGATGATCGGTAGGGGAAGAAAGGGATAAAGAAAGGGGGGGTAATCAGAAGGGGGAAAGAAACATGAGAGACTATGGACTATGAGAAACAAACTGAGGGCCTCAGAGGGGAGGGGGGTTGGGGAATGGGATAGACCGGTGATGGGTAGTAAGGAGAGCATGTATTGCATGGTGCACTGGGTGTTATATGCAACTAATGAATCATCGAGCTTTACATCGGAAACTGGGGATGTACTGTATGGTGACTAACATAATATAATAAAAAATCATTAAGAAAAAAAAAAAAGGAAAAAAAAAAGAATACAAAACCTAGGAGTGAGTCTAATAAATACCATCATTTTCAAATTAAAAAAAAAAAAAAGAACTAGGAAGATTGGTAGGAGAAGAAAGGGATAAAGAAAGGGGGGGTAAACAGAAGGGGGAATGAAGCATGAGAGACTATGGACTCTGAGAAACAAACTGAGGGCTTCAGAGGGGAGGGGGTGGGGAAATGGGATAGGCTGGTGATGGGTAGTAAGGAGGGCACGTATTGCATGGTGCACTGGGTGTTATACGCAACTAATGAATCATCGAACTTTACGTCAAAAACCAGGGATGTACTGTATGGTGAATAACATAATATAATAAAAATATTATTATAAAAAAAAGACTAAGCATTTACTAATGCATTTATTTTGCCAAAAAATATTTGCATATCTTGGGGATATGAAAATATTCTCTGATATATTAATCCTTAAGAACTCTTGTGTCTTTACAGTAACATTCAGAATTACTTTCATTTGCATTAAGGTTTACCTTTTTTATACAAATAACTGCCAGAGCCAGTACTATTTATTGAAAAAACGATTCTTTCACAAATGAACAGCAGTGTCATTTGTCATTTAAAAAATTATTCATGTTAAAACTCTAAATGTAAGAGGAATTGCTATCATGTATGGACGTGTTTTCAGATTGTTCTTTCATTATTGTATTTTTCTGTCCTTGCAACAGTTATATTTATTTCATTCAATAAGTATTAGTATGTGGTAGGATAAATCTCCAGGGCAGTATTCCTCTGTTTTTGTTTTTTTTTTTTTGCTTCTTTTCCGAATTTTAAAAAAATAAATGTTGGAGTAAAATTGTTCATTTCCAACAAATATAAACTTCTGGATTTTTTTTTTTTAAGATTTTATTTATTTATTTAACAGAGATAGAGACAGCCAGTGAGAGAGGGAACACAAGCAGGGGAGTGGGAGAGGAAGAAGCAGGCTCATAGCAGAGGAGCCTGATGTGGGGCTCGAACCCAGAACGCCGGGATCACGCCCTGAGCCGAAGGCAGACGCTTAACCGCTATGCCACCCAGGCGCCCCATAAACTTCTGGATTTTTGAGTGCAATTCAATTCAATCTATAGATCAAAAGGAGTTGGATCCATATCTTTACCATATTGAGTTTTCTACTCTGTGATTATAGTCTTAGATTTTCTTTAGTTCAGCTTAATACTATCCTGAATATAGGATATTTGTATAATA
Source organism: Ursus arctos (assembly GCF_023065955.2). Classification (NCBI taxonomy): domain Eukaryota; kingdom Metazoa; phylum Chordata; class Mammalia; order Carnivora; family Ursidae; genus Ursus; species Ursus arctos. The sequence goes on along the minus strand of NW_026622985.1, from coordinate 28,195,980 downwards.
CATTTTTAAACTTTGTAGGATGATCTTTACCTACAGAGAATGTTTTATTCCTTGTTGGGTAGGTAGGATTGACTAATTCAAATGTGGACTGCGATATTTGGGAGACTCAGTCTAACTCTAGTTCTCCCCAGCTTATAGGGGACAGCCCTCCAAAAGTCTCACTGAAGCTCCTTCAGTTCCAGACCAAATTCTGGGTTTTCTCAACCCTGCTAGTTTCCCAGAGTCAGCCCTGTGCCTCCATGGGTGCTTCACGCACTAACTCTTACACCGCACTTTACCCCGGCTCCAAATTCTTTTTGTTTCTAAAACCCTGTGATAGTGTCAAAAGTTCTGCTGGTTTCCTTACCTCCTCCCAGATCCTTTATTCACAATCTCAAATGCTTAACCTCACAAAGTATAAAAAATAGACTCATTTTGTTTTTCCTTATACATAACTATCCAGATATTTCACATTTGTTAAATTCATTTCTAATATAACATCATAAATCAACTATAATATTTTTAAAGCACCTGGTTAATAAAAAAATAAATATTTATCCTAACACTTTGAAATGGAACATGATCGTATGGAAAAATTTCATGTGCAATTAGGTGCCTTTCTAGATTTGTTATTCTGTTTCATTTTTTTGTGTGTCTATTAATATGCCAATGTCAAAACTTTAATGATGGATGTTTTATAGTATGTTTTAACATGTGTATGCTAGAATGCTGTTTGTTTCTTTACTGTTAGCAATGCATATTCTTTTCCATTAAGTACCTTAACTAATGTTTATTTGCTTGTATGAAGGCTCTACATTTAATTTGTATTTGAGTACAATCGACACACTAGTTTCAGTGTACAGCGTAGTGATTCAACATCTCTATACCTTATGCTACGTTCACCACAAGTGTAGCCACCATCTGTCAGCGTACAATACTATTACAATACCAGTGGCTGTATTCCCTATGCTGTACCTTTAATCCCCGTGACTTACTCATTCCATAACTTCAAGTCTTTATCTCCCTCTCCCCTCCACCCATATTGCCCATCCCCTCACCCTCCTTCCATGTGGCAACCATCAATTTGTTCTTTGTATTTATAGGACTGATTCTACTTTTTTTTAGATTATACATACGAGTAATATCACATGGTATAGATTTTTTGAGTGTTAATTTTATAATCTGCTATTTTGCTAAGTTCTCTTAGTGTTTATATTACTTTTCCCATTGATACATTTTCATATCCCAGACAGACTTATCTGGCCTGCATTTTTTTTATCATGTTAAAGCAATATCCAATAATTCTACCTATATTTAGGATTTTAACATGAATAGTTTTGTTTTTTCCCCAAATGCCATTTCTTCCCCATTAAGAGGTTTATATGATTAGTTTCCTTGATTCTAACTACATGAAGGATTTTATTAATTGACTTCCTAACATTAAACCACCCTTGCCTTTCTGGAAATAATTAACTCAGCCATAATATTGTCTTATTTTAATATACTGCAAAATTTTCTTTCAAGACTATTCATAAGTAAGTTTGGTTTTTAATTTCTGTTTTGGTGTCATTTTTGTCAGGTTTTGTTATCTATGTTGTATTCATACCAAACACATTTTTAAAAACTTCTTTTTCATATGCTCTACAATAATTTATGCAATTTAGGGTTATTTGTTTTTAAAAGAATTTGTTTAGCTCCCCTGTGCATCTCCCTGGTGTCTTTTGCCTGTGAAAATCCCTGGTGGGATTTTCCTTAACTATTTTTATTTTCCTAGTTTTTCTTTGACATTGGTCTCTTTAAATTTGCTATCTCTATGGGGATAGATTTTGAGGAGAATTATTTTAGGAAAAATTATATGTATTAACTTATTTAGAAAAAAGTTTTTAAAAGAATTTGTTATGTATTTCCCCTGGGTTTTCAAATTTATCTGCATAAAACTGTGCAAATTATAATTTGGTATGGACCAATTAATTTCTCTCATGGAGTTTTATAAAACTGAATGAATCAGATTTGGTCTGTGTCTTATCAGTTATTGAAATAGATAAGACAGGCTGTATGGCCAGGAACACGGGTTCTTCTCACCTCTCAACACTTGAGCAAGTCTTACCAAATAACATAGTCTAATCTCAGTCTCACACTAGTAATTTAGGGAGAAGAGTATCTTTTTTCTCATGACAAAATGGGACTCTCAGTAGTGACCTTAAATGAAAGACATCTGTGGCCAGTTGTTTGACTACCTTACTGAGGTCTGTTGGCAGCAAAGACAATACTGTGGCAGAAATAGGAGATATTGTTCCAAATGAATTATCAATACATTGATATTTGCTTGAAGATGCATCACTAAAGACCAAGAAGGAGAGAAACAGGATAAAACCAAAATAAATTCTATTTGTGTTTTATTTCCTTGAGTAAAGAATAAGTGACAGTAAATTCTACTGCTATAGCCTGAACCGTTCCAATGCTACATCAAGGTATGGTAAGGTCGATCTGTAATATTCCACATTTTCAATAGAGAAACTATATTGACATAATACTTGTAAGAAACAGAGGTTCTTGAATTTGTCTAAACATAGCATATTGTGAAATAAAGGAATTTTTCAAGGCTAGCAGAATATTTATACTTTGTTTAGAAATCTATGGCTAGGTTACTTGGGTGACATCAATATTAAAATGAATGTCAAATAGTTATGATGATAGAAGGATGGCGGTTTACTGAGGTGATAAGGGAATAAAGCCTCATAGCATTAAAGAGATAGAAAGGACCTTGGCAGTCACTCGGATTAGTAGTTCTCAAAACTTTCTGTTTTTAATTCAAATCGTAAGAAAGTCCAAATATAAAAAGGCTAAAAGCAAAGCTGCTCTATGAAAATAGAAGTCCCACCTGCCCTTAACTTTCCCCTTGTCCCCATCAAAAGCACATCGTTAGAGGAGTCTCCAAGAAATCTCAAAGAATCCTTGGGGGTTTGAAAACCTGTGATTTGGTGCAACGCTTCCTTTTAGACATGGGAACATGTCCTGAGGCTGCTGAGACAAAGAGCAGGCAGGAGAATCGTTCTGTTCCTCCCAGCTCTGTTCATCAGCCGCCACAGTGGACTGCAATGCTTCCCTACTCCCTGCTGCTCCCACAGCTTTTCCCAAGTCTTTCAGTGTAAGTGTTCTGGGTCTATTGAGATGAGGGAACTCATGAGGAAATCAAAGGCAAGAACTTTCAGTCCGGGGCTAGTGAGAGTGAACAGAGAGGGAGAAATTGTAGCACTTACTTCTCTGTACAGTCTAAGGCAGTCTGGTTCATAGCACTAATGTTATTCTGGCATATCCAGCACTTCACTTACACTGTTGCTGTCGCTTTTAGTACATGAATACATGAAAAAGTTATTGGTATAACCCACATAGAATTTTTCTTTCTTTGAATTTGTTAGAATGGAGAAAGGACTTATGTCTTCAAACACATATGCTAATCGATTTTTTTTCTATGTTGAAAACAGTATTTTCTCTGGAATATTGTATGTTTTTTTTAATTTTGTCATTTAACATTGAGAATAATTCATGATTAAAGAATTCTGTAATAGGAAAAATAAGAATGTTTCCTCAAACTCTAGTGCCTATTTTAGGCAGGTAAAAACTGCTAACAGCTTATTTTTCTATAAATGTATTAACATATGTAAGCATCCAAGAATACCCCTCCCTCACTATATAGGCACATTCAGTCCAAATCCTTAGGCCCTTGAGAAATCAACAGAAATTCCAAAGTATTTTGAAAGACTGCTATTAGGAACACTGAAGAAAGCAAATTCATTAGAGGGTTTTTGAGGTAATTTCTTTGACTACAGATTAGCTTATTCTGCTTATCAGAATTCAGAGCAAAAAAACATTAATATATTTAACATACCCTAATAGTTTCTCTAAGTTTAGGAAGGGCTAATGAGCAGATAAATCAATCTATAATATACCACAAGTGGGCTATAAAATAATTTTTATGCTAATTTTATAAGTACCTTTTATATAAAGGCAATGCTAGCTTCATAGACTGAGTTGAGAAAGCTGAAAAAAGTTGAAAGCAAGCAGGAAAATACAACCTTTGATGAGGGCAAATATCACCTAATCAAAAATGACCCATAGCTGATAGATACTGGATATTAGCAAAGAGAAAATTAAACCAATTTTTATACATTTAGTACATATGCTCAAAGAAACACTGTGTGTCATGCTCTATGAATCACCAAGTTTTCCAGTATCACTAACGGGAGCAGGACTATCCTAGCTCTGTGTAAGCATCAGTCACTGTTACTTCTAATTCTTCCAGGCGCTTTTTTTCCTGGCCTTGATTAGTTTCCTCACATGCATGCCTTGCTAAGTACTCAGCTGATTATTCAAGGGAACCTTCTACTGACCTCTGAAATTCTCCCTCTGGAACTCTTTCCTCACTAGATTGCATGCTGCGAACCCCTGCTGCTTTGCTTTTCCACATTCTCAGCTGCTGCTAAAGCAGAGACCTACAGGACTATATGTGGGTTTGTCCTCCGCTCTGTCCCAGGCTGACAACTCTTAATGCAGTGAGCATGGGTCTTCCTAGAGCTCACGTTCCTCCCCACCCCACTTCCAAGGAATCCTTTTTCTCCATTTTGTGATGCCCAGCATCTTGAAAACCACTTTTTCATCATCTTGTTAATTTTTTTTATAGTTTCACTTGGAAGCATAGGTCTGGTTCCTATTATTCCATCCTGGCCAGAAGCAGAATTTCTGTACTGACTCTCTTGCTTCTTACTGATACTGATATTTATTACTTACTGAAGACATTTTCATTCTGTTAATGTCAGATTTTAAGAAATATTGTGACTTATTCCTGAAAAATATTTTTATTTTGCTCTCATGTTTGACGTTTTCCTAGGCTAAATACAGAAAATTTCTTTTTTTTTTTCTTTTTACTGTTTGAAAATCAAAGACATATTTACATGGACTCTCGACCTTCTGTTTATTGCCCTATTACATCTAAGTGTCATTCCTTTTGGTTTTAAGTATCATATATCTAGTTGTTTTATCTGCTTAGTTTGTGATTCTTTAATTATGCATTCAGGTCTTTATTTTAGTTCTTCAAACCCATAAATTTCTAGTCCGCTCCCTACTGCTGTAATCTGCCCCATATTCTGCGCATTCTTCCATCTGGAAATTACAATGTGCTAGAACTCTCTTTTCCTCCTATTTCTCGTATGTTTATCTTTCTGTTCTTATGCATGTGTATTCCCATGTCTAACAGTTCTTTAATTTTCTTCATTTTTAAATTTTATTTTTAAGCTATTTATTTTATTAAAAATCACTCTATATTTTTCATTTCTAGATATTCATTATATCTCTTATGTAACATTTTAAAGTTGTGTTGTCTTAACGGAATTCTAATCTCTTCTCATGTGTGGTCCAGGACTGGGGATTCAAGTTTTCACAGATCTTTTTATTTTCCCCATCCATAGCACAAAGGAAAGAAAAACTCCGTCTGTCGCTTGTCTCCTTCATTTTTAGAGATCATCTATCACTTCGCGTGCCCTGGCTTTATGAGAGGTCTTGTTTATAGCTTCCAGCTTGCCTGCAAGTAAGGCCGCATCACTGTTCACCACAGTCCACACAGAAACCAAGCCCTCAGTGCCTGGCAAGGATCGCCAATGTCGACTTGATTTCTTTGCTCTGAGATTCTTCTTCTTCCTCTTTCTAATTTGAAACAGAGCTTCCTTTTTACCATTTTTTGAAAAAATATTTGATACATAATGAATTTTTGGTCATGGTTTACCAATAGTTTTTATGACGTTTTTCCTGGATAGTGATCCACACTAGGTCCATCTGCTAAGTTTCAGAAAACTTGATGTAACTTTCAAAATACATTACTTTATTCCTCATAATGACCCAATGAATACAGGTGGATAGAGACCCCCCCCCCCAAAAAAATCTAAGGCTTAGAGATTTTAAATGACTTGACCAGAATCACATGATTAGTAAATGTTTTGACTATGATTCAAATCCAGGTCATGACATCTCTTGGTTATGCACTTAGCCATTAACCTCTATAACCTATCTTTAAGAGACAGGACATTTTGACATCTTACAGCCGTATTTTTCTAAAAGGAGAAAGGACCTCAATTATTTGACCTGCACTTGACAATTGAGTATGAGTATATCCTATGTTCTTTGCAATTTAAGTATCTTGTGAATCTGTTCAAATTACTGGAACTGGAGAAAAATGAAAGAAAGGAAGGAAAAATAATGTTATGATATTAGACATTGGCAGGTGGATCAAGCTTATGTCTCTTTGCTAAAAAATTGTAATATTTCAAATTCCATGGATGGCTAATAGAAACCGTCCTCTCATGAAAATTCTAAGTTTACTTTGTGATGTGCTAAAATCAGACTATTTGAAGTTACCCAGGATCAGTCCTTGATATTGATTGTGCTTTATCTATTAATCTTGAATTAAAAAGCTTACTTAGGGATGTATTGTCCTCAATTCAGTTTGCTATCTCAGCACTACTTCTATCATTTGCATTTAAAAAGGTGAACACTTAAAGCTCTGATGAATTTCTTCTTTCAATGGCAAAAGCTTCACTTACTCCATGAATGAGGTTAAGTAGATACATGTCACTGATTTATTATCATCATTACATCCCTATACCAAAAAGCAAAAGTCAAGTTATTTTCCTTAAATATTGATATTGTCTCTATAATGTTTTTCTTCTATCCTGTAGAATTTTCCAAAGAGTTTCTCAAAATCATATAAATTTTAGAAACTCCCAGTGAATTATACAGACATAAGCTTTCATGTCTCTGATACACACAGATTACTGCTTATCTGAACTGAAGTTTTAAGTCACATTGAATCTTACTCTTTTTCATCCAGTCCCAATTAATTTAGAAAATAACACTATTTATTTTACAAACACAAGGTCCTAATAAGATAGAAGTTTCTATTCTTAAAAGTTTGTCCTAGGGGCGCCTGGGTGGCACAGCGGTTGAGCGTCTGCCTTCTGCTCAGGGCGTGATCCCGGCGTTATGGGATCGAGCCCCACATCAGGCTCCTCCGCTAGGAGCCTGCTTCTTCCTCTCCCACTCCCCCTGCTTGTGTTCCCTCTCTCGCTGGCTGTCTCTATCTCTGTCAAATAAATAAATAAAATCTTAAAAAAAAAAAAAAAGTTTGTCCTTAGTATTTTCCCATTCTCTTAGAATTGCCGGAGTTGCACAGTATACCACCCGCATGATTATCAGCAAAGATAACTGTATCAGGGATAGACACTGAGGGACACAGGAGATGGGACTTTTTCACTGTGACAAAAATTATGGAGGCTTATGCGGATGACTACACAAAAGAGGAATTTGTCCACGGGTCAACTTCTGAACCCCCAAAACAGTTCATTTCAGGTATGTGAGGTTAAGTGGTATGAGAGGTGTAAGTGATTCATTCCACTTACGCATGGCGAGAATGTGGCCAGATTGTAGAAGCTTGCTTTACTGTGCTGTAATCCCGTGCTCTGCCACTCATCCCCAGTAACCCCTGCCTGACTCTGTCTTTGCTGCTCTGGAGACTTGAATATGTTTCTGTCTATTGCACAAACCAACTATTATGAACTCCCCTTCAGATTCAATAAAGTCAAAGTTAATCACCCAAAAACATTGTTCAGTGCATCCTGGCTTTAGACCTTTGTGAGACCCATTCCTGTATGGTCGTACGAAATTCCAAAACTTTAACCAGTGGCAAGCCTGACCACCATGCTAATTGCCTACATAATCTTGACAACTTTTTCAGAAATTAGTCTAAATCTTGTTTAGTCTAATCAATTACTGTAACAGCATAATTCTTGCCAGTTTATTTATATACAGAAGCCATAGGCCAATATGAGAATTAAATCTAAGTTCTTTAATGCGTATGAGCCACTGAATTAACTGATGCCAAATCTACCCACTATAATATAATTAATTTGAAATGAGTCACTCTATTAATTCAGGAACTTTTCACTGGTTACTTGCACCTAAGTATAACTTAAGTGATATATTTTCTCAATATTGGCTATTAGTTATCCTATTCTTGAAAACATTTTTATGGTGTTCTTATAATTCCTTAATTATAAATTTTTAGAGGTAGACTTTATATGTATTAGTGGTTATGTAATATTCATACTGTTAAAGCTTCGGTGTTTACTAAACAAGTGCCCTCCAGGAGGGTTGTATTATTTCATGTACCCAGCAACATTACATAATCCCCAATAGTGGGACGATGAGGAAGAGGAGGAAGGAGGGAAGGTGGAGAGGAAGGACAAAGACTACCACTACTACTTTTTCATGGCTAAGACTCTATTTCCCCTGAAAAAAAGTTTTTGCCTCTAAAATTCAACAATTCAAAGACCTACATAGATTTCTTTTCTTGAATGCACTGGATCATGTTTTTCAACATGATTGACAAAATTTTTTTTAAAAAAAATTAAAACCAAATATAAGGCTTGAAGAAATAAATATTGCAGAATACAGAAATATAAGAGAGAATGACAACAAAAAGGAAAAGGCTCAATGGAGAATCTAATACATTATAGAGAGACTCATACACAGACACATCGTCATGAAATTTCAGAAGGACTGAAATAAAACAAAGAGTATAAAAGTGAAGAGAATAAAAGACATTTACATATAAACAGTATTCAAAAAGTAATATTAATTACCTAGAAATCAATAAAAAATGATTCAACATGTACTTTCATTGGCTACCAAGTTGGTAACCATACAGAAACAGCATCAAAACATTTTTAAATAGAAAAACTCAGAAAATGTACCTCTTTTATACCCTTTTCTTAGGGAAGTTTCTTCAAGTTGTGCTCTGGCATATTCAAAAGGTAAACCAAGAAGTAATAAGCAAACGTTGGTTCCAACCTAAGAAATGAAAGAAGAGACATCCCAATTGAAAAGTCAAGAATTAGAAGTACATGTGTGTTATTTTTAGACATGATGACTATCAAGAAAAAAAAAGTCAAAATAATCTAAAAGAGTCACAAGTTGACTTTGTAGATAGTATCTGTGTTTACGAGGTACATACGTTACTTTTTTTATAGATTATAAAATAAATTTTAGAAATAAAAATACTTTTATGATATTTATTAATAAAAATTTGTTCATAATAGAAGAAAATCATGTCACTGAAAATTTCTGTATCCTAAATCATAAACAAATGTACGTGTGGACATGCACAACACTTAGTCTTACTCATCAATTAATATATAGGAACTCAAAAGTTTTGTGGAATGAATAAATCTTCTCATTCATTGACAGTTCTGTGGATTTCTAGCTTGATGAATCCTAATATACCTGAACCCTTCTTAGAGAATAACTTATTAGTCAAAAATTCATGAGAACAGGAGGAGGAGTCCAAGATGGCGGAGGAGCTGGAGGCTTAAATTTCATCTGGTCCCAGGAATTCAGCTAGATAGCTATCAGACCATTCTGAATACCTACAAACTCAACTGGAGAATGAAGAAAAGAATAGCAGCAACTCTGAATAGAAAAGCGACCGCTTTCTGCAAGGAACCCAGTTTAAAACAGGAGTTGAGCTCCAGCTCAGTGTTCCAAGGTGGCGGAGGAGCAGGAGACCTAAAGTTCGTCTGGTCCCAGGAATTCAGCGAGAGAGCTACCAAACCATTCTGAATACCTATGAACTCAACTGGAGAACGAAGAAAAGAGTAGCAGAAACTCTATGAACAGAAAAGCAACCACTTTCTGCAAGGAGAAAAGATGGTGGAGGAGTAGGAGACCCTTTCTCAGCTGGTCCCGAGTCGAGCTGGATATCTACCAGACCATCCTGAAAACCCATGGAATCAGCCTGAGACACAGGAAGATACACCTGGATTTCTACAAACGAACATCTCAAGCACTGAGTATTGAGGTATGAAACGAGGAGCTGTGAATCCGTGCACAGATATAGGAAAATAAACAGAAGAGGGAGGGAGCCTCTGCACTCGGGCGCCGGGAAGCAGTAGCCACTTGTGCTGGGGAGCGGGCTGACTAGCGGACCGGCACCTGTGAGACAGCAGACTGAGCCCGGAAACGGCGCGACCAGACTGAAAACCGGAGCTCCGGAGTGCTCACTGGAACCGGATTATATCTGGGGGCTCGGGAGCGCGTGTCCAAACTGAAAGCCGGAGCTCCGGAGCGTACACTCGAACTAGACTGAAACCGTGAGCTCAGGAGTGCGTGCAACCAGACTGAAAACGGGCGCTCCAGAGTGCACACGAACCACACTGAAACAGGGAGCTCGGGAGTGCATGGGAACCGGGGGTGACTGGCTGTGTTAGAAGCACAAAGGACAGAGAGGTGCTGACCCTGGAAATGAGGGCTGGGACACAGGCTGTGGGGCGCACATCCCGGGTCGCTGCAGGGTTTTTAGCAGCACCAATAGAAACAGTTAAAGTGGACAAGAGAGCTCAGTGGAGAGCGGCCACTGCTGCTCTGACTCTCAGAAGAGGCACAGCAAACCGCCAGGGAAAGCCACCAGAGAACAAAAGCCCAGAAATACCGGCTCACATTGTGACCATCCCCATTACCCCTCGCAGGGGACAGGGCAACTCTACCCAAACAGGTTTTCCTGAATCTTAGCGTGGCAGGCCCCTAGCCCAGAAGGCAGGCTGAAAAATCAGGAAGCCAACATTCCTAAGGTCCCTATAAAACAAGGGCACACTGTCTGTGTCCTGGTCAATAACTTGGGCTCTGGGCATCCCCACAATCTCTCATCAGAACGATGAGAAGGAGAAATCCCCCTCCATCAAAAAAAGATAATGAGTCTGTGGCCTCTGCCACAGAACTGAAGGATATGGATGTAACCAAATTGTCAGAAATGGAGTTCAGAGTAACAATGCTCAAGATGATGTGTAGGCTTGAAAAAACTATTAGGGAAAATATTAACGAGAATATAGAATCTCTAAGGGCAGAAATGAGAGCGAGTCTGGCAGAAATTAAAAATGCTATGAATCAAATGCAGTCAAAATTAGATGCTCTGACGGCCAGGGTAAATGAGGCAGAAGAACAAATTAGTGAATTGGAGGATGGGATGGTAGAAGAGAAAGTTAAAACAGAAACTTGGCTCGAAACAATCCAATCTCAAGAATGTAGATTATGGGAGATTACTGACTCAATGGAACGTTCCAATGTCAGAATCATCAGCATCCCCAAGGGGGTGGGGAAAGAGAGAGGTCTAGAAGAGATATTTGAACAAATTGTAGCTGAGAACTTCCCTAATCTGACAAAGGAAACAAGCATTCGTGTCCAGGAAGCAGAGAGGACCCCTCCCAAGTTCAATGAGAACAGATCTATACCACGTCACGTCACAGTGCAATTTGCAAATATTAGATCCAAGGATACAGTATTGAAAGTGGCCAGGGGGAAGAAAATCCTTACGTACAGAGGGAAAAATAACAGAATAACATCAGACCTGTCAACAGAGACCTGGCAGGCTAGGAAGGGTTGTCAGGGTATTTTCAAAGCTCTATCTGAGAAGAACATGCAGCCAAGGATCCTTTATCCATCAAGGCTATCATTCAGAATCAATGGAGAGATAAGGACCTTCCAGGATCAGCAGAAACAGAAGAAATTTGTAACCACCAAACCAGCCCTACCTGAGCTATTAAGGGCGGGTTCTATAAAAGTAAAAAGGCCCCAAGAGTGATACAGAACAGAAATATACAATCTATAGAAACAAAGACTTCACAGGCAACATGACATCATTAAAATCATATCTCTCAATAATCACTCTTAATGTGAATGGCCTAAATGCTCCCATAAACGCCACAGAGTTGCAGATTGGATAAAAAGACATGACCCATCCATTTGCTGTCCACAAGAGACTCATTTTGAACCTAAAGATACATGCAGATTGAAAGTGATGGGATGGAGGGGCGCCTGGGTGGCACAGCGGTTAAGCGTCTGCCTTCAGCTCAGGGCGTGATCCCGGCGTTATGGGATCGAGCCCCACATCAGGCTCTTCTGCTAATGAGCCTGCTTCTTCCTCTCCCACTCCCCCTGCTTGTGTTCCCTCTCTCACTGGCTGGCTGTCTCTCTGTCAAATAAATAAATAAAATCTTTAAAAAAAAAAAAAAAGAAAGTGATGGGATGGAAAACCATTTTTCATGTCAATGGACCTAAAAAGAAAGCTGGGGTAGCAATTCTCATATCACACAGATAAGATTTTAAACTAAAGACCATAGTGAGAGATACAGAAGGGACACTATATTATTCTTAAAGGATGTATCCAACAAGTGCATATGACAATTATAATTATCTATGCCCCCAACAGGGGAGCAGCTAGATACATAAGCCAACTCTTAACCAGAATAAAGAGACATATAGATAATAATACATTAATAGTAGGGGACCTCAACACTCCACTGTCAGCAGTAGACATATCACCTAAGCAGAAAATCAACAAAGAAACAAGAGCTTTGAATGACATACTGGAACAGATGGACCTCATAGATATATATATAGAACACTACACCCCAGACCAACAGAATACTCATTCTTTTCAAATGCACATGGAACTTTCTCCAGAATAGACCATATACTGAGTCAAAAAACAGGTCTCACCGATACCAAAAGACTGAGATTATTCCCTGCATATTCTCAGACCACAATGCTTTGAAACTGAAACTCAATCACAATGAAAAATTTGGAAGAAACTCAAACACTTGGAAACTAAGAACCATCCTGCTCAAAAATGATTGGGTAAACCAGGAAATTAAAAATCAGTTTAAACAATTTCTGGAGACCAATGAGAATGAAAACACATCGGTCCAAAACCTGTGGGACACTGCAAAGGCAGCCCTAAGGGGAAAATACATAGCCATCCAAGCCTCACTCAAGAGAATAGAAAAATCTAAAATGCAGTTTTTTATACTCTCACCTCAAGAAGCTGGAGCTGGAACAGAAGAATAGGCCTAACCCATGCACGAGAAGGCGGCTGATCAAGATTAGAGCAGAGATCGATGAATTAGAAACCAGGAGCACAGTAGAGCAGGTCAACACAACTAGAAGCTTGTTCTTTGAAAGATAAATATGATCGATAAGCCACTGGCAAGACTTATCTAAAAGAATAGAGAAAGGACCCAAATTAACAAAATTATGAATGAAAGGGGAGAGATCACAACCAACACCAATGAAACAGGAAGGCTCATTAGAAACTTTTATCAACACCTTTATGCCAATAAATTAAACAACCTGGAAGAAATGGATGTCTTCCTGGAAACCTATAAACTACCAAGACTGAAACAGGAAGAAATTGATTATCTAAACAGACTGATTAATTATGAAGAGATTGAAGCAGTGATAAAAAACCTCCCCAAAAACAAGAGTCCAGGGCCTGACAGGGTCCCTGGGGAATTCTATCAAACATTCAAAGAAGAAATAATACCTATTCTCCTGAAGCTCTTTCAAAAAATAGAAACAGAAGGAAAACTACCAAACTCATTCTATGAGGCCAGTATTACCTTGATCCCCAAACCAGGCAAAGACCCCATCAAAAAGAATTACAGACCGATATCCCGGATGAATACTGACGCCAAAATTCTCAACAAGATCCTAGCTAATAGGATCCAACAGTCCATTAAAAGGATTATCCATCATGACCAAGTGGGATTCATCCCTGCGATGCAAGGGTGGTTCAATATTCGCAAATCGATCAGTGTGATAGATCATATCAACAAGAAAAGAGTCAAGAACCATACGATCCTCTCAATTGATGCAGAAAAAGCATTTGACAAAATACAGCATCTTTTCCTGATTAAAAACCCTTCAGAGTGTAGGGATAGAGGGTACATTCCTCAATGTCATAAAAACCATCTATGAAAAGCCTACAGCAAATATCATTCTCAATGGGGAAAAGCTGAAAGCCTTTCCCTTAAGATCAGGAACACGACAAGGATGCCCACTCTCGCTATTATTATTCAACATAGTACTAGAAGTCCTTGCAACAGCAATCAGACAACAAAAAGGGATAAAAGGTATCCAAATAGGCAAAAAAGAAGCAAACTGTCTCTCTTCACAGATGACATAATACTCTATATGGAAAACCCAAAAGACTCCACCCCCAAACTACCAGAACTTACAGAGCAATTCAGTAATGTGGCGGGATACAAAATCAATGCTCAGAAATCAGTTGCATTTCTAGACACGAACAATGAGACTGAAGAAAGAGAAATTAGGGAATCCATCCCATTTACAATAGCACCAAAAATCATATGTTATCTTGGTGTTAACTTAACCAGAGACGTAAAGGATCTATAGTCTAGAAACTACAAATCACTCTTGAAAGACATTGAAGAAGACACAAAAAGATGGAAAAATATTCCATGCTTATGGACCGGAAGAATTAACATAGTTAAAATGTCCATGCTACCCAGAGCAATCTACACTTTGAATGCCATCCCAATCAAAATACCAATGACATTTTTCAAAGAAGTGGTACAAACAGCCCTTAAATTTGTGTGGAACCAGAAAAGGCCCCGAATCGCCAAGGAACTGTCGAAAAGGAAAAACAAAGCTGGGGTCATCACAACGCCAGATTTCGAGCTGTACTACAAAGCTGTGATCACAAAGACAGCATGGTACTGGCACAAAAACAGACACATAGACCAATGGAACAGAATAGAGAACCCAGAAATGGACCCTCGGCTCTTTGGGCAACTAATCTTTGATAAAGCAGGAAAAAACATCCGGTGGAAAAAAGACAGTCTGTTCAGTAAATGGTGCTGGGAAAATTGAACAGCTACATGCAAAAGAATGAAACTTGACCACTCTCTCACACCATACACAAAGATAAACTCCAAATGGTTGAAAGACCTCGACGTGAGACAGGAATCCATCTAAATCCTAGAGGAGAACATAGGCTGCAACCTCTTTGACATTGGCCACAGCAACTTCTTTCATGACACATCTCCAAAGGCAAATGAAACAAAAGAAAAAATGAACTTGTGGGACTTCATCAAGATAAAAGCTTCTGCACAGCCAAGGAAACAGTCAAAAAAACTAAGAGGCAGCCCACGGAATGGGAGAAGATATTTGCAAATGACACTACAGATAAAAGACTGGTATCCAAGATCTACAAAGAACTTCTCAAACTCAATACACGTGAAACAAATAATCAAATCAATAAATGAACAGAAGATATGAATAGACACTTTTCCAATGAAGACATACAAGTGGCTAACAGACACATGAAAAAATGTTCAAAATCATTAGCCATCAGGGAAATTCAAATCAAAACCACCTTGAGATACCATCTTATTAGAATGGCAAAAATGGACAAGGCAAGAAACAACAAATGTTGGAGAGGATGTGGAGAAAGGGGATCCCTCTTGCACTGTTGGTGGGAATGCAAGTTGGTACAGTCACTTTGGAAAACAGTGTGGAGGTCCCTTAAAAAGTTAAAAATTGTGCTACCCTATGATCCAGCAATTGCACAACTGGGTATTTACCCCAAAGAGACAGACGTAGTGAAGAGAAGGGCCATATGCACCCAATGTTCGTAGCAGCATTGTCCACAATAGCTAAATCGTGGATGGAGCCGAGATACCCTTCAACAGATGACTGGATTAAGAAGATGTGGTCCATGTATACAATGGAATATTACTCAGCCATCAGAAAGAATGATTACACAACATTTGCAGTAACATGGAGGGGACTGGAGGAGATTATGCTAAGTGAAATAAGTCAAGCAGAGAAAGACAACTATCATATGGTTTCATTCATTTATGGAATATAAGAAATAGGAAGATCGGTAGGAGAAGTAAGGGAAGAATGAAGGGGGGGTAAACAGAAGAGGGAATGAACCATGAGAGACTGTGGACTCTGGGAAACAAACTGAGGGCTTCAGAGGGGAGGGGAGTGGGGGATTGGGATAGGCCGGTGATGGGTATTAAGGAGGGCACATATTGCATGGTGCACTGGGTGTTATATGCAAGTAATGAATCATGGAACATTGCATCAAGAACTCGGGATGTACTGTATGGTGGCTAATATAACAAAATGAATATTATTTAAAAAAAGAATTAAAACAGAAAAGAAAAAAAAATTCATGAGAACATGTATCTTTTTGTTTTCTTTGGGTAAATACCAACTACTGGAAGACCCAGATCCTATGGTATTTCAATTTTTAATTTTTTTGAGGAATCACCGTACTGTTTTTCACAGTAGCGGCACCAGATTGCACTCCCACCAACAGTGCACAAGACTTCCTTTTTCTCCACATCTTTGCCAACACTTGTTATGTCTTATGTTTTTTATTTTATCCAATCTGGCAGGTGACAGCTCACTGGGGTTTTGATCTGCATTCCCTGATGACGACTGATGTTGAGTATCTTTTCATGACTCTATCGGCCAGATGTATGTCGTCTTTGGAAAAACGTCTATTCTTTTCCCATTTAGGAGATTGCCTTTTTGTTTTGTTGATGAGCAACCCAAGTGTCCACTGCTAGATGAATGAATAAAGAAGATGGGAGATAGATGCACAATGTAATATTAGTCAGCCATGAAAAGAATGAGATCTTCCCATTTGCAAAAACATGGATGGACCCAGAGGGAATAAGGCTGGCTGAAATAAGTCAGAGAAAGACAAATCTATGACTTTATTCATATGTTGAATTTAAGAAGCAAACAAGAAAAATAGAAAAAAAAATCTCTTGCATAGAAAAAACTGGTGGTTGCCAGAGGGAAGGGGGGGTGTCGGTGAAATAGATAAAGGAGATCAAGAGTATACTTCTCTTAATGAGCACGGAGTAATGTACAGAATTGATGAATCATTATATTGTACACCTGAAACTAATGTAAGACTGTGTGTTAATTACACTTCAAAACATTCATGACAATATATGATTTCAGAAAAGTGGTACATGGCACTACTCTATGGTAGACCCTTACTGTGGTGCCAAGAAAGATAGGAATTTGTTTTAATAAGACTCAGAGCACCACTCTCTACTTCTTCCCGAACCTTCCTCCACTCTTGTTGATTTCTCTTTTTATTTGTCTTTTGAATAGCAGGCAAAAATATCAGAAATTCCCTTATCATAACGAGGCAGAGATAATGGCTGCATCCATATTGTGATCTAAATTATGGCACAAAGTCTGAATGCTTTTAAATATCTGGCTCCAACTAGTCCCCTCCAAGCTCACATTTTAGGAGAAAATGGTATTAAAGTGAGCAACCATTTTTAAAAGGCACAGAGAGGTACCCTAGGCACTTCACATTATTCCAAATGCAAATATTGCTTTCTTAGGTTAGATTAAACAGAACACAGTCTAATTTGATGTGGGATACATAAAAGGGGGGTGATCAGTAGTTTTTCTGCTGCTTATAAAGGAAGTTGTGGAGAGTGTCCCATCAAGGCTGCTGGTTCTGGGACACAGGTAGGACAGGGGTATGCAGAATTCTTCATAAATGTCTATCTTAAAAAAAAAAATCACGACAAGAGGAGAGGGATCTAAACAGTAGTAATGGTTAATTTCAAGCTTGCCCAGGGCTCTAGCATTTGCCCAGGGACCTGAAGTGGAAAATTTAAAAAGATACATGAAAGGAATAGCAATAACTGGAATTCTCTAGAAACATTTGGAGAAAAGTAGTCCAGAGTTTGATTTTTGGAAGGGATGCATTGATTTGGGTTAAAAAACAGACTTCTCAGTTAATTGGTACAGTGTTTCTATGAGAGGGAGATAAATAAAAGTAAATAAAACATGAAATTACAAGCCCTTCCCAAATGTGACTATATAGCTTAAAGTTTCACGTTGCTTTGATTAAATAAGCTCGGCAGGAGATCAGATTGCAGGGCATTAGGTGCTGAAATGGAGCTATCTAGGAGCTCTTTATCATTTAACCAGAAAATGAAACTAGATGGAAATGTTAAAAATAAACTTGTTAGTGGGAGAAAAGCACTCAATGTCATTATGCTTATTAAAAGAACATTCTCAACAAAACAAACAGTTCCTACCCCAAAAAACTAATATTTAATCAATAGAATAAGCTGCTTTAGCATTTTGCAGAAGTTCCCTGTGTATCTTCTATTTGCATGCTTCTGTACTTAGTGTTATATATTCTTCCATTTTTGCCAAAGGTATTACTTTCGCCCTTCTATTTAGTCATAGTGGAATATGATTCCAAAGAGTCAGAAATAAGAAAGTTTTCATTTTGTTTTCCATATAATCATTCTCTCATTCCGCCTAATGATACTTCATAGCGGGTTTTTACAGAGCAGACCTCAAAGATACAGTCTATGCTCCAAGCAATCTGATAAATCAAGTGTCTTAGAGATTTTTTTATAGAACAATTTAGCAACCTTTCACCAGATGAGTACACGGTACCAATAAAAATGTTCTTTTTGCCTTCCTGAGTTTGGCAGCACTGCACATTCATACTTCCAGTGGGATAGTTCATCACTTGTAATGAATTAGCATCATGCGACGTGCTGGGTGATACAGAGAAAATTGGCCGGAGTAAAATCAGTCAATAAACAGTTACTATTAGAACCATGTTAAAAATATGATATGAGTGATTCTGTCCCATAAAAACCATAAAGGAGATGTTTATTGTCCTGAGAGACCTATGAAAAGTTGCTGTTATTTCTTTTCTTTTATACTTTCCTATATACCAAAGGAAAATGGGAGTTGTACAAAATTTTTTGGAATTACTGGCAAACATATTCAGAGAAGGAGAATGTAATACTTCTTTATACAGTTTGCAATATGTGTTTGAGGATTTTCTAAAAACAGTTCATTTAAAAAATATTTATAAAGTGATCTATGGTTTTTTGACTAGTCTAAATGTTATTAAAATCCCCAAATGAAATTAGTAGCTTTAGGGAGAAACTGCTCTGTAAAATTTCCAAGAATCTAAGAAGTAGTAATCATCCTTATATACGGCAGCCATCAATAGAAAATCATACAACTGTACATACAAAGATCATGAAATTCAATTTTCTACTCCTGATACCATGTTCCCTCCCTCATTAGGCAAAGGACATGTGATATTCTACTAAGGGTAAACCAAGAAGGATGCATTCTTTTTCCTTGATAACCTCTCCAGTCCCATAGCATTAATGGCTATATGCTGACGTAAAGCCCATTACTTATAATTTAACAAGTATTTGGAGATTATAAAAGGAAATTAAGGAAGTACTTATTAAATGCCAACTTTTTTTGCTAAAAATAACACACATTTATTCATACAATTACATGCCGAGTATATCAGTGTTACAAAGTTTTCGTTTAAGCCTAAATATACCTTTGAATCGCTTTTGACTACGGTAGTTCGTTATGCCATTACCATGACTGACTGATATTTATGGCCTATATGACTGATCAATAATAATTTACTACCTTTTGGATTAAGAGTAAAATGTTGAGTCATATTGTAGAAAACCCCAGGGTTCCATTTTGTTTCATTTTTAGCTACAACTGCATTTTTTCTCCGTCTTGATCCCCTTGTCCCTAAGTAGATTATATGTCATTTAATATCATACCTTAAAAGCATTTCATCCAATTTAGTCAGAAGCAAATTTCAAGTTTACTAATTCTCAAAGCAAAATCCATTTAGGACCTACTATGTGCCAGGTACTTTTCTTGCTCTGGGGATTCGGTGGAGAAAGAGGTGGGCAGACTTCTCTTGGGACTCAAGTTCTTGCTCTTTGAGTGTGCATATTTTCTTTTGAGCTCAGGGAAATTGTCTTTTAGCTAACTAAGACAGCCTACCCAATTGTTTTCTCTTTCTGAAAAATCCAAATCTCATCCTATTTGGTTTTCAGAATTTTTTTCGCCAAGTCTCATGTTTTTCTTCATGCATTTTATATCATTCTTGATACTTCAAAATATTATTTCTGCTTGATTTTATGAGACAAGAGGTTTTATCTCATCATTTATGGACTTGTATTTGTTAGTCCGGAAAACATTTTTTTTGGTCCCATAATGTGCGTTGGTGGGATGTAATGTGCTTCATTTTCTAAAAGGAAGACAAAGACTTTTCCCCTGAGGGCTGGCTGGGCAGTGGGAGCATGTGGGGGAAGCTCTCCACTCAACCAGTTCCTAGAGCTCTCCCAAACCTGGAAGCAGCAGCAGGACCCAGCCCAGGCAACTGTCAATTCCTTATCTTCCAGAGGGTCAGTCAAGCTCTTACACATAGTCCAGTCAAGCTCTCTTGACCAGCACTCTCCAGGCTCTGAGACGAGGGAAAGACCAGCAGCAGCTCTTACTGGAACGTGCTCAGAGCTCCACACCTGCCCCGCTCCCTGAGCTGGTTGGCTCAGGAGAAGTGATAAAGGAATATGTGTGCAGCTGGATGAGTGTATGGTCAGCACCGTGTCTTCCCAGAACTTCTCCGGCAGACACCAGAATACTATCTGTTTTAAGAGAAATTTCATCACATAACTTCCTTTTATAGAACATATCAATAAAATCTCACTGCCGCTAAAACTATTCAAAATGACCATGGCATCTTTGTGCCCTCAGAGAGGGGTTATTTCTAAATCTTTTCTTCCCTCTTCCTGTCAGCCCACCATGCTGGACTGGGCAGACTGCTCCCAGGTCTGCATACCACATTCCTTCTCACCTCAGAGCACACTTGTGCTTCCCCTCTGCCTACAACTCTCCTCTCTTCCTTTCCTTTGGCTCCTGATTACTCAACATTTCCCTTCTTCTCGCTTTCCTTCAGCTTGTACTGAAGTACCTCTTATGTGCTAAGGGCTAGTGATCCGCTGGTGATCAAAATTAATATGGTTTAGGTCTTTGAGGAGTTTTCAGTTCACTAGGAGAAGCAGACCCAAAAAGTGTACATAAATGCATAAAACTTAAACTATCATAAATTCAATGAAAAAAATTATACATGTGTCTATGGACACACAATTAACTCAGTGAAGAGGTTGAGTTAATGAACTCCTGTTTGCAAGAACTGTTCACAATCACAACATCAGTCTGTATTTAATAATTAGAATTGTACTAGTTTACTTCTCATACCATCATTTTTCTTTTTAATATTCACTGTATCCTGATCCAGTTAGAAAAACACAGCAAATTGCACCAGCAGGATAAAAAATGAATTACATTATTTTTCATACCTTCCCATTTTTGTCCGCCAAGTGACTTTGCAGCCCTGGCTCCTAACAGTGTACAGCATTTCTCCACCTCCTGGATGCTGGGTACGTAGGTTAATAAGTGGTTTGTTATCTAGCATTGTTTGTGACAATAATTGACAAAAACTTTAGATACTGCCAAGTCCCTTCCATATTTTAGAAAACCTATTGTATTCTAATCTTCAGTGTAAGGAGGCATTACCTCAGAAACATTTCTTTTGTGGAATACAAAGAGAATTATAAATTGCTTGTTTAAAATAATTATGGATTCGCATTTTTAGTCATAGGAACCTCAACTGTAACACTTCCACTAAGTCCCCAAAAGGTATGACTTACTGGTAACAAGGAAGCAAAACTACTGATTAAAGCAGAGACATCCCTGTCTTGTACTATCTTTAGTGTTAATTTTTTGAGATGTAGGAAAAGGGAGTTTAGATCTCTGCATTTCCTATTTAGAAACATTTGTACTGATGTTAAGACTCTCCCATACTCCAATGTAAGTGGAGACGGGAATATAATACTTTACTGATGGTTTGGCAGTATGAGTAAAAAAAAACTCAGTAAGGTCACTAATTCAAGAAGATTTTAACAGAGATGGTGGTGAGAGAGGTTAGTAGATGATTAAAACAAAGTATAAAATTCAGACAGCTCGGGGCACCTGGGTGGCACAGCGGTTAAGCGTCTGCCTTCGGCTCAGGGCGTAGTCCCGGCGTTATGGGATCGAGCCCCACATCAGGCTCCTCCGCTATGAGCCTGCTTCTTCCTCTCCCACTCCCCCTGCTTGTGTTCCCTCTCTCGCTGGCTGTCTCTATCTCTGTCAAATAAATAAAATAAAATCTTTAAAAAAAAAAAAAAATCAGACAGCTCAAAGATGGAATGAGTTGATTTTCACATGGTACCATTCCTGGAGAATACAATCTGCTTGTGATATGTGCTATCTTGAAACACACACACACACACACACACACACACACACACACGCGCGCGCCGTTTCTCCCTAAGCATCACTCTTTCTCTGCTCTATTTAACAGACAATCTTCTCAAAGTAATTGCTTATACTTACTCTCTGCAGCCTGCTCTCCTTGAGAATATTCCAATGAGACTTTCATGCCAGAACTACTTCTGTCAAAATCACCTAGAAACTTCACATTGCTAAACGCAGGAGTCCTCAGTTTTTGCCATCCCTTACTTATCAGCAACATTTTACGTATTAATCACTCGCACTTCTTTAAGTGAGAGAATTGACATATAGCATTATAGTAGTTTTAGGCATAGCCACTTTCTAAAAACACTTCTTCAGTGATATTCCAGGGCACTTCCCTCTCCCAATGTTTTCCCTTCCGCATCAGTGGTTACTCCTTTTAGCTTCCCATTATCTTAACATCGTAGAACCTTTAAACAAAATATTTGGATATTTCTCCCTTATTTAGATCCACTCCTTGATAATCATAGCTTTAAGTATTAGCTAAATATGAATGAACTCTAAAAGTATTCTCCAGCCTAGATTTCTCCCCTAAACCCCTGAATTCCAGACCTGTACAATACCGCCTACTATCTTTACCTAAGTATTCAAAGACACCTTGAACTCAACATTTCCAAAGCAGACTTGTCCTATCTCCCAAAGCCTGCCCCCCCGACATCCTCTCTGTCTTGATTATAGCCACACTGTTCTTCAGCTGCCTAAGCTAAAAATCCTGCCGTCATCTTTAATTATTCTTCTTTTATAGCCAAGGTTCACTTTGGCAGCAAATCCTATCAGCTCTACTTTCAAAATATGTTTAAAATTCAATAGCTTAGTACATCCGCCACAGTGACATGATCCAAGCCATCCATACTTCTAGCCTGGGTAATTGTGGTGGCCTCCTAATTTGTCCCTGATTCTGATTTTGACCCGATTGTCTAGTCTCCACACTGCAACTAGTGGAAATTATCTATATCTATATTTATATTGGCACCAATATATAAATATATAGACATATGTCTTCTAAAATGTCAATCAGATAATGCCACTCCATGCTTCAAAACCCACTAATGGCTTCCCCTACTACTCAGAGAGCAAAAATCATTACAATAGCCTACAGTGTCTCAGGAGATCTACATATCGTTCTCCTCTAACCACATTACCTCTCTGACCACATGTCCTATTATTATCCCCCTTATTTGTTGTGTTTTAGCCACACTGGACCTTTGCTCTTCGAACGCACCAGGCAATATATACCTAAGAGTTTTTCTAACTATAGGTGTTTGGGTTTGCGTTTTGGCTTTGCCTAGAAAGCTTTTCTATTGATAACACTCATGCTCACTTCCTGAAGCTTCTATCCCCAGACACCTCCTCAGTGAGGTAGCCCCATCATTCTCTTTAGCATTTCTTTTCCCTATTTCTTCCTTTGTTTTCATCTACGGCACCTAATGATATCTGACGTCACATCTTTTTGCTAATTATTCTTGGGTTTTTTTGTCTTTCTTTTCCTCTTAGAATGTAAAATTCATGAGAGCTGGGATTTTTGCTATTTCTCGATATCTTCAGAGCACAGTATGAAATAAATATTCAAAGAACAAATGAATAAATGAATGAATCTCATGAATCTTGTTTGGCTGAAATCATTGGTGAATAAATTAGCTAATTAGTTAAAGCTGTTAGAGCAGATTCCAGCATAAAGCAGGAGTAAGGATATAGGTTTTCTAATCCTTAGATATCCCTTTTACCTTAGTATCTTACAGTTCTCTGGAGACAGGGCATGTACTGGTTAAGAAAAAAATTACATTACTGCTTACCTTTTCTTTCTTCTCCTCCAGATGGTGATAGCATGGGAAATACACTTGAAAATGCAGACCAATAGCTCTGCGTCACACAGCAGCGTACAATGGGCCATGGGAAACCTGACACACTAAAGAATTCAGTCTGTCTTCCTAAATGTTGAGTGATCACCATCCCACAGATCGCATGCTGTGCAGGCCTTTGTCTGCCTTTAAAAAACCGTGATAACCAACCCATCATCACCCTGATTAATTTCATATATTAAGTGTCAATCTGATGACAGTATGGCTTGGCCTTGCAGGTAGTAGTTGTAAAGACCATCTCATCTCACTGAGTGGCATTGTTGAAATTCTATTCCTGTCAAGAGCTAAGCCCACATACATTTCACTAAACACTTTGGGGATTTACAGTGTTAGCAGTCTCACTGCAGTTTTCATCCGCTGTGCATACAGAAGGATTTGGAACAGCAAGAGCGTACGGTCCATTGGCACTAAGGAAGAAAAGCAACAAGGAGCATGTGTGCGTGTGTGCACATGCGTATATTAAAGGCAAGGGAACTAGAAAGGGGGAGTACAAAAATAACTTGACTTAATCATTTTCAGTCAAAAAAGCCTACGTCAAAATTGATTTGACTGTCTATGGAGAGAGTTTACATTTCCAGATTCTCAAATTTCTTTAACTTTTAAAAATACCACTATTACATTATGGCTTTATTAAAAGACTGGAGAAACATATTCCTGATTTCTTGTTGAGTCATAAAGGTAAGTGAGTGGGTCAAAACCTTTAATTGTATAGGTGAATTTGACAAAAATTGAAGTTCACAGAAATGAACAGTGAATATTTTCACTTTCACGTAATGCCAAATAACACATGTAACCATCATGAAGGGAAACTAGCCAATGCGTAGCCAGCCAGACTTATGTTACGTGGTAAGTCTTCTTCCTGCCTTGATACCATAAAATAGTTAACTGCACAATGCTTACAAAAATCCGTAAACAGAGAACTATGCAATATCAGGGGAAAGATGCTGATTCAGAATTCAAATGGTCAGGAACTAAGAAAACGTATGGTGATTCCTGCACCTCGCCTCTTACTTCTTCATAAAAAACACCACATGTTTCAGGACAGAAATATTGAATTTGAGAGCTCAGTTTGATAGGTAGATAACAGTGTAAGATGCCCAGATGGTGAAGTACTTGGCACCAGGAAAAAAAAAATAAAATTAAAACAAAACAAAAAACACACACCTAGGCCAGGAGACTTTGAATTTCCAAACAGACTCAGGGAATAAAGCAGCGAGGGGTTGTATACATATGATAATTCAGAGCACAGCAGAAAATAGCACAACGAAAACATGATTAAAAATGAATATGCCCAGCAGGAAGAGCACCGCTATGGCTCAGAAAATAGAAAAGGTGATACAGTGGTTGTAAAGATGGGTGTGTTCCCTCTACTGCCCCAGAATCACCTCCAGTTGAACCTCGGTTACAGAGATGCTAGTATTTCATGCAGGAAAAGAAATTTTGTGGTCTTATCCTTGAATACTATTGTGTTTGATAGCTGAACCTAGAAAATTAAGTTCTCTTGAAGAAACTTTAATCACTGATGTGATAACTATTTTCCACTCGACAAAGCAATTTCATAGAAAATAGAGAGGCTCACGAAATGCGTTTTGAAAGCGCTCGAAAAATATGTGGACTTACTTACAGGGAGTGAACTGAACTCCTATGCAAAGATCACATGGTAAAATGGAGCTCTAAATGCGGCTTATCAGACCAAGAAAAATTTGTGATAACTTTATTCAATAAGTGATGTATAGAATATTATATTTGTGACAGACTCAAGACTCCTTTTTTGGCAGTTTTTTTCTGTGTGCATTTAAAGTAAATGTCTATGTGCAGTTTTTTTTATATATAAATTATTACTCTAAGCTATTAAATAGTAACAAATAAAATAATAAAATAATAGATAATTCACTCAAAAAGAAGAGTGAATCTCCGGTTTTCAAAATACTTGCTATGGAGAGCACCTGTGTGGCTCCGATGGTTAAGGGTCTGCCTTCAGATCAAGCCCCACATCGAGCCCCAATTCAGGCTCCCTGCTCAGCAGGGAGCAGGGAGTCTGCTTTTCCCTCTCCCTCTGGCCCTCCCCCCACTTCCCCCAGCTCATCCTCTCTCTCTCAAATGAATAAATAAAATCTTAAAAAAAAAAAAAAAGGAATATATGCTATGGAAAAAAATTAGTGGAGCCTCTTCTTGTAAGCTCTACGTCCTAAATTTATTTGGCTACCACTTTAAAGTGATAAAAAAAATTCTATGGACTCAATCTGTTGTAGTTTTTTGTGCATTTTTAGGAAGCTATGCTACATGATGGGGCTGGCGAAAACAATGATGCATAAGATAGATAACTTTCCAGCTCTCAGGACTTTCAATCTATTGAGGAATATAGAAAATAAATATATAATCACATCACACAGTTTTAAGTGTTCTGGATGGAAAAATATAGAGGAGGCAGCAGCAGGAACAGGAGCCAGGCTAAGGGGAGCTGGGGAGGGAGACAGACGGGGGGCTTCCACAAGGTAATTTATGGATGGCCACACAGAGCAGGACACCGAATGGGCAAGCCTCTTGGATAAAGATCATGACATGTAAGGTAGCCCAGAGGCAAGTGAAGAATTTAAAGATTTGAAGTAAGTTTGGGAGTGTTTACTTTGTTTTTTCTTTTGTTAGTTTTTGGTCACGAGATAGAGCTGAAATAAAGCAGAGATGTAGTGATTTTATTAATATGCTTTTTTAAAGTGCTCTGTATTTTTCAAAGATTTGTCAAATAAGTCCTCTCCTTTGACCCCCTCGGACAGTGCTGAAGTAAGTGGTGCTGTTCTAATTACACTCTTTCGCTGTTGAGGAAACTGACGCTGATAAGGGATCTCACGGTTATTAAGGAAGCTAGCGCCAGAATGGAAATTAACATCTTTATCTCTTGGCTCTTAGGCTACTGTGCCATGTTGCCTTCTTTCCACTTGTCTTCTAGAGAAAGATAAGCCATGGATCCCTATATATTTAAATTGCCTCTTTGTCAATGAAGTACATAAAATCTATTATACATTAATGGAAATTTTTAAAATAGAGGAAATATAGTAATGTCTCTCTTAAGCAACTGTCTTACATTCTGCTCTATTGTGGTTTAAGTGCGGTAAGTGATGTTATTTTATTGCATTGTAACAGTGAGGGAAAGCAGATTCGTGGCAAGTCCTTGAATTGGGGAAAATCTTCAGTTTCTGAGCATAACCTATAATTTGCATTTGATCTTATAATTCTAGGATGAAGTAATTATAGCATGTTGTATACAATTAAGGCTGAGGAATAATTTCATTTTACATGCTAACGATGTTCAGATCGGAAAAGATGTCAATGAAAGCCACACTGAGAAAGTCAGTGAAGAATTGGCATGGAAAAAAAAAAGTATTTTACATCTGTGGTAAAGAGTGATTTCAGTTTGAAGATGATTCCAGATTTTATATGTGGAAGGGAGGAAAGAGAGAAGTAAAAGGTTTATATGTAATATCATAACTTAAAATAGAAAGCTTATTTTCTTATTTTGTCTCCATTAACTTATATGAAACAATAATGTAAACTCATAAAGCAATACTTTGTTTTCATCTGTACAATGGGAGGAAAATGACATTCTTACTTATAGAGAAATTGTGGAACTCAAGAATCTTAGAGCATTTCTAAATAGAAAATATTATACAAATAATAAATTTGAAAGAGATTAGACCAACTTGAATGAAAAACAGGGTAGAGGAGAATTCCCCATCTGGACTAAAATGAAAGAGATGAAAAAGAAGAGTTTCCTATAAAATCCTAGAAATTTTCTTCTAAGTTGCTAGGGTTTCCGTTTATAACTTTTGGAAATCAAAATTTCATCTTGGTGCCTCAGAGTCTAGAAAATAATTGGAGTAATGGATCTTGCCCGATTTCCTTCTGTGTATATTATGTACTTCGTATTCCGTGCACTTCCGTGGTATTGTGCATGGCCATTGTACCAATTTTTCAGTTTTTACAGATTTGAAGGGTCAACCTGTTGCTCCATCTATACATATGAATCTTGAATTTACTTTTACTTGTTGAATACAGACTTATTTTCATGGCTTAATCAATGGACAGTAATTAAAAGTATTTAGTATTGGCCTAGATTCTGGGTCTGAAAAAATAAAGTGCATTGTTTAAGGAAAATCGGTAGCTGCCGCCATTTAATTCATTAGCCCTTCATTTACAGAAGCAAATTAGTGAATGTGGCAGTACTAATCACAACATAGATGCTTTTGATTATTCCTAAAACAAGGCTTAATATATGACAATTTTCATGACTTATTTGAGATTCCTTACCCCAAGTCTGAGCAATTTGGCCACACAAAAACTGAGACCTTCACAGTCTGAGTTGGATCACCCTTCCATGATTCTCAGTAACACAATTCCTGGTTATCATTCACTTTCCTTTCCATGCCACGGTGAACTCGTTCCTCTCTTTTTGCTTCCTTCCTCTCATTTACCATAGGAAAACTCCACCTCCCTAACATCCCATTAGGCTTTGTATCATTCTTTCATTCAACTGCTCACCTCATGATGTCTGTCTTCACAGCTTATCCCTGGGCTTTTCCAACGAGCCTAAGGTAAAAGTATGCTATTAAGATACCTTCTCTTAGATCATCAAATATTTCTACAAACAACAGTTCCATTCTTTGCTTTAACTGAAGTTTTACTTTTTCCTCCAGCTCTCTTCACTGGAGAATACTGTTTTCTAACTTTCCTAATTCATTAGAAGAAGGGGTAGATTTTCGTGCTAATTGCAGACCATGCTTTTGCCACCACCAGACTATAATCACTTTTCAGAAATCTTTACCAAACCTTGACACTAGCCTTTTCACATGTGGTGTCAGCAACTTACACTCACAATGCAATCCCTCTCGTTGATGGCTTCACCGGGAAGCTCCTGGCTTTTATCACTATCTCCTGCCTTGCCAATTTTTTTTTTTTTTTTTTTTTTTTTTTTTTTTTTTTTTTTACAATTTCACCATCAGCAGCAATGAACCTTTTGCCACCTGAGATGTCAACAATCATTTCTAGATAGTTCAAGGCTATTTTTATATCACTCAATTCATCCTTGAAGAGATGGGTCATGTTTTTCATGTTTGGAAATAATCTCAATGAGCTCCCACTTTGTGCACACCAAAATCTTGTATTTATTGGATCTTAACCTCTACCTTTTTGCAATTTCCCATATTTTTCACATTTCTCAATGAATTAGCTTGGCCACCATATTAATTGACTGAGACTTGTTTAATTCAGTTAATTATTATTAATTATTGCAGATAGGTACTGTACTAGAGTACTAGGATTTGAAGAATTTAAGACAGAAAGAACAAAGATTGATAAACATAGTACCTCCCCCAGAAAATTTAATTCAGTAAGTGCTAGAAACCACAGCTGCAATAGTTGGGTATCCAGCATGTTGCTAAACAAAAAATCCAACAGTGCCAGTTGATATGGCTCAGTAGTAAGATGACAGCCTCTGTCTAGAATCCCAGAAAAAATATATGTGATGACGGAGGAAGATATTCAGAAGTTTTAGCATGGTAATAGAGAGGTTACAAGGTTTATAGTCAGGTTGAAAAAGATTCCAAGAAAGATTTCTTGACTGAGGACAAATAGTTTGCACCATGGCATCCAAAAGTAGATGCCTGCATACTGCCCCCCAAAGACCAGCCAGAAAGTTACATCTCATTGATCACAAGCGTAGAAGGACTACACAAGGGCCAACACACAACGCAGCTGAGAGGGGTGCTAAAAATCAAAGGGAGATTCAAGGCCTTCTTATCCTCTGTTACTTAAAGAATATTGAAGGACTTGTTATGTCATGACCTCCTCTTGAAGAGAATGAGAACAAGATGAGATCATTTGAAAGGCAGAATTCTCCCCCTCACCCCATTTTATTAAGAAATAACTGACATACATCATTGTGTAAGTTTAAAGTATATACAGCATGATGGTGTGATTTAGGTGTACAGTGATGATTACCACAAGAGGTTCAGTTAATATCCATCATCTCATACAGATCCAGGAAAAAGCAAAGAAAGAAAAATGAAAAAAAATTCTCCTTGTAATGGGAATCCTCAAGATTTAATCTAACAACTTTCCTATATATCCTACAGCAGCACTAGTTATAGTCATCATGTTGTGAATGATGTCCCTAGTACTTATTTATCCTATAATTGGAAGTTTGTACATTTTGACCAGCTTCCTCCAATTTCTCCTCCCCTTCAACCTCTGCCTCTGGTAACCACAAGTCTGATCTCTTTATATATGTTTAGATTATTTTTACATTTAGATACATATATATTTAGATCCCACATATGAGATCATACAGTATTTGTCTTCCAATCATACAGTTTTTCTTTTTCTCTGCCTGGCTTATTTCACTTAGTACAATGCCTTGAAGGTCCATCTACGTTATTGCAAATGGTAAGATTTCGTGTGCACGCGCGCATGTGTGTGTGTGTGTGTGGGTGTGTGAGACTGAGTAATACTCCAGTGTCTATGTATATAGCACAACTTCTTTATCCTTTAATCCATCAATGGACACTTAAGTTGTTTTCAAGTCTTGGCTACTGTAAACAATGCAGCTATGAACATGGGGGTGAAGCTATCTTTTCAAGTTGGTGTTTTCATTTCCTTTGGATATATTCTCAGAAGTGGAATTGCTGGATCACAGGGTAGTTCTATTTTTATTTTTTGGATCCTCCATACTGTTTTCCATAGTGGCTGCACCAGGTTATCATTCTGCCAACGGGACACTGGGGTTCTTTTTTCTTCACATTCGTGCTGGCGTTTCTTATCTCGTCTTTCTGATAATGGCCGTTCTAACAAGTTGAGGTGATATATCATTACAGTAAAAATATATATTTTACAGATATATCATTGCAGATATATCATTACAGTTAAAACTGTACCTATTGGCCTTAAAGGCAGAGTATTTATCTGAAAGTGACTAAATCATTGAAAATAGATTTTTATACTTGTGAAGACTGTGAGATCGTACGTTGGCAGGTTAAACTATACAACTGACCGTTGAACAATGTGAGGGTTAAGGTCACTAACCCCTATAAAATTGAAAACCCAGGTATAACTTCTGACTCCCTAAAAGCTTAATTACTAAAAGCCTACTGTTGACAAGAAGCCTTATGGATAATTTAAGCAGAGTATACTGTATTCTTATAATTAAAAGGGTAAAGAAAATCTATTAAGAAAATTACAAGGAAGAGAAAATACATTTATTTACAATACTGTGCTGTATTGAAAAAGTTCACATGTAAGTAGACCTACGCAGTCTAAATCTGTTGTTCAAATGTCAACTGTATTTTTTCTTTTAAAACACAGCAAAATGGAAAACTGCTAGCAAATTTGGATCTTTTATAGAAAACAAAAATGCTATATTTCCTTTGAATATTTAAGGAGTATTATTAGTAAATTTTTAATGTTACTATTACCATATATTTTCTCTTCAATATCTATCTCTGTAATATGTCATCAGTAAAATCGGAGTATAAAATAAATACTTTGAGACATACCAGAACTTATATAATCAAATGTGAGTTGACTTTGTAAGTCATCATTTACCTGACACTTATTCTCAATGGTTGACAGATCTTCAGAGTAGCAGCTCATTTGGAATTAGCTCTGAAGGCATTTTACCAGTGCCATAAGGAAAGCAGTTACATTATTCTGTGACCAAACCTTGAATTTCTCATCATGTCATCTCTTTCAGTGTAACTATCTATCTACTGGTGACATTTCTGCAGCCATGCGTATTTTTAGCTTGAAGGGAGAATTAGTGATATCCCATCTGTCAACTAACACTCAGGAAAAATAAAAAGCTCTTTTGAGAAGGTTGGGTTTTGCAAAGATGGTGACAATTTTTATCAGAACTATCAACAGCAGCAACCACACTACTGCCCTGCCATGAATTACAGACTTGATCTGTGCCAGGAGTAGTGCAAAGCCATTTACATGTAACTTCACAACATATACAAAAGATAGAAATTTGTAAAGTTGTTTCTCCCAATGAAACCAGAAATGGACAAGATAAGAATGTTTGGAAGATACACGTAGCTTGTGAGTGGACTTCCAAGCTAATTCTGACGGATGCCAGGCTCTGAGTTTGAGAGTCTTATTTTTAAATTTGCTGTTGGAATATCAGCAGCTGCCTGAGCTTGATTAATACACTCTAGGATGATGTTAGAAAGTGTGTGAGGCTCATGCAAATGAACTGTTGATGGATTATGGTTCGAAAATTGTTTCAATAAGCAATTGCCTTTATTTTTCAAGGAAATTTTCAGTGTTCCAGAAGGAAATGCTATGGCTCTGTACCTGGAGGACTGCCTTCTAGCTTGAAGATAGAAAGATCTATCTTCTAGATAGAAAGACATAAAATGTCTTATAATGGGTTTTCTTTAAAAAAAACAACACAAAAAACAAAACATCACAACAGCTGGCATGTATATCCTAAAGAAACAGGCGAGAAAGGGAGATTGTAAATATAGCAAAACAAAATTGTTTGGGTTTTGAAAAGAATATAGGAAGATGTGATTTAGGGAACCATTCTGTTATATTTATTGATATTTCAATTATGTATGACATTTGCCACTTCCTTTGACACTCTAAATAGGAGTGTCAACAAATTTTTGAAATGACAAAATGAACAGTATATTAGTGATTGGTGTACAAAAAGAATTGGCTTGAAGACTTATCAAAATAACCCTACAAATGCTTTAAAAAAGCAGTAGGACTTTTAACAAAAATTTCCCCATCCGTCCCCATTTAATCCTTTATCTAAACACTGAGTGCTTATATTACTCATTTTAGTTCACTGATTTTTCTCTACTACGGTAAAATTTTATTTCTCAAATAACCCAAACTCTCTCATTTTCCAAATTTAATTGTTACTATTTTTAGTTAAATCAGGACACAATGTTTTACTCTGATAAAATTTTAAGTTTTGTTCTTTGCCAATTCATAAAGTGTTCTGTAACTATTATTTCCTGTAGAGCTCTTTCTCTCTGATTCTCCCCAGACTCCCAACTTGCATTGCCTCCCTTAAATTGTTCTAAAAACTAAAAAAGACTCTCTTGAATATTCCTTTTCTTGTCACCAAACACCCCCCTTTCTCCTGGAAACTGCAGACCTCCCTCTGTAGTCTGGACTGACTGCCATCTTTATATCTGCTCTTCCAAGGGACTGGAACTCTAACGTCATTTCCTTTATCACCTTTTATTTATGGTTTATTCCTTATACTGCTAAAATATCTAAGTAACCTCCTAGGATCAGATGTGGAAAGAAGTTTTCTGATTCCTCACACATCTAAAAATATTTTTTATTCTAACTGAAACTTAATTGAAAATACTGAAGAGTAAACATCTGGTTTAAAATCATCTCCCGAAATTAAAAAAACAAAACAAAACAAAACAGCGCTCCTTTGTCATCTGTTATCCAGTGTTGCTGATGAGAATACCAGTGCTTATTAAATGACCCCTCCTTCGCAGGTAACTATTTCCTCGCCCTCTTCTGCCTCCTCACTCCCCTTCCTCCAGACAAAACAAAAAACAAAAACAACTTCTAGATTTCTTTAGTATTTCTGCAATTTCACAACTATTTATCACAGTACTGGGATTTATATTTTCTTTATTTTTTTTAGATTCTTATTTATTCATTTGAGAGGGAGAGACACAGAGAGAGCAAGCACTGGGAGAGGCAGAGGGAGAAGCAGACTCCCCACTGAGCTGGGAGCCCAACGTGGGGCTTGATCCCAGGATCATGACCTGAGCTGAAGGCAAACACTTAACCATCTGAGCCACCCAGGTGACCCCGGGATTTATATTTTCATGGGCTTTGGGATGATCCTTCAATTTGAAAACACTTTGTTTCATTTTGCCCTCATGAGAATCTCTGTCAGATTGATGTTGGACAGCCTCAATGGATATCCTCTGTTTTCACCTTCCTCTTGCATATTCCGTGTCATCCATTTCTCTTTTCTTGGAATACTGTCCACTGCCCTTTCCGCTAACTGCTATTCAGCAAAGATACTTTCATTTATTTTCACCTTCCACTACCCTTCTGTCTCTCACTTCTTTTGAATAGTATCACACTCCATGTATACTTTTTCTGAAGATATGTTCATTTGAGAAAGACCTTGTTTATACATCTTGTTCTCCCTATCTCCCTCTGCCATGTTTCAGGCTTTCCTTGAATCTATGTTGGTCTTGACTATCTGATCATATTTAACAAGGAGACAATGCAAGCAGAATCCAGGAGCACTCTGTACTTTGTTGTGGTGTACTAATGCGGATTCAGTGCTTTACTGTGCGACTGGAGGATAGGGCAGGCTTTTATAGTGGGGCTAAATGCCAACATGTGAATAACTTTCTCCCCTGTGGCCATTCACTTCTTTCTCTTTACCTGGGTAGCAGAATATAGTTTTCTATGTGGAAGACTTTTTCTCAGTACTGGAAGGGAGAAGTCTATTGTTCCAAATACTGTTTCACTCATATTTAGGTTTCCTTTCATGTCTCACATCTGCCCCAAGTTATTCCCGGCTTCTCAAAATACTGATCTCCATGGTTATGCATGGGAGAATGTCTTACTTTTGGCTCAATACTGTTTTATCCGAATGCTGGCTAAATCTTGTTCCTCTCCCGGTTATTGGTTAACCCTTACTGATCTCTTATCTGGGACTTATAGCTGTGTTGAAATGTTTTGTCTACTACTGGCACCTCGCTTTTTCTTTTTTTTTTTTTGTTATGAAATTATCCCCTTTTGCTTCATTAATTTTCAATTTAATGTATCTTCAGAAAAAGGAAAACGATATGTATGACCAATTTTTCTTTTTGATAAATGTTACTGTTTGGAAAATTAATGCAAAACTTGGCAGAGAAAGAATGTATAGATTCTGACTATTCAGATCTAATATTACAATGGTGTAAATTATTTTTCTTTATCTAAATATACTTGGAGTCTGGGAGGAGGCAAGATGGCAGAGGAGTAGGGGACCCCGTTTCCACTGGTCCCTGAATTTAGCGGGACATCTACCAAACCATTCTGAACACCCATGAAATCAGCCTGAGATGTAAGAATATACATCTGGATCTCTACAAGCAGAAAAATGCCACCTGTCGAGAGCTGGCAAGGGTGGAGTCATGAATCTACAGGCAGGTATTGGAAGATAAGCAGAAGGGGGAGGGAGCTGCCGTAAGCTCCTGGGAAGTGATATAACACCGGAGTGCAAAAGCGTCCTGCACCAGAAACCAGCAAAAACTCACAGAGCAGTAGCAGCCAGGAAAGGGCTTTGGAGCAGTGCTCAAACAGGATTTTAGGGTGCATCTTGCTTGGGTTGTGGTTGATACTTTGAACTCTGTACATTCCCTTCACCATCCCTTGACAGAATAACTAAGAGAAGAAACTCCCAACAAAGAAAAGAACCAGTGACAATGGCCTCTGCCACAGACCTAACAGATACAGATATAAGCAGGATGTCAGAGGTAGACTTCAGGGTAGCAATTATGAAGTCAATAGATAGGCTTGAGAAAACCATTAGCAGCAATGTAGAATCTCTAAGGGCAGAAATGAGATCTAATCTGGATGAACTTAAAAATGCTGTGAATGAGATGCAGTCTAAACTGGATATGCTAACAGCCAGGTAAATGAGGCAGAGGAACAAATTAGTGATCTGGAAGATAAGCTGATAGAAAGGAAGAAAGTTGAGGAGGATAGGGATAAACAACTAGAAGCCCACGAGATCAGACTTTGAGAGATCACTGATGCCATGAAATGTTCCAATTTTAGAATTATTGGGATCCCTGAGGGGGTGGAGAGAGAGAGAGAGAGAGAGAGAGGATGAGAAGATATATTTGAACAAATCATAGCTGAGAACTTCCCTAATCTGGGGAAGGAAATAAGCATTTGTGCCCAAGAGGCAGAGACAATCCCTCCCAAGATCAGTAAAAATAGACCAACATCCCTGAATATAATAGTAAAACTTGCTAATCTGAGAGTCAAATAAGCTATCCTGAGAGAAGTTAGGGGGAAAAGATTCCTTATGTATGAAGGGAGGAACGTCAGAATAACGTCAGACCTGTCCACAGAGACCTGGCAAGCCAGATAGGGCTGGCAAGACATATTCAGGGTACTAAACGAGAAGAACATCCAGCCAAGGATACTTTATCCAGCAAGTCTGTCATTCAGAGCAGACAGAGAGATGAAGAGCTTCCAGGACCAGCAGAAACTGAAAGAATATGTGATCACCAAGCCAGCCCTGCAAGAAGTATTAAGGGGGATTCTATAAAATAAGAAAGACCCCAAGAATAATACCAGAAATTTACAGAGAAAACCTATAGAAACAGGGACTTTACAGGCAATATGATGGCACTAAAAACCTATCTGTCAATAGTTACTCTCAATGTGAAAGGCCTAAATGCTCCAATGAAATGGGTTGTAGAATGGATAAAAAGACAGGACTCATCCATATGCTGTCAACAAGAGACTCGTTTTGAACCTAAAGACATCTCCAGATTGAAAGTGAGGGGATGGAGAACCATTTTTCATGCCAACAGACCTCAAAAGAAAGCTGGGGTAGCAATTCCCATATCATAAAAATCAGATTTTAAGCCAAAGACTGTAGTAAGAGATGTAGAGGGACACCATATCAAACTTGAAGGGTCTATCCAACAAGAAAATCTAACAATTGTAAATATCTATGTCCTCAACATGAAAGCAGCGAACTACATAAGCCAGCTGCTAACCTAAATAATCATATTGATAATAATACATTAATAGTAGGAGATCTTAACACTCCACTTTCAGCAATGAACATATCATCTAAGCAGGAGATCAACACAGAAACAAGAGCTCTGAATGACACAATGAAGCAGATGGACTTTATAGATATATACAGAACATTCCACCCTAAAACAACAAAATACTCATTCTTCTCGAATGCACATGGAACTTTCTCTAGAATAGACCACATACTGGGTCACAAATCAGGTATCAAATGATACCAAAAGACTGAGATTATTCCCTGCATTATCCCCCACAATGCTTTGAATCTGGAACTCAAGCACAAGAAAAAATTTGGAAGAAGTTCAAACATGTGGAAGTTAAAGAGCATCCTGCTGGAGAATGATTGGGTAAACCAGGAAATTAGAGAAGAACTCAAACGATTCATGGAAACTAATGAGAATGAAAACACATCGGTCCAAAACCTATGGGATACTGCAAAGGCGGTCCTAGGAGGGAAATACATAGCCATCCAACCCTCTCTTAGAAAATTAGAAAAGGCTCAAAAATACAAACTAACCTTCCACCTAAAGGAGCTGGAGAAAGACCACTGAATGAAACCTAAACCTAGCAGAGTAAGAGAAATAATAAAAAGTAGAGAAGAGATCAATGAAATAGAAACCAGAAAAACAGTAGAACAGATCAATGAAACTAGAAGCTGGTTCTTTGAGAAAATTAGTAAGATTGATAAGCCTCTGGCCAGATTTATCCAAAAGAAAAAGGAAAGAACCGGATTTAATAAAATCATGAATTAAAAGGGAGAGATCACGACTAACACCAAGGAAATAGAAATGATTATTAGAAATTATTACCAGCAACAATATGCCAACAAATTAAGCAAGAAATGGATACCTCTGGAAACTTATAAACTACCAAGACTGAAACAGGAAGAAACCGACAACCTGAATAGACCAGTAACTAGTAAAGAAATCGAAGCAGTGATCAAAAACTTCCCAAAGAACAATAGTCCAGGACCAGATGGTTTCCCAGGGGAATTCTACCAAACATTTAAAGAAGAAATAACACCTATTCTTCTGAAGCTGTTTCAAAAAAAAAAAAAAAAAAAAAAAAAAAAAGGAAAGAAAGAAAAAAAAAAGAAACAGAAGGAAAACTTCCAAACTCACTCTATGAGGCCAGCATTACCCTGATCCCAAAACCAGGCAAAGACCCCATCAAAAAGGGGAATTACAGACCAATACCCCTGATGAACATGGATGCCAAAATATTCAACAAGATCCTAGCCAATAGGCTCCAACAGTACATCAAAAGGATTATTCACCAGGACCAAGTGGGATTTATTCCTCCATGCAAGGGTGGTTCAACACTCGCAAATCAATCAACGTGACAGAAGACATTAATAAAAGAAAAGACAAGAACGATATGATCTTCTCAATTGGTGCAGAAAAAGCATTTGACAAAATACAACATCCTTTCCTGATTAAAACTCTTCAGAGTGTAGGGATAGAGGGAACATTCCTTAATATCATAAAAACCATCTATGAAAAGCCCACAGAGAATACCATTCTCAATGGGGAAAAGC
The DNA here is from genome assembly GCF_023065955.2 of Ursus arctos. Lineage (NCBI taxonomy): Eukaryota > Metazoa > Chordata > Mammalia > Carnivora > Ursidae > Ursus > Ursus arctos. Next base: position 28,157,700 of record NW_026622985.1, on the reverse strand, counting down.
TGAGAGAGTTTCCTTTAAGGTCAGGAACACAACTGGGATGCCCACTATCACCACTATTGTTCAGCATGATACAAAGAGTTCTAGCATCAGCAATCAGACAACAAAAATAAATAAAAGGCATTTGAATCGGCAAAGAAGTCAAACTCTTGCTCTTCACAGATGACATGATACTTTATGTGGAATACCCAAAAGACTCCATCCCCAAATTACTAGAACTCATACTACGATCCAGCAATATGGCATGATACAAAATCAATGCACAGAAATCGGTTGCTTTTCTATACACTAACAATGTAATTGTAGAAAGAGAAATTAGGGAGTTGATTCCATTTACAATAGCACCAAAAACCATAAGATACCTAGGAATAAACCTAACCAAAGAGGTAAAGGATTTATACTCTAGAAACTACAGTCATTTATGAAAGAAATTGAGGAAGACACAAAGACAAAAAAATACTCCATGCTCATGGATTGGAAGAATAAACATTGTTAAAATGTCTATCCTGCCCAGAGCAATCTACACTTTCAATGCCATCCCTATGAAAATACCATTGGCATTTTTCAAGGAGTTGCAATAAACAATTCTCAAATTTGTATAGGACCAAAAAAGACCCTGAATTGCCAAGCGAATGTTGAAAAAGAAATATAAAGCTGGGGGCATCACGTTGCCTGACTTCAAGTATATTACAAGGCTGTGATCACTAAGACAGCATGGTATTGGCACAAAAAAACAGACATGTAGACCAATGGAACAGAATAGACACTCCAGAAATGAACCCTCAACTCTATGGTCAACTCATCTTTGACAAATCAGGAAAAAACCATCCAATGAAAAAAAGTCTATTCAATAAGTGATGCTGGGAAAACTGGATAGCTACATAGACAGGAATGAAACTGGACCGTTCTCTTACACCATACACAAAGATAAACTTCAAATGGATGAAAGACCTCAATGTGAAATCCATCAAAATCCTAGCGGAGAACATAGGCAGTAACCTCTTCGACATCACCCACAGCAACTTCTTTCAAGACACGTCTCCAAAGGCAAGGGAAACAAAAGCAAAAATGAACTATTCAGACTTCATCAAGATAAAAAGCTTCTGCACAGCAAAGGAAACAGTCAACAAAACAAAGAGGCAACCCATGGAATGGGAGAAGGTATTTGTAAACAACAGTACAGACTAAGGGCTGGTATCCAAGATCTACAAAGAACTTCTTAAACTGAACACTCAAAAAATAAATAATCAAGTCAAAAAATGATAGTGGCAGACACTTCTCCAAAAAAGACATACAAATGACTAACAGACACACGAAAAAGTGTTCAACATCACCAGCCATCAGGGAAATACAAACCAAAATCACAATGAGATACCACCTTACACCAGTTAGAATGGCACAAATGAACATAATGAAACTAATGTTGGCGAGGATGTGGAGAAAGGAGAGCCCTCTTACGGGTTGCTGGGAATGCAAGCTGGTACTGTCACTCTGGAAAACAGTATGGAGTTTCCTCAAGACGTTAAAAATAGAGCTACCCTACCACCCAGCAACTGCACTACTAGGTATTTACCGCAAAGACACAGATGTAGTGAAAAGAAAGGACACATGCACCCCAATGTTCACAGCAACAATGTCCACAATAGCCAAACCGTGGAAGGTGCCCAGATGTCCTTCAACAGATAAATGGATAAAGAAGATGTGGTACATATATACAATGGAATATTACTCAGCCATCAGAAAGGATGAATACCCACAATTTGAATCAACATGGATGCAACTGGAGGGGTTTATGCTAAGTGAAATAAGTCAAGCAGAGAAAGACATTATCATATGGTTTCACTCATATGTGAAACATAAGGAATAGCAGAGGACCACGGGAAAGGAGGGAAAACTGAAGGGAGAGAAATTAGAGAGAGGGATGGACCGTGAGAGACTCTTGACTCTGGGAAACAAGCTGAACATTTCAGAGGGGAGGAGGGTGGAGGAATGGGGTATCCAGGTAATGGGTATTAAGGAGGGCACATGTTGTGATGAGCACTGGGTGTTATATGTAACTAACGAGTCATTGAACACTATATCAAAAACTAATAATGTACTATACGGCGGCTAACTGAATATAATTAAATAAACAAACCAAAACACAAACTTGGGGTTCTTAGAGAAATGTCAAACCACACAATTACCTAAATATCACTGGCGCTGACATGCAATGGGTTATTTCAAAAATTAAGGTAGGATTGTGTGAAACTGTGTGTGTGGCTGCTGCTGCTGCTGCTTCTGTGTGTGTGTGTGTGTGTGTGTGTGTGTGTGTGTGTGTGTGTGTATTTTCAGGCCTGGGGTATCTAGTGCTTTAGGTTTTTCTGATAATTTTATTCAACATACTATAAGAAGTCCTAGCCACAGCAATTATGCATGAAAAATAAATAAAAATCCAAATTGGAAAACTGTCATTATTTGCAGGCCATATGATTTTAAATTTAGAAAACCCCAAAGACTTTACCAAAAAAAAAAAAAAAAAAAGTGAGAACTTATAAACAAATTCAGTAGAGTTGCAGAGTACAAAATCAACATGCAAATATCTATTCCATTTGTATCCATTATTAACAAACTACCAAAGGAATGAAGAAAACAATTCCATTTACAATTGCATTAAAAGAATAAAATACCTAGGAATAAATTTAACCAAGGAAGTGAAAGACCTGTCCTGAAATGTATATACAGTGATGAAATTAAAGTAGACAGAAATAAATTGAAGGATATTCTGCACTCATAGATTGAAATATTTTTAAATGTCTAGATTACCTTAGGCAATCTATAGATTCAATGTAATCCCTATCAAATACCAAATAGCATTTTTAAGCAGAAATAGAATAGACAACGTTAAAATCTGTCTGGAACAACAAAGATCCTACATAGCCAAAGCAATCTTGAGAAAGAACAAAACTGGAGGCATCATGCTTCCTGATTTCAAACTATATTACCAAACTATCGTAATCAAAACAGGATGGTGTTAGTAAGAAAACAGATGCACAGCTCAATGGAACAGAGTAGAGAGAAATATAACCATGCATATATGGTAAATTATGTTAAAGATGACCAGAATATAAAATGGAAAAAGTAAAGTATCTTCAATACATGATATTTGGAAAACTAGACAGCAATAATCAAAAGAAAGAAAAAAGAAAGAAAAAGAAAAGAAAGAAATCAGACTACTACCTTTACCATTACAAAAAATCAACTCAAAATTAGTTTGAGGACCTGACCCTAAGACTTAAATCCATGAAACTCTCATAAAAAACCTAGGTGGTAAGCTCCATGACATTGATCTTAGAGATGATTTTTTTTTTATGTGACTCCCAAAAGCAGAAGAACAAAAGCAAAAAATAAACAAGTGGGACTATACCAAACTACAAAGCTTCTGCACAGCAAAAGAAACCATCAAAAAAACCAAAAAGCAACTGATTGAATGGGAGAAATTATTGCAAATCATGTATCTTAATAAGGGGCTAATATCCAAAATATATATTAAAAAACTCATACAACTCAATAAAAAAAAAATCTGATAAAAATTGGGCAGAAGATGTGAATAGACATTTTCCCAAAGAAGAGGTAAAAATGACCAACATGAAAACATGCCAATATCACTAACCATCATGGAAATGAAAATCAACACCACAATGAAATATTTTCTCATACCTGTCAGAATGGTTATGATCAAAAAGACAAGAAATAAGGGAGTCTGCCTGGTGCAATTAAGCATCTAACTCTTGATTTAAGCTCAGGTCATGAACTCCGGGTTGTGCGATCAAGCACCATCTCAGGCTCAGTGTTGGGCATGGAGCCTGCTTGAGATTCTTTCTTCCTTTTCTCCCTCCGCACTCCCCCCCAGCCAAAAAAAAACAAACAAACAAAAACAAACAAACAAAAAAAAAAACATGAAGTAACAAGTGTTGGCACAGAGAAAAGGAAAGTTCTGTGCAATGTTACTAGGAATATTAATTGGTACAACTAGTATGGAAAACATTACAGAGGTTCCTCTAAAAATTAAAAGTAGAATTACCATATGATCTAGCAATTCTACTTCTGGGTGTTTAAGCAAAGTAAATAAAAACACTAATTTCAAAAAGATATATCCACCCCTATGTTTATTGCAGCATTATTTACAACAGCTAAGATATCAAACAACCTAAATGTCTGTCCATCAATGGATGAATGCATACAGATGTGTATGTGTGTATATATGTACACTGCATTTATATATAATGGAATACTGTAGGAATATCAGGAATATTTAATATATATATTATAACATACACACACACACACACTTTACCTATATATATAGATATGGTGGTATATAGGAATACTACTCAGCCATAAAAAGAATGAAATCCTGCCATCTGCAACAACATGGATGGAGCTTGAGTGTATTATGCCATGTGAAATAAGTCAGGAAGAGAAAGAGAAATCTGTGTAATATTACATATACGTGGGACCTAAAAAACAAAACAAATGAACAAACAAAATGAACAAAACTCATGGACAGAACCAGAAGGTGGTTGCCGGGGGTGGGGTGTGTGTAAATGAAATGAATGAAGGGAGTCAAGAGGTATGTAATTCCAGTTAGGAAATAAGTAAGTCATGGGGATGTAATTTATAGGACAGTGACTAGAGTCAGTAACATTGTATTGCATTACATATTTGAAAGCGCTAAAGGTAAATCTTTAAATGCTCTCATCAGACACAAAAATGTTTTGTATCTTTGTATGAAGACTGATTGTAACTACTTACTGTGGCGAACATTTTGCAGCATATGTAAATATTGAATCATTATCTTGTATAGTTGAAACTAATATAATGTTATATGTCAATTACACCTCAATAAAAATATTCATAAATGATGGTGAAATTAAAGAAAACTTTGTTTTCTGTAGCAAAATACTGCTTTCGATAAGCAAAGGTAGGAATCTACTTACTATTTTTGTCTTTATAGCTAGAAACAAAACACCTGTGTGGAAGGACTATATTGATATCTGTATTTATGCTTTACTGTCCATAGTTTGTGGCAGAAGATGTTTCAACTGCTGGGGGGGAGGGGCAGTGAGCGGTGAGGGGTAGAGAGGGGTATCCTTACATTACAATATATAACTACTTTCTTCATAGAGGGATGTTGGTGTCAACAATTCTTGATGATAAAATGAAAACAATTCTACATAATGCTATAAGATGGCTATTTCTCAAGGACCAGCTCACTTGAGTGCATTTAACAATGGTGTGAAATGTGATCAAAGAGAACATGAATCCTCTACTAAGTAAAGAAATCAAATGGTGTAGCAGAGGAAGACTTTGCAGCAGGATGCTTTAGCCAAAAGGTGCATCATAGGAATACTTTCAAGAAAATGGGACAGATTTTGCTTAGTGTTTTGAAGATAAAGAGTCAGTTCAAAAACTGTAAGTAGAAAGAGTTAAGAGTCTCCAGAAAAAGAAAAAGGAGACATAGCTTCTGTGACACAGTCATTTTAGGCTCCCAGCTATTTCCTGCGATCTACACCCCACTTGCCCAAGCACGTGTCTTATAGAACTTCCTAGAAAGGGTCACAATTACCAAAAAAAAAAAAAAAAAGGCAAAAACCTTGGTAGTTAAAGACTTTAAGGGAAAAAGGGACTGCAAAAATGAACAGTCTCTATCAGACAAGGAAAGAGCCTAGCCCTATACAGAGACAGTGAATGAGTAGCAAACCTCCCAGTGCTGAGTCAAAACAAAGCAAGGCCCTACATTCCTTACTTGAGATATGGAGCCCCAAGCCCCATCTAGTTTGTGTTCTTTTGCTATTTTTTTTTTTTTAGTGTCAAGCTTTTATTTAAATTCGTTACTTAACATACAGTGTGATATTAATTGCAGGTATAAAATTTAGTTTTTCATCATTTCCATACAACACCCAGAGCTCACCACAGCCAGTGCCCCATCTAGTTTACATGGTCTCTCAGAACATGACCGTAGCCCCTTCCCCTCGACCAAGTTACCTCTGCTTCGTTATAATGTGAACATCTCCATTCAAGGAGCAACACAAAGCTCAGGAACGTAACATACGATGCACGTATAGGCATGCTTCCTACGTACTCACGTAGGGCCTCATACCCACATGTGCATGCGATGACAAAACTCCCCTTTGTGAATATTCATCCTAAACCTAAATAAAAGAAACGCACTCACCCCTAACTGGGGAGTCACAGCTTTGCAACTTATTCCCCAGGATCTTCTTTGCTACAAAATACATCCTTAGTGTGACAACTACCTGGTATGGTCTCTACCTGTAACTCACCACGACGGGAACTCGCGTTAGTTCTGCTACAAAATGAGTCTTAGGAGACAGTTTTTAATACACAAGCCAATTAAACAAGTCTCTGCAAAGCCTTGGAGAAAATGTTTTGGCTTCAGATGGCAAGATCCTTCGATTTAAATGGAAATGAAATCTCAGGGAAAATCGTGTTGCCAAAAAAAAAAAAAAAGTGAAAAATTTTTTTCTTTTGGTTAAGCTTGAGAGTGAGGAAGGAAATCAACAAGTCTCAAGCCTTATTGAAAGATGGGAAGCACTACAGGAGAAAATGAACATTGACCTTCCTTTCTAGACTGAGCGAGTGTAACCCTTTTTCTGAACCTTTGGCTCAGCCAGAGTACTGGGTGACACTCAAATTGAGATAACTGCTCTGTCCGGAGCAGGCAGTGTATGTCTTTCCCAGTTCCTGTGAAGACTGTCTTGCCATTCATAAGAATGCAGTGAATACTCTGCATTCTTAATTTACTTCAATTGAAAATAAATCCCTTTGCATTTAATTCAGTGTTACCTGAGAATTAACTATTTTGTGCAGCAAAAACTAAGCACAGGTCTCACATTAAAGAAATTTCGATTCTTTACTTGTAGTATAAAAATACTTTACATACACAAGCCTGTAAAAGGAGGACAAGGAACTAAAGCCTTTATGGGATAATTCTGTAATTACTATGCCTACCTATTCACTTCTCTGATACACTCCGTAAAGGAATGTTTTTTCAAAGTCATAAATTTGTGTCTTTGACTAATTTGTATTCATATTGTTCTGGATTACGTATGAGTTAAAATTTGCTACTGAACACTGTCAATAACTTAATGAAAATCAACTTCCTTTGATTTTACTTACTCCATTAATGTAATAAAAACTTAAATTTACCTTATGAATCTTTAAAAACTCATACAAAGAAACAAAATTAAAGAAAAGTAAACTCTTCCTAAGAGCCTTTTTTGTTCTTTCCAAGAAGGTTGCTTTAGTTTCAAGAATGGGAACCTTGAAGCTGCCACTAAATAAATCATGTACAATTTATCTACTGTATTAGCAACTTGTATAGAAGAAATCTGTGACAAGAATTTAGGATCTAATTGAATACTTTTTTTTTAATGGAAAAACTAACATTTCCTTTACCTGCCTTCTTGACTTAAAGTGGATAGAATTAACGCGGATGGTAAATCACACAAAGAGTTAAGTAAGCTAATGAATAGGTCAAAGTAAGCACATCCACAGGAAAATGTCATCTCTACTTAAAATAGCAGTGAAAATTATTACTGCAATATTATAGCTACAAATTAATGACCTCATTAAGTTACTAAAAGCTGTGAATATAATAACTTCTTGTGTGGCTAAACTTAAAAATTATTCCAAAAATTTCCCCTGAGTGAAATGATTAAGAAATATTGCTCTCTATTATAGATTATATAGATATATTACATAGATACAAATATACACACAAACATACATGGAAGGAGGGAAAGAAAGGAAAGGGCACGGGAAGGGAAGGGAAAGGGCAAGGGAAGGGCAAGGGAAGAATCTTTTCCTATTATAATGCCCTATCACTGTTCAAGTACTCTCGTGGGTACCTTCCAAAAATCAGGACACTCTTCCACATTACCACCATACGACCCTCCCATTTAGGAAATCAACATTCCTACAATGCTCTCTTCCAGTTCACAGACTTCACTGTAATTTTGCCAACCATCACATGAATGCAGCTTTTTCATTTCCAGTCCTGCAACTTGCCCAGGAAACAGTTGCTTGTGATTTTCATGTTTCATAAATCTTCCATCAGAAAGAGTTGCTTAATCTGTCCTTTTATATCCTTAACAGTCCTGAAATTTTGCAGGCTTTTCACACTATAAGATGCTCCCCTACCTGGGTCTGGAGGATGTTTCCTCACAACCAGACTCGGATTTCTCCATGGTAAAATCATCATTGTGTAGAGAGACACTTCAGTATTACATCAGCCTACTGCTCCTTAACAAAGCTTCAGCCACCATCATTACTTTCTCAATCATTACTGTCTATCATTACTTCCTATTTTGTTATTTTATTAAAGAAGAGTTTTCTTTTCTCCCTTATTTTTTTGTCAGTATGGATTCCTGAGCTCCTGTTTTATGAAAGGGGGTATAATCTGATAGTATTAATTATTTTGATGCCCAATTGTTCTAGATAATACTCAGTGAGAGAACCATCAAGTAGGCTTTTATATACTTTGATATGTCTTTATGATTCTTTGAGCGTGTCTTCACTTTCTGGTGTAGGTTATTCCTGGACAAGAAGTTTTGTTAGTGCAGATGCTATCTAGAAGCCAAGAATAATAAGTGGGTATCAGTAAGGCTATACTCACCTTTGAATAAACACATACACACACACACACACACACACACAGTCGAGTCTCATTATTTATAGCATAAAAATAGACTTTATTCTACGAGGTCATTGCAAATTCCAAATTAGGAAACACTGAATCATTGTCCCTATGGATATAGGGTTAATTCCCTAGCAGCCTCTAGTCACATTTCCACCAAATGACCAATACATGATCATATTTTATGTGTGTTTCTGGTTGAAAACCTATTATTTAATATATATTAATTCATTTGCATAAAAATCATGACTAACAGTGTAAGTCAAACTTGAACAAAGCTTATCTAAAACATGGTTTTTTTTTCCCCCCCAAAAAGCACATCATAGTTACCTTGTACTTAGGAACACTAGATGGAGGGGTGCCTGGGCGGCTCATTCTGTTAAGTGACCAACTCTTGATTTCGGCTCAAGCGAGGATCTCAGGGTCATGAGATGGAGCCCTGCTTCAGGCTCCATGCTGGGTGCGGAGCCTGCTTAAGATTCTCTCTTTCCCTCTCCCTCTGCCCCCTTTCTCTCCCACTCTACAGCTGCCCTCTTTCTCTCCCTCTTCAAAGGAAAAAGAAAAAAAAAAAAAAGGAACACTAGACGGAACTTCAACACTATGCTTGGGGGCCATTTTAAGCAACAACCCCCCACCCCCCCAAGTACAGATATGTGAAAACCATGGCACTAAGCAGACTGAGAACACAAAATTTGTTCACTATATGGGCATTTAAACAAAAAGCAGGACATTTCCTTGTTTGCCCTCAGTTGGCAAAATGCAAGTTAGACAATTCTGATTTTTTACGACCCTATTCATGTCTGCAAGTAACTATGAAAAGACTAGGTTGATTTAACGAATTTACAAATAAATTCTAGCAAGTAAACGAATCCTGAAACATATAATCCATGAATATCTGGGATTAAGTTGTATATTTAAAAAGATAATAACAGTTCATAACCATATTTTCAATTCTAACCCCAAGTCTCAAGGTTCAAACTGGCCTTTACTCCTGCCATGTTCGTCAACCATTTGTCAGTGCGTCACGTAAGCGTAAACCCAACTATTCCCAATGTATTGACTTATGTGCCCAATCAACAAACTTTACTCAATGTAACCAAACTCCCAGTCACTCTGACCACCTTCTCTACCTAACCTGTCCCTACCCTGTACCTTAGGATCCTAGAACATGCTGTAGTCGCCTCTTTTGACCCCCACTCCCTATCACTGCCCTACTCTCAGGAGGAAGGAACAGCTTCAATGTTCAGCTGCCTTGCGTGCCTGAACTTACCACCTCCACCCCAGCTCCCAGGAAGCACTCCCTCCCTCTTATCACCTGCTTCCTAGAACATAGATGATTCAGGTTGAGCCAGTAACTACTAATAAATTACTGGGTACTAGAGTAAGGTTATGTTAAACCTTATATAAAATCACCAATTACTTTTCAATAACATTTTACCATTTTCTTCTTCATATTGTAGTCAACATTTGATGCTGTCAGTCTTCTTAATTATAGCCATTTGTTATGAGGTCATATCTGACTACTAATGTCATTTTTTTCCCTGATAACTAACAATGATGAGTCCTTTTTATGAAGTTTCTGTTCAAGTGTTTTGCATATTTATCTTAATTTTTTTATTAAGGAATAATTTACCTATAGTGACATGCTCAGATCTTAAAATTACTTCAAAGTTAGGGTTTGAAAATCTATCAGCTCCTGTATCCCACCTGAGTATCAAGGCGCAGATCATTTTCCCATGACTCCAGAGTATTTTCATGTGTCTCTTGTCAATCAACAGTCAAGCAACACAATTCCTCTACCACCAAACATCCAGAAAAGTCATTTCTATCACCATAGTTTAGTTTTACCCATTCTACAACTTCTTATATTTTCTGTGTTTGTGTAAACCTTCTTCAACTGAGTATAATTGTTTTTGAGATTTATCCATGTTGTTGCATGCTCAGTAGCTCATTCTTTTCTATGACTAAGTGGTATTTAATTTTATGATTATACTGCAGTTTGTTTACCCATTTTCCCATCAATGGGCATCTGTGTTATTTCCACTTTTGGGCTACTCTGCATAAACATGCTATAACTATTATGTGTAAGACGTTAAACAGAGTTACTTTTGCAGTGTTCTGGTATACATAATTAGCAGTAGAATTGCAAGGTCACAGAGTAGCTATATGATTAACTTTCAAAGCAACCGGCAAAGAGTTTTCCCAAACATTTTCTACCTTTTGTCCACTTAGATTGTCTATTTTATTATTTAATTGTAGGAGGGTTTTGTTTATTTTTTTAATCCATCAACAAAGTCTTGCCAAAACACCTGCTCCTTGTTCTAAAAATAAAAGTATGCAGCAGTCATAAAACTCACAAAGCAATGAAGTAAGAGCAATATAGTTATATGATAAAAACATTATCATCCCACAACTAAAACCTAGCAGAAACTGTCTTTCTGAAATGAAGGAAAGAAAAAAAAAATACAATTAACAACTAAGCAGTACTCTTCTAGAGAACAAGGATCAAAACTCAAGGTCTTGTTTTGGCAAGATTTGCGTACTTCCATGTACTGATAAAATGCCAAAACGTGAAAACTGTATTACATTTTCCACCCCATATGCATATGCTATGAAAGCATAAAAGACGACCATAAGTTTCACTACTTGAAAGATTCATAACTCAGGACTCGAATTCTGTTGTTGGGGAGGAAAGACTTTCCCTTTGACACTACTGTGTTTGATAGCTTAGCCTATAAAATAAACTAAAACAGAGTAACAGGAAAATAGTCATACAAATTTATGAGTTTTTAACTCCATGCACAGGATCATCACAAGGAAAAAAAGAGTGAATACCCGAAAGGCAGGGAATTGTGATAGCTTATACACCATCTTAATAAGGGAATGGGCAGAGAGGTGAAGGCACCTTAGGGGAGAGTAAATGATTTTGAGGAATGGTGAATGGGCCTTTAGAAGAATGGATGGGAGATATGATAGTTTCTGCCAAACTGGCGTCAACTTCTAGTTTTCTTTCTGTGACAATAGTCGATCTTCTCTGGTTGATGAAACCCCAGGGAGGGGATTTATCAAGATTGAGATTTTTGGAGGAAGTCTCTTTAGGCAGATGAGGGGAATTCATTCAGAGACAGACTTCAACTCAAAATAATCTATATACCAAAGGGTAATATTTTGGGATGGCATGTCCTGAACTCCTTCACTATCAACATAGTGTAGCTAATTTAGGTTAATGTTCCAAGAGAAAAATCTCAGAAAAATCTACTTAAAGGCAATGAAAAGTAAGCAAAAATAAACTAATACTAAAGAAGAGTCTATAATTGAAAGAAGAAACCTCATTTGTCAAAGTAAAAAATTTGTGAGTCTTTGTTCAGTTACAATCTTGAACCTATGTGCTTCTTGGGAAGGCAGAAAGCTACAGACTTCCTGGTTGGCATGTCAGAGCACAGAGTTTGGAGCAGAGTAAAAATCTAGACAGTTAAAAGAAGAACACAGGGAGAAGGAAATCACGTGAGGTAAATGCCAAAATCTGCATGTAAAATTTATCCAAGTCCTTTGCTGACCACTAAGTTATACAACCACAGGGAAGGGTCAGGGGGTGGGGGGAGTCTGACAAAATGCAACTTCTAGAAACTAAAAAAATCTCAGCAGAGATTTCAGTTATTGTTATCTGCAGGGAAATCCAGTCTGGAGTTTGAGTCCATTCAAATTAACTGTATGCTAGAGGAAAACCACTCTTCAGAGACATCACAGATCCTCAACTTCTAGATACATTGTTCAAAATGTACAGTATACACTGAACAATATATTTTTTAAAATCTGAAATTAAGGGGCACCTGGGTGGCGCAGTTGGTTGTATCCAACTCTTAATTTCAGCTCAGGTCATGATTTCAGGGTCATGAGATCCAGCTCTGCCTTGGGCTCTGTGCTCAGTATAGAGTCTATGTGAGATTCTCTCTCCCTTTCCCTCTGCCTCTCCTGCTTATGGTCTCTCTAAAATAAATAAATCTTTAAAAAAAATTTCAAATTAAAAATAAGCAAATGAATATATCAACAAACAGGAAAATGACTCATTCTCAAGAAAAAAAAATCAGTACTTGAAGTAATCAAGATATTGTACCGTCTAGAAAAGGAATTTAAATAAACTATGATAAACACAGTAAAACATGTAAAGAAATGCATACACACAATCTCAAAAAATAAAAAAACAAATGGGACTTCTAAATTTGAGAATTTTTTTTAAAGATTTTATTTATTTATTTGACAGGGATGGACAGCCAAGGAGAGAGGGAACACAAGCAGGGGGAGTGGGAGAGGAAGAAGCAGGCTCCCAGCAGAGGAGCCTGATGTGGAGCTCGATCCCAGAATGCCGGCATCACGCCCTGAGCCAAAGGCAGATGCCTAATGACTGAGCCGCCCAGGTGCCCCTAAATTTGAGAATTTTAACGTATTTTCAAAAATTCAGTAGATGGACTTAACAACAGACTAGAAGAAAACATTTATGAAGTCAAAGACAGACTGGTAGCAAATATCCTTTCTAAAGATAGTAACTTTAAAAAAAGGACTACCAACAATGAACAAGTAGTATTTGAAATTAAAAACACATTATCATTTACATTAACATACCCAAACTGAAACACATATAAACCTAAGAAAACATGTATAAAATCTACATGAGGAAAAATGTAAAACTTATTAATGAAATCAAAGAACTAAAGAAATAAGATGTTCCATGTCCATATTCGAGAAGGCTCAACACTGTCAAGATGTCAGTTCTTCCCAACTTGATCTACAGATTCAACACAATCCTAATTCCAACAAGTTCTTTATGGTTATTGACAAACCGATTCTTAAATTTATATGAAGAGGTAGAAGACTCAGAATAGCCAACACAACAGTGAAGGGGAAGAACAAAGTGGGAAGACTGATGCTACCCAACCTGAGACTTAGTGTAAAGCTACAGTCATCAAGACAGTGTGATGTTTGTAGAAGAACAAAGACATCAGTGGAACAGAAGAGAGAGCCCAGACACATTCACACAAATATACTCAATTAACCCTTGACAAAGAAGCAGGACAATGAAGTAAGATAAGTCTCTTCAACACAAATAGTGTTGAAACTGGACACCCACGTGCAAAAAATCAATCTAGACACAGATCTTACACCTTTCAGAAAAAGTAGCTCAAAATGGATCATAGACCAAAATATATAACACTCAACTATAACGCTCAGAAAAAGAAAAAAGACAAAAAAATCTAGATGATCTTGAGTTTGGTGATGAATTTTTGTTACAACCTGAAATGAGTGATCCATGAAAAAAAATTAATATGTTGGAATTCACTAAAATTAAAAACGTCTGCTCTGTAAAAGACACTGTCATGCAAATGAAAGGCACAGAATGGTAGAAAATATGTGCAAACACATATGATGAAAGAATGGTATCCGATATATATAAAGAATTCCTAAAATTCAACAATAAGAAAATAAATAACCTAGTTAAAACTTGGGTAAAATATGACTAGATCCCTCACCAAGAAGACATACAGATAGCAAGATGATCTGCATCTTATGTTACCAGCGAATTCCTAATTACAGTGACATAGGGGCACCTGGATGGCTCAGTTGGTTAAGCATCTGACTCTCAATTTTGACTCAGGTCCGTGATATGAGGGGTTTTGAGATCAAGCCTCATGTCCAACTCTCCACTAAGCAGGGAGCCTGCATAAGATTCTCTCTCCCTTGGCCCCTACCTTTCGCATGTGTGAGCATGCGTGCTCTCTCTCAAAACAAACGGATCCATCAATGAGATACCACTACACACCTTTGTAGAGCAGCCAACATCCAAAACACTGACAACACCAAATGCTGGTGAGAATAGAGCTCAACAGGAACTCATATTGATTATTGATGGAACGCAAAATTGTACAGCCACTTTTAAGGACAGTTTGACAGTTTCTTACAAAACTAAGCATTCAGTCCAACACTTGCACTTCATGGCATTCACCTAAACAAGTTGGAAACTTGCATACAGAACAAATCTGGAGGACAAATATCCACACAAAATCTCGCCTATGAATGTTTACAGCAGCTTCATTTATAATGGCCAGAACTAGGAAGCAACCAAGATGCCCTTCCACAGGTAAATAAACAAACCGGGACACAACCAGATAATGGAATATTGTTCAGGGCTAAAAAGAAATGAGCTAACAAACCATGAAATGATGTGGAAAAACCTTAAATACATATTGCTCAGTGAAAAAAGTCTATCTGGAAAGTGTATGTACTGTATGACATTCTGGAAAAGATAAGTCAGAGGAGACAGTAAAAAAGCTCAACTGTTGCAGGGGTGTTGAGGGGAGGGACGGGGCGGGGGGAAGGCAGAAAATGGCATTTTTAGGGCAAAGCATCCTGTATATTACTGTAACAGTGGATATATGTAGTTATACATTTGTCAAAAGCAATAGAATTGACAACAGGAGAAAGGTGTAAATTAAGAACTTTGGTTAATAATAATGTATCAATACTGGCCCATCGTTGTAACAGCTTTATCTCACTAATACAAGATACTAATAATGGGAAACTACATGTGTGGAGGGGTGAGGGGTATATAGAACTCTCTCAGCTCCTTTTTCTATGAAATTAAAACTACTCTAGGGGCACCAGGGTGGCTCAGTTTGTTAAGTACCTGATTCTTGGTTTCCACTCGGATCATGGTCTCAGAGTTGTGAGACTGAGCCCCACACTGGGCTGTGCGCTGGGCCTGGAGCCTGCTTAAGATTCTCTCTCTGCCTCTGCCCCTCCCCTGCTCTCTTTCAAATAAATAAGGAAATAAAATAGTTTTTAAAAAATGCTCTAATAATATGGTCTGTTAATAAAAATCACAAAATAAATAACAATTCAACGATTAAAATAACTACAGTACAAGTAAGTAGACTCAACACTGAGTAGACGGAGATTTTTAGGTGAAAAATCAAAACTCGAGTATACGCTTTTACTAGAGATACATATTAAATAGAAAGGCACAAGGACACTGAAACTAAAAGGATGCAAAATTATGTACTATGCATCTTGAATCATAATAAAGCTAGAGTGACTAGAATAAATGTCTAAATATAGAAACAAATAAATAGCAAGACAAGGAATATTACCAGAAGGCAAAAGTGACATTTCCTCATTATTACAGGCTCAATATATCAGAAAAACTTAACATTTATAAATAAGTACTCCCAAATAATGGAAATAACAGAACTGCAAAATAGGTAAAATATGATTTGGCAAAACTATTGGGCAAATCCACAATCATAATTACGATCTTTAACACCGCTTGGTAATTGACAGACCAACTAGCAAAATTTCAATAGAGCTATGGAAGACCTGAATACCACTATTGACTACTTTTCCCAAATGATATTTATAGAAAACTACATCCAGTACCTACGTGATACAAGTTCTCAGGCGCACACGAAACGTTTACCAAGGTCGACGTTGAGCCAGGCCGGAAAACAAAGGTCATTCAATTTCAAAGGAGAGCGCTCTTTCAGACTATGTTCTCTGACACAAACAGAAGCAAATTAGAATCAGTAAAATTAGATACCTAAGAAAGTCCTAAGTATTTAAAAATAACAACTCGCTGTTTAATAACACATAGGTCAAAAAAAGAAAAATGCTGGCGTTAACGTAGAGCCTGAAATCAGCCAGAGTCCCCGGCTTGCTAAACTGTGACACGGAGGCCGCTGAGGGCAGGGAAGGTTTCGGAGAAGGGCGCGGGCCTTTGGAATGCCGAGGCCTGCGTGACCACTCTGCCCTTGGAATGCCCCGGGGAGCTGCCTTCCTGAAACTTTCCTAGGGCAAACAGCCCCCTGTGACCTAAGAGATGTAGGCGTTGTCCCTTAGGCCGTGTTCAGCAGAACCGTGGAACGCACAACTGTGCATTTCCCATAAACAGATCCTCGTTGTCAGTGCGCCCCTGTCACTCATCGTGTGCTTGAGGAACAGTGATAAGGATCTGTGATTACCCTGAAGGACCAATACAAGCGGGAACAGAGAAGAGCAACGGGTCTTCGCCTCTGAGCGTTGACCCCCCACTGCCGCCTTCTCTCTTTCACAGCAAAGTTTGGAGTAATCTTTCATCCATCAGTACAGGGATTGCTGGCCATTCCCGGCAGAAGAATTCACAGGTCGGTTTTGAAAATCACAAGTGATTATATCAGTATTTGCAGAAGGCATATAATTATGCTTAAAGAGAGAAACATAGCTTTAAATTCTTACAATAGAAAATAGGAAAGGCCTAAAATTAATTGTCTAAATGTTCATCTTATAAAGCAAGAAAGGAGCAAACAAATTAAATGGCAAGGATGTAGAAGAAAGGAAATAATTCAGGAAGGAATCAACGACATAGCAAATAAACAGTAAGTTAACAAAGCCAAAAGTTCAGAAGTCTGTCCTTTGAAACAATCAAGAAAATTGTAACAACGTGCAACAAGACTGACACCAGAGGAGAGGAACACAGATACAAAGGAAAGAAAAAAAGGCAAACTGCTACAATGAGAACGTAGGAAGGTCTTACACTAAAATTCCAAAGATACCAAAAATAAGGAACCATTATGAACATTTTTATTCCATTACTTTGTTAAATCCCAAAAACTATCCCAATTTCTCTTTCTTAAGGCTTTAGGACAACTAATCTCATGTCAAAAGGAACAACGCACAATAGAGGTCAAACACCATGTGAAGTTACCACAGAGGAAAAACAGAAGTAACACCTTACAACTAAAATCTGACATGGGTCCACACTTATAAAGCAGATAAAAGTGATTAGTATTCTAAAATGAAAATCTCAGAGATGAGGTGAGAATAATAAATGAAAAACACACTTTAGAAATGAAAAAATAAATTTTAAGAAATATTAGAGTGACTAAATCCAGTTATGATTCCTAAAGGCAACAAGTTTAAAAATGTTTTGTCCTAATTTTAAAAGGCAAGTGTGGTGATGAGCACT
This sequence comes from Ursus arctos, assembly GCF_023065955.2. NCBI lineage: Eukaryota > Metazoa > Chordata > Mammalia > Carnivora > Ursidae > Ursus > Ursus arctos. The sequence goes on along the minus strand of NW_026622985.1, from coordinate 28,140,010 downwards.
GGGTGTTACACGTTACTAATTAATCATTAAACACTACATCAAAAACTAATGATGTCCTCTGAGTTCGCTAATTGAACATAATAAAAAAAATAAAAATAAAAGGCTGAGTATTTTTTGACAGAAAATTAAAAACAAATGTATAATATGAAATTTCAACAAAACTAAAGCTTACTTTTTAAATAGTACAATTTATTAATTAAATAAGCCCCTTAATCATTTGTTCAAGTAAAATAAAAGACACGAAGGAAAAATAACAAGCTATAACTATCGGGATTAAATAGGGAATATGACGACAGGTCTGAAGTGATCGTATGAAGTAATTATTGAGGTCTTTATTTGCTGATTGATTTACTGGCAACCTCCTTCAAAATAACACTTGCTAAATCCTACAGAAGAATCATGGGTTTGCACTCTCTCTGTAGTTCCCAAACCGTGTGCCAAGGCACATTAAGACAGCACAGTGAACTCCAAGGGCTAACACCATGGATTTTAAGTATGTCATGCATGCATGAAATCCAACTTTCATAGAAGCGAGTTGCACTTTTATGACACTAGAGAAGATAAAAATTTCTGTATTGGATGCAAAAAGTGTCAACCACTAAGGATTACAGAAGTAAGAACTTTTGCGTATCAACGATTTAGAGAGTAAAAAGTCAAACGGATAAAGTGGAGAAGTAAATTCCCAATATTTCTGAGAAAGCACGTATAAAGAGAATGTACAAGAGACTGTGTAGAAACACACAAAAGTTGGAGAGTTTTTTGGATCAGTTGATAAATGTCAGTTAAAACCACCACGATGTACTAACCACAAATCCACCAGAATTGTAAGTACCAACAATGACAAAAACACTAAGTTTTGGAGAAAATATAGAGAATGATAACTCTCTTGTATTGCTGAATAAAGTGGAAGTTGGTACTTCTTTGAAAATATGTTTTTGCAATCTCTACTAAAACTGGAAATGCCTCTCATATGCTCTTGGAGTTCTACTCCTATAGTTATGCCTAAAAGAAAAGCACACAAAATCCCATCCAAAAATATGTACTAGAATGTTCATTGCAATAGCAATATTTGTTTTTGTTTTTTTCAAGATTTGAGAGAGAGAGAGCAAGAGTGCACGAGCAGGGGTGGAGGGTGGCAGAGGGAGAGGAGAGAGAGAAAATCTCAAGCAGATGCCCCCCCCGGAGTGGGGAGTCCAATTTGGGGCTAAGATCCCACAACCACTAGATCATGACCTGAGCTGAAAACAGGAGTTGGATACTGAAGCAAATGAGCCATCCAGGCGCCCTAGCAAAAGCGCTACTGGAAGTAGTCAAAACCTTAGAAACTAATCAAAAACCTTTCAGGAATAGAATGGATAATAAGTCAATGGTGCTATAGTCACACCAATTACATGGCGGTAAGATGAAACACCTAAATCATGTACCAACACAGCCGAAACCTGCACGTGTAATGAAACTGAATGAAAAATGACCCAAACAAGAAGTACACTGTTTATCTCATTCACATACAATGCAAAAAAAGACAAACATTTTAGAAGTCAGGACGGTGGTTATCCTTTCATGCGGTAGTGACTGGAAGGGAGCTTGAGAGATAATTTTGAGGTACGGACAGTATTCTCTCTCTTCATTTTGGTGCTATTTATACAGATATATTCCGTTTGTAAGAATTCATCCTAATTTCCTAATTTCTCTGCCTTCCCTCTGAAAGGGGGGACACCACTGCTGTCGAAGCAAACCACTTACAACTCAACGTGATGACGTCAATACCCTACCTAAAACATATGTGTTTGCTCATGACGTTTCTTTTGTCTGGATGACCTCATCTACACATTAAGTCTTAGTCCTTCCTACCACTCAGTTCAATTGTCAGCACTTCTGTGAACACCGCAGTGACCTCCCACGTCCAGAGACGACCCTGTTGTACGTCTGCCGTATGACACTGAAGGTAAAAATTCCGAGCCCCACGTAGGAAAAGAATGGATTCTCTATTTGTCAGTGTAGTAACATCCACATCTTTAAAAAGCAAAAATAGGTTTTATTAACACTTTTCAGTTATTCAAGATCTGCATTTGAAACTGATAGCAATTATTAAAGTATTTAGCAAGAGTATGAAAACTGTTTTCTCTGTTCTTCAGCCAGAACGATGACTCACTATCCTGCAGTCTCGCTTGCTTTTGCTGGTCCCCTGCTTTCTTTAAAACCAATTTGTCTGCAGGTCTGTCAGAACTGGAATGTTTCTGTGTTGTTGGTGATTCATTGGAAATGATAGGCACCAGCAATGTGATTTCTGATTTATTCTAAATTTTTAGCTCAGGGCTCATTGATGTTTCTTTGAGTTCACTTCTATGACAAAAACAATTTGTATCAACATAAAGAAACTTTAGCAGGTCTACCTCAAATTCCTCAGGGAGGAGGAAGCATTTATATATCCGAACTGGAGAACAAGGTTTCATTCCTGAGTCCAAATTTGGGAGATAACGACATTTCTGCAATGGGAGGGGAGTTTTTCCTGATGAACTGAACCTTGTTTATGACTTGCTTGTTTCCATCTCTACCTGTTATTAAACAAGTCAACAAATGCCTACTGATTTGCCACTCTGATATAGGCAATGCTAATTTCTGGGAATACAATTTTGTACAAATAATTATGGTTTTGTGCAAAAAATTATGGTTTTAATGGAGATTGCAGTTTAGTCATTTAATAAACCAAAGAAACCAAATGTGGTGATTCTTAAAAGGCAAAATAAACAAAGCCATGAGACCATTTAATGAAGTGTTTTACCTTATGAAATCAGTGCTGACTAGAAGGTAGCCAGTTTCCTTCCCCAATCTCTGCTGATCATTTTCTTCTCACTCCTGGCTTAAGAAAGGATTTCACTAAGAAGACTTATTTGAGTAACTATGTCACTTTGAATGCTCCTTTTCCCTCAGTACGCTCAGGCACTTGTACCATAGTAGGATGTACTCCCTTACATAGAACTTTTTAATGGTGGTTTAGTATATAAATTTTATGACTTCTATTAGATTACCAACTTTCTGGAATATTCTGTTCATTTTACTTCTCATAGTAACTTGTGAGCTCCCATTCACGCAAAAGACTTTCCTAAGTACGCATTTATAGTGCTTAATGAATATCCATTGAGTTAGGGAGATTAAAGTGGAAGAAGGGAGGAATACTTATCATGTGAAAGGTCTTCAATTCTAGAAATATAGCAGTAAATTATTAGGGAGATCATCCCTGGAAATCATCACATGCAGACAGTCACTCTATTTCATTCATTCAGTTCGAAATTTACTCTGTGTGTTCCTGGCTGTAAGAGACGTCTCAGCTAGGCCAAGCTTTCTGAATCAGCATAAGGAATTTTAGGATGTCTAAGTTATTCAGATTTTACTCTCATAAGGAACACAATTGGCAGATGTTAAATTAGCCAAGAGGGAGCCTATTTGCTGGCCTATAAATGTCAGAGAAGCATATTGAAACAGATAAAAGAAAAGTAAGAAGAATTTACGAAGGTGATGTGAAGCTTAAACCTCCTTCCACAGTTGAGAACTGCCTCCATCCACAGAGGAATTAAAAAAAAAGGTGTTTTATTTTCTTCAAGCTTTTCAAAGAGCAAAATAATAAATGAAGAAAGGTTGCTTCCCTTTTATGTTGCTCCATATGATTCTCATATTTAAAAAAAAGACTGAGGGGCGCCTGGGTGGCACAGCGGTTAAGCGTCTGCCTTCGGCTCAGGGCGTGATCCTGGCGTTATGGGATCGAGCCCCACATGAGGCTCCTCTGCTATGAGCCTGCTTCTTCCTCTCCCACTCCTCCTGCTTGTGTTCCCTCTCTCGCTGGCTGTCTCTATCTCTGTCGAATAAATAAATAAAATCTTTAAAAAAAAAAAAAAAGAGGTGAAGAGGCCTCTCACCTCCAATTTAAAAAAAAAAAAAAAAGACTGATGCATACATTTAACTACATTTTTAAAGGCCATAAATTAGCACCCATAGGCCTTACTATCTGCATCTCTTGCATAATCATCTGCTGGGTGACTGTCACCATAAGCATAGTGTTTTTGTTCAGTGGCTCATCTTCCCATGATGCCTCCGACCCACGGTGTTATCATACAATTGCAGACTTTTGTTTGCTGAGATTTCTACTGATTTGTTTTAAAGGTTATTCCCATTGGGAATTCCCATCCTCAGATGGAGAATGAAATTTTGAAATTTCAGAATGTGAGCTCAATGATAAGTGTTTTAAAATAGCTAATATTGAAATAGAAATATATAAAAAAAGAAGAGAACTATTACTTTGGAATAAATACATCTTTATATCTTTATAATACATTTGATATGTCACAGAGTGGTTTTTCCAATGTTTAAGCTTTAAAAGGAGGAAAAATAAAGCTTAGAAAAATAATGAACGGTATTAAGTACTACTGATACAGAGTGTGGGACAGCTGTTTTCAGTACATTACCGAGTGGAAAAAAGTAAGTACATGATGATAGGCCTTTTTGAAACTCTTTTTTGAAGATTTTCTGATGAATCTTAGGAGATTGTGAAAGGCAGTATAGGAAGATGGAATTGATGGGATATAGAAACTCGTACCGGTCACAGGAACATGTGTATTGCACAAATGGTACTATTACTCTATGCACAAACTGTTTGTAGAACAAATGATCATGTGCCCTCAAAGACTGAAACATCGTATTCATGATAATTGATCTGTGTATTTGGACTAAAGAGATGATTACAAATTTGGAAATATAGCAATTGTCTTATTTTCGTCTTCTTCCATAATTGGAAAAATGAAGAAATTCTCAGAGAAATCCACCCTGTTTACTCTGCAATCAGTATGAACAAAGTATCAACCAGTTCCCTTGTTTGTGTCAAATTATTTTCAATATATTACGCTGAAAGATACAAGACTGTGATCACCATATAGAAAGTATAGGAGAACTATTTTTAAGCATCTCTAAATCTGTTGTAATGCTGGTGTAAAATAAATTACAGCTAGGTTTCACACACTTTACCTGACCTTTCAGCGCCTTTTCACTGGTGCTAGAGAAAGTACTGCTTTAAATTAGGTGAGAAAGCAGGGTTGGGAGAGTGGAAATAGTAACATAGTAAAGGTTTTTGATATCTTCATCTGTATCCTGCCAAGAATGGTGACCAAACTGTGTAGTACAGAACAGCTTGTGCCACTCAAATGCATAAAGAAAACATAAATAATAAAACCGAAGCCAGCTTTTAAAAATCTGGACAAAAATAGTTTTCAATGCAGTGCAAGATTTCTATGATCTTCAAAACTCTGCCAGAATTTGTTTGCTGTGTGCTGTTGGTATTCATGAGAACGGAATACGAATTAGTATGTTTTGCTGGCTTTTGGATGTACCTAAATCAAATAATTGACTATTAAACTTTCCCTTCTAGTGAAGATCTTTCCTCTTGTTATTAAATTTTAATTAGCTCAGGTTTTCCAATTTTAAAAGTCACTTGATTTTTGAATGAAGCTGCTAACTTGGCCTTCTTAAACACCGATGAAAAGCCGTGATGGTCACCTGACAAATCCTAAGCAGAGTAAGTCATTTACCATGATCAGAAAACTGACTGGGTCATGAAAACGTGTAAATTTTTATCCCCAAGTGAATTACTCCCTACACTGATTGTATTTAATCATATAAATTTTTATTAAATATTGGAATTTCTACTAACACATGGAACACGAACAGAATCGTCAGAATGTGTTCCACATCACGGACGGCAAGCTTGCAATTCTGACTACTGCCCGTGTCCTCCAAAAGGAACACCAGAACAGCATAATTTTTAATCCATTTATATAACAGATTTCCATTTAAGTGTTATTTCAAGGAAGGACTTTCAGGCTAAAATGGGCTTAAAAATAAATAGAATTAGTTATTAACAAATAGTCATTATGCATCAAACCTCAGGTAATTGTTGTGGATTTGCTAATCTAACACTATAATGAAGTCAAACATTAGGACTTAACATAGTATCAAGTAGTCATCAGATTCATTGTTTCATTTGTGTCCAGAGACAGGGACAGACTGGACAGAATTTTCCTCCTTTTAAAATTATACTTAACAAAGATGACACAGTGCTTCTTGGTAACATATTTTAACTCCTATCTTCAGGACTCTTTTAAAAAGAGTTCCTTGGGAAGCAAACAAGGGAATGTTGATCTCTCTGAAGTGAAAAATGATACTAGCTAGCCGAAACTACAAACGTCATGTTCAATGTTGATCCGTTTTCTATTTGTTACTGGAATTGTTAACAGATAGCATTAATAATCCAGATTTTAGAGTTTTCTAAACACTGGTAAAGATGAACTAGGGTTAAGTTAGGACCTGGAAAACCAAATTTAAATATACTAAAATTAATACACTATACGTATTTTGGAGAAGTTATTCAGAAATACCATCTAATACCTTGAGTAGAACCTCCCCTCCTCTCTGTCCTCTCTTTCCTCGTTGTTCCTGCTCTTTTTAACGCATTACATGCTGGATGTAATAAAATGTATGAAGAACACCGAATTCTACAGCTTAATGACATATCACAAAGTAAACACACAGTTAACCGAGACACTTAGGTCAAGAGAGTCTATGTGTCTAGTGCACCATAACCCTCTCAAACTCCCATGAAATGGTACCTGTATTTTGACATTCATTTTTTTGCATTTATTTATAGCTTTAAAATCTCTAAACACCACTGTTTAGTTTAGCATTTTGTTTTATATAAATGAAATCGTATGAAATCTATACTTTTGGGTCTGGCTTTTTGCATTCAAATTTGTATCTGAGATTTCTGTTGTACAGAGCTGCAGTTTTTTTATTTTTAATGATGCATTCTATTCCATTCTATTCTATTAATAAAACACCGTATTTATTCATCCTGCTGCTAAGGGGGATTTGGGTTGTTTCTACTTTTCAATTAATAAACAGAATGCAATTCTAAATGGTTTGGAATCTATCTCTTGTGTGTAGATCAATTTATCAGTTTTTACCTTTATGTTTAGGGCTTATTTTTAATGCCTTGCTGATTAAATCTTTGCCTACTGCCAAACCATAAGATATTCGCCTATATTAACTTCTGGAGTTTAATTATTTTGTATTTTACCTATTGATTTCTGTCATGCTGAAATTTTTTGTGTGACATAAGATAAGCACCACGCTTTATTTTCTTCCACGAGGTTATGCAACTGATCGGGCACCATTTACTGAAAAGGACTGTTGTTTCCCAAGGTTTTGTAATACCATTTTTTTCCCCTTTAAATCATGTCCTGGGCTTGTCCCTGAACTCTTTTGAGTTCCACTAGTTTATTTCTCTTTCTTAGGACCCCAAATTCCGCTTGATCAAAACTTTTGATATCCAGTAAAGCATACCTTATCTTCTATTTGCCCTATGTCTATTCCTGCCCTTTTTTAAAGTTTCATATAAACTTAAAGTCATTTGTCAAGTTCTACAATAAGAATGTAAAAAAGTTTGGAACCGTATGATTACGTCGAATATATAGAGTAACTTGGGGAGTATTTACATCTTTCTAGGACTCAATAGTGTTTATTTAACAGGTTTGTATTGACCTCATTAAAATTTTATTCTCTGTCTTAGTCTACATAAGTTTGGTGTTACTTATTCATTATTAATTCAGAATGGTTACCATAATCCAGAGTTTCCTTTGAGAAAGAATTTGAAATTATGGATTATGTTTCTTTCATAGTTACAGGAATATTAGATTTCAAATTTTCTTAATGCAGTTTTGGTAAGATGTATTTTTGTAGGAGTTGGTACATGGCATACTTTTTTTTAATTATTGGCATGAAGTTATTCCTAATATTTTCTTATTTTTTAAGTATGTGTGGTCAGTAGTAACATATCTTTTAAATATTTGATTTTAGGTTTTTTCTCAACTTATTAGTAATTTTGAAAATTCAATTTTTTAATTGACTCGTCCATTCTTTTTTGTTTTCAATATCATTAACCACCATCTATATCTTTAATTTTCTTTACTTTTTGGGTTTGCCTTTTTTCTCTAAGAAATAGATATCTAACTTATTTCCAGTATTTTTTTCTAACATATGAATTTAAAGCTATAACTTTTCTTCCAAGTCTGGATTGTTTCACAGTTTTTAAATTATTTAGGGCAAAATTAAAAAAAAAAATAAAAACAAACATATTAATAAACTAGGAAAAACAATCAAGCATAGTATCTATTTAAAAAAAAACAGTTAAACCTTTGGCAAAGTGCTGATAAAAAATAGGAACCCAAATGAACATTATAAATTGAGAAGTTACTTTTTAATGAACATATTTTTCATGCATAAATTTTTAAACTAGTAAATTTGAAAGTATAGACATAAAAGACAATTTTAGATAGATATAAACTGCCAAAACTGACTGAAGAGTTGCAAAGTTGATTGCTTCAATACTATGTAAGGCTGAAATAAAGACAATAAAAGGAAATAAAAAGTGTTTAAAAAAAAATTCACTAGGGATTGGGAGTTAAGATGGCGGAGGAGTAGGGGACCCCTTTTTCAGCCGGTCCCCTGAGTTGAGCTGGATAGGTTCAGACCAGCCTGAACATCCACGGAACCAGCCTGAGACGCAGGAAGATACATCTGGATCTCTACAAATGAACATCTCCAGCTTTGAGTATTGAGGTATGAAGCGGGGAGCTGTGAAACTGCGCATAGATATCTGAAGATAAACGGAAGGGGGAGGGAGCCGCCACGATCGGGCGCCGGGAAGCGGTAGCCACCTGCACCGGGGAGCGGGCGGACTCATGGACGGGCACCGCAAGAGAGCCGACTGAGACCGTGAGCCGGGAGCGCGCACCACCAGACTTCTCATGGAGCTCCAGAACTCCAGTGTGCTCACTGTAACCAGACTGAGACCGGGAGCTCCGGGAGCGCAGGGGCGGCTGGCGGTGTTAGAAACACAAAGGACAAATTTGCGCCGGCCCTGGAAGTGAGGGCTGGGACGCCGAGTGTGGGGCACACATCTCGGGACGCTGCAGGGTTGAGCAGCACCAACAGAAACAGAGTTAAAGTGGCCAGAACATCAGTGGAGAATGGTCCGTGATCCCTCTGTTCTGAGACAAAGGCTGAGATTCGGCCACTGCTGATCTGACTCTCAGAAGAGCCACAGCAGACCGCCAGGGAAAGCTGCCAGAGAACAAAAGCCTGGAAATACCCGCTCACAGGGTGCCCATCCCCATCCACCCTCGCAGGGGACACGGAGACTCTACCCAAACAGGGTTGCCTGAGTATCGGTGCAGCAGGCCCCACCCCCAGAATGCAGGCTGAAAAAAATCAAGAAGCCCACATCCCTAAGATCCCTATAAAACAAGGGCGCATGGCCTGGGTCCCGGTCAATAATTTGGGCTCTGGACAACCCAACAACCTCTCCTCATCAGAATGACAAGAAGGAGAAATCCCCCCCAGCAAAGAAAAGACAATGAGTCTGTGGCCTCTGCCACAGAACTAATGGATATGGATATAACCAAATTGTCAGAAATGGAGTTCAGAGTAACAATGGTCAAGATGATGTGTAGACTTGAAAAAAGTATTAACGAAAATGTTAATGAGAATATAGAATCTCTAAGGGCAGAAATGAGAGCGAATCTGGCAGAAATTAAAAATTCTATGAGCCAAATGCAGTCAAAACTAGAGGCTTTGATGGCCAGGGTGAATGAGGCAGAAGAACGTACCAGCAAATTGGAGGATGGGTTAGTAGAAGAAAAAGCTAAAATAGAATCTGTACTCAAAAAAATCCATGCTCAGGAATGTAGGTTACAGGAGATTACTGACTCAACGAAACGTCCCAATGTCAGAATCATCGGCATCCCCAAGACGGTGGAGAAAAACATAGGTCTAGAAGAGATATTTGAACAAATTGTAGCTGAAAACTTCCCTAATCTAGCGAGGGAAACAAACATTCATGTCCAAGAGGCAGAGAGGACCCCTCCCAAGCTCAACCACGACAAACCTACACCACGTCATGTCATAGTGCATTTCGCAAATGTTAGATCCAAGGATACAGTACTGAGAGTGGCCAGGGCACAGAAATTTCTCACGTACCAAGGCAAAGATATCAGAATTATGTCAGACCTGTCTACACAGACCTGGAATGAGAGAAAGGGTTGGGGGGCCATTTTTAAAGCTCTTTCAGAGAAAAACATGCAGCCAAGGATCCTTTATCCAGCAAGGCTGTCATTCAGAATTGATGGAGAGATAAAGACCTTCCAGAATCACCAGTCATTGACCAATTTTGTAACCATGAAACCAGCCCTACAGGAGATATTAAGGGGGGTTCTATAAAAGTAAAAAGGGCCCAAGAGTGATACAGAACAGAAAGTCACAATCTATAGAAACAAAGACCTTACTGGCAACATGGCATCATTAAAATCATATCTCTCAATAATCAGGCTCAATGTAAATGGCCTAAATGGTCCCACAAAATGCCACAGGATTGCAGATTGGATAAAAAGACAAGACCCATCCATTTGCTGTCTATAAGAGACTCATTTTGAACTTAAAGATACATTCAGACTGAAAGTAAAGGGATGGAATACCATCTTTCACACCAATGGACCTCAAAAGAAAGCTGGGGTAGCAATTCTCATATCAGACAGATTGGATTTTAAAATAAAGACTATAGTTAGAGACACAGAAGGGCACTATATTATTCTTAAAGGATGTATCCAACAAGTGGATATGACTTGTTATATGACTTATATGGATATCCACCATATAAATATCTATGCCCCCAACAGGGGAACAGCAAGATACACAAGCCAACTCTTAACCACAATAAAGAGACATATAGATAAAAATACACTAATAGTAGGAGACCTCAACACTCCACTATCAGCAATAGACAGATCACCTAAGCAAGAAATCAGCAAAGAAACAAGAGCTTTGAATGCCATACTGGACGAGTTGGACCTCATAGATATATATAGAACACTATACCCCAGAACCAAAGAATACTCATTCTATTCTAATGCCCATGGAACATTCTCAAGAATAGACCATGTTCTGGGTCACAAAACAAGTCTTAACTGATACCAAAGACTGAAATTATTCCCTGCATATTCTCAGACCACAACGCTCTGAAATTGAAACTCAACCACAAGGAAAAATTTGGAAGAAACTCAAACACTTGGAGACTAAGAACCATCCTGCTCAGGAATGACTCGATAAACCAGGAAATCAAAAATCAATTTAAACAATTTATGGAGACCAACGAGAATGAAAACACAACAGTCCAAAACCTATGGGATACTGCAAAGGCAGTCCTAAGGGGGAAATACATAGCCATCCAAGCCTCACTCAAAAGAATAGAAAAATCTAAAATGCAGCTTTTATATTCTCACCTCAAGAAGCTGGAACAGCAACAGAGGGACAGGCCTAATCCACGCATGAGGAAGCAGTTGACCAAGATTAGAGCAGAAATCAATGAATTAGAAACCAGGAGTACAGAAAAGCAGATCAAGAGAACTACAAGCTGGTTCTTTGAGAGAATCAATAAAATTGACAAACCGCTGGCAAGACTTATCCAAAAGAAAAGAGAAAGGACCCAAATTAATAAAATTATGAATGAAAAAGGAGAGGTCACAACCAACACCAATGAAATTGGAAGGATTATTAGAAACTTTTATCAACAGCTATATGCCTATAAATTAAGCAATCTGGAAGAGATGGAGGCCTTCCTGGAAATCTATAGACTACCAAGACTGAAACACGAAGAAACTGATTTTTTAAACAGGCCAATTAATTATGAAGAAATTGAGTCAGTGATAAACAACTTTCCAAATAACAAAACTCCATGCCCGGATGGTTTTTCTGGGGAATTCTACCAAACATTCAAAGAAGAAATAATACCTATTCTCCTAAAGCTATTGCAAAAAATAGAAACAGAAGGAAAGCTACCAAACTCATTCTATGAAGCCAATATTACCTTGATCCCCAAACCAGGCAAAGACCCCATCAAAAAGGAGAATTATAGACCGATTTTCCTAATGAATATGGAGGCCAAAATTCTCAACAAGATCCTGGCTAATAGAATCCAACAGTACATTAAAAGGATTATCCATCATAACCAAGTGGGATTCATCCCTGGGATGCAAGCGTGGTTCAACATTCGCAAATCTATCAGCGTGATACATCATATCAACAAGAAAAGACTCAGGAACCATATGATCCTCTCAATTGATGCCGAAAAAGCATTTGACAAAATACAGCATGCTTTCCTGATTAAAACCCTTCAGAGTGTAGGAATCGAGGGTACCTTTCTCAATCTCATAAAAGCCATCTATGAAAAGCCTACATCAAATATCATTCTCAATGGGGAAAAGCTGGAAGCCTTTCCCTTAAGATCAGGAACACGACAAGGATGCCCACTCTCGCCACTATTATTCAACATAGTACTAGAAGTCCTTGCAAGAGCAATCAGACAACAAAAAGAATAAAAGGTATCCAAATCGGCAAAGAAGAAGTCAAACTGTCTCTCTTCACAGATGACATGATATTCTATATGGAAAACCCAAAAGAATCCACTCCCGAACTACTAAAAGTTATAGAGCAATTCAGTAACGTGGCGGGATACAAAATCAATGCTCAGAAATCAGTTGCATTTCTATACACAAATAATGAGACTGAAGAAAGATAAATTAGGGAATCCATCCCTTTAACAATAGCACCAAAAACCATACGTTACCTTGGAATTAACTTAACGAGAGACATAAAGGATCTATATTCTAGAAACTATAAATCACTATTGAAAGACATTGAGGAAGACACAAAAAGATGGGAAAATAGTCTATGCTCATGGATCTGAAGAATTAACATAGTTAAAATGTCCATGCTACTCAGAGCAATCTACACTTTCAATGCCATCCTGATCAAAATACCGATGACATTCTTCAAAGAACTGGAACAAATAGTCCTTAAATTTGTATGGAACCAGAAAAGACACCGAATTGCCAAGGAACTGTTGAAACGGAAATACAAAGCTGGGGGCATCACAATGCCAGATTTCGAGCTGTACTACAAAGCTGTGATCACAAAGACAGCATGGTACTGGCAAAAAAACAGACACATAGACCAATGGAACAGAATAGAGAGCCCAGAAATGGACCCTCGGCTCTTTGGGCAACTAATCTTTGAGAAAGCAGGGAAAAACATCCAGTGGAAAAAAGACAGTCTCTTCAATAAATGGTGCTGGGAAAATTGGACAGCTACATGCAAAAGAATGAAACTTGACCACTCTCTCACACCATACACAAAGATAAACTCCAAATGGATGAAAGACCTCGATGTGAGACAGGACTCCATTAAAATCCTAGAGGAGAACATAGGCGGCAACCTCTAAAACATCAGCCGCAGCAACCTTTTTCATGACACATCTCCAAAAGCAAGAGAAACAAAAGATAAAATGAACTTGTGGGACTTCATCAAGATAAAAAGCTTCTGCACAGCCAAAGAAACAGTCAAAAAAACTAAGAGGCAGCCCACGGGATGGGAGAAGATATTTGCAAATGACATTATAGATAAAAGACTGGTATCCAAGATCTACAAAGAACTTCTCAAACTCAATACACAAGAAACAAAAAAACAAATCATAAAATGGGCAGAAGACATGAACAGACACTTTTCCAATGATGACATACAAATGGCTAACAGACACATGAAAAAATGTTCAAAATCATTAACCATCAGGGAAATTCAAATCAAAACCACACTAAGATACCACCTTACGCCAGTTAGAATGGCAAAAATTGACAAGGCAAGAAACAACAATTGCTGGAGAGGATGTGGAGAAAGGGGATCCCTCCTACATTGTTGGTGGGAATGCAAGTTGGTACAGCCACTCTGGAAAACAGTGTGGAGGTCCCTTAAAAAGTTAAAAATTGAGCTACCCTATGATCCAGCCATTGCACTACTGGGTGTTTACCCCAAAGAGACAGACGTAGTGAAGAGAAGGGCCATGTGCACCCCAATGTTCATAGCAGCAATGTCCACAATAGCTAAATCGTGGAAGGAGCCGAAATGCCCTTCAACAGATGACTGGATTAAGAAGTTGTGGTCCATATATACAATGGAATATTACTCAGCCATCAGAAAGAACGAGTTCTCAACATTTGCTGCAACATGGACGGCACTGGAGGAGATAATGCTAAGTGAACGAAGTCAAGCAGAGAAAGACAATTATCATATGATTTCTCTCATCTATGGAACATCAGAACTAGGAAGATCGGTAGGGGAAGAAAGGGATAAAGAAAGGGGGGGTAATCAGAAGGGGGAGTGAAGCATGAGAGACTATGGAGTATGAGAAACAAACTGAGGGCCTCAGAGGGGAGGGGGTGGGGGAATGGGATAGACCGGTGATGGGTAGTAAGGAGGGCACGTATTGCATGGTGCGCTGGGTGTTATACGCAACTAATGAATCATCGAACTTTACATCAGAAACCAGGGATGTACTGTATGGTGAATAACATAATATAATAAAAAAAATAAAAAAAAAAAAAGACAATATACTTTGACAAAAGCAAAAAAAAAAATTCACTAGAACTGTTTGAAGAAGGATCTTAGAGATAGGCAGATTAAATTTCAGAAAACTCAATGAAACAAAAGACAAAATGCTATTCACTTTTTAGAGAATGGAGCCCATCTATAGGAGAATTTCTAGGAGTACTTACTTTTTTTTTAATATCCACATTAAATTTGTAGTAACATTTTGTTTTTACAGTATGTTCCAGAACAGCCATTTCACATGTTTGAAACTACAAGTAGCTGAGTTATCAAGCACTATTTATTTGACAGTTTTTATGAGAAATCTTCCTGGAAGCCCCCACACACAGAGAAGCATATTGATTTCCTAGGTTTAATAGGCAGTAGAAGAAGTGACAGTAATTTATTTATGTAACTCCCGGAGGGATGCAGCCTAGCCCTAGACAGGACTCCATGCTGTCAACCAAAGTAGATAGATTATCACATGTTTAGCAAATGATCATGCAAACTAAAGACAAACACACCCTGAAGGTGAGGGGGCAGTGGTGTGAGCCTGGCCAGGAAGAGTTTACTGTAGACTAGAATACTTGTGCTTGGATTCCTCTGGACATCAAAAACATGGATGCTGTTTAAATGATTATTAAACGTTCCTTTCTCCTGAAGACTAGTAATCAACTTAAAATTAGAATTAGCTTTAAACTTTAACAACATAATTACTTGGGGGGGAGAAAAAGGAAAGCCTGTTTTTTTTTTTTTTTTAATGCTTCTTTTTAAAATTTTTTTTGCAAGAAAAATAATATCCCAAGGAAAAAACAGCATTGTTTTTAATTCTGAGAAATATTAACTCTACTGGATATATAATCAAGTTTCTACAATGCAGTTTTAATGATTGAGTCGCTAAGACAGAAATCTTTGGTATATCTCGTTGAGCTGAAATAATTGGGTATTCTGGGAATACAGCCATAGAAAGAAGAAGCAATTTTTCTGGAAAGTCATAATGCAAATTTCCATCAATTATGCACATCCTACTTGACTCTACTCTACAACTCAAAAGTCACATTCTTAGCTTGGTGCAAGTTTCCAGTACTCATGGACACTGTATTCTGTCACATCCAAATATAATAGAAAGAAAATGTGTCTCCTCTGAATATGTCTAGTAGAAATTAAAAGTAAATCCTCCTTAAGTAAACTGAAAGACCTGTTTTCCTCAGGTAATCTGAATATTTTTAAATGTCTTTACACATTCTATTGAACATTTGTTCTCTAGAATATAGAATTACTGCATCACCATGAACTAATGTATTTTTTCCAGATACTAATGAGATAGGTTTGGATTTAAAAACTTAGTTCTGTGGTTAATAGGAAACATAGGTAGAAATAATCGGTTCCAAATACGACCTCCTCACCTCAGTGATGTTTAACAGACGAGAGGAGAGAAGAGGCAAGAACTCAGGTAGGGACAGCTCCAAATCATAAATAAGTTAGACCAGTGACCTTCAGATGTTTTTTGTTGCTGCTGCTGCTGTTTTCCTTTCCTGAGCTGGAAAGCTCTTAATTCAAAGAAATCTTTAGTGGGGATCTACTATATAACAGAAAGAAAGCAGGGCTGCTCTGGATAAAGCAGGTCTGGGTCACCGGGGCCTGCTTTAGGCAGCTAAGTTCGTGCACTATACTCACGTGATGGAGCCCTTTCCTAAATTAAATGGAGTCCCATACATAGGTCACAAAAGGCTCTTTCCGATCCAAAACAACTTTTCCATTAACCTTTATTGCTCATACAAATAATGACAGTTCCTTTGGTTATGACTATACACTTGTTAAAATACAAATGTCCTTGCAGGGGTAATTAATTCAGTCCGTTATCAATTATTAACACACTAAATTATGTTTTACAACCCTTCCTGAAGGCAAGATAATTGATATAACATATTCTACCTCAAAATGTTATAGAGGAAGTTTAGACTATTTAAATCAAACTTCAGCTACTTCAAATTCTATAAGATGCAGGTTGTCAGTTATATTTTAATATATTTTAATTAAATTTTATTATAAAAATAACAGATATGGAATCCTCAATTTGGAAGATCCACAGAATCAGGAAAGTGGTCAGAAATTAAGACACTACGGCTAAGAGAAACGTCGTCAGGATCACAAATCTCAGTGGTAGCATGAAAGCCTTGGCACTTGTACTGTTGCTGAGCAATTAAGGAGCTGGCTGAGAAACAATTCTCCACAGGTCTTTTGTGATTCTATACATCTTGTAAAGAGCTATTTAGAGCTTTTGTTCTGATCTTTTCAAAGTTGCATATAGAAAACAGCCTTAGAAGAAAGAGATAGTGTCTCCTTCCAGGGTGGAGGCAGATAACTTTCTTTGCCAGGTTACTCAAGATAATGTCTCCTTTTGGGGAAAAGGTAAAGCAGGTCTCCCAGCTCACCCAGCCTAACCATGTCCTTTCCTGCTGTGCCGTAATAAAGTTCTTTGTCTGCAGCCCAGGAGTTGGGTGTGTTCTGCCAGCATCTGTGAAATTATGGCAGGCTCAATTGTTAGTGTCTAGGGTAAAATCTCAAACCCTTCCACCATCTTTACAGCAGCGTATTGTATAGAAAAGGTCAGGAACTGAAAGTTTTGCTCCCCATAAGTTGCACAACAGGGCCTGTACTGGCCAAAAATTGACATGAAAATTCTACTAAAGCAGGGATGAACCAAAAAAAAAAAAAGGGGGGGGGGGTCTCACAAGTTACTCGGAAAAGATGAGAGACTAAAAAGACAAGCAACTGTTCCCCAAAGGGGTTCCTTGTGTCTTGAACGTGATTATTAGCCTTGAGACCATCAGGCCTAATTTTATTATGCTCCTTATTCCTGTTTCTGCAGCTTATCACAAAGAAACCCAAATCCATACCATTCTTCATTGCCTTTGCTCTAATATCCAGATAGCTCCTCTCTTGTCACCCTTGGCCCTCCTGCACAAATTCCTTATTCTCCTTCCTGATTTTTATTTCTCCCCAGCACTCATGACCATATTATGCATGTTCTGTAGGGCTTCTGTGTTTCACTTCTTCCACTAGAATATAAGCTCCAAAATGGTAGACTTTTGAGTGTTCTATTCACTTTATTAATCTTTACTTCTGGAACAGATCTAGCATCGCATAAGTAATAAACAAAAAACCGAGGAACAGGAATGAGAGATTGTGGTTAAACGTTTCAGTTTATTTCAAGACTTTCATTTCCTTTGAGCCTTCCTTCCCAGACCTGGATTCTTAAACAGCTAATACAACATGTTTTCAAATTTATCTAAATTGAAAAATACTTGTACCTCTAAAAGGAAAACGTAAATATAGTATGCTCTCTTGGGATGTATAAGTTTGAAGGTGGAGATCAGATAACCTTTAATGGGTGGCAGCACATAGAGAGAAAAAAATGTGTTTCACACCTGTCTGAAATGCAAGAAGTTTACAAGGGGTTAATATTAGTCAATTGTGATTTTTCTCCTAAAAATAAAACTACATCATCGTTAGCAGGTGACTGTTTAGTATTTGTCCACACAGTACAGTTGCATTTAGTAATTGATATATATGTACACACACTCACACACACACTCACACACTTATATATATGAACATATATATACACACACATATACAACTATGTATTTTTTTAAAGATTTATTTTAGAGAGAGAGAGAGGGAGAGAAAGTACAGGAAGTAGGGGCAAAACCAGAGGGAGAGAGAGAATTTGAAGAAGACTCCTTGCTGAGTGAGGAACCCAATGCTGAGCTCGATCTCATGACGCTGAGATCACGACCTGCGCCAAAACCAAGAGTCAGATGCTTAACCGACTATGCCACACAAGTGCCCCTATAAATACGTGTTTTCAAAATATATTGTTTTTCAATGATGAGAAGAACAAAACAAAATAATATACAAACAACTTGTGTGTAATTACTCTGGAAGGACCACTGTGTGAAATTAGAGGAACAAGAATTTTAGATATAGTTTTTTTTTAATGTGTAGGAAGAAATATTTCATGGCTTATTATGAATAAATAATAGGCTTTTGGTGGTTATAAAACTCTAAAAGATGTTTCTGAAATTTACTATTCTAAGAATTCATGTTTTTCAAAACGTTAATATGCAAATTATGACATGTAACTTATTTTTGACTGTCAGACTGTTCACGTTGGATTTTTAAAACTTATCAATACCTATTGTTATAATGTACTCAAATGGTAGTTTAACATTTCTAAGTAGATTTGCAGATAGACACATCATAAGAGACTACTTACAATTGTTAATGATTAACTAATATACAAAGAGAATTAAATCCTAACAGAGGCTCAGAAAGAACTTATTAGAACATTATTCATTTACTTTTACTCTGTAAGAAACAACTTGAACAAAAAAACATCTGCCAGTAATGACCTACTCCAATTCAACCACTTTAAACAGAAACTTTGCCTTTAAGTCAGAAATAAACACCTGCGTTTACTAGTAGATCTATCTTAGCCCAAGTGAGAAAGAACTGAAGGAAGGAAGGAAGGAAGGAAGGAAGGAAGGAAGGAAGGAAGGGTAAAAAAAGAAAAAAGAAAGAGAAAAAAAGAAAGAAGCATGTATTCCATTCAAAAGGTAAAGCTATGTCTGCACTTTTTTTTTTTTAATTTTTGGAGCCAACAATTAATGATGAAAATAATAGAGTCAGTCCAGATGGGTGGTTTGAACTCTGCATCAGAAGTTGAACAAATATGTGGTTTTGCTGATAGGAGGTTAAAATTAGCAGTTTAAATTAGTGACAAAGTATTTTGTTCAATAAGTTGACCTTAAGTTCTTTAAATGTCATGGCACAGCTTTAAAATTATCCAAAAATAATGTTCACATCTTGTCTTATCCAACTGCCTTTCACTTATCTCCCACCTGCTCTCCCTTCCTTGCCCACATTCAGGTTAAAAGGGGGACCAGAATGTTAAAGTTATTTAAAATGGAATGAATTATCTTTATGCTGGAAAGGGAATGTGTTGAAATAAAATCTTCAGGGAATTCTAGAATTTCAGAATTCAGAAATTTTTGCATGATGTCATTAATATTTTTAGAGCCTTGGATTTTCAAACATTTGAAAAAAAGATGCAGACTTCCCCCAGAGAAAAAAAATTACAGGTACATGCACATAATCCCACATCAAACACACTCTTACCCATATCCACATACTCTCACACAGACACATCTGCATCTATTCAGACTTGCACACATTAACAAAAACTCTTGTAACTTCACATGTTTTTATAAAGAACTATATATTCCTGACTTCTGTTTAGAGAATGAGAATAAAAATTTAATTTAAACGGAGGTCAGCAAAATATGGCCCATGGGAAAAATCCAGCCCAGTGGCTGATTTTATAAATCAAGGTTTATTGGAATACAGCCTAACTCAGTTATCTGTATATTATTTATGGCTGCTTTCATGCTATAATTGCAGAGTAGATACAGACTGTATGACCCCCAAAACCTAAAGTACTTGTAATCTAGCCATTTAAAGAAAAAGTTGGCCAAATATACAACAAAACTCTTTATATGTGGGTAAACAGAAAATTCAAGTAATTTGTAGCTACTCTAAAAGAATGATCTGACAGCATGGTGAACTGAATAAGACCATCTTCTGCCAAAAGATCCTACAACGGTAGATAATATGCAAGAAAATTATAAAATAAGGTTCTACTTCTGCACATACCAGGGAACTGCATGTGAGATTTCTACACAGATTCTCATGAGGCTGCCCCAAGTGACAGGAGACAGAACTCTACCCACTGAGCAAGGAGCCATGAGGGATGCTCATATGCACTCGGGGTCAAGGTTCTTTAGCAGAGGAAGG
The DNA here is from genome assembly GCF_023065955.2 of Ursus arctos. Lineage (NCBI taxonomy): Eukaryota > Metazoa > Chordata > Mammalia > Carnivora > Ursidae > Ursus > Ursus arctos. Next base: position 28,119,637 of record NW_026622985.1, on the reverse strand, counting down.
AGAATTTAAAAAAAAAAAGTCTTTTATGAAAAATAATAAACTTCTAGCCTATGCTACCAAAAAGTCAGAGTCTGAACTTATAGTGCCAAACCAAAATATTAATATGATCATATCTACCTGCTGTACTGAGAGGTATTTCCACAATCAAGCCTTCATAGAACCGCCATAAATTAACCAATCTACATTGAAGATTAGTTTACAATCCAAAATTAATAATAAAAAAAAAAAGAATCCACAATTAGATAGCATCAAAGACAGCCCATAAAGGAGGAACAGGACCCAGAAACTTAAGAGGAAAATGTACACCAAAACCAGTAAAATATCTAAGAATAAACTTAACCAAAGAAGTAAAAGACTTGTACTCTGAAAATTATGCAACACTGATGAAAGAAATTGAAGATAACACCAAGAAATGGAAAACTATTCCATGCTCTTTGATTGGAAGAACAAATACTGTTTTTATTTCTATTTTCTTAAAGATTTTAATTTTTTGACAGAGAGCACACAAGCCAGAAGAGTGGCAGAGAGGTTGGGGGAAGAGGGGTCCCTGCTCAGCTCCATGCTGGGCTCCACCCCAGGGTCCCAGGATCATGACCTGAGCCAAGGCAGACACCCTGAGCCACCCAGGTGCCCCAGAAGAACAGATATGGTTAAAATGTCTATACTACCCAAAGCAATCTACAGATTTAATGCAATCATTATCAAAACATCAACAGCATTTCTCACAGAACTAGACCACACAATCCTATTATATATATGGAACCACAAGACCCCAAATAGCCAAAGTAATCTTGAAAAAGAAAAAGAAAACTGGAGGTATCACCATTCCAGGCTTTATATTTCAAGGCTATAATAATGAAAACAGGATGGTAGTAGCACAAAAACAGGCACACAGGTCCACAGAACACAATAGAAAGCCCAGAAATAAACCCACAATTATACGGTCAATTAATATTCTAAAGGAGGAAGGAATATCCAACTGGCAACAAAACAGTCTCTTCAACAAAGGTGTTGGGAAAAGTGGTCAGCAACATGCCAAAGAATGAAACTGGTCCACTTTCTTTCAGCGTATACAAAAATGAACTCAAAATGCATTAAGAACCTAAGTCTGGGACCTAAGAATATAAAAATCCTTGACTAGAGTACGGGCAATAATCTCTGACATTGGCCATAGCAACATTTTTCTAGATATGCCTCTTGAGGCAAGGGAAATAAAAGCAAAAATAAACTATTGGGACTACATCAAATAAAAAGCTTCTGCACAGCAAAGGAAACAATCAACAAAAGTGAGTGGATAACCCACTGAATGGGAGAAGATATTTGCAAACAACTTATCTGATAAAGCGTTAGTATCCAAAATATTAAAAAACAAAACAAAAAACCTACAACTCAACACCCAAAACCAAATAATCTAGTTAAAAAATGGGCAGAAGACATGAATATTTTTCCAAAGAAGTCATCTGGATGGCCAACAGACTCATGAAAATATGCTCAGTATCACTCATAATCAGGGAAATGCAAATCAAAACCACAATGAGATATCACCTCACACCTGTGAGCATGACTCATGTGTTGGTGAGAATGTGGAAGAAGATGATCCTTAGCTCACTGCTGGTAGCACCACAAGCTAGTGCAGCCACTGGGGAAAACAGTATGAAGTTTCCTTACAAAGTTAAAAGAGAATTACCTTATGATCCAGTGATCACACTATTGGGTGCTTACCCCAAAATACAAAAACACTAATTCACAAATACAAAAACCCCTATGTTTATTGCAGCATTATTTACAATAGCCAAATTATGGAAGCAGCCCATGTCCATAGATAGATGAATGGATAAAGAAGGTGTGACATACACACACACACACACACACACACACACACACACACACACACTGGAATATTATTCAGCCATAAGAAGAATGAAATCTTGACATTTGCAACAACATGGATGGAACTAGAGAGTATAATGCTAAGAGAAAGAAGTCAGTCCGAGAAAAGAGAAATACTGTAAGACTTTACTCATGGGTAGAATTTTTTTTTGTTATTTTTTTAAAAGATTTTATTTATTTGTCAGAGAGAGCGAGAGAGAGAGCGAGCGCATTAGCAGGGGGAGCAGCAGGCAGAGGCAGAGGGAGAAGCAAGCTCCCTGCTGAGCAAGGAGCCTGATGTGGAACTCGATCCCAGGACCCTGGGATCATGACTTGAGCCAAAGGCAGATGCTTAACCGACTGAGCTACCCAGGTGTCCGAGGGTAGAAATTAAAGACAAAATGAACAAGCCAAGGGGGGGGGGGGGAGACAAACCAAGAAACAAACTCTTAACTACACAGAGCAAACTAATGGTTACCAGAGTGGAGGTGGGTGGGGGGATGGGGGGGAAATAGATGATGGCGATTAAAGAGTACACTGATCATTATGAGAACTGAGTAATGTATAGAATTGTTGAATCACTATATTGTATAATTGAAATGAAACACTATGTGCTAACTATGCTGGAATTAAAATAAAAACTTTAAAAAAAAAGGAACAGAAAAATCTGAAAAGACTATACAAGGACTAAGCTTACAAACCTAAAAAAGATAAAATATAAAGTTAGACACCAGGGAAATTGGCAAGTAGATGGGTAATATAACCATCAGAATTTCTGTAAGTTAAAATACACCTCTTATAAGTTAAAATTTCAGCAAAATACTTAGAAAAAAGGCAAAACTGAAGAATATCTTTATACCCTCTCAAAAGTAAATAAATAGTACTGGATCAACAGACCTCAGCAGCCCATAGGGCTTTTCCCCCAGATTCATTTAGATGTATTCAACATACAAGACTGCCTAAGTTTAAGGTATATACATGTTGATCTTATACATTTATATATTGCAACACAGTTACCACTGTATTATTAGCTAGTGGTTCCATCACATCTAATAATTATCATTTGTAAAAGAAAATAGAAAAAAAAGGTTAAGAGATACCAAAATAGAATGGAAAATTATAATATAAATTAAACAAAATAAGAAATTTGAGAGGCAATATTAAAAGAAATAATAATTGACAATTTTCTAGAACTTTTAAAAAATATTAATCCTCACATTAAGAAGGCTTGTTATTCTCTCCATAAATATATAGATATGGAGATATATGTATCTCTCTCTCCCTCCCTTCCCTCCTCTATATATACACATACACGCACACATGTATACACACATATACCTATATACACACACATATACGTGAGCTCCATATATGTGTACATTATAGTAAAAAAAAGGGGAAATCAAAGTGAAGAATATTAAAGCAGAGAAAAAGGGTAGTAATTATAAACATGACATGATAAAAATTTAGATCAATGTCAGGATTCATGTTTACGATATAGACCAGACACTAGAGAACATTTTCCATGTGTCAGTGATAACAATTAATTTAGGTATTCATATGCCACTAAGGTAACATTCAAGACTAAGGAAAAAAGAGCATTTCCAGACAAAAGAATGAACAAAAAAGTTTACTACTGGTAGACTATGATAGAAAGTATTACACATCGTTTATGTTAAGACAAAACTAAGCCTATAATGAAAACAGATTTAAGAAGAAATGGTGACAGAACAAGTAATACATTTTTTTAAAAAATTATTTGAATTGAATTATTTGAATTGAAAATTAATGTGCTATTTCAAAATAGGCAGTAGCTTCAAAATAATAAAGTTCATCAAAAACAAATGGAATATAATATTTTTTCTTTTGTTGAAGACAGGAACATTGTTTTTTAATTTTAAGAATGACTATGAAGGGAAACATACAGAAAATGTAAATTCCAAAGAGGAATGGATAAAATAGGAACAAAGATAATTGTGGAAGAGGGGTCTGAGCACATATATTGACCTGTATTCATCTTTAGACCCATTTAAAAATGAGGGTCATCAAATGTACTTGTCACAGCCAAGAAATCTGGGGATGTATGAGTGAGCTGGGAATGGGGGACACAGTGGGTAACATAGTTAAATCCATTTATGGGAGAGTAAAAGATGGTGGACACTTCTTTACTGATGAAGCAGAGGAGAAAGTGGCCCAGCAGGTAATCTGGAAAGGCTCCTGGATCCAGGTCTGGAGGGAAGTAAGACAGGCAGACAGCTGTTGCGGGGGGGGGGGGGGGGGGGTTGAGACTAATTAGTTGTAAGTCAATATATGGAATAATTGGAATAGTTGACATCCCTTTACTCACACTCTTGGTCCTGTATCTGGCCATTTTAGATGACACAGAGAGCAGCAATTAAGTGGCTCAGAATTTCCCAGGTCAGTGGAGAACTACAGGCCTCAACAGAAATTTACCAAAATTCCTGAAAGAATTAGAAATCCTGTAGTAGATGCTGGTTCTGGAATCTAAAATATCTTATTACTATACATATGATGAAAATCAGAGCAGAGTAAGGAATGACCAAGAGGAACCAATAGCATGAAAAGAATGAAAACAATTGCAGGCACGAGGAGAAAATTTAAACATTTCAAATTCATATTTTCAGAATGACTCAAGAATTTATTGGCTACATAAAGCCAGAATATTATACAAATGAACTACAAAAAAAAGTAGGATGGGGTGGGGAAGAGAGCTTGCTTTATTTATTTATTTTAAGATTTTATTTATTTATTTGACAGAGATAGAGACAGCCAGCGAGAGAGGGAACACAAGCAGGGGAGTGGGAGAAGAAGAAGCAGGCTTCTAGCAGAGAAGCCTGATGTGGGACTCGATCCCAGAATGCAGGGATCACGCCCTGAGCTGAAGGCAGAGGCTTAACAACTGTGCCACCCAGGCGCCCGGGGAAGAGAGCTTTAAAACTGTGTACTCGTTATACAAATTAAAAATTTTAAAACATTAAAAAATGCAAAAAAATGAAGGAAATGTTATTCACAGTTAAAAAAAGGACTAAGAGATTGATTTTGAGGGAAAAGCAACCTAATGCAGCATTCCAATAGTGGCCCCGTATGAATGGCATGAATTTGAGCACAGGAGAAGAGGAAAAAGAAATGAATAGGGAGAAATACTGACAGCAGGAAGAGAAGTCATTTATAAAAGCTGAGGGGGAAAATATGACAAATTTCACAATAAAAGGGCCTGCTCAGTGCCCTTGAGAATAGGTGGAAGATATAACTAAATAAATCTTCCCCTTGATACATAACTTTGAAATGCAGAGCATTAAGTTTCTGGAGAGAAAGTACAGGAGAATTGCAACAGATTTTCATCAGAGCGGAATCTACAAATAAAATTATGCAGTATCTTCAACACTTTGATTGTAAAATATGATTTGGAATCTAAAATTCTCTGTCTACCGAGACCACCATACAGAAATTTTACCTCCCGTGTTTTCTCTCCTCCTTTGGCTTCCATGCTCCCTGTACCTTCCTGTGTGCCTGTTCATTTCTTTCTAAGGACGTTGTTTGAACATATTAGTAAGAGAAATAGGAGCTGTAAACGAAGAAAGCTATACCCATAGAGTGAAGTCCATCTAGAGTTCCAGCAAAACAGAAACGGTAACTTGGTATGTGAACCAAGGAGACCCTGAAATACAACATGAAAATAAGAATGTAAGTTGAGTAACATCTAAAGAGAAAAAAATTGTCTTGGAGAAAAGGAATGGATTAGATAACAAAAATATATATGGAATAAATAGTCTATGCTAAAGAAAGCTCACATTACTGCAGTCAATAAGGACAGCATAAAGGTGAAATAGAAATTCTGGAAAAACAAAAACAAGACACACCTGATTCGGATATGAAATAACTGTAACAAACCACTTTTGAGACCCTGATGAGGAGTCAGAAAACAGAATCCATTTCAACAGGATTTGAGTTCCATTCTTGAGCAGCTCAGAGCTAGGACACAGACCCGCAGAGAAAGAAGTTTGTCATCCGTACGCTCCTGCCTATGCATGTAGCATGGTTTTAAGTCACAGAATCGTAACATTTATTGGTTTTCATCTTGGCTGGAAATGTCAATATTCAACAGGGTAAATTTTAATCAACCTATACAACATGAAAGCAAAGATTATAACTGCCAGAAAATGATGGGAAGGACAAGGAATTGTAGACAGAGGAATTTTCTTCATCTGAGAGGCAAGTCAAACAGGACAAAAAATGGAAGTTTCAGTGTATTATTTAAATATCCTAAAACAACTAAAACACTAAAATATGAGCAGTGACAGGATGGTGAATTTGATCTACACTCTTATCTGTCATAGCAGTAACTCATGAGATACTCTCTAAAGATAAATAAAGAACACAGACCATGTCATTCGGGGATATGGAAGTAACAGATTTGTGAGAAGTAGTACTGGGCTGGGCTAGAACTTCGGCTCTCGGTTTTGATCCCTTCATTTTTTTGTACCATGCATACACCCATTGTTGTATATTAAATTTGGAAAAACAGAACAATGCACTGTATACATGTCTGTTTTGGAACTTTTGATTATGAAAATAGTCACTTATTACAGACACATTTCAAATATAGGCAAAAATTATTTTTATGACCCATAATGTGATAGATTTATTTTAAATTAACATAGGAAAATTAACATAGTTTTCAGTAGTGACCTTTATCACTCTCAATTTACTCACATGTTCTGCCTATAATCAAATTTAAGTTTTCAAATAAATATGTATTTCTTCATTACATTTAATTGGCCTCAATTTGTCAGTGGCTACTTAACCAAACTTAGTCCACATTGCAGTGAAATTAGGTAAAATAATGTCTTAAGCATAATAGACAAGGGCTAAATGAGTTTATCTAAATAAATCAATTACAGAGCAACTGATTCCGATTCAACTAGGAAGTTCTTCATTGGCTTTTCTTCACCTAGTATTTATAATGAATTAACCAAGGATAATTTTCTTGAATATATTTGCCAACCAATAAATTCACCAAATATAGAGATAGATAGGTGTGTGTGTGTGTGTGTGTATGATGTGAAAGAAAAACATTATTCTTCTTTCACATCAAAAATTATGAACATAGTGTTTTTAATAAATATTCATCTACTTTCTAATAAATATCAGTATGGTTTTAAAAGGGAAAAAGACAAAGAATTGACAAGCCATTATAGAATGAGAAGCAATTATGTGGAAAATACCTAAGTAGACATGGCTTCATGGGCATATGACTTAGGCAATCACACACAGAGCCCCAGGCTGAGAAGAACCTCATACTTGGTTTCATGCTCTGCTGTGGCTGTCATGTAAATGTTAATGTAACAGGAGGCCCCACATTTTCATTTTTTACTGGGTCTCGCAAATTATGCAGATGGGCCTTCAACAAATGGTGTGCTTAGAGAAAGAACACAAGTACACCCTTCTGGAAGGAAATCTGAATTACCCTATTTTTATTCTCCTAAAGTCTAGACTTTTTCTCCGATTTTTTTTTTCCTATAGTTTTTACTTATTGGGTCCCTAGAGACTGAAAGCAAAATTAATAACTGAGTTGTATTTAATACTTAAAATATGTAATTTCGAAAAGGAAAGGTTATGTAGGGGTGAATTTTTTTTCTAGAGTTTTAAGTATTTTTTCTCTTTTATTTTAATACGAAGTTATTATTCAACATTTTCTTTAGCCCAGATATGGGCGTGAGGTCTAGAAGACGTATCCACTCGAATAGTTTCCTCTGATGTTAAAAATGGAGACTTTTTGTGTGTCATATTTCAGCTCTGTTAAAAAGACTTTTGAAAACCAATTTAAAATTTAAACATAGATTTGTTATGTCATACCTCTGGCCATGTAGGCTTTAGAAATAATGTATTAAAATTAATTCACCATATTATTCCTTTGCTCTTAGGAAAGAAGAATCTTAGCTCATCTAGACTATTATTATTTTTCTAAATTAATTTAGTCCTAGTGTTCCAAGATCAAAGGCAAGGGTATGTACACGAGGTAATTTGCTCCCCCCCCCTTGCGATTAGTAGGAGAGATAAAATTATCCATCTCCGGCCTCAGTCTTTCAAGAATGCTGGCAAAAAAAATAGCAGATTAGTTCATCAAAAGCGGTTGATTAGTTGATCATGGTACCCACTGAAAAATTACCAACCTCAACGCTCACAGTTTAATTACGTTCAGTGATTAGAATTTGAGGACTTTAAGGTTATCTCACCTAAGTTTCTCTGAAGATCGGAACCCTGATTACTATCCAAAAGCATATAGGGCATGTAAGTTTCAAACATGGTGGCCCGTGCTATATATAGGCTATCTTATTTGACCTTAGAGTAAGAATTTTTCCCCCCTCGTTTTTGGAGAAACTTTGCTTCTCTGTAATGTGTGACTACTTAGCAGATTTCTACTTAAAGGTTAAAAATGCACAGGGTGCTTCTCGAGATATTCTACGTGCATATGGTAAACTTATTCCTTAAAGGTACCTGAACAGCAGTTTCCCTAAAATAACAGAGATTAAGCTACTAAAATTGTTTATGATGGGAAAATTGTGCTTGGGCCGCATACGGCAATAAGGAATAGTAGGTGTAGGAGACCAAACGAATTTCTCACTTAGCTCGTCCTTCAAACCTTATTGGCTTTTCTTCACCCAGTACTTCACCCTTCACCCTTCACCCTTCACCCTTCACCCTTCAAAACCTGATTCACTCTTTAGTCACACACAGCTTTTAGCCAAAGCTGAGAATGCTCATTTTACAAATAAAGACAACAATAAAGTAAACATTTTAATATAAATTATGTGCTAGTGATCTAAACCAACTGTATTGGTTATCATCTGTATTAGGAAAAGTCAGATTTGGAGGGCAAATAATTCAGCTTTATGTATGAATAATATCTAGATGGAGAGTTATCGGAGCATAAATGAAGATCATCAGACTGACCAGGTGATCTTGGAGTCCGTCCTCTTGTACTTTCAACAACCAAGTTCCCTAACAAAGCTTTTAAGTGACAAAGTTTTTGATGTACTGTTATCATTTTACCTACATCTTCAAACAAGACACTTAACACTAAAGGAGTATGTTGCACATTTATATGACATATGATTTCACATTTTCAGATCTGCATAATACTATATATTTTAATATTATCAAAGAACAAATATACAGTAAATACTTATAATAGGCATACATTTAAGGGCTGTCATAGATTTCTGAAAATGACACTGAGGTTATTTCGCACAATTTTTGTAGAAATCTAACTATTTCCTTTATTCTTTCTGTCGGAGAGAGGCAGTATTAATCCGTGCTGACTTGGTGCCAATAAACTGGGAGCTGGGCTAGGCTCCTAACAGGAGGCCAGGGAGTGTCAATAAGGGAATGGAGCTGGAATGAAGAAAATGCAAAACCTCAATATCTAAATCATGCTTTTAAAATACCAGTCCCTTATCTCTTTGCCTCAGGGGTCATATGAATACAAGAGCAATCAGAAAGTCTGAAATTAGTAAATGGGGAATGACATCATTATCTAATAACAAAGAGAAAATAGACTTAACAAGATTAATTGTCTGCACAATCTTTCTGATAACTTGTAATGCTAATACTAAATACATCTCTTGAAAAATTTCATTTAAGCTAAGTAATTTGGGGGTCCTAAGATCCATTTACATGCCCTTAACACTCTTTACTCTCCTTAGAGAGATGATCACAGTATTTTTGTGTTTTTAATTTTTATTGCTAGTATTTACATTCTCTAAGGGCAGTGACAAACCTGTCTTGCTGAGTAGTATACATCCATTGTCCAAAAATGCTAGGTACTCAAGAAATGTTTGATGAGTGAAACTATGAACACAATTGTTTTAGTTCAGTTAACTGTTTGACTACAGTTATTTATTGGAAGCCTGGGAAAGGTTGAGATAACAAAGATTAATGAAGCAGGGCACTGTCATAAAAAGCAGGCACAGTGAGAGGATAGGATATTCTGTACCTATGGCCCATTAAGCTCTAAGTCTCTGTAGGATGTTATGGGAGCACAGAGTCCCTCAGAACTCAGCCCCCAATTCCAACAAGACTTTCTGTCTAAACTGAATCCTTAAATGAAGGGATTGCCCGTTCAACCATGATGACAAAAACATTTTAGGACAGAGAAACAGAATAAGAAATTTCAAAAGCATGAGAAAACATGATATATGGGGAAAAAATTAAGTCACTATTTTTTTTTTTAATTAAACAATGGTTCAAAGTCACTTTCGTCAAATGTTTCTAATTAGAAGGGCTATAAGACTACAGGGGATCCCTCTTCCACTTTTGGTAGGAATGCAAGTTGGTACAGCCACTTTAGAAAACAGTGTGGAGGTCTCTTAAAAAGTTAAAAATTGAGCTACCCTATGATCCAGCAATTGCACTACTGGGTATTTACCTCAAAGATACAGACGTAGTGAAGAGAAGGGTCATATGCACCCCAATGTTCATAGCAGCATTGTCCACGATAGCTAAATTGTAGAAGGAACCGAGATGCCCTTCAACAGACGGTTGGATAAAGAAGATATGGTACATATATACAATACTCAGCTATCAGAAAGAACGGTTACCCAACATTTGCAGCAACATGGACAGGACTGGAGGAGATTATGCTAAGTGAAATAAGTCAAGCAGAGAAAGACAATTAGCATATGGTTTCACTCATTTGTGGGACATAAGGAATACCAGGGAGATTGGTAGGAGAAGGAAGGGAAGAATGAAGGAGGGGTAAACAGAAGGGGGAATGAACCATGAGAGACTATGGACTCTGGGAAACAAACTGAGGGCTTCAGAGGGGAGGAGAGTGGGGAATTGGGATAGGCCGGTGATGGGTATTAAGGAGGGCACATATTGCTTGGAGCACTGGCTGTTATACGCAAATAATGAATCATGGAACACTACATCAAAAACTAAGGATGTACTGTATGGTGACTAACATAATAAAAAATTAATAAAAAAAAGAACCTCTAATGAGCCCTGTTACAGTTAGCAGGACAATGAGAGAAATCTGGATTATGGGATGTGTATTGGATAATAACACAGAGTAGACGTTCCATTTCCTGGATGGGGTCACGGTATGTAGAAGGAGATGCACACTGGAGTACGGTGGGTGCAATGTCACTGTATCTGAAACTAGCGCAGGTATATGAGGAAGGACAGAGAGAGAAAGTATGAGAGAAAGCAGATGTCACATCATGTTAACAATTGGTAAAAAAAAAAAAATTATATATGGATAGTCATTGTATTGTTCTTGAAATGTGTTTACAATTTGAAATTTGCCCAAGTAAAAATGTTTTTAACCCCCCCCCAAAAAAAGGAGTTGGTGATCAGTGCTGAATAAGCAGGTAGAATGAAGCATAAGAGGGGACCAATTTGCAAAGGTCTTATTATACTGTATTAAGAATTTGGACTTTTTAAATAAAATGAGAGGCAAAGCCATTGGATAATTTTGAGGTGAGGAGTGACATGATCTGACTTAATGTTTTGATTGAATGACTCTGGTTGTTGCACTGTTGATGGGCTATACAAAGCCAAGGGCAGAAGCTGGAAGACCTGTGTGAGGATGTATTTTCTAGCACCTTCTGACTTTCAGAGTAACTGCTATGAGGTCTGTAGTCATAGGATTATTGGTTCCTTGAGATAATCTCTCTCTCTTTATAGGCTTTTTAAAAAAACAAAATGGCTAACATAGAAAGGAAGAAAATTACAGAATTTGGAGCAAATACAGATCAAGTGGAACTCACACACTGCTGATGGGAAAGTAAATTAGGATAACCACTTGAGAAAATTGTTTTGTGGTATCTATCAAAGTTGAACAGATGCCTTCCCCAGGACTTAGCAGTCCTCCTCCTAAATACATACCTAACATAGACGTGTACACATGCTTATTAACAGACACGTACAAAAATATTCATAGCAGCACAGTTCTAAATAGATCTGGACTGGAAACTGCCTAAGTGCCCATCCACAAGGGAATGCATAAAAACATTTTGGTCTATACAGACAATGGGAATAACACATCAAGAAGCAAATGAAGTTTAACTTTATGTACCGTTCTCACCAATATTATGTTTTGTTTGTTACAATGCCTCCTTTATCTGTTGAGCAGTTCCTATGTTTTTATACTACAAGATGTTCCAAACTCATCTTGCTTTCCCCTTGCCATGCTATCAACCATTTCTTTAAGGAACCTTGATTCTTTTAACTAAGAAGAGATTTAAAAAACAACATCAAGAAGATTGGGGTGCTCATTTTCTCCCGTGGTGCCACTGCTTCTAGGATCTCTCCAATGATGGACCCAGGAAGTAATTAGTTCTTATTGATACTACCCATTTCAGACCAACACCTTGGCGTTTATTCTAGCTTTCCCCTTTCTTTACATCTAACTACATTCTCTAACAATTGAGCCTTGACTTTCATCATTGGCAATATATTAATTTTGCTCAATCTTCAAATATACATGGTACCTGAACTATTAAACTATAATCCTGTGAAAAAAATGCCCAGTTTACAATAATTGTGTAGGTTCTCTTTAATCTTTAGATGATCAAAGGACCCTAGTTACATCGATTATTTTCTTCTCTATCCTCATTACTGTGACTTATCAACATCTCTGTCAAATGAGTTTTTATAGCTTGTGGACTTAAATTATACTTGGTCTGATAAATAGCATTGTTACCCCTACTTTCTTACGGTTTCTAGTTGCCTAATATATCTTTGGACATTCCCTAAAAATTTGTCTTTGTAAATCAGTTTGTCTTCATCGGCCTCTTGAAAATAACATATTCGTCTCTTGTTTTGTGAGCAAATTCGGTATCTTTAATAGGTAAACTAAATTTGTTCCCATTTATTTTTCTGCCAAATATATTTGGCTTTATTTCTGTAACAATATTTTATAATTACAGGTTTTATAATTTCATGCTTCTTTATATGATACAACCTCATTTTAACTAAAAAGTCTGTTATGGAAGGTTTATCTTTTTATTCTAGTTACTACCTTCATACTTATAACTTATAAATGCCCTTAGTTCCCAGGTTCCATACTCAAACTTTTAATACCTGGGTTGTCAGTTTTTAATGGGATCCTTTATTTCCTATCTTTTGCCTATACATGAGTCAAGGACCAATATAGTGTTATACATCAATTTAAAGATAATCAATGAGCTCATGCACATTTCTTCTTTGTATCTCCTTTTTCCTCCCATTAAAAAAAGTCGTACTATGTCACCATCTATGGATTTTGTACATTAGTCTGTCCTCATGTCCATTTTTCAGAATTTAAATTGCACACATTAAAATGTTCAGTATCTGTCCGTTTGTTGAAATTTCCCCAGGCATCTCTTGCTTTAATGGAGCTCATTCTAATTTCCCCACGAAGGTCTCATTAGCAAAGAATTCCCTAGATTCATATATGTTTAAAACTTTTTCTATGACCTTTTTATTTAAAGAATGTTTAACTAGATATAAAATCGTTGGTTCACACCTCCTTTTAATGATGTTTTGCGTATCCTGCTCCATTACGGTCTTGCTCTGAATGTTGCTTTTCAAAAATTGAATGTCAGCTTAATTCCTTTTTGCCCTGTAAGTTATTTGATCTTTTTGGCTAAAGAACTCAAATATTTTCTTCATCTCTCTCTTCAAAGTTTAATAGTTTTACTAGGATACTTCCAAGACCTAATCATTCTGAGATAATTTTCTCCTATTTGCCCTTTAATTTGTAGATTCAGGTCTTCATTTATTTTCAAAAAGATACTTGAGATTCTAGTTTAAAATCTTAGTTATATTCCATTATTTTTCCCCCAAGGGGTACCTCTCATTTTCCTTGTTTTCTCTCAGATGTTATGTGTCTCAAAGACAGCCACTTCACATTGTAAGAACTTAAGTTTCTTCTATGAAAATCATGCTGTGATAATTCTGAACAATTTATTTTAAAAAGTTTTTTCACTATTATACTTGTCATGCTCTTAATGGCGATTGTTTTAAATTAACTTTAGATCACTAGCTCCTCTGTTCTCTCTTCCTAACACTTCCTCCTCTACTGCTTTCTCTGTCTCAACTTTGTGTTTTCTCCTCTTCCTCTCTTTCTGTTTGGTCTTTTCAACACAAAGCCTTGCAGCAGGGCAGGACTAATTCATAGTGTACACTGGAATCTAGTGACTTCTCCATTTTCCCCACCTTTAATTTTACACAGTTTGGGCATTCTCTGTTTTCAACTTGTGAAAGCTGAAGGCATGATTTTTGTACATTCTCTTTTCTTTCTCTTCTTTGTTTTAGGAGAAAATATTGGGAGATACAGACCTAGGTAGCCACCACTATGTTATCTACCTGGAAACCTTTTAAATATATTCTGTGATACAAGAGCAAATCTATGTATCATTTTTTCTCTTTCACACCAAAATGCAATCACACTATACATATTATTACGTATTCCTTATTTAAAAGAAACTCTACATGTATCTTGAAAATATTTCCATAGCAGTTTAGACCTATTATTTATCATATATAATCTATATATTGCTAAAAATTTTTACATGGTGCTAAATTAAACAGAGTTAGGAGGGGAAAAAAAAACAATTAGCAACAGCGTACTCAGTAGCAGTGGAACTTACAGCTGGAATACCAACAACAATTCCTAAGGAAAAATCCTAGTATAAGTAAGCATGGCGCATCATCAAACAGTGGAACACTGTGATAAATGTATGGTGGCACCTAAAAAAATTGTGAAGATAGCTCAACGGAGGGAAAGTAAGGAAGGGCTGAAGGTACTGAACTATGGGAAGATGAGAAAAGACCACCCAATAGCACTTCTAAGTCAAAGCCTCTAAGTCAAAACACACACACACACACACACACACACAGACACACACACACACACCATGGAGTGGATTTGCAGCATGTATGTGATGTATGTGTAGCACCCTGTAGCTTTCAGGGGACACTCTCTGTTGCATTCAACTGCTGGTACTTGTTAGCACAACATACTAAAATGCTGGGAAAATTCTCATGTATCAACATACAGTGCATCTAAAAGTGATAATTATTCCTCTATTTACTAATCACATATGAACTTATTCGTATTTCATCAATAGATTGTATTTAGTTGCATTTCACTGCAGAGGATACGTTCAGTAACAGTTTTTTTCCCTCTTTTCAAACTTTGTAGCATGACTCAACAGTTAGGTAGAAAATAACCCTAATGAGATAAATGGGATGGGTTTGACCCTAGCGTGGGTCATTGCTAGAAAATGTACTCATGCCTGATTCTTGCTGTGTAGAGTTTGAACATTGGAGGAAAGGGAGCTATGTTCAAGCACCTTTCCATCTTGCAAAGAGTCAAGTATAGCTGTCTTGGATGGTGCTGAGTGTCTTCTATTACATAGTAAAAAAGCTGAGTGTGAATATAACTAATGAATGTGACACCACACCTTTATGGAAGAATTTTATAAACCTTTCCTATGTGCTTCTGAATATACTATATATATAACCTAGAATTCTATTGTTAATGTTAACTAACCAGGAACCTAAAAATCACATTTAGGAAATTGAAGACAGCTGTGAAAGTCAAGGATTTCTTGAGTCAGCAACACTCTGTCACTTCATTGGATTGTTTTTCTCTTGAGACTAATATAGAGCTTAGTGATTTTGTTTAGTCAGCCTTGTGGTTCAAGGTTTCTTCTTTATCAGCACCCTTTCATATGATCCTTGAACACAGGAATAAGGGTTGCAGAGCACTACCTAATTTACTTTTTAAAAAGATATTTCAATGAGATGCTGACCTTATTTTTTGGGGGGGCAAAGATTGAAATTTTCTACAACTTTATCAACAGCAGTAAAGGACAAACTTCCAAAACCTTAAATATGTCTTAAACTGCTTTCACATCATTATCCATTTGTCCAAAGGATCTTCATTTCTGAATATGGATTTTGCAAGTGAACTATTTCTCTTAGTTTCTTCTACAAAAATTTCTGTATGCCATAAGTGATACAAGACACTTACTTCAAAATGTTAAGCCTGAAGCTGCAAGTCTGATTTTATTTATAATAAACTTCTTCTCAGAATGGCTGGATTACCTAGTTGTGTGTATGTGACTTCAAAAAATCTCAACATACATATTCAATAATTTAACCATACTAATGTTAATAAAACTTTTGTAATTTTAGTAATTTTTCTTAACAGCTAGCATTTTAAATTGATATAAAATATCTATATTTTAATATAGTTCAAATTGTATCAGTAAATATTATACTGGCTTTCCTATAAATATAGGTCTTTTGATTAAACACTTAATTCTATGCAGGTCATACATTTCATATCTCATAAGTAGGTCAGGATGCGTTTGAGATATGGAATGCTAATATAGAAAAGTCATTTGTATTCACCTTTCATTCATTCAACATGTTTTCTATGTGCTTCCTTTATACCAGACATGTTTTTAGAGTCTGGGGATATAGCACAAGAAAATAAATGAAATTAACAAATATGGAGTTTGCGTTTTAGGAGTGGTGGGAGAAAGACAGTAAGTTAACGCATGCGCATACAAATGTGCATGCACTTACACACACACACACACACACACACACACACATGCTGTAACTAAGGAAACTGGAATAGGTAAGCAATGTAGAAGACAAGAGACGAAAAAATAGTTGCTGGGCCTGGGAAATTAAGTCTGGGGTTTGGGGATGGTCCACTCCTAGGGCACCAAAGTGCTGACTCCCAACTCCAGTTCCTCCACGGGCATTTCTTCCCCAAGGAGCTCCGCCACAGATCGCCCAGTCCCTCACCCATCCACCGCGTGGAAACATAAGGGTTCCAGCAGAGGCGAACTATCTTGCTTGGCGCTGGCCCTTAACAAGGACCTGCGGTGTGGGCAGGAGGCCTTGGGCAGCAGCTGGGAGGCTCAGGAGCTGGGAGCAGCGACGCTGTGAAGAAAGGAGAGGAGTGAACCTAGGTAAGCAGGGACCCAAACAAGGCAGCCGGGCTGGCCACAGAGTGCTGAGGGAGAGCCGAGGACCAGTGGCTAGCAGGGCTCAGACAGAGCCTGCATCCGCCATCTACTTCCGGGATTTAAAACCAGTTTCCGGAAGCCAGGATGGCCTCCCTGGGACAACCGATATAGAAGGTCTTTGAAGCTCTTGTCCTCGAGGTAGGGAAACAGCTCTGATTCTGAGGAACTAGTGCTTCTCCGTCACTGCTGGGAGAGAGCTAGGCGCTATTTTCTGAGGAAATGTGGAATGTGCCCCATCAAGCAGAAGGAACATGGTCCAGCGCAGTAACTTTGACCTGATGCTCTGCCTGCAGGTCCTGCTGCTGTCCTATGATCTGTTTGTTAATTCCTCCGCAGAGCTACTCCGAATGGCTCCCATCTTCCTGCTGGTGTTTTTCATCACCCAGGATACTGCAATTCTCTTCAACATCATCATCATTTTCCTCCTGTTCTTTAACACCGTCGTCTTCCAGTATGGCCTGGTCAACCCTGTATTCTGTAAGTTCAAAGGGACCATCATCGTCACAGCTGTGGTCTTCACCCCAGCATCTCCCTTCATGTCAGGGTCATGAATTTACACTGGAAAAACTTCAACTGCTTTGTCTGGACAGAGGGACTTCAAACGCTGTTTGTATTCCAGAGAATAGCACAGCAGTTATACTGTTACTTCTACAAATGGACAGTTGTGAGACCTGGTGATTCTCGCTTCTACCAGGACTCTTTGACTGCTCAAGTTCACACAAGTCCAAAGGTGACCAATTCTGGCCACATTGATGGATGCCTTGCCTTCCTCATAGAGGCTGCATTTGTGCCTCTGTAGGATGGGGGTTGCCCCTGTGCAGGGGAAACAGTTTAACTTCCCTAGGACAGGTTCAGGCCACTTGTGTTCAGCAGTTAAAAAGGAAGATCCTCCCTCTTGCAAATTAAAGTTTTTCCCAATACAGACCTCAGTACATTACCATCCCTAGCCTTCCACCTGTTCTCCATTCCTTTTCCCCACAGAAGGCTGAGGCTTTATCCTTGGGAAAGGTATCACTTCGCCTGGTACAGGAGGGGCTCCTGGCACCCACTTTCTTTGCATCCAACAGTAATGACTGAAGGTTGCAAAGAGTAACATTTCTAAGCTCCCAACTGATCACACTGTAGACATTTAGATTTTATACCCAAGGCATTTTTTTTCCGCTTTATAAATAGGAAATAAGTTGAATTCTTCTTCCATTAAAAAAAATAGTTGCTCATTTGAAAAATCAGTATTAGAACTCTGAAGCCTAAGGGTTCATGCATTAACTAACATTAGAGTGATCTGTATATAAGTTCCATCTTTTCAAAGTGGTTTTATTTTTGACTATGTTAACATTTAGTGACTACAAAATTGTTAGAGTTCAGATGTTAATAGTCTAGATGTATATATTGATAAGTATATACAAAAGTAGATCCCCTGTTGAATTTTATTGTCCTATTTCTATACATTAGTTTAGAATTTTTGATGATTGAGAAATATCAAAAGTATGTGTACACACACATAAGCCTATGTGTGAACATATGCGTGCATGTGTGTATAGTACGAAAAGAAGATATACCCTAGTGTGTTCATCTTGTTTCTCAAAACAAAGCTTGGGTATAAATCTTATCTCCTGATAGACACTTTTTTGCAATCCTTTTTTTCTTACCAGTATAATATTTGCTCTGTGACCATGACTTAGACATACTTACCGGCTACTGTTTCTTACACAGTATACCATTCACCTATCTATCAAGCACCTGCTAAATAAAACTAGATTAAAATTAATCCATGGTAGTTTTCATTATTTATTAATATATTACTATGTTGGGGGAGCCCGGGTAACAAAGTAAATTGGTTTTCTTTTCACAAAAGTTTTGGAAAATGCACTTTAACCCAAATGAAAAATACTTTACTACTGAAATTTCAAGTATGTGACCTGTCAACATACAAGTATTTTATATATATGAGCCTTCTCATTTTTTATCTCCTGTAAGGTTGACCACGATATTTATGTGTCATGCATATTAGGTACATACAATAAGTACATATATATTACGTAACAGCAGGTATTTTTGTATAATTTTAATATGCGTCACCCACACATGAAATAACAGCACTAAAAATGTAAGAACTAGTTTCTGGGTTTCCTGAGATTTATCTCCTTGCCTTTTTAGGAATCATGAGACTGCCTCACAGAAGATACTGGCTTTATTTTTTTTTTTTTGAGATTTATTTATGTATTTATTTGAGACAGAAAGTTAGCAAGCACACAGAGGGAGAAGGAGAAGCAGACTCCCCACTGAGCAGGGAACCCAACGTAGGGCTGGATCCCAGAACCCTGGAATGATCATCTGAGCCAAAGGCAGTCGCTTAACTGACTGAGCCACCCAGACGCCCCGATATTGGCTTTAAAAGTCAAGACAAATGCTGTTGAGTTCAACCAGATTTGTGTTTAAAAGTAAAAGTCTAATTACTGCTACATGCAAATAATTTCAAGTAAACCTAACAACTGTAATCTTTATGAATGTCACTATCATTGGGCCAAATAGACAAAAGGGTAGGTTTCTAGGAATATTTCTACCAAAAATATAATGCTACAAAGATGGGTAGAAAATATGTAATAGAATTGCTCTGGCTAATACTTTATGAAAGAAACAAATGAATATCACTTCTCTGGTACTCTTATTATTTCATTAATTTACATAAAATACTCTGTGCCCTGCTACACTTTTTTTTTTTTTTAAACAAAATTTTGGATGGTGCATATACTCAGAAAATAGCCCAAGTCATTCTTTGTTGACAGAAAAGTTGTAAGTTACTATCTACTATTAAACTAGATTTAAATTTGAAATACCAGTATGTTACTTCCTCCTCCATGAGCACTCTAGGAAACCTATTTGACATTTTAATGTTTTATAGATACGAGTACTTCTTTCCCAACTCACCTATAAACGATATCAAAATCGGTGTTTATAATTCTCATTCAAGTGTTTTACACCTTTACATGTTTGTTCATTAAAATATGTGTTGTTCTGTGCCTTCTCAAAATGTTTATAAATGAAACTCGTTATGTTTCCAACTTGATCTTTTCATTCAATATCTTATTTTAGAGATGCAGAATGATACGTGTAGATATTGACTGTATTCTATTACATGCATTAATCAGTTTAGCCACCTACGATTAAACAAATCCACATTGAGATAAACTGTACATAAAAGCATTCTAGGACTTCACGCAATGCATCTTACATCACCTTGAGAGACAATGTGGTGAGAAAGAGAAGAAATGTTACCACTTCATTTTACTTCCTTCTTTGATTTACACTTAAATAAGAAACAGTTTTTACTACTACTCGTATGGCTATTTTTATTTAAGGAGAGTTAAGATATGAATCCTATAACTATAAATTGTAGATAGGTAAATCCAGGATTTCATACGTCTACTGACTTCAGATTGCAATGCCGCATGTAGCGCGCCTGTCGGGAGATGCACGCAGCCCTCGATCATAAGCTGCAATTCAGAGTAGATCACATCAGGCACTCTGTTATCATCAGATGTTGTACGTATTCTATGGATGGGGAGCTTAAGAATCATTTTTTAGCATAAAGAATGTTTAGTATAACATTTTATGACCGCTGCACAGATCATTTCACTAGGAGAACATTAAAATAGGTCTGTGCCCGATGAAGCTGCCTAGGCCGTGTTTTATGGAGACTCTTATATAAGGATTCTTTCTTGGAACTGATCATAATTTTAAAATGAATTACATTCTAATGATGTTCAAATAGGACATTTTACCATATTCTTCTACATTTCTCTAAAATATGCAAGGTAAATATTGTTATCCCAGAAGGTGTGTTTTCTTATGACACCAGAGGGGCTAAATAGCAAGTAAGGCATTTTTCAAAGAAATAAACTATTTCAAATGTAACTCAGAGTTGCTGGAGGACTCTCAAATTCATGTTTTCCCTTAGGGGGAAAAATCAGGCTTGATATTAGTGAAACAACAGATTTCATTTTCAAGCATGTGCAAGATCAGAAGAAAATGGATAAGCCCTTTCACTGGGTTTTGTTTAGCTCTTCAATTACTCTGACTCCACCACTGTTTGGAGCTAAACGTCCCTTCTTTCAACCCAGCTTGGGCTTTGAGAATCTCTGAAATATTGTGCTTTCTAAGAAGAACTGAGGAATATATTCAAATCATATTAAATATGCATTTTAGTATAGGTATAACCTCACTGTAAATATAAATACACATTTATGATAAAAGTCTGGGAAGATACAGATTAAAAATTAGCACCAAGTAAGCAGCAGTGTGATTATAGGTGTGTTTTCCTTTTTTGTTTTTATAAAGGATAGTCTTTTCAACATTAAACATTTATAAACGAATAAAGTTTCTAACACCTACACTATAGAACCTACTGTTTTAGGTTTTGAATAGTGAGCAAAAAAGTCTATTATGTTGATTATAAAATTCGAGTAATTTCTATTTGAAAATAAAATATAAATTTGCTATGGTGACAATTTTGTAAAATTTTGCACTTAAAAACCATGATTATTTCTGCATGATGAGAACAAGAATAATTCTTACTTTCTTCTCTCTGTGGTTGTTAAAAATGTTCTAAAGACTATTACAAAAAAAATCAAAAACCATTTTAAAATATTTTGCGCATCTCAAAAATCATGATTTACATTTGTCTGTTCCAATTCTTCTATCTTCAATCATTGAGAAAGCTCTCATTCTGAAAGTAAATATTTTTTTTAAGATTTTTTATTTTTATTTATTCGACAGAGATAGACAGCAAGAGAGGGAACACAAGCAGGGGGAGTGGGAGAGGAAGAAGCAGGCTCTCAGTGGAGGAGCCTGATGTGGGGCTCGATCCCATAACGCGGGGATCACGCCCTGAGCTGAAGGCAGACGCTTAGCCGCTGTGCCACCCAGGCGCCCCTGAAAGTAAATATTTTATTACCACCTTGACAACCATGTTTTTTTTCCCCCCTCACTATTTTCAATGATGTCTTTTTTGATTTTTTAAAGCTAAAATTCTGCCTCCTGTTTCTAACAACTACTTTAATACCATTATTTTATTACTAAATAATTTAAATTTTGCTTTATTGACTCACTTCCTTTTCATCTTACATTCTGTTCCTCTCATCTCTGTTCTTTCCTTATGAATTTCTGCTTGAATTTCATGAATTTGTTATATTATGAAGTTAAAAAAAAGTAACTTAGAAAATGGATTTAAAGTTTTATTTAAATTCCAGTTAGTTAACATACAGTGTAATACTAGCTTCAGGTGTACAATATAGTGATTCAACATCTCCATAAGATACCCTGTGCTCATGACAAGTGCCCTCCTTAATCCCCATCACCTATTTCACCCATCTCTACTCGTAACCATCAGTTTTTCTCTATAGTTAGGATTCTGTTTCTTGCCCTCCTTTTTTTCCCCCCTTTGCTCACTTGTTTTTTAAATTCTACATATGAGTGAATTTATATGGTATTTGTCTTATTCTGACTGGGTTATTTCATTTAGCATTATGTATTCTAGCTCCATCCAAGTCATTGCAAATGGTAAGATTTCATTCTTTTTTTATGGCTGAGTAAAATCCCACTGTATATACAAAATCCCACTGTATATGTATGTGTACAGTGGGATATTACTCAGCCGTAAAAAATGAAATTACACACACACACACACACACACCACACCTTCGTCCATTCATCAGTTGACAGACACTTGGACTGTTTCCATAATTTGGCTACTGTAGACAATGTTCCATGTATCCCTCTGACTTGGTATTCCTGGTTTGGGTAAACATTTAGTTGTATAGTTGCTGAATTGTAGGGTTCTATTTTTAACTTTTGGAGGAAACTCCATACTCTTTTCCAGAGCGGCTTCACCATTTTACACTCCCAACAATTCAAGGGGGGTTTCCCTTTCTCCACATCCTTGCCAACGCCTATTGTTTCATGTGTTCTTGATTCTAGTCATTGTGAGAGGTTTGAGGTGATAGCTCACTGTAGCTTTGGTTTGTGTTTCTCTAACGATCAGTGATGTTGAGCATCTTTGCACGTGCCTGTTGGTCATTCGTATGTGTTCTTTGGAAGAAGGGCTATTCATATCTTCTACCCATTTTTTAATTAGATCATTCATTTTGGGGGTGTTGAGTTTGTAAGTTCTTCATGTATTATGGATACTAACCCTTTATCAAATAGGTCATTTGCAAATATCTTATCCCATTCTGTAGTTTACCTTTTAGTTTGTTGTTTCCTTCACTGTGCAGAAGTTTTTATTTTGATGAAGTACTTGGTAACAGCATGCATAAGAATGAAACTGGACCATTTTCTTATACCGTACACAAAAATAAATTCAAAAAGGGTTAAAGACCTAAATGTGAGACATAAAAACTATAAAAAATCCTATAGGAGAACTCAGGAAGTAACCTCTTTGACATTGGCTATAGCAACTTCTTTCTAGATAGGTCTCCTGAGGCAAGGGAAACACAAGTAAAAATAAGGCAATGGGACTCCACCAAAATAAGTTGTCTCCTGACTATCAACTATCTTTTCTAAAGTATGGCCTGGCTCCCTCTTTTCAGAGTGGCAGGTCTTCTTACTGGTCATGCAGATAGACCCCAATGTTCTTTATATGTTTGTTGTTGATATTATTTGTTTTGTGTTTTTGGTTTTTTCATTTGCATAGTATATAATCACATTAGTATGTATTTGGCAAGATATAAGAATTGTTCACTCAATGACCTTCTATAAGATGACTCATTCTCATTTTTACTCTTATAGCAGGAGTGAAAGTTTATATGGAGTGGCCCAAAAATTTATCTACTATGTATTTTCTTGAGTGTCTATTAGACTCAGTTGGGAAACCTTACTGCCAGATTCCTTAGAAAACAGAAAGCTGTAATTCTCAGTATATATGTTACACTGTCTTTTCCTTTTTCTTCTTCCATTTCCAATGATTTGCTCGAGGAAACTATAATTTTGGGGATGCAGATAGTCACTCCCCCATAGTGTGTATTTTAGCACAAGTACTGATACACCAATTTTCACAGTAGTTTCAAGTACAACTAATTTAAGACCGAATCTTCAAGTGCCATTTTAAAATGGTCCCAGAGTAGTAAAGAATCACTTAAGAATGCCACTTAAAACCCAGTAATTATTTCAAGACAAATAATACCCCAAATCATTGTTATTTTACACCATTAGAAAACAAACATGGGGATATAAACCCCGTGAATACAAAAAAGTAGCAAGTCCCCTGCTAGATGAAATCCATGGTAGATTTAACCTTTAACAGAGAAGTGAGAGGAGGAAGAAACCTCTCTAAATGCTGTTAAGAGGAAAACAGCTGAAATGTAAACATGGGAAATGACTGTCTGTCCCTGGAGTTGAGACAGAAGTAAAGGTCACTTACTGCCAAGGGACAGCAAGGGGCCTGACAGAGTCTAAGGATGTATGTAGAGGAATAAGAAAAAGTTAGCAGGTGGTTGAGCCTTACACAATGCACCAGGCCCTCTATCCTTCAATCCCAAATGAATAACTTGGCAGATGAAACGGTCTCATTTTTATGGGAAACAATTTACATCATGTTTTTTAAATACAAAGTATCTCACATTTAATCAAATATTAAGAAATGTGGAAATATATTATGATAATATTACCAGACCCAGAAATGTCCAGCTGTTGGAATGATCAGAAATAGATTTCAAGGTAGTTATGATAAACATGTTAAATAATTTAGAGAAAAAAGTAAGCAACATGAGGGAATAAATAATGCTTTTCAACAAAGAGATAGAAATTTTCAAAAGCACTGAATGGAAATGCTATGTTAAAAAACTCACATTAAGCATTAAGATTTATTTTGGGGGGCTTTCAAGAGAACTGTAAATAGCAGATAAATGATCAATGAATACACACATTTCAGCAAAATCTGGATGAATGTGTCTCCAGTAGACCTGCTAAATAGAACCTGCTGAAAGAATTTCTTTAGACTGAAGAGAAAGGATGCCATATAGAAAACTTACTCTGAAGGGATACCAATGCCTGGAAGAGTAAGCATATGGTAAATATAACAATCTCAAAAAAACAAAACTAAAAAGCCTCTTCATAAATTAGTAGTTGGCCTCATTAATATCCTTCCTCCAGTCTTTAATTAGGCAAAGAAAATCAGTAAATATATAAGATTAGAAGAACTGCACCAGACATTTTGACTTAATTGATACAACACCACACCCAATATTGGTAACATACACATTTCTCTCACATGTACTGGAAATATTCAATGATAACAGCCATATGCTGAGCCACAGAACAGGTCACATTTTGTTAGAAGAGAATTTGTAGAGAATTTGTTCCGAACTATAGTAATACCAAATTCTAAATCACTAAGTAGTACAGATCTAGAAAATCTCCACATGCTTGAAGGTTAGACAATCTATAATAGATCATGGGTCTAAAGAAAAAAATTAAAAACCTCAAAAATTATTGATGAAAACACAATTATTAAAAGTTGTCTCATAAGCTATTCAGTGCTTAGATTTATAACATTAAATGCAATAAAGAAAAAGGGAAAAGCAGTCAAATCTAGGATATAAACTTCCACATTAGTTGAGGGATGCCTGGCTGGCTCAGTGGGTGAAGTGTCTGACTCTTGATGTGAGTTCAAACCCCACACTGGGTATAGAGATTACTTTAAAGAAAAAAAAAAAAAAAGCAGCTAGTTGAACAAAATAATCTCAGAGTAAGTCAAAGTTGTCAACGTACAGGAAAAAAAAAAAACCTTCCATATATTTAATTTATTCCATTACAATTAAAGGAGGAACATTATATGCTAACTGCCAAAGACAAAGCAAGTGCACTTGAGAAAATACAACATACATTCATGATAAAATTGCTCAGTAAATTAAGAATACTAGTAAGTTTTCTCAGCCTCATAAATTAAATGTCAAAAACAAAATTGAAACCAGAAACTCTAGCTGATACTGTAATTAATGCTGGAATACAGACCACCTTACCCATGATCAGGAACAAGACAACATGTGTCAGTCTTACCAGGGAAATTAAACATTGTATCGAAGACCACATAGCTATTTCAGTAAGTCAACAGTCCTAAAGTCAAATTATTCCTCAAAATAGTATTTTAATAGCTAAAAAAATAGGAACCAGAATGCTGTTTTGAAAATAAGATATTACAGAGACTGAGTAACAAACACCACAATAAACCGCATAAGGAATAACTTAAGGTTCTTATTCACATGTCTTCTATAAATAGAAAAATAGACACATACACACACACACACATACACATACACACACACACATATCAAACTCTTGGCAATATCAGTATTATCTGAGGTTTTCCAAAATTAAATGTAGCAGCTTCTCTCCATTTTCAGTGTGCCTTCTCTACTAATGGGAAACTCTGGTACATATGCGGAGTTTCTAATTCATCTGTAATGCTTTCTCAGGACTTTCAAAATCACTAAAGAGAGGTGATTTCATAGTCTTGGCTTCAAAGAAGACCATAAAAATAGTTCTTGGCCCATTTATTAAAGTATGGTGTACTCTTTTTAGTAGTAAGACTTGCTTATGAAATTAAATGATGTATTTAAAACTGTAATACTTAGAGAAAATAAGGAAACAATTTAACTCACAATGAAATTGAGTTTGGGGGTATTATATAGATTTATAGACTATAGCTTTATGCAAGACAGATGGTTATTGGTAGCACATACACATAAACCTTCCTTATATCGAGTCAGTAGCATCGTCATCTTTTATTCACATAAAGCAAATGTTTTCCTGTTACATCTTTAAGTTATAATAATTTTTTGTTTCCATGCCCCCTTCCATATTCCTTTTCCACTCCCAAGGGAAACTCATAAGGCACTGTTATCCTACTCAGCGTCAGAGTTGAACACAGTTCCTAGCTCAGTATAGGAGTTTTGAATTTAATTAAGTTGGATTTTAAGGATAAAGTAGTCATCCCTAATTCTAGAGAGTGCATAACAAGACTCATAGGATCAAAGGTAAAAACATGGACGAACTAGAAAAGCCAACAAACAAGGAGGATTTGGATATCATAGTGTTAAAAAAACAACAACAACAAAAACCCTGAAGTACTTTGTAGTTACCAAATTACAGAAAACAAAACACAAAACAAAAACAATTTGTTCAGCACAGTGGAATATTTTAATAGTTAAAACAATCTTAACCTTTCACATGACAACCTATTTATATACACATAAATCCATTATGCCTTCTGAAGAAAAATTGGAAATAAAATTGACTTGAATATCAAATAGATGTCTACTTCTGCTGTTGAAAGCATGATCATGACTGAGAAAGCAGGATCAGTTTGAGATTGCATGGAGTAAACCCTCAGGGGTTACTCAACTATATTCAGGTGAACTATTACCTTTTCCATAGAGGGAACAGTGACAAATTACCTCCCCTTAGAATGGAGAAATAGTATAGTAACTTGTAAATGGATTTAAGCAGCAATGAGTCAGCACAAAAGATTTACGTAAAAGTTTCAAGTATGGATCGACATTTTATGAAACTAACAGGTAATACATTGCCTTTTAAGTTCTACCAAGTCTTAATTTTGTTATTCTTAACCAGAAATATCAGTATTCAAAGCATAGACCGCACATTTCCAAAATTTGACATTAATTAGGCTGAAGACATTTTTTCACTGACAGTTTTGAACTTTCTGGATAACCATGAAATTAAATTTCATGAATATAAAGCAGAGTGAAATTCTTTCCTTTTCAGAGAATTAATGATTTTTATAATTTCCTTTAAAAGTTTGTATTAATAGCAACCTTCCATGTACCAAACTTTTACTAAAAGCATTCTATAATGTAAGAACTCTGAGGTCAGAACTGCGGGGTTTGTTTTTGTTTTTGTTTTGTCTGACAGATATATACATACAGTAATAGGTAATCTCCAAAAAAATCAATAAAGAACACAAGAAGGGCTATTAACTTACTATTCCTTAATCAGAAGAAAAATACTCATGCATAGAGATAAACACAAGTTTATCCTCTGCATAGACTAGTACTTTAACAAAATTACAAATTTTGAAAGAAAATTGAAAGTTACATTTATTTGGTTATTGAATTAAAAAATTTAAACATCTACCACTTGTTCTTAAAGCCATGGTGAATGTGTTAATAGAAAAAGTTTTTGTCCTCAAAAATATTTTAATCTAGATAAGGACATCAGATGATATGTAAATCTTTGTGGTGAAAGCAAATAAAAATAAAATCAGATGTCAGAATGTGTGGTGGGGAGCAGAAGGAAACACTAGTACTTTCTTTATATCTTAAATGTCACTTCTGATACAAATCAGGAAGCCAGATGCAGTGGTATTTTCTAAAAATCAAGGTGATATATGTGCTTTTTATGACCACACATAATCTGGTTTCTGAATGATTTATGGCCTTCTCAAACCAATGAAGAAGTTAACATCTGTATTCCTTTGAAGAGTGTTTTAATTTCTTGTATTGCCATTTAAGTGACTAATTTAAGTATAAACCAGGTGAAATTATATAGTTAATGCATAATACATTTCAAAATAAGTTAGTGTAATAAAAAAAATACTAGCTATATTATCCAAAGACCTAGGTTTTTCCTCATCTTTCCCATGAACTAGAAAATTACCCCTACAAATCTCAGTTTTCTAGACTCTAAAATTTAGAGTCTAAAAATTTGGTCTAACTCACAACATAATGAGGATCAGATGTCCCCAATGTGACACTACTTTTTTAGTCTTAACGGTAAAATTTTAAGCCTCTTGTCAGGCTACCAAAGGAAAAAAAAATTCCAAGAGAAGACATTAATTGCAAATATCGGAAATTGAAGAGTGTCCATCACTACTGATCCCATGAACATTACAACGTTAGTAAATGGTTATTAACAACTCCATGCACACAAATTTGATAACCTGATGGAGAACATCCCCTGAAAGTCATCTAAAGAACTTCACACAAAGAGACATAGATTCTTAATACGTCTCTATTAAAAAAACCAAATCAATGGTTAACCACCTTCCAAAATGAAGTTACCTGTCACAGGTGGTTTCATGAGTGAATTCTAGCAAACATTTCAGTGACAATGATACCAATTCTCTACAATCTACCCAAAAAATAGCTGGCAAACACTGCCTAACTCATTCTGTGAGGTCAGTATTACTTAAATAACAAAACTAGATGACAACATGAAAAATAAAGAAACTACAAACCAAGATGTTTCACGAAAACTGATATAAAAACCCACAACAAAACATTAGTAAATAAAATTCAACCCTGTATGATAATAATTATACACCATGAACAAGCGGAACTGATTCCAAGTATGAAAGGCTTTATCAACATTTTAAAATTAATTATTACAATCCATCTCAACAAGCTAAACATGAAAAATTTTATTAATATATACACAAGAATATTTGAAAAATTTAACGCCATTAATGATTAAAAAAACAAACTCCCAACTAGAAATACAGGGGAAATTAATCAACTTGATTTAAAGAAAAACAAAACTAATGTCATATTTAATGGCAAGAAACCAGATACTTTCCCATAAAATCATCAACAAGACAAGAATATCATTTTTCAATACTCTTACTTGTACAGGAAGTCCTTGCTAATGTATTAAGAAAAAAAGTACATAAAAGGTATGAAAGGTGAGAAGGAAGAATACACAAGAGCAAATGAACGCACCTAAGGAGCTGCTCAGTATCTTGTCATTCGGGAATTGCAAATTAAAACAACGAGATACCACTGCGCATGTAGAAGGACTAAAACCCAAAACACTGACAACACCAAATACTGATGAGAATGGGGAGCAACAGAAACTCTTACTCATTGCTTGCAGGAGGGAGAAAAAAAAAGGTATAACCACTTCCTTTTAGAATACAGTTCAGCAGTTTATTACAAAGTTCATCACCATCTTATCATATGATCCATCAGTTACTCTTCTATTTACCCAAATGAGTTGAAAACTTATGTTCACACAAAAAGCTGCACATGAAAGTTATATCACTTCATTCATAATTGTAAGATATGTGAAGCAACCCAAACATCATACAACAGGTGAACACATAAACTGGTACATCCTAACAATAGAAAATTATTCAGCAATAAAGAGAGGAACTATCAAGTTATGAAAACACAGGGAGAAACCCTAAATGCCTATTACTGAGAACCCTGTCCGATAAGCCCACATACAGTGTCATTCCAACTAAATGACACTCTGAAGAGACAAATATATGGAGATAATAAAAAGATAAGTGGTTGCTGGGGTTTAGGGTACGAGTGAAAGATAAATACATAAAGCACAGGGAATTTTAAGGCAGTGAAAATATTCCGTACGACATATATACACGATACTATGCATTTATCAAAACTTCCAGGATATACAAGACAAAGAGTGAACCCTAATGTAAACTATGTACTTTCAGAAATGATAGCATATCAGTAAAGATTCAGTTTTAACAAATTTATCACACTAATGCAGGAAATTAATAACATGGGAAA
This sequence comes from Ursus arctos, assembly GCF_023065955.2. NCBI lineage: Eukaryota > Metazoa > Chordata > Mammalia > Carnivora > Ursidae > Ursus > Ursus arctos. Next base: position 28,089,162 of record NW_026622985.1, on the reverse strand, counting down.
CTGAATACAGGAAACCAGAAGTGGAGGAAGAGGATATATAGAAAATTTGCAGTTTCTGATTCGTTTTTCTATGACGCAACACTACTCTATAATCTATTAATTTGAAAAAACCCTAATTTCTAATCCCAGTTCCACATGTAAGGAACTTGGAAATTCTTGCTGTGTTATAACAAATAAAAACGGTAAACAGCCTGAAAAATCAATATCTCTTCATGGGAGACAGGACACAGGGCAAACAAACCAACAGCCCCCAACACCGGAGAGACGAATTCAGGGGAGTTAGGACTTACCGCAGTAGAGACTCGAGCAGAAACCACCACGGAAGGAGAACTAGGGTAGGAAACCCGACCTGCGGTTGCTGGGTTCCTGGAGGCTCAGCACAACCATCTCTGAGAGCCAAAAACTCCGTGGGAGACGAGTCGTAAAATGGCCCCGACAAGATTTACCTCCAGGAACTTAACCAGGTTCCCTCAATAAGTAATGGAGAAAACTTCCCCACCTGTGTTTCAGGCAGGGGGAAGGGAAAATCTGAAGTTGGCAAATGTTGATAATTATCGAGGATGAAGTGCTCAGTATTCTGGAGCTTATTATACGATTCCTCCTACTTTAGTGAATGTTTGAAAGTTTCCACAGTAATAAAAACGATAGAAAGAAAAAAAAAAAAGAAAAGAAAAGAAAAAGAAAAGAAATAACCAGAGCAAGCTGCTTTCTCCTTAACAAAGCCTGCCCTCAGGGGAAACTATTTAACTAGCTAGCGTCTAACCTGCTGGGGTGTTATGAGATCCAGCTGACCTGCTGAAAGAAAAATAACCAAGTCCAGCCAGCTTTAATTTTCCATGGGGAAGAAGGGAAATAGCCAAGTACAGCTCTTCTAGCCATCCTGTACTGCCTAAGGGAAAGGGGGAAAAAAAAGAAAGAAAAAGAAGGAAGGAAGGAAGGAAGGAAGGAAGGAAGGAAGGAAGGAAGGAAGAAAGGAAGGAAGGAAGGAAGGAAAGAAAGAAAGGAGGAAAAGAAAAGAAAACCTGAGAAATAGTTGTGAAGTTCATAGTCCAGAAGAGGCATAACATTAACTAAAAGACTAAAATATCATGAGACCTAATCATAGGACTATAGAACGCTGCCCGTCTCCCTACACCTCATACTGCGACACCAAAGGTCTATTCACAGCTCTTGCATTTACCCAGTACGTCCTGTCTGGGTATCAAGAAAAAAAGACAAAGCATACCAAAAGGGCAAAGAACACAATTTGAAGAGACAGAGCAAGCATCAGAAACAGACATGGTAAGGATATTGGAATTATCAGACCAGGAATTTAAAACAACTGTAGTTAATATGCTAATGGTTATAATGGATAAAAGCAGATAGCGTACAAGAATACATGGGCCTTGTAAGCAGAGAAATAGAAATCCCAAGAACCCAAAAGAAATGTTAGAGCTAAAACACACTGTGATAGAAATGAAGAACACCTTTGATGGGCTTGTTAGCAGACTGCATACAGCTGAGGAAAAATAGCTCTGCCCTTGAGAATATCTCAATAGAAGCCTCCAAACCTGGGGGGAAAAAAAACACCTCAAAACAGACACACTACAATCAGTAGCCATGGCATCAATATAGCTCAGGATTGCCTACTAATGAATTCTCTAACTTTCAAAAATTTGATGAAAAAGTTGTCCTCAGCATACACACTGAAAAAGAAAGCTATTCAATTTGTTAATTTCCAAGATGTTTTATTTGTTTTATGGAAACTGAATACCGAAATGCAGTAGATTCAAACATAAAACAATCTTTCTTGTCTTAAAGACGGTGATAAATTGCAAAAAAGAAACAGAAAAAAAAAAAAAGACACAGAAACAATTGGCAAATGGTGCATATTTACTATAAAATAACTTCATATTTTCGGTGGAACTAAAATTCTAGACAACCATAAAAAGAATATATATATGTGTGTGTGTGTGTGTGTGGTTTTCTGTTGGTAGATAAAGCATGCTAATTTAGTGGTTATGTTCAAAGGATGGGAAAATAACTGAAGAGTTTGGAATTGGGAAGAAATATTTATAGTTTAAGTTGAAAAATAACTATAAAAAATTTTCTTGGAAAAATATAAAATATAAGCATATTAAAATCATCTAACTAAGAGACTATTAGAATGGACTAAAAGAGAAAACCTGTTGGGGACATTTGTTTATATAATACCAAATAGAATTAAGACATAAATCTTGACATTCAGTACTGCTTAATATTAACTGCAAAGAGGGGTTTGAGCAAAATATATAGTATGTAAATTATATCTCAATAAAACTGTTGAAAAAAAAAAGTTTCTCTTTGGCATGACCATTAAAGACGGCGCAGAAGAGCATTACTTGACATCCAACCACAGGCCAGCAATTGAAAGCCTTCATTAATATATCACACCATTTCCTTTTATTTCCCCCATTCTTCTTTTTCTCTTTTATAAGTTTTTATTTATTTATTTTAGAGAGAGAGAGAGTACATGAGTGGGGAGAGGAGCAAAGGGAGCGGGGAGAGACAGAATCCAAACGGACCCCAAGCGGAGTGTGGAGCCTGACACGTGGCTCGGTCCCAAGACCCTGAGATCATGACTAGAGCTGAAATCAGTAGTCTCACACTTAACCGACTGAGCCATCCCTGTGCTCCGCACTCCATTCTTCTTAAGCATCACTGGTCTTATGCTTACCCAACTTAGGTTAAATGAGGAAGGATTTATGGTGCCTTTGAAGAGAGGAGGACTCCTGAGCTGGGACACATTACCGCTGCGATCAACAGTATTTAAGAACACCACTGCCAATCTCATTCTTATTTTCATCCTGTTCTTTATCCATCACCTGAACGGTTGAGTCACCTAAGCCATTTTTTTCCATTTCTCTCATTATCATCTTTATTTTCCTCTTAGCCTCTATGTTCTTTTGAACAGCTTCTCATTATTAAAGCAATACATGGCAGATACGGTAGCAAGAGCTCGTTCCCTATGTGGTTTATCACCCTCTGGACGTGAGGTTGAAATAAGGTGGCCCAGGCAAAAGGAACTGCCTGTGTGGCAAGGTATGCAGTTGTTTGGGCTGGAAGCATATCATTTTGGCTGGGTGATTGTTTGTCGTCATAAAACCAATCTCACCTTGCTCGTCCATGTAACATTTTAAGGGCTTCAGGAGATATGTCATTGTTTAAAGAAGGTAAGACAATCAAGTGGTAATCTTTTCAGCATAAACTTGCTCAATTCATGACTGCACACATTCCAAATTGGTCAATTCAATTACATGTAAATTCTGGGGCATTTTCTGTGTGTTGAATACTGCTGGGACTCAACCTGAACAGTCCATTCTGTTCAATTATGTCTACCATGAAACTGTAAGTCTCCCCATCATTAAACTGACAAATCTGAGAGCATGAAGATTTATCCAGGCGGTTGCTAATACTTCCAAGCAAAGCATCACACTCTTTTGAACTATGTTCATAAGCTTCCATGGTCTCCTCTCTCCTGTGTCATGTGCCTGTGAGTATGGCCAGTGCCTAATGACCATATCTGAATAAAATCATACTGATCAAAGTATTTCTCAAATTCCCAACAGAACCTTCCTTGTACAATAACACTCTTATCAACTGTCTGTTTTACCTACTATGATTGACTCTTTTCTTATGTTTTCAGCAATTTTACTTACACTAAAAATTAATTAAGCGCTAACCCAGGTATAGTCCTTCTCTGTCTCCTCTCCACCTGCCTTTCCTTATGAATTTATCTTGCCAGTTCAACAGGAGTCACAACTTTTCACTCATAAATACTAAACAAGCAAGCAAACCTCTACCACAGAAGTTTTGCTGCTTCGTACTGACAATGGGTCAGCAACTGCCTTGGCATCGAAATCTGAGCTCTGTCTTCCTTCTTCCTTGCCTAACCACAAATTACCCTTGCCATATTGACTTGTAGGTCTGAAAATCAATCCTTCCTCTTCACGACACCAGCGTGTAAGATCTGCAAATGATTAAATAGCGTCAGCGGTCGTGGGATCTGATTGATAATCAAACTCATAATGCACAGTAACCTTCACAAAGCACCAACTTTATTAGCTTTCATGAAGGTTAAAGATCAGGGAACAACATGAATAGCAGCAAAAGAGCAGTTGTCTCTTGACTCTCAGAACCAGCTTCTGAATGTTCCCTATATTCTATATTAAGATTACGGCTGAGATTTGATATTGGATTTTTTTTTTTTAGATTTTTATTTATTTATTTGAGAGAGAGACAGCACAAGCTGGGGGAGAGGGAGAAGGAGAAGCAGACTCCCCACTGAGCAGGGAGACCGACCTGGGGCTCGATCCCAGGACCCTGGGATCATGACCTGAGCCGAAGGCAGACGTTTAACTGACTAAGCCACCCAGGCACCTCTGATACTGGATTTAGTAATTTGGAGGTTGACTGGTTACTTTGACAAAAATGTTATAGTGTTATCATGGGGTGAAATTCTGATTAGAGAGGGTTAACGAGAAAGGAGGCATTATAGGCAGAAACTACAGAGAACACTCTCAATGAGATGTGCAACAGAGGAATGGGCAGAAACTTGAAGCAAAGGTCAAGTCAGAAATGGCTTTGAAATGGTAGCATTTGTTGATGGTAATAAACCAGTAGAGAAGGAAAAATAAAATATGCAGAAGGAAGACGGAAGCATCACTAGAATGAAGTACTTGTGTAGGCAAGAAGTGAGTACAGCACATTGCTGGAGTACTCGGAATATTTCCAGATTGTTCTCGTGTGTCATTACGCTACTTATTGTCATTTCAGGCCTCAGAAGAGATAAATAGATGCTAGCAACTCTGTTTCTTTGCTAGTATTTTTGGTTCCTTTTTGAATATTTGGTATTATAATTTCTTATTGAAATGCTTTAGGGTGAATTTTAACTCAGAGAAATGGGGAAATCTAATCATGTCCCCATTCCATTGTACTATGAAGAAATGTTTTCCAAGATTTTAATTTCTTAGAGAAAACTAACAAAATCAGAATCAGTGTAAAAGATCCATGCATAGCTGAGATTTTTCTAGACCCTTATGGGGGGGGGGGGAGAACCCTGCAGCTCACACAACAATGGTGCTATAATCAATGATTTCTGCTGAACTCTTTGCAGAGTATTCACTGGGATTCCAGGTGTGTTTAATATGCAGGAGATGGACCCAATCAGACAAAAAAGGAGGAATGCTGTTCTCTGTTCCGGTGTGTGGTCCCCACTGTACTGATCGTGTTGATAGAGTTTTATTTCTCCCATTTGTTCTTGCCTTTGCTGTTGATGCCATTAATATATTTTCAGGAGCCAAGCATCCAGGGATAATCAGGGAGACGTAGCTCACATCATGCATTACTGGGACGACAGCAGAGATATTACTAGCTGAAAATCTGCTCTCTCAGTACAAGACCAATCAGAAAAAAAAACATGGAAGCCATTCTTTTCCTTTTCTATTATTTACTTACCAGCAGTCTTGTTCTTGCTCCTAATCTGATTTCTTTAAGTCCAAAGCTATTTAAACATAGCCATATTTCTTATCCTGGACACTCAAATTTGGCTTCTTTTGTTATGAAGTCCTTATATGGGAGTAAATAAATGACTAAGAATTATATTGATTTAACGTTAGAGCATAAGCAATCTGGCCACAGCTACCAGCACCTAGTATTTAAGGGAAGGATTTTACTCCAGCATTATTTTCTTTCGCTTTCCTATCACCTAGCATAGATTTGATTGCAAATGGCTGCAGCAATGTGCGTGTGACCCAATTTGAAATATGCTTTTCAAGCAACTTTGACTTACTCAGCAGTCTTGCATTCCCAGTGATTTAACAATAATGCTTTCCAACCTGTTATTTTTCTCTCATATTAGCAAAATCCCTAATATAATTCCAATATGATTACCATCTTTTTGATATTACAATCTTGTTTTCCAAATAAAAATGAAATAAGTTACAGTTTGAAATGTATCTCTCAAATTGAAATTCTGCCAAAATCAAATGTTCTGTAATTCATATGATTAGGATGGCTTTGTCATTTCTTTTCTATGTGGCTCATTTTACAGATGATACCGCGAGGCCTGGGCAGGCTAATTAATCTCAGGGCACACAGGTTATGTAGCATGCTGTCATATTAGTGATTCTGCACAGCTACCAGGAAAAGGCAGCATGACAAAGAAATGCCATGGGACATGAGGTCTTCTAAATAACCCCACGGTAATTTTTCAAATTGCTGCCAAATGTCTTCTTCTGAGCAGCAGCAAATGTCAATGAAAACTCAGGTATCTGTCCAGGGTAGAATCACTGTTGTTCAAACTGCAAGAGAAAAACAGATCACATGCTCTCTGGTGCTGAAGAAAGGAAGAAAAAGAGCCACTGATCATACCTATTGTTTGGAGACAATATAGCTCTTCTCTGAACTAGAAGATCAGTGTGACATTGACTTTGCCTAAACTAGGCTATTAGTGTGATGACAGAATTTAACAATATGTGAGATTCTTAACTATTATCATAAAAGTGGCAGCAAATACTATCTTGCTACCATCTGAGCAAAAACAGCTTGTAACATTAGCCTTTACTGGCAGTGACAGTCGCTTTACCCTGGCGATGTTTAAACACTGCACAGAACTCAAAACAGGAGACTAGAACTTGGATGTCTGGTTGACTTATTCGCATGTTGTCTGTTAAACATCTCATAGAAATATTAAAACCTACGTGTTTAGAGAAAACTTTGATTATGCGGTGGGTGCTCAGAAACAAGGATCAAATAGAAGATTAAATCATTTCTGTTTTTATCATCTTTATAATTTATATAAAGAGGTGCAAGATAAGATGCAAGGTTTGGGGATAATACAGAAGCAGGGGACTCGGTGCTGGTGCAAAGAGAAGAATGACATTCTTTTGTCTGATCTCTTCAAACGCTTCCTGTACCAAAAAATGATGGACTCTGCCATTTCACAATTAATGAAAATCACAAATACTACTCTCCCTTAGTCATCTCTTTACACCTCTTCAGACTGAGATGGAAACTGGTGATTTTAAAACCATGGTTTAACAGAGAGGAAAGAGAGGAGAATACGGTAACTATACCTCCCTGCCGGCTCCTGGCACCTCATCCCACTTACCTCGCTTTATTTTTTCTAGAGCAGCAATCACTACCCGGTGTTTTACATGATCGTTTCTCTACTGTCTCTCTCTCTGGCAGAGCATGTAAGTGCCAAATGGGCACAAATTTTGTTTTGTTCACTTTTGTAACTCCAGTAAAACTAGCATGTAATATACCCTCAGTAAACATCAGTTGAGTGAATGAAGACAGGCAGAAGAGGCTGTTGAGTGCCCAAAAATGGGGGAGACAAACACCAAACAACGAAGGCTAGGATTTACAAAGAGAAAAATGGACTAGGAGATTTTGTTTTACACCTTAGACTTCTCCGTTTGGTGGAGAATACTGATATGGCTGTGTATAGAATATATACACATATATATCAAATATACTCTTGAAAAGGTTTAGACTATGAGAATAAATATACATCTAAGGAGAGGAAAAGAAAGATATACAAATACAAGTGATATAAAAAGAAAAGAAAAAGCTAACTGCATTCCAATCTGTTTTCTGCCCAACTCTTTTGCTTTCCAAGGCACTACGTTTTATTAACCATCTTCTTAACTTCCTGTGGGTTGAGACCCTTGCTTATCTTTCTGATATGCAGGTCACTAGAGTAATCGTGGCCCCTTGGCTTCTGAAAGTTAAAAACTCCCACCTCCCCACTATCACTTTGGTGTTCCCTCTTTTCTATTGCTATGAAGCCAAACTCTGACTGCCTTTCTATCAGCCCTAGCCTACAGAAGAAAGTCTCTACTGAACAAAATGGTACCAGTACCCCTTCCACCAGTGTGTTCCTGATGACTTTGGTAAGTGGACGTGCCCTCTGGGCATTCTTACAGAACATAATTCTCCACTGGATGGTCTGGTCTCACATAATATATTCCCCCCTGCAAAGTCACTTTTCTGAGCCATTTTGTCCCCTTCTAGAAGTGTGTCGCAGGGAAACTCAGGCATTCCTGCTTTATTCAGTGTGGACAATTATTCTCTCCAGGCTTTTAAGGGCCACTCTAGTAGTGAACTTGTCCTATTTCCTGGGTCTTCACGGTTGTTAAACTCTATTTTGGGAAACTGCCCCCAAGTCTATGAGTGCTTGTTTACCCAGCCTCAAGTTCTCTACCTCTCTGTCCTGCTACCCTTAGGCAAGCACCATCATATTCCTGCTGGCACATGTTAGCTAATTCCTGCAACTTCTTTGGGATGCACATGACCAATTACTAAGGTTTTTGATTAGTTTCAAAACCCGCTTATTCTTGTTTATGCAATCCTCATTTTCCACTTATCTGTATACACTTTCCACTTCTGATCTGGTCTGACTATAAAAATACTGTAAAGCAAAACAAAGAGATGGAAGAAATCATGCTCTATTTTTAATAACCAGATGACAAGGAAGACTCATTGAGACATTTTCAGACTTAGAAAGAGAAACATAATTCATGCATTAATATAGGGAGATGACTTGCTTAAAATGGATAAAGTTACTATTTGTTTTATTTTAAAAGGGAGGTTTCATCACCTGAAAAAATAGAAAGTTGATGTAGTTTTTTTTTTAAATATTCACTTCAATTACATTCATTTATCTGAGAGGAAAATCCTTACCCTTTTAGATAGAAGGTGAAATGAAATATCATCTTTAGGAAGAAATAAAATGTTTAGAGGTAACGTAGCTAGGTACTAGAGGAGCCTAATAAATGGGGATTTTCTATTGATAGTATTTCGACAAAAACACTCCTGAATATTGACCTTTAAATTTTCTCTTCAGTATTGCTTTGAATTTGAGTTGTTAGCACCACTTACTAGGAATATTGTTAGAAATGTACGTAAATTTTGGAGAGTTAAAAGAGAACCCAGCGCCTGTTGAAACACTCACGCTTTTCTTTCTCACTTGGAAACAGTACATTGTAAAATGCATTTAAGCAGCTAATTTCCTACTTGAAAATACTAAATCACTTCTTCTGATTTCCCTTTTGTGTTTTGCTAAGAAGGAACTTTAATCTTGTGCCCTAGTAATGACAAGGTTGATACTTTCTGTGTTTCTGTTAGGTGCTCTCATTAACATCACTCATAACCTTATATAACAAAGACCATTACCCAAAAAACAAAACGGAGATTGGAAAAATGAAAAACAACATGAGATTTACAAAATACATACATGCATACATACGAAAACTTATTGTCAGCCAGCCCTGAGTGATGGTACCAATTACCCAATGCAAATTACATACATTCATGCGTTAGTTTTCAGAGCAATCTTGTCAAAATTTTGTTATTGTTTCATAAAAACTTTTGTTTTTTTACTTCTATGTGTACTACTTGTTTTATGTCAGTAGCCAACTGGTTATATAATTAAGTTTAAGTACTTTACATTAAATATTTTTTGGTCTCTATAGAATTACTCAAATAAATTGATAAGTCAAATTAAAAAAAAAACTACTCAAATAAATTGATGAGTCAAATTAAAAAAAAACAAGTATAATTTAACCTAATCACTATATTCTATGAACGAGAGATTTATTATTTAATTCATGCCCTATAAAATATTTCCCAAAGGTTTTTCTAATTTTTTTCTTGGTACGGGAGGGGTGGATAAGGTTGTTCAGTTGATTAAACAATAGATTTATGGCAGCTAGAATCCACTTAAATAATGTCATAATCTCTCCTTTCAAAAAGGGCGTCTGAGGTTTTCCATGTCACATCTTCAATAAAGGGTCCTATAGTTTGGAATTTTGTAGAATAATGATAGTAAATTTAAAAAATATTTTAAATTAATACAATATATTTTTCTCAAACTGGAAGCTCAATCTATTCTTTAGCTTTATGCATCTTCCATAGTTTATCAATATGAGGTAAGAATGAAAACCACAGTGGATAAACTGAAATGCATCACTACATAAAAAAATAGGAAGTAAGTCGATGATTACTTTCCCTATTGCATAAATATGTGATGAAATATATTTAGCACACATCAGTTCCATCAACAATACCAATGAGTAATCTCTACCTGTATGTTGACCCCAAATATTTTATATATTTAATTTATCTTTGATTTTTATTTTGAAGTACAATGACTGACTCTCCCCCAAAGAATAAAAGAGTCTGTGGTAACTTTAATTTCAACATGTCAATTCCTGTTTATTGATAACTCTGAAATGTTAGTCCATGTTCTAATAGCATAAATGCATTATTCATAAAATGAATTTTAACTAATTTCCCAAATAAGGAAAAATTGAGAATAAAAGAGCCACCATTAATTGTGATAAGAGAACAGAGGGAATAACCCAGGACTGTCCCAGGCAAACATGCATTCATAATGACTTTAATTATTAAACATCATTGACAGTTTATCAATATACCCATTTCTAAATTCAGCGGTCCCCATTTGCCTTCTTTTTGCATTCATGATACTTACTGAAGGGTCTAATTTAGACAAAATAGAATGAAGTTGAACAGCAAAGAGTCTGTACCAGACCACATAGGTTCAAATCTTCATTCTTCCACTTACTGTCTGTGTGGTTTTGGGAAATTTACCTAAACTCTCGATGTCCTAGTTCCTTTATGTATAAGTGGGACTGAAGATTTCAGTAAATATTTCATATATTTGTGAGGATTGATTAGATATAAAATATTTAAAACAGTGCCTAGCACATAGTAAATGATAAATAAATATAAATTACCATTACTGGCTGAAATATACTATAGTAAGTTCCCAATTAAAAAAAAAAATGGAGGGGGGGGCGAAGCAAATTGTGTTTTCTTATTATATTACCTTACCTTTTCCTGAACAGAAGTATTAATGGTAAATTAGGTACATACAATGAAGAATGAAGTTTGGGTGACTCGATATGGGGAAGAATCTGAATTTTGCTTCAGCCCACATCCCTGCAGATTTGTGTCTGCGAGTTGCAAGAGAAGTTTGTTTATTTATTTCCAAAGACTATTTTTTAAGAGAATTTTTAGATGTGTAACCAAACTGAGAGATTTTAAACATACCTCCTGCCCCCACACATGTATAGCTGCCACAATTATCAACAACACTCCTCAGAATGGCACATCTTTTACCAAGGATGAACCTACAATGACACGTTATAATCACTCAAAGTTCATATTTACCTTAGGGTTAACTCTTGATGTCATACATTCTATGGGTTTGGACAAGTGTATAATCATATATGTCCATCCATCCATATATATCCATCCATACATCCATGTAATATGACTCAGAGTATCTTCACTGTGCTAAAAATCTCCTGTGCTCTGTCTAGTCATTGCTCCCTTCTTCTGTCCCCAACAGCCACCGATCTTTTTATGTATGGAAGATTATGTCTTTCAAGGACTTGCTCCATATTATCCATATTATCAAATTGGTGAACATAGATTATTCATAGTATTCCTTTATTATCCTTTCAGTTTCTATGGGATCTACTGTGATGTCCTCTCTTTCAGTACTGATATCAAAAATTTGGTCCTCTTATTTTTTTCTTAGCCTGGTTGGAGGCTTATCAATATTATTGATCTTTTCAAAGAATCCACTTTTGATTTTATTAATTTTCTCAATTGACTTATTTTCAATTTTGTTGATTTCTGCTATCATTATTTCTTACTTTCTGATTACTTTGTATTTAATTTTCCCTCATTATTATAGTGTACTGAGGTGGAAACCTGGATGATTGATTTTTAGATCTCTCTTGTATTTTATATATGCATTTGATACTGTAAATTTCCTTCTAAGATCTAAGTTTGCTGTATTCCACAGTTTAATAAGTCATGTATTCCCTCATTTAGTTAAACATGTTTTATTTCTCTTGAGATTTCTTCTTTGACCCATGTGTTATTCAGAAATGTGTTATTTAATCTCCACCTATTTGAAGATTTTCCAGTTTTGTTTCTGTTATTAGTTTTTAGTTGTATTCCATTGTGGTCTGAGAGCAGACATTGTTATCATTTCTATTCTTTTAAATTTTGTTAAGGTGTATTTTATGTCCCAGAATGTGGTCTATCTTGGTGAATGTTTCATGTGAGCTTAAGAAGAAAGTGTATTCTGCTATTGTTAAATTGGAGTAGTCTACAGATGTCAATTATATCCAGTCGACTGATGGTGTTTTTAAGTTCCACTGTGTCTTTACTGATTTGGGTCCGGCTAGATCTCTCCATTTCTAGAAGGTGTCGAAGTGTTTAACTATGATAGTGGTTTCATCTATTTGTCCTTGCAGATCTATCAGTTTTTGCTCTCCACAGTTTGACATAGCGGTCAGGTGCATACACACTAAGAATCGTAATGGAATTCCTCTTGAAGAATTGACTCTTTTAACATTATGTAATGCCTTCTTCATCTCTGGTAACTTTCCTTGCTTTGAAGTTTGCTCTGTCTGAAATTAATATAGCATACCTACTCCTGCTTTCTTTGATTAGTATTAGCATTGTATAATTTTCTCCATCCATTTACTTTAATATATATGTATCTTCTAGTTAAAGTGGGTTTCTTACACACAACATGTAGTTGGGTCATAGTTTGAATCCACTCTGGCAATCTCTGTCATCTAATTAGTGCCTTAGACCACTGATGGTCAAAATAATTATTGATATCATTGAATTAATATCTACCCTAATTATTGCTTTTTTCTATTTGTTGCCCATGTTCTTTTTTCCTATTTTTGTCTTCTACTTTTTTTTGTCACTTGTGGTTTTTTTCTTTTTCTTTTTTAAGATTTTATTTATTTACTTTACTTTAGAGAGAAAGAGAGAGAGTGCAAAGGGAAAGGGAGAGAATCTCAAGCAGATTCCAATGCTGAGCCTGAGGCAGGCTCGAGCTCAGAACCCTGAGATCATGACCTAAGCCAAAACCAAGAGTCCGGATACTTGACCAACTGCACCACACAGAAGCCCCTGTTTGTTTGTTTATTTGTTTGTTTGAAGATTTATTTATTTGTTTGAGAGAGGGATAGAGAGAGCACACATGGGTGGGAGGGGCAGAGAGAGAAAAACATAAGCAGACTCCATACAGAGTTTAGAGCTGGATGTGGGGCTCCAATCCCATGATCCTGAGATCAGGACCTGAGCTGAAACCAAGATTTAGAGGTGCTTTTTTTAAAGATTTTATTTATTTATTTGAGAGAAACAGAGACAGTGACAGAGAGCACAAGCGGGGAGGAGAGGGAGGAGAGGGAGAGCAGCCCCTCCCCCCACACCAAGTAGGGAGCCCAACATGGGGCTTGATCCCAGGACCCTGGGATCATGACCCAAGCCAAAGGCAGACCGTTAACTGACTGAGCCATCCAAGTGCCCCCAAGAATCAGAGTCTTAACCAAACTGAGCCACCCAGGTGCCCCCATATTTTGTGGGTTTAATTGAGAATTTTAGAATTCTATTTTCTGTCTTTCTTAGCATATCATTTGTACTTTTTTTTTTTTTTTTTTACTTTTTCTTAGTGGTTGCCCTAGGGTTTGCAATATACATTTACAACTAATTCAAGTCCACTTTCAGATAGCAATAGATCATTTCATGGGTAGTGTGAGTACTTCATATAACACAATAATCCTAAATCCTTCCTCTCATTATCTTGTATCTTGGTATCCCTTGTAATTTATTCTTGATAGCTGTACGTGATGTACCGGATAAAGGGAACTGTTACAAACAGGCCTTTATTAACAGAGTGGTGGGGGGACGTCTGAATGGCTCAGTTGGTCAAACATCTGCCTTCAGCTCAGCTCATGATCCCAGGGTCTAGGGATCAAGCCCTGCATTGGTCTCCTTGCTCAGTGGGGAGCCTGCTTCTCCCTCTGCCTGCTGCTCCCCCTGCTTGTGCATGCACACTCTCTCTGACAAATAAACAAATCAAATTTAAACAACAACAACGACAACAACAACAATAAAACCCATAGCGGTGGGGTGTGGAGGGACAGGAAGCATTCACAGAGTATTATGATTAGGTTTCAATTTTTCAGTGAACCTTGCCTCTGGACTTGTAACTTCACAAATGTTTCTCAGTTTTTTCCTCTGCCTTGGGTGGGACAGGATGGCTAGAGCTGACTAGAGTTGGGTATTTTCCTTCTTTCAAGTTAGTTACGTTCTGATAATACCCCAGCAGGTTAGGCTCTGGTTAACTAGTTTCTCCTGAGGCAGGCCTTGTTAAGAAGAACAAAGTGTTTTTTGTTTGTTTGTTTGTTTGTTTAGAGAGCGTGGGTTGAGCAGGGGGAAGGGAGGAGCAAAGGGAGAGGGAGAGAGAGAGAGAGAGAATCTTAAGCAGGCTCCACACCCAATGCAAAGCCCAACATGGGGCTTGATCTATATGACCTGAGACCATGACCTGAGCTGAGATCAAGAGTCAGATGCTTCAACCAACTGAGCCACCCAGGTGCCCCAAGAACAATGTGTTCTGGTTTATTTCAAAATGGGTTCTTTTCTCCTCCTCTTTCCAGAAATATGAGGAGCTTTATCTCTGATATTTACTATGGGAATCTGGTTGAGCTCCTGGAGTAAATTTTACAGCGTAGCAGGTGTCTTCCTGTGACTGGGTTGTCTGCAGCCTTTAACTCTCAGGGTTGCCTGCACTGAGTCTCCAGAAATTCATCCATTACGGTTCAGCTTTTCCTACCCCAGCATTGGTTTCCACAGTAGTTTCTATTTGTGATTCCCTGTTTTTACCTGTCTCTCCAATCTTAGGTGCAATGATTTTTCTTACGTGCTCACCTCTCACAGGGATTCAAAAAGTTAACTATTTTTCAGTTTGATCAGCTTTTCACTTATTGTTAGGACAGAGTGTTGACTTCTAAGCTCCTTATATGCAAAACCAGAAACTGGTAGTGTTCCCCTATAGATTTACACATGTACAACAACAGCTGATTCAGCTCCAACCCTCTCTTCCCCAGGACCTTGGACACCATAGCACAACTAGCTTACAGCTTTCGGGTCGTAAAGTGTGTGAATCATTAGCTTGCATAATTTCAGTTTATCTCATTTTAGAGCATAGAGGCTACCAGTTGGTCTGCTGTTGCCAGTAGAGTGGGTATTTGCCTTTGAACAAGGTATTATGTTTCCTATGCTTTAGAAACCATGTGATTCAGTACAGTGAGGGCATAGATAAGTCACCTAGCATTGGGCAATCACACATGAAAATTTCATTCAGAAGTTAGTGGCAAAAAATCAGGACCATGTCAAATTTGGCTTCCAGATGTGGACATATCAGAGGTATCCATGGCACATTGTCTGCAGAGTCTGTGCCCATTGGAGGAACATCTCTGTTCTATTTCTTTGGGTACTGTTCCCAACTATGTGAACTTCAAATCTTGTTTTTGGCCCACCCGGAGATTCTTTAAGCTATGCAATATACGTTCAATATGCAATTTGACTAAAGTCCCTGATTGATATTTCACATTTTTATTTCATACATCTTTTTTTTTTTAACTTAAATAAGCTTATGAGGAAGCAAGCAAGAAAGAAACAAATGTAGAATTTAATATTTTCAAGCAAATTCATCCATTTTCATGAGTGGAGATTATTTATACCTTTATCACACACACAGTTTTTTTTTCACCTTTCAACAAAAGCACACAATCACTCTTCATTTATCATTCTACAACTGCAATCACTCATTGTTCTCAGAAAATACATATGCATGTTATAGGTTCTAACTAATCATTATTTTCTAGCATGTGTTTTATGTTGTAACATACTTGCACTCAGAAAATCGAGTAAATGCATAAAGAGCATTCAGAAATTCTGTCATATTGTCAAATTCATATTCATGTTCTTTGACTACCTGTTGATATCTAAATTTGGCATTGAATATTATTAGCTTGAGTAATCCCAGTGATCTAACAACGACAACACAAAACTATTCATTCAAAGACATTGCCAGTGATTGTGCTATGTTTATGATATTAAGATTTATATTAAAAATTATATGGAAATGAAAAATAAAGACAATCGAGATAGTTTAAAAATTACCTAAGAAGGCAGGTATTTGATTTAATTCCTCTTGACTTTCCTAAACTCAATTACCAGTCCACAGAGTTGCTTCTTTGGGGCCTCACATATTCTTATGTATTCTGTTGAATTGTACTGTTATAAGTATCTGTCTCTATACATCTTGTATTTCATATGTTAAACCAGGCATTTGTTGTACACCCTTCTTCTCCTAAAGTCACATAGTTACAGGTAATCTATTTTACAGCACCTGTTCTCTGTATTACATTATTCGTACTCTGAGTTCACTCCACATTCAGAGTAACTCTCTTCAGCCTTCACTTTTGAAAAATACCTTCTGGAAGAAAGTGTCTTGAGGCAGTAAATGGCTTAGAATAACCATGAGTTAAATTTGAACTGGACCTCTGATTTCCTGGATTCGGATTCTTTTTAATAGACCAAGGAAATTCAATTAACCCAACCTTCAGAATCTAATTATATTCATTGTTTCAAATTAACACTCACTTTTATCCTTTCATTCATTAAACATTTGCTAAATTTCTATAATTGAATGTCTTCACAAGTCCAAAGAAACCTGCTGTCAGAAATAGTTTGTCTTCCACATAAATCTCAAGTTTATACAACTCATTATTTTTTCAATAAGCTTTTGTTATCTTATTGTCTCTCTTTTAGTTCATTAACACTGCTGGGTAATCATTCTATCACTCTAGACCACATTTCAAACTGTCATACAACCTAACTTCCCTAGTAAAGCTTATTAACCCTCTATTTGTAAAGAAGTTAATTAGATAACACCTCTCCCCCAAATGCAGATGTCCAGATGGTAGATTCAACAGTTTCGTTAGAAAGAAATGCAGACACTAAGCCAATCATCTCAGATAAGAAAAAAAAAATGACATAAAAATGATTAAAAATTAAAAAAAAAGGGGCGCCTGGGTGGCACAGCGGTTAAGCGTCTGCCTTCGGCTCAGGGCGTGATCCCAGCGTTATGGGATCGAGCCCCACATCAGGCTCCTCTGCTATGAGCCTGCTTCTTCCTCTCCCACTCCCCCTGCTTGTGTTCCCTCTCTCGCTGGCTGTCTCTATCTCTGTCAAATAAATAAATAAAATCTTTAAAAAAAAAAAATTAAAAAAAAAAAGCCCTGGCCAAGAGTACAGTAATATTTATTGTAAGCAGAGTAGATTAGGACAGTGCTCCAATATTCTCACTATCTATACCACGCTTCTGGTTCTATGGCCACTCTTGCCACTTCTGCTACACTTGGTACCTCTACTACTATCAACATTATAATTCATAACAACGTTTTTAAATGTAAAAGAAACAATTTATTATGTTTTTGGTTTCCTCCAAGTATACCAGGTCACTATCCTAGCCATCTCTCTATGTATCTACACATAAGTTCCAAGTATAAGCAACCGTAATTTTTTTAATTTATTTCAGAACAAAGTAACTGTACATTAATTGAAAATTAAAGAGTGTTAAAGGATATTTTTCAGCAACAAATAGAATATAAGTTTTAAAAATGGGAAATGACTTTGTGTGGCTTTGAGATAGATTAAAACACAGAAAAGGCAATATGTTTTTGGAGTATATAAAAGACTAAAAATTTTGTAACCTTCTTTTAAGCATCTGCCACAGATAGAAGTCAGTATCAGTTAAAAATATTCATTTAAATGTTACTGACCTTCAGATACTTTGGGACCTGTCAAATGACATTCTCAGCGACCAACAAGAGACTGGTATTCAACAGTTTAATTTATATTCAAGTAAACATTATAATAGGAGATACATTCATGAAAGGGGGTATATAATAGCTCAAGAAACGTTAGCAGATGATTAGGACAACTTCAACTGTGTCATTATAAAGAGATTAATAGAGTCTTCCAGGTGAGTTCTGATTATACTCTTTGCTTTAAAAAGATTTCCTATGATGCCAAAGAAACTTGACTAGGCTAACCTTTTCAGAGATAGAGAATTCTGACTTGCCCTGAACTCCTGATCTTTAACCAATTGTCTAGGGAATAATGAGGGTTTCTGTAATTTTCCAGTAAGTATGTGTACATCACCTACAAAGGACCAGGTGTATTTTAACTTTCTCTCCACCACCTAAGTCATAAAAAAGGTTTTGTTGGTGGTGGTGGTTTTTATTTGCTTCTGTGTTTGTGTGTTGTGTGTCTTAGTGCTGCATATTAAAATTAAAATCACCAGGATGGGGTATATTGAAATGACCATGCTCTATCTTTTTTTTCTGTCCCCTCTCTTCTTCTACCATCTTATAATAGAAACATATTTTATAGCCTATTAAATTTGAAACAGATTTGTTAAATCTTCAAACTCTAATACTTCTATAGAATACATGTAAATTCATATATATGTCATATATATATATATATATACACACACACACACACACACACACACACACACACACACACATAAATTGCCTGGCTACTGTTAAATACTTTGACCTAATTGACATTTATGAAATACTCCATCCTTCAGTAGCAAAATACACATTATTCTCAAAAACAAATGAAACATTCATGAAGATATGACTCTGGGTCAAGAAGTAAAGTAAAGAAAGTTTAACATATTTAAAATGATAGATATAAAATATGTTCACAACCAAAATGGATTTAAACTAGAAGTAAATATGGAAAAAAAGCAGGATAATCCTTATATATTTAGAATTTAAGCAGCACACTTCTAAATAACACATAGGTCTAAAGAAGACCCTCAAGAAAAATTAAGGATGAGTGAGGATAGAGTCCTTGTTCATGGACTGAAAGATTCACTATGATCAAGATGTTAATTCTTTCAAGTTTAATCTCTAAATTTAATTCAACCTTAATCTAAATACAGAAAATAATTTAAAAATATTGACAAACTGAATGTAAAGTTTATATGAAAAGTCAAAAGATATAAAAAAGCTTGCATGATAGTGAAGAAGAACAAAGTTATAAAAAACACATTACCTAACTTCAATATTTACTATAAGGCTACAGTAATTGAGACAATGTGGTAGGGAGGAACAGGCATGCAGATCCACAGAATGGGCACTACATAATTCAAGATTTATTATGAAGCTGCAGTAAACAAGACAGTGTGGTATTGTGAAAATATAGGCATACAGATAAACAGAACAGAAGAGAAAGCCCAGAAATGGACTCACACAAATACAGACAACTGAATTTCAACAAAGAAGCAAAGGCAGTTCCATGGAGAAAGAATAGTCTTTCCAGTAAATGGAGCTATAACAAATGGATGTCCATAACAGACACTGTTAAGAGAATGACAAGCTATGACTTGGAAAAAGTATCTGCAAACCACGTATCTGATGAAGGATGCAAAGAGGTCTTTTTTTTTTTTTAAAGATTTTATTTATTTATTTAACAGAGATAGAGACAGCCAGCGAGAGAGGGAACACAGCAGGGAGAGTGGGAGAGGAAGAAGCAGGCTCACAGTGGAGGAGCCTGATGTGGGGCTCGATCCCATAACGCCGGGATCACGCCCTGAGCCGAAGGCAGACGCTTAACCGCTGTGCCACCCAGGCGCCCCATGGATGCAAAGATGTCTTAAACTCAGCAATAAGAAATCAAGCAACCCATTGAACAAATGGGTAAAATATCTGAACAGACAACTCACTAAGAAGGACACATAGGTGACAACTAAGAATATAGGATATTGAACCTCATTTATTATTTAGGAATAGCACATTTAAAAAATGACAAACCACTCCATTATCTGTTAGCATAGCTGAAGCAACAATTAAACAACAATAATAGCAAGACCCACAAAACCTGACAAAATCACATGCTGGTGGGGGTGCACATCAGCAGAAACTCTCATTCATCTCCGGTGAGAATACACAGTCACTTTGGAAAGACAGTTTGGCCGTATTGTATGAGGCTAAACATAATCTCACCATGCAATCCAAAAATCACTTGACTACATATTTATTCAACTAGTTTGAAAGCTTAAGATCACACAAAAACCCACACACAAATATTTATAGCAGCTTTATTCATAATTTTCCAAACACTAGAAGCAACCAAGATGTCCTTCAATAGGTAAGTGAATAACCTAATCAGAGAAATACATTCAATGGGATACTATTCAGAAATAAAAAGGAAACTAGCTATCAAGCAATGGAAAGATATGGAGGAATTTTGATACACATTGCTAAGTAAAAGAATGCAATCTGAAAAGTCTACGTGGCATATTATTCCAATTACATGACATTGTAGAAAAAGCAAATCTGTGGAGACAAAAGAGATCAGTGATTGCCAGGGATTGGGGATGGATAGGGTGTGAAGGTTGTATACACAAAGCACAGATAATTATTAGGATGGCGAAAGTATTCTGTATGACAGTTTGATGGTGGCTACGTGATTATTGTGCATTTGTCAAAACCCATAGAACTTCAAAGCACAAAAGGGAAACCTTAATTTATGCAAGTTAAAAAAATATTTAGAAGGTTGGGATATCCCACTAAGGCATCCAGACTACACCAGCAGACTCTAACAGTATTAAAAATGTATGAAACACTTTCACTTAAGTTAGGGGCAAGCAGTGCCAGCACAAATCAATTTGGAAATGAATAGAATCTGTAAGATTAAAAACAAAAGGAATTTCATGTATTCTAGTTTATAAAATATTTCCATGGGCTATGTGGATATGAGTTAGTAACTGTGATACCACTATACACATACAATGGAATTAAATTCAGTAAGTAGGTTGTGGATTGTGGGAGATAGTTCTCTCTGTTTTGAAATTAGAGGTTATAGGTAAGCAAGGGGATGAGAATAGAATGATCTAGGTGGTCATGGATAAGAAGTGGAGACATCACAATGTACTCACATTTCATTTCAAATAGATATAGATGATTGCATATAGGAATATTTATAAGTATGTGCCTATATGTTGATTAATATACACACTTATTTCCTTGATCTGTCAGATGAGATGACCTAAAGGCAACCACACCCCAGTAGCAACAGACCTAATACCTAGACTGTATTTTCAAACAACACTCTCCAATAAAAACAACCAGAAACAACCAAGAATCCTTGGAGAAATATACTAGATAAATACGAAGCAGAAAGCAAAGAAATGCTAAGAAGAACAAAACCAAACAAAAACTAACAAGCAAACAAAAAACAAAATCAAAAGCACCCCTCACGTTGATGAGGCTGTGTTGAAGACAAACAGGAGTGAACTGAAAAGCTCCTGAATGCCGAAGCTGGCACAGATTGAATAGTGTGAAAGGCAGGAAAACAAAACAAAACAGTGACAATGAGAAAGCCTGACAAACACTACTTCAGCCAGGTGTTCAAGATCAATAACAATGATAAATCATGTTAGGATTTACCCTTGATATAACGGGGAAAATGATTTTTTACTTCTGTGGTCTTCTTCCTAAAATCTGTAACTCCAATTTAATTATGACAAAAACATCAAACAGGGGCGCCTGGGTGGCACAGCAGTTAAGCGTCTGCCTTCGGCTCAGGGCGTGATCCCGGCGTTATGGGATCGAGCCCCACATCAGGCTCCTCCGCTATGAGCCTGCTTCTTCCTCTCCCACTCCCCCTGCTTGTGTTCCCTCTCTCGCTGGCTGTCTCTATCTCTGTCGAATAAATAAATAAAATCTTAAAAAAAAAAAATCAAACAAATTCCAATAGAGGAACATCCCACAAAATACCTGACAATTATTTCTCAGTACTGACAAGGTCATCAGAAACCAAGGAAGTCCGAGAAACTGTCTTGTGACAGCAAGGAGAGCCTAAGGAGACAGGACAATTAAATGTGAAGTGGTATCCTGTATGAACTTCTGGGACAGAAAATGGACATTACATTAAAACTAAGGAAATCTCAGAATACTCTAAATCTACATTATCACTGGTGAATGTATACACAAATTGTTTTTAGTTTTCTTTTTCTTTTTAACTCTTTTACTTAGATTCCAATTAGTTAACACATAGTGTAATATTAGTTTCAGGTATACAGTATAGTGGTTTAACACTTCCATACATCTGGGGCTCATCACAGCCAAGTGTGCTTCTTAATCCCCATCACCTCTTTTCACCCACCCCCTAACCTCCTCCCTCTAGTAGCCATCAGTTTGTTCTTTATAGTTAAGAGGGATTCTTAGCTTGCCTCTCTCTTTTTTCCTTTGCTCATTTGTTTTGTTTCTTAAATTCCACATGCAAGTGAAATCATACAGTATTTGTCTCTTACTGATTTATTTCACTTAGCATAATCCTCTGTAGCTCCATCCATATCCTTGAAAATGGCAAGATTTCATTCTTTTTAATAGCTAGTTAATATTCCAGTGTGTGTGTGTGTGTATGTGTGTGTGTGTGTGTATATATATATATATGTGTGTATATATATATATTTACATATATATATATATATATCTCAGATGAGATGACCTAAAGGTAACCACACCCCAGTAGCAACAGACCTAATACCTTATACACACACACACACACACACACACACACACACACACACACACACACAGAACTTCTTTATCCATTCATCAGTTGATGGACACTTAGGCTATTTCCATAATTTGCCTATTGTAGATAATGCTCCTATAAATTTCAGCCATACGTATTCCTTGGATTTCATATTTTTGTATTCTTTGGGTCAATACCTAGTAGTGCAATTGCTGGATCATGGGTTAGTTCTATTTTTAACTTTTTGAGGAAACTCCATACTGCTTTCCAGAGTGGCTGCACCAGTTTGCTTTCCCACCAACCTGCGAGAAGTTTCACCTTTCTCCGCATCCTCGCCAACACCTGTTGTTTCTTGTGTTGTTGATTTTAGCCGTGCTGACAGGTGCGAGGTGCTATCTCGTTGCAGTTTGGATTTGCGTTTCCCTGATGGTGACCGATGCTGAGCATCTTTTTGTGTAACGGTTAACCATCTGTATTTCTTCTTTGGAAAAATGTCTGTTCATATCTTCTGCCCATTTTTTAATTGGATTCATTTTTTTTCGGTGTTGAGTTTTATAAGTGCTTTATCTATTTGGATACTAACCCTTTATCACATATGTCATTTGCAAATATCTTCTCCCATTCCATAGGTTGCCTTTTAGTTTGCTATTTCATTCACTGTACAAAGCTTTTTATTTTGATGTAGTCCTAATAGTTTATTTTTCCTTTTGTTTGCCTTGCCTCAGGAGACATAACTAGAAGTTGCTACAGCTTATGTCAAAGAAGTTACTGCCTGTGTTCTCTTTCAAGACTTCTATGGATTCAGGTCTTACATTTATCAAATTCATTTTGAATTTATTTTTGTGTATGATGCAAGAAAGTGTTCCAGTTCCGTTCTTTTGCATGTAGCTGTCCAGTGTTCCCAATACCATTTGTTGAAGAAACAGTTTTTTTCCCCTAAGATATTCTTTCCTGCTTTGTCAAAGATTAATTGACCCTATCATTGTGGGTTCATTTCTGGGTTTTCTATTCTGTTCCCTTGATCTATGTATGAATTTTTGTACTGGTACCACACTATTTTGATTACTAAAGCTTTATACTATAACTTGAAGTCTAAAAGTATGATGCCTCCAGCTTTGCTTTTCATTTTCAAGGTTGCTTTGCTGACTTGGGGTTTTTTGTGGTTCCATCCAAATTTTAGGATTGTTTATACTATCTATGTGAAAAATGCTATTGGTACTTTGATAGGGATTTGCATTTAAAATATGTAGATTGCTTTGGATAGTATAGACATTTCATTTATTTTTTTGAAGATTTTATTTATTTGAGAGAGAAAGAGTAAGTGGGGGGAGGAGAAGAGGGGAAGGGAGAGGGAGAGAGGAGCTCAAGCAGACTCCATGCTGGGCTCTGAGCCCAATATGGGACTGGATCTCATGACCTGAGCTGAAACCAAGAGTCAGACACTTAATCGACTGACCCTCCAGGCACCCCAGTATAGACACTTAAAAAATATTTGTTCTTCTAGTCCGAGAGCATAGAATGTCTTTCCCTTTCTTTGTGTCATCCTCAATTTCTTTCATAAGTGTTCTGTAGTTTTCAGAGTATAGACAGGTCTTTCACCTCTTTGGTTAGGTTTATTCCTTGGTATCTTGTTTTTCGTGAGCCATTGCAAATGGGATCACTCCTTAATTTTTCTTTCTGCTGCTTCACTATTGGTGTTTAGAAATGCAACACATTTCTGTATGTTGATTTTTTATCCTGTGACTTTACTGAATTTGTGTACCAGTTCCAGCAGTTTTTTGGTGGAGTCTTTTGGGATTTTCTATATAGTGTGTCATCTGCAAATAGTAAAAGTTTGACTGCTTCCTTGCCAACTTGGGTGCCTTTTATTTCTTTGTGTTGTCTGATTGCTGTAGTTAGGATTTCTACTATGTTAAATAACAGTGGTGACAGTGGACATCCCTGTCTCATTCCTACTGTAAAGGAAAGGTTCTGTCTTTTCCCCAGTGGGGATGATATTAGCTGTGGATTTTTCATAGATGGTTTTTATTATGTTGAGGTATGTTTCCTGTTAACCTACTTTGTTGGGGGTTTTATCATGAACAGATTTTGTACTTTGTTAATGTCTTTTCTCCATCTATTGAAATGATCATATGGTTCTTATCTATTCCTTTATTTATGTGATGTAAGATGTTGATTCATTTGTGACTACTGAATAAATATTCACAATGCAGGAATAAACTCCACTTGATGGTGGTGATTTTTAAAATGTATTATTGTATTCTGTTAGCTACTATTTTGTTGAGGATTTTTGCATCTATGTTCATCAGAGATAATGGCCTGTACTCTCTCTCTCGCTCGTTTTTTTTTTTTTTTTTTTTTTTTTTTTTTGTGGTATCTCTATCTGGCTTTGGTACTCAAGGTAATGCTGTCCTCACAGAATGAATTTGGAAGTTTTCCTTCCTTTTCTATTTTTTGGAAGAGTTTGAAAAGATTAGGTATTAACTCTTCTTTAAATATTTGGGAGAATTTGCTTGTGAAGCCATATTTTTCCTGGACTTTTGTTTGTTGAGAGTTTTTGATTACGGATTCAATTTCCTTGCTGGCCACCTGTTCCAATTCTCCATTTCTTCCTGCTTCAGTTTTGGTAGGTTATATGTTTCTAAGAATTTATCCATTTCTTCTAGGTTGTCCAATTGGTCGTCATATAATTTTTCATAATATTCTAATTGTTTGTATTTCTGTGGTTTGGTTGATATTTCTGTCACATTTGTGATTTTGTTTATGTGAGTCCTTTCTTTCTCTGTGCTTCTTTTTTATTAGTCTTGCTAGAGGTTAATTTTTTTTTCATATTTTCAAAGACCCAGCTCCTGGTTTCATTTTTTTTTTTTAATTTCTATATCATTTATTTCTACTCTAATCTTTTTTTATTCCCTTCCTTCTGTTGTCTTTAGGCCTTGTCTCTTTTGTTTTGTTTTTTTTTTCTGGGCTCTTTCATGTGTACGGTTATGTTGTTTAAGATTTGTCCTGTTACTTGAGGTGGGCCTGTATTGCTATGTACTGCCTTCTTAGGATCACTTTTGCTGCATCCCAAAGGTCCTGGTCTGTTTTGTTTTCATTTTCATTTGTTTCCACGTACTTTTTTATTTCTTCTTTTATTTCCTGGTTGACCCATTCATTGTTTTGTAGCATGTTATTTGACCTCCATGTATTTGCGGTCTTTCCAGATTTTTTCTTGTGGTTGACTTCTAGATTCATAGTGTTGTGGTCAAAACAGGTGCACGGTATGACTTCAGTCTTCCTGTATTTGTTGAGGCTTGTGGCCCAAGATGTGATCTATTCTGGACAATGTTCCATGTGCCCTTCAAACGAATGTGTATTCTGCAGTTTTAGGATGGAATGTTCTGGATATTCTCTGTTAAGGCCATCT
This sequence comes from Ursus arctos, assembly GCF_023065955.2. NCBI lineage: Eukaryota > Metazoa > Chordata > Mammalia > Carnivora > Ursidae > Ursus > Ursus arctos. The sequence continues at coordinate 28,063,259 of NW_026622985.1, read as the reverse complement.
GATTCCAGTTTGTCATTCAAAACCATTGATTCCTTGTTGATTTTTGTTTAGACGATATTCCATTAATGTAAGTGGGGTGTTAAATTCCCCTAGTATTGTTGTATTATTAATGGGTTCCTTTATGTTTATTATTTTCATAGGTTTGGGTGCCCCCATATTGGGTGCATAAATATTTACAATTGTTTTATCTTTTTGTTAGATTGTCCCCTTTATTATTATATAGTGTCCTTCTTTGTCTCTTATTATAGCATGTGCTCAGAGGCCAATATAACTACCGTGGCATTGGAGAAGGTACTGAGGAAGATATGTGGCAAGATGCTAAGTGTAGGAATTGGGAGTGTCGGCACCAGGGAAGTCGGGCCTCGCCAGAACTGTCTACCACAACCTACATTAACTGAGGCTAACTAATACCAGGAGCAAGCTAAGGCGATGTGACATGCATCACAGAATATAAGAGAGTTGTGTGTATTTGTTTATTTGCTTATTGTCTTTTTTATCTGCTGGACAGTAAGCCACACATTTTGTGTGTGATTAAGAGCTGTGACTGTTTTATACACAATGTTGTCTTAGCCTAGAGCCTAGGGTGTAATCAACACTTCACAGACAGTTTTCAGAAGAAAGGAGGAGAGGAAGCAAAGGAAAGAAGGAAGAGAGGCACAAGTCCAGTTTCCACACAAAGGTATGCAGGAGGAATAGAGGTGCTGCGTTGCACTAGCAGGTACAAAGATGGCCGAGTTAGCAATCACAACAGAATGAAAAAACTGTGTACAATAATCGCCATTAAGGTTCCCAAGTTTAGGGGCCCCTGAGTGGCTCAATCAGTTAAGCATCTGTTTTTCACTCAGGTCATGATCCCAGAGTCCTGGGATCCAGCCCTGCATCGGGCTCCCTGCTCAGCGAGGAGTCTGCTTCTCTCTCCCTCTCCTTCTGTGTGTGCTCACTCGCTCTCTCTCTCTCACTCTCTCTCTCAAATAAATAAATAAAATCTTAAAAAAAAGAAAAAACAAAAAACAATGATCCCCAAGTCATTTACTTTACAGTTTTGGTTCAAGTTTACTCCAGAGACTTAATTATTATAATTTTAATATCAATTAGCAACATATTTCAAAATGAAACAATCACTTCTATTCATTCTTCTGGCACTTTCTAGAGCTGAGATCACTTGAATGAAAATCAAGAGCCCACTCTTTCCTTTTATTTTTAGGGCACTCACTGAAATCTTTTCTGACAACTGTCAGATTTCCTACTGCTTCGTCAAGGAGAGTGATAGGTAGCCTTACAGCCCTTGGGAATGTATACATCAAGTCAGAAATCAACTCTTATATTGACTCAAAGCACACAACATAAACAGTTGGTTCTGTATTCCCAAAGAGGCGTTTTCATATATTAATTTATTTTGGTGTTTAAACACACTTCATGCCTGATTTATCAGTGTCTGAAAGCTTTTAGAAGATTGGAATCATTCGCAATGATTTGAATGAAAAGAAGACACTCTGTTTACATTAGATCTGTTTGCTTTGAGGATAAATAGTAGTAGGGTTTTTTTTTCTTTTAATAGTCTTATTGTAGATTTTGAGCTCACATTTAGAACCTTTTGGAAATGGTTGCAGCTAAACAAACAGAAGAGCAAAGAAATTACTACTTTCAGATTCTCTTGTTCCTCAGATTTCATTTTTATTTGCTGAGAATTTAATGAAAAATAAGAAAGGTAAAAAATGGCAATTTAATAATAACTAATAAAGGTTGGTAGGATATTAAAATTAAATTAGTCACAAATAGCAGTCAAGACAAGAATTAGACTTTAACCACCTAAGTTAATGGGAATTTTCCAGGTAGTCCTTATTTAAAGGAGAAACTGTTATTATACTATATATAAAATCTAAGCATATAAGACCTTAACATGAGAAACTGTGTTAAATATTGTATTAAAGTATCAATTAAAATTATTTACATGTTCCAAAACCTAGGTAATTCAGTGAAAATTGAATATTGGAATACCCTTAAGTGAATGAATGGATGGATGGGTGGGTGGATGGATGGATGGATGAATAAAGAATTAATGAATATGTACCAAGTTAATAAATACTGTTTTCTTTCTTTTAAATATCTAAAATAATTACTCTCACCTCCAAAATGGAGAAATGATTGCCTCTCAAATCCTATCTTAATGAGTGAATGAAAATAATTTTTTAAAACCTGTTTTTTTTTTTTTAAATAAATGTAGACTAACAGAACAGTTGCAAAAATAGTGTACTGAATTCCCTCATACCCTTCACTCAGTTTGCCCTAATTTTAGCATCTTATATACCCATTATTGAAACTAAGAAATTAGTTATTAATTGAACTATATAATTTATTCATATTTCACCATTATTTTCACTAATTTTTTTCCCACTCTGGGATCCAATTCAGTAGTCACATTTAATTTGTCATTAATTTTTCTCATCCTTCAATCTGTGGTAGATCTTCAGTCTTTCCTTATTTTCTTTATCTTGACAATTGTGAAAAATATTGATTAAGAATTTTATAGACTCGCTCAATTCCCAGAGTTTGTTTTGCTTTGTATTGTTTTTCATAATACAGTTGAAATTATGAATTTAGGGAAAGAATACCACAGAGGTGATGTGCCATTCTCAGTGAATGGCGTCAAGGGGAACATTATATGTATTAAAAAGGAAAAAAAATAGTAACTCTACAGCATCTGCTGTATTTCTCCAATATAATTTTATTCTGTTTCCATTGTAATAAAACATATATTGAGGACTATGTCTTTTAAGAATATGAAAATATTGTTTCTCCTTAAACTTCTACCCTAGAGGATTAGTATGTGGATCATGCCTGCAAGGATAATTATTGTGGTATTTTTCAATTTCATTATTTTTATATTTACTAATTGAGGTTTTCTTCAAAGAAGTATTATATCCTCCCACTCCATTTTATCCATTTATTTTGTCCTTATCCTTTATTTATATCAGTGTGTATTCATTTGTGTTTATTTCATTATTATACAAGTGTGTATTCATGCATGCTTATTTTATTATTTGGGTCATCATCAAATATTGTTATTTACGTATTGCTCAGATTGTTCCAACTATGGCTATTGGGAGTGTTTTCAGCCCAGCTTCTCTATCTTTTTGACGTTGTACTTTCCTTTTTCCTTTTTTTTTTTTTTTAAGCACTTTTAAACTTTCTGACAGGATAAGATGCTCTGGTATCTTCTTATATTTTCATAATCTCAGCTTTAGAAACAATCACTTGTCAATGGGTTTGACACACTTGAATTGTTTTTATTATGGTAAAACATATCAAACATAAAACTTAGCACTGTAATCACTTTCAGTGTACATTTCAGCGGCAAGTACACTGTACTGTTGTGCAACCATCACCACCATCCACTTCCAGAATTTTTCATCTTCTTAAACTGAAACTCTGTACCCATTACATAATAGCTCTACATTGGCAATCCTCATTCCATTTGCTGTTTCCATGAATTTGACCACTGTAGGCACCTCATGTAAGTGGAATTATACCATGTTTGATCTTTTGTGTCTGGGTTATTTCACTTAGCATAATTTTTTCAAGTTTCAACCATGTTGTAATATGTGTCCAAATCTTGCTCAGGAGTCATTTTTCATGTTTTATGTGATTAATATTTTTATAAAATTTTGTTTTCCTATGATATTGTAATATCACTTATTATAATGAGATCATCTTATCTTTATATTAAAATAGGTATTCTCTTAAGAGTTTTAGTATAAGAAATATTCTGATATTAATATTTATAAATACTAAAATTTATAATTTGCAAAGTGAGATAACTGTTTAAGAAAGCATGGCTTGAAACTTCTGCTTCTATTAGAATACAGAAATATGCAGGGCAATGTCACTGCAATACTAAAAATGAGAATAATAAAGGTAAATTACAAGCAGAAAAATTTTAAGTCCAGCTGAGATCTTAGGCTGCAAAGTGATCTAATTACCTGAAATCTAAAATACGATAAATTCTTTACGGAAAAGATGTAAGACATCATTGTTCCAACTTTGGCAATGCAGCGGATGGGGAGGGAAGTTACCATACACAGGAGAGAAAGAAGATCAACATTTAACAGTTTTTTTCAACTTTGAAATATAAGGTTGAATTGCAGTTTAGATTCTCTAGGAGTCCCAGGCATATGGTAAATCTGCATCCAATTATTCGATTCCCAAGGTCATTGTAGAATGCTCACAAGGGAGATTAAGAATTGGGTATAAAAACTCATGAACTGAGAAAGACCTTTTCTGAAACACAAGCATATCAGTCATTCTGTATTGGGTGGAATGGAAGAATTAAGAATAAAGCAAATCCCTCCTATACTCCACATACTATGGTGAGTATGAAGCAGTAAGTATCCTCCCTTAAGGGAAATAGAGAATACCTAATATTGGGATTGGAGTAACGATCAATTTTTTATTATAGTTAACACGTTCTATTTCTTTTGAGATCTTGTGATGGAATACACTGCAAATGTCTTAATCTCAGCATGCTTCTACAAAGCCTAACTGCTAGGACTGAGATTTAGTCATTGTAGTATATGTTAACTTTTAGCAGTTAGAAATCCCCTCTTTGGTACTACTCTCATAAGGAATTCTACTTGGACTGTCTCCTTAAATCATGCAGGGCTGTTCATTACTACAACTTCTCTCCCCTCATTGTGTTCAGGTTTGGATCTGGCTCTGTATATAGTAAATTCCCCTTACACAGTGTCTCTGTAAAAAGAAAATTTTCCATAAGCACAACACTGTTCCCAAGTACACAACACAAATGAACATTTTTTTCTGCTGTGTACTTAATTACATGGGTATGCAAATAAAGATGTAGACTCAGTTATGAACCAATTGCTCTGCATAATAAAATGAGAGGGTGAAGACAAAAGAAGGAAGCAACAAATGTGGGTTTCATAAAGATGCATTAGCCTTTTTGATGCATTATATGATTCCATCCAAAGTGACAGTTAAAGAAGTCACGACCCAAGAAGTAGAGGAGACCAGGAGAATAAAAGCACTGAAAAATTTAGCAAAAATTTTCACGGGAGATTTGGATCTTTATAGGCCAAGAAATTGGTTGGGGGGCTCAAGGAGATTTTATCTGGATCGCATGTACAACTAGTCCACCAGGTGCCATCTTAGCTCTAACTGCTTGTACAATTTCCCTTTCACATGCTATTGAAGGTTGAGATGACTTTGCTATCCTTTAACCTTGCCACACCTCAGCCACACAATATTCTATTCTATCATATATGTTGGTTTAAATGTAAATATGTATTTCTGGGTATAAGAAGATAAGATCATTGTTAATGGATTCAGGCCAAGTTTGATCATAAAATACCCCCAATAACAGAATTAAGTATAAGTGCAATGTGTGAGTAATGGCCAAAATCTGAAGGCCTTGTATTTAAAAGCCAAGAGTGATAAAAATAATTATGGAAATATATGGAGAAGAAATATTTTAATTAAATAGTTGGATGATTAGGTTTCAAAAACTATTTACTTGACATGGAATTGGAGCTTGAATTCTTCAAGAAGAAAAATACATATATGGTCTTGAGATCATTAAAGTTATAATTAAGAAAAAATACAGGAATAGTACATTTCTTAATAGTAATAATCTAAGCCAGGGCTGAGCTGGGATTTACACTGAATGGATAGCAACTTTCTTTTTCTTTTCTTTTAATTGATCAATATTTTGGGGCCTCACATATATTTAGTGTATATATCTCTTATGTATTGTAGAACAAATAAAACAGAATTGACAAGTTAAACTGAGAATCAATATTTTTAAATTTTGTACTACATAATCATCTTACCATCTTAAAGCAGCCTTTCCTTTTCATACAGACCCACCTTCACCAGGAGATCTTGGGAAACTTAAAAGTAAAATGATCAAATACAAAAAAATATTGAATATAATCTAGCTCAGCAACCACCTTTTGTGGCTAAAGACACTAAGACAATGGGAAATTAAAATGATATGGTGATAATAACTGATAAGACTACAGTACATGTTTGCCTGTTCCCACTATATTTGGTTACTAATTCTACTCAAATGAACCCCAGCAAAAATATTTTAACACCTCAGATTTCATCCTGTTAAAAAATCAAAAGTATTTTTCAAAATTATATGTATGTCAAGTGTTCTATGAATGGAATTAGGCAGCATATCACTAAACGTGATTTGTAAACTGTTTACCATCAGAGTACACCTGAAATATTGTGAGAATTTTGTTTGATTTCCATTTATGAATAATTTGGGCACAACTGTACACTTTAAAATTATAATAACTTATTTACCACCATCCAAGGATCGATGCATTAACTATATAGGGAAAAAAGACCTAACTATATTATTTCATTGCTGCTTTCTGAAAATCTTTTCTACAGTTTTTGAATTTGGAGCAATGCAATGGCCAATCTCCTTTTATCTCCTTCTCCCCAGCAAAATTCAAGACAAGTAAACAAATACATAAGGAGTAATACAAAGAAAAAGAAGTATCTGGTAGCTGTCGTGTGTGTGTGTGTGTGTGTGTGTGTGTGTGTGTGTGTGTATTTCTTCCTATAATTACTTGCTATCTAGGCATAGTCAGACCAATAAACAGGGTAGGAGATGAGCTTCAGTCTCTGAAGATAAGAATTCCATAATAAATTACTGATTCAACAAGGCAGAAGACATGAAGCACGATCAAAAAAGATCTGCACATTGACCCTTGTGATTACAGAGTAATTACAGTGGTGTTTTGTTGGGAATACCTAATCTATCAACATGTCAGGTTGCTGCACCAAAAGCCATATCATTAGTTTCTAATTCTTCCAGATATTTCAGAGCTACCCTGAAATTTGAAGCAATATGCCTTGACAAGCTAAGCAATTGCCTACATTAGTGATAACACATTTTTCTTTGGGGTAAAGTCCTAGTTTACAAAAACAAAAAAACAAAAAACAAAACAAATCGAAATTATGAACTTCAGCCCTAAAATATGTACTTTTCTTGAAAAATAAAAATATGCAAATATATTGATTACAGTATAACACTAAACCCTTTATATATAATGTGTTATAAATAAACACAAATATAGTATTCTGATAAAATTAATATTAAGTGCAACAATAGTAACAAGAATAAAAATAAATGATAAAATTCCACTTGAACTCCACTTTAATATAAAATCAAGATAAAAGGTTTGATCTAAAATAATATCTTCTCTTTAAAAGAGACTTCCACTATTAGTAGCTCATTCCATATTGTGATGTAAGAAAAAGCAAAGTATGTCTGGATTTCTGGATTATATGCTTATTGTGAAAAAACTGTAAAAAATCTCTAAGATAATTTTGAAAGGACAAAGGGTAAGCCAATAGGGCCTCTCACTGTTCAAACTGTTACAGTTTGGCATCCAATACTGAAAAATAATTATAACTTATTCAAATAAGTTAAGAATACAAAAATGTTGTAAGAACAGGTTGATAATCAAATAATGAAAATAAACACAAAAAGTACCAAAAATTGTCAATTAAAATTTAACCAAATTAAGACAGAATTATGTTATGATTATATGTATATGCTATAATGCACAGGGATTTGGCTTCTTTTATTAATTATACATCGTTTTATATAGTATAAATGCAATTGTTTTCTAGCTAAGTAAAGAGCTATGTAAAACTATAAATAAACCAACTCATTGAATGATAAGGGGAAGATGGGAAATAAACCTGGTTTCAGGTATGTGGAATGTAGCAAACTAATGAATTAGCCAAATGTACCAAGATGGAGATGGAATACATAAAATTAGCTTCTCATAATCTGGGAGATAAAACTTTTTGAACACTCTGAGACACTCTGTCTATTCCAAGTAGACATACTGATCTAATTAGTAAACTGAGGCCAAATGGTAAATTTGGGAAGGGAGTGGATTAGAGACTCAGGATGGAATAAACACTATGGGCTTGAGACATTTCAGTTCCACATTACAAACACTGATATTACAAAGCACAGAATTTCCCTGTAATTTAAGAATAACCATCAAACCCTAAATGTAAATTAATATGGAAGACCCAACCATCAAACCCTAAATGTAAATTAATATGTAAGAATAACCACCAAACCCTAAATGTAAATTAATATGGAAGACCCAAACAACTCTTTATTTCCCATAATAGAAATAAGTTGAAAGTCACTCCGGGCTTGCCAACTCAGACTCATTAAGTCAGTGTTCACTTTCTTGTAACTGGATGTACAAATAAGTGTTTCTATAAGTCAGTAGGATTTAAATGACTATGAGGATAAAAAGAAATAAGTCAGTGTGCAATAACTAGCACATATAACTTTAATCACACTTTTATAATTTTTTCTAGTGTTGCAATACTTAAGAGGGCTTGGGTATATAATATGATTTTTTAAAAAGATTCATTTATTTATTTGAGAGTGAATGAGGGGGGGGACGGGGCAGAGGGAGAAAAATCTTCACGTAGACTGCCCATTGAGCACAAAGCCTGACAAGGGGCTTGATCTCATGACCTATGAGATCATGACCTGAGCCAAAACCAAGAGTCAGATACTCAACTGACTGAACTACCCCTTGTCCTGATATTTATGATTTTTGAGAGATTTAATTATGCTTTAAATCAATGTTTTTAAGGAATATTTAACTGATGAACCTTACCCATAAAAGAGGTAGACAAACAAGAACAAAGTCAAAGCTAGTAAAAAAGGAAATAATAAAGATTAGAGCAAAAAGAAATGAAATAGAGACTACAAAACAAAACAAAGAAAAAATAGAAAGGATCAATGAAACCAGGAGCAGGTTCTTTGAAAAGATAAACAAAATTGACAAACCTTTAGCCAGACTGATCAAGAAAAAAAGGACTCAAATAAATAAAATCAGAAATGAAGGAGAAATAACTGACATCACAAAATACAAAGGATTATAAGAGAATATTATTAAAAAATAGACAACAAAAAATTGAAAACCTAGGAAAATGAAAAAATTCCTAGAACCATATAATTTCCCAAAATAAATCAGGAAGATACAGGAAAATTGAGCAGACCAATTATTAGTACTGAAATTTGAATCAGTAATAAAGAAATTTCCAACAAACAGAAGTACAAGACCAGATGGCTTCTCAGGTGAATTCTGCCAAACATTTGAAAAAGAGTTAATACTTATTCTTCTCAAACTATTTCAGGAAAATAGAAGAGAAAGGAAAGCTTCCAAATTCGTTATATGAGGCCACCAATACCCTGATACCAAAACCAGACAAAGACATGACAAAAAAAAGGAAAGCTACAGGCCAATGTCTTTGATGAACATGGATATAAAAATTCTCAACAAAATATTGGCAAACTGAGTTCAAAAATACTTTTAAAAAAGTCATTCACCATGATCAAGTGAGATTTACTCCAGGGATACAAGGGTGGCTCAGTATTCACAACTCCACCAATGTGATATATCACATTAACAAGAGAAGGGATAAAAACCATATGACCATTTCAATAGATACCAAAAAAAAAAAAAAAAAAGATTTGACAAAATCCAACATCTATTCATGATAAAACTCTTCCACAAAGTACATTTAGAGGTAACATACCTCAACATATTAAAGGCCCAGGTTTTTTTTCTATTTTTGTGTATAGGATTTTTTTTTTTAATTCTTCCTTGAAATACAGATTAACTGGTAAATAATGATCTATCAATCTTTTGACCCTACCTAAAGCTGATAATCTCTGGAGTTCACTAATTCTCTAATTTTAAACATTGAACCCATTTTTGAAACGTTCTTTTTCTCTGATTCTCTAAAATTTAACAATTATATTTATTATACAGATAAAGTCAATGAAATCTGTATTGAGTTAACAATTAGTCTATATTTGCTATAGCTACAGGTATTGGACTGTGGATCATAACTCAAGATGTCTGAGATACATTGTTGAAAATCTTACACTAAGTAGGCCAACACTATTTGGACTATTTTATCCAAAGAAATTGCTACAGTGAGATTCATGATCATTTCTGTTCTCTGACACTGCATTTGTTTTCAGTCTCAGTAACATTAATGGAGTTCATTGCTTTTAATGATGTGAGGGAAATTAATTCAGCAATTTATGTTAGTCCGGCAGAGAAAATCACATCATTAAGAAAATGCCATAGGGTAAATATGGCAAAATATAAAGTGAAGAAAGTCAGAGCATAGAAATATTGATTATGACACCCCTGGAGACTGATTGTAAGCTACACAAGGCATAATTCCACCATAGCCAAAGAGAAACCTGTATCATACATTAAAAGATGTATTGTAGAAATACTAGAGTTATACTAAGATGTATCTCTTGGTATTTTAAATAATTGCTGCATCATCACAAAATCTACAGACTCTCATCGCTTCTTATTCCACGCTCCACTAAGTTTCAACTATGGTTAATATTTAAGGGTTCTGTAAAGATGCATAAGAGATGTTCATTAACAGATAAGATGTTTGTTAATGGTAGTTAGCAATCAATGTTGACAAATTTCTTGTTATTTCAGAAAAAAAAAAAGAGAAAAGATCAAAGATCGTCCTGGCAATATCACCTCCTGAAGTACAATAATAAAGGGCTAAATTACAACAATGGTATAGTTTCATACACTTGCTACTACATATTGTCTGTCTTATAGAATTATCTGGGCCTAGTTCTTACCCAGAGAGATTAAAACTTTGTTTAGTTAATCTTGTATAATATGTTAAACAATATGCTTATCTGCTCTTCTACACTTTATGGTAAACATGTTTATCCATTTATTTGACAGATACTTCAAAATATATTTAAAGTGCTTCTTTAATATGGCTATGATGATTAAAATAATGACAATAACCTTACTATTTTGAAATCGCATGCTTAGTGGGGACTGGTTCTACATTTGATGCGTTGCTTAAAACTTGTGTGCAGTTGAAATCATCCTTTCAATATATTTTAATCAGCCAATCTACATGATTTGTGTTAATTATTACTATAATAATTTGATGATAATGATAATAACTAACATATATCAGTGCTTACTATGTACTAGACCTTATTCTAAGAACTTTATGTATACTTTATGCATATTTACTTACTTAATCTTCAATATAACTTAGCAGTTAGTTTCCACTATGTTTATCCATATTTTATGAATGATTGTAATTCTCTGGATATAAATGAGAATGTAAATAACAACAGAAAATAGCTACACATAATTATATGTATAGTCACAAAGGTCATGTCATGAATATGATTCTTTATCCTAAGGGTAATAAAAGCAATACAGAGTTTTATGCTTGGTGGATGACATAAGGTTAACTTTTCAAAGCGTATGCCTGTCTCCTAGGGAAAAACAGATTATTAGTAGCCCTCCATACAAACTGTCTTAGTGGCCCAGGGAGAGGTAGTGGTAATGGGGACTAGAGAGGAAATCACCATGGAAAAGTGTGGAGAATCAAGATATTAGGACTTACTGATGGACTGTATACGGGATGTTTGTGTACTTACGTGTGTTACCCACTTTGGAACTTTGTTAGGATGGGAAAACGGCTGTATGAAGGACATTTCTCAAAAACACTTAAAGTAAGTGAACAAATCATTGCAACCTGGGGCAGAAGTTTACAGTTGAGACAAGCAATAAACATGCCAAAAGTCTTAGAGGACAAAATTGAGAGAGAGTTCCTTTGCATAATTTGGATATTGAAGACATTGTGTATACCAGGGAATTTAGAAATCCATGCATATGTCCAGGTCAAGATGCATACACTCAGAGAGACCTGAGAAGTCCTTAAGCTTTCACATCTGGTTGGTCATTAGGCTCAGTGAAAGCAATGAACCTGAGGCAGTTTTACATGGCCTGGCTAAGCATTGAGGGAGTGCCCCCAAATCAGGGCCAATTTGCAAATACTGAGAGAGTATTTTTCTCATTTTCTTTTTCTTTCTTTCTCTTTCATTTTCTGTTTTCTTTTGACTCCAGTTGTCAAAGAGAGTGTCTGTCAAAACACTAGCTGACCACAAGCTACAGGAACAGAAATTTCAGAGACTATATGCAACAAAGAGTACAGACATTACAACGACAGCAACAAAAAACCCCAAACGTCAAAACTGTAAAAAGACAAACCAGCAAGAGAGGGACTAACCATGCATAATGGATCTTTAAAGAGATTAACAGATTTTTTTTTTTCCCAGCAGAAACCGTGGAGGCTAGAGGTAGTGGGGGACATATGAGAAGGCCTGAAAGAATAAAAATTATCAACCAAGAATTCTATGTCTGGCAAATATTCTACATGAGAATTGGAGAAATCAAGACATTTTCAAATAAACAAATACAAGAGACTGACTTAAATCCAAAGATACAAATAGGCTGAAAATGACAGGATGGATGGAATAAGATATTCCATGGAAATGGTAACCAAAAGAGAGCTGAGTAGCACGCTAATATCAGACAAAATAGATTTTAAGGTAAAAACCTATACAAGAGATAAAAAAAATAATGTGTAGTGATAAGAAGATCAATTCATTAAGAAGATATAGTAATTATGAATATATGTGCATCAAACAAGAGAGTCACAAACTATATTAAGTAAAAATTGACACACTTACAGAGAGAAATAGTTTTACAATAACAATTGGATATTCAATATTCTCGAGGATAGACCACATGTTGGGCCACAAAGCAATTCTCAATAAATTTAAACAGATAGAAATCATGCCAAGTATTTCTCTGACCAAGCATGGAATAAAAGCAGAAATCAATGCCAAAGACATCACAAGAATATCACATACAAATAATACTGGTACATATAGTTATAAAAATCTTCAACAAAATGCTAACAAACCAAAGTTACTATCATATTAAAAGAATTATGTATCTTGATCTAGTGAGATTTATCCGAGGAATGCAAGGGTGGTTCAACATAGAAACATAAACTGGTGTAATAGACCACATTAGTGGAATGAAGGAAAAAACAACAAAATACGAAACATGATTGTCTTAGATTTCTCTGAAAAACAGAATCAATACAACATATATAAGAGATGTAAGAAGTGGCTTACATGGTTATGGAAGCCAGGAAGCCCCATAGTCTGCCATCAAGCTGGGGAACCAGGGAAGGCAGTGGTATAATTCAGTCTGAATCTGAAGGCCTGCGAATTGGATGACGATGGGCAGCCAACTGTGTAAGCACCAGTCTGAGTTTGAATACCCAAGAATTAGGAGTGCCAGCGTCTAAAGATGGTACAAGATGTATGGCTCAGCTTAAGAATGAGTGAATTCATCCTTCCCCTTCACCCTTTTATTCTATCGGGACTTCAATAGATTGGAAAACGCCAACCCCCATTACTGAAGGTGATATTCTTTACTCAGTCCATTGCTTCAGGTGCTAATTTCTTCCAGAGACACACTGCCAGACACATCCAGAAAGAGTGTTTACCTCCTATCTGTGCATTGTTTAGCCCAATCAAGATAACACAGAAAATTAACCATCACAATAACGATCTCAATTGATGTAGAAAAGTCATTTGAAAAAATCCAATATGCATTCATAATAAAAAGATTCAACAAACTTGGAATAGAAGGAAAATTCTTCCTTGTTAAGGGCATTTATGGAAAGCCTGGATCTACTATTTCTCCATGTTGAAACTGAAAGCTTCACTAAGATAGGAAAAAGATAAGAATGCCCACTTTCACCACTTCTATTCACCATTGTACTGATAGTTCTACCCAGAGAAATTCAGCAGGAAGAAGAAATAAAAGGCATGAAAAATCAGAAAGGAGAAAGTAAAACCAAATGCAGATAACATAATTTGATATATATAAAATCCTAAGAATCCACAAAAAGACCTATTAGAGCTAATAAGAAAATTCAGCGAAGTACAAGACACATGATCAACACACAAATATTAGTTGTATTTTTGTATACTAGCCATGGACAATTCAAAAAGGAAATCAATAAATGATTCTATTCATAACACCTAAAAAACTAAAATACCTAAGCTAAACTTAACCAGGCTAGTGAAGGATTCATACACTTAAAACTACAAAATATTGCTGAAAGAAATCAAAGTCAATCTAAATAAACAAAAACCATGGATCAGAAGACTTAATATTGTTAAGGTAGCAGTAGTACCCAAAGATATCTACAAGTGCAATGATATGAATCCCTATTAAAGTTTCAGCAGCACTTTTTTTTTTTCAGATGGAAAAGCTAATTATCTAATTTATATGGAATTGCAGGGGGTTTCTAAAATGAAACTATCTAGATAAAGAAGAAAAAGTGGGAGGACTCATTCTTTCAGATTTCAGAATTTACTACAAAGTTACAGCTATCAGAAGCATGTGTTATTGGCATAAAATAGGCATATAGACCAATGGAATAGAATTGGGAATCCAGAAATAAGTCCATGCATTTATGGCAATTCAACAATGGTTCCAAAACCGTGAGTTAAAAATAGTCTTTCCAACAAATTGTGCTGGGACAATTGAATATCCACGTAGAGAAGAACGCAGTTGGACTCCTGTCTCACAGCATATACCACGTTTAACTCAAAATGGATCATAGACTTAAATATATCAGGTAAAACTATAAAATTCTTAGAAGAAAACAGAAGAAAACCTTCATGACCTGGGGTTTGGCAACAGATTCTTAGATATGACACCAATTGCTCAAGCTTAACACGTACAAGCCTGTTTTAGGGAAATGATGAAACAATATATTCTCAAGTTGATATAAACGACAACTACGTAACATTGTGAATGTATTAAATGTCACTGAATTTTACACAATGAGATGGTTACATTTATGTTAAATAAATTTTAACTCAATACCAAAAAAAAAAAAAAAAAAAGGAAAAGAAAAAGAAAAAGAAAAAGAAGTAGTCAATCCAATCTGGGTCATAGGAATAGAACAGGAAATGCTATATTTAGAAGATATGTCTTAAGCTGATTCCTGAAAAATGAGATGTGTAGTAAAGTATAGGAAATGGGAAGGGAAGAGAAAGTGTAAGTGGAAAGATGATAGTCTAAAAGATTTCCAGTCAAGAGGTCATCATGAGAAAATGCACAGAGGTCAGAATCAACACATAGTGTTAGAAAACGGCAAATCAATCTTAGGGCAAAATAAGCAATTACGAAAAGACTAACAGGTCGTCTTTACATGCAAAAGAGCCTGGATCTACCTTTAATATTTAGGTCACTGGATCATTGGTATAAGGAAAAAACATGGTCAAATTTGCCTTTCAGTAAGGTTACTGAGAAAACAGAGTGGCTAGTATATTAGAAAGGAGCAAGATTAGAGATAATGAGAATGACTTTGTTAGTCTGTGTGAGAGATACAACGATGAAGGCTTAAACTTTACCAGGAACTGTGAAGATTATCTCAGTCTTTGATCATGGGAGTCATCTGATGAATGTAATGTTTTAGAAGAATCTAGCTGGCCGGGGGATGAATTTGAAGCTAGATGCAAAGAGACTATTAACAATGTTTTGAGATTGGGATATGAATTAGTGTGATGGAGATAAATAGATAAGGACACACATAAGGGATATTTCAAGGGAAGAAATAGCACTGGTAACAGGGAATATGAGCAATGAGGCAAATGCAAAGTCAATTACTCCTTCCAAATTGCTAGTTTTTAAAACAACAAAAATCAGGATAAATTTAATATGGAGTGGAAGTGAGATTTTGATTGTGCAATCTAAGGGATGTACATTTTCCCATTATCTCTCTTCCACTTTTAAAATCAAACACAATGCTGTGGAAAAGGGAATGCTTTTAGTTCCGAAATAAATGATCTTGAGCAAGTTTCTTTCCTCTGGGCTTCTTTTTATCTACAAAATAGTTTCAAAATTAAAATTTCTGTCTTTCAGAGATGAGAGGATGAGGGGTCCTGTTAGTAAAATGTGTAGAACAATACAATAATAAGCACTAGCTACAACAAATGGCATGATGATGATGAAGGATTACGCCACGAGGGCTAGTATTTAGGACTTAGAAACAGGAATACTTCTGCAAAATATTTGTAGCAGGAAAAATTCTCATATATTTGCCCTTGAATCAGTTCCTTCTTTTTACTCTAGGTTACTTCCTCAGTTATCATCTCTTTTGTCATTTTTAGAATTTTTTTGAGTTCCTAAGTATTATGCTCTCAAGGAGTCTGCGAGGAATTGTTACAGAATTGACATTAAGATTTATGATCAAGTTATCACATATTTTAATTTTATCTACCTTATTCTAAGTCCCCTGTGTTGGATAAGACAATGAAATATGAGGTGATATTCAACCACCCTTGATCATATGTATGCTGTTAATAGTATGCAAATGCTAGGTCCTCATTTATATTTAGAGCTTCATTGGTAGTAAAAACAGAATTTTACATGTTCATTGAAAGGACTATAACTTAATAGGGAAGAATACTCCAAATTATATGGCAAATCATATTTTGAAATGACAGTGGTAGTGTTTTCTTGCCTACAATGAATTCTAATTCATTAAAATTAAAAGTAATAACCAGCAATCATTATAGCAATTTAATATAAAGGCTAAGATACACATGTTTTATATAGCCTTGCATTTCAGATGCTTAACAAATATTTGATTACCATAATAAAATTCATTTCTTTCTCCCAGAGAAAAAGCTAAGAACTAGAAAAGATAAGTAATATTCTTATAGTCGATTGCAAAGTGCTACATTAAAATCAAATATTTGGCTCTGGCATATTAAGCTCCCTGGATACTGCTAGATGACCTTTAAGACAAATTCAAAAACTACTTGAAGATTTTACTTTAAATTCAAAACAGAATATCACCAATGTGCTATTGCTTCTAAATTTCACTGGTCATATATCCTAAATGGAAAATATGTTACAGAATAAAAAGTTTCATCTTAATTTTTCCTATTTTGTATGAAAAAATAAAACAATCTTTCAAGCTTAAAGTTGTATGTTTAAAGATAACATTTAGTATTTTCAGTGCTAAAGATGGAATTGCAAACATACCCCCTGCCTGTGCATTTCCCTGGTAATAGAGAAGAATGACTGCCATGAATATCATATCCTTCAGGAGAAAATCTGAGTCCAATATTGGGGGCAATTGATTTTCTCCAATCAAGTCAGAACAATTTTAAACGTGTGAAGAATATATCACTAAAAAAACTAGTTTAAGTCAAGACTTATAATCCAATAAAACACATTGGAGTTTTTGCATTTTATTTTTTAAATTTCTTATTTATAATCTATAACCAGAAGGCAAAAATGATATTAATAAATTTCAGACCAATTCTGTTTGCTGGCATGTTTTATTAAATCCTCCCCAAGTTGATAGATGACACTATTGTCAATTTAAAATCAAATTAAGTAGATATACAGTGGTCACCTCATTATTGCTACATATAATCTTTCTTTGCTTTGCATACATCAAACCCTGTTAGGACTAATTGAAATTTTATTTGTACATAACTGCTGCAACATTACAATATTAATACACTGTTTTAATTTGTTGAAACCATTAATAATCAATATTAATTTTGAGCATGCATTTTAATTTTTCTGTAAGGATGTGTGTGTGTGTGTGTGTGTGTGTGTGTGTGTGTATCTCCCTGCTCAATATTTAGAAATATGAAAGAATTACAGATGACCCTGGGAAATGTCAGCTGCATTTTAAGATTTAAAAATTACTATGATTTACATGTTAAGGACTCTGGTGGAAAGGTGCACTTTTCAAGGTCAGAGAAGTAATTTTGACAGAGAAGAAAATGATAACAAATAACTAAGTGGAAATGCTAGAAAAAATAATACAGAAACAAGAAGGATGTCAATGGTCTCCTAACAGTCAAATACATATAATTAAAATCCCAGAATAAACTAAAGGGCAAAATGTTTACAAAAACAGATACTTTTTACAAAATTAATAACACAAAAACTCACAGAACCAGAAGCTCAGATAACTTCAAACACTACTGAAAAAACAAACAAAACAAAATACCTAGGCATATCTAGGGATACTGTATATAAACCTCTCACAATTCAAGTAAAAGCTAAAATCTTTAAGACAGTCATGGAAACAAAACACATTTCAAACAGATGAATAAAGAGAAAGATTACAGTAGATTTTCCGTTTACCAATGATACATGAAGGAATGTGTTGCCAGCAGACTTGAATTACAGGAAATACTAGTGAAGGTTCTCTAGGCAGTGAAAATTGTTTAAGAGACAGAAACCTGGAGCTGCACAAAGAAATCAAGAGTGCTACAAGTGGAGTAATTGGAGGTAACTACAAATTTTGTGTTTTTTTTCTTAATTTTCATTGCATGTACAGATAATTGACTCTCTAGAGTAAAATAGTCATGCCTTAGTGTGTATTTATAGCACAAGTATAATTAAAATGTGTATCAAGAGTAGTACAAATGTTGCTAAGGACAGAATTAGAGTATATTGTAAATTGCTTAAAATATAATTAAGTAGTGGTATAAGGTTATATGATGGTGGACTCTGATTAATAAAGAAGTAAATGTTAAAGAAACCACCAAACACTTTAAAAAAGAATAAAAAGATGATGAGAATTAAAATAAAATGCTAAAAGTTAAAAGTAGTTAATGAAAATGAAGGCAGAGAAAGAGAAGAAAACTCCAACAATGAACTGATGGAAGAAACAGAAAACAGCTAGCAAGATGGTGGATTTTAATTCAACTACATCTGCATTAAAATAATTGTAATAGATTATGAAAACCTGTTAAAACACAGAAATCATCAGATTAAAATCATTAAAGAAGTTAAGCCTAACTACATGCATCTACACACACACACACAACACAACACACACTTCAAAGATAAAGGGGTTAGTATAAAAAGGTGGAAAATTATATACTAAGCAAAAATAGTCAAGAGAAAGTAGAAGTAGTTATATTAATACCAGATTAAACAGACTTAAGCCCAGAAATATTCCCAAAGATGAAGAATAGTAGATGATGATAAAGATATCAATTATCCAAAAACAATAGAGCTTCAGATAACCTGCAAGGATGAAGAAGATCTGAAAATTATTATCAAGCAACCTGATCTAATTGACATTTATAGAGTCCACCAAGAACAGAGCAAATATTCCTTCAAGTGCACATGGAGCATTCCCTAAGATAAGAGCATATTCTGCTCTGTAAAACAAACCTTCACAAATTCAAGAGTTGGAATTATTGAATGTATGCCCTAGGCTAACAATGGAATTAAATGCAAAATTAACAAAAAAGATATTACTCACAGTATTTGGAAATTAACCAAAACAAATAACAAATGAATCAACAAGGAAATTATAAGAAAATTATAAAATATTTTCATTTAATAAAAATAAACATACATATTAAAATTTTGATAATACAACTAAAGCAGTGTTTAGAGAAATATCTATGCCATTAAATACTTGTATAAGTGAAGAATACAGATCTCATATCTTTGATTTGGTTTAAGCCTTCTGCTTAAGAAATTTTTTAAAAAGTAAATTAATAAAGTAATTTTAAAAAGTAATTAATAAAGTAATTAATAAAAGTAATAATTTAATCCAAAACAAGTATAAGGAAGAAAAGAATAAAGAACAGAAATCAAGAAAATTGACAACTGAAAAATAATGAAGAAAATAAATAAAACAAAATCTGTGTGTTTGAAAATATCAACAACATTGATAAAACTGACTATAAAAAAAAGAAGGCACACATTGCAAGTATTAGAAAAAATAGAGAGAACATTAACACAGACCCCAAGGATAAGAGTATGGTACAAACCCCATGACAGAAAAACTTAGATGAAATGGTCAACTCACTTGATAAAACAAGCTGCCATGGCTCACTCAAGAAGAAATAAAAAGGCTAACTTGTTCTATATTTTACAAAGAAACTGAATTTGTAGTTAAAGTCTTTCCAACAAAGAAAAATGCAGACTCATATATCTGCTACCAAACATTTAAGGAAAAACAGTAACAATTCTACACAACCTGTCCAAAATATGAAAGATAATAGAACACGCCTTAATTTATTTTATGAAGCTGGTATTATTATTCTGATGCCAAAAATAGACAAAAACCTGACAGGAAAAGAATTCTACAGACTAAAGTTCTTCGATAATACGTTAGCTAAGTGCATCCAGCAATATACAAATAGAATGACACATTACAACTAAGTGGGTTTAACCTAAGTGTTAAGTACAGCCCTAGTCTGTACTTCATCTACCTCAGTTGCACTGAAATATCTCCATCAACTACCAGCTAAGACCTTTTGAATGTTTCCCTGTGACCAACCGACAAAGAAGACAAATTTTAAGATTGGTTTAGAAAGAGTTCAACATGATATGTTAATGCAATCCAAAACTTCACTACTGCCATGCTAAAGCTCCATTCACGGAGGGCTTTAGTAGTAAATGGTGAGAGAAAAACTCTCACCAGAAAAAAACAGTCAAAAGAGTTTTGAGCAGTACTCTTGCATGTCTACTTTCTGTGGAGGGAATACTGGCTTGAAGTAAAGACAGATACAGCTACTTGATCAAGAGCCTGGAAGGGTAGAATTAGGGAAATTAGGAACTAAGAGGTCTGGGAAAGAAATGTACAAATGGACTCATGGGAGTGTGCACTACATGTGAAACTCTTTGTCTCATGTCCAAACCCACAAGAGAGTGTAGAGGAGGCACTAAGAAAGTGGGTAGACAGGATGACTTGAGCAATGGAAGCCAGAAAAATTCTGCCCACAGCCACCATAATGAAATAAATAACAGACAGCCATGGTGCTACAATCGAGACCACCAAGATTGGGACCAAAAATGTCTGATCTTCCAACAATGGGGATGAAAGCTGGGCCCTTGATGTAATACCACCCCAGATGAAGACCACATAAGCCACTTGATGTCAAGTCAAATACACTGCACCTCTTTCACCCAGTGAAGGAAAACCACTCATCTTTACTGGAATTGACATCAGTTATAAACAATTATTTGTCTCCCCTACTCACAGTGCTCCAGGCAGCATCACTATCCAATAGTTTTCAAATACCTGTTTTATAAGCATGGAATTTGGTATTTAGCATTTTATGTAAGGGAGGTGTGGCATTCAGAACCTCTGATCCTATAATATTCCTCATTGCCTTAGAACAGCTTCATAAAACATTAGAATAAGTTATTAATGGATCAAATAAGAACCCAGCTGTAGAACTAACAGTGTACTTTGAGGGCTCTGACCTTCAAGTTGTTGAAACAATGGTTAATGTCAATTGTTGTGTCCCAAGTCACTTCAGATGGGTCTAGAATTTGAAGGTAGAAAGAAGAGGGGCCTATTCTACCACCATTTCAGTGACTCAGGTTTTGTGTCTCCTCTGCTCTCAACTTCAGTACATTCTGTCTTAGAGAAGCAGTTTCCTGGGTTGTGGTATCTTAACCAGAGGACAAATAGAGGATTATGATAAATTTAAAACTATGACTTCCACTTATTCAATTTAATGAAATAGTAATCAAAGGAAATTTATACTATTATTTATACTATCAATTACCATAAAGATTTAGATCTGATGCTATGGGAAGACGAACTTGGAAGATTCACTGAGCCATCTTTTGTTGATCCCATATTGGTGGTAAGAGTAAATTTTCAATTGCAACCTGATAAAGAACAGGAAAACCAAGGGCTTACACTCCTTAGAAATGAAAGTTTAGGCTACTTATCAGATAAGCCAAAGTGCTAGCTGACAGTGAGGGAAACAGAATGGCTGGGAGAGGAGGGAGAGGATGAATATCAATTACATGCCCAGAATCAGTTATAAATGAAAAGACTATAGTTCATCACTCACAATCTTCTGGATATTAAGCTTTTTAAGAGACTGAGACATCACCTTGAAGAGTTGGAGGAGGACGGGTGATATAGAGAATGGGGATTAAGAGCACACTTATCATGATGAGCAGTGAGTAATGTATAGAATTCTTGAATCACTATAGTGGACACCTGAAACTAATATAATAAATACTGTATGTTGACAATACTGGACTCAAGATATATATAAAAATTTTAGTTTTGATACCAAAAAAAGATGTGGTATTTTCACAATGGAATATTATTCAGCCATAGTAGAGAATCAAATCTTGCTATTCATAAAAACATGGATGGACCTAGACAGTATTACACTAAGAAAAATAAGTTCGTAAGAAAAATATAAATACCATATGATTTCATTTGTATGTGGAATCTAAAAAACAAAACAAATGAACAAACAAAATAGAAATAGACTCATAGATACAGTGAACAAAATGATGGTTTCTAGAGGGGGTGGGAGGATGCACTAAATAGGTAAAAGGGATTAAGAGGTACAAAATTCCAGTTACAAAATAAGTCACAGGAATGAAGCATAAGGAGTGTAGTCAATAACACTTTAATACCTTTGTATGGTGACAGACCGTAACTCTATACTTGTCAAATCCCTACATTGTATACTTGAAATTGATATATTATACATCAACTATACTTCAATAAAAAATACAAATAAACATTAAAAAAATATTAAAAAACATTGTATAACAAAAATTCTACATACTACAGAGTTTTAAAATCTTGTGTCACAAGGAAACTTTGGGAGATTTTAGAACTCTGTAGTGTGTAGAATTTTTGTTATACAATTTTTTTTAATATTCCTTTAATTTTTATTAATTAAACAACTCTTTTGGAGAAATGTCTGTTCATGTCCTTAGCTCATGTTTTAATTAGGTTATTTTATTTTTCTGTTATTGAGTTGTTAGAATATATATATATATATATATATATATATATATATATATATAACATATACATTATATAAATATATTTATTTTTAAAATATATATTTATTTATTACATAATACATAAAATGTATTTATATATTACATAATATTAGCCCCTTATCAAATAAATGATTTGCAAATATTTTCTCCCATAGATCATTCTGTCAATTGTTTCCTTTGCTGTGTGGAAGCTTTTTAGTCCCATTTGTCTATTTTCATTTTTACTGCCTGTGCTTTTGGTGTCATATCTAAGATATCATTGCAAGAACTTTTTTAGGTTGTCTTTTAGTAGTTTTATAGTTTCAGATCTTACATTTAAGTCTTTAACCCATTTTGATTTGATATTTGTGTATGATATAAAGTAGGGGTCCAATTTCTTCTTCCTTCCTTCCTCCCTCCCTCCCTTCCTTCCTTTCCTTCCTTTCTCTTTCTTTTTTTGCATGTGGATTTATAGTTTTCCCAGCACCCTTTGTTAAAGAAATGATCCTTTCCCCATTGTATATTCTTAGCATCCTTATCAATGATCACTGGACTGTGTATGCATGAGTTGGTTTATGAACTATTCTGTTCCTTTAGTCTATCTATCCATCTCTTTGCCATTGCCATGTTGTTTTAATTTCTGCAACTCTAATATATTTTGAAATCAGGAAGTGTAATGTCACCAGCTTTGTTCTTTTTCAAGATCCTTTTGACTATTCTGTGGTCTGAGTCTTCTGTGATTCCATATAAACTTTAGGAATTTTTGTCTATTTCTGTAAAAAATGCCATTGGGATTTTGATGGAGATAGTATTGAATCTATAAACCACTTTGGACAGTATAGATATTTTAACAATATTAAGTGTTCCAATATATAAACAAAAAACAAAACAAAAACAAAGAAACATGAGGAAACTTAAGGAGGTATCATATATGCTTACTTCTTGATTGTAGAAATGGTATCACAGGTGTTTGCAAAGGTCCAGACTTATCAAATTGCATACATTAAATATACGCATTTCTTCGTATGTCAAATAAATAAATACCACAGAGAGCCAAAAGAGTAGAGTTAAAAAATAGAAAGATATGCATTGTTTTTATATAGGAAGAATTTTTTTTTTAAATGTGAATTCTATACAAATTAATATATAAATTGAGCATGAAATCAGTAAATACCTCAATACTTCACAGTGAGTATACAATGCTTAAAGCAGAGCACTACTGAAATGGCTAGATGATTTCCTGCTGAAGATGCTTAGGTTTGGTGATATTTACCCAAAACATAATCATAATCTCTGCTATTTTTAA
This sequence comes from Ursus arctos, assembly GCF_023065955.2. Taxonomy (NCBI): domain Eukaryota; kingdom Metazoa; phylum Chordata; class Mammalia; order Carnivora; family Ursidae; genus Ursus; species Ursus arctos. Next base: position 28,039,181 of record NW_026622985.1, on the reverse strand, counting down.
TTCACTCTGTCCCGTCAAATTAAACAAGTCTTTGTTATTACTCATTCATTAGGTTACTGACAAGAGTTCCAGAGAGTAATGAAAAATTCTTATAATCTTTTATATTATTTGAAGTATTTATATATTTTTTCGATATATAGTGACAATGACTAGGTAATACCAAAAAAAAAAAAATTCTGCCAAGGAAATTAAGCCTTTTACATTATACATGGTTTACAAACTCCCAGAAACAAAGTTTTTATTGATTAGCATTTTAAATAACATTTTATTTCAATATTTTATTTTTCCTGAGAGATCAAATTTTGGGACTTCCTTGCTTGTCTTTCCCTTCATCCATCCTCCCTCTGACCATTATTACTTCTTTCTTTAATTTTATGCATTCTCTTGGTTATTTTCCTGCATTATTATCAATTTTATTCTCCCTTGAATACCCTTTTTTTAGTCTTATTTTCTGAGATAATTTGTCTTTCTCTTTAATTTCTTTCCTCTATTTGATCGATATTGTTACATTTGTTCTTACTCTTTACTTCTTTTATTGTTATTATTAACTGCTAGTATTAGTTTTTGAGTTTCTTAATGTCTTCCCATATCTTCAAAAGCTTTCTGAGGTATTTAATTCAATTTGTAGTATCATGTTATAGTTTTCTTCTTCTTTTTGGTTGTTTATACATAATAAACATTGTTTTTGTATATGCCTTTGAAATTCCAACTTCATCTGTATTCAACTACTTACTGTCACATTTAAAAAATCAAATGTTATTTACATTTGTTGCTAATTTATGCTCTAATACAAATCATATTTTTGTATGCCTGTGTTTATAGAGTGTTACAATCACCTATGATATCAATAATTTCTAGTTGCATCAAGTATTATTAATGGCCGATAATTAACAGTGTTCTTGGGCAACTACAAGATGTAATTGATATTGTCTGGTTTGCTTTGATACAATAAGATTATATCATAAATATTATCATGAATTTTTACTTTATTTTTAATTTTATTTTTTTATAATCATGAAATTTACTCGCTTTAAAATATCAGTAAGTAAAATGTTTTTGTTAGCATAGCTATTCATAGAGAAGTCAGCTTTAATTTTACTTTACATTTAATATTACCTAAAAATAATTAGTGTGAAAATAAATATTTTTAATATATATTTAAATTATCAAAAATCCTGAAATAGTCTAGTAAGAGATAAAATTCTAATAGGGCTTAATTAAACATAACTATCATCTGCTTTTATCATGAATTATCAGAAACATTTAACACAAAACTGTTCTGAATGTTCAGTTTCTATATTTATTTTAAAAACTCTCTCTACAGGGGCGCCTGGGTGGCACAGCGGTTAAGCGTCTACCTTCAGCTCAGGGCGTGATCCCGGCGTTCTGGGATCGAGCCCCACATCAGGCTCCTCTGCTAGGAGCCTGCTTCTTCCTCTCCCACTCCCCCTGCTTGAGTTCCCTCTCTCGCTGGCTGTCTCTATCTCTGTCAAATAAATAAATAAAATCTTAAAAAAAAAAAAAAAAAACCTCTCTCTACATTCTTACATATTATGCATGAAAAGAAGCATATTATTTTGGCAGCTGATTTACCTTTAACAACCTAAGCCACGTTTTTACATTTAAAAATCATTCTTTTGTCCGGTAAGGGAAATACATATTTTTCTTTAACTTTTATCTTGAATATAGCATATCCTTGCTGGCAGACAGTAATAAATGTCTATAGCTATCTATAATCTAATTACTGATTAGATAAAATTCTATATGTTTCCTTGAATCTTTGAAATGAATACTTAAAGTACCAAAAAAAGCGATATGTTCAAAATATTTTAATTTATCCTAGCTGTTCTCAAGAAGATGTAAATAGTTGTTTCTTTTTAACTTATCAGGCACAAAATTGTAAGGAGATATCTATTTGCAACTCAGCTCTTTTTACATGCAAGTAGTAGCATTTTGTTATTCAGTAACATTTTTTAAAATCTTTAATGACATCTATTTTTACCAAACAAAGAAGGAGAGGCCATCGGTCCATAGGTAAATGGCCTAAGCTTATGTAACAACTGGCTGGGAATTAAAATCCTTATTACACAAAACTATTTTCAATACAATTAATCTTTGCCTCTTTCTCTCTTGAAGGTCCAGGACTTTTACTTTGAAGCAACCTGCTGAGTTTCTTGACAGATTTGTATATTATTGTCTGATTATATCTTACTAGTTAAGGGAATAAAAAGCTCTTAGAAAAATAAAAACAATACTTCTATAATACATTTGATGCATATTAAATGACTTCGCTATTATTCATAAAAGGTTTTTCCTACATACAGAGGCATTTCATGACATTAAAAAATCAAATTTAAGAACATCACAGCCTCATTAATGCAAACAGCAACAAAAAATGTACCAAGACGTCTTAATTAAATGTTTTGTCTATTGTTGTTTCATTTATGAATTTTGATATTTAAAGTCAATTAATATTTCATCTCCACCTCAAATGCTTTCTTGTTACTACAACAAATTTACCCAGCTCTGCATGAATCATAGATATAGATAGATAGAGATGTAGGTACATCTTTCTCTATATGTTTTTTTTTTTAAAGATTTTATTTATTCATTTTAGAGAGAGAAAGAGAGACAGAGCACAAGCAGGGGGAGAGGCAGAGGGAAAGAGAGCAGCAAACTCCCCGCTAAGCTGGGGGCCTGATGTAGGGCTCAATCCCTGAACCTGGAGATCATGACCTGAGCCTATGGCAGATGCTTAACCATCTGAGCCAGGTGCCCATTTTCCTGTTTTGTTTTTTTTTTTTTAACGTTTTATCTCTCTATATTTTTTGTTTAAAGAATTTCAAAAAACAGTAGGTATGAATATACATGTCTATCTCCCAGTATCTTGTATCTTGTTGTTATAAAGAGACACTTTGGTGCAGAGTGTAACATATGTCTGAAATGTGAACTTTTTTATTGGCTTTAAAAACAATGAAGCACTTCTTCTGCACATATAGGCACTTTCACAAAATGATATTAAAAATATAAAAGTCCTAAAGGCAGTATATTGCCTTTAAGACAGTTGCCTTAACCAGAAGATTCTCAACGAAAAATGAAAATTTAATTTTTTTTATTTTCCCTAATATTTACATAATGGTATAGAAATCTCACCTGAGAATTCATAATTTAAGAATTGCCTTCAAAAGTTTTGGCTAAGTTTATACGGCATATTATAAAAACAAGTGGGGTAAAATTTTAATTTAAAGCGTTCTTAGATATTAATGGCAAGTTATCTATCTGAAGCAAATTCAAATCCTCACTGGAGGAAGATAAGTCAAACTAAACCATAAAATATTACAATAGATTAAAAAAACTAATGACTGAGAGTACAATTAAATAAAGCAAAATCAAAGAAAAATAATTTAGCAAGAGTGAATCCCAGAAGAAACAAAGCAAGAAAAGAATTAGATCCACAACACCTTCCAATGTTGAACTCCTTAAAGGGAGGAGAAAAATAAGCATTTAAAAAAATAAACATAAAAAATAAAACATTAATAACAAAACACTCTGAAAATTGACTAAAGCATATGTGAAAAAGAAATATACTATTAAGAAAATGAATTATTAAAATTAAAGTAAAAATTATATATTCAGTAGTTTGGGCATATAGGTCTAGAACTGGCAGATCACTTTAGCACTTTTACATTTCCATGGTTTCATGGAAGTCACTTCCTGATTTAAACCTAGAAATATCTTCCACAAATATAAATTTCATTAATAATAGATTTTATATTTTTCTCCAATGTAGCTATTATGTTTAACATTTCAATCATTACTTATTTTTAAAATGTAGAGCTTATAAAATTAATATATTTAAAATACTCTCTTGTTTCCAGCTATATGCCAAGTATACTCTGCCAGTTCTTTGAGGGGGCAAAAGTTTAAAAAAGCTGGAGAAAATATGTAAGGCAAAACGTTAAATTCATCAATGAACCAAGATAAAAGAAATATTGATAGCCAAAAATTAAACAAAAAATATGAATAATAGAATGTCACTTGAAGTGATTTCAACTTGATGATATTTGCAAAAGTAGGCAAATGTAATGTTAGTTGCCATTTACTTGTAGAGAACGAGTACCAGGAGACAAAACTCAGATTTAGTCGAAGGTTGGTAATAAAATTGGAGATACCCAGCATACATATCGATATCTTTCTTATTTTAGAAATATTCTCCCATAGGGGTGGCTGGGTGGCTCAGTCAATTAAGCCCTGGACTCTTGATTTTGGCTCAGGTCATGATCTCAGGGTCATGAGATCGAATGCTGCTTCAAGCTCCATGCTCAGCAGAGAGTCGGCTTCTCTCTTTCTCCCTTTTCCTCTCCTTCTGTCCCTCCCCCTGCTCATTCTCTCTCTTTCTCTCTCTCTTAAATAAATAAATCTTAAAAAAATAAAAGACATACTCTCCCATAAAGACAAACTAGGAGTACTGTTTAAAAAGGCAGCCAAATATTTAAATAATAAATAAACTGACTAGTTGAGGCATTACATAACTTTTGGGATGGCAGAGACTTGAAGCAAAAGGAATTACAAAGGTGTGATTTTCCACATTTAGTATGGTTTCTTTCCTTGAGGTATTCGCCTATTCCAAAACAGTTGATGGTGGATTGAGAAACAGAAATCTTGGGAGGAAGTGTAGAACAGAAAATTGGACTTCAGATCTTTCAAGGAGGAGAGTTCCTGGAAAATCCCTAGGCTGGAACACCTAACAGTTCTCACTATGTAAGTAAGGATAGACTGTAAGTAGATCAGTATCTATACGGACTCAGGCTGAACTTAAAATCATCTGAACCCTTGGTTCCACTAAAGAAGATATACTCCTATATCAACCTCAACCCATAATGAAGAGTAAATTCTCTATGAATTCTTAAAAATAAGAAAGCCTTAAATTACATCTAAAAAGTCCAACATTCAACAAAAATTGCTAGTCATATCAAAAGATAAAAACAGATGAAGAATAGCCAAGAGAAAAACAGACAAAAGAAACAGAATAACAAGAAGAAAAATATCATAATTATCAGATAAAGACTTTAAAATAACTATGACTAGTATTCATGAAATAAAATACATGATGGGAATTTCAGGAGATAACTGAAATGTAAAAAAGAAGGAAGGGAGGAAGGAAGAAATATAAAGAGGATACGAGAATAAAAACAGATAATTACTTTATGATTTTCTTAATAATTAAAATGGAGAATTCAGTAGATAAGTTTAATAACTGATTAGACATAGTCAAAGAAATAAAAAAGTAGAAATTTAGTCCTATTTCAGTCATTTTGGTCTGATATAACAAAAATATCATAGACTGGGTAGCTTAAACAATAAACCTTAGTTTCTCACAGTCCTGGAAACTAGAAATTCCAGGATCAAGATATGTTCCAGCTGAAACCTTTTTGGCTTGCATATAACCACCTTGTTGCTATACCCTGCATGGCAAAGAAAGAGGTCATTGCTTTTGTCTTCCTCTAGGGGCACTAATTCCATTCCTAAGGGCTTCACCCTCATGACCTAATTACCTCCCAAAGCAGGATGGATATAGCCCAAATTATACATAGATGAGAATGTGTAGCCTAAATAGTGTTGTATTACAGAGGAACTAAGACCTATCATTGAAAAATAAAAATAAAAACAAACTTTCCTGCAAAGAAAACACTTCCTTCAGGTCTTATAGTCTAAAGTCTTCATATCATAAGAAAAGAAAGCTTAACAATCAATGAGTTAAGAGGTCTTCTCAGGAAATTGGAGAAACAAGTGACACCTTAAAGCAGAAGGAAAGAAATAATACAAATGAGAGTAAAAATTAAGAAAATAGAAAAAAATATACAACTAGGGCCAGCAGAGCTATAAAATGATGTTTTGAATAGATTTATAAAATTGATTAACTGTTATTAGACACGATCAATGAAAGGAATAAACCATACAAGTAATAAAACATAAGATATTGTTATTGACTCTAGACATTAAAAATTGGGAGTCTATTTTGAATGACTGTATGTCATCTACATTGCACATAGATAAAAATGTATAAATGTCTAGTAAAATAAAATGTATTCAAACTTAGAATGAATTTAAAAAATCCAAGAAATGTTACTGATGTGAAAATGTTGGGGTTTGGAGCAAATAGTCAAGAAAGAATTCTTGAGGCATCTTTGGTGCAAAAAAGTGGTTTTATTAAAGCACGGGGACCCATGGGCAGAAAGAACTGCATTGGGGTTGTGAGGGGTGATGATTATATGCCTTCAAGTTGGGGGAGGTTAGGGACAGCACAAACCTCCAAGGTATTTTGAAACAAGGTTTCCAGGACCCTGAAAGAGCTAGCTGTTCTTAGGAAAAGGTCATCTATTACTGTTTAGTAAATCCTTCAGATGTGTATCAGTGGGCCTTGTGCTTGGAGGATGATTGCCAACACATATTTTGGGGTGGGGGGTTAAAGATAAAGGAAGTTTCTAAAGGAATTTCTACATGTTAAAGTAGACTCACAGGTTCCTGGGGGGTTGGGCTAAGATTGACTTTTGCCCTTTCCAGGGTGTCTACATCCAGGCAGCTGAGCTCCCAAAGGAAGATACCCTTCCCGTTTCAAGGACTTGTCAATGGGACGTAAATAGTAAGGACATGGATTTTTTCTTTTGCCTTTGTTTCCCACATCATTATAATCACACAGGAACTGAAACCTATAATTAAAAAAATTAAAAAAAAAAGACTTTCCTACCAAAAGAACACTTGCCTCAGATCATTTTCTTGGTGAATTCTTCTAAGTATTTAGGAAATAAATTAACAACTATCTTACCTTATTTCTTCCAGGTAATAGAAAAAAGAGAGAGAAAGAGAAACCCATTTAATAAAGCCAGCATAACCTTGATTTAAAAAAAACTAGTGTCCAATCTCATTGGTAAAAATAGATGAAAAACTCTGGAACAAAATATCAGTGTAAAAAAAAAGTTATAAGAAAATAGGTCATGTTCATAGTGGTTTAATTTTAGAAATCTAAGGAATTTATAGGGGATTGGTGAAAGAAATACAAGTGGAAAAGGAATAATTTTAATTTAGAACAAAAAGAAATTTTGTGATCTTTAAGTGGAGAGACAAAGAGCACCTGGTAAAATGTCACACCAATTTATGACAAAAACTTAGCAGAAGGTATGGGAAATCTCTGTACCTTACTTTCAATTTTTCTGTGGACATTAAACTTCTCTTAAAAAAAAAGTTTGTAGGGCACCTGGCTGGCTCAGTCAGAAGAACATGTAACTCTTGATCTTGGGGTTGTGAGTTTGAGCCCCATGTTGGGTGTAGAGATTAAATAAATAAGTAAATAAATAAATAAATGAACAAACTTTAAAAAATTAAAACTAAAAAAAAAAAAAAACCCAAAAAACTATTTGTAATCCAGAGATAGAAGGGATCTCCCTTTGTCTAATAAGATATATTTATAAAACACCTAGAGCAAAAAATCATCCCCAATGGTGAAATGTTGAACGCTCTTCTTCTGAGATCAGGAATAAAATATAGAACTATTTACATTTCTATGCAACATAGCATTAGTGGTCTTAGGCACTTTGTCTACAAGAACAAAAGTAATTCACAGAATGTATTGCGATTCTACAGAGAAATAAACATTGATCAGAGAAAATATATATAAAATAATCTATGCATAAATTATTTGAATTTAATTAGTTTAACAAGTTGTTTAAATATAGGTCACTATAGAAATCAATTATATTTCTGCATATTAACAGAAAAGAGGCTAGAAATTTAAACTTAAATATATTTCTATTAAATTAGTGCAAAAATGCATTAGATTCCTAGGAAATATGTAAGAAAAAAATTCAAGAACTCTACAAAATTATGTAAAACTCTAGAGAAAAAGATTTTTAAGGACCTAAATGAAGGATATTAAATGTCCATGAATTCAAAAACATAATTCTGTAGAGACTTCCATTATCTCCTTATTGATCTATTGATTCAGTGCAATTTCAAAAATAATCCTAAAATCTTAACACATTTTATATGTGCACGGATGTTTGTATAGCCTAACATTTTATGTCTAAGGTTAATATCGGTGAACAAAAGACTATTTATAGGTTATATATCTTTAGTCAAGGCATTCATGAAGTGGAAAAAGTGGAGATTGTTTCCTTTATCAAACACTGAGCCATTATATAGCTGCAGAAATTAATACAGAGTGCCATTTAACAAGAAATAGATAATTTGACAATGGAAAGCACTTACTAAGCACCAAACCATCTTAAAGTAAATAATGTTATTTATCAAAAGTACCAGGAAGAGAATGAATGGACAAATTGCAAAATGGAAAAATATATTTACAACATTTAAAATTGACAAAGACTAAATATCCAGATGATATTTTATTTTATTTATTTTTAAGATTTTATGTATTCATTTGAGAGAGAAAGCATACAAGCAGACAGAGGGAGAAGCAGACTCCTCGCTGAGCAGGGAGCCCTAGGAGGGGCTCGGTGCTCTATCCCAGGGCTCCACCCCAGGGTCCTGGGATCATGACCTGAGCCAAAGGTAGACACTTAACTGACTGAGCCACCCAGGTGCTCTCCAGATGATATTTTAAAAGGTTGGTAAAGGAATAAGAAAGAAAGAAAGAAAGAAAGAAAGAAAGAAAGAAAGAAAGAAAGAAAGAAAGAAAGAAAGAAAGAAAGAAAGAAAAATAAAGAGAAAGAAAGAAAAAAGAAAAGAAGGAAGGAAGGAAGAAAAAACTATGGACAGGCTCTTCACAGAGGATGAAATCAGAATTTTTAAAATACTGCGATTCATTGGCATTCAGGGACTGCATACTTAAAGCAGATGGGACAATTTCCACACTCACCAGCTTGGTAGTTTACAAATTATTAGAGACAACGTCAGGTACTGGCAAAGATGAAGAGCAATGTGGTCAGTCACATTCTATTTGTGGGAATGCAATGCAAATAAACTGTTTTGGAAAACTGTTTGGCATTATTTCAAAAAGCTGTAGTTGTGCATATCCTATGACTCAGAAATCCAATTTCTAGGTATGACCTAGTTAAACTCTTGCCCACAATCACCAAAGAATGTGAAAGATTGTCCGTATTATGACTGTGTTATCCACCTGTGATAGTTTGTCTCTATCTGTATCTATCACAAATGCTATTAACAACATAATAATAACTGGACTGCAGTATACTCATACAGTGAAATACCGGGCTCTACCATGTGGAGATGGAGCGAAAGTGAGAAAGTTAGGAAGGTTCCCGCTTACCAGCTTTAATATTCACTGTATAATAGAGTCTTAGTTATGTGCTAAAAAGATAGAGAGGGAAACTGGATAGTGAATTTGAAGGAAGTGGTAAAAATTTAAACAGAATTACCAAGCTTTTCTGAGGCCCCAGCTGAGGTTGGCAATCATAAATCAGTAATGGTCTCAATCAGCAGTGTTAACCACTTATCTAACAACACTTGGCAGGAACTATTAGCTCATTGATAAATTCATTCACTTACTGACTCATTCATTTTCTAAAATATTTATTAAAAGCAACAATGTCAGGCAATATTGAATTCCTGCTTTGTAAGAAAAAAAATAGCTGTGTAATGTGGTGGGCTATTGGGCAAATAAGCCAACTTAAAAGCAATTTGGTCAGCTAAAGGAGTTAAAGAAATATGTGTAATTCTACATTAAAATACATGAATGTTATGAAAGTGGTAAAATAAAATGCCCAAGAAATTCAGAGAGGTTAGAAACTATAAACTAAAAGTTTCTCTAAAAGAAAATGTAAAAGCTTCATTTTCTATTTTTTTGACGTATTTTTTGTATCTTTCAGGTGACTGTGATCTGTTGCTTTTTCTTATATTTTAGATCCTCCTGCCTGTTGTTTTCTGTTTTTGAATTTGCTCCAATTTTTATGAAAAGAAAAAAAATTGGTTTTTACCCACATTCTTCTTTCAGATTTCAAACACAGAGTAATGTAATTTTATAATTCTAATATTCAAAAATGAGTTCATCGTAGGGAAAGTTAAAGAAATCTTTACTAGGAGCAAGAACACTGAAGCACAACCTTTCATACCTGCCAGGAACTATCTTAGTGGTTCTGTACAAGTGACTTCACCTCCCTTAACCCATTAGGGGGATTTTGAACTAAGAGGAATCTAAGTTTTTATTTATATTAAAGTAATTTAAAAAAAATTAAAGGCACCATAACACCAATCTATTTTATCATACAAACACTTATATACACACAATGCCAACTTTCAAAAATATGTTCATGATAGAAACAATAAAACAGGATTATTCAGAATAATAAATGATATGTGGCAAAAAAAAAAAAGCAAGTTGCAACAGCATTAAAAACACAAAACAGGGGCGCCTGGGTGGCTCAGTCGTTAAGCGTCTGCATTTGGCTCAGGGCGTGATCCCAGCATTCTGGGATCGAGCCCCACATCAGGGCTCCTCCGCTGGGAGCCTGCTTCTTCCTCTCCCACTCCCCCTGCTTGTGTTCCCTCTCTCGCTGGCTGTCTCTCTCTGTCAAATAAATAAATAAAATCTTAAAAAAAAAACCACACACAAAACAAAATGGGATGCAGGCAGAGGCAAAATGGGAATTAAAGATCCAGACTCTACTGTTTCTTTATTACTACGTATACTATAAAATTTCTATAAATTATGTGAATTACTTACAATCTATCAACCTTACTTATTTTATCTATAAAATGAGGAAAATAATACTATCTTCCTAGAAAGCCCTGTTGTGAGACCTGCCCAGGTAAGAACTTTCCAGTCAGGCTGACAGCACCTGTTCTCTATGGAGTACCATTTGGAAGCGTAGAAGAGAAACACTGTTTTTGATTTTTTTTTTTTTTTTTAACTTGGCACTGAGCGAGGGCTACGTCAAACAGAAATGACTAAATGGTTGAAATTACCTAACACTTTAGAGGCCCCAGAACATGGTATTAAAAAACAATCCCTGTTTTCTTCCATCCCCTTTGTTTGGAATTCAGTGTGAAAGTTGATAACCAAAAGGGATCAGCCGTATAAAAACATGGGTGCACTGTAATAAACTCTATTCAAGAATCAGAGTCGAAATGATGCCCTAAGAAAAGTGGAGTGAAACAATCAGAACATGCTGTCAGAATGCGTCCTCTGGAAGGATACATGTATTATAGAGCGGAGCTAAGCGCGAATCAAAAACTTTTAGTACTTGGGTTGATTAGTGGAAGAAAGACTAAAAGTAGTGGCATTGCATTCCCAATCACCGGTACAGGCTCTGGTTAGAAGGCAGAGTGAAGCAACAAGCAACATTTCAATCAATACTGAAGAACTCATTTCTGAAATTATGGAAAATACTGGCACATCGGAGATGTCACATTACTAGGAAAATCACCTCCCAATAGAATCTTGGTGAAGTGAGTGGAAAGAGTTGTACACAGCCAGTCGGCATGGCTGTTCCATCATCGGTTGCTGCGTGGTTTCCTTAGTAGCTTAATATTGATTTTGAAACCTTATAAACTGAACCATATTGATGAGGAGGGAAGGCACTAGAACACCTGTGTTGCACTTAGGGAGTTTGACACAATTATCCAATAGAGAAGGAAAAATATTATCTAGTTTCTACTTCAAACCCATTCTTCTAGAGACAAATATCTACTCCTGAAAATAAGATTATTACTTACAATTTGTTGAGAGCATATTGCTCGAGGCACAACAGTAAACATGCTCTATATATTTAGCATTCCACTTCACTAAATAGGATATGCTACTACTTTTTTTTTTTTTTAAGTCTGAAAATTACTGCCTGGTGGTGATGTCTAGTGTCTTAATAGCAGCTGAAATCCAACAGTGTGTGGAATAATGTTATTCATAAAGTTGGAAAAATATTCTTGGAATTCTTCAATATAAAAGCTTTTGTATAAATGCAAAATATTATTTCATCTGGAGAGTTTTATCATTGCAGTCAAAGACAAAATATTTTATAGCAGAATTTTTAAATCTAATACATAAAAGAAGAAATTTAGGAGGTCAAGCATGAGTCTACCAGAAGTTCAGTAAATGTTCCTATAAAATGCAAATAGACCATCACTGACTTTGGGTATATTATTTCCTCTGAAATTACAATATAATTTCTTTTTCTCTTTTATTCAATCACTGACCAAAAAAAAAAAATGGTAAAAGAATTGTGATGATAGATGCTGAATTCATACATGACACTTCGCACTCCCTCAATTTGATAGTTCTGAATTTTTAAAGAAAGAATATTAGTTCTATGTAAACACCTTTCAGCAAAGGCTTTCAAAGCTTGTACTTAATCAAGCTAGGCACAGGAAAGATTCTAACTAATTATTTCATCAACATAGACATCTATGCTTTGAGTCTTTCATGAAAATTAGTTCATACCTCTTCCCTCTCATTTTACAAGCAGCCTTTTCATTATTTGTCAGTTAGCTGGGACATATATTTAGTATTAGCTCTGTCATCATTTTATTTTTTGACATTGGATAAAACATTTTATAATCTTACCTTTCTGTCTTTCATTTTATTCCTACATAAAATGAGGATCTTATACAAATCAATGATTTTTATGTTTTATCTGATAGCCACACATTTATGCAGAGCACTGGCATGACTTAATATGGGGCGACTCCGGGCACAGTGTGGTCTTGTGGCCTTTGACTGGCCTGTGACTGCACTCACTTCTTCGACGTCCACTCTCATAGCACTGTACATACATACAGTTGTTGTAGTTGCACATACCTCTCACATTTCTTTTTTTTTTTTTTTTAAGATTTTATTTATTTATTTGACAGAGATAGAGACAGCCAGCGAGAGAGGGAACACAAGCAGGGGGAGTGGGAGAGGAAGAAGCAGGCTCATAGTGGAGGAGCCTGATGTGGGGCTCGATCCCATAACGCCGGGATCATGCCCTGAGCCGAAGGCAGATGCTTAACCGCTGTGCCACCCAGGCACCCCTACCTCTCACATTTCTATCTGCAACTCACACGTTTGTGTGATTCATGTATGTAGATATGTCCTCCAGATTCCCATATCTACGTGCCTCTTTACCCCCTCCAGTCTGATGCCTAATATGACCTCTTAAACTCAAAATCTCCCCCACAACCTGCTCCATCTTAATATTCCTTAATAAATTTCTTTATTCTTAGTTACTCAAACTAAGAATTTTGGAGTTATCTTGAGCCTTCTATTTTCCTTATGTCCCACCGGTATGAAACCCCATTGGGGATAATTTGATATCTTTGATACACTCTGTAGTATAAGACCTGTCATTCGGGTTTTCTCTTTCTTGTAACGCAAGTGCCTCATTGAAGCTTCGATTGCTGAGGCATTACTTCAAAGACACGTTCACTTCAAAGATGGTTAAGTTATCTGGAATAAACACGTTGCCAGCCACACTACTAGATAAAGAGCCTGGCAAAATTCAGCTACTCCCAACTCCCTCCCCAACCCTCACCTCCACCTCCCTCCCAGGCAAACTGTTCTCAATCCAGGCTCCTCTGTTTTAGAGATCTAAAACAATTATGCTTTCCATAATTGATCATTTGGGTCGATTGTTTTTGCTCTTTCCACACTTTAAATTCCTGCTCTTATGTTTTAAATTCAATAAAGAGGGGCGCCTGGGTGGCTCAGTCGTTAAGCGTCTGCCTTCAGCTCAGGGTGTGATCCTGGCATTCTGGGATCAAGCCCCACATCGGGCTCCTCCGCTAGGAGCCTGCTTCTTCCTCTCCCATTCCCCCTGCTTGTGTTCCCTCTTTCACTGGCTGTCTCTGTCAAATAAATAAATAAAATCCTTTTAAATAAATAAATAAATAAATAAATAAATAAATAAATAAATTCAATAAAGAGTTGGCACACGAAACCACAGGTTCCACCTTGGACTCCAACAAAAGCTGAACTTTTCTCTCTTTTACTCTATCCACTATTTTTCTGTGTGGCCCGGGGTGTGCTGTGCGCTCCTCATGACCTGTGAGTAATAGAACTTTTTTTCCCTAAAGTTTCCTGATGGATATTGCAAGGAGTGTCTTGCAATCATTTTAAGAACCACAAGGGCAGGTTCAGCCACAATACTGGTTATTAGCAGGCTGAGACCAGCACAAAACAATCTCTTACTACGTTTCTTTGTCATAGTCGACTTTCAAATTCAGCAGCCAGTTTGATGTCTGCCTGAGTCAGATAATGTCACTCCAATGTTTCAACCCTTCTAAGGGCTCCTCTTTACATTCACCGTAAACGCTGATTTCCATACAATGTGTAAACAGGTCCATATAATTTGTCCCTGTTGGATCTCTGTCCTCAAGTCTCACTACTCACCTAATGCATCACTCTGTTCTGGGTACGCTACCTCCTTGCAGGTTCTAGTGGCCTCTCCTGCTAAGAGCATGGCCCCTTCTTAGACACCAGATATCCACTTGGGTAACTGACTTTATCTCCATTGTGGTTGTGCTCAGTGCCCTGCTTCTCAATGAAGTAGTACCTTGCTTACAAGTGCAAACCCTCAAGAACCACTATCACTCACACGTTTGTTTCTATGCTGTCTAATTTACATGGCGTTCATCATCTTCTATCATAGTAGACTATCTTCTTACGTACTTGCCTACTGTTTCACACTTCCCTTATTCTCTTACAACATAAGCTCTTAAGGACAGGTGTTATAATTTTCTTAACAGCCATATGCCAAGCGCATAACTAAATATGTGGCTTATAAATGAATGTTGAATAAATTAGTAAATGAGGAAATGGAGAAAGAGGGGTCATATTCTATTAGAAGGCTGAAGCTCTTTCTCTTCCATCATCAGGTGTTACCAATGGAAACTGCAGCATGTACTGTATCACTGACAAGATTTCTGGTTAGGCCTTCATGCCTTTATCAGGAGAAGGAGGCTTTCATTCCACAGTTAAAAATTCAGTAGAGCATGCAACTCTTGAACTGGGGGTTATGGGTTTGAGCCCCATATTGGGTGTACAGATTACTTAAAAATAACAATCTTAAATAAAGGCAACTAATGGAACGTTTCTTTCCAGTATGGCTAAATAACTGCTCAAACCAAAGTTTTCCCATTTAGATTTAAATAGGCAGAGTCCATGAAGAGTGAACCAAAGCAAACAGAAACTAGAAATGAGTCAACACTTGGAAAAAGTAAATGGCATTAGGTGAGTTTCCTGTTTCTGTGTATTTTGTCATGAGAAAAGGCCTGGTGTGCCTATGTGACATGGTTAAACTCTAGTCTTGTGCTTGGAAAAACAGAGCCATCCACACAAGCTGGAGAATAACAAGAAACTTTCCAGGAAGCAACTCTGCCTTAAAGTCTGAATACCCCTTGACCAGGGATAGACAGGGAAGACTCCTAGCAGCCTGGCTGACGTAAAAATCACTAATTTGAAGTTTTGCTTACCAGACAATGAAGAGAGTTTTAAGTTTGATTTTAGCCAGATTAACTGCATGCTCATTTAAAAAGATAATTTTTTTTTAGCAGAACATTTCAGAGTCCAGAGTTTAAATAGCATATGCAAAATATCTGGGGAAATATTCCAAAATGATTTAACATATAAAAAGAGAATAATTATATCACTTTCCTTAAGAGAAAAAATGATCAACAAACATTAATGCAAGATGATAAACACATTGGAATTAGTACACAAAAATTTAAAGTATTATAACTACACTTAAAGACATTAATGAAAATATGTTCAAATATACATTTAAAAAAGACTTAAAAATTCCATCAGGGAAATATAAACTCTGAAAAAAGAACCAAATGCAAATTCTAAAAATGAAAAGCACAGTATTTGAAACAAAAAGTTTTTAAAGTTCATGGGCTTAACAGAGAACAAAGATGACAAGAAAAAAAAAGTTGATAAACTTGATAAATGAATAAAAATCATTTAATCTGAAGAGCAGAGATTAAAAAGACATGCAATAAATGATGGTAGACTCTAGAACATTAGACATAATATAAAATATTCTAATACATATATAACTAGAGTCCCAGAATCAAAGGGAGGGGCAATGAAATGCTTGGCAACTTAACAGTCAAAAGTTTCTAAAATTTAGTGAAAGAAATAAAACTATAAATTCAAAAATTCAGTGAATACCAAAGAGGACTAATGAAAAGGAAACAAACCTAAGCCCATCATAGTCAACTGTGGAACATAAAACTAACTGAAAATATTAAAGACAAAAAGAGAAAAATAACACATCTCATGAAGCAATTATTCAAATGACCCAAATAACCACTGATCTCACATTAGACACACCAGAAACTAGAAAACAGTTGCACAGTATTTTTAAAGTGCTGGGGGAAAAGTAAAACTATCAACCCCAAATTCTTCTCTTTACTTGTCACCTTTACTACCCAACTTCTTTTTTAAAAAATTTATTTATTTATTTATTTATTATTTATAATAATTTTTTATTATATTATGTTAATCACCATACAGTACATCCCTAGTTTTGGATGTAAAGTTCCATGATTTCATTACTTGCCTATAACACCCAGTGCACCATGCAATACGTGCCCTCCTTAATACCCATCACTGGCCTATCCCAGTCCCCCACCCCTCTCCTCTCTGAAGTCCTCAGAAAGAGAAATTAGGGAATCCATTCCATTTACAATAGCACCAAAAATCATGTTATCTCAGAATTAACTTAACCAGAGATGTAAAGGATCTATATTCTAGAAAGAGAAATTAGGGAATCCATTCCATTTACAATAGCACCAAAAATCATGTTATCTCGGAATTAACTTAACCAGAGATGTAAAGGATCTATATTCTAGAAACTACAAATCACTCTTGAAAGACATTGAAGAAGACACAAAAAGATGGAAAAATATTCCATGCTCATGGATCGGAAGAATTAACATAGTTAAAATGTCTATGCTACCCAGAGCAATCTACACTTTCAATGCTATCCCGATCAAATTACCAATGACATTTTTCAAAGAACTGGAACAAACAGCCCTTAACTTTTGTGGAACCAGAAAAGGCCCCGAATTGCCAAGGAATTGTTGAAAAGGAAAAACAAAGCTGGGGGCATCACGCTGCCGGATTTCAAGCTATACTACAAAGCTATGATCACAAAGACAGCATGGTATTGGCACAAAAACAGACTACCCAACCTATTTATATTGATCTCAATTCCCTATCCACACTCACTCCTAGATGATGTCATCATTCAGACTCTTGGCTTTTAATATTACCAATTACCCATGATGCACAAATATATGTCTACAGCCAAGACATGAACTACAGACTTGTATATCCAACTCCACACACTGCTAGAACGTCTACAAGTTACCACAAACTCAATATGGTTAAGTTGAACTTCTAATCTTCTCTTTCAAATTGCTTCACCTACAACCTTCTCCTTCTCAATTGATGGCAACTCCTATACCTCTCTTTCTGCTCCCATGTACAATTTGAGAAACAGTGTTAGCTTCAACTGGAACCTATATCTGGATTCTGACCACTTATCACACACCCATTGCTACTGCACTGGTCCAACCACCAGCATCCCTTACCTATAATACTGCTTCCACCCTTACCTCTTGTCATCTTGCCCCTCTAGCCTAATTTCAACAGAGCAGCCAGATGCCTTTTATCTCTTTTTTAAAAACTTTCAAATGAACTCCAGCCACACAGAGTAAAAACTTAAGTGCCTGCAATGATCTTCAAGGTCTTACAGTAAACACAGATCTTTTATTCTTTTACTCCTTCTCTCCAAGTATTTACAGACCTTGTTCTTTTTTTTTTTTTAATAACAGAAATACTCCCAACTCCAGGCCTCTCTATTGGTTGTTCCCTATATTTGGAAAGTTTTTCACTCAGATAGTCACCTGCTAACTCTCTTACTAGCTTTAATGAAATATGCTCCAATGTTATTTTTAAAAATCTTTTTTTTTGTATGCTATATAAATTTTATTACATATAATTTATTTTATGTTTCTCCTTACCTTAATAAAAGTACTTCAAGGACAAAGATATTTGTAATAAATGTGTTTAAAGGTATGCTTTCATTCCTGAAATAGACACTCGATATACACTTGAGAGAAACATAAATTAATAGAATTTGTCATCTCTTCCCTACTCACCTTTATCTTTTCATGTTTTTTTGCTTTCAGAGGAATTTATATGCTTTTTCTTTCACCTCACAGTTTTAATTTTCCTTAGTAACAAATTTCTTTTGTGGATTTATATTTTTCTTTTTCATCTTCCTATTTCCTTATCATTGCAACTTTTCATCTCATTCAGTTTTTTTTTATTTCAACTTTTTACCTTTTCATTTTGTCTGTGTTCTTCTGATTTTGGCTGCTGTTTTGAGGGGAAATGTACCCATATATCCTGTTGAGGATATTGACATCCATTGTACTTTCCCCTTATTTCTTCAATAGATTATCGGAGATCTACATATCCAGTACGAATTTTCTTGTACTTTATTTCCTAGTATTTCTATATAGGTTCCATTAGAAAAGTGTTTCCTCAAAAATATGGTACCTCTTTATATCCAGGATTTCCTATAGCATTAACTTCACTATTCTTCAAGTTGATTTCAGTCTACATGGATCCTGGTAGAACTTTCTTGGATTGTTCAAGTGGGTATCAATCCAATGAGCCCAATTCATAGACCACATCTCAGCAAATGGGAATCTTTCAAGTATTGTTGGTCACCTGGATTGAAATAGCAGAACAACACACACACACACACACACACACACACACACACACAAACACACACAAGCCACTATACGGTGAATGTTTACCACCCACCTGGCAATGGACTATGTATATTGTATACTTCTTCTAATCAACAGCAATATGCGGAAGTGTTTTTATTACTGTAATCTAAAAATGAAGAAGCTGAAGCATATAAAGATTTAAAAACTTAATTAAATACATAGTAGTTTGAAAATCAAAGATTAAAATCCAGATTTTCTGGATTTCTTTCTGCCTAACTAGAACAATTTTCTTAAATATTAGGATATTTCTTTGCAGTGCACTAGGTATATTAACTCTTGTTCCTAGAATGCTCAACTATCAGGTCTTTCCCAATTGCCACTAGCTCTGTAATACTTAGAGCATTTTATCTGTTGAAATTCACAAATAACTCATTACCAGCCTAAATACCTAAACTTCTACCCTGTTATTTTCTAAAAGTTTTAATCTTTGAAGAAATAATGACAACAATAGAATAACCACTCCACACCTATTAAAACGGCCCAAATCCGAAACACTCACAATACCAGTGCTGGCAAGTCTGTGGAGCAACAGAATGCTATTACATTGGTAGTGGTTATACAAAAGGGCATGGCCACTTTGTAAGACAGTAACGGTTTCTTACAAAACTAAACATACTCTTACCATATGATCCAACAATCACATTTTTTGGTATTTACCCAAAAGAACTGAAAGCTTGTGTCTACACAAAAACCCGAACACAGGTATTTATAGTGGCTTTATTTCTACCTGTCAAAGCTTGGAAGCAACCAAGGTGTGCTTCAGTAGGTGAATGGATAAATGAACTGAGCCAGACAATGGACTCTTCAGCGTTCAAAAGAAATGAGCTAACAAGCCATGAATAAAACAGAAGAAACTTAAATACATACTGCTAAGTAGAAGAAGGCAATCGGGGGTACCTGGGTGGCTCAGTTGGTTAAGCGTCTGAGACCCCATGTTGGGCTCCCTGCTCAGTGCGGAGTCTACTTCTCTCTCTCTCCCTCTGCTGCTCCCCCTGCTTGTGCCTGCTCTCCCTCTCTCTCTGAGCAATTTATGCTCACATCTGGAATGGCTGCAAGTACGGTTTCAACATATGGTGTTCTAGAAAAGGTAAAACTATGGAGACAATAAAGATCAGCAGTTGTGGAGAGGAGGGAGGAAGAGATGAATAGGCAGAGGCTTTACAAGGCAGTGAAAGTACTCTGTATGATATGATATGATATGATATGATATGATATATGATAGAAAATGTGATTAGTCCAAACCCATAGAATGCACAACACCAAGATTAAGCCAAAAGTAAACTACGGAATTTGGATTATTATGATATGTCAAAGTATGTTCATCCTTGGTTAAAAAAAAAGTACCATTTCAGTGAATGATGTTGATAGTGGGAGAGTCTATGCATGTATGAAGTCAAAAAGTATATGGGAAATCTTTTTATTTTTTATCAATTTTGTTGTAAGCCTAAAAATTCTCTAAAAATAATCCTTACAAAATAGAAATGTAAGATGAAAGTGTCTAAAGGGAGTGAAAACCAACTTCACAAAACAGCAGTTAGTCGGTACACATTACAAGGTAGAGGAAAGTGAGACAAGTTTTATGCTTAGCATAAATCTTAGTGTTCAGGGGAATAAAGTCTTTTCCATATACTTAATACAACTGGTTGAGATTGAAACTAGGAAATCTCTTCTGGTACTAGTATACCATTTTCTTTAAGTTCTAGTTTTAATGCTATTTTAAATTTTCGTGTGTGTGTGTGTATTTTGTTATTAGGATATTTTAGAGATAAGATGGTGCTGATGGGGGTGATGCCAGATATCAAGTTAACCATCTGACATAAGTTTTATATGTAAAGTGTTTTTTGGAACTATGAGGTATCTTAAATGATTTATTTATTAGTAGATACAAATAATTATAAAAGACAAAGATGGACCCCATTCATGTATATTTTCTTTTAAGAAGCGTATTGATCAAAGGTATGATGGGGCACCTGGATGGCTCAGTCTTTGAGCATCTGACTCCATTTCATCTCAGGTCACGATCTCAGGGTTGTGGGATCGAGTCCTATGCGGGGATCTGCACTCCGTGGAAAGTCTGCTTGAGATTCTCTCTCTCCCTCTCCCTTTGACCATCCACCTGCTTGTGCTTGCTCACTCTCTCTCTAAAATAAATAAATTAACCTTTAAAAAAGCCAAAAGTACGTTTGCAGAAGATTAAAATTAATTAGTCTTTTCATTGTGATGGTAGTTGTATACACATGAATGGTTTAATTTAAAAGGTGCTTAACTTTTAAAAATATTATTATCTAAAACACATCCAAAATATAATCTTTTCTTAGCATTTCCTTGTGTAGAAAAGGAAAAAATGTAAGTTAGTATTTGAGTTCTAAAAAAACCAAATTATTTTGGATGTTCTGAAGTAACATACAAAGCAGATATAGGAAATACCTAGATGCTGATGTCTGCATTTTGACAGCACACTTCAGGGAAATCACATTTTATCACAAGAATATAGTTATGAAAATTTGTATTTTGAATTACATTTTAGGATTTATAGTCACAGCTTCCTCCTTTATGCCTCTAGGCTTTTTCTTTCTCCAACCAGAGGAAGAGAGAAAGAATAAATGAGAATTAAATTGAATAATTGCAACGGAATCTTCCTATTTGAAAAGAGTGTATTGTTTTCTTTTGTTTACTCTTTTGAGTAAATCTTACTATATTCAGTAAATATAGTAATCTTGCTAAGGGCTATATTAGAGTTCATGTTAAATCTTGTTTCAGAAAAAGTTACCTATGCTTTTTTTATGTTGGTAGTGTTTTTTAAAACAATAAGCTCTATCCCATCAACGTCCACACTACTGGAAGGGAAATAAAGCATAAAAAAGCAATTTCAGTACTTAGCGTGGAGGGTGAAAACTGCTGGCATTGTAATTGCACTTTGCTGATACATCTTTTCAGAGGCATACTTTCGCTGCTTCAAAAGAATCTGTTCAACGACTAAACATTTCTTCCTTGTAGGTAAAAGCGGTGCCAGCATTCACATAAATGACTGTCTTCTGGGTATTACACACTAAATACCAAAACAGGGCTCAAAACCCAGGTGTATCGATTATTACCGGGTTAGTGATACTTGTAATTATTCACAGAATACAAAGCTTTTCATAATTTTTCTTAGAAATAGAGCATAAATATAAATAGTAAAATGATGTGTAATGGAATTTTAAAGGAACCTTCAAGTCTAAATGAGAGTGTCTGTCCTGGGAATTGGGAAGAAGTACAGATGGTGAGGAAGCAAAGGGAGAGTCAGCCGAAATGGCACAGAAAGATCGGGGAAGAAAAAAGCTGGAGGCGTACCAGCTCCAAGTAATCAGACATGATTAAGACTAAGAGTATATGTTAAAGAATAGCCATTTTCTCGCAAAGGTTTTAACTACATATAGGTCACAAAGCTTTGTTTCCTTAGTTAATTGTTACCATCTTGGGAAATTGGTGTAGGGTCGTCTTACATTTCTGGGCTGAATGAAGAAGCATCTCGTAAAGCAGTAAACTCAATTGCCACGGTAATTCTGAGCAAAAACTGCCACATTCAAGTTCTGTTTCATCCTTCTCTTTCAAAATATACTCCAACTCATGCATTCCACGCTCTCCAGTTTATTGTTTTATTAGTGCGGCTCCCCACTCTCATCCTTGCTCCTCCCAAATTTAATACTACCTCTTGTACATACTTATTTCTTTGTATGGGCAAATTTCTGAATCAGGGAAATTGTACGTTCACAAATACCCTGAATATGTGTTAATTGTGGGCACTATCTTAGAGCAAATCGTGGGAGAGAATTAGGGAAGGAAACATTTTTTTCCTTAATTTTATTCTCAAAACAGATAGGGAAGTCTTCTAAAATGAACAGAATGGTAGGAGACAGCATATCCTTCCTATCTTGTGTGCTGTGCCAAAGTGAAATGACCAATATCTGGTAAAGTCTATTTTCAGTTAATCTAAGTGAGGAAAAAACCCACAGATTTAAAAAAAGGAAAAAAAAAAAGTATACTAATTGCCCAAAGCAGCTAATCTCAGGGCAGAGTTACCATGGGGTGAAATTCAGCAGAAAGTAGTGTGGAGATGGGGTGATTAGTCAAAAAGTGAACTAACCCAATGGCAGGGGACATCGGAAAATGCCAGAAAAAATCTGCTTATAAATCTGAACATTTGGATAACAAATATACCTTATTAGAGCTCACCATAAGACGAGATAGAAAATCTGTCCTAATATCTCTTGAAGAAACTGAATCCATTAAAAACTCCATCAAAGAAAACCCCAGCTTCAGTTATCTCACTGATTAATTCTTCCAAAATTTTAGGAGAAAATAAAAGGTTTGCCATATATTAATTGCTCTGATAATTAAAAGGAGTGCTTTCAACTCCTTTTATGAAGAAGCCAATATCAAAAGTACGTTCTGACTGCTGAAAAGTTGGGAATCGGATGGCCTTTTAACAGTGTCTTTAAGACAATGTCTTCTTCGATTTCGCCAGCAAATGACATATAGCTAAACTTAACCCTGATTGCCCAGGAATTAAATTGAGAATTAATTATTCTATTTCTATTTGGTTTGTAACTGACAAGTTTCATTCCATCACTGCCACCAAAACTCAACAAACTGAGATTTCTCAGGTATCAGGAAAAATAATGAATGCCAGATTAGAAATACTATCGTCACTGGATACTTTTAAAATTTGGAATCTTTTAAGGATCTATATTATGACTATATAATATTACTTGGAACACTAAAACAAAAAGGAAAAATATGGAATAGAGAATGTAAAAAGGCAGATTAAGCTAACTATGTGATGAAATTAGTTTATTTTCAGTTCTTGAGTCTAGTATTAAGCAACAGTACATATGGGGAAATTAACAAAAAGATATTAGAGATGAAGCCTAGAGATTGCAAGAGCATCAAACAGTTTCACGCATTAGCAAACTTATCTAAACATAGCAAGAGTGAATTAATTGCTTCTGTGGCAACAAATCCTACATCGCTGGGTGGAATATAGGGTAAGACTCTCCCCCACCCCCACCCACCGCCCAGCTGTCAATTTCAGTGCTTTGTATAAAATGTCAGGGACTTATTCCTCTAATTAGGATTACCAACTGCTAGTACAAAACAAAAATAATTTTGATATAGTTTAGCGTGTGTGTGTGTGTGTGTATGTGTGGACTTTAAATATGTATCTGGACATTTAATGAATTTCAAAAAGCAAACAAACCAACGCACCCAGAATCCAAATCAAGTACAGATCATTACTTCAGAAACTCCCCGCAGTTTCTCTTCTGTTAATACCTTCTCAAGTTAACTCATTTTGACTGTTGATACCCTATTACTTTTGCCTATTGTTGAAAATTACATGTATTGAATCAGTATATAGTATGTTGTGCCTGGCGTCCTTTGTTCACTATTATGTTTGTGAAGTACATTCAAGTTGTTTATTGTAGTTTTCTTGCTTCAGTCACTTTCATTGCTTTGAGCAAAAGGAGAGAGAGAAAAAGAAAGAGAAAAATTGTGAGGGTACAGAAAGCAGAAGACAAGAGATGTAAAGGCTTTAGATGAGGAGAGACTCAGCAATAACCTGACTGAACTCTGATCAAAGAGGAAATGGAGGGGCGCCTGGGTGGCTCAGTCCTTAAGTGTCTGCCTTCAGCTCAGGACATGATCCCTGGGTCCTGGGAGGGTCCTGGGATCGAGCCCTGCATCAGGCTCCCTGCTCTGCTGGGAGCCTGCTTCTTCCTCTCCCACTCCCCCTGCTTGTGTTCCCCCTCTCCTTGGCTGTCTCTCTCTGTCAAATAAACAAAATCTTAAAAAAAAAAAAAAAAAGGGAAGGAAACAATCTGAGGCCCAGCAGATGCAGGTCCTGATCTTAGTGCCCATTCTCCCAATGCCTCTGATTTATTTTTTAATCATCTAAAAATATAGATTTAATCCCAAGGAAAAGGATCAAGTCACTTAGGTGACTGCTACTAGGTCTTCACTACTTTTGTGGGGTAAAGGTTCAATTTTTTAAAAATAAGAAAATAAAGAAAATTACATTCCACCCACTTGTTTGTTAATATAGCCTATAGTTATGAATGTCATATATCACCTTCCAAATGGGGAAACTATCCATATTTAGATACATTCATCATGAGAGTTGTGGTCTTTAGCTTGATAGAAAGTATGTATTGTTCGTGGAATACACTCTCACCCCCAAGATATTCAGTGATGAAGATACTAGAGAAAATAAAGCAAACAAACAAAAAGAACCAAGTTGGAGGAATTCTGCTTATCTAGATGAGAGCTTGATTTAAGACTCAGAAAGCTTCTAGCTTTGGGATATGCCTTGAAACTGCAACACAGTTTCTCCTTGTTACACATTGGAACCAAAACAAGCTTACAGGATTGAAAGTGAAAGCAAAGCGAATTAGTAAAATGTGCAAACTTTGCCAGCCACACAAAAAGATTCATATTTTAAGCGAGTGGTAGGTTATGTTTTATTTAATGCTGAGGGCCTTTCCCTCCTCAGTCCTCCCCCCAAAGCCCTCTCTAATCTGATACCATATACCTCTGATACCACAGCGCAACTAGTTTGGGAGAAACCAGGGGTACTGTTTAAAAACCACTGTTTCACCATTTTAATTCAACAAGGAAGAGAGTGTGCCAACAAAAGGTTTCTTTTGCAATGTGAATAAAAAGGAGGATGCTTTAAAAGAGGGGTGGGGGGTCACATTATGTAATTTCACATTTTTAAATGTATATCATTTATAACTTGACTAATGTTTATTCTTGTCCAAAAGGGACTCTATGTATTCTGGATCACTGCTGTGTGGCTGACACTAGGGACCCCTCTCTACTGAAGAACAGCTTCTCAGAGAAGGAAAGTAACTTTGTTCCTCTCCTGCTCCAAGGGGGTAGGGGAATGGGTTACATTTTAGTGTGTTGGTGACAGAGTTACAGAAAAGGCAGAAATGCTGGAATTTCATCATGATACCATAGACCTATGACTGAAAGCCCAATGACAAAGACACGTAAATCAGAAACAAAAGCAAATCATTCATTGAGTTGATGAGTAAGGTTCTTGTTGATTTTTTAGGATAAGTATCTCATGCTATGTCTTTGTTCAGCAAAGATACTAACCAAACAACAAACATTTTGAATATAGGACATACAATCACTGAATTTAGGGAACATATCATAACATACACACACAAAATCACATTTGCTCATTCTGAAAAATTCAAGAAACAAATCAAAATCAAAACCAAAACCAAAACTCTTATCTTCCTCCCAAAACGTAGGTCTTTCTCACCTCATATAAAAATCTACATCGGATTTCTTTAATATTCTCAAGATAGTTTTTAACATTCTTAGAAATAAGGAAAGATGGGTTTTGAATTCAGAATAATGAAGTTGTAAGAGGACAGCAGAGAGCAAAGATATAATACTGAGACATTTCAATCAGCTATTAAGAAATTTGGCAAAAATTTTTTTAAATGAAGGGAATGAAAACAGTCTGTTATAACTCATCTAGACTAAGAACTGAAGATCCAAGATGTTGCTGACAAGGACCTTTCAACAAAGTCTGTAATTATAACAACAATTTGACAACTGTGATTTGATATTATCTATATGAAAGCAACTGAAATGACAGTGACCACCAGAAAGTAAAATTGAAGAGGCAGAAAAGAATATCAAAAAACAAAACTCTAAGGCTAAATAAAATAAAGTGAAAAGGAAATTCTTATACATTTTATTTTACAATATTTTTTCTCAATATATGAGATTCTTAAAAGAACACTGAGGGTTTAGAAGTATTTGGGAAATTAGTCTACCCATTTTAGCTAATCTTATGATATTTTGAGTCATTTAATTCAATTTTAAAATACTATTGTTAGGTGGCAGAACTTATCTCCTATCTTCATTTTTTTCAATTATTATGTAAGGAAAACAGGAATATCAACACTATAAAATTTGAAAGAACTTCCAATCAAGAAGAACTTATACAGTTGCCTTTATTCTTCACACTGAGCACCCAGCAAAATTAAGCATGTCTCTTAAGCTGTACCAGCATGGAATTGCCCACCCTAATTTCTGGAACTCATTATTGACAATAATAAATTATGATGGTTTTATTGCTCACTGTAGATACCCTATATCTAGATACCTGCCTAGATATCTACTGACTGTAGATACCAATAATATTAGCAGTGTTTGGTTTATATATTAGCAATATTACTTAAAAAGCCAAAAAAGAACACTGAGAGATAGCTAGACAGGAATTTAGTTAGGTTTTCATTATTAAGCTCATGATGATTTAATAGATTTTTAGAGTCAATTTGATTATTCTAATCCCTTGTCAATGTCCAATTATTTTTCTCACTATTATTTGGTATCAGTTATGCAAAAACAGACATACTTCTTCTATAATTCTCAGATTTTAGGGGTTTTATGAATTTCTAGTTTAGTTGAAATAAAATACATGTTCTTAAGGAGAACTTCCTAGTGTCTTGGGGACACTTATAAACCTTACGCAATATTACTCCAACACTGAAAGACAACTGGATAATAAATATTTAAAGTAAAAATAATTCGCCTAATTTTGAAAATTATGTAAATTAGAATTTGCTAATATTCAGTAAGTCTCCATTAAATGATGTGCTGCTTTTTCACTTTATACAAAACAAAAAGTATCTATAACTTATTTTATATAACCTGAGTCCTGCATTATTTTATTTTATTATTTATTTATTTTTTAAAGTTTTTATTTATTTATTTGACAGAGGGACAGCCAGCAAGAGAGGGAACACAAGCAGGGGGGAGGGAGAGGAAGAAGCAGGCTCCCAGCAGAGGAGCCTGATGTGGGGCTTGACCCCAGAATGCCAGGATCACGCCCTGAGCCGAAGGCAGACGCTTAACCTCTGTACCACCCAGGGGCCCCCTGCATTATTTTAGTTTATATCTAACAAAACAGACACACTATGATTAATGATTTTTAGGACAATATTAAGTAGAAACAAAACTTATAATGGATTTACCCATTTTAAAAGTGAAAATGCCAGAAAACAAATACATTTAAAATATCAATTATTAATCATTTTATTAATTATGTATAACTGTTTATAATTAATTATGATTATTTTGATTATTAACTATCATTTAGTAATAATGATTGATGATTGATTTTAATAATTTAATAATATCACATTAAAAATCAATGAAAGCAATACAGAGAACTATGAAATTGTTAAGAAAAAATAATTGGGATCGATTTATCTTTTCTATGTATGTCCTTAACACAAAAGTCATGCTGAAGTTTAATTGAAGTTGGGAAATTCTAGCCTCTGACAAAGGCACTTGTTTTACTTATTATAGTGATAATGAAATAAAAATTTCATTTATGGAATAAAAAGCACCAGCATGTCTAGATAAAAGAGGGATTATTAAAATTATCTTTCCTTAGTTTTGGTCTTGTAACCATTCAATCAATGAATTTTTAAAGCTATTAAACAGCTCCATTGTAAAGCAGTAACCAGCATTTCTAAAATCCTTTTTATTTTCCAAAATGCAGTTGTGGAAGGAAAAGGATAGATAGTGACTAAGTTTTTGAAGACAAAGCTTATCTTTTCTCTTCTTAAAATAGTTTAGGGAATTGGAATAAAAATTAGTTTTATAAAGTAATTTAACTATTTGAGATATTTAGTTCAACGTACACATAGGAGTCTGACCTAATTTCAATACCAATTCAGAATTTTATAAAGAATTTAGGCTTTTATACAGTAGACACATAATTAAAAACTAATTATTAGTGCTAGAGACAATATTACTATAAATATTATTTTCAATAATCTTTTAGAACATAGCAAATAGTCCTTGAGAAAATTAAACTATTTTCTATCACAAAAGGTCAAACCCTAGTTGGTTCTTAAATTACCTTGCATTAAAAGATATTAAAATGACACAGAAAGTGTGTCCGTACACATTGAGTACGGTAGCTCCGAAGTCAGTTTGCAGCCACATACTAATAAAACAACTGAAAGGCACTCATTAGAAACTCTTTCTTCCATTTTTAAAAATGCTTTTAGAATACAGCTTTATCATCACAACACAAATATTTAAGGAATGTGAAGATTCAAAAATGACTAAATTGAATAGCAGCTTTTTCATAATTTCCCCAAACTGGAAACGACTCAAATATCCCTCAATCAGTGAAGGTAAACGAAGTATACATTGTGTGATGGAATAGCTGCATGAGGAGCCAAGAGGGACAAACTATTCATATGTTCAAGAACAATAATGTATCTTGAATCGATACATTCTAGAACATTCAAGAATCCTAAATGTATATTTCTAAGTGAAAGAATTCATCTACAGATTCGTACTGTATGACAATTTAGGAAAGGCAAAGCTGGGAGAAAAACAGATCAGTGACTGCCAAGTGTTGTGGGTAAGAGCTGATAGACAGGTAGTACAGGGTGAACATTCTCTCTGCACATCGTGTGCTCATGGCCAACAACTCTGCACATTTGTCAAAACTGAAAGAGGAATACAGCACAAGAAATGAGTTTGCCTCTATGTTAATTTTTGAAAAAAATCAACTAGGATGTGAGAGGAAATATGGAATGTAGGCTGTGACAAATGATTCTGTCTTCCAATGAACTGGAAACTAAACTGAAGAGTATGGGAAAGAAGCTGACATATGTAACTTGGGAAAACAATATTTTGACTGGATACTGTAAAGTTAAAGACAAAGAAAACTGCACAAAAATTCTGTACGCTGGTAAATTTGTTGAAAATGGAGGTGTAGGTTAAGAAGTTTGAGACTGCATCATTTGTAAAATAGGGTGGAAAATATAAGTGTATATAAGTATATAGGCTCCAAAATTACAGCAAAGAAAATATAAGATGAACCTGGAGCCTCTTACCGTGCTAGAAAGTGAGAAAATCCATAATAGAAGAGGATGGGTGGGTTGGTGGAGACTTGTTGAAAGACCGGAGGCATGGTATGTCAATTACATCTCAATAAAACTAGAAAGAAAAAAAAAAAAAAGAGCTCCCAATGTCCACAGTTGGGAAAGCTCAAGCAACAAAATAAGTAACAAAAGTATTGGGTTATAATCCAAAAA
Source organism: Ursus arctos (assembly GCF_023065955.2). Lineage (NCBI taxonomy): Eukaryota > Metazoa > Chordata > Mammalia > Carnivora > Ursidae > Ursus > Ursus arctos. The sequence goes on along the minus strand of NW_026622985.1, from coordinate 28,009,290 downwards.
CAAAATAAATATCCATAAATTCATAAGTATTTAAATAAACACTGGAGGAATAAAAAAAATGGAAGACAAGTAATAACTTCCTACAGATATGTTCCAATGATTAAATGTAGAAGGAAGGGAGGGTGTAGAAAATCAAAACTAGAACACTACCTAGGGATGCTATATTAGTAGGTGAAATTTTAAGGATAAAGAGGATATTTGTATAGTCCCAAAGTATATCCTTCAAAACATTTCATAATTAAAAAGGGAAAAATAGTAACTTTACTGGAGAATCGTAGAGGATGCCACTTTATCCAGTTGGTCAGGGTTAATATTACCAGTACTGAATGTGAACATCGTTACACCTACCCCCTCCATGTGAAACATGGAGAAAGAGCGTATCACTTCTCTGCTACTTCCCAGTAATGCATAAACTCAATCTAATCACGAAACAACAGCATTCAAACACAAATTGAGATACAGCCTACAAAATATCTCACCAGTTATCTTCAAATGAGTGAAGATAATGAAAAACAAGGATAGAGAGTTATAGATTGGAGTTGGCTAAGAAGAAATGACAACAAAATGGAAATGGCATCTTGGATTAGATCCTGCAACAGAAAAAGGATATTAATGAATAAACTGGTAAAATCTAAATAGCTTCTGTTCCTCAATTAATATTATTGCACCAAAGTTAATTCTTTGGTTATGATAAATATTCTATCCTTATGTATAATGCTAATATAAGGGAAACCCGGATGAGGGATATACAGGAAATAGCTACACTTTTTGGTAACTCTTAAGTCTAAAGTTACATCAAAATAAAAGTTAAAAGTGCTGTGCATGCCCAGGAATGTATGTGTTTTTTCTAACACTGTAACTATAATTCAATTTGAATAAAATATTTAGGATTCTATTTTTTTTAACGATTTTATTGATTTATTAGAGAGGGAGAGAGAGAGATTGAGAACTTGAGTAGGGGTGGGGAGGGTGGAGGAGCGGCAGGCAGAGGGAGAAGGAGAAGCAGACTCCCCACTGAGCAGGGAGCCCTACACAGGGCTCGATCCCAGCACCGGATCACGACCTGAGCCAAAGGCAGATGCTTAACTGACTGAGCCAGCCAGGCACCCCTAGGATTCTCCTTTCCATTTGTACTTTGTCATTTCTGAACAACATTCTTAAAAGATCCAGAATAAATTGGAAAAGAAAATGTTCCTCTTTTCGCTGTAGTTATAATCTTTGTTAGCATAATATATTACTGTGTTTCCACTTTCTTATTGATAACGTTGTCATGAACAGACAACATCTGAAGTCTAATGTGTCAAGTTTCCCAAATGCTTCATATTTGAAATATTAAAGATTGAGGATTTCTTTCACAAACTTCCCATTATTCAAAATGCTATTTGGATGACGTGTGCATTTCAGTTGATTACATTCTACAAAACCTGACAGTTTTAAAAAAGTAGACAATAAAAAAGGAACTTGAATATCAGTTGTGGCTCCTGCCAAATTACGTTATGCAACATCTTTGGTTTTCCTACAATTTTTCAGGACCTGGAGCTTTAATAAATAAACATAAATATTGAACTTTCCAGTAAATAGTTTTACTGAGCACTTAGTCTTAATATTTGTATTTCAGATGTGTGCTACTTCTATTGTTATATACTTTTCAGGCAATTTATTATGTTATTAAAGTGTTGGTTTAGCCTGGGGTGTCTAGTTGGGTCGGTGAGTTAAGCGTCTGCCTTCGGCTGAGGTCATGATCCCAGGGTCCTGGAATAGAGCCCCATATCAGGCTCTCTGCTCAACAGAGAGTCTGCTTCTCCCTCTCCCTCTGGGGCTCCCCCTGCTTGTGCATACTCTCTCTCTCTCTCTCTTACTCTGTCAAATAAATAAATAAAATCTTAAAAATATTAAAGAGATGGTTTAGCCTGAATACCATGTGCCGTATATGCCAGAATATCTGGTATCAAAGTGGTTGCTTAGTCAGTTTGTATTTAACCAACTTTCCATATATTTGTTAAAAAAAGACATTTATAAGGAGCACTTGGGTGTCTCAGTTAAACATCTGACTTCAGCTCAGTTTGTGATCTCAAGGTCCTGGGATCGAATTCTGCTTAGGGTTCCCTGCTCAGTGGGGAGTCTGCTTGTCCCTTTCCCTCTGCTCCCCCCGCCCAACTCATGCTCTTGCACTCTCTCTCTCTCAAATATATAAAATCTCAAAAAAAGAAAAAGACACTTTTAAATACTGACAATCTGCATAACAAGCTCAGTGGCGATGAATCATATTTAGAGAAAAATTGTTTGAAGTGTCTGGGGCTCATTTTTTATCACACAGTTCTATCACACATACTCTGCACTGGATCCCTGAACCAATTCTAGTGAGAAGCAAACCATCTTTTTTTTTTTTTTTTTTTTTTAGACTTTCTGTTTTAGAGCAGTTGTAGGTTCACAGCAAAGTTGAGGGAAGAGTGAGGAGATTCTCTATATACCCCCCGCCACGCGTACATAGCCTCCTCCCCCATTATAAACATCCCCCATCAAAGTGGTACATTTGTTACCAGAGATAACCTATAGCGACACATTGCAACCACCCAAGGTCCACAGGTTTTTCGATAGTTCGTTCTTACTGTCGTATTAGTTTGGACAAATGTATAATGGCATGTATTTGTTGTTATATTTTACAGAGTGTTTACAATGCCCTAAAAATCCTCTGTGTCCTGCCTCTCCTTCCTTCACATATCCCCTGGCAACCACTAATCTTTTTACTGTCTCCGTTGTTTTTCCTTTTCCAGAATGTTATATGGTTGGAATCATAGTATTTACCTTTTTCAGATGGGCTTCTTTCACTTAGTAATATGCATTTAAAGTTATTCTGTCTTTTCATGAATTGATAGTGCATTTCCTTTTAGTGCTGAATAATATTCCATTGTTTAGAATGATATTCCATGGTTAATTTATTAAAATTAATATGAATAAAAACTGTTCTAAAGCAATGAATTACAATTGCTTCCATATATTTATTTCATCATAAAGCACCCTCAGTTGAACATGTGCTCTTTTAAAGCTTTCTAGACCTAGGCATGCAAATTACAAAACCATTATTAACCTGGAGTTGTTCAGATCCTGAATATCTAGGTAACTGATACAGAATTTTTTTAAAGATTTTATTTATTTATTTATTTATTTGACAGAGAGAAAGCACAAGCAGGGGGAGTAGCAGGCAGAGGGAGAGGAAGAAGCAGGCTTCCCGCTTAGCAAGGAGCCTGGTGTGGGGCTCAATCCCAGGACCCTGGGATCATGACCTGAGCCGAAGGCAGACACTTAACTGACTAAGCCACCCAGGCGTCCTCTACAATTTTCTTATTCATGCATAATCAGCTTCAACTCTCTTGTTGTGGACTTTTTTTTTTTTTTAAGTAGGCTCCATGCCCAGAGTGGAGCCCAATGTGGGGCATGAACTGCCAACCCTGAGATCAAGACCTGAGCTGAGATCAAGGGTTGGATGCTTAGCTGACTGAGCCACCCAGGTACCCCTTGTTATGGACTATTGAAAAAACTTCTTCAGGACCCATAGCTTAGAGATCATATTGAATTCAGTACTTTCTGAAACATCAGATTTAAAATATATGTTTATCCACTCCTCTTTCAATCACTTCCATACCCTTTTCTCTCACAGCAAAGTAATCATACTTCTTTTAACTTTTCATGGAATTCAGGGAAACAGAACACAATGAATCACAATTATTGACAATATTCTAGCCCTTTCCTCTAATGTACTGGCAATGATTTACATATTCTATGTGCTTCTTTCCTATTCTGTCCATCTCTCCATGAATAAACACAATTTTGAATTGATTATATCCTTTTACTTATTTTAATTTTTATAGCATTATTTGTTTTGGATATTACAGAATAATGTAGCATGTCATTTATAACCTTCTGGTTCTTATTTCTTTTATCTACATAATCTTATTATTCCGACATTCATATTTTTGGTAATTTCCATAATTCTAAGCATCTTCATCATATTTTATGAAGCATTTATGTGCTAGACAGTGCCTTTAATGTCTTCTGTAAATTATTTATTTTATTTGTTGTGAGATAGATATAATGAATAGCTCCTGATTTGTAATTTACAAGAAAACTGAGAGATTGTCATAATTTTTACATTATTAGATAGTCAATGGCTAAACTGATTTTGAACCTAGATCTGTTTGGACACGAAGTATATTCTGTATAAGTATCTAATTTTTCTCCCAGTATTAAAAAATAAAAGTCAGAGAATGGATTCAATATGCTCATAGAACAATATGCTCATTAAAGAATCATATCTCTCTGTTATTTTAGCAATAACAAAATATTGCTAGGTGCTAATAAATATACAGTTTGTCTAACATCTGTCTAGTAGCAGGAATATACTCTATAAGAATCTTGTAGCTCAAGGAATAAATATACCATCAGATAACATATAAGGATTCCCATATTTCTGAAAATATCCAATTATGAGTATTTTCTCTATTTCTTGTAGATGCAGAGTCTAAGTCACCAATTAGAAATTGTATTTTTTTCTTGCCACTATGTTGACTGAAATTATCCTTGCCATAGATTAAGGTATTCAATATTTAGTACACATTATTCCATCTCTTTGGACCCACTGAAAGAGAATTCAAAAATATCCAGACTAAAATGTCGGCTTTATTTCTAATAAAAGTTAGTTTAGGGATGTGATATTTTTCTTACTAACACTCCCCTCATAACATTGTAGCCCCTTCCCACAGGTAAGAACTTATGCTCTGTAACTCACATGGATATAAGTAATTCATATGTATCTAACTTAGTTTGTGAAATTCCTGTATATACCAAATGTTAGCAAGCATGCCGTGCAAATTCCCCCACCACTTTCACTGGTTTTAAGTGATCAGTAGTAACAGTGTATGCCTCTGGATGATATGGCAATAATATTTGCTAAATAAACATCATTAAAAATACAGTGCAAAGTACAGTAATGTACTATGTAAATTTTAGAAGTAAATTTAATAAACATGTCTTGTGCCTACTACTTGCAAGGTGATCTATTCCATGCTTTGAGCATATTAAGATGATTAGGAGTTAAGTTCTTATAGTAGAAAAATTTACATTTAAGAAGTGACCATAGAGGGGTGCCTGGGTAGCTCAGTAGGTTAGGCGTCTGCCTTCAGCTCAGGTCATGATCTCAGGTCTTGGGATCCAGTTCCGTATCGGGCTTCCTCCTCAGCGGGAAGTCTGCTTCCCTCTGCCCCTCACCCCACTCATGCTCTCTCTCTCTCTCTTTCTCTCTTAAATAAATAAATAAAATCTTAAAAAAAAAAAAAGAAGTGACCATAGAATGAACCTCTCTAAATAAAACACATAGAACGTGCTAAATGATATGATAAAGTTATAATTAAATTGTAACAGCTCCACAGAGAAAAAAGAGGATAATTTTATCTGTGCAGATACAGTGTAAAGGGAGAAAGTGAATGGATTTTGCTTCAGCCAAAACCATGCTCGGAGGCAGAGAGACGGGCCTATGGCAATCTAGGGGTAGGGGGAAGGTAACTGCAGTTTCTCTGGTCAGCAAATTCAGTGTCTGTGTGGAACATTTATTCATCAATAGATACGATGGGAAGGTATCTAACTTTCTTGCTGGGTTTCACACTACTTCCTCTTATCTTCTCTTTCCTCTGGCTTCACCAAATTACAGGTGTTCCTCAAACATCCCATGCTGTTTTGCCTCTTCAAGAGATTAGCATTAATTTCTCTCTGTGTGTTTGTAAATATTTTGAATTTTTTAGAAACAGTTTTAGCACGATTCCCATCCATGAAAATATCAGACCAGATGACAATATAATAAAGTTTTGGGAAAACACTATCACAATTAATATTTTCTGCATTTAGAAAAATCATTTCATATAATATTTCATTGAATCGTCACACCATTCCATAAAGTAGGGATTTATTTTTTGTACATTTAGAAACATACAACCGAGACTCGAATTAAAGCAAATTACTTTATGCAGTAAAGTATAACTCATAAATAGCAGGCTCAGATTTAAACTCTAAGTCTCACACGGTTTTCTAGTAGAAAAAACAAACTTCCATTAAAGGAAAACTCCTACAGAGTAGTGGCATTTAGCCAGTGTGTTTGCTCCTTCTTAATCTCCTGCTGCTATTAAGTCACCAAACTTTAAATAGAAAGCCAAGTTTCTCAGAGTCAATATTTAAACTCTTTTGCATATATTGGGAAAAATATGGATGCAAGCAATGAAATAGTAAATTTATTATTCTGAAGATGAAAAATCATTTTAGTCCCTACATTTAAGATTGGCATGCTGAAATGAATAATACAATTTCAAGTGGTATAACTTCATGTGGCTAGGCAACATTTTTCTGCCCTATGCCAACAACAGTATACATTCTACAACAGAAGGATCGTTACTATTTTAAACCCAGAAATACCGTTACATCTAAATTGTTCATAACTTGTATCCCATAAACGCTGTTGAAATCTTAAACATAAGCATACAATGAACACATTTAAAGTAAGCTATAATTATCATCACTAGGTATTGTTTTTTTATTTAAAGTCAATCTTCCTCTTTTCTAGCCACCAACATCCACCATGCATTTTTGATTTTGCAGGTGAAAGACAGGAATTAAGTTTAGTTTTACCATCAAATAAATTTAAGGGGAATGAATATAATATACTCTTTGATCCTACATTATTCCCTCATTGTTTAATGGACTTATATAGGTATTTTGTATTCAGTATTTCAAATCCTTTTTAAAAACATATTATTTGTAAATTAATATATAAATAAACTATGGCACGAAAAACAAAGTACACCTAATGTTAATTAGAATTGAAGTTTGCCCTGTCTGAGAAGGGTGAGAGCCTGGAGTGAAAGACACAGAACAAAGCTCTTTGGGCAAAAAATGGCCCTTCACTTTCAGAGTAGGGAACTGACATGGAAAAGGAGAGATGGCTCCCAGGGTGAAACTGAAATCGAAACCAGGCCAACATTCCAATAAAGGCATCAATCTTACAGGTCCAGCCATCAAATTTAGAACTCAGGGAAGCAGTATTAAGATAGAAACTGGAGATTCAAGAAAAGTTGGAATATTTCAATATAGAAGACAGAAGATAAATCCTCAAGAAACTCTGAGTGGCTAGAGAAGGTTTGCAAGAAACTTCTCAGGTAATAATATTGAGGGGTTTGTTAAGATAAATACAGTGAGATTTTTGTTCATATGGTTCGTTCGTGGTAAGTTTAGAGAATAGAGGTATTTTGGGAAGAACAGTCCTAAAATAAGAGCCTGGCACCTTTTAAATCTATTTAATAATTGGTTATACATTTTTAGAAATGGTACTAAGTTAATTTCTGTTAAGTAAAGCATAGGCTAAATTTTAATAATAAACGTTATTCATTCATTTATCAAGTATTGTTTATACATCTGGTATGTGCCAGGCACTCTTCAAGGTCTGTTTTTCACAGATCCTAGATCGGAATCACGGTGGGAGATTAATTTTAATATTCTCAGGTTGGTTCCCAAGGCAGTTTCAAGTCCTTAAGGACAAGGACCACTAGAAGAAGCATCACTGTTCTAGTGAGACTGGGCCACATAAGAGAGAAAAATCATTGCCCAGCTTAATGGGTATCAAAGCAAGGGGGGGTGATAATATTGAGTTTTGAGTTGAAGAGATCTGCTGTAAATAATGTTTTGTTTGTAGAGAGATACAAGGATGTTACCAAGATTTAAATTAGATAAAGCAAGAAAATCAAATCGTAAGTTTAGAAAAATTCTCATTCTTCAGAAGCATAAAATCACACATGCCACATGCCAGAAGTATCTTTAAATGAGTTGTTTCTGACAAGACCCTGCCATGATCTATTGTCAAAAAACCCTGGCCTTCTGGTAATCTGTACCTTACGTGTCCTTTAACAGGAGCTTTAGAAGGAAGAAATTTAAATGGAAATATAGTTTTTCAAAGACACATGGTATCCGGCTTGTGTTAGGGCAGAAATGCTGTGAATGCTTATTGACCCGTAGAAATACAACAGTGTTAAGCAAGAATTGACATGACTCTGTGCGGATAGAGATCTTACTTGAAATAGGAGGAGAAACTCCAGCAAGAGAATTTAAAATGTTACATACGATCATATAATCATACTGGGTAAAACATGTTTTGATTCACAGACTTTTACAGATTATGGATACGCCTGGATTAAATGGTTTTGGTTAGAGCTGCAACATTTGGTAGATATTTTCACAAGTGTAGGTGGCAAGTATATAATTATGAGTGTTTCATAAAATTCTCATTACAATGTAAGTATTAATAGCCCAAATCTAACGTTTAGAGATAGAATTTTGTTATGTTATGATAGATTACTACATAAGTATTTTAAAAATTATATAATGACATTTTTGGTAAGAAAATATAATTACAAGTAGTTATGACATATGTCAAGTAAAAACAATCTGATTGAAAGTAACCTGTCAATATATGCATAAATGTATACACACATACATACGATTTGTAATGTTAAATAACAAAATTAAAAATTATTACCTCTGGGTGTGTGGAAGAACTATAAACATTTGGTTTTATGTTATCTTTCTATACCATATTTTTAATTAATATACTTTTGACTGGTATTACTTAGGTCATAAAGCATCAACAAATTAAAGATTCTATTTCTTAGAATAGGCACAATGAAACAGATTTCTGTCTTGACAAGCCTCTTCTTCCTTTCTGTACACTGTAAAGGTCTTAGAAGCAAAGTGCTTTGTATTTGGCATTTAAATGTTTAATAAATTCTGCCACCAGGGGCGCCTGGGTGGCTCAGTCATTAAGCGTCTGCCTTCGGCTCAGGGCGTGATCCCGGCATTCTGGGATCGAGCCCCACATCAGGCTCTTCCGCTATGAGCCTGCTTCTTCCTCTCCCACTCCCCCTGCTTGTGTTCCCTCTCTCGCTGGCTGTCTCTATCTCTGTCGAATAAATAAATAAAATGTTTAAAAAAAATAAATAAATAAAAAATTAATTCTGCCACCAATCATAGACACCTTGAAAAGAACTCGCATAGAGTAATGTATGGTAGTATAACAGATCAAAATTCAGACTTCATGCTTTTTATATCCCAAAGGCCATTTTTAAGAGTTAAATAATTATTTTAAACTTGGGTGTAATTTACTGTATCAGCAGTTCTCAGGCCTATAATCTCATCTTCACTTGGAACCTGATAGAAAAACAAATTCCCAGAGCCAGCCCTCATATTGATTCAAAAACACTGCTTGAGTAGCCTAGCAATCCGTGTTTGAACAAGCACTGTAAGAGACTCTCGATCTTGTTAAAGTTTGAGAACCACAGTCCGCACTACAATACACAAATAGAGTTTTGGCAGCTTTCACCTTTTTAAATTCACAGAATGATACCTCATTAGAGTTGATAACTTACTTCAGATGTCAGCTCAAGTGCTATGATCTCAACTTTTTTTTTCTTTTTTTCTCCAAAAACATTCCCAATTAAATAAGATCAAATAGTATTTCAACCACTACACAATTTTTGGTCAGAGAGAGTATATATATTAAAAACACTTCACTCTTAAAAAACACATTTCTTTTTTCTTGGTGGTAGGGGAAGTGAGAGCAAACAAGTAAGAAATATTGATATGCAGAACATGTAAATTCAAGACCAAATGAAACATCAAAACTACAAGTAGATATGCAGAAAGAACATCTCAGGATAAATAATACAAATACCATTTATAAAATGCAAAATTCTAGAGACCCGATAAGGCCATCCTATACAGAAGTATCGATGATCTGAAAATTAAAAGCAGGAACAATGCCTGAGGTTCTGTTAAGGCCTTTCCAGTTACGCTTACCTAAAATCCTCTTGGGAAATTGGCAGAAGCAAGTAATGAATAAATAAATAAAATTTAAATACTGAGTGAAGTTAATCAGGTCAATAGAAAAGCCGGAAACTAAAGCAAACTCCAGCAACGGGCAAAGCGATATGTGTAAAAGCTAGTGGCTACAGCGTCGCATTTGAAAGGCTTCTTTCACCAGTATTATGAAGCGTTGTCACTTACTTTCATCACCATCTGGCCTCCTTGTTAAGGCTGCAAATATGAAGCATATTGTCTTAAAAATGAAAAGTTAGGTGGGGCCCCTCAATCCTTTTTGACTAATCACTTATCGTACCAGGAGTTTTTCTGATAATTCCTTTGAGCTTTAATTAAAACAGATCAGTTTACACTAAGATAAGAGAAGTTTCTTGACCTGTTTGCTGTCATTATGCTTTAGAGTGTCAACCCTTGGAGGATCTATTCCCATTGTCTTTCCTTCTGAACCGAACAACAACGTAAATTCACAATCTCTAGGCAGAAGCGCCCGCACACCGCAGCGGTCACCCGGACACGCCTCTATACTTCAGGCAAGCTCTTAAGCTTCAGAAGTCCTTCTGACTGCAGTCTCTTCTTCTACCGAAACCAGAGCCTGGCTCGAGGCTTAGTATGTAGAGCATTCAGTTAATGAAGCCACAGTCATGACTTTGATCTCCATTCTAGAAAGTTAGTTTTTCTTTTTTAAACATTTCTTGCCCTTAGGAAGCTGACTCGCATAATGCTTACTATTATTTCTCACAAGAGAGCGAGAGAATGAGGTAGATCAGAGAATCACTAAAAAACCAAATCAAAGTACATGTTCTCCTCCAGTGGGTCGTTATGGTAGTGGAGCAGAGCCCACCCTGCGTAAAATTTTCAGATGTTACTGCTGTTCCACACCGTGCTCCCTCCTTTCTGCCCGTCAGCCCCCATCCCGTGGGCTATTCCCATCATGCACTCCACCTCTCAGCAAGCTCACCCCCCCGCTGCGATGGCACGGCTTGTTTGCAAATCACTGGCATAGACATTAATTTTGACCATACCAGATATTTGCTGTAATTGCCTCTAACACCATGATAGGGACTGAGGAGTGAATGATCTTAACATACAAAAAGTAATTGCAGAAAAGAAAACAAAAAATATATATACTTTTATCAGTGTCGCTATTCAGCCATTATCACACTTCGTTTACATGTGTGCGTCTATTTGTCTGAATAGAGAAGAAGGAGCTGCTGGTCATGATGAAGATCTTAGGAGAGAACGATGGCCCTTTACTGGGGAAATTAATAGGAGGCAGATAGTAGCAGATCCCGTTTGCTTTTAGTGAGGAGAATGAAGTACATCTGTCTACACTCTCTATTCTTTATACCCCCAGACGCAAGCCAACAGCAAATCCTGTGAATTCTAAGTTCTGTTAAAATTAAATACAAAATGGAAATCAGGCTTGAAAATTCCCAAGCAGACAAAATCAATTAAGCCACATAAGCAAGACTTAATTTAGCCTATTTTGCAAAATGAGTGAAACTTGGGTCACCTTTCCTAAATGCCTCTGAATACCATAAAGGCAACTTAAGCTATTCCTCCAAATTAGCATGAAGTAACCACTTTTAACCAATCCCCTATCATTAGGGAAATGCTAATGATATAAGCAATCACTGTAAGAAATTAACAAGCTCCACATTTTTACTACACGAGCTGCCCTATAACCAAATACCTCGGAGCCTCATTCCACCATTGAATTGAGAGCTCCCAGTTCACGAAGTGTTTTTATGTGCATAATAAACTCTTACTGATTACTGTTCTAGTGACCTGCTACTTCTGAATTTTTGACCCTTATAAATGCATTCAGTAAGCAAGCATTTGATGTCATTTTTGCCAGAACCATCCTGCTGTGATTTCACTTCAATTTTGTCAATATCTTCAATAATCCATTGACCTTACAATCTACTCTCTATAGCACAACAATAGTGACCTTTCAAAATGTTAATTTATGCTCAGAATTCTTTAATGGATTCTTATCTCTCTCAGAGTAAGAGCTCAAGTATAAACATGGCCTTAAAGACCTATGTGATCTTTCCCATCAACCTCCCAACTATTTGAATTTAACTCCACCTCACTCCTCTCATTCACTCAGCTTCTTACTGGGGATGCATCATTCCTTTCATGGACATAGACTCTTTGCCTTCATTTTCTTCTGACCTTAAAAGAAATTAAAATGTGAAAAATTTCTGGGCCCTTAAAGGGTATCACGGAATGTAGATACTCTGCTTACGGTGCCGACTGGACAGGACGCTCCTGCTTCCTATGCTTTCTGAGGGGTGTATTTCATAGTCCTGAAGGAATATCTGGAATGTGATTCCTCCAAACAGCCACAGGTATGTTGTAGAGAATAATTATGTTACTTACAAATGGGGCTTTAGGGTGATCTGTCAGGTGTGATCATGGAATAACATTGTGGAGAGGCATTTGTAAGTGAAAAAAATTTTGTTATACTCACAGGTCTTCAAAGGGGAGGTCCAGCAGGCAGGAAACCATGTGAGAGGAGCTCCAAGGGAGCAAGGACAGAGTGAGGAGCCATAGGTAAGCGCTTCTGTTGGGGGCAGGGAGAGTACGCAAGGAAACGAGAGCAGATTTCACTGGGAATGTCACAAGGTCATAGTTGTGAAGGCAAGAAAGGGAACTTGTGGCAAAGCCCAGCCTTATTACAGCGCTGCACCTGGCTGTGTGGCCAGAATATGCTCACACGCTATTCATCCGGATGTTGAGGAACCCGGAAATAGGAAATTTTAAAGCTTTACAATTCATAAGGTTCATTTCCACAGGCATCTTCTGCCAAAGGTCTTTTTGGCTGTACTATAAAAAGTGTCCTGAAGTCCATCATTTCTTCATCCTCCTCACTTATCTTTTTTTTTTTTTTGCATTGCACTTTTTAAGAACTGATACACTTTATTGACGCATTTATTGTGTTGTCTCCCTAAACAAAATAAGACAAAAGGAATGTTGTGTTTTGTGCATTACTTTTCCCTCAAGCTCCTAAAAGCGTACCTTGAAATAAACTTTAGCATGTAATCTATTGTTCAAAAAATAAATCATCTAAAATTTTGTGCAAGTGGAAAAGAATAAGGTAGTTTCTTACAAAACTAAACAAGTGCTTACCATACTACCTTGCAATTGCACTCTTAGGAATTTTTGTAAATAAAAAACTTTTCATAATTTTATTTATGTTAGTGTACAGAAATGAGGTTGATTTTTTTTCTGGACTGATATTTATCTCACGACTTGCTGAACTAATAAGTAACTTCTAATAGTTTCTTTTGTGTTTTTAGGAGTTTCTATATATGAGATCATTGCATCTGCAAATATAAATAGTTTTAATTATTCCTTTCCACTCTGGGTGACTTTTATTTATTTTAATATTTTATTTTATTTATTTTATTTTATCTTATTTTATTTATTTTATATTTACCTGCCTAGAACATCCACTTTAATTGAAGTGGCAAGAGAGCATACTTTTATCCTGCTCCTGATTTTAGGGGGAATGTATTCAGTCTTTCACCCTTGGCTAGTTCTGAAATTTTCAGACACCTTTTATCAGAATGAGAAGGTTCCCTTCTATTCTTAGTTTGTTGAATATTATTTATTTATTTGTCCAAAAGGGTAGATTTTGTCAGTATTTTTTTCCTGGGTCTATTTAGATTATCATGCAGATTTTGTCCTTCATTTTATTAATGTGGTGATTATACTGATTTTCTTAATATTAAACCAACCTTGCATTTCTGGGATAAATTCCACTTTGTCATTTTTATATGTTTTAGAGTCTTATATGTTTTATATGCTTTGTTAGTATTGTGTTGAGAATTTTTTAAAGGCATTGATCTGTAAATTTTTTTCTTTATCATTTTTTGTCTGGTTTTGTTATTAGGGTATATACTGAACTCATAGTATCCATGGGGAAGTGTCCCCACTCCTGTTTTTTGGAAAAGTTTGAGAATGTTTGCTGTTAATCCATCTTTAAATGTTTGATTGAATTCAATAATGAAGCTATTTTTGCCTGAGCTTTAATTTGTTGGAAGAGTTTTAATTGCCATTGCAATTGCTTTACTCGTTAGGTCTACTTAGATTGTGTTTGTTTATTCTTGACTCAAATTTCAGAGTTTGCATCTTACAAGAAATTTGTCCATTTAATCTAAGTTATCTAATTTGTTGGTATGTAGTTTTAATAGTATTCCCCTATTTTTTTTTAACATTCCTCTTCGTCTCCATAATGTCAGTAATAAGGTTCTCTCTTTCATTCCTAATTTTAGTAATTAGTCCTCTCTCTCTCTTGCTGTCTTGTTCTTTCACCTTCTTTGTTTGGTAAAACTAGCTAAAGGTTTGTCAATTTTGTTCATCTTTCCAAAAATCTAGTTTTGGTTATGTTGATTTACTATATTTTCCTATTCCCTATTTTATTAATTTCCATCCTAATCACCTTTATATTTCCTGATTGCTGCTTGCTTTAGGCTTAGTTTTATCTCCCCCCCCCCCAGTGTTTTAAAGTTGAAGTTATTGATTTGACATCTTTCTTCTTCTTTAGTACTGCAATTCCTGTGCTAGTCCCAAATAAACTCATCTTTCTGAGCTTGTGTAAGTTTAGGTCCACAGTGTGTGTGTGCAGAGATAGATAGATAGATAGATAGATAGATAGATAGATAGATAGATAGATGATAGATAGAGAGGATGGAGGAAAGGTGGCACATGAAAGAATGTAGATTTTAGCCAGTGAAGTCTGGCTTATCATATTGGTGTTAAGATTTAGTAATTACATTAACTGAGACAAGTTGCTCGGCTTCTATGAACACCCGTTTCCTCATCTGAGGACATTGTAATTCATACTTGAAGTTTTGCTACAGAAATCAAGAACTGTGTATATTTTGCAACATGATACCTGGAGAAAAATAATTTTTCGATAACTTTTATATAGTATTTATAACAGCAAATGTACTTTATCTTTTATGGAGACAAAAATAATGATGTAAAAACATTTGTATCAGAAGGGACATACGCATTGAAGACATATACAAGTAAGACAAGAGATACCATTCATCATACGCATAATATGGAGAAATAAAGAAATAAAGTATTCTTAAAGGAAAACTAAATAAATTATTTATATGTGGTAATTCAAACACTCAAGGATTCTGATATAGTCACGTGTGCTACTATTTTTGTGATAATTAAAAGAAATAATGAAAATCATATCAGTTGCTTTTTTCAGAAAGGGTATCATAAGATCATTAAAAAAAATTACTTATCAGCCCCTATTTCCAAAAGCAATTCTTTTGGTATGTGACTTATTTGTTCTTCTTGATAAATAAACAGGATTTATCTTTAATGAATTATGAACATTATATGCTCTTTCTTCTTTTTTAATGTGTCAGAATATCAAAAACAATAACAGAATACCAGAGACATTAACAAATTTTGCATAGCTGAATACTCAAATAGTGTGGGTGGTACCTAGTGTTTTAAAATAAATGCAGAACAAATTTGAAAGTAGTGGAAATAGAAGTTTTTATTGCTCCCAATAGAGAATAAGTATGGTTTTCCATATATTAAACTTCAAATTATGAACTGCATTAGGAAGACTGTTTTTTAAAGAGTAGGATACAGTGAAAGAGAAGAACATTTCTCTAAATATCACATATTTTATTTTAATGCAGGGCATCTACTGTTAAAACTAATCCCCTACCAAAACAAAAAAGATGGAAATTACTTAAAACATTGATGAGATGAAAATGTTCTGGCTGCAGAAAAAGGATTACAGTCACAGACCTTTATTGACTTTTGAGGGATAGAAATTACTGAAATTATTAAAGATAATAAAATTTACTAAATTTTATCATTTTGGTATGTTTTATTTTTAAAATGTCTACCGAAACAACTGAGTGATTGAAGATTACAGAATACACAGTATTAAACAATATTAAATCATTAAATAATTTTTCCAAAGAAGATATATAGATGGCCAACACTTGAAAAGATGCTCAACATCACTAATTATCAGGGAAATACAAATCAAAAGCACACTGAAATATCAACTCACACCTGTCAGAAATGGCCAGTTTCAAAAAGACAAGAAATAACAAGTGTTGGTGAGGGTGTAGAGAAAAGGGTACTCTCTTGCACTATTGGTGGGAACATAAACAGGTGCAGCCACTGTGGAAAACAGTGTGGCGGTTCCTCAAAAAATTCAAAATAGAATTACCATATGATCCAGTAATTCCACTACTGAGTATTTGCCCAGAGAAAATGAAAACACTAATTTGAAAAGATTTATACATCCCTATGTCTACTGCAGCATTATTTAGAATAGCCAAGATATGGAAACAACCCGAATGTCTATCAATAGATGAATGGATAAAGAAGGTGTGGTATGTGTATATATATATATATATATACACACACACAGTAGAATAAGTAGAATATTATTCAGCCATTAAAAGAATAAAATCTTGCCATTTGTGACAGCTTGGATAGACCTAGAGTATTATGCTAAGTGAAATAAGTCAGACAAAGGAAGACAAATACCATATGATTTCACCTACATGTGGAATCTTAAAAAACAAAAATGAACAAAGAAATAGAAACAGACTCATAAATACAGGAAACAAATTGGTAGTTGTCAGAGGGGAGGGATGGGTGAAATAGGGAAAGGGGATTAAAAGGTACAAAAATAAAATAAATATCTTATAAAATAAATAAGTAATGATAATGAAAACTATAGCATGAGGAATACAGTAAAAATACTGTAGTTACTTTGTATGGTGAATATTGTATAATGTATGGAGTTGCCAAATCACTACATTGTACACCTAAAACTAATTAACATTACATGTCAACTATACTTAAAAAAAAAGAAATAAATTTAATACATAGAAGGCTTCAAAATGTAATATTTGACCTGAGTCCTATATCTCAGATATATTCTGTAATAGAAGCTTTAATTTGAATGTCTAAATGAGCACTTACATAATTAAATCGGGCTTTACTTATTTTGTTTCCTAATAAAAGAGTTGTCAGCTTCTTAAATGAAAATATATTATTAAAATAGGAATTAGAATATTCATGCAGTTATGGTAGGAAATACTGCTTAGAACCTAACATCATGTCTTGCCTTTAAGTAATATTGTGGTGAGTACCTTAAGAAAGTAGAAAAATAATGTGATTAAATAATACCAATTACTTAGGAAGGTACAAGTGTATTTCATTAGAATCTTAAGGTTTTTTAAAAAAAAATGTAAGCACTTAGTGTTATATGTGAGTGATGAATCACTAAATTCTATTTCTGACCTAATATTACATTATATGTTAATGAACTGGAATTTAAATAAAAACTCGAAACTGTCAAGAAAAAAAAAAAAAGAAAGAAAAAAGTGTAAATTATCAAAAAAAAAGTATAATTATACAAGTCCTATTGTACATACTTTTTATTCATACTAGAGCAAATGCACTATGAGAGTTTATTTCATCCTTCTGTTTACTTTTCTTAATAATAATATATATCAATTATTAATTGGTATTACATATTAATTCAATATATTTTACATTTTTGTTATCTATAATATATAATACCAACATATATGTAATATATAATATATGCAAGTATATAATTATATATAATACACATTTATCAATGAATTTATCAATTAATCAGTAATATATAGTATATATTTCTAATAATATATAACACATATTTAATGTTATATGAGATCTATAATGCACAGTATTGCTCTAATCTGGGGAAGGAAACAAGCATTGAAGTCCAGGAGGTACAGAGAACCCCCCCTCCAAAATCAATGAAAATAGGTCAACACCTCAACATATAATAGTGAAGTTCACAAATCTCAGAGACAAAGAGAAAATCCTGAAAGCAGTTCAGAAAAGAGGTCCATAACCTACAAAGGTAGAAACTATAGCCTGGCAGCAGACCCATCCACAGAGACCTGACAGGCCAGAAGGACTGGCATGATATATTGAGGGTGCTACAGGAGAAAAATATGCAGTCAAGAATACTTTAACCAGCTATGATGTAATTTAAAATAGAAGGAGAGATAAAAAGCTTCCAGAACAAATAGAAACTAAAATAATTTTTTATCACTAAACCAGCCTTGCAAGAAATATTAAAGGGGATCCTTTAAGCAAAGAGAGAGCCCAAAAGTAATGGAGACCAGAAAGGAACAGAGACAATCTACAGAAACAGTGACTTTACAGGTAATACAATGGCACTAAATTCATATCTTTCAATAGTTGCTCTGAATGTAAACGGGCTAAATGCCCCAATCAAAAGACACACGGTATCAGGTTGGATAAAAAAGCAAGACCCATTGATATGCTGTCTGCAAGAGACTTATTTTAGACCCAAAGATACCTCCTGATTGAAAGTGAGGGAGTGGGAAACCACTTATCATGATAATGGACATCAAAAGAAAGCTGGGGTGGCAATCCTTTTATCAGACAAATTATACTTTACACCAAAGACTGTAATAAAAATGAGGAAGGACACTATATCATACTTAAAGGGTCTATCCAACAAGAAGATCTAACAACTGTAAATATTTATGCCCCTAATATGGGAGCAGCCAATTATATAAATCAATTAATAACAAAATTAAAGAAACACACTGATAATAATACAATAATAGTAGGGGACTTTAACACCACATTCACTGCAATGGACGGGTCATCTAAGCTAAAGATCAACAGGTCTCAACTGGTACCAAAAGATCGGGATCATTCCCTGCATATTTTCAGACCACAATGCTTTGAAACTGGAACTCAATCACAAGAAGAAATTTGGAAAGAACTCACATACATGGACATTAAAGAGTATTCTACCAAAGAATGAATGGGTCAACCAAGAAATTAAAGAAGAATTTTAAAAAATAATGGAGACAAATTGAAATGAAAACACAACTGTTCAAAACCTTTGGGATGCAGCAAAAGTGGTCCTAAGAGGGAAGTACACAGCAATACAAGACTTTCTCAAGAAACAAGAAAGGTCTCAAATACACAAATAACCTTACACCTAAAGGAGCTGGAGAAAGAACAGCAAATAAAGCCTAAACCCAGCAGGAGAAGAGAATTAATAAAGATTAGAGCATAGATCAATGAAATAGAAACCAAAAGAACAGTAGAACAGACCAACAAAACTAGGAGCTGGTTCCTTGAAAGAATTAATATGATTGATAAACTCCTGGCCAGACTTATCAAAAAGAAGAGAATGGACCCAAATAAAAAAAAAAAACTATGAATGAGAGAGGAGAGATTACAATCAACACTGAAGAAATACAAACAATTACAAGAACATATTATGAGCAAATATATGCTAATAAATTAGGCAATCTGGAAGAAATGGTTGCATTCCTAAAGATGTACAAACTACCAAAACTGAAAGGAAGAAATAGAAAACCTGAACAGACCATAATCATCAAGGAAATTGAAGCAGCAATCAAAAATTTCCCAACAAACAAAAGTCCAGGGCTGGATGGCTTCCCAGGATAATTCTACCAAACATTTAAAGAAGTAATAGCTATTCTTCTGAAGCTGTTTCAAAAAATAGAAATGCAAGGAAAACTTCCAAACTCTTTCTATAGGTATAATAATAGATACCTGGTATATTTGCCTTACCAATTTTCATGGCCTTTCTAGTAATAAAAATTCTAATTTTCACTTCCAATGAATTGAATGGGGCTTGAAATACTCCTCATCTCCATACATGAGCAAATATCTAATACTAACTAGCCCATGTATTTCATTATTCTAGCCCTAGTGATTAGGTCAGATGTAGCTGTGTAACCCAGGCTAAAGCAAATGAGATTCCATCTCAAGAGGTTTGCTTCTTTCTCTCCTTGAGTTCATTCTATTGATAAAATTACAAGCCTGGAGTTTCTTTTGACCCTTTGCAGCTACATAAATAAAATAGAATCATACCTGAGAAGGAAAAGGTAGCACGTCCTGGGATTGAGGAATCGATGTCTCTTCTTTTGAGTATTTGAATCCAGACATCCCCAAAGCCATACTATTCTCTGGACTCCTAATTAAATAAAATAATAAATTATTTTTAAGTCAATTTGAGTTGATGCTCTGTCCAAAGGTAAGAATCCTCACTAATACATGCAGACTGAAAATTTGTGCCCTATATATGACAAAACGGAGCACAAAAGATGTCTAAGACAACATTCCATAAATCCTTAACTATCTTGGCATGCCAAATATGACTTTGGCCTCTATATTTTTTAATATAAGGCTTTAAAATATTTAAAAATATTAAAAAATTTAAAATTTCAAAATATTTAAAAAATATATAAACATTACCTTAAATATATAATTTCCATAAATTAACCAGAAGAGAAAGATAATTTCTATATATTTTTCTTGTTTCAGCTTTATTTATTCAGTGGTATGTTTGTTTTATTTTCCAGTGGTGCATTTATTGTGTTTCTGTTATTAAACACACCAGGTTTCTACCTCTAGCCAATAGAAATATTAAATATCTTAAAGGAACTGATTTCCTCACGTATTTAATGAAGTTATTGGGTCTACTGATTTCTCACTTTCTTTTCATCTCTGAAATAAGACTAACAAATACAAATTTATGCATTCAAACAATGGTTTACCTAAGTGTAAATGCTCCTAAATTACCTGGCTACTTCTTTTTTGAGAGCTTATAATTTCTGTAACTACCTCACCATACACTCTATGAAAATGTTTTGTACTTGGAAGTTATTGTATCATCATCATCCTAGAAAATATTTCAAGAGAAAATTTTAATAGAAACTAATATTCTGTGGAATTAAGTTATATGTAAATGGTGAAAAAAGTTGAGCTGAATAGGTGCCTACAGAAAGCTCTATGGATGGTGAAGATCATTTGGAGATTACCCTTAGCTAAAGGGTGTTAACTTGGGCAAGACTGCAGGAGTATATACAAAGGTAATGGGGTGAGAAAACAGTGGACTACAAAAATATCAGTCTTGATGGATTGGAGTCCTCAAAAAAAATAGGTTTTGGGATAAAGAATTTGCATAAGTGGGACAAACTACCAATAAAGAAGGATATTATTTCAAAGAGAGACTAGAAACAGAAAGAATGGGTAAAAACAGAAAAAAATTGAGGTAGAAATCCATGAGACAAATTGAAGTTAATGTCTCATATGTCTGAATAATGTAGACAGTATAGATATTGTAACATAGATAATGAAGCTATTGATGGTCAATGTTTTGTAAAAGTCATTGCGTAAAATAGAATAGGGAATCATCAATAGGGAACCACTGGAGGTTATGTGCCTATCAAAGAGCCTTCATTTATAGGGCAGCCAATTGACTTGGCTTTTATGCCTTTATTCATACAAGATCATCAAGGTAGATGATGAAACAGGTAGTCTTACCTTGGACTAGGGATTAATGAGCAAGATATAACAAAAAGCGTGAGCCAAAGAAATATGAATAATAATGAACAAAAGTGCTGAAGTGACCATGGAATCAAAACCAGAAGGCAGAGCCAATCTGAGGCTCCTTAGATATGAGCTTTGATCTTGCTCAATATCACTTTCTGAAAGCCAAATATGATGTTTGACATATACAAAATGCTTGTTCATTTTGATTAAAACCAAGAAGGAATGATTGAGACTGTAGGGAGGCATACAGAAAAGGTTATAACTGGTGGCATATGAATCTTATTCTGTCATCAGACATATTTTGCTCAGAAGTCCCAATATTTTTAAAAAGTTGTTTTTGAACCTTAACCCAATAGTTAAGAATATCTCCACCTATCCTCTTTACCATGTACCTTGTTTGATTTATAAATTCATGAAATTCATGCTATCTTGCCCACGTACACATTTTAGTTAATGGCATTTAATATAGTTCAGTAGTCGGGGCGCCTGGGTGGCTCAGTCGTTAACGTCTGCCTTTTTGTCTCAGGAAGTGATCCCAGAGTCCTGGGATCGAGCCCCACATCAGGCTCCTCGCTGGAAGCCTGCTTCCTCCTCTCCCACTCCCCCTGCCCATGTTCCCTCTCATGCTTCTGTCTCTCTCTCTATCAGATAAATAAATAAAAATCTTAAAAAAATATGTATAGATAGTTCAGTATTCATGATGAGAATAAGTATTCCAGAAAAGCATTACTGTTAATAATGTATATAATTATATGTATATATTATATCATTAAAATAAAAAACAAATATGAGATATTAGTATACTAATTATATTAGTATACTATCAATATAACAAATAAAGGTCAAAGTAGATTTCTAATAGAACAGCAAAGATTTAAGACCAACAATGAATTTTGCCTTTAAAACTTTTATCTAAAATTATACTCGTGCTTGCTTTATCATAAAAATCCATTATATTATCAAGGAATATATATTTGCCACCCTAATATTCAATAAATATTAGGCAAGCATTATTAATACACAGCCATGGTTTAATCAAATATGGGAAGCCATTTCAAATGTTATATGGGTCTCGAAATTAGAAATCCTAGATCATTTAGAACTCAATCTCCATATTTTACAAATAAGAAAACACAACACAAAAATGACAATTTTATAACATGCAGGTAAATCATGGTAGAAACAGACTATCATCTTGACTTCCAACCCTAACTTCTTTCCATTCAACCACTTAGTTTCAGAGTGGGCCAGGCTGTGTGACAAATAAACCCAAGCACAATTTCTTGCTTATTTAACAGGAAACTGCTAATGTTCCCATTTATTCAATAACTTGCATACATTTTCCACTCACTTCCTAAAAGCCCTGGGCCAGAAATGACATACATATTTATGTATTTGCTTAGTTTCTTTGAGTTAAAAAAAAAAATCCTTCCCTTTGCTTTGTGTTACCCTTACAATGACCTGTCTTTTATACCTAGATATTCTCCTTTGTTTTTATGCCCATGTTTTGGCAATGGGAATGAGAGGGTGTTGTATGAACTCCTTCTTTTTTAAAAATGTTTGTATCAAATCTTAAAATGACTCTTATGCAACTGTATGAGCATAAATGAAATTTTTTGTAGAATTAAACATCCTCCTTGGATATAGTAGTTCAGAGTTTACTTTTTAATCATCTTCAAATAAAAGACATACAGGATCCTGTATAATGAAGATTGTATCAACATAATCGGAAATCTGTCATCTACAGTCTTTTATATGTCGTTGGGTATGTGAGATGTAACTTCCTCACAGGTGATGAAGACGCTAAAAGCTTCAACCTGTAGGCTACCGGCTGCATATCTTTTATATTTACCAATATATCTCTGGAACTTAGCACACGTAAAAAATATTTTGATATTGATAAATTACTGAACAAGTAAATACATAAAAAGACCATCTCTCTAGCAACCTTATCTCCCAATGAGTATAAAAATGAATTTGCAAAAGTGACAACAATAATCCAACCCTTTATTCTGCCCTCGGGTATTGTCTTACTGCATTGACTTGTAGTTTTAGTCATGTGACCTGAGTGGATCAACCTAAATGTGATGGAGACAGAGAAGGGAGAAGGGCTCATGAATTGAGGCATGCCTGAACTTGCTGCTCCTGAGAAATTCTGATCTCTACTGTATGAATGAGCCAAACTGCCTGTGGATAATAAGAAACAGGAGCCAACTCATCCTCACCCTCATTCCCCTGCTGACATTGAATCAGGTGCCACAAAAGGTTTGAGGCAGCATAGACCCAGCCACCTGCTGCTAACCAGTGGTCCCTTGAGCTGCCTGAATTAGAACTTCCCAGTAAACTCATAGACTTGAGATAAAAAAAAAAAAAAAAAACAATTATTTGTTGATGTAAGCCACAAGAGTTAAGACGATTACATACTAAAAGAAAACGTAACTGATATACTTGGGAAGTAAGAACTTCTCAGGAGAGTCATACTAGGAGCCGAAAAGTGATTGAGATGTTCACAGCAATCACAGCATTCACATCCTTTGGAGGACAGAGGATTTTTTTTTTTTTTTTTTTTTTTTTTTTTACATTGTGCTCATGGAGAACACAGTTGCTATTTATTTTTGTGTTCTTTTATTCAGAGTTGTTTATAGCAACACAAAATGAAGGTAAAAGGAAGTAAATTAAAGAGGAAAGGAAACAACCAGACATGTGTTAGTCATTCAATTTACTTCACACATGTAATATTTCTTATTGGCTAAATATCTAAGGTTGAATAATGATTTATTATAATGTAGCCTATCTTTTAGGTTGCTACATTCATCCTAAATGATGAAGCTTGTTTTAGTGCCTAAATAAAGCTGAACATTTTTATGTCAGTTCTTCTAAATGCGCTCTCCTCTCTTAAAACACCCAAACTAAACATGTATCCCTTAAAGTAAACAGCTTTTCAGAGGACATTACCGTGGTCTTTTGGCATTTTAGAGAATTAGTGAGTTATTTTTAGTGCTGGCCCAAATCATCTTCTCAATTTTCCTATCAATCAAATCTACAGAAGTTGGCTAGCACTTGTCATTGCAACAATCCCAGGAAAATAAATGAAATAAGAAATGACAGGATAGACAAGGAGATTTCTGTCCAAGAAGAAGAAAAAGATCAGAAGTGGCATTGCACAGAAATAATATATCAGAACATAAACTACAAAATAACTGAAGACAAATTTATATGAAATAAGAGATAGAGACAGCAAGAAGTCGGTAGGTTTAAAGTGATGAAAGTTGCAATCTTTAAGGAACTATTAAATTTCCTCTGTTTTCAATTGGGTTTGCTGTGAACAGCTCTGGCTGCTTGCAAAAGCAGTAAGTGATAAGACTGTGAAGTTCTGTACCTTTTTCCCCTCACGCTAATACATGAGCCCAGCTGCACAAATAACATCACCAATTAGTAGCATCAAACAACCAGCTAACTTCCAAATTCATCTTTTCCTTAGTAGAGACAGTGGCTAAGATCTCAGACATGTACATATTAATTACACAATATCTAACCAGCTTAAATATAAAAAAGGCTTTCAGAGTGAGTTAAAGAATATTAATTTTCTCCCTTCTTCCTCCTTTTTTTTTCCTCCTGCCTTTCCCCCTCTTTCTTCTCCTCCATCTTCTTCTTTTACTTCTCCTTTTCTCTTCCCTCAAAACGTATAGATACAGTTTCAGTGAAAGCTGGACACTATATTCAAAACTACCATGAGCTTCTCTGAACAAAGTAATCTGTAGGAAGTAAATCTGATTTACAAATCTCTATTTAAAGACTCATCATTTTGAAATATGTTCAAAGTGTCATTTGACCCACTTTTCTAATCTGAGAGAATAACGGATATGGAATTGGATTTTTATAGTTTGGAAATGAAAAATAGCACTTTCTTCTCATAAGAGGAAATATAAAAAGGAAAGGAAACAGATCGTCCTTAAACTAAGGGCAAGTTTTAAAATATTTCTTTAGTTCTAGAAGGGTTCTGGGGGTACAAAAGCAGACAGTAATTTTAGTTGAAATTTCTGGAGGTAGGAAAAGCTTTGACACACAAAGAGCCCCAGTACCTGTCACCAGGGTCAAATATCTAAGGGTTTTGATCAGCAATGAGGTTCCCCAGTCTGGGTGAGAAATTGTCTAGATATCACATCCTTTGGGGTGGAGCAAAATA
This sequence comes from Ursus arctos, assembly GCF_023065955.2. Taxonomy (NCBI): domain Eukaryota; kingdom Metazoa; phylum Chordata; class Mammalia; order Carnivora; family Ursidae; genus Ursus; species Ursus arctos. The sequence continues at coordinate 27,983,780 of NW_026622985.1, read as the reverse complement.
GAGGCTTCCAGCATCAGTAAGAACCGGTTCTGAACTAATAAGAACAACTCTGAGAACTGGGATGGGGCGGGGTGGGGGAGGCGGGGTAAGAAGAGCCATAAGTGTTAATGTTTCCCTCGATGAACCATTAATTTTTTCTCAGGTAAAAACCTAATAAATCAGAGACTGACACTATGAAACAGATTATAACTTTGAAAATTATTAGCAAATAGTGAATATTCAAATAGTGAGTATTTTAACCATGTCATAACAGGGATTGTTAAAGGTGACTATGTTAGAAGCAGGCAAAAATTTCGGTTTATGTTTATTAATTTTTTAAAGTTCAGAATTTAAATGACAAAACATATGTAAAGGTAGGTGTTTATGCATGTAGGAACTTACTAAAGAAGTAAAACATACCCTAATAAGTAGTTTTTGTTTTTATTTTTATTTTTTTTAAGATTTTATTTGTTTATTTGACAGAGAGAGAGACAGCCAGTGAGAGAGGGAACATAAGCAGGGGGAGTGGGAGAGGAAGAAGCAGGCTCCCGGCAGAGCAGGGAGCCCAATGCGGGGCTGGAGCCCGATGCGGGGCTCAATCCCAGGACTCTGGGATCACTCCCTGAGCTGAAGGCAGATGCTTAACGACTGAGCCACACAGGTGCCCCAGTTTTTCTTTTTAAAAGAACGAAAAAATAAGTACAAAATAATAGACAATTCAGTAAAATTTGTTGATGATACTGCAAAAGCATTCACAAAGCTCCTCAACATAGGAGAACAAATAATTAGCACGTTTTCGCGTTGAGACCACAAGTTAATACACTAAGAACACAAAAACTTTGTGTTGAAATTTTGTAAGACAGATTATAAAAAATATGTTAATAAAAGAAGCTTCTACACATTTCTTGATTTTTTTCCCCAAATATTCTTTAAACAAGTGAAAACTCGTGGCATTTTCTCAAGTTGTAACACCAGAGCTGGATATTTAGAATTAACTGTGATAAATATGGATTAGACCTATGAAAGAACTGTGTTTATATGTCTGATACTTGCTGCAAAATCAAAGAGAAAAAAAATCATAATCTTTTACCCATTGGAGATTTGTCCAAATTCATCCCCACATGACTCAGAGAGAAAACAAACAAACGAAAAACAGAGTGTACTCTTTCTCCTGGATTGTGAACTTGGTCTGCATTATATATCTAGTCTTCAGTAACATTCATTCACATCTTAGTTCCATTCCCTTGATTTCTTCCTGGATTGGCTGATGAATAATTTCCAGTAGAAATATTTCAAAGTGGTCTTGAATTACTGTTTGCAATTTCAGAAAATTATATACCTATGTATATGCAGATGCTGATGATAAAAAATGAGTCTCAATATTGATCATTTGGGCTACAATAATCTTGAGCTTTTCCCATAGTTGGAATTTTTGTAGCTCTAATTAGTAAAGTTATTTCTCCATTGTAGTAAACATTTTTTTCTATTTTCCTTTTTTAATTTAATTTTTATTTTTTTAAAGATTTTTTATTTATTTATTTGACAGAGAGACAGCCAGCGAGAGAGGGAACACAAGCAGGGGGAGTGGGAGAGGAAGAAGGAGGCTCCCAGCAGAGCAGAAGCCCGATGCGGGGCTCGATCCCAGGACCCTGGGATCACGCCCTGGGCTGAAGGCAGATGCTTAATGACTGAGGCACCCAGGCGCCCCATATTTTCCTTTTTTAAAGTGACTATTCAAATTTTATGTGAAAAATTTTACAATTCTAGTGGGTCAATTATGAGAATCTTTCTCAAGCCAATTCCTGAAAGAAGCACTTCCACTTTCTGAAAGAAAGTGCAAATCAGTACCTATGAAAATCTGGAAGGAAAAATAATGATTTGGTCACCCATTGCATGTAATTTAATTAAATCAAGAAGCAAGCATATATGGGTATCGTGTATGTGTGTGAAGTAAGTCATCATAGAAAATTACTCTGATTTAGAAGGTATGGCAAATCTTTTATTGTTGTTGTTCGTTTTTAAAGATTTATGTATTTTAGAGAGAGAGCATGCAAGGTGGGGGAGGGGCAGAGGGAGAGAATCTCAAGCAGACTCCTTGTTGAGCGCAGAGCCCCAAGCAGGGCTCTATCCCATGACCCTGAGGTCGTGGCCTGAGCTGAAATCAAGAGTTGGATGACTGATGACCTGAGCTGAAATCAAGAGTCGGACAACTAACTGACTGAGCCACCCAGGCAAATCTTTACAAATGTTAAACTCTAGCTTGCTATTTCAAGATTTATGACAACAGTTCTGACTTTTCAATACGGAAGAGGAACATTTACAGAAGCTTTTTCTAAATTATTGGAAATATCTTCAGGTTAATTTACATTAACTATGAATAATTTTAAAATGTACTTTTTCAGATATGATATATGAGAAAATATTTAATTGACATATGAAAAAATATTTAGTGTTCATAGAATTTTAGTTTAATGTAACATTGCTGAACCTTGGAAAAACACACAGCTTCCACTTTAGAGGTGACAGAGCAAGGAACATGAACAAATGTGTTTTTCTAGGATTCTCTTTTCCCGAGTAACCTAACATTGACATAGTTGTTAGATTCTTGGCTATAGATATTACCATAGGTCACTATTTAAGAGCAGAAAGAGAGATGGGTAGTAGAAAGTATAAAATTCTGCAGTCCATTTTCTAATAGAATTATGTATGTAATTTTTACTGTCTTATTAAAAATTTGGGGATAGATTAGACTATGATTGAGAAAATACGGGCTCTCTAGTTTTGGAACTAAACTAGCTGTAAGTGCTCTAAGACACTATATTTTTTAGAAACCATCTTCAAATATCAATGAAAAAAATGTAAGTCTATAGACAATGTGAATCCAAATATAATATCATGAAGAAAAATAAGCATTTTTTTCTTTAAAAATATTATTTTAAGCTATTTTTAGACTCTGGTTGTTAGGTGTGCTCATCGTTCCTCAATGTCACTTAAGTATTCATTTCTACAGTTGAAGAAAGACCAGGGAAAAAGAATATTATTGTTAAAATTGCTTGTCATTTTGAATAATGGACTGAAATCACATAACTTACATTATCTGTTTCCTGAAAAGAAAATGCATGAGTTGAAGGGAAGTAGAGCCATTAACAGGAGGGAAAACTCTCCAAGAAAAGTTTTGCTTTTAGTTAGAGAATCAAATACTGATCTATAGCTATGAATAAGAACGTCATTGATAGTATAATTCCTGGATGAAAATGTTTTACTGAAAACATTTTTATTTTTACAATATTTTATATAGATTACCATTTTTTAGGACTGTAAAAATTCAAGAGAAGTAACAATTACTAAGTATATAAGTAAGATACTTGTCTCCCTTCATTCAACCATCAGAATCAAGAATAAGAATAAAAGTCTATCTTTCAATCAATAGTATTGTTTTTTCCAGACAATATACATATCCACACATTTCAACTCATAGGAAGCATACATGTCTTGAGAATTTTAATATATAATTCCAACTAAACAAGATAGACAACTTATCCTTCTCCACTTCTTTGCTAGCTAGTGTGTTTGAAACATTACTAAAATCTCTGAAAACCTATAATAAATGTTGCAATCTTCCTGGACTCAAAATTTCTATAGATATGGAATAATTTCACCCTTTCCTCATACAGCCACTGCTCACTCTGAAACAAAGAGGGCATAGAAATTGCAAGGATTCAACATCCCTTAATATTCATCCTCTGTTCCTTGGTGCCCTCCTAGTTCACATTTGATACTACTAGTAAATCAACTTGGCTTCACTATATACAAATTCCCCTCCTACACAAATAGAATTTCAAGAGACTGGCTAAAGACAGGGTGGGAGAAAGTCCTCCCAGAATGCAGACTCTGAAACTCATGGTGAAGTTAGAGTCTCACAGGAAAAAACTTTGGCATCCATCCAAAGGGCTTAGGCAAAGCAGCCGAAGCCAGGCAAGATTCAATAGCACAATAATCTTGTAAAGAGTCTACAGAAGGAGGATTAGAAAGTTTTAGGTCAAGATGGCACTCTTGGAGTGTATCCATCACAGATATGAATGTACGTGTGTATTTAGCACACATTGTCTCAGGAATGGACAAGAAGAGAATTCTTAAGACTAGATAGCCAGCTAAGTTAGGTTTCCCTCACTTCCATGCGTATTTAATTAAAATGATTGGTTGATTGATTGATTTTAGAGAGAGATGGGTGGGAGGGGGCGGGGGGAGAGCATGAGAAGGCACGGCTGGGGGAGAGGGAGAGAGAATCCCAAGCAGAGTCTGTGCTGAGCACAGAGCCTGATGCAGGGCTCAATCGCACGGCACTGAGATTATGACCTAAACCAAGAGTCTGACACTTAACCAATTGTGCCACCCGGCTGCCCCATTTCCATGGGTGTTTTAAATTATTCTGTACCTTCAGCTCACCATTTCACCAATCACAACCGCTTGGGAGATATGTGTTTCTATCCCATCAAAGATGTGTTTTACATATTTTTCTACAAAAATCTTATAGCACTGTTTCTCAAACACCTTGCCCTTGATAGTGGGAAAAGGGTGTTATTAAGGAAAAGACAGACAATTAATAGATGGGAGATAGGTAGGTAGATGGATGGATGGATGGATGGATGGATGGATAGATAGATAGATAGAGATGCAAATATGAACTCTCTGTAACTTATCGTACCTATGCCAGAAGCTATAGATCCTCTAAATGTCTCTGAAGGAATATTCCCAACACCAATATCATTAGTAGAGTCATAGTCCATGCAATAAGTCAAGAACCACTAACTAGGTGAAAGTCAGTTATTCAATCCCTACGTGTTTGTTTTATGTTTTAAGTGTTTTTGTTTTGTTTCAATATCTATGCTTTTTATTCTTAAAATCATTGAACCTGACAATAGGTTTCTTGATGTGTATCTGTAGACAGTACTAAATGCATCTTTGGTCTTCAGGAAGTAAATCTTGTTGGCAGTGAAGCTGATTCATTCTTTTTTAAGAACCATTTTGCTGTGGACTCCTGTAGTTCAATATTTATTGAGTGTCTACTCTCTGAACTACTGCTCTGTATTAGACACCTCATTGTTAGACTGTTTACATGTGGAAAGCACTTGGGCAGAGTTCAAATTCATTTGATGGGTTTCTTAGGCATGGCTGCCCTCTCATAGTAGCAGTTTAGGAGGATGTCTTCTGTATTACATTAAATGATACACGTCAAACAAGCTTGAATATAATTCCATGGCAATCAAACATCTTAGGTTTCAGGAAGAGATACTGTAGGGCTTGAAGTGTTTTATACATACTATGATCAAACTCATTCAGATACAAGGTTAAAGGATGTGCTCCTGTGCCCAAACACTTCAAAGCTTTTTCTTTTAAGATTTATTTATTTGAGAGAGAGTGTGAGTGGGGGGAGGAACAGAGGGAGAGGAAGAAGCAGACTCCACACCTAGCGTAGAGCCAGATGTACCGGGTAGCGCTGGACTAAGGACCCTGAGATCCTCACTTGAGCCAAAATCAAGAGTCAGACACTCAACCAACTGAACCACTCAGATGCCCTGACTCAAAGCTTTTTGAAAAGGAAGTACATAATAAGCATTACATCAGAATATATTTTGATCTAGTCCAGCAATGGGCATCTAAATATTTACATTATTCATTTTTTGACATAACTGTTATATAATAGCATGGTTCCACAGGAAGAAAATGGAACTGTTTAATAAAATCTGGGTGCTACAAGATCCTCTCACCTCTTAGACTCTGTGAAAGGCTCTACATCCATTTTCTGCAATTCTGCCATTGTAAAATAGTACCATTTCCTGGGAGAACACCATTTAATATGGTTACATATAGTTCTAAGGTCCTCAGCCAGTGATTCTCACACTGTGCCTCTTTGTAGAGTCTGTTTAAAAGACGGATGACTTGATGCCAGTCTATAAAGGTTCCATATTGAGATGCAGAAGTATCCTATGTTACATGGCTTCTATATTCATTGCTCTCATAATTCCTGTCATACTGCATGTAATTCCTGAAGAACCGATCAGAAATAAAAATATGACTACAGCACTTGCTAATCAATATCTTACTCTGATCTGTGCATGAAGTTATATACAGAGAATTTGAACTGATTTCCTAGAAGCACCAAACTCTCCCATGAGCTACAGGCTTTCCGTGCGATGATCGCCGCTCTCTCCTCCTGCTTAATTTCTCATTGCTTTTTTCTGTGTTGTAAGCTCTAGCAGAAGTCACTTTGCATTTTCTTTTAATGTTTACTGTCTGCTCTGTGCCTCATTGGATTCCCATCCACTAGAAAGTAACTGTAAATGTAAATCATCCACTCTAACGTTTAGCTCATTGCCATGTAACCAGCACCAGTCTCTGGCACATAGATTCTCAACAAATACTTTCTGAAGAAATGAAGAAACAAACGAATGTTTTAAAAGTTAATTTTACAGGAAGTCTTCTCTGCTCCTCCCCCAACACCTTCAAGCTAAATTAGATGCCCCTCCACAGTGTTCCCATGTTAATACAGTTTTCTGTTACTGGGAATGCCTACACTATTTGTTTACCCCTAAACATTGAATTCCTTGCATTATTTGTTATGTTTTATTTGTATTGTTTTTCAAATTTCTCATGCCTCATAGGACAGATGACACATTTTGGGCATTCAATAAATATCTGTTGAATGAATGTATGAATAAATTCATTTTTAATCCTAAAAGAGTTTATGTGTGTGTGTGTATGTGTGCGCACATGCATTCATCCAGGTTCAATGCTATCCAGCTTTCTTCTCGCTTTTGTCAAGGTTACCTGTGCATTTGCTTTCTGGACTAGATTCTACTTGGCTCTTTTGAGCAAAAAGTAACAAAAAATTTAGATTACCAGAAGAGAGAGATCACTCCTTTCTTTTTTTGCTGTAGCTGTTTTATTTACAAGCCCTTTATTCCTTTTCAAACTGAATGCCATAAAAACATTCATTTACTGCCCAAATTTTTCCAGCCTCCTGCTGAAGTATGAGAATTGTCAGAGTTCTCAATGATTGAGGTGGATGAATTATCAGTCACATCTTCCATTATGTGTCATATAGAGATGCCAAGAATCTATACGTAATTTGGACATTATTCAAAGGGTATCCATGACAAAGGTTTGCAAAGTTTTTTATATCTTAAAATATGATAGGGAGCCAGGAAAGTACGGAACAAGTGAAATGTGAAAGTCAAGGTAGAAATGATTCATTAAAAGAAGTTAAAACGACCCATCCAGAAGAAAAAATCGTGTGAAAATCCATAAGGTTTGTTTCGTTTTAGTAACAAAGAAATATTCTGGAGTTGATAGTGTGTGAGCTCTATGGTTAGAAGATGACCCAGAAGAACCACAGGGAACAGCAGCCTGAAGTAATAAATACTGAGATCTTAAAAAAAAAAAAAAAGGATCTGCTACTAAGGTTGTTTTCTATAGTTGTTCCAGATGTTGTTCAGTTGCTTTTATTCCTATCATTCAAATGAGAGTCATTAATAAATAAATACGACCTACAAGCCTATGCAGAATTACAATTAAAACATTTTAATGTCTACTATCACAGTAAACCCAGCAGTAACAATAGTTACAGAAAACTTTGAAATTTATCTTTTCAATATTCCTATCTTGAATGATTCTGTTTATTTCTTTTTACCTTTTTATCTGAGGGGAAAGGCACAGACCATAATATATGGGTCCTTGAAATGTTCCCAAACAAAAGACCCCCATGTCACCAGTCCAGATTATGATACAGGACCCTCCCCAGAATCTCCCTTGTATCCTCTCCTGTTCAACCCCACTTCTTCATGGAGAACCACCACCTGAATTCTAACTCAGAGATTCAAACGTGCAGTTTCTGATATTCATACATCAGGAAATCTGCATTTCTGCCATCTTTTGAGGAAATCAGATCTGACAGCTTTTGGCCTGCTGTCCCTAGGGAGGAGCCTGGGGAAGTAGAGACAGCTGTTTCGGGGGCGTGGCCTCTCCAGCCCACTTCCTTGTTTGTCACCTGCCTCACCCTCTGGTGTAAGGGTTTGCAACACCTGCCTATTTTCATTTCTCAATCCTAACTTCAAAGCCTTTGTGCTTTTGACCACCCTGCTTGCTTTATACAAGATAGCATTAGAGAAATAAGAAAATTTTTTAAAAAGTAAAGAAAAAGTTTCCGTGTTTCTCAACTCACTGAATTACACTTCAATTAACAACATTATTTCAAAACTAGAAATTTTTATAGCCATCTGTAAATAAAGCTATGTGAAAATATGCTTCCTCTATCAATTACAATAATCAGGATATTTAAAAATATGATATGGGTGTGAAGAATTTCAGCTAAATCAGGATTCTTCAATATTGTGGATGGATATTGGAGTATAAAATATTTTTATTTTACTGTTTTGAACCCATCTGTCCAACTGGTTATAACTGGCTACTGATCTTTGCTTCTTATGTTGTTACCCAAGGGGCAAAAGTAAAGACCTGGATGAGTCCTGATTTGCAGTTTGTAATTTTCAACTGAGTTACAATATTTTGGGGAAAGATATTAGGTAGGATCTGAGAGTTCTTTGGCAGAGGAAGTCAGTCTGTTAAGTGGTTTTATGAGATATATGAATATATTAGACCCTGTCTACTGTTATGTGTCAGCTAAACAGAAAACAAAAACAAAAGCAAATAACGAAGTAGGTTTAAACAATAAAGCAACCAAAGGATCCACTGAATTCACTTACCATATGCTGAGGCATACAACACTCCCTTTTCCCACAGTAGTTTAGGCACAAATTGAAGAGTCGGAAATCTTTCCAAACTGAGATCAAATTTGCTTGGCTTTGTTTTTTGAGTTTTTGCTGAGTTTGAAGTATATGGTAAAAGGCAACAATGACAATATCGGTGGGAAAATCTGGAACACAGGAAGCATTTGATAAATGTTTGCTAAAAGAATGAATAACATAGAATGAAAAATAAACACATAAAAACATAAAATAGGATTCAGTTGCTTAAGAGAAGTCTTCACAATCCATCACCTAGATACTTATATTCAAAAGGCAAAGATGTTTTGAAAGAGATTTAAGCTTTCCCAGTAAAAAGAGTGGATTTGGTAATGAAAAACCTAAATTGCTGACATTCTATTATTTCTTCCTTCTCAGATGAAATAGGCACATTGAATAAACTGGAATTTCATGAGATTTAAAAGTTTTTTTTTTTTAAATATGTCAAGTAATGGAAGGCCTTGAAGACAGAAACATGAAACTGACATGTACCTTTCAACTCCTCTCTTCCTGCCATCTGAGAACGTACAGCTGCCTTCACTTTGGGGTTCTGGGATAATCATGGTCATTATCAAGATCTGTCTCTAGAGGGAATTCCATGAAACGTTTCCTACCTAGAACAGAAACTAGACGTAGTTGGTCAGATCTTCCATGTAAAGATTTAAAATTCCCCAGTCCTGATGAGTAAGGTCAAGGTTGTACGACCCAAAATGTTATGTCTCTATCTTCTCTTAATTACAATAAAGCCTAATAGCTGTTCTACTTTTTATTACCCATTCCTAGAAATCAATCTATTTCTTCACCATTTTCCCATGGCTTTGTGTGTGTGTGTGTGTGTGTGTGTGTGTGTGTGTGTGTGTGTTTATGGCATGGTAAATATTTTAAAAATTCGTCATTCAACTGTCAGGCAACCCAAAGAAGCAAATGAGTGACCCAAGAGAGGCAGTTTGAAATTTTTAAATTTTCCATGTTCTTATACAGATAATTGAGATGTGACCACAAAAAAACACACACTCGCACACACACACACACAAAACTCAATCAAACAAGCAAAAAAAAGAGCGCCTTCTAATGCAATATTCCCCCCAGGCACAACGGCATCAAGTTAATGACCGCAACTTCACGTTTTGTGCCCCTGACTATTGCCATGTTTCTTTGTGCTTGAGTCCCAAAGGGGATTCTCCTCCCGATCACATCTTCTGTCCTCATAACTTTTCAATTAAATTATTGTTTTACCATATTTCACCACAGCCCTTTTCATAAAAGCATATTCCTTATTCTGTGTCTCAAAACAATAAGGAAGGGAAGAAAACAAATGCTGTTTACCACTAAACTCTTCCAATACACGACCCTCCCCCCAGAGGCCATGGGCTGTCTTCTCTTCACTGCGGCCTTTTTCTTGATGTACTTCCCGCGTGCTTCATTTTATCACTCCCTTGGTTAATACTCTTGCTATCATTACAAAAATAATGAGAATTACCTTTAATGCTTAATACGTTCGAGGTACTATTACAAACACATACTTAATCCTGAAACAACACTAGGAGCTAGGTGCCCATTTTTTCTCCGCTTCCTTGAGATATAATCGGCATACGACATTATGTAAGTTTAAGGTTTACAGGGTGTTGATTTGATACACTGACATATTGCACAACGAGTACCACCAGGGCTTTAGCTGATGCTTGTGTCGAGACGAGAAGGTGCAGGGCTAGCGGCTGGGGGGGCAAGGCGGAGTGGTGCAAGGCGGAGTGGTGGTGAAAGAACACAACATTCCTGTTGAAAGATGAATATGTTCCGGGGAGCTGACGTATAGCATAGTTACTATAGTTAATAGTACTGTATTATGTACTTGAAAATTGCTAAGAAAGTAGATCTTAACCAAGTGGCGTACCTATTGTAAAGATGGGAAAATTAGTTCGGGGAGGTGAGCAAACTACAGTTCAGGGAGGTTGAAAACCGTGCCCCAGGTCTAGAGCTGGTAAGCGTAAAAGTCGGAATTCAAAGTCAGGCTGTCTGGATGAGAAGGTGTCACTGCCAGAGGAAGTATCATGCACTCTGTCATTTGGCCTCGAAACTTCTATGATACATGTTCTTTTTCAGGATAGGATGTCTTTTCTCTCTTTTAGAATTATTTCTTGCTTATATTTTATTTCTCTTATTTTATTCCTCGGATTATGAGCATTTCTATAGTCATTCCTGTTCCTCCTGAAGAAACTTCAAATTCCTCAAATTGAACTTCTAGCTCATTCCTTAATATTCAATTAGAAGTTAAAGCAAAATTCCAAACTTTTAATAAGTTTAGAATTTTATTCCTAACTCCTTTCTGAATGCTAAATGATAAGGTCCATCGTTTACGTTTGATATATTTCTTGTTCTTCAGAATGTGAGGATGTTTTCAACGTACTGGTTATATATAAAAGAGATATACTGTTTCCAGTCAAAATCCGGAACACATACGAAGCAGAGATTAAGCGTACACAGCACACAGTTCAGACAATCAGGGTCGTTCAGAGAATAACTTTTTTTTTTCTGTCGTGTAATCATCTCTGTTTGGGTAATTGCTTATCAGTCCATATTCAAAAACTGGGAATCAGAGGCTGGTCCTTCGCTGAAAAGGAAAATATAGCTCTGGTATCAAACTAGTGTTTTGATGGTTTCTTTGCAATGAGAGCAGACACTCAAAGTTGTCTAAGTACATTAGTTCATTCGTCAGTCCAAAGTCTTTTGATGAGAACATTCTATCTATTTAGGAAAAAAAAAAAAAAAAAAGCCTGTTCATCCAGCTGGAGCTGAATGAGACACCTGGAGCAGATGATCAAGTACGAAGGAGTGGTGATTGTTCCTCAAAGCAGTGAAATAAAGAGAAGACAATTTAAAATCTCCAAAGGAATATCCAGGAAGGAGAAAAAGAGCCAATAATTTTTGGAATCTGTTTGAGAAATGAGACAGAGTAACTTTTCAAGAAGTAGTCAGGATGGCCCAAAAAGATCACATGAGAACATAAATGTGTGTGTGTGGGGGGGGGGATTTTCTGTACTGTGCAATGTGATGCATCCCTCTTACCTTGAGTATTTTTAAGAAAGACTACAGAAGTATCTCAATATCTGGTGTAAATAGATGTCTTTAAAATCAGCGATGGGGCTGGATTTTGTGTCTGAGACACAGCAAGTAAATATAAATATGGTGCTGGAAGATTCCAAGCTGTCATCTGGATTACGTGACTGATACAAGATACAGTTGGTTTAGGTCTAGACGTCAGGAAGCAGAAATTGTCACTTGAGGGCAAGCAGGAAACAACAATTTAAGATGACCAATGAGTTGACAGACCAAGGAACAAAATACTCCCATTCACTTTTTTCTTCCTAAGGCATATATGCATCATTAAAATGCCTTTCTGTCAGGGCCAGGGGACCACAACAGCAGCTTATGCCACGGTACTGAATGGAAAAGTGAGTGTGGTGTTGTCAACACAACGTGCAGACTTTGCTCATATAATAAGCATTTTTATAGAAGATTGTATTTATTTATTTGAGAGAGAAAGAGAACACAAGCAGGGAGAAAGGGAGAAGCAGACTCTTCTCTGAGCAGGGAGCCCAACGCAGGGCTCGAGCTCAGGACCCTGAGGCCATGAAACTGAGCCACCCAGGTGTCCCATCATAAACATTCTTTACACTTAACTTAGCGATAGCTTTTCTCAAGGAGCACTTGTCTAGTAACATTTTTTCCTACTTCCCTCTGTGTGTGCTTTTTGATGGCTTTGTAACAAATTACTATAAACTTGGTGACTAACCCCAGCACATATTTATTACCTCACAATCTGGGGGCCAGGAGTTGTAGCTTGACTTACCCTAGTCTTTCGCTCAGGGTCTAACGAGATGCAATGAAGGTGCCCGTGGAGGTTGTGGGCTCCTTTGAAGCTCAAGCTCGTCTTTCAGGATGACATGGTTATTAGCAGAATTCAGCTCCGTGCGGCTGGAGGACTGAAGCCCTCTCATCCCGAAGGCCCCTTGACTGTCTTTACGGGCAGTGCATGTCCTAGCAGCCGGCTTCATCAAGGCCAGCAGCACCTGGCACAATCTCTTTCAGCTTATTTTATATTATTTGCCAAAGTAACTACAATTTATGTCCTTCTCTATGACAAACTGTGTCAGGTATTTTCATGATTTAACTTACTCATTTGAGTTCCTTTCCACACTTTCCATTTATTCATTAATGTCTTACTTAGAATCCCCACCAGCTATTAGTTTCAACTTACTTTTGAACAGATATTTCGAAGTATGTTATCCTAGACCTCTTGATACTCAGTATTTCAAACCAAGGGAAATTACCTATATTTACATCATAGAGGAAGCAGAAAGAGCAGTCGTGCCTTGGTGAATTATATTGGGCCTCACAGAGCACCCAAAAGAGCACATTGCTTAATGTCTATCACTCCTTTTGCTCTTGAATGTATCCAATTTCTGGGCTTCCCCCCTCCCCGACTTTATCTTACTCCTATTACATGTCATTCCATGAAAAATCTGGTCAGTATAAAAGTTCGAACTCATGAACACACTATATGGAACACCATATGTGTCATTAAAATCTGTCTTGTGTGTTTTGGGGTGCCTGGATGGCTCAGTTGGTTAAGCATCCGACTCTTGGTTTCGGCTCAGGTTATGATCTCAGGGTTGTGAGATGGAGCCCCATGTTGGGCTCTGTGCTGGGTGTGGAACCTGCTTAAGAGGCCCTCTCCCCCTCTCCCTCTGCCCCTCCCACCGTATCTCTCCCTCTCTTAAAAAAAAAAAAAAATCAGTCCTGTGTTTTTAAATCTATCGCATTTACACTGGAGGAGCAACTGTTTTGTGGGTTCTCCCAACCTGCCACTCCTACCTCACAAAGCAAAATTAAAAACTCAAGTTTATTGCCATGTTAGCTTCAGTGGGAAAAACACATCTCCAATAATAAACAACAAAAGTTCATTTTTTTTATTGATTATTCAACCAAGAACGTGTTTTCTAATAAGCTCAAAAAGATGATCTAAATCAGTCTGCTTTGTTAAAGTATTTCATTTAATCTTAATTATTACTTCATTGTAGCTGTCAGCATTTCAATCGAGGTGAGTCATTCTAAGGCATTTCTACTCTGATCAGCTTCTACTTGTCAGACCCTTGACGGATACAATCTTCTACTCACTGTACTTTTGCTTAACTACGACAGGTAGCTGTTGCAATGAAAGCCCAAACTGTAAAAATGTTATTTGATTAGGAACTGTCAAAGTCCATACATTTTCTATGGAACTGATTTCCTCAGAATACTCACAATAATTTATCTTTTCAATGGACTTAACTGAACTGAATTGTGTGCTATGGGCCTTGAATTAAACTTGGATAATAAAAGGCCCGGTGTGTGACCGCGTAGGATCAAATCCGGTGGCTACCAGAAGTTGTTTGAAAAGTTTTAATAAATTTAAACAGAGAGCTTTGCTTAATCCAATTATTGTGTTTCTGAAAATTAAATGCAAGTAGCTGCTTTTTATTTTAATATATAAGTGGTCTTTTCACTTAACTATTTAAACGTTTTAAACACATGCACACATCTTCAGAGAGCACTGGTTTGGTAACCAGATGTTAGTCCTGAACCTTCTATTGCATAGTCACCAAGAGGGAGCTCACAGAACAGGTGGATTAGATAGTCAAGCACAGAGAGCTTTGAAAAAAAAAAACTAGTTAATTCAAACCGTCTCTAGAAGGACGTTTTCAAGGAATGCGGAAGAGATTGCTCTTCTAGTTGGAGAGAAACATTTGAGGAGAACAGGAACATAACAACCAGCTCCTACTTGGTATTAAACTAATCGTTTGACATTCTTCCTCATGGGACAAGCATTTAGATGATTTTGGTTTGTGTTTTAGAGCTCTCTCAGGGCTATATGCAGAACAGATTGTAGGCTGTTACTCTTGACTCCTGGCTAGAGATCGATTTGAGTTTGTATCTCTTCAATGTATGCGCATGTATTTTTCTCTTCCATAACTTGTCTCCTTATGTTTTGTCCTTTAAGTACCTAAAACTCGAATTGCCTAAGTTTGCACTAAGCTGACTTATTCTGCAGCCAGTCTGGTCTCTGGACTTAACTAACAGGTAATTGTGCTCCTACGTTTTTAAACCCTACCCAAATCTATATAATTTTCCCCACAGATACTGACTTGCTCAGATTTCTTTCATCATAAAACAAAATAAAATGAAACGAACCCATTCTGCAATGTAACAAACCCCATAAGCTACTACCCTATCCCTTCTCCGCCTTTCAGTGCTGAGCTGCTGGGCTTATAACATGAATAACGATGTCAATATTTCCCAGGAGATTGGTACCTCTACAAATATTTCATGAAAGAATTGCAAGATCCAGGTATTTGGAGAACACTGGATTAAATAAAGTAAAACATCACGTCTTGTTGCAAGATCACTCAGAACCTTCATATAAAAATTTTCCTGTTTCTAATGACCCTAAAAACTTCCATTCACTCATTCACACATGCATTATTGATTTGAAAACTCTAATATACATTTACAGGGTCTTCTTTCTCGACTTAAATATTCACTTTCATCCAGCGGACTACACATTTGCCACCTCAACTCTTTTTAATTCTCTCTGGCAATTTTCAACGTCTTTGAAATTGCAGAAAAAAGAAAAGAAGGATGAATGGTCTTTTCAGTCCTTAACTTACTGTACCACAGTACATTACTCTAGTGACTCTTCCATTCCCAAAGCTCTCTCTCAGTCTCTAACCTTCCTGCTTTCTCTCTGCCATGATTCTCCCCCGTTTCTGTGGCTCCTCGGTCTTTGCCACAAGCTCCTTGTCTATTTACCTGTGGGGAGTCACAAAAGGCTGGTCTCTGATAATCTTATTCTACACGTTCTCTGAGTTATTTAATGTATTCTTAGGGTTTTTAAATCTGTATTCTCAAGACAATGAAATTGCTATATCCAAAATTTTTCAGTCTTTTGATTTACATATCTATCTGCTTATATCTTTTTCTGGGTTTTCCTGGGAAATCCTTAAGTTGAATATGTACAAAAATATCTATTTTTTTCTCCTGTATCTGAACACATGGCATCACCATCTGTTCACTCACCCATGTCAGAAACCTGAAACTTCTTCTTGAGATAAATAGATGAGATAAGTAGATGACTTGAGATAAATAGATGACTGAGTTTCATTGGTTCTGTTTTTTTTTTTTTTTTTTTTTTGTCACCTTGCAATGCCATTCCCTTATGTAAAACTTAAAGACCACTGACTTGTTTCAGTGTCCTCTCCTTCACACGATTATTGCTGGAAACTCCTAGTTTTTTTTTTCTTTTTCCAGTATGTGTATTTAAAAAGGTTCTCAGAATTTTCTAATTCAAACACGAATCTGACCATGCGTCTGTGCTACTAAAATTATTCAATAACAGCTATTATATAGAGAATAGTCCAAAGTTCTTTTATGGGTAAAACGATATTTCAGTTCTTATATGATTTTGTCAATTCCCAAACAGTGCTTGAGTCCTGTTTCCCCTCCCACTAAAAGTGTGTGGTCCACTGTGATTGCTTTGATAAACAGAATAGAGTAGCAATGATGCTGTTTGAGTTCTAAGGTTAAGTAGAAAAAGTAATACACTTCTCCCCAGCCCTCTGTTAGGATGCTCATCATTGGAAACCAGCCACCATGTTGTAATCCCAAGCCATATGGAGAGGTCACACCTGGACCTTTTAAAAAGCCTCAGCTAAATTGACAACCAGCATCAATGGTGATGTGTGAGTGATTATACTTGACTGAATGGACTTTCAGATAATAAGCCACTGAGCAATGAGTCACCCCCATACAGTCTAATAAATTATCTCAATACAAACACTGTGACTTCATATCACAGGTCAAGAAATTGAATACTGAAAACATCCCCAAAGCAACTTCACCACTATGTCCAAATTCCTCCTAAGGTACTATTTACTAACTAGATTTTTGACACTATATTTCAGTTTTGCTGTTTTTCTAATTTATATACATTGTTTCAGACAGTAATTTTTTTTTTGCTTCTAATTTCATTTGTTTGATCTTTTTAATGAAATTTCTTCATTGTTGCCTATGATTTGGTCCATTTTGATTATGGTATGTTATGCCACTGGGTAAATTGTTTCATTTATGCATTCTACTATTTAATGATCTTTGGTTTGTTATAAATATCTTTGTATATGCCTATTACAAATGTACAGTATGTCTGTTGGAGGTTCCTAATGGTATATTTGCTTTCTCAGAAGGTACATCTTCCTTTAACTGTAATGGATAATGGCAGTGTTCTAGGCAAATTTATCCCCCTCACAACGAGTGTTTGAGAGTGCTTTTGCTCTAGAATGTTACCAACTCTTGATATGGCCATCGGAAGATATAAGGATTTTATAATTATGCCTTTATTATTGACTCCTAGCTTCATTGGATTGTGCCTAAAGAACATATTCTCTATGATATCAGTCATTTAAATTTTAGTGAGGATTGTTAAATGACCCAGCATATTATCAATTTTATAAATATTCCATATGTACATTAAAGAATGTGTATTCTACAGTTGTTGGGGGAATTGTTTTATATGTAAACACACAATTATGTTAATGATATATATTAAATTAATTTTATAATTTTATGAATTATATTTTAGATAATAGGAAGGATATATAAAATCATGCCCAAGGGCTGTTGGATCGTCTATCTTTTTAGTTTAGTAAATTTCTACTTCATATATTTTGATTCTATTTTATAGGTGCACACATATAATTTTCATATCTTATTGGTAAACAGAATTCTTAATACAGTATCCCTCTTTACATGTCTCAAAGCCTTTATTTTTTCTAATTTTTAAAACTTAGTTCAGTAGGTACTAAGAGCCACTAGCAATCAGAAATAAACTGAATCTGATTCTGTAGCTGAAGCTGGGCTGTCCTCTCTGCAAATACTATACTACTGTCTCCTAGGATACACCTTTTGATGCATGGGGTTTAACAGGACAAGCTCTTTAGCACGTCTTACTGTCCAAATTTGTAAGCCCAGAACTGAAAAGGTTTGCTTACCTCCTTAGCCTCTAAAACACTTTTCTTTGGGATGGGAGGGGTGTGGAAGGAGTGGGATAATAAGGGTGAGAGAGATAGCAAATGTCCCTAATATAGACGTGGCATCTAATGCTATTCTTGCCTGTCTATATTTCCCACTTCTCTTAAATTTTGTATTGGTGTTTACTGCTATATTAGATTCATAATTAGTGATGATAATTATATTCTTTCTAGTTGTCCTACCTAGAGACACCTAGTTTATCACTACAGAAGGATTGCATTTATTAATTTACAGAGTCACTATTTTAGATTTTTCAGCATATTTACACTTTTTATTTTGTTCACCATACATTCCTGAATTTCAAACTTTCCATTTCTCTAGAGTATATCTTTCAAAATTCTCTTGAATGAGGGTTTAATGGTAGCAAAATCTCAGTTTTTGTTAGCATAAAAATCCTTTATTTATTGTAACTTGCTTTATTGCAGATCTATATATTCTCCTGTAGTATCCACTTTTCTACTTTAAAAGTCTGAGTCTTGGGATACCTGGGTAGCTTCGTCAATTGGGCTCTAGACTCTTGATTTTGGCACAGGTCATGATCTCAAGGTCGTCAGATCCTGCCCTGCTGCCGGCTCTGCACTCAGCGTGGAGTCTGCTTAAGATTCTCTTTCCCCCCTCTCCCTTTGTCCCTCCCCCCTCACCTGCACATGCTCACACATATTCACTCCGTCTCAAAAAAAAAAAAAAAAAGTCTTATTTTTATTTGACTACAATATTTCTTTTCTCTGTATGTATGTTAAGGTCTTTCCATGCTATGTGCTAAGCTGAAGTTACCCAGTGGTTTATTAAGACATAGATTTTTTTTTTAACATGTTTAGAATTCTTTGGGTTCCTGATTAAGAGGATCGATATTTTTCATAAGTACTGAAAAATTCTCACTTATTATCTCTACAGATGATGCCTTCACAATTATCTTTTCTTTCTTCTCTTTCTGTAACTCCATTTAAACCTGAGACCTCACGTTATCCACAATTTCTCTAAATTTATCTTTCCTATTTCCTATGGCTTTGTCTTTCTATACTGTGCTCCACATGAACTGTGCTCCACATGAACTTTATTAGCTCTATCTTCCAGTGCACTAGTTCTTTATTTTTTCTCTTATAGCTAGCCTCTAAATCCACCCATTGAGGGATTTATTTTTTACATTTCAGTAATATTATTAATTACATTTTATTTTTATGTATAAAAGAGTGGGGGTATTTTTGATGTTTTTCAAATCTATTTTATCATTTTGATATTGTCCTCCTCTTTATTCATCTTTAAAATTACTTTCTATTGATAACCGTAAGCAAAATAAATGTTTGTACAACCCACATAGTGTGAACTCATTCCAATAGTGCGTGAAAGGATTGGGTGGTGGTTACACATTCTCATCATTGCTTTCCTCCCTATTCAGTGCCAAGGCTTTACAAGTGACTGTGAGTAGACAGGTTTGCTTCTAGTGCATCCCTTCCGTGACTGTATATCCTCATGAGTATCTAATTTTGAATTAGAGGGGCAAGGTAGTCTATATTAGATCTTTAACTTCAAATACTATTTAAGCATTTTAATTTACATTTTCCATATTATTTATTTTTTCAGACCTAGTTGAGACATAATTAACCCTACAAAGCATCTTTTGACATACTAACAACCAGATAGAATTGATCACTTACACTTTTGTGCCCACAGTAAACCCAATGGATATCGAAAACCAAACCTTATATCTTTAAAACTTATTTTTCTGGTATCTATTTCTCCAGGTCTACAAATATCATAAGTCAAGACTATGCATAATTCATTGCCTTATATTCATAATACTTAACACCACTTTTAGCTTATAAGATGCACTCAATAAAAGCTTGGGCAGGTATAGTTTTCAGCTATATTGATTTCTAGAGGTAGAAATAACTTCCATTTCTGATTTTCAGACATTATGCTAATGGACTTCTGCTTTTTCTTATTTAATGTACCCAAATAATATTTTCTTAATTTTAAAGTGTCTTCTTTTGTTATAATAGAAACTTGGTTTAGATTTTATAGAACAGAATAATACATTCAGTCAATCAATAATTTCTCAAGAGGCTATTACATATCATACTATTTGCTGGGTGTTAGCATTACAGAAGTAACCACTGTAAATCAGTGATAAGGGTATGGATAGAAACCAAAATTATTATTTTCTCTTTCCTTTCCAATATCCCATTTTTTCGTGACCCTTTGATAAAATCTAGGGCAAGTCCTATTATCTATGCAGTCATGTTCAGATGATAAAAATTCCTCCTGTCACTTCGGATCACAAGTATAATCGCATTACAAGAACAGTCAAATCTACAAACTTTATTTGAATGCAGTGTTTTTCTCCTGCTCTACTTTTGTCAGCAGTGGGAAAAGGGGGTCATGACTGACTGCTTCTTTATTCCTTCTGTTAGGCTTTTTATACTAGCCTTCCTGTGGCATCTGCCCAGTAAGAGAGGAGTGAAAATCTAGGTGAGTATTTTTTAAACTAACGTTGATTTCCTCTGGCTGTGGCAGAGGCTGAAAAATACCATTTTCCTTTCAGAGTGTTTCGTGGGCTCTTTGCAGACATCATCAAATTGCTCGTCACCACTTACCTCAGGCAAAGAACTCTACTGTACAGTTCTCCATTTGTTATTCTCCTGTGGCTCCCTTGTCAGGACAGTTCACTTAGACTCAGAGGGTCTCCATGAGGACTCAAGGTCTAAGAAATCTTCTACATCAAAATCATTTAAGACAGTTGCAGACAAGTTCTTTTTTTCCTCACATGACCACATGTGATCTTTGGGAAACTCATTTTCAAATCTATATCCACATCTATATCTATATCTATATTCACATCTACAGAAATGTCACTACTTGTCTAAGTACAACCGTCTATAAGTACAACCGTCTATTCTGTTGTCACATGTAATTTCTGTCACACTCACACCTTTTATTTCCTATGTATATATCAGTTTATAGTAGCTCTCAAATGCCAGAGGATATATATCAAAGTCTCCAAACGGTCTCCTTAAATAAAGCTACTCTTGCCAGGTTTAAAGTGAAGAAAAGTAACTTTTCCCTCTTGGAAAATGGGCTGCTATTCGAGACCAAATTCTTTGCAATAAAATATCCCTAGTTTCCCAACTCCTTTTTGAACCATCAATTTCATAGCCAGAGAATGAGTAATAGTTACAAAACCCATTTTTATCCATCTCCTATGCAAATTCAGTATTGGTTGCTTACCACAGTCTTAGAATATAAAAATATTCAGTAACTGTTATCTTAGGATCTCAGCTAAAACAGAGAGAATCCCATTTCTATCTTCCTTTTATGAAATGATGACTAAGAGGTTACTCTACTGAAGTTCACATTCTAGGAGAAAATAGTCACTGCCAATATGATACCTGTTTTAATATATACATGTGCACCATATATACATAAATACACACACACAGGCATATATTTAATATATCCATATACGCCACACTCAGAGTCCAGAAGAGTGGGAGCATAACTGTCTGGTTATGTAAGATAACTTTTAAAAGACATATAATATTTGAGGGATACTTAAAATACAGAAGTTTGGCAGGAATAGAATAGCAAAATATTATCCAAAAGAGAAAGCTCTATGTTCAAAAGCAAATAGTAATGAGAGAGCAATATTTGGTGAAAAATAAAACTTTTGGTGTATCTAATGACTAATGCATGAGGTATGGTGGCGGGAAGAGGTGAGGGATAGAAATTATGCTGGCTAAGTAGTTTGGACAAGGTGTAAACGATTGTATCTCACATTTTTACGAAGTGGGGTTTTATTGAGAATTCCTAATCAGAAGAGAATTATGATGAGATCTGGATGAGAGTAAAAGAAATTTTAAAAAAGAGGTATTTCTCAAGATGTGCTATACTGAAAAATGGTCCAGGGTGAAGAGAAAGTGGAGGATCCCAGAGAAACTCTGCAAACACAGTCTCTATAGTTAAATATGTTTGAGATAGTCTATATTCAACTTACCATTCAAACTAGTCTACTGAATAATCTGACAATCTCTGAGGTAAGAGAATCTTTTAGCATAGACTTAACCCAGTATCAATCAAATGTGCTAATACATATAATTTTAACAAGAAATAATGTCTTACAGAGATAATGAATTGGAAAAAATACCTTCCAGATAGCCTGGTGTTGATGACATTTTCAAGTGTTTCAAGTGGTCAAATTTAGAAAGTTATCATAATTGTTGACATGACAGATTTTGAGAGCCTTCATTTAAAAAGTGGTAGTTGGAATGACTCAGAGTACCCATGTGAAGGATTTATTCTACAAAGAAGCATGGGTGGACAATGAAAAAAGAAATGCAGTTTCACATTTCAATTATCTGTGATTGTCAAACCATTCACAGACAATAAGTGAGCATACTAAACTTATGCTTAAATTTTAAATTATAATTTAAAAATATTAGTTTGATCACCACTGAAGTATTCAGCATTACATCTGACAAATACTATTTTATTGTCTGACTAAATATGGAACCTACTTGCAATTCAATTGCTAAATGTTTAGGAATTAAACACTCATAAGACTTGTTATTTCATCCCACACCCACAGCAGAGTCCTGTCTCGGTCAGGAAATATCTCTGAATAATTCCTAAATTAAAAAAAAAAATCAGTTGTATGGAATAAGAGCCCTACTTACATTAGAAGTGATATTTTGTGTATGTTCTTAATGATATTTTATATCTCCTTTCTGATAATGTCTACAATTTTAAAAGGGGCTTATAAAAACTTTTTAAAGTAGTTATATTTACAGATTCAAATAAAAGTTTCTATTTTTTGTTGAAAAGCTCTATTGCAACTTCTATTTCCAGTAACAGTGACGACTGTACATCCACAAAAAAAAAAAAAAGAAAAGAAAAGAAAAGAAAGAAAGAAAACTACTCGCGTAAAACACACAGAAATGCTATTTCTAAATGCATAGCTGACCTTGCAAGATGTTGAGGGAAATCCCCAGAAGCAGAAAATGAAAGAGAAGCTGAAAGCAGAGTGTTAAGTGAGCCCTGAAATCATCAATACCCTAAGGGAATTTACTGAGTTCAGTAGCTGAATTCTGAGTTTGAGTGTCTGCATAAGGGACTTAGTATATAAAGAAAAGTTAATATACAACAACCAATTATATACTTATATACCAGCAAGAAGTGGCTAGGGAGTGAAATTAAAAAACATTTTTAACAATAATAAAATTACCTACACTGTTTTTATGGGCCATATTACCTCTACGAGAAAAATATCTGCTATCATAGGACCACTTTGTTGGCATTTCATCTTGGCTATTCATAAGCTTTCCTTGGGCTCCTGATTCACTGTTGCTCATATTCTTTCTACTATGGAAAGAATTAGAGTCATAGACTTCCATTTGTTAGTTAGACTTTAACTAGTTTAATTTGATTTGAAACAGTTTTATTAGATTTTAATTACTTGAATGTATAGCATTTTCACCTAATGGGATGAAAAGGTGGACAGTCCTTTCCTTAGAGAAAAACTATGAAGGTGAATTCTAAAACTGTCAAAAACAATTATTTCAGCATTCTGGACCAGAAACATACAAACAGAGAAGAATTTATTCATGAAAATCGCTAAAGTTTTCATAGAAACTGGGTGATTCTGTAGCGTTCATGATGAGGACTGCTGCCATGCCTCACCCCTAACACTGTCCATGTGGCTCAACCCAGGCGGTTGAACAACACATAGAGTGTGCGTGGGGTAGCAGGGGTAAAGAAAGAAGAAACGTGAGACCACTTGGCAGAAATTAGAAATAAAATAAAGACTTGAAAATGGCCTGAAGTTTGAATGCACTCTACAGGACTCCTATACATCCATCTACAGAGCGTATAAACTCTGTTGATTTGAAGAGTTTCAGCACAGCCTCTTGTCAACTTTTGACCCAACATAGGGTGTGCGAACAGAGGGATAATCCAGGAAACCAGACTTAAAAATAAGCCTGAGAATATAAAATAAGCAAGAGATTCACACAGAGACATCTTACCTAGTTAAGGTAAAAAAAAAAAAAAAAAAAAAAAAAAAAAAAGCACATCTTGGAAGCAGGAAGAAAAAAACAACTCATCATGTATAAGAGAACAAAAATTTAGTTAATGGCTGACTTTCTGTTAAAAAAATGGAAGCACAAAGGTAGTGGAAAGACATTTTAAAGGGGGGAAAAATCTATCTTTAAAATATAAAGGTACAATAATGATATACTCAGATAAAGAAACTGAGATGATTTGTTACTACCAAAATTTTCTCACAAGAAACACTGAAGGATGTCCTTCAGGCTAAAAAGAAAATGATACCAGAAAATAACTTGAATACATAGGTAAAACTGAGGAATGTGAGATATGGCGAATACATTGCCCTATATATAAAACAGTATAAAAGAATCTATACATATATTTCTCATCTGCTCATTACTTTATTATAAGATTATGTAGAATGATGAGTGTAATATTCTACAGTGAGGTTTATAACATATATAGAAGTAATGTATATGACAATAAAGCACAAAGGAGAGGGGAAGAAAATATTGGAATAACATTTTAAATTTTATCAAAATTCTATCAGTAGTCTGAAATAGAGTCTGATATGTTAAGATCTATTTTTAAGTCCTCAAGAAACAACAAAGAAAACAAATAGAAATGCAGGTTAAAAAAATCATTAGGAAAAGTAAAACGGTAGACAAAAACATTTTTTGACACAAAATAAGACATTAGAGAAAGAAACAAAAAAGGCATGAATAAAATAAAAAACAAAGAGAAAAATGAAATCCAACTGTAACAGTAATGATTTTAAGACTGACAGACAAACCTCTCCATTCAAAGGAGAGTTCAACAAACTTCATGAAAAAGGAAGAGTGAACTACATGCTATCTAGAACAAATACTACTTAGCTATAAAGACAGAACCAGCCGAAAACAAAAGGGTGAAAAACTGATCATGTAAAGAGTACCCACAAGAGAGACGTAAGTATTATACTAATATCAGACAAAATATTTCTTAAAACAAAAAAATATTCTGAAGAAAAATAATGATAAATGGTTAGTACATCAGAAAAACCTAACTTTAAATGTATATGCATTGAATAATAGAACAAACTATAAAACCAAAACTGATATAAAAGAGAAATAGACAATTGAAAAATAATACAAATTTCAAAACACCCCTTTCAATAAGTGATAGAGCAATATGATAGAAAATTTGCGAGGAAATAAGAGACTTCAGGGATATATTATTGACCAATTTGGCCTGATTTCTTTAGAAAAGTCCCCTCAGTGACTACAGAAAATATAAATTCAATTGCAGATGAACATACTGTAGGAGAAACCATATGCTGTACCTCAAAAAATAATCTCAGTAAATACCAAAAAAACCCTTTAATTTATACAAAGTGTGTTTTCAAACCACAATGGAATTAAATTAGACATCTGGAATACTTGGAAGTTAAACACACCCTTACGTAGCCCATGAGTACAAAAGGAAATAAGATAAATTAAAATATATTTTATCTGTGTGAGAATGGAAATACAACATATTAAAATTCATTAGATGCAGCTAATATACCACTCAGAGAGAAATGTATAGGTGTAATCTCCTGTCAATGAAGAAGGTCTCGAATCAATAAAATAAGCTTACTATAAGAAAATATAAAAAAAGAAACTAATTCCAAAGTAAGCAGGAAAAATGGAAAAATAAATCTTAGAGCGGAATTTAATAAAATAGAAAATAGAAAACAACGCAGAGAAATCAATACACCAAAAAACGTTTTTTGTAAGGGATCCAAAGCATCGTCAAGCCTTTAGCATAGTAAACCAGAAAATAGGGAAGCAGGTACAAATGACCAAAGTCAGAAATTAAAGAGAGGAAATTGCTACAAACCCTACAGAAATTTAAAGGATTATAATGACATGATATGAACAACATTATGCCGACTAGTTAAATAACTGAGATGAAATGGAAAAATTAGGGGGAAACAAAATCTAAAACTGACTAACAAAGAAATGAAAATTTTGAATAATCTAGTGAGGAAAAAATTAGTTACTTAAAATCTTCCTACAAAGAAAAGCTCCAAACCAGATGGCTTCACTAGAGAATTCTATGAAATATTTAAAGAAGTAATACTGGATTTAAATCTTGAGGAAATACACTGCTGAAATTGAAAAAGAAAAAGAAGAAAATGAAAAGAAGAAACAAGCATTACAATAAGTAAAATCTTGCTTGAAGTGATTTTCAATTCAGATCATGATGATTCTCAAAATGACATGTAGGCATTTCCATTCCATTTATGCATACCATCCAAGTGTTCTGTAATGAACTTCCATATTTATTTTTTAAAAAAAAGAAGAAGAACTAATACTGGTACTTCAAAAACTCTTTCAGAAAGCAGAGAACAAGTAAACATTTCACAACTCCTTCTTTGAGGCCATTGTCATCATTATACCAAAGACAAAGATACTGCAGGTAAGAAAACTACAGATCAGTAGTCCTCATGAAAACAGATGCAAAAGTCTTAAAACACACACACACACACACACACACACACACACACACACTTTACTTGAGAGAGAGAGAGTGCGAGCATGGGCACATGCTTGTGCAAGCAGGGGGAGGGGCAGAGGGCAAGAATCTCAAGCGGACTCCCTGCTGAGCATAGAGCCCAAGGCAGGGCTCAATCTCACCACCCTGAGATCATGACCTGAGCCAAAGCTGAGCTGGTCGCTCAACCAATGGAGCTACCCAGGTGCCCCCAGATGCAAAATTCTTAATCAGATATTAGCCAACTGAATCCAGCAACACATGAAAAGAATTATAAATCATGGTCAACTGTAATTTCTACCAAGCACGTAAGGGTGCATCAATGTAAGAAATAGAACAAATGACAAAAAATACACAATTCTTCTAATAGACTCAGAAAAAGCATTTGAAGATATTTTCTTATAGTTTCATGACCAAAAACAGCACCTAACTAGGAATAGAAGGGAACTTCTTCAACCTAATGATGGTCATTTTTGAAAGACCTGAAGCTTATATCATACTAAATGGTGAATGAATGTTTTCCCACTATATTTGGGAACAAAGAAAAGATGTTGACTCTTGACATTTCTATTTAATATTGTAGAGGGAGCTCGAGCTAAGAAGAAAGAAAGAAAGAGAGGTAGAAAGATAGAGGCAGAAACAGGGACAGAGATGGGTGGGAGGGAGAGGGCAAGAGAGGAGAGGGGAGACAGAGACAGGAGGGGAGGAAAGGAAAGATATTTCATATGTAGAAAATCATAAGGAATCCACAAAAATATTGCAAGAACTAGTAAGCTAGATAGATAGCAAAACACAGTTCAATATATTAAAATTAAATATATTTATATGTATTAGCTACAAATAACCTAAAAATAATACCAATAATTTTATCTTAACAGCATCAAAATTAATAAAATGCCTAAGAAAGTAATTATAAAAGCACATGCAATATTTATACACTGAAATCTACAAAATGTTGCTGAGACAATGTCAAGAAGATATAAATAATAGAAAGACTGTCTGTTGTCCATGGTTTGGAAGACTCAATATTAAGATGGCAGTTATCCCAAAACTGATCTATAGATTCATCATAATCACTATCAAAGTTCTAGCAGCAAGTTTTATACAATTTGTTAGCTAATCCTAAAATATATATAGAAATGCAAAGGACCCAGAATAGTCAAAACAATTTATAAAAAGAAGAGCAAATTGGAGGATTTCTACTACCAGATTTCAAAACTTACCATAAAACTACAGCAATAAAAACACCATATGGATAGAACAAAATTAAGAGTCCAAAATAAGCCATTACATATATGGTCAATTGATTTTTGACAAAGTGCTAAGAAAAGTCCAATTGGGGAGAATCTTTTCAATAAATTGTTCTGGGACCATTTTTATATCCAAATGCAATAATATGAATTTAAACACTTTCTTCACACTGTACACAAAATTAACTCAAAATGGATCATTGACCTGAATGTTAAAGCTAAAATACTAAAACTGACAGAAGGAGTGGAAGGGTAAAACCATCATGACCTTGGGATGGTAAAGATTTTTAGATGTATAATATTAAAAGTACAAACTTTGAAAAGAGACAAAAACTTAACTTGGACGTCTTTAAAATGAGTAGTTGTATACTCAAAAGATATCATTGAGTAAATAAAAACACAAAAGATATCATTAAGTAAATCAAAACACAAAAGATATCATTAAGTAAATCAAAACACAAAAGATATCATTAAGTAAATCAAAACACAAAAGATATCATTAAGTAAATCAAAACACAAAAGATATCATTAAGTAAATCAAAACAGAAGCTATAGACTGGGAGAATATTTCCAAATGATATGTGGTGAACAGACCTTCAGTGCTCCCCAAGTTTCCTGCTGGTGTTGATGCCTTTGATTCCTTCCCACTTGGTGCAGGCAGTCCCTTTTAGTCGCTTTCATGTTAGAGAATATGGCAAAAGTGGTAACATACGACTCCCACCATGTTATATAACTCAGTCTTAGTAGACTGGAGCAAGAGGTTTTCCTTACTGGCTTGATAAATCACGCAAACGTGATGAGAAAGCTCAAGTGTCAAGCAAACTCCAGCCAACAGCCAGCAAAAAGCCAGAACCAATACTCGTATATCAATAAGAAAATGAAATCTGCCAATAACTCAAATGAACTTGGAAGCAGATACTTCTCCATGAGCCTCCAGAGGAAAAGACTGCCCTGTCAGAATCTTGATTACAACCTTGTAACACCCCGAGCAGAGGACTCAGCTAAGCCATGCCCGGACTTCCAGCCCATGGAAATTGTGAGATAATAAATGTGTTTGTTGTTCTGGCCACTAAATGTGTGGTAATTCGTATGTAGCAACATAAATCAAATAAATCACAAATCTTTTAAAATGCATAGGAACGGATCCAGAATACATAAGTAACTTCTAAATTCAACATTAAGAAGTCAAATATCCCAATTTAAAATGAACAAAATAATTCAATAGACATTGCTCTAAAGAAGACATATAGATAGCTAATAAGTGCATGAAAAGTTTCTCAACGCCATTATTCTTTTGGAGATGCAAATTAAAAGCACAAAGACAAACCAGAAGGGATATAATTAAAAGAACAGACAGCACCAAGCGTCCACCAGGATGCGGAGAAACTAAAACCTTCCCATAACATTGGTGCAAATGTGAATTGGTGCAGCCACTTCAGAAAAAAATGTCCTTCGATTTCCTTCATAGTCAAGCATAAATTCATCATATGACCTAGCAATTTCATTCTGATAAATATTATCCAAGAGAAAAGAGTGTTTACATCCACATAAAGATTTGTGTGAATGCTCATAGCCACATTTTGTGTAAAAGCTAAAATCTGGAGCTAATATGAACATCAACCAGTCAATATGATGTGATGTATCTATACAACAGAATATTATTCAGCAACACACTAACAAAATACTGACCCGTCATGGATACACCTCAACGAATTTATGCTAAGCGAAAGAAGCCAGATGCAAGTCTATGTCTTGTACGGTTTGTTTATATAAAATTAACAATCAAGTCTATAGTAGCGGAAAGAGATCGCTTGGGGCTGGGGTTGGAAGCAGGGTTAGACTACAAACAGGCTGGTAGGGAATTTTAAGGATGATGAAAATGTTCTGAAATTAGATCGTGGTGCTGGTCGCAAAACTCTATAAATTGACTGAAAATTAACAAATTGCATGCTAATGTGGTTGAATTTTTTGGTATGTAAATTGAATCTCTGTACAACTGTTCAAAAAAGAACTATGAAGTAAAGACATACTACAGTTCTGCCTGATTCATTGATTTGTAATTGTTCTTTCCAGGAGTTAAATCTGAGCTTCTCCTTCCTCCACTGGTTAATCTGGAGCTAGAAGCATTCACTCCAAACTGGTACAAAACAGAATATCTCTCCATGAAATCTGAAGCTTGAAAGAAGAAACAAAAGAATTGAGCTAAACTTGAACTTACTCATACTCCTGCTCTCCCACCTCTTTCTGCTGCAGGGTTCAGAGGGGTATTTAGTTCCTGTCTTCTCTACTAGTTCTTGTCATCTTGTCTATAAGCTCGTTCTCTCAATCAATGCACTTTTTGTCTAAATCACAGTTTTCTATGATTTGTAAACAAACAAAATTAGCTAATAGAGAATTTAAATTTAAAATATGTAAATGCTATATATTAGTGAGAGGGCATATATTTTTAAGTCGTTTATTCTACATTATTTATGACAATATCTAGACCTTTGGTAACTCATCTTCAGCGTCTATAAACAAAAAGGAAGTTTGCAAACTTGGAGGATTTAAAAGATAAAATCTTAAAGCTATAAAAATGGGTATGATTCAATCAACAAATACAAGACTCTTGCTAAAAGAGCATAACAGAATATTATCTCTAAAGCAAAGTGAATAAAAGAAAATGTTTTTTAAATGAAAATTGTTGTAGCTTTTTGATCATGGATCACTAAGAAAGATCATGCCAAGTGTCTCACTAAAGAATATGAATAATGTAAAGGAATGAAAAAAACTATTATTTAATTGTTTTTTCTATTAAAAGATAAGGGTTACATTAATAATAGCCTTGACATTCTATGGATTTCTGGTTTCATTTCTACAAATCCTAACACTTTCTCACCTTGCTTATAATGGTTCATTTCATGCATTGCAATAATTTGAAAAGTTTCCAAAAATCTGTGGATTTGATATACGTAGTCTTTACTGTGTTCTAAATAAGAGGTCAGGCAGTGCCTAATAAATACCACTAATAGATGAGATAGCCCCTTTTCTATCTAAAATTCCTCTGAGTCTTGAGATAAATAGAGTTCGATACAGAGTATATAAGGCAAAGTGTAAGAGTGAAAAAAAATAGTCTCATTTCCAGAACTCAGCAATGCAATATAAGTACTTCCATTCTATGGCATTTTGAATAATGATCTGAAGGATTGGTAATTGAACCTTCTCGAAAATTAAGAAATGCTACTTAGTTTTTAAATATCTAATACAATGATTGGTGCCTTTTTATATCTCATTTATTCATAAACTTCAGTTTTATTATAATTGTCCCCATCTTATATTTGAGGAAAATATGACAAAATAAGAATATACAGTTATAGAGTGATTACATTTTTAAAAATATTTTATTTATTTATTAGAAAGAGAGTGAGCAAGCATGAGCAGGGGGAGAGGCAGAGAGATAAAAACACTCCCCACTGAGCAGTGAGCCGGATGAGTGGCTTGATGTGGGGCTTGATCCCAGGACCCCAAGATCATGACCTGAACCCAAGTAAGACATTTAACTGACTGAGCCACTCAGGCACCCCAGAGTAATAACATTTATTGGTCAACTACTATAGGCCAAGCATTGCTCTAAATGCTTTATGTAATTTAACCTTCATAAGAACCCTTTGAAGTAAGTACAACTGTCATTACTACCCACTTTGGGAAATGAGAGAGAAAGAGAGACTTAAAGAAGTCAAGCAATTTGCCCACAGTTAGAGACCCAGTAAGTGGCAAAGCTGAATTTCAGTAAGGCGATATGGTTTGAGATCTCAATTTCTTAACCCCTATGTATAGATCTTCGCCAATAATCCTATATATGATAGCTAAAAACTGGCAGAGCCACAAATGGAAGATAGTTATTTGCTTCCACAGTTTTTTTATATAGAGATATATATTTTTTACAACATGCCTCTTCACTGTCAAGGGTACTAAGTCTGCTGGAGTTGGGGGCTAGGCACACGAATGATTCTGTATGTGTGTGTAGTTTAGGTGGGACTGAGGAAATTGAATGAAACGGGAGGATGATACAGAACCATTGTTACCTGTGACCTCACAATCCTATGACACAATTGTTGGGCTGCCAAGAGAAAAGGATTCCCTACCATATCATCTTCTAAGTTTCTCTGAAACAATCCTTTCCCCCCCCTCCAAGTCCTTGTGGTACAGAAGGGTATGAGATTCAGCTCTGCGCCAGACTGGACGACTCCAGATCAGTATGCCTTCTTTGCTCCACACCTTCTCTGCAACTAAAACTTTTCCTCTCTGCATAGGTCCATTGCTCACAATCTAAAGTGTGATCCCCCACATTCCCATGTCCTGTTTCACTTATCTTCCAAATACTATCCCATAACAGTGCTGAATTTATTTTCAGACAAGTATTAATTATAATGACCCCACATAAAGTCATTTTGTAATATAAGAATAGCTTTTACTCCATTACACACAAGTAATTTTCTCTGACATCTTAACCTTCACTGAACATTTCTCTAATTTTATTTAGGCAGTATCACATAAGTGGAAAGGGAAGAATATTTTACAGAGAGTTTTTTTGAACCTATTAGAAACTTGTGAGAAAAGAAAGAAAGAAAGAAAGAAAGAAAGAAAGAAAGAAAGAAAGAAAGAAAGAAAGAAAAGGAAGGGAGGAAGGGAGGAAAGCAAAGGGAAGGAAGGGAAGGAAAGAAGGGAAATTAGTTTTACATTTTAGAATTTTCTCATTGTTTCTGTGTTAGCTAGTTTTGATTCTAAATCAGTTCTAAGAAGGATTGAAGTAAACATTTTAGGGAATGAAATAAATTGCAAAATATTTGCAGTCTGTTTAGAAAATATTATTGGCACTGAAGGAAAAATAATTGGATTAAATTAGCTAGCAGCTCTTTCAAGGTTTTACTCATGGAAACACTTTTCCACTGTCAAATTTTTTCAGCTTAATGGAGATATAATCAAGAAATAAAATTATAAGATATTCAAAGTGTACATTGTGGTGATTTTGCGCGTGCGCGCACACACACACACACACACACACTTTGTGAAAGGATTCCCACCATGTAGTTAACTAACACATCATTAATTTATATATTTATTTGGGTGAGAAGGTCTAATCTCTTTCTAAATTTTAATTATATAAGGTAATGTTATCCGCTACAGTCACAGTGTTTTACATTGTATCTTCAGACCTCATTCATCTTATAGCTGAAAGTTTGAATTCTTTTACCAGCTTCTATTTCTCCCACCCCCAGCCCCTGGCAACCACTTTTCTACTCTGTTTCTATGAGTCTTCTCTGTTTCTATGAGCTTCTATGAGTCTACTCTGTTTCTCTTCTTTCCTTCCTTCCTTCCTTCCTTTGTTTAGGGTCCAAATACAAGTGGTACCATGCAGTGTTTGTCTTCCTCTGCCTGATTCATTTCACTTAGCATAATGCCCTCAAGTTCCATCCATGTTGTCCCAAATGGCAAGATTCCCTTCCTTCTCATGGCTGAATAATATTCCATTTCACATATATACCCATCTTCTTTAGCCTTTCATCTGTTGATAGACACTTAGGTATTTCCATATCTTGGCCATTGTCAATAATACTGCAAAGGACATGATAGTCCACATAGCTCTTCAAGATCCTGTTTTCATTTCCTTTGGATATATTCCCAGAAGAGAGTTGTTGAATCATATAGTAGTTCAATCTTTAATATCTTAAGGAACCTCCAACTGTTTTCCATAATGGCTGCAATTATTAACATTCCCACCAACAGCACAAAAGGGTTGCCTTTTCTCCACATCCTTATTAGTCAGCCCTAGTTATCTCTTGTCTTTTTGATACTCACAATTCTAAAAGGTGTGAGGTGCTTTCTCATTGTAGTTTTGATTGGCATTTCCCTGATGATAATGATGTTGACCACCTTTCCACATACAGGTTGGTTATCTGTACATCCTCTTTGGGGGAAAAAATGTCTATTTAGTTCCTCTGCCCATTTTTAACAGGATTGCTTCCTTTTTGCTATTGAGTTGAATTAAAATTTTATTACAACAGAGATAAGAATTGTATAAGTGGAATGAATATGGATGAAATATGCACAAAGGCCTAAAGTCCCATCTACTTGGCTTCCCCCTCCTCCCAAAACAGTTCCAGAGATATCTCAGTGTAATTCTAGGACTCCATGTAACACTGTTTGAAAACCAGTGAAATAATTTATTATAAACCTCAGAAAAATTACCTCCAGATCCCAAAGTAGGAGCTACTATTAACAAGGTACTATCAGAATAATTTGCTCATAAAGTTTTTTTTATGAGGTTGAGAAATAGAGATAAAAATGTGATTTGAGGAAATACTCATTGATCTGTATGTAGCAAATCAATAATGAACACAGATCAACGATATAGGAAAAAAAACTTAAACCCTATTTTTCTCCTAATCTCCTTCCCTATCCCCACTCACCTTACCCCTCTCTAAACTTTTCTATTTTCTTTACTTAAGTCCCAGCCATATGGACAGCCAGGCTGTGCTGCTATCATGGCCACAAAGTAAGTCTTGCTAAGAGAAAATTGTTGAGTGGGCAGTTGACCTGTTTTTGATGATTGTGGCATAATCTAAAGGAGGAAAGAAATTTTTCTGTAAAGAGCCAGATAGCAAATATTTCAGTCTCTGCACACTACACATAGTATCTATTGCATATTTAAAAAATTTATTTATGCAATCTTTTAATGTAAAAGCCATCCTTAAATTGGAATGATTATTAAAAAAAAAAAAAAAGCCACAGGACTGGGTTCCACAGGTCATAGTTTGTCAATTCACAATCTAAAGACTCTCTTTATTGTCAAAAATTATAGGGACTCCTGGGTGGTTCAGCCATTAAGCATCTGCCTTCAGCTCAGGTCATGATCCCAAGGTCCTAGGATCGAGCCCAGCCTCAGGCTCCCTGCTCCACGGGAAGCCTGCTTCTCCCTCTCACACTCCCCTTGCTTGTGTTCCCTCCCTCGCTGTCTCTCTCTGTCAAATAAATGAATACATAAATAAAATCTTTAAAAAAAATTGTAAGCGAGAACTCTGAAGCCATGTCCTATTGTGACTAATACTCTATTCACTCTTGTACACTCCTGTTCAAAACCAATGAGTATCAGTATCTATAACTGCGGCCCTAGAGGAACTGTTGGTGAATATTATCTAGCTTTCCTGGTTAGGTTCTCAGACAGGGGCTTTGGGAAATCTGCGGGGTCATTTTAGCTGTCACACCGACCACAGGAGTGGGTGGTGTAGAGTGCATGGAGGGGACTCCCAACAGGCATTTATTGTTTAAGGTGTGTGCAGGAGTAGGGAATGCCATAGATACTGCAGTGGGAGGTTTGCCCATAATGAATAATCACTATGTCAATAGCTAATAGAGGCAATGTTAATGAAATATTGGACTTTGGGGGTCAATCCTGTTACCCAACTTTCAGAACAGATTCTTGTACTACAGGACCTGAAAGCTTATGCAATTTGAGGGATCTCATTTCAGAAATATAAAATTATCAGTACAAAATTAGGCATGAAATTAGGCCCTCCTTCATCTTCTTGTTACAGGTTTTGGCTTAAAATCTAGCATCTGTAACTTTTTTGTGGGTTCTTGTTTAGAAGGTGCTTCCTGTAAGGCAAGGCTTTGGGGAACTCCTTCCCTTTGATCACATCTGGCAGCCCTTCCAGGGTCAGCTTTGGCCCATATTCTCTGCTCCAGTTCCTCCAACCATCCCCAGGCAGCCTGACCCCAGCAAAGACTGAGCAGCATACTATTCGTACTTTCTTGGCATCAAGAAGAAAGTTTCAGATGCTTCCTTAATTCCAGCAAGGGCGGCTTACCACTAGAGTCACATTTCCTCTGACCTTGCCCATCCCCAGAGCCAAGGGCAACATTAGGGCTGATGGGTGACTGTCATGCTGGGCCAGGGCTGCAAACCTCTGGCTGAGGCCTAGGGTTGCTGCTTCCTCCACGTGTGCCCTAAGGCAAACCTCAGGACTTAAAGATGGGTGATCTACTGAGGAGCCCTGATGATTACACTGGATCGGGTTCATGTAAACTCATCTCTGCCAGCCAGGATCTACCCACGTGGGTCTACGCCATGCCATCCTTTCTGAATTATCTGCTCCTTGTTGACTTTTTTCTTTGCTTAAATAGTTACTCATCATGGACTTAAGAGTCAATTTATGATCACTCTATGCAGAAGGGTTTGTTTCTAACACACTATGTACAAATTGGTTATTTTCTTTCGTCTCTCTTTCCTCCTCTCGCTTTTGAAACCCAGTGTCGTAGATCTGTGTATTATCTAGAAGACCTATTTTCTGTGTTAGTACAGCAGGCTCTGTGAATATTAGAGGGTTATTTTAATTTCCTTAATTTGGAAAAGTCACTTAAGGTAAAATTGACTTCCATTGTGCTATTGCATGATACCTCCTGTTTAACTGAACTTCATAGCACACCGGCAGAAGTTCCTTCGAATATCAATATTTAAAACAGCGGTCCCACCCTCATAGATGTTGAATTTTCATCTCTAAAGAATTTCGATCTCTGTGTTCCTAGTTTCTTAGCATAGCTCTCTTCTTAAAACACCCTGAATTCTATACAAATGCCTGCCGGAAACAGGAAATAATATCAATTTAAGGCAACCTTTAACCATAATCACGTTTGTTTTTCACAAAATAAAGTTAAATTAAAAGCAGAATTAAGAAATAAAGTTGTAAATATAATTTAATATTATTTATAAAATAAATTTATAAACATATATATGTTTCTTCAAGCAATTAAAAAAGACAAAATCATAGATTGTCAGTTAAATTAATGAAAACTCTATGTCAATAGGTAAAATATTTGGTCTGTTCTACTTAAGTGTTTCTCTGATAAAATTTTCATCTTATTATTATGATGTTTCTTCTCTTTCACATGAATACTGTATTTTATACAAGGTGACCCGCAGAGAAACCGATGCATTATATGAGTACGAGACGAGGCACAGAGCGAACAAGAGTTTTCATTTTGCCTAAAGCAAAGGTATGAGCTATTATCACAGAAGAAAAAGCATCCTACTCTTCCACAAACAAGAAAAATAGTGCGTTTTTGTAACTTGGAAGCTTGGTATCTACTACTTTAAGAATTCAAGTAAGTGCTTCCTGAATTGCCTTATCCGTTACGTGCGTGCTACGCAGGGCTTCCGAGTGCACCGCACAGTGCTCACGAATGCTCTTTGGTCCTTACTTTGGAAGATCTTTCAAACAAAGGAAAATACGTATATATGGTACAACATGTAGGGCCAAATATACCTACATTTTATCTCCACTTTAACTCCTACATTTCACTTCTAGATGCTTCTCTAGAGCATCTGGAACACAAGAAGTATTATTTTTAAAGGCGTCGAATTTCAGAGAAATAAAGGTCTTCTTGTAGTAAAAGAAAGAGAAAAAAAAGCAATTTGGGATTCATTACATCACTGGAATCTAAAACTGTATTAAGATCTACAGAATTTTCAAAATATATTCCTATTTACCAAATGGTCATGGCGGGGAGTTATTGGAAGAGCCGTTTGCAGATGACATAGGCAACGATATCATATAATGCTAGAATCTACAGCAACCACTCTCCTGATATTTAAATCCCCTTGAACACCATTAGTGACTCTGGTCTCTGAATAGATCGAGTGATCAGGAAATTAGTCTCATAAAGTTACCTGTTCCATTTTTATTAGAGAGTTCTATAAATTATAAAGTTCTCTATATTAAGTTGAAATTTACGGTCATTAGCCTTGAACCCCTAAATCTGTCCTACCCAGGCAGAGTATATGAAATTACTCTTCTACACAATCTTTTTCACATCTTTGCAACTCTAATCCTAACCCATTATGCCTTCTTTTTTCAGTTTTTACAGAGGCTCCTGAGAAGTGTCCCAGAAACTCTTCTGGGGATGGGGGGGCAGGGAGAGGCTAAACTAGGAAATGGGAATGAGTGGAACGACTGCTGGCCTTTTCCAACCCTTAACTCTGCTTCATTTAGATTTTTTGCATTTAACTCTTTTTTTTTTTTTTAAATTGGGCTTCCTCCCCTATGAGATTTCAATTTTGTTACAAATATTTAAAGTCGGTATTTCATAACGACAACCCTAAACATTTCCAAGTTATATAGAGATTTAGATTCTGTGATTTATTGGTAGTGATTTTCTTTACCTCACGAGAATGCAACCACTTCGAAACAGTAAAATCAATGTGAACGTCAGACCTCACGTATCTCAGAATGGACACAGAATCATAACATTAACTGTTTGGTGGGGACTTCAGCTTTCCATCAGTTCCTTTCCAAATATTGTTAGAGTTCTTCAGAGATCTTCTAGTAGCTCATTAAATAAATAAATAAATAAATAAATAAGCTGTCAATATGTAAAGTACTTACAATTGACATCTGTAGCAATTTTAGCATCTCTATGGACAACTCACGCTTTTGCTTCATGCAAAACATGAAGGCTCTCTAGCACTGACCATCAAAGGAAATGCCTTCACTTCTCGTTACTGTCAAAACAACAGTTTTGTTGCTGATGTCTAAGACACGGTTGTCAGCACTCAAGATACTGACGCATCAGTCGAGGGCAATGAAGCCCATGAACTCACAGTTAGCACCCGCTCTCCCTGTCATCGGGAATGGTATCGCCATCCAGCCCGGCATGGCCTTTCTACAGACGACTCTGCCAATGTGGCAATTTCAAGACTAATATTTCCGTCGCTAATGCTGTTTCCACCATCAGCACCGTAACAGCATGTTGTCAGTGCCACTGCAAGCAGTTTTCAGGTTTTCCAAAAATTTAAATTATTTTCAAATCCTGTAAGTTTGACCAAAATAGCCCTTTGTGTTTTGATCATCTGGGAATTTCACACACTTTTCTAAATTTCAGGGTTATCTTTGTTCAGAACATCTGCTCTGTAAAGTAAAAGCCAGCAACACATTCCCATCTCTTGAAGCCACGCTCAAATATTTGATACAGGCTTTGCAATTTGCATACAACCCACGGGATGTTGATTAGAAGAAAAGGGACATGAATGAGACTCTATATAGAAACTACTTCCGTGAGCTACAAGCCGAGAGTGTGCAGGTGTAGCAAGGGCCAGGCTCATAGTAAGAGGGCTGGACTAGTGGCTGTCATTCTTGGGCTCAGCAGCAGCCAAAGTAGCTTGTCTATTAGGGCAGACAACTGTTATGTTTTGGTGATTATTCTTGGTTCTGTAGATGCCTGGCCTGATTCTCTGGCACTGAAAGAAATTTGATGGACTCGCTTTTAATGAATTTATATTTTACTTAAAATAGCTACAGTGGGGTTTGTGGTTTTTAATTATGTCCTGATGGACACAGTCGGTACACTAAACATTTGAGTAGAATATATATACTTGAATTAAGAGCAAAACTATATAAAAAACAAATTATTTATATCTTAAGGCAACATTCAAGCCAAGTTAGAATAAAGTGCTCTGAAAGTTTGAAAAACTATATTATTACAACATATTTTTATTAATACTATTAATAATGATAACCACAACATTTTAGGGCAAACTTATTTTCCTCTAGGTTACAAATATTCTGTTTATATTTAGAAGAAAATATGTTTAGGATACTGACACTTATTTCCTCATTTATTAGTTCCTTTTATGAAAAAATGATGAGGATAATACAAGATAATTGGAAATAGCTAAGAAGTAAAGGTTAGAAACATTTTTTAACTATTGTTTATCTCTGTCAGAAAGTATTATTCCTTAATACACAGAATAAATTACCAAAACATGACTAATACACTTGATGGAAAAAATGTACAGTTCAAATTTATCTATTACATACTGAATATGATATTTATTCCTTTTTTCTTAACCACGTCATGAGCGGTATATCTGTTTTAACATGCTTCATATGATTTTAGTGGAGGAAAAAACTACTGCAACAGTAAAAATCTCATGCTTCATTTGTTGAAAATTTCTGCCTAAGAAGAACTAACTTGTGTCATTTTTTTTTTAAAGATTTTATTTATTTATTCGACAGAGATAGAGACAGCCAGCAAGAGAGGGAACACAGCAGGGAGTGGGAGAGGAACAAGCAGGCTCATAGCAGAGGAGCCTGATGTGGGACTCGATCCCAGAACGCCGGGATCACGCCCTGAGCCGAAGGCAGAGGCTCAACCACTGTGCCACCCAGGCGCCCCAGCTTGTGCCATTTTTATCAGTCATCAGAAACAGAACGAATAATTGCTGACACAGCACATGTTCTTGGAGATCCGGGTTATTTTGTTTTGTGTTGCATGAGGAAGATGGTGAAAAGTCCAATTAAAACATATCTGTTCAGAATATCGTTTTTTATATTGTAGCAAACTTTGTTCTTACTTAGTCTAGGTACATTTTAGAAACAGGAAAAAAGTAAACTATAATCCAATTTTTCATAATGTCGATGATGTTAATGAAGATAATGATGTAATTCGACTATAAACTCCAACATAAAGAAACATTCATATCATGGTAATTGAACTAACAAAGTGACTTTCATAAAGAAAATAAGACCCTATCGTGTGACATAAGGTTTATGCACATATGTATTTATGTGTGTGTGTGTGTGTGTGTGTGTGTGTGTGTGTACACAGAGGTGTATCTATATCCTCAACTGCACGTTCAAACTCCAGAGAGATATGCATCAAAATTTTACTTTAAAACTCACTTTTCAGCAAATCCTGTGTTGAACAATCAATAGGCTATTTATAGCCTTTTTGGGAGTAAAAATCACATTAATTGTAATTGTTCACACATTTTACGGCAGAAATACTGACTTTGACCCCCGGGCACTGCCACAGACCCCTCGGGCACTGTTAGCTATTACGTAGTATAAGCTCTACATCTCCTGCTTAACAACAATAAAGAAAATATGAATTCCAAAGCACATCTTTCTCAGAGAATTTAGATGAGGATCGTCAACTTATATTGTTAAACCTTTGAATCCTCAGGCCGGAGGACTTATCTCCCCTAAGTCAGATGTTTATGTGGCAAATACTTGAAAATCCATCTTGAACACTTTGGAAAAAATAAAGGAAACTTACTGGTACACATAACCGAAAAGATTAAAAGGAGCATGGGCTTCACTCGAGTTTGATCACGGTGTCCTCAAAGTTCTAAATTCCCCCAGGGATTTTTTGAATTCTGTACCTTTCCGGCTCTAAAAAACATTTGTAGCCGCAATGGGGCGTGTCTACATAGAGCAGCAGTGCGTTTCGCTCCCATGTATCAAGCCAACATCGTGACTTAGACTCTGGGTTGAGCAATTTGGGTCATTAACTTGGATGGGGCGTGGATACACTATTTGGTTAAGTCTCTGTAACATGTCCTACTTTAGCAAGAAGATAGGGCCAGCTTTCTAAAACCACCAGATTCTGCAAGTTAAAACCATGGACTACTGGGAGGAGAAAAGAGAGAAATTAGTTCTGGGGAATTGCTCAACACGATCAAAATATAATCCACATGGTAGAATGGTGGACTGAGACTCATGCAGCCTAAAATAGCAAGAGACAGATCTTCAGCTGAGATTCATGCGACACTGAAAGGTCTCCTTAGCTTCACCAAGCTGGACTCATTCTATGTTTACTGACTTATTGATCTTTGATTTTCTTTAGTTGGAATCTCTTTCAGGAGAGTTTCCAATACAGGTAAAACCTCAGTTTCCAGCTATATTTCTGAAATATATTCAAAAAAGATTCATTGATTTTTGAAATGCTTTCAATACTTTAAAATATAAAACTAGTTTTTGCATAATAGTATATAAGATTAATATATGTAAGAATACATATATCTGAATAATACATAAAAACACATAAGAATAGTTTGTTTTTATGAATATTGCAAAAATGTAATGAATATAACAGAAATGGTTAAATATTTTCCTTTGTGAAGTTATTATTCTGATAAATCAGTATAATACTGATAAATCAAATATGCTGAAATAATATTAAAGTGAATTAGGTAAATTATTCTGATTATTCACTGAAGGACCATTTAGTAATATAAAAACTCACTACTTTGATATATGTAATAAACGTATATTGGCATCATTGGAAGTAACATACAATTAGAGTGTTGTCTAGCAATGACAAAAGGAGAATAGTTCATAAAGGTCTTGACAGTATAAATGAATACTGGACTAAAAATATTATTTCAAATAAGACTTTAATACTGCCATTGTTGGGGCTAACAGTTCTCTATGCAACAAATTAGTCTGAAGTAATTGAGATCATCTGGTTTAGTTCTTTCTTTTTTAGTAGTTTTATTTTGTTTTAATGGGCTTTTTAATTAGAAAAGAGATTCAAAGAACCCAAATAACATGCTAAAATTCAGAGTGCCAAAGTAGCATCTAGGATCCAGCCCACTACACTTGCAGGAGTGCAAATACATTTTCCCTCCCTGGTTCAGAAAAAATTGACCTTGAGCTTTGGAAAGAAAATCTGCTGACATGATACCTCCGGTTTTCCATGTGAAGTTTATAAGAAGTGCTGACCTGGTGAAACAGCTAAGAGCGAGGGCCCTGGTGAATGAAAGCCTCAGTAATCTTGCAATCATTTTTCCACCAACTTGAGAAAGTACCCACAATACATCAAACCTTAGTTCTCTCATGTGAAAGAAGGAGGAACCAGCATGTAATACACACTCAAACAAGGTGAGTATAGTTTAAGTAGCTGTTATCAAGGTTGCATTCCGCTTGAGTGAATTTCCATATTCTCTTCATTCTTTACACTGTCTTCTAACAATCTCTCTCTTAACAGCAATACAACTAACATAAGGTGTAAGTACCAAGAATGCAGAAAATCCTTATTATCTTCTTGCATGCTGGATAATATTCCCAGACATTTATATGTATTTCATCCATAGGGGAAAAACAAAAACTTATAGAACAAGGTTCTATTATAAAACCCATTTTACTCATAAGGAAACTGATCAGAGAGGTTAAATGACCTGCACAAAGTCGCACGGCAAGGAATTTGGGAGCCTGGACTCAACATGAGCACAATGGCACTCTCATTTGCATCCTTTAGCCTTACTACTATCTCACTATCTTCCAGATCAGCTGTCAGCAAATATGTTCAGAAGAAATAAACAGTAATTAAATGTGTATTTGTCAGTAATGTCCACTTGCCATTCCAAGTTCAAATATGTATTTAAACATTATCATGCCCAAGTCTAGCATGATGGCTACTTTTCTACATTCAAATGCCTCCTTAGCAGCTTCAGATTCCTGTAGAAACTGATTAGAGTATATATTTAAAAAAAAAAAAAAGCTTGAACATTTTTAGAAATTATTTAGGAGGGAAGTAAATGGAAACAATCAAATGAAAAAGAACTATTCATTTAACAAAATTGGAAAAAAATATGGCAATAAGGGCATG
Source organism: Ursus arctos (assembly GCF_023065955.2). Taxonomy (NCBI): domain Eukaryota; kingdom Metazoa; phylum Chordata; class Mammalia; order Carnivora; family Ursidae; genus Ursus; species Ursus arctos. The sequence continues at coordinate 27,940,648 of NW_026622985.1, read as the reverse complement.
ACTTATAACTAGTTGTTATAATATGGTTTGGCATATATGTTAATAATTCATAGTATTCTTCTCACAAAGTGCCTCAAATATGTAGAAAACACTTCTCAGTATATAATTAAATTGGGTTAAGGAAGCCGTGATCTCTATAAGGATAACAGGCTTGCTATGAAACCTGGGTTCTGAAAACAAGTAGACAGTACTTCCCTGAATGTCCATGCCCCGGAAGGTGTGAGGTACCACTGCAATTAGACAACTGGTAGACTATATCCATTTACTTCTTTTTATCTTTCCACATTATAATAATTCACTTAGTAATTTACACTATAATATCTTAAGACAAAGTGACAGATCACTTGTCAGCAACTGGAACAGCTTTATGGATGAAGAAACTTATTGTAAGAAATGGATTTGCTGACAGTCATTTGCTGGGGACTCTGAAATTTCAGAATTCAAATAGTTGAGCATGACAGCTTCCAGTTGTGGGAATTAATATACTTTCATTCTTCATCCAAAACATTCAAGGTGTAAGGTCCATAACCTTGAAGGTCATAATTATTAATAAATACAATTCAATCAACTAACATTTGTTGATGATGACTATGTTAAATTCAGTATTTAGGATCTGGGTATGCAGGGAAGACCACTATGGGTTTAAGTTTATATTGCAATGAAAGAGGGATGAGGGAAGTACAAACTGACCCTAGAAAAACCTAATCACATGGGTACAGACAGTAATGGGAGTAAGAGGCAAAGAGAATTGTCTTTTTTAAAATCAAAAGTAATGAGTCACTTAGCATAATACCCTCTAGTTCCATCCATGTCCTTGCAAATGGTAAGACTTCATTTTTTTGATGGCTGAGTAATATTCCCGGATGGGGAGATGGGGTAACTGGGCATTAAGGAGGGCAAGTGATGTAATGAACACTGGGTGTTATGTGCATGTGATGAATCACTGAACTCTACCTCTGAAACTAATAATACACAAATGTTAATTAACTGAATTAAAATAAAATAAATTAAAAATTATTAAAAAGTAATGAGTCAGGGCACCTGGGTGGCTCAGTCAGTTAAGTATCTGCCTTTGGTTCAGGTCATGATCCCAGGGTCCTGGGATCAAGCTCCACATCAGGCTCTCTGTTCAGTGAGGAGTCTGCTTCTCCCTCTGCCCCTCCCCTGACTCGTGCTCACTCTCTCGTTCTCTCTCAAATAAATAAATAAATAAATAAATAAATAAATAAATAAATCTTTTTAAAAATTAATGAGTCTATTTACTTTGACTAAAGCCATGAATTTATTGTTTCAATCAAAATTTACACCCTGGTAATACTGTGTAAAAATGTATTATAAAACAATTGGTACTACCTTAAACTGAAAAGCCTCTACACAGCAAAGGAAAAAGAAAAGACAATTTACAGAATAGGAAAAAATATTTGCATAGATCTGGTAAGGGGTTAATATTCAAAATACATAAAGAACTCATACAACTCAATAGTTGAGTGAATGAATGAATGAACAAATTTAAAAATGGGCAAAGGACCTGAATAGACATTTCTCCAAAGAAAGTACAGAAGGCCAACAGGTACAGAAAAAGATGCTCAATATCACTAGTCATTAGGGAAATGTAAATTAAAACCACAATGAAATACCACCTTATACCAGTTATGATGGCCATCACCAATAAGACAAGTGATAACTAATGCTGGTATAGATGTGGAGAAAAGAGAACCTTTGTATACTGTTGGTGGGATTGTACTGGTAGACCATATGGAAAACAGTATGGAGGATCATTAAAAACTTAAAAATATAACTATCATAAGATTCAGCAATTCCATTTCTGAGAATATATCTAAAGGAAACAGAAATACTAACTTGAAAAAAGCATCTGCACCCTCATACTTACTGCGACATTGTTTACAATAGCCGAAACACGGAAAGAGCCGAAGTGTCCAGTGATGGATGAATGGGTAAGGAAATTGTGGCATATATATATATATTTTTTTTCTACTATATATATATATATACATATATATATATATATGTGTGTGTGTGTGTGTGTGTACATATATAGAATATTATTCAGCTATAAAAAATGAGGAAATTCTACCATTTACAACAATGTGGCTGAACCTTGAAAGTATTATGTTAAGTGAAGTAACTCAGATAAAGACAAATACTGTATGATATCATTTACAGATGGAATAAAAAAAACCAAACAACCTCATAAAAAAGAGATCAGAGGGTAGGGGGAAGAGCAATTGAAATTGAAGAAAGGAGGTCAAAAGTACAAACTTCCATTAATAAGACAAATATTCAGGATGTAGTGTGCAATGTGATAGCTAGAGCTGTAGGAAAGGTGTGTTTCTGCACAGCCAAGGAAACAGTCAGAAAAACTAAGAGGCGGCCCATGGAATGGGAGAAGATATTTGCAAATGACACTACAGATAAAGGACTGGTATCCAAGATCTACAAAGAACTTCTCAAACTCAATACACGAGAAACAAATAAACAAATCAAAAAATGGGCAGAAGATATGAACAGACACTTGTCCAATGAAGACATACAAATGGCTAACAGACACATGAAAAAATGTTCAAAATCATTAGCCATCAAGAAAATTCAAATCAAAACCACACTGAGATACCACCTTACGCCAGTTAGAATGGCAAAAATAGACAAGGCAAGAAACAACAATTGTTGGAGAGGATGTGGAGAAAGGGGATCCCTCCTACATTGTTGGTGGGAATGCAAGTTGGTACAGCCACTCTGGAAAACAGTGTGGAGGTCCCTTAAAAAGTTAAAAATTGAGCTACCCTATGATCCAGCCATTGCACTACTGGGTGTTTACCCCAAAGATACAGACGTAGTGAAGAGAAGGGCCATATGCACCCCAATGTTCATAGCAGCAATGTCCACAATAGCTAAATCGTGGAAGGAGCTGAGATGCCCTTCAACAGATGACTGGATTAAGAAGTTGTGATCCATATATCAATGGAATATTACTCAGCTATCAGAAAGAACGAATTCTCAACATTTGCTACAACATGGACGGCACTGGAGGAGATAATGCTAAGTGAAATAAGTCAAGCAGAGAAAGACAACTATCATATGATTTCTCTCATCTATGGAACATAAGAACTAGGATGATCAGTAGGGGAAGAAAGGGATAAAGAAAGGGGGGGTAATCAGAAGGGGGAATGAAACATGAGAGACTATGGACTATGAGAAACAAACTGAGGGCTACAGAGGGGAGGGGGGTGGGGGAATGGGATAGACCGGTGATGGGTAGTAAGGAGGGCACATATTGCATGGTGCACTGGGTGTTATACACAACTAATGAATCATCGAGCCTTACATCGGAAACCGGGGATGTACTGTATGGTGACTAACATAATATAATAAAAAATCATTATTAAAAAAAAAAAAGAAAAGAAAACAAATTCTATGAGTTCTCATCACAAAGATAATATTTTCCTTCTTTTTTTCCTTTTCATTGCATCTATATGAGAAGATGGGTGTTAGCTGAACCTATTGTGATAATCATTTCAGAACATATGTGTATCAACATCATGCTGTATGCCTTAAACCTATACAGTAATATATGTCAATTATTTGTCAATATAACTGGAAAAGAATTTAGTTCAGTAAAAAAAAAAGAAAAATAGTAAAAATGCCAATTCAATTAAAAAATGGGCAAAGGACCTATATAAACATTTTTCCAAAGACATACAAACATTAATCATCAAGAATATGCAAATCAAAACCAAAATGGAGTTATCACCTTACTCCTGTTAGGATAGCTATTATCAAAAAGACGGAAGACAGCAAGTGTCAGCAAGATTGTAGAGAAAAGGGAACCCTTGTATACTAGTTGTGGGAATATAAACTGGCACAGCTTCTATGGAAAACAATATGGAGGTTCCTCAAAAAATTAAAAATACAACTACCATGAGATCCAGCAACTCTACTCTCCTCCTTTGTATATATCCAAAGGAAATTAAATCACTATCTTAAAGAGATATCTTCTGTGTTCACTGCAACATTATTCATAACAGCCAAGGCATGAAGCACTCTAAGTATTTATGATTGGATGGATAAAGAAAATGTGACATATATATATATACACACACACACACACACACACATACATATATACACACACACATACAAAAATGGAATATTATTCAGCCATAGGAAAAAAGGAAATCCTGTCATTTACAGCAACATGGATAGAACTGTGGCCACTACACTAGTGAAATAAGTCAAAGAAAGACAAATAATGTATTGTCTCATTTATATGTAGAATCTAAAAGAGCTGATCGCATAGAAACAGTGAAATGGTGGTTGCCAAGGGTTGGAGGAAATGGGAAGAGGTTGGTCAAAGGGTACGGAATTCTAGTTATAAAATAGATATTTTCTGGGAATCTAACATATAGCATGGTGACTATAGGTCACAATACTGTGTTGTATACTTGCAAGTTACTAAGAGAGTAGATCTTATTCTCACCCCCCCACACACACACACAAATAGGTAATTAATTGAAGTAGCAGATATGTCAACTAACTTTACTGTGGTAATCATTTTGCAATACATTGAACTGTGTACCTTTAACATACACAATGTAATATGTCAATTATTATCTCAGTAAAGTTAGGAAACAAAATTGGAAGCCTGGAGGATCTGGGTGGATGGTAGCAGCAATATCATTAAAAAAAAAAAAAAAAAAGAAAGAAAGAAAGCAATCAAAGCTTAGTAATTTTTAAGTGAACTTAAATACATAAAATTATAGTGGGGTTCCAACAGTTATTACCAAAAATTCCATACTAGGTATTGATAAAAGTCTTCAGCCAGGGAATGCTTAGAGAAATAAACTCTGTTTATTTGTTGTCTCATTTTTAGTTCTAATTGGTCACTTGCCTGATTTTGATGCATCCGATTAAGTGTCTTATCAAGTGGTCATGTCCTTGCATGAAGACTGTCATTGTAAATGCAGAAAATGCTTAGTCTCTAGGGTTGGAATTGATTCAAGTACCGATTTTAAGAACTGTTTTCATCAAGTTCATTTCATAGCTCTAGTTATTTCTGTTCCTATTTGTTATGCACAGATCTTTGCAAATTCTAAAACTCCAGGAGGTAGAACTCTCCTCCAGTTCTGCTAGCTACAGCTGCTCGTAAATACCAAGAAACGTATGAATCTAAATGCCTGCTGTTGTAGGAGGGCTTATATAAGATTTCCTGGCTCTTGATAGAAAGAGAACAGTCTTCCAATTTGAGAAGGAGAGAATTATTCTCCCTGTCTCCACTTTATCCAGCCACAATTTACTTAGAAGTCATTGGTGCTATAATCTTTGTGTATGTTGGTTGTGAGAGTTATCATTTTATTTTCTCTGAATTTTTACAGTTTAAATGTTTGAAGCGTATTTGCAATCTATTACCCTAACATCAACTTCTAAAGATTCTGGAATATCTAAAGATTATAGTCATTTTCAAATAAGAAAATGACTCTCCTAGAAGCTTTTTAAATAAATCACGCACAAAGAAACACAAAAAGCACGCAGAGTATATTCAATGGTTCATGTAGTCTGTTGTCTATTTTATCTTATCTCCACTTTAGGTTTACAAGGCCTGATTTACTGTTTTTCTAATGATTGTTATTTATTCTACCAGCCATTACTTCAGTACAAACAGATACATACAGAGAATTTACTCATTAGAAAATAAATAGTTTTGAATAGCAATAGTAGTGGACTATACTAGGTCTGGATACAGTCATGATCTTGGAGAAACTCATGGTTTGTGGAGGGGGAGACAGATTTACATTAATAAATGTTATGTTACGACATAATATATTATCATAGAAACACATTCCATTAGCTGTAGATCCCAGAGGAGGAAATGCCTAACTACGAAGCAGGTGTGGAGAAGAAGGTAATTTGTGTTTTTGGTATTACAGTACCTACGAACTGAGCTCTAATATTGACATAGACGATTCTCTATTTCCTTAAGAGGGAAAAAACAAATGCAATGTTGTAAGTCAGGTGATATGGTCTCAGTGAGTGTATAAAACTGGAAAATCAAGTATGAAGCCAATGTCTATCGAGCTGAGAAAAATCTGCTAAACCATTTTCCCTGCAGCTATTTTATATCGAGTAGTGATCTCACAAAATCCCAGAAGGAGAGAAGCATCACTCAATTCTCCAAAACATTCCCAAACTAAAAGGGATTACCTAAATTTTAGTCCCCAACAGCTCTGGCAACAGCTTTGGTTGTTTTTCATTTACATTTTCAATCCAGTTGTGAGTATTAGGATGTGCAGAAAAGTTCACATGGAAGATGGGACTGCTATGCTCTGGAAGGCCTGCTTCCAAGACTGGCACCTGGCTAGCAGCTGGTAACTTGAATTTTAGGAGGGTCCCCAACATTAGCGGATTAGAGCATCTTGCTGTGCCTAAACTCCTTGAACAAACAATACGGGTTAGGTTGAAGACCTGTTTTCCTTTTGAGAGTCTGGAATTTGGGCACTTGCCAGACAGGCGGTGGCTATGTGATCGGCCCCCAGTAAAAACTCTAGGTACTGAGTCTCTAATAAACTTTATACATGTGTGCTTACAACACATTACTGGGGTGATTAAGTATATTCTGTGACTCCACTGGGAGAGGAGCTTTGGAAGTTTTCTCCTATTTTCACCCAGACTTTACCCTATGAGACTTTCCCTTTGCTGATCGTGCTTGGTGTTCTTTCACTTTAATGCATCAGCAGTAAATACAACGATACACCTCCTAGCAAATCATCAAACCTGGGGGACTCCCAACAAATAAAGTATATATTAAACTGAGATAGTTATAGTTTGATAGTCTTTCTGAATTTTTGCCAACGTAAACTCATAATACAGAAAATCTGTGTACAGTAGGAGAGGAGAAAACCCTCTTGCCTTAGAGAACACAAAGAACTTAATCAGTTTTCTAGCAGTAGTGATTTTTCTAGCAAACCCAAGGATTTACATATTAATTCCGTGTAAAAATTGTATATGTACAGATTAATATGTGTTTGTGTGCCACCTTTGAGTTATTAACGCTAAGACAAAGTACCATTCTGCCTAAATTATAGTCAATAGAGTGTAAACTCTTCAAGCATAGGGTTTATCACGTCTTCTAGTCCCAGCACTACCATTAACCTACTGACTGAATTGGAGCAAGTTACTTAACTACCTTGAGCAAAGTCACTCATTTTACCTGCCACACTTACAGCTAAAGTTTAAGGTGTTGGAATAAATAATCTCTAGAATGTCTTTCCTTCCTGAGGCTAGCCATTATGCGAATAAAGTGTGCCTTTGACGGTTACTATTCTTTCTGTCTAAGACTGAGGATGATTTGACTGACCCAGCTGACACGTGTGATCCCGTACTCCCCCAAAGCGCCATGTGTGTCCTACCAAGCTGTCCATTCTTTCATACATGACATATATCCCAGTGAGATAAGGGGTAAATCTTTTGGTGATGTACCAGTCTGGGTCCAGCCAGGGAAAGAGAGCAACTAGAGATATTAGAGAAATAAAGCAATTCAATAAAAGAATCAGGACTTATACATAGGTGAGAAGAGCAGAGATCGACAATGTTGGAGTGATGGTCTGGAAAGAAGAAACGAGAAGATGATATCAAGAGTCATGAAAGACTTCTGCCTGAAGAACAGGAGAGGGTAAAAAAGGTCCCACCACTGTGAAGTGGAGGCTTGCCAAGCAGCTCCTGCCTCACTTTCTCCTCCTGGTAAACTGATGATGATTGACAAATGGAATTACAGGATATTAGTTCCCAGCATTAGAAGGAATGTTGGGTGTGCCTACCTGACACAAGACAATCTAGCACAGGTGGAATGCTAATTGATGGGAATCCCTAGAAGATTCTCCACACATAAATGGCTTCTAGAAATATAGGAATCTGTATTTTTTAAATAAAATTTCAAAATGCTTAATAGAATATGAATATTCCAGTGATACTTGTGGTATTTTCTATTTTAAGAAAAAAAGGGGGGAAAAGATCAGATTATCAAAGGTTTATTCAAAAGCTTTTCAAGTCTGGAATTTGTATTTTATTTGACCTGAATAAATACTTTAAAAAGTGTCAGCCTATTTTCTATTGTATAAGACAAAGATAGTGACATATTTAGCTACCTTGTAAGTGAATTGGAAATCTATAAAATTATTGCCACAGTTCAAACCGAACTGTCACTTATTCGTGATGAATAGAGCAGATAATTAACTGACATTATGATATGATGCCGCTATTAAAGTGATCTGGCATTTAGATATTTTTGCCCACTGAAAAGCTTATTTGGCATACAAATTTTTCTTCAGTCCTTCTCATATTTTCTAGTTATAAGCTAATAGATGAATCATTTGTATCTTACAGAATTGTGGTACCAAATTTAGGGAAATCATATTTACAAGCTCTAACTGAAAAGTTAGTTTTCTGTGAATAATTTGAATAGGTTAGGGAACTTCAAGCCTCAATGTATGCTTTATTTTACTTACCAGTAGATATCTGGAAGGAAGTATTATTAGTCATGTTTATGTTCTGAACAGTCTTCCAAATTTTTCCAAACATATTAGATTTCTTAAAGCATAAAGCTGTTATGGACCAAACAATATCAGTATGCCAAACAAAACTGTTAACTAAACGAACAACTGATCATCTTGGTCAAGTAATCTATCTAGGGGAAGAAGTATAAAGGTCTGGATTTGCAAGACAATGGGTCCAGCAAAGATAGGAATACTTTAAATTGTGATGGATGTGTCCAGTCATGATCTAAACACAGGAAATAGGAGACAACAGCCGTACTGATGTGGGGAAACAAAGGCAGAAGGAAATGTAGATAAAATTAAATGTTCATATAACCTGCAGCTCACTGACAAATACTTGAGCTGGGCGGAATGTAATGTTTCTCCAGGAAGCTCCTAACTGTCTTAATATTAATGCCTTGCTAGAGGGAAAAATAATCTTGGCCTCTGGTATCCTGTGTCTTCTTTAGCATATGAAGATCCTTTTGAAACTTCCCTCATCTTTACTTCCCACAACCCCAAAACTATATAATCAGTTGCCCCTCACAATGTGGGGGTGAAGGGGAGCAGAAGCTCTTTCTGCTCATGGGTCCTGTCCCTGTGCTTTAGTAAAACCACCATTTTGCACCAATGATGTCTCAAGAATTCTTTCTTGCCCATCAACTCCAGACCCCACAGAATCTCACGTATATTCAAAAACTACAATCTCTGTTCTGCCACGCAGGCTAAGTGAAGTTAGTCAAAAGGACGGGCCAAAAGGGTGAGTGCCTGTGAACATTAAATACATTTTGAAACTAAGTCATCCTCTTTGTTTAACCTTTGTTCTCTGTTCAATACTTCTGAGCAGCATGTATACTTTTCTTCTTGTCTTTCAGGTTCTGACTCTTAATGTACTTCTTGGATCTCAACTACCGTTTTCATCAAGGGCTCATTTATCAAAGGAAGTTAGTAATTCCTTATGTTGAATACAGTACAAGTAGATGTTGCCAATCTTCAGTCGATACCATTATGTTTCAATTACCTTTAATATTAGAGATCCTCAAGATTCCTATTTGCTCTTCATTTAAAAAAAAGGTTTTTTAAATTTATTTATTTATTCAAGTGGAGAGTATTGAGGATCAGAGGGAGAGGGGCAAGCAGACTCCATACTGAGTGTGGAGCCCAATGGGGGATCAATCTCAAGATCTTGACCGGAGCTGAAATCAAGAGCAAGAGGCTTAACTGACTGAGCCACCCAGGCACCCCTTGCTATTCATTTTTGGCAGAGTTGTCTAGTTAATTTGAAACTTAATTGTATTAAATCATAATAAAGTCTGTAATTAAATGTAATGTAATGTATACATTAAATGTAATGTATACAAAGGAGAATAAGGGAGCATTGCAAAAGGAGATCTAACAGACAATTTGGAAAAGAACATACCAGGTAACATTTTACCTGGATCTTTACTCTGAATCTTGAATTATTCACAAAGTGAGGAAGCATTTACCAAAGAGAGAAAAAGACAATGCAAAGGACAGAGCTATCAGAGTGCAGATTATTCATTCATTTACAAGTAAATGGGACTTGTTGGAACAATAGCACTGTAGCAGCAGGAGATGAGCCTGATTACTGAAGAAAGGGACAAATCATAAAAGATCTTGACTTTTATTTTGGATAGTTTAGATTTTTTTTTTTTTTAATGATGGAAAGCCACTGAAGGATCTTATATAAAATATAATTCTTAAAGATCTATGCTTAAAAATGATTAATGAAACTCCATTACTGAGAATACATTTAAAATTAGAAACAATGTTAAAAGACAGATCAATCCAGGTGAAAAACTTTACTATGAATATAAACTAAAGCAAGAAGAATATAAAAAATTTTAAATAATAAAATATTAACATATATTTATATAAATAATAAAAAATAAACCAGTAAACTTTGTTGAGACCATAAAATACACAGGATTTGTTTCGCTTGAAATGGAGGAAAAATGAAAGATGAATTTTAAATTAATCTTGAATTTCTTATTTTGTTGGCTGGATAGATCATGGTATTACCATAAAGATTCAAGTTAGTAATAAATATTAAGAGAGGGAGAATATATCTAAAGATGAGGAGGGTTTGGTGTCACAAATTTGAGATGTCTAAGTGGAATAAAACCATTATATAAATAGGCCTAGCAACTCAAGAAGTTTTTTTTTCTGGAAAATGTTGATTTGAGAATCAGCATATTGGTAAAATAATGGTTCTACATAATAAGGTTTCAATAATATATTTCATTACTCCTTGATAGCCAATAACCTACTCGCAATTGAGTATAAATCATAGTCCTCCTCCTACATCAACTCATGTCCAAGCGTATGTCCCCTATCTACATATAGAGCCTTACATCTCACCCACACATCAAAATTCACATCACACAGTATGATATATATGACTTTCAAGAGTTCTGTAAAACTCGTGTGCCAATAGCACATTTTGCTCTTAAAAATTCCCTTCCTAGGCAAAATGGGACAAAGCAGTTAAGATCTCAAATATACAAAATACTGAAGTGTCCAGAGGCAAAGCGGTAGGAGACTTTAATAATATATCTGAGACAGACTACTAAGAGATTTTAAATTTCCTTATATTAAGTGAAGTGATTGGATTAGTTTAACTCTCAAATTCCTTCTTACCACTAACTTCCAAGGTTAAATTAGAAAATTACTTAAGTGACTTATTTTTATTGTAAAAATAATACTGTTGGTGTAAATTCTGAATAATACATGTGCCTATGTGCGTTGTTGGCATATCGCACATAGACAACATTCTGCACACGGTTACATGCAGAAAATGACTTACTAAAGTAATGGAAAAAAACATTTCCAACTATTGTCGAATCAATCCAGATTTTATGGCAGCACACTATGGATAGGGATAACTCTTATTATCGATTATACTTTCAATAATGCCTAAGCAAGCAGTTTCATTTTAAAACAATAGACAATGTGAACATGTATCATAAATGGATAGAAACGCTTTACAAATGGAAGGAGAGTACTTTTACAAGTTCCATATCAACTCTCTGCACTTTGAATTCATGCACTATTTATTTCATAAGAGGTATATAAATTCAAAATTTATTTAGCCTTAAAACTAATGCTTCATTTCAGTAAGCTTTGTCACAAAATAAGCAGTCATAAGATATTTCAATTCAGAATAACACCTATTTTTTAAACTAACATTTGGTTTCATTCAACATGATCACAGTTGCTTGAATTTTGTTTTGCTTAACTTACACTCAGAGATATCACTTATATATCTGCACACATATTTACAACACACACATGTACAACTCACATACATGCACATCTACACTTGCACTTATGTACACTTTCTCTCTCTCTCTCTCTCTCTCTCTCACACACACACACACACACACACACACACACACACACACACACACATCTGGGTTCTTCTTCCTCCTGCTGCCACACCCAACCTTTTGTATTCAAGGCTTATGGAAAAGAAGATAGTCAGGTCCTGGTAATGAACAATTATTGAACAGAAAGAGCTATTGTCTTTTATTCTTGAATCTTTCCATATGTTGGTAAAATGGACAGATGACTTCAAAAAAATTAAATAACCCCTTAAGTGCTCTACAAATTTTGAACAGGATCAAATGCTTAAACAAGCACTTCTTGCTTCAGTTCCAGGGTCTGATTTTACCCTTGTAAGCATTACACAAAGTAACTGCAAAGTAAAAGATACTTTGAATCAAAAATATATGTCCATAAAACACTTCCTCAACAATCTGCCAAAACCTTCCCTCATCAAATAGCCGAAATTTAGATGGGGACGCCCAAGAAGCCATAAATCTCCATAGCTTTATAACATTTCTTTCTAGGCTAATTCTTTGTTTGTTTTGCTTCCTCCTACTATAATTCATGTTCCTTGTCAAAGTAAGCATAGAAAGGGAAACATATTCTAAAATAATAAGCCCTACCGTATAACAAACTCCGTTATTTTTCGATAATTTAATTTGCAGAATAGTCCTGTTGTATAGATTTTATTATTATCCAACAAAGAAAACTGAAATACCAAGGGTTTTTTTTCTGTCCAACATCACACAGTTGTTCAGTGACACTTTATGTATATGAAACCAACCTGTTATTTCCAAATTTAGAGTTCTTTCTAGTACCTCACAAAGAGATAGGAGAATGTGCATCAAGCAGATTTTTCAGTTTGATGAAAAAATTCATACAATCCACATATTTCACAGCTGTTTAAATGTAGAAGCCTTAACTTATTTCTTGGTGAACTCAGTATATTCTGTCCTAGCTGGCTTCCCTCATTTGGGAGAATTATTAGTCAATCATTAGCCTTGGGAAGACAATACAGAATTAGTTTTAATATGAGGAGTAGTTCAATTTCAATTTAATGACAGAATTTTGGACAATGCACTCTTTTGACTGTTGATTTCGGGCTTGTGTAGAAAACAGATGTGGCTCCTTCACTCCGGGCACCTTCACAGATACAGTAAGTACGCCCTTTTAGCCAACAAACAGCGATGGCCTCTCATCGCACCCACCTTAGCTACTCAAAATGATTACTGCCCTTTTATTTTTGCTGTCTCTAGGCCTCTCAAAGCAAATAACACCACATAATATAACCTATATTTCCAATTAGAATAACCTTAAATAGGGGCGCCTGGGTGGCACAGCGGTTAAGCGTCTGCCTTCGGCTCAGGGCGTGATCCTGGCGTTATGGGATCGAGCCCCACATCAGGCTCCTCCACTATGAGCCTGCTTCTTCCTCTCCCACTCCCCCTGCTGTGTTCCCTCTCTCCCTGGCTATCTCTATCCTGTCGAATAAATAAATAAAATCTTAAAAAAAAAAAAAAGAATAACCTTAAATATACCCTCTCAATTTGCTAAAATTTTATATAGACACTTTTACTTAACGTTAAAACACAAAGGCAGAAACTTTATAGAAATACATTGATAAAACTTCATGATTTTTAAAATGTATGTTTACTTGTAATAAAATCAGTCTAAACTCAGACCTGTAGTACATCAATGGGATGATTTCTATTGGTGCCTCGACTGGCTCGTTATCACTGAAGACATAAGTGGAGTCATCCATGATAATATAAAGCCCTTTGTAAAACTGCTTCCGAGAACTGCTTGAAGTCCTAGTTCATGAATCTACCCATTGTGCCTTATCAGACCGCACCATCATTCTAGTTACTTTCTTTCAGAACCAGTTCTTGCTCTTTGCCTGTTCTTGTGGATTTATGCATTCAGACTAGTCCTTGCTTCCTAATTGCACTTCAGCTCAGAACACAAAACTCAGGTTCCCTTTGCCCCAGGACTACTTTTGCAGGTTAATGCTAGCATATTTCTTTTCTAGACCCAATTCTGTGCCCACACTATGGTCCCATACCTCATGCATCCAGCATCAGTGGGAAATTATCTACTAACTTCCCAAAATTTTAGTATTTCCCTATTTCATGAGGCTTATTTTGAGAATAACTTTAGACTCAACTACCGTGGTTGACCAGACCACTCCCATCTTTAGTTAATTTTCAACAGTAAAAACTACAAATAGAAGAGCTGCCTGGATTTTCAGCCCTGGGTTTCAAGGTTTCAGATTCTGGTACTCAGTTTCCCTCAAAGTTTCTCTGATAGCAACAGACCCAGCAGTAACCAAAGCAAACAGAAGAAAAATGAAATTCTACCACACCAACAGGGTCCTCAATTTTTATGCTGAAAAATTAATATGTTGGCTTTTTAAATGCAGATAGGCTCTTTCTTGTGCAAATGTGATACACTCAGGAACCACTAAAGTCTTTATGGGTATTGGATGTGAAGGAGCTCAAGTGTAAGTCTTTTTCTCATTTTGGAAATGGAAGGAAAATAAGAAAAAATGAAGGGTGATGCATGCTCCAAAAAGAGGCAAAGAAAATTTTGGTCCTTGTCCAAGATATAGAAGAAATATAAGAAACTCTATGATCTCAGTTTTTAGGAGTTCATCAACTGTTTCATACTCTATCTCTGTTAGCTGAATGTAGTTCACAATATGATCATGCTTTCTTAAACCCATTAGGTAATTTTGCCTATTCTTTCAATTTTGAAAGGTTGGGCCATGGGGAAACCCATTGAAATTTCTGGAAATTTTCCATGGTAAACTGCCCTTTATGAAATTACTTTCAAGGAGGTAGTATTATATAATGATTTAATACAATTTTCAATCAAACAAATTTGAATTCAAATATTAGATTCATCCAAGAGACTTCAGCTAATGTTACTTAACTTTCCTAAAAATAGCTTCCTAATTTGTAAAATGGAATAATGATTCTTAACTCATAGGTGTGTTGTGAGAATTAAGTCAGATAACATAAGGTGCTTAGGACTATGCCTGGAATAGAACATAATGAGCATGAATGATGAAGATTTTAAATTTTTATTGTCATAATTCTTATCGGCGAAGGTAATTTGCACAAGGTTGTTTCTAAGTAATTCTTGGCCAGTTTGAATACATATAAATGATCTACCTAATACCATGACCATCTACAAAGCTTGGTAAATAAAAAAATCTCATAATCCTCCTAGTGAGATGAATTATGGTATCACTGAGAACAAAAACATGAAGATAACACCCTTGACATTGTATCTCATGAGTCTTCAGTCCCATCAGTCCAAAATAGCTCTTCACAGCATTGCTTCCATGCCAGCTCCAAAAGTCATAATTTTGTGAGCTTGATTCATCCCAGTCAACAGGTATCTGGTATCACCAGATTTGAAATGTTAGTTCTAATCAACCAAAAATAAGAAATTCTAGGATACTAATAGTAGTTTATTCCCTACTTTCCTGGTCTAACAGTAAGTACTAGGTACTACTTCAACAAGAGAAATAGACTGATCTCTAGAATCTGATGCTCTATTTAAGCAGAAGATATAATTTATAAATCTTAGAGTTAATATATAAATCTCTAAGAACTTTACAACAGAGATCACTTCCTTTTGCTACCTATTGTCTAATGTCTGAAAACGCACTTCCACCGTTCCATTTATTTTACTGTTTGTGGGAGTAATTTAACCCCCCCACCAAAAAAAAAAAAAAAAAGAGTTCAAGGCTTGTGTCCCAGCCCTGTAATAAATAACTATTACATTAAAAAATATATCATATTAATTGATTCAAAGGATCAACACGGCTAAGATGATTATCTTCCACGTGTTGATCTATGGCTCAATGCACCTGGTAAAAAAAAATTGTAAAGCTTTTTTGAAGAAATTAACAAGTCTAAACTAAAGTTAATATGGAAATTCAAAGGATCTAGAATAGGGAAATCAATCTTAAAAACAAAACAAGTCCATAACTTCAAGACTTACTGTAATGAAGTAGAAATCAACTATATGGTATCAGTATGAGGATAAACAAAAAGAACAGTGGAAGAGGATAGAGGGTGTGATAGTTAGAAGTATTCATAGTCAAGTGAATTTTGACAAAAGAGCCAAGGTAATTAGTAGGGAAAAGACAGCCTTTTCAACAACTGGTGCTGAACAACTTGATATTCCCATAATTGAGAGTAGCCTTGGTTTCTAACCTCATAAAACTTCTAGAAACAAATATAGGACAATACCTTCATTGTTGTGTTTTAGAAAAAAATTTTTTAAATACATAAAATAGTACCATAAAATAAAAAATAGAGTTAACTGTGTTTATAAAAAATAATTCTGCTCTTCTAAAGCTGGAGTTGGTAAACTTTTTCTGTAAAGAGTTAAAGAGTAAATATTACAGGCTTTGTGGGATACATGGTCTTTGTCACAACTACTTAATTCTGCTTTTGTAGTGTGAAAGCAACCACGGGCAATACATAAGTGAATAGATGAAATTGTGTTCCAATGAAACTCTGTTTACGAAAACAGGAAGCAAGCTGAATTTAGCCCATAGGCTATAGTTTGTGGAATCGTGTCTAAACACACCTTTATAAAAATGAGAAGGCAACTGTCACTTCTTATATTTGTTTGACAAAAGGTTGATATATAGGACATATATATATCTCCTACAAGCTAATAATAATTAATAATAATAATAATAAGCCTAATAAAAGTGGGGGAAAGACTTGGACACAAAAAGAAAATACAGAAATTTCCAAGAGGCCCATGAAAAGATGAGCAACTTCATAATCATCAGGGAAAAAAAAGGATATTACACTATCTAGAATGAAAATGTCATATCAATAGGAATGGGAAAACAAACAAATAAAACCTGACATCAAATGTGAGTGAGGTTGTGAAACAACTGGAACCCTCATTGTTGCTGAGAATAGAAAATGGTGTCCTTTGGAGAACAATTTTGGACTGGAATACCTACAATTCCTCTTCTAGGTATTTTCCAAAAGAATGAAAACCTATGACCACAACATACTTACACAAAATGTTCATGACAGCCCCAAGATGGAAAGATCCCAAACATCGCTTACCAGGTGCATAGATAACAAATTGTGGTTCATTGTTACAATGGTAAACTATTCAGCAATATAGCAAATGAAGTATACGTGTTCTTGATAATATTAATGGATTTTAAAGCAGTAGACTGAATTAGTTATAGAGCCAAGAGAGAAAAGCGTACGCATTTTTAAATTCTTTTTATAATGTATTTTAAAACAGGCAAAACTAAAGTATAGTTATAAAAATCAACTCATGTTTGCCTTTGGGGTTTATTGACTGGAAAGGGGCTTAGATGTGAAAATACTCTATGTTATTTGGAGTGGTGGCTTCATAAGTGTTAATTTGTTGAGACATAACTGTACATTTAAAGTCTGTGCACTTATTATAAGAAAATTATGTCTCATTTTTTAAAAACTGGTTTTGCTATAACTAAGATACCATATACCTTTTTCTTTTATAAGTTGAATGCCACAGTTATGAAAGAGCCAGGGAATATTCTGAAATTCCTGAACCAAAGAATATTTTCAAAACTGTGGGAAATGATATCAAGGAAGTACAGGACTGGCCTTTGTCAAAACTCTAAAGTAATTAACATTTTTCTTCTGTTACTCTATCTTCCTCCTATTTAGGCCCAATAACATATTTTCTTTCTGTAATCTAGTGTTTTGTCTTTTATATTCCTTTAGTCATACCAAAATCTATTCAAAGGAGAGTATTTGATCAATTATTTTACCTTACTGTCAGATTAATCTATGTACTCTCTCAGAAACATACAGCCTCATCCATCCCTCATCTTGCAATGAAAACAGACTCATGCTAAAGTGTATTTGTAGGTACTTAAAAACCTGCTGGACTGGGATATACTTTGAGCAAAGATGATGTCTTCCCAGGGGGTTGATTATGAGTAAGAGAATGATAGGGCATCTTTAATTTTTAGAAGAATGTCACAAAAAAACCCAGGACTTCAGAGATCTTCTACTGGTCAGGCTATTAAGTATGAGTTGTCAAAAGAACCTTCACAGCTCTTGAAGACAAAGTCAGAACTTGTCCTTGTCTTCAATGAATGTCAGTTGAACTGTGTAACACAATCTTACAGACAAGTTCATGCATTCTGAATAAAAATGATAAATTCTCAATATTATTTTTCTACCAATACAATTATTGTTAGTTGAATGAAAATTGATTTGACCCTTGAAAATGGGTTTGAACTCTGTGAGTCCACTTAAATGTAGTTTTTTCAATAATTGCATTGGAAAAAATTTTAGAGATTTGCAATAATTAAAAAAATTCATGTGGACTAGAAATATTGAAAAACTTAGGAAAAAGTAAGGTATGTCATGAATGCATAAATATATGTAGCAATTAATCTATTTTATCATTTACTACCATAATATATACATAAATTTATTATAAAAATTTTAAATTTATCAAAATTGATGAAAGTAGGGGAAAGAAAAGAAAGGAGAGGGAGGCAAACCGTAAAAGAGATTCTGAACTGTAGAGTCCACACTGAGGGTTGCTGGAGGGGAGGTGGACAGAGGGATGGGCTAAGTGGGTGATGGGGATTAAGGCGGGTACTTGTGCTGAGAACAAGGTATTATATGTCAGTGATGAATGGCTAAATTCTACTCCTGAAACTAATATTACACTATAGGTTAACCAACTAGAATTTAAATAAAAACTTAAACATGAAAAAATAAAATAAATAAAACCTCTCAAAACTTAGGCAGGCACACAAATCGTACATGGCACCATTCTTAGTTGAGAGAAATACAAACAAGTGTAAACATGCAATATTTAATCATAACTGCATAAAATTAAGTGTAATGCATACTGTAATACATACATTACATACTGAAATAATGTCATAGCCACTTCCTGTTGCTATTGTGGTGAGCCCAAGTACTGCAAGTATCTTCCTAAAGTGTCATGTGACACTTCCTAAAGTGCTCATCATCTCTATATGAGCAGTTATCTCAAAAAAGTCAGACAGAAATTAAGATGTGTTTCTGTGAAGTTACACCAAATGTGCCTGCCTCTCTGTTCCCCCTTCCACCTCTTCTGTCTCTGCCACCCCTAAGACAGCAAGACTAACTCCTGCTCTTCCTCCTCCTCTTCAGCCTCCTCAACATGAAGATTATGAAAATGAAGACCTTTATGATGATTCACTTCTACTTAATGGATAGTAAGTAATCATCATGCAGTACAGTTAATAAACCTATTTGTTGTGTATGTGTGTAAGTGTCTTCCCACGGAAATCTAATAAATATAGCAAGAACTGTATGAGACGTTTCTGTATCATTGTCATCATCACGGTCTAAATATTTATCATGTAGAAGGTCCTGTACAAGACTCGTGTGGAAGTGGATAGCCTATCTTTACAGAGGAATAAGGTGAGTGGTTTTTAATAGAACATTCATAATGTGTTAGTTTTCTTACTGTGTCATAACTTTGCTTTCTAAGAATTACATTACCATACAGTATGACTCTCTCTCTCATAATTGGAGAAACTGTATCGGCCTATCATTACAGGTAAGTAGTTTAACGAAATGTAACTATGCTCCCAATACTGTATTATGAATACGACTATTGATGAGGGCAACAAAGGCAGAAGAAAAAATATAAAATTTCCTTACTACCTACAACCCATTGACAAGCCCTTGAAATAGGCAGAGTGACATTCCTCTAGGAACTCAGCTGCCTCCTTGTTAATACTTGCTTTAGGCAAGAGGCAATCTTAGCCTGACCCCCAGGATCCTGTAAGTCTACTTTAACATATGAAAATTCCTTTAGCATATAAAACTTCCTTTATCTCTACCCCCCATGATACATACTGGCAATCATCCCCCAAGTATATGACCCACAGATATACATTTAAAGGGTCTCATGACTAGGTTTTATTAGACAGTAATAAATGACCTTTTCCAAACAATAGCTAGCCCCCTCAAGGTCCTGGAAACCTTGCTTCTGATGTGGGAAACAAAGGCAGAAGAAAAATTATTCAATTTCCCTACTACCTACAGCCCATTGATAAGTCCTTGAAAACAGGCAAAGTGACATTCTTCTAGGGACTCAGCTGCCTCGATATTAGTACTTTGCTAAGAGCAAAAGGCAATCCTAACCTGACCCCCACCCCCAATCCTGTAAGTCTACTTCAAAGTATAAAATTCCTTTGGAAACTTCCTTTATCTCTAAACCCCCCAAGATACGTGTTGGCAATCATCCCCCAAGCATATGGCCCACTGATATCTTAAGGGTCTCATAACTCAGGTTTTATTAGACGGTAATAAATGACCTTTTTCCAACAACAGTTAGCCCCCTCAAGGTCCTAGAGACCTTTCTTCCAAAATTCCTTAGAGATTTATGCTATCCTTAATCCCCTCCCTCCCAAGTTAAAAGTATATAATCAGTGACCCATCACAACCCCCATGCAGCTCTTTCTGCCCATGGGTCCCGTCCCTGTGCTTTAATAAAATCACCTTTTTGCACCTAAGACATCTCAAGAATTCTTTCTTGACCATTTGCTTTGAACCCCAACATTTCCACATCAAATAGTGTTTTCAGCAAGAATAGTTTTCCTAACTACTTAGAAAAATAAAGCTATTTTTACCTGCCTATTAATAGTTACCATAATAAAGAATACTTCACAAAGGCACATTATCTTCTTTCCTGAACCGAAGTAAAGCATTAGCTCGACTTGGCCTGGTTGATATGTTTTTTCTAGAATTAGAAGATACAATTCTCAATGGAAATGAGCTAAATCCTGAGTGCAGTACCTAAGGTATTGTTCTGATGAGCCTAAATTTTAGTTAGTTAGAAAAAAAGCCAATACAGATACACCTATTCTTTTCACAGAGGAAATAGACTCACAGGGTAAGCAGAATTGATAAATTACCAAAAATACCCAAGCTAAGTCTTAAACTGAACAATCTCCACCATAAATAGGATGCACAAATGCTTTGTGTGTAAAGATTTTAATATAACCAAGCCATTATAAGGGCAAAAAAATTCCTTTTTGCCCTTCTCGTTTCTTCGGCTGGTCTATTAATTAAATTGATAGAAGACAGATTAACAGTAGAAAAACATATTTCGTAGGTCTGGAAGCGTGATAAAATTATAAGACCCAAAGGCAGTCTACTAATGGAAGCTTATATAACACCCTGAGTTAAAGAAAGGAGTAAGGGTCTGGGGATAAGAGGAAGGGTCTGGGGATAAGAGGAAGGATCCCGTGGGGATCACGTGAAGGTGAGAGATGTTTGGAAAACAAAGTTTGCCCTTTTAAGCAAATAAGTTTCTCAGGGGAAAAGGTATCTTTGGTAATATCTCTCTTCGGGGTATAAGTCCCTTTTCAATGTTAATTTAGGCAGTTGAGGGGGAGGTAAAGAGCTTTTCCTGAATCCGCAGTTTCTTAAAAATAATCAATCTAAAATAATTCTATGCCAAAGAAGCATACCCTGAGATGACAAAATTCTGCTCCCCTTCATCACCAATTCTTAATGGATTGAATGGAAAATTTCTGTGGTATTTTCCAGCATTCACATTACAAAACTAATAATATTTCTTAAGGAAAAGTTTTGTTGTTGTTTTTAATGAATTCAGAATTATTTACAAGGAAACACCTAAACCAAAAGATAGAGTTCTGGTATTGAGGAATACCAGAATATTGAGAAGTGTTGAGAGAAGCTCATGCTCTATTTGTTTTTGCAAAGATTATCACACAGTGTTTAAAACCCACATAGAACATGTTCTGATAAAGAAAATATTACAGTGTACTGTTGACCCTGGAACAACGTAGGAATGAGTTGTGCTAGTGCCCCATGCAGTTGAATATCCATGTGTTACTTTTGATTCCTGCAAAACTTAAGTGCTAATAGCCTACTACTGACTAGAAGCCTTCCAGATAACATAGTCAATTAACACATATCTTGTATGTTATATGTATTATATACTCTAACCATAAAGTGACCTAGAGAAAAGACAGTGTTATTAAGAAAATCATAAGGAAAATACATCTCAGTACTGTATTTTCTTCATCAATACCATAAGTTTACATCCTGTTTACAAGAGAAATCACCTGTTAATGCATATATCAATATTGTCTTGTATGGTATAAATCACTGCAGATGTTACATGCTTACTAACATTAAAGGTAGATTTAGCTGATGCTATTGCCAAATGTCAAGATTCGCAGAAACAGAAACTGATGCTAAGCCCCTAATCAAATATCACACTTTGAGGATACTATCTAAAGACCAATAACATATTTGATTCAGCAAGATAGCATACCATATAATATCATCTCTGGCCATAGAAGTACATTATGGGAAAAGAGAAATGGTATTGGTACATTCATCGGTGCAGTAGTCATATCTTGTTCCACGTTTGCCAGAAGGTGCTGGCCTGATGGGCTAACACAGGATGTCTGAATCTGAGTACCATTGACATTTTGGGCCAGATAATTCTTTGTTCTGTGAGGACTCTGGAGTGCCTTATAGTATATTTATCAACATTGCTGGACCACTAGACTCTATCTACTAGATTCCAGTAGCACCCCCAACCACTTGTGAAAACTAAAAATGTTTCCAGACATTGCCAAATGTCCTCTGGTGGAAGGGGACAAAAATCATCCTTACTTTAGAATCACCAAGCTAATGGAGTAACCCTTTAAAGGTTACAAACAGCTGTGTTGCCAACTTTGAGATGATAACTCTATGAGTATAGGATGCTATCCCCCAAGATGTTCATTCTATTTATTATCTATCTATCTATCTATCTATCTATCTATCTATCTATCTACCTACCTACCTACCTACCTACCTACTGAACCACCCACCCATCCAGCCGGCCTAAATCAATAAGTATTATATGGTGCTGTGTCCTTAGTAGATGCAGATTAGAATAGATGGGTCCAGGAACAAAAGGGGCATAAACAGGAGTGACTCCACTTACTATCAACCCCATGGACCACTTGGGTAATTTGCAACTCTAGACTGAATTTACTCTGGTTTGGAGAGTAAAAAAAATCCTTCCTTCAGAGGGCATAGTAAAGTTTCATTAGTCTTTAAGCTAGACCTATCCCTGGTTGCACTGGGTCACTTGTGGCCAAGAGATGAGCAGAAAAGGAACAAAATCACCATAGTGAAAGGAAAAATTAACTCTGATCTTTAGGAAGAGGTAGTACTGCTGCCACAAAACAGGAACAAAGATGAAAGTCTTTTAACTCATTTATTTGGATATCTCTTGGTAATCTTGGTATTATCAAAATCCAATTTTGATAGTAAAAATACAAATATAGAAAGGTGTGATATCCAGGGCCTCAGAACTTTCAGGGATGAGGGTCTAGATCACTGCATATGGTCAGCCACCTAGACTAGCAGAAGTGCTAGAGATGAGTGAAATGGTACACTACCCAGATTTCCCTTCAGGACAAAGGCACTCATGTGCCGGGTTTTGAGCTGCCAATGGCTCACAGCCTAGACCATTACAGGGAATTGTACTTTAGCCAAATGGTGCTGCTTTGCCCTATGTTTCACTCATTCTCCAGGGGCAGACCACATCCAACAATTAGTCAATGTGGGGATAGAAAGACATGTCCCCCTTGCTTCAACTTGGGACAAATCTTAAGAGGCAACCAACCTCCAGAGCGTCTCATAAGATTGTGTCCTCTCATCTAAATGCATTGAAATTCTACTTCTTCTGCTAAGACTGCTTCCCTGATTCTCCTGCAGGAGTTTTTCCCAAGAGCTCTAATAAACTCCCTGCATAAAGTCTCCTCTCCGATGTCCTTCATGGGAAACCTGACCAAAGATATGGACAGATTCCAAGTATATCTCTCAAGTTGCATTGAGTAGTTTGTCTAGGAGGATATAAAAAGGATGAATTTTATATAAAAATTTGGGAATTGGACTCTAGTGATAAAACTAAAACTGAAAGCAAAATTGAAGTTGTTTCTCTATAAAAATAGAAAAAATTTTTCACAACTATAATTTGACAGAAAATATTACATAAATCAACAAAAGTTTAAAGATAGTGTGGGTTAAAATGATTTTCCTTTGAATCCTAACTAAAATTAGTTGGAAATTGTGAAGTACTATTTTGCACTAAAATTGTATCCCTTGTATCATGTTTACTGGATACTGACTCAGCTTTTCATTTACGTTGGGTCCTTGGAAATGGGAAGATTAAACTGAAATATATCCAGGGAAAAGTGAAGATAAAGTGTTAAGAATTCTGTTTGTATCAGTAACAGAGTAACTTCTTTGAATATTTACCTATAATTTTTATTTCACTAAGTATGTATTTATGCATCTGGGGTATTTGAAAATATCCATAGTTGCGAGGGATAAGTCACATTTATTTCAGAAAAAAATCAGCATCTTTCTCTTAACAAGGAAAAAGTTTACTATTCAAACTTTAAATTGAATTTTGAAGTGTGTTTCTCTTCTCCAAATCTCTGTAGTTTAAAATATTTTATGTTTGGAGAA
Organism: Ursus arctos; assembly: GCF_023065955.2. Classification (NCBI taxonomy): domain Eukaryota; kingdom Metazoa; phylum Chordata; class Mammalia; order Carnivora; family Ursidae; genus Ursus; species Ursus arctos. The sequence goes on along the minus strand of NW_026622985.1, from coordinate 27,916,200 downwards.
TGAATTTTGAAATCCATGGATAATCTCAAACTCAATTGTCTGACATCGATCTTAAACATGGGTGACTGAACTCTTTGATGTTAGCTTAGTGCAAGAACTTTCAGGTATTGGTGATGTGGCTCAGGATTATTTGAATAAATTTTGTTTCCCAGGAAATAATTGGCCTAAGTGGCTTTCGGAGGACCCTGCAATCTAAATAAATGAAGAAAATACTATATTTACATAAATAATATGTGGAATAGAGTTATATGTCACAGTGAACTTTCTGGAGTTAATCTCAATAATTGTTTATTATGTCTAAATGATTACCCTAATATCTTAGCTAAGTTTTGAAAAAAATTAAAACTACATTTATAGTAAAAAAAATAATTTAAAAACATTTAAATAGGATTGAAACATGCATACACATTCAAAGAAGTAACTGAGCATAACAGAACTCAGCCCATTATCTGAAGTTGGCAAGTATATTTCATTTCATACATCATTTAGAGACTAATTTGCCAACAATGATTCGATAAATTTAGTAGCTCTTAAGATGTTAGTGGAATGAGAAGAAAAAAAAAAAAAAAGCACGTTTGTTTTTCACAAATGTCTATGCCAAGATGTACAGAGCTGGTGAACCCTCCTGTCCTGTTAGGGTTATATTCACATTTGAATGAGCTAATATGTCTGATTTTTTGTAAACTCAAAAGTGAGATCAAACAACAATAACAAAAAACTTACTTATTTCAAAAACAGAGAGTTAATTTTCATTTAGCTTGAAGGCTCCCCAATACATTTAACAGCACCTAAATTAGATGCTGGAATGTAATAAATCATTCCTTGCCAATATTTTAATTCACAATTACATTTCCTCTGGGGCCAACTTAGAGATAAGGTAAATGAGAAAAAATGGGTCCAAGCGACCTAGAAAGATAAGTCAATGTCAAATCCTGGTTACAAACCTGAACTTGCAAATTATATGAGATATAACAAAGAATAATTTATGAAGTTCATTAATTACTGCTTGCAACTTTGGTTAAACTACCTATACGGCCATCTTTTTCAAATGTATCACTCTCTGTATCATCAAACAAGATGTCAACCACGAACTTTTAGACCAACCAGGGCATCCAGACATCCATGTCTCTTGTGAGACATAGACCTAAAAAACATCTAGGTCATTGTCTTAAAACAGAGATTAAAATAAGAAACATCCCCAGCATTTGAATATTTAAAGAGTAAAGATACAGAAATGTACATAAATATGTGATAGATCCATAGATAGATAATAGATATGTGATAGACATACATAGATGGATAGGATAGAGAAATAGGTATGGATGTTACTACGTAGTTTGTTCAGACACCTTTCTAAGCAATATAATTTTTTTAAATTTATTTATTTGTTTATTTATTTATTTATTTGAGAGAAAGACAGAGAGAGCATGAGTTGGGGAAGGGGCAGAGGGAAAAGCATACTCCCTGCTGAGCCGGGAGCCAATGAGGAGCTTGATCCTGGGACTCCGGGATCATGCATGAGCTAGAGGCAGATGCTTAATCGACTGAGCCACCCAGTCACCTCAGGCAATATGAATTTTTAATTTCCTGAATCCTCATCAAATCCTGTTTTATTATTGGCATTTAATATATGAAGAAGTAGAGATTCATTTTTATTTTATATATATATAAAATCCCAATAATTAGGAAGTGGCCAAAGAGGACATCCAGCTTTGCCTGCTCGGCTCAAAGCAAGGACTCAACCGTGATGCTTGCTACCCTTCCTCTCTGTAAATATACTACATTTAACAATAAAATGCTGGAATCATTTGAAAGAAGCCATAAATGGATTCTTGGAGATCATGACTGTGTACGCAGATTCTGACTAGGTCCGGTGGTACAGTAGGACTCTGCATGACTTCATAAGCATTCCAGGCAATTTCGTTGTAGGTGGTATCATCCACAGTATGAAAGCACTTACGGAACTCACTCTATGGCTATAATTTAAGGCAAAGGTAAAATATCTGTCACTAAAAGAAAATAAACACCATGGAGAATTAATTCGTGTTTGAACAAAAAGCAGCTCCAATCTAAGAGAAAATAGAGAAGAACAATTCAAATGATGTTATCCATGAACTCAGAAGCTATCTTACCATGGACTTTGTCACTGATCTAATTCATAATGTAACTATTCAGTCTGTTTTCACCTTCTTTTCATGAGGCCAGCAGCTAATTTTTTTTTTAATTTTTAATTTTGAGGGGCACCTGGGTGACTCAGTCAGTTGGGCTTCCGACTCTTGATTTTGGCTCAGGTCATGATCTCAGTGTCATGAGATCAAGCCCTGTGATAGGCTGAATGCTCAGGAGTTGGGAGTTGGCTTGTTATTCTCTCTTTCCCTCTCCCCTCCACTCTATGTCTCCCCCCAACTTGTGCACTCTCTCTCTTTCTCGCTCTCTAAAATAAATAAATCTTAAAAAATTAATTTTGAAGCAATTCTATATTTCCCAGCAATTGTGGAATATACTACAAAGAAATTTCATACATCACTCAGAAAGTTTCCCCTATTTATAATATCTTGCATAACTGTAGTTCAAGATCACCAACATAAAATCCATGATCAGTGTAATCCACTAACCCCATCCAGATTCCACCCATTTTACAGGCATTCATTTTTCTGTGTTTGTATTTAGTTCTAAGAAATATTATTTCATGCATTGATTTCTTGGGACCACCATCACAGCCACAGAATATTTATATCACAAGGATCCTACATGAAACCCTTTTATGGCCACAGCCACTCCTTCCTGCCCCTTTCATAATCCCTAACCATTAATCTGTTCTCCATCTCTATAATTTTGTTTGCAAAATGCTACATAAATGGAACAGAGTATATAGCTTTTTGAGAGTCACTTTTTTTCACTCTGCATAATTCTCTAGAATTCAGATACATCCAAGTTGTTGCTTGGCTCAGTGGTTTCTTTATTGTTGCTAAGTAGTACGCCATACTATACCACTTCCACATTGTGCTTAAGTATTTACATGTTATTGCCAGTTTGGGACTCAAATCAAAACTCAGGAGTCACCCTTGGTGCTTTTTTATTTCATCAGTTCCTGCATCCAGTTACTAAGAAATTTTCATCAATGCTACTTGCAAAATATAACTCAAATCTATCCACATGCATCTGTCTTCACAGGACATATAGTCAAAGCTATCATTATCTCTTTCTTGCAGTGCAGTTGCAAGCCCTTTAATAGCCTATTTTTGTCTCTTCATAATCCACAGTGATCAAAGCCAGTCTTTGTACTAAGAGTTTCTCCAGGACCTGCTCTCCCTCTCATTGCTTACCAATGGCATCTTGACCCTGTGTCAAAAAGATTTAGCCACAGTGGTCTTTTTTCCCTAAGCTCATTGTTTCAGGGTCCCTGTGAGGGCTGTTCCTCTGCCTGAAGCATCTTACTCGCATGTGGCAAACTCAAGCCTGAGACAAACGTTAAGTCTCTTCTTAAGCTCCCAATCTAATGCTGACCACATCCACTTCATTTGCTTGCTGTCATGAGAGCTTGTTTAATTTTTTTTTCTTTTTTTAGGATGTATCACTACTGGACTAACCTAATGTATTCATTGTGAATCATTCACATAAGAATGTTAGGTATCTGATAGCATAAAAATATCTATTTCATTCACTGCAATATTTCCGAAATCTGTATGGTATGGTACCTGAAATACGGAACTTACAAAGCACTTCTTGTTCTGTCTATCTATCTGTCTATCTATCTATCTGTCTATCTATCTATCTATCTATCTATCTATCTATCTAATCCATCATCTATCATCTGTGTATCATCTATCACTGATTCATCAAATGCTCTTTAAAAATATGAACCAAAGTTAATTTGATAGTCTCCTTTCCTATGACAAAATTCATGTATTGTATGCTTTAAACACAGAATTTCTCATTTTTCTGTAAATATTCTATGCCCTTCCCCACATCTTTTCCTTTTCAAAAAATTTTTCTTCCCCCAGTCCAGCAAGTCCTCTTTGTTTTAAGAAACTCTTACTTACAATATCTTAGCCTAAATCAGGAGAAACATTCTCTGATCCTACAACAAGGTTCTAAACGCTAATCAGAAAGAAGTAAATTTTGGCTCTTTTAACAATCACTATTTCAGCTGTTCTGCTGCTTAAGAGTCAGAAAGAACGTTATCGTATTACAATATCCTCATGTTCATCACGCTGAGATTTTTTTGTCAACTTGTGACATGTCTTTCAAATTCACCTTTGAAGAGGTTTCAAATGTCAGGATTTCGTTGAGCAAGGGGTGAAGGCACTTGAAGAAAGTTTCCAAGCTCTGAAGTTCTTAATCATTGCTCATTGCTTGTAACCTTATTTCTCACTTGGCATTCATTGCTGTTACTCTCTCTCTTTTAATTTCACCACCAGCATCCTGGCCAGCTGTCCCACCATCATTTAAAACAGGGTGCCACTATCCATGCAGTAAGAATGTTAACATAGAAAAAACATTTCTGGTTCAATAACACCAGTAGAAAAAATAAGATAAGTTATAAGAATGGATAAGGAGGCCAAAAAGAAAAAAGAGTATTAAAAAAAAAACTCTACGTGCATAAATATATTTTTGATAGCAGGGCCCCTTATGTCAGCAGCCTGTTTTACTTAGAGGAAGCCTTTGACAGTGTTCATGCTTTGGTTGCCTAATAGTATTCTGTCAGGAGTAAATTGGGTTTCTGGTAACACATTTGCTCTAAAAACAGCGTAAAAACTAATGACCGTGTCAAGCTATGTATACTGCCGGCAGCTACAGTATGCCAGGCTAATTGCTTAAATTTGGATTTCTGATACTTTTGCTCAAAGGCTGTGTTTTGAATACTGGCAGACCAGACAATGAACTCATTGTGCATTTTGTGGATAGATACAAACTCAGAAACAGGCTTTTCTCCCTTCAGAACTCTGATTATTTCAGCAATGATAATGTCCCCTCAATTTTCCAACCTGTCATTCCATTACAAAGCACAAATCCTTTCAAACTATGGCAGGAAAAATGTTGGGGAAAGGCCAACTTGAGAATGGGTTTTGGGGATAAAAGACTTCTGGTACACTTGCTAGCGTCCTAGTTTTAAGTAAGAACTATTGTGTCTTCAGGGAAAAATACCAGCCTTGGATACTAGTAAGTGATAATGTACGAACCTCACTGACTCACTTCTTCAAATGGTATCCTTTCTCTTCTTGCGTTTATTCATAGGGTTATTCTTTAATATTCCCCTCGTACTCTCATTTCTTCCCCTATCCTCCCTCCTTTTTATTCCGTGTCTTTCTTCAGGAACATTTATACGTGGCACTGGATATGCATTTACAAAGTACGATACCCAAGAATAAAGGAAAGATAAAGACATCCTCAAGATAAACAAAACCAGGAAGAGTTTGTCCCCAGTAGACCAGCGCTGTAAGAATTGCCGAAGGAAGTTCTTCAAGTTGAAATGAACAGATGCTACAAAGCAACACCGAAGTATATGAGAGTGCAAATCTCACTGGTAAAGGCAAATATATAGACAAACACAGAATATCAGGACACTGTCATGGTGGCATGTAAATCACCTTTAACCGTAGTATAAAAGTTAAAAGACAAAAGTATGAAGAATAACCATAACCACAACAATTTGTTAATGGATATATAAGAAAGGGAACTCTGACATCAATAACGAAGTGGGGGGTGGTAGAAATAATAGTGTAGGGCTTTTGTATGAGATTGAAGTTCAGTTGTTATTAGTTTACAAATAGACTGTTATAACTCTGAGGGGTGGGATGCAAGCCTCATGGTAACTACAGAGGAAACGCCTACAGCAGATACACAAAAGATAAAAAGAATCAAAGCATATCACCGCACACACACACACACACACACACACACACACACACACACGTTAAGCCACAAAGACAGTAAGAGAAGAATAAACAGGAGAATGACAAAATAGACAACAGTTAACAAAATGGCAGTAGTAGGTCCTTATCTATCAATAATTAGTGTAAATTGGGCGCCCGAGTAGCGCAGTTGTTAAACGTCTGCCTTCGGCTCAGGGCATGATCCCGGCGTTCCGGGATCGAGTCCCACATCAGGCTCCTCCGCTGGGAGCCTGCTTCTTCCTCTCCCACTCCCCTGCTGTGTTCCCTCTCTCTCACTAGCTGTCTGTCTCTGTCAAAAAAATGAATAAAATCTTTAAAAAAATAAAAATAAAAAAAATAATAATTAGTGTAAATGTATTGAACTCACCAATCAAAAGACATAGACTGGTTGAATGGATAAAAAACAGAAAACCAACAAATAAGAACAAAAAACCAACACCTTCTGTAGGCTGTCTATAAAAAAATTCACTTTAAAGGAATACAGAGGCTGAAAGTAAAGTCATGATTTCTGTTTTAGAGGCATGTATCTGACGTCATCCTAAAGGTTTTGAGAGACTTCTCAATTCTGGTTCTGTCACCATGCCTCTGTATTTTTTCTTCTATACTTACCATCTTACAGAAACCATTTCTTCCCCTGGGTTCGAAACATGGTACCACCCATATGGGTCGCAAATCTATACATACAATGTCATAGCTCCAAAATTTCTCTTCACTTGGTTGACCTCAAATCATCCAATGGTTACACTCATCAGTTATCACCTCCTCTACCCCAAGCACAGATACACATTTTCCCACTAGTCGCTTTTCATTATGTCAGCCTAAACCATTTTTTCCTGCTTTTTTTTCCCTTTAGCTCTAATATAGAATCACCTCCCATCCACATTTTGATGGTTTCACTTTGCTTTAATTTTCTGAAGGTTTACAATAGGAACAGAAACATTTTCTCAGACAAAATTACTTGGGAGCATGGATAGAAAAAATGAAAACAAGGAGAGCTCAGAGTCACATTCATAGAACTTCTACTCCCTGAAGAGAATGATTTATTTAGAAATTCAGCGCTTACATCTAGATCCCTATAATAGCTAGCTTTTCATTCATATCTTCTCATTTATTTAAATTTTAGGCAGTAGAAGAAGAAAATATTCAGACATGTTACGGAGTGAAACCTGTGCCTGACCAGAGGCCAGAGGACTTGCAGAAATGGTAAGCAAGTAGCACTTGCTACACTTAAGCCAAGGACAAGGACTTGTCCTTAAAATTTGTAGCTTCAAAAATCACTCTATCAGTTCATCGAGAGTTTGTTTTGAGAATGGTACCCATCCAACCAATATGGTAAGAACTATTGTGTTTCTAAACATAGCCATTGATAGATTTATGAAAGCCAGTTATCAGCTAGATCACCTTCTCCTCGCACTGATCTCATTAACCTTGGCTTAACCACCAAATTCAAAGCTCGTGACTGTTACGAGTCCTCTTTTTCCCTTTCCTTCACTGACTTCCGCATGCGTTTTTGCTTTCTTCAATATGTGAGCCTTGCCTTTATCCCAGCTAGGCTAGTGCAGTAAGTGCTACTTGCTTACCATTTCCACACACACTTCCCATATTGTGAGGCCTTGGTACCTTCACTGAAGATACGGTATCTCGTGTGTGGGTGTGAAGTGTGCACACATTCCACACTGAAGCGTGTGGATGGTCATGAGGAAGACATGGGAACTCTAGAAATGCTCCATCTCTCTGCTTTCAGCTTTCGCATTTTATAATCTTAGGTTCTCCCTCCCTTAGTTGGGCTCCTTCATGTTGTAGCCTAAGTTCCAAGTTGTTATCAGAGTATTTTTCTCCAAAGATTGTCTCATTTCTCAGAGGAGATCTGATAAAGTTTAATGCTTCTAGACAAAAACTAATTAAAGGGGGGGGGTTTGATGGTCTTAAAAGGTTTATGGTTATACCAGCTCAGTCTCGCGAGTGTCTTTCCTCGTGGTGACTAGTATACGCATGTTCACCAGAGAGTGTCCCTCTCCCTTTGTCAATTTTCCTGAAAAACTCACATTTAATCCTGATTTTAAAGAATGTATGCATATCTCAGCACATGCCTCTACTTCTCTTTCTCTTCACATATTCTTTCTCTGGAAACTCTAAGGTGTGTTCCAGCCCTGAAGCTACCCTCTTTGCATCTTGATATTTTCCAGATCTCTTTACTTTACGCAAGTGCAAGCATTGTTTTGTACAAGATGACTTAATGAGATAGCAATACTCCTCCATTACATATTATTATTCATTTAAATATCACCAAGAAATTTATTTTCAATGTCTGGAGCAAATTCCAGTAATCCTTTCTATGCTGACTATGCAACGGATTATTCAGACATCATTTTAATCTTTCTGCCCCATGAATAGCCCTAGTAGCGGCTCTTATGGCTTTTATATATCAAATCACAGTACCACAAATTCACAATGTTAATATGGATGTATTTCAGAAATATTTCCTCAAGAGAATATAATGAGCAAGTACCGATATTATTTAGAGTCATGGGGGAAAATATCACTGTCATGTAATTATTTTTTTCATGATTACTTTTTTATATTTTTTATTATATTATGTTAGTCACCATACAGTACACCCCTGGTTTCTGATGTAAAGTTCGATGATTCATTAGTTGCGTATAACACCCAGTGCACCATGCAATACGTGCCCTCCTTACTACCCATCACCAGCCTATCCCACTCCCCCACCCCCTCCCCTCTGAAGCCCTCAGTTTGTTTCCCAGAGTCCATAGTCTCTCATGCTTCATTCCCCCTTCTGTTTACCCCCCTATTTAACATATACAGGTATGTATTGTTTATGCATGTATTTATAGAACACCTTACTTTTTCTGAAGTGAACCTATGGGTACCATGAAAAATAGTAAGCTTCTGTCACTTGTTTACCTTTAGCTCTGGGAAGAAAGGTGACAAAGGTCTGTATTATTAATTTATTTGGCCAGTTTTAGACCATTGAAACATTCCACCAGGCAAATAGTAGCAGACCAATTCTCATTTTCTAATCTTTCTTTGGATCTCTGCTTGGTTTGTGAAGCTTTCTTTTAAATGGATGTAAGTGATGTAAAGGTTAAGAGGAGACAGAAAACCTAATGCTTTAAAGTTCACTTATCATTTATCTAACATAAGTTCTTGAGGAAAGAGAGTTCACTGAATGCTTATCAGTTCTTCCTATTGTTTGATATCTTGACACCAATTAACTGGGGCTTCAAGAGTTTAGCTCAACTTGAAAAAGAAGGAAAGTAAAGTTCCTTTATTATTCCTTACTGTCCCTGAGACACTATTCTATAAAGGCATATTTTATCACATCATATTTATGCATTTTTAAACTCTCAATTTAATTAGTTTTATGGAAATTACATCTTAACTAATATCTACTAATGCTCACAATAGCTTTAAGATAAAAACAAAATTATTTGGAAGAGAAGCCACTCTGGACAACCCCGCTGGTGTAAGTTCAATTACTAAAATCTGCAGTGTCGTGATCCTCAAGGCCTAATTAATTTCTGTGAGAAACGAATATTTCCTGGAGATTTACTGGCTTGACATAATTTGAGCCCTCAAAGCTATTAAGAATGGGTGATCTCAAATGGAGCAATGGATTAAGGGGCCACAGTATGAGTTTTTAATGTGCAATACAATTAATTTAGGGGTCATATACTTGTTGAACAAAACTACTGGGTCAAGTGTAATTAGTTGTAATGTTTATGTTTACATATTTTATTTGCTTTGGATTTTCACGTTTCCTGTGCATGAGTGCCATGATTTTTTTTTCTTTCTCATACTTCTCCATTGAAGACTGCTAGCCCCATCATAGACATATCCTTTTTTGTAGTTTTGTAGCCGTATTTTCAAGGAAGATACCTAGGACATGACACATATTAACAAACATTTTGTTTATGGATATTTCTAGTATTTAGAGACTTTTTTAAAATTGGAACATGTCTTATGCCAGGAAATGGTATTGACTAGTCTTGGATCTCTGTGCCAGTTCTATGCAGTTACTGCTCCCTGCGGATCGAATGTATCCACCCAGAATCTGCACATTACTGTGGGTTTCTTTAGTAACCTCTGACCTCTCCTGGGCCCCAGAACAGAATTCCAACCATAATTTCAAAGTACATGCTATTTTTATGTAATTTGATCACCAGGGACAACATACAACTCACAGCAGTGTTTTCTTTCTCCTTTTTTTCTAGTTGCCAAGAAACTCATACCAAATTTGAACTTTAATCCTTACAAGTATATTGACACCTGTAGTTGAAATTTTGAGTAGAAAGTTTTTGAGTTGGAATGCTTACTTTATAAAGAAGGACACTAGGATACAAAATTAAGTAACCTGACATAGCACAGTAGTTATATTAAAATTATATTCAAGAAATACAGCATAATGTTGGATATGGATCCTGTGAGAAAAATTTTAGCCAATGGGAAGTATTTCCTCATAATTTTTCTAGTAATATAGTCTTGAGATAAGCAAAATAGTCCACTGCAAATATAATTTTCAAAATTTTATTGGTGTTTTCATGGTTTTGTTTTCTATAAGATTTATAAGCTGATTACTTTTAATAACTAACATATCTCAATTAAACCTACATAGAACCTCATTTTATTTTTTATTTTTTAAAATTTTTCATTATGTTCAGTTAGCCAACATATAGGACATCATAAGTTTTTGTTGGAGCATTCAACGATTCATTAGTTGCATATAACACCCAGTGCTCATCCCAAAACGTGCCTGCCTTAATACTCATCACCCGGTCACCCCATCCCCCGCATAGAACCTAATTTTAAGAGTGATAAAAACATTCTGATACTAAAATTAGTTGTCGAAACATAGGAAAAAACTTTTAGACAAAGTTATATTTAACATTGATGGTTAATCATGGAAATGATAGTTAATATTTGAAACATGGCAAATTTAAATATTAAAATACATCAAAGCCCTCAAAATTTTAATTATGTTTTATCCTTCAATATGTATTTGTCAATACACCAAGTAAGTAAATACAGGTATCATTTTTAACAATAATGAAATTTAAATATAAAACTTGATATTTTATTAAGAAAGTCCATTTCAAATAATTTGAGGCATCTTTATTCTTTTCCATCCCTGGTCTTCTTTAACGTTTCTCAGTCTAAGGCTGGCCTATTGCTGTCTTACACTTCAACATTTACCACTCACTTGGCACTGATTACTGAAGAGAGCAGAATCTGCCATCTCAAAATATGTCTCTTTGGCATGAGGATTATTTTAAGTTGATTATTTTTAAGAAAAAGCAGACACAAAAAAAGTAAGTGAAAGTCACTCTTTTGTAAGACTATTTATCTTTAAAAGGAAAATCTCCATTTCTAAAGGGGTCTCCCCCTCTGTACCAGGAGAAGGATGACTAAATCTTGAAACTCTAATCCCTGGGGAAGGCAAAAACTTAAATCTGCATAAAAACCTTACCCTTGACTACCATGCTTTTCCTGGTAACCACCCGTAACTGGCTCCCACTCCTCAACACCTTCTTTTGTTTTAGCAGCAGATGGTATTTAAGGTGGTGGCCTAGGACTTTTTGGGGTATTAACAGTTTTTCTGGGTATTCTCTCATGTATACTGGAGATACATATGTTATTAATTTTCTGTTTGTTTTTCTATTAATCTGTCTTTTATTACAGAGGTCTCAGACAAGAACCTAGGAGGGTAGAGGGAAAATTATTTTTCCACTCTGACAGTATTCTGGAACTTCTCCCAACACCTTCATTGTTCAAAATGGAAAGAAGCTTCCTCTGCAGGGAATTTATAACATGATTGAGTTCTTAACAAAAACACATAGTTGATTAAATGCATGTGAAAACTAGAAAACTATGTGAAAAATAATCCCATAGACTCAACCAAGTCTCATGTGTTAAATTTTACCTAGCATTCACAGAACAAAAATACCCATTGGTTTCTTATTGATCTGACAAAGCCCATCTCCGTAGGGAAACAGGTAAAAGGAAAAAGGGAAAAAGTGAATTTACCTATCTTGAATAAAATCCTACATTTTACACAATGACAACTCTATTTAGTTTTTAATGGCACACTAAGAAGAGTACAGACAATGCATATGGAAAATGTCATATTGAAAGACAGATGCTCAGTGAAATTAAGCATTCTGCCCACAGAGTATTGAAAACACTTCTGGGAGAAGACTTAGCTTATATTAAAGTGCCCTCTTGAGGACGAAAACTTGACTACATGACAAAAATTATTCTTGAAATACCAAATGCTCTCATTGAATTATCAAAAGAAACATCTTCAAATGGTCAAATGTGTATCAGAACTAGTAAAGATACTTTCTTTCTTTTCTTTCTTTCTTTCTTTTTCTTTCTTTCTTTCTTTCTTTTTCTTTCTCCTCCCTCCCTCCCTCCCTCCCTCCCTTTCTTTTCTTTCTTTCTTTCCTTTTTGTAAAGGAAGTGATAATTTGCCTGACTTCTTTCCTACTGATTCTCTTTAAATGGGAAAAATTCTGCAAGAACAGCCAGTAACTCTAAAAGGTAGGAAGTTTTCTCCGTATCTCATTATTTAAGAAATAGAACATTTGTTATTGTGAAAGAAATATTACTTTCAATAACTATTTTTAATTCCTGACAAGAAAAACAACTTCCTGTGAATTGATTCTATTTCAGTCTCAAGCCTTGTCAAGGCTTAGTTGGGGGTGAGAGACGTTATGTGTTTTTCTTTCATCAGTTCACACAGGTTACTGCTGAATTTCCAGATCTTCAATCCAGAGTGGTCAGGTAGCTCTCTTGAGGCTCCTACACAGTTATGATGCATGTAGATCTCAGTGCGTTCTTGAATTCCTGACTGCTGAGACGTTTTGTGAAGCTATCTTTCAGAGTGGTTTTACTACCTGCACAGCACCCTGCATAGGTCTCTCTTCTTGGCCCTTCCCTTGACTTTAAGGAAATACATTCTGCTGTGTGTGTGCATGTGTGTGTATATACACACACACACACACATATTTTATATATATACATATATATATACATATATATACATATATACATATATATATACATATATACATATATATATTTCTACTTTTTTGTTTCTTCAACATGTTCATTATGTACCTGAAACTTCTCTTCTCCTAAGAGTTTAAGCTTTCAAAACTAAATGCAAAGACATCTACAAGCACTTTCTTTTGTTCAGTCCTAACATTCCTCTCTTGTGACAATGAGCATAAAATCTCCCACCAGCATACAGAGGAAGAAAGAAAAGGGAAAATTTCTAGGGACAAATACATATTATTTCCTCAAAAAAACACTTAAACAAAGATTAGGATCCTTAGAATACTACTAAATATGTAGATATAAGCCGTCATGAAGATTAGGATCCTTAGAATACTACTAAATATGTAGATATAAGCCGTCTAGACAACTAGACACATATGCTAAAAACAAATTTTCTATAAAATTCAGATGACATATTATATATATACACACATATATATGATTGTATATCCAATATATTATATGTACCTATATATTATTACATATACAATTATTTTCCCCAGACTAAATGAACACTTCATTTTTAGAGCTTTGTCTAGAACAAAATGCTAATATGGTAACTTTTTTGATGAACTAGTAATTGCCAAATTAGCCCTAGACTATAAATATGGTATGCTCTCCTGCATGATTTTATTTTATTTATTTATTTTTTAAAGATTTTATTTATTTATTTGACAGAGATAGAGACAGCCAGCGAGAGAGGGAACACAAGCAGGGGGAGTGGGAGAGGAAGAAGCAGGCTCATGGCGGAGGAGCCTGATGTGGGGCTCGATCCCATAACGCTGGGATCACGCCCTGAGCCGAAGGCAGACGCTTAACTGCTGTGCCACCCAGGCGCCCCTCTCCTGCATGATTTTAATCCAAGAATATATTACGTTTACACTTTTACAAATGTAAATTTATTAAGAATGGGTAACTATAAGGATGTACTGTGTCTTAGAGGTGAAAACAATGGTTAGAAGTCGAAAATTAGGAGAGAGACTTGTGAGCTCTGTGGAGGGAAAAAATGAACAATAAATCAAGCATGTGAGAAGCAATATCACCCTTAGAAAATCTTAATACCAGGACTAGAGAGAATATCATTGGAAAGTTAAACCCAATTTAAGGAGATTTTTGCTCTAGGGTAGGATACAGACCTGGTGATGTTGTCTACATGGAAAAGCTATGAAAAATACTGAAATCATCTTTTTGAGAGTAGTAGTACTTGACTGAGGGCTAAGTTCTGTGTATACAGGAGAAATCTATATGATGCTTACAGAAAATGATTGATAGAGTCTTGAGAACAGATCCAAGACAGGAAAGGTCAAAGAGTCTTTGAGGATGTAGGGATCTAGTCCAGCTAGGGTGTAAAGATTCTATTAATACTTCTTTGAGACCTCAGAATCCAGCTAAAACAACAACATTCTATCTTGGGAATAAGGACGACATCCTGGAATAAGGTTTATTCTCGTCCTGGCACATTTTTATTTTTCTTTCCAAGTTTATAAGAACTTCCACAACATAGCACCCCATCTGGGGTTCCTCTTATCTTCCAGTCCACCAAAGCCTAATGTTCAGACCTTATTGCCAGTCCATCCATTGGCTACTGCTCAAGAAATGATAAAATGCCATACCAAGTTAACATTGTCACTATCTTGTTTATTTGATCCCACAAACATACCAATGTTAATTCTACTCATTCAGCAGATCTATCCTTTTAGTTGTCACAAGACAACAACGAGTGGATTGTAATGCAGCTGTTTTCCAGGCTGAGTGCCTGCAGTCTATTCTTGAGCTGCCGTCCTTAAACCTTGATAATATTTGGCATCATCTAATAAGGAATTATAGGGATTGGCCCATTCAGCTATGGGGTTAGAAACCTCTTGAAGGAGATTAGTTGCAGGGCTCAATGGCAGAGCAGTCATCTATTCATGTGTGCAATGGACACTTGCAGTGGTCCCTTACCATATATTCTCGAATATGTCATTTCATTTAATAAGGAACCTCTTCTATCGTATATCCTTCTCTGTTGGAATGTTGGCCCGACATAAATGAAGAAACAATGGACATTTCAGGTCTCAAAATAATCTTATGGCTTTCTTATTAGAACCAGTTGCAACTAATATTCAGTAGTAGACCAAAAACTGTCTTTCAAAAGCTGCGTTATCTTGAAGCTGTGTTAAGTACTTTCAGGATCTCAAAAGCGATTGGTTGTCTGTCTTGGGCTTTTCCTAAGGGTTCCAGCTAGCATGATAATGCTGTAGAGGCACTTCAGTATCATTTGAAAGTGGGGAATCAGAAGGACCCAGAAAGCTCCATTGCGGTACAGCTCTTTGGAACTCTGAAAGTCTTCTGTTCTTTTGTGCTGCGTGAAAATTCAGTTTTTAGTCTCTGGTAAGTTTGCAAATAGAGGTTAATAAAATTACCAGGTGTGGTCTGTGATTTCTCCAAAAACCAAATGATTTAGTTAATCTCTAATCTTGCTTTGCTTTTCGAACTGGCAAGAACAATAACTTATTCTTGGTGTCTGAGGGACAGCTCTTTGTCTCTTGTAGCTTTTGCCTAAGCTGTGCATAAGAATTTCTCCATTTTCTCTGGCCCTGTACTTTATTTGGTTTGTTCACACATCCTGCATAGTCTTATGACTATTGAATACTTGCCTTCAGGTTTAACTTTGTCTTTAGACTCAGGTATCAACATTATATCATCAATAGAATAAATAAAAATATTTTCCAACTCAATCAAATCTCAATCTCTTCTTACCAAGTTGAAGTAGTAAGCAAGATAATTTAAATATTCTTGTGGGAGAGCAAAACTGTACTGAAGCGTACTGAAGTCCATCCATAAATACAAACCGACCCAACTAGCCAAACCTTTCTTTCAAAATAGAAGTTGAAAAGACAACATTAGCCAAAACGATTAGAGAAAATTAATGTAACATATCCCACAGTTTGAGCTGTTAATACCAATCAGGCATGGCCAATGCTATTGAGGAAACATAGGAATTACTTTATTAAGACTATCAATCCATAATTTGCCTCTAGGATCTTTCAGTTATTTTTTTTCAGATCATACGGGATGATAAAAAGGGATTTATGTGTACTAATATACTTGTATATTATAGATTCTTAATTAAAACTAACATTTTCTGGTGCCCTCGGATAGCTGATGTTGTTATAAATAAATGACTTGAGTGGGCTTAGGTAATTCTGGAGATTTCCATCAAGCATGCACAATTAAAACCAAAAAGTAAATTTGCATTACATTTTTTCCTGGATCAATTTCAAATATGAAGAATTCCCTAGGCAGGCATCACATTCATTCCAAAAAAACATTCAGGTAGGGGTACGACCACACAATGCTTTCATTATAATTTGCTAATTTGAGCCATGCTTTCATGGGCAAGCCTTCTATAATTGTTTTTACCAAATCCTGCTAATTGAAACACTGCTTTTAAGTTTCATTTTAGCAAGCTTAGATAGAACCATATTTCACATATCAGGATTCAACAAATCCTCTAATCATTTTACCTTCACCAGTGCAAACTACCTTGGGGGCTTTGACGGGGGGTAGTGTCAAGAGACCCTGGTCCTGCCATCACTCAGAGTCATAATCTTCTCTTTTACTAAACAATATTTTAATTGGAACCAGCTCTTAAGGGATTATGGATTTATCTTCATTATAATCAGGGTTGTAAAGCCTGTAAGGCTAGCGTAAATTAAATGACTCTTTAGTTGTTCTTTTACAGTTGAGGAGTTGGCAAAACGTCCAGACCCCCTGATCTCTTACACTAATCCCTTAGAACTTCAGTAGAGTCACTGTATCTCCCTTTCCATGATATTCTTAATCAACTATCTGTACATTTTTTACCCATTTTATTTTTTCCTTTTTTCTGAATAATCCAAATCTTCCCCCCCCCCAGGGCAGTTTGACACGATTTGTCCTCATACACAATGAAAAGTCAATTGGTACAAAGTATCAGTTATGCAAAATGAATTAGTTCTAGAGATATGCTGTATAGCATAGGGTGTAGAGGCAACAACTATTGTGGCCTTAAAAATTGTTAAGAGGTTAGATCTCATGTTAAGTGTCCTTACAACATACATACACACAAGGCAACTTTGGGTGGCGATGGATATGTTTATTACATTGGCTAGAGTGATTGCTTCATTGTGTATGTATATGCATACAGCCATGAAGCTGTACATATTAACTACGGGCAGGTTTTGTATATCAATTACACTTCAATAAAGCTGTTAAGAAAAGAAAATGTCAGAAAAATGTTTCCTCAATTATTTTAATATATTCTATATTTACATACATTTTATGATACTTAAAAAGTGATATCACATTTTTTTTGCATTTTATTTAACACGCCTGGAATTGCTGGATTATGGATTAAATAGGCTTGGGAATGTAACTATCATTTACAATAAAGTTTTTCATTAGGAAAATATGTTTTGAGTGCCAAACAATTGATCTGTGAATTATTTTGATACATAAACCTATATTGAAAGGATTACTTTAATTTCTTAATGCATCTAAATTATGGAATTCTGGGTAACAAGAACAACTGAAAGGTTTATGCCAAGGTGACTAATGGTGACTAAAGTTTACAACTAATACCAAAACAAATAAAGTCACAGAAGGAGCTGGTACCAATTTTAACATAACATCAACCATCACTTCTGGGGGGGGCGGGGAGGAGACATGGATTAGAAGAAAGTTCCATACTGTTATAAAAGTAGTTCTAAATTGGTTGCAGTCACAAGATTTCAGTAGCCTTATAAGGAATATTTTTTATTTAAATATCTAAGGGCAGAGTTGGGTAGGTTTTGTTGCTGTTGTTGTTGTTGTTTTAGGTATGTGTTACATACTTCTACTTTTTTCTAGCTTAGCAGGTTGGAATTTACTCCTTCTATCTATACCTCTGCAAAAGCTGAAGCGAAGTAAGGTTCCTGAGCAAGTCTGAACATACATTTGACAATATTAACATAGGGAAAGAGCTTCTTTGTTTCTCCTGTGCAAAAATCCATTTCAACAGGGGTACAGAAAGGAGTTACCAATAAAGATTCCATGTTTCAAAAATCAACTGAATCTGTTCTCCTATGACCTGTGTAATTATTTTATTTACTATGAGTCTCACAGGAATCATGTTTATCAAAACAAACGTTTACCAACTCCCTTTGAAAATGAATATACCCTTCCAAATACAAACTGAATCACCCATGGTAACTCTACGGTTCTAGCATTCTGGGACTACCTCTCAGTTACTTTCATTTTTGTTAAAAGAGACAAAAACAGCTGAGACTTCCTGTCTGTTAGAATGTGGTTGATTTAAACATTCCCCAGACACGGGATCTACCAACAGTAAGTGGCATCCATATGCTTTCAGTGTTTGCACAGCTTGCCCCCAGGGACTACCCTGAAGTCATCCTGGTTTCTCATTCCCATTGTCCTTCCCTTTCTTCCTCCCACAAGCCTCAGCCATTTCTTAAATTATTGAGTCAGGAAGAGTTACAAAATCCTTCATAATGTGAACTGCAAAGATTACACAGATGAGATCATCGACAGGGCTCCTGAACGTCCGCATAAGGTTTTAATAAAGGCAAATGATACTGTAGAGAATAGAAGGAAAGCACAGGCAAGTGACAGGAACCAACAGACTCGAAGCTTGACTCCCCTGGAACACTTCTCACTCACACAAGGCACTTTGTCTCCGGGCCACAAACCACCCATGTGTGTGTGAGGAGCTGTATTAGCTTCATGTAGCTGCTCTAACAAGTTACTACCGACCTGCTGGCTTGAAACAAAATGTGTGATCTCCTACAGCTTCAGAAGTCAAAATTATGAAATTGTCATCGCTGGGTCAAAGTCAGGTTTTCAGCAAGGGCTGTGTTCTCTGTGGAAGCTCTAAGAGACAATCTGTTCCTTGCCTCTTCCAGCTTCTGATGGCTGCCATTCCTTGGCTACTAATGGGTGAATGGGCTGCCCGCAGTGGCTGTGGCACTCCAATCTTAGCCTTCATGGTAACATTGCCTTCTCCTCTATTGTGAGTGTCAAATCTTCCTCTACCTTCATCTTATAAGGATATATGTGATGGTACTTAGGACTCGTTTGGGTAGTCCAAGATAATGTCCCCATCCCAAGATACTTAGCATAGTCACATATCCAAATCTTTTTTTTTCCTTTTTTTCTTTTTTTGCCACATAAAGTAACACTACCAGTGTTCAGGGATTAGGATGTGGATATCTTGAGGTGATATTATTCAGTTTATCACAGGAATCTTGATTGCAGGAAAGTTAGTCAATACTTCCACTGTGGTCTTTCACAGTCTATGGGTCATATCGGTAGGACAGGCTAGTTAAACTTTTGTGTCAGCAATAATAAATCAATAAACAAGCTGGCCCGCGGTGTCACCAGAGGCATTTCAAAGATTAAGTAGTATATTTTAGATTACTAGGTAGCCCATTCTTTCACCAAAAATCTATCCAGTCAGGGGCGCCTGGGTGGCACAGCGGTTAAGCGTCTGCCTTCTGCTCAGGGCGTGATCCTGGCGTTCTGGGATTGAGCCCCACATCAGGCTCCTCCACTATGAGCCTGCTTCTTCCTCTCTCACTCCCCCTGCTTGTGTTCCCTCTCTCGCTGGCTGTCTCTATCTCTGTCAAATAAATAAATAAAATCTTTAAAGAAAAAAAAAAAGAGAAAAAAATCTATCCAGTCAGTATCAGGATTCCAGGTACACTCAGAGCTTAAGCATGGAGGTATCCCGATCCAGCAGTAAGATAATTCTTTTTTACTCAAGGGAAATTTAAGAGAATAATTTAAATGTTTTTGTTTGTTTCAGGAAGCAAAAAGAGGTTCAGTTAGAAAAAATTATGAGACGAGTCCTCAGAAATCAGGATGAAGAGAACATACAGAACTTTCGTTCAAAATTAGTATTCAAGACCAGTGACAGTATTCTCCCCAACTAAATGGAACCTAAACAACTATAATAACCACAATAACAGCACTTAAACTTCAAACATTGCAATTACATTGTATTTCTACTCCAGCAACAACTGTTGAAAATGTTGAAAACCTGACTATGAACTTTGATAATCATCTGCTATTCTCCACCTTTCTGATTCATGAAATCACCAAATATTCCCACATCAGAAATTGTTTTTTCTCATGCTTACCTTTTTATTTCCACTGCCAAAGCTGTTTTTCAGACTATATTTTGAAAAGAAGTGAACTGTGCTTGCTGCTATCATCACTGTAACCTTTCCCTATCGGTTTTCATCTGTTGCTAGAATTCTCTTCCTAAAATACAGATTATTCTATATTACTTTCATCTCAGCAATATTTTCCTGAGTTTTACCTTCAAAATCTCCTGAAATATTCTGCTTGCTTTGTGCTTTTTGCAGAAGGAGCTAAGAGTAAGCTTTTATTTTCTTGGGTAAGTTATTATACGATTAGGTCCGTGGTTATTTACTTAAGGCACCAATAAAAGCCTCTTTGTCCTCATCTCACTGATGTTGGGCAACAAAGCACACACAAAGCAGAAACACATTAATATTTACAAAACGGAGAAAATCTAAACATCCTAAATTTCTGTGTCTTTTGGGCTGAGTATTTTAGGCCATATACAGTAGTGCAGAATGTGCGTAGGTAGAAAACTCCAGGCAGAACTGCAGGTGAGCATCAGCAGATCTTGAGGAGGCATTGCTATTATGTCCTTGTTTATGTGACCTATACAAGGCTCTTTTAGAAAGTTATAATTCAGAAAAATAATGCTTTTGGAACTAAGTCTATCAAAGAATAAAAGAATTTTTTATCCAAAGAGACAAGAAAAAATCTCAAACAATTGTGTTCATATTTTTTTCATATCGAGAGAGAGAAGAAAAACTAACCATACCAGAAATCTCATAATTACTTATAAACATCATGCATTGACTCGATGTATGTAAAGCACATATGCATGCTACAATCATACAAACAAAAAACCCCACAAAGAAAAAAAAAAACCAACAACTAAAAAGACACATTCTTTTTCAAAGAATGATTGGTTGCCATGCCATCTGTGATTCACTTGCAATTCAACCAGGCCCTGACCCTTACCAAAATATGTAAATATGCTAGCACAGCCAACCTTAGAATTAGTTACAGTTTATAGAAGAAATTAGATGCTGAGTGACATGGAGTGCTTATTTCCTGTTTTCTTTTTTGCTACATAAAGAACATAGGTAGGAAAAAGGGCATTCATTATCATACAGATTGTATGGTCAGTGAATTATTTTACTAATATGTGCCCTTAGGATGTCTGTAGATTATAAGTGAGAAATTTGAAATTATATGAAAATCACTCTTGTGATATTTCTGTACATGTTTATATTAAAAATTAACCTACCCTCACTCTTCCTAATCAAGTAGTGACATGCTCCAGTTAAAACTTGATATACTGAATAGTTATTTCATAAAGGTCATGCAGTTTGCATATATATTTGATGACACATTGCAAGAAAAATAAGTATAGTTGTGATCCGTAAAGAAAGTAAAAAAAAAAAAAATCACAAATACATTTTAATTAGGCTCAAGGTAGAAAGCCAACAGTATATAGATAGAGCATTTAAAATCAGAAGTCTGGGTTTTAAGCCAAAGATCAATTCACTGACATGTTTTGAATACCAATTTACTAATTTACAAAATAGAGATGATAACCTAGGACAAAATTTGGTAATATAAATACAAAATTAAGACAGTTGCAGTACCAGATAGGCTTGCCTTCAAACCCTGGCTTCATCATTTACTAACTGTGACCTTGGGCAAAAATCATTTATTAAAAATCAAACCTGTTAAATAATTATTCTAATGATCTGTTCATGTGATGGAGTGATTTTAAGAATTAAATTAATGTATGAAAAGCATAGTAAGGCCAAATAAAAGGTAATACTTATCAGTATTCCTCATCTGAGAATTATTTCTTCTCTTTCTCTTCCTAATACAAAATAGTTATAATAACGATACCTTTATTCTAGAGTTGTGAGGACAAAAGGAGACCCTGCATATAGAACTATTTTAGTAAACATAAAGCACATCTATATTTAATTTTTTTCATGATCTGTAATTTTAAATTAGACTGGTGACCTGTGGACACATACACAAAAGTGCTACAAAGACTGGACCTCAATTTAACTAATTCAATGTTTTAAAATATTTGCCATGTGAAAATTATATTATCAGCAGATGAAGGATATACTTGCTTGAATGTGCTCCCTAATTTCTGTGCTCGTATTTTAAACTTTTCACAAAACTTTAACAGAACTCTGGCACTTCTGCGACTGTGCCCTTGCTCATTTTCAGGTGTATCCTAAAGGTTAAGAAGCTTAAATCTAAATAATTTAAAAGCCTAAAGTGATTACTAATAGTAACATTATCTGCTTTTCTTCACTACCACAACAATTAGGAGACTCAAGAGTACCTTATAATCTACAATGACCAAACAGATAAAAGTTAACTATTTTTGTTGAGTTCAACGATGCAGGGTTGGCTACCCTACATATGAGCTAATTAAATCTGCTTGCTAAATCTTAAGGATTGTGTTCCCATAACTGCAAGTCATAACAGTCTTTCTTGTTTGTCTTCCATGAGATCATCACTGAAATAACTAAAAGTGCAGTATTAGATTCATAAGAATGCCCATTACCTTTTCCTATATTTTTGGAGGTACCAAAATCGTTTTAAATAGCCATGAAGACTCCTAATGAACATTGTTGGAGAATAGGCCTGTGTATGAGGTAATTTTCTTGCTGATTTAAGCTTAATTTTTAAGGGCCAATCGTTATTTAAAAAAACAAAAAAACCAGCCTTTATAGATTTCCCAAGTATAATATGTATCCCTTATCTACCTAAATACTGTGGATGAATATAAGTTAGACTTATCTTAATGAGGTGGGTATCATTAAAATGATCAAATGTTATAATGAACAGCAAAAGAGCAAAGGCCTCAAGGGCAAGTAAACTCTTTGAAACATGTTGAAAATATTAATCCCTTTGCCTTTCCACAGAATGACCTTTTTTGTTTGTTTTGATTTTTATAATTACTCTCTTTCATTCACAGTCAAGCTATCCTTATCTAGGTGGTGAGCTTCTAAAGAGCAAGACTGTCTCATTAATCATCCTACATCTCCCCCACCCGGCTTTGATCTGTCTGCCACCAGCAGCTACTGAGTTCTTCCCAATCCATCTTTTGTATTTACTATTTATAAGCTTCTGTGAGCTAGGAAACTGCCTTATCAAACTTGCAAAAAATTTGCTCAGAAGTGTACTAGGCTCTGAAACAGTGTCTGAGATCCTTGTCTCAGCACACGGACTCCTGACCTCAGTACTGACTTCTACATTCCTAGGAGCCCTCTGGATAGCTGAGGTTGCCACATTCGTGAATGCACTTGGATTCAAGCACTTCAAGTCAAATGAGTTTGTTACAAACATGTCTGGTTTGTATGATAGTTTATGTCACACCCAATTTGTAAATTATACAGTGCTATCCTGGCTGTCTGAATTTTAAAAGAGTACCTTTGAAACGAATGTAAATAAAGCAATAAATAATCCATATAGGACCAAAGCCCTTTAATTCAAATAATGACAGTGCATATCTCCATTTATCAAATATTTCCACAAACACTTTTGCAATGATTTGCAACAGAGCACAGTATTGCTTCTGACACTTTCATACATCAAATCAAAGAAAGATGGGCTCACACACATAGCTTTTCACATAGTTTTACTGCACCAGATGAGAGCTAATACCTTCATATTGAAAAACACTTGGGAATCTATTACCCCTGTTCCTTTATTAGACATAAGATGTGATACATTGTATGTAAAGCTGACAGTTGCCATTGTTTAATCACTCTTCAGAGTAAGATCAAGTAAAGCATTATTTACTATTATTGGGACTTATATCAGCATTATCTTTTGCAGTTTTTAATGCTGAAACAATGATTTTATTTCCTGCTTAATTTTCCAAAACTGAATCAGGAAAAAATGGGAAATCTAACAATCAGTAATAACAAAATTGAACTGGTAGTCAAAAAACTCCCAACAGAAAAGTCCAGAACCAGATAGATTCACAAATTCTACCAAACATTTAAAGAAAAATTAATATCTATTTTTCCCAAACTATTCCAAAAATAGAAGAGGAAAGAAAGGTTCCAAATACATTTTACAAGGCCAGTATTACCTTGATACCAAAACCAGAAAAAGACACCACAAAAAAAGAAAATTATAGGCCAATATGTCTGATGAGTATTGATGCAAAAATCCTCAACATAATATTAATAAACCACATTCAACAATACATTAAAAGGATATTTCACCACAGTCAAGTGGGATTTATTCCAGGGATGCAAGGATGGTTCAATATTCACAAATCAATCAACATGATACATCACATGAACAAAATGGAAGATCAAAATCACATGATCATCTCAACAGATGCAGAAAAAGCATTTGAAAAAATTCAACATTCATTCATGATAAAACTCTCAACAAAGTGTGTTTAGAGGAAACATATCTTAACATAATAAAGTCCATATATAAAAAACCCACAGCTAACATACACAATGATGAAAAACTCAGAGCTTTTCCTCTAAGATAAGGAACAAAACAGGAATATCCACTTTGGCCATTTTTTATTCAACATAGTATTGGAATTCCTCACCACAGCAATCAGAGAAGAAGACATAAAAGGCATCCATACTGGTAAGGAAGAAGTTAAACTGTCATTATTTGCAGATAACATAATACTATACATAGAAAACCCTGAAGACTCCACTAAAAACCTATTTAAAGTAATAAATGAACTCAGTAAAGTTGCAGGATACAAAATTAATACACAGAAATCAGTTGCATTTCTATACAATATTAATGGAGTAGCAAGAAGAGAAATTAATAATTCCTTTTATACTTACACCAAAATGAATAAAATATCTCAGAATGAACTTAACCAAAACAGTGAAAGACCAGTGCTCTGAAAACTGTAAAATGGTGATGAAAGATATTGATGATGACATAAACAGATGGAAAGATATTCCTTGTTCATGGATTGGAAGAATTAAGATTGTTAAAATTTCCAAAGCAATCTACAGATTTAATGAAATCCCTATCAAAATACCTGCAACATCTTTCACAGAACTAAAACAAATAACCTTAAAATTTGTATAAAACCACAAAAGAACTCAAACAGCCAAAACAATCTTGTGAACGAAGAACAAAACTGGAGGTTTCATAATCCTAGATTTCAAGATATACTACGAAACCATAGAAATCAAAGCAGTATGATACTGGCACAGAAATAGAAACAGTGATCAATAGAAGAGGATAAAGAGTTCAGAAATAAACTTAAATCATCAATTAATCTATGACAATGGAGGAAAGAATATGCATTGGGGGAAAGACTGTCTCTTTAATAAATGGTACTGGGAAAACTGACCAGCTGCATGCAAAATAATGAGGCTAGACCACTTTCTTACACCATATGCAAAAATAAACTCAAAACGGATTAAAGACCTAAATATGAGACCTGAAACCATAAAACTCCTAGAAGAAAACACAGGCAGAAATTTTTTTGACATTGATTATAGAAACATTTTTCTCGATATGTCTCCTCAGGCTAGGAAAACAAAAGCAAAAATAAACTATTGGAACCAAACCAAAGTAAAAAGCTTCTGTACAGTGAAGGAAACTATCAACAAAATGACAAGGTAACGTACTGAATGGGAGAAGATATTTGCAAATTACAAATCTAGTAAGGGGTTAAAACCCCAATTATACGAAGAATGTATACAACTCAACACCATATAAACAATCCAAAAAAAAAAAAAAAAGGTCGGAGAACCCAATGACTCAACAATGGCAACCGCCAAATTTACATACGGTGTTATCACATCTGACCTCTAATAAAGGAACAGGGGCAATGGATTCCCACATGTTCTCCAAAGAAATGGCCAAGAAACACATGAAAATATGCTCAACATCACTAATCTATGATCAAGTGGTTTTCTTTTTTGAAACTGCTTTCTGTTGTCATGTTTTTCTTTCTTTTTCTATTTCCCTTTATCACCCACCTATTTCTATCTATATGCCAATACTATGTCAAAGTTTCAGATGAAATGTAAAAAGATGGGATACCCGCTTTGCAGATTATTTTCAATATTTCCTGGCTCTTTGTCCCTGTACCTGTCATTCTTTCTAATGGTTTTACTTAAGTTTGATTAATTGGAGGTTCAGCTATAACACAGGAATACAAAAGGCAAGGTAGGCAGCTGTCTACTTGTTAAGTATCAAGGGATGTTTTTGTTTCCCCTACTCTCATCTTGTATCCCTACTGCTGTGACTGATAATTTCCTTTGTCCTACCTTCAGACTGAGTTCATCTCTTGACTTCTGAATCTCATTCTCCAAAGGATTAAGTCACGAATACTTGCTGCTACTTTACTCCATTATTAGAACACACCCAGCATAACCACATTCGATTTTCCCATTCATTCATTCCAACAGATTACTTCTACAGTGGTAGTTGTATCATCTGTTATTTCATTTTTAGAAGTATCTTCAGAATAATGTTTTCTCCCATATCTTTCTTCTATAACAACTTCTTTCAGAATCCTTTGTGTTTTTTCTCTTTTGTTTCTGTCTTTATCTACAATGATAGTAATTGGATATCTGTTAAAGCTTTTTGTGGTGTGGTCTGTCTCCTCCCAGAACTCCTCCCTGATAGACAGTTAGGTAGAGATAGATATAGACATATAGAGCAGAATATTTGTTTTGAGACCTTTGTTAAGCCAAATTTGTGGTTTATTCAGGTTCTTGTTTCTAAAACATTAGTAATGTTAATGAATACTCTGAACCCTCATTGGAATAATGAATTAAAAACTGATAATAATATATTAAAATAATATTGTTATTTACTATAGTTCACAAAATCTCAGAAACTCCTAAGGCACTTACCTGAAAAACAAAATAATAGAATTTAAGTTTATTTTCTTTTAATGTTTACCTTTAGTGATAATACTATAAAAACAAGTCAGGCAAAATTTTGTTTTTGTTATTCATTTGTGAACTTGGAATTTTGTACAGTGAAATAATAAACATTTCACATACATTTAGGGATTCTTTTGCATTAAGAGAAATAAATATTTGGCTGTAGATTGTTCTCTGTCCATTTTGTACAACTGTGCAACTACTTGGTTGAATTCTTGGTATATATAATAATAAAAGTAATAATTTATAGAATGTATTCTTACTAAATATTAGATGAGCTGCAATATCTCTAAAATTTTAGTTAGAAATTATGCATACATTTGACAAAATACAGCATCCTTTCCTGATTAAAGCCCTTCAGAGTGTAGGGATAGAGGGTTCATTTCTCAATCTCATAAAAGCCATCTATGAAAAGCCTACTGCAAATATTATTCTCAATGGGGAAAAGATGGAAGCCTTTCCCTTAAGATCAGGAACACGACAAGGATGCCCACTCTCGCCACTATTATTCAACATAGTACTAGAAGTCCTTGCAACAGCAATCAGACAACAAAAAGGGATAAAATGTATCCAAATCAGCAAAGAAGAAGTCAAACTGTCTCTCTTCGCAGATGACATGATACTCTATATGGAAAACCCAAAAGAATCCACTCCCAAACTATTAGAAGTTATAGAGCAATTCAGTAATGTGGCAGGATACAAAATCAATGCTCAGAAATCAGTTGCATTTCTATACACGAATAATGAGACTGAAGAAAAAGAAATTAGGGAATCCACCCCATTCACAATAGCACCAAAAACCATACGTTACCTTGGAATTAACTTAACCAGAGACGTAAAGGACCTATATTCTAGAAACTATAAATCACTCTTGAAAGACATTGAGGAAGACACAAAAAGATGGAAAAATATTCCATGCCCATGGATCGGAACAACTAACATAGTTAAAATGTCCGTGCTACCCAGAGCAATCTACACTTTCAATGCTATCCCGATTAAAATACCGAGGACATTTTTCAAGGAACTGGAACAAATAGTCCTTAAATTTGTATGGAACCAGAAAAGGCCCTGAATCGCCAAGGAACTGTTGAAAAGGAAAAACAAAGCTGGGGGCATCACAATGCCGGATTTCGAGCTGTACTACAAAGCTGTGATCACAAAGACAGCATGGTACTGGCACAAAAACAGACACATAGACCAATGGAACAGAATAGAGAACCCAGAAATGGACCCTCAGCTCTTCGGGCAACTAATCTTTGATAAAGCAGGAAAAAACATCCGGTGGGAAAAAGACAGTCTCTTCAATAAATGGTGCTGGGGAAATCGGACAGCTACATGCAAAAGAATGAAACTTGACCACTCTCTCACACCATACACAAAGATAAACTCCAAATGGATGAAAGACCTCGGTGTGAGACAGGAATCCATCAAAATCCTAGAGGAGAACATAGGCAGCAACCTCTTTGACATCGGCCACAGCAACCCTTTTCATGACACATCTCCAAAGGCAAGAGAAAAAAAGATAAAATGAACTTGTGGGACTTCATCAAGATAAAAAGCTTCTGCACAGCCAAGGAAACAGTCAAAAAAACTAAGAGGAAGCCCACGGAATGGGAGAAGATATTTGCAAATGACATTATAGATAAAAGACTGGTATCCAAGATCTACAAAGAACTTCTCAAACTCAATACATGAGAAACAAATAAACAAATCATAAAATGGGCAGAAGATATGAACAGACACTTTTCCAATGAAGACATACAAATAGCTAACAGACACATGAAAAAATGTTCAAAATCATTAGCCATCAGGAAAATTCAAATCAAAACCACACTAAGATACCACCTTACGCCAGTTAGAATGGCAAAAATTAACAAGGCAGGAAACAGCAATTGCTGGAGAGGATGTGGAGAAAGGGGATCCCTCCTACATTGTTGGTGGGAATGCAGATTGGTGCAGCCACTCTGGAAAACAGTGTGGAGGTCCCTTAAAAAGTTAAAAATTGAGCTACCCTATGACCCAGCCATTGCAATACTGGGTATTTACCCCAAAGATACAGACGTAGTGAAGAGAAGGGCCATATGCACCCCAATGTTCATAGCAGCATTGTCCACAATAGCTAAATCATGGAAGGAACCGAGATCACTTCAACAGATGACTGGATTAAGAAGTTGTGGTCCATATATACAATGGAATATTACTCAGCTATCAGAAAGAACGAATTCTCAACATTTGCTACAACATGGACGGCACTGGAGGAGATAATGCTAAGTGAAATAAGTCAAGCAGAGAAAGACAACTATCATATGATTTCTCTCATCTATGGAACATAAGAACTAGAAAGATCGGTAGGGGAAGAAAGGGATAAAGAAAGGGGGGGTAATCAGAAGGGGGAATGAAACATGAGAGACTATGGACTCTGAGAAACAAACTGAGGGCTTCAGAGGGGAGGGGGGTGGGGGAATGGGATAGACTGGTGATGGGTAGTAAGGAGGGCACGTATTGCATGGTGCGCTGGGTGTTATACGCAACTAATGAATTATCGAACTTTACATCAGAAACCAGGGATCTACTGTATGGTGACTAACATAATATAATAAAAAAACATTAAAAAAATAAAAAATAAATAAAAATAAAGACATTATGCATACATCTCTAATTTTAAATATTAGTTCTCGAAACATTTGAAAATTTTGCCATCTTGATATAATTATAAATTTGACTTTTGTAAGGAAAAGAAGGTAGAGCATCCATTTCAAGAATCCCAATTCAGCACTCAAACACTCCTAGCGATTTATGTACATTAAGTTGCATGTATAGCTACCCATGGTTACCTATTCTCTTTATCTTCCTAAGTCTAAGAGGTCTGATCATTTTTTGTTTTTGTCGTTTAGGGAATTCACCTAAACATTCCTTAAGACTCATGCTTTTTGCACCAAATGGCATACATGCTATTTATGACTCTACATCTGCCTTTTTCCCCCCATCTTTTTTATGACATGGGACTGTTGGCTTGGTTAGGTTTAAAATTCTTGCTCTCTTTTCTTTTAGTGGTAGTCTATACATGTTATTTCAATGTCTTTAATTTTTGGTGTAATAGATAAGAATAATGTCAGTTTCATTCTTTTAATTTAAAAAATCTGAAAAAAATTTGCATAATATTATGCTTATTACCGAAGTTAGGAATCATTATATCATGTATCCAGGTGTGTTTCTCTTCTCCTCTTTCATCTGAAATTTTGGGACTATTTTCATAGTATGAATTCAAGTCTTTTGTTCATAGAAATACTATCTTTAATTATTTTTTGATTCTCCATTTGTTCCATACGAAAAATATTTTATTTATAGCTTCTGCATTAGTCTTCTAGGACATTTGCTTTTCTCTCTTGAGTGTGACACTTTTAGTTTTTATTGTGTCAACAAAATGTTTCTTTCATTGATTATTCAGACCACAAACTCAGGTCTCAATAATGGCAATCCCATTATTCAATTCATCTACTAATTTTTTTAATGGGGTTATTTTAAAGTATTTAAACTTAAATATTTTTTGTATTGTGATTGAATTCTCTTTCAATACCTAAATTACTCATTCTTTGGTGAAGTTACAGGTGGGGTCAGGACTAGTTGTAGAATTCAAGATTTCTATTCATTTATTCCTTTTCCTGGAATCTATATTGTGATTTCTTTCCTCATTTCTACACATATTTAATATTGTATACAATGAAAAGATATTCCACAAAGAATAAAATCTGAACAAATTAGTAATGATACTATCTTTTTAAAAAAGATTTATTTATTTGAGAGAGAGTGAGAGAGAGAGAGAGAGTGTGAGCAGGGGGAGGGGCAGGGAAAGAGGGAGAGGGAATCCTCAAGCAGACTCCCTGCTGAGCCTGGAGCTCCACTCTTGGCTCAATTCCAGGACCCTGCGATTACGACCTGAGCAGAAATCAAGAGTCTGTCACTCAACCAAATGAGCCACCCAGATGCCCTAATATTTTTATTATCTAATTCATTTGTATATTTATGAAAGTAACGGTAAGCCCACAACTGGTTAAGTGGATGTGTACATTTCTTTAAGAAGTTCTTAAATTCCAGGGGGTATACACATTTTTCTGATAGTTCCTTAGTATATCCAGTTCACAAAATGGAGATATGTCTGTGTCCTATACATCTATATATGACAGATAAGTCAAGATTAGACTTAAGATCCAGTCATTATTTACTAGCTATAGAGAGCAAACACAGATCACCTACAGATCATCCATTTCTCCAACAGCCTTCAGATTTTTCCCTGAGGAACATCCCTCTCTCATTAAGGCATAAAGTTTGAGGCAGATTGACAATAATCACAACTCCAGAGAGAGTCCTTTGCTAAAATAATCTGAAAAACACCAACCCTTCATCAAGGTAATTAAAATTGAATGTGAACCAAGGAGACTCAGAATGAAAATGAACACTTTTGTTTAGTGACTGGGGGCATGATCCTCTTTCTCCCTCTTTGGACAGGTAGGTGAGCAGTCCTGGAGAGTTTTGATAATAATTTTACCAAAAAAGGAAGCTAGGTTTAGGATTAAGGAGCTATAGTAGAGGGCAAAGTTTAAGACAATAACTGGGTCTTTAGTGACAATATTCATTCATTCCATCCAACTGATCCTGAGGGCCACCATATTTAAGACTTTCCAACCACAAGTTGGTTAATTCTGTTTTCTGTTTCTTAATTTTCTGTAATTATTACCAATTCTATGACATTGGACAATCTACTTAATCACCTCAAATCTCAGTTTCTCTTCTACAAAATAGGGATTCCAGAGCATCTAGAATAATTAGCACAGCATAGAGAATAGAACATTAAGAAAGGAAATAACATAGTCTTCCCAATTTGCTTTAAAAACCCTCTAAAGTATAGGGGCTAGCATAAAGTGGGAGAACCAATGAGAAATAGCTCCATTTATAGACCAATGCTGATGACAAATGTGTTTTGTAAACATTAATCACCATTTCCATTAGTTGGTGAAATTCAAATCTGTAAAAACAGGGATTTTCAACTGTAATTTTGTTTCTATCACAACCCCCTATGTATATAGATTCTAGGTTTACTTAAGTATTTAGCATCAAACAAAGCAGTCAAACAAATTTGTCAACATAATTATTACAGGGGACAAATTAAAGTGATTCTTGGTCCTTGGTGCCGAGGAGTCAATATATGATAATTCACTGCTCTGTTACTTACTATGAAGAATAGTGATAACTTACAGAATTGAGAAGGCACTTATACTCTGGAACCATTGTACTTATTCCCTACAAAATATTAAGTTTTTCCTTTTTTGCAAATTAAATTACTAAATATTCATCAAACACTTTCTATGTACCAAATTGTCTGCTTAGGTGATATGGGAAACTAGCCACATAAATTATACAAAATCACATGAAAATTTGATTAATACTCATTTAAACAATAATTTGAGATGAGAGTAGAAAGTACAAAGAAACACATATCACAATATTATTCTGCTAAAAAATTGGATCATATTTGGTATGAATCACCTGAAAGTGATACCATATAAAATTGTGAGTTTATTTTCTTAAATGTACCAAAATTATTGGAAAGATAAGGAATGGATAGAATATATTAAAAGAATATTGTTCAACACACAGATAATTTTAATAACAAAGACATATTTGTTTCCAATATTCTATTCTTTTTTGTATTTTCTAAAATATCTAAATAGACCAATACTTAAAATATATAATTTATAAATACAAATATAACCAATAAAAGGAAAAATTGTTATCATTATTCATCCCCAAAGTATTACTTTTGACATTCTCATAACTTATAAAACCTCACCACATTTTATATGTCATTCACAAAACTGTACAGTCAAACTTTGAATCATTAACCCCTCTTCATATTAGGTATTTTTTAAAATATTGTTTTGCTACAATTTAATACTTAGTTTTCATTTTTTTTATTTTTTTGAGAGGGAGGAAAGAAAGAATAATCTCCACTGATTTTTTAATCCTATCCTTCTGTAAGAGCTTATAATATCTCATTATTACATGACAGCTCATTTTGGTGTCATTATGTAGCAATTGTTTTTGACAGCCTCTTTTCTTAAATTGAGTGAATTTTGTAATCAATTGAAGTCTGGCATTTCTATTATTCATTTCCCATTTTTAATATTTTATTTTGAAGCTAATAGATTAATATGCTCCTTGAGTAGATTACTGAGGAGTGAGAAATATAAGAATTCATCTAAAATGTTGGCAGTTTGTCTCCTACATCACTGAAATAGTTTTCTAAGTAAGTGTTATTAAAATAAAGAAGAATTTATAATGAAGATAAAACTAAAGGGAAAAGTAATGTTTTTATTAACTGTTTTGGGTTCTATAAAAAATAAGTGTAATGGAAATAAATTAGAAATGTAAATGAAATCGATGAGAAATATTAATTTATCTATAATTAAATAAGAAATTTAATATGTTCTATTTTACCATAAGAAATCCAAAGAGGAATAATTTCTCCATATATGCTTCCGTTTAGGTTATATAGTTAAAGGAACATAGATTCACCCCTTAAAACTGTTGAAGTAAAACAATATAACTTTGGACACTTCTCCCAAGTTATTTTCTCACTGTCTTTCAAAAATGGTTGTCCTTCTTTACACCATCCTTTCCTCTCCTTCTGAGTCTCCACTATTCCCAGTACATTACACTTTATTTTAAATTACTAATGCAGGATACCGTAAACCTTAGTAAGTTTAAACTGGACCAGACCTCAGCAGTCAATAAAAAATATAGGGCTGCCTTCTTCCAACTAAAATTATTCATCAGTGTAATGTACAGCTTGATAAACTATAGTTAGCGTTGGGGCGTGGTACCTAGGAATGTTCTTAAGACAGTAGATCCTAATAGGTCTTATCACAAAGAAAAAACATTTTTTTCTTTTTCTTTTCTTTCTTTTTTTGCTATCTATAGGAGATGGTGGATGTTAACTGAACTTATTGTGGTAATTATACACAAGTCAAGTCATTATGCTGATTACCTTAAACTTACAGAGTGCTGTATGCAAACTATATCTTAATAAAAGTGGAAAACAGGTTACATAAATTAAAAAATTGCACTCCCTTCACATAAAAAAATTATCCAGCAAAATCTTATTTAAGTTTGGTAAACACATGAAATCATCTAGTTTTCAGAGAGGAAACTGAGGGGTGTTTTTCAAAGTTTTACTTAGGTTCTCTTTGCTATTAGTAAATATAGATGCACTGTATTTGTATTATCCAAAATGTGGTTGAGCACATAAATAAAATGTTGCTGTGCTTTAGCAATTCTATGAGCGAATTTAAGTTTGTGAGGTGAATAACTAAATACCATTAAATATAGAGTGTTTTCCCTTTGTCTCGATTAGTTCCAATGCAAGTTATAACTTACACAATCATAGAGTTCAGAAAAGACTATAATCAAAGACAAGCATATTTGATAAAGAGGCTGGAAGGAGTCAGGAATCTCAAGATATCAATTCTTTTCATATCAATCAATATACAAAGAGGCAGATGGTCTCCCTTTTATATGTTTGATTTTTCATTAATAATTAGTTCTGATGATTTATTATTGCCTTTATGTCAAAAATGTAGTTACTACACAGGACTTGTTACAGAAGCTAGAAAGACCACTAAAGTCACCGCACACGCACACGCTTTCTCCTTATGCGGGCTCAGCTTGCTGCGTAAGATGTTCAAGAGAAGCTGAGGGCACCTCAGGAACAAGGCAGCCCAGGTTTCAGCCTCTTCATCACATCTACCTTTTGCCATTCCATTGCAAGGCCACAGTGCGTCCTGACCTTGAACTGCTGTTGCACAGCTTGGAAGGATTTACATATGAAAGAAAATACTGTGCATTTAGTTGGTAGAAAGCCAGGTATTCAGTAAGAAACAATAAAAGGAAAGTGAATGAAACACATTATTTGCCTGGAGGACAGGCCTGCTTTTCTGCTTTGTGAATTAATCCACAGAGATCTTTGACTTCCTGTATAGAGAGTACTGGATTTAATATTTGTAACATCAGATCGTAATTTTCAATACTTATTTTTTTTAAAAATATATATATATTTAACTTAATTTGTACAAAAGCCATGCAATTCTTGCACTGAAGTCAATCCAGAACATTTTGGGGATGAAAACTGATTGCATCTGTCCATTCATTCATTCAGCCATTATATTTATTAGGTGCCTGATACTGTTCTTTGTATCAGAATATAGCAGTGAATGAAAGAGTTAAGTACTGTGTATTTTCCTAAACCTTCTATTCTAGACAATGGAGACAGTCACCAAAAGCAACAGAATAGTAGAAATGGTATGTTAAATAGTGATAAGCACTGAGAAGGAAAATAAAGCAGAGAGTAAGGGACATGAAGGGTGGAATGGGGGTGTTGTAGATAGATTGCTAGAGAAAATCTCTATTTAAGAGATCACGGCTAAGTACTGTAACAGAAGGACGAGGAAAGAACCATGGGGTGCTTGGTACGGGAAGCAGTGAGTACAAGTGGTGGAAGCATCGAATATGTGTTCAGAGAAGTAAAAGGAGGACAGAGGACTTGGAAAAGACTCAGTAAGGGAGAGCATTAATAGACAATGTCTGAGAGGCAATGTGGAGGCCAGATCTGTAGGCCACTGTAAAAATTTTGGCCTTTCTGCAAAGTGATATGGGTATCACTGGAAGTTTTAGGAAGTAGAGTAATAGGATTAAACATATGTTTTGAAAGCCTTACTGCAGTGCTTTATTGAGCTAAGACTATGGAGGAGGGAATGGATGGGAAAGGATTAAAACAGGGACACCAGTTAGGAGTCTGTCGCAGGTGGTTAAGGCCAAAGTGGTAGCTGTGGACGTGGTGTGAGGTCATCAGATTCAAGTTGTATTTGTAGATTGCCAGTGAGCGTGGGGTGTGACACAAGAAAGAAGTGATTTGGGGACTGTGCAACGTAAAGGTGTAAATTACCAGCAACAAAATGGAAAATACAGGGAGGGGCAGATTGTAAGGGAAACTGAGTTTAGTGTTTTTGAAAATGTGTATTATGAAATAGCATTATATGTTCAAGTGGAAATGCAGAGTAGATAGTTTGATATAGGAGTCTGCATTTCAGGAAAGACCGGAAAAACGAGAGAAGTAAATGTAGGTAGAATGAGACTGCAGGTAGTACTTAAACACTTCAGCACTGTCCTCTAATGCACAAATAAACAGAGGGTAGATGATCAAAGAACAAATTTTAGAAACTCAGAGCATTACAGTCAGCTCTAAAAATGTCTGCTGATCTCACTCTTCATAGGATTATATCCCAAATTTGCCACTGTTATGAAATGTGATTAGCATAGAACTGTGAGTTCGTGTGTGACTCCTTCAGTCATTGTATTAAAATTTGAACCAGGTGGGCTTATAATAACTAGCAGACAGGACATTTTGACAATTTTTTGCAGCTATTAATTGGTCTTAAGTATCAAAAGGTTTTAATGAAATAAGGACATGACCTTATTCCTTAACACAATATATTCACTTCAGCAGCAATTTTTATAAATCTATTAATATATGCCCATAAAAAGCTTATTGATTGCTATGTTTTCTATTTGATCAATACTGAATTTTTAATATTGATTACATTGTCTGCGAGGTTGACTAAAGGTACAAGACCAAACTATTTTGAGATAATGTTACTCGTCAAGGTTATAAGAATTGGAGCAGGGAGGATATAACAAATGCTGAACAATTACTGATTAAATGCTAATGAAACACAAAATAATAATGACGAACAGTCAGGTTTCAGATTATGAGCAGTTACAGATGAACTATAATGTATTTAATAAAGACAGAATGCAAACTCATCTGAATTATAATTAGAAACACTGACTATACTATTGAATAACTTGTGAATGCTAATATGAGATATCACTGACACTTTATTCATAATTTTGAATGTTTAATGAAGGTTTTGAATTCATCAACAAAGGTTCTATATGTAAGTAATGCAGAAGTGAACAATGAAGAATAACTG
Organism: Ursus arctos; assembly: GCF_023065955.2. Taxonomy (NCBI): domain Eukaryota; kingdom Metazoa; phylum Chordata; class Mammalia; order Carnivora; family Ursidae; genus Ursus; species Ursus arctos. Next base: position 27,879,174 of record NW_026622985.1, on the reverse strand, counting down.
AGTTTTACCAAAGGCAACTGCTTATCCAGGTATGCGCTGCTATGCCATGTATTTCAGAGCATTTAAAAATTCGATTACCCAAAACTAGAGTGCAATATCACCACCAGGCAAAATGGCTAAAATTAACAACACAGGAAACAGTAGGTATTGGCAAGGAGATGGAGAAAGGGGAACCCTCTTACGCTGCTGGGGGGAATGCAAAGTGATTCAGCCTCTCTGGAAAATAGTATGGAAGTTCCTCAAAAAGTTAAAATTAGAACTACCCTATGACCCAGCAATTGCACTACTCGGTATTTACCCAAACACAAAAATACTAATTTGAAGGGATACATGCACCCCAATGTTTATAGCAGCATTGTCCACAATAGCCAAACTATGGAAAGAGCTAAAATATCCATTGAATCAATAAAGAAAAAGTGGTATATATATACAATGTAATATTACTCAAAAAATATTTTTTATAAATCAAAAAATAGTGAAATCTTGCCATTTGCAAAAAGGTGGGTACAGCTACAGAGTATCAAACCAAGCAAAGTAAGTCAGAGAAAGACAAATACCATATGACTTCACTCACAGGCGGAATTTAAGAAACAAAACAAACAACGCTAGGGGAGAAAAAGAGAAAGGCAAACTAACAAACAGACTTAACTATAGAGAACAAACCAATGGTTACCAGAGGGGAGGTGGGGGGGGGGGATGGTAGACTAGGTGATGGGGATCAAGGAGGGCACTTCTGATGAGCACCAGGCATTGTATGGAAGTGTTGAATCACTGAATTGTACACTTGAAACTGATATTACACTGTATGGTAAGTAACTGGAATTGAAATAAAACCATGAAATTTAAAGAAAAAAGAAGAAAAGAAATTAAGGTTACCTAACCAAAAAATAAAAATAAAAATAAAAAAAGTGACAGATGCCACATCATAGAGTGATGACCTGAGACTTTCACTAACAAAGAAACAGATGTTGCCCCACCATGCTAGAAGCACTGTTAAACTATATTGTCTTTCTATAGATTCCACAGAAAATATTGTTAAAATTGTTGTCACAGGAAGAGAACTTCAATGAGTAATTCCATTATCTACTGGAATTTAAATTAACTGGAATTTAAATTAAAAAAACTAACCAGAATTTAAATTAAAAACTAACTGGAATTCAAATTATAAAAATCAGATGGCCAATTATTTGCCTCTTCTGTAACTCAGAAATAAAATGTCTCTTAATAAATATTCCTACTGAGTATTAAATATAATGCATTACTTCTAGTAATATTAGGTGCCATTTTGTATAGTTTGTTTATATTTCTCAGAAAGCCAATATTGACTCTTTCAAGTGTTGACTCTGAAAATGTTTTATATATCTTATATTGTCAAAAATCATCCAAATTTTCAAATACTATTTTATAAATTTTAAAATCTATGAAGTAAAATGGTGAAATTTCTATTTGTTGACACTAGATGGTGGTAGAACACAGTCTCAACCAACAAGGATCACAGAATTAGTAAAAACAAAATGGAAACAAAATGCCCAGAGACTAAATGTCTAGTAATTTTGAATTCAGTAGTTTATTTTTGGAGCTGATCCTTGCTAAATTGGTTATTAGCATCTGGCAAGAATAACTCCTTAAATTTTATTTTATTTTTATTTTTTAAAAATTTTTATATAAATTCCATTTAGTTAACATATAATGTATTATTAGTTTCAGGGGTAGAATTTAGTGATTCATCAGTTGCATGTAAGACTCAGGGCTCATTACATCAAGTGCCCTCCTTAATGCCCATCACCCAGTTACCCCTTCCCCCCACCCACCTTAAATTTTAATCAAATTCCCATACTGATCACAGTTCATGAGACTTAAACCCATTTTTCCTCCTCCTACCACAGTTACTTACTGAAATGTTCTATCAAACTTTTATTACAAATACAAGATGGAGAAACTTCTCGTAATTGTGGATTTACAATGCTTTTGTGATAGTATATTCACAAAAGACACATTAATTAGGGTAAATTATCCATTAACAATGTGGAAAGGTAGATTTTTAAGCATAACGTTTTGACAAAACATAAGGAGATGAAAATGATCATTTAAATAGTTTTAAGTAGTTTTAAGCCACACACAAATACATCTGGGAAGTCGGAGTCATTTTATTTTTCAAAAGTGATTCCAGTAAAGATTTTAATCAACTTTTTGAGCCGCGGCTATCTCAGCGCAAATCCCTCACAACGTCCTTCCTATGGAAACCTATAAAGATTGAATGACTAGCCCAAAATTGCTGGAATTAGAGGCCTGGTCAAATGTTCTTTGAAAAACACCATTGCTGACACTTCTAATTCACTTGTCCTCATGTTATGAATTTTGATATCCAGCCATTTTATTTGTCTAGGGAAATACACAGCATAGCCCACATCTGGATATGTGTGTGCTGCCGCTCATCTGAGGATATTGTAAGCACGCCCCAACACAGATGTAACTGCCCCCAGGCGCTGCCATTGTCCCGCACTCCCCCGCCGCGCCACGCTGAGACACGCCACTCACTTTTGCAAACGCTGCACGGCTGTGCAGGGTACTTGACTTACTGCTCAGGGGTGTCTATTTCAAATACATGTAAATAGAGTTAGAACGAATGAAACAATACTGTGGTCAGAAAAAGAAAACTAAAATTCAGGAATTAAATTAATACATGCCGATCATAATGAAGAACGGGTACTTCGTGCATGAGACACGTTCACTACAAAATCAGGAATCAATTTCAAATGGGGCGCATTGTATTGGCTTATCCCTGTTGGGACTGCTTCACATCAACAGCACCACACAGGCCTCCCCGTAATCACCCTTCTTTTCACAGAATCATTTTCCTAAGGGCAATACCTGAACACAGGAGCTAAAAAGGTTCTATTAATAAAAACTTTGCTGTCAAAGGTATGAAAACTCGGCAAGGTCTACACTGACGTCTCTACTACACGATTTTTTCTGACTCACAATATAGATTAGCAGATTAATGGAGACCTTTAAGAAACCAGTGAATTTTTTTTAGGCCACTCTACAATTTATTTTAACCCAGAACTTATTTTTATAGAACACATTTTGGGACATAAGACTCTCACTTTTAGCTTAACGCACAACCTGTTATGTTCTCTGTAAACTAAATCCCAGCACTTCCACATTCCCAGAGCTCATTTGTGAATACTGAACCCCTTAAATATTTTACTTCTGAATATGTTGTAGTTGAAGATTTATCACTCTCAATATGTTCTTGGTATACTCTTTTCTTCACGTTTCCTCTCTATCTCAAGGTAAAAATTGTAAATGCATATGTGAAAACAAAATCCGAGTCTTTACTACAGTCCATATTTAATGCGGTTTTTATGTTATGTGATCCAAACACAGCAGAGAGATATTAACACAAACACAACTTAAGTGGAATTCCTTAAGGTGGGGAAATATTCAGCCCTCAAAAATGTATCCCTCCAACAAAGCACAGCATAAAACCACCTTTCCTTTAGTAATAGATTTTCTAATACGCTAATCTTGGTTCTGCCAGTAAACCTCCCTCAACACATCCAGGTGAATGGGTACATATATACCCATGCGCTTACTTCGTGCACTTTAGGCAACAAATCAGGGAGCTTAGGAGGCATTATAATCTGAAATCAATTTTCACAGCAAATTTTCATGAGTTTATTATTTATATCATATTGTTTCCAGAAACTAGTTTAGGCAAATGACAATACAATTCACATATCCAATTCAACTGTTAAAACATAAAGAACCATGAAGATATTTTTGAAAGTTAATTATCTAAGCCCAACACAAGTAAATAATTTCTAATTTAATTAAGCACTTTATTTTGGGATGATAAAATATTTGGTTTCCTTTTTTTTTTTTCGTTTTTTTTGGAGAAAAAAGTAATCTTTTATTGATTTTTTGTGTGTGGGGGGTTCTAAAAGGAATTTATAACATGGCTCTTCATTTGCAAGGTCTAGATCTTAATGGGGAATGCATTCGACAATATTCTCATAGCAAAGAGGAATACTGTTTCTAAGCCTATAGAAAATTTCATTATAAGTACTCACAAAACATTTCAAGTTTGCCAAATCACTGAGGATCAAATTCCTTCATCGCCCTTGCAGGATTTATTGTGAGTGTTATTTTGAGACTCTTTCAACAATTGCAGGATTTTCTTTTTATTCTAAGCTCAGTGTTTCCTTGGCATTTTAATTCTCTTAAAAACCTTTTATGCTTCTTATCTGTTTTTCCCAGTTAGCTCCATGGGCCAGCAGTCATGCCCAAAGCTCTTTTTTAGACATACATTTCAAATCCGACTTACACTTTTTGGTTTTGTTTTGTTTTGTTTTGTTTTTGCCCATGGCTTTCTTTCCCCTACCTGAGGCAAGGGGATTACGTTCATCTGATGTCCTCAAGACCAAGTCACAGGGCTCAACTGAGGAATCTCACAGACCTTGTTTTTAACTCACATCTATTATTTTTGTCTGGAGAAAAGCAGTAGGCTTTTAACTCTGAAAAGTTTAAAATTTATGGACTTTCTCTATTCCTTTCTATTTTTGCTCACAACCTGGCCAAATATTTTCTGATTTCCTCTTTCTTTCAATATGTTATCCAAGGAAGACTCCAGGAGTCAATGAATAGGGATGTTCTGCTTTCTAAGTTATTGTAGGTGACAATTTTACCCAGAGTTTTTGGCTGCATAACTTGGATCACCACATTTCCAACCACTGATAGAAGTTTCTTTACCACCCAATTCCCCCCAGCAGCAAACACTTAAAGTTTCTCTTTCATAATTGTTAAATAAATAATTTTGCATTCTTACAGGCATGACATCACTGAAGTTATTTCTTATCAAATAAGATTTCAATACAAGTAGGGATAGGAGAAGCTACTTTCCACGGTTATTCAGAAATTTGGGTTCTATTTCCGTAATATTTCTGTGAGAAAAGTACTTCACTGGGTTTTTAGTGTCTGGGCAGAGGAGGCCGTGGGGGGTGGAGAGAGAGAATTAAAGAGAATGAAAAAGGCATCTGGGCTCTTAACCGTTCAACCTACAAACATCACACATTACTTCCATCACATCCACTTGTAGTCCATTGCTCAGAAATAATCACGAGGCCCTACTCAGTTGTAAAGGTCCTATACAGTATCATCTAACCATGAGCTGAGGAAGGGGAGGAGAATCTAACATTGCTCAACGCCAGCAGGCTTTATCAACATTACCAACAGACCGAGGTAACTCCCTTGGGTTCTGGGTTGAACTGTGTACTTCCGGAAAAAGATACGGTGAAGTTCTAACCACTAGTAGCTAGAGGGTAATCTTACCTGGAAACAGGGTTTGCAGATGTAATTAGCTAACATAAGTTGAGGTCCTGCTGCAGAAAGATGGGCCCTTAATCTAATGACTCGTGTCCTTACAACAAGAGGGAAATTTGGATACGACAAAGCTATCCAGACAGAAGTCCATGGGAAGACAGAGGTGCACAGGGAGAGTGCCATGTGAAGAGAGAGGCAAATACTGGAGTGATGCATCTATGAACCAAGGCCCACGAGGACTGCTGGCTGTCATCAGAAGCTAGGAGAGAGGGGAAGACAGCCTCCTGCAGAGCCCTTAGAAGGAGCAAACCCTGCTGACAACGTGATTTCAAATTTCTAACCTCCAGAACTGTACGAGAATAAATTTCTGTGTGTAAACCATTCCAGATTGTGGGACTTTGTTACAGAAGCCCTAAGAAATGAATTCACCATGTACTTTAAACTTATTAGTAAGATCTTTTATGGTTGATATTTAAATATTTTTTCTTTTTTTTTTGTTATGTTCAGTTAGCCAACACATAGCACATCATTAGTTTTCAATGTAGTGTTCAAGGATTCATTGGTTGCATGTAACACCCACTCATCACATGTACCCTCCTTAATACCCCTCACCCAGCTACCCCATCCTCCCACTCCCCTCCCTTCTGAAACCCCCAGTTTATTTCCTGCAGTCCATAGTCTCTCATGCTTTGTCTCCCTCTCTGATTCATTTCAGATGAAGAGATTTTCACACTTACTCGTAAAAAAGATGTAAATTTACCATACTGAGATATGATTTGTCACTGATAACAATGGCGGAAACTTAAAAGTTTAGCGGGCTCTCAGGATGAAGTAGGTAGAGATGAAAAAGGATACAACCACTCTGGTAAGTAACCTGGTAATATTAGTAAAATGATATATAAATTTACCCTTGCACCTGGAAAACCACTCCTAGGAATCTGTTTTCAAAAATAAAGCGCCGCAGGTATAAAAATGCAAAGCACAAGATTATTCATTGTTACACTATTTTAAATAGCAAAGACCAAAACCAAACAAATAAGCAAAACCCAAATAATTTTTAATCAATGACACTGTTTGAATTAAGATCCACAGAAGAAGAACTATCAAGAATAGAAAATATTTTCCCATATGCTTAGGTAAGGATGGTCAGGCTATGCTGTAAGTGTGAAAAGCAAGACGTGAAACACTACAGATGGTATTCAACCCTAACCTAAGAAAAGACACAGATTGAGAATATAAACAGTATTTGTTTTGCTTCATATTTTCTTTTCAATAGGAAGAATACAGGGAAAAAAACATGAAACAATTGTGTGGTTTTTTTTTTAAGATTTATATATTTATTTATTTGAGAGAGACAGAGAGTGAGAGCGAGCAGGATGGGCAGAAGGAGAGGAAGAAGCAGGTTCCCTACTGAGCACAGAGCCCGACATGGGGCTTGATCCCATGACTCTGAGATCACAACCTGAGCAGAAATTGAGTCAGATGCTTAACTGACAGAGCCACTCAGTCACCCTTAAAAAAATGGTTTCTCTGTTTTTGTTTTTTTAAAGATTTATTTATTTATTTATTTGTCAGCCAGAGAGAGAGAGCACAAGTAGGGGAAGCGGCAGGCTGAAGGAGAAGCCGGCTCCCTGCTGAGTAGGGAGCCCTATGTGGGAATTGATCCCAAGACCCTGGGATCACGACCTGAGCCAAACGCAGATGCTTAATCGCCTGAGCCACCCAAGCATCCCTAAAAAACCTGTGTTTTAAGAGTGGAACTAGATGGAAGATATATGGATAGACTTTAGAATTCTCTAAAAAGACTTTGGCTTTGTACATTTCACTTCACAGCTATGTAAACATTTTTATAAAACTAAAAAGAAAAAAGGAAAGGGAAAATTGAGTAAGGGAATCTGTTATCAAATGTTTGCTTACACAAATAAAGGTTATTTAAATCTAAAGATAGAGATGTTTTATCTTGCTAATGAGATTTTATATATTTATGAATTTTATTTATATATATGTGTATATATAAGTATATAAAGGGAGACAGATACAGACATAGAGGAAGAGACAGCGGGAGATATACATATATATAAATATACATATATATAGTGACATAAAATTAAAAAAATCTTTATAAAATCAGTTATCAATAATCTGGCATATGGGGCACTACAGAAGAAAAGGTTAGTAAATTACACTACATAGCCATAGAAATTATCCAAAATCAATCAGAGAGAGAAAAAACCCTGTAAATACACGTATAAAGCACCAGTATTTTACAGACACAACCTCAAGCATGTTACCTTCGTGCACCAGAGGCTTCAGGCCTTTGTTACAAGCTGCTGCACAGAAATGCTGAGCAGGTGCTGATAGGTCTTAAGGCAGCTGGGAATTTTAAAAAGAAGTATTTTTTACCTGTTGGCAAATATACTCCAATATATTTGCATTCTCCCCCATTAGCATTACTGATACGACAAATAGCTCCTTTTAAGTTTAAGGAGCACGCCTCAAGACAATGTGGAGCTTACCACATTTAATATACCATTTAGCCTGCCCCAAATATGATACCTTGATCTTAAAACTTTTAGGTCTGAATGAGTTTGATGAACTGAAATCTTCCAATTTAAAGATTACAGAGGCTTATTGAATAAGGGCACCTTTGTTATCAAATCGGTTTTTAAAAACTTACTCTTTTGATGGCTTAATTATAAATGGATTTAATTCCATTGGTTAAATGCCAAACTCAGAAAGTGAATGGGGGAATGACTGACAAAATGTGCTTTAACTTCTGTAAAACACGAACATTTAATCCCACACTTTGTGATAGACACGCACTTGTCTTCTTCATTCTTATCCTGCTTTGGGGATTATCTTGCACCTTTACAACTGAATTAAATTTCTGCATTTGATGTGGTGATCTCAAGTAAGCAAAACCTTTTTGGGGAGAATTATGTGTATTTAAATTCTTTTCTGATTCCACCTCTCATTAGTTCTCCTTATTAGAACCCAATACAAAGGTGTCTTCCTACAAGGTATGGGAATGAGAGGCGAGGAGCTATGGTTTATAATCTTAGCAGAGCAGGTTTCGGGCAGCTTGAGAATCACAACTGCACAAGAGCTGTTTCTGAGCTGTTCGTTTCAACTTCCGATCTCCAGGGTAACTTCTTTAAGTTTTGTAGACACGAGGATTCAACTCAATAGAATTTTTTATGGCACCTTGCATTATCGCCAATGGGAATAAGAACTTCAAAAGTCAAAATAACTGAGCTTGTTCCTGGTCTGTAAGTCCAAAGGCAGGCTCTCAGAGATACTCCCTTCAGGAGCAAGTCACAGGCCACCATCTCCACCCTGTGTCTCCACACTACCCTCAGTGCAGGGACTGGTGAGAAAGATGAGCTCAGTTTTCTAGCACCGAAATTAATTATTTCCTGTACGTTGGAAGGTAAAGGTAGTTTGTTCAAGTTCAAATCTCTCCAAAGGTTATTTCTGGAGTACAGGAGAGCCACGTTGCTGTCTACATTTGCCCCATCTCTAGCCACTTTACAGTTTTCTTTTATTCTTGGAATTTTTTAATCTTAATTTTATATTTAATTAGATTTCCTTAAATAAATTTATTTTTTCCAAAAATTATACCTAACGGTACCATGCCTTATCTTATTATATTGTCCAGAACTTCTAAAACAGTGGTAAATACTAATGTTGCTATTAGCATTCGGACTTCAATGAGATGCTTCTAATATTTCAGTTTATAGTATGGGGTTGTTTGCTCTTCGGTGACTGTATCTTTTACCAAGTTTACCATTTGTAGAATGTTTTAAAACTTGTAAAAACTTGTTTGTTGTTTGGCTGATTTTTTTTTTTTTTAAGAGAGAGAGCGAGCATGGGGGAGGGACAGAGGGAGAGGGAGAGAGAGAATCTTAAGCTGGCTCCCCACCCAGCATGGAGCCAGACAGAGGGCTCCTTCTCAGGACCCTGAGATCATGACCTGAGCCAAAATCAAGAGTCAGATGCTTAACCCCGGTCAGCCACCCAGGCACCCCGATTCTTTGGTTTTGAAACAAATGTTCTGCTATTATTCTTTTTAAAACAGTGATATATATTTTTAAAATATTGAAACTATTAATACGATATATTTTTAAAAGGTGTTTTATAATAACTATGTTTGAATTTTTAAGATAAAACCTATTTGGTAACACATAATTCTTTTTACATATTATTTATTTTAGAATTTTTAGTGATTTATTTAAAAATTGTAACCATATTTTTGTTTTGAAATGAGCTATGGCTTTCTTTTTTGTGCTATGTATTTCAGATATTAGTACCAGGATTATTATATTTTTGCAATTAAGAATCATTCCATCCTTTTTAATGTTCCATAAGAGTTTAAATATCAAAATTACCTGTTAATGAAAGCTGGAACAATACCATGGTTGATTTCTTATTTTACTCCCTGTTCTGAGTCTGCTCAAACCTCCACAGTTGAAAGAGTAGAAAGAATAGGTACTGAGATCACTCCAAACTCAGGCCAACTCATTTAAGGCACAAGGGGAGAGACCCTTTTCCTTTGCTTATTTATCTTCCATGCAGCAATAGCAAGAAGTTAGCAGAAGTGAAGTAAAATGAATTACATCGGTATGATTTACTAACTACTCATCCCTGACCAGAGCCAGTGAGAGAAGAAACCAGTCTGCAGTATCTCATGTACTCTCTAGCACGTTCTGTGATACATTCATTTATAAAAACCCTTAAATTCCCCCTTTTCATTCTTCTTTTGACTCCCACTCTAGTTTACATCCAGTATTTCTTTCCAGAATTCCTTCTTGGCTGGCCTATGGTGTGCCCAAGTTTGGCCCCCAGGACTGCCTAATTCTTTACCCAAATTAGGGTCGAGAATCCATCCTGTGTTTTGGTATGCAATTATGGAGTGGTTTAGGGGCTCCAGGTTAGCTCATTCGAGAACTGCAAAGTCTTTATATGATGACAATCCTAAAGTTAATGTCAATTTTCTTCAAAATGTGTATTAGTCATATTGAGTTTCTGTGATGATGTAAAGGACCAGACATTTACTTTCCATTACTTATTATAGTAAACCAGTTAGTGTTAAATTATCTTCTAATATTTCATCATTGTTGTAACTTTATGTGGGTTTTGTTTTTTGGTTTTTGTTTGTTTTAGTTTTCTTTTTCTTTTTTTTTTTTTTTGGAGGGGAATGCAAACTGGGTTTTCCTCAGATTGCAAAGTCTACTCTTTGCTACTATATGATTTATGATTTACACTTGGATACACATATACCTTCTAGTCAGTTTTAATTCTACAGATTCATCTGTAAATTCATCTGACATGAGGAAAATTTTTGTTATTTATCACTGGGTCATTTGCAAATTGTGACTTGTCCCACTTTCTAATCCTGCATGTTTGGTTTTATTAAAGGTAACAGACTATTCTCCGGAATTGTTTTGTCTCCTCTATTTTTAGTTTCCTTTCTCCTCATCATCAAAATCCATGTCTCCTCTCTTCTATTTCTTCCTCTTTTTCCTCCTCTTCCTCCTCCTCGTCTATGTTTGCTTATATTGTGTCTGTGGCCTATTTATTTTCATTTCTTCTCTTTCCAAAGAAAAGCCTGTCGAACAAGCTATGTCTTTCTAATCAGTTTGCAAATAGAACACTGAATGGAACAGAGCCTTTAGTTCTCTGTTATCTTTGCTTCTCACTCTAACGGCAGATTCTTTGTGCCTTTTTCTTCTCCTGCCATTTCTTCTTCTTGCATTTATACATTTGAAGCCCTTTAGTTACTTGAAGCATTTGGAAGACTAGACTCTATGTTTCTGAATTAGCCAGGCTTTATCACAATACCATCCAGGCACCTAAGATGATAGTTTATGGAAAAATACAAAATGACAACATTTTTTTTTATTTTAAACTAAGATTAATATGTCTCATAGTTAAGTATACTTTTTATTTTACTCACAATATTTCAAAATTGACTTATGACTGCTTCTTGTTTTATATACATTTCTCATTACCATGCTTTTGTTTTTCTACTTGCTTTCCCTTTTCCTGTGTCTTTAGAAGCAAGCGTAATCATTGATACAATGTTAAATGTATGTATATACGAACGACATCACCTGGAAATGTCTTAGCAAAATGATTTTCATGTTACTGCTTTTTCTCATCAGCAATATTAACAGACAAACCTAATTTATGGACGTAGATTGGTCTATTTTGACATTTTGATGGAATAACTTCAAATATTTTTGAACCAGGAAATGTCAGTGTTTAATAAATGGGCTCAGTGAGATGTTTTCCTGGAGCGGTTTCTCATTTCTAATTATTTATTGCCAACAATTTAAAATACTTAAATCCAGAATGATTCAGGACTTTACATTTGTTCCCTTCATTTACAAGAGGACTGTAGCTAAGATTATAGAAGATAAAAGTTCTAATGTTCATTTAAGCATATCATAGCTTTTAAAATGATTGTATATTTGAAAAGCCATTAGATGTCGTTAAAAATGAAATTGAAGCTATGAAAATTGAAAAAAGAAAAATCCATCAGGCAAGTATTATTTTAAGTGCCTTTTAACTCCACCCTGTATAGACAAAACTGTATCCCAAGGTTCCATCTAAAATACTTGAAGCATAATGGAGTTTAACCACAGAATAAAGAAAAGTTCATCTCTTTCATGATTTTATTTTCTCCCATTTCATGTCTTTGGTTATATTTAGCACTTACTAATAAAAATGTAAAATTCTAAAAAAAAAGAAGATCAACAAATGAGTGATAAAACTGAAGAATGTTCTCTTCCTCCTTGGACTCTTTGAATGCAAATAGCTTTTCCAAATAAACAAAGTACCTCATTAGTTACTAACTACTACTATCTCATTTACCAGACGCATCATGGAAAAATTACTGTCTCCACCTCATGAGACAGCAACAAAAAGTGGGATTTAATTTGGAATTACAAGCAATAGAAAACGTATTATCTTAATTTAAATATTTAATTTATTACTGATCCAGTTGTTACTGTTTTAAAGTTAATAATTAATTATGACACTGTAATATAGCATTTTTTAGAGGGGGGAGGGGCAGAGGGAAAGGGAGAATCTTAAGCAGGCTCCACGCCCAGTGGGAGCCCTATGCTGGCTTGATCTCACAACCCTGAGATCATAAGGTGATCCAAAATCAAGTGTCAGATGCTTAACCCGCTGAGCCACCCAGGCACCCCTCACATTTTTTTAATTGAAGTAACTAATATGGTTCCAGAGAGAAGCAGTCTTTCCAGTGTTTGTTTCTTTTTCATAGAATAGTAAAATCTCAGAGTTAGAGGGAGTTTTAAAAGGCATCTAACCCAACCCAGTCCCTAGTGTGACTGCCTCCTTTTTCAATAACTCTATCAGCTCAACTCTGAACTATTTCTGGGAAATAAAGCATACAACTTCCCAGGACAGCTCATTTCTACACTGAATTCTTCTATCTATCTATCTATCTATCTATCTATTTATTAGATTTTATTTATTTATTTGACAGAGAGAGAGACAGCCAGCGAGAGAGGGAACACAAGCAGGGGGAGTGGGAGAGGAAGAAGCAGGCTCACAGCGGAGGAGCCTGATGTGGGGCTCGATCCCAGAACGCTGGGATCACACCCTGAGCCGAAGGCCGACGCTTAACGACTGAGCCACCCAGGCACCCCTGAATTCTTCTATTTAATAAGAAAAAATGTTTCTATATTGAGCTGAAATGTTTTTTAAATATTAGATTTTCCAAGATTTTTTATTTGGAATTAAGTAGACTAAGATCACTCAATAATAATGAAACAAAAAGAAAAAAAAAAACCTACAATGAATTATAAAACATAAAAAATTGGTAAAAAAAAATAGCATTCAGATTTGGTTTTATTTGAAGGGGTGGAAGATAGTATAAAATAGAATTTTTTGAGTAGTTACTACATGAAGAGTGCTATGCCAATTACTATAAACATATGCACAACAATGTAATTTTAATTTAACTTTATTCTCTATAACTCAATATAATTTCTGGCACTGAGCCAGACTTCCTGACTTAGAAACTTAATCTCCTTTTCAGTATAAATATAGTTAAATTCAGTGATTTTGAAGACAATTAAATAATGCAAGCTTGCTAGAGTGTAAGCTTCAAGAGGTCCAGGATCTTTATTTTTTTTAAGATTTTAATTTATTTATTTTAGAGATAGAGAGAGAGACAGTAAGGAGAGGAGCAGAGGGAGAGGGATAAGCAGGCTCTGTGCTGAGCCTAGAGCCCCACACGGGGCTCAGTCTCACGACCCTGAGATTATGTCCCAAGGTGAAATCAAGAGTCCAACGATTAACCGACTGAGCCACATAGGCACCCCGAGAAGTCCAGAATCTTAATTTTTGTCGGTGAATGTCACAAAATAGTTACTGAATACGTAGTTATTGTATGTCTAAGTTAAGATGTCAGAAAAATTCCCACTCCCCTTCTCATTGCCACAAAGATGTCCACATTTCAGTGTTCATCTGCCTCAGTCTTACGCTGGCATATCATGCAGTGTAATTAACTCAACTACTTCTCTAGTTCACCCACTTCCCACTAGTGGTATAAAATATAAGCATAGTTCATAGCAATAACCACCTACATTAAGAAGCAAGAAAGATCCTAAATTAAAAAACCTCACTCTACACCTGAAGGAACTAGAAAAAGGAATAAACTGAGCCCAAGTTAACAGAAGAGAGGGAACAATGAATATTAGAGCAGAAATAGATGAAATAGGTATCAGAAAAACAATAGAAAAACTTAACCAAACAGTTAATTCTTTGAAAAGATAAAACTGACAAACTTTTTGCTAGACTAAGTAAAACAAAAGGAGAAAGTACAAAAAACAACAAAGCTATAAATGAAAAAGGGGACGTTACAACTGACACCACAGAAATACAAAGAATCATAAGAGGTTACTATGGATACCTATACACCAACAAAGTGGACAATCTACACGAAGTGGAACAATTCTTAGAAACATAGAACTTACCAAGAATGAATCAGGAAAAATTAGAAAATCTGAATAAGCAATTACTATTAAGGAGATTGAATCAGGGAAAAAAAAAAAAACTCCCAAAGAAGAAAAGCCCAGGACCAAATGACTTCATTCATGGATTTTACCCAATACTTAAAAGAGAATTAACACCACTCCTTCCCACACTCTTTCAAAAATCAAAGAGAACAGTCCTAACCTGATTTTACAGCATTATGCCAGCATTATGCTGATACTAAAGTCAGATAAGGACATTACTAGAGAAGGAAATATATGATACCCTTGTTACTATAGATGTGGAATTCTCAACAAAATAATAGAAAGCCTAATTTAGCAGCACATCATTCACCATGATCAAGTGGGATGTACTCCTGGGATGCAAGGATGGTTGAACATATGCAAATAAATCAATGTGATATATCACATTAATAAAATGAAAGAAAAGAATTATATGACCATCTCAACAGACGCAGAATAAGCATTAGACAAAATTTAACATCAGTTCATGATAAATACTCTTAAAAAATTGGGCAGAGAACAATCATATCTCAACATAATGAAGGCCGTATATGACAAGCCCAACACTAACATCATAATAGTGAAAGATTGAAAGCTTTTCTTCTAAGATCAGAAACAAGACAAGATACCTATCCTGCCGTTCCTACCACATGGTAGTAGAGGTCCTAGCTAGAGCAATTAGACAACACAACACAACAAAATTAAACAAAAAGTATCTGAATTAAAACAGAAAAGTAAAATTGTCTCTACTTGACATGATTTTATATAGAAAATATACAATGCATTTGAATATATGATAAGTCATATGATTTTATATAGAAAATTCTAAAGATTCAATCAAAAACTGTTAGAACTAATCAACAAATTTAGTAAAGTTGCAGCATACAAAATCAGTAACATTTCTATACATTAATGACGAATTTTCTGAAAAAGAAAAAAGTCCATTCCATTTACAATAGTATCAAAAACAATAAAAGGAATGAGTTTTAGCCAAGGAGGTGAATGATCTCTACTCTGAAATCTATAAAATACTGATAAAACTAATCAAAGAAGACATATAAATGGAAGGATATCTCATGTTCATGGATTAGAAGAATTAATATAGTGAAAATGTCAGTAGTATCAAAGCCATCCATAGATTCGTCATGATCCCTATTGACATTCTAATGGCATTTTTACAGTAATAGAAAAAATAGTCCTCAAATTTATATGAAACCACAAAAATCTCAAATAGCCAAAGAGATCCTGAGAAGAAAGCAGGAGGCAACACACTTCCTGATTTCAAGCTATAGTAAGAAGCTATAGTAATTAAAACAGTATGGCACTGGCATAAAAGCAGACGAATAGAACAGTGGAACAGAATTAAGAGCCCAGAAATAAACCCAAACATGTAATCTAGTAACATTTGAAAAAGGAGCCAAGAAAAATCAATGGAAAAAATGCAGTCTTTTCAGTAAATGGTTCTAAGAAAAGTAGATAGTCACATGGAGAGGAATGAAACTTGACCCGTATCATATACCACTCACAAAAATTAACTAAAAATGCACAAAAGACATAAATGTAAGACTCGAAACCATTTAACTCCTAGAAGAAAACATAAGAATGAAGATCCTTGACATGGGTCTTGGTAATGATTTTTTTGGATATGACACAAGCAACACAATAAAATATACGTGGGACTACATCAAACTAAAAAGCTTCTGCACAGAAAAATAATGATCAATAAAGTGAAAAGATAAACCATATATCTGATAAGGGGTTACTATTCAAAATATATAAAGAACTCAACTCAATAGCAAAACCTGACCCCCCCAAATAAACAATTAAAAAATGAGCAAAGCGCCTGAATAGATGTTTGTTTTGTTTTGTTTTTCCCAAAGAAGATGCATGAATGGACAACAGGTACATGAAAGGTTGGTCAACATCACCAGTCATTAGGGAAATGCAAATGGAAACCCCAATGAGATACCACCTCACACCTGTTAGAATGGTTACCATCAAAAAGGTGCTAAGAGATAACAACTGCTGGCATGGATGTGGAGAAAAGGAAACCCTTGTGCTCTGTGGGTGGGACAGTAAGTTGGCATAGCCATTATGGAAAACAACATGGAGGTTCCTTAAAATATTAAAAATAGAACTAGCATATGACTCGGCAATTCTGCTTCTGAGTATATATCCAAAGTAAATGAAATCAGTATCTCAAAGAA
Source organism: Ursus arctos (assembly GCF_023065955.2). Taxonomy (NCBI): domain Eukaryota; kingdom Metazoa; phylum Chordata; class Mammalia; order Carnivora; family Ursidae; genus Ursus; species Ursus arctos. Next base: position 27,862,610 of record NW_026622985.1, on the reverse strand, counting down.
ATATCTGTACCCCTATGTTCACTGCAGGATTATTCACAATACCCAAGATACAGAACAGTGTGAGTGTCCGTTGATAGATAAATGGATAAAGAAGTCTTCATATGGAATGGAATATTATTCAACCATAAAAAACAAGGATATCCTACCATTTGTAACAATACAGATGGACCTTAAAGGCATGATGATAAGCGAAATAAGTCAGAGAAAGACAAAAACTCTATGATCTCACTTATATGTAAACTCTAAAAAAAACGACCCCAAACTCTCAGCAAAGAGATCAGAGTTGTGGTTACCAAAGGCAGGGGTAGGGAGATGGGGAATCGCAGGATGGTGGTCCAAAGTTGCACATTTTCAGTTTGAGACAGGTAAGTGCTAGGGACGGAACGTGCAACATGATGACTGTAGCTAACGCTGCTATATGCTATATAAGAAAATTGTTGGGACAGTAGATGCTAAGAGTTCTCATAACAAGGAAAAATTATTTTTCTTTTCATCGTATCTATGTGAGAGGATGAACGTTAACTAAACTGATCATGGTAATCATTTCACAATACATGTAAATCAAACCATCATGCTGTGTACCTTAAACTTATACAGTGATGTGTGTCAATTATTCCTTAACTCAAGTGGGAAAAAATGTAAGCATATCATTGTTTCAACCAGACAGGATGTTCCCCCTTTGTACCCCATGCTGCCTATTTGCTTTATGTCAACTTTAAAACCTCCTACAGAGTTGTCTGGCTCTTTCTCTTTCAGCTCATTTTTATTCTCTTCCTGGAGCAGAGCTAACATACTTAGGTCCCCACACCATACCGGACACAAAGGTATTCGTGGGGCTTTTCCGAAGCCCATCTCCCAGAGAAGCAGCACATTGATGAAAACCACAAAATTGTGATGTGACTTCTTAGTTTAAACCAGCTAGACTAGATGAACATACAGCTACATTCGGCTTGAAAGTTCTAGGATTCTATGGCAGTTCCTATTCCATAGTATGTCCTACTACTTTTTAAAAAGAAGCTATACCAGTTTTTTCCCTTCTATTTCTGACTAGTATTTAGTTATTTTACCTACCATATATAAAACAAAGATCTTGAGAAAAATTGATATCTTGCATATACAGACAAGTGGAATAAAATAATTTCAAATAGGTTATCACTTGTAAATATACAGGCAAAAATATTTTTAACATGCAAACCAATTTTTTAGTTATACTTCAAGGTAACGACATTATATTTCAAATCTAGTGGTCTAAAACAAGGCCTGAGAAAATTATTCCATATGAAGGTAAAAGGTAGGATAGGAAGGGAAGCCTGATAGGACCCACTGGGGGGAGGGGGGAATGAAATTCTCAGGATTCTTACAGTTGCACAAAGAATGGGGCCTCGTTTGTCAAATGCATTCTTTCAGGGACAGCCATCACCTTAAAAGATCTTGACACTGTGATGAATTCAAACCTAAGATAGCTCATCATAACGATGCAGGTATTCTTGTGAGAGTTTGTTTTCTGAACACATTAACAGTTGGCATCTCATGGTGAAATACAACTCTTAAAGCTTGCACTGGTTTCTGGAAGAAATGGACACATTGGAGACTTTAATAATTATCTACTTCTCCTAACTGATTGTTTCAAATCCTTTCTGGAAAGTGACAGTGTTCAAGTTATAATATGATTTTGTGTTTGTTGATAGCTTAGTGTATTCTATATAAAATCTGTGACACGCTTCTAAAATTTCTTGTTAACATGGTGATTATCCTTCTAACACTAAACCAGATTTCCTGCTAAGCCATCTGGCTTACCCTAGCTTTGCCAAGTTTGCCATGCTACCGTGGGATATTCCATGACACTCACTCTTTAGAGAGCGCAATGCTCATTTTCTGAAATTAAAGCCCTCTTAAGACAAATAGAAATTCTCTCTTCTCTCCCCACCCCCTTGTCTTTCTTTCCCTCTCTCCCTTTCTAAGGCTGGTTAGATTGTTTCAAATTATTAGAACATATTTTTAAAAGGAGAACATTGGACATGAACTTTTTGGCTATTTCAACTATGCCATTAGAGTTCAATGATTTCTGTGTCTCGAGTTAGGAAGCAACTGCTAAAACCAGTACAAGTTTCTGTAATGTGAAAGAAACTAGTTTGCAGAAAGGAGAGCTTTTTGTGTCCCTTTCGTACCTATGGAGGAAAAAAAGGGTTTACGGGAATGACTTTTTACCAGAACCCCAGGTATGAAGGGATAGGGAATAGAAGAATCATTGATGCAGTGTATTTAGGCTGGTAGTTCTCAGCCTTTAGTGCACATCAGAATCACCTAGAAGAGGACTTGGTAGAACACAGATTGCTGCGTTTCCAACCCCAGAGTTTCTCATTCAGTAGGGCAGGAATGAGTCTCGAAAATGTGTTTTTAAAGGGCTTTCGGGTGATGCTGATGCTTTTGCTCCAGGGACCATGTTTTGAGAACCATGTATATAGATCTAGTCAAAGAAATCTATCATGTAGTTCCTAGGGTTTTATGCATATTTTTGTGAATATTAAGGAAATACTGATTTATATGAAAAGGATTTGATGGCTGACTTAACATGCAAAGTTTTCATCATTCAGGGATTGCATGGTTGGTGAATCATCCAGGCTTATTACTTTTTCATCTTTTATTCTATTGCCATTTGATGATTTTTAGTTTTATTCTTATCTAATTCCAATGGAGGAGAGCAGTTATGCCAATCCTTGTATAAGCTTAATTAATAGATAATCTAAGAGCCAGTTTGGCTGCATTAGTTTAAGATATTTGTCCACATAATGACCTTTAATCTGTGAGCAGAGAAAAGGGTCTTTATTTTGGAGATATTTTAAAGTCACATTTGAGAGAGAGAGAGAGAGAGAGAGAGAGAGAAAGAAAGAAAGAAAGAAAGAGAAAGAAAGAGAGAGAAAGAAACAAAGACAAAGGATGAAACAGAGAGAGAGAAAGATAATATTCCCCAAATTAGCTACCTGGAATGGCTAACTCAAATTGAGTCAATAATACTCTAACATATAGTAAACTTTTTAAATACCATCATTCTGTATCATCAGTGACAGTACAGCTTTCCAAATAATGATACATTTTTACTGATAAAAATTTTAAAAAAATGTTTAGTTCTACACCAAACATTTCAACATCTTGTCCTGAGTTCCTCTTGGCATGACAGATCCCGTTGATTTGGTCCATTACATTTTTGTGGGCTGTTGAATACTGCATCATTCTATGTGGATTCCTCCAAAGCACAGGCATTTTGCACTGGACGCGCACCAGATCCAAGTATGTGTCCTTTGCCTTTTATGATCTGTGAGTAATACACAGCCCAACTGGATTCCAGTACACAAACACGAAAAACAAAGACTGGGAAAAACTAGTATTGTTTTTGAGTGATGAAATATCTGAACACACGTGAGCTCTTAGCTTATCTCTACCCATTTGCAGAGGACATCGCTTAGTCCATTTGTGAAAAAGCAATACATAAGAAAGGGTTTGATGATTTTTACTGAAATAGTTCATTTTATTTGACAGTCAGCATGTGCTGAATATTAACTGAACTCTTGTAATTGGTTAATCTGGCAAATTATCAAAGAGTTATAAAAACTGGCAATTCAAATGTTCAACAAGTGGTATCATCATTTTTCTACAGTCTGAAAATGCCAATTGACTGTGGTTAAAGTTATCTGGAAATATAGTTTAAAATAATGTATTTATTAGAAGTCTAATTGCATAATAGCATATATGATCTCTTGCTAAAATTCTCTCTTCTACATTAAAGAAGCATGAGGTACAGAATGTTTTAACTTCTAAGGACTTCATGAATCATGTTAATAAGCATATAAATCATTGATTTATTTCATTTATTTCTATGTCTGAAAAAATAAAAGAGCAGTATTTGTTAAATTTTAATTTCCATCCTCTCCATGAAGAGGTAAGCAAAGTTTATTTGTTGCTTTTGTATTTTTTTGGTCTAAATATTAAATAATCCTTTTAACAGAATCTTCACATGCTGAAAAGTTTTTGGAGTTGTATTCAGTAATGTAAAGCCCTCCAAAATTAGCCGTCATTTCCTAGTCACTTAGTGAACTGTTCCATTCTGGGGTTTCAGCCAGTCAAACAGGAAAGATGCTAAGTACAAAGTAGAGAAATTGAGGTCAAAAGGTAGGTGAGAGGGAGAGGAAAAAAAAAAAAAAAAAGAAAGAAAAAGGTAGAGCTACAAAAGAGTCCCTGTCAAGGAGAAAGTGTTCAGACGTACACCTATGAAAAACCATGGCTTGATCTGATTTCATCTTTCATTCAGGAATGGCATGAAGGAAATGTTACTAATCTCAAGAAATACCCAACTGTAGGTCTGCGTTTTATGACATCCTGGCGTCAGTTAGTGTATTGGATAACCTGGTAGTGCTCTCCGGTTCTTTTCTCTCTTTAGAGTGAATGTATAAACTGCCCTTTGTTTCCACACAGTCATTCCACTGTTTGGAACTTCTGGTAATACTAAAGTTCATTCCCTTGTGGTAACTGATACATCAGACCCACAAGCCACTTTCTACCATATATACTTCAAGTATCACTATCGATCAAACATATAGTAAGTAAAAGGATAAATGTGCCTGGTGTTTGGAAATGTAAAATTCATTCACCTTAACCACCCACTTCCCAATTTCCTCTCAAGGCAGACTTTGAAGGGCCATTTGGAGCCCACTTTTTTTTTTCTACTCCTCTCAGAAGAACTTGTTTTTCTCGTTGAAAGAGAAGAATGACTTTTGCAGTTTTTTTTCTCATGGGAAAAGGAAATATGATAAAATACATTCAATATATAGAAAATAAGACAGAAATATAAATGAAATGGAGAAAAAGCTTTACTGGACAGCAACACAACTTAACATTGGAAAATAGCTGTTGAGCAATGCAGGACTCACAAATACTGACAAAATTATTTTTAATAGAAATAATGACAATCGTAAGTGTATTTGCATGCACTACATAATTGAATATACACTAAAGAGTTCTTAATTTCCATTCTTGTCTTCTCTCTAGTTAGCCATGGGCCTTCACTTTCCCTCCTTAACTGTGATATACAGATAAGAGCAACTGTTGCGCTTACCATTCAAAGTCATGGTGATAATGCGATGAGAAGACGATATATATGCTTTTAGGACCTTCATGTGTTATTTAAACATACAACGTTTTTCATATTATTGATTGTCCTAACCCCAGTATCTTAATTAGATGTATTAATACACTGTACGTTCATTTATCATTTATTCAATGAACAGTACTTGACTACCTCATATGAAAAGTTTGAATGAATGTGTCCACTGATAATTTCCGAGACAAATGTGAAAGTATTGAGCTTTACTTTATGTTCCTTTTTCTAAATTTGTCAGAGGAAGAAGAGAAGGAAACAGACACATGATACACGACTCGATGGTTTGAATGGGAACTTTAAGCAGTAGGGAACTTTCAAGGAGTTCATTTTGAAAAAGAAACAGAACAAAAACAAATAGGGAAAGAATAAATGATAATGTCCAGTGGAGGTCCCATGTAAGAGCGGAATGGTAAGAAGATTGAAGAGTCTGGTATTTCTGGTGCAATTTCCCCACTTGTAACAAGATGTGCAGGGTACTGTACTAGTACCTCTTTTGATGTTAAAGGAGCTCTCTAATATTCACTGAGTCCCACAAATGTAAATTATACCCAGAGGCAATACGTGCAGTGGCTCACAGCACAAGCTATAGGGCAAGGTTATCTGTGCTTAAATATTGGCACCGTGGGTTCTGGCTCTGTGACCTGGAGAAAGCTACTTAAATTCACCATGCTTCCATTTCCTTGTCTGTAAAATTGAGGTAATTAGAACACCTATCTTGTCGGATTTTCGTGAAGATGAAATAAATTCATGTGGGAAGTACTTAGTACACTGTAAACACCATAGAGCTGTTAGATAGCATTATTATCTTCACATGCTTTCTTTAGAGTTTCTAAATGACAAATGCTAGACATGAATAGATAATAAGATAGATTATCTGTAATTAAAACCATCCTAGGGATGCCTGGGTGGCACAGCGGTTAAGCGTCTGCCTTTGGCTCAGGGCATGATCCCGGCGTTATGGGATTGAGCCCCACATCAGGCTCCTCCGCTATGAGCCTGCTTCTTCCTCTCCCACTCCCCCTGCTTGTGTTCCCTCTCTCACTGGCTGTCTCTATCTCTGTCAAACAAATAAATAAAATCTTTAAAAAATAAATAAATAAAATAAAACCATCCTGGAAAATTTAAGCCATCAATAATAATATAATAGTAATAACAACCATATACATAGAAAGATTAACTTTGCCTGGTACGGTCCTAAATTTGTTACATGCTACAATGAATTATCATCTCAACCCTAGGTAGTTACTATAATTATTCCCATTCTGCATATTAAAAACTGAGGCATCTTGAGATAAACTAATTTACATAAGGCCATACAGATAGGTTGAGCTGTGGTTTGAATACAGATGCTTTGTCTCCAGAGCTTGCACGTGAACTTGCAGTGCCTCTAAGTCGACCATACAGATATAAAATTTATACCTGTGATAATTTAAAGCTACTTAAAATGTCCACAAGAACATCCATTTTCCCTAATATTCTGGATAAACAGAATTTCATTACACAAATTTCTAACGCATCATTAAGTTTTCTAATGAATTTAAATCCTGGGCTATTCTAGTAGTCCTACACAGTAAATTGTATTAACAGATTTGCCACAAGATGGCAAACTTCGCTAAGAAGTGTTCATCCTTTTCAGGTGCAGAGACATTATTCGGTACTTCACAGTAGATCCAGGGAGGAGAAAGGGGAAAAAAAAAAAATGAGTAGCCTTGTGTGAGTGTTTTATATAAATAAAGATACTTAACTTCCATTTAACCATGCTCATTCTTGGCAGAAAACATGCAACAATATTATTCGGCTCATGTGTTCAAAGCTATGCCTTTTGTTTCTCTTTAGTAAAAGCATTGCATCCTGTTTTATATATTCAATATTCTCTCAAGATCAAAGCTCTTGGCCTGACTTTGTGATGCTTTCTCATGAAATATTTTGATTATATAGAGATTATCTATCCCCTGGGAAAAACACTCTCTCAATGTACCTATCCATATGGGTGCTTTGGACGGACATAAACATTTGCATTTGAACTGTTCTGTGGCCTGTCAACATCACCATGGCCCATCAACACTGTCAGGGCATTAGCAGGAGACTAAACACTGGAACAAAATCCTTGATAAGTTGGACTAACTCTGAACCTAGGAAAATGGTCCTTTATGGGCAGATTCTGGGGGTGAATCCCGTGCACAAAATAACTAAAAGTTTGACCTGTAGGTTCAACACTATTAAAAAGTGGAATGAAAACACTACGAGGCATGTTATAAAATACACCTTTCATATTATCAAAATAGAATCTATTTTTCAAACTCCAGTTCTAATAGGATTCCAAAGCCTTGCTTGCACGAGAATAAGTAGGGCATGGTTGAGGAAGATTTTCATGTGGAAGTCACAACTGTGAGCGATAGCATCTGTTCAGAGAGCTGACAGTTCTCTTTAAACCACATAGAACGATTCCCAGACAGCTACAGGACTGTCCTTCTACGAGCGGTGAGGTCAAGGAAAAGTCATGTGTGGCTCAAACTTTCTCACCCCGAAATCCGAGAGCCTGAATCTATAGAGCTCAAAGCTCTGGCCAGCTCTAAAGTGGAAAATGGATTTGAGAGATTAAACCCCTATCTCTTGTGTATGCCGGAAGGAGCTAAATTCAGGACTACTGGGTTGGCTGTGAGACTGGAATGCTCAAACCAAAGACCATAATCTCAGTGCTGAGGTCTAGAGCTTAAGACACTTTGTTGTTGTTGTTACCCCTTCGGAGGGAGAATGAGGTTTTAAGATGCAAAGTTTTTTTTATATAAACTTCTTAAAAAAGACTTTATTTATTTATTTGAGAGAACAGGAGGAGGAGCAGAGGGAAAGGGACAAGCAGACTTCATGCTGAGTAAGGAGCCTGATGCGGGGCTCAATCCCAGGACCCCAAGATCAGAATCTGAGCTAAAATCAAGAGTCAGGCGCTTAACCCACTAAGCCATCCAGGTGCCCCTCGCATAAACTTTAAAAATGGTTCATTTGTTTACTTATATACACCAGAGGACTGACTTGAGCTGCTTTCATTAAAACCATTTTCTGTGGTCCAATCCAGCCTAACTTATACTTAGCTCTTAAAAATTAATGCATCAAAGCATTTGCAAAATTCATCTATTTCTGTGTATCTGCATTTGAATATAGATAGGTACTGGCCACCCAGAGAGACTGTTGGAGGTCAGCTGCTGTGACAGTTGTTAAAAGAAGAAGCAGCCGGTATTTCTTAGACTCAGAGTTCTTCTGTAACTTGTAAAGTAGTAAATTGAATGGAACATTTTGGAAGTTCTAATAATACTATTAAGAGTGTGCCTGGATGAAGATTTAGGTTAGCCCTGGACAGTGGCCCTTCCTGTGATCCTTGTGCTAAAGATTCCCCCAAATGGTGAATAGCATGCATCTGCTTCTCACCATTGTAGGACATTTTAAGATCAATGGAAAAAGCAGAAGAAAAGTAGTATCTGGGCATTTCCACCAAGAACAACTTGTGAGATGTCCATTGACTAAAACAAGAATTTGAATAAACCCCGTTTGTCCTAGAATTTCTATCCAGCATTCACTGCTTCTTTAACAGTTATTCATCTTAAGATGGGTTGTTATGAAATACTTTAATATGAATATATAGTGACTAAGATTTATATTAAAAAATGTAAAGAACTTATTTAAGACTGGCAATGGGAGTGATAGAACCTTCTCTGTAAGTCAGGAAGGGAATTTCAGTCTGTTTTCTAGATCCCTGTTGAGCACTATAATGCCCGATGGTGCAGAACTATTATTAGTATGTGCAAGTTCTATCTCTGCCCTGACAAAGAAAGCACACGCTTAGCAATTTGAGACAACACAATTTTGTTATCTCACAGTTCTGTTGCTCTGAAACCCAGTTGGCTGGTTTGTCGGTTCTGAGTACTACAAGGCTGAAATCAGAATGAGGGCAGGCAGAGCCTCATTCCTTCCTGGAAGCTCATGGGGAGAATCCATTTCTAGGGACATGCACGTGGTTTGCAGACTCAGTTTCCTGTGGTTGTAAGACTGAGAGTACCATTGCCTTGCTGAAAAGTTTTCCGTTAGGTCCTAGGAAATCTTCTCCAGTCTCATGTTCCCCCTTCCATGGCCCGAGACAAGCAAGGTTAAGTCAAATCCTTCAAAAACCACATCCCTCTCTCACTGACTTTTCTGCCTTCTCTTTCACTTTTAGGGGTTCATGTGATTACAATGGGCGCACTTGGATAATCTCTCTACTTTAAGGTCAGCTGAGGAGCAAGCAGGCTTATATCCATTTGCCAAGCCGCTTTTTCCATATTACACGGCCACAGGGTCCAGGGATTAGGGCATGGATATCTCTGGGGAACCATTAGTCTGCCTATCACACTAAGTTAAGGGCTAAAGACTATATCTGATATGAGAAGTATCCCAACTTCACAAAACATGTTTTCATTGCTAGGTCTTTTTATTTGTCTGTTTTGTTTTTGCTCTAATGCAGATCTCTCTTGTTCTCACATACGCTTATTAGAAATTCTAATCTAGGAAAACCATCTGGGAACCACTTGCATTTATCTAAGAATTTTGTAGACATATTTCTTCCAATCATCTAATTTGCGGTTAAGTCAGTGGGAGATTAAGTGACTTTTCCAAGATCCCTAGCAAAAGAATGGCACATTTGTTCCCAACGAGAACCAAGCACTGATACAGTGAAAATGCAATCAGAGCACACACAATAGTCTCCGTGATCATGACCCATGTCCAACCAACACTTTCATATCTACAACGGGCAGTGTCAGAACGTCTTTGAAACTCGATGGCCTTGCCTTACTCCAGAAGAGAAATAGAATTTATAACAAAATTCCTTTGAGCATTTGGTGAAAGTCTAATTCAGGAGGCTTTGATGAATAATTCAAAAACTGGAAGAAGCAGGTTTCATGGTGGAGGGAGTGGGGGGTTAAGATTAAACCAAAACAAGCTGAGCAAATAACAACAACAGCAACAATAATAACAGCAAGTAATTGCTAAAGAGGGTAAAGCTCATTTGACATGTCTGGTAAAGTGCTCAGTCAAGAAGAGACTTGAATGGGTGGGACACTCCTCTGAAGACAGAGAAGGGCAGGCTCAGGGGCTGAGGTGAGCTTTCTTCATCATTAGTCAACTGATCGAATAGCTGCATATTTTGGTGACGTGAGAGAAGCCCAAAGTCACTAATACTAAAGTGTAAGCTTTTCTCTGAAAATAAGATTTGCACTTTTTTCTCTCAAAAGGTCAGGTATTAGAATAGCAATGGGAGAGACCTAGGTGGGTGACGCAGAGAATTCTAAGAAACCGAGCAGTATGCATCGACAGGGTAGGCAATTTTTAAAAAAACACTCAGATGAGCAGCTGCTTTCGGAGCGGTTGGGAGGGAGACCACACGACCTGGAAGCACACCTTTTCTGTTGGTGGTGACAGTGTTTTACATTTGGGAATCTGAGAACGGTGTCATGCTTCCCAGCAAATAAAGGCCACAAAGTGACTTCATGATGACAAAAACTCGGTAGATACAAAAATCTATACGGGTTTGTTTTTGTTATACTTTTCACAAACTAAAGTTAACCGAGATGAGAAGATTAGTGAGGCAGTAGGTCACAGGACAGAAGGCAACGGGCTAAGAGCTGGAGTTCTCAGACCAGCTCTGTCCCTATACTTTTTCTTTGTGTGTGTGTGTGTGTGTGTGTGTGTGTGTGTGTGTGTGTGTTCAGCTCTTCTCTCCACTCTCTTCAGTGTAGATAAGTCATGCATTAGGAATACAATTAAATTCATTCATCACAGTCTGCATTTCATCTTGGGTTCCCCATGTATCCTGGGTAATTCTTAATTTGCATACAGTAATAATCACTCTGTGTGTACAGTTCTATGAGCTTTAAAAAATGCACATAATCACGCATCCACTGCCACAGTATCTTGTCAACGTGTCCATCAACACCCGGTGTTTCTGCCGGCTTCATCCTGCCCTCAATCCCCAGCATCTTCTGATCGCTTTTCTGGCTTTAGGTTGTTGTCTTTCTAAATTGTCATATAAATGGTATTATGTAATACGCAGGTTTTGGGATCACTGTACTTAGTTTAAATGCTCAGGAAGATGATTCCTGTGTCCTAGTTTGACTTTACAAAAAAGCTGTCGAACTCTTATCCACAATATGGCATTTCCACCAGCAGTGAGTGACACTTCCAGTTGTCCCTAACCTCACTTCCACACCCTTCCATCCAGCACTCGGTGTTCTCAGGTTTTTGTTTTCAAAGTTTAACCATCCTGACAGGTTTGTGGTGGTATCTCATTGTGGTTTTAATTTGCAATTTGTTAATGACTGTTTATGTTGATATTAGTTCACGTGCTTATTCGCCAACTATATATCTGTAGTGAAGTGTCTACTTAGATATTTTGCCCATTTTTTATTGGGTTGTTTTCTTATGGTTGAATGTTAAAAGTTTCTATATATTCTGGAAAAATTGTCATTTCCAGACACGTTATTTGCGAATATTTTCTTTCATTCTGTTGCTTGTCTCTTCAGTCCCATAAGAAGGTATTTCGTAAAGCAATTTAAAAAAAATTATAAAGCCAACTTTGTCAATTTTTTAAATTGACCATTTTTTAGAACAGTTTAAGTTTCACAGCAATACTGGGGGAAGATATAGAGTATTGAGATATTATTTGTACTTTTAAAAAACACTGTTGGTTTTCCTTGTTTTTACAAGATATTTAATTGCTCAGATTCAACTTCCAAATAATATACCACTCCATATTTACTGTAAAGGCTTGGCAACCATATAGCTCTCTGGATTCTCTGTGATATTGTTGTCCTGTCAGTACATTTTATATATCTTATTAACACATAATGAATTTTTGCTGTATTTACTTTATATAATTATCTTTTAGAACTTTTTTTTAAAAAGGAAATAAATTTCATCTTATCCTTATTCAACTTCCAATCCTCTGCATCCTTTGCATGGATGAAAGCTTCTTAAGATACTCTGTTCTTTCTGCCTGAAAAACTTTATTTAGAATTGGTTTTTAGATGAGATCTGCTGGCAATGGAGGTTGTTAGGTTTTGTTTGTGTGTCTCAGAAAGTGTTTATCTGATCTCAAATGATATTTCACTGGATTCGAATTCTGGGTTAATATTCCTTCCTTTCTTTTTTCAGTACTTAAAAATGTCCCTTTAATATGGTCTTGTTTGCTTAGGTTTTTATGGAAGTCAGTTGTAATTCTCATCCTTGTTACCATAGAGGTAATATGTGCTTTTTGTCTGGCTTCTTTTAAGGTATTTTATTTGACTTGATTTTCAGCAGTTTGAATATAATAAGATATGCCTGAGACTCTGTGTGTGTGTGTGTGTGTGTGTGTTTAATTTATCCTACCCTATGTTCATTGAGCTTCTTGGGTCTGTGGTTCAATATCTGTCATTAATTTTGGAAAATCCTTGGATATTATCTCTTAAAACGTTTCATCTGATCTGCCTCGCGTTCTCTCCTTTTTGATTTTCAACTATGCATATGCAAAACTCATATTTTCTCATACTTCCTAGGCACTCTCTTCTGTTTTCTTCTGTCCTTCTGTTTCTTTTCCTTTATGCTCTTTGTGTTCCATTTTGGTGAGTTTGCTGACTCTTTCCTTAGCTGTGTCAAGTCTACCAATGAACCTCATGAAGGCATTATTTTTTTAGGTTACTATATTTTTAAGTTCTAGTATTTCCATTTTAAACTTTTCTTACAGTGCTCATCACTCTGATGAGATTATCCATCTGACCTTACAGGTTGTCTATCTCTTCCATTAGATCCTTGAACATATTAATCATGTTAATTGAAAAAATATTTCTTAGAATTAATCTAAGTCTGGTCTGATGATTGCTTTGTCTCTTCTGATTTTGTTTTCTCTTGCTTTTTCATTTGCGTAATTTGTTCAAAACTGACATCTTCCCAAAGAGCGTAGTTACTCAGGTACGTGTATTATATTCTTAGAAAAACTTCTATAAGGCCTTCTGTGTGTGGCTTTATGTGATTCTAATAGGGAGTTGGACTGGATTTGAAGTTTGTTGGTATGGTAACCCTTGGTCACACATGTACGGATGTCACCAACTTCATGCCCTTAATAATACCTGTTTTTTTTGGTTGTTTTTTTTTTTTTATCAAGTATACTGCTAAAGCATTCTTGTCAATGACTATTTCCCCACATTGGTTTTGGATCTTTCCTTTACATCGTGCCTGAGTAATGATAGATATATCCTGCAGGACTCACAACTGTATTCCACTGTCATCTATGCTATACTTGTTATCTTTGGGATGGGAAGGAATAACGTTCTCCTGTATTCTGATTAAGCCACAGTCTTAGGATGGTGCTGTGTTCCTGGGTCATACTAGTATGGCCTTTATAACACTAGCTTTTCCTACAGCTTTAGAGTAAGGATAACATGTATCCCTGGTCGTTCTTGGAGATAATACTTTTTTTTCCCCTTTTATTTCCTCCACTGGAATGGTTTTCTACCAGTCCCCTAAACTGGTAATCTTTGCTGTCCTTCCCCTACAGATTAAGGCATTAAGGCCTATTTCTACGAGCGGGGAGGAATGTGTGTGGATGGAGAGATGTCTGTAAACCACTCCTGGCTCCCACCCTGGCAGAGTCAGTACCTCAGCAAAAACTTTCTCAAGATTCTCCCTGATATTTCCTGTGAGTCTGAGGTGATAGTTGTGGAGGCAAAGCTTTAAAGAGTGTACTTGCCCCCAGAGGCTTCATATTCCCATTACCCTGCACTCAACCTTTAGCAATTAAATGTAAAGTTTTAGCTGCATCTTTTTATAGGAAGTGTGAAGTCTGGCGGTGTTTGGTGAATTCAGGTAAGCAAGTGTTCAGGTCCTATTTCTCCCTGCAGCGCCTGTCTCTCCCGAGATTTTTGGTTACTTGGTTGCTCTGTGACTTCATTTCCCTAGCAGCCTAAAAAAGTAAAGTAATTTTCAGGTCTATTTTCTTTTCCTCTTTGTAAAGATTGAGGTAATGCTATTTCTTACCTGAAACAGAGGTGATCTTGTTCATTTACTTAAACCCTCCAGGCTATGACTTCATGTTCCCCCCCCCCCCACAAATGGGGGGGTACCAACTCCCCTCTAAGGGATCATCCAACACCAACAGTTTGGAACACAGGATATTTCAAACAATCTACTTCAGGTTATTTGAGACGTCCTTTACTCCTACGTCCATTCTAGACAAAGAAAATAATCAGAGTTCTGAACTCTTTAATTATGTGTTGTTAATTACGTGTCATTTCCCCCCCTTCAACATGAGACAAGAACATGTGGTGTAGATGTCCACACTTTCATTTGATGCACACACGTGTATGCACACAACACATACATGCACAGTCACTGGAATCAGGCATTTGGATTGCATGCCAGGAGAGAACACATGCTAGGGCCATCTGTCATCTGTAAAACGTAATATAAGAAAATGCATGCAGTCATATTTACTGAATAAAAACTATTCTGGCACTTAATCAGATGCATAATGTAAACAGCACATTCTTGGACCATTTAATTAAGTTGCTCCTTATTAACTTATCTGGGATTCCCAAAAGGAATTATAATTTGTTACTTTCTGAGTCACTTCTATCTGCTACACAAAGAACCAAGTAGATTACAGTAATCCTACAACTGTATTAAGGGTTCATTTCGCTATTAAATATTTTAAGAAACAAATAACAAATGGAGAAGGAAGATATTTCAAATATAGTGGTCAGTCAGGCAGCCTTAAAATATATGTACCTGATGTTGAATAAATGTTTTATCGCCCATGTCCAAAAGCTTTTATACCACTTACAGTCCAAGTGATGAAGCAACATGTAAAGGAAGGGGAGAAGTACATTATGAAGCCTCTGATGTTAAAAAATATATATATATACACTTCCCACTATGTTTTATTTACTGAAGTGTCACACCTTGGACATTTCGCTTTTGAAAACAACATGACGAAGCAAATTGAAGACTGGTTCCGTAATTCAAAAATATGAGTGCCATGCAAGTGTCACTGTTCTCTTTCTGATTTGAAGTCTCATATTTTCTGGAAGTATTTTTTGTGGCTTGATTTGTGTTTCTTTAAAAGTCCACTAATAACATTAGAGTAAGTGTAAGGTATATTAAAATTCCTTGATGAAAACTTGAAATTGATACTTGTAATTATTTGATTTCACTGGTTAAATGAATTTCCTTTTTATACTGTGTTCAAATGGACTGATGGAAAATTCCAGCTTCTAGATCTCACGGCCCCATCTAATAATTGAACTCATGCTATCATTACTGGTCTATAATTTCACAATCAACAATTATGTAACCTTTCTCACAGTATCAGTTGTGAAACAGTTTCCCTTGTCTATAGGTACAAAAAATTACTGTGTGTTTCTCCCACATACATTCTCATCTTTGTCATGAGTATTAGAATCCCTATTTGTGGGCTACTGGCAAATTTTCCAGTGTCAAACTCCATGGTCCAGCCTCCTGGCAATGAGGATGCCAAGGAAATGTCAACAGTTCTTGGACGGTTTTAGCAGAAGCACTTTAAAGACTTGTGACTCAGTTGGGAAGCATCCTTTATTGCTCTTGTCCGATCCTAATTCCTGCTGCTTCACATATGGATGGACGGAGCTACAGCAGCCATAGCAGCATCGGGAGGAGAAGGCTAAGAGAAACACAGAAACTTGGCCTTCATGGCCTGGACTACAGGAACAATGCTAGTGACTGCCTACTTCTGGATTTCTTGTTATATGAGAAAAATAAACTCTTTCATGTGTAGACCACTGTAATCAGGTGTCTGATAACAGCAGTCACCTGCATACCTGCATGTTTTATCTAAATGTGTGATACCCAGATATGAATGAAATGAACACATTTCCTCCATGCAATATCAGACATAAGATTGTAAACAATTCCTGTTACCCAAGTCAACTCTTACAATATTTGTTTATATTATTTTTCAATTTTGTTTTTATTGTCTGCATGTCACATACAAAGCCCTCCTATTTTAGTTGCTTATATTTTCTCTTCTTAAATTTAGACACGATAACCCATGCTTTATGTTCCAGACCAAAAAAAAAAAAAAAAAAGGAAAGTCTTCCTTCCTAGACCCATGTCCTAGTACTGGCTTTTTTATATCATACACTGATTCTCTAGTTGGTGGGGGGTAGGAATATCCTGCATGTACCACATGTAATTAGAGAAGGACTATCTCAATCAGAAGCTGAAGGTGCGAATTCAGACAAATGATTGAAGGAAAAGTTTGTTTTCATCTATCAATCAGGGCTATAGTCAATGGCAATTTCAGGTGTAAAAATTATTTGTAAAACCAGAGAAAATGGTTGATAATGATATTTCTGTGATGAGTGGAAAAATATCTTATACATTTTTTAATAAAATAATTTAACATATTCAACCAACCACTGATTTGACATAATATCCCACAGAGAGTAATGTCTGAGGGCATACTGTGCCTTTTATTAATAATTCCCATCAAGAGTAAGTTAGGAAGCTACTAGAATTACTGAGAACTTCTTTTTTAAAGGTTAGCTCAGACTGGCAGTTTATAGGCATATATGTTAAAAATGTTTTTTCATAGATAAGCTAAGCTGCTTTCTGTTAGGAAATGGGAATGCTTAACATGAAATCACAAAATGCATTTTAAGAGTCTGTACTTATTTTAGATGCTTTATTTCTTGTGCGAAGTAATTTTGTAAGACAAGTTTTCAGCCCTCAATAAACCAAATTATGGAAGATATATTGTAATGGTGGGGTTGACAACTTGAAAAACAGAAACATAGAAACCCATAGACTCAGTGTGAAATCTAATTCTACCGAAGAAATTTTGAACATAATACTTATTATGATATACAAAGTAAATAAGTTCCAAGTGGTACCTGGTACCTGGAATTTACTAGGTACTCAAAAAACAAGTTTGAGTATCATCAGTCCTAGTTTTGAACTCTAGCTCTACTTAATAAACCGTAAGAACCAGCACATGCCTGTTTTCTCACTGGAGAAATGAAGCTAAAAAGATGACCCAACAGTTCTTTTTTTTTTTAAGTTATTTTAATTTTAGATAATATATTTAAGAAATTTAGTACCGTGGCTAGTAGTAATTACTCAATTTCTAATCTATGTTGCTTATCTTCATTTAATTATGATCAATATTGTAGAACTATAAACAACTTGATACTTTTCAAAAAGCACTCAAGTACACTACCTATTTTCACCATGTACTTCTATAAGATAAAAAGGAAAACTTTTCTCATCCACACATTTATGGAGAAGGAAATGGGAGAAGATTAACTGCACTATCAAGCTAATTATACAAGTGGCAGATGATTTAATTCTAGACTAAAACTTCTTGATTCTCTCAACATTGCCTTCACAGCATTGCTTTCACAAATGTTCTGCCAAACCTCTATCTCTTTTCATCCATCTTCTGAATCTTATGAAATTCAAGGAGTCAAAATGCTATGCAGTGTTGTTTGAAGGGTTTTATGCGGTAAACTTACCCCAAAGTTCATCCATGATAGTTCCCTGTTCCTAGCCCAATCGAACCCCCACCCCCACTCCTTCCCATATTGTTTCCACGTGGTTGCTATGATTTCTGGTACTCTCTGTGAGATTCTGGCTCATTCATTTTGGGGAAATTAAAAAAATAATTTTGTGCTTAAAAATAAAAGACAAATCTGAAAAAAGTAGACCAATCAAGTGAAAAATGGCTAACATGGCTTTTAGATACTTGCCTTTCTTCTTAGTTTTTTGTTGTTGGTGTTTCATTTTATGGATATCTATGTGGAATCTTTGAAACTTTTAAAGTACATTTTTATTATCCCAACAGTTAAAAAACAGCCATGTAAAAAGTATAAGGAAATGATCTTGTTTGAAATCAAGAGCTGAGTGAAATCTACATGTGTTGCTAATTGAATGCAGTACAAATTTGTAATTCAATGTGTTAATTCAAAAAAGTGACTTGAGAGGCTGCATATATATTTTCAATGTTAATAGAACTTCTATATGGTAGGAAATGAAGGAGTATCTGGCAGGTAAAGAATAAAGCATGGAGCCACCTTCCATTATAAAAAAAGACATTAATTTCTTAATTACTCATTAGATCAGAGTACTTTAGGCCTAAAGCCTCTGCAGTGATAATCTACTCCACACCATAACTCAGCATACTAAATCTCTGAAAACTAAGTGATTTATACAAAATCAGAAAACAGAACTTGAATTTTCTTTTAAACATCGTTTTGCCAATAATTACAGTTTTCAAGTGTCTGGACTTAACTTTCCTGAGGCAGTCTTTTTCCTTAGGGTTACACAGAAGAAATAATGTGGACAAACAATGCCTTTCTTTTAATCTTTCACTATAATAGTTTCATTCAACTGTTTATCTAGCGTTAATCAGGAAGTTAACCTAACCTAATGACCACCACCACCACCGCCAATAACTTTAAGCAAATCTTTATGAAAACCTTGATGCAAATGTTTATAAGACTACATAGTCTATTTTCTTTGGAAAGACCTTTCTTCTAACTTTTTATCTACTTTCTAACCTATTTTTCATTAATTTAACTTTGAATCTTACATTACTTAACAATATCCCTAAAAAAAAAAAAAAATCAAAGCACAAGTAAAAAGCTTTCAAATGAAAGGAAAGCATTTGTAACATACCAAGATAGTTTTAAACTCAAATAATTTTGAGCTATTCATCAGGCGAGTCCTTAAAATCCCTCTTTAAACAACACTGACCATAACCACACCTATGGGCTCAATTTTCAAAAGGAAAATATCACATGAACACGTCTGGAATGAACTTCGTAAATGGGTTCATCTACCTAATCTAAAAACAGATCTTGGGAAACAAAATTAGAGGGTGTGAAAAACATTTTTAAACTTTATTCCTTGCACCAAAAAGCCAAATCATGGTGCTGTGATTGGAAAAATACCCCAGCTATAATTAATGCCCTTATATTAAAAAAAAAAAAAAAGAAGTCTGGCATAGGTATAAAGCAATTAGATACTTGTAACTTTCCAAACTCTACAGTTTGACCTCATTTTTTTCTTTCCCTACTCTAGAATTTCATTCAAAAATCTACCTAGAGGCTGAGAGAGATGATTCAACCAAGGCTCAGAGAACAACAAGAACTATCATTACTCAACATTTTTCTTGAATAAAGACAAAACCTATTCTAGCATCGCTCAGTTTTACCATTCTATTTTTTTTTTCCCCATACTTCTTTCACATTAGGGAGAAAAAGATCAAAAACAAGGATTTCCCTGAGCCATCATCTTTTTTTCTTCTATGAATTGTTGCATCGAACAGCTTTGCTCATCTATGTATGACATTCTATCTAGAGAATTTATTTTGAGTCATCACCTCTTGTTTACAAATCATTAAGATTTATTTTAATAAGTCTCTAAATGCTGGGTTACCAACTCAAGATTCCTTTGCAAGGAAAGGGGGCAGAGAGATTTGAGAACAATATCTTCCAATTTTCCATTTAAAGATCATTGTGGTAACAATGTGAAAGATGGCTTGAGAGAAAGATCACTCAGACAGCCCTCTAGCTAGTGTAAGAGAGATTCAATGTGCACTTGAGCTAAGGCAATGGCAAAGGGGATGGAGAGACAGAAAATGGTCTAAAGCTGTGATTCCTCAAACTTCAGTGGGCAGCTGATGTTGGGATGGGGCCCGAGAATGTGCATTTCTAAGAAGTTCCAAAGTGACATTATGCTGGCAGTACAGGACCATCCCTTCCAAAACAACGGGACTAAAACTTTTCTACTTAAGGTGGGGTCTTTGCACCAGCAGCGCTTATTAGAAACTAATGAGAAACAGAAACTATCAGGCCTAACTCCAGTCCTACTATATCTCAGTCTATATTTTTACAAGATCCTCAGGTGGTTCCTATGAAGATTAAGGTCTGAGATATAGTGCACAGTCTAAAATGGAGTTTGGAAAGAATGAAAGAGAGGGTCTAGCAGGACCAGAGCTACCACCTCGAGAATTTGGTAGAGAGTGGTAATGATGCTTATTCGTAAGCTTCTACTCATGGGTGCAGATTTGACAACATTTAGTAATTTAACAAAACTTTCACAAACCCCAAATTTTAACATAAAAGATAAGATAACGCACGAGCCTAGCCTGAAAAGTATATGCAGGTTATGAGTGTCCTCTTCTGAAAACTGAGAATAAGAACCATGATTTCTCTATCCAGTCCTTGCTCTGCAAATAGGAAAAAAATTCAGTTCCTGGCTCTGATTCTGGACTTAGGTTTCCATCAATTCTGGTAAAAGATCTAGTCTTAGGCCAGATAGCTAAATCATCTCCTTCCTTCCCGCAGGTTAGCCAATCTCTTGCTTTTTTACGTTAACAAAAATGGAAAAAAACTGCACTCTTTTTTTTTTAATGAGCAAATGGATTATTAAATTAAGCCAAGAGGTTCAAACACAATACAAAAGCAGGGCTTCTCCTCTGTTCTATAAATGTGCTGCTCTTCAGAACTTTCTGTCTTGGGAGAAGATGAAATTTTGGCCAACTCCTCTGTCTCTGAGAACAGGACTCAGTAAATGATGTCAAGAACCAAGAATTATAGGCAGAAACATTTTTGAAAGATGAGTAGCTAAGCATATGCTCCACTCGGTGGTGGAGTATGGCAGGCACCGAACAAACAGCCCACATCCAAATCCAGGCCCCCTGCTGAGTGGCTGTGAGATTTTTGGGAATTCACTTCTGTCTCTAAATTGAAGCCTTTTCATATCAATCTTATATGAATCTTAACACATGGTTTATGTGAGAACTAAATGAGATAATATGCAAGAAAGCACAGTACCTGAAGTTAATGTCTAAGTATTTTTAGGTATCTCCTGTTGTTGTTGTTGTGTTTTTTTAATCCATTGGCCATAATAAATACAGCATAAATAAATATGCCGTATTTTCCTGGCCATTGCAGAAAATCTGGACTGGATCAGAAGCAGCAGACCCAAACTGCAAGCATTACAGTTTTCAACCACTGGGCTGCATACTGATGTGCCAGGAGTTGTGCTTTCACAGATGAGCTAGTCCACTGCTATCAAAAACAACACATAAATGGTTGTTTAATATGCAAACCTTTATAGTAGCTATTATAAGACAAAAAAATTGAAATGAGCAGTGCATGCGATGCACTAACACAATGAGTTCTATTTATAAACAAGAGACAACTTTGCGGGACATCAAACTGCCACAAAAGATATGTGAAGTGCTTTTTTGCAATATATTAAAACGTGCTCTGTTAACATTCAACAGAGCACTGTTGGGGGGAGAAAACTCTTTTCAACCAGTGACATAGCACAGAGTTGACCCAAATATTTTGATCGATGGTGTATTTATACAAACTATCATGTAGATATTCTGTAGTAATGATAGCATGCTAATTTTTGCAAACTTTTTAGTTGTGCTCTGAATCTCTTAATGTTTTCACTGAAAAATCAAGTGTCTGAGAGTTTAAGGGGAAAGAATAAAGAGAGAGACTGAGAACTCCATCAAAGTGTCTCTCTGTTGAAGAAGAAACCAGAGAAATGAGAGAAAGTGAGACCAGAATTGCAGAGTGATAATACAGAGATAGTTCTGTTTCCCTGTCCACACCCAGAATGCCGCCTTCCCCTTAACCAACTTCAAGACAAGGTGGATTTTGTCTGGTGCCCTGAATATTCAGGGGCCTCTCACCTCAGCAAGGTTAGGGAGGGTGGAGAAAATCAGAGAGGCAAGATTATGCCAAAGTAAATATCCACAGAGAGGACACGCTCTCTTTGACCCACACAGGGAGTTAGGTGAGGGAGCTAGGAAATGTACCATTACACGATATGGTGGCAAAGGAATACAGTGTTCTTCCTTCACCATGACATTTCTGGAAATAATTTACCTTGAAATAGTCCCTCAAGTGTGGTTCTCTTACCATGTCAGAGGAAAATATAGGGCACAGAGAGTATACCTGAGAACATAAATGACTATTAGAGCCAAAAAGTGCACCATGACCTTGGGTTTCTGGTTGCCCTGTAACGTACTTACATTTACCCCCTCCCAATAAAAATAAATCACCTCTCTAAACTGTTGAGCTCCAGTATGAAACTCTCTCTCTTGACCCATCAAAGTAAAACTATTAGGAGAGAAAAAAAAAAAAAAAAGCGAGAAGTGATTAGACTGCAAGTGGGAAGAATTCTCTAGTGTGTCTGGGTCTGGTCAGAGCCTATCATGTGGACATGACCCTATGTCTGTCGTCATGACTAAGGTTACAAAGTCACTTGCACTTGTCATAGACTTGGGTATTAGTAACCTCGATAAGAGTATCAAGGGTTTAAGAAATTTCAGCATAAATAAAATATGGATTTAATAAATGCTAAAACTTAGGAATGTCAACTTGCATGAATAAGAAAAACTCTAGATCCCTGTTTCTCTTTTTGGGAGATAAAATATTCCAGAAAGTTATATATAATGAAAGCAAAAGTTTTAGGAGCTTGTCCCTGTAATCCCTGAGCAGAAGAAAATCAAAACATTTCAGATCATTTAAAATGTAAGAGGTGTTTGTTTCATTTTGTTTAAATTCTCATCTCTGAGCATCATTCATTTTTTTCCACACTGATTTAAGAAAGGGGGGTATGTATGTATACTTATAGATAAAACATCTGTAAATTCCACTTTTGAGTCACAAAATACATATATATTTTTAGTGAGTCTTCAAGTTTTCGACATCTTTCATTTTCCTTGTCCAGTATGGGAAGGGAAAAGCCAAGTAGACTGTCCTTCGTCTCCTCTACAGTGAATTTCCAACAGCCAACCACAAGTGGAAAGGATTTCTATGTTTGCAGCACTTTATAACTACAGTTTTTTGCCCTTCAAAGAATAAGAGCAGAATGAACATTAATTGGTTTGTGATGGCGGGTCCTGGGGATTCAGTGCACAGAGGCATGCACTCTATCACCTTAGAGAATGAGAAGATTTCACCTTAGATGAATGAAATAATTGTGTAGCCACATTTTATTTCTTAGGCACACATTCTCTATGTGCACTTTTAAAAAAATTGGGACTAGTTTTGTCAACAGAATGCAATTTCAATTTGCACTCTGATTTTTAAATTTTCTTTAAACACCTTTCAGCAAATATTTGGTTTCTATGGATGCTCAGCCTCAGTGTTTGCATGGGGTTTTTGTTGCCAGAGATGAATGAATCAGAAATTTGCTGAGTATATTGGCCAAATGGAACGGTGCATTTCATCTTAATCTTTGACGATGCCAGGACATATTTATTTGCACAACACCAAAACATGGCACCGTGCCTCACAACAAACTGGTCTACAACAAATTCAATACTGTCTGGTAATATGGAAGAAATGCTTTAACCCCAGATTTTCTTTTATATATAGTTGTGTGGAAAATAGGTTCATAAAACTATCACAGGATGTGGAGTCTGTGAAGTGAATGGAAAGCAGAGATGGATCCCTGGCAAAAAGGAAACTGTAAAGTGTTTCTGCTTGGATGGAAAAGAGGGCAAAAATTGAGGAATGGGAGAAATAATAAAACATTAGAGAGACTTCAAGGAAAAATTCACATGTTTTGCATTAAGCGTCTCTATTGTCAATTACAGAATCTGTTTAATATTTAATTAAAGACTGAAAAGGAATATGTAAACTAGTATAGGAAATTTAGAAAATAATTAAAAGTGATTTAACAAATTATGGATTGTGGGTATACGACAAGGAATTAAGAAAATTTGAGATGAATTTTTGGCTTAATAAGTGAATTAAGGTGGCCAATATGGGAAGAAAAGATGGGGATATAATGGCTCTCTACTGAGTTTCATGGTCCCAACAAAGAAAAACATAATTATAGCGGAGAAGGAGGAAATATAAATTAGAGGATAAAAGTAAAGGAAGCTTTCTACGTAAAACGTCGGTAACACTGCCTTCTCTTATACGATTAGAAGAAGTTTATTTGAGATTCCTAATACCAATCTGTATATGAAATAAAAACTGCTAACCATATTCACTACAAGACTTGTCTTTATAAATGTATGAAAGTTCAGGGTAGAATGTAAAAACAAAAACCGATTCACAATAAATCATATAATTCCTATAAAAATAAAGAATATGGGTTAGTAACAAATAACTAATATTTATTGAGCAATTAGTATGTGCTGGGCATTTATTTAAGCTTCTAAAGCGATTACATATGGCAGACACAGTTACAGCCACAGTTTACAAAAGGAACTGAAGCCAGCATTGGTTAAGTACACTGTCCAGGTTACAGATCCAGTAACGTCAGAGCTGCTCGCCTATTTCTATAACTGCTCCGTAGTCCCATCCCTGCCTTAACCACTTGCAGTATGTGTAAGATTAAGTAACCATTTTCTTAAGAAAACCTCGCTTTCTTTTCTTAGGCCTTAAAATTTTTAAATGTGAGTGTTGAAGATAGACCAAAAGAAAATTAACACAAATATTTCATTTTGAACAACGTGAAAGAGAACCGTTTAATTTTTCTTGGCATTCTTAATGTATTAAAAATAATTTGATAATTACAGATTTTTACACAACTTTTATAGTATGTTTCGTCTGGTCTTTTCATGTCAGATCTGTGAATGTGCTCCCAGAACTACCTCTCCAGAAGGCTGTTCTTTCTCAACTTGATGTAAAATGACAACAAAACTTTGTACACTTCCTTACTTCTAAGCAGGTAAAGTGATTTTTTAAGAGACAGACAATAAGAAACTGATTTATACAGAAAGGAAGGAGCTGAAAGAAGACAAAAGAGAAAATGAGTATATTTCAGGCACAGTTGGAAAACAATGTCAATAGCCCCTGGGATCAATCTGTTGTAGAAATACAAAGAACAATAGGGCGCTGATGATGACCTTGGCTTTTCTTGCTTAGCTGTCCAGTGTGAGAGAAGATTGCGTAAGTAGATCCAGGAGTACAGAGCCATCCTTCATTTCAACTTTGTTTTTACTCCTCAGTAGCCTGAAGAAGAGTCTCAGGTCTTTTTACCTTATGCGACTTCTCTGCAGTATAGAACGCTGTTGAACATTTTCCCTTTTAAATCTTTCTGCCCCTCAGCTCGCACGGCACCCCGCCTTCCTCATCTCTTTACTTCTCTCTGGTTCTTCTCCGTGCGCTGATTTCTATTCCTCTGCAATCTCTGTAAATTTTAGCTTCCCCCAGAATTCCAGCTATATATATAAGGAAGAGCAGAGATTTTGAAGTCAGTCCAATATGCAATCATATTTCTGCTCCACTCACTACGAACATATGTGGTCTCTTTATAGCCTCCCCGTCCTCCTTAAACAGCCTACAAGCTCCTCCAGGGGTGTGGGTCTGGCTCTTGCTTATGGATCCAACCGCATCCAGTGAAACTTTCTCCTTCCTCTCTCGCACGATCCCTGTACTCTGGGCTTCAGCCTTTCTGATTTTTTTTTTTTTTTCCAATTATCCAAAGTAATGCTCTCTGCTTTTTCTGAGTATTGACATATTGTTGTGGCTGCGTGGCACTCACCTCTAGTTTCTCTTGGATGAATCCAAATTATAACTCAGGTCCAACGAGGCACTGAGGCTACTTTCTCAGTAATATCTTTCCTGATACCTTCAAGTCCAGGTTAGGGCACCTGCTACAGATGCCTAATGCTCCTATAGTTATGATGACTATGTAATTTATCTTCCAAACTTGGACATAATTGAGGGTTAAAAGAGGTGCTATTATAATTCTGCCAGTAAAACAGATACAGCTGTTTCATTCTTCCGCACGTGGCTGTCCCATTTTCCCAACACCATTTGTTGAAGAGACTTTCTTCCACTGGACATTCTTTCCTGCTTTGTCAAAGACTAATTGACCATAGACTAGTACTGAATTTTAATTAAAATAATTTGGTGGTGGTTCTCCAAAATTTCTATATAGAAAATCACATTTGTGAAAAATAACATTTTTGTCTTTTTCAATCCTGCTTTTTTTTTAACTTATTGAATTACCTAGAATTTCTAGTACATTAATTAAAACAGTGGTATTTATAGTCTAGAACTTTATATATGAGCAATCATGTATATGTGTATATATATATATATGCTAATAATAGTATTAAATATATATATGATAGTAACAAAAGTTTTAAAGTCAGTTTCTGCCATGTCTAAATATCATCCATATTTTCTAAGTATCTGTCTACTTCTTGTTCTTATTATGAAAAAGAGCAAATATAGAAAAAATGCATGAGCCGTATATGCCTAATTTATTAAAAGGCAGAGTTATATGTACAATTTAATAAAAATGTAAAATGGACGTAACTCAAGAAATGTACATAGCTCGAGAAATAACACATTATTAGCAATACATCAATTATCCACATTGCTCTCAGAGGTTTTAAGCCTCCCTCTCTTCCCCTCTATAATTGCTATTGATTTTGTTAGAATTATATACTTCCCACCTATGTGCACCCAAACAAGATATGTGTGTCGCTAAAAAGTATAATTTTATTTTGCATGTCCTTGAACCATGTAAGTATGGAATAAAGATTTATGTCAATAGTCTGCTCTTGACTTGAGCTGGATTTTTTAATTTACATTGGTGTTTGCTAAATAACTTGGATGTTTCTAATAAAGTAGTTACAAACCTTAGTCCTTTGACACTTTTTATTCAGATACACACTTGCAACTGGGCGAATAATTTTCAGTTTATATCTGATGACTGGCAAGGCTGGGTCATAGGTATAGTGATATTATCTATCAGGTATACATATTGCAGGGGCACTTGGGTGGCTCGGTCGATTAAGCATCTGGTTCTTAGTTTTGGCTTGGATCATGATCTCAGGGGCTCACGTGAGACTGAGTCCCAGTTTGGGCTCATGGATAAGCATGCAGTCTGCTTAAGATTCTCTCTCTCCTTCTCCCTCTAACCCACCCACCTCTCTTGGGGGAGAAAAAAAAGTTATACTTATTGCAAATACCATTCATTCCACAACTTTTATGCTCATATGGTCTTCTCCAGATGAACAGAAGTTTTTAACGTAATATAATGAAGATTATCTTTTTATTTTTTTGCCCAAGAAATACTTCCCTATATTAAAATTGTGAAGATACTCTTATATAATATTTTGTTCAAACTTTATAGCTTTGTTTTCCATAGCTTGTTCTGGAATTCATCTGTAACTAATTTTTTATGTATTGTTAGGAAATCATTTGATACCATATTCTTATATAAGTATACCCAATTTTCTCAACATCTTTTTTGAAGAGTACCTTCATTTCTGGCCGATCTACCATGCCATTTCTGCCATATGTCAGGTGTCCATGGAGGACTGAAGGCATTTTTCACTGTTAAGTACTGTTACAACTATATCACACAAGTGTCAGAATATACTGTTTCATTGTTTATTCAAAATATTTTTAAATTTTATTCTGATTTTCCTACAACCAGTGATAATTTGTATATTCCTTAATTTCCAATAGAAAGTTTTCCTAACTTTATTTTGTATTTCTTTCAGGCTTATTTGTGCCATTATGAAAGAACTTGCTCTGCATGACTTAAGCCCATTGGAATTTATACTAATGCAAAATTGATAGACCTTACTGGTAGACTAATTTGTTAATTTCAATGATGTAACATCCTTTATCTCAAAAAATGCTTTTTGCATTACAATCTATTTTAAATGAACAGAACTACACTCTATTTCTTTTGGTTGGTGTTTGCCTGGTATATCCTTCCAAGTTTTACTAACAACCTGTTTCCTACTGTGTAGCACGTGTCTTTTTTGAATGTTGCATATTTGGAGTTTGTAATCTAAACTGTGTATTTTTTCTTTTGTTTTAACTGAAGGCTTTAGTCCACCTTTATCTATTGTAGTTTTTGATATATTTAGGTTTAAATCTTTCCTTTTCTTTAATGCTTACTATTGTTCTTATCCATTCTATTTTTGCTTTTTTTTCTCTTTCATACAGAGTATTTTTTTCTTCACCTGTGTGAAGTCTTACTCATATTACAACTTTTTCTTCACTCAATAGAAAATATGACACACATAACTATCAACATAAAATTAATACTTCTACTTTCTCAAACAAAAACCTTAGAACACATCAGCTGCATTTAAACCCTTTTCAAACCATTTGTCATTATTGTTTCATATTTTCAATTCAATTGCTTTTCTAAAACATTCTCTAGATTTTATTATATGTATTTAATGTTTATTTACATTTATGTACATAATCATACCACTTTTTTTGCTCTTTACCACCTCCTACCTCAAATACGTTCATTGGAACTTTGGTGAATGTCTGCTGGTCCCAGACTCTCTCATTTATGTGTTCTCAAACTTTCTCTATTTCATTTTCATTTGAAGTTATTTTCTTTCAGTACAAGAAAGATAGCATGTTACTATTCTCTGATCCCTCATTTCCTTGTGAGAAGATGTTAAGACTAATCCTACTTCCTGTGAAATAGATTTCTCGGTAACTTCTGTATAAGATTTTCTAATGGTTCTGGTTATTGGCAGTATCACTACATTGTATCTGTGAATTATAATTATATGTAATTATAATTTAGTTCTTTTTTAGATCTGCATTGTGATTTTATACTTTGATTCTCTGGAGAAATTTCCTTTTCTTTCATTTCTTTGAAAGTATTAAATACGTATATATTTAAGTATCTGGTCTAATAATTTCAGTATCTGACCTTTTTTTTTTTTTTTTTTTTTTTTTAATTAACTCCTTCTCTTTAACATTGTTGCTTGGGTTTAGTCATGGTAACTTTTTGCTGTGTACTTAAGTTTCTTTGCCTGGTGTTCTGTGATGACTTTACACAGAAGTGTAGGTGGCTTCTAGGTGCATATTACGGTGTAAAATAGGCGTCTTTTCCAGAGGGTATTTGCATTTTCATTTGCTTTAACCAAGAACCTGAGGTACTACCAAATGGAAAGAGTTTAAATGAATCCATGTTTGAAGATTCTTTGACCACTCAACCAAGCAAATTTGAAATGAAATTCATGTGCTGACTAGGGGTTCAAAATCTCTTGGAGAAAAGATTTAACTTTGTTTTGTTTTGTTTTCTGTGCTCAAACTAGTACTACAGCTTCTCCTGAATGGACAGCTATAATCTGTTTTTGTCCTCCAGGGAGAAGCCCAAATGTCCCCTTGGCCCTTTGAGCCTTCACAATCATAGTTCAGTTTCTCAGCTGTATTTCATCATGATTGGGAAATACGTTCAGAGCAAAGCAACTTCTTCAAATTACTTTTTAGTCTTTAAATTCTTGCTGTCTTCATATATATTCCTACTTCTAAGAAAATGTTTCATTTTTCCTATGTTCATCCCACATTTTAAGATATTTAGTATTAGTGTTAGCCTAAAAATGTAGTCTGCTATTAATGTTAGCAGAAATTATAATTCCGTACTTAAAATAAGAATGGTGATAGGATTCTAAACATGTTTAGCTATATAGAGAAACCATGAACTAGAGAAATGAATTCAACCAGGGTTGAGGTTATCTTAAGGAAGAATCACTTGGTTAGATTGATTAAGGGAGTTGAGGTTGTAATTAAGAGCAGATGAAATCCAAAATAAGTAGAAGAATAAGTTGATAATGTAAGGAAAGTAAGAAACAATAAAATTTGGTTAATTAATTCTATACTGCATTGAGATTGCTGTTGAAAATAAGGAAATTAAGAGTAAAATTATAGTTTTAGAGAGATTAATATTTACTGGAATGCCTAAGTCTAAGTTTCGAACTTGGCGGTGGCTGAGGTATGGTAGAGAATAAGATCATTAGAAAATTAGGCTAAATGTGCAGAAAGACTAGTTTTTGTAATGGCAAACCATTAAACTAGCTCTGAGTTCTATTGCTAATAAGTAAAGGATTTGGCCTCTACAAAGGCTGTTTTCATTATGCATCCTATTTTTACTCTCCCTTGAGATAATAATGTCTTTCACTGCCATAGAAACCCTAACAATTAAGCTCCATTTATTGAGGTATAATGATTTAACCTCTACTCCTCAAATATGCTATAGTATTAATTACAAATAGGAATTGACTGCCTGAGTTTAACTTTTGACACATTGATTACAGAATTAGCACAGGATATAAATGTCTTAATAAAAGATCTATTGAATAAAATGGATTCATATTACGTAGAGTGGCCCTATATGTAATATGTATTATTGATACAAATATAAGATTTTTTTCCTCAAAAAAAATTCCTCCAATATTCAATTTTAATGTTTTCTTTCCCTTTCTGTTACTTAAAGTTGACTAATATCATCAATTAGGATTTCTTCCTTATTCTTTCACCATTTTTTTTTACTGTATTTATTATTTTAGTAGTTTCATTTAAAAATTATAAATAGAGGTATTTGGAATATATATATCAAGATAACTATTGTTTTTAATAGATATTGCTTCTCTGTGAAATAATTCTACCTGTCGTATTTCCAAGCATTTCAATGGTGTATAACGAACTCCCTTCACAAAATTATGGAGAATGGAGAGTTTTCCTTGAACTACATACAAGCAGTGCACAAGATGCAAGAAGATTTAATTTGTACAAGATTCAGAGTCCTAGGATTTTTTTTTAAGATTTTATTTATTTGAGGTAGAGAGAGAGAGAAAGAGAGAGAGTGAAAGTGCAGGGGGAGGGGCAGAGGAAGAGGGAGAAGCAAGCTCTCCACTGAGCAGGGAGCCTGACTTAGGGCTCTATCCCAGGACCCTGGGATCATGACCAAGCCACAGGCAGACACTTATCCGACTGAGCTACCCAGGCACTCCCTGAGTCCTAGGATTTGGTATTGAGCTCATCTCTGCAGAAACCAGACACATACTATGATAAGACCCTTAAGCTTTCTAAATGTCCTATTTCTCATTTATAAAATGGACAGCTTATGTATTTTCTTACCACCTTCAAAGGACAACGTACTAAAATAAGACAAGCATAGGAGTCAAAACTGTATAAACTAAAAACTATTATGGATGTGAAATGTGCTCCTTATGTATTGTCAGCGATTCACAACTCTGCCTCCTCAATGGACTATATGAAAAGTCATTTTACAATAACACTGAAGATGGTCCTTAAATGAACACAGCACCCCTGGGGATGATTACAGTTCACTGTATATAGTATACTTCACTGTTCGAACAACACTAAAGATGAAAAATCTGCGCTCTGTTAATATCCATTCTAGGGCTAGGAAATAACTGCATTATTGGAGATTTAAAATCATGTGGATTTTAATGACAAATTCACTTAAATTATTTTCCATTCTCAATAGTAAGTCCTGAGGGAAAAAGCATTCAAATATTTCTGTTGCTTAAGAAGAATAGGTACCATGGTATCCTGAAAAGAAAGTTTCTATGGCTTGGAAAAGAATTATAATTGTTTAAATAAAATAATATCCTTCTTAATAATCATTTTCCTTTTCTGTTTTTTTCCCCCAACATTTCATTTAGATACACTATTGATGTCTGAAGCTGGTTTTACTAAAATTCCCCAAGGAAGGAGTTGATAGATCCAGGATGCTGCTTTCTTCTTTGCCAAAACTCTTGGACTTTTTGTTTTCAGCAATTTTGCATGGATCTTTGAATAGATGACATATGGAGACTGCTTCGTATCACTGCTAATGATTTTTTTTAAATTTCGAAG
Organism: Ursus arctos; assembly: GCF_023065955.2. Taxonomy (NCBI): domain Eukaryota; kingdom Metazoa; phylum Chordata; class Mammalia; order Carnivora; family Ursidae; genus Ursus; species Ursus arctos. The sequence goes on along the minus strand of NW_026622985.1, from coordinate 27,830,774 downwards.
TCTTATTTTTTATGAGTGGCTTAATAAAATGGCATGCCTGTACATGTGTGGAAAGAGTGATTTTATGACTAGAGATTATTTAAAATCTAATTGGCATTAGTCCCATTTCATTAGAAAGCTATCTTACTAAGATATCAAGATAATTGTATAAACTCTGAGGCAATAAAAAGATGGCTCAGTTTGTATTTCATTGGTTGCTGTACTCCCCCCTCTCCTCAAATATATTGGAACCACAGACCCGAAGATATCAGTAACACCTATCTTTCCTTTGGGTGGTTATTTATGGTCTTAAAAGCTCTTTTCTCAACTGCACTCAATAATTTAATCTCAATGCTAAAACTGGATGAGTTTGACAGAATTCAATTAATATAGTAGACATAATAGTAAAAAATTACACTTTCTTGCACTGAGATTGTTAAAAGTCTATATACTTGGATAAGATCTATATAAAAGAATAATCGAAAATTTCAAGTACTGCCCTCAAAACTCTACATCTAGTTTTATTTATCCATGAAATTATCTGTCTATCGTGGAAAAAAAAAAAAACCCGTTTGCCCTCAACTTTCGATTTAGAGAATATTTGTGTGGTTTCTAAGAGGACTGGTATGTGTTCAGTGCCCAAAGGCCCTGGAAATTTAATGTGCAAATCTACTATGTGTGAGAAAGCCCACACCATGAATAACTGCTTCACCTAAAAGCCCAAAGATAAAATTGTAGTTTCTCACAAGATATCTCATTTCATTGTGAACATTGTTTTTTCCAGGAATATGTATGTTATTCCTACAGGTAGACATGCAGTTAAGACAAAATGAATAAATTTATAATGGGAAATTCTAGGTCTGTTTTATTTTATTTTCACATTGTATAGTTAAATAATTAGTCACCTTAAAAAGAAACTTTGTGTGTGATAAGAGGTGAGAATTTATCCTGCTTCCCCCAGAAATAGTGTCCAATTTTCAGAGTGACGTGTAATGAATAATCCATAATCCATCCATTATTTTTCCATTAATAGCTGTTGGTTTTGTTTATAATGAAGACTTTTTGTGATACCTATGTTTTCCCTTTGTATGTCTACTTTTATGCAAGTACCACCCTATTTTAATTATTATATTATAATGCTTAATAGGTAGAACCACATTAAATACTATTCTTTTAAATAAATTATATTTATTTCAAATAAAATTTCCAAAAGAAATCTTAATGTATCCTGTACTATCATTTTCTGAAGAAAAAAAATATTTTAGGATTTTGATTCTAATTATCACCCAAAAACTAATTTAGGAAGTTTCACTTTATTAATAATATGTAATCATTGTATTCAGGAACATACACTTCTCCATTTTCTAAATAATTTTACATTTAGTAGTATAATTTTATAATTTTATTTATTTTGAAGTAATACATATTTGGACCACTAAAAATTTATATTTTCTTACCTCTGAAAAATGACTTATTGTGCTACATATTGTTTTATTTATTTTATTAAGGACAAATTATGGTATATATTTATTTTATTAAAGGTGGGTTATTGAGGGTATAAATCAATCACGATTGATTTATGTATATTTCTATTATATCTATATTTTTATACCATTATATTAATAACAGGAATTTTTAAGTTGTTTATCTTTTGTTTTTTATGCAACACAATGGACTACAAATAAGGATGATATTATCTCATTTTTCTGTTAGGTCATTTATGTCTTACCATGTATTAGAATGCTGGTAAAATCTTTCAGAAACATAATAAAGGCAGATTTATGAAACATCTAATAATTTATCTTTTATTTTAAAGAACACAAAAATATATGTAAGCTCATGTTGAAGAAGATAAAGTTATTCTTTTCAGTGCAATGCTAACCAAAATGTACAAATAGTGATGGAGTTAGAGAATCACTATTTCTAAACCATGAGAGTAAAAGCTTATTCTGGCAAGTGTAATCAGTAGATGATAAAACAAGCGTGCTCATGTTTGATGAAAAAAGTGTATTACATAGCATGTAATGTCTAACCATGAACGTATTAATTGCAAAAAGAAAAATAATAACTTGACTGTCAAATAAGATGGTAGATTTTTTTTTTTTTTCTAGAAAGACAGGGAGCAGGGAGAGGAACAGAAAGAATCTTAAGCATGTTCCACACCCAACATGGAGTCCTCAGAGTGCTAGATCTCATGACCCTGAGATCATGACCTGAGCCAAAACCAAGAGTCAGATGCTTAACTAACTAAGCCATGCAGGCATCTCTGGTGGATTGTATTTTAACCACGTAGTTAAAATTAATATCACCAAAAACAATCTTAAGAAAGAAGGACAAAGCCAGAGGCAACATGCTCCCTGATTTCAAACTTTACCACAAAGGTATAGTAATCAAAACAATATGGTATTGGCATAAAAGTGGACACACAGGTCAGGAGAAGAGAACAGAGAGCCCAGAAATGGACCCACATGTATAAGGTCAATTGATTTAGGGCAAAGGAGCCAAGAACATTCAGTCTCTTTGATAAATGAAGGTAGGGAAGTTGGACAGCCACATGCAAAAATTGAACCTATATCTTACTCTACTCATAGGAATTAACTCAAAATGGGTAAAAGACTTCAGCATGAGATCTTAAACCATACAACTCCTAGAGAAGAACTTAGGCAGTAAGTTCCTTGATATTAGTCTTGGTGACGATTTTTTGGATCTGACTCCAAAAGCTAAAATATACAAGTGGTACTACGTCAAACGAAGAGGCTTCTGCATAACAAAGGAAATGAAAAAGTAATCTACTAAATGAAAGAAAATATTTGCAAACTGTCTATCAGATAAGGTGTTAATAACCAAATTAAATTTAAAAAAACTCATAAAACTCAATAGCAGGAGGGGAAAAAAAGGGGAAAAGTTTGATTAAAAAATGGGCAGAGGATTTAAGTAGAAAACTTCTTCCAAACAGATGGCCAACAGGTATATGACAAGATGCTCAACACCACCAATCATCAGTGAAATACAAACCAAAACCATAATGAAATATTACCTCATGTCTGTTAGGATGGCTATTATCGAAGACAGGAAATAGTAAGAGTTGGCAAGGATGTAGAGAAAAGGAAACCCTTGTGCACTGTTGGTGAAAATGTAAACACGTGCAGCCACTCTGGAAACCACTATGGACTTTCCTCACAAATCTGAAAATAAAAATACAATATGATCCACTCCTTTCACTTCTGCATATTTATTTGAAGAAAATGAACATACTATGTTGATGAGATATCTGTACCCCTATGCTTAATGCAACATTACTTACAATAGCCAAGATATGGGAACAACCTACGTGTCTATCAATGGATGAATGGATATAGAAAACATGATATAATATATAGATACACACACAGCGCAGTATTAGCCATGAAAAAGAATGTAATTCTGCCGTTTCTGATGACATGGAGGGATCTTGAAGGTATTATGCTATGTGAAATAAGTCACACAAAGAAAGACAAATACAATATGATCTCAGTTATATGTGGAATTAACAAAAAAACTTATAAATACAGAGGACAGATTGGAGGTTGCCAGAAGCAGGGGTTGAGGGAGAGTGAAATGGGTTAATGGCATCAAAAGGTACAAATTTCCAATTATAAATAGGTGAGTCCTGGGGAGGTAATGTACAATATGATGACTATCATTAATAATATCATACCATATATTTACAAGTTGCTACAGAAGTCTTACAAGTCCTCATTACAAGAAAAAAAGATTTCATAACTGTGTATGGTGATGGATGTCAACTAGACTTACTGTATTGATCATTTTGCAATATATTTATCAAACAAATAGGTTAAATATCTCGAACTAATATGTCAATTATACTTCAGTTAAAAAATTGTTATCACCAATAATGGTGCAAATTGGTATTTTGTACTTTCTAAGGTAATGCAATGAAAAGGGCACAAAATCACTATTACTGTATTACTGGAAATATACAACATGAACCTGATCATGAAGACATAACAAACCCAAACCAAAGCCCTATGCTCTTTCAGAATCTTGAGAGAAACAGAAAAACTGAAGAATTTCTCTAGATTAAAGGAGAATAAAGAGACATTCTACTAAATGCAATGCATGATGATTCAGTCCATTATCCAGTATGATTCAAGCCATACTGACAAAAAAAAAAAAAAAAAAGCCATATGGACATTATTTAGATAATGCTTGAAATCTGAATCTGTACTATATATTAGGTAAGAGTATGAATCAATATTAATTTATCTGGGGGCGCCTGGGTGGCGCAGTCGTTAAGCGTCTGCCTTCGGCTCAGGGCGTGGTCCCGGCATTCTGGGATCGAGCCCCACATCAGGCTCCTCCGATGGGAGCCTGCTTCTTCCTCTCCCACTCCTCCTGCTTGTGTTCCCTCTCTCACTGCCTATCTCTCTCTGTCAAATAAATAAATAAAATCTTTAAAAAAAATTATCTGATTTTGACATTTTTACTCTATTGATAAAAGAGAACATCCTCATTTTCAGAAATAGGCACTGAAGAGTTTAAGGTTAAGAAACAGGATTTATATTGTTCTCAAATAGAAAGAATTATAGATTTGCTAGAGGTGAGGCAAACACTGTAAACTAATAAATATTAGAGAATATGGTAAAGAATATACTAGAGTTCTTTGTACTAAGTTGAAATACAAAACAAAAAACTGAACACATTTTTTCTTTATTGTACATCTCAGTCTGTGGGAGAGTCTCCCTTTTAATTACAATTGTAGCATGTTGCATCAGCTGTATCAGCCTAACCCAGTCCCTAGAATTACTTTTGAGTGTTGGTTACTTTTAATATTTCCTGTATTCACCCTGCAAATGCATACAGTCTGGAAGAGAGATGGAATGGTCCCGAGATTCTACGGTTCTTAAAACCTCAAATCAATGACTCACTCATTGATCTGCCCTACTGCAAAAATCTGTGTATCTCACATTTCTTGTGTATCTTACATTCTTGTCTGAATGTACCTCTAAGCAGGACACAGGCCAGGCAAGGAGTCCCTGGTTAAGGTTGTCCTGATTTTTGCTTTTTTTTTTTTTCTTTGCGTCTCTATCTTATCCATTGAGGATTGAGAGAAGACTCTGAACCCATTGAGGTCAACATCATGTACAGTAGTTATCTTTCCTCCTAGGTCTTATTCATAGAGAAATGGTAGCAGGGAATAATCTGGGGGATATAGGTATTTGAGGTTTGGATTTAAATATATAATCAAAGATCTATGCTAATCTGCATAACAACATAGTTGTTGGTATATTTGTACTTGTTCATTAATGTCACCTTTTTGCTAAAATAAATATTCTAGGAAATACCATAAGAAAGGCTGATTAATTCAGTCCTTCATTTAAGTTATAGGTAAGAAATTTGAGATAGATCCCTAGCCTTTCAACCATGATGATTAAGTAGTCCAGAATCTGGCAGAAAACAAAGTTTTAAGTTTAAAAAAGCCCTGGGAGTTTATTGGTTTCATCCAATTTATAATCCCCCATGAGATTTCCTAAGAGTTGAAGACTTTGGCAAACCCTTAATGTTTTAATGAAATGTGATAATCCAGAAAGCATGAGCACTTGAATATCATAGCACACTTAAGTAATGTGGATCGAAATTATACACATTACTTCATTTATAGTCCTAGGTGGTAGTAATAAAAATTTGGCACAGTAAGAGTAATGTTCAAATTGATTATTACTTTTCTGGGTTGTCAGATGAACAGTCCTACTCTGTATATACATTCCTAGGGTGAATAGAATATTTAGCATATAATATTCCTAAGAAACAGGAAATGGTACATATCTTTGAATGAACTATTATGTCAACCAACACACTTTATTTTGTAGTTTTATACAGTCAAACTTGAGGGAATAAGACATACAGGTCAGTGACTTTGAGGGGAAAAAAAAAGCCTCAAGAAACTTTAACACCCCCCCTTTTTTTTAGGAAAATAAAAGCATTGTAGTTCTCAATTAAACCTTTTTATGCAAAATAGGCCAGAGAAACTAAGCACCTCAGAGTAGAAAAAATCTGATAATATGTAAATGTGGCTTTTCAATTAATAGCCATTCATCTTATTAAATATTAAAATTTTTATAGGAAGTTTTTATTAAAAAATGGGGGGTAAGACTTGTCAGTTACTAAGACAAATTAATTGACCTATAATTATCATACTGTGAGTACAAGTTAAAAAATAATCTCAAGATTTTCCCATATTGTCTTCAGAGTAATTGACTATTCCCATTTTAAAACAAATACAAAAATCACACTTGAAAAAACGAAATTTATGTTTCATATTGAAATTTTCTCTTTCCCTCGTCCTCTCTCAAAAACAAACATGAAAATATCTCCTCTGACCTCATGTTCTTCTCCAGCAAGTGCTGGTGGTATATATAGGTCTTCAATTTTTTTCCTCTGGTTTTCTCTTTAATTTGTCCTCTACCCTACCATTTCACCAAATTTTATTTTCTCCAAGGTCATCAACAAACTCCTTACTAAATCCAACGGTCAGTTTTCAGTTTTCGACTGAAAACCACCTCCAGCTTTTGAAAGTTTTCATCACCTCTCCCTTGCAATCCCTTTCTGCTTCCAATGGCCTAACTCATCTCCTGGACTTCTCCCACTTCATTTGTCATCCCCACCCGGTCTCTGGTTGCCTCCCCTTTTCCTCCCCAACTTCTGAATATTAGTGTAACCAAGGATTAGCCCTCCAATCCTCCCCTTTTCTACCTACCTACACTCTTTATGTAATGGCTTAACTACCAAGAGTAAAATCCAAGGGAAATAGGCAAGTGCTTCTTCCCGTTGGGCACAGAGCAGAAGCAAATACGTTCCAAGCTTCACCTTGGTGACAAAAATATTTTTAGCTCATCCCTTTCATCAATTAACAAGGTATTTTTAAACATTCTTAGAACTCCTTGCTTAGTCACAGCATGGACCCTTCGTGCCCCTTTGTTTTGTGTACAACATTCCAGATTTAATTCTACAACTGCCTCATAATACCCTTCCATGTTTAGTAAATTATTCAGGATTAATTTTTTTTTTGATGTAAGTTTGCTTGTGCCCCTTTGTTCTTCTGATAATTGTTTTACTTAATTTACACAATTATATAAATCACTTCTAGTTCTTAGTTCAAAACAATAGGCATATCATTACTAGTCACTTCTGGCTTTCCAATGTATTCCTTAGAAATCTATGAAATTAAACTGATCAGATTTCAAAGTATTTAAATTATCGATACAATTGAAATCTAGATTATTTGTCTTTTGTCAACTTTTTCCTTCTTTGTGATTTACAGGATACTAGATGAAGGATATGGAGCAAAGAAGTCATGGATATTTTCTCAAGTGATATCCTCAGAATACATATAAATTATGTATATACATGAGTATAATATGAAATCATAAGAGAAACATAGTGTTCTAAGACATTAGAAAAGATCAACTCTTTTTGCAGAGTATCAGGAACATCTCCAAAAAGATGGCATTAAAAAAAAACGTGGTGAAAGCTATCTACTATCCCAGACGTAGTCGTTTAGGAGAGTCTTGCAGCAATCATGAGTTATTTTAGTATTTCTTCCACTTTATTCCTCCATTTTATTTTCAAGCTTAAGATATATATCTTTCCTTTAGTATTATAAATTTCAACAAAAAGTTAAGATTCAAACTCCATGACTTTATTGCTCTAGAACTATGAACAAAATTTCAAGAATATTTGAAAAAACGAATGTCATTTACCTAATTTAAGAGTAAGCACACCAACATGTATGATTCATTTTTATCAGTTGTAATTATTATCACTTTCATAACTCAAATTTTTCTATGTTTAGCATGAACATTCATTTCAAATTAGTTCTTGGTTCTTTTGATGTGACCCTAAAAATCTTTGGTGTCTTTGTTAATATCCTGAGTGACACCACATTCCATGCTTTCCTTGGACATTTTTTGCTCCCTAATTAGAGTCAGCCATTTCTCTAAGAGACACTCATTTTACTTAGTAGGAAAAATAAATAAGACCCCAATCTGGGAAATAAAAACCCTTAATATTCTTATTAATACTCAGTTGGCCATTCTTTTTAGGCCTTTACAGTGAACTAAGCAAAGAAGCTAAGTTGATGAAAGACACCTTTTTTTTTTTTTTAAAGGATTTTATGTATTTATTTGACTGAGAGAGAGAGAGAGCACAAGCAGGGGCAGCAGCAGGCAGAGGGAGAGAGAGAAGCAGGCTCCCCACTGAGCAGGGAGCCCAGTGCAGGGCTCTATCCCAGGACTCCTTGATCATGACCTGAGCCAAAGGCAGACACTTCACCAACTGATCCCCCCCAGGTGCCCTAGACAAACACGTTAAAGAGACATAAGGCTTCATGAAATCTTATTGATACCACTTCCATTCAAATTTCAAGACTTTTTATAGATCTTCTACATTACATTCATATCTCCTTTCTTTCGTAACTAGAATCCAATTTCTCCAGGGCACACGAGATAATGGAGTCTGTATATTCCATAAGCATTATTTTAAATTTATCCCATATTATACACACAACATTCCCAGAAAAATGACATTAATTCTTCCATCACATAAGTAATCACTGAGAACAGTTTAACTTTTTGCATATGTTTTCCCAATTTCCCACAGTTTTAATAGCTGTATTATATCTACAATGTCTGGTCATGCAATCATCGTTTACTGTTCTCCTTCATGTTTAAGCCTTGTTCAATTTTAATTTTGTGAGTAACTACATGCTTAACTTTCACCACACTCCTTCTATCAGTGTCTCTAGAGCCAATTGGTTATCTAATTATTTTTCTCGAGATTTCTCTGGAAGGCTCAAAAAAAAAAAAAAAAACACAAAAACAAAAACCATTCCCTGGGTTCTTCCGTGTTGATACAAATTTGTTCATGCCTTTATACTGGAAAGTCCATTTTGTAGATTTTATGTTGACTCAAATATTTTTCATTTTTTCTTGAATGTATTCAATATATTACTCCATTATTTTTGTACAAAAAACATTACTGTTCAAAGTCTAATGATAATTTTCTATCTCATATAAGTTTTTGTCTTGATGCCCAATTGAGCTTTTGCTTTTAAAAATCTTTTCAAGTCTAACGATTTTAATAAAATATGTCTTGGGGTGGGTCACTCTGGATCTTTTTTGGTATGCTTTTTCAGTATGAATTTCAGTATGAACTTCAGTATGAATTTACACTATTTTAACTTCAGGGAAATTTTCTTAAGTTATTGTTTTTGTATTTGGTATTTTTTCACACTTTGGGTTTCTTCTTCAGAAAGTCGGATCATGTCTATTCTGATCTTCTGTGCCTGGCTTCAACAACCATCATTTTTCATTGAATCTTGATCTTTTTGTGTTTTAAAATAGTCATTTAAATGGTCAAATTTTTTTAAAAAAGCATTTTCTACCTTATTTACTTGTTTTTAAAAATATGTTGTCATTAATTTTTTCTTTTAATTCTTTCTGGAGTAATACCACTTCAATTATGATTTATTCTAATTCTTATTTATGTTGTTCTTTTATGTCTGCTATCATTTTCAGTTGGCTTATAACTCATCCTAAAATTTTTATTTTTTGTAGGGATATCATTCTCTACCACATTATCTTTTTTTCTTGTAATACATATGTATGGAATTTGACCTTGATAATTATGTTGCTTATTTTCATGCAAAATAGTTTTTTTCTGAACTTTTAAAAGGAGACATGGTTCTGAAACTTTTCAATTTAGTGCTCCATTTTCTGTTATTTTTTTTGAGTGAGGAAAAAAAATACTAACATACTCTCTGAGATTTTTCTGGGTCTCTTAACCTTTACCTACTTTTAACCAGACACTTTCTTTCCTCTCTGTTCATATCTTGCTTAATTTTTATTCCACTCTCAGCAGTTTCTCCTCAGGGTAGTCAGCCTGCAGAACTCTTGAAGACTTTAGTGCTTATGGTGGATCCCATGTATCCACCATTTCACTAGGCAGGCCTCCTCCCCATGGCAGTTAATGTTCTCAGGTTGACTCACAGCAATGTCTACTGCTCTTGGGTGTGTCAGACGCCTTGCAGTTTCCCTTTGCTTTTCATTCCTTATTTGGAATGTTTCTCTGGATATCTAGTCAGCTATAGCACTAAATACGAACTCCTTTCTAGAGATTCACATTTCCTGAGATTACCTAAATATTTTTCTAGTATTTTTCTATTATCTAATTTTTATTAGATAATTGGCTTTTTGTTTTATACTTGTTTTGCTACCTGATTTTTTTCCTTTTTATGTATTAATTTGAAATTATCATTCTCATTTTCTTTCTTAATAGGCACTTTAAAGATCTATTGGTTTTGTTTATTCTATATGGTCGAGATGGTGGAAAAATGAGGAAAAGCCCCAAAGTCCCAGAAAGTTAAGAAACTACAAACCCACTTCCCCCACACTGCCACACATATAAAATATATATAATTTTTGTAATAACATATAATTGTAATAATATATAATTTTCCCATTTAGGTTTGTGAGTTTATTTTTTGGCTTTTAAAATTATAACTGATTGAATAAGCATTGTATAAGTTAGGTTAAGAAGATGTGGTCCATATATACAATGGAATATTACTCAGCCATCAGAAAGAACGATTACCCAACATTTGCAGTGACATGGACGGGACTGGAGGAGATTATGCTAAGTCAAATAAGTCAAGCAGAGAAACACAATTATCATATGGTTTCACTCATTTATGGAACATAAGAAATAGGAAGATCAGTAGGAGAAGGAAGGGAAGAATGAAGGGGGGGTAAACAGAAGGGGGAATGAACCATGAAAGACTGGACTCTAGCAAACAAACTGAGGGCTTCAGAGGGGAGGGGGGTGGGGGACTGGGATAGGCTGGTGATGGGTATTAAGGAGGGCACATACTGCATGGTGCACTGGGTGTTATACGCAACTAATGAATCATGGAACATTATATCAAAAACTAAGGACATACTGTATGGTGACTAATATAACAAAATAAAATTATTAAAAAAAAAAAAAAGGTTTTCAAGATTGTCCTGGTTATTGCTTTCAAGTAGGCAGAGAAAAGAAGAGGTGGTCGAGAAAAAGCCCAACTTCTTCCAAATCACCTTGAATCACATTTTATTTTTGAGAACCAGTACTATGCCTGGAGATGGATTTGATGGAAAATGTAGTCCCCATCTATTCAGCTACTTTCTAATATTCTACACCATAGAACAGTACAGCCTTGAATCTCTGTCATGTGTTTTGGATCATTATCCAAACATTCAAGGGCATTTAAATAAATGTGATTAAAGTGATCATCACTAGGATTTAAAAAAAAACACAAACCAAAATACTGTTTGTTTATTCTCACTCTAATTAGCAGCTCAAGATCTCTTAAATGTCTTTCTTTTTAATCTTAAAAAGATTTAGTCAAAGAAACAAATTTGTTTTGTCAAAAGAGCTTAAGAACTCTAGCCTAGTTGGACTGTCATGGATCTGGCATCAGCAGAATGTCTGGCTTGACCATTTCTGAACTTCGTTTCCCTGGACGAGTTATTTGATCTTTCTTTGCTTCAATTTCTTGAGATGTAAAATAGACATACAAATAGGACTTAACTCACAGAGTAATAGTGAGGAATAAATTATTATTTATAAAGCACATAGAATAGATACCAGTGCATAAAAAGTGCATTAGTTGTTTTTGTTTTATAATTATTTTTGTTGGACATTTTCTAATTACCTACAAAATTGTGTGTTGGGATTAGATGAGATAGCATTTACTATATATTTTGAAAATAATAGATTCCCATGCAAATGCAAGGTATTCTTACCACAAATCAATGCTGTTTAGCTGTGACAAATGCCCTGAATTTCCCATTCAGTCATTCTTTTCACTCACCCTGATTCTTTAAATTGGTGGCAAGTGGGTGCTCCTGTCTTAATAAATTAATCTTGGACAACGCTCCATTCCCTACAGGCATGCGCTAGTGTGAGCCTGTTTCTTCTTAGAGACCTCACTGAACACATGGATCTGGTTAAGTCCCAGGGTGAAACAGTAACAGAAAGCACTAATATAAAACTTGCACATTTCCTCTGTGAACAATCTATTTCAAGAATGATATCAGCCATCCCTTGAAACAGTCCATGTGGTGCATAATAACCCTGTTGTATCTCAGAATAGGATTTCTTTAGTCATTTACATGATAGTTTCGAAGAACATACATCTTGTGAAGCCAAAGCACAATTTTAAGTCTTCAAGGATAACCACTACTTGAGGGGGAGGCATAGCTAAGAATTTAACCAAAATGATGACACAACCCTGAGGGAACAGATCCATAGAAAGTTTGTCATAATTTACACTCAATCTCTACAAACTGCTTAAAAAAAAAATAAAAAAAGATACAATAAAATAGCTGCCAAATGGAATGGTCTGTGTGCTTCATCCTCGTGGTATAGTAAGTGGTTTACAGATTATCTATGAAAAACAAAGATTCTTTTTATATTCTCCAAGGAAATTTAGGCAGTCAGATGTTCTATTATTATCTCCTATTATATTATTAAAGTCAGGAATTGGAGATGTGGGATGCATGAATTTCCATATTTTGTAAGAAGTCATGTAAACTTCTAAAATACAGTTCTCAGTAAAAAATATTATCTTTGGAATGCCATTAATATTGTATGCTTATTTTTCCAGTGCCTTCTAAATATGTGTTCCCTATAGACTTGCGTCTGCTTAAGTATATGTTCTCTAATTGCCTATTTCTTATCAAAGAGTTTAGAACTTAGTAGACAGCACAATTCTGGATCAGACTAACACTTTTCTCTCACTATACTAAGAAACAATCTGTGGTTCAGAGAGGTTAATTACCAAGAGTGTAAAATAATACCTTCGCATATGCTCAAAAGCTATCTTACCAAATGCATGATTGAATTAATGTCACACACTCAATGGAAAAACTGGCATAGAACACATTTTTGTTCTTGATCCCTAATCTCTTGGTTAAAAACTGAATGCTCAGGCTCCAGCCTTTTGTCATGATGTAATATGTTTTAAATGGAGGTGTAAAGCCAATCAAAGCGAACAATGATTTGCATATCTTGGTGTGGGCTGTCAGTATGAACTGTGGAAGCATAATCTCAGTGCTATGACTTCTCTATATTTTACGTTCCCCCCCCCCCCGGGGTAGGCAATGACATTTATGTTTGCTAATTCATTTGAACTTTGAAAGAACTTTGTGAGGGGTAGACAGGACAGCTATTATTATGAGAAAAGTGAGAATCTGAGGTGTTACAAAACCCATTAGGAGTTTTGGAGAGGCATTTTCATATAGCCCCAAATAGTTTATCTTTCTCTTTCATTCATTGGAAAGTCAGAACATTTTATGTACGAAAGTACGTATATTACACTTACATGTATGTATCTAAGTTGAGGACAGAGAAGAAGTGTGACTCTCTCTTTTATCATAATCTATTTACTACTAAGATTTCATATGTCTAGATGTGTATATAGGTCTCTTCTGAGAGCTTATTTATGGACATAGTTCAAGAAAACAGTAATACTATTGAAAATGAAAGTATTAAAAAAAAGGACTACTAAAATGATGAAGACAAAATATACTTGTCTAGCTGATCTTTAGTGACTTATGTCTCAGTGCTTTGGAGAAAATTAACTAAAAAACAAAACAAAACAAAAAAGACAAAAACAAAAACAAAAAACCTTTAACTATTTTTCCTCCCAACACACACAAGTCCAGAACCAGATGGCTTCCCTGGTGAATTTTACCAAACATTTAAAGAAGAATTAATACCACTCCTTCTCAAACATTACTGAAAAACAGAAGAGGAGGAAACACTTTTTAGTTTATTTTACAAGGTCAGCATTACCCTGAGATGAAAACCAGACAAGGATGTCACAAGAAAACAAAATTATAGGCCAATATTCCCAATGACAATAAATGCAAAGTCTTCAACAAAACAGGAGTAAACCCATTTCAACAATACGCTAAAAGAATCATACACCATGATCAAGTAGAATTTATTCCAGGCATGAACGGAAGTTTCAACATTTCCAAATCAATCTATGTGTTAAATCACACTAAAAAAATGAAGGATCAAAACCAACAAAATGAAATAAAATGAGAAAAACAATGAAATAAAAAAAATCATATGACCATCTCAATAGAGGCAGTAAAAACATTTAACAAAATTTAACATCCATTTATGATAAAAACTCTCAAAAAGTAGGTATAGAGGGAACTACTTAACATAATAAAGAGCATATTGGTCAAGATCACACCTAATGTCATACTCTATGGTGAAAACCTTAAAGGTTTTCTTCTAAGATTAGAAGCAAGACAAGGGGGGGGGCGGGTGGCACAGTCGTTAAGAGTCTGCCTTCGGCTCAGGGCGTGACTCCGGCGTTATGGGATCAAGCCCCACATGGGGCTCCTCCGCTCGGAGCCTGCTTCTTCCTCTCCCACTCCCCCTGCTTGTGTTCCCTCTCTCGCTGGCTGTCTCTGTCTCTATCAAATAAATAAATAAAATCTTTAAAACAAAACAAAACAAAACAAAAAACCAAAAAAACAAAAAACAAACAAACAAAAAGAAACAAGACAAGGATATCCACTTTTACCACTTCTATTTAATATAGTAGTGGAAGTCAGAGCAATTAGGCCAGAAAAATAAAAGGAATCCAAATCAAAAAGGAAGAAGTAAAACTTTCTCTATTTGTAGATGTGATATTATCTAGAGAAAACTCTAAAGATTCCACCACAAAATTGTTAGAATAAATGAATTTAGTAAAGTTGCAGGACACAAAGATCAATATATAAAAATAAGTTGCATTTCTATAGACTAATTATGAGCTATAAGAAAGCAAAATTGAGAAAAAAAAAGTCTCATTTACAATTACAACATAAACAATCGAGTACCTAGGATTCAATTTAGCTAAGGAAGTAAAAGGCCCATACACTGAAAACTATAAGACACTGATTAAAGAAAGTGAAGATGACACAAACAAATAGATATTCTGAGCTCATACATTAGAAGAATTATTGTTAAAATGATCACACTATCTAAAACAATTTATAGATTCAATGCAATCCCTATCATAATTCCAACGGCATTTTTCATAGAAATAGAACAAAGAATACTAAAAGTTTTAAGGAACCAAAGAAGAGTCCCCCCTCCCACGCAGCCAAAGTAATCTTGGAATTTCTTGAAGAGGATTTTTTGGATTTGACTGCAAAAAGCAAAGATGTCAAAATCAAAAATATAAAAAGTTGGGCATCAAAACTAAAAACCTTCTGCACAGCAAAGAAAATCATCAACAAAATAAAAAGACAACTTACCGACTGAGGAGTTAAGATGGCGGAGGAGTAGGAGACACCCTTTTCAGCCGGTCCCCCCAGTCGAGCTAGATAGGTACCAGACCAGCCTAAACAACCACGGAACCAGCCTGAGATGCAGGAAGATACATCTGGATCTCTACAAATGAACATCTCCAGCGCTGAGTATTGAGGTACGAAGCGGGGAGCTGTGAAACCGTGCACAGATATCGGGAGATAAACGGAAGGGGGAGGGAGCCGCCAGGTTCGGGCGCCGGGAAGCGGTAGCCACTTGCACGGGAGAGCGGGCGGGGCTCACGGACGGCACCCGCAAAACAGCAGACTGAGACGTGAGCCGGGTGCACGCGCCTCGAGGCATCTCGCGGAACTCCGGAATCCCGGTGCGCTCAGTGGATCCAGACTGAGACCGGGAGCTTCCAGAGCGCGCGTGGGGCGGCTGGCAGCTGGCGGCGTTAGAAACACAAAGGACAGAGACGCGCAGGCCCTGGAAGTGAGGGCTGGGACGCAGGGTGTGGGGCGCACATCCCGGGACGCTGCAGGGTTGAGCAGCACCAACAGTAACAGAGTTAAAGTGGCCAGAACATTAGTGGAGAACAGGCCGCAATCCTTCTGTTCTGTGACAATTCAGCCTCTGCTGCTCTCTCAGAAGAGGCACAGCAAACCGCCAGGGAAAGCCGCCAGAGAACAAAAGCCTGGAAATACCGGCTCAGAGAGTGCCCGTCCCCATCCCCCCTCGCAGGGGACACGGAGACTCTAACCAAACAGGGCTGCCTGAGTATCGGCGCGGCAGGCCCCTCCCCCAGAACACAGAAGGCAGGCTGAAAAATCAAGAAGCCCACAACCTGGGCGCCTGGGTGGCGCAGTCATTGAGCGCCTGCCTTCGGCTTAGGGCGTGATCCCGGCGTTCCGGAAAGGAGTCCCTCATCGGGCTCCTCCGCTGGGAGCCTGCTTCTTCCACTCCCACTCCCCTGCTTGTGTTCCCTCTCTCGCTGGTTGGCTGCCACATAAATAAATAAATAAAATCTTTAAAGAAGAAGCCCACATCCCTAAGATCCCTATAAAACAAGGGGCACGGCCTGGGACCCAGTCAATAATTTGGGCTCTGGACAACCCCGCAACCTCTCCTCATCAGAATGACAAGAAGGAGAAGCCCCCTCCAGCAAAGAAAAGACAGTGAGTCTGTGGCCTCTGCCACAGAAATAATGGATATGGATGTAACCAAATTATCAGAAATGGAATTCAGAGTAACGATGGTCAAAATGATGAGTAGAATTGAAAAAACTATTAACGAAAAGGTTACTGAGAATATAGAATCCCTAAGGACAGAAATGAGAGCGAATCTGACAGAAATTAAAAATTCTATGAGCCAAATGCAGGCAAAACTAGAGGGTCTGACGGCCAGGGTCACCGAAGAAGAGGAACGTATTAGTGAATTGGAGGATGGGTTAATAGAGGAAAAAACCAAAATAGAAGCTGGTCTTAAAAAAATCCACACCCACAAATGTAGGTTATGGGAGATTACTGACTCAATGAAACAATCCAATGTCAGAATCATCGGCATCCCCAAGGGGGTGGAGAAAAACGGAGGTCTAGAAGAGATATTTGAACAAATTGTAGCTGAAAACTTCCCTAATCTAGCGAGGGAAACAAACATTCGTGTCCAAGAGGCAGAGAGGACCCCTCCCAAGCTCAACCACGACAAACCTACGCCATGTCACGTCATAGTGCATTTCGCAAATATTAGATCCAAGGATACAGTACTGAAAGCGGCCAGGGCAAAGAAATTTCTCACGTACCAAGGCAAAGGCATCAGAATTACATCAGACCTGTCTACACAGACCTGGAATGAGAGAAAGGGTTGGGGGGGGGGCATTTTTAAAGCTCTTTCAGAGAAAAACATGCAGCCAAGGATCCTTTATCCAGCAAGGCTGTCATTCAGAATTGATGGAGAAATAAAGACATTCCAGAATCGCCAATCATTAACCAATTTCGTAACCACGAAACCAGCCCTACAGGAGATATTAAGGGGGGTTCTATAAAGGTAAAAAGGGCCCAAGAGTGATACAGAACAGAAAGTCACAACCGATACAAACAAAGACTTTACTGGCAACATGGCCTCCTTAAAATTCTATCTCTCAGTTCTTAGTGTCAATGTAAATGGTTTAAACGCTCCCATAATATACCACAGGGTTGCAGATTGGATAAAAAGAAATGACCCATCCATTTGCTGTCTACAAGAGACTCATTTCGAACCCAAAGATGCATTCAGACTGAGAGTAAGGGGATGGAGTACCATCTTTCATGCAAATGGACTTCAAAAGAAAGCTGGGGTAGCAATTCTCATATCAGATAGATTGGATTTTAAATTAGAGACTATAGTTAGAGACGCAGAAGGGCACTATATTATTCTTAAGAGAAGTATTCAACAAGTGGATATGACAATTATAAATATATATGCCCCCAACAGGGGAGCAGCAAGATACACAAGCCAACTCTTAACCAGAATAAAGAGACATATAGATAAAAATACATTAATAGTAGGGGACCTCAACACTCCACTATCAGAAATAGACAGAACACCCTGGCAAAGACTAAGCAAAGAATCAAAGGCTTTGAATGCCATACTCGATGAGTTGGACCTCATAGATATATATAGAACACTACACCCCAGAACCAAAGAATACTCATTCTATTCTAATGCCCATGGAACATTCTCAAGAATAGACCATGTTCTGGGACACAAAACAGGTCTCAACCGATACCAAAAGATTGAAATTATCCCCTGCATATTCTCAGACCACAATGCTCTGAAATTGGAACTCAACCACAAGGAAAAATTTGGAAGAAACTCAAACACTTGGAGACTAAGAACCATCCTGCTCAGGAATGACTCGATAAACCAGGATATCAAAAATCAACTTAATTTATGGAGACCAACGAGAATGAAAACACAACGGTCCAAAACCTATGGGATACTGCAAAGGCAGTCCTAAGGGGGAAATACATAGCCATCCAAGCCTCACTCAAAAGAATAGAAAAATCTAAAATGCAGCTTTTATATTCTCACCTCAAGAAGCTGGAACAGCAACAGAGGGACAGGCCTAATCCACTCACGAGGAAGCAGTTGACCAAGATAAGAGCAGAAATCAATGAATTAGAAACCAGAAGCACAGTAGAGCAAATCAACAGGACTAGAAGCTAGTTCTTTGAGAGAATCAATAAAATTGACAGACCACTGGCAAAACTTATCCAAGAGAAAAGAGAAAGGACCCAAATTATTAAAATTATGAATGAAAAAGGAGAGGTCATGACCAACACCAATGAAATTGGAAGGATTATTAGAAACTATTATCAACAGCTACATGCCAAAAAACTAAGCAATCTGGAAGTGATGGAGGCCTTCCTGGAAACCTATAAACTACCAAGACTGAAACAGGAAGAAATTGATTTCTTAAACAGGCCAAATAATTATGAAGAGATTGAGTCAGCAATAAACAACCTTCCAAATAACAAAACTCCAGGCCCGGATGGTTTTCCTGGGGAATTCTACCAAACATTCAAAGAAGAAATAATACCTATTCTCCTAAAGCTATTTCAAAAAACAGAAACAGAAGGAAAGCTACCAAACTCATTCTATGAGGCCAATATTACCTTGATTCCCAAACCAGGCAAAGACCCCCTCAAAAAGGAGAATTACAGACCGATTTCCCTAATGAATATGGACACCAAAATCCTCAACAAGATCCTTGCTAATAGAATCCAACAGTACATTAAAAGGATTATCCATCATGACCAAGTGGGATTCATACCTGGGATGCAAGCGTGGTTCAAATTTCGCAAATCGATCAGCGTGATACATCATATCAACAAGAAAAGACTCAGGAACCATATGATCCTCTCAATTGATGCCGAAAAAGCATTTGACAAAATACAGCATCCTTTCCTGATTAAAACCCTTCAGAGTGTAGGAATAGAGGGTACCTTTCTCAATCTCATAAAAGCCATCTATGAAAAGCCTACAGCAAATATTATTCTCAATGGGGAAAAGATGGAAGCCTTTCCCTTAAGATCAGGAACACGACAAGGATGCCCACTCTCGCCACTATTATTCAACATAGTACTAGAAGTCCTTGCAACAGCAATCAGACAACAAAAAGGGATCAAAGGTATCCAAATCGGCAGAGAAGAAGTCAAACTGTCTCTCTTCGCAGATGACATGATACTCTATATGGAAAACCCAAAAGAATCCACTCCCAAACTATTAGAAGTTATAGAGCAATTCAGTAATGTGGCAGGATACAAAATCAATGCTCAGAAATCAGTTGCATTTCTATACACGAATAACGAGACTGAAGAAAGAGAAATTAGGGAATCCATCCTACTTACAATAGCACCAAAAACCATACGTTACCTTGGAATTAACTTAACCAGAGACGTAAAGGACCTATATTCTAGAAACTATAAATCACTCTTGAAAGACATTGAGGAAGACATAAAAAGATAGAAAAATATTCCATGCTCATGGATCAGAAGAATTAACATAGTTAAAATGTCCATGCTACCCAGAGCAATCTACACTTTCAATGCTATCCTGATCAAAAAACCGAGGACATTTTTCAAAGAACTGGAACAAATAGTCCTTAAATTTGTATGGAAACAGAAAAGGCCCCGAATCTCCAAGGAACTGTTGAAAAGGAAAAACAAAGCTGGGGGCATCACAATGCCGGATTTCGAGCTGTACTACAAAGCTGTGATCACAAAGACAGCATGGTACTGGCACATAAACAGATACACAGACCAATGGAACAGAACAGAGAACCCAGAAATGGACCCTCGGCTCTTTGGGCAACTAATATTTGATAAAGCAGGAAAAAACATCCAGTGGAAAAAAGACAGTCTCTTCAATAAATGGTGCTGGGAAAATTGGACAGCTACATGCAAAAGAATGAAACTTGACCACTCTCTCACACCATACACAAAAATAAACTCCAAATGGATGAAAGACCTCGATGTGAGACAGGAATCCATCAAAATTCTAGAGGAGAACATAGGTAGCAACCTCTATGACATCAGCCACAGCAACCTTTTTCATGACACATCCCCCAAGGCAAGAGAAAGAAAAGATAAAATGAACTTGTGGGACTTCATCAAGATAAAAAGCTTCTGCACAGCCAAGGAAACAGTCAAAAAAACTAAGAAGAAGCCCACGGAATGGGAGAAGATATTTGCAAATGACATTACAGATAAAGGACTGGTATCCAAGATCTACAAAGAACTTCTCAAACTCAATACACGAGAAACAAATAAATCAAAAAATGGGCAGAAGATATGGAACAGACACTTTTCCAGTGAAGACATACAAATGGCTAACAGACACATGAAAAAATGTTCAAACCCATTAGCCACCAGGGAAATTCAAATCAAAACCACACTGAGATACCACCTTACGCCAGTTAGAATGGCAAAAATAGACAAGGCAAGAGACAACAATTGTTGGAGAGAATGTGGAGAAAGGGGATCCCTCCTACATTGTTGGTGGGAATGCAAGTTGGTACAGCCACTCTGGAAAACAGTGTGGAGGTCCCTTAAAAAGTTAAAAATTGAGCTACCCTATGATCCAGCCATTGCACTACTGGGTGTTTACCCCAAAGATACAGACGTAGTGAAGAGAAGGGCCATATGCACCCCAATGTTCATAGCAGCAATGTCCACAATAGCTAAATCGTGGAAGGAACCGAGATGCCCTTCAACAGATGACTGGATTAAGAAGTTGTGGTCCATATATACAATGGAATATTACTCAGCTATCAGAAAGAACGAATTCTCAACATTTGCTGCAACATGGATGGCACTGGAGGAGATAATGCTAAGTGAAATAAGTCAAGCAGAGAAAGACAACTATCATATGATTTCTCTCATCTATGGAACTTAAGAACTAGGAAGATCGGTAGGGGAAGAAAGGGATAAAGAAAGGGGGGGTAATCAGAAGGGGGAATGAAACATGAGAGACTATGGACCATGAGAAACAAACTGAGGGACTCAGAGGGGAGGGGGGGTGGGGGAATGGGATAGACCGGTGATGGGTAGTAAGGAGGGCACGTATTGCATGGTGCACTGGGTGTTATACGCAACTAATGAATCATCGAGCTTTACATCAGAAACCGGGGATATACTGTATGGTGACTAACATAATATAATAAAAAATCATTAATTAAAAAAAAAAGACAACTTACCAAATGGGAGAAAATATTTGCAGATTATTTACCAAATAAAGAATATCCAAAATACATAAAGAACTCATATAGAGAAAAAACAAACAATCCAATAAAAAACAGAGAACATCTGAAGAGACATTTTCCCCAAGAAGACATACAGATGGTCAAAGGACACATGAAGAGATGCTCAACATCACTAATCATCAGGGGGGAAAAAAATCAAAACCACAATGAGGTATCACCTCACACCTGTTGGAATGGCTATTATCAAAAAGACAAGAAAAAGCAACTGTTGACGAGGATGTGGAGAAAAGGGAATCTTTTTGCACTGTTGGTTGGAATGTAAATTGGTGCAGTCACTAGGGAAACAGAAATGAGGTTCTTAAAAAAACTCCAAATTGAACTATCATAGGATCCAACAATTCTACTTCTGGGTATTTAACCAAAGGGAACGAAAACACTAAGTTGAAATGATTTCTGCATCTCCGTGTTCACTGCAGCATTATTTACAACAGCCAAGACATGGAAACAACCTAAGTGTCCATTCAGTGTTTGAACGAATTAAGAAAATGTGATACACACACACACACACACACACACACACACACACGGGTATTACTTAGCCATAAAAAATGTAGGAAATTTACAACAATATGTTTGAAACTTGAGGACATTATGCTAAGTATTCCAGAGAAAGATCAATACCTTATGATTTCACTTATATGTGAAATCTAAAAATCAAAATAACAACAATAAAAAAAAACCCAACAGAAACTGTCCTGTGACAGCAATGCTATCAATAGTGACCGGAAGCACCCAGGGATTACCAGTAAGGGGTTGGTCCTTTTGTGGTAGCATAACAGCAAACCGGGGTGTCTTCACAGACAGGCACTTTTCTGGGCTTTGGGACCAGGAAAGACCTTGCTGACCAAATGCCTCTAAGGTCAGAAAGTTTGGGAAAACTTGTCTAAGAAAACACATCTAAGTGAGAATAATTTTGAAGGCCATTTCAGGTCTTACTGAAGATAGAAAGTAGAACCGAAAATCTCATGCCTAGGAAAGGGGTATGAATTTAGGGTATGAATTCAGGGTATGAATTTAGCCCTGCTGTTTCTTGGTACAACTGCCTACAGATAGTTGAGATCAGATAAGAATATTTATAAAAATAAAATAAAATGCTTTCTTATACTTCCATTTAATCCTACAGATAAATACAATATACAGGAAAATGGTCTTAATAAAGTCGAATAGAAAAAGAAAATGAGCAGAGAATATCAATGCCATCATTGACATAGCAGCTGTAAATGATAAAGCATGGAGTTGAAACCAAATAGATCCAGAAACAGTATTGTTTTCTAATTCTTAATTCACTACTTTTTCTTTGTTTCTTTCTTCTTTCTTTCTTTCTTTTCTTTTTTTTTTTTTTTTTTACCAGTTCTATTCCATCAGATATCATGAGCTTATCTTTGGCAATGCCACATTTTTCTAAAGAAAATACTGTCATTTTTATACAACTCAATTACAAAAACAGTATAGTAGCTAAACATATTTAGTCTAGAAGGATTCAATTTTTGAAATTCAGAAAAATCATTTTCTTTTTCATTATAAAAATACATACATTTATAAAAATTCCAAAACACATAGAAGATTGTAAAATGAAAAATAGATTCCAAACACCACCAGCCTTACAAAAATGTCCTTGTTACTGGTTTCTTGTAGATGTGTCCAAAAATGTTTCATTAAAAATTGTATTTTTGACACAACATCAGTCAAATAAACATAGTTATGCAATTTTTTTCCTGTAACAGCTTAAATTGTCTTGGGTGTATTTGCCAGTATAAAAATAAATATATGAATGTGTTATGCCATTAAGTACATATTTTTCTACTGCAGAGAATGCTGCCTTCTAAAATTGTTTTTTATAACTTCCCATGGAAGTATGATCATAGAATAAACCACTGAAGATGGAATTGTTGGGTTAAAAGGTATGCGGTTTTAAATTTTGATCATTATTAACAAAGTGCACTCTAGGTATGTTTAAATTTCTGTCCATAGTATAGAAAACCATTTCTTAGTAGTTTCAGCATCACACATATGCAGGGGCACATGCGCGTGCGTGCGCACACACACACACACACACACACTCACACACACACACACAGTAGTCCCTTGAATCAATATCAAGGTCTTTCACTGTACGTCAAGTGGTCCATATGTTCATGTAGTTTTGGCTATTTGTTCTTTTTTTCTTCCTGTGAAGTACATTTTGTAGTCCTTGAACATATATGCCCCATTCTTTTTACTTGAAATGGAGATCTTTGTTTTTCAAACTGATTACTGAGCTTTTATAATGTAGGAGTCTTTTCTGTACATAATTTTTTGCAAATACATTTCCTGATTTTCTTTAAACATTGTGAAAATGAAAAGTATTACAGATTTGTAAGATTTATTCACATATTTAAAAATTATATAAAGCCTACTTTATTTTCATTTCATTTTTTTTATTATGTTCAGTCAGCCAACATATAGTACATCATTAGTTTTTGATGTAGTGTTCAAGGATTCATTCGTTGCATAACACCCAGTGCTTATCACAACACATGCCTTCCTCAAAACCCATCACCGGGCTACCCCATTCCCCCTCCCTTCTGTAACCTTCTGTTTCCCAGAGTCCAGAGTCTCTCATGGTTCGTCTCCCTCTCTGACTTCTTCCCATTCAGTTTTCTCTCCCTTCCCCTGTGGTCCTCCACACTATTCTGGAATTATGTTCCACGTAAGAGTGAAACCATATGGTAATTGTCTTTCTCTGCTTGTAAAGTCTACTTTAAAATATCTATTCAGTAGTTTCTAAGGCTAGAGCCACGTTTACTCCTTCAAGTGTTACTGAAAGAAAAAAAAATCCTTCTAGTATTTTATGATTATCTTTAAATCTTTGATTAATCTGGAAACTTCCTTTTGAGTAACTGCAATAGAGTAAGGTATACAACTTATTTTACCGTAATGTACTCTCAATGTAGAGGCACACTTCATTAAATTAATCATTCTTTCTCCAATGATTATCTCCTAACTATACATATACATATATTTATGTAATTTTCTGTCAACATTCCTTCATTACTAAAGATTATCGAGTGGATTTTTAAATTTATGAAGGAAATTGATTTTTAATTGTATCAGATTTTAATGATAATCCTTTTTTATTATCAAGTTGTTTCTTCTCTTAAAAAATCACTTATTGAAAAACATACAGCTAATTGATGAGAACATAGAAAAGTAAATTTATGACTTCAGGAATAAGTAATGATTTCTTAAATAGGACATAAAGATTACCCATGAAGAAAAATAAATGAGAGTTACTTTAAAAGTATTTCATTTCACTAAAATACATCAGTAAGAAAATAAAAAAGCAAGACATCAAGTGGAAAAAAAAATTTGCAGTATATATTACCAAAGAAGACTCATATAAACTTCTATTAATCTTAAAAAAAAAAAAGACCAAAAGAAAAATCACCTTGAAAAATCACTTCCATAAAGAACATATCCAAATGGTTAATAAACGTAAGGAAGGATGTTTACCCTCATTACTTAAATGCAAAGCAGACTTATACTGGCGGCTAGAGAGGTGGACAGGCCTACCCACCCAGCCAAGGGGCAGACCATCTGGCTCTCAGCAGGCCTGCTGTGTGTGGGGTGTTGGCGGTTGCTGACACTATCTGCTGTGCAGAGGCCGTAGAGCACTCCCGGCTGCCTTCCCCTTGCCTTCAGAAGCCATGGCTGCAACCTCCTCGGTCCAGAGACCTCTGCCCTGGCGGGCCATGCTCTGTGCTCGCCGGCAGCACCAGGCTTGACACACACGCGTAGGCTCTTTACCAGGACTGCGGAGACTGATGCCCAACCTTTTGCACCCTCTCCCACTCCTAACCCCCAGGTTTTGAGTCTCCTGAAACCAGCAGTCATCCACACCAATAATAAGATCATCCTGACTGATACAGAGACCTCGCTTTGACTCTGACGTCATGCTGGCATAGTACACAGAGGCACTAAATGGGGGATGTTCAGTGCTACATCGAGACATTCTGATTGAGCACAAATACTCAGAGGGGATTCAAAGGTATGACTACCACTCCAACTTTGCTATCTGCATGCTCCAAGGCATTCATAAGGGCCTCCAGATAAAGAGAGAGACCTTCCAGTATGTGCAACTGGGGACTACCTACAGTGGCCTCTAACTGTGCAGGACCAGGAGGTGACTGATCTATACAGGGACACCTTGCATACTCCACTGCAGCAGATTGGTGGCTTCTAGAGCAAAAGGCCCTCCATCCAGTAGTTCACTGACATCTCTCTGCTGCCAGAGATGGCACTGCTCTCCTGCCTGGTGGACCACTCCCTGGCCCATGACATGGAGTCCGTCCAAGTGAGTCTTTACAAGGATGTGATATATGTTGGTTGAGATGTGCCATAAAGGGTCTCATATACCAGTGGATCCAGCAAGACATGGAGAAGTTCCTCCTGAGAGAGGAGGAAATCTGCCATCTTGAGCAGCCTGGTGGCCCATGGGAATCAGGTGGCCCTCCTCACCGACAGTCCCTTCAGCTTCATGGACGAGGTGATGTAACACATGGTAGGTCTCAAATGGTGTCAACTCTTCAAGGATGTCATTGCCCAGGTGGACAAGCACAGATTTTTCACTGACAGGTAGAAGCCTTTCAGAAATTCAATGGGAAGTTCTCCCACCAGTGAAAAAAGGTCAAGATCTATTGGGAGGGAAGACTGTTGGACTCCCTGCACCTGATTGATAGCAAGCCCCTGTGTGTTCTACTTCAGAGTCACCTCTACAGTGAGCTGGCAGATGTGCGGAACAGCTGGTGCTGGGCCACTATCCTCTCCGGCCTGGAGCAGGAGAGCCACGTCATCGCGGAGCCCATATTCGCGGACTCAGCAGCGGTGCTCACTGGGCTGCTAGCGCACAGGCAGACCTCCCAGGACAAAGGGCTATGGTGGGTGTAAGGTGTCTGGATGAAGGAGCAGTAGGAGCTGCGGGGCGGCACTAAAGCTCTGTTTAACATTCAGCAGGGAGTGTCCAGAACCCCACCTACTTCTTGTGGTACCTCCTGCACCTCTGACCTCGGCATCCCTCCCTTAGCTACCTGTTTCACTGCATGGATTTCACCCCCTTCCCGTACTACACACCCCTGCTGCACAAGTGTCCAGCTCTCACCCGTGTCACACATTCTGCCTTGGTGACATGGCCCAATTCTGCTGCGATGACATTGTCAGGAACTGGCCCCCAGCCCTCCTGCCCTGCCTACTCTGGCCATCTGTCCAGACAAGCTATGAAAGAGCTCTCCTTCCCAGAAAAAATAAATTAAAAAATTAATAAAAATGAGGAAGCCCCTTTCACTGCACAGCATCAGAATGGCTAACACAGAGAAGATACCAAGTGTCGACAGGATATGGAGAAACCAGAACTCTCCCACATTGCTGGTAGGCGTGTCAATTTTATACCCACGCTGAGAGACTATTTGGCAATATCTACTAAGGCTGAATATGCATAGTCATGATGACCAAAATTTCCATTCCTAATATAGACTCAAGAGAAATACATTTCATTACTCTAGGTTGTACATAAGAAAATCCACAGCAGCATTTTTTGTGCTAAATTTGACTGAAAATAACTCAACATCTATCAACAGTAGAATTGGATAAGAGAACTGTGGCATATTCATAAATGGCATAGTATCCAGGAAGAAAACAAACTACTGTTAACATAACAACATAGGTAGATTTCACCCACAAACTGTAGCACAACAGGGGTCAAATACAAAAATTACTTATGATAATCACATGTATATAAAATCCAAAACAGACAAAACTCATCTATAGGGCTGGAAATTGAGCTAATATTGAGGGAGGAGGTGGTATTCGTGATTGAAAGGGGGCACGAGAGGTACGTCTGGTGTTGGCAATATTGTGTTGCTTGGCCCATGCATTTCCATACATACGTTATACTTGTTACTAGAAAGCAAGCAAGCAAGCCTGAGTATCTCCATTAAGAAGAGTATCTGATTGGCAAACTTCTATCTGTATCCTTAGCCAAACTCCATGATAGCTTTCAGTGAAGCTTGAAAATACAGGAAAATAAACTTCAATTTGTTCCCAAAAATGGTGGATAACAAGAAGGAGTTATTGTGCTGGCTTTGCTGAATAGGAGTTTCTAAAACTCTAAATTTTTCCACCTTAAAAATCTTTTCATTGCTTTAAATATTCTAGAAAAATTAGTGTAGTCTTTTTGTGAATGTATGGATTCTTTTTGTTTCCCAAAAAGTAAATCTAAAATCAACATCATTAATCTTATCTGCCAAGTCAAATGTGCAACCCGAGCCACTTTTAGACTGAAAGGGGGGAAAAAAAGCACTTAAGTTTCCAACCTCTTTACAACTTCAGCCTAAGTAGGACCAAACAGCTGTGTCCTTCAAGAAGTAATCATCCAGTCTGAGGTGCCGTAGCTCACAATTCTATGATGTAATGCACTCAGGGACAATTACCTTAACTTTCCATTTTTGTCACGTGAAATACCAACTATGCTGTCTCTTTATAGGCTGTTCTCCTGGATTTTTGGCACCATTTTTATACCTGTTCCTAATTCCCCAACTGATAACGTGAGTAGTCTCACTTAGCTTTGTATTTTTTTGTCCTTTTTCCAACTAAGTGTTTTCCCTATCTGATTCATCCCTTACAATGCTCCTTTTTGAAATTCTGAGGCTTCTTGCCTTCCTAATTCTAGAAAGTGTCTACATTTAGTGGACAGGAGTGATTCAATGTGAGAAATGAACTCTGGTATATGCACGTATACACCTATGGTCCTGCAGCATGATTCTTGCGCGTTTTAGGAATGGCAGACTGGCGGCAAGCTGTCCTTGTGAGTTTGAGGACTCTAGGACCATCTGGAAGAGGCCTACCACCAGGACCCCGGGCGGCAGCAATGCAAGCGGTAGACTCAGGGCATCCAATTTGTCTCACTTCTTTCCTCACTCATCATTCTAACACAAATGACTTAGTAGGCTTTCAGCACGACTACCCCTGGGGAGACACAGGGGTCATACATTGTAACATGGCCTCTGTCACTTCCTTTAGAGTCTCTCCCACGTTCTAGTGAAAAGATTACCTTCTTGCCTTTTCCGCCAAACCAATAAACGGGTGTCACCAGAAGCGTCCTAAAGACCTGAAACTTAAAGTTCTCAGACTCCTTTAGAAACCGCTCAGGCAGGAAGTGTAAAAGCCAGAACTACATCCGGGTTGGCTCACCTATGCCCCCATGAAAACACACAAGCTGCAGAGCCTATGGCAAAGCTGGGCAACCTAGCTGACCTTGGAGCGCATGGTATTTTTTAGGTCAATGAGGTGGTGTCTTTTTACATTCAAGACTGGTGGAAAGAGCATTTTTTATAGCCAGATAAGAAGTAATCCTTTGGCGGTGATGCAGATGGATTTGAAAAGTAAGATTTTCTTGGAAGAAAAATGAATCCCTTAACCGTTTTCTCCTGCCACCACTGCAGCACTAACAGTGATTTACAGCAGCATGTTGCCTAATTTTCCATCTGTATATTATTTGGAGAGGGTAAAACTTACGGTAACGTAATGTGCAAATGAGTGAAAACAGAATTTGTTTGCTTTCCGTCCTGCCTATACACAGTCAGGGGTTTTTATGTGTGATGCATTGAATCTGTTCGCTTCATGTGCTTGCTGTGTCTTGGTGTGAGTTCCAGGGTGCGGTTCACCATCAGGCTGCTGGGAAACTTCAGGAATGTGTCAGAGGTACAACCCCAGGAGACAGCACATATGGGAGAAATAGTCCATGGCAGCTTATTCACTGTTCTGTCAGAACAGCGAAAGGCTCGGATTAGACTAGTGAATGGCAAAAAATCCTCTGCTTCTGCCACTTGAGGTTATAGTAAGACAAGAAGATGATATTTTTTGGTAGCATTTTTCAGCCCCTTGAGTACTTAGGGTTCCTAGAAAGGAAGTTGAGCAAAGAGGGTGGGAGTCTCGCTCTACTATCTATTCAACTGGACCTGTTCCTCTCTTCTCTCCCTTATGTATTGAACGCAGGCTTAGTTGGGGTTGCAATTATGATTCATTTGAAATTCAGTCTTGAAAGTCGCAATTTACCAGGGGCAACAAATAATAATAGATGAAGAAAAAAGAAGTTGAATTCCACACAGGTCTTTGTATCTCATTGTTTAGTACAAAAATAATATCATCAGCAGGATAGAAAATAATCACTATATTTATTTCTGTAAACCTTCTCATAAAATTATTTTAATGTCTCCTAATGAGATTACTAAATCATATAGAAAGAAGTGAATATTATGTATTTGGAAAATAGAATCCCATTGAATAACCTCACTCTGCCTCCCCCTTCGTCAGCCTCAATTTCAGGATTATTTTTATTTTAGCTCAAAATATAGCTTGTTATTCTCAGACAAATCACGTGCCAAGTGTTCTGTTGCCTGTTTGAAGACTTCACTTATGAGAGAAGTATTCTGGCTCGATGGAAATGCGATACGACATTTCAGCATTTCTGCAAAGTCTTCAGTAACTAGTGTGCAGTGTCGTGTATGTGTGCTGTGTACATGGCCTAAATTAGCTTGCACTATTATGGGAAGAGGTGTAATTACTGGATGCAAAACAGAATTATTGGCACAGACTCATGTTGATTTCCTCTAATTTGAGGAAAGGTGATTCTTCAGAAGTAACTGGAGATTAGAAAGCACTGGCGTTAACTATTTTAGCAGGAAATTTGGCCCTTGTGGATGTAGTTAGTCCTGCAATTCTGTGAAAGTAATCTGAACTTATTGGCTACATTATGAAAACAGAAGATAATAACACCTCCTTGTCCCACCTTCCCAGTTCAGTCTTCCATCCTTTTACAGATGGGCCAAGTCACTAGGGAAACATGGGGGTCTCTAAGGAAGCCCTCTGGAGCCAGACGTACATCAGGAAATGTGACCGATGGTTACATCTAGGGATCCGTGTGCCCTGGCTCATCTGCCTGATGTAGCAATGTGTGAGGGCTGTTTCTTGCGCTTGGCTTTAGAGAATATGAGTAAATTCTAAGTAGCTTTTTTTTTTTTTTTTTTACCAGATCTATATGTTTAACATTAAAAGAGCAGATAATGTACCCAGAGAATCACTCCATCATCAGTGATCTTAATATTTAACATCTTAACAGTAATGTATTCTATATGGTTTGGGCATTTTTTAATAGTGAAATTGTAATCAGTTATTATGTCTGTCAAGGAGTTGAACTTGGCTGAAGCAAATAATTTTTCATTATGTATCAAATATCTCATGAGATGGTCTCTTATTCAGAGGTTCTTAGCCTGAGGCACAAAACTGGGTAAATTCACAAAACTTCTGAACACACACACACACACACACACACACACACACATACCCCTTAGATGTATGGTATATACTCGGGGTTTTTGTTGCTGTTTTTATTTTTGGTAAAGAAACCATGACTTTTATCCAAAGGGAGTTTTACCCTGAAATGGGTAAAAAACCCACTGATTTGTAATGATTTTGTTATTACTAATAGTAGTACCAAATTCATATTTCGCTAATGAATCCAAACTAATAAAATAACTATAGGCATCTTCAAGTTTATGATTTTTTTATAAAAATGGCCAACATGCTATCTCCTGACACGTATCAGGATGATAGCATGGATTCCAAAATAGTACATCAAAAGTTTTCCCCAAGGCTTTGTGTTCATTCTCTCTCCTCTCTTTGTCTCTCTGTCTCTCTCTTGCTCTGTGTCTCTCAATAGGTACAACATGTCTATTAGAAGGTAGGTAAGACGGGGCACCTGGGTGGCTCAGGCGATTAAATGTCTGCCTTCAGCTCGGGTCATGATCTCAGGGTCCTGGGCTCGATCCCCCATCCGGGGGGAGCCTACTTTTCTCTCTCTCTCTCTCTCTTTCTCTCTCTCTGTCTCTCATGAATAAGTAAATAAAATCTTGAAAGAAAGAAAGAAAGAAAGAAAGAAAGAAAGAAAGAAAGAAAGAAAGAAGAAAGAAAACAGAGAAGACAAGCTCCCAAAGATGTGAATAGTAACATTAAGAATCAGTTATGTAGTGACTCCTAGTTTCCTGACACTGTTAGGAATGTTTTACAGAATTTATCCCATTTAATCTCCAAGACAACCTTAGGAATTAGGTACTATTTTTTTCATCCCATTTTTACAGATGCTAAAAGCAACACAGAGAAGTTGCATGTTAGGCCCACAGTCAAAAAGCTACTAAGTAGACTGGCCTCGGAGTTTGCAAATTAACCGCCACAGTTACCCTGCCTTGAGAATCAAAGATAACATAGTATAAGGAACAGTACATAATTCAAGGTTCATGTCTCAGATTAGAGTAACAGCAGGAGTCCTTTTACATTTCCTTTTTATCAGCAATACCAGATTTTTCCAATTTCTATTTCCATAGTCTCTGTAGTCCTCAATCCTCAGCCACATCAATGATGTTGGTGATGTGGAGCATGTTTCATTGTCTCTCCTTGTGTTTTATTTCCCTCAACCTCCCCAGGGGGAGGGGGGAGGATTTTATACTCAATGTCAAAAATTAGGATGGTAACCCCCATCTTTACATCCCTTAGGCTATAGCATGATGGGATACAGCACCCAGACTTTCATATTTCATGCCAACATAAACATGCCTATGGAATGCACCTATGAAATTTCGTGAAAAATTCACTGCACAATCCAGCTTTTCTTAGTTCACTCATTAATGGTTAGAAAGTACCAATTTAGGCCAGTTACATAGTTTAATGATGTCATCTATGGTATCATAATACCCCTGTTTATGTTTACTGGATAGAAATTTAGTTTGACTTTGTTCTTAAGTAGCTATTCTCACTAAAAGAGAATGGAAGTTTCAGCTCTCCATAGCTGCAAAATGTTTAAGAATGAAGATTAACTGCCAAACAGTCAGATGAGAGATGTGCTGAATTAGCACATATTTCTCTGATTAACAAGTAAAATAGGCATCCAGGAATTGACAAGTCATACTGAAACAAATTAAACCTCTACAAAATCTAAACAGAGGGTTTCTTTTTATTAGCATGTTTTTTCCAATTCCTGGATAAGTGCATGTATATACCGTATTTTCAGCAATTGCTTTATCAGAGTGTGAGGAAATCATGCAAATGTAAAAAGGACATGGAGTGATAATTCCCAGGACATCTGGCATGGAGGAAAAATTTGTCATACTTAAGCATGAAGAACAAAAAGTTGGCCTAAGAACGTATTACTCTATTTTTACTTTGCTTTATATATTTAAGTTTTGTTATGTACTTTGAGGAACATAAAATACAAAGCATGGTCATTTAGCCAAAGTTAAAATAATCTCTGATTTGCACACAACCTTAAGGAAAATATCTTTTGCAAAACTGAGCTCTTCTCAATTATAAAATCATAGATTTGCTAAATCAATCCGAAGTAGTAGTTAAAACCAATTATTTATTGGGGCGCCTGGGTGGCTCAGTCGTTAAGCGTATGCCTCCGGCTCAGGGCGTGATCCTGGAGTTCTGGGATCGAGCCCCACATCGGGCTCCTCCACTGGGAGCCTGCTTCTTCCTCTCCCACTCCCCCTGCCTGTGTTCCCTGTCTCGCTGGCTGTCTCTCTCTCTAATAAATAAATAAAAATCTAAAAAAAAAAAAAAAAACAACCCACAATTATTTATTATATTGGAAATGGTGTAACCATCTGTCTCTGATTATCCAGGTGGTTCCATTTTATAGAGAAAATGATCAGGAACCACATTTATAAGAGTTGGCATATAAAATGTATTTCTCTCCACGTGATTCCTTGTTATTATGAAGCTATGCTTAAAGATACTGACAACAGCTTCACATGACTTTCAAATTCAGTTCCTCGAAGAAGACATACACACTACCAGTCAGTCTCACTAATACTATCAGAAATTCTGAAGCAACGCTAAGGCTGCTCACTCCATTAATTACATTTCATGGCAGTAAGTAGAGGAGGGAAGGGCATGTGAAATGTGCTAGCTATTGGTTTTTGTTTGTAAATAAAGCTTCATTATTTTGCAATAATAACCTCATGACTTTTATTACCTTTTCGGTTACAGTGCAATCTTGAGCTTTAGAAGAACTCCTACAATTTCACCGTGCACTTGACACAACATCAAAGTAATGCGTAAAGAAGGCAGGATCCTCCATGACCACATGTTGAAAATGATACCCAATATCAGACTCTTATTTTCAAAACTACTTGACAGAAATGATAATGTAAGTTACCACCTCTGATAGAATATATGGCTTAACCAATCAGTCATTTTGAAAGAAGTCAAAACTTGAGGCAAGTGTGAGTCATTTATCACCATATTCGATCTAAATATTATGACGCAGACCCATCTGGATAGAATCCTGTGCAACTTATTTCTGACGATCTGTAATTTTGATGTTTGGACAGCAATTTTACTACAATTACACCAGTCCTTAGGTTGGCACACTGGTTGCAAATAGAGATGGAAGAGCCTACTTTTACAGATGCTTAGATGCCCAATCAGTTCAACAGGGTATGAAAACAAGCCAGTGGAAAGATGGAGAAAACGGTGGTAAAAAAATTGTAAAGCTTTAGGAAAAAGATAACTAGATCAAGTGAGAAAAAGACAGAAGCACTGTGGTGGGAAAAAAAACCGGACTGGATCTATAACATAAAATGTGAACTAACAATAAAACAAATGTTATTTAGAAACAGATGCAACACTCAGCCTTGAAATAAGTATGAACAATTACATTGCTATTTACTAAGCATATTTACTTGATTGTCACCAGAATTTATGCTTCTCTTAACATGAAAGCATTATGTGTATTTATAATATATATTTATACATATTTTATAAATATATATTTATAAATAATTTATATCATATATTATATATTAATCACATATTTACATAATTACATATTATATATTAATTACATATTACATATATATTATAAATTTGGACCTTCAAGCAGCTATTTCATTAATAAAACATATTGTCTTTTTAAGAAAAAAAATGAAAACCTCAAAGCTCATTGGGAATGTGATGGTAACTCCTGGGAACGGAGAAATCTTAACCAACCATAAGTATCACACTCTTCTCTAGGTACCTAATCTATTAGGCACACAGGCACACACTCCCGCCTTACAATGTATCAAGTCATTGACCAAATTCCTCTCCACAATTTCTCCTTTAAGTATCAGATTTAATTTGAACGTAACCACATCAGTCTCAAATACATTTTTAAAGTTAGATTCTGACTGAGATTTTCCTGTGTCAAGTACATACATATGTAACATATTTCAAAGGAACAGACTTGACTTACAATGAGAAACCAAAATCCAGAATGCTGTATCTACTATCTTGTTTAAACTGCTTACCGTTCAGAAAGCAGGCTAACAACCCGTAAGTAAAATCCAAACCCTAGATTATCCTACCAAGGAAGAACCGGATGGTCAAAACAATCATAAATACACAGACCATATGAATATGTACTTGATGTTCAGCAAAGATAACACAGGAAGATGAAATGATGTGAGTCATAATTAAAAACACTCCAGCAATCATCTATAAAAGGTTTGTGGTAATGCGAGATGTCTCGTTTGCAGAACTATCATAACTCAGACTTGGCATTTGGCTTTTCCTTGGTCACCGCAAGTCTGTTCTAGGTTATTATCACACACTCTATGGACTGAGCTGCAGCAATGAGAGAAGCCAGTTTCCATATTAGTTAATTGACCATTAGCTTGGGATGTAGCCTAGATCCCACAAAAAGTGATCTTACTGGGAGGAGCATTGGATTTGTATCATCAAAAGACTTTTCTTTCTTTTGTTGATCCCTTAAGTGCATGCAAACACACTACAACGAGCTTGCCAAAGCACTTTAAAATAAGGCCCCTAATTAAAGCAAGCCACTTTTATTATTTGATGTACAAAATGTTCCTATTATGAAGCCTATCAAAAAGAGATTATATATTGAATATCAAAGTGGATTTTCTTTTCTTGAGCTGGGAATGTATTTCTACATTGTATTTTGGCATCGTAGATAGTGTGTAATGTGTGTGCTCGATCCTTCTCTATCTTGGGATTCGTGGATAATTTATAGTCATTGACATCGTTGATACAACACAAGATCATTTAAAAATATAGCCAGAACAATGACTTTGGGACCAAGTTAATTTGGTTTGGTCCCTTTTCCATCAATTCTTTATAAATACAGTCTAATTTATCATGCCCAGTTTTGAACTTAAATCCACTGAAATCTTGAGTTGCTTTTCATTAGGTAATATAGTATATAAATGGACTGGTGTGTATTTTTCCTATCTAATTGTGTGTTTCTAAAATTACCCACTGCTGTTCTATGTCAGATAATTATAGGACTTCTTTTTCACACATAATTTATATATTAAATGATAATACTTTTCTAAAAATAGTTCATATTCAAGTTATATGCTATTATATTCTGTGTTAAAGCACAATGGTCTTCTGTTAAGTCTGCATTTGGTGTAAAACCATTTTTTACAGCCTTGTCTTGAAGTAAAGTTTGACCCTGATACCAAGTACTTTTTTTTTTTTTTATACCAAGTACTTCTATGCTTAACCCAGTAAGAGGTCAAAACATGTTTTAAAAAAATATTATTATTAAATGAAGGGCAAAGATGACAGTCTGTTATTTGTAATTAAATCCCCATACTTGACAACAGATATCTAAACAAAAAAAGACTTATTTTCAATTAAGTATTCCAGGTAGATTTCTAAAAACTGTATCAAGAGGTATTTGCTAACTAACTCTATAAAAACTCAGGACGATGAACATTTGCAAGATATATTCTAAGGGAATATCTCTCAAACATTAATCTGCTTTGATTTTGCTCATATGTGCATATCACATCTGAATAGGACACTTATTTTCAGAAAAGTTCAATAATGAAAATATGCAATGCGTGATAGTTTCCCTTGAGATGGACTTAAAAATATCAAAGTTAAATCACTATTGCTTTACAGTAGGGTAAGGATATAGATTATTAGGGTTTTGTTATCTACCCTGACCTTGAAGAATGACTTATTCCCCAGGATTTTCAAAATTGCATGTTAATATATATAATATACGGGGTACCTGGGTGCCTCAGTCGGTTAAGCATATGACTTTTGATTTTGGCCCAGGTCATGGGAGAGTCGTGGAATTGAGCCCTGCATTAGGCTCCATACTCAGCATGGAGTCAGCTTGTCCCGCTCTCTCCCCGCCCCCACTTGTGCTCTGTTTCTCTTAAATAAATAAGTAAATAAATAAATAAAATCATTAAAATATGTGTCTATCCAGTATGATTACCAAAAACTATGCATCTAAATCATATCAGGTTAGGCAATTATAAAGAAATCATGATTTAATATGTTTCAACCATTATCAATAGTACTCCAGTTCTTGGTAAGATGGAGTGAACACACGGCACTCTGAGTCCATTCAATGAAGCTAAAAATCCTAGACGGAATGCATCGAACAGTAAGTGAACTCCAAAAAGTAAAGAGTAACAAGAAGTTTGGAAGGAAAAAGCAGAAGTAGAGGTTACATTGAATCAATGATCAAGTCACCCCTATGTTTCTTCCTCCAGCATCCCTTGGCCTAAGTGGAAGGTGGCATTGGCACATGTACAGATTACTCCAGGATCACTCTCTAGTTCAGGCCTGTAGATAGAAAAAGAGGTTTCCTGGCAACAACATCAAGGCAACAGGAGCCCACGGTCACCTAGAACTCTGAGCAATGTGAACCTTCCTCTCTTGGGAAGACTGGGGAAGCTGTAGCCCCAGCATCCGTGGCACATTTCTGTTGAACTTTTCTCTTTCTGTCCACTTGATAATTGGTGCTGGATGCCAGCACTGTGACAGGGACTGTGCAGCAGTACAAGGTAAATAAGATGCCAGCATTCCAGCTGGAGAAAAAAAAAGGGGGGGGGGAGGCCTCTAGGGAATTGGCAGACATCATGGACATCAAATAAAAGGAAGAACTTGAGAAAGAAAATCTGGGAAGTTGTTACCAGCTCCTGGAATTATCCACCCTCCTACACATGCCAAGGTATGCATGCATGCACGGATCTGTCCTAAAAAGTAGACAAATGATCTTGGGAACCAAACTAAGAGACAGACAACCACCCAGTCCCTAGACAATTGCAATGTGTAGCCCACTTTAGAAACAAAACAAAAATAATGTTAAAAACACAATTCAGGGTTGGCTAGCTAGAACTGTGGCCTAAAGCCAAGTCTGCTAAACAAAATATAAACATTACCTGCAGGTTTTAGAAACTGTGAGAGTCTCATAACCCCAACATTCTAGATGTCCAAGATACATTTAAAAAGTTTTCCATACACAAAAGACAAGGAGAATATCAACAGGCATGTGATACAATAATCAATGTATGCCAATAACATGACACAGATGTTGGAATTATTTGACAAAGATTTTAAAGCAGCTGTTAAAAAATGTTCCAATAAGTAAAGTGATCACTTTTGAAATCAATGGAAAGCTGGAAAAGCTCAGAAAATAAATAGAATATATAGACAAGGCTCAAAAGGAAATTCTGTAACTTAAAAATAACAACCTCCCAAGGAAAACCTCACTGGATGTGCTTACTAGCAGAGTGGATAGGACAGAGAAATGAGTAAGTAAAACTATAGATAGATTAGTGGAATTAATATAAATGAAAGACACAAAACACATTAGAGAAAAACAA
Source organism: Ursus arctos (assembly GCF_023065955.2). Lineage (NCBI taxonomy): Eukaryota > Metazoa > Chordata > Mammalia > Carnivora > Ursidae > Ursus > Ursus arctos. The sequence goes on along the minus strand of NW_026622985.1, from coordinate 27,792,419 downwards.
TGTACAGAGTTTAAGGAACATACTGGATAATACCAAATGACCCTAGCAAGAGCAGAGAAAAAATATAGTGTAGAAAAAATATTTGAGTAAATATTGATTGAATACTTCCCCAATTTTATAAAAGGCATAAACTTACAGATTCCAGAAAAATATCAACCCCAAATAGGATAAACCTCATGAAATTTATATGAGGTGTAATAAAAGTGCTAGAAATTAGAGACAAGGAAAAAACATTTTCAAGGCAGTCAGAAAAAAACAAAAACAAAACAAAAAACCAAAAAAACCCTGCCATCATTGTTGGAGAACAATGATTTGAAGGTTGACAAATTTTATTTCAGAAATAAGGGAGGATAGAAAGAGTGAAATAAAAATTTTAAAGTGCTGAGTGAATAAAACTTTTACCCCAGAATTCTGTATCTGGCAAAAATAGCCTTTAGGAATGAAGGGCAAATAAAATACTTTTGATTGAAATGAAACCAGGAGAAGTTGTTGCCAGAAGACCTGCCCTAAAAGAATCACTACAAGAAGGTTTTCAGCCGGAAAGACACCAGACATAAATCTGGATCATTAGGAATGAAGGAAGAGCACCAGCAGAAATGGTAAGTCCTGGGTAAATATGATAGATAATTTGTATGTACTTGAGTTCTTTAAGATACATTTGATGGTTGAATGAAAAATTTTACATTATCTGATAAAATGTCAACGTTATGTAGGGATAATACATGGCAAGTACAACATAAGGGGAGAGGGAAGGAATATATATTGTGCTAAGGTTTCTATTTCCACTGCAAGTAGTGAAATATTGTTTCTAAGCAGAATGTGACAATCTATCATGGTAGGATGGAGAATGACTGTAAGAACTTTGTAAAGAGAAACTATACAAGGAACAAAGAGGAGATCAATTTAAGTAAAATAATAAATGTTCAATTAACTCAGGAGACAGAAAGAAGAAATAGAGTAAGGGAATGAGAGAAAGCAAACCAACAAACAGAAATGCTATACCTACATTTAAAAATATAATTGTATTGAATTGAAAGGTCTAAAAGCTCTGATAAAATGACAGATTGTCAGAATTTTAAAAAGATTCAAAAATTATCTTCTATCTACAACAAGTCATGTTAAATATGATAATATAGAGAAGTTTGTTTCCAGAATGTCAGTGTGGGGAACTCCATGGTAGCTCTTCTCAGCGCAACACCTGTAATAGGTGAAAACAACCATTCAAAATTTCTGGAAAGAGTTCTAAAGGATTTCAGCAAATGGAAAAATAGGTATTCAAGAAAATTTACTACCTCTGGGTGTCAGCAATGAGTTTCTGACATTTGAGTCACAACATCCTCCTTTCTTCCCCCACCCTAGCAAACAAGAAGACAAGGCTCCCTCTCTCCCCAACTCCCAATCATGAACTACTGTTTCTATCTTGCCACCAGCATTTATCATGCCCCTCCCACTCTCATCCAGTTGCATGTGGCAGAAGCCCTCCTCCAGGCAAGTACAGCTGGATGTGTGAGGCTTCCTTCCTCTACTCAGCCCCTAACTCTTTTACAGTGGAAGCCCTACAGCAGACATGGCACGTTGACAATACTCTGCCCCAAACACTCTAGCGCCAGCTCACATTTAGGAGAGGGAAGCTGAGAATATGAAAGTCTACCATCATTACGAAGCTTCTGATATATAGAGCAGGAGTGTCACATCAAGGAAAGTAGTTGCTTAATAGCAGCAGCACGAAGGTTCTGCCTAGGAACACACGACAGCTCAACATCATAGATGAATCTCAAAAATAGAATGTTGGATGAAAAAGCAAGGCATATAAAAATATAGAGCTGAAAGCATTTAAATGAAGTTCAGAGACAAAATCCTATCACTTAGGTGTGATAAAATTACTTTAAGAAAACAGCAAATGATAAAAACAAAACTTGGAAGAATATTAATTACCCATGGGGACAAAAGTTAGGAGAATCTAATAGGAAGAGGAAACAAGGACATTGTTTTAATATTGATATTCATTGGTATTAGTCATATTCCAACTTGGAAAAAAAGGAGCTAAGCCCAAGTGTTTCCTTATTATTCTTGATACAAAAATACATATAAAATACTTACTATATATTATATACATTTTGATGTCATCATGTTTCTGTAAACTTAAAAATTCAAATTAAAAAAACTAAGATGATGGGCAGGCAGAGCCCACAATCCCTAGCACTTAAATTTCTCTTAAAATTCCAATAAAAAGTACAATCCATGTTTTGAGTAAAGATAGGATATTTTTTTTTTTTTAAGATTTTATTTATTTATTTGACAGAGAGACAGCCAGCTAGAGAGGGAACACAGCAGGGGAGTGGGAGAGGAAGAAGCAGGCTCCCAGCGGAGGAGCCCAGTGTGGGACTTGAGGCCGCAACACCGGGATCACGCCCTGAGCCGAAGGCAGACGTTTAACGACTGCGCTACCCAGGCGCCCCCTTGAGTAAAGATAGGATATTGATAAGGAAGCAAAAATGGGAAAAGAATGGATCCTCTTTGTGTCTTTCAATCATTTACTCTCTCAATTTGAATAACAGGATTTTAAAATTATAGGAAGAGAGACAATAGTATTTTCTCTCCCAAAATAACGATGATTTTAGCTAAGATGGGATTGTGAGGATTCCCCTTTGCCTATGTTTCCTTAACAAAGTATTAAATTTGTCAGTTCTATAAACTGCTTTTGTAACATATTGCTGCCTTCATCCCAACATTTAAAAATCTCTGCTCTCATCGTTTTACAGAAACCACACGGTCTTCTGATCCATTTTGTTTTTCAACAAAAGTTTGTGGTTCTGAAGGAAAGCTTTCATTGAATAATTCAATGAAATATTAGATTTAAGGAAGGTTATGCATACTCATCAGCAATAGTAAAACCCAGGAAAACAAAATGGCAATGCCATCTTCACCTAGCTAGAAATAAAATTCTAGCTTTTAGTGAGTGAAAATGCTATTTTCATGTTCAGAAATAGGAAAATGACCCTAAGTCTTAAAAACCTCATGATATTCCCATTCTCTCTAGAATAACAATTTTCTCTCCTTTATAATTAGCATTTCAATTAACTGTAATAATTGCAAAATGGGAATAAAGAATGGACTTGACTGGAGTGTTTTCCTTTCATTGAATAGAAAAGAAAAAAGCAGTGCTCACTTAAAAATTTTTTTCCAATGTTTTCAAGTTTTAGTAAAGGTTATTAAAGTTGTATTGACATTTAACTAAAGTTTTATTTTCTTTTGTAAGTTTATATAGGTTACAATGTATGTGAATAAATGTAATATTAGTGTTGAAGCCATCTACTGATGTGGATCTATTTTTGTTTTCTTAGGGAAAACAAAGACCCTTTCCTTCTCTCTGAGCCAACCTTGATGGGAGTAGCTTATACATGAGGCATGAGGCAAGAATATATCTTTTTGGTCAAGATTTCTTCAGAACAGGAAATCCTTGACAAGTTACATCACAAAAAAATAAGGATATATACATTTTAAAAGATCACAGAATAAACTATAATTAGAGGTCCGCTGGAATTTTGTCATCAAAGAAAGAACATAAACCACCTTAGAAGGGAGACTTACGATACTTTCCATTATTAATGCTACATGGGAAAAGGTCAGCCCCAAGTCCCTAAGTGGCAGGTAGTAAAAGAAAAGCTATGAACTGTTCAAGCCTGATCCAAATCATTGAGACGGTGACCTGTTATCCTTCCATAATAAAAATGTTTGTAACATACGTTTTTTTTTTAAAAATTGTTTTTCATTATGAACTTCGCATGCACTGTTTTGTCTACATACAGTAATAAAAGAGCTCTTATAATTTAATAATTTGAGTTCTTGCAATGAACAAAACTCCGATAAATGTAGGTAATCCTAATTTAAATTTAGATAAATCTCTGTGGACATACAGATGTTTCTTAGTTCTGTTAATGGAGACTATTTAATCAGGTTTAGAGAATCAGAAGGTATTTTAGGCTTGCTAGATTACAAAGCACCCCAACACTAAGTCCAATCTCTTTTCCAGCTGAAAAAAAACTAATTTAATCATCTCAGTTTAGATGGTTCCAGAAACAACCATAACGTGTTAGACCAGCAGCGTGCACCTGGGTCATTCAAAATAGCTTCACCTCAGGATATGCATTTCAAATACCTGCTTCAGACCTCGGTTCCACTTTCTTCTTACTTTTCATTTTCACTCTTCAACTAGGTCTTTGTTACTCACCGTCCTAAACTCTTGGCAATTTCCACTGGTTCACGCTCCTGCAACCCTCCTTTATCCTGCTACCATCCCCAGTCTCAGGTCCTACGTCTACCCTTTCAAACCCTAATTTCCTTGTACCCACTCACTTGGCTCTCCCTCCACCTCATGTTTTCACCATCTTAATGCTCCACATTATGTAAGGGAAAGACTCTTAAGTTCTTCAGGGGTGTCTGGAATTATCTTTTCCATTTTATTAGATATGCACATTCCAGAAAGACTGAAACACTAGGTCAGGATTATAGAATTTATTAGTAGAGAGAGAGAACTTAGTAGTTGTATTATCACTCCCAGTCCAGTGTGTTTCTATCAAATCACAAGTATTGATATATCACGAGGAAGGAGGGGAAAATTAAAATAATATTAAATTTTGGTGCTTCTTTTTAGAACTGCTCTTTCTAGTCTTTAGGATTCTTTTGCATTCCTTTATGACTATTTTAGAACCTACTCAAGTTTTGGTAAAAGTAATATAGAAACATAAATATCATATTTCCCTAAACTCAGGCACTGATTTGACTATTTTCAAAATAAAAACTGGTAATAACTTCTCTCTACAACTTAATCTACTGACTATTGATTTCATTAATATATTTTTATGTGCTAAACTCAATTTATCAGTGATTTAAAATAATACCGATTGATAGATGTAAAAACGAAGCCTTTGTATTTTCCATCTCACTCTAAGGAATCTTTTTTTTTTTTTTTTTAAAGATTTTATTTATTTATGTGACAGAGAGACAGCCAGCGAGAGAGGGAACACAGCAGGGAGTGGGAGAGGAAGAAGCAGGCTCCCAGCAGAGGAGCCCGATGTGGGACTCGATCCCGGAACGCCGGGATCATGCCCTGAGCCGAAGGCAGACGCTTTAACGACTGCGTTACCCAGGCGCCCCCTCACTCTAAGGAATCTTAATTAGAAAAAATTCCTCTAAGAGTATCAGTTCTGCCTTTGATTCTTTTTGTCATCCCACTTGCTAACCCTTTTTCCTGACCTCCTGAGCAAATATTTTCTTGAAGTAGCTTTTAATCATTTTGCAACACCATTATCTTTAAAAAAAAAAAAGGGTTTTTTTTTTTTTTTTTTTGAGAGGGAGAGGATAGGGCAGAGAGAGAGGGACAATCTTTAGCAGGCTCCATGCTGTGCACAGAGCCCTATGCAGGGCTCAATCTCACAACCCTGAGATCATGACCTGATCCTAAATCGAGTCAGATGCGTAACCGACTGAGCCATCCCAGCACCCAACCCCAGTATCTTCTTGATGGCCCTGATCAACTTCTGCTTCTTTCTTCTCATCTGAGGCCAATGTATAAAATGACACAGACCCATACTCATATTTAAAACAATTAACAGAAAAGGGAGTTATTTTAATATCAAATATTACAGTTATTATAAATGAAAACATTTCAAAAGGAATAATTTTGAAAGTTTTTTTCCAATTTCAAAGGAGCTTATTACATGGCTAGATGTGTCATTTTATATTATTTTCCAGATTTGAGGATATAACCCTTCAAATAGTGTATTATTTATAGAAAATTTGACTTTAGTAGTAATTCCAGAAATGTGAATATTAGAACCATTCAGTCTAATCAGACTGACCCTAGCAATGAATCGTTGCTCTCATAAAATTCTAAATATATCCATGTAATCTACTTTATTTGCTTTTAGAGTTTCCTGGCAATATTCTGTGTCTGTGGCTTAGGTGTCTTTCACATGGCTAAAGGATTTATTCCAATTTTTCCCATTAACCCAATAAGAGATTTCAACTGAGAATACTATAATTCAGATTTTCTAATTCAACCCTAGAATTTCTAAGTCCAATTTCAGATTAAGACAAACACTACATGCCCCAAAGAAGCCGCTAAGTAAGTTTTGTAACTGAGCAGTTTCCTTTGAAACTTCATTTGGATAGTTGACATTTTAGGTTGAGCATAGAAAATCATGTAAAAAAATTTATTTTCATATAATGGATAGAATTTGGACTTCATACTCTTTTTATCTTTCTCCTTTAGAGGATTAAAAAGGTTATATAATGTCAGTATTAATTACACTGTAAAATGTTGTTAACATGTAAGGCATGTAAAATTAGTTAATATACAGAGTTTTATCACACTATAATCATTGGTTGGACAAAAATAAAATTTGCTCAAATGTTACCTCCTTCCTGCCTCACTGTTATTAGGAAAACCTGGAGTTTGACTTTCGTCATATTGGTTTGTGGGAATTGGCCTCATGGAATAAATGTTTAGAAGATCAGTCTTTGAAAGGATATTGTCAACATCTTTAAACCATGGGTTTGAATATTTTATTCTTCTCTTCTTTACTGTGTAATTTTATTTTTTTTAACTCTTAAAAATATCCTAACTATTGGACTTTATAAAAGTTTTTAGTCTTTCTTCCAAAGTATTCTTACTCTAGTTCAATTTTACAGTAAAAATTGGAGTGCAGCATTAATAGAAATGTATAGCCATATGTAATTGATTTTGTTGTGTTAAATGGTGATGTTTGCCTCTTTCTGTAATTTCCCATATACTTTCATGGTTATTGTTACCTTTACTGGATCCCACTGTGAAAAATTAAGTTTTTTAAGGTTTTGGCCAAGAAAGCAAAATCATTTTTAAGTTGTTCTAATTCTTCACTAAGTTTGAGGAATACTGGTGAATACAGATTACACTAACAAGGAACACAACGACATATAGAACTTTCTTATCATTATGTGAAGTGACCTGATAAAGAAACATCAATCACAATCTTAAATAGTTACCCCTGGCGGGTATTCTGGATTTTCTTCTCATTTCACTCTTCTAACTGGAGAGATTGGGTATTACATTATATTTCCAAGACTTCTGTGCCCCCTAGGCTTCTGGATGTAGGCTTGTTTCTGTCAATTATATCAACGCATGAGATTTTTTTAGAGAAAAATGAGAGCAAGAGTCACTTTCTGCACTGGTAAGAAAGATCACGGAAGTGTGAAACAAAATTGTGTTTTGCATCATTTCAGAATTTACTTTGCTGCATTCTGAGTTGCAAGAGTCAGTTGCATCAGCAGTAACCCATGAGCTAGCAGGGGCTCTTGACTGCAGCTTCCGGGTTCCTCCAGGGCAGATACTGACGCACTGCTTTGATCTCAACCCTTCGTTGGTGACATAAGAGGTAGTTGCTCTACCAATATGTCAACTCTGTATTGGCCTAAAATCATTTATCGAATTCATGTCTCCATCATCCCATAGATTTTTATACATAATTCCTTTTATTTGTAATCTATGAGAAAAACATTAAGATAATTTATGTTCCCAGCACTGGACTTCAATATAATAACTTAATTTTTGGACTCTGTTAGATTTAGTATTCCTTAATCTGCCTCTCTTACAATATAGCTTCTATTCTATTTTTTTAAAGATTTATTTGAAAGAGCAAGACACAGAGAGAGAGAGAGACAGAGAAACTTCAAGCCAACTCTCCGTTGAGCACAGAGCCCTACATTGGGCCAGATGCCATGACCCATGAGACCATGACCTGAGCCAAAATCAAGGGTCCATCCGTCAACCAACTGAGCCACCTAGGCATCCCTAGCTTTTATTGTTTTTTAATCAATCTCCATATAAATCATTTGAGCTTCATCTTACTCATGGAATAACAGCATCATTTTATCCTAAGCAGAAGAAAACAGTGACTGACAGTTTTTTTTTTTATCTTGATATGCTAGTGACCATACAGTGTATCATTATGATTGATAGATTTTAAATTAATTTGAGAAACTTACTTTGGGAGATTTTTCTGCTATTAGTTCTAAATCATGCTTTCCAAAAATACTGTTTCCAAATGATTGATTTTTCTCTAGACTCTTTTGGGCTTTTGATGAGTATTACCTGACCCAGAAAAATCCAAAGATTTCAGTGCCATTTTTCTACTATTTTTTCCATAAATTATTTATCAATGGCTTTCTCTGGACTGAGCTGAGAGTCTATAGCAATTCTTTATTTCATTTATGTATTTAAAAGTTTAGTATAATTAAAACAAATAGTATTTATTGAACAACATGATGGAAAATAACACATCCAAGCCTGGGCTACAGTGTATGCCATGCAGACCTTATGATTTATCTGAGATAAAAGTGGCATATTTTCACTTGAGATACAGACTGAGTGGAAAACAAGATTTACATGAAGATTTATTTCTTGGACTTAAAAATTGAATACCTTTAATAGCATACTTAGTACTCAGTGAACCAATTACTATTGACAAATTGTATTATCTGTGCCTAAATTTTCTAAACTGTAAGACAGGGCTTGTAATTGGGGCCTGACATAAGCAGCTGCTCAGGATCTGTATATTTTGACACTATCCCATTCCCACTACACACTTGTTGCTGTCAAGACGTTCTTCAATGTTTATGATAAAAGTTCTTTCTTTGAAAATTATTGGTATTCACTTGTTGCAGTATTTTAAATCTTTACAGCCCTTTTCAGTACAAATAAATATCTGAACCATATAGTATATTCTTAACTATCATCACTTTATACATTTTGGACAGATTGTACATTTATAGGTATACAATTATATAATTACTGACTCTTCAACTCTACATGTAGGAGCTTGTACTTTCAGAAATTATCTGAAATGTACAAGATCTTGCTAAGCAATAAATACAAGATGAGTTTAGGGTTATTCTTAGAACAAATCATACTTCTTATTCCTAAGAAAGGAAAAGGATAGGAGGGCATGAAGACAGATTTTTATCTGTTTTATACTGATTTTTGGAATCATGTTTAGACATAAATGAACACAGAAATGTCTGGCTTTAATGAGGGGTATACAAAGGAAGTAAGTTGTACAGTTAGTTACAAGTTACCTGGTCCTAAGTCCACTCTCTGATTCTAATCCAAGAGAATCTTGAGTGGAGTGTGAGCACTTCAAGAGACTCACAAATAAATTTCATGCCCACCCTCCTTTGAAGACCACTGACCTACGTTACTAAGTATGATAAAAAACTAAGATCTCAACATTATTCTAAATTTAAACATCAAAGTTTGTACAGAAACAGCCAAGTGATAGGACATCAGAATCTGATTATTTAAAAGTCATTAAAAAATAGCACAATTAATTTGGACCACCTCCAGATGAGTCAGTAGAACTGGCTAAGTGCCATCGTTATTTTTAGTATGGACATAAATGTCTGGCCAACATGTGCACCATTGCTTGTGTCTTAAGTCCAGAAAAGAGATTTAAGGAAAAGAAACTTATTAAAGAATATTCCCCTTTTCCCCCCAGAGCAGTAACTACAAAGGAAAGACTTGAGGTTTATTTCTCATACTCTAAATTATAGTATGAACAAGACAAGTTACACTTAATTTTCTGTGATAGTTTTTGGAAAAACAATAGAAATATTGAAGCAATTTTATTTAAACTCTCTTCTTTACCACAACATCCACTAATATATAATATCTAATAAGTCAAAGTTGGTTTCATGTAGAATAAATGAACTCTTCTTATCTATTTTTCTGAGTCTTTATGAAAATGCTCATTTAAATTCCTTATGGGTTATCAGTAGTAACCAAGTAATTTCCTGGGACATACAGCAGAAACTATTTGTCCCAATGATATTCATTCCCTCATTGTTCCTTATTAACAAACTACACATTTTTGTCCTGGAGAGGCGTGAGCTCTACTAAATATTATCATTCTTCTTTGCTATTAGAAGTCGGCATATGAGAAATTTCCAATCACTGAGGCATAACTGGAAATCCGTTAAGTATTTCCAAAAAAGTCTTTGATTTTCTGGTATATCAAGTCAGACTCAGTTTGTACTACCCTATTCCTGCCTGGAGTTGGACATGGAGTCTGAGTTCCAATGACCCAAATGTACAGGCACCCAATTTCCCTTCTCCGGAGGGAAAGGTCCTTGATAATCAGGCATGCAGGTTTGCCTATTCCTCTGTCATCTGCCAGGTTAACAGATGTTTATTGAACTGAATAAAAAGATTTAGAGTTTAGAGAGCGTGACTATGCTTAATTTAGATTAATATCTCCCTATGTACCTGAGAATGCTTATTTCCTACACTTAGGAATACTTTTTCTCTCCCCAGTCACTTGGCAAATGGGACAGGGGCAGCCAGCAGCAAGGGCCAGGAACTGCCTCGTCTCATCACACATTATTTCTCCTTTTCAGATTCTTACTCTTTCATACACCCAGCCATGAAAGATGGTAAAAAAATAATAGTAATAAAATTTAAAAAATAAAAGAAAGAAGAAATTTAAAAAAGAAAACAGCTGCTTAACAAATGTGTGTGGTTTTATCAGAATCCTAATAAAAATTACAACAAAGATCAGAAAAATAACATGTAATATTGAATTATCATAATGGAATCACTATGATTAAAAATAGTATGATTTCTTGCCCCAACCATGACCTTTCCAGGCTTTGGTGAAGCTCTGCTTTATATATACAATCTCGACACTTATTCAAACATGTCAAAGATACAACACTGCTTCTACTAATAATTATAGTTTTACAGGTTAAACATTCCTTTTCTCACCTAGTGTTTCATTCAATCTCCTCAACCTCCCAGATACCGAAAAACAATCAGTCTCGGAAGTATAAAATGTTGCTCCTACTTTTTGCGTCATTATAAATAAGATTTCCAATTGCAGCTCACAGAATACTTCAGAATATAGTTGGCAATTTTAAAAAGTACAATCAGTCAACTTGTAAGGCTGTCAAGGAACTAACAAGTGAATAAGCTACACGGAAATTCCCCAGAGCGCCAAATGATTCGGATGAAAGTTACTGGCTACCACGGTTTTTGGATGAGCAGAAAAGTGAGTGAACCCTTTTTTCTAAGAAACAAGGCCATTATCTTAAGTGGAATGGAGTACTGCTCGTGTTGCGGAGCGTCTGCAACACAGGAGTTGTTTGAGGCGTTAGCATGCCGATGTCCCACCAGAGATCACGAGCAGAAGAGAGAAAACCGTGGAGCGATCAAACATCTGCCAAAACCAACTCTTTTTTTTTTTTTCCTTAATGGAAATTGTGCTAGGACATATGTGTGCATGCTCTGATGAGCCAAATTGAAGTTATTTATTATACACTGCTTATTGTAAAGGTTGGATAATATAATGACACTGGCTGGGATTCATTCCAGCAAGAACTTTATTGAAGTGAACAGCAATAAGAAAACTGGTTGTCTCATGGCCATTATCGATATCTAAAGACTGGCTTCCAAAAATTAGAACTTAAAGCAATGCCATATTGAAGTATTTCATTCTACTCCTTTATCATCCTTTAAATCAGGATTGATTTGGTTTGTTTTCCCAAAGAGAAAAAACAAGTTATTTACACATACATACATACACACACACCCCTATATATCTACAAATTTACTACCATCTCTATATTGCTTTTGTTAATATATGAAGAGAAAAAAAGGATCATCTTTGAGATGAAAGGCTAAAGAAAGGCTAAAGCATGGCTTTTACCCCATCATTTTGGCAATCAGGACTCAAGGGACAAAAACTGACTTTGTAATAGAACAGACTTTTTGTTTTCCTTCTTAGAGAGCATATGCATTCAGAATAAACTGGATTCTCTGTTTCATGACAATTTGTAAAACAATCTGGTGGTTTGCAAATGTTTACTATAAATCAGTTTTTGTACAAGGCATTGCACATGGTTTACGTGGTTTAATTGCAGAACGGTGATGTATTATTATATTCAATTCATAAATGAAGGAATGCAAGTTAGAGGGATCATGCTAACAGCACATCATGGAGGACTTATCAAAGCCTAGTTTGTCTTTACTTAAAACTCCATGATGCTGTAGTCCTCATACTCCAATTATCTGAGGTCTGTGAAGACAATAATCCCAGCTGTCTGAAATTACCCTGCTTGGGCAAAACACAGCCAGGGCACGTCCCAGAACGCTCTTTCCTCTACAATGCAGAAACACTATGCATCCACCAAGTAAAAGGTTTTGTGGAAACCAATAAGAGCCCAGTGGGACAGAGACTTTTTGCAATACTTCACTCATGAGATTTTCCCTAAACCAGATTCAAACTAAGAAGAATTTCCACCTGTGTCACTTTCCTGTTACTGCTGTAAACAACTACCATAAACCAAGTGGTTTAAAACAATCCAAGTTTTAACTTACCATTCTGGAGGTAAGGAGTCCAAAAGGGGTCTCACAGGGCTAAAGTGTCACGAGGGCTGAGTTCTCTCTGGAAGTTGCCAACATTCCTCGGATCATACCTTCCTTCTTCCACGACTATAGTAAGCAACAGTCAGCCTGCTCTCACACTTCACCGCTCCGACACTGACTCTTCTGCGTCCTTCCTCCACATTTAAGTACCCCTCTGATTACATTGGACTCACCTGGATAACCTGGAATGCTCTCCTAGTTGAAGGTCAAATGATTTGCAGTGTTACTTTCACCTGGAACCTGAATTTCCCTTTGCCATATAACGCAATAGAACCATAAGTCCCAGGGATCAGGATGTAGACACCATTTAGGAACCATTATTCTGCTGCCCACACCACCACTTTAAAAATAACAATGGAAAATCAGAAGTTGTAGCAGAGACAAAAGTTCAAATGTGGACAAAACTCAAATTGCTTATTGACACATCCTAAGCCCCCCAAATCAGAGGATGACCCTGACGGGAGCGTCAGAACAAACACAAAAATCCCTCTACAACTGCTTTTAAGTTTCAGAAGCAGCATGGAGGGATAAGTCCACTTCAGCTGCCTGAAACCTGCATGAGCTTAACCAAGTCCATGAGCTTGTATTTCTAGACCTCAGATCGCTCATCTTCAAAGTAGTAGTGACAGTCCATCCCCTCATTCCCAGCGGTAGGGCATGATCTATTGAAAGGCAGGGTTTCGAGGAAGAAAGGAAATTCGGAGAAACATGAGTCCCGGTGACTTGTGATAACACCGCACCTAAGGAAACACAAGGCAATTAACATTTCACTACTTTAAAAAATGTGCAAATCCAACACTGATAACAATAGTGCAATTATGAGCAGGCAACCTTTTCTTCTAATTTATAGACGATGAAGGATGTAGCCTTAGAAGCATTTTGGTCAAAGTAAAGTAAATACCCATGAGGACTATTATACAGAAGTAATTTTTATTTGACTTAAAGATGAAAATTAATTGAAATATTATAAGCAGACACATAAAAATCTCTTTTTTAGAAATTAAAAATAACAGCATTAAAACATGATTAGCAGGCTGGTGAAAGCAGTGGTCTTAATATAAAAATGTATAAATGTGGAAAATTTACAACATTTCACATAATATTAAATTAGGATCTATGATTTTGTCTCATATTATAAAACCAAAATACAAACTCTAGTCCCAATTATTTAAAAGTATAAACAATAAAATGAATAAAGCAGAAAAGTACTTTCTGATATCAAATATTGCCAATCTTTAAAAAAAAAGTATGTTAGTTGAAATTATTCTCTGAATATATGCACCCCTTTCTCTTTAAATTACATATAATCATATACATGTGATTCAAACATAACTTTGTGGGTATTGATTTTATAATAGTCCAGAAGCTGTTGAAATGCTGAAGATATCTTGTGGCTAGGAAAAAAAAATCAAATTCAAGGAAAAACAGATGGGGATAAAGCAGAAATATAAAACCAGTAAGAAAAAAAGACCTTCCAAGATATGTGAACCTGGACAATTTTGTAATCTCTTAGGTCCTTATTTTCCTCATTTGTAACATACATAATGTTTTTCCTGTCTATCAAATCTGTGATTCTATAAAAAATGAACTGATAAGGTCCAGGAGATTCAAGGAACAACTGGAAAATGAAAATCACTCAACAATAAAACGAGCAAGAGCATTCTAGACAAAGACCCTATAAATATGATCCTCCCAGAAAGTGGCTTTGCTGACAATGGGTTGGGAAGCTGTGGGGGAGGGAGGGAGGGAGGTGGGAGCAGTTAGAGTTGAAAAGACGTTTGGGATCTTGGGCCAAGATGAATTTGCAAAAAATGCAAGTGGATAATTAGAATGTGGTTTAGGACCGAAATCATGGGGGGATATATGGAAAGACGGTTTCTCCCCAAAGCCACAAGGAACAATGACATTTCAACAAAGCTGAAACAGAGGTAGAAAAAGCCTGAAAGGAAATTGGAAGATAGTCAAATTGTCATTTGTGGCTAGAACCAAGCCTGAGAACTAATACATAGTTGATACTCGATGTTGCCCACCTGTCTTTTACACATTTCCATACCATTTACACAGCTAGATGACTAGAATTCCAACGACTGTGCATCCACTCTGCACAAGTACCTTGTAACTAGTTATTTTCTTCTTAGGAAAGGTACAAGGGTACCTAAGAAATGGTGGAAATCTAATAAGGAGAAATTCAAACTTAAAAATATTTGCTTGATTTCTGCCTTGTCAGTGGCATTATACCAGAAAGCAGAGTGAGGAGAGAAGCCTGAAAGAGAGTACTTAAAATATTTGTTAATGCAAAGTTTCACAGAGCCCAGGATCTGCCACATAATGGCCTTTACTAAATATTGATGGTGACAAGGATTGCTGGATGAATCTGAAGGTTGAGATGTTCATTTTAGTCCTGCTACTTATTCATTGTGCTTCCTTCTCCAAGTCTTCGATGACTCATTTCAGTCCCCACATTTATTAAGTGGTGAAGACGAGTAGCTTCTACATGCTCACTGAAAAGGGGAGCTTTTTGTCAATTTTAAAAATCCATATGGCTGGGCAAAGCTGGTTGTTCCAGAGGTATGAAGTTGAAAATGGAGATACAACATACCCACAAGGGCTATAAGAAGACACACAAAATGCTGGTGATCTAATGACAGCATACAGCAAATGCTCTCAGAAAACACACAACAGGGGCGCCTGGGTGGCTCAGTCAGTTAAGCATCCGACTCCCAGTTTTGGCTCAGGTCATGATCTCAGGGTCCTTGGGATCGAGCCCCAGGTCCAGCTCAGCGGGGAGTCTGCTTCTCCCTCTGCTTCTGCCCGTCACCCCACTCATGCTTGCTCTCTCTCTGTCTCGCAAATAAACAAAATCTTTAAGAAAAAGATAATTACACAACAGTTTTAATACATCAACAAAAGATTATGGTATAAAATTAGCACCGACTGACTCAGCAGACTTGATGGAATGGATCAGAGCGGATAAAAGGAAATGTTTACTGAAGGATGAGCTAAAGCAAGTGTGCGCCGATGCGGTCCGTGTCTCATAGATCACATCCACAGCCGCAGCCTTAACTCTGTGCTTAGTCACCCTGCCCTCAGTCACCCCACCCTCCACCCCGACGTCCGACAGAGCTTCAGGTGAAAACCATCCCAGATTCTTGAAAACCTAACATCCATTTTAGCCTGATGGCACTCCCTGATGACTAAAAGAATTTTTTGAAACGTTGCAGAGAAAATGTCAAAAACTGCTACCGATCTTTATCCTAATAATATAATATTAGCTATCCTGGGGCAGAGGAAGAATGACTTACAGTGCTATAAAGAAAATAATAATAAAAATGTGTATATTTGGTTGAATATGGAAGAAACCACAGAGAAGTTAAAGCTAAATTTTAAGGAAACCACAAAAATGATTAGATTATGGAATTCTCTCCCAGGGGAAGTAAAGAAACCTCGCCACCACTAAAACTACAACAGGGGAAATTTAAGAGGGTGGAGACAATAAAGGAATTTTAAACAGAAAGGAGAGGATATCGATGACCTTTGATTTTTTTTTTTTTTTAATAGCATTCTTGGACACCAAACTGCTTGGAGATGGCAACATTTTTTCTGAATTAACTGTAAATAAATCAGAAACATATGTATTAAAATTCTAAAAATGACCCTGGTCATCCCTAATGGGGTGGGGAAAGTTACTCATTAAATTCCAGCTCTTTTCAATTTACCATGCGATGCACAAAGGGAATGTTAATGAGGATAGGTGTAGCCAATTAATGTCAAGGTTAAAAGCAAGAAGTGGCTGCAAACAGACTTCGGAGAAGGTCTCTGTCCACTGCTTCCCCCTCTGTGCTCTGTCTTGACCAGTCGTTTCCAAAACGTATCTTCCGATGACAGAAACTAATTTTGACACAGAATGCTCTGTATGGATTTCCAGGACTCTGTTGCAGCCTCTCCACAGCAGATCCCTGCTGGACTGGACAGGAAAACCGCTTTGATACATAATTCAATAGAAAGCCCAGGATAACTTTTCAAATTTAGTACTGACAACTGAGAAGATCAAGAAAGACAGCCCATCTTTCTTCCTGGAATTTCAAGCACAGTGAATAAAATTTTTCTGTCCAAAGGGCATATTCCGCATGGGTAGCCACATCGCTGGGGATAAACACACCAAAAATGATCCGAGTTTGTAAATACTAAAGGAAGGGATGGATGGGTGTAACCGCTATGGGCTTTTCTTCACATTCCTACCCTCTTTCCCCCGAAGGAAAAATACTTCTTCTGGGTGCTCAGATTAATCCCTTTTGCCATAAAAGGCAATAAAAATGTTCCTTACAACAGTTTTAGGGTCCTAA
Organism: Ursus arctos; assembly: GCF_023065955.2. Lineage (NCBI taxonomy): Eukaryota > Metazoa > Chordata > Mammalia > Carnivora > Ursidae > Ursus > Ursus arctos. The sequence goes on along the minus strand of NW_026622985.1, from coordinate 27,775,619 downwards.
TCTAGTGTGTTCTGAACTGATACTTTGACGTAAGACAGACCAAAAAAAAAAAAAAAAAAAGCCTGATCAGTATGCATGCTTTTCAACCACTTTTCCTGACACATAGTTAAGAATTTCTCTTAAAATTATCACAATTTTCCTTCATAAAAGAATTCAGATAAGCATCCATATATTTAGTAAAATGTAAAAGATAACTTATTTCCAAGGCAACACTTGTGAAAATTTCAGAGATGAATTCATAAAATTTCAAAATGCCCTACCATAGCAATATGTCATATAGTCTTTTACCATTTTATGGTAATGTGTTCTCTAATTTCTATACTTATTAATAATCTATTCAAATCTTTATTACTCAGAAATGTATAAACATCTTTGTGCATCTCTTTGGATTACTGATAATGTTTTCACAATATTATGTGTGAGGTAAGATGAAATGTGAGAGTGATTCATTCTGATCATACTGCAAATTTGTTTGAGAAACTTGTCAATTCTAAAATAATCTATTTTAGGGTTAAGAGGAATATGAGGCTCATGACTTTTGCCAGTTACTCAACATCTTTATGTTTTTTAAAGAAGGGCATGTGATGTGATGACCACAGGGTGTTATACGCAACTGATAAATTATTGAACACTGCATGTGAAACTAAGTATGTACTATATGTTGGCTAATTGAATTCAAATAAAAAAAATAAGGGGCACTGGGGTGGCTCAGTCGGTTAAGCGCCTGCCTTCAGCTCAGGTCATGATCCCAGGGTCCCGGGATCAAGCCCCACATTGGGCTCCTTGCTCAGCAGGGAACTTGCTTCTCCCTCTGCCTGCCACTCCCCTGCCTGTGCTCTCTCTCTCTCTGACAAATAAATAAATAAATAAATGAAGTAAAATATTTATATTAATAAAATTATTTTCAAAACATGTTAAGAAGTATTATTATTTGTTAAAAAAAAACCTGTAGCTTTATTTAGTGTTTACATGGAAATATATATATATTAAGAACATACATGTATATGTGTGTTATATAACATAATATGTAACACATACATATTTTATAGAGTTTATTGCATATACATTATAAGCATTTAATACATATATACATTACTCATATATGGTATGTATGAGTATAGAAATACATATGTATATAATTTTCGCATCCCTTAGAATGACCTTTTTTCTCCATGAGTAATTATGAATTATCAGGAATACTTCAAAGGCTAAGTAGGATTTTTTAGCCAATTTTATCATTGATCCAAAAGTCCAATGATCTTTGATAATTGGCTACATTTTTAGTTCTTGCAGATGTAATAAATTACAGGTTGGGGCTGATGTCACATCGTTCGATATGTTTAACCTTCCATAGTTTCATTGTTTGTTAACACTTGCTTTAGAAACATGAAATCATATTAAGGAGGGCATTTGTGATGAGCACTGGGTATTGTATGTAAGTGATGAATCACTAAATTCTACTTCTGAAACTAATATTACACTGTATGTTAACTAACTGGAATTTAAATAAAAACTTGAAAAAATAAATAAAAATAAGAAAACATGAAATCAAATACGCTTACATGAATTTCTCTTTACGGCATTTTCAAAACTCGAGATTAAAAAAAACAAAACAAAACTCCAAGTCAAGTCAGAGTTTGTAAGAATGCCTCAAAAAAGAAAAGAGGAAAAAAAAGGTTTATAATGTTTGGAAAACTTTTAGAAGCTTTGTGTCCAGTATTTTATTTTACTTATCAACCTCGGTCCAACAAAAACTAACTAGAGTCAGGATAAATCTAATGATTTTCCAGCAAATGAATTCCAAGCTTGCAAAAACTAAGAACTGATAATAATAAGGACAATATTTTGATATCCACCCCTCCTATTTAGTTCCATAAAGAGGAAAACTATAAAAACAAATCGTGGTCCTCCAAAAGGCAGAAGCACAAACATGACAGGCCTTGTGGTATTTTTTCCTGAATGGCTCATGTGATTTTTTTGGAGACTATTTTTATAGGCTAAGTTACAGAATCATAGAATCTTGGATTTTTTAGAACTGAAAGGAATTTTAGTAATCACTAGGGTGCTGTTTAGCAAACTCTCCCTTGAATGGTCAAATAAGACCCATTGGGGCGCCTGGGTAGCACAGTCGTTAAGCCTCTGGCTTCGGCTCAGGACCTGATCCCGGCATTCTGGGATCGAGTCCCACATCGGGCTCCTCTGCTGAGAGCCTGCTTCTTCCTCTCCCACTCCTCTGCTGTGTTCCCTCTCTCGCTGGCTGTCTCTCTGTCACATAAATAAATAAAATCTTAAAAAAAAAAAATAAGACCCAAAAGAGCTAGTATAACTTCCAAAGAACATTCTCTGTCCGAAGACTGCTTCCTGTATGTGTCGAGGTACCGGGTATTCGGTGTGCTTGCAGCTATAGTGAGGTCTGGTGTATCAAGCCTAAGTTTACCTTCTGTAGGGTTCTCTCCAGGGGGGTTTATTCATTGGTAAAGAGATTCATGGGCATACATATTTATCTAACCATATCCCATAAAGAACTTCAGATAATATCACTAGACAAGCTTCCAGTGTATAAGACTGTCTGCAGCTAACTAAAATCCGCATTATATAGCAGAAACTGTAGCTTACCTTTTCGTTTGTAAAGTCCTATCTTAGTGGACTAGAATACTCTTTAGGGCAGAGTGTACATACTACATTTCTGTAACTCACATAGAACCTAGCGTTACATGCAGTAGGGACTCGATATTTACTGATTTTTATGTTGCTGTTGTTTAAACTTTTAGTAGCATCTGTCTTGAAAAGAAAAACAAAACACAACACGAGAGTATCAGATGGGCAACTAATCTATACTGTTTATTTTGGTAAAACTATGAGTGAAAACGTAACTGCTTAAGGAAGATTATCTCATTAAAGCCTCACAAAAATCCAGTTGGCAAGTGAGAAGACCGATGGAGAGGAATGCTAATTTGTCCCGAGTTACACAACTTTAAGGTACAGCACTGAACTTCAAACTCAAGTATGTCTGTTAAAGCACCCCCCACCCCATCCCACCATGACAGAAAGTGACAGAAAGCCAAAAGGAATTGCACATTAGTTTGTCTATTTCTCAAAAGAAGGCTAACAATTCTTGGAAAAATCATTTCAAGTAAAATACATGTAATGATTCTAATCACTGTGTGAAAAGGAAATCGTAAACTAAGGTAAGTTGAAGGAAAAAAAAACTTAGATAAACCATGAAATCTCATTAAAGAAGAAAAACAAAACAAAATTATTCTCCTCAGAAATCTCCCCTTAGTTGGAGGGCCTGGGTGGCTCAGTCGGTTGAGCGACCGACTTTGATTTTGGCTCAGGTCATGATTTCAAGCCAGGATCTCAGGGTTCTGGGACAGGAGTCAGGCTCCATGCTCAGCAGAGTCTGCTTAAGCATTCTCTCTCTCCCTCTCCTTCTGCCCGCCCCCACACTCATGCAGATCTCTCTCCCTCTCAAATAAATAATTTTTTTTTTAAAGAAAGAAATTTCCCTTTCACCTTACTCAGTTTCTTCATGTAAAAAAGTAACACACAGTTCTTTGGGAGAAAATACCTGAAAAACACGCTCCCGAATATGATAGCCTCAAGTTTCTCCTCAGTCTATTTCTCTGTGTAGCTCATAACTCTGAGTATATAAGGTGGGAATGACAATCCATGGAAATGCACTTGCTTAGTGAGTGGACCCATCCGCTTCCGTGCACACACGGTAGTCTTGCAGCTTTGTGTATTTTTCACAACTGTAACTTTCAAGCATGCATGGGTCTGATAAATTATCTCAAAATCATTTTAAAATTTCTATTCTCAGTATGATGAGCTTTTTCCTTTCACGCATTTTATTAGGTAGTTATATTTATTCTCTGAACTCTGCTTTTAGAGAACAATAGATTTAACTTTGGTCTTTTGGATCAACACAATTTTAAATGGACTTCACAAATAGTTAATATTAAAAGCCCATTCTTTCTTTTCTTTTAATTGGGCATTTCCCCCCATCTTTACAGGGGGTTTCTAAAGTCACTGGATACCTTTATTTTTATTTAGGTATCTTGAATCTCTCAGCAGGAAAAAAGAAAGCTTCCCACTGAAAATAAATCAAAATACTGGGTGGGCTTGTAAAGTTCCAAAATTAATCTTAAGTCATATCTAGCTGCCAAAATTGATATAACTTATCAGCTTGAATTTTTAGTGCAAGGATATTTCCAATTATTTGAATCAACTTTTTAGAGTAAATGAGGATATGACTCCTTTCTACATTCAGCAAATTTTTAATATTGTGTTTCTTTGACTAATTTTTTATCTGGCTAGATGAAAAGTGCAATTAGTATTTTATGTGATTAGAGAAAGATTAATGAACTAATGCGAGAACTAGTGCCACTATATTATGGAATGCCTTCAATTTCAATGCCTTCATTCAATGTCTTAAATTTAAGGTAGAACTCACGAACAGTAACCATAACAAAGACTCAAAATTTTGATATGTAATAGTTCTACTTCATTAACACATTATTTAATGAACTATATTTTACTGTGCAAATGCAAAAACATTCTTAAATTACATGCATTAAATCAGATTATTCAATATTCAATGCTTTTTATAAAAGATCTCATTACAGTCACTACTGGGATTGCATAGGAGGGGAAAATTATTCACATTTTATAGGAACCCAGAAATATGTATAATTTTATAAGAAATTTTGCCTGTTATTTAAGTGGCCCTTCATCTTAACTTCAAAATTGTCAGATTTTATATATTTGCTAAAGTATTTGATTTTATTTTAGTATGCTTCACCTGTTCATTCTAAATGGAACCCACACAGAGCCCATTTCTTAGCAAAACCTTTTCCATCTGCTGCCCATGGAGTGATTGACTTGCTCCTCTGTGCTGTGTCTGACAGAATACACTTTTCAGTTGGACATCATACCCTATTGTTTTGTAATTATAACTTATGTCTGCCTTCTCTTTTAAAATAATGGACTCATAAGTGGACAAACTCCTTTGTTTCATCTTTTCCATACCCTCTACTTGACATTTTACCTAGCACACAGAAGATGAACTAGAATGTAAATTTCCAGTAACCAATAACTTTCAGGAGAATAGGACTTTCATTGTTTTTTTGTGATTTTCATTGCTGTAATCTCCCAGAAAGTACCTGGCACAGAGGAAATACTCAATTAAGAAATATTCATTGAACTAATACATTTCTACTGAATTAGCATTAGTGCATTTAATTAGCTTATTTCAGTTATTTATTTGATTTTAATTGGATCCTAAAGTGTCTAATCACAAAAATTATTATTTGCCTTTCTATTATTTACTATGAATTGTATTAGTGTATAAAATATTTTCCAACTTTGAGTTTATACCTCAACACATATTTCAGTCATGAAAGTAAAAAAAAAAAAAAAAATCAAATCTACAGCATCAAATTATAAGCTGGGCCTGCCCTTCCAACAGGATCCCATCTAACACACGTGCATTTCATCTCCCAAGTCTGGAACTATCATCAGAAGCTTTAACCAAACTGTGTTTGAATCTTAACACTGAAAATGGGGTGGAAACATTGCTGTTCAGTCTCACTCATGATATTTCTGGCACTATTTAGGTCATTTCATGCCAAATAATTGCAAGAGGCCATGTTAGATTTCAGAAGTGCTATCTCATGCCAGGAACAGGAAGATAAGTGAACATGATGAAACTCTCACAGGTTAACGATAATTACAGCAACGTATTTTTCAAGCCCTCTCTTTGGCAATCTCCCGTTTCCAGTCTATAATTTTAATTGCTCCATTCAATTTGAATTAAATGTGAACTAGTAAAATTTAACTTGTTGTTTATTTAAAAGAGCACTGGACTGTGAAAATCAAGAGACCCAGATTCATGTACCAATTGAATCATTAACAAGCTGCGTGTCTTTGGCAAGTCACCCCTGTTTTCTTACTCTCAGGATCCCAAAATGAAGAAACAGGAGATCAAGCTGTATGATGTTTGAAGTCCCTTTGAGCTCTAAAATTCTAAGATCCTTTGGCCTTATTCCCAAACGTTGGGATTCCCAATTTTCGCTCATATCATTATGCTTCATGTTCTTTCTTTAGCTTAGAATACCCTCTTTTGTCTCCTTGCCTTTTCAAATCTTGGTGGCCTTTCAAGACTCAAGCTATTTCAAATTTCAAACAACAATGCTTTCCCAATCACTCATGTTCTCAGTGATTTTTCTTCCTCTGATCTCTTATGTGATTTCCTGTGGACATTTTAATGGCACATTAATACACTATTTTATTGGGTATGTTAGTTTATTTTTTTTATGTTCAACAGTATTGCATAATATTAGTCTTACATCTCCAAGTAGATTACGATCCTTTTGTAGGAGAGATAATGGTTATGCTTCTTTTGAGTGCGCTATGGCTTTTAGTAGTCCTCTGGGTACTCACTAGTTGTTGTTTTAAGAAAACACTGATTGATTGCTTAATTGATTATAGAAAGAAACCTGAAATATTTATGCAATTGAAAAAACTCCACAATTAAAACTTCATAGTTTTATCTTTTTGCATAAGATTCTTAAGCAAGATATGACTAAATTTTCCATTCTATTGGTAAGGGTGGTATTTGAAGGGCCTTTCATTCCCTGATGTATGTACCTTGTTGTTTCTGCAAATCAGTTTTGTTTATGAAGGAGCAAAAGGCTTTTGGTGAGACCCCTCTGTGTTCAAGTACTGGGAAATTATACCACCACGGATGATTCATCTTCGCTGGAAGATTTCTTCATGCAGCCTAAGGAATGAGAACAGGATCATGACTTAAGAGAACCAGATTTTAGTACCATCTTCGTCAGGAGATCCCTGGGTGACAAAACTAATAAATTATTATTGTATCTGTGCTCAGTTTTCCTATTATGTACTTAATTCAGTGTCATTCTCTTCATTTACTCCACAGATTAAATGAAGATAAAACCAGAAAATCAAAACAACAACAACAATGAACTTTGAAATATATAAACAATATAAAAATGTTACAGGGGCACCTGGGTGGGTCAGTTGATTAAGCATGTGGCTTCGGCTCATGTCAAGATCTCAGAGTCCTGGGATCAAGCTCCCCAGAGTCAGTAGGGCTCCATACTCAGCGGGGAGCCTGCCTCTCCCACCCCTTCTCCCTCTGACCCTCCCCTCGTTTGTGCTCCTCTCTCAAATAAATGAATAAAATCTTTTTAAAAATGCTAGAATATTACTATTTCAGCTTGCTTTTCTACCCTCAGTTTCACTGCCTTCCTTATCAATCACACTGGTTGGGATTTTGTTCAAATTTGGTAGGAAAGAATCTGAGAAAAAGAACTGAGACATGAATCTGGGATTTTGCTTTCTCTGGACAATAGAAATAGCCAGGAACAACGGATATGAGCACCATCTAAAATGCCACTGTGAAAATAACTTAGATTTAAAAACTTATCTTTCTATTTTCTGAAGAAGAAGTTTTCTAAATAAAATATCTCTAAATAGTGTACTTTTTATTTATGGAAATGTATGACTTTTCTACGATGGATAAATTTGCTAAAGAATGCTCCTGAAAATTGTAGCAAAACCTATTTCTTACTAAGTTCCTCAGTGTCATAGTAGATTGTTAAAATATGTGGGAGTGTCCATTAGTATGTGTTGCATTAATAATATAGTTCTTTACTGAAATAAATTTATAAAGAAACTATAAAATTTTATGGAAGAAGACTGCAATTATATAGTCTGATAAACATTAAATAAAAATGTCAGCAAAGAACAAGTGAATGAATTGTCTTGGGTTTCCTCTTGAGAAAGTCTACATAAGTTTCCATTAATTATCTATTAATTAGATCTCTTTTAGTTTGTTCAGTTTTAATAAGTCTTATTTTATGTTCTTGAATGCTCATTCCTTTTCCCTTTTCTTTCTTTTGTCTTATTATTTATATTTATTAAGGGCTAATTTTAATTAAATTAGGTCCATTAATTACATCATTTAATCTTCACAACAAACCTCTGAGATGAGTAACATTACTATTTTTATTTAGCTAAAGACAAAAATTAACTTTTAATAAATAAGTAACTCACCTAAGTCCACATAGTAAGCAAATGGCCACGTCACTAACAAAATCCAGGTCTCTTTGAATCCAAAGTAGATGCTTTTAACTATAATCCATTCTGTTTTTGTCCCACTAGCATTATGTTTATTGGCTCCTCACTTTTATTCCTTAAAGAAGTTTTTGATCATTAATCATTGGAAATAATTTTCACATCTGAAATTAACAATCAGAATAAATATTTTTACTTTGGTTAATACATATGCCTTTAAATCAATATTTAAGCTACATTAGATAATAATATACATCAGAAATATTAAGAGAATTTTAATGTAATCATAGGATATATATTTTTCGATTTGTAACTCTCTATACACAAACACATAATAAGGCAGATTGCTTGGTTTTCAATAAGGTCATTCACTCATTCATTCATTTAAGCAAATTTTTTGTCAAGACTATAAAAAAAAAAAAAAAACCGAGAAGCTATCATAGATCTGAGGAGACTGAAGAGACGTGAGGACTAAATGCAACACTGTATCTTGGATTAGATCCTGAAACAGAAAAAAAGACATTAGTGGAAAAACTGGTAAAATTCTTAACAGTATTACTACAGCTAGTGAGATAGTATTGACCAAAGTGCCAAGGTATATATTATGTTCACATTAAGGAAAGCTGAGCAGAAGGTGTACAGAAACTCCCTCAACCATCTTTGCAATCTTCGTGTATATTTCAAGCTATTCAAAATAAAAGGTTCAAAGTTAAAAAAAATGCTTTATTGAGTATCTATAATGTGCTATCTGATGCTAAGGAAGAATCAGGAGAGAAAAATTAATTCAGCTCCTGCCCTCAATGAGTTATAGTCTAATTAGATTAGGAGTTCTGACTGTAAACAATAGAACATTCCTTTATAATGATGTCCATAGACAACAGATAGGTATAAAGGAAAGTAGAAATCAACTCCAGTTGTCCAAGATAAAGGAAAATACATAGAGATCCAGAAAACCCTTCACAAATGTATTATATTATCGAAATTTTAGGGGAGCCGATAAAAATGGATACTATTTAGAAGCCAATGCTGTTTCCTATCCTAAGGATAATCTTGAAGAATTTATGCAAACTGAATATTTCTCCTTATGAATAACATGTAAGATAGTTACATAGATATAATAAATAGATATGAATATAAAATTTTACTTCACTATATTACTAAGATACTTTTGTTAAATTAGTGGTATTTAATTTGTTTTATTCTACATATTAATAGTATTTAATTAGCAAGAGACCCATGAGAATAGTCTTAATATATTAAACATTTCAATTAGTAGTAGACAGTATAGATAACAATTCTCTAACAGAACAAGATTCTATATACTCTTATAGTTAGATTGTAGAAATAAATACTTTTTTCAAGAAACAAGGACTTATACCTTGAGTTTTCTCAGGCTTATTTATAATACCATTTTTCATATTTCAAAGAGGAAATTTTTTCTTTTTTTTTTAAAGTAATCTCTACACCCAATGTGGGCCTTGAACTCGGAACCCTGGATCAAGAGTCGCATGCTCTACCAACTGAACCCAAAAGGCACCCTGGAAATTTTTATCTTAATATGCTTCTCAACTATTCAATTACATTTGTTACATTGAACAGAGTTATGAAAGCAAATGTAGTAATTGGTTTGATAAGAGGTTTATGTTAATGTTGATAAACATAGTATACTTGAAAGAATAATTATAAACCAATTATAGGATCTACTTTTGTAACTAATCACTTAGAAACCCATTAAGAGAAGGTTCTGTGAACAGAAGAAATACTGTGCATGTCACTATACGTTAGGGTACTATAAATATAGGATTGGAAAGGCTTTGTGAACATTTAACTACAATTTAACCAACATCCTGCAGTCCATTTTCTATCAGTAAAATGCCTTGGAGTTTACACTTGTAGAGTTTCAAGAAATCCAGATGGACCACATTACCATTTGGCTTCTCTGAGCAGTATGAAAACATCACCGTGTTTCTCACAAAAGTATACAGTTTTATATTAGTGTTAAGTGCTGCAATATCTTTAAGGTTTTAACTTATTTTGACCTGTTCAAAACAGAATATTCTATTTTGTTGTCATTTGAGCGTTGTTATGACTCATGATGATAACGGCTAGTTTCCCAGTCAGTCACGAGATTATTTACAAATACACAATCAATAGCATCATGCTGCCATCTTAGGTATGTAAGTTGATTTTTTTTTTTTTTTTTTGACACAGCATCAGAAGTATATGGACTTTCATTTGTTTTCCTGGCAGTGGTAATAAATTTGGTTCAGTCCATCTACATTTTGTTTTCTAGTCCTTCATGTGACCTGTGTCTTCCATTTGCATTTTAGTTGTCAGAGTTCTCAGATACAATAAATCCGGCTACAGTGAAATAATGTTTGGTTTTGGTTTACCAGCTCCTACTTTCTGTACATTTTGTCTTTCTTGCTTACTCAAACTTTAGATATTCTCTCAAGAAAGGTTCTCAGGGTAACAACTGATGACCTCATTTACATTTCAGCATAACAAACAAAAAGCATGTCAACTTTTCCCAGTGATATTTTCTTTTTTGGCAGTTGAAAATATATTTAAGAAAAAGAGACAAGAGGGTACCTCTGTCATATCAGCTACAAATAAGCTTATTATAAGGTCGGCTTGAAAGGAAAGATAAATCTTTCCATTAACCGAATGTGGGTGATATGTATGGATGTTTACCTCCAAGTTTGCTGGGAAATGATTCAGTTCACTCCTGTTATCATGGCATAATTAGGAAAAAGAGTCCCATTTCATTGGCAAAAATGTCCCCATTTAGATAGTAAATAATATATTTATTTAGCCATATTGCAGTGTTAGCACACAAAGGACCCAGACTTTGCCCACAATAGAATACAGTGAGGAACATACGCGTGGAAAGACTGATTAATGTGTAGTCTTTGAGTTCTTCTTTTTGAATATTTAATAATCCTGCAATCATTGATAATAATTATGATACTTTTTTGTTTGTTTGCTCAAGTCTTTACTTACCTTTATTGCCTTAAGTGAAAGGAAGGCTAGATTCAACGTCACAGCTTAGAAAAGGCAAAGTCAGCATACATTTTCTGGTGAAAAATCCCTTATCTGCTATCTGTTTCAATTCTTTGTAGGTGAGATGAGTATAGCGATGATTCCCAAAAAGACTGTATTTGGCTCAAGATCCAAGCCGCGGTATAGAACTAAAAATTGCAGGTGCTCCGGCAAGACTGAAAAGTTTTATCTGTTCCAAAAGAAATTGAGTGATATCACTTTTGTCATTATTTTTAAAAATATAGTTATAAAAAGTGCTGATAGAAACATACAGAACCAATTAATAAAATCCTTGGAGGAGTGGAACGGTTCAGGAAATCTGTAATGTAATATACTTTCAAAACGTGGTCATTGATCTAATTACATTCACAACGCACGTCATGTTTTTGCTGCAAATCCGTGACATAGCCACCAAGCCAGCGGCTGACAATCTCTAAAGGCAGTTCAGATATCAGAATGGCCATGGCAAGTCCACACTGTTCCACACTAGTTAGTTGGGTCACACATTTCACAGGAGTCAGAATATAGCTTGTGAGGCTATTGCTGGGGTGCCTTTTCACGGAGTTTTTCTCAGTGTTCAGATATTTCTCTTTACATGAAAACCATTAATCACACAATATGAGGTAAATTTGTAACTCAGAAAAATTACGTGTAGGAAGGTTTAACTTTTGTTTAAACTTCATGACAAGGCAAGCCCCTTAAATACAGTCCCCTGGCTCCAGCTTCTCGTCATTCCATGATGGTGTAAGGGAGGATCTAATTCTCTACAATCTCCCTCTGGCTTGTAATAACTAGAAATATTTCTATTCCCTGTGCTGGCACAGTCCCTTTTAGGAATCCCTGTTCCACATTTAAAAGCAAGTCACTCTTATCTGATGTTTATTTTGGAAGAATTGTAAAATTATTCCTCTTACTTATAGAAATGTAAATTAAACTGGTGTTCATTGTCCCACGAAAAAATGTAGCGGGACATTTTAGGTGACCTGCACTCCTCCAATATCCATTATAAAGTAAATACAAATACTTTTGAGTTGGCACTAAGAGATTGGATCAAGAGCATTCAAAGAAGAGTATCAAAGGCTCACCGGCTTCATGGATTCATGTGGCCTCAATCGATATCTGCTGGTAGGAAAAGGAGAGGATGCCAAGGACCATCTTCCCCCAGAGAGAGGGGAATTCACTGTGATGGAATACAAAGTCTGTATTCGGGATTTAGACTCTTAGTAGGAAGGACCATCCTGAAGCAAAGATTTGAGGCTCATTACCTGTACTTCGAATCCAACACACTCTATCATGGTGTGCATGCTCTGGGGACAATGGCTAAGGACACAGGCGACAAGTGAGATTCCACTTCCAGGTGCTGATATACAAAGGCTCCCACAGAGTGGCCACCTCAGTGAAGACTGAGAGAGGTATTAGCTTCCTGCTAAGCTACCTAGTTGTGACTGGAGCCGGTCTTCAGATGACAATATTAAAATCCTAAGCTATGAAGTAGGTCCTATTGGCTCCATTATGTCTTTGCCTGGACAACGAGGATAATTATTTTCTCTCCAATTCTCTCCTTAGCACTCTTGTCTACTAAAGATTTAAATGCTTTGGTTAAATACTTACATTCAAGCAGCCTACTTCCAGTCTGTGTGACTTCTTTCAAGCCACAGCAGGAGTCTCACATAGGTCTCCTACCCACGGTGTCTTCCCAGAATTGCAGACCTCTAGCAGATTAATCATCCCACTTCAAAGATTCCATGGAGTTTCTGTCATCCTTAAACATGAACACTGGCACTCTACAATGCAGAATGGAAGTGTTTATGAAAAACTGTTTGCAACTTAAACATGCATATGTCAAGAGCAATTTCCTCAGAAGAATTAATAATACAAGAACCCTATTTTATTTCCAGTGTGCTGGCAGCAGTAACCGGTGATCTGTCTCTATAATTACAGTAGGAGACGCTGAAGCATGAAGCTCTTCACCCCACAAGGAGAAACACTTAATGTCATATGTGGCAAAGTCAAGAGAGAAAAAGCTGCTGCCTGGTAGCTTCACAGAGGGCAGGTCATGAAGCCAACGATTCTCTAGAGCCATACGCCCTTGGAAGGGTCAGTAGTTCAAGTGGAGATCTTTTGTGATTTTCAGACACTTAAGCTTTTAATAAAAAAGGAGGCCTCTGTGACATATAAGACAGTATCACATATGGCAAATAACTAAGCTTAAAATTGCAGCAAAGATGCACACGATACAGCATAAAGGTAATAAAGATTATGAGGAACTCTGCTAGTGAAGATGAGATGTCATTCTCATTCCAGCAGGGACTTTGTCCATCTGTTCCTATTGCGGTGCCATGCGGGCAGCATACAATGGCACTCGCAGAATGGTGGCCCAGGTTATCCTGAGAAGTTATGTTCATATGTTGACTAGAATTTTAAATAAGACGTATGCAACAAGGCACACTGACTGACACACACCGAAAATGTCACATTAAGTTTCATATATAAGAATTAAAAAGCCTCTGTCACATTTACTTGCCTAGCCATCCTCCTCAAAGTCTGCAAGTTATTTTGCACACCTTCAATAGGTTTACCCGTCTCAGGGCATATGGTCCTGCTCCTACCCTGACACGAAATCAGCATGTATTAGCTCATTCAGAAAACATAATTGTCTATTATTTGCCATTATGTGGTTCTATATACACAACAATAATAGGAACTTCCCCTGCTTTCATATTCAAAGGCTTATATTCAAGTGGGAGAGACAGAAACGTAAGCACACAATTGCAATATAATATAGCACGTGCAACTACACACGAGCGGGCAAGGTAAAGAAATATAGGCAAGGTTGTGATTCAGTCTCACTGTGCCAGGCCAGCAAGTATGGAGGAATGTATTCCACGTGCTTCCATACATTTAAACCATTTTTGCAGTCAGTTTGAAGCCATACGACTGTGCCTGCTTGTGGGCTTATGTCCCTTAAAAGAAAGTCTTCCTCTTTCCTCTCTTCTCTTTGGTAATGACCAAGAAAGCCTTAGGGAGTTTGAAGAGCCATAGAACAGAAGCAGCCAGAACTGAGTTTATTGGAAGGAGAGGTCTTCCAGAGACTGAGAAATAAACTTTGTCTTGTCAAGCTACTGAAGTTTTATGTGTTTATTGTAGCAACTAACATTTACTATTTTGGCCATACCAGAGAGAAATAATTTGTCTGGTCAACTTAGTTAAGTATTACAGCTTGGTACTGGGAATATAAAATTGGTACTGGGAATATAAAATATTTTGACGGGAGTCATCGACGAGAGTCATGGACTAGTATAGTCAGAAAATTAGTACATATGTATTTGAAGACATACAGTTGTGAAACAATCTTCAATATTGGGTATTGCTAAAATGTAAGATTTGATAGTCACATATCGATTGGCAGGAGAGAAAAGATAAGATCCTTATATATCTTTAAGAATCTTCTTAATCATCTAGTCAAAAATGAGGCATTAAGGGGTTTTTATAAGGAGGCAAGACCATGGCCAGATTTTTGTCTTTTAAAAGAGTTCGTCTGGTAGCAGAATGGAGAATATTATAAAAGCAGTTTGGCAGGTAAGCTAAAAAACCTGTTACATTAGTCTGCGTAGAAAATAAGACCCTGAGCAAAAGCAGAGACAAAAAGTGACAAGTTTTAATGTAATGATGATTAACAAGGAAAAATCTGAAGTGCTGAGGTAATTGATTATAAATAGGAGAGTTAGGGTGAGGCAGAATCAGAGTTTAGCTCCTAATTTCTGGCAGTTGGATCATGGCACCACTAAGACGTTATATGGGAGAAAACAGACTTGAAAGCAAAATAATGAGTCTAGGACATAATGAGTTTGCAAATCTCCAGGAAACAGAAATATAAGTAAGAAAACTCAGGGATAATACTAGAAATACAAACTTCTCGCACAACTCCGTGAACACAGTAAGTACTCAACATAGCTGTTTTCCTTTCTTTTTTAAAAACATAGGTCATTGAGGGTAGGAAATTTGAGAACTAGACCAATGATAAGAAAATATTATTTGTTAATAAACTAAGTAGCAAAAATTTTGATGGCATTACATGGAGAAGAAACATGCAGGGGCACCTGCGTCACTCAGCCGGTTGAGTATCTATCTTTGGCTCAGGTCATGATCCTGGAGTCCTGGGATAGACCGCTGGATCCACCCCCCTGCTCAGCGGGGAGTCTGCTTCTCCTTCTGCCTCTGCCCCTCCCCCTGCTTGTGCTCTCTCTCTCTCTCTCTCTCAAATAAATAAATAAAATCTTAAAAAGAAAGAAAGAAAGAAAGAAAGAAAGAAAGAAAGAAAGAAAGAAAGAAAGAAAGAAAGAAAGAAAGAAACACACAAATGGCCTAAGAAGATTTGAGATTTCCAAAGAATTTCTGAAGGAATGACCACCATGCTCTGGTTGAATGTAATCCAGTCTCAGCAGTGGAATCCATTTACTGAAGAACTGTTTCTACACGTATCTGAAAATGAACTAGGAAGGAACAGATAATTATTTTGTGAAAAATAAGTAGAAGAAGGGAAAGGGGTGAAGCAGAGTAGATAGAGGAATTATAAAAAAACAAGTTTTTCTATAAAATCTTATGAAAAATTCTCCGCTGCAATATTTGAGAGGATTGATGGAAGGAAAAACAAGTGAACGGAAATAAAAGTTTGCTGGCAAGAAGAGGACTCCGCTTCCACCACACCTGCCGCAGTGACATTCCCCAGCCCACACATGATGTACTTCTGATGCTACTTGCCAGGTAGGTGGAGGCTTCCTGGTGGCACCTCCACTATTTACAAGGTTTTAATGTCATCCTAGCGTCCAAACCTTGTCAGTGCCACTAGAGGTTTTCCCCAGGAGTGTTGCCATAGCGCAGCTGTCAAAAATTCAGCCACTAAGTTTAAATAATCAGTATGACATTTTACAAATGAAGAAAAGCCAAGGGACTCAAAGTTCAGAAAACTTATCCTGAACTAACATTCTTAATTTTCTCAAAGCTTTTAAAAACCAAAAGGGAAGAAAAAAGCCCATGGAACTGGTAAAATTTCTGAAGTCGTCTTAGCATCGTTTTCTGTAACTAATTACCTTTTAAAAATGACTTTTTGCAAAACTAATATAATATTTTATAAAAAGCAGACTCTGAAGGCGGCCGTGTCAAGTGGTCAAAATCTTGGACCGCATATACCTGGCCTTGGTTTCCTGCGTGACCTTCTGAAGTTACTTAACTTTTCTATTTCCTCATCTGCGAAAGAAAATAAAAACACTCATTTACCCCCAAACCTCTGGTGGAAGTCAGTTAATGAATTAGAAAAAGTTATTCTGAAAATTATACAAGTGCTTCTTAAAATCCAATTATCAGTCATACTTTCAGAGCTTTATTTTTTTCTCAAGGGCATTTGCACTAAACTAGATGCAACGTATGCATAATTAAACTGTTATGTTTCTTCTTATGTGCAACCAGATGTGTAAGCAAATGTTTAGAAGGAAGCAAGCAGCAGATTTTTTTTCATGTATATTCTTCAAGACATAAAAGACTATTTAACTTAAAAGTAGCTATGAGAAATGAACGATATGCTCCATGGTATCTCTATTGAGAAACATTTATGATGAAAACAAGGATCAATTTCTCCGATTCTAAAAAACACATTTTAATATCTCTGGAATTGAGATACAGTTTACAATTGCTGGCATTTTGTAATTTTTTGACAACTTTTTTTTTTTTTTGCTTTTCTTTGCACAGGAAATAGTACATCTTAGGTGAGATGAAAATATGTACAAGCTTTTGAATAGTGCTTTCAAAATGACTTCTTTGTGAATTCAAAGAGAAATGTTACTCAATCACCAAAATAAAGATCTTTATTTTATAAATATAGAAATTCAAGATCAGAGCTATTAAGAGCAAATGTGTGTTAGTTCATGCCTTCAAAAGAGATGCCAAGATGGAATTAGATATAGATTTAATGGGGGACAGACGAGAAAATGCTGGAGAGCCTCAGATTCTGATGCTGATCTTACTCCTGTATGAGGAGAGGGAGGAATAAGAAATATATTTCAAGAGTCTGTTACTGAAGCTGGCATGGTGGGAAATCATGAGGCTAAGTCTCCAGATGGAGGATTTCCAAGTCTCACCGCAATGGACCTGCCTTAGTACCATGCCGAGTTTCGTTACTAGCTGAGAGCTACCTGAGAGGGGACCAGCCTTGGCATGACTGTGGTGGCAGGTCCAGAAGGGCAGTAGGAAGGTCTTCCACTGACTGTGCTCTCCACAGCTGGAAATATAAGCCGTGTATTTTCATGGCCAGCATCCATGGTTTAGGCAACAGGGCTCATAAGGAGTGGAACTACTTCCTTTCTATTATGAAATCTTTTTATTTTTGTCATAGATAAGAAAAAAATACTCCATTAATAAATTATGTTGTTGTATCACATATGAGTTTTTATTTCACAGATGTTAAAAGTTCACCAGCATGGAAAGCCTACTCATTTAGTCTTACAGAACACAACGTGGAAACGTTGCCCTATGTTTTCAGCATTCACACTGGGGTACTTAGTTGTATATTTTATCCGTGACCCACAAGTCTCTCATGTGTTTATTAGTGTTGTGAAAAGGTGGAAAGTAAAGAACACCAGCTGAGAGTTCAGTAAACCTAGTACTTGTCTTTTCTTTGCTCTTCATTCTCCCTTCCCTCCCTTCTTTCCTTCCTTCCTTCCCCTCTCCCTCCCTCCTTCCTTCCTCTCTCTTTCTCTCTCTCTTTCCTTTCTCTCTTTCTCTGTCTCTCTCTCCCTGTCTCCCCCACTTTCTCTCTTTTTCTCTCTCCTAACGACCTCTGGCAAATCATTCAGCCTCTCTCAGTTACAATTTCTTTATAAATAAAATGAATAATAGCATTTGAAATAGTTAACCTGTGGGGGCACCTGGGTGGCTCAGTTGGTTAAGCGTCTTCCTTCAGCTCAGGTCATGATCCTGGAGTCCAGGGATTGAGTCCCACACATCGGGCTTTCCTGCTTATCGAGGAGTCTGCTTCTTCCTCTGCATCTCGCCACCCCCCCACCCCCCATTCATGCTCCCTTTCTTTCTCTCTCAAATAAATAGATAAAATCTTTAAAAAAAAGAAATAGTTAACCTGTGAATATATGTTCAATTAATTGACTAAATAATTTAGAAATAATTCTAGGTCAGGACTAACAGTACTAATGGAATTTGGATTTCTGCAGGAAATGCTAAGTTGGACCAATGTAAGGGAACACACCAGGCTGAATCTGTTACTTTCAATTCAAGCCAGATCTGTGGTTTCTAAAGCAAACTTGAGTTATGCTCATATTCTAAGGACTCATCCACTGGTGGCATTGCCTACTAATAACACTGGATTTGTACAAACTGTTATGTTTCTGAAAGGGAAATATGCCTCTAATCTGTGGTTTTTAAAATATATGTATAAAATGTGAAATAACAGAAATTGATCCAAAGAACATGGTTTCTTATAGTTTCAAGATGGATTTTTGGAAAAGCGCATTAATTCTTTCAAGGTAACTCTGTTGACTAAGGCTAAAAGTATATTGTGTAAAACAACAGTAGAAAACAGCTGAAAAGAGTGAATGGATTGAATAACAAGGTAAATTATGTCTTTGAGTTCTGCTTTTAAGACTGTATCTTTTGAACGTATTTCCACAATTTATAACTGACTTAGATAATATTGTGATGAGTGTGTAAATAATATGAGTTTATATTTCAAGTAAAATATTTTGATTTTGATTCACAGAGTATATAACATAAACTACCTTTCTTTATGAACAGACTAAAATAATTGAAATAAATTACTCCTTTAATTACCATCCCCATTGAAATGAAGAGCAAATTTAATGCCAGTAACCAAATCACAATGACTATTCAGAAAACTTCTTTCTCTCTCTCTTTTTTTAAGATTTTATTTATTTATTGGACAGAGAAAGAGAGCACAAGTAGGCAGAGCGGCAGGCAAAGGGAGAGGGAGAAGCGGGCTCCCCACTGAGCAGAGAGCCCGATGTGGGGCTTGATCCCAGAACCTTGGTATCATGACCTGAGCCGGAGGCAGACCCTAAACCAACTGAGCCACCCAGGTGCCCCTAGAAAATTTCTTTTCTTTCTTAGCAATATTGTAAATAAAATTGAAATAGTCCTAAGGTTCAATAAGGTAGAAGTGAAATGTACGTGTGTCATTCCAAACAGTCAAATCAAGAGCCATAGAAGAAAGGAGAGTTAGATGTTTACAACTGAACACTTATAATTTGTATGGAAGTTAATTTTATGTTTTATTTGCTTTTTTAAGTCTAATTTACATATGAAAATCACCCTTTTAAGTATATAATTGCATGAGTTTTGACAAATATAATCAAACAACAGTAAGCGTGATCAGGAACTAGAACATTTCTGTCATCCCAGTAGTTTTCCTCCTGTCCCTTCCCCTTGCCTCAGCCCCCGGCAAATACTCATCTGCTTTCTCATTGCTATGGTTTCACCTTTTCTAGAATTTCTTACAAATGGCATATAGAATGTAGCTGTTTGGGCTAGTTTTGTTCACTTAACATAATGCTACTAAAATGTACTTATGTTGTCTAATAGCAACGTATACTATTTCTGAGGATTAGTCCATTGTAGGGCACACCACAATTTTTTGTCCATTTCCAGTTGATGGACGTTTCCGGTGTTTCCAGTTTTAGGTTATTATGAGCAAAGCAGCTATGAACATTCAGTGGCAATTCTTTGTGTGAACATATATTTTCATTCCTCTTGAGTAAATAGCTAGGAGAAGGACTTCTAGGTTATACAACTGTATACTTAACTTTATAAGAAACAGGTCAATAGCTTTCCAAAGTAGCAGTCTATTATTGTATGCCCACCAGTGATATATAAAAATTTCAGTCACTCCATATCTTCACCACACGTGGTATTATCAGTCTTTTTGTAAATTCTGGTGGGTTTGAAATGATCATTCGTGTTGTCCCAATGAACAATGAATGGCTTTGAGAATTTTTCATGTGCTTCTTTGCCATGTGAATGAATATCTTTTATTTTTGAAGTGTCTGGTCAAATCATTTCCCCTTTTTTAAAATCAGTATTTTTATCTTCTTATTATATCACTTTAAGAATGAATTATATTCTGTGCAAGTTGGTACAGCCACTTTGGAAAACAGTGTGGAGGTTCCTTAAAAAGTTAAAAATAGAGCTACCCTATGACCCAGCAATTGCACTACTGGGTATTTACCCCAAAATACAGATGTAGTAAAAAGAAGGGCCACATGAACCCTAATGTTCATAGCAGCAATGTCCATAGTAGCCAAACTGTGGAAGGAGCCAAGATGCCCTTCAACAGACGAATGGATAAAGAAGATGGATAAAGGGGGTTGGGGGTTGCGTTAGCCTGGTGAAGGGTATTAAGAAGGGCATGTATCGCATGGAGCACTGGGTGTCATACACAAACAACAAATCATGGAACACTACATCGAAAACTAATGATGGACTGTATGGTGACTAACATAACGTAATAAAATAAAATTTTAAAAAAAGAATGAATTATATTCTGGATATATGTCTTTTATTGCTTATATGTTTTATAGATAGTAATGTGACTGGCAGGCCTTTTTGTATTAATATATTGAGTGCATTTGAAACAGAAAAAGACTTAATTTTGACTATCCTATTTATCAATTTTTAAAAGATCTTGATGTATGCTTTTTGTGTCATAAATAGGAAATATTTACCTAATCCAGGATAAGAAATATGTTTACTCATTTTCTTCTAGAAAATTCATATCTTTAGTTTTCACTTTAAGTTCTACGATTCACTTCATATTTACAAAATTTCTGTATAATCTCTGATTTTTTAGTACATGGACAACCAATTGTTCCAATAAAATTAAAAAGTTTATTTTTAGTAAACTTTTAATTTTACTTCAGAAGTTTCAGGTTTACGAAAATAATGCACAGTACAGAGAGTCCCTGTATACCCCACACTCACTTTTCCTTATTATTAACATCTTAAATTAGTATGGCAATTTTGTCATAGTTAGTGAACCAATAATTGCATGCTATTGCTAACAAAAGCTCACATTTCATCCAGCTTTCTTCCATTTATCTCTAATTTCTTTATACTGTTTCGGGATCTATCCAGGATACCACATCACATTAATAGCCATGTCACCTTAGGCAACTCTTTATTGTGACAGTTTGTCACACTTTCCTTACTTTTGGTAACCTTGAGAATTTTGAGGATTTTTAGTTGGGCATTTTGTAGAATATTTCTCAGTTGGTGTTTATCTGCCATTTTTCTAATGATTAGACTCAGGTTATATGCTTTGGGGAGGAAAAACACAAAGACAAAGTACCATTCTCATCATATCACATCATATTAAGTGTATGGACTATCAATGTGACTTATAATTAATCTTAACCTTGATTGCCTGGTTTGAGATAGTTTTTGCCAGATCTCTCCACTGGGAAGTTATATTTTTCCCTTCCTTTTCCATACCATTCTCTGGAAGAAAGACACTGCAAAGCCCACATTTAGAGAGTGGGGAGATACGTTCATGCCCTGAAGAATAGAGTATTGACACAAATTATTTGGAATTCTTCTGCACTGAGATTTGTCTATTCTATACCATTTATTTGCTTAACATTTATTTACAGAATTATGAATCCATGAGTATGTACTTTAAACTTTGTTTTATAATCCAATACTGTTTTTTTTCTCATATTATTTCCACCGTGGTCATTGAGAGCCCTTTCTATTGGCTGATATATCCCTTTGACATTCCACCACCCTTTTGGGGATGGTCACTTCCTTACCTTCTGGCACTGCAAGGTGTTCTAGGCTCATTCTGCATGTTTCTTTCTTAGTTCTAGATTCAGGCGTTTCACTAAAGAACTAAGGTTTCTTTTGTTAGGGAATGGACTTACCAACAAAATTCTAGGTGCTAAGTGTGATCGTTGCTACCGTGTGTCATGGCTTTTCAGCCCTCTAACCTGAAAGAACAAAGAAATATATATGTGTATATTAACCTGTGTGCATATACATATCTATATC
This sequence comes from Ursus arctos, assembly GCF_023065955.2. Lineage (NCBI taxonomy): Eukaryota > Metazoa > Chordata > Mammalia > Carnivora > Ursidae > Ursus > Ursus arctos. The sequence goes on along the minus strand of NW_026622985.1, from coordinate 27,753,407 downwards.
TCTATGTGTAATAAAATATCTATCATTAAGCTAAATCTGAGTACATATTGATGTCACCAACTCTTATTTGATTTTCCAATCCAACAAGCTCCTACCATCTAACATCCACTTACTTAATTGTTCAATTCTAGAACACATGGATAGTGTTTGCAGAATTGGTAACTAATACTCCATGGAAAACAATTTTATCAACTAGAGTTTAGTGCATATATACAGTTCTACTTGCCTTTTCTTACAGACTATACTTATTTCCAGAGATACTCAATCAGCCCTTTTCCTTCACCCCTTTCAGTGAGGTTGTCTCACTGAAGCATTGCAACGATAGACAGCACAGAAAGATGTCTTGATTTGCAAATCAGAAAACCCACCAAAGGAGCTTTTATTTATTTTTATTTTTTATTTTTTGAGAGAGAAGAGAAAGATAGAGACAGGTCAGATGCTTAACCAACTGAGCCACCCAGGTGCCCCAACGCTATCTTTTTACATACAAATTGTTTATATTTTTATAATGTCAAATTTGATTGTTGCTATTTTGGGTTCTCTAGGTTATATGCTATGCTTAGAAAAGACTTTTATACCCTCAGCATAATAGTTTCCTAGTAGTTTGATGTTTTTGATTTTTACGTTTAGGTCTTTAATCCATCAGTGAAATTGGAAACATCTGTTCTTTTTTCTACAATCATTTTGTTACAAAATAATTTATTAAATAAGCACCTTCAAAAAATCTTTTTTAAAAAATCTTATATTTAAATGTTATTTTACATGGATATAGCTTTCTGGTGCTAAAGTCACTCTACCTAAAATTCTGAAATCACTAATTATCCATTGTTGACAACCATTTAATGCTGTAAATGATGCCAAAGTAATGCTAAAATATTTCTGTGTTTGGTGGGTATTCAAATTTTCTTTCTTAAAGCTTGTAGATTTTTTTCATGTAATTGGTATTCAAACATTTCATTGACATATGACTAGTTTAATAAGGTCCCTTTCCAAATTCAGTGGCACTTTCTGATATAATATTTAAGTCTTTCTTCGACTCAGCAAAAAGATAAAAAATAATATGGAAATATAATCCACTGCTCAAGTTATGCACAATAAAATCAAATCTGGATACCTTAATAAAAGACTCACGCAGTATTATTCACAGAGGAACATGAAATAAGAAAATCATATTAAAATATTTTTAACATTCATTATTTTGAAAACAGAAAAAATATTTACTTAAAGTTGACAGCCACTCATATGCCACATTTTGTAAATTATATCCTGATGATGAAGTGTGAGAGCACTCGCTGACCATAGCCATAGCTTTCCAGTACTTCAAACTGCCTTGTCCTTTCCTGCCTCTGTGCTTTTACCTGTTCGGTCCTCTCTGGCGAGTAGACTTTTGCCAACTACCCAGCTATTTCCTTCAAGGAAATATGCTCACCTAATGCCCTGTATTTTCCCTTTTATAACACTCAGCACACTAGGAACCTCTCTTTTTCTAATTACACTGTAGTCTCTTTTGCAACTCTATTCCTAGTACTTATTACAATTCTGGAAGATTGCATGTATATAATAGACCTTCCTGCTATATCCTGGAGTCTCTCCTTAGTGATTTCGTGTGTTCATTTCTATTGTGAATTGGATCTCTTTCTTTTCTTCATATTTGATAACAGTTAATTAAGAGCACATAAGGTAGTCATCAATTTTGGTATAATTAGCTGATAATCTTCACCTTTAATGAAGACTCATTATCCTAGAGATTTACATTTAATTATTTTGTGTTTTCTGTCACTTTTTTGTTTTTGTTGTTACTGTTTTAGTTACTATGAATTCCTCAAATTATATTTTTTATTACATGAAAATCAATAAAGTTGCATCTTCTTATTCCCCTATATAACTTAATACTATTGTATGGTTGAACTCTTGACCATTATATTTAATCTTTTTGCTAACGGGCTTTCATATCATATAAACCCTACCTTAGAACAGTTTTGGAATCTACGTTCTCTTTAAAGAATGATTTTGACAGATTTACATCACAGTTAATCATATATGTGATTGATTCTCATGCTTATCTCAGTACATTGTTCCCACTAATTTTCCTTCTGGAACTTTTAATATTTTTTGTCTCTCAAATTAGCTAACATGGGGGCATCTGGGTGGCTCAGTCGGTTAAGTGTCTGAGTTTGGCTCAGGCCATGAATCCAGCGTCCTGGGATCTAGTCCAGCATTGGGCTCCCTGCTCAACTTCTCCCTCTTCCGCTGCCCTTCCCTTGCCCCCTAGTGCTCACGCTCATGCTCTCTCTCAAATAAATAAAATCTTTAAAAAATTAGTAACATGCATTTTTAAACAAATTGTTTTTTTTTTACTGTGGACATATAAGTGATATATTTTCTGATATATTTATTACATAAGAATGATCTTCTACTCTCTATACTCATTAAGGAACACCGAGGTGGGCATAACCTAATGGAATCATGTTCTTTCCCTCTCAAACACTGTAGACATTATTTCCTTGTCTTCTGGTAATTTGATTCACAAAAGAGAATTCTTAAGCCAACTGGTTTTTTATTCCTTTGTAATAAAATATGTTTCCACTCTGGATTCTTGTGCCTAATATAAGTGCATGTGCACACATACATGCACACATACCCTGTGCGTGTAACAAATAATCATGACAAAGTGATAACAATTTTGGAATCTAGATAAGATGTATACAGGTTTTATTTTACAATTTTTGTGGCTTTCCTGAACATTTAAACACTTTCATGATAGAAAATTGCAATTCAATAATTTTCCAAGATGCTTACAGGTGAAATTTTTTCCTTGAACCAAATAAATGCATTGTTCTGTATGCTAAGGTGCATTTTAACTCAGAAAAGTTTCTATAAACATTGCTTTGACAATTGTTTCAGTTTCCATATCTTTTTTCCTACTGTATAATGACAATCATATGTCTTCCCTGTCTATCATATTCTCTCTCACTTTTTACAGTTTTTTTTTTAATTCTACATTTTAGGAAAACTTGTTTTCCTTTACTGATTTAATCTCCCATTTTGCAGATGCTGCTCTTTTCTGCTACCAATGCTGCTTTACTTTTTTAGTTTTTTAAGAGCTATTTCACTCTTCCTGAATTATTTCTTACTTTTACTTCCTTTTAATCACAAATTGCAGTCTTTGTAGTTCACCTCACTGTTTCTTCAAGTCATCCTGTCTCATTCTGATACTGTGGTTTCCTCTTCTGACTTCAAATCATGTCTTACCAGATTTCTACATTTTATTTGCATACCCCTCAAATCTTTCTAGCACATTTCCCTTTTGCCTATTTCTTCATAACTTCTGTCAGCGTGATGCTACCTTTTCCCTATTTTATCATATTTTATAAGTTGTGTGCTTTCTTCCTTTTTCTTCCTTTCAATATCCATTTTTTTCCTGAAGTGGGAAAGCTCCAGATTGTATTTGCCAAATGAATGAACAGACAAGCAGATTACTTATATCTTGTTCAATGTCCACTTACATGTTTGAACACTCCTGTCACATTCACAGATAAAAAGTAAGTTCATACTTAGGGTGACCAACATTCCTGGTTTTTCCCCTGGAAATGGCTTAGTTTTTGTACTGAAGTTCCACATCTTGGAAAACTTGTCAGTCCTGGATAAATCATGATAGTTGGTCACCCTAGAACTGGCGTAGCTCTTAGCCCAGTGTCTAGTGATTAACTGGCTTTCATTTTTTCACTCCAGAGTTGCCATGCTAGAGAATACCCATAGGCAGCATATAGTATCATAGCACAGTCTATACAATGAAGAGCAAAGAACCAATAATAATTATGAGCCCATGAACTCAGTTGGACCTCATAATTAGAAAGGACTTTGGACTTTCATCTCATATGAAATTACACATTTACACCCATCTTACCATGAACGTAAGAGCAAGGAGACTCAGGCTAATATTTAAGATAACATGAAAATATATATGTTCTTCAAACTTCCTCTAGGGTGGGCAGCAGTAGCAGATAACCAGTTTTGTTGATCTGGTTCAAGTTCTAAATCCAGGTCAGCTGGCCTCATTGTTAATGGTATTTCTTCCCAGATTCTGGCAGACTTTTCTGTCTCTTAATGTGTTTTCATTAGGACTTTGTAAAAGGTCAGAGGTTAGCTCAGATGTCATTTTTCAGTGAAAGTCTTGGTTTTCATTTTTTATTTAGAAAATACTGAGTTAATTATTGACTGTTTCAAATTTAGAAAAAAATATTTATAATTAAAGTAATTTTTAACAATCAAAGACAAAATGACCAGAAAAACAAACAAATAACATTTAAGGAGGGCCCGGACAGTTACAGGAACAATGCACTTTTTAATCGTGCATCCTAGATATCAAACATTTGGATGTGGATACCAGAAATGTAATCCCTATTTTCCTCCCACAGTCTGTGAAGTGTGTACACTCAGAAGCTAAAGAGCTCTTTATATACTTAGTTCCTTCTACTTCAAGGGGAGTTACTCAAAGACATTTTAAACATAAGTTATTTTATAAGTGGGTATTATTGTAAAGTTATTTAATAAGTGTGATATTTAAAAATTTTAAATTTAACTTTTTTAAAAGATTTATTTGAGAGAGAGCAAAACACAAGTGGCGGTAGGAGTAGAGGGAGAGGGAGAAGCAGACTCCCTGCTGAGCAGGGAGGCCAACGCTGGACTCGATCCCAGGACCCTGGGATCATGACCTGAGCTGAAGGCAGATGCTTAATAACTGAGCCACCCAGGTGCCCCAATTTAACTTTTAAGAGCACATTCATAATCATTTATAAATAGACAATAATAAACTTGAGTTATGCTTTGCTTAAAAGGATAAGATACAGGCCCATATATGTATTTCTTTTTTTTCTTTTTTTTTTTTTTTTTTTTGAGAGAGAGAGAGCTGGAAGTGGGAAGGGGCAGAGGGAGAGGAAGAGAGAAAATCTTAAGCAGACTCTGGCTCTGCATGGAGCCAGATGGGGGGTGGAAGTTGGGGGGGTGGATCTCACAACCCTAAGATCATGACCTCAGTTGAAATTAGGGGTAGGATCCTTAATCAATACAGCCACCCTGATGCCCCCATATATGTATTTCTATCCACTTAGTAATCAACCTGATAGAAGCATCAATAACAAGTAGTCATAGTATTTATGAGCATACACATCTACTTTTGCCATACCATACTCAAGATACCGTTTATGATTATTTGCTAGAATGTATATGATTCACCAAGTCAATAAATAAAGATGAATTCAGTTACTTTACAAAAAGTAGGAATTAACCTTGCTATGGAGGTTAATATCAATTAACATCATAACTGCTTTTGGGTAAATAAATGAATCTGGGGTAAGTAGTCTTCATCTTTGTATCACCTCAATAGGAATCATGGCTAGACTTTGGATGGATGTCACTTCAAGTAGGTAAGGTTTACCAGTACAGAACCTGGATTCAAAATCAAACAAACCCAATTAAGGCAGATGACTTCACTCTCAGTGAAAAGTTACAAAGCAGCTCCTATCCTGGTTCTTCCTTTAGGTTCCACCCATGACTCAAGCACGTATCTGGAGACACTAAACTAACCCCGTGTGGAGGTATTGCTAACACCTTGATCTCTAAATTCAGGTGGACATAGGTTTAAATGGGCTTTTCTACTCAGAAGCTGTGTGATGGTAAGGTAGTATTTTAACTTCAGCTTTTGGGTTTCTTTAATCTATAAAATGGGGATAATAATATTGTCTACATTTTAGGGACATTGTATTATATAAAGTAATACATATTAAAGCCACTTATATTTTATTGCCTAAAGCCATTCACTTGCAAACACCTGGCATATTAAAAAGTTCAATCCCCAAGTGTCCAGACAGAAATTCAGAAATATTAACAATAAATAGCTACGCCTACCAAATTTTGTGAGCTTGGGTTTAACTGAGCCCCAGGTTGAGCCGAAGTGGGCACCAAATGAAATAAAGAGAAATATTTCACAGACTACTATTGACCCCTTATTTTAAAAATGAACAGCCTTTTTGGAATAACTGCTCACAATAGTTAGCTTCTGGTTTCATAGCAATCAGAGAATGTGGAAGGATTTTTCATATCCTCAAAATACTCACATAATGTCGACCAGAATTTTAGTAAAGGAGAAAAATTACTGTCAATTCTTTTGAAGGGAGGCTTGCATATTTATGATGTCAGAACCAGGGACCATACTTTTCTACTGACTCTTCAGATGTGTGCCATCCCTCATTATTCACCAAGGTTAGTAAAACAGCATTGGTTGAAGGGATGACCCTCTCTTAACTTGGTTTTCCTGCCTACTTTTGCTCATTTGTTTCTGTTTTTGTTTTTTGCTCAAAACCTACTAATTATATATGCCAGAATCTTAATACATAAGTCCCTCCATTTAGGGCAAGATGATATGAAATGCAAAGATTTAGTTCCAGGGCAATAAGTGAAGCATAATATCTCTGCATATAGTAATTACCTTTCTGGGGACAGTTACCATATGGATCTCCAGAGATTCTTGTGGTGAATTTTTTTAGAACTATTAAAAAAAGAAACATAGAACATGTATTGGGAAACATCAAAAAGGCATGTGCAAGAAGGTCCTGGGTTTGAGTCTGCTACTTACAAACTGTATGACTTGGACTTCTCCATATCAGTGTTCTCATCTGAAAGCAAAAAGGATAGTGACACCCATTTCAAGGAGCTGATTGCAGATTAAAAATGTGTAAAATTTTTAGAATAGGTTTGAGTGGGTGGTACACATTTTTGAAGTATTTTCTTTCATTTTTTATTAATGCTATCTTCTTACTTTGGTGACTTAAAAATCTAAAAGTTAAAATTTTTAGATAGTTTTAAAAGGCTAGAAATCAACAAGTTATCTTAAGATGAGGGGAAGGTACATAAATTCTAAAATAAATATGAAATAAATAATGTTTTATGATAAAAGAGCCAAGAATATACAGTGGTTAGCAACAGGCAGTCTCTTCCACAAATGGTGTTGGGCAAACTAACAGCCACATGCAGGAGAAAGAAACTGCACCATTGTTTTACACCACACACAAAGTTAACTCAAAATGGATGAAAGACTTAATTGTAAGACATGAAACCATAAAACTCCTAGAAGAGAACATAGGCAGTAAACTCCTTGACGCTGGTCTTGGTGATAGTTTTTTGGAGCTGCCTCCAAAAGCAAGGACAACAAAATAAAAAACGAACAGGTGGGACTACATCAAACTAAAAAGCTTCTGCACAACGAAGGAAACCATCAACAAAATGAAAAGGCAACCTACTGAATTGGGGCAAATATTTGTAAATCATATATATGTATATTCAAATCATATAAAGAATTCATTCAACTCAATAGCAAAAAACCCAACAATCAAATTCAAAAAAGGGCATACGATCTGACTAAACATTTTTCTAGTAGGACAGCCAACAGGTATATGAAAAGATGCTCAACATCACTAATAATCAGGGAAATGCAAATCAAAACAAGTATAAGATAATAAGTCACACCAGTTAGAATAGCTATTTTCTGAAAGATAAGAGATAGCAAATGTTGTCAAGGATGTGGAAATAGGGAAACCTTGTGCACTATTGGTGGGAATATAAATTTTCCATTATGGCAAACAATATGGAGGCTCTTAAAAAAATAAAAATAGAATTACTATATGATCCAGTAATTCCACTGCTGGGTATTTATCCAAAGGAAATGAAAACACTAACTTGAAATGATTTCTGCACTTACATGTTCACTGCAGCATTATTTACAGTGTCCAAGATATAGAACAACCTAATTGTCCGTTGTTGGATGAGCAGATAAAGAAAATGTACCATATATATATAATGAAATTTTATTTAGCCAAAAAGACGGAAGTCTTGCCATTTGCAATAACATGGATTGTCCTTAAGAGCATCATGTTAAGTAAAATAAATCAGACAAAAAAAGACAAATACCCTATGACCTCACATATATATATGGAATCTTAAATAAAACAACACAAAAAAACAGTATGGCAATTCTTTAAAAAGTTACAAATAGAACTACCTCAGGATCCAGTAATTGCACTGCTAGTATTTATCCGAAGGATACAAAAATACTGGTTTGAAGGGGTACCTGCACCCTGATGTTTATAGTAGCATTATCTACAATAGCCAAGTTATGGAAAGAGCCCAGATGTCCATCAACTGATGAGTGGATAAAGAACATGTGGTATATATACACAATGGAATATTACTCAGCCATAAAAAGAAAGAAATCTTGCCCTTTGCAACAATGTGGATGGAGCTAGAGTATAATGCTGAGTGAAATAAGTCAGTCAGAGAAAGATAAATACTATATGATTTCATTCATAAGTGGAATTTAAGAAACAACACAAATGATCATGGAGGGGAAAAAGAGAGAGAAGCAAAGAAACAGACTCTTAACTATAGAAACAAAATGATCATTACCAGAGGGCAGGTAGGTGGTGGATGGGTTAAAAAGGTGAGGGGGTTGGTTGTGATGAGCATCATGGGTTGTATAGAAGTGTTGAATCCTTAAATTGTACACTTGAAACTAATGTTACACTGTATGTTAACTAACTGGAATTTAATAAAAATTCTTAAAAAATAAAATCTTAAAAAATAAATTAAAAAAACAAAAAACAAAACAAAACAAAACCCTCATAGACAGATTGGTGGTTGCCAGAGGCTGGGAATTAAGGATGAACAAAAAGGGTAATGGTGATCAAAAGTACAAACTTCCAGTTATAAGACGGATAAGTACTGGGGTTCTAGTGTACAGAGTGGTGACTACTGTTAATAATACTGTATTGTATATTTGAAAATTGATAAGAGTATATCTTAAAAGTTCTCATCACAGAACAAAAAATTTTGTAACATGTGTTGATGGATGTTAACTAGATTTAATGTGATAATCATTTTGCAATATACATATATTGAATCATTATGTTGTACATTGGAAACCAGTACAATGCTATGTCAATTATATCTCAAAAAATTTGAGAAAATAAATGCATGCATACATAAAAATAAATTTATAATAATCAATAAATGTAAGTACAAAAACAAGGTAATACATTGAAAGATAAAATACAAAATTTTTGCTTTGAGAATAATATATATTTTTAAAGATTTATTTATTTATTTATTTATTGGGGGGGGGCAAGGAGCAGAGGGAGAGGATGAGCGTCTCAAGCAGCCTCCGCTCTCAGTGCTGAGCCCGACACAGAGCTCTATCTCATGACGCTGAAATTACAACCTGAGAGCAAAACAAGAGCTGGATGCTCAACCGACTGTGCCGCCCAGGTGCCCCTGTTTTGAGAATAATATTAATGAATTTTAGAACTTGATTAAAACTACTGATTAAACATCGTACTGACTATAGGTACACCTGGCTGGCTCGGTCGGTAGAGTATGGGACTCTCAATCTTGGGGTTATAAGTTTGAGCCCCATGTTAGGTATAGAGATTACTTAATAATAAAAACCTTTATAAAGAAAATAAAAATAAAACTTGAACTGATTATAGATTCTTTTCTAATTTCTTTGCATCAGATAGTGAGCTTATGAGTCAAACATGTACACTGAGCAAATCCCTTTGCACAATCTATTGTAGTAAAACAGTAAGAAATAGCAGTATTTATACTAAACAGTAACATATACCATTATATACACAGGCACATACATATATAATAGTGTATATATGTAATATGATAATGCAAATATGTATGTGTATATTATATCTATGTATGTGTGTGTATAATATATACTATTATAGCTTCCACACAAAACATTCCTGTTCCTAGATTTATATTCACCTCCTGATTAGCATGTTTTCCCATTCTGTAGTAGATAGAATTATTTCTTTCTGTGTCCTTTGTGTATATATACATATTGCATTCCCACTCTTTACTTGTTTCATTTTTCCTTTGGTCACTTTCCACTTCAATTTCAAATGCCTAAGCATCACTTCAACAAGTATACAGGCTTGGCATTTGAGTCCGTGATCTCATCTATTAAACGAGGACCACCATGTCAAAGCTTCATGAAATATGAGTCAAATGTATTGCAAAGTGCTTTCTAAATGTGAGGTCATAAATAATAAATAGTGTCTATTTATAACAGACAGTGAATAAATGGTGGACCTTTAAAAGTAATCTTGTATTGTTTAAATATTGACTGATATATGATGAGGAAAGAGAAAGAATACTACCTTTGTTTCTACGCCATTCCACTATAAACCTGCCCCATTTCATGGACTTATAATGACATTTCTATTTAAAATAAATGTAAGGGCATAATTGCAATTCCATAAAAGCTTATCTAGAAATTCAAATGATAGACAGCGCTATGATTTGGTTATCACAGGTGCCAAATAACCTAGTGGAAAAGAAATTTTGATTGACCTTCTGACTTCATGGAACCACAAAACTCCAGTCATTCTGCTATTTTACTTAAGTGTGTTATGTCCCAGACAGGCACTGTCTGAAAATATTGAGTAGCATGAAACTCAACTCTAGGAATAAAGCTCTGTGGGCCCTGAAATAAACCATTTTTATTGCCGAAAGAAGCTAGAAATGAACCGTAGTATCACCAAACCTAAACTGGAAAATGCCCACTGGCCCATTTTATTCCCCCAGTGTTTCTACACATAAAACATATCTCCCCAAAGAATAAGACAACGCTTCCTTCATCTGTTAAATGATTCAGAGGATGGCCTTCCCACAATTGCTTTCACTTTTACAGTGTGAAAGCTCCACCATTAGTATATTTAACCCTTGACTTTTTCTTTTTTGTTCCTATATCTGTAAAACCAGGTTAATTCCGTGGGGAATACGGGCTGGTCCATATTTTAGTGCTTTCTGCACTTTGCCTACCACTAAAGGGCCAGAGTTATTTACCACAATAGTCTTTCATATATCACACCAGAACTTACACTTAAACAGAGAGAAATTCACTCTCAGAATTGCCCTCCAAAGACACAAAGGTAGCATTATTCACTCTTTCCTCATCATATAACCATATAGAACTGTCTTAATTATCTTAAATACTAAAGACTTCTTTAATTAGAAAATTACTTTTGTGCATGGCTTGCTGGAATGCCTGAAACTGCATAAAACTGCCTTTGGATTGCAGAAGAAAAAAAATTCTGTTGAAATTTTTTAGCTGGAAGGGTGCAAAATTTTGAGAGCTACCACCTATAAAACATTAACACAAATGGAAAAGTAAGATTAGCCAGCAAACAGTGGGACCCTTAGGCACTGGGTCAAGAAACAGTGGAAAGACTTTTGAAAGACTTTGAATATAAAGGAGAAAATCAAGAGTTGGAAAGAAATGGAAAACACATTTTGCCTATGGCATACCCTCTATGTAATCTTGTGCCTTGCAAAATTTTAAAGGTTTTGACTAAGATGTTGATTTATATGCATACATATGCTTACTTGATAATATTTGGATTTAGGGTATTAATAAATGATGATTAAAGAAAATTGTGGCCTTCATGTGTGCCTAAGGGCAGCCTTGACAGGCTTTTCAATAATTACCATCTTTCTGATTACAGAAGGAAAGTTGAATTTTAAAGCAGAAAACCAAAGTTTTAATTAAATGTACAAGAGAAAGTCGATACTAAGTCATACAAGAGAAAATTACTGAAGCATATCCAATTTGATCAGAAGTCAAGAATTTTCAGTAAAAGAAAACCTCTTAATCAGAAGATTTTGTTAATACCAACACACTCATTCATCTGATAATTCTGTCAAATTTTAATAAGGAGTATCCAAAACCAACATCATGTAAACAACGTTTTCATAGAACTATGGAATCGCACCCTGTCCTGTGTTTTTGACACATATCCAGGATTTATATTACATGTGTACTAACAATAGAAAGGTATTTTTCAAATTAAAAGTACTGGAAAATGAGAAAGAGAGAAGTGTAATAGGATTTGGGAATCCAGTGAATTGATTTTCTTCATCTTGGCCTAGTTAACTATGTGGCTATTCATTTCCACGGTAGTCATTTCCACATACTCAACTGTATGTTCCTTTGATCTAAAAATAACTAAAGAATTTATTAAGTTCTACCTAATTTTAATAGCAGAGTGGAAATTTTTAAAAATTTCACATTGAAGGAGCAGACCATATTTATTACAAGCTCTTCATATTACTTCATGGTAAATATGTTACAATTATTTTATACTATAGGAGAGACTTGAGTTACTAAATAATAAATGATATAACTAATGAACATAATAGCCAGTGTTCATTCATTGGTTAAATACTGACTAACTGCTTAGTTTGTTCACTGCACTGCCTCAGGCATCACGGAGCCAGACAAAAATACATGTCTTCTTCCTTCAAGGACCTCTCCTATGTTGTGGGTTAATCAAGTAAAGAATCTAAGGACTGGATTAACACTAAGAACATAGGAAGAAATACTGGGTAAGGATATTCAACCATACTGGGGCAGGGTCTAAATCTAAATCAGAAGCTTCCCAAGTACACACACACACACACACACACACACACACACACACACACATTATAATCTTTGGCTTACAACACACTGTCATCATAGATCTATGTATAGCCCTTTAAAAAATAATTTATATCATATGTATGTGTATGCCTAAATAGTATACTCTCCAGTTTTGCTTACATTTATCTTTTAATTCCATTTGTTTGTTTTTACTGAAATAATGAACACCCAAGAACCCATCATTTAACCCAAAGCTAAAGCAAACTGACATATTTATGATTGACAGTTCCTACCTACCTCTCCCTTCCATCTCTGCCTTTCTCCTATTCTTCCCTACCATCCATCTCAGAAATAACCACTGAATTTCATGTTTTCCAAGTTTTAAATTTTTTATATATATACACAAATACCCAAATAATATACAACATGATTTTGTTTCTTTTCCGTTTATAGATTTCAAAACCCAAGTGATGTTTCAGAGGTTGAGAAGGTACTACTTGAATCATTCCTGAGTACTCACTGTCTAATCAAGAGTGTTTCAAGAGCTGTGGGTACTTTCTCTAGAATGCAGGTATACTTTCAACACTTCCTACAAAGTATTATGAACATACCAGTTGTGGGGACTCCAAAGTGAGAAAACCAAAAGAAAATGCCAATTCATTCTAAGAAGAATTTTGATTCCTTCAGTTTTTTATACTCTGCTCTTGCCCTAATATTATTACTCTACTCGTCATGTAAAAGGTATAGCAGAATCACCTGAGTGAATTTTCAAAGTATAAATACGGATGTAAATCCTGCATCCAGTCTAGTTATGCAGAACAGACCTTAGCCTCATTAACATTGAAGAAGGTTCCTAGATGACGAATTGCTTTGTGGATTCCATTCCCCAAATCTGGGAGGGAAAACAAAAATTTGAAGACAAAACAACAGGTAAACTGCTTAAGTTCTTCTCAGCATGTCTGAAATCTGGGGGTCTGCTGCCAGATGAAGGAGGATCGCTTGAGAGGTTGGATGTACCGTAGGGAGGAGGACAGATGCTAGAGTAGATGGTCTGGGTTCAGACTCCCGGCTATGTGAGCTTGGGCAAATTACTGACTCTCTCTGTGAGTCAGTGTTCTCATTTATTCATTTGAGATGATACCATGATAGAATCTTCCTTATGAGTTGATACTGTTAAATAAATTATAGGTAAAACAGTACCTGGCAATAGTCACTGTTATTAGATTTTTTTTTTTTTTACCTTGTGGGACTATTGTAAGGATTCATAGAATTATTAGAAATCACAGATGTAAATTTGATGTTTTCACCCACATGTTTTCAATCATAATGTAACCAAGAGGGATATCAATTAATCACTATTTATGACATGGGGCCTATACAGTTTTATGAGGCCTGTAGTTTATACAATTTGGAGACTTCTCTTTAAAATTACAAACTTATGAATTTAAATTTCAGTATGAAAGTGATTTATCTAGAATGGGAAAATAAATCACAAAATTAACAAATTTTTGATATCTACCACACACATGAAAAAAAATAGAAACACAGTATCAATGTGTTTTTCATTTAGTTATCTGCCTGACACAGTTTTATGATACATTTTGCCCTACAGTTTTTGGCTTAAAACTCTAACTTTTCATATGATAATGTATTTGTAATAATTTCTGTGGAGAAAGAGTTGAAATTGCTTTTCAGCACAGCTAATAGAAACTTGCTTTTTATTATTATTACTTAGTGCTAAGAGTTTAGGTCACAGTTAAGTATATGCCTCAAAGAAAAAAACTTTGTTTTAGCTTGTTTATCAGTTGATGGGGAAAAAAAATGAACAGATCTCAGCACAGACTCAATATATTTTATAGCTCGTACTGTCCTCACTCCCCACACATCAAGGCCTGGGCGCTGAAGGATGGGGGGTTCATACCTTGATATGACGGTCGGCTTTGTACCTTTGTGCCACCACGTTGGACAAGCTGTCACGGCACTTCTGGAATTGATTCCTACAAGGGAATGGTGAGCAATAAATTAAGTATGCATGCATAGATGTCATTGCCAAATCACAAAGCTATTGCTAAAAAGATAGCCTCCTAAACCCGAAGATGACCCAGTTTCCCCTTAGGCAGATTCCAAAACGTCCATGGCTACTCCACAGCCACTTGACATGAAAGCTGGAGTAAATAGACAAAAATCTTCAGTGATTTAAGTTTAAATAACTTGCTTTGGTAAAATTTAGTAAAAATATAGACTATGTGAATCCACTCCCCAGGCCTTTCCCAGGGGGAAGGGGCTAACACAAGTGAGGAGGTGTGGAGCTTAACCTCTGACCTGCTGCGGGTAAAAACCTTACCATAAGAATTAAATATAATAAATCTGAACTAATTCAGCACCAACTGTTGCCAAAGATTGTACTTGTTATAAACACAAGAAAAAAAAATACACGTTTCCTTATAGAATAACTAAGTACATCTTCTTTCAATTTCATCTGAAGTTTTGGGGGGAAAACATGATCTCTAATTGACAAGAAAGGTAAATGCTGTTTATTTTTTTGGTATGGAAACACACACATGTATTCTGAGGTAGAACGACATCTTTTCAAGGATATATATGATAATAACTTTTATGCAGATCTCATGCTTGTAGTGGCTTGCTTTGGTCTACTTCCCCCAAAGTGTAAGATTGTAATACTTGTTTTCCTCTGAAAAAGTAACATTAGGTTATATGTACAAAATATTTACGATGCTTTAAGAATGATTAAGGACTTTTCCTATTGTTGTTTTCCCTACAATAAAACAGATATGGCTCCAGTGATATCAAAGTACTATTAAATTTGAAAAATTATTTTAACAAATGTATTATCAAACAAAATTTCATGAGACCATTTTCATAAGGCAAACCTCATTCAAGATATACCATTTCATATTACTTTAAGTATATTAACTTCAGGCCATTGAATACAGGAAAACAAAACAAAACAAAACAGCGGCTCACTAATAATTTATGGTTTGCCCAAGGTAATACAATGCTGGAAACAGGATTAAAGTTCAGGTGTGGTGGCAGCTCTTCTCCCAAAGTAAACTGAGCAGACTTGTCAAATGATGTGTTTGACATGCATTTCCCAAGAAAAGATTGGTATGTGATTTGCAACAATAGTAACATCATTCATTTATAAGTTTAAAACTGTAAGAATCAAAAATTTAGGACGAAACATAATTATTTTATATGCTAGCATTAATTTCAAGTGCTCGATTAACTATTACTTTGAAAAGCCAGGTGTGGGCCATTTTGCATTTTATAAGAACCAAAACACATGGAAAAAGCCAGAAGGTATAATTTACCACCCAATACGAAGAGCACAAATACTGTATTTGATAGCAAGGATCAGTTTTCAAGACCCTGCATCCCAGTTTTCTCCTGTCAGTAAATCCACTGCTTTATCACAGACACATTGCATTAGGGAAAACTTTTCCCAAATTGCTAACTTCCTCTTTATGCTCTGAATCAAAATCAATCCCAGAAAAATGTGCCTAAAGCTGCCTGAAGAAAGTTTTCAATAGCCATTTGGTCTTTTTATAGGAAGAGATTCCTCTGGCTTTTCAAGACAGTCTTCTCATTTTGAAGCTAACATAAAATCTGATTAATGTAACAGGACTACCTTGTACTCCTCTCCATCTATAAATTTTTGCAGTCTCATATATGAAAAGAACTGTCTGGATCAGCATTGCAAAATGGAGAACAGATGGATTAGAGACAGCATAATGAGGAAAACCACAGTGAATAACACACATTATTATTCATTATTACTCATGTTCACGCTAAGTATTTATTATGCATCTACCTTTAGGTGATTTACATTCTAATATTTTGGAAAATAAAAGCCTTCCAAAAAAGTTTTCATGAATACACTCTCTGTCCATCTGTCATCTGAAACCATTCTTACAGTTTACCAGTGGAATGTATTTTCTCTTTAAGAGATAGAGGGCACTGGAAAGGCCTATAGAAAATATGTAAAATATGCATAAAGCTACCTATGAGGCCATTAGGAACTAAGTAAGTATTAAGGATGTACTCACAACAGGTCTTGGGTTAAAGACATTAATGGAAAGTAGCTGTTGCTAAGCATGGGTTGGTGACAGCAGCCAAAGGAGAGAGGAAAATAAACGGAGGAGTTGGTGAGGAATGCCTGGGAGCCCACACTTAATTAGTTGCCTTCAGAAGCACACAGAGCACAGAAAGAGGTAGAAGAAATGGAAAACCAGGAGGAAGAACTTAGGTGAGTCCTTCTTGAGCTCTGTGTCTTGTAGACACATTTAATAGAATATTTTGCACTGTAAAATTACAACCGATTAGTCCATTTTCTTCACAGTGTCTAGAATCACAGTAACCACATGATTGCTGACACTTTCCTTTCATGAAATTACATATTTCAATTTCATAATGTATGAAACAACATAACCAGAATGAGCAGTCAATCACCTAAATTTTTACATAATTTGCATGTTTACGTGGTGAGAATTTTTTTTTCTTCTTTTAGAAAACAGGATAGGCTTTCAACATCATATCACATCACCAGAGATTCTTTCTAGAAGGAGGTTTTATTCTTAGGGAATGTGTAACATTATGATATTATAACACAGTAATAATAATATACCTTGTAGCTGCTTTTGCTTATACATTAAACTCTCTGAAGACTTCACTTTTTCTTTTTTAAAAATTTTTATTTAAATTCAATTAACATATAATGTATTATTGGTTTCAGAGGTAGAGGTCAGTGATTCATCAGTCTTATGTAATACCCAGTGCTCATTACATCACGTGCCCTCCTTAATGCCCATCCCCCAGTTACCCCATCCCCCCACCCCTCACCCCTCCAGCAACCCTCAGTTTGTTTTATGCTTTAGAGTCTCTTATGGTTTGTCTCCCTCTCCGATTTCATCTTATTTTTTTCCTCTCTTCCCCTATGATCCTCTGTTCTGTTTCTTAAATTCCACATATGAGTGAAATCTTTCTCTGATTGACTTATTTTGCTTTGCATAATACCCTCTAGTTCATCCATATTGTTGCAAATGGCAACATTTCATTTTATTTGATGGCTGAGTAATATTCCATTGTGTATTTTATATATGTACATACCACATCTTCTTTATCCATTCATCTGTCGGACATTTGGGCTCTTTCCAGAGTTTGGCCATTGTGGACATTGCTGCTATAAACACTGGGTGCAGGTGTTTCAGTTTCTCTCTTTCGAACACTATCTTAAGAATCTAGATTCTCTTCTGTAGCTAATTTCCTTATAAGGAAGCATGATAAGCATACTTGAGTACAAAAATTACTTTATGTAGGTAGTAAAGATGCATACTTTTATAATCGACTCATAATGATAATTAAATATAGCTACCTTCCACAAGGCTGGCTTAGTTGTTTTACATCTACGCTCTCAATCCCCCAAAATATCTCGATGAGGTAGATATGACTTCTCTCTCCTTTTTACACATAACAGTACAGAGGGCTGGAGAAGCCAGATCACTCCAGTAGCATGTGGTAAGGTGGGGGGAGGTCTTGAATTTGAACCCACACAGTCAAGCTCTGGTAGAGTTGTGCTCCTAACCTCCTTTATTCTGCCTTGCTATGGTGCTTTTGCATATATTATGTGCTGGGAACTTGTCAGAGCTCATTACGTGTATTAATTCGATCAATTCTTCCTCAGTCCTGTTATGATTGGATACCACCACTCTATTCATTCTATATATGAGGAAACTGAAACCCTGAGAACTGCATGGTTTGCGCAAGTCAACTTGCTCCTAAAGCAAGGGAAATACCAAAGACTTCCATAAATAGAAGAAAGTGTACCTGCTTAGTCTGTATGCCCCAGTCCGGCTGATTCCAAGCTGGTTGGATGCAGCACTAGGAGGTGAAGACAGACTGCCTAACTCCCAGTCTAGTGCTTTCTCAGTTGTTAATTTAAGTACAAAGTACATATCCACTGGGTTAAGCCCACCAGAAATGACACTGCTTGCCTCATATTTCTAATTTTACCATAAAAACTTGAATCCCACTTGTGAACCAGGGTCCAGCTTGAGATTTAGCTATCAAAAAAAATTAAATTTTAGCTGGTTACCAGGATTTGGTACAGACCAGAAAAAGAAAATCTAAAAAACAAAGAAAAATACAGTTTATGATATAATTAGGGTAACTAAGGTAATGATATATATACAATATGCTGTGTTTCTGCTAATAAGTTTCATTCAACCTTTCCTCATTCAGAATTGTAGAAATTTTTATGCACCTGTAGACTGGAGTCTATAGTCTGCTCTATCCTTTTTTCCTGTTCTCCTGCATTCTAGATTGCTCACATATTCTCTGATCTACCTGGGAATGGTCACAGGTAGTGAACTTCTAGAAGTGAACCAGAAGAGAACTGGTGGTCACCTGTGACCACCAGTTCTTTTTATTACTAACTGGATATTAATAGATGCTGTAATTTGCTGTTTAGACTTTAAATATGACTTCCACACAGTGATTAAATACCAATTTAATTTTAAAAACATTATTTTCCTCCAATGAATTCAGTAACGTCACCCCAAAACTGCCTCTCTGTACAGTGGCAAGGTTTTCCATTAATTTCACTTCCCTGTGCAGTTTGGGGTCTGTCCTCAGACCCCAAACTGCGTGCACTGGCTTTCTCAGGAGAGAATGATCATGAGGTCACCTCAGCTATGAGACAAAGTAAGGCAGCTGCAATGAACAGCCATGAGACAATTAACTAGAGTATATAGATTTAGCCAGTATTCAGGAAATGCTAATTTTTTTCTGCCACTGAGAATTTATAATAAAAGAAGAAATTACTAAAAACTGTACCGTAAAATATTTTCAAATTAAATGCAGCCAGATATAACATAAACATATGCATGCATATGGATGAGATATTCACTTGATGACTTTGGAACTAATTATGTCACATGAAACATCTACCCCAAAGCCGACTTTTTCTCACATATTGCTTTAATTGCTAACTACATCTCAGGACCCCGTTTGGAAAAGCTGACAGGAGACTGGCCTGGTTTGTTATATTTGGTAAGCTTAGGATTTACGAGGATTTCTAAAACCAGGCAATCATCAGAATAAAGCGTAAATCCCTGTAGGGTACACCATATTACAAAGTCTGCAAAATAAATTTATTGTGTGTTCTAAGTAGTCAATCCACATAACTTGCAAACCCAACAAAGCATGGAAAGTTTCATTTGTCCAAAGTAATCTTAGCCTGTGACCAAGCATAGTTGAGGTCTAAAAATGCATGTGTCACATGTGTGTCCTGGAGGCTACGAGGAAAGTGAGTGTTGTGAGCCTCTGTTTCTTTTTTCTATTAAACTTCCATTTTCTCTTCCTCAAAATTATTCACTTATGTTGGCTCTACATAGGGCTTGAGAGGAGAGTCTTCAAAGAAGGAATTCTAATGGAACCATTTCTTTAGTAACATACAGAATTATTTTATAACTATATTTTATAACAATATTTTGAATAGAGTGAAAAGTCCAGAAAAATAACAAGTCCATGACTTGGTACACGGGGGATTACTAGAAGTTTACTCTTCTTTATCTTCACCAATGTCTTATATTCAGATCTAAATAAAGTAGACATAAAAATATTTCCTTTGTTTTGAGATAAGACTTGGTTTTCTCAATGCCTATGCTTAAGGTTTTTCTTTTTTTTTTAATTGAAGTACTGTTGACCTATAAGATTATATTAGTTTCAGGTGTACAACATAGTTACTCTCTCTATATATATATATAACAAAATGCTCACCATAATGAGTTATCATCTATCCACCATACAATGTTACAATATTATTGACTATATTGCTTGTGCAATGCTTTTCATTCCTGTGATTTATTTATTTTCTAGCTGAAAGTTTGAACATCTTAATCCTCTTCACCTACTCTGCCCATCCCCCTATTCTCTTTCCCTCTGGCAACCGCCCGGTTTGTTTTCTCTATTTATAGATCTGTTTACATTTCTTGTTTGTTTTGTTTTGTTTTTTAGATTCCACATATAAGTGAAATCATATGGTATTTGTCTTTTTCTGACTTATTTCATTTAACATAATTCCTTCTAGTTTCATCCATACTGTCACAAGTAGCAAAATGTCATTCTTTCTATTGCTGAGTAGTATTCCATCGAATATATACTACACCTTCTTTATCCAATAATCTACTGATGGACACTTAGGTTACCTCCATATCTTGGCTATCGTAAGTAATGCTGCAGTACACATGGAGATGCATGTATCATTTTGAGTTAGTGTTTTCCTTGTCTAGGGTTTTGCTACCATTTCCTTTCTTTCTTTCTGTCCTCTTTATTGTTTGAATTTTTCTTTTGCATTATTATTTTAGTCCTACTGAAAGTGTGTGTGTGTGTGTGTGTGTGTGTGTGTGTGTGTGTGTGTGTGTTTGGGGAGTTTGGAGAGAGAGACACTGAAAGAGGAAACTGTATTTTAACAAGTCCTTCAGGGAATTCTTGTATGACCTAATTCAAGAGCCACTGCCATAGATTTCCAATCTAGTATTCTTTTTACCCCATAATGAGGTGGTGTGACTCAGTTTAGTTAAATTCAATAAACATGCTTTGAGTATCTGTTATTGATCACAGATTTTGTTATGAGCTGTGTATATACATATGAGTAAGAGATAATCTGTCTTCAGGGAACTCACATTTAATATTCTATTTTTAAACCATTATGCATTATCACAATGACATTTCTAGACTCTTTAAATAATACAATTGCAAGGTTTCCATCCATGTAAGAAATTCAACACTGAGAAGTAATTTTGAAACAAACCTCTCTTGATCTCAGTTACATCGCAAGATTTTGAAATGAGTGTGTCAACAGTTTATTTGGACATGCTTCTATGAATTTCACATACAAAATTCTGTTTTATGCATTTACCCCCTAACTGCTCATCTGATCTCCATAGCTTATGAGGTTTGAGAGGCTGAGATCAGGAATACCTCCCAAGGGCCCAGAGGCATCACAACTGCTTTATTTCAAAACCTTGTTTAGAGAAGTGGGTTCCAGAAATGTTCTTCAGTTTTAAAATTTCAGGGAAAATGTTAATAGAAAATTTCATAACTTCTATTGAATGAAATTAACTTTGAAACGTAGACAGCTATTTCAGTGATGTGTCTGACACAGTATTGTCAAAACACCATCAAAAGGTTTATAGTGCATTTCCCAATCTTACTGTTGATAAGAACCCTGAACAAAACTCAGGCAAGGCATCAGCTATTGTTCATTAATCACTATAAGATTCAAGGTGTTAACAAGTTTTAAATTACAAAAGAATCAAACAAATAAATAAAGTAGAAGAATCCAAAGTTCAGGGCTGACTCCTTTTCAAATGTGAAACCTCAGAGTTTTCAATGTATTCTTCTTGAGTTAGAAAATGGTTTTCATACTAAAGTCTTCATTTTTCTTTCTTTCATTCACTGTGCTTTTTGTCTTTCTTTCAGACATTGTATTGTGTCCTGTCATCTGACATTACAAAAAACAATCCGTACTTTTTTTTTTCCACTTCAAACAATTGCTAAATACCACTATGGACTTTGCTTTTTTTGTGAAATTCCAGAGAAATCTGCAACTCACCTTAGACTTGACGTGTACCATAAACAGGCTTCAGGCCCTCTTCTGAGTGCATGCAGAGCATGGCCTATCTGGCAACACTGAGCTGTGGCCTTATTTCTGGCAAAGCAATCATTCAGGGAAGCCAAGAATAAGAGTATTGGGAGCAACTGCCCATATATCAGACTTAAAAAAGTGATGAGTGTATGAAATTTCCCAGTGGGTAGAGAGCCATTCCTAAATTATTCTGGCTGCCTTTGTAGACACATAGAATGCCCTTCCTTTACTTTGTTCTCATTGGGATCTTCCACTTTCACACAGGAGACCAACTGTGGTGACACAGTCAGCTCATTCAAGAAAACACATTCGAACTACAGGCTTTTCATTGAAGTGCAGTTTATTTCATGAACATTCCTTTGAAATTTTTAGACACTTAAATGGTGCCAAGTTGAATCCTTATTGCTATTCGTTAAGCAATTAATCTCATAATGAATTCATTTTTCCAAGCACAAAAAAGAAGGATCGCTATATACCAAGCACTGTGGACGAGGCATGTAGGAAAAGGAGGTTCCAGTATTAGTAGTAATAATACAAGTAGCAATATAATAATAACAACAATGAAAACAACAGAAATAATGGTAACAAACATAAATTACTTTCCCTGTGGAGGCACTGTACTTTGTATTTTACTTGGGCTATATTATTGGCAGCAACAACCTTGTAAGTAGGTATTATTATTAGACTCAGCTTAATAACTGAAGACACTGAGACTTGGGCAGGTTACAGACTTCCAGCAAGCTTACAGAGCAAAGAGATAAAAACATGGGAGGTAAAAGAAACCTATCATACTGAAAGTCTACATACATTAACTGAAGTAATCCACATATAAGCCACATATAAACATCATGGAAATACGTTTTAATTAACAAAAATGATTTTCAACATATTCAGAAAAATGAATGGCTGCTTCATTGTATTATCTAACATGAAAACGTGCTAAAATCCTTGAGGGGATAAAATGAAGCCAATAGAAATCTTTCTTATTGGGCTTCTTTACCAGGTTTATTCACTGTTATCAGTTCACTTCGGTTATACGTCCTCCTTAAGGCAATGATTTATTCACCCCCAGACAACAAGCAGAGTGACATATATTACATGAAAACAAGACCCCCAAGGTGCTAAAACTTAAACCACAAGTCTACTTTGTCAAGGTCAGATAATCCACTTGGGAATGGAAAATTTGGCTGAATCAGGTTGTAATATTTTAAGGGTTGTCACAAATGTGGTTAAGATGTGTTCTCCTTAAAAAGCCAGTTCAACTGCATCAAATTTCACTTTTTTTTATATTGACTTTTAGTTCTAAGAGACTAGCAAGGTACAAATTTCATGTTATCAATTTCAAATTGGGGGCACATATTAATGTCATTAAGTGAGCCAAATTCATTTGTACTATCAGTGTATTTAGATTCTTTAAATTCATATTTGTGCTCATGTAATAAAAACTTAGCTTTACAGTAATCAATGCATAGAGGCCTAACCACACAGTGACACTTTTAAAATGTCAGTGTGATTTAAATGGGACAGATTAACCTTAAAATTTTAACTTGTGCATTCAGAGCTCCCAAGAAGAAATGGGTCAAGAGAGTGTAAGACATCCTATTAAAAAATGATTCCAAACTGTTCCTCTTGTCCCAAAGCTTGGGAGGTTCACAAACACTTGGATTCATAACACTTAGTATCTTAGTAATTTTTTCTTTGCATGTCTTAGGCCAAAAAAAATACCTAAGAGTTCCATTTCTTTAGTAGCTAATTCCAAACAGTTTAGTAAGTATTTACATCTTAACAATTTAATAGGCTTCTGGGAAAAGATACGCACAAATGGAAAGAATGAAATAATATTTTTAGTTCATTCCTAAATAACTAGCTATTTACAAATTGGATGTGTGCACCTGTTTGGCTCTGCAAGCCCTTAAATCAGATCAAGCACTCACACACTCTTTCCCAGTGTCACGTTGGTTTTCTTGTGGCACTTCCATCAGGCAACCACAGGAAACACAGCTTAGCAAGTTACGATGTCATCAAAAGGAATGTAAACCAATGTAATGTTGAAGCTGTTAATAGTTCGCGGGGTGTCTGACAGATGTTGAGTACTGCTGCGTTTCCTCTGAAAATTTAAAATAATACGCAGCTCTCCCATGAGTTTGCTGAAGCTCTTGAGAGTGCAATGGTGCATAGTTTGGGAAGCGTGGTTGTACTCTGTAGATCTCATTGCTGTACAGATACACAGCAAATAACACTCATTTTATAAAGCTGGTGTTTCCCTACCAAACCCATAATAGCCTCAGTTTACCAACTTGCCTTTCCCCTGCCATGCGCACAGAACCCTGGGTGAGCCAGGAGACCAGGAATAGCAGCAGCTGGTTCCAATCGGCCTTTATTGGACTGAGATGTGAGAAGTAGCAACTGCATGAAAGCCCTGGAGCACTGAAACTTGTCTTTCCAGGAATACTTTTTTTTTTAGTTCTACTTTTTCACTTAATGTTATTGCTTCTGCAGGTTCCAAGGAAATTCATTTGATAGAACTTTTGTCTAGGAACAGTGTGGTCAAAGGAACAGTTTGATTACAAAATAAATAAAGCCATATTGCATATAGTGAAATATCAGTGAAGATTCTGAATAATAGGTAGAATACTTTCATATGGGAACTTTTTGTAGTCAGTTTCTTGTCCAATCAGTGAAGTGTCTGGGCACCATTTCTTCCCATTAATGTCCAGGAACTGCCTCTTTATGATTATTGTTAAATGTGCCATCCTGGCTAATTTCATACGTCCCACCAAGATAAAAAGGTATAATTTGATCTCACTTATATATGGAATCCAAAATACAAAACAAACAAGCAAAAAACCAAGTTCATAGATAAAGAAAACAGATTGGTGGTTGGGGAATAGGGGATGGGTATTGGGTAAAGGGGGTCAAGAAGTACAAACTTCCAGTTATAAAGTCAGTAAGTCATGGAGATGTAATGCACAATATGGTGACTATAGTTAATAATATTGTATTGCATATTTGAAAGTTACTAAGAGTAAATCTTGTAAGTTCTTATCACACACAAAAAATTATAAGTATATATGGTGACAGATGTTCACTAGACTCACCCAGATGATCATCTTGAATATATGAAAATGTTGATTCATTATGTAGTACACCAGAAACTAATATAATGCTGTATGTCAATTATACCTCAATAAAAAAAAAAATTAAGTTTCTCTTAGGGATGCCTCAGTGGCTCAGTCAGGTGAGCGCCAGACTCCTGGAGTCAGGCTCTGCGCTCAGTGAGGAGTCTGCGAAGGATTGTCTCCCTCTCCCTCCCTCTGTTCCTCCCCCAACTTGGGCTCTCTCTTTCTCTAAAATACATAAAATCTTTTTAAGTTCGTTTTAAACTAGCAATGTAATTAATACTCACATCGCCATGAAACAAAATAGAAAGTCTTGCCTCTAGAGTTTCTGAACATCACTTATTTAACACTAATTTCGCCATCACTCATAAATCTGCATTTTATGTCGTGCTGTCCATGAATATTGATTTCCAATTACTCTTTCAAAGATTATTAATGTTACTATATTTTGTTGATGAAGACAGCAAATGCAAGCCTTACATATAATAAAATAAGCATATGAACAATAATTCATTTTCTGGTAAGGTTAAATTTATCTTTAAAAATTTGTTGACATAAATGTAGCACAGCACGGGGCACCTGGGTGGCTCAGTCAGTTAAGCATTTGCCTTCGGCTCAGGTCATGATCCCAGGGTCCTGAGATGAATCCCCTTGTCAGGCTCCCTGCCCAGAGGGGAGTCTGCTTCTCCCTCTCCCTCTGCCTACCATACTTGTGCTCTCATGCTCATTCTCTCTCCCTCAAATAAATAAATAAAATCTTTTACAAAAGAAATGTAGGAGAACACATCTTCCAGCATGTCTCCTCCTGGAATCATTAATCAATAATCACTGGATTTCTAGAAACTGGTCTTTTCCAATGTTGGCTGCATTCTTGTCTTCCACATACTGAGAAGGATGTCAGTCAGAAGGGCCTGTTGATCTTGCAGAATGAAAATCTCAAAAGTCCTTGGAGCAGATAGCCATGGCCACCCCAAGCATGTCCTGCTGTGTGGTCTGGAGTGGTCTGTCTGGGTGCCAGCAGGGAGGGACTGGTGGAAGGTAGGGCATGATAAAGCTAAGACAAACAAAATTATAAACAAACAAAATTAAAATCCACTTCAGTGAAGTTGTTTAGGGAGGCGGTATTCTCTCCAAGCCTGTGGTTTAGCGACTTAGCCCCTGGAAGCAACGTGCCGTTGATTGTCTTGAGCAGGTTGTCATCCTTTTAGTTTCCTCTCCTTGGACTTTCTTTCTGAACCAGACCCCAAACGATTAGGATGTAAGTTAAAAATTATGTCACAAACGTCCCCCCTTTTCTTTTTTAAGATTTTATTTATTTTATTTATTTATTTGTTTATTTATTTATTATTTATTTATTTAAGAGAGCGTGGGGGAGGAGCAGAGGGAGAGAGAAAGGGAGAGAATCTCAAGCAGAGTCTGCACTGAGCTCTGAGCCCAACATGGGGTTTGATCTCATGACCTGGAGATCATGATCTGAGCTGAAATCAAGAGTTGGTCACTTAACCCTCTGAGCCACCCAGGCACCCCACCAATGTTCCCCTTTTCAATTTGTGTCTTTACCTGCAATCTTTGTAATCAATAACAGGATTTTATAATCTGTTTTGCTCCCTGATTGTCTAGTGCTCCACACTATTTTTTTTAAAGATTTTATTTATTTATTTTGGAGAGAGAGAGAGCCGGAGCAGGAGGAGCAGAGGGAGAGGGAGAGAGAGAATCTCAAGGTGACTCCCTGCTGAGTGTAGAGCCCAACACAGGACTCAATCTCGGGACCCTGGGATCATGATCTGAGCCAAAACTAAGAGTCCAAAACTTAACCAAATGAGCCACCCGGGGGTCCCTAGAGCTCCACAGTATTAATGAAAACTGACAAAGTTAACTCATTCTGGAATGAATTTTAGCATAACTTTAATGTTCCAAAGTCTCCCTGTCTTGATATAGACCTGTCACAAAGAAAAAGAAACAACAGAAGTGGAGAATTAGGAATTTTTACCAGATAGAGACAAGGTTTAGATGCAATCCTTAGTCGCATATTATTTTGACAGTTATCCTGCTTATTTTGTTTAGTTTTGTCTAAAAAAAAGATTTTATGTGTTTTGGGTTATTCTGTTGTTATATGGGTCAGGTTCAAAGATTTCACGTGAGTTATGCTACAGTATGAAGATATTTAGACTGTGTGTCAGGCTTCTTGTTTCTAGACCAACTCTGCAGTGCGTGCTCCTATACTAATCACATTTGACTCAGCTTCAACTGATCTAACACAAAAATTATATTATCTGAACTCTAAGGCCCCATTATGTATTAAAATTCTAGACAGCTATGGTTTTAAGTTAATAAGTAACTGTAGACTTAGGCTGATACAACCCAAATTTATGTAATTTTGACCACACCATTCCGCTTTTATATCTGATAGATTTATAGATTAAAGAAATTAAACTCACCCTAGACAGTTATAAAATATCATTAACATTCACATCAATCCTCTCCCCAAAACAGTGAGCACAAACCTAACATGATGAATATAATTTGAAGTAACTAGAACATTCTTTCCTACAAAAAGAACTAGACCTGAGCCTATGGAAGTGGGTCCTATCACTTCTCTTCTCATTTTTAGATAATAAGAGAATTGCCATTCCTTTATGCTATGAATACAGTTTTCATTAGTGATTTAAACCACCCAATTCAATTTATCTATTGATATTTTAATCTTTTTTTAAGATTAAATCCTCCCTAAATCAGAGTCAGAAACAGAAGGGTTGTAGAAAGTGCTAGGGTATCTTTACTCTTTCCCTGCTTACCTATCCCCAGTTAGACATCACCATCTGAGTCTCTGCCAAAGTCAAAAGGAGAGGGGGAAACAGGCTATGAGAGGTTTGTGGATTCTTAATTTAAATTATGTCCCAGTTATTGATAAGTTGTTTACCTTCAGTCTCTAAATTTACTATTTAGTCATTTTTTTGTTTAGTTTTATTATTTTTGCAGTATGTATTGGAAAAGGGAGTCTACTACAGACCCTGAGCATCCCTGCATGCTCTTGATTGTGTCAGCGGGCAAGGCTTGTCTTCATACAGAGAAGTTTCTGTAGTTAGTCACATAGGTACCTACATAGGTTAAGAAGATCACAGAGTGACTACATGTATCTGTTTGCTCCAAAAGAGGAGGCAGTGGTTTGGTTGTGGCATGCCACAATGTTTGCTGCTTGAGAAAAGGAAGTAGCTGGCCATTGGCCCCTGGGTTCTTCCCTCTAAAGGGACTCACTGTTTGTGCAGGTATCCTCTGGCTCTCTATACACATGGTCCTATGGGAACTGGGGCTCCAAAGACCTACAAAAGTATGCTGACATGGGGAATACTACTTTGGTCTCACCTCTGATTCAAGAATTCCCTGTCGTCAGTTTCCATGAAACTGCGGCATATTAGCTTACTATCTTGCAATAGGGAAAATCCCACAGTTTTTCACAATTCTTGACGGTGTTTGGCAATGAGAATGGTCTGCTGACAGAGACATAGCTTTCTGGAAAAGGAGAAAGACCTAGGCCCTGTTGGCCAATTGATGGATTTAAAAGAAGTGCTTGGGAATTTGCAGCAAGTTTATTGAATAAATGGTATGGTCAGATGAATAATAAATGTTTCTGAACCATGCGGTTGTCTTCAATGACAAGCAATTAAGCAGTTCTTACCAGTGTATTTCTTAAATATTTAATTGGCTGTGATTAAAAACCTTTAAAAGAAGTTAATAAGGAGAAGGGAGTAGCTAATTTTAATTATGCATTGCTCAAATAAATATATGAGAAGAGATAACAACTATATTCTAGATTATCTCTCATTAATTAAATTAGCATTTCATACCCATATACTCATTATCAAAATTGTTACCCTAAGAAAACCAGTATGTGATTAAATATTTTCCTATACTAATGACTAATTAATAAGAGCTAGTTTAAGATTAAAAAACCAAAGATCCTAGGAATTATTTACAAATTATCATTTACAATCTCAATCACACAAATTAATTTTAATCTCTGTATTTTTCATCACATTGTCCACCCCACTTTCCCAACTACAGTCACAATATATTAATAACAGGGTTACTCTAACATGTAAATAAAAGATAATTCTGCTCCTCACAAAGTGCCTATTTGAAAAGTATCATAAATGTTTTCATTAAACACTGCAAGAAAGAAAGCATGCTAGAAAGATTAAGAGAATGCATTTGAATAAAGACCTGAGCAGGACCGGGAATTTCCAGGGCAGAGTTCATTCTTAATGAGTGGTTACTTTGTGTCTGCTATTGTTCTGAGTGTTTCACATTCACTTATTTACTGCAAGGTGGTGGCTAGGCTTCTCCAATAACTACATTTTACAAAGAAGGAAAATAAGAAACAAAATTCCAGTAAGAAAGAGTTCCAGTTCCCGTTTTAGAGTCAGGTTTTTAGCTGTGATGCTAGGTCAGGTAAGCTTAAGTCTGAATTTTTCTAGGTCTGAGTTTCCTCATTATGTGAAAATGTGGATGGGTTAACACTGAAGATGCCTTTCAGGAATAAGAATTTTTATGTCATCAGAGAAGAAATCACATTTACACGACTAAATTTTATAAAGAATATAATTAACTTTCTGATTACAAGCTTTAAGTTCCTGAAATTTCATAACTGCTTGTAGACTTTTTATACCTTTTTTTAAGTTTTTGTTTTAATTTCAGTTAGTTAACATATAGGGTTATATTACTGTCAGTTGTACAATACAATTCCATACATCACCCGGTGCTCATCACAACAAGTGCATTCCTTAATCCCCATCACCTATTTCCCCCATCCTACCGCCTCTGCCGATAACCCTCAATTTGTTCTCTATAGTTAAGAGTCTGTTTCTTGGTTTCTCTCTCTCTCTTTTTCTCATTTGTTTTATTTCTTACAGACTTTTTTATTCTTGCCATCTTAGAGTAGACAGAGTCTGAGTGATCATATTTTACAAATATGATCTCCTAAGATTCACTATTAATAATTCAAATGTTAATGACTTGGGAAGTACTAAGCACAAAAAAATTAATGTTCTCCAAGTAGACATTTTCATATACATTTTCTTAAAGATGCTATCTTTACTAAAATTGCCAGAGCAAAGGCTACTCAAGGTCGTGGTATCTCTCTTCTTTAAATAAAATTTAAGTACCCCTCCCTCTGAATTCCCCACTTTAAATGTATATTAACAAAACCTATTTATTATTATGTTTTGGGGCAAAAGCAAAGGTTCACATCTCAGATCTTGAACTAAGATATAAACTACAGGGTATTGTTTGGCCAACAGTCAAATACTACGGCATTTAACCCTTAACCTTTCCCATCTCTAAGACATTTTCTCTTTTTATCAGAATATTAATCTCTCCATGTTAGCTACTTCTGCCTTCTCGGCATAGCTAACCTTAATTCATGGTGATCTTGTCAAAATACTTCTATTTCACCTTTTAGAGCAATTCCAGCTGTCTTTTCTTCTAACAGAGCTCTGTTTTTACTGAAAGAGCATGTAAATCAGAGTCAGAATTTATTCTTTTCTTGTAGATAAAGTGTTTGCATTGTGAACAAAATATTAATTCTATCTTTAAAAGGTAAGTAAACCAGTTTTTCTTAGCATAATTACAACTCATTGTTTATATATTTAAGACCAAATGCCTTAAGTATAGCCTGCATTCAATACCTCATTCCTATGACAAAGATGACTGTTGAAAACTATGACAAACAAAAATTTATATAAACTTGTCCCACATTTCTTATATTTTTCAAATATGTACCTCAAAATTTGTGGTACACATGAGCCAAAGATCCACAGGACTTTCAACCAAAGTGCGATCATGTTCCCCAAAGTATTAGGGTATATTGAATGAGTACAGGAGAAATATTGCTTTCATTTGTTTTAGCATATTATTACCCATTTATAACAAGAAATTGACTATACAAGGAGCAGAGGCTGGCAAGTGGTTGTCCATAGTCTAAGTTTGTTCCACTGTAGCCTTGTTTCTTTGTCACTAATCACTCTTTTGGTTAGTATATCATTATTCTAACAGCTTCAAGCGAGAAAATATAGGGGCTATGTATTTCAAGAATTTGGCTTGGCAACCTCAGAAGTTTAGCTAAAGTGAAGCAGTAAAGTCCTCAACTATCTTTGGTATTTTCCTTCCTAAGTTTTTTTTTTTTAAGAATTTATTTCTCTATATGAGAGAGAATGAGAGAGAGAAAGAGAGAGAGAGAGAGCACATGAGGCGGGGAGGAGAGGGAGAAGCACACTCCCCACTGAGCAGGGAGACTGATGCAGGCCTGATCCTGGGATTCCGCGATCATGACCTGAGCCGAAGGCAGTCGCTAAACCAACTGAGCCACCCAGGTGTCCCTCCTTCCTAAGTTTTATGTATCTTTTCCACCACAGGTCTTCCTTACCTCTTATCTAGGGTATGACAACACTCTCTTACCTGAGCTACCAGCCCACAACCTGTCTACTTCTTGCCGTTCGTACCATATAAACTTCACTGACAAATTATCTTGCTGAAGCATAGTTCTGATAATATTATTTGGAATCAAATTTTTTCAGTTATAATTTACATTAAATGATATGCCCACATTTTAATTCTGCCCTATGATGCTGTGACAAGTATATAGACCTTTAAACTATCACCAAAATAAGATATTGAGAATTTCTATCACTCCAGAAAATTCTTTCATGTCCCTGTTCATTCAGTTCTCTCTCAAACTCTGACCCCAGACAACAACTGAGCTGATTTCTATCACGATAACTTATTTTTGGGGCGCCTGGGTGGCACAGCGGTTAAGCATCTGCCTTCAGCTCAGGGCGTGATCCCAGCATTATGGGATCGAGCCCCACATCAGGCTCCTCCACTAGGAGCCTTCTTCTTCCTCTCCCACTCCCCCTGCTTGTGTTCCCTCTCTCGCTGGCTGTCTCTCTCTGTCGAATAAATAAATAAAATCTTAAAAAAAAAAAACAACAATAACTTATTTTTACCTCTCCTAGGACCTTATTAAAAAAAACCATACAGGCTGTATGTTTAGCTTCTTTCGCCAGTCATGCATGTTGTAGCTGTATCTGAAGTTTTTTCTTGCTAAATGATGAGTAATCCTCCACTGTATGCATGTACTAGTTTGTTTTTCCACTCACATGTTTATGTTTATTTGAGTTCTTTCAAGTCAGAAGTGAATATAAATAAAGCAGCTATGAACATTGGGGTATGTCATTGATGGACATAAATTTCTTTCTTTTTTTTTTTTTTTTAAAGATTCCATCTATTTATTTAACAGAGACAGCCAGCAAGAGAGGGAACACAAGCGGGGGGAGTGGGAGTGGAAGAAGCAGGCTCACAGCGGAGGAGCCTGATGTGGGGCTCAATCCCAGAATGCTGGGATCACGCCCTGAGCCGAAGGCAGACGCCCAACGACTGCGCCACCCAGGCGCCCCCTGGACATAAGTTTCTATTTCTCTTGGGAAAATAGAAAATATGTTAAACTTCAACAAGAAACATCAAAATATTTTTCAAGGTCACTCCTGAAATATATGAGAACTCAAACAGCTCATATTCTGGTCAACACTTGATACTGTAAGTATTTTTAAATTCTGTCATTCTAGTGAGTGTGCAGTATCTCATTATGGTTTTAAGTTTAAACCCTTGTCTTATGATGAACAGCTCTTCATGAGCTTATGAGTCACCGATATATCTTATTTTGTGAGGTATCTGAGACTTGCTCAGTTAGAAAAATGGGGCTTTTTTAGTATTAATTTATAAAAGTCCGTATATGTCCTAGATCGAAGCCTTTTGTCAGATATATGTTTGGAATATACTTTTTCTTCCAATGTGAGCCTTTTTTCAAAAGCCGAAACCTTAACTTGTTCTGAAGTCCAACTTAAAAATTAATGCATCTCTGGCTAATGCTTTTTGTGTCCTCTCCTAGAAATTTTTGCCTACACCAAGTTTGTGAAGATTTTTCTCTATGTTTTCTTTAAAAAAAAAAAAATATTTATTTGAGAGATCGAGAGAGCGTGAGCATGCACAGTGTATGCAAGTGGGGGGAGGGGCAAAGGGAGAGGAAAAGGGACAAGCAGCCTCCCACTTGAGCTTGAGGCTCAACTGGACACTGGGCAGGGGGGGGTCATGAGGGGCTCCATAAGGGGTTCCATGAGGGGCTCCATGAGGGGCTTCCTGTGGGCTCCATGTGGGGCTTAATCCCACGACCCTAAAATAATGACCTGAGATGAAGTCAGATGCTTAACCAACTGAGCTAGCCAGGCACCCCAGATTTTTCTCTATATTTTCTACTTGAAGATTTACAGTTTTAACTTTTATGTTCATGAGTAATATTCATTTTGAGTTTTTAGAAATAATAATACAGAGGGGTCAATGTTCACATTTTATATACAGATATCCAGTTGTTCCAGGAGCATTCACTGAAAAGACGATCTTTTCTCCATTGAATGAACTTGACATCTTTGTTGGAAATCAGTTGACCATAGCTGTATAAATCTACTTCTAGACTCTATTATGTTTCATTTATCTATGTATCTATCCTTATGACATGCTCCACTCTCTGCTTCACTGCAGCTCTGTAGTAGCTCTTGAAAGAGGATAGTGTAGGTCATCCCATGTATTTTTCTTTTTCACTATTGTTTTGAATTTCTAGGTTTTTTGTTTTTACACATAAATTTTAGATCAGTTTATCAATGTCTACAAAAAAGCTTGCTTGTGATTTTGATTGGGAGGGTATTGAATCTACAGATCGATGTGGGGAAATTTGATATCTTAACATTAACTTTTTCAATTCATGTGCCTGTGTACCCTGACATTTATTTATTGTTTCTAAATTCCCCTTATAAATATTTTATGTTTTCAAAGTACACATTTTATAGGCCTTTAAAAAATTATTCTTTGGGTGTTCTACTTTAATATCATTATAAATGGCTTGTTATTACTATTTTCTAATTGTTCCTTTCTATTCTACATAACTATGTTTATTTTTTATAAGGTTACATACACCGATTAGTTGCTTTAGATCTAAAATGTATTCTTAAATTATCAGTTTACTTAAAGTAAATATTTATGACTTTCTACTTTACATTTCCCATTAAATATTATAACATTATATAATTCTATTTACTTAGCTCTCATTCTTTTGACTATTGTAATAACTTTTATTTTTACCTAATTCATAAACCCTTATCTATAATGTTACATTCTGGGTTTAAAAAGTAATTTATCTTGTACGAAATTTTGCTAAAAATTAAGCATAGTTTTTCTATTTATCCAATTATTTACCATTTCTTCTGCTCTTCATTTGTTCCTTCAGATCTGAATATATCAATAGCTATTACTCTATCCAGTCTAACTATGAAGGAAGTACCATTTCCCTTCATCCTGAAGAGGAACATCCTTCAACTTCTCCTATAGTGCATTCTGCTAGAGACACAATTTCGAAGCTTTCATTTATCTGAAAATGTCTTTTTTTTTTACATACTCTTTTTAGAAACATGCTTTTATTGGGTTTAGAATTCAGATTGGACTGATAATTTTTTTTCAGCACAATAATGAAAAAATTTTAAAGTCTAAGTATAGAAATTGCAGGGTTGGTTCAGTGTCTCAACAATATCGAAGATTCAGGTTTCATTTGCATTTCAGCTTCACAATTTTTAGCATATCATTTTACAGCACTATGCATCCAAGAAGGCTGTCATAGTGGCAGAAATTATGTCTTTAATGCATAGAATAGGTGGGAATACATTCCATCTGAAATGTAATGAACTTTTTCCAGAAGCTTTTGACCCAACTTCCATTTAAATTCATAGACAAAAACAGAACTTTGTAGTCTCCACAAGCTCTAATATGAGGCTGGAAAAGTGAGTATTTGGCTTTCCATCCTCTGTAGTGTGACGCAATGAAAGAGAACATCGTCAGTATGGATTTGGGGTCATCCATCAGTAGGATTTGCTTCTATATGAAAAGAAACTCAGAAATAGTATCTTATGGCAACTGAAATCACAGGAAAAAAAAAAAGAGGATATCCAATTATAATCCTAGAAGGTGGAGAGAAATAAAGAGGAAGAAGAAATATTTAAAAAATATTATGCCATCTATGCATGTGTGCCTTAAATATATTGCCCTCCCCCATTTCCTACAAGATTTACTGCTGGTTCACCATACTGGGTAAGTGATGTTGATCATATACCTGAAATATCCATGTACTTGTTACAAGAAGCCGTAAAACACTATTTTCAAACACTTGCTTTCAAACAAGATTTCATGGAGATAAAATGGAAAATTTCAGCAAACTCTATAAAACCGATGATTTACATTTTTAAACTTTATCTACATACTCTGAAATACATGGCTTTGAAATAATTAATTTATATTTTGGAAAAGAAATCTGTTGGCCTATTGTAGCGATTAAATTTATTAGGGCACTGATGCACTAAAATTTTATTTGGAATGTAAATTTTTACTTTTATAAAACCAATAAAAAGTTTAGTTATTAGAAGAACATGTAAAGGATAAAAGAAGAATGTTGCTTTTACATTTGAGTCATTTTGTAGAGTAATACGCATACTATAGGGCACCATACCCTACAATTTTAACCATTAAGTTGAAACAAAAAGTTTAAAGTAAAAAAACAAAACAAAACAAAAACAAAAACAAAAACAAAGGGAAGATCTTTGTTGTGAGACCTGAAACCATAAAATTCCTAGAAGAAAACATAGGCACTAATCTCTTTGACAATAACCTTAAAAACATTTTTCTAGATATGTCACCCTGGGCAAGGGAAACAAAAGCAAAATAAACTATTGTGTTTACACCAAAATGAAAAACTTTTGCACAGTGAAGGAAACCATCAACGAAGAAAAAAGACAAATTACTAAATGGAAGAAGGTAATTGCAAATGGCATATCCGATAAGGAGTGAATATTCCAAATATATAAAGAACTTATTACTCAACACTGAAAAGACAAATACTCCACTTAAAAATAGGCAGAGGACCTGAATAGGCATTTTTTCCAAAGACATACAGATGGCCAACAGATGTGAAAAGATGCTTAACATCACTAATCAACAGGAAAATGCAAATCTAAACCTCAGTGAGATATTTCCTCACACCTGTCAGAATGGCTAGAATCAAAAAGACAAGAAATAACAACTGTTGGCAAACATGTAAATTGGTGCAGCCACTGCAGAAAACAGCATGGAGTTTCCCCACATAATTAAAAATAGAAATACCAGATGATCCACAACTGGGTATTTACCCAAAGAAAACTAAAACACTAATTTGAAAAGATATATGCATCCCTATGTTTATAGCAGCATTATTTACAATAGCTGAGATATGGAAGCAACCCAAGTGTCTATCAATAGATGAATGGATAAAGAAGATGTGCCATATGTATATAAACATATATTTATATATATATATGTATATTATTGGGCTTTAAAAAAGGATGAGATCTTGCCATTTGCGACAACATAGATAGACCTAAAAGACCATATGCTAAGTGAAATAAGTCAGACAAGAGAAGACAAATACATACGATTTTACTTATATGTGGAATCAAAAAAACAACAACAAATAAGCCATTAAACAGACTCTTAAATACAGAGAACAAACTGGTAGTTTCCAGAGGGGAGGTGGGGGGGGCGAATGAGTGAAACAGATAAATGGGATTAGGAGGTACAACTTCCAGTCATAAAATAAATAAGTAACAAAGATGAAAAGTACAACAAAGGCAATATAGTCAATAATGTTGTAATAACAGTGCATGGTGACTACACTTACCATGGTAAGCACTAAGTAATGTATAGAATTGTTGAATCAATATGTTGTACCCCTGAAATTAATATAACTTTGTGTGTTAAATGTATTTTAAAATAAAAATAGTAATAAAGAACAGACGACTGCAATTAATTGTTCACAAAAAATCGACACATAAACTTAAAAAATACTTTCATTTTAAACATTTATAAAGGGGACATAACAAATCTGTGTGAAATCATTTTCAATTTTTCTTCTCTTTTACCCATTCTATCTTACTACTAAGATCTGCTATCTTTAAGAATAAAGTATTCTGCTAAGTTCAATGGTTTAAAATAATACAATTTATTAGCATCACGCTGAGTTATTATTTTTAAAATAATACAAATACACTTTACAATTTGTAGTTTTATCAGGATGCAGTTAAGTCTGTCTTTTTGTCTTTCTTCTTGGGATTTACTCGAAATTTCTAAAGAGAATGAGAAACAATAATGCAAATTCTACCTTTGATAAACCTTACAGAAACCACAAACCTTGTATCACAAGTGAATAAGAAGGGATTTCAAATGTAGCAATGGTCAAAAGGGAGTGTAGGAAGACACAGCAAGCTCTGTTTAGGGTACACTGAGTGGTAGGTAACACTTCTCCAAAGTAAGAGACACAAGCAAAGGCACCAATTGACGGGTTCCTGTTGGCAATAATAAGAAGTAGGTCCCTGAGATGGCAGTGGGAGCTTCCGTGGACTTGGTTTGATTTCCAATCATAGAGATGAGCAATATTTTCATAAACTAACTTATCAGTCAGGTAGTGTAAAGGACAGTGATTGAACTGGAAGCAATATACTCAGTTGCCTGAGAGATGTAACAGATGAAAGAACTTGCCCATAAATCCTTTCCTATAACTAATTCACAATAACTTGGAAAGGACCTGGACTTGCCAACGGGGAAGCCAATGGGACAGTGCAGTTCCTCAGGAGAGAGAAAGTATGACACAATGATATTATATATGACACAGTCATCATTCAAATATAAAAGAAACAGATACATTTTGCAATACATTGCTCATGTATTGCTTATAAGCTTTTGCTTAATTCACTACTTGAGGCTGAACTTCAGACAACCTTGAAATGATGATGAATTTACGGCAAGAAGCATGTGTGACTATAAATAAGTTAAATATGGAGTTTGGGTTTACAAATTACCATATGAATGTCATACACCCTAACATCTTGGAAAAGACAAAAATAAAAAGATTTGTCACAGAAAGGAGAAAAGAAATTGGGTAATGTTATTTCCCCATTTTTTACATGTGTAAAAAATCATTTAAGACTGACAAAATAACAGATGTATGGGTAATTTAATTATTTGTACGTAAATTAACTTATTCTATGAAAAGAATTTATTTATATAATAAAACAGTAAAATATATAAAATGTTAACTAAAGCAAATCAAGATTAAAAGGAAGATAATAAAATTATGTAAAATAAGAAATACTAAGTGGAAAGTTGCCATCGATATGTAGGAAATTATTATGACTATTTTAAGAGAGTTCTTTGTTCAACTGCATGAAATAAATTTGTAAACCTGAATAAAATAGATGCTTTCATGAAAATATAAGTTATTGAAACTGACACACAAGGTATAGAAAGTCTAAACTGGAAAAAAAATGGCCATAATAAATAAATTATATTTTCAAAGAGATTCTCCACTCAAGAAAGCACCAGGCATAGATTATTCCACAGGAGTACCTCACAGAGATTATAAGTGACAGATTTGATACATGTCCTTTAGCATTATCTTTGAAGTTCAGCATTGTACATCAGTAAAAAGAATGAATGTATTGACCAAAAAGAAGTAACATATGCTGCTATCTGAACAGATTCATTGAACTTACGCAGTCATCCTGACCAAAAAAATGTAACCAATAACCATTACTTTGGATACTAACCATTGCGAACGTAAATTTTCATGATTCAATATTTTAACATCAACACACAATGGACAATTAATTCATTTGCACCAATTTACTCATAGTGCTGTCCAAAGCAATACTGGTGGAAGGGGGAGAATATAAAAATGTAAGAAATAAAAATGTAATTCTAGTTCTTTAACAGGCTTGAGCCATGCAGAACCTTGTGCCTTTTCTCATATCACTGAAAATTATAGTCGAAACCATAAACAGTGTCTGTGATGGAGTCAGCTTTGTTTTCCACCATCAAACGATAGGTGATCCTTAAGTAATTATCTTTTAAGTGTATTATAACAATTAAATTTGGTGCAACTCATACCATTTTTATATAAAGTACTTAAGTTTTCTCAGATTATAGGAACCTCCAATTTGTTTTATTAGAATCAGGATGTGATTTCATGTAGACAGTGAAATCTGTGGCCAAAAGACAAAAACCAAGCAAATAGCATTTTATTATGTCTTGTCCACATGAAGCCAAATAACCATTTAAAATATCTTGTTAAAAATACTTAATTTATATTTATACGAAATCAATGAGTACATGCCAAAATTGCTTATTTTTTAAAAAATCTACTTCATCAAAGACCAATCTCGAATCAGCATTAAAAAAAAAAAAAAACTGCTGGAAAATTGCATTTGGCACCGCTGAGTGTTTGTTACTCTTATAAATATCTTCTTATATTGTGTCTCAATAGCATCTAACTCCATTTAGAAATGAAATGGTGGGTCTTCAAGACAGTTAATAAATTGTATTTCTTTTTAAAAATATGACTATGGGGCATTTCAGTGACTCAGTCTGTTAAGTGACCAACTCTTGATTTTGGCTCAAGTCACGATCTCAGGATCTGGGGATTGAGCCCTGGGGCAGGCTCCACACTCAACAGGGAATCTACTTAAGGATTCTCTCTCTCCCTCACCCTCGGCTCCTCCCTGTGCTCACACATGTGTGCATGCATGTATGCTCTCTCTCTCTCAAATAAATAAATAAACCTTTTAAAAATAAAATAAAATAAAAAATAAAAATCCAAGTAAATTTAACATGAACAGAAAATACCAAAGAGCAGATGTAGAATACCTGACTTCATCCTTCCATGAATGTTGCAATATACTTAATCACACGAATAATAATATGATGAACATCCAAGACAGCCATGAAAAAAATGTTAATATTACCAAGGATAAGATCAGAAGTAAATTACTATTTCTGACTTACAAGTGGAGAAATTGAAGCTTATATAGAACCACACTCAGAAAAGAGTCAATAACAAAACTAGATCTTTATAAACCCCAAACTCCCAAGCCACTCAAATTCCCTGAAATCACACTTCTTCCTTTATGCTTTGGAACTATATTTGCTATGGGTCTCTTCCATTACAAAGTTGGCCAAGTGGGAAACTCCCTTAAAATCCTGAGGTTTTGCATGCAGATTATCTTGACAAAGGTATATGGTTAGAAGAAAAATGAGTTAATAATTCTCAAGTGTTTTTGGCTTAGGAGAGAAAATCATATACATCACTGTGTATATGACAAAATCTTTCCTGTTTATGAGAAAGAAGGATCATATATGAAAGACTTCTAGCTTCAATTGTGTTTAAAAATAGGGAATGGTATTTCCTTTTTAGTGCAATCCCTAATAACATTTTATCCTCCAGGTTTAGTAGATGTTTTGATATTTATGATAGCAGTATCTAAAAACTTTATTAATTTATGTTATTCAGAGCTAGGGCTGCAATTCATCTTGGGGTTATTTGTTTCTTTGTCTTTTAAATAGTTTATTTATTCGTTTGAGAGACAGAGATAGTGACAGAGCAAGAGAGAGCAAAAGTAGGGAGGAGAGGGAAAAACAGGCTCCAGGCTGAGTACGGAGCCCCATGCAGGACTTGATCCCAGGTCCCAGGGATTATGATCTGAGCCAAAGGCAGACGCTTAACTGACTGAGTCACCCAGGAGACCCCCAATCTTGTTTTTTTAGGCTATTTTATTCTTACTCTTAACATTTTGCAAGTATGTTTGCTAATTTTGAATGATTCTAGGCATATTATAATTACTATATAATAAAACTATTATTTTAATTCCTGTAACAATTATTGAGTGAAAATGGCAACTCACATGCTGGGTTAATATCTGAGATTCAATGATGATTTATACATGGTTCCTGCTCTCAAGGAGCTTGGTTTAATGGGAGAAAAAGTAATATAAATGAATAAAAACAATCTCTTCATATATCTTCCCTTCTTATGTATGAAATCATAAGACTTAGGCTCTACAGTTTCAAATACTGAAAACATCACCTAGAGTTTGTTGTTGATAATAAGAGGTGTGTTCAATTTAGCTTTTTATAAAAAGTTAACACTATAATAATTCCAAATTATTTGAATAGAATAAATTGTGCTATAAAAGCACAAGGGAAAGAACAATTAATTTGACCTGAAGGGAGACAGAGATATTTTCACAAAATTGTCAGAAATTAGTTTCTGAGGGTTTATCTTTCTTCCTCCTCCCTCCCCCCAATATCCTCTACTTCTTCAACATACCCCTGGTTAAATGAAATGTTATTATTTTGGCTTTCTTTATCTAGAAAAATGAAATACTGCAATTTTTACTTATAATGCATACTAATTAGTTTGGCTCCAAGTAACTAAGATTTTACTATTATTGATGTGTTTCTAGAATGGCAATAAAATGTGTCTGTCTATAATAATAAATGAACATGAAATGTAATAGGTTATTTATATTTGACAGAAATAGTCCAGAAGATCTGACCTTCTGTGATATAAGCTAAACTGTCACTTGAGATAATTGAAAGACTAAGTAAGAGTTTTGCATTCGGTGGTTGTATTTTTTTTAAAAGATTTATTTATTTATTTGAGAGAAAGAAAGAGCATGCGCAGGCACAAGAGGAGCAGAGGGAGGACAGAGAATCTCAAACAGCCTCCACACTGAGTGTAGAGCCCGACTCAGGACTCAATTCCACGACCTGAGATCATGACCTGAGCCAAAACCAAGAGTTGGATGCCTAAGTGACTGAACCACCTAGGCGCCTCTGGTGATTATACTTTTATTTTTCCCAGTATTTTTCACTTACATTTGCCTTATTTTTCTTATGTATTTTACCTTCAAATTACAAAAGTACTTTTGCTTGTAATTTCTTACTTTCCTTTTTCTTGATATTTAAAATATAATATCTTTGTTATCAACAAAGTAAAACCTAGTTGAAAAATAATTGCCACCATTTAATTTAGATAAAACTCAGATAACTCATGTTATGACCTGGAATTGACCCCTCAACGGTGGTTAGCAAGTTGGTGAGCAAAGTGTGTTGTACATGTGTTAAATGAATGAGTGTCCACTTGACGTACATAACTTTCTGGCTGTGTTATTTATGCACAATGTGTTAACATGAAACAGATTTTCAGAATGTAAAGGGAGATGAGTTACAGTGCTGTCTTCTGTTGAAATTCTAGTTTAAAATCTAATGAGTGCAGGAAAGTTGGAGTAAGACCAAACCTAATCAATGCCAACTAAAAAGACAATTAATTGCGAAACCTGTCTTCCTTGGTCAGTAATTTTCATTATTTTTTTTCTTATATGTAAAATTATATGACTTAGGCTTCACAATTTCAAACACTAATGAATATTTTATTGGTAATAACAGGTGTGCTCAACTTACAATTTATCTTTGCATAAAAATTTAGCACTGTTACAATTCTAGACTATTTAAATTTATTACATTTTAAATAGGTATCTAAAAGTAGAAACCTCAATTAAGGGCACAAGAAAAAATTCAGTATTCATATTGAGCAGCATCTGGAATTTAATGGAAAGAGGAACTTGGTCACCAAGAGAGCTAGAAGTTATTTCAAGATTTTTTTTGAAATCATGGAAGCATATGACCAAGAGTACAATGACAAAGGAAATGCACACTTTGGGGGACACCTTTATTTAGGAATTGTGGAAAACATACCAGGAAAAGTGACAGAGAAAGAAAGAAGACAAGAAAGAAAAGAGACAGGAAGGTAGGAAAAGGAACTAAATAAATAATGTTATATAAATTAAAACCAGAGACAGAGTTTAAGAAAGAGGGGTAATAATATGGAACAGAAAATCTCTGTGATTGGTCACTGAAAAGACACTGTTGACCCAAAGAAAGAAATGGTTGGTTATGGGGTTAGGGCAAGAGTAGAAGGCAGCTTGCAAGGGCTTATGTAGTAATGAGGAAAAGAATCAGCAGGTATCAATTAATTTTGTGAAAAGATTAGTAGCATAAAGAAGGAACTCTAAAAACCTGGCTTGATTTCCTTGAAATTTATGTAATAATTAATTTTAAAGATGTAAAGAAGAAAAGATGGTTGGAGAAGAGAGGTGGTTGACAGAAAAAGTCAAAGCCACATGTTAGATGAAATATTTTCTTGGAGAAATTTTGGCATACAACAGAAAGCATTTGTTTGATCATATTATCCTATGAAAGTCTCCAAAGAGCAGCAGATAAAGGGATACAGGACACTTATACTTTTTTGCCAGATACTTTTTCTTTGTTGTCTCTTCTGTCTCCTTAAGTGCAGGAATTTTTGGCAAACAATTTCAACATGAACTTATAATAATAGGTAGATGCTGTCATAAAAGTGTGTGGAGGCATTCACGGGAGAGGGAGAGAGAACCTTCCATCATCTGGAAGCTAACTCCACTAACATTCCCATCGCCTGTCTTCCAGACATTAAAGCATTAGTGATTCAAACCACTGCACTAATAGATCACCTCTGTGACTCCACGCAACCACTAAAATGTTCAATTCTGTCTCAAAGGAATTATTCAAGCCAACAGAAGATTAATATTCTCAGAATTTATCCATTTCCATCCCTCTTCGTCAGGCACTGAGACAGCCTGACAGAAGCAGATATTAAAATTTCTAATTAAATTTAAATATTAAATTTATTCTCAAAAATATCAGTGCAAAGAAGTCCCCAGTGATTATACTGCACTAAGAGAAGCATTGTACTTAATAGTCAGTATATCCATACATTTTTTTTTCTCAAACCCTTACACAAGAATAGAGGTTTTATGTTCAGTAAAGTAGGGAGCAACAGAAACACTCTTCAACATCTAAGCTGGGGCTATTTTACCACGTTTCTATTTTGTGTGTGTGTGATTATTTATTAAAGTTTTAGAGAAAATGAAGGGCATTGTTCACATGCTTACCTTAATTCACTATATACTCAATCCAATGAATGATTTATGTTCACTATTTGCATAACTGTTTCTTCATGATGCCTGAACATAATTTGATTTCATTTTTAAAAATCACATCTCTGTCTGATCTATCTCCATGCTATTCAATTTATTATAATGTATAAATTTCTATGCCATGCAGATCACTGTTTAAGAGTAGAGATTATGAAAAATGTAATATAGTGTTAAATACAGTAATATATAATAATTACATAGTAATATAATATAGTAAAATAATATGGTATTAAAAACAAATAGAGTGGAAACAGCTGTTACAAAATGATTCAGAGACAAGTTTTTTGTGTCATCCATGATTTCAAATGCCATGTGAGCTGCTGAGTTAACATGGGGAATAATCCATATTTCCCTGCAAAAATAAAAGACTATCATTGGAAAGGTATTTTGGAAGTCAGCTTTTTCACCACTCACCAAAACTGAAAAATATACAATTTAAAAAATTCTTCCATGCATGTTGTATTTAATGAATCCCAGATAATAATGCTAACAGATTTGGTACTATTTTAGGATTCTTTAAAAAATAAGTCAGTGAAGAGCTAATATTCAGCCAATCAGAAGTTCAGTATGATTTAAACCTCAGGTTCTCGAATCC
Source organism: Ursus arctos (assembly GCF_023065955.2). Lineage (NCBI taxonomy): Eukaryota > Metazoa > Chordata > Mammalia > Carnivora > Ursidae > Ursus > Ursus arctos. Next base: position 27,708,550 of record NW_026622985.1, on the reverse strand, counting down.
ATGAATTGTTCTTGAAGTTACAATCAGTCCGTATACCAGGGTGTCTGTCTATGGATGGAATTGTGAGGGATTGATGGCATCTAACTAACATGCATAATCATAGACCATAAGAACAGTTTTCCTTAATTGTCCGACAATCTAGAATTACATGTATCTATCGAAGAAACTTATCAGTGCCGGATGTGTGACATGGACCTTCTCCCTTAAAATGTTGCTCTGACTTAAAGATCACCGAATGGGAGACAGAAATGTGAACACATTGCAATGTGCAAGTGTATCTTGTATTTTTGCATATTTTTTAAGTTGAAGTCAGATAAAATTGAAATCCCTATTTTTTTTTTAATTTTGAGAAAGGACTTTAAATGGATTTTTTTTTTTTTTTGAGGGGGGTTACAGAAGGGATCATGGTTTAAGGTCCAGAGTACACAAAAGCCCCAAGATTCGTGTCATCTCTTGATCTGTCACCAAGGCCTCTGACTCCACTAAGTCCTCAGACACACACAAGCCAGGACTTCCACCTTGGACCTGGCTCCTCTCACTTTCACTAATACATTTCACACATGCTATTCTCCTAAGAAAATAATTTTATGTGAACATATATTTCACTTTACATTCTTAATCTCTGCGATGGGACTCCTTCAATCACATGAAATTCCACTGTCCATCATGTTGTGGGACTCAGTTCTCCTTAATTTGATGCATCCAACAGGGTTTAGGGGGGAAAAAAAAAAACAGAAAATGCCTTGGGTATTTGCAGCAGGAAGATATTTGATACAGGGAATTTAGCTCTTAGAAACTCGTTCTAACGAGTATTGGGGATGCCCTGGAAGTTCTCCATGAATAATATAGCACTGACCCACTGAGGGAGTGACTTTTGAGGTTGCTGCTATGGTTATGCTGAAAGCAAGAAATAGCCACCGTTACCTTGTAAGTACCTCTCACATTGGTGAAGGCACAGTGAATGCTGCTATTGAGAAGTCCCATATATCCATACTGTTAGACTTTGGTAATAGTCAAGAGTTCAGGAAGGTAAGTGTGCCTTCATTTTTGCCTTTCAAATCACCAAGGGGATCCAACTAGCCAAACACATTTTACAGCTAGAATCTGAAAAGGACTCTGGGAAATCTTGATTTTTGGTTTTTTATCCTCCATAAATACAAGAAACTGGACATTCATTGACATTCATTTTCATTCAGGTGACAATCTTAAGAACCCAGCACTCATCTAAGTATAACAGAGTAACTCAACCTCAAATGGCAGGAAACCAATTAGCTATTCCAGTGGTGAATTCTACAAATCTGGTCCTCATCCATCATGGTAGCACTCACACACAGACTAAGCTTAATCATATCAAAGGATTAAGTGGTAGAATTTCTCATGCTTTTACATCTGAGTGAAAGAAAGAAAAATTATTTAAGGATTAAAAATGTCTATAGATTCTCAAAAGTAAGTCAGACATGACTGCCAAGACCCTTTGCCTAGAGTTATTTATGTTATAACAATAAAACTGTGGTTTTCATGGCCACAAAGAAACACTTGTCCATTCTCATCTACATGAATCCACAGCAACAGTTTTTGCCAAGTATTCTGATTGCATATTCTCATTGCCAAATGCTAATGTCTAAACTTGGCTCTGTTGTGTTAATCATGCCATTTTGGTTCAGCTCTACTTTGTCTTACAAACAATTGATATCATAAAACTGTATCCATTAAGCCATAGACTAAGAAGAGTTACTTAATGTACCCTGAAGCTTTTCAATCAAAAGCAGATAGTGACAACTCCTTTCAGAGAAAGGAATCCAGGATCCTTCCGCTAGGTTATTATGGAAAAGTTAGATTTAGAATACAATTATCTTTAGGAAAATTAATATATTGCAAGAGTTGGTAAAGATCTTAGATATTGTCTTACCCTGTTTTTCTCAGAAAATAGTGCCTGAGACAAAGGATGATGTATGAATTGTTTGTCTGAGACTATGATCCCGGAAACCAGGAGTGATGCATGAGGGAGCCAATTTGTTATCAAATTGGCCACTACTATGGAAACAAAATAATTAATTTCTGGGAGCCATATGAGAAACCTCATGAGAAACCTTGACAAGAAAAAAAAAGTTGTATTTATTTATCAGTTCCTGTCCCCATGTTCAGAGATTGTTCCAAGAGATATTAACTTCTTTGCTGAGGAAGAGACACAAGAGCAAAGAAGTCCTGGGGCACAAACATAGAGTGGCCTGATATATGCTTTCGTTACAGAAATATATTTCACACCCCAGAAGACAAGCCCCAGTTTTCATAGGCTATTTTATCATTTCATTAGATCAACATCTCCTGGGCAATGAGATATATGTTAGATCAGCAGATTCCATAATTTTGTACCCATCACTGCACTTCTTTTGACATAAAATGAGTCCCTTGATATGAGCCAATACTATACAATATACCATGCTAGTAAAACAAGCATTTTTATGGTGATGTTTTCGAAGGCACCGTACACAGGGAAAGCAAACTCATATCCAGCTTTGTGTCACTTCTGATCTACTTGCGTCTCCAGGCCAGAAGGGGTATGAGGTTATAACCTGAAGGCAAGAGGCTAATTTTTAGCAGGAATTATGCTATATCAAAGACAAAGCATCAGGAGTTTACCAAACATCAAGAGTTTACCAGATATATAAATTCTGGGTAAAGTTCCAAGTACATTGCCTGGGTTGTCCCATGTCAGAGAAGGCCAAGGGCAAGAACTAGGACTGAGGTTGAAGACTGGGGCAAGGGACTTCTATGCTATACCTACATGAACCTGGATATATCCTTGTGAAACATATCAACAAAGCAGCGTCTCTAATAAAAGTTGAGACAAAGAGAATTTGAAGTGGGCACAGATTTCCTAAAAAATACAAGACAAATAATACAGCACAAGTAATATAGTCTCATCTCCCGTTAACGTACGAATTGCAACATTCCTAATAGTTGAGCATCTGACCTCTGCTAAAATGTTTTAATTAAGGTTAATGGTTCTCTATGCTGCCCAGAATGACGTTATCTGGTGTTCATCCTAGAAGGCATTCTCATGGAATTCTAGAGAACTCCATGGAGTTCATCCTAGAAATAATTCTCACCTCATGATGTACCCACATGAGAAATTACAGAAAATGCTTACAGGATGGGATCTTTCACTGAACTCCTGGAATCAAAAGGAAGATATCATTCAAAATTCAGAAATTTTGAGTCCTTTGAACAACTGTGCTTTAGACCAAATGTTCTGTCACTTTTGGACTTGACAGTAGAAGAGAGACATGAAAACAAATGGCTGAGGATGGCGACCAGATCCCACAAAGGATGAGGAGAGTAGCTGCAGGAAGGAAGAGTATGGAAAAGCGTATATGGACCCACTGGCTGAAAAAGACATAAATAGTACTTTGGGTCCATACAACTGCTCCTCAAGATGACATATCATACTCCAACTGCTCCTGGCATCTTTACTGAGAGAGGGAAATCTTCCTTTTTGTAATAAAAAGTTCCAAAAATGTTTCATAAAGTAAATCTTGAAAGAAAAATATTTAAAGATGTGTAAAGAACTTCATATTGAAATGATTTCTGCCTGTTCTATGTCTCATGTTTCTCAAATCAGTGTTTCTTGTCTTGATCTCTGGAAAGACAGAAAAGGTACTCTAGCTTTTTGCTGCCAATTCTTCAATTTTGTGAAAACTATTACCACCATCTCATATCCTATTTCTTTCCTAGCTTCATCAAAATCAACAACTGGTCTTCACTTTACAGTGTTTCCAGACAATTTACCATCCTTGTCATGTTTCTCAGAGCTCTTTCTACACATCCTTCTTCAACTGGGTTTTCTAAAATAGAACATCTTCCAGGGCTAAGTACACAGCCAAATCTTCACGCAAAAGTGAAACAAACAGGAGGAATGATCAGATTATCTGTGAAGGTTAGGAAAGCACAATCAGGCCCTGGTATAAAGCAGGGTATGGAAAATAGAAAGAAATGTGAAGCACACAGAAATTAGGGTGAGGTCAGTACGAGTGGAGGCTAAAAGAAAAGAGAGAAACACATAGTTTATGGTTAGGGATAAGCCACCATGAGAGATAAGCATCTGGATTCCCAGAGAATTGCTGCCCCTGGTGTTGCCTTGTAAACATTCCCAACCTACTAGCTTCATCCTGGATCTTATATATATTGCTGTAGGGCTTTTATTAGTAGAGTAACCAGTAAACCACTATATATCCAAACAATACATGGGATCCCAATATCTTTATGCAAATGCAGAAACTATAACAACAACAACAAACTTTAATTTTGGGGTACAAAATTCCAGACAGGGTGCCAAAATATTTTACATATGCTTCATATTAAATATCTACCATTACCCTTGTGGTAAGTATTATTATTTAAGTGGTACGTATTTAGTTTTTTGCCCAAGGTAACATAAGAAACAAGTGTCAGTATAATGTAAAATTCAGCAAACAATTTTGAAGCTTCCACTCTTTACAAAGCAGAATGATAAATGTTCTTTTTGCAGGAAAGTCTCTTACATCAAGGGACTCACACTCTAGTGAGTAACACACACATATTCCAAACAATTGTTGTAAAAGATCCTTCTTCGGTGCATCGTAACAGAAATCAAAGCATAGTATCGTATGTTCACATAGGAAGGAATAACTATTTCACCTGGCACTCCTGGGGGAAGCATTGATTATTGAAGGGTTAGCAGATCTCTCTAAGTGGAAAAATGATAAATACATAGAATTTAAATAAAATAAACCCAGTAGAAAACTACTGGAATTGTCTAGATGAGATATCACAACAGCCTCAACAAAGCTCAAATTGTACAAGTGCCTATTAATTTGCTCTCTTGTTTGCAAATTAGAATGTTAAAGATAAACCCAATTCTTTAATAATCCCTCTTCCATATTCTTATTGCCACTGAAATGAATTTTCTTTCCATATCTCCATTTGCTTTTACATACACTCCAAAAACATGTATCGTACATGTGAAGTATGGAGTTATATATAATTACAAACAAGTATATATACGGTTTATGCACATACCATCGTATATTATAGTAGTTTCCTACAGCTACCATAACAAAGTATCACAAACTAGATAGATGGCTTAACCACAGAAACTTATTGTCTCAGAGAGCTGGTTGCTATAAGTCCTAAATCAAAGTGTTGGCAGGGCTGGCTCCTCCTGAGGCCTATGAAACAGAAGCTGTCTCATGCCTCTCACTTAACCTTTAGTGATTTTCTGGCAGTACTGGGCATTCCTTGGCTTACAGAAGCATCACCCTGATCCTGCTTTTGTTTTCATTTGACTCTCCCCATGTGCATGTTTGTCTCCAAATTTTCCCTTTATGTAAGTATAGCTGTCATTTTATATTTGGGCCTACTGTAATGATCTCATTTTAACTTGATTTTCTCTGAAAGACCCTTAGTAAGGACTGAATGTTTATGTCCCTCCAAATTTTTTTATGTTGAAGCCTTAATCCTCAATGCGATGATATTTAAAGATGGGGTCTTTGAGAGGTAATTAGGTCATGAGGTTGGAGCCATCACCACGAGATTAGTGCCGTTATAAGAAAAGACAGGAGATATTGCTGTCTCCCTCTTTCTTCACCATCTGAGGACACAAGAGAGAAGGTGGCTGTCTACAGGCCTGGAAAGGGACTCTACCAGAGATTGGATCTGCCAATACCTTGTGACCTCCTGTCCTTCAGAATTATGATAAATAAAGGTTTCTTGTTTAAGCCACCTGGTCTGTAAGTATTTTTGTTATGGCAGCCTGACCTGTCTAAGACAACTTATCTCCAAGGAAGGTCACACTTGGAGGTACAGAAGGATAGGACTTCAACATATGGATTTGGGGAAAGACGCGATTTAACCAATAACAGCTGTGAAAAATGCTGTGATTGTTATAGATTTAACGTTCTTGGATACATGAAACAGCTGGATACAAAGACCAATGGAACGTACAGATTCAAAATTTTTAAATGACTCAAATATTAATCTAGGGTAGGTATTTCCTGAAGATGATAATAAAATTCTGCTTATTTTTACTAGCTATTTTATAACTGATAAACTAAGGAACAATACTGGTAGGTACATTTTTATTTGTATGTAAGTTCTATAGAAGCATTTCAATGGCATTTATTATTCCTTATGACTATACTGTGCAATAAGTAAACACAGTGTTTTTATTAACGATAGTTCTTAAATTGGAATAGATTTAGAAAAGATGGCAACATCAATGATAAATTGTTAGAGATATTTTTTCAAGTTTTAAAGAATGAGTAGAAGTAATTTTGGATAATGTGATTCTGAGCTAAAGACTTGTTATTTCAGAATAAAAATAAATGCTATTGCGGTGATTCATTTTTAATGATGTCACATTCATTGGTAAAATATTAATTTTGTTGCTGATTTCCATTATAAAATTTAGTAATTTATCCAGTGACAGAATTTGGAGCACGTTATTTTTTTCTCTTGGTTTAATATGAAATGGCATTAAAGAAAGAGAGGAAATAACTATTATAACTCAGACTTTCCCCTTCAATTTCAGTAAAATTTTTGGCCAATATTATATCCAAAAGAGGACTCTACAGGATAGCATGCTTTCCATTCCAGAATAGTTTCTTGTTCTAATATTCTAAGTTTCCTAATTTTATCCACATGGTTTCCTCTATTATATAAAGTCAGATTAAGAGTGGAAGACTGATCTGAATCTCTCTCTTTGCTCAAAAGCTGAACAGTGTGCCAAGTATTCCACACAGCACTTCAGAAGTCTCAGATCAACACTGGGGTATTGCATATCTCCTCATCGCTTGTTTATAAGGCTGTGTTAGAAAGGAAGCCTGAATTCAGTTCAGAAATCAACAGAGTGTCTGGAAACAAAGAATGAGTAGGCCCAGAATAAACAGACCCAGAAGTTGCAAAGAATTCTAGAAACAAACAGGCATCATGGGCGCTGTGATCAATTACTCAGAGCTGTTAATTTCTACCACAGTATTTAAGCAAACACAAGGCACTATCTGGGACTTTGCACCATATAATGTGACCTTATTTATGCAAGAACAGATAATATAATACCATACCTGTCAATTGGCCTCTGACTAAATGACTTGTGACACTTTGGGAATAGGAAGAAACTTACTTCTTTGTTTTTACTGATTGCTCCATCTTTAGTACAACAAATGCGCTTTCTATAGCGCTATGAAGATAAATGAGGACTTTTCTGCAATGCATGACTCTGTCATTGTAGTAATACTGGATTTCAGGAAGCTTTTGTAAATTTAAGTGAGATCAAATATTGATGTTTGCTACTATGCTCTGAAATACATTGCAAGTTAAACATCTGAAAGTGGAGAATTGAGGAAGTGGGAAGGGAAATGGGATTAGGGGTTATACAGCAAATGTCAAACTGAAGAGTGTCAAAAAAACCCTATTACCAAGTTTGTCAATGATATATCCTGGTCTTTGCCAGTTTTGCTTCAGCCACGACATACCCTCCTCTGTAAAAACTTAAGACCACTTAATTATAGGACCCCCCTCACCTATCATGATTTTATGATGCAGTCCTGGAATGTATAAATCATGACACTCTCCATTAAGTCAGTCAATAACTATTAATTTTGCTTTAAAATATTAATTCCCAAATTTTGAGGTAGGCATTTATGATTGGGTAATCAACCCTCATTGTAATTAAATATTCAAAAATATTCACTTTTGTTTATATAAAATTTTAGAATTGGGAGTTCAAAAGATATCTAAACAACTCCACTATTTTACAGATAAATATATGTGGCTAAGAAAAATTAAGACAGTTGTCCAAGATCACACAACTTAGAGCAGTAGAAATAGAACTAAAAGTCAGATCTGATTGGCCCAGCTTATGTTTACATGCCGTAGCATAGCTCACTGATTTTTAAACATACAGCGTGAATTATTTACAGCAGGATATGATGCCAGTGGGATACCGCATGGCATCTAAATAAAAAGTTCGGCAATATAACAGAAAGGTCTGTGGGTGGGAATTGACAGACATATACATTGTATATATGGTGGACCACCTCTCTTCTCAGGGGCAGTCCTAAAAAAGTTTAAAAATTTCCCAATATTAGATCTTTGAACAATACATTTTAAAGTTTACTCTGGCTTGGTAAGATTATAACCAGAGTCAGAATTTGAAATAATTTCTGCATCTATTTAAGGCCATCTATATAATTTCCATTATCTAGAGCAAAATAAAAATGTGGGGTCCCTTGCTTAGTACTTTGTTATTAAAAGTGAAAAAATATAAAAATCTTTCCCTTAAAAGATTTTTTTAAATAAACTTAGTTCACTAGCACTGCAGGAAAAAGAATATTAATTTATAAATTGCAAACACATTGTTATAATTTTACACAATACCTTCAATAGTAATTTCTTACTGTAGTATCTTGATTAATCATATAATTTTTGTCTGTTTTCATTTACAAGGTCATCAACATTTATATTTATAGTAACTTTATATATAATTGATATAACTGAAAGCAATGTTAGTCACTCTTGGTAAATGCATGATTGCAAATAATTTTGAAAATTTCTAATTTTGAGGGATTTTTCTGCTGATACAACCATTTCTGGAACCAATAAGAATGTTTATAAGCTATAATAACACTGGGATAAATTTCTAATAAATTATTTCAAAATACAAAATTTAGTACATCTGGACCTGATGTTTCTCAGGGAACATTTTTTCTAAAAAGATTTAACTCTTCATACAAATCAGTTTCTTATTTAACTTAAATGTAAATTTATATAATGGCACTTTAATGTTTCCTTTGGCATTTTCTATAACTTGTGGGGGTCATATAAAGAACAAACCAGCTTCATGATTTACACATAATTCAAAATGCCTGTCTATGCAATCTATTTCTGTATCTTCAATTTCAAAAAAATAATAATTTAATTTAAAATTGTCTTCCTTGTTAATAATAGAGTCATCCAAACTTTATATGAAAATAGTGTTCTCTTCCAATAATACAATGATATTTAAATTTCATTTCTTTTTCCAAGCCTGTGGGAATTTTCTCTGCAATATTACATTAGTAATCAAAACTAGAGATTCTAAACTCTTTGAAATGTTCTAATAGCTCCCAGGATTCTTTATTACAATACCTATGTATAAACTTTTATTTTGCAATAATTGGCTGACATACTTTACTGCTTGACTGCCAGCAGGTTCTGTCCCAGCACACAGACTGGAGAGTTAGTATGTCTGCAGATACCTCAAGAATAGGCTCTATAGACAAATGAGCAAGCAGCCTCACACCTCAGGTCCTGACACCCACGCAGAGTCCCTCCGCCCCACCCCCAGCCGCTGCTGCTGGCACTTTTTCTGCTGCTGTAGCCATTGCTACCTCCAGTCTGGCCTCCAGTCCTGGCTTGGCAGCCCAGGCATGTGATTCTGTGCCATGCCAATTGCTATGCATTCATGCTTCCACCATGCCGAGAGGCTTGAGCCAGCAGGTGTTGACCTCTGCTGACCCACACCACGTGAGTGCTCTGCCACCCAGTGTGTCTCCTCTGGTCACATGCATGTTCTATTGTTCCATCAGACTTCGCTTAAAAAAAGTCAAGTCCAGAGAATTTCAAGATGGTGAAACCAAAGTATTAAACAAAGAATCGGGCCATTCTCAGCAAGGGATCCGTCCAACTAGACAGATCACATGCCAGTGAAGCTGCCTGTAGCAGTAGGTAATAGTTTGGCTAGATAGTCCATGATTTGGAAGTAGCAAAATTGAAAGATTATATAGCAATGAATTTGGGGGAAAGACAATTTTATGACTGTGAATGCTCACCAGGGAGCCCTCACTAGAGAAAAAAAAAATTAACAAATAATTGATTGAATGATCCAAAGTGACTATTTTTATCCATCCCAATGACACAAAACTAAAGCAGCCATGGGAGTGGGGTTGAGAGTGTTTGAGAAAATTAAGAACATGTACTTCTTCTTACCGTGTTCTTCCGGGATTAAATCTCAGTTTTCCAGGAACAAATCCAGTGCTGATTTCATGATTAGTCACTGGGCCACCCACTTGCGTGGTAGAATGTACGTCTGCTACAGAGCTAGAATTAAAGACAAAACAATAAATTATCCACCTACAGTAGAGCAAGAAATTGTTTCATATGGCAGTATTGAGACCTTTTAATGCTGACACGTTCTCATGTCAGAAGAATATTATAAAAAACAGTGAGCCTTTTCAGTGGTGATTTTGTTGAAAGTCACACAACAAATTAGTGCCAACAAAAGTATGTGAACCCAGAAGCTCAGTGTAAGAGCTGCAGTCACCACCTCCTAGTCAACACCGGCTCCCAGTATCACCTGGTCTCCCTTCAGACTTATCACACATCTCAGATACGTGCTCATCACTGCCAGCCCCCACCCCAAAGCCAGAATCCTCGTAGATAACCTACAAGATCAACGTCCCACTCTCCACTGACTATTTCTTCATAACCCTTTCTCTTTATTGAGTTGATGATTGCAGTTTATGTCATAAGGAAAATAGACACTATCAGATGGGGTCAACCTCATTTTCCTCCAAGAAGTCTCTAATAGGATATAATCCTCTCTTTCCTAGTCTAAGGATAAATGTGTCCATTGTGTTGCAGAGAATATCTCGTATTTCTTAAAAACTGATTAACAAGCACCCCTTTCCCTATCACACGACCAGCTTCTCCTTTTCTATTGGATCACTGGATAAGAATAGAAATATGTCTTAACATTTCTTTCTACCTTAACATTTTTTTTTAAGATTTTATTTATTTATTGGACAGAGAGAGACATAGTGGGAGAAGGAACACCAGCAGGGAGGTGGGAGAGGAAGAAGCAGACTTCCCGCTGAGCAGGGAGACTGACACAGGGCTCGATCCCAGGACCCTGAGATCATGACTTGAGCAGAAGGCAGACGCTTAATGACTGAGCCACCCAGGCGCCCCTTTACCTTAACATTTTTAAAAAATTACTTATTGAGAGAATTCTCTAGGCTTTCTGTGTCCACTCTATTCTATTCCATTATATCCCCAACCCATTCCACTAGAATAGCTCTTATTAAATTCACAAATGATCTCCCTAAGGTCAAGAACAACTTTCTATCCTCGGCTTACTTGATTTCTTAGCAGCATTTTAAAATGAAGGACCCTTTATTAAACCATGCTATGAAATGTCTCTCATAGTAGCTTCCACATCAGCAGCACCTGTGACCACCCTGAAGCAACAGGATGGACACTGCCCAAAGTTTGGTTCATATTTTGAGACTGATGATGCCACACACATACGAAGGGGATATGAAAGGTTTATTACATAATAAAACTTCTAAGGAAGAGCAGAATGTTTTCTAAGCAGGTCCAAAAATGTCTTGTGAGAGCAGGGAAAGGAGACTGGTCTGGGGTTTTTATTATCTTCAGGGGGCAGAGAGAACCAGGTAAAGGTTCCCTCATACTGGCTGAGGTTCCTGAGGGTTCAAACTTCTCACCAGAATTAAAGGAGGAAGAAGCCAAGCTTTCTTACTAGCTTACCTAGATGTGGAGGAAAGAGGAAGAGGGAGGAGTGAGGACTGAAAGCTGTCAGCAAACATCAAAAAATATAGTCAGACCCTTTATTGTATGTGGGAACTTATAAAATAAGCAAATGATTGGGCCCATCTCACATCTACTGAATCAGAAACTTAAAGGGTGTGGCCCGCAGTCTGTGTCTTAACAAGCTTTCCAGGAGATTTTGACGCACCCTGAAGAGTGAGAACTCTGCTCTCAGTTCCAACAAAACAAGATTTATCTGTTTTCTCCCACCTCATGAGACCCATTTTCTCAGTCCCTTTTACTAGCCTTTCTTCGGCTGCTCTTTAAATTAACACAATTTCAGCCTTCTCTACTCTACTTAAATTGGCTTGCACGGCTTTAAAATCCATCAGGAAGTTGTGGCTCCCATATCCTTAACCCCAGTCTGGCTTCTTTCCACTGTGTTCCAATCTCACTTTTACAAACGACTTCAGTACCTCTTCTTGGATTTATAACGGGCATACCAGATTTACCTTGGTTAAAATAGAAAGCTTGTTCACCCCTGACCCCTTAGAAATTCTCCAGACTGATCTATTTCTTAGTAAATATTTCCTATCTCAGATGATCACACTACTATCCCAGCAGTTACCCAGGTCACAATTCTTGGAGTTATTGTGTAAAACCCACAGAAAAACCAGTGGTAAATGTTGTTGCTTCTTCCTTTAAAATGTCTAATGCAACCTATACTCATCACATTCTGCTCCAAGTACAGTTGAAAACACAATCATTTTATCTGGACCAGGTCAGCAATCTCTTATCTGGCCCACAGGGCTTCCATTTTTAATTCCCGTTGAGTACACCCTCCTCCCAACAGCCAAAGTGCTTATTTTAAAACAGAAATCGGAGGATGATACACCCTTGAATAAAAAACAAAACACAAAAAACCTCCGAAGGCTTTCTATTGTAATGCGACGGAAAGTAAAACTTCATATCCTAATACACAAAGACCTCTGTGATCTTTCACAGGCTTTCCTCTCTTATCTTATCTCCCTCATGTCTCAACTGTCCTTAATCACGCATGTTAATTTATCAAAAGTAATTGATAGTCTTTCTAGCTCTCAGAACCATCCTGAGAGCAAGGATTTTTTGTCTTATTTTTCAGTTCTCTATCTCTAATTTATCCTCATATGAATAAACATGAAATTCTCCTGACACATATTAGGTTACTCAAAAAACACTGAATGACTAAATGTGTTCTAGTTGGACAACTTTAGTGGAACACTTTTGGAAATGTATGCATAAGAGTGATGTCATGTGTTTACTGCATCAAGAAATAGAAAGTAATGGAGATTTCAGTCCGTGCTTGTCCTGTCCACGCCCACACTTTTGGATCAGGGCCCTGCCTGACCATGGTTCTTGCAGAGTGGCTGGCCATCGTACATGTCACTATTGGTTGGATCAGTGGCAGACCTCTAATCCCAGAGAGCTCAATCCTAGGCAGACCAAAAGCCTAGAATATAGTCAGACATAAAAGAGTTTGGTTTTAATAGAAATGTGCAAGTAGTTCAGAAAATCATATAACCTTTTCTGGAAATTTAAACTAAAAATAGAGGAAAAGGTCAGCAATTGCTACCATGTCAGAAAAAAAGAAGGCGTTTATGCAGGATGTTGTATTATTTGTTGAACATGAAACTGAAGAGTCATAAGCTATTGTTCCTGAGATCTCTAGTGCTCGCTTCAATCTAGTGCTCACTTAAATCAGTTCTTCTCTGGAGCAGACCAGGGCTAACGTAGCTGGTGGTCTGAAATTGTCAAGAACAGTGTCAGGGAAATGAACATTAAAACATAAGTGATTTGGTACCTGACAAATTGGAAATTATGTGAGCTACATAGACAGGGAATGAGACAGAGGCGATAAATAAACATATTTTATTCAAAAAGAGCAGCAGGTACAAAATAAGGAAGCATATTTGCACTGAGCAATGCTATTATGATTTCATTGCATTGAAATAAAATGTGATGTAAGAGCAGATTTGAGAAAACTGGCTGGCCTGTATTTCTAAACAGATGGGGCACATTAGAAAGAAGAGGCTAAAAATGAGAGGGCAAGTTAAAAGGTTTCTAAGCAGAAGATCCAATATTAGTTAAATGAAGAAAAAGTGATGAGAAAAAAAATTCCATGTCAAAGTCGTGGAAACTAAATGAAACTCTCTTTGAAATGACAAAAAGTCAAGTAAAAGTGAATGAAGGTCATATAATAAAATTGACTGGCTCCCCCTCTGGTCATTTGTTTGCCAAAAAGAGGAACAATTTAGCCCACCAGAGAAAATCTATCAACATTTTGTCTTTTATTATTTTTCAGTAATAAAATCTGTTAATAACATTTTGATAGGGTCCAATCAGAACAAGTACTCAAATGTTTTTTGTTTTTGTTTTGGGGTTGTTTTTTTTTTTGTTTGTTTGTTTGTTTTGTACAAATCACCTGGACTTGTGGAAATATTCTGCAAAGCCCCTTAGAAATGAAAGAATACTCTCCTTTGACTTTAGGTCCTTCCTTTCTCAGCTACACATTGGCAATACTGGCAGAGTCTCTGCTACTCTTAAACAGCCACACAATGAAACGCACTTATTTCTCACTATAACATACATTATAAGGGCTTGTAAAGCTGTAGACAAAAGAAAAAGAAATAAACGAAGCTAATTGACATTCACTAATGTTTTTTTAAGACTATCAGCTCATGGGCTATTTCATAAACAAGAGTCAGTAAATTTTGTTCAAACAAAGATGTGGCTCAATTCTTTCCACCCAAATTGGTTTACTAATTTCTAGTTGTCACGTGCCCGTGGTTATAGAGCTCCCCACAAACTGCAACCTGCCCCCATGTGCTTTCAAGTACCCAAAGATTTTGGATCTGATTCAAATGCATCTGTAGGTCTGTGGTTTTAAGAAATAGAGAAATAAATTCAAGAATGCTCATCATGATGTGGTTTATAAATGGAATAAAAGAGTGACTTTTCTCATAGTAATCTGAAGCAGACTAAGTAAACTTACAGGAAAAAAAAAGCTGCATTTTCAAAATTATTCCCAAATAAAAATTAAGTTATTAAATTTGTATAACACATTAGTATTAGCACCCACAAACACACACACAGGCAAACATACCAGAATACATACTTGTCATAAATTAATTTAGTCTTAATGAATTTGTTCAGTCAGCAAAAACTTACCAAGTGCTTCTCTGTGCCAGGGACTATGCTGTATACTAGTGACCTATTAAATAGTCTTGCTTCTTCTCTTTGAAATCTTTACATAGTGCACTCATAGATAGAACACTTAGCATAATTCTGATAGGAATAAAAGGAGGCATAAATTATGGTCCCCTTGTTTCAAGGAACTAAGTCTAGTGGTATGGGTAAAATATACGCCAAAAAATGGGTAAATCTAATAACAATATGTACTACCATGTGATAAGATGTAATCGAAGTGTTACTTGCAGAATTACTCTTGCACATAAGAGTAAAATTTCATTATTAATTTGTGTGTAATACAGGAAAGACATCTGGAGGATTTATTTCCTATTAAATCTGGACTGAGCTCAGAATGTGAAAGAAAAAAAAATGACTAAAAAGAGCATTCTCGGGGCACCTGGGTGGCTAAGTTCATTAAGCCACCAACTCTTGGTTTTGGCTCAGGTCATGATCCGAGGGTCCTGGGATCCAGGCATGCTTTAGGCTCTACGCTCAGCGAGGAGTCTGCTTGAGACCCTCTTCCCCTCCTCTCCCTCTGCCTCTCCCCAACCCACACTTTGGCACCACTGAGAGATTCTCACCTTCTGCATTCTAACAATAGACAGAGGGGGACATCTGGACCTGGAACTGGAAGAGATAGGATCCTAAGACTTTGAATGGAGATATCTGAGGATCTCAGATGCTCGGGTTTCCCGAATCATGGAGGGCACAAGAAGGAGCCTACTTCTCCTTGTTTGAAAAAACTTCCCCTTACACGAGGACTATTCAGATGTTTCCAGATGGCAAGAGCTTTATAAAACAACGCTTTCTTTCTTCTAGATCCGTTCTCAGTTCCCATTCTGAACATCACACCCATTCACAGAGCCAAATACCAGCATCATCCAATTGGAAAAGTGCTGTGTCTGCTACACAGTGGGATTTACATCAAAAGAGCTGCTGGATCTAGCTAACATGCATAAGCAGGAGTAAAGAATGGATAATAGGGATGCTGGGTCAAGTGGAGTCGACTGTGAAACTAGATAAGGAGCATTAACAGTATGGAGCTACTCTCTCGTGACACAGGATTTAACAACCTGGCAAAGGTCCCTGGTAGAAAATTCTAACAGGCTGATGGTTTAGCTCTCAGCAGCTAGAATAAAGTGGTAGCCAGATATTTCTGCTTCCACTTAAGCTTTAGAAAGTTGGAAAGACTATCACTTCCATCATAGTAAGACATTTTTTTGAAGCAAATAGCTGTAGTCACAGAGTCACCAAGTAGCTGAAACCAAAGGCTCCCTCACCACCCCCACCCCACTTGGGTAGGTAGGGAAGAATCTGGTAAAATGTTACTAAATTACTAAAGTTAAAGTGTGGACCAGAAAGACTATATGTAATACCTGGGAACTCCAGAGACATGGATAGCTTTAAAACACTCACTGTCAGGAGCTCTGCTGAGCTGGAAAGAGAGATCTGGGCAGTCAGGTGTGGGAGAAGCCAATTAAAGTCACAAGACAAAATGACAGTAACAGTGAAATCTTGAATCACTTATATTGGTATGAGCAAGAATCTAAAGTCAGAAGAAGTCTAGATTCTTTCCTATTCATTTCCCCCCAGCAATAGATGTTCAGGTGGTAGACATGGGAACCCGACTCACTGTTAAGAGAGCCCTGAACAAAAACTAAAAAGCTGCTGGAGATCTGGTCTGAGAAGAGGGAGAAAGACAGGGGTAGGAATGGAAAAATACTGAGTAGGAAGTCAGAGTGGAGAAAAATTATGTTTGTGGTTCCTTGATAGAGAAATCTTCAAATGGAGGCACCAGGGTCAGGAATGCAGATATTCATAAAAACATGGCCAGTTATGGGGTCCTGAGTCCTTGACTGCAACTCCCTTCAGAGACTGTAACACACTGACTGTGCCCCAGGTTTTGGGTGGAGAAGGCAGCTCCCCCCCCCCCCCCAGGTCTTGGGTGGAAAAGTCCTGCCAGGTAAGCTTCTGTGACTGCCTGTGGTTGGATTTGAATGACCATACATAGTTTTTGTTTTTGTTTCTGTTTTTTCTGTTGGCAAGTGCCAAACTCCTCACTCACAGGGTAGTTTCCATGGACTTTCACTGGAAATAAAAGTTAGTATAAATAGGAAACAACTTCTAAGATGATATCTCTAATTCATTTGTGTCAATAATTTCATGAAATTTAAATGATCTAAGCATCCCAATCAAATCACAGAGATTTTCAGACTGGACTTAACAAAAAAGTAAGAACTATGGGGTCTATAAGGATTCCATTTAAAATATAAAACCAAAGATAAGTTTAAAGCAAAAGAACGGAAAAAATATTTAACATGAAGACATTAACCAAAAGAAAGTTGAACTGTTTATATTACCACAAAGTAGGCTTCAGAAAAATAAATATTTCCATAGATAAAAATATTACAAAATGATGAAGCTAATTTAAGAAAATATAAAAATCTTAAAACATGTATGCTACTAACAATGGGGATTTATAGGTGAAGAGGCAAATAATGAGGGATTTGAAGAAGAAATATACAAATCCATGATTATATACACATATGTCAAAGCCACAGTAATTGAGAGCTATGGAGACTAAACACTAATAGATATAAAATAGAAGTCGGAAAACTATGACCCATGGGCCAAATACTTGATTTTATAAATAAAGTTTTATTGAATCACCATCTCATTTATATATTTACACATTATTAATAGTTGCTTTAATGTCACAACAGCAGAGTTGAACACTTGTGACAGAGACAGTATGACCCAAAAGACTAAGATATTTACTATCCAGACCTCTAAGAAAAAGTTTGCTGATTCCTTATAAAAATACTGAACAACACTACTAATCAACTTGACTTTTATGAAATATTGCCCAAGAACAACCAAACCTAACATTGCGCATTTAAGAGTGCACATGGAACATTCACCAAAATAGATCATATTATGGACCATAAAACAAACATAAACAACACAAGAAGTAAAATCACACAAAATGTGCCCTCAGCATACAGCAGAATTAAACTGGAAATCAATAAAATAAATATATTGGGAAAGTCCCAAAATATTTGGAAATTAAGTAATAACATTTTAAATACTCCATGGGACAGATAGGATATCATAAGGAAAATCAGAACACATTTTTAACTGATTGAAAATGAAACTGCAACATTTCATAATATGTGGGATTTACACTGTTTATTAGAGCCAGAGTATCACATACATATGTTAGAAAATAAGAAAGGCATTAAATAAATGACCTAAGCTTCCAACTCAATAAACAGAAAGAGTAAATTAAATCCAAAGCAAGTGGAAGAGAAGAAAAACTTAAAGTTGGAGAATAAATTAATAAAATTGGAAGAATGTTTTAAAATTTGTTCGATTGATTGATTTTAGAGAGAGAACAAGTGGGAGGGGCAGGGTGAGGGAGAGAGAGTCTCAAGTCGACTCCATACAGAGTGCAGAGCCAGATGCAGGGCTTGATCTCACAGCCCTGAGATCAGGACCTGAGCCGAAACCAAGAATTGGATGCTTAACCCACTGCACTACCAAGTTGTCCTGAAAGAATGTTTTTAAATCCATAAAACCAAAGGTAGTTCTCTGAAAATACCAACAAATTGATAAGCCTTTAGCCAGACTTAACAAAGTGAAAAAGAAAGAAGACATATTACTAAATCAGAGATGAAAGTTGTGACATCGCTACAGACCTTAAATGGTCAATAATGGAATATGATGAACACCTTCATGCCCCAAAATTTGATAACTTAGATGAAATGGACAAATTCCTTAAAAGGTACAAATAACTAGTGACTATAGAAGAAGAATAGAAAACTTAAATAGTCCTGTACCTATTAAAGCTTTTGATAACTTCACTGAATGTTTTTATCAAGTATTTAGGGAGAAATAAGTGAAAAAAAGGAGGAAATATTTCTAAAGTCGTTTTTATGAGGTCTGCATAACAAATACAGATCAATTATAAGAAAATAAAATTACAAACCAATATCCATTATGCAAATATACAAAATTATCATCCTAAAATATTAGCAAATATAATGCAGAAATATATAAACATGTTAATATCTAATGACCAAATTGGAGCTTATCCCAGGAATTCAAGGCCGGCTCAACATTTCCTAGTCAAACAACTCAATTCATCATGTCAACACACTAAAGAAGAAACATGATTTGACCTTTGCCACAGATGCAGAAAACACAATTGGAAAAATTCAATTCTCATTCATGATAAAAATTCTAAGCAATGTACAAATTAAGGGAATGTATTCAACCTGATAAAAGCATCCACCAAATTTCTATAGCCAGTATCATAATTGATAGTAAAATGTTGAATATTGCTCCCTACAATCAGGAATTGACAGGGATGTCCACTTTCAGGAACTGAATTTAACATTGTACTGAAGGTTGTAGTCAGTTCTGTACAGGGAGAAAAATGTATAATATGTACAGATTAGAAATAAACACATTTAGGGGCGCCTGGGTGGCTCAGTCAGCTAAGCATCCAACCCTCCATTTTGGCTTAGGTCATGATTTCAGGGTCGTGAGATTGAGCCCCTCATCGGACTACACACTGAGCAGATCCTGGCTAAGATTCTCTCACTCTCCTTCTGCCCCTCCTCCTGCCCCCCCCCCAAACAAACAAACAAATAAATAGAAATAAATACATTTAGAGCTCTATATTTGCAGGCAATATCATTGTCAATGGAGAAAATGTGAATGTTCGAAAAAGCTACTAAAATGAATAAGTGAGTTTTGAGTGGTGATAGGATGCAAGTTCAATGTAAAACAATGAAATGCATTTCTAATTATTATCATGAATGATTGTAAATGAAAAACAAATTACTTTTTTACCAAAGCATCAACAAAACACAAAATAGTTTGTTTGCATCTAAAAAACTTCACACAAGATCTGTGCCTAAAAACTACAAAACACAAATGAGAGAAAACAAAAACCTAAATAATGGAGAGACATAATGAGTTCATGTGTTTTAAGATTCAATATTGTTAAGACGACCATTTATCAGTTTGAACTACAGATTCAAAACAATCCCAATCAAAATGCCAAAATCTCTTAGCTAGATTAGCCAATGCTATTTTCTTTAAAAATAACATATTGTGAGAACTCACACTACCTGATTTAAGACTTTTATAAATGTACAATAATAAATTCAGCATAGTAATAAGCAAGGAACACATTCATAGATAAATGAAAGAGAATAGGATTCAGAAATATAACCACACAACTCATTCTGACAAACTGAAAAAGCAATCAATGGGAAAAGAATAGTCTTTTCAATAAATTATTGAGCAATTTGATAGTCTTATGTGACACACCTTTCACCACATAAAAATTAACTTGGAATGAATCCCTGATATAAATACAAAATATAAAACTGTAAAATTTCTGTTAAAAATATAAAAGACAAGTTTTTCAGCCTTGAATTAGGAAAAGATGTCTTTGATTGGAAATCCAAAGCATAAGCCATAAAAGAAAATGTATCAGACTTCATCAAATTAAAAACTTCTGCTCTTTGAAAGACATTAAGAGAAAGATCAACCACTAAGTGAGGAGAAAAAAATTTTCAAAATGTATTTCTGAGAAAAGACTGTTATCTTAAATATATTGAGAACACTTATGGCCCAATAAATAAGAAAACAAAAACCCAATTAAAAATAGACAAAACATTTAAAGAGATACTTCATCAAAGAAAATACATGATAAATGATTTCATATGAAGATGTTCAACATCATTAGACATTAGGGAAATGGGGGTGAGATCCACCAGGAGTTACCACACACACACCTATTAGAAGGGTAACATCAACAACAAGATCTGACAATGCCAAGTGTGAGAAAAGATGTAAAACAACTAGAAATTTCATCCCCTGTTGGTGAAAAAAATTTCATTTTTTGGTGGAACCATTTTGCATCTCTGTTTTTTAAAAAATTGTTTTTTTGTTTTGTTTTTTTTAAGTAATCTCCACGCCCAATCTGGGGCTTGAACTCACTCTGCCCCCGAGATCTAGAGTTGCATGTTCCACTGACTGAGCCAGCCAGGAGCTCCCAGTTTGGCTATTTCTTATAACAGTAAACATGTACTTACCATATGCCTCTGCAATCCTACTCCAAAATATTTACCCCAAATAAGTAAAACCTGGACACATATGCGTATGTCCATTTTAATCAGAAGGAGCAAAAATTTGTAGATATCCTTCAAATAATGAATTAATTAAAAAATTGGCACATCCATTCCATAGACCACTAATCTTCAATATAAAGACAAAATCACTGATACATGTAACAACATGGCTGAATCCCAAAAGACTTTTGCAAAGTGGAAGAAGCCAGGCTCAACAGACTACATATCAAATGATTCTTTCACTTGAAATTTTGGCAAAAGCAAAATTGTAGAGCAGAAAATAGACCCATTGTTACCAAAGGTTAGGAGTTGTGAAGGGCATGAGGGAACTTTTTTAGGGTGATGACAATATTCTATATCTTGATTACTATGATGCTTCACAGCTATGATCGTTGTCATTTATAGAAATAAACACTATAAAGACTTAGATTTTACCACACATAAATTATACCTCAATAAACCTGTGTTTAAAAAAAAAACGTGATGTGTGACATTAAATGTCTGAGACATGGCCCAACTGGCATGGCAGACAGTGGAGGAAGAGAGAAAAGGCTCGCTTGTAAGGTGATTATCCACAATAGGTCTGCTATGATACTGAAAAACCCAGCAGTTCCCCAGGTTTTGTATGAAGGCTAGGAGAACACTTGGCTTTTCCAAGTGGTAAATAATGTTCTGTGAAGGTGGATACAAACGTCTTCATCATTGCAAAGCTCAGTAATGGAAATAATAAGACTCAAGAGTAGCATTGGCTACATGGCAGCCCTCAACCATCAGAAGCCTGTGAGCATTTTTGCTGATGAGCAATTAGGACAGAATAGTAGCCAGGGATCTGGCTCAGAGAGCTAAGGAGATGTCTAAAGGACTAGAGTTTTGTTGTTGTTGTTGTTGTTGTTGCTGTTGCTGTTGTTGTTGTTTGGTAGCAAGGTACATGGGGAACCAAAAAGTGTATGTGTGTGTGTATGTATGTATGTATATATGTGTTTATATATACATTTGGAGGGACAAAGGCCAAAGTTATAGAAAGTCACAGCCCGTTGCCTAGTTTCCAGAGCACAGTCTGTTCTCAGATCAGTACTCATCAAACTAAAAATGAAATTAAGTTCTCATAAGGAAGGACCCTACAACCCTGGGTCAAACGATATAATGGAGATCACCCTAGTCTTTCACCAAAGGGACCTCAGGGAAACTTTATCAGGTAACTTTACCCTGGGGAAAGAGGGATACCAGATCAAAGTGACGCTGGATTTAGAGTCTCAGTTGATGTTGATAACTGGAATTCAAAATGGAGTCCTAGGCCTATCAACTTCATGGTAGGCCCACTAAATCTATAGACACTTCAACTATTAATTACCCCGGTTTCCAAATTGTAATTGAAATACACCCAACTAGCAGTTAGCAAAATTTCACATTAATTCCTCAATCTCTGGAGAAGGAACTAAAGTGTAAGGCAATAAACCTACCCTTGGCCCTCATCTCCTGGGTAAGAAAAAAAAATCAAAATCGATATTGCATAGTATGGTGAATGACAGAGATTGGGGCTACTCTCAAACACTGAAAGGATGCAGGTGCAGATACAGTGTAGGTAGAGGTGGCCTCCTTTCTGTTTCCATGCCTTTCACCAACATGATCCCTGAAAAACGAAATGGAGAGTGTGGCGTGGCAGTGGACTGCGAGGAGCTTATAGAAGTGATGAGAATTACAGCTGCTGTACTGAGGGCAGCGTATTTACTAGAGAGAACTAGCCACAGGTCCTGGCACGTGGTACCTACCACGGATTGGCTACATGCCTTTTCTTCAAAAGCCCAATGGGAAGAAGGGTCAGAAGCAGTTTTCTTTTCCTGGAGGTGGAAAACTATATACATTCGATGTCTTGTCTCAGAGATATATTCATTCTGCTGCTATTTCTTACAACACAGATCAGGTGAAAATCCAGCTGAAAGTAAAACTGATCCACCATATTGATGATATCATATAAAATCACACTGAACAGTAAAAAGTAGTAAGTACTCCTGCAAACCATCAGTAAAAGTTATTGTCGTACATTTTTTTTTTTGCTAGTGTAGATGTGATTTTACCCTGAATAACGTTTTTTTTTTTTTGAAGATTTTATTTATTTATTTGACAGAGAGAGACAGCCAATGAGAGATGGAACACAAGCAGGGGAGTGGGAGAGGAAGAAGCAGGCTCCCAGCAGAAGAGCCTGACGTGGGGCTTGATCCCAGAACGCTGGGATCATGCCCTGAGCCGAAGGCAGACGCTTAACGACTACACCACCCAGGCACCCCTACCCTGAATAACATTTTAATAGACAATGTTATATAGTAACACATATGTATAGCAACAGTATTGTAATTGTGTTCATCAAACTTACTGACTGTCTTCTGAATACTGATAATGTTTCTCTTCTTTGATTATGTTTTTCTATTCGGATCACGGCAAGAGTTAAGTAATGTCAGTTTGCTTCATGCTTCCAGTTTGGTAAAAATTTATTTACCTTTCTTATTTTGCTCCATAGACCAGAACTCCTAGCACAATGCTAAGTAAAAGTAGTGAGAGTTAGAATCCTTCTCTCAACTCTGGTTCCAGAGACAATGCCTTTAACATTTATTCATTATGAATGATAGTGTAATCTCCATCTTGATATCCTTTATCAAGTTATGTTAATTCTCTTCTTGTCTACATTGTGTGATGTACCACCTATTTCTCAACATAATAGATTTTTCAAATTGTCTTTGCAGTTCTATCAATTTTTGGATTTATCTACTTTAAAGCCATATTATTAAGGAATCCATTTATATTTATTAGATAACTGATACATTTGAATTTCTTTATTCCATTTAATGTTGCACATTTGTTTCAACTTTTGTCATTTTCTTCTTACATTTCTTTTTTGCTTCTTAAACACTAAAAAATAATTGCTTTTCCGCCATGCATTCATTTTTATTCATATTCTTTTAATTCTTTAAATTGCTATTCTTTAAAAGTCTAGCACATACACTTAATGTTTAAAGCCAAGCATGTCTTTGGCACCGATTTCTCTTCAAAGGCTTCCTAGTTATTAGCTATTATTCACCAACATTCTAGTGTCATTCTGTTTTTCTAACCCCACACACTAAATATTTTTGTTGGTATACGTTCTATATGTTTAGATTTACCCACATGTTTATGCTTTGAATTTTTCGTCAGCACTTCTTGTTTGCTTCTCAAACCTATTTCTAGGATATTTTTTCTGCTTCCTAAGGTAACATCATTGAAATCGTATTGATAACAGATTCTATTTCTATTTATCCAAAGATATTTCAATTTTACTGTAAAACTTAAAGAATAGTTACTTGGATATTCAATTTCATAACATGTTATTTTCTACAGTGACTTTGGTTTCTATCCTTGGTCTTATGAATTCTGTTGTGAATCTTGTACACATCCTTTATAAGTAATATTTTCTTGGTAAAATTTTAAATACTCACTTTGTCTTGGTATATTGCTATTTCATTACATGTCTTAAGTATCAATTTATTTTTATTTGTCATGACTGAGATCTATGGTATTTCCTGAATCTGAAAATGTACACATTTTTAACTCTGGAAAATTTTTACATTCTCAAACATATTTCATAATATTGCCAACTTTCCTTCCCACATTCCTTCTTAATTATTTTCTGAGATCTGTTAAAATATACATCAGTCATTCTTAATCTGTCTTCCATGATTTTATTCTCACTCATTTTTTTTTCTTTCATGGTCTTTCTCTACCAGATTGTGATGTATCTTCTTGTCATATATAACTTTATATCTGTATCTGTATTTCTATCTATCATCTTCCCAAACATTTTGATCTGAAAAACTCTTTTCACACTTAAAAAATATTGAGAATCCCTCTCTAAGAAAACACATCTGTGTTTCCCTTTTACTCACACACTCACAAAAGTTCTGACATCAGATGTGGAGAGTTTTTCCTCACACCAAGCAATTCTCTGTGACACCAGCTGGGCGTCCAACAATTCAATTCAATTCTAACACCAACCAGTTTTATGGTACTGAGATTTCACCCATAGGTTAAAGACTCAATCCCATAAGACTGCCCCCCACTTTCACATGTGCTAAGTCCCTTAGTTATCCACAACCTTTGTCTGATTTTGCTAAAAACCAGAGGGTTCTTATGACCTCTTTAGATTGATCATTTGCCAAAAGAGTTCACAGAACCCAGGGAAAATACTCACTTACATTTACCAGTTTATTATATAACAAAGGACATATAATAAAGGATAGAGATAAACAGCCATATGAAGAGCTATACTGAGTGAGATCTGGAAGTGTCCTCAGCACAAGAGCTTTTGGATTTGGGCTGCACCAATCTCCCTGCAAATGGATGTGTTCAACAAGTTGGGAGATCTCAGAATCCCAAACTTTAGGGACTTTTATAGAGGCTTTATCACACAGGCAAGATTGATTGATCATTAACCCCTCTCCAGCAACTCCGCCTTCCTGGAGGATAGGCTGTGTGTAACTAAAAGTTCCAAGCTTCTAATTATGGCTTGGTCTTTCTGCTGACTAACCCCCATTCAAGAGTTCAAGAATCATGTCATCGGAACAAAAGACATTCCTCTCGCCGCCCCGCAATTCCAAGGGATTTAGGAGCTGGGTGTTGGACATTCCTATCACTCAGAAAATTATGATGTTCTTAGGAGGTCTTTATATCAGAAACCAGAGTCAAAGAGTACATGTTAAAATGAAATCTTTTCCTAGCACCCCTATTGACAAGGGTTTCAGAAGATTTGTGTGAGGAACCAGGGCCAGAGACCAATATATATATTTCTTATTATTTCACCATCCCCAAAAGCTTTTGTCCATCCATATAAATATCTATCAATATTGACCGAATAGAAACTGAAAAAAATTTAAGATATTTATTGACTTAAAACATAATTGATTTTAAAATAACAATAATTAATCTACTACCTGTTAGCATAAGGGAAAATGTTGTTAAAACCATTATATTTTATTATATTATATTTTATGTAAATATTTCCAAAAAAGAAGAAATTCAGTAAGAAGTGGCATTTTTTGTACATTTATTTAATATTTGTTTTAATAGAAGATGGCTGTTTTATCTTGTGCAATCAAATTTTTGCAATATGATGTTTTGGTTGACGTGTATAAAGAAAACCCAAGGCTACACAAATACATGACTGGAAAGGGGCAGATAATTTTAATAACCTTTTCAGATAACTAGGGATATTTTATTTTGTCATTACACTAAAATTTGGCAAGTGGTAGGTTGTATCTTAAAGGATAGTAGCAGTGAGAAATACGAAACCATGTCAATTAACATCTTATACTCTGTTCTTTAAATTCCAATAGTTTGTCTTTCATTTTAAGTATATTTTTAGCTAAGCATGACTTCGTAACATCATGAATTGATCACTTGGAAAATACTTGTTCATGGAGTTATACAGATCTCCCAAATGTTGGCACATTTCATAATACAAACCAAACAATAACTTTTGTTATTAGCACCACAGATCTTATCAGATACATCTTTGAGAAGTGGGAAACTGTCAAGTTTATGGTAGTGGAGACAAGTTACCCAAAATTCTACTTTTTGCTACAGGGTGCCAATTTTATCTTTGGCAATAATATCATCGGCTGTTTTCCTTGATACGACAGGCTCACTTTGTTCATTTTCAAGAAGATATCTGCCAAGTACCAAAGTAGGAATAGACATGGTTTGTCTGTTAGTTATTACTTCAAGTAAAAATATTGTGTTTCACGGAACGGCGGCTGGTTCAACTAACAATTCAAATCATCGTGTAGGTTATATTTTCCTGAAACGGTGATCATCGTTCCAAATGTAGCACAAGGCTTTGTCTATACTCATGCAATTACAGAAAATACTTTAAAAGGTGTACCCGAGGGTACAGACTACAAACAGTCATTTTTAGTGCTTCTTTCAGTACATTGTGACAAGTATACACTGGGCTTTTTTTTCACTTTTTTCACTGCAAATGCATGGTGATCAAAAAAAAAAAAAAAATCCTTGTAGAGTTGGCTACCACTGCCTCAATCATTCAAAGCTTCCAGCAGTTTTGTCCCATTTTTATTTTTGCAAATGTCAATACGTTACAAAAAAACTATTAACCTCCAACTATTATTATGAAAATTGTTTTGACTTCATGGACCCCTTGTAAAGGTCTTAAGATTCCCTAGGTAGCCACAGAACACTTCAAGAATGGCATGAGATGGAGAGCAGATAGCTCTTTCCCAGTTTACAACCAGTTCTGTACTATCTGGCTTAACCCATCAAATGAGGTTTTACTTACGTATTATTTTCTGAAAAATCATCTTTTGCTGTTTTCACATTTTTAATGATCTCCTGTTTCTTATCTGCTCTCAATAATACATGTCCTATCACGTATTTCGTCATTTTAATATCCGAATTGTTTGTGGGTCTTCATCTGTGGGTCTCATGCAGCACTCACTCATTTGTGCCGACTTTGTGTGTGTGTGTGCTTCGCTGTTCTAGTAAGAGCTCCTGTTCATCTGCATTCCATAGGTGGGAATCTGCTTTTTAAGGGCTGTGTCCAAGGCGCGCCTCCTTCAGAGAAGATTCGCATTAGCTTTTGCTGAGTAACTGGGAAGCTTTACGAACCCGAGTCAGCCTGCTCAGATCAGCAGTAATGCTTCCATGTAAGTGTGCTTCTTTAGGGGCATTTTGGGGATAAGTGGATGATGTTGGTTTGGTGAAGTCAGGCCACAGACCTTCCTGAGCTTCCCCACGTGGTTACAAACATTCAGAAGAGAGACTTTGTTCTCTCCACTCAGAGCCAGATTTGAGGAAGGTGACTGCATCCTGTCTCTCTTTTTTGCAGAGCGGGTTTCTCTGTGCCTCACCTTTTCACGGACAGTATAGCTTTTTGAAACCCCAGCTTTATGGGCGTATCTCTCTCCAGACTCCTTGTCATGTCTAGGACCTGAATTTTTATTTGTGCTCTTGCTTGGTCTGCGTGTTTCTTGACCTTCTAGCAGTTCAGCATTGCATATAAAGTGATATTTTTTTGAATTTTGTATAGTCGTTTTCGGTGTTTATAATGGAGGTTTATGTGAGATAGTCCAACATAGTCTCCATTCACTCTTCAATTCACTCCGGTCTGGATTCTGCATCTAGTACCCCATCGCTCTTGTCAGTTTGCAAATTATATATTCTTGTTTCTGGCTCCATTTTGAACAGCTTCTTGGCCAGAATCTATACAGTTCTTGTTCCCTCCTTCTTAAACCATCCCCGCCTTCTTGATTGCTCATTTATTCTCCACCACAACTGTCAGTCCTTCTCAGAATACTTTATTAGTCTCTTCCTCTACCTAATTTATGTGTGTGTCCTTGTGTATATATAGATTTCAAATAGACGTATGTGGAATTCCGCCATTTTTTTGAGTTCCAAGACTTTAAATTCCAGATTTTTCTTTACTTGCCAACCTCTTTTCTTTGTTCCAATTAATATATCCAATTGATTCAAATACTTGCATATTTTCTCAATAACTCAAATTTAATATTACATCCAAAATTAACTTCTATTCAAGCTTAAGCAATGTTTATTTTTTATGTAGTATCTTATATATGCAATATCATATATGTAGTCTTTGAAACATACTAACAAAATAATCATCTATTAGCCTACCACTTGACAAAATCACTAGAATATTACCAATAGCAATGAATCTCTTTTTGTGGGCTTCTCCCTAGCCTTACCTCCTCTTGCCTATTTTGAATTTATTTTATTAATTACTTTCCTGTCTTCCTATAGTATTTGAGTATATATTTACCTCTAAACAATGTATATATTGTGATTTATGAAAATATTATCACAACATGTGCGTATATACATGAGTTAACTTTTTCATTTAAAATCTCATTTTTAAGATTTATTTATGTTGTTGGTATAATACTAGTTCATTTTTTCAAATATATGTACTATTACACTACGTGAATATAACACAATTTATTTGCACACTCTCTTGCCAATGGACACAGGATTGTTTCCAACATTCTGCTATTGAAAGCAATGCTGTAAGATGTCCCAGGCCCATCCTTGGTCACATTTCAGGCTTGGTGGTTCGATGAACCTCCTGAGAATGTGCGAAGTTCCTCTCCAGAAGCAAATCTTGTGCAAGCAGTTCTAGTTTCTATAGAACATATGCCTAAAAGTACAAGGGAGTTGTAGGGAATATACATATTCTACTTTATAATACTAAATTATTATTCAAATGGCTTGTTCTAGTTTACAACCCAATCAGTAGTTTATGTAAATTCCGGTTGTCTACACGCTTGCAAACACTTGGTATAATCAAACATCTCTATTTTTGCCAAGTTAGAGCATGTAATAACACATCTCATTGATGCCTTCATTTTTATTTACAAAGAGTTCAATTGACCAAATTTTATTCCTCTGTTAAGAAATGCACGTATTGCATGGAGCACTGGGTATTATACGCAAACAATGAATCATGGAACACTACATCAAAAACTAAGGATGGACTGTATGGTGACTAACATAACATAATAAAAAAAAAAAAAAGAAATGCCTGTTCATCTTTTTTCTCTTTTATTTTATGCTGTGTGTCTTTCTTTTTAAACAAGTGATCCCGATGAGTATTTCATATATTCTGGAAACTGATTATTTGGCATAATATGTGTTGTAAATAGCTTCTAGCTTGGCTTTTATTTATTTATTTTTTAAAAGATTTTATTTATTTATTCGACAGAGATAGAGACAGCCAGCGAGAGAGGGAACACAAGCAGGGGGAGTGGGAGAGGAAGAAGCAGGCTCCTAGCAGAGGAGCCTGATGTGGGGCTCAATCCCATAACGCCAGGATCATGCCCTGAGCCGAAGGCAGACGCCCAACCGCTGTGCCACCCAGGCGCCCCTGGCTTTTTATTTCTATTTTCAAACTATTTGTTGCTGATATAAGACAAAAAATTCTCTGGGGCCATACTAGTAAATGTGCTAATAATTTTTGCAGATTCTTTTGGACGGTTTTTAATTGATTAATTTATTTATTTATCCATTTTCCCCATTAGACTCCAAACTCACAGACTCTACCACCATGCTCATATTGCTTAATGTAGTACCTTCGGTTAATGTCAGAGTTATTGAAGCAGTCAATAAGTATGTGTTGATTGACTGGAATGAGTTAGTCTTACCATCTGTAGAAAACTATAAGTGAAAATTAGCAATCACTGGCTTTTTCAGTCATCAAGTAAAAAAGTATTTGTGCATAGAGTACAAACCAGGTGCTTCAGAAAAATAAGAGATATACGAGATGTGGCTTCCACCCTCCAGACATTTTTATAGCCACAGATTCCATTCTTTTCACAATTGGAACCATAATTCTTTTATTTAGTCTACTTTGAACAATAGACTGTTCTCTTTAGGTATTGTTTTTTAATACATACAGCTGTTTTTAAAACATTTTCAACATTTGTTTCGCTGTGTGGGATTTACCATGTAAAACAACTTTAATGTAACTTGTATCTCCAGGAAATTATTTGAAACACCTGCATTTAACTTTACTGAGCATTAGAAAAATTTGCCACATGTTCGGATTTCATAAACTGCATACATTGAATATCTTACAAAACACTAGCTGTGCAAAAACAAAAAAAATATTTATTTTATTTATAATAACAAAGGTGTGGAACGTATACCAGCACAGTTTGCATAGAAAATGAATTTTGTTCTTTTAAACATGGGAGGTACCCTCTTTTACTTGAATTTTTTTAAAACTCAATAAATTATTATATATTATATATTCCCAGGGAGAGCTGGGAATAATGCCAAACACTATGAGGTAGAAAGTTAAAGAACTTAGGGCAGATGGAGAGTTTTTCTTTATAGAACTTTTAATATCACCTGGGCAAGACAGACCAAAGCTCAGCAAATGTTGCTCAAAGAACAAAAATAACATACCTGGCATTCTACACACTAGAATTATCTACTCACTAGAACCCATCCACTGTGCATCACAACTCATAATGACTTCTACCAAATTGAATGATACAGATATATTTTAAGAATATTCTAAGAAGTTAGATAAGTGAATTTCTTTTATCATTATCTAAGCATAGGACTTAGGGTAATTTTAATAATCACAAGGCTGCATTTAGCCAGAAACACTCCATAATCTTGCAACGTAAGTTCACCATACCATACAATTTAAGTCAGTATTGATATTTATATTTTGGCATCCTTTCACTCAGATGTCCACCACTCACATTTGGAATTTTGATAAAACTGTTATATATTAAAACTAAGATGAATTTATTTAATTCAATACAGTTTTAATTGATTTGCTGTACAAGTATTATTTAAAGAGGGAATAAAAGAGTGTAACTGATATGTTTAAAATAGTAGGTTGTTTTTGATAAGTCTAGCATTTGTCAAATCTTTAAACAATTAACTTCTAAGAGATAATTGCAGATATAGTCATTTGGCAAAGAGAGTCTCTGAATAGGAGTGCTGATGAAATGAAAGATGTTAAACTTATATATAATAGGAGTGGTATGCATAATATACAAAATGTATCACGTGCATATGCCTATATATACACATTTGCATGTATGTATACAATTTCACATATATGTGCATATATGTGTATATATTTGTGTATGTGTTTCTTTTCCTTCATTTTTTAAAAATTGTTTGCATTTTTGGGGCACCTAGGTGACTGTTGGTTGGGTGTCTGACTCTTGGTTTTGGTTCAGGTCATGGTCTTGGGGTTGTGGGTTCAAGCCCCAGGTCTTGAGCTATGTGCTCAGTGGGGAATCTGCATCTCTCCTTTTCCCTCTGCCCCTACCCCTATTTGTGCTCTCTCTCTAAAATAAATAAACAAATCTTTTTAAAAACTACTCTCATTTTTTTCTTTGTCTCTAACTGAATTCTTTGTCTCTAACCCCTTCCCCAAACCCGCTGTCCCTCATTTTCTTGCCCTCTTTCTGTTCTTTGCTTCTGCAAAAGAAAGACAGAACAATTCTGAAATAAAGAAGTACAAAGATTATAATCCCTACAGTAGCATATTCTGTCAGGTTATAGTCACCATTATTCTTCCCTAAATTAGCACTTTCAGGGTTGTTGGTGTTAAACTAACCCACTCACATATTGGCCCCAGGTGTTAGAGTTGACAATCAGTAGACCCCGTGCTTGAATCCAGGACTTCTGCATCAAAACTCCTTGATCTTTACCACTGCATTTTGATTGACATAAAAAAAGACAAGATATATTTTTTTGTGATACTCCATAACTAGTAGTTTTTGGAAATCAGTTGAATGTGGAAGAGAAAGAAATCGGAGTAGGTAAAGGAAATGCCAAGAAGAGTCCAAGAAAGGAATCAGAGTGGTCAAAGGAAATTCTAATGCATGATTATAGTATTGACACACTGGTCAGGAAACAGAAACCACAATATATATTCAAAAACTGATGGAATTTAATATAGGCAATTAGTTACACTGCTCTTGGAGGCTGGGAGAGTTAAAGGAAAGACTAAGAATATAATTGCGGGAAGCAGCTACAATCCTAGAGCTCAAGGAACAAAGGGAAGAAGTGGTGTTATCAGAATCTAGAAACTCAGAGGAGGCACTCCGAGGATTTAGGGTTCATATCCCTGAGGAGTGAGGACTGCTGGCAGGAACACAATAAAGCTGGTTCTGTGTATGCAAAGAGAAGCTGGATGCTGGAACCAACTGTGGCTAGGAGATACTGACAGAAATAGCAAACAAATTGCAACAAATTACATTCTCCCTTCCTCATGCTTGCCAGTATCATTGTATCACTACCCATGGGGACTGAAAGGAATCCCATTGGTAAAGGAGAAATGCCATTTGCAGATTCTTTACAGATTCTGGTCTAGTAGCTTTGTGTCTGAGATAGAAAAGGTAAATAGCACAATTATATCAAGACCATAGATTCGGTGAGAAGCTTTGACGTGTTAGTGTTGATGTGGTAAATAATAAATTCAGGATTGAAACAGTTCATTTTCGGGGTGCCTGTGTGGCTCAGTTGGTTTAGCACTGACTCTTGGTTTCCACTCAGGTCATGATCTCAGGGTCCTGAGATCGGGCTCTGTGCTCAGCAGGGAGCCTGCTTGAAGATTCTCTCCCTCTGCCCCTCCCCCAACTCATTCTCTCTCCCCTCCCAAATAAATAAATAAATAAATAAATCTTTAAAAGAAAAGAAATGGTTAAATTCGAAGTGTTTCTGAGACATAAAGAGAGAACCCATGTAGTTGGATCTTTATGTATATATCTGTAGCATAGGGGAAATGTTATTATTGAAAACTTAGATACCATTCATTCATTCATTCTTTCATTCTTTTACTCAATATCCCACTGATACATATGTAATTGTAGAACCATGGACCGATTCATAGCATGAAGATAAATAAATACGGAGAAAAGAGTGAAGGATATAAATCCAAGGATCTCGATCTGTAAAAGACATTCTAAAGAGGCTCCGGATATTCATCACTCGCGAGATGTTTGACCTTGGTTCCTTAGCCTCTTTGTACCTCAATTTTCCTTTTTGTAAAATCAGGATAATAATATTCGCTTCATAGGGTTGTTGTGAGGATTAAGAGACTCAATGATCAATGCTTAGAAAAAAGCCAAGGATATTATAAGCATCCACTGAGAATTAGTTTTAACAGTAATTACAGAAAGCCTTAAAAAAAAAAGTCAGCAAATTATCACTCCTAGTGTCAAAGGAAAAATTGGAATTATGACATATGTATTGAATTTCTACAACATAGATTTTGTTTTCTGTACTACTTTTTGTTTCTATGAATGGCTGCCCAGATTGTGCATTCCACAACCCCACCTAAGCCGTTCACATAATGGCATCTTGCAATGAGACAGTTGAGGTAATTATCCACTTAAGTAAAATGTAAAGCTTGTTTTCTGCTTCAGTGCGTCTAAGTGTTATTCAAGGCTACTGGAATTACAGCAGCTGCTTTCTGATTTGTAGGTGAGAAAATCGATTGCAGAATAAATGACAGCAGAAGAATGAGGGAAAATGCATGCATAAGCTTTAAACTTAATTTGCAGAGTCAAAATGGCAAAAGACATGATTTGGGTGTCATTTCAGCTTTTTTAAATGCAGTGTCTTCTAGTTATGTGAACATTTATGAAGAAAAATGCATATGGAAAAATGCATTATACTTTGAGAGAGCTACTGACAATCTGGTGAATGAACAGTACCCGAGGTGAAAAATTAGTAGTTGAAAAATGCAAGGTGGGATTAACTGAGTCGATAGGGAGTTTCAAAACACTGGATAAGAATTGAGATGTTTTGTAATTCAGTCTATTTTAGACTCTGCATTTTTATAAAGGGAATAACTTGATACATCTTCATAGAGAAATTCGTCTTCTCTCTTACCTGATTATCAGAACTGAGAGCTACAGTTGTATTATGTAATTATCATGTCTTTCAGAGCTTCTCTACCGAGATAGGTATAAAAAATCATCTAAAGAGTGACTGCAGTAATTCAGATATCTTGCACATTAGAGAACTCTGAAAGCTTTTACTTAGTAACTTTTTCATTTATGTAGTACAGTCCATTCACAAATAACTTTTTTAGATCCCCTCTCAAATTCAGATGATATGAATTCCTTCTATTTCAGATATTTGGGAGTGAGGTGTGTTTAAACTGCTAGTATATGTCAACTTGCCTAGAAGTGTCTGAAAATGTGATTTTTGAAGAAGTTTATGCTTGAAAAATATAAGCTATAACTAATTTTACCTGTGATGATTCTATCTTTATTCAAATGAAATATAAAAACGGGGTCAAATTTAGAAACATGTGAGTAAAAATAATGGTTTAAGTCTTATCATTATTTGCCTCAAAAAAAAAAGGATTTTATAAACACCCAAGGAATACAGTAAGGGATCAAAATGACAGAATATACGATCCTCAAAAAGAAGAGAACCAGGTCAAAATGCAACTCCTTTAAAAAAAAAAAAAAAAAATCCAGGGGTGGAGGTGGGGGATGGGCACACAGATTTCACTTTCCTCGAGGCCTCATGGTTGAAGACATTCTTTTAACAAACACTTTTAAGCTTGAGGCTGTTCTATCATAATTTAAAAGTCTAGAAATTCATGTTATCCAGAGCCCAGAGATAAGGTTAATTTGCCATCTACTATAAGGGGCAAATGGTTAACTGTGTTCTGTTTCACTTAGAACATTGTATATGTATACATTAAGACCAAAATCAAGAAACAAATATTCAGTACTACTTGCTGTTCTTATTCTGTCTTTATTTCATATAAAATTTAACTTTGCTACATTTACTAGCAATTGGGATTTTTTTTTAACCAAAAAGGCTATGACATATGTTTCTGAGAGTTTGTTCTAGAAATTAACAATAAAAATCTGTATTTTTGAGTAGGGATAGCTATCTCATAATTTTATATACAGGTTAAGTGAAAATTTTGGAGGAAAAAATCATGAAAATGATAAGTAATGTTAGTTTGGGGAATGTCTATATTGTGTTAACAATAGTCTGAAAGAATATAATTATAATTTAAAACATTAGCTATTTTTTTTCTATTTACTCACTTTAGATGCTCAGAAATTGACTATCTTTTAGTAAAAGCCAAATATGTGGAATAATAAATGCAGAGTAAACTGGATATGAATGAGAGAATTAGAGGAAAGTGTATTTTGAAATGATTTTTCTGCAAAGGTAATATGAAAATGCCACTAATGTATGTTCTAGTTCCATAATTTTTTATAAACATAAATATCAACATACAACATAGCGTTTATTGCAATTAAGAAAATCTGTGCTTTGTTTTTCACCATATTTTCATAGATAAGGGAGCATTAATAATATTTCGTCAACACTAGCTCTAATGTCCTTTGAGGAGAGAGTCTATGAACGCCGGAAAGAAAGTTAAATAAAAGTACTCAAAATTGATATTGTAAGGAAAAAAGGTCAGGTTGGCTTTGATTCAACTTGACTCACTAGATGAGATTAAACAATAACACATTTGAAGGTATAAGTGAACCTTGGTGAAATTCTTATTACTAGAATGTCAACTTGATTGGTATAATCGTTATCTATGTATAAATACAGAGTTTCTGAGAGCTTCAGGGCTTGGCTTGGTGATCTAAGAATCCAAATTAAAGAGCCTAGACTGCCTGGAGCCACAGGTTTAAATCCTGTCAGCCAACCCCTTCCTCTTTTTGAAGCAGATAAACCAGGTTCCCCAAAGCCAGCTCTGTGTCTGGGATGGGGTGGAGATCTCTCAATGACACTTTCAAACCTGGGCCTGATTATACTCTGGGGACATGACAGATTATTTTGTCTGTCTTCTGCACTAGTACAACTTTGTATTTGCCACAATTCTGGGACCTAGACCAAAACACAAGGTGGGCCAACAACCACCAGATCCCAATAGGGTATTTGGAATTTTTAAATGTTTTTATTTCTTTTATTGCCACTGATGTATTTTCTAAAGGAATTAAGGATAGGAGAAGTAATTTTGTATGAACCCCAGGAAGATGACCTCTGATGATCAGATATTTATAAGCCACTTTGATCATCCAGTTAAGAGTTGAAAAGGAAAAACAAAGCATGAAGCAGAAATCCACGATGGAACTCCTGGGTCAGAAGGCAGATGGAATTCAAGGAAAGGCAAAGGCTCTGGAAGCCAGGGGACCCTTCAGCACTCAGTCATCTGTTGCGCAGCAAACGCAACCAGGTACACACACCTCGTTCAAGGCAGTCTTCGGGTATTCAGTGGTCCAGAAATTTTAAGAAGAATTTAACCAGTGGATGAAAAAACATCTTCATTTTTTTAATATATTTTTGAAAATCTGAAGGTGAAAACATGAATATAACAAAGATTGTCTTTTTTCACAAGAAAAGTAAGAATACCATTAGAGTGAAAAAGCACGCAGTTTATTTCAGGAAGGTAAGTGAAGTGATTCAGCAACTTTATTTAAAAAGTAATTTCCATTAGGAGGAAATTTAATAAAGAATAAAGAGACCAAGACCAAATAATACACTTCTCATACGATGTTGATGAAAAGAAATAAAAAATTCCTTGAAGAATTCAACCAATAAAAATAGCAAAGCTGATAGATGAATGTGTCTTTTTGGTCAGAACAGATCATTAAATCAGGATCACGATATTTTTCTACATGGTTTTTATTATTTATGTTAGCCAAAAGAATTAACAGTACTAAAATTATTAAGTAAAAGAGATGCTCACTAAACACCAAAGGATTTAGAAGCTTCTCCATTGTCTTCTGATGCACTGAGTTTACTGAAAGCATGAGAATTAAAAACCATGCAGGAGCTATTCCACCTGCTTTGAAATAATTTACAGACCAATTAAGCGTCATTGCATTGAACAAGACCCACTGAAAATACATTTTTGTGGACAATGTATCATATTTAATTCAGTCATAAACAATAGCTTCACAGCACTCTTAAGCTGGGGACATTACAGAGCTCTTTGGCTTTGGAAAGTAAAGACATTATCTCTGAAGCCTTCTCAGCTGTATCTGAGAATAGAAGAGAAAAACAAGGACATCTTTCAGGAGATTATGTGCAAAGGAGGAGCAAATAAATCCTTTCTTGAAGCCCTGTGTAGCCATCTAATGCCAAAATATTTTTGAAAGAACATGCTTGTTTCAGAAATCAATAACTGGGATAGACAATTATTCTTTTATTCTCCAGAAAAAGGTTCAACACACATAGCAACAACAGCTGCTTTCTCTTGAATGCAGAAAAGTAGCCAGGAATTCAGGCTATAATTATGTATAATGGACATCAATTTGCCCGTCTAGATTGTTCAGTTTACAATATCCCAGGAATTTGCAGGTGTCACAACTTTGCCACATTCAGCCACTGAAAGCGGTATTAACTGTCAAGTCTACTGACTTATTATACAGAAAAGTTTGAATAGGCCCCGGAGGTGTATCACAAAACAGATGACTTGTGCTCACAAAAAGGCAGCCACCAGATCCCTGGGACAATCAAGAATGTCACAGCAATCGCAAAAGAAATTTCACCAAACAATATATTCCAACCACAGGGCTTAAAACAGTTCTAGTTTATAACAAAGATAATGAGAGGTCATCTGCTCTATCCTTACTGCTCTAAAAAAAATAATTTAGTTGAGAAAGCTGTCTGGGATTTACTCTTTTATACAACTTACTACCCCTACTAACTTGTACGTACCTCAAGGGCACTGTGGAGACTATTTAAGAGCCAAAATTAAAATATGTAGCTTTGATAAAGGGACAAACTATTTTAATATGGTATGTCTTAGAAAACTTGGAATGCATGGTGTCTGGTCTTATACATTTTAAAATTACTCATAAATCCTAGCACCATCTCTTCTATCATAGATGTTATTTAAAAAGGATTACTGAATGAGTGAATGAAATATAAAAGCTGTAATTAATTGTAATTAATTCAATAGGAATTAAAGCTTTCTTCCTTGTTCAACGCTGTGTCCTGTATACACAATGAGGCAGTTTCTTCTGGAAATCTGAGTGTTAAATTAGTGTTGGTAGCATAAAAGAGTTTATTCAGCATTTTTGTGTCATCCTGTCAAAATAAATGAAACTACAAAGATGAAGATATAAATCTCTTTTAACTAAAATTTCAACAACTACACATATATAAAAACATTTAAATTATGCTATCTCGTTGAAATCTCATTATAAATAGCAAAAAGATCTATATTTCAAAAAAAAAGATAAAGTATGTTTATTTTTCTACAGATGTCGCTTGAATTAAAACCTGTAAGGTGCTTGAGCAAAGAGTGGCACAGACTTTTCCAGTTTTCGGTAAAACAGACTATAGCTACATCTAATATCTAAATAGTTACATAAAAGTGGAAAAGGTAAGTTACAGATATCCTCTACTCAAAAGTAAGCATTATTTGTTTAACAGTTTTTACTTGAGCGTTAATGTTTTATTGATAATTATTTTAATTTAGTACTAGTTACACAATAGATTTTAAATCTCAATAAACTTTATGTCACATCATGCCCAAATAACAAATCAATTGAGTCACTTTCATTAATTAGTCAATCAATGTTAGCAGTGAAAAATAATTGGGTGGGTCAATTAACTAGTCAGTGTAGCTGGAACATTCCAAGCGCTATACAACAAGGTTGTGTAAATTTTATTGCATTAATAGAGTCACCTTGATTTTAAGCAGCTATTTTAGTGGATTTCTACTACAATAGTTCTTTTCTTTTGACATGAGAAGAGTTCTGTGTTCTGCTTTGGTTTTCATTAAATTGACCATTTATTTTTTAAAGTATTTGCTTTACTGTGTATTTTAGGTTTTGAATCTCAGAATAACTTACTGGCATAAAATTTGTAAACTCATGCCCATTAGTTGCTAATATTCCATGATGGAAAATAAAATTAGCAAGTTTAGGAAAACAGTTGTGTGACCATCTGTATTTGCATGTATATAAGTATGTGGATTCTATCAGGTGAAAAAACAACTACTCTTTGTATCAGGGCTTCAGTTTTCACTTAATAAAAAGAGTTGGTAGTTTTTAATTGTTGTTATTTAGCATCTAACTAATAAATAACTCCTTATTCACTATAATGATGAGGTAGTTAAACTTTTTCTTCTATGAGATAAATATGTTATAATTTGAAGGCCATTTGTAGAAACACAAACCTCAGAAAAATGCTACCTTTGTTTTTATAATTCAGTTTATACTGAACGTTTACTTGTACTCTAAATCGTTGTTATGATTGTCTCTCCATTGTGCTGGTTATTAAGTTATTGTTTTTCAACCTCAAACTCTTCCTTCTGCATTTTACTGTCAGAGAAAGCCTGGGACTTGAGAACCACATTACTCAATTACCAGCCAGCTCCCCATTGGGTTTACCAGAGAGAGAGGGCAGTGTGGAAGACAGAAGAGACTTAGTCCTCTTGTTTGCTTCCTAATCCTGGGGGTCAGCATTGCTCCAGCCAGGGTTCTGCACCCTGGCGGCCGAAGCAGGTTCTAGTTTGCAGCTTGTCTTCCCCACGGCCAGAATGCACCACATCATGTCCCCTCAGAAATACCCATCTCACATGAAAAGGGGCTCATCATCACTTACCACTATGGAAATGCAAATCAACACTACAATGAGATATCACCTCATACCTCTCAGAATAGCTAAAATCAACAGCACAAGAAACAACAGCTGTTGGCAAGGATGTGGAGAAAAAGGAACCCTAGTGCACTATTGGTGGGAGTGCAAACTGATGCAACCAGTCTGGAAAACTGTATGGAGCGTTGTCAAAATGCTAAAAATAGAACTGCCCTACGATCCAGCATAGCACTGGAGAAATATAAACACACACACACACACACACACACACACACACGTAATGGAATAATATTCACCCACAAAAAAGAATGAAATCTTGCCATTTGCAAGGACATGTATAGAACTAGAAAGTATAATGCTAAGGGAAACAAGTCAACCAGAGAAGGACAAATACCATAAGATTGTATTCACTTGTGGAATTTAAGAAACAAAACAAATGAGCAAAGGGGAAAAAGAGAGCAAGAAACAACCCAAGAAACAGAATCTTAACTACAGAGAACAAACTGATGGTTACCAGAGGTGAAGTGGGTGGGGGATGGGTGAAAGAGGTGATGGAGATTCAGGAGGGCACTTGTGATGAGCATTGGGTCTTGCATAGAAGTGTCAAATCACTAAATTGTACACTTGACACAAATATTACACTGTATGTCCACTAACTGGAATTAAAATAAAAAGTTAAAAAGAAAAAAAAATAAAAACTTAAAAGTAAATAAATAAATACCCATCCCTATGGGCTGGCACCTTTTCTGCAGAGACTAAGCCTCAAATGTGCAGGAGTCCTTGTCTGACCACCTGGGTATCAGCCCAGGTGAACAGTGTCCTCTCCTCAAAGGTCTGGGTCCCATCCCTGAGCATGAGATCCCTTTTTCAAATTCCAGGCTGCAGTCTGCTGCTGGTCCTAACCTCTTCCCTGTGTCTCCTGGCCCTAGCGATGGTAAGTGCTTCCTTCAGCTCCTACCCCTGTGATAGCTCAGTGTTCTGCATTTGCCATTTCAGTTCTCCAATACCCACAAACAATTTCTTAAATTATTTACTTTTTTCTCTGTTAAAATGACTGGTGTTTCTTTTCTAGGTCAGACCCTGACTGACTCTCACTAATCAGGACCCATCATCATTTAGTTATCATTCTTAACTTAAGGCAATGTAAAGAGTAAAATCTAAAATAGACTCTACTTCAAACAGTTTTTAAACTCAATAATTTAATTTAAAGTTTATATTCATGTTTTATTTCATTTTGGCTTCGGCTACATTATATCTGATTTTGAGTCAAGTAATTGTGGAAATGTAGGGCTGGAATAGATTTTAAAGATCATCTGGCCCAGTACTAATATGGAAAAGCACCTGAAGTTATAATATTCTTTGGGGATTTTCATACCCATAACAAAAGACCATAAAACACTGACATATTTAATTCTCTCATATGAAGTGGAAACACTTTACCAGCAAAAATATAACTATATTATAATCATGCAAAATAAATTATACCCTGAAGTACAAAAAACGATAAGATGGTGGTATAGCATGATTTACCATTTCTAAATATTTCCACTAATATTACTTAAGTACTGATTTGTATGTGATAATAGTTTGCTAATGTTTATTAGCTGGTAACTTGTAGCAGAAGTCTAAGAACTAC
Organism: Ursus arctos; assembly: GCF_023065955.2. Classification (NCBI taxonomy): domain Eukaryota; kingdom Metazoa; phylum Chordata; class Mammalia; order Carnivora; family Ursidae; genus Ursus; species Ursus arctos. The sequence continues at coordinate 27,666,847 of NW_026622985.1, read as the reverse complement.
TGTTGAGGAAAAAATATTAAAATTAAGAAAACTATATGAAAGATTCGACTGTAGTGATGAAATAAACCAATCTTGTCTCTGGAACTGAAGAGTGTTTCAGATTTAGTCTAACACTCTTAGATTAATTATAAAAGTAATTTATCAATTACCTATAGTAATTTATCAATTACCTATCCAGGACTAATTAGGCAGCATGCAGAAAATACAGCTTTCAATTCATAATGATGTAAAAAAATTGTACCTGAATTAAAAAACAAGTTGGTTTACTCGCAGAATTCTTTTCCAAACACTGTCAAAACCCATGATAAAGAAATGAGAATTTGTTTAAACAATTCATAAAATCTCAACACAAAACTGCCACTAGAAATAGTTCTAATTTTTGAAGGAACATATTTACGAGTTTACCCTTCATTGACTTACAAACAAAATTCAAATTTGCCATCCTAAATTTTGACAAGTGATAAATATAATTCCACATACATCATCTCATTTGATCCACTGGCCAAATCAAGGAAGAACAGGGAGGCACCTTTCCTTCGTATTACATGTAAGGATCAGAGGCCACCTCAAGTCCTATATCAAGAGAGTCAAGACTCTAGTCCAGACTCAAATCAGTCTCACAGTTAAATTCTCCCTCTTCTTTATCTTGTGGCTTTACCCTTGAAGGCATTTCTAACATAGCATAATCTAAATGCTACATATTTTGGGTTCTTTAATGGCAGAAATGTTATTTTTCTCTTAGGACCTCTTGTTCCTAGAAAATAGTGTTGAAAAAGAGAAATATGTTAAGAATGTTACCGCGATATATGAAATAAAATGCTTTCTGAATGCTCTACTCCTTTTAAATAAGTGTTGCCCATAAAAATTTTGTTCATGAGTCATGACAAGCTATTATCTAAATGTGTCATCATGACCAATATAGCCTAAAGAAAAATTTCTACTTTCCCCCTTTGTTCTAATAGAAGCAATATTGAACACAGCAAGAAAGAAAGAAGAACCTGTCAATCTTGAAACTTCCATCTCTCTCAAATTTGACAGTTGATACTCTCAAGGCTTAATTCACATTCTTTGTAATCAGATACGCAAGACTGATGATTGCTCTAAAGATGAATGACTCTCAAAAGATTAACCCCCAAAATTAGCACTTTAAACTTCTTATTTATAAGTATAAAATAAAAATTTCCTTAGTTAAAGGAATATCAGGCTTCAGTTACCAGGAGGAAGAGAAGCTCAAGAATGGCTAACGGGCTATCTGCTTACAAGGCAAATGTGACCAGTCACTTACTGGTGACTGGCAGGCCGTGGCGGGAGGGGCTTTCCTTCTTTTTCCTAATTTGCTGACAATTGGAAACCTGCTTCTCCAAGCAGGTGGAATTCAGATACAGTTTTTTTCTGACCTGGGAACTGATGAACATGGAAATCAGATATCTGCCATGCCCAACCATGAGACCATGGGTTTACCCTCTCAATGAAGACCTCCTTCTTCACTAAGCCAACTAATCTCTATCTCTGTCTACATCAAGTACAAATCTCAAGTGTTAAATGTTAACCAACACAAATGAGCAAAGACACACAAAAAACAGACTCTTAAATACAGAGAACAAACTGGTGGTTGCCAGGGGGGTGGTAGGTGGGGGGGATGCGGGAAAGAGATGAAAGGGATTAAGAGATACAAACTTCCAGTTACAAAATAAATAAGTCAGGGATAGGAAAAGGTAATAAATAAATAAATAATATAAAATATAAAATTAAAAATAAATGAATATAAAACGGGAAAATACGCTAACACTATTTGTTACTTAAAACACATTTTTGACAACTCTTTATTACCCAGTGTACCAAAGCATATTTTTATGAACTCCATCTTAATTTTATCAATCATTTGTTGTATCAGTCAAAGATAGCCTCTTCTTAAATAGGCATTAATGTGCTATTATCAGGGCACCTGGGTGACTCAGTCAATTAAGTATCTGCCTTTGGCTCAGGTCATGATCCCAGGGTCCTGGGATTGAGCCCCGTAACGGGCTCCCTGCTCAGCAGGGAGTCTGCTTCTCCCTCTCCCTCTGCCTCTCCCTTGCTCCTGCTTTCTCTCTCTCTCTCAAATAAAATCTTTAAAAAATGTGCTATTATCAACATTAATATTATTTATTTACTTTTATAAATGCTAACACACTTTCAAAAGTTTTTAAAAAGGACATTGGATCACGTAAATTGATATTAGGTATAAATGTGTTGTCTAGATATTAGTATAGCACACTATCATGCTTAAAAAAGAAAAGCCAGCCAGATCCATGTGCCCAAAATAATAGCTGAACTTTACATTTTGAATAACTTCAGAGATTTAAGCACCTGAAAGTATATGAATATGATGTAACTCCTGTAAACAGAAATTACATCTTTTTAGCGACATCTCTCTGCTTTCATCAGCTCCAACCATAGTGACCTATAAACAGCATTTCTCTACATTTATTAATAATGTAATTCAAATATATCAAAATGAATAAGGCATATTGACATATTCTGGCCGGAAGGAACCAACTAATCTTACTTAAAAGAAGGTGAAGGAAGAGAGAATATTTTCAGTTATGTTGAGGGCACGCAGTTGTGTGAGGACGTGTGTTTGTGGGTAGGGGAGACACAAAAATTGAGAGGGGAGGGAGATGAAAAATGTGAAAGCTTATGATAAAATAATACACATTTCAAAAAAATTAAAAGTTTTGTGATCACCATGCAAAATATGAAGTCCTGCTGAATTAATGATAAAATTATGGATTTTTAATATCCTTTTCTGGGCTTTCCCACCTGAAGCAATAGTGTGCAAGAGAAACTGGTTCAATCCTCATTCGGCATTTCTGGGATCAATTCCTAATTGCTTTCCAACCCGAAGGGAAATGCTGGTGGAGTGCCGGACAAAGCGTTTGCGGTACATTTGCCATGTGGGATGATACCCTACCACACAACAAGCAGAGCATTTTAGGCGATAGAAATGCTAAATTAAATCAAGATGTTGGTTTCCAGCAAGCACAAGTGCCCTGTGACAGGTTTCCAGATTCAGGTGCTTATAAAAACAAATATGAGAGGCAACATTAATTTTAAAGCCTACTGAGCTACATACAGCAATTGCAAATTATGGAAATACTTCAAACTTTATAGGATTACAAAATGGAAAGTGATCAGGGTTCTGGGCGTGGGTCCTTTAGAAGTATTTTCCAAATAGTTCTGCATTGGAAAATAGGATCCATGTGCTCCTATTTACCTGAACATGTTCCAAACAAAATTTAAGTGTTTACATAAGAAAATTCAAAATACAGTGATTTAATGTCTAGCAGACACAAAGAACATCTGTAGTATGACTATCTCGTGATATTTAATTTACACAAAATCATTAAAAATAACACAGTAAAGTGAATTATTTTCACCACTTCATCATCTACCCATATATGAGAATATTTTGATTTTTCTTAAAAGATCTAGGACATGTCAGCATTCAGAATCAAAAATTTAATTCTGAAAATGGAAAGCAAGACAAAAAGGTTTTCTTTGTTTATTTAACTGAAAAGGGATGGAGATGTAAAGGAAACTTGTAAATTCAAAAGTTGAAGGAAACCGCTCCTTAATCTTGGCCCTGCACTAAATCAATTTAGTCCTGGTGCAAAATAGTGATTAAGACGAAATCCTTTCCTTTATAGAATTTACATTTTAATAGGAAGGAAGGAAGAATACGCATGCAATAAATAAGTAAACAAATGTAAGTACAGCAATAAAGCAGGTGATTGAGGTGGAGTGTAATGAAGTGACAGGGCTGAGAACTATGCCAGAAAGAGTGATCAGGAAAAGCCCCTTTGATGGTACATTTCTGCGGAGAGAGGAATGATGAGAAGTCACCAGGGCTGAACTTGAGAAACCTGAGGAATCTGACCAGCGCTACGGCTGAGGGCAAAAAGTTGCAAGTAACTATGTCACTGCTATACTCTATCAGGAGTCCTCCTTTACTATGATAATGGTATTGGTATACCAGGGAAGTTCTTTATTCTTAGCACATACAACGTGAAATGTTTAGGTGTGAAATGTCATAAAGTTTGCAATTTTTTCAAATGGTTCAGCTAAAAAAAAAAGTACATATAAATAGGAAAAGAATATGGAAGAAAAAATATAACATATAAAATGTTAAAAATTGATTATTTTAGGGGCGCCTCGGTGGCTCAGATGCTTAAGCGTCTGCCTTCAGCTCAGGTCATGATCTCCAGGTCCTGGGATGCAGCCCCACATCGGGCTCCCTGCTCAGTGGGGAGTCTGCTTCTCCCTCTGGCTTTCCCCTCTGCTTGTGCTCTCTCTCTCTCTAATGAATAAATAAAATCTTTTTAAAAAATTGATGATTTTATTTTATTTTTTTAAGATTTTTTATTTATTTATTCGACAGAGATAGAGACAGCCAGCAAGAGAGGGAACACAAGCAGGGGGAGTGGGAGAGGAAGAAGCAGGCTCATAGCAGAAGAGCCTGATGTGGGGCTCGATCCCAGATCGCTGGGATCACGCCCTGAGCCGAAGGCAGACGCTTAACCGCTGTGCCACCCAGGCGCCCCCCCCCTAAAAAATTGATGATTTTAGGTGAAAATAATGACTGTTAATTATACAATTTTATTAACATTCCCATCAATGTGAAATTTTTCTAGATAAAAAACTGCGGGAAAAGAAACTTACTTAAAAAAGCAGGAATTAAATCCATCCACATACTAATCAGCAATGATTATATCAAATTAATGGGTGTTTTAGAGTAAGTTTTCTTTTATGAAATTCTCTATGCTAGACTTCCATTTTAGAACAAATGGAATACAGTTACATGTCCAACAACATAACACATTTCACCATGTCCAGATAACAGTGTACCAAATGCTTGAAATAAAGAAGACAGCCAGAATTATGAGTCTGCATAATATCTGAAGCTGACTCTGTTCTGACCCTTTCTATGTTTCAATTCTTCTTTGGCTACTTTGTCTCTGTGTCTGGCCTATCCCACAATTCCACCCACATCTCTACTCCTCTGTCTGTCCAGCCTCCCCAGTGCTACAGTTACAATCCTGTCCTATGCAATGAATTACCTACTTCTCCATTCCTTTTAGTACATAGCTTTGTTTCTTTTCTCCAGTTTGACCTCTTTATTCCCGCCTCCCCCACCATTCTTCCCATAGCATACATGAGCCTGAAAAATCTGGTTGTGCTTTGCCAAACTCATTTCTTGCAGAAACTTTCATTTCACTCTCTACACTAACCGTGCTGAATCACTATGAAGTTCTTCTAAATGTCAAGATGTTTCACACTTGCATGACTTTGTGGAAACTGCTACTTATAGTTCAAATGCTCTACTCTACAAATTGTATACTCTCTCTACTCAACGCATTACTCAAAATTGATTTTGCAAGTGCAGATTTTTTTTCCAGCAATCTCCCATCCCACTCCAGAACTACCTACCTATATTATAGTTCCAAAATATTCAACAACTCTGTTAGTAACTCTTGTTATTTACTTGAAATCATGTAAATAACATTGGAATAAAACTTTTTTAAAGCAGGAGTCTTGCCTAATTCATCATAAATGCAAAGCACGAAGTACCCTGTGTGTCACAGAGAGCCACTGAACGAATGTTTGTTGAAATGATGAGTGGATTCAGTAGCAAGACTAAATTATCTAGTCATTGTCGATATTATTGCATTAGATTTATGTTTACCCTAACATTTATTCAAAAATATTTAACACCTACTTTGTACAAATCCAGGATTAATTGCTAAGTATAAAGAGATAGAAACAAAATCCCTGTCATCAATGAGATCAATGTCAAGAAGAAAAGGCAGACAGATAAAAACTTATTGGGAGTAACAAATGTTTGATAAGCTATATACAGGATGTCAAGGATCCAAGAGAAGGCACCTATCCTAGGCTAGAGTTAGGAGAGGAATTTGCATTCTAGCTCCCTTGAGAAAATGATGTATGCTCTGAGTCTTATAATATGCAGGAATAACCTAACTAGAAGAGTATTAGTAAGCTGATTACAGAGGACATAACCTTATACGTTTTTCTATTACAAGATCTCCCTGGTAGCCAATCAGAAGCTAAATAAGAGAAAAAGACACTATCAGTGTATTGAACAAGAACAGCAAAAACACTTTTGAAGATTTAAATTAATGCAGTAGCAGTAGCTATGGAGAATGAGAATTTATTTATGAGAAATTTAGAAAATAGAATAAGATAATCTGGTGTATGGTTGTTAAAGTGTAAGAAACAAAAATTGGAAAGATTCTTTAGTATCTGTCATGTACAGTCGAGTGTCTATTTATTCTATTCAAGGCAAAAGGTGGGTTTGTTAACAGATGTGGGGAGGAAGACACTCGGTTGGATTGTGAACATGTTGAAGTTTTAATGCCTGTGAACATTAAAAGGCTGTCTCCAAATCTCAAGAAATGATTTATATTTAAAATACAATTTATGGACCCTCAGTGAATATGCTTGCTAACTCTGTCTTTGGGGATGACTTCATCAAGGGAGACTATTTAAGTGATCAAAAAAGCGTCCCTGGAAAACTTCAACAGATAAGAAATAAATGTAAGAAAGTGATATTAAGACAGAGTGACCACAGATATAGATTTAATACATTCGTAGAGTGGGCCAATCTCTAATTCAAGGAAAAAAGATTCAAGGAATGATGAACCATAGTTTCAAATGTCCTAGGGGAACCACTAACCATAAAGCAAGCTTGCCAAAACACTATTTAGATAATACCTTTACTCATTTAAAATTTACTTCCAAATATATACTCTTATTTAGGCAAACAGTAGGTTAAGTCAATTCATTTTATTCTGTGTGCTGTTGTTAATGAAGCAATATATTTTTACCTGAATGCAGTCTTTAAGGTGCCTTATATTGAAAGTGCTTTGGAAAAGTATGCATCAAATGGTTAATGGTAGAGTTTTTTTGGTTTGTTTGACTGTTTTCCTGATTTGTAGTATTGATTTTTCTTATTTAAATTCAATTAGCCAACACATAGTACCTCATCAGTTTCTGAAGTAGTGTTCAAAATCATTAACTTTTTGTATTCCTTGAATTTACCTTTTATATGACCATATAAATTACAAAGAGAAACACAGAAGTTGAGAAAGCAGTCTTTTACAATAATATATTAAAACTGCAAATATAGCAAACAAAGGTGTTCTTTTACAATTTAAGCATAAATTCAATATGAAAAATGTCTTGTGGATATTTTTCTTAGAGAAGGTGTTAGGTAGTTCAGTTTTACAAGTCAGGTGATCTGTATTCTAGATAGTATGCTATTCTTTCCATTTCAACTGACATATAACTAACCTGCAATTAAAAGCATGGATCCTTATTATTCAATGAGTTTTGATAAATGCACACATCAGTGAAACCAACACCTCAATCAAAATATAGAACATTACCAAGCTCCTAAAAAGACTTTTCATGTCATTATCAAAATCACTAAAATCATAGATTAGTTTGTATCTGAATTTAGATAAATGAAATCACTCTGTACTATTTTGTGTCTGGCTTTATTTGCTTATATCAATTTCTTCCCTATTGTTGACTGGTCAGCAGCTCATTTTTTTAAACTTCAGAGCACATGGTATATTACTAATATGTTATATCATCTCATTATATAGTATATTAATACATTAGGATTATCTTTAGATAAAGATAATCTTTCAGTAAGGATTTTTAGATCTAATCTTAGGTAAAGAAACAACAATTTGTTTATCTTTGGTTGAAGAACATTTAAATTCCAATTTTTGGCTATTTTGAATAAAGCTTCTAGGTATGGTTTTATTTTTTTCAAGATTTATCGGTTTTAAAATGACAGTTCATGCACGCAGGTGGGGAGAAAGGCAGAGAGGGAGGGAGAGAGAGAATCCTCAAGCAGACTCCCCTCTGAGTATGGAGCCAATGCTGGGCCTGATCCCAGGACCCCGAGACCATGACCTAAGCCAAAATCAAGAGCCAGATGACCAACCGACTGACCACCCTGGTGCCCCTGCTATGAACATTTTTGTGCGGATATGTTTTCATTCGTTTTGGTATATGCTGGGTCATATGGTAAAATTATATTCAATTTTATAAGAAATTTGCAGGCAGTTCTCCAAAGTACTTGACAAGTTTACATTCTCACCAACAAAGTATGAGCACTCAGTTTCTCACCAACACTGGTGTCATCAGCTATTTTTGTCATTCTACTGGGTCTGAACTGGTATCATATTATAATTTTAATATGCATCTCCCTGATAACTAATAATACTGAACACCTTTCATTTGCTTATTGCCCATTTGTACCTTCTGCTTGTAAAGGATTCAAGTCTTTTGCCCATTTTGGAGACGGTTAATTTGTGGGAGTTTTTTATGTATTTTGGGAACAAGTTCTTTAATATATGTGCACTGAACACTTTCTCTAGGACTGTCCTTTGTTTACTCATTTCTTTAATGGCATCTCTTGATGATAAGAAAAATTTTAATTTTAATATTATAAAGAAATGCTGTTTTTTAAAATACTGAGATTATAAATGGCCTTTCTAATTCGATTGATGAGGGTTATTATTTTGATTTTTATTAAATTTGGAGGATAATCCCACAGGGCTGTGATGATTATCCAATTTATATACTGCTTGAACCAATTTGTAATATGTTGTTAAGAATGGCTGCATTTATATCTATGATGTAATATTAGCTTATTATTTTCTTTTCTCATCATATCGAGTTCTGGTACCAGGGCTACGTTAACTTCATAACATAAATTGGGAAGTGCATCCACTTATTTTTGAAGTCAATAACCGAAGCAATGCCGGTTAATCAAATAACAAACTCCTTATGAGCAGTATCTTTGTAAAAAACTTCTATAATTCACAGCATTTCAGAACCACTGCAATGAGCTGGTGTTAATTTTTCTTCAAAATCTGGGGTTGAATGCAACGATCCCACATTAACAAAACTTCAATTGCAGAGGCTGCATGTTCACATTACCCTCTTTGAATATGTGTGTGGCCGCTGCCTTCATGGTGAAAATCTTACTAAGCAAAATAGAACATTCGGCATTTTAAAACTCACTTGGAATTGCAGATCTGTCAGTGCTTCAAGCTGGCAGACACTTGTGGAGCAAATGCTCCCAAATCAGTAAACTTGGACCATATGAGCAACAAATGCAGTCCTCTAGAGTTAATCTGAAAGGAGACCTCCCAAACCTTACTACCCAAGAGATGAGAGGGAAATGACAGTTCTCTTCAACAGGAGTACGTTCATTTCAAGGAATTGTTCAAAGGTTTATCTGGAATGTGGACCTTTTTTTTATCATGGACATACCAGAGATACGGTAACATGAGAGAAAACATTCTGCTCTTCAAGTCAGAAACTGCCCGAAACTCTGTGTTAATTACTTAAAATAATAATGGAAGCACATCTGAGGCCCCTAAACAGGAAAATGTGTTGAAGAGCATGGTGTGCTCTGTTTTATTTCTTTATAAAATGAAATGTATTAACAATGACAGATGAAGCGGAGCCTGTAGGAGATGTGCCAGAGGTGTGGTGACAGCCCGGTATTCACAATGGATGTATCGGTGTGTCTCGCGCATTTGTTTTATACACTCCACATTTTGAAAGCTAGTAATATGGTATCGTTCCTTTATTTTTACTGGATATTATAAGATAAATGTATTCCACCAGAAGTTTGAGGTGGAACCAGCTTGATATAAATGGAATGCCAGAATTCCAAATAAAGGAAATTCTCAGCAAGGATTGAATCATTTCTAATAGCAGGAACAAATGTGTTGTGGTTGACCTTCCCCAATTCCTTAATACCACGCTTATGACTAGAAATGTACATACTAAGTTATTCTCCTGCTAATGGAACTCAGTTACTTCTCACAAAGTAGGATTCTTGGGGTCAGTCTCGATTAGCTATACTTTTGTAGTGCACATACACTGCAAGTGAGAACCAAAAGTGCATCACTTATAATTAAAATGATGAGGTTAGACCCTCCCTAATTAGTAATCTGCCAAAATTAAAACAAACAAACAAAACCAAAACTACCTTAAGCCATGAGGAATGCACATTTGTCAAAGAAATGAGTTTCAGTTTTTACAGCTTTTAGTCTGGGGTTAAGTTCAATCATAAAGGTGCATAAAGTAAACAAACAAAATCCTGCTAACCTTCTTGGGGGGTAGGGTAAAAAACTGAAGCCAAGGAAACTGTGACTGCTAAAAAAAAAAAATGTGGGGGAATATCGAGATGGAAAAACAAAACAAAACAAAATTGGACTCTCAAACTTCATTCCGATTTCTGAATGACCCTGGAATTCTGCATATGCAGGACAGACTCAAAGTATCTCCACAAGAGACAAGAAATGTGAATATAGGTCAGAATTCCTAATCAGCCAATGGACTATGCAGTTTAAACTCTACAAAGATATTTGCCAGCTAAACAAAAGAAATAAAACTCATCTGAGAAAATATTTAGTTCACAAGTTTACAAGTTAATATTCATCATGTCCAGGATATAGTCAAAATTACTGATTATATAAGAACCAAAATAAAATAAAAGGAACATACTTCCAGGAGAAAAGAAAATAACATTGAAACAAACCAGATATGGACTTAAATATTGACTAGATTTATATATTAGACATAAAGTGATAGAATACTCACTGCACATGAACTGTGGAAAGTTAAAATTGTACACTGTAGTCCCCACGCAACCACTAAAAATAATACACAGAAGTATAGAAATAATGACAATAGGAAAATTAAAGTAGAATTCTAAAAAGTATTAAAATAATCCCCTAAAAAAGAGTCAATAAGAAGGGGGGGAGCACAGAAGACATGTAGAAACCTATCAATAAAATGGTAGAGGAATTCAAAATTTATAGTAAATATTATAACAAATGTTAATGGATTAAATACTCCAATTGCACATCTGACAGAGCTTACAAGTGGAATATGAAACAACTTTTACAACTTGAAGATAATCAACTCACTGAAACAGATGAACAAAAACGGCAAGCAATTTGAACAGACACTTCACACAAGAAGATACACACTGATCAAAAAGCACATGAAAATACTCAACATCTCCAGTTACCAGGGAAATGCAAGCACAAAAAGACATGCTTAGAGTTAAATCTAAAAGCTTATTAATACCAACTGTAGGTAAAAATGTGGAACAACTAGAACTTTTGTATAATGTTGGATGGAATATAAAATGTTCTTTTTTTTTTTTTTAAGATTTTATTTATTTAACAGAGAGAAAGCCAGCAAGAGAGGGAGCACAGTCAGGGGGAGTGGGAGAGAAAGAAGCAGGCTCCCAGCGGAGGAGCCTGATGTGGGGCTCGATCCCAGAACGCCAGGATCACACCCTGAGCCGAAGGCAGATGCTTAACGACAGAGCCACCCAGGCGCCCCTGGAATATAAAATGTTCTAACCGCTTTGGTACATGGCAGTATCTACTAAAGTTAACATATATACCACATGATGCACAATAACACTCCTGTTTACCCAACTAACTATAGCTAAGTAGATCAAACTAACAACTGTAAAAGAAAAAAGAGTAGTGGTTGTCTGGAGCTAGGTGTTGGGAGAGAGGATAGATGGCAAAGGGGCACAAAGTAACTATTTCAGGTGAAAGCACATTCTTCTTTCTTGATTGTGGGATGGGTTATGTGACTATACCTTCACCATTACATTTAACATTACAACTCAATCACACTGTACACCTAAAATGGGTGGATTTGTATCATGCAAACTGGTCCTCAATACACACGAGAAAAATATATGAGGATAACATTGTTTGGGGGATAGATAAATGTGTAAAGAGGTAGGGGGAAAAAACAAGACCATTTATGTATTGGTACTAAAAAAATATTTAAACCTAATGTTTTACTGGAACAAAAAATAGTTTTGTCTCATTCCACTTCAACCTCCCTCTCTCCCTCCTTCTTTGTTTTCTTTCTTTTTCACTTCCTTTCCCTTCATCTTATTCTTACTCATTTTCTCTTGTTCTTTCCTCATGTTTAAATAACAGTTTTGCCTAGATAAATGCCAAATAAAATACACTATTACATTCGACCATTAAAAATTTCATCCATAACCCCATGACGGTATACATAATTAAATCAAGAATAGAATTTTAATCAATGTCTATTTTTGCATGTGTAATTACTTTGCTTTTTGTTGTTCTTACTTTGTTTTGTTTACTGCTGATTTTCAGCATCTGTAAGTGCTGAGCACATAAAAGGCATTAGAAAAGTTGGAAATTGAACTCCCTTTCTTTGCTTAGAATGGATAGGAAACTGGGAACAGAATCATCAATTGCAAAATACTGGTCCCCCTTTAGAGGACCACATGACCACACACACACACACACACACACACACACACACACACTCACAAAGACACAATACCCAATACTGATATGAGAGATATGAAGAAAATATTTGAAAAAGAAATGTGTTTCAGACTTCTCCGGGGGAAACGATTTTTTTTTTTTAAGATTTTACTTATTTATTTGACCGAGATAGAGACAGCCAGTAAGAGAGGGAACACAAGCAGGGGGAGTAGGAGAGGAAGAAGCAGGCTCATAGTGGAAGAGCCTGATGTGGGACTCGATCCCAGAACACTGGGATCACACCCTGAGCCGAAGGCAGACGCTTAACCGCTGTGCCACCTAGGCGCCCCTGGGGGAAACAATTTTAAATAGGGTACTTAGAGGAGACCTCTACAAGAAAGGATTATGTGGGTTTTTTGTTTTTTTTTTTTTTTAAGATTTTATTTCTTTATTTGACAGAAAGAGAGCACAAGCATGGGAAGGAGCAGGCAGAAGGAGAGGGAGAAGCAGGCTCCCCACTGAACAGAGTCTGATGTGGGGCTCCATCCCAGGACCCTGGGATCATGACCTGAGCCGAAGGCAGACATTTAGCTGACCGAGCCACCCAGGTGCCCCCAGAAAGGATTCTCTTTATGGATAGACAATGATCACACACACACACACACATGCACACACACACACACACACACACACTTCATGGCATTTTATTTTACATTATCTTTGATATTTAGTTTGGACACAATTACAATTGACTGAGAAAATAAAATATTCTTAAGTTCTTATTCAACTATGTAATATAAGAAACTCCCCCAAATCTTGTTAATATTTTATCTGAATGAGCAGACTCATCTGATGTTTCTAAAATCATCTAAACACACATTCAATTGTCATATCACTGAAGTGGTTAATTTGAGATATATTCAAAAGTCACTTTTAGTATATGGCGAATGTTATCTCAAATAATTTCTGATATTTTATATGAAAAGGATAATTAGTAATATTCTGCACAGGGTCAGAGTAATTGAGTTGCATTATTTATAAGGACGGATTGTGAAGTATAATGTGTCACAAATATTAATATCAGTCATATTCACTTTTCAAACAAGCAAAATATTTTATAAAGTTAAGAATGCATATCTTATCAGTGGGAATGACTTTCAGTTTCCTGCAGACCGTCAGGAGTGTCAAAATCAGGGCCAAGATCTTGGAGGCGAGCAAACAGCCGTATGTTTTTTTAATTTACTTTTAGATTTTATCTTGCTTTCTGAAATTTGGTGTAAATTCTTTTTTTTTTTTTTTTCCACTTTGGGGCTTGAACTCAGGACCCTGAGATCAAGACCCGAGCTGAGATCAAGAGTTGGATGCTTAACTGGCTGAGCTACCCATGCACTCCTGGGATAAATTCTGATTCACAACCTTTCAGGATCAACTGGAGTAGCACAAAAAACCACAGCACTAGAGCTACTGCTATGAAAATATAAAAATCATACATTTAAGTTATATGCTATTGGCAGAAAGAAAGAGCGAGAAAGAGAGAAACTCTTCCGGCCATTAAAACCCAATAGCTGTGTAACTTTAATGTGTATGTCAGGAAGTCTAAATCTATTCCAAGCCCATCTCAATATTCCATAATATTTTTGGCAAGAAAATTTATATACTCTTATGTTTTATGGATATTTGAAGAAATGTTTCAAAAGTTATTTTGTGTAAACATTATTTTCATTTTAGTTACACACTCTGAACACTAAGCTATTCAAATATACAAATTCATAATACAAACTTAACCAATATTTTTGAAAAAAATATGAAATAGTATAAAATATCTGAAGTAATATATAATTAATTGTATTGTAATTATTATTATACTTAATGTACTTCAGTATAAAGGTATATATCATTGCTTAAGAAAATTCAGCTTGAAAAAAAAAAGAAAGTTCAGTTTGAGTAATTTATTTTCTTTTTCTTTTTATCCATCCATGTTTTTAACAATTAAAACAGTGGCATTATAAATTATAAGTCTGATTATTTGGAAAGATTGTCTGAACTTTACAGATTTGTAAAAGAAATTAGCAAAAAGAATATTCTCTGTATACAGTTGGATATATCATATTTTTTACATCCAAACTGAAATAAAATTTTGCAAGTTGAAACTTTTATTTTCCGAACTGAATACAAACCATTGAGGTATTTGACATTGCATCAAACCTTTATCTGTTTAAAAAGGAAAATCAATGTTTCATCCTCTAAATTCCATAGTAAACTTTCCTTATATTTGATTATTGGTGGAACATACTTTTTGTGAGAATTTTATCCTGGTTTGTCAAAACCCTATCAGGAATCTAAAAAGAAATTATTTTAGGAAGTAATTTGAGAAGTAAAAAAATTTCCTGACCTAAAAATTATCACTAAGCAATTCTGACTTTTGAGCAAGGAGAAACAACTAATTAAGTTTATGAATGTGAATGTCATGAAGAAGAATTACTGGTAAATGATATTATTTGTCCAAAAGCTGTTTAAAAAAATAATGAAATAAAACTGGCAACCTCTGACACTTATCCCAGTTTCAATCTCACTGTTCATGAGAAGATATTCAATAAAATATCTATCACATTACTCTTACTATAAAACTTTATAGTTTTATTTGTGTTACTATAGTGTTATTTGTTAGCAAACTGTAGTGTTATTTGTTAGTAAACTATATCTATATTAGAATTTTTTAAATATTTATGAGAGTTTTTATCATTTGTAGTTTTGTTTTTTTTCAAAACGACATTTACTGGATCAAATTCATAAGACCAAGTTTTGCCCCACAGTCATTACATGAAGGCCTACATTTAAGGAATGACATCTTTTTTTCAGGTATTAAATAAAATTTAAAAAGAGAGAGGTTACCATTCATTGAGTTTTTATGTATCCATTGCTACCCTAAGCACCACTACAATATTTCTCTATTGCTGTGAGATAGGTATGTTAACCTTAGATTACAATTCTTAGAGAATAAGTCATTTGCAAAGCATCAATATTAATAAATAGGGTGAACTCAACTCATCCCTTTTTTTTCACTTTGAATTCTACTAGTGACTTATAATTCAATGACTTAAAATATGGAAAACATTGGGTCTGTGATTTTTTATCATCTTTGTCAATAATAACAAGCATAACAACAAAACAACTAATATGCATTGAGTATGCATTATACTCTAGGAACCAGAGTCAGCAGATTTTTCTAGGAATTCTTTTCATTTAATCATCATAAAAAGTCCATGACACAGTTACTATTTTATTTTATTATATATTTTTTAAAGATTTTATTTATTTATTTGAGAGGGAGAGAGACTCACAAGAGAGAGAGGTGGCCCTGCGAGGGGGTGGACAGAGGGAGACACAGACTCCCCGCTGAGCAGGGAGCCCCAGGGCCTGCAGACGCTTAACAGACTGATCCAGGTGCCCTGACACAGGTGCTGTTTTATAGATGAGAAAATTGAGACCTTACATCTAATTGACCAAAAGACAGTTCATACATGACAGAGTACAAATTCAAGCACAGTTTAATCTGTTTCAAGAGCCTGAACAGGAATACACACTCCTTATTAACAATGTCTGTGTTTTGCCTTTTGCTAAAACATCTTTCTGAGCCTTAGGAGTCTGGCTTTAATGACTGTCAAGCACATATAGTCATGAAAATGAAAAAAAAAAAATCAAGAGAATTTGTACTAATTCCTGAAGACTAAAAAAGGAAAAATAAAATACATGCTCTTCAATTGAGAAACCTTAAACTTCTGGATTAATTACAACAAACAGAGACAAGCAACATCACCTTTGAAAAGAAAGAAATAATTGGATCGGTCATGCATGAACTTGTACTCCCCCCCCCCCTTTTTTTTTTTTAAGATTTTACTTATTTATTTGAGAGAGAGAGAGACAGAGAGCATGAGCAGGGAGGAGGGGCAGAGGGAGAAGCAGGTCTTGGTCTCCATCCCAGGACCCTGGGATCATGACTGCGCCGAAGGCAGACGCTTAACCAACTGAGTCACTTTTTTACTTATATATCTAGATAATCGAATCAGTTAAAGCACTGATTGGGTTTTGAGGAATTCTTTTAAATTTCCTGCTGTTTTTCAATTTGATCTTTTTTTTGTCTTTCTAAAGATTTTATTTATTTATTTGACAGAGAGAGAGACAGCCAAGGAGAGAGGGAACACAAGCAGGGGGAGTGGGAGAGGAAGAAGCAGCCTCCCAGCAGAGAAGCCTGATGCGGGCACAATCCCAGAAACCCAGGATCAAGCCCTGGGCGAACGAAGGCAGACGCTTAACAACTGAGCCACCCAGGCGCCCCATCAATTTGATATCTTTCAATCTGCATCAGAGAGAGAAAGAACAAAAGTGAGCAAGAGTCAAGAATGAATAAAAAATACCATGGCCTATATATAGCCCATGCTAATAATAGGTGTAGCTTACAGGAATTATTGCTTAGCTGTCAATGAGCATGGGGGAAATTTATAACAACCTGAGTTGCGATTCTTGGTCCCTTAATAAACTATAAAAGTAGAGTTGACTTTATTGTCACATTGAACACTATTAAAAGTTTAAAATTAAAATTATTTTATTAAAAAGAAACTGTAAGCTTATATTTAGAATAATGATAGTGTTTACGTCATAGACATTTATAGAATGTTCATAAGCAAGTTACTAATTCAAGGCTTTATTATGTCCAATAACAAAGTAAGTATATTAGAAAAATATCAGAGCTTGTTTTTTCAGGATTAACTAAACCTTTATGTAAAATTTATGTACTTTAAGTTTAATACTTTATATACAAACTTTTTAATTTCACAATTACTACTAATGTATATTGTTCATCAAAAAAACTAACTGATGGTTTCAGAGGGGAGGAGGGTCGGGGGATGGGCTAGCCCTGTGATGGGTATTAATGAGGGCACGTATTGCATGGAGCACTGGGTGTTATATGCAAACAATGAATCATGGAACACTACATCAAAAAATAAGGAGGTACTGTGTGGTGACTAACATAACATAGTAAAAAATTTTTTAAAAATTATTTAAAAAAAAAGAAAGAAAATGGCTAATGCTTATTAAGATTTCGCTATGTGCCAACTCCATTAATAGCTTCGTAAACTTTCTTAATTTTCACTCTACTTTTATGATATATACATTATTATCATCAATAATGCTGTCCAATAGAATTATGTGAGTAACATTATATCACTGTTCATTCATTTATAATTATTGAGTAATTATTTCAACTATAAGTAACTTACATAATTTAAAATTTTCTTATTTATTTATTTATTTATTTATTTATTTATTTATTTATCTGACAGAGACAGCCAGCGAGAGAGGGAACACAAGCAGGGGGAGTGGGAGAGGAAGAAGCAGGCTCCCAGCGGAGGAGCCCGATGTGGGACTCGATCCCGGAATGCTGGGATCACGCCCTAAGCCGACGCTTAACGACTGCGCCACTCAAGCGCCCTTTCCTTTTTTTTAAATTTTTTTTTTAAATTTTCTAATACAATTTATAAAAGTAAACTGAAACAGGTACAATTAATGTTAACAGGCTTTACTTTACCCAATGTATCAAAAATATTGTTTCAACATATATTCGATATTTAACAATATCAGCCAAATGTTTTATATTTTTTTATACTAAATCTCCCCAAAGTATATATTTTACTCTTAAAACACATTCAAGTGCCTGACAGCCTCATGTTTCTAGCAGCTACTATAACAAATAATGCAGATTGTAGGGATTAGAAAACCTGGGTCTTTAAAACTTACAAAATTACCCAAGATTACACAATTACAAAAACAGGCCAATCTCAGGTTCATATCAAAGCTATGCGACTCTAAAGCAGAGGAAGGTTAACCACTAAGCATAATGTCCTGCCTCCTCTTCAAGATGATGAAATGTTTGCGTGGTAAGGACGTAAGGGACTGCGTTTCAGCCGTATCAGGTAAATCTGACTGGTAGCATCAGAATGCTATTTGCACAACTGATTGAAGACTCTTCCAAAATAATTCAGCCACACAGAAAAGACTCAATTATGACAGCTCCAAGGAATACCAAAACCCTAAAATTGGGACGGAGAAGAGGTTTTGTGTGTAACTTAATATCTGTTTTCTCATTTTTCTATGGATCCAAAACCCTGGACTCATGCCTGAGTTCTAAGTAGATAGACTGCCAGAAGTCAAAACTATAATCTGTTTCAGTAAAATCTTTGTGAGATTTAGGAGCACAAACAGCTCTGCTCTAATACACTGCAGAGGAGAAATATGTTTTTCCCAATAATAGCCTAGTCTTTGAACACATTTGGCACCTATAGTTCACTGGAATATCCAAAGGGGGAGTAGGCAGCCAGTAAGTAAAAGACAGAAGTGGAATTTGGAAAAATGGGTGATAATGCACAAGGGCCTAAAAATACCAGGTATAAATATCAGTTCTGTTCAGCATAGCACCCTGTATAATACCCAAAAGTCATGGTGAAGAATAGCAAACACAGAAGAAGATAGGAACTTGCAAAAGAAGGAATGTTACTTTTTAAATGACAGAATATTTTTTTTTAATATATGTAAAGCATAGGGTTGTACAATAGTGGTATGACTTTGGTTGAAGATGACTTAAAATTATAATTGAAAATACCTTAAAACAATGTGGACATTTATGGAAGTAGAATAACCAGAGGTAACTCAAGTTTCAGGTTGTTTTGATCCAGAGGCTACTATAGTTTTGGGACTACAACTCCAATTCCCTGTGGCTCTCTTGGCTCTGCCCTGTTCTCAGATTGGCTCTACTCTTGGGAGGAGAAGTTGTATGCACTGTGATCCTCATCTGGGTGAGTGAGAACATCTCTTCCACAGCTATTGGACCATCTTAGATCATCTACCCAGTGCTTTGAGATGAGGGTAATAATACAGAATTTATCCTGGATTTATAGTTAAGGTCAAGACAATCCCATAGATGTTAGGAGCAACCACATATCTATAAAAGATCGTACTCCCACAAACATTTGGGCCATATTTGTTTGTTCTTTCTCTCTTTTCTCTTCCTTCCTTCCTTCCTTCCTTCTTTCCTTCCTTCTTTCTTTCTTTCTTTCTTTCTTTCTTTCTTTCTTTCTTTCTTTCTTTCTTTCTTTCTTCCTTCCTTCCTTCCTTCCTTCCTTCCTTCCTTTCTTGAAGATTGGAGGCTTCACTAACATTTAGACACAAGAACCAATGAAGCACAGTTGAGCTCAATTTATAACTGCCTCCTGATGTGCCATGGCAAAATATTTTACATTCATTTATAATATTTCATATATATGTAATCTATATTATATATACATATTTTCTATTTATCTATAGTTTTTTTAAACATTTAAACATACAGAAAAGTAGAAATACTTTTACACAGAATACCTATCCACATACTATCTAGATTTTGTAACAAGCACTTTACTATACTTGCTTTATTTTATATATCTACCCATCTAGCTATTATGCTAATAGTCCATTATTTTTGTTTTATTTCAAAGTTACAGACATCTGTTTACTTCACCCCATATACTTCAGCTTGCATATTAGTAACCAGAGTTCAGTATTTGTTTCTAGCTTACTTTTAGATAAAATTTACATAAATGAAATGCACAAATTGAAAAGATATTTGATACATTTTGACAAATACAAATGCTTCTGAAACAAACAAAATATTACCACCCTTCTAGGAAGTCCCCTCCTGTTTCTTCCCAGTAAATCTAAATTCCCATAGAGGCAATAACTCCTACTTGTTTCCCACTAGCAAATAGGTTTACCTCTTCTCAAACTCCAAATTAAAGGAATCATATAGTATGTGCTCTTCTGTCCAAGACTGCTTACTCAACCTAAAGCTGTGTCTATCAGTAGCTTTTTTTACCTTTTTTATTATTGACTGGGTTCTGTTTGCTTTTGGTCACTCTCCAGTGCCTTCAAGGTTTGTTTATTTTTTTTAATTTTGTCCACATTTTATGATTATTATCTCTAGGAGTTTTGTCTGACAAGAGCAACACAGCTATTTCTGTATGCATAACAGCATTTATACATAGTTTTACATGTAATTGCTACTTCATAATATAAAGGATATGATAGTAAATATATTTAGTCTGTTTTTCTAATAGGTGTGCTGAGTTTAACTGAGATCATTTCAGTCTCTTCCCTGGTTTGCTCTGGGATTTCAAGCTGATATTGGTGATTCGGATATACGCGCACACACACACACACACACACCATGATATATATTCTATGAAAAACACAATGGTTCACACACTTACTAAACTCATGACTTAAACCTTTCCTTAAAACAATGATCCAATCAGTTCTTGGTATGAAGCTACTTTGATCTATATGTATATTAGAATAATCCCTTAGCTCACTCTTTTTATTTGCAGGAAGACAATTATTCTTTAAATACTTCTGACCTGTTTTCCTGCCCTTTATTTCTCCCCATCTAGAGCTGATTAGCAGTTCCATTTCTTCTAATGTCATGTAGCTACATCCTCCCACACTGACTCTGAGCTTGACCATGCGACCTTCTGTGGATAGAGGTGAATGTAATTTATTCAGGGTCTCAAAAACACTTGCTTCCTTCTGCTTCTCTCTTGAACAGTTTGGCTTGCTTGTTCTTATACCTGTGTCACATCATGAAACTATGCTCAGGCTCATCTGCCTAAAAGATGTGAGTCTCATGGAGAGAGGAAAACCCCGTGAACTGTCCCAGTCATCCGAGCAGTCCTGGATAAGATCATCCTATATCAATCAATGGACAATCAAATCCCAGCTATGCAAAGCAATCTAGTTTTGACCAAAGGAATCATCTAGCTGAACTCCGTATATGTTGCCAACATTTGATGAGCTAAATAAATACTTCTTGTTTTGAGCCACTGAGTTTTGGCATGGTTCGTTACACAGTGTTACTGATACAGTTACATAACTGATAGATACAGCATGAGAAAAGTGAGTTATCTGGCTAGGGATGATTGCCATTAGGCATGTTTGTAGACTGAACATTGTAGCTAACAAATAAACCATCTTCTCTTCAAAGATTTGCTGTTTCATTTTCGGGGTTGTTTGTTCGTTTGTTTTTATTTTTGTTTTTGGTTTTTGCTTTTTATTTATTCACTGAGAGCAGTAGAAGCCTGTGCTTTTGGGTTATCCCAAAGTCTAACCTGAGAGGCTGGACTTAAAAATCTCATTTTCAGAGCCACACTCAATTATATCTTTTAATTCAGCCTGTTTCAATAATAAGGTTTTCTTTCTCCATCTGCTAACTCTTGTCTTCTCTCTCATTTGGTCCAAACCTGAGGAAAGCAGGAGTAGAGCTACTGAGTTGACTCTCTCAGTGTCCCAATAACTAACACGAAGGCATCATTTGGAAATGAGCAAGAAGTTAGGTCTTTAAAAATGTTAAGATTAAGAAAAAACGAAGTAGAAGTATAAAACCAGAGTAATGTAGTGACGTGTAAAAACTGTTTATTTTGGCCTCAGTAGACCATAAAACAGAAGGGCAAGACTCTAGAGTCCAGTTTAGTGCTCAAATTTTACAAAAGAGAAAACTGAAACCAAATGAGCTCTCACGATATGCTTAATGTCACCTAGTGAGTTTAGGGTAAAATTTGAGACCAGAACTCTAATTCATTGGTGTCTGTGTTCTAGAAAAGCAATGAAATACTATGGAAAGAAAACCAAGTCTGATAGCAAAACACCTGAATTTTAGTCTCAGCTTTTCCTCTCATTCAACATGCAGTTTGGATTCAGCCAATATAACTCTTTATAGTTTTCTCTTATGTAAAATGTGAATAATAATATCAGTCATGACTATCCTAAATAGTTGCAGGAGAATTATTTAAATAATAATGTAAGCTCTGTGAATTGAATTTAGTTCATCCTAACAAGCATTCATTAAGCGTTAATTATATGTCAAGCATTCTGCTAGTTGTTAAGGATACAAATATGGTCTCAGGGAATTTAGGGTCTAAAGAGATGGAAAGACAAAAAAAGAATGATATCAAAATAAAGTGATCAGTGCTCAGATAGAGATGGGCAAGGGATAGGGGTTCTAAAGGAGCATAAATAATCTTGTGAGAACAACTCCATTCTAGTTAAACCAATTCATAAAGGATAAACTAAAATTGTCCAGGTGAAAAATATAGGCAGGTCACTGAGGCAGAGGATATGAATAAGGCAAGAAAGCCTGTCAGAACGCAGGTGTGGAACTCCACAGAGTAAAATTTGTATTACTAAATTATAAAAGGAGTGGCAAGAAGTGAAACTACCATCAGTAAGGGTCAAGTAATAGATTTAGACATTAGAGAGCCATCGAAAAAAAACTTTAGCAGGGAGATCATGTGGTTTGATTTATATTTCGGTGTGAATAGTCCAGCTGCATGGAAGAAAGATCAACAATCTAGGGGAGAAAAGATAATAATCTAAATTAGGGCAACATAGTAAGGATGGAAAGGAAATGACAGATTACAGAAATTGTATATACAGTAAATGTTTATTTTATTATTATTTTATTATTGCAAATTGTTTCCTTGAGGGTTTTTTTTTCCCTATAAAGTTTAGTTAGTATTGGTGGCTCCAAGAACATGCTTCTTCTCTCTTGTTACTAGTCTTGCCGTACTAACATGATCTGTTTGTCATGATAAACGGAATACTCCTTTTTTTTTTTTAGAGTTGGCTGGAACCAAATATAATTGCTTCACTCATTTATACACAAAAAGAATGTTGAAATCAGTAAACATTCTTCTTTTTTTTTTTTTTCTAAAGAGCAAGCCAGAAATGCAATATGCCAATATATCCTGGGCAACACTATAATACCAGAAAGGTTTCCAAAAGCATAATTGATTCAGCATACTGTTAAGGTTTATTCTAGCAATAAAAAGAACATTTCTCTCATGATGGCTTTTATACTCAAATTCTGTTTTAAGTTCTTAGAGCACCATATGCCTGTAACTATGTAGCACTGACATTACATGGCATCTTCATGGACATGAGGAAATGTGGTTGTTCCTACACATATAATGAACAATCCTCAGTGCAGAGAGCCAAGTAAGATTTCTCTTACTTGTGCAGACAACCCTATAAAGATTTCTCCTGCATGGGTATATGTGCCTGAAGAAACAATAATGGATCAAATGGGTGATCATAAATCATTCATTTCTTCAGGTAAGTTGCTCACAATTTTCTATTAATAGAAGATAGTCTCAGAAAGTATAACCATAATAAAATTTTACAAGTGTTTTTAAAATGCTATCCTGGGAGCCTATTACTCCGAAACACTAAGTGAAGTCAATTCTTTCTTTGGAGGGTGGGGGAAGAAAATTTAAGTGAAGAAAAGATAACTATTTGACTTAATACATGGCTAAGAATTTGGTCCAAATTTCAAACCCTGAATATTCTTCTTCTTAATATAGTTCTTTTTTTATGATATTGACTTGTCAACTCAACACTTCCATAAGGATTGTTTTATCCAGTTCCAGAGAATAAGTGGATGATATTTGTGGATTTATTCAAGAACTGGAGACTTGTCTGGACCCTTAGTTTTCCTATGGCTTCTTTGCTTCCATTATCAACAGGTCAAAATGAAGCCAAACAGGCCTTTTGGAATAACTACTTTCCTCACTGCTCTCCTGCATGCCTCACAGATTAGAAGTTTTCAAGATAGTTGCATAACTTTCTTGGTGGTCCTCTGGGTTAGGACCACCAAATGTACTTAGATTTGTCCAATCTGGCTATAAGCCTGGTTTTCTGTCCACTACAATTTTTTAAAAATATTGTATTCACTTTTGTTTTTAGTAATAGCTATAAAATTATTCTCATGGATAAATTCATTTTAAGTGTACATATCACATTTAAACTAATTCATAATTGTTAATAATTGGCACAATTGATGTTGAAGTACCTGTGTAGAGACACAAAATATACAGCTTTTAAAGAGAAAGGAAGAGACACATATGTTTCAACCATGGTTGCAAATTACTTGATTCAATTGCAGAGCTCCTCCAAAGGCGCCAAGCCACAGCTGAATAAAAACCGTATGTTGGGATTCTATAATTCACTAACACTCTTAGACACATTATGAGTTGGAAAACAGTTAAAAAACTGTGCAGCTGGTATTTTTAAATGAGATGGCTGCATTATTTCTACATAGGATAACATTTTGTTTTGTTTTTCCTAGGATGCGAGTGGTTGATTAACCACATTTCATGAGCAATACAGTTTTATAAGTAGTAAATAAAACAGATACTTCATAGAAATAATTCATGAAATGCAATACTGAATTCCCCTATGTTACTCTAAGTTGATACAATTTTTTTTCTTGATTATATATAGAAAATTCATTTTACTTAAATTACATTGCATTATTAAATTAAACCTATTAACCCTGTGCTTACTTCTAACAAAAGATTTTGTAAAGATTCTCATGAAAGTCATTACCTTTAAGAAATGATAATTATATATGGCAGTAAAGCAAAACTGGTAACAACATTAAATTTACCTAATAGCTCACTCTGCTTTTCTGGACATAAGCATGTCCAATATCAATTTTCCAAAGAATTATCTCATCCCAGAAATAAGCAAGATTTTGCTTCAATTTCTCAAATTGATGATCAAATTGGTGAACTATGGATACTTTATATATTTTTTGCGCCATGTCACAAAACACTAAATCTATTTAAATTATTTTAAAGCTTTTAATTTATTTTCTCAATTCAACTGCCAGTGAAAAAAAACTTGACTCATTTAAAAAACAGGTGGGTGAGGAGCAGGGGAGACCATTTATGTGTTCACTGTATTTTTTATTGCTGTTGTAATAAATTTCCATAAACTTGGTGGCTTAAAAATGTGTTAATTTATTATCTTACAGTTCTCCAGATTAGCCACTGGACATGGGTCTTTCTGGGTTAAAATGAAGATGCCATTAAGCTATGTTCCTTTCTGGAGGCTCTAGGGAAGAATCTGTCATCTTACCTTCTCCAGCTACTAAGGGTTGTCCACCTTTCTTAGGTCATGGCCCCATTCCTTCATCTTCAAAGCCAGCAAGGTACTGTTCCATCCAGAATATCTATATAAATGCTATCCTCAGGACCATGGTTCCCTCTTAATCCCCTGGATTCCCCTCAGCTCTACTTCCTTCAATTTGTCACAACGGATGTAGCAGCAGCTCTAACCCACATCCTTTTAAGCTCTGTACTAAAGAATAAGTCCACTCTGATTCAAAATAAAGTCTCAGTTTACTGTCTTTGGCTTTGATTGGTTTGGCTTGAGCCTTGTTTCTATTATTAATCTAATCAGAGTCCCAGGAGGTAATGAGGCTTAAGTCATGCCATCTTTGGGAGCACAAATGCTGTTAGGAGACATCCATACACTGAGACTGAACCGGGTATGGACCTTCAAGTGGAAACTGGTGGCTAATGTCAGAAGAAGAATTAATGGAGGCTGGGTGGCAAAAAAAAGTAAAATAAAAAAAAAAAACATCAAATAGTACACCAGTCTACATTATACTTGCATTAACCAAGTAGAAATAGTGACAGGTATTTATACGAAACAAGAAGACAATGTTGCAAAAAGGAAAAGCCAAACTCTGTCGTCATAGATGACAATCTGTGTGCTCATGAAATAATGAACCCAAGTTCTTAAGAAAAAAATCTTCCAGGTAGAATCATAACCTTTGTCTCTAGTCTTATTTCTACTGCCCCTCCATCAGAACCCTTTGCTCCAGTCAGCTTAGACTCCTTACCCTGCAGATTCCATGGACAGCTAAACTTTTCCTCCTATTCCTGACTCCAGAGCTTCTGAACCTCTGTGAGTGTTTCTACATGGAAATGATAACATCAATCTTGAAAGAGAAATTGTTATCTTAATGTTCTTTTTAAAAAGAAATGCATTTGAGAACAATTATCATTTTGTACTTAGTTTTTCTAGTGCTCCCTTGGAAGTTATGGAGCTTAGTATTTTAGTTCTATTTTCAGTACTTTTTATGTTTACAAATGTTAACTGCCAATGTAAAATTTAGGTTCATTTAGGGATGAATGCTTATACTCTTTGTGATTCCCATAATATTCGGTAGTGTAATTTGCCTGTTATGAGACCCTGTAGTGTGTCTGTATGTATGTATGTGTATATATATATTTGGTGAGAGCAGTTTGAAAGCTATTAAACATAAAAACTATTAAAGACTCCTAAAGTGAGATGTCCAATTCACCGTACTGCTAAAGAAATAATGCACAAAACCACAAGGGCATATAAATTGTGGGTTTTTTTTTTTCCAAATGTTGTTTTAATTTCAAATATTTGAGATAATGACTATCCATTACCTTGAGACCAAAGCCTGTCTACTGAATATAGTAAGATAAACATGCATATGGAGTTGTCTTTACCTCTTTTCTTGCCACAGATTTAAGATATGTTGTACACTTAGCCTGAAACATTTCATCAAGAAATAAAAAAAGGCAAGATTTAAGACATAATCAGTTTTAAATTTTGACTTGACTCTTATTGGTGACAACTAGCATATGACTGCATTTTTGCAATCCATCAGTTAAACAGAAATGATACTACTACTTTATATATCTCAGTACTTTTCATGTAAAGGTTTTAAAGAGAAAAAGACATTTTGCAAATAAGAATTAATAAAACCCTCAAAGTGCCCCTATGAGTTAGGTAAATATTATTTCAGTCATTTAAACATTTGCAGTCCAATGGCTTTGACAGTTTAGTGACTTAACTCGAGACTACAGATTAAATTGAAGGCAGAGCCAAACTCTAGTTTAGCAGCTAGGCTGTGAGCTTTCCACTGTGTTGTTTGTTTTCAGTTACAAAGCAAGATCCACTTTTTAAAAATGGAAGAGACATGTAGTTTTAATTTAAATCAAAGTTATCGGGGCTGGACTGCCCAGCTTTTAACATGCCCTTCCTTGCTCTGGATTTGTTCCAAGGGTTCCTAAGATGCCAAGTTACTTTACTCTTTGGCTGTCATTTGTCTTTCCTAATTTCCTGCTAACCTCTATGAATTCTTGAAAGCATGCCTATCTCTTCCCTTGTGTCCCATGCAGATTCTTCTAGCTGCAAAGGAATTTACATCAAATGGGGAGGAATTCTTTCTATTTTGGATGAGGGCTGTTGGGAGTTAAAAGTGAGGAGTTGGCAGAAAGTTCTCTACACTGTATACATCTCTCACCCTCTTACAGCTTATGCCAATAAATATGTTTTTCTTTTATTTTAAATTTTCCTGCTGTGGTGTCCTGTTCATCATCTCTGTTCTCAGGATGAACTTTCCACTAGTGACATGATATACAGAGGTGTGCAGTACAGATGGGCTTAAAGGAATCCAAAAACTATGCATATTTTAAAGAACAAAATGAGAGCAGCACAGATATATATGTATATACACTTGAAAGTAGCCAAGATTCTGACAGACAGCATTTAGAGGTTAACACAATGAAATCAAAGGGAGGAATACCTGTCTAATCAGAAGTACAAAACTCAGTGAAAGTTAAACATACTTTTAAATCATAATAAAGAAAATGCTAGAAAATACACATCCCTGCTGCTAGTGTAATTGAATTCACATAATCTATATCCATCATTTTTTTTCCACTCAGAGAAATACGTTATTAGAAATCTTGATGTTAACAACCAACTTAAAGTGGCAGCTTCATTAACCTCTGTTAAAGTACAGGATATTTTAATCCATTTAACAATATGTTTGATGTAATTCCTCCTGGCTTTGCTGCTAAAAAGACAGGAATCTCATCAATGGCTACTGGGAAAAAGGAGGAAGTCAGAAATCAGAGGGCAGAGAATAAGTGGTTTAAGGTGACACGAAAGGCAACCTTTATGAAAATAGCAGAACATGAAGCCAGTCCTCAATGGGATGTGGCATGTTGAAATTTATCCTAGCCAAGCCAGAATACTCACAGAGCATTATAACTTGGTGGCTAAGAACTCTGTCATTGTTATATTGTATTAAGACTAACAACTAAATGTGTGACAGTGTCTCTGTTTAGGATAATTCAGTTTTCAGAGCAAAAGCCAAACATTAGTAAACATAGAAACAGAGAGAGTGCAATTCTCTGTGTATTAGCTTTTTATTGCTGTGTAATAAATTACCATAAATTTAGCAGCTAAAAGCCATACCCATTTACCTTACAGTTCTGTTTATCAAAAGCACTGGTTTGGCATACCCGGATTCTAAGCTCGGGGTCTCACAAGACTGAAATCCAAGTATCAGCTGGGTCATGTTCTCAGTTTGGAGCTCGGGGTCCACTTCCAAGCACATTAAGGTTGTTGACAGATTTTAGTTCTTTGGGCTTATAGGAGTAAGGTTCCAGTTCCTAGAGGATCTCCATCACTCCCTAAAATATGGCAGTCTCAACAACATGGCACCTTGCTTCTACAATGCTAGCAGATAAGTTTTCCTGGTTTCAAACTGCTGACTTTCTTTAAGGGCTCATGTGCTTCAGTCAGACCCATCCAGGATCTCCCTTTTCTGGAGAACTCAAAGTCAGCTGATTAAGGATTTTAATTACATCTTCAAAATCACTTTTGCCACATAACATAACATATACATGACAGTTATATCTCATCATTTTCATAGATGTGCTTATACTTCAGGGAATGAGATTATACAGGGCGTCAAAACCAGGGAGGCAGTAATCTTGGGGACCATACTAGAATCTGCCTACCCTACCACATTCTATTTTTAGTGACTCTAGAAATAAATGGGTTGGCCTTACGTAGAGAGGGCTGAAAAATGTCAAGATTCCAAGTTCAAAAGGATAAGTAGGGTGCAATTACTCATCTATATAGGAGCCAAGTTATATGAGCTCTGCAAAAGTAGCAGATGCGAAACTCCAAGTATAGTTGAGTACTTAGGGTTCAACTCAAACAGATAAGATTAGGGAAGAAACAATCATGCTAGACCTCATCAACTATGGAAATGGGATTACCTGATAGATTGGAATAAACCTGGGTTTTGAAATCGGACAGACTAGAATTAAAATGTTAGCTCTGTCCTTGCCTGGCTAGAGACCCTGGGAAAGCTCCTCAAATACAAATTGAAGATAATGACATTTAATACCATAATATTTGGAGCATAGCACTGAAGATATTGAAGGTACCATATTGATTTTCTTCCCTGTGAAGGCTCAGGAACTGAGTTAGATTGATCCTCTGGTTGTGTCTGCACTTAAGTGAAGATAAAGTGAAATGTGTCTGATGCTGATCAGATGAAATGCTTGTAGTGCTAACTGCTGCTAACAATAAATTGTTAATTAAGTTGATTCAAAAGCAAAATCCTGACCATCTTAAGTTGATGTAAAAGCAAAATCCAGGAAGAGAGCTTTTTTTTATAAATATGAGATTATTTTAATTTTTAAACATGATATGTTCACTAGTATTAGGAATTATTTCAAAAAATACTGTTTAATGAAATTATAGCCCATAAGGAAAATCTGAGTTGCTTTTGCTGACATGAAACAAAACTTCACAATTTAAATAATTTTCTTCATCCTAGTACTTCTCATTTTATTACTCTTTATTATTTATTTTATTGTCACTTTTATGAAGAGATAAATGTATTAATATCCTATAAGCACCAAAAAATATGTAGGTATTAAAAAATGCTTATAGTGCCATAATTTGGCCCTGTACAGCATTTAATCAAAGATATTTTCATGAATATGCTTGGGCCTGGTGTCACCTACTATGTTAAGAGTTTTCTTTTCTGTAAGCTCACTTTTGAGGAGCAATTAGATAGACTCAGGTTTTCACTGGAGCCTCTGTAACATCTTTTGTGACTCTGCATTCATCGAGGAAAAAGAAGAATCAAAGCAAATACTTTCAGTTTGACAGTGATGTATAAAATATAAGACTTCTCTTCAAACAAAAGTAAATTTTTTAGTGAAAAATAACAAACATAAATACTTAAAGGTGTATCAAATACATTTACCTATAACTCACATGCCCTTGAAATATTTTGATCAAATAAACAGTGCTTATTTTATATTATTCATCCCATATCATCCACAATGCTTAGCATTATAATTTTATTTGATAAAGAGTTTTGTTAGTCAAAAGAAACTAGGTTATTCTCTAGAAGGTAAGAACCTGGAAATTCTAATGGCATACAACAACAACGGTTCATTCCTAACTCCAGAAAATATCCATCATGGGAGCTCTACTTCATACTTCCTCATTTGGTAATCAAGGCTAATTAAGCCTCTGCTAAATGGCATATGATGAGTTCCTATGAAAGGAAGAAGATATATAGGACTTAAAGAATTCCTTAAAGTCTCACATGACAACGATGTTCACATGTCATTAGACAAACAAGACGTGGTCATGCTTAATGTCAAGTAAATGAATATTACTTTTCTACCATGTACAGAAAACACATATCTAACATACTTAATGTCTATCATAGTATCCCCTTCTTGTCCCCTCCTGGTCATAAAATAGGTATCTAAATTCTCTTTCAGCATAAAATATAAATTTACTCCTCCAAGGGAGGGAAGCCCAAAACACCGTAGAGTCAAGACATAGCTTGTAGTGAAGGAGGCATGTGATGATGCATGGTAGTCTCTGTATTTTATCCAGATGTGCCTCCTTTAGATTTGAAGATGTAAAAACATAAGATAAATTATCTATCCCACACACATTCATTTTGCAGGATGTGACCACAGGATCACAATAATGACAGAAATGTTCCCATTCAGAGAGTGGCGGAATGTGAGACAATTGGCAATCTCTGATCCATAGCAACTCTGAAATCTCTTTGAGCAAATATATTGAGGGCACCATACTACCAGAGTGGGCAATAACTCTTGCCCTCTTTCTAGTCCCTGGATGTATCTTCTTTCACCACAGGCTTCCACAGGTTCTGACTTAGCCTTTTTTGAGGTTTCTGTATTGCTCTAACTGTCCTTACCAATATTTGAAATAGCGTTTGGGAAACTTGCCTAGGGTGTGAATACAATGGTGCCCTCCCCCCAACCTGTCCCCCACCACACACAAAAGATATATCTACGTTCTAACCCCTGGAACCTGTGAATGAAACTTTATTTTTAAAAAGTGTTTCTGCAGATGGAAATAAATTAAGAATCTTAAGATGAGATCATCTTGGGTTACCCAGTTGGATCCTACCTACATCCAATGACAAAAAGAGAAGACACACACAGAGGAGAAGACCATGTAAAGACATGCGCACATTGAATATATGTGGGGATATATAGATGTAGAGAAGGAGATAAAGATATATAGATATAGTGGCTATACTGGACATAGCCACAAACTAAGAAACACCTGGAGCCACTAGAATCTGGAAGAGGCAAGTAATTCTCCTCTAGAGCCTTCCAAGGGAATATGGCCCTGTCCAAATTCTGATTTCAGACTTCTGGCCTTTCAAACTGTAAGAGGATAAATTTTTGTTTGCTGTTTTAAGTACCCAAGTTTGTGGTAATTTGTTACAACAGTCCTAAAAAACCATTAGACCTTCCTTGGGGCCACATGATTTGTGTTGGCCAGTAAACTGTAACCATAAAGGATGATAGTCCCTTTCAGGTAGAAATATTAAACTGCCAATGCAGGGCACTGTAGCATTCTTTTTTCCTTGCTTTAGTGATTATAGAAGCAAGAATCATGATGATAGCTACAAACATCAGTCTGTGTCTCTGGCTGATTTAATGAGATTAGTCTGGCTGATTTGTTCTGAATGTGATTACAAGCAATAAATAAATAAACATTTGTGGTTTTAAGCCACTGAAATATTTAGCCAGTTAGTTATTGCAACATACCTTAACCCATACTCATGATTAAAGCCAATAGATATTTGGGGATTAATAGTTTCCTCTTGAAGTTCAAATGCAAAAGTTCATTAATTGCCTTTTAAACATTTGTTATAATTTCAAATATGGCTTAATAATGGTCCAAGGAAGTATTAAAGAAGGGGAATCAAGCAACTTAGAATCAAAAATGCCTGTACTGAATTTAATTACTTCTGATTTCTTAGAAAACCCTGAGTCTCAATCCTTTCCTCTACAACATATAAACAATAATGAGGATTCTTTTCTCACTAGTTTTTGTAAAGCTCCAATAAGATAACTACTGCGAAGACTTTGTGACTTATAAAGAATTACATATATTTAATTGATTTCCATTCTACATCTGTGATGACAGGAAGGTACTTATACCATAATATTTTGGGTCACACCTCTTAAGAGGAGGACCAAAATTTCCAACCTTTCCCAAGTGAATAATATAGATTCTTGGTATTTCCATATAGTCATAAATTCCAGTAACCTATAGCAGAAAAAGGCTAAACCCAGAAAACAGAAAAACAATCAAGAGACAAATTCTGCTAGATGGATTTTTCATAATGATTCTTTATCTGTAAGATAATGTATGAGTTTTTTAGCTTAGAGAACCTGGCTATTTCTGAGATATGGCTGAGGGGTGCTTCAAAAATCAGGGACAAACAGGAATCACAAACAGATTTACTAGGGCTTTAATATTAGGAGGGGCCTCAAAACCTACACAAGCCCCCAAGAATTCTGACTGGGGCACTGAGA
Organism: Ursus arctos; assembly: GCF_023065955.2. NCBI lineage: Eukaryota > Metazoa > Chordata > Mammalia > Carnivora > Ursidae > Ursus > Ursus arctos. Next base: position 27,633,876 of record NW_026622985.1, on the reverse strand, counting down.
AATCTTCAAACAGTTAGTAATTTAGAAACTCAAGCTGAAGATACAGTGAATGATGGAAACAAGTGGTGATTCTTAGAGCCCATTCTCAAAGTTATTTCATGTCTTAATATGGCTGTTGGAACTTGAACCATTACATCCGTATTCTGGCAAAAGAAAACAGGAAGTGGGGAGAAAGTTCACCGTCTTTTTAAGGAGACTTCCTGAAACTATCCCAGAATACTTCTAATTACATATCATTGCATGGGACTAGTTACAAAGAGGCCAACTCTAGCCACGATGAGGCCAACAAATATAGTCCTTTAGTTGCTAGTGCTGCCACCTTAAGTACCTTTGTTAGTTTGAAGAGGGGAGAATGAATGTTGTTGTAGGTAAAACAGAATCATTTGTTGCAGGAAATAAAAACTGAAGTAGAAATGGATGGGAAGGATAATTAAAGAACAACTAAAGAAATAAGATCATTTATTCAATACCTCAATAAGTATACTTACTTAGAAATACATTTATTCAATTGAGATCTATTGAGAATAACCTAATGTGAGACACTGTGTCCTAAGGATACCGCAATGAATAGAACATAATGTGGTGGGTCCATATTAATGTGTGTGTTTTTTTTTTAATATTTTATTTCTTTATTTGACAGAGATAGAGACAGCCAGCAAGAGAGGGAACACAAGCAGGGGGAGTGGGAGAGGAAGAAGCAGGCTCATAGCAGAGGAGCCTGATGTAGGGCTCGATCCCATAACACCAGGATCACGCCCTGAGCCGAAGGCAGATGCTTAACCGCTATGCCACCCAGGCGCCCCCCATATCAGTGTTTTAAGAAAGGTAGAAGTAATGCGGCTTCAAAACTAAATGATGTGTTGCGGTGGGAAAAAGAAAAATTTTTAAAAATGGTAAATTTAGGATTTCATGACTTCTTAGTAACTGAAAAAATACTATTATATATTAATAGGAACAAACAGGTCAGGATGAGAGCCAAGTTGAAGAAGTATTGAGATGATACAGTTTGTGCCAATGACTGCTCTACTGGAACACTTCTCTGATTCTAGTTGATAACCACCCCCCATTCTTTGTTTCCTGAGCATTATGACATGCCTCAATCAAATCATTTATCACATGGTACCATAAATGATATCTCCATAACCAACTGTGTGCTGCAGCCAGCTTTCACCAGGTTGCAATAGTAAAATAAGCACATTTCTTCCCAATATCTAGTTCAGCGACTTTAAGCTGGTAGCTTGAAACCAGTCACGGTGGGAGAATTTACACCATAAATGTTGGCAAATGCTTGCCATAAGAGTCTCTCTTTCCCCTGAGAGCTGGTTGTTAAACATCTATCAATATATCGCTATGTGTAAATCTCTTCTCAGGCTATAACGTTTTTGAGGACACAGACTCTACCTGGTCTATATGTGTGTCTTCTTTGTAGTGGAATGTGCATTTGGTGGTGGCAGTGGGTGGTGGTTTCATTGAAGTTCCATAAGAAATGTGTATTTAATTAACAGACAATCAGGAAAAAAATTCAGCACACAGGTGAAAAGTGATTTGGAGTTCACAGTGATAGCATGGCTTGATCTATGTGTGGGGTTGGCAATAGTTAAATTTGAGAAAAAAAATAACAATATGTGGAATGTGTTATAAAGTCAGTACAGCTGTTAAACTTAAATGTCAACATTTTGGATAAAAATATAAGCTTTTTAAAATGGAATTTATTTTATCTTAGAATAACCTGGAACTGGAGTCTACAAAAGCATGGTTGATGGATTCAGAGAGAAAGAGTGAGAAGTGGGCTTTACATTAGGTCCACTTTTTAAAAATGCCATTATATTATGTAGATAGGGATAATAGTAATGTAGATGAAGTTTGCTTCCTTCTTTGGGATTACATTATCTTCCCAAGCTTCTATGACACATGATCCTATAAAATAATATAAGTCATTTATACAGACGCTCAGAATACAGAGACATTACTACAAAGTAATTCCATTAAAAGAGTAAGGCTTATGTTTACTTTGAATAAAACAATACACACCTAAATGTGGAGGAACAATTTAGTGAGATAGGCAAAACGGCAACGTCAGCATAGGTTTTCAGTTAATCCTATAATCTGACTACATACAAATAGTCACATTTTGCATCATGTATAAGACTGGATATTTCTAGACATGCTGAAAAATGAAAGATCGTAAGCCATGTTTCCTCTTTGATATAATCAAAGTCCTTTATCTTAAAAAAGATTATTAATACAAAGAATAATTATATTGACCAAACATAAATTGAGCACATCCAATAGAGAAAAACATTTTGTTGTGTACTATGTATTCATTTAAACAATGCATTCTAAAGGCATAAAATTGTAATCGTATTAGTCGTAAGTATAATTGGTCATCTTTATTGAAAAGCATCTAATTATATGATGTCCTGTCTTTCCCTGAAAATAAAGAATATATGGTTACTATTAATATGGTTAAGTCTAAAGCTGTGCCTTGCAGCAGAGCATGGTAAAACAAATCAGGTTTCTCATCCTTCTAACATCATCTTTGGCTCTCAAATCTATGTAGGTGGATACACAGTAGGGGACTACATCCAGTATTTAAATGAGAATCTTTCCCAAAAATGGATTAATATATCTTTGTCAGAAATAATCTAGAAATACACAACCTACTCAGGCTGAATCATGATGAAACAGAAAATCTTAACAGACCAGTTACTAGTAAGGAAATTGAATCAGTAATGAAAAATCTCCCAACAAACAAAAGTTCAGGACCAGACAGCTTCCCTGCTGAACTCTATCAAAACCTTCTCAAACTTTCTCAAACTCTCCCAAAGAATAAAAAAGGAGGGGCATTCTCTAATTTCCTTTTTTTTCCTGAAGATTTTATTTATTTATTTGAGAAAGGCAGAGAGAGAACACGAGTAGAGGGCAGGGTCAGAGGCAGAGGGAGAAGCAGGCACCCTGGTGAGCAGAGAGCCCACCACAGGGCTCAATCCCTAGACCCTGAGATCATGACCTGAGCCAAAAGCAGACACTTAACCGAGTGAGCCACCCAGGCACCCCTCCAATTTCATTTTTTGAGGTCAGTATTATCAATACCAAAATTAGACTAGGGTGCTACCAGAAAACAAAATTATAGGCCAGTATCTCTGATGAACATACATGCAAACTCCTCAACAAAATATTAACAAATCAAATTCAACAATACATTAAAAGGACCATACACCATGATCAAGTTTCATTCTATGAATGCAAGGATGGTTGTACATCTGTAAATCAGTCAACATCACATTAACAAAAAGAAGGATTAAAAACTCATATAACCATCTCAATAGATGCAGAAAAAATATTTGACAAAATTTAACATTAATTTATGATAAAAACTCTCAACAAGTTGGTATAGAGAAAACATACTTCAATAAAATAAAGGCCATATGTGATAAACTCACAGCTCCCACCATACTCAATGGTGAATAGCTGAAAAGTCTTTCCTCTAAAATGAGGACAAGACAAGGATGTCCACTCACGTATCTTTTATTCAACACAGAAGTCTTAGCTACAGCAATTAGGCAAGAAAAGGAAATAAAAGGTATCTAAATTGGAAAGGAAGTAAAACTGAGATTATTTGCAGATGACATTCTATTACATATAAAAAAAGACTCCATCAAAAAAATGATTAAAACAAATAAATAAATTCAGTAAAACTGTAGGATACAAATTCAATGCCCCCAAAAATCTGTTGAATTTCTATACACTAATGACAAACTACCAGAAAGAGAAATAAAACAATGCCATTTACAATTGCATTAACAAAAAAGAATAAAATACCTTGGCGTAAATTTAACCAAGGAGGTAAAACACCTATATATTGTAAATTACAAGACGTTCATGAAAGTGAGAAAGACACAAATACAGTTGACCTTGGAACCACATGAGTTTGAACCTAGTGGGTGCACTTATACACAGATTTTTTTTTCAATAAATACAGTGCAGTACTGTAAATGTAATTTTTCTTCCCTATTATTTTCTTAATAGCATTTTATTTTCTCTAGCTTACTTTATTATAATATATAATAAAAAGAATGTACAAAATATGTGCTAATCAACTGTTTAAGTTATCAGTAAGGCTTCTAGTCAATAGTAGGCTATTAGTACTTAAGTTTTTTGGGAGTCAAAGGTTAGATGTGGATTTTCAACTATGCATTCCAAAACCCTGTACTGTTCAAGGGTCAACTGTAAATGGATAAATATTCCCTGCTCATAAAGTGAAGAATCAATATTGTTAAAATGTCCATACTACCCAAAGCAATTCCTATCAGAATTCCAATGGCATTTTTCAAATCCTAAAATTTGTATGGAAACCACAAAAACCCTGAATAATCAAAGGAATAATGAAAAAAAAAAAAAAGCTGGAGGCATTGTACTTCCTGATTCCAAGTTATATTACAAAGCTAAAGTAATTAAAAAGGTTTAATGTTGGCATAAAAACAGACATGAAGATCAATGGAACAGAATAGAGATTCCAGAAATAAACCCATGCACATATGATCAATTAATTTATAACAAAGGAGCCAAGAATACACAAGAGGGAAGGACAGTCTCTTTAATAAATGGTACAGGGAAAACTGGACAGCCACGTGCAAAAGAATGAAACTCAACCACTGTTTTATACCACATACAAAAATTAACACAAAATGGGTGAAAGATTTGAACATAAAACCTAAAACCATAAAATTCATAGAAGAAAACATAAGCTATAAGCTCCTTGACATAGATCTTGGCAAAGATTTTTTTGTATCTGACTCCAACAGTAAAAGCAACAAAAGCAAAAATAAATAAATGGGACTACCTCATACTAAAAAGCTTCCTCACAGCAAGAAACTATCAACAAAATGAAAAGGCAATCTACTGAATGGGACAAAATACTTGCAAATCATGTATCTGATATGGGGCTAATATCTAAAATATCAAAAGAACCCCTACAACTCAGTAGCAGAAAGAAAGAAAGAAAGAAAGAAAGAAAGAAAGAAAGAAAGAAAGAAAGAAAGAAAGAAAAGAAAGAAAAGAAAGAAGAAAAAGAGAAGAACAATAATGTGATTTAAAAATGGGCAAATCTGAATAGACGTTTTTCTAAAGAAAACATGCAGAGGGCCAATAGGTTCAGGAGAAGGTGCTCAAAGTCATTAATCATCATAGAAATGCAAATGAAACCACTATCAGAAATCACCTCATACCTGTTAGAATGGCTATTATCAAAAAGATCAGGAATAAGAAGTGTTGACAAGGATGTAAAGGGGATCCTTGTGCACTGTTGGTAGAAATGTAAATTGGTACAACCATTAGGGAAAACAGGATGGAGTTTCCTCAAAAAATTAAAAGTAGGATTACCATATGACCCAGCAATTCCATTTATGGGTATTATCTGAAGAAAATAAAAATACTGTCTCAAAAAGGTATCTCTACCCCCCATGTTTATCACAACATTATTTACAATAGCCAAGATATGGAAACAATCTAAGAACCTAAGTGTCCATCAATGGATAAATGTAAAAGGAATTGTACTGTGTCTGTGTGTATAATGGATATTATTCAGCCATAAAAAAGAATGAAATCTTGCCATTTGTGACAACATGAAGAGACCTAAAGAGCATTATGCTGGGTGAAATAAGTAAGAGTAAAATGCCATATGATCACTCTTATATGTGGAATCTAAAAACAGACACAAACAAACGAACAAGTTCATAGATGCAGAGAACAGATTGGTGCTTGCCAGAGGTGGAGGTCAGGAATGGGGGTGGGAGAAATATGTGAAGGGGGGTCAAGAGATTTTTAAAAAATGTTAAAAATATAACGAGCAATAAGTATTTCTGGAAGACAGAAAATGAGGAACGAAAAGAGCACAAAGGTTTATTGACTCAATCAAATTCTATTGGAATCATTGTTTATAAGTCTTTCTCACTAGACCTGAAGTCCTTTATTCAGACAGAGATTCTTACTTAGGCTTCTTAAATATTCACTGCTAAAGAAAAAAACACTTCTTTCAAAAAAGGAAGTACTTAGGTATAAATCTAATAAACCATATACAGGACTTGCATGCTGAATACTACACAATGCTCATGAAAGAAATCAAGAAAGGCCTAAATAAATAGGAGAAGGTGCTCAAAGTCATTAATCATCACAGACAATGACTGTGTTCCTGGATTGGAATATTCAACATAGTAAAAAATGCCAATTCTCCCAAAGTGATATACAAGTTTAATGCTATTTCTATCAAAATCTCAGCAAGATTGTTTATAGATATAGACAAGATTACTATAAAATTTACAGGAAAATACAAAGAAAGTGGAATAATGAAAATAATTTTGAAAAAGAATAAAGGAATTAGTCTACCTGATTTCAAGACTTATTAGAGAGCTACATCACTGAAGACCATGTGATGTTAGTGGAGGGACAGACACAGATCAATGTAAGAGAACAGGAGATCTAGAAATAGATCCACATTAATGTGTCCAGATGATTTTTGATAATGGTGTGAAAGCACTTCAGTGGAGGAACCATAACCTTTAACTAAATGTTGCTACAGCGTTGTACATACCTAAATTAAAAAATTTAAAAATAAATTTTAAAAAAGAACCTCAATCTAAGTTCACACCCTATGTAAAAGGTAACTCATAGACTTAACTATAAAATGTAAAACTGAAACTTTTTTAAAAAGCCATGGGAAGAAACCTTTGGGATGCAGAGCTAGGCAAAGGGTTAAAAAATTTGACATCAAAACCATGGATCTTAAAAGGAAACATTGATAAATTGAACTTCATCAAGATTAAAAAACTTTTTCTTTCTTTTTTCCTTTTTTTTTTTTTTAAGAGGGTGGGGAGGGGCAGAAGAAGAGAGAATATTAAACAGGCTTCACGCCCAGCAGAGCTCAATCTTACAACCCTGAAAACATGACCTGAGCCAAAATCAAAAGTCAGACGCTTAACTGACTGAGCCACTCAGGCGCCCCTGTTCTTTTTTAAAAGATACTATTAAGAGGATAAAAGACAAACTACAGAGTGAAAGAAAATATTTGAAACCACATATCTGACAAAGGATTAGTGTCTAATATATGTAAAGAAATTTCAAACATCAACAGTAAAAGAAATCCAATTAGAAAATGAGCAAAGGGCATTATCAAAGAGGATATACAAATGGAAATAAGCAGACAAAAAGTTGCTTAACATCATGGGGCGCCTGAGTGGCTCAGTCAGTTAAACGTCCAACTCCTGGTTTCTGCTCAGGTCATGATCTCATGGGTGGTGAGACTGAACCCCTCGAGGAGGACTCAGCAGGGAGTCTGCTTGAGGATTCTCTCCCTATGCCCCTCCCCTGACTTACTGGTATATGCACACATTCTCCCTCTCTCTCTCTCTCTCTCTCAAATAAATAAATCTTTAAGAAAAAAAGATGTTTAACATCCTTAGCCATTTAGGAAATACAAATTAAAATCTCAAGGAGAGATCACTACACTTCTATCACAATGGCTAAAATAAAAAAATAGTGAAAACACCAAATGCTGGTGAAGCTGTGGAGAAACTAGAGATCATTCATGCATTGTATCCCAGAGAAACGAAGATGTCTGTTCACAAAAAAACTTGCACATGCCTGATTATAGCAGCTTTACTCGTAATAGCCTCAGACTGGAAACAAACCAGGTGTTCTTCAGTGGGTGAACGGTTAAACAAACCATGGTACACCCATTACATAAAACACTACCCAGAAATTAACAGCAACACTAAATACACTCTGTAGCATGGATTAATCTTCAGAGAATTGTGCTGAGTGAAAAGAGCCAATCCCAGAGCTTACACACTGTATAAGTCCATTTATATGGCATTCTTGAAATGACAAATTTACAGAGATGGAAAACAGATTAGTGGTTACCAGGGGTTAAAGATGGAGCAAGGTAAGAGATGAGTGAGTGTGTCTTTAAAAGAGCAACAAGAGGGATCCCTGTGATGACTGAATGCTTTGTATCTGGACTGCATCAGTGTCCACATCCTGGGGTGACATTGTATGAGAATTTTGCAAGATGTTACCACTGGGGGAAAATGGATGAAAGGTACATGGGACTTCTCTTTATTATTTCTCATAATACATGTGACTCTACAATGATCTCAAGATAAAAAGTGTGATTAAAACAAAAAAGCCCTGAGTCCCCTAAATATATCTTAAATATATGTTTTAACATTTTTCCTACTGTTTTATTAATTAAATCGCTAGAATGTATTTGGGAAAAAAATCTCATATTCATATTAGATAACAGCATAGGTATGATTATTACAAACATGTTTTCAACATTTTTGTTTTCCACATTTCCATCCATGGTTCCTGACCCTCTTTTGAAATGTCTGCATTTTCTTCTTAGTCTCATATTGGTTACATGAACTATTATATAATGATATATTTGAATTGTTCAATTTTGTGTTTTTAAGCAGCCATAGATCTTCATGTGTGTTCTCTTTACATAGAGCCCTTTAGAATTTAACATAGAACTGTAATGAGATTTATTACAAAAGAATAAAATGGTTTGCAGTTTTGGGGTAGTTACAACTGATTAATGTCTAGATCAACTGGTTTAAAGGACTGGTTTCATTTAAAAGAGGTTTCAGCCAATATTACTAATATTCAGTGATCTATTTCTATACCACTTATCAGCTCTGTGTCCTTGAACTCATCTTAATGATGGGGATATTTCTAGTAAATGCCTCATAATCCTGTTGCAAGAATCAACAGATACTGTAATTAATCATGCTGTATCACACTGTCTATATTAATAGCAGTTGTTATCAGATCAGGTATTTTTAACTCTGAAGAATCTATAAATTAAAAATTATCAAAAATGATGATAATAACCGAAAGCCACTGGAAATCACTTGATCATGTGCAATGTATGTATGAAAAGCTGACCATATATTTTATTGCTAGTTTTTGTCTAAAAAAAAAAAAAAACACTGATCTACCTAAAGTAAAAATTCTGTTTGTATAAAAAGCCAGTGTTTCCTTGTATCTAAATGTTGATAAAAATTTGTTTTTCTAATGATTAACAGAAGAATTCATTCAAAATCCGAAGCTCTGAAATAATCGCATCCTTTTGAAAAATCAGCATTTAGGTCTTCTTATGGGCAGATATATACACAATTACCAGCAGGTGGCAGTATGTGTATGAAAGTGTGTCCTAAATAATTCTGCAAACTGTAGGTTACTGGCTTTTGCTAACAAAGTGATGTATGCATCCACCCAAAGCTTCATTTACAGGGAGAAATGATGAAATCCTAACTGTTTTAAAATTCCTCGTTATTATCTTCCTAAGGAAGAGTATGTGGTTGTCATTTTTGAAATGCATGAATTCGTAAATCTAGTCTAGAATCCAAGTTTCCAGGGAGGTGGGAGTTCCTGGCTAACTTCTGCCTGATTCCTCTCTGCTCTGTTAATTATGATCATATAACTTGTTTAACTGTGAGATCCTCTAGTATTCATTCTCACAGCTGATTATTTGTTGACGGTTTCTCCAGCTTGCACAAATATGCACAAACTATATCAATATATATATGTATATATATGTGAATAAGGAAGGTTAAGATAGAAGCAGAGATAGAAATGTAGGAATGTAAATTCTTTAGGATGACTAAACAATGAAATCATATCTTTTTTTAAAACTGGTTGGAGTTTAAGCCTGTTTTTAAAAACTGATTTGGATGTATATGTAATAACTAAAATTTTTTTGGCCACTCTTATCCTTGAAACCAAGCATGAAGGTCAGAGGTGGCTGAACCTACTAGCATTCCCTCCTTACTTTCCCTGGTCGTGATTGTGGCTTTTTGCATAACATGTGTCATCAGAATAACAGTATAGAAGTTTCCAGACCAGGCAGCATTGCTGATTAGCAGTAACTTAAATATTAAGTCCATGACAGTGGAAAAAAGCAACAAACTTTCTACTTACATTAGATTCATGGAAGTTTTTATTTTGGTTTTTTTTTTCACTTTTTTCTCCTAAGTCAAAGTATTTATCTGCATGTTTCCATATTATGTATCACAAATCTTGTTTAAAAGAATATGTACTATAAACATGTGAATAGGGAAGAAGAGAGCAAAAATGAATATGGCACTAAAAATGTAGAGGCACCTGGGTGGCTCAGTCATTAAGTGTCTGCCTTCGGCTCAGGGCATGATCCTAGGGCCCTGGGATCGAGCCCTGCATCGGGCTCCCTGCTCTGCTGGGAGCCTGCTTCTTCCTCTCCCACTCCCCCTGCTTGTGTTCCCTCTCTCGCTGGCTGTCTCTCTCTCTGTCAAATAAATAAATAAAATCCTTAAAAAAAAAGTATTCTTTTTCAATAAAAAGTAGTTTTTGCAGTTTACAGTCATGCAGATTTTGTGAATTCTTAATCTAGAGCAAGCCTGATACAACAAGTATTTTGAAAAACGTGGAGCTGACTAGTTCCTTTGCTCAAGAAAGAAGTCCAGGCCTGCAGGCACTGGGGAAAGAAAATGTGTCGCTACTTACAGTACTGTTCTTTCTCAGTTCTATTAACAAACGCTATGTTTGTAAGAATTGCCCCAAAATTGCTACTAGATTATTAAATGTACTTCAAAGTGGATCATATTAAATTCAGAAGCCTCCATCCTACCAGAAGGGACAGTTTGCAAACCATAGCTCTGTATAAATCCCAGAAGCTGGAGAAGTATCAACACTTCCATTCTGAGTTTTCCAGACCTCTCTTTCCTGAGCATCTTTCCTACCTGCTAGCTCCAAGAATGCCATGTTTATTCTTAGAAAATACTTTGAAATGTAAAAAGCTCAAAATATTAATCCACTAGGTAAGTGTACATTAAAATATAAAAGCTTCCTACAGAACAAATGGAATTCCAATCCACACCTAGTAAATGGGGAAAATGTCTGTAGAGACAAATGAGTTTTCTTAATAGACCCTGAAGTCCCACCAGAAGTGATAAAATGCACTGCATGATCAACCTACATCAGATATAGTGTGACTCACACCAAGATAAGCATTTTTGACCTTTTCCATTCAACTCAGAGAGATGGGCTACATGGATAAGTGGGCAAAAAACAAGGAAGCATTAACGCAATAGATTTTTAAAAGATATGTGTCAGCTAAATACATTTCAAATCCCATACTCAAGGGAGTAAAGTGGGTTTTTAAAAATTTTTGTAAATTGTATTGAAGTATAACATGCATTTGGAAAAGTACACAGATCAAATGATATGAACTGATGATACTTTTTACAAAATAAATACACTTCAGTAGCCAGCAATAAGGTCTAGAAGTAGGAGATAACCAGAATGTCAGGGTTGCCTAATGCTCACTCCCAACACTACTTCCAGGTGACCACACCCTGTCTTCTGTAATACCAAAGATTAGCTTTGCTTTTTCTGAACTTTATATAAATATAATTACATGGTATGTATGCTTCTGTGTTTGTTTCACTCAATATAATATTTATAAAGTTCTAGTCAGGCTCTAGCTTGTTCATTATCCCTGCCACATAGTTCACTGAATGACTGTACCAAAAATTTTTATCCAGTTTGGGGCTATTATGAATAGTACTTCTACGAACACTAAAATACATATATTTTGATGCATATACATGTGTGTGTGTGTGTGTGTGTGTGTGTGTATTTCTGTTGGGTATCATCAGGAACCTAGATCCCAGCTTCAAAGAGCTTACCCTGCTGCTTTGGGAGGATGAGTCTGCCAGCTGTGCTTTGCAGAACAGATTGAAACAGGGAGGGCCTGAGACAGGCCAGTTCCACTGATGTTGCTCTATTCTAGACATACAGGATCAGATGCTAAAACAAAAGAACACACCGGACACACAACCCAAGAATTTCAGCTGTCAGACCTTTTGCACCTTCCTGAAAATGAGTCTTTATCTTTGAAAATAAAGACCCTTAAGTTTATTGACTTCCCAGATCATTACCTTGAATACAGAATGCTGTATGTGTCGGATTAACAAGATGGAAGAGAAGTCTTGGCCCATTTGGCCCTGTGCTCCTGGGCCTAAATGTCATTTCGCCGTTGGTGCCCTGTTTATAAACTTCACCCATAAGAGCTGGTTAGCAACAAGTCTACTCCCCTAACAATTTTGGCCAAATGATTCCAGGATGATATGCAGTGAGAATTTGAGGGAGCTACATGGTGAAACAGAAGGACCTGACTTTGAACTTTCCAGTTGTAAAGTCACTGCTCAGAGCCTCAGCTACTTCCTTTGACAATGTGAGAAAGTATAGGCTGTTTCATGTGGGAACTGTGGTGATTAGATTAAATGTGTAAAGTTGGTGCCACACCTGGCACACATTGGGCATGCAATACACGGTGAATAACATTTCCAAAGTGTTACTATTATTTAGGTTTTACGTCTGAAATTTATACCAAGACCAAAGTTCTATTGTGTTTTCCCCTATATTATACATTTGTATATAACATGCAAAGTAATAATTGATATTCCATATTTTTAGGTATTTTTAAGCTGTTGTTTTTGGAAAAATGGTTTCCTAACAGTCTTGTGATACTTTCATTACGAAAACCAAATCTGCATAGGCACTTACTAGTGCAAATGTCATTTATGCAGTTAATGCTATTTTTCATATGATTGTGGGTGTCATTTGGCTATCTAGTTACCTTGACCTAAAAGAACAGTATTCCAAATGTCATTACCAAGTTTCCCCTTTAGAGTTAAGCTATGTGTATGTGTGATTGAATGAGGGTAATTAGCCTACACATAATTCTACAGTTATAACCAAAACCACAGATTCAACATTGTTTGGATGTGTTTCCTATGCTTTGAGTTCTAATGTTTCGATTAAGTACAATTTCTGTCAACAATACATAACACAGCAAGAATATGATGGGTAAGAGGGAGGGCAAAGTTTGACCACTGAAGCAAAAGTGCTGAAGAGAAGACTCTGCTCTTTCTTACACAAAAACCGGGGATCACGGGTATGATACACTAGTGTGTATAATGTCATTCCCAGGAGTAGAGATTCAGGAAACATGGGTAAGCTGCTTTTAATAGAAAATGGCATTTAAAATACATCTTCAAAAGCCACATTTGGAAAATCTCAGTAATTTATTCATTAATCATTTTGTTTGGTATGACTGAATAATAATTGGTTCGAAGACCATGGTAGTTGATATCAGTGGGTCTTAAACTCAAGACTATGTATATAAGTTGCTATTCACTAGGAAAAGTAATAAGATTATTTGAATCTCCAATAACCTAATGTACCTACAGTCCGTGAAGTTACTCTTTATGAGTTATCAACACTTGCATTGCCTTGCCCATCTTCGCAATGAGTCTGAATATTGAATGATTTATTTAAAATTAATTCCACTGTGTATATGGAACTTGCTGGGGATTAAACAGACATTATACTGCTTTTTAAATTCAAGGACATGGACACAAAAGCAATTAATTACAAAGTAATCAAGTGACATGAGCAGAATAGGACATTAGGAGTTCCTAGCACTTGTTTCTCCACAAAAACAATGATTTAACAACTACCCAATGAAAAATGTTTGCGAGAACTCTGGAACACAATAAAAAAAGTTGCAGCAATGCACTGGAGCACAAAAACTGAAAATGGCCACACCAAAGTCCTACCAAAATCCCAATGGCATTCTTTACGGAAATGAAAAAGAAACAATTTAGGGGTACCTAGGTGCTCAGTCCGTTACACATCCGCCTTCAGCTGAGATCATGATTCGGGGTCCTGGGTTCAAGCCCCATGTGGGGCTCCCTGCTTAGCAGGGAGTCTGCTTTGCCCTCTCCCTCTCCCTTCACCTCTCCCATGGTCTCTGCCTCTCCCCCTGCCTGTCCCCCTGCTCCTGCTCTCTCTCTCTCACTCTCTCTTGTGCTCTCTCTCTCTCACATAAATAAAATCTTTAAAATTAATAGTAATTTAAAAGATCATATGGAATCACAAAAGGACTTAAAGAGCCAAAAGGATCTTCAGTAAGAAGACCAAAGCTGGAAGCATCATTCTTCCTAATTTAAAAACAAACAAATAAACAAAACATTAGGAAAATACAGTAATCCAAAAAATATAGTACTGTTTGAGGACACTTATCTTGATGATCACTGAGAAATATATAGAATCACTGAATCATTATATTGTACACATGAAACTAATATAATACTGTATGTTAATTATACTTGAAATTAAAAAAGACAGTATAGTACTGGCATAAAACAGACATATAGACCAATGGAACAGAACAGAGACCCCAGAAACAAATCTACAGTCAAATATCTTCAAGAAGGTGCCAAGAACACACAATGGGAAAAGAATAGGCTCTTCAATAAGTGGTACTGGGAAACTGGATATCCAATGTGAAAAGAATGAAAGTGAACCCTTACACCATATACAAAAAATCACCTCTAAATGGACTGAAGACTGAAAACATAAAGCCCATAGAGGAAAACACTGGGAAAATCTTCCTGACATTTTTCTGGGCAATGATGTCTTGGATATAGCACCATAAACATAAACAACAAAAGTAATAACAGACAAGGGGGACTACTTCAAACCAAAAAGCTTCTGCAGGCAAAGGAAACAACATAGTGAAAAGGCAACACATGAGATGGGAAAAAAGTGTTTGTGAACTATTTATCTGATAAGAGTTAGTATCTAAAATATATAAGGAACTCATACAAATCAATAGCTCAAAAACAAGTAACACCACTTAAGAATGGGCAAAGGATAGGAAAAGACATTTCTCAAAATAAGACATACACATGGCCAAAAAGCATATGAAAGCATACTTGATATCACTAATCATCAGGGAAATACAAATCAAAACCACAGTGAGATATCACAACACACTTGTTAGAATGGTCATTATTGAAACAAAAAAGATAACGAGTGTTGACAAGGATGTGGAGAAAATACAACCATTATACACTGTTGGTGGGAATGAAAATTAGTATAGCCATTATGGAAAACGGTATGGAGCTTCCTCAAAAATTAAATATAGAACTACCATATGATCACAAAAGAGATGAAATTCGAATCTCGAAGAGGTATCTATATTTTCATGCTCATTACAGCATTATTCACAATAGGCAAGATGCAAAAATCACCTTAGTGCCTGCCAACAGATGAAAGGATTAAGAAGATGTGAGATGTATATGTGCATATATGTCTGTTTATATATGTGTGTGTATATACATATATGCGCACATACACATATATACGATGGAATATTATTTAGCGATAAGAAAGAAGAAAATCTGACTACTTGTAGCAAATAGATAGATCCTGAGGGCATTATGTTAAAATTAGCAGTAATAACTAGCTTTATAACATAAGGTAATTATGCATAATTGTTCACTTTGTTTCAAGTTTATTCCTTCAACAAATATTTACTGATATTGAGACAAACACAAACAGAACAGTACAGTGGATGGTGTGCCTTCAAGGAGTTTCCTTGTTAAAGTTCTTTAAAAAGACAAAGTTTTTGAGATTTTAAATGAGACAGAAAAATGGACTCCAAATGACAAAGGGACAAAAGTAACATGAGAATAAGAAAAAATTAGCTACTTCAAGTAAGATTCAGACAAGATTAAGTAGAAGGTCAAAAATTAAATTAAGGCATAATTTACATAGGCTTTATTTAATTAAATCTAAATCTAAATTATTGTGTCTTATTGTTATATTAGAATTATGCAAAAAGAAAATATTTATTTCATACTCACAAAAAATGCAAATAAATTTTCATATACTTTAAACACTGTTAAGATGTTTGTCATTTTTCACTTTGTTCATTCTCTCCCATCATTATCACTATGTTTTACTGCATACATTTTAATGTAAAACTACCAACAGAAGAAGCCCTAGAGCACACAATTTACATTGAATATTTAACACTTTACAATGTCATACAAGTAGCCACTTAAAGAATGGGAACAGTATATTTAAGACATCCTAAAAATGTAGTCTAATTATACCATAAAGAATTTGCTGCACTGAGCATTATTTCTGACATCCCAATGGCTGTATTTTTTCCCAACTGGTTTACTTAAATTCCGTAAAAATTCTTCTTTAATAGAGAACTGAATCAGAAGAACAAGACCCCACACAAAGTCTATTATGATGGAAATGGGTATTTGTTTTACCATTTGTTATACATATATACATACATACAAATACATGTGTGCATGCACATGTAAATATATGAATATTTCTAAATTCTGAGAGCAGCTTGTTAAAGGCTGTCACGTTTCCATTCTTGTCTAAGAATAAAATTAAATCAGAGCAATGAAAAAATTCTTAAGTCAGTAGAGTATACTGCCTTTACTGAAGGATGTTTAACTCTTGGCAGAGAAACAACATGAATTCTGGCTGCTAGCGTAAATGAAGAATTATAAGAAAAAAAATAATAAATTACGCATCTGAAATTTCCTCCAGACAAGCAATGAGAGGAGTTTTAATAAAGTTGTACAATGAGATGACTTAAGCCATAAACTCATAATGTAATAGTATCATTATCATCATGAGGTGGTTTCTTTCCCCAAGGCAAAAGACAAAATGTGTCTTAAAATACTTTGGGGATAATTAGCCAACTAAAAATGACTTATGAAGAAGTAGTAATGGAACAGTAACTTCCCGTAAGTACTATGTAAATTAGTATTGTTTAAACAATGCTTCTGTTCTGTTTTAATCCTTTGCATTCTAACTGATCTTATCACAATTTTGTCAAATAAATCAGAGTTGAAATAACACTTCTCAATTCAAGTTATACTATCACACTCTTATCCCAAAATTGCTAGATAGTTTTTCCTACGTCTTATATGTAATGGGAATTAAAAATATAATAGCGAATAAGATAAACTCAGTAAGCTTATGTTTTAATAAGGAAAAACTAAACAAGAAATTAGATTTTGATTGTTGCTACAAAGAAAATAAAAAGTTTCAGTGTTCAGAAAAGATGAAAAACTGAGATTTGAATGACAAAGAGTTGGCAGTCAAGCAAAAGTCAAGTGTGAGAACATCACGGACAGAACCAAGAGCCTTTGTGAAGGCCCAAAGATCAAGCCCAATGGCTTCATCAGAGCAACGAAAGATCACTCTTGTGATTGGAGCACAGAGACCAAGAGGGAAAGTGGAAGGAAATCAAACCAGAGAGGTAGACAGGACCCAGGTCCTACAGAGCCTGGGATTTTACTATAAGCTCTTTGAGAGTTTTAAAATCCTCTAATAACATGCAGGGGGAGCAGCAGGCAGAGGGAGAAGAAGGCTCTCCACTGGGCAGGGAGCCTGATGTGGGACAGGATCCAAGGACCCTGGAATCATGACCTGAGCCAAAGGCAGACACTTAACCGCCTAAGCCACCCAGGTGCCCCCATATTACACTTTAAAAAATACCACTGAAGGTTGGGGAATGGATTCCAGAAGTTCAAGAGTAGAAATAACCATTCAATAAAGAAAACCATTGAAAGAGTCCAGACAATAAATGTTGTGGCCCCAACCAGAGATGATGATAGTAGAAATGGATAGAAGTGGGTAGATCTCAGGTAGTTTTTGAACTTGCTGAGAGATTGGATATGGGTACTGAGAAACACAGAATAATCCAGGGAAACTTCTAGATATTTATTGGATGTTGTTAGTTGTTTTTTTTTTTTTTTTGAAATAGGAAAGACAGTGAGAGGTGGGTTCAAGGATGGTGGCAGAAGTTAATGGTTTTATTTTTACCATTTCTTAAGTTTTTACTGCCTATTAGAAATAATCATAAAAATATTAAGCTGTTAAACATAGACTATGAAGCTCAGATAAGTGGTCAGGACTAAAGCAGTTAATTTAGGAATCAACATATTAAGATAATACTTGGAACAATATATATATATATATATGATGAGTAGAAAGGTCATCTGAATAGAGAAAATCTTTTAAGTAGAAAATCATAAAAATGTGAACAGCTGACAACACAGTTGTAAACTTCCATATTTAGAAATGTTCCAAAGTTTCTGGATGCTTAAATATATTTTTTCTTAAACATATTTTTGAAAAAAGTGTAGAGAATATTCAGGCTATATTGACCAAAGACAAAAGAATAAAATATTTTAAAAGACCACTATGACAATTTGCTCTCTATGAGAACCAGTGGACAAATGGCATTTCTGAAAAATTTCTAGGCATATTACAAAACTCTCTACAAAAAAGACTTTATTCTAAAATAACATAAAAAGAAAAGAATCTTAATAACTCTCCCCCTGCCACCCCCCTCCCCATTCTCTTACTGGCTTAGAGATTAGTAGATATTCTGATAATACTGAGAGTATTTTTATAAATGTATAAATATATCTCATCCTGCCAAAAGATTAAAGGATGCTTCCAAGAAAAACTGAGATTTAATTATGCTTTCTTTCTCCATAAAATGAGAGCTAATGAACTAAGTATTTGTACAGTGTGGAAAAACAGAGTTTACCAAAACATAAAGACTGGTAATGATTTTACAGTTGTAGATACTGTGAGCTCCGTAAGCAGTAATACAAAACATTTTGGGGAGAATTATTTTTATTTGGCAAGTTTGTACATTTTGAGGCAGTCAACCTTTATAAAAAATACTTTTGGAGTAAAAAAAAAAAGAAATGGATATTTGAAAATGTGGCATGGCTAAGAAGATACTTACATATTAAAATTTGCTACAAAGTCCATTAAGAGAGACAGCTTCTCAAATTACAAATCCATCCTTTATAATTTCTAAGTTATTTTAGGATATTTATGACAAGGCTTATAGGGTATATGGGTATATTGAACTAAACTTTTAGATTAGATTTATTACTCAGCTATTCTAAAGACTGATGAAATATGTAATTAAATTAGTTGAACCACATCTCCTCTGCCTAAACAAGTTTCTCAAATATTTGTTTAGCTGCTCTCTCTACTTGGCTTTTCCTAAATCTGATGTAACCCACGTTTTAGCTACTGGTATGACTAACAATGCAAGTGTTGATAACTCATAACAATGACAGTTAGTCATACCCCCAGGATTTTATATATATCATAAGGAATTTATATATAAAATACACAAATGAAGGGATACTGTGCTATTGTTCATAACAGTAGCAAAAAGTAGAGATAATACATATAATCTTTTAAATAATATATAATATTTAATATATATTGTTTTATATATACTTTATTTTTAATTTTTATTATTTGTATTGTATTTCACATTACCTGTACTTCATGTTGATTATATATAGTCTTATTCAAACAAAATCTGTAGCCTATTCAAAAAATTATAATTTATCTCATTTTAATCTGTTTTTCTGTTTTATAAAAATGTCACTAACATATCCAAAACAATCTGCAGATTTAATGCAATCCCTATCAAAAAAATTTTTTTATAATTTTTTTTTGTTATATTAGTCACCATACAGTACATCCCCAGTTTTTGATGCAATGTCCTATCAAAATTTCAACAGAGTTTTTCACCGATAAACAATCCTAAAATGTGTATGGAACCATAAAAAATCCGAAATAGCTAAAGCAACCTTGAAAAAGAAAGGTGAAGCTAGAGGTATCACAATTCCAGACTTAAAGTTATATTTAAACTGTAGTAATCAGGGGCGCCTGGGTGGCACAGCGGTTAAGCGTCTGCCTTCGGCTCAGGGCGTGATCCCGGCGTTCTGGGATTGAGCCCCACATCAGGCTCCTCTGCTGTGAGCCTGCTTCTTCCTCTCCCACTCCCCCTGCTTGTGTTCCCTCTCTCGCTGGCTGTCTCTATCTCTGTCAAATAAATAAAAATCTTAAAAAAAAAAAAAACTGTAGTAATCAAGACAGTATGGTAATGGCACAAAAATAGACATATAGATCAATGGAATGGAATGGAAAGCCCGGGAAAAAACTATAATTATATAGCTGATTAATTGCCAACAAATGAGGCAAGAATATGCAATAGGAAAAAGAGTCTCTTTAACAAATGGTGTTGGGAAAACTGGACAGCAACATGCAAAACAATGAATCTGGACCACTTTCTTACACAATACACAAAAATAAATTCAAAATGGACTGAGGACTTAATATGAGACCTGAAACCAGAACAATTCTAGAAGAGAACAAAGGCAGTAATTTCTCTGACACTGGTCAACATCCTTCTAGACATGTCTCTTGAGTCAAGGGAAACAAAAGCAAAAATAAATTACTGGGACTACATCAAAATAAAAAGCTTTAGCACAGCAAAGGAAACAATCAACAAAACTAAAAGACAACCTACTGAATGAGGGAGATGCTTGCAAATGACGTCTGATGAAGGGTTAGTATCCAAAATACATGAAGAACTTACACATCTCAACACTCAAAAAGCCAAATGATACAATTTAAAAATGGGCAGGAGACATGAACAGACACTTTCCAAAGAAGCAGGCAGATGGTCATCAGACACATGAAAAGATGTTCAACATCACTTGTCGTTAGGGAAATGCAAATCAAAACTACAATGAGACATCACTTCACACCTCTCAGAATGCATAATGACCAAAACTGAAGAAACAAGTGTTGGTGAGGATGTAGAGAAAAAGGAAACTTCTTAAACTGTGGTGGGAATGCAAACTGGTCAGCCACTATGGAAAACAGTATGGAGGTTCCTCGAAAAGTTAAAATATAACTACCCTACGATCCAGTAATCACACTACTGGGTATTTATCCAAAGACTACAAAAACACTGGGGTGCCTGGGTGGCACAGCGGTTAAGCATCTGCCTTCGGCTCAGGGCGTGATCCCAGTGTTATGGAATCGAGCCCCACATCAGGCTCCTCCACTATGAGCCTGCTTCTTCCTCTCCCACTCCCCCTGCTTGTGTTCCTTCTCTCGCTGGCTGTCTCTATCTCTGTCGAATAAATAAACAAAATCTTTTTAAAAAATTAAAAAAAAAAAACTACAAAAACACTAATTCAAAAAGATATATCCATCCCTATGTTTATTGCAGGAATATTTACAATAATGAAACAATGGAAGCAGCCCAAGTGTCCATCAACAGATGAATGGATAAAAAAGAAATTTTAAATATATATAATGGAATATTATTCAGCTATAGAAAAGAATAAAATCTTGCATCTGTTACAACATGGATGGATTTAGAGAGTATAATGCTAAGCAAAATAAGCTAGTCAGAGAAAGACAAATATCTTATGATTTAACTCATGTGGAATTCAAGAAACAAAACAAATGAACAAAGGAAGAAAAAAGCGAGATAAACCAAGAAACAGACTTTTAACTACAGAGAACAAACAGATAGATGGTTAACAGAGAGGAGGTAAGGGGAAATGGGTAAAATTGGTGGAAGGGACTAAGAGTACATTTATCTGGGCCTGGTTGAGGAAGATGGGGGTGGAATAGGAGGACCCTAGGCTCATTTCACCTCACAAACATTACTAGATAATTATCAAATCATCCTAATTACCCCAGAAATCAACCTGAAGACCAACAGAACAAACTCCACAACTAAAGGAGAAGAAGAGCCCACATCGAAGAAGGTAGGACAGGTGGGGATATGGTTTAAGGGAGAAACAGATTGCGAGTGCAGTGGAGGTGAAACGGCTATCTGAAGAACTCCTAGGGCACACAGGGGGAAATTATTCCCTCTTTTCAGAGTGCTTCTGTGAGGCTACATTCACAGAGACACTTATCCAGGAGCAAAGGACCTGACTGGTGCCATTTCTCTCCCCTGCCTTTCTGCATAAATACAGAGCCACCTCTGTGGGTAAGCACAACCCCCAAACTGGCTGCCTAACTTGCTTATACCGAGCCCCACACCCCTGTGCTCTGGTGGGACTGCCCTTTCCAGTCAAGCTTACCTCAGTCCCAGCACAGCAGGCCCCTCTCCCAGGAGAACAGCACAAACCCCTGCCCACACCATATATCCTGACCGGATAGTTCTGTAGGACCTCAGTTCTCATGGAAGTGCTGTCAGGTCTCATTTCACAAACAGATCGGGCATATCTAGTTAAAACTCACTACGTTCAGGCCAAGGACTAAACACTGTCCATAGCAGGCAAATAGAGGCTCTGCAGATGACTGGTCTGAAGAACTGAGCAGCCAAAACGCAAGAGCAGAGAGCATACAGCACACACCAGAGACACTTCCTAGAGTGCCAGACCCTGGACACTACATGATCTCTTCTTTATAAAGTGATTACTTTCAGGAGCAGGAAACACAACTGGCTTTTCTAAAACAGAGACTGCAGCAGAGACTTAAATGAAATGCAAAGACAGAGGAATTTATCTCAAATGATAGAACAAGATAAGGCCACAGCCAGAGATCTAAGCAAAACAGATATAAGTAACATGACTGATGGTGAATTTAAAGTGTCATAAGGATCTCACTGGGCTCAAGAAAAAAAAAAAAAAAAAAGAATATATCAGGAGACTCCACAGAGATGAAAGAGTTAAAAAAAATCAATCAGAGTTGAAAAATGCAATAAATGAGATTCTAAACAGGCTTGATGCAATAAATACCAGAGTGGGAGAATCAGAGGAATGAATTAGTGACCTAGAAGACAAAATAATTGAAAATAATGATGTTGAACAAAAGAGAGAAAGGAGAATTATGCAACACAAGATCAGACTTAGGGAACTCAGTGACTCCATCAAACATAATAACATTTGCATTATAGGAGTCCCAGAAGAAGAGAGAAAAGGGGGCAAAAAAATATTTTGGAGGAGAATATAGCAGAAAACTTCTCTAATCTGGGGAAACAAACATCCAGAACTAAGAGGCACAGAGAACTCCCATCAAAATCAACAAAAGCTTGCCAACATCAAGACATATTGTACTTAAATTTGCAAAATATAGATATAAAGAAAAAATCCTAAAAACAGCAAGACAAAAGAAGTCCTTAACTTGCAAGGGAAGACCCATACAGCTAGCTGGAGATTTCTCAACAGAAATTTGGCAAGCCAGAAGGGAGTGGCATGCTATATTCATGATATATTCAAAGTGCTGAATGGGAAAAATCTGCAGCCAAGAATATTCTATCCAGCAAGCCTGTCACTCAAAGTAGAAGAGATAAAGAGTTTCCCAGACAAACAAAAACTAAAGGAGTGTGTGACTACTAGATCAGCCCTGCAAGAAATATTAAAGGACTCTTTGAGTGGGAAAGAAAAACCGAAAGTAACAAAGACAAGAAAGCATCAGAGAAAATTGCCAGAAACAATGAGAAAACAAATAATAAAATGGCAGTAAATATATATCAATAATTACTTTCAATGTAAATGGACTAAACACTTCAATCAAAACACATAGGGTATCAGAATGGATTAAAAAAAAAAAAGACCAATCTATATGCTGCCTACAAGACTCATTTTAGACATAAAGATACCTACAGATTGAAAGTGAGGGGATAGAGAACCATTTATCACACAAATGGATGTCAAAAGAAAGCAGGAGTGGCAATACTTACTTCAGACAAACTAGATTTCAAAGACTGTAACAAGAGACAAAGAAAGGCTCTATATCTTAATAAAGGAGATAATCCAACAATGAGATATAATAATTGTAAATATTTATGCTCCCAACTTGGGAGCACCCAAATATATAAGGCAATTAATAGCAACATAGAGGAACTCATTGATAATAATACAATAATAGTAGGGTACTTTAACACACGTACAGCAATGGACAGATCATCTAAGCAGAAAATCAACAAGGACAGGCTTTGAATAATACACCGGACAGATGGACTGAACAGATAGATTCAGAACGTTTCACCCTAAAACAACAGAATACACATTCTTTTCAAGTGCACATGGGATATTCTCCAGAAGAGATCACATAGTAGGCCACAACTCAGGTCTCAACAAATACAAAAACACTGAAATTATACCATGCACCTTTTCTAACCACAATGCTAGGAAAGTAGAAGTCAACCACAAAAAAAAATTTAGAAAGACCACAAACACATAGAGGTTAAACAAAATGTTATTAAACAATGAATGTACCATCCAAGAAATCAAAGAAGAGATAAAAAAAAAATACATGGAAACAAATGAAAATGAAAACATAATGATCCAAGACCTCTGGGATGCAGCAAAAGTGGTCCTGAGAAGGAAGACTATAACAATACAGGCCTACCTTAAGAAGCAAGAAAAACCTCAAATAAACAACCTAAGCTTACATCTAAAGGAGCTAGAAAAAGAACAACAAATGAAGCCTAAAGCCAGCAGAAGGAAGGAAATAATAAAGATTAGAGGAGAAATAAATGATATAGAAACTACAAAAACAATGGAACAGATCAATGAAACCAGGAGCTGGTTTTCTGAAAAAATTAATAAAATTGATAAACCTCTAGACTAACTTATCAAAAAGAAAAGAGAAAGGACCGAAATAAGTAAAATCACAAATAAGAAGGGAGAAATAACAACCAACACTACAGAAATACAATTATAAGAATATTATGAAAAACTATATGCCAACAAATTGGACAACATGGAAGAAATAGACAAATTCCTTGAAACATGAACTACCAAGATGTAAAGAGGAAGAAATAAAAACTTGAACAGATTGATGACCAGCAAAGAAACTGAATCAGTAATCAAAAAACTCCCAACAAGCTACATTCACTTCACAGGTGAATTCTACTAAACATTTAGAGTTAATATTTATTCTTCTTAAACTCTTCAGAAAAACAGAAGAGAAAGGAAAACTTCCAACCTCATTCTCTGAGGCCAGCATCACCCTGATATCAAAACCAGAAAAAGAATCCACTAAAAAAGGGAACTATAGACCAATACCCCTGATAAACATGGATGCAAAAATTCTCCATAAAATACTAGCAAACCAAATCCAACAATACATTAAAAAATCATTCACCACGATCAAGTGGGATTTATTCCTGGGTTGCAAGGGTGGTTCAATATTTGCAAATCAATCAATGTGATATGCCACATTAATAAAAGAAAGGATAAGAAACACATGATCATTTAAATAGAAAAAAAGCATTTGACAAAGTACAGCATCCATTCACAATAAAAACCCTCAATGAAGTCATGTTAGAGGGATCATACCTCAACCTAATAAAGGCTATACACAAAAACCCACAGCTAATATCATCCTCAATGGGAAAAAACTGAGAGCTTTTCCTCCATGGTCAGGAACAAGACAGGCATGTCCACTCTCACCACTGTTATTTAACATACTACTGGAAGTCCTAGCCTCAGCAATCAGACAATAAAAGAAATAAAAGGCAGAGTGCCTGAGTGGCTGTCTGTTAAGCATCTGCCTTCAGCTCAGGTCATGATCTCAGGGTCCTGGGATTGAACCCCACAGCGGCCTCCCTGCTTCTCCCTCTCCCCTGCTTCTCTCTCTCCCCTGCCCATCACCCCACTCGTGCTTGCTCTCTCTCTCTCTTTCACATAAATAAATAAAACCTTTTTTAAAACAAAAGAAAAAGGCATCTAAATTGGCAAGGAAGAAGTCAATCTTTTACCCTTCACAGATGACATGATACTCTATGTTGAAAACCCCAAAGACTGCACCCAAAAATTGCTAGAACTGATAAATGAATTCAGTAAAGTAGCATGGTACAAAACCAACGTCCTGAAATCTGTTGCACTTCAATACACCAATAATGAAGCAGCAGAAAGAGAAGTTAGGGAATCTGTCCCATTTACAATTGTACCAAAAACAAGATAGCTAGGAATAAACCTAACCAATGAGGTAAAAGATCTGTACTCTGAATTCAAACTATAAAAACACTAATGAAAGAAATTAAAGAGGACACAAAGAAATGGAAACACATTTCATTCTCATGGATTGAAAAAAGAAATACTGTTAAAATGTCTACACTGCCCAAAGCAATCTACACATTCAAAGCAATCCCTATCAGAATACCAACAACATTTGTCACAGAACTAGAACAAGCAATCCTAAAATTTGTATGGAACCACAAAAGACCCCTAATAGTCAAAGCAACATTGAAAAAGAAAAGTGAAGCCGAAGGCATCACAATGCCAGACTCCAAGTTATACAAAACTGTAGGGATAGAAACGCTATGGTACTGGCACAAAAAAATAGACCCACAGATCAATGGAACAGAATAGAAAACACAGAAACTATTACAACAATATTACAACTATATGGTCAATTAATTTTCAACAAAGCAGGAAAGAATATCCAATGGAAAAAAAGACAGGCTCTTCGACAACTGGCGTTGGGAAAACTCGATAGCAACGTGCAAACAATCAACAAAACTGAAAGGCATCCCACTGAATGGGAGAAGATATTTGCAAATGACATATGTGAGAAACGGTTAGTAACCAAAATATACAAATGACCTATAAAACTCAACACCCAAAAAATGAATAATCCAATTAAAAATTAGGCAAACAATATGAATAGACAGTTTTCCAAAGACATACAGATGGCCAACAGACACATGAAAAGATGCTTGATACCACTGATCATCAGGGAAATACAAATCAAAACTACAATGAAACATCACCTGTCAGAATGGCTAAAATCAACAACACAAGAAACTACAGGATTTAAAAAAAACTTAAAAAAAAAAGAAAGAAAGAAACTACAGGTGTTGGTGAGGATACAGAGAAAAGGGAATCCTCTTGCATTATTGAGGGGAATGCAAATTGGTGCGGTCACTCTGGAAAACACTATGAGATTCCACAAAAAGTTAAAAATAGAGCTACCCTACAACCTAGCAATTGCACTAATAGATATTTACACTAAGAATACAAGAATACTAATTTAAAGGGATACATGCACCCCAATGTGTGTGGCAGCATTATATACAATAGCAAAATTATGGAAAGAGCCCAAGTGTCCATCGACTGATGAACGGATGAAGAAGTGGTACATGCGCGTGCACGCACGCGCGTGCACACACACACACACACACACACACACACAATGGTATAGTATTCAACCATAAAAAAGAATGAGATCTTGGGGTACCAGGGTGGCTCAGTCAATTATGTGGAACTCCTGATTTCTGTTCAGGTCATGATCTCAGGGTTCAAAAATTGAGTCCCACACCCAGCTTAAGATTCTCTCTCTCCCTCTCCATCTGTCCCACCCTCGCCTTAAAAAAAAAAAAAAAGAATGAAATCTTGCCATTTGCAATGACCTAGATACAGCTACAGAGTGAGCATGTCATGCTAAGTGAAATAAGTGAGCCAGAGAAAGACAAATACCATATGATTTCACTCATATGTGGAATTTAAGAAACAAAACAAACAAGCAAAGGGAAAAAAAGTGAGAGACAAACCAAGAAACAGACTCTTAATTAGAGATAACAAACTGATGGTTACCAGAGATGAAGTGAGGGGGGGCATCTGTTAAATAGGTGATGGGCATTAAGGAGTGCAGTTGTGATGAGCACCAGGTATTATATGAAGTGTTCAGTCACTAATTTGTATACCTGAAACTAATATTACACTGTATGGTAAGTAGCTGGAACTTAGATACATTTTTAAAAATATATTATACCTCATTAAAACTCTTTTAAAAAGGGAAAAAAGAGTATACTTATTGAGCACTGAATAATATGGAACTGCTGAATCACGATAAGACACACGTGAAACTAATTTAACATTGTATGTTACTACAAAATAACTGAAAAAAAAGAAAAAATACAATTAAGATCATATACCACATGATGTATTCATTGATCAAATTCTATTGAAAATGCACAGTTTTCAGCTCCGGTTAAACTACTCTATGGACTACAGCAAAAGATCCTAACCCAAACTCTATAATATCTGGAAGCAGGCAAGACTTATTTCAGGAATTCATAATGACAACAAACTCCATTTCTCTAAGATCTTCTCATTGCTTCATTCTTTTGCCCGTTAACTAATACTGGTTTTCTATAATGTAGCAAAAATGGAGCCAGCCATTTCCAAATATCATCCTCACAACAGAGCTATCATTTCTATCAAAAGTCTTGACATTCACTGTGATTGCACTGGCCGAAGGCACATGCCTACCCTAATAATCACTCTCTCCAGAACACTGAATTTGCTCATTACTGTGACCCTGGTAAAATACCCCAACCTTGCATGGATAGAGTCACTTTGACCAAAACTTCATGGACTCATAAATAAAGACCAGTGCAATTGGGGAAGAAGAGAAAAACATTCATACAGAAACAAATTACAAAAAATGTACTACAGTTATTTCTTTTTCATTTTATTCAAAGCCATAGGAATTAAGATGTTGTGAGAAGAGAGGGATTGATGGACTAGATTTCTTCTTCACTGAATTCTTCTAATGTGACATTTTACCCACATCATATTTAGAAGTTTTATAGAAACAAAAGGATTTGATCCACATATTGAGTAAGAGAAAATATCTCAGGGCTTCATAACAGTGTATAATAACATGTTTCCAAAGAATTCTCATTATGTTCCTAATTTGTACATGGGCAAAAATTGCATAAGTGGTTGTGCTCATGACTAGGTCTCCATCACACACAGAAGGTCATTTAGGTGCTTCCACATCTCCAAAGCAATGTTGCCCCCTACGAATTTATTTAAAATGTCTGAGATTTTCTACCATCAAACAGTTCCTGAATATTAATCATTCAGTGTCTTAGAGTCTGAATTTTGTAGATCAACTTTAATAAGTACTTAAATTTAATAGGTAGTATTTTTTTCTATTTTAAAAAAATAACATGTATTTGCAAATGATGGAATTTTAGATTATATAAAACACTGTACCTGTTACAACAAACACCAAAAAATGAATTTTTATAGCCTTCGCTCTCTTCTCCACCCTTAGGAATAAGGTTTTTTGTTTGCTTTTTTTTTTTTTTGGTTTTTTCCTTTTTGTTTGTTTGGGGTTCCCCCCCCCAGAAGTGGAGGGGGAGGAACTGATTAGTTGGAGTGTCATCCTACAGAGCAAGTTGGTTCAACTAATCCTCACGAAGCCCCATTTAGACTCTGAAACTCGGAATTATTTGTGACTCTTGAAAAGAAAACTGATGATGTATATATACTCTGGGGATCTCTGTAGGGTCACCTAGAAGAGGAAAAAGAGAGAAAAGTGAGAGGTTAAGCACAAGGGAGGGAGGGGAGAGAGGAATGCAGAGGGAAGGAAGGGAGGGAGGGGGAGAGGGAGAGAGAAAGAGGGAGAGAACAAAAGGAAGGGGGAAAGTGAGAGGGAGACGAGAAGAGGGGAGAGAGAGGGAGAATTCTAATTCCCAAGGCATACAAGCTTTCATTATTCACCTCAGAGGATCTAAGTGACATTAGACTGCTCCAGGGGAGCAAAGGCAAGCCTTTGGAACTTGGAAACAGCTTCAGACCATGATGTTTCAGGGAGGACTATAATGCAGGCTATACAACCGAGTGTCGACTTTAAACAACTGAGTATTTGCCAAGAAGCAGAGCTGTTGCCAGGGTAGGGAGAGTTTGAAGTGTGGTTTAGCCACACTAAGGAAATACCACAGAAATGAAATGTCTTGGAAACTGAGAAATAAATGAAAGATTGTCATGGAAAGTTTAAAGAAAACTTGCCTTGAAGTGGTACATGGGTTAAAAGATAAATACCTCAGCCTTGGTATAACTGTCTATAGACCCTTAAGTCTTCCACATGGTAAAATGTGCCAAAGAAAACCAAGTAAAGCTCCTGAGCTCCTAACAGAGGAGGATAACAAGACCTTTATTCTTTTGCAATTAGACAAATATCTGTTCAATGTTATTGTAATATGTATACTTAGACAAAGATTCAGGAGAAATTCTACCAAATGCTGGCAAGAGACATTTATTTATTTGTACGTTTATATCCAACCTCTTTGAGAGCTCCTCCATCTTTCTGACATATCACATTGCCTATTGGAGTTTTTGCTATTAATAGAGTTATCCAGGTAGAAGAGGGAAAATTAGAAGAATTCTAAAAAGCAAATGATACAATAAAACTGCATTTAAAGCACAGCAATGCTGCACATTGGTTTTCTATTGCTGTGTAAGAAATTACGACAAACTTTGAGGCTTGACACAACAATTACTTCCTAGCTCATAGTTCTGCAGGTGAGAATTCTGCAGTGTGACTGGGGTTCCTGCTCTGGGTCTCACATGGGCTGAAGATGAAGTTGTCAGGCGCCATGTTCTCTTCTGAAGCTTGAAGGCCACCTGCAGCCTAATGACCCAATTTAGTTCCTTGGGGTTGTTAGACTCAGGTCCCCATTTCCTTGCTGGCTATCAGATGGAGGTCATTTTTATGTCCTAGAGGTCATGTGTCCCCCTCCTCTTCAAAACCAGCAACAGAGTTGCTCCTGCACATGGGATTCCTCTCACTGGGAAAAGCCCAAGTCCTTTTAAGAGCTCACATGACTGGGTCAGTCTCAGACAGGGTGTCTTCTTTTTTTAAAGCCACCTAATTTGGGACCTTAGTTACACCTGAAAAGCCCCTTCACAGAAGCACCCAGATTAGAGTTTAATTGACTGGGAGAAGATGTAAATACAACAAGGGCTGGGAATCCTAAGAGCCATCAGAATTCTGCCTCCCATAAACACATATAGTGATACTTAGGCATATGTAAATGTGGTGGATTATCTAAAAAGGTTGCAGTTTGGGAAATTCTAAGATCTCCCACTTGAGTTAGAGAAATGTCTTGGTAGAACTGACTTATCATCCAATGGCATTGCCTCACATTTTTGAGTTAGGTTTTGATGAACCTTGTATCTTTCCCAACTGTAGTGCGTATCTGGTAAGTACACCTTGTTAACATGTACCACCACGTGGAGAAAGAGACAAGTACTCAAAAATAGGACTTACCAGTAAGACCCGGTCTGGCTTAGAACATCAATGATCTTGTCCATGTCCATAGAATTGCTATTATCATAGTTAGCTAAGTTTCTCATATATGTCTTAAGACTCAACATGCACAACTAGCAATTATACAACGAAGGGAGAATTCTCGCATTTGCCTCTCTTTTAGGTTCCGGGGCCCAAGCTGAGCCTCTAGAATTTTAATTTCGGAGATGCCCCATCAGTTAGGGAATGGAAAAATTTATTAATAGACACGTTATAGGAGTATGGCAATTATCTGCATAAGTGTTATTTTCACTTATAAAAAAAGTAGTACTAGATTGAGTTAATTCCTGACATTTCAGAGACTGTTCAAGAAGGATGGTATGTCTCAGATCAGTGTCATAAGCCCTGGAGTAAGTGATTTTCTATTATTACCTCACTTAAACCCCAGAAATTTGGTAGCATTTTTAATCAGTATTTGACAAATAAGAAAACTGAGCTGTGTGGCTTTCAGCAATTTAGACAACATTTTTAAGCCTCCGTCTTCACCTGTGTTAAATGATTATAATAATAATACTCATCACAAATAGTGTATTATTTAATTACGTTTGTTTTCATCACTAGCCTGAAAGGTAGGTTGAATCTGCTGAATATTTGTTGAATTAAGGAATCAATGACTTAATAAGAAACACAGGGGAAAGGGAATAATTAGTAAACATTTATTGAACCAGTGCTCACCTAAGAGACAAATTTGTCAAGTGAAAACACTGTGTTCTCAATGCTGAGATTTCCTTGCATAATTTCTTAACCATATCTACGCATCATTAGCCCTTTGTAATGTATCCAGTGTTCTTCTCTTACTTCTTGTTTATCAACACATATTCAAAGTGTAGTTTCTGCCATCAGCCATTTGCATCTCAGTGTGAAGGAAAGGCAATTGTATGTACAGATTTGTGTATTTACCAGTAATTTCACTTTATGTTGCAACTTGTATTCACGTAATGAAATACTGTTATTTAAAATTAATTTAGAAGAACATTAACACATGAAGATCATTTAAAAATGACTTTGAATCATTGCAAATACTTAATGGAGCTCTTATTCTAAGGCACAATGTTAAAACATTTTAGGTAATAGCTCCTTTAATCCTCACAACTTGTAAGGTGGTTACTATAATAGCACAGTTTTACAGGTAAGGAAGTTGAAGCATATAGAAATTAATTTTAAGTCACCTGGTTAATGTATTACCGTCAATTAGCTGAGACTATGAACCTGGAGAGCTTGATTTTATTAAATGTTATAATATACTGCCTTCCACAAAGAGCAGCACTCAGCAAGTACAAATGTAAATATTGTCAACAAGAAAACTTCCCTCACATCTTGAAGTGTGTAGTTTCCTTTGTCAACTGCTACCATTGCCGCCAGCTGGTTGCATTCTTCCAGAGATAGTCTATCTATACACACTAACACAGAATCAAAATGGTTGTACATGAGATACTTAGCCCAGTTTGGAAGCACTAACATGCATCCTCCTATATCTCGGGGCGGGGGGGGGGGGGAAAGTCCTGGGGATCTGAATATATTAATTTGGGGTTGGGACTCATGGTCGTACATAAAATGTGTACTGAACTATGAAACTAAAGAAGTACTTGGCTCCTCTGCTTTATAATTCCTTTTCAGAGAACTGTGACAGGTCTGAGATTTTACCATACTTTCAAGCTAGCTAGTTGGCCAGTTTTATGTGTGTTGGCAGAACACATGAGACTTCAAGACTAGAGGCAAAGGACTCTATTATCCATGGCTTCATTTTCATGTCAGTTCCCCTCGCCCCCAGTTTCCAAGGGGCCAAAGTGAAAGAGCGCACATGTATGCAGCAACACAGGTTTGCATCGCAGCTAAGAAATATCAAACCCAGGGAACCCCAAAGTTTTTATGATTGGCTGTAAGCAAACTGACCTTTGCTCTGGAAGAGACACTCTCTCAATCTTACAAGGTTATTCTATATACAAAATGTTCTTGAAATGATAGTCCAGAGCCAAAGAGCAGTTAGTGCCTTAGCTTACAAGACAAACACATCATGAAGAACTATCACCCAAACTAAAAAGTTGAAGAACTTTGGCATATCTCTTAAGCTTTCTGAGCCTGCTTCCCTAATCTGTAAAATAATAGCATCAGTCATTTATTTGTCTAAGGATGGGATATAATAATATACTTTATATCACATTGTGAACTACAAAGTACTCTAAACAAATATTACAGTTGTTATTCCTATCATCCCTGAGATCACACAGATAAGCACTTTTCTATGGCCAGCAAGTACATGACCAGTTGGACAGATATTAATTTTGGCAGTATGCTAGGACATGTTCACCTGGGGCATAGAACAATTTAAGTCTGAGTGATAGATTTAGGATTGTTTGGGGTTCAACCCAGGGAGAGTTATAATAAAATCCAATGAATTACAAGGAAAGATGTTAATTCATGATTAGAAAAATAAATCTAACTCCTAAAAGGAAAATAGGACATAATTTTCTCTTGATAAATGCCTGTGTATTTTCAGTATTTGATTATGTGGTTCATATCCATTACAATAATATGAAAAACAGCTATCTAGCAGATGGAGACATGAAGATGACTTATATAAATAAAAATACTCAGCTGATCTTACCCCTGCATAAAAGGCTTTTACTAATAACTTTAACAATCCGACTTTAAGCAAAAAACACTGCTTAATTATTCTAATTTATTAGTTAGACTTCATTTTTTTATTTAATACATTGTTGCATGTATTTGTTTAATTTTTCTTCCTATACTTTCATTGAACAGATTTGTTATTTTTAGTGCCCATCTTAAAAAATTTAAAATTCTTTCTTGAAACTTAATAAAATAAAATTTTATTAAGTTACATCTTTAAGTTATTTGTCTCTCTGGATTATTTCTCTATGGAAGAAATAAAAAAAAATTGATTTATTCACTTACCAGTGAATGAGGTATATATGCACTTGCTCCATTGATATATAGAGCAGTTACAGTCCTTCCTCTGTTGCTGACTACTTGATCTTTTGAAGGAGGATAGTAAAAATTTTTCTTTAATTATAATAAATTCCAGATTTTATAAAATTCCCAGAAGCTTTTTAAAAATGAAAACTGACTTTAAAAGCTTTAGTTTGTCCCCTCGTCCCACACCTCAGAGGAAGCTCTAACAATATTCGAATGTATTAATCATATTGAGAGCACAAGAAATAGGATTAAAATGCAACCATGTTGCAAAAAACTATTGTATAGAGAAAAAAACACGTAACTCTCTTTATTCAGTTTATAAGTTCATCAGACACAAGGTTAAGCTGTGAAGAATGTGAAGGAAAAAAGCAAAAGGGAGGTGTGTGTGTGTGTGTGTGTGTGTGTGTGTGTGTGTGTGTGTGTGTGTGAGATCCATGTCAGAGAGAAAAGACTAGAGTAACTAAAGTAAATGGAGCAGTACCATTTTTTTTTCTATTTCATATCATTTTATTGGGAAATACAACTCATGTAAAAAATACTGTATGTAATTATTAGTACAGTTTAAGCAATAATAATAAATAACCACCTGCATAACTCTCATTCAATTTAAAAAATAGAATTTTGCCAGTACCAAAGATGCCCGGATGGCTCTCTGTAATCAGATTTACTCACTTTCCAAGACTTAAGCTTTACTCTTGAATATCTTGTTAATCATTCCCTTGCCTTTCTGTAATGTTATTATGTAGCCTTAAAAATTAATTATTATGTATTTCTTAAAAATCTATTATTTGCCTCTATTTTTATTTTTTACTTCTAATGAATAAGATTATTCTGCACATAATCTTTTGTGACTTATCTCATTCTATAGCATGTTTTTTGAAATTTATCCATGTTGAAACATTTAGTTTTTGTTTATTATTTTCACCGTTGAATGCTATCCAATGTGTGATTATAAAGTAATTTATTTAAGGGGTGCCTGGGTGGTGCAGGTGGCTGAGCCTCCGACTCTTGGTTTCGGCTCAGGTCTCATTTCAGCATTGTGAGATCGAGCCGTGTAGGGTTTCATGCTCAGCCTGGAGTCTGCTTGGGTTTCTCTCTCTCCCTCTCCCTTTAGCCCTACCCCCCCAAATAAATAATTATAAATAAATAAATAAAGTAATTCATTTACATATTGTATTGATGATGTGCATTTGGATTGTTGTTTCTTTTGGGGATGTTGCCAGTCTTTTTTTATTATGAACATTGCTGCAGCTCTTATATATGATTCCTGGAGCACATCCGCAGTAATCCAGTCTTATCCTTTAACATGTGTATATCTAAGAGTGGAATTGTCGGTCCATAATATACGCAAGTCTTCATCTATAATTGGTATTGCCAGTTTTCCAAAAAGCTTGTACTCAATTTTAACTACCCCTGGCAGTGGATACCATTTTCTTTGCTCCATATCCTTGCCCACTTGACATTTTTTTTGCCAATCTGTGTGTGTGCATGCATATGTGTGTACATGCACTCAACATTTTAACTTCTTTTTAAAAAAAATAAAAGATTTTATGTATTCATTTGAGAGACAGAGCAAGAGAACAGAAGCAGGAGCAGTGCCAGAGTGAGAGGGAGAAGCAGGCTTCCTGCTGAGCAGGCAGCCCAATGCTGGATTCGATCCCAGGACCATGGGATCATGACCTGAGCTGAAGACAGACGCTTAACTGACTGAGCCACTCAGGCGCCCCTCAACATTGTAACTTGTAACTGAAATATTTATTTTTCTGATTATTAATGGGAGGTAGCACCTTGTGATGACTATGGACCCTGAATATTTCCTATCATATGGATTTTAATTAATTTTTACCAATTTCCCCATTTTGTTGAGTTTTTTATATTGATTCAAATGTGTTCTTTCTATAACCTGGATACTAATCTTTTACTTATTATATATGTTGCAATTCTCTCTTCCCACATCATAGCTCATTTTTTCCCATTCTTAATTTTTATGAACAGAAATGATTATTTTATTTAGTCAGATTTATCAATCCATTGTTAGTGTCTTCATTTTTTTGTGACTTAAGAAATTCTCTCCTATTCCCAAAATAAAACAATAAAATCTACGTTGCTTTCTTAAAGTTTCCATTTTTGCTTATCACACTTAGATCTTTAACCAGCTTGGACAGTGTTGTTGTTTATGTGTGAAGCAAGAATCCAATCTTTCCTCCCCTCCCCATCATTTGCTTGTTTTTCTTCTTATGGGTAACCAATTATCTCTGTATCACTTATTGCAAATTCCGTTATTTCAGCTACCAACCTATACTGCCATTATTATCATAAATTAAATTTTGAAAAATGTTTGTTTCTGGCATCTGCTTTTTTCATTGGTCACTTTGCTGATCCCATAGTGCCTAGACTGAAGTCTCAGCACTCCCCTAAAGGTAAGACCCAAAGTTTGACCCGTGGTGAGATGCACTATATCCAAAATAACTACTTAAGGTTTTTAACTGATACAGATACCTGGGAAACATGCGTGGAAATAGATACAAAGGTTATGGGGTATGACAGAAGGAGTTTGATCAAGCCACAAAAACTACCTTTACCTAGGAAAACAGTAAACCAAAAGCAATACCACATTCTCAGAGGGATTGTAGACATTAGTGTCACCATAATGGACGTGAAAGTTGTTAGGAGTGTTGACTCCCATCACATTCCCGTTCGAATCACCTATCCAGTCTGTTCAAAAGACAGATGGATCTTGGAGAATTACGGTGGACTATTGTCAACTTCACTACATGGTGACTCCTATTGCAGCTTCTTTAAATGTGACTTCAATGATGGAGCAAATTAACACATCCTCTAATATCTGGCACGCAGCTATTGATCATAGGGATTAGTACAAAGAAATTATTTGACAAAATTCAACAAGCAACCATTTATGATAATTTTGCAAACAAACTTCCAGCAAATTAGGAGAAGGGAACTTCCTCAATCTGACAAAGAGCATCTATAAAATAACTGCAACTAACATCATACATAGTGATGAAAGACAATGTTTTACCCTAAAGTTGAAAAGAACAAACAAACAAAATAATGATGCCTTGGACTATTCAAAATAAACTGAAAGTTGAAGTCAGAACAATAAGGTAGGGATAGGAAATAAAAGACATGTGAACAGGAAAGGGAGAAATACAACTGTTCCTTAGCTTTCATTGCTGATAACATGATTGATTATCAGTGTAGAAAATCACAAGGAATAAACAAACAAACAACAACAACAACAACAAAAAAAACACTTCCAGAACCAATAAGTGAGTTCAGCAAGGTATAGGATAAAGGCTACACACACACACACACACACACACACACACACACACACACTTCTAGTATACCAGCAGCACACATGTGGAAACCAAAATTAAACCCACAAAACCATTTATAATCTCTCCAAAAAAGCAAAATACCCACTTACAAATCTAACAAAACACATAAATGAACCATATACTATAAATCACAAGACATGGATGAAAGAGATAAAAAAAAAAGATCAAAATAAATGGGGACATATAATGAGTAAATAGGTAGGAAAACTCAATACAGTAAAGATGCCAATCTTCTTCAAGATGAATATATAAGTTTGTACAAGGCCTATCAAAATCCCTGCAAGATTTCTTATATGCACAAGCACACTTATTCTACAAATCATACAAAAAGTTAAAGGAACCAGAATAGCTAAAACAAGTTTTAGAAAGAAGACCAAATGGGGGAAATCACTCTACCTAATGTTAAAACTTAATATATAACTACAGTAATTGAGATAGGGTGGTACTGGCCGAGGAACAGACATGCAGATTAATGGAAGAGAAAACAGAACTTGATTCAGAATAATTTTTGTAGTTATATATTAAAACACTAAACTATAAAAATTTGAGAAGAAATCATGGAAGAATCCTTTGAATCCCATGATTAGGTAAAGAGTTCTTAAACATGATACCAAAAGTATAATCAATAGAAGGAAAAAAAGATAACAAATGAGACTTCATCAAAACTAAAAACTTGTGTACCATGTAAGACCCTATGTAATGAGGATTTAAATCAAGTCAGAAACTAGGTAAAATATATGCAAACCACATATCTAACATAAAAGTCTTATATGTAGAATAAAGAACTCTTCAAACTCAACAGAAGAACAAGCTATCCAGTTAGAAAGCAAATAAAATATATGAACACAATAAGAATACAAAATAAGCACATGAAAAGATCTTCAACATAATTAGCCATTAGAGAAATACAAACACAGCCACAGTGATATATCATTACCCATCTACTAGAAAGATAAAATAAAAAACAGGGATAATATTAAATGGAGTGGAGATGAAGAGATACTCGAGCTTTCTTACATTGTTGGTGGGAAGGTAAGATGTACAGCCACTCAGAAAAAGCGTTTTGCAGTTTCTTACAAATCTAAACATGCATTTACTCTATGAATCAGCAATCCTATTCTTGAGCATTTATCACAGAGAAATGAAAACTTACATTCGCACGATACATACATACATACATGCATACCTGTACCTAAATGTTCACAACAGCTTTATTTATAATAGAAAAATTCTAACAACAGCCCAAATTTCCTTCTTTTGATGAAGCTATGAGCAAACTGATACATTTATACAATGGAATGCCACTCACCAATAAAAAGGATGAAGTATTGAATACACCTAACAATCTGAATGGACCTCAGGAGCATTACTCTTAATGGAAATTCTGTCTTAAAAAGTTCACACTGTATTGTTGCATTTATATGACGTTCTTGAAATGAGAAAAATATAAAGATGGAGAACATATCAGTGGTTTCCAGGGAACAGGTAGTTTGTGTGTGGTGGGGCTGAGGATACGAATACCAAGACATGGCAAGCTGGAATTGTTCTTAGTGATGGGACTGTCCTGTATCTGGATTTCGGTGGCAGTTACACAAATCCATACACTTGATAAAATTGCACAGCACTTTATATTTCCCCAAATAAATACAGATTTTAAAATGGTGAACAGACTATGGTCTAATTAGTAGAAACATGTCATTTCCTGGTTTTAAAATTATACTACAGCTGTGTAAGATGCCACACGTGGGGGGGAAAGTGGGTGAAGAGAGTATAGAACTCTCTACTGTTTTGCAAGTTCCTTTGAGTCCGTATTTCAAAATAAAGGTTTTTTGTTTGTTTGTTTGTTTTTTAGACTGGTCATTGTTACCTAGAAAAATAAAAATTATTTATTCTGGAATGATTTCTAATTATGACTGTGTGTGCGTGTATGTGTTTGTGTACCTCACGGAAAGTGACCAACATGTAATATTGTCAAATCTTGTTATCCCTTTGGCTTATAGAGATTGTTCATAGTGTGTGTATACACCCCTGTGTATGTGCACATATGGATGTTTTCTTGTGTATGCATTCATTTATATACACTTATAATCCTACATCTGGTCTCTAGCAGAAATATATGAAAACTAGCATCCATTTATGTTTGGAAATTAAGTTAGCCACATTAATCTAAATTATGCCTTTGTCACTGAACTAAATGCTCTGTATAACTTCCAACTCATAAAATTAAACACTGAGATAAAAAAAAAACTAAATCCCTTAAGTACCTCTGTAGGCAGTATGACTACAGTAAGGTATTTTGTACCACTGACAAAATCCTGTCCTCCCTTGTCTTTAGATTTTTACAGTTTAGTCGAAAAGAATCAAAGCCTTTTATGCACTTAGGGTATCTGAGCAGGGATAGTATTTGAGAAAATACCTACCTACCCACACACTCCAATATATACAAATGGCTGATATGAGCTTTTTGCCAAGAACGGAGATCTGAGTGAGAGGAATCAGAAGAGGACAGGCAGGAGGCTCCAGGAGGAAAGAAAAGAAATGGGATGAAGACAGAGGGTGCAGAAGTGATAAAGCTATTTACGATGGAAACCCGAATGTTTCTTCCACCTTACTTTTGGCTGGGCTGGTTGTACAGCTCTGTGGGTCATGAATTGGTTTAAGTGTCAGGCCACTTAGGATCAAAACCCAAAAAGGAGCTAAAAAACCACTGAAAAGTAAACAGAGAGAAATAATGCTTACCAGCTCCTTTCCTATAAAGTTGGGGGAATTCTTCGCTAATTAATTTACGTAGATGAGTAAAAAACTGGTAAGTCACCAAGTATCAGGAAAACAACATCACACCGCCTACTTAGAAATGGAAGCTATTCACTACAGGATTATGGTTTTGCCCCGTAGAATATGGGACCAGGGCAAACTGAGCAAATAAGAGGAGATGGGAGATCCAGCCCCCGATGAACCACCTTCTCTCCTTTTCTGCCACAAAGAAGTCAACCTCCTTCTCCATGAATACAGAATAAATAGTGAAAGCATGTTGATTTGATGCAGTGCCAACTTATTAGCTTGCCTGGGGCATCTACATGTCTGTGTCTGGCCCGGGCGGTCTATGTTTTAAATCCGCATGCAAACACACCCACAAACAAGCAAATACACAGAGAGTAGTTCTTCCAGCTGAAGAAAACACTGCCACAAGTGCAAAACCTCTCCTGGAAATGACGGTTTGGGATTTCACTCCCTCACCCTTATGAGGCTTTCCTACTTCAGGTCTCGCTGTGCTGCCGAAAGCTGGCACAGAAATACACTGCGTGTAGAAACAAAACACTTCTATCAGCTTAGAATTTGGTAGTCTTCTTTATCACACTGGAAACACGCCACATGGCAAACACACTGAGTGCTTATACAACAGAATTCTTTCCGACCTTCCCTCTTCCCTTAGTGTAAGATTACATTCATTTATTTGCTTTTAAAAACCCATGTAATTCTGTTCACTGGAAGTTGGCAAGACATTCCAGCCATGCAGAGCATAGATAAGTAAAAATTTCAGGCCAACTGTTAATGGCTAAATCCATTTTTTTGTTAGAGAAAAGACAATCCATTTTTTTTCTTTTTTCACAGAAAACCATACATATTTGTGTATGATAATTAAACCATACATATTTGTGTATGATAATTATGCAGTCTTTTACTGAAGACTGTTGTGAATAATGCTCAAGAAATATTTTTATATTTCAGTGCCTGGGACTTTAATTTTTTCCTTGGTTACAATTTATTCTTGAGAAATTTTATGTATATATGCATAATTATTTATATTATTATATATAAAGATAAAAAGATATATATCTAAATCAGAATTGCAACCAGAATCAAGCTCAAGGCAAAGAGATGATATACATTTATGTAATTGTGAAGAAAACGGAGGCTGAGAATAAAATGTGTTTCCTATTTTTCTACTAGCTTGAAAATACTTTTTAAAATGAACTTATTTATTTTCTTTTGGTGGTTGAAGTTTCAATTACTACTTCAAAACTTCTCTAAGAGCATAGATAGACATCACTAGCCAGTCATTTGTTTATCCATTCATTCCACAAATATTTATTGCTCCTATATTGAGTGCTCTCCAGAATCCTGGGTAGAAGCGCAGACAAAGTTCTCATGAAATACATGATCTAGTAAACAAGAAAGGCAATAGATAAACATGAAAGTCTATGTAATTATGGCATAATAACTGTAGGGTGATAACTGCTTGTATAAAAGCAGAAGCACTTTGGTTGAACTTCATAACTGCTACCCTTTCTCTTATTTCAAACTCTCCACATTCCCTTACAACTAGAATTTGGCTTCTTGGGTAGACTTGTCTATAGGGAAATAACATGTTTCCTTATAAATTGAAAATCCAGCCTTTTGATAGTTTTATTACAGATTATAAAATCATAAATTGATGTTTTTGTGTTATGAAAAAAACAGGAATTCTTACTCCAACATGTATAATTGTAAGTGCGAGAGACCTTCATGCTCTGATGGGATTGAATCCGCATTTCTCTATACTGCTCTTTCCGCTAGCACGGTCTAGCACAAGACAGTAATGAAGAATCAAATGAGCTCGCTTGTAAATTCTGCAAGTAGATAGATTTAAAAACAACTAGGATACCATTAAGATAGGATACTACTTATTCATCTTTAGTATATAAAGCCAGTAACGTGGCATTCAAATATTTGAGCTTCAAAAATATATAGTCATATATTTCCAGCTCAACACCTTGCAAGCCACAGTTTCATTAAGAGCCCACAAATGAATTTTCTCTGCCAAGCAAATTAATCTTCTAAGAATAGCCTGTAGACATCAAATGGTGGCTCTGAAAAGTTGTTTGGGCTTATTCAGATTTTGCTGGCATAGGTAATAAAATAATTAAAACATCACTGCATTATTTCTAAATCCTTCTGTCTAAG
The DNA here is from genome assembly GCF_023065955.2 of Ursus arctos. NCBI lineage: Eukaryota > Metazoa > Chordata > Mammalia > Carnivora > Ursidae > Ursus > Ursus arctos. Next base: position 27,591,805 of record NW_026622985.1, on the reverse strand, counting down.
GCATGTGCATATTATTTTGGCAAATTTAACTTATTGGTTAGCATCATTTTAGGAATTATTTTCTAATAATGGTGTCAAATTGTAATACCAGTGTTCCTAGGTGCATGCCATTCTGAATTCCTTTAGCATATATTGCCACAAAATTTTGATTAAATCTCACCTACTCTATCTACCTAAGTAGAACACTGTGCCTGTATTTCCTTTAAATAAATGTATTTGAAAAGTACAAATCTGACCCAATTGAAAATGTACTTCCCTTTTCAACAATATGAAGAATTACTTGATAGCTGCTTTTATGTCTTAGATGTGTTTTTGTTATATATATTTTACTTATAGCTGAACGATGTGTGAAGAAATTGAAGTCTAGACATAATAACAGCCTGACCCACATCTATTTAGTAGCTGACCAGTACTAGTAGTACCAGTACTACTGGGATATAATCAAGTGCTCCTGGATTCTAGCTCACTGTAGTTCTCTAAACCCTGCTGCAAAACATTAGAATTAATCACGCTTAAGAATTATACTTTTTGTGATCCAATATACTTCCCTTCCTTCATATTCCAACCACAAATATCACATACACAAGAATATGGCAAGTTATTCTAAGATACTTTTCTATTTTCTTGTAAAACTGGGCAGTTTTGTTTCTTTCTTAAAAGAAATTATTTTATTTGTGGATTCTTCCAGAAGGGAATGGATGCAATTGTTTTCTTGCTGCCAGAGTGGCCCATCAAAACATTTTTGTTCCAAACGGAACATATTATACATTCAAATATTCAAGTTAAATTCTCAAATAAAGGTTAATCATTTTTATGCCATCCCTTGTGCAAGAAGGGATTATTTTGCTTAGAACACATATTTAATTTTCTATGAATAATTTAGATATATAAGTCTTGTAGGAACTGGAAAGCTATCTTATTTGTTCATTGTTTAAGTAAAAATATTCTAAGTGTTCCCCCCAAAATTAGAATCCATTTTGTTCTTTCTAGCAATTGAGTTTAAGATTTAGATTCTATATTTATTTTATTTTCTAAAAGGAAGTATGTTCACTATTGATTTAATATGGAGCTGGGTTTTTTTGTTGTTTTTACTTATGAGCTTATGTAAGCTTACATTTTTTAAATTCAGTTTGATTAATAGTAAACTCATAAAATTTCTGTGCATGATAAATCAATTTCTTAAACATTTCAAAAAAAAGAAAAGGAAAAAAATCTTTACAGGAAACTGGCCTCAAATACACTGTGGATCTTCTGTTTAACAAAGAAAGAAGTCATAAAAAAGTACAGCAAAAGTACATGAGAAAGAAAAAGTAAATATTTTCTGTGTAAAACCTGAAAGAATATTTATTATCCCAAGATACTTTAGTTGCTTTTCCAAGGCCAGAAGCATGATTACAAGAGTCTTCATGAGGCTCCTCAGATTTTTAGTGTTAGATCATTCTTAAATTTTTTTGTTGATTGTTGCTTTTTTTAACTACCTTTGAAAATGAATTTTACCATTTAACATTTTATTAAATTATGTATTAAATTTTTAAAATTACATATTGACATATTTATTACATATATTATTTTTCTCAGCCAATTGAATGTAAATTACTTTTGAATAGTGTTTGTCTTATTCTTTTAGAATTAACTAACTAAACGCTTGGGTTTTTAAATATCTTTTGAATAATGTTTTTAGAGAAGTTTTAGGTTTACAAAATTGAGAGAAAGGTGTACAGGTTTCTGGGATACTCCTTGCCCCAACATATGCACAGCCTCCCCTACTATCAACATCACTCACCAAAAGGTACTTTTTTTTTTTTTTTACCAATGTGAAACCTACATGGACACCTCATAATCACCCTAAGTCAACAGTTTACCCACAGGTTCACTTTTACTATTGTACATTCTATGTGGGTTTGGACAAATGTATAAATGACATATACCTATCATTATATCACGTTATTTCAGGGTCCTAAAAATTGTGTATGCTCTGCCTATTCATCTCTCCCCACCACCCCCAAACCAGGCAGCCACTGATCTTTTTATTGTCTCCTTAGTTATGTCTTTTCCAGAACGTCATATAATTGAAATCATATAGTATGTACCCATTTCAGATTGGCTTCTTTCACATGTAAATCTTAGTGTGCATTTCAACTTCCCCCATGTCTTCATGCTTTGAACACTAATTTTTTTAGTGCTGAATAATATTACATTATCTGCATATACCACAGTTTGTTTATCCATTCACCTACTGAAGGACATTCTGGTTGCTTCCAAATTTGGGCTATTATAAATAAAGCCATTATTAACATCTGTTGTGCAGGGTTTTGTGTGGATATAAGTTTTCAACTCTGTCCAATAAACACCAAGTGCGATTGTTAGATTTTATGGTAAGGGACTGCAGTCCTTTGTCAGATGTGTCTTTTGAAAATATTTTCTTCCAGTCTGTGGCTTGTCTTCTAATTCTCTTCATATTGTCTTTCACAGAACAGACTTTTTAAATTTTAATGAAATCCAGCTTATCAATTATTTCTTTTATGCATCAATTGTCTTTGATGTTGTATCTAAAAAGGCAGGTTCTCTCCTTTGTTATTTTCTAGGATTTTATAGCTCTGCATTGTAATTAGGACTATGATCCATTTTGTATTAATCTGTGTGAAGGGTGTAAGCTTTATGTTTAGATTCATTTTTTTACAATTGGATATTTAGTTGTTCTAGCACTGTTTGTAGAAGAGATTATCTTTACTGTATTGCCTTTCCTCCTTTGTGAAAGATGAGTTGATTATATTTTTGGTAATCTATTTCTGAGCTCTTTATTCTGTTCCATTGGTCAACTTATCTATTCTCTTAGCAAAACCACACTCTCTTGAATACTGTGTAGCTTTATAGTAAATCTTTTCATCAAGCAGTGTCAGTCCAACTTTGTTCTTCTCTTCAATATTATGTTGGTTATGCTAGGCCTTTTGCCTTTCACATAAAGTTTAGAATCTTTGTTGATATCCATAAAATAACTTGGAATTTAGATTGGGATTGCATTGAATCTATAGATAAAGTTGGTGAGAACTGAAATTTTGACAATATTGAGACTTCCTATCCTAGACAGGGAATATCACTGCATTTATTTCTTCTTTGATTTTGTTCATCAGAGTTTCATAGTATTCCTAATATAAATCTTATACATATTTTGTTAGATTTATACTAAAATAGTACATTTTTTTACATTAATGCAAATGGTATTGTGTTTTTAATTTTAACTTCCACTTGTTTATTGTCAGTATATAGGAAAAGAAGTGACTTTTCTACATCAACCTTGTATCCTGCAATCTTGCTATAATAATTTATTAGTTCCAAGACGTGTCTTGTTGCTTCTTTTGGCTTTTTTACATAGACAATCATGTCATATGTAATCAGTTTTATGTTTTCTTCTCCCGATCTGTATACTTTTTATTTTCTTTTCTTGCTTTATACTTTTAGCAAAGATTCAGTATGATGTTGAAAAGGAGCAAAAAGGGGATATCCTTGCCTTATATCTGATCTTAGTGGAAAGGTTTGAGTTTCTCACCATTTAGGATATTAACGGCAGGTATTTTGTGGATAGTCTCTATTTAGTTGAGAGTTTCCCTCTATTTCTACTCTGCTGAGAGTTTTTATCATGAATAGGTGTTGGATTTTACCAAATGATCTTTCTGCATCTATTGATATTGTCATGTGGTTTCTTTTGTAGTCTCTTGATATGATGGATTACATGAATTGATTTCTGAATGTTGAACACATGAAGGTATTTGTCTCTAAAGCTTGAACATTTTCATCAAACCTTTGAGTATACCAGAGTAAAGAGTAGATTCATATAAAGTTCTGATCTAGAAAGAACCAATATTCTACAGATATTTTTCAGGATGTCTTTGTAGTGATACAAGTTACAGGATTATATAGGGGTTATTGTAGAGAATTTCTAACAGGACCAAAGAAGACTGATTATTCTGAAAACTGAAAAATTCACAGTATTTGAAATCAACCCCAAAGGAGGCCTAAAGCATTGAACCTATAGTTAGATATTTGGAAAGTTCAGAATTTGAAGTGAGGGAAAATGGAGCGTGAAGGCACAGCCTGTATATACTACACTGCAAGTATATACTTTTGTTGAACAAATAAAAGCAAACAGTAAGTTGCAGGGAAACTTACATTAAAAAGGAAAAAATGCTCAAAAAATTGTGCCAAAGAGCAGCTACTGCCACACCAGATTGCTTGAAATTTAGGAAGAACCTCCTTTAGGTACAGAATGAGTAGAGAGTGTAGATGAGTGATAGCAGAAAGTTGAGAGTGTCTTTTTGATGCAGAGATGGGAATGGAGATGCCAAGGGCATTGGGGACTATGCCCGGAACCTTCTTCAGATACAAGACCTACCCTTCAGGGGAAAGGATTTCGCCAAAGTATAATTCTGAATTCTTACTCCAGTAAGAGAAAGGTAAATCCTCCCCACTCCAGTCGCCTCTATTCCTTATGTCTCACTTAAGTGAAAGAAAAACACATATTAAAAAGGAATCAGAGTTTTAAGGAAATAGATGGCAAGCTGCTGCACCAAGGAAGAGATAGGGAGCAAGGAAGAAAAATGCTCTCACAGTCTTCAGATAGAGCCATTAAAAGACTGAAGTTTAACCATAAGGGTATAGAACACTCACCTTCTCCCACATATTACCATCAGGACTCCAGCACAGTAACACAGCTTATAGGTAAAGAGCTGTAAGACACAGACTCTGAATGAGGAAAAGTACTTAGGGAAGCCTAAGGTCAAGAGAGAAGACAAAAATAGATCACTGGAATAAGTCAAGCAGAGAAAGACAATTATCATATGATTTCTCTCATCTATGGAACATAAGAACTAGGAAGATTGGTAGGGGAAGAAAAGGATAAAGAAGGGGGGGATAATCAGAAGGGGGAATGAAACATGAGAGACTATGGACTATGAGAAACAAACTGAGGGCCTCAGAGGGGAGGGGGGTGGGAGAATGGGATAGACTGGTGATGGGTAGTAAGGAGGGCACGTATTGCATGGTGCACTGGGTGTTATACGCAACTAATGAATCATCGAACTTTACATCAGAAACCAGGGATGTACTGTATGGTGACTAACATAATATAATAAAAAAACATTAAAAAAAAATAGCTCACTGGGAGAATTTGAAGCCTATGGTACCTCCAGCTACATGAAACATTAAACACATCCCAGCTTCTAGTCAGATTAAATCATCTGACTATATCATGGTGATATAAATCATCACATTACAAGCTTATTTACCTCAATTCCTGTTACCTGACAAATCATATCTAGCTTTCAACAAATACAAACAAAACATGCCAAAAGCCAAGAAAAAATACAGTCTGAAGGGAAAAAGAAATCATCAGAACCAGACTCAACTGTGACACAGATGTTGAATTTATCAGACAGGAATTTAAACTAACTGTAATTAATATATTATGGATTCTAATGGAATGAATAGATACAATGAAAGTACATATGGGTCATGTAAGCAGAGAGATGGAAACTATAAAAGAATCAAAAGGAACTTCCAGAAATAAAAAATCCAAGAGCAGAAATGAAGAACGCTTTTGTTGAGCTCATCTGTAAATGTGACACAAGCGGAGTTCAACGAACTTGAAGAAAGGTCAACCAAAACTTTCCAAACTGAAATGCAAGGAGAAAAAAGTATGAAAAAAAATAAACCCAGAGATCTCATTGGAGATGTGTGGGAAAATTTCAAAAGGTATAATATGTATGTAATTAGAATACCAGAAGGAGAAGAAAAAGAGAACAGAGCAAAAGAAATATTAAAAAGAAATAATGGCCAAGAATTTCACAAAATTATAACAAGTACCAAACCACAGATCCACAAACCAGTTGGAGAACAAGAAGGAGGATAAATACAAAAAACTCTACAACCTTTCCTTGTTATATTTAAAATGAAGAAAGAAATGACAAAGAAGAAATTCTGAAGGGAGTCAAAGAAATCAAAACATTTTGTCTATAGAGGAACTATGATATGAATTACATTGGAATCTTATCAGAAACCATGCAATCAAGGAGAAACTGGAGTAAAATATTTAAAGTTTTGAGAGAAATTTACCTCAAATTCTATAGTCAGATAAACAATCCTTCAAGATTGAAAGAGAAATAAAGAAATTAAAACTGAAAGAATTTATTTCTAGCGGACTTGCACCTCCAAGACATGTTAAAAGAAATTCCTTAGGCAGAAAAAAACAATATAGGTTAGAAACTTGGATTTTTGCAAAAGGAAAGAGTGCTGAAAAAGGAATAAGTGAAGATAAAATAAATTTAAAAAATTTTTACTATTCTTAATTGATCTAAAAATAACTGTTCAGGAGTGCTTGAGTAGTTCAATTAGTTAAGTGGCCCACTCTCGGGTTTAGCTCAGGTCATGATCTTGGTGTTATGAGAAAGGGCCCTGCCTCAGGCTCTGTGCTCAGTGGAGAGTCTTCTTGAGATTCTCTTCCTCTCCCTCTCCATCTGCCCCTCCCCAACTCATGCCATGTGTGCGCATGCACTCTCTCTCTAAAATAAATAAATAATAAAAATAAAAATAAAGATAACTGTTCAAAGCAGTGCTAATAATAAATGTACTGACTGGTTATAGCATACATGTAAGTGAAATGAATGACAACAATGTCGCAGGAGACGAGAGGAAGGAATTAAGAATTCTCTGTTGTATGGTATGTGTACTACGTATGAAACAGTATAATGCTATTTGGAGTTGAACCTAGACCCATGTAAAATGTATATGGTAAAGTCTGGAGCAACTACTAGAAAAAAATTTCAAGAGTTGAAATCCTAAGAAGAGAGATAAAATGAAATCATATAAAATGCTCAAATAAGACTAGATAAGGAAGAAAAAGAGGGAAAAACAGAGGAAAATGCAATGAACAAAAACAGTTACAAACATGGTACATATTAATCCAAGTACATCAATAATTACTTTAAAGGTAAATGATCTAAATAACACTAATTAAAACATGAAGATTTCCAGATTAAAAAAACAAAAACAAAAACAAGACCCAATCCTATCGTCTACAAGAAATGTATTTTAAATATAAAGACAACAAGTTAAAAGCGAAGATGGGGAAAGGTACACCAGACTGACACAAATAAAAATAAAGCTGGAATATCTATATTCATTTCAGATAAAATATAATTCAGAATGAGAAAGATAATTAAGCCTGAGAAGCAGCATTGCATAATGATAAAGTGGACAATTCTCCAAGAAGACATAACAAATCTAAATATGATTACACCTAAACAAGGGGGTCAAAATAGCTGATTCAAAAATGGATAAACTCATATCATCTTAGAACCTAAAAGCCCAGCCCACTAACGACACAGGAACATGAATAATATTCTGAGAAATAGTTGACTTGAAAGACTGAAAAATTTAGGCTATATGTTTTAATCAAAACATGGATACAATGGAAATTTAATATACATTATTAGGAAAAGATAATCCAGCACATATGTATAAAAGCTGTTCTCTTAAAACATTATCTAACTTTGCTGTCCTCAACCTGGGAATCACCACAGTGAAGTAGATCTAAAAAAATAGTAACAAATACTTGTTAACTTTCTCACATTATCATGGATAATTACATAAAGCAAAATAAATATCATTTTTTCCAAATAATTTTAGAGACAACTTTAATTAACTAAAAAACCACCCAAATTGGATTTTAAAAAATAATTTAAATGCCTATTGTTTTTAATAACATGGTAATTTTGTTACATTCAGATTAACATCTGGTCAATTTTTTAGAGACAGTCACACATACTGTCAAAACGATGCAAGTAAATACTCTCTTCTTCCTGTACTAAATGTTGTATCTATTTGTAACCAAGGTAAAAGGCTAAAATAATTTTCCAATAATTATAAAATACATGTACACACACACACACACACACACACATACATATACAACTTATAAGCATATTATGAGCTAAAACCTAAGCAGGGAATACTAAGCAATGAACGAAAATAAAAGTTTAGCTAACTTGATGACATATGCTAGTATCAGCAAAATATTTGGATGCTTTAAGCCTTGAGCAAGCTGCAATGGTCTATTAAATAAATTTGAAAATTTCTTTATGTTTAAAGAAATACAGTATCTTTGATGTCCTTAAAGAAATTAAATGCATATTAAAATAAAAATAAATGACGAGATACTATAAAAATAAACAGATGGGGGAGGAGAGAAGGGAAAACAAATCTAGTTTCTGGAAAAGAAAAAAGTACATTTTTGAGATTTAAAATTCAACAGAACAGGGGCGCCTGGGTAGCGCAGTCGTTAAGTGTCTGCCTTCAGCTCAGGGCGTGATCCCAGCGTTCTGGGATCAAGCCCCACGTCAGGCTCCTCTGCTAAGAGCCTGCTTCTTCCTCTCCCACTCCCCCTGCTGTGTTCCCTCTCTCGCTGGCTGTCTCTCTGTCAAATAAATAAATAAAATCTTTAAAAAAAAAAAAAGAGGTAAGAAATATTAAAAAAAAAAAAATTCAATAGAACAATAGAACCAATCCAATGAAAACAACATATTTGAAGTGTAGCATAGATGTTAAGATCTAACTCCAAAAGTTGCAAAGAGAAAAGTGAAACAAGTAAAGGAAGATAAGAGACATGGAGAACAGAAGGAGCATTTCCAACATACACCTAAACAAGAAGAGACTAGAACAAAATGAAGGTGAAGCAATATTTGAGAAAAACTGACTACAGTTTTCAAGAATGGATGAAAAGCTCCACAAATACATAGATAAAGAAAGTGTAACATATACCAGCTGGTATGAATAAAAAGATATCCACTGGCACAGCATGGATAAGCAGGAGGCAACCAAAGATATTGGGAGGATCTTAATAACAGGCCAAAATAAAAAGAGATCACCTACAAAGAAACCATGAAAGACTAATAGCCATTTCTCAAAATAAAAATCAAAATGAAAAAAAAAAAAGTGAACTAGTACCTTCACAAGATTCAGAAAAATGAAGATAACTATCAAACTGAAGTTATATGCCCAGCTGAACTAAAAGAATGAGGGAGAAATACAGTTTAAGAGGAAAAAGTTTACCACTAACAGTCTGTCATAAAAGACATTTCCAAAAGATATACTGTAGGAAGAGGAAAAATAACTCCACCATAAAGAAAGTAAACATTACAAAATGATACAATGAGCAAAGAACTGTTAAACAAGTACACAAATCCTGGGATGCCTGGGTGGCTCAGTCGTTAAGTGTCTGCCTTTGGCTCAGGGCATGATCCCAGCGTTCTGGGATCAAGCCCCGCATCAGGCTCCTCCACTGGGAGCCTGCTTCTTCCTCTCCCACTCCCCCTGCTTGTGTTCCCTCTCTCACTGGCTGTCTCTCTCTCTGTCAAATAAATAAATAAAATCTTTAAAAAAAAAAAAAACAAGTATACAAATCCTAAAATTACCATCTGTATAAAATAACTATAAAACATGAATAAAATTTATAATGATGTTTTAATTTGGATTCACTTTTGTAAAAAGTGTTACCCATGGAAGAGTCTGCATTGTGTAGATGAAGATCTTGTTTCTCAGATTCCCCGCTAAAGGAACCCACCAAACAATTTAGGTGGGGATATGCACTAGAATAAAGACAATCAGAAGGAAAGTAGCAAGCATAAAGCAGTTTATTAAGGACAATACACTCTCAAAGTGGGAGAGCAGGCAGACCCAGAGGGGCCTAAGGCCACAGGGGTCCTTTCCTTTGGTGTTTGCAGGGTCTTGTGTCATGGACAGGAAGGTCTCTAATGGAGACTGCTTCCAATCATTTGGAATCACAGGTCGGGAGGAAGAATTTTTGACCCTACAAGGTTTGTACCAGAACTGTCAGGGCAACCTTTCTTCATGGAGGGGAGTGGGGGCTATAACTACAATGGGAATGTATTATGATGGATCTAGGGGTTACCCTGGGGTAGAGATGGACTAGGTGAGCACATGCTCTGCACCTGCAGTCTTGGTCTTTTAGTCCCAGGATCTTGGAAGTCACAAGGTCAGGATGTTGTGTTCTCAGGTTTCTGATGTGTAACCTATTTATCACTGTCCTTTGCTTCCAGCTCGTGTCTCTATCACTCCCCACTCAAGGACTTGGAACTCTGCCTATGGGTGCTCCTTCCACTGCTCATATCTAGCTTCTCTAACAAAAGAACAAAGCTAGAGCACTAGACAATATTAAGAGTAAAGGGATCAAAGTGGAATTTCCTAAGGTCCAATGTATATTAGCTAAATTTGAAATTTGTTTTCCTGGTGTTTTCCAGTGGAAATGAATCTAATAATTTAGTATTCACTAATTAATCGAATAAGCATACTAAATGTTCAAAAATAAACTTTAAACACTGAAATTATCTTTATAATTCTCAAATCAGTATATGAAGTGAATAAAGCTTAAAGCTAATAATGACAAAAATTAATCAACTCTAATTTTAAAAAGATAATGAAATAGCATAAAAATATGGAAGACCTAGAAATCACAATAACTACAAATGTAAAAAAAAAATGTATCATGTAGAGAAAAAGATTATCAGATTAGATTAAAAAAGGAATAAAGAAAACAAAAAAATAAACAAACATTCAGCTATCTGTTTCTTTTAAGAGATATATCCGTGAATAGTTAGGAAAAGTTGGAAGTAATAAAGTGGGAAAAGAAAAAAAAAGTCAGAAAATAGTAGCCAAAAGAAACTGTAGTAGCTGTATATTACTCTCAGACAAAACAGATTTTAGAACACAGAGCAGCTTTACCAAAAATAGCTCTATATAATAATTTTTTAAGGTTGAATTCACCAGAGATATAGGACAGGTCTTAACTTATATTCACCTAATAAAATATTTAAAGCAAAATATATAAGTCTACAGGGAAAGTAGACAAATCTACAGTTAGAATGAGGTATTTCAACACACTCCTATTATTAATAGGGGAAATAAAGATAGAGACTAGTAAATGCTTGGAAGATTTGAACAGAACACTGTCTTGACTCCCATTTTCCCTCAGAATGAAAACAAATCTTTGCCATGGTGCCCACCTTGCTTGGACTCACCCCTCTACTACCTCTCTGACCTCATCTTACGTGACTCCCTCCCTCATTCCGATTGCTCCAACTCCTGGGCTCCTTACTCTCTGCCAGTGTGAGGAATGCTTCTGTGCTGGTGGTCCCTCTGTGGAGAGCAGTCTTCTCCAAGCTTATTTCCTTGCTTTGCTCAGACATCACCTTCTCAGTGACCACACTCTCTAAATAGCAAGGAACAACTCTCCTAGCTCTCTTTACTGCAGATATCCCTTACGCTGGCTTTTTCTTTTCTTTAGCACTTACCTCATTCTAGCATACTATTTTATGTCCCCCCCCCCCTTTTTTTTTTTTTTTGCTATTTACTGTTAATGGTCTTCCTCCCCACCTCCTGCTTGAATGCCAGTTGTATAAGGGAAGCAATAAGTGTTTGCTTCAGGCATATGTAGGAAGCACTTAGAACAGTGTGCGGCATATAAAATGTATTCAGTAAATATTTGTTGATTGGATGAAAGGACCCAGAAATTGGGCTGTGATGGCAAGGTTAAGCCCAGTAAAAAGGGTGGAAAGATCAAGGCAAAAATTTTTCCCACAGGAATTCAATTTTGAGAAATGACAAGCAGGAAAAAATGCTGGAAATCAGTTAGTAAAGCTGAAAGCATGCCAGTGTGAGACATGTGTTGTGTGATCATCTGCTTCTCAGTTGTTGGGCTAAGACTCCTTTAATACTCCGTAATTAGGAAAATACTGAAAGAATCTAGGATACGCAAGGACTTCTAGGTACGGCTAACTCAGTTTTGAAGGCATACTCCAGGCTTTACAGAGAGGGACACATCACGGTGCCTCATCTCTAGAAACGTACAACGTGCTGTAAGAGACATCTTCACCAGAAAAAAAATGTAAATCAAAATAGCAATTTATTAAATATATTAAAAAGTATTTTTTAATAAAAGCATAACTTTATGCTGAAAAACAAGTCATATCAAACGATGTCAAATACCAGGTGTGTGTCTATCTCAAATTTTTAAAAAATATTACTCACAGTCTACAAGTACAAAAGGATTCAAATATTTCTTTTGAGAGCAAATAGGCTGCTAAAACATGGGACTACAAGCTAGAATTTACCAATTATTTTTCAACGCTGATAATTCCTTGCTACGCAGCTCTAATTTTTATTGATACAATGACTATAAGCTTCTTTAGTGAATCTTTAGTCTCCTACATTTCTTCCCTTTTCTAGGTTCATCCCTTCTTCCAAAAGTATGTCAATAGGTCATCCTCCCCCTCCACCACATAACTGGGAAATGTAAATAAATAAGTTAACTGCTTAGGATCTATAGCATCCAGCACTAACATCCTTCTAACGTTAAAATTGCGATGAGAAGACCCAGTGAAGAAAATGTGAATAGAGAATGTTTTGACTGCTTTTGGCCACCATACAAGACTTAATATGAGAGAGTCTCCAGGGATCCCAGGACGGTTGTCTTCGTGGAAGATTTCATAATTCTGGTAATTTTTTCAAGTTCATTTGACAGGCTTGGCTTTAAAACATATTTGTAGAATAAGACAGTAATCACAACTGGCAAAATGCCTGGTTTCAAAAACACATTCCTTTTATCTATTTTTTTAAAGCTTTCTCTTTGTCATTAATTTTTACAGCTGAAAATTTCTATATCAGGAAAAAATGGTGATATTTATGCCTTATTTTGTAACCCACATGAATATGATCTTTTTCTTGAGTTTTTACCCCTAATGTGTTGAGTTTATAGCACAGTGCTAGTTTCTGTCATTCTAGAAGATGCTATCTTACTCCTTAATGTTTACTGTTCTGTTTCCACACAAAGAGACATATTCATGATGGCAAATAGAAAAAGAAATCCAGATTAACATTTTTTTGCATTTTTTGTTATGTAACGCATTTAAAAAAGTTGCAATAAGGTGAATGAAGGAAGTACATAGTAACTTCGGTTCATCACTATTAAAGTATATATTTTTAAATCTAAAAGAACACAAAAGGGCATGTTTTCTACAACAGTTTGCAATTCCCTCTTTATTAGATGAATACAGGGAAAATATTTAAATAATTTCCTAAATCAAAGGTATCAATTACAGTTGCCATTGTATGTGCCACCAAGATATCCAAAAATGGCAATTATTATAAAATAGCAAGAACTATTAGATAAAAGACCCATTTTGAATGTTAAAATGTAAAAATATAATCTATCTTTAAAGTGATTTTAAATATATGTTGTTATACATATTTTGATATGTGTATTTTAGATTTTAGATGGTCAGGTCCGCCCTATTTTATGTGAAGGTGGTTGAACAAAATTCCGCAAATGTTAATAGCGACTGCATATTGTTGTAAGATACAGACATTTTAATAGTAATTATAATGAATAAAACTTGTTTCCTCTTCATAGTATTGGGCAGTAAGTTGAAGATATTTTGAAGAGAACCATTCTTAAAAGAGATACATATGTCATGAATTTAATGAAACAACTCTTCTCTGTTAGAGATAAATTTATCAGAAAATTAGATATGAAAATTTATGGAGGACATCCTCCATCCAAGCAGTGATACAGTAGCTTCTATCAGAATTTTCCTTGAACAGACAATAATTATTGTCTTTGGGGGATATAAAAATATAATGAGTAATCATCTGGAAGCACTGGAGATTCACCAAGAGCAGGCAGAAGAACCTGAATAGTCACCATTTGGAAGATGGAAATGTCACTGGAAGATTTTCCCTTTTTCTTTTCTTTTTAAAAATAGCTTTTTACCTAAATGTGGAGCACAGTCTGTGAAAGTGAAGGGTCAAGAACTTATGAAAACTCAGAGCCTTGAGGAACCACAGGAACGTGTTTAGGGGGTACCATAACAAGTGGGAAGGAAAGAGGAAAGACAAAAAGGAAAGATTCATGTTTCAAAAACCTCAAATTCTGCACATAAGCTCTGTCTGAATCTCTGGCTGACACCTGAATGATGCATGTACATGGCAGACACTAAACAGTCCAGGCAAAGCTAAAAGAGTTAAACATTCAGATTTCCAAGTCGACCCACCCCAGAAAAGGAAGTTTTGAGTTTGAATTCAGCCTGGTTAATGGAGAACTAACACAGAGAAATAGCAATCATCTTTTTTAAAACTATCACCCAAAGTGGAATCTCTACAATTTTCTCCTTTACAATGCCCAGGACACAATAAAAAATTTGACCCATATTCAAGAAACTGAAACCAATCTGAGATGATCCAGATGCAGAAATTAGTAGACAAGAATTGTAAAGCAGCTGTTATAATTATGGTCATGGACACAAAGGAAAATATGCTTGTAATTAAAAAAAAAAAAGAAATCTCAAAAAAGAAATGAAAACAATCAGAAAGAACAAAATGGAAATTTTAGAATTGAAAAACACTAAATGAAATAATTTATGTCATGTCCTCACATGATCAGTACTCCAAAAAGGTATGTGGGGTGGGGGGACAGGGTCTCTAAAGAAATGCTAACTGTGAAGAAAAAATATCATCTTTAATATTCAGTCATTCAATGGCAAGAACAAAGGAAAAATAATGCCAAGTTTGTGTTCATGAGGTAAAAAACCACCAAAAGAATAGACCAGGCAATTCACTCTTTTGAGTCTTTAACACCTGAAGTGGGCAATTGTTCTTTTACTATGATACGTAAATTAAACATTTACTCTTTGACAGTTTATACTAAAATATACCCTAACGGTAAGGAAAGAGCACATGTTATATCATTTTTAGTTTGCTACTCAGTTATCAAAGAGTCACAGAATTTGATGCATGACTGCCAGGTCATGCTCCCATAAAAGAAAACCATCCTATATCTTTGCTGAGCACATACTCCCTTTCAGCTTTAATTTGCCTCAGCCACATCAGAGGGATACAATGGCTACAATTAAAATCTATAATCTGCAGGAGGGAGGGGGCATGGATTTTGGTAGAATAGCCTTCTACCAATTACTTTGTAAAAAGAGTTCAGTACACAGGTTAACAAAATCTCATGTTAGAAAACATCTCAAAGTATAATATTACATTTTTTTGCTTTTGTGAGTATCTCTAATGATCATAATGTCAACCTTTATAATATAAAACATTTTAATAAAAAGTTGGATAAATGAACTCAGGCTTTACCCATCAGTGATGTGAAAAGTGTCTACACACTGAAAGATAAAAATAAAACATGAATTGTGCAGTTTTT
This sequence comes from Ursus arctos, assembly GCF_023065955.2. NCBI lineage: Eukaryota > Metazoa > Chordata > Mammalia > Carnivora > Ursidae > Ursus > Ursus arctos. Next base: position 27,576,531 of record NW_026622985.1, on the reverse strand, counting down.
TCATTTGACTTATTCTAGATATTTTTAAACTACACTATTTTCAACTTTCTTGCTATCTAGGCCTGTGGAGGTGGATTTCTTTCCCATTACTGCTAAATATTGAGGTGTTGCAGAATTGAATCTGATAAAAGATTCGGAACACAAAATTTAAATATAATAACTGTTTAATTTCTATATAAAGCATTAACTCAATTTGATAGTTCTAGTAAAAAATCATATAGCTAGGGACGCCTGGGTGGCTCAGTTGGTTGGGCAACTGCCTTCGGCTCAGGTCATGTTCTTGGAGTCCCAGGATCGAGTTCCGCATCAGGCTTCCCGTTCAGGGAAGTTTGCTTCTCCCTCTGACCTCTCCCTTCTCATGTTCTCTCTCTCTCAAATAAAGAAATAAAATTAAAAAAAAAAATCATACAGCTACAAATAAATACCTAAGAGTAGAAAATTACTATGTCCATTAACATTTTTATATCCAGGAACATTTGTTCAAGGAAAAATCACCATTTATTTCTTGAAACGATATAACTTTTTCCCCCTAAAACTTGAGGGGACATTTCCAAGTCAGAACCAATTACCTAATTTACGTTTTCTTCCTCAAAACTACCCATGGAGAGGCACCTGGCTGGCTCAGTTGGTTAAGCGTCTGCCATCAGCTCAGGTCATGATTCCAGGGTCCTAAGACTGAGTCCCACATCAGGCTCCATGCTCAGCAGGGAGTCTGCTTCTCCCTCTGCCTCTCTCCCCCTGGCTTTTGCTCTCTCGCTCTCGCTCACTCTTCCCCTCAAATAAAGAAAGAAATAAAATCTTCTAAAAAAAAAAAAAACCTACCAATGGATTTAACACATAGATTCCAAATATACTAGCTAAATAAAGATTTCCTACTTAAAATCCTTAATAAATCAATTAAAAAGAAAATAGGTTTAGTTTCTGGAAGATTATACTCTTTTGGTTTTATACATGATTAACAATTTTTGAACTCTTTTTTTTTTTTAAGATTTTATTTATTTATTTGACAGAGAGAGAGAGACAGCCAGTGAGAGAGGGAACACAAGCAGGGGGAGTGGAAGAGGAAGAAGCAGGCTCCCAGCAGAGCATGGAGCCCGATGTGGGGCTCAATTCCAGGACCCTGGGATCACGCCCTGAGCTGAAGGCAGACGCTTAATGACTGAGCCAACCAGGCACCAATTTTTGAACTCTTAACCCCTATGTCACTTTAAAATTGAATATACAGATAGTATTTTAAACATAACATTTTTAATTTAATATCTTCTTAAAAAAGGATACAAAATATTCATTTCAATGGAAATTGTTTTAGTAAGTTATGAACTTTTTCTGTTATATGTTTATCCCATTATATGTATTTTTGTACATAAACATTTGAAGTTTCTTTCAAAAACTTTATTTCCATTTTCCTTTATAAGTTTTGGAACTTTCATAATACATGAACAGTATATTGTATACAGTAACCATCAAAGTTCAATTTCCAATTTAAAAACTTGAACTGAATTAATAAAAACTTAATTTAAAGCAAATTGTTGACTTTTGGGGGACCATGGTCTTTTATAGACTTAAATACTGTTTAAAAGAAAATTCAAAGGAAGGAAAATAATGACAAATCATAGAGATGTTACTGGAGTATTTGATGCTCATATTCAATGTTTTCCTTGGCTGAATAAGGAAACCCAAAGGTCTAAAGGTGTTTTCTTTTCTTTTTAAACAACTTTGGAGAGTGTATCCCCAATGGAAAAAGTGGAAAAAGAGGAGGATAAAAGTAAGTCCAGTAAAAAGAAACCATTATATTTTCAAAAACTTTGATCTTTGCATGAGGAACTAATTAGAGCATGGAATTATATAATGCTATGTGTACACAAAATACTTGGAGATACTTAATTATAGATATTACTCAAGAAATTTACAGAGAAATGATGCTCTGCACCTACTCTGAGTACTCCAAATATTCCATGTTAGTGGACTTTTTTTCTGCTACTTCAGTTTCTGTGATATGATCCCTGAGAAGTCCTTGCTCAGACACTGTACCTTGCAAAACTCTCACCAAGTTAGTGATAGTTTCTAAACAATCTCATTTGTGAGGATTATAGAAGAGACAGAGCGTTCCTGGTAAGCCCTGACCCCCCAAAATAAACCTTAAAAGATAGTGGCAAGAGCTATATGTCTTTTTTCTTTCTTAATGCTGTTAGTAGTGGCCTTAGAGTTTTAAAATTCCAAAGGTTTTCTTATATATTTACAATCATAAGTAATCCAGAAAGGTAAAGGTGACAAAGTAGAAAATGGAAATTGAATGTCATGTCATATTGCCTATCTATTATTTTTTCTAGGTAGAGGTGGCATGCTCAAAAAATAATTATTACTAGTAGTATTATTACCTGATTTTTCTTTTTTCCTTAACTACAATGGAGAAGAAATTAAATATTAACATTGACAAATAATGTACTCAGGTATACAAAGTTTAAGTTGAAATGGAATTCTGGAATTAAGGAAAGGTTTTCAAAGCTCAAAAATGTTTTTAAGAGTTTTGGAGCTTTAAACCTGCAGAAAACATACCTTCATTCTGGTGGCTTGTAAAACTGCTAATGTTACCAAGGTGTCAGCACTGCAGGTAACAACATTTGGTAGCATTAGCCTTATTTGGTAAAGTCTAATTAAACAATCAAGAGGTGCCTCTTTCTATATTCCATACAATTATTGTTGTCTACCAAGACTATGGTAAATTAAATGAAACATTAATTGTATTATTAGAGCCAAAAGACAATACGGCTGTACGGCTATTTATATATGCAGACATAGAATCTCTGTCTCACAATTCATTTAAAAAATTTAAAAAGAGAAAAGAAGAAAAAAGCAAAGAGGAAAAAAGAAAAGCCAAGTAGACCAAAGAAAAGAAAGAAAAAAAAAGAAAAAGAAAAGTACAAATAAATACCTAGCAACATGAAAGTCAGTCTCTACATTCCAAATGAAATAAATCTAATGTGACATATTAAAACAAATTTAGACAGTAGCATATTAAGTTCAAGAATCAGAAGTATGATTTAAATAGTATAAAACTTCACTATTATTATAAACAAATAACACAGTCCAAATTGTTTTGTATGCCAAACTGAAAAAGATGATTTTCCAGAGAAGAGCAATTATTGCCAAAGTATGATTTTATTTCTCATGAATACAAACTCTTAAATAATTCTCCTTTTCTCATATTCACTTTCTAAATGGTTCTTGGATATTTTTGGTAAATATATTAGCTAACTGATTTCTAAGTGCCTTGACCACAAATTCATCAATATAATGGAAATTATGAACTGATGATTCTAAAACGAGACTCACTAGAAAAGACTTCTTACTCTGCTCAACCAAACTCAGTTCTGTGAGGGCAAGAACTTGATTTCATTCATCTTTATATTACACTGTAATTACTACCTTGTTGAGCACATAAAATCTATTATTATTGGCTGAGTAAAGAAGGAATGAATAAGTGGATATGGGCAATATGACAACCTCCACCAGCCACTGCATAAGCATTTTCAGCTAGAACCCATGAATGAGGCAAAATGAATATGAAGTCACTGGAAAATGTAGCACAAAGCTAATCATACTACACACTGAATATGCTATAGCATTGTCAAGAAAATAAAGACCTTTAGCTTGTCATTTAGCAACTGTCATAATTACCTCAAACTGAATGATTTCCAATTTTCTCTCAACTTCCTGCTCTCTATTTTCAATTGTCCACTAAATAAACTACCTGGAGAAATACCTGGAAATTCAAACTCCATAGTGCAAAAGCCAAATCCATTCACATATCCCTCAATCTGTGAAAAACAATTGGATTATACTAGGCCAAAGTCAAAAGTTTTTGGTGCTTTCTATCAAATGTCTCTCATGATCAGCTAATCATATAATTCCTACTTTGTCAACTCTTCCCTTCTGGTTCCTTTTTCCCTACCTTACACTATATCCTTTTTTTCCTCCTATTTCTTCACTGATCTCATTTCTGTAGCCATAGTGACACCATTTTATTCTAATCAAGAATTCAGATTAGTTTTTCTAAATCACACATAGATCATGTTATTACACTTAAATAAAATGGCTGCCACATTAAATACAGTTGTTCAAAAGTGAGCACCCAAATTTAAAGCCAACTTAGTTTTCAACATTTAGCCCTAGTAATTCTCTACTTGCATCCAACAGGCCAATCCAACCGGATCTTTTCTCTCTAAAACAAGTGCTCATGATATCCCTTCTCCCTAAAAAGTCACCCTCTTCCTAAGCACGGAAATTCTACAATTCTCCAACAAAGACTTGACAATGTTACTATCTGTGTGAAGTCTTCTTTGTATTCTTAAAAAGATGCAATCCCTTCTTCCTCTAAGTCCCCCAAACACTCTTTTAAGTTGCTAATTACAATCTGTCTAATGATGTAGCTAATTTTGTATTTTCTTACACTCATCTGATAATACCTATAAACTATCTAATTGTGGGGACTCCTGTTTATTCTACTTTCTATGTATTATAGAACATAGCTCTGAGTCTTGCACAGAGTAGTCAAAAAAAGTCACTGAATGAAATTTAAAAGTCAGCAAGTTAAATAAAACTTGGCCACTCAAATCCGTATCTAGGAGCCTTTAGCGTCTATAGAAAACCGAGATACCTACTTAGGGAATCCCTTACCTCAGTTTGTGGTAGCTGGTCTGTGACTCAGAGTAAACAGTTGGATGTCTTGACTGGAATCATCTTTGTGGTTTGTTGTTCTTTGAAACAAAATATATTTGAAGGGATGTTATCAGTGAAAACACACTTTTCATTCTTTTTCCATACAGGTACTGACCACAGAGAGGACTCCCATATGACTAACACAGTGGAAACACCAACTCTTGTCAAGCTATTTTTTGTCTAGAAGATTGGTGACCATCCTGTCACTCATGCTGGCTGCTGAATCAGGGAAAGGAAATGAAAGGGAACCACTGGTACAGCTGGGCAAGTGGCCCGGACACACGCCTACACTTACTGCCAACTTTAAGAAGAAGATGAAGAAGACATGACTTAGGTTACCAAAGTAGTTATTTTCCTGGTAAATATAAACTTAGTACTTAGCAGATGGCATATAAAATGGCAATAAGCAATTTACTAATAATATATACATTACAATAAAAAACATTTTGGCATATTTTACAAAAGCTTATTTTTAAATAATATTATATATATGAAGGGAATATCATATGAAAAACCACAGTTAGCTTATTATAAAATGTATCAAGAATTCTATTGAACTTTCTTAAGTCAAACAAACATTTATGTTTAATGGCACTAATAAAAACAAACATTTGGTAGAAATTACAAGCTGTAAAATGTAGCACACAACAATTTCATAAGCTAATTATATCTAATAATTTATTGTTTTATATTTCTATATAATGTTTTATATCATTTTAAGTGATGATAAATAAAGCAGTTGTTAATTATATTCTTGCAAACAAAGAAAAAAAAAACACAGATATACGGCAAGGACCATTTTTCTTGAAACACCATAGAAATATAAGTGTGAACTCAGAGTTTGGAGTCTCTGTGCTATTCATTACTGGATTCCTGGACTGAGTACAGTGCCTAGAAACTAGGATACAATGAATAAACAAAAACTGAGTGAAAATTCCATTTGCCAGATTTGAATGTGTAACAATTCTGATGGATTTCTTATTTGGCTATAATTATTAATCCTATAAGATCAACTTTCTTTAGCTTGTATTATAGATTACAAATTAAAAACCTAAAATTGTTTGGCATATGCATTGTTTTGGTAGGAATGATGATTATACCTTAGTGAGAATAAATAATATGCTTTTTTTCCAAAGAATGAAAATCAGCATTTATGATCTACCATAGACAGGATTCAAGATTGGTATTTAAGCCTGTCTAACACTTGGACTTCAGAAGCTCTGATAACCACATTTTGTGGATTTGGAGGAACAGCCTGAACCACTGTAGTTCCTGGCAGCACTGAGGATTACTGATGAATATATCTATTTAGAGCATTTCAATTATATGTATTGTTTTGATGGTATTGGAGTTTTTTTGATTTATTCTATATTTTGTAAAGCTGTGTATGCTTAAAATAAGTGCACACCTGATAAACATGAATATAAATATATATATACGCACTTATATATATGCACACATATATAGTCTTACACCACCTTACGTTCTTCTCTGTCTCAACCACTATACTGTGATTCTCTTACAGACTGGGCATCACATTACTCAACATTTTATCCACTTATTAGGAGGGTATTGCTATACTTCAAGTGAAAGATTGTGGCACCTTGACAAGGCAGTAAATAGATTGTGAGAATATGTGGATTTTATGTTCATTTTGACTGTATTGATGACAGAATTTGCTGATGAATTTGATATATGGTATAAGAGAAAAACGTGTCAGAGATAATGTGGAAGTTTTAGTTTTCATAATTAGCAAGATGAAGCTGTCATTTGCTAAGCTCAGGATGATAGGAAATACTTAAATTTTTGCTGATAAAATTTATGAATATACTATTAAAAGACTTTTTTTTCATGCTATTCACTTTCTGTTTTTTTTTCAGGAAACCCTAATGAACAGACTAAAGTGTTTAACTGAATTCTCCTACTCGATATTCAATAATCTAGCATTAATCATGTTAACTCTGGTTGCCTATATGACCAAAGAAGAATCAGCCAGCTCTAAATATTTAATCTGTCCAACTGGTCAATACCTGTGAACAGGAAGGCTAAAATTTATTAATTCTGCTGCTAATGGAGTTGCATAGATAGCTCTAAGAAAATGATCTGGTCGGACTAAAAAAGAGCAAGAAAATGGTCAGTATATAACTTGCCAACTCCTCTTAATACAGTGATGCATAGAAATATGATCTACTTTGTGATGTTAATACAATTAAATTTGTAAAGTCTATAGCATTGGCCAAATAGCATAGCCCACCTGTTTCTTGCTAGAGGAAGCAGATGAAACGGACATGAGCACAGTCTCACTGCATATACTTTATGTGAATTCAATGACCAGAATGTAACTTCTGTGCCATAAGCAACTTATTTTTACAATAGTAATATAGATATACTTGATATTTCCATTCATTCTTTTTCTTACGTTCACAAGGAAAACCAGTAAGAGGTACAGTTTATGCACTTAAAACATAACTCTCCTTATAAAATAAGTGTATGCATAAGGAAACAGATTCAAACAACGTCTCAAGAGTATGTTTAAGCACTTTTGATTAACATCGTCCAATGGAGAAATGTAAAATTAACATTTTTTTTAAAAAAAGGCTTTAACCTAATAAAAAAAGTAAAGAATATTTTCACATCTAAGAAATATAACTTTAGAACTATCTCTACATAAGACATAACAGATTCTACATTTTTTTCTAACATAGGCCAGTGGAACATATGCTGGCTTATCATAACAGATAAAGAATAACCCTTTTCTATGATATATTCCCAGTATATTCTGAAGTACAGTTGACCCTTGAACAATGAGGAGGTTAGAAGCACCAATCCCCCTGCACAGTTGAAAATCTACACATAAGTTTTGACTCATCAAAAAGTTAAATAGTAAAAGCCTACTGTGGACTAGCAAGACTTATCAATAATATAAGAAGCCATTTATCACATATTTTGTGTATATATTATATACTGAATTCTTACAATAAAGAAAGAAGGAGAAAAGGAAGTGTTATTAAGAAAATCATAATGGGGGGTGCCTGGGTGGCTCAGTTGGTGGAATGTCTGCCTTGGGCTCAGGTCATGATCCTGGGGTCCCAGGATCGAGCCCCGTGTTGGGCTCCCTGCTCAGTGGGGAGTCTGCTTCTCCCTCTGCCCCTCCCCCGACTCGTGTTCTCTCTCTTTCACTCCCTCTGTCCCTCTCTCAAATAACTAAATAAAAAATCTAAAAAAAAAAATCATAAGGAAGAGAAAATACATTTATAGTACTGTACTGTTTTCTCAAAAACAAAATCCATGTATAAGTGGATGCATGCAGTTCAAGCTAGTGTTCCTCAAGGGTCAATTGTATATTCATTGCTTTTCAGTTATCAATTATTTGTTTGTATTTATATAGTATTATGTGTGTTCCTAAAATAGGCTTGCATGATGATGAGGATATTTTTTTAAGATTTTATTTATTTATTTATTTGAGAGAGAGAGCGCGCGCCCACGAGCAGGGGGAGGGACAGAGGAAGAAAATCTCCAGCAGACTGTGCAGAGCTCCATGTGGGGCTTGATCTCATGACCCTGAGATCATACCTGAGCTGAAACCAAGAGCAGGATGCTTAACTGACTGAGCCACCCAGCTGCCCCTGGATGATGAGGATTTCTTCATTTAAATAGTAAATTGGTATTAAACAGATTAATTTCTAATAATTAAATCTCATCATTGAAATGAAGAAAACTTCAAGGAGTTCTTAAAGTAATTAACAAGAGATCTTAAAATACATTATGGATATTTTTATAGATTCAGTAAACAGTATTTCTCATAATCATACTTATTTTTTCAAATGCCTGTAGATATAATTTTAAAATTATAAACTTATTTTAATATATCACTGACCACCTGATAGTTTTTTATTGTTACACATTATCCTGATCAGAAGTTATTGAAAGCATCACTACTACCTAGTGGATATCTACAAAACATGCTCACATTAAAAACCAGGTCTTCAGACTCGAAAAAGTGTAGGTACTAATTTACTCCACCTTAATGAAGCAACTGTCCTTTAACTGATGCGATCTAATCTTCTGCCCTTTTGTCTCTAGTTAGTGGAGCTTGAAAACATCTGGATATGATCAAATATTCACAATCCTCTCATTTAAGTTACATGATTCAGACTATTTTTTTTCACATATTTGGAAAGACCAACTATGAACAAAAAAAAGTGGACAGAAGGTCATGCTAACCCTAGATTATTTTGAATTTTTTCAAGCCTCATTGGAAATACCAATGCCCTATCATTACCGTTCTTTACCCTTATTCTACCTGAAAGATGCTGTCATTTTAAACTTCAACCTAAAGAAGGCCAGCATTGCCCAAATGCTGTCTTTGGTTAATTACTAGATGCTTAGTTGCTGCTCAACACATGTCAAATACAAATAATTAAAACTAAAGTGCCCTAAAGCAAAACATTAAAATTCTTGCATTCCAAGGGGCCTCATTAAAACCAGATGACTAGCTTGGCTTCTAGAAAGACTTGGCCAAGACATATCCACTTCAAATCCATACTGTCTTACTTGCTTACAGCAGAGAATCACTGACTCAAGAACCTGAGGGTCCTCCAAAGTTTATCTAACCTCTTTCCAAGCTGAGTTTTATTTTAATATGTTGGAGAGAAACTATCTAACATCTCTTTAGATTCACATGCAAGAATTTTCCAAGAAGCCTTGCATCATTAATTTGTATAATTTCTGAGTAAAAAAAAAATAAACAAAAAAACTTTGTTTTATTTTGTTCAAATTCCCCTAATACAATCTCAGCCCTCTCTGTTGTAAAACAGAACAGCACTAGTTTTAACCGTGTACTAAATAATACTCCACCCTGCATCACCTTCAATACACAGCACAAACTATATACACTCAAAAAATTTGTAAAGCCCATATTTAGTCAATATACATTTTTACCATGTCTGAGCAACTAATAACCAATTATTTATTGTAAAGAATAATATGAATTATTATAAATACTCATCATTATAGAGTATGAATTATACTCATCATTATAAAGAAGAATATGAATATGACATTTCTTTAAGATTTTATTTACTTATTTGTTTATTTGGGAGAGAGAGAGAGAGAGAGAATCCCCAGCAGCCTCCATGCTAAGCACAGAGCCCAAAGTGGGGCTCAATCTCATGACAATCAGGTCATGACCTGAGCCAAAACCATGCGCTTAACCAACTGAGCCACCCAGTCGCGCCGTTAATATATTTCTTAAGGAATATCCATTTAAAAAACATACTTTTCATTATATAGAGGAGGCTCCTCATCCTGGACAGTTTAACAAGGTAATAAGTAAATAACCTCATGGAGTTCATGAATCAAGCATAGAAAATATGCATACTATATTGAAAATAATCTCATCATATTAGATAACTTAATAAGTAAGCTTACAATTTCTGAAGCCCATGGTAATTTATCATTTAGCAAATAATTCCAAAATCTGCCAGTTACACTGCTTAAGCAAGCAGTTTCTTCCTGCCCATCAGCAGAGTACAAAAAAAATCAATGCATATCCTCTCCCTTCTGTTACCGTATCACAGGGTCAACATACAGCTAAGCAGCTTAAAACACAGTCTAATGAGAGGTTCAGCTTTATGATACAACATTCGATTTTGACAGTGTGTGAGGGAAAAGACAGTCTTTTGAAGTCCAGGTAAATAATGAGTCACATTTTGTTTCCTTTCACACCTGTTTGCTCTGGGTGCAGTCTGTTAACTGAGCACAGGAGTCTGCTTGCTTATAACTCATTCAAAACATGGATCAGAAACACTCATTTGGCCATTTCAGCTGAGAAAATGGAAAAAGAAATATACTGAAGGGATTAGACTTTTACGGTGCTTCGTACTACAAACCATTATTAGGGCAGCAAGGTATCTTTCCACAGCGCATCGTTTGAAAATATGATATATTTAAGGTACTGAATTATTTTTACTTGCTAAACTGGCTTAATACAGTAAGATTTCAATTTCATGCTCTACCATTAAGCACAATTTTTAATATAAATGTAAGACTCAAATAAAATACAAAATTATGCTTTTATAGCAGAACATAAATCTTTATTTCCTCCTGAGTGTTTATCTTTCTATATATGTTATTCGGTGGTGTTAAATACCTAGTAAGAAGAGCATGTTTCTGCTTAACCTGTAACAATCATAACTACATATTATACATAATATGGAATAGACTTATGCCTTTAATGTAAATGCCTGTTCTGATAAAAATGCCATGATATACTTAATATATTATTTCTTATTAATTTTAAATATTTGTTATTTAATTATTTGATATACACTTAAACTCCATTTGATTCATAGGCCAAACTGGGTAGAAAACTATGCACCAAACAATATATAAAGTTGTATACCTACTTATATAAATGTTCATCTTTAAATAATGAAGACACGAATTTTAGAGTGTGGCAAACTAAAACATTTTTCTTTACATAAAGCATTTCCGGATCTATTTTGACCATGATTTTTCTAAACACCCAAAACAAATTACCAAATGCATATGATTCAGGTTGATTCAGAGTTAGGTTGCCATCACTTAATTAACTTGCCTCTCGTCCATGATTTCTTTATTTGATTAGTTCTTGCTTTGCTGTAGCATTGTAGAAGGTTCTGATTCAGGGGGTAGGTACTTAGAGGCTACACAGGACTTAATGACTTTGGAAATCACTGTCTTCTGTTTTTCTCAGCTCTGCTTTTTTTTTTTTTTTCCCTGTTGGTCATGTGGTTTTGCCAAAGGTTAAATTTCTCCACCTGTGAGGATGTAGCAGCACTATGTCCACACAAGTCTCCAGACTGTTATTAGCAAAGCTTAGTGAACTCAAAGGAACCTGCTACTTTCCACTCCAGCATCTGCATGTTAAATGCTAGCAAAGAGTTTGCTTTTTGCCATCACTGGCCAACAACTGTGGCTAAGATGATGCGTGATACAATACGCCAGACACACATCAGATAGCTGTAGAGAGAAAAGGAATGCGGGAAAACAGGCACGACACTGGTCCCACCAAAAAGGTCCTCAGGAAAGGATGGAGTTGGCTGTTAATATGTGAAATGTAGAGGAAATAAGGGTGTTAAAATTCTGTCCTTTGCATTTCATCTCTCAGCTCTCCAGTTAATACACATATAAACAATCTGATGAGTAACTCCACCTAACGTAATTATTTCACTCACAATAAAAATGTACTCATCCTCTCCCCAAAGGGCACAACCCAAAGACACATTAAGTCATTCTGTTCTAAGGCTGGCCTCTCTGGGTAAAATGCATTTCTCTTCATCAAATCCAGATGTGGGTCCTCACAATACTACAACAAAATTCTAATTATAAATGTAACTAGTCCATTTTATACAACAGTGTTAGGAAAAACAGAAATGGTGTAATAAATACTCCTCTTTGAAAAGCAGAAAGGAATAATCACAAGCTCAGATTTCTCTGCTAGTGGCACAAGTTCACTGCTTCGACCAACTGTGAGGAACTCCCTTGTCAAGTGATCTCCACAGCAACACTCATGAGGGCAGTGGGGACGTGCTGTCCCTCTGCTAAAGGCTCTGCAACATGAACAGCACTTCGGAATGCTACTAGCCTTGGTCCTGTAGGTTCTCAGGGCAATCACAGGTAGCTCATTTCTAAGCATGGATTTTCCAAACAGTACAATGCTCTCAAAATCCTAGTCATCCACTGGTTGAATCATTCAGGGTAATTCTATCCAGAAGTCAAAAGTAAATCAAAAATAAAAACATCGTCATATTATGCTTTTTAAGTCTATACCTTGCCTTTGCATTATGTGCCTTTTAACAACAGTGGGGTGCTAGTCAAGTCCCTATCTTTCAAGGCAATGGCTTTTCCCTTGACATCCCCTCAGGTCAGTAAGAATCTGCTAGCCAGGATGGATGAAGCAGAGACATACATTCATCTTCACAACTCTCCACTGACTCCCTGGAGATGGTGCGCGCTTGCGTGCGTGCGTGCGTGTGTGTGTGTGTGTGTAATCTTATAGCATCTATAATCAGGTAAAGGGGGGAAAAAAGAGGTATTTCAGAAGACCCTGGATATTTGACTTTCCACGTTCCTCCAGGGTTTCAGTCTTATGCCCTGACCTGTTTCCTATCTCCCTGAGCTGTCCACAACTTAAGAATTGGCAAAAATGTAGTGCTTTATACTTCCCTAAGGGACACGATTATCCTACTGCTGGTGGCTTTGAAACAGAACTGAATTGCTTTGCAGACTAAGACCACAGACTAGAAGACTCTAGGCTCACATAACTTTTTTCTGAAAAATGAAAAATGAAATGAAATGAAAGAGCACTTTAAAGGGGTAATGCAGGTACATGGTAAAAATTTCAAATAACACCAAAAAGTATACAGTGAAAAGTAACACTTCCTGTAAAGCTCGTACTCAAATTCTAGGTCCCTAACTGAGGCCAATCATTAAAGTTCTATGTGGTATTGCTAGAAATGGCCCATGCATGTATATAATATCATGTGTATGTCTGTCACAATGTGATACCACTGCATACCCACCCAAGTGCCTATAATAAAAAATGACCAAAAATGTTAAATGTGATAGTATTGTGAAGAAATTGTTTCTATATACTATATTAGATTGAAAATTAGTACAGGTGCTTTGGAAAATGATTTGTTAGGATCTGCTAACTCTATACTCTATGAATCGACAATTCCACTCTTAGGTATAGAGCCAACAGAAATGTGTACATATGTATACCAAAAGAAATGAATGAGATCATTTATAACAGCACTATTTGTAGTACCCCAAAAATTTTTTAAAAAATCTAAATTCCTATTAAAAGCAGAATAAGCAGGAGTACCTGGGTGGCTCAGTCAGTTGATCATCAGACTCCTGATTTCGGCTCAGGTCATAACCTCAGGGTCCTGGGACTGAGCCACATGTCTGGTTCCACGCTCAACGGGGAGTCCGCTAGAGGATTCTCTCTCTCTCCCTCTCCTTCTGCCATTCCCCCACTGGCTCTTTCCCTCTCTCTCTCTTTAAAATAAATAGAGAAATATTTAAAAAAAATAAAAGAACAGAATAACTAGGAAATAAATTTGTTATATTCTTACAATGTGATGTATGGCAATAAGAATGAAAAACCTACCACTATTTACAGCAGTAGGGATAAAGATCACAAACATAATGCTGAGTGAAAAAAAAAAAAAAAAAACAGACATAAAAAGAATGCCACATATTGATTCCAGTTACATAAAGTACAAAAAGAGGCAAAACTAACCTACATTCTTACACGTCAGGATAGTGGTTATTCCGAGGGTTGACTAGAAAGGTTGACCAGTAGGTTTACTTTTTTATGTGTGTATTAAACTTCAAAAAAATATTAAAATAAAGGTGGTAGTGGAAGCATTACACATAATCAAGAATTATCATGTATTTAATCAAGAGTTAAAATGAATAAGTTATAGAGTTCTATTCGCTGACACAAATATAACAACAAAAAAGGGTTGTATTTAAAAAGAAAATTAAATAATTAAAACAGTACCATGGAATACATAGTCCTACTTTTATACGTACAGACACATTTAAAAGTATATTTAAAATAATCATTGGGATATATACTCAACTGACAAGAGTGGTTTTATCTTGGGAGGAATAATATTCTCTTAGTAAGGAATGAAGATGATACTTTGCTCTATTCTTAAAACTGTTTTCTGTGCGGGCTCAGTTGTGTGTGTGTGTGTGTGTGTGTGTGTGTGTAAAACAAATAATCATATATGTATGCATACATTATAGATCATATATATATCTAATAGAGTTTTGATCTAGAAGATGATAAAGTTTTGGAGATCTGTTTCACAACAATGTAAATATACTTAATACTACTGAACTTTACACTTTAAAATGGTTAAGATAGTAAATTTCATGTTATGTATTTTTTACTACTATTTTAAAAAATGAAATTAAACTAAGTTCCAGAATTTAAAAAAAGAGATAGTATTATATACTCATTCTAAACTTCGCTTTATTCTCTGAACGTGTCCTAAGATTTATTCACTTTATATAAAATTGCTTCAATTATTTAAAATGGTTGCAGTATATGCCATTCTATAGAAACACAACTAATTGTATGTCAGTTCTTCCCACTGATGGGCAGAGTCTCCCAAGCATTATTAGCAGCCAGGAAAATAGGGGACAAAATCCACCAGAAAGCAAGTTTGTATTCTCCATCAAAATAAAAAAAAAAATTGTATTTTCTCACACCCTCTTACTCTACTTCCAGGAATGCAGGCTGCAGACCCACCTGCACATGTGAGCCAAGATGTATGTGCAGCATATTTCTAATGGCAAGTTCTGCTTCTAAATAAAAAAGCAGGAGGACAATGGATGCTGAATTCAACTGGTGAAACTAGTAACCTTCCATATATCTCACTGTAAGGAGTTCCTTAATGGATATTATCTCATTTTATCTTCCAATCCCCAATCTTCAGTATCCTTGGCAGGATAGGCATTTAGTACATTTTCACCTAGTAACACTGTTTCCTTCAATCTAAGGAAAGCAGAGAATTATGGCAAAGCTTTACTTATGGGAATTCTAGGTTGATGATTCGCCTTGTGCTTTGGAACTTAGCCACACAGCACGAAAGTAGCTGGGTTAAATATTTTTAAAAATATATCAGAGCTATTTATTAGTTCACTTTATTTCTATATGCCTCAATTCCTCATCTGAAAAATGAAGAAATCGTTAATTAATTTAAGGGATTTGACCCCTGATTTTATTGCCATAACTTCTCCTAGAAGGTCCTGACCAGATTCCTTTTCAGTAGCAATGAAAACTGACTTGTGATAAGAGTCTGGAAAGTTGTGTTCATCGTATATTTCTTAGAGCCGTATTGTCTAACAATAAGTGGGGACAGTAGCCATCAACAATGTCTTTGTGGCTGCTGGTGGTGATAAAAGTTTTAAGTGTAACTTCACAATCAGACAAGTGGAAATGACTATGAGTAATTAGATAATAAAATATTTTACTAAAAGTACAAGAGTAGTACTAAAAGCAGGCACAACAATATATATATATATATACATATATATATATAAAACTATATATATATAGTTTTACACAAATTATCTCTAGACACTTAAATCAGCCTTACAGGATAGGGTCCATATTTTTAAATAATGAAATCAGGGTTCTGAGAGTTGAAATGAATTAACAACACACAGCTGCAGAGAGTAGCTGAACTACAAGTCCAGATCTCTCTGGCTTCAGCCTCTCTCACCATTATGTCATGTTTCTTCAGAAAGAGATAAGGCTATGTACTTTCTAATTATATCTTCTTAAGGAATATCTAATCTTGAAGAAAACTTCTGACGGTTTCCTATGCAAATACGTGAAAAACCCATCAACCTAGCGTACAAGATTTCTTTTTATTTCACATGCAGCTCCTCAATAAAAACTTGAAAAGCTAATTTAACAATTTTAAACATATTTAGAATCCTAACTTACTTAAAACTATACATTAGAAACCAAATGACCCAATCTCCGGTCACAGAGATCATGTAAAGTTGAACTTTGAGTCAAGCATGTTTGCTTACCCAGTTTGGTATATGTTAAGTGCCATGTAGCTCCCATAAATACAGAGAGCACCAAAGGTCTTCCCCACATCAGAGTTTGGGTAACACTTCATTTCACCAAACACAAATATAATATAACTTCTCTATTCTATATTTATGGGGCAGGTGTTGACCATATAATAATAAGTTTACTAAAGTAATGTCAACTGGCAAAGTATAGCCCATAAATGATATTGGTAAATACAGTAGGTTCATGAGGAAAATGCACTGCTTATTTCTGTTTTCCAAACGAGAGGGAAGGTTACAGCACATAGCAATTACTTTGAGGCTTTTTGCTTCACAAAGGTGGCTTCCAATTTCATTACCACAACTCTGGGGAATGCAGTCAGTGTGGTCAGAGCCTAAGCAGGCCCACCTTCAAAGGCACCCTGCCAATCAGAGCAGAGCATCCTGCTGGGGGTGGGTGGTCGTTGCAGCATGGTGCTGCAGCTTTTAGAAAAGGAATAAACTACCACTATGACTGAGGTCATTGTCAAAACACGGTCTTCTCGTGACAAGATGTGGTAGTAATAAGCTGTCAATGATGCCCCTTAACTGGAAAAATTACCCTTTCCAAAACAGAGCTTTTTAACCTAAATGGAATTAACTGAGGCATTTTAACTCACACTACATCCACTCAAACCAACAACTATTTGTGTAATGGGTACAAGTTGCTGTGCTACTATTTTAGGGACCATAATATATACTATCACTACTTTCTTGTTAAACCCTTCTTCATAAATTCTGCTTAATAAGTTCATATGAAGCAAACTATTCAGATCAAATTTTGTGTTGGGAAGTCTACTGACTGTGCCTCACTCACATCCTTGCACTCTCCTACAGCACTGGTCTATACAAAACCAAACAGGATTTAGAAAATTGACTTAGGGGCGCCTGGGTGGCACAGCGGTTAAGCGTCTGCCTTCGGCTCAGGGCGTGATCCCGGCGTTATGGGATCGAGCCCCACATCAGGCTCCTCCGCTATGAGCCTGCTTCTTCCTCTCCCACTCCCCCTGCTTGTGTTCCCTCTCTCACTGGCTGTCTCTATCTCTGTCGAATAAATAAACAAAATCTTTAAAAAAAATAAAAAAAATAAAAATTGACTTGTGTTTATTTACTCATCTAACAGTTCTTGAGTACTAACAGTTCTTCAGTACCAACAATTTGTTATGTGTAATGTGCGACTGAGTATTATGTTAGTCAGGTTTCTCCAGAGAAACAGAATCTAGAGGAGGCTTACATTTATATATATATTAAGTTTTTTAACTTAATATACATAGTCACCATACAGTGTTATATTAGTGTCAGGTGTACAATATAGTCATTCAACAATTCTATACATTACTCAGGGCTCATCATGATAAGTGTGCTCTTAATCCCCTTTACCTATTTCACCCATCCCCCTACCTACCTCCCCTCTGGTAACCGTCAGTTCTCTCTAGTTAAGAGTCTCGTTGTTGGTTTTTTTTTTCACTTTTTTCCCCTTTGTTTTATTTCTTAAATTCCACATATGAGTGAAATCATATGGTATTTGTCTTTCTCTGACTGACCTATTTCACTTAGCATTATACTCTGTAGCTCCATCCATGTTGTTGTAAATGGCAAGATTTCATTCTTTTTTACGGCTGAATAATATTACTATATATATATATATATAGTTTGTATATATAAATATATGTTATATATACAAATAATTTTTATATGCATAAATATATGTTATACATACAAATAATTTTATGTACTTAAGTTATATATACAAATTTTTATATATATAAATATATGTTATATATAAATAATTTTTATACACATATGTTATATATAAACAATTTTATATATATAGTTTGTTTATATATATATATAGTCAAATTATATATATAGTCAAATTAGTGTTTTTGTATTCTTCTGTATTGGTAAATATCCAGTAGTGTGATCATTGGATTGTAGGGTAGTTCTATTTTTAACGTTTTGAGGAACCTCCATATTGTCTCGCACAGTGGCTGCACCAATTTGCATTGCAACCCACCAATAGTGCAATAGAGTTCCTTTTTCTCCACATCCTTGACAGCATTTGCTGTTTCTTGTGCTTTTGATTTTAGCCATTCTGACAGGTGTGAGGTGATATCTCCTTGCAGTCTTGATTTGCATTTCCCTGATGATGAGTGATTTTGAGTGTCTTATTATGTATCTGTTGGCCATCTGTAGATCTTCTTTGGAGAAATGTTTGTTCATGTCTTCTGCCCATTTTTAAATTGGATTATTTGGTTTTTGGGTGTTGACTTTTTTAAGTATTTGTATATTTTAGATACTAACTCTTTACCAGGTACTTCATTTGCAAATATCTTCTCCCATTTAGTAGGCTGTCTTTTAGTTTTGTTGATTGTTTCCTTCGTTGTATAGAAGCTTTTTATTTTGATGTAGTCCCAACAGTTTATTTTAGCTTTTATTTCCCTTGACTCAGTAGACATATCCAGAAAAATGTTGCTATGGTCAATGTCAGAGAAATAAATGCCTATGGTCTCTTCTAGGATGTTTATGGTTTTAGGTCTCACATGTAGGTCTTTAATCCATTTATTTTTGTATATGATGTAAGAAAGTGGTCCAGTGTCATTCTCTTGCATGTGGCTGTCTAGTTTTCCCAACCTCATTTGTTGAAGAAACTTTTTCCCATTGTATATTCTTGCTTCTTTTGCTGAAAATTAATTGACCATATAATCACGGGTTTGTTTCTGGGCTTCCTATCCTGTTCCGTTGATCTATGTTTCTATTTTTCTATCAGTACCATACTATTTTGATTACTACAGCTTTGTACTTTAACTTGAAATCTGGAACTATGATACTTCCAGCTTTGATTTTCTTTTTCAAGATTGCTTTGTCTATTCAGGGTCTTTTGTGGTATATACATATAATTTTAACCTGAAGTTTTATTCTTCACGACTTGAAAATTGTTGCGTTTTATCCTTATTGATAATACGTGATTTAGAATTTTTGAAATATGAAAATATATTTTAGAGTATCCTTATAGAATGACAGTAACTCAATACAAACACCAAAACCTCCTTTCTTCTCACCTGCACTAGAGTAGGAAAAAAAATTTCACTGTCAAGTAAAGGTCACTTACTTTCCCAGGGGAAAGGAAATAAAATTCAAGACAATTATTTTATGGTTATTTTTCCATCTTACATGTTAAGTCTACAACAGTTTATGGTAACAGCTATGAGTAGGTGTTAAAAGATTATTTCTTTCCTGTTCCTTTTGGTGACATGAGTCGCTTTGATTTTCTTTCTTTTGGATATTGATATAAAGGAAAACTTTGTTTAGTTCAAATGCTTCATGCTACCTAAAAAAAGGTATTACTTGAGTATTTTTTATAGAGTAAATAACATAAGAAGCCATGAAATTAAATAATTTTAAATATATGCTTAAATTGCTATAGTATTATGATGAACAATTTGGGTCATGTTTAGCATGTTTATGCCCAAAGTCCAATATAACATGAATTCCACTTCTATTCTGGTTCTTTGTGATTTTATGGCCATGGTTTTCTACTCAGCTATGTTATTTTTCAAATGATTATAAAATAAGATATTGAATTATTCAGATAAACAGATCTTACTCTGTTTTTCTATTGAGTAGAATCTTGATAATAAAAACATAACAAATCTTAAAGTAGTTAAAGGTGTCATATAGATGTTGAAATTTAGTGTCATACTTTATGTTAAAACTATTATTGAAAATACAGGTTAAGTTGTAGCTATTGTTTGGTTTAACAACGATGACAGTTAAACTGTGAGATCTGTTAATGAGAGGCACAGTATTCATGACAGACTTTAGGACTTCCATAAATATATATATATATATTTAATGGCATACACACACACACACACACATATACATACACACACATACACACACATGCACCAGTTTCCATCATCTCCTGTGATCACTGCAGCTGATGATATGGGTTTTTTCAGGAGTTGTGATGTTTAGGAACAGCAGAATGCATAGTTTGTTGTCAAGTTTTTACTTGGGCCAAGATAAAAATCTATGGGAATAGGCATTCCTAGTTATACAAGATGCAGAGTCAGCCCAACAAAATTATGATGACATATCTTTTAGTCTTCCATGTAACTCATGGCATTTTTCTAGGAATAAAATAAAATCCATCTAGGCAAACTTTGTTTACAGGTAGAATAACTGCTTCAAGTAGTTTCCTCCCTATAATGTACTGCTTGCATGCATGCTTCTAATAAACATTCTTTTAGCAGTTTATCTGAACTGTCAGAGGATTCGGCAAAATCCCGGTGAGTGTGATGACTGGGATTGCCCTTCTCACATATTTAATGAATGTTTTGAGTTCAAGGAAGGGGAAAAGACTCACATAAGATTACTATAGTAAATTTTTCCAATACTGTTTATTCTGAGCAGACAGTGAAAGATACTTGAATGAGTATGACTAGACTTGCTCAGTAGTGGGCAATGAAAGTTGTTTTTAGACCATTGGAAGCTTGGAGACGGATGACTCTTTATTTTTTGACTAGACTTGCTTCAGTGACATGAAAGGAAACTGTGGGATGGTGACTAACACAAGTGGGAACAGTGGAAAGGCTAGAGAAAACCAAAATAGAGTTGGTGTTTAAGACATTTCCTTAATTGTTGTTTCTTGACTTAACTCCCCCTCTCTTTCCATCACACATTTTTGGATTGCCTTGAGTTTAGCTTTTAAAACATTTGCTACAGCAATGATTGTTTCATATGCAGCAAACACAATTTTGGGGGGTCTAGTTTTAGGGGCCTTTAATATCTCTTTTAATGTTAATGTGAATTATTTACTGCAATAATTAGAAATATTAAAGTAAGGTTGTATCAGAAGCCAAATTTAGTATGTTAATAGAATATAACATCAGGAGCATAAATATTTTTTCAGGCCTTTCAAACTTGGCAATTTTCATTGGAAAAGTTACTTCTATAATGAATTTCTGTGATCTCTTCACCATGTCTTTATTTTTTTTTTTAAAGATTTTATTTATTTATTTGACAGAGATAGAGACAGCCAGCGAGAGAGGGAACACAAGCAGGGGGAGTGGGAGAGGAAGAAGCAGGCTCATAGCGGAGGAGCCTCATGTGGGGCTCGATCCCAGAACGCCGGGATCACGCCCTGAGCCGAAGGCAGACGCTTAACCACTGTGCCACCCAGGAGCCCCTCTTCACCACGTCTTTAAAGCAGCAAGTAAATATCTATGTTCAAGGAAGCTGACCTCTGAAGAACACTCTTACTTATATTACTTTCCTAGGTTCCCTTGAGACCATATTCTCTTAGACTCCTCTACTGAATATTTATTTTTACTTATTCTTCCTTACATATTTTTCTAATCTATACATTTTTGATATCTTCAGATTTTACTTCTTTGCCCTTTTTTCACTCTATACTTTCTCAACCAGTTATCTCCCATAGAAATTTTCTGAAAGGTGCACTCTCCAATACAGTAGCCTGCAGCTACATGTGGCTACAAGAGTATTTATTTAAAATATGATTAAGAGAATATTAAAGAATATCAGTGAAATATCCCTCTCTGGTTACAATACCCACTATCACTATTATCTGCATTTATTCCTGTAATTTTTCCTTTTCTTTTCCTTTTTCCTTTTTGACTTGCCTTCTTTACTCTCAAGTCATCTTCCTTATGTTCACAGACTGATCTGTTGCTTATTTCAATTGGTCTCCAAGTCACTACACAGTCAGTAATTTATTCACCATATATTTATTAAGCAATTCATAGGTTTTAGATGCCAATACAGATGTGATTTAAGAGTGAAGAATAAGGGGTGCCTGGGTGGCTGAGTCAGTTAAGCATCCAACTCTTGATTTTGGCTCAAGTCATGATCTTGGTGTCCTGGGATCGAGCCCCACTTCAGGCTCCATGCTCAGTGGGGAGTTTGCTTGAGATTCTCTCTCTCCATCTTCCTCTGCCCCTCCCCCCCACTCTCTCTCTCTAAAATAAATAAATCTTAAATAAAAAAGAGTGAAGACTGACACTGAACAAAAAAATGACAAGTATGATGACTATTTTAGGAGATGAATATTTACCCACTGGAAATTTTTGTGGGGATAGCCCATCAATCCCTATAATTCAGCATTTTCTAAGGATTTGAGGTCATTGTAATTTTCCTAAAGCTAGAAAATATCAATCCCAGTTTCATATGGTTCCTTTGTTCTGTGAGAAAAATCACACAAATGGGCAAATACAACAGCAATTGCAATAGTGAAATTACCTTAACCTGAAACCAGATATTATGTATTTTGGTACATTACTATAAATTTTAGGCATTGTTTAGCTGGTCTTCTGGCTTTTAGGGACAGAGTGTGCAGGGGCAGGACGACCGAGAAGTCTTGGCTCTCTGAAGTCAAAGGACAATGTTGCAAAACTCAGTTGGTTTTGGGGGGTGGTGGTATGGCTATTGCTGCTACAGCTTGGCTGCTTAATGAGGGATTTTGGGTACCGTTTGGGGTGAAAAGGGGTATTGCTTGCAGAATACATTGCAAAAGGTAAAAATAGAAATTTCTTCCTACTCCACCACCAACTTTATATTTTTAAAAATTCCAATTCCATCAAGAACTGAAAAAATGGACTACAATGAAAAACTATAAACCCTTTACCTGGATTCACCAAGTGTCTGTATTTTTCACTGTCTCTTTATCTCTCTATATACTTGTGTACATTTTTAACAAATTGGCAAGTAGAATGCAGGTATAATAGTTCTTCACAAATACGTCAGCCTCACCTTCTAAACATAAAGACATTCTCCTGCATAACCACATTATCGTTATCAGATTTAAAAATAATTTCATACATGTATAGTCTTCAACCATACATCCCCAATGGTCCCAGAAATCTTTCATGTTTTTTTTCCCCTGATAAGTCTCCAATCAAATTTCATGCACTGCATTTGTTGGTTATGGCTCTTTAGTCTATTTTAATCCAGACACTCCTGTTGTAGTTGTCGTTTCATCTTCTTTTCCATGACATCATTGTTTTTTGTTTGGTTGCATTTTGTTTTGAGGAGTTCAAACCATTTGTCTTGTAGAATGGCCCACTTTATGGATTTGCCTTATTTTATTTCCATGTAATTATATTCACATTAAATGCGTTTAGTGATAATAGCACATTGGTGATGCTATGTGCTTTCTTCTGCACTGCATCAGGAGGTAAGATTCTATCAGGTTTTGTCACTATTGGTGAGACAGCTTGATCATGGAATAAAGGGTGGTGATTGTAATACCTCTCAGTTGTAATTTTTTCCCTTATATTTAGTAATTTGTGCAGTGATAACTTACAACCACACAAAAATTATCTCCCCTAACAATCTTTTAGCCAATGGTTTTACATCTATGTATAGTAATAGCCTAAGTCAGTTGTTACATCGGGAGCGACAGACTGGTTAGCTCACGAATTTCATCACTTCTTCTAAATTTACTTTTTTAAAGAAGAACTTTATTTTTTTAAATGCTTTTGGACTTACATTTTTTTAAGGAATTATAAACTAAAGCTGTCATTATCTTATCAGATTCTCAAATTAACCAAAATAGCGAAAGTCCCTTTAGGTCAGTGTTAAGTCCTTCTCTTTCCAGAATTCTTTTAGTGTTTGAGCACTTTTTTTTTCCTACTCACATAATACATATTCATTCCCTTTCATCAGTAATGGTATTTAGAAACTAAGATCTCAGTGTATGGACACAGCTACTCACTGTTAACATTTTTAATCAAGAGTTCAGGCTATTATTTCTAACAAAAATTTAAAACTAACAAGGTTTTCCCTACATTATTTTATTCTTTTACTTGTACCTCATTTTTCTGTCTAGGAAAAGCTTCCTTTTAATAAACATTAACCTATTTATTTTTATCTACAACATACATGAAATAAATAACACCAGAAATGTACCAATATTACTACTACTATTACTATTAAATATACTTAATAAAATGCTTTAAATTTTTATTTCCTAACTTTTTTATGCTTAGAATAGATCTTACTAAGATTGGATGGTCAGAGCACTGTGTTCAAAAGTTATTTGAGTTATTTTTTATGATATTGTTATCATATTAAATACATAGTTCATTTTTCTATTTTGATTACAATTTGCAGTTTGCTCCCTTTTACTTTTGAAATTATTTTTTCTTGATATGTAAACATTTAACTATGTTAAAAATTTACTAAAGGAAATCTTGCTCCTACCACATCCAGCTCCACCCTTTCCCTCCCATCCACTATAAATAAGCATTTTCATTAGTTTTTGGTTCATCCTTCCCTTGGTTCTTTCTGGGAAATTATCTATTTTCACACATGAGAGCTTATTAATTTATTAAATGCACTCTTTGCACCTTGATTTTATCCGTAAAATATGTACTAGATACCACTTCTCCATTAATTTATACAAATTTTTTCTCATTCTTTCTAATGGCTACTTAGTACTTATTTTTGTAGATACTCTTTGCCTTCATCATTTTTACAAGTGAGAGTATTCCTTTCCAAAACCTCCAAAACAGAGCATGTTATCAAGTTTTGAAGTTTTCCAGCCTGGTTAGTGAGAAATAGTTAACTCAGGATACTTTTACTTTGCATTTTTATTAAGAGTAAAATAGTGCATATTTTCATATGTTTTATAAATATTTTTTCTATATAAATTCAATTCATGTGTTTTGTCCATTTTCTACATGTTTTTTGTCTTTAATATTTAGAATCTTTTATGTATTAGAGAGATTAGCGCAAGTGTACTTTCGTGAGGTGCTCTGTAAGGTTTCTGTTTATGACCCAAGTGATACAGAAGTTATTGTTACCAGAAGATGCCTTTACCTGCCAATTATCTTTATAGATGCAACATAGGACCTGTGAAACCTTTCCCGATGTCTCCCTCCCTGTTTTACTCCCAAGAAGCCATATTTCCTTCCCTCTATCCACTGGGAATAGAAGAAGAACAAGTGAGACAGAGCTCTTATGGAGTTTTGGAGATGCAAATCTCTCTAATGAAATGTAGAATTCCAGAAAAACAGAGTGGAGGAAATGACTGGCGTCTACGAAAGAAAACATAGATGGAGACTCATGAACACCATCCTCAGTTCCCATGTGGTAATGGAGTCTCTGGCTGATGGCCTTGACACCACCTGCACAGCTGGAGCGTATTACTAAATGGCTTTCAAGACAAACTTTTTTTTACATACTAAAGTCCCTTTCTAAACCTGTCTGAAATAAGTAATGGAGAGGAAATGACAGACTGAAAACTGTCTAGAAGTTACAATTTTAGGATATGATGATTGATTGCTTTGGATGAGGATTTGTAGAAATTCAGGAAATTATGTGTCAACCATGGTATACAGCAGAATCCCTCAGAGAGCTTTTTCAAAGTGAAGTTTCCAAGGCCCCACCCCAACCCTGGTGAATCAGAAGCTCTGTGACTGTGCCCAAGGCTGCTGGCATATGGGCACTTGTGGAAAGAGATGAGATACTGAGTATGAGGTGTGAAATGGCACCTCTATATGCTCCGAGAAGGAACATTTTTCACATAGACTTATTGGCTATTCAGACTTATTCATCTCTCTTATTGTATTCTTAAAATCTATCGTTGCCTTTTTTAAGGGATTCTTTATATATTCTGATAATAATCCTTTGTCGGCTATATGTATGGCAGATAATGTTCTCAGATTATAGCTTGTCTTTGCATTTTGTTTAAAGCGTCTTTTAACTTAAACTAATTTTTTAAAAGATTTCATTTATTTACTTGAGAGAGGGGGAGATAGCACAAGCCGGTGGAGGGGCAGAGAGAGAAGCAGACTCGCCACCGAGCGGGGAGTCCAGTGCAGGGCTCGAATCCAGGACCCCAAGATCATGACCTGAGTCAAAGCCAGATACTTAACCAAACAGACACCACTAATTTTTTTTAATTTAATATAGTTAAATGTACCAATTTTATTTTGGGGGGGAACCCCTTCTTCAGGCAATATTTCCTAGACCTGAAATCATGGGTCTCTACTGTCCTTTATAACTTCTTAAAACTTTTATATTTCATCTTTCACATTCCAATCTTGAAGCCTTTAAAAATACTTAATAGCATAAAGTAGAAATTTCATTTTGTTATATTCTATGTATGTGTGTGTATATTTATTCAGCAGTATTTTCTTGATAATTCCATGCCTTTTCAATTATTTCAAAAATATTTGTTGAATTCCCAGCACTATTTATTAGCAGTTAGACTATCATTTCACAAGTCTGTCTGAAGCATAGTTGATGCAATGGAGGAGGCAGTTGAGGAAAGGATTGAAAGCTTTCAGTCTGTATTTTCAAGAAAAGTTCTAGCGACCCAGCTGGCTTTACAGGGGGATGACCTGTACAGTTGCACGGACTTTATGCCTAGAAGGGGCTAGAAGGGCCTGAGTTTAGTGTAATGGTCTGCTACTGTCATATTGAAATTTTAATGATATTTTAACATGGAATTCCTCTTTTTAATTTTGTACCAGGTGTATAAGGTCCTACAAATTATATCCAGGGAACACTGTCTGGCAATATTTGTCTTTAGCTTGCTATTATTATTTTCCATCTTCCTTACAGATTTAAGGATATTCACCTGCTCTTTTATTTAAGAACAGATGTTACTTTTTGTTTTCTTTTCCAATATGAAAATCTTTGAGTTGGTTCTTCAGATAAAAGGATCAAAAAATAATTTATATGTTGGCTTAGTGAAAGATAACAGTTTACTGTGTGATTTATTCTGCTATAAAAAAAGTGATAAAAACAATCAACACTCAATCTGCCTAACAAAAGGGTAGTATAAGAGAGTACATATGGTAATTATCAAACATAAAGTACTGTCACTCATGCATTTTCTCAGCCCACACTGACTGAATTTCTTTCCTCCTTAGTGAAGTCTACTGGTTAGAAATATAATTTCATAAACTTCTAAACCACATAAGCCTTCCTACAGAGACCTATGACCCTGTACGTTGCCTTCTATCTATACCTACCTGAGATCAATAAACACTGAGTACCTGAGAATTCTGGTTGATGAGGAGAAAAGGAGAAAGAAAGGGGAGGTGATTTAGATCCCAAGAGAAGGATACTCAGTTCAGGTTCCACAGTGAGATTCTTTGGACAATATGAAAGCATCTTCATCTTCTGAACAGCAGCCCTGTAAGTAATGGTGGAAACCAGATGATTTCAAAAACCAATCCCACTTTCATTGGATATGCTTAGCAAAGGTGAATACCTTCTGATTTGAAAGAAGCAGTACTCCAGTTCTCATAAAGGTGGAAGTAGATAAGTAGGAGTAATGATAGATTGCACAGCCTGGTGTAGGAAACACAAAAGAGAGTAGAAGCTGGGGAAGTTCATAGTCATCAGGGTATCTAAGTTTGAGTAGACACTGGAGACCGAAAGGTACGATCTGCCCTTCCCTGACCCGTGGCCCTGGGAAGTATGGAGAGACTGAGCTTCAGTTTATACATGAAAGGGAACCTGACTTGTTTCTCACCAAGGATAAGTCGTAAAATTTTAAGTTATTTATTTAATTTAAACGCCCAATATTTATCTTGAAAAGTGACCAAAAGCACTAAGGACAAAAGTTAGTTAATAAAATCTTTATGATTTTCTTCTACCAGTAGAGGGACCCATTTCTTATGGTAATATCTTTCATTTCTTCCCTTTTCAAAGTTGTTCTTGCTATCCATAGGTGATCCCAGGCATTCTAAATCATTCCTATTTGCTTGGGGCCTCACAGGATGACAAAGATAAGGGAGTGGTATCCAAGAGCAGGAGAGTGGGGCACAGTCACTGGAATATAAAGATGAGCTAGGAAAGAAAAGAGCATGAGTAGCTGGAGGTAGGGTGTATGTTTGTAGCAGGGTTTGAGGAGTACTGTGAGAAAGATGAAATAAACTATAAATCAATTTAGAAATTCAAATTAGTAAACAAGAAATCAAAGAAAAGGAGATCCATGAGTAGGAAGACTCATGAGATGGTTCTGGACAAAGGACTGACATCTACAGAGACAAAATCTCTTCTTCAATGGAAGGTTAGAATAGAGATACCTGCCTTGCTAGGAGAAGAGCATAGGAAGGTGACAAGAAGAAATTAAAACAACATTTCACATCTTAAGCTGTGGATTGTTTTCTTCCTTGTAGTAGAGAAAGGAATTTTTCCATCAGTAGGTCAAAATCCAATAGTAAATGTGAAATCAAGTCTGTAAGTGGGGTCTGACATTAAGAGATCACAATAGAAGAGTATAGAATAAATACAGTATAGAATAAAATAGAATTGTAAGCATCACTATTAAGAATAAGTAATTTATGAAACTCACTTTAATTTTGTATGTCTATAGAAGCATATGAAAAAAATGTATTTTAAATATAGACTCTAAAGAACTTCGCAGTTCCTTCCAGCTCTAATATATTTAGATCATTGGATTCTGAAGACAGGGAGATGTTATTTCAGGAGAATGAAATAAGGGCAAAAATAGGGAAACCAAATGATTACAAAAGCAAACTTCACATACACAAGATGAAAAAAAATGTGATGGAGTCACATAGAACTTTTTGTGTATTTAAAATTTCAAGTGCTGGGGCGCCTGGGTGGCACGGCGGTTGAGCGTCTGCCTTCGGCTCAGGGCATGATCCCGGCATTATGGGATCGAGCCCCACATCGGGCTCTTCCGCTATGAGCCTGCTTCTTCCTCTCCCACTCCCCCTGCTTGTGTCCCCTCTCTCGCTGGCTGTCTCTATCTCTGTCGAATGAATAAATAAAATCTTTAAAAAAAAAATTTCAAGTGCTGTTTTTACTTAATCTGATCAGGATATAGGATATACACTTATTTAAATATTACTTTAACAAGCTTTGTAGATTCATTTGTTAAGACAGGCATATTGAATGCAGGAAAAAGAGAATTAAGAAAAGATAAACTGTAAAAGTTATTCTCCTTAACTCATAGCATGAAACGGCTGGCTACCTATTAGATCTACTAACCACAGAATTTTTAAGAATCTACTTTTCTTATTGCATTGCTAGCATCCATCAACTTGGACTTCTAAGGGAATAACAAAAGGCTGCCTGCTCACCAAAAATTTGTAAAAGTGTTAAAACTAAATAATCTTTTGCTAAAATATTATATACAATTCACAAGCATTTATGTTTCGCTATACAAACTTAATCCTTAACTCAGACACTGTCCCACTGAATGAGGGAATACTGAAGCCTGTTAAAACCCAGACAGTGCAGCTGAACCAGGGAAATGGGGGAAAGTATAAACAAATCAAACGCTTAACCTTGCAATGAAGACGTGTCAACCCAAACATAACCGTATTTCTCATTTTCTTCACATATAAAATTGGCAACACAGGGAGAACTAGCTTTGCACTGTGAACTAAGCAGTGGCATTCATTGTGTTTCTGAATTAGATTCTATCCTAGAATTATTGACTGGAGCAAATGTTCATATTTTTACATTACTGGATATTTTCTTTATTCTAGGAAGCACTTGCGAGGTTGTCTTAACGATCTGTATCTACAACAACAATAACAAAGGTAAACTAGGGAATGTATCAATTAGCTTTTGCTGTATAACAAGCTACCTTAAAATTTAATGGCTTAAAACAGCAAGCATTTATTACTTCTTGTGATTTTTTCGGATTTCTTAGGCAGATCATCCTCTCTAGGTAGGCTTAACTAAGGCCTGATGGTTGAGAATGATCTCACTTGCATGTCTGATAGTCACCAAGTTGATTGGTCTACAGAGTCCTCATGCAGGAAGGTTTTTCATCCTTCAGAGCTACCATGGGCTTCGGGTAGCATCAGGGTTCTAAAGATAACAAGAGAGCAAGATGCAATGCATACATAGTTTTTGAATCTTTGCATTACACTTGCTAAGTTTCCGTTGCTTAAAGCATTACATGAACAAGTCAAGAATCAAGGAAAGGAAAATGAACTCTCTCTCTTGATGGCAGAGTTGCAAGTTGGAAAAGATGTGAAGTTAAACTTCATTTTGAGTTGGTTTTTGTGTATGTTGTAAGATTAAGGGTCTAATGTTATTGCTTTGCATTTAGATATCCAGCTTTCCCAACACCTTTTGTTGAAGAGACTATTCTTTCTCCAGTGTGCATTCTTGCCATCTTTGTTGAAGATTAGCTGATTGTCTATGTGTGGGTTTATTTCTGGGCATTCTGTTCTGTTCCATTGTCCTATAGGTCTGTCTTCATGCCTGTACCATATTGTTTTGATTATGTAGCTTTGTAATATATTTTGAAACCATTGGGATGTCTCCAGGTTTGTTTTATTTCTCCAGATTGTTTTTGGCTATTGGGATCTTTTGTGTTTCCATATGAATTTTAGGATTTTTTTCCTTCCTATTTCCGTAAAAAATACCACTGAGGTTTTGATAGGAATAGCACTGAATCTGTAGATCAGTTTGAGTAGTATGGACATTTTAACAATATTGAGTCTTATATTCCATAAATGCAGGATGTCTTTCCATGTATTTGTATTTTTTAGATTTCTTTTATCAATATTTTATAGTGAATTTCAGTGTACAAATCTTTCACCTCTTTGGTTAAGACCTCGCATTCCAAAACTAAAAGAAAACATAGAGGAAAAGCTATTTGATAGTGGTCTTGACAATGATTTCTTGGCTACCACACCAAAAACACAAGCATCAAAACCAAAAATAGACAAGTGGGACTATATCTAACTAAATAATTTCTGCAGAGTAAAGGATGCCACAAAATGAAAAAAAAAATATTTAGAATGAGAGAAAATACTTGTAAACTCTATATCTAATAAAGGTTTAATCTCCAAAATAAATAAGAACATCTGCAATTTAATAGCAAAAATAATAATAGCAATAATAATAACAACCAGATTTTAAAATGGGCAAAGGACTTAAATAAAAAATAAAATTTTTCCAAAGAAGACATACACATGGCCAACAGATACATAAAAAGGTACTCATAAAAAAGGAAAAGCAAATGAAAACTATAACGGAATATCAACTCACACCTATTTGGATAACTATTATCAAACACACACATGCACACACAAAGATAACAAAGTGCTAGTGAGTATGTGAAGAAATTGAAATGCTTGCACACTGTTGATGGGAATGTAAAAGGGAACAGTCATTATGGAAAACAGTATAGAGGTTCTTCAAAAAATTAACATAGAGCTAATATGTGATGCAGCAATCCCACTTCTGGGTCTATGTGAAAAAGGCTTGAAATGTGGACCTCAAAGACATATCTGTACTACCACATTATTCACAATATTCAAGATATGGAAACAACCTAAATGTCCATCAATAGATGACTGGATTAGGAGAATGTGATACACACACACATGCACTCACAAACATACACACACACATACATATTAATATACTTCTACATTGTATATAGTAACAAAATACTATTGAGCCTTAAAACAAAGGAAATCCTGCCATAGACAACAACATGGACGAAACCAGAGGACATTGTGCTAAGTGAAATTAAGGCAGTCACAGAAGGACAAGTACTGAATGATTCTATTTATAGGAGATATCTAAACTAGTCACTCATCAAAGCACAGAGTAATGTTAACTGTCAGGGGCTGGAGGCAGAAAATTTGGAGAGCCATTGTTCAATAGCTATAAAGTTTCAATTATGCAAGATGACTAAGTTCTAAACATCTGAGGTACAACGCAATGCTCATAGCTAACAATACTTTATTATACAATTAAGACTGTATTGAGAGGGTTGATCTCCCATTTAACGTTTTGACCACAAACTAAGGAAAAAAGGTATATCGCAAAGGTAAGTGTATATAGAGAGGGTAAGATCTGTGGCCATTTCTGTAATTTACCATAGGAGTAACACGGATAGAATTGTTGGAAGAAAAGCAAAACAAAAATGGTTTATAATAGTAACATAAAAATATTTTTTCTGACCTCTGTTTTGAATTCCAACCAAAATCTTATGTAAAAAGTTAAACATCACTTTTAAAATAGTATCTGAAAAATTAGAGGATCAGATTTTATTTTTAAGGTTCTAATACAGCTACATTATGAAATTCTATAATGATAGTGATGAAAGAATCCATTTCCTAGGCTCTGACATCATTTAGAATTTTAAAGGAACACGGTTTTATTTGCTCTTTTGTTATAACATTTCTCCAGTGAGAGATTGCTTTGTCCTAACTTCTGTGGATGGAGATAAAGCCCCAAACCTACAGTCTCCTCCAACTACCAACTCTTTCCCCATTGGGGACTTTTTCATGTTTAGTGCATCCTGGTTGATCAGATTTTAGTGAAGTGTAGGTAAGGTGTCCATGGTGGGTGGGATAAGGAAGTGAAGAGGGAAGGATGATGAAGAATCTCTCTCTTGGCACCTCTGAAATCAACCATACATATAGGAAGTTACTGATTTGGCCTGTGGATAAGACCTACCTTGAACTGTATTTCATGAGTGCTTAGAAACAAACTATGAGCTGTTTATCAAATGGAAACTAAAGATCTCAATGTGTGAAGTCATGCTCATCACTGAGCTCTGTATTGATGATAACACAACATATGCAAATATTCAGAATTTATGGAAAATATTCTCATAAAATGGACCTCTCACTTCTCAGGAAAGTTCCAACAAGCATAAAGGAAGGAGAAGAAAAGGAGGTCCCTGTCATACCCATATTCATTTCCAGGGGAATGTTTTTGACTGTGCATAGTTACAAATATATTTGTTAGATTAGATCTCTTAATACAGCCGCATGATTCAGTGTATAATGTAGCAACCAGTAAGAACTCAAAATCTGGATCATCACACCTGATTCTGAATTTCAGTTTTGCCACTTGCAAGGTGGGTCACCCTGGACAACTAATCATTTAACTACTCTAAGCCTAAATTTTCCAGTTGATAAAACTGTAGTAATAATAATAATATGATCAATGTGGCTTACAAAACTATAATGTATGTCATGTAATAGCATATTTTATTAGCTATTATTTGTGGTTAATTTTACTCTGAAAGACAATGGGACAGTTGTTCTTCTTACCTTTCATTGAAAGTGAACACCCAAAATAGCAGCTAACAAAAAGAGACAAGAGATGAGTCTCAATGCCAAATATATTCTCACACCTCTAAAAAAAAAAAAAAAAAAATCACAAATATACCTAATGTTTAAAAGAATTCATAAGACTAACTTCAAAGAGCAAGAGTTCTCCAAACTCTCCCTAACTTATTCATGTACTGTGATTTCTAGTCATAATGATCTGGTAGCTTTTTAGGTATCGGTCTAAAGATTGGTGACTAATCCTGTTCTTTAATTAGATAATCAAGCCAGAATCTGGAGGATCATCTTCCATAAAGTCATTGCAAGTGGTAAAGATGGAAAAAGCAAATACACATACACATTGGTAGTCTAGATATTGGTAGTCTAGAAATGAATTATTTTGTAAATTGCCATACTTCCCATTTATTGTCTCAAATATATGACCAGGTGTTCATGGAAGCCAAGTCTGAGGTTTCTAAATTCTTTCCATCTCCTCTACACCCCGGGGGCAATACTTAGCTCAGTGAAAGATCTAATTCCCTCAGAGCACAGGAAGAGAGCTGTTTATTATAAGCACTAAGTGCCAGACACATTATTGGAAAAACAGCCAAGATGAGTGCACCCTACTCCACGTGAATACCAGAGTTTTCTGGTGTTGTTGTTGGAGTTTATCTGATTGCATTTAAGAAAACTGTAATGTAATACTGAACATTTTACATGAATATAAAAATCACAGTGAGCAAGAGGCACTTTTTCTAGATTAGCTACCTAGAAAAATCAACATAGCACAAAATACTGCAGTATAGCACTTTCAGAAAGAGAACATTAGCCAAGTCTTGGTATCAGTCAAGTGTTACAAGTTCACCCAGTACATCACATTGCCAATATACCTGGTCAGGAAAAAAACACTTCAAAACAGCCTTGATCCTATGCTAATGAAAGCCTCTGAAAGCCACTCAAGGATGAAGAAATAAAGATGTAAAACAGAAAATCTTTTTTTTTTTAAACAGAAAATCTTGATATTATGCTTATAAATGTTAATTTTTTATAAACAGATAAAGGAAAAGTACATTTCACGTACAGAAACATTGATTTTTAACTACAGCCTTGTATTTATATTTCTTTAAATGTTAATGTTTTCAACAATATTTGTTATCAATTTCGATACTATCGTTAATAATATCAAAGGAGGTGAACAGAGATGATGAAGTCCTCAAGCTCAGCTGAGAACATTACCTGTTTAAATGTGACTGAACTGGATATTATTTATTTCTTGTCTAATTTCTTTCAGTGCTTCTTATGACATGGTAGGGTGCTTTTAGCACCATTAAGAAATTGGGGTTTTGTTTTGTTTTTTAAGATAGAATTGTCTTGAGATTTATAAAAGAATGTCCTTAAAATTTATCTTCATTTACAATGGAATGGAAAAACCGAACACGTCTCCCATAGTATATTTTGTTATGGACATAATTTATTTAAGCAAAAATTACCAATTTTTTAAGTGAGGCAGAGGTAGGCTTATCTTAATAACATTATGCTGAGATAAGCTCATTTTCTTCCATATAAAATTAGGTAGAAAATTGTAAAGAATTAAGCCTTTAAAAAAAAAGTTCCCCTTTTTTATGATAGAAGATAAGTTTCAGAAATTCATTCCTTTGTTGTTTTGATATCTTACATTTTATCTTTAAAGAAAATAACTCATGTTTAAAGAGTTAAGTGTAAGTGGTTATATAGAAGCTGGTGAGATTGGCTCCTTGTAAATAAACAGAATAAGAATTTTAGAAAGAGGGCAGAAATTTCACCTCAAAGATAGTCATGTGATTTCTACTCTGTAAGTCTTTTCAACTATCATCTATTTGATTTTGTCATTAGAAGGACTGAAAAAACTGAGTATTTTAGTAGTTGTTACTCTTAGCTATATATATAAAAATAGAAGTAAAAATACAAATTTATAAAATATATAAAATATATCAGTGTGATAATTTTCAACGTCTTCTGATATGTTGTATTGGAAAGGGGTTACGATAACTCTATGAGTGCCTCACTGGTTATGTTCACATGATTGGATATACTTACTAACACTGGTGCTTAATAAGCAACAAAGAGAGTACATTTTTCTAATCCAGTTTTAAGTAATTGGCAGAGATTTTAAATGCTGGCCCCGTTTTATAATGGAGTTTAGCCCACACCCTCTCTAAGACAGATAAAGCCGTCTGTCCTAAGAAAAGATAACAGAATGATATTGACATTTTGCAATTTAATTGAATTCATTAACATTTAGGAGATTTTGTTTTGGCTTTTATTTTTCCTTGTTGAGTTGTGAGGTTTTCTTATATCAATTGGACAGCAACTAAATATTAATGTATCAATTAGGTGGGGGAGAAATATCCTGGAACATAGAACGGGAATGTTGTTAATTTCATTACATAATCGAAGGTTTCCTGTGGTTGATTTAAAAAGTGGCTCTAATTCTTCACCCTTTTCTGTGTTTATCCCTAACAATTGGACTACACAGCTTTTTCTCTCATGAAGTGTATTCTATTTCCCCACTGCCTGGTTCTAAGGCGGTCTTGTGACTGGCTTTGATCCATAGAACGTGGCAGAAATAGCACTGACAATCACAAGCCAAAGCCTCCGAGACCTGGATGCCTTGGTTTCTCTTGGGCTCTTGTTAATTCCATGTGAATGAGCACAAACTACCTTGCTAGAGAATAAGAGTCCCCGTGGAGAAGAGTTGAGATTCCTCAACCAACGGCCAGCCAGCCCAGTCACAGAGCTGCCTGATGCATGGGTGCACCCAGCCAGATCAGAAACGCTGGCCCACTGAACCAGCCCGAGTACCTATGCGACAGAAATCAATGTTTCCATCTGGATGTCACCGAGTGTTTTGGTTGTCATGTGGCATTACTGTGTCAAGAGCTTATGGAATCCCCATCTCTAGCTCTTATTTCGTTGCTTGCTTCACGTGAACCTCCCATCCCTAAGGAGACTGAAGTATGTGGAAAAGCAGCAGTACTGCGTAGGAAAACACAGAATCAGGATGGGCTCCCATCCTATCTGTGTGATCAGAGAATACTTACTCCAACTCCCAGGGCCTCCCTTTCCTCATCTGTATGATGCATATGTGTCATGCACTTATGTGAGAAAATGTCTGTGCTCTCAGCAGTCTACGGCTGCTCGGAATTTCCGTGGTTCTGTGATCTTACGCTCAAGAGGTCCTATACTTCTCACACAACCTTTCTGTTTGTTTCACAAATCAATCTGACAATCCAAACCAAGCCACTGTTAAAGGTGAATAATAACGTATTCTAGAAAATAATAGAAATACTAACAGAATTATTCATTGAGGCTCTCTATACCAAGTAATGCTAAGTGGTTTACGTACATCATCTTAAGGAAGCTTTTCAACAAAAATATAAGGTAGTTATTACCATCCCCATTTTACAAATGAAGAAACAATCTCAGAATCATTTTCTTTTCTAAGTTCAAATAGCAAAGCTACATTTCACATGCATGTCTAGACATACTGACTCTTTATGTACCTATATTCAAACAGGGGTTTTCAAGGCTTGTCCTAAATGTATATTTGAAAATTTGACAGCTATTGAAAGTTATTATTTTTCAATGACTAGCAACTATGTATTTTAATTGTATGTAAACAAATCTCCAGGCCATAATTAAACATCTATTGGCTCAAAGCTTTTTCTTTGTTGAAAAAAGAATATTTCTAAAACAGGATGCACAAGGGGAAGGGACGCAACAAAAGAAGTGATATTTAGCGATTCTGAATTAGATTTATATCAGTCTCCTGGGTAAAAGTTGTAATAAAAGATTTTACCCAAGAAAAAGATAAGAAACTTAATTAAGCAACAGGCACTTACTTTTTAATACAATAACATACAGCTCAGAATTGTTTTTTTGTGTTGAAAATGAACATCTGCTCTATGTTAATCACAAAGGAGTATAACGCTTAAGTCTATCCTCAAGGTTGTCAAAATTTCAGAGATCAGCTGCCTTTTAGATATCAGTCTGGTTCTATGAGTAAGCTCGCCACAGGAATGCAGAGAAGTCAGCCCATTAGGATAACATAGGCCATGGAACCCTCCCTGGAACACCACTTGGAGAGGGCCCTGTAGTCTTGGCTGGGAATTGTGGCTAGGATTTGGAATCACTGTGCCAGGAAGGGGCTCTAAACACCAGAATTTCAACTCTCTCTCTTTACAGGTAAGGCAACAGGTACCCTGCAATATGAAAGTGGAACAAAGATAAGAGCACACCAAATACCAATTCTGTCGATAAAAGGGCAGAAAAAATAATCGACTTCTGAGAAATTAAGCGAAAAAGAATGAATTGCAAAATAGCTTGGGTTCATAGAAGCTCTGTGTGTGTGTGTGTGTGTGTGTGTGTGTGTCTATAATGTAGATGAAGAAAGAAAACGTATACACTGATGTTTTCTGAGGTTCAGTGTGGAGGCATTAAGTATTTTCTTCTCTTTGCCTCTTTTGATTTTTCTTTTTCCAAAGAAAAAAGTATTTGAAATACAAAGATAATCAAAAACTAAAAAACTCTGAGTGACATTAACAACACTAACTATGTTCACATTGAAGGATTTTCAGTTGACCTCTACAGACAAATTTTCATTTCCTCAGGGACATTTACAGATTCTTCAATAATCATGGAAAGCATTATATATGGAAAGTTGAGTTGATAGAAAAACACCTGAAGAGATTATGAGTTACTTCTTTCCTCTGTAGTAAGCTGAACATTAAAAAATCCTGATTTACCAATAAGACCTTTTTCATTACAATCAAATAAAGAAGCTAACCCACAATGCCATGATGAGAACTGATCAGTAGTATGCAATCAAAGCAAATGAAATCAGATCCTTTTTTTTCCCATTCTTTCTCTCTTTCTTAGAGTTTTTCATTAAGCTTAAGGATTTCTGCCATCCTCCTGAAAAATTAGATAAAAAACTTGCCGCTTCAAGTTTACTGTCTAACGTAGTATCTAAGAAGTCACTATTTGAGGAACCAAAATGAAATTCCTGTGGCAGATGTATCAACATACACCTTTACTTAATTACTCTGTAATGTTAAATGTATTCTAAGAATGAACCATCGTAATTTCTGCTTCAGAGATTTTCTTATTCATGCTTTTTTCCTCAAGTGTGGTAGAGAACACATAATATAAAATTTACCATTTTAAAGTGTAAAGTTCAACAGTGTTAAGTTTATTCAAATTATAGTGAAACAGACCTCAAGAACTTTCTCGTCGTGCAAATTTGAAATTCTATGTCTATTAACCAGCAAATCTCCTTTCCCTCTCTGCCCCAGTCCCTGTTAACTACCACTCTAATTTTTTCTTCTATGAATGTGACAACTTTACAGAATTCTTACAATAAGAATCATACAGTGTTTGGGGGGGGAGAGCTTATCAAACTTAGTGTAATGCCCTCAAGTTTCATCAATATTATAGCATATGGCAGCATTTCCTTCCTTTTTAAGGCTAATATTCCACTGTATGTATACACCACATTTGTTTATCCATTCATCCCTCAAAGGTTACTTGGGTTGCTCCCACCTCTTGACTATTGTGAATAGTATCATAGTGAACAGGGCAGTTAAAATACCCATTTGAAAGCCCACTTTGGGGTCTCTGGGTGACTTAGTCGGTTAACTGACAGACTTTTGGTTGTGGCTCAGGTCATGATCTTAGGGTCCTGAGATGGAGACCCATATGGAGCCCATGGTGGGCCTCCGCACTCCGCACAAGCAGGGAGTCCGCTTGTCCCTCTCCCTCCCCCTCTGCCCCCCCCCATCGGTATGCGAGCACGCCCTATCTAAAATAAATAAATAAAATAATAGAAAAAGTAAAAAAAAAAAAAAAAAAACCACTTTCAATTCTTTTTGGACATATACCCAGAAATG
Source organism: Ursus arctos (assembly GCF_023065955.2). Lineage (NCBI taxonomy): Eukaryota > Metazoa > Chordata > Mammalia > Carnivora > Ursidae > Ursus > Ursus arctos. Next base: position 27,537,215 of record NW_026622985.1, on the reverse strand, counting down.
GAATTGCTAAATTATACAGTTCTTTTTAAATTTTTTGAAGAACTCCCATACTATTTTCTATGGTAGCTGCTGCATGTTTTTAATATATCAATATTGTAGGTTTGTATTTAAAAAGAGAGAAAGAAAATGGAAAAATCCACTCTTTTTCTTCTTTTTTTAAAGAATGCAGAAGTACAACTTCATATACAAACTCTGAAAAAGGTATATGTATTTAATTTATGACAATTTAAATATTTCAGTTGATATTAAAAAAAAACAGCAACAAATGAAATATTTTCCATTAACTCATTCTTTACCATTTACCTGCACTATACAGTAACAGCTTAGTGTTAGTATTTCTTGCTAGTAAGGGCTTAACTGCAGTGAGCCAGGACATGGATAGAGAAGCCACACAAATACAGTGATCTGAGAACATTTCACCCGTCAGTCTAGGCTTTTGTAAATACTTTTTAAAAAGTCACACTGGTAGTATACAAATTAATTAGTAAAATTTAGAGATGAAAAATTCATATACCAAAGCTAAATAGACTGTGTATAATAGGTTTATTTCAGAAGCAGACATTATATGTAAAATCAATATTGACTTAAATGGATTTGAAATAAACAGACCTACGTTCATAAGAGTTTTATTTTAAAAATTCCTACTTCTTGAAAATGCCAAACTGATGCAAAATGCCTCCTCTTAGCTCTTAAAAGGACAATTGTTATTGGATTTAGGGCACATTTGGATAATCTACCAACATTCTGCCTGGTAAGCTTCTTATTATACTCTGAATTTCTTTATCAGTGAGTTAACTGAGCAGATCGACTACCTTACGTATTTAGTTGGATCATAAAACCAAAGCAAAATATTATGTATTAAAAACAAGAATATGATTAAACAATTTTAAAAAGGGAAAATATCAATATCTACATATGTGTTATTTTATAAATATAAAATTGTTCCATTTTATAAATTATATTTTATATATATTAAATATATGGAGAGAGAGAGCGCATATGAGTGCCAGGCTTGAAATTATAGATGGCTGTTTTCAAGAGAAAGTTTTAAGGTTGCTTTAAATTTATGGGTTTTTAGGGAAAACTTAGAGACGAGCTGGAATCAGCTAAAATATTTTGTTCATTTTTGTTTGCATTTACAAATATCTTTTTTCCCTTACACCTGTTAACTTAATGTGCTAAAATAATGACACAGTCAGGTAAATGAAGCATTTAGTTTTCCATGCAGTTTGAGTTGAGAAGGTTCATTGCATAATTCCAAACCCACTGAAACCTGAAAGATGTGGAGATGTGTAACTAGATTTTTTTCCCCAGCATAAGCCAGATAGGCTTTGGTGTTAGGAAGGAGAAAACAGACTTGAAGAATCAACACTATTCATTACTGGTATATTTGTTTATCCTCCTGTGTGGCCCATTTGACTTTCAGAGACTTAAATTCCCTATTTTAGCATTCTTATTCAAAAGAAGATGAAAGCATCTTTGTGGAATATCACTTTGAATTCCATCACCTGTTTTTGCCTCAATTCATTTAATAGGACAATTTAGCCCATCAACTCTGGAGCCTGGCCAGGGTCAGAAATCCCAGTCTTACCACTTGTGTGGTATGGGACCCTCATACCACAATTCTGTGCTGTGCCTCTCGCTACTCTCCTAGGATTTACTCTCATTTGTTGTGAGAATTAAACTAATTAGTAATGGAGAATATGAAGACTAGAAGCTTTAATTCCTACTATGTAATGACTATATAAACAACAATTGAAGACATAAACTACAAAAAGAAAAAAATGCACCCTAGTTTCCTAGGGCTGTTGTAACAAATTATTGAAAATCCATGGCTCTGAACAACAGAAATTACTCTCTGACAGTCCTAGAAGCCAAAAGTCCAAAATCAAGACCTCATTAGTGCTGAGCTCTCTCCAAAGGCTCTATGTTCCTGGAGACAATGACCTGGACTATGCTAAGCACCAGATCTTCGGTCAGCAGATATTCTTATAACACACAGTGACCAGTGGACACTTTGAAATTTCAACCTGTTGACTGGCCAGCATGAATCTGGAGTTGCTACCCATGATAAGGGATTATATTTGTTTGGTGGATATTTGATGTGGACAGATGAATCTCTGGCTTGTACCTAGGTATCAGATGTAAGTAGAGAAGGCAAAGAAGTATTCTAAGGGCCTCACCCCCTTTTGCTTCTAAGAGAATAGCACTGCACTTCCTTTCAGCGCCACATTTCCCATGCCATAGGCTTCACAGTCTTCAGGAGTCTCGTCACAGGAATGGCTCTATCTGAAAAGCCTATATACTCTGTTTATAATCATTATGAACAGGAAGGAGGGAAAGGTCTGACTTTTGGATACAGGGTTCGAAAAGACTCCGTGCTTAATGTTACCTTGTTTTGTTTCTAGGTCTTATATTCAGATGAACATGAGAAAAAATTGGCAGTTTTCTAAAATACATTATTAAAAACGCTTGTCCCCCTCCTGTGTGTGTCAGGATGGGATCTAATATGTGTAACTGAAAAAAAAAAAATCTTTCTTTGCTTCTTTCTGGCTTCTGGTAATTCTAGGTATTCTTTTGCTAAATAACTCCAATCTCTGTCTCTATTGTTACATGGCCTCTACTCTGTTCTTTCTCTTCTGTCTCTTGTAAGGTCAACTGTCACTGGATTTAGGGTCCACCTGCAGTTTGAGTTGTGAGTAAAATCCCACTTGAGATATTTAATTATACCTGCAAAGACTTTTTCTTTTTTTTACAAATCAGGTCACATTTGCAGGTTCTAAGGGGTAGGACATGGCCTTATCTTTTCAAAAGACATCATTCAACACACTATATCTTCCTTCCCTAATATTTGATTTCTATTTATCAGATCTCTTCTCTTTAAAATGAAATTAATACCTTATATGTAGAAATGACCAATCTTAATATCAAAATAATTAATGGTTAATTAAAATTAATTTGGTCAATTAAAAATTAATTTTTAATTATTAATTAAAAAGCTGTAGCTTTTAAAATTATATTCAACTTAAATATTAGTTTAATATTTTTGAGGAAATGGATCTACCTGATTTTGTTTGATGAAAAGAAATTCATTATACATGAGTTTTCATTCCCATCTTTGAACTAAGAATATACTACAACTTATAGAGCCAATTTTCCAATTATTCACAGTTGCATGTTTCCATAATTTGTCTTTCAACATCATAATTATGTTATCAGCTTCTTTACTTGCATACTGCAAAACTGTTAGTCTTTGCTGACATCGTCACCATCTTCTGTTCACACCCTCCTATATATAATGTGCAGTCAAGTACCAGATGGAAAGGCAGACGATAAAAAAATCAAAACAAGCAATTAATTGCTTCCTGTCTCCAGGGAATGTTTTGGCCAAAATGTAGAAGGTTTGGAAGAAAGGAAGACAACTTTCATTTAATTTAGTCATATTCTTGGCTTTTGATCAAGGGGTAATTCTCTCCTTTTTCATCATAGAAGGGAGGCAGAAAAGAATTTAGGCAGGAAAGATGGAAAAGTTCTATAGCTCCAGCTCTGGTCTCAACTGAGCCCTGGAGGTCATCCTGCAAATGTATTACTTAGATGAAATGTGTACAGATGAACACCTAGTCTATAGGTGTTACTATATAAATAAAATATATAGTAACTATAAAATATGAAAATAAAAAATGTGTTATTTGTAATGGTATGGATTGCCAGAAATTATCCATTAACTTTTTTAAGTTAATATGTTGCCTAACAAAATGCATTTACAAACTAAAAGGAAGATGACTCTTACCTTGAGGCTAGATATGGTGCAAGACTTACTTTTATCTGGTCAAGAAAAAGCGAATTATATTTATGTCAATAGATGGAAAGGAAAAGTTTCATAAAGGTTATTATTCACTTAAGGTTTTTAATAAGATGTTACTTTAAAAATGTTTAATTTCTGTTTATAAGGGAGGGAATGTAAAAAAGGCAAAGTTTTTTCAAAGAGACACTTTGACCCTCTGAATAACATGCATGTCAACAGGAATTTGTCACCACAAATTAGGAAAACAGAAGTTTTCCAGACTAGCCATTTTTCTATGAGATAATTATAATTATAAAAGATTTTCATCACGTATGACAATTTTTAAGTGAAATTTTATTAAATTAGTTAGATCTAGGTCTTTTAAGGATTTTGCAGAATAAATCAACTTTCGGACAATACATTCACCCCTCTCCTTCATTCCTCTCCCTCTCATTTTCTTTTGTTAGCTACACAAAATTAAATTTAAATTGTTTAATAATTACTTGTTAAGGTTTTCCATTATTATTTATTATATTTATATGTCTCAAAAATCTAATTTAAGATTTTTTTGTTTTTCTTTTTCACTGCTAAGTCTCCCCAGGATTTTAACTGAGGGGGGGAAAAAGCCTCTTTATATTATATCAATATATTTTCACTACAAAAAGAAAAAAAAACTAATATAAACTCCAGAATTAGAGAATTTTCTAATTTGTCCGGTGCTAGTATTTCTTAAAGACATGTGGATATAACACCATTTCATTTAGTTTCTTACCAACTATAGTATGATAGGTTTATTTTGTTCATATTTTAAAGAAAATGAGAAGTGCTCTCAAAGGGGAAAAAAAAAGAAAAAGGAAAATCGGAAAGCAAATAGGTCATCTAAAGTTGTGATCTTTTAAAAAACAAAATTAGAACAAATTATTCACTTTAAAAGAAATATTAGGCATAAAGGACATAAGTAGTTTGGTATGTGTTCTATTGGAGAGGTCATCTTTACATTGTTGGCTAAAGTCATGTAGATTGTGGCTAATGGTAATAGACTTGAACAAGTTCTTTTTTTCCTCCTTTTCTCTCTTTTTCTTTCTTCCTTCTCTCCCTCCCCCAACTTCCTTTCTTCCATCACATACTGAACAACAAAGCAACATTTAATTTCATGTACCATCATTGGGACAAGCGGGAACAACTTTTATTTCATTTTTATATCAAGAAGCAGGCAGTGGGTCATAGGGCATTGAATCATATACTTCAATTCATCAAAATATTGCTTTGTGAATTTTTGATGTTCAAGAATCCTATCTGAACCTTTGGTTATTGATATTAGAAAATGTTTAAGTGTCCCTTCACAGAAATTGGAAGTCAATCTGTTTCAGTTTGCGATCTGTAAAGGAGACGATGAGACAAGGACTCATGTGCATATAGTCTATTTGGGAGGTGATCTTAGGAAATGCACAAGTGGGGAAGGGATAAGATAAGACAAGAAAGAAAAGCCAGGAAAGGGTATATTAATAAGAGGGTTTCTGCTGTGGCAAATGATGCTCCATTCTGTTGGCTCGCTTCTGAGAAACTGTGTAGAGCTTGCCGCCAAACTCTCATCCACCAGCTGTCAGCCACCACATCTTCCAGTGGTTAAGGGTTGACCCTGGGGATGTGAAATCCAGAGCTCTTCACTGTTTGGGAGCTAGAGTGGGCCTCAGAGATGCAGGTATTTCCAGGGGGGGCTATATCATGAGGCTCAACATTGTGTACCTCAGCTGCAAGGGGATAGAGAGGAGAGATTCAACAATCTTCTCCAAAGGTTTGGCCAAAATTTAACCCCCCAAAATATTTATGCTTGGATCAAAACCCAGAATCCATGAAATTTTGGAGAATACTGACCATGAACCAGTGATCCATGTTATAAAGCTAGGAAAAAATTACTTTAAAAATGGCATTTTTCTGAATGTTTCTGAGAAATCCATTCTAGTTCCCATAAATGTAGTCAGTCTTAATCTTTCAAACTCAGCTTTTCTTTCCCTCATTTACAAAATGAGGAATTTTAGTAGCTCTTTAAAGGTCTCTTTCATTGAAAATTGAGTCAGTGACTGAAATATAAATTCCTTTGAGCTCTAAGATGTTTTAGCAAAGTTACTAAAGAAAAAAGGATATTGTCTTGAGTAGCAAACTAAAGGTAAATCTGTTTTTAAAACCACTATTTATTGGGGAAAATGTATCATATTTGTAACTCATAAAACGTTAGTAACTAAATCATTGACTTGAGCTGTTTTTGGTATGTTAAATCTCAGGGGGTTTTTTTGGTTTTTTTGTTTGTTTGTTTTTTAGTTGTTTTGCGTTTTTTTTTTTTTCTTTTTAACCAGATCTGGACTACAAGATAATAATCAAGTATTTAATCTGATGGATATGGTATGACTGATATTTTTTTTTTTTTAAGCATCTTAGAAATGATCTGGAAAATGTGGTTGTGAAGGTTAGCAGCTCAGGAACCAGATGCAATGGGAGAGCCATTTGGTCATTGTTACTCAGGATACCCTGTCTTAAAAACATGGAAATATATTATCTCAGTATCTTTACCTCTGTTTTTTTTTTTTTTTTTTAAGATTTCAGTAGCAGTTAAATGTATGTATTTATATTTAACTCATTCTGTCTTTATTCTTTGGTAGTAGTACCTACGGTACGCCTTAAAATGTTTGTAATTTGCCATCAAAAATATCACATATTTAGAATAACTCCAAACTCTTTTGCTTAGCAATCCTTTGCTTAGCCAACGGAAATGTATTTTCTGAGAATGGACTTTGCAATTTGGGCAAATATTTTGGAAACAGAAAGTCTAGCCATTGTGTCTCTAGGACTGCTTGTTTATATGCTCGCACAGTTTATTAGTAAACACAGCTGAATAACCAAAATTCAAAGCAGATTCTTGAGCAAGCAAATTTGACCTCAGTTATCATGACACTATGTTCACCCTGCAATGGATCCGTTTTCCTTCTCACCCAGCAAACTGAGCATTAAACTGTGTGACAATATATTTTATTAAGATCCTTTTTATACAGAACCATCATATCTGCTAAGAAAACCACTGACTGATCATTAACCTCTGAAAACAGAATTTTGGCTTTTTTGTCAATGATTCAAATTCTGAGGGGGAAATATTCAATTAATACTGTCAAGCTGCATGATACAGAAAAGCATTTTGTTGACTCACAGTTAAATTCTGTCAAAAAAGAAAAAAACAGCAGGAAACTGTCACAGACCAATCTGGACTGTCTCAACTCTGGCTTCCCGGTAACAGAATCATTTTTTAATAATGTATAAACTGTGTGTAGTTGGCAAGTCAGTTGCATCCATGACCACTGTGCCTGAAAATATGTCCACCATAGCATATTTCTCTCATATTTTCTCCTGCTCTATTTCATGTTCAAGTAATAACTCATTTGTACAAATGGATAAAAACAGCAAGTCTAAAAAGGGAGTAATAGTGGGAGGTTGTTTAGGATTCAAAATACTTTAAAATAGCACAGCTGTTGTGATATTGTTATCATGCCAGCTATTTCTGATGGTTAGGTGATGGTAAGAGGCAGAACAAACTTTCAATGCGACTATTTTGCAAACCATGTTTCCCCCATCGTGGTATGCACTTATCTATCACTGTGAGCCCCCCCCCCATATGCACACACTGAAAAGATGCCAATTAAATACATGTGCTCTTCATAAGATCTAAGTTTATGAATGTAATTCTTGGTACTTCCTACCCATGGGGCAGAGACTGAACACCAGGCAAGAGTCCTCACTCAAAGAAGTGAATTATGCATTTCATAGAGGATAGTTTACATTCATTTCCTGAAGCTTTGAAAATAAATGGTATGATTCATACAAAGTCTCGGGAACAGCCTATGATTACCTAGGCATTTGCTCCTCTCCTAGAGCCTACAGTCATACTTTCCACCTAGTAACACATCTCTGAGATTTCCAACCCTGAACGTTTCTCCTTGAAGTGGATATGGCATCTTACAGCATTCTTACCCGAGCGAGACGTACAGGTAGAGACTAAGAATATGAACTTTGGAAGTAAACCACCTTGTGTGATGATTCCTAGCTCGATGACTCACTTTTTTGGGTCTGTTTCTTCACTGTTTTTTCATCTATAATGTGTGCTTTATAATAGCCACCAAGGGATTATTGTAAGGACTATGTAGTGAATTAAGATTAGTGTCTGCCCTGTTGTAAGTATTCCATAAATTTATTTATCAGTGACATGAAACATTTCCATTTAACCATTGCTGGCTTCATATGTAGAAATGATTGTCTGTTGCCTTCTAGGGTAAATTAAAGGGCTAATGTGAAAGCCTAGTTTACCACCGAAACATTTTCCCACTTTCACAGTATTCAACATTAAAAATATTACCGTCTAGATTAGATTCTTTGGGAAGGCAACGTAAATTGCATAAATCTCCTGTTAAGTCTATGTATGAAATCTATTTCTAGCCTTGCACACTTGAAAAAAAGTTAATTAAAACATAGCTAACCAGAAACAATCTGGCCAAATTTTAATATTTTCTTTAAATCCCTTGTGTCGGGCCCCTGGGTGGCTCAGTCCGTTAAGCATCTGCCTTCGGCTCAGCTCATGATCCCAGGGTCCTGCGATAGAGGTGGCACACCAGGCTCCGTGCTGAGCAGGGTGTCTGCTTCTCCCTCTTCCTCTGCCCCTACCCCTTGCTCATTCTCTTTCTCTCTCTCAAAATATTTTTAAAAATTAAAAAATAAATCCCTGTTATTGTACTAATTCTTCTATTATATCTGTTTATAAATTTTCTCTTTCTTAACAAAAACTCTTACTGGGTAGGAGCTGTATCTGAGTCATCCTTGAATATCTTTACTTCATACATAACTACTCAAAATTTTTTTATTGAGTTAAGTATAAGGCAAGTCATATTTTAAAGAGAATATAGAACTACAGGACACAGGTATTATAGAGAGGCAGAAACAGCTCTAAGATTCTTAGAGAAGGGAGGGACCAGGGCAAAGAAAGAATGTATGAGAACAGTGGATGCTTAGTTCTGGAAACACAAATGCTGACAGAAACGAGTTAGGAGCTGAGAGACAGGGATAAGTGTATTCACTTCATCAGTGGGAGTATTGGCCTTAACGTGTTGCATTTTTTCACAGGAGTTAATGTGATGTCTTCCATAAACCTCTAAAACCATTATGTCTAGAAAAAGCAAGATTCACTATTTAACATGATTACCTCACCCCAAATGAAGTGATAAGAAAATTAAATTTTATGAAAAAGAACCTATGACTGTGAGCCATTTGTCAAGTAGCAAAAACTTTTTTTTTCAGTGTTTTTCAGATAGCCAGGCTTTAGCAGTTGCCCTTTTGCTAAACATTACAGAAAATCTCAAATCAACTTTAAGTACATTCAAAGCATATACAATTATTCATGTTCAACACAAGTTCTTCTCAAGCTGGTAGTTAAAACCCCTTCATAAAATAACAGGTTATAGTCTGATATTTTGACAAGTTAGTTGAACACGAAAATGGGGACAAAGGAATAGCTTACAATTTATAATGTAAGAAGGCAAATATAACACAGGAATTAGAACAATTGTGGAATTAGGTCACCACATCTCTTCTTTAAATTTTTATTCAATTTCTTTAAACTTAATAAAAAATAATTCACCCATTTCTCCTATCCCCTCACCCCTATTGCAACACCAGTCTGTTCTATATACCTATGAGCTTTTTCATTTTGTTTTAAGGATTTCACATGTAAGAGGGGTGCCTGGGTGGCTCAGTCAGTTAAGTGTCTGCCTTCGGCTCAGGTCATAATCCTAGGGTCCTGGGATCCAGCCCCATGTTGGGGGTCTGCCCTCAGCAGGGGGTCTGCTTCTCTCTCTCTCTTTCTCTGCCCTTGCCCCCTGCGTGTGCTCTCCCCCCCCCAAGTAAATAAATAAAATCTTAAAAAAAAAAATTTCACATGTAAGAGAATACGGTGTATGTCTTTCTGACTTATTTCACTTAGCATAATGCTTTCAAATACATTCATGTTTTCACAAATGGGAAGGTTTCATACTTTGATGGCTGAATAATATTCCATTATATATGTATATGTATACATATATATATGTGTATATCTATAAAATGTGTATATATATATAAGCTAGATAGATATAGATATATATAACAATTTCTTTATATATTCATCCATTGATGGATCCTTAGGTTGCTTCCATGTCCTGGCTATTGTGATTAATTCTGCAATGAACATGGGGGTGCATCTATCTTTTTGAGTTAGTGTTTTAATTTTCTACAGTTAAATACCCATATGTGGAATTGCTGGATCATATGGTATTCTAAGCTTAATTTTTTAGGAACCTCCATACTGTTTTCCATAGTGGTTGTATCAACTTACATTCCCACCAACAGTGCATGAGAATTCCCATTTCTCTACATCCTTGCCAACACTGGTTATTTATTGTCTTTTTTATAATAGTCATTCTAACAGGTGTGAGGTGATATCTCATTATGGTTTTGATCTGCATTTCCCTAATGATTAATGATGTTGAGCATCTTTCATGTACCTATCTTCTTTAAAAAGTAGTTATTTAGATTTTCTGTGTTTTGTTTTTGTTTTTTTGCTATTGAATTGTATGTGTTCTTTGTATATTCTGGACATCAGGTTCTTATCTGACATATGATTTGCAGTTCTTTACTCGTATTACGTTGCCTTTTCATTTTGTTGGTCTCCTTTGTTGTGCAAAAGCTTTTGAGTTTGCTGTAGTCCAATTTATTTTTACTTTTGTTGCTTTTGGTGTCAGATTTTTAAAAAATCATTGCTAAGAGTTTATCAAGGAGCTTACCACCTATGTTGTCTTCTAGGATTTTTATGGATTCATGTCTTACATTCAAGTCTTTTATCCGTTCTGAATTATGTATGGTATAAGATAGAGGTCCAGTTTCATTCTTTCGCATGAGACTGTCCTTTACCCACTGTATATTGTTGGCTCCTTTGTCATAAATTAATGGACCTTATGTGCGTGGGCTTATTTCTGGCCTCTCTAATCTGTTCCATCCATCTATGTGTTTGTTTTTAAGTTGATACCAAACTGTTTTAATTACCACAGCTGTGAAATAGAGTTTGAAATCAAGAAATCGTGATGTCTAGCTTTGTTCTTTTTTTCTCCATATTGCTTTGGCTATTCTGGTCCTTTGTGGTTCTATACAAATTTTAGGATTATTTGTTTTTTTTTCTGTGAAAAATGCCACAGGAATTTCAATAGGGCTTGCATTGAATCTATAGATCAGTTTGGGTGGTATGGACATTTTAACAATATTAATTCTTCTAAACAATGAGCATAGAATAGCTTTCCCTTTATTTGTCTTCTTCAATTTTTCATTAATGTCTTGTAGTTTTCAATATATAGGTCATTCAGCTCCTTGGTTAAATTTATTTTTATGCATTTTATTACTCTTGATGCAGTTATAAAGGGGATTTTCTTAATTTCTCTTTCTGATAGTTCATTAGTAAAAGAAACACAACAGATTTTTGCATATTAATTTTCTATCCTGCAAGTTTACTCAATTTGTTTTTTAGTTCTAACAGACTTCTGATGGAATTTTTAGGTTTTTCTATATATAGTAAGATGTCATTTTCAAATAGTGATAGTTTAACCTCTTCCTTTCCAACTTTTTTTTTTTTTTTTTTTTTGGCCTAAATGCTCTAGTTAAGAACATTGAACACTAGGTCAAATAAATGTAGTAAGAGTAGACATCTATGTCTTGTTACTGATTTCAATGGAAAAGCATTCAGTTTTTCACCATTGACTATGATGTCAGCTATGGGCTTGTCACATATGGCCTTTATTAGGTTGAAGTACATTCTCTCTATACTAACTTTGTTTAGAGTTTTTATCATAAATGGATACTGAAATTTGTCAACTGCTCTTTTCTGTATCTGTTGAGGTGAACATATGATTTTTATTCTTCATTTTGTTAATCCAGTGTATCACACTGACTGATTTGCAGATGTTGAAGCATCCTTCCATCCTTGGAATAAATGTCATTTGATCATGGTGCATGATTCATTTAATGTATTATTGAATTTGGTTTGCTTATATTTTGTTGAGGATTTTCACATGCATGTTTATTAGAGATACTGGTCTGAAATTTTTTTAACTATTTATTTATTTAGGTGTCATCTTTGGTTCTCCTATCAGGGTTATGGAGGCCTTATAAAGTGTGTTTGGAAGAGTTCCCTCCTTTTCTATCTTTTGGAAAAGCTTGAGAAGAATTGGTATTATCCTTTTTGAATGTTAGAATTCTGCAGTGAGGCCATCTGGCTCTAGACTTTTGTTTGTTGGGAGGTTTTTGATTACTGACTCAATTTCCTGCTAGTTTCATCATGATTGCCTATTTCATCATGATTCTGTCTTGATTTTATCTTTCTAGGAATTTTTCTATTCCTTCTACGTTGTCCAATTTGTTAGTGTAGAAGTGTTTATGGTGGTCTCTTACAGTCCTGTGTTCTATGGTATCAGTGGTAAATCTCTTCTTTCATGATTTTATTTGAGTCTTGTTTCTTGATGAGTCTAACTGAAGATTTGTCAATTTTATCTTTTCCAAGATCATCAGTTCTTAATTTCAATGATCTTTCATTTTTTAGTCTCTATTTCACTTACTTCTACTCTAATCTTTGTTGTTTCCCCCTTTTTTTCCCTCCTAACTCTGGGCTTTTTCTAATTGCTTGAGGTGTATATTTAGATTGAGATTTTTTTTCTTGAGGTAGGCATTTATAGCTAGAACTTCCCTCCTAGAATTGTTCTTGCTGTATGCCATAAATTTTGGTATATTTCCGTTTGTCTCAAGGCTTTTTTTTTTTTCCTTTGACCCCTCTCCTTTGTTATTCAGTAGCATGTTTAATCTGCACATATTTATGATTTTTCCAGTTTTCTTCATGTAATTAATTTCTAGTTTCAAACCACTGTGGTCAGAAAAGATGCTTGATATGGTTTTAGTTCTCTTAAATTTACTGAGACTTGGTTTGTGGTCTAGCACATGATCTATCTTCAAAAATGTTTTTTGTGCACTTGAGAAGAATGTGCATTCTATTGCTTTTGGATAGAGTGACGCTTCTATATCTGTTTAGTCCATCTGATCTGACATGTCATTTAAGGCTGATGTTTCCTTACCGATTTTTTGTCCCCTACTGTTATTCCATTGCTATTTTCCCTTTAGGTCTCTTAATATTTATATACTTAGGGGCTATATATAATTATGACAAAAGGTAATCATATCTTAATTATCAATTTTAGGTTCAAGAAAATAAAAGCTGTCTCTGGGTGGAAGACAGGCAAGAGGGATGATTTATTCACTAGACATTTGTGAATGAGCGCTTACTATATTTCAGGCAGTATGAGCAAAAACAGTTAACGTTTCAATCCTAAAGCAACAGGGAGATCAGAAAGAATCTTTAAATAGGGACTTTTGATGAGCCCAACAAATATCTGGTAGCTAACATGAAAGCAGAGATTCCCACGGGTATCAGCGCTGAGATTCAGAGTACTAAAGACACATTGCCTCCTCACAAGGTTCCTGGATGACAATTTCCATTTCGTTCTCATTTTCTGAATTCCCCATTTCTTGTAGAGGAAGTCCTATAAACTACTGTACACCTTTGTCTTATACTTTCAAACACGTACTTTTTTTATGTGTACATCATACGCCCTTTGAAAAATTGTGAGAAAAAAGAATTTCTGGATACATAGTTGAAAACACCTGGACCAAGCCACAGCTCTAACACTTCCTAATTATTTGGTCTTAAAGAAGGCTCTAAACTTCTCTGACCTTCAATTTTCTTCACTCTGAAATGGATGATCTAATATGAGTGAAAAATGTATTATCAAGTCAAGCCTTTTATCAGTGGTTTTTTAAAAAACAGCAATTGAAACTTTTTCCCAGATGAAATTTGTAGTGGAAGCTCAAGAACAAAAACAATAATATTTAAATGCATTTTTATGAAGTATTTCCTGAGTTAAAGTACGAAATGGTTACTTATCAAAAGTTTGTTGACAAGAACATTTATGTTTCAGGTTCCAATTTACTTTATATTGGTTGCAAAGAATCAAGAACATTTGGATTCCCACAATGAAGAAGTTGCAAATGACATTTCAAAAAAAATTCCTAATTATAACATTTACCACATTTAGCTGTATAATTAATGTAAAAAGTTACAGATGGCACATAGTAAAATTTTCAAACAATAGCCATTTTGTAAAAGGGTATGCAGTAGAATACAACTAAAGGCAAATTAATCTTCCCTCCTACCCAGAATTGAGGATCTCTTACATAGAATAACTTTGGTAACAGTTCTTTTTATGTATCGTCCTGAAATAGTCTCTGTATTTAAATCATAATAAGCAGACACAGCTTCATTGGATTGTGAATTAATGGATTGTTTGCAATGTCATATGCTGGCAAACTAAATTGATCTAGAAATTTTAAAGTGTGCAAATTTAATCAACTGTTCTCAATTCTTTTTTTTTTTTTTAATTTATGTATTTGCAAGAGAGATCAAGAGAGAGCATGCGAGCAAGTCGGGGAAGGGGCAGAGGGAGAGAGAATCTCAAGCAGACTCCCCATTTGAACAAGGAGGCTGCCCCAGGGCTCAGTCTCGTGACCTGAGACAAATCCATGAGTTGGAGGCTTAACTGACTGTGCCATGCAGGCGCCGTCAATTGCTCTCAATTATTAAAATATCGAAATAACATAATACACAATATTTACTTGAAATGTTTAGATGTTAAAACGATGCAACAGTATCACAATGCAGTGTGTTATATATTCTACTTCTTACTGAAAAATCTATCACCCCATGATAAGCGTGTACTCACAGACAAGTAGTTGAGACACGCTAGGCATTTAATGGCACATGGCGTATGTGTGTTCTGGTTGTATACTGAGACATACATTTTACATGGGTGCTTGTGTGCAGATATGAATTCAAATAAAGACCCATGATATATTATCAGAAATTCAAGTGCATTTTGAGGTGGGTTTAGTAGGAGAGATTGATTTTCAGGTCTGCACAAAAATGAGTTCCAGTGCCCATGCCAGTTAACCTTTTAGCAAAATTTACTCTACTGGTATTCTCTAATGTACTCAAACTGAGGAATTTATTCATTTGCTTTTAAGGCAATTTTAAGTATTTTAAATATATTTATTGTTAATAAAGTTCAAAGTGAAAGAGTTCAAAATCTTTGAATTGCTTCGAGTTACTGGAGTTTTCCAGTAATTTGCTTTAAAAATAGTATGCTTCTCTAATGTGGTGTTACATTTACTACCATTATCAAAGTTTCTGTGAATTCTATTAATTTCTAATCTCTCAAGAACAGAGTCAATATTTTAGAACTACATTGTATCCCCCATGATTTCTTATCATATAGTTAAATAAATGTAATGATTATAGTTAATTAATTCCATGTCAAATAATCTGATGATCACCTGACCTTACCTTTTCATTTGTTTCTAACAATATGGTTCAGTTTAAGCATGTTTCTATTGCACATATCCAATCTTAGCAAATATTAGTATACTATTTTTTATGATAACCTCCCCCACATTATTAAAAATTAATATAATCAGACAAAAATGATGACTAATCTATTAAATATATGTTTCCTACCCTTTATCTCAATATCATTAGCTAAGAAATAATAAAATACTAACATAATAATCAAAGGTAAATACTCATAATGCTTAATGCAGTATTATGTCTTTTTGTAGCATTAGATACTTATGATTCAGCCTGACTTATATTTAAAAGTCATCACCTAAAAAAGAGACAATAAAGTTTAAATAACAGGTCATGTCCTTCCTTGTAAAAATAACAACTTCATCATACATATAAGGAATTAGAATATTAGCATGATCTATCATATAACTTTTAAATGGGAGAATTCAAGTGTTGGGATTTTGAGCCTCTATGCATATGATAAAAGAAGAGTTTAAAAATATTGTCAAGAAATCTGTAATTTCAGACAGCTGTAATTGACAATTGGTATAGTCTGGCTTTAAATGGTTCAAGATTCAGTAATTAGAAAAATGAAAAACACATATATAAATACATAAATCACTGTGGGAATGAATAAATCCTATCTACTAAAGCAGTGTTCTTTCTTCGTCTGGTGGATCCATCCCAACAGAGATTCACCTCAGAGACCTGCAGGATTAAGGCCCTTTTTCCTTGCATCTGTACATAGCCAAACATCTTCCATCAGCTGGCAGATAGAAACTTCAACTACAAGGCCCTGAAACATCATTCTGTATATATAAATTGATACTCCTTGTTCCCACCCAGAGGACCACCCAAGAGCCGGAGCTAATGCCCTCCTTATATTGGTTTCCATCATGACATGTAGTAATATATGGTATGAAAGGTCTACGCATCTCACTGTGAGTAAAAAAAATCAGATACAAAAAATAAATAACAAATAACATTTTTAAACTATACTTTTGAATTACAAACTGTTATTTTCCTCCTTACTATCGATGTATTGGTTTCTCATAATAATTAGCACCAAAAAGTATACTGTCTCAAGAATATTAACTGAGAAATCATGAATTGAACACCAATACATAGTTTGGAATACATGAAATAATAAAAAGTTTGCTGTATGTATGAGTCTGTGTGTACACATGCAACTTTCAAATTGTTGAATTTTTATATCAGCCTATACATTTTAGATATCCAAAGCACTTTTCATGTCTTGTTATTAACATTTTTACTTAATATGATATGATTAGAGAAAGTAGTGGTACATATTGTTTAGTTAAATTGCTCAACAAAAAATCAGAAAAAGTGAACTAGAATAAATCAAATGGTGAAATAAATTATATGCATTAATTCATAGAAATTATAACCCATAATAATAAAAATAATTTGAGTGTCTAATAACATGCCTGAATCTCAGGTGGGATTTCTGTCAGTCCAGACAAATCCATGAGCTTAGCTTGAGCAAGGCTTAGACCATTAGGCTTCTTTTCCTTACATTAACTATTTCTTTTTCTTTCTTGGATGCACTTTTGTTCCAAGATACTTAGACACATACCTAACTTTTTAATCACTCTTTAATTGATTTGGAGAAAGGGAGGTAGGAGAGAAAGATAATGCTAGGCTAAGGAAAAAAAGACCGAGAGCAGTGACATAGATACAAGAACAGAGAAACAGATAAGACACCTAATAACATCATTTGAACCAGGGAGCTTGTCAGCTTGTCAGCCCATTTCACCCTCCTAAATTGGTGAACAATAAAATTCTCAATTATTGTAAGCTGGTTTAAGTGAGAATTCTATTACTTGTGTTTAAAAGAGTCTGGATTATTATTGAGAGTCACTGAGGGATTTTAACCAGGAGTAGAATCAAATGTATATTTAGAATGACCAGTTCTGCAACAGGGAGAAAGATGGACTGCAGTAAGGGAGGAGTGGATGGCAACAATCAAAATGAGCAAAATTATTGGCTAGACAAAGATGTTGGTTCCGAGGAGGTAAAAGTGACAGGATTTAATGTATAATCATTTAGGAACTGAGAGGAGAAGGAGAGGAAGAAATCTTAATTAACTCTCAGAATCTGGCCTTCAGAGTTTGGTTTATAACACCATTTGGAAAAATAACGAGTAAAGGAAGCTTAATAGTTTTGAGCTGGGCTAATGACAATTTATTTCCAGGACATGTTGAGTATCTGTAGACTAGTCAAGGGAACATGCAATAGACAGGTGAGGGAAGAAGGTGGAGCTCAGAAGAGAAAATTTTGCTAAAGTATAGTAGGAAGACATCAAATGGTAATATATACTATGGAGGAAAAAGTCCAAGGCATCAGAAGAGAACACCACAATGGGATGGGATTATGACTGAGGACATGAAAATATATACTACAATTTAAGTTGAAAAAAAATATTACATCTCAGCTATGATAACAATGCAAAAATACATATGTACAGAAAAAATTTGAATACATAAAGAAAATGTGAAACTATCAGAGCTCTAATTTTTTTTAGAATTTTTGTTTCTTCTGTTATATTGTTATATTTTTGTTTCTTCTCCTGTTATATTGTCTTTTTGTTAAAGTAGCATGCACAAAAATATTCAATAAAAGTGACTCCCCAAGATATCTTTACCATATAAATAACCACATGAAACCTATTAGCATCTATGAAGTTATTTCTATTAAATTCAGACACATAACTCTTATTCTTTCCAGATTGTGAGTCCTAATGATTTAAGTGTATCTTTATAAAGAAACCTTCCCAATCCTTTGATCAGTCTAATTGGGTCTTTAAAAACTTTCTTCACCATTATAGCATTATTGAAGTATAACAACCAATCATCATGCAATCCATGTTTGTTCTTCAGAAGGCAAAGCCCATGTCCTGCAAATCTTCTTACCTAGGTAATAGCAAAACCTGCCACTAACCATTGTTCAATAAATGTTAGTTTAATAAATAAATAAGCACTTAATTTCTCGTCAAGTTCCTCATTATGCCAGCCCATCAAAGTCGTTTGTATGTCAATGTCTTCCATTGGCCTAATGTTGTCAGGAAATCATCCAGAATTATATCATTATTTTTACTACAGAGGTAGGCAAATGATGGCCCATGGGCCAAAACTGGACACTTGCATTTTTATAAACAAAGTGTTATTGCAAAACTGCCACACTCATCATGAGGTCTTACTTTTTCACTAAAATGGCAGAATTAAGTAGTTTTGACAGAGACCATATGGCCCACAAAGCTTGAAATATTTACTATCTGACCGTTTTCAGAATGTTTACCAATTTCAGTCTACAGCCATATCACCCTGAACGCCCCCGATTTCATCAGAATGTTTACCAATTTCAGATCTATATAAAAAAATGCTATCTAGAGCTTATTCTTTATGTATTTAATGACAATTATATATATATATTTATGTTATACATATATTTATATATATATATGACAATTTTATATATATAGGTCTTATATATATAGGACCTTTGCCCAAAGAAACATTTTTCTTCTTTCTGTTCATAATTTCATGAATACTTTATAGTTTTACCCTATTAATAACCCAAAAGAAGTTATGTCATCCTCACACTTAAAAAAAAAAAAATCTCCGAATAGCTCTTTTACAGGTCAGTTATAGACACTGTGGAGTAATGTCAGTCAGGCAACAATTCCCAGGGGCTCTCCCATGCTTAGTTCAATTTCTACAGATAATAAGCAATTACAATAATTTTGTATTCTATACAAGGTGCTCATCACATATCTCATTTGTCACAAAATTCCTGTGACTTAAAAATTCATTATTTTTACTACCTCAAAAAGAGGTAATATAAGGTAATTATCATTAACATTACTTCCCCCAGAACACAGCCAGAGAATTATTTATTGCCCTGACTTTGATTCAGTCAATAGACTTTTTGTAGCTAAAAATTGCCCCTATTGCCATATTATTTCAACATTAAAAAATACCTTCAGTAAGAAAAGCATCAAAAGCTTTCTGTAGAAAAGGTAAATACAGGTAAATACATTGGTTTGTCTTCCCCCATATAACAGTCAAGAATAGAATATTCTCTACAACCTTTTTTTTTCCTGAAGGTGAACATTGTATAAATATGAAAGAAATCTTATCTGCTAAAAATACATTTCAAATGTAAAAGAAGCAAATAAGGTGTGTCTCTATTCTGCAGGTGTTCTACATATGATACTGTCTTATGTGTGTGACTCATTCCAAATTACACAAGAGTGGACAATGGGGAGTCCAGGCTGTGACTCCAAGCTGGTGAATAGCAGTTATTAATAGCAGCAAGCCTGCTGATTGATTACATCAACTGAAGAGCCAAAAGTTAAGAGAAGTTTGTTTCATAGTAATGAACACTGAGACAAATTTAAAATAGGTTACCTCTTTGACTCAATCCATACCAGAAAGGGAGTGAACTATCATTACGTTAGCACTAACAAAATGCTGTTATCCAGTTTCACTCCCACCTGCAGATTTCTAGAAGTCCATCCTCTTCAACTGTCCCCAAATAAATCAAAGGGTTATTTTTATAAGTGCTCAGAAGTACAGGCCTCTTAGCTGCCGCCTGAGGTTTATTTCCTTCCCCTCCTGTTCTGCTGCTGCTATCATGGCCCCAGGTGGCCCAATACACGATGCCTTCTGTTAGTTCTCTAATCGGAAGTGGGTTAGTCTTACTAAATGATCAAGGCATCACCATTTTTCCCAGGTCAAATTCCTCAACCAGACTGCCATTTTGTGAACTCCCATACACACACACATTGACTAAGACAAGACAATAGTCTCCTCCTTTTTCACTCTGCACTGGGTTTATAGATTCTAAGGGAGCACTGCCTACACCCCCACACATCTAATTGTGTTTGTGCATGTGTGTGTGTTTGTGGTCCAACTCGTTTTTTCTTTCATCCCTTTTCCCTGGGGTTCTCTACCAAACTTAATGTCAAAGTACAATCTAAGCCTCAGTAATTATACCCTGCTCTACTCAAAAATTTCTCTTCTCATTGATCTTTCAAGTTTTATTTGGTTTAATTCCTCCTTAGGATCAGTTCTTACCAAAAATTTCGTTAGATCTTCACACACATGGGCCTCTCTCCTAAGCCCATGTAATGATCCAGTCTTCCTTTTAATCTGCTAAGCCAAGTCTAATTTTTGCAGCAAATACAAAGTTTGACTAACTTCAAGCCCTTCCTTTGTGTTCTTGTAGATTAAGTCTATCTCACTTACGTTTCATCTCATGTGACCATTCTTTTCTTTGATTTTTACAATAATTCAAACTTGGAACTTAACTCTTTTTCCTTAATTCCTTAGAGAAACCACCAAAACATTCTTTCATGTATCACTTTCCTAAGATTTTGGGTGTTCTCAAAAGTCGGTTGACCACTGTGTCTCTTGGAATCTCTCTTTCCACCATCCTTTGCTGACTCTAGCCACTCTCTTTGTGCTTTGGCCATATTTTTAAAAATTCTCCTCTTATCTCTGTGATTTTCCATTTCTCAGGCAATTTTACTCTCAGGTGCTGCTGAAATACATCTCTCATCACATTTTCACATATGGCCATTTATACAGTCCACTCTTCAGCTTTGACCTTTGCATATGTAAAGATTCATTAAAATCCTTATTAAAATAAAAGACTTTTCATTCCAGACTTTATTTCTAAAGGTAGAGCCCCATTGTACTATATGTTGGCTAAATGAATTTAAATTAAAAAAAAAAAAGGGTGGAGCCCGAGATGACCCCTTTGTTTTTACAGCACAGAAAGCATAGTAAAGGCTTTTAAATTCCAGTGTTTCCTTTTGCCCTTCCCTACCAGTTTCTGTAAGCACAAGGAAAGCTTACAGGTATCTGTCCTCATAAATACATACTATGTTATCCCTTCTGATGGTAGAAACAACTTATTTTATTTTTATTTTTATTTTTATTTTTTTTAAAGATTTTATTTATTTATTTGACAGAGATAGAGACAGCCAGTGAGAGAGGGAACACGAGCAGGGGGAGTGGGAGAGGAAGAAGCAGGCTCATAGCAGAGGAGCCTGATGTGGGGATTGATCCCACAACACCAGGATCACGCCCTGAGCCGAAGGCAGACGCCTAACCGCTGTGCCACCCAGGCGCCCCAGAAACAACTTATTTTAAATAATATTTTAATATATTCAAATAATTAATTTAAACTAATTTAAATTAAATATTATAATTAACTTAAATAAAATAATTATTTTAAATATTGTTTTTACTTTTTCTCCTCCTTAAGGGGAATTATCTTCCTATTTGAGAAAAGGAACATCAAGACAATAGTTGATGTGAAAAGTTAAAAATGGTCTTTATTTCATATTTGCAAATTCATACTACAAATCGAACGTACTTATAACAAATATGGTTAGCAAAAGGGTAGTTTTCCATTCTGTTGGAGGTAATTGCCACAGTTTCTGGGTATTTCCCTTTATAATTCTCAGTAACTTTCCAACATCTGTAAAACACCCCATTCTGATGACCTGTACCCCAGCTCTTATTGGCGCACATCTTTAATCTCATGATTAAAACAACAATCTGAAATTTGAATTCAAAGACTTTCTACTCTGCTTTGCTTTGAGACTTCTCTAAATGTCTAATTTGCCTCCTGCGGCTGAAAATGAAGTTTGCCAAGAAAGAGTATTTTGCAGGCAATAATCAAGCATAAATATATGGAGGGGAGGAAACATAACAACTAAAATACAGGTATGACTCTAGTCTTTTGGAGCTCGTCACTGAGTACTCAGTACCAGTACTCTTGTTGTGAAGCAATACTTCATACTTTTCCTCTTTGCTCTGCACTCATCTTTTTCTTTTTAATAAATTGCTGTTTGCTAGAGGTAATGTGTTGCATCTTATGGAGCTTCACATGAAAAAGAACCTGTGTGTGTGTGTTTTGCTTAAAAACAAAAGATGCTTTCTTACCCTCTCACCTGTAAGATAAAGCCAGAATTATCCTTGAGAGTGTGAAGTGATATTTAAAAAGTTAAAGCGTAATAATCATCTCTACTACTTTGGGATTTACAGCGGATCCTGGACACTCTTTAGTGGACAGTTGTGCCCTTTAAAATTTTTTTATTTGATTCCAGGAAGTTTTCTCAAAGTTAGAGTAAACCTCTTGGACCAACTAAAGAGATCTCAGCTGCATTTCAGAGAGTTCAACTCTGGGGAAATTTAAAATGCTTTCAACACACGGTTGAGTGAGTTAGCTACAAAAGTCACTCTTCTCTGGGGGCTTTCCTCAGTGTCGTTCTCTGAGTAATATGGTCCACAGGAGCCACACACTAAATAAATTCTGTCTGCTCCTTCTACTTCCTTTCCGTAAATTTTAATTTCTTTCTGGGGAGAGAAAAACCTGTTCCATATGTCTGGGTAATGCTGCTTTAGAGGCATTCACATAGAGATAATAGGCATAGATTCTTGGCATACCCCAGTAGTTCTCAGTAACTTTTATAATTCTCAGGAACTTTTAAACATCTGCAAAACACCCATTCTCACTGTCTCCAGGCCCCACATTAGCTCTTATTTGTCCACATCTTTAATCTCAAGATTCAAACAACAATGTGACTGAAATTTGAATTCAAAGGCATTCTTCCCTGCTTTGCTTTGTCCTGGTCCTTGCAGTCTGTCCCGGGTACAAAGCACAATAATTAAAGACACAGTTCCTCAGGACAGTTACAGTGTGTTGATGAAAATAAGAAACAAATGGAATGGTTTCAGTCTTGTGGAGAATGTATATTTCAGTACAGGAAAAAACCTAACCCGTTGATAACTGCCTTTGCTAGAAATAAATTGGACCCATTCTTGCAGTGTGATGTTGCAGAAATGAAATAAAGACATTTCCTATCTTTTCATGTCGATTCTTACTGCATTTTCAGTGTTCTCAAGTGGGAAGATAACCACTGAAAACAGAGTAGCCTAAGCAAAAGAAAGAGCAAAAGCTAAGCTAAACTTAATTATCCTATTTAAATAGAATTTCCACAAAGAGGTTATAAATTTTGTAAGAACAGAAGCCAATGACATGGGTTGCCTTCATTGGAACATTCGTTGTCATATTTCTAGCACTCAGCAGTGATGGACTTACAGAGAAATAAGAATAATCACTTCTTTGGGTGATAGTGTCAGTCACAGTTGTACAAAGCACTTGTGTGTAAATTTGTTGACAGGTAGCCCTCCAAATTATATTAGGTCATAGGTACTTTTATCATCCATACTTTGCAAATGAGGAAACTGAGGCTTATATAAATTACTTTACCCAATCTTTTCCATCTAACTAAATTGCAGTTGATTTCATTTCCTTCTGATTATCAATGTCAACCCTATCTGGCTGTAAACTAAGTGATCTTAGCTTTAAGTCTATACCACAGAGATAACGAGAGAGGAACAAGGTGAATGGAGACACAGTAAGAGGGGGTTTGTTGACTGGACGATGACCTCTTTCACTGAGTAAGGGAATGTCAAGGATGGACAGTATTTTAGGGGGGAAGGAGAAAGGATGGTAGTGGTGGCAAAGATAATTCCATATGCAACATCTGGGGTTTAATTTTCCTTTTAGGCATCCAGGAAGAGAGACCATTATGCATGAGGATGTGCAGTCTGGGAATCACTTTAGGAGTATGATCTACTGAGACAGATTTCTGCACCATCTCATATACAGTTGATTCTTATTATTCATGGTAGTTAGGTTCTAGACCGTCACCACCAATACTGAATGAGCAAATAGCCATTGCTCCTAGGAAATAAAGGGCTAGGCTCTTCAGAGCCTCTGATCACGGTATTTTCGTCAACTCATCAATACATAACCTTTGTCTTTACAGACACTTTGGTCAATACATATTTCTTACACACATTCGTTATAGAAAATAGTAGCCAAGAAAGACCTAACATTTTCCTGACCCTGGGTAACGTTACCATATATTTCTTTGGCTTTCAACCTCACCACAATACTGTCTACTATGCTTTTTTAAAACTAGTTTGTGCAACGGTTAATTTTATGTGTCAAGATGGATGAGCCATGATGTCCAGTGCCCGGCTATTAGGTTAAATATTATTAGGGATGTTTCTATGAAGGTGTGTCTTAGATGGATGAATTTCCTCTTATTTAGGATGTACCATATTATCGATTCATTAACACCGGAGTCATGGCCAATAGCACTATAACTCATGCTGAACAAATTTTATTTAACACATGTTCTCTACATAAGACACATCACAGACTTCTTGCACTTACAGCACTAGACAGCACTTCACAATTACTCTTGCTGGCCATTTTCGGAAGCAAAATCACCAACAAAAAGCATACACACACACAAACGTGGAAAATGTGGCACTAAGTAGACCTTGAAAAGGACACTTGTTTACGGTACGAGAACTGAAATAAGTCAAACAATCACCGTTTTCAGCTTTATCTGGGAACATGTGCATCAAGGGTCTCAACTTCTTCACACTACACTTTTTGTAAATGACAGCAAAAACATCAAGTATGAGTTTGGGGGTCAAAGAGAACTCATAGCAAGTAGCTAAGTTTGCAAATGCAAAAGCCACAAATAATGGGTACAGTTGTATGCAAAAGGTTTTTAACTTATAACCTTCCTTTATTATCTTGTTATACACAAAGTGAGCTTAGGAGGGCTTTAGATAAAACATATAAAACAGTAAATCAGAATTCGTATAAACATATAATAGGCAAAAGAAATACGATTAAGGAGAAAACAAAACATACTAACACCATGGGATTTCATGGTGTTATTAAAACCAGGTCCCACATTTGGCTCTGAGTTTCTGGGTGTGAAGAAATGGGTGACTTAAAGGTCAAGTACAGTATGGGCATTACGGATATAGAAGAGACAGATAAAAAGAGAGCATTCATATGAAGCCCAATGTGCCAAAAATGAGCTTTACACTTCCTGGTTGGGTACCACTGTCCTGTCCCAATGCAACATGTACTCTGGGTATAAGATTTTCTCAAGCAAATAAACACATTGTATTAGAACATTCTCAAAATGAATACATTCTATTAGTGTCAAGAGGACACTTTGCAACTCAATTATCAAATTTGCTGTCTTAATAACTTAATGAAGTGAAAACTAGTGCTACAGGCAGTGAATATTTCATCTTAAGCAAAACATAACTCACAAAATACTACAGAAATCTTATCAGTGCATTAGGTTTTTGTGGCCAGACCTAAAAGTAGGATATTCCAGTTATGGAAAAGCATGAAGGGCGAGCTAAAATTGGTGACTGCTGGAGGAGACAAACCTCTATTCTTGAGAGCCCATTGTGCAGTGCACAACTCTTCCCAACGTCATACTCAGAGGTGCCACACTCACCGTCTACAACTGGCAATGTGGGGAGTATATAAACCATTGAAAACAGAAAAGGTCAGGAATGTTTTTACACCCAAAAAAATCAGTTGTTAAACACTTACCATCATAACCCTGACTAAAACTTATGCTTTATTATCTTGTTTCCTATTAAATATATCCTATTTTTTTACTAATAATTATTGATTTATACTTTACATTTTAATCTGTCAATATATACTATAGTTGTAGATATAAGGAAATGCCAAGAATCCAAAGCCGCTGACATCCCCTGGTATTAGTTATTTCAGGTTTATGTTTCTACTTCCAGAATCTACCTTACTTTCTTCTATACACAGTGTCAAAAGATGTTAAAAACTTTCAGCTCCTGAATTATTAGAGACTTTATTAAATGCTGACAGATGGGAAAAGTCCTTATTCTGCTTTGACTATGGATTGACTTATTGTTATCACCTATAACATTACCTTCTGCAGCAGGACAGACCCAGGTCCACTCCTCACAGATAGCAAAAGAAAAAGGTAAGTCTAAAATGTAATGCTTCCCTTTACTCTATTTAAAATTTCATCCTATTATAATCTCTCATTTTATTTTTTTTTTAAGATTTTATTTCTTTACTTGAAAAAGAGAGAGAGCGCAAGCAGGAAGGAAAGGAAGCAGCAGAAACAAACTCCCCACTGAGCAGGAAGCCTGACATGGGACTTGATCCCAGCACCCTGGGATCATGATCTGAGCCAAAGGCAGATGCTTGATGGACTGAGACACCCAGGCACCCCATAATGTCTAATTTTTAAAAAAGGTACTTTAAGAGAACATTTCCATAATCAGGGCATTATCCAGCTAGGAAGAGACTTCTCTCTACTACAGCCCTAATTTTATAACTATGCTTTCTTACTCTTGACAGTCTTTTTTTTTTCTATTTAAAAATATTAAATTTTTTCTAAGAATATAATTGAAATATTATAAACATAATTCATGTTTTTTAAAGAGAATTGATAGTAAGCACCATCAGATATATTTTTTCTTTAATAGATGTGTTCCTTACATTTTTATTTAAATCCAATCATATTCTTACAATAATATGGAATTTTAGGAGATTTAACTCGATTTCTTTTAGACAACAATAGGTAATAAATCCTAATTTCCTTCTTTCTCTCAAACCCCTTGTCAATAAGTTACTGATCTGTAAATATGTGCTTAAATTAACTCAAGTAATTAGGAGTTAAGAAGTTGAATGTCTGGAGTGACAATACCAAGTAGTGACCAGGACATTTCAAATTTTACTGTTATATTTAAGTGTTCTCAAATTACATTGTGTAACGGTATTTTCTCCAAATTATTAACAGAATTGCGTTTAAAAATTTTTTATGAATCGAAACTATAGAAAACATAACCTGGCTGTTAGTTAATCCTGGCCCTACTGTCTCCAGGTGCCACAATGATCAATCCACACAATACAGCTGGTGACAGTGATTCTCTGTGTCCTTTATTCCCAAATTTATCAGTAGAGGCAAGAAAGTGTGCCAGGAAAGATTTAAGTCTGGAGATGTGGTTATCTCTCCAGCTACTGGTTCCTCTCTGGCATCAACAACCTGGCTCTAACCTCTTTACACAGTTGTAAAATGAAGGCATTAACTCACTGAATTCTAAACTTCCTTTTTTGGCTCTTCTGGTTCCGCATTTTCAAATCTAAACACACACACACACACACACACACACACACACCCCAAAATGAAACGGACATATAGCAGTGACACATAGCTCCTCTTTCTAGCTCTTTTTGTTCCCAACTTGAAAAAGTGTGCATGTGTTGGGTGTGAATTTAAATTACAGAAAAAGAAACTATTTCAAACCAAATATCATAGTGTGATTTTCCCCGAAGTACGTGCAATGTAATTTTTTTTCTAAGAATGTAAATAAATACTTCGAAAGTTGGCTGTGGCTGTGGTGAAATGAAGAGGCATTCCTACTCTTGAAAAACAGGTTTTATCTTTTCTAATTCAAATCCAAAAAAGCCCAATCTTGTAAGATAAGTGGCACCACAAGATCAACAAGATTATGCTAGATAACAGATAAGGCCCTCAATCGCTTCCCTTCAAGCAGGAAAAGAACATCTCACAATTTATTTTAATAAATTTTTATGCATACTTGGAAGTTTTGCCATAGTTGCAATAAAATGATTTTTACTAAATTGGACAGAATGTTGAGTTTTAACATGATTTGATTCTCCCTATTTCACCACTTCTTATCATTTAATTCTCACTTCCAGAGGCCTAGAAAGGAGAAACTTCTCACCACCCTTGGGCCTCCATCCTGACTTCCATCTGAGGCCACACACATGAGGGACTGAGAGCCTTCCTTTCGCAGGGGCCCCTCTTTGGGAAGTCTTTAGGGTGGTTAACATACTGGTCCTGATTGACCTTGAATGGAAGTTGGGATCAAAGGATGCTTACACTTCCTAGTGTAAGGCCATGTTCCGATTATGCTTTCCAACAATTATCCAGGCACCAACAAATTCCAGGTAACGCTCCCTCTTTTCAAGTTAACTGATTTACTGAACTATCCATTTCTTTCCAATTCAGGCTGCAGAACAAAAGGCAAGCTGAGGACAAAGCAGAATCTGACACTCCACAACCCCCCACCAGGGGATATATGTGACATTCCTCAGGTACTCTTGGCTGCCCTAAGGCTAAGGAAAGGAAAAACAAATAGTTAACTTATAGAGATCACAATCCTGCAGGACCTGAGTCTCCCTCAGTTTACAAATGTCTTAGCCATCTACAAGAACAAAGCATTTCTCAATAACCTAGCTGCCAGAAGGAAATGTAGATACAATTAAATGTCCTTATAACCTGCATCCCATTGACAGATACTCGAAGCAGGCAGAGTATAATGTTCCTCCAGGAAGCTCCCAACCATCTTAATGTTAATGCCTTGCTAGAGGGGAAAACAACCTTAACTTGACAGTGGCAAGGCCTCTGGTATCCTGTGAGTCTTCTTTAACATGTGAAAATCCCTTTAAAACCTCCATTTTCCTTACCTCCCCCAACCCCATAGTATATGATCAGTCACATCTGCCTACTGGTCCTGTCCCTGCGCTTTAATACACCACCATTTTGCACCAAAGATGTCTCAAGAATTCTTTCTTGATTCTTTCTTGGTTTTCGGTTCCGGACTCTAGCCCACTGAACCTAACTTATATTCCAATACCACATCAAGAAGACTCTTATTTTGAGCTAAATAATATCCACATTAATACATGTCTTACCAAATCCTTTAGGGTACCCAACAACTACACAACAGAAACCAAAAAAGACTGGGGGAGAAAAGGAAGAGAGAATTTAAAGGTATCAGTTGGGAAGAACATTGGTATTTGTGCCTGAGAAAATGTACGCTATAACTTACTCTTCCAAGGATTGTTATTTCTCTTGACAACTGTTGAGAAAACTTATCCTTATACATGTTTATCAGAAAGCTAAAACATATGGTCTTTTTACAATGATTTTCTGCAGTTCCCTTACTAGGAAATCACAGTGATTATTATTGTCCCATTGGTTATGTAGCTCTAACTTTGAGATTTCAAAAGAAGAGAAGATTCCTCCCTTTATATGACAGAAACTAAGGCCCAGAAAAGAATATCCACTTAAATATAGCAATATGATACATCAATATTTTTTTAAAGACTAAAGAATTACATATGTAATTTGTCCTGATCAGAAAAATCAAACAAAAAACCCTCCTTTTTTTTTCCCGTCTCTCTCTAATTACCTCTTTTTTTAAATTATTACTTTGCTAACTTGGTAATTTGGTAAGTTACATAGCATTTTTAGAAGTGTAATTATAAAGATTGGTAAGAGATTACTAAACCCATTTTTAAGAAATTGGGCAAGCCAGCAACTGTTCTCAATCTCAATTCCCTGATATAAGAAATAAAACACGGGCCTTAATAATCTCTAAGATCTCTTCCAGCTGTAATTCTCTGACTTTTCTGCTCAACGTATAATCCTAATTTCCTCTACATTTCTTAATAGGTCTTGAAGTTGTGTGGTAAACTGCTGGATTTCATTCAGAACAGGAAACTACAGTGAAATGACTCACACTGTCTCTAAATCACAGCAAATATATTTGTATGCCTTTGAAATTAAAAGCTACTTTCTACATTACTATTAAATACTCATTTTATTGTATCTTACTATGAAATATACAACTCTAGAACTCCTGTTTCAATCCAGCTACACATGTGCTAAAATTGGCAATAACATACCTGTACATGGAACAGGAAAACAGTGCTGCCCTGAAATTACTCCCTCAGGAATAAAAGAGAGGTGGAACACTGTAATTAGAAATATGCACTGAGAGGCACCTGGGTGGCTCAATCAGTTAAGTGTCCAACTCTTGATTTCAGCTCAGGTTGTGATCTCAGGGCTGTGGTATAGAGCCC
Organism: Ursus arctos; assembly: GCF_023065955.2. Taxonomy (NCBI): domain Eukaryota; kingdom Metazoa; phylum Chordata; class Mammalia; order Carnivora; family Ursidae; genus Ursus; species Ursus arctos. Next base: position 27,507,114 of record NW_026622985.1, on the reverse strand, counting down.
TGTGTCAGTCTCTGTGCTCAGCATGGAGCCTGCTTGAGATTCTCTCTAAAATAAATAAAATCTTAAAAAAAAAAAAAAATAGGCACTGATTGCCAAATCTGTGCAAAATATTTTGTTGGCTGCTATAGCACACAGCACAAAATCTAAGCTACCAAGGACTTAAAAAAAAAAAATGATAGAAGGAATAAAGCAAGCATCTATTCACTTCTTCCTTCCTTTTCAATCAACAGCTTTTGGTTCTTTATTACTTACTATCGTCCATGGCACTTGCATTCTAGGGAGAGGTATGCAAAGGAACAAAACCACCACAGTAACTGAGTCTGACAAATGGTGGGCAAATAAGCCAAAATCTGTGGGTTATCAGCAGGTTCAGGGTGATTTCTTCAGATTGATTGGTTAAGCAAAGCCCTACTGCAGAGGTATCATTCATGCTGATTTCCTTTTCAAAAGTAAATAACCTTTTTGAAGAAAGAAAAGGAGCATTTAAGGGAAACAAATCTCTTCCACAGAATTAACATGTTCCAAAGTGTACAACGTGCATGAGGAACAGTTAGATGGCCAGTGTTTTTGTGATGTGAGTTGAGGTCAAGAAGGTAGGCAGGGACAGATCAGGTAGTGATTCATAGGCATAAATATCTGGGTTGTATTTTCAAGACTAGGTGAAGCAACCGAAGATATTTAAGAAGGTAAATGCCATAATTTATATATTCAATGTGTCACTTGGGTTTTCCTGTGCAAAAAATACTTACGGGAAAGAGTCCTGTTAAGATGCTTCTTTAGTAAACTTAGGAAGAAATGATGGTGAAATCCTGCTGAAATAATAAAATGAAAATGATGAATTGAGAGTGTAGCACTTTGGAGTGATGGCTTTGGAGGCCGTTAATGGAACTGAAGTGCAGGCAACAGATCTGGAATATAGTTAGAAGGTCATTTTGATGATACTTCTTTGGATGTCGAGGATGAAAGGAGAGAAGAAAAGAGAAGAAGGCTTACTCCTAGGTAGTGACTTAGCAAATACGTAGATGATGATGATTTTTACTGAGATGAGGATTAGGGGAGACCAGGTTTGGGGATTTAGCCATATTAACACAGAGCTGCCCTGCAGACATCCATTTAAAGTTACTGAGAAGGCAGATACACAACACTGTAGTTAAGACAAATTAACATAAGTGTCACTATTTAAATAAGTGAACTTAAGTGTCCTAAACACCATGTTAAAAGAATACGAATAAAGAAAGTTAAAAAAAAAATAAAATAAAATAAAAAACTTGGTTTCTTATGCTCTTTTCCTACTTTTTTTTTTTTTTTAGTTGTCTAACCCTTAAGAAGGAAGGAGGGAGGGAAATAGGTACAGCTTAACTCTAACTGATGCCACATAGATCAGAATGGAAGCTGCTGAGTTTGTGCAAAGTTCCCTAGCCCAGTGACTTATTCGGAGCTCAAGGAAAGAAGCTGACTTTTGTTTAATGCCCAAAGTGCTGATATGTACCAGATGATAGTCTATTTTATCTCACTGAATATTTCGGGAAGTGTTTCAATGCATTTATGGTTTTCAACGTTATGGAAGAAGAAACTAGGATCAGAGAGATCGGGAAGTTTGTTGAAGAACACCCAGATAGAATCGGTGGAGTTGGCTGTGGAACGCTTGGAACTTGGCCCCATGTTCTTCTCCTGCTCCACCCCAGAATCCTGTCTGCTAGCTTCTATATACCAGCTGGCCACCATTTTAATTCAGTCTTCCCTTCATGAGACTACTTGAAAAAGAAAGCAATCTGTGATTCTCTGTTATTTGCTTCCCCATTTACTTTCATTGAAAGAAGGAAGAAACAGCAACTTGCTTCATATAATTTTCTTTGACTGAATATACAATTAGTTTATAATGAGCAGAAGGGATATTTTTACTTAAAAAGAAAAAAAAAGTGCTGGCATATAATTCATTAGAAGGCATTCTAATGAACATAGCAGAATCAGTTTTAAGCTTAAACATATAATATCCTGGGGTTATAATTTGATATTCTTTAACGTTAAACTTAGAACAATTTACCTTTCCTCCTTCAAAAAAGAGAAAGAAAGAAAGAAAGAAAGAAAGAAAGAAAGAAAGAAAGAAAGAAGAAAGAAAAAAGATAAGAATTCTCTGTCCTCCCAAAATATATTTTTGATTATGTTGGATAAATTAAATAATCAGCAAGTATTTGAGTGCCCACTTTGTGTCTAGTGAATCATATAATATATGTATGGTGCATACTACATAAATATTATTCTTTTCAAGCATTTCTTCAGCAAGGGCAGCAACTTGATTCCAACTTTTTAAAACTATTTTTTTAAGATAGATCCTCTGATAGAGTTGGTATGCCTTGCAAAACTAACTATTTTAAACAAGATATTTAAACAAAGTTTCCTGAATATTGGCTTGTTGCAATTTCTTATCTTACCTTAGCTAAAGTCAGCAAAATGGGTCAAGGTTGCTAGATTTGACTCTACTTACACTTAAACTTTGGAGCCATAAAAGGCTACTTCTATAAGTACATTTTATGAAAATATACATGACCATTTTTTTATACATTTACGTATTTAGAAAGATTTTGGTAACAGTTACTCTCAATGGAAAACATAACCTCAAAAACTCTATTCCAAAAACTTTATTATAATGTGGGGTACAAATATTAATGTTTTTGAAATTCAAAATATTTCCCAGAATCAGTTTTACTGAAATAAGATTTTTCTGGGGGACGCCTGGGTGGCTTAGTTGGTTAAGCTTCCAACTCTTGATCCTGGTTCAGGTCATGATCACAGGATCATGAAATCAAGCCCCGCATCAGGCTCCACATGCTCAGAAAAGAGTCTGCTTGCAATTCTCTCTCCCTTTCCCACTGCCCCTCCTACCACTGGTGCATGCAAATAGATAGATAGATAGATAGATAGATAGATAGATAGATAGATAAAATCTTATTTTTTAAAAGATTTTTCTGAAACTTGGCTTTGAGGAAAATGATCTTCAGGGAAAGTTACTCATCATCACTTTGGGGCCAGTGGTTAAAATTAAATCACGTGGCGCTGGGTAGATTTTTATAGAAGACCATAAATAACTATGATCAATTGATTTCCAAGCTTTTCTAAGTATGACAAACTTGAATCGATTCTTGAATTAAATCATTTGGTTATCTCTGTAGGGCAAAGTTTCAGCTTAGCCTAGACGGTAATTCGCATTTGGATGAAATCACCAATTTCTTAGGCATACCTAAGCGCACCAGATACTGGTCCCTTGAATTCCCCTACAAATTCTTACACACATTGCTCCAGGGTGGAAATGACATTCTTTGAGCTTCCTCTTAGCTTTCCTCTATTTTATCTAATACTGCAAAAGAATCCTTAGGTATTATTGCTCTGCCCCAACAATACCCCCAAAACACGCATAAACTCTATTCTACTACCAGTAAAATTGATTTAAGCCAAAAATTTCCAGAACAATAAGCACTTACACAAATGACCCAATGTACTTTTACTTCCCCGTGATCTTTTTTCTTTGAGTAATACTGACCACATCTAGCTCCTTTAATATGCAAATTAAAGTTGTATCTGGTAACTAACTATTAAGTGCTTTCTCTGTGCTAGGCTACTGAATTAGGGACTAATTATACAGGATTAACAAATTAGGCTCATCCCTGTCTTCATGGAACTTAGACTAATGACAAAGGCACAAAATTAAAAAGCAAATATATGTGTGGTGTGTGTGTGTGTGTGTGTGTGTGTAATTAAAAACTGTTATAAATGACAAGATAATCAAAGTGTTACGCAAACAAATAACAGAGAGGAAAAGGTGCTATTTAAGACTGGGTAGTCAAAAAAGCCCTCTTTGAGACCATGATATTCAAATGATATTTAAATGATATTTAAACTAAGACTTCAGTGATAAAAATAATCTATACTGTCAGATGTGTTTGGTGGGTAGTTGGGGAGAAGAGGTGGGTGCAGTATCTTTCAGAAAGAGTTAATGCACAAGCAAAGACTTCAAGTAAGGGGGCGGGGGAGGGGAAGCTTGGTGTTTTAAGAAATCAAAAGGAGGTGAGTGTGCCTAGAACCTGGCCATCAAGGTGAGATGTATATGATACTTGAAAATTATTGGTAGAGTCAAAAGACAACAGGCATCATGAAAGTCCACCGGAAGACTTTAAGTAGGATGGTGACCTAACCCTTAATGCTGTTTTCATTAAGAGTGATCAGTTGCACTGACATAATTCAATATAGTGTCCCTTCTAGGTAGAAGAAAAATATGAAAAATGAAGGGGGCTGGTGGACTGGAGTTTTGAGGACACACAGACCATCGGGACACTCAGTGATTCCCTAGAAGGACTCATAGAACTTGTATTCACTACAACAGAGCAAGCACACAGGGCAGACTGCAGTAAGGGAAAAGGAAAGAGGCAGAGTCGGGAGACGTTGATGTATGTAAGCTTTTTACACTCTGCCTTTGGAAAGAGGCCACTCCAAGGGAGCCCTACCTTCAGCAGTGAATAACATGTGTCTTTTCACTGAGCCATGTGTCTGCCTAGGAAGCCTGTTTGAGATTCAGGCTGCAAGGTTTTTATTGGAAGATGGTCAGATACGCACAATGATAAACTCTAATGAAATTCCATATTCCCAGAAGCCAAGCAGGTGTTGAGTGCCCTAGTCAGGTAAAACAACCTTATCAGTCTATCAAATATTTCAAAGGGTGAATTTCCAGATGTCAGCCAAGGGCCAAACCCACAAGTTGAGCTTCCAGATAAGTGCCTCAGGCCTGATATGATAAGTCTTTCCTGAACAGCCACAGCTGCTCAGATAGGAATGGGTCCAAAGCATCAGGGAGAAGGGCATTTCAGAAGCGCACAAGTTGATTCCCGCAACTGCAAGTGCCTTTTCCTGCAAGAGTACAGTAAGAATTCAAGTCCATCTCAAATTCTACCTCCTCTACATAATCATCATCCATTCTCTGCCTCCACTCTTACTTTCTCTTCCCTGAAACCCTATAGCTACTATTTGTTTCATTCTTCATTCATACTTTACACATCATGATGTGTTACACATCCCAACCGTTATAAATCATTCTTCATCCTTGATTATAAACCTTTACCTGGAAAACATGAGTTTTGATGATGGTGGCTTTGCAGTTCCCTCACTCTCTTTAAGAGCAAAGACCATAGAAGGAATTGTAGGACGAATGAGTAAAAGAAGTGAGAAAAGTGTAGAAGAGCTGAGTGGAAATTTGCATTCCTTTTGCATTTTTATTTAGGTCTCTGTGTTTAGAATGATATCAATGCTTAAATCTTCAGAAGGAACAAAAAACCAGACTGATAGAAATCATCATTGTGGTCTGTATTACCCAAGATCCCAGTGTATGCATAACAGCTGTAGACATTACCATTTTCATTTTCACTATGTCTTTTATTGTTTTATTCAAAATATATAGCTATTTCAACAATAAAAGAGTTAAATTTACTTCTAAAGGAAAAATAAATAACCATGTGGAGAAACATATTTAATTGTGTAGTTGGTTTTGTTATTATTTTATCTCCTAGTAGCAATGCGAGCACATTTATTATTGTTTTAAACTTCACCAGCCACCCCAATGGTTTCCTATGTTTGTTTATTTTGGGTTGTGGTTATGATTCCTACATAAATGTTTACAGATCTCTTCAAGTTTCAAATACTTTTGGAAAAGCTATAGCCTCTAAAGGTAAGAATTTACAGTCCCGTGGGCCTAGTCACAAAATAGAATAGCATGTTTAACATGAGAAGTGATGAAAATAGATTTTGTTGCAATAGAATTAATCTCTATCTATCCCGTTTTTGCTGAATGGGTAAATACCAAGCTGGGGGGGAGGGGTACGGGGGAAGTAATGCCTCTTTGGAGCATACCAGACCTTGGAATCACCACTAAGTCTGTAACAATAGCAGTGGGTGGACACATGACAATTAGGAAGTGGATTTCAACCACTAACCCATTCACAAATGCTACACAAAATGCTTTCAGACACAAATCATGTTGGTTTCTACCATGGAAGACTGAATGCAGGGCTTCAAGGCTAGGCAGCACTTTCCTATTTTATGATGAGCACAGAGAATTTGAAAACTGAATAACTTTATCAATTTGGTCTTTTTAGATACCTATATCAATAACTTAAGCACAATGTCTCCTTTTCCTTTAACTGCTGAACACTTTTCTATTTCATTTTACGTTACTAATTTCAAAAGCTCCCCTTCCCGGCATCTAGGTTGCTTTTTGTATCTACAGGGCATATGAATAGATCAGTTGTTAAGAACTTGGTAAAACTGGGAAAACTTTGGTTGAAAGCCCTACTCCTCTACTTACTAACTGTACAAATTCGGTAATCTCCCTAAATCTCAGTTGTTTTTTTTTTTTAAGATGGTATAACTGTACCCTTGCCACGTTTTGTGAGAATTAAAAATAACATATAAAATGTGTGGCACAATGCTTGATATTAGTAAACCCTACCTAAGCATTTTAGAAGGGAATATTATTTGGAGTAGTTGTACTAGTGTAATTGAACTGGCTATGTCTGTGAGAAATTGCAATTTAGTTATCTTATTTTAGAAGTAAGAATTTGCCACTGGGCTGATATTAGGGCTGAAGATTCAGGTACTGTCTTGACCTTGCCCTCCTTCAGCTCTAACCAATGTGTCAGCTTTGTAGGTTGATAGAAGAAGGTGGAGAGGGGCAGTATGAATCCCAACTATTCCTTTAATCAGGGAAGCAAGTGATTTCTTGAAGCCCTCTATAGATCAGTGAACACCCCTAAAATCAAGAAAAGCTGGGAATGAGTTTTTGTATTTCCAAGCTCTGTAGTAAACATAGCTTGTGGAAAAGGGATTGAGAATGGCTTCTAGCCACCTAGACAGTGTTTCTTCAGTTCCAAGTACCATTTTAAGAACTTTTCTTAGAGTAACTTATTTAATCCCCTCAATAACCCAATGTGATCTCAATGTGTTAGACACTATCTAGCTTTCATCTTACAGATGAAGGAACTACAGTGTAGAGAGGTTCAATAAGATTTCTAAGGTCACATGACTTGTATGTGGTGGGGTTCAATTTCAGTTAGTGTGACTTCAGAATCTGTATCCTTAATTTCCATGCTCTTCTGACTCTCAGTGAAGATGACAGTGACACTGTTTGCCTGGTAGGGACAGCAGCAGAAGGATCATGGCCTCCATGGAAGGTAGCAGGGACCCACACTTAAGCAATGCTAATAGATTAGTGATTGCTATGACAAGTAGATTTTAAGAGCAGAGATTCCCAGTTTTTTAAATTTCTGGGAATTTAATGCTCACTTTCTGCTACGGTTCTGGGGTGGCTGCTGGAAATATATCTTTAGAATATGACTTAGCCTACCAAATATGTTCTTTGTTTGTGGGGGAAAGAAAGAAGGATGCTATAAGTCCCAAAGAAGATGTCATAAAGAATTTTGAAATTTTTGAGATGAAAATGTTAGATAACTATATAGTACTTACAACTCTTCTAGTGTGAAAAACAAACAAACAAAACAAAAGCAACATACCTCTTTCTGCAATCAACAGATCAGGAAGGCAGAGAATTAGTAGGACACAGTTGTCCTGAACAGAATCATCAACCAAGCGGAACTAATTGACATTTACAAACTACTTCAACAGCAGAATACTTTTCAAGCTCACATGGGAGATTCACCAAGCTAAAGCACACACCAGGCCATCAAACACATCTCAACACACTTGAAAGAAGCAAGATGACAAACAAGGAATTAAACAGAAATCATTAACAGAAATATAGCTAGAAAAATCCAACAGTTAAAGATTAAACAATATGATTCTAAATAACAGATGGGACAAAGAAGTCTCTAGAAACTAACAAATATTTTCAACTAAATGTAAATGAAAACACAACTTACTAAAACGTGTGGAATATCATGAAAGTAGTGCTTAGGGGACACTTATGGCATCAAAGCTACGACTAATAAAATTCAACAAAAAAGCAAACAACTGGGTTGAAAACAGAGTAAAAGATAAGAACAGATTCTTATAAAGAAGATAGGCAGATTGCAAAGCAATGTATGAAAAGATACTCAACATTATGTCATTAGGGAATTGCAAATTAAAATGAGATACCACTACACGTGCATTAGAATGGCTAAAATCCCAAACATTGACAACACCAAATGCTGATGAAGCTGTGGAGCCCCAGTAACTCTCATTCTTTGGTGGTGGGAATCCAAAATAGGACAGCCACTTTGGAAGAGAATTTGGCCATTTTTTACAAAGCAATAATAGTCTTATTATGATGCAGCACTTGTGCTCATAGGTATTTATCCAATTGAGATGAAAACTTACATTCATGTAAAAACCTGAACAGGGATGCTTACAGCAGTTTCATCCCAGTAATCATCGCAAATTAGGAGCAAGCTACATGTCATTAACAGGCAAAGAAAGAAACTGTGGTACATCGCACAATGGAATATTATTCCAAACACAAAGAAATGCACTATCAAACCATGAAAAAACATGGAGGAAACTTAAATACATTTTGCTAAGACAAAGAAGCCAATCTGAAAAGGCCACGTACTATATTATTCCAAGTGTATGACATTCTACAAAAGGCAAAACTATTGACACTGTGAAAAGATCAGTGGTTACAGGGGTTTATGGGAGAGACAGAGAGAAAGGTAAAGCCGAGGATACTGTAATGTAGATAAATAGCATCATGCATTTTCAAATCCAAAGACCTTTGTAAGACAAAGAATAAATCTTAACATAAGCAAATTAACAAAAAAATCATAGGAAGTCAGGAGATGGCAGAAAAGAATGAAGCCTATGGCAGGAAAAAACAAAACAAACAATAAACCCAAAGGTCTTACAAATATATAAAATAACTTTGTTGAAAGGGAGAATGAGAATAAAAATATAAAATAATATAAAATTAGATGCAATTACCCTCTGTCAAACTTGGGGCATACTTGTGGTATACTGAGTCTTAAAATAGCCCAAGTACAATGCGGCCATGACCTCTGAAAGAGTGGGGGTGAAGTGTGCTTCCCACTAGTCCCCAGACTGAGAATCACTGAATTCTGTCATCTTAAATCAGTGTGTTTTGGCATAAAAATATGTGAAACTAAGTCAAACTAAATAAACTTGTATATATTTTTTTCATCTAGAAAATCGTGATAACAAGTCCCTGACTGAAAGGGCCCTATGTGAACTAATTACCATGTGTACAATAGGCCTTATCAGGAGTTACCAGAATCCTAGTGGGTATTCTGATCATTTTTTGGTGAGACAGCGCGTTTTCCACCAACCCAAGACTAACTTTTTTCAGTTCTGTTAGGCAAGAGCAGAGTTTCAGGATCTACTGTTTCCAAAGCTTATAGTTCTTCCTTCTCCCTTGGGTCCCATCCCTACTTCCTAACATTAGCCGAAGTAATAGAGGAGAATCGTATCCATAGGTTGGAGGGTACAACGACATAACCAAACTTGCATAGTAAGGGGGAGTACACTAGCTGCAGTTCTCAGGCAGCTGCTCATTGTGCCTATCTTGGAAAGTCCTGATATAAACAGCAAACATGTATTCAATCAGGCAGCATCCTCTTAGGAAGATTCCACCATCTCCAGCACCATGTGGATGTTTCTATCAAAGTCTCACCAAATTAATGATTTTTTTAACCATCAGGTAATTACTGGTAAGTAAATAGAATTCTAAAAAGAAGTCTTTTTGCAACTAGGGGAAAAAATTATGCAAAACTATAATGGCTATAAGTGGGCATCATTTTCTAATGAATCAAAGAATAAAAGATGAGTCTGAAGGGCCATTTTTACATTGGTATCTTAATCCACCATTCATTAGAAATAGATTGTAAAATATGTTGATTAGCTTATACACTTTCTGCCCTACCCGCAATTTTTTTTTATAACTTACTAAAAGGAATACAGGCTATTTTCCATCATTCATTTATAAATTGAACTACATTAGAATCACAGCTTTTTCCATTATGAATTAAAATTATTAAAATTATAGCGAGTTGGGGCGCCTGGGTGGCGCAGTCGTTAAAGCGTCTGCCTTCGGCTCAGGGCGTGATCCTGGCGATCCGGGATCGAGTCCCACATCAGGCTCTTCCGCTGTGAGCCTGCTTCTTCCTCTCCCACTCCCCCTGCTGTGTTCCCTCTCTCGCTGGCTGTCTCTCTGTCACATAAATAAATAAAATCTTTAAAAAAAAAAATAAAAATAAAAATAAAATTATAGCGAGAAGTCCCATATGGTCATGAGTTCCTATGTCTTCCTAAGATTAATACATGGCCCCCTCTTTTTTGTAGATTAAAATAAAAATGTTGCCTAAAAACATTTAGAGGTTCTAGATGTTTAAAAATGGTATTTCTTCTTCATTGTCTAATATTTCTTTTTTTTTTTTTTTAAGATTTTATTTATTTATTTGACAGAGAGAGACAGCCAGCGAGAGAGGGAACACAAGCAGGGGGAGTGGGAGAGGAAGGAGCAGGCTCATAGCGGAGGAGCCTGATGTGGGGCCCGATCCCATAACGCCAGGATCACGCCCTGAGCCGAAGGCAGACACTTAATCGCTGTGCCACCCAGGCGCCCCTGATTGTCTAATATTTCTACCATGGATGCTATTATGTCTAAGTCAAAACCTGTCACACCCAGAAATGATTTGGTTCATCTATTCCTTAGAGCTTGAGAAATTCTTAGTGTCATCATGTAAAGACTCTGTTTATGAATCCGAATTTTTCTTCAGTTTATTCCTTTCCATATTGTACTTCATGACATCTGCTGCCTCATGAATACATTCAGATATTGACAAAACATGAGCAAGATTTTTAAAAATGAATATTCTGAATTAAAATTCTTGAAATCAAAGATAAAAGAGGAAGAGAGTTTTTCTCCTTAGGCAAAAGCATCATCAAAGACATTGCAAATGAAGATTTTTCAACTAAAAGAGTGATGTACCATCAATTAAAAATGAAAATATACGTATAAAACATCCAGTTTCCTGGGGCACCTGGGTGGCTCAGTTGGTTAATCATTCAACTCTTGATTTCAAACTTAGGACATTATCTCAGGGTCAGGCGATTGAGCCCTGAGTCAGGCTCTTTGCTGAGTGTGGAGCCTGCTTGGGATTCTCTTTCTCCCTCTCCCTCTGCACCTCCTGCTTGCTCACTCTAAAATTAATGAAATAAAATTTAAAACTCCAGCTTCCTGAAATCTTTCCTTTACACTGGATCTAGGCAAGTTATGGAAATGTCAAAAAGCTCCTTAGGTGGTTGTTTTTAAAGGGTGACTTCTGTCCTATTTTGCAGTTCTCTAGAATACTATTTCCAAAAGCATGCATCACAAGGAAGGCTGTTTCTTCAGCCCCTTTCAGTCCTAAGGCCCCAGGTGAGACCAGCTTTTTGGTAACCTGGCAAAATGTATTTTAACTCAAATTCTTCTATTCCAAGCCAACTGGAATATGTAAAGCTAAAAACATAAATCTTTCATTTAGAATTGGCATAATAACCACTCTTGGCATAGAAAAGTTTTAATTAAATATGTTTATAGAATTACCGTCCTATACACCTTTATGTTAATTACCTTCCATTGAGATTTAAAACTAAATATGGATGAACTGACCTGGTCTATGTCTATCAAGACATATTTTTAGAAAATATCTTGTTTCTATATGCCCGGCTGGATTTTAGATCTGTTTTCTGTCCAAAAGAAGTTCCATGAACACTTTTATGTATGAAACCATTTTTCCCCAGGCCACACCAGTCTGGAAGATAGCCACATGGCACCATTAAAAGTAATAAACTACAATTTCCTATTTCTTATATATTCAGTGTTAGAGGAATTATAACTCCCAATGAAGTTTCACTTAAGATTTTTTTTTTTTTGGATAATAGGTAAATATATTACATTTATTATCAAATGGCCACTATCATTTTCTTCTTTCTCTAATTCAGTGGTCTTTGAGAAGACTTCTTCTGGATGCCTTTGTTCCCTGAAAATCTGTTTTAGTCATCCATTTAAGTATATATTCTACAAGTATTTTTTTATATCATGTGAAACCTTCTGTACCTTGTGTGTACAGCACTGAATAAAACAGAAATCCCTGCCCTCATGCCTCACACATTCTAGTAGGAAGAAATTAATGATTAGCCAAGTTTTATATATTAGATAAACACACACGTGTGCGTGCACTATCAGTGGGTATGGAGAAAAGTAGAGCAGAAAAGAGGAATGACAGGGAGTGGATATGGCAGGGAATTGCATCATTTTCATTTCTTTGGATGTCAAAGGTGGAAATATTTCTTTTTCTGCCACTAGATCATAAATTCTGTAAGAAAAACTTTTTTTCTGCTTCATTAACTATAGTGTTCTCAGCATAAGTACAATTGTGCTGGGCATATCTTAAATATATAACAAACGTGCAGGTTGAATGAGCAAACGAACGCTAAGGAACTACAAAAGTTGACATTTGTCTTCTACAGATTCTACCTCTAAGTATTCCTGCTGTTTCCATCACCACAGATTTCATCATGTAGCACACAGCCACCAGTATTTGGAATGGATCATCAAAATACCAAAGTAGAATTCCATTTTCTGGAATTACTTGTTCAAAATAGAGAAAATTATTGAGGATAATAGAGGAGTAGCCATGGGTTATCCCCAAAATCAAGATGAATATATTTCTTCATTTTTGGTAAAATCAACTAGGACTATTGAATTTTAATCAAAGTGCAACTTAGAATCATATCAAAAGGTGTTCCATTTGACCAACTCTTAGGAAACAATTCTGTGTGCGTCTCCTAGATTTCTGTACATTTTACAAGCAGAAGCAATGATAGTTTGTGATTTGGGCTATCTTTTCATGGATGTTTGTACTATGAACAACCTTGAAAGAGAGAGAGAATGCCTCTCTGAAGCAGAGAGTTTATGTGTTTTGTATTTTCAAGCATAATACAGATAATATTCCTCCATCCAGTGCCAAGTTCAGGCAGGTTTAGAGTCTATTATAAAAGATTCAGTTTCCCTAATCTTTGGATTCCTCGGCTGTGATGTCAAACTACGGCATGTGAAGCATCCACCTAGGCCCAACTTTGTTACCCATGTCGGAAATGACAACAAAGAGAACTAAAACAAATAAGAAGCTCATGCTGCCTGCTGTACTATGAGTAATAAATATCTTTGTCTCTGATCCAGGAGTCTTGTATCTTCTGCCAGCTTCCATTAAATTCTGACTGGCTAACTTAAAAGCTTTTCAAGTATGGTACATGCTCAGACACTTCACAGTTCTTGACATCCGATATTCATTTTAAAAGAATTTAAGAAAACTGTTTCCTTTTATCTAGTAGTGGTAGAATTAAGTTTCAAATAATCGGCTTGGGTTGTCAGTAAATGATATTTCAATTTATTCCAAGGTCTACAGACAAATAAATTACTTTAAAAAAGCAATTTAAGAGACTTTCTTTTCGGGGCGCCTGGGTGGCACAGCGGTTAAGTGTCTGCCTTCGGCTCAGGGCGTGATCCTGGCGTTATGTGATCAAGCCCCACATCAGGCTCCTCCGCTAGGAGCCTGCTTCTTCCTCTCCCACTCCCCCTGCTTGTGTTCCCTCTCTCGCTGGCTCTCTCTATCTCTGTCAAATAAATAAATAAAATCTTAAAAAAAAAAAGAGAGAGACTTTCTTTTCATTAATTGCAGCAAAGTTTAGTCCCTGTAACAGATATCCTATGGAAAGCCATGTAGGCTCATACAAATATAGTTGTTGACCCTTTAACAACATGGGGGTTAAAAGCACTGACCCCCACACAGTCAAAAATTCATAACTTTTATAACTTTTGTCTTCCCCAAAACTTAACTGTTAATAGCCTATTGTTGACCAAGAAGTCTTAATGATATAACCAGTCAATAACACATACTATGTATTTTATATGTATTATATGTTGTATTCTAATAATAAAGCTAGAGAAAAGAAAATGTTAAAAAATAATTATAAGGAAGAGGGGCACCTGGGTGGCTCAGTTGGTTAAGTGTCTGTCCCTGGCTCAGGTCATGATCCCAGGGTCCTGGGATCAGCCCCACATAGGGCTCCCTGCTCAGCAGGGAGTCTGTTTCTCTCTTTCCCTCTGCCCCTCTCCCTTCTTGTGTGCTCTCTCTCTCTCACTGTCAAATAAATAAAATCTTTAAAAATTATAAGGAAGAGAAAATACATTTATGACACCATACGGCATTGTCAAAAGAAATCTACATATAAGGAGGCCTGTGTAGTTCCAACACATGTTGTTCAAGGTCAACTGTAATTCACTAAAGAGTTCACATTATTTTTATATCAGGTTAAAATAATGTTAAATTTAATATCCCCAAGATATAATTATATTTAAAATGCACTTACTATAGAGGTGCCTGGGTGGCTCAGTTGGTTAAGCATCTGCCTTCCAGTCAGGTCATGATCCCAGGGTCCTGAGATCGAATCCCATGTTGGGCTCCCTGCTCAGTGGGGAGTCTGCTTCTCCCTGTCTCCCTCTGCCTGCCTCTCCCTGTCTCCCTCTGCCTGCTTCTCCCCTCTGTCTGCCTGATGTTCCCCCTGCTTGTACGTGCACACTCTCTCTCTCAATTAAATAAAAATTTTTAAAATAAAATATACTTGGGGCGCCTGGATGGCTCAGTCATTAAGCGTCTGCCTTCAGCTCAGGGCGTGATCCCAGCGTTATGGGATCGAGCCCTGCATCAGGCTCCTCCACTGGGAGCCTGCTTCTTCCTCTCCCACTCCCCCTGCTTGTGTTCCCTCTCTCTCTGGCTGTTTCTCTCTCTGTCAAATAAATAAATAAAATCTTTAAAAAATAAAATATACTTACTGTAGTATTTTGGTAAATATACAAATTTGGGGATAAGAAATAGAAAGGAATCAGATGGGATATAAGTATAAGGAAGACACAGACATAGCACAAGAAAAGCACATTAGCTAGTGATAATACTACATAACAGCATGTACTTTCTTAATTTGGACAATCCTAAGAGAAACTGGACTTAAATATGAGATATTAACACCAAAATAGGAATCCTACCTGTGTTAAACTCAGCTACAAGTCATGGTGGAATTGATACCCAGATGCTAGAGGTGATTCCAAGTGCTTTATCTCTATATCTTACAATATTAGTATAAGTAGATCATAATAGTTATTATGTCTCTGGAGTCAGAATAAACTGTAAGACCTTATTTAGCAAGGCACTTAAATGGAAATTATGGAAATACTTACATCATTATCATTCCTACAAAGAGCTTAGTACAGTGCCAGTCCATAGATTCAGTGTTCAATTCATATAATACACTTATCTACATAATTTCCATATCTCTGTAACCAACTCTTCAGAATCAATTAAATATCAGATTATACATTATCATTTCTATCCTCATTTTAAAATGAAGAAAATAGCACTCAATGAAGTCGAGTAATTTGGCTAAGTCAGACACTTGTTAAGTATCAGGATCAGGCATTGAACCCAGTAATTGATTGGGAGTAACTGATTCCATTATGCCACAGACAGTCCAGCTAGGCATACAGAGCCTGTATTTGGATTGATTAATAACGGGCATTATTAGGTGGAAATTCATCCAGAGACAACTGGTAAGATTTTTAACAGGTGAACACGCAAACTTGACATAGTACCAGCAAGCTTTGGAGATCCACACAGGTGGTAAACAGCATCAGTGGACTCAATAGCAGGTAACAAGATCTCAATGATGTGACAGGATTTTGAGAGCACATTTCTAAGGTTCTAAGGAATACTTATATGGATAGGATGAGGCTCCCAATTTAGAAGAGCCAGTGTGCCAGTAAAGCAGACAATCAAGGCAAGGACTCATGATACAACTATCACAAAGCCAAGGGAAGGGAGTTTTAAGGCAGGGATTTGATCATAGGAAAAAGGTAGGACCTAGATATTCAGGCCAATTGACAAACTAGGATTATCTGCAAAGTGACTGATACTGAGAAGCCTCGCTACCAGAGTGCAATTATTTACACCTTACAAGATACAGAAAAATATTAAGATAGAAAAAATGTGATTTAAAAAGTTTGTCCATGGTAGAATTTAAATATGAGGATTAGGAGTCAGATAGAACATTATGGTTATGGTTATATTTACTCACCATAATTTTAAAAGCCATCTGAATCTTAATGTTTTAAAAATTGGTAGATTTTGTTTGGGGAGGGTAATGTATTCATGGAATATGATTCTGAGATTTATAACCATATATTTTATGTTACCCATTGTTTCAGATTTCTCCTAACTAAAAGTATGAGAATCAAAATTATATCTCTACTTTTTGTCGAAGACAATGTTGAAGGCAATACACTATAAGGTTTCTACCTTGTTGAGATGTTCATAAAAATTATGAAAAATTACATTGAATTTTATCTTAACATTACCTTAAAGATTTCATGCTCCCATTTGCTAATACGTAAGTCCTCCCAAAAATCTCTTCCAAGAAATATGCTAAAAATAAAGCATTCTAAAATGTAATGATGGCCTACCCAATATCTTAACACTCCTGGCCAAAAGGCAGATGAGAAGTTCCAATTCTGCCAAAAATTAATTAAGAAGCACATTCCAGCTCTCATGTGTAGATATTTTTCACTCAGATATTATTCATATTGTTATAGCCAAATAATTAACAATTTGCCAACCCTCCACACCTCATTCCAGGTTAGAAAAAAATTATCTAAACACTCTACTTGATTAATTTCAAAAGAAATCACTCATCCAAAGTGATTAGACTTCTTAGTTTTGTTTTTTTAAATGTTACTTAATCTCATTATATACATCCCTTTCTTAATGCAACATAAAATACTAGATAGTGTTTCTCATGAATACTTTCATGTTTTTCTTTCACGAAGATGTTGAGTTGTCTTTGATATGGATAGGAATCACCTGAACTTATATCCTAGCTTCTTCACTTCTTTTTTTAAGGAATATAATTTCTCTGTATCCATTTCCAAATATTTAAAGTGAAAATTATACTGTGCCTTTACTCAGGATTGTTATAAATATGAGTTAATCCATGTAACTTGTTAAGCACATAAAAAGTCTTAATTTTTAGGTATAAATATTGTCACTATCAAGTAGCTCAGTTTTCTCAAGATGATGTTACTCTTCCTTTCAGCTTGATTCGTTAAAATGTGACCACAAATTTACCAGCTCCTGCTGATTAATTATATTTTAAGTACCTGTCATGTTTTTTCCATCTTTGATAAATTGCCTCCATAAGCCATTTAAAAGATGAGTCATAAGAAATTATTTATGGTGAGTTTCCTGAAGAGGATGTATCCATCCATTTCTTTTCTTCAAGACAACGTTTTACAACATTTGTACATTTCAAATATTTCATATGATTTTATAGGTGATACAAAAAATGGGAAACTATGATCAAATATATTAGGAAACATTGCCTTAATTGAACTTTATAAATTTCATAGGTAATTTTTTTTCCACACTCACAGAAAGCTACACTTATACAAAGGTCTCCAAAATGTTACTTCATCAGAGACCTCTGCTCTGTATTCTAGATATTCAAAATCCATGATTAAGCCTGAATTTATAAACTGCCTCTCACCAATTCTGCCAGAAAAGTTGCTCAGTTTAGGAGTTATCCTTGATGCTTCTTACTTCATCCTCCCCCACATCCAACTCATTAGCATTTCCGTTGATATCACTACCCTGAACAAGTATACATCTTTTCATTTCCACTGTTTCTATTTTAATTCAAGCAACCTCCTCTATCTTTCCCTTTGATTATGTTAATATTCTACTAATTGGTTTTCCTTTACCTACTATGATCTTCCTCCTATTCACTTGCCACACTACAGAAAGAGGGGTCTTATCAAAACATATATTCAGTCATGTCATTTTTAACAGTCAATTGCTTTTTATTTCCCTAAGAATGAGGAGCATCATTCCTCATGTAACCTAATTATATTTCAATTTGAAATCTTATTAACTCTGTTTAAAAGAACCTTTGCTCTTTCACTTTCTTCCACTTTCCTCTTCCATTTTTTTATTTGCTGGTTAAATTTCACTTTCATTTTTTTTTTCCTTCCTTCTTTTTGTCAGGAGTAGACTTGAGGGGCAGAGTTGATTAAACCTATTACATATTTCATGAAATGTCATCATCATCCATGTGTACACAACTGTGACAGATTATATTATTCAAAGATGAACTCAACAATGTCTCCAAGCCCACATGCTTTTCTTGTTAACTCCTCCAGCTCAGAGATGGTGTCTATATTCCCACTTCCCCTATCAGGGTGGGGTTGTGACTTCTTTGACCAATAAAGTGGGGTAGAATTGATACTATGTGAATTCCAGGGCTAGGTCAAAAGACCACTCACCCTCCACTTGGTTCTCTTGGAACACCCATTCACTGGAGGCCTCTCTTAGAACATTCCCTCTTAGAACCCAGCCATGAGACTAGGAGAAGCTTTAGTTACCTAGAGGCCATCTGTCAGAGTTCTGATGAACAGTTCCAGTTGGGCCAGGCTTTAAGTCATCTCACCTTTGATTCCAAACTTGTGAGTGAAGTCTTCATCTTGGAAATAAATCACCCAGCCCCTGATGTTTACATCCCCAGCCATTTAAATCTTCTTAGTTGAATCTTTGGACATAATGCAGCCTTCCTGGATTCCTAACTCACATATCTGTGAGTAAATAAATAAATACAAAAATTTTCTCATGTTTCTCCAAAATCTTGCTTGAGTTTTATTTGGATCATTTTGAAGTCACAGATAAATTTGAGATTTAACACCTTTACAATAAGACATCTCATTCAAGAGTATGTTAAATAAATTTTAAAAATTAAATAAAATAAAAAAGAATATGTTATCTCTCTCCATTTGTTTAATTCTTGTATTACAACCTACCCTTTAACAGTCTTCTAAATTGTTTACAGGTAATTTCTAAATAGTCTATAGAGGATTTGGGATGGGTATTGTTTTGCTGTTTTGAACAGTATCTTCTCATTCTAAGCTTAATTTCTTGTTTTACATGACTACATTTGGGGAGGATTTATTATATAGCAATAATAACCATACCCTTTTTTGTTTCACTCTATTTCATTATTCATGATTCTTACTCTTTGAGCCATGATCCCCATTTCTGTTTCCTTCTCTCCTTCCACTGGCAGCCACACTAGTGTTAATATCTGACCTGGGATCGGTACATACCTATAAGGAAAATTAACATTTTTTTTGTCTCTATTTCACTGAAATAAATCTTCTCGTACTAAGGTTCCCCCCTCCCCCATTTTCACTCAGTGCTGATTCACAATCCATCTGGGTTGTATTTGCACATCAAATTCACTGCTTCTAAATGCTTCACACTACTCCACTGTGTGCATCTGTCCCACTTTTTATTGTCTAGTTGTCATGGGCTGAACTCCGTGGTTACCTCCAACTCCCCTCTTTAGAAAACAAAACCATTCAGTATGCAGTATGGATTAGTAAATCAATAACAAGGCATATACAACAGAGGGAAATGATTGGTTCACAAGTATATTCACAATAAACAAGCATCATTAATTTCCCTACAGACATCACATATCTACAGCATCATAGCCGGCTGAACCCCTACCAGCAGTGCACTGGGGCCCAATGTTCCCTTTCATACACATTTGCAAATACCTCGCATTTTTCTGAGTCCTAATTCTAATCTTATGGTATCCTGGTATTGCTTCAGTTTAAATCTGTAGGTCAGTAACATAACATAGCACCTTTCAGCCTCGCTTTAACTGTCACCTTATAGCTTTGGTCCATTTTCACTTGGATTTCTGGAGTTTTCCTTTTGATTTACAGAATTTCTTTTGATTTGCAGAATTTCTTATATTTTCTAGATATCCAGGCTTTGTTTTTAGGCCTTACCTACATTTTTATCCCGTCTCTAATGAATTTTCTTTAACAACGTAAAAGCCTCAAATTTGATATAGTCACATCTACCTTTAATATTAATATTTTTCACTTAGTTCTTCTGCTTGGGTTTTATATTTTACTTTCTGTATTTGGGTTTTTATTCCATCTAAAATTTACCTTTGTACATAATGTAGGTACTCTCACTACTTTTTCCCACAAAAATGAGCCAAGTTTTCATCTTTCCTCCTCTGAAGCTTGGTGCCTCCTTAATCTTCTGCCCAGTGCCTCTGTTTCCAGGACTGTTGGTATATCTTTTGCTCCTCTGTCAGCAATGCAGTGTTTCTGTGATGACGGCTCTGTGATCCAGTTTAATATCTCGTCTCGTGAAACTCCACTCAGTTTTTCTCTTTCAAAAACTGAATTGATCATTGACTTCTATTGTCTAAACAAATTTTTAGAATAGTTTCCTCATGCTTCTCTAAAACCTTGCCTGAGTTTTATTCGAATTATTTTGAATATTTTGAACTCACAGGTAAAATTGAGAATGAACACCTTTATAGTAAGACATCTCTTTCAGGAATAAGTTATCTCTCCCTTGTTGAAGTCTGGTGTTATGACCTAGCTTGTAATAGTCTTCTATTGTTTACAAGTAATACCTAGGTAGTCTGTAGAGGTTTTTTGGTTGGAGGGGAAATTTTGTTTTGTTGTTTCTAATGGTATCTTATCAATCTAAGCTTACTTTCTTGTTGATTATTGATGGTGGGATCGAACACCATTTACTATTATGTGAGATGTTGCTGATTTTCTTTATTGGTGCCATGAGGTAATTTGTTAATCATATAACCTTGTGACCAAACTCACTGCCTGGTCCATTGTTCTATTTTTAGTTGTATAATGTCGAAACATACCACCAAACCAATAATAAAATATTGCAAGGTTTATTACTCACTTGGGCATCAACAAATCACCGGTAGGGGGACCATTGGCAAGAGGACTCTGACTTCAGGGCAGGAACACAGAACCTAATCCTGGGTGCCTATATAATTTCTAAATGATTCCATGAATAGCATGGTAGAGCAGGGCAGGCTGCCTTGCATGAGAAATTATCCAGTGGATTTAGTGTAAGTGAGTGGGGCTGATGCCCTGGCAGGTGGTAACATTTTAACCAAATGTCATTCTGCTTGGAGAGACAAAAATTACATGCAACTCTATTTTCCCACATCATACAATCTTCAAATAAGGATAGTTCCATCTCTTCATCCCCTTACCCTACCTTTTTTTTTTTTTTTTTTTTTTTTTTTTTTACCGGTCCTGTAAAACCACCTTCTATGATAGAGCCACAGAGGGGCAGGCTCTGGACATGGACTTGCCTATGTTTGACTTCCAGCACTATTATTTTGTAACTGTGTGACTCTGTTTTCTGTACCTTAGTTTTCTTATCCATAAATTGAGTATCATGGCAGTAACTAGTTCACTGGATTATTGGGAAGATTAAATGAATTAGTAAATATAAAACATTTAGAAGAGTCCCGGCAGATGCCAGTTCCAGGCTCTCCTTTTTAAAGCATTTACAACAGCTTTTAAGTTTATGTCCTTAAGTGGGATCACGGACATCAACCTCTTCCACTAGACTCTCAGCATCAGGAGAGCAGCCACCGGATTCGGATTTACCCACCATCACATTCCTAACATTTAGCACATATTCTGGAAGAGAGGAGGTATTCTGTGTTGAATAAATGAGTCAATAAAACAGGAATGAATAAAATACTATTATTTTTCTCAAAATATTTAATAAACTAATATGATTTTTAAATTCTAAGATAACATCCAATGTTTCCCAAGTTTATATGACTGAAGACCTTTTGTTTTTTCCTGTTTTAACGGATGGTCAGTATGGACCAATGTCCATTGAACCATACTAGGAAAAAACTACTCTTCATATTTGGCATTTTATTCTTGAGAAAAATTAAGGCTATTAGAGAACCCCATACCCACATTATAGTATATTGGCACCCACAGAACTGTTTATTCCATATTCCATTTCACTATAATCCCCTGAGCTTATACTGAAAGGCTTTAGAAGGACCGGTTCTAATCAAGCACTTCAATGTATTTACTATAAAAAGTGGCTGAACTTGTACGTTGTTCATAGTACACTGTTCTCTTGCTGAGACCCAATGGAGGAAATCCTAGTATTGGCAAGAGGAATTTCTTTACTTTTCTAAATAACTGTTTTGCTTTTTTGAAACCACAAATTTTTCTAATTGTGTTTGCTTGATCATAGCAACCACCAGAAAACTTAAAATCAAATTTACATACGCCCACTAATAGTTGTTAAGGTTTCTATTCTAACGCCTGGTTTCATCGTAATTTTCTAACTTATTTTTTATTTTTCTCATATATTTTAACAGACGATTTTATTACTTTAAAAAATTACTCCTTTGTCCTATACAAGGGAAAGTATAATAAACAAAGAAGCCAATTTACAGTAATGAAATCATTTCCAAAAATATGTACTGCTAAAATAGCAGAGAAAGAAAGAGAGAGAGCAAAAGAGGAGGAAGATAAAAGAAACAGTGCTTATTAAATATCTGCTATTATTCTGGAATGGTAAACTGATCTTTCCTTGGCAAACCACACCTCTGCCCCTTCCCTCAATCACTCCTGGGATCAAAGCCTTCCATGCTCTGGCCAGTGACTTTGAGCCTATGATATGATGTAAGCCAGGCCAACTGGACACAACCAGGACTTTTGGTAAAATTCTTGGAAAAATAGCATGCTTCTTTTTTTTTTTTTTTTTCTAATGAGCTTCCTTTGAGTAGAAGATACGAACCAGGAACTGTTGATGGTAATCTTGCCACTGTGCAGAAATTGTCTACCTGAATCAAAAACTTAGATAAAAACACAGAAGAAACATAAAGCTAAATTTTCATGGAATTCTCTAAGCCTATGAATTTAACTATGCCTGAGGCACCAAGGGGCTTGTTTGTCACTAGCAAAATCTCAAATAGAAAAATGATTGCCTATGAAAGTAGAGTGAGGTAGCCTAAGTTCTTCTCCAGAAAAAAGAGCCTGGGACTAGTATTTAAGGGCAGGTAGCATATTTTGACAAGTTTTCTCAAAATCAGGTTGGGGAACAGGGAGTGGGGAAATGGCAAAGAGGGAGAATCAACACAAGAGTACTGTCTAAAATTCATCATCAGGGTGGCCAATATGGGCTCGATCCTCCCAGAACCTACTGAGAAACACTGAAGTATATGCCCAGCATTGTTTGCCCAAGGAATAAAAGAAGGGCACATTTATCCACCAGCTCTCATCCCCATTAGTCAAGAGATTTCTCTAGAACAGGGTAACTCCCTTACATTTCCCAGTTTCACAAGTGGGACTGCAAGGTGGTTTTTCCCAGTGAGATCCATGCCAAAAGTTAAAAACAGGAGGTGGGTTGCATATGAGGTGCTGTCACCTTACACATGTACTAAGTGTTTGCTAAAACATAGCTTAGGTAAAAGATGGCCTGAGAACACAGGAAGCAAGGTAAAAGAGGAATCATGTTAAAACTCAAACTCAAGTAGAGAAATGAATAGAGGAAAATGAGGGTCTTTCTTCCTTAGCTAAGAAGGTGTCTTTTTTTTTCCTTTTATAGATGCAAAGCAGCTCTTTGAAATGTACTCTATTGTATGGGACTCAAAATATGAATTAAAAGTCTTCAAGGTCTTAAAGTAAGTATTTTGTAAGATTATTCCTGTGGCCTTCATTAAAGTCTTCTTTCCATTGCAGTTGAAAAAGGCCTGTCGAGAAGCCTAAAGAAGAAAAACTCTTTCTTCCTGAGAGCAGAAGTCCAAAGTGGATGAGAGAGAAATAACCTGGACTACCACAGGCTTAGAATAGCTGCGCTTTCTGCTTTGAGGATTTTTTTGGTTTTGGTTTTGTTTTCAGCAAAATCCTAGAGATGGAAGCAAAGCATGAAGTAATATGAAGACCTGGAAGGTGATCCCACCCTCAGGTTCCTCCTCCAAGCACTGTCTGTCAAACCTCTCAGCCAGACAGAGGTAACCACTGCTCCCACTGTTAGACATTATCCACTGCAATCATAACTTTTGGGCAAGAGCTGATTTGTTCTCCATCTTCATCTCTGGCTATTCAAAATTTGTTGAGAAAAAGACCTAAGTCTTTAGTGGAGGGTGAGGGGGATACACAGAGCACCAAAGGATTTTCTGTAAGAGATGGGAATTTTCAGGCCAAAGTCTTGATGGATGAGCTTTGATTTCTCAATGAGCTTTGCCTTTGGAGGTTAACCACAAGGCAAGAAAGTTGGTATTTTCTAATCTTTTGAGGGAGGTATTTTTCCTGAGAAATTAAAGAAGGCCATCACCTGGCATAGCTCTCAGCCTCTGGACTCCCAAACCCATGCCCTGAGGACATGAGCAATAAGGACAGCATTTTCCAGAAAGTGGCCCTCTCCTCCAAAAGGCCCTTCAGATGTGACCATGCAGTGTAAACAAGAGGAGAACTTCTGAGAAAGGAGAACAAGATCATCTGGGCATGGGACTCATTCCACTGCCAGGGAAGGGCTGGTAACATACTGCTCTGCAAGATGTTATGAGATTTGGACAAGTTATCGCTGGGTGCTCTCTTTCTGCTTCTTTTGACCAAAATGGGAGTTTTGATTGCAGGCTTGTCCATTTTATCCTATTTTAAGTATGCTGGCAGTCATTAAAAAGGACATTTAAATTTAAGTTGCTAAATCATGAGTAACTACATCACATGTTCTTAGTTAGCTCAGCCAAAAAATTGTTTTGATTTCAGCTAGTTTAAGCTTGCTGATGATTGCAGTCAAAGGCGTACTGGCTTTTGTACTGTAGAACTAACACTAAGGGAATGGTTAAATAAATTGTACTACATCTATTTGATGTAATAGCATAAAGCTATGCCAAAAAAATTTTTTTAATCCAAAAAAACAAAACAAAACAAACAAACAAACAGAAAAAAACCTTGTTACTGAGGTGGGATAATGCTTATAGTAGAAGCCATAAAAATAAATAAATAAATAAATAAATAAATAAATAAATAAATAAAGACAATAAATGTAAATAGTACTGTCCAAGTAATATAAATGAAAAAACGCAATATATCAAAATGAGTGTAAGGAAATATTGAAAATTCTAACCGCAGGGATTACCAGAGCATTTTCTTTTTTATACTATGGTGTTGTGCATATTTCATACTATATTTTTTCAATGTTTTTAAGTAAAATTGTATTAAAACTGAAATTATTTGAGTAGG
This sequence comes from Ursus arctos, assembly GCF_023065955.2. Classification (NCBI taxonomy): domain Eukaryota; kingdom Metazoa; phylum Chordata; class Mammalia; order Carnivora; family Ursidae; genus Ursus; species Ursus arctos. Next base: position 27,481,916 of record NW_026622985.1, on the reverse strand, counting down.
ATCTCTTCATTTGTCCTATGATAAAACTAAAATTGAGTATATCAATGTTGCTCAGTTCGAAAAATTCAGATTTTAAATATATGTTTAAGTATTTATAAAACAGAATATATGCATATTATATAAAATAATAAATATACAATCTATATATAAACATATATAATAGTTAATTTTCTTTGCCTCAAGATAAATTTGAGGTAAAGCCTAGGTGAACCCCTGGAAAAGTGGTATTACCCATATCTGAAATCTTCTATCAGAATATAGTTGGAAATATTACTTAATGGCAAACCAGATTATTAGTCAACATGATCTTAAGGATAAAAGTGTAGAATTAATTATCTGATCTGATTAGACTTAAGGCATAAATGACCCTTTTGACAGTGATAAAGTATCAGTGGGATAGTCTGTAGCATGTATTGACAATTACTTAAATTATTATCTATAAACACCTGTAATCAAATGCCCATAGAATCAAGGCTTTGGGTGACCAAGAAATTGCTGCCATAGAATATTTAGAGAAAACAGGAATATATTGAGTTTGGCTAGCTCCTTGCTTCTAAGTTTGCCTGAGAACTAAGAAATTGAAAATTATAAACTCACGCTTTTAAATTTCCATTTAAAGTTAGGAGTAAGGAATTATAAAGATTTCAAGAAAGAGGAAAGAAAGAAGCCTTATCTCCTCGATCCTCAGAGTAGAAATTTCTTAAAACCAAACCCAAGTCTCACTCATTCTGTGGGTAGCAAAATTACAATGTATTTTGAATTATCAAGATTATACTGTCTTTTATTGGGACGCAGGGGGGCCCTAAAATTTGAGATGATAGAGTGAGTACAGATTCAAGTGAAGCTAAAGATCTTAAAGCCCTAAATTCTGTTCACCTTTTGCCAGCAGAAGTCAACCATCCTCTCCTTGAAGAATCTATATGTCCTGCCTTAGACAATTTCCTCTTAGGGGAATGCTGATCCTTCTGAGGACCTGTTTCCATCCATCCACATTGCTCTTGACCTACAACCAGATTCAAGTTGCCAAAAGCCCCAGTATTTCAGGTTCTAAGTGTGAACTGTCAGAAGTCATCATAGACACCAAAAGAATGACAAGATTTTGCCTAGTTTTCCTGAAACTCTATGACCTTTTGAGAACTTGGAAATGGAGGCTACTAAGTGATAATATATTGCTATCATAAGACAGAGTAATGCTGTCTAGAATCTGGCATTTCATCTGCATCAACAATCAATATGTAGCACTATTTCTCCCGTATCCAGGATTCATGAGTTGATTCTGGGGACCAAGGGATGGAAATTAGAGTGGATCGTTTCACTTTTATCTGTTATTACCCACTACAAAACTTTTGCCTCCCTTCCCTGCAACACTGCGCTCTGCTGGGCCAGTGGTTAGTTCCCTTGAGGCAGAGCAGTGGTTACTGGAAACTGAATCTACCATGTAGCCATTCTCAGGTTCTCATTCTAGTGAACCAAGAGGAAAAGAAGGTGATTTCTGTACAGATTGGAGAACTGATTCTGACTACTGAAGGGAAATTGGGTTGATATGAAGGGTAAGAAGGAATATAAATGGAATGCAGGATATCCTGAGATACCTCTTAATTCTCCCATGTTCTACGGTAAAATTTAATGGAAAAAAAACTACAATATCACGGTACAGGCAAGATTGTTAAGCAATAAATTATTCAGGAATAAAGCCTTGGGTTACCCCATCAGGCAAGGAAACACACTAGCATTCTTTCTGAGGGCAAAGGGAAAATGGAACGTGTAGGTAAAGAAGGAAAATAAAAATCACAGCTATCACCATGTGACCACACACATAATTTTGAGTATTTCTTTCTTACATTGATATGAATATCCTTGCCTATTACTCATTTTCTTCCTTTCCTCATCTTCTATTCTACTAATATTTAAGATCTGTAATATATTAATATAATAAACTTGTATCTCAGTATGTAAGTTAGTGAATACCAATGGAGGAAATACAGCTTAGCTAAAAGATAACAGACCATTACCCAAATACAGATATTGTGCTATGTGGACTTCATATCTCCAATTGGAGAATAGGACAATATGTTTTCTGTTGTACAAAGGTTAGTTGTATCAGGTTAGGCTAGGCTAATGCAATATGTTGATGATGTATTTATGTGAAAATTAAATAGAATTTAAACTGGTGTATATGGTCCTTAAGTTGAAAAGTGGGGGGACTGTGGTAGTTTCTTTTCTTTTTTTTTTTTTTTAGATTTTATTTATTTATTTGACAGAGAGAGAGAGACAGCCAGCAAGAGGGGGAGCACAAGCAGGGGGAGCACAAGCAGGGGGAGTGGGAGAGGAAGAAGCATGCTCTTAGCGGAGGAGCCTGATGTGGGGCTCGATCCCAGAACGCCAGGATCACGCCCTGAGCCGAAGGCAGGTGCTTAACCGCTGTGCCACCTAGGCGCCCTGACTGTGGTAGTTTCTTACTGTCAACATAGCTAAGCTCTAACTACATTTTCTGGAATCTCTTTCCCTTTGTAGCTCTGAGTTAGATTTGGCCAAAAAGGAAATGTTCACAAGATTAAATCACAGAATTTAAGAATCACTGATTACTTCCTGAAGATTGTAGTGACTGATTGTGCTAAGAAATAGACACATAGTACTAGTGGGTATCACCTTGTCCTTCCTCTCCCCTGCCCTTCCCTCCTTGCAGCTTTTCTTCCCAACTACCAGCTCTGCTAACCCTCAGCAAGCCAAGCCTGCCACCAAATAGAAAGTGAACAGCCCTCCATAGACTTCTCTAAAAACTCTTGGTCCCAGTTTCACTCTGACAGCTGGAATTACCTGGCTTCCTAGACACAGGTCTGCAAACTCCAAATTGTCTGTCACACCAGTGCTTCCAGAAAGCTGGTTAGTCATTTTTCCCTGATCATATACATCCCCTTTTTGAATCTTACTTCCTTAGCTCCTCCTGCAACTGCATAATTAATAAATTCTTCATTCTACAATACTCACAGTGGTTCTGCTTCTCTGATTGAACCCTGGTTGATTAATAGTTTCATTTAAAACAGTTGATAACTATTGCTGATTTGATATTTCTTTTCCTCTCTTGGTTTCTGGGTCACCACTTTCTCTTACTATCCTATTATTTATGTGAGTCTTCTATACTGTTCAGTTTTCTTGACACTTTAATAATAAATATTCCTGAACTTAATCTTGGTACTCTTCTCAATCTACAATCTACAGTCTTTTGGTGATCCTAATGAGCCTTGCAACTTAACATACTTGGTTAATTTTTTTTCTTCCAAGCCAATACAATCCATCAGAGATTAGTCTTGTCTTCACTTTCACAAAACATCCAGAATTCACCAGAATTCAACCATGTGTACCCACCTCATTTATTTGAGCTATCATTATCATAAATGTCCTTCTTTGCTCAATCAATACTGTAGAGGCTTCTCAAAAAAGAAGTCAGAATCATTGTTCCATATCATATGTTGCTTCATTTTATTCTACTCTTCAAATCCCTGCAGTATCACCCCTTTTTATTTAGAACCACAGCCAACATCCTCCCAAACGTTTATGAGGCCCTATGAGTTCTGGCCCTCTGTTACCATTCTGGTGTCATCCTCTATTCCTTCCCCTAGCTCACTCCACTCCAGCCACACTGGCACTATTGATGATTCTTAAACATACCAAGTATGCCCCTACATTCTGGCCTTCATGTCACCTGCAGAGTGAAGCCCACAGTGACCACACTGATTAAAATTGCCACTTGTGCCTCCATCAAAATTCCACAAGCTGCTATATTTTTTCTGTATATTTGTTAGCTTGGAACATACCAAATAATTTTATTATGTATTTTTTTTTTCATACTGATCTTCCCCACCCCAACTACGGATAGAATATAAACTCTATTGGGGGAGGATTTGGTCCTTCTTGTTGTTTTCCCGGTGATTTAATCCAAGTGCTTTGAATAATGTCTAGCAAATAGTTAATACTCATTAAATGAATTTTTAATTATTAATAAATTATATAAATAAATGGTGAAATTCATCTTTATCAATGATCCAGTACCTTGCCTGACAAATAGATTTTCTATGTATTTTTTCTCTCTCTTTTAGAAATTTTGGCAAAGATAACACCACTGTTAAAATGTTAATGTTTTAACATTAAATAAAAACACTTTTTTTCCTAAAATCTAGCCCTTACAAAGAGCAATGGTAAGCAAAATTTTAATCTCATACTTTCCAAAGAAGGACAAAAATTTACCAGAGCAATGAATGAAGAGGAAATTAACCAAAATATCATGCATAATCTACCTTGAGCTGTAGTATAGTTAAGTCAAAATGAGAGAGGATCTTTAAAATACTTTGGAAACTCTAAAAATACTTGTTTAGTACTTTCTCCTTGATAAATGCCAGCTAGACTTAAATTTAAACAAACCAGGAGCAAAACAAAAAGAAAAAAAGAGGTAAGATTAGCTGAAATTGAACTGCTTGCCAGCAGCCAGCCAGGGTAGGGGGGAAAAAAAACCCAACTAACTGCAAAAACCACATCTCAGGAAACCCTTCCAAATGTGATTGAGGGTGCAGTCTGGTGGTTTGTGTAGCAATGTAGAACAGAAAGTTCATCAGGAAATCAGAAAGACGTGACCAGGAGCCAGTGACCAGTGAGAGTATAGCCCAAGGACAACCAGCCTGACCCTAATGTTTTCAAGACATTTGAGGAGATCTGCCTTTCATAGAGCAAAGCTTTAATGATCTATGGACTCTCTTTGGTTTCAAAGGTTTTTCTTCCTTATAAGGATGCCACTCATCTCTTCTTTCACGCTAGCAACAAACAGCTACCTAATCTAAAAGCAGATAGAATATTAGAGAGGCCCACCTGTGTCCAGATGCTAAATGATCCTCCAGAAGTACCATCTTACGCTGGGGGTATACTTTGCAAAAACACTCCTAATTAAGATTCGATACTAAGTATAATCCTTACCAGTTCAAACCTTATTCTAATCTTTTATATTTTGTGTTGTAATTCAAAATCACTACATCCGTTTATCTGCAAATAATATTTACAGCATCATTAATGTAATTATCCATCTGGGTAGTTTAGAATATGTCTATTTTTACAGTTCACAGAGGCTAAGAATTCGTTTTAGAGAGACTTTGATAAACAATAATCTGAAAGTAATATGTGTGTGTGTTTGTATAGATATCTCGGAGATGAGGATGAATGGCCCCAAATCTTGCCAACAAAAGCATGCACCAAAGTAGCAACATGATCAAAGTAGTATACATAACCACTGACTTGGCTTTGTGACATTTTCCAAGTCTAATTACAAAACAAAAAATGGAATAAAATAAGGTAAAAAACATTTATTCCTTAATATACGTAGAACTACTAATCTAATTACATTTAAAAAAAAAAATGTTCTCTTCTTAAAACCATCAACTGTTTGACACAAGGGACCCATCAAAGAGTATTCTATAATACCAAATATAGGTCACATGTAAAGATGAATGAAGACCTAAGTGGCAAATGTTACCGTTGTATATTCGGTTATTGTTGTACATTTGCTTATCTACAGAATCTTTTTTGTTCTGAAATCACACACAACCAAAGTATTTCATGTCTCAGAAATCATTGTTAAAGGGACTGGAAGACAGATAGATTTAGATGCACACATATCTTTATCTATATAGTTTCAATGAGTCCTATTCCCAATTGACTAATAATCAAATGACAACAAATGAAAATACCCCAATAATATGTGACCAGATAAAGGTTATGACACTCAAATTACACACACACACACACACACACACACACACACAATGCACAATGAAAATCACCAATATCTTAAACATTTAAATAGGAACTGGACTAACAAGTGGAGAGTCTCCTACTCAAGAAACAGGCCAGGTTCCTTAAATATGGAAAATCAAAGTTGAAGATTCACTTTGAAAATATGAATGCAGTGGGGAAAACAGTTGGATCATGACCAACTGTTTGGTCATGGACTTTTCTGAGTCCAAACACTTAAGAACAATATAGGTTATAGATAAGAACTCCCTGTTTTCAAGACAAGTCTAAATTTCCAGCTGAGAGGTTAGCAATCTCCTTCTCTGGCAGTCACTCAAAATGCAGACATCAGTCGGACAGGCATAGTGAAGTGCCAGCTTATGCAGTTGGAAATAAAGTGACCAAATGATACATTTTCCAAGGAGAAACCATGCTAGAGTTACCTCTATTTTGTCCAAAATAATGTTCTTTTGGCAGAACATATGTACACACACACACACACACAAAATGAGTTGATAAGGATATTTGTCTTCATTCTTTTTTAGAAATAATTTTTCCATACTCATAAAACAAAGCTAAGTTAAGTATCGGGCAAGGAGACCAGCTAATCACAATATACAACTAAATAAACTGAGGCAAATCAAATGTAAGTGATTTGTCTAAGTCAATCTATAGCAGAACTATAATTATAACTCCTTTTTTAAAGCAATGTCTGTTCCTTGGCCCATTGCATATTCCAGTTAGCCTTGCAGAGTCAGGAATGGAGAAGATAATTATTTAGTTGGAAATGTGAATGGGATTTTCAAGAAAAAGAATTCAAAATTTCAGAATTTTTTTTTCTTCTTCAAATATCTTAAATCCTTTTTAAGTCCTTAGTTGTTAGTTTGTGGTTAAATAAAACTTAATTATCTGATAAATCTTTGTAGTGTGGTCTGATTTTTCCTGTAGCAAATCCAACAACCCAAATCAAACTAACACAGTTTCTGGCTTCCTCCTGCTGAAAGACATAAGAAAGTGAGCCAGATTTTCTGTCCTGGGGCAGATTTTTTAAGAACTCAAGTTTTAGTTTGTTAGATAAGGAAGAGAATAAAACTCTCTTGGCATCTTTACAGGTTTAAAGCCACAAGACAAGATGTTCAATTTCTTAAAGCAGGTAACACAGTGATATTTATCTGTCCTCATATCTGTTTTATCTCACAGCCATCGATCTGATAACAGGGCAATTGCAGGTGCCTAGGTTCTAGGGCAGTGACTTGTAGACAGTAAAGATACCTGATGCCTGGCAGGTGGCAGGGGCAATACACACTACTGCCCAGGTCTGTTACTTACTCCTACTAAGTGATATTTTACTTCCATGCCATGATGCCAAAGAAAGTTAACAATCTCCTTCTCTGGCAGTCACTCAAAATGCAGACATCAGTCGGACAGGCATAGTGAAGTGCCACCTTATGCAGTTGGGGAATAGAGTAAGTGGCCTCGATGGTTACTTTCAGTCTTCAGATTCTAAAAGTAAAGGCACCACAAAGCCAGCTAAAAGGAAACTGAGTTATAAATAAATAACAGCATTTGGAAATGGAAGACTGCCTCCTTCCCAAGCCCATACTGATTTTATTTAGTATTTTCCTTGGTTTCTCATAGCTTTTAACTGCTTATCTTAATGTTTATAAATTTTCAGAGCCTGGGTGGCCTATTATTCTGGGTTAAAAGAAAAATTAAGAATTTGCGGGTTCTTTGTTCTTGCAGAGATTAACCCCCATAGCCTCAGGCAAGGTGTTACATTTCTTCAAAAATGAGCGGCAAAATTAATAATTGGGGGTGTTAAAAACTAAGAGTCAATACTGAAAATTACTTGTTCTGAATACCTCAAATTCCTTGAACTTGTGTTTGTTGACAGACCTCCCCTTTCTTCTGAGTTCAAATAAGAATCTTTCAGTATATGAGAAAAGTCAACAAAATTCACTGCCTAAAATTGTAAGGGAATGTTTAGGTCAAAGTTAAAATTCTCACTGAGAAATATAAAAACTATTTAAGCCCCTTCCCTCCCAATTTATACCAAAACTCATAGTAACTTCTGATTTTATAACTAAACAGTCATTAAATATGAATTTGTGGAGACTGCTGCTGTTCTCCTGCATTTGTTCCTTTTTTTTTTTTTTTTTTTTTTCCTTTAACAGTCAAAACCACTGTTAATAGTTTCATTGAAATAATCCTCTGGGTATATTTGATAAAAAAAAATTTTTTTTTGTTTAGTTTTTACATCAAGGGTCAAGTGAACTTAATCTCAAAAACTCAGAGGGATGAATACAATTACAGGATTTGTCTCCTATTGTCAAAAACCTGCACATAAACCTCCGAAAACTGAAATGATGTACAGTAGGGCATGGAAATGGGCAGGTGGAGAGAAGTGGGAATGTGACCCCTACAGCACTGATCTAGAACAGCTTTGTCAAAAACAATCTGTGGTTCAACTTTTCCATCTTTATTTCATGCTCTCCACTTACATCTTTTGTATAATATCATCTATATATTATACTTATTCTCCTTAATTATAATCAGCATAATTTACCTTTTCTCATTCTCAGGAATTGAAAAAAAATAAAAGAAAATCTCAACTTGTAGTTATTAGAAGTTTAAAACCATAGAACTATAGATATAGTTCTTTTTGGAAAGAAAAAAATTCCTAACCATCAAGTTTCTCACTGATTTTCATTAGTCACTATTTTAAAAAAATTAAAGATACCTCATACCATTTGGTTCATTTCCAATATATAAACTATTTTTTAAATTATTTTGTTTAGTATATGCCTGAAGAATAAGGACAGTAGGATTAATGAAAAACTCCTTTCCTTGAAAGCATATTTAGATTTAAAACATCAGAGTTTGAAAGTTGACCTTTGTGAGCTCTTCTGTCTTCCTAACTGGCCCTGCTGTGCAAACTAACCTTGCTTCTCTAAAGCAGGTGCACAAATAGTCCTTTTGTACATCCAGCAGGAAGGGTACTAGTTCTTCCATATTTTCCGTGTCAGTTATGCCGTTCTTTCATTCATCTGTTGGTAGAACTGTACTTGCATTCTCCATGCAATCTTTTTGCTCTAATAATGAAGTCTTTTGGTAATTTAAGAGTCCTGTTTTTCCTTCCATGTCCAATGCTTATCCCAGAACACAGCCTCCAACCTTTGCTGACCTATACTTAAAATACTGCTTCACTTAAGAGTTAACAGTGACAAGGTCTACTCTTCCAGAATCTGAATGTTGCTTATGGCAGTAATTTGCTTTGTGGTGACCATGTGGTGGGGAGAAGATTCACTCCTCCACGGCCATGTCATTTGCCTACTATGGTTTAGACCTCTCCATAATTTTCCATCTGGTAAGTATGCAACTGAAGTGATAGATGGAAATAACAGAATCAAGGATCTGTGCAGTCTTGACCAAATTACTTAAATTCCTGGTCCTGTGTTCTAATTTTTTTTTTAAAAAGATTTATTTATTTATTTTAGAGAGGCAGAGAGAGCATGTGAGCAGGTGGGAGGGGCAAAGGGAGAGGAAGAATCCTCAGACTCCCTGCTGAGTGTGGAGCCCGATGCAGGGCTTGATCCCAGGACCCTGAGTTAAACCAAGAGCTGGAGGCTTAACCAACTGAACCACCAGGTGCCCCCTGTCTTCTAATCTTTCAGATGAGCAGTTTGTATTAGGTAATTTCTAAGGTCTGTTTCAGTTATATAATGTCATGGGTTTCCTAGCATTTTGGTGGCATTTTATCAGTGTTGACTGGGGGTGTTTTCTCCTCCTCTTCCTCCTTCTTCCTTTCCACCTTTTTTCCCCCTTCTTGCTCCTTTTAATAATGTTTATGCACATTTGTACTATTTGGCAGCATTGACAATTACACGTATTATTATCTTTGCATTCAAAACTGCTCATGTATAACAAGTCTTTATAACAAGAATATGTTATGTCTCTAATGTTACTTCAACAATCCTTAGTATAGGTGACCATGATCTATGTGTTATTTCTGCTTTCCTTTAGTAAAGACCCAAACTTTTCAAAGAGGCCCTGGCTCACATCCTTCAACTACAGAAAGCTTAACTGATTAAGACTGCATCTGCAGTGTTCTGAACTTAGCCTTTGAGGCCACACTTCCCACCAGCCAATAATGGTCCCAAGGCAGAACTATTCCTCAAAGACACAGACTCCTCTGAGGACTTTGGCTGAAGGGCCCCCAGAAGGCCACTGAACCTTCCTTACACTACACTGTTGGCTTCTACCCAACCTCTCTCTCCTTCTCTTTCACTCAGAGTCAGACCAGCAGTGTAGTCTTAAAACTATCCTAGACATGCCCCACTCCCTCTCCATTTTCTCCCACACAGGGCTCCTCTAATAATATCCTTGCACATTTAATCCCACTTTGGCATCTACTTTTCAACGGTGCCAGACCAGAGATGCACAAATATGCCAATATTTACAAGCTAAAATAAAGAATTCAAAGAACCATAAACTTCAGATGTATTGAAATCAAGTAAAAAGATGAAGTGATCAACAAACAGGAAAAAAGAGTTTATCATGTTCCAGTTCCAAATATCCTCACTGTCTTTCTTTACAGAGGAGGCATTCAACATTTCATTCATTCCTACTCCAAGTCACAAGCTGTCCTCAGCACAATTTATGCACCATCTCATTAATGCTCCTATCTGCATCTTTTTTGCAGATAAGGAACCCTGAAACTCAGAAAGAATGATGAACATATACAGCTCCAGAATGGTCACATGGAATGTGGATCTAAGTTGGAAATCCACTCTTAGTCCTTCCTTCCATACTCCATTTGATATGGTGCTAGATTGCAAGATCAAGGCAGTGTAATAGTTGCCACATTTTTCCTATTGTTCTTGTTTTATGTAGATTGCCCTAATTCATATAGCTGCTTATCAAAAACATCACACTAATTGTAATGAGTGCATTGATGTCAAAACCAGTTGACTGTTGTATGCCACAGGGACTCACCCTCTCCTCCATGGCTGAGTCTTTTTGTTTAGATACAAAAAAACATATTTGTCAGATCTGCAGAAGGCAATAGAGGGTTGCTAATAGGGAGGATTACACATTTTGAATGCAAACTGGACTTGACAGAATGAACTAAACTGCAAACAGTAAGATGAAGTGTTACAGACAAAACCATGTGGCCCTGATTTTCAGTTCAAAAGATAATTTTCTAAGTACAGGATGTAACTGCTCAAAGATGAGACCATTTTTCTTTTGAACATAATATAAGGTTGGACTTGTGGAATGACAGGAGTTCATGTAAAGGTCCAAGATTTTATATGACCACAAACTTGATATGAGCCAAGAGTGTTATTCTGTTGCTAAAAAAGAACATCTAATTTTGCACTCTACTAATTTACATAGTGCATTGTCAAAGAACGTTAAACACATGGATCTAGGAGACAGTCCCTGGGTCTGGGCATCAACTTTAGGGGGAGTCTCCATGAACTCCAACATTATGGAAAGCATGCTGAAACAATGTCCTGGATTAGGGTTTACTTATCTATGCATTTCATAAACGTTAAAGTGTACACTATGAAACAGACATGTGCTTGATAAATGGGATGAAAAAAGGGATTCTTGCACTCAAGGAATTCAAAGACTAAAGCTGATGATCTGAATAACCTAAAGGAAGATTTAAAGGAAAAATGCAAGTAGCCTTAAAATGCCTGAAGATATTTTGATAGGGAAAGTTTACTTGTTCAGGCCTGATTCCATTTAGTCAGTTGTCGGAGAAGAGAAGGTGGCCTGCAAAGCTGTGTGGGAAATGGTTATGTTCCTGGTACTGAAGATCATCATCCCTCTTAGTCAAAGATTCCCAGTCCCCTGATGATGAACAGTGATGTGACAAAGCTATCTGTAATCTTGGGCCTGAAGCATAACAACCATTGTCCCAGGGAATGAGTAGTACCTGCTGTCCCCTCAGACCCATAGGATAGGACTAATTGTTATTATACCCCAGCCCCTGAACACACCTGGGAAGGAATGAAGACTTGTCAAAGTCATCCTGCTAGAATTTGACATTCAACCCTGCCTGATGCTTACGCTGCCCCAGAGTAGGACAGGCAATGTAAAACTCACACACCTCTTGTCCCATGTATATTGCTTATTTACTAAGAATTCTGCTTCAACAGGTCTGCTGGGCTATTTGACTTTCTTTGACTAATACATACATTAGAATACATTGTATAATATTTTAGGTACACAAATGTTTGAGTACAATAACTAGAAACTATACTATAACCAGGAAGTTGCATCCAACAAAATTCAATGCAGTAAGAAAGAATGTTACAAAATTAGAGATAATAGGACATGAAATGAAAGTTATGGGTTTTGGTTACTGGGGGGCTTTTTCTGAGGTAGGGATGTTTTAGTCATCACAGTCTTCAAAGAGATGAGGATGGCATCAATTAAGTATATTGTTGAGTTTATTTTCAAATCAGGTGATTCCTGTAATGGGTGGAAAATGTTTTTGTTTTGTTTTTTCAGTTTTTTTGGTTTGCTATTGTCTTTTATTTTGTTTTGGGTTTTTTTGGTCAATCTCTAAGTCGCTTTTAATTTGAAAATTGTTGTTCTCCTGCTTTGAACGGGCAATGCAAAACTACACCCAAGCAATTGTCTCATGGGACTGATTAAACGCAGGTAGTTGGTCTATGTTCTTAATGGTAATGTTCTTACTGAATTTGCCCATTTCCATTATTTCTTAATGTTACAAGAGTAATTTCGTGTTTCAATTATACTCCCTTTAATACTTCTACATTATTTTTAAAAGGATATTTTAAGTGTCCATTTTTTTATTTACCTGAATTTTGTCTTTTTTATTTTTATTTATTTAGCTATCTTCTTAAGTTTTAGAATACACATCAAGTTTAGTAAAGGGCTAAATTTTATCCAAATGTGTGAGGGATTTTCCTTCAAAGTATGACTGAAACCTATCACTTTTTCTTCACAGCATACTTATTAGTACTATAAAATGAGAAGACTGTCTCATTGGGGAAATGTTATAAAAGGTGTTATTTGAGGTCTTGAGAAACTCCCAACAAAGGATCTTATTTTTATCCTCCCCTGAAAGATCATATATGCTGGCAGCATTGAACATTATAACTATACTTGGCACTCACAACATATAGCTTACACTGATGCCAGAATTTCACTGTAAATGAAGCCTCTACTTAATCAGCTTCATTAGTTATTTCCTTTCTCATAAGGCACCAAACAATGTAGTTAAAGCAGTAAAGCCAAAACCCAAATGTTAAAACTATCTTGAGTAGGGATTGTAAAAATACCGTGCCCAAATGATAAAGAGCTATAAATGGCTAATTCCTAAAGAGAGAAAGTTATTATTCCTATGAGACAAATAACTAATCAAGTTTATGTGAAATATGGGGAGAATTAAAACATACCATCATATCTGATCCCAGAGATTTTCCATCTATTTGACCTTTCCATGTTGGAGGTGTCTCCATTTTGATTTGCATCTCACAAAGGTTTTAAGGAAGTTATGTAACATGCAAGATAATTTTTACATCTATTTTTCCTCAGTTGTTTTACAAGTAATTCAACCTCTTAAACCTCTAGAATGGAAATTTAACATTTTTTTTCTTTCAAATAAACCAATATAAACATTTTTGGATATTTACTCCTCTATTATTTTTAATTTGTAACAGGGATATTTGTATGTGCCAAGGGCTATTCTTAAAATACTGCAGAGAACTGGAAATGCTATATTTGGAATCACAATTTAATTTTACATAACATCTAAACACATGATGCAAATAGAAGTGCTCCAAACAAGCACTTTGAGAAATTTGAAACAGAATGAGCTTATGTAGAGAGAATGAGAGAGAAGAGAAAGGAAAACAAGGAAAAATATAAGAAACAGTAAAAAAGGAAGGGAAGAAAGAACTGTATCTTACAGAATGAAAGATAGGCTGCCTTAATTATTTTGTATCAGTCTATTTTGAGTTCCTTTATGTAATTTAAAAATAGCAGTTGGGGTCTCTTATAGTGTTACCTCATTTCCTTGATAAAAAAAAGGAATTTAATATACTTTTAGATGCTTCTTTTTTATCTAGTAAGATCGAAACCAATTATCAAAAATGTGTGTGTGTTGACTGAAGTAACATGCAGTCTCTAACTCATAAACCACTGTTACAGTTGATAGCCTACAATGTCCAGTTTTAGTTGAAGTTGACACAAAGTAATATGCATAAGCCACCCTAGACTTTTTTTATATTAATCTTATCTTTCACAGGTGCCTTATGCACACCTCTTTGACTGCAGATAATTGACAGATTTTCCCACAGCATTTAAATTGGTTTTTATAAAAGCAATTGGTTTTTAGAAAAGTTTTAGAAAAGTTTTCTTTCCCAGTTCTGTAATATTTGACTAGTTATAATAACTTGTTATAAAAGGTATAAATGGCCTAATCAAGTTTTAAAAATGCACAATACTTTCTTGCTAGCATAATAGACAGTCTAACTGTTCAGAAAAAAGGTAAGTGATATGCTCTTGAGTACAGCCAACTAACCCTGAATATGCATAAAAGATACACGTCACCATGAACCACACTGGTTAATCTTAGAAGTCAGTTTGATGGACATGTAATAAGAGAGAGCTCTTCTGTATTTAGGCAATGATAAAATGTTGAGGACGTAAAATGTTGAAAGTAGCCTTTACATTTAAAAAAAAAATGTTTATATGTGGATGCAAGATTTTCCTGGTAGGTAGGTAGGTAGACAGAAAGACATAAATAACTATTAGTTATCATATATATTTCACAAAGGAAATGCTAGTTCAATTTGTTTTGAATCAATAGAGCGAAGAAAATTTTAATGAGACTATTTTTCTGTCTACATTCAGAATCTGTTATTCCTGGGCTGCTAAAAATTGATGCTTTTCTTTCCTTTGTTCCCAAGTTTTTCAGAAAAATATCAAATAAGTAGGTATGTGCCCTCATCAGCAACAGTGGCAAAGAGTCTTTCAAAACTGCTTGGGCTTAAAGTTCTCTTGAGAACTGCAGGTGACAGGGGCGCTTGAGTGACTCAGTGGGTTAAGTGTCTGCCCTCGGCTAGGGTCAGGATCCCCGGGTCCTGGGATCCAGTCCCACAGCTGGCTCCCTGCTCCTCAGGGAGCCTGCTTCTCCCTCTCCCTCGTTTTGATGCTCCCCCTGCTTGTGTTCATGTTCTGTGTCAAATAAATAAATAAAACCTTAAAAAACAAAACTACAGTTGGTAGAGTCAGATCTGTGTTATATATGATACACTTGTAAAAACCTAAGAACTTTCTACATGCTGAATTCCTATAATCCCTGACTAGATCATTTGATATGGGAGTATTCAGACAAAAAGATTGTCCAGAATGGCCCATGGTGTCTTAATGAAGATGGGCAAGTTCTGAAGAGTTGGCCAGATTCTGATACAGTTTCAGAAGATTTTTCATGAATATAGTATGTCAGACACATGTTAGAGATCATATTCATATTTGCCTGTTTATCTGTTTTTCCTTGGATAACATTCACCTATACTTCAAAAAAGTTGGTGTGTTTTTAAAAAAATATGCTAAAGTTTTAAATTATCTATTTATGCTAAAGACTTCATAACGTAAGTGGTTATAACAAAAAATGTCTTTTTTCAAATTTTGCATAAACGTGTTTTTTCAAAGTATTAGGTACATCTGACATGTCATTATCCACAAAAGCAATATAAATCCCCTCTAGTCTTCTTTTGACAATAAAGAAAAAAAAATCTAGAATAGACTTTTGGAGGAAAGTAAGAGATCAAATAGCATACATTTTCCCCTCAGTGTTTAGCATCTACAAGTGAAGTGTGAGTTCTAGTATTAAATCTTGAAAAGAAATCATACTTGCTGGATAGAAAGCAGCACTTTATTTAATCTAAGCCATATGAAATTCATTGGTTTTAATATTTTTTTTTAACTAGTTACTAATCTTCTGCCTTTGGAAGAAAATTTAGAAAATATTTCAAAATGAGATTTTATTTAAGTCTAGCTGTATGTATTAGGCAACCATGCCAAGGAGGCTCTTAAATATTCTCAATATACAAATTACAGGTACAACTTATTATAGCCACTGATGAAGAACTCTCAAAGATGACTAGGAATTACTTACATGGAGTTTTATTTAGTGATGGATTTTTTTGAAGAAAAAATTTTGTGGCTTAGCAGCACATTTGAACATGATGCTTTTTAAATTGTATAACATAGTCTTATAACTTTCTCAATTTTAAGTCCTTAAGGAGTTTTAAAAGTGATGATTTCACACAGAAATAAAAGCATAGGGCAAGCATTATACAAATATGGCATTTCACCATTGTGAGGTAATGCGAAAACTCACGGATTTATTAATTAGACACCAAAGCATATGTACCATTTCTTTCTACTTCTAAATTCATCCCAGCCTTGGCTCTTCCTCCCTTCTCCCAGTGTTTGCTTAAAAAGAAAAAGGCTGAGCAATCAGTACAGGCTAATACACGTGCAAGGCTTAATTTCATCATACATGCCATACTTCTTCCATAGAAGGAACTATCACCTAGACCCATCTCTTCAGCATTAAAACACTGGTCAAGATTCAACTCTTCAAAGAAGCTTTAACAGAAAAAACACAGTAATTTCATTTGCTCCAGAAAAATCATCTTGCCAAAACCTCACCTTCATTTTATATATCTATTGATCCCAGTAACAATATTTTTACTCATATCTTTAAGCAAAAATCACTCATTCAGTAAGACTTTTCTTAGAAAGCTTTATTATTTTTTAACTCATTAAAGCACCTTTTCTTAATCCTTGTTTTTAAAGCCCTAAATCCAGCTTCACTGTACACCTGTGAACTGTATAAGACTTCACATAAAATCTGAATCTCTTCCACCCTCCCCCACGGGAATATAAGTACTAGTCCAGCAGAAATTCCTACATAGCAAAGTGTCAGTGATGCATATTCTACCCACCATAGCATGAAACCTTGATTCAAAGGATCAAGTCAAGCCAGGATCCTCCAGAAAAAGCCAAGCTTCAAATACTAGAGATACCAAATATATACGCTAAGTACAATGGATAAAAGTCAGGGCCAAGATCAGCATCACAGAACATGAGATTGACATTAGTTGGGAACAGGATCAAGTATGTCTAGAATTATGACAAGAAAAGTCTGATTGTTGGGACTACTATATGTTTACACTTTGGTTTTACAGATTTTGGATGTGGAATTACAGAATTAATTATTGAATCAAAGCCATGATAGACTCTGTCTTTTTGAAAAACACTCAACATTAGTAACATTTTATGATCTTACTGTTTCTGCAGTGAACATTAACCTACTTGGCTAATTAACACTTAAGCATTTTGACATTTCTTAAGTCAATAAAAGCACCAAACATAGAGTTCAATAAAAAACAACCTTTAAAAAGATACCAATTTATGGGGCACCTGGGTGGCTCAGTCGGTTAAGCCTCCAACTCCTGGTTTCAGTTTAGGTCATGATCTCAGAGTGGTGAGATCAAGCCCGACGTAAGGCTCTGCACTCAGGGTGGAGTTTGCTTAGGTTTGTCTCCTTCTCCACTTGCCCCTCCCCTCACACACACACGCATGAACACTCTTTCAAATAAATAAATAAAATCTTTAAAAAAAAAAAAAGAAATCAATTTATGTACACTCAAATAGAGATATCTCTGAGATACCCTAAGGTTAAAAAAAAAAAAAAAGAAAGAAAACCCAACTCACTATGTTATATGTAAAATTAGTACCGTGTTTCTTAAATACTGTGTAGAGAGAGGGAATAAATTCTAAAAGGTTATTAATAACTGATAATTTTAGAACCATTATTTGAGTCAGTAAGAACAAAAGTTTTATTTTTTTCTTACTTTATAAGTATTTTAATTTTTATTTTATATTCTTAGTAATAAACTATAACAGAAGCAAAATATAACTTAACAAATCCTTAAATACTAAATATTAATAAAAATAAGGGGAAACTTCCATGTGTAATTGCTATCACTATCTCTCACAAGTCCATCTTCAATATAAAAGATCATGTTTTTTTCAATTAGACAAATCACTATTATTCAGAAAATCCATCTTGTTTGCTCTTTTCTCAGTTTTTTAACTTGAATTTAATATGTCCCCTCAAGGTAGAAAAATTCTACAGCTACTACTGGCCATATGCCAAATTCCTCCATGCTCCTAGAGCTGTAGTTCCATGAAGTAGTTGTCTCTCTTTCTCTGATATTCACAGACACACATATACTCCCACTTAAATACCAATTATTCCTCCAAGGGCATGCATACCATACCAAGGGACTAATGGAGAAAGAATTCCACCATCATCCACTTGTCTAGCACCAGCCCACCCCTAAAATATCCTGTCTTGACACTAATCCTGGATCACTAGTCAAACTTCTCACTTCTTTGTGATTAATTTCTTCTCTGAACACCTGGGTCTTTTTATTGCCATTGAAGTTAGGGACTCCCAAATTCATCTCAACTCTCTAATAATGTACATCAAAAAGGTAACAGCCTAGATTCTTGATGAGATTTTCCTAGGAAAACCTCATCTTCTACAATGCACATTTACTAACCAACAACCTTTTGAATTCTAAATTTACAGAGCGCTGCCTTTATCCACCTGCAAAGCATCATGTTAAAGACTTCCCCAAGATTAACAGAAACCTCCCTACCTTATTTGTTGTTTCAATTAAGATTTGTCTAAAGGTGACAGGGACTACTCTTGTTTATTTACAAATACACACACACATAAACAAGAATTTAATAATAGCTATATTTAAATTTAAGTAACGGGAATTAGCTATATTAAGACAACTTTCAAATGCTAATGAAAGCCAGAAAACAAAACTTGCCTATTTTTGGATAGAAAGACCCAATAATACGTCCATTCTTCCAAATTCCACCAAAATTTCAATGTAATCCTTAGAGTATACTAGTAAGACTTATCTTTTAACTAGGTAAGCTCATGATTAAGTTCATATTTTTATAATAGCAAACAACAATAATCTTAGGAATGAGCATTTGAACAAAAGAAACAAAATACTAAAGAAATTATGTTGCATGATTGCATTTACATTAAGTCCCAGAAAACCAGAAAGTAATCCATAGTGATGTAAATCAGCTAAGCAGTGGTGGGAGGCAGGGGATTTACTCTAAAGGGGGAATGAGGAAAACTTATGGTATGATGGAAATATCTCATTTCTTCATTTGGGTGGTGGTTATAGGGTTTGTACAATTGTCAAAACAGATCTTACTATAATCTTAACTTATGAATTTTATTGTAAAATATACCTCAGCAAAAAATATATATAATACATCATTTTTTTAAAGAAAGGAAAAAGCAAAACTGAACATAAAACAAAGTAGATGTCTAATCCAATGCATCACTTGAAGAGCCAATAAAGCACATTCTTCTTTCAATTGATGCGATTCCAATCTTACTTCTTCCTGTTCCTATTTTGTGACACCAAACATCACCTTACCCATCACCCCAACCAATACTGTAACCTCTTATTTATTTTACTATTTTCTCCTGTGGCATGAGATGCTCATAATCATCAGAAGGCATTCTCAGATTCCAGTTCAATGAGCCCATTCCATTATTACGTATAGTAAAACCTCCAAATTAGCAGAAAGCAGAGCCAAGAAGATGAAAAGCCACCATTTTAAGACTTTAGGTGTGACCATGAAAGCTGTGATATCCACTTCTCCTCTTACCTAACACACACACATACACACACACATACACACGTGTGTGCATGCACAGTTTCTACTTTTGGCTTCTGGAGGGACCACTGAATTATGGCTATGAGGTTTAAATTAAATGGCACCATATATCACTTTGTTTTTCTCCAGGGTCAACTGGTTCTGGGTTTAAGAGCAGTAAATCTTATGATAATCTTTACATTTTAATGTGAACTGAGTTTCTTAGTAATAATGGTGTGAGATACATGAAAGCTAGATGTAAGAGAGGACTACTAACATACGGTACCCACAGAGGTATGAAGGACAGAGAAATCAAATCCATTTTCAGAATAGGTTCTTGTTCCATACACTTTTCTCAATAATATAAGGCATTCAGTGTAATCACATCACATCCCACTGACTTACAGAACCATTCTGATGGTCAAGGATTGGTTTCTGCAAATGAAAAACTGGTCACTCAGACATGGTGAAAGCCATGTCTATCTTTATGAGGGAGAGTTCAGTTTGTTAGTGTGTATATATTGTCTCCATCACTACCACTAAGATCACTTTACTCAAAAACGTGTTTAAAAAATAAGGTATCTTTGGGAAACTGGCTCGCTCAGTCACTAGACCGACAACTCTTGATCTCGGGGCTGTAAGTTCAAGCCCCATGTTGGGTGTAAAGATTACTTAAAAACAAAAAATAAGGTACCTAGAGACAGAGTTTGATCATTATCCATGGAGAAAGTTACCATATTCCATATGTGAAGAGCCTTTTCTACCTCAGAGGCTTTTTTAAAAATATGCATTCAAATGAAACACATATTTTCTTGACTTTGACCCTTTATAAGAAGTGTATACCTATCTTTTTAAATTGTATTATCCTCACTATTTCATCCTTCAAAGTCTCCACCTATCCCATTAGGTCATTAATTAGCCTTTTGCCCAGGAATTGGTATAGATACTGATCTTAGGCTACCGTTTTCCACAGCAGTTTTTCATCTAGAAAGGAAGAGAGATGATATTAAGATATGGTAAGTTGTTATAATATGTAGTATGACAGATATCTAAGCAGTGTGCTATGGAAGCAGAAGAAGAATACCATTTATCAGGTGATCTGAGATTACTAATTGGAGATGGTAAGGATTTAATATGGCTCTCAAAAAAATGGTTAAAATTTGGTAAGAGAACAATGGAGGGATGATAAACATGGAACACAGTTGGAGACTAAAATGTAAATAGAGACATTTTCCTGGGATGTTTAGGTTTCCGTACTGAAGGATTTGCCTTTATTTTTTCTGTAGTGGGTAGTCATCAGACAAGTTTAACCAGATAAATGATTCAGTTAGATCAGTGTTTAGGAAGATAATTCTGTTAACACCATGTACAATGGATTAGAATGCATAATATTAAAGGAATAGAGTTCAGTTTGGAAGAAAAGAGGAGGAATTCCAAAGTGCAAATGGAAATAAGATTTAGATGGGAAAAAAAGACTGTGGATATAGAATCAATAGAATTTGACAAGCAATTAGACTAAGAGTTGAGAAATAACTAATAGAGGCAAGTCTAAAAAGCCTTTCCTCATCCAGCATCTCTCCTGGGAAGGATAATGGACCAGAAGTATAATAGGGGAGTAGCTGTCTTCCAGAAAACCAGCAGGGTTTCAAAAGAATATTCAGGTCTCCTAAGCCCCAGAAGAGAAGAAACTCACATAATGCAGGGGCAATCACTATGAATAATCTGGGGAAAAGGCTAGATTGCCTACTGGGTCACTTTTGTCTGTGGCTTTGCACTATTAGAAGATGTGTTACCCTTTCCCATAGAATAATTAAACACTGCTACCACCTCTTAGCTTGTTTTTTTCCTATTCTTTCTGTTTCCTAAAGGCTACTTTCTGTATCACCTCCTTCTGGCACTGTTTTTGTTTGTTTGCTTATTTTTCTGTTTTTACATGTTTTATCTGGTAATCCTCATCTACTTCTTACCATCATGAGCCTTGAAGTCAGTTCTAAATATTCTCAAGTCAGGATACTTAGGTTCTCCATACTGACTACTGAGCTTCCTAGAACTGAAATGAGTTCCCTACCACCTTCTTTGGATTTTATCCCTACCATCACTCCTTCCCTGAATGGGTCCTTTGGCTTTCATGGGGCCCTATAATCCCTGCTTTTCCCAACCACTTCCATGTCTTTAACTCTGCCCTGGTCCCGACCACACCCAGTCTATCTGCCTTGCAGTCAGGACACAAGGTGCTAGATTATTTTTTTTTTTAATCTTTTTTTTTTTTTAAGATTTTATTTATTTATTTGACAGAGATAGAGACAGCCAGAGAGAGAGGGAACACAAGCAGGGGGAGTGGGAGAGGAAGAAGCAGGCTCCTAGCAGAGGAGCCTGATGTGGGGCTCGATCCCATAACGCCGGGATCACGCCCTGAGCCGAAGGCAGATGCTTAACCGCTGTGCCACCCAGGCGCCCCACAAGGTGCTAGATTATTATTGTCATCTTTTTTTTTTTATGTTATTTTAGTCACCATTATTGTCATCTTCTAACACTAATGCTGATGCCAACAGCCTTCAGAGTGAAACTGGAAACTGGGGGAAGGTTACTGGGAAGGTTATAAGTATTTTGGAGTTTGGTAAGTTACTAGTCAACAGATCCGGAGGTTTCAGAAATAGGCAATATGAGTACATGTGATCTGTTTTTATATCTTTCCTTTCTTACTGGGAAAAGGTGTTTGTTCTGAAAATACTACTCTAAGCACTAGTACAGGTCTCTCAATGTTAAATCGAAACCACATCCTTTATTATGCAAAATTCAAGGTTGCTTTATATTTCTTTTATAATGACTCATTTTTTTTCATTAAGCTTTCCATACAAATTGTTCTAAAAGTTAAAACTGACTCTTCTTGATTCTGTTTTCTAAAGCTCAAAATATGATTATCTAAGGAGGTTAAAAGTCTAATCATTTTGACTATCTGCGTGTCAGTTTCTTATTTGTAGAATGAGGGATTGGACAAGACAGACTTTATAGACCCAAATAGTTTTAGAACGCAATTAACATACAACTTACTTATATCTAATCAAAGATTTTATTACTTCCTTGGGTCTGGCCCCACCTCCATTCTATCCCCCCGTCTTCCTCCAATGAAGAAAAAAAAATTTTTATGAAGATTGTGTTTTGGTTCAGGAGGAGGTTTTTTCCCCCCAATTTAAAATGTTTTTCTTAATTTTTAAATGCATAATAACATCTAATGATTAAGTTAATCCCCAGGATTAATTCAAAAGAGTGAATTTGTACCATTATTAACTTAAAAATCCAGTGTAATTTCCTCAGCCTCTATATCAATAGTACTTTACAATCGTGATTAATATTCTTTATTAAATGGCTCCCCATCCACACCACAAATCTGATCATGGCCCTTTTTAAATCTACAGAACCAATTTAGAAGAAATGAGATAGGTTTTGTGTAAAACTTAAAAAAATAAGAATAATATCCTATCATGTCTAATTATTTCAAGAATGTGTACCTCCTGCTGGGCAAAACCTAATAATAATTAAATTTTGCTTGGGGCAGTATAGGGAGTCCTTATTTGTTTAAGCTTCATTTAAAATATACCCCACAGTACAAAATGCCATATCATGGATGTTGTGGTTCATTAACTCAAGGCCATATCATACTCAAAAAGGAACATAGTTTTTCAGTTAACCTATAGATTTTAGATAACTGTCCAAAACTCATTTACCATTCAAGATAATTACATACTTTTAGCATTTTTATTTTCAGTTTAGTGAAAGTTCATTTCCCAGCGGCTTTCACCCTTTCCTCAAACTGCTGCAGACATAAGCCATTTTGCTTTAACAACACCTCCCATATTCATTCTCCCACATATGCTTATTGGAAGCTTTAGCGGTATCTAAATTAGACTTGGCAGAAATAGAAAGAGACTTTCCACTTTTGGACGGCATATCCTATGGGGCACAAGTTTGAAAGAGGCAAATTGAAAAAGACAAGAGATTTGATGCTACAAGGACAAAGCTAGAAAAATGTTTAAAAGTGGCATAATTTAAAAATACAATACCCTATGTTTATTTGTAATGTCTGGAGAATGCCATGGTTTGCTTAATTGAAAATTATGGGCAATTCAAGGATACATACACCATACAAGGATTACTGATTTTCAAAGTGCAATGGGATAAAATGCATTCAGCCTTAACACTTGAATTTTTCCAAACCTGAACTTTGATGATTCAGATGGTCCCTCATTGTTTGTATATTCTTGACCTACCAAAACATGCTCCCTCTCTAGCAAAAAAAGGAATGAATTTTTGTTTTTATTCATCCCCAAGAAAAGCAATGTGCTTTGCAACAAAGGGGGAGGTTGGTTTGTGGGAAACCATTGCATGTTTTAAAAAATATTTGTTCTATATTCCTGCTACTTGCCAAATGAGTCTATACATAGAAGCTCAAGAGCAATCCAAGATATAGGCAAGAGGTATCAGAAACCACTCATGTAAAAAAACCTGTCAGCCCACTGATTCATTCTATTTATTCTACAAAATGGAGATCCACTAGAAGCCAGAGGCTTTTCTAAGTAGATACAAAGTTTGGAGTCATTCACTTTAGTAGTCACTGTTTAATAAGGTGGAAAAGAGAAGTGAGAAGCCAAGGAGAAGAAAAAAAGGGAAAAACATTAAACCACATCTTCATTCATTCCTTCATTCAAACATAATTAAGCACTGCAACACTGCAGACATTACATAAAATTCAGATGAAAGGAAATGTCAAGAAACTCAAGTTTAAAACAGGAGATAGGCATTTAAGCAA
Organism: Ursus arctos; assembly: GCF_023065955.2. Classification (NCBI taxonomy): domain Eukaryota; kingdom Metazoa; phylum Chordata; class Mammalia; order Carnivora; family Ursidae; genus Ursus; species Ursus arctos. Next base: position 27,457,579 of record NW_026622985.1, on the reverse strand, counting down.
ATAACCATAGTATATTGTCATTAGTACTCAAAGAGAAGCATGCACAAAGTTCTAAGGGAAGAAGAAAGAAGTGAAAGAGGATGGGCTAGATTTCCCTAGAAGCAGAACGTTGTTAAGAATGGCCATTTATAAGGGGTGAAATTCAATGTATCTTGAAAAATGGTTTAAGTGTCAAGAATAACCAAAAGGGACCATATACACGAGACAGAGAAGTAATTAATTATGTTCAGCCAGTGGGACAGGCCACAGAGATGCAATTAAGTCCATTTGAGCCTAGGGAAACTTGTTTTTATGTTTTCTATGCCTCTTTTAGAATACATGGTAAACTCTACCCTTAAAATTTCAAAGTCCAATTTACAGTCTTTAATCTCAAGATTTTATGTGTAGAATAGGAACCTTCTATATATTAACTTTGAACAATTTCCTCATTTTGTAATGAAATAGGTATACAATTTTAAAAATACTCATCTGGATTTTTCATTGTTTAGTAAGTCATACCTCCCTCCCAATCCTAGAAGTCCTGGTGAGGAGATTAGGAAAGTAAATTTACTGCCCAAGGACTCAAACACTATCAATACCTAGAACAAAGAAGTCTCTAAACATATTTAAATTACAGATGACAGTTGGGAAAATCAGGTACTATCAAGTGTTTTATACATTCCTGAATGTCTTCTTTACATATTAATAACAAGTCTGGCTAATACAAAGTCTTAATGTAAACTTGGGTAAGGAGAATTCAGGGTATCTGTGATTTGAGGAAGTAATCAAGTAATAGGAAATGTAAGAAGGAATCACTTCCCAATGGCAAAGAGGGGACTGAGGAGAAAAGAAAAAGAAATACATGCTAGAATTGGATACAGTTGCTGCAGTTCATTTTTTTCATGTATTCACTTACTCATTTAATATTTATTCAGTGTCTGCAAAGTATTCAGTGCCTGCAAAGTATTTAAAGTATAAAAAAAAACAAAAAACAGAACAAAAAAAACCTTCCAGAGAGATTTTTTTCTAGAACATAGGAAAAAAAACAAAACTATTTTTCTAGGTTCTATAGGTAGAGAATTAAATGTAAAGCCTTTGTACTCATAGGCAAAGCTCTTGGAGGAAGGGTATTTAAGAAAACCCAGATATGTTTGAAGGAATCTTGGAGAAGTGAGGTTTCTTACTCATTTCTCAAGTTGCAAGCTGAAAACCTGCAATTACCCTTAGTGAGGAAATGCATCTAACTTCACCAGTTAGAATATTGGAAATAGTTGAGATAAGGTTTGAGGCAAAGAGAAGACCAAGATGTCATCTTGGTTAGGAAGAAATTCTAAGAGATGGAAAATCTGGCAGTAACAGAGAGAAAATACAAGGAACCTGCTCTCAAATCACACCAAACAGCAGTGCTAGACAAAAAAACACATATATACATATATATGTATTTTTGGTTTGCTTTATTTCTGGTACTTTTGTTTTCCTTTACATAGCTAAGTTTGAAAGCATGAAAGACCAAAAAAGAAAAAAAAAAAGTGGTAGAAGTTAGAGAAAAAAAATAAGCTATCCCATGAATGGGAAGTAAGGAAATGGGTCATGGAGTACCATCATGGAAAGTGCCCAAGGGACTAGGGTGTTAACACCCATGTAGGGACTGAAGTTGAAGCCACAGGTCCTAGTAATGTGTGAATCTGGAACTAATCTCTCAGTATAAATCTGGGAACCATCTGTAAAATCAGGACTAACAAAATACCTCCCCCTAGCCCAAGTGGAACAAACGTGGACATTGGCCATAGGTAAAGATAATCACATGTGAAATTTTAAAGCCTATACCTGGAAACATAGGGGCTAGAAATCCTAAACTGAGAAATTACAATGAAAATTGACCCAAACTAGAAAACTCACAGGTCAAATGTAAAGCAGCCACATTAAGGACATTCATAATTCAGGGTATACATGCAATTGGAAAACAATTCATTCTAATAAGGTCACTGTCTAACACTAGAAAACATGAAAATAAAAAAAAATGTTAAAAGAGTGTGAAAGTTAAAACACACACACACACACACACACACACACACACACACAGGAGAATTAGGATCACACAACTTAAAACTAGAGTAATCTAAAAGAACAAAACATATTTGTCAAGAAGTTCAAATATGAGAGAAGGAACATAAGCTATAAAGCAAACCAAAGATTTGGAAAAGGACATATACATTTGAAGAAAAAATTTATAGAAATGAAATATATATCAAAATTCAAGAAAAAAAAAAAAAAACAGATGCATGTAAGAGCAGGCTGGAAGAAGCAGAGGATTGAATTAGTGACCTAGAAGACAAAATAATGGAAAATAATGAAGCTGAACAAAAGAGAGAAAGAAGAATTATGCAATACAAGATCAGATCAAGGGAACTCACTGACTTCATCAAACATAATAACACTTGTATTATAGGAATCCCAGAAGAGGAAGAGGGGGGAGAGAGGGGACAGAAAATATATTTAAGGAAATAATAGCTGAGAACTTCCCTAATCTGGGGAAAGAAACAGACATCCAATTCCAGGAGGCAGAGAACTCCCACCAAAGTCAACAACAAAAAAAGGCCAACACCAAGACATTTTGTAGTTAAATTTGAAAAATAGAGAGATAAAGAAAAATCTTAAAAGCAGCAAGACAAAAGAAGTCTAACTTAAAAGGGAAGACCCGTAAGACTAGTTGGAGATTTCTCAACAGAAACTGTGCAAGCCGGAAGAGAGTGGCATGATATATTCCAAATGCTGAGTAGGAAAAATCTGCAGCCAAGAATACTTTATTCAGCAAGGCCATCATTCAGAAAAGAAAGGGAGATGAAGAATTTCCAAGACAAGCAAAAACTAAAGGTGTTCATGACCACTAAACCAGCCCTGCAAGAAATATTAAAGAGACTCTTTGAGTCCCCCAAATCAGAGCTTCATTTGGAGCAGTCCTCTGTTATAGCTATGTTATCTCACTGAAGTTAGGTATCCACTGCTCTCTCTCTTTTCCTTTTGGTATGTAAAGCTTCCCCACTATAACTACTTCTGAGATTCTCTGCCAATCAGAGACGGAGACAAACCATGAGAGACTCTAGATTCCACAAAACAAACTGAAGGTTACAGAAGGGGAGGGGGTGATGGGATATTAAAGAGGGCACATTTTGGGATGAGCACTGGGTGTTATACGGAACTAATGAATCCTTGAAAACTACAACAAAAACTTATGATGTACTATATGCTGACTAACTGAATATAATTTAAAAAAAAGTTTGAGGTCAAAATGGAAAAAAAAAAAGACATTATAATTCATAAGAGCTCCATCTTCATGACCAAAGCGCATCCCGAAGGTCCCTCTTCTTAATATGATCACATTGGGCATTGGGGTTTCAACATATGAATTTTGGGGGAACACAAAATTCAGAGCATGGCAAAGTCTCAACAAATTTCATAGAACTAAATTTATATAGAATATGATTTAGCAAGAAATAAAACTGGAGAAACCTCATTTATTTAGAAATTAAGATCACGAATTCAGAATAATCCATGCAGAAAGTAGAAATCATAATAAAAACTGGACTATTTTGAACAGAATAAAAATGAATACAAGTAACAGATCTTCTAGGATATACCTAAAAATCAAGCTTAAAGGATTTATAATATGAAAGTATACATTTTTAACAAAAGAAATGCTGAAAATCATTGGCTTAAGTATCTCTATCGAGTTAGTAAAAGAACTAAAATATTGAGAGAAAAAATATAAAAGGAAACAATCAATATAAGAACTTGCAAAATAGAAAAAAAGATACACAATACAATGGATCAACAAAATCAAAATTTGGTTCTACTAGAAAACTAATAAAATTTATATATCCATTATCAAAAAGAGAGAGAGCTTAGATAACCAACATCAGGAATGAAAAAGAGGGCTTTGTGGCATATTCTACAAGCATTAAAAGGGAGTAAGAAAATCTCATGCACTTAATTATTAAGAACAAAGACACAATTTGATGAAATAGACAAATATCTAGAGAAAGATAACCAATCTGATTTAAGAAAAAAATAGAAAACCTGAACAGAGCACTTCACTAATAATTAATTGCATCTGTTATCAGGAAATTTTCAAACAAAGAATTCTTCTGGCCCTGCTGACATAAGCAGAGAATTATACCAAACTCTCAAAGAAGAAATAATTCTAATAATTTCCAAAACTTTCCAGACAGTTGAAAGGGAAGAAACACTATGCATCTTGTTTTATATGACTAGAGTAATTTAGATTCTAAAACTTGACAAGCTCATTATTCATAAAAACCTCACTTACGACCATATATGTAACCATTCTAAATGAAATATTCCCAAACCAAATTCAGCAATGTAGTCAAGGGGTAAACAAATCACACCCAAGTTACATTTATACTGGGAACTCAATATGGTTTCAAATGAACCCATATAACTCACCACACTAATAGATCTGTTGTCAATATTCCCATTAGCTCCTCTAGGACATTTTTCCTCTCACCTCTGCCTTCACCTGTGCCCTGGCATGTCAATAAGCTTCAATTGCTACCTGATTTGTCTAGTCAGTAGGAGACATTTGCAAAAGAAGGCAATAGAAAAATGGTATCAGATACTTCCGTTCTCTCCCCATTGTATTGTCCACTTGCATATTTCAACCCCAATCAGAGCTTCAATAAGAGCAGTCCTCTGTTATAGCTATGTTATCTCACTGAAGTTAGGTATCCACTGCTCTCTCTCCTCCTTTCGGTATGTAAAGCTTCCCCACTATAACTACTTCTGAGATTCTCTGACAATTTTCGTTGGATATTCTCACCCCTATCTATTTGCTATTTCTTTCCTGATGGGCACAGAAAGATAAAAGATAAGAAAAACTTATGATGACCTCAGCAGATGCAGGAAAAATATTTGAAATAATTTTATAAATTCCTGCTATAAATTCTTAGTAAACTAGGATTAGAAAGAAATGATAATCTGATAGCTACAAAAAGCCCTTAACAAACATCATGCATAATGGTGAAGTGTTGAAAGCTTTCCATTTAAGATTAGGAAGAGACAAAAATGTCTACTAACACCATCTTAATTCAATTCAGGACTAATGGTTCTGACTTGTACATTAGTGAAAGAAAATGAACTAAATACTAAAGATTTTTTAGAGATGACAGCTTAAATCTGTAATTTGCTCACAGATAATAGAAATGTGTTGATAGAAAACCTAAAATAATAACAGGTATAGAATTAGAATCAGTAATAATTTAGCAAAGTGGCTAACATTCAAGAATCACATGTATTTTTTACCAACAGAAAACAGAAAATTAAATTTGAAAACTATACTATTTATACATTACAAACATCAACATCTAGAATTCATCTAACAAAGGATACACAAGATCACTAGCAGAAAAATATGAAATATTGAGAGAAATTAAAGAAAACTTAAATGAATAGATTATGCTCATGGAATGGAAACATGAAACTATAAAGTTCTCATTTCTCTTGAAACTGATAAAAATACCATTAAGAGTGTTTGTTCACACGCCAATTTAAAAATGATTCTAAAATTTACATTGAAAAGCAAAGAGCCAAGAATAACTAACACTCATGAAGAAGCAAAAGGTGGAGCCTATCATGTTATCACGATGTTGTAATATCATACCATCGTAATGTTATGTTAACTTCTCATATTGTTAAAATAATTAAGACAAGGTAGTACTGGCACAAAGACATATAAAATCAATGAAATAGAAAAGATAGCACAAAAAACTCAGATATGTACGGAAACTTTATGAGAAGATAACCACCACAAAGTGATAAGGAAGGGATAGTAGTTTCAATAAAGGAAGATGGGACAATGGGATATTCATATGGAAAATATATTCAAACCGTTCCTCAAAACATGTACAAACTTCATTTTTAAGTGATCCACAGACTTAAATGTCAAAACTAAAACAATACATTTTATAGAAGTTAAGACATTGTTTTCACAATATTGGGATAAAGCAAGTTTCGGTAAATAGGAAAGAAAATGACAAGCTACATAAGACAGTACTGAAAACTGGACTGTATTAAAATTGCACATCATTATTTACCAAAAAACTAGTAAGAAACTGAAAAGATAGGCCACAAAATGGTAGAGGACATTTGTTTTATACATATCTGACAAAAGACAATATACAAATAAATCTTGATAAAAAGAAAAAGAGGGGGCGCCTGGGTGGCTCAGTTGTTAAGTGTTTGTCTTCGGCTCAGGTCATGATCTCAGGGTCCTGGGATCGAGCCCCACGTGGGGAAATCTCTGCTCAGCGGGAAGACTGTTTCTCCCTCTCCTTCCGCCTGCTGCTCCCCCTGCTTGCAAAAAAACTAAAACTAGTTCTTCTCCTAAGAAGCATTTAAGTGACCTAGGAGTAACAAAAAGGTTCAGAAAGGAAAACAATTTCACTAGATATTCAGGATTTTAGAAAAATCCTCCTCATAGGCAATTAGGTGAATATTGGAAAAGAGGAGAGACTGATATCTCCAGGACCAATTAAGACCTTTTCAAGTCCAGGGAAAAAATGAAGAATATCTTTAAGTTTCAACCACATAACTAGACTTCAAAGTTGCAATTTAAAAAAATAATGGTAAAATTGGTAATATTGATAAGACCATAAGAGGAATGAAGCACCAGAAAGTTTACTAGTATTTCTGAAGTTTTCAGACTAGATGGAGGATTTCACCAAAGATAGTATACACGGGAAGACTGTCAGGCCATTTGCCCCAGACCGTCCCTCTACAGCCTCTTGGCCTTATAATTATTAAATTTTCAAAAGTGTCTCAGCTTGAATGATAAATCATGTGCTCACCTTGAGAGATGTATATATATATATATATACATCTCTCAAGGTGAGAGATTTCCCCATATATATATATATATATATATATATATATATATATATATGGGGAAATTTGTCACTTGGAAAGGCTACTGCACCTTCAGACATGCTAACTTTATGATGTCTATTGACTAATCGATTCCTGTACTACAATGTTGAGTTCTAAAGATGAAAACCTATCTAGGAAGTTCTTGGAGTTTGGGAGTTTTGAGTTTAGGAAATGAGTAACACACGTAGGCAAGGTGAAATCCATGGATGGAGATTACATCTTTTAGGGACAGGTATTGCATTAAACAAAAGCAGCCATGGAAGGCCTCATTCCAACCATACCTCGTAATTCAGACTCATACAATACTCCTTTCAATCCATCTTTCTTCATTAAAGAATTTATCTCTAGATAAGTATTTCATTACTCCTTGAAAGCTTTTCTCTCCCCTTTTTCTCTTTTTTCCACTACTTTTTTTTTTTCTATCACTGCGTAGTGAAGGGAAGGTACCTTTGTAAAGAAAGGTGCCTTATAAATCCAAAGGACAAGGGAAATCTTGCTATTTTTTTGAGTGGGATATTTATAATATAAAGAGGACCATTTGCATTGTTTGTTTTCTCAGAGGACTGATGGAAAAATATTTAAACCCTTGATATTATGTGACCCTTCCCCTACTCCCATTCACTCTTGCCAAGTAATCCACTGACATTTAAGCACTGAACGAGCAAGAGTTTTGCAACATGGTTCAGCAGACTTAATGTGGGATGACACACTCCCCAACATAATATTTAGTCTGGAGGGAGCTTGTGAAGCAGTAGCTAATTCTACAGGGAGGAAAGTTGGGGACATGCACTCTAATTCCCTCTTCCCAGAATCACTTTATCAATTTATAACAAAAATCTTGGCTTAGATGTATAAAATCATTCTTCATATTTTGAAGACATTACAATTTGTGCTTCCTATCACACTGGACAGCAAAACTAAGCATATGTATCAGAATCACTTTGTCCTGTATTTCTTTTTCAACTTCACGATTCATTCTTATATTATCATTTGTTGTTCACAGAGATTATCCCCTTATCACAAATGGGAAATAGAAAAAAAGGCACATCTGACTATAACACTTCAATATTAGGCTGATGAACTGTGGGTGGGGTGGAATACACAAGAGAAACAGCTGTATAACTTCCTTGACTTTCTGATGTGCAATTTGTCATGTTCTAAGCAAAGACTCCAGACAAGCCTAATTATCATGCACAGGGTCACTAAGAGTTTCAGGCCTGTTTTTCCTAAACAAAACGAGAACACCAGGAATGGAGCTCAATGGACCAGGCTTCATATTTGAAATTGGAAAGCTGTCTTCAGATACTTGAGACACTTTATTCTAAGCTATCAAAAAAATAAAATGGCAGGTAACATCTAAGGCTAAATATATTTTCTTTTCATGAGGTAGATTGATATGGGCGAAGGGTGGGGCTTGAAAATATTGCAGACAACAAAGAAACAGAATAAATATACAAGTTCAAACTTCAAATAAACAATTTTTTATATACGTAGTTATGTCAGCTCTCAGGCAGAAACTCTGTGAGGCAAGGGATGACCTCACACTCAGTTGGAGGGACAACCACCACCTTCTTCACACTGTTTCATTTTAAAATATGGAATTAGAATTTTATCCATTAATGAAGATATTGTATAATCACCATCTATAGGACTTCGGAAGAGTCATTTACTTTGGTTCTTAGTTTCCACATCTGTAAAACAAACATGCTGAGCATGTTTGAGGGTAGTGAGAGGGTGGAGCCCAGAGCAGCTGTGAGAAGCTGGTTAAGGACTGACATGGCAAATTGACGTAATTAATTATCACAAAACTGAGCTGTTGTTTCTTTTTTTATAGAGACAACACTCATTGAGACTTGAGCATAGATTTAAATAAGAATACAAACCAACTATTCAATCAATATAATAAAATTCAAACACTTCTCCTATGTGCCATAACTTTTCAATATTCTCTACCACAGTATTTATCCCTTTGACCTAATTCCAGAATTCCAAAGGTCACTACTTATGAAAAAAAGATATGGAATATAAGCCCTTGAATCAACCACATGCTATCATGTTGTCTGAACAAAATCATTTTTCTATAAAAGTTATTTTTATATGAAAAACTCCAGCAAATTCAATCACTACAGATGAGATCATGAATCCTTTTAAACAAATAAAAATGGTTGTTTTCACACAGCTCTAACTAACCTCAGACTACCCCAGTTGAACAAGTGATGCAGTCTGTCTGTTTACCCTATCACTTTACATCATTTTCTATATGGTTGTCATTTTATATATTATAATTTATTGTTTACATTTTAGTTTGACACACTCAGCGGTTAACTTTTTAGAATTATGTTTTTCTTTTCCATTGTCTGGTTGCCATTAAATTACTCTACCCGAGCACATTTTCAAAGGATTGAAAAATAATTTTTTTTATTTGTTTGTTTTGCAAAACTTGCAAACTTTGCTTTTAATTTTGGAACAATGTGAAACTAAAATCTTAAAAGTCTATTTGGGAAATATTCTCTCTGTGAAGTTACTCTGTAAAACAAATGCCACAAATAAAATAGCTAATATTGGTTCCTGTAGTCACCATCATCATGAAAAGGAGGTCAGGTCACAATCAGAGTCCTGCTATTTTCTTTTGTAAGAGCCCTGCAGAGATATACTTAGTCCAAATATCATATATCTTATTGGGGAAATTATTTGTTAGTAAGTATGCTGTCCCTCGCGGAAGGCATTGGAAATAACACTGACTTATACTAAAAAAAAAAAAAGAAAGAAAGAAAAGTAAAGAAAAATAACTCCTGAGCTTCTTCAGAAACCAGTTTTTCATAAATCTAATATGAAATGCTACAATGATTTTACTCACAGATTAACACAATAGGTGTCCTCATGTAGAACAAATGTAAGGAGCAAAATAAGTTATAAAGCCAATTTTTAAAAAGATTTTATTTATTTATTTACTTTTTTGAGAGAGTGTGTGCATGTGTGAGAGAGAGCGCACAAGCAGGGGGAACAGCAGAGGGAGAGAGAGAAGCAGGCTCCCCACTGAGCAGGGAACCTGATGCCGGACTCGATCCCAGGACCCTGGGATCATGACGTGAGCCAAAGGCAGACACTTAATGAAATGAGCCACCTAGGCAGCCCCATAAACCTATTTTACTAACTTTCAGTAATCTGATTTTGACAGAAATTGTTTGAAAAACACTAGCCATTAAAATATGTTGATTTTTTTCTACATTCCTTAAATTTGCCAGTCAAGCCCTAAGTTTTTTTCAACTATTAAAAGATAAAAGAAGCTGAGAAGACAGAGAGGCAGACCAAGAAACAGACTCTTAACTATAGAAAACAAACCAGTGGTTACCAGAGGGAAGGCGGGTGGAGGGATGGATGAAATAGGTGATGGGGATGAAGGAGGACACTTGCTGTGATGAGCCCCGGGTGTTGTATGAATGTGTTGAATCAGTATATTGTACACCTGAAACTAACAGCACATTCTGTGTTAACTAAGTGGTATTTAAATGAATACTTTTTTAAAAACTAAAAAAATAGGGGCACCTAGGTGGCACAGCGGTTGAGCGTCTGCCTTCGGCTCAGGGCGTGATCCCGGCGTTATGGGATCGAGCCCCACATCAGGCTCCTCCGCTATGAGCCTGCTTCTTCCTCTCCCACTCCCCCTGCTTGTGTTCCCTCTCTCGCTGGCTGTCTCTATCTCTGTCGAATAAATAAATAAAATCTTAAAAAAATAAAAAAATAAATAAAAGATTAAGGAGACTGGAAGTAATGATAATAAAATAACAAAATAAGGATAAATGAGAAGTCCTTAGTGAACTGTAGTTCAATTAACCTTCATTATGACAGTAACTTAGGATTTTCTCCAGCTTCCAGATTTCCTCAGTCCTGTGAATTAAAGAAGTGAAATGGAAATGGAATCTGAGAAAAGCACATATTCTGTATACTGTAAATCTCTACACTAAGTTATCAATAGGATAAAGAACTTGAATAGAACAAAACCTGAAAATAACGGTACTTGATTCATGAATGAATTAAAGAAAATATCTACAGGTAGCTCAATTCAATAAACAGTTACATTTTTATTAGAGTTCTGTATTCTTTTTTTCACTTTATAAATTATCACTGAGTGATTTCATGCATTCTAAGGATTTAAAATACTACACACATGTGTGAATGACTCCAAATCTCCAATCCAATTACTCCCTGGTGTTCGGTATCTATGAATCACTTCATCTTCTGGAACATGTTCTAATTACTCTTACTCAACAGTTCTCAAACTGAACTCAAAATTCCCCCTCTTGAAATCTATTTTTCAGTATTCCCCAAATGCCTGTTTATGTCTTTCTCACTATTTTACAAGCTGGCTAAATGCAAAACATCCGTGCTTGTATTTGCTTGATCTCTATGTGTACTCAACACCACAACACTGAGAAAATAAATGAATGTTTGAATCATCGTCTAGAAACAATCTAATCTTGAAACCTCAGGTTCATCATGGCCATTCCTTTAGCACATTGCTTCTGATACATTGGTTCTTTTGAGTTTGTTTTTATTTCTTAATCATGGTTTTACTAAGCCCAGGTCAGGGTATATACTAAAAGGGGCGGTAAAAAGTGATAGTGGTGTTGTGCATATTAAAGGTGAAGTAGGCTAATTTTGGCAGGATCTTTGCCAAACTGGAGACCTATGGCCTGGAAATCTAAGATTAAGGGGATAATTGGCAGGAGGAGATCAAGACAGGGACAACACTGGGGCTCTTCAGGAGCTAGCAGCCCAAATAGTAAAAACTCAAGACAAATTCAAAATAACAAGATATAAATTCAGCATTTCAAAATTGATAGCTAATTTAAAGGGCTTAATTGTCAAAGTCCCAAAGAGAAGCGTTTTCTTGGACAGAAACTCCTTGGAGACATACCACTCCTGTGGTATCAGAGAATGAAGGGGACTACATCCTCTGGCTGGAAGGCACATCTGCTCGTGTCATAATTATCACTATTTTTATTAAGAAACCTTTTTAAATCATTCATCCCCTTTGAAACCTATTACGCTTTATTTAAAATATACTTTCCTTAGTCTGTCCCATGATTGAGCACAGATGACAGACAGGCAATAAGCTTCTGTCCTAAGAAATGTGTATCACTGGGGTGCCTGGATGGCTCAGTTGGTTAAGCCTCTGGCTCTTGGTTTCTGCTTAGGTCGTCATCTCAGGGTCCTGGAATTGAGCTCCTAGCTCAGTGGGAAGCCTGCTTGAGATTGATTTTGTCCCTCCCTCTCCCTCTCCCTCTCCCTCTGCCTCTGCCTCTGCCTGTCTCCCCACTCATGTGCACACACTCTCACTCTCTAAAATAAATCTTTAAAGAAAAAAGAAATGTGTATCATTTAGGGGCATCTGGGTGGCTCAGTCGGTTAGGCAACAGACTCTTGGTTTGGCTCAGGTCATGATCTCATAGGTCAGGAGATGGAGCCCCACATGGGGCTTCATGCTGGGGGGGGGGGGAGTCTGCTTGAAGATTCTCTCCCTCTGCACCTCCCTCCACTCAGCTGTACACATGCATGCCCTCTGTGTCTCAAATAAATAAATAAACCTTAAAACAAAAAAAAGAAATGTGTATCATTTAAAGGGTATGATTTGTGTTACAGAAGTTGACCATTGAAAACTTTTCCTCGCAATAAAATTCTATAATATTATATTTGCATTTATACATAAACTTTGTTTTCCCCTGAAGGAAAACCATTTTTTAAATTCCTGCGAGTGTCGGAGACCTTAGATGTAATAAAATCATACTAGTTAGCAGTTAACATCTTTAATATTCAATAACTGTAGTTGTTATACTTTTCTAAGATGCTATATTTTCATGACGAATAGAAGAACCTTGAATGAAACCAAAACATTTCTTTTCAAAGAATATGTAGCCAATTTCCCATTTCCATTGTGCAAATATTATACAAGTATTCCCAGAGGATTTGAAATACTATTTTATTTAAAGTTTCCCTTTCCAAGATTTGTATTTAATTTAGGATTTTAATCATCTTTGGAAATGTTCTCACTTAATTTTGCTCAGGGCATATTTCAGGGTAAACAGATACTTGCTTATATACTTGCAAATGAATGTACTTCATCAACTGGTACTTTTATCTCACACAAATAATTGCAGCAAACAAAACAAGGTGGTGGGGGCAGGGAAACTATCTTGCATTTGAATCTCAAAGGGTACAAAAAGTCCTGGGAAGCATTCTATGCATTTGCCCTGGGAAAAGGCATTGTAATTTGAAATGCTATCTCATAACCCATAACTTTCATATTGCATGGGCCATACGTTTTTATTTTTTTAAGTGTAAAATAAAAAAGGAAGTTTTTTTCCTTTTAAAGAATACATAATTGAAATATGTATTTTAGTAGAACAACAACTTAATTTATAAGTGCCATTCATGGGAGCCATTGGGGCTCTAAAAACCACACACTGAAAGTCCAGTTAAGTAAACCAAAGCTGCACTTGTGAAGGAGTTTAACTGACCCAAGTAAGGGATACGATGTTTACTATGCTGTGCATCTTCAAAGGAAAAAGACAACTCAATCTGGGTATTAGCAAAACAATTTTGATGTGGTATTTAGCATTCATGTATTTATATGGAAAAGATGAACAAAAACTTAAACAGCATTTTTCCTCTACTCGGGTCACATTTTTTTAATTAAATTTTATTCTGCTAGTTTTTTCTTTTTAAAACTCATCATATATTTTGCTATTTAAAAAGGAAATGAACTATGATTTAACAAAATTCTCATGTGAATTATAAAAATTACTTTTTAAAGTCATGAGATAATTTGTCTAGAAAACTGTCATTTCATCATACACTGCATATATTATAAAACCAATTTATAGGACCCCTCCCCCAAAATAAAAATTCTAGGAAAAGAATTCCCTATCCACTTGCCTCTAGACTTCCCAGGTACCATGTAACATCAGTGAAGTCTCTCAATGTATCACGACAAAGTAGAAAAGAAGCAAACCTGAAGATCTCATAGAGCAGCATTATAAATGAGGACCATACTAAAATTTATCTAATAGTAACTAAATAACAGTAGCTGATTCAGCTCCAAACTGACCTCCTCAATTGACCCCCGGTGTTACTGAAAATCTTACCAATAGAATTTTGTTGGGGTAAAACCTTGGTTAAATGCTTTAACAGGTACTATATTAAACCATTAAAACTAAGCTAAGAGAAATATTCCTGAAAAGAAAGGACCAGGTCCTTAGAGGAGATTTGTGTCCCAGGCCAGAGAACAGTTGGCTCCAGTGGCTAAAGAGGGCTCCTTTGGAATGGCAGTCAGAGGGACACTCAAAAGGAAGGTGCACATTACTGGCAGTCTCATTAGGTGGGTGACGTACAGAAGAGGAAGAACTCTATATCAATTGATACTCAGGCATGTACAGTCTGGTATGTAATTGTCAGCTAGCAATAGGCAACAGGACCTCAGTCACCCACCTACGTTACAAGTTAAGGCTTGATCAGTGGGATAGAGGTTTTAGGGATAACAGTCAGGATCAAAACTAGGATATAAGCTGCCCAGCTACTGAGTTTGGGCTTCAGTTCTGAAGCTGAACTTGAAAAAGCAGAGTATCTAGCCAAAATTTTAATTTTAAACTCTGCAGAGATTAATTTAGAGCAGAAGCTCAATTTTCTGACTTGGGCAAACACAGTGGTCAGGCTCAGTGTAAGGGAGAGACAGAATTTGGGACAGCATAGACACTTGCTCCTCAGTTCTAACACGTCATAAGGCAACTCATTTACTCCAGCTGAGACACCAGAGCCCATGTTTTTCAGTGGATTATTTCTGAGCCAATGGATATAAATCATATTTATACCAGCTACTAGTGTTTCATGGCAAGTTAAATACTCTAAGACTCATATCTCCATCTGTAAATACAAAATAGTAAAATGTATCTTTTAAGCCTCAGGGAGGAGTTTTTGGTGACGCTCAGTAAATGTTAGCTTTCAATTGGCTGGACATGATTGAAAATAATTCCTGACTTAAAGCAGAACTGTCTGGGAGCTGGAACATAATTGAGCTACAACTGATTGATATGGGACATATCAATGTATTGAACTAGTTGGGAGAAGCTAGGGAAAGCAGAAGCAAGAGACTCAGAGTTGGCTAATAATTATTTGTCAGTAGTTTCTTTCAATGAGACAATGTATTTTACTTCCCCTTCAACTAAGAGATAAAATCTGATGGTAGAGTACACATAGTGTGGTATTAAAGAGTGTAAGATACATGACTCCAGAGAATCACAAAGGAGTAAATCAAGAAAGGTTAAAACCTCTGAAAAGTGGGCTTTGAAGAAAGAGAGGTATAAATGCTGACTAGGACACCTAATAAAAAATAAATAAAAAGAAAGCCTTAATTTCTACTTAACAGTCACGAAGGTCTGGGTAAGAAAGATACTGTCTGGTAGAGAGATTTTTAAAAATTCAATTCTACTAATATTCAGGAAAATTTGTTTAGCATTTACCAATGAAAATGATGGTAGTTTAAGTATGTGGAGAGTGGGTAAAGTAGATAGGATACCAAGGATGCATTTTACCTTTGTCAAAATTGCCAAGGGCAAAAAAAGAGATGTCTGTTCTCTATCAGACCGGGAAATAACACTGGGTGAATGGGAAAGTGCTTTGCCACTCTAGGTCCTAAGACATACACAGGGCCAAAAAGCTAGAGTCCCATAAGCTGCATTGTCTGAGAGCAAAGAGAGCAAAGATAAATATTTTTGTAAAACAGATGGTAATAGCGGGATAGTACGAAGAAAGGGCTTATTTGCAGAGTATGGAAGGAAGAAGAGACTCTAAAGAAGATCAAGTGGAATGGAGGATTAAAAACTCAACTACACACACACTTATATATATACACAAATTTATATACACGTACATATATGCTCAGTATATATAAAATTCAGTATATATATAAAAACTCAATTATATGTGTATTTTTTAAAAACTATGACCTTAAACCATCTGTTTTTTAAAGATACTGCTTGAATGTATGCAATTTAATAGTAAAAATTACAGCAATCTACATCGTAAGAAATGTATGCAGCTATTTTATTAACACATCCTCCCTCTGGGATCAGTAAATTTATTTTAAAAGGAAGTGTTAAGGAACCATAGTTGGTCCGTTTATCAAGCCCATCTCCGTTTGATTCAAAAGATTTAAAATCTGGTATTTATCTCTTTATTAAGTATACATACTTTGATTAATGAACAAGCAAAGTTGTCTTATAAACTGGGAAAGGTATATATCATAGTCTTTCTCAAACCATTCTCATAAAGGATAAAAATTAGAATTTCATGTTTTCTCAGCCAACATATTTGACACCCACAGACATTACTATCCTTCAAAATCAACATTTTACAAGCTTCATAATTTTTCTTAGATGCATTACTCATTATCTGTCTTGCTTTCTCCTGATAAATGGCTTCAGGTCACAATCAGGCATCAAATCAATTTGGAGATGAGTCAAGGCCCCAGTCAACACGATTTTACAACTTTTCCAGTGACTCTGCCTGGGCTTGCTGAGAGTCCTAAAGCAATGCTTTTCCTCCTATATGCTCTCTAAAGTGACTTTTATATGTTATCACAACACTATCAGCATCATGAATTCAAGATATGTTTGTTTTAGTGAAGTCCATACTTTGCAATGCTCTGAAGTATCTTGGATATTTTGTTGAAGACTTCAGTTCCTTCATGCTCTAAGAATGACATGTACCTTGGCTGAACTTTGAAATAAATTCTACGTTTATCACTGTTTTACTGCATCCTTTTATTTTTGTTGGTTTCTCTTACAAGCATGAATTCTCTTTGATCTTCCCATACTTCGTAGCCACACTGAAATTTATAGAGTATAAGCCTCAATTTCTTTTTTCCTATAAAACAGCCTTGACAATTTAGTGCCACAGTCTTTCTCTTCTAAACGAAGAAAAGGTAACTTAGTGTAGGTATCTGACCCTGGTTTGTTTTTTTCCCCAACTTTCAAAATGTTTCTTTTAAACTTCCCAAGTCAAAATACCCTTTGATTTCACTTGTATATGTGGAACCTAAAAAAGAGAATGAATAAACTAACAAACAAAAAGCATGATCAGACTTAGAAATACAGAGAACCGATGGTTGCCAAAGGGAAGGGCGAGAGAAGGATGAGCAAAAAGGATGAAGGGCAGTGGGAAATACAGGCCTCCAGTTGTGGAATGAATAAATCACAGGAATAAAAGGTACAGCAGAGGGAATATAGTCAATGATACTGTGATAGCATTGCACGGTGACAGGTGGTAGCTCTATTGTAGAGAGTATATGATAACCTAACAGAGAACTTGAATCACTGTGTTGTATACCTGAAACTTATGTAACACTGTATGTCAACTACACTCAAAATAAATTAAGTTAAAATAAATTAAAACTTCCCAAGTTAAGCCACCTACCTAGAGTATGAGAAGAAGGAATTTCTGGACTTCCAAAACCATGAGCTTTACTAATGAAGATTACTTTTTCTTCACATGAAGGTATTTATTTGAAAAGTCAACATGTACTATTCTTCTCCATCCCAAACAATCATCTTCAATAACCTGTACTCCAGTGCACATTCTACACATAATACCAGGAAGGTTAATTCACAGTGAGAAGAAAAGGATTCTTTGAGCTTCAGATCCCCCCTGCCCCCCGCATCCCAAAACCTGGCAATCGGCTTGCTAATCTCAATGATGGCTTCCATGTACTAATTTACCTCTTCTTTCAGTTCCTTTCTTCCTTCTTTTCCTAATTAAATGTTTATTTATCTTCTGATCTGGACTCTAGGCTAAGTGCTGGTGACATAAAAGTGAAGCTGAGGAAGTCTGATCTGAGAGGTTCTGCAGGGATTATGAAGCTACGGGGTAATAGCTGATAAGGGCTGTCGTAGGAGAGCACATGGAAGGGGCCAGTTCACAGTACTGCTTGCCAGTTTCACTTAGCACTGGCAGCTTTCTGATAGGTCCATCATCTGACAGTGGTGGTAGCTCCATTAATGGTGATGGTTATTTGTGGGATACTTGTGGTTACTCTTCTCAGCAGTACCAGCTTACAAATTGTTTTAATGCTCATTTAAGGGTCCCCCATGACTTGCTAACTTTCCTCACTGCGCTGATCGCAGATAATCTTCAGTAGGATAGAATAGGGCAAAATTTCTGCTGACCCTTTAATTGGCAATCAGGATCTTAATCAGCTCTACTTAGTAAGAGTCCTCTTAAGCATTGACTCAACACATTTTAGCATAGCATTACACAAGCATATCACTATGGAAATATACAGTCATATCTGAACAACTGACAAATGCTTCTCCTTATGCCCCTGACTTAGGGTAAAATCTCATAGTTCCAAAGGATTTCTAGTAACTACGTTGCAGCACACATCTGGTTGAAAAAGTAGATCAAAGAGAATGTCCCTCATCTTTGTGTTCTGGAAAGAATGCTGCTAAATCTGATACCCACAACTGAGTCATTCAAAAGCTAAGCCCAAAAGAATTCAAGATCCTTTAGCAATTGTGTGTGGTAGACAAGAGATTTGGATTACATGAGAATTTGGGATTCTCTATGGAAGTAAAAACTGAGCAGACATTTGTTAAAATGCTGTTTTTCAAATAAACACATGGCAAGTATAATGCTTACTGTCAGATATTCTCTCAAGTTGAGAAAGAAATTGAGAATGTGATAGGATGGGATAGAACCACAGGCAACATACAACAAGAGCAATGACAGCTACTATTTACTACCCACTACACTAAAGTCTGCATGGATTACCTCATTCAATCCTCATAAAATCTTTATGGGCCCAGTAAAATCATTATGGCCATTTAACAACAGCAAACGAAGGCTTAAACTGGAATAATAGTACTAACTATCTGATATATTTGCATGGAAATATCCTGGCAATGGTATTATGCCTGTATAGTTAGGTATTTGACAAAAGTCTCGAATTTTTTCGTGTGTCATTAGCTTCAGGAGAAAATAACAAAATTCTTTTCTGCGACATCCCTTGATAATTCCATTTTCTTAACTCAGTGGTGTTCCAATTATAGTATGTGACCCACGAACTTTATCTGTGACTAAGTCTAATTAAGAAGATTTCAGAAATGTTTTAAGAATATAACATTGCCCGCAAATCTATGTGATGGATCATTTATCAAGTCATTAATTTTTATTGTGTTTTACACAAGTACCGGTCCATAATAATTTGAAATTTTTTAAAAAAGGCAAAGTACCTGCTCCACAGACCATTTGAAAAGTACAATCTTACTTAAATCACCCACTAAGTCTAAACTCCAATTAATACTCCCGTAACTCAAGTGCCAACTTACATCCATAAGACTCGTATAAGGGGGACACTTTCTTTGGTATTTTCAGGGGGAAATTAACATCTACCTTAAACATTTTGTAAACTATATTGCTTTTTTAGTTTCTAAATATGCAACACGAAAAAGTAGATCACATACTTTCTAAGTTGTTTCTAACTCTCTAATGTAATGATTCTAACACTTATATAGAAGATAAGACAGAAGAAAAAACAATTCCTAAAAATCTGGTTCACTGAAACTCTTGAAAATCTCCTAGGAATTCCTGAGAGTTTCATGTGTTTGCCACATTTATAATATCAATCTATTTATTATTTTACATATGGGACAGATTTGCTTTCATATAAGGCATTTCCATGGTATCTTTAGTGTCAAGTGGTATCACATTTCCCATTTACTATGGTATTTCATTGACTTAGGAAAAATTTAAGTTGGTAGGCGATACGTAGTGGAACTGTGTTTTCATAACCAAGGCTTAAGACTCCTGGTCTTTCTCATTATGCATGTTCTTTAAACTTTAGGTTACATAAGACAACATCAGACACACACTGCTTACCACAAAAAGTTAGGGAACATAGTACGTTTCTCTGTTTCATTTACTCTGGAATATAAATTACTAGAAGTCAGGTGCAAAAATAATCAAACAAATACCTCCCGAATTACATAAGTTTCCTGCAAAATTCAGAAGTAGGAGAAAAAAAAAATCACTCTTTAGGAGGATAAGACTTTGATTACTAAATCCTGCATCTTTATCACCTTGATAAATGTGTGGCAGTATGATAGTTAACAGGCATCACTATACCTACTATTGTAATAACTACAAAATTATTTATTCGACACACAGCAAAAATACTAGCATACCGAATTAAGGTCAAGGTCAGTAATATTTTTCTCATCTTAAATACATTGAATTCTAATTTATTTTGTTATATTTACCACATTTTACTCTAAATGTTAGGATTCCCCTTCCCTGTAATTTTAATGAAATACATAGTTATGACTTCTTAGATCAGTAATACAAATTTTTTCCATGACTAATGTCTACCAAGAAGCTCAACACCTTACTGATTTTATGATTTAAACACATAGATTCTTATTTCCCCCACTTTGTACCTTCCACCAACTCCATCTACATGTTTACCTCCTAAAATATCACTAAATTACAATTCTAAGCCAGATTTACCTCTTCTTGCCTTCCTTCCGCCTTTGTTTAAACCTTTGTTATGTAAAACTCGTTTTTCAGGCTGTCAATTTTTCAGATCCTCTCTCTTTTTTGACCTGATTTCCTCTGTTGAAAATTACGTCCATTTGTAGTGATTTACAATTCATGCAATATGGAAATACAAGAATGAGAATTCTCCCAGTTGCTAAATAGCTACACAGAAGAAAACTCTTACGCACAGTAACTCACAAAAGAGGAACTGCATTTGTAGAAAGATGATCTTACCCTCATTAGTAATACCAGCATTTATAGAAGATAAATTTTTTTACTTATGTATTTTCCTGATAGCCTCTCAGATACAATCTTTCAATAGCAAGTATCATTAGGAACCAAATTATGCATAGCACTGCTTTTCCCCCACAAAACACAATAGACTGTGCAAAAAATTGTCTGCAAGGGCTTCTATTGATGTTTCTCATGATCTGTGGGTGATTGAAATGATTGACAAACTTTATTCCAATCACAAAAGTTTGCTAAGAAAGTCTAACACATTTATGTACACATGACCTGGTCTCCATTGCTATCTATAAATACATAGCTAAGTCCCCAAACTGAAACTGAAGTAGTTGACATTAAATTATTTTGCAATTTACATTCACATCCTTACTCCCATGTTAAGAGCTACTAAAAGATTGAGAGATAGTATAATGTCAGATCAAAGTCCTAAGGCACATCCATCTTATTCCTTTAGAGAAGTCTTCAACTTCTATCTCAAAAACTGTCCATTATTATTATTATTTAATAACCATTGGGAAATTTAATTATAACTAAGCCTTTTATGATGGAAAATATCTGGTATCAATAAGTGCTTATAAAAACAAATGGAACCATATCAGTGGCAAAACATTTACTTATGCAGAAGAATTCAACATCTTCAACTACAGAAGCATAATTGAATTAAGCTAAGTGAATAGTTTTATATGCTACACAACATTTTCTAGCACTGGAACACATTAAGAGGATGGCTGGAACAGCTCACTATTTTTTCAAAGGACATTAAAAGTGACAGAAATCCTGAAACGAAACCTGGCTCCTCTTCAGACTGGAAATGAAATAGAACTGCCCGTTTCTTAGATATTTATTTAGGACTAATTGTGGCTTCTGTTTCAAACCCTAATTCTTGTTCTTTCCTTGAACAGCCTAAAGATAGGCTGCTTTTTTTTTTTTTTTTAAGATTTTATTTATTTATTTGACAGAGATAGAGACAGCCAGAGAAAGAGAAGGAACACAAGCAGGGGGAGAGGGAGAGGAAGAAGCAGGCTCATAGCGGAGGAACCTGATGTGGGGCTCGATCCCATAACGCCAGGATCACACCCTGAGCCGAAGGCAGACGCTCAACTGCTGTGCCACCCAGGTGCCCCTAAAAATAGGCTTCTTGATATTCAACAGAAGATAATGTTAAGATTTAAAAATCTCATTTTATAATTATAATTTGCCTCACTTTTATTTATTCCTGATATTGACACAAATTGAAAAATCATTCTATAATTTACTGAGGATTTTTAGTCTTAAAGGCACCAAAAATATAGTGAGAGCAAATAAACACAAATAAATACTTGAAAGCTGTTAGTAAGTTCTAGGATTGAAAAATATACATCAGCTCAATGTTGATGACCTTAATGGCCCCTCTATTATGGAAGATTGTGCTATTGATCTTCCACCAATAGACTGAGCAGTTGAATGTGTGTATCAAGGTGATGATGGAGTTGGGCCCCAATCTTAGAGTTTCTCATCCACTCACTCCTGTGGCCCTTTTTGCAACTGAAGGTATTCGGCTAGTTTTCAAGGCCATTTATCACTATGGAATAACAAAGCATCATCTGACATCCCAGGGTGGAATAAAATTAACTTCAGTTTGTATTTTAAGTAACAAAATATTTGGTTAACATTATACCCAGTATTTTTATTCATCAGCAAATTGATTATTTAAATATTCCTATTAATACTTGGAACTGAAATTTAAACCCATCCACAGTTGGGTTGTTGGTGGTGGTGTTTGCTTGCTTTTTAGGACTCACTCCAGTAACAGTGTGATGTGCTAAAATTTCTTCATAGAAATAACAACATCAAGTGGGATAATCAGGTGTTTGAGTTTCAAAACGTGTGTCAGCAAAGGACATTTAATACAGATTTAACCAGTCTGACTTTCTAAACTTCCTAAAGAGATACAATGTCTGGATGGCTAAAAAACATACACTTTGGTGAAAAAAAAAAAATTACCTTCAGTAATGAGGTTGGCAAGTTCAAATTATGGACCCTTGGAGTCAAAGCTTAAATTTGCCTCAGTTTCGTTCCATGTACCAGGCATTGCTTTGTTCACTTTTGGGGAATTCTAATTTGGGTTACAAAGTGAATTATGTTTCCGTTGCTCTTGTGGCAGAGACATGGAAGAATGGATCTCATCACAACTGAGTGAGATCGAAGAATGTCCCTTCTCCAGAAGTAAAATAGGATCCTAACAGAGGTAAAAGAGTCCCTAAGATGGGTGCTCTATGTGGGGGAGGGAAACAAAAAGAACTGAGGAAAGTCCTCTGGTCTTTCAAAGCAGGGAGAAGTAAAATTTAAATTTCCACAACACTCTCACAATCCCATGTCTTTATTCTCAAATGCAGTGGTCAAAATGAGAAAAAAAGATGTAGAAAGAATCCAGCTGCGGTATTCACTTTTAGCCCAAAGTAAACAGTCATTGAGTACAAGTTTCTTTTCCACATACTGCTGGCTTTCAACATATATACACTTTTAATAGAGAGCACGTGAGAGAGAGCTTGATGTAGCCCTTAGAGCTCAAGCCAACCCCTCTGCGGTTCTGGATTCTGATTCAGTGGCCACTGCTGACTGCTCACTAATACTACTTAAAATGAGTAGAAGTGACTTCTTCACCTAACCAAATCTTGTTTGCATAAAAGTCATGGCAGCCCAGAAACAGTAATTACTTAAAATGGCTTATGGCTTACATAGTTAATCTTACCCAGCCCATGACCTTAAACAAAGGCCTCAAAGGTTAGCCAACGCTATCACATACAATTGAGGATTACCAGTTTTTTATTCATTAATTTAGGTTCTTTCAATAAATATTTATTGCGCAACTTTTAAGTGTCAAGTCCCAAGTTAGAGGTTGGTCATCCAGTAGTAAAGACATAGTCATACATTTTGCCCTCCAGGCCCCTAAGAGCCCACACGTGTGTATATATCGGTATGCGGTATGTGTGTCAACTTGGATGGCAATATTAAAATAATCATACCCACAAAGTATCATTACAAGCCATGGTGAAGGCTGTGAAGGAAAAGGAGACTAGACAATAAAAGAATACAAGATCTTACTTACACAAGTGTATGTCCAAGTAACTGCAATCACGTACTTGCTTATTAATGTCTTGAATTGATTCAGTGCAATTGGACTTGGGTGATTTTGTCTTGTGCACTCCTCTATCCCTATTTCTGATCATTTCTTGCAGCTTCTTCTAGTGACCAATGTCTCTGCCACCCATCACCTCCCATCCTGGCACTCCACGGGACCTGGATATGAACCCATACTTCTGACTCTTTCAGATAACTGAGATCACACTCCTTTTTTCGCTACTGGTGAAGGTGCTGAGTTTTAGTCATAGATGTGAAGTATTTGTAAGCTACTTGTTAGTAAGACCTTAATTTCTAAAAAGAGCCCAAAAAGTAACTTCAGGAAACACAGAGCCTGGTAGAGAATCTGGCTAAATAGGATCTTAATGTTCCCCTCAAGTAACAGTGCAGAGGAAGTTGCCAGTTCTGGTCCCATTTGTGGCCAGCCTTGAACTAATGAATTGCTCTTTTCTATGTAATCTTAGCATTACACCACTGAAAAACTCGCTCAATTTTCTTTGGTCTATTATCACTTTTGTCAGGCATTTTTTCTCCTTAAACCAAAGGAGATCCTATTTCAGAAGAACATTTATGTGTCGTTTTTTCTTCTTGGAGAAAAAAAATTTTTCCTGTCTTCATGGTGACTTGCAATTTTAACAATTTAAAAGAGGGATACTAGCACTTGATAGATTGTTGACTCAAAGAACATTACTGAGTACCTGGTTATCCAAATACACTGTGGACACATATCCTAGAATCCAGGCACAGCTTTGTTATGAGTGGTACACCTTGTGCAGTTATGACATGCTAGATTTTAGCATTCACATTCCAAGGGCACTTCACTAACAATCTTGTCACTTTCAATTAAATTAGTCTATGTTCTGAGACACACTAAAAATTTCTTATTCGAAGCTATTACAAGGTTTAAGTTTAAATTACTATATATATAGTAATTTATATATATATACTTATATATATATAAACTTAAAAATAGAATGAAGTTTTGTGGCAATTATAAGTAATATTAGCACATTTAGGGACTATTTAGGGAATCTAGAACATTTTTAAATGCAAAGTTTAGCTGTGGCTTAAAAGAGAAAACAGTTCTCCTTAATATTTGTCTCTGACGTGAGATGGGCTTTCTTCAGGCAAGATGTTCTTAGTTTTAAAACTTGAGAACATGTGATAGAATTGCTTTTCCAAAATCAGTTATTTGTTGCATAAGTAGATAGATATATAATTATATAAACACAACCATCGTGTTTTCTTGCTTGGAGTTGAAGGCAGAAAGGGAAGGGAGTGAAATGTTTATAAACATTACCAAATATTATGTTTAAGCTATAGTCCAAATTCTAGTTAATTTTTAAAGTAGGATTAGTGTATTTTACTTTTCAATCCACTTATACTCTCAAGGTCAAAGTATTTATTAAGGCATTCTACTATAATTAGAGAACTTACATGAAAGAATTTAAGAAGTCCCAGTTTTAGTTCTGAAATGTAAACCTCTTTCCTATATTAATGGCTCTCAACAAAGACTAAATTTCTTACATAAAATGTAACAGCTTTGAACTGCACGTAAATGAGTAACTGAACAAGCACAAACTAAAATTTGATTCCTGAAGTAGTTATGATTAGTATCTGAAAGAGCCGTGGTATTCAGAAATGTTTGCACTTTTATTAAGAATACCAAGAAGCCAAGGGCTACAGATATTGTACTCATCTCAGAAAGAAATGACCTAATTTTGCTCAAAAGGAAAGACAAAACAAGGACAGTAGAAATGGAAGCTCCATTATTTTGCCTAACATGGTTCTCTGTAATAATCTACCAAAATATTAATCACTGATAATTTTTACAGGAGGAGTAAAATAATACAAACCAGCTAGTTTTCTTACCTCTTGTTTATAATTTTGTTAAATAACTCACTCAACCAGAAATTTGGCAAAGTATCTAATAATCATTTTTTTAGTTCTATGTAAATAGGAAAAAAATTTTTTTTGAATGTTTGAATTAAAAACCCAAGCCTCAGGGACACATGGGTGGCTCAGTCGGTTAAGCATCTGCCTTCAGTTCAGGTCATGATCTCAGAGTCCTGGAATCAAGCCCTGTGTCAAGCTCCCTGCTCAGTGGGGAGTCTACTTCTCCCTCTCCCTCTGCCTCTTGCCCCCCCCCCCACCACTCATGTTCACTCTCTCTCTTCTCCCAAATAAGTAAAAGCTTAAAACAAACAAACAAACAAAAAACACCCAAGGCCTAAAGTAGTATCTGATGTAATAAGATGGCATTTTAACATCTACTTTGCACTAAGTATGTGGCATAGAGAGGAAACTAATACTTGGCTGATTCCCTTGAGAAGCTGATTCCCTTGAGAGTAAAACTGACACCAAGAATGTTTCAACAAGATATTTTGAGTTCTAAACTGAATAGGATTTACAGGAAACATTCTTGCTTGGCTTTCCATGGCTAACTGATTTTATAGAAATGGCTTCGATTTGCTTCTCAGTACTCTTCTCAAAGCAGGATAATAATAATAGTGCCTACATCATAGGGTTGTTATGGTGATGAAATCAGCTAATGCATGTACAGAATGGTGCTTGATATACAAAAATGACTCAATAGCATTCTTCTCAAAATTAAATGAAACAACATTGTGCCAGGCGCTTAGGAAGGACTCAATAAATATTAGCTAGTATTATTATTTGTTATGGAAACACAGAATTGGGATTCTGGGCTAAGATGTGATGTCAAATTTCTTGCTTTAGTTAGATCCACTGGATAAACTTTTAGCAAACAATTGTTTGGATTGTGAGGTGGCTATTAGATTTTAATATGATTTTACCATGAGAAAACCCTTTAAGAAGTCTGTTTTGGTTTACTGATATAGTAAAGAAGCCCCATTTACAAAATATAAATATAACCAGAAAGGAATGGAGAGTTTGTGTTTTATTTTAACTTGTTTAAGTGTAAGAGGGTATTAAAATAGAAGCTGTGAGAAATGCAAAAGTAGTTGTACAAATACCAATCGCAATATTCCAAAAGCTCGCTCAAGTTGAGAGCTAAAAAGTGAGGCAGGACAGATGGGAAATGGTGGCTGTCTTGGGTCAGAGTTCTGCTGTGAATTCCACACTTACCCAGCGAATTCCTTGCACCTCAACTCTAATGAAAAAGGCTGGGGACAGACTTGCATCGGAATAACATGAAGTGCAGGAATGGACTGACTACTTGCCGTAGATCAGCAAAGTGAGAAGTGGCTGCTTCTTTGAAAATGTCCTACATTACCACCCTTGCTCAATAGCAAGTTGCCTGGAAGTTAGCCATCAACTAGGTACAAGCCAGGAGCAAGAGAGAACCAGAGTGCAAGTCTTAGACCCCGTCTCTCTGAGTCAGTTGGAAGAATGAGCAGGACGCAGCAGGGGTCCTGAGGGTTACTAGAGACATTGATAAGAGTCAGCAACAAGCTAGGCAAGAGTGTATCACCTCCATCAGAGTAGCTACTGGTGACAGTCACCCCACGGTAGTGACAGATGGGTACTCTCCAGAGAGCCCATGGCAGCGCCTCAACTGAGAGCCCCTGTTCAGTCAACCTATGACCAGACAAGCCAGGGAAGGTCTTTCCTCCTTTCTGTCTGTCTCCTCCTGCACCTGCCTGCAAACTCTGAGGTGTTTAAGCACCAGACGTAAGGGGACACTGGGAACAAGAGATTTGAGAAAGAAACAAGCACACTTTGCTTCCTTCCCTGCAGCAGGTATATAAATAGAAATAGGAGGTGGAGCGATTGCAATTTAAAATAGTTAGTTAGGAGGCACCTAGCTGGCTTGTTGAGTAGAGCATTGGACTCTATCTCCAGGTGGTGAGTTTGAGCCCCACATTGGACATAGCTATTACTTTAAATAAAATAAGATAAAATAATCAGACAGTTTAACATCATATGTGACCAAACATTCTAATTCTGAAGTAAAACTGTATCTTGCAACTTGAATTGATCAAAGGACTTCTACTACTTTATAGTGATTAGAGGAATCATGGGATTTTTTAGTTTTGTGTTTTTACGTAGGTGCAAGAGATAAACTAGTCCACTGAGCAATGTTCAAACACTTAGAAAAAACAAGTTATTTTTTAATCACACACCACAGATTAGGCTTGTTTAACTTACTAGTTTCATTAATTTCAGTGATAAATACGTTGGAGGAAAAAATCAGTTGTTTCTGTGGAATGCCTTAAAAAACTCTAGACTTCTTAATGAAACCAGAGAATTACCTTACAGAGCACAAAGTATCATTTTTTGTAAAATCAATATTGTATTGTAAATGGTGAATTTTAATAGTTTTCTATAGTGAACTGCAATGGAGCAGGTCTTGCTTTGTCCTCTTAGTCACCTGTCTTACTGGTAGCCAGTTCTTTCATGCTCAAATACCATTGGCATTACAGAATAATTGCTCCTACCTTCCCTGAGCAAGAGGACTTTTTATTCAACAAGTATTCCGGCATCCATTTTGTGGCAGGTCATGTGCTAAGACCCAGGGATACCTTAGGAAACAAGTATCTCCTACCTGCCCTCCTGGAACCTACCATGTCATACAGGAGGGAAAAAAACAAAACAAACAAACAAACAAAAAACAAAAACGAAGTGGTGAATAAACAACTTAGTGTCAACTAATGTGAAGTGCAAAGATCAAAATAAATCCTGAGTGGCCTGATTAGAGAGCAAGTCTGGTAAGGGAATGAACAAATTACAGAGACAGAAAAAAAACCTATGAGCAAAAAACCAGGAGGGCAGCCTAACTGTGGATGGGGTGATGTTTTGGATGAGTGACCAAAGGGTTCAAGGAGATACCCAGTAAAAGAACAAGAGACCAAGGAAGCGTATACAGAGCACACAAGGGCTCACAGAAGGAGGCAAGATAACATTTGAGAATAGGAAGGCAGAAGACTAAAACCTTGAAACGAGACAGGAAAACCAAAGCATCATGTCTAGTAATAATAGTAATTGTGGGGTATTGCATTACATGCAGGGAGAGTCAAAAGGCCTCCTCTGTCAGGCCTGATGATGTAGACAGAAATAGTCAGGGCATTGCAGCCAGGATAAACAGGGTGTCAGAGAGCAAAAGTTGGGACAAAACAATGCCTGGCAGGAAACCAGGCTCTTCAGACACGCAGTGTAATATTTAATGTAGGAGAAGCATTGCTTAAAATTCAATTTGCAGTTATGTATTTGTGCATTTTATCATTAAAAAAACAGACCTGCTTGGTAAGAGTATAGTTTTAGACACGCTAATCTCAGAAAAATCCTGTTATGTTTCACATCTAAATTTAAGAGCCTCAAATTGGTATTATCTATAACCAAAATATTTCAATTCAGACAGTACCTTAAGTCCCAAACAGTCCCAAAACTAAAACTGTGTTTGTCCCAAGCAGAGACTGACCTCACTTCTTTGGGCTTCCTCCTTTGGTCCGTGTGGACAAAGAGATGGAGATTCCACAAAGTTGTGTTCACAGAGAGCCACACCCACCAGACCAGGAAAGCCCTGAAAGTGAACTGGAGACTCCGCACAGAAAGTACAATACAGAGAGAGATAAAAACTCAGTTAAACTTGATCATGTGTTCCCTTTCAAATGGGTAAGGAGTTTTTTTCTAAAGTCACTTCTCCTTTGTAGAGCAGCTTAATAAAATTCATGTTCATGTCTTAAATACATTCTACTAGAATCTGAACGTGACACAAGCATTTGAAGGAAAGCAGTCCATTTCAGAGGCATTCCCAGGAGGCACTGGCAAAGCACAAGGACAGGAGAAAGGAAAAAAAAGGAGGCCAATAAATGACCACTGTGGGCACCTGGGGAGCTCCAGGAAATCATGCGCCATGCGTGCGCAGTTCCTCCATTGAAGGATGAAGGAATTGGACTAATGATCCACTAATTCCTATCAGTCATTGTTTGAGAGCTATTCTCAGGGACAATACTTGCTGACCACCTCCAGACTGTCTTAGTTTCCTCTTCAGCTCTGATGGCCAAAGAAAACCTTCGCAGAGTCACAGAAGCCTACGAGGGACAGTCTCAGCAATCATGAGTGCCAAGGTAAGTGGGTGGGACACCAATAGTGTCTGCCACACCTACCTGTTAAGAATAAATTCATCTGCATCAAAATATTGTGGAAAGCATGAACTTCTATATAAACTTATATCAAGTCAATAGTAAATTAAACTAAGTTACAACGCTTACTGCAAATAGAGCTCTGAGGGCAGCACGATTTGAATAGAAATAAATGTGTATTTAGAATTGAGAGAATTGACATTTTTAAATCTTGAAATTTTCGTAGACCTATCATTTCTCTAATTTAACTGAATGAATGTGAATAGGGCAATATTAGCTTTCCTAAAGATAATATAGTAAATGAGATAAGGGAAGGATGTTCCTACTAACAAAGAATGGATTTTTAATAAATGTTAACTCTCTTCCTTCTTCCTCCCTTTCTTATTTAAAGATTATTCTCATCTGGAGATGCTTGAAATTTTCCGTATATCACACCAGCCCATTAAAAAAAAGTTGAAGCTGCTGCAAGCTGAAGTTACTGAAAATACAAGTAACATTCCTTTAAATTATATTATGGACACCTAATGTGTCACAGGTAGTGTGCTTAAGGTAGTAAGACTATAATCCCTGTCCTCAACACATGGTGAAAAAAGGAGAGAGAAAAAAATTACATACTAAGAAGATCATTTGACATATAACTTCCTACTCACTGACCATCATGACTTGCCTAGCACTACTATTTGAATATCATAATTATTTGAATATTACTAATATGAATTTCAAAACTACTGGCTTGCTTGTCCATTGCAATGGTCTGATGTTTCAATATCATAGAACATAGTGTTTCAAGACAAATTAGTCCATTTGCAATCAACCATACACCTTCATACTACATGATTGCCCTTCTGGACTTTTATTATACTTTTTATTAGTAAGAATTAAAAATTATATGGATGTGGAAAAAGATCATTGTGGTTCCTTTCAAGTCCAATTCTGTCAGGTAGGACTTGTAGTTGAAACGGAGAGTTGAAGAAAAATACAAATGTAAAGAAACTTCTTTGTACATCCTTAAAATAAAAGAACCCCTAACATTAAATGAAATGCTAATGCTGCCTGGATCAGGTTAATCTAAATTGTTAATTTAGGATGGCTGCCTGGGCAGCAGGAAGCAATTTGGTCCTTTCTGGAATACCACCAGAGCCAGAACTCCAAAGCCAGGGCATTGAAAGAGATATGTCTAAAGGGGGAGAAGTTACTGAACTTGGAAAATAAGCCTCCTTTAAGCAGCATAGTGCATTTAAAAAGTAATTATGAGGCACTTGGGAGACGATTCTACTATATATAAATGTTTTAATGAACATCAACTCCCAAAACACACTTCAAGAAGAAAACTGCACAACCCCAGCGGGGCATGGCACAGGCTGATAACTGAGTAGTGAGCTGGGAACTGACCCATCACGAGGGTTACTCAAATGTTTTGAATCAGACTTTAATGGTTTTGCTTGTTTTGTTTTTGAATAGTTCCTCAGTAAGTTGTACCTTTATTTCAATAAAGGTAACATGACACTAATGAGTTAAGGAAGTGAGTGCCTTTGAGTGCCCTCAGTAATTAAAAAAAATCAATGCTTCATTAAGTACAGTTCACTTGTGAGCTGTTCAAGTTTTACCTAATTTTCCTATTTACACTGATCTATGTAATTCTACAGTTTGAACCAAAAATAAATTTGTGTATTATGGAATTGTGATTTAACTGATACTAGTATTTAATAACAATATACTTTTAAAATGTTAGGACTTTGTCACTTATGTATTTCAAAGTCTACTATCTCTATTCCCTAAAGAGGAAGAAAAAATATATGTCCAGTGTCGAGGGTATGCTTTTAAAATCCCTTGCTGGATCTCAAAGGAATAGTAAGGTACACTAACTTAAGTGTCAAGAAGAAGGTAATGATGGATGCTGGACTGAACAAACACTACTTTAGTGTCAATAATGATCCCTCCCCTACACACACACACACACACACACACACACACACACACACACACACAAAGAAACTGTGTATTTCAAAGAATGCTTTGAAGGTTGGTAGTAACTTGTTAAAAGCTAGGTTTCATATTTAATAAGTTGAATCCTTTTCAAGTCTTTTCTTAAAGAAAATCAAGGGAACGAGCTTCTCTCTCAGTAATTTTCTTAGATGCTTAAATTTTAATGGCAATTTCAGAGAGCCCATGTTTTAAAAAGTAAGTCAGAATAAAATATGACACCTAATTTAAACACATTCAGTTGGCTTCATGTCGGGTTACATGCTGATTTTACAGCCATTTACTAAAGTTTAAAGCTTGAAATGGATTAGCTCCAAACTAATACTATAAATAGTTCTTTAAGACCTGACTACTTTATATGATGTACTTTAAAATCCATTAATAGTAGCTTTTAGAGAATAAAGTTATGCCAGCTTTTGCCTGTCCATAGTCTGTCTACAGATTTTCAAACTTTCTGATCTACTTAGAGGAAGGAGCAGGGCAAGTGGGAATTGTACCAAGCTTCTAGTGATTGTCTTTACTCTTTTACTGGTATGTTCTTGCTTTTCCCCTGGATGCAGGGCAATACTGCCAGGTACGAGGGAAACCATCTAGTGTGCCCTGTTCAAAGGTGTTGCCTATGAGCCACCTGAAAAACAAAATGCTAACCCCAATATTCTTTCCAATACTTCAACAAGAAGAAGTACTGCCAGTAATAGGAGATGAAATGCAGAACGAAGAGGTAGTGAAATCCATGAGCGATTGAAATCCTCATTGATTTCCTCATTCAACTTGCTTTATTGCTCTCTTTACATGTACTGAGAGCTGTCAGGCCACTTAGAAAAGTGAGTAAGACCTGTTCTCCCCTCTTAAAAACCACTGGAGTGAGAGAGATGGAAATGGAGTCCTTAATAAATGGAGTAATTTAATGGAGAAGTGAGTCTATGTTATAAACAAGAGTTGGTGACAGAGCAAATAGAAAGACATACACAGTTATAAATGCTTAATTAATTAAGCAAATGAAACTCTGATAGAATTTTCAAAAATCTGGCAACTGCTACGGCATACCACTAAGGAAGTACATCAAACGTGTTCCAGAGCATTCACATCGGGTCACAAAGATGGCCTGCTGTACCAGGCCTTTTCCCTTTAGTTGTTGGGTTGTAGGGTGGTCCAGGTAACTTGACCTGCTTTTCCAGACCATAAACCATCCTGACCACATCATTTTGGACTAGAACTGCTCTGTCTTTTGAGATATGGCCAGAGAAGAATAAGAGGAATATTTAGACCAGTATGTAATATTAAATAATGGAAATACTTATTGCTATTACTCAGCTAAACGTTAATGATTAGTACTTACTGTGTTTTCATACCATATATCATTTCATTAATTATTTTATTCATTAAAGCTTTCATTGTGGTTCAATTCACATTTACTGAGTCCAATTGTATTCCAGGCAACATAGTAATTGCTCTGTTGCCCCCAGAAGCCAACAACCATAGCTGTATTCTCACATTATTGAAAATATGACTTTATCTGTAATAATTGTCTATTCTTTAAAAGCTAGAAATAGGTATATTTTCTTCATAAACCCAGCAATGTGAGGTGAGAGTTTGTAGTAAGGGTCATTAGCAAGAACCATCTCTATGTATGGAAGGAGAAATCCAGTAAGAGATAAATGAGAGTTCAAGAAATAAAATACTCTTCTTGGGGCGCCTGGGTGGTGCAGTCGTTAAGCGTCTGCCTTCGGCTCAGGGCATGATCCCATCGTTATGGGATCGAGCCCCACATCAGGCTCCTCTGCTGGGAGCCTGTTTCTTCCTCTCCCACTCCCCCTGCTTGTGTTCCCTCTCTCGCTGGCTGTCTCTATCTCTGTCAACTAAATAAATAAAATCTTAAAAAAAAAAAAAAAAAGAAAGAAAAGAAATAAAATACTCTTCCAAAAGGCCTGGTCAGGAGAGGGAGGGGGAGGAAAACAGTGGAACCACCATATTAGGAGCTGTATTGGCCCCTTACCATAATAAGGTAATTTTTTTTTTCTCTTCAAATTTTTATTTAAATTCTAGTTAACATTCAGTGCAGTATCAGTCTCAGGAGTAGAATTCCTTGGTTCATCACTAACACACAATAGCCAGTGCTCATGACAACAAGTGCCCTCCTTAATATCCATCAACCATCTATCCCCGTAATAAGGCAATTTAAATTTACTAGACTGCCACTGTAAAACATCCAAGCTTCTCTTTCATTTCCCTATGCCTATCTTACCCTCCAGGTTCAGTCATATGGTAGGACAATAGCAAATAGGACCATTTGAATCCCGGTTCTGCAACTGATTAACTTCATAACCCTTGGGAACATTGATCACTATCTATAACCTTCCATTTATTCAACTGTAAAATGTAAAGAACACTAAACTTACAAGGTGATTTTAAGTTTGCATAAGTGAGAATTTGAGAAAGTGCTAATTAATACGGTATCCAGGATATGTTAAGACAACAAATTCCTATGATATCGATGGAACTCCATTACATTGTGCCATCATGGCAGCAACAGATGGCCAGTTGTTAAATTTACAGCTCAAATACATGGCTCATGCAGAATGCAGTGGAAACCATCAACATTCACACAACGGTAAACACATATAGCCTGCAGGTCTTGTAAAATGATGCTAAAGGGTGTGATTTAATGCCAGATGACATACAATCATCCTCACATGTAACACTATCAATAGTTTAGTTTTCTTACCCAAGACGTCATTAAGGTTGTGTTCAGAAAATTTATGTTTCTATGAGCTTTTTGCATTTTAAGTATTTGATAACCCCCTATAAACTTAGATTTAAATTAGTTTGTTATTTTGTAACTAACTTTTGAGGGTTTTTAAAAATATGTGCCAGACACTGTTTTAAATCTTCTTTACACACGATCTCATTGAATCTTTTTCATGACCATGTAAAATTGCTATTTGAATTATTCCCCAACTTTCTCCCCAACACAAACATACCCATTTTACAGAGAGGAATTTAAGCTTAGAGAAGTTGTCAGGCTTCTGCCAGAAATTTCACAAGTAACAGAAACAAGAAGATACTCTGTGCTGTTTTATAGCTAGCAGAGAGGAGTGTGGGTGGAGCCCAGCTACACTCACCACATGAGACAGACTTATTGTGTATGCTAGGGGTACCCTTGAAAGATATGCATTCTCACAGTCCATTCTTTGGTTCACCTGCATAAAGAAAGGAACTATTGAATATGGCCAAAGTGTTAGAGTTAGAATGCATGGTAAAGATAGGTAGTAAAATAGTTACTGAGTTGGGATACATTTGCTTTTAAATTCCGTAACATTTGAAGTCGTTTCTTTTTCAAAGAAAGAAAATAAAATTCTTCTTTTGTTTTCATTTTTACATTTGCCTTATAACTGATAGAAAATTAAAATATCCTCTGAGGAAGACATGTGACTTAAAATTGCTGTTTAATTTTCAGGAGAACACAGTGAAGTACACGAATATTTAAGAATCCTATGTGGTTTCAGTTTCTCCATTTGTTCCAGAGTAAGCCCCTTGAAATTAAGTAAAACTTGACCTTGTATCAAATATTTCATAAGGAGAATAAATGTTTTAATGCCATTTGATCCAACACTTGCTATTCAGTAAATTGATTTTATTTATGTTTCACAAGAAACCTTCAGGAAAAAAATGAAATCGTGGAAGAAGCAATTGCTTCCTTTTTAATTCAGCCTTTTATAATTTTCTTAAGAATAGATATTTCTGTTTGCCAAATAAAAAGGAAATATAGTCAATAATAAAGATATGTTAGTATTAGTTTCATAGAGAGAAATGAAGCCTTACCTTTGCCAATTTTTTTTTAAACATTTGAAATTGTTGGTTTTAGTACCAGGATGAAATCAAATGGAACACATTACATGTGCTGGGGTTTTCACTGCTGCCAATTCAATTCCTGTGTCAGAAACCTCTTGTTAATAGGTGTGATTCTGTGACATATTGGTTTCTCTCCCCCTCTTCAGTGGTCTCAATTTTATTTATACAGTGGAGTAATAAAACTAGTCAAGTATGTTGGATAAAAAATATTTCCATTGCACGTTTGAAAAACAAAACCAAAGCCTGATTCAAGCAAATGTCAATAAGTAAAAGTTTTTAACAGAACCTCCCCATTCACCAGGGACATCCTTATCAAAAATATGTGTGAGTCCAAAGTCAGCCCATTTAGTCGATGGAGAAAGCCTAAGAATTAGTGTAGGAAAACATTCCTTTACTATCACCAATAGCTCCTCAGAGAGATGACACACAGAGATCGGACTTGTGTCAAATTCTGTTCGTGGATTCTCAAATGCAAATGGGAGGGGCACAAAACAAAAGTGAATTTTTAAAAAGTAGCTATACCAAGCCCAGGAGTCCCATGTGTTGAGTAGAATATGCGAGGAAAATTATTATTACAGGGAATCATACAATGCGAATTTAAAAAGCGACATCGACTTGTTCCAAAAGTATATACAAATGGGTAGAGGAAGCCTAGACAGAAAGAGGCACATAAACCAAACCTATTCCTCCATCCCCAGGGACACCTGCAGTCTGACAAGGTATTTAGAAATGAGGATTGCCCAGGGCTACTACCTTGTGGTTCTGCTTTAAGTTTTGATGAAAGCGATACGAATCCTTTTCATCTTGTCAATGTCTCCACAGCTTGTTACATTCAACTTATTTTCTATCTGGCTTGGAAAGTTGAAATAAGGAAACATTGTGAATTTTGCTGTGGCTGCAACAGAAACTGACATGGTCTTTCCTCTTTCTAGTTTTAAAATGGAGACAACATAATGAAACTAGCCTTTAGGGGATGAGATATTTAGCAAACAACTCAGCAAAAGGTCACACGAGGTGTTCCTTGTTCACAAATTTTATAGTCTCTTCACATCTGTTGTGGATAAATCCACAACTTCTGTTTGGAATTCCTTGTTTTCTGAAGCCAAGAAATTCAAAGAAAAAATTCTGTGAGACTAAACGAAAAAAATGTTTCATTTTTGACAACTGATATACTATACTGGGGTCCTTTAGAAAAGACGTGGAAGGGACAAGTCTTGAATTGAAAGATTATCTGATATATTAGCACTTTCCTCCAAAAAAACAGTGTATCTTAAGGGAAATTTTCCATCCCAAAGCAAACAGTGCTTACAAACTGTTCTCAATTCCCTGCTATTTTCTTCGAAAAGCCCTTGTTATTTGATGAACATATACTTTTTTCTGGTTTCCATAATTATGTATCTCACCTACATTCATCTTCTGCTTAGCTGAATACAGATCAGAATACTGTTTCCTTATTTCTTGCAAAAGCTGCTCTGTCTGTGAAAAGCACACACACACAGTTTGATTTCTTTAGTTTTGAAGTCCTGCCTTCAGTAAAAACAGAGAAACAGACTAGGATTAAGAATCAGTGTGTGTGTGTGTGTGTGTGTGTGTGTGTGTGTGTGTTAAATTCCTAAGTGAACTTCTGTTGATTTTTTAAGAATCTGGTTTGAGCTAGCTTCCATTCGGATTTATCCCCCTGATTTCTGGCCCTTCGTTACCTCTCATGAATCCAACGCTACTCCACAATACTCAAACAACAACTTAAGGAACACTGTTAATGTTGTTCAGCCAGGCACATTTTCATTATATCCTTGAACTTTTTTTTTTTTTTTTATAGATTTTATTTTTTAGAGCAATTTTAGGTTCACAGCAAGATCCAGTTAAAAGTACGGAGATTCCTATATACCTGTTAGGTAGAAGTCAAATATGAGTAGTGGAAAGAACACCCCAAAGCGTAGTCTCAAGTCCTTGAAGGGGGATAGAGACAGGAGCTGGAGGCAAGGACAGTGGTAAATAGGCTGCACATCAAAAGCCCAGGAGCACAACATCCTGACCTTGTGGCCCTCCAAGCCCTTGGGGCTGACATGCTTCCACCTCTGCCCCAGGGTAACCCCTAGACTCCTTATTATACATTTGCATTGCTGGTACACCTCCCACCCCTCAATGGAGAAAGGCTGCCATGAAGGTTTCAGTACAAACCTTGTAGGGTCAAAAAGTCCCCCTCCCAACCTGTAGGAGGAGTTTCCCAAATGATTAGAAGTGGCCTCTATTAGAGACCACTCCATTGTACCTCACAGCTCCTCCCAGCCCAGAGAGACTGAACAATATTCAAAAATCAACCTGGGAGCTGATTCCACCTTGGGGAGCCTACCTACTCTCCCACCTTGAGAGTGTGCTTTTGGTTTAATAAACTGCTTTGTGCTTGCTACTTTCCTTCTGGGTGTCTTTATTCAAGCACAGATCCCCACATAAATCTTGTGGGGAACCCAAGCGCCAAGACTTCCACTCACACAATGCAGACTCACCCGTAACATATCCCCTGCCCCCTCACAAGCATAGCCTTCCCATTATCAATATCTCCTATTAGAGTGGCATATTTGTTAGAATTAATAACTTGTGATACCTCATTTTCACCCAGAGTCCATAGTCTTAAACGTTCTAGTATTTTTCTCAGGTATGGGACCCTCAGTGATTCTAAAAGCGTATCTTACTTTACACTGGGTTACTCTTGCATACATGAGCTGTCCTAATTAATGCTCCAGAATCCCACAATTCAAGTCATTGTTTCAAACCTGATCTTTCTCTTGCCTTTCATACGAATGTTAATTACACTTTTTCCAAAGGATGCTTCATAGAGCACTAACATTACCTGAGATCTTAATAGGTGATTTGTGGGGACAGGTAGACAGGGAAGAAATTGCTAATAATATTATCTTCTAAAATAATCTAATAAATATAAAGTGAACACAAAGTTAGTATTTCATTATACTCCTTATTAAGAAATGGTGAGGCAATGTATGAAAATGACAAAAAGTCATGTGAGTTGCCCCACTGAGACGTATGACCCACTGACTTTGGATCTGTACATGGAGCCACAGACAAGATTTTTCAGTGAAATTTACATCGAGGTATGTCATCTATTAGATGATTCCTATTCTATTTTAGGAGACATTTGGGTTACTATGCAATGTTTATTTTAGCTTATATATTATACAAATTCCTGTCCATTGGATCGAATTAAAGAAGGAAGAAAAGCAAAGATTTAAAAGCAGGTCTTCTGTTTGAGTTAAGCCACTTATTACCTTTGTGGACTTAACCAAGGTCACCTAACCATTTCCTAGACCTGTGATTCTAGGCATTGAACTGCCACAAGATGTCCACTGTAAGATGGAGATAAAAATACTAACACCTATAGGTTTGTTATGATCTAATACAAGTAAAGCATTCAGCATTCTTCTTGATTCATAGTAAGCACATTACACAATAGCAGAATAGCATTGGTGGGCCAAAAATTATAATAACTCCAGTGATACTGTCATTTTCTAAAAAAATAAAAATAGGCAATCTATTTGGAATTCGAAGAATTGCTAGAATCCCACTTGGTATTACGATCTCCTAATTCTAAGCCAATTCCTAACACACAGTAAGTATTCAATAAATATTTGTGAAATATTATTAAATAAAATTCTTAACTCTCTAATGGAGAACACTAGTGAAACAGACTGTATAGGATTCCTCTCTACATCTACCCCCCCAACACTAATACAGTAGTTGGCTCTACAGAGCTGATTTTTTAAATTGCTAAGTAATTGAATGAGTGAATCTGTTAATGAGAAAATATTTTATGATATACATAATACATAATTTTGCTTCCTTCAGAGATTTTTTTTAACTCACATTAATTCCTGCTAGCACAAAATCAGTTAAGTTCTATCAATGTACGTCTGTAAAAAGCTACAATATAAACAGAAAATCAGTCTATATTGCAATCATAATTGCCTAACGTTATTTTGCAGAGATGGGAGTCTATGTGCAATTTAGCCAAAATTAATATTACTTTTTTAATAAGGTATTTGAATAAGTGTTTTATGAATTATTATTTAAGCTGGATTTATAATTTTAAAAGTTGATATTTTAATTAATATCACATAATGTGGTACACCTGTGTGGCTCAATCAGTTAAGTGTCTGCCTTCAGCTCAGGTCACTGTCCCATGGTCCTGGGATTGAGTCTCGAATTGGGCTCCTCGCTCAGCCTGGAGCATGCCTCTCCCTCTGCCTGTTGCACCCCTGCTTGTGCGCTCGCGCTCTCTCTCTCTCTCTCTCTCTGACAAATATCTTTTAAAAACTTTAAAGTATATCACATAATATGTATAATTAATGTATTTCATAGTTTCATAGTATTCCAGAGCAGTTTTCTACTTTATAAACAGAATAGCTACTGTTTTCTGTAATGACGTATTCTCTCCACTTGGCCTTATAACTCCTTTAGTTTTCCCTACACTGTTTTGTGTGCAAGTGTTTAAATAGTTCCATTTGGGGAAGCCTGGGTGGCTTCATCAGTTAAGCATCTGTCTTTAGCTCAGGTCATGATCCGAGGTTCCTGGGATTCAGTCTGCATTGGGCTCCTTGCACAGCAGGGAGCCTGCTTCTCCCTCTGCCCCTGCTCCCACTGCTTGTGCATTCCCTCTCTGACAAATAAGTAAATAAAATCTTAAAAAAAAAAAAAAAGTGGTTCTATTTGGCCTGTGTTAAGAGCTTTCTGGAAGATGAGAGGACACGAAGGTGGATTGACTGTGTTGGTGCCAGCAGTTGACCATGATAGGAGTGTTGTTAATCTGTCAGATAATAGAGATAATGACACTAATAATACCCCAACAGTCTTGAACAAGTGGAATAAGTGATAAGGGCTTATAATTTAAAATCCTGACAGAAATAACACTAAAACAATAGCTAAAGCATAGATGTAGGCTCTCTACATTGATCTTAGAGAAAAATAAAATATTGATGGTTTTACACATGCATGAGTAAATACAGTAAAGGAGGAAATACCTAAACCTATATAGGTAAAAGATTCCCAAGAATGGCCAACTAAGAAGATTGG
Organism: Ursus arctos; assembly: GCF_023065955.2. NCBI lineage: Eukaryota > Metazoa > Chordata > Mammalia > Carnivora > Ursidae > Ursus > Ursus arctos. The sequence goes on along the minus strand of NW_026622985.1, from coordinate 27,416,720 downwards.
CAAGTTCCCTTCCCTTCCCCTCCCTCCAAAACCTCAGCCATTAAACTGGACAAAAGCAAACACCCCCATGTTCTGGTTATCAAACAAAAGTATACAACCATCAGAGAAGCATTTATGCTTCAAGAACAGCTAAAATTCAAGTAAAAACTTCATGGCTTTCTTGCCTGGGACTGCTCCTATCACCATCCCCAGCATAGCCAGCAAAGAGGCTTTAAAAGGGTAAGGCAGACCAGAAGAACTGGCTGCTTTTCTTCTGTAGAAAAGGGAACCCACTCAAATCCCAACAGTAAGCAACGACCGCATTTAATGATATTATCGGTAGAAGTGCACTTATGACTGAAGCAATCACTCTTGCTGGAGTCTGCATGGATGCAAAGCAAAGACCTATAACGACTCAAACTAACCACACATTCTTGGTCAAAATAAGACTGTACACATATGCAGAGAAGATCCAAGAGTCCAGTGGAGTAAAAGCCTGGGCACTCACAAGCTTAATACACTCCTCTGCTCACACACAGACCATTCAGTAGAAAAAGATGAATGGGCTCTGCATGCTTGAGCATAAACGCTTTTTAACATGGCCTTATGACTAAGTTACACAGACGCAGGAACAAATCCTAGAAGACCAGATTTTAAAATTAAAAAAATAGAAAAAACAAAAAAACAAAATAAAAGCATCAGTGGCCCTACATCATAGCGTGACAGACTTAGCCAAAACAAATTACTAAATGAAGAAATCAATAAGGTAACAAACAATCTTTAGGGGGAAAAAAATCTGAAGTTAGAGTTGTTTCAATATATTATTTTAAAATATTCAGTTTTCAACAACAAAAAACTATGAGACTTGTAAAGAAATAGAAATGTATCACCCATATTCTGGGGAAAAAAATCCACGTACAGAAGCTGTCTCTTAGAGTCCCCAGATGTTGTACTTAGCAGACAGAAATTTCAAGCAGCTACCATAAATGTTCAATAAAATAAAAGAGACCATGTTTAAGGAACAATAAACTGGCAAATAAAGGCAAATGCATAGAGACAAGGTAAATTTGAGGTTGCTTGGAGCTGGGTGTGGGAGCAGGGATTAACTAAATATAGTTAGAAGCACAACACTGGACTTCTTTTGGGGTGGTAGAAGGTTCTACAGCTGGATTGTAATGAGCTTGTAGAGCTCAATAAATTTACTAAAAATCATCAAGTTTTAGATTTATAATAGGTAAGTTTTGTGGCATATGGACTTTACTTCAGAAAAACTATTAAATATATACATATCTGTTCACTTGGATATTTCTTGATCCATGTCTTGATTCCTTGATTTTCTCTTTGCCTTTGCTTTGTCTTGTTTTTAATCAGTGTTTCACCCATTAAAATTGATTGTCAATACTGAATCCATCTCATGATTAAAATACTTGAGTTGCAATACTTCTTGACATTATTCCTTTTCACAAGTTCTTTATCATTATTTTAATATACTCCAATTTCTTAAATGGTATAAGGAAAAAGAACTTTTTAAAATCTTTATCTTAATAGTAAAATAGCCAGAATACTCTTATTTTAATGCTAATGCCCTTGATTTCTCATCTGGAAATTTGGGAACTGGTCTATTCCTGTCTCCTCATTCATCCTCCTCAATTCCATTCATAGGCCAGAGTAATTGTTAGGAACACAAAGTCAGTTACATTACAAACTTCTTCATGGTTTGTTACTCCTTGCCCATTGGCTATTTCAAGTTGCTTCCCCTTCCACCCCCTCTCCACTGATACAGGGTCTTCTTCTGCCGTCCTGGACCCCACTCTACCTGGTTAACTTTTACTCACGTCAGACCATTTTAAATCGCTTATGAATTTTGCAGCAGAATTTTGTGTTCCTTCATTGTCTTGTCAGTAAACAATGAATGATTGAGTTATAAAACTTCCCATTTACTGCATTTATTGTTTATAGGTGTCTTTCTAATCTAGACCGGGAGCTCACAAAGAGGGAGAACTCGGGCGTGCTTAGTTTCCAGCCATATGGGAGGCATTCTGAATCACTTTTAAATTCATCAATGTGTAAACTGATATGCAGGAGAACTCAAGGCTCTCTGGCTCAAGGTGTTTTTTTCTATTATCAATTTATGGAGGAATAAGTCATTTTTTTTTTTCCAGAGCAAAGAAGAATTTTGTTGGGTTATATAGTAGGCAGAATAATGGCCCCCCAAAAGTTGTCCTTATCTTACACCCTGGAAACTGAATATATTCTATTAAATGGCATGGAAGCTACTCAGTTATAGATAAAATTAAGATTAATAATAAATTGACTTTATAAGAGGGAGACTACCCTGCATTATTCAGATAGGCCCAATGTTTTCAAATGGGAGGAAAGAGACAGAAGAGGCAGAACCAGAGAAATGGCATTATGGGGAAAGCTCCACTGGCCAGTGAGGCCTCGAAGATGGACGAAGGGGTCACAAACTAAGAAAGCAGGCTGCACGTAGAAGCTGGAAAGGTCAAGGAAATAGGTTTTCTCCCAGACCCTCCAGAAAAAGACATAGCCCTGTTGATATCTTGGTTTTAGCCCAATGAGACTTAATCTAGACTTCAAACTTCCAGATTGTTTTAAACCACTAAATCTGTGGTAATCTGTTATGGCAGCTTAAGAAAACTAATATGTGAGTTTTCTGTTTCCTATAATTATAACAGCCCTGTTACAAACTATTGTCCTCCTCAAAAATGTTGAGGTCCTAAATCTCATTACTTCAGAATGTGACCCTATTTGGAAATACTATTGTTGCAGATGTAATTAGCCAAGATGAGGTCACAGGATGAGAGTGGGCCCTTACTTCAGTATGACTACAGTCCTTTTAAGAAGAGGAAAGATCAAACTGGAAGAAAAGGAGAAAGAAAAAAAAAAAAAATCAAGAGTCAAAAGCAGAGAAGGCCACCATTTAAATGCAGAGGGAGAAGACTGGAATGATCCATCTACAAGTCAAGGTCCAGGTACACACAGAAGCTGGAAAGGGCATGGAAGAATTTTCTTCTATAGGCTCAAAGAGTACAGCCTAGATCACATCTTAATTTCAGACTTTTATCCTCTGGAATTGTGAGACATTAAGTCTATTTTTAAAAGCACCCAGTTTATGGTTTCTTACGGCAGCACAAAGGGGATTTAATACAAGCCCCCTCCGGCCTGAATTCTAATTGCAGATTGTTGCTGCATATTAAAACTTCTCTTTAGAAACCTCTCATCATGGGGCACCTGGCTAGCTCAATCAGGGGAGCGTGCTACTCTTGATCTGAGGGTGGTGAGTTTGAAACCCATGTTGGGTGTAGAGATACTTAAAAATAAAATCTTCAAAGAAACAAAAAAAACCCCAAAACTTATCACTTTCAAAAATCCAATTTTATGTATTCTTCAGATCATTCAAGCAATTACTGTATTTAGTACAGCACTGATTTGACACCCAAAATGTTGAATTTGTACCAAATCAAAGACTGAACAATTGGGTTCAAACCTCTAACTCTATTCATGTCAATGAACTGTCTGGTGTAAGCCCCACAAGGCGGGTCAGAAAGAACCCAATGAAAGGAGACCAGTCAAACATTCTGTTTTAACACTCATGAGTTTTACTTTAATTAAAAATAAACAAAATGTAAGTTTTGGAGAAAAAGTAGCGGCATTAATACATTTGATCGAAGTTGGAACAATGTCGTACAGTTTAACCTCAAAACAAAATTTTTCTTAAAAAAAAGTTTTAAACACCTCCCAACTTTGGACCAAAATATATTGGTTTTTTAACTATTTCTGAATATTAAAGTTTAAATTGATTAAATAGTGATATCAGCAATAAGATGGTCTCTCTAAACCACTATATCCTCAATGTTCACGCCTACATTTAAGTAACATTTATGCTTTTTGCTTAATAAAAAAGTCATTAATTGCTTTGTTAAATCTTCTGTATTGAATTCTTGTCACTATGTAAGAGGCATCATGAAAGCAGTGAGTGATTCCTACAATCCTGGTTAATCCTGTATTACCTACCAAAGTGCCACGTACATAGGTACTCATACACCAATAACAGCAATTCTTTATATTTCACTTTCCATAGGGGCATCAGTTTTGAAAATAAGGTCTTAAAAATACAACTATTTATAAAGTGATAAAAATAAATCTATTTGTTCTATCTTAATGTATAAAATCAAATTTAGAGGAAAAATAAAGTATTATAAACACACACACACACACAAAATCACAGAGAAGCAATTTTGCTTTTCTTTTCTTAAGTAGTGTAAACTCTTATTGAAAATACACCTTTTAAGGAATTTTTGGCCAAAAGCTTTTCCTAACAATTTGAATTTATTGTTGAGAAATACTGATGGATCTTATTAGGTAAAAGCCCTAGACGATTGAATGATATGGTACTAAGTGCCTCGGTAAACCAGCCTTAAATACATACATTAATCAATCTCTGTTTATTTTACCTCTCTACTTTATTTATTGGAACATTTCACATATTTAATGTACATTTGCCAAGATTTAAAGTATAGTACCACACCAATACTCAATTAACATTAACTGGAGGATGTGGCACTTGAAAATAATATGATCAAGACATCTTTCAAACATATCCAAACATGGTATCTTGAAACTCTCCTTAAAAAAAAAAAAAAAAAAAAAAAAAAAAAAATCAGTATTTTCAATGTTTTTTGCTGATAAATTCTTAAAATCAGAGTCTTCACTGAAATTTGCAAAGCAATTCAATGAAAACCTTTAGCAAATTTTGTACATTACCTAACTTAAATTCATTTGCAAATTATTTTTCCCCTCCATAAAAAATTGGTAGTTTCCTTACCATATTAGTTTGCTAGGGCTGACCTAACCAAGTACCACAGACTGGGTGGATTAAACAACAGTAATTTATTTTCTCACAGTCCTGGAGGCTTGAAGACTGAGATTGAGGTGTCAATAAGGTCGATCCTTTTGGGGGCGTAAGGGAGGGCTCTGTTCTAGGCTCTCTGGCTTACAGATTAGCCATCTTTTCTCCCCCTCTTCACACCATCTTCCCTATGTACAAGTCTGTACCAAATTTCTTCTTCTTATAAGAATAGCAGTGAAATTGGATTAGGGCCCATCCTAATGACCTCATTTCATCTTAATCACCTCTGCAAAAAAAAAAAAAAACAAAACAACAAAAAAAACCTATCTACAAATATGGTTACATTCTGAGGTACTGAGAATTAGGACTTCAATTTTTTGAGGGGGGCATAATTCAGCCCAAAACACATATATCATTCACAATGCAGTATTTACAAGATCTCAAGTAGCTATAAATCCTTTGAACTTCAAAAAAGCAATAGATCATCTCTTTATGCTTGATATACAGCGGCAGGTTTATTAATTTTGAACATTTAGCTATTTTTTCCATCCAAACGAAGCTCCTTGTTATGGTATAATCAAAACTGCTTAATGCATTTTCAAAATCTTAAGTATTTTAGGTAAATAGTGATGTTAATGAAATCTACAATAAGAATTATCTGAAGTGTTCACTTTTTCATAGTCATTACATGTGAGGTTTTCAGCCTTGGAGATGAGCAAATAAAATGAAAAAGAACCATAAAGTTTGGTTTTAAAAGCAAAACTGAACAGCAATCAAACAGCCAACATTAGCCAAAGCAACTCTAGATCCAAAACTTCAACTGTCAGGTTTGAGTTGATTTTGGAACATGACCAATCTCCATCTTCATTCCTTTACACTAACACATCAGTCACACCCAAGTGGAAGATGGAAGGACCTTATGCTCTGGGCCGTGTTACCTCCACCTCGCTCTGGTTTCCAGGCACAGGGTGGTTCTTGAACTCTCAGAAGTGACTTTTAACCTTAGCTTTTCAATGTTTGGAATTCTATTAGTAATTATGTCTGATAAGAAAAAAAAAATAGATAGTCCCAGGAAATAGAACATACTAATTTTGTAACTTTGCCGAAGAAGAATGAGTTAATAGTATGTCCTTGCTTGACAGAAAATGTGATTTGTGTTAAAGTAAGGAATACGTAGATTCCGAGCATCTGTAAGCAACCAGGTGGAAGGAACACAGAGTGGGGAAAAGGCTGAAAAATGGACTTAAATAAGAAAAACAAGGTCAAAATCTGAAAGGATGTCTTTTTTTATCACTTCAAAATCTAATACAGATACTAAATACATATTTTAATGTGCACATTTCTATGTATTTTTATTAATGCAAAGTAAGCCAAAGAAAAGTTAATTCAACTAAATCAGGTAACAAGGGATCGTACCAAGGGTAAATGAGAGGATTATTTTGTCATATGTGCTGAGTTCAGAACACATGGGAGTTCATAAGAGGAGGAAAAAAGTTTAGTTTAAGAGATAGTGAGGTTAATCGGAACTAACAATGTTTTGCGTTTTAACCCCACTATGCTCCTTATTTTCTGACTTCCCTTAAAATGTTTTTAAACAAGGTCTTCTCAGCAGTTAACCTGATGCCTGTCTTCAGGTTTTGGATCATGTTAGGAAAGACAACATCCAGCAGAGCACATCTATTCTTTCTAATACTTAAAATCCTTACACTAAAGAAATTCCAAGGTCATTTAATTACCTCCTGCATTTCTTTGAGAGTTTTAATGTGAAAGCGAGATGGGAAGATAGACAGCTGAGGAAGAGTAATCGTAAAAGCAGCAGCAAGCTCAACGCAATAAACCTAATCTTGAACACAGCTGTGCCGTCTTCGGGCACCAGAGAACCTGTGTAATGCAATATTAAGGAAAAACATCCTTGTTCCCTAGAAGAAACTTCTCCATTTCTTCTTTTGCTCTTATTTAAAAATGTTAGATCACAAGACACTTCCTCTCTTTGAACAATCCCTTAGTCTTCAAAACCCAGGTGAAAAAAGGAGAAACAGGATTTCTACTTCTCATTCCAACTGCTACCTTATGCTCAGTTGTTCCTGTGTAATACAATAACTTAGGATAATAATTGGAAAATAAGAGTATTGATAAGCTTCTAGAAACTTCAAACAATTTCTGGAATACCTCTGTTAGTAACATATCCATACAGAAATAACCTAAGAAGGTCCATCATCACTTATTTGACAATGCTTCTCACGTAATTTATCATACCAAATAAACCAAAGTAGTTTAAAAGTAGTTTAACATCTCTCTTTTATTAGGTGAGACACAAATCCTTTGAAATTTTCCAGGAACACTGTAGGAAATCTCACTTACCTTGAGGTCAAAAAGACTTCATTTTCTAGAATTTGATTTGGGGGAAGTTGTCAAAACATCAAAAGGTTTGAACATTTGACGAAACAGTATCACAGATCATTATGAAATAATACTTAACCAAAGTGACAACAGAAGATTTTTTAAGGAAATACAGAAGGTTACATGCTTGTCAAAAAAAGTTAGCTCTTTTAATATGGAGAAGACTGGGTTTTCTTAAGTAAACATCGACCTGATAAACCCAACGTGAAACACAGTAAATTACTTGGTAAAATATAAAATCTTTGCAGATTACTTAAAAGATACAGAAATACTTTTGTTTATAATTTAAGAGCAGACCAACAATTGAAGAAAACTTTGTTCTGTAGAGAGAAAACCAAATTCTAATTCTGCACAGTGTACTTTTGATATTACAACTCGTTTTAATTTAAATAAATCTGTTCCAATCTTAGTCTGCTTGACCACACATAAAATTCCTTTCAAGATTCCTTTTTTATAAACATTCTACAACTTTTTAAAATCCCTTTTAAGTTTTGTCCCATTTTCCCCCTTCTCTCATTTTGGAACAATCATTTTAGGAATTGCTGGGTCCTATGGTATTTCTGTTTTTAATTTTTTTGAGGAAACTCCATACTGTTTTCCATAATGGCTGCACCAATTTACATTCCCACCAACAATGCAAGAGGGTTCCCTTTTCTCCACATCCTCACCAACACTGATTATTTCTGTCTCTTCGATAATACACTCCCTCGTTAGAGTGTGAAATGAATTCTCATTGTGATTTTGATTTGCATTTCCCTGATGATTAGTGATGTTACCTACTCATGTACTTTGTAGCCATCTGTAGGTCATCTAATGGCTTTTAAAAGTCTGACTTGTGCTTAGATTTTTATGTGCCAGTGATCAAAACAGTCTGAATTTCTCATCTTAATTTATTTTCCCAAGTTCCCAGTGGTTTATGCTATGGACTTATCTTGGGGTTTTTTTGTGAGTTCTCTAATGACTGCCATCTTATTGTCAATTGAGGGAAATCCATTATTTTCCCTTATTGAAATAATCCTCCCTAATTCCACCAGATTTACTGTTTCTGGCTGCCTATACACAGTCCCTGAGACCAGTCAGGGCTTCCCAAATGCACTTACCTTGTAAGCGAGATTGGCCACAAATCCAAACGCTGTGGCCCAATAAGACTCAGTGTGAAAATTTGTAGTTTCTCACGCCCCCATTTTCCACCCAAAAGGATTAGGACAAACTCGAAGAATTGAGAACACAAAATAAGCAGAGCTCAACCCAAGAGAAACTTACCAGAGATCCTGGAAAGCAGCCGAAGAGACAGCAAACCAAAGGGTCTCTGTGGTACCTTCACCTGCGTCTACGAGCCGTCCCCAAAATTTCAGCAGTTCCCTTTGGGTCCCATCTCGCTGCCAAAATTTTCAGATGGCAAAAGGAAAACAATGTCCTTTATTCAAGAAGAAACCATCCATGAAATGAGAGAGCATAATACCTCACAGTGAGACACCATTCGCAAAAGATGGTGGGTGAAAGAGTTTTATAGTTGAAGAGGCAACGGGGGAAACGGGGCATGATGGGCTAGGAGGTCAGGATTTCCTTATAAAGCCAACAAATCCTAGGTAAACTAGCTAAAGCTGAGGTGGAGGATTGTGATTGGTATATGTTCGGGTTCCATGACAGGTGTTTCCCATAAGGGCAGATTTACTTTTGTGACCTGAACCAGCCTCCATTTCATGGATCCCTATATATGAGTTCACTTTATCAGAAGTCTTGATGTGCCAAATCAGGAAAGGCGGGGCAGGGAATGAATAGTGAGGACAGGAGAGACTCTGGGCTGAGGATATACCTAATTCTGGGACAATGGCACCACCTTACGGAGCCCCTCCCCTACTATCTCCACAACTTTGCCTACAGGACTCCTCCACCAAACTTGGAGCAATGTTAAGAAACAGGAAAGTAAGTCCCATGGCAGTGATGCCGTTAGAGGGGTGATGGGTTAAAGGAACTAAGGAGAAGAAAGGAGCAATAAATAAAAACAATGTCCTTCTGGAAAAAGAGTTTCATTCCCTCTTCAGCCTTTCTGCATACATTCAAGGACTTGAAGATTGTGATTGCATTTATCGCAGCGTGACAGTTCAAACAGGAATCGTTCTTCATGGGTCTCACCGTGTGTGTGTGTTGGTTATTAGTGCAAGGATAGCGTGTAGATTATTATAAAGAAATTCTATATTTAAAATGTTTCTCTAAATCACAAGGGCATACCCTAAAAATAGCAAGTTAAATTATTAATCCCCTTTAACAGAGTACTGATGTAGAAATTGAGGTAAACAATAATAAAGGGAGATTTTTAAAGGATGGATGAGATTAGAATTCCTAACCCCTGTGTTTTCAATATGTGGCAATTATAAAGAAACATTCTATCTTCTTTCTTTCTAAGCTTAAAATAGAGTACAGAATCTTTAGAAACCATGCTCAAATAGAATAATGATAGAATAATTTAGTGATGTTTCCTTAAATACAGTAATCTATTCAGAAACTCTTATTAAATGTACTGGTTTGTTTTGTTCCCACTAGTATTAAATAAGCCTTAAATAAGTTTACAAAGTCATAGGTACTTTACTAGAAAATTTGTCTTTACTATGAATCATTTTACCCCAGAAGCTGATTTTTATAATATATGGTTATACGTGAATTTTCAATAAAAACAAAAAAAACTGAGACAAGTACAGAAATCATCCAGAAACAAACTACAATCACCTAAACTACTTACCTAACTAATTATTCTGATAATAGACTTACATATTCACTTCACTTTGGTACTAAAAGCTAGGCTCTCGATTTTGTTTAAAAAGAAGTGTACATGAATGAAAATATCACACAGTGGCATTTGCAAATAGGCATTACAAAATATAATTTATAAAACTGTATGTTCTGCATTTAATTTATTTCACAAAAGGCTGGAATTTTTAATGTGTCCTACTGTCCCTTTACTTGAATTTTCTGCTAATCTTGGGAGACCCTATTTAAAAGACTGCGAAAAAGATCATGAGGTGACTCTTCAGTTGTATTTAAAGGGAAATTAATTCTCTGGAATCTGCATTTGTCTTTTTCAATGACAACAGACTTGCCTCAAGTGTGAAATCATAAATTTAAAGTTAAAAGGCCTCTGGGGTGCGAGGCTAGCAGTTGTCCCTGGGTGAGGAGACCATTGACAATGGCAGCAGATGACATCCCTCAATACAAACAGTGTTGTGCGTGTCCACGTGAAATTTACGGAGAGGTATTTTAATTCTCTTCTTCTATGGTTGATGTGGTTTGTCTTCCAGAAGAGAAGCAATTGTTATCAGTATGTAACTCAAGCCCCTAGGATGTGATTACATACTTAAGGCATGAAGAATTAGCAATGCTTTCAGCAGCCCCCATGGACTAGCTTAGGCCCTTGTGATTGATCAACAGGGGTAACTGTAGTGCTTATAATCCTCACATTACATTCCAGAGGAAAATCATCACTGTACCCTTAGTTTTGTAAATTGTATTATTTATGTCAACAGTGAGGATTTATACTAATATTAACTGGACAACTGTATACAGATGTATCATCTAAAATGGTTAGCCCAGAGGGTAAAAATATGTCTTAGTCTCACTATTCATCTGGCAACAGCTGACAATTTGGCAACAATCTATGTTATGCTAAGATTTCCTAATACCCCTCCTTGTATTGTTTCATAGATGGCTGTTATATGATACTAAAAAGCATGCTTTGCAGAATAAGTTATTAAAACAATCATAGGGTATAGGTCTGTCATTAAAAAGAATCTTTATGGTGTTATTTCTGTACGTATGTGAGAGGAATAAGAGGGGAAGAAAGGTCAATGCCTGGGTGAAAAGTTTCATACACAACTGGAGATCTTTGTTTCCATATATTTAAAATATATTCCACCACTTTCTCTTGTGGTGGAAGGACATCCCGGATTACCTTTGTGCATTTCAAACAACTGCCAGTATTTTTCAGAGATGTATCATTTACAGCTTCCCCTCATAAGGAAAGAAAAATATGGTAAAACAGTCTGACAAGCACAGAGTATTAAATGACTGAATGCCACATACACGGATTTATGGTCTGTCTCTGCATAGTTTCACTCTTCTGTATTTACTGGGTCTGCCTGTGGAAATACCTGAAAATCTGATCATCAACATGAGGTGTTTGTTCTGGGTCACTGCTTGCTGTATGCCCACTGAGACTTTTGTTGCTGTGTTTTCTTGCTAATTACACCAGTGTTTCAATGTTTCACTGTTTCCAAACGTGCTTTCTTCATCCTGGGGTAGATAATCGGCCTACTGTTTATACACCAAAAAACTGCATTATTGTATTTTAAGAACCCAATTCATTTCTCAAGAATACTAACTGGTCTGAGAAAAAGGAGTATGGAACTGAAAATTGTGAATAAATTTTATCTCAAGCCTCCCATACTGGTACCCCACGCTTGCTCACTTCAGCTGTTTTTGAGTATCAATAAAATTAGCTTACTTTTCTCTCTAGGTCATGAGCTTACATCATTACCATAGGCTGAGTTCCATCCTAATCAGCTGTTCAACAGAGTTAATACTTTATCATTACTATTAGAATCAGAGTATTCAAACCAGCTAGAAACTCTCCAAATATTAAAGAGACACACCACTATGCAGATATCCTAAGGCAATCAAGAACTCCATATTAACCGTATTGCATTCATTCAGATCACCTCATTGCTCTATGCACACGGTGTGCTATGTGAACTAGTGAAAGGAAGAAAAGGAAGGAAGGAGTGAAGGAAGGAGGGAGGGAAGGAAGGAAAGAAGGAAGGAAGGGAGGAAGGGAGGAAGGGAGGAAGGGACTTCCCAAAGCTAAATAAGAAAATGGCTAACATTTACGTAGTTCTTAATATATGCTGGAAATGTTCTAAATGCTTTATGAGAACTGAAGTATTTAATTCTCACAGCTCAAGAAGTAGGTGTAATTATTTCCCTCATTTTACTAATGAAGAAATCAAGACGGAAACAGTTCATTAACTTACTCACAATTTAACAAAACTAATGGGTAAAGACATGGATTTTTAACCCAGGCAGTCCGACTCCAAAACCTAGTTTTGACCACTAAGTTATGTTGCCTCTCCAATATAATCTGAAAATACAGTAATAGCTGATACACTCACACAGCCATTGGTTTACATGTTTTTAAATGAGGATTTTAGAGAAATTCTTAATTGGAGAGTCTCCTTTTTTTTTTTTTTTAAGATTTTATTAATTTGAGAGAGAGAAAGAACAGGGCAAGGAGCAGAGGACCCCAACACGGGTTCCATGACCTGAGTTGAAATCAGAAGTTGGACTCTTAACCGATTGAGCCACCCAGGCACCCGAGAGTCTCCTTTCCATCATTAGGGTATTTTATATTATCATTTAACATTATTAGTATTTGGTCTTATAATATTTCCTTATCTTCCACAATGTCCAGACACTTTTGATGATATATTTTTTCCCTAGATTTTTCCTTTTACAGTTTAATCACATTTATTCTACAAATTAGAAAGCATAGCTAAAATTGTATCAAATTGGCAATATAGAATCATGGTTAAGAGACTGAATTCTGAATTTCAAAACACCAGTTTCAAATCTCCAGTTCAACTCTCAGTGTTGCTGTAGCTTCAGGCAAAGATGTTACTATTTCTGATTACCCAAGCCTTACTTTTCACTTGCCGAATTAGGAGGAATAGTATATTGTTTTTGTTTATATTTGTATATTTACTTCATGATGTTGTGACATTTAAATGAGATAGTACATATAAAACATTTAGTATAGTACCTGGATGGAGAAAATCAATTGCAACTATATCCATTTTTAATGTAGTAATGGATCTAAAGTTTGATGTTTAACACATTTGTTTGCCTTTGTTTTCTGTTCATGAGCATACAGTTCTACCAAAACAAATAACCTCGAACATGAAAGCTTTCAATTACTCTCAGCCCAGTGTTAAAAAAAAGGGGGGGGGGCGCCTGGGTGGCACAGCGGTTAAGCGTCTGCCTTTGGCTCAGGGCGTGATCCCGGTATTATGGGATCGAGCCCCACATCAGGCTCTTCCGCTATGAGCCTGCTTCTTCCTCTCCCACTCCCCCTGCTTGTGTTCCCTCTCTCGCTGGCTGTCTCCATCTCTGTCAAATAAATAAATAAAATCTTAAAAAAAAAAAGAACATCAATAACAAAATATATGCTTATAATAAGAATTATAAAGATCCAAAGGAGAAAAATATCATGGATTTTAAAGTTAGGAGTAGAACTGGGAAAAAAAAATCCAGTATCTTCATTTTAACTAAATTTTTATTTAGAAAGGATACCCATGCCAGATTTTATGTCAAGTTGTTTGTAGGAAATACAGGTTAAGGAGCTTCTGTATTTGAAGGGGCACCTGCGTGGCACAGTTGCTTAAGTGTCCGACTCTTGTTTTTGCTCAGGTCACGATCTCAGGCTCATGGGATGAGCCCAGCGATGGGCTCAATGCTCCGCATAGAGTCTGCTTGGATTCTCTCTCCTTCTTCGTCTGCTCACCTCCCTGCCGACCCCTGCTCTCATGTGCACACACTCTCTCTTTCTCTCTCTTTCAAATAAATAAATAAATATGTTTTTAAAAAGGAGATTCCATGTTTGGGAATTTTAGATACACAAGGCTAAAAAAGCTATGAGAATAATTAAAGACTCTGTTCAATGAACCATGTAATGAGAAAAAAATATTTTACTTTGTTACAACTCGTATATGATTTTTTTTCTCACTTTCTTGTGCACGGCGCATTAATAACCCATCCCTTGCCTTGCTCTAACATAGACTAATAGATCCCTCAGCAAACACTGGAGATAAACTTAGTAAAAACTGCTTCATTAAACTACTTTTTTTTTTTTTTTTTAATTTCTTCTGTTCCTGATGTCTTCATGTTCCTGGTGATTTACTTCCCAAGATGTCCACTTCACATTGTTTTTGCTGGATGATTTGAGTAGAGAACCCTTTCACTGCTGTTTGCTTCACTTGTTGAGATGGAATGGTTCCAGTTGTGTAAACAGCTCTTGGTGATCTTCCAGCCTTCTTTCCAGTGCCCCATGGAGTTGCAGTTGACTAAGCAGGGCACAGGGTGGGCAGGTGCTGCACACATTCCCTCCAGCTCTCCCATCCCCCTGTGCGCCTTCAGTCTGATTCTCGTCCTTGTTCTTTCATGGGTTCAGACAACTAATCATAATTTACTCTGAGGTGATTTGGGTCATGTACAAAATTGCAGATAGAATTAAGTTAATAGAGTCCTTTTATTGTGTGCATGGCTGAAGCAAGTTCTCTTGAGAGCAAAGACTAATTGACTCGTCACCTCTTGCTTTATATGCTCAGATAGAGAGACCTGAAGACAGGAGTATTAAAGCAGCTAACACTATCCAATTAATACAGAGGATTAGGCTCTCCTCCTGCCTGCAATGTATCCACTGCCACGGTTTTTGTAACTGATGGAATTTGTTTTGCTTTGTTTTGTTTTATGGGAGGACTGTGGAGATAGGAAGGGAAAGGATTTCCATGACAAAAGAAGTATTTCCCATATCACTTATACATTGAGATTTTCATCCCTGAATAACATCTAAAGTTCTAACTTTAGAACATAGTTACCCCATGTTCTAAAGATATTTTCACATGTACTTTTAGGAGGCTATTTTAAGAGAAAGAATTTTTCAAATTTTTAATCTATATATAATAGACTGTTTTGATGGAATTATGTATCTTTTTAAAATCTGTCCATATATTGAAGGAAAAATAGGTTGATAATGTGTAATATGAATAATTTTATGAAGATGACTATAACAACAAAAGAGCAGTCAAAATTATTTGGGGTACTTTTATATTTACTAAATAATTTAACATGTATTAAGCACATAAATACATAAACTTATACTGTATTTATGAATTTCATCCCATTTCTTTTCTTTGCTAAAACTTTCATATTTCCTCAGCTTCTTTTGTTTACTTTTCTGCCATACTGTAGTTATATTTTTTTAAAAAAGAAAATATGAAATCATAAGATGGGGAAAAATGAATATTATGAAAGTTGCTGTTTAAGCATATATGGTCTAGGAGATATTGTAGTATACTCATGTTGAAAGTGGATTTCTAACACCTGCTAAGACAGTGATTCTTAATCCCTGATTACATATTAAAATTATTTGGAGAGGTGACTAAACTCCCACTTCACATCATGAGTCTCAAGTAAGAGTATTTTTTCAAAAGCTCCTCAAATTATTTTAATTTGCAGCCAAAGTTGAGCTATGGAGCTCTGTGGAAATTAGTACATGTTTACCACTTAAAATGTTTTATCATTTTTATACTTATCACTAAAAAATAGAATTATTTAATTAATCAATTTGGAGGTCTCAGAATTTAACTCTATGACTGCTTTATACTTCACATTCCTTAATTTCAGTAATGTAACGTTGTTGTTTTTTTTAATGTTTATTGTAAATTAAAATGGGGAAAACCACACACAAAAAATATAGGACTTGTTTTTGCAAGCATGGCCACAAGAATTATTATAAAACAAATCCCTGACAGACCACTAAAGTCAAGAAATAGAAATTTATCATCCACATTCAAAACTTTTATTAATATACAAAAATTGGTTTTGTTTCAATGGAGTACGTGTCAAAAAAGTTTATGTTAAATTTTCTCATTTTTATAGGTTGTACCCAAAGAATTTTATCTTTTTTTTTTTGAATGAGTACTGCAATTCTCTCAATGATTTTACATGATAGAATCTCCTAGAAAAAGGACTTACTGACTATGCTAAATTTAAAAGGCACAAATAAACAAACAAAACAAGAAACAAATAAGCTTTTAGCTTTCTCTTTTAAACAACATTTGGATTAGGCCTACTGTCATTAATTTATTAGAAAATTTTCTGCAATTTTATAGTAGTTAATGCCTTGTTTGGCTATGCATTATTAATATATCAAATATTAAATTCAAATTGTAAAATGTATTATGTTTTCCTGTGTGATATTATAATACATAAAAATTTTATAATGCTATCATTTTTTTCTTTTTTTAAAGTGAGATGTTCATCTTGTTTGCAAAGATGATCAAAAAGTTGCTTAAGATTTTCCTTATATCAATAGAAAAGAATCATTTTTCTTTGTATTTTAGACATCATGTTATTAGTAACATAAGGAAAACAAACATTTTAATTTTAACTAAAATTGTTTACACAGATATATATAAACACTATTATATGTTATAAAAATACTAACATAAAATACATATTATAAATATTATATATTATGCATAATACATAGAATGTGTTACATATTATACACAGAAGAGACAATATATTCTAATAACACACATATCTATACTGGTTTTGAAATTGGGTTTATAAATCAATCAGCACATTTTAAGCTCACAAATAAGCCTCAGACACCAAAGTGTTTATAAGTGAATTCAATCACACCAGTTCAAACCAGGCTCTTGATATACGGCCCTATTGAAGTTGTTTAGCCTTACAATACACCAGGCTTAGCTTTTCTTTTTTCCTACTCTTAAATGAGCTAATTTCTGTGTGTTTCAGGTCCTTGGACACTATTAACAATATTGTCTATTTTCTCCCTAATAAAAGACACATTGACTCCCTTCATTTTACTGCTAGAATTTGAAACAAAGAACAATAGGGAATGTCAGGTTTTCCATTCTCTATGATGTTCTTAACCAGGGGCTAATAAGAATATTGTTACATACTTTTTAAAGTGGGGCATGGTCAATTTGTTAGCATGTTTTCTTAGAAAATCAGACTTAGAATTTCAGTCCTGTGTATATATCCATACCTAAACTCCAGCTCCAGCCTTCACCAGAATTTTCCACATGAAATGTGTTTCAAGTCTTTATTATGAAATTTTTAAAATACGAATCTTCAAAATTTATAAGACAGAAGTCAGACCTTGTGGTGGTGTCTGGGAGAGTTGAACAGTAGAATTTTGCCAATGGTCATTTCCTATCACTTGTATTAGATCATATATTTGGGGGGGGTAGTCGAATTAGTCTCTAATCCTAAATAAATCAGCATAGCATAATGACGGATAGAAATAAGGCAGAAAAATTTAGAAAACTGGCTCTGTCATAAGTTCCTCTGGATTTTAGTGCCTATTATTTAGGCTATCAAAGTGTTTTGCCATTACTTACTTTATTTTCCACAATCAGAAATGGTAACAAAGGACTGAATTGTGAGAACAGAACAAGGGTTTTCTGACAGGCTGTACTTTCTCTTCATTATTTATGTTTGGTCTCAGCAATAGCAATGAGCTTGTAAATAAGAACCGTGACTTCAGTGGCTTTGACTACTAGAATAAAATAAGTATCAAGGGCGTCTTTCTGGCTATCCAATAAAACACTCCAGTAAAATAATCACTTTTTCATTCCTCCACTATAAAAATATCTGACTTTCAATGAATATTTTTTTCCTCATTATAGACCAAATTTCTATTTTCAACAAGCTTTCAGTACTTTATACACTATTTCCAGTGAGTCCCTTAGAGTAGTGGGGTGACAGGAGATGAGGTATAGAATTGACCTTTCAAAGGGATCAGTTTTCTTTATAACAACACAGGAATCTTCGACGTTTAAACAAAAAACAAAAACCATGTTATTCAGTACATTTCATGGCCCAGCACGTGCTTGAATGACCCTTGACCATAACAAAGCCCTAGAATTGATATAGCAAGGAAAAAATATTTTTGAAAAGAAGTTATCAATAAGTAAAGAATTTTGATTTAAAGAAAATATACTGAGTAGTAAGGGTTTCAGTAAAACACACCATAGTTGTGTCTTCCTGCAAGAAAGGCTTCTGATTTACTGTTTTGTTTGGTTCAGGACTTCTATTTATGTCTTGTTTATACATCTACAGAAATTTAGAAAGAAAGTACATCTGATAGGATCATGTCAATATACCATCAGTTTGTAGTCTTTACATGGAAAAGAAATAGTAATGTAATTATTTCAGTGTTTTAAGAATAGCGTTGATATGCATTTCAGGAGTTGAAAATATATATGTATGCAATGATATGCATGTAATATATGTATAATTAATTTGGAACCAAGTATTTCAGTTTTGTGGTAGAGCAGAGATAAGCCTCCTCATATTCTACTATTTTCATCCAGTCTACCACTTTTCCTTCTCCTGCTTATTCTCATTTTCATTTCAGAAACAGAAAAGTAAATTAAGGCTGACAGTCATTGTACCTTACTGGGATTGACAATAGAGTGTCTTGCCTGCAACATTCATTCACCCAGATACTTTTCAAGTATCTATAAGACTGGAACTTAAAAATTATGAAATGTCAGTGCTCCTAGATAGGTATGAGGGACCATCCAGTACTGTTACTATTTTGGGAATATGATTTATTACTTTACTGGATAAGCTGTTGGCTTGTAACTGTGTTCCACTTTATGATTAGTGCCTTTATCTCAGACCAGTCCTACTCCTAGAGATAGATTGGGATCTTCTTACAAAGGCTGGTGTTTTTCTGAAAGAACCACTTATCAGCATAAATCATAAATTCCAAAAGGATGAATAGAGGACATTCTATTTTGTTCATCATATCTGCAAAGCCTACCCAGTCCCTGAAATGTAGGAGGTATTCAATGACTATTTGTTGAATGAATAATAAATGCATGAAGATAAAATAATCCACAGGGTAGTCATGATTTATTTCATTTTACTTATCTTGGTCAATATATAACTTCATAAGGAAAGGATTTTATCTTTGAGCTTATTATACTTTTAAATGTAGTATAACCATCTAGCAAATAGTAATCTATTTTCATTTATTGTTCAGCCAACTAAATAAAATCTGACTAGAATTTAAAAATCAGATATCAGTCTCATTGTAAAATACTTAGGTGGTCAAACTGACACTTTTTTCTTCCTCTACAATCTAAACAATTTTCCCTGTACAATTTGACCATAGCTATGTGGATACTAGTTCAGCATTAATTTATTTTTAAAAAAATTAAACCATAACTTGAACTATAACTGCCATATAACTCAGTTCCATCTTACAAGTAGTTCTACAATACCAAGAAATCTACAATGGTAGTTAATATGTTATTTTTATTCAGGTGATACACTGAAGAAACTTCGCTAGTAAGCCTAAATACGATCTCTCTCTATTTGGTAAAGTTTTCCCCCTAAGCATCTTATTTTTGCAATGCTTAAATTGTAATGCATCGTCTAAGAAATATTTTATTGTAGTATGATTTCTGGGTTTGGATACACTGATGAGTCCCTTTTCTATGAGGCTTTGTAACTAGGAAGAAAAAGACCTGACTATGTAGCCAGTCTCATTAGATGCTAATTTTCAAATTAGCCTTCTGGAACTTTACCTTCTGCTTAGAGAGTTTAAGATTTTAGTGTGGTAATTTTGGCTGACATTCCATATGAGTTCTACAAAAGAAATGCATGGCTCCAAAACCCTTCTTTGGAGACCACCAAGCTAAAGTTTGCTTATAACTTAGTCCCAATAGAAGTAAATAACTCTGTGTTAAGATTTGTAGTTTCTGTTGGACCTCACAGCTCTCATCTGTTTCTGGTTTACATAACCACCCATGTCATTAGAAATAGTGAAATACAAGGTTAAAATACCCAGAAGTGATGAGAATTGTAGTCATAATAGAATCATGATATTTTAGGAACATGTCAAAATTCAAATGGCAAATGCAGAATTTTAATAAGGCAAACCTCACTGAGCAGTACCATGACTATCACAGCAAATCAGACTCTTGAAAACGTTTACATTAACTTTTCATTGCTATCAAATTTTGCATTGCTATCTAAAATTCTGCATTAAACTTGGAAATGTATTCAGTTCTACATTTCACAGTAGATTTGTCTACATAAATGGAAACACTAGGTGGACAGAGTGAGCAATGAATTCATTTCTTTGATACAGTAGTCTCCACTTGTCCACGGGGGATACATTCCAAGACCCCGGTGGATGCCTGAAATCACAGATAGTACCGAACCCTGTATATATGTCTTTTTCTATACGCGCACACTCATGATAATTTACAAATTAGGCACATTCAATTTACAAATTAGGCACAACTAGAGATTAGTAAAAAAGAATAGTTATAACAATATACTATAATAAAATTTATGTGAACATGATCTCTCTCTCAAAATCTCTTATTATACTATATTTACCCTTCCTCTCCTTGTGATGCTATGAGATGATAAAATGAATGTGATGTGAAGAATTGAGGGAAATGATATAAGCATTGTGACATAGCATTAGGCTGCTTCCGACCATATATGAGGAGGGTCATCTGATTCCATACCGCATTGACCACAGGAACTGAAGCCAAGGAAAGTGAAACTGCAGATAAGGGGGGACTACTGTACTTTCTTTTTTCTGCCTGTGGTTTAGCTTAGGAAGAAACTCATCAAATCTTACACATACAAGTAGGTCTGACAAACATCTCTCCTTTTTCCCTGCAAGAAGACTCTTTCTGTCCTTGCTAACTTGTCACTTTCATCATGCTAGGACAAGAGAACTTCAAATAATTTCCTTGATTTTTGTTGCAGGTTAATATTACCTTATCCGTGAAATGTTCAGTAACAACTACTGGAATTGTCTTTTTTTCTTCCTGTAGGTATTTCAGAAAAGTTTTCCATTTTATAACTCTAGAAGTGGTTAGTTTCATTTTTTCCTATTTTATATTCTTTAAGAATTTCCAACTTGAACAGGTACTCAAAATCCATCCCAGGTCTTACACATTGACAAAAGCCAATTATCTAATCTTAAAAAAAAAAAAAAAAAAAAAAAAAAAAAAAAATCTTTGGTCCTTTGAATAGGAAGTGATATATAAGATCCCTTAATGCAAACCTCTAAATTTTCAAATGAAGAAATTCACTCCTGGAAAGGTGAGATGGTTTTAAGTGGTCTGTCTAAGGTAATCAAGTGAGATATAGCAGAGAGAAATCTAGAATCTACATCTCAGGACTCCACAACAGTATGTTTCTACTTCACCCTGTTACCTTGCGTTAAATTTAAACTATAGGTACTGCTTTATAGATTACAAGGCATATAGATTACAAGGCATAAAGGATGTTCTGTGAATCTTTTGCTCTTTCAACTCCATTGTAAAATTCAGTAGGTAAAGTGTGGGAATAGTGACCCTAAACTCCCCTTAGTGAGGCTTGATATTATCTCAGCCCTGACCTTGTATTATTTCACTGTGTAGAGTCCCAGAGTTAGAGATTGTCATTCTCTCTCTCATTTTAGGACTGTTAGCACCTTGCATAATTATCACATATTTTCTTTTGGTAGAAATTCTTGGTCAAATGTTTCTATGATTTGGGATATGAAAGATCAAAGATAGAATTCTCGCTCTTGCTTTTTAGATACAATTGGATAATTTTACAACATTGCAATTGTCCCATTTTAAAAATGCGGCTCCTTTTCCAAAGTGCCCCACCTGTTTTAAATGACTACTGAAATAAATACCTACTTAGAGTATGGAAGATCCAAAAGATAAAGTTTTTTTACCAAGGATCCCAGAAATATTTCTTAAAGCTGCTTATCTTAGATCTCTGCATGCATCTGATTGCAAATTGCTATTTTCCAGCAAAGGTTAATGGGTACCTGTTTGGACAGGAGTAGAGCATAATTATTTTTTCCCCCAGAGGACAAACGTGAAAGGAGCCTGGAGGGATCTTTGAAAGCTGTCTCCAGACTTGTGCAACACGTTTGATTAATGGGAGGTAAGGTTGCTGGCCTTTGGGAGAACAATGAGAAAACAAAGGAGTGTATATTGAGCTTTGGTTGATGTTGCCAACAGGGGTTCTTGTTTTAATCTCACTCCCGTATCTCCCGTACAATAGTACTGACATTCTTTGCTACCCTATACTTTTCACAACTATAACTTTCAGATCTTTAAGACTGACTCTAAACGACAAAGAACGTAAGTGTATAAACAGAATTCTTTCCTTACACAACACCTGAAGAGGAAAACAGCATTAAATATAAAATAACCAGGAAATAAAAATTGAGATTCATATAATTAAACGATAGTTTTCAATACAAAGTTTTCTCAGATTTTTAGATGGTATTATAGCTGACACAGAACTAGAAAAAATAGAGCTGCTTTTTGGGTTTCCCTTTTTCATGGATTTAGACTTATGATACATGCTCACCTAAAATCAGGAATCAGACAGACATAAACAAGTCATTTAAACTTAACTTTTTCTCTTTAATGATTAACAACAACATATATCATATTTCATACCCTTAGAGTTTATGGGGGGGAGGGGAGAAATTGCTCTCACCTTGAAGAAGTTGCCTACTTGCTTTGATTTATTCTTTGTCCATTCATTCAAATCACTTTTTATACATGGCTCACAAGAGCCAGGCACCATGTCAAAAAAAATAACAATTCTATATTCTAGTGTTGACTTTTGTCCTGAGCTCCAATTCAAATTTTTCAAGACATTCCTTTTTAATACCCAATTATCCTTCTTCTGGATTCCTGATTCTTGTAATACTACCCTTAACTTCCTTCTAGACATCCAGACTTAACTTTAGTCATCTGTAATTTCTGGCTCTTCTACCCCCATAGTAGAAAAATGCCATCACTTTTCCTCTCAAAATGGTTCTGTTCCTGTTACTATGACCATATTTCAGAGTTCATTCCCAGGCTTCCTCACTGACCTTTTTGTCTGTCTTATACCCTAGAACCAAACAATTCTTTCTCAAGCATTCTTGAAACATACCTTATACAAATAGATTCAATAATTTCATAATACCTGCAATTTTTTTTACTTAAACAAACAACTTTAATAGCTTCACATTAACTCTTAAATATATATTTTTCGGGTGACATCCAATGCCCTCCCTACTTTGGCTCCTATCCTACCTCACCAAGCATAACTCAGTTTCTTCCCCTAAACAAATCTTTGGTTCCACCTATATTATCAACCTCCTGAACTCTATTCTTGCCAGCCACATTCCTGAGTTTGGTCTAGTGATATACTCTTCCTTTGTTTTGGAAAATTTTCAACCCTTTTCAACTACTTAAATTTGATTTATGTTGTGGTGTGCATTTCAAGGCCTATAAGAGTTATATAGCTATTCAAAGGGTAATTTCTAAATTCAGACTGTTTGGATACAAATCCACACCCAGTCATGAGAGTTTAACTTAAGCCAAAGTGACAAACAATTCACAAATCTAGTGGCTTTAAAAAGCAAAAGTTTATTCTCTCTCATACTATATGTCCTTACCAGATTGGCTAGGATTTCAAATCCATTTCTTTCATTGTCAAAGACAGACTTATGGAATCTCTACCCTTTTTAATGTGCCAGTAAGAAGAGTATATGAATAACAAGAAACTGACATTTAAAAGTCTCCCACTCTTTCTATAGCCTTGCCAGCTCCAGAAGGTACAGGGAAATAAAACCTACCATGAGTGTGTATAGAGAACAAAATGGAGTCTCTCATGTCAAGCAGGAGTCTGTCAGGCAATGTCGCAAGCAGTTAAGGTACTGCAGCTGAGAGATATCCCCGAGCCCAACATCAGCTAACACCCCAGAATTTGATAATGAGCAGAACCAGAGGTTCAGGTTTGCAGAGACCCAAAACCGATTAAATCCCTTTAAAAAGGGAAGGATTTAGGCAGCAAACTGTCAGACTTCTCAAACAAGACCCCTCTACGTCTGACCACTTAAAAAAGGTAACTGTTGCCAAATGCTCTGCCTGATGGATCTCCGAACAGAACCAGGATCCTTCCCTGCTTGAACATCAGAAGCGGTAAGTGCGAGAGTGGACCTGGACCAGACCGAGGCCTTATCTCAGCTGCACGCCCACAGACTGACTTTGCATTTGGTTCCTTCACTTCCTGCACCCTTCTGTTATCTTGTTTGTTGTGTGGTTTGTCTTCTGTCCCCCTCTGTGTGCCGTGTAAGAAGCCAAGTTTAATCACATGGTGAGATGTCATTGAGTTTGGAATCCTGAACCTGCTTTATCATTGTGATTTAACTTTGCTTTATGATTGAAGAAAGCTGACATTGTAGAAAGACACAACTCATGTGTGTGCCTTCCTAGCGTGCTCATGACAGTTGGTGTAGTCAGCAGGATACCATGTTCTCGACTCATGTGTTAGAAAATTTAAGAGAATCAGAAAAGACTCCTCAAGTCTTGTTTGAATTGACTATAGCTGAACTAAAAATAATACACTGGGGAATAAATTTATGTGAATATAAACTTTCCAGGCATCTCACTGAGAGTGAAATCCTAAGGTATCAGCACAGGCAGGTAAAACCGAGACCAGCTTTATGCAGGGAGCAGTCGGCGGCGGAAGCTCATCCGGAGCTTACCCCTTTGCATGCTGGGCATGAGATGGAACTAGCCAAAGCCAAGACCAAGGGAGATTGCCTCAGAAAGGCACTTGGAGAGCTAAGAAAAATTAAACCATTTGGAGACATTGCAAAGATACATGCCACTACTGGCCAAATCAATCTATAACTTGGCAGAAAGACCTGAACAAAAATTGTGGAAAAATCTGCACAGATATCCTAGGTAGAAACAGAGCACTACATAGTTAAGAAATTGTATATAGCAGCTGCTAGGTTACAAAAACGGAAGAAAGATATGGGCCCTAGGTAAATGCCTAAAACAATGGTAAAAAGGGCCAAGAGGCCTAACACCATACTTTGTGTAGAAGACCACACGGAGTTAAAAGTTAGAAAGAAGCGGGGCGCCTGGGTGGCACAGCGGTTGAGCGTCTGCCTTAGGCTCAGGGCATGATCCTGGCGTTATGGGATCGAGCCCCACATCAGGCTCCTCCGCTATGAGCCTGCTTCTTCCTCTCCCGCTCCCCCTGCTGTGTTCCCTCTCTCGCTGGCTGTCTCTATCTCTGTCAAATAAATAAATAAAATCTTAAAAAAAAAAAAAAAAGTTAGAAAGAAGCTCACAGCCAGGACCCCAGGAGATGTAATCATGGATCTGACGATCCTAAAAATGTAAAGCCCTTAGTGTCCTGGGTGTCCACTGCAGAAGTTCTGATCTTACTGATGGAAACCATCTCACAGTTAGATCAGGACAGAAAAAGTGGCAAAGAGGCAGCTAATAAACTAATAAGGAAGGCCAATTCAATGAATAATTTAAATGTAAGGGACGATAAACCCTTGGGGCCCCAGGACCCCCATCCTGAGGACCCAGGAGACTATGATAACCCCTGAGAGGGATTATCACAGCAGACCTATAATCATCAGGAAGAAAGTACCAGATTATAGTAATGGACAAGGAAAACCTGTGGAAGTAGAGGACAGAGAATATACTTGTGCTGAACTTCAAAAGATTAGAACAGATTTTAGATAGTGTGGAATTAGGAAAAATAGATATTTTGACAACAGCATCAGGGAATACGATACTCCCTAAGCTGTAGTGCCCCATCTTTTTTTTTTTTTTTTTTTAAAGATTTTATTTATTTATTTGACAGAGACAGAGACAGCCAGCGAGAGAGGGAACACAAGCAGGGGGAGTGGGAGAGGAAGAAGCAGGCTCCCAGCAGAGGAGCCCGATGTGGGGCTCGATCCCATAACACCGGGATCACGCCCTGAGCTGAAGGCAGACGCTTAACCGCTGTGCCACCCAGGCGCCCCTGTAGTGCCCCATCTTAACCATGGAAATAATGATAACTGTTTTGAAGGAATGTTTTGAATTTTAAATATGATTGATTTCTTGAATACTGTATTGAAAGGGAAAAACAGAATGGTTGTATGGGTACGGAATGATTGCATGTATCAGTTGTTTACCCTTGTGATCACCTGGCTGAACGGGAGCTGAGGCTCAATGCTGCTACTCAGCATCACTAGAGAGGATGGTAGAGCATACTACTAGTCCGGGAAAAGATCAAAATTCAAAATTCGAAGTAGTTTCCAGTGAATGCATATTGCTTTTGCAACATCGTAAAGTCTAAACATTGTATGTTGGGGACTGTCAGTATATATCATGCAAAGTGCTTGGGAAGAGTCTGGCACCATGTATGTGCTAAATAAAAGTTAGCTCTATTTAGTGTGGGGCATTCCAATTGGGTGGGGGCCAGCGGCGAGGGTGGTAAATGGTAAAAGCATATATCCAAGGCAGAATGAAGGAGATAAAAGTATTGAATACACCGCAGGGGAGCAGCAGAAAGGAGAGCAAAGAAGAGACTGTCTGCCAGGAGGTGGTGGTGAGGAGCTGTAGTTAGAGGGCAGAGTGAAGGAGTATGGGGATGTATGGAATTTTCCCTCTTTTGGTAATCTTAGGTTGTAAGTAGCCCATCAGTAGGTTAGAACCTATGGCTTACTGAGCCCGTTTGTGTCGTCAGCTTGGTGGTCACAGTGGGCCCTATCACCTTGTTCAAATTTCCGCTGCTCAAGTCTGTTGCCTAAAGGCCACCTCTGCATTTGGTTTCCGTGAATCCTTGCAAAATTTAGCACAGGGGCTG
Source organism: Ursus arctos (assembly GCF_023065955.2). Classification (NCBI taxonomy): domain Eukaryota; kingdom Metazoa; phylum Chordata; class Mammalia; order Carnivora; family Ursidae; genus Ursus; species Ursus arctos. Next base: position 27,389,971 of record NW_026622985.1, on the reverse strand, counting down.
TCTTGACCTGAGTTTCCCCCAGAGAACACAAGTTGAAACAAGGGCTTTTTTGCACAGGTGTTTTTTAAGGAAGCATCTCAGGGAATGGGGAAGTGGGAAAAGTGAAACTGGAGAGGAGAAAGCCAATTAAATCAAAAGATGTGTTAACAAGCTTGTTACTCTTTCTGCAACTGAGGCCTAGTCCTACAGGAATCCTAAGAATTCAGGGACAGAAGAGCAAAGTGTTTAGCCACAGATGTCTACTTCATTGATCCAGGATTGCCCCACACATTGTCTTTTACACTTTGTAATACTATGATTTATACGTAATATTTATTTGAGTGTTCAGATGAAATTTATTTCATATTTATTTGGTTTTCCGCCGTTGTTTCTGGCTCACTACTAAAGCCCTTGGAATTTCCTGTGATAAGGACAATAAAGGTGTCTTTTGTTATGTTTATGAATGACTTTTAGAAAGCCCTGAGGTAACCTAAGGATGAGGGCTGGTTGCCAGGAGAACCCACTGTGATTGGAGGTCAGCACCTCTTATTCCCCCAGCTCCAGGGAGGGGAGAGGGGATGGTGATTGAGTTTGGTTGTCAATGGGCAATGATTTAATCGATTATGCTATAGAGAATGGTGTTCGCTGAGAGGGTCTGGAATCTCTGTGTCCTTCCCACATACCTTGCCCTATGCTTATCTTCCATCTGGCTGCTCCTGAATTAATCATTTTATAATAAATTGGTGTGTGGTGTCTAAATGTTATATCTCTCCCAATTGGATGGGGGCCCCCACATGTGGGGTGATGATCGGGTGGAAGCCGGTGGCACAGGCAGTGAAAGAATTCACCTGAGGCAGAACAAAGGAGATCGAGGTTTATTGAATACACTACAAGGAAGTTGTGGGCAGTGATGTAGGAAAGACGTTAGGGTTCAAAGCTGGTGGCCAAGAAAGAATTCTGGAGATGTCTTTGGTGCAAAAAGGTGATTTTATTAAAGCATGGGGACAGGACCCATGAGCAGAAAGAGCTGCACTGGAGTCAAAAGGAGTGGCCCATTATATACTTTCAAGCTGGGAGGGAGTTAGGGATAGCATTAAGTCTCTAAGGAATTTTGGAAGCAGGGTTTCCAGGACCTTAAGGGGGCTAGCTGTTGTTGGGAAAAGGTCATTTATTACCGTCTAATAAAACGTTAGTCATGAGACCCTTCAGATGTATATCGGTGAGCCATATGATTAGGGGATGATTGCCAACCCATATCTTGGGGGGTAGTGATAAAGGAAGTTCCCAAAGGAATTTTTATATGTTAAAGTAGACTTACAGGATACTGGGGTGAGGGGACGGTTTCTGGCTAGGATTGCCTTTTGCCCTTAGAAAAGTATTAACGTGGAGGCAGCTGAGTTCCTAGAGGAATGTCGCTCTGCCTGTTTCAAGGACTTGTCAATGGGCTGTAGGTAGTAAGGAAATTTAGTAATTTTTCTTCTGCCTTTGTTTCGCACATCAGGCAGGACAGTAGAGAGACTGTCTGCAACAAGGCAGTGGGTGGGGGCCATTTTTAAAGGGGAAAAATGAGTAAGTATGGCAACATATAGAATTCTCCCTTTTTTGATAACTGTGCCTGGTTGTAAGTAGCCCATTGGTCAGTTTCCACGTTAATACCACAGCGAAGCAAGATATACAGCATTCAGCTGAGGGAACAATGATAGGAGATAGCGTGGGGTGGGAGGGGGGGAGCGGAGAAAATTGGAGTATAGGAGGTGTTCATTACTCTACCCAACTTGTGTTGGTGATCTCCTAAAATGTACTTTCATTTTTCAGATATATAACCATGTTAATCAAGCTCATAGAGACTGCTATTTATAATGCAGAATATTGTTTTTTTCATTATAATGAAAAATTAAATTGTCATGCTGTAGGGGACATTTGTTATCTTTGCCTACACTCTGTCACTTTCACCTGGGTTGTGGTAAAAATGAAAGAGGACTTTGGCTGCCTCCATTTTGACCTCAAACTTTCTAGGTGGGTTCTTCTTTCCAGCTTGTCTCTAGGCTCAGGCAAAACAGCCCATGATGGAAAACAAAACTAGCCCCTCAAGCAATAAGGAATGCCCTGAGCTGGCAAGACCTCACCGTGATTGACTCTAAGACAATGACTGATTTGACCTTCACTGCCTACCTGTCCGTACCCACCCACTTTTGCCCCACATTTTCCTTACGTAGACCTGGAAGTGTTTTCAGCACTTTAGAGACAGCATTTGAGATGCTAGTCTGGTATTGGGCTCACTGAAATAAATTCCTCTCTTGTTTGACCACCACTCTTTTCTCTGCCTTTAGATTTTGTCAGTGGCAAGTGGCCAAACCTGGTCTGTTTGGGACCCCCATAACCAGGTGCTCTTGCTTCCTTGCATGCCAGCTTCAAAAACAACTCAGTTTTCCTTTGGAGAACTCAACCTCCTAAAAAGTCCTTTAGATGAGACAAAGCCAAAGCCAAAGCCTCGCTCCAAAATTGGACATATGACTGAAGACAGGCAAATATCTCTTCAACCCTGGGACTTTCCAAAACTATCAGAAAGCAGATGCTAGCTGGTGGGCTGTAAAGTGCATCTATCACAGGACATTTTTGCCACCCCAGGGGAAAAGGTGCCCGAGAGACCAATATAGATCAAGAAAGTCTAGAAGTGGAGAAATTGGGTCCTGATGACTTCTTCTGAGTGATTGCATTCACCTAGATTTACAGGTATTCTACCTGCCCAGATTTTTTTTTTTTTTTTTTTTTGTTCCATGATTCCATTAATCTCTTTTTCTCTGAGCCAATTTCAATTATATCAGTCATTTGTAACAGGAGTTCTGGCTAACAGTCCAGAATGCTTACCTCATCTCACCATTTTGGTTTTTTGTCATGCTACATGCAAAGCCAAATTAAAATAGAAAGTACTTAGATAAACCTGGAATCAGAATAATTGGAATCTGCTTTGTGATTCACATATGTAATGGCACCAGATTTCAACAACTTAGCACACCCCTCCCTGTGGGCTGTATATTTGACCTGGACACCCTAGACTCTGGTCATTCCTTCTTTGGGCATTACCAATTAGTCCCCTCAGGATTTCTTTTCATTATTCCTACCTAACTACCTCTTTTTCTTTCCCCATACTGTCTCTTTCAAAACAAGAAAAATTAGGGTTAACTAAATATATTCATGCAAATCTTGACTCCTCAATGACCTTAACTGGAGTTTTCAGAGATTAGCTTGTTTACTATTTCAGATGTCTAATCATATGAGTGTTATGTGGATCTTTTCTAAATTTAACAATCTGAAGATCATCCTACTTCCCTTATCTCCAGTTTATCTTTTCTGACTATAGACAAAGCCACGGACTTTGCAGACTTTGCAGTTGGGTAGGTTAAAACTTCGGAATCACCATTGATCCCTAGAAGGGTTCTATTTTTTTTTTTTTTTAACTCAAGACCCTGAGATCAAGACCTGAGCTGAGATCAAGTTGGATACCCAACTGACTGAGCCACTCAAGCACCACTCTAGAAGAGTTCTTAAACTTTAGTTTCCGTATCTGTAATATAGGAATAATTATGATACCTTAGAACCTCCTCTTGGGGGCATGAAGATAAAAACATATACATGTACAACGGTACCATAGAAAAGAGGGGCCTGTGGGATGTCTGGATGGCTCAGTTGGTTAAGCCTCTGTCTTTGGCTCAGGTCATGATCTCAGGAATCTGGGACTGAGTCCCGCATCAGGCCCCTTTCTCAGTGAGGAGCTTGCTTCTCCCTCTGTCTGCTGCTCCCCCTGCTTGTTTTCTCTCTCTCTGACAAATAAATAAATAAAATCTTAAAGAAAAAAAAAAGATAGAAGAAAAGAGGGGCCTGTTAATGAAATCGCTAGTGATACTTCATAATTACTCAATAGAAAGCCAAAGAGAGGTTAAAAAAAACAAAAAACAAAAAACAAAAAAAACAAAAGGAGAAAAAACTGATGACATTTTAACAAGATGATTACAGAACATTTTCTTTGTGCAAAGTAGTTTCAAATAATTCACAAATCATTCACAAAACAAGGGATTCCTGTTTTGTCCAACAGGAGAATATTCACAGCTAAGACATGAGGAAGAAGATGGTAGCATACAGTAGGCAACAGAGCCAGTGGGCAAAATCTTTACACCTCTTCAGTCACCACAAGTAAGATAAAGGAATTAGAAAATGTGGAATTTGGGGAGTCTGTGGAAGTTCAGTTATTATAAGTCACTTAATACTGTTTTATTCCATTTGGGCTGCTGTAAGAAAATCTATATTGGGTTGCTTATAAGCAATAAACATTTATTTCTAACCGTTCTGGAGGCTGAGAAGTCCAAGATCAAAGCATCAGCAGAGCATTTGGTGAGCAATTCATTAATAGACTGCCATCTTCAAGCTGTGCCCTCACAGGGCAGAAGGGGTGAGGGAGCATTCTGGGGTCTCTTTTCATAAGGGCACAAACCCCATTCAGGAGAGCTCTGCTCTCATGACCAAATCACCTCCAAATACCATTAAACTGGAAGCTAAGTTTCCACATATGAATTTGGTGGGATGGTGGTAGACATAAACATTCAGTCTATAGCACTCACTTTATGGTTAGTGTATATTTTCTCTTATTTATACTTCTATTCTGATGATCTCAGGTAAGGGCAAGAGAGTTTGGCTAGGCCATACCTGTCCCATATTTCAAATAGACCTGGGAAATTGAGAAGGGTGAATGAAAATGAATTATAAAGAATTCTTTGGTTGCAAGTAACAGAAACTAATTCCAGCTAACTTAAGCAACCCAAGGATTTACTGGAGGGTAAACAGGCTGAACAACAGGCTTCCAAAACACCAAAACCAGGGAAGCTCTTGTGATTTAAAAGGCAATGTCATCAGGCCACCCCCTCCGAATAAATCTTCTGCAAGTGTTTTCTTTCCTTGAGACACTCTGCTCAAGAATCAAATTCCAAAGTGAGTCTAATTGACTTAGCTTTAGACATATGACAAACCCTTTGCCAGGAAAACAAGGGTGCTTTGGTTCATCATCCCAAGACTAAATCTATATAGGGTGCAAAAGTTTGGGCATGGATAATAAATAAGCACAGAGAAAAAGAAAAAAAAAAAAAAAGCTGACTACAGCCATAAATGCATTAAATCACTTACCTGGAAAATTCAGAAAATATGATCCTAGTGCTATATTTTTAATTTTTATGTGAAATAATTATAATTTCTCAGTTTGGTTTTATTATTTCCTTAGATACACATATATATTTAGGAAAAGAAGTATTCAAAGAGCAATATTGATGCATTCATTTTGTTTTTGTTTTTTTAAGTAAACTCTACACCCAATGTGGAGCTTGAACTCATGACCCTGAGATCAAGAATAGCATGCTCTACCAACTGAACCAACCAGGTGCCACTTGATGCATTCATTTGTAAAGTAAAAAAGTTGCTTACTTTCAAATAAAGATTTATAGCTTTTAATTAAAAAAAAAAACAAAACAGCAAGCTTCACTCCCCCTAAATTTTAATTTCCTTGTTTGTGAAATTAGAGATTGGGACTAGATAATCTCCAACTCCTACAACCTTTAAATCTCTGAAGATGATGACCCACTACAAGCCAGTCTCAAAGTGAAAAATATTATTCAGAGATGTTTAGAATCTAAAATTCACCTTTTGATACTTTGGCTTTGATCCAGAGTGGGTGGACTAAGGGAAGTAAGACTCAGTATGAAATGTCCTTCTTGAAATTATGACTAAATCCCTGATGTCTACCTAGGATTTGTATTAATTTAGTAGCCTGCCACAGTTCATAAGAGCAAAACGGAGAACTTTCTGGAGCTTTAAGTACAGACACCTTGAAATTAGTGAATATAAACACAATTGATATGATCTGATTTTAACTGCAGTTTTTTTCCTCTTGCTAGAGATTCCCAGTCCTTACTTTAGAGTATGAGTGAAACACGTGGATCTGATAGACATCCACAAAATTAAAATATAGACATTAACAAGAGATAGCCGCTTATATTTCCCAGCAGGTATTAAACAAGCTAGCATTTTTTTTGGTGGGAACATTTCCTCATGCTTGTTTGCATGATGTCAGATCCTTTAAGTGAAAATATACTAGTGCATTTAATGCACGATAATTATGGTTTAGAAGACATATTTTACTAGAGCATGTCCTTGACTTCTATTGTTTCAACCCTTGCAATGAAGCCAAAATTTCCAGCTAAACCACAAGACAAAGAAACTGTGACTTAAGTGAAAAAAAAAAGATAGAAATATATTTTGTGATAACCTTTTAAATAGTATTTTACTGTCAATATTGGTGGAATTCTTACTAGAAGTCTAAGACCAGTTTCTTTGGCCTGTTTGCTTTGAAGTTTATAGAATTTCAATAGCATTGTAAAGACTGCGGAGAAGAAAAGAGTGAGGGAGGAGGAGGAGGGAAAGTGGCAAGTTGAGAAGAGTGAGGAAAAAATATAAACATCACTTAAAAGTCACTGACTGGGGTGCTTGGCTGGCTCAGTTGGAAGACCATGTGACTCTTGATCCCGGGGTCACTAGTTTGAGCCCCATGTTAGGTTTAGGGATTACTTAAAAAATAAATAAATAAGTAAATAAAATTTAAAAAATATAATGCACTAAGTTTACTGAACTCTGTACTCTCCATTCAAGCCAAAGCAAACGATTGGATTTTTTAAAAGATCTATTTATTTATTTTAGAGAGAGAGAGAGAACACAAGTGAGAGTATAGGGGCAGAGAGAAAGAGAGAGAGAGAAAAGCAGACTTCCCACTGAGTGTAGAGCCCCACCCAGGGCTCTATCCCAGGACCCCGAGATCATGACCTGAGCCAAAATCAAGATTTGGATGCCTTACCAACTGAGCCACCCAGGCACCCCACAGTAAAGGAATGGATTTTTAAATAAACTCTTTACAGTATGTGATGAAAGAATCTAAAATGTGTTAAACCAAGTAACTGATGATTAAACCCTATCAAATCAGCATGGAAACACTGTCATCATTACGCATTTATTAGTGACTAAGTTCAATTTAACATTGTGTTAATTACATTTGGAATCTACTTTCTTACATTTGGAATCTACTTACTATACTTTTATTTTCTTCTATTTGTTTAATTATTTTTTTGTTATTATAAGAATACCATAAGCACCGTTTCTTAACTTTAAGAAAACAGAATGGAAAATAAATTGAAATCCCTCATTATATTATCTGTTAATACTATATTAGTTCACTTCCCTCTGGCTTGTCCACACCATGTATCTGTAGCTCATAATTAAAAACGTGAACTTTTTGGAATGCTACTCTCTCATTGAATACTATAAATAAATATTTTCATGTCATAAGAATAGAAATAATAGCCATAATATTTAATGGCAAGGTAACATGCTGTCATTAATCAGATCTCTCCAAATTTATTTAGCTACCACCAATCTTGGACTTTAAAATCAATTTCCATTTTCTTTGAGTAAGAATTAATATTGTAAGGAAAATTACATTAGTATGTTTTCCCCATATTTCCAAAGGATACATATAACAATTTTGGATTCACCTGGTAAAGAATATGAATATATCTGTATTTCTGGTTTTACATTAGCAAGTTTCTTTCTAAAAACACTGTCTGATTACAGGCCCACCAAAATAGGGAACTTCCTCTTCCTTCCTGAAGCTAGTTAATGAAAAAATTGATACTTCATGGTTGTTTTAATCATCATTGTTTTGGATATTTCTATGAAGTCCTTTGCTCCCCATATTTTCATTATTTGTTACTGATTGCTGTCTCTCTATCTTGTGAATGACTGCTTTATTACCTCTCCTTGTTTATATAAGGAATGCTTTTGCTAATTTGGGGGCACTTGAAGATCTTATAAGGTAAACAATTGTCCTGAATCATTATTCGACTATCTCAGTGATATTATCAGTTTCCATAAAAATGTGTATAGATTTATCTTGTCCTAAGTACACAGAGTGGGATGTAATAATAATTCCATTTCCATTTTAATCACTGGGAATTAATGATACGAACCACACTTATGAGTATAGTTCTTTACATTTGGTCTCATATTTTAATTTGTTTCAAATAAAGCAAACTTCACCCAACAGGGACATGAGATAGGCAGAAAAGTACGCATATGCTATTTTATGTAACTTGGAAGGGGGTAGGTTTGTAGGAAGAAACATTGGTCTTTCAGTGGTAAAGAATCTTCAATAGGAAATCACCCGCTGATTTTCTGACAAGGGGATTGGGTTGCACTCCCCTTTAAGAGACATGTAAGTGTGCTGTTATAAATGTGGGGTGCTGACTGCATTCTGGCATGGTTCAGAGAAGGGTGTGTTGGGTGGCAAGATAATCTGAAAGAAAAATGAAGCATTTAGTCATCACTCACTCTAAGTTGTTATTTTATCAGCATAACACGCAACAGCTTGTTTTACTAATACGTTTTTAATGGTGTCATACGGGTTCTGCTGGTGTGTCATTCTGCACCCAAAAGGTACAGAGCATTTTATATACCTAAGGGTGAAGCATGAATAAAGATTCAGTTGTAAAATAATTTCTGGTATGCAGGGTGTGGCCCTGAGCTGATCCCATACCCAGAGAGTTTAGCTCATCCCCCTCCATTAAGCATATGGGGGAAAACCCCTTTATATACTCTTATTTAGGGACTGTCTTGCTTCATTTAATATAATACCTTTAAATTTTCCCACTGCTCAGGAATCGCACTGGCTACTTTATCCATGAAGATACCCAGACCCAAATATTCTCAACAAGATTTCCTAGAAGAATTACAGAAGTTCTGTGGGGATTTTCATGTTAGAAATCACTGCTTAATGTTCTTCCCTGCTAGTATAATAAAGCTACATAATTTTAAAAGTCTAAACAAATTCTGACCTAATGTAGAACTTAACAAAAAAACATGTCTAGAAACATTCCTAACAAGATTTCCCGAAGTCTAATCAGATAATGCTTATAAGCAAGTTTTCACTGAGATTTAATTAACTTATACAAATTCACACCTAATGTTGTATTTAATAATTGCAAAATGTTTCCATTTTTATATGAACTTTTAAATATTTTTATTCAATTCATGGAAAATATAAATCATTTCTTAAAGCATGTGAATTATACCTTTTCCTATTTTGCCTTCTTGATACCCTTTTTTCTTCCTGTTTTATCGTATGGTTGTGTGTTTTGACCTTGTTTTTCTTTTCTGCTTTTTGAAAATTAAGCAGATTAAAAAATTGGGCTAATTAGCCATCATAAATTGCTAGCTTTTTATTTATAATTATTAGAAGGATAGAAAAGTAAACCATCTAAGTGATTTGACTTAATGAGTCTTCCAAATTTCCTGGCAACTAGCATCACTCATTGAAAGTAAAACTTCCACTATTTATTGAAATTGTTTCACAATCAAAAGCCTACTTTTAAAATGCATATACCTACTAGTGGATGAATTTTTAAGGCATTAAGATAATAGTTTATCAAAAACTAACACTGGAGAATACAGTTTTTAAGTAGATTTATAGCAAGTAAACATCTCACTGTTAATCAATATTAAAGTCATCAAATTTTTCCTAGAAGAAAGTTTCTAGATACCAAATCTCTTCCTTTCCTTCTCATTGATGACTCTTTATACTACTTTGTTATGATCTGGCAAATATTTGAACACCCATGATTCTTGTTTGGTATATTTAAACAATGAATAGGCTCGGTACCTGCTTTGCATAGCTTATCTAGAAGAAAAGACATACAAGTAATCAAATAATTCCAGTTACATTTTAGTAAGTACTGAGATGCATAGGATACCATGGAGGAAGCACATGGAAGTCTTTCAAGAATACGGGAAACTTAGTGAAGAGTAAAGCTGGGCAAGAATGGGAGTGGTAGGGAAGCCAGCTGCAGACTATAAGTGGTTTCAGGTAGAAATAGAACTAAAGCTATAATCTCATGGACATGATGCATAATTAGAGGTAATCCAGTAATGCTGAAATGTAAAAACTGGAGGGATACTTAGAGTGTATGAAGCCAAATTCAAGGGCTAAATCACAGAGGGTCTTATACAACATTATGTCAACATGGCCAAGTATTAGTGATAGTTACCAAGCAAAGGAACGTTGTGTTATTTACATTTGAGAAACGACACTTTGGGATAGTGTCAGAAATTAATTTGGGGGGTGTTTGGAGGGCAAAAAACAGAGGCTGGGAAACAAGAAATGTGAAACGATCCATAGGAAAAAGATCTGGGGTCTGAATTAAATGGTATTGGGGAAAGAAAATGAAAGAACGGATTTATAAAATATATGTAAAGTATAATTCACAGAACTCAGTAACCCATTGAGTGGCTACCGATGAGAGAGTTGGAAGAATCTAGGGTGATTGCCAAGTTCTTATTTTTACAGAAAATTAGATGGGGAAAACACCATCCAAAAAAGGGCATGCTGAACTAGGAGTGACATGTTGCATGCGAGGTGTCATGGGAACTCCAAATACATATAACATTAGGCAATGGGTTTTGTGAATCTGGATCTCAGGTTCCTCAGTATTAATATCTGTTTCTTTCTTCCACTGCGCAGAATTAGAAGCCTTTTTCTGAGCTGGTTCTTGTGACCATTTTCCTGGCTGCCCTTCTTATGGTTTTGCAGTTGCCCTCTAAAATCTGTGAGGATAGAAACAGTGCCTTATTCATGTTTCTTCCAACAATTAGCACAATTTTGTGTTCTTTTTGGTGCTCAAAAAAAATATGAAATTACTCCTTTCATTTGCTAGCCATTGAGTTTACAAAGATGAAAAGCAGGCACAGTCCCTGCCCTCAAATGGCACACAGCATTACTGTGCAAATAAGTAAATACATAATTACTACTCTTGATACCTGTAATATTGGAGAGGCTACAAAGGCAAGGAAGAAGTAGCCACTGAGCTGATTTTGCAGAGGGTACGGGTAGGTGGGGGTTTTTGAGTTTCATTTACTATGCAAGGCCATATAGGTCTACTGCCTCAAGTTGCCACGTTCACTACAAAATGTAAAGCCTGAGTGAATGAGCTACCTCATTCCTCCACACCACATAACATCTCAAAGAAGACAGAAGCTTATTCCCTGCCCCACCCCAAACAAACACATTAACAGCTGTAGCTGACACTATGGTTCACTTCCACAAAATTAGATGTGGACCCCAGTTCCTTTAAATTTTGTTCTCCTATCCCTTAGGTCTTGTCTGACTCATCATGATCAAAGCACATTCGCTAGCACCTTGTCCCCATGCTAATCCACAGAGGGGGGAAGATAGAAAGTAGAAGGCAGACAAGATTATTTTTGGAAGACGATACTCTGAAATGGTCCACTTAACATCTACTTACAGTCCCTTGCAGATATTTATTCTCAAAACCAAAATAAGATAAAAGGGAGGCAGAGAAGCAGGTTTCTAGCTGGGCTGCTATGTGTCGTGAAGACTCATGGGAGTTTTATTATCACAAGGAATGAAGGACAAATCGCTAATGGAGGGTTATATTACCTTCTCTGCCATAATCACTTAGTTCCATTAACATCATACCTAATTGAACCATTATTACCAGAAATTATGTCACATCTATGATCTCAAATTGTTCGTCTATTCTCCGGCCTAGTAATTTTATTCTTTCAGTTCATTGCTCTGGCACTGCCCACTCCAGTCCTGTACATTATTCATGACCTTGAGCTCACAATCTTTTTTTTTTTCCATCATCAGCCCCTCCTCTTTTTCTTGTCCAGTTTATTTTCTATGATCTGTTAATATAATCACAACACTGAAGATAATCTTAGCACCCTTGTGTTCTAATTTTATCATAATTCTGTAACAAAAATCCAACTGGGCCTGAGCCCAATTATCCACGTCCTCTGGGCCTACATCTTGGCTTTTAAATGTTTCCAGAGAAAAATTAAGAAACTGAGATGATTGACTTCACTTTAAATTATCACAAATTTCATGCATACAAACAATACCAACCAGAGGGACATTCTGCTCTAGTCTCTTCATAAGCTTTTATATTCCTATGCTTCAAGATGAGTAAGTTATACTTCTCCCCTCAAACCTCTTGCCCCATCAGGGATCCCACCATGAGCAATTTCAAGAGCTTCATTTATGATGAAAATGATGTTCTCCAACCTTGAAGTCCTCCTTTCCTCACCCAGCCTTATCGCTGATGACCCCATACTTCGAACATGAATTTCTTCATTTTTTTTGAAACCAAATCTGCAAGTCAAACTATATCTGCAAAGGTTTTCCAAAGAGAAAATGTCCCTCCAGCTATCAAAGGGAAGTCCAGACCATGCATTTTTACTCTAGACTCCATCTCCTGTAAACTTCTCAAAAGATACAAACATTTCCCAGAATCTTCAAATCATCCTTTCCAATGGCATATTACCATCAACACACTCTATTTGCTCTAGTACTTACTGTAAGTCTTCCTTTCCATTTGTAACATCCTCCAGATACTGCTCAATTCTTTGGCTTTCATTCTAAAAAAAAAAATAAAAAAAAATCCCTTAAAAAATTGTTTATACACCTTGACTCCATTTCACAAATTCTCATTTGTTCTTTAACACAGTGCAGTGTAGCTTCAGTCTCTACAACTCCACTGGTATCACAGCCTTCAATGACTTGTGTACCATACTGCGAAATTCAAGTGACGTTATTTGGTTATCATCATACTTGACTCTCAGTGTGATTTATAACAGTTTGACTTTTTGCTCCTTTTTGAAATTCTCTTGTCTCTCATACTGTGCTCTTCTGATTTCCCTCCAATATTCCAGGATGCTTATTTGCTGGCTAAATCTCCTTTTCTCAAATTATACATATTGGAGTTCCTCAAGGTACAATCTTGACCTCCTGGCATGTCTATTTATGTTCTCTACCTGCAAGATGATTCTGCTCCCATAGATTTAAATAACATTTACATGTTAATAACTTACAATTTTATTTCTTGGATGAAGACTTGAGTGCAGAGATCCAAATTTTTATAACTAACTGAGCCTTTGATATTTTGAGAGGAATATCTTAAGGGAAACTCAAAGTTAAATTATCCAAAATATAACCCTGGAGGAGGTCTCAATCTGATTCTTCCCTATTCTTCATCTTAGTAAATGGTGTTACATATAGTCCCCTACTTACAATGTCTCCAAACTGAGTTATTTTTCTCTCTCTCTCTCTCTTTTTTTTTTTTTTTTTTTTGGCCATCATTCACCTGCTCCCTTATTTCCCACCATAAGGAGTTTTAGCATCTACCTTTGTAATATACTTTGTATCTATATGTTCTATTTTTGCTGCTAGTAGCTTAGTTCCTGCCATTTCCATCTCTCATTTAGACTACATTTAATTACTTTCAAACTGATATTGCATTTCTATGTCGTTTCCCTTCCCATTCATTTGCCATACAGAAATTAGAATATCCCCTGACATATAAATTAGATCATACTGTCTCTATGAACCTCCAATGGCTTCCATCCATACTTGGAATAAAGAGTAAATTCCTTACTATAACTCACAAGATTGTGTAATATGTCTCTTGGTTTCCTTTACCACCTCATCCCATGCCACGCCCTCTCAATTACTGCACCAAGACACACTAGCCTGCCATTAGCTCCTAGCACCAGGTAGAGCCCCTCCTGCATCAGGGCCTACGGGTTGCAGTTCTCTCTACATTTGTTTGCCTGGAGGGTTCACCCCTAAATTCTGCATGACTACCTTTTTCTTATGATTTAGTTATAAGCTCAATTAACAGTAAGCTCTTTCCTGACCATTATATCAAATAAAGGCCCTCAGATGCCCACAGATATTTTCTACCACAGAATTCAGTGACTTTCTATTTTAGCATCATATAAAACTATATAATTATAGGATTATTTTTTCCTCTATTATTTGTTCTTGGTCTCCCACACTAGAATGTAAGCACCATGATTCTGATGTGTTTTATTTTTCCTATCTAGTCAATTTTGTTCTATATTGATAGTCCCAGATTGAGAACTATTGTTGGCACAGAGTAAGTTTTCAGTATTTGTTGACTAATTGAATGAATGTATTTTTACAAATAAAAGTTCACTAGCTGGAAAAAGGGAACAGAATTCACAATGTAAAAGTATATGGATATGGAAGGACCATCAAACATCCCCACAACTGCAGGGCAGTTTGGTATGTGTCTATAGTGAAGGTTGGGTGCAAAACAATGAAAGGCAAAAAGTTAAATCATTAGAAACATTGTAGACCATGCTAAATATTTGAAGTATTTTCTTCAAGTTAGTGATAATATTGGATTTTATTTTTAGCTAGCTAGTTTTAGAAGCAGTGTCAAAAGGGCAAAGCACTGCCTAGAGCAAGAGCTAAGGTGTTATTACTATGTTCCCAGTAAGCTAAGAAAGGATGAGAAAGTGAACTATGGGAGGAGCATTTGGGCTACAGAAACTGTGACAGGTTAGATAATAGGTAATAAATAAAAGAGACAAGTTTTGGTGACCATTTGACATGGGAAGGGTGAGAGCAGAAGAGTCAAAGATGAATATCAGGTGTCTGATATTGGTGACTGGTGATGTCACTAACAAGTAGGGAATACAATAGTAGATTTCACGGCAAGGTTTGATGTATGTACATGTTACTATTTTCAAAGTTAGCACAATCTCATTTATTTGGATATCTAGAACAAGTAAACAAACATGAAATATGAACTGATCTTTCTTCAAACTTCGCATTACTGTGCTCTGACTCTTGTGGGCTATGTTTGAAGTAGCAAGAGAGGATTGCTGTGCAGATTCTATGTCAAAGTGGAGAGAGTCTTGGGTAAAAGTTGTAAAATGTATTCCTCTACCTTGCTTCTCTCATATTACATATTTTTTTCTCAAAATCTTTTAAAAATTACAAGACAAGGCTTGAAGGAAGCTTAAATAAATATGACTACGTGAAAGAAACTAATCTGAAAAGGTTTATGATTCCAACTTTCTGGAAAAGGCAAAAATAGGGGGACAGTTAAAAGATCAGTAGTTGCCAAGAATTTGAGGGAAGAGAGCAATGAGTAGGCAGAGCATGGAGCATTTTTAGGGAAGTTACCCTATTCTATATGATACTATACTGGTAGATACATACCATCATGTATTTGCCAATCCCATAGAATGTAAAACACTAAGAGTGAACCCTAGTGTAAACTTTAGGTTTTTATTGATAATGATGTATCAGTGTAGATTCATCAATTGTAACAAATGTACCATTTTGACATGGAAGGTTGATAGTGGTAAAGGTTGTGTGTATTAGGGGAACTAGGAATATATAGGAACTCTGTACTTTTTTTTTTTTTTTTTTTTTTAAGATTTTAGTTATTTATTTGACACAGAGAGAGAGACAGCCAGAGAGAGAGGGAACACAAGCAGGGGGAGTGGGAGAGGAAGAAGCAGGCTCCCAGTGGAAGAGCCTGACATGGGGCTCAATCCCGGAACTCCGGGATCACGCCCTGAGCCGAAGGCAGACGCTTAACGACTAAGCCACCCAGGCACCCCGGAACTCTGTACTTTCTGCTTAATTTTGCTGTGAACCCAAAACTTCTCTGAAAAAATAAAATTTATTAATTAAAACATTAATGTTGCTGCCTACTCAAGCTTCATTTGGCTTATGTATTGCTTACTGTATCAAAAAATGAAGGGGTTGGTGATACACTCAGCAGCATATAAAAAGCTTCTTTTCCTAGCTACCTCTTAGCTTTTTACATCTTGGGTAAAGGTATAACCACCAAGGAGGTGGAAGGAAAGGTACTATAAATTGATTTGGAATCCAATTTGTATAAATCTTAAAAACGTATTGAATGGTGTAATGAGAATGGCACTTTACCTCTGTGGTCTTCCTCCCAAAACTCATAACGCCAGCCTAATCATGAGCAAAATATCAGGGAAATACCAAAGGGGGAACAGTCTATGAAATATCTGATTAATAATCCTCAAGATTGTCAAGGTCATTAAAAAAAAAAAAGGAAAGTCTGAGAAAGTGCCTCATAGACGTGACTACTAAATGTATGTGGTATTCTAAATGGGATCCTGGGATAGAAAAGGACATTAGGTTAAAAACTAAGGAGGGGCGCCTGGGTGGCTCAGTCCTTAAGCGTCTGCCTTCGGCTCAGGTCATGATCCCAGGGTCCTGGGACAGAGCCCTGTATCGGGCTTCCTGCTCAGAGGGAAGCCTGGTTCTCCCCCTCCCACTCCCCCTGCTTGTGTTCCCTCTCTCGCTGTCTCTTTCTCTGTCAAATAAATAAAATAGTTTTTTAAAAAATATTTATTTATTTATTTGACAGAGAGACAGCCAGCGAGAGAGGGAACACAAGCAGGGGGAGTGGGAGAGGAAGAAGCAGGCTCATAGCGGAGGAGCCTGATGTGGGGCTCGATCCCAGAATGCCGGGATCACGCCCTGAGCCAAAGGCAGATGCTTAATGACTGCGCTACCCAGGCGTCCCAATAAATAAAATCTTAAAAAAAAAAAACAACAAACTAAGGAAATCTGTAGAAAGTATGGCCTTTAGTTAATAATAATGGATTAATATGGGCTCATTAATGATAACAAATGAACCTACTAAGGTAAGATGTTAGTAATAGGTATCCTCTGAATCCCTGTTTCAACTACCCCCAACCCGTCCCTTGAAAACATCACAACTTCTGGGGCACCTGGGTGGCGCAGTCAGTTGAGCATTCTACTCTTGTTTCAGCTCAGATCATGATCTCAGGGTCCTGGGATTGAGTTGGGCTCCACACTCTGGGGAGTCTGCTTAAGGATTCTCTCTCTCCCACTTCCTCTGCCTCTTTCCCCACTTAGGTGCGTGTGCTCTCTCTCTCAAATAAATAAAGTAAATAAAGTTAAAACTTTACATCAAAAACTAGGGATGTACTGTATGGTGACTAACATAATATAATAAAAATTATTATAAAAAAAAGATTTATCCAAGTTGAAAATGTGTAGCTTTCTAGTTCATGTGTTTTAACTTTTATTATATTTTTATGTGAATAGTCCAAAATGTATTTAGCCATTCTACCATTGATGGATAGTGAGGTTACTTCTAAAATTTCAAAACTGTAGTCAATGCTTCAATGTCCCTTTGTGTACATGTGTGAGAGCCCTCCAACAAAAAATGTAAAAACAGAATTAGCTGGGTCATAGAGTATGTGCACTTTATCTTTGCCAGTGTTTCCTTCCAGGGTGGCTGTATACATTTATGCTTTATAAAAATGATAGTCTACAAGGATATACTCTGCTCTCCATAGTTGTCATGATCTGATTTGCAAAGTTTTAAAATTATTGACACATTGATGGATGTCTACCTAGAAGTGGAATTCCAGGCTATAAGGAATAATTATCTCCAAATTTAGTAGGTATTATTAGATTGTTTTCTATATTGCTTATAAAATGCACTCTCCTGCCTTCATTTTATGAGCACTTCTATTATTATGTATCCTCACCAGCACTTGGTATTTCCAGACTTAAATTCTTACACCAACCAGCAGATACATATCTACTAAGATGTATCGCCTTATGGTTTTAATTTTTATTTCCCTAATTGCTGAGATTTAATATAGTTTTATGTATTTGTGGGTCATTAATTTTTCAACATTGGAGGGGGGGAGTCTTCATTTATTACAATGGTACATTTACATTATCTGTTGAAGAAAACGGTTCACAGTCTCCTGGAAGAAAAATGAAGGAGGATGAAATTCCTGAAGGCCTCCTCAATATGAAGAAAATTTCTATAACTCTGTTGTGTGAAATAGTTCCAGCTGCACTCTGTTCTCACTTATTGAATATAACAATTCATGTGAATGAAGTGTAATTCAATCTGCCTTAAATAATCTTACTTCTGCTGTTTTAAAATATATACTCTTGGAGAAACTTTCCCCAAACTGACACCACAAATTGGAAATGTGAAGAAGGCTCCTAGGGTTTTACTAAAATGTTATAGCACGAATGAATGTATTTATAACATACAAAGTTGATACTGAATTTTGCATATTGTTATGGGAACAAGTAATGAATGTACTTATGAATATCTATTCTATTTTACTGGTCTTTACTCATATGTTCTATATCTTAGATACTTATGTTACCAATTCTTAGTTTTAAGTAGATTTACTGGTTTATCTTTTATTCTTCCAATCTCACCTAGTTTTTCAAATTATGACATAGCCAGAGGCAAGATAACAAGTCTAGACAGTATATACATGTTTTGTTATTCTGTGAGAAAAACTTAATTAAAACTCAAGTAAAGAAATGTTTTTAAGGGAAGACATAATGAAAAATAATCTATAGCTTTTAAAATTGTATCTTTGTTTTAGTCCTTTATTTCTTATAAAACAAAAACATGTTATGTAAAAGAATGATAACTGCTGACATATTTAATCAGTCCACCTCTTTTAGTTCTAGTTAGTTCAAAGCTTAACTGTGTCCTAAGTAAGGCAAATGTTTAAGTTTCATGTGTATACTAAAGATGGGAAACCAAAAGTTACAGCAATTTCAATTTGATTTAAGGTGAAGTAAACACAATGAAGATATTTAACTAGCATTGAGAAAAAAATTTTTTTTGAGAAAGTCAAACATTATAGCTGATTAAAGCTTTTAGGATTTTTTTTCTTTCTTGGTGCTATGTCTTAAAAATTGGCATACAAATACCTGACCTGACTACATAATGCCTTGCATGGAAACCGATGTTCACATTTCTACCAGTGCTTTTTCAGGCACTATCCTGTAGGGACTTTTTCTTCTATTTTGTTTGTCACAATGTAGGTGCTGAATCTCTATTCTCAGCCTCAGCGGATCTGCTTGTCCTGTGGTCTTTTTGCTTCTACGTTACCCATTGATCCTTTTTGACTTCATACCATTCTAAATTCCAGCCTGGTGGTTTTGAATCATAATGCTTTTGAGTCAGGGTTTTTTACTTTTCCAAAGTTTAGGTTCTGTGTCTCCAACTGTCACACATACATTTTCAACAGACTGTGTAAACTGTGAATTGCGGCTATACTCCTTAAAAAGGAAGGTTTGTCGTCCATGCTTCACATCAATAATAGAAGAGATTGTGTGGATCACCCAGGATTTCTCTTGGAAGATTATCAGTCTAGGTTTGAATGTTACCTGAAATGTACCCCTCCACCACCCATCATTGCCTGTTATTTCCTACTTCAGAGAGCCTGATATTTCCCTGGACTATTCCTAAGAAGAGTTTTGCAGTTTATTTTCTACTCATTTATATGTGGCTTACACCAAAGTAAAGAATGTTTTATAAGCATAAACATATAAACACAAAATTATTACAAAGAATGGAGAAAATATACATTATAAGTACATTAGGTAATAAAACAAATTATATTCTAAGCTTAGTACATCCCCATAACTTATCTATTAATCACTTTCTTAAAAGAAATACCTATAAAGAACATTAATGGTGCTGACTATTCTTATCTCCAATAAGAGATTGTTCAGATGTGATTTAAAAAATAAGAAATTCTGAAATGGCAAAGTCTGCAGTAGATGATGTTAGAATAAATTCAAGATACACTTTCATATATAATGCATTCCTGAAAAGAGCTACGAGTCAAATATTTAAAACTTTCCACAGACTAATGAAAGATTGCATTTTCATTTAGTTAAAAAGTGAGTGCATGTAAAACTGGTGAAATCTAAATAATGCCAGTGACTTGTACCAGCGTCCATTTCCTGGTTTAATTTTGTAGTAGAAAATGGCAAAATATACCGCTGTGGGAAACTGGGTAAAGAATGCCCTGGATTTCTCTACTATGTCCTGCAACTGTGTATGAATATAAAATTATCTCAAAATACTTGGGCGCCCAGGTGGCTCAGTCAGTTGAGTGTCTGCCTTTGGCTCTGGTCGTGATCTGAGGGTCCCGGGATAGAGGCCCGAGCCCCAAATAGGGCTTCTTGCTCAGCGGGGAGTCTGCTTCTCCCTCTGCCCCTCACCCTGGTCATGCTCGCCCCTTCCCTCTCTCTCAAAAATAAATAAAGTCTCTAAAAAAATTTTCTCAAAGTACAAATCCATTAACTCTACCTCCTTCTTTAGACAATTTTTGATTACATACCTCCAGTACTTTGTGCCTTTTTTTTCCTCATCAGTACTTTACTCAGAATTGATAAGTTGACTGGTTTAAGTCAAACTGGAATACCATTGTTGGTCAAAGGTTTGCTCTTTTTAAAATACCTAATTTTTTCCACTTTATCTCATTATATTCATTTAATGAGACACTTTTTATTACTAGTGATTATCACTTTAAATTTTCTTTATTCCATTCTTTTTGTAAACACTCAAGAGAAACCACTGAAAAACTAAGAGATTTAAATCACTATGAACAAATGCAAAATGTTCTGATACAGATGATGGTACTGTAAAAATTTATTGGTCTGCAGAGGGTCATCAGGAAGTCGCTTGAAATGTGACCAATTTGTTCACAGGAGTTTGAATTTGGCATATGAAAGCCAGTTTGAGGTGCCGTGCAGCTGCAAACAAGTGGGGTATCTGAAGCCTTGTATGAAAATCTAGGGTAAATACCGCAGAATGGCGTGGAACTCACAAAATCTTGGTTGTACAAAAGAAACTCCCGAGTTTTTTAATAAGGAAAAATCGTTCTAAAGTTTAGAGATTCAAAGAATTATCATGCCCCATAACAAAACACGAACACTTAACTTGACTTTGCCTCACCTGCTGCTCTCCTCAGGCAGGCTTCCTGGCGGCAGCAGCACCCCTTGCTACTCCTGAACAAACACGTCTCACAAAGAACTGTGCCTACATAGTCACCATTTTCATCTTCTGGTACACAATCACAAATGTGTCTTGGGGTGCCTGAGTGGCTCATTCGGTTACGCGTGGGACTTTTGACATCAGCTCAAGTCATCTCAGGGGCGTGAGATGGAGCCCTGCGGCAGGCTCCGCGGTCAGCGCGAGTCTGACAGAGATTCTCTCCCTCTGCCCCTCCCCCCACTTGCACGCATGCGCACTCTCTCGCTCTCGTTCTCTACCTCTAAAATAAATAAATAAATCTTTTTTAAAAGAATGTGTCTCGTTATTACAGACTTGAGCTTCAAAATCACGAACTCTATTTCTGTTTAAAAACTTTGTCAGGATTATTTTCCCTTTCGTTCATATCATACATCTGACCCTCTCAACTGATTCTTCGTCCTTAGCTGATGCCTGCTCAGATCTCTTTCATCAAAAAAAAAGGCAAACAAAAATCCTTCCCTTGAATATATATCTTCTAAACAGTGCCTTCCTTTGCTCTATGAAAAATAGCCATAAAATCGAGATTCCTTAAGTATAGGTTAAAATTACCAGACTTTTCTTTTTATAATGTTCATTCAGGTATTTAGATTTGTTTTCAGAAAAAAATGAATTTTTACGTGATGATTGGAACATTCTTTGGTTTATAAAATACCCTATCCTAACACATTTGGTAGGAAACTCAAATTCTGCTAGAAAAGAATAATTTTCGTATACCCAAAAGAACTAACAATAAGTACATTTGGAAAAAGAAGTATATATATTTAATATATTTTATTTTATTTATTAATTATATTATGCACTTAGTACTACATTTTATATATATAGTGATGATAAATTGTGATGATCTCAGACAGGGAATTTTTCTACAGAAAAGAAATAACACCTTCCACCACCACTATTATTTCTCTCTTCCTCACTATGCCCAAAGGTGCTATTGAGCAGCCCGGGGGCAGTTACGTCCTGTCTAAACACCTTGCTGAGGTTAATGACATGTACACCTGTGTCAGCTCCTATCAAGCTCAGCTCATTCCCTGAACAGCTGAGAAATTTCTTAGGAATTAGTATTTATCTGAGCCCCTGAGGGCTGCTAGCTGGGACTGGGTGAGGGAGCCTCTGCCCAGACAGATCTAGACAGAAAATTGGACAGTGAAGCAAAGGGACCCCCACCACCACACACACACTTTTCCCCTTGTTTTTCAGACTTTGTTTGCCAATCCATAAGTTCTAAAAGGGAGAATCAAAACAAAAATCATTTTAGTTTTTTTAAAAATCGGTATTTTATCTTTCAACATGATTTCTGTGAAAATGAATTTTATGTTAGGTATCTATTTCTGTCTATACATGATTAAGAGGGAAAAGTGTTAACTTATAAGACTTCCAGGAATTTTTCTGAGCCTTTCTTAAGCTCTTTTAGGCTTAATCTCCATAGGCACAGCCCTTAAGCAATTGTTTTTGGAGGCGGTTCAGATTTTTGCCAGGGAGCAATTCCAGTGATGTGGTTATTGGCAATAGTATCGCTGATCTGCTGATACTCTGAACAATTTCTTATTTATCTTCCAATGGTTTCTGCTTCACACTTGCCTCTTTTTGAAGCCCAGCAGCCCTGAAGGAAAATATCCTGGTGGACAGCATGATATGAATCTACTCTGGTTCATCTCACAGAAGGTTTGGGCTTATATCTCTTTGCTCTTTTCCAACATTTTAGTGAAGCTTCCAGCTTTCTCTTCTTTATCATAATCTTTGGGGTAGGCCAGGGCCATTACAAAGATAACAGAGAAGAGTTAGATACCAAGTCCTTCATCTTTCCAGGTGGCCCTTCGGGGTCTCTCAACAAACCACACTCACTCTACCTTCAAAAGCTTGAAAAGCTTCCCTTGAAGCTTTTATTTATTTATTTTTTCTGAAACATTTAAGAGAAAAGTTGTAGATAGCGTTGCCCTTCCTCTCTAAAAAATTCAGTCTGTAATGTCGAAGAAAAACAACATTTTCTTATACCGGCAATGTAAAATGATCAAATTAAGGAACTTGACATTGATGACATACTATTACCTAATACACTTTCTTCATTCACTTTTCTGACAGATGCTCCATGATACCATTGACGACATTTTTCTGATTTGGATCCAGTTCAGGCCCTTTCATTGCCTTTGGCTGCCATGCTATTTTCGTCTCCTTTGATCTAGAAGACTTCTGCAACCTTTCCTTGTCTTTCACAAACATGGTATCTTTCAAGCCCAGGCCTACAGTTTTGTAGGAGTAGAAACTTTATTATTGCTTTCTTTATTCTTATTGTTGTTATTGATAGCTCTTCCTCTATGTCAGCCATCAGGACTGATGGAACTAGCCCCCTGGTGCCCATGCTGGCACCCTAGCAAGATTATTACGGATAATCTTTCCCTTCTTCCCTCTCCACATCAAAATCAATAACTGAACAAGATTAGTAAGAGTGAAAGTTGCAGAGGGGGATGCTCTATCTAGGTAAACAATGTGGAGCCCAGATTTAACCTACTTCCAGAGTATTTATCTAATAATCCTCTGGACTGTTACACCCTCATCAGATTATCCAATTGCTTCACATATGTACACACTTTCTCTTTGCCTTCTGGTAAAAATTTATGGGTGAGGCAACTTCAGTGGCAGAAGACTCATAAGTTAATGGTGTTTGTATCATGGCCCATTTGTAAGAGGATGTTGTTTCCCTTTACTCAAGCATAGATATCAAGCTTTTCCTTCCCACACTGCCCCCACTCCTCTGGGGGAAAAGTGCATCCATCTTTTGTTAGAGGTTCTTACAAATGTCCTGAGTCATTAGAAAAAAAGGAAAATTCAGATGAGGGTTAGCCAAGTATTTGGGTGGTTGGTTGCTCTGCTGGATGGTGTAATGGTGATTTGAAGTCATGAGCTCACACTCCAGACCTAATCTTGCTGAGGTTACAAGCAGTGACATATGTTCTGCAGATATTGGCCTAGCTTCCACATGATTCACCAGTACTGAGTATGAGGGACAGTGTCTGATGCTAACCTACTTCTCTTCCCAATGCCCACTGCTCCATTCTCTTGTCTCTGGCAATCCTTCTCGTAGGTCATGTTGCCATCTCTGTTTTTCTTCCCTGACCCAGCCCACATAATCCCCTAATCATCTCCTAGTCCACCAGGTGGAGTGGACAATCTTCATTTTCTTTCCAATTTGACTATTTTCTATTTCTTTTTTTTTTTTTAAAGATCTGTTTATTTATTTTAGAGAGAGAGAGAGAGAGTGGGTGTGGAGGAGTAGAGAGAGAGGGACAGAGAGAGTCCTAAGCTGACTCCCCTCTGAGCACAGAGCCTGACACAGGGCTCCATCTGAGCTGAGACCAAGAGTTGGATGCTTAGGCGACTCCACCACCCAAGCACCCCCCAAACTGACTGTTTTTCAAATCTATTTCCTGCTTTCCTCTACTGTTCCTTTTGATACACAGCTCATTTTTTTAAGAAAAAGAGGAATTTTGTCTTTCCTCTTTTTACTCTGCATGTAACAGTGCCACTTTTCCCATAGCCCAACATGAAGCCTCTGAATAACTTGAAGAAGGATCATACGTAATAAAGTAAGAGACGGAAAAAGTATAAAAAATAAAATCTCAACATATTATCTCATGACATTGGAAACTCAATGAAGATTGATAGCAGGGGACTTTACTGCTAGTTTTGATGTGAGGGTTGAAAGAATTCAATGATGATTTGGAGAGTACAAGTTTTAAATATTTAGGAAACTTAACAGTATTTTTTAAAAAACAAAACTGGAGTATCCACTTCAGGGAAATTAATGATTAACTTGGAATTACAAAGTTTGAGTTCTCAGGACTCAAAACATACCAAGATGGATAATTCAAGCAGCCATTTAGAAATATATTTCTGGAGTTTAGGAGAGAAGTTGGCCCGGAAATGTATTTGGAACAAATCTACACAGAAGTGATGAATATAGACAATGGAGTAAATATTATAACTTCATAAAGGGGTTGGAGAGAAAAGAAGAAAAAGCAGGGGATAGAATCCTGGGAATGTGTACATTTGGGCAGAGAAAGGAAAGAAACCTATGAAGGCATGAAAGGAAAAAAAGGCACAGTGAGAGAAAAGATTTATAAGAGCAACAACCAATATATCAATGAAAGAACACTCCTCATTGAGGGGAAGGTGTAAAATATCACAGGAACTGAGCTCAAAGTGCTCAAAGGCTGGGACCAAAACACACTATGAGGGGGAAGCTGGTGTTCTTATTGAGACTGATGCAATGGGCAACAGGAGATGAAAGGAAAGCTGAGTGGGGATGGGAAAATTCAAGAGGTGAGTAAGGATTACTCCTTTGTGCCCTTTGACATTGAGAGGAAGGAAAGTGGCTTAATGCCTACATGAGAAAGTAGAAGGCTTGAAGGAAGCCATTTTGGTAGGGGTGAATTAAGCATGCATGAAAAGTAGCAAGCAAAGGAGAAGATCTGAATACCTAGAAGAAGTGTGATCATTAATAAATTAAATTCAAATTAAATGAGCAAAGGGGACCCCAGGACATTAACTGGGACTTTAATCTTAAAAAGAAAACTAGAAAGTGGATATTGAGGAGGAGAGATATTAAAAACACCTCAATCGGATTACGTCAATTTCTACAGTGTAGGTAATGAGATATGTTGACGGTTGTAGCAAGAATATAAAATGACCTGCAACATTCCAAGTAATTCAGTAGCTCCTCACAACCAAGGATCCTTATAGGATTGATTCCATGCATGTTCCCTGAGCCCAAAGAGCAGCCCAAAACTAACAACACAGAAAATATCATTTAGAGATACCCAAGGCTTTGATTTTGGTAAAGTTAAGAGAAGGAAATAAAAGATTTTTAGAGTTTGAGCAATATTATTGTTGAAGTGGCTGGTCGTAGTAGAGGCATGTGCTTCTGCTAAGGGCTGTAAAAAGTTCACTGAAGAGAGGCTGAATAAGACACAGGAGGCTCACAGTGGCAAAAATAGGTTGAAGAGAATGAAGGGAGTAGGCAATGTGAAAAAAAAGGGCACTGGTTAAGATGCACAAATACAGATGGACAGGCGAAGCTGTTGTGCAATGATCTGCTGGCGGTGGTGGGAAAGAAAAATATACTGATTGGATGTCAATAAATGAACTACGGAAACAGAAGATGTCCAAATTTTGCCACTCAAGATAACTAGGCTTTATTTAAAGAAGTTGAGAAGTTTGTTTTGTTGTTTTGATTTGTTTTGTTTGGAAAGGAAATGTACACTGGATCCAGGGGCATCTGGGTGGCTCAGTTGTTGAGTGTCTGACTTTGGCTCAGGTCATGATCCCAGCATCCTGGGATCTGGCCCCACATCAGGCTCCCTGCTCTGCGGGGAGCCTGCTTCTCCCTCTCCAGCTCCCCTGCGCTTGTATTTCCTCTCTCACTATCTCTCTCCATTGAATAAATAAATAAAATCTTAAAAAATAACAACAACAACAACAAAATCAAGATCCAAATGATGGGGTCAAAAATAAGTAATAGGCTGACAAGGAAGGTGTGTAGTTGGGAAACAATGATCAAAAGGAATAAGGGATTAAAAGATTTAGAAATAGGTTCAATGAGACATGTTAGAGGGGAAATCCTAAATATGTTAAATATGTAAAATTCTGTTATTGGAAGAGTTTTTATATTAATCATTTCCAGTGTTCCATTTGGAATGCTAGCAGGAGAAAATAGGCCTATAAAATTTTATTCACTTTATTTTGATTTTTCATCAAAGACACTTAAAGCTATGCTCATATTTAAGTTTGACACATATTACTAAATAAGAATATGCAATATTTGGAGTTCAGTGATAATGCTTTTTATTACAAATAATTATTTTATAATTATTTTATTAAAAATAATGACACTTCTTGTGGACGAGAGCCAATGGAGTAAATCCTATTTCCATTGAATGTTCTTCTTGAATATGGGAAATATTTTCATATGATTTTATTGAACCAAAATATTCAGTTATTGGAAGACATTTTTAAAATTAACAATGAATTGAGTCTCCTGGCTGGCTCAGTTGGAGGAGCGTGCGACTCTTGGTTCCCGGATCATGAGTTCAAGCTTCACGCTGGATGTAGAGATTACTTAAATTAAAAAAATTAATAAAATTAGTAATAAATCAAGACACTTATCGAACAGTGCAGCATTTCAAGCATATTTTGAAAAGTATTGTGCGTACTCTGAGAGTGAAATCTCTAAGACAAAAGGATTATCTCTAATAATAAACTAATGTGTTTGTTTTTTGGTTTTTTTGTTTTCTTTTAACCAATGTATTTTCTGAAGGTTTAAGCTTATAGGAATTTCAGGATTTCTAAAATATGACGACACATATTTTCTTTCTATTAAAAATAGAGAGGCCCCATTTTATAACCGAACATTTCCTCTTTTTTATAGTGAACAATGCTTGGATACGAAAATAAATAAATACAATGGAGATAAGAAATGCAGTTTACAAAGAGAAGTTGAAAAATCGAGGTTTCGTTTTATTTAGGAAGTAAACCAAATTAAAAACAAAAACAAAAACACTGGAACAAGTCCAGGTGTTTTGTTTTGTTTTGTTTTTACTTTAGGGAAAAGTTACAGAATATATTATGGCCACTATGTTATGCTTGATAAGGCTTTGTATAAACTGGACAATTTGGGGTCCTCAAGGATTATCAACATTGTAAACAAATAGATCACAAGACACTGACTGCATTTAGTTTGTTGTTTTCACGTCTTAACTTGGGACAATGAGTAGCCAAGCAGGCATCTGCCTTCCTCTCTCTTCACCCTCTTCTTCATTGTCCCATATTTCATAAAAAGTGGAATCAGAAAGAATGGCAGTTTTAGGATGGCAAAACAATAAGAAAAATAGAGGAGGTAAAATGAAAGAGAAGAAAATAAAGGATCACTAAGTCTTTTTGAAAAACAATTTTCCAAAACATGTGGGTGGCCAAAGAAAGAGTAGAATCTAGAAATTGCATGAAGAAAAAACAAAGTTTCAACTCTGCAGCTTGGAAGGCATCAAGACAAGTTATCTGATGAGATTTTCAGATCTTACACTAGAAGTAAATATTAGATCGTTGTAGATTAGACCAGTATATTTTTGTCAAGATAGATAAACAGATGGATCTATTGATAGATAGAAAGAATAGAATAGAGATATCTCTGGTTTGTTTCATTTCTGAGTAAACGTATTGGTTGGTTGATGACAAACACCTGATCAAAAAATGAAAATAGAGTGATCATTCAGAAAATTGACATATAGTGTAGAAAAAATATCCAGATGATTATTTCTTTCTCTCTTTTTATCTGGACATATCAAAACTATTTAGTCACAAATTTGTAGTTTACAGGATATTTATTGACATTTTTGTGGGCAAACATTTGACAAGAAAAACGAAAATAGAAACATGTCCATCAGTAGACCAAACATCAAAAGCTCAAAGAAAGTAGTCACAGTTTTAAATGAAAATATGTGCTGCTGTCCTGTACTAAATATATAAAAAGTACAGTAAAATATTGTACCTACTACAAATTTAATACATATAATAAAAATTTAGAAACTAATGGTTTCCTACGCCTCTATGTCAAGTTGATTGTAGGAAAATTAACAAGGTGGCAAGAACAATTTCTTAATTTATAAATTATTTGATTCACATATTTATTGTCAACATTAATCATTGTTTTTAATGTGATTTGTCTTGGAAAAATATATTAACGATCACAAGCAAATAGAAGACTTTTGTACTATTGTACAAAGAATCCGAGAGAGATTGCACCTACAAGTAATGAGGTCCTACTTTAAAATTTCTTCACAACAAAATGGTGAACAACTCTAATTTATGAAATCATCATGTTTGTTTTCTGCTAAAAGAATACAAAGTTTTGATCTGTAGACTTTACATTATATGTATTCATACAGATATTACGTATGTTTCAAATTAAATGTCACATAAATTGACAATGCTTCAAAGATAGTGATGTGGGTATTTTTACCCTGTTCAAACACTTTCAGCCCTAATCCTTACGCTTTATAGACAGAACACTTACAGTTTGAAAGCAATATTTTTCAGCAGGATAAATACTTTGCAGTAAAAGATAAATACAAAGGATAAAGAGTCAATTAGCTCGATATCATTTTTCAAAAAAATGGACTGTAGAAAAGGATCTCAATTATTGTTTTTATGATTCTATTTTATTTTTATTTGAAAGAGTACAAAGGTCATTGTGCTTAATGCAGTTCCTCATAAGGAACTATAAGGTTTTTTCATTTGCGATCAGTTACCCAGTAATGTCTAGATAAATCTTTACAGTACCATAAATTTCCACAATATAAACTCAATAAAAGGCTACATGGCATGCACTCTGAAAACATCTGCACTTGCCATCTATATTTCTATACCAAAAAAGAGATTGTGTTCAACCTTCCCTCTAAACAATACTAACTAATTTGATGCAAATCTTTGGATTATGGTACAAAGATTTCTCTTGGATAGAAACAGGAAAAAAAAAATCAATATCTTAGGCTTTTAATGTTAAAACTGGAAAACTGCCTTTCTCTTCATGTAGTCATTTCATCAAAGCAAACTATGAGCTCAAAATCATTTTTGATACTGAAACTAGACCACAAAGCCTGCAAATATGCTATCTGGTGTTCTTCCACAACCACAGAAATTGAAGGAATATTTGCTATCATTTATAGTTTAATTTCATATTTAAGTAGTGAAAGAGAGGTCACCAAGTACACAAGTGTGTCATTTAATAATAATGTCAGTGCTAGCTTCAGCAGCACATATACTTAAAAAAAAAAAAAAAAAAAGGAATGATACAGAGAAGGCTAGCATGTGGCCCCCATGCAAGGATGACACGCACATTCGTGAAGCGTTCCATATTGGGAGAAAAAAAAGAATGAACTAGTTCTGTAAAAATAAGGGTACTGAACTGTCTCTGGATTGAAGCTGAAAAAATTCCCAGTGATTACAATTTTCACCTGCAACATGACATTGCTGTTTTAATTTGTCAAACCAAAAAAAAAAAAAAAAAGAATATAATGAGTATATCTTAGGTTTTTTGAAACTGGACTCTTGAGCTCACTTCTCAAAAAAAAACAACAACTTTATGTTTAATAGACTGTCATGTACATTCAAATTCAAGCTGAGAAAGAATATTTACGGAAGAGAGTGAATAAAACATGAAAACCATGGAATTTTAAACAGAGTTAATACTGTAGGGAAATGTATTAATAATGCATTTGTAGAAAAATGCAGGAATTTGGGGAAGAGCTAAATAAAGATTTTTGACAATTTAATGATGAATTGGTAAAAGAGAAATGTAATTTAAGGAAAATTTCTCCTACTTTTAAATCAAAATTAGTGCAATGTGGAAGTTTCATAAACCTATTTTTATTGTTTTATTTTTATATATATATATATATATATATTGCATTTGTATAGTATAGTCAGTAAAACTTTTAAGGCGATATAGTTAATATCTTTCCTAAGAAATTATGTTGGCAACATAAAATCATAAGTCCATTTTTGCTTGTTTAAAAACACATGCTAACATCCAGGGCTCAAAATATGCTGATGCAACATGCTCTAGTAAAATTCAAGACTTGGTCTATACGGAGAAATAAACTTTGATGTAGCATAAATGCATTGATTACCAACGTTTCTTTGTGTATTCTTGTTTTTTATAATTTTTTTAATTTTACAAATCTTATAACATCATAGTTCTATCTTTTAGACAAAGTAAAGTTGTAAAAAATAAGTAGCTATTAAATATGTGTTTAATAATAGATCTGTGTGTTAGATCTAAAAAAGCCATTGGATAGAGTGGATTTTATAGAATAGGCCTCGCGGCTCCCACTCCCTTCTATTTACTTATTCTAGCAAGTTATAGAAACTCATGGTAAACATAATTTAAAAATTGAAGAAGAGTATAGACTAAAAAGAAAACTATCTCTCACTTAACTCCTTCTTCCTTCCAGGGTCTCCTCCTATTTATTACATTTACATACATTTTCTTGCTAATATTTAGTATTGCTACTATACATACATAAATCATTTGTTTTAAGCAAATAACTCTCCTCAACTATGTTGTTTGCAGTAAAAATATAGATTACCCATATTTCCATATCAATACATACAGATTTCCCACATTCTTTTAAACCGCTACATGTTATTCCATCATATTAACATACTAAAATTTACATAGTCATTTAGTTAGAAATAAACCTTTAAGTTGCTTCCAGTTTTTTCCTATTACTTTGATGCTGAAATGGAAATCCTTGAACATATGCATCATTATAACTTCTTAGACTACATTAGTCAGATATATTTTTAGAAATAAAATCTTTGGCAAATATTGGCTGTGAAAATAAATTTGACTAAAGATGTCCATATATCAGATTTATTCAATCCATTGCCTGGAAATTTATGCGATTGATAGATTTTTTTTTAATAAGTACAACTAAAGAAGAAATCAATTCTTATTAATACTGATTAAGACTGACTGTGTCCCCCCTCCAAAATTCATACGTTGAAGACCTAACACTAAGCTAGCTTTATTTGAAGACGGGGCCTCTAAAGTAACCGAGGTTCAAAGAGGTCATTAGGGTGGGACCCAGTTCCAACAGGATTAGTATCCTTACAAGAAGAGGCACTAGAGAGTTTGTTTACTTTCTCTCCTCCCACACACACTGAGAAAGGCCATATGTGGACATAGCAAGAAGGTGGCCATATACAACCAAGAAAGAGTGCCTTCGCCAGAAAACAACCTTGCTGACACCTTGATCTCAGAATTCCTCAGCCACCAGTACTGTGAGAAAAATAAATTGCTGTTGTTTAAGCAACCCAGCCTTTGGTATTTTCCTATGACAATCCAAGCCGACTAAGACAACTGATGTTGTTATTACAATTTTCAGTTAATTAGAGGGAATAATTATCTAAATCAAAATAGCTGATAGTTATCTAGAACAGCTTTTACACTTTCCATTTGGCTAGATATGATTTGCTGATAGCCAATTCAATGCATTTTCAAGTAAAAAGTATGTATCTATATATGAAAATGACATAAAAGGGTGAAAAACAGATTCATGTCTTGGGAAATGTAATTCACAAAATGTTTCATTTTCTTTCTTAGAAAATATTTACCTTTTCAGAAAAATACATACTC
Organism: Ursus arctos; assembly: GCF_023065955.2. Classification (NCBI taxonomy): domain Eukaryota; kingdom Metazoa; phylum Chordata; class Mammalia; order Carnivora; family Ursidae; genus Ursus; species Ursus arctos. Next base: position 27,357,994 of record NW_026622985.1, on the reverse strand, counting down.
CAGAGAGTGTTTATAAAAACTAAGAAATAAGAGATTTCTCAAAATATGAAAAGAGTAAATGAAAACAAAGCCACAGTGTAAAGGGAGAATTTTTGAATGTGTATGTGTCTATAGTCAACCAACCACCATTTCTTTGAATCTCTAATCATAAGCAACTTATTATTTCATGTATGGAATAGAAATCAGTATGGAATAGAAATTATTACTCACATAACACTCAATTAATATTTAGAAGTAAATTTCATATACCTATTCATTATATACTTACTCTTCTACATCCCCGAAAATGAAAATCATGCATTGCAATAAAAGAAGTGTTATTATTGAAACTTTATGGATGAAGAAACTCAGGCTCAGAGAAATTAGGAAATGCATCCAAGTTTCCAAAATCAGTAAGTTACAGCATAAAGATACTAACCAAGATTTCAGGAGTATCAAAGCTTGTGTTCTTTCACCTGAAATGTGTTCTTTCTCTCATACACCTTCAAATTTGTGATGAACAAACTCTGATGAGTCTCCACTCTATGTTAGCTCTGTGTGAGAAAATAAATGAGGGAAGAGCACAGGGGTGTGGGATCGAGAAGTAGATGGACAGAGTAAACAGAGCAATAGATGCTCTGACAGAAGCGGGCTCAGGAAGCATGGAAATAGATGACAGTCTGGAGAATATCAAAGAAGGCTCCCTGAGAGGTTGATGCTTGGAATGGTTTTAAAGGACCCATGAGAATTATCCAGATCAACAATGGAATGAGAAGTCTAAAACATCTGCTGTCAGACTTCAGTTTCCTGTAATATGGAAGATGCAAGCTAGCTTACTTCTCCAAGGCCCTGCTCACGAGTAGATACAGCACGTGCCTGAATAAATAGTGTGTATACATTTTAACTACATTGATATTTACGTACTTAGAGTCATTATCTATAGCTATAATTACATTTATATATACATATATTACATATTTGCATTTATTATTTTTTTATTTGTCAGAGAAAGAGCAAGCAAGGGAGCACAAGCAGGGGGAGCAGCAGGCAGAGGGAGAGGCAGACTCCCCGCTGAGCAAGGAGCCCAGTGTGGAACTCAATCCCAGGACCCTGGGATCATGGCCTGAGCTGAAGGCAGATGCTTAACTGACTGAGCAACCCAGGCATCCCACATATTTGCATTTAAATTTATTTCTACATCTGTAGTTACTGGAATCCATGAGTTCACACCCCATCTCAGGGTTCATTCTAGTTTTCTCCCTTTCCCTATCTGCAGCTTCCTTCTTGGACAGTGAGAAACCTAGGTCCCATTATTCTTAATTTATTAATTAACATTTCATTCACCCTGTACACTAACCAATCTCTCACTACCACAGCCCTCATCCCCTGTGTGGACACCTTGTTTAGCAACTCTTGCACTAGGATAAACACCACCTTCACCTTGTTCAGGGTGGTTCACATGCAGACATCCTCCCACCCTACTTGGGCTCTGAAACCCCACAGCAGGCCATCCCTCCACAGGGATGCCCCACACCCAGCTACCTCACCCTTTCCATAGGGATGCCTTCCTCATTCTGCTTTGATTCCTAACATTGCCCACCAGGTCCACCCCAAGGTGATTTCATACCTTGCCTTCTGTGCTCCTCCCCACCTAAAGCCTGTAGGGCTGAATCGCTCAGGAAGAGAAGGAAAGGGGAAGGGAAAGGAGAAGAGGGAAGAGGAAGAGTCACAAATCATAAGAACACAGCTTGCTCTTTTTCCATTGGAAAATCAAGAGCAGCGATTCTCAAAAAGGAAACGCCACAGATTCCGTGGTTTGAAAACTGTAGCCAATATATAACCCTGTGCTTGGAGTAGGAAACAAATATATTGTTTTCAAGATACAAACTGGTCAAAATAAAGCCAGACAAAATCTTCTTGGATACGGATAGGATCCTGTGGTGAGGAGGAAAAAGTAAGATTTTTGCATTTATCCAAACAAAGCATGGATTTTAAAATATCACCAGAGAAGACAGACATCTCAGTTTTTAGGGAATACCTGTTTGCTGGATTTCTTCCACTCAATATTTATTAGCATTACAGGGTGAAAAATAGTTAGATGATCCTTAAATAATTCAACAGCAGGAAATCCTCAATGCCCTTAAATTTTAACTCTCTCTCTCTTTTAATCTCTCTCTCTCTGTGTATATATATATACACACACATATATATGTTTAACATCACTGTATGCAATGTTTAATATCATTATATATGTACATATATAATGTTTAATATAAAACTTCTTTCACAATGAAGTTATCTGGATACTTATGGGAAAATCTGTGGTTATTTAGAAAGTCATTTTCTTGTTTTTGTTTTCTTTTTTTTTATTAAATGTATCCAAAATATTTGAACAAATCAGAAATGAACTGAGTGGAAACCTACAATGCCTCCGTTATTAAAGTAGATATTATTGATAGGGTTGGAAGATAACTCCACATATTAGTGACCTCGCTCCTGCATTTGGGCCACTGTGGACATGGCTATTTCCACATTTAAAAATGACAACAAAAGGCCACATCATAATGCTCCGCTTCGATCAAGAAATAATTGAGGGCACCTGGCTGACTCACTCGTTAGAGCGTGCGACTCTTGATCTCGGCTCAGGTCATGATCTCAGGGTGGAGAGATTGAGCCCAGCCAGCGTCAGGCTGTGTGTTGGGTGTGGAGCCTGCTTAAGATTCTCTTTCCCTCTCCTTCTGCCCCTTCCCCCACCTTTCTAAAAATAAAAATAAAAAATAAAATAAAAAAACTAGATTGAAACTACTTGATGTCCAACAATACAAGACTGATGAATAATTGTTTCCCAGTCATAAAATGGATATCATATGATCTTAAAAACAACTTGGGATGTTGATTCGGAAATAACTGCTTTTTGTCTTCTTGAGTGAAAACCTAGTATATACCAGTATAAATGAACATGATTTTATATTTAAAAAACAAATGAATGTATCTATATATTTGTGCATATGTACATAGGAAAAGGTCTGATTTGGTATAGATTAAAATAGCATTATGCTCTGGGGTTAGGATTGGTTTTATGTGTATTTTTTGTTGTTTTTCTCCAAATCATCTTTTTGTTCATTTTTTTCTCCATTTCTTCAACAAATATTTATTAACTCCATCTTATTCCAGGTTCAAAGGGAAATTTTAATTTTCTTATTTAATTTCTTAAAATAAAGCTAGTATACTTTAATATTCTTTCTAGCTAAGTACGTAAGTGCCCTCTCTTCTTATTTATAATTATCCAAAAAGGCATCTGAAAAAAAAATCTTAGAACACCTTGATTTATATGCTGAGTGATTTAAGCCTTGGAAAACATTAAAATTAAACTAAGCACTAAGTGAATCCTTTGAATTTTGCCTTTAAAAATGAGAAAACTTAGGGAAAGTAAAGGGAGAAACTTTATCTCTGAGCATATATAAAATTCTCTGTACAAGAAATTGTGGCAAATGGGGCACCTGGGTGTCTCAGTCAGTTAAGCATCTGCCTTCGGCTCAGGTCATGATCCTGGAGTCCTGGGAACTAGCCCCACATCGGACTCCCTGCTCAGTGAGAAGTCTGCTTCTCCCTTCGCCCTTCACTCTGCTCACGTTCTCTCACCACCCCCTGCCGCCCCGCTGGTGCTCTCTGGCGCTTGCTCTCGCTCTCTCAAGTAAATAAATAGCATCTTAAAAAAAAAAAAAAGAAAGAAAGACATTGTGGCATGTGTTAGCTTGAGCAGTATGTATACAGTGGATGATTTAGCAAATTGATATCTCTCTTTAGCCATTGCGGTGAAATCAAAGAAATAAAAATTCTGGATCCTGATTTTTACCATAAAAAGACTATTAGAAAAATGTTATTTTACCTACCTAGACCAATTTGAAACACTACAGCCTAAATTTTTTGTACGATCAAGTAGATTAATTTGAAATATTAATGTAATGCTTACTAAGTAGGAGGGTGATGACAAAGTACAGGAAAATATTTTTTATTTCAATTTCTTGTGATCACAGACAATGTCAAAGTCAGTAGCTACATTCTGTACCATTTAGTTTCTATAAATTGCTTTAGGTGTTTGTGTTATAAACAATACCACATTATCACGAGGAGTTAAGGGTGCTGTTGTAACACATATACAAAGGAGTGTGACTTCATGAAAAGTAGGTCTACCCTCTTTATGTTAGATCCAGACCACTAAGGTGCTTCAACAGCCCAAAACAATACCGGTATCATTTCCCTTTTTATTTTGCTCTGAATTTGGAAAACAGTCAGCAAACATCAGGTGAGATGTAAGCAATTATTTTTTCTAACGTACACTGTATTTCCTTGAACGTTTACTAACATTAACATTCTCCTGAATTACTGCGTTTGAATTATGATAAGATCAATTTTGTAAGCCCTTCTCCATGTTATGAATTGTAATCACGAAATTTTGAAGTAGGAGGCTGTGCATCTCCCACACAAAAGCACAAGGCCTGTTGGTGATGTGTTGCCCCCACACCAACAGTAAATCATGTTAGAGTGCGATGGTTCTAAGAGCTTGCGATCCTACAGTTTGACCATGGCCAGCTTTCACGGCTCCCCCTCCCATCTGCAGAGAATACAAGAGCCTCTTTCCCCTTGCCTTCTCTATTCCCTACAGCAGATTCACAGACAAATGTAGGTGTTGTTGCTGCTACCACTACTTTCCGTATTAAGGCAGAAATTTGGGTATTATTTAAGAAATCATCATTACCGTAACAATACAGTTTTTTTTTATAATACTCAAATAATGATTTTGAGCAAAGGAAAACATAGAGCACAGGAAAAAAAGAGGAAAAGGGATGAGCATAGATGTGACTGGGTTTTGCTAGTGTGTGAACAAAATGATATACTCAACTATGATATCATAACACCAGACTAGTTGTTATAACATGCAGATTCCAGTTCCACATGTATTGTTCTTGCTTCAGGCAAGTTTGCTGTTCCTTGACGCAAATTTGGTGGGCCTGTTTGCTTACTTGCAAAATAAGAAATTCCACTAGAGGAACTCTGTAATTACTTTCAGCTAGAATATTCCCATTCTGTATTTCCACTAACACATGAAGTAAGGCATTTTAAGTTACAAGGCGGACTAATTTATCCGAGAAGTGTGTCTTAGAGTAACGAACACAGCACTGACAGGCCTCCAGGCTCTAATTCTAGATGATGGAAGGTATTCAGCAAACTTATTCAAATTCTCTGGACTTCAGTTTCCTCACCGATAAGGTAAAAACAAAGGCAAAATTATCTCTACATTTCCATTAAGCCCTAATATTCAGAAATTCTATAAGCAGTCCAGTTTGCGTATATTTTATAGAAATAGAAAGCAATATCACTACTGTGCTTCTACGTAAAGGGTATAAACAAACTTTCTCTATAAAACTTCCTTTATAAAGTGTTATCAAGAAGTTAGGCAAAAATCTGTTGACTCTTAAATAATTTTTAAGAGATCATGACATTTTCGCCAACCCTTTCCTCACTTATCATTGTAGCATGAGGAACCTCTCTGCGAACAGTGTGGCAGAGGCAACACAAGTACAAATTTATAGTTAGCTCCTAGCCCCAAGGTCAGAGTCACATTCCTCCTTGATGATGTACTCCCAGGGCAGGAGCTCCACGAGAGACCGAAATACAATGCAATGTCTTCCTTTCTGAGAGACAGAGAGAAGGGATGCTTATACCATGATGAGTCAAGGGTGGGAAGATGAAAATTTTCTCAAATTAAGATTTGAAAGCATCATTTAATTCTGTCTATATCTTTATAACAGCTCAGATCCTCCATATATAGAAAAGTGAATCACCTGAATTCATCTTTAACAAAAAATGGAAAATGATATGTCAATTTAAATGTTAGCCATTAGTGTGTGTGTGTGTGTGTGTGTGTGTGTGTGAGAGAGAGAGAGAGAGACAGAGTTTTTTTTAATTAATATGTGTATTGCACTGGAATTATTAGTTTCTACCTATCTGCCAACACCCACCTTAGGTAGTTTTTTTCCATTAAAGTAATTTGACATTCAAATACAAAATTCCAATTTTATCTCTCACTACTTAGAAACAAAGAAAAGGACTTTGTTTAAATAAAATGTCAACTCACTGTCAAAAGAATAAACATCAGGAAATGTTTAGCTTCTCAGGGGGTGAAAGTGGTAGCAAAATAAATTTAAGAGATAAAGACTTTCAGATGTGTTTTTTTTTTTAAGTTTTAAGGGTGTGTATTCTATAAATGAGAATACACATTAGGATAATTGGACTGGTAATGTACACATCTTGAGAACAGACAGTTAAATTTGACTGGGGATTTCTAAACCTCGCTGCAACCTTTGGCAGTCTTATTATCTGCAGTGATTATTATGTTTGCCTCTGTGTCTTGCCTTCAGGAAAGACTTGTTTGATGGCTAGTAACCTACATATGATGAACTTGAGTGGCGTAAAATAATCCAGGTTGAAATTCTTTAATGATAGAAGGTGACTTTAATGAAAGGAGAATTTGACATTTAAGTCAATGTTATTATCCCTTCACTCTTTTGGCGCTATTTATAATATTGATTACTAAGTTTATTTTAATATAGATTTTCCCTCCTGCTTTCTCCTAAAGATACCCATAACCTTCTTTGACATTTTCCATGAGACATCTTATTTGTCTGTATGTGTTTGTGTATACGTTTCATGTGAGTGATGACAATACGAGAAAGTGAGCTATTACGTACTCAACTATCTGTTTTACATTTACTTATATTTTGAGAGCACTAAACATAATAAACCGTCGTTGGTGACCACCAAGTGAGCACATCTTCACAATCATCGTGTAGAGTATGATATAGGGTTCAAGAACACAGGGTTTGACATCAGACAGAACTATATCCAAATCCTGGTCCTTGTGAACCATGCATATGACCTATCCTCTCAAGGCCTGGTTTTCTCAGCTGCAAAATGACGGTGTGTTGGAGTCTTAATCTTGAAAATGCCACAGTTTCTACTTCAAACAATGGAGTGTTATCTAACTTTCTCTTTTGCCTCCCTTGGCATGTTCATTTGCATTTTAATCACATTCTTTTTTTCTAAGTTGCTTTTTACTCATATTTTGCTCTCTTCCCAAAATGAAATTGGCTGGTTGAACAAAGGACAGTTTAGATGTGGACTCATCATGTCTTCTCTAATGGATCAATGGGCTCCATGCTAATTTTGCCTGTTTCTCTGTTGGGGTCACAATATTGGAGCACAGGTCTGCTTGAAAAGATCTCGGGCCAAGGCCTTCTGGACTTCCCCATTTGCTTTTTTACCTGACCCTGACCCTTACATATAAAAAAAAGTGCAGTTTGCTGCTTCAACTTCTTTACTGCTCTGATGCAGTTTTCTGTTGAATTCTTTGTCCTACAGTTTGTGCAACGTGATTCTCTATAATCAGGTCCTGGCCCCTCTGACCTGAACCAACTGATTGTACCATGGGTTTAAATGATCAGTATATTCAGATCAAAGAATGAGAGAGTTCCTTTCATTCTGTGTCAACACCATCTCAATAGTTGTCTTTCAAACAGCATTGCCTCTTTTTCAGGCAAAAGTGAGGCACTAATTTTAAATCCGTAGTCATCTTTATGCATTACAAAGTCCATGTCTATCAATTATCTTTTTAATCCCTTCTACCAATAAGTAATGCAGATAAGGTGGTGTTACTGTTACTCTAATTCTATACACAAGAAGACTAAAACCCAGAGAGGATAAATGAGTTGCCCAAAGTTGCACAGTAGGTAGGGTAAAGAATTGAGATAGAACCTCACATTTTTTGAGTCAGAAACCATGAATATTTTTTCTTCCAATAATCATATGACTCAATCATATAAATTAATGACTTGAGCCGTTTATAAAATGTGAATCAAAATGAAGGAAGACAGAACCAATAAACATTTTTCGTTTCTCTTTAGGGGAAGAAGTGTGGCCAGAAATAACTTAATGATAAATTGAACATAATTTATTAATAGAACTTTGCCTGGAGAGAAAAAAAAAATTTTAAAGTCCCTGAATCCATCACCCATATTTATTCTTATCAAAATATTTCTGGGTTACTTATTGATATAGCCCAAGAAACCAAAGTATCAGTAGAAAAGTGAATTGTTTAGGTACATAGGCACAACACACAGTGTCCAGATCTGACTCAGAAAATCTAGGATATATTACCAATTGTTAATATAAAGAATATAATACTTGAAAAAAAGAGGACATAAAGTAAATTTTAAAAATAAAATACTAAAAAAATAAAGTACTGATTTTGTATTATTAAAGTCAGAAGCAAACAAATATATTGTGGAGGAGTTTAATGATAATTTGCTAATGATATATCAGAGTACATAGTTAAGCCTTGCTGATCTGAAATTCCCTACTGACAAAATTGGAATAATATTGATGAAAATCTTATGAGTCAATTATGGGAGACTTTAAGTGTGGTGCTTATTTCTATATAAATACTTGCTCATTCAATAATTTGAATTTATTAGGGTACCTGGGTGGCTCGGTCAGTCTGCCTCCATCCCGGGATGGAACCCTGTGTCAGGCTCTCTGTTGAGCAGGGAGCCTACTTCTCCCTCTCTACCTGCCACTCCCTCCTGCTTGTGCTGTCAAATAAATAAATACAATATTTAAAAATATTGATAATAATTTATATTTATCATAGCAAAATTTATTTCTTTCTATTTATTTATAGTAATTTCTATCTATTTCTTTTGAGGTAGTTAAACCATGTTGCTAGGTGTAATATGATGATACCTGCATGTATAAATATAGAATAATGCAAATCTTCTACCTGTATTACTGTATCTCCAATAAGAAGCATATATTTTTATTATACTTACATCATTGAATGAGTTCTCCATTCTGGAATAGTTTTCCTGTGAGTGCATGCTGTATGCAGCTGCTAGAGTTATAACTCTGCATACTTATATTAGGAATCTTACTTAAAAATAAATATTTAAATGTAACTATCTAAGTACTTTTACTAGATATATTGCATCTATGAGATAAATCAAACTCACAGATAATTACTGTATGATAGAGAATAACTATAGAATTAGTAGTACATTGCTGAGCAAACCAAAATGTCCTTCATCTTTTATTGCCATTAACATGTACCATGTATGAATAAAGCACTTAAAATATAAACACAAATAAAATATAATCACTGCACACTCTGAGCTCTAATTCATTGAGGACATTGTCATAGAAGCCAACATAACCACCTCTGCCATTCTTTAACAGGAATCTCTTCATTCTCCATAGCCTTCCTAGATTTTTCTTCTTTTCCTTTTCTTTCTGGGCTCTAGAAAACAATCTACAATATTTTTCTCTGGCAGCTGGCACTACAAACTCCTTCCCCTAGGATTCTTCACCACATAAGCCTCGGTTTATAGAAGATGTACCTTTATGAGCTGTATGCCACTTGCTACCACTCAGAATGTAAACATGGGCCATATTCTACTTAACAGTTCTACAATTAACCATGATTAAGAAAGAGGGAGTTTTTTTTTTTTTTAAGTGCACAGACAATCTAGAATTTATATCCTCTACTTCTCAATTTCAAGTGTGTTTTAGAATTAAAATTGAATTTAATCTATTGAGTTAAATCTATGGTAGCTGGGCCCTGGGAATTCCCATATTTTAAGAAACCCTCCTAAGTGATAAAACGGCTTCAAAACCTACCATATAGTCATAAATTGCACCAGGTAAATATAATTCCAGGACACTGCTCTCCAAAGTAGATAAACAATCCTGGCTTGGTCATGACAGAAATACAATATTTCAACTTTTATGAATATTAATCTTTGTCTAAAATAAATGGAGAGTTAAATTATCTCATGTTAAGGCTCAGACTGAAGATTATACTGCAAATGCAAACATATGAAATACCAAAAAAAAAAAAAAAAGAGTGAGAGAGACAGGCAGAGCTGACTTGTCTTCTGTAAGTCTAAACTTTTGAACCATGCACCATGAAATAAAAATCAATGATGATATCATCAGATATGCCAAGAAATCATATAAAAATATCAAAAATTTTAACACTATTTAAAATATGGAGTCACATCAAAGAGAGTTAATGATATACTTCTAATGAGAAAGTTAAAAGTACATGGAAATATTATTTAATAATTATTTTATTCCTAATTCTTATCTCATGATTGTTTTATAATGTTCATAATGTATTAGTACAATAGTAAATGAACATCATTTATAAATAAATATGTAAGTATTGGGATATATTCAGGTAGTTTTTACTTGAAGAAGTATACAGTCAGAAGTCTAGAGACCTCTTCTTTATCCAATTAAAGGATATATTCCTTCAAAAAGTCTCCATTTTTTATGCAGGAAACTCATTCAAAGAAGAATAACTGAATATCCTTTTATTTCAAATGAACAATTTTTGTTTCTTTGAGACTCCTACCCAGGTGGCACTATTCAGGTACTTAGTCATGCCCAAGAACGACTTACTCTTTTGTGGGCAAATCTATAAACGGCAAAATAATTACATAACTAATGATTATTATTAAAGCATATGAGGATATGAATGCTACAACTGAATCCCAAAAATGGTGAGACCACAGAGTAGTAGCAATAACTGATAACAATAATTTAATGACAGCTTTATAGCAAGCATTGTGCTAAAAGTTCATCAAAGGCAATTATTTCCTCCATATACAAATGAGAAAACACTTACATCAAGGAAACTAATAGCTTGGCAGGGTCATAAAAGGGCTTTTAAGAGATAACATATTCACTGGTCCTTGGCAAATAAATAGGTGTTTGTTTAGGCATGTCTTGGCAAAGGACATTCCCAGGCAAATAAACACCACAACAAAAGGGTCCTCACATATTGATCCCTGGGAGTTGGAACACGCTGATTTATCTACCCTCTATTTTACTGGCTAAGTCTTAACACTTCTTTGTGATATTGACTTTTTCCACTTATCAGTCCTCTTGTCTATTGAATTAAGTGTCCCAGAACACGTATCTTAGTTTCTCATTTATCTGCAATCTCTCATCATTATTTTCACTAGATTAAAAGATGTGAGAGAGCAAGGACCATATCTTTCTCACTCATCATTATCTTTCCAGAGCCTAGGAGTATGTAAACATTTAGCAGATACCAAATAAATATTTGATGACTAAATGACTGAATATATTAGTCTGGTGTGATAATAGGCATATTGCCACTATCACTTAGTGATATCTAGAATTAATTAATAAATAAAATAAATAAATAAAATAAACTCTAGTTTAAGTTTTGAAGGCCTCGAATAAATAGAAATCACAGCACTAGAGCTTAAGAGGTGTAGGTACTGGAGAATAAAAAGGTACACATCAGATTAAACAAATTGGACCTGAACCCAAGAAGGTCCAGATTACTTGATCTGCGATATTTGTGGGCAATCTCTTGATGTTTCTAAGCCTAGGAGACCTTATTTCTGGCATGCAAATAATAATAATAATAATAATGTCTATTTCATAGGGTCTTCACAGAGGTAGATGTAACATGTAATAAAGTAATAAAGCTTATGCTTAAAGCCCTGTGATTTGCACAGGCACCTTTCAAGGCCTTAGTTAATGAGTGCAGGATAAAGGAGAGCTGTGATTCTTCACTGTTAAGGAAAAACTAAAATGTCCTGAAACATTATAGCTTTTATATGGAAGACAACAACAACAAAAAAGAAACTTAGAATTTCCTCCCATTTGATAACAATCCTAAATGTTTATATGACCTTAGCTGCAACAAGTTATAAGACTGAAGATACCTTTCCTAAATTGTCAATGATGAAATACAAATTTAAAATAAACTTGCTAGAGAAAAGACTGATTTTTCACTATTCTTTCTGTAGAAAAAATATTATAAATTATTTTCATAGAAACAGATCAAAAAGAATCATAGGAAAATGTGATATGTGCATAGTCTGACCAGTCCTAAGAATGTTTGATATTAGGGTCACACATAGAAATAACCATTTAAATTGTCATTACAAAAAACAGATGTTAAATTAAAAGAATTTAATAGAGCAAAAATCATCTCACTCTCATCAGACTAAAATTAAATTACATCTTTCTCTTTATTTGCCATTTATTTCTTCCCTTCCCTAATGAATGATCCTAGAGAGGTCACCCTAGGGACAATTAACAAAACAACGCAAACATTTTATTATAAAACGTACACATCTAGAGCATATTTTCTAATGATGACAAACGTTGGAATGTGGAAAAGGTCCTGTTGTTGCCAACTCACAACACTGAATTAGTGATTTTACTTTAAAGGGTGGGTCACATTTGTGAGAGCAACAAAGTGCCAACTAACCCAAACAATATGCGTATTCTATTACTCTTCCCATTTGATGTTTGACAAAATAAAATGGTACCTACCCAAACCACAATATCAGGTTATGTATCCAACTGGATTTTGTTTATTTGAATCAATATACAGGATTGTGCACGTTTATGGGTTTGTATTACCACAGCCACAGATGGGAGCCACTGAATGTATGACATTTTTACATTGATGCACATGTTTTCAATGATGCTAAACTTAATAATTTATGTATTTTTTTATATAGCCCATGAGACTGAAAGGCAGCCAAAGGGAGCCACATCTAGAAATGCTGCTGATGTCAACTAAATTAAGTTTAGCATAATGTTGTGTAAACAAAATAAAAATCGAAAATAAAACACATGTAACAAATGCAGTTTTGGGACTGATCAAATAGTATAGGTCACAAAGGTTAAAAATATCTGTGCTTATATTAAGTGTGTTCAGTGACGCAGAATACTGTCCACTCTTATATTCTTAAAGGGTAAGACAGCACTAAAAAGAAGAACATCCTTTATCCAACTGTGAAGAAATATAGATTGTGGTGCATACAGGGAACTATCAATACACTAATTAGTGAATAGTTCCCGGGAGAGACAGAATTTAAAGGGTGATTTTTTAAAAGACAAATACATGTTCCAAAATTATAACAATACTCTTAACTGAAACTTATGGGAAAGCAGGGTTTTTTTTCCCCTTGCAATTATATGTTACTCACCTGATAACACATAAACGAAGTGAAAAATGTCATATTGGAATTTTCAAAGCAATTCCAACTGTTAAAGCCTAGTATCTCCATGGGTGCTTTCAGAATTTGTAGAAATTATTCAGAAGTCTGGTAAAGTCTTTTTACATGTTATTATTTTAAATAGAGTTTTTAATTCTTTATATGTGTGTTTATAAGCTAAACACACATATATGTGTGTTTATAAACTAAACACACTATATTTAATAAACTGCTTACTAATAAAATACGTTACAAGAAAGACAACGACCATATCTGGAGTGTCCAACATACGACAATTGTAATATTTAAAAAAAATCAGTACTATATATTTCTTAACATCTTGGAAAAACTGATCTTGTAATAATATTGGTATTAAAATCAATAAATTCATTCTAATTTATTTTATTGTGAACTGATAATTTATAACCTTTAAGATAAATCTGCAAGAATATGAAATAGTTGTCCTAATAATTGACAAAATGAGCTTTCTTATGGGCAAAATTTTGGCAAGTCTATGATTCTGCTCTTTACAAACCATTGTTACATTAGGTTTTATTTAACAGATATGTTGCCTGAAACGTAATCACATAGTAAAAAGTTGCTATAAGTTGAATGAAAATGAAAAATACCTAAAATTAGATAATAAATAGTGCATATTTTGAAAATAATAATATAAATTTGTAAATTAGATTTTGGAAGAAAACCTTGTTACCAAAGTGAAGTTTCAATAACAACCATGTCATCTTTGATAAATCATTAAGGATTAATTTAATCCAACTATATAAAATTTTTATATTAAAAGGAGGAATATTTTTCAAATGTCTAATTACACAAACACACCCACACATACACGCACATGCACACAATTCACAGGCAGACTAATTTTTTTTAAAACCTAAGCCCATATCAAAGCTGAAAAATTGGAGAGATCACACAGGTCCCATATTTCCTAGACTTAGGGACCCATCAGCCCTGTGGTCGGCTTCAGGAAAAACACTAGTTTCACAGTTACGCACTGCTGTTCTGAGACTGAGGGTTTTCCAGAAAACACAATTTTTGCTCTGTTGAAGTACTTTGATGTTAAGAATCCAAGTTTCCTACAAAAGAAAATGCTCAGGCTCTCTATCTTCACCTAAAGGTGTGGGCTGCACGAATCCTTTCTAAAATATACAGGTAAAGAAAAAAGACAGAAGGAAGGGGTGCATTCGACCTAGAAAAGGCCTTCAGCAGACATCAGAGAGCAGCAGAGGAGAATCAGAGAAGAGAAACAGAGTTAACACATATTTAGAATTGGTTCTACTTCTCTTTATATTTTTAGCCAGTTTAGGACCTTAGCGGCTCAGTTTTTCAGAAATTCCTTGAACTTGCTTTTAAGCCTATTCCTCCTTTGGTAAGCAGTATTGACAGTGCTGTGGGGGAGACAGGACGGTAGAGGACCAGGGAATTCCCTACTTAATCTCTCATAGCAACGTGCACCATGTTTCCCAACGCTTATCAGGGTTCTAATTTACATTCATTTGGGAGTTAATTTGATAGTATCTGTCTCTCAACGAAACCATGAGTTGAGAGACTGTTTTTGCTCACCACTTATCTGTAGCATCTGCAGCACCGCATGACTCATAGTAAGCGTTCATTGTAATATATGATTAATGAAAAAATAAATAAATGCTGAAGTGCCTGTGATAAAATCCACTGGCTTAATTCTATTGAAGACCATAGTAAGCAGTAGGTCTAACAGCCCTGCAGATCATATATTGACTCATATCTTACAGTATTTGCAGATCAAACAAATTAGGTGGAGTACTGCTGGACATGAGGTAGCATAACAGCTTTTGATTTTGCCCTCTGTTGTTCTAGAATAGATAAAACAGTTTCTATCTCCAAATATGGTCTCTTTCAAGATACGCTTTACTCTTATTGAATATTTATTTTTTTATCTATTGTGAATACACTACTTAGCTCTTTGAACTGGTTACTAATGTAAAAGAAGTCTAGTTCATGATATAATTTTATTCATTTCAGACCTCTGCTTTGTATCTAGTTATGCAGAATCTTTCTTTGTACCTTTCCTATGTGAACTGTGAATGATCCTAAATGTTTGTGCACATATGGACGATTTCAGGTTAACTTTAGAGTGTCAACTGATTGTGACTGGAGGAAATCACTAAAAATATAAACTATGTAAAAAGGAGTACACCTATCTTGTATAAAGTAGTTTAAAAATAACTTCATTTAAAAAATCATTTGTGTTATGACTACCTAATAGTAATCAATATTTTGATATGAGAAACCAAAGCAAGATTAATCAATAGATTACCTTCTCTGGTGTAGAAATGTAGTTTTGTTATCAAAAGGAAGGTTTGTGATATTACTTAATCAGCATCTGCTAAGAGAGGCTGTGTGTGTAACAGGATCCTACTTCAGGATCTTTCAACTAGCTAATGGTGTGACCTTGGGCAAATCATTCTGAATCTCATTTTATTCAACTGCAAATAAGGAGTTTGGATCAACAAATTCCAAACCTAAAGTTTCACAGTTTTCTATGGCAGCCCCATGGTTATCATTCCAGTTCTAATATTCTTGCAAATTTTTGAACGGAGAATTTGAATACACTGTAAATAGTTTGCCAGGTTTAATAATATCCAAAACCAAGAGTGAGAATTGCAGCAAAGAGTAGTTTTGGGTTTTGTTTTAAAGAAAACATATTTTAGTTGACCTTGAGAATTAAATATGTAGATGCAAAGTATAAAATGTAGAGAGCCTAAGAGCTCAAAAATGAGTTGATCATTTATTATTGAAAAATCTTACTATATTGAACTGAACCACCTGAGTTTTAGAGTTTGTACTGGTTGGTAGTTAATATAAAAATTTATTTGGGGAAAAATAAATGAATCATTAGTAAATATTATAAAAAGGTGGGGATAAGGGGGATAAGAGGAAGGAAAAGGAGATAATCAATAAAGAATAATAATTCTTTTTGCTCTTAAAAACTTTTAGACAATTGGTTGGTGAGAAACAGAGCATCTACTCAGCAGTGAGACACCGTGATGTGTTTTCTCTCCTCACTCTGTCTCTCTTATTCTTTCTGAGGCCTCCTCCTGATTCACAAATGCCTAAGGAGCATCTACCAGATGGTGCATGGAAGCTGTGGATGACTATAATTTGCACAAAGCTTTGGCACTATTGTACCAGGTGTACTTCTATTTGTGTGCATGTGTGTGTGTTCTTTCTAAAACCTACACTGTTATACACTATAAAATAAGTGGTCCTCTCACAAATTGTTCTGTTGTCAATCATACCAGTAGAATCTATTTTGAGTTTATTCTGTTAAAGAAATTTCACAGACTACTCTATACACTAATTTTGATTACTGTATTTGTGTCATTACTATCTATTAAACTGAAAAGTTGACCACATACTGCGTGGATCCGGAGTTAAATAGGACAAAAGGAGTATAAAAGGGCTAACTGACCTTGGCTGCATTCAGTTGAGATGTTCACATACCTTAGACATGTCCTTCCTCAGAGGTACCCGTCACTCCCAGTCTGAAACAAAATCTCCCTCTTCTGATTAAAATACCTCGATGATTGGTAATGACATGTGGATTTTCTTTGCTGTTTACAGCTATCTGTAAATGTGGGCCAGAGAAGGATAGAGCTTAGGAGTGCCTTCGTTTCCTTATTACTTAGCCCGCCTCTCTTGCATTTCCCAGGGGCAGCGTGGGCGAGACCTGATGGAGCAGGTGAGACGGAAGGGCAGCTTGTCATCTTCTCAGTCCCCACTGTTGCTTCTCCAGGCTCAGGTTTCCAATTGTTGATTTTGTGATAAGGATATGCTGAACTATTATCTGGGGAAGTGCCAAATGAACAAGTAGCAGAATCAAAATAAGGCGAAATCCAAATCTCATCAGCATGGAAGGAACTCCTAAAAAAAAAAAATAATGGAAACACTGTTAAAAAATTATTTTCCAAAAAACTTTATTGGTTAATTTTTTTAAAGTTTGACATTATAATGTGTCAGTTTATTAACACTGCCCTAGTTTCTTTGTGCAGTCACCCTATTATAAGTTTTCACTCTCATATGGATGCTCAAATAGGATACTTACTGGTTCTATGATGATCATAATACAATGATTAAATAAGGCAAGGAGGGGCTCGACTTGTTTTGAAACATCTGTATGTTAAAATTTTAAAATTAAGTAATGTTTGACAATTGAGGTAGCTACGTGATAAATGTAACTATGTATATCAAATGTTTAGGACATTTTATAATTGATAAAGAGTTACTGAACTTTCTTTTAGAGGGTGTGCAATTTTGAAAATTGAATCCAAGTAAATTAGGACACATTTAGCATATTCTTTAAATAAATTAAATTGAAAATTTGAAAGGTAGATGCTCACTTTCTTCTGAGGTGTGTAAAAGAAACAAAATATTTTCAACCAACTCTGTCAGTGGGCACTGTAAATGGTGTTGTTGTGGCTGATTTATTAAACTGTTTTTCTTCCTATTGTATATGACCAAGATGAACACCTGTCTCCACGTTAGCTCCAGAATTTGAAGGCTGGTGATAAAGACATTTCATTGAGACAATCCACAGATTAAAAAATTTTTCAGTGATTAAACAATACTTAATTGAATATTTTCACAAAGTTAACATGACTGTCCTAACTTATGTTTTTATTCATATTTGCTTGTACCTGATGCTTCCACAAAATCACTTGGAAAAAAATCCTTGATCCTTGGATCTAGATATCTGGTAACACATTAAAGCAATCAGCATGCAAGATGAAAATACAGAACATTTGTGAAATTCCACCTGGATCTCCACTTTCATTGGATGTAAACCTTATTCAGCATCTTTCCTGGGGTAGAATGATGGGTAGAATCGTAACACCAGGTATCATCAGAAACATTCGCACTCTGAAAAAATATTTTGATTTCTACTACAGCTGGTTTCAGCAGACTGGTTTCTCTGCAAGCAACACTGGAGGTTATTAGTGTATGTTACCTGAAAAGTGCTGTATTAAAACATTTGTTGAGCATTCTCTTCTATATGAGAGTTGCTGTTCTATCCTGTGCAACATCTTGCACAAATAAATGCCAAGGCAGTTATAAAACCTCTATTCTTTTATGGAGTTTGGCTGAAGGAAAATGATGAAAACACCCCACTGTCTTTCTGCTTATGACCAGTACTCCCGTCACAGGTCACTTTAAACACTTTTTTTTTTTAAGATTTTATTTATTTATTTGACCGAGAGAGACACAGCCCGCAAGAGAGGGAACACAGGCAAGGGGAGTGGGAGAGGAAGAAGCAGGCTCCCAATGGAGCAGGAAGCCTAATGCGGGGCTCGATCCCGTGACTCTGGGATCACGCCCTGAGCAGATGCTTAATGACTGAGCCACCCAGGCGCCCAACTTTAAACACTTTCTAAACACATAACTAAAGACTGTGAAAAAAAATTAAGATCATGATTTCTCAGTTAATCATCACTTCACTGTATCTGTTCTATTATCTATGACTATTGTATAACAATTACTAAATTTCCACCCTATAAATATTGTTACTTTTGTGAGATAAGAAATCTGTGGGTAAGGAGGTGAAGCAGAAACAACTTAATTGATATGGTGACAATCTATTAATCACAGTGTCACTGAGAGTGCAAAAGTTCAACAAAGTTACAACAAAAATCAGGTGTAAGTAGGTATTTGGCAAAATAACATGTTTGGGTCAAACATGAGTCCGAAGCTAAACTTTAATGACCACATGCTGTACAGCATCTTTCCCTCTCCCACTTCAGGGCCGTGTCAGGGCTTGCCCGCATTCCTCCTCCTCCTCCTCACCCCCCCTTCTTCCTCTTCCTCCTCCTCCTCCTTCCCCTCCCCCTCCCCCTCCCCCTCCTCCTTCTTCTTCTTCTTCTTCTTCTTCTTCTTCTTCTTCTTCTTCTTCTTCTCTTAAGATCTTATTTATTTGAAATCATTATTAATAAAAAAAAAAAAAAGATCTTATTTATTTGAGAGAGAGAGAGACAGAGATAGTGAGAAGAGAGCATGAGCAGGGAGAAGAGGGAGAAGCAGACTCCCGCTGAGCAGGGCGTAGGACCACAGGCTGGATCCCAGGACCCTGAGACCGTGACCTGAGCTGAAGGCAGGCACTTAATCAACTGAGCCACCCAGGTGCCCCAGGGCTCGCCCACATTCTGAGGAGGAAATGCCATTTAGATGACTTTCTACTCATCTTCTTCCAAATTAGTGATATTACTTTAAGCATTTGTATATTTGAATTTAATCTTTAGATCTGAAAGATACCTCATCAGCATCTGCACTAATGTATATGTAACAAAAGTAAAATTTTCAAAGCTCTTTTTTTTTTTAAGATTTTATTTATTTATTTGACAGAAATAGAGACAGACAGCGAGAGAGGGAACACAAGCAGGGGGAGTGGGAGAGGAAGAAGCAGGCTCATAGTGGAGGAGCCTGATGTGGGGCGCGATCCCATAAGGCCGGGATCACGCCCTGAGCCGAAGGCAGACGCTTAACCGCTGTGCCACCCAGGCGCCCCTCAAAGTTCTTCATGTGTTTCCCTTTTACCTCTCTGAGCCCTTGGGCTTCTCCTGGTCTGCCCACAGTGTCTGTTTCCTGGAGACCTATAATTTGTTTCAGAAATCATGCACAGAAAAAGAATAACATTCTGCATCTGATGTTCAACGATAAGACTTTGCAGTGAACAATAGTTTTGGGATGCTGGATTTTCCAGAAATAGAGTTGTCTCTTTTTTTTCCCTCACCCTTGAACATGTTCAGAGCCAAGCTTGGCTTTTGAACCAAAGAGTGTTATTTAAAATAAGTTATACATATTTGGAACAAGGAGGAGAAGAAGGAAAACATTGGTGAATTCCAGGCCATGGGGATTAGAAGACAGAATGAAAGCAGAGTCAGGAAGCACTCAAGTGCATTCCAGTGTAGGCCTGGAGAGGAGAACATTTATTGGATAAGTCAGTGTAGAGGAAGGCTATGTCTCCAGTCATGTACCAACCTGGGCACATTCACATCAGCCTGGTGGTCTGTCTGAGGGAGGCCCTGCAATGTCATTTTCCTCAGAATCTCTACTTCTCGGGGGAAGTGGGTAAAGAGACATAGGTGAGAGCTTGGAGAGACTAAGAGGGAAGTCAGGATGTCATAGGGAGAAACTTCACATGGATTGCTGTGGAGGAGACTGCCTGAGTCATGGCTACAGGGTAGAGGAGACAGATCTCACAGTGTCCTACAGAGCCTGAGAGCTGAGGTAAGTCTGGGACAGTCAGGAAATGCTACTGGGCCTGAGGAAATGAGAACATCACTAGCTGCTCCAATCACGGACTTGAGTGAAGAAGCCAACAAGACAAGCCTCACCCATGTGGGAAGGGGGATGCTCTGTAGGACAGAAAAAGCCAGAGACGCTACACCCCAGGGCTTTGGTACTTCCCTGCTGCCTTGAGGCTACATGAGCAAGCACCAGGCCAAGATTTTAAGGAAAGAAGTGAAGGGAGGGACAAATTGTCCCAGAGTTGATTGCTCTTTTATCCAGAGATGGAAAATAACTTAAAAGGACAGTTTAAATTTATTTATTTAGCTAAGATCATTGAAGACCAAGGGGGGCAAAGAAAGGTGAAAGAGATGGGAAGAATGAAAAGATCACAGGAACATTTTCTATTTGTTTGTTTTAATTTCCCTCTGATTAATGATGTACAATTCCTTAGAAAATTTTAAAATATTTTCAAGTTTAATCTCAGGGTCTGAGGTTACAGGAAGAAGATACCAAGCGAAACTGGGAAACCAACCCTGTTTCCCTTGATCTCCTTACTTCCAAAAGCCAGTCTTCAGGACACCTAGCTTCCTCCATTGTGCAAGAAGTCTCTTCCCCCTGATTGTGCTCAATCTACTCTATAGAGGGAATAAGCACTCATCCCCTTCACTGCTAGGAGTCCTCTCATCATCCCTCATTGAAAGAACTAGATATGCCTTCTCCATAGAAATGTGACCTATTCTTTAGCAACTTTAGGTTGTAATGCACTGGCTTAGGTCTGGGGGCTGTTTCTAGGAAAAATTAACTTCTAAGTCTAACCAAATCAATTAAATGACTTCAAGAGACTATTTTTAAGTGTCTGACAGTCTGTTCTCACCATAGTAGATCAATAGCTGCCATTTCAAAGGTCTATTCATTCAAGCGCTCTGGAGTAATGCTCAATTTCAGATGCCTTTAGCAAGTTGGAAAAGTCACTGCCCTCAGATGACTAAAGTGGAAAAGGTCAATTAAGTAATAGTCTATTCTAGTCTACCAAGCCTCTTCAGCCAATGCCAAAATAGGAATTTATCTTTTAAGAGCTCAAAGGTTGTAAAAAGTCTTCTTTATTATGAATTAATGATACAGAAAGGCATATTTATTTTTAAAGCTACTTTCTCTGTTTAATCTAGATTACATAAAACAGATAATTTTCAACTATTTCTCAAACTTGAACCCTGCCCTGATTATCTGGCTATGCCTTGAGTTCAGATCCTTATTACCTTAGAATATTGTAATAATCAGGAGGACAACTTGCTTCTAATTTCTCCCGCCTCTGACACATGTTATGGGCAGCCACTTCTTAAAGTGAGGACCACTGACATCACTCCTGCGTTCACAGTTTGGTATTTTGCTTTGTTTTGCTTTGTTTTTTCAATCTCTCTCTCCTGTTCAATTTGTATAGCCCTAGCTTTCTTCGGCATCCAAAATCTGCTATATATCTCGCACATCTACTTTTTCAAGTCTTGTTTTCTACTCGACATTTTTATCCATCCTCATTCCAGGAACAGTGGGCATTTTTATTTTCCACATCAGGACTTTGTTCACATGGTTTTCTCATGAAGAGCCTTACCTTGCAACCTCTCCCCCATACACCCCCACGTTCCCCAGATGTTTATATTCTGCTCATCCTGCTCGAAAGCCATCTTACTACAGTCTATCCACGCACTTAACTTTATAATCTCTTCTGCACAACCTTAAGTTATGCCTTTTTTTCCTCTGAACTCCAACAGAGCTTTACATTTAGTCTTTTTGAAATATCCCCTTCTGTTTTCACCAAGTATGGCAAAACTACAGTTCTGGTTAAACCCAACACTTCATTTAATCATCTCGTGAAAACATACGCTATATGAATATATTCATATTTCCAAAATGAACTAGAATAAAAACATGCAACTATGCTGATTTTCTTCCTAGCACACCCACGCTCTTCTGGATCCCTGTTGCATACCTCCAGTCCCTCCTTACACTCACTCCAGTCTTCACTTCAGCTACTCGTTTTAATCCTACCTTACTAAGAAAATATAGGCAATAAGAGACTTTCCACAAGCTCACACTAAGTCTTCTATTCATTGACCCTGCTTCTCAACGCAAATAACTCTGCCTTCCCTCATTTTACCACAAATTCTCCTTGTTCTTATTAACAATAACTTTTCTACTTGGGTACTATTCTCTCTTGTTATGCAAGGATATCATTCTTATTCTCTCTTGCCTATGCAAGGATATCATTCCAGAAGTTCTCTTCTAATTCCACAGAATCATATGTCTATCTCTACTATATAATTTCCATCAGTATAAAACCATAATGTAATTGTTTATTATGGAAGAAAGGAAAACCTTCTGGGTTTCTGAAGAATAATGGCAACCACCTCATCGGAATTTCTCTCCCCAGCCTCCAAAAATCCATATAGAGCAAGAAGAAACATACATGAAACTACCCTTAACTCATTCCTAGATCTTAACTAGGAGACAGAAATACCACAATCTTTAATTTACATATAAGGAAGGAAATAAACATCTCCAAATGAGTAAGGCTTGATCTGGAGCCCACACTGGAGCTGACAGTGAGGAGCAGACTGACCAGGAACAAGGAGAGGGTGGTGGGGCAATCAATGGTAGGAAACATAATGACCCAGGAGAGAAAGAGTTCCATGCTTGGACACTGAGGACGGGTCACAGCATGGAGGCTAGGGAATTACAGAAGGGATTTAAAAGTTCAGGATCAAGACTAGTAGTTTTAGAAAGGCACAACTTCTGGTAGAGAGGGATTGGTGCTGGTGGGACAGAAGGGAATGAAGGGTATAAATTCAGCATCCTGTGGAGCAGAGAAGAATGACAAAATCAGAAGACTTACCCGTCCTCTCCACCCTTGAAATAAAAGGAGACATCTATGAATAAAACCACCTTTGACTGAACCAAAGAAGAGTGTATTTTAGAACTAAAAAACTTAAAATTCATCACAGCCAAACTCCTTATAAAGAATTACCTGTTTTCACTGGTTTAGGAAAATCTGTTATTTCAAAAAGAGAAGTTAGCAAATGAATATATATATATATATATATATATATATATTCACTAAGTTATATTAATTATATATATAATTATATATATTATATAATTATATATATAATTATATATAAATATATTATATATATTATATATAATATTATATTTATATATAATATATAATATATTGTATATAATATATTATTAATATATAATATATATATTAATATATATATTCACTAAGTTATATTCTGAAAAGAAAGCAGAAAATGAATATCAAAATATTTTAGCTGATGAAAGTCGCTCCTATTCAAAATAAACAATATATATAAAAAAAAGGAAAGGCAAAATAAAAGGAAACCAGACAACAAAAAGAAAAAATTACAAAAATATAACATTATATATATAATACACAGAGCATGTAATAATATGATTAAGTTTTGTCAGAATAAGTTAGTCACATTAAAAATTTGGCTTAACCTACCGATTAAAAGATAAACCTTTTCAAATTGGCTAACAAAGTAAACGTCAATTATGTGCTGTTTCATGAGACAAACCTAAAATGAAGTTATTTAGAAAGCTAAAAAAGAATGTGCAAAGATGTATTGGGAAAAACAAATAATAAGAAAGCATTGGTTGTAATCCTGATAACGATTAAGGTAGAATAAGTGAGAAAGCATACAAAGAGACAGTTTATAATACTAAAGACCACAAAACACAATGGAGATTTTTTCTTACTTATGGACTGAGTATCAGAACAACTAACTTTATAAAGTAGAACCCACAGGTGATGCAAAAGAAATAGTGAACTTACTAAAAGCAGGAAACTACCACTTGGTGTGACAGAAATCAAGTGGATGGGGAAAAAAAAGTTAAAGAATTAAGCAACATAATCTAGAGGACAGACTTTATGGAAAGATATAGAATAATAAAAAGAGTTCCTTCATCTCAAGTGCATAAAAAATAGTAATGAAAATTGACCATGTACTTCATCCCTCAAATCCTCCATATTTCTATAAAGCATAAATTCACTTTTGGTTACAGGGATACAACAGATTTAGAAAATAACACATTTAAAACTAAACAACAACAATATTTCTTTCTACTGGAATTAAAAAAAAAAAAAGATTAGTTCATGTTCACCAGGGAAAGGAAATAAAAAGTAAATACACAGAATTTCTGAAAAATAGTAATTCAACCCTATATGTGGATACTATTTTTTTCTAATTAAACTATAATCAGAAGAAAATGTATAGCTTCACACACTTATATTGATAAAAATCAGTGAGCATGATTGACTTAAACTCCCTAAACAAAAGTTTTTAAAAAGACACCCTAAAAAAAGAGGAAAATAATTAATGTACTGCTAAAAATTAATGAATTCTAAAATAGAAAAACCATAAAAGAAAGAAAACATAAACATAATAAGAAATTGCAACTGGTAAGAATCATTGAAACAAAAAAATGAAAAGTGACTATTAGTCTGACTCTAAGCAAATGAATTTGTAAACCTAAATGGAATAGATAACATTCTAGGAAATAAAATTTACCTACATTTATCTCCATAGTGATAGAAAGATTAAATTTCTATAGAAGAAAGAGGTTGATAAGAATTTTTAACAAAACAAAACAAAACAATTTCATCAAAATGTCATAGACTGGATGGTAATTATATGATACTTTCATGAAAAAAGAATGCATGATAAAAATAAAGAAACAAGCATTCAGAAAATCAGCTGAATATAAAATTAATATTTAGAAAACAATTGTTTACCTGTAAAAACAACCTCATTTACAATTTTAGCAATAAAGTAAAATATTTAGGGGTAATGTTACTAAGAAATTTACGAAACATATGAAAAAGCTTTAAAACACTATGGAAAGACACACACACAAAAAAAACATGAACAAATGCAATAATGTTCTTGTTACTGGTTTGGAAAAGTCAAAAATCATAAAGGGTCAAATCTTTCAATCTTGCATGATTATTTTCTATATGAATCTTAGAATCAACTTGTTTACCTCCAGGAAGAAAAAAAAAAAGATTAACTATGAATTAATCATACTATGTGTGTCTGTCTTCTTTCATTATTTCTTTTCTAAAATTAGTTTACATTGTTGGTACAGTTGTTTATTTTTATTGCTATACCACTTTCCATTATGTGAATTGTCCACAATATATTATCCATTGTATTGTTGAGGATAGTTTGCATGGTTTCCAGTATGAGACTATTTGAAATAATTTTGCCATGAACTTTATCTTACATTTATTTTGGTGAACATACCTATCGTTTTTCTCAGCCACAATCTGTACATAGAATTGCTTTTCATAGGGTATATATATTTAGGATTTAGTAGATAATGCTAAAGAGTTTTCCAAAGAGGTTGTGCAATTGACAATTGGCCAAGGTGTGTAAGAGTTCTGATCCTTACATCCTTATCAACTACTGATGTTTTGTCTTTTTCATTTTAGTCATTCTGGTGGGTGTGTAGGAGTCACAGTGGTTTTAATTTGCATTTCCTTGATTAATACAGAAGTTAGTGGCCCTCTGAATATCCTCTTTTATGAAAAGTCTGCCCAAATCTTTAGACCATTTGGATTGTCTATCTTTTTTGTATTCATTTAAATAAGTCCTTCCATATTCTAGATATGAGGTTTTGTGAAATATACGGATTGCATATATTTTCTCTGGCCCTATGGCCTGGCATTTTACTTTTTTAATGGTGTCTTTGGTGACCAGAAACTCTTAACCTAATATTGTCCAATTTATAAGGTGTTCCTTTATGTTTAGCAGTTTTGTATACTGTTTAAGCTATCTTTATCTACTCTAAAATATGAGGATGTTCTCCCATGTTGTCTCCTAAGAAATTTATTTATTTTACCTTTCACTTTGAGATCTGAAACTAGCCTGTAATTATTTTGCATAGATGTGAAGTAGGATTCTTGATTCGTTTTTATTTTAATTCTGAATCTTCAATTTTTGGAGAATCTGTTGGTTCATTTTTACACTCAAAACATTAATGAATGCATTCTACTTGAGAAGATGTTGCCAAAAAGTGCTCAATTATCCCCCTAATTATCACATTCTAATAATTATTGTTTATCTTTGTTTCACTGATCTGAAAGATCATCTTTGGTTATAGATAGAATATATTTTGGAGATAACAACTTCGGTGTACAGATATTTTTATTTCAGCAGTTCTTGGTTACCTCAGGATCCACCATTCATTGAGTCACTAATTTTCTATGTCTTTATGGGGTCACTATTGAAAGGAAGACCCAAAAGAATTCAAGGGGAAAAAAAAGAGTCCACTCTCAGCTTTAAGATTTCCAAATAGATTTCTTGAAACTCCTAGCACGATCTCAAAAAGCAAGGCTTTTGCATTTGCTCCAAAAAAGTCTGTTTATTTTCAACTTTGTAAGTCCTGAGTAATAAAGTATATGCCATCACCAAGAGGTAAGAAAGTGAATTGACAAAACAAAACAAAACAAAACCAGATTATCCCTACTCAGGGAATGTGTAAAAGTTTTGACAATTATGGGAAGTTGCCATTGAGGTGAAGAAGGAAAACAATGGAATGATGGGAATATGCATTTCTTCTAGCTTGCCAGTGTTTGACAAAGTCCAGGGATGACAGAATATTCTGTCTATTTGGTAAATGATAGTAGGGGGGATTAGTACCTTGCTTCTGGACCTCTGGAGCTAGCAGCCTCACAGTTGTGTCCCATAACACAATGATGTAGAGTCAGTACGTAGAATGAGAGACTAGCGTGTTTAGTCACAGGAGGACCCAAGAAAGTAACCATCACTCCCAAACCCCTATTTTTCACAGATGTTGGAGTATCAAGGGAGAACATGGCATGTAAGTATCTGAAAGGGGACTGGTGATCTCAAAAGCGCCTAGCATTTTGAACAAAGAACAACCTGAGAGGAACTTATGATCTGGTGATGAGTGGTCAGCAGGCATAGAAGAAAAGAGGATGAATTCCAGGAGGGGACAGACTTTGTATTCAATCTACAAGCCAAGAAGACAAGGAGAGAGGCCTTAAAATATACCAACCCTGCTAATGAATTGATCTGAGACTTCTAACCACCAGAACTACAAGCAAATAAATTTCTGTTGTTTAAGCCACCCCAGGCTGTGGCCCTTACGGTTGTGTTAGCAAACGTCCACTTCTCAGCTACTGGATTTATTTAGGCCCCTTTAGAATTTAAACATAGAATTGAGAGAAAGTAAACAACTGCAGAACTCTGGAATGAAATGTTATTAAAATGTTAAAAGACTGAGAAATCAGTGACTGAGTTTACCTGAAAACCACGAAGTTAAATTTTCTGCTTTCAGGAAGAAACGAGGTTTGGGCTGCTTGTTTTACCTGTACTCTCTCAATGCCAAGTCTGCCCTTTTATATACTGTCTGGGCCTGGGAATCTGAAAATTTCATTTTGTACTACATTGCCATCTGGTCCTTGGTTAGATTCTGTCAAGAGAAGAAATTTGCAGGGGCGCCTGGGTGGCTCAGTCGTTAAGCGTCTGCCTTCAGCTCAGGGCGTGATCCTGGAATTCTGGGATCAAGCCCCACATCAGGCTCCTCCGCTAAGAGCCTGCTTCTTCCTCTCCCACTCCCCCTGCTTGTGTTCCCTCTCTCGCTGGCTGTCTCTATCACTGTCAAGTAAATAAATAAAATCTTTAAAAAAAAAAAAAGAGAAGAAATTTGCAGATCAGTAGGCTAGACAAACACAAGTGCTTTATGCTTCTGGCTCTGGGGATGAGGCAGGTGCTGGTGGTTTCTGGCAGTTGCAAGTGGAGAGGTAACAGGTTGAGGTGTTTCAAGTCCAGCGTTGCAGAGATAACAGCTTTCAGCAACCTAGTCCTGGTCAAGCAGCACATCTTAGCAGATCCAGTATATGCTGGAACATCATGCCCAACGGTGTTGGACTTCCAGCCTTCTATATTGGGGCATTAGTAGTACCCTATCTTCCAGTACATTCATTCTTCCTTTCCTTTTACTCTTCGGACTCCCTCCTTTTGTGGCTTTTTACAACATCTTTTCACTCAATTCTCTATTAAATGCTTTTGGATTGACATACTTGGACTGATTTCTGCATTCAGAAAACTGGCTCATACAGAGCTTGAGACAGACTTCAAGTTAGGCAACAGAAAAATAAAGTGACATATACAGGCACGTTCATTAAGCATTGTTGTAATATCAAAATATTAGAAATGACTCAACGGTCCATCAACATATGATAACATGTGACATGTTCACATATTATAATTAAAAGCAATAAAAAAGAATGAAAACAACAGCATACCCAATAGAGAAGATGAGTCTTAGAGCTGAGTAAAGAAAATCACAGAAAGTTGCCATTTTTGTGAAGCTGATACTATTTATATAAAGCTAATAACAACAGCGCATCACAGAAAATATTACTTAGAGCCACATACACAATGTGGGGGGGGGGAGGAAGGGAAAATAACCATTAAATTTAGAATATTGTTTACTTCTGTGTGGTAGGCAGAGGGACTCATGAGGAACACGCAGATGATTTTGAAGATTCTTGTAATATTTGAACTCTTAAGATGGGTGACGTATTCTTGAGTGTGAGTTCTGTTTTCCTGTGTGAGGCTATGTGTGTGTGCTATTTTTTGTATTTGAAATGCTACATAACAAAAGTAATTTTTAGAAAGGAAAGCATTTATTGTCCACTCAAGTTTGGAGCCAGAAAACAAAATTCCCAATACATGTGTAAATTATAATATATATCTACATCTGTTTTCTGGACTTCCAATTGTTTTGCTTGGTTATGTATTCACTAGCCAATACCTTACTGTTTTAATACCATAAATTTATAATGTTTTAATAGCTAATATTGGCAGGTCATGCTATCAATAATACACATACAATATTGACTTTCGTTATTGTGGACAGCTTGTCGTCTGTTCTAATCAATGAAATGTTAATTTCTTAATATATTTTTTAAATGGCCATGTTTTTGTCTTTTAAAATTGGCTCTATTGTCAGAATTAGAAGTTTTAAGTACAATAAATTTAGAGATAATTTTTTAAATAGATGTATAATCATAGACTTTTGATGTAGACATTACTGGCAAATACATTAATAAAGTTTGGGAAATAAAACTTTTTATACATAAGGAAAGATAATTTTACTTAGGTATCGAGTAGAAAGAGAATGCAATTTGTTAGTGTATTAAATTACAGTGATTCATTTTTCTTCATTAAATTTAAAGTCAATAAAATGTAAAGTCTTGAACTGTTTTATGATTGTTTTTTCAAATGGTAATACAAATGAAAGTATATCTGTGCTTCAAGGGTCAGAATGATCATAAACTTGAAAGAACAGGATCCCATGTTAGCTTGTGACGTAGAAAAATGATACCTCCATGTATTAAATTGGGCAGTTTGGAAAGTTGCATTTTTCATTCTGGTAAGTAAGAGTCAATGTGATTTACTTCTGCAGCAAGGTACTGAGGTAAGGAAATGGCTCACTGGCCCCCTTCATACACGAGTAGATCCAGGCAAATGAAAAATGAATTAAGTCACTTAAAGTTTCTCTGTATGTAAAATGATAATGATAATGTTAATCATAATTATAATAATAATTAATTATTATTATTATAGGATTAGACTAAGAATTTAACAACCTGGCCTGTTTTAAACCTTTGACACTTACTTAGTAAATTATTTAAATCACAGTTATGTGAAAGTCTTTCTCTTGTTCACCAGAGGTCACTTTCCACTAAACCCATCTCCACTTTGCAGTTTCAGGAAAAAATGGTGGGCATTTTTTGTCATAAAATGAAATTAATTGCATCTGTAAATCACTGGATGTAACACATTTGTTACAGCCTCATTTCTGAGTAAAATAAGAGGAAAGAAGAGAAAAAAGTATGCACAGAATGAAAATCAGCATTCTCTTAACTGCTTCCTATTTTACTTTTTTCAGTGGAAAAATAAGCATCATCCTACAGTTAAAGAAATATTAGAGGCACAAATACAGTAGGGCAGGAAATTATGAATTTTCTCCTATTTGTGGAAACTGATACTTTAATAGTTTCTTAAACTGATAGTTTAATAGTTTCTTTCCTATTTAGGAAAGAAATTCTATCAATGCATTTATTTGAAAGGTATTTTTATAAGATCTGTAAGAATCTGTGGGTTATTTTGGAAAATGTTCACCCATTTTTAGGGATACTGATTTCGTTGTGGCTAAGTAGCTGCATATGACCTTGAACAAAGCAGAAGTCTTGGAATGCCTTCATGCTGTCTGCATGGACCTGTTCTCTCCAGTTACTACACAAAGGAATAGTTTAATTCCACTTGGAATATAGGTATGTTTGAGTTCCAGGAAATAATAGAGCACTGTTGATTAGTTGTGAACTAGAACAAATAAGCCACAAGAGGGCATATTTTTCTTGGTTTCATCACCCTTATACAAATAAGGCTTGCTTCTGTTAGGTATCACAGGAATCCCTTCCCTCCCCCATTTTCTTAGAAGAATACACTATTTCTAAAGTATGCTTTAAGGGTGGAGTGGTGGTGGCATGAGGTATTAAGAAAAGCAAACTTAAAGATGATTTTTTTTCTTGTATGATATATAAGAAAGGTGTTTATTTTTCCTTAAAATCCTTCCTTGGGGATTGTTTGTTGATCTAAGAATACTGTTAAAGAAAGAAAGAATAAAACAAAACGAAAAAAACACAAGGAGTCATTTATTTGACTATAAACTCCTCCATCCTGCACTAGCTATGTGGACTCCTACATCAGGCTCAGAAAGCTTTCCAACCTCTAGCAAATGTTCATAGTCAAGGAGGTTTTCTTTTCTGAGGTCTCAGGACTTGGGCCAAAGGGGTTGGGTTGTGTTTTTATTTTTATTTTGAAGTGCATTCCTGCTGAATTTAATTATTCACCACACCCCAAACCAGCTAAGTAAATATAACCTTAAGATTCTGGCTTGGATAGGTTTTGAAAAATAGCTGATTTTTTTCTTCTTCTTCTTCTCCCTCCTCCTCCTCCTCCTCCTCCTCCTCCTCCTCCTCCTCCTCCTCCTCCTCCTCCTCCCCCTCCCCCTCCCCCTCCCCCTCCCCTCCCCCTCCTCCTCCTCCTTTTCTTCTTCTTGTAAAGACTGTAGATGAGGGTGCTCTATTATAGAGGGCACAGAGCAGGACTTTGAAGGAACTGGGTGATCACTCCATCTTCCCGGCCTTGGTTCTCTCATGTATAACATGAGGGCTAGAAGGTCTCTGTGGCTTCTCTTAACTCAGAGTGTTTACGATTATTTATGATGTTAAAAGAGTTTAAAACTCAAAGACATTAAGCGAAGTTCTGACAGTTTTACATTCTGATTAACTCACCATAAACTATCTTCTGATTTAAAGATGAGAAACAGAGATACATTTACTTCTGAGAGTTCTATGTATGCGTAATTAATACTGAAATAAAGATGAAAGGTGTGTTCTTTTCCATCACGAAGCATGCTCTAATGTCTTAATATGTAACTACCTAATGATCCAGTGATGAGTGGATTGCCATGATCAAATGAAACAAATGGAAAAAAAAAATAGCTGAAGTTTATAAGGGGAAAACACCTGATAGAAGATTAGGAGGCAGGTGAGCTGCTTTCAACTTATGCCATCACTTGTTCCAATTAGACACAAACTAATATATACTCCGGTTTTCTTTAATGAGTCTAACAACGTTTATCTGTCAGTACTGATACGTTAGTATGTGGGGAAACATTCGTAAAATAGTATTTATTATATGGTGGAGAGGTTCTATATATGACCAAGGTATGACTAGTTTTATAGATGTGAACACTAAATGCTTTATCTCCATTTTCCTTAACTCTGTACATAGAACTTTGCAGTTTCTTTTATCGATCTCCTTTTTTTCTTGTAAATTCACCAAATTCTCTCTTTCTTCCTTCCTTCCTCCCTTCCTAGAGAGAACTAAGACTGTAGATTTTTGTTGGAAAGGAACAACAAGCTACTACCTTCTGCTGAAAGTGTAGCCAAATCCTCTGAGATCCTGCTACATTTAAATTCCGGACCCAGTAATTATCTTTCTCCTGTCTTCTTGGCTAAGGTAGCTATATGTGGAGTTGGAGAAGCCTGGAATATACTTATTCTACTCTTAGCAATCCCTGCTGCCTTCCCTTATGTTTCCCAACATAGACTGATGATTCTTGAAATAGTACAATTAGAAATTTATTCTTTGGCTTCATTAAGTATTAAAATGTAATCCTATGAGAAATAGTGTATTTCACATCATTTAACATATAGATAGTACCATACAGTAAGAATGACTTACTCAGATTCTATCTGCACCTTAACGGAGATGGGTGAGGTGTAGTCAAAAATTTTTCCAAGCACCCGGAAACTGGACAGTACTTTGTTCTTTCTTTCCTTTCCTTTCTTTCTGGTTTTTTTTTTTTTTTCCCTCAGAATTAAACAGGTATAGAACAGCAATTAGGTAGTTCTAACTGATGATATACACATCTCTTTCAGTGTAATTAAAGATCACTTCTTAAATCTTGAATAGCCACCCTTGGAGATACGCTGAACACACAAGGTATAACACACCTTGCAATTGAACAAAACTTAATGTAAAAAAGATTTTCCCCACTCGGTGTTTTTGCAAGGAGTTAGATAGGGCATTGGCCCTACAGGACAGATTACTAAACAGATTACAGGACAGTGAATCTCAAACTCTTAGAAAGTGTTGTAAAACCATACTGATGGGATCCTTTTAGTAGAAATTAAAAAATAAATGCAGTGACTGATTATCATCATCCTATCCACTGTTTTTAGTACCTAATTTAACCCCTAAATATTTGCTAAACACCTACCATGTGCAAGATACTTAGAGAAGTACCCTAAGGATTACAAAGCCAGGGACACAGCTGAGGCCATTCATCACAACTTCGCGCTGTGCAGTTGATTCTGCCTGCTGTGTACTCAGAGCAATTAAAAGGAAGGAAAGCACAGAACCCAGTTTCCAGATGTTGTCTTCCCATGGTGCATTCAGGATGCCTTAGTAAATGCAGTCTAAATTTTAAGTCAGGGTATTTCAAACTAAACCAGTTCAATACAAATTCATAGGCATTGTTTTAGGGGCTTGGGAAAGAAAGACAAAAAACAGCCAACAGCCCATGAGGACACATGCCTAACTAATTATGACATAACATGAAAAGGACTTCTAACAGTAGTGAAATCAAAGTGCTTTGGGAAAACAGGAAGGAATGATTAATTCTGTAGGGCCTTTGTGGAAAAGGTGGAAAAGTAGCAAACGGAGATGCCGTTTGGCTTGAGTATATTAAGATAGGATTTCGACAGGAGGGAAAAAGGGGAAATCCAGTTAACTGCAATTCTAGTTAAACACAATATTCCGGCCAATAAACTGACAAAATTATTAGACAATTAATAAGTAGAGAGTTTTTAAAAGTTAAAAACTACTTACCATGAATCTCCTACGTGCAAAGCCCTAAGCTGTGCTGTGGGAGAAAAAGAGGTATTTTATCCTTACAATGAAGTTGCAATTTGGACTGAGGGGTAATGGCATAAACAGATAAAATAATAGCAAATAAATAGAAAAACTCATTAAACACACCAAGGGTACAGTTAATTACAAAATGAGTGGTATAACATTAAACATAAAGCATTCAAAAAAAGGTTGCTATAGGTCAGAATAGTCTGTAGGGACTTAAATTTTCCTGTATCTAAAGAGGTAAATTATGGGGTTGGTTGGTGGAAAGTCAAAACCAAGGTTACAGAAATGGGGCAGCATGAGACACAGGAAAGAACCTTGGTCAGAGTTAGGAAACTTGAGTCCCTCCTGAGCCTGGCTCTGTCACTAACCATCTGCAACTTGCAATGACTCATTTAGCTTCTGTGGCCCTCAGCTCTCTGCTGCTGAGGAGACACTGAATGAAGAGTCTCCTCCCACCTTCCAGTTCTCCCATTGTTGCCTTTGACTGCTCACTACCCCCAAACTAAAACACCACTTGTCATTTGCCAAAGGAGCTCTGGGACCTTACAAGCTGTGCTCTTAAATCAAGCTGACAAATGCAGAACGCTGTGGCTGCTTTTTTTCCCCTATGGCTCTACCCCCAAGTCAGCTTCATGTTTGGGACTAATAAGTGCAAGGTGTGTGATTCCAGACCTAGAGTTCCAATCACAGAAGGATTTACCACGCAGCTAATGAGGCCCAAGCTTCAGGACTCATCACTTGCCCTTTCCATGACCCTGAGGGCAGCCTGACAATACATTCGCATAGTGTTTTTTTGTAAGATCTGTAGAAATTAAGCTATTCCTGCATTGCTTTTCTAAAGAGGCTGCCATCTCCAAATTGTCTAAGTTCCAGACTCCACAAAATGTGGATACATCCCTGTTCCCCATATACTTCAGTTTCCTACTGTACGACCAAGGCGTGTACAAATACATAAAGGAAAGCTCCTGACAGAAACAGATGACACATCCCTGTTGGCCTGTTATAAGGTAAAGAGGAAATAAGACTTATCGTGGGCTGTTTTCTGCTACTCCCCCCCCCCCCCCAATTTCTCCTCCCCTTCTACTTCGTCTTCCCTCGTGCTAGCCCCTTAATGGAGGTTTGTTCTCCATTGCTCATCCTCATGCCCGGTTCTTTCAGGGCCAGTAGCTCGGGGTTTTACATAGTGGAACACACGTACTCTTTTTGAGGCTTAGAATCTTTTGGACATTATTTGTCCGGTTTCTTCCGCGGGAGTTCCTTACCGACTTTATGGTATAGAATACTTGGGTCCCAAAGTCAGCCGGGCGCGGGCTCAAACGTCAGCGGCTGCAGCACAGGCAGAGTGCACAGGGTGGCCAGCCCGGAAAAAAATGCCTCAGCGTGGCCGGAGCTACATTTAATCCACGCTGCTGACAGCCTGCGCGCCGGCAGGGATGGACTTCGGCACGCTGCGGAGGACTGGCGTGCGCGGAGGAGAGGGGGGGCAAGGGCTGGGGGTGGAGATCGGAAGGGGAGAGGTAATCCCCGGCGTTTTGAGCATCCCCTTTTTAGAAAGACTGAGTCTCTCCCCGGACAGCTGCTGCGGTCACACCACAAACTTAAAAGCCGCCCTCCCGCTCGGAGCGTGCCTTTCCTCGCCACACTCGCCTCCCCAAAGCTCCAGCTGGTGCCTGGCTCCCCGCCTGTCCCGTCTCGGCGCTCCGGGGCCAGCAGCGCCCCCTGCCTCCCCGTCTGGCCTCTGCGGCCGCAGCCTCCGAGCTCCGTCAGGGCCGCCGGCGGCTCCGCGGCTCAGCCAGGGCTGCCTCTCAGAGGAGCTCGCGCCGGTGCCCCGGGTCGCCGCCGCGCACGCCTGCAGCCTGCATCCCCTTCCTCTCTTCCTGAAAGGACATCTGGCCCAGAGAGAGGGGGAGAAGAGTTCGCGGCAGGTAAGGCGGGCTTCTGGTCACCTGCTACCCCAGTGGGAGGGAGCGCTGGGGACCGCAGAGTTAAGCAGGGGTGACTGGATTTGGGGGGTAGCTGTGGGTCGAAAGTGAGGATGCGCAGCCCTAGGAGATAAGGAAGCGTCCACGGACGGAGAAAAGGCTCCGGAGCGGAGCGCACGGGGGGTGGGCGAACGGGGGAACAGACTGGGAATCAGTGCGCTTAGGAGCGGACGGCCTGTGCTCGCCGCGCCGGGGACAGCGTGGCGGCGGGGGCGCAGTCCCACCTCCCCGCTGCCGCGCCGCCGCCGGCGCCGGCGCCTCCTCAGCCGAAGCCGGCCGCTGCCAGCACCCAGCAAAGTTTTCCTTTTGAGACGCGCCCGGGAACTTCACTCTGTTCCTCGCTCCCTCCGCGGCCAAGGCGGCAGGAGAGCGCATTTGAACGTGCCCTGTGGCTTCCGCCGGCTGCAGGTTCATTGGGAGACGCGATGGTGGGGACCGTCTGGGGAGGACTTGACCAAGGGTATCTGCGACCTCGCTCCCTCCTTTTCCCGTGGGCTGGGGGAGGGGACGAGGAGACCGTAGCGGTTGTTTTTGTTGTGGTGCTTTGTGGGAGGGATGGGCGACGCCTTTTTCCTGGCGAAGGAATAGCGACGCTCCGTCTGATGGAAGCGTGCATCCTTCTAGACCCTGAGGGTAAGGTTGGAGTCAGACACCAGCCACAAAGCTGGCTATCTGGGAAATGCGGTTATTGCAAAACGCACTCCTGCTGGAGCTGGGCATCCCTTGGTAGCCTCGGCTTGGCTCGCGCGGGAAAGGCCCGGATTTGACTCCTGCTGGAAATTTAACGCAGTGGATCTACCCCCTCCCCGACCCCTGCCCCGGGTGTCCCCTGCCGACCCTTTCCCAGCCCGCCCGGAGTCGAAGCGTTAATGGGCTGCCCTGGCAGTGCAAGGGTTGTTTTCGGCACTGGCAGATTCTCCTTCCCTGGTGACTTGTGTTCAACCTCGTGGGCTGAGTTGCTTTACTTCCGTCCCAGCGCTGAGGGGACTTGACAGGAGAGGAGACGCTGCGCTGTAGCCGGCGAGCTGGAATCCAAGGGACTGGACGCGAGTCGCTCGCCCAGCAGCAGGGGCCAATGAGGTCCCAAATTCTTGGTTACGGAGATCGTAGCTAAGTCGGCGAAAAGTTCGAGGTTTAGTCGGGAGTGAAGCAAGGACTCTTCTCCACCAAGCCCCTCCCACCCTTCCTTAGCTTGTCAGTGCTGTTTGCACCAGCGAAGGAAGGGGGTCTTCAAGTCTCAAGCTTAGCCGCAAAGGCTTCTCTTCCTGACTGTATTCGTGGGGGAGGCCCGAAAGGGGAGGAGATGAAAGGGTTATGGGGGAAGTAGAGAAGGGATGAGACCCCCTCCTGGGTCTGGTGCTGCTGTTGTGTAACCATGGCAACCGCCGGGGCGCGAGCGGTCAGAGCCTTATGGGTTCCGCACGTGGAAGGAAAAATGTGGAGGGTGGGAAGGGAGAGAGCCGCATGTCATCACTCCAGTGATGCCTTCGCTTATCCGGCGGTTCCGAGGCCAGACATCGAGGAGATGAGCAGGAAGGGTTGGGGTTGGAAATAAGCAGACCCAGGCAGGAGTTGCTTTAATTCTGTTCAGCCTTGGAATCGTGGAGACTCGTCCCAGCAGCTAAAACTGGCCAGAGGAGGCATCGCTGACAAGCTACACAGTGACGGTCCAGGTCAGGGAGATGGGCAAAGACCTTGGCCCTTGGAAGAGAAAGGCCAGGAAATACAGGAAGGTGATGTGGGAAGAGATAAGAATAGGGTCAAGAGGTAGCTGAGAGACAATAAAACGGTACTGATTTGGACTGCCAACATTTCAAATGGAATTTGCCCATTTATGAAATGGAAACTTGGAAAAGGGAAGGGACATTTATCAAACGCTCTACAGCGTCCTAGGTGCTTTATACGTTATCATAATTAAGATTCCCAACAGTACTACAAGAAGTGTCATTATTCTCCTTATTTTTAGATGGAAAAAAGCAAAGACACAGAGTTAGAAGTGGGTAGTGTTCCATTTTGGTTTTTGCAATCCTAACAACAAATGGTCATCCTTAAAAATGGAATTGATGATTAGGGGAGTAGACAAAGGAGTTATTCTCATGTCTAAAATGAGAATAATGAGGTCTAAAGGTGTTGATATGTCCAAACATAAACTAGTAAGGGGCAGAGCTGAGACTGGAACGGTTTTACCTTAACATGGCTCATCCTTCAGGGACCTCAGGAAGCTTTCCACAAACCCACTTAAAGCGAGGACCTACGATCAGTTTGATACCGCATTTGTATATTATAATTTACCAGGGAAGAATATCCAAGAATTTAAATGGAATCCATGATTGAGGATTGGTATAAGATACATCAAGTCTGTAGGCCGAGAATCATATACATGTGATATTAATCTATATTTACACAGGTCATATTGTACCTTATAGGAATTATTAGTGGCTTTAATCATGTTTGTAAAGAAAAAATGAAAACAAAAGAAACATATTTTGTGGGGCGCCTGGATGGCTTAGTCGTTAAGCGTCTGCCTTCGGCTCAGGGCGTGATCCTGGAGTTCTGGGATCGAGCCCCACGTCAGACTCCTCCACTGGGAGCTTGCTTCTTCCTCTCCCACTCCCCCTGCTTGTGTTCCCTCTCTCGCTGGCTGGCTCTCTCTCTGTCAAATAAATAAATAAAATCTTTAAAAAAAAACACATTTTGTCAAATAATAACCCCATGGCTGTATTGAGAAAATTTCCTGAGGTTAATGGAGTTTCCCTTAGTCTATTTATTGCCTTCATGACCTAAAAACTTACTTTATGTTTTGGCTCCACTGGTTCACCTTTGTAAAATTCTGTTTAGGAGAACTAATGATGTGACTCCTTTTACCTTCCTGATGACTCTCTGAGAGGGGGAGGTCAAGGAAACCTATCTGGCAATGCAAAATGTTTTGGAATTATCAGGAAACCATAATCAATAGCGGCAGAAACTAAGCGTAAAAGGTAGAGAAATAATTATGTGGATTTAATTTTGCCTTCCTGCTGAATTGCCTTTATAGGTACATCTTAGTTAATGGATTTGCTTTATATATTTTTGCAATGGAAAAATGCACAAAGATAAATTGAATTTTTAATCTGTGTGTGTGTGTGTAGGGTGGTAAGCATGGGAGTGGGAATTATTTTTGGTGGCAAGGAAGGTCAGGAATATAAACAATTGCAAAGTCAGAGCAAGTACATGTACTATTTCCAATGACAGGCCAACAGATCAACTATAGGTTTGAACTTGAGTCATGAAGCTGAAGTACTCTCACATAGTTTCTTTTCCAGAAGTAGGAAATACATTGTTTGGGGCTAGGGTTAAACTGAGGCAGGAAGTTTCAGGGTACCTCCTTTTTATTCTTCATACTGTGTTCTCATTCTACATGGGCATTGGTTAACCAAAAAAAGGTTTATCGGAGACCTAAAGATGTTTCTTACATCTTCTGGAATTGGCAAGTTTCTCTGCCGACCAATGTTTGTATACTGCTTATACAGAGTTAGTGGATTAAGTCATCCCCACTTTATTAAGTATTTGGAATAATAACTTTTCAGTCTCAAGAGGAAAACATTCCAATTGGTGCTGGTTTAATAAATATTAGTATGTTTTCAGATTGTTTGTTATAGCTTCGTTATTTTGAGAAAAACAAATGTGACGCTGAACGTTACTGTTCTGTCTGGGGAATATAGTGGTATGCTGACATATGTTCTTTGGGAAGCATTCTTTTCTATTAATTCTATTCAATTAATAAATGATTTATTTAATGAATAAGAGTAACCATAGCTCTATTTTGAAAAATTATTATTCTTTCCATAAATACCTGGAGCTATACAGATTACCCCAATAAAAAAGTAAATATTTCAACAGTGAGTAACATATTTCTTGAAAGAAAAAAGAAATATCCACATTTGTGAAATAAGTAGTAATAGCAATAATAATGATTGACCATGGGCAAAACTTGTTAATCACATTTCTTCCTACCTCAAAATTTGGTTAAAAAAATACTCCACTAATCCAGGAAACCTTGGCCAAAATCCCTTTCTTTTATATCACATCATACCTTTCAAGCCAATATTCTGAGTTTCCAGTAATTTATTTTCTTCTTTACTTTTGTTGTTTATGATCCCTGACTAGATCATAAGAACCTTGAAGGAAGGAATTGGTCTTCAACTTTTTATACCTTCAGGTTAGTATATTGCTAAACATATTCTAGATACTTAATGCACACTGAAGTCTAATTCATCAACTAAACATTTAGTACAGTGATTTTGAATCACTTTATTGCCTATAAAAGATCAGATTGAAGATTTTTGGTGTTATAACTTACTTTTTCTGAGATTTTAGGAAGGAGAATTTTCTTGTACAGCTGAGTTTTACCCTTTCACAGAAAAAAGTGGTGAGATACTGAGTGTTTTATCATCATGCATAACACTCAGAAATGGTGTAATGATCGTGTGAAATAAGTTTATAAGAATTTAGTAAATTGTTGCATGCTACAAAGAAGTGATTCTTTATTTTTAAATTTCTTGTGTTTTTTAGGACTTAGTTAACACGTGAGAATCCACATCATCTGTGTCCATATTAGTTCACCTTAATTTTAAGTACCTAAGTCATAATTAGAAAGAAGGATATAGCTAAAGCAAAATTCACTATAAACAGGAAATACACTGATAAGCAACTGCAATGCCTTTGAAATGATTTTGAAATTTAATAATAATGAGATATACTTAAAAAGACAATTATAAATATAAATTATTAAAAACATAAATAGTTAAGTCCTTGAAGAAGCTGGAATATGTAATGAAGCATACCATTCATACTTAGATTTTAAGTGATTTTAATGACTTTTAGCCTATCTTCATTAATATTTTTATTTCCATGTTAATAATATTTAATAATTTCTAATACTCATAGACCAGGGTATCTTTAACAAATTGACTAATCTTTCCTGGTGAATTTAAACAGTTTGCTCATTTTTTGTAAAGCTCAATAAAATACAAGTATTGCCCTACCATAGAAATGTATAAAATAAACCGAGAATTAAGTGACTAAGGGTTCCTAGAAGAGTCCGCATCTGTCTGAATCTATCATCTTTTTAAAGATGTGGTATCTTCTTCAGCAATTAGGAATAATTTACTTTATTTTCATTTTTTCTTCTATAGGTCATTTAACATAATAACTTCAACATTTTATATTTTTAAAACTGGTGATTAATAGTGTTTTCTATTAGTGGTTTTTACTAGCAAATCACAGGAAAAATGGAAACATTTGATATATTTTTCTAATTAAATAGAATTAAGCATCATTAAATGGTACTATTACTACTAAGAACAAAGTCAATAAAACAAGCAAAATGTCTAAATTACTGAGAGTCTTGAAATATAGTACTCTTGCTTTCTGGAAAATAAGTAAAATTAATTATGCATTTTACTAGGTCTCCTTTTCAGTCAATCTTTTGCATATCTTTAAACAGCTTTTAAGGATTTTGATGTCATATTTGGTTCAGAAATGAGCCTGCATGACTGGCACCTAATTACTGAATTTTAAGCATCAGTAGTTGCAAACATACTACATTAGCAGGAATTAGACTAATAGAATTGCTCAGTAGAGATATTGCCTGGAGTTGCCTTAGTGAAGAGACAGAGAAGTAGTATAATCCATACATTCATTATCAGCATGTATAAACTGCTTAAAAATCAAGTTCAAATTACCCTCTTGAGTTGCTTAAATAACTCCACAGAAGCCTTTTTTTACATATTATGTTGACGGCCGAACCCGTGCCTGATGATGTCATAATCTCAAATTGTATTTAAATAGTCTGGTTTTCTGTGATAGAATGTATAAAATCAGTGAAACTCTTACTCCCACTTTTTGTTTTTTACCCTTATCGTAAAGATCAGTCCGTACCACGTAAAATTCGGGCGTTCTTGGGTTTTGGCATTTGTTATTATTGTTGCTTTTGGATAAATTTTTGCTCTTCATATCTGAATTGATTGTTCTATAAAAGAAAGAGTGTTTTCTAAAATGAATACCATTCTTATTTGGAGAAACACTTTCAGTTTTGAAATATAACACTCCGTTTCAAAGATAGATATTTGGAACTCTCAGAATTTTTTGTTTACTTGTAATGCTAAATACTTTGTCTGTAGAAATTGATACTAATTTGAGTTTTCTTGTTGAAATGGGGCACTTGATTTTTTGCCAATCATTTATTTTTATAGTAATGATTTTCATCACAGATACAATTCCTGATCATTTCTAAAAACTAGAAAATATAGATAAGCATAGAGAAGTGTTAGTAAAACTTTATTCATAAACCTATGAATGTATGTTAATTCTTAGCTTAAAAATGAAATGTATTTATTTATTAAACATGAATAAATTTTATATGTGACGCTTAGTGCCTAGATCTTGTTTTCTAATGCCATTCTTCAATAAAAGGAACCAGAGATTCTTGAAGAAATGGC
This sequence comes from Ursus arctos, assembly GCF_023065955.2. Lineage (NCBI taxonomy): Eukaryota > Metazoa > Chordata > Mammalia > Carnivora > Ursidae > Ursus > Ursus arctos. Next base: position 27,315,617 of record NW_026622985.1, on the reverse strand, counting down.
TGACTCAAGGACTGGGGCAGGAAATATAGACCATGAGCCTAGAACTTCTTGTAGTGCCAGAAAATAAAGGAGTGCTTAACACACACATAGACACACCACCACCACCACTACCACTACCACATACACGCAGTGATGGGATATGTCAGAGAGACAGAGGAGCCAACTGAGAGAGCTCCCAGTGGCCAAAGTTGGAACAGTTTGAGCAAAAAAATAAAGTTGTACTGAGTATAACCCAAAATATAAAACAAATATCCATGAGACAATGCTAATATAAATAAATGATTGAATCCATTAATAAATGGAGAAGAGACAAATCTCCCAGGCAGAATTTCAAATAATTTATGGAAATACTCTGTTCTCAAGGAAAGGGAGCATCACTCCCTACTTCTGAAGTGTAAGCTGAAAATGGTCTCTTCCTCTCTTTGGAAAGGGAGAAAATGGTATTTTGTAATGAGTGAGCAAGCCTGACAAACACTATCTCAGCCAGGTGATCAAGGTCAACATCAATCATAAAGCATGTTGATAGTATGTACTCTTTTTTTTTTTTAAGATTTTTATTTATTTATTTGACAGAGAGAGAGAGAGACAGCGAGAGAGGGAACACAGTCAGGGGCAGTGGGAGAGGAAGAAGCAGGCTCCCAGTGGAGGAGCCTCATGTGGGGCTCGATCCCAGGACTCCGGGATCACGCCCTGAGCTGAAGGCAGACGCTTAACGACTGAGCCACCCAGGTGCCCCAGATAGTATGTACTCTTGATAGGATGGGATAAAAGAACACTTTTGCAATCTCTCTCCCAAAAACCCATAAAGAACCATGAGAAAAGCATCAGACAAATTCCAGTAGGGGGGCAGTCTACCATATACCTAACCGGTACTCCTCAAACCTGTCATGAACATCAAAACCAAAGAGAGTATGAGAATTTGTCACAGCCAAAGAGACAGGGACTAAATGTAATGTGGTATCCTGGATGGGATCCATAAAAAGAAAAAGAGCATCAGGTAAACATTAAGGAAATTAGAATAAACTATGGACTTTAGTTAATAATAATATATCAGTATTGGTTCATTAATTGTAACAAATGTCCATACGATGTAAAATAATAGGGAAACTATTATAGGTTGTGGGTTTAGGGTGACTCTGTAATATCTTCTCAATGTTTTTGTAAATCTAAAACTGTTCTAAAAGTAAAGTCTATTTTTAAAAATCATATATGAAAGCATATAGATTAAGCATGGTGAGAAACCATTTAAGAGGTGAACCATTCTCTGGTCAGCAAGGCTAATATCATTCATTTAAATGCTTAGTTTAGTCCACTAGTTCAAGGTACTATTTTGCCTTTTTTTTTTTTTTTTGATGCTAAATATAAAAGATCTTGGTAAACACATATTTTGAATTAGCTGTTCTTCTTATAACTATATTTTTGAAGGAAAATGTGGTATTTGGATTACTAAAAAACACCCAGATTACCATTATTATAGGTTTTCATGTGAAGAAAGTTGTGTATTAGTCATGTCCTATAAATCAATCTTAAATATAAAGAGAGAAGGCAAACTTTTTTCTACTTCTGCCTTTGCTGTTTTATTGATATTGACAAGATCCATCACCCGTGCCAGATGTCTTCAGTTCTAGATGATGCTTATGCTTCCAAAATTCTTGCCAGAATGGCTCAACCACTATTTATTCTTTTTACCCCTCTTTGAATCTCAAGGACATCTACTGCATTAAGTATGTTAAATATTATTCCCTATCAAATATTATATATATAATACACATGTCATTACTACTTTGAAAGTTATAAATATACTTAGGAGGCCTCTATGTCCCAAAAAAAACTCCCAGAAGCTGAGGCTCACCTGTGTTGCAGCCAATGTAGAGTGGGGAGGATACACAGGCTGCCATTTCCCTTTGCGTGTGTGTGTGTGTTTCTCATTTTTCCCTCTCTGTAAATCACACATTTTTCTTTCTCTTCCCTGTGTTCCAAATTGTTTCTATTTAAAAAATCTGCGTTTTACTTTCTTGGAGTAAGTTCTTCTTACAGTTGGACTGAAAGTCCTGTCATGTTACCTTTCTTACCTAAGCTTTTATACTGGTGTCTAATTTTTGAGTGTTACCTCATATTTATAGTTAGAGTTATCTGACTCTGTGCTTTATAGTTAATTATAGTTTCTGGTGAATTTGTATTCTAATGTGGCAATTGTTGAAAAGTTTAGCTATGCTTTTTTTTTTCTGTTTTTAGTTTGTATGAGTCATAGCATAAAAAACACATTTGAAGAAATTGTTCAGGAAAAGTCATGGAAACCAATCCGAGAATATGTGACTAAAGGCCCTCTTTTTTGGTATGACCCCACTGAATTTCCTGAAATAATGAAAACGTCTGAAAAAGACCCAGATTGATATGACTAAAATGCTCTGGGTTCTCACTAGAATCTTAGACTCAGAGTTTTCATTTTTGTTATGAAAAATAATTGATTACATTTTTTTTTTTAAGAAAGAGAGATCCTGCCTATGGTAATTTAGCACAGTCAGAAAGAGGAATGGGGAAATCTAATACTCTGACCAAAATCTTTTAAAATGCATACCAGAGACTATCCTGTCTTCTCCTTTTTCACTTCCTATCAATGTATTTTCAAGTAATCGATGACTTGTGAATACATAATTATAACTAGAGTACATTTTTAAAAATCTTTGTAAATGAAAATAATCCTCTCAAATCTTATCAATTTTGAGATTTGACTCTGTGTCAGATGACAAAAATCTTTAAATAGTGCAATAGTATACTTATTAATTTTATCATTGATGTATAATCTTATTCAGAATTCACTCTTTTGGCCCCACTCGCGTCTGTCTTGTAGTTTCATGTATTTCCCTTATTATAATTGAATTAGTGTGTTACAAGTTGCTCTCCAAGCTGAATGGTAGAAAGTTAAAGCGAGACTATTCTGTCTGCAGAAGTATTTGCATGATGAAATTATGTAAGATATTATTTATGATGTTAAAACGGGAAGTTAATACAAATCAACTTTTGAAGTTAAGACTTTTATCACCTGTAAAGCAGCTGTTCAAAAGCATTTGTGCTGGATATACAGATGAGAGAATAACATTTCATTTCACAGAGCTGTGGGGATTGTTGTCTTAGACTGCACTGTGATGAGGTTTGGCAGAGAGTGTTCATTGTTCAGGTTTTAAAAAGGGCAAGTTTTTGGCAGGAGTAACTTGCATAGAAGAGAAATGCTCTGCGTACACATGTGCACTCAATAAACCCTTCAGAGAACTTGGGCTAAGATATTATGGATTCCTCACTGCACCTACCCCCCATCTCTGGATGTTGACTGTTTAGAACCGTTTTGTTGTGTCACTATCATATAGGCCATTTCATATTCCAAGAAATAGTACTTTGGGTTCATATTTCAAAAGTTATTAGAGTATAGTGAGTAGTCATTTCATATCTTGTGTACTTCCACTTGAAATTTATTAAAAATAACAATTGCTTTCAGATCTGCTTTTTGCTAACATTTATCAGTCACACAACCATCATCTCTATGACAGCCAGCAGTCATACTTTCTATATATTTGTGAGCCTTGGTTATTTCTGATAATCAGAAATGAAGATGTAGAATTTCCCTTTTTTTCTTCATTGGGTACACACAGTGTTGAAAATGTTTGTGCTTTAAGTACATAATGTATCAGGACAAGCAAAACCAAAAAGTCTTGTTAATTCCCCAAATCAATAAGTAGGACAAGCCAGCATCGACCTCATGGGCCTACGTTCTCTCTACTCCTTCCTCCTGGGGCTTTCGCCGCACTGATTTCTCTTTTCACTTGGAAGAATTTTGCCCTTTACTGCCATCACCTCTCCTGGCCCCTCACTGTTGCGCATTCTCCTTACCACCTTCACATGCGTTCCCTACTTGAGTGCTTTTCACTCAAATCAACCCCCCTGTCCTTTCGATCTTTTCCAGTCCCCAGTAACTATTAGCCTCTCTCTTACGTCTAGGATCACAGGACTGTTTCTCAAGGATCAAATGGTTGTTACCATGACATTTTTCATCTTCCCATAGCATATCACCAAGTCTTGTAGGTAATAAGTACACCATCTCTAATAGTTGAAATTATTCTATTCGGAACCTGTTGCCTCCGTTTTTTCCTCTCACTGGTTTAGATATGCAATTCATCGTGAAGTTCATTTCACGTGTACATTCCTTCATCACAAAGGTTATTTCACACGTATCCATATTACTTTTGAGCCATTCTACCTCTCCTTTCCTTTCCATCTTTTGCAAAGTATTTATCAAGTGCCTGCACTGGGCACTGTGAGAGGCACTGATGAAAGACAGATGGAAAGCATGGCTCCCCTGAAGTGGACAATTATAAAAGAATTCATTATCATTACGGGTCACATCAAATCTCTTTAGGATCTTAAATACAATAAACAAAAGGTCCTATTCATACTGTTGGTCTAGAGCCTTTTTAAAAATTATGTCATCTTCTTCCTTAACTTCCGCTTTTCTCTATGTGGCACTTATGCCCCAAGTGTCATTGAGAGCCCCGAGTTCTCTCTTGGGTCTTAATTATTGCACCATACCACTTTAGCGCTTGTGGGTTGGCCTTCATTGCTCAATACTCCACTTCTAAAGGAGGTTTCTCTGGTAGCTGAAAGTTTCGAGTCTTTGATTAGTGTAACTTTAAACTGGGGCTTTAAAGTGGGGGAGGGAATGTGGTGCAATCCCTGAGACTCTGCCCTGTGAAAGCAGACAGCCTGGGTTCAGGTCTTAGTTCTGTCGCATCTGAGTGGTGTGATGCAGACAAGCAACTCGACCTTTCTGTACCTGTTTCCCGTCTTTCAGCTGGGGGTTCATGATTGTGCGAACCTCCTAGGATCATTGAGAGGATTAAATGGGTTAATATAGGAAAATCAAATGCTGTACAGCACATTGCAATATCTGTGAGTATTATCTCTTCTTTATCCTTACTCAGGTTATGCGAATTGCACCTCAGGTCAGATTCTCACACCATCTACAAACTGTTCCTAGTGCCTTTTTGTTCTTTATCTGCTGTATTTCATTCATCTCATTCAAAGAACAGCCCTTCGGTGACCTCACTGTTTTGTTCCTGGGTAATAGAAGGACATTTTAGGATTGACTATTACCACCTCCTTATTTGGCACAGAAGTGCATTTAAAGAGACATACAGTTGACCCTTGAACAACATAGGTTTGAACCGCACAGGTTATGCTTATATGCACATTTCTTTTCAACCAGTATATCAGAACATTTTTCAGAGATTTACAACAATTTGAAAAAGCTCACATAGCATAGAATAATCAAAAAATTAAGTTATGTCGTGAATGCATAAAATATATGTAGATACTAGTTTATTTTCTCATTTACCATAAAATATACACAAATCTATTATAAAAAGTTAAAATTTATCAATTTATCATGGTGCTATTCACACTCAAGAGAAATGTAAGCAAACGTAAAGATGAAGTATTGAATCATAACTGCATAAAATGAACTGTAATATATACTGTACTACTGAAACAATTTTGTAGCCACATCCTGTTGCCATTGCAGTGAGCTCAAGTGTAGGGAGTATCCACTAAAAACACAGTGTGACACTAATCATCTCCACGTGAATAGTTTGTCTCTTCAGTAAATGTCATATCATGGTAAAAAGTGGCCTCTCGTGAGTTCTTGCGTATTTTTCATTGTGTTTAGTGCAATACTGTAAACCTTAAATAAAACCATGGGAAGCATATGAAGGTTAGTGATGCTGAAAGTACCTCCAGGAAGCAGAGAAAAGTCATGACGTTACAAGAAGTTGAAATGCTGGATATGTACCATAGATTGAGGTCTGCAGCTGTGTTTGCCGCCATTTCAAGATCAATGAATCCAGTGTAGGACCATTGTAGGAAAACGAAAAGGAAGTTAATGAGGCCATCACTGCAGCTAAACCAGCAAGTGCAAAAAACACCTTCTACTTTTCGCAGAACAGTGTTTTTTAACTCTTACTGAAAATGTAGCAAGAAAAAATGTAGCTTTGATGTAAGTACAGAGGTGCTGTAAGAAAGGCATACCTATAGAGTCTAATAGGATTTGAGAAAAAGTGAAGTCATTAAATGACAACTTAAAGGAAAAAGAAGGTGAAGGATCTAAAGCTGGAAAATGTAATGCTGCAGACGATGATTTCGGCTTAAAAAATGTCAAGATAAGAGGAGAAGCAGCTTCTGCCCACCGAGGGGCAGCAGATGAGTTCCCAGATGCCATTACAAAAATTGAGAACAGATATCTGCCCAAACAGGTTTTTAATGCAGATGAAAGTGCTTATCCCAGGAAAAAGTGCCACAAAGGACATTTGTTAGTAAGGAAGAGAAGTGAGCACCAGGATTTAAGGCAAGAAAGGATAAACTAACTCTACTGTTTTGTGCAAATGCAGTTGGAATTATGATCAAGACTGTCCTTATCTATAAAGCTGCTAACCCCTGAGCCTTCAAAGGGAAAAGATAAACAGCAGCTGCCAGTCTTTGGTTGTATAAGAATAAGGCCTGGACAACGAGAACCTTTTTTCTGGATTGGTTCTATACATGCTTTGTCCCTGAAGTCGGGAAGGACCTGGTCAGTAAGGGACTGCCTTTTAAAGTTCTTTTGATATTGGACAATTCCCCTAGACACCCAGCACCCCATGAACTTAACACCAAAGACATCAGAAGGGTCTACTTGCCCCCAAACATAATGTCTCTAATGCGGTCTCTAGATTAGGGAGACTTCAGGACTTTTAGGCTCATTACACATGGTACCCTAATGAAAGGATGGTCAGCATTATGGAAGAGAATGATAGAGAACATCATGAGAGTCTGGAAAGATTATACCATTGGGGATGTCATCCTTATAGAAAAGACTGTGAAAGGTGTCAAGCCTGAAACAATAAATCCCTGCTGGAGAAAACTGTGTGCAGATGTTGTGCATGACTTCACAGGATTTATGACAAAGCCAATCAAGGAAATCATGAAAGAGATTGTGGATATGGGGAAAGAAAAAAAAGTATGAGGGGTGAAGGGCTTCAAGATATGTTCTTGGATCTTGGAGAAACTGAAGAGCTAATAGACGCCACACCATAAGAATAACAGAAGACAACTTGATGAAGATGAGAATTTTTGTACCAGTGCCAGACTGATGAGGAAAAAGACATAGAAGAAACAGTACAGAAAACAAGCTGGCATTAGATAATCTGGCAGAAGAGGTCCAATTATTCAAGACTGCTTTTGACTTCTTTTACAGCATGGACTCTTCTATGATAGGGGCACTGAAGCTAAAGCAAGTAGCAGAAGAAGGATTGATACCATATAGAAACAGAAAATTTTTACAGAAATGAAAAATAAAAAAAAATCAGACAGAAATGATGATGTATTTCCATAGAGTTGCACCAAGTCTGCCTGCCTTTCTTTCCTCTCCTTCCACCTCCTCTACCTCTTCCACCTCTCCCAACCTTGACAGCAAAACCAACTGCCCCTCCTCCTCCTCCTTCTAGCCTACACAACGTAAGGATCACAAGGATGAAAACTTTATGATGATCCACTTCCACTTAATGAACAGCAGATAATCATCATGCCCTACAGTTAATAAACCTATATTGTGTCCATGTGTATCCTTATTGAAAATCTAATAACTGTATGGTAAGAACTGTATGAGAGGTTTCTGTGTCGTCATCATCGTATTCATACTGTAGAACATTGTTTGCATAAGGTGAGTAATATTTAATATACAGTTAATAATGTGTTTGTTGTCTTACTGTTTTATACTTTTGCTTTCAAAGAATTATATTACCATATAGTATGCCTCTCTCTCTGGTAAATGGAGAAACTGTGTATTCACCAATCATCACAGGTAAGTGGTTTAAAAAATGTAACAATGTTTCCAATACTGTATTATGAATGACTGTAATACTGTATGCCATAAAAATTTTATAACAATTCATTCATTACTGTATAGGCTAGGCTACTATGAAATAATTATATTGATTACACTAGGCTACCATAAAGCAATCCTATAGCTGCTTCTTCATTATCGGAGAATCAGATGTTATACCGGTAAATAAATACAAATTTTTTTTACATTACCTTTTCATTTTTGATGTCTAATGTTCGTAATACTGTAACATCTACCGTGTTGTGTACCATATGAGAGAATATTGATGCAGGTGCTGACAAACAATGCATCGTATAAAAAGATGATGTAACTTACGGTATCGATAAGTATAGTATAGTACTGTAAGTGTATTCTCTCTTCCTTATGATTTTCTTAGTAACATTTTCTTTCCTCCAGCTTACTTTATTGTCAGAATACAGTATATAATATATAGAACATACAAAATGTGTGCTAATGGACTGTTTATGGTATTGGTAAGGCCTCCTGTGAACAGTTGGCTATTAGCAGGTAAGTTTTTGGAGAGTCAAAAGTTATACAAAGATTTTCAGCTGTGTGGAAATCAGGAACCCAACCCCTGCATTGTTCAAGGGTCAACTGTAGTTTGGCGGCAATTGCAACAGACCATGATACAAGGATGTGAAGAATCCAGGGCAAAGGAACCCATCAATACTAGTTTTGTCACACAAGAAACAGCTAGCTATAGAGGCAAAAAGCAAGTAATAAAATCCATAGGCACCCCATCTAAATTTCCAGGCTTATTTCTTAGCATCCCACCTTTCTCATTTAGCTGTCTGCTGCTGGATTTGTAACAACATTTCATATATTCTTGCTATGCTCCATCCCCAAGTGAGCAATACAGATTTGTTCAACAGCTTTCCTTCCCCCTTCCTCCTTTCTTTTACCCAATGCATAGATATCTCTTTAGCCCGCCAATATGGACCTGCTGCCAGTTTGATGCCCTTGCTCACAGCTTACTTCCACTAGCTTATCGCTCTATCGCCCCAGAAATGTTGCTCTGAAATGTTTCATTGAATGCTCTCACTGTGCTCCAGTTCCAGAATATCCTATTTTAGTCCCCTTTGTAAAATGTGAAGGGAAACAAAGTGACCTGATTCACTGTCCACCACTAGAGGGGCTGGAAATCAACTCAGCAACATTCTCCTGAATTTCAGTCTCAGGCCCAGGGACCAGACCCTTTCCAGACGACATACCAGTGCTGAACTTCCCCTACTTGAGCTATCTAACTGCTAAGAGTGCCCTGGATCCCTACTCCCTAAATTTTGGACTTCAGGGGACCTTTCAGAAACCTGCAGTACAGCCCTGAGGGATGAAGTTCGCTAAGGGAAGCTAAGCCCTTATCTCTCTAGGAGGAAGTTTAGGAAGAGCCCAGAGATAAGTAAGTGACTCCCGCATCTCGCTGTAAGCAATCTAACATGCAAAGAGCATCTTTGTCTGATGTTGCCTCATCTGCTTGGCAGTTCTCTGGACTATAACTAATAGGAGCTGCAAGTATGTTAATCAATGATGGTTTCCAGAAATTGAACTTAAAGGTCACTTCAGCTTCTGCACAAGTGGAAGTGAAACCGAATATGTTTTATGGGAAAATACTTTTCTAATGCCTTTCTTGGTACTGTTTCAGATTAGTCTATTCCCTTGTCACTTTTGCATAGGGATTTTCATCGATATATTAATAATAATTTATAAATTATATATCTTATGTAATTATATATCTTGTATCAATAATAATTTATAAAACCATATTCTATTTCACAAGAAATAAAATATTTTAGAGACTGGATAAATAGGACTTATTTGAAATAATTTCTAAGTATTTTCTAAATAATCATAGAGCCAATCCCTTTATATATCATTCTCTTGGTATATATACCTTTAGAATGTGGCATTTTCTATTCTATGACTTTTAAGGATAATTTTGTTAGGGCAAATCAAGAGAAGGAACAATTTTAAAGAATAGAATCAAGAGTCAGCTTTGATTTTATAATTTTACTCTTATTGTTTTTTAATTTAGTGAATGAATTTTTACAAATCTGTTGGTTTGCCTCTTCATGGAATTTTAATAAAGGCAATAATTTATATTACTTTTCTATGTATTTTGCTGGGTCAAGATGGGTTTCTTTTTCAGATGATTCCTTTTAGGTGTCATTCATAGAGACCAATCAGGCTAGTAGTAGGTTTTCCAGGTAGTTTCAGGGTCACTAGAAAAAGAGGGATCTGGGTCAAGGTAATGATTCTTTTTCCAGGACTATAGCCCAGGATTGAAGACAGGTAGGGAAGGTGGGGAAATCCTTGATGCAGGTTGTTATTTTGGGGCCTCTATAATTCCTGGAATGTATCTGACTGCTCCTTCTTCCACTCAGTCATGGTTCCCCTTTCTCTTCCTTCCACTAAATGCACTTTGCCTATAGTTCTCTCTTTTCTTTCTACAGACTCTTCTCACTGATCCATTCACTTTCCTCATTTCAGTTATTATTTAAATGGGAAAGACACATAAATTATTAATCCTGAACTCCCTCCTGGTCTTGGTCACTCTGCTAGTGTTTTTTCCAGTAGGTTCTAATTTAAGGTTATTGATCATCTACTTAGCAAGCAGTTTAAACTCTTATTATGATGTCACCATGTGCTTTCTACCACTGTGGTTGTAATTTTGTACACACAAGTGTTTACACTATATTGTGGTGGAAAAGGAGTATACTTGGAAGTCACAATTTATTATTTGGGAAAATTCGGTAACTTATTTAACTAGATGGGCTTTGGTATACTCGTACTGAAGTGGAGTAAATGCATTCAAATGTGAGTATTAAATGAGAAAAGGTAGATAAAGAACCTCTCCCAGAGCCTGACACCATTGTTATTTTAAAAAACAACACTAATAGTTTGATTTCTTCTCACCAATATACAGTAAGCTATTCTACTGGTTGTGAAAGCCTTGAAATGCTAGGGTATAGACTTTAGATTTTATTCCATACGCAATTGGGAGCCCCTAAAAGTTTTTGAACTATGAAATAACCCAAGATTTGGTGTTTTAGGAAGATAAACCTACGAATAGTTTTCAAGGAGACCAATTAAGAGACTCTTCATAGATCTAACACAATGATGATGAGAATAAGGGTACCAGAGAAATACGAGACTATTATATCAGACTTTTACTTTTTGTAATTTGTGTATTTTGCTTGTTATTTGTGTATTTCATGATTTTTGCCCAATTGTATATTCAAAGCATTTTATTATAACAAGAACTTTGCACTCAGTCTGTCTTAGAACTGTTTCATATTTTTCTCAGGACCTAGATGTGTTAACCTTCAAACTTTCTCATTGATGTTACACTTTTTGAAACGAATGTATATTGTTTCCAGAATTCACAAAGGAACAAGTAATATCTTCCCACACAGAAGGTGTGAGGTCAGACTAGATTCCAAAAGGATATAGAATACCTAGTGAATTTTTTCCTGCTAAAAGAAGTTGGATATTTCAGGTTACTGAAATAATTTTTAAACGTCATTTTATTTTTACTTATTTATTTATTTATTTTTAAAGTAAGAGAGAGAGAGTGAGCCAGGGCAGGGGGTGCGGGTGCACAGAGGGTGAGTGATAGAATCTTAAGCAGGCTCCATGCCCAGTGCGCTGCCCAAAATGGGGCTCGATCTCACAACTATAGATCATGACCTGACCCCAAATCAAGAGTCCGACACTTAACAGACTGAGCCACCCAGGCACCCCACTGAAAAAGTCTTTAGATGCAGAGGATGGAGAGCTTGTACAGAGAGCAACTTTAAAGCAGATATCATGAAACTGGTAGTAGAACCTATGACGATCTTACCTAGATAGTTTGTGAAGTACAATAGTAAATCCTTATTTTGTCGTCACATGTGTTTAACATTGGTGCCCAGTATTGCTCATGCCGATCATCCTGAATGCAGTTCCTTCCTGTTGTTATTATTATTTTTTTTAATCTCTTAGTATCCTGTCCACTTTTCAAAAGCTAATTCAAATCTCACCTTCTTTACCAGGGTAACAGTTCACAAAACATTTAAATAAGTTCAGTAACTTATTTTCACCGTCACACAGATTCACATTTTATAATAAATTATTTTAATTTAATATTAATTTATATGGATACATTTTATATGCCTAACCAACTAGCAGCTCGGGAGGGTAGGTAGAGACTTTGTCTACATCTGTGATTAGCAATCCATCTTTGTTGATCTGTAATTGCAAATGAAAGAAATATCAAAGTAGGGTTGAGAGAGCCCAAAATAAGATCCCAAGTCATATATGTAGCATCGGCAAAATAGTATTTTATTTAAATAACGCAGTTCCATACTTTAGCTATTCTTTTTCTGTTTTAGTTAAAAAGTATCAGGAAGTCTTTGATTGTCCCTCTCTCAACAAAGAATCTAAAATAAGTCTCATAAGATAGCAGTAGTTATTTAATTAGAAAATGTTAGGTGCTAGGATGAGGTTTCTATAGCTTTATGTACTATTAAGTTAATAAGCTAGGAAAATGTGCCAAATATCCTATTTGCCTCCTTACTATCAGTTTATTTCGGCTTTCATTACCTGCATTCAGAATAATATTAACAACAAAAAATACTGTGTGAGTGTAACAGACAACCTATTAGTGTTCAGAAAATAGTATTCCTAAAATTCTGTATTACAGTCTAAATATATTGAATTTGTGCACATCCAGTACAGAATTTTGCAATTTCTCCAACATGGTGTATTTTGTTAAAACTTATTTAACTGAACTAGTACCTGAGGGTTTTTGTTTGTTTGTTTGTTTTAATCCCAGCCTTGGAAATAATCACCGTAACCCTGATAAATGATTAATCTCAGAATGTTTAATTGGAAATCTATTAAAAAATAACAATAATAAATAATAAAATAATTTTTGTCTCATTTAATGATGGCCATTTCCAAAAGAGAATTATTTTCTTATCTGATAACCAAAGACTCTTACTCTGTTTATGATCTCCAAAGCTATAGAGCTGCCCTTGATCTAGTCTCTACCTAGCTACTTTTCATTATTTAAAAAATAAAAGAGTATTCTTATAAATGTATACCTTTTATTAATATTACAGAATTTTCTATCTATATATCTATGTATACACACTCTTATATATACATACGCATCTATATATCTGAAGGGGAGCAAAATATATCACCCAGAATATGCCTCTTTGGTGTAAGGATTATCTTGACTTGATTATTTTTAAGAAATAGCAGATTCGGGAGAAGTTCTGAAAACCTAGAAGTTATCCTTAAGAAGGGAAATTTATTTTTGTAAAGGAAATCTCCATTTGTGGAGGTGTCTCCTCTCTGTACCTGGAAGAGACAATCACTAAATCTCTAGAAAACTGCTTATCAATGGAGAAGCCTTGGACTTAAATCTGCATAACAGCCATACCCTTACTCAGGGTCCTTGTCCTGGTAACCTCCCTTACCTGTCCCCTTTGGCAACATATTTCTTTTATCTTTATGGGGAGATAATATTAAAATGGTGGCTTGGGTCCTTTGGGGAGTTACTCAGTTTTCCTGGGTATTTCCCGTGTATATGGGAGGTACACAAGTTATTTAACTTCTGTTGGTTTTTCTCCTGTTAATCTGTCATTTTATTACAGGGTGGTCTCAGACAAGGACCTACAAGGATAGAGGGAAAATTATTTTTCCTCCCCTAAAATCTCTATATATGTGCATATATATATATATCTGTCATGCAACATGTTAATTCTTTAGTATACATATTACTTATATCTTACACGTACTCCATATATGATTACATATACTTTATATTATACTTAGGATGCCTTTTATATGTGTGTGTATATATAAGATTAGTATGTTGGATGGTAGATATAAGGAGATAATAAAGTTTTGGAAACTAATTAAATTTTCAAAAAATTATTATGGAAGAATCAAAGCATTCAGGCAAAGGAGGGAAATCTTAGTGTCTCATAGAGTTTTTACAACAGCAGTAAATAGCATGAAAGCACATGCAGAAAATTACCTGTTTCTCATCTGTGTCCTCTATTACAATGTAAGCTTGATGAGTGCTGGGATAGGTCTTGATCACCGTGGTATCACAGTGGTGCTAATAAATACATGGCAAATGCTCAGTGAATGAATGATTCTTGTATAGGATGAATGTCTGAAGTGTTCTTTGCAGCACTTCGCTAGTTTTGGACTTTCAGGAAGATTCTCCCAGACAATGTGAAAAGCATGAGTCTTTGATTTGCTTTTTTTTTTCTTTTTGAGTTTACCTTCAACGGTTGCTATTATCAATCAGTTTTAAGGTAACTTCCTCATTCAATGAGCCTAAACAAGAGATAGATTTATTTGAAGGCAACTCACACTCATGCACATTCTATAACGCATATGTAAGGAAAGAGAGACTTTTAGTAGTATCTCCACTATTTTAAAATTAAAAAAAAATAGATCATACTTAAACATCATTAGAAGTCATTAAGTAGTATTTGCTGTTGATTATTCCTTGTACAATTTGTTCTGAGTAGCTTGTAGAAAGGATGAAGCTCTTTTGGGACTGGTGTCTAACTGTACTCTTCCCAATCCCCAAAATGCCAAGTAATGGATTAATTATGTGAGCTTATTTGTTGAATAAGCAGCTATGGCACAAAATGCTGTCAAACTGTTCAACTACAGTGTAGACTTTAATCCAAAATACATGTCCTTATCAAAAATATTCACGTTAATGCTATGCAGTGCAGCTATGGGTTTGTTGTTTATAGCTCTTTGTTTATAGGAAGTATAGACTTACCCAAAGTGTTACCACTGTCCACTTATCATCTGGAAGTGAACAAAGAAAGATAACATTTTTACACAATATCATGCTTTCTTGATGTGGTCACCTTTAATAATAGAAACCAAAAGCAACATTTCCCAGTGTATTCATCATAATTCTACCAGGAAGCAGATGTGCAGTCTTATTTTTCTCTTAATCATGTATTTATTTATTGCATTACATCTTTCACTTGTGGATATTTTCCTGTAGAGGGAAATTCCAACCTTCCTGGAATAATAATTCCCCGAGTTTTATATGTTTTTTTTTTTTTAAACTGGCGAATAGATGTGAAAATACATTCTCCCTTGTTATATGTATTGGTCTTTTGATTGTATCTGTATGCAGGTAGAGCTTGAGTGCTTATAACTATTCCTGAGGATAGTTTTGTGGTGGTATAAAAACAAATCTAGGGGGGCGCCTGGGTGGCACAGCGGTTAAGCGTCTGCCTTCAGCTCAGGGCATGATCCTGGCGTTATGGGATCGAGCCCCACATCAGGCTCCTCTGCTATGAGCCTGCTTCTTCCTCTCCCACTCCCCCGGCTTGTGTTCCCTCTCTCGCTGGCTGTCTCTATCTCTGTCGAATAAATAAATAAAATCTTTAAAAAAAAAAAAACAAATCTAGGGAATTTTAAGGGGAAATAATCATATTCCTACTAAAATATAATCAAATGGATCACCAACAATATTATCTGCTTCATAGAAAAGTTTACTGTTGGCATGCCTGGGTGGCTCAGTTGGTTAGGCATGTGCCTTGGGCTCAGGTCATAATCCCAGGAGTCCTGGGATCAAGCCCCGCCTAGGGCTTCCCGATTAGAGGGGAGCCTGCTTCTCCCTCTCCTTCTGCCCTCACCTGTTCATGCTCTCTCTCTTGCTCTCTCAAATAAATAAATACAATCTTTAAAAAAATTCACTGTCATCTAAAAGTGAAAACTTATAATAATTGAAACTCGTTATTCTAGCTCTTTTATTTCTTTTCTTTACTTCTACTGAATTTTTTTGTGCCTCCTCTGCCCTTGACTGTACTCCATATTTCCAGAGACTCTTCATTTCATTTGTCCATGTATCCAGCCTAGATATCTAGGTCAGGCATTTTAAACAAAACAAAACAAAATCAGCCTGTTGTAACATTTCCTATGCTGATGCTTTGATGTCGTTGATATCGGTTCCTGGGCAGTGATGCATAATCTGGTTTGTGTCCTAGATCTCCACAGCAGTTTCTATTTACCTGTAGCTAATGAAATACTTCTGGTTCACCAGTCACCCTTGGTAGAATTTCTCTAGGGCCAATTCATTTGTGTTGTGTTTTAGGACATTTTTTTCATCCAACTTTTGAAATTTTGGTAATTTATACTCAACATTCACAGCACCTGTACACCATTATTCAGACAGTGGTATAATCAGTTCCTTTGGTCATAATCTGCTATATCCTCTTGTACAAAACCTCCTTCTCTTGTTTTCTTATCTACATAGCTTTCTGGCCTTTTGCACATTTAACACAAATGTGTAAAATAAAACAGGGGTTTTTAATATTTTATTTTCTTTACTGAGCTTCTTAACCTCTTTTCTTTTTTTCTGTTACCATCACCCAATGAATAACCTAAATTTTGTACAATAGTCTTCTCTAATGCAATGCAGAGCATGTGTTTTGGACTTAGTCGACATGGGTTCCCATCCTGACTTTTTTGGCTTATCGCTTTGGATGCTTTGATTTATCTCTCTTAGTTTCCACATCTGTAAAATGGGGTAATAAGAATATTTAATAGATTATTGTGGGGATTAAATAAATCAATGAATTCACAGTTTAGTGTAGTGTCTGTTCCTTAGTTATCCCTGCATAAATGTTAGCTGCTATTATTATCACTTTCCTCTGCTCTCCGTTTCCACTTAGTTCATCAAGTTTTCTTAAAATTTCCCTCCTTTCCATTCTCACTGCCAACACCATGATTCAGACCTTCATGATCTTTTGCCTGAATTATTTTAATAGTCTCCTAACTCATATTCCTGTTCTCATTTAATCATAAGCCCTAACAAATTTAGGATGTTGCATTCCAAGACCTTTATCTTGGTTAAAAACACTGTATTTGATAGGATCAAGGTCTTATAGAAAAATATAAAATTTAAGCAAAACTAAATCATTATATGTTATTATATGTATACACACATACACACACACACATATACATAGGTATGTGTGTATGGGTATGTATATGTATGTATATAAAATGTATTAAAAGCAAAAGCAACCTCGTTCTAACCAAATTAGATACTCAAGGTTATTAAATCTGCTTATGTTATTAACCATTTTCTTGGCACCCTCTTCCGTTGAATCAAAACTACTGACACATGTAATATGCTCAGGTATGTATTTGTATAATTTTTTGTTAGGGAGAATGTAAGTTCTTAAAAAAAACTTGTGAACCTGTTTGTATTTTTCCTTGACATGTATCCACATATCTCTCTCTATATCTCTCTCTCTTTTTTTTCTACCACATATTATCTTCATAATTTGCAATTCCTACACCACACATTTATTCCAATTTTATATGAGAGAGATCAGGAATAGTTGAGGCTTGTCTTTTAAAGAAAATGACCTAAAGTGGACTTAAAAAGTTGTGAGTTTTTAGATATTGACGTACATATGCATTAGGTTACTGAAAAACCACAAGTAATGACACCATTTTCGGTAAGGCATGATTTTCTCCTGCTAATGTGATCCCCTCATCATCAGTCCTGCTCAGTTGCCACTGTTGTCATCCAATCCTTGCCCTAAGTGACATAAGAATCCAGTCTAAATGTCTTTGGCTGTAATCTCACTTTGCAGCTTAGATCATGCTGATCTTAGCCACATAAAACTATGATATCACCTCTCTTCTTATGTCATATCTTATGTCTCTTGAAATTTTACTTTAAAATTCCAGCTTAAATGACATCCCTACTATGAAATTTTCATCTATTCCACTCCATTTCCCTCCCATCTCAACCAGGACGTGACTTTTAACTATTTCAGTTACATTTTATGTCTTTTATAGCACTTATATTCTGCTCAAAATACAGCTGTTTGTATACATTTTTTAATTACATTGCTATCTCCTTGAGTAAAGGGCTACATTTTATTGGCCAGCTATAAACAAAATACAATAGAGTTGAATCTTATATCGGTTCTACATTCTAAAGTCAGTATTTATTACATACTGTCAATATTCTCCTGAAAATTTGCAAAAGTAAGATATAAAATATACAGAGTTTAGGTGCTGCATCAGGGGCTGACGTTCAGTCTCTCAACAACATGTAACACTGAAAATTTCCTTCTGCATTGGATTAAGTCACTATTTCTTCACTTCAGAACAGATGAAGTAATTGGCTTATATTTAGAGGCTCTGTTGTATGAAAAAATCCATGCATCTTTAAACATGAAAGTCAAATACAGCTTGGTTAGATGCTCAGACTATGAGAAATGAAAATGACTAAGGGCATTTCATTTTTTTTTTCCTTGAAATTATCTTTTAAAAGCTAAATAGTTCAAAAAGTCTCTTTCTCTTCTTGGTTTTCATAGTCACAAGAGTTTGGATAGATAGATAGATAGATAGATAGATAGATAGATAGATAGATAGAAACAGGTTGGGGTGAAAATATACTAGTTTTGTCTATATTAAACTTTAACACTTCTGTCTGTCAAAGGAAACGACCGAGTGGAAACGCAGCCTGTGAAATTGGAGAAAATAATTACAAATCACATATCTGAAAAGGGTTAATATTCAGGATATGTAAAGGACTTCTATAACTCAATAACAACAGTAGAAAATATAAACTGATTGAAAAAAAAGGGCAAAAACCTTGAATAGACATTTCTCCAAAGAAGATAGAGAAATGGTTAACAAACATATGAAAAGATGCTCAACATCACTGATCATTAGAGAAATTCAAATCAAAACCACAATGAGATATCACTTCACACCCGTTGGGACGGCTACAATCCAAACAACAAAAAGATAGCAAGTGTTAGTGAGAATGTGGAGAAATTGGAAACTTGTGCACTGTTGATGGAAATGTAAAATGATCCAGCAGCTTAGGATAACTGTATGGAGTTTCCATTAAAAATTTGAAAATATAATTACAACATGATCCAGCAATCCCACTTCTGGGTATATGTCCAAAAGACTTGAAAACAGGATCTCAAAGAGATATTTGCACATCCATGTTCATTGCAGCATTATTAATATTAGTCAAGAGATGGACAACCCAATTGTCCATCAATGGGTAAATGGCCAAACCAAATGCAGTATCATGTACATACAGTGAAAAACTGTTCGACCTTAAAAAAAAATGGACCCTCGGCTCTTTGGGCAACTAATATTTGATAAAGCAGGAAAAAACATCTGGTGGGAAAAAGACAGTCTCTTCAATAAATGGTGCTGGGAAAATTGGACAGCTACATGCAAAAGAATGAAACTTGACCACTATCTCACACCATACACAAAAATAAACTCCAAATGGATGAAAGACCTTGATGTGAGACAGGAATCCATCAAAATTCTAGAGGAGAATATAGGCAACAACCTCTACGACATCGGCCAAAGCAACCTTTTTCATGACACATCCCCAAAGGCAAGAGAAACAAAAGATAAAATGAATTTATGGGACTTCATCAAGATTAAAAGTTTCTGCACATCCAAGGAAACAGTCAGAAAAACTAAGAGGCAGCCCACGGAATGGGAGAATATATTTGCAAATGACACTACAGATAAAGGACTGGTATCCAAGATCTACAAAGAACTTCTCAAACTCAATACACGAGAAACAAATAAACAAATCAAAAAATGGGCAGAAGATATGAACAGACACTTTTCCAATGAAGACATACAAATGGCTAACAGACACATGAAAAAATGTTCAAAATCATTAGCCATCAAGGAAATTCAAATCAAAACCACACTGAGATACCACCTTACGCCAGTTAGAATGGCAAAAATAGACAAGGCAAGAAACAACAATTGTTGGAGAGGATGTGGAGAAAGGGGATCCCTCCTACATTGTTGGTGGGAATGCAAGTTGGTACAGCCACTCTGGAAAACAGTGTGGAGGTCCCTTAAAAAGTTAAAAATTGAGCTACCCTATGATCCAGCCATTGCACTACTGGGTGTTTACCCCAAAGATACAGACGTAGTGAAGAGAAGGGCCATATGCACCCCAATGTTCATAGCAGCAATGTCCACAATAGCTAAATCGTGGAAGGAGCCGAGATGCCCTTCAACAGATGACTGGATTAAGAAGTTGTGGTCCATATATACGATGGAATATTACTCAGCTATCAGAAAGAACGAGTTCTCAACATTTGCTACAACATGGACAGCACTGGAGGAGATAATGAAATAAGTCAAGCAGAGAAAGACAACTATCATATGATTTCTCTCATCTATGGAACATAAGAACTAGGATGATCAGTAGGGGAAGAAAGGGATAAAGAAAGGGGGGGTAATCAGAAGGGGGAATGAAACATGAGAGACTATGGACTATGAGAAACAAACTGAGGACTTCAGAGGGGAGGGGGGTGGGGGAATGGGATAGACCGGTGATGGGTAGTAAGGAGGGCACGTATTGCATGGTGCACTGGGTGTTATACACAACTAATGAATCATCGAGCCTTACATCGGAAACCGGGGATGTACTGTATGGTGACTAACATAATATAATAAAAAATCATTAAAAAAAAAAAAAAGAAAAAAAAAAAGGAAATCCTGTTACATGATATAACAGGGATAAACGTTGAGGACATTATGCTAAAGTGAAATAATCTACTCACAAAAAGATAAATTCTTTATGATTCCACTTATATGAGGTATCTGAAGTAGTCAAACTCATAGAAATACAAAGTAGAATGGTGGTTTCTAGGACTGGGGGGAGGTCGAAACAGGGACTTGTTCAATGGATATAGAATTTCAGTTGGATAGGATGAAAAAATTCTGGAGATTTCTTACACAACAAAATGAATATGCATGTTGATATTGAGTAATATACTTAAAAATGGCTAAGATGGCAAATTTCATGTTACATTTGTTTTACCAAAATTAAAAATGATTTTAAAAATACTGGTTTAAATTACTACTTAAAATCTAGGATGACTGGCATTATGTAATGTAGTGGCTCAGTTCAAGTTATTATTGAAGAAAGGCTTCGATATAGAAACATTATTAAAAGAGCAGACATTTACTTAGATAGACCTTTATTGAAATCCATACTGTACTACTGAGAACCCTATGACCTGAATGAAGTACTAGTTTAACTGCTCTGAGTATCAATTTTGTCACAACTATTTTGGGTTAAAAATAATGTCTATCTGTAGGAGCTTGAAAGGAACATTGTTGGGGTTAGCACATAATGAGCATTTTAAAAAGTTGGTTATTATTGTTATTATTGATTGTTCCATTTTTAAAATAAATATTTATAACATAGTGAAAGCTTAAGACTTCTTTGTTAGAACAGACATCTATGACTTAATTCAATTTATATTTGGAAGATAGGCAGAAATTACTTTAGTATTTTTGAAAGGGCATTCCAACATGAAATGCTTGATTATTTACTTGAATCCAGAATTGAAACCCTTGGCTAGTTGAAGGCACTTCTGGGAATGAGAAGAAGGGCGCCTCTGGATGATTGAAGCTGTATTTCTGAATTGATTCTTTCAGAAATAAGGGGCTTCTTTGCCCATTTTCCATGAATTTACATTTTTTTGTAGTAGATTGCCTTGGATCAGATCAATTTTAAGTAACATCTTTCATTTTTTTCATTACTTTAAAAAAGAGCAGACTTAATCTTTCTCACTCTCTTTATATCCTTTCTGTTGAATACTTGATTCTTTCTTACTTGTTTTCCACTTAGGCTTACCATTTTTTATAGCCTTTGTTTTGTTGTTGTTGTTGTTGCTGGGTGTTTTGTTTTGTTTAGATTCCTTTCTTGTTTTTCAACTATTATAAATACTCATGATTTTTTTTTTTAATTTAGCTTTATTTTACTGTTCGCTGTCTCATAAGCACTGTGTTCTTTGCAAGAATTCTCTTACTGAGTTATTACTCTACTGTATGGTGAGTGATACTATTTGCTACTTTCACAGGTGAGGGAAGTGAGGCACAAAGAGATTAAATAACTTGCCTGAGTTCCCTCCTACAACAAAGATGGGATGTGGCCCCAGGCAGTTTGTTTCCTGATTTCAGATTCTCAAATGCACAAATATTAACTTTGATGGAGAGGTACTTTCAAAGGCTGCCTCTTAATTTCTTCTTTGTTCCTTCTGTATTTTAATTTTTGCACATTTCTTTTAGGAATTTTCCCGTTCCCTTCAAAATGTAAATTACCATTTAGAGTATACCACTGTTCCCTCTCCTGTCCCTCGCCTTACCACATCCCTGTCCTTTCCAGGTCATTAGCTCACTGCTTGGGATGTCCTCAGTCTCTGAACCTCTGCCCTGTGACATTCCATAGTTGACTCAGTTCCTTTACTTCTGTCTTCCAAGGAATCTGAACATTTTAAATGTTATTTTCCTTTCAGTCAGTTCCAAGATGATGTTTGCCTCTGCTAAGTGTATTTCCTCTCAGCTACTGGAATCTTCTGTTGTGCAGATTGCTCCTTGGTGCATTTGGGAAGAAGTTGCCAAGTGTCTTTTTGTGCATATGCTTGTTTTTCAGTTCCTGGAAACTTGACAGAGCTTCCACTATTTTTCCACATTCTTCTTCCTCAAGTTTCGCCTCGCCCTCCTAGTACACCTCTACCACATTGTTTTCTCTCCACCCCAGTTCATGTCAGGATATCTTCTTGTTCCAAATGCTTAAATCTACCTGAACCTTCTACTGTCTTTTTCCATTGTGGCAAGAGTTGTATTTTAATCAACTATGATATGCCCTTCTGTAATAGCAAATAGCTACACCTTCTGGAAACTTAAGCAACTAAGTTTTGTTCTTATTTTTTACCTGATCTACTTCATCTGCTTCTTTCATTGCTCTTTTATAGTAATACTTTTAAGGAAATTGCTGTAATGACTCCCCAGAAACTCATGATGATATGGCTTTCCACAATACTGGCTGTTGTGAGAACTCTA
This sequence comes from Ursus arctos, assembly GCF_023065955.2. Classification (NCBI taxonomy): domain Eukaryota; kingdom Metazoa; phylum Chordata; class Mammalia; order Carnivora; family Ursidae; genus Ursus; species Ursus arctos. Next base: position 27,292,786 of record NW_026622985.1, on the reverse strand, counting down.
AATGTTAATGGGTGCTGTGACAGAGGACGAATCACGTCAGAAGTTGAGTGCAGTGGAAAGATCACAGGGTATGCAGTCAGAAGATGCTAGCCTTTGCTGTTCGTTGTTTTTCTTGTCAGCCTGACTTTGGCTTCTCAGTAACTCCTCTGATTCTCAGCTTTGTCATTTGTAAAATCAGGAGGTTTAATAATACCTAACTTCAAAGGTGAAGTTCAAATGAGATAAGAAGCTCACGTATGTGTTACAAATTGGAAATTGCTACCCAACAGCTGCAGATGGTTAATATTGATTCTTAAAGGGCAGAGATGAACGTTTGTCAAGCACAAAAAAATTTAAATGAAAACAAATGGACAATATGACTAGATCAGTATAAGAATTCTACTTGAATCAGTTCTATTGAGCATCAGGAATTTTCCTAAAATATTGAGATCTGTTCCTTGGGTTTTATTTAATAAAAGATAATTTCTAGGTAGCACTGTGAATACTGGAGTGTGTGAAGTGGTGGGTGGGTACCATACTTGTTTTGCTGACCCAAAGATTGTAATCCAAAAATAATACCTGTGTGGGTAGTTCACAGTTTCTTCCTGTGATAGGATGGGTATTCCAGTATGATTCATAGGGAAGACACAGATGGCCTCCGCGGACATGTGGCAGCATGTGTTATTATGGATGAAGTTCCACCTGGGAATCCTTTGCTTCCTTCTGTGAGAAGCCATCTCACTCCCACAAGGGTGGTGATTGCAAGGTTTTATATCTACCCACATGTCTAATTATATAAGTGATTCATTCACGTTTTAATCTTTAAAAAGACCATATTGCAAACCAACACATAGTATCTTGCAAGCAATATTGAAAGGACTTAACTTATTTTACTCCTTTCTGGAAACTGCTAAACTACTATACATTTCAAGTCATTAATTAATAAGACCATTGTATGAACAGAAGATGGAGGATAAAGCTAAGTTTTTAGTCCTTTTAAGAATTGAGCTTGAATTCTTAGTATGCTTCTAACATTTCTTTATTTTGTTGACATTGTGTTTTCTAGAATCATGGCAACATCTGTGTGGTCAAGTTGCTTGTATCTCATCCATACAGGCTGACAGCAGCTATTTCCCAGGACAGTGCCTTGTTCCATTATCAGGCAAACAGATTTATCACTTGCATGTTTATACTTCCCTTCCTAATCTTGGGGCTGCCTTCTTTTCTTCCTTAGTGCAATTGTTCTCTATAAACCGCTCCTCCTGGTACCAAGTTAAGTAATAATGTTTTTCCTCTAGATTATTTATATCTTTGTCTGTCTGTAGATAGCTACTCTGCCCATCAACTTGTTGCTCAGCCAAACTTAGTGCTTGTTTAGTGCTTTAATCTTGCATCATAAATCATTTTTCTCCGCATCTTAATCATTCTTCCATCATGTCTCTGAACTCCTTCCAGCTTCTCTGCACCTTTTGGATAATGAGGTGCCTGAGTCTGAGCACCAGGTGCAGCCCCACCAGTCCTGTCTAGGAGGGTCCCATCGCCTCCAGTGCTGCTATGATGCCTTCTTATTCCCCGAGGTACTCATTAGAGAGACGAAGCCTGTCTCTACAGGCAAAGTCAGCACGCTCCATCTCCCTCATTCTCCTGCAACTCCCTTCCGGTTAATCCTTTCTCCAGAGTGAACTCTCAATTTCTCTCTCTCATTTTCTTGCTCTTTAGCTCTCACCATAACTCTTTAGCTCTCTGCTGTTCTTACTGTTTTTAGTTTACTCATCCTGCTGGACTCATGATCTAATTTGTCTGTTTATTTCTCTCTTTCTCTCTTTTTCTTGATCTAACCCAATGTCTTCCAGTTCCATGATTTCATACTTGGTGCTAATAGTAATCTCGGCCACTCCAACTGCCTATGCATCTGTCTCTCAACCACGTCGACTTCTTTCACACACCCATGGGAAAGAATACACTTATTCCCTTACATTTATTTAATGTCTTTTTTTTTGTTTTTTTGTTTTGTTTTGTTTTGTTTCATTTGTTTTTTGAAATCAAATTGATAAGTGGTTTGGCATTTTTCTGCTAGGCTTGAAAATTTAATTTTATCACAGTTGCTCAGGGAATAGAGCTATAAATTATTTTTAATACTACTCTGCAACTTATTAAAATAACATTCGGCTCAGTTTTTTATCCATAAATTATATATTTTGGGGAACGATGTGATAGGTTTGATAACTCTGGAATAATTGTAAAGCAGATTATGGCTTTTGTTTCTTAAATACTAGTTAGTCTTTCTTCCTTCCTTCCTTCCTTCCTTCCTTCAATCCATTCTTTCCTGCCTTTTCTCCTTCTTCCCTCCGGTCACATGATAGTTACTGAAATCCTACCAAGTGCAGGCTAGTGTGAGGGAGGGGGCTCAGCACCTGTATTCTGCACCCTGCTCCAACAGTGATTACTGGGTAGCTACATCGAATCACTTACCCTTTGTCACTTGTGTTCTCGTACATAACAAGAGCGGGGTTCAAAACTATGATGACTAAGTGAGAATTAGATAACATTTTATTCACAGCTTATAGGAATAGTGCCAAATAAAGTTTTGGATCATTGAGGAGGACATTGAAAACTTGAAAAGCTGTGTGTAAAACAGTGAAAGTCTTCTCATTGCCTACCCAATGAATTTTATCAAAACACCTTCAGAGTATGAATATGGTTTGATTACAAATAGAGAAGTGGAGAGGGAGGCTGGAAAGCGAGTTAGCGAAATGTTGTAATAGTCCAGGAATTAGAGAATAAAGACAATAAGGATTGGAGCACAGAGGAAAATTTGAGTGTCGTACCATGGATCTGGAAGCTAACTTTAAAATGATTGGATGGTCGAAATTGTTTGTATCGAGTTTTACCACTTAGGGTGTTCTCATGGCTAATCTAGACTCCTGAACCCTCTTCTGTGACCTGCTGGTATGGATTGTTGGAGATAGCAGTGTGGAAATTAGGCGTTACAATCCCCTCAGTTGTAACGAAAGGTGAAAGAGCAGTCATTGTCAAAGTAAGGTAATTTTAGGGCCTAGTGTGAGTAGGAGAAAAAGGGATAGCCAAAGGGGTTTCATGGAAACAAGGATCAACCCGGGAAAATCCAATGGCTGCAATGGGGGAGTGTTGTAGTTAATAGAGCAGATAGACACAGTGGACACAGGTGGTGGGAATGGGTGAAAGAAGTAAGTGAAAGGAATTTGTGAGAGACTGAGGAAGTCTGAGCTTTTGCTTTTAGGAGAAGAGAAAAACTTCTGAATAATGTTGCAAATCAGTGTGCTTTGCAACTGAAGTGAAAAACTAAGGAAAGAATATTATTGGGGAAAGGAACTACACCTCTGGCTAGCAGAAATATTGCTGTTTTATTGGTTTGGTTTTCATTTCCCAACAGCTGTGATGCATGCACAGCTGTTAATGGATGCTTTTCATTTATTTACAAGTACTGTGAAAGAAAAATAAAAAAGTAAATGGCAAATCATCTTGGATCGCAGTGCAAAAGACAGAGGCATGAGAATATTAGAGTGAGCACTTTAGATAACATGCATAACGTTTGTGGCAAGAGCCAAATGTTGGAGGGAAGACACATAAACTGTACCAAATTATTAATTTATTCAATAATTATTATTGTTAGTTTTAGGCACTTAGTCTCAGTTGGGGGATTTTGAAAGTATTAATATTTCCTTCAAGTTATTTTCACTTAAACCACATCAGTATTTTAATATTATTTATTTACTGTCATATTTTTAGTGTTGACTTTCTTTATACTTCTAAGAAAATAAGAATCGATGTTTATTCTTATTAAATAAAGAAACAGAATCAAAACTCAGATTTTTTTTTTTTTTTTTTAACAAAAATGTAGGCTTGTGGGGCACCTGGGTGGCTCGGTTAAGCATCTGCCTTCAGTTCAGGTCATGATCTCAGGGTCCTGGCATCGAGCCCCATATCAGGCTGCCTGCTCAGCAGGGGGATCTGCTTCTCCTCTCTCTCCGCACTGCTCATGCTTGCTCTCTCTCAAATAAATAAATAAAATCTTTAAAAAAAAAAAAGGTAGGCTTGTATCAGCGATAGTGAGATTTTTTAAATGTTACAGTGGCATTTGTTCCTGAAGTATGTCAGCCTCTCTGCACAGTGACTTACTATGTTTATCTTTATAAAGAGCAAACTATTATGCAAACTCACTTCCATTTGGGAACTGTGGTGCTAAGTGTTAATGGCATCATTATTCCAAACAAAATGTGTTAGAACCATTGCTTTATGAGATAGGTTTCCTGTGGGAATTTCCATGAACGGTTTGTAGTCTGTAAGATATCCACATGGCATAACTTTTTTTTTACTATCTCTTATGCTAATGATTTTCTTGGTAGACACGTTAGTCTTTTTTATAAAGGGTTGTCAATTTCTGAACTTTTGCTTGGTATTTTTTATATGTATTCTTTATACTAAATGAATATGGATGACATATAGGAAGTAACTTTTGGGGGACATGTAACAACACATAGGGGGATGGAGTTTGCTTCTAAATTGGTAAGCATCTTACAGTTTTTCCATATGGAATTAGAAGTCATCAAGATCCTAAGTCTTAAAGACAAATTTGTTTTTCTCAAAACAATTTTGAACTTTACAGTCTTGAAAATGCACTTTTCCCTTCATTTGTTGAATCAAGCTTTAGCTCTCTGTAATACATGGAAGTTGAAGGCTGCTTTATTATTTTAAGAATTACTTATCTTATGGCATAATATGAAATATAAGTATATTAACACCTTATTTTGTCTACCTGTAGCATTTTTAAGCATATATATATGCTGTACATTATGATATACATCCAAGATAAACAAGCTATAATTATTTTATTATACTTTTTCAAATAATAAATGTTTCACAGTCACTAAGTACACAAATGAATCATTCACAAAATGTCTTTAATTAACATCATCAGTAGGAGCTGCTCACCAGTTTGCCTGTAACTAAAGATTCGTGTATTCTGGCATGTTACTCCCTTGTTGAAAATACATTAAGTCTCAGTTTGACTAAGTGTTATTAGAGGTTTAATATGTGCCCATGGAAAAGAAAATAGCTAATTGACCCATTAGGGAGGTTAAAACTAAGACCATAACCTCATAAGCACTAAGCTCTAATGGACAAGTCAACTAGCCTCCTAGTGATATAGTACACAGTAAGAAATATATTTTGTTAATTATCATTATCTCTTAGCAACATATTTTTTTAAATTATAAGAGAAAATTAACGTATTTATATTATCGGAAAGTGTGTAGGGGTGAAGTGTACCAATATCTTCACCTCACTTTGAAGAACATTAAAAAAATAAGATGGATTGGCAGGATGGATAGTTGTGCATAAAAGCAAGTACAGAAAAATGTTACTTATAGACTCCAAGTGTCAGGATATGGATGTCTCTTGTACACTTTTATGTATATTTGACAACTTTTATAATAAAATTTTGGAAAAACATTTGCAGAATAAGAAAGGCTATTACATCATTTTAAAGCAATCAGCGTGATAAAACATGAATGGAGATGCCAATAATAACATGACATAATTAATTCCTTATAAGTAGAAAGACAAGCTATGCCATATTTAAAAATGAGAATATTTTTAAGTAAATCTAAACTTTCGTTAAATTCCCTTTAGATGTATGCATTTTTTTGAAAAAAATAAAGCTTTTAGTCTTTTCTCTAGATTATGTGTTTAAACCTAATTATTTTTTATGGTTGTCTATTATTCAGGGCTAACCTAAAGTTATCACCTTGTGTTGTAGTCTCGTCAATGGGCTTATTCAGTTTTATGGTTCTCTCTGGTACATTTACAAAGTGCACTTTATATTGCCTTTCTAGTTCCCTATAAACAAGGAAACAGTCTGCACTACTGTATTTCAAATCGTTGCCACACTGACCGTTACTTCATTTGCAATAAAAAGTACGAGTAAACTAGGCAAGTGCATTTCATACGTGCTCATTTCTACAGTGTGAAGAAATAAAGGTCTGGTCAGTCTTGGCCCAGAGGAAGTGGCAGACCCCCCACATGGTGCTATTTGCGTGAGGTTTGATGGGCTATCAAGAGTGTACCTCCCTGCCCAGTCCCCTTTCTTCTTTCGGATCTTGTTCTGCCTTTTTAAAAATAAAATATTCAAGCTGTCTCATTAAAAGGTAAATGTTGTCAGCCACTACGGTTATTGCTATCTGAGCTGTAATTAATGTATATCCTAGACAGTCCTAAGGAAATGGGGCATAGGGAGAGTTTGGAATTGGAAATTCTCTGATGTCGATAACATCTGAACATTTCTTGGTTCAGCAGGCACAGGGGAGATTGCAGCTTAAAGGCTAGGCAGCCAGAACCAAGCAGTAGGTACTGTGTGCTGAAAAAGAGAGCAAGGGAAGGGTCTCTTTGGACTGAGGTGATGGAAGGAGAGGAGAGTGTTACATGATTAGTTTACCAAGGCTTAGCTGTCTTTGGATAATCTATGTCCATTCCACTTGCAATATTCTTTATAGAACTAATCAGTTCAAAAAGATCTTGGATTACAAATGTTATTGGGGTCTCTGCTCTCCAACTTTACTGCTGTTTTTCACAAACAAACACAGTGTGAACTCATTAGGGTGCCTTGGGTCTTATTTGTCACATACTTTCTAATGTTGTCGCTAGATTAGAAATGACCTGTAAATAGTTACTTAGCTCTCTCTGAATTAGCAGCCATAGCTTTCCGATATTTGCTCAGTATGAACAATTGCAATTGCAATCCCAATTTCTGAGGTTACTTGACTTTGATTTGCATGGAAACCAGAGCAAAAGACTGACAACAACTGTGCCAGGGCTTTCTGCTACCTTATTAGTTTCATAGAATAATAAAATTTGCTGTATGAGCTAAAAGCAATTGGTCAGTTTCTCCTGGGGATCTGTCATTATGTTTGTTTTCTAAAACACACTTTTTTATAGAAATTATTTTGATAACGAGATTATTGATACATATTTGAAGGCGTATCACTGCTGCATAATGTAAGCAATGCTCTTCTGTTATTAAATTATTTCTAACTATCATATGCTGTTAATGTTCTGTAGTTTTACTGTTTTCCAACAGTAGCACTGTTTTCAATAGCTCCTAGTTTTCTTTTACTATAAAATATAATTAACCTTTTAAACACTTATTTTGCCGGAAGTCATTTTCAACCTTGCCAACTGGTCTTCTCCACAAACCTGACATAGGTTTATGTTGTCCTCATATCATAAACTATTCTTTTTTGCACAAGAACAGGGATGTCTTTTGGCTACCAAGTCATTTATTTATTTATTTATTTTTTATCTGAGATCAAATTTAGTTGCACATATTGATACCCTTTTACTTGCTTATGGATAATAGTGATCCTTTCATATATAGCTTTGGCTTAGCCAAAAAATCAGTAGGAGGTCAATTCAGTCATTACTTATTTGCACATTTCAGTAAAATTTGTCCAACAGGTAGTTGAAATGATCAAAACCTAAGATCAAAAAGCACTCTCTTGGGATAAACAAATACTTTCCTACTAGTAAGTATAGGTGTAAAATAAAACATAAAAACAAAATAAAGAAGGGATCAAATGATGATGATAATAAATGGTTAATAAGTCAGAGGGAAGCAAATAATTGTACAGTGATGATATTTTCCTATATTTTGTTATCAGGCCATAGTATACATATGATAATGAATATTTGATATAATTAGAAGTAAAGAAAAGCACTCAGGGCATATGCCATATTTGTAAGAGGGTTTCTTTGCAAATTAGTTCTGTGGGCTTTTTCTTTATTTTGATCAAGGTAAGTGCAGAAAACTTTTCATTCTTTTTAGGGAGGATCTAAAATTTGTGAATTTATAATATGAATTAAAAATTATTTAACATCTTTTAGGAGAAGGCTAATATAAAAGCTTAAGTTGTCCTAGAAACTTCAATTCAATATAATAAGCAACATAGAATGTTAATGCAAAAAGCATTATGCAAGATGCTTTGAGGATGTGGAAGAATAGTATCCAGACAAGCTATAATAACTAAATTAAAAACTGCATGCCTGTATGATCATCACATATACACACAAATCCGTCGTGGAGCTCAACTTTAATATTGAGAGGTATTCTTGTCTAATTATTAACTCTTCTGATGAAGAACTAATGTGCTTTTTGGAACTGATTTTGAAAATAATCTATTACTGTTTGTTAAGAATGTCACACTATTTTTGTTTGCTTGTGTGTTTGCTTTGTTTTAACTTGGGTTTGGAAAGGATTTCCAGGAATTTTTTATATATGCATAAACATGGAGAAGTTTACCTGGTTTTATTGGAGATTTCCAAAGTAAGGAACAAAGACAGACTATGCAGGATGAAAAGAGAGAATGAGAAAATCAACAAACTTCACAGATAACAATTTATTTCCTGCACTTAATTTTTACACAGGGTTTCTGTAGCGGTTTCCTTTTTATGTAGCTTTACTTGCCTTTTAGTCTCAGTAATATCAGATCACCTCTCTAATTCCATCGGGGTGTGTGTGTGTGTATGTATGTATTTCTTTGTTGCAGGTAACAGTGCTATTTAAACATTTATATCACCTAGCATTTGAAGAAAGCTTCCATTTTTAAACTTTTATGTTATGACTGGGTTAGATTATTTTTAAACTTTAGGAACATTATTTTGAAAAGTTACTTTGTTGATTCCACCTTTACAATGGAAGAAATTCACAGGAAACACAAAATAATATCCTTACCACAGAGGAAAGTTGGTGTGAAGAAAGTCAGCTTTGGACTCTTTCCAGCACGGCTTAATTGTGGCGCTACAATGAGGACATTGTTAACCAGGCTTCTACCTACCGAGGGAACTCAGACATAAACTCGGAAAACAGCAGTATAGGAAAGCTGCAATGACTATAATCTTCTGGCTTTAAATCTAGCAAAAGCTGGAAAGTGTGGAATAGTGTAAAGGAGGGATCACAAAGAAGCTTGAATATTGAAGTGGGGACCTGAGTAGTCGATTACATTCACAGATTCTTCCTCAGCCATGATTTGGTAGGTGATCCTACTTGCAAAAGGCTTTTAAAAATTTTCTAGAAAAGCACTTAGAAGTTTCCAGGTTTTTTTAGTTCATGGTACCCTTGCAGTTCAGTAATATTTTTTAAGGCACCACTAGGCCAACAGACAGAAACCAAGAATTCAGTTTATTAAATAGTTGCAGCCTAATAACTTATGAGTTAAGGCCAAACAACTTAGTAAGTTATTTATGTCCTGTTAAGCTAAATTGAAAGAAAAAATAAAATTAATATTTTTATTTCTTTAGTGAATAACCACGATTACTTATTGAGAGTGTGTGTGTGTGTGTGCATCTCTGTGTGTGTGTGTGTGTGTGTGTATGTGTATGTATGTTGGGCAGCTTCTCACACCTTAGGAACAGAATGCTGCCAACTTCATTACCTGTTCCACGTGGATTTTCAGGAGGGACTTGCTTTTCCTCACATCACCTGCTGGAAACTCAGCTTCACACAGCTATGACATCCTCGAAAGGAATGTTGCACTCTCCAGTGTCGAAACTGTGAAATACCTTGCGTGGTACTTTGCATAGTGTCTGACAGATGTCAAATGTTGTGTTTACACTGAAATTTCCTAATAACCCCCAGTATCCCGGGCGAGTTCACCGTAGTGCCCCGGGGTACCTTGGCACATGCTTTGGGAATCATGAATTTAAAGTATTTGTTGCTAATATGAATCATAGCCCCTGAATCTTAAAATCGAAAAGGTGAAACGTCTCTGTCACAGTGAAAGTGAATGGAAAGCACTGTAAAGCTACTATAAAATCTTGTATCTTATTCTTTCATCTCAGTGTTTTCTCATTTTCTCAGGCTACTTATTGTGAATATTTCTCAGGATTCACAGTATAATTTTCTGTGGCTTTGGAAATTTGGTGTTAGAATACAGAGTTATGACGCATGATACCATTGTCATGGCTTGAGGCAAATGTTGCTTGTGTATTTTTAAGAAAATAATATTATCAGTGTCTGCTAGGACATTTAAAATTTTGACGTGGCATTTTAAGAGTTGGACTAAATGGTTTTCAACGTTTCTAATGATACTTTTCACTCAGAAGCACTACTGTTTGGGTTTTTTTTTTTTTTTTAACAATCCATATGAGATGTACATTACTGAGTGGAGAGTTTCTGTGTTCTCACGTGTATATCTTAACTGCACATAAACCCTGATGTGCTCTGAGTCAGAGGATTTGAACTAATTTTCCATTTTATCTCATTTTTGCATTTCAGTAACCCAGTTAACTATATAAACATTGTTTCCTTTTAAAAACAAATATCTTATGGAAATGTGTATTTACCCTCAGCTAAGGAACTCAGCGGATTTTATCTGGATTATTAGAAGAAACCACATATGAGAATTTTTAAACTACATACTTGTTTCCCTCACAGTCAACCATGAGAGCTATCAGTGTCCCCAACTGAAGACTCAGAACAGAAAACTAAAGCAAGTTTTAATCAAGTGAATCATGAAGAATGTAAATCAATTTTTAATTGAAAGAAAAACAGAAAATGTAATAGCATAGAGCTCTTACTTATCTAGGGCAGGGCTAAAGCTAATGTTGAGACTAGTTCTTGTCACTGAAATGCTTATGATTTTGAAATCAACGTTTGAGTTAATTTTTTTCTCACCTGTTCATTTTCATTCTAATTTCCTACTACACACTTTGTTGATAAAGTTTCCACACCTTTAAAGAAGAGATCATCATAATCTTTTGCTGTGGTAACAAATTAGTAGCAGGCTTTCGTAGTAGGTATAACTTCTTAAATTTTTATTCACTGGTTGAAATCATTTACCATCTACTGGGTAATAGTAAGGAAATGAAAACGAGAATTAGTGTTCAGCTGGCTGGTTTGTCTAGGACCTTCTAAATTCTCTCAGCTCAAAGAAAGTTCTAAAAATCTAAAGGGAGACATAGCAGGGAGTTGGTCATATGGATAAACGTTTTTTGAAGGTAACGGGAAGGACACGTCACCTATGTTATATGTCCAGGACTGATTCTGATTATTTCAGATCCAACTACATGGGCAGAAAGCAATAAATTAGCCAATACTGTGATGTGCAATATCTAGGTAAGTAAAGCATTAGGAGAAAGAAATAACATGTAAAAATAAGATACTGAAGAAAAATAATTTGATTTTTTTCATTTTATGAAATCCTATCACCTAACTGTCAGAAATATAAGTGCATGTTTCTCTGTGTATACGTACATATACCTATATATGAGCGTGTGTCCATTTTTTGCCTCTAAATTCATTGTGGCATAACATTTGTGTGTGTGTGTGTGTGTGTGTGTGTGTGTGTGTGTGAATGGTATTAAATTACTCTCTGGTTAGGTAGCTAGCAAGAGCTCTGTAGTTAGAGATATATTTACATAGTTAGATAAGGATGATTAAAAAGATGGACAGAAACCCCGTGCCCATGAGCAGGTCATGGTAACATTGTGGTTTGCAGCATGATAAACCCCTTCCCTAGAGGGATGAATGTTTTCCTGGTTCACTTACTTCATCCTAACTGGTATACCAAAATGTCTTCTTTTGCCTTTCTATTTCTGAGGCTCTTCCTTGAATTATCCATATTAAATTTGCTACTCCTCTGAGCACCTACACAGATTATCAACATCCCTTTGTAGCCTGCTTCAAAAGTAGGCTGCCATGTTATCAAAAGCATCTGCAGATTTTGCTGTGCGTTTCTCCACCTACATAAATTTGTAAATATATGAGAAGACTGGTTCTTGCAGACCATTCCTCCATTTCTTTTATCTGTGGTATCTACCACTATGCTGGGTTTTTTATTTTGAAAACATGACTACTTCATTTTTTTTTTTAATCAGTACCATGACATGCTATCTTAAATGCAGAATTAAGTGAAGGATTTAAATAGTGTAACATGTGAAATGTGATGTTGTATGTGTATATAACAAAACTACAAAATACTATATAAATATAAGGTAGATTGAATTATCCTTTTATACCAAGTGTTCCTTCTTTACGTATATGTATTTTGAATCTGTCAAAGTTTTGTGTTCCTAACTTCTCTTTGCTTCTCTTTGCAAATACATTACAATTTTCCCCCAACATAAGGCCTTCTCCCCAACAGATTTTTTGTTGTGGTAGTTATTAAATATACCCTATTATCTTGTTCAGTGAGGAGGTTGACTCCTGATACTGTCCTGTTCCTTTTATGGAAGTTCTTTACTTTGAGTTGTTTTTCAGTACTCCCAAGTTTCCAGCAAGGTGGCTTTTGAAAAATTTAGCAAATTATCTTGAAGTAGACTTGCTCTTGACTTTATTTCTCCTAATTAAGGGGGCAATATCTTAGCACTTGGCATTCATAGTGAAAGTCTTTTCAATTTGTGGGTATGGTTCAAGAAAGAAATACTCAGGAAAAAAAGATATATAAGATGGGTTATATTTATTTTGAGAAACCATCACTCAGCCAGAAGAGAAAAGGTTATTACATTCACATCATATTGCTTGTCTGGGAATCTTTCTAGTGAGAAAACAAAAGGAGCCATAAAATTAAAGAAAACATTGACAGGGTTTTCAGACACTAAGAAATGCCATACCTCTTTCCTTTCTTATGAAGAACCTCTTTCTGGGATCTCTGAAACCAAACAAATACCAAAAGCCTTTATTCTTCTTTCTAAAACTTGTCTGCATCCTGCTCTCTGAGATCCATGATGAATGCAAATTGGGGAAAATGCTGTATTACTGTGGAGAACAATTACATAAAAATAGGACCACCGTGAGACAGTTGGATTCCTTATTTCCCTGATGTGGTCTCTGTCTTTTATAAATAAGTTATTATATCTTCAGAAAGTTTTTATTATGGAGTTTTAGAGCAGGTTGTAATTTTGTCCAGACAAATAAATTTTGACTTTTAAAACAATAAAATTCATATAGAATTAACTCTAGCTGATACTGAAGTTGTAGATAAAACTACGCACTTTCTCAATGTTTTTACTAGGCATTTTTGGTTCAAAAATCAGTTGTATTGGTAAAGAAATGCCATCTTGAGTTTTAAGTAAGCAATCAAATAATTTAAAAACTGGGGGAGAAATACCCAGAAAATTGTCTGTTTTTAGTGATGTTGTGTGTCATTGTTTAGAAATTCTTACACAATCAGACTAACTCAAAGGCATTGCCAACCTCCATGTAATTCACAGAAACACATTCTTTTCTTTCTTTTCTTTTTCTGGAGGGTAAGGTGGCTGTTAAATTTAAATAGTGCATTAATGTATTAAAGCTCTGTTTAAATGCATTTTTAACTCTTTTCCTATTCTCTTTCTTTGAGTGCAAAGTGCAATGCACACATCATAAATTAATACTGAAATATCCAAATTTACTCCAATAGGGTCTCTCAGTGATGACTTTATAAACTAGGCCCTTGTTTATTCTGTGTGTGGCCACTTTGGTTATTAGGAGGGGTTACCCTGACCGCTTTTTCCCAGATTTATGAGACTTGGCAAAAACCTTGAGAAAACAGAGCCCAGCTTCTCTCTATAGAAAACATTATTAATACTAAATAAACATTAATTTAGGTAAACTGGTACTACTCAGCCCAATAGGAATACGCTGTTATTTAGATTTCCCTCTGTTGGGTGAAGGAGTACAGGGGGGAAATTGCTTTGTACAGACCACAAAGAAGGTGCATTTAAGTAATAGTTAAGATTCTGTCTTTAGAAACCTTCATGCTCATTCATTAAGGGCAGTACCGCTCTGTCAGGGAGGCATGCATCACGTCCTTCTCCCAGTGGAGAAAGATCAAGAGAACACTCAATCTTTTAAAAATTAGCACAGTATCCCCGATAGCACAGTGATTAATTTTCTCTGGATTCCAGCAAAAGCTTTGAGAAATAGGCATACTGTGCAGTTAGTTAACACATGGTTTTCAAATAACTTATTAACTCTTGATAACACGGAAATTTATGAAGAGGTTAAAGCATTTTTAGAAAGATAACTTGAACCTATCTCTCATTAACAAGTCAATGTCATGAAAAGAGAAAATAGGGATGATTTGTGTGCCAGATTGAAAATGATAGAGATACAACAACTAGTCATAGTGGGTCACATGGAACTGGATCTTAAGTAGGACAAACCAGATATAAAGAAGAGTGTGGGGACAATCCTGAAAATTTTAATGTGGAATGAATATTAAATGGAATAAAAAGTTACTGACAAGCAAAATGAAGATAATCAACTTCTAAGCAGGTTACAAAATAGAATATTTAATATAATCTCATTGTGATAAAGTATATTTGTGTACATGCATAGAAAAATGTGGAAAGATAAAATGTTAACAGTGACGGTCTCTGAGTGAATAGAGGTATGATGTTTTTATGTTCTTCTTTTTGCTTATCTGCAGCTTAACTGTAGAATGCAAAGATGCTACTTTTGTAATAACTATAATCTATTATTAATAAAATAAGCAGCAGTAAAATTTACCTTGAATTTTACACTAAGATATTGTGTACTGTGAGAGAATGTAAAGAACCCTTTGACTTAAGTCCGTTCCAGGGGCTTATGTCTTTGTTTTGTGGTGTAGAGTCCCAGAGATTGTTTTAATGATATAAAATTGGCTTTTATTGATAGTAAACTAGTTGATACAAAGAACAACACTCAGACTTTGCTAAGAAGTATCAGTCTTTCTCTCTACAACAAGAAAGAGATTAAAGCAGATTTTTTTCTTCTTTTGAGAATTCTAATGTATTTAGGATGTTATCATTTTTCTGTAACAAAACCAAAACATTGCTCTAAGTAAAAGTGTTTTTCAAACTTCCCTCCATCATATCCCCGGTCAAGTTACACATTCATTCATTTAACACTAGGCTCTTACCCAAGGAAAACTTCTTGAAACTTGGATTCTATAGATTTGGCCCTTAATAAGGAACCTGTGCTAATCAGGAACTGTTAGTAATGTGTTTGTGTCTTGCAAGTTTTAGACTATTGATTAGATATAATAAATGATATATGACAAAGTCAGGAAATAAGAAATAAGAATTTAGCTGTGACAGGAGAGTTGAACAAAATTGTGTGCTGACATATGAAGTGACATCATGATGAAGAATGTCTCAAGTTGTTATTTTTTAACATAAGTGATCTTGTACATATTAGAACAGTAAGACACGCAGTTCATTTCCATTGATGCTTTGAGTTTACTTTAGCCCTTTATGTAATATATGGCATTATATAATGCCATTTAATTTAATTAGCTCCCATATTCGGATAACATATAACTCTTTTTTTTTTTTTAAAGATTTTATTTATTTATTTGACAGAGACAGCCAGTGAGAGAGGGAACACAAGCAGGGGGAGTGGGAGACGAAGAAGCAGGCTCCTAGCAGAGGAGCCTGATGTGGGGCTCGATCCCAGAATGCTGGGATCATGCCCTGAGCAGAAGGCAGACGCCCAAGCGCTGTGCCACCCAGGCGCCCCGGATAACATATAACTCTTGTAAGAATTACAAGTCCCAGTCATCACTTATTAGTCATTCAAGATTGATTGAATATGAGTAGGCTGATTATATTTTCACTCTAATTTGGATTTCAAAAGGAGCCAACTCTTTGCTCTGTTCTGCAAAAACTTGTTTTCCATTTGTCCATTGTCCATCATCATGTCAACTGAGACACTATGGTTTGTAACCATTTTATGAAAATACATTTGGACATTTTAATCATCCTACCTGGTATATTCAGGGGGGAGCAATGCCAGGTAAAAAAGAGAGTTCAGAAGCAGTTTCTTTTCACTTTAAAAAATGCATCATTCTCTTTCCAATTAAAGTGGAGGAAAAAAGACTGTTCTAACCTTACATGCCCAGTAAGTACAACGCTCCAAATGAGAATTAAGTCTTTGCTTTTAGTGCCGTTACTCTGTTTAAAAGAGTGGAAATGTTTGAAATGTTCACAATAAACCTACTTAATGTCACTTAAATAAGTTATCCTATTTAGATGACAACTTCCCTATTCCACCTTCTTATTGCTTCTGTTTTTCTCTTTAGCACTTACCACCTACTGATATTCTGTCATTTCCTTTTTGTTCGTTTGTTTGTTTCTGTTCTTTCTTCTAAAATATAAGCTGCTTGAATAGAGGTTTTTTTTTTTTTTTTCTGTGTTCATTTAGAATCTGCGATGCTTGGAAAGGTGCCTGATACTTAGAAGTTGCTCAATAAATATTTTCTTGATCGAATAAGTTAATTGTCATTCACAGTAGTGGTTCAATTATTATTTAAAATCAGATAAAACAGAATATTTTTTCTCCATATGTAGTAGGTATTGTATTTGTAAAATTGTTCTCTTTTTTTCAAGTTTTTTTTTAAAGATTTATTTATTTATTTGAGAGAGAGAGAACATGAGTGGGGGAAGTGGCAGAGGGAGAGGGAGAGAGAGAATCCTCAAACAGACTTCCTGCTGAGCATGGAGCCCAATGCGGGTTCAGTCTCAAACCCTGAGATCATGACCTGAGCTAAAAACAAGACTCGGCCACTTAACCGACTGAGCCACTCAAGCACCTCTCAAGTTTTATTTAAATTCTAGTTAGTTAATGTATATGGTAAAATTGGTTTCAGGTGTAGTAACATTCTGTCATCTCTTATAAACCACACCTTATAAACTTAATTTTACTAATACATTAGTAAATATTTTTCATATATATACATTTAAAGTTTATAGGACACTTACTAATAGTAGCCTATAGTAATATGTTAACTGCTCAATAATTAGTTACAGCATACAACCCATTTATTTGATTTTACCTGTGTTGGTCGTTCTTACTTTCTTCTTCTGTGTTGATAGTTTAACTCTACAGAGTTTTGATTTTCACCCAGGGAGAAAAAAGTGGTGATTAATGTTTTTGTTGCTATTGTTGTGTGGTGAGATTAATGCCTTACCCTGCAAAAGTACTATAAATTATAGTGTTTATCTTTTGTCTCATTTTTTGGTAAAGAAATAGAATGTAGAGCTTAGTCTAGCCACAAAAAAAAGATGATTCTCTAGTATTTCATGAATTGTAAGATGGGTATTTTTTCTCATTTTAATTATTCTGAAAGCAGGATGCATCGTACAATCAATGGCACATCATAGTGCGGCAACATTTTTGTCTTGGTGAGACCTAACATGATGATATATATTATAATAGTGTGTTAGGTTGGATTTAGTAAGTTATGGTAAATAATATTAATTTGCTTTCTTAGAAATGCTTTCATAATGTATTACACGGATTATTCTTTAGACTCTTTCTGAAAAAGGTGGCAATGCTGTCTTGTTACATTGATTTCAGGTTGCTTTAAGCCTTAAATTTAAGGCATTTGCTGATGTAAAATGATACTTCCATTGTTAAAAGCATATAAAAATAACTATCTGTATGAATGGCAGTTGATATTTTATTTACTGCACAACTCTTTTTTTTTTAATTTTTTTATTATTATGTTCAATTAGCCAGCATATAGTACATCATTAGTTTTTGATGTAGTGTTCAGGGATTCATTAGTTGTGTATAACACCCAGTGCTCATCACCACACGTGCCCTCCTTAATACCCATCACCCAGTTACCCCATCCCCTCTCCCTTTCCCTTCTGTAACCCTCAGTTTGGTTTCCAGAATCCAAAGTCTCTCATGTTTGTCTCCCTCTCTGATTTCTTCCCATTCAGTTTTCCCTCTCTTCCCCTGTAGTCCTCCACGCTATTCATTATGTTCCACATATGAGTGAAATTATATGATAATTGTCTTTCTCTGCTTGACTTATTTCACTTAGCATAATCCTCTCCAGTTCCATCCATGTACAACTCTTAATACCATTTATATCAATGGTCAATTCCCAGATCTTACTTTTTGACAGATTAGTAACATTTAACACACAGACTCTCTTAATCACGTCACCTTCCTTTAAAAATCTCACACAGATCCAAAGTGCCCCCCACACCTTTGGTTTTCCTGCTCCATCACTATCAGCTTTTTCCCAGGCTTGGTTGCCAATTCTGCCTCACATCTCTGACCTTTGCACAAAGAAGCATGTCCAAGATCAGTGCATGGACCTATTCTTTCCTCTACCTGCAGTCCTGCCCTTGGCAATCTCCTCTCTCATTAATGCCAAAGACACACTGATGGCTCTGAAGGTATACTTCTATCCCTGACTGCTACCCTCACCTGCTGACTTTAATTCAGCTGCCTTCTAGGTGTTGCCAGGTGCATGTCCAGTACGCAAATTAAACATCTCCCAAACCCAAATGTTGATCTTCTAGGAAACCTCCTCTTGAGCATTTTCCTCTCCCATCCCATTTCCAGTTCTCTTGATGAATGGTACCGGCTCCATCTTTAGAGCACATGCAGAATCTGACCATCACTTTTTACCCACTCCACAGCTAAAACCCTGGGTATTTCATTCACTGGGTTTTAACCTTCTTCAGATCTTTCCTCCAATTTAACTTTTCACTGAGACCTTCTTAAGAATTTTCCTTATAATTGCAAACCCCAATCAGTGGCATTCTCTATGCTTTTCTTTTTCACAATATTTTTTTTTCTGTAGCACTTGTTATGATCTGTGCGATATGTCTTTTGACTACTCTCTGCCTCCCTGTACCCATGCTTAATAGAAATAAAGCTCCATTGGGGGTGGGAACTTAACTATTTGCTTTTGTGTTTTGTCCCCAACTCTTAGAAGAATCTCTATCACATTGTAAATGCTTTATGAATCATAGTTGAATGAGTTTAAAACTATCAGCATTACCACCATCGAAAATACTCCTTAATTCTCCTCTTTGCTTCCTTCCAGCAAAACATATTATTTAACGTGTGTTTCAGACTTACGGCTTATAGCGCACATACTTTAGTTAGCCGTGCATCCAAAGCTTATGACAACTCTTTATTAAAAACAATTTTTAGATTATCTTTATTCATATTATAGTTCAACAGATTTTCCCCAAATATGAGTTATAATATAGCAAACTATTGTATATTATGTTGAGTACTTTATTAAGGAATTTAATATGTTTTTATAAAAGTCAATTAAATAATAGTGGATACGAAGTAAGTTCTTCATTAAAGTGAAATCCCAATCCAAATACATTTTGCCTTGTCTAAACCCTTCTTGATTTCCTCTTCCTTATATATAGCCAAATAAGTTACAATGCAAAGCATTAATGTGTTCAGTGTGATAATGTTACCACCGCATTGCTATTTATGATAATATCAGGATAAGGTACTTATGACAACAGTATAAGTGATAAATACTGTGAACAAATAGAATCCATTTTAAAAATCTAGTTCTGATCAGTAATGGTTTCTCAAATTGACAAAAAAATCTAATGTTAGCTATCATTGCTAACTTTTTAAGAAATAAAACTTCAATGGTTTAGATTAATAATTTTGTTTTCTTTCCAGAATTTCTTAATGTCTTCTAATAGAGAAATATACCATATTTGAGCATATGATTTTCCCGTGCTTCCAATAATTAACCCTGCTATATCACTAAATTCTATTGTACATTTCACTTATAAGTTTAGGTTAAGATATATAATATTATCAAGCAAGCAAGTGTATTGTCATTGCCACAAATAAATTTATTATAAGCTTTTTAACATTTTTCTTTATACTAATATGTTCCTTTCAACTGAAGCCCACCTAGCTATTTAGAGATATCCCTTTGTTTTCTTTGCTACAAATGTCCAGCCATTCCAAATATGATTGGAAATTATGCTGACAATAATAATTATAAAAATGAATTACTATATACATTTTAAAAGATTTTATTTATTTATTTATTTGACAGAGATAGAGACAGCCAGCGAGAGAGGGAACACAAGCAGGGGGAGTGGGAGAGGAAGAAGCAGGCTCATAGCGGAAGAGCCTGATGTGGGGCTCGATCCCATAACGCCAGGATCATGCCCTGAGCCGAAGGCAGACGCTTAACCGCTGTGCCACCCAGGCGCCCCTGAATTACTATATTTTAACTTTGCATCTTCTAGGCTTTTTTTGTGTGGGAAAAACAAAAATACCATCAAAATACAAACAGAATAGGTATCTTGTTACATCAATGTCAGATTGTTCTGGCTTTAAGTTTAAAACCCTGGCAAAGTAAAATGTTTTCATTTTTTAAAGGTTTGTAGAAAAGTGATTTATTTGAAAAGCAGTTTTTTTAATGTTATGCATGCTTATGGAAACTTACCATTAGGCTTTGTTTCTGTCTTGGAGTTCTTGATTAATTGTGTCTATGATATACTTTGTTTTTCTTGAGTAAACCTGAAATTTTTAAATCACTCAAACATTTTGACAAAATCATGTTCAACACTACACTTAGTAAATGTCATGAATATGGGGGCAGAGCCTATATATAAAGGTAAACACTCTTGTTACCAATAAACTTTTCTTTCAGACTGTCTGTATGGGTTTTTAATTTGGGGAAATGGGAGAAACTCCAACATGATCAGATCCGCCATCCTGGGATTTCAGGTTTAGAAGAGACCCTAGCATTCCAGTGGTTCCAGCTTCCTTATTTTAAACAAAAAGATCGTAATGAAAAGGGCAGTAAAATTTAGAGAGGTCTGTCTTAGTCTGTTCGGGCTGCTCTACAAAATACCACCAGCTGTGTAGTTTATAAACACCAAAAACTTAACTGCTCACAGTTATGGATGCTCTAAGTCCAATATCAAGGTTCCAACATGGCTGCCTTTTCCTGAGGCCCTTCTTCCCAATTTATAGTTGGCATCTTCTCCTGTGTCCTCACTTGGTAGAAGGGGCCAGGGATCTCTCTAGAGCCTCTTTTTTAAAGGCACTAACGCCATTCATGAGGGTTCCATCCTCATGACTTAAATACTTTCCCAGACCCCATTTACTTATACCATCACCTGTGGGCATTTAGGATTTCAACATACGAATTTTGGGGGGGACATAAATATTCAGACCATAGTAAGGTCACATTAATTATCTAAGGAGAAAAGCTTGTTGGTGGCAGAATCTAGCCTCAAATTAATTTCAGGAACCCATGATGATACTGCTTTCTTCAGACTGATAGTCAAATGTTTGTTTATACCATGATGTTTTCAATTAAAGACCATTCTGTCATTACAAAAAGATGTTTGTCTGTTATGGTTGCTATTAAAAAAATGAGAAATTCTAAGAGACTGAAAATGAAGTTTCTTGGGTTGGCCCTTTGTGTGAGAACTATGCTGATTACACTAAATATGTTTTGAAGTAGAAGTATTCAGAGAGTGTGAGTGTTACTACTTAGTCTGATATTAGTGTCCCATATATTTCAGTGTTGATTGCTTATAAGTCAATTTACATATTTACTGAATATTCTTTATATATTACGTAGGTATTCTAACATAATGTTATGTGTATAAATATATAAACACAAAATGAAAGGTATTAGAACTATTGTGTTATTTAGGTACAGAAGATACTTACTTATAGTGCATCCTATATTTTTATGAACATGAGTGATATTTTCCAAGGTTAACTTACAAAATAATTCCACAGTGCACTTTTCTTTTCACTGAATAGGGTTGGGCTGCATTTATCATGTTTACAGGTGGCATGTACACTGTCTGTTAGCCATAAATGAAGTCATGCCTTCTATTTTCCATTCTTTCTTTTTTAACTTCTAATCCATTCCACATCAGTTATCATTTCAGACTTTTGAGCCACATATATTAACAGCTTATTAACTAGGGTTTTGGCAGTAGCATTATTTTTATAGCATTATTTTGTAAAGTTGCTGTTAGAGAACATGTCTGTGAAATTCCATAGCAAAAATGAATAGAGAAAGAAGGAAGAGCATCTGTATGCTCAAAGAAAGACACAAACATAGAAGACTATTGAGTAAGTACTACTGAACTGTGTTTGGCAGAGAGAGATGGAATTTTACAAAGACAAAAGAGAATCTCATCTGTGAATTCTTATCTTGTCACATGGCAGAAATATTAAAACTTTACTTGCTAATAATTTTGGGGCAAATATTTACATTTATGTTGTTTTAAAATAATTATATTATGAAATGTATTATAAGTAATAGAGGATACAAATCCTATCAGAGATTTTATATCTTTAGGTTTTAAACCTATCCTTAAACCAGCTTTTATTTTATTTATTTATTTTTAAGAGATGTTATTTGAAAGAGCAGCATGAGTTGGGGGGAGGGGCAGGGGGATAGGGAGGTGCAGGCCCCCGCTGAGCAGGGAGCCAAATGTAGGGTTCAATCCCAGGACCCTGGGATCATGACCTGAGCCAAAGGCAGAAGCTTAGCCTACTGAGTCACCCAGGGGCCCCATAAACCAGCTTTTAAAATCTATTAATAAAATGAATGGGCATTATTTTCCTGCTACAAAAAGACCCCCAAATACAGTGCTCAAAGGAGATAGTATCATGTTTCTCTGTTGTGCAGAAGGACAGATAATAGGGTGAGCAAGTGGCTCTGTTTTGCCCTCAGATTCTTTCCGTCTTCTTGCCCTGAGTTCCTCCGAGTGTTGCCCTCAGGTGCAGCGTGACCAAGCTGGCTTACAAGCCCCTGGTCCACGTTCTAGCTTGTTTGAATAGGGCGTGAAAGGGAATGGAGGTAAGCAATTTATTTTAGAGAAATGTCAAGGGCATTATACACATCACTTTGAATTAGTGAGAATTTATTGACCCTGTCTCACCAGCTCTGAGAAAGGATACGAAATGTAATTTCTACCATGTGTCTTACTCAAATTCAGGACTGGTTACATTTGCATCCCTAATAGGAAATAGTCTTTATACTGAGAACAGTTAGTCCGGCCATACCCAAATGCCCATTCCTGTGATAAAATAGAGATTATTTTATTTTTAAATCCAGATATTGTTTTTCAAGGAAAACACCATTTGTGACTTTACCCATTTGTAAAGTTACAAGCTAATTTGTATCTTTTAGTATGATTTCATCATAGATTTTCAATCAAACCACACCTTACTTAAAATCACACAAGTTGTTATGTGGTTATACATGTAAATCATAACCATGACTTCAGATATATTATCTGAAATGCGGCTGTTTTAGGCTGAATTGTGAACCCACTGGAAGATTGTTGGAAAATAAATTTACATGGGAGTTTGTTTTAGAATCAGATCGTCCTATGAATGGCTAAACATCTTAAAGAAATGGATACTGTCGGACCTAAAGTGAAGAATGGCACAGCCATCCCCCAGGCACCTGAGAAACAGGGTGATGTTGCTTCATTCACACCTCAATGTTTTCTTTTCTCAGTAAAGCATAACCTATCTCTCACTCCAATTCCTAATAATAATTACTGTATTTTGTCAGTTTCTCTATCACAAATATACATGTGATTTCCAGGTTTTTAAAGGATATCTTTTCTCTCAGAAAATTTATAAAGACTTCTATACCCTAAATTCAGTTAGTGTTTAATAGGCCAGAAGAGAAGATATTTTTATTATGTTTTCCCTTTATAATTGGTTGATGTCTTATCATCTAATAATATTTATTAGGCTTCCATTTGGAGCCTCATCAGGTTCTCAGAGCTATTTAAGGTAGATTAAGAAATATATACATTTTCTGCATTTAAGCATCTTTAAGCATTTTGGGGGAGATAAGAGGTGTGCACAATTCAAACCATATACAAGATAATTTGACTATAAGTTAATGTGGTAGAGAAAAATGTATTATAGTGATCCTGATAGGGAGTGAATGTTTTGACCTGGAATTTATCCAGAAATGCTTTTTGGATGAGATTGGATCTGGGAGGGCAGGGCATCGTGCACGGGGAGAAGGAAATGAACATGACTTGGATGGCATGTGTTCGTTGACCATCTCGTTTGGAACAGGGAGTGCACATGGAGGAACAGAGACTTATGTAAAGAGGGAACTGGCATGCCAAACTAGGGAGTTTATATTTTAAATTAGAAATGGCATTTTGAGGGGCGCCTGGGTAGCGCAGTCGTTAAGCGTCTGCCTTCGGCTCAGGGCATGATCCCGGCGTTCCGGGATCGAGTCCCACATCGGGCTCCTCCGCTGGGAGCCTGCTTCTTCCTCTCCCACTCCCCCTGCTTGTGTTCCCTCTCTCGCTGGCTGTCTCTCTGTCACATAAATAAATAAAATATAAAAAAAAATGGCATTTTGAAAGCAAACACTTCAAGAAAACAAATCTGGAAACATCAGGCCTTGCCTGGACTGGAGTACAGAGTCCAGAAGACCAATTGTAGTAACTCAGTCATAAAAACTCGGGCTCCATTAGTGGCCTTGAAAATGGAGTGGAAGAAATTAATCCTGGAGGTTAAATAGCATGTAGCTTATGAAATGGCATCACTGACACAGATGACAACCTTGTTTGGTAGTTAAAGAACAGATGTAACAGAGATTTCCTCACCTTTCCCTCTTGGGGGGAGTGTATTCTTATCTATTTGATAAATAAAAAATAAGAATAGATCTAAAAGCAGGCTTTCTGAAATTAAGTTGAAAAAGTTAATCACTTTAAAGGAGCTGTTAGGTCTATGTATGTTGTCTTAACCATTTCTGAAGTATTTATATGCACTTTTTGAGAACTACATAGTACCCACGTTAGGTCAATGACATGTCAACTTAACTTTACATAAAAGGAGTCTCTGAGTGGTTGATTCAATTCCTGAAGACAAGGTATACTGTATGAGATAAAGCCAGGACTTTAGTCAGATCTTTAGGCTCTTAACTCAGTGTTCTTTCTGCTATAACATGATTAATCCTTGCTCGTGTTCTCTGTATCCTTTACAAAATTATAACCAGAGAAGCTGACATACATTTTAAAAGTCAGATTTTAATAGCTGAAGTTGTGTGACAAAAATCTGTAAATAGCAAAATACAGAAAATGTCTTCTTCTAGTTGATGTAAATTTATATTTAGCAACAATAAGGCATAATTTGCCTTCCGATGATAATGATTTTACCCTTTTTATAGTGTTTGAAGTGAAACAGTATTATAGACAAATGTATAATTTAATTGCTCTATGCTTAGTCTTGAAATACCATTTAAAGACTGTGACTTTCCCTGAAGTATATGATTTTACACATCTGCACCGGATAGTTGATATATAAGAATCAAATGCGATATTTGAAAAATCAAAGTTGTGTGACTACTTAATACCGATGCTTATCACAGTTCTGTGGCAGTCAGCCCTTTTTGACTAAATAAGTAAACTAGTACACAAGGTAACTTTTGAAAAGAGAACTCTTAATTTTATTGGAGTAATGTAATACAAGAGTTTTATTGAGGAGATGTCTGAAAAACTGAATATCTGAAGTGCCAAGGATAGGAAGATATCTTTTCTCCTTGTTTTATGATCAAGAATGCTTTGCTGTTCTTTGACATTCCAAAAGGCACATGCATGTGGTATTGTAATTGAACTTCACATTCTTTCTTGCCTAAGACAGCAGTAATCTTTACTTCTCTGCTTTTTTCTCTAAGTGGCTTGCATATTTTACCACTTAGACACTGCTCTCTCATCCTCTTTTAATCTGGATGTACATTTACTTGGGAAAAGGTTTGTGCTGTGAATGTTCTAGGAATGTGGAAATTGTAAAGGCAGGATGAATGCTTAACAGATAATTCCTTTTTTTTCTTGAAGATTTTATTTATTTATTTGAGAGAGAGAGAACGAGAGAGGGCATGAGTGGGGGGTGGGGGGGAAATGGACAGAAGGAGAGGGAGAAGCAGAGTCCCTGCTGAGCAGGGAGCCCTGGGATCATGACCTGAGCCTAAGGCAGACGCTTAACTGACTGAGCCACGCAGGCGCCCCTTAGTGGATAATTCTTAATATGTGTTTGATTTCTACCTATGTTCAATTTTATGCTTTGCTTTTCGGATAAATCTCAGTAACTGACAGGAAGATAGAAACCGAAAGTATAAAGTAGGTAGTAAAGAAAGAATCACATTAAAATATCATTTTCTTATGAAAGTTTCTCCGCTGAGACCACAGGGATGGGGGAAGGGGGTGAATCTTAGAATTTTCCAAATAGTAAACGACCATTTGCTTTACTTCCAAATCTTAAGTACCAACAGGGTTCACTGACAAACCACATTCAACTGGGAGAATGGAGCTATCTTAATCTGTAAGAAAGAATAATCCTCATAATGGCTAATGTTTACACCTACTGTGTGGATAGGGATTTTAATATATATTATTTTAAATTGAATAACATAACATGGTGACATCATTTCCTAAATTTCAAAGAAAATCTTGCCCAGAAAGTGGTAAAACTGGAATTCATACCTAAGCTTACCTGACTCCAGATTTCATATTCTTCACATTTCATGGCCTCTTTCTCCATACAGGGGTTTCCCATAACATTCTCAAGTGAGGTTAAAGAAAAATGTGATTCTGAAATCTCTTAAAAAAAAAGATACCCAGAAATACCAAGAATGTCTCTGACTCACTCAGTCATTCCTCCCAATTTTTTTTTTTTTTTTTGATAGAATCTTTGTAGCAGCTATGGGTCATTCTAATTTGGTCCAAAAGTTCCCATACAATTCTAGGACTCTTGAGGCTCCCCAAATTTTTTGAGTCGTCATGATATCACACAAAGGAATGATATACAGAGATTTTAGCTGCTTATTACCATATGTCACAGATGTGGGCTGATAAAGGAAGGAAGAGATTGACTGCTCCTTTCATTTGTTAAACAAATACATGCATGTCTCCTGCTTTCTGTGAGGCACTGTGCTAGGCTTTGGTGATAGAGTGGTGAATGTGATTGATGTCCTTGCCTTCATGTGGCTGAAAAAAGTACAAGTGTCCATGGATGGGAATTAGACTTGCTCAGGAAAGTACCAATACAAATCTTGTGAGATGTATGGAATGGCCTAAATATTATTTGGAAAGGTCTTTAAACTGTGGTTTTACTACACTATAACAGTTCAGTGTTTTGAATACTCTGAAAAAGTACAGCAATTATAATTAAAGCTAAAGTTCTTTATGTATATAAACTCTTTTGGCTCTTAACCATATCCAAATAAGCTTTCGGGAGTAACATTAGATTGGCTTACTGTCAAAACTGTTTATAAATATTAATCTCACTTCTAAGACTTCCTCCATAGACTTTTCCTGCAAACATATTTGGTAACTCCAAGTTGTATGTTCTCAAACAAAAATATTTCTGTTTTACTTTGCCTTTATTTTTATTTTCTAACAATTTCCATATCTAATAAAGCAATTAAGTGTTCTCTTTTGCTTAGGATTTCATTTTGGCAGTGCATATGGCTCAACAAATTGGAAGCTTAGAGAAAATAATGTACTATTATTACTTTAATAGGGATTTCATCTGATTATGCATTGAAAAAAATTTACATTGTGGAATGAAGTTTGGGAACTTTAATGCCAAGTTATATAAACACATTGCAAGCATAATAGGAGTACATGGGAGTTTTCAGCCTTCCTTTTAAGTTTTATATTCACTTACTCACTTTGGAAAAATAGTTGCTATCACAGTCCATGAAAAAATGAAAGAGCTTTATGCTAACGTTTTTTGAGAGCCAGATATGTGCCAGACAAGGTACTAAGTGCTTTCCTTGCATTATCTCATTTTATTCTTATAACCATCATATTTGATAAGAACTGAGAATCCAGTTATATAGATGAGGAAACTGAACTTAGAAAAATTAAGTGAATTCTCTTAGGGTGTAAAGCTGATAAGCAGCAAAAAGGGATTTGCAACCTGAGCCATCACAAAACCAAGGCCTGATTTCTTAGGCTGTGTCGCCTCTGGGAGACTCAAGAGTTTTATTTCAGTTGCTGTAATATGTGGTAAAAATAAATGAATTTAATTATTGAGGATTTTGAGAGATTACCTAAAGTGAATTCTGCATTTAAAAAGCCAGACCACAGTGCTAGTTTCATTTTTTAGTGAAACTTCAGAGGTCCCATAGATAAAACATTTTCTCTAGTAGAGAAATATGTAAAAAATAAAAATGGGGAAATATCCATCTGTAGGTATGTGCTAAACACAGGAATTCCTTGCTTATCCTAAAGGAGGCAGAAAGATTTGGGATGGCCATTTAAATCCAGTTCTTCAAATATAGCAGAGGGTGTGAAGATGGAATTAAACACAGCTCAGAAACTGATATTAAATTTATACAATGTAGTATGTCAGTTATATCTCAAAAAGGAGGAAGAAAAAAAACCTGATAATTGGTTAATAGGGAACTAGGTAAGGATGGTGGTGAGCGTAGAAGGGGAAACTGGATAGCCAAATATCCAGAATGGGTTTCTTTCTTTTTTTTTTTTTTTTTTCTCATTAAACTTTTGTTTTTTAATGGGTCTCAAAATTCTGTGACAGATTTTTGGTCAAGTTGTTTCCATTAAAAAGTACTGATTTTAAAAACTAATAACTTAAAACTGCCACACACACAAAAAAAACAAATGGTCCACAAAACATTCTCCTTTCCTTCTGAAGGTTTTACGATGCACTGTTATCATTAACCAGTCTTTTACTATTAAACTTAAATGGCCAATTGACACAAACAGTTCTGAGACCGTTCTTCCACCACTGATTAAGACTGGGGTGGTAGGTATTGGGGATAATATTCATTTAGCCTTCTGAGCTTTCTGGGCAGACTTGGTGACCTTGCCAGCTCCAGCTGCCTTCTTGTCCACCGCTTTGATGACACCCACAGCAACCGTCTGTCTCATGTCACGAACAGCAAAACGGCCCAGAGGATGATAGTCAGAGAAGCTTTCAACACACATAGGCTTGCCGGGAACCATATCAACAATGGCAGCATCACCAGATTTCAAGAATTTGGGACCATCTTCCAGCTTTTTTCCAGAACGACGATCTATCTTCTCCTTCAGCTCGGCGAACTTGCAAGCAATGTGAGCTGTGTGACAATCCAGCACAGGTGCATATCCAGCACTGATTTGGCCTGGATGGTTCAGGATAATCACCTGAGCCGTGAAACCAGCTGCCTCCATTGGTGGGTCATTTTTGCTGTCACCAGCCACATTGCCATGACGAACATCTTTGACAGATACGTTCTTGACATTGAAGCCCACATTGTCCCCAGGAAGAACCTCACTCAACGCTTCATGGTGCATTTCAACAGACTTTACTTCAGTTGTAACATTGACTGGAGCAAAGGTGACCACCATGCCAGGTTTAAGAACACCAGTCTCCACTCGGCCCACAGGGACAGTACCAATACCACCAATTTTGTAGACATCCTGGAGAGGGAGACACAAGGGCTTGTCAGTAGGACGAGTTGGTGGCAGAATGCAATCCAGAGCTTCAAGCAGTGAAGATGGCGTTCCCATCTTTACGGGTGACTTTCCATCCCTTGAACCAAGGCATGTTAGCACTTGGCTCCAGCATGTTGTCACCATTCCAACCAGAAATTGGCACAAATGCTACTGTGTCGGGGTTGTAGCCAATTTTCTTAATGTAGGTGCTGACTTCCTTAACAATTTCCTCGTATCTCTTCTGGCTGTAGGGTGGCTCAGTGGAATCCATTTTGTTAACACCAACAATTAGCTGTTTTACACCCACTGTGTAAGCCAGAAGGGCATGCTCACGGGTCTGCCCATTCTTGGAGATACCTGCTTCAAATTCACCAACACCAGCAGCAACAATCAGGACAGCACAGTCAGCCTGAGATGTTCCTGTAATCATGTTTTTGATGAAGTCTCTGTGTCCTGGGGCATCAATGATGGTCACATAATACTTGCTGGTCTCGAATTTCCACAGGGAGATATCAATGGTGATACCACGTTCACGTTCAGCTTTTAGTTTATCCAAGACCCAGGCATACTTGAAGGAGCCCTTTCCCATCTCAGCAGCCTCCTTCTCGAATTTCTCAATAGTTCTTTTGTCGATCCCACCACATTTGTAGATCAGATGACCAGTAGTGGTAGACTTGCCCGAATCTACGTGTCCAATGACGACGATGTTGATGTGAGTCTTTTCCTTTCCCATTTTGGTTTAGGTTAAGCGGTGGTTTTCACGACACCTGTGTTCTGGCGGCAAACCCGTTGCCCAGAATGGGTTTCAAAAGACCAATTATGCCCCCCCCCCCAAAAAGGCAAAATAAGTTTACATGAGAAACACCAGAAGGTGTTTAAAAATACAGCACTGCCTGATAAAGAAAATGAAATTTCTCGGTTTCACTTAATAAGGCAGCACCCAGTCCATTCTTTTTTTTTTCTTTTTAAGATTTATTTATTTGAGAGAGAGAGAGGGAAAGAGAGCATGCAAGGGGAGGGGAGGGGCAGAGGGAAAGGCAGAGAGTATCCTCAAGCTGATCCTGGAGCCCAAGGCGGGGCTTGGTCCCAGGACCTTGAGATCCTGACCTGAGCTGAAATCAAGAGCTGGCTGCTTAACCAACTGAGCCACCCAGGCACTCTGCACCCAGTCCATTCTTTACACAGGCATACTGCTCATATACTGGGCACTTGTATGTTACTTTTTAAATATGAATGTGTGTGAGCCCAGGAACTACTCCCTTATACATATTAAGAGAATACAGATAAGAGGAATTAATTTAGCTTTATTACCCATGGGTCTTTAACAAAGTTCATACCTGCTTCTATATTGCATATCTAGTATATCTAACATTGTTTCTGAAGGAGTTACAAAGTCATGCTTTAAAGTATAATATCTTCTGGGCACCTGGCTGGCTCAGTGGGTTAAAGGACTGACTCTTGATTTTGGCTCAGGTCAAGATCCCAGGGTCCTGGGATTCCTGAGATTGAGCCGTGCATCGGGCTGCATGCTAAATATTCTCTCTCTCCCTCTGCCCTTCCCTGCATCCTCTTTCTCCATCTCCAAAAAAATATATATATATAGTATATATAAAATATATAAATAATATTATATTTATATTATATTTAATAATAGATATATAATATAAAATATGTATTAAATATAATATAAATTATATTTAAATATTATATATTGTATATATTATATATAATTATATGTGAATATATTTTTAAAATATTATATATCATATCTTCATATGAAGGTATATATAAAGATAGTTTAAAACTTATATTAATTATAAAACAATATTTAATCATTTTACAGTAATGCTATTTGGTATTACACAATATATTGTCATTTATTTTTAGCTTTATTAGTTTCTAATTAATGTGAATTGAAATATGCACTTTGAGGACAGTAAAGTTCATGTTATAGACACGTTGAATACTTATGCAAATATATATGGAAACAATGATTGAATATGGAAGGCATGTTTTAATATGTGCTCTTAATATTCCATCTTAGGGCTAGCAGATATATTAAGATGTTCTAAGAGGTACAATAACTCTGAATCTGTGGGAGAGACAACCTTAAATCTTTGGTATGCTATAAATATAGCAATTTTGAAAACCATTATAAATAATACTAGGCATGTTTACAGATCTGGAATGATTTAAAATGTAATCAGAAGGTTTTTTTTTAATTTACCCAAACCTAATTGAATATGAACATAATAACTAATTTTGCTCTGCTTTCAGTCAGGAGATACTGCTTTGCTGTTTTCTGGATTATTATAAACTAAAAATTATTTTTTAACTCCTGTTATAGATCAGACAAAATTTTGCCATAATATATAATTATAGAGTGTTAATAGGATCAACTGTTTTATAAGCTGGTATGAATTTTAAAATTCACTTTATAATAAATTAACAATTTTAATGTAAATAAAAATGCTTGTAAAAATTAATCTTGGATAAAATATAGCTGCATTTGGGGTGCCTGGGTGGCTCAGTCATTAAGCATCTGCCTTTGGTTCAGGGCGTGATCCCGGTGTTCTGGGATTGAGCCCCTCATCAGGCTCCTCCACTGGGAGCCTGCTTCTTCCTCTCCCACTCCCCCTGCTTGTGTTCCCTCTCTCGCTGGCTGTCTCTCTCTGTCGAATAAGTAAATAAAATCTTAAAAAAAAAAAATATATATATATATATAGCTGCATTTAAATATAGTTATTTTTTGATGCAGGAAAATTATTTAACTATTTAAAATAAATCAATTCACACGTCAAAGGATATCATAACTTATCAAATATAAAGTATATAAACTTCTAAAATGGCATCATAATTAGGCAGAGTAAATTGTGTAAAGAATGTGATAAACAAAGAACTAAGTTCATGAAAGATCTTTATACCCATTTTAACAAGAAAAGTTAGTGTTTGGAATGGAAAATAGTACGCTGAGTGAAACAAGATGGATAGCTGCATAAAAATCCAAAAATATATAATGTATTAAGATCCAATAAAAAAGGATATATTGAATTATAGACATATATTATTGTTATGCTTTGAATATACTATTAAATATACTATATCCTTCAATTCTTCATAGCCCACAAAGTTATTTAAATTCCCTATTTTTCCCCTTTGAAGCTAGTATCCTTTCTGGAAAAAACATCGAAAGAAGCCGTCCTTTTAATCTTTTTCATACAAGTGATAATCTTAAAGTTAAGTATTAAACACACTCACCTATGCTTATTCTTTGATTTTAAGGTTATATGAAATTATTATTTTATTGGATATCTATTTTCCCTTTCCTGATAAATTACGTTATTTAATTTACATGAGTAGCACTGGAAGCACTCGAGATACAATGTCTTATCCTTCATAACAAAATTCAAACCATCACTGATAGCCCCCTCTTAAACCATAGAAATGGAATTTGTTTATTTTCTGTTATGTTCATTTGTCCTTTTTGGTGATCTCTTCTAATTATTTTCTTCATTTGTCTTCATATTCTTGGAGGTTATATATTATTTTCCTAAGACATCTTTATTTTACAGGCCTTAAAATTTGTAGACATGCATTCAGGTCATTATTAAATATCTTAAAGCCATAATTTGCATTTGTACTTAAAAAGAATTTTAGTGGAAAATGAAGATAAATTGAATATAAAGATTTAAAGAAGTCTAATACTCAATCACTTATTATGTACTGGGGCATGGTATAGTGCTTTACACATGGTTTTTTAATCTTTACAACACATGAGTTGAATACTCTTATTATTTACTATTTCAGTGTGATAAGTGAGACACAATAAGTTTAAGTAACTTTATTGATAAGCAGGAGGCAAATGGCAGAGCTGGGCTTTGTGCCTGAGGGCTTAATTACCTCTTCTCTACTCCCGACTTGTCCCACAGGAGTTATAGTTATAACAGGGGCCATTTAGAAATGTAAATAAAAGAAATTTAACAATGCAACCATCTAAGTATAGAAAAATGAAAATTAGAATGTTGGTTTATTGGGCGCCTGGGTAGTGCAGTCGTTAAAGCGTCTGCCTTCGGCTCAGGGCGTGATCCCGGCGTTCTGGGATCGAGTCCCACATCGGGCTCCTCTGCTATGAGCCTGCTTCTTCCTCTCCCACTCCCCCTGCTGTGTTCCCTCTCTCGCTGGCTGTCTCTCTGTCACATAAATAAATAAAATCTTTAAAAAAAAAAAAAAAAGAATGTTGGTTTATTTATAAAAGTTACAACTTTATTTTTAAAATTATTTTTAGTGTTTTAATAGTAGAACTAAACCAAATGTGAGAATATTGACTAAGTTAGGGTTTGGGGAGCTCTTGAATTCTGGTAGTCGCTGGTAAAGAATCTATGACAAATTTCACAGACTTCTATTATGGATCACCATCTTCCAGACACGTAGCCCTTTTCTGGACTAGCAGCCCCCTACAATGATCTTGTGCAAATTTATTTTGTAATAGACACTTAAGAAAGACACAATTAGAAATGCAAATAGTGAAAAAGAAATAGCTCTTCTATAAACAAGAATTAGTCCTGTTTAGCTTGTGAAAAATAGTTTCCAATGCCACTGAAATAAAAAGATGGAAGAGTACCTTTGTCATCATCATACTCAAACAAGTTTAAGGGGGAAGAAAATGGAAATTTTTAAGGTTAATCTCTGTTAGTTTTCCATTCAGAACTATAAAACAGATAAATTGTGCCTTATAAATTCTTTCAGTCAATGCCTAGATTTTCTTACCAGGAAAAAAAAAAAGAAAAAAAGAAAAAAAAGTTTCTGCCCTCTCTTGTTCTGTGCTTACATTTAATATCCCAGAACTAAGAACTACTACTTTCACTGCTCTAGACTAGATAGACTAGTCCCTGACCTACACATCAGCAAGAGATGAAAAAAAAAAAAAAAAAAAAAAGGAGCTAAGCGCGTTAAAACTTAATAAAATTTAAAATCCAGTTTCTAGATTGCCTGCCTTTCAAGTGTTCACTTGCCATATGTGTCTCATAGCGCCATATTGGACAAGATACAGAGCATCGCCCTCATGGCAAATGTTCTATTGGCCAAAGAGAGACTGGGGGCATGCCAGCAGTCACAGCCACTAGGTTGAGAGCCCTTCTCTATCTCCAGGCACAGTCCCTAAACAATGTGGACCCCAGGATAAGCTCTCCTCCCCATCCCCCATCCACCTCACCTATATTCCTGGAGGAACTCTGTGTGTGAGGTAACTTGACCCTGCATCTGATCCTGGCTGAGAAGCCTTGGCCACTAATGTACTCTCTTTGCCTCAGTTTCCTCACCTGCCAAACTCAAAACTGTTGAGTGAAAATAAAAATACGTGGTTTGGAACTATTGTATACGAAGCACTTTAAACCAAGATGAAATCCATTAACATCTGTCATCGTCGCTAAAAATATAAACAATAATCATTAAAAAACCATTACTGCCAAAAGTGCTGGAAAATTTATTTGTTGAAAGGCTGCCTTGTTGTTTGCATAGTCGTCAGTTGTGTTGAATTCAATGTGCTAAATATAAGCAAAATAACATTGGTCACATTAAAATTATTTATTTTTTGTTTCAAGTTTTTATTTCAATCTAGTTAGTTAACACACAGAGGAATATTAGTTTCAGGAGTAGAATTTAGTGATTCATCACTTACATATAACACCCAGTGCTCATCACAGGTGCCCTCCTTAATGCCCATCGCCCATTTAGCCCAACTGAGTCATGAAATTTCAACTATCATGAAATTCAAGTCTACTTTGAAGACCGGTTTACTGAAGTCTGTGTATGACACTAAGTTTCCTTTCACACACTGCCTATTTTTATTCCCAGGTAGTGCTGTTTACGAAGTGAATTATTTAAACTCTCCTCCCTATGCAGATGGAATGAATGCCTCATGGTGCTAGAAAAGTTTATTTCCCTAAGGTGTTTCATTAAATAGTGATGAAACAAGTAGTGTTAATGTGTGTAGTACATCTTTTTTCCTTAAAAAAAAAAAAAAAGGCTGTAGAGGAGTCATTTAACTTAAGTGTTTTGATCTTAAAAGTACATGCATTCCTGGAGAATTTAAGTGAATATGAAGTTCAAGGTTACACTTTTCTTGCCATAAACTTTTTTTTGCTTAAAAAGTTTGCTGTTAAATATTGGAATTGCTGGTAGATTTGATTGGATTTCTTGGTCTGTTTATTTAAAAGTGAGGAGTTTTTCAGAGAATCCTTATATTTATTCTATATTATATGTCTTAAAACATGACTTAATTCGGGGCGCCTGGGTGGCACAGCGGTTGGGCGTCTGCCTTTGGCTCAGGGCGTGATCCTGGCGTTATGGGATCGAGCCCCACATCAGGCTCCTCCGCTATGAGCCTGCTTCTTCCTCTCCCACTCCCCCTGCTTGTGTTCCCTCTCTCTCTCTTGCTGTCTCTATCTCTGTCAAATAAATAAATAAAATTAAAAAAAAAAAACATGACTTAGTTCATTTGTAAGTATTTACTAGTGTCCAATAGTTACAACCTTGAGATTCTAAATTAACTATGCAAACCCATGTTTTAATTCAGACCTACTGTAGGAAATTATTTAAGTAGTATTAGCTATACATAAATGGTTTTGTATAAGGTTTATATAATTTTTATAAGTTGGCAACTAATAACCTCTGTATGTTGTTTTTGAGGATATGGTGAATTTCCTGTTTCACAGTC
Organism: Ursus arctos; assembly: GCF_023065955.2. Classification (NCBI taxonomy): domain Eukaryota; kingdom Metazoa; phylum Chordata; class Mammalia; order Carnivora; family Ursidae; genus Ursus; species Ursus arctos. Next base: position 27,256,848 of record NW_026622985.1, on the reverse strand, counting down.
TTATTAGAAAGTATGCATTAAGTAATAAAAAAATTTCTTTACATTTCCTTTTTTAACATAACTAATTACTTCAATAAATATTTTTAATTGGAAAATGTAACATACATGTAAAAATTGTAAAGACGAGGACCACCACGCAGGTCAGGAAACAAAAAATTCTTAAGTCTACACATTTGCCCGTCATTCTTTTGCTAGTGCCATGCCCTTCTCTTTATGCGTCTTTGCATTGCTTCAACAGTAGTACATAAGCACTCCTGAAGCAAGCACCATGATAATACTTTTTAATATAATAAAATACCTATGTTGCTTTGAAAGACAAGTTTCCTAGTGCATGGTTATTTTGGATGACATTGGGACAAACTACATTTGTTTGTATATAGAATATTTTGTACATTTCATCATTAAAAAGTCAGTTTAAGATTTAAATCCATTTGCTGCTCACATTAGCAGAAATATTAGATAAATATTATAAAGTCTGGGAAAATCTTTATTGGACATATAGCTCAATGTCTACACTAATAACTAAATGTGTATTTCAGGAAAGGAAGTTGAAATTTTAAATCCTTACCAAAATATCACTCAGTTTTGATGATGACATTCCTTAAAGATAAAAGCAGTAAAATAAATGCGAAGATCCTTTTGATAATAAACACACGGCTAATGCTTACTTTATTATTTCAAGACAATACAATTGTTTTGCCATCTTAATTGCAGTAATTCCTACTCCACTTTATTTAACATTCTGCTTATTAAAAAAAAACAAACTGTTTTTAAACCGTGAGAGTCAAGTATCAGAATATTTGAGGTGAAAGTTGATAGATTTTAAAAAACAATCAGTTAAAATAATTATACATTTACATTTTTTAAGATTTTTTAAAAAATTTATTTGATAGAAAGAGAGCATGAGCAGGGGAAGGGGAAGAGGGAGAGGGAGAAGCAGACTCCCCTCTGAGCAGGAAGCCCAATGAGAGGCTAGATCCCAGGACACTGGGATCATGACCTGAGCTGAAGGCAGACGCTTAATCGCTTTAGCCACCCAGGTGCCCCGTTTTATACATTTATATTTTGAATAGAAAAGGCAGACATGGAAATTTGCCAAGTATACTGTAATTTCTATAAATATTTCCATAGAATACCTATAAATATTCTACAATCCTCGAAATGCATAGCAGAATTCTAAAAGGTGAGAAATAAGATGATCTTGGTCATGAGAAGTTGCATCGATTAAAACACTCTCTGGAGTGTGAGAATTTGAAAAGGAAAATCTTAAATCTTTGAATTGTGGATTAATCAGATTAAAGGAGAAACCAACTAAGATTATGCTTTGGTGTTTTTTCTGACCCTATGAGATGATAACTGTGCTTCCTTGAGTAGCAAAATGATATGAAATTTAGGATAAGGAAGATGATTAGCATAAAGTCAGTTACAATAGTGTTGTTTTTGGTTTTGTTTTGTAAATGTGTTAATTATTTGAGCAATTTGGACCTTGGGAACACTTGATTTCTTTAGGACCCCTTTACAAGCATTGTGTTGTTATTACTGTTATGTTCAGGAAAAAAGTGCCACGCACGATAGTAATCCTAACAGGTTACACTTGTATGTGCTGAAGTCTTACTATTATTTTCTATTGAACTGGATTCATTAGGGCTGAGATCCTGAATAATTTGATGTGGCCGTAAGTACAAGGCTGCAAGTACATGCAAACCCAAGTAACATGTAACAATGGGGCTTTGTTGAGCAGGTATATTTTCAGAGTATTTTAGAAATGTAGACATTGTGCCTAAACCCCTGCAAAATAAAAATGTAACTACTGTAATGTATCTTTACTTACAAAGAATTCAGCTCAACTTTACAGCTGATTACTGACGATATTCATGTTTAGTTTGGTATATAATGAAATATCCATAAGGATGTAAGGAAGTAAATTAACATTTAGTTAAATGTTAAGTGTGTTTTTCATGATCTCTAAAAAGTAAGATGGTCTCTCACACTCCATGGAAATTGTTGAGGAATTCATGACATCTTAAAACAATGAAGTCCATTAATGGACAGTTAAAATTTTTCAATGAAAACTTGCTGCCCCATAAATTCTACTCACTGGTTATAGTATTGTACACTTGAGCGGTGATTGCATACCCCTGACTATGCTAAAGTAGTAGGATATTAGATATATTAGAAAACATGCAAAGAGAAATTTGAAAATGATGAGATAAAATACATGTGTATAAAAATGTTGGCACTCCAAGCTCCCTCCTAGTGGGTCTTCATACATACCACTTGCATTCTGCTTCGTTATCACGGTACTCAAACTATGGACTAGAAGATAGCCCTCTGCAAACAAAATGTTTCTCTTTGTTTGCTTATATTGTCTCTTCAACTCTCAAGTTTCTTCTATAATTTTTATCTGGTTTCTTGCCCATAAACTTACCATGAAGTCATGTTTCTAATAATTTATCAGGTTTGTGTATCCTACAGAAAAACCATCTAATCAAACAGTGATTCAAAAACATGAGCTACAATTAAGCCAAAGTGAGCTTATTCAGGTAATACTATTAATTTGAGTGTAGTCATGATTCCTCATGTCTCCTGAATGAGTAAAAAAGTCTCTAGTGACCTTATGTGCACCATGAAGGTATGAAGAAAAAATAGCTCTTTATAAATTAAAAAATCAAGGATTCTTTGCCTCCTCTCCCCAACACACACACACACACACACCCCTGAGGAAAAAATCCTTAATCTAAAGTGTTGAAGGTTTTTATGTGTCAAGACTTATATATTTTAATTCTTCTCCTATGCATAGAATATATTTTTTCACCATAATTATACATTATCTTAATGATATTTGAAATAGATAAATATAAATAAGGCAAATCAATGAAGTTCACATATAAAATTTTATATCCCTTGCTCCTCAAATAATATTGCTGATGAGTTACTATCCATCCAGTAAGTCCTGGACTCTTTGTATTCCTTTGGGAAATGGCACAAGGCCTTCTTGAATGTTAGATTATGCATTTGGATCTCTGATTTAGTGGAACAGTGTGTAAAAATCTCTCATAATCAGAACACTCCCTATTGGCTCCACATCTGAAGATCCCCAAGAGTGTTGTTTGTTCCAGTGAACATCTGGAATAGATTACATGCAGTTAATTGGCTCCAGGTCGAGCTTGTTACAGACAGTAGCATGCAGTATAACCTATGCAATTCACTAAATCCACCCACTTTAGGTTAAATCACACCTACTTCTCTCTGTAATTCCTCCCAGATGCAGGACACACACGTGTGCATGCACAACACACACACACACACACACATCCACATCCACTGGAAGGAAGATGGCAAAAGATCAATAGATTAGAGGAGAGGTTGTTGGCTATACATTTAACCCATAAATTACCTCAATTAAAAGATTGACTATTGAATTCGGAGGATTGTTGGGAAGAAAAACAATGAATCAGGAACAGCAGATTATAGAGAGTGACTGTTTTATAGTAGAAAAATATTTAAAGTTAAAAAAAAGTTCCGGCAGTTTCAGGATTTTTGTTTTATTTTGTCTCTCACCCTTAGCATATGTAACAGCACGTGCATGCACTTATCGGAATGTCATGTAGCAAGGAAAACAGCACTTTGATTTTTAACTTATTTAACAGTATTAATGAGTTGTGTTACAAGGAACAGTATGACTACTGTTCATTGAAAACCAAAACATCAATCTTCTTAAGTTATAGTGTTGGAGGCACAGGGCATGTCTTAGCGATTAATGGTCAGTTGGAGGAGTAGATATCTCAATACATAGCCAAGGGCCATTAACCCCAACTGGTCATTAATTCCCAAGAAAGGTCCTGTACTGAGGTCATTATTGCTAATAAAATGCACACATGGAAAGTTCCCTCTCTTTTGCCTGTGTACCTAAACATACACTCACATTACATGCATTGTTGCATGTCATGAAGAAAAAGGTAGTATTTCACATGTCCAGAAGCTCAGAAAAACTAAGCTTAATGAGAAGTTTAATACACTTAAACTCTATATTCAATTTACCTTTCATTTTTGGGGGGAGGTGTAGGAAATGAGAGGAAGGGTAGGTGGAGAAATATATGTGTGTATGCCAAGGCTATGGATATTCTGCGATCAGAAACCCGTATTCTGCTATCATGTGTATATATAGGGGAAAATGAAAGGAACAGGCAAGTGGGATTAGAGTTGCTGATGAATATGGATAGAATCAGCACGTATAATCTAATATCAAAGGCAGTGTGGAGTAATGCACTGAGTCATAATATATTAGGTACCAGAACAGACATGAGGCACATTTAGCAGTTAGGTCAAGTTCGTCTTTTCTTTGGTGTCCTCTCTCTTCCACCTTTCTGGGTTATGCTACTCTATCCCTCCCTTCTTGTAGCAGTCTAACCAAGTCTGTAATGCTTCTGGCTTTTCAAGAACCCTTAATGAGTTATCACTGTCTTCTGAAACTATGTGTTCTTGCTTGTCATTCTCCTTTCACTGTCTTTCATGAAACTGTTTTTGTCTTGCTTAAATCTATGTGATACTCCTTTGAGCTATCTTGCATAGCATTCCATAAATATCTTGATTTTAGAAATCATTTCATGGTGCTTTAATTATTTTTATATAATCAACCACTTCTTTCAGAAAAGAGTCATATCTTTTTCCTCATCTTAATAAGTGGTTGGGGACTAGCTGTGATGTTAATGACTGTTACATATATATTCTTGTACATATGTTCTTACTTACATAAAAGCAGTAAGTTTTTAAGGAGAACCTGTAAGTCAAAGAATGTATCTATTTTTTTACTCGTATAAACGGCAAATTGAAAGATTGCAACGTTCATTTCTTCAGAGATTGAGTAACTTTAAAACTCATATAATTTGAAACTAATCCTAATAAATTTTCCTGTGGACCAGCTAAAGTGACTGCTTTGTGGCAGTAACAAACATTTTGTCCTACTACCTTTAAAATAACACAGTTCTTTATTTTTTTAAGAATTTATTTTTAGTATATTATTTAAAGAAGGACTTTATTAGTGTTTTATTTTATGCATTAATGAAATTTTAAAAACTAAAATTTTCATAAAGTGCTACTGATGGCATATAGATCTTTTTGGTCAGAAGGACATTCCTGTTTTCTCTCAAATTATGTCTAATTAATACTGCTCAAGGAATGTCAAGTAAATGTGAATAAAATATGTAATATGTGGCATATTTAGTACAATATTCTTTTTTTTAAAATTTATTTATTTATTTTAGAGAGAGAGAGAGCATGTGCATGAGTGGGGGTGGGGAGGGAAGTTTGGGAGGGGCAGAGGGAAAGCAGAGGAAGAGAATCCTCAAGCTGACTCCCAGCTGAGTGTGGAACCCAACTCAGGGCTGAATCCCAACTTGGGGCTCGATCCCAGGACGCTGAGATAATGACCTAAGCCAAAATCAAGAGTCAGATGCTCAACCGACTGAGCCACCCAGGTGCCACACTTAAATGAGTATCTAAATTACCTTGATTATTCACATATGAAGTAATTTTCTAAATCAAAGAATTAAATATGCACAGATTACACACAAGACAGAATAGTTAGTTACTTCTTATAAATATCTTTGAAGATAATTAAAGTAAATTATAAAAATATATATTTTAAAAATATATACATATATGTAAAAATATAATTTATTAAGCATTCATAGTCAACATTGCATGAAGAAACAACATAAAATTTGTAATCTGTCCTTAAAATGTTTGTCATATATAACAATAAACCAATACATCCCTTAATTTTATTTTAGTTCACTTTCCCAGATTGATCTTAACTTCTGAGATTCAAAGTAACTAGATTCAAAGTAACTAAAATAACTATTTTCAAAGTAATTAAAATGCAAAGGCATTTACTAAAGAGTTGATCTTTCATAAGAAAGTTCACTCATGATTAAACCTTCTCTTAAAACTAAACCATATAAACAGAATATTTTGATATTAAATAATTAGAAAATTACTTAAAGTATAAGACTTCTTTGTTATGGCTACAGCTATTACCAAGGAAGCACAGAAATTATTTGGACAGAAGTTGAAGCAGGTACTACATCTGGAATCTTCCCTGGAAGTAAGCATAGCAAGATCCTTTTTGTGGGCTATTTCTTAGAAAGACAGAGGAAATTTTGTGGAGAAAGAAAAGTTGAAGACTGCAGGAGTTGAAGACTACTTGATTCTACCATATTGAAAAACACCCAGAGACTTAGGGGTTAAAGAGGCCAACTCTAGCTAAAGTCCTGACCACAAATTTTTATCCACTTCTTATCTGCCATGTGCCCTTGGGAGAACCATTTAACTCTGTACCTCAGTTTCCTCATCTGTGAAATGAGGTAAATAGTTACCCATCCTTTATGGCTGTTGGTAGTAGCATTATTAAAAGGTAGGCTGAGACATATTAAAATTTTTAAGTTTTTTTGAGCAAAAATTGATTCCAGCCGTGTAGTGCCAAACTGGGAGGCTTTGCCTTCAGAAGCCAGGGAAAGACTTGTGGGGAGAAAATGCTGAAGCAAGAAAGAATTGGCTGTAGCCTAAGGCCTAGTTGGTTGTTTGCGATTGGTTATCCCTGATGTTTTGATTTTGTGACTTTGAGGCATTTATAGACTTAGATTTCCATTTGCTTAAGGAGGCCGCCACTTCGTCAGAGCTGCCTGAGTCTAATGGCCTCCTTGTTTAGTTAATTTAAAAGCATTAAATCATTTCATTTATGGAAAACACTTTAAAACAACAAGTATCTGGTATATATAAATATTCAATGACTATTATTTGTAATTATTATTATCAGGCTTAGTTTCAAATATGTGTCTTAATTTATTCCATGTTTTAACAAAGACGACTAGAACTACTAGGTGCCTCAGTCGGTTAAGCGTTGGCCTTTGGCTCAGGTCATGATCTCGGGGTTTTGGGATTGAGCCCCTCATTGGGCTTCCTTCTCAGCAGGGAGTCTGCTTGTCCCTCTGCCCCTCCCCCTGCTCTCACTCTCTCTCAAATAAATAAAATCTTAAATAAAATAAAAACAAAAAAAGACAACCATGGCAGCTTATCTATGGCAACCTAGTTAATAACAACTTCCTCTCTTTTATAAACCCTTTTATATTAGTTTGTTTTTCTATTCAGTACTCCCCCGTGTGGAAAAGTATATAGAGTGCAGGTAAGATTGCATTATCCCAGACCTAAAATTTATAGTGGTGGCCGTGACCTAATCATTCCTCATTTTTCCAATTTTAAGTAGACTATTTTTTTTAAAGATTTTATTTACTTATTTGAGATAGAGTGAGACAGCACAAGCAGGGGGGAGCAACAGAGGGAAAGGGAGAAACAAGCTCCCCATGGAGCAGGGAGCCTGAGAGGGTAGGGCGGGGGGACTTGATCCCAGGGCCCCAGGATCATGACCTGAGCCAAAGGCAGACAGACACTTAACCAACTGAGCCACCCAGGCACCCTTAAGTAGACTTTTAAAACATCTTCATGTCAGAAACAGGAAATGAACTCCCTGAAAATGACAGCTTTTATTTGTTTTTGCTTGGAGATCTTTTTCCTCAGGGATGATATGAGGAAAGAATGGGTTTCTACCAGTATTCTTATCTGAGTAAAGAACTCATCAAGTTAGAACGAGTTGGTTCCTTCTGCATTTGTGTTAGAACAAACAAACAAACTTTAATAGAGGAAGAAATGTTAATTATCATAAATAGTTGAAATTTTAGTTATGTCTTCATCTCTGCATTTGAGTAAAGGCAGACCTGAATTTTATTATTCAGGTCTGAATTCTTTCCCTTGTAACAATTTACAAGATTTAAACAAGAGAGAAGGAACAATTATTTTTTAAAATCTATACACATTCAGAAAATCATAATTTAGTAAGTCTAGGAAAATATTAATGGCTATTTTCTTATTTTTTTAGATTAAATTAACACCATTTGAAAGAGGACATTGTTTTCATCATGACTGCTACTAAAAATGAGAGACCGAAGTCCAGAAGCCATGATTTTGACCTTTTTCATGCCTTGATGATACTAAGCATGACCATGCTGTTTCTTCCAGTCATTGGAACTTCTAAGCAAAATATTCCACGACTCAAGCTGACTTACAAAGGTAAGTGTGTAAATGTTTTTCAGATTGTCTTTGTGATTACTGTATTTCTTTTATTTAGAAATGCATACTGACTTCAGTGAAATGTTTATAGTATTGGCATCAGTTAATAAAAATATTATTATAGACCACAAAGCCCAATTATTTCTTATTTTTGTGAGGAAAATGGTGCCAAACGTGTTCATGTACACTTTTCAGTTCATTGTTTACAATGATCGACTACTGATTAGCATAATTAGGAGATTTTGGTCTGTAGGTTATAATCAGTTTTGTATTAAAACAAGTCAGTCCCTAAAAATAGAAAAACGTTAATTTCATATGGCTCATACTAATTAGTTTATCCCTAGTTCGAGGCAATTTATATTTAAACACAGTAAGATATCTTTAAAAAAATTATTAGAAGATACCTTCAAGATCTCGAACATATACATATTTATTATTTTAGAAAGACCCTGTGAAAGGCTTGAAATAGAGATGAAAAACTATTTAAGAAATGAAATCTGCTAAGCTAATTGTTTTTCATAAATTAATATAAAAGCAAAGTTTATGAGTTATATTTAGTCATCTTATGTGTGTGTATGTTTGTGTGTATAGATAGACAGATACAGAGAAAGAGAGAGTGCGCCACGTTTTATGCTTAAAGATATTTCTTTTCTTTTCTTTTCTTTTCTTGGCTTCTTTAATACTTCAAGTAATGAGAGGAATGTAGGGGACTTATACTCCTTTATTCTGAACTTGGGAGGAGAAAATTATGCCTGCAGTTTTAATATCCTCTGATCTTTAATACAAGTTAAATTCTGACCTTGAATGAAATATCAATAATAAAACCTAACTTGATATCGAATGTAAGTGGAAATGGAATTAGCATTATACCCATTACACATTTCGTATGTTGGCGTTTGTTTGGAATTTATGTCTCATGAATTAAAGAGTTAGGGCAACGTATTATTTTTGAGTTCTTATATTTTTCTAGGATTTTTAAAACAGGTAAAAAAGGAAAAAAACAGAAGATTGCCTCTGTGTGGTTGAGGGGAGGATTAACAGGAAAGAGATATGAGGGAAAACTTTCTGGGATTATGTAAGAGTTCTCTATCCCAATAAAGGATGTGATTATTCAATTATGTGGATTTTTCACAACCCGTCATATGCACAAGTCAGATTTGTTCATTTGTCTGAAGTCAAAATTCACCTTAAGAAAAGGAACAGAAAACAAATACTAAACTCCAAATAATGAAAAAGAGAGAGAGAGAGAGATGCAGAAAGTTTGAAAATAAAGAGGTTGAAGGGGGAAAGAAAAAAGGGAACACTGTCTGGCTCCTATGATACAATGAATAACATTAGAACATTGCATTGATCTGTGTGAACAATGCATAATAAATCAGGCTTGCAAAGAATCTTTAATAGTTAACAGTCGCTGACGATTCATTATGAGTGAAGCCTTAGTATAAGGACTGTGTGTTGTCATTTCATCCTCACCACCACCCGGTGTCGTGGGGATTATTCTCATCCCCTTCCCTTATGTGAGGATGCAGAGGTACCGAGAAACAGAAATTTGCCAAGGGTTCCGACTGGGTCATGGCTTAGCGCCTGAGTCAGCCTCATGCTGCATCGAGCCCAGGTACCTGATCCTGTTTCTTAGGTCTTGCTCGTTAGCAGTTCTTCACTGAGGCACTTACCCACCAAAGTGAACCTAAACATTTACAGAAGCACCATGATCATATCTGACTGATTATATTATTTTTGGTTGTCAAAATTAACAGTTAAGAGTTGGAGAAGGAAACATGCTCTGTTTAAGACCACTGAGTGACCAAAAGAGAACTACAGACTTGTGAGATGTTGTACCTTTTGACAAATGTATGGAAAAAGTAGATTGTCATTGTGATCATTTGAGTCCATAACCACAATGTCATACAAGTAAAATATTAACCCAAATGTTGTAGTTGATCATTGGAAAAATAAATCAATCTCCACAGATAGAGAAACATCATTAATTAATTCCATACAGCTGCTACTAGTTAGTTCATCTAGTTAGAGGTTTTTTTGTTTTGTTTTGTTTTTGTATGAATATGTTTTTGGACTGGGAATCAACCCTGTGAGTTCAAAATCTTGTTTTAGTTTTCTCTGTATCAACTGCCACTCTTCTCAACACCTAATGCTTATATAAAAGGGGAACTGGTGTTAAATGTTGAGTTAAATGCAGTAAGAACTAGTCTTTTGATGGTTCTTATATTATACTTTCCAAGTGTTATTTTTTTAGATTTTTCTCTACATTTAGGTAATTTATGTGTCAAAGTCTGGTAAGCAGTAGCAAAGTTTGAATGCATGATAGGAATTACAGAAATCTCCCAACCCACCCTCAAAAGATACACACACACCCCTACTGGCTTCCCATAGCTACTATTAGCCATTCATTTCCGGATTGTATGCTAATAATAAAGCAGTCATATTTGCTAGGAGTAGTATTCACAACCCTTACAGGACACTCCTCTTTCCACTTTAAAGAATATGGTGTCTTCTCTTTGGAAATCATCTGCTCAGCCCTACCATGTCCATATTTCCCATCCACTTCCAACATGTGAATATCTTCCCTCTCCACCTTTTCTGTACCATATCTGAGAGTTTCAGAGGAAAGTAGGTCAAATCCCACTATTTTTAAGTGGGCTATTCCAGAATAAGTTATGACATACAAAATTCCTGCCAGTTTGGGGTTATGGTGACGAAAATTGCCTGTATACTACATTCCTATTTCTGAGATAATGATCGGAAGTCTCTCTTGGCATTTTCCTTCTCTTCTGATCCTGACTAATGAATTCAGATCAGCTAGTACCAGCCATTGCTTAGATAGCTTTGGGAGAGTCTAAAAGTTTGGCTTTGGGCATTAAAACACTGCCAGAATGTGAGGTTAGAAAAATCAGCTAAAGTGAAAGTTAATTTTGTTTTCAAAAATAATTTTTATGGTTACAGACTTAGCTTTGTTTTCTTTGCTTTCCATGGTTCATGCTTCCTTAGATGCTGACCAGAGATGCAGCCAGTATCAGTAGAGTTAGCTACTTTGAACGGCTGCAAGATTATTTTGAGGGATTTCTTAAAGGCCAACAGAAAATATAATAACCATTTTATCCAAAGAATGCTCTTTGATAGAGACAGCTTTGGACCTCTGAATCCCCAGGAGCTTGTTTGGTTCTATTGTTTTATAAAGAGATTTCCCTTCAGTTGAATATTTTGAATTCTTGTACATGTATGCAAACTAAATCTGGTTCTTGAATAACAAGTAAGGAAACTTGGAGATCAGGATGGTCTCTATTTCTGGGTTTCATGTTATAAGTTTATTATGTATATTTTGCCCCATAAGGTGGGCTTCTCACAGTGATGTATTGGTACAGTTTATACTTCGGATGTAGTAAAAATAACTTTTGAGAAATGACCTACGTCAGTCCCGTAATAGTGTAAACATTCTGTATTTCACAGTCATCGTGAGGGAACTTATTTGAGTTAAGGATATTTATCCCCAGGAATCATTAGTATCTGCAACATTATTTGTTTGGAAAACCAGAAAATGATGTAGGAAACATAAAGAGGAAATGGACAAAAACTTTGAAACAGGAGAAGAAAAATGAAAGTTAACTAATATACCAAAGTCTTGTTTCTTATGATGAATTGTAGGGTTTTTTTTTTTTTTTTCATATATATATATATTTACACAGTTTCTTTTGGCTTTCTTTTTCCTTCCCTAGTTTTAGATTTTAGTACTAATTTATGTGTGAATGGCTTATCATATATATTACACATATGTATATATATGATACATGTATGTGCGTATATCTCATACATATACTCTTTTTTTCTTACCACATCCCTTTGAACCTCACTGTCAATTCCATTTGAATATTTTCCCCCTAAAACTCTTGCTATCTAAAAGAATCACAGTAAACCCACAAAACACCAGCTAGTCAACACTGAACTCCCACATATTAGACATGAAGAAAGAAACTAACCCACTTAGTAGTTACCATATATTCACCCATTCTGCAGATGTGTATGGAGCAACCACCACGTTCATTAGGTCTGAGAAAGGTCACTGTCCCTTTTGAATTTCTTTTCCAGATAAGGAGACAAAGAACAGGTAAACGAATGAATATCATCTCAAATAGTGGGAAGTGCTATGAAGAATATAAAACAAGAGAGTGACAGGCTCCAAGAACCCTACTTGGCCTTTATTGTATCTGTTTTAGGATACCCTGAAAACTGTTGTTTTTGTACCTATTTTTTAGATAAGAAACTCTGAGACTCAGAGCTTGAAGGCCTTGCCCCAACACAAGAAGCATATATGAAGTGGCAAAATTAAGTTGTGTGTTTTTATCTCTGGAGTTCAAGGCCCATGCTTTTGCCACCTGGTGTCCTTGAGGGAACCATTATTCAGGAAAACAAATATCAAGATACAAAAAATATATATAAGGTTTCATCATTACTTTTTTGGCAATATGTTCTTCTCAATAACTAACAAAGTACTATTTTTTGATCCTCCAAAACTTTTATGTATTTTCATAGACAAGAAAAACTTGAAATCACCTTTAAAATTTTTTCTTCTGTTGTGTAACTAAAACAATGTATTTAATAGAATTGTTCTTTATTTTGTTGGAATCTTCTGAGAAATGAGTGGATTAATCTGTATATTTTTCTTTATTTATAAATTACTTTATTTAGCTGTGAAATGTAGCATGTGTCTCAGGAAGAGATTCATGGTTGTTTGACTCATGTAACTTGTTTGATTTGACTAGTCTAACATTAGTTCTATTATCTTAATTCAGCATGATGTAACAGTGAAGAAAGCCAAACTTCTTAGGTCTTAACTGTTCCTACTAGTTGTGAGATATCTGGATGTTTATTTTCTATACTGCCCTTTTCTTATTTATAACACAGTAAGTGTAACAGTAAATCTAAATGTATTAAATTATTTAATTCCAATCAGGATTTTGTTAAGATGTGTTGACCCATGTAAAGCACCTCAGTGTTTGGCATAGTAAGCATTTAATAAATGCTGTCAATTATTATTTTTTGTGAAACGTTATTATCTTGCTCCATGTGAATGGTTGCAGACCAACGACTTCTTTCTGGAAACAACTTTGAAAAATATTATGTAGCTCCCTCTTGTTTACAACACATATTAAAATTGCTTCCACTTACTCCCAGAGCATTTTCTACTAGAGTTAGTTTCCTTCAGTTAAGTACCACCCACAGATTGTGAATTTTTTAAAGGTACTTTCCAGTATTTTTACTATTGTGGTCTTCTAGTAGTTAATAAGACCTTACAGTTAAAAAGATCATTGTTGGCCTTGATAAGAGTAGTGTCTTTGATTGGTTAGTAGCCCTCAGAGTGGGTTAAAATGTATCATAAAATCACTCAGGGGCTCAGACCACGTGATGCAATCTAAAGTGGGCATTTTTTTTTTTTTTTTTTTTTGTCAAATTCCTGGGAAAAGAAGCTGGCTTGCTCTGAATACCTCCCCCTAAGTACTTAGTGAAGAATCATTGTCAATCTTATAGTAAGAATTCTCATGTAATATATGTATTTTTCTATAAAGCAAGTCATTGATGGTTTAATTTTGGTAGATGTGCCATATTTGAATGGAGTCACTTGTTTTCCCAGATGTATATACTCTAAACAGGCTGTTCAGTTGCTCTTCTGTAGTTTTAAGAGTTCAAGGATAATCTCCCTGTATATGCGATGTTGAACTGTCAACAGTTAATAACAATAGTTTCTGAGTGGCCATTACATTTCTGGCCTTGTTCTGGCAACAAGGGGATATATCAGCAAGTACAAGAGGCAAAAATCCCTGTCATCATGTGGTTTATATGCTGATATAGAAAGGCAGACCATACATAAGTACATTGCATAGCAAAAAAGAAGATGAAAGTGCTACAGAGAGAAATGAATCAGGCAAGTTAGCTAGAGAATGGCAGGAGTATGGCATGGTAGTCAGGTATGGTGGTGAGGAAAAGAGCTCACCAACAGAGTGATATTTTCACAAATACTTAAAGAAATTGCTATTGCAAATCATGCAGATACTTGGGAAAGCAATATTTTTTGCAAAAGAACATCCAGTGCAAAGGTTATGAGGTGAAAATGTGTCTGCCATATTTAAGGATCCTAAGGAAGACAGTACGACAGTACAGCCATAAAACAGTTGGATGGGGGAAAGAAGTTTGATTGTATCGGAGAGTTAATAGGAGGAAAAAAAAAGATTAGGTCCTTCCACTGTTGTCATTGTTAAAACATTGGCTTTTAGTCTGAGTGTTATGGAAATCCTACTCGAGAATTTTGGCACAGTGGTGACATAATCTGACTCATTGTTATAGGATCATTCTGGTTTCTGTATTGTAAATACACTGAAAGGGAGAATTCAGGGAAATAGACATGTTGTAATAATGCAGGTGAGAAATGATGGTCTGTGGGCCAGATCAGTTGCAGTGGAGGAGGAGTAGAGAATGAAATGTAGATAGAGCCAACAGGATTTTTTGATGGATAGGATATGAAGTAAAAGATAGAGGAGTCAGATCTGACTCCATCTTTTGTTTTGTTTTGTTTTGTTTTGTTTTGTTTTGTTTTTAACGTAAGGATGGAGATACCATTAATTGAGATGGTGAAGACTGTGAAAGAAGTAGATTTTGGGGGGGGGGGAATCAAGTGGACATGTTTGTTTGAGAAGACAAGACTATTAGATATCTAAGTGAGATGCCAGGAAGGCATTCAAGTATATAATTGCTGGAGTTTATGGGACGTATTATTGGAAATATGAATTTGGCAGTTAGCCTATAGAAATCCTTAGTTATCTAAGGATGTAGAAGAATTTGAAGGATTGAATTCTGGGATTCTCTCAAGCAAGGAAGGTGGAGAAAAGAAGGATGAGCATCAAAGTGAACTGAAAAGAAGTGCCCAGAAAAATCATGTAGGAGAAAAATCCGGAGTTGTAGTACACAGGAAGTCAATGAAGAAAGTAAAGGAAAAGGGATCATCAGGAGTGTCACATTCAGCTAATGTGTCTTCAAAGATAACAAGTAAAAATTAACATCAAATTCAACAACAGAAGTTCACTGTTGACCTTTATAAAGTCAGTGTCTTTGAGTGTGGGAGCCTTGGCACAATTAGGATGGATACTTAAGAGCATGAGCTCAGGGGCTATAGACAATTATAGATAATTCTTTCAAGGATGTTTCCTGTAATGGAGACATGGGCAGTTGTAACTAGAAGGAAAGTAAAGTCAAGAGATTTGGGGTTTTTTTTCATGAACTAAATAACACCATATTTATATTTCGGTTGAAATAATCTAGAAGGGAAATAATCCATGATTCAGAAGAGATGTGAGATAATCCATACCTCCCTGAAGAAAATATTGATGAAACTCCATTCTTTTCTCTAAAATCAGGCTACTTTTATGCTTTTATTTTATTTTATTTTTTAAGTAGGCTGCATGTTCCGCGTGGAGCCCCGTGTGGAGCTTGAACTCACAATGCAGAGATCAAGAATCTGATGCTTAACTGACTGAGCCACCCAGGTGCCCCAGGCTACTTTTAGAACAAATGTTAATGAAATGGGCTTATTTTGCATAATAAACTATTATCTGGGTCATTGTCAGTGTTCACTATTGTCTAGATGGAAAAAGAAGTCAAACAGAAAACTGTTCAAGGAGGAAAGGTGATAGAGTTCTGTCACTGTAACAGGGATACAAGCTGTAAGTAGTAAATATGTTTAGAAAACTTACAAATAAGGGGGCGCCTGGGTGGCACAGCGGTTAAGCGTCTGCCTTCGGCTCAGGGCGTGATCCCGGCGTTCTGGGATCCAGCCCCACATCAGGCTCCTCCGCTGTGAGCCTGCTTCTTCCTCTCCCACTCCCCCTGCTTGTGTTCCCTCTCTCACTGGCTATCTCTATCTCTGTCGAATGAATAAATAAAATCTTAAAAAAAAAAAAAAAGAAAACTTACAAATAAAGATTTGGAAAGAAAACTGCAGAAAGGTGGATCCCAAGGTCCCATAAGAGATAATTGAAAAAAAAAAAACAAAAACAAAAAACTGACCCAAGTCTCCTGCTTTTCAGTTCAATGGTATTTATACTACAATTTGACTGCATCCAAGCCCATTAATTAATAATAATTAAAATCTATTTAACACTGTATTTGAGCACTGCTCTAAACATTGATTGTGGAGGTTCACAAAGTGATGGAAGTTACACAATAATGTTAAGATACAATATTGCCATAGAAGTATCACAGAAAAGAACGTTTTTGGAATTAAGAAAATATATAAAAATCACAGAGATCTACAAAGGTCAGCAGTGTCCTCCTGGCATCCTGAGACACTTTGCTTGTGTCTTCGGCTATGCATAAACCTGGAGGGGACTTTAATCAAGATGTTCATTGCTTAAGTAAAGGCAATTTTTTCTAGGATTAAACCCAGTCAGCTCTTCTCTGGTTAAAACAGATGTTATATGTGGTTGGTTTACTATTCTATAAATTATTAAGGAGATAAAATTATGTATATGCGGAGCGCCTGGGTGGCGCAGTCGTTAAGCGTCTGCCTTGGGCTCAGGGCATGATCCCGACGTTCTGGGGTCGAGTCCCACATCGGGCTCCTCCACTGGGAGCCTGCTTCTTCCTCTCCCACTCCCCTGCTGTGTTCCCTCTCTCGCTGGCTGTCTCTCTGTCACATAAATAAATAAAAAAATCTTAAAAAAAAATTATGTATATGCAACTGCTCGTTTTAGGACTTTACTTACCTAAAATTTGGCTCTTAATTCCTTGGGTCTTATGAAAGGAATTTTTACAATGAGATTTTTTCAATACATGTGTAAAAATATAAATTCAAGCTCATTTTAAAAATGAATGTCTTTTTTTCACAGAAAATTTGACAAATGCCTCTCTGCTTCTTAAGAACTAGTAATATATATTTTGCATTTTTGTAAGTCCTTTAAACATGCTGATTTAATCCTATTGATTAAAAAGAGGCATAAATTAGAACTAAGTGCTTTTTACTTCCAAAGATACTCATAAAGAGGTTTGTTTGACTGAAGCCACAGTAAGCCAGACACAGTCTAGAAAATAAGATAAATATTTCAGTAATCCCAGTGGAATGATGAAGTGGAAGAAGCAATAGAACTTGTCTGTGGGTACAGTCCATTAAAATGTGAGGAGAGTTGTTTTGAAAAAAAAATCTTGTTTTTCTAAGTAAATGCTAAATCTTCAAATAGAAAATATAGCTATAATAGTTGACAGGACTTCAAGTCAGAAGACCTAGATTTTAGCTCTTTCTCTGGCATGTACTGTTCATTAGAACGATGATTTGCTCTGAGTCTAGGTTTTCTCATCTGGAAAATAGTGATAATCCTCTGGTTCTCCTTGAGGATCAAATTAAATAGAAGAGGAAAAGCTCCTTGAATGTTACAAAGCATGAAGTGAATATTATGACAGGTTTCAAAGAGAGTCCAAACAATGTATTATTGAATTAATTGAAGTAAAAATTGAAGATCTTTACAAATACAATTATATTTAGGCAACTCTGGTAGAATTTCTACTGCTGCACGTAACAGGAAATTTACTTCAAAGTCAAGACTAAATCATTATTTGTCATTTTTGCATCTTTCTTCCAGGTTAATGCATATTAAGTATATGTATTTCCCTTCTTTGTAAGAGAAAACAGAGGAGGATAGTTCATATATCATTGGTTTTAAACTAAGCAGGTCTTTTATCGCTTATAGCAATTTAGTTATAATGTAGGTTAATTAGTTTAATTTAAAATGAGTTAGGGATGTGCAGATTTGACCAATGTAGAATTGTAAAGGAAAAAAATAATCTGGCCATCTTGCATAAATTAACATAGCCACATTTTAAGTGTTTGTAAGAAACTCTAGTGTGGTGAAGAGGAAACAGTCCAGCTCTTCTCTTCAGTGCAGTGGGGTCACTTTGCACTTTAGTTTTTCTACTCCAACTTTGGTTCACGGATCTGTAGCACCAGCATAATCTGGGAGCTTATTAGAAATGAACAATCTCAGCCCCTCACCCTGTTCTAAATGAGAAACAAGAATCCCAGCTGATCTGAAAGCATGTTAAATCCTGAGAAGCAGTGTTCTAGACCTCCTTCTCTTTCCCCACTCCCCACCCCCAAGCATTTAAAGATAACAGCAGGAACCTTTAATGACTACAAAGCATTAGAGCCACAGTTGGGTCTCCTAATGGCACATTAACCTCTCTAAATTATTAATAAGCCCATAATAAATCCCAATTTAGTTGGAAGGTAGGTAAACCAACACACGCAGGAATCACTAGTTTGAAAAATTGTTAGTTAAGTGTTTATTAGACTTCCTTTGTGCAAGAAGTGGTGATGAATTACAGCATTGATTTAGACATAATTCTTAATCTGCAAGGGCTTCTAGTTTTTTTTAAGGGACAAAATAATTGCAAACATATTAATGCCATAGGATTAGGACATTTTTGAAATGAATGCCATTGAAGAATTTTGAAGAAGGTCAGGTATGAAATGGAACTTTGAATGTTGGATGAAACTCAGACTTTATTGAATGAAGCATGTATTGGCATTGGAGGAATTTGGTAATGAAATTGACCTAACTTAATCATGATTTAGGAGAAAAAACAGAATAGACAGCATCATGTGGTAGAGACTGGTGAAAGAGGAGAGCATAGAACAAAGTTGTTTATGAGTCAGTTACAGTAATTTAGAGAAGGAATAATAGAGATCTTGGCTTGGCTGACAATAGGAATAAATATTTGAGGAGGAGAATAGAAAATTTGCATGATCGAATCTGTAAGACTTTAAATTTAGCTGGATGTTGGCAAGACTTAGAAGTACCAATTATTTAAATACAGGAAAAAAGAGTAAGGGACCAAGAGAGGGAAACTAAAAATGATTCTGATTTTTTGAGCCTGGTAACTATGTCATTAAGTCATTAAACTCAGTAAGATCAGCTGATTGGGGGAAAACGATAGTATCAAGCAGGCTATTGGAAATTCTGAACTGTGATTTGAGAGAGGCAGTGCGGTTTTAGGTGTCTCTTTCAAAGTCATCAGCACAGATCTAGAGATTTGTGAAACAAAAACAATTATAGGAAACTATAACTGGAAAACATTATTTCATTGCTTATGCCCTATGAATATGGCCTGAAATTCAGGAAAACAGTATTCTAAGAGTGTATTTTTAATCTCCCTCTTGGAAGTCTGTGTGCATATTTTAATGCAGATTTTCTGCACACCTTTACCAGGAATATCTTCCTTGAGCATGTGAAGAGAGGACCTTTTCTGGAGAAAACCTAGAGAAAAATTCTACTGGTAATTGACATCAGTTTGTTGGGAATGAAAAGCAAAACTAAAATTTTCTTGAATCAATGGAAATTAAATTTTAGATCAGATGTCACACTGAGTGCCCAGCATGATAAATGAAAAACAGCAACAAAAACAAATAAAACCCAAGACATACTCAGTCCAATTATTTTAAACTTATTTAAAAAAAATAAGGGTAAATTAGAGGCATTTTTACACATGGAAAGTTTCAAAAATTTAAGTTTCAGTCACCCTTTCTTAGGAAGCTTCTGGAGATGTGCTCACCAAAATTAAGAAAATAAATCAAGGAGAAAGACCCAGGATCTAGGAAAGATGGAATTCATAATAGAAGAGAGGTAGAAAGAAGTTTGAGAAAGCTGTCCCTCAGGTGAGACAACAGCCAATCCAGTTTGTAGGTAGAAGGAGAAAGGGCCCAGTAGAGATGTCTCCAGGAGAAAAACAAAAAACAATCTGCCAGAATTTCATATGAAAATTTTATGGAGGCACTTTTCAGAAAGTATGGAAAGATTCGATTATGATTTTATTTTATGTTATTTTTTAAAAAGATTTTATTTATTTATTTGAGAGAAAGTGCACAAGCTGTGGGGGAGAGGAAGAAGTAGGCTCCCTGTAGGGAGCCCAACTCAGGGTTCAGTCCCAGGGTCCTGGGATCATGACCTGAGCCAAAGGCAGATGGCCAACCGGCTGAGCCATCCAGGCATCCCTGATCATGATTTTAAAACTAAGCAATGTCACAACTGGGAAATTATTAATAAAAGCAACAGCTTTTTTCAAGAAAGAAAGTATAATTAATTAGAAAACTACTTTTCTCAGTAAGGAAGAATATTTACATTGTGATAATAATGGAATCACTGAATACAGCTTTCATAAAAATGGGCGTGTTATGTTAGGAGCTTGGTTGAAGGGAAAGAATTGGAATCAAAAAGCTAAAATTCTCAACTTCTGTAAATGGAAATTCAATGAAAATGTCTGAAAATAATGTTTTAAAAGATAGTAGTATATTCATACTATTTAGAATTATGAAAAGGAATAGAAAGTAAACTACTAAATGTGTTATTATGGAGACTAGATTGGAGGTGGACAGAGGAGGAGACAGATGCCTTACATATACCTTTTAATGTTACTTTTTGGTATGCATATAGTTAATTTTGATGAATATAATTAATTTTAAAAAGTAATGTTATAGAATATTGTCCTTTTTAAAAGTTATTCTCAGAGCTCTTTGCTCTGTACATTCAATTGTCGTGATCTTAGCTTAAGAAATTATTTGTTCTCTTGTATTTGTCTTTCTATTTAGAATCCATAGTATTTTAAGGTATGCTCCTCTGATTTTGTAAAAATTAAATTTACTTACTTGATTGAAACAGAGCAATGCCAATCCATATTCATTTGTGACATCGTGTCTTGATTTTAAACATTCCTTGAAATTTGAAAAACGAGAAAATCTCAAGACCTTGAAGGGAGTTAAGAAAATAATTGTCAAAGTACAATCAGTCTTCCCGGGATTATCCTGTCAACTACTTCTGGGGAAGTTTATTCTATTATGACCTTGTTTTTCTGGAAATGTACTAGGTACTTACAATGTTAGCCTTTTTTTATAGGTCAATGGGAAAAATTATCATAGCAAAGCTTTTGAGAATTTAAAAGGACTAATTCAAAGGAAGAATTTAAAAGAACTCATAATCATAAATTATGAATCTCACGTGTGATGGATTATATAAAGCATCTGCTATTGAAAGCTAGCCAAATGTGAATAAACCTGTGATTTAAAAGCATGGATGTCGATGGAAATGTGACAGCATAAAATTGCCACACTCTGCTGCACATCCTGTCCTGGCAAGAACAAAACTCTGATGATATAATAGGCTTTATTTGTTTCTAATTTATGTTTCCCTACATGGGACCATCTGATTTATTATTGACATAGATAACGTTCTAATACCTAATGAGCAGAATGATCTTCAACATTCCATTGCAGAAGAGCAAATGAAAATCTGATTTTTTTTTTTTTTGAAGGAGGAAAATAGGGCTGGACTTCTCACTTAGGAAAGTATAAAAATAATCAAATACCTATAATTTTGAAGTAGTCTTTTGTAAGGATTTTAGGTTTGAATAATATTTTTTCTTTATATGTTTGATATTGTTTGAGCAGTTAGCTATGGAGACTGAGTGTACATAAATAGAGAATAATTTGTATTTTTGATAGGTGGAAGTGAGCTATCTTGGTAACCAAAATCTTTTCATATGATCTCAAGCCCCAGAAAACCAATTGAAAGTCAGGTGGGGCCAATTTAAGATGAGTTAAATTTCCAAAGTTTGATTCCAAGACAGAATCCATGTCTTTCCTTGGACCAAATGCTGAGGAAGCAAATACAAGTTCACAGGCCAGAAGAACTCAGTGAGCCACAACATTAGGGACTAATTTTCATTTTGGAATGAATAGCTAGCTCCCTTTACTCAACTCCTGACGCAAACTGAGAACAGGCTTTTTGGGGGGAATGGTTTGGTAGCCAAAACATTTCTGGAAACTATGGGAAGAAGGAATTCCATAGAAGGAATCTTTAGATACTAACAGTCAGCATGAAAGCCCTGGGGATTCAGAGATGAAGGGAGGTAAGCTGAATTTATGGGGGAAACAGGAATAAAAACTCCTTTACTTCTTTACTTAGACAGCTTTTCAAAGAACACACTGGAGAGGTGACCATATTTCAAGAAACCTCAGAACAGCCTTACTGATATAATGGTGATTTCCTTTTAGGAAAAATAGGAGTGGGTGTGGTGAGGATTTGTGCTGAATATCTTAAGATGGTAGGGGAAAGTGATCGGATTTTGATCTGGGTCCATTTTCGGTTGGAAGCTTTCTCTGCTAAGGAATTCTATACCTTAGATTGGAGTAGATTAGAAATTGACTTTCCTCAAAGGTGATTTTCTTTTTACCCCCATGAGGTTCTGCCTTTAATAGCTTTGATTATTCTTCTTAAAAAAAAAAATCTGTTATGTGTTCTTCTTTAAAGGATGTGGGAAGCCATTTTTTAGCTATATAGTCTTCTTGTGAGAGAAACTGTCAACTCCACCCACTTCAGGATTTCTGGCAATAAATGTGATTTCAAGGGTATGGGATCTTATTCACTCAACAGTGAAACATTGAGGAAGTCTGTGTTGCTTAATCCTAAATTTATTAGATTCAAAGTGACTAACCACTCCCTTCCTTTCTGGGGTGAAGAGGAAGAATGTAGACCATCAGGTCAAATGTTCTTCAGACTGAATGAACAATTGTATTAAGGGACACTAAAAGGGAGATACAAAGAATTCTTTTAAGAACAAATGTTTATTTCAAATAGGAGCAGGGATTATGGGATTGGAGCCTTCCCCTCATAGAGGGGCATCTGGCTGTGAGTGAGGAGTTTCATTGTTGCTGAGCTTCACCATTAAGAGCAAATTGGTTTTGTGAAGCCCACATAACCCTTCTGGACCTCACTGCATTGGTAACATGTGAGTCCAACAAGGATTATTAATAGAATGAATTTCCTTTTAGTTGGAATTTCTTTAAGCTATATTTCCGTTCTTCCAAAGGTAGAGGCAATCTGCTCCAAGGAACAGAGCAATGCCCAGGAATAGATATGTGAATGAGAGTTTACTTGATACTGCCTTAATTTTACCAAAGTTAGGCATAAGGTTCTAATTGCCATAGAACTCGACTATTGGAAGGAGCTTAGAGACCATTTGGTGTCTCTACCCACACATAATTATGAGAGAACTGAAGTGGCATTATTTGGCTTGCTAAAAGAAATGCACATGGGAATTTCCATTTTACTAGTAAAGATATTTAACGGTCTATGACTTTAAGTACTACTCTCTGTCACAAGCATATTTTCTTTATTGTTATGAATGAGCATTTCCTCTGCACTAGGCTGTCAGATCATGAGAGTGGAACTTGCTATCAGAGTCTTAGCAACACGTGCAGAGTACCTGGTGATCTTAGGTGAGTCAGTTGTTTGCCTTCAAAGTCAAGTTTTATAAAGGTAGTGACTCACTTTTTTTGTTCTAGAATGAGAAATTATTCTAAATACGGTCATTACAGTTTCTGTGACTTTTGGAGAGGTACCAGGAGATGTTGATGAAGAAGACTCTGGACATATCCTTCAGAAAAATGCACACGCACAGGAAAAATCATGTTGTTTATAGGGTTTTTGATCTTCAGAACCATCCTGTTGCTGTGCAATGGTTCATCGATCACGGAGCATGAACACTTTTTGTCATCATTTGATTAAAATCCATCATGGGAATGATTTCCATATTTACCCTAGTGGAATAAATTAATAATCTTTGTTTCATTTATTTCAGAAATAATCATCTTGTAGCTTTTCCAAAAGTATATTGCTAGACCAAGAGTGGGAATTTGAGGGCCTGGGACATTGAATGACACTGCAAACTGAGAATGAGGTAATAGAACAATGAATTGTTAAAAGAACAGTTAGAAGGAGTGATTATGGTGGATTAGGTCAAAGGTTTAGGTAGATAGAACAAAGAATACATTTAGGACCTAGAGGTAAATGCTGCTGTCATCTGAGGAGAGGTGAGGCTGGCTGAGTGTGTACAGAGCAGGCCTCCTCTGAATGGCATGTGTGAAGCAACATGCGCACCCCACTGTCCAGAGTTTCTGTTCAAAAGAATTCTAAACTGTGGACAGTCTTAAAAATTACATGTCTGAGAGTTGCCAGTTTAGGAGAAGAAAGAAATAAAGCTCTGAAATATATTGCCAAATTTTTAGTCTTTAACATTCATGAGTTTTCAGCCTGCAGAGCCAGCATGCATTTGTGCCTCCAGAAATCCTGGGAGTATGTTAGCTTTAGGTGTGAAGATGGCAGACTCTGGACTTAACTCCCTCCCCACCCCCACCCTGGTTGAGTTTTTTTTTTTTCCCCCCCCCTGGGCTTTAGTTGATGATCCTGTGGAAACAAAAATGACTTTGCTTGGTTTGGCAGAAAGGCAAGAAAGATAAGCTGCTTTGGGGAAGAAGGAACCTGTTCCAATCCCTGTCCCAAGGTCTTTTCAAAATGTATGCGTCAGCCTGAGAAATTTTCATATGTAATGCCTAAGTCTAATTATTTAGTTTGGCTACAAAGGATTGGCGAAGCATGCTTTAATCGTTTTGATGCTAACATTGTCACAAGGCAACATTAAATCATTTTGAAATGATAATACTTTACGTTAGTCACTATTTTCTCAGCTGTTTTTCCTTGTCACATTTGAAACTAAACCCAATAGAATTGGTTATAAAAGAAAGAAAACAAATGACTACCTCTACTTTATTTTCCTGGTGGTACCAGTAGAAACAGCAAATGAGATGCGAGATTCTTAAACATCTTTCTCCCTTCATTGGCATTGCCGTTCGTAATTCAGGGACTTACCATCTTTCAGAAACTTCTGGGTTGTCTCCTTGCTCCCACTCTTCCAGTTCTCATCCATCCTGAACACTGCAGCCAGACTTTTTTGCCAACACTCAGTTAAAGTCTTTGTCACTTTTCCGTGTAATATATTTGAGTGGCTTCCGGTTACCGAAATGATAACCAAACTCCCCAGCGTGCCATTTTCAGCTCTGATTATCTGGAGGCTGCCTTGATGTCCAGCCTCACATATTCTGTATGTTCTAGCCTACTGAACTATACTTCAATTCCACAAATATTAATAAGTACTTAATTTGTCTCCAAGACACTGAGCTAGTGCTGTGGATTCAAAGATAAATTAGACATAGTCTTTGTGCTGAAGGAGCTCACACTGCAGAGTAGAAGACATATTAAAAATGCAGTGTGTGAGGGCACCTGGGTGGCTCAGTCAGTTAAGTGTCTGCTTTGTCCTGGGATCGAGCTCCACATCGGGCTCCCTGCTCAGCGGCAGCCTGCTTCTCCCTCTCCCTCTGCCCCTCTCCCTGCTCTTTTTCTCTCTCTCTCAAATAAATAAAATCTTTAAAAAAAATTTTTAAATGCAGTGTGTGAGTGTGACGTATGATGATATATGCCCTTGTACGTTTCCGTGTTCTTCTGCCCTGAATAAACTTTTCTTTATATCTTTCCTGTAAAGCTTCCATTTGTCCTTCAATACTGTGGTCAATAATCATCTTTTTTTATATGGTGATGCACAATTACTTGAAAGATTTCTTTTGTGTATACTTGTATTAGGATTTATTTCACTTATATTGTATTTTGTATATGTATCTGTTTATGGATTGATCTGTGAGCCCTTTGAAGGCAGATCTTAGTTATGACCACAACCTTAACCACATGCTCAATACCTAACACGTAATAGATTCTTATAAATATTTGTGGACTGAATAGCTTTTTTTTTTTTAAGTAGGCTCCATGCAAGTGTGGAGCCCAATGTGAGGCTTGAACTCACGACCCTGAGATCAAGACCTGAGCTGACATCAAGAGTCGGACACTTAGCTGACTAAGCCACCCAGGCGCCCCCTGAATAGCTTTTTAATATTAGTCCAGTATTATTAAAAAAATACAGAGAAGTTCTCATCTTCACAACTCAGGTTTAATGGAAGACAGGATAACGTTCTTCTTTGCTAGAACTTACTTTGCCCAAACTGGAATTTAATAATCATACTCAAAGTAACAGTTAATATTTATTGAACTTTTCCTATCTTCAAGCTGTTGTTTTAAGAACCTTATATAAATTATTTCCTTAGTCATCCTAACAATTATAAGAGTTGGCAAATACAATGACTTCCTTTTTATAGATTTTGTAGAAAGTTTAAAAAATACATCATCATGATTGTAACAGCTGATAATTGTATAGCATTTACTGTGTGCCAGGCACTGTTCTATTGCTGATCATATATTAAGTCCTTTATTCCTCACACCTCCATGATTTATTAATAGTTTATATTATTCTTTCCTCAGTTCTGCATTATAGTTAGTATGAAATGTTTATTAGATATGAGTCCTACGAAAATAAGCTTACTGTATTTGGAGATGCTAGAAAATATTGTTCCATGTGTCGCTGGTCTGAAAAGCTATTAAAGTTATATCTAGCTTAATAGAAAATAATTAGTGTAGAGTTCAGACTTCTATCCAGTATACATAAAGCATGATTCATAAACATTAATAAGACCACACTCACCTGAGAATTCAGATAGTATCATATTTTCTTCAGCATACAGCCTTTTGCTTTGTCAAAACTAAGATCAAAATCTGTCTTGCTGAATAAGGGAAATAACATTTAACCATTGTAAATTAGAAAAAAGAGTGAAGGGAACTCTCAAACTATGAAATAATAATAAAGCCTGCAGTGGATGTATGGGATATATAGGCTTTAAATTTCAAAGACTCAGAGATGCCTTTTATAGAGGTTAAAAACTGCCATGAAACATTTTAGAAGTATCTTGGTTAACTATTTCTGAGACATTGTCTCTTTACATTTTTCTCATCGATTAATAATGACCACTTGAAAATAATGATTTAGTTTTAAAGTCCAGTAACACCTAATGGACTTTAATAAGTAGTAAGTGATATTATTACTTTATGGTATTTAATAAGTTACAGAAAATGAGAGAGTATGACAAGTATTTGAGGCAAAATCTATTGAAAAGATTTGGGTTTCTGTAAACCCAGACCTAAGTTTAAATAGGAGTCTGTCCACATTGCAATTATGAATGAAAAAAAGAATTAGGACGTACAGACAAGTGTCAAAGAGAAATGGAGACTGGGACTGAGATTATATTATCAGCTTTACCACAACTTGATGTTTTGACTTTAGGGCATGTGGCTTCACCTTGGAGGAATTAAATACCTTCATTGATAAAATCACGAATTTGTATTAATTGATTTTCAAGGTCCCTTCCTACTTTACAATTTTGATCCCATCACTGGGATCATATATCTTTCAGAATCCATTTTCTTGGATTTGGCTTCTTAGTTTACTTCCTGAATACATGAACTAGGAACAGTATAATCCTCCAAACACAGTCATGAGTCTTAACCTTATCTAAAGTAGGAGGTGAAGAAATGCTCTGAGGTTTATCACATACTTAGTCTGAGGCTTACTTTGCATAAATTGATTGATTTAAACCAGTTTGCAAATGTACTGTAGATTGAAGCTTTAATTTATAACTTAAGAAGGTGACTAAAGTTGTGAAATATTTTGCATTTAATTGTTTTGATACTCATTTTAGTATTTTGCATTTTTTCATACGTAAGATCAATATTGTGTCAAGAAAATACAGATTTCATAAATCACATTGATTTCTAAATGAGTGTGTGCTTAAAACTGCATATTGTTTGCTTTTATCTAAATTGGAGCATTTGTGCTGTATATATTCATTTATAGAGTACAAAAATGTATTTATTGAGCCAAATAAATATTTTGCTAATTAAATTTTTCTTTCTTTCTATTCCACTTTTATTTTCCCATAGACTTGCTGCTTTCAAATAGCTGCATTCCCTTTTTGGGTTCATCAGAAGGACTGGATTTCCAAACCATTCTGTTGGATGAGGAGAGGGGCAGGCTACTTGTAGGAGCCAAGGACCACATCTTCCTGCTCAGTCTGGTTGACTTAAACAAAAATTTTAAGAAGGTCAGTTTATTTATATGTAGTTGACTGAATATGCATTTATCTTCATCCATGCCTTTCTTCTCTTTTGTTTTAAGTGACTCAGCGTCAAATGCACTAGGTCATTTTCATGTCCAAAAAGAATATATTAAAAGAACACCTCGCTTCAGATACACCTTTTGGATTTTTCTGTATTTAAGTACATATACATGTTCTCTGTTAAGAGTGAATAAGCATAGTGATAAAACCTATGATGATATGAATGAAAGGGATTATACAAGAGAAATGCAATGGTTTAGATTGAGAATCTGGCAAATGAGTTATTTATCAATAATTAACATTTATATCTATAGCAATTATTGTAAAATTAAGTTTTTATTAACTTAAAGTTATCAAATAACCATATTTTAAATTGACAGTGTGACTATGGTGGTATTTTAGCACCATACTGGTTTTTTTCTTCACACTCCTTTATTTTAACTGAACAGTTTTCTCCTATGGCCTATTCACACTCAGAGGGTGATTAATAATACTCCCAACTATGGGCTCATGAAGAATAATCTACCACTAAAAAAATATATATATGCTAGTTACTGAAAAAACAAAAGGCAACTTCTGCTGTGCTTTACATTTTCAGTTAGCAACACGATACCCAAAGGAAAGAGCGCCACACTTTAGGCCTTATAAATTATGATCAGCTGCTACTTTAGCAAATACCAACATCTGTGCAAGCCAAGATGGACGCCAAGACTGGAAGGGATTGAATGACTGATGAAAAGACATAATACATGACCCATTCTACATCTATGAGACAGATTGTTTTTCTGTCTCTCTTTTTTCAGAAGTATTGCAAAAAAAAAAAAAAAAAAATCCTAGGAGCCATTACAGGATTTCAGGTCAATAGTCTCCAATACAAAATTAATGGAGAATTCTTTCCATTCATAAAGAGCTGTTTATAAGTCATCATAGGACTTTGAAGTTTCAAATAGCTTTCACCTACAATGACCACTTTAACTTAAACCTCTAATTTTGAAATGCTTTAATAACTAAATATTCATTGCTCAGTTATTTGAATATCATCAGGACTAAGGGCTGTAGTCTACATAGGAAAAATATTTATCTCCATATGTGTTAATATTGCTTTCTTAATGCCTGCATCAGAAACGATGTGTTTTTTTTTTTTTGCCTTTTAATAATTTAATTTTTAAGTAATCCTTCTGTCCATTTTTGAGGTCCACCAAAAGAAAAGGAGATATCTCTTATGAATGCTCAGACTTGATAAAGAAATAGTCTTTGGATGCAAATGTATATGCATGTATTAGATGTTTCTAGAAGAAAGTGTGAGGGTAAAATATTGCCAGTAGTTGTTCTTGACTTGTGATAATCCAAATACACTTACAAACTCATAAGATTATTTTCTTAAAAAAATATTGTGCAGCTTGATAAGCAGTGAATTATGTGCTAGAATTCGAAAAGCTTACCTTCATTCTGCCATTATAGTTCCATTCCGTGTAATTTTAAGGGTACATTTTTTCCTTAGTAATTTTTTAAAAAAGTATTTGTATCAGAGAGCCTATTGATGGTGTCAACTAATATCTCAATCATCAGTAAATATCTCAGGAGATAACTCCTTTTATGAAAGCCACCAAGGAAAATCTTAGTTTCACAGTTTTGCTTTAAGAGCTGCTACATAGCTAACAAAGCATTTTTCCAAATATGTCTCAGTTTTAGTATAATAACAAAAAGCAATTCATACTTTTAAGGGAATTTGTTCTTGTGCTATTCTCTGCCTTCAGGGATTAGAAGAAAAAGTTCATTTATCTGAAATGAGTGTATTAGATCATTGCTTAAAATAAATTCTGATAACATAACTTCCTTTTGTGACTATTTTAAGCAAATCTCTCTTTGGCTGCATTCCATCCTTGAAATGTGCTAATATTTAATAAAATAAATGTTTATGAAATATTGATTTCCCTTATGATGTTATTGAAATAAATGGTTATTTGAACACATTGTAAAATTAGGGTCTGTACTAGAGATTTTCTGCCCAACTGATATTCCTTTGTCTTTATAAAATGTATAATTCATGAAGAGGTTAGGTATACAAAGGAGATAATTTATGTTTATGTAGGTATCCACATTGAAAATTTATATAAATCACTCCAGTGCTAAAAGGTACTTCACAGTAGCAAGTTTAAGTGTCAAGATGGAGTGCTTTAGCAGTGTTTAGACCTACGTGGTTTGCATTGGCTCTATGCCCTTCGGCAAAAATCCAAACTTCTCTGTGGAAGAAACCACACATGTTGGGACTCTGTGGGCCTGAAGGATGTCCTTTGTACTCTCTAGACTTAGAGCAATCTACAACACGTAATTGAGTTAGGAGTGACTGGTTGGGGATGTTTTCCTCTGGCAAATTAAAAAAAAAAAAATCTTTAGAAAGTATTCCATTGAAGTGTCAAAATTTAGGATATATGTTTACTTAAAAGTGTTTGTACAAACAAGGATGTGCCTATTGAAAAATGGCCAGGATTACTTCATATTTGCCACAGGCCTTTAGTGTGGAATCACCAGAATTATAGCAGCATCCTTTACCAAATGAATTCAGTAACAAATATTTGGAAATATCCTTCGTATTATCTTGACTCCGTTCAAACGAGATTTTGAGTCATCTACAATGAATGGTACAGGTGTATGCTCAATAAGCTTTGATGAGTAAGTGAATGTAGAGGAAGAGAGTTAAAAATTAAACCTTTCAGGACATTTCTACTCTCTAGAAAGTAAAATTTAAGTACACCAAGTGGTTTGTGTTGTGTTTTGGGGTGTTGTTTTGTTTTGTTGTTGTTGTTGTTTTGTTATTGTTTAGATTAAAGGAATAAGATTCTGATCTTTTCTTGAGAGAAAGGACAATTTCTTCGGGATTTAATAGCCTTAGGGGCAAGTGTAAGCACACATGGGATAGGATACCTCTCACTTCAAGTAGGCTTTTCTACCGTTGGTCCATAAGGCCTCTCTCTTCAGCTAGGGAATACTCTGTGGATCCCTCCATGGGACAGGTTCAGGATAGATAATGCACATTCATTGGACATTTCCTTTTCCAATACGAGACCAAAATGGAATAATCAGAACCAGCCCAATGTGAGATCCCATTCCAATTGAAGGACCTGGATCTGGAACCATTCTTACGGTTGTGCTGTAGGTTGAATTCTCCCAGAGGCCAACCAGGAGAGGGAGATTAGTTTATAGGGTATTTGTAAGGGAGTGTTCTTGGGATCAACACGTGTGAGAGGGCCACTGGGGAAGTAGTATTAGATAAGAAAGAATTGAGCTGTGATGCAGACCTAGT
This sequence comes from Ursus arctos, assembly GCF_023065955.2. Classification (NCBI taxonomy): domain Eukaryota; kingdom Metazoa; phylum Chordata; class Mammalia; order Carnivora; family Ursidae; genus Ursus; species Ursus arctos. The sequence continues at coordinate 27,225,481 of NW_026622985.1, read as the reverse complement.
AAAGCCTAGCTGACAGGCCAAACTGATAAGGTGGCAAGCCTTTCAATATTTCCCTGTAATGTAAGTGATAATACCATTATTCAACTGAGTTTATCTTATAAAATGGAATCTCCATTTTCTCCCTATCTAATCCATTCACCGTGACCAACAGTGTTATCTCTTAAACAAATAAAAATCTAACCATATTTCTTCTCTGTTTATACACTTCTGGAGTTCTTGATTTCCAATGAAGTTGAATGAACTCCAGATTTCTGTTAACTTCTAAGGCTCTCCCTGTTTCCGGTCTTATTTTTATCCACTCTTCATTATTCCCTCACTTGCACTTTGTTTTCTGCTTCTCTCCCTTCCTCTCTCTCATTCTTTTATTCAATCTTCTCTGTTAGTTCCTCTCAAAATAAATTCCTTTCAAGTTTTGTGCCTTTGCTAAAGCTTCCTGAAATTGCCATTCACTTTCTAGCTCATCTCACTCCTCTGAATTTTGAAGGCAGTTACTGAATTTTACCCTTTTATTGCCTTTTGCTCCACAAGGCTCCCTGTTATGTTAGGGGCCATGACAATCCTTTGTGTTTACTAGAGCATTATATATTTTGATATCAATGTCAGTTGTCCTACTTGATAGAATTATTATTCGTTGGTATAAATAAATACATCCCCCATCCAAATTCTACCCTCTTTGAATGGGGAGTGGGTTATTTTACATGCACTTCTGATTCTCCTTTAGCACATAGTACAGTTAGTACAGCGTCTTACACATAAAACACACTACAGAATATGTTTCTTCAATTTTTATGAATTGGCAATTTTGTTATCTTTTTCTCTCTTGATTGTGAGACCAATATATTATACTTATCAATTTATCATGCAGTCCACATAGAGTAAAAGACACCTAAAATTTAAGGACTTTATTATATTATTTACTAAGAATAATGTCCAGAGTTTGGGTGGCTACAGAGATGGAATATCATCTGTTTAATGACGTTATCAAGGACCCAGTTATTTCTGTCTCTTCTGTCTGCCATTCTTTGTTGACATTATCCTTAGGTTGGTAGCAAGATGACTGTGACGATTTCAGGGGTCACATTCAGAAAGAAAATATGAAGGGATTAAAAATCATCACTTATTATGTCTCTTTCTTAGGAGCAAGAAAACTTTTCTAGAACCTTCACATTTCATTGGCCAGAAATATGTCGATTCCAATTTTTGAACTCAAAATAGGGGTGTTGTAACCACGATTTGCTTACATCAATCAACTACCTTAGGCAGAAGTGTTTAGGAATCAATCACATTGATCACTACACTTACAGAGAGGGAATAGAAAACAAATTTTCTGAAAAAAAATTATTTAGAGGACTTGCTTTTTTCTCATTAACTTAGGCTACCTGAGGCAAATATAAATGCTTCCTCAGCCAGTCAACAGAAGAGTATATGTTGCCTTTTAAGAGAGAATTATAAAGATTAGCTAGTTCTACAAGGAACTTATCTGGGAGGATTTATTTTTCTTTCAGGAGATAGCCTTGGAAAGTATTCATTACAAATACATATCCTTGATGTGATTTATTTTTCTCCACCCAACATGGTAAAAATCGAAAAATCGGCTGACCTTTGTTTTTCTTGCTTATGTAAGAGTTAATTTGCCACTATAAAAGTTCACCGTGACTCTATAATGTGTGTAAGCTTTATAAACTCTGGTCTACTGCAGATCTCTTCAAATTTTCTGATACTGTGTAAGTTTTCTCCCTTCAATATTGTAAGAATTGGAAGAGTGACATTGTTGGGAGAGAGTAAGATTATCCTTGAACTCAAAGAATTAAAGACTACATAATTATTCTGTGGTACCAGTAGTTAGCATTATCCACTAAATAATGTACAGAGAACATATTTTTTAAATCAAATAACTAAATATCACTTAAGCATCACTGAATATATATCTTAGCAGAATTATACCCCAAATGATTCTCCTTTGATTTGGTTTTGTCAGTCTTTGGGGTTGAAACCAATTATATGCATTTGTAGAAGTAAAACTTGGGAGGCTTTTTTTTTTTTTTTTTAAGATTTATTTATTGATTTTAGATAGAGACTGGGGGTGGGGAAACAGAGAGGGAGAGAGAAACTCAAGCAGAGTCCACACTAAGCATGGAGCCTGACTCAGGGCTGGAACCCATAACCCTCAGATCAGACCTGAGCCAAAACCAAGAGTGGGACACTTAACAGACTGTGCCACCCAGGTGCCCTGGGATACTTTTTAGTGACTGAACTTTGTGTGTTGTTCTTCTTTTGTTCTACTTTAGTCAGTGTTTCTTTTTCGTTTTTTCATTAAAAAAATAAGTTGAGTGTCTGCTGTTGTCACATGTGCATGAGATTTGAGCTAGTTCAAGATGGGTGGGTAAGATTTGGGTTGTTGTTAACTGGTTAATTAAAAATAGTTTGCATTTATATTTGGAGCTTGCAGTTTATTGTTTCCTAATTCAGTTAGGATGGAGGAAAAACATGTTGGAGAAACTGAGTAATGTTGTTTTCCCCGTATATATTTCCATGTGCATATTTCTCACAGTTCAAGTTAAAGATACTAGATTTTCCTGGCCTAGCCCTTAACATCCTACACCATCTGTAGAGTCAGAGGAAGTATATGAGAAAATAATTTTAGTAGTCCTCAAGAAAGATGGTCATCCGTGGATGGACATTTGCACCCATTTATCATTAATTTATAAGTAACGCATCAGAAACCTGTTCATGTACACATAATAATAATGAGTTTTTGACATTTGTACTATATGAATTAAAGGCCTACGGTTTCTAAACAAATGTTTCTAAACTATGAGACATCTGGCACTTTGACTACAAATGAATATTCTCCATCTCAACCAGGTTTAAGTAGTCCTAGTAATAATCCATATAAAATCCAGAGTCCTCTCTATGTAAACTCCAGGAGTTATATATATAAGCTGAAAGTCTCTCCCTCTCTCCTCTTTCTCTCTCTCTCTCATTTTTTTAATGTAGTCATAATTAACAGTAATATATATATGTTATATATATTTATATTTATATATTTATATATATCCAGTACTCTGTTTGGTTATGTTAATTGGACTTCTGAGTTAATGAATTGTTGGGATCCTTCCATCTGAAAATGTTACTCACTTTGGAAGCAGTTCAAACCATGCATGGGTGGAGTGAGTCTCTAAACCAGGATGTAAGCAAACAGGTCACAAAGGGGATGATTTATTAAACTAAGTACTGCTTTTGTATTCATATTATTCAAGGATTTGTTTCTTGGTTTCCTTTTTTTTTCCCTCTCTCTCTCTCTCTCTTTTTCTTTTTCAAGTGGGCTATATATAGAGGCAGACAAGTTGATCAATGAGAAATAAACTTACTCTGAGACCATAGTTATTATTTATTTTACCTACTAACCTAACAGTGACTGGTATTCAACTAATGGAGTGTAATAATAAACAACTTTATTTTACCTCCCGCAATTCCTTTCAATCTATTCTGTGGAACTCTTCTCTAGACCTGTTTGGTAACTCCAGCAGGCAACCATGGTTTTCAAGGTCACTCTTAGGTAGTACAGGCTGTTGTTATCTAGCAATTACAAGGTCCGGTCTGATGTAATAAAACTTTCAACCTCATATAACATTGAACCTCTGATCCTTCTACCTGTCCCCGTTTGGATATGCCATGTGAGGGAAGACTCCGGGCAGGGAGGTATTCAGAGACTTCTCTTCGTCCCTACCTAGCATTCCTCCTCTTCCTGAAGCTTGTTAAACTTAGTTTACGACCCTCTAGTCAAATCAGGAGAAGGGAGGAGGAGAGGGTTTTGGACAAGTGTTTACTCTACTGTCATTGTCAGAGGGACCTCACTTCTTAACTTTCTGGCCTTGTCAGATGTTTGAAGGTGACTTTTCTTTCAAAGGCATCTTAGGGAGTTTTGGGGGGAATTTCCTCTTTCTGGAGTTCTTTCCATTGCAGTTCTCTGGATAAGCATGACTACGTTTCTTCTCTGACTGGTATACTCCCACTTTTTATCCTGAGATTGATTGCACTTTGACCAGGTATTAATTTCTGAAATCTTTTCACTCAACATTCTTGAACAGGACCTAACATGACCTCATGCCATCCCATTTTTGAGCGAGCTTGGCTCCCATTTGTTTCATGGAAAACTATCATGTGTCTTTTCCTGGATACACTCTAGAAGTTCAGGCTGATATCAGTATAGCCACTGAGTCTGGTCTCTGTTTTCCCTGCAGCTTGTCAGTCTTTTTCTCACCTTTAGGCATTAGTCTAGAATGTTCCACCAACTGCATGTTCAACAGCAGGTGCTTCTTGAGGTCCCATCAAAGCTCCTTTCGTGGCACCTACTCCTCACCTTGGGGGTTATAGGACACATTATAGAACTGTCTCAGGTGAAATATCCTTCTCTAGGGAAAGGTAAAAACTTTCTAATCTCCAGTTTCCAAGTATTTGTGGCTGAACGTGGGTGAAATTATCTATAGGATTCTTGGCCACCTACATAGAAAATTTTTGCTTCTTGACCTAGAATCTCATTTTTTCATTTTTACTCAGCAAAAACTTCCCTTTTAACATTTGCCTTACTACCAAAGCCATAAAATGAGCCCTCAAAAGGATGTTGTTTTACCTTCAAATTTAATGGGCATCTTCATTATGTATCATTCCTAAAGTATACAAACCAGAACCATAGAGGCAACCAAAAGAAAAATGTTAATGTTCTTATTAGTATTATTTACCTTTTGACTATTAATAGCCTCAAACAAAACATATGCTGTTTTACATCTTGTTTCCCATGCTTTTCCATAGATCTCCGTTGGAATCTGATTCCATTTTTCAATGAACTTTGAAATTGATCTTCAGATAGTTTACTTTCATTTTGAGATAATATCAATCATTTTTGTTCCTTTTTAAATAATTAAAAAATAATTTCTCTTGAAACTCATTTGTGTCAAAATTAAATATTGTATATAAAATGTTCAGGGGTGCCTGGGTGGCTCAGTCCATCTGCCTTCGGCTCAGGTCATGATCCCAGGGTCCTGGGCTCGAGCCCCACATTGGGCTCCCTGCTCAGTGGGGAGTCTGCTTCTCCCTCTCCCTCTAACCACCCCCCCCACTGCTTGTGCTCTCTCCCTCTCTCTAAATAAATTAATAAATATCTTTTTAGAACTATTAAAAAATAAAATAAAATAAAATGTTCAAAGAATTGTGTTTGCTAAGATCTTTTAATGAGCCCCACCAAAAACCTAAAACCTATTAGTTAACCTTATAGTGTTCAAGGAAAAAGCAGTATAATACTTAAAATTTTTCTGTTTAAAGTTATTTATATTTGTTTTTAATATAAAAAATACTAAATACGTTTCGGGGAGAAGGAAGTTTTCCTATGGATTTTAAGATGAAAAAGCGTACAAAAGCAATATATACATTACATAGCCTGCCTAAGATAACCCCATACTTTTGTGGAATAAGTTGACACAACTTCGTTTTGCCTTGCTAAATTTTAAGTCCCCACATTTGCTTCAGAACTTGACTCTGCTGCTTATTTAACCACAAAATAATCAGAATTATTTAAAAGAAAACATTGGATAAACATAAACATAAAACCCTTAAGCTAGAACTTGGACACTTTAAGAGGATTTTTTTTTCTTTTTAGCAGAATGTTAGTAAAGTAATTCCATGTTTATAAATGTGACTTATTTTTCTTCCACTTAACAATTATAATGCAATTTTTGTACTATTTTTCTCCTTATTTAACATCAACTCAGTATGTGATTATGAAAATTAAGTTACTTGAAATTCATCACTGTGCCCCTATTTTTAAGCACTTATATTAAGAAAATAACCAAGCTAAATGAGTTTGTAATTTTAAATACAATAATTTTTTAGTGGAATATTTAAACACCCTTCTCTGCGTAGCATGCATGAAAAGCGCTTTGTTTTTTCCCTTTCCTCAAGGAAGTCTAAAACAAGAGGGTTTTCATACATGAGGATCCTGTACTTGCTTGCTTTATGCTGAGTATAAGCAGAAATGCTTTTACAAGTCTGAATGACCTTCTGACTCCAGTTCTATTAACTCACATCATGGCTGAATAAGACATCCCCCTCTAATGCTTTACCCTGTGAATCTTTTATTTAGGGAGAAAGTCTCAGAATAAATAACTTCTCATTTAAAATTAAAGTTATTGATAAAAGAGAATTGCCACCTTTTTTATTCTTATTTAATATTTGAAATTAAGAAAATATAAACATTGGAAACCATGTGGACATCCCAATAAATTAACTTTTGTTATACGGCACCCTGCTTAGTTTCATGGTGATTAATCTGTTCCTAGTGCCTGTGGAGCACATGCTGTCTACTAACCACAGAGGTGAACAATCGCCTCGTTCATGGATGTGCTGGCTCCCTGGCCTGGGTGCCAATGTGCGAGTCCCATCTGGTCACTGTAACAGACTGTCAGGATGTTGTCAGACTTCTGCCAGAACTCTGACAAGAACTCCTTCTCTGCTGTAATTTTAAAGGAAACTTTGCAGATCACTTTTCAATAATTATTGAGTGCTTACTATGCAGGTGATAGGTGCCAGGTACTAAAGAGGGTAGGAAGTAGAAGCAATGCTCCTTGTCACTCAAAAGCGGTAGTCACTAAACGTCAGTGAGTCATATATTTAAGTCATGTACTTAGGAAGATAATGAACACTGTGACCTATATATCATACAGAATTATAAAATCTATCCATAAGCATACTTGCACTCCAATTCACATGTGACTGCACCACAAATTCCAAGTTACCCATCCATTTGTGGATTTCTTAAAACTGCTTTCATGATGCAAGAACATTCCTCTCACTTTCGTGCAATACGTGATTATTGAGCTCCTACTGTATCTCTAGCACTCTTTCAGATGCTGGACATCCAGGGGAGAATAAAACTGGTTAGGTCTCTGTCCTTATGGTGCCTCCAGTTTCTAAAGGGAGTGTTTGATGGAGAAGGAAAAAAGAAACAAATAAAACATATCATCTAAGTGTTGTTAAAAACTGTAGTGATAATCCTGGGGGAAAAATCCCCCAACTTTATTTATTTATTCATTCATTCATTCATTCATTCATTCATTTATTCATTCATTTTAAGTTTCTATTTAAATTCCAGTTAGTTAATATGGAGTGTAATATTAGTTTCATATGTATGATATACTAATTCAACACTTCCATACAACACCCGTGCTCATCACAGCAAGTGCCTTCCTTAATCCCCATCACCTATTTCACCCATCCCCTGCCCACCTCCCCTCTGGTAACTGTCAGTTTGTTCTCTATAGTGAAGACTCTGTTTCTTGGTTTGTGTCTCTCTCTTTTTTCCCGTATGTTTGTTTGTTTTGTTTCTTAAATTCCACGTATAAGTGGAATCATATGGTATTTGTCTGACTTATTTCGCTTAGCGTAATAACTCTAGTTCCATCCACATCGCTGCAAATGGCAAGATGGAAAACACTACTTCAGCTGGTTTTCAGAGAGTCTTTTCTAGGGAAGTGATATTAAAATGGACTTTTTATAAGAAAGGACCATCCAGAGGAGGTCAGATGTATTCCCAGTAGAACAGATTCATTCTGAGGGTAGTATTGAGATAATACTTGAAAGCACAGCATTAGCTGCTCATAAGCTGTGAAGTAGGGACTCAAATTTAGTATTCTAATTCCATTGCATTTCATTGATCTTTACGCCCAGGAAAGGGTCCCAAACTAATTTACTTGCAAAAGAAAAGTGGCATATGGATATGGTAAACACAAGTGTTTTAGCATTCAGAGACACTGGGTGGAAGAAAGCTAGTTGTGATGAGAGTTTGAGCTGAGTCCTAAAAAAAAAGGGAGAGACAGTTCTCACCTAAGACTTCATGAAGGAAGCTACATGGGCAGATCATACCCAAACTTAAGAGTTAAAACTCCCCATCCATAACAATTTCCCCCTAGCCAGTTTCAATCATGTAAGCTCTACTTTTAGTACTGTTGTCCTTATTTTTCAGTACTTCATTCTTTGAGCTTAGATCTCTTACCTGTTCCTGGGACCCAGAGCAGTCTTTGCTCCCTTGGTTGTTTCAAATCCTTTATCATATGGCATTTAGACCAACATTTTCCCAACTCTTTTTACAGCCATTCAAAAACTCGAATCCTGTTCTTTGATAGAAATGCCCATCTGCATTTTTAGGGCTCTGAATTTTTGTCCTTAATTAGGTTTTATGAACGAGTTGTAACTTTCCCTTCTGTGTATTCCATTCAGTTTTGGCATCTCTGAACTAGGCCAAGGGCCATTTGACTGACCTTGCACTGGCTAACTTAAGTCAATTAAATTGCTTCTCCGAAGATTTAACAAAGAGCAGATATAATTAGAATTTCCTTAAGATGTTGTTATAGGCCTTATCATTATTTGAATGTTTCTGTAGCTTGCCTAAGATTAAATAATTAAAAATAAAGTGCCTGACATTTTCACCTTACTGAGTGATAACTGTTAATATGTGTTATAAGTTATGAATGAAACAATAATTGTTAGAGACATTGCAGTATTTACTTGTGAGTTTTTCTAACCTGTTTATATTCAAAAGGAAGTAAAATTGCTTCAAAGAACAAACAAAGACATTTTGGATTTTGGATAGAGATAAGCAAATAAAATCAATATAAGATAATCAGATCATTGGTTGTATTTTTAAATGTATGCAGCTCCCATTATATTTTCATAAGGAAATTAATATTAAATCTCTTTTAAAAATGTGTTTAAAATATAACTTTATAACAGCTGAGCATATGTGAAGTGACACTGAGGACAATTTTCATTTCATTAAATGATCTCTTATTATACTGGTAATCTACATTCTATAACTCTGAAAGAAAAAAATATATATATACATGTATGTATTTTTATTCTTACTATTTTTTTAAAAACGATATGGAGGGCACCTGGGTGGCTCAGTCGAGTAAGCATCTGACTTCGGCTTAGGTCATGATCTTGGGGTCTTGGGATCCAACCCCACAACGGGCTCCCCGCTGAGCAGGGAGTCTGCTTGCCCCTCTGCTCCTCCCCCAGTTTATGCTCTCTCTCTCTCTCTTAATCTCTCTGTCTCTCAAATAAATTTTAAAAGCTTAAAAAAATAAAAAAATAATGTGTTGAATTTATGTGTCATCTTTGCAAAGGTATCATGCTAATCCTCTGTGTATCATTCCATTTAGTAAATGTGCTGCCAAAGTGAGCACTACATATATATTTTTAGACGTTAATATTTGATCCCTCCAAGTGTAATTTACACAAATGAATCCTTTGGAAATGTTCTATTTCAATTGTGAAATGTTATGAAAACAACATAAATATGGTAGTTTGGTTAAATCAATAAATTACAGAACATGGAGACTGACTTATCAGTCATACCTGTTTTGAAACATTAACCAATACATTGTCACTTCCAAGTGGAGAAGTTTATAAATTTATTTACTTGTTTCCCAGAGTAGTTTTCTGTTATTAACTTGATCTATAAGATTAGCACTCAAATTAAAATTAATTTGCAACCCCTAATTATTTAGTAGTGGTTCAATTAGTTGTTACACCCTGGATAATTATGTTGAGAGAAATTCTCACTCATCTGGATCCACAGAAAAGACATGTTTGATTTCTGACGTCTGTCCTCCATGTGGGTAGAGAGAGCAGTGGTAAGCTTTGCACATATTTGAGATCCTTTGTATCTAAGCACCAAGGTTCCAAAGACTACTCTCTGCCAAAACGGTAGCCTCACAGGCTGCCTCTGGCACATTACACAGCGCTAGTTAAGAACTGGTGTTCCATGGGAATATTTCAGGACAATTAATATGGCAATGATGCAAGTAGCATCTCTGCCTCTGCTATGTCTCTTTTTGATAAGTGAAAGAAAAATATCCATGCGTAACTTTCTAAGGGAGTAGTTCAGCTACGTCAGCTTTAGGGGTTTGTGTTTTGTTTGTCCTGCTCATGCAGTTTTTAATACAGCTTGACACTGCGTGTACCATGCTCCAAAGTACAAGGAAATGTACATGTCATTTTACTGCCAATAAATTCAGAAGTAATGAGAATGTTAATAACCACTGCTTTAAAACTGCACATTACCTAATAATCAAGAGGGCTTTTTATAGATTTTGTGGACATTGTATTTTTACTGAAATAATCTGGGCTACTGAATATGGTAATATTCAGTACTGAAATAATCTGAGGATCTCGGGTCCTTCTTGGGCTTTTGTGTAAACCATGCTAAAACTTGGAATTATTCATAAATTCTGTTGTTCTATACACAGAGTTGATATCTCTCTCTCGATGTATCTCTGTGTGCATCTCTCTCTTCTCCTTCTCTATCCACCTACAAACACATGCACACATATACGCACATATATGCACACGCACACACACCATGCACACATGCACATATACACGCACACATGCGCACACACAATTTGACTAGAAAAATACGAAAGTGGTGGAAGACTTTTATATAGATGGAGAAATAGAGATAGTGATATATATGTCACATATATGCCACTTCAAAACATTATTGAAAAACAAAAATACTACTTAAACATATTTCTGCCAACCCCATGTAAGTTTGTGGGTTTTTTGTTGTTTTTACTTATTGTTTTGCTTGATTATATTTTTAGATTGAATTAAGTGAAATTTTGCTTCTGTAAATTCTTTACCAACAAAGAATTAAAAGGAATATTTTTTAAAAGACCCTTTATTCTAATGACTAGGTGGTAAGTAAAAGAAAATCCCACTATAAATCATAATTAAAATGATAGCTTTCAAATATTGGCACAACTACAATGATTATTTTTCCCTCCTTTTAAGTAAATGTTTTGAGTCTGGAAGACCATCAGATATCGCCTAGGTTGTTGTTATTAAGGTAATTCTATTTGTGATTCCTGAATTCTTGACAGCATTGTGTCAAAATAAGCCAGTGTATAATCCTAATGAATCTTTATTTTTAAGGCTTATGTTATCTTAAGAAGTAAAATTAACTTTGTGATACTATCTTAGAATTACTGTACTATAATAATGATTAAAGGATAATTTCCTTTTTTAGCAGGGTGTAGACATTATGAGATTGAAGGTAAATGTTGAAAAGTGAGATAACATTTTGGGAAAAAATATCCTTTATAAACAGACATTAGAAGATTTGTTAAAATCGGTTTCTGGCGCTCAACAAATTCTCAGTGCTTGGGTATCTTTGTAGAACATTTACCCACTAATCAAAAACCTGATTCTCTGATGCTTGTAATTTTAGTTTTATTGCTTCATTAACTAGGACGACACATTTCAATTTACAATTATGTGAATTAAGAATCAATTCAACTTACAATTATATGACTTACAATTCATAGCTGAAAATGTACAACAAAACCATTAAAACATCTTTTAGAGATTTGTATTCCTTTGCAAAGAGAAGAAAGGAATCTATAACTACTATTTTAGTGTTAAGTCCTTAAAAAAAAATTAGAGTCAACTATTAAGAGCAAGTAACTGAAAACAATGGCTCAAAAGTCGGGCTCTGTATGCTGGTCGGCCACTTGGGGCCCCTTAGTGCTCCCTGAGCACAGTGGCTCCGTCCTCTGATCTCTCTGCTCACTTTGTATCTCCCAGAGAAATGCAGGTACCTTATCTATTTATAGAACTGTCTTCCTGACTCAGTGCCACACCTTGCCAGACATACAGAGGGCCCTTTGTAATTATGCGTGTAATGAACGAATAACTAATGAGCAATACTTACTCTGTGCTAACTTTGGAACTTTCGTTTAGATTTCAAAGAAGGCATAAAGATGGCTTCCACGTTTCATCACTCTAAATAACTCCCACCTTTCTGAAGCCTCTACAAATATATTCAAAATCAATTTTAGAAACATGTATCTCATGATTTGCTTTAACTCATCACCCAAATGCTTTTTCAAGGTAAAAAAAAAAAAATAGAACCCTATGATAATCTTCCTCCTCTTTAAATCTTATTTACTTAATACAGAAGAATTCTGTATTTTCCTTTCCTTTTTTTATAGAATTTATACCAATAAGATATTTAGATCAGAACAAATATCTATAACTATTTGTTCTAAATTCATTTCTGAAATGTGATTGAAACTTATCATCATGAAAAACAGAAAAGAATAGCATCTGACATATTGAAAGGACTCAAAGAAGTATTAATCTAGAGTAGACACCAAATAAAACAAGCTAAACTTTAAACCCGTTGACAGATCATGGATATGTGTTCTGCATGCCTCTTATTTTCAGTCTGATGGTACAAGGTTGTCTGTCTTTTGTAAAATCACTATAATATTCAGGAATCAGCAAGTATAGAGTTACAGTTTTGCAAGATGAAAGAATTCTGGAGATTGGTTGCCCCGAGTGAATATACTTGACAATATTGAACTATAAAAATGGCTAAGATGGTAAATTTCATGTTATGTCTATTTTACCACAATTAAAAATAATAACAAAAATGAATCTTGAAGAAAAAAATACCTTGAGAGAGGGTGCCTTGAGTTCACAAATGCAAATCAGAAGCAAACTACCATGAATTCAAGATGACATTTTTATGGGATGGAAAAAGAACACTGGCTTCAGTGTTTTTGCTACTAATGGTTAAAAATAAGCAAACAAACAAACAATTAAAAAACAACTGGAAGAAACTTTCAACTTTCCCACGAGCTGTGGTGTTCTACGTTTACTCTTCGTTGATTGATTTATTTAGGACCTCATTCTGGGTTGATGATCGACTATTCTCCATCAGCCTATGCATGGCCCATTTTGATTAATGTATTTACTAATCTACATTCCTTAGTTGTTTTAAATTATACATTAAATATCTGAAAAAGACATCATCCAGAACAAAAGCTAAGCTCTGGTAAATAGTTGTTTCTTACCACAATTTAAGCCTTCTTTTTTTCAGTCTGGGGCAACCATCGTTCTGAATCCAGTATTCATCACTCTCTTGTTTTTCTTTTTACTTACTTATTCCATCTACGCATATACCTTAAAAGCGTCTATTTTATTTTAGTTGTTTTTAGCATTATTCTGAGGGGATTGTTCTGTTTGTAATTAGGGGGGCTGTACTTTTTTACTTAATAATGAATTGCTAAGATCCATCCATACTATTTTTTATTGCTGTGGTCTATTTATATTTTATGGCTGGTTAATTTTCAAAATTGTGTGAAAGTATAATTCCCGTGATTTAAACCATTTTTGAATAAATTGCATCTTTAGGTCCTTACTGCTAACCACATCAAGGTTAGCTCATCACTTGAGCCTACTGCTGGCTCTACCACCCTGCCTAGGTACACCTTTGGACTATAATTTGCAGCCTGTTAGAATGTGCTCTAAATGAACAACCTTGCTTCATTTAAAAATCTTAGTAACTTTATTGAATTTGTCTAGGAAGAGAGTTTGAAATGTATTCTCTATTCTTCTTTATTCAGGGACTTAAAACCCTAAAATTTTACTACGAAGATAATGCCATATAAATATTTGTGACTTCTAAGTCATTTGTGAATTCCAGGTTTTACAAGTCTCTTTGGGTGCATTCCCTCAGGATATTTTCCTTTTTCCTCAGCTATTAAGACATGTTCTGCTAACATTGGTGAGAAACATAATCAAAGTTTGTCAGAAACTCTTGGAACATATATTATAAGCAATTCAGAGTTAGCTCTTCTTGTTTCTTCTTGCCTGTAGCTTAGCAGAGAGCGTTTCTTTCTTTAAGCTAATGGAGTAAAGTAACTGTTTGAACCTCATTTTGCAAAACCTTCTTGACAGAATTGCTAAACTTTGTTAAAAACAAAAGAAAACCTGTGTGAAAAATTCAAGATGTTTAAGTCATGATTAAAAGCTACCAACCAAGGGATTTGCTGCCCTTATCCTTAATCATTTACCCAAATAATAATTACTATGTGGTGATTGAGACCCCCTACTTCAGACAGGCTTTGGGTCATATTTTGGCCTTGCCGGTGACTATGTTTGTGGCATGATACTTGACGTGTTACTTAATGGCTGTATGAATGAGTTTTCTAATGTGACAATGGGGAGAGTAAGGACATCCATCTCATGGGGTCACTGTGAGATTTAAATAAGATAATACATTAAAAAATGTTTAAGTGACAGATGCATTTGAGCTCCATACACGTTAAATTTGCCAGCAAATCCACCCTGGTCTTTGACTTGGAGTGATAACTTATGCTTGTAATGAAGTGCTGTTTCACGCATTTCCCTGCACACATGTATAATGCCCCACCACTCTGAGTAAACACAGAAAAACAGCCTAAGTAGAATCTCTTACTTAAGCAAATGCTATTCTGAAATTCTATCGACATCACGATAAGAATTTATGGCCTTACCAACATAACGTATCTATTATTACATACCTTTAAAAAGAAATCTGAAGGTTGAAATATACAAATGGATGGTTCTGTAGTTTTTCTTAGAAATTTTTTTAGGGTGGCTTTGGAAAATATCTGAATCTCAAAATTCTTACATCATATCTAACATGCTTTTAGCTTGATATCCACTACTCAATTTAACACACACAATTTCCTATTTAAGATTTGTAGGGTGTTTTAGATATTCAAATTCTGACACACTTTGAAATATTTTACAGATTTATTGGCCCGCTGCAAAGGAACGAGTGGAATTATGTAAATTAGCTGGGAAAGATGGCAATGTAAGTATGAGACCTTTGTTAAACTGATACTGATAATAAATATGTATATTTTTCTATTGAATTAATGGCATTGGTGTATTATTTTTAAGACTGCATTAACATTCTGTGTAAAGATTAAGAAGATATAAATATTTCTGTCTTGCCATTATTCTCAGAGATTTAGAAATACTAGATTTTCTAAAGCGTTAATTCTGGATATTACTATTATCTTCACAGAAATCTCAGAAACTCACTTAAAATATTAAAAAATAAATCATCAGAAAATATACTTATAGGACTGTATATTTTTCATTTATATGCCTGTATTTTGTAAATGCACATGAAATCATGAATATTTTAGCATCACAAACATACAATTGATATTTAAGTGAATTTGAATTAAAGTTAAACTTTAAATTCGCTTAAGCATAATTATAGGAAATAACTTATAAAGGATAAATAATGGGGTTCTAATATAAACTTCTGGTTTAAGTTGCCTTAAGAGACAGAGAAAACCTATAGATACACGTGACCAACTCAATTGCTCTGGAGGCATCCTGTCCGAATTGCTTTCGCGTTGTCCAAGTTGCCCTGTATCCTCCCCGACATTGTGTTGTCTGTTTTATCTCCAGCAGTGACGGAAGAGTGCTGTGGCTCTTCTGCCTCTTGTCCTCATCTGAGTGTTCTGATTCAGGCCAGATGCTCTGAGTTCTGCCCTGACTTCTTGCACTGTGGTGATAGGGAGAATTGCTCTCTCTCTCTCTTTCTTTTCTTCCTTTCTTTTTTTTTTTTTTTTTTTTTTGGGCAAAATAAATCACTTCCTGAATGTAACTGAAGATGAAAAGAGGTTCTAAACTTTTCAGAAACATAGATATCTTGAGGCATCTTTTGCAACATTCTCTAATGTTGCTGTAAACACAGTAACCCAGGGGGATTAAGATGAACAATGCCTTTTCTTTAATAACAACAAAGAGTGTGTGTTATAGGAAAGCATAATTAGATACAAAAATTGTCACTTTACCAATGTGATAAAAATAAAACAACGTGACACGTGATACCTAATATAATTGAGGGGAAGTTTAGAAGACTAAGAATTTGGAACAGCTGGTTTGCTCACCCATTGGTTCATGTATTTATTTATTCAACAAATATTTATTAAGAACCTAAATATGTACATAAATATGTGTATGAAAGGATACAGTTTCTACTATCATAGAGCTTTTAATACATAGTAACGATACTGCAAAACAAAATGATCAAAACGAAAGAAACTTTTGATTATGCCTGATTTTATGTTCTTTCAGTATTAAATGTTTTCAGGCACATTTATGTTAACAGAAATATATCAGAGGATATTAGCATCAAAGGCAACAAGAAACAGTTTTTACATTTATTTTACTTGAAAAAGATCAAACTATTCTAAAATATATTCTTCTTCCTCTCATGTCTCTAATCTCTTCACCCTGTTCAATATGCTAACTGAGCAGGTGCTCAGGTCTGCAAATCCTCATACCTTTTTGTACTTGCGGGGGAAAAGGGATGCATTAGTTATGAGAGTTTTCAAAATTATGTTAATAACAGTACAAACATGCCATAAACAGCATGAACACTTTAATATTTTGTGTTTTACCAGAATTGACTGTTTAAAAAGGAGGCCAGGAGGAAAAGGTGGTTTAAATTTCCTTCAATAAACTAGTGTCAGTGTTCCCATGGAGTAGATGAGGGATAAACACTCAAGGTCAAACTATCAGTGAAGGTTTTACTTGTGACAGTGTTCTCATTTCAGTGTGTTCACTAATTCTAGTTATAGAATAACTCAGTTGGCTCCTATTATTAAGTTAAAGCAAAGGGTGATAAACTTTTCTGGAGGTGGTATCCTACAGTGTGTAGGACCCAGTACACGAAACCTATTCCTACAATTCATTTGTATTTGGGAGCTGCTAATCACCTTTAACCTTTAAGCACAATTACTGCCAGCCCAGGATTAGAGATACGGGAAGTTTTTCTCTTTTTACTACAATCTGTAAAGTTTGCTGGTGAATCATGTAGGGATAATACGGTTCTTGTCCCCTTCTTTTTAATCTGTCACTTTAAAATAATAGTATATTTTAGAATTGCTAAGAATGGCTAACACTTTTATAACACTTACCATGTTACAGGAACAGCTTCCAATGCTTTATAATCTCGTTTAATCCTCACAACGATATTATATGCTAGATTTTATTATTATTCCTCATTTTGTAGGTGAGAAGACTGAGGCCAGAAAAATTAAATGGCTGGCCCAGTATCACATATCTAGTAAATAGTGAAGCCAGGAATTGAATCCAGAAGTCTTGCCCCATAATCAGGGTTCTTACACAACACTGTGATCTACGCATAAAGGTGTGAACTCTACGTATAAGGTCTGAAAACCTTATCCCCCAAACTGTACCCCTCAAATCACTTCTCTCTTCAATATCTCTGTAATAGAGAGCCTCGGTTTACAGCGTTGCTTAGATTCCAGCCTACAGAAAACTGAGACAAGTGTGTGGTTTTATTGACCTCTTTTATTACCTTTGGCATTACCTTCTCTCCTCCCTTCTCTCTAGTAATTTTTACCTACTTCCCAAGAGTGTTTTTAGGATTAACAAGTGTTTGGAAAGACTGTCCCTTTACACAAAGGTACTATATAACTGAAAAATAGTGAATTATTTACCATAATGAAAGTTAGCTAGTTGGGGTGGGGAGGGAGTGGAAGATGAGGAAACAAAAGAGAACTATTCCCCTTTCTTGACCACAGTCTCTAGTTTAGTCCAAAGAAAGGAAATAGTGACAGGAAGCTATTTCATAGTATTTTGTTTCTGCTTAGAATATTATTCAAAAGAAAGTCACCAAAGAAATGTCCTTAGTCCGGACTATAAAGAGTGGAGTCAACCTCTCAGTCCGGGCAAAAGAACACACAGGATGTGGGCAGCCTGGGTTGTGTTTGTCATCTTAACCCTAGAGGCACACAACCTTGTCAATGGAGACATGACGTAGACTTCGAGGATCTTCCATCGCCCAAGTTCTATGATTACATTCTTTCTTTCTTCTTTTTAAAAGAACATCTAAAAGCAAAACAAAGTGCTCATTGTAGAGAGTTTGCAAATTACATGGAAGTCATCTGTAAATATCTCCTCCCCCATGAACATTACCCAGAGATAGCTGGTGACATTTTGATGTTTATTCTTCTATCTTATCTATTTACTATTTTTCAGAATGAAATCATTGTATACATAGTCCCCTAAAACATTTTTTTTCACTTTGCAAACTGCCATGAGCATTTTCCCATGTCATTAAATTCCTTTCTATAACACTACTTTTAATAGCTACACTGCATTCCTTTATATATTATTTCATCAATCCTCTGTTGTTAGAAGTTTGGTATAAATCCAGTTTTTAGCTATTCTAAGTGATGCTTCACATGAAAAATCTTATATGTAAATACTGTGAGCATCATTGATTATTGAGTAGAATTACTGGTCAAGAATATAATTTGAGGGCTTTTTAGGATATAAATTTTTTATGCACATTGCAAAATTACCTTCCAGAAAGTTTATGCCTTTTGTGCTTTAACCAGCAGTACATGTTCATGAGAGGGTATATTTTGCTATACTCTTGCTAATAATAGTGGGTAAACATATGGTTAATATTTAACGCTAATACGTAAATGAATAAAATGAATGTATTTAATCTTTGCCAACAAAAAGAAAATTATTTTTGTTATTTTTGCCTGAAATCCTTTCATTACTATAAATACTAAATATTTTATGTAGTTGTAAAATTAGGACTTACTTTTTGGAACATCATATCTCTATAATTTGTTCATTTTCCAATTTTAGTGTTTGTCTTTTCCTTACTGGGTATTTACAGATTTTCAAGATATATATATATATACATATATATATATATACACACACATATACAAGATACATATATATATATATACATATATATATATTATAGCATATTATGCATATTTTCAAGATACGTATGTGTATAAAATATATTATTACTTTGTGATCAAACTTACTTAAAAATATTTTTTCATAGTTATCCTATTTGATATATACACTTTTAAATATTTAAATTGGCATATGTCTCTTTTTTTTCTTTAAAATATTTTCCTCTGTCTTGCCAGGACAGCTAGTTTTTGCTCTGTAGAAACTTCTACTTTAGATCTTCCATTTTTAAAAGAGAAATGTGATATGGGGATTATCATGTATTTATTTTGAAGTGTCGGCAAATTATTAAAATATTTTCAACACTGTAAGACCTAAGCAGATACCTGTGTAGACTGGAATTTTTTTCTAAGATTTATCTCTTTTTGAGAGAGAAACAGTGTGCCTGCGTGTGCGTGGGGGAGGGACAAAGGGAGAGGGAGAGAAAGAATCTTCCAGCAGACTCCCCGCTGAGCACAGAGAGAAGCTGGGCTTGATTCCAGGACCCTGAGATCATGACCTGAGTCTAAATCAAGAGTGGACTGCTTAACCCACTGAACCACTCAGACAATCTGTAGACTGGATTCTATTCTGAGGTCTGTTAGACAAGCACCGTAGCACCGTGAAAAGTCTGTGGTGATGACCAAAAATGTTTGATGATCACTATATTCTGCAAAATACACTAAAAATAAAAACAAACTAGATACCTAAATCAGAGTGTCTCTCCATATATAACCTAATTAAAATTAGCAATTATAGGTTAGTTATCAGAAATACATATAAAGCTGTATTAGATTTAATTGGACTGTATATAAGTCTAGAGAATTAAATTACTGTATTTCTGTATTGCTATTTTTTTCATATATCTAGGGAGAAACTAAAATTCCAAGTGTTAATACATAATACAAATATATATTAGCCTTTTCTTCCAAGTATTAATTCAGTTTTATATTTGTCTTATTTATTTAATTACATACAATGTATAAATGTATATGTGAGGTAAAATATTGAAACATTACTTGAGAGAATTAAAAAGTCGATACTAGTTTTAAAATTTCTTCTCTCTTTCTTCCAATGGGAGTGTTGGTAGGTGGGAAGGGGAGTAGGTGGGAAGAATAAGGAAAGGAGAAATTCATATTTTTCCAAATTTGAGCATATTACTCGCTAAATTGAAATGTTTGCTCACATGCAACCACACTTGCAGTTGTGGGGAATAGCTAACAAATTAGCCAGCTTTCAGGGAAAGTTAAAAAAGCTGCTTCTCAAAATTATCTTTTTTCATGCCTCACAGAATTATGCTACCATGAATTGCCATGCAGGTCGCTAAGTGAATTAAATCAAGTTAATCATTGCTCCTGCTATTTAAGAAAAACTTGATCTTGTAGGATCTCTGTTCCCAGGTTTCTCATTCTTCAGGCAAGCAATTCCCTTTCCTTGCCTCCAGGCTGCTTTGAGAACTACCCTCTCAACCTTGCTACAGAACACTTCGAGCAGAACTGACTTTTTTGCAAACTGTCAGACAATGGAGGACTCACCCATAAATTGCTCTATTCCATGTCAGCCCAATCTGGGAGAAGAAGGAATTTCATAAATCCTTGTGAATATCTCACCAAGTCAAAAAACTAGCATAATAAATTACTTTCCAGGGCTGGCTGTGTTTTAATAAAGTACTCCTAGAAAAGTTAAAGAATATGGAATGTTTTAGGTGTGATTCAGAGCTTTTTCTTCATAATCAGTAACATTATATCTCCTCTGTGTATAAAATTTCATCCTGGGCCTTATTAGCCTTTTTAAAAACAATGCCGTGTCTCTCATAGTCCCTAATCTTTCTGACTCCGTATTTTATGATATGAAAGGAAGTAGTTTTATTTCTTTATACAAATATTTATTTCAGAATCTTATAAAATTACTGCCATAGTCAGTGTGGGCTACTGTAACAAAATGTCATAAACTAGGTGGCTTAAACAACAGACATTTATTTCTCACAGTACTGGAGGCTGGGAAGTTCAAGATCAAAGCGCTGGTAGACTTGGTGCTTGATGAAAATTCTCTTCCTGGCTTGCAGATGGCCATCATCCTGTTGTACCTGCACATGGAAGAGAGAGAGAGGGAGGGAGGGAGAGGGGGAGGGAGGAGGGAGAGACGGAGAAAAAGGGAGAGAGGGGGAGAGAGTCAGAAAGAGAGTTCTGTCTCATCCCATAAGGGCACCAATCACATCATGATGATCCCAATCTCAGGATCTTTTCTAAAGCTAGTTACCTCCAAAAGCCCCCCCTCTTATTACCATCCCACTGGGAGGGGGGAGGTTAGGGTTTCAAGCAATGAATTTTAGAGGACACAAGTACTCAGTTCATAACAATTACCATCTAAATTCTACGACTACTTGTTAAAACAGCTTTTTAAAAAATGATGGAATAATGAGCAGCGAGTCAGTCCGTCCTCACTCCAGCAGTGTGATTCTACTCTTCCCCTCCCTGTGTACTGTTCCTGGTATAGATCTCACCCTCGTATAAAGCTCTTCATGGGGGGAAAAGCCAAGAAATAAAAGTCCCTTCAGTGAGCAGGAGTGAGTAAAATAAAAGCTGAAGGATATTAAAACCTCTCATTCTAGTGATGAAGCCATCATTACAGTTTATCTGGTGATCGCAGACAGTTTTAAATTTTTTGCCTTGCTTTTCTCATATTACTGTGTCTCTGTTATTTGTTCAAAATCATTAGTATGACATATGTATTGCCTGAATTAGATTTTCATTTGAGACTGCCTAACATGATGTCCCCTATGGTGCCTTTGTGCAAATAGAAAATAAATTCTCTCCATCAGACACCTTGACAGAAAGGTGGAACACTGACATAATATGATTTTGTTCAACAAGACTATGTGCCAGAAAACTGTCTTCGTGGATTTAAAGCTTTCCTTTCTTAAGAGACTGCATGTAATGAGTGTTTGAGAACATATACAAAATATATGAAAATATTCAGGATGATAAAGATGTCTGTAGTGTGATTTGCACATCCTTGGATGTGCCTTTTTCTTCCCGCAGCATAAAACCTAGTTAACCAGATGCGGTACCCTTATTAAAGAGTGCTAAGTCTGCCTACCTGATAAAGAAACATCCTTTGCTTGTGTAGCTCTCTGAGAGACTGATAATGATACTGTCCCTTCACACAATCTTAAGGAACTGCTTTGTTTATAGGAAAGCAGAGAACAGAAGATTCAATGAGTTCACTGTAACATTCTTCTGTGGTAGAATGTATACATTTTATTAACTGGGATCTATGAATTCTTGAGACATAAAATTGCAATGCTAGCTGGCCAAGGGAAGTACTAGAGACTAGGAACTCTGTACCACAGATACGCAGGCGTAGCTTTTCATTCTAAAATCTGAATAGCCACTGGCATATTGATATTTTATATAGATCAAAATCAGGGTAAATAGTAATTATTAATATTATATTATTTAACTTAATCTCATTAGGTAAGTTTTTGTCTGCTTCTGAAAATTGTATTTAATTCTAAAAACCACCCTACCAGTTAGGTCACTGTTTTCTGTCTTTGGGGTTGTTTTGTAATATATTCCTTCTTAACAACCCAAACAAGAGTGACCCATTAGGTCAACATCTCACCGGTGAGGAACCCATGGCCATTCAGGTAGGGAAGAAATAGACTTTTTCTGTGAATCCCAGTGGTTTCATAGGTTTATACCTTTCTTGGTGAACACTTCCCCATCTCCTAGATAGAGTCAATCCAGAATAAAAGTATACTCCAGCCAGTGTTTCCTCCGGGGTTTTGGGGTCCAGGAACCATGAAGCCAAAAATTATGTAAAGATAAGGAATTACTTATGTGAGGTAAATCAAAAATAATGTATAATAACAGGAATGACTACTCTGAAAAATTGAGAGTCACTACTTATAAGTAACTAGGGGATAGATAATATATGTTATAACAATAATAATGCAAAGAAATATTTTTAGGACTAAGCACATGCAAAACAAGCAGAAATCTAAAAGTGTCTTCAAAAATTAGACTCGGTGTTAAAAAGTGTATGGGAAAAACAAGATATTCTTGGAATAAACAGAAATTAAGTTGAGTCTTAAAGGCTCTGTAACATTGAAAATAGATGGGAATAAAGTGGTAGGGCATTCTATCCAATAAGAATGGAATACATATCTGGGAATACACAAGTGTGTTAGTGTTTTGTTCACGGTCGCTGAGAGAGTTGACGTTGTCAACAGTAGGATCTATATGGGATACACAATGTGGGAACATCAGAAATGACAGGTTATGTTCTTAGGTAATTCCTGAAAGAAGATATGGATATCTCATTCTGTTGATATCCATTCTCTAGGCCCCGCTGAATACCTATAGAGATGTGCATTCTAGCATTCTGATTAGTTCAACACCTGTAAAACTTCAAAAAAGCTTCATTCACTCATTTAAGCCACAGTTTCTAGTTTGTTTTGCCTCCTTTGCTAAGTCAGATGTTTAAGCATGTCTCATAAATCATTTTCATTTTTGCTGTTTTTCTTGATGATTTATCTACTTGGAAAACAGGTGGTATGAATGATAATCTTTCAAAAACGTGAATTACGTACTAATGCTTTTATTTTTTTTTTATGTCCAATAGACAGAATGTGCAAATTTCATCCGTGTACTTCAGCCCTATAACAAAACTCACATTTATGTGTGTGGAACTGGAGCATTTCATCCAATATGTGGTTATATTGATCTTGGAGTCTACAAGGAGGTAATATAATGAAATAGCATGAAAACAATTAGTTATAATACCTTGTCATTTAATGTCTTTGACATAAAACAGGCAGATTTGAATATAAAGTTTGAATCATATAGAAAGAACTCATGTTCCCAACCACCTTATAGATTGCCATTTTGGTTACACACTTCATCTATCCAATAAAAAGTTTTTTTTATTAGAAGTTTTTTTAATGAGATGATCAAAATTGAAAGTGTAAAATGTTGAAAGTGTTTGTTTTCTATGGGCTCTGTGTATGTCTTTATTTTCTCTTGAGTTTCCATTGTAATTAGATCTATATTAGTTGCTGTTAGTAAAAATCCACATCCCATACGGCCTTGCAGTGGAATTGTATCTTCTAAACTATTTCATTTTTCCCATCCGGCAAATTTGACCTGTTATATACAGTTACAGTGGTGCACACGAAGTACGGAGAATTTTAATTATTTTCTTAAAATTATATGGATAGTCATTAACACACTGAACTCATTATTTCTGCCAGGCCAAATTGCCATAGTGCAAATAAAGATGTACTAAATTAAGAGTAATATATTCCAGCTATCAATGAGCATTTTAATCAATGAGAAACATGCAGATCTCAGTAATTTAATTAATAACTAATACGTTAAAGTGCCTTCTTTGTATCATGGACTGTGCCAGGCACTTTACATGAATTGTCTCTGAAATTTCACAACACTTTTATTTGAAGTTAGTTACCTTTATAACTCCCAACTTACAAGTTAGTAAAAAATTGAGTCTCAGTGGAATTAAATAACATGCCTAAAATCACCCAGCTAATAAGTGGTCTGGCAAGGAATTGAACCAAAGCAGTCTGTCTCTAGAGCAAGCATGTCCAACAGAGCTTTAGACTCTAAATTGTTTCTTTGTATGGGTTTGATGGGTTGTACTGTCATCCTTATGTTTATGTATATACTACTTGTGAATAACCACACATATTTGCAGGATAATTGGCTGTGTGTTTGAAAGTAAAGTCTGGGCTTATAGAACAGGTTTCTTTACATTGATTTAACTGATTCATGCAGAGATCAAACCCACAGCTGTGGCTGGATTAATTTTCCTCTCTAACCAACTTGTCTAACCAGCCCATTCTCAACTGTTTGAAAATAAAGCAACCCTCATAGTTAAATCTCTGAACCACTAGGAGACTTGGCAACTTGAATCCATCATTCTTTGTTGCTGGCGTAATGTTCTCTTGCCCAGCTTTGATGAAGGGTAATATATAACAGTAGCTCATAGCATAGGGTGTAATTACATTAGATAGCCCCACAGCGTGGATGTGTTTTGAGGCCTGAGGCTAAAGGCCAAACTCACAACTTGCTGAGGGGTGCAAATAGTGTTCTTTAACTCCTAAAAGTCACAAGTGCTGAAAGGGAATTTAGATGGAGCTAATTACTTAGCTTGGGACTGTCAAGAGGACCTAGGGCAGTCAGATTTACAAGTTCTGTGAGTAGGAGAATTATGGGTGAGCCGGGATATGAGCCCGGTGAGTTTTCCTCTGCTCAGGAATACAGGTAATTGTATGGCAACACTGTTTGAAGATGGTTAACTTTTTTTTAATGAATTATTAGTCCCAAGAATTCATTGTTTTTCCAGAGGGAATTTAGAAGGCTCTTCCATTTTCAAATAGATAAGGTTGCCCCTGAAGTGGCTGGAAAGAGGGGCCGGCAATATACAAGAGGGACGGAGAAGGGAAGTGTGGGAATACTGGGGCAGTGAGAGGGAAGGGGGAGAAAAGCTCAAATGAATCCCAGATTTCTGTCCTTGGCAGTGAGTTGGAGAGTGGTGTTACTAAGGTGAGAATAGTAACAAGTTTGCGAGGGAAACGGTGAGTGAGTTTTGTACATTCTGCATTTGCGAACTGTTCAGTGAGGTCATGCCACGCGGGCGGCTGGGTCCGAATTTCAGGACAGGAGTCGGGGCAGTTGTCAACAGCTAATCCGGGAGCCTGGGGAGCCAGAGTTTGAGTTATGGCTTCAGTCATTTACCAGCTCCGTAGTCTTTTGTGCCCTGCATAAACTCTCTAAGCTTCTGTTTATTCAGCAAAATGAGGATGATAATAATAGTAACTATCTCACAGAGTTATTTGGAGGATAAAATGAGAAAATGCTTGTATAGGCTTTGGCAGAACACTTGCTTCATTCCAGTCATTACCACTTACTACCCAGCTGTACTAGGCAATGGGAACACAACAGGCAGCAAGGCAAGGATTTTAAGAGTGTGTACGTAAATTTCATGTAAAAATGTCTGCAGTGTGTGTTTGCATGCATGTGTATGTATAAATGTGTGTGTGTGTGTGTGTATGGGTGTGTGTGTATGTATATATATATGTGTGTATCTATATATATTCTGTGTGTGTAAATATATACATTTATCCTGTGATACTGACAATGCCTGAACGTTGTTTAGTAATTACACTGGAAGTGTGTTCTTTCATCTGGGATCTCCCCTCTGCTGCTGCAAATCTCATCTTTAAGTGGGGGTGGTATTAGCAATAACTTTGCATAATTGCTCTGATGATTAAATGTTTGCTGTCATGCTCATCTCTTCAATATAATACTTAATTAATTAATTTTTAATTAATTTTTTACTTACTTAATTTTTTACTTAATTAGGCTGAAGGAATTTTCTTATAAAACTGAAGTTGTCTCAAAATTAGTGTCATGTAATTCAGCCATTTTATCTTCCAATGTCCACTCAGTCAGCCATTATTTTTTACAAAATTTTCCTCTTGGTGTCCTTGACTCTGGCTTAAGGAAACTTGCTTTTCTGATAATTCCTTTCTCCAGGAGATTTTAAGGGAGACCTTGTCCTAAGCCTTCAAGATATCAATGTTATGGGCTTATCTTGAGAATGTAATGAAATGTTGCATCTTAAAAACAGAAGTCTGCACAATTATGAGGGTTTATCTAGTACTTTTCATCAGCTGTGACGTTCTCCTATGTTCTTGGTCTTTCCTTTTTAACTTTACTATAATCTTCTGGCATACTGGGATTCAGTTTACTTTTTCCCATTACAATATCCCATTATATAGGCTTTAGAGTGAACAGTTCTGTTTGACCTGTGGAAAATAATGTGCCGTTAATGATATTTAAACACACATAAGAGCCACTGTCTACAGGTGTTTTTTTCCTGACATCTCTCTAGCTGCATTCACAGTTGGGAAGCACGCCCTAAACAGGTTCTCACTATACCTTTTCCGTGCCAAGGCTCCACTATCATAGCTTGTCATTAGCTGGCCTGTTCTAAGTAAACATACTTGGATTTGATCGTATTACATGGTCATGGTGAGTCTATAAATTGATTTCAACACATTTTTAAATCCGTGAGTTTGGAATTCTGAGGTGAGATTGGTTAACAGCATGAACTTTGGGGACAGCCCTGAGAGTTCAAGCTACTGCTTTGCCTCTTACTAGCTATGTGATGCTGAACAAGATAGTTAACCCCTTCTGTGCTCAATATTCCACTAGAAAAGCTGAAATTCTTAAAGTAGCTACAGCTTTAGGCTTATGGTGAGGATTCAGTGAGACAATGTACATAAATTTCCTGGCCCACGGTTAGTACCTATTAATGGCAGGGACTATTCCTGTTAACATTAAAGTGCATTTACTTAAAACTATGAAATAGCCATTGTCAATCATGCTATTTAAATTACTACCAATATTTTTTTTAATAAGGTGGTCGTTGCTATTGGTTCTGTTCAGAAGAAACAAATCTGAAATGACAACACAATACAACAAACAATCCAATTCCCTCTATCCCTTTTGCTTCACTGCTTACTTTCTAGATAAGTAGCACCGAATGTTCCTTTCTTATTACACGTGTGTTCTGATACAAGTTGGTAGATACACCATCTAGAGAAAATGTCTGAAATGCTGAATTTCTCTAACTAGTGCATATGCAGGGTGAGTCATCAGCCTTTCTGCTGGATGGTAGTGTTGTCATTGTTATGAAACACTCAAACTCATGGGGCCATATTCATTATACATTCATATTTTTCTTGGAAAGTTCAACTTAAGATGTTATTTTTTCCTGAATATTAAAAGTCTGCCAATGTCGTTCTGTCTGTGGCCACTATTATAAAAATAGATATTTCAGCCAAAATAACTATGTGGTTTTAATGTGTACAGTGTTTTCATAATAGTGAAAATACTACAACAGGGTTTCTTTTTTTGTTGTTGTTGGCTTTTTTTTTTGTCCACATGTATCAACAGCTCTGTAAATGAACTGCCTGCCTTAGAACACTTTTATGTCTCTAAAATCACAAAATGTCACAAGGCCTATTTTGGTATAGGTGCAGATGTATGAGTAAATAAACCACAAGAGTAATAAAGTATAATTATTATAGTAAATTCATTTCTTTTTTTTTTTTTTAAGTAATCTTTATACCCAACATGGGGCTCAAAGTCATGAACCTGAGATCCACAGTCACATGCTCAATGGACTGAGCCAGCCAGGCGCCCCATAAATTCATTTCTTAGATGAGGAAATTAGCTTACTAGGCTCAATAAATTTGTTATTAGCCTTAAGAAATATGTGTGCTTGACGGTGATTTTGATAGTGAGAGTGGTCCAGAATTAGTGAATTGATGGTTATACCACTATTTCCGATTAAAAAATTCATTCAGTATTATCATTATTACTTTGGGCAAACACAGACCAAAACATGGGAATTGAGCCTTGCCAGAAATAATATTTGCTAGAGAGTTAAGGAGCACAGCACGATGCACATGCTATATGCTCAATCAGTTCTTGTTGAATTAATGAGTTAGCATTTAGTTCTTATCTATCTTCTTGCTGATCCTGCTATTTTTAAAAAATCTCACTTGTGTTAATATTTCTCATAACAGGAAGTTATATTCAAACTAGACACACATAATTTGGAGTCTGGCAGACTGAAATGTCCTTTTGATCCTCAGCAGCCTTTTGCTTCGGTAATGACAGGTAAGATCAATGGCAGGCAGTTCTTGCTTTTAGGTGGTTTTCTGAAAAGGTGTATGTAGACTAAACCACATTTTCTTATTGAGTTAAAGATTATTTGGAATTACTCTTTCACTGGCTATTTGGTTATGGTGTTTTAGTGCCAAATCTCTATATTTAGCACCCTTATCCTAAAGGGAGTCCCGAGCAATCCTTCATTTCTACACAGTTTTTTTTTTTTTTAAATTTATGTTTATTTATCTGAGAGAGAGAAAGTGAGAGCACAAGGAGAGGGAAGGGCAGAGGGAGGGGGGGACAAGCAAACCCCCGCTAAGCAGGGAGCCAGCACAGGCGATTCCAGGACCCCGAGATCATGACCTGAGCTGAAGGCAGATGCTTAACCTACTGAGCCACCCAGGTGTCCCTCTACACACTTTTGAAATGAACTTCTGGTTGAATTCTTTTTAATGCAAATGACACATACTTACTTGTTCTCTAATTTTATATTTAGATGCCTCAGATTTTCTTAAACTAAGCTATGTCCCTATTTAGCTTACTATGGAAGTTAAATTTAGCAATTCCCTAAACATAACAGGTTACAAAATATGTTGAATATTCGAGTGGAAGGATTAATAATAAAATGTAGTGGATATACTAATAAAACAAATGATAGAATACAGATAATAGAATGTTATAATACCTTTTCCCTCAATTTCACATCAACCTGATTGTATTAATGGAAATGTGAAATTTTTGCTAGCACATTCAGTCTTCTCTTGCTTTGTCTACATCTTAAATCCGCTTGTGAGGTGACTATCCTGTTTAAAGAAGGCAGTGCTGTGTGGTCCGAAGTCTGTTCTGAGGAATGTTGGCACGACCTCTGAATTTTTACCATTATAAGGACCCCTTTTGTCTTGGTTTGGTTCATGACTTTACTCTCTTTTTATTTAACTTGTCTATCAAATGTTTGAATAGACGATAAGAGTGAAGCACCGTGACATTTTAATTTTCGCTTAGTGAGAACTAGTGATCTTTCTTTGAAGTGAAAGCGTGCATGGTTTTGTGTGTTTTGAAAATTGTATGACTGATGTTCAGTCATTATCCTCAGAAAGTGAGATGGATGATTTGGGATTCTGATCTGTCAAGTGGGGTTAACATATCCTTAATAAAAACAATGGATTGTAGGCATCGGTGACCCTTCTTACAAATCCCTAAGTGATTTAAATACACGGAAGACAGTTTTAAAGCCTGGATATACAGAGAGTTTTTAGGTTGAAACACACCTTTTTTTTTTTTTTTTTTGGCAATATGTTCAAATATCCACAGTTTTTTATCTTTTAAACAAATAGTTTATTTCCTTTACTCTTGCCAAGTAATGTCTTTATTGATGTTATTTTTTTCTTCCATTTTAAAAAATTTGCTCCACAAATGAAATATTGTCATTTACCATTTATTTTAGGGGATTGCTGTAAGAGAAGGAAATGGTATCATATCTACATTTACTTTACCTAACTGGATTTCTCTCTTTTCTGTTTTGTTTTGTTTTGTTTTTTTCATATGGAAATTAACTCTTGTCATTATTTAGATTGGTTGACAAATACTTCAGTAAAAGGTTATTTAGATGGATGTATTCAGAGGAGTAGGAAATTTCTCAATCACTTATAAAAAGTCAGAATTTTAAAGATAATGTTTCTGAGGAAAATTGGATTTTAGTGATAAAACAGTGTCTTTCATTGTTCTTATACTTAGCCACTTAAAAACCTAAATGCTCTGTAGAGATTAGCCTTTTTTTTTTTTTTTTTTAATTTTGGTCTGTTAGGTGGACTCAACATTGTTGACTATAAAGATTTCCTGAAATAAAAGCTTAGCTTTCAAAGAGGCAATATATTCTACTGTAGGGACAGCATTCTTGTCTCTCCCCCTGTAAGTGCTGACTAGCATTAGGGAAGACAGTCCCTTCCCCGCACCCCCATCCTTTTCTCTTCCCCTTCTTCCCCCATCTCTTCCTTCTCTCTCCCCTTCCTCTCATCCTTCTCCCTCCCCTGCTCCTTTCTTTCTCTTTTGCCTCCCCCCCCACCACTTCTCTCTTTCTGGTTAAACATGTATATGCATTTTACATAAATAACAGGACAAAGAAGTTTGGTATGCAGTAATAGCCACATCTTTCCCTTTTCAGGAATTCCTGTTTATCAGAACCATTAGAGATGTGATTAGCTACAAGGAATGCAACATGTTATAATTACCAAGAATGACTTCAGTGCTGAAAGCTCCCTTTCAGCAGAGGTTAGGCAGAGAAAGTTGTGGTCATTGAGGTTGTGTCGGTTAAGTAAATACTAATTACACAATCCATTCCTCATTATGGCATTTACTTTTTAGTATTTTTTGTGCTGCTACCAAGACAAACTCCTAATTATGATGTATCCTTGAATTATTTGCGGGGCGAGAGGAGAGAGGAAGAGCTTATTCATAAGAGAAGCTAATGCATAAGCAATTGTGAATTCAGAAGACTTAGGCCATTTTTATCTTCAGGTCTCTTGCACCAGCGTACCAAAGTTCATCGAGTTATCTTGTCTTCAACTCTACAAATTTTTCAAAATTTGAATGTGAAATTTATGAAACATATCTTCTCATGTTAAGCAATAAACGTCTTTGGTTTCATGGAATGAAATTAGTGTATTGCAAATAGTATCTGCTGCTGTACTCTTAGAAGTCCTGTGTATTCTCTTCTCGCGCTCAGATGAGTACCTCTACTCTGGAACAGCATCTGATTTCCTTGGCAAAGACACGGCATTCACGCGGTCTCTTGGGCCTACTCACGACCATCATTACATCAGAACTGACATTTCAGAGCACTACTGGCTCAATGGTTAGTGATTTTCTCTTTTCATTTTTTTGCCTTTGCTTTTGGGTAGATAAGAAACTCATTATTACTCATTCACATGTGTTTGGGAATAAATGGTTTAGCTTAACATTCTAAAATACATTTGATGAATTCCCCACTAAGTTAGACAAATCTCCAGAACCTGTTGTGTGTATAATAATAATACCGGACACATACTCAAAGTGTGCTATTGCTCTTGACGCTGTTCCATGCTCTAACTTATTTTTTTAAATGTCCACAATGACATGTGAGGTATACATTATTATTATGTGCCTTTTAGAGATGAGTAAACAGAGTAAAGTTGAGAAATTTGGTCAAGTTCTTGTAACTTGTCAGTTGTACCCTGGGGTTCAAGTCGATGATCTTTCTCCTGCAGTCTGTTTTTTAATGATGAAACCAAATACTGTCTATGAGCCTAATGACAAGGGCATAGTTTGTAATGCTAACTTCTTCTGTTAAAAGGTTATTTATGGTTGGGTTGACATGTTCCTCTAAAATTTTAAGTATATTAATATTGACATTAGTATATCTGATTACTTTTTTGTTTGGAGGTCATATTCTGATTTTAAAAAAAAAGCCACTAATGAATGAATGAATTAATTAATTAATTAATGTCTGTTTATGCTCTCCTGCCTTACAGCAGGCCAGGTTTTATCATGAGAGTCTAATGTTTTCTAATTATCATAGGACTTTATTATACAGCATGGCAGAATAACATAACATGGCCATTTAAGCAGATAAACACCATTTCTCGTTCCCACCATAAATACTGGGTTTTAGTGGAGGAGGCCAGGGTAGACATTTCCTAGGGGCTATCTCTCTATCTCCCAGTATCATTTAAGCAGTGACAACGTAAACAAAAGGGAAAAACACTTTAAAACATTTCTTCAGTCAGAAGCTCCAGATCCATTTGTTTACACAACAATGGGATCTCCCTTGACCAAAGAGAGCCCTATTAATGGGGAAAACAAATTTAGAATATCTGCCAGCTCTGCGATTACTCATTAATTTCTCTGCATTCAGACAAGGCAAGATTATCTTCTTGAGCTTTATGAGGTTTTTGTGGAAATACTTGGTTTGAGAGTGAGTCTATGGATTTTTACCAAATAGAAAAACTTACCCATCCGTTTAGGTAACAAGATATACTAATGGCTTTAAAACGAAGTATAGATTGTATTTCTTTTTTTTTTTTTTTTTTTTTCAAAGATTTTATTTATTTATTCGACAGAGATAGAGACAGCCAGTGAGAGAGGGAACACAAGCAGGGGGAGTGGGAGAGGAAGAAGCAGGCTCATAGTGGAAGAGCCTGATGTGGGGCTCGATCCCACAACGCCGGGATCACACCCTGAGCCGAAGGCAGACGCTTAACCGCTGTGCCACCCAGGCGCCCCTAGATTGTATTTCTTGATCTTGGGAGGACAAATGTCATCATATTACCACTCTTTTCAGAGATTATTCTATTTGTTCCTTAACAATGACATGTCCATTAAGAAGTCTGCCACACTGCTGAATTAATAAGTGTAGGAAATCTTTATTCGACTATTGTTTGACCAACATGTTTTTCTTAAATGCTGTGTGAAGAGAATTACAAAGTAGGAAGCCTTGAGTTGGTTTAACATTTAATAACAACTTTTGAGGGCCCTTGGCATACTGAATGCTGTTCTACTCCTGGGCTTGGAAAGATTACATGGGAAGGTTACTGACCTAACGGGGACGACTACTGGAAGCATTAGAAGAGAGTGGGAATTGGGGCTGAAGAGCTATAAATATTATCCTGACATCACGGGGAAGTTAACGATGGTTTAGTTCTTTTTTTTTTCTTTAGGTATAATTGACACATAACATTATATTAGTTTCAAGGGTATAATATAATGATTCAATATTTGTATATATTGCAAATTGATTACAATAAGTCTAGTTAACATCCGTCACCATACATAGTTGGAAGTACTTTTCTGTGTGTGATGAGAACTTCTAAGATCTACTCTTTTAGCAATTTTCAAATGTGTAATACAGTATATTAGCTGTAGTCACCATGCTGTACATTACATCTCCATGACTTGCTTGTTTTATAACTGGACTTGTGCCTTTTCACCGTCTTCATGCATACCCTGCTCTTCATTAGGGAATCGAATTTTTCTTTTTTATAAAGGTAACTGACAGTAGTATGAAGAGAAAACTAAAGAGAGTAAGGATAGAGAAAGAAGCCATAGCAAGGAAACAGGAAAAAGGTGGGACAAAGAACAGAGGTATTGGCAGTGGAGGCGGATATGAGAATATACAGCAACAAATATTTGAAATAGAAGATATTTGTTTGGGAATAGAAGAATCTAAGGATATGAGGATGGAATTCAAGAGAAAGTTTTGGATACTGAGAAAACTTTGGGATTGAAGAAGTAGCAGAAAGGAAAAAAGGAGAAAGGATACACAGTAGAAAAGTCTCAATGGACTGAATGAAGGCAAATGACTAAGAATTAGGAGAACATTTATAGTTCTAAGACATTCAGGGTAGAGTGCTTAGTGATTAATGGCCAGGGGACCATATAACCCAATTTGTCCTGGACGTTTCCAGTCTACCTCTAATGCTCTGTAGCTCTCAAAAGTGTCCTAGTTCAGACAAGAATCACAGCTTTGTTTCTGTGGAATTTAATTACGTAGGTTTAAATCCTGAATATCATTTACTTGTGACCTTGGTCAAACCTTTCTGTGCGTCTACATTTTTTTGCCAAAAATTTGGCATAATAATAGTATTTATTCACAGGCTTTTCTAAGGATTAAAGTAGATCACATAGGGAAGATCATATTGGAAAGTCTGATGGAAGACAATTTTAAGAGCAGTTCAGGGTCAATGCTGTCACCACCATGATTGTCATTATTCTTGAAGGTGAAAACGGCAGGAGGTGGGACTAAAACACCAAGGGCTCTGTGGTTCCACTGACATCTATTTAGCATTTGTAACTACTGACCACCTTTTCTTTCTCTCTCTTTGCATTTCATAATTCTGTGAGCTCATCCACTCTCAGATTTCCAACTGTTTCCTGTGTTCCAGCGTTTCCTGAAACTACATTTCCAAACCTTTTTTCTGCAACTCAGAGCCCTTAAAAATATTTATTTGGGTGTCTTATATTTTCCCAGATTATAAGAAAGAAACTGATTGTTTTATATGTGAATAAAGATATCTAAGCCTTTACCCTGATAGTGCCACTAAGGGGCTTTGATTTTTTTTTTCAAGTTGTTTAAGTTGTGATCCTTTGCTTGAGTTTCTTTAAATATATGCAGATACAGATATAGATATAGATACATAAAAGACTAATTGGATCTAAAATCTAAAGTCCTGTGAGTAACTTAAAATGATTTTGTTTTCCCTTTCTAACCTGCCCTTCAATACCAGTTTCCTGATTTCTATCTTACTTTCTAAACGTTATCCACCCAGTTACCTTGAGGTTATCTTTGATTCCTTCCTCTCCCCCACCCTCTTTATCTTATCTGTCACTAGGGGCCTTTACTTCTGTCAAAATATCTATCGACCTTGTTGATTCCGTGGCCACCATCTTGCTATAGGTCTTCATCACTTGATCTCTGGGTTCTTGCCACTATTTTATTGTTTGTTAATTCATATTCCTATCACTAATTTCTTCTGCTTCAAATTTATTTTATGTAGCATCCACACTGTTCATTATTTTACATACTTTTAAAGTATTATTTTATTTACTGGTATAATCCTAAAAGAATTACTATTCCCACTTTACATTTGGGGGATAGATTAGAAGTCAGATGTATTGTGCATAGATAGCTAGTAGATATGAGATTGAAAATCAGGGATGTCTTTCTTGCTCTAGACACTTTTTTCTTGACATCTTATGATGTATTTTATGATCAACCTAAATTCTGCTTTTTTGACTGCACATTCGTGTTTTTGTAGCCTCATTTACAGACAGAGTCCATGCCTACATGCTACGTTGTGCAAGAGCAAACTGAGGATATGGGTTTGGTTGTAGGCACTAGAGCAGAGAGAGAACGTGTGGTTCGGAAAGTGATGTGGAAGACCTCGGCAGAATCTCCTGAAGTCAGGGTTAGTGAGAACATCAGTTCAGATGCTTGCTGATGGACAGGCAAGCCAGAATAAAAGCACGATGCTTCAGGAGATCCATTCAACCTTGGAGTTTCTCAGTCCATGGAAACTAGGGCACAGCAAGGGAGAAATCATAGAAACTACATGAGATTCTTGTAATGAGGAAGTACTTGATTGGCTAAGGCTAAAGACTGACTTACTGTGGGAGCATTCCTGTTCTCCAATCTGAGAAGTGGCCATCTTCCAGATAGAGTCAACCTGTGGTCCAAAGACGGGTCAGTGGGTCATCTGGCTGGAGTCAAGAGTGTGGGGAAATAAAATATAGTGATAGAGGAAGTGTGAAATCCCTTGGAA
The DNA here is from genome assembly GCF_023065955.2 of Ursus arctos. Lineage (NCBI taxonomy): Eukaryota > Metazoa > Chordata > Mammalia > Carnivora > Ursidae > Ursus > Ursus arctos. The sequence goes on along the minus strand of NW_026622985.1, from coordinate 27,189,843 downwards.
TAATGTTCAGTTATCTTATTCAACCTCATATTCCATAAATTAAGACAGCATGAAGAAGGTGTGTCCAGGTCTGTTAGCCCCCAAGCTAACAGGGTGACTGTCCTTCCATTCCAGTACCAAACTTCTGAAAGCAATAGTGTATCCTATCTCCTGAATTGCAAGTTTGCCCTTTTGGTGGCAATTACGGGAATAGAGGCTATTTCTGCCTTAACACTGGACCTGATATAGCAGTTACTGACACAGGCTACTTGCTCTAAGCACTGTCTAATATAGTAGACACTAGCCACATGTACACTTAAATTAATTAAAATTAAGTACATTTAAAATTTGGTTCCTTAGTCATACTGGGCATATTTCAAGAGCTCACTAGCCACATGGGCTAGGGACTATCATATCGACCAGCACAGATATAAAACATTTCCATCATCACATGATTTTCTGTTAGACAGTGCTGGTCTGAAGTAAACCTACTTCTTAATTATGTGCAGTAGCTCAGAGTCAAATAATGCAACACAAGTGTAAATCTTCTTTACTGTTCATTTAACATGTAGATGTGAAACTCATGTCTCGGTTTCATAAAATGTTGCCAGGTTGAAAGAACTGACAGATAATTAATATTTCAAATGATGGAGTCGGTGTCAATATCAAATCAGTTTCTCCTCTATCTTATAACATCATTGTGTTATTTGTATCTGGTTAGACAGTTTGAAAGTTTTTTTCCTGTTAAATTTTGCTCTCTATACTTTCACTTTTAGTTTAAAATCCTACTTTTTACATGTTTGTGATTAACTAAACTCTCGTAAATGTAAATTGATATTACATTTAGATTAAGCAAAATACAAGAATTAAATTTGCAATTGAGTGTGTTGAAATAATTAACTTTTTAAAAGATTTTATTATTTTTTATTATATAATATTTATTTATTATTTATTATTTTATTTATTTATTTATTTATTTGACCGAGAGAGACAGCGAGAGAGGGAACACAAGCAGAGGAAGTGGGAGAGGGAGAAGCAGGCTTCCCGCTGAGCACAGAGCCCCATGCGGGGCTTGATCCCATGACCTGAGCCAAAGGCAGACGCTTAACGACTGAGCCACCCAGGCACCCCTGAAATAATTAAACTTTTAAAAAATATGATCATCTGTGGATCTCTTTTAAGTCCATATAATCCGTGATGCTTGTGTGTATGCCATGTTTTGTTCTTTGCCCTGCCTGGAATTAGCCAGAGTGAAATCACCTATCCTCTTCACTTACCAGTCCAAGGATCCTTGTCAGAATTTCTCTAGGACTTTGTCTAATCCAGGTTCAGTAGCCTTAAGGAGTAGGAATCCAGACTCCTCCTTTGAGAGACTAATCCATCTGTAAGATACCTCACCAGGAGGATGAGAAATTGCAAAGGTGCAGTACTGTGGGCAGTTCTGGATGAAGTCTTAGATGGTTCCACACTTCTCCACTTTTCTTTATCAACTTAATCTTAGAACCATCAGCAAATAGGAATGTAGCTAGAAGTCACAGTGGTTACTCAAATACAGTTGAGTTTTTGTGAGAATTTTAGAATAAAGCTGAGAAGTATGTCCGTTTGGAAAATGAAAACAAACAATGATGCCTCAAATGCATATGTTTTTGTTTTCTTTCCTGGAGTAGATGAGAACTTTTGTTTTAAATTTTTATTTTTAACATATGGAGGCAGTTTTCATTTGAAGTTTCTCCTGGAGAGTTCGGTTGTCTCCAAATTCTCCTTCCGCTTGAAAGGGTAACATTTTTAAAAAGTGGTAGTGAGAAGATATTGCAAGAAGAAGTAAAGGAAAGTAAGGAAGTCACTATTTGTTAAATCATGGGGTAGGTGTGCCATCCGGTGCAGAAAGGTTCATGATGCATATTGCAGGCTTCGTGGGTTGATGCCATTTTCGTTAAGCAGTGCCTCTTAGTGTCAAGCTAATAGCACATTTAAGAAAATGCATGATTTCAAATTCTGTCCCTATTATAGTATGTCTTTTAAATGCCGAAGAGGGAAAATGTGCTATTATAATAAAGCCCAGGTGTCCATTGTTATGATTTTAAATTTTTAATGCAACAACTGTGCATGTCATACACTGATTAAATGATAACTATTTTTACTCAAACTTGGCAGCAACTCAGGAAAGAGTTTCTGTATTAAAATACTAGCATCAATATTCTTCTAAGACAGGACCTCAATTGAATCTGCAAGGAAGATATTTTGTATTCTTGAAACGTATTTATTTTTACCTCATGAGTGTGCTTATTATTTAAATCACACAATAGAGTACTATTTGATACTACCTCATTTTTCATAATTAGATTTCTTCCTACAATAAACATTTGGCTTAAAAACTCCCATCATTCAATTCTCTTACAGTACTCCAGAGTGGTTGTCTTATAGTACTTAAAAGAGAACCAACATATAAAACAGAATCCAATAAAACCAACAGTCACTGAATAAAGTGATTGTTCATCTATGAACATCTAGGGTCTATTGATCATTTGTGTTATATATTAGTTGAAAGGTAAAAGAAATATAAATTGGAAAAGTATTTACTCAATTTTCCCCCACTGATGTCATAAATTAAAATTCCTGGAATGTAGACTAGTGTCGTATTCTACCTTTGACCATTTCAAATGGCGATACCTGCACTTGGATAATTTTTTCAATATCCAAAGTAGGTTTTTCTGTGTATTTCTGCAATAGGAGAATAGTAATTGTCATAAGTATTTGGACTCCTTGCAGACTGTCTACATTCTGCTTTGTCGTAGAATTGATTTTTTTGTTGAACTTGGTGAACAAGTGAAGACTTAACAGTTGGCTCCTGTAACCACTTCGCCCATCTGAGTATCTAAGGAAAGCTTTACAAGCCACTCTGTCTCTTGCACTGGAATTTTTTTACCTGTAATGATTTTCTGTTTCATATCACTGAATTCTCATTTTCTCTCTGAAGAAAAAAGACTGTAAATTTTGTACCACAATATTATTTTTTTAATTATAAATTCAACTCAATCATTAAAGTGATAGGATATGAATATTACAAGGGTGACATGCTTCATGTAGAACTTTTATTTAAATTACATTTGAGTGCTATGATAAATTCTACTTGTGTGAATCCCCTTTTTAAGTTCAAATATTTGTTAAGATAAAACAAGCCAATCATATTCCTATAATTTATGTATATTTTCAGTTTTATCCCTTTTGTGTCCTACTCCTACTCAGGAGGGGCAGAGGGAGAGGGGGAGAATCCTTAAGCAGACTCCCTGCTGATGTAGAGCCCACTGTGAGGCTCAGTTACAGGACCCTGAGATCATGACCTGAGCTAAAATCAAATGAAATGAGCCACCCAGGCGCCCCAAAACCCTACATGGCTTGCTTTCTTTCTCTATTTCTTTTAAGATTTTATTTATTTGAGAGAGAGTGAGTGAGAGAGAGCAAGCATGAACAGGGGAGGGGGCAGAGGGAGAAGGAGAAGCAGACTCTCTGCTGAGCTTAGAACCGGACTCGGGGCTCCATTCCAGGACTCCAAATCATGACCTAAGCCGAAGGCAGAGGCATAACCAACCAAACCACCCAGGCACTCCAGAAAACCTTAGAAAGTTTTCTAAAATTTATTTTTTTTTATGTAACTTAAGACTATATCAAAGTGAGATTATCAAGAGCATAAGAATTCCTTGGAATTCTAAACTTCAGGGAAAGAACAGGGAAATAATAAAGAACAAAGGGGAGAAAGTTCATTCACATAATTCCCCTTCATTTTTTCTCTTAAAGTTTCCCATTTAAGCAGAGAAGAGATTGGATAGGAGACCCCAGTTGACCCAGCCTGGCTGGGATAATGAAGACTGAACTACCCATTACTTGGAATCAAACGTTAACTTCTGTTTATTGAAGAAGGCTGTTAGGAAGTCTTGTTTCCTGGGCTATTGACCTACTGCTTTACTTTAGCAGGGGGATGATTTTCAGGACTGCTGGGGTACAAGGCAATAAGGCAATGTTGATCTTTTTCACCTACTGCCTACTCTCTCTTCTGTTTTTGTTGTGGTGCTAGTGTTGTGGTTTCAAACTTTTCTGTCTTCTCTTGTTTCCTGCTTCTGCTTCCTGAAGAGTGCTCTGTGCTTCCTTCTGGGCATCTCGTATTTTCTACTTCATTGAGGTTCTTCCTTCCTTCTTCAATAACCACTCTCTCTATTTTGCCTTAATCAAAAGAACTATTTCCAAATTAGTATCACCTCATTACAGATCTGTTACCTGGTTCATTCACAATTCTATAAAAGCCAGACTTAAAAATGCCCAATACTTTTTAAACAAGGAATTAGTAACTCAAACTGGCTTGTCATTGGCACAGTGCAAAGAGGTTAGTTGAGTTGCTAATATTCTTTTCATTTGACGTGTATTATGGGCATCTTTCCACTCCAGTACATTTAGAACTGTGTTCGTTTTTATCAGCTACCTGTTATTCGAACAAGTGTGTGGATGTGCTAAATTTTCTATCATTCTCTTGTTTGTAGCCATAATAATGATTATAATCCTGAAGATTTATTTAATAATTAATAACATTTATTGAGCCCTTCTTATGTGCCAGGCACTACCAGATAGCAAGTGCTTAACATATATTAATTCACTTGGTTATCATATCCGTTATCCTACTAGGTAGATGATTGGTAGCCTCGTATTAGGCGTGAGAAAATTGAGGCATAGAGAAGAGAAAAATTCATATAAGGTCACCCTTGTAGTAAGTGGGAGAGATAGGATATGAACCCGCAAAGAGTCTCTCCAGAGCCTACACTACAGTCAACCCAAGCTCTATTAATTAGTTGTTTTAATTCCCTTTTTCCCTTTAGCAATTACACAAAATGCAGCAAATATCATAATATATCAAAATTTGGGATATGTTTATAGTTTTCCCTGAGCTCTTCATTCTATACATTGTGATTTAAAAAATAGTGATTCTTTCAAATAGAAGGGCTTTCTAAGTTATTTCGTTGAGTTGTTAACAATTGGAATATCAGCCAGTCATGTTCTCACCAGCTCTCTGGAGTTCCTAGAGAACTTGTTCGAGACTTCTGCATGCTAATACATGTTTCTACATCGTGTCATATTTATTTGTGTATATGTCTCATTTCCCACATTCCATTCATGGTTCATTTTTTTTTTTCTTTCTGCTGATAATTATGTCACATTCAAAGACACGAATGCTATCTTGGCTGAATTGTCTCAGTATTTTAATCTGTAGCTTCTTTTCTTTCAAACAGGAGCAAAATTTATTGGAACTTTCCCTATACCAGACACCTATAATCCAGATGATGATAAAATATATTTCTTCTTTCGTGAATCATCTCAAGAAGGCACTACTTCTGATAAGACCATCCTTTCTCGAGTTGGAAGAGTTTGTAAGGCAAGATATATTTATCTTACTTAAGTGGCATGTATGTATATGTATGAACCATTAATTATATAATGTTGAAGTAAAAATTAATGTCCATCATTCATAAGTGGCAGGATAAATTCACGCTATCTTACATGACTAATTTTTAAGATCCAAAATGAAAAGAAAAAAAAGATTAAATTTTTCCAGTATTAGAGTTTTTTTGTCATTTTGGGTTTTTTGTTTGTTTGTTTGATTCTTTTCCAGTACGAACTGTTACCCAGATTTGAGTTAGATCTCTTTGGCAGCTTGCTTCTTATACTGATGGGTTATCCCTTTGCCAGTTTTCTCTATTCCCAATAAGATCACTGCATTGTCCTGGTCCATGGAAATTAAAATGCTTTTGTACATTAAATTTGATTTTGAAGTTGAAAGTAACATAATCACTGGAGTAACTTGAACACTAACAGAATTAGATCTGGTAATTTTATGAAAACACATCACACATGTAAAATTATGTATCATTATAGGGATCAAATAAGTTGGAAATATGGTTATAGGAATACTATAGTAAATATTTTCTAGAGCATTTATTGATTAGGTTTTGAAAATAAATGAGATAAGAAGAAAAAAACCCAAATAAACCAAAATGCAAAACATTAGTTTTGAAGAGCGCTGCAATTCATTTTTTAAGATTGCCGTTTTGTGTAGGTTACAGGAAAACAGAATCCTATGAAACACTTCCATTTTGTTCCATTCAAGTTCTCATTTGAGTGAATATAAGCTTTATAGAATAATAATGCTACTGGGATCACACTTTTTACTTCAATATTTTTTTGGGAGGGATTTATCTTCCTTGAAATAACTTTTCTTAAATAGCCAGACACGTTCCGCATAAACTCTGTTATTAAGAAGAGCTGTTAAGTTAATAAATACTTTCAATGGGAAGCTTTTTTTGGTCTTGTACAAACTTTTCATTTTCTTCCATTTGAGCCTATCACTTTTTTTGTCTCCATCTGTACCCTCAGGCTTTTGAACACTTCCAGGGACAGAAATACAAACCATCACAGCACTTAAAAGTGCTAATGAAAACATGGCTTTTGAATGAGGCCAGCTTGCGAGTACACATCATTCTTTACCTAGTGTCCTAGCCAGTGATGCTGTCTCCCACTGATCCCTTCACCCCCAGGGGACAGAATTCTCTAAAAAGCATCCTCATTCTTTCAGAGGCCAAGAATTCACAGTAATTTCTCTTGAAGCCTCTTGCCTAGAGATGAATGGCCACTGCTTGGAGTAGTCGTCGCATGTCAGTGTACTGAAGCATGCTTTATTACAACAGTATTCCAACCCTCAAAAGCTGGGCTGTGGATTGACATCATTTACATAAATGAGCTGCATTAAATATGTCATAAAAGATTTACAAGTCAGTTTCTGATGAACATCTATAACAAGTGAGTGTTTTGTGAACGAGTTCAATACTTATTTCTTAATAGGTCTAATGCATTTGATAGAAAATCATTTGTTACAAAATACTACTTTCTTGCCCTATTGTTAAACATACTGAAAGCTAAGTTCGAGGTGAAAAAATATATTAAAGAAAAATTTAGTTGCCCCCTTTATAAACTTATATATTAAAAATATGATGGAGTCTCTTAAGTATCAGCCTTGGGATATTTTGTTTTAATTATGAACAAACTCGTATAGAACTGAAAAGGCTGAGAGAATTGTAGTACAGGAATCTTCCCACCACAAAAAACTCTAAGGCCACACAGCAAGATTTTGTCATTCCATTGTGTTTAGATAAAAAGCTAACAAATTGTGAGATCAAATAAGGACATGTGATGGATGAATTTCCTTAAAAAAAAAAAAAAAGATATAATGGAGGTCCTTCTTACATCTCTTTACTCAGTCACTGTTTCTAGTTAGTACCATCTTCAGAATTTCCCACCACACATATGATCCATTGGCCAAATGTTTGCAATATTTGGTTCTGCATGCATCTTTAAAATTTCTCAATTGCAGCATGCCTTGACAGTTTTGAACTTTACTTAATTTAGGATTAAAGTGTGGCAAAAAGTGAGCACTTAGAAGTGGATTTCACTGACAAGATTTAAAATGACTTGAAATCTTTTAAAAAATACATCAAAACAGTAACAAGTTTAATTAAAAAAACTGTTCAGCATCATCACTGTTGCTGTTATGTATTATTTTCACATAAAAATGCTCTTCTGACATTACTCAGACATATTATTCCTCTCTGTTGGTTCTTTTTTTTTTTTTTTACCCCCATGGGATTATTAAAATATTGTTTTTCAGTTTTCAAGAAATAATAACAAATGTATGCCTATGCTACGAAACAAAATTGAGTTTGGTAGATATATAAGCAAATATCCAAGAAGTCAGAGATCATGTTAGAGAAGATAAAGAGTGAACTGTGTACACTTTACTGAGTTTAAAAAACTTTTTAGTAATGTGAAAGTCCTTTATACTCTTTGTTCCACCAGGATATTCCTACAGGCTCATTTACTTAGAAATATTCTGTTTTTGTTGTTTTTATTTGTTTCCATTTGTAACTGATGATCTTCAGCCCCCAAACTGTTGGCAGTTTAAGAGTTCCCTACCTCTTCAGCTACTAAACTAAAATAAAAGTCATTTTATTGGCCTGTCAAAGATGGTACTATTAGGCTGGGTAGTGTATAGTGAGTGATTGGTGGGGAGGTTTTCGAAATAGGCAAAAATTACACAAAAATTAGTAAAGAATTGTTTATAGAATAAGGGTGAGTCTTTCCAATTTTGTAACCCACTTTTTCATAATTATATCATTTCATTATTTCAATAATAACAAAATATAAGTTCTATACAAAATGCAATACGCTAGACACTGGGAGATAAGTAAACCACTATCCCTTTTCTTTGAAATCCCATAGTACAGTGAAGGAAATACATAAACAGATAATCACAACATAATGTGACAGAGGTAGCAGCCGAGAACACTGCGTATTTGGTGAAGCTCAAAAATTGAGTCCTACAGAAGGAGGAGGACTACACCAAGGAAAAGAAAGGATAGGCCTTTCAGGCAGCATTGTGACAGTATATCTGATTTACAGAAGGGTGAAATCTTGTTGTAAGTGGAACTAGAGGGGTGTATATGGGGAGCAATGTCATTTGAGCTTGGAGTGGTAAATTGGAAGATAAGAAGTCTTGTTTCCATATTAAGGAGTCCAAACTCTATCCTGTAGACAATGAGAAGTTATAAATGTTTTTTAGAAAAGAAGTGACTTGATGGGTAGATATACTTAGCAATAATTCGAGCAACTATCTGGATTGAGAAATATTTGTGACTAGGGACCTGTTAGGTGGTTCCTTAAAGGAAATAGGAATGAATACGATAGAATGCACAGAATCTAGATGTAAATGTCTAATAAATCCTTAATTTATGACTACTTCCTTATTAATTGCTTAGTGTAGAGTAGTCTGTCCAACAGAACTTTATGTGATGATGGGAATATTCCCTATGCACACTCTCCAACACAGGAGCCATGTGGTTATTAGTATTAACATTTGATTAGTATGACAGAGGAACTGAATTTTTAATGCTATTTAAATTTAACTAATTTTAATTTAAATAGTATCATGTGTGTTGCTAACTAACTGGAATTAAAATAAAAACTTAAAATAATAAAAATAAATAAGTAGTATCACGTGGCTACTGGCTACAGTATAAATAAAGACTACCAAAGTATTCACTTACTTAACTGTGTGCACAATGCTAGGCTAAATAAACAGTAGTTTTATAGAATATAAAAAGAAAAAAGCGATGTTTGTATTCACTGAGCTTGTGACCTAGTAAATGATATATGCCTTAAACAAGAAAACACACAGATTAATATATATTTAAAAAGTGTGGTGAGTGCTAAAATGGGGCGGGGGGAATCACAGGGTGTGGTTAGAAAAAAATGGGTGGGTTTTAGATTGACTGTGGAAGATCTGTCTGAGAAAGTAACTTTTGAACCAGACATTGAAAATGATTAGGAAGTTGCAGGGCAAAGATGACAGAGATAGGGAGGAACATTCCAGGCAGAAGGCGAAGCATATGTGAAATCTCAGAGGTGGGAAAAAACATTTAAGAAATTGAAGGGGCGCCTGAGTGGCTCAGTCAGTTAAGCATCTGCCTTCAGCTCAGGTCATGATTCCAGGGTCCTGGGATTGATCCCCTCATCACGCTCCCTCTCAGTGGGGAATCTGCTTCTCCCTCTACCCCATCCCGGCTCAGGAACGCTCTCTCTCTTTCTCTTTCTCTCTCCCACTTTCTCTCTCTCAAATAAATAAAATCTTAGGGAAAAAAAAGATCTTGAAAGAGATTTGCTGTGACAGGAACATAACAAGTACACGGAAAATTAACAGGATAGTGATTGCTTCCCCTATAAAACATACATAAAATTTCAACAGCCTTAAGAAGTCTTATCTTCCCCGTTTGTATTTAGGACTGACTGATATTACAGATATTGACGTCATGATGTGTATGAAAGGCTGCAACAAGTTCCTGTCCTATTGGATCCTTGATGCATTTTAATTCTTCCTTACTCCTGTCCCAGAGACTTTAGTACTTGCCCATAGACACTGGCTCCTATATTCCTAGTAATTGTGATTTCCAGAAGATAATCAGAGATCAGGAAAATTCACAAAGAGATATCTTCTGATATTTGAGACAAAAAATACCTAAAATGGTGTAGATTTTATACTTGGACATGTCGAACTTGACCTGGCTCTGGGATATGCTGCCAAACTAGCCAGTTGAAAATATGAACCTGAGGCTCAGAAGCACCTGGAATCGCGAATTTGGAAATCACCAATGTATTGGTGGTTTTTGAAGTCATGGAAGTGTGTGAAATCGCCCAGGGAAATACGTAGTACAGAATCAAAGAGCAAGGACAGAATCCCGAGACAAGGATATTTAAGAAAAAAAAAAAAAAGAGAGAGAGAGAGAGAGAGAGAAATGACAATAAAGGCAATTGAGAAGAAGTAGCTTGGTAGTTAGGTGGGGAACTGGAGTAGAGTAGCGTCACAAATGAAGGACAAAAGTTGTTTCAAGAGGAAAGCAGTTGTCAGGAATGTCACACACCAAAAGGAAGTCAGATAAGATTATGATTAAAAATCAGGTATTCAATTTGGCAATAAGGATATCACCACTAACTTTTGCTCTAATGATAGGAATATTCAATGTGAGAGCAGATCTAGGCTTACAGCTCTGCTCTACACCTTCCTAGCTCAGTTTCTTCTTCTTCCTCTTCTTCTTTTCTAAGATTTTATTTATTTATTTATTTATTTGACAGAGAGAGAGAGCACAAGCAGCAGGCAAGGGGAGAGGCAGAAGCAGGCTCCTCACTGAGCAGGGAGACCGATGCAGGACTTGATCCCGGGACGCCGGGATCATGACCCCAGCTGAGGGCAGATGCTTAACCGACTGAGCCACCCAGGTGCGCCCTAGCACAGCTTCTTAACTTAGGAAATGAAGGCACCCATCTCTTCCATGATGATGTTACCAAGCAAATGAAAGACTTAAATGAGATCATATGAATTTGGATGTGGCAGATACTGAGGAAGGTATTGGAAAACAAGAGTGACTTAGATGGGTCTCTATTTTCAAGCAGTCAACAATGTAGAAGATTGACACGTGAATAATGTAAGTTCCTTGTCTTACTACAGAGAGTTAAATGTCAAAAATCATGTACACACACACACACACACACACACACATACAGCATGCATACACACTCACACTTTTGGAGCCAGACCAGCTAACTGTACTTAAGAGTGCAAGAGTAGTAGTGTGTGTATATTAGGGACAGGGACTGGTTAGAGATAAGTCAGTTACTAAAGTTTAATGGGAAGAGATGAGAGTTAGTTTTGATGTTTGAAATTATGGTTATTATTTAGCCTTCATTTTTAGCAGTACTTGTATTTGGAGGGTGGATCTTATTTCTGGACATAGTCAAAAGAATTTGGAGACATGTCTGGTGAAAATTTTGTGAACAATTTGAACAA